>NC_138111.1:57682220-63012220 GCF_964146895.1 Miniopterus schreibersii | reverse complement strand
CCACACTATTGTCTATGTCCATGGGTTATGTATATATGCATATAAATTCTTTGGTTAATCTCTCCCCACCCACCTACACATCCCCACCTTCCCTCTGAGATTCATCAGTCTGTTCCATGCTTCTGACTTACTGAATATATTTTGTTCAGCAGTTTATTATGTTCTTTAGATTCCACATCTAAGTGAGGTCATGTGATATTTGTCTTTCTTTGCCTGGTTTATTTCACTAGCAGAATATTCTCCAGGTCCATCCATTCTGTCCCAAAGGGTATGAGATCCTTCTTCTTTATGGCTGCATAGTATTCCATGGTGTAAATGTCACACAGTTTTCCTATCCACTCATTTACTGATGGGCACTTGGGCTATTTCCAGATCTTAGCTATTGTAAATTGCACCTCTATGAACATAGAGGTGCATATATTCTTCCTGATTAGTGTTTCAGGATTCTTAGGATATATTCCTAGAAATGGGATCACTGGGTCAAAAGGCAGTTCCATTTTTAATTTTTTGAGGAACCTTTATACTGCTTTCCATAGTGGCTGCACCAGTCTGCATTCCCACCAGCAGAGTACTAGGGTTCTCCTTTCTCCACACCTTCGCCAGCAAGTGTCAATTATTGATTTATTGATGGAGCCATTCTGATAGGTGTGAAGTGGTACCTCATTGTGGTTTTAATTTGCATTTCTCTGATGATTTGAGACATCGAGCATTTTTCCATATACCTCTTGGCCATCTGTATTTCCTCTTTGAAGAAGTGTCTCTTCAGGTCCCTTGCCCATTTTTAAATTGGATTGTTTGCCTTCCTCTTGTTAAGTTGTATGAGTTCTTTGTACACTTTCAAAACCAGCCCCTTATCAGATGTATCCTTGGCAAATATGTTCTCCCCTACCATGAGGTTCCTTTATATTTTGAGGATGTTTTATTTTGCTGTGCAGAAGCTTTTTAGTTTGATGTAGTACCATTTGTTTATTTTTTCCTTTGTTTTTGTTGCCCTAGGAGATGTATCAGTGAAAATTCCACTATGTGAGATGTTTGTGACTTTATTGCCTATTTTTACTTCCAGGATTTTTATGGTTTCACAACTTACATTTAAATCTTTTATCCATTTTGAATTTATTCTTGTGTGTGGAGTAATTGGTGATCTAGTTTCATTTTTTTGCATGTACCTGTCCAATTTTCCCAACTCCATCTGTTGAAAAGACTGTCTTTACTCCATTGGATGCTCTTGCCTCCTTTGTCAAATATTAACATGATGGCTTGGGTCTATTTCTGGGTTCTCTGTTCTGTTCCATTGACCTATATGTCTGTTGTACTAATACCAGGCTGTTTTGATTGCAGTGGCTTTGTAGTACAGTTTGATATCCAGTAAAGTGATCCTTCCCACTCTGATCTTCTTTCTCAAGATTGCTGCAGTTATTTGGGGTCTTTTTTGGTTCTATATAAATTTTTGGAATATTTTTTCTAGCTCCATGAAATATGTTGTTGATATTTTAATAGGAATTGAATTGAATCTATAGGTTGCTTTGGGTAGTAGGGACATTTTAATGATATCATTTCTTCCAATCCATGAACATGGTATATTCTTCTACTTATTTATATCTTCCTCTATTTCTTTTTTCAATGTCCTGTACTTTTCCGAGTACAGGTCTTTTAAATCCTTGGTTAAGTTGATTCTGAGGCATCTTATTTTTTTAGTTGCAGTAGTAAATAGCATTTTTTTTTTTTTTTTTTAGTTTCTCTTTCTGAGAGTTTATTGTTGGTGTATGAAAATGCCATCGATTTCTGGGTGTTAATTTTGTATCCTGCTACCTTGCTGAATTCATTTATTAAATCTAGTAGTCTTTTGGTGAAGTCTTTAGGATTCTCTATATACAATATCATGTTATCTGCAAATAATGACAGTTTTAGTACCTCCTTTCCAATTTGGATACCCTTTATGTTTTCTTCCTGTCTGATCACTGTGGCAAGGATTTCCAATACTATGTTGAATAAGAGTGGTAAAATTGGACAATCCTGTCTTGTTCTTGTTTTCAGGGGAAGCGGTTTTAGTTTTTGACCATTGAGTATGATGTTGGCTGTAGGTTTGTCATATATGGCCTTTATTATATTGAGGTATGTTACTTCTAGTCCCACTTTGCTGAGAGTTTTTATTAAAAATGGGTGCTGGATTTTATAGAATGCTTTTTCTGCATCTATTGATATGATCATATGATTTTTGTCCTTCATTTGTTTATATGATGTATTACACTTACTGATTTGCAAAAATTACACCAACCTTGCATTCCCAGGATAAATCCCATTTGATCCTGTTGTATGATCTTTTTAATGTATTACTGTTTCCAGTTCACTAATATTTTGTTGAGGATTTTAGCATCTATGTTCATCAGGGATATTGGCCTATAACTTTCTTTCTTTGTAGTGTCTTTATCTGGTTTTGGGATTAGGATAATGCTGGCCTCATAAAAATAGCTTGGAAACATCCCTTCCTCTTGGAATTTTTGCAATAGTTTGAGGAGAATAGGTGTTAATTCTTTGAATGTTTGGTAAAACTCACCTATAAATCCATCTGGTCCAGGACTTTTGTTTGCTGGGAGTTTTTTGATTACTGCTTCAGTTTCATTTGTTATTATCAGCATATTCATATTTTTTTCTTTCTGATTCAGCTTTGGAAGACTGTATATTTCTAGGAATTTGTCTATTTCACCCAGGTTGTCCAGTTTGTTAGCATATAGTTACACATAATATTTTCTTACAGTACTTTGTCTTTCTATTGGGTCAGTTGTTATATCAACTCTCATTTCTGATTTTATTTATTTGGGTCCTCTCTCTTTGTTTCTTGGTAAGATGCATCAATCTTATTTATCTTTTCAAAGAACCAGCTCTTGGTTTCATTGATCTTTTGTATTGTTTTATTAGTCTCTATTTCACTTATTTCTGCTCTACTCTTTATTATTTTCTTCCTCTTACTTTCTTGTTCTCTTTCTAAGTCTTTAAGTTGTAGGGTTAGAGAGTTTATTAGAAGGTTTTCTTGTTTTTGAGATAGGCCTGTAGTGCTATGCATTTCCCTCTCAGGGCTGCTTTCATTGTGTCCCATAGATTTTGGCTTTTTATATGTTCATTTTTACTTTTTTCCAAGAATTTTTTCATTTCTTTCTTGATCTCTTTGGTAACCCATTCACTGTTTAATAACATGTTATTTAGCCTCCATGTGTTTGAATGTTTTTTAGTGTTTTTATTGTAGTCGATTTCTAATTTCATGCCATTGTGATTTGAGAAGATGCTTGATATGATTTCAATCTCTTGAACTTGTAGAGACTTGCTTTGTGTACTAACATGTGGTCTATCTTTGGTAATGCCCTGTGTGCACTTGAGAAGAATGTATATTCTGCAGCTTTTGGGTGGAATGGTCTGTAAATATCAGTTAATTCCACCTCCTCTAGTGTGTCATTTAGGATCACTGTGTCCTTATTGTTGTTGTTTTTCTAGAAGATCTATCCAGTGATGTCAGTGGGGTGTTAAAGTCTCCTGCTATGATTGTATTGTTGTCAATCTCTCCCTTAAAGTCCCAGAAGTTATTTTTATATATTTGGTTGCTCCCATATTGGGTTCATATATATTTATCAGAGTTATACCCTCTTGTTGGATTGATCCCTTTAGTATTATGTAGTGACCATCATTGTCTCTTGTTATGGTCTTCATTTTGAAGTCTATTTTGTCTAATATGAGTATTGCTACCCCTGTTTTTTTTTTTTCATTTCCATTTGCATGGGAAAATTTTTCTCATCCCTTCACTTTTATCCTGTGTGAGTCCTTTGTTCTGAGGCAGCTCTCTTGTAGGCAGCATATATATGGGTCATGTTTTCTTATCCATTCAGCTACTTTATGTCTTTTGATTGGAGCATTTAATCCATTTACATTTAAGGTTATTATTGATAGGTACTTACTCATTGCCATTCTTTCTTTATGTCCGTGTTCCTCTCTTTCTCTACATTTCTTCTTCTTCTTACACCAGCCCCTTTAGCATTTCTTGTAGTGCTGGTTTGGTAGTAATGAACTTCTTTAGCCTTTTTTGTCTAGGAAGCTCTTTATTTCACCTTCAGTTTTGAATGATAGCCTTGCTTGATAGAGTAGTCTTGCGTTCAGTCCTTTATTTTTCAGTACTTTGACTAATTCATGCCACTCCCTTCTGGCCTGAAGTGATTCCATTAAGAAATCAGCTCAGTCTAATGGGAGCTCCCTTGTAGGTAACTTTCTCTCTCACTCTTGCTGCTTTTAAGATTCTTTCTTTATCCTTAATGTTTGCCATTTTAATTATGATATGTCTAGGTGTGAGTTTTGGGGGGTTCATTTTCACTGAGACCCCCTGTGTTTCTTGAAACTGAGTGACTTTTTCCCTCACCAGGCTAGAAATGTTTTCTGTCATTATTTCTTCAAACAGGTTCTCTGATTCTTGCTTGGATGCTTCTCTTTCTGGTACCCCTATAATTCAAATATTACATTTCCTATTGTCCCAAAGCTCCCTTAAACTGTCTTCCTGCTTTTTAATTTTTTTTTCTATTTGCTGCTCTGATTGTGTGTGTTTTTCTACCCTGTCTTCTAATTTGCTGATTCTGTCTTCAGCTTCTTCTAATCTACTGTTGATTCCTTCCAGTGTATTGTTTATTTCAGCTATGTCATTCTTCATTTCCAGTTGATTCTTTTGCAGGTTTTTGAAGTTCTCATTAAGTTGCTTAAGCATCCTTATGTCCATTATTTTGAACTCTATATCTGATAAATTGCTAGCCTCTATTTCATCTAGTTCTCTTTCTGGCAATTTTTCCTTTCTTTCATTTGAGTGTTGTTTCTTTGTCTCCCCATTTTATTGTGCCAGTTGTCCCAGAGCACCAGGTCAAGGCTGCAGGACGTGAACAGGGCCTGGTTTCCAGTTGTCCCAGGGCCCAGTCGGTAAACCAGGTCCTGATGGCAGGCCTATGTGTTTGGTAGGTGCTGGGTCACAATGGTAGGGCAAGGTGTAGCACATCTACGCTATAGACCAGGTAGGCAGGCAGGCCGGTCACTCTGCCTTGAGAAGTCAGGAAGGCCTGCAGGCAGGCCTGGCAGGTCTTGTCCAGGGGGTGAGGCAGGGATGCTGTGCGCACCACATCAAGGCAGCACAGTAGGTAGGCAAACCAGCAGGCAAGCTGTGAGTGCCCTGTAAAGGGGGCAGGCCAGGTAGGCAAGCGGGCAGGTAGGCCAGCAGTGAGACCCCTTCAAGTTGGTAGTAAGTTGGCCATGGGGGCTGCTGGCAGGAAGGCCACAGACTGACTATGTGACCCTGTCAACTAGGCAGGCAGGCAGGCCAGCAGTGAGACCCCTTCCAGGTGAGTCGAGTTGGCCCTGGGCACCACTGGCAGGGAGGCCGCAGGCCCCTCATGTGACCTGTTCAAGGTGGCAGTCAAGTTGGCCCGCTGTGTGTGCAGTGTCAGGGAGGTGGTACACCTGTCAGGGACCTCAGGGTACTGGGTCGAGCTGCTCCACGCAGCCTCCTCCCGAGGAGGACCCTGGGGATCTTCCAAAATGGCCTACTCTCCACTGTCTATCAGAGAGAAGCCCCCAGCCAAGCAGCATTGCAGCGGAGGCAACTCCCCTGCCACGAGCTCCCGGACCCCGAGGGAGCTCCTGCACTCACTGACAGATGCCCCCCACACTCACTCCCAGGCACACACGGCCCCCCCCACACTCACCCACTTCTACTCTCAGCGTCCCTCAGGTTCTGTCGCCGCCATCTCAGCAAATATAAAGATGGTTTTCAATTAAATTTGCCTCATGTACTAATTTGCACTGCTATTATCATATTTAGTATAAACAGAATTTTTTTTAAAAAAACCTATAAATTGTTTTATCCTTTAAGTTTCAATATTAGGTGACAATATAATTAAAACAGAAAAGGGAGATAAAAGTTATTTTCTGAATCCACCATTCAAAAATATCTGCTGTCATACACAGTGATAAAGTAATACACATTAAATAAGTCTCCATTATTCAGACGAAATGTGGGAAAATCAAAATGAAGACGTTTATTATTTGAGTCATACATTTTAAAAAATAATAATGTATTCATAATGTTAGCAAATGAGGCATTTACATGTTTGTCATTAGTGATGACACTTTAATAAATGGATAAAATTGCCTGCAATTATTGCACTAGCCTTTTGATTGAACGGCTATTTGATATTTTTCTTAAGACCTTTTAAACATAGCCTCGTTAACCCTATGCTTCTGTTTTGATTTGTTTGTCTTGGAATTTGTCTTTAAATTTAGTTTAAGAGTACAATTCAGTTCCTCCCAGACCTTACTCAAATTATGAAAATTAACAAGAAAAATATCCTCGGCTGCGTCAGGTGCTGGATTAATATCAGCATAAAAGGTGTTTAACTGCCGACACCCTCCCAAATTGTATATTCAGGCAAAGGCAATGCCGTGCTTCCTGTCTTCAGATTTTTTTAATGCTGAAGAAAGCTCAAGAGGTCAGCCTGATTTCCATGCAAGCCGTATGCATACTGATAGCAGTTTCATTTCCTAGAGTTGATGAGTGTCTGAGAGAATGTATTGGGACATCTCAGTTCAGGTGTAACCCTATCAAACACCGTCCTCGTCTACCGAGATCTTTGTGGGATTTGTGCCGTAGTGATGCTCTTCCCTGCGCCTGAATTGTCTTCTTTCCTTGCCACCCAATCTGTTCTTGAACTCAATCCAAATTCTCCCTTCATGAAGTCTTCTCCCATCCTTCACCAAGAAATGTATATTTCTTCCCTCTCTCTCCCTGTTTTACTTTGTATCTCCCACGTATCGCTTTTCAAACACTACCTTCCACTACGGTTCATGTGGCCTACACATTTTGAGAGATAGGTTTGCATTCAGTGCCTGCAGATTATGCTGAAGACTCATGCACATCAACTGCTTCCACTGCTGATTCCAAATCCTGCGCCACGAGGCTTCATCCCGCCAAACCTCACTTCAATTCATCCGTAGTGTGTTTTTTATGTTCCCTGCATAAGCCACTTTTAAAGTAAACGGCATTAACAAATACCACGGAGGCTTTGTTCACAAATTGTACATTTATAAGTTCTAATAACCACAGGAAGAAAAGAAAACCTGAAACGTCGAAAGTTAAATTTTCTTTTATCTTTGACCTGGAGGTCTCAACCCTGTTCTTCAGATGTGAAAGCCTTTTACATTAATTATACTAAGAGCTAGAGGTCACTTGTAAGAAGTGCCAGAGAATTGAGACAAAATCAGTTATGTGGATGTAAGTGATTGCCAACCAAGAAAGTCCATTTCCAGTGCTCATGTCTGGGAATTTAATTTGACCATTCTTATTGGTATAATTAGGGGTAATATCGCTTGGAGGAAATTAGCTTGCTCTATAAAGGAAGAAGGGAAATTTACATCCACATACATTTGTTTACCAACATTCTACAGCGGTCCCTCGGGTTTTGAATGTGATCCGTTCCTGGAGCCCGTTTGAGTTCTGGAACGTTCGGAAACTGAGGGATCCACAGCCCACAGCCAGGCCTCAGGATCTTGCCCTCAGCGGAAGCCGCGGGACATGTTCGGCTTCCGAGGCGAGTTCGAAAACCGAAGCATTTGCTCCCAGGTTTAAAGCGTTCGTAACCCGAAATGTTCGCCCACAGAGACGTTCGGAAACCGAGGCCCCCTGTGCATGAATGTCGTACCTGGAATAGTTACAGTTCATCGTGTTAATCATGAAAACGGGAGTAATAGGTCTGCGACTTAAACTCAGGCAGAAAAAAGGGGGGGAGAGGGGCTTGGGGACTTGCTGAGTCCCCAACATTGCATGAGTTCTTTAATTGGTTCCTGTGCTGAGACACAAGGTCCATGATATAAGAGAAAGAACAAGGCAATGGGAGGAAGGAAATCTACTTTCCAAGTACCATTTCTGAGTATAGGTCCAAAAATGATTAAAATTAGCATCTTAAAGAGATATTTGCATCCCCATGTTCATTGCAGCACTATTCAGAGTAGACAAGAGAAACAACCCATGTGTCCATCAAGAGAGGAACAGATGATTACAATGTGGAAGATTATATATCAGAAGAGTATTCGGCTCAGTGACTCATCTTACATCCATACTTCCTAGCTCAGCAGTGTCCCGTTGGAATCAAATACTGTGAAAAAAAACAATAGTTCATAATAGATACTAAGTATACTTATGATATATTACCCCCTGTTTATATGCTCTTACATGCAACTTCCTTAGCTTAAAATCATTCCAGAATTTTAGAAAATTTCAGATATTTGGAACAAATAAATGACAACTTTATTGCATATATTTCTCTTGATCTGTATATGCTATAACTTTGTGGATAGGAGTCTTGGATTATTAATTTTGTTTTTTTTCACCAAGATTTAAAAATGTGAATTAGCATTGGAATGTTACGAAGGTCAAACAATTTTCTTCTGCATTTATCTATCACATAAAATTCATTTTATTGGAGGATACATTTAGTAAATTGAATGTAAAAGTACTGTTTACAATGAATAGTTTTAAACTTGTACAAAATATATTACTATATACTTAAGTACAAAGTAGTCTAGTTTCCTCTCCTGTATACAGGGTGTGCCAAAGAAATGTATACATGCTGTAACAGCTGATAGTTCAATTTTGAAAGTGTAATGTATTTTAATAAGCACTACCTTTATAATTATTCAAAGTTTGTGTATACATTTTGGGACCTTCTATATAATGACAGTAATATAATGTAAGTTATTTAAGAAAAAATTAATATAGGCATGATTTCTAGAAACTGCTTCATAAATATTCTCTTTCTTGCTCTCTTTTACTCTATTTGCTAAACGTGTTTGCTGGATGTTGTTTGCAGATCTGAGTTCATCGCCTTTTGTACTAATAGCTCTTCTCTGTGGAATCCTCTAACTCTCAACATGCCTACCCGCCAAAATTCATGGCCTATTTCACAAGCAGGAAGAAAATTTCAGGTTTTCATTGACATTGGGGACATATACACATTTAGTAAAATTAAGATTATGATTAAACTTTTTAAATTAAAACATGTCAGTTTAATACATTATTATGTAATTCATTTTTTGTAGTCCCAATAAATATGTAATTGTATCTAACTACTATTTTACAGTATGTGTAACAAACTAGCCCAAAATTTAGTGGTCAACTTGACAGCTCTTCTGTGTTCGACTGGCTTAGCTGATCACTGCAGCTAGTCAGTGGCATTACTGGGGCACAATTGTCTAAGATGTTCTCAAACTGCTGGTGGTTAGAGTCTGGCTGGTCTTGGGCCTCAGATGGTTTGGCTTGTTTCTGCTCTTGTGGTCTCATCCTCAAGTAGGCTAGGTCGAGCTTCTTCCTATGAGGGTGGAAAGATTTCCAGAACATGAAGGAATCTTAAAATAAAAGTGTTTTTTAAACTTCTGCTTGCCTTGTCCTTGCTACGATCCCCTTGGCCTAGTTAAGTTATGAGGCCAGCCCAGATCTAAGAGGATAGAGAAAAGCTCTGTAAATCTGGTTGAGGTGAACATACAGACACATATTTGCAATTAGCTTAAGCAACAAATTCTTAACAAGTTAGTACAATTATTGGCACAGAACTTTAACATGGACTGAGGGAGAATTGTCTGATGAGTTTCTTATGTCAAGAAGGGTGCACAGAGGAGCAGGACTGAGTGTGGAAGGCATATGAGGCAGGCTCCTTGTAGAAAATAGGAATCATGTAGAAAAGGAGCATCTGTGACGTTGAATTAGGGAGTTTAATTTTAATATCATAAGAAAATGGGAGTTACTGAATTAATTTAGGAAAAATATACTCCAAAGCAGTAATCACACCTGCAGGTGACTTCTCTAATGAGTAAGACTTTAAATAGTTCAGGAATATAAACCTGCATCTTAATCAACCTATTTAATGGGTTTAATATAACCTAATTTCAATAATTTTAAACTTGTACAAAACAAATCACTGGATACTTAAGTATTAATTTGTCTAGTTTCCTCTCCCGATAATATATACTACACGTAATTTAAGAAATAATTAGTTTAGATGTGATTCCTAGAAAGTGCTGCTAATGTGATGTGCATTTCTCTCCTGCCACCAAGTCATGCGAAGTGCAAATTAGAGAACCACTTAGAGATGTTACGTGTGTCCTTTTGATTTTTGTGACTCGGACGTGACACGGCTGGCTCTAGGTGTCAAGGTGCTATGGCAGAGGACTGAAGCCACCACACGGGAAGGGACAGAACTTCAGCTCTACAAGGCAGTTTCTTATGGGCCA
Organism: Miniopterus schreibersii; assembly: GCF_964146895.1. NCBI lineage: Eukaryota > Metazoa > Chordata > Mammalia > Chiroptera > Miniopteridae > Miniopterus > Miniopterus schreibersii. Next base: position 63,001,921 of record NC_138111.1, on the reverse strand, counting down.
GAGTTGGACTTTGTGGAAAGGAGCATGGACAAACTGACCCCGAGAGAGATGGCCTGCATCGGTAGACAGCCAGAAGCGAGAGGCTGAGAGGGTTAGGCAGAGGATCGAATTGGAATAATTCTCTTCATCAGAGAACCACAGGGAAAGCGGCCTCCGGGGATGGTCCTCTTTGAAGGCCTCCCAGGATATCCTTTGAGAGACAGGCTGCTTTCTTTCAACAGTTGACACAAAGGTGGTTCTGCTGTCATGTTGCAGTTATCGTGGCCACATCACATTATGCTTATTTCCTGTCACCTATTATCCTGCACCTGGGACCAGACAGAACCAACCGGGGTGCAGAAGAGAAGATGAAACCAGCAGGAGAATGAAGCTGAACGTGAGGCGTATGGGAGGCGCTTTGACCGATGCAGGTCAAAGCTGCCTGGAAAGGAAACAGCTTTTAATCTAGTGGGAAAATAAATTTTGTCATTAGACCCAAGAGGACTTTTAAATACTTAGAATGTGATTATAAAAGCTTTGGGATTTACTCAGTGTTTTGAACAAGGGTAAGAAATAAACACTTCAACAGAGCAGATTGAAGCTGTACAAAAGAAAGTGGTGAAACGCTTTATATTTTAACCCACGGGGTCTATCTCATTTAAAAAATCATTTATACCCTGTCCATTTAATTTTAGGTATGTAAACTTTAATCTTCTCAATATACAGAAACTATATTGATGGATTGGGTAGAGTAATGTGACATTCGAGCTAAAATATTAAACTGTTTCAATATGGAGGCGTTCATTCATCTTTGAATTCTGCTGAGAAATAGATCAAGAAAACAATTGTTAGATTTATTATTTTAAATGCAAACTGTTTTTGAAAAGAAAAAGATTGCTTTTAGGTATGTTTCTAATCTACTCAGAAATGCTTAGTTTTTAAAGTAGATATACTCAATTTTTATCAGGAAAACCATCCTCATATATCAAATACACCTTAAAACACTGGATGAACACATTTTTCTGAAACAGTCTGAGAAGTTTCCCTTTTCTAAACATTCTAGATTAGAAGTTAGCACTTCTAACAATGTTTTAAACTTTTTGGGAAGAAAGCTCTTTGTCTCCTCTGGTAAAACAAACAAACAAACAAAAAACAACTTTATCATAACATTTTACACAGTATGTGAAGCTTTAAACTACAAATTTTTGAAATAGATGTGAATTCACATATTTCCTTCCTTGTCTCTTTAAACAATGCTTAAACATTATTACTACTTATGTCACCAGCTTATTTACTTAAAATTTCCTTCCAGATTTTTCCATTAATTAAAGGTTGAAACCTGTGGCTTCCAGTTACAGCCATGATTATAATGAAGCCAAAATCAGATCTATTCAGGACACACAACTTCTTTGTGCAAATTATCTGTTTTCTCCAGCAATATTAAACTGAACAATGGCAAGATAGTTGTTTTTAACCATAATTGAGTGTTTCCAGACTAGTAAAGCAGAGGTGGGGAGAAGTCATAATTACTAAAGGAGTTATAGTAAAAGACCTTTGGAATATTAATTGTGTAGTTAAGACATGAGCAGATGACGGTGAGTGGACAGTCTATAGATTGGAGTGATCAGCAAATTTTAAGAATTGTTTTAGTAGGAGTGTTAGAGTAGGTGAGCTGAAAATAGGGGTTACATGACTGAGTTCTGGTCACATGGTGTTCTGAACACTTAGGGCTTTAGGGTCACATGGATGTCCTGGTCTAACAGGTATTTTGGCCACGTTTGGAAGTGACAATATGAGGAGACTGGTTATATGAAAGTGTGCTTTGCACAAGACCAGATGTTCCATATGATCTTTACTCTTGTCATTACCGTGCATAATCCATCCAAGTTACCTGCTCCCTTAGTCAGCAAACTATATTGCCAGGATTCAAACTGCTAATCCAAAATCCATTTGGAAGGAGTCTAATGTGTAAACATTAGGTCAAAATAGGTTTATGAAAGTGATTTCTGCTCATTAGATAGCATGAAATAGAGCCCTTTGTTTTTCCTTTATGGGACCTGGTTCTTGATTCAAAAGATAATTTCAATAGTAAGTCAAATTCCAGAGTATATGTTCATGAATAATCTCATAGTAAAATCTATTCAAAAATGGGGACTGCCCGGCCAGCGTGGCTCAGAAGTTGAGCATCGACCTATGATCCAGGAGGTCACAGTTTGATTCTGGTCAGGGCACATGACCTGGTTGCAGGGCTCGATCCCCAGTGGGGGGCGTGCAGGAGGCAGCCGATCAATGACTCTCATCATTGATGTTTCTGTCTTTCTCCCTCTCCCTTCCTCTCTCTGAAATCAATAAAAACATATTAAATAAAAATTTTAAAATGGGGACTTTTTTCCCCCAAAACCATACAGTAGCTAATATTGGAGAAAAGTTACATGTTAGTAATTACCAGGTGTGGTAGATTTTATTTTACAAAGAGAGCTATAATGCCATCTGTGACCCTATAAACTCTTCTGTATTGTGACCTTCTTATTTGCCTACCAAAAACTAGAGCCAAAATCCAACCCTTAAATCTGTGTTGGCTCTAGTGACACACTTATAATCAATAGAATGAGGCTGGAGTGAAACAGGCAGACTTCTGAGGCGAGGGCAGTAAGGGTGCATCTCAAGCTCTCTGTGGCTCTGGGTTCCCTCTCGAACTTTAGCTGCCATGCGTTGAGAAGCTCTGGTCACATAGGGAGATCATGTGTAGAGGTTCCAATCTACAGTCTTCAGCTGAGCCAAGCCTTCAGTCATCCCAGCCTCTGTACCAAATGCCTGCCTAAAGGAGCCTTCCGTGGTTCTAGCCCACAGCCATTTAAGCCAACATTTCTGTCTGATTTTTCCCAGCTGAGTCCTCAGACATGATCAAGGAGAGCAATCCACCCCTTCTGTGCCTGTCCAAATTCATGATTCACAGAATCAACGTAATTTAACTTCTTGCTTTGCACCAGCAATTTGGAGTAGTTTGTTGTGGAGCAAGAGATAGTTGGAATAGAAATTGGTATCTCAAAATATGGTATGAATATAACCAAATCTCAGCCATTTGGCATTGCTTTTGGGACTGGGTTATAGGTATAACCTGGCAGGCCTTGAATATGCCGTCAACGAAACTTACAGGAAAGTGAGAAAAATGTATATATTATTCAGCTAGAATAAAGATGACCCTTGTATGTAGTGGCAAAAAGTTTGGCAATACTGCCACCTGTGGTAGCATGGAAGATGGAAATATATCTAACAATCTAAAAGGCTAGTTGAATTTGCTAAGGATGTTTTCATGCTGAATTTTTTAAAGTGCCAACAGGTACTTTTAGCTGTAAATAATAAAACTACAAATAGAAATAAATTAAAAATGTATTGTTCAGTTTTCAAGCAAACTAGAAAAAGTTACTAAAGGAGTCAAAACTTGCTGAATTAAAAAAACAAACAAACACTACTTTTTTAATTCTCAGCCTCTTCAGAATGCAAAAGGATTTCAAAATGGTAAAGAGATTAAGGGCAAATAATTAGCTCTTCAATGTTATCAGGAAAATGTGGCCTCAGAGTAAGAATAAAGCCAAGGGTATGATTGATAATCTCCTTGTTAAACCCTCAAGAAATGTAAAGTGATGCCTTTAAGACAGGCAAAGGTTTATTAAGGTTCTTTAGCATGTGCTGCTGGGATACTTTGTTAAAAAGTAAACTTCTGGCCTGGCGGGCGTGGCTCAGTGGTTGAGCATCAACCTATGATCCAGGAGATTGCGGTTCAATTCCTGGGCAGGGCACATGCCTGGGTTTCAGGCTCGATCCCCAGTAGGGGGGATGCAGGAGGCAGCCCATCAATGACTCTCTCATCATTGGTGTTTCTCTCTCTCTCCCTCTGCCTTCCTCTCTCTGAAGTCAATGAAGACATATTTAATAATAATAATAATAATAAACTCCTGTTAAATCTTAAGGGTATTGTCTCACAACTTCCCATAGGAAGCCCAAGTTGAGAGAATTTATCACAAAGAGATTTGTAGATGTGGCTTTCTTTTAATGGGATGGATTATAAATTGATACATAAGAAACCCAGATTTTTTTTTAAAGAATTTTATCAGATTGGACTAAAAGTGACAAAAGAAATGCACAATGAAGAGGCCTGTGAGACTGGCAACATATACCTAGCTAGACTTCAGAATTGCTATGGCACAGTGGCTGCTGTGTACCTTTTATTTACCCCATTTCTATGACAGTGTCTATTATAACGGTCTCATGTTTGAGTCACCATTATATGTTGAGTTGTAGGTAACTGATGTGAAAGATAACTGATGTCTTTAGTTTAGAGCTTTTTAAAATTTATTTTATTGTTAAAGTATTACAGATGTCCCCCATTTTCTCTCCTTTATCCCCTCCCCCTATCTCCCCTGTTCTTCCCTTGTCCATTGTCTGTGTCCATGGGCTGTGCATATGTACTTATAAGTTCTTTGGTCAGTCTATTCCTGCCCTCCTTCCCACCTTCCCTCTGAGATCTGTAGGCCTGTTTCATGCTTCCATGCCTGTGGTCCTATCTTGTCAATTTATTTTGTTCCTTAGATTCCACATATAAGTGAGATCAAGTGATATTTGTCTTTCTTGGACTAGCTTATTTCACTTAGCATAATATTCTCTAGGTCCATCCATGCTGTCCCAAAGGGTAAGAGTTCCCTCTTTTTTATAGCTGCATAGTATTCTAGAGTGTAAATTTCCCACAGCCTTTTTATCCACTCATCTACTCATGCCCAACATCACTAATCATCAGAGAGATGCAAATTAAAACCACAATGAGGTATCACTTCACACCTGTCAGAATGGCTCCATCAACAAATCAACAAACTACAAGTGCTGGTGAGGGTGTGGAGAAAGGGAACCCTAGTGCACTGCTGGTGGGAGTGCAGACTGGGGCAGCCACTATGGAAAGCAGTATGGAGGTTCCTCAAAAAAATAAAAATGGAACTGCCTTTTGACCCAGTGATTCTACTTCTAGGAATATATCCTAAGAACCCCAAAACAGTGCCCGGTTGGGCATGGCTCAGCAGTTGAGCATCAGTCTTGTAGCCAGGAGATCGCAATTCGATTCCTGGTCAGGGCACATGCCCAGGTTGCTGGCTGGGTCCCCAGTTGGGGGCGTGCAGGAGGCAGCCGATCAATAATGGCTCTCTCATTATTGATGGCGCTCTCTCTCTCTCTCTCCCCCCCTTCCTCTCTCTGAAATCAATAAAGATATATATTTGGGGGGAAAAAATCCCAAAACACCAATCAGAAAGAATATATGCACCCCTATGTTCATAGCAGCCCAATTTACAATAGCTAAGATCCACAAACATCCCAAGTTTACAGCTTTTGGTGGAGATAAGCCACATAAGAAAAGCTGAACCAGATAAGACTCAGATGAACCTGGTCCCAATTTAGATGTGAAATTCTGGACTCCAAATACTGTGTGGGACGAGATTTTGGAGGTCTTTGAAGTGGATGAGTACATGTTGCATATGGAGGGAGGTGCGTCCAGAGGGCACGCCGGAGCAGACCGTGTTTTCCAAAGACGACTCCAACAGTGATTCCTCTCCCATACGCTTCTCTGCCATATCACCTTGCTGCTCCTCTGTAAAGAGGAGTCCACTGCCCTCCTCAATCTGGGCTTTCCTTATAACCTTACAAGTAATGGAAGTCGGCAATGTGACCCTCTATGTCTTTTGAGACCAGGTCAAAAGAAGGGTTTTAGCTTCTCCCTTGTTTATTCCAGGTGCTTCCTCCATGCTGTTTCCCTTTAGGAACTCAGCTGCCATCTCTAAGGAATTCAAGACCACATGCAGGTGCCTCGGACGCCCACCTTAGCTGAGGCCTTTCAGCCGCCCCTGCCAGGGCACAGGCCTGTTGGTAAAGAGGCTTCCAAAGGATTTCTGCTCCCATTCATTTGTATTCTCCCAGCTGCTTAATTCTCTCAGCTGAGGCTTCAGGCATCATGGATCAAAGATAAGCCACCCCTCTTTTACCTTTTCTGAATTTCTCATTCACAGAATTCTAAACTTAATAAAATGATTGTTATGTTACACCACAAACTTTGCAACCATTTGTAATATAGCAACTGATAACTAAATGACCAGGAAGTGATGATTGATTTTTATATTTTTTCTCAACATTTTAATAACTCCTCTTTGATGCAATGCCCATTCATTTGGGGATTATTCCAGAAGAATGCCTTGAAACTAAGCGCTAAGAAACTAAAGCTAAAATATGACAGAAAATAACTACAACAGAAGTCAAGAAAGAATAACTGGAGTTGACAGAAATACAGTATATAGTTGAACCGCAGGAAAACATAGATTAAGGACTTAGTGGGGCAGTGCAAGCCATCTTCCAATATGTGAAGAGCTGTCATGTGGAAGACAGATTGGACTTGAGCTGTAGAGCTCTAGAGAGCAGAACTAATACCTCACATTGGTAGGCCTAGGGAAGCCGATTTATACCTAATAAGTGGAAGAATTTTTCAGTAATCAGAGCAGTAAAATTGAGGACTGCTTTTTGAGTTAGAAATCTATAATTTTTTTTTTTTTTTTTTTTTTTTTTTTTTTTAGGAAAGCCTGGATATTGTAATAATGGTAATTTTCTAGAGAAAATTCTTGTTGGGGTAGAACATTGGAGTAGTTTTTCTAGAAATTTCAACAATAAGATTGGGTAGGAATCCATAAAATACTCTATTTTTTTTAAAAAAAATTTAATCCTCATATGAGGATATTTTTTCCAATGCTGTTCAGAGAGTGGAAGGGAAAGAGGGAGAGAGAACCACTGATGTGAAAGAGACACATCGATTGGTTGCCTCCCGCATGTGCCCCTACCTGGTTCGGTGATCAAGCCTGCAACCGAGGTCTGTGCCCTATATTTTTAAAGTAATCCATCTTTAAAGTTTAGGTTTGTGAGACACTCAGAAGACAAAAACAAACAAACAAACGAAACTGTTATCCACAGGTCTTCAGTGACTTGTGCTTTCAATGCCAAGAAAATACCTAGTTTTCGTGCAGTGCCCAACAACAAATTCAAAAAATTACATATTGAATAAATTAGTGAAAAAAAATCTATTGTGCCTACGCATATAGGCTTTGAGAGCCTAAAGTCGATGCTATTTTATTTACATATCATTCCGTTTTACATACATATTTATATAAATGTTCTTTTGTGCTACTTTAGTCCTCTGAGGATCTGATGGAGCCTCCATGAATCTAAACAGCATCGTGGAACAGAGCATGAAATAGATACAGGACCTGAGTAATTTAGGTGAAACAGAGACTAGGAACTGCAGGAAAGTTAATTAACAGGCAGGTATCCGGGACTTAATGTCTTATACTGATCATGGGCAAGAAGGAATGGAAGGGAGTGGAAAGTAATCAAAAGAAAAGTTACATCATATTTATCATCAATCACCGTCATCTTTATGTCACCATTTCCATCATCATTACATTCGAAGTGGCCATGACCACGTATTCTTGTTTCACAGTCCTAAGCCTATGATATCTATTATCACATTGAATTTTCAACTTATTTTTTAAACATGGGAACTAAGCTCTATAGAAAAAGTATGGAATGCTTAAGGTTACTCAGCTAATTTTTTAAATTGGGAATTGAACCCAGATATTGTATGATGGCTGAGCCCAGTTTATTATGCTATACAGTAGGTGAGACCTGCACTGCTTACGGTAGAAGCTTTAGTCATAAAAAGGGAATGGATGGCCCAGCCAGGCGTGGCTCAGCGGTTGAGTGTCAACCTAGGATCCAGGTGATCAGGGTTCGATTCCCGGTCAGGGCACATGCCCGGGTTGCGGGCTCGATTAATGACTCTCTCATCATTGATGTTTCTATATCTCTCTCTCCCTCTCCCTTCCTCTCTCTGAAATCAATAAAGATATATTAAAAATAAATAAAAATAAAAATAAAAAAAAAGGAATGGATGTTTTATCAATAATACATCTCCAAAATATCTTCCCTGATCTAATTCACTTGTGCTGAAAATGCAGAGGTAGGCATTCCCCTTTCATATTTGATTCCACCCAGGACATAAGTGTTCCTCATTTATCTACAAATGAGATCAAGAGGGGTTAGCTCATGGATTTGGCTAATAGATTAAATATAGACTTAAAAGAATTTAGGGAGCTAGAAAGGGGGCACACTGTGGAGTAGTCAAATAAGAAGAAAGATCATGAAATCTAAGAGACAAGAAAGGCTGCCTAAGACTAACATCGATTTAATAACATTCCCACATAAAAGACATGCAGTGCATCCTCCAAGGAGGGGAGGAATATAGGGTGGTTCACCGTAATTTTGAAAACTTTAATCTTGGGACTAGCAAGTTGGCAACACATGATTTATACAGTCGGCAGGTAAATTTGCATTGTGGCGAACTGTACATATTGTTGGAAATCCAAAGAGAGAAACATAATCCATATTGAAGTAAATATTTTTGATCTTGAGGAAGAGTTGAAGTAGATAAAGAGACGTTTTCTGAATTTCTGTTGTGATTTGATCAAATCTTCATCAGAATATGTAAGTAAAGACTGAAGGGACTATTTAGACATTTAGGCAGGAAGTGAGAAAATCATATGAGAAACAAATAGTGTGGAATATTTTACTTTTTCTTGAAATATTTTATACTTCCCACAAAAATAATATCTTAGTTGGAAAGAAATGAGAATAATCATACTCTTTTTGTTAGTTTGATATGGCACTGCTGACACAGAAATTTTATGTGGGGATGCTGAATGACAGTTCACATAAAGACCAAGAGTCATGAGGTCCAAGCCATTAGTTTTAGTTAGAAAATTTTTATGTGGAAGGAAGGCCTTTATGTGATTTGCCTAGTACCGTGAGTTCAAATTCAACTTTCTATTTGAAGCTCAAATATAACTTAAAATTATATTTTGGATATTTTTCATAGTCTAGATAAAGTCATCCTCACATGCAGTAAATATTTATTATGTGCCCTGGCCGGGTGACTTCATTGGTTGGAGTGTCCTCTCGTATCCCAGAAAGGTTGCGGGGTTCACTCCCTAGATGGGGTCTTAGGGGAGGAACTGATCAATGTTTCTCTCACATTGATGTTTCTCTCTCTCTCTCTCAAAATCAATATAAACATATCCTTGGGTGAAGATTAAAGGTAAAAAAATAAAAATTATTATGAAATCCATGTCAGTTAAATAAATTTAAAAGATTAAATGTTCTAAATGTCCCTACTTAAGAAAAAACTAAGATTCAGAAGCATTTAGGTATTTCCCTCTCCTGTTGCCCTTTTTGGCCTCTCCTTTTCTTTACTGGAACAATTACAGAACATACACATATTTACAGAACTGGACTAGTGTAGACACAACTTCTAGGACCTCACAATTTAATATTTATACCAATGCTTCCACCAATAAGAATAACTCAGATTTGTGTAAGACTTGCTCTTTGTCAGGCACTGTAATATCTGTAGTACATCTGTGCTATCATTTAGTTTTCACAACAGTTCTATAGGTATTTACTACAGAAATGGAATTGTAAATAGGACATGTTTTTAAAAATTAAATTGACTTTGGAAAGATTGTTTCTCTTAAATGAGTTGACAGGCAGGCCTAAATCACCATGTTTAGCTACGTTTTTGTCAATATAGAACAAAGCGAAAATACATTTACTTAGTGAGACCTTTAAATTTTAAATATTGACATAGCGGTTTAAGGTTCATCATCTATTTCTTGGATGTAAGACATTTCACAAAGCTGATTTTCAGCAAATATGCACAGGCCCTCAGTTCTTTTGTCAGCAGATGAGTGTTATTCTTAAAATTCTAGCTCCTAGAGCACATTTCACATCCAATTATTTGGCCTCCTTAAATCCTCACAAAAAGATTTGGCTAAAGTGCATTTAATTAAATGAATTAGAAAAACACAGACTATCAAACATACAGTAAGGAAGCTAAAAATAAGTGCTGAAAATTCCAGGTACAATTTAATCTAAACATTAATTTACCTCAACAGTGGCTACTAAAACTATCAATTTTGTCGAGTGCATTTTAGAAATAGATGTACTCACTACAGTGTATTAGGTCTTCCCAAATTTCGAGAGATCTCACAGTTGAGTGTAGAATATATGAATTTTTTTTTATATTTCTTGCCCCAGGCTCGGTACCCATTTATCTTCTTTAAAGTCCCTTTAATTTCAGACAATGGTAACAGTTGATATTTATTGTTAATAATGTTCCAGAAAAATACAAATTGTCTTATTTATAATTATTATTTTATTTAATCTCTACATAAATAATAAAACAATTCTAAAACAACATTATAATGTTATCTTCACTTTACAGCAATTACATAATTTGCCAGTGACCAGGGACAGACGTGATTCAAGCTCGAGCGGCGCTTTCTCTTATCCTAGCGCCCAGCGGCCTTTCCGTACAGTGTCCTAGTTGTCGGGTTGTCAGAGTGTGTGGTCCTTCCAGTTGGGTGCCTAGAGAACAAATCCCTCCCATACTATGCATGTCCCCCGTGGCCTCTCCTTCCCTCAGTGGCCCAACAGTGCTGTATGGAGCATCCCTGTGAGACTCTTAAGTATTTTCTTTACTAAGCGAAAAAATGAATTATCCTCACTGAAAAAAGTTTAAAACCAAGAGAACTCAGTCGGTAGAGTACTACATTTTCAGATAATATGCAACATAACATTAAGGCCCATAGTGTGTGTTTTGTTATTCCAGAAATGAGGATTCAAAATCTGCAAGCTGTGTATTTAGACAAAATTAATATTTCCCAAACCGACAGGGGCTGGAATGGAAATAATAATAAATGCAACCTCCCGAGTGTGCTGGCAGTGAGCACTGGAAGATAAGGCTGAGTAAAACTGCTCTTTGTTATGAAGAAAAATGCTCAGAACTTCAAAATAGTTTCTTATTATATTTTATAAATATGGCAAACTTTTTTTTTCAGAAGTAGAAATATTTGGACTAAAGAAAACCTTGAAAAGTGATGATAATTTTACCAAGACTCTGATGGAAAAATAGACACTAATAAATAAGCACCAAGTAATTCTTTTTGTATATTAAATTAAGTTTGGGGATAAAAATGGTTCCTAGGCTAAGACCATGGGTATTTAGGTCAATTTAAATTCTTGGCAAAGCTAAATTGACCTAGGTTAAGACCATGGTTAAGTCCTACATATCTTTTATTAGGCTTGAACAACTAGCAGTTGTTTAGTTACTACTTTTTTCTACGTTTCCATGTTTCGTCATCTTCAAACAAATAAATGCACTGTATCAAAATAAATTTTTATTAAAAGCTAACAGGGTAGACAAAAACCCAAATATTAGGTTATTACTCATACAGTCCATCTTTAAATGTTTATTCCCTTAAATGCGGAAGTTTTAACATTGTTCTAAAAGGTATCACTTTGATTTTTACCTAGAGACAAAGTAATTGTATGCATCATATTAATTATATATGTACGTATATTATACAGGGTAATTCTAGAGATTAGCTGTTGAGCACATGTACGTGTATACATGTAGAAAATTCAAATCTAAGGTTAAACCTCCTGGGTTACCTCGGAGCGATTATATTCTGCAGCTCAGCCATACATTTTGAAAGACTTGTTCATTGTTCTTTCCTTCAAATAGCACTTATTATTACTTCTTTGTGTCTTTGACATCGGATTTCTTCCTCCCCGAACTCTGTTGAATTAGTTATTTTTAGTTAATTTGTTGTCAACCAAATCTAATGGTCTTCCTTCGGTTCTCACGTTTCTGAAGCCACCTTGTCAGTTCCTCCTCTTGAACCTCTGACCTCCAGTGACTTCCATGCCCCGCAGGGCTCTGCTTCCCTTTCTATACATTTTCATCAAAAGACAGACCTTTGAAAAAAGGGGTTTCCACAGGAATACATTCAGCTACGGTGAGTATAATAATTGTATTCACATAGCTCCTACTTGAGTGAGGGAGACAAGTAATAAAAAATAAATGTATGAAAATGAGAAACTGAGAAATACTAAGCAAAGACAAACAAAATAGTATTAAAGATGTGAGAAGTTAAGGAAAGACCTAAAGGAGAAAAAAAAAGAAAACAGAACTGGACATCTTAAAACTAAGAACATTCTGGACTCCACATAGCTAATTGTGTAGCAATAGCCCTTGTTATGCTGACTCCGGCGGGGAAACAAGTATAGGCCAATTAATGACACAGGCCTATGAAGCGCAGTAAGGATTTGGACACGGGCGTCTGTTTTAAAACCCTCATTGTTACCTGTGCTGCAGTTCTACAGTTTATTAGAACTTTATTGGGTCTAACTTTGACATCACCATTTTCAATATGAAAGAATTCTCTGCTTGCCAATATTAGAAGCCAAAGTGGACGCTGCTCCTCGGCAGGGAAAATGAATAAAAGCACAGGATGCCTGGGAGTTTCCTTAGATTGCAGAGCCCTCCCCCTGCTTTGGGGTTCGGGGAGCGGGGAGACGTTCCCCTCATCAGCCTGCACCCCGACGAGGCGAAGATCGAAGGAGAGGGTCAGCTTCAGGACACGCGCTGGAAAATCACTCCAAATTGTAATTTCATTGTGAGTTATTGATGTCATAAAATCCGTAGTGCGATTTGTAAAATGTCAGAGCGAGCGTTACAGCGTTTGAGGCTCTCCGGTCAGTGAAAATGTCCTCTATCGAATGGCCTTGCTGTCACACATTTGTATTGTATGTTGCACATCACTTGAAGATGAATCTATTTACATGCAAATGGACAATCACAAAGCGGCGAAACCAAATCATGGGCACACAAGTGGTGAAGAAGGTGAAGTTAAGCATTTTTCAGTCAAATTTAAAGGCAGATTTGTTTCCTTTCAAAAAACATGACTTAGCAAAATCCAAACATGCCTTTTCCAGAATTGTCATTGAATCACACCCCCTAATAGGCCTGTAGTAATGTGGCCACGTTTGGAACAAGTTCTCACGCATTTGTCATGTTTTCTACTCCAGACTCCCTGTTCTGTTAGATCCCCTTTCTTCATTTAATTTTGAATGGATGTTAAATAGTGAAAAAGAAGGAATTTGGGGAACTATAAGATATGCCAATTGGCATATACAGGTATGTCAGTTTACAAGGAAGGGCATTACTTTGCCCAATGGTTTAGTATATTAAGTGAGATACAAAATTATGTCTCTGAGAAATTTTAGAGGCAAGACCAATATTTTGCGTCATGAGGAGATAAGGGACTGAGAATGAAAAAGAAGCTCCCAACCGCAAACGACTAAAATAACTAAATGCGTAAGAATACTATTGTTGTTTTTTGTTGTTTTTTAAATATTTTATTTTATTTTTTTAAGTTTCTTTATCTTTATTGTTAGAATATTACAGATGTCCCCTTTTCCCCCCATTGATCCCCTCCACCCTGCATCCACCCCACCCCCAGGCCTTCCCCAGACCAGTGTCTGTGTCCATGGGTTATGCTTATAAACATATAAGTTCTTTGATTAATCTCTCCCCACCCACTCCCACACCCCCATCTTCCCTCTGAGATCCCTCAGTCTGTTTCGTGCTTCTATGTCTCTGGATCCACTTTGTTCACCAGTTTATTTTGTTTATTAGATTCCACATATAAGTGCGATCATGTGGTACTTGTCTTTCTCTGACTGTCTTATTTCACTGAGTATAACACTTTCTAGTTCTCTCCATGCTGTGCCAAAGGATAAAATATCCTTTTTTACAGCTGCATAGTATTCCATGGTGCAAATGCACCACAGCTTTTTTATCCACTCATCTACTGATGGGCACTTGGGCTGTTTCTAGATTTTAGCTATTGTAAACTGCTCTGCTGTGAACATAGGGGTGCATAAGTTCTTTGTGACTGGTGTTTCAGGTTTCTTAGGATATATTCCTAAAAGTGGGATCACTGGGTCAAATGGCAGGTCAAATTTTAATCTTTTGAGGAAACTCCATACTGTTTTCCACAGCGGCTACACCAGTCTGCATTCCAACCAGCAGTGCACTACGTGCCCTTTTCTCTACACCCTTGTCAGCACTTGTAGTTTGTTGATTTGTTGGTGGAGCCATTCTGACAGGAGTGAAGTGATATCTCATTGTGGTTTTAATTTGCATCTCTCTGATGATTAGTGACATTGAGCATTTTTTCATATGTCTCTAACCCATCTGTATGTCCTCTTTGGAGCAGTGTCTATTTAGGTCCTTTGCCCATTTTTTAATTGGATTTTTTGTCTTCCTTTTGTTGAGTTGGATGAGTTCCTTATATATTTTGGATACTAACCCTTTATCAGATGTGTCATTGGCAAATATGTTCTCCCATACAGTGGGCTCCCTTTTCGGTTTGTTGATGGTTTCTTTTGCTTTGCAGAAGCCTTTTATTCTGATGCAGTCCCATTTGTTTATTTTCTCCGTTTCTCTTACCCTAGGAGATGTATCAGCAAACATATTGCTATGAGAGATGTCTGAGATTTTGCTCCTATGTTTTCCTCTAGGATTTTTATGGTTTCATGCCTTACATTTAAGTCTTCTATCCATTTTGAATTTGCTTTTGTGTATGGTGTAAGGTGGTGGTCTAGTTTCTTTTTTTTTTTTTTTTGCATGTACCTGTCCAATTTTCCCAACACCATTTATTGAAGAAACTGTCTTTACTCTATTGTATGTTCTTGCCTCCTTTATCAAATATTAATTGACCACAATGGCATGGGGTCAGTTCCTGGATTCTCTTTTCTGTTCCACTGATCTGTATGTTTGTTCTTGTGCCAGTACCAGGCTGTTTGGATTACAGTGGCTTTGTAGTATGACTTGATATCTGCTATTGTGATCCCTCCAACTTTTTTTTCTTTCTCAAGATTGCCATGGCTATTTGGGGTGTTTTTTGCTTCCGTATAAAGTTTTGAAGTGTTTTTTCCAGATCTGTGAAATATGCTGTTGGTATCTTAATAGGGATTTCATTGAATTTATAGATTGCTTTGAGTAGTATGGACATTTTAATGATGTTAATTCTTCCAATCCATGAACATGGTATATTTTCCCATTTGTTTATATCTTCCTCTATTTCTTTTTTCAGTGTCCTGTAGTTTTCTGAGTACAGGTCTTTTACATCTTTGGTTAAGTTTATTTCTAGGTATCTTAGTTTTTAGTTGCAATGGTAAATGGGATTATTTTTTTAGTTTCTCTTTCTGAGAGTTCATTATTAGTGTATAAAAATGCCACTGACTTCTGCCATTAATTTTATATCCTGCCACCTTGCTGAATTCATTTATTAAATTTATTGAATTGATTTAATTGATACAGGGACATTCAGGTTATTTCTCATGGAATGAATTTGGCAGTTGCTAACTTTCAAGAAATCTCTATCGTTTTTACCTAAATTTCAGAATGTTTTGGCACAAAATTTCTTCTAATCCTACCTTCATATACTTTTGTGATGAGAACTGTTGTGATGTCCCTTCATTTATTCTGGATACTAGTAAATCGTGCCTTTCCTCTGACTTTAAAATGCAAGTTTCTTGATTTCTTCAAAGTACTAGATTTGGTTTTACTTAGGTTCATTTTTCAATTTCAATGGAACCTTATTCTAAAACAGGAGAATAGTACTTTCTTTCTCTTTAACCTTTGATGTGTTTTAATGTGCCATTTGGAAATACGGTAGTCATCTTGCAAAGAGTAGTCCCATTATTAGGTTGTAAGAATGGGAAGGTGACCAAATGTAAGGAGGATGGCTTGCTGATAGCAACACTGACTTACTACCTCACTCATTCTTGAAGCTAGAATACCTTGGGCTTAAGGTCACATGAGATGACACATTCATTTACCATTTAAGCCCCTTTAAAATGGATTACCTGTTATTGCTGAAAAACACATTCTACCTGATAGAGCAGTAAAAATAACAAGGAGGGGATGGCCACAATTATGATACCAATTCTCCTATGGCATTTATCATTTGACCAAACAATTTCATGTGCAGTGTTTAATTATAACCTTGAAATAAGCCTGAGCATTACTAATGTTATGAAAATTAAAATGTTAAAGATGGTATCATCTCTCTTAGGGTACTGAACATGGAAAGGAAGGGTTTTGATGATCTAATCTAGTGGTTTTGTTTTCCCATCTGTTATGTTGTAATAATTTTGGCTACACAATCACTGAATTTTTTTAAAAAGCTGGCTGTCTTGACCAGCCTGTGTGACTCAGTAGTTGAGCTTCGACCCATGCACCAAGAGGTAACAGGATCGATTCTTGGTCGGGGCATATGCCCTGGTTTCAGGTTCTATCCCCAGTAGGGGGCATGCAGGAGGCAGCCAGTCCACATGGATGTTTCTGTGTCTTTCTCCCTCTCCCTTCCCCTCTCTCTAAAGATCAATAAAAACATATATTTTTTAAGAAAGCTGACTGTCTTGATTTATTGCATATTAATTATCACAGATATTAATATGTCTAATTGGGTTTGTTACATTTACTTTCAATACCTAACATGACTATTGTAGAAAATTAACCCGCAAAACATACTAAACTGGGAACATGCAAAACCCGAAAGAGAGATTAAGTGTTTTCCTCCAAAGCAGCTCTTTCAAAAGGACATTGCTCAGTATTCTAACCGTGAGCACATTTTTTCAGCCTTCTTCCCTTGGAATCGCCATCCGTGTGAGTTCATGAGTCACAGACACACAAACCACTCATATTACCTTCCAGTCACACTTCAATTTGTTCAAAAACAGTATTTCCACTTGGAATCTTTTACTTAGTTCACCATACTTGGTGCTATACTGTATCTTATTGTTTCCCCACCCAAAGCCATCCTCAGTGGACCAAACTTTTCTACCAGTTATATTGTTTTTAAAGAAACATTCAAGGGACTCTGGAGGCAATTTTAGCAGAAGAGTTTTTGGTCAAATTCAACATTGTTTTGATACATACTAATAAGTGAATGAATTCAAATGACCATAATTCACACTTTTCTACTCTTTCACATGCTTTGTAAACACGTATGTCATAGGTCTTGTGTCTGTATACAGCCTTTATTTGGGCTCATCAGATTGGTCATGTGAGCATTTCCTGCTCATTCTATGCAGCTGATTCTAACAGTTCATTTATCCCTACTATTTCCTAGCCTTGGCTAATTCACAGCATCAATTTACTAAACAAAGACAGCCAATCCATTGTTTTAAGCAGGAATTTTAGTATTTCTGAAATCAGAGTGACAAGCCCAGGATCATTCAGAAAACTAATTCATATGCCTAAGGTAGCTCCTCATACCCTTTGATACCCAACCCAATTTCTACCACATTCACGGTGCTGTACTTAAATGTAAATGCAACAGTGTAGCCTTTTTCTAGTGTGACATGGGAGGGAAAAAGTGCATCCGACCTTGGAACTGGAGCCTAGGGCCTTCCAAACAGGAAGTAGCAGCAACAAATTCCAACCAGGAATCATTCTGAACTTCACTCCAAACTTAAATTCGGTCTTCTTAATATTTTTGATTTCATTTTCTCCTTTGCCCATTAGAGTTTTGTTTACTGGTTTTCTTTCTTAGCAATGAATATATGTTTATCCGTTACCACTCTCGATATATGTCTTACACAAAGCTTGTTTTTACTGGTCTCTCAGCTTCCTAGCATTTAAGCACAGGACTCTAAGTCCCCTTTGGACTCTGTGCAGGACCTTCCTACCTTTAAGATGCACCATAGATGGAATATCTTCTCTAATGATTCCACTTAGTGTCTGCCTCATCCAACTAATACACTGTCAAAATCTTATGACAGTTGAGTTAACAGGAATTCCAGAATGTGTCTCGTTCAACTCTCTTATTTACACATTAAGAAATCTAAAAGATGAATTGACTGCTTGTGGATTCCTAAATTGTAATTTGAAATACAGTTCCTATTTAATATAGTGGAATAAACATGGATTTTGAAGTAAAGAAAACAGAGAATGTGAAACTTGATCCAATTATTTAGCCATTAGAACATGGATAAGCTCTTGTATTTATTTAAGACTCTTATCTCACTTAAGATATTGAAATAATAATGGCAACTCTCATGTATTAAATGAACTATCATAAAGAAGAAGCCTAAATTTCCTGGAAAGTAATAAAATAATGGTACTCAATAAATGTTTGCTACATGGCTTATTTTATATTTGGGGTGTGTGTGTGTGTGACAAAGAAAGAGAGAGAGATCCCCATTTAATATATCTAGTGGATGCTACTATCCAAATTTTGCCATATGAAACATTCGGTAGGCATTCCTTTTATTCAGCACATATTTGTTTGATGGATTACCTGAGATTCTGATTTAATTGGCTTTCTAGCGCTGGCAGTTTACTTGCCTACTAATTAGGAAAGATCAGACATAGATAGCTACAAACTTTCCTATATTAAAAAGCCTATTTTAATACTATTTGAGCCTCTGTAAGTACATTCTATTTCCCTTCCAAAGTTGATTGAATATCATCATTATTATCTAGAAAAATAGATAATATTTATTACTGGATCTAGCCAGGATATTATTACTTAATTGGCCTAAGAAAATTAAGAACTAGTTTTTAGATTGATTCTAAGTAACAATTAATTGTTTTGCTGATAAATGTTTCTAATAATTAAGGATTTTAAAAAACATGTCCTTAGAATGTGGAATAATGTTAGAAATACACTGACTGATGTCAAAAAAACACCTCTGCAATTTAAAAATTCTGAGGAACAAAGAAACCTTTTGAAGGGACTCTAGGAGAAACAAATTTCAAACTCTATATGGCTACATTCTTAGAAACACACCTTCCTCCCACTGTGGTATTATTTGTCATGTGCTCTAAAATCAGGTTTTCAGTGCCTAGAGCCCTTGGTCCTCATAATAAAACTGTCAGCATGCATGTCAATTAATGCCAATTGGGATGTGAATGGACATCTATTCACTAGGAACTGGGCTGAAACCACCAACTAATTTCACATAGGCCATTGAGCAGTAATGACTTTCCATCACTTACAACCGGAGCTATTTTCAAACTAGTGACCCAGAAATAAAAGGCTCTGTATCCCATTATCATTTCTCTGGAAAACATTGTTCCCTTGAGTCACTTACTCCTAAACAGTTCTCAAATTCTTTATTGGCTTTAACAGGTTGTATTAGTGAGGCAGATAAATCAGAATTTCATTAAAAATTGTTTTTAAAAACTTTAGAAACAATAGCCTAATTTCTATGGGTTGTGATAGAAATGAAAAGTAAAATGTACACTGATATACAGGAGACAGTAATACTGTCAATCTTAATTCTTAAATACTTCTTTCAATATACACCTGAAGTTTTGAATAAAATATTCATTTAAAATAACTAGATAATGTGATCTTATAAAATGTGAACAATTAAAAGCAGGTGATTGATGGCTGCTTCTAATAATTATGCACATGTTTATTTATGTATATACATATACATAAATGAATACACATTTCTTAAAATATTTTTTGTGATGAGAACTTTTAAAATGTAAAAGTATGCATTTTATATTATTAATTTTCCTATGGCTAATTAGAGAAGGCAGGAATTTATGGTAAATTTCGTCTACTCTGGAATAGAAAAAAATTCCTAAGTTACAGAGTGTATTTGGAATTATTATTTACACTACTCTTGATTTCATAAGCTTTATTGAACAATTATATCTGGATTTATTCTGAAGTTTATTTGAAAAGTGCACTAATTTAAAAAAACACACACAACATGACAATAATAAATATCTCTATGCCCATGTGATCTGAGACTCTCAACTCACCTATTAATTCTATGGCCAAAATTAATTAATTCAGAGTCATGGTTTTGTATTATCCTAATAATAAGTTAATACTTGAATCAATTAAACGTCAAAGTGATAAAATATTTACCATGATTTATTAGGAAAATCTTAGGCTTTGGAGTCATTAAGACATGGATTAAACAAATACCTCCACCATTTGCTAGCTCTATAACCTCTAAAATTCTTAATTTAACTATATCTCAGTTTTCTTCTGAAAAGATACCACTTCTCTTCAAAGAGTTAGAAATAATATATGTGATTCCAGCACACTGTACATAGTCAGTAAATCATAGATAGTATTACAGAACGAAATAATAACTTTGGGGAAATAAAATCTAACTTTGTTATACCCTTCCTGAAACATTAGTTGGAGTAATGTTCTGTTTTTACTCTCTACAGCTTGACATGACAGAGTATTACCCAAATAGTTGTATTAATATGATCAGTTTCCCATAGGTGGTGAACCCAGCGGCTCATCGATGTCAGCTGCCACCCCAGGCTCTTAGCTGCCACCCCAGGCTCTTAGCTTGGCCTCGTTGGTGAGGACACATGCTGGAGTCCCAGCAGGAAGAAAGGGAGCTGTGGCGAAACAGACTGTTACCAAATAAAAGTGGGTTATGTTAAAAAGAAAGAAGAGGAGATGCCTGTTGGACAGGCAACACTAGTGTTCCCTTCTCTTCCATAACACCCTTGTTCCCTCTTTTCAGTCGGTACCACTGTCCACAATTATAAATACTTTGTGTCACCGTCCAATTAATTTGTCTTTTCTCCCCTAGACTCTCAGCTTCTACAGAAGCAACTGCTCTCTATTAAATTCCCATTTGCCTGAATGTCTGCCACAGCTCAGCAGATGTTGGCTGAATGTTGGCATGCAGGAATGAAACTTCTGTAAAAATGCTAAAGCTGGTGTTCGATTGATTTCTCACAACTGAAGTGATGCCAATTCATGACAGGTTGCTCTCTGTGTGTGTGTGTGTGTGTGTGTGTGTGTGTACTGTAATATTTAAATTATCTTCCCATGTTTTGAAGTTTACTACTTGGCCATATCTTACACTTAGTTCTTGTGTACTGTTACTAAATGTCTTGCGGTTTCTAACCAGAACAGTTGTATCAGCCATTTCCATTGCATTATTATATTTTAATAGTATGGGGGTGTTTTTGGTCTGGAGAAGCAGAGGAGGAAGAATAGGTAGGTAGGTCAGCGTGACCGCAGTTCTAGACTCATAGCCAGGTGTTAGGTGCGTTTATCTGCATATTCCAGCACATTTAATACTTATTATTTTAAAAAATAATTTAGGTGAATAATTTTAATACTTTACTAATGCATCCATTCACTAGTTCACATTTATAACCTGAAAACTTCAAGAAAAAAAAGTGATCGTGTTACAAATACATAGAAGTCTTTATTTTATTTTGTTTTGTTTTTAAATTGCATACTCTGTAGGAGTATTATCATCCACTATGTTCTTTTTTAATATATTTTTATTGATTTCAGACAGAGGAAGGGAGAGAGAGAGAGAGATAGAAACATCAATGATAAGGGAGAGAGTCATTGATCAGCTGCCTCCTGCAGGCCCCAGACTGGGGGTCGAGCCCGCAACCCGGGCATGTGCCCTGACCAGGAATCGAACCCCGATCGCCTGCATCCTAGGTCACCACTCAGCTGCTGAGCCACACTGGCCAGGCCACCATGTTTTTAATGGTTTTTATTGTCATAATGTGCCAATTACTGCATCCTGAAAGAAGCTATAACAAACAGATTGCAAGCCTAGAATTCCTGTTGTTTAATTAAGATATTAAAATGCTATGTACATCTCAGAGAGGAGGAGGGGAGGGGGAATGGGAAGAGATCAATCAAAGAATATATATGCATATATGCATAGCCCGTGGACATAGACAAAAGTGTGGTGAAGGCCTAGGAGGAGTGGGGACAGGGTGGAGGGGGATAAAGGGTGGGGGTATGGGGGACATCTGTAATAGAGTCAACAATAAAAAACACTGAATGATAAAAACAAAACATAAAAATGATATGAACATTAAATTTCTTGTTATGAAGAAATAACTTGCAGTGACCAATGGTCTTGCTTAAAACAACTAAAAAAATATAGGTAAAATTTAAAAATATATATATACAAATCCGTGTTTGTCTGAAGGCATAAGGGAACTTCTGAGTTCAGCTGTCAGAAGGGAGGGGTGTTCACTGAAGTGTGGCCAATCATCATTCCACGTATCACACTATCCGTCAGTGAATTTGCTGCTTTCTTTAGTGGCATTGGACGTGATATGTAAAGGTTACAGAGGATGACCTTGAAGAGGAAGAGATGCCAGTGGGATTTTTTGTAACCACATAGGGCTTAAGAGGCAAAAGTTAAAATGTGAGCATATTGTGTCCATGGAAGCTTGAGAAGCTAGATCAGGAAGAGACAAGGAGCGCTGGAAACAGAAAACACCAACTGCGCCCACTGGCTCATTCTTTATGTTCATTAGCCTGAGTCTTTTAAACCTGTGGCGTATGTACACTACACTTAGGAATAATATTTGTTTCATAATCTAAGAAAGGTATGTTATGCTTTCAATAAATTTTTTATGAAACACTCAATATATGTTTATGACTGTGGATGATGGTGGCCCAATTGTTGAAGAGATGTGAGACCACATTTGCCTTTATGGAATCTGTAGTTTATAAGATGAGACTGCAACTTACCTGTTTATTCAGCAAATATTTATTGAGAACCAATGTGCTCCAGGAAATGTCCGGGGTAGTGAAGTCAACAGTAAACAAAAAACTTCCTTCTTTTATGAAAAATGCATCATTGTATTAGTGAATGGATAGACAATAGCATTGAACAATAAATATATTTTTTAAATCAGTGGAGAGAAGCACTATGAAGAAAACTCAAAAATGGTAAACATAGAGAAAATTACGTGTTTAGGAATAGGTCTATTTTAGGTGATGTTGTTAGAAAAGGCCTCTTTGATACAACAATTGAAAGGGCTAAATAAAGGAATGAATCAATTATATATCTAAAGTAAAAGATTTTTAGTCAAAGGGATCAGTAATGCAAAGGTCCTGGGGTAGCAGAGATAGGTCAGTGTGTCTGCAAACGCCTGTGCATGAGGGAATGGAAAGAAGTGTGGTCAGATGGACAACTGGGAGCCAGGTCATGCAGAGCCTTAACATCTGTAAGGACTTTTAGTTTTATCCAGAGTGAGATGGAAACCCACTGGAGACAAAAATATACAAAACCATACCATTAATGTGATCATGGAAGTGAGGAGTATATAGCAGGTTATAGAGTAGTAAAGGGGATTATTACTCCTGTTAAGTAGTAATTAAGCCTTTCCAACAGAGATGATCTTGTATTGATCTTAAAAGATGAGCTGGAACTTTCCAGATAAGGAAACAATAAGGGGGAAATGATAGAAAGGATCTTTCTTATTGGAGGAAACTCTCTTAAATATGTTAGAAACAGGGTTGCTCCGGCTTCCTGTTCTGGTCTATCATGCTCTGAGAAGATGCACAATTTTTGGAACGTTGCAGAGCAAGTTCGGCCTTATTATTGGCTCCATTTGGCAATTAAACCAAGAAAAGCCTAGAGAAGCTTATGTACACAAGTGATGCCTCCCAGTCACGTGCTCTCTTGGCTATAAATTTATAAATTATTTGCTCTATTTCACTAGTGATCTAGTAAAATTTGCTGTTTTAATCACTGGGCAAAAAAAAGTTTCAAGATTACTGAATCACATTTCTTTTTCTCTTTTCTTCAGATGGCCTGCATCATTTAGGAAACACTAACTTAAAGCTTGAAAATGGTTTTGAATTAAATAAAATATAAAGGAGTAATCTTTGTAAACATTTTCAACATTAAACAATTAGTACAGTAATTATACTTCATTGGTAATATACATGAATCTAGTGGGCTCTACAGAAGATATATTTCCTTCATTGTAGAAATCATAAATGTTCAGGAAAAGTGGTATAGTGTAATAAAAAGAATTCTGAATTTAAAACTTTTGGATTAGAACACCCCAATAACTGGAAAATTGTTTATCTTAAGCAATTGCAGTTTCTCATATTTATTTATTTGCATTAATGAAATGAATTTTTTAACTGATGTGCTGACAATCTGTGTGAGACTAATGAGGAACTGATGAGAAAATGGTATATAAATCACAAAAGTTAAAACTAGCTTTATTATAGAGTCACTAAACTTTGTAGATTGAAAGATCTAGAATCATTTCAGCAAAATCCTACTACCTTACTTAGCAGATAAAATAAATGAGAATCAGTGTTTAGTGAATTATTTGCCAAAGATCATGCAATTAACTGATAGTAAATGCAAGATTAAAATTTGGTTCTCTTTATGGACACAATACCATATATTAATATATTTTATTTTATTACTGTGGTTTTTATGTTATTGTCTTTGAAATAATTCAATACAGTGATTACATAATATTTCTAACAATTGAAAAAAATCCCACTTCCATATTACTTATTAAAATAATTGACACTTTAGACAATATTAGTTATTTGGGCAGTTTTGATCATGATATATTTTACTTTACAATTGGTAGATGTGACCCTAATTTGTCAATTCTTTATTTTTCCACTAGAAGCTTGAGATTTTAATAATTTACTATGAATTAATCTAAATTATCCTCCAAATTATAAAGTGTTATATTATTCTACTTGATCAGAGAGACTACCCTGGGATCATTAGTGTCTGGTAACAACAGGCAATCAAAACACATAACTTATTAAGTTTTTACTGTCCGTGAGGCACTGTGCTTTGTGTGAACTATGGGGAAATTACAGAGGGGGGAATTGCTGTGCGATGTGCTCTTCTTCCCCTTTTGTGCAAGTAGCTGCTGCCTAGGAGATGTACTCTCATTAGGAACCTAACTCTGACCAAAATGGGTTTGCATTTATTATAGTGGAGATTTCATACATGAGTATTCTGCAAAGAAAACATTTAGACAATGACCTTTGGAGAAAGCTGCCTAAGTCTCCCATTGGTAGCAAGAAATTGTTCATCGCTCAAAGTGTTTCAAATGAAAGGAAGAGTCAACTACAATAATCAAGGAGAAATCTGACAGGGACCAGAACTTAGAAAACCATCAGTATCTGAAGTGTTGTTCCTTTAAGTGTATCTGCTCCATTCTTTTATTTCTTCAGACCCACATTTTCTGCTTCCATGGGCATAGGGTGCAAAGGGGAAATTATTGCCTGAATGGCCCTCAGTTTAAGTGCCGACTGGCTAAAACCAACCAGTAGAGTAGATCTTCTGATAACTGTTCATTTTTGTTCCAATCGGTTGCAACATCAGAAACAGGTTAATATAATAAAGATATGGCTTCATGGCCCTCTTCCTGTATGGGATGCAATTCTCAGAGTAGGTATGAGCAAAACACTTCCAATTTCTAATGTAAGATTAACTATTGTGATTGCCAGAAAAAATCTGGAATTTTATTTCTGAAGGGAAAGTACCACTTTATTACATTGACTTTAATTAGTGTCTCAAAACTGGAGATCGGGATAAGATACTCATGTGCTTTAAAGAATTGGGCTGATTTTAACGTGGATTTTGTACAGCAGAAAGAGGCTACGTGTGGACATAGTTTATGGCATAACTTAGGCTTGGCAAAGGAAAGTGGAATTGTGAATTGACTCTTGATGAGAAGCTGTTCAGTCATAAAGAAGATGTCAGTTGACAATAGTCAATTTCTGGAAGCAGGTATTTCCCAGAGCAAGCAGCTAAGATGTTTTGTGTTGTCCCATTACTTAATGCAGGGTTAGGAAAACATTGTTTTAAATGGGGTCAGGGACTCGCACAGGGTCTCAGTATTGTTTAACACAGGAACAAAGACTTATGTTTGTTTCATTTCGTAGGGACATTGTAGTGCTCTGAGGCACTGGGAACCAGAGGGATATATTGTGACTTGTCTGCTGATGAAATCCTACTGCCATCTTTTAAATCACAGTATCTGAAGAAATATTATCCTGCCTCGTCTATAGCTGCCTTTATAAACAATGTTTATTTGGGAGGAAAAACAAAACATGATGCTTTTACTTTGTAATTAATTGCTAGATTTACTAACTGCTTCTCTGTTCAGGGCTCCCCATGTGAAATTAATAAACACCTGGTGCTTGGATGGGTACTTTTTAATAATCAACTGCCTACATTTTGTAACAAGATTAGAAAAATGAACATGCTTACACCAGCAACATATGGTATCACTTTGTATAAGTGCCCTCACTGCTAACCCATAGTTAAACTCTAGGACTTAAAGTACTGCTTTTGTGTGAAAATACAGAAAGCACAGTACAGCATTGTGTTCCTCTACTATTCCCTTTTTCTCACAAGAGAATCTGTGTATCTGAACCAGGGGAACACACCTGATGTTCATAGAATTAGCTCTCTGAGCAAATGGCCTGTTTCAAGGCCTTGGCCCTCTGCCTTGGAAATGTATCTGCATATATAAGAATTTATTAACCAATATTTTATCATTTCCCTATATCAAGGAAAAAATTGTATGAGAGCAAGTTAAGATCTGCTAGGTAATGATCATCTTTACCCAAAAATATGAACTTTTTTCATTTCAAGATTAAGGTCTAAAGTGAAATCACCAATAGAGAATTTCTCGATAAAAATATGAAAGCATATATATATATATATATATATATATATATATAGTTAGATAGATATTCTTAATACAATAGTCACATACATACAAATATGCATATCTACCTTTCTACACATATATCTATATACCTATATCTCCAATAATGTTATATCTCTTACCCCTTGCAAAAAAAATCTACTACCTATATATTTTAATATTTTAAAAGGAGCAATATGAACCATTCTTCTATACAGCTTGTCAAGATTAATATGCACGAGTGAATGACATGAGCAACAGGGTAGAGAGAATTCGAAAACACAAGCTTAATTTTAACAATTTCTATTTTTAGAGGAATCTTTTTAAAATATTTTTTACTGACTTTTAAAGAGCGAGGAAGGGAGAGGGAGAGAGAGAAAAACATTGATGTGAGAGTGAAACATTGACTGGCTACCTCCTGCATCCCCTCCCCCCCCCCCCCCACACACACACCAGGGACCAAGCCAGCAAGCCCTGACGGAATAAAGCCGGCCACCTTTCGGTGCATGGGATGACGCCCAACTAACAGAGTAACACCCACCAGGGCTAGAGCAATATTTTCTTTATTTAACTTGTTATTTCAAAATCAATAAGGAAAATTGCCTTAGTAACAGTGCAATTGCTCTGTAGGATAGCTTTATTTCATCAGTCTCTTAACTGTACTCTCATAGTTCTGCTCCATGACACCCAGAAGGCAGAAAAATCACACATAGAATTTTTAAAAGTTTCCATCCTCTGAACACCACTATTACCATGTCCAAATACCCTAAAACTATTTATGACTCCAAATCTAAAGGATTTGGTACAGAGTGATTTAGCATAATCTGAGTGTATTAATCAAGGTACCTATAGCTGTTGTAATACCTAAATCTCTACATTTTAGTGGTTTAATAGAGCAGATGTTCATTACCTGTTCATACAAAATTGAATACTAGTGATTCTTATCTAAGTGGCTTTCTATGGGAACGAGACTTTTTCCATTTTAAGGGAATGTCTACTAAAGCACCAAATTTGTCTGCACGCATCAGTTGCATGGGGACGTGAAACCATAATAAATGCATATCCAGTTCTTAATCACTTTGGTCTGAAAGTGACACACATCTCTGTTCAAAATGCACTTAGAAAGAGTTATTTACGTAACATTACCTAGATGCAGAAGGCCATGGAATTGGGGCCAGAATGTCACTGCTAAGCATCTCTCTGCTCTATAGTAGGAAATCACAAAATTCCGATGAACCATCTGGTCATCTCTTTCACATGGGTAGCTGTTCAAATGCAGTCAGTCAGCAACTCAACATACACTTAAGTGCACTTGTCATAAAGTTATGCTTTCGTCATTCATTATCAGGTTAAGAAACAAGGATGTTCAAAGGCTGTGTCCAGTTCTTTCATGTTCTGAGGAACATGCACAGAGATACAGAATTTTGTATCTAGACCTAAAGGTATCAAGAGTCACACACCTAAAACACCTTTAAAACTGCATTTTATCAGCTTGCTTTCCTTAGATTGCATACCAAAATCAGTGATTTCTAGAGAAACAATACTACCTTTAGAATTCAGGTGTCAGAAATGAAGCTCCTCTTACAAACAATAGGGCTTCAGTAAAGCCACTGAGTGACAGATCCTTCATTTGTGAGCTGTGAGGAAAAAACATGAATAATCTGCAGAATTTTTTGAAGAACTTTGTACAGCATTCAGTTGCATGCCTTCATATGCCTTTGCTCATGTGCTCCTTTCTCCAGCAAGTGCCCCATTTTCCCTGTCCTGTGTAGAGCTAAACACTTCAAAAAGCTGTCTCTATACCTCCTGATCTCATGTCACTACTTCTTTCAATCTACCACCCCAGGACCTCAGGACTCCTGAGCAGCACTTGCCACAGCCCCCTGCTCCCTTCTATAGGCTTCTGAAAGTGTTTCTACCTACCTAATGGGAATTATTTCCCAGTTCCCATTTCTGGTTTCTTTTTGGTTACAGACTTTTAAATGTTGGAGTTCCCTAGGGAGTAGTCCCTGGTGATCTTCCCTCTTCTTCTTTTTGCCTAAATGATCTCATTTCGTTGCAAGATTTAAGGATATCCACTTAGAGTATCTAAATTTATATTTCCCTCTCTTCTCACTCCTGAGCTCTGAGACTGTGTGTCCAGCTACCACTCCACGTCTCCACAGTGATGTATAATTAATAGCTCCAATTGCACGTGGCCAAAACATAACAACTGATTTCCTTTTCCAAATCCTTAAGTGTCAACCGCATCTAGACTGATTTTTAGTCTACAAATCAAGAAGTCATCATTCATTCATCTCTTTCAAAATCTACATCCAGTCTTTCATTAGGCCTTTCACACAGCTTCCAAAATGTACCCTCGTTTGGATGGTTTTAACCCCATGCATCTCCCCTGCTACAATCCTGTTCAGAGGTCCTATCATCTTTTTCATACTCCATAAAAAAGACATCTACTGATAAATTCTTCAGAATTTTAATCAGAGGTATAATGCCCTTTCTTAAAATCCTTTATCTTTATATTGCAATTAAAGGAAAAGTAAACTCACCTCCATGGCCTCCAGGCCCTGTAAGTTCTGCTGACCTGTCTAACTGCATCTTTCATATTCCCCGCATTTTCTCCATGCTTCAGCTACAGTGATCTTCAGTCTGAGGTACTGAAAGATCATCCCTTCTGTAATTACCTACTCCTCCTTGGGAACCCCTATCCCCAAATGTTTGCATAGCTGTCTCTTTCTCATGATTCTGAACTCTTTCTCATGATTCTGAACCATACTCAACTATCACCTTTCCAGATAGCCATTTTTTGATGACCCTAGGTAAAAACCTCTCATAAAAAGTACCTAAGGTATTTTATGTTAAAGTAATTGTTAAACTAAAAGAAATGAAGGATTATTGGTGAACAGTAATAGAAGTAATGGGGGACATACAAAGTGGAAAAAAAAAACACAAAATTGGATGCCTGATGCCCTATGACCCAGCTCTGCTACAAATTGGCTGTTTGACATTATGTAAAGTATAATACATTTAAAATCTCTGGCCATCAGTTTCCTAACATGATTGATAAACTCCATAAATCACTAAGGATTCTTCTAGTTCAAATATTCAATCACTTATTTGATTTTACTTATCTAGGAAGCCTGGAAAATAAGATAAAAATTTAAACACTTGAAACGTAGTTAAGGTAAACACATTATTTATCTTATAGGAAGGGACAGTTTATTGGTGTGGGACGCACCACACCAAGGGACAAGTGCTAGTAGACAGAGTGAACCAAACGATAACATTTTTGTTGTAATAATTTCAAAATCTTTCCCAGGAGTGTTGACTATGGGTGTTCTCAATACTCTAGAAAATACAAGTAACATTTTAGTTACTGAGTGAGGAACTGCCAAACTGTTTTCCAAAGTGACTGTACCATTTTAAGTTTATGAGGTTTCCTGTTTACCCACATTCTCATCAGTGCTTGTTTTCGTCTGTGTTTGATTGTGCCATCCTGGTGGCTGTGAAGGGGTGTGTCATCATGGCTTTGATCTGCATCTCCCTAGTGAGTCAAGGCTTTGATCGCCTTTTCATATGCGCACTGGACATTTCTGCACCTACTTGGAATATGTTTATTCAAGCCTTTGGTTATTTTCTAATAGAGTTATTAGCCTTTTCCTTGTGGAGTTTTAAGAATTCTTTATGTTTTGTGCATATTACATATTTATCAGATGTATGATTTGCAAATACATCTTTCCATTCTAAGGGTGGCCTTTTGACTCTCTTGATAGTACCCTTTCATGCACAAAAGTTTTTTAATTTATATAAAATCTAACATCTAGTTTTATTTGTTACATGTATTTTTCATATCATGTTTTGGAACCAGATAGTAGGGATAGTTCACATTATCAATGTACTAGATGCTGCTGAAATGAGCAATTTAAACCTCTAATTTTATGTTACGTAAATTTTATCACAATAAAAATAATTTTTAAAAAACTTTTAAAGAAACCAGATTGCAGAAGAGGCTGCTTTTAGTTTATATAAATAATATTACTTTTGATGTCCCCTTGAATCACAGACACATATACATGTGCTTCTAAAACCTGGTAGGCAGCCTACTAATCTCGTGATCAGTGTCCTTTAGCCCCCATTAGTTCTTCTCGCCCAATAAGTTGATGCTAATGATAGTCTAGGGTTAGGATGTGAGTTCTTCAATTTAATATCCCCACAGTCTAAATTCATTTCCCTCATTTAGGATAATTTGGCCTATTAAGGAGTGAAATTGAAATGGGTGAGGAGGACCATCTTGCCTTGTCCTATTGTCCTTTGCCTCCCCCTACCCTTCATGCATCTGGCAATCCTATAATGACAATATGACATTGTATTAAATGATGCAGAAAGGGGTTAAAGCAAAGGAAACCTTATTTTTAAATTATCTTTTTCTCATAATTGACAATGAAAAAAAGAAAAAACATGTAAGAAAAAACATTATAATCCAGAGGAAAGGGTTCACATTCACTCTTATCTAGCACATTTTTTTTTACAAAATAGAATTCATACAATGGCTTCTTCAGGATTTTTATAGATTGTAGTAACTGCACCAAAGCCACAAAAATGTTTTGTCTTAAAAATATGCAAATGGATATATGTGAAAATTAAATCAAGCAATCAATGCAAATGATACATTTATAGAATAATGCTGGTGGGACCTGAGAAACAATCTATTAAAACAACCAAATAAAATCCTTAAAAGACTACAGCTCTCTGGTAGTAAAATACATGAATCAAAACAATTCTATTCTTATTTAAATAGAGCTGAACGATAATTTATTACAGTTGTGTAGGGCTTTGTGGTTTGCAACATAGTGCACTAACCCAGACATCTTTAGAATTTACAACAATTGAGTTCATCATTACCTATATTGTAAAGATGAAGAGAGTGAAGTCAATTAGACTGGTAGCTCATGCATGATTTTTGAGCATTAACAGATGAATGATTAAAGCTCAGAGATATTAAACTGCTTGCCCAACATTATATAGTTAGTAAATGGCATAAGCTTCAATTCAGGTTTTCTGTCTCCATTTTTTTGTATTCCTTTCACAACACCGCAGCACCATGCTGCTATTGACACAGGTGTGACATTTTCCTCCAGTTCTCACAGTGTCTGATTATTTGATGTGATTATTTTATGACAGTAATAGAGCTTTTATTGAATAGTTTCTGTTTAATCACTTTAATATTAGACCCAAACTTTACCTTTAGCAGCACTAAATAATTAATTAAAACTTAGGATTCAGCTAGAACATTTTTCCTTAATTATTTTTAATATATGAATTTATTAGAACATAAATAATGCATCTTTGTAAGGAATTAAGTAGCTAGCAGTTACTTCTTGCCAAAAACGTATGCTGTATTTTTATAAGAAATATGATGAGTATTTAATCTCTATTTCACAAATGAGGAGATGAGACTGATAACTTTGTTGTGAGGACTGCATAAGATGGTATACTAATCGCTTATCACATTATCTGGCACTTGATAGAGGTTAGCTACCATTATTAACATATGCTTTAATGGATATCACATTATAAAGCAGAATATGCATCTATTATGTTCAAAGTTCTTAGGCTGTATTTCAGCAAAGGCCAAAATTCTAAATGTTCATGATTGAAACCTTGAAAATTTAGTTGGTTCATAACATTTTAATAAATCTATATTCAGATAATTAAATTCACCAGTAAAGAGAAGTAATGTAGGAAATCACAAAATAAAAAAAAACTAAAGTTAAACTAACCAACATATTTTGTTTCATTTTGAAAAGACTGAAAATATGTTACTTTTTTAAAACATTGTATACAATACTTTAAAAAATGAAACAAATATTTTCAACAGCAAGGAATTTGGAATTTTTGCAATGAGAAAATAAAAGTGCAAAACTCCCCAAATTTACTACTTGAAATATGATAGGCTATAAATAATTTAACACTTAACAAAATATGCAGTGCCAAAAAAGAAAATATCATTCTACAATTGTTCTTGAATTTCTACTTGAAAACTCTCAAATTACATGAGCCTTATAAATATGATTATTCATATAAACATACCATTAGCTACTTTCAAGAGGTTTAATTTTTATATTTTTAATAGATAAAAAAACTAAAACCTTGCCAAGATTATAGAATTATTCTACAATGCCTTCTAATTTTTCTTTCTTAACCTCTATACATACTACTTATCTCTATTCAAAATTGATACTGTTTTGCAATCTGTCACTCATGGAATCAAGGTGGAGTAAGGGCTGATGAAGACTGAATATCAAGTGTATTATCAAAATGCAAGAGGTAGGTGGAAGCTTCATTCACCTCCTCCCAGCACCAAGCTGAAATTACAGCTAAATTATAGAGCAATCAACCTGAATAATCAACAGAAGGCTAGCTGAACAGAAGTATAACCAAGGATTTACAGAAGAAGCTACATAGAGACTGGTAAGAAGGGTGGAGACGAGGAAAGAGCTCCCTCCCCCACCACACACACACATTTACATGCAATGGCTGAGAATCTGGAGAGATATCTTGGCTGCAGAAGTCCCCCCTGAGAAGCATGGGGTTGAGACCCCACACCAGGATCCCCATCCCAAAACACCAGAGCCAGGAAGACGAGCCCGCATAGGATCTGGCAATGAAAATCAGTGGGGATTCAGTCCACCTAGGAGTCTGCTACAAACCCAGACACCATTTTGCCAGGCACCATTTTGACACTATTTCTACTACACCAGCCTGGCAGGTGCACTAACCTGGTTTTCTAACTATTGGCAACACCACCCTACCAAGACCAAGTCCTACAGAAAGATCTGCTTGCTGCACCCAACAGGGACCTTTGGTGTGCACTTTTTCTGGAGAACTTCTTGGCAGAGGTTTAGACAGTAATTGAGCTGTGTAGCTTTGGAACAGGGCCACTCTTCCCCCCTTGCATGCCAGGTGCCTTCCCCTTCCCCCCAACCTGTTAATAAACATGGTCTATCCTTGGGCTCCAGTGGCTCCATCCTGCTAAGCTCAGTCCCTCAGGGGGATCAGAGTGCTGTGCAGAGCTGAGGCCTTTGGAAGGTGTTTCCCTGGAAGGCTCATATCTGGGACTCAAACGGGCCCTGAGTTATGTGACAACAGCAGAGGCATAGGGGAGTAGGGGGCATTCTTATACCCACTGTGGGCTCAGCCCATACCACTCCCAAAAGGTGAGATTCATTTGACTTGTCTCTCTGTTGCCCAGAGGCCCTGCCATACTGAGCTTGCTCCTGCAGAGATGCCAGCTGGCTGCACCCAATCTGAACCTGCTGCATATTCCTTCTGGTGGAGCTAAGGTCAGAGATGTGAGCAGGAACTGAATGGTATGACTGTGGATTAGGGACCACTTCCGGCATTAAGTGCCTGACTGTGCTGTCCCAATAAGGAGACCCACTAGCCTCAACCTCCCAACATGGGTAGCCCTGCCCTATCAAGCTCACACCTTGTGGAAGGGTCTGTGGGTCGCAGCCAGTGTGGGTCTACTCTACAGGCTTTCTACAGAAGGCTCTCCAGAAAGAACAGGCAACTTCAGGGTGTGGCAGAGCAGCTGAAAAGAAGAGATAGACCTCAGGGTGCCTTGGACCTTTTACTAATCTGCCTCCAGCTCAAACCTGGAGGAAGCCAACCCTTGTACACAGATTGGTCCCTGCTATGCATGCCCAAGCACAGTAGAGACAGCCATAAACAGTGAATTGCATGGTAGCTCCAGACAGGTGACCCGAGGCCAGGTACAGGCAGTGTATTATATAGATCTGCACCAGAACCCCCCCCAAGTGGACCCAAAACCAACACAAGTGGAGGGCTTCAGACCACACCAAAGCTCTACCCAACTAACTACAAAAGCAACACACATGAGAGGAGATCCTAGCAGGCACAAGATCCTGATGGAAACAACTCTGCCTTGGGAGTAGCTCTTGCACAGCAGCTCATACATGGTGATCATAGTCTATCCTTAGCCAGCCTGAGGGTTAACCAAACCCAGGAACAAGCCAACAACATTCAAGACTCACCTACAACAAGAGGGCACACATAACTCACACAAGAGATATTCCTGGAGCACCTAGCTCAGGTGATCTGGAAGATTACATCACTGTGTTCTACAAGACACCTACTACAACAAAAAACCATAACAAGTTTAGGAGTCATAGCAGATCTACCTAATACACAGGGACAAACACAAAAAGGCAGACAGAAAAAGGAAACAAAGAAACATACCCTAAATGGAAGAACAAGAGAAATTTCCATAAAAAGAATTAAATGAAATGGAAGAAACCAAGATATCAGATGCAGAGTTTAAAACAACGGTTATAAGGATGGTAAAGGACCTATAGGGAAGAACAGATGAACTCAGTGAGTACTTAAACAAAGAGATAGTAAGCATTACAAAGGACATAGAAACCATAAAAAAAGAACCAGTCAGAAATGAAGGACATAATATCTGAAATGAAGAATGCATTAAAAGTAAACAACAGCAGGTTAGATGAAGCAGAGGATCAAATCAGCAATTAAGAGGACAAGATAACAGAAAATGCCCAAGCAGAACAGCAAAAGGAGAAAATAATAAAAATTTTAAAAAGGAAAATCTAAGGGACCTCTAGGACAACATCAAGCATAACAATATCTGCATCATATGGGTACCAGAAGAAGAACAGAGAAAGCAAAGGGTTGAGACCTGTTGGAAGAAATTATGGCTGAAAAATTCCCTAACCTGGGTAATAAAAAATACACATAAATCCAAGAAGCACATAGAGTCACAAGCAAGATAAACTCAAAGAGCTCTATACCAAACCACATCATAATAAAATGACAAAGATTAAAGATAAAGAAAGAATCTTAAAAGCAGCAAGAGAAAGACAGTTACCTACAAGGGAACTCCAATTAAGGTTGCCAGCTAATTTCTCAATAGAAAAATTTCAGGACAGAAAAGATTGACATGAAATATTAAAAGTTATGAAAAGCAAGGACTGACAATCAAGACTACTCTACCAGGAGTTTATTACCACTGAACAACTATTAAAAGAGAGAGAGGGGAACATAGGTATTAAAAATAAACTAGCAATAAGCAAATACCATCAGTGATTATATTAAATGTAAGTGAATTAAATACACCAATCAAAAGACATAGGGTAGCTGAATGAACAAGACCTGTCTACAAAAGACCACCTCAGAATAAAAGATAAACAGAGACTGAAAGTAAATAGATGAAGAAGTTTTTCCATGCAAATAGAAACCCAAAAAAAGCTGGGGTAGCAATACTTATATCAGACAAAATAGACTTCATAACAAAGGACATAATAACAGACTCAAAAGGAATTTGTTAAAACTAAATGCATCAAAACAATGGGAGGATATAACACTTGTAAACATATATGGACCCAACATAGGAGCATCTAAATATATAAAGACTTGCTGGACATAATGGGAGAGATCGACAGTAATATAGTCATAGTAGGTGATTTTATCACCCCATTGAGATCAATAGATAGAACCTCCAGAGAAAAAATCAACAGGGAAACAGCAGCCTTAAATGGCATACTAGATCAGATGGATTTAATTCATGTTTACAGAGCATTTCACCCCAAAACAGTAGAATAGACATTCTTTTTCAGTGCAAATGGAACATTCCCTACTATAGACTACAAATTAAGACACAAAACAAGTCTTAATAAATTCAAGATACTTGAAACCATATCATCCATCTTTTCTGAACACAATGGTATGAAACTAGAAATCAACTACATAAAAACAAACAAATAGAACAAAAAAACACACAAACAAAACTGAAAGACACACAACACTTGGAAGCTTAATAACATGTTACTAAACAATGATTGGGTCAACAATGAAATCAAGAAATCAAAAGTTACCCTGAGACAAATGAAAATAAACACACAACAACCCAAAATCTATGGGACACAGCCAAAACAGTTCTAAGAGGGAAATTCATAGTGATATAGACCTACCCCATAAGCAAAAAAAATCTCAAAAAAACAGTCTAACCTTATACTTCAAAGAATCAGAAAAAGAACAAACAAAGCCCAAAGTAAAAGGAAGGAAATAATAAAGATTAGATCAGAAGTAAATTACATGGAGATTTAAATAACAATGTAAAAATCAATAAAACGAAGAACTGGTTCTTTGAAAAGATGAACCAGAATAACAAACTTTTAACGAGGCTCATCAAAAATAAGGAAGGGGTCCCAAATAAATAAAATGAAAGAGCAGAGTAACAACTGACACCATAGAAATACAAAATATTATAAAAAATATTGTGAACAACTATATTCCAACAAATTGGACAAGCTGGATGAAATGGATAAATTCCTAGAAATATACATTCTTCCAAACCTGAATCAGGAAGAATCAGAAAATCTGAACAGACCGATTACAACTAATCAAATTGAAGCAGTAATAAATAAACTCCCAGCAAACAAGTCTTGAACCTGGTGGCTTCACAGATGAATTTTACATTCAAAGAACTAACACCTGTCCTTCTCAAACTATTTCAAAAGTTTCAAGAAAAGCGAAGACTTCCAAGCTCCTTCTAGAAGGCCAGCATTATCCTAATTCCAAAATCAGATAAAGATACTACAAAGAAAGAAAATTATAGGTCAGTATCCCTGATAAACAAAGATGCAAAAATCCTCAACATAATGTTAACAAACCTGATTCAACAATACACTGAACAGATCATACACCATGATCAAGTGGGATCCATTCCTTGGATATAAAATTTATCCAATATCTGCAAATCAATAAACATGATGCACCACATAAACAAAATGAAGGACAAAAATGCTGTTGTACATTTACACAACGTATACAAACTTGGATCCATTTGTTTATGACAGACAATGATGGAATGTTTCATCTATCTGCCCACCAGTCTATTTATGGATCTACATAGCTATTGTCTGTCTATTTGTGTGTGTTTTTAAATCAGTAACACATTTATATATGATTGATAAACTTTTATACTTAGCTTGGTGTATGCCTAAATTTTGCTATTATTATGACTAAAAACAAGTTAATTTGTCAAAAGAATTTAGGTGTATATATATATTTTTTAATTTTGTTTTTGTTGTTAATCCTCAGCTGAGGATATTTTTTCCATTGATTTTTAGAGAGTAGAAGGGAGGGAGGGGAGGAGAGGGAGAGAGAGAGAGAAACATTGATGTGAGAGAGACATTGATTGGTTGCTTCCTATACTTGCCCCAAACAGAGCCAGGGATTGAACCTGCAACCCAAGTATGTGCCCTTGACCAGGAATCAAACCCACTGTCCTTCAGTGTGCAGGCCAATACTCTAACCACGGAGGCACACCAACCAGGGCAAATTTGGATATATTTTTAAGTTTTGATCTAAAGTTGTATATTACTAGAAACATTATTTACTTTTAATATTCAGAATAAATTTTTAATTTATTTATTAAATTTATTGGGGTTACATTGGTTTAAACAATTCCACTCAATACCATTGCAATGTTTGCTATTGTCAGTCTTTAATGTTAGTTTCACTAAAATAAATATGTACCTTTAATTTGTATTTTCTTAATATTTAGTTAATACCATTTTATGCATTTATTGGCTATTCAGGCATGCTTTTTGGTAACACGTCAACTATTTTTCCCAGTTTGTCTTTTTCTTATTAATTTGGAGAAGTCCTTATGTATGTTTGTGATATGAGTCCTTTGTTAGACATCTGCATTGCAGATATATACTTCCTTATCATTTCTTACTTCCTTTTTAATATACTTCACCACTTTTCCCACCAATGTTTTTCTACAATGTTCCTATATATCTCAATGTTATTTGTAAAAATGCCCTTTAAAAACTGTTGTGCCACATTCCCAAGTATAATAGCGGCAGGACATTCCTTCCCTTTCTGTCTGGTAAATAAGCAAAACTACTAAAAATTTGCTTACCTTTCCTCCAAGGAAAATCAAATATTGGAATATTAGTCATCTCACCTATAGTATCCATCTAACAATAAATAAATGGGATGTATAAAGTTAACAAAATGTGTATTTTATAAGGTTTATGATATAGAATTATGATAAAGGACATTAAATAATATTTCTCTTACATTTTCAATTATTTCAGGTCCAGCTTTTGTAAAATATGTCTAACACACACACCACACACATACATATACATTCACACATATTAAAAGTAAAATAAAGTTTTATTAATTATAGCCACTAGCCTTGTTTCCTACTGCTTTCCCTTTTCATGCTCTGTGATAATGCCCGATTTTGTTTTTTTAAATATATCTTTATTGATTCAGAGAGAGGAAGGGAGAGGGAGAGAGAGAGTTGAAACATCAATGATGAGAGAGTCGTCATTGATTGCCTGTCTCCTGCAAGATTGAGCCCCTAACCAGGGGGCAGGTGCCCTGACCAGGAATCCAGCCGGTGATCTCCTGGATCCTAAGTCAGTGCTCAACTGATGAGCCATGCCCGGCCTGGCAATGCCAGCTTTTCCTAAACCTACTTTATTACATGCCGTAGTTGTTTTACTCATCTCGTATGTTTTCGTTTATTCTCACTCATGCAAATACTATCCATTCTTCACAGAGGGGCTCAAATTTAACAGCATGTGAAGTTTTTCATTAGTAATCTTTGTTTTGGATTATATCCTACTTTAAAATCTATCTCATAATTTTCACTAGGCCACATTTCATATTAATGTCAACCTCATAATAAGTAACAAAATATAGAATTAAAAATTGAGTTTACTTGGGAATAGCACAGAAATGGAATTTGGACCAAGCAAGTGAAGGCTGACCATAGACATGTTTGTAGAACAAAGGATAGGGGCTTCCCTTTATAGAGGGAAGGAGGGAGGTGAGGGGTGATTTTGAATGAAAGTCCATTGGAGGAGAGCAATAGCTCAGGGTGGTGACAACTTCCCAATGGCTGAATTCTGGAGGCTCTCCTTGGCTGGATTATTGCCGGGCAAGGAGAAAAACGTTCCTTCCTCTTTCTGGGGAGTGTAAAAGACCTTTTTTTCTGTTATAGTTGGCAGGCTAGGAGTGGCAGTGTGAGAGAGCTCCCCCTACAGGGCTTCCTGACTCCATTGTAAAGGAGGTTTCCTCAATGTTATTATCTTGTTTGTCAACTAAATTGTCAGTTTCTTAAAGGCAGTGGGATTTCCCTATGCTTCTGTATTTCTTGTAGCACCTAATAATAATCTTGAGTATATAATAGGTATCCAACTGATTAAATGTTGTTACTTAATCTACCAGACCTACTGATAAAAATGAATCATTTTCAGTTAGGATAGTATTTAATAAATAAACTATACTTCATAGAGATACCTCTGTGACAGACAGAATAAAGGCTCCAGAAGAGATATGTACAACCTAATGCCTATAACTTGTGTGAGAAAGGGAGAGGGAAATAAACAATATTTAGGATGTTATGAATCAGTAGCTCGGTAGATATCCTATTGTTTTCTTTGGCCTGATAAACATAAGCTGGTTCTCATATTGTAGTCCATCCATTCCCTCATCTCAGTTTCTTCTGTGATGGTTAGTAAAGATTAATTTCCAGTGATCTAATCGCCAACAGGTCATGCTTTTTTCCAAACAACAAATACTTTGCAACTGTGCTTTTCAAACACCCGCTTGTTAAGATATAGCTATAATTTACCGCTACATTTCTATACATGGATTACATGAATGGGGGAGGGGAAATTTTCCCCTCTTTGTTTTTCTGGCTAGCCTAAGAATTGAATTAACATGAGACAGGTTAATGAAGATAAAACCAAATTTAATTACGTATGTACATCTGGGGGTTCCATTCGAATATGGGGCCTAGCTGCCAGTTGAGGCTTATATGCCCTCTTGAGCTAAGGAGAAAGGGAAGTAGTGATTTGGACTTCGAAGGGGATGAAAGAAATTCACATGGAGATGAAAAAACAAATGTTTCCTGGGCCATCTTTAAAGATGGAACACAGAAAGGACTTTGATCAAATGCGCGTTGCTAGGTCCCTCCCTATCCTACCTACTTCATAGTAAACTGTAGTTATCTATGAAGATAGCTCCCTTTTAGGCTGTTAAGGTGAAATTCAAAGGTCCTTCCTTAGTTTTTGGTTTCCTAAAAATTCCCAGCCTAAAGTAATCAATATCTAAAAAGCATATTTCGGGGGTGACTCTTTCTCACATGTTTTATGAAAGCTCAGGAAAAGTAAAACACAAGAAAGTATATTCCTTAAAAAAGTTGAGCTTGAGAACATTAGTTGTAGTCAAAATGACTCATCAAAATTGAATAGAAATATTTGGAAACATCGCTATTATTTTCTATAATGATTGTCCAAAACAGTGTTTTTTATCAGAGACAAGGATTTGACCTTGGTCTTCTCACCTCATTTATAGCATTGTATTCAAACCCTACCAAAATATCTAAAATAAACTCTTTAGGGCCATGCTCAGCAAAACCCACTAGTTCATCACAGCTTTACTTCCTATTATGTTATTTTCAAAGATTGGGTATAGAAGATATATGTAGAACTTGAATCATAATTGCACTGCCTTACAAACGCAAACAAATGGCCCTCTCTGCACCAGTACTGTTCCAGCCTTCAGAGCGGCATAGGGGGTGTGGGGGGCAATGAAGCAAGTTCACCTGGAGGCTATAATTCACCGTTCACACTTAGGTGCTTTGGAACATGGCTAGTTTAATTGTGTCTAAATAAATAGTGCACATTAACTGTAGTGCTCTTGGCAGCAAGATTTATACATTTCCCTCAAAAGTTTGAAAGAATTAATGTTTCACTAAGAAGCTAAATTATCAAATTGCAAAATGATAGGGACCACTAATTAGGAACTCATTTTTGCCTCTAAACTGGCCCTTTTAGAGATTACAATATAATTTTCCCATTAAAGGCTCTTTGATATACTTGAAAGAGGGTTTATTCAAAGTTTCCTTTATGCAAGGGAGGGAGAACTCTGCTCCGTGCCTTGTATTTTTGTTACAGGGTTTTTCAAATGTAAAAGAAACTGACTTAGCAATGGTGATGTATTTGTTTGCATATGAATTGCTGCACTTAAACCATTCCTATTTCATCAGCAAAGTACCAATTAACCACCAGTGCTATTGTCTTCTCAATTAGCAAAAAAATAATTCAGAAGGTTACATTAGCAACAAATACTGCTCTAAATAGAGCTCCAGAGTCCAAGTGCTTAAAAAAACAGAATATTCTAAAGCCCCCTTCCTAATATCTGGAATCACATTGGTTCCTATGTTCTGGGGTGACCCGCGACAGACAACCACCAGAGCTTGTGTTTGAATTTTGGAGCCTTTATTAGCTGGCCAGCGGCTACAGTTGCAGCGTCTCACCCATGTAAGAGCTGAACTGCAGCCCCGACCCTCAGTTCTTCCCACATTTTATACTCAGTAACTACAAAGGCAACTACGGTAAAGGGGCTTCTAATAATTTGATAATTTGTTAGGTTGTCAGCTTTTGTAACATGAAACAAGGGGGAACCTTTAGTAACATTAAAGGGATGATTTAAACACAATGTTTTACAATGAGTAATGGGGTTATGCTTGGCCGGAGTGTGACTGGTTTGTTTTGTTTTTCTATAGGAACTCAGGGGGGGCGGTAATTATTGGGCTAGCTTGTCGGGCCTTGTCCTGTACAGTAGGGATCTTTTTCTACCTTTACTGTTAGTTCCTTAGGTGTTCTTCTGGCCATGGTGGCCAGAACAATGATAGCCAGAACACCTACATAATTCATATATGAAAAGTCAGGTCATATGATCTCTAATTTGTGTAGTTGTATAGAAAACAACCTTTGCTAAGGCAATACTATTAGGTTTAATCATATTAGACATGTGCAACATTTTATTTAAAATGTTTAGGGACACTTGATGCCTGCTAACTCATCCAGCTGTGTAATAAATTGGGAATTAGCATCTGCTTTTGTAAGCAAGAACTGCAGATTAAAATCCCAGCAGTGATTTCAGTTTATCCAAGAAAACACACTGATATCCACAATATGCTACTTCCTTCTGAAAGATCCAAAGATGAGTAACTTCACACGAATAAAACTTATCAAAAGTCCACAAGCGTTTACAGAATTGTGAGGATTGCAGCTGTTTATAGGCCAAAAATAATAACATACCAATAGTTTATATATTTTCTAGACATTATCAGTTGGGTAGGAAATTTGGACTCATGTTCAAGAAGTACTTTAATAACATTTGTTATATTAGTGGAACTATCCATGTAAACTCAACTCATAATCCAACTAATAAATTCTTTACAACTCTAAGCTAAAAGTCAGCATTGATCTAGATCAGAGTTTTGGGTACACATTAGCATCTCCTGGGGAGACTAAAAATACAGTTAACTTTTCTCATGGTTATGAGTTAACTGGTGCTGAACTAATTCTCTTGGCAATAACAATTATGAAGTCTAAAGAGAAAAAGAATTGTTTGGAAATTCTTTAGTGTGAGCAGAAGCTGGCAAAAGTGGAAGGAAGAGCAGCATAACATTGAGGTTGCATTTCCTATTCTTCGTGTTCCACAGTGCTCACTGCTGCACAGGGCTAGCCGTGCCTGGAAATGTTTCCCTGGTCACTGTTTCTCCCGTTGACTTCAATGCGCACCACTCTGGTAGAAGGTAAGAGCTGCATTTCATTCCTCTGTGTACCCGTAGCAAATAGCTTATTACACAGGATACATGAAATACAAGATTACATACCCATGTCTATCTGTTCACTCATACACACATACCCAGTACTCTGGGTATCTTCCCTTTGTTGAATCCCTTCCCCCAGTGTTTCCCAGGGAATAGGCCAGTGGTTTCCTGGGAGTGCAAAGTTGCCCTAATGGCATGCCTATAATGTATGGCATTCCCTTTACTTCTTTCCTATTATTAATAACTAGCTAATCACAATGGTATTATAAGGATGAGTTTATTTAATAATAAAAAAAAACCCACATAGATTTCTATTCTTCTTTTAACCTAGGTGCATCCCCTTTTCCGTAGAAACAGTATTCCTTGATAAAAGTAAATCTTGAACATTACAATATAATGTAGAACACAAAATGTAAGTAAACAGCAAGCACCTCATTTCACTTGACTAGTTCCTTGTTAACCTTAGCTGCTATCAATCAGTGGGAGACATGCTTCTGTAAACTTAATTTGGGGACACAAATTTATTATGTTATCCCCCTCCCCCACCCTTAATCAAGTAGGAAACAGACATTTAACTCAGCCAGAATACTCTGCTAGAAGCAAAAGACCCTTGCAGTAATAGTTCACCCCAGATTCAACATGTCTGGCATTCAGAGCCCCTTGGCGCCCAGCCTCTCGGCGGGTTCTTTTTGTTCAGTATCTCCTTCCTCCAGGAAGAGAGATCTTTAATTTGATATTTAGGACCTACTAAAGAGAAACCATTAAAAGTGTTTTCATTCACCAAATTAACACTCTGAGCACTCTCCCTCTGACTTCCTAGCAGTTTTGCTGCCTGGGAGGAAAAGTAGAAAATAAAAAAAGAGAGAAACTGTGTCACAGTGACACACTGCAGTTCGGCGTGATTTTTCGCGCTCAGCAGGGCGTTCCACAGCTGCTCTGCCCACTAAGATCACTCTCGGATCTCGGGGAGTGGGCAGCATGAGGGTCTTTTTTGGTAGCTTCAGCAGATTACTGGGAATTAGTAGTCAAGGATCATAATTTCTTTCCCCTTAAAACATGGATTATAAATCCCATGTAAGCAAGCAAACGAACAAACCAACAAAATGAATTAAAAAATATACCTGCTGATTTTCTTCAAGTTTCCACACTGAAGGAACAAAATTGTCTCTCTCAATTCTTTCTCATTTCTATTATTATATCCCTTAGTTACAGTTTTAACAATAATTTAGTTCACAGGAGTCTTAGATAAAATTGTGACCCATCTTAACATGATATGTTAGTACAAGGTGATACAGGTTCATCTGTACGTAACATGGACTCAAAAGAATATTGGTTCCAGCCCTGGCCAGTGTGGCCCAGTGGGTTGGAGTGTTGTCCCTCCCAGGCACCCAAAGGTCATGGGTTCATTTCCCAGCCGGGCACCTTCCTGCTGTGCTTGGTCAGTGGGAAGCACACTCAGAAGATCTCAGAGAAGAGAGAAGAGAATAGAGATTTATTTCTACATCCCCTTTTGTACGTGTTGGGAATCTGACAAAAACTGCATTTTTTTTATGTCCCCAGGGTTTATCTAGTTGTCCCTGGCCTTAGTTTTCACTGGACTCCATTAAGCCCTTGCCCCTTTTGCTCTTGTTCGGACCTAGGAATTTCACTATCTGTGTCGGTCTCCTGCTCGAACCTTCATAAATGGTCC
The DNA here is from genome assembly GCF_964146895.1 of Miniopterus schreibersii. Lineage (NCBI taxonomy): Eukaryota > Metazoa > Chordata > Mammalia > Chiroptera > Miniopteridae > Miniopterus > Miniopterus schreibersii. Next base: position 62,957,101 of record NC_138111.1, on the reverse strand, counting down.
CTTCATTGAACTCCCTTAAATGGTAGCCTTTTAAGTGTATTATCTCTTTTCTTCTAGAACCCCCTCTTTCAGTGTGTTATTCTTTTAGTGGCAGTAAGGATTAATCTATGGATATTAAATTTAGTTTGGGGTGTGTGTGTGTGTGTGTGTGTGTGCACACGCGCATGCACACATGTGTCTATATATGTAAATATGCAAAAATAAGACTGGCTGGTAGTTTTCATTTGCTACTACGGAGGCAAAAAAATTTTTCCCTTTTTCCCTTCTGGGTTCTCTGGGTACAAACTTTAATAAAGCACATAATAATGTTATCACGTATTAACTAAATTGTTTTATAGCATAGAAAAAGGAAGAACACTTCCACCTTTTTAACTGCATTATAACCATTATACCCAAACGTTATAAAGTAAGCGTGGGGTGGGGAGCAGGATGGGCCACCCCAGAATGTGTTCCACTGACATGTAGATTACTTGAAGCTGAAGGCAGTGGGGCCCTTCTGGATTCTGGTCTAATAATTCAGTTGATATAAGGCAGATTGACAGAAGAAAACCAAATTTTATATAAACGGAGTACCATTTTAAAAAAGCCAGGTAATTGAGGCTTTTCTATCACCCTGAGCTAAGGAGAAGGGAGTCTGAGTCTGAGGCTTCAAAGGGGAGAAACACAGTTCACAGGAAGTTGAGAAGAGCGTGTGTTTGGTAAATAAATGGTTGCCATGCCATGCAGGTAAGTCTTTATGATGGAAAAAAGTTTTCTCTGCTAATAGCTCTCTTCCTGGTACAGGCCCTCTATGTAAGTTCTTTCAGGTGGTTGAGGGGATGGGAACAGCTCTTGCTGAGTCTGCTGGGCCCCCTTGTCTTCAGCTTTATGTAATCCACATGCCAAGGGAGCACGTTCTGGGGTGGCGTATCCTGCCCCCCCTCCATGCTTACTTTACAATGTTTGGGTGTAATGGTATACTTTATAATGCACTTAAAAAGTTGGAAGTGCTCTTCCTGTTTCTATGCTATAAAAGAGCTTAGTTATCATGTGATGCCATTATTATGTGCTATCGTAAAGTTTCAAACTAATGACTTCTGGGAACGGGTGGCCCTGGGGTGTTCACCAATCTGGCCTTAATATTCCCCTTAGCGCCCCTGAACTTTGCATAGAACTCCTCCTGGCTCTAGGCCTCTGATCACCCTTTTCTTAGACCATTTACTTTAGAAAATTTATCATTGCAAATTCTTACTCTGCCTCTTTGAGCTATAAATATTTTTAAAACCTCTCGCCAGTTTTACAGCCCAGGAAAGTCTTTCTCAGGAGTCATCCCTGTGAAAGGTAATCTTCAAAGATGACAGCACCACCCTCTCCCAGCCTTCATGGGAGAGCAGGAGCCTAAACCCAAGTAGTAAAACTACCTCCTGTCGCGAAGATAGGAGAAAGTTTACTTGTCCTTTAGGTAAGGTCAGTTAGCAAACACGTAGGGCCTAAGATTCCCCTCCACCCAATCTCCCGAACACCCTTGTTACAACCACATTGAGTTCAGAATTCAATGCTCCTCCCTGTCACAATAGCCTTGGATAAAGTCGCCCCGGCCTGTTGAACTGGGGCCAATGCATTTTTTACTTTGACAGTATCTTTTTGATATTTCTCTCTTTTTCTTTATACTAGCTATTAGTTTATGCTGTCCTCAAGAATCACTTCTTCAATGTATTCGAATTCAGCAGCATATCTCTTTTCCCTTTCAAAATTTCTGCTTTTATGTTTAGGAATGAGAATCTTTATATTTTTCGGTATTTTTTGTCCCTTATGTTATCAAATTGAATGTGTTCTTTATTATTTTCACTCTTTTCTTTTGTAATAATGAAGTTTTAAGGTGCTTAATTTCCTCTCAGTACAATTGTCATTACATCCCATTAAATATATAGTACTAATTATTTGGCAATTGAATTTTTTTATAAGACCAAATAATATTATATTTGTTTAAAATCTTCATTGTTGAGAGTATTATAAATATCCCCTTTATTCCCCCTGCCCCCCTCCACCCGATCCCCACCCTGCCCCAGTCCTCCGCCACCCTATTGTCTATGTCCATGGGCAATGCATATATGCTTATAAATTAATCTCTTCCCAGGACCCCCTCCTCCCTCCCTCTAAAATTTTTCAGCCTGTTCCATGTTTCCATGTCACTGGTTCTCTTTTATTTGTCAGTTTATTTTGTTCATTAGATTCCACATATAAGTGAGATCGTGTGACATTTGTCTGTCTCTGCTGAGCTTATTTCGCTTAACATAATACTCTCCAGTTCCATCCATGCTGTCTCAAATGGCACAAGATCCTTCTTCTTTATGGCTGCGTGCATAGTATTCCTTGGTGTAAATGTCCCACAGCTTTTTATCGACTCACCTACTGATGGGCACTTGGGCTGTTTCCAGATCTTAGCTATTGTAAATAATGCTGCTATGAACATAGGGGTGCATACATTCTTTCTGGTTGGTGTTTTGGACTTCTAGGATAATTTTGATTACTTCTTTCATCAAAGAATTAAGAAATAATTTAATAAATTTCCATTTCAATTGGCATTTTTTAATTTCTACATTTACAATTTGTTTATAGTTTGAATTATGGTATAATTAGAAAAATTCTTTATAATTTTCATTTTTTTGAAATTTAATAATTTTCTTTTTACTCAACACATGACTAAACATTGTATATTTTCTATGGATTATATAGTAGGTGTATAAAAAGTTTGTATTGTTTAGTGTATTAAACATGCTTTAAAATTTTTCTATTTACATATAATCTTATTAATTGGGTGATTTATATTTTATAGCCTACATTATTGTAATGCACATCGAATACCAATGTGAGGGGAAAGTGTTAATCAACTGCACTATGAGTGTTACAGATTGAATGTTACGATTTCAACGTAAGAACTTCAAAGTTTATATGATGAAATTCTAAACCCCAAGGTGATGGTTTTGAAGGTCCCTCTTTGGGGGGTGATTAGGTCATAAGATCAGAGCCCCCATGATTGGGATTACCTCCCTTAGCCTTTACACCATGTCATGTTGCAGTAAAAACATGGCTCTCTAGAAAGCGAGCTCTCACCAGACGCTGAATCTGCACGTGCATTGATTTTGGACTTCCCAGCCCCAAAACTGTGAAAAATCAAGGGTGTATAAGCCACCCAGAATATGGTATTATTGTTATAGCAACCCAAACAGACTAAGACAATTATGTTGTTTCTGTCAACCTATTTTTTATTCGTTAATAAGTAACTGCTCCCACTTAATTGTTTTTGTTTGAATTAACGTTTTTCCCAATAGTTTTATTTAATACCACTATCATTATTATGACTACTGAAATTTTTCTGTTGTCTGCTTGGGCACTTTCCATACTTTCTCTTTCAGTCTTTCTGAGTGACTGTAGGTGTTCACCTCTGAGGAGGATACGAGTTGTATTTTTACTATGGCTACATTTTGACTCATTTCTCAATGCTTCAGAGTTTTTCATTACATTTGTTATTTATAGGAGGATGTCCTCCCTCTGTGCAGTCCGTTCCCCAATGATTTGAAAATTATATAGTCTGTTTCATTCTGGTTTTGTTATTTCAAACAACATTCTTAAACTTATTCTTAAACTTATAAAAAATACATCAACTTTAGAGGAAAAAAAGAATAGCTGCTGGCTTGATAAATCTCTCATAAAAGCTGCAATACTATATAGATTTCGTGTATTTCTTTTTCGCTCTATTGCTCCTCCAGTCCTTCCTTTTCCTTTATTTGAAAGCTGTTTGTCTATGATCTTAATGTTCAATTCACCTTCATTTCTCAAAGAATATCAAGTTTGTTTCTGATATTTTTATACTCATGTGCATTTAAAAGCTATCCTATAAGTGGTAATATTTTACTTTATTGTACCCAGTATTATTAAATATTATTTATTTCTCTTTGCATATGTGTGTATGCATGGATATCTATTTTTAATTATATGATAAGCTCTACTGAGTAGCACGTTCCTCATATCCTCTCCAAATCTCCATAGTGCCAAGCACATTGGGGATTCAGCAATATATATATATTTTTGTTTTATTATTGATTTAAAAGCTTGAGGGAAATAAGCCAGACAGAAAGAAATGTTCTTGAACTCTCACCAGTCAGCATTAATATTTTTTATTTCTTTCATCCTTTCCTAAAAACAAAGTTTCAACACCTGAAGCTAATACAGAATAATATTGAATGTAAACTATAATTGAAAAAATTAGAAAAAAATCAAAGTTGCACACTTCACACAAATATCGCTAACTCCAGAAACTACTCTATGCCACTTTATTTATCAAAGGAAATAGTGATGATCACCTGGTGTGAGAGATATATGCACCCTAATTGTGAAGACAAACAAGTAACAATAACTTTCATTTTTATCTGTAGAAAACTCTAAAGACTTAATTTATTGCAAGATAATAGAGGAGATGCTGTATTAGCATATTGTTTTCTCCCTTTCCAGAATTTCATTTCTATGTAGCTATAATTGTGCCGATGAGGTAGAGAGAAAGAAAAGGTATTTCAAGACTGTACTTATTTAAAACATGCTGAAGATTTCATAGTTTTCAATAACTGACTAAATGTACTATTTACATTATCTTCATTATGAACGTTGTTGCCTAATTCACTGAATCTCTTTATACATTCAAACTAAATGGAAGAAGTGTAACCTTAACTTTTTTTTTTTACTGAGTTGCAAGACCTTAGTCTCCAAATATATCTGCCCAGTTCTGCTAAACTGAGATTGTTTGCCTAACAGTTGCTGTGCCCTGACTTCACTCTTGCTGGGTCTGCAGACTGATCCGTGACTAATACACCTTATTTGCTCACACCTCCCAGGGATTTGAATAGTAAACCGTTCTTGAAACAAAAGGTTGACTATCTTCCTCAATTAAGTAAAATCTTTGTTACTCGCCCTTCCCCTCACCAACACGTACCGTAAGTTGTTCTCACTTGCAGAGTTAGAATAGAGGCTTGAGCTAACCGCTCTGTTGGTGTGTTCGTTTTCCAGTCCCTGGTTTGGGAGCTAGAACCACACTCCCCTCTCCTAGCCCAGCGCTGCAGGGGGGGAGCGTCACGAAGGCCCCACCTCAGTCCCTCCCCAGCAGGCCCCTCGCTGCAGTGGCTCTGCTGCCGATCAGGACTCTGTCCTTTTGTGCAGAGGGCTTTTGGCGACTTCACTATTCTTACTGTCATCATCATTAATATCCGAAGTTGTGGCTTCACTACTTGCTTTTCCCATTGCTAATTGCTAAGGGCTTTCATGAGCTACATAAGAATGCAACATTGGCTTTGACTTTCGGGGGACTTACGAATAATGTTTTTCACCAGTAAAAGGCAAAGGGCAACCATCACGTATCCATTTTCCACCAAGTCAGTTCCCATCCGTCTATCTGTATGAACGCCAATAGCATAAAATGTTTTAGTTTTTGTAAGGATTTTAAAGAGGCCAATTTAGATTTATAATGGTTATTTAGAGGGATTTGGGATTTGGGATTTGGACATAAAGAAGATTTTTCACTTTAAAGACATCTTAGCACGAAAAGGAGATAGTCTAGTTTTGCTTGTCTAAAAGAGAGACACTTGTGAGAGAGTTTACTTTATTTTAACCAGCTATAAATGTGTGTGTGTGTGTGTGTGAGAGTGTGACACTGTGTGTGTGTGACACTGTGTGTGTGTGACACTGTGTGTGTATCAGAAGAGGTTCCCCCCCCCCCGTCTAATACTTTTCTTCATGCATACAGAAGATAAATAGCCTTTGACAATAATAATTTCCCAATTGTCTGAAATTGGCTTCTTCAAACTTCTTTTAATTTAATTTTATTTCTCCTCTCCCACTTTCTCCTTGCTCTTAGAAAACCTTGGAGATTAATTAATCACAAAAAAGTTGCCATGTGTTCAAACTAAAAATATCTATTCTAGTAGTAAATGGCAATTGCCTTCTGAAAAAAAAAAAAAAAGAAGTAAAAGAATAAGCTGAATTTATTTTGCTTTAAAATATGTGAACTGTGTTTAAAAAAATACAAAAACCTGCAGCTAGGTAAAGTAATTGAGTAATGGCCTCCCTTGCGAGACAGAAAAGAAAAGATGACCCCTAGTTCTACAAAATGAGGAAGAAAGTTTAAATATGATTTAAGGAGTCTTTAAAATTAAGTTTTATAAACACAGGTTTGTAAATTGTGTTAAAAATAAACGCATGGTATATTTGAGTAAAGTAGGTGAATTGCACAGGTTAAGAAGTACAAATGTCTTCTTCCCTGTTTTACTATGTAAATTAATGTCAACAGAATAATCGCATTTATATAAGATTATAAACATCTAGTTATTTAAACTTTAAAAATTTTTCCATATTGTTTTTGAGTCAAAGCTATCATTGTTCTCACAATAGTTTAAGATTTCAAATATATAAAATGGTATTTAAAATAATTTGTAATAATAGGATATCACTTAAAATGTTAAATCTCATAAATTGTAATAAAACCATGAGTAGTAAGGAGTTAATTGGTTGATGTTAATTATAATTTATGAATTCTTAATTAAATTTAAGACCTTAGACTAATATTAAATTATGTTAATAAATATTGAATGTTTCATCCAAGAATAACCAGTGACTACATCCTTATAGATTAATTGAATGTCATTTATAAAATGAGGATTCTCCCTTCTGTGTATAAAATTTAAAGATTGTTTTTATGTTGAGACATAACACACTGACACTCAAGATAAATGAAAGGCAAAACAAGAGAAGGAAGGGCCACACTGGGGGGCCGTGTCTCACCAGGGGACAGGATGGAGCAGAGCTGGAGCACATTGGAGCTGAGAAGACAGCTTATGTATGGCAAGTAGGGTGACTTTAGCTAGATATCATGGGATCACTGAGGACTGGCTAATTTAAATAATGTGTAGGGCTCTGGGCCGCAGGGCATTTCTGCTTTTCTGGCACCTGATTCAAGGGGCATCAACACCTTTTAAATACAGCGTCCTGGAGTATGAGAGCCAAATAAGGGAAGTGGTTGGGAGTGTGGAGTTGATCAGTTGCTCACAAAGGGAAACTGACCAGTTTTCAGCCAGGACCTCAAAACTTGGCCATGATGGTATTAAAAAACCAAACGATTTTTTGCCCCCTGTCAGTATGTTTAAATCAGCCAACAAAATTTATTGTTCAGTGTTCACCATAGTAGCGAAAATTTGGCTGTAATCTTAAATCTGTATGTTGGGCAATTTCTACTCAAAATTTCTGAGGATGTCTCTCTGGTACATGTCCCAGCTGCCAATCTAATAATCCTGACAAAAATCTATAAAGTGGGACACAGGTAATTGAACACTGGCAAATGGATTTTATGCAGTTGTATCATTCAAATGAACATCACTGTTTGTTTTCTGGATGGCAAGAAGTTTTGCTCTATTGAAAGACAACTATCTCAACAATAACAAAGAAACAAAAAAAACCTAATGCTTGAAGACTCTGTGTTCCAACCTGGGTTATATAACTTAATTATTCAATCTCAAAGGCACTCATTTTATTTTTTTAAATTTTGAAAAAGCTTTGCAAGACACCGGAATGTAGTTCTCCATGGAGTTTTCAGTGTTTCTGGCCTCCTGAGCAATGAAAATTGACATGTTCTAAAGATAGAGAATGTGTCCTATTGTCTTTCAGGAACATTTACTCTTCAATTTTAAGTGTTACACACAGAGACGGGTTTATACTATTATCTTCTTGTCTCAGAAAAGATTTGTTTTCATTAGGGAGATAAGGTTTCTCTCTCTCTCAATTAGGGAGGAGTGCATGAGTTTTTATATCAATTCATAATTTCAGAGTGCTCTCCTGTAGGATAAGAAAACCACTTTTGTACATGCATAGGTAACATCTCTCTGAGAATGGGGAATGGAAAACAGATATGGTGATTGCTGTGATTAATAATAGGCTGATTTTAATGTGGAAACCACATGTTTGCTTTCAGAATAATTTAAATGAATATAAGTATTAATGTTTTATCCAATGTTGCTCAGCATCTACCAACACCACTGTGATTATTGCCGATATTCAACAATGAAAACTAAGAGAACAAATGACCCTTTAGAGCTTTCATGGTTGTCTAATGTTACTGTAGAGTTTTAATGCACTGCAGCCAAATTTATGCTTTTCTCAAGGATAAAGTCCAGACCCCTGGTGTGACCATTAGCCAAGTATTGGAAATTACTCTAAGAGTTCTCTCTAAACTTACTGGAAGGGACCTCATCAGATAGTCACACCTTGATGTCCAGGCACAAGATAACTCGTGTCGACACTTGTATTAATTTAAGTAATTTTAAACACCTTGCTAACCAAAATAGCTGGCTGCAAGTTCTGGCTCGAAATAGCTGGTCAGCAAGGTGTTTAACACAAACACCACTGAAAATCTAAGGAATTGACCCTTGGGTTCCTATCTTCTAGTTAAAAAGACTATCTATATGCACTTCCCCGGCTTTAGTGCTGACAAGAGATCCCAGGAATAGAGGTTCTCAACAATCTTGATTCAAGCAGAGCAATGTTAAATATTCTGGGACCAGCACCAAATGACTGGAGCCAATGATTGCCACATCTTTGTAATTTGTTTATCACCTGAGGATATGTTTCCACTGATTTTTTTAGAGAGAGAGGAAGGGGGAGAGAGAGAGAGAGAGAGAGAGAGAGGTGAGAAACATTGATCAGTTGCCTCCTGTACAACTGCAGATCCAACTAACTACCTTTTGGTGCACAGGAGGACACTCCCACCAAATGAGCGGCATGGCCAGGGCTGACTCTCACACCTTTAATAAAAAAAAAAGAAAAGCTCTAAAAAGGGCTCGATGTCTTTTCTTGGCACACTTTTAGGATATTAAACCTTTAAGAATAAACTGTCTTCTTGAGTGATTAAGACAGCAGAGGACTGAGTGGAAGCTACACTGACACTCTCCCAGGACTAAACTGGAATTACAACTAAAATAGAGAAAAACCATCCTGAATAATCATCTGTAGCTGAAGACAAGCTGGAGAGCACCCTCATAAACAAGTAGGAAAAGTGGAGACCACACAGAGACTGGTAGGAAGTGCAGAGGCTCAAGAAGGCTGGCTGGAATCCCACAGGCTGCAGCTGAAGGTCTGGAGGGAGATCTCAGCTGTGGGGGGTTCCCACTGAGGACTCTGGGGCCTAAACCCCAGGCTGGGCTTCCCAGCCCAGAGCACCAGAACTGAGAAAGGTGCCCAAAGAACATCTGGCTGTGAAAAGCAGCTGGGTTTCTGTCTGCCAGGGAGAGACTGCGGGAAACACAGGCACCTTCTTAAAGGGCCAAAACACAAAGTTTCCTTTGCAGCCACTCACCTTGGGTTCCCGTACAGGGAGGGCAGTGTGGACTGGAGCTGTGTGAGGAGAATCTAGGGTTGCGGACCATGGACATAGTGCTTGGAGAGCACCCATTCAGATTCCTGCCCTGAGTCATTCTGCCATACAAAGGACATCTTTCCTGGCAGACATTTACCTTCTAAGCAGCTTTTACCTGGGGGAAAGCAATTGCCCCACCTTGCTGGAAAACCTCTTGCACTACCCAGAAGAGTTTCTACAGCCTAAGGCTCCTTAAGAGACTGATAAAAATCATCTGCTCCACCCTATGGAGTTTCTACAGCCTGAAGCTTATTAGGAGAATCAGGTTAATTAGCCTGAAGGCAGAAGTGGAACTGAGAGTGCTTTGAGTCTTTGCCTGATCTGCTTCTGGACCCAAGGCTTGGAAAAACAGACTTTGGTGTGCATCTTGGTCCTGTCAAATGCACCCCGCCCCAGCAGAGGGGACTTCAAGCAGTAGGTTGTTAATAGCTCCAAACAGGGTACTCAGGCCAGTCACAAACAGTGTCTGACATTGGCCTGCACCAGAGACCCTCCAAAGAGACTGAGAATTCTAGCAGATCTACTTAATACATAGAAACAAACCCAAATAGGCAGCTAAAATAGGGAGACAAAAAAAGCCCCAAATGAAAGAACAAGAGAAGTCTCCAGAAAAAGAGCTAAATGAAATGGAGATAAGCAATCTACCAGATATACAGTTCAGAATGATGATTGTAAGGGTGCTCAACAGCATGAAAAAAGATATAGAAATTTTGAAGGAAATTAAGAATGACATAGCAGAAATAAAGAATACATTGGAAGGAATAAACATCAGATTGGGGGAAGCTGAGGATCAGATCAGCAAATAAGAAAACAGGGTAGAAAAAAATCACTGAAATTCAAAAAGAAAACAGAAAAAGTTAAAATACAGCAGGACAGTCTAAGGGAGCTGTGGGAAAACATAAATTAACAATATTTGCCTACAGGAGTGCCAGAGGAGGTCAAAAGTAAGTAAGGGTTAGAGAACTTGTTTGAAGAAATAATGACAGAAACCCCCTAACCTGGTGAAGGAAAAAATCACAGAAGTTCAGGAGGCACAGAGAGTCCCAAGCATGAAGAATCCAAAGAGGCCCACGCCCAGACACATCATAATTAAAATGTCAAAAATTCAAGACAAAGAGAGAACCTTAAAGGAACCAAGAGAAAAGCAATCTGTTACCTACAAAGGAGCTCCCACAAGGTTGTCAGCTGACTTCTCATCAGAAACTCTATAGGCCAGAAGGGAATGGAGTGAAGTCTTCAAGGTAATGCAAAACAAGGATCTGAAACCAAGGCTACTCTATCCAGGAAGGCTATCATTCAAGATAGATGGTGAAATAAAGAGCTTCCCAGACAAAAAAAAGGCTAAAGGACTTTATTACCACCAAACCAGCATTGCAGGAAATGTTAAAGGGGCTGCTGTAATTACAAGTAAAAATAGAGAGAAAAACATAAGTATAAAGAATTAAAATGGCAATAGGTAAGTACCTATCAATAATAACCTTAAATGTAAATGGATTAAATGCTCCAATGAAAAGGCATAGGGTACCTGAGTGAACAAGAAAACATGACCCAACTATATGCTGTCCACAAGAGACCTACCACAGAACAGAAGATTCACACAGAATGAGAGTGAAGGGGTAGAAAAAAATTTTCCATGCAAATGGAAATAAAAAAAAGAAAAAGATGGGGTAGCAATATTCATATCTGACAAAATACACTTCAAAATGAAGACCATAACAGGAGATAAGAAAGGTCACTACATTATACTAAAAGGATTGATTCAACAAGAGGATATAACCCTGATAAAACATATATGCATCCAATATAAAAGGGCCTAAATTTATAAAAAAAACTTCTGGAGGATTTTAAGGGAGGGATGGTCAGCAATAGAGTCATAGTAGGGGACTTTAACACTACACTGACTTCACTGTATAGGTCTTCCAGACAAAGAATCAAGAAGGAAACAATGACACTGTCTGATACACTAGATCAGATGGATTTGATTGACATATGCAGAACATTCCACCCCAAAGCTGCAGAATATTCATTCTTCTCAAGTGCCCACAGGACATTCTCAGAAGATAGACCACATGTTGAGACACAAAACAAGTCTCTTCAAGTTCAAAAAGATTGAAATCATATCAAGCATCTCAGACCACAATGGCATGAAATTAGAAATCAACTACAATTAAAACACTAAAAAACATTCAAACACATGGAGGCTAAGTAGCATGTTATTAAACAATGAATGGGTTACAAATAAGATCAAGAAAGAAATAAAAAACTTCCTGGAAACAAATGAAAATGAACTCACAACAACCCCAAATTTATGGGACACGATGAAAATAGTCCTGAGAGGGAAGTTTATAGCACTACAAGCCTACCTCAAAAAACAAGAAAAACTTTTAATAGACTCTCTAACCCTACATCTTAAAGACCTAGAAAGAGAAAAACAAGAAAAGCTCAGACTAAGTAGAAGGAAGGAAATAATAAAGATCAGAGCAGAAATAAATGGCATAGAGACTAAAAAAAGCAATACAAAAGATCAGTGAATCCAAGAGCTGGTTCTTTGAAAAGATAAACAAGATTGATGAACCTTTAGCCAGACTCATCAAGAAACAAAGAGAGAGGACCCAAATAAACAAAATCAGAAATGAAAGAGGTGAAGTAACAACTGACCCAATAGAAATACAAAGGTTGTGAGAAAATACTATGAACAACTATACGCCAACAAGCTGGACAACCTGGATGAAATGGACAAATTCCTAGAAGAGTACAACCTTCCAAAACTCAATTAGAAATGGTCAGAGAACCTAAATAGGCCGATAGCTGCTGCGGAAGTTGAAACAGTAATAAAAAAACTCCCAGCACACAGAAGCCCTGGTGCAGATGGCTTCACAGGGGAGTTTTACCAAACATTCAAAGAACTAACACCTATTCGCCCCAGACTTTTCCAAAAAGTCCATGAGGAAGGAACACTTCCAAGATCTCTTCATGAGGTCAGCATTAGCCTAATTCCAAAGCCAGGTAAAGACACAACAAAGAAAGAGAATTACAGGCCAATGTCCCTGATGAACATAGATGCTAAAATCCTCAACAAAATATTAGCAATAATAATAATAATAATTTCTTCCTTTTTTTCTAATCATTTTTCTTTTCTATTAGTTTAAAATTCTATTTATCTTGAGTTGTTTTCATGTTGCAACATTCACTGTCAAACTACTAAGTCTCTTCTCCTATTTTGGGGATGCAATAATTATGTTAGAAGGTCATGCTTTATTTTGTGGTTCTCCAAGTATTTCTAATGTTTGTTATTGCACAGGAATTCTCTTTATAGTAGCACAGTAAGGATTTTAATAAATACATTACAAGTGAGATTCTTTTCATTTCTTCATGCAGAAAAATGTATCTTGAACATGAGCTCTGAAAATCACCAAAAAATTATGATGTTAAAAGGATTTTAGTTATCTCATGGTTAGTATCTTAATTTGAAAGCACGTTGGACAAGTTTACTCTTCCTGCAGGATGATTTAACAGGGGGATTATACTGATTAACATCTGCACCATTTACAGCAGAGATAGTTTAAAAAGCAATTATTCCCTGAAGAGAAGAACTCTGCAAAGGCATGAAACTCCAAAGAAATCCATGAACCAGCTGAATTATTGCAGATTTTTTTTTTTTAATTTTATCAGCGGGGAACTAAGAAAAACTGACAGAAAATAATTGATTATTTTAGTTTATGCATTTGTTTGATTGCTTTAGAGTTAAAACATAAATTCTTTTTTCTCAGTTTCTTCATAGAGGATCAGAGTTCATTAATAGTGTAACTAATTAAGACATCTAATTATTTTAGCCAGCAGGGCCGTAACCTGATTTAGCTTATTAATAACATCATTATATCTCTATGTTGATCTTGCAGCATCACAATTGTTACCAAAATTATGTTTCCTCAAACTCTGACATTCTTTGCTGAATTTTGCCCTCATTTTAAATGATAATTCCACATGGATGCAGACTTTTAGGTTGTTAATATATGCATAATTTATTCTACCATCTTCAGAAAATGTTATTTTTCTACACTACCAAAACTTAAAACAGTATGACGATAGTCAATTTAACTCGATGATTTTTACTTGAATAGACCTCTACAATGTATATCAACTTTATTAAGAATAAATGTAAGCAAAATATCAATAATCTCTATTTGTTCATAAATCAAACAGCACTTATTAGGTGCTTGCTATAATTAGACACAAAGGGTACTTTAGAAAATGAATAGCATTTAGTTCTTGCCTGTTATCTTGTTTAGAGCAGTGTCCAATGAAATTGTGAAATAAGAAAACGGGTCAAGGATCAAAGTTTCCATTTTGTGGGGAATATTGATACATCTGAGCTACCCGTAACATACCATTATGTTTTAGATATTTTTATTGGAATCTTTGAGTAATATCATTAATTTGGTTGAGAAATGGTGTGGAAATGCCTTTGTAAATAAATATTTGGTGGTTTTGCAGGAAGGACGCCTCCCAAAATTTGATTCAGATGTTGTTGCTGATGATACACGACACAAGAGAACAGCAAGTGTGATCCTCATACGCGGGGGGACTCCTGAAGAGATCGAGTTGTACACACAGGTAGGAGGTGACTTGGGCAAAGCAGAGGGAGTATTGTCAGAGGACAGTCATTAAGGGAGGTTCTCATGCTCAGGCTGGAAATTCGTGAGGTTTAAATTTCCCACCTGCTGTATGTTCCAGCTCCTTTATCAACCTGTCCGGAGTGGGACCAAAGGAGAAAAAAGGTGGAGGTATAAAAAGAAGTCAATAATCAAGCATCAAAAATGTGGTCATGATATAAAATGCCTGTGATATACCATCTTTAGGCCAAATGATTTGCCTCCTTTTTGAGAAGTAGCATAGCACCTCAGAAAGAACACAAGCATTGAAACCAGGCAAACAGTATTTAAATTAATTGTCTACTTCAACGTAGTTATGTGATTCTGACTAAGTCATTTTATACTGTTAGATTCAGTTGTTTTTCTTCTTCTATCAAATGGAGTTCATATGTAACATACTTCATGAGGGCCACACTCACAATGGTGGGGTAACCCTCGTGGGAAGGATAAGGCAATACATATCAAGCTTTTGACAGATATTTCACTTTTTATTTCATTATTTTGAAATAAATACTAGTTATTATGATTCTTGATGTTCATTTCCAAATATTATTCTTCATAGGATGAAACTAAGTATTTCATGAGTGGTCCGTGTGGACTCCAAGCTGTACAAGTGAGTGGGACTTCAGAACAAAACAGGTCCCATACGGATAGAGGGTGGAGGGGCTATCACTGTCCCATTAGATATAGCTTGGTAGAGATAAGTATACAGTCAGTAACCACGTATGGTGCTCGGTGGGTACTAGGTTTATTGGGGAGATCAACTGATAAGTTATATAAATGTCTAACCACTATGTGGTACAACTAAAACTAATAAAATATTGAATATCAACTGTAATTGAAAAATTAAAAAAAAAGAAATTAAAAAAAGAAAAAGATAACAGTTAAAAAAAAGAATGGGTGCCAAATGCAAAAACTGAAGAAAATGTTAATACATACACAGTTCTTAGAACCTAGAATTTCTGTGAATAGGTTTTGAGAAATAACCAAGAAATATTAGATCTTAGAAGTTACAAGATCAACTCTTCTTAATTATTAGTATAAAAATGTATCTGAAGTAAAAAATTTTAATGTATGACATTTTAATGAAATTTAAAGACTTATTTTACATTCTTTTTAGTAAAAGTATATTACTTTCTCATTATATAAGCTTAAAAACTTATTAAATTTTAGTTCCTTGTAAGTTAGAAAATGTTGAAATTAAAATGAAACGGTGCTAGTAAAATTAGGATTTTTTTATTCCAAATGTTATTTCAATATTTTCTTCTACATATACTATTCTAAAGGTTATTCTTAGAGTTATTGAAAAGACTTCTTTCCAATATCTGTCATGCTCTAGGATATAAATAGTATGCAACAGAATAGCACATGTAAAAATATGTAATAGAACAGATATGTGATACCAGAGAGACCAAAGTAAAAAATACATATTATATTTCAGAACATATTCAGGGCACATCTTATTATATATAGACCATAAATTTTATATTTAAAAATATATACTATAGAAAATTAAAGGTATTAAATAGCTTTCTTTATTTTAATTATTTACTACCTGGATGTTGTATAAGTATTCCTTGAAAGTACTAAGGACATTTTATTTTATTTTCCCAGCTTTGTTTTCCATTTTATATTAAAAAATCAACTTCAGTATGTCAGAGATATTAGTGAGTCATACATACGTGTAAATTAAACAAAATTGGACAGCTACTGTGAGTAAAGTAATTAATGATTGCTAATATTTAAGCTATAATGACTTTTTAAATGATTGGCATAGTTGCAGTATAATTAGTTGACATTACTTTAAGAAAGCCAGTAATGGATTTTGAAATAAGGGCAGCATATTTAAAAATCTGCATGGCATTCAATATATGTACTTTCATTACATAAAAGGTAAGACCTTCCTGAAGGTCTTGATAAAGGCCTTGATAGAGAAAAAATAATGAAAAAATATATATGCACATAAAAAACACTACAATGGCCTATGATAGGAACAATTAAATTTTCTTTCATGATGGGAAGCTCCTGTTTACAACTGATAATTGTATATTTACTTTTTGAGAAACTAAAATAGCAAAGAGAGATGTAGTTTTCCCCATGATTTAGTACATGCAGTGTTCTATCACCTATGCTTACTCGGGCTTTGAGAGTCTCACCCACACGCCCTGTGCTCAACATCTGTCAGCAGCTGAGCCCATGTCCATAAATTCAGCCGGGCCCCGGGCCAGGGTGGCGGTGAGGACACAGCAGATAAGAGTACGGTTCTTATTGTGCGAAGTAGGGGACAGTGCAACAGGTCACCCAAGGTACTTCACTCCAACCCATGCTCGTAGCACCATAGAAAGTAAATTCCTTTATAAGATTGTTTCAGGTGAGCCAAATGTCTGGAAGAATTTTATTTTGAACTGTTAGTTTTAAATGGTCCATAGAAATGGGAAGCTCGAATGAGACTGTGACTTTTATTTTTTATTTTATATAGGTCTTATGCTGTTGACAATTGCAATAAACATTATCATTATAATATGTATTATTTCCATTATTTCAAAACAGGGGTGAAAAATATTTTTAAAGAGCAGAATAATTACAGTGGCATTTGGGACTCCAATACTCTCCCAAATAGGATTTCTGTGCCATGGATGTTGAAGTTATCGAGCTTCTCTGTGATGACAGGTGCAGGGCTGGGCAAGGAGAACCCTGCGAAGGCTCCTTCTTGAAAATCTCACAGTATACATTAGAGACTATGCACACATGACATTTTTGTCATGCCTCCAAGTAATAAGAAATTGGATGTTCAAATTAGAGCTCAAATACATATGAAGAATAATTAAATATAAGAGGACACAAAAGAATATGATAAAAGAATCATGTCCTTGTGTATATGGACCACAGGGGATGGTAGTTATTGGAACCCATAAAGTGGTTTTTTAGGTCAAGTTGAACCAGAAAAGTAAAATGCATTTAGGAAATAGTAGAATAAGAGAAAGTAACAACAAATTAAGTCTATGTCATTTTAAAGAAATAGAGTAGAATTTTTTGCAAAGGTTGTTAGCTTCTTTCGTCATGGGAGAGGAATTGCATCTGTGGTCGCTTGCATGCATGTATTTGTTTATGCTAAAGATGTAGCTATATATCTTTCATAATAAAATATCTGTCACAATCAAACAGGATAGTGAATCTATAATATATGAAAGGGAAAACGATGAATTATGTATTTATAAACATAGCATAAAGGCATCTCATTCTGATTTATAGCCTCTAATGTTGTGGTGGGGCCTAAAGGATAGACGTGTACTTTAGTGTAGTCAGCACAGTGTCCAAGCATGAAGCACAGCCCTGGCTGGGTGGCCCAGTTGGTTAGAGCATCATCCCGATGCCCTGAGGTTGCGGCTGGGTCTCCGGGCGGGGCACGCACAAGAAGCAACCAGTGAACGCACAAATAAGGGGAGCAACAAATCGATGCCTCTCCCCCCCCATCTTGCTCTCTCTCTCTCTCTCTCTCTCTCTCTAAAAATTGATAAAGAAAATATTTCTTAAAGTATGAAGTATAAAAGCACATAAGGGAAAAGTGTTAAAACAGGCAAGGCTAAAGAAATCACTCTATCAGATAATCATTTATAGAAAATAAAAGGAACTCAGAAAAACTTCCAGCCTGGCTATTTTTGAGTTTAAGATATTTAGGAGACAACGTTTATGTTTGAAAGGTTGAAAGAATTAACTGAGTTTTTGTATGATAGACAAATTGAATTTGTCGCCTAGCTAAACCTCAAATAAATCTTTATACTGGAATCTATCATTAAGATTAGAATGTTGAATAAAATATTCCATTTTAGCTGAAGGTATGTTATACACTTGTATATACATTGTTAATAATGCATAGCTTAGAGAATAGAGAGAGCTTACAGCTACTCAATGAGCGAAAGTAAAGTATTTGGATATTAAAACATGCACATTATTTAGGAAAAAATATAGGGGGAGTATTAAGTAAGACTTTTCCCACTAAAACTGTAATATGGTTATTTTCATGAATGCATTGGCTATTGTAATATCTGTATTCTGATGAAAATATCAATTTATCATGCTCATGTCAGCTCTCTGCCTTTAGTAAAATACACATTTACTGATTTTATTAATGTTTAATTATTATAAAATTTATATTTTACCTTCTAATAACTGATTAGGTCACTCATTCAACAATGTTTTAGAACTCACTCTATAAAGGTATTCTACTATTAACACGGCACTGAATGAAATAGAGATGGTCCTTGTTCCCAATGCTATTCCTTTTTTTAATCTGAAACAAAACTCAGTAGCTTCCAATTTCAGTTATAACGACATATATTTTTATAGTGTCAGATTTCTTATTGTTAAGTTAGAATCTCTCCATTTACACAAATTTTTGACATTGAATAACACAAAATTTGGAAGGGATTATAAAAATTTAAATATCTTAGACAATGATAACATAACTAGGATGTCTCACGCTGATTTGGGGGATTCATAGATAAAGTTGTTCTAGGATTGAATACAGCTTCCAGTTTAACTAACTGATAAGATATCCTTTATATTTTTCCTAAACAGTAGACCAAGGAGGGCAGGGATTTATTGGCACCCTTTCTTCCATGGTGAGATGGTATAAAACAACACTGAGCATTTATTAGAAAAGATAGCTGTGAGAAGGAAAAACTCTTATGATGAGTAGAGTTCAATGAAAATAGTAATTAACATTCATTGAGCATTATTAAGTGCCAGGAAATATTCTAAAAAAGTTTACATCTCTATGAGTTGGGTATTATTAGCATCCCATTTTACAGACATGGAAATTGAGGCACAGAACATTTATCTTGTCCAAAATCATATAGTTTAAATCAGGGACAGAATTTAAACTTCAGCAATCTGGCTATGAACTTTTTCTTTTTATATAACCTTATAATAATACTGAAGTTGGAATATGCCTCTCAGACCTCAGAAGGAGGGCAGTGGGAGGACATCCCCGGCACACTGCCTTGCAAGCAGTCAGTAAGTAGGTGAATAACACATCACACAAAGATTAGGCTAGCTGCCCTCTAAAATGCCTTCCAATTTCGGCATTAGCTGATTCTATCAATGTTAAATTAATGAATTTCACTAGACCACTGGGCTTAGAGCCAAGACACATTGAGGGGTTGCCAGTAAAGTAAGTGCCTCCATAGACAGCGAAAGGTGTTTGAGAGAGTCCATTCCAAGCAGGAAAGCCCAGAGCCTAAGACCACACCCACAACCCCTTAGCTGTCCCTGGGACCCACATAATAAAAGAGTGCCATCTACCATCTACCGTTCTGTTTCTGTTTTCTTAATCCAGTTTCTCTGGCACACTACCCTAGTGGCTGGCCATGGCAACTTGTCTCTTCCTTTCAGCTAATCCATTGCGTATCTGCCTCAAGTTCTGGAAGTCTGAATTACTCAAATTTCTAACCTTTGAATTTATGACAAGATCTGCTTATTCCAAAGAAACTATTTGAATGAAGTTTTGAATCATTGCTAAAGCTAGGATATGGGTTAATTTTATAACTTTATACTGGAAACCCATATTTAGGCAATAGGATGGCATCTGTAAATATTAATGTGAGAATAGTTAAGTTACTATATATACGTCTGAGGAAGGTAGACATTGCAGATGTTCTGGCCTTTAGTATGTCTGTTTTCATGGTGGGCCTTGTCTGATGCAGAAAATTCTGGGTGCTGATTTATTTAAAAAGACTTGATAAGAATACTATAGAGAGTAAATAGATGATTGTTAAATATATGAACAAAAAAATGAATAAATACTCCCACTCCTCTACCAAAAATCTCTTTAGCAATAATCCCAGGCCTGGATGATACCTTATTAAATTTGATAATCAGGAATTGGTAGGATTCTTTTAAAGCAGGTGCTTTTATTAAAGGGTAATGGGTGAATAGAATCAGCTTTATTCTAATAATTAGACTTCATTATTCCTCCCACCAAATCCTCAAGGTGTGGTTCAAAAAGTGCCTCTGGACTTCAGAATTGAGCCAGAGAACTTGTGAAGAACAGCCCACCCTGGGCAGACATAAGATCTTACTCGGAGCTTTCTGAAAGAGTTGTGATATTTCTTGCTCTATTTGTTCACATCTGTTGCTCCCTCAGCATAGGGCAGTCACTCCTTTCTTTACCTGGATCACTATGTTTGTCTTTCTGAAATGGGCACAAAGATCATCTTCTATTGGAAACTTTTCCTGAAATACCAGCATGGACCATGTGGCCCTTGCTTCGACCACCAATAGAACCTTACACATTCATCTATCATACCACTTAGCATATTTAATTGTAATAATTTGTCTATTTGCCCACCTGTCCAATTAACTATGGTACCCATGAGTGCCAAGACTGCTTTTATTTTTCATCTTTGAAGGGTAGAAATGTATCTAATAACTAAACATAGTTATTTGTTCTTGATTTTAAAGTTACAGTCCCTCCGCAAATCTGCTTCTAACCAAGATGTAGGCAATGTTTTCTCAGTATAAAATATAAAGTAAAGGTAAATTTTGAGGGGATATATCAAAGAACTTATCTAATCAAGATCATTTTGGAAGACTAGGCATTTATTAGGATATTTATTTTTAACCTTCTGAAATTCTTTCTGTTGATTTTAACTTAAAACAATCTAATATTTCACTGCACAAAATAATTGATAGTTTTCCCCGTCTAAAGACATAACCCAAAATGGTAATTATTATTCATGATGAAAACTGTCAATGTGGTTGTGTCTGGCAATGATTAAATATTTATATTTTATTCTGTCTTCAGAATTATAGATCCAGTTTTTTGTTAGCTAGCTCCTCAAAGCTGTGTGTTGTGTTTTGATTTTAATTGCAAGGCTATAGATTTTGGAATACCAATGGAGTAAGTTGAATAACTAGTCTGTGCGGTTTATCTAAGTTTTATCTAGTGTTTTACCTAATGTAGAAATAGTTTCCTTATGGCTGTGTGCTCCAAGGTTAAGCATAGGTAAGTGCCTGCCCTTGTTAGAGGATATTATAATCCTAAATCATGTAAAACTGGTCAATGACTCAATTTACTTTTTATTTAAAATCAATATTTGGCAAATCTCTCAGCTATCGTGATATACGTCCAATAAGATGACAATACTATTTGCTGGTGAATTCATCTTAGTGTTACCTAGGACTACCTTCAAAAACAACTGCAATTTTTGGAAGAAACTGTACTCTTTAATACCCTCAAATCTTTGCGTTTAGCAGGCACTCATCAGCAATCAGATGGGCTGATAAAAAATAAAAGTCAGTGTAGATATCTGTTTTCCCCTCAGGACTCACTCTACTACTTGCCTTTGTTGCCTGCATCACAGTCTTTGGCTCACCTCTGATTTTAACCCGTTTTGGTGGAAGTTTTCATGTAAGTTAGACTCATCTCAGGCTGCTGTTGTCCGAACTTAAGCTCATTGCATTTTCCAACAATCGGTCCTGACCTGATTTGGCCACAACTGCAGCCCAGAAGTACAATGGTGATAGCACCCCTGGGATGCAATTCTCATGCAATGGAGAACAGAGGATTTAGAACTCCCATATCTCCTACTTTATTTGGACCATTTTGAGAGGCATTCTGACTCTTCAAATATCCAGGGAAAATTTGGAGTCAAAGCCTATGGCAGTGACCTTGAAAATGTACCTTTATGTTGGAGTCTTTCCCTTCTTCCCACAAGTCATATTTTCTAACTCTTGCACCTAAGTACTCATTTCAGAATCTATTTTAAGGGAATCCAAAATAATATACTCACTTCAGTGGCACAATACAATATGATTCTGCTTAAAATCAATCATTTAGTGGCCCTTCTAAGCAAAATGTGAGAGGCTACATTCCTTAAAATCTTTGTAAACAAATTAATCTAACCCCTGCTATTTGGTTAGTTCAACTGCATACATATTGGAGCAGAATTAGAGCTGTTCATGTAGAATAATCTTTACATTTTCTGCAAAATCATTTAAATTCTTCAAAGAAATATAAGTCATAACACCTGTAACTATGAGTCTATTTCAATCAACCAATTAGGAAATCTACTTCAGGCCTTAGCAACGTGTCAGTCTCAATTTTTTTTTGTAACTTGACCCTAAAAATGTTCACAGAGGCAATTAATATAAGGAATATTTAGTCCTGAAAAGTCAGACTAATTATTTACAATCCTAATAATCTAAATTTCATAATGTCAGATTCATTATTTATACTGAATGCATTCCCTTTTGACCCTGGGAACAGACGACCAGGAAGTACAGGGCGCAAATACATTTTGTACATCTTAGAAATAGCTTCCATAAACCACGGTTGCTATGTCAAATTTATCCTTGGAATTCATAAAAAAATGAGAAAAATGGACACATGCAAACTTTTATAAACCTGCTATGAAAGATATTATCATTCATATATCCAGTACTATATAAACACCTACAAGATAAATTAGCTAAGAATTTAGTGTGCATAAACATTTGATGAACTGTCAGGATATACTGGCAACCTTTCATTCATGAATGAAATTTTAGTATACCTTTTGTTTTTCTCTTTTTGTATTTCCTGCCAGGCAGCGCAGAAGTAAATTTTATTCCCAGTGATAATTTCCTTTATATTAAATGTTTAATTTAGATACATTCTACTCCTGATTTAAAATTTGTTTTTGTTTGTTTTAATGGTACTTTATAAATGTTACATGAATCAATTTGTGAAATAATAGGCAGTCAGGATAGAAACATGTTCAACTTTATTCCTCCATTGTACTAACAAAACATAAGATTTGAAGAGTCCTTTGTTTTGTTTTTTCTCACATTTATGTTTAGAAAACTTCATTCTCTAAGGATATAATAAGTTGGACTTCTTTAGTTGAGATTCCATTTTTTAAAAAGATCAGTAATGATATTTATATTGCATGATTTTAATAAAATAGGATGTTGGGAATTATTTCTAGTCTGAATGTTAGAAAGATTTCTTAAAAGTCCTTTGTTTAAATTGAGTGTCAAAATGGTGGAACTCTAGCATTATGGGATTTTTTTCTGCTAATCACCTAGTAGTTTCTTTTATTCTTCTATTTTATTAGATTCTTAGGGAAAATATAAAATCTAAAGCAACATAGTCTGTCGTACACTCTTTCATCTAGTGACCCTACATTTAGGTTCCTATCATGCTGAGAAAATACAAAATGATTGCCCATAGAGGTAAGATTCATGATAACAATACTGAACGTTGCTTTTGATGTGTGTGTGTGTGGGCCAGGGGGGAGCTTTATAATTTTAAATGAAAACATCAATCCTAGGGTAATAAGATTGAAGAATAAAGATCTCTCCTAAAGAAACAGTAACATCTTGTTAATCTTCAGAATATGATTTCCAGGCAGCCAAATAATGTATTTTCACTTTTATCCTGCTTGTATTCTTGTTGTTATAATGGATATAACATATGGGCCAGTGGGTCTACATTTTATACATATGAGAAAAATTTTATTGCTGATACGCATACAAAAATTTATTCATGCTATTAGCTCAGTGTTTCTTCTTTTTTAAAAAATGAGAAATGGTAAATAAAAGAAGATATACTAGAGGAGAAAAAGTTGTCTTTAAATAAATGTTTCTCAAACTGCATGAGTCAGGAAGTAAAAGGAAAATACAATGTTAACTAAAACATGCGTTTCAGTTATTTTCCTCGGGCATTCTTTAGAAATTCCACTTCTTCTCGGAATCTTGGAGTAACCACAGCATTCCTTGGCTACTGCAGGTCACCTGATAGCTTTCTCAACCCCTTCTCTAACCTGTTGCAGGTATATCCATATAAGTCGTAGAGGCAGAATGTGGCAACTGTGCTCACAAAGCTCTGCTGTCACAATTTGGACTTGAGTAAAATCACTGCAGCTACCCATCTGCTACTGATTGTCTAAGACCAAGGAGGCTGGCGTGTCATCTGCAGCCATGACAGAGAAATAGCCTGCAATGCTCTTACTAACTCTTATTTCAGCCCTCTCGCTCTATGTTCTTAATAAAATACACGGCTGGGGTCAGAGGTCGCAGGGCAATTGCTAACATTGTGCTATACCAACCACTCTCTGCTCTGGCTCATTACTGTTGAACCCAAATCTATCCACCCTTTCTTCCCCTCCCCCTTAAGGTACTTTGGGATGCTTCTCTATTGATTGTGAAATAAAATTATTTGTCAAGTGTTAAAATTAAATCCACTGTGCTTGATCCTCTGACCATCTAGGTAGATCCAAAATGTTGCAGTACTCAGTGAACAAAGCAAGCCCAGAATGACACACCTTTCTTGTCTTTAATATCTTGCGCCAGGAAAGGTGGAAGTTTACGTTCCTACTCCATGAGCTCGGTGATCATAAAACTGGGTGGAAGTCACCCGTGTGCTTCACAGTCCTTGTGCAGAGTTTTCTCTGGGAGGCTGTGAATTCCATGAGGGAACTCACTATATTCTATTCCTCACTGAATTTCTAAAGCTAGGACCGTGCTTGGTCCCTGGTGTGTAATAAAGAAATACGGGCTGAGTAAATGTGTGGCAGCACTGTAAGGGGGCCTCTGCTTGTCCTCGGAATTTTCCATAACAGGGTTTCTCAACCGCGGCGCTGTGACGCCGGGCTGGCTGATCTTCTGCCGTGAGGTCATGCTCCAGTTTCCTCCCGATGGCCAAGGAGGCCCCGTCATTCTCAGTTGAGACGCTCTAATCTATATATTCACCTGCATCAACATATCTATTTACCTACCATGTGCGTATAGTCATTTTTGCAGTCAAGGGTTCACGAGTGTTGTCACCTCTGCTAACAGTGGTCTCATCTCTCAGTCTGCATATAAATTTATCCATTTTCAGTAATCTTTGTTCATTCTATTTTGAGACTTCCGTAGAGATCCTTGATGTTTGGAATAACAGAATTAGAATTATTCTTGTATTAAAACAACAACACAATAGCAGTTATAAAATAGTGATGTATGTGAGAGAGAATATTCTGTAGGATTAGTGTAATGAATAATCAGATTACATCCTATTAATCTTTAAAATATTTGTCTATTGGAATCTGCCTCTATCAGTCTCTCAACAGGAGCTATTGCAGTCACCAACAGTAAATTCTTCCTTTAAAATATGTAATTTTTAAATGGAATGATTTTCTATTATGTATAATTTTAAGTTTAGAAGAGCATTTAGTGAAGAAAAAACATTGGAGGATTAATAATTTGGATTATAGTTCTTGCTCTTTCATTAGTTTTAAGTTTAGACAATGGCCTCGATTCTATTACAGGCAACATGCTATGTGTAAATATAATTTACAAGATAACCTTTCACTTTGAACACTTGTATTACATGAGCTGTGGAGCCCACTCTGGAGCTGGGCATGAGGTGCTCTGTGGAGGTTTCTCCAACAAACCAATAACAAGTAAAACGTATTAAGAAATTAAAATTTTCCTGGAAATTGTCCTAAGGGCATATAGCAGATGAAGAAACATGTACTCAGAAAATATACTACAACTCAGCAAGGACACGAAGAGACAGTGGTGTCTGAATCTCAGCTCTCTCCTCTGTGCGCACACAGGGAAGTGACCTGTGTCCTTCCAGGCAGGGACAGCCGAGAACTCAGAGCTCCCTGTGTCCCCAGCCAAGGCTACGGTATCATCCCAGGGTGGGCAGTGCCCACATTTCCTATGCTGCAGGGGCTAAATCCCAGACGAGTGCTTCTGAGAGGCTGGAGACCCCTCTTGCACCCAGGCCTCAGCCACTGACAGTGTTTACTTTCAGGTGCACGTCGTGAGGAGGGTGCTGGGGCCCGATGCCCCTCGCCCAGGCTTGTTTATCAGGAGGAGACTCCGTGCTGGGGGCGGCAAGCTAAGACCAGAGGCCAGTGTCCCCGCACAGCCAGTGTCCTGCTCCTGAGGCAGGTGCCACTCAGGGAAGCTGTGGCTCAGAGATATTTCCCAGAGGGAGATGCAAACCTTAGCTAGGACAACGAACTCTGAGGTTTACTTTAGAAGCTGATTATGTCTGAAAGAGAATCTTATGGAAGTTTAAACATATACCTACTCACACACACACACACACACACACACACAAAACATGGGGGAGGGGAGAGGTTTTGTTGACAATTTAGAGAAAGCTGGTAGCTTCAGGAGAGCAAAAAGCCATGGCCCAGTAGTTTTAAAAAGATAACAAGAGAAATAAATCACTGAGAAGAGCCCTCCTAGGTTCAGAGCATACCTTAAACACTGTGCTCAAAAACTACCCCTGCAGAAGAGATCAAATTTAATTGGAACAGACTGTGGAGCAATTTATGTCCAGAGTATTGTCAAAAACAATTGAGCAACCCGCTGGCAACGCACTGGACCTAATACTGAGTGTGATCAGGAAATGGGACAAAAAGAGTCCTGCTGGGACTTAGGACCATGTGCAGCCAAGAGCCCGGCCCGCTGAGGAGCAGTGGCAGCTTCTAGACGACACTAAGGTGGCCCCGCCAGCCAAAAATAAAAGCGTAAACAACAGCAAGCTCTAAGGGGACTGGAATGTCCAATTTTAACAGAATATTGTGACACACAATAAGAAGGGAAGTGTGGCACATACACAGGAAAAGGAGAGACAAGGAGAACCAGCCGCCAGGGGGCACAGAGGTGAGATTTAAGAGACACTTCAAAGGAACCGTCACAAACACCCCCAGAAAGCTAAGGGAAACCCTGCTGGAGGAAGCAGAGGGAGTGAGGGGACCATGTCTCACCTCGAAGGCCGCGAAGGGACAGATGGCAGGGCTGACACAGAGCCAAATGGAAATGCTGCAGCTGAAAATACAGCCACTGAAATGAAAAAGTTCGCTAGAGGAACTCAAGAATAGTTCTGAATGGACAGAAGAAAGAGTGAACTGTAAGAAAATGTATCTGTACAGATCACGTGCTTGGAAGAACAGAGAGGGAAGAAGGCTGAGGGGAAATGCACAGCAGAGTCCGAGAGAGGCGCGGGACACCAGAGCCTGCCAGCCTGAGCTGCAGAGTCAGAAACCATGTGTCCGTAGTGGCTCAGCAACTTGAATTCCCTGGCAACGAATGCATCGCGCTGACCTCAGACTTTGGTAGTGGGGAGACTCTGGGAGGCGGATAACTAAGGGGACTCTTTGTCCTTTCTGTTCAATTTCTATAAATCCAAAACTGCTCCAAAAAATAAAGCCTACTATGTTTTTTTTAAAAAATTGCTCTATTCAAGTAAGCTAAACTACCTTCACATTGAAATGTGGGACTGACTTGCACCCCTGAGAAACCTTTGATTCAATGTCAAGCCAAACACACAGACCCCTTGCACTTAAGGGAGGTAAGAGCAGCTATTTAAAATGTGACTATTTTTGAAAGTAAATAAGTTTGAATCATTTCAAACTGGTAAGCAGACTCGGTAAGCCCGAGGTATTAGAAATCAGTACTTTAATCTCATTTTGTTTTCTGAGTACATGTTAACTCTCCTGTCATGTTGTGGTTTGCATTCAGACAGACTCTTCATGCTTAGGAATGTAAGGTGGGCAGCCACAGGTGCAGCACCGCACACGTGGCAGGCCCGCCTGGCTTCTCCTAACATGGCTTAGCATGGATAATCGGGCCCACACATACTTCCCTTTGTAGGTGCATTGGATTGGCACTCAAATATAGATTCAAATGTGATCCTTGTAACACTATTTAAAACACTGAAAAGGGACCATAAATAGATCATATTTTCAAGTAACTCCTTTCTTTGCAAGTGGAGATAGCAGACATTGCGTGCCTGCTGAACTGTTTAGAAAGCAGGACAATGATAAAGAATCTATTGGCAGACTCAATAAATTTTTCATGGAAGGAAACATCACTCTAGGGCTGAGCAAAAGGAACTGCAAAATTCTCTTTTATTTGAGTCCATAGGTCATATTTTAAAAAGTTAATAGCAGAATTTGTTTCTCAAAAATTGAAAATTAGGAGATGTGCAGCTAAAGCAGGGATAGATATTTATTTTAAGGCAAGAGTCCACCACAATATAAGAAAATAGGGGAAAAATATTTTAAAACATTTGAAGGATACTTTCAATGTGAAAATTCTACAGAATATATGTTTGCTATATATTTTAAAAGCAATGTTTATGACCACATGGATTTCTAGTGTGATTAATATTTAAAGAAACTAGCATTTTAAATGTGTATCTACCACAAATTTTGTTTTCTTTTTGACATAATGGAATTTACTCTTGAACTGTTGTACTCTTTTTTTCACTTTCTTCCTCCATCTACTTAATTACATATATTCCTTCAATAGTCACATTTTTTCTTCTTGGCTCAGTAATATGAAAAACAAGTATAAAGTTATGTATGCATTTAGTGAATTTTACCTGTATCTACTGACTATTATCTATGTAGAAGGAGAAAAGAGGAGTGAGGGAAAGGGGGAGGAATGAACAGGAGAGAGAGGAAGAGAGAGGGAGAGAGGGAGACAGAGAGAGAGAGGGAGAGAGAGAGAGAGATTCATTTTATTACAACTCAATGATTATATCAAGAAGCAAAAATGTATCTACATAACTTTGTATGATTGGGGCTCAAAATCTATTTTGCTCTCAGGGTTTTTACCACTAAGCATTTTGGGGTATTGTTTCTACAACAGCAATATTCTCTAAAATATTAGGTGCACATAAGGCAGAGTTATGGTAGTCGGTACCCATTGGAAGAAAGTTTATGTGCTTGTAAAAAGAAAGCTTAAACCGTAAAACATTCCAAAAATACAGTGCCGTGTGTCACTCAGCTTGTTTCAGACTAGCTTGCTTCCCCTCACCGCCACCCATAAAATTCACACACAGTTTCTCACTCTGTGGTATTTATTCCCTGGGAAGTTATTTTCCCTTATTTTCATGAATGCTTGAGGACATGAACATTGAACGTTTTTATTAAGTTCACAAGTTTACTTGTGGTTATAGTGGTAAAGATATTAAAAATGTTATTTTGAGAATGTACAATTCAGCAAATGGCATGGAAACATATGAAACAGATTACGTGGGCTGATTAGCCTTTAATAAAGCCCAGCTAAGGCAAATAAGATGTAATAACATTTCCCGATAGCCACGCTTTTGAAGGGTTGGGGAAAGGAGCAGCAATAAAAACAAAGCAAACCACGGATTCAGAATCACAGGAAATGCCTTAGGGATATTTCTCCCAGGAAAAATAATCCTGGCCACCAGGCTAATTTCAACATCTCTCTTTCCAGCAGTAATGTGATTAGGATCATGGACTCTGATGTGAAATACAGCGCTGCACACAGCATTTCTAATTTATCATTAGTATTTACTCTCACTTTCCTAATTTGACTTTATCCAAATCATAATCCTCCCCATTCAGAAAATCCAAAGCAAATTATTCTCATTCAGTTAAATGTTTCTTATTTAATGAAAAGATTATGATTTTCCATTCTGAATTTGCATCTAGGATAAAGATATAAACAACAGCAAAAACATTGACAATAGAAACAGGACGCTGAAAGGAGCAGGCCTTGGGGTCAGACTTACCCAAGTTGTAATCTCTGTTTTACTGTTTATCCACAAGAAGAACTGGAGACAGTTACTAACATCCCATCCATGAGTTTCTTAATTTAAAATGTGTTAATGAGAATTTCATTACTGGGTCATTGTGATGATTCATTCATTCAGTATTTATTAAGAGTCTATTATAATGCCCAGTATAGTTCTAACTAATGGGCATAAAAAAATAAATGTAGTTCTCAAAGAACTTGCAGTCGAATAAATAAAGAAATCCATGGGCTGACATGTAATAGCAACTGTAGTCTATATACACAGTGGGTTCAGTAGATCCCTAAAGGAGCATTAATTACTTTCAAAGAACTTTGCAGAAAAACTGGCATATCTTCCTTCAGGCAAAGATTAACTAGGCTGCAATTAGCAACGTGCTAAATGACAGTTGTACCTATGAATGGGATTTAATGTTCTTATGGTACAGCCCCTCAGAGTTCGGCAAGGGGGCGGGCTTGGGAGCACGGTCAGGGTGCAGTGTCAGGGTGCAGGCCGGAGCAGGCAGCGAAGAGGGCTCGATGCTAAGATTTGCCTCAGGACCGTCCAAGACAAAGGAGGGCTGCAGAAGCTTATACTATACCCCAAAGCAAAGGTAGGGTGGGAAAAACAGGCCAAAGTGAAGGTTGACAACTAAGAAAAAGCAGCAAGGTTCAGAATATAGGACACAGCCCCTTCCCACATATCTGTGCCTTGGAACATTACTAAGTGGAAAGAAAGTTGTCAACACGTGGAAGGTCAACATACCTGCAGGTATGAAAAATTATTCCCAATAAAGCTCCCAAGCCTGGCCAGCGTGGCTCAGCGGTTGAGTGTCAACTTGTGAACCAGGAGATCGGGGTTCGATTCCCAGTCAGGGCACATGCCTGGGGTGTGGGCTTGATCCCCAGTGGGGGGCGTGCAGGAGGCAGCCGATCAGTGACGACTCTCTCATCATTGATGTTTCTCTCTCTCTCCCTCCCCCTTCCTCTCTCTGAAGTCAATGAAGATATATTTGAAAAAGAAAATTTAATAAATAAGTAAATAAGTAAAAATAAAACTCCCAAGAATAGGTGTGCAAAAATTATGGCTCTGAAAGGAAGAATCAAGATTAAAAAAATTTTGTAATAAATAAAAACTCTAGGCTATTTTACTATGAAATGTCTTTTTTTTTTCTGTCAAGCTCCTTCATTTATGCCAGTTTTTTGGATCATAGTGGATGTGTTGGTAAGCGTTCTGAGAGAGTGCATGAACTTCACTCATTTAGCATTTTTATATATTAGCCCAACAAATATGTATCATTTCACCTTGTAAAGACAACTAAATAGACTTGCTTTTAAAATAACCTACCAAGAAGATTTTGAGATAAATGAGTAATTATCTTTCTAAAGCCTGAAAGCAAAGTAAAAGAGGTCAAGTGAGAAAACGGGCTTTAATTTAGATTCTCACCTTCCTTTTCAAAAGTCAAATATGTAATTGATGATCGTGTAGGAAAGGACACAAAGATCAGGTCAGTAGCTCACTGTCCAAGCCCAGACTTTGTAAATAATTGTTTAATTCTTTTCATGTTTAAAAACTATATTTTTGGCAGTTTGGATCAACTATCACACAAAAATTATTAATTTTTTTTATTCTACGTTAAACAAATACATCAAAGTCAGTTTTAAGTGGTACAAAGTTGCAAATATTACCTAGCAAATCTAAATAATTCAAATAGGTTCTAATAAAAATAAGATTAAATAGATACAGATTGAACAAAGGATAAATATATGGGTGCATGTATGTGATACATATAAAAGTACATATGTGTAGGTTTTTTGGTTTTTCACAACAAGGCGGAGTTTATAGGTACTGTGTGTGGACATGTAATTGGTTCAGTCAGCTCATGGCAGTGGACTGACAGTTTGGTCATGTAAACTGCGACATTCTAGTGAGAATTTTGAAACAGCTGTTCTCCTGAAACCTCCATATGTTATTAGTTTTCCTGTCACAATGGATGGTGGCATTTCTGTTCTCTACACAGAGATGTGAGCGAGTTATGTCGTGGCTATTTCCATCAGATAATTTGGTTTGGTTTGTTTGTTTTTGTCCTGTCTTCCTTGGTGACTCATGGACAGCATTTGAAATGAAATGTTTTAGGATCCATCCACTGTCCACGGTTAACACATTTTGAAAATTATTAGGTTTTAATGAACATCTCCCCGTGACTCGTTCCTCCCCCACCCAAAAAAATCCTTAGCTACAAATAGAGCCTATTTTCCTTTCTTTGATAACCCCATGCAGATCTTAGCTACAGAGTCATTTTATTGTATTACTCTGCACAAAATTAGTTTTGTTATTTAAATTTATGCTGTAATTATTAAGACGTTTAATTTTTAGACGTTTAATTTTTGTCAGTGTTGATGCTGGAAATATCTTTTATTTGAGTACCTGAGAGTAACTTAAGGGCTAGAAACTAATGATAGAGGCCAAATTCCTCAAAGAAGAATTTAAAGAGAAGAGACTCCTATTACCAGAGTGAAAATTTGCAGAAAATTTCTGCTTTTTTCTGATATTTTCAAATGAGATGTTAAAAGAATCAGTCTGTGCTTTTTAACTGTGACAAGAGTTAAACAAGAGTGTTTTGTTACAGCAAAAGCCATAATTCTGCCCTTATGAAGGAACTCTTTCCTTAGTTTCTACTAGTACAACAGAAACTACGTGATCTCTTTTCTGTTCTTTGTTTAAAAATTTTTTAAATCACTTTGGTAATAGGAGTCTCTTCTCTTTAAATTCTTCTTTGAGGAATTCGGGCTCTTATTATTGGTTTCTAGCTCTTAAATTACTCTCAGGTACTCTAAAAAAGATATTTCCAACATCAACATTGACAAAAATTAAACTTCTTAACATTGTAATTCCTAGACAAGAGAAATATGAAGAAAGGAAATGAATAAAAATGAAAATGAACAAAGGAGACAATCCATTAAATTCACTTTATTTATATTTGAAATTATACATTAAGATCCTTTTTTTTTATATATACTTAGTATATTTCTGTAATTAAACTTGGTACTCAATATGGATTGATGGAGAGTTCTGTCATCTTAAATCTCTGTTCTCCAAAAAAGCTGTAATCCTTTTCCGATAATGAAACTTAGATTTTATTTATGTGAGTATAATTCAGTCATTTGATTTTAATTTGTATTCCTTATGATAGATTAACATTTGTGGTTGAAGCTATGCAAATGTGACACAAGACATTGTTTCAATTCCTGGCCTATGTTCATGACAATTCCAATTATATTCCAAATTAACTCGGACAGATAAAGATTTATCTTGTTCATTAAGAAATACAGAGCATTAGGCCATATATATATATATATATATATATATATATATATATATATATATATAATATATATTTTTTAATTTTATTTTTTAAGTTTTTTTATCTTTATTGTTGAGAATATTACAGATGTCCCCTTTTTATCCCCATTGACCCCCTCCACCCCGCATCCATCCCACCCCCAGGCTTTCGCCATACCAATGTCTCTGTCCATGGGTTATGCTTATAAACATGTAAGTTCTTTGATTAATCTGTCCCCACCCATTCCCCCCTCCCTGCCTTCCCTCTAAGATCCCTCAGTCTGTTTCGTGCTTCTATGTCTCTGAATCCACTTTGTTCATTAACTTATTTTGTTTATTATATTCCACATATGAGTGAGATCATGTGGTACTTGTCTTTCTCTGACTGGCTTATTTCACTTGGCATAATACTTTCTAGTTCCCTCCATGCTGTTCCAAAGGATAAAAGATCCTTCTTTTTTACAGCTGCATAGTATTCCGTGGTGTAAATGTGCCACAGCTTTTTATCCACTCATCTACTGATGGGCACTTGGGCTATTTCCAAATCTTAGCTATTGTGAATTGTGCTGCTATGAACATAGGGGTGCATAAGTTCTTTGTGATTGCTGTTTCAGGTTCCTTAGGATATATTCAGAAAAGTGGGATCACTGGGTCAAATGGCAGGTCAAATTTTAATCTTTTGAGGAAACTCCATACTGCTTTCCATAGTGGCTGCACCAGTCTGCATTCCCACCAGCAGTGCACTAGGGTGCCCTTTTCTGCCCTCGTCAACACTTGTAGCTCCTTGATTTGTTGATGGTGCCATTCTAACAGGTGTGAAGTGATACCTCATTGTGATTTTAATTTGCATCTCTCTGATGATTAGTGACATTGAGTATTTTTTCATATGTCTCTGAGCCATTTGTATGTCATCTTTGGAGAAGTGTCTATTTAGGTCCTTTGCCCATTTTTTAATTTGATTGTTTGTCTTCCTTTTGTTAAGTTGTATGAGTTCCTTATATATTTTGAATATTAATCCTTTATCAGATGTATCATTGGCAAATATGTTTTCCCATAGAGTGGGCTCCCTTTTTGTTTTGTTGATAGTTTCTTTTGCTGTGCAGAGCTTCTATTTTGACTCAGTTCTATTTGTTTATTTTCTCCTTAGTTTCTCTTTTCCTAGGAGATGTATCAGCAAATATATTACTATGAGGGATGTCTGAAATTTTACTGCCTATGTTTTCCTCTAGGACTTTTATGGTTTCATGTCTTACATTTAAGTCATCTATCCATTTTGAATTTGCTTTTGTGTATGGTGTAAGGTGGTGGTCTAGTTTCATTTTTTTGCACCTACCTGTCCAATTTTCCCAACACCACTTATTGAAAAGACTGGCTTTACTCCATTGTATGTTCTTGCCTCCTTTATCAAATATTAATTGACCATAATGGTGTGAGTCAGTTTCTGGGTTCTCTGTTCTGTTCCAGTGATCTGTATGTCTGTTCTTGTGCCAATACCAGGCTGTTTTGATTACAGTGGCTTTGTAGTATAACTTAATATCTGGTATTGTGATCCCTCCAGCTTTGTTCTTCTTTCTCAAGATTGTCGTTGCTATTCGGGGTGTTTTATGGTTCCATATAAATTTTCAAAGTGTTTGTTCTAAATATGTGAAATATGCTGTTGGCATTTTTATAGGGATTGCATTGAATTTATAGATTGCTTTGGGTAGTATAGACATTTTAATGATGTTAATTCTTCCAATCCATGAACATAGTATATTTTCCATTCATTTATATCTTCCTTTATTTCTTTTTTCACCTTCCTGTAGTTTTCTGAGTAAAGGTCTTTATACCTTTGGTTAAGTTTATTCCTAGGTATCTTGTTTTTTTAGTTGCAATGGTAAATAATATATTTTTTTTAGTTTCTCTTTCTGAGAGTTCATTATTGGTGTATAAAAATGCCATTGATTTCTGGGTGTTAATTTTGTATCCTGCTACCTTGCTGAATTCATTTATTAAATCTAGTAGTTTTTTGGTGGTTTTTAGGGTTTTGTATGTACAATATCATGTCATCTGCAAATAGTGACAGTTTTGTTTCTTCCTTTTCAATTTTGGATGCCTTTTATGTTTTCTTCTTGTCTGGTCACTATGGCTAAGACTTCCAGTACTATGTTGAATATGAGTGGTGAAAGCTGACCTCCCTGTCTTGTTCCTGTTCTTAGGGGAAATGGTTTTAGTTTTTGCCATTGAGTATAATGTTGACTGTAGGTTTTATATATTTTTAAGAGAACTGTTTTCCTGGGCCCACCAGCTTTGACTATTCCAAGCTCTCATCTTCATATTTGGTCTAGAAGACTTTCTTTAGGACCTTTACCACCTTAGTTTTATCTTTGCCTACAGGAAATAGCATATATGTAATTGTTGTTTTATGTAAAATCATAACTTGTCTCCTACTAGAATAAATTGTAACTGGACAATAATTGAAGATGGATAGCCAGGGAAACAAATTCTAGGTTGTAAGTCCACAGTGAGCCCAGTCATATTCATCAGGGGTAGAAAAGCGAGCAGGAATTCCTACCCCAGAAGGCTGTAGGATCCACCCTGTCTTTAGGAGCCTCAAGGTCTCAGAGCAGGTGTGAGCAGGCATGATGTGTCTTTGAGCTCACAGTGTGGGGCATCTATAAAAACATTTCCAGGTCTCCTGGATTAGAAATCACTCTTTGACCTTAAATGAAGTTATTCTTACCTCAGCACAATTGCCCCAAAAGAAAATATGAATGTGGAGAGATTGTTTTAAATTTCCTTTGGTTCAAGGATCTTCTAAATAGGTCTTACAAAACCACGCAATTGTCTAGGGAGCTCCATTGCTATGTATCATTTAGACCTTACTTTCTTTCAGGACCAATCATTGTCATTTTTTTTCTCTGTGAGAGCCATCCTAGACAATGTCTCATTGCATCAGATTCTTATTAGGTACTTTTTGTTGGGATTTCAATGCAAAGAGTAGGGGCTGGTAGGAGAACATGAGAAGAAATGAGTGTCCAGTGAGCCTTTCGATGCCTTTCATATTGTATCATATAAGTAATTATCTAGTATGCTCCTTACTTATGTCTAGAGAATGTGCCAAATGCCACACTTGCACCAGTAAGAGATGCTCGCTATGAGAAAATAAACCATCTTGTGTCTGTATTATTAACTGATCCCTTCTCAACTGTCTTCTTCCTAAACAAAAATACTGCTTCTGCCAGCCTACCTTTTAACAGGTAGAGGGCTCCCTCCTGTGGGCAAGTAGTTGAAACAGTATCCATGGCAACACACTCCAAATCCTGACATCAAACACTGGTTGAGAAACCTCAAAATTATATTAGAAGAAAATAGAAAAGAGAAAAGAATCTGAAAATAGTAAAGTGAACCTGGAAAAAAAATGCTGATAGAGACTTTAAAAAGAGCAACAGAATAATTGCTGGAGGGAAAGAAGAAACAAATAGGGCCAGATAACATGTGTAGCAATTAGATAATGGGATTGGGATTGGGATGGAAGGAGAGGGAAGGGAAGAGTGGGGTGACATGTTAACGAAAGTTTGTCATAAAATCTATAACTGCAACACACTCATCCTATGTTTTTAGTAATATGAAAAAAGTGATTGTTAATTCAATGAATATATTAAACCTTTAAATAATTACTAGGATTTGTATAATGCTCTCTAGGTTACGGACCACTGTCTCATGCTAATCCATCATATTTCCTCTCTTAAATTTGTTAGAACATATTATTATTTTCATCATTGGTGTTGTGTCATTGTAAGTCATTTAATAGGACTAAGGCACTAAAAATAATAGCAGTTTCTATTGTAAAATATAACAAATGAGGATTATTATGATCCTACTAGGCGTCATGCATTATGCTCAAAAGACTGGTATATTATTTAAATCCTTATGACAAGCTAATAAAATATAGCAAGTGGAAAGAGTCACAACAGACAGGCATGCTTGGCATGTTTGATTGACATCCAGCAAGGAGGCCTGTGACTAGGAGTGAAAGTTGGATGTGTAACAGGGAAGTGAAACCAGAGAAATAACAGGGGGTTAAAACAAGTAGGGCCTTATAGGCCACTGTGAAGTCTTCACTTCACTGTGAAGACTTGCGATATGATATCATGTACATTTAAAAGAGACTTCCCTCTGCTACATGGAAAATAAATAGTAGGTGTCAAGGGTAACATTAAATTGTAGAAACAAGGGTATTATTTAGAAGGGTAATGAAAAAATCCTAATGAATGTTGATGGTACCGTGGAACTGAGTGATTGTGGTTCAGGTGGAGAGATGCGATTGTTATTTCAATGTATGTTGAAGAAACATACAGGAAGATTTGCTAATGGATTTGATGTGAAGTCTCAGAAGAGAGAAGGCAAGGATTATTCAGAATTGTGGGCCTGAGGCCCTAAAAAATGGAGTTGCCATTTACTGAGATGAGGAAGATTATGTGAAAAGCAGGTTTTATGGAATTAATAGTTCATTCTTGGATGTTAACCACCTCTTTGTTGGACATCTGTCTTAGTGCGGCACGCCCAGAAACCAGAGCCTGAAGCCGAAGCTTATGTGTTACTATGTTGTTGGGAGCGCAGTGACCGAGCAAGCATGAGGGACAGAGGGGGTGAGGTAGGAAAGGAGCAAGAGCAAGAATCGGGGTGTAACTGGCTTGGCTGCTTACTGGATCAAGTACAACCAACGGCTCAGTCTCATAGGACTTCCAGCATGTCATATAAGATAGAGCACCAGAGATGGGAAGTCCAGAAAAAGACTATATCCACCAACTTCCCACCTCCCATCACAGACTCACCTCCAGGACATCAACTATACATCTGAATTTTGTGTTTATGAGCATGTTGGCCTCTGCCCCCCGGGCCGCATGGAAGTCCTGGAGGGGAAGCCAGGCATCTCACAAAGGGAAAGTGGTCAGACACACTCAGCCTGTGTCCTCAGCTATGGGCAGGATAAAGATCAAACTAATTTGGTTACCAGATGAAAGTGGCCAGGTCCCTGGATGCAGGTCAGGATGACATGATATGAAATGAGATATTAGAGGTACCTATGTAATATTCAATCATAGATAACGAATAGGCAGTTAAATACGTGAACCTGGGCGACACAGAGAAATCTCCGACAGAGACTGTCAGAGCCAAAGCTGATAGATTTGACTGTGTAAACACCAACCATTTCTCCACGGTTAATGCAAAGCCAGAAAACAAACAACAATAGAGAGAATGAGAAAAATATTTGCAAGTATCACACAAAGTTTTCATTGGCTTCGTTTATAAAGGAGGCATATGAAATAACTGAAAATGCAAAACAGCCCCCAACCGAAAAAAAAAAAAAGAGAGAGGAAAATGAAAAGAAACACGAATTGAAAGTAAACATGTGAAAAATATTCTTGCCCTGCCCTGGACCCACAGACTGAAGGGTCCCGGGTTCAATTCTGGCCAAGGGCATGTACCTCAGTTGCAGGCTCTGGCCCGGTTGAGACGTGAGCAGGAGGCAACCAGTCGACGTGTCTCTCTCAAGTCGATGTTTCTCTCTCTCTCCCACCTTCCCACTCTTTCTGAAAAAGCAATGGATTTAAAAAAAAAAAGAAATCCTTTTTATACAATCTGAGCAAGTGTGTGGTGTTATCAGTCTCGATATTTGAATCAACATCATGAATTACTTAAATGTTAGAATTTAGTTGAAGAAAACTATGTGCTTTCATATTTTATATAGTCTATAAAATATTACATAAATAAAAGGCAATGAATTATGATAAATTACTGGGCATGTGGGAAGTAACTTTCTCAGAAAAAATATCAAATGAAAACTTCTTAGTATTTTTGTAATGCATTTTAAATAATTGCATGAGTAGCTTAATAGTTTTCTTGTGGCTTTTGCTGTTGTTGTTTTTGGTAACTGAATTCTCGAAAAGGCTTTTAATTGTGATCTTCAGAGGTTTGGATCTGAAAGACGCTCCTCGATAATAGCATTGTCATTTCATTGTCTCTTTGTTTCACACTAAAATATCGGTAACTTAGTCGAAACTACATTCTAAAATTGTAAATGAGGCAAAATTCAGCTCAGTTTCGTTCAATATTTATTGAGTATATGATATGTTTTACTTTAAGTATTTTAGGAAGCATGGCTGTCGAGAAATCTGTATTAACTTTGGCCTTCGCTCCTAGCCAGGAGACTAGCTAGCAAGTTACTTCTCCTCTCTGTACTTTGGTTTCCAAATCTATAATCTAGAAATAATAATACTGCCTATCTCAAGAACTGACACCAACCAAATACTATGAAAGTTTATATCTTTGGATTTCTAGAACATTTAAGGATCATGTATATACTATAAGCCTAGCACATAGAAGATTCTCAACAGAGTAACTTACTATGCTTTTCTGATTTGGGAATGAACCCTCTACCGCCTGCATTACAACCTTTTTATTAGAACAACATATAGGGCTACCTTGAATTTATAGCCTCCGAGTAGTTTTAACAACTCAATTTTATAAAACCCCGTCTCTGTCCCAGATATTGTCTTGATGTGAGTGGTATCAAGCAGTAGCTCCGTTAAAAGCCACCCTAATGCATGAACAGGTGTTTCATGGTAAGGTAGGCCTGCTCCTTTCCGTCTCCCCTCCAGATGTATCCTTCCCTTGTTGGAACGTTGAATAGTACCCCGTATATTTCCTAAATTCCAGCCATCAGTTTCAAGCAGACCGATCATTGCTCACTCATTTTATTTATGTGGTGGGGACACAGGGTACAACCGAGCCATTGAGGCTGTGGAGCTGTGTACCCATCGTAAATACAGGCTTACTCCAGCATGCTGTCCTGGCGGAAAAATTCACTTTATGCAGCGATTCGTGTTTGTTCATTCTTTGGCTGTGGTGGTGGCGGTGTTTCTGCTTTGGATGTCTTTAGGAGAAAGAAATCATCCTAGAATAAGGGAGCGTTAAAATTTCAAAAATATGATGGGATTCTGTTGAGCCTGTCATGCTGCGTAATTCAGATACTCTTTCCTTTCTCCTTAGTCCAGGCATTTGTGGAGCCTATTAAATAGAAATAATAATTTCAAAAGTGGAAGGAGGAGACGCTTGGCTTATTGTGACATGCCAATGTGAGGACATGAAAGCTGAGACATAAACAAAGGTACAGGCAGATGTAAGAAATGTTGGGTATAAGAATTTATGAAGGAAAGAGCAGGGTATATTCAGGTGCTCAGTATAGGGCCCTGAAAATTATTTTGGGCCTTGAACAGCATAGCCTACTTTGGCTTAACAAGAAATGTCAGACTTGGGAGATTCATCCACAATTAGGAATGGGGGGGGCGGGCAAATAGCACAGAAAAGCATACTTGCAGGGAATTGCGAGGATTAGTTTAGACAAAGCTAGGGGAGAGAGAAAGGAGAAAGGACTCCCCACTCAGTAGGACATCAAGGAGAGCCTCCCTCTCAGGACTTTTTGAACTAGTCAGGAAGGATGTCAGAGAAGATAAGGTTCTTATCGCTCCATGGGTAGGACCAGCAAAGTATATTTTCTTAATATTACTGGGTCTCTGCTGGAACTGAAGTTCAGAGTGTCCCATTAAATGTGAATTATTTTTTAAAAATTATAGATTCTCTCATCTTTAGGCAGTTTCTCTTTCTACTTTTATTTTTAAACAGAACCATAGCTTTCTTCCTTAATATTACACATGGAAATAAGACAAAGCTTGAGGATGGAAAAAATGAGAGGTGTTTTCTTACATCAAGACACTCTTTTGGTCACAAAATTAAGTCACCAGACAGGTTTTTATTCTTTATTGAAAAGAACTCATCCTTTCTTACAGGAAATATTTTAAAAGTTGAATTTGAAATTTAAAGGATTCAGGGCATTAAAAAATGCCAACTAAATGAGGTTATTCTTTCTAAACTTTTCCTTGTAAGAACAACTAGCCATATATATGGTTCCCAAGGTTTGGGTTCCTGACCGACTATAGCAAATGAAACTGCATCGTGGAGTATTGGCAAGATACTTAGTATAATACGATGTCTAATGTCTTGAGCTCAATAATCAAAGACATTTACTCAAAGCCTTCACAGCTACTTTATCTAAGAGAAACCCTGTAAAATGCACTGCTGATTTCTCTTTCATGGTGACGGAGAAATTGTTGTCCAGATCAGATGAATTTCAAAATACGGTTGCTTGCTGAAATATTCATTGCTTGGTATCAGAATGACAAGCTTGCATGAATGCTCACATTTAGAAAATTATTTAATGCATGCCTCTTCGCTCTCCACTGGTGCATAAAAAGTACATCATCTTGGGTTTCACAGCAGATGCATAAAGTGACTTCAGTGCAGTGATGGGCAGGATTTCTTTACATAACTCACTGAAAGGAATTTTACATCCTATAGATTTAATAAAGGGAGAGATAGATTTGGGGAATAAGAGTAGGAATATGTAGCTGTCAGGGTTCTTTAAAGAAACCGGAGGAGGTAAGATAAATATAAAAATAAATATTAAGGAAATGTTTGAGAATTTGCTCATGTGATTGTGGAGGCTGCCAAGTCCAACATGTGGCAGGTGGGCTGGCAGGCTGGGGCCTCGGGGAAGAGCAGGTGTTGCAGCTGGAGTCCAAAGGCAGCCTGTTGGCAGAATTCCCTCTGCTTCGGGGCGGTCAGTCTTTTTCTTAAGGCCTTCATCGGAATGGATAGGCCCCCCAATATTATGGATGGTGAGCTGCTTCGCTCAAAGTCTACTGACTTAAATGTTCATCTCACCAAAAAAATACCTTCACAGCCACTTCCAGGTGTGTTTGAGCAAATATCTGAATACAGAGGCATAGCCAAGTGAGCACAAAACATTGACTATCACCATGGCCTTCATATGTAACATAAAGGCTTCTGCTCTATTAATGAAGATTACTTATTAATGGACAGCAAGAAACATACCCACCATCGTTTTTAAAAGGTATTTCTTTCCAGACATTTTAGGATTCTTTCTTTTATGAAGATGATTCTTGAGGGTCAACAACTGTGGCTCAACCATATTTTTCTTTCGGTCTAACTTTGTTGCCAGTAAGTCAAAAGTGAATGTTAAGCCAACCGTGGTTTCATAAAATTTAACAAAATGCTGCTTATACATAGGGGCCAAAATGCTGCAATTATAGCATTGAATAAAACCGTATTGCAGACTTTGATAGTTTATTTCAGCATTATAAGATTTTTAACAGGCACATTCCCCTAGAGATTATGTTGCCGTTTCCCAGTCACAGAGATATACTGCAGAGCTCCTCGCAGAACATCCTGTTAGCCTCTACTTTGGAAAGACATTACTAGACGTTAAGTGAGTAGTAAAGAGGTTCTATGGTCAAATAAGTGTGGGAAACATTGATTAAACACTATATCCTTTACTGCTCTAGAAAATTTTAGTGTGCATTGCGAATTTTATATGTATATATATATAAATATATATACACATATAAGTATATATATGTGTATATATATATATATATATATATATAGTGTGCATTGTGAATTTTATATATATAATTTTTATATATATAAAATGGGGCTGTACTATGCTGCCGTGCCACACTGATTTGGCTACTACATGTTACTGTGGTATATCTTGGTGAATCAGTGTAGCAAGAATATATTTTGAAACAATTTTATTACTTTAAAATATATTCTTTTTTCAAAAAATTGCTTTGTGCTCTAGCTGGTTTGACTGAGTAGTCAGAGTGTTGGCCAGTGGACTGAAGGATCTCGGGTGCGCTTTTGGTCAGGGGCACGTACCTGGGTTGCAGGCTCCATCCCCACCCCAGTCGGGTGAGTGCGGGAGGTGACCAATCAATGTGTCTCTCTCACATCGATGTTTCTCTCTCTCTCTCTTCCACTCTCTCTGAAAAGCAATGGAAAAAATGTCCTCAGGTGACGATTTAAAAAAATTGCTTTATGTATTCTCCATTATTTGCATACCTAAATATATTTTAGGGCCATCTTTTTCTTCAATGAAGTCTTCTTCTGCTTTGATTGAAATTGCCTGCAATTAATATAAAAATTTGAGGAAAATTGGCAACTTAACATTATTGCGGTTTTTGTTTTATAAACATCTCTCTTCAGCTAGTTAGGCATTAAAAAGTTTCTTTTAGCAGTATATTATAGCCTTCAAAGAACATAATTTGTACATTTTTGATAAATTTATTTAGTTTTATAAAATGTATTTATACTGTCACTGGTATTTTAAAAATTCAACCTTCAATTGTTTGTTACCAATATATAGAAACGCACTTGACTTTAGGTATCGACTTTGTATCTTTCCACTCTGCTTAATTCCTCATTAATTTTGCTACTAGAATACTACTAATTAATATCTCTAGAATTAAAATACCTTGGTAAATCCCTTAGGACTTTACAATAGACAATTGGGTTGCCTGTAATTAGAAACAATTTTATCTTCCAATTTTCTGCCTACATTTACACACACAGCACACATGCACAACACAGGGGGGCGGGGGGAGAAGACAGGGAGGAATAGATTGATTTCTCTCGTGGGCCTAGGTGGGCTCTTCTTACTGTTCAAGGACCTGCAGGGCTCAGGTGGGTTTTTCTTGTTCGCCCTGCTAAACCCTTATTTTCTGAGTGAGCACTTAATGAAGACCCATGGGAACGTGGCGATGGGTGGGTGCACATCCATTTCAAACCTCAGGCCTTTCTAGAATCTAAATACCCATGCTCGACCACTCTCGACAACAACAACAAGCCTGAAGAATGTTCAGCTGGTTTCTCTTCCTTTCGCACTGTTCTGTCGGGAAGGAAAGCAGCAGCGGGTCTCTTTTCTGCTAAAAGGGGGTCATTTTCTTGATTTTAATTCATTTGCATTTGCTTAGGCTATTAGAGCTTTGACAGATTTCAATGAAACTCACCGTATGGGCTCTGTGCCTTGCTCTTCCTGTGAGGGCGCAGGAAACATTCTTCTGCAACTTGCTGCATTCAAGCAGAAGCAGGTGCATTGTCATTTGTATGTGTGTGTGCAGCCGGTCAGAGGCCCCTCGAGGCATGTTATCTTCCCTAATTGCAATCAGTGATTTTCTGTATATATTTGATGCAGTTATCTATAATAATAACAACACATTTTTATATTATTATAACATAAAATAAATATTT
The DNA here is from genome assembly GCF_964146895.1 of Miniopterus schreibersii. Classification (NCBI taxonomy): domain Eukaryota; kingdom Metazoa; phylum Chordata; class Mammalia; order Chiroptera; family Miniopteridae; genus Miniopterus; species Miniopterus schreibersii. Next base: position 62,912,988 of record NC_138111.1, on the reverse strand, counting down.
CAATGAGAATTTGAGTGGGTGCTTGATCTATTGTATTTTTATTCCTCATGAAACCAAGGTGTTACAAAATGTATCAAATTATTATTGATAAAATAATAGCATCTATCAGAACACAACAGACTTTAGAAGTAGCGCCACCATATATCAGAAGTTATATAACAAATCTGCTCATTTCATTCTTTTAGAAAGTAGAAAATGTTTAATTCGTATACTGGTAATAGAAAGGACCCTGGATGTGGGAACCAAGCATAGGATACAAAGAAAAAAAAGGGAGAGAAAGCACTGTAGGAATCCTCTAAATGTGACAAGACCATAATTTTTGTACATGTCTAAAATCTCATGTATTTGTCTGTGTACTACAGTTATGCTAAATACATTGAGAACAGGCTTTTGGGGCTAGACATGAGGTGCGAGGCCAATAGGAAGCGTGTCGCAGACGTAAGGCAAATTGAGTCTCACGTGGGCAAAACAGGACTTAGGTGTCTAAGGGGGAAGCTAAGAAAACGGAGTAAGGGCTTGTGAGACCCGGGTCAGAGCAGGAGTCTGTGGCTGCAAACCGCACTTTCCCCCATTGCCCTGCGCTGTTTGACGGAAGCTGTGGAGCCTCATGCTCTCGGGGAGAGATCTGTCCCTCCCGAGGACAGCGACCAAGTCCTGAGGGATGAAGGCCCCACTTGCAGTGCTGGTTGCTTGCAGCTCCCTGGCGGGTGGCCCCCCTCTCCAGGGAGACTCAGCTCCGTCCCCCAGAACCAGGCTTCCTGAGCGAGGCCCGTTTCCTCCTCCAAGCAGGCCTGGCAGGAGGAAGCGAAGGACGGCGCTCACACTGCAATTTCTGCCAGGTGGCAGCTCAAAAAGAATTGTGTGCATGTGTGTGTGTGTGCATGTGTGTGTGCATGTGTGTGCGTGTGCATGTGTGCATGTGTGTGTGCATGTGTGTGTGTGTGCATGTGTGTGTGCGTGCGCGTGTGTGTGCATGTGTGCATGTGTGAGATGAGTGGTGGTGTTCTTTCTGCAGTCAGGAATATTAAAAGCAACAGTAAGAAACCGCCTCTTCATTGGCAGAGCAAAAGGACTCCACGGGATCTGTGTGAACTCCAGGGAGAAACAGCCTGGGTTAGAGAGAGAGGGAGGGAAACTGAGAGAGAGATTTCAGTTCCTGTCCACTCAGGTGATGGATGACACTGTCATCAGCAAGAAAGCCCTGCTCTAGAAAAGTTTAGCACCGCTTATTCCATGTAAAGCAGTTGTCTACCCATGAAATGCCTGCTCTTCTGCTCTCTGTGCTCCAATATAGTGCGTTTTATGGCACCAAAAACAGCTGCTGTGTTGTCAAGATTTACTGCTGACAAGGCATGCAGGTGGTGGGAAGCCTTCATTTCTGAAGTCATGAGTTTCCCCCAGAAAACTGTAAGGCCTCCAGTAGAGGTAAAGGCAGCAGGGATTTCTTAATTTCATATTTTGTCATTTTTTGTTTTTATGTTTGTTGTTCTAACCGACTTGGAATGGAAGATGGAAGAGCTTGCGCAGGGAGCCCAGAAACCATCCATCCTGACTAGCTTCTGCCTTACGGGACAACAGGGCATGGCACGGCGTGTCTTACGTACGTCTGCTGACGTGTCCTGGAGATTTAACTGTCCTGCCATTGTACCATCAGTGCAGCGCCTTGTCATTTTAGTTGGTACTAAAAAGCTCAAGAAGAAAGGTAGTTTTAATTAAAGTAACAAAAGAATTATTAGGACGGCACTTATGCATTCACAGTGTTGATTTAAAGCACACTGGCTTTGGAATTTTAGTGCAAACAAGAGGCATTTTATGAATAAATTTACATGTAGAATTTATATAAATGATGTAACTGGCAATACCTACCCACAGTAACATGCTGTATGTGGAAGCAGATTTTCCAGCAAAACAAGTCTTTGGATGGAAAAAGAGACTATGGTATAGAAATGCAGAGAGGGTTTAAGGCAGCAGCAGTTCAAAAGGTAGGTGCCTGGGCTTTGTTCATGAGCTTGTAGCAAAATCAGGCTGAACAGATGGATCCCCATCTGCAGGGCGTGTGTATCTGCGTAGCGATGTTCTATAATGTGCTAATATATAAAAACTACAAATAGAAAGCTCGGTAAATTAGTTCCCCTTTTATGCATTTGAATTAGTTGAAAATCTTAAAAATCTCAGCTAATTGGGAGAGAGAAAAAAACCCAGTCTTTTCGTCTTAGCCTATGGTCTTTTCCGATAAAAATATCAACATGTTTACCGTGATTTCTATTACAGACTAGTCATTAAAGGTAGGAACAATGAAAGGAAAGGAAAAGGGGAAAAGCCAGAGACTTCAAAGTAGTTGGGGACAAAAAGTTCAAAGAGGTTATTTTACCTGGAGAAAAATCAGTTGCAAAGATCTAGTTCACTTAGATGGTAAAATGATGTTGACTATTGGTTTTAAAAAATAAAAATTTTCTACCAGTTTATGTCATTTTTATTAAGTGGATTGAAAACCCTGTTTTCTGTCAATATGTGAAAAATTCACCTTTACAATACAAGTATTACAAACTTCAATAAACAAAGATCTTTTTTCTGTGAAGGATAGCTCCAGTTCACACAGAGATAATCTTTAGTGATTTTATTTTTGCTAAGTGAAGCAGAGGGGAAATGCCTTAGGAAATTATAGAAAACTTGCAATGCAGAAACATCGTTTCTTACATTCTGTTATCATCAGTGTAACTTTTGCATATCTGCACAGAGGTTGTGTGGCCTTGAGCAATTTACTTAAGCTCTCTTTGTCTCAGATTCCTCATCTGCAGAAAGGGGATTATAATTATACTTACTCATGGGGTTATTATGAGAATTAAATGAGTCCATACATGCAAACAACTTAGAACTGTACCTGACATAGAAAACGTGTTCAATGACTATCATATTATCACAACATAGACAATATTCTCTGTGGCACGGACCTTAGTCAAAATCCTCCCCAGGTGGTTCTACAGGATGGAGCCAGATGGTCATTTGTTACCCCACCTCTAAATGTTATTTACTCTATTGAAATATTTTTTCTATATCTGATGTTCTTACCATAAGGCAGACTTACCGTGGGCACCTTCAGGTAGAAATTTAGACAGTGATCTTAGAATCTACCTGGTTAGATTCCTGCGATGACCTTGGCTTCCCTTATGATTTTAGTTAATGACATAAAAAGCACTTCATGGATCTTCCCATGTTTTTGTTAGTTTGTTTGTTGTTTTCTCAAATCAGTCTCTGACTCCACAAATCTTGATGCCCTTCCAGTCTCTCCTGAGGTTATTAAGTTAACATGATCTAATCCTTCTAGCTACTCTTGAGGGCTTTCCATTCCTTTAAACAATAGATTCCTTCTGTGATGAGCACTTTCCCTGCAGAAGGAACAATTATTCCTGCTTACTTATGGATGAGAACACAGATGTGTCCGCCAACCAGGACATCCCACTGAACTTTAGTGTTCATAATTCTCATTTGGGGTTTTATTATATAGACACCATTGATTGAATCAATGGCCACATGATTAAAAATCTCCAACCCTCTTCCCCTCCCTGGAGGTTGGCCTGGCTCAAAGCCCCAACCCTCTAACCATATGGTTGGTCTTTCTGGTCACTGGCTCCATTCAAAATTATGTTAATTATGCTAATAAATGAATTTATTAGCATAAACTCAGTTATGATCCTAGGGCCTCATGAATAATAAAGATACTTCTATCACTGGGGAAATTTCCAGAATTTTAGAAGCTCAGTGCTAGGAACTTGGAACAAATATCCATTTATTATTATCTTTATTCAACACTTATCTTTAAATTTTGTAAATAATATCAAACTTTTATTGAAAATAGTTAAGCAGCCAGGATGGTGTTGCCCAGTGGCTGAGCGTCAACCCACGAACCAGGAGATCACGGTTCGATTCCCGGTCAGGGCACATGCCTGGGTTGCCGGCTTGATCCCCAGGAGGGGGCGTGTAGGAGGCAGCTGATCGATGATTTTTCTCATCATTACTATTTCTATCTCTCTCCCTCTCCCTTCCTCTCTCTGAAATCAATAAAAAATTAAGAAGTAGTTAAGCAAATCACTTTCCTATAAACCTTTTATGAGTCCCTACCCCTTCATGTATCAAAACTTGTTTTATTTTTTCTTTACTTTTGTAAAATTTCCACTCTTATTCCTTCATAGAGGTATCAATTGTTGTCATAATTTTTATATTTCTATTTACTAATAATTTTTTTATATATATATTTAGTGATCCTTTGTATATTCTCTTTCATCTTTTGCGTAAACACTGGTCAGGTCTTTCATTCATATTTCTTCTAGGATTTCTATGTTTTTTTATTCATTTGTAGACCTTGTATACTGATGATATATTATATGATTTATATATTCTGTATATAAACTCTCCGTAAGTTTTATGCGTTCCAAATATATTTGCCAATTTGGAAGGCCAAAATTACCACTATCTTTAGTTTAACAGAAGTTCTAATTTCAACATAGTCAAATTTATTGGTTATTTTCCTTTTGTGCATTTTGGAATCTGCTTAAGGGTATCTAGTTCTACTCTTGACTCATGAAGATATTCTCATATTTATATTTAGAAACTTTTGTTTATTTGTTTTACTCTTCACATTCAGACAGTAATTCATATGGAAATAATTACATATGGTTAGAGTTGTGGTCATGGCGTTTTAAACATGGAAAAAAATTACCAATGCGATCGTTCATTGAGAAAACCCTATATTCTCACCTTCATGCAGCACCAACTTATGTGCTAAGTCAAGTTTCTGGACATGATCTTCTGTTTCATTGGTCCTTTTATCAACACTTTATGCTAAGTTGTGATAGTCAGCAGAAGAAATTACAGTGTATTTTACATTTTGAAGATTGTCTTCAACATTTTGAGCACTTACACTTCAATATAAACTTTAGAATCAGGCTACACATACACACACACACAAACACTCACGCAGAGCATTTTGAGATTTTTAGGAATTTTAGAAAAAAATGGCAGCTTTATATTACTGTCTTCCTGAATATGAAAATGGGATATCACTCTGTTCCTAACTTGAAACAATCCTCATTATGTTATTTAAAATTTTTTATTGGAAATTTGAAGTGTTTAGAAGATTTTTAAGGTTTGGCAAATTTTCATCTGGAGAATCAGTGTGAATTATCTGAGCTCCCTCTCCTTGCAGCCTAAGTCCCAAATCTGTTTTCATAAGCTTGTGTAGATTTTAAATGTATTTTATATCGTTCTTCCTACTACCTTTTTATTTCATGTTCTTTAATAAAACCAAACCTGGACTCAGGTAAGGAGAAACTTTAGAATAAAGTAAGACTTGCAGTAGGGAGACTGCCCTATCAGAAATAGGCAAGTGTCTCACAATCAAGCAGAAAGGCTTCTCTTGTAAAGCTGAGAGGGGCAGCCATGCTTCGACGGAAACTTTTAAGCCAGGTGAAATGGCCAGCAGGCCTGAGAGGAGAAGTGTCTCGCTGTGGGTGGTCTGTTCTCAGGATAAGCTTATAGGGGCACATTCCGCTCTTTAGTGCTTGCTCAGAAATTGGGGAAAGGCAGAGTTCACGGACCTCTAGGGAGCAGAAAAGGCTGACTAAGGTTTGGTCGAGACAAAGCAGGAGGTCAAAAATGGGCAATTGTGGCTACTTGGTCAATATCTACCTTTCTTATACTTCTTGAACATTTTTCATACCCATCCTCCTCCTGAGGCACACCGCCTTCCTGTTAATCAATCACAAGGAGGTTCTCTCTAAGACAGGGAAGGGGACACCCAAGGAACAGCACAAGGCGGCAGTGGGCCTCCTCTTGTCTGTTGCAAAGGGGAAGATACGTTTGAGCGTATCTGGAGTAGGACATGGGGCGGGGGCAGAACAAGAAATTGTATCAGTGGCTCCAGAGAACAGTCTGAGAACAAGGGACTGAACCAGTTATATCCCTTACCACTCAGACATGAGTATGTCCAAACTGCCTCACGGATTCGAAACCACTGTTCAATCATAGGTATGAAAAGCTACAGTCACCAAGCAAGTAAAACAGTTGAGTCCAGTGCCCTTTGGTAACAATTGTACCAGAATGTATAGATCTGTTTGTGCACCAAACTGTACAAAATTCAGCAATAATGCTTTCTCTAAGATATTTATAAATCATTCATAATTTTTTTCTTACTGAAATAAGACAAGTCCAAAGCATTTAAAAGAAAGCCTTTCTCCAATCAAGACAAGATCATGAACATAAATTTCACATTCTGTTATGAGTATTACGTTGGGAAAAAAAAAAAAGTTAAGGCCAGGTCTTCACGTTTTCAAACATGATCAGCTGGTCTTAATCATCGATGTCCTTTGAGCATAATTCATAATTTCTGATTATCATCAGGAATGTAGGAAGCAGAGAACTAGGCAAGAGGAGTCAGAGATTAGGACTGGATTATGCCCACTGACGTTATATTTTTCAAAGAGAAGCCGTGTTTGTTTCTGGCGTTACCTCCAGGCCCACAGCAGAGCGAAGAGGCAGCCTGTGTATGTGGCACAGCCATGAGTACTTCATCCTAATTCCAGATTTCCCTACACAGGTCCAGGAGCCATGCGTGTGAGGCCAGAGAGCGTTATGACAAAAGCTAGCCCCAAATAGATTTTGGTCAGAAATATTGTCATCAATTTGGAATGACATTTCTAACCGGAACGCAGAGCACTCACATTGATTCGCTTGTGAGGCCCTTTTCACTGATCCTCTGGCGTACGGTGGGGCATCTCTGAAAGCCCTTCATCTCGGCTACAATATATTATTTAAAAATGTCAAACCCGTTTTGCTGTTCTTGGAATCGAAATGATTCAGGGTGAACTTCTTTTCCCTACACAGAATCACTTCTTAATTTTTTTTTAAATTATGTATTGTGACCCTGCCAGTAAGAAAAATGATCACCTGTATGTAGATCATTCTTCTCTTCCCACCTCCTCTTGATCATGTTATAGTTACACTGCCGCACTTTTTAATTTCCATCTTAAATTTGAAAGAAAATTAAATGGCTTAATACATAATAAAAATAATATGAGCTAACATTTTTATATCAAAAGAGATTAGTTTTTCTTTTTCAATCAATATAACAGTCCAAAAGCATAATAGATTGTGCGTTACTAAGGGGGAGAGAAATTTGCAATTGCTACATATATTTGACCTCAGGGTCCCCTGCAGCGATCCTACTTACTTCTTGTAAGACATTGAACCTTTGTAATATATAAGATTAATTTATTTGCTCTAAAAATACATTAGAAATATCCCAGAAGCCCCAACATATTTATCAAAAGGATGTCAATTAAATTCACAACTACTCTTTCCATTGTTTAATTCTTGTAATTGTTTTATAAATGCCGAATTTCTCAACTCAGATATTTAACAATACCATTGTTACAAACAGGAGTCTAAGAATATTTTAAAGTGAACAAAATGCAAATTATCACCAGATGTTTCTGTCCAAAAAACAATATCACACTTAGCCCTGAGGGGTAAGGGCCTCCTATAGTCCTACACTGCAAATGGCCTTCATGTGCTGCATGCACACACACGTGCAAGCCTCCTACATTAAGGGGCATGTTGGGTGCCCCTTCACTTGGAATATGGCACAATAATTACACAGAGCAAACTGTAGCCCAGACATCTGCTCTTGGTAGCACAGTTCAGGCATCAGGGAACCACGTCTCCATCTCTCTGACCTGTAGTCTCATCCACATTTCAGTGGCCTGTAGTCTTGCCGATTCTTCCACTGCCTCAGAGACACGCACTGCTCAGATCCTGGGAAGGGTCTCAGGAAGAGATCCACTAAGGTCAGAGGGTAAAACACGGAGTACGTAGTAAAATAAGACCAAGGGGAAAAAACCCTGACATTTTAAAATAAATAGGAACTTTATAAGAAGTCATACACTTATATTTTTAATACAATATGTCCAAAACATAACATATATTTATAAGTGCACAACTTATATTTTGATAACTTCTATTTTGACATATGTTCAAAAATATAGTGGGGAATAAAGAAAGTAGACAAAGTCACACACACACACATACAGACACACACAATCACTAAAAATGAAGAATAAAGTAATAGCTGGCAAGCAACCAATAATTAAACAATTCCCAAGGTAATTTTAATATAGAAATTGGCATAGTGTTCATAAACTAATATTTTTTTTAGTTTTTAGCCAACAGTGTTTTGTATAGCACTAAGAGTAAACATGTATAGAAAATATATTTATTGACATATGTAGATAATATTTGAGCTAGTGAAAATAATCTGATATTTGATTCTAGAATGGCTAAATATATGAGACAACTATAGATCTTAATTAGGTAATTAAAAAATTTAAAAACATGGAGAGTTCAAACTTCTCCATGGGAGGGAGGGGAGGAGGGAAGAAAAATTTCAAATATTTTATGGGGAAAGATAAAACAAGAAACGATGATAGAAAGTAGGTGGTGAAGTGATCTTTTGAGAAGGTGCCATTTAAGCTGAGGCTTAAATAGCAAGTCACTCATAGAAGATCTGGAGGAAGTACATTCCAAGCCAATAGAATGGCAAGTGCAAAGGCCCTGAGGTGGGAACAGATGTGAGTTCCCTAGGACATATGGAAGGAAAGGTGTGACATGTTTGAGAAACAGGCAGCTTGTCGGTGCAGCTGAGCACATGGAAGGAGGGGAAGTAGGGCCAGAGAGGTCAGAGAGGTGGGAAGGAGCTTAGTTACTTGTGGAGTTTTGCCTTTAGTGTATAAGCAAAGAAAAGCCATTGGAGAGGGAGTGTTTGCAGGAGCAGTTCATCATCTGATCTACATTTTAAAAGGCCATTGACATACAAGCTAGGATTCGGTAAGGTGGGAAAATTGGAGAAGGTAGCAATCTGCAATGTGATTTTATCTGAGTTTACCTCATTTATTTACTTTGGTATCAGACTGTAAATGATACGTAGGAAGAGAACACTCTGTTTTAGTGTGATAGACATTCCCAGGTAAAATTTATAACAAAGAAAGCTGGTGGGTATATAAATTCCTTAAACTTGGCAATACTCAAACCCTGTTTAGGAAAAGAAATCTTATTTAAAATAAAATTTGCATAAGTTTACAAAATCTTCACAAAGATATTCTATACGATTTAGAAGAACCTCACTCTAGTCTTCTCTCAATTATTTCATTTTGCACTTAAATCACATATGTCGTACCCAATACAGCCTCATTGTTCCACTTAATGATTAAAATAATAAATAAATAAATAAATAAATAAATAAATAAAACTGTAAATTTAATAGGTAATAACTTCAAATATTATAAATAAAATTTCAAAGTAAATGTTAAATTCAGACAAATTATACTAGGTACAGAAGTCATGTTGAACACATAGCATGTATCATACATATTTTGATATACTAGGAAAAAAACTTAAAATATTTTTTTTTAAATTTTATTACATTGTTAAAAAGTAAAAGTTTTGACTTTTTATGAATATAACAAGATTTTTTTCAATTTTATGCATTTGATTTAATATTGTTGAGGAAAGTTTATGATTTTGGTGTTAATATGGTTGGTAAAGAAAATAGTGCACAAGACAATCTTTGTCCAAAATTCCAGGAGCACTTTTTGTGCCTTGTATAGCATATAGTATGTGTGTGTTACTCAGAGACAGGGTCAGAATTACACCAACAGCGAAGGTATTTTTAAGAGTTCAAAGAGCATAAAAGATGCCTTCTCTATAGTCCTACAATCCCATTGGTGTCATGAAAGAGCCTAAATCGAATTTCATCTCTTAAAATTTGAAACTTATTTTATGCCCCGCATATTGTTCATCTGGTAAACTTTCCTTGTGCAGTTGAAACTGATGTTTCTTTTTCAGTCATGGATTGTAGTATTTTATACATGTCTAATAGGTTGAGTTAGTTGGTAGAATTATTCAAATCTTCTATATTATTAATGATTTTCTCAGGAACAGTTGACATTCAATATTATAATAGTTTCGGGTGTACAGCAGGTGATGAGAGATTTATATAACTTGGGAAGTGATTCCCTGACAGGTTTAGAACCCCCTTGACACTATACATAGCTATTAGAATATCATTGGCTGTATTTCCCATGCTGTACTCTACACACCTGTGACTATTTTGTAATATCCAACTTGTACTCTTTGCCTTTTTCACCCAGCCCCTCTATCCCTCTCCCACCTGGTAACCATCAGCTTAGTCTCTGTATCTATGAATTTGGTTCTGTTTTGTTCATTTATTTTGTGTTTTTAGATTTCACATATAAGTGAAATCATATGGTTTTTGCCCCTTTCACTGTATGACCTATTTTACTTAGTGTAGTGTCTTCTAAGTCCATCCATGTCTTTTGTTTTGTTTTGTTTTTGTTTTTGTTTTTTGAGATTTGCAAAGGTTTTTAATTTTTTTTAAATTTTTTATTGAATTTATTGGGGTGACATTGGATAATAAAATTATATAGATTTCAGGTATACGATTCTACATCATCTGTATATTGTATTGTGTGTTCATCACCCCAAGTCTAGTCTCCTTCCGCCACCATTTATCCCCCCATACCCTCTTCTACCTTTTCCCACCCTCCTTTCGCTCTGGTAACCACCATACTGTTTTCTGTGGTTATGAGTTTGTTTTTTCTTTGGTTAATCCCTTCATCTTTTCTCCTAGCCTCTCAAACCCTCTCCACTCTGAATAGCTGTCAGTGGGTTCTCTGTATCTATGTCTCTTTCTATTTTGTTTGTTTATTTTGTTTATTAGATTCCATATATAAATGAAATCAAATGGTACTTGTCTTTCTCTGCCTGGCTTATTTCACTCAGCATAATACTCTCCAGGTCCATCCATGCTGTCACAAAGGGTAAGATTTCTTTCTATTTTATGGCTGTTTTCCATGGTGTAAATGTACTACAGGTGTTTTTTTTTACCAGCTCATCTATGGATGGGCACTTGGGTGCTTCCAAATCTTGGCTATTGCAAATAGCACTGCAATGAACATAGAAGTACATGTATGCTTTCAAATTATTGTTTCGGCTTTCTTCAGTTATATTCCCAGAATTGGAATCGCTGGGTCATAAGGAAGTTCCATATTTAATTGTTTCAGGTAACTCCACACTGCTTTCCATAGTGGCTGCACCAACCTGCATTCCCACCAGCAGTGCACTGGCTTTCCCTTTTCTCCACACCCTCACCAACACTTGTTTGTTGATTTGTTGATGGAGCCATTCTGACAGGTGTGAGGTGGCATCTCATTGTCATTTTAATTTGCCTCTCTCTGATGATTAGTGACCTTGAGCATCTTTTCATATACCTAGTGGCCATCGGTATCTCCTCTTTGGAGAAATATCTATTCAGGTCCTTTGCCCATTTTTTAATTAGATTGTTTGGGTTATTCTGGTGTTTAGTTTTGTAAGTTCTTTATAAATTTTGGATATTAATTGCTTATCAGATGTATCATTGGCAAATATGTTCTCCCATTCAATGGGTTGTCTTTTATTTTGTTGATGGTGTCCTTTACTGTGAAAAAAACTTTTTAGTTTGATGTAGTCCCATTTGTTTATTTTTTCTTTTGTTTTCCTTGCCCAGGAGATATATCAGAAAAAAATATCACTACTAAAAATATCTGAGATTTTACTGCCTATGTTTTCTTTTAGGATTTTTATGGTTTCGAGTCTAACATTTAAGTGTTTAATCCATTTTGAATTTATTCTTGTGTATGGTGAAAAAGGAGGACTAGTTTCATTTTCTTGCACATATCTGTCAAATTTTCCCAACGCCATTTATTGAATAGACTATCTTTACCCCAGTGTATGTTTTTGCCTACTTTGTCAAATATTAATTGACTATAAAGGCATGGGTTTATTCAGCATTCTCTATTCTGTTCCATTGATCTCTGTGTCTGTTTTTACGTCAGTACCATGCTATTTGGATTACTATGACCTTGTAGTATAATTTGATATCAGGTAGCCTGATTCCTCCCACTTTGTTCTTTCTCAAGATTGCTGCAGCTCTTCAGGGTCTTTTTTTGGTTCTATAAAAATTTTTGGAATATTTGTTCTAGTTCTATAAAACATGCCGTGGGTATCTTGATAGGAATTGTGTTGATTGCTTTGAGTAGTATGGACATTTTAATGATGTTAATTTTTCCTATCCATGAACAGAGTATGTGTTTGCACTTATTTGTATCTTCTTTAATTTCTTTCTTCAGTATCTTATAATTTTCTGAGTACAAATCTTTTACACCCTTAGTTAAATTTATTCCTAGGTATTTTTTGGAAGCAATTGTGAGTGGTATTGTTTTTGTAGTTTCCCTTTATGATAATTCATTGTTGGAGTGAAATTCCAATTATCTGATTCCTCATCCTTTGTGCTATTGTTATTAAATATTTTAGTCTTACCTGAATCCAAAACCTCATTTTATTTCTTCAAAGTACTTAAACAAATGACCAATGAGCACATGAAAAGATGCTCGGCATTGTTAGTCATTAGGGAAATACATATCAAAATGACAATGAAATACCACATTATGCCTACTAACATGACTATAAATGGAAAATAATTGTTAGCGAGTGTATGGGAAAATGGAGCCCTTGTATTTTGATAGTAGGAACATAAAATAGTGCCAGTACTGTGAAAAATTTAGCAGTTCCTCAGAGCAAAATATATAATTACCATGAGGCCCGCAAATTCCACATCTAGGTACACTCCCCCCCCCAGAATTGAAAGCATGAACTCAGATACTTGTACAACAAGCTCATTGCAACATTATTCACGATAGTCCAAAACTGAAATAAACGAAGCATTCATCAAGAGATGAACAAATAAATAAAATACAGCATATTCATGGGATGGAACATTACTCAGCCATGAGAAAGAATGAAGTTCTGATAAATGCTACAAAATGAATGAACCTTGAAAGCATTCTGTTAAGTGAAATAAGACATAGACAAAAGGTGTTGGATAATTCCACTTATATAAAGTATCTAGAACAATCAAGTTCATAGAGACAAAAAGTAAATTAGAGGTTACAAGGCCCTGGGGGGTGGGTAGGAGGTAATTGGGCCTTATTTCTTAATGTTTGCAGAGTTTCTGTTTGGCATGATGAAAAAAAAAATGTGGAAATAGATAGTGATGATTGTCACATATTTTTCTTCAAACAGTAAGTTGTCTTTTAAGGAAATTCTGAGGTGAACAAATGGGTCTTTTTATGCAAATATTTGTCATTTATGGATATTTTTGTACTTTATTTCTGTGTTTCCATCTGGTATCATTACCTTTTAGCACAAACAATACCCTTTACTACTACTTAAACCACAAGTCAGCAGAAAATTAATTTTCTCAGCTTTAGTTTATCAAAAATATATTTGTGTAATCCTCATTTTGAAAGTATTTTGCTCATTCTGGAATTTCAGGTAGACAAGTATTTTTATTTGTTGTTTTCTTTCATCACTTAAAAATATGTTTTTTATTTTCTTTCGGTCTCCCTTGTTTCTGATGAGAAGTCAAAAAGCTATCTGTTTTTCTCTGTGCAATGTATTTTTTTTTACAGATCCTTTGAAGATTTCTTGCTTACTTTTGGTTTTCAGCAATGCTCCAGTTACCTATTCGAGTCCATCTGCCTGAAAGCACTGACCCCCAGGAATTGCACAAACAGTTGCCGCATAGAAAGAAAAATAGTTTAATATTGAATCGGCCAATCTGCAGTACAGGGAGCTAATGCCCTAAAAGATATGACTTCCTGGTGACAGGTCACAGATGATATAGAGCAAAATTACAAGACACTGTGGGCGAGGGGTGAGGGGTCTTGCCGAGAGCTGATTGGTCGCAGGGGGTGAGGTAATGATCACAATCATTCAGGTCTTGAGGACAGCTCTAAAGTCTGCTTTGGTGTCCCTCTTTACGATCTCATGGAAAAATACCTGGGAGTTTTTCCACGTTTAGAGCTCAGAAGCTGAAACGTAACTTAGTTCAGGCTCCTGTCTTTAGCCTGCAGACCTTATTGCCGTTGGTCAGGTCCTGGCTACTGTTTTCTACTGGGGATAGGGGCGATGGTCGCTGATCATTCAGGGGAAAGGATGGGTGTATGAGGGGTGTTGGGAGAGGGAGATGTGATTTCTAGAGCTAGGATTCAACACTAAATTTAATCGAAGTCATAAGGACCCTTGGTGTCATTACTATGATGGACTAGGTGTAATTATTTTTGCATTTGTTTTGTGTAGGGTCCATTAAGTTTCTTGGATATACATATCAAAATTTTTCAGCAAGTTATAAAAAGTTGAGGCCATTTTTTCCCAATATACCAGGATGTAATACTTATCCCTGAGGCATTGTCCTTCTGTGGTTTAGGTTCTGAATAGATTCTTATAGAGTATGAATGAGATTTTCTACTCTAGGTGAACTTCAAGCATCTAAACATGGCTTGAGTTATAGATTTCTGTTCAGCCCTCAGACCCAGTGCAGCTATACTGTGCTTAGTCTTACATATTGCCAGGCCATCGTGAAATACTCTCACTGCAGATTTGCAAGGTATATGTATTATTTTATTACAGATTTACAGCTTTAAAAGCTATCCTTACCCCGTTTTCCCATGTCACAAAAAGTAAAGCAGCAAAGTAACTCACTGTTGTAGTTATACCCAGTTCAGATATGGTTAACAGGTTTTGAGAAATTATAGTGGGAAAATCAACTAGGTTGCTACTTTGTCACCATCTAGGTACATAAGCAGCTAAATATTTACATGCAAAGGCTGTTAATAGCTCCTAAGCCCTTACTATGACCTGATTTTTATATTAATTAGAGAAGCTAAGATTATTCAAGCCTCCATTAGTATGGAAGTAGATTTAGCTGCTTTGATATATGACAATGTAATTGCAACTCCAAACACTATATGGACTGTGTCTTGTGCCTGAGGAAGTTCTTTGTGTCCCATTCCTGGAAATTCACACAGCAAGCGAGCACATACAGCACCAATCAGATTTCCATCACTGTAACATCATTTGCAAGGTTGAACTTCATCATAATGGAATCATAAAATGTGTACCCTTTTATGCAAGGATAATTTTACTGAACATATTGGTTTGGGGGTTCATTTCTGTATTGTCTGTGTGTCAGTAGTTTCTTCTTAAATCTTAGCAGTATTTTATTGTATAACTAAATCAGTTCAACAACTATCCAGTGATAAACATTTGGCTTGGTTTCTGTTTGGGGGCTCCTAAGAGGAAAGCTGATATAAACATTCACATACAAAGTTAAAAGAGGTTTTTGCTTGTTTGTTTGTAAGCATATGTCTGCATTTCTTGGGTAAATATTTAAGAGAGGAATTACTGTATTTTACTGGAGGTTTGTTCTTAACTTTGTAAGAAATTGCCAAACTGTTTCTCAGAGTAGTTTTGCCTCTCTCCTTTCCCGCCAGCAATCACACTGCCACAATCACTTTGTGTTGTTTGTTTAAGGTATCCTTCTAGTATGAACTGGCATCTCATTATGGTTAAAATTTGCATTTCCCTGATAGCTAAATACATTAAGGATATTTTATGTGCTTGTTGGCCATTTGCATAGCATCTATTGTGAAGTTTCTGTTCAAGTTATTTGTACATTTAAACTTCTTGAAGTGTTTTTATTGTTGAGTTGCAGGAACTCTTTATATATTCTAAATATGAATTCTTTGCTATATATGTACAAATATATAATTTCTCCTAGCTTGGTTTATTTTTTAATTTTATCATTGAATCACAGAAATTTTAACTGGGATTCATCATTTTTCACCCAAATATCCAATTGTTCCCTCTGGTTCTTGAAGGATAGTTCTCTCCTCATCAAGTAACCTCAGTGGTCAGGTTGAAAATATATTGACCATATACATTTTGACCTACTTCTGAATTTTCTATTTTGTTCCACTGATCTAGATGTCTGTCTTTATACCAATACCATGCTGCCTCAATTTTAGTTGCTTTTTAGTCTTGAAATCAGATCATATAAGTCCTCCTATATGTTCTTTTAAAAAATATCCCCTTGGTTATTTTAAGTAACTTGCTTTTGTATAAACAAAAGTTTAAAATCATCTTGTTTTTTGAGATTTTGATTGGCTTTGCCTCCATAAATAGGACAATAAAGGGGACAATTAACATCTTAATCCTGGGACTTTAGATCAATGACAGTAGTACATATCTAAACATATTTTGGTATTTTTTATTTAAATCTCTAAAATTTTGAAGTTTTCAGAATAGGAGTCCTGCACTTTTTTTTTGGAACTTATTCCTAAATATTTCACAAAGCTATTGTAAAAGGTATTCATTAAATGTCATTTTCCAATGTGGAGTTGATTCCAGTACAATGAAATTGTATTCTAACAACTTGAAAAACTCATTACATCTAGTTGGGTTTTTATATACATTACTTACCATTTTCTACATAAATTACCATTTCATCTTCAAATAATTTTTTTTCTTTATAATATATATTTACTTTTGTATCTTGCCTTATTGCACTGGCTAGATTTGAAAATAGAGTACAAAGGAAAGTGATCAGATCAAGTAGCCTTTTCTCTGTAGATATGTCTTCATTAACCTATTATTTCTAATACTTTTCTAAACTATGGATTAAAAGAACACTGCTTGCCTATCAGTCCCTCTTCACCAGTTTCCCTCATTCACTGTTTTCCCTAATGTTCACCGGTCGCCTATTATGCCCTGAGTATCTCCAGGGTGAGGGGTGCTTCCAATATAACAGTGAAGAAAACTCCTCTGCTCGCTGAAGACGTGGTCGTTGCTGACGCATGTGCCCTGGAAGTGCCAGCCTGTCCTTGATTCCCAGCTTGCTCGTATGTTTCCTCCAAAAGTGTGTGAATCATGGAGCATGTATTTTACACAGCTATAAGCAACATCCATGCTTTAACATGGGAACTTTTGTAAAATAGTTTCCAAATAAAAATGAATTTTTAAAAAGTAAGCCAATCACACAAGATGTAAGTAAATAAAACCACTAAGCCATGAGATAAAGGAATATTAATTTATCTCTTTGGAAATACTTTGGTAACTGAGGTCTTGCTTGTCCCATTTTAAGTGATGTACGGATATGCAACTGACATTTAAGTGAAAACATTAGAAACTCTTTATTTCCTTTTCCTTATTTCAGTTACTTTGGATAAAGTCAAATTTTGCTTTTTGTTTTTTACCCAAACAGTGAGTTGTGCTCTTCTGTTTCCCAGTTCCTCTTTGGTACTTGGAAGTGATCATGTTTATTTCCTTCCATTTGCCCCCCCTTCTGTCCTAGTTAATTTAAAAACAACTTCTTTTGATTTGGGAAAACTGAAATTATAACCACTAATTTGTAACATCACAGGTCCTTTGGTTATTTTCTCCTTATAATTCACATATGCCGATCTCCGATTTTATTTTTCACAGGTAATTGTGTCACAGCAGTTCTCAAGAGCTGGCTCTGATTGAATCGTTTGTTATTACACAGGATACTGTTAATTATTAGAAATAACAGGAAACTATTAATTATTAAAAAACTGCCTCACATGTCTGTTTTCAAGTATAATGAATCTACCTGAAGGGAGTCACTGTTTCAAAAAGAAAATCAATAGGTGGAGTCACAATAAAACATGTTACATAGGTTTGAAACTCACTAGGAAGATAATAAAAAGACTGCTTTGTGTTCACTCCAGGTAGGGATCCTTCTGATAGTTCACAAGTGATCTGCTAATGATTCTACATAGAAGTGGACAGTCATCTTTATTGTCAAAGAATATATATTTAAAGAAATAGGCAAGTGACAATATTATTATTTATATTTTGTCTCTGATTTGGCTTTTTAAGGCAGCTAAGATAATTCGGGAAAGAGTGCTTGAGTCACTACTTTGCATTAGAATCATCTAGTAGTTTTTTTCTTCTATCAAAATATACGTGACAAACCCAGTCCCCTTCTGGCACTGATATAACAAAAAATTGCTTTGCTTAGTTATAAATACAATTATATGCCATGTTTAAATACTCATACTCCCAATTTCATAAAATATTAGTCTTTTAATAATATCAGTTACATAGTTCCCTAAGTATTATTTACCAATATTTGCTTTTTAAGAAATATTGATGTATTAAAAACTATCTTATAGCCATGGCTTCGTATTGATTCAATTCCTGGCAGCCTTAATGTTGTTAGCGACAGCAGCTTCTCGACGTTCTGGGCTCAGAACACCTGACCGTGTTATGGTCTACCCCTCCTCATCTCTTAGGTCAATTAATTCACTAGAGACGGTCGATCACTGTCAGAATGCCTCCTAAGATTTCCCAGTTCTGCGTTTCCGATGTCCCTGTTCATTCGGGCTCTGGTAGTCACAGATAGAGAATAGCTCCGAACTCCTCACTTCTAACTTCTCCTAATAATTTTCACAGTATTCCCACAGAAACAAAATTTCCTAAAATTTTGTTTTCATGATGTTATTGACTCTCTAGACATAAAAGGCTCAATGGTTCCCCACTCCCCACCCAAAATACAGCTCATTCCTTAACCCTCACAACCTAGGAGCCTACTTTTCGAAACTGTGTTCTACTTGTCTGCAGCCCTAACTCTGTCCAGCTGTTCTAATTTACCTACCTATAGTTTCTCAGTTATTCTTTGTTGGGTGTTCCCTGCATACCTCTATTCATTTTTCTCTCCACCATGCTCCCAAATTTCCTTACTTTCCCTGTTCACTGCTGTCACAATTAACTTTTATGTGTGCAATCCATAATTGCTCACATTGAGACCAGTAATGTCTTTATTGAAAAGAAAAGAAAAAAACATGAGGAATTTACATTTTTTATATTTTTGTTTTTGAATTAAATAATGCTCTTAGCTTCCATTATCAGAGGCTTGCTGGAAATTCAATTTCAGTCCTCCTGGAGGGGTGAGATTCACTTTCTACAGTATCTCACAAAAATGCCAAGTTTATATTGTTTCTAAAAAAAACCCACAACGGGAGTAAAATAGTCTATAGTCTCCCCTTGATAGTATCCACTGATATCTTCTTAAATGACCCATGTGGTCCTTAAACTCCCTAATTTCAGTGCATGAAAATTACAGGGGAAGCTAGGATGCGACTTACTTGAATAGGACCCCCTCGTATTTTGATATTCCACCCCACAAATTCTAGCATTCTTGGCCTCCACTGTGTTTCAACTTCTGAATTCTGGTTTTCAACTCAGTGACCCCTGGCCTATCTTTGGGTTTCCTTTCTTTCTGTTATGGTCTAAAAACTGCCTTCAACCAGCAAGCTCTGGTATTTGTTGACTCACGCTACCCCAATTGTATTTTGTTTCATTGTGATTTTTATTAAACATCTGGGTCACAGTCCTATTGATTCCTCTAAAAAGCCTTGTGGTATGTAAGAAACATTGTTTCATATATATGTTTAATATTTTAGTTAAGACTCTTATATTGATTTTATGTGATGTTTGCTTATTCAAGGACACAATAATGTTTTATTTCGTGTCACCATTATAGTAAATAAGATATTGATTTATGCCAGAAATATTTTTTTTCTGAACAAGACTTGATTTAAATTAGGGAGTACAAGAAACATAAGATTTAATATGAAAGCAAAAGCAGATAGGATTTATGAGTAGCTTTCTGTATATAAGAATAAATTGGCCTGTTCAAAGTGAACAGACTATTTTGATATAAATGATATCAGTGTGAATAAGTAATGGTTTTCTAGATAACGTATGCTTTGTATTGCAAATAGCCTATATTTATAGTGATTATGTATCAAGAGAAATGAAACAGTGCATACACTGTTGGTAAATGTATGCAATTTATTAGTTTGGGCATGAATTCAATTTATCACTCATATTGACTCACCAGAATATGCTTGGTTTATGCAAAGACTTTATTAGCCTGGAAGAAAAGCAGGGTAGCTATGTTCTTCAGAATTTGTTTGACATCAAAACCTTCTATTCTGGTCATCTGTGACCAACACTGAAATGTAAAACTTCTTACATTGTTTCACTCACCATGGAAAACACAGAAATAAACATATAACATAATCAGAATTCATTTTTTGAAGGTTGGTAATAGACTCATATAACATATAATATGTGCTAACCAATAACAATTACTTTAAAAATGTTGTACCTCTTTCTTTGCTTTACTTTCTTCTAGCATATGTGGCTTTATTCACTAATTTTTTAAAAAGTCATTTAAAAATGTAATTTCTTATGAGGATGGGCCATATCAAGAGGTGCCACAAAAGAATCCAAATCCCATAACTATTAAATTAAAAGAATACTTTGAAGGGTTTTAAATCTTTTAGACTGAGTAAATTACAAATGAAGCAGGTCATAAATCATTTCAATTACAACTATGAGCATTATCTTTTAATTAATGTTCTAGAAATTAGTTTATAAAGAGTATTTTGTTTAAAAATAATCTCTTAAAGTCTATCAATGGAGTGTGGGAGGATTGCAATATGAGGAATAATATATTCAATATAATTAGAAATAAGTTTTTAATTCAATTATGGATATTAATTGTAGATAACAAACCCATCTGCATTCCAAATATTATCTGAAAATTTTGCTTCTGGTTTGGTTGAGTAGCGCCTATTAAAACAACTTTTCTGAAGATAACAACTGAAAATGTGGGGACAGAAGAACGACTTGAAGGCACCAAAGAGTAAAAAAACAATGAAAAAGAAACTGGAAAGGAGTTAACTCTTGGAATGGGAAGAAGAGAATAACACTGGATAAGTTTTTTATTTTTTATGGCTTTTAGCCAGAGAACAGGCCCAACTCTGCACCATTCAATAGCCCACAGTCATGCTGGCTTGAGGAGCCAGGGGACAGAGTTTAGAGCAACCACCCCTATAGGAAGGAATCAAGGGGACATCTCAGAGAGGAGAGATCCCTGAAATGCGCAAGCCAGGGAGTGAGAGGGGCGAGTCCTGCGTGTAGTCGCCGCACAGCCCGGGATCGTGCGTGAGTGATGCTCACAAGCAAACAGCCGGGGAAAGACAGCCGTGAGGATGCGGAGCACACCGCACAGGGAACACAGTCAGTAATACCACAGAAACTATGCTGGGGCCGCATGGGCGCTAGACTTACTGGGTTAGCCACCTCTGAGGGTATATAAACGTCGAATCACTACGCTGTACACCTGAGACTAATAGAATATTGTATGTCAGCTATAACTGAAAAATAATTTTTAAAAAAATTTTTAATAAATGATTTAAAAAACGTTTGCATTGCATCCATCATAGAGAAGACGAATTTTGTAGCCTGGTATCCACCTGCTTGAAAAGAATATTCTTGGGAGGATGAACAGAATCTAGGTTCTACAGTCCTACAGTATATTGTTTCCAAGGTCCAAGATGCCCTACAGAGCTGCTCAACATACAGGGGTAAAATACCTGGAAAGCAAGGCCTGTCCTCAAAAGAAAAACCCCACCATCAACAGAGACCAACCGCTCAATAACCGAGATGTTAGACTAGGCCAGCGAGGGTGTTAAGGCAGCTGCTGTACTGTGCTCGGTGTCATCAAGGGAAATATGCTTGTAATAAATGAAAATATACGACATCTCAGCAGAGCAAAACGCTATTAGGATGGAAATTCTAGAACTGAAAACTGTAATATCTGAAATAGTAGCAAAGTAACAAAACGCAGAAATCTCAGAGCCGTCAAGGCGCACAGAGCATGTTGTTCCTTCTAATAACCGTCAGGCTGGCTCACAGCGTCCCCGCCAAAGTTTGTTAACTTGATAAGCTTGTTCTAGAACTGCATCAGGGGAAAAATAATGTACCTGGCAGAAAAGAAAGAAAGTAAATACTCGCCCAGTCCCCCTTTGTCATTTAGGGTAATGACTAAGGACAAAGGCTCGTGTTCCCTCTCACCTCTTCTCTGTTCAAGTTAAGTTCGTGCAGCCAACAGTGTGGTCGGTTTATTACATCATTTTTGCTGCAGCGAAAGAAGGCGGCTGAGTAGATGTCCCCTCCAGATCTTTCTCCCGTGTCATACAGAGGCAACCCAATAGCTGTGCTTCTGGCCCAGGCCCTGGGTCTGCTCCTCCTGCCTTCTTATGTTAGGGCCCAGACTAAATAAAAATAAAATAAAATTTATAGTGAAATAAAAAGTGAGGCTTCATGATGAGGGAGGGGCTAGCAGACATTTGGGCTGAAGGAAAGAAGCAAGATGAAAACTAATGATAACAACAGGTGTCAGAGAAATCCCAGGACTCAGAGGAAAGGACACCGCCCAGTATATATTCAGAACTCGTGATACCAGTGCCAATAGGAATATTTTACACTTAGGTAAGTATGAAATCCATCCTTATGCTTTAATGAGGCTATTGTGCATAACTGATAATGCACTGAAAGGGTTCCTGGTTGTTGTAACTGCCTGATAGGAGCTTCAAGTTTATTACAGTGGTAAGATTAAGATTTTGTAAAACTGGTTGTTGTAACTGCCTGATAGGAGCTTCAAGTTTATTACAGTGCTAAGATTAAGATTTTGAAGGCATTGCAATATTGTTACTCCCCTGTGGGAGACCTGTGCAAATTTATGTCAAAAGGCAAATGGAACATTCAAAACCTCAGCTGGGCAACTGGCCTTTGTAGTCAATAGACTCCAACAGCCACCAAGGAAAAGCTGGGGCTGTGATGAATAACGTGCCACTTGCAAAGGTCACACAAACCTCCCCATCAGAAGTTTATAAGCTCTGCTGTATCACAGGGGAGGTGTCTCTATTTTAATACCTGCCCTGGATCACAAGCCAATGCAGTGCTTCTCCATGTGAAAGGAAAGAAGCTTAGTCTACGTAGCTCTGTGACAATGTTTCTGCCCATCTGCAGTGTGTGATGCCAGGGACTTACCTAAGCCCTTCTCACACATGTAACCAACAAGATCCTTTCTCTCCACTGATTAATTGGAGAAATTATTGCCTATATCACTTACTTTATCTTGCCTATATATTTATTTTATTATTTTTACAGTTACTTCCACAAAACTAATATAGAAGCTACTTGAGGGAAGAGACTCTTCAATGATTTTCATAACCCTGTTAGCTCTAAACAGTAGAATCTGTTCAAAGGAGACTAATAAACAAATATTTGTTAATTGATAATTGATTAATTGCTTGATTTATATGTGTTTTTAATATAGTGGACCTACCTCAATATGAATCAATACTCATATCACAGAACAACAGACAAAGGGACATATTTGCATACAAAGCATATATTTACATGAAAATCTTTAAAATTAACAAATGGTAGCATGAATCTGTGTACATAAATTAAACCATATTTTATAAAAGTTATCATTATGAAGGTTATGCTTTTACTGTGCCATACACCAAGTTACATATTACATATTTTTATTGTAAGTTTATAAAGTAATCTTTCCTCTGTCCACTAGCAGACTTGACATTAAGATAATTAAATAAAAATGGGGATTATATGAAGCTCTCTTGATATAGCCTTTCCTCCCCTTTTGGCAAAAAGCAATTAATGGGAATTTCTTACACTGCAGCCCATTTTTGCAATTTCTATGTGGGTCACAAATTGGATTAGATTTTGCTAAGCATTGCAGAACTCAAAGAATATGTCAGTTCTTACAGAGGTGAGAATTGGATGATATACTTTTGAGATTTTTCGGTTCAAGATTGAAAGGTGCAAAAAAGAAGTAGGCCGGCTTTGGAGAAGATGCCATGGTCTGCTACTTAAATGTCATCAACTTTTTGTCCTGTATGATCAATATGTTTTTCCTACCAGCAATCCTGTGGTGGTTTGAAATTATGACCCCAAAATGTTTTGCCATTTTCCCCTTCAAGAAGCGTGGTCTAAACCCATGCCCTTGACACTGATTGGGCTTGTGTCTGCTTTGAACAGAAGAGATGGTGAAATTTATATTTCTGACGTGGAAGGCCATGCAGCTTCTGCCTGGCTCTCTGAAGGTCCTTGTTCTGGGCAACACAGCTGCTATTGAGGAAGCTGGATTGCTTTGAGAAAGGAACATTGAACGAGCCCCATGTTGGCCCTTTTGTCAACATCACCAGGTAAATTCTTAAGCAATAGCCAGTCTTAACTAACCAGCTAGGTGAGGGAATCATCTGGAGCATCTAGTCGGGACAAGCGTTTAGAGGACTGCAGCTCCAGCCAGCATCTGGTTGTAAGCACAGGAGAGATACCAAGCCATCTATATGCTTCCTAAAGTCCTGACCCACAAAATTGTGACCCCCCAGTATTTGTTGTTTTTAATATTTGTTCATTTGGGGGTAATATTCTATGCAGCAAAAGTTATCCAGAACTTTTCACCATACTTTAGGCATAATATTTCTTTCCATTTTGATTATAAACCACCTGTACTTAGCAATTTACATATGAGGAAACAGATGCAAAGAGGTAAAGTTACTTATGCAAAGTTTTAGAGCTAGGCTAGTACAGGAGCAAGTGAATAATGCATGTAAAGAAAGTACTTAGCCAGTGCTTGGTACATAGTAGTCACACAGTAAAAATAAACCATCACAATGACTATCGTTGTGATGATTATTATTTAAATTGAAAGCCTCAAGTAAAGTGCTAGTTGTACATCAGGCTGAAATTGACAATGCTTTGCTTAAAAACTTTGAAAAACCTTGCACCTCCCTTAAATTATTAAAGCAACCAGAGGATTCTCCCCTGGTAGTTGCTGGATTTTAGAGGAACATTTGAAAATGCCTTGTCCCTCCCTTAATGTGCTGAAATAAACAGATGAGAGATAATCAGATCCTGTGCTCTGGTCGGGGTTTTGTCTTTATCTTGGGCAAGTCCCAGGACTTTGCTGGTTCTGTCTCTTCCTCTATATAATGAGAAAACTAGATAAGGTTATATCTCTGGCTTAATATTTTCTAATTTCCAGGATTGTTTACAATAATACAAATATTTCTGGGATGAAAAGCTCATTAAGCCATCTCTTGTCCATGGTTGATGAGATCTCAGAAGGTGTAAAGCACAGGGCATCTAGGGAAGGGATGGTCTGGAGAGGAAACAAGAACAATGAGAAACAAATTAAGTAGTGGAAAGAAAACCCCCAAGATCCACTTTAGCTTCAGCTACCTTCCAATGCCTCTAGGAGTCCAGGTATAAAACAAAAATTGCTCCAGCCTGGAAGACAATGTAAGTAAAAGTTTTAATTAAACTGAGTGACTGCACAGATCACATACCCATGAAGTCAGCCTTGCCTGGAAGAGGGCTTGAGATTATGCCATCTAAACCCTTCGCTTTACAGGTGAGGGAAGCGAGATCCAAAGAGAACGGATTTCCTAATGACTGCTCTGATAATAAGGTTCACAGAAAGATCTAGAACCTAGAAATTCAGGGGCCTTAAAAACTGCATGTTATGTAATTTGAGGCAGTGGATCATGAAGAGATGGCTTGGGATAAAGGCCCAGAAAATTGTAAATCATCCCACAGGATATCCCAGATAAAATTGGAATCTAAGTGGGGGAAAAGCAGTGAGCTTGCTCTGCAAACATACCTTCTTGGTAAATGTTCTGTTCTACTCATATCCCGATGTATTTACACTTCCATGGCGTGTTTATATTGAAGAGGGGTCAGTAATTTTTTTCTCTGAGGGTCCAGATCATAAATATTTTCAGCTTTGTGAGCTATGTGGTCTCTGTTGCAACTACTCAACTCTACTGTTGTAGCATGAAAGCAATAAACAATTTGTAAGGGGATGGGCATGTCTGTGTTCCAACAAAACTTTATATCCAAAATAGGCAGTGTGGCAGACTTGTTCCACATACATAGGATTTTCCAAAAGTTACATAAAGTAGATGCCTCATGTAGCTCATAATCATCTTATAGAAGTTATATTATAGAAATGTCACCTAATGAGTATATTCTATTGCTCATTTATTTATATACACACATATAATTTATTTAACAGCTCTCTTGTTATGCATGGAAAATTTAAAGAAAAATGACAAAATCTGTTGTCTCCTTTTGTTTAAAGTCAAATGTGTTTGTTTACATAAACAGAGAAACAATGAAATGCAATGCGTCTTAAGCTCCAGTTTTACTTTCTGTTTTATTGGAGCTTTGAGTCTCCCCACTAGTTTATTTTGAATTAATCTGTCTTCCCCAAGAGTTACAGTGTAGAATCGAGCAAAATCAATAAATTCATCCAGGTAAATTACCTGCAATCTTATTTCAACTCCTAAAAGAAGAAAATTAGGATCTATGAGAACTTAGTACATAGTTTTAGATCATTCAGTGAAGAAGTTTGCAGCTTTCGATGAAGCTCTCATTTTAAGTGTGGGCAGTCAAGAGAAATGATCTTGCATATAAAAATACATAGAGAAAAAATCTAAGAAACAAATTGGAAGTATTTTCAAATTTATCTATAATACCATAGTATTTCAAGGACAGTGAGGATGAGTGGTCATTAATCTTCATTATACTATCAAATAAATAAATTAAACCCTGTGATGTTTTCTTTTCTGCAAATCTATCTTAACTTCTCAAGTTAGTGCCTCACATGTCTCTAGCAATTTTAGCTTGTATGATTATGCTAGAGAATGGTTTTTTTCAAGGCATTATTATTCAATTTTTGATTCTTAGAAAAAAATAATTTTAGACATTATATCATCTCTCAAAATATATGTACAGTCTTAAAGACATTTTCTTTATTATCATGAGTATAATTTGAGCCTTTTTGGAATGAATATTAATAAGCCCTTAAAACTGCTATAGGGTGACATTACTTTTTATTCTTTGGTAATAGTTTTGAAAACTATCTACAGAAATGAGAATTTTCTTTTACTGTTTCATTTAATATGAACAATGTTGATATTGAAATTTCCATGTTAATATTGAAAGTTCAGTGTTAATATTGAATTTCCTTATTGACACATCAAGTAACTAAAACAGTAAGAAAATCTATTAATCTCAGATTTAAGGTAGAACTTAAGGCAGGAACTATGACATCTTTTTCCTCCTCTCTCTTTTTTTTTTTTCATTTTTCATTAGCACATAACACAGTGTGTGGTTACTTGGAATAAAATATGTATCAATAATGTTTTTTTAAAAAATCTATATAAACCCATTACTTTAGAGATAAAGGATTTCAGGCCCAGAGAAAGTAAGAAAGTTGCCCTAAGTGACACTATGATGACTTTAAATTTGTTTGAAGAATAAAGATAATTTGTTTGAATGATTAAGTCTTGTTACAAGAGTGTATTTGAATCAGAAAAATACATTGGATTATTTGAATTAAATACATCTAACTACTATATAATACCTTCATAGAATATTTTAGCTTTTTTTATTTCTAAAGCCACCAATTGTATACTAGATTTTATAGTTGATAATTTTATGTTCTAACTATTATAATCTATTTTTAATAATCATCCTGTAACTGGGAAAGCTGATCTGTGTAGAACTGGCCTAAATAAGGAACTTTGAAATACTTTATTAATACATATAAATACAGCAGAACCATAGTATGAAAAATGAAAGTGCACTTTTCCAGGGGGTTTAATTATATAATTCAGTAAATAACAATATATGCGTATCTTTTAGATTTCATCTCTTACCTTATCGTCAATGTTACTGCCTAATATGCCCTTTGTAAAACACCTATTTCTTCTGAAGTGAGCTAATGTTGAGCAAATCTATTAGACATATTTTCAGTGATTTTTCTTTCTTACTGCTGGCTTTGTTGCTAAATTAACCCACTCAATAGATTGCACACATTCCATTCAAATTATTATTCATAGCTCTTAGAAGCTATTCCTTGGCCTCTGCAGCTTTTACTTTCCCACACGGTGTAGGTACTGGTCTATAATTGCGTTAGAAGCCTTGATGTCCCAGCATTCATTTTTATTTATTTATCTTTATTGTTGAAAGTATTACAGATGCCCTTTTCCCCCCATTGACCCAGTATTCATAATTTTAGCGCCCTCCTAAGATAAAGACATTAAAATATTTGCTTCATATTTATTTTGCAAGAGCAGCATTAAACTTAAAAATGTGACTGGTATGAATATTTGGCCACTGTGACAGAAAATTCGAGTACCAAATAATATGTTATATGGCCGACCATTCATTTTAATGAAGCTAACACATACTGTGTTATCAGAAAATTGACAAATGATTCATGTAATGGATCTGGCATTGCAACATTGCAACACTTGGGAAGGAGAGTTAAATCAGCTTCCTAGGGAGAATTTACATATGGACCTTCTCTAAGCTAGTGTGATTAGTAAACAGAGAGTTAAAAGTGAGTATATATATGTTATATATATAAATATGTATGTACATATATATGTATATTTGTTGTTCATCACAAATGTTCACTGTTACCAGAGGAGTTATTCACAGCTTAGACAGATGAAAACAGCTTAAAGATGAGCTGGATTGAGAACCAGCTTCATTGACAAGTTAAGTGAATGACTATGGACACTTATTTAACTCAATAAGACTCAATTTAATTGTGTGTTAGATTGGGATAAAGGTTCTTATACATTGGAGTTGTTTCCAGTATTGATATGCTTCACATATACAGAATTTAATTCTTGACAGAGTGGCTTTGCTTTTGTTTTTAAATATGATAAATTTAATATAAAAAAAAAATTTAAACTCTGATAAAAGAGTAACTATAAGCTCCAAAGATACTCTATATTCTACCCTTAGGGCCTATGAAAAATACCAAAGGAAGGAGAAATTCTATAGGAACTCCTCCCCGAGGCTGGGGTTCAGACCTCCTTGCAGAGGTGTAGCTCAGTCTCTTGACAGCAGGGTCATTTGCTGGTTTGGCCCCCATAGAGCTGGTTTGCCTTCAGTGGGCAAGCAGAAAGCATGAAGGACACAGGTACAGGCCATCAGTGTGAATGTGCAGAGAGAGCAGAGGCCCAGAGGGAGTCAGGGTGCCAGAGTAGACAAGAGGACTTGAAGATGCTGGTCTCCATGTTGGGAGAACCCTGGAAGATGATCACCAGGCCAGGCAGAGGTTCTAGGCATGAGGCAGGGGGCAGGGCTCTACCAGATTCCTAACCCTCACCCCACCCCACCCCATGTAGCAGGAACTCTTCCTCCTGCAGCCTCCGTCGAGTGCATCGTCCTGAGAAATTTTAGTATCTGCTCACTGTGAAGGAAAGATGCTTAAAGGAATGTGTCCATCAGTACAGAGCAGAAATTGAAGGGTAGGTACCAAGTACCTTAATAATCTGTGGTCACCTCAGGACCCCGAGGAAGTTAGCACTTGTATTGTCTCTTGGTATAAAGTAGTGACTAGAATGATCTATTCTAATCTGTACAGCTGAAATGGTATCAATTTTAAAGTCAAACAACAATATGTAACCAGTGGTTTTGTTATCGATGGAAGTGGAGTTCTTGGAGGACTACAAGGAAAAGAATTTCCTGAGCCCCCCTCCCAAGGGAGGATATGGTTTCTTGGAAAGCTTTATTGATGATGCAAATTAAGGGAGCTCCCCTCTAAGGTCCTATCTCTGTCCATCTTGCAATGGAAGAAGTCCAATCTTGTCTTCGGCAGGGCCAGAATTTAGGCCACTGTTCAGAATTTCTGTTCCATATTAAAGTCCAGTCCAGTCCATCATCTAGCTAGCTTGTGTTCATAGCTGCAGTCCATTGCAAGTAGGGGCTCCATGGCCATGGGCCATGTTGCTGCTTAAGGCCACAATGCTATGGAGAGAGAATAGGTGAGTGCATGGGTGAGTGTGGGTCATGGAGCAAGAGAGCAGAAGAGCAAGCAAGCTCAAAAGAGAGAGGGAACTCTTTGGGCATTTAAACTTTCCAAGGTTTTGCATGCTTCTGATGAGGCCCAACCCCTAGCCAATTCTTTGTTCCCCAGGCTAGACTGACAGGCAAGCACCTTCCCTACATCACCCTGACTTCAGTGCACATGCACCCATCTTCCCCTTTGTTTGGTCCCTTCCCACAGTGATCTGCAGAGAATGGACTGGTGGTTCTCTAAGGAGCTTAAAACTGTAGCTTGCTGGTGAAGCTGCCCAGATGACCATGCTTCTAATGCCTGGCCTCCCCTTTGCTCTCTTTCTATTATTAATAATATTAATAACTAGCTAATTACAGTTTCAATATGTTCTGACTGTTTAAGAATTTTGAAAATACTAATTCTCCCTTTGAACTACCTCTTCCCATTTAGCCTGCTTTCCTACCTCAGGTTCATTCTACTTTATCTATTTAGAGTAATTTATAAGCTGTTTAAGATGCCACAGCCATTTAAATTTTTACTTAAAATTATTTTTAATTCTAAAAAAATAATAAAAGATGAACTGTGCTCCTCAGGGTTTGTAAGATTACATATAAAAATTTGTGTGCACAGGCTCAGAAAACATGTGGAATATGAGAAAATGTCAGAAATATCTTGTTTAGTAAATTAACATGAACGAAAAATAGCTACTAATAGAGCAAATGGTTTATTTCTTATTTTGCAATAAAAGCATAATTATGTAAAAGAGTACATGTGGAATCAGGGTGGTGGAGATAATCTTTCTCTGCTGGTTATCTGATTCTGATTATTCAAGTGTAGCTCTGGATATCATATGTGGAGGGATACAAGGAGACGGAAACACATTCAGAGGATGTTGACCAGAATGATGAGTGGGTCATAAAACAATGTTACTGTAAGAAATTTATCTCTTGGAGACACATGTTCAAATATTTACTTACGAAATGGTATTATGTCTGGAATTTGCTTTATAAAAGTCAAAGTTGTTTGGAATTGGTGGTGATAATACTGATGAAACAATTTAGTCTATGATCCCTGAGTTTCTGAAACTAGGTATTCAACATATTATTTTTTCCTTTTGCATATGTGTGAATAGTTCTGTCATTAATAAAATTAAAATGATAAAATATATAATTCAGGAAGATAATAAAGAATTATAAAGATCAGCATAGATACAAGATATTCTTAGGTAAGGTTGACCAGACCTATGAAGGAATATCTTGAAATTATGGGAAAGTTATCATAGACCAAAAACAAAAGATTAGATTAGAATTAGAGCTTTAACATTCTAAGGTAATATCTGGGATAAGTGGAAAGAAGTTGTAAGGAAATAGATTTCTGTTCAATATAATCTGTAACTTTCACTTATTTCTCTGTCAATTATTGACTCCGTCTTATGCACTGGGAGAATTTTACTATGAGAAAAGTGTTGTCAGGGCTACTTGTGAATTAGAGGTGATAGGAAATGTATTCATAATAAAGTTAGAACTCGAAAAAATTCTTGAAAAAACAGGTAAATATTCATAGTGCCAACAAGTTTGGGTTTTATCTCCCTTGCAGTAAGAAAAAATCCAAAAAATTTAAGCAAGGGAGAGATGGGATCAGATTCATATTTTATTTTGGTCTCTTTTGACACTGCAGAGAAAGTGTTGGTGATCTCTGAGGCTGGAGAGCAACCGACTTTTAAAGATACAATTTTATTTGTCAAGTAAGATGTAATGTGTCCCTAAACTGCAGCAGTAAGAGATAGGGTGGAGTAAAGGGTATGAATACTAAACATGTTGGAAAGCAGAAATCAAGGGACTCAGTCACTCAGTGAATTAAGAAGAAAAGTTATCTAAATTTCTGTTGTGAAGGATTGCATAGATGTTGTCATTCACCCAGACAGGGACCAGAGAATGAGAAATAGATTTTTTAAAAGAAAAGAGGGGTTACTTTAGGATAAACTCATTTTGAGGTACCTGGTTAAGACTATCTGGACAAAAACAAACAAAAGCACATACTTTAAAAGAAAATTTCCTATAGTCACAATATGGAATGTAGGGGTAGGAAAAATAAATCAGCTTTCAGTGATTGATTGATTGCTCGATTGATTCAGTCATTTGTAAAACATGCTTCAGTGTTTGAGTACCCATATGGCCCACATGAACAAGTAGATGTGTGAAAACACAGGTTACATTGTTCAACCTGGCAAGTCCATTGGCTCTTCCCTGTCAGGAGAAATATCCCGAAAGTCCAGCCTTGTTTTACTCTGGAATTTGCCTCATCTTTAGTTTGCTTGTAGTGTAGAAGTTTAGCGAGGACAGTCCCAGGTGCCAATTTGTATCTTCTCTTACACATATCCCTGGAGGTTTGAAAACCCCCAGCAAAGCTGAAGTCTGTTCTCTTAAGTTGGAGATAATGGTCACATCCTACGGCAATCTGCAGTTGACATGTCTGGTCAGAACACTGTCAATGCTGAGTTTGTCCAGGATCAAAGGAATGAGGGTGGCCCTGGAGCTAGAGGTAGAAAGTGCTAAATGTTGACACTTGCGGCCGTCAACCACTATAAATCTTGATGCTAACACCCGGTGCTTCCTGCACCCACCTCAGCAATTACAAAACTAGAGATCTTAGGGGAAAATAAGAGAAAATATTGCATTAGCCCTAGGTGCTAAAAGACAGTGTGGCACTTTATATTTTCTTCAACTACCCTTTGAGAGATAATTTAGTAATACATTTGGGGGCTTTTCGAATGTTTGTCCCCTCAGGAGAAGAGTTAACAAGATGGAGTTTCATGTACCCAATATGTCTACAAAAGATAAAGTTTAGTGGGTAAACCAGTGCCCTAACTTTTTATTAAAAGGAAAATGGGTCAGAAAGGAAGTATCTACATGGATCAGGGGACCATCCAAAACTAAATTCATCTTAAATTTATCCATGCTGTTAGAAGATCACTGGGATGCTAAAATTTCTATTAAGAATTTTACATATTCTGGTTATAAACACCAGTACCTGCAAAGTAGCAATACATATATAATATGTGCTAGATTGAGAAAATATTTTTAATAGTGTAATTGAAAGAATCTCTACATCATATTACCATACTTTCAAGTCATAAAAATGCATAATAAAATGCAAAGTAAAGGGTCTTATGCTTTCATTCAAAAGTTATGTTATGAAGGTTTCTGCTGAAAAATAAAATAGCATTTCCTTTTATAATGCCATAGCAGTATCCCTTTAAACTTGACCAATTGCTTGTAATATCTACCCTCTTGATTTATGGAAAAATTAGAAAATTCAAGGAGGAGAGTTAGGAAGGCAGAAGAAAAATAACAAAGGATTCCATGCTGGGCTGGTTTTTCCTGGTCTAAAGATTTGGGATCACAGGGAAATGGAACAGAAATGATCATTTCACTTTGGTGCACCATACCTACCTTTGTACCATATTCATTTCTTCCTCTACCTAGTACAGAACTGAGAAAAATAAGACATGAAAATAGAAGAGAAAAAATGTTCTCTTTTGATCAGACTAGCTTTGGGAGCAGAAACACAAGCAGCATCTGTTCCTTCCCCGTCTCCTTCTCATGAAGAGACTGCTTGTTTGGAATATTGCTGTTGGTGGACAAAATATGCAGAAAAGACAACTTTTGATGAGAAAGCAGATGATCGGGCTATACCATGTTAGCGAATGGGAGACCAGGGGCCACTGGAATGCTTTTAAGTTTCTCTCTCTGTGTAAAAATATTTTTTGAGGTTTAAAATATACCTAATAGGCTTACAGGGTCACGATGCCCTGGGAAGCAGCAAACCTGAAATAATTAAGGTCTGTTTTCTTTGTCAACAAAGCATGTGATATATAATATATTTCTTATTCAATCCACTCTCCTTACTGGTTATTTCATGCAATCCAAAGGATGTCTCCTAATTTCCCACCACTACGGAGGTGGAAAATGCTAGTTTCCGAGTCTCTTTCTCACCTAAGAGCAGGCTCCTGGCCTAACTGTGGCTGGTGAAATACTAAGAGAAGTCACCCACACCTGAGAAAGACCGTGTCCTGCTGACCCAGCAGAAACCTTCTTCCTGTTTGGTTACACTTCCCAGTGGATAGCGGGTGTCTGAAGAGACATTAGCATCCAACTATGATTTAGCCAAAGGATCGGAAAATCTTGGTCCACACTGGCCTTCGCAGCTCGTTGAACGGACTTTGGACCACCTGCCTCCTAATGTCCCCCTAAGTTTCTTACAGCTGGATCCATTTTTATTTTATTTTTTTATTATTACCAGCTGCCAAAGCATTCCATATGGCTCAAGTTGCAGTTGAATTACCAAGGGGACTTAGAATATATAATCTAGTTGTGTTTTGTCTTGTATTTGGTAATTTAGAAAGAAGTTAGACTCTAAATTTCATCTAAGTCCTGTTGGTGAAATTTTCACCCTCTGAGATTTTACTGTTTTGTTCTTTTTTCAGCAGGATGGTCTTTGTTGAAAACCTTAAAAATTATTTATTTTGCCAGGAAATTCAGCATACAAGTGGAAACTAATCACCTTGTCACAGGGTACCCTGAAAGATAAAACTGATCTGAATGCCTTCTCTCTGTGAGCTCCGCCTCTGTTCTGCTGCTTGTTAGAGACCAAAGTGCATTTCCTCAGCTCCTATGGGCCCCCCGGTTCTTTACCTGGGGAAAAAAGAAAGGAGAGCAACTGTTAATCTGCATTACAGGAAAATTGCTGGAGAGCAGAGGGCAAAGTCTGCTTATTCTTTACAGATCGAACTCAGCACTCATGCTTGCATCTGTGCACAGTTTAATGAGAGAAACTAAGAAGAAAAATTACTCCGAATTTCCTTCACCGTTGAGAATTGCTGGGCTTACTAGCTGCTCCTTGTCTTCTCTAGTTAGTTGCAAATTCATAAGAAAGTTAAAAAGAGGTTTTGATATTTCTCTTATACTATCCAGTCTTCTCATGCTATTTTGTGGGTTAAATATATCTAGACTAGATAACTTGTGTTAGAATGACAGTATAGAACACATGTTATATATTATATGTTTATAAATGTATATCTGTCTATTTACATATAAATCAATAGGTAATCTTTATATGTTTTGAACAAACTTAATTTGGGTAAGTCCCTGTATGCTAACTGCATTAGTTTCTTTAATCCTCACAAGTGCCATGTGCAGTATCATAACTGCCATTTTAGAGGTGAAGGAATTAAAATTGAGAGGGAGAATCCCCGAGGTCATTCAGCCAGCAGATCAGCATTTGATCTCGATCTGACTTGCTAACCTACCCTCTTACTCACTGTGTTTGTAGGGATGGAAAACTCTTTCCTTTTTTTCTTTCAGGTTATTTGACTAATCTAACAATGAAATTTCCATAAGACAAATTAACAAGAGAAAGACAAATTTTGTACATATGGGAGCCCCAAAGACAGTCACGTAATTGAGGCTGGGGGTCTGGGTCTGCGGCTTCAAAGGGGAGGAAGACAAATCACAGGAAGTTGAGAGGAGCAGGGATTTGATAAGCAAAATCTTGCCAGGCCATGTAGATAAGTCTTTCTGATATAAAAAGTTATCTCTGGTGATGGCTTCCTTCCTGGTTCAGGCCCTTTATCTAAAGTCTTTTAAGGTAAACAGCTCTTCCTGAGTGTGCTGAGTCTTGTCTTCTTCGGTTTCTAGATTATTTCCCCTTTTCCTTACAATCAGCTACCTTCGTATACATTTTATATCATAACCTTCCAGAATGGATCTTAGTTCACCTTATATTAGAGCATGTGAATTAAGTAATTTATTATGCATATAAACAGAATCTTGCATATGACACATACATAAATGTGATATTTGTATGATATGATGTAATTTAAATAATTTAACGTACCTATAAGTCATAGGCTAGTTATTAGATGGCCTGAATTACCTGTTGGCTTTTATAACATGAGTGTCATGTGTAAGCTAATAACCCCCCAGATAATTTTTCTATTATTTATATATAAGTATGTAAATTATATATAAAATTACATTTATATTATATATAAATAAGTGGAGCTTGAATCTGATAGCTAACTATAAAAATATATATTTAAAGGACTTTATCGGTCATCTGTTGCTTTTGCCTGAGAGCATCCCTACGTGTTTCCACTCAGTGTGCTCTTCTTGTAGGATTATAAATCAAGGTCCCAGCCTTCACCATCAATACTGGCCAATGTGGGGAATAGCAGCACAAACCAGCCAAACACATGTAGATATTTGAATTTTAAGAAAAATTATTCAAGGATGGAAAGCTGCTGAAACTTTTAAAAAAATATATATCTTTATTGATTTCAGAGAGAGAAGGGAGAGGGAGAGAGAGATAGAAACATCAATGATGAGAGAGTCATTGATCGGCTGCCTCCTGCACGCCTCCTACTGGGGATCGAGCCCACAACCCGGGCACGTGCCCTGACCGGGAATGGAACTGTGATCTCCTGGATCCTAGCTTGATGCTCAACCACTGAGCCACACCCATCGGAGCACTGCTGAAACTTTATCGTTTTAATTTCTGCAAGATGAAATACTATCAATTCATTTATTCTACCTAAATCCCAAAGTTCTGATATTTGTCCTTTCTGAAGTGTATTTTTTTACTTTCATCTTTGATTATGAAAATTTAAGCTTTCCAAAGTCAATTTATTCAGAACAAGTATCCACATTTACCTACATAAAGATTTGGAATGAATTTCACACAACAGTGA
The DNA here is from genome assembly GCF_964146895.1 of Miniopterus schreibersii. Taxonomy (NCBI): domain Eukaryota; kingdom Metazoa; phylum Chordata; class Mammalia; order Chiroptera; family Miniopteridae; genus Miniopterus; species Miniopterus schreibersii. Next base: position 62,876,521 of record NC_138111.1, on the reverse strand, counting down.
AATGTGGGGTATTTATAATGGGTTATGGCATTGAAATGCAGAAAATGACATTGAGATTCCCATTAACATTCCAGAACAGAAAAGTAACTGCCCTCAGGTAATCAGCGGTATAATAGCTAATTAATTATTTCCCTGTGGTCACCTGGAACCATGTGTCCAACAAGTGCAAAGCTTTGGGTGACTAACTGCTGTCACAGAACAGCTCTGAAAGGTTGAATATTTCTGCAAGCAAATGAAAGGAGAGTTGTTTCTGACAGTATTCAATATTTTAAAAGCAGAAATATGACAAGCTCAAGGCTTAAAAATCTTGCCTCAAGGCAGGGACTGAACCTCAGGGTCTAATGTGAGTGTGCTGGGAGAGTATCTTCTCTTAGCCACAGGGCTGAGATCCCCCAAACAACCTTAGAGATCAGCTCTGTAGATTGCTGAATTAAAAGTCAGGTGAATTTACAACCTTTTCAGTTGTCTTAGGTAAAATTCAAGCACAGCTCTAGAATTTCTATATCCCCACAATTGAGAAAATGAGGGTTCACTATAAGGGAAAGTAAGACCAGTTGGAGAACTCAGATCCTTCAAATCCTTGTGAAATATCATTCTGTGGAAAGAATCCATGTTTCTCATGCAAGAGAAATCAAACAATTTATGTATTGTTGAGGAACTACTGGCCATAATCGTAAATATATGCAGAGATTGACATGCAGAATTGGAGTAGTGAAGCTAAGGGTTAGTCCCAGAAGGATTTACAGGAGTTTGCTAATTCGTGTAGTCAAAGGCTAGAAATTATTTGTAAGATTGGATTTTAAGAATGTTTAGCCAAGGAAGGGGCTGGGGAACATCATTTTGGATCAGACTGGATTTATCAAAATACTTATTCTCAACAGAGTTTCTGCATTTATTGAGCTAGTTTAAGAAACCAGCTGCTACTTCTGGTTTAAATAAAGCAAACCTGGATCCAATTTGCTGAGATTGAAAGGACAAAAATCCCTGTCCATTTCTGGAAGTACTGTCACAGACTTTGAGATGTCAGGATGCTAGATTGGATCTTTTATGTGCATCTGTTCACTCATCCTGGTGGTCTCATTGAACATAGCAGATTGAAAGGTAGTCAGATCACGTGGAAAGTTATGTTCAGCATGTACAGGGTGTCCCCAAAAATGTATACACACCTTGAATAATTATTAACTCCAATAGGTTAAATCTGTAAAGAAAGAAACATCAATTGAGCTATCAGCTGTTAGTGTGTATACATTTTCCTGAGACACCCTGTATCTCTGACTATGAGCCAAGAGGCTTCTAGAAATGAAATATAATTGTGGTCTCTTAAAGAAAGAGGAAACTGTGTAAGTGTTCTACAACTACAAATATATATTGAGACCTGAATTAATATCCAGAAAGACTTTATTCAGGATAATAAAGAATAGGTGACAATTTTGGAAAGTACTGGGTGTAAAATGTCAAGTACTACTGAGGCCTGCTTGGAAGAGTGGCAGATTGTAGTGTTCAGGTTGTAGAATAGGCCTGGATCTGACCTCAAACCCATCCTGTGGTTTTTTGTGAGTTTTTTTCCTTCTTATATTCAGAGATTAATAATCTCATAATAATATTATATATAAACAATATTTTATGTTATATAATTATGAAATAATCTCATAGTAATATATTTAAGTATTCCAAGAAACTTGTATTTATGGTGCTTCTTTCTCTTATTTTAGCCTTCCTTTTGCCCAACAACTTAGTTAATTAGAATACTTGGCCTGAATCTTAATTTTAAAGGTTCTGATTTCCTGGTGATCCTGCCTAGATAAGACTTTAGTGATTTCCTTTTAAAATTTTCAGTTGCTCTATTAGTTTAAAAGAGTGCTCTCCAAAGGTCTTATGTTCTTCTCTATTCCAATTGCCTAACAAAAAAATGATTTACCGAGTACTTGAATGATTTTTGTGTGTGTGTGTCTATAGTTCTGGTGCCATAAGATGCCTAAAATGGCCAGAAGACATGATCAGCCTCCAATGTGATATAACCATTTTTGTATGCCCTGTTGGAAGCTGAACCTACATTGGAAAAATGGGATCCATTTCAAAGAAGATCAAAGAATATACAGTATTGAGTCACACCATTCCCACATTCATGTCTTAGTCCCTGAGTTTATGTATTCTGGTCCTAAGAAAAATAGCACTATATAGTTAAATGGTTTCTAAAATAGAGCAGATCCTCTGCAATGGTACTTTACCAGTGCTGGTGGCATCATCTTATGTCACATTGGTCATTTGTTAATGTTATCAGAGTCTGGTAGCATGTAAAGAGGATCCTTTGGTAGTTAACCAAAAGGATTATGGCTTTTCTCCCCCACTGTAGGATCCTACTCTCCATTTGTGAGAATGATGACTGCCAAAGGCTCCATTCATTCTGTCAGAGACCCTTTGGGAATCACTGTGGCTGCTGCATCTTCAAACTAGTTAAAAGAACCCTTAGCAATGTAGCCTGGTATGGCTTTGTCTTGCTCTGGACACATAAAAATTTCACAAATTTTTATTTCAATGGGTCATAGAAGGATACTTACATGTTTTCAAAGTCCTAATAGCCTTCCAAATATTGTTTGTCCTTCTCAGTGATAGCAGAACAAAAATGATCAGTATTTCATTTACTTTAGAGCTAAAATCCTGATATGCCTCTAGATTATTCAAAATCTAGAAACTTTCCTGAAGTGCAACATAGACAGAATCTTCTATTTTGTTATATTACCCCCCTCCCACTCTGTGATTCTCTTATTTAAATGTCAATGTATAACACAAACTCTTACTCTCTAGCATTAATATAACATTTCTCATTGTCACGTGATGGTCACTGGGATAGCTAGACGATACCATGAATTAAATTGTGACACAAAACAAAAATGTAAGTGTAGTAGACTGAATAATGATTCCAAAATATGTTCACATCCTAATCCCCTGAACCTATAAATATGATTCTTTACATGATTGCAAATCTTTGAAGAAACAATTAAAAATGATTTACTCATAAAATGAAGTTTATAAAACATTTTAATTTCAATGAATTTGAGAAATTTTTTGTGTTCAGACAAAAAATTCTTAATGAATTAAGCTGCAGTTCTAATTATTCTCTCTTCCTCATTAAGCATAACTTAGAACTAAGCATTTCTTAGGCTCCATGTATTTTCTGGCATTGCCTTCTTCCTATGAAGTTCTGCTCTTCTATGTCTTCCTAGCAACGACCATTCATCATTCAAGGCCAACTCTCTCCTCTTCTTTGTAAACAGAATTAATTATTCTCTTGCTTTAATGTTTATATGCAAGATTTGGATATATGATTTTATTAGAATTGCATATGGTGCATCTGTCTTGCTCACTAGACTGAGTTCCATTAGTATATTTTTTATTTCTAGTCCTAGCATATGCCTCACACAAAGTAGATGGTCCATAACTAATTATTTAATGAAATATTGAGAACTGACCTATTTCTCATCAAAATAATAGAGCCAGAATTATTCTCCAAATATCTAATGGTACAGAAGTTCATAAAAATTACAAGGCAGCAAAGAAAAGGCAGAAAAGGAGGAGAAGGAGTGATTTAACTTCCACTCACCAATATGTCCATCTCATACGAATAAAGAAAAATGGAAAAAAGAGAAATTTGCCTATGTAATTTATTCATAGAAGATAAGAAAGAGCTAAATGTAAAATGTGAAACACTGAGGGCCAAGGTCAGGCCTAAGATATCGACTCATTTAGTCATAGAGAGTATATTTTTAACAGCAGCCTGGTAGAAGGAACTAGGTATGACCAGAATCAAACTCCTATTGTACCTGCTCACACAGTATTGCTAAACAGAATTTTCAGTCCCCATCCTCTTGTTTGCTTGACTTCTGCACAGCTTCCTTGTTATTTCTATTTTGCACTGTAGCTTCTTCCCTGTGTTTGAATGGCAGGCGCTCTCAGTGTAAATAGGAGGGTACATGATTGGACAAGTACATCAGAGAATTGCACACATTCACATACATTTTAAATATAAGCTCTTAAAAATAAAATTCCCCATAAAATATCTCTACTTTTTATAGAGAAAGCCTAGAGCTAAAGAAAATTTATATTAAAACAATCTAATAACACTAGGGAAAACTTCTACATATCATATCTTCCAACATATTTTTCATTAGGAGTTTATTGTCAAGTTTATCTAATCTATCTCATTCTCTACGAACCTATAGTGTCTAACAATACAATGCACTAAGCTTTAGTGCATCATCAAAATTTCCATTTGAATATGCCCCATGGTAATATAGTAATTATTAGATAATTGGAATGAATTAATGCTCAATATACCAAGGCCATTTCACAATTGCAGTAGAAATATGAGCAGAATGTTTCATGCTTCTGTTCTCTCTTGAGGATAACACCTTTAGCAATTTTCATATGTCATTCAGTTAACAGGACAAAGTTGAGAATTTCAAACACAATAACAGAAGTGAAAGATCTTGATTGACTGGTACATTATGACTCGTATTACATATTGTGGACCCTGGATGTTATAATAATCAGCCTGTCATGTCACTTGTTACTCTTTATTAAAAATGGATATAAGGGAGCAGTTAATCTCACAACTTTAGCTTCATTAGGACATAGGGTTGTTGCAGTTGGATGCAGTTTAGTGTCTCAAACTGAAGGGTGTATTATTTTCTAACTCCCTTATTTTGATGTTCTTGAAGAGCAAAAGATAAGCTTATGTACTAACTGTTAAAAATCCTGTGTTACTTATAATTTGTCTTTTGAAATTCATTTTAGATAGAAGATATCTTTCCCTATTCTTTTCCTCACCTGTGCATTACGAGGCTGTGGACTCAGAATTTCACACTCCTTGAAAGTGATTCTATCTTCTGCAAATCATGTCTCTGAAAATGCTGACACCCACAAAAATAGACAAGACTCAAGGACTTTTCTACAAACTCAAAAAAAAAATTTTTTTAAAGTGAGATCAGAGTTGAGTTTTTCTTATATAGTGAAGCTTAGATGAGTGATAATAATAAAAAAAAATGCTTGCTGGTAATCAATTCCCAACTTAGACTCTTAGACTGGGACTGATTGCTCATTGTGATTGAAAACTGGCAGGTAAAAGTTACAGCATATCTTATAGAATAGGTATTGGTTCTGCCCTCTGCGTTCTAATGAAATAGAGACAAGAAATAGTAACAGCTGAAAATCAGCATCACTGACAAGTAACCCCATCGGTTGGAAAATGAGAAAAAGAAGTCTGTATGGCTAACAGACATTAGAGGGAAACAGACTAGTAATACAGGAATAGACTCTGAAAGATGGGCCTTGTTGTCAGTCCCTTCACCCTTAACACAACCTGGACATATACAGTGCTGTATTGGAAATGTCATGATCTGCCTTGAAAATATATAAAAGCTTTCACTGTTAGGAAAGTGTTACTTATAATAACCTGATGATATCACTGCTACTGTTTATGTGAGCCAACATGGTGTAACCCGAAACATCGTTTACTTAGATTAAACAAGTCTGTATTTGAATCATGGCCCACATCTATCTAAACGGGTGAACCTTGGGCAAAGTACATACACTCTGAGCTTCAGTGACCATATGTATTAGTTTGCTGTAACTGCCATAAGCATTGGCTTAAACAGAAATTTATTTTCTTTAGTCTGGGAGCTAAAAGTCCAAGATTAAGATGTCATTGGATTTGGAATCGTCTGAGGCCTATGTCTTCTCTTCTCTGTGTATATGCTTCCTGACATGTTTCCTTTTATTCCTTTTATTATAAGGACACCAGTCAGATTGCATTAGGGACCACCTTAATGCCTTCATTTTAAGTCATCTCCTCTTTAAAGGCTCTACCTCCAAATATAGTCAACATTTGGAAGTATTGGAGGCACATTTCATCCCATAATATCATATCTGCATAATTGCCTTAACATTTAAACTCTCAGAGTTTTTCTGAGCATTAAATGAACCCAAACATATAATGTATCAGCTAAAAAGTCTGTTTACACATTGTGGACATTCAACAGAACTTACTTTCTGCCATCCCTCCTTAAACTCTAGATCATCTAACTCTGAAATCTCTCAGGTCAGTTTGTTTTTTAGTAAGAACTTGACACAACAATCAGAATCTAACAATTGCAGGTAAAAAAAAATGCAATTAAGCTAGTTCCCTTGAGAAATCCTGTGTACCCCCAAATTTGTGAATTTCCAGAGTGGACATAGAAAATGAAGGGGGAGCATTTGGAGAGGCAGAGGGTTAAAGGAATCAGAAGAATTTAATGTTAAGTAAGAGGAAGATATAGTAATCCTTCAAAGAAGTTCATCAAGCCTAGGCCAGTGTTGCTCAGTGGTTAGAGAGTCATCCTGTGCTCCTAAAGATTGCATGTTCAATTCCTGGACAAGGGAATGTACCTGGGTTGCAGGTTTGATCTGCGGCCCCAATCAGGGCATATGCAGGAGGGAACCGATCAATGTGTCTCTCTTACATCAATGTCTCTCTCCCCACCCCCCTGTCCCACTCCCTCCCTCCCTTCCACTCTCTAAAAATCAGTGGAAAAAATATCCCCGGGTGAAGATTAACAAAACAAACAAACAAAAAAAATTCATCAAGAGATAACAGGTGAATGCACTAGAGATGAGCAGATCTAATTGACCAGACAGCCCAGGTATACAATAACCAGAGTGTTAGATAGGTTTTCTGAAATATAGTCACAGGAGATGGGGCAATCTGGGATTTACAAACAGAAGTCCAAGTACTTGGAGCACTTTAGTTCAGGAGAAATTACCAAGATAAAACAAAGGCACAGGGAAACAATGGTTGTGATGGGATAAACAAATTAGTAAATGAGTAAATAAATAAATAAACCAGTTACCACTGTGCTAACTTTATTTGCTCGATAATTCACAGTACAATTTTAGATGTGATGTACAATTTCTAGCTTACTGATGAGGAAACATTAGTTTAGAGACCTAAGCTTCATGCGGTCAGAGTCCATAACTATTCTACTCATTATTTATATTCCCAGCATCCAGCAAAAGGCCCAGCACTGTTCATTGACTGAATCAATAGACTATCAACTAACTTGTAGTTGAATGCTGAAGCTAGAAGTTAAACCAAAGCCATGATTTAAGTCAACATGCCAGAAATAGAAAGTAAAATAAAGAAAAATGGCATAATTAGAAGGGTATGACAAATAAAAATGAAAAAAACAGCAACAAGATTAAGAATGCTGTCTCCCAATTTGTCAATTTCATTATTTGAAAAACACAACAATAAATGCAAAGAGCCAAATAGTGTGTTATTAGTCATCTCTTATTAAATGATATTTCTTAATTAATCCTCTCAGAGCATTGATCATTCAGGTCAATCAACTTATTTTTGCATCCAGTCCATTTTTTTTTTTTTCTTTTTACTCTAACAGAAATTTTTATAATTATTATACACTCTGCTGAGCTCAAAGTCAAATAACATTAGGCAGTATAACACAGTGGAATGATTCTGAGCATTGGAGTTAGTGTATTCTCTCTGGATGCCCAGCTCTAGGACCTACCAGCTTTGTTACCTTGGGCAAATGACTTAAAGTCTCTGAAGTTCAGTTTGCTTTATTTATGCAAAGGTGCTCTTTATGGTTTAAAGTGAAGATACCACAGCTCTTTTGCATCACATGCCACCACCATGAAGTACATGATTGGTGAATCTGGTAATCCACCAAACAAGTGAAATGAGTCTTTGCCAGGATTAATTTTCACGTAAAATTTTCACTTTCTTTTATGAAGCATATCATTTAATATCAACTAGTTCAAGCTTTGCAGAAGTAAATTTAAATAGTTATTTCTTTGTCATCTTACTGCATTTGACATTGCAGTTCACACTTCATTTCTGAAAATCCATTGTCCTCTGGCTCTCCCGGCACCATTTATTTTGAGTATTTCCTTATATCTTTGCTGTTTGTTCTTTCTTTACCAAGGATAGACATAGAGATAACCATATTATATTGAAATTCAGTGAAAATTTCTGGCTCTTTTTTAAAACACCTCCCATATTTTGGGACATTTCATACAGTATGAGTAGTGCATCTCTAACCAAGAAGTCAGAAAACCTAGTCTTGACTTTCCGTAAAGCTAAGCAACAGGCTCTGCCCATCAATGCTCCTGTATTAAACTTTAACTGGGAAATTAGGAGCAAGACTGGGTAATGATGAAGATGAAGATGGAAGCATCAAGCCTACAAGCAGAAGACTCAGGGTCTCCTGGTGCACGGCCAGTGCTGATGACATGAGCTTCAGTGCCTGGGTCTTTGCTGGTGAATTTCTATGATATAGTCAGAAGGCTTTTGGCTGCATAGCCTCCAAGCCTGAATCTCTAGGAGTTATAAATATTCTTTGAGCTACCTATTTTCTTTTTCTTTTTTCTGTTTAAACTTGTTATGATGGCTTCTATTGTTAGCAACTAAGATCAGTGACTGACATGGTGTCCCTCAGTGTTACCCATGAGCTATCATTTTCCCTCTATATTCCAGTTCTAAGTAAAACCTTTTCACAACTTCAAATGAAACCTAGAAGTTAATAGCCACCCAATATTTATTTCTACTTTTTACATCAGAGATTTGAGTTTCACACTATTATTTCCACTTGTTTATTTGACATTCCCACCTAGATATGTGTCAAAAGTACTCAAACTAAATACATTCAAACTGTACTCACTACATCACACCCGAAGTCATAGGCATTTTATCATTCAAGCCAAGCAAGTGTTTACTCTATCAGTCTTTATCACTTCATCCAGATGTGGTTGGGTTCGGTCTGAATCTCAGTTTACCTTCTGTGACTGTTCTGTCCAGTAGAAATTTATGCAATGAGGAAAATGTACGTCTCCACTGTCCACAATGGCAGCCACTAGCCACCTGTGCCTATTGTGTATTTGAAATATGGCTGGTACAACTGAGGAACTGAATTTTTAAGTTTGTTAAAATTTTATTAAATTTAAATGGCTCCATGTGGCTGGCCAGTCCCTGCCATATTGAATGGACAGTGTGTTTCTGTATCATAGCTCTCAGCTTTTAATTTTTAGAGGTAGCAAGTTGTATTTTTATTCAGATTCCACTAATAGAAACTTTTACAATAGCCTTGATGATTTACCTTTAGAAATTATGCTTAATACATTCTCTGGGCCAACATTTTGCACTGATAATTCTTTGGATATTAACCAATAACCAGTTATAGGGCCACCTAGATGTAGTGTCCAGAATGGTTTTCCTGACCTAATGATGTATGCCAAGTAAAATAGAATCAATAAACTCTCTGCAGTCAAGATCTATGACCTCTGTGCTAGCCAAGTTGACCAAATAAACTTGCCAAGTATATAGACTTTGTATCAAGTGAGGGAGCAGGCGTGTTTACCTAACTCCTGGGAGAAACTGTATAATCCCAGCCTAAAACAGAGTTGCTGATACATCCCAAATTCAGAACTGATCCACTTTATTTAACATAGTGTGAGTCATAGTATTTAAGGGTGAGTTCTGGTTGTGCTTACTTAAGACACCTGGATCAAATTTCTGTAATTAATTGTACTGTTGAAAATAGTTGGAAATTTAGCTAAACAAGAGATTTGATGATTTTTCTGCTCTAAATTGACTATCACATATGCTTTATTATTCTATAGACCAGGGTTGGCAAAAATTTCCTCAAAAGTGTCAGATAGAAACTATTTTAGATTTTGTGGACCAAAAGGCAAAAGCAAGGCTATTATTTAGGCACTATATAGTCATTTATAAATGTAAATACCTGATATACTTTTTAACAACATACGGTCTCTAGTTGTCGATTTAACCATTATAAACCTATTTGTATATTTCTTATTCAGAGATTTTTGTGTCTGATGTCTTATTTTGTCCTTAAGACATTTATTCCTTCATTTTATACTTTGAGGAGCTTTACTTATTTTAAAGTTATTTAGAGACTGTTCTGTAAGTCTCATGTAACAGTTTCTGTTAATTGTTGTCTTTCTTAGTTATCCTCAGGAGGTTTGGAAACTTAATTGATTGGATTTAATTCTGTGGGGAGCTTTTCTTGTGAAATGTTCCTCTCAATCTTTGTACTTAATAGGTTTTCCTCTTTATAGGTTTTGTGGGCACCCCCAGTGGGCTCGCAGGCCACACTCAGGTGTTCTATCGGGGGCTACAGCTTCTGTCTCACAGGAATATTGCTGATATTTCAGGTCTAGTTATTCAACCATGGGGTGACTTGACCCAAGCTCCATCTGCAAAGATTTCTCCTGCAACCACAAGCACACAGAGTTATGTCCACTCTAGCCCTGGGCAGCATTCCCAGCTTATCTGAGTTTCCTTGATGCAGACCTCTGAGGTACTGAGTTGTCTGCCTTATTTATAAATGTAATATAGTACTGGATTTTTTTTTTGCATTTCTTTTTGTTATTTTTAGATACCTGCTACCCAGGGTCATGCCACCCCGTCCCCAGCTTATATCTGTGCATTTATAGTCCATGGAAAACTTTATTATTGAAGGCTGTATTTTTTTTCTTTATAGTATAATTTTTTGAATGTTTTTACTGGGATTAGCATCATTTAGTTGTGTGGAGGGAGAATGTTTCCAGTGTTAAACTCACATCCTTACCTTGATCCAAAGCCTTTCATGAGTTTTGAAAACTCACCAGAAATTCTCATAAACATAGCAACTTCTCTCTTTGAACCTATGAATAGAAGTGTTCCTGACTAGCTTTCCTGTAATTTCTCTGTACCAGTTCAAGCCTCTTCTCTACATGGCAGATGTAGTGGTTCTTTCATAAATACTAGGGATTTGGCAGACAATGTTAGTGAGCTCTCTCACCTTCAAGTCAGATTGCGTATGAAGAAAATGTTCACCTACCCTGACTTCTTTTAACCAAAAACTTTTTTATTTTAAAGTAAAGTATAGAAATGTACCGAGTTGTCTGCCTTATTTATAAATGTAATATAGTACTGGATTTTTTTTGCATTTCTTTTTGTTATTTTCCACATTCCCTTCTAAATAATTGATATACATTTACAATTTGTATATAAAGCTATCTGGGATCCCAACATATTTGCTTTTAAATTCCAAATTACTCATTTAAAGTTTTCTTTAAATGACCAATATTGTTTTATCAGTGATGCAAACTCAGATCAGCAGAAGTTCTGAAACATTTCCATATAATGATGTTGTTTCTATACTTAGATATGCAAAGTTAAACTTCATTTTCATACACACATATGTACTGCATGCATACCCAAGATATCTCTGCAATTTGCACAAGTGAAAACTATAGCATAGCCTATGTTTCTCAAAATGAGAATTACTGCCTTATAGACAGCAACAGCAGCATTGTCTGACTTCTCTTTGTCCTGACCATGACTCATTTAATGAATGTTGTTTGTTCTTTACATTGTCATATTTTTTATCTTTTTTCTCTACCATTACTTCCTCTAACTTCTTTCCCAGTATCCATTAAGTTAATTACTCTTCTCTCTTCATAGTGAAATGCTCTTCTTCTTTCATCTTTCTCCAAATTAACAGGCCACATACCTAAAATATCACGCATTTATTCATTCATTAGAGAATGCTGCATCAGCCCTTTCAATTAATAGGCATGTGAGTGTCACTAAGCCCCGCACTGAGCCAGGACCAATTAATTGGGAACATGTCCTGAATATCAGCAATAGCTCTCATGTGGAAACAGCATAGGGTGAAAAAAGAAACAAAAGATTAAAAAAAGACAAAACCTTCTTGTTTAAGAATTTCAACTTCAAAATTAATAAAATCTGTCTCTTCTCTAAATGTATCTGACTTCAAAATTCCTTTTGGGTTTTTCAAGATTTTGTTTATCAAATTTGGTCAATTATAAAAAGTGCGTTTCTTTTAATAGTGGTTACTGCCAATTTTATTTCTAAATAGTCTATTTTTTTCTTCTGAATTATCTGCCAATATTACAGAAGAAAAAATCTGGACAAGAGTCTAAAAGAAAAAGATATACTAGAATGAAAGGCAGAGTGACATTTGATCTTTCTAAAAATAAAGTTAGAACAATTTATGTTGCTCACATTTCTACTCCTAGGTATAAAAATCTAATTATATGCTTTGTTTCCAAAATGTGGCTAATAGTAGAAACTTATACACTGTCCTCAGACTTAGAAAATATTTGGGCACTGCCTTAGAAGTATGGTTAATGAAACTTTAAGGTGATATACAATTAATTACTCAAAAGCATGTTTGAAAATGTGCTTCAAAAGTTGCTTTTATAAAATTCTATTAATGATAAAGCATCTCCTAAATTTCTAAGATACATAAAATATTTCTCTTTTTCTTCTTTTTTTTTTTTTTTTTGATTTCTTCAGTCTTTACTTCCTATTATATTAACAAAGAACTTACATGCATAAATGCATAACCCATGGACACAGATAATGGTATGGGGAAGGCCTGGGGGTGGGGCAGATCCAGGGTGAAGGGTGTTAATGGGGGGAAAAGGGGACATCTGTAATACTTTCAACAATAAAGATAAATTAAAAACAAAACAAAAGACATTGAGCCCCCCCCAAAGGAAATTGGAAATGTTTTTGAAAAATAACAGATATTGCTTTCTTTGTATATGATGTTTAAATTGCTAAATAGTTTGTTAATGCATAGATAACATTATGTTGTGGTTGTATTTAATTTTTTAATTGTTTACTTGTTGATTTTTCTCCTGACTAGTATCTTCTGTTTCTTCTGAACTCATCTGAAATTTTGGTCTCAGAACTTGTATGAAGGAAATGTTTCCACCATTGATTTATTTATAAGAAAGAGTGTTCTTTTTATTTTGAAAATAATATTGCCTTGAAAAAAATATAGGTTTACTTACAGTTTTTTTGCTGTGGCCTTCGAGTTTATGTAATATATACACACATGAGACTAAAAGCAACATAAGATCGACCCAGTTCCTGGGAACATAAAATGATGTAAGACAGGCTGAGTGTGTTTATGTAGGACAGAGCTGTTACAACTTGCCCATGTCAGCAATATCCTCTTAGCTGAGGCTGAAAATACCAGAGGCCTGTGTACCTCATATCATTACTCACTAATAATATTTTGTACTTTAAAGAAACCCAAAAAGAACACAAGAGGGAAGAAAACAGGCCCTTGTCAGTTCTCTTATAATTCTACTTTCATCTGCACACTCAACTAACCACACTCTGCAGTGCTTGGACATTCTACCCAATTTCTATGATCTATTGACCTTGATTGATATACTAAACAAAAGTGGGTAAATGAATAATAAAGTATCTAGTTTTTCTGTGTGTATAGACTAGTCCAGTCTTTGCTATCTAAAGTCATAACCCTCTAAGCTACCTACTGCCAATCAATCACTGTGGGTGGCCACTAGGAAAACCAGTATATTATCTAATGACCACATGTAACAAATAGAGAGAGGTGTGAAAATTCAGTTGAGAAAATATAACAGAAACACCTTTCCTATCCCAGTGCCATACTTCATCCTGCTATGAGCTAATGAAAAAAATTTTAAACATTTCTTGACCACAATATTCCTTATATCCATCCCTGCCCTTCCCCCCCAAAAAACTGTAGTTACTCAGGATGTCAAGGGCTTTTAAATGTTTCTCTCTCTCTCTTTTTTTTTAATTTTTTTATTATTAGTAATTGATCTAGGAAGTCATTCTAGAATTCCAAGCCTGATAAACTCTAAAGGCCTGTTTTGAATCACTTTTTACAATACTGTGCTACAAAAAACAAAACGAACAAACAAAACCTTTAGGCATGAGCATTCCAAATTTGTTTTTAAATATATAAATGAGTTTTTCCATAGAAATATTAAAAGAATATACCTTTCACTGCATAAAACGAAATGCCTGAAGTGCTCCCAAAATGGTACAAAAAGAAGAGGTAGAAGAAAAGTATTCAAAACATGGAAGAGATATTGGATCATATAATCCTGAGAAGTGTCAGTAAAGTATGCTTTTTATGGTTGGTAAGTCATGTGCAGCAAAAAGGAAAGCTGGGGACCTGGTATTATTCCAGGAATGCATTTGGACCTGGCTGACCAAAGATTCAACTGGACACGAATGACCATCTTTCTCCCATATGGGTTAGATGAATGGAAATCTCCAAAGTTCCAAGAAGCAATGGCTCAACTTTAGAGCTACCCATGGATTGATGTAGCCCAGGTGTAACAGAGGTTTGGGGGCAGTGCTCTGAATCTGCAGCAGGAAAAGGAGTCAGGTAAGAGGAAGGAGATTGTGACAGTAGACAGGCCACTCAAATAGGAGCTTAGAAAGGGATGACCAATAAAGTTTAGTCCTTACTAAAAATTGGGGAAAGCGTGAGACTTGGAACTCAAGAGTTCACAGTGCGTTAGCCCCAAGCTTTCAGGGAATCTGCATTGCTAAGGACTTGTTAGTAAAAGAGAAATTAAATTGGAGATCATAGTTGAAATCTAATGCTAAGTAGTAAACATATGGGCGGGGCCAAGGATAAGTAGAAAAAGGGACTCTTGGATCTGGGGAGCAGCGTAAGAAGCAGCACATACTCCACACCAATGTACCTGTCCTGCACCATGGCAGAATAATTTAACATCTCTCTCAACTGGGCCTGGGAAACACAGTGATATGGAGTCCGCAGGAAAGGAATTCAGTAGCACTGAGTGTGCAGACCAGGGGATGACAAAGTCAGGAGCTAAGACTCTGGAAAGAGTTTAAAGCAAAGATGCTTTCAGAAATTCACGGGCCTCTGTGGTACTCTTCCTACTTATGACGCACATCAATACATCTCCTGTAATTTGCTTTACAGATATACCTTACAAGTTCCGTTAAATTGCAATGAATTTGTTCATGTGATGTAATATTTTATAGTTGTGTATTTTTTTTTTTTACCTTTGTGCTTTTATTGTCTTTATTTTGCACTTTATGGTTAAAACTCTCTTCTATTTTCAATTATTTTGTAGGCCTTTGAAATCTTCGAGGACTAGACACTATGCTAACAATGTCTAATGATAAAAAGTGTCCAGACTAAATAATAAAGAATCCATAACACCTTATCTATGTGAATATTATAGTTCTCCTTCCTCCTTTCACTGTACCAACTCTGTGATATGAAGTCCATGTATATTCAGGTCCATTTTTCTATAGCTGACAATATTTCCAACAGATTGTGGCAAGAAATGACCTACATCTAGAACTTTTAAAATTTTACTGGTGTTTTCACACTTTTTGTGTGCCTGCACAGACTTTTTAATGGGAAGTTGACAATGTGGATCCTGAAGAAGAAGATACCTGCCAAAAAAAGGGTGCCTAATGGCTAACTGGGCTAAAATTTACAAACAAAAACAAATGAAGTGCCTAGCAGACCTTTGTAAGCAGGGAACCCTCATGAAGGCCTAAGTCTGCCTCAGGGAGAAGCCTGCATTCAACTGCCTGCCTCCTGCTCTATGCTCCTGACATCTGAGCCAGCCCTTAGAAGGGAGGGCCTGTAACTGTATTTAAACCAATGGCTTTCCCCATTTAATCAAAACTGTGCATCTATATCCCCATCAGCACCTTCAGCTAATCAGAATGGCTTCATTCTGACCAATCAGAACAGTGCCTTTTGGAACAACAGAACTGCAAGAACTTGGGGTCCTCATTTGCAGGAGGACACACCAATCGGGGATCAGGGGTAGGGCCTTCTCTCTATGTCAGTCAGCTCCACTCTGGCTTGGGAGCTCACTGTCCCTTGAATCTGAAGACTGATGACTGCTTCTCTCTGGCTGGAGCTGAAACGCTAAAGGCATCTTGCTGGGCAAGAGCAGAGTGGTGCTGACAGGAGCAAACAACAGAGCAGAGGAGAGCAGAGGGAACCTAACTGGGCTGGAGCATAGAAGAGCAGAGCTGTCTTGCTGAGACGGAGCCTGTCCCCAGGGCCACCTCCACATTCGTGCCATTTATTGAGCTGTACCTCAGCTGTGCTGTTCTCACGGCCATGCAGCATCATCATTGAGGTATGTGCACTGAAATAAGGTTCCTTCTTCACCGTGCCCCAAATAGGGGATTTCTGTTGGCACTGGATTGGCGCCAGCCACCATAGGTTAACAGAAGGGACATCTTAGTTGCTAGCCCAGTGATTTCTTAAAAATAATTCTTATTTATTCATTCATCATTGCAACAACGACAGTCAATGGGCCAGACTAATAGTGTTGAGTGGCTCCCAGCTTATAGTTGTGTGTTTTAATTATTATTATTATTATTTTTTATTTCTCCTTACTTTGGCTGTAGAATCCTTAGGCAAGAATTTGAAAGAGCTAGCAAGGTGGTAGATTGCAGCACTTAAAAACCTGATGTTGGAGCCAAGCTTTCTAGATTCAAATTCCAGATTTTTTTTTTATTATTACATGCACAATGTGAGAGACCTTGGGTATATTTCTTTTTCTTAATAATGTTTTTATTGATTTTAGAGAGAGAGGAAGAGAAGAGAGAAACACCAGTGAGAGAGAAACATTGGTCAACTGCCTCTAGCATGCCCTCTACTGGGGATCAAGCCCACAATCTGGGCATGTGTCCTGGCTGGGAATTGAACCTGCCAACTCTCCCTGCATGGGACGAAGCTGAACCAACTGAGCCATGCAGGCCAGGGCTTGGTATATTTCTTATATTCTTTGGGGCTTAGTTTCTTTATCTGTAAAATGACATTATTGAGAGTATGCAGTAATGTAATGTAGGAGAAGCATTTAGAACAGCACCTGGCACAGAATTATACTATAGGGGTATATTATGATTATCTTTGAAAACCAAAGGTTTTCAAAAAAATAAGGGTATAATCTTATAAAATTGCTTTGAAATGTGCATTCAGCATTTTTTTATTACACCCTAATCACACTTGTAGCAGCAGAAGCCAAAGATATATGCCTCTCTTAGTAATTTTTCAAATGATACTGATTATTATAAAAGTGAATAAATGCTAAACACTGTGTTTCATTAACAGGGTCTTAACTTTTCTATTATTGAGTGATAAAATAATTGTGAATCTAGTGACTCAATATGGTTGCTTAAAACCAAACCACATTCATGGTCATTGAAGATACCATGTGTTTTAGTTTTAAAATATTGAAAGATGGAAGCCATGTATATAATTGTTGGAGCCTTCACTGTCAGTCTACTAAAGCTCATCTCCCACTGTGCTCAGACTGACTTCCAATTATTATAACAAACGGTGCTGAGTAGCCTGAAAGCAAAATGAGTGGTTTGTTTAAATATTTTTTCTGCGATTTACTTTTCTACTTTTTATTTACTTGGCATAATTTACCAATTTTTTCAGAAATGTTATCATGTTTACCACTTTTCCTTTGGTACCTGAACTTTGCTCCCCTTGATGGCACTGGGCCAGAAAGGTGAAAAAATACAGAATGAGATCTCTAAAACATTCAAACTACCAGCTTGCATGTATTGTGTTTTTGTGTTTGGTTGGTTGGCTTTTGATTGATTTTTAGAGAGAGAGAGAGAAAAATATCGATTTGTTGTTCCACTTATTTATGCATTCATTGGTTGGTTCTTGTATGTGCCCTGACCAGGGACTGAACCTGCAACCTTGACATATCAGTATGACACTAACCAACTGAGCTACCAGGCCTGGGCTGTATGTATTATTTTTGAGGGCATCAGGCACTGGGAGATAAGAAAATAGAAACCTTGTCATTCAGAAAACTGAAAACAGTGGATAGAGAGCAAAATCCCGAAGTCCATAGACTTCTACACATCTCTTATTTTTAACAACCCATCTACATTAGGCAAAACCCATCCAATTTTTTATGACTTAATTGCTTCTCATTCTTTGAATTTATAACACCAATCTACTTTCTGTCTTTCAACATACATCCCAGAGAAAGGAAATAGAAAATAAAGCACATTGTTCAGTAGGATTTCATTGTGCACTGAGGGTAAAATCAGGCATGTGTAAATGGAAACGCCTTTGAAAGCCTCCCCCACTGAAATCTGGCAGGAGGTAAAGCACTTCCATTAGGATTTGTAACATCGATGGCTAGCTGCTTCACACAAAGTGCTACATTTGTGAACAAGGCACAAAATTGACTGTCAAGGAGATGTAAGGCCACAGTAGATTACAATCCATTTTGCACCAGGTTGTCTATGAGAACACAGTAACTCAACAACTCCCAGATTAGATTTCAGAAACCGTTGGTAGAGATTTACCATTGAATCTTCATTTGTTTCTGAAATAAGCCTTTTTATAATGACACTGTGAAGGGCACGACTGCATCTGGAAGTCAATGGGCATTTCATTGATATACTCCAAAAATTACTGGGGAAAAACTAATGCATATTCCCTAAATTTTAAATGGAGACATGGACATAGCCTAATGGTATAATGATTGTAATTATATGTCACTTGGCCAAATGTATGGTTAAAGATAATGTCAAAGTTGCCTCTTAGAACTCAGGGTCAGACACAGAAATAAAGCCTCTGATTTTCTGTTCATCTCAGCTTCCATTACTGACAAGGTTATTAGCCCGAGTAAGTGTGTGCTTGCTGAGTTCCAGACGCAGGACCACAGATCCCATTACCCAGCATTTAACTGTCTCTACCACTGTTCCATCCAAACCACTATTCTTCCCTCTGACATTATTTTCTGGATAAGAGTCAAAGCCATCAGGAACAACCCTGTTTTCATATATTCATAAACATGACTTATGTCAATATTTGTCATGTAATAAGCTAGAATTTAATCCCTTGAAGTATCCAGGGTAAAATAAAGGTCAGCTCCATGGCATCTCAGTTTCTCCCCTTATTCCAAATAGAGAAGAAGTGACTAGATGTGGGGTTTTTGGCCTTGGACCTTAACAATCCTAAACATAATTACCGTGCTTCCATGTGGTTTGAATCTCATACCCCACCATGAGATTCTTAGTATTTCTAATTCTCCTTTGCCGAAGGATATTTTTTTCCTCCGTTTTTACCTCAATTTCAACTGTGTTGTCAGAGTATGGGCTCCTCAAGTACAGGGCAGGTGTCTGAGCCTGCTGTATACCAAAAAGCTCTAGTGCATGTGGCATAAAGCAAAGGTGTAGCTATGCTTGCAACTTGTTGTTATTTTGATAGTATTTCGGCATGGGCCTAGTTTTAAATTGACTTCCTGTGGTTCTGAAAGGTCCCTGCAAATAAGAATCACCCTGGATAACTGTCGAATATACAGATTCTACAGAATCAGAATATATAACAGAGAAGTTGGGCAATCTTAGATTTAACACATAGGAGCAACTGTTGAATAGTTCTTAAAGGGAAACATTGAAATGTGCGCTCATAGCCCTGGCCAGTTTGGCTTAGTGTTAGAGCTTTGGCCCAGGACCTAAGGGTCACAGGTTCGATTCCTAGTCAAGGGCACATACCTGGGCTGCAGGCTGGATCTCCTGCCCCAATCCCCGGCCCCGGTGAGGGCTCCTGCGGGAGGCAAGCAATCAAAGTTTCTCTCTCACATCAATGTTTCTGTCTCTCTCTCCCCCTCCCTCCCTCCCTCCCTCCCCTTTCACTCTCTCTGTAAAGCAATGAAAAAAACAATCTCTGGTGAGCATTTAAAAAAGGAAAAGAAATGTGCAATCATAGAAGAAACTGACATGAAAGCATCCAGGCATTGAGAAAGAAAGGAAAGCCATCATGAGAAGCAGCTGGTCATATTCCTGGGAATTTTCTTTAGAAGAAGTTGAAATCCTCCTTGAAATGATCAGGGTTCCACGAGAAGCAGATGGAGTGCCAACCCGGAGAAACCATATTGATTTTCTTTCTGTA
This sequence comes from Miniopterus schreibersii, assembly GCF_964146895.1. Classification (NCBI taxonomy): domain Eukaryota; kingdom Metazoa; phylum Chordata; class Mammalia; order Chiroptera; family Miniopteridae; genus Miniopterus; species Miniopterus schreibersii. The sequence continues at coordinate 62,856,716 of NC_138111.1, read as the reverse complement.
TGATTGTGAAACACTCATAAATCTAAAGTGGGAATGATTGAAAGGACAGGGATGGGAAAGCAGGTGATTGAGAACGGAGAAACTGCAGGTCTTTCAACACCTACTTTCCCTGAGAGGAGAACAGCAATCACCTCTCCAGGACATCTGGAACATGAGACATCAGAGGCTCAGCAAGTACATAACTCAAGTCTTTGAGTGCCCACAACAGTAGTGATCTTAAAACAAACAAACAAAAAACCTAAGAGGGCTACTAAGACTCATCTGAGTGAGCCTCTTTTCCCCTTTGAGATTTAATAAATAAACTATACACTCTAAATTATATCCTTTGTTTCACATCTCTACTCAGTTTTTCTGTCTCTTACATGTTCTCTGAATTTTTCTCTCTCTTGTACCTTTAAAACAGGTAACAGGATAGGTGGTCTTTCTCTTTGCACACTGCCCCATCTCTCAGTCAATAAATTACTGTTGTTGTAGTGGTCATACATGACAGGATTTCATCCTGTTTTAAATAATATCGACTGGGTGCTTAATAAGTTGTTCTGTGTAGGGCACTGACAGGGAATGAGATAATACAGCCCAGTGCTGATCACAGGAGAGGCACTGACAAGCAGAGGGACAGTTCCCATTCTGCTTAGTGTCTTGTAGGTTAGGTGGAGAAATAACCAACCAATTATTATAGCTATTCTTCCAATTCAACCAATTATTATTACTATTCTTCAGAATAGTATTCTGAAGAATACTGTTCATAGAATAACATAGGTATTTATAGAACCATTGAAGAGACAAAAAACTCACTTATGGAAGATGTTTTCTTGGTATCTACTATCACTATATAACAAACTCCCCGAAAAATAGCAAATTAAAGAAACAAAGAAAGAGACATACTAGGTAGCTGGGTCCTCTGAGTCAGAATTTCTCCCAAGGCTGTCATTAAGGTTGTAATCATATCAAGGCTCAAATAGGGGAAGATTTGCATCCAAGTCCTATCACATGGTTGTTGGCAGGTAGCAGTTCCTTGGGGGGCGTTGGTCTGAGAGCCTCAGGCCCTTGTTGGCTGATGGCTAGAGGCCTCCCTCAGCCCCACGCGGGGGTCTCCATACATCAACTCAACATGTCATCTGGCTTCCCTCAGAGTCAGCAAGACAGAAGCCAGAGTATTTTTGTAACCTAGTCCTGGAAGCAACATCATTCTCTTTTGCCCTGTTCTGTTTTTTAGAAGTTGAGTCAGTAGTGGAACCCACACTCAAGGGGAAGGATTATATAAGTTCATAAATACCAGACGGCAGGAAACACTGGGAGCCATTTCAGAGGCAGCCAGAATCCTAAGAACAATAGAACAGTAAAAGCCCTAAATTTTGATGTAAAATCGGCATAGAAATGAACTGTTGCGTATTCACAATAATGACAGCAGTTGTGGTGGTAATCACGGTAATAGTAACCTAAAAGAAAGAAAATATACTACTTCAATAATGCGATATTTACTGCTTCCATATTCTAGGTAGATCACTTCAGAGGCTGATGGCTCTGATGTTTAGGGAAACAACTCGACTGGTATTTTCGTTGTGATGGTAATGGCTTCGGGAATAATTTGGAAAACATTTTATACACTGTAAGCCAAAACTTACTTATGAAATCAGTTAAGTGGATTGAGACTCAGATGCAGAGGACAGGAACTGAAAAAGTAAATTGTTAAGCCTTAAATGAAAAAGGTATGAAGTCACCTGGAAAAGAAAGATCATACAGGAGAAAGCCTGCCAGGAAAATTGACCTAAATCCAAGGAGGAAGCTTGGGATTTGGTTCTAATATTTGTCAACTATTTAAAATTCCTCCCAAGTCCCATATGCTTAATCAGGACTTTTCTCTCCACAGCAGCTTGAGATAGAGGGACACGGAGAAAATGAAGGAAAATGTAGAGGTGAGTGGCACAGAGGGAAGTCATCGTCGTGGAAGCCAAGAGCAAGGACTGGGATGAGGGACAGGAGCGGGCTGCTGGCAGAGTGGCTCAGATTCAGACTCCACGCCCAGGCAGGATGCCTTCAGTGTTCTAGGGGTGAGGCTAGAATCCACAGCCAGTGGGCTCTCAGCTCAGACCAGCACTTCACAGTGTCATGCTGTTTGGGATGGGAGGGGAGAGAGAGCCAGAGTGTTGTGATTGAAAAAGGGGCTTAAAACCCATGATCAGTGTACTTGTGAGTGTGATGGGACACAGAATTCTGGTACATTAAGGGAAGGGCGAGGCACCTCATAAATATCTCCTTCTGTAGCTTCACCACACCAGCCTCACATGTGGGCATTAGGAAGTGGTCTGAACTTTTGCATTCTACTCACTCTCCAGGCCGCTTAAAAACATCCCCAGGTTTTACCAATACTGATGATTACCATTCTGGACTCTGTCGATTCTACTTTCATGGAGGTATTTTTAATCTTAAGTTTTTTTCAGTCAGTTTGTTTTTTTACCATAACTATTTCAATACACATTATTGATTTTTAAGGAAATTCAAATGCCTTTTATATACCTAAATTATTCTATGGATATTTTAGGAATAGCTTTATTTAAAATTTCAGAAAAGGTGGCTTATAACTATAGTATAGTTTATTCTACTTTACATATTCCTTTTTGCAATTCTTTCTTTTCTTTTTTTAAAAAAATATATCTTTATTGATTTCAAAGAGAGGAAGGAGAGGGGGAGAGAGAGAAAAAAATCAATGATGAGAGAGTCATTGGTCAGCTGCCTCCTGCACGCCCCCTGCTGGGGATGGAGCCTGCCACCCGGGCATGTGCCCTGAGCAGGACTCGAACTGCTATCTTCTGGATCCTAGGTCGATGCTCAACCTCTGAGCTATGCCAGCCAGGCAATTAAATTCATTTCTTAATAAGTATTCTATTATACGTATAAATTTTGAGATATTTTGCTATAAAAATAATTTTTTAAAATGGGAACTTGGAAATATTAGCTCCTGCCTCTTGGCTGAAATGATAATTGGTTAAATAAACTCATGCACAGTTTGTGTGATTTCAAGATACTGAAGGAGCCTAATAAAAGACAAGAGTATAATGAAATAAAAATTGGCTGCGTTTCTGGATCTTTTTCCTGCTGAGAGAATGTAGTTAGTTGCTGTATACAATAGAGACATAAAATGGTCTCATATACAAATGAAAGTTCTAATAATGTTTTTTTGGATTAGCAAGCAGTTAAGCAAGCATAAACATTTATCAAATTGTGAAGAAAAAAATGACTAAAAAAAACAAATGAAAAATAGTACTAATTTCAGAGCTAGGACAGAAACAATGAACAGACAAGGAATATAGAAGAACTTGAGCTTTCCTCTAAAGGGAAAAATAAGAGAAACAATGTATTTAATTTACCAGTAAGGGAATTATGCAAATGTGCACAAAATATTTTTTGAAGATTTACAAAAAATATTATAAAATACAGTCAACAATCACACCAGGCTAGCATCTGGGAACTGAGACCAAAATAATAACACAGTTGTATATATTTTCTATTGCTGTGTAACAAATTATCACAAATTTAAGTGTTTACTACAACACCCACTCATTATCTCACACTTTTTGTAGGTCAGCAGTTCAGATGCTGCTGAGCTGAATGTTCTGCTCAGATCTCACCTGGCTGAAATCAAGGTGGTAGCTGGGGTTCGGTTCCAACCTCATGTGGCTATTGGCAATTCAGTTCTTGCGTCTATAGGTCTGACATTCCTTTTTCTTTCTAGCTGTCTCATAATCTCAGTCTGAATCTCATTGTATCTTCAACTCAAAGTCCAAAATCAAATCTAAATTTCATCAGTTTTAAAGTCTAAAATCTCATCATCAGTAAAATATACACTATGAGGACTTTTTTTTTTAATCCTCACGGGAATGGAAGGGGGAGAGAGAGAGAGAGAGAGAGAGAGAGAGAGAGACATCTATGTGAGAGAGACATATCGATTGGTTGTCTCCTGCACTGGGGCTGGGGATCAAGCCTGCAACAGAGATATATGCCCTTGGCTGGAATCGAACCCAGGACCCGTCAGCCCTCGGGTCTTCATTCTAACCACTGAGCCAAACCAGCCAGGGCCACTATGTGGACTTGATATACATCGTGAAACTGTTACCACAACCAAGTTAACACATCAGTCACCTCAGATGGGTACTTTTTGTGTGTGTAATGACAACACTGCTGACCTACTCTCTCAGCAAATTTCAAGTTTGCAATACAGTATTACTAACTATGGTCACCACGCTGTACATTAGATTCCCAGAATTTATGAATCTTATAACTTACAGGTTGTACACTTGACCCCTATCTTCCCACTTCCACCACCCACCCCCTGGCTCCTGGTCACCGCCATTCTACTCTCTGTTTCCATTAGTTTGCCCTTTTTGTTGTTGTTTTTTGTATCCTACATATATGTGATATCATACAGCATGTGTCTTTCTCTGTCTGGCTTATTTCACTTAGCATAATGTTCTCCAGTTCCATCCAGGTGGTTTCAGACGGCAATGCCTCCCTCTCTTTATGGATGAATAATGCACCACTGTGCGTGAGCATTTACTAATTCTGTTCATTATTTTAAAAGATCATCTTTCTGAAATCTCTTCCTCTTTTAAAGGGCCTGCCTGATTAGGGGAGGCCCACCCAGGACAATATCGCTTTTTATTAAATCAGAGTCACCTTATTAGGGGTCTTAACTACATCTGCAAAATTTATTTTTACAGGTTATTTTCACAGGCCTAGCTCCCACTTAAAGGGATGGGTCCATACATCCCTGTGTGTGTCAGGAGGTGGAAATCATCCAGTTATTTTAAACTTGAAGAATGTTGGCAGGAAAAATGACATATTACTTAGTTTTAGGTATTTCAAATATAATTCCAAATATTGTCAATAATGATTTATGGGATATGTAACTTGGATTAAGAGAGAGGGGAGAGGGTTTATAGATGGCATAATGTGGGAGGAATTGGTTAAACCTTGTGTTTAACAAAATACATGTGGATGTGAAAGACCCAAGGAGAAAGGAAGAATAACACATAAACCTATAATTGTGCTTCAACATTTGAAAGAAAAGTTGAGCAGATGCAATAACGTTACAGTAAGAATTAACAGGATATTTTTAAAGCACAGATGAGAGGCAAACAATTACCTTTTTGTGGGTTAATGAATGCCAAATAAGAACTTTTAGAGGAAGGAAGGAGAGAATATGAACTTTAGATAGAACTTGCTGCAAGACACAAGGCTGACCCAAAGCTGTGGACAGACAAGGTGTGTAGAGAAAAGCAAAGCAGGGGCATGAGGCTCATTGGGGGGGGTGGGGGGTGGTGACAGAATATTAGTGTATACTGAGGTCAGATTATGAGCCATCTCTCTGCCATTCCTCACAAGTTAGATATTTTCATATAGGTGATAGCTTTTAAACCTCTTGAAGCAGTTGAAACTTTTCCTTTAAGCTTCTGGAACTTTTCAAGTAAGATCTCCTGGAACTTGGAACCAAAGGAAGGCTGCACCAAGGGTAGGAGGCTCTCACGGCCCCAGCTGAGGGATTTGCTGCTTATCTCAAAGATAAGAAAAGATACAAAACAAAGCTAAAATGGGGATGCACTGATTAACAAGGTTCCTGTGTATTACCTGCATTTACTTAACAGCCTGAAGACAAATAAAAATAAATATGTTACTCTAGTAGGTTTTTTGTTGAAAGGGTTGCTTATTTCCTAAGCAAACTTTTCTGGTAAGTTACCAGATCCAGGATACGCTTCCCGAGGGCACGTCTGCCTTGGGCGGCCCTCCCCATCTGGCGGGGGACATTTTGCCCAGGAGTAGAAAACCAACTTGAAACGAGACAAGAGGATTGCCTTTCCCAGAATGTTAAACTTTGAATGAAAAGGTAATTGAAAAGTCCTGAGGTCTCCTTGCATCCTTCACAGCAGAAGTGCCTCTTTCGGTGTGATTAGTAGGAAAAGGTGTTTTTCACATTTTTAAATGGTTGGAGGAAAAGTCAGAAGAAGAATAACATATAAATGGCATATGAAATGTCTCTGATATTTCACATTTCAGTATACATAATGTTCTATTTATTTTTTTAGTACAGCCACGTGCATTCATTTATGCATTCTCTGTGGCTGCTTTCACGCTGCAATGGTGCCGCTGAGAAGTGCAACAGAGATTGTATGGTCCACAAAGCCTAAAACGTTTCACTGTATGTAAAAAAATTTTATAATCCTCACTCAAAAACATGTTTTTATTTATTTTAGAGAAAGAGGAAGGGAGAGTGAGGGGGAGAGAGAGAAACATCGATCTGAGAGAGAAACATCGACTGGTTGCCTCCTGTATGCACCCAGACGGAGGATCAACCTGTGACCCTTCGGTGCATCTGACAACAATCCAACCACCCGAGCCGCAGCCGCCAGGCTCTCAAATGTTTCCTACCTGGCTCTTTATGGCAAAAAGTTTGCTTACTTCTGCTCTATTCTAAAGGAGAGAAGCTGTCCTAGTTCAATCCCTGTTTGTCTTGTTTGCCCAGCTCTTCCTTTGATGACATAAACTGTTTCCATGTCCTGCCATTAAGGTTCCTATTCTATTTGCCCTAACAGGGTCAGCTTTCATTGCTTGCTACCAAAAGAACATTACATAATATAATTATCTAATGACTTAGTCCAAGAAATCCATTAGCTTTGCATAATTATAGAGCTCCACAATTTCAAGTAAATTTACCAGTGAATTAGGGAAAACAAACAAGGCAAAATATTCATTTTTAAAAATATCCAACACAGTGAAAAAATATTTCTTAACTGGGCAGCTAAAATTGTTCATAGAATTTTTTTTTTGTGTGGGGGTGACTGTGAATTCTGAGATTGTTATCATCATTTTCAGAAAATGGATGCTCTCTGGGAATTAGGGTTTCAATGGGAAGCCTACGGTTCCTACATGAATTCTGTCAGGACCACAGGGAGAAATGGGGGAATAAGACCTGCTATGCTACTCCAGCAGCTGTGCCGGAGGGAAGAAGCTTTTTCAGCTCTCTTGCATTTGAGCATAAAACTTAGGGACTCTTCAAACCGCCCTACTTGAGATTCTTCTTTTTTTAATCTTTTTTTCCTCTGAATTCCTTTTTCCACACCAACTGATGGCCAACGGGCTATACTTGCCCTATAATACCCACCCCGAAGGGCACACACGGGCCAGATCCCAGCCTCCTCCTGCCTGCTTTATGCTCTCACAGGGAGACCACTATGCTTCTGTTTTATTTGTACAAGTGCAATTTCAGAGCACAAATTATGGTTTCATCTTTTCCCTCATCACTCTTTCTCCCTAAACCTACTGCAAGAGTTTTATCCATTTAATTGTTTCCTTTTTTTCCATAAATCAACCACATTCTGACTTTTCACTCTCAATTCAAACCGCCTGAGCCATGTGATAAGTGACATCAGTGGTACTTTGCTAGCACAGAGATTCCCTCCCTCATGCTAACACAGCTGCCTTCAGATTCCCAGCCCTGGGTCAGCCATGTCGTCTACGGCACTTCTGCTTCCTCTAAAGGCAGAGTAAGGGACACGGGAAACATGCAGTTTCCCAGGTACCAGCTGAGAAGGAGTGCAAAAGTACCTCTTGACACTCCAAGGGATCCTAAAATGTAAAAAAAAAAAAAAAGATATAAAAAATTACCATAAGTCTCAAAGAAAGTCATATATGTATTTGGATATATTTCTATCATAGTCTGATTATTATGGGCCCAAGCCCCCCAAAATAAACTACACTGTTGGCATGGAGAGTGTGGTTGCTTAACCTAAGGTGTTATTTTCAGTTCTCCCCTCTATAAGTGGGCCTGACCCTCCTGGGCTATGGCAAAACAGGGGAAGTGATTTGAAACCAAGCTGTCAAGACTGTTCCTAACTAAGAACACTTCATCCAAGACCAGGAATGACAGTGTCAGAATTTTTCCAGTTTATGATGCTGAGTTCCTTCTAAGCAGTGATGCTAAACAAATTAATAGGGCAAATATTGCCATGTGAACACAGAACTATGTAACTTACTACCTGACCCAAGAATTCTGACACAGAATTTGGGTTTACATATACAGAGGGAGAATTCTAAACACTTCGAAAAAATGTTTTTAGTGTTTTTTTTATCCAATCTAGGTTCACACCAAGAAAGCCCCTTGGGGTGGTCTAAGGTTGTTTAACTTGGAATTATATTAGGTCCACTCTTCCTTTTTTGTTTTTCTTAGATCCTACTAATATAAAAACTGGATCTTTTCTTCCCATTGTCTCTTGCTAGTGGCAGTTGGTATTACCATTTTTGTTGGGGTAGAGACATTATTTGATTAGATTAATTTTATACATGTCCATCTATTTAAAAAATCCCATGAAACTGAATTTGTATTTTTCCATGTTACTCTCAATCTCAGGGCACTTCTCGGACTGACTGAGGATGACATGTTGGACCCGAGGGAATAGTTCAGGTCGTGAACGGAGAGCCCCGGAGGCCTCTTCCTCAATTCTTTCCCAGAAAGGACTGCACGCCTCTCCTAGGTAATCCTGACCAGAGCCTCACAAAGCACTGCCTTAGGATTCTCAAGTTTTGTATACGAGGATAACAAATTACTAACCAGCCTTTCTAAGCTTTATGTCTACAGCTGGCCTCGTCCGAATTTTGTGATCTTGTCTCTCACTTCACTAAAATAACCAAGCACTGTGAGCTTTCTTTCTTTCTTTCTTTCTTTCTTTCTTTCTTTCTTTCTTTCTTTCTTTCTTTCTTTCTTTCTTTCTTTCTTTCTTTCTTTCTTTCTTTCTTTCTTTCTTTCTTTCTTTCTTTCTAATATATCTTTATTGATTTCAGGGAGAGGAAGGGAGAGGGAGAGAGAGAGAGAAACATCAATAATGACAGTCATCGATTGGCTGCCTCCTGCACGCCCCCGACGGGGGATGGAGCCCGCAACCAGGGCATGTGCCCTGACCGGGAATCAAACCCCGACCGCCTGGATCCTAGGCCCATGCTCAGCCACTGAGCCACGCCCGGCTGGGAATGAGTTTTACTTCTTAATTATCCCTGCCTCGCCCCCGAATTTGGCTGCCACGCTTCTCCAACCCCATACTAAGTGTGAGGAGGAAGTGCCCCTAGTTTTTTTAAAAGGCAAAATCACCAACTATTGGCCTCAAATCGAACCTCCCCTTCATCACCTTTGCATCATTCTATATATTACAATATACTTCTAAGCCTGGTCCTAGAAATTCTTATTTTTCCACCACACATGCTGTTTTTTAAGTTCAAACATTCTACCATATATTCAATTGAATCAAAAGCATCATTAATACATACAGCAATGTGTATGCTACACTCAGAAATTTTAAAAGGAAACCATGACACGCCATTGATTGTAAGACACATTCCAATTTCAGAGATGTTAAATTATTAAAATTATGCATTTTAAAATTGATAAAATATGCATATGCTCAGCACTGAGGTGTGCTGGAGATGCAGAAATAACTAAGATGATGTCATAACTCTTGGAAAGTTTGTGGACCTTCAGCCTTACAGGCATGGGTACTCTCTCTCCAAATGAAGAACACGTTGAAAATTGAGAAACGGGATTTCATTGCACAAAGATAGTTAATTTCTGATTGTGTACTTGCATTACATATGGGTTTTACTGAGCAGTTTTTGAGCAATTTCTCAAAACTATTCAGAGCAATTTGATCTGTGCTTGTGAATTACAATAATCTAAAGCACATTGTGCAGCACTGTGCTCCTCACAAAGAATGAACTGACTTCCTAGGTAAGCAAATTGTGATATCCACTTAACCAAATATAATTAGGAAAGTAAATTTGCTACAGATGCATTTTAAAAGCATTTTAGTTTCATGTATAAATTTCAGCTGGGACTTTGACTCATTTTCATTCCTCAGGATAATATAGGGACAAAAATGTGTTGGAGTTATCTGATAATATGTTTTGTGGCTATAGAACTGGTGACTTAGACTTTGGTTTGGAGAAGATGGAAATTTTTTCTCATGTTGGAAGAAATGTTCAGGGTACATTGTGCCCTGTGCTGACAATGACTGTAACTTCAATTGGAAAGAATATGCTAATGTAGATGTCGTGATTAATCTCACTTGAATTCATGAGTAAAAAAATAAATTAGGAATTCTTAAATTCTTATTTCCACCATCATAGACATATACTATACATAGAAAATAAACTATGTCTTTATATTGCACAATTCAGTTGAAATTGGATTGGTCACAGAGTGGCTGTACTTATATTAATCCTTTCCCTGAAACTGATAAATACACGGATCCTTTTTGATTACTGCTATTTGTGACAATCCTGAGGTAAAGCAGAAAAATTACTTAGCAGTAAGGAATGGATACCCAGGAGTAAAAAGAGTCATGAAATCAAGGGAGGAGATTAAGCAGAGGCTAACATGTCCTCTATAAACTCTCCTTCATTTCCTTGTGCCCAAGGTAAAACTAGGGAGAGTTTTGAAACTGGTTTAGAACAGGAAATTATTATGGAACAAAAATAAGGTAAATATTAGGCATATTTTTATATTTGAGCGAGTCATAACTAAGAAGAATTTGGGCCATTTTAAAATTTAAATTTGAATATAGAGTATCTCAAACTAAATTTAACATTTCTTCTGTAATACTCTTCATAATCTCTGAGCATTCCTCATAGATATCCATGACAGATAATTATATTTAAGAGGGAGATCTGTGTGCTTTTCTGTATTTGCATATATATTTGAGCAAGGTTCACTTTTTAGCTCCAAAGATAATAATACATCAGATATTTACAAAATTGAATGTCTATGATAAAACTACTGCTATAATTGATTAACTTGAAGGCAGTTTCAATAAAATTTATGAAATAAGAATAATTTATCAAATTATAACTTATAAAACTGAAGGACCTTTTAAAATAGCATGTGGATTTTTATTCTAACAGATATTGTTTCATTTACTTGGACTGAACTTTTAAACTATGGAATAGTTTTTAAATATTATTATTAAAGTAAAAATATATTTAACCTTGTAGCATCACGCAAAGTAATGGATGTTGTTTCTGACATTTTATGGCAAATTCTATTCAATGCTTTTACTTTTTCTTGCTGAGCCTCATTTTGAGTCTTCATTAACTCAGAGAAAGCACATAATTGACTGTCAGCTAGAAACATATTCTCAGGGCAGACTTAAGGATCATCAGCCAACAGTGTTTAAGGAAATATGGTATATTCAGTTTTATTGTTTTTATTATTCAGCTTAGACTTCCTTGTAAAATGATAAAAGGTATGTATAAGTAACTTGGGTACTCTTATTTCATGCAATTGTCTTTTAGATAAAGGTTAGCACATTTAATTCCCCTAAAAGGACGTTCATAAACAGAAAAATTAGGTTTGTGCAAAAATCTACCCAACTTGCTTCTGGGTGAGGGTTCTTGAAGGTATTTTAAGATCCAAACTGCATGAATACACTTAGAAACCTCTCTGTTTCAGATAATCAGGTCTAGAAATAAATACATTGTTCTTACCTTGAGACTTGTTGGCTTTACAAAATATATAATTTTTTAATTTGTAATTCTTAGTTTATAGTTATTTAATAATAACTCAATAATTTAAAAGAAATAGTTAAAGATTAAATAACAAAATGAAATATACTCCCTCAATTCAGTGCTTTAAAAATATTGCTATTGAAGTACCTCTATAAGCAAAGTAATTGCCCGCTCCAGGTGTTTAAAGGTGTAGTTTAGAGTTTAGATTTTATGTAAAGAATGTCTTCAAACACTATGTTTCATTTTAAAAAATGCAGATAACGTTTGCATTTTATTCTATCATATATTAAGTATCTTAATATAAAATTAATGTTTCAAATAACATATTACTAAACAATGATTGGGTTAACAATGAAATCAAGGAAGAAATCAAAAAGTACCTTGAAACAAATGGAAATGAGAACACAACCACCCAAAATCTATGGGACGCAGCAAAAGCAGTCCGAAGAGGGAAATTCATAGCAGTATAGGCCTACCTCAATAAACAAGAAAAATCTCATATAAATAATCTAACTTTACATTCAAAGGAACTAGAAAAAGAACAACTAACAAAGCCAAAAATGAGTGTTAAAAAGGAAATAATAAAGATCAGAGAACAGATAAACTTAATAGAATCTAAAAAAAAAAAAATTACAAAAGATCAATGAAACCAAGGGGTTGTTCTTTGAAAAGATAAGCAGGATTGACATACCTTTAATCAGACTTATCAAGAAAAAAAGAAAGAGGATCCAACTAAATAAAATCAGAATGAAAGAGGAGAAGTAACAATTGACACTAAAATACAAAAGATTGTAAGAAAATATTATGAACAACTATATGCCAACAAATTGGAAAATCTGGACGAAATGAATAAATTCCTAGAAACATACAATCTGCCAATACTGAATAAAGAAGAATCAGAGAATTTGGATAAACAGATTACAACTTGTGAAACTGAAACAGCAATCAGCAAAACCCCAACAAACATAAGTCCTCAACTGGATGGCTTTACAGGTGAATTTTACAAAACATTCAAAGAACTAACACATATCCTCAAACAATTAAAAAAATTGCAAGAAAAACAAAGATTCTCAACCTCATTTCATAAGGCCGGCATTATACTAATTCCAAAATCAGATAAAACCACTATAAAGAAAGAAAATTATAGGCCAATATCCCTGATGAACATAGATGTAACATCCTCAACAAAATATTAGCAAACCAGATCCAGCAACACATTAAAAAGATTGCACAACATGATCAAGTGGGATTTATTCCAGGGATGCAATGTTGCTACAACATCCACAAATTGATGAATGTGATTCACCACATAATTAAAATGAAAGATAAAAACCATATGATCATATCAGTAGGTGCAGAAAAAGCATCTGATAAAATCCAGCACCCATGTATGATAAAAACTTAAAGTAAAGTGGGGATAGAGGGAACATACCTCAACATAATAAAGGCCATATATGGCAAACCCACAGACAACCTCATACTCAATGGGCAAAAAATAAAAGTATCTTCCTTAAGATCAGGAACAAGACAGGGATGTCTCCCTTCACCACTCTTACTCAACACAGTACTGGAAGTCTTAGTCACAGCAACTAGAAAAGAAGAAGAAATAAAAGGCATCCAAGTTGGAAATAAAGAAGTAAAACTGTCATTGTTTGCAGATGATGTGATACTTTCTTTATATAGAGAACTCTAAAGATTCCACCAAAAATCTACCAGAACTGATAAGTGACTTCAGTAAAGTAGCAGGATATAAAATAAATATCCAGAAATCAGTTGTATTTTTATACTCCAGTAATGAACTATCAGAAACAGAGAAAACAATGCCATTTACAATTGCTTCAAAAAATACCTATGAATAAATTTAACCATGGATGTAAAAGACCCATACACAGAAAATTAGAAGACATTAAAGAAAGAAATAGAAGATACAAATAAGTGGAAGCATATGCTGTATTCATGGATAGGAAGAATTAACATCATTAAAATGTCCATACTACCCAAAGCAATCTATAGATAATACAATTTCTATCTAGATGCCAGTGGCATATGTAACAGAACTAAAACAAATATGTGTGGTTCCAAAACTGTGGTTCCGGTAATGTATATGGAACCACAAAAGACCCCAAAATAGCCACAGCAATCTTGAGAAAGAAGAATAAAGTTGGAGGAATCATGATATCAAACTATACTACAAGATCATAGTAATCACAACAGTATGGTACTGACATAACAGGCATACAGATCAATGGAACAGAATAGACAGCCCAGAAATAAATCCACACCTTTATGGTCAATTCATATTTGAGAAAGATGCAAAAAGCATACAATGGGCTAAAAATAGTCTCAATAAATGGTGTTGGAAAAATTGGACAGATACATGCAAAAAAATAAAACTACACTATCAATTTACACCATGTACAGGAATAAACTCAAAATGGATTAAAGACTTAAATGTTAGGGTCAAAACCACAAAACCCTAGAAGAGAACATAGGAGTAAAATCTCAGACATTTCCGGTAGCAATATTTTTTTTCTGATATATTGCCTCAGGCAAGGGAAACAAAAGGAAAAATAAACAAATGGGACTACATCAAATTAAAAAGGTTTTGATCAGCACAGGAAACTATCAACAAAATGAAAAGACAGCCCACTGAATGGGAGAACATATTTGCCAATAATACAGTTGATAGGAGGTTAATATCCAAAATTTATAAAGAACTTATAGAACTCAACACCAAAAAACAAACTATCCAATTAAAAAATGGGCAAATGACCAGATTAGACATTTCTCCAAAGAGGAAATACAGATGGCCAATAGGCATATGAAAAGATTCTCTACGTCACTAATCATCAGAGAAATGCAGATTAAAACCACAGTGAGATATCACCTCGCCCCTGTCAGAATGACTGTCACTGATAAATCAACAAAGAATGTGGAGAAAAGGGAAGCCTTGTGCACTGCTGGTGGGGGTGCTGACTGGTGCAGCCACTACGGAAAGCTGTAAGGAGTTTCCTCAAAAAATTAAAAATGGAGCTGCCTTACAACCCAGCAATTCCACTTTTGGGAATTTATCCAAAGAAACCCGAAACACTAATCAGAAAGAATATACACAGCCCTATATTCATTTGCAGCAGTTTTTACAATGGCCCAGATCTGGAAGCCACCCAAGCATCCACCAGGAGATGAGTGGATAAAAAAGCTGTGGCACATTTACACCATGGAATACTATGCAGCTGTAAAAAAGAAGGGTCTCTTACCTTTTGAGACAGCATGGATGGACCTGCTGAGCATTATGCTAAGCGAAATAAGCCAGTCCGAGAAATACAAGTACCGCATGATTTCACTCCTACGTGGGATCTAATGAACAAAAGAAACAAACGAAATAGAAACAGACCCATAGAGAACAGATTGACAACTGTCAGAATGGAGGGGGGTGGGGGGCTGGGTGAAAAAGTTGAAGCGGTTAAGAAAAGAAAACACGAGACAAAAAACAACAGCCCTTGCCGGGTAATTTAGTTGGTTGAAGTGTTGTCCCGTATTCTGAAAATGTGGGTCTGATTCAGAGCACATACCTAGTTTGTGGTTCAATCCACGTTCGGGGAACATACGGGAGGCAACAAATTCACCCTTCTCTCTCTCTCTCTTCCCTTTCCTCTCTCTCTCAAATGGATAAAAACATATTCTCGGGTAAGAATTAAACAACAACAATAAACAAGCAAACCTAAAACCTCATAGGCAATTATGGTAATTATGGAAATTATCAGGATGAAAGGGGGTGGGGGCAGGTAGAAGAGGGGACAGGGAGGGATAAACGGTGATGGAGGGAGGCTCGACTTGGGGGGGGAGCACACAGTACAATATACAGGTGGTGTATTATATATTATATAATGGTACACCTGAAACTTATAAAATTGTCCTAGCGTCCCACCAAGAAACTATAACAGGACCAAAGTCCAATCTCATTGTGTGAGGCACTTGGTAACGTGGTCAGAGAGAAAAAAGAATTAGTGTTAAATACGGCTAGAACCAAATCTGCCTAAGGCCTGCTATTTTGTTAACTATTGGCAAGTGGTGCTGTGATACGTAGAATGAATGGTCATACAAAGTGTATATTTTAATGATGATATTACATTCCAAAATTTAAGGAACTTCTGGAGTCACACTGAATTCTAGCCTGGGTTACATGGGTGAAGAGAGAAGGGGATCCGAGAGAGTATTTGCCATTGCTATAACAATTTATTTGGCATACCACCAAATTTCTTTTGCTTCATACTGGAAAAGCAATTCAAATAGATTTCCCTTGACAATGAGTCGTAACTGCTATTACTGTACATGAGACACGCACAATGAACAACACTGCACAGTTGATGTCTTTAGTATGCCATTGGCCAAAAAACACGGAGATGACAATATCATTCACGTTTGCCCAAAGAGATTTGACTCATCAAGCCTTTACTTTCTCCCTTGTTGGCATATTAGGAAAGTCCACTAATTATTTTGTAGGTCTCCATTGTCATTTTCTGCAGGTTAGGCGTAAACAGGTATAGAAAATATTGAAATAAATTAACGTCAATTTAAAAATTAAAGTATTAATCTTCTACTCATGGTAGTATGGTGGACCAGGCATTTTGAATAAATTTTCTAGGGCAAAACATTTAGATGTTGGATAAACTGGAACACAAACTTTCCAGTGCATTGCTGAAATGTTTTCTCAATAATTTTTCTCTAGTTACCATGTTCATGTTGAAATCAAATTACACCTATATTGATACTATGCCACAGGTCACCAAGGCTCTTTATATTTTTTAATCTCCTTGCTCTCTGTTTTTCAGACTGGGGACTACTTTATGTTGACATGTCCTCAAGTTCAGTAAGTATTTATTTTGCACCTGTCGTTGGTGTTAAGCCACATCAATGAAATTTTTAAATTCAGAAGCTGAACTTTTCAAGTTTGGATTTTTGTTTTAATTTACATTTCTTCATTTAAATTCCACACAATCCACTCATTATGATCATTTTTTTCCCTAAATTATTGAAGATATAATAGTTAATTCAAATTCACTGTCTCCTAATTTTGAGATGTGGAGACACTCTTGGTCTTTTGTGTTGACTGCTTTTATTCTTCATTATGTTACATTTTTATGCTTCACCATATGTCTAGTAAATTTATATTTTATTATGGTCATTCGAGTGATGCATTGCAAAGTGTCTGGATTATGTCTTGTTCTGAAGAGTGTTGAGATGTGTTTTGCTGGTGGTTAAATTACTGTGAGATTCTCCTGTGTCTTTCAGATGGACTTCATTCTTTGTCACAGCAAGCGTTCAATGGTTTGTGGCTCAGTCCTTGGGGATGGTCCTACAGTGCACCCCATACTATAAGGAATGTCTTTTTGGGGGGCGTTAATCTGAATGGACTTTGTGCTCAGTGAGGACTCGACACTTCTCTTGGGCCACAGCTCCAGTATCTTCCAGTGATGCATCACCTCTGGTTTCATCAGTAAGTTCTCAGCCCAGAAGGAAATGATATCTTCAGGTCTCCAGGAGTGTTTGCCTGCACTGTGAGAAACACAGGCCTCAGAGAAGTAACTGAATTCCCACGCAAATGGCATGTACCATCAAGCACTGCTCCCCCCTTCCCGGAACCCTATCATCTCAGTGGGAAGGGCCTCTACTCCCTCCTTAGCCCTGCCAAGCTGCTCTTGAACTCATCTCAGGAGAGTGTCCCCGTGCAGGAGGTTAAGATGATTCACACGGGGCTTACCTCCTGTGTTTTTCTCTTTGCAAAAATCATAGTTCTATGCTGCCTGTAGTTCCTTGCCTAAAGTGGTTGGCCCCAATATTTTGCCCAGTATTATGGTGTTTTTTTCCTGGAAAAGCAAGTCTAGTAACAGTTTCTGGAAGCAGATGACTTGTGGCTTTTATTTGGCTATCTAAAATTATATGCTGGTTACATACAAAGATATTTTGTATACGTGTGCTCATTAAAACTCTCTTGTCATCCTTAGAATTCTCCAACAAATGACCTCAGTCCGTAACAGCTTGTAACTATGTTTTCTGACTAAACTAGCTCAACATCATTTCTTGTTACTGCTGTTTTCCAAATTTTGTCAATGGTATATTTTTAAACTAACTGCTTATAAAGAAAAAAGCCGAAAGGACAGAATCATAGTTTAATTGTTTACACTTGGAGTCCTAATGGTCCTTTTCTACATTTGAGTCATTACAAATAAAGTAAAATTTCTTCTATAAGAAAAAATAAGAAAGTGTTTTTTTACTACTCTTTTTTATTCATAGTCCATCAAGAAGCCTTTATTGCCTCAGGCAGCTAAAAATGTTAATAGTTGGAAAAGGTTATTTAGTTTTCTTCATTAAACCATGAAATTAAATTGGATTTAAATGGTTCCTCACTCAAATATAACCAATCTAAGGTGATCTTAAAATATTATTCTAAAAGGCTTCTAGATCTCCTATGTTGAAGAATAATATTGATTTTTTGTGTGTGACTAATGATATCAGTTTAAATAAAATAAGTACATATGAAACACAAATATAGACACTTTCCTAAATTTCATAGATATTTATAGAGTTTTTTATTGATTACTTTTCATGATAAAACAAAACAACACAAAACTCTTCAGAGGCTGGTCACGCCACTTCATAGTTAATATTAACTCTGAATTGGCAAGTGTTACAAGTAGGCATTTAATGTCTTCAAAACTAAAGTGTTCCAAATCAAATTCAGGTAAGAACTGATTATTGGAAACAGATGTCAGTTATTTAAACTGATTTTCTCATTTATGAAAACAAATGTATTCTCAATCCAGGTGAGTCAGTCAAGGCTCAATCAGAGACACAGGGTCAGTAGCCATTAATGCAAGGATTGGGCTTCCACAAATGTGGGAGCTGGCAAGGTAAGCCCGAAACCCTGAAACCCGTGGGGCAGGCGGCCTGGAAGTGCAGCCTGGGTCTTTCAGGTTGGGCTGACCCTGCCTTCCAGAGGCAGAATTTCCTCCTTTTCTGGGAAGCCTAAGCTCTTTTCTTAAGACCTTTCAGCTGATTGAATGACCACCAAGATTTATCGAGGATATATTTTTTAAAAATTTAAATCAGCTGATTAATTACATCTATAAAATACATTTACAACAATACCTAGAAAACTGTTTGGTTAAATTAGTGGGGACGATAGTGACCGCCATCTGAATTTGTTTCCCCAAAATTCACATGTTAAAGCCACCCCCAGGGTTATGATGTTAGGAGGCGGGGCCTTCCGGAGGTGATTAGGTCATGAGGGCGGGGCCCTCACGGGTGGGCTTAGTGCTTGTAGAAAAGAGAAGGGAGAAGGCTCCCTTGCCCACGCCACCATGTGAGGGCACCAGAAGTCTGCGTCCCAGAAGAAGGCCCTCGCCTAGCCATGCTGGCACCCTTACCTCGACTTCTGGCCTCCAGAACAGTGAGACATCAACTTGTGTTGTTTATAAGCTGCCCACTCTGTGATATTTTGTTATAGCAGCCCAAACTAAGGCAGTAGCCTCCGTAATTATGAGTCTGCCTGATAATTGTGAGTCTGCTTTATGAATTCCAGACTTCCCCTGGCAGTCGCACAGCATGTATGCCAAATTTTTATAGTAAATCTTTTTACATATATCGACCTCGGTTCTGTTTCTCTAGTTGAACCTTGACTGATGCAGATTTTCGTTTCTGGGAGTGGGTGCTGCTATAACAAACACCTGAAAATGTTTAAGTCGTTTTGGAACTGGGTGATTGGCAGAGCATGACAGAAAAAGCCTGGATTGCCCTGAACTGACTGTTACAAGGAATATGAACGTCAAAGATTCTGCTGCTAAGGGCTCAGAAGGACATGAGAGATGTGTTATGGAAACTGGGAAAGAGCATATCTTTGCTATATTGTGATAGAAGTTTTAGTTGGCTTGTTTCCTGTGATTATGTGGAAATCAAAGCTTATAAGCAATAAACTCGAATATTTATCTGAGGGTATTTCCAAGTGAAATATTGAAAGTGTGGCTTAGGGTGATCTTGCTGCTTGTAATTTAAAAAAAGCAAGAAGAAAGAGAAAAATTAAGGGGAGAAATGTTAAGCAAAAGGAACTAGGGCTTGGTAATTGGGAAACTCTCAGCCCATCTAGGTGGCAAGAGAAACTCTAAGTAGAAGATTCACTCGCAGCAAAGTATGCTCTTAAGAGAAAGTGTTTGTGGTGTGTTAGTGATGTACTACACTAATTTACTTTCAGATGTTAAATCCATTTGCATTCCTAGGACAAACACCACCTTTATGATTATTTTTTATCTGTGGTTGGATTTGCTTTGCTGGTATTTTGTTAAGGAGTCGTGTCCATATGCATAAATGATACTGGTCTTGGTTTCGGTTTCTTGTGATGTCTTTGTATGGTTTGGTGCTGAGTTGGGAAGGGCTACCTCCAATTCTATTTTTGGAAAAGCTCGTGAATAATTGATATGCATTATTTTTTAAGTATTTTGTAGATAATAGTTTGGTGTCTATGAAAAACATGATCCATTCCATGTAAGTTACCCAATTTATCGACAATTATTTACAGTATTTCCTCCTAACTTTTGATTTCCGTATGATCAGTAATAATGTTCCCTCTTTCACTTATGATTCCAATCATTTGAATTTTTTTTCTTTGTTTCATTGGTTAATCTAACTAAAAGTTTGTCAATTTTGATTTTTTTTTTTTTTTTAAATATAAGGCTTTGGTCTCTGATATTGCCCTACTCTATTCTCCCCTAAACCTTTGTGCCCATCTTTATTACTTCCTTTCCTGCGCTTATTTTAAATTTAGTCACCTTTTTTTCCCCATTGCATTCAGATAGTGTAGGTTATTGATTAAAATTTTTTCAGCTCAATAGCACAGAAAAATCTTATTATGAAATGGCTAGAGGCCCTGAATTTTTCCCAAAGAAGACACACAAATGTCCGAACGTACATGAAAGGTGCTCATCAGGACCACTCAGCAGGGGAATGTAGGTAACTTTAGAATGGCTGTCTTAGAAAAGTCAAGAAATTACAAGTTTTGGTGAGGACACGGAGAAAAGGGAACCCTTGTGCACTATTGATGGGAATGTAAATTGGTGCAGCCACTATGAAAATCGGTACAAACTTTCAACAAAGATTAAAAATAAAACTGCCATAGGATCCAGATGCTCTGCTTCTGGGTATTTATCTGAAGAAAATGAAACCCTGTTGAAGATATGTGCCTCCGCCTTGATGGCTCCCTCCCTCTCTCCCTCCCTCCCAGCGCCAGGGCTTGGGCCAGCCTCACTGCCACCCCGGGAGAGGGCGAGGGCTCTCACTTAGGCAGTGAAAAGAAGAAATCTCGCCTTTTCTCACAGCACGAATGGGCCTTGAGGGCATTGCTAGAAAAAGAAATTATTTTTTCTTAGTACATTCATTTATAGCTATGGATTTCCCTGTGAGGACTTCTAATGCTCTATCCCATTAACTTTCCTTATACTGTGCCTTCATTTTCATTTACCCCAAAGTATTTTCTGATTTCCCTTTTGATTTCTTATTTCTCAATAGTTATATAAGTAGCATTTCCTGTGTGCTGTTTAATACACACATATATGTGTTTCCCAAATGTTTCTTACTAATTTTTAATTTCATCCATTGTGATAAGAGAGTATATTTTGTGTTATTTCTATGCTTTTAAATTAATTGACATTTGCTTTATGGTCTAAGATATGGTCCACTCTGGAGAAGATTCTGTGTGCACTTGGAAAGATTAGAGTGTACATTCATTGTGTTGCTCAGTGGAGTGTCCTATAAATGCTTGCCAAGCCTAGTTGATTTACAGTGTTGTTGCAATCTTATATTTCCTTTGTAGATATTTTTCCTAGATGTTCTGTTAATTCTTGAAAGTTGAGCATTGAAATATGCAGCCATTATTTTTGTATTGATTTCATTTCTGCCAGTTTTCTTCGTGTAAACTGCTGTTCTGCTCTAAGGTGCATACATGTCTATAATTATTTCCTTTTGATGGCTTTATTCTGTTTACCATCCTATCATCACAAAAGTCCACTTCTAATCTCTAATAAGCTATTTTGTCTTAACATCTGTTAGTCTGCTATCTGTACAGGCACTTCACATTTCTTGTGGTTGCTACTGCATAGTCTATTCATCCTTCTACTTTGTTATTTTTTTGTGGTTTTAAATCAAAATGCTGTAGACAGCACATAGTTGGACTTTTAAAATCCAGTCTTACAATCTCTGCCTTTTGATTAGAATTGAATCCATTTACATTTAATTATAAATAATGTTGAATTTATGTGTACTATTTTACATTTTTTTGTGTCAAATTTTTTTTCTGCCCTTCTGTCTCTCATTTACTGCTTTCTTTTGAATTAAGTGATTATTTGCCCACTAAAATTTTATTTTTTTTATTTCCCATAAGAATTTTCTGTAAGAATATTGTTTATTTTATGGAGTTATTTACTTAGTGGTTACTCTAGGGTTTACTAGATATAGCTTTACGTATCAGAATTAGCACCAGATTTATACTAGCCTAATTTCAGTGAAATATAAAATGTTACTTCTACGTACCTCTATTTTTATCTCCTTATATTTTATCTGTGTGTATGTATGTACATATATATATGCATACATACATATGTATTATTCATATATGTGATATTGTATATATATACATATATATTTGATATGTGATATAATATTTATATATGTTATATATACTATATATCATAAATATATATCTATATATATAAATATTTAATATATGTGTGTGTGTATATACATATGTGTGTGTGTGTGTGTGTGTGTGTGTGTGTGTGTGTGTGTGTATATGATATTTGTTTGGTGAGTCCTTAGAATTGAACTTCTCCAGGTCCTGTTGGAAATTAAACCAGATCCTTTGGGAAGAGATTTGGAGCTATCTGCTCATGTCCTGTTTTTCAAAACAGGTAAAATCTCAGGGCCAAGACTAGGAATCCAAAAGTAGGAACAATAGCACATTTTTTTCAGAGTGACAGCCCTTCTTAAAATGTCAAACATTCAGTGGAGGGGTGGGCAATAAACTGAGGTCTTCTTGGCTTCCTGCCACAGAGCCACTGCCTTGCAAGCCCGGGCAAATGTGCCTAGAGACCAAGTATTCTTATTCCATGGGTAATGCAGAGTCTCTATCCCATAGGTGGAGGCTGGGCAGGAGAGAGCCCCATCTCTCCACCATGCTTATCTAGAGCGTGGCCTCATCAATAAGGAACAGAGGAAAGGTTTAGAAATGTTGATGTCTTACTCTTCCCAGGAATGAAGCTCTTCGGCTGGGAGCTGGCAGGAGAGGGAGCCCTGTGTGCTTGGGTACATAAGTCTGGAGTTTCCCTTTTGCTAAGCTAGGAGGTGGAGTGAGGGAACGGTCTTGGTTTTAATACCACAGAGTCTCACTTTTCTTACTGAATTTTCAAAACTTTCTTGAACAGATTTTTTTATTTTATTTTACTTTGCTGTATTCCTTTAGAACCACTTCCAGAGACTTTATGTCCTTTTGTTAATTGTTTGTTAGCATATCACAGGAGAACTGGTCTACAGAACTTCTCGGTTGCCCTGCTATAGGTTGGCCTAGGGATAAAGGTTTAAACTTCCATTTCTGAAATGCCATAGCATCCTGAACCCACACGCCAGGCTTGCTTATGTGAGAATCTGAGTCAGTGGTTCAGGGGGAGGCTTGAAACTACATATTCTTATTGCAAAAGAGTTACTTAGCTAAAGTTTAATTCCCTTATGGACACCTATAGTTCTTTTAAGGACTCTTGTAAGACAAATACTTTTATTTAAAGAAAATGAAAAAATATAGAAGCAACTCTAAATTTAGTGAGTTCTTTCTTTTCCAATCGTATAAACCAGTTGAGCTTTGTACCATTTTTTTTAATTAAGTGGGAAATAAGTCATTTGCTCTCTTTTGTTCTTTACGAAATAATTCCATAATGAAAAAGAAACATGCATCTGTTTCATTAAGTCAACAATGAGTCAAGTCTGTTTTTCAATTGGGAGAAAAAGGTCTGTATTCGAGATAGTGCTGAAAATGCCAGAATACTCACGATGATAATTTTTTTTTCTTCTGAGAGCTCCAGCTCCGATGCACCCACTCACAGAGTTACAATCTCCAGAACGAAGTTTCATGACAGTCAGGTTTCAGCTTGGATGCTAAATGTCAGACAACTCAGCGATTTCAGGGGAATTGTTTTTTTACATTTACTGTAGGCGTTCTGGGTAATTACCTTGTTTTGTTGCTTTTTAAAAACAACAAGGTATGCGATTCCAAACAGTTTTTTTTTCCTGAGCAACAAATATTTATACCTCCTCAGAGCTTTAATGTGAGTCTTTGGTTGAAAACAGGTTTCACACAGTCTTCTTGAGACAATATATGACTTATCCACCAAAATACAGACATTGAAAAAGCGTTTCTTTCTTTTTTTTAACTTCTGTTAAAGCCGTCAATAGGCTTAAAATGGTTAAACATCCTGAAGGATCAGAGCAGGATGAACAGAGGACCAAAAGAGAGGTGTGCATTTGCTATTTTTTCTTTTTAAATACGTCTTTATTCAGAGAGAGGAAGGGAGAGGGAGAGAGAGAATTGAAACATCAGCGATGAGAGTCCTCAGTGATGGGCTGCCTCCTGCAGGCCCGACCGGGCCTGGAACCAGATCTCGGGGCCCTAGGTCAACGCCCAGGGCTGAGCCACACCTGGTGGGGCTTTGCCCCTTTATCTGCCGTGGACACTGTTGCCATTGTCATAATTATGCATCTTTAAATAATTCTAAACTTAGGGAAATTTTGTCAGAATAATAAAGAACTGCTAGATAGGGTTTATCAAGACTTATCAATTATAAACCTTTTGCCACAGCCCCTCCTCGCTCCCTCCCTTTGTGTTGAGTACACATTACATTGTACAATCGCTTTTTACAGGAGTTGACGCATGAGGATGGCATTTCCCAAGAATCAGGATATTTTCTAATATACCTTCATTACAGTTACCCAACGGAGGAAATGAATTTCACATCAATACATTTCTCTCAACTAAACTATCATCTACATTTCAATTTGGTCAATTTTCCCAATAATGTCTTATCCTTCCTCCGTTTCAGGATCATTTAACCTTTCTTTTTCTCTCATGACATTGAAATTTTGCCACATTATTGTTTTAAGGTTTGGTTATAAGAGAGCCAATCTAAGTATTTAAAGATTTAGTAATTACCAAGTCTGAACAAATAGGTTCTAAGGAACATGACTTAGCATAATATATGCCAAATGTGAGGTGAGCAAACTAGCCTTGGTTATTGCCTGGCCTTAACTGAATGTATTTATTTTCTATCAAGGCCTCAGGATATACCAGGGAAATTTAGACAGCAAAAATAAAAGCCCCTACCAAAGTTAGGTGCATTCCTATTATGTGAATTTTAGGAGGGATTTTATTTGGAATATTAAGTTACTAACTCTACAATGACAGAATACTCAAAGTTAGTAAAGACAAGAAAACTTTGAACTTTGCTACAAATGAAATCACCATTACTTAAATATGCTGATTTTCTCCTAAATGCTCTCTTATATCCTCAGATAACATAATTAGAATTTGTATGGAGAAAACTTCCAATCTTGGTATACAAAACTTACCTTGCTAATGCATTACAAAGCAATTAGATGGTTTTTACTAGGATTTTATTTTATATGTGAAAACTAGGAAGCTGCGTTTATAAACAACTTGCGTAAGGTTTAAAAAACACTATCTATACAAATATTATTGCTGAGTACTTAGTACTGAATAGTAATTCTTTAATATTATTCACTGTTTTATACTCTGCCTGATTTCTAATAAGTTTAATTTAATTATCCTAAATTGATATTTTCATTCCTTTTATTGTTTCCCCTTAAGACTATCCCTATTTTGTTCCCTGAACATACCCTGCTTAATCTAATATCTGCAATTGATCACAAGCGATTCTTTTTATCTATGATACCCACTCAGTCTGGGGAGTGAAAAATGGTTTATAAGGTTAAATTTAGATATTCTTGAAGGAACACTCCAATATATCCCATTGACATTAATCTTTCCCCCAGTTCTTTTACCCTAACCGTACTTCTAAGAAAGCTTCTATCTGCCTTGCAGTAAATCTATTGCCATCAACACAGTTTTAAAATTGCACATACATAGCAATAAAGGAATGAATTGTATGTTTGTCTCCCTCATTTGAGTTTGTTCCTTGAGAGCAGGGACTTTGTGTTCCCTATGGTGTAGTTCAAAGTTGTATACATAGTTGACACTAAATAAATGTATATTTATTGACTTCCATTTCATTGGACTTTATGTACCCAAGGACAGGAGACTGCTTCCCTGAAGAGATTCATTTCTAGACATACTAGGCAGTGAACTTTGCAATGTGTTTTTAGGAATATTGAAATAGGCATTTTTATTAATTTGCTAGGGCTGCCATAAAAAAAATACCATAGATTGGATAGCTTAAACAGCAGCAATTTGTTGTCTCAGTTCTGGAGGCTAAAAGTCCAAGATCAAGGTGTCAACAGCGTTGGTTTCTTCTGAGAGATATGAGGACAGAATCTCTTCCTGGCCTCCGTCCTTAGCGTGTAGATGGCTGTCTTCTCCCTGTGTCTCAACATTGTCTTCCTCTCCTTGCAGGACACCAGCTGTATTGGATTAGGGCCACCCTAATGATCTCATGAAAAGACCCTATCTCCAAATAGAGTCACAGAGAGATACTGGGGGATAAGACTTCAACATATGAATTTAAGGGGTGGGGGAGCCACAATTCAGGTCATAATAGCACCAGTCCAAAAACACTATTACGTGCCCATTTGTTTTTGCAAATATTTTAATGGACATGGACTTTTTATGTAACAAGTAGGAAGACAGTAATCAAAAGCACTGGAAAACTTAATAAATTGACTTGAGATATGCAGGACTATTAAGAGATTCTACTGGGGAGGTCAGGATACGATAGTATGTACAGAGAAAAGAATAATGCAGGAGAATTAAAACAAGGATTATAAGCCCCTGCAAGGAAACTAAAGGGTTCTTTCCATTCAAGGTGTAAAATCACTCGGAGAGAACATAGAAATGAGAGATAGGAGCACTAAATAGAATTTATGCCCAAATTTCCCTAGATCACTCAGGCTCAATTGTTTAAAAATACCATGTTGATTACATATTCCAGTTTTAAGATAACAAAAGATACCCATTTGAGGCATTTGGGGTATGTTAATAGCAAATGTCCTATGGCCCCTCCTGGGAAACGCCCAAGGGGAAACAACAGCAATATTTTGGCCACGTTTCCCCTTGAGAGGTCATCCTAGCTATGGCCAGTCTCTGAAACATTCTAAGAAATATGACCATGGCCACCTAATTCTACAAATATTTAATTCCATGTGGCACAAAATTTTGACTTTACCTTAAAATAAGCAGCATCCTTTATTTAGGGACTGATTTGTCTGTTGATGAAGTTTCCGAGCCCATCTGACTCCTGCTTCCTCCCCCCTGAGGCTTGTCTTTAGCACCAGTTTGTAGCTCATTAACACCTCTGTCAAAGGGTAAACGCAGGAAGTAAAGGAAGATGAAACAGTCCAACTCAGTCCCTATTACGGACCCATAAAAACATTCAATTAAAGAGGATGTTTAATTTTATAGAATGAATAAAAGTAAATGGTGATTTTTCAAAAATCAGTTTATTTAAAATGATAATGAGTGGCTTATTTTTTTAATATTGCAAGAAAAATGATGAGGAAAGAATAGTATGTTAAATCCCACTATATCACAAAGGCAATAGTATTAATTATAGCTTCTGAACAAAGTCACATATTATTGGCATTGCTCTTTATAAAATGTAAAAGAGATTAAACATAGGTTAATGTAACCTTTTCTAAACTGATGGAAATGCCATAAATCTATTTGTTATGTGTTAACTCTTTAGTTCACTTACAGTGACTATTTTCAACATCATAAGAACTTTTGGCCACGTCAGGACCCACAGAATTAGCCCCCCATAAATTATGCCCACCAATACTAATACTGTGTTAGCTATGGACTTCTCTTTGGGCAGTCACCTGCTTCTGTAACCAGTTACTCTTTACTGATAGGAAGTCGTATTTTTCCAAGCTTGGCTTCTCTGAAAATGTTATTGGCACTATTTTTTTTCCCCCTCAAGATGGCAAATTGACACACAAAATAGACTCGTGGAAACACTTATCCATAGGGAATTAAATAAGAATCGAATTCTGTTATAAAGCTCTCTTGAAATAAAGAGTAAACTTTAAAACATAGCTTTGGAGGGTGAAATGAAGTACTGCTCAGCATATCTTAGCACGTGGTTTGAAAGCTAAGCAGATTACTTTTTTGGAAAAAAAGCATATTATAAATTGATGAAGGCTACTTCAAGATATTTTTTTTCAATAGTACCGAGATGATGATCCAACTTTTAATGGTTTTCACGATACTTGCAACCATAGGCAGTTCCCACTCTAAAAATAATTCCATTTAGTAATAATAACAGTTTAAGAGTGCTCTTGTGTTCCAGAAATTGTTCTAAGGGTGTTACGTGTATCAACTCGTTAATCTTCTCAGTGAGTTAGGTGCTATTATTTTAAATATGAGAAAACGGAGGCAGGGAGCTAAATAACTTGCCTGATACCACTGTGAGAGACACAGAAGGCCTGGGGCAACTTCAATGTAGCCCTTGCAAGTTCATGTCCCAACACTCTTCTTCCCCACCTACTCTTTTTTTTTTCAATTGCAATAAACTACACATAAATTTTACCATCTTAAACATTATTAACGGTACAGTTCGTTTTATTCTTTCATTTATGTTACTACTAGCAGTGCACAAGGGTTTCAGTTTCTCCACAACCTCAGCAATACTTTCTGTTTTATTTTGATATTAGCCATCCACAGTGGCATGAGTTGGTATATTATTGTAGTTATAATTTCTATTTCCCTTATAAGTGATGTTGAGCATCTTTTTCATGTGTTTATTGGCCATTTATATACATTTCTGGAGAAATGTCTATTTAAGCTCTTTGCATATTTATAATCAGGTTGTTGGTTGTTGCTGAGTTGTAGAAGTTCTTTATATGTTCAGTTCATTAATTCTTTATCAGATATATGATTTGCAAATACTCTTCCCCCCCCCCCCCATTTCCTAGGTTGCCTTTTCACTCTCTTGGTTGTGTTTTTTGATGCACAGGAGTTTTTAAATTTGATGTAGTCCAATTTATCTATTTTTGCTTTTGCGACCTATGTGTCCTTACCCACTCAAGCATGAGTCATCAGCAACTGATTCTTCTTTCATTCCCTGTTGGTGAAATTTAAATGCCCAAACAATGTCTGAAAATTCACAAGAAAATATTCTCCCCATTCTGAGGACTGATCTTGACCAATTAATCTTGAAACAAGCTGAACCCTTCTTTCTAAAGCACTTTAAAAAATTCTATTCTCCCCACCAGAGTGAGAAGGCTCACGCAGATGGCTAAGTGTTGAACACAGATTTGAAACCCAGGAGCCTCATTATAGATTCAGTTCTCTTTATCACTGCGACCACGGCAACCCCATCTGTAATCAGCGTTGAAAAAGAGCGGCATTACTTCCAAAACCCAATATTTAAAAAAATACTTTGTATAAAGATGGACCTAAACTTGTTAAAGAAATAAATGAATAAATTAATTAAATTATTTTAAATATTGAACCCTTTTCTTTGTTTAACCCTCACCCAAGGGTATGTTTTTTATATTGATTTTTTTTTTTTTTTTTAGAAAGAAAGGAAGGATTTGAGAGAGTGAGAGAGAAACATAGATGTGAGAGAGAAACATTGATCTGTTGCCTCTCGGTTGTGTCCCAACTGGGGATTGAACATGCAACCCTGACTGGTACATACAGGGACATGCCCTGACCTGTATCAAACCCACCACCTTTCAGTGCACAGGGGGGCATTCCAACCAACCGAGCCACATCAGCCAGATCTAAACTCATTAATTCTAATTTAAACAAATGTTAAATTAAGACAGAACCATTTCATTCAACTAATGATATAATTTTATTTAACAAAAAAATAATTTAGCCTGGCTGGGTGTGGCTCAGTGGTTGAGCATCAACCTAGGATCCAGGTAATGCAGGTTCGATTCCTGGTCAGGGCACATGCCGGGGTTGCGGGCTGGCCGATCAATGACTCTCTCATCATTGATGTTTCTCTCTCTCTCTCCTTCTCCTTTCCTCTCTCTGAAATCAATAAAGATATATTTAAAAAATAAAAAATAATAATTTATATGTTGTTCTGACAATAGCTATGGAACTTCATGGAAAAATATACAGTGGTTCCCTCCCCTCCTATTCACAGTTTTGCTTTGTTGTTTTCAGTTACCCAAAGTCAATCACAGTCTGACAATATTACATGGAAAGTTCTAGAAATAAACAATTCATAAATTTTAAATTGTGCACCGTTCTGAGTAGCATGAGGAAACCTCAGGCCAACCACTCCGGCCCTGTATGAATCAGCCCTCTGTCCTGCGCCCCCACTGTGTGGACGCCCTCTGCTGTTGTCACCTAGCAGCTGCCTGGGCCATCAGGTGGACTGTTCACAGCATCAGAGCTTGTGTTCACACAACCTTATTTTACTTAATAATGTCCGCAAAGCGCAAGAGCGATGACACTGGCAATTTGGAGGTGCCAAAGAGAAACCCGAAAGTGCTTCCTTTAAGTGAAAAGGTGAACGTTCTTGACTTAATAAGGAAAGGAAGAAAAGGCGTGTTGAGGTTCTTAAGTTCTATGGAAGAACAAATCTTCTATCTGTGAAACAGTGAAGGAAGAAGAAACTTGTGCAGTTTTGCTGTCACACTTCAAACTGCAAATGTCAGGCCACAGCGCCTGATAAGTGCTTAGCTGAGATGGGAAAGGCGTTCAACTTGTGGGTGGCAGACACGAAAAGAAAACCTGTTTGGACTGACGGCATTGTGTTGCACCGCCTGGCACTGAGAGCAGAAAACACTTCAGCCAGAGGTCCCCGGAAATGAGTGACCACATTCCCATAACTTTTATGACACTACACTGGTTTATTCTATTACTAGTTATTGTTTTTATTCTCTTGTTTTGCTCAAATTCTAAGTTAAACTTTATCTTAGTTATGTGTATAGGAAAAAACAGTATATCTAGAGTTTCGTACCATCTGATTTCTAGCATCCACTGGGGGAGGGGTCTTGGAAGCCTCCCCCTTGGAAAGAGGGGGCCACTACGCTACCAGTGTGTGCAATTGTGCCATGACTTGAAGCTGGTTCATGTCCCAGTGCTTCAGCTTGATGCGTTTAATTTCCCTTTGGGAACAAACTCTCCATCCCATTCAAATATAGTAGCAAACAATCACAATAAATGCACAGTTTGCAATGACTAATAATGAACACATCTATTACTTATAGGAAATATGGATTAGAATTTTTTTGTTTTCAACAAATTTTAAGTTTGTGTCTGCTAAGCACCCGATATTGTGTTAAGGGGTAATATTAGCACAGTAATCATTTTTTAAGTTTTCAGATACATACATTCTATCTTACAATGCAATTATTTTAGGAAGTAAAAATAAAAATTTGGTACTTTTAAATCATTTCACCCTGGGAAGTGTCCTAAATAAAATATGTCCAAATTGAATGTCTTAAAATTAACTCCCATGTTTGTATTTTACCTAGAACTTATGGACAGCACATGTATATATAATTCTATGCAATTACTGAAAGGCTTTCCAGGGGAAATATTTTTCTTGTATTGGAGATTTGCAGTACACCAGCAGAGACTGAGCTGGTATTGCACAGAATTTTATCAATACTGCTCAGAGCATCAGTGACTTTACTCCAACTCGGTAGCAGAGAAATATGCAGATCTTCATAAAATTTAAAGAACTTGCACAAAAGCAAGATAAAAAAAAAATTTCTGCTGAAATTCATAAACCCCTCTCCTTTGGCTAATATAACATTTTAATCAACAAGGAGCAATTGAAATAACTTTAAACAATTAGATTTTACCTTTAAGAATCTTAATATATTTTACTCAGTAAAGCAGTGTAGGTGCCCTACCATGAAAAAATACAAAGAACCTGAGCCAGAATGAACACTACCCTTTCTGTAGCACCTGTCTCTGTGGATTTCCACCTTGAACTGACAGCTAGTATGTGTCTCCTTCATCTAAATTCCTTTCCTTAATAGTGAGAGCCTCTGTTAAAGATTAATTCTGATTGTTAATGGCTTCAGACTTTATTTGGAATATTAGAAATTTATATAATTTATGTCTTTTTCTGCTTGACAGTTTTATCTGTGAGGAGCAATCCCTTTTTTATACCGTAAGTTTCTTTAAAAGTTAGGCTCATAAATGAGTGACAGAAGATTTTATGAAATTCTCATCAGAAGACCTGGGTTCCAGCCCTAGCTCTGCTACCAGCTACCCACTACCCAGGCCTCAATTCGTCTCTGCACCCCAGGTTCCTCATTCATTAAATGAGCTTGTGAGTAACAAATTTCCCATTTACTTTGTGTGTCAGTATTTAACTATAGATTGTTGAAAGTTGAATAGGTACTAAGCATTTTACATATATAAAACTTACAAATATAAGGCTTACTTTAATCCTGAGAATAATCTGATCCTATAGGTAGTATTCCAATTTTACAAATATGTCAGAGAGGCCAACCGAGGCAGCATGGTCATTCCATAGCACAGTCTGTGTTTACAAATCAAACTTTCTGCTTCCGAATCCCCTTCCCATGGTGTTGGGCTGCTTTCCTGTGATTGTGAGGGCCAACTGAGCTGACACCTTTGCCAGCACTTTGAAAAGCAGTAAAGTTCTTGGTGAGTGAGACGGCCAACACCTTTCCTTTCCCATGCTCATCTAGAAGTAGGAGTAGCCCGTTAAAGCGTAGCAGCATAACTCTGGAGTAGGGATTTGAAAATACTGTTTGTTCCAGCCTTGAGCCCGGTCATGTGCAGCCTAATGATGTTTCGGTCAGCGATGGCCAACACATATGACAGTGGCTCCGTGACGTTGTGATGGAGCTGGAAAATTCCTGTCACCTACTGCCTTTAACAGTCGGAACATCAGGCACCAAGTTACTCACGCGTTTGTGGTGATGCTGATGTCAAAAGCCCACCGCACTGCCAGTCAGATAAAAGTGCAGTACAGCCCGGCCGGGCGTGGCTCAGCGGCTGAGCGTCGACCTGGGATCCAGGCGATCCGGGTTCGATTCCCGGTCAGGGCACGTGCCCCGGTTGTGGGCTTGATCAATGACTCTCTCATCATTGATGTTTCTATCTCTCTCTCTCTCCCTCTCCTTTCCTCTCTCTGAAATCAATAAAGATATATTTTTAAAAAAGTGCAGTATATACAATTACAGTCGCAGGCTATCCCATCCAGGTTTGTGGAAGTGCTCTCGATGATGTTCACACAACGATAAAATCACCCAATTTCTCAGAACACACCTCATTGTTAGACAGCACGTTACTGTATTAATTTCCTGTGACTACCACATTAAGTTAGTACAAAATTGATGATTTAATACAACATGCATTTATTCTATTATAGTTCTGGAGGTCAAAAGTCCCAAGTAAATTTTCCTGCGTTGAAATAAAGACATCAGAAGGGTCTGGCTCCCTCTGGAGGCTCTGGGGGAGAGTCTGTTACCTTTTTTTCAGCTTTTGAAATTTGTATTCCCTACATTCTTTGGCTCACGGTTGGGTCCTCCAATATTGAAAGCCAGCAATAGAGTTTCTTGTTTCAGCGGTCACACTGTCGTCTTCTGTGCCAAATCTCCTCCTGCCCGCCTCCTGTTAGGACCCTGTGATTACATTGGACCCACCTGGGTAATACAGGAAAATCCCCCCATTTCAAAATCCTTAATCATACTGCACGGTGTCTTTTGCCATATAATGTGGCACTCATGGGTTATGACGATTAGAACACGGACACCTTTGGGGGCCACCATTCAGCCTACCGCATTCTGGTCTGACACACTGCTCTGAAATGACTTATCAGTTTTCTACACTTAGTTTTTCATTAATGCATTTCTTCCACTTAGCATAGTGCCAAGCACTTACAAAGTGGTTGGAGCGCTTTGATATTTTTAAGATACTGCATGTATTCTTTCTCTCATAAGGCATTTTATTGTGTCCTTGGTACAGTCAAAATTGCTAAAGACAAAAATGAAAATACCACTTTTCAAAGAACATTTATGCTTTAAGTGCTCAAATCTACAATGACTTCTGTAAGCATGTGCTTCGTTTTCTTCATTTAAAAAATAGTGTTTATATTCAAAGTAAAATGAATGTGTTGTACTTAAATGAATGCTAAAATAGGGTCAAAACCAAGAAACCGTTGTATCTCTCATTGTCATTGCTGGTTTCTCAAGTGCTCATTTTCCAACATTTCCAAGTTTATTGGTCACAATAAACTTGAAAGATGCAAATTTGTCTCAAAGTTGAAGAAATTGAGTGAGACGATTATTTATTTATTATGGATGTTCTGCAACCAGAGTTAATTTTTTAACTATACTGATGGCCAGTGAGGAGTGCTTTCTAAATCTGTCACAGTTACAATATAATAAATAAGAAATATTCCCATTGGAATTAACTGTGATACCAGATTCCATACCTTATTCTAAAAGATGTAATGAAAATCCCCTTTGAAGATGGTTATTTCTTTTTGGCGATTTTTATCCTATGGTTTTGAGTCTACAAACAGATCATTTCTGTATTCTCTATTGCTAAAGTCAGAGACAGGAAGATAATATCCCAACAAGAGTATCACAATAATAATGGAAGCAACTGATTGGGGGGGAGGGGTGTTACTGTTTCAAACATCTATATTTGCTTTTACAGGAGTACTAGGTAGGAACTATTATAATTCCCATTTGATGTGAGAATAGAACACGTTAATGAATTGTCTGAATTACTGTCAAACATCTTAGAGTTTGAAGATTGGTGTTGAACACAGGCAGTACTACAAAGCAGAATACTTAACCTCTATACAAAATTACTTGAAATTATTTTTTCTGGGTTAGTGAAACATTTTATTTTCTATTGATCAGGCCATGTTTTTATTTATATATTAAGGACAATCTATATAGACAAAATGCCATTTTAACTCACAGCCATTTAGTGATAAAATGTTATTCTCTGGCAACTTCTTTTTGCCCATTGAGCACATAAAATTTGTTTACATCTGACATAAATAGATGCCATTGAGAATTCAAATAATAAGAAATTCTAATATATTTTCAACTAGGAAATCCTTGTGATATTACATTTCAAATAGGTTCTATGGTGCTGACATAAACAAATGAAAGTAATGTCTTAAGGGCTTAATTTTTATTTATGATTGTCATATTATGAAACTCTGACTGGTAAACTGGTATGACGTAATCTTTAGAGAATCTTTTATTTTTCCCCATCCAGACACAAGAATTTTATCCTGTTTCTATATAATATTTTCCAAAATACACAATTTTCTAGGCCATAAAGCAAGTATTCAAAAATTTAATAACATAAAAAATAAAATATTTGTTCTCTGATAAAATAGAGTTAAATTAGAAAAACTCAACAGAAAAAAATTTGGTAAATGGACAGATATTTGCAAATTTTTAACAGTTATATTTTAAAGTTTAGCACTTAGAAATTTAAACATGTCAAAAACCATTGTTCAAAGAAAACTTTACAAGGGGAAATTAGATAAGTTTTGATGAAAATAAAAACATAACATACCAGCACTTATGGGATATAGCTAAATTGGTGATCAGAGGAAATATATACATTGAATAACCTATATTAGAATAGAAGAAAAATTTAAGATCTAAGAATTTGCCTTTAAAATGTGAAGAATAAGGGCAATGAAACTGAAGGCAAGCAGAGAGAAGAAATAATAAATTTTAGAGTGTAAATTTTTGTAGTAGAAAAACAGTGGAGAAAAATCAATGAAGCACTCAGTGCTAAATATTATAAGTAATACCTATACAGATTATAAGAAAATACTAAGCAAAACATTTTTCCAACAAATGTAATAACTTAGATGAGATGGCTAAATTCCATTATGTCTCATATTACCAAAACTGACTCAAGAAGAAATATAAAATTCAAATAGATTTAGCAAACAAAATGTTTTTTAATAAAGACCTTCCATAAAAAAAAAAGCCATGGTAACGGAAGAAGATTTGACTTTGAACACACAATTCAATAGACAGGCGATGCATCATAGGATTGTAGACTTGAAACTTACAGGGAGTGGACAAAAATAGGTTTAGAGTTGTTTGTATGGAAAAATATATAAGAATAAATGATAATGGAAGCATAAACTTTCCATACTCACAACTGTAAACCTACTTATGCCACCACCATATATAATTTTTTTAAACACTGTCACCCCAATAAGTTTAAAAACATTTTTAAAGCTCAGACCCAAATGACTTTACTGGTAAATTTTATTAAACATTTAAAGGAGAAATAACACCAATATTCACCGAAATCTTTCACAAAATAGAGGAGAAAGGAACACTTCCCAAAGCATTCTATGAGGCCAGTATTGCTCTATATCAAAGCCAACTACAGGTATCACAATAAAAGTAAACCACAAATCAATATCCCTCATAAATATAGATGCAAAGTCATCAACAAAGTATTAGAAACCCAAATCTAGCAACATATTGGAAGTATTATGCATTATGAATAAATTCAGGTGAGATTTTGTTTAAATTCAGAATCAATTAATGTAATTCATCATATAAATAACCAGTGATAAAAGTATGAATCATATAAATCAATAGATGATGCAGTCAAAGATTTGACAATGTTCAAAACCCATTGTGATAACACCTTTTAACATGAAATAGAAATAATTCTTCTAACCAGAAAAGGGCACCCATGACAAATCTAGTAAATAGTGAAAGACTGACTGCTTTCCCTTTACGTTCAGGAAAGAGAAAGTCTGCTCTCACCTCTTCAATTCAGCATAGTACCGGAAATTCTACCCCTGTAATTAAGCAAGAAAACAAACATAAGATTGTAAAGAAAGAAGTAAAACTGTCCATATGCACTGACAAAATATTATATAAAGAGAATTCTAAGGAATTCATAGACACCCAAACGTTAGAATAAATAAAAGAGCAATGTCACAGGACATAACACCAAAATACAAATATATGAAAAATAAATTGTGTTTTTATATATGAACAATGACAACCCAAAACTGAAATCAAGAATACTATGACAAAAAAAGAAAAATACATATATGAGTAAATATATATATGAGTAAATTTTTACAAAAATGCATCTTACTGAGATCTTCTTTGGTTTGATCTTTGTTTTTTAAACTTGAAGTATAATTGACAAGTTAAACTATAAGATCTTGAAGTACACATCACGATGATTTGATTGATATATGTATGCATTTGAGAAGATTCCTCCTATTCTAGTTAATACAGCCATCACCTACATATATACATATGTGTATATATATATTTGTTGATGTTGTTTGGTGAGAACATGTAAATTCTCTCTTAGCAAATTTCAATTATACAGTAGTGTTATCAACTGTACTCGCCGTGTTATACATTCGATCCTCAGACATTCCTTATCTCATAGCTGTCAGTTTGTGCCCTTTCACCAAACTCTTCCTATTACCCCAACCCCCAGCCCTTGGCCACCACTTTTCTACTATCTGTTTCTCTGAGTTAGATTTTTTTTTTTTTATAATTCCACATATGTCCTGTTATATAGTATTTTTCTTTCCCTGTCTGCCTTATTTCACTTAGCATAATGCCCTCAAGTTCCAGCCCTTTTTTGCAAAAGGCAGGAGTTCCCTCTTTACGGCTGCATAATATTTCTGCGCCCGAGTGTTGATCTGTGCACCGCACTTTACCCTTCCACCTCGTGATGGCACCTGGGCTGTCTCCTTGTGTTGGCTGTTGTGAAAATTGCTGCAATAAATATGGCAGTGCAGATATCTCTTCAAGAAATTGAATTTCCTCATTTCCTTTGAATATATATATAGGAGAGGGACTGCTGGATCACGCGGTGCTTTAATTTTTAACTTTTGTGGAACCTCTCTACTGTTTTCCGCAGTGGCTGCCCCAATTTATAGTCCCACCAACAGAGCACAAGTTGCCTTTTCCTTCACATCTCTCCCAATACTTTTTATCTCCTGTCCTCTTGACAGGCATTCTAACAAGCGTGGTGAGATGTAATTGTGGTTTGGAGAAGCATTTCCCTGATTACTAGTGATGCTGGGCATCTTTGCATGTACTTCTTGGCCATTTGTATGTCTCCCCGCTTTTTTATTCAGATTTTTGTTGTTGTTGTTGTTGTTAAGTTGTATGAGCTTTTTAATTATATATTTTAGATATTAACCTCTTACACAATATATGGTTTGCAAATATTTTTTTCCAATTCTTTAGGCTGCCTTTTCATTTACTTTCCTATGTGGAAGATATTTAGTTTGGTGTGGTGTCACTCACTGATTTTTGCTTTTGTGGCTTGTGCATTTAGTTTCTTATCTAAAATTCACTGCCAAGATCAACGTCAAGAGCTTCTTCCCTGTTTTCTTCTAAGTGTTTTATATTTTCATGCCTTATGTTTAATTCTTTAATCCTGTTCATGTCAATTGTTGTGAGTGGTGTAAGATGTGGGGCCATTTTCTTTTTTTTTTATGTGGTTGTCTCACTTTCCCAACACCACTTATGGAGAGATTATCCTTTCTCCATTGTATATTCTTGGCTCCTTTATTAAAAATTAATTGACTGTATATGCATGGGCTTATTTTTGGGCTCTCTGTTCTGTTTCACTGGTCAATGTGTGTTTTTATGCCAATGCCACACTGTTTGATTACTACGGCTTTGTAATATAGCTTGGAATCAGGATGTGGAATGCCTCCAGCTCTATTCTTTTTGTTTGTTTGTTTTTTGTTAATCTTCAACAGGATATTTTCTCCATTAACTTTCAGAGAGAGTGGAAGGAAGAGAGAGATGGGGAGAGAGAGAAACACTGATGCGAGAGAGAGACACAAATTGGTTGTCTCCCACACATGCCCCTACCAGGCCAAGGATCGAACCTGCATCCCAGGTATTAGCCCTTGAGTGGGAATCAAACCTGTAACCCATCGGTGCTCAGGCTAGTGCTTTAACCACTGAGTACATCAGCCAGGGCTCCAGCTCTATTCTTTTTCCTCAGGGTTGTTTTGCAATATTTGGTTCCATACAAACTTTAGGATTGTTTTTTTCTATTTCTGTGAAAAATGCCATAGGAGGTTGATATGGATTGCATTGAATCTGTAGATCACTTTGAAATTGTCTACTCCCCAAAAGGTACAATTAAGAAAACACAATACACAGAACACTTATATCCTGAATATAGTATAAATAGCACGTAAAACTCAATAAGACAATTCATTGAAATAGGATAAATAATTTGAACAAAAATTTCACAAATTAAGATATTTGAATGGCCAATAATATGCAAATGAATGATTCATAACATTCACCACTAGGAATGGGAAAGTTTAAACCACAAATATTACTTAATCTCATTTAAAATGTTGAACCATACCAAGTGCTAGTGAAGATGCATAGCAACTGGAACTTACAAAAATTGCTGATGGAAATGTCAGGACCACTTAGGAAAAACATTTGAAAGCTTCTTAAAATTTTAAACATATACCATAGGACTTAGAAATTCCACTCTTAGGTATTTACTCAAGAGATAGGAAAACATGCATCCTCTCAAAGACTTATACATAAATATTCAGAGCAATTTTATTCATAAGAATTAAACTGTGTAAACCACCTAAATGAATGAATAAATTATGATTCTTTTTAATATTGAAAGTATTCAGCAGGAACAGGGAAGAAACTACTAATACATAAAGGTCATGGATAAAGTTTTTTGAAATTTTATACTGACCCAAGGAATCAAAAAAAGGGATAATAATAACAATAGCATAGTATTTCATGTATATAAAACCATAGAAATGAAAAAGACCAATATAGTGACAGATCAAATCTTACATGCAAATGAGGCCGGAGATATGGGCTATTGATTACATCTATGAGTGGAGTTAGCGTGATTGCATGGGTTTACACTATATTAAAAGTGATAAAAATGTACACTTTGAAATAGATATATTAAATGATACCTTGATTAAAAACATGTGGAGAAAAAAATAAAGTGATACTGGTTCAATCTTTTACAACAGAAGTGAGGGAATTCACATGGTCACTCATCTGATGAACTTTCCATCTCTGAAAACTAGATTCTTATTATAGAAATGTTTTTCTAATACTGAGCAAATGCTTATTAAATGCCTGTTCCATGAGATACTACCCCATACATTATATCATTAAATTCTTGCATTCTCTCAGAGTCAATTATTATCATTTTTAAATCCAAATGGAAAAACCAAGTGCTCAGTTTAAATAAGATACCCAAAGACAGCCACATAGTTCAAAGCAGCAAGTGGTTAATTCTAAGAACAGTGATAAATAAGTCGGCCACCTCCTTAGCCATGTGGAATCCAATGCTACAAAAGAAGGTGGGCTTCCACTCTGCTGAGAAAACGCTACATCTTTTATGAGTCAGCTGAGTCTTGCATACATGAGGAAAGGAACCAGAACCAAAAGTTGTATGAAGCAACTTGGAGATATTAATTTAGAGTCTGTTATACTGTGTTTAGTGCTTTGAGAATGAACAGGGTTATGTCATATAATCTGTGAGTCATAATATATAATTTTCTCCACAATAAACCTAGAGTTTCCTTCCACAATCCTGCTCAAATATTGCTGACCTCCTTTTAATCATTAGCAGAAAGCTCAGAGCCCAACTTGCACTTATGTACTGAGTACATACTGTGAATTCAGCACCAGGATGTAGGCTAATCATCAGTCGAGCTTTGTTCACTCTATGTAGCACTAGGCACACTTGGGTGTTCCTAATATATGTTAAGGAATAAAAGATAATAAACACAGAAGAAGAGTAATTCATGTTCTGTTGTATCTGCTCTCTGAAGTATATATTAATAAACCATTAAAAGCAAGATACAGGATACAGTTCATTTTAATGCTCTTATAAATATGGATATTCCTTTTAATTTTTTAAAACAACATTTTATCTTTCAGAAACTGCTATCTTCCCAACAGGAAAAACAACCCAAACAGAATGAGCCACATGCATTAAATAAATTTACTGTTTTTAAAATGCTGAGTTTGTTTTAATAATGCCTTCCACTCTTTCTAAAACTCTGGAAGTTTAAATTTTGTAGGTTTTGAAAGAATAGTAATTTATCACTAATAATTATAAATTATTGCTTAATTTATAACTTAAGTGAAATAATCACATTTAAGTTAATTAAATGTGGAGTCTTAAAAAGGGGGGATGCATCGTTATCTAAAAAATTCCTGCACCAGAGTA
The DNA here is from genome assembly GCF_964146895.1 of Miniopterus schreibersii. Lineage (NCBI taxonomy): Eukaryota > Metazoa > Chordata > Mammalia > Chiroptera > Miniopteridae > Miniopterus > Miniopterus schreibersii. Next base: position 62,815,708 of record NC_138111.1, on the reverse strand, counting down.
TATGGAGTCTTAAAAATGGGAGATTAATTCTCATCTAAAAAATTCCTTACCAAAATAAGGTGAATACTGTTACAGAAATTCAAAACAATAAGTAATACTTAAAAATGGAAACCTGCTTTATTTGTGGGTCAGTGATTTCCATAAATATGCATGTAGTATTGAATATAATGATGACCTCTTTGAATATTTTGGCAAGTACCTATCATCAAATGGCTTACCGTGGCTCCCATAATTAAGGTGAACATGAAGAAGCCATTTGGAACTCAGTACACCCCTCTCTAAGTTACAGTTAGATTTCCTAGAACCTTAGACATATTTGATTGAATGAATCCAAGTCAGAAAAGATAAACAGGGTTTTTGATGTTGGACAAATGCTATGATCCACTGGATATGAGTCAAAATAATGGACTTCAAGTTCTGATTTTGTCACTCACCAGCCGTTTGCCTGTTCTTTCACCATATAAAAAATAAGAGTAATATGCAGATAACTACAAGTCTATTTAAAGATTAAATAAGATATTTTAAAATACCTGTGAAAGCATAAGAATACTACAGGCAAAGCATTTAATGTTCCAGACAATGTTTCTGCCATTCTTTTACCATTTTCTTAGATGATCTCCTTTACTATAACAGGATCCGGTTATTCCATGCATAAGGGTTTGTTCATCTTTACATGTTCTAGTCACTATCCTTTGAGTACCTATTTCTTCTTTTTCAGCCTGTTCAAATCTCAACTCCTCTGCAGGAGTGCACCTGGCATGTACTCCTGCACAAAGCCATCAAAGCCCATGGGAACCCACAGTGGTATCTCTGTTCTCTAAGTTCACAGCACTCTATTGAGTCTTTGCAGTTAACACAAGATATGTCAGTGCATTTTCCCTCTAAAGAAATGATTAATACTCAGAGATGTGACTCCAGGAGGTGGTGTGCAGTAATAAATTAGATTGGTTTATCATAGGAAGTGCATCAATGGAACAATTCTAGCATATCATCTTCTCATATCATTTTCCCCCACAACCAATTAATGGGTAGTGGAGCACATGGTACTATCCTCTGACATAAGTCATGAGAACTGGGATAGAAAATTGATTCACGTGAGCCAACCAGGAATCTGCACATTCAAGTGGAGCACATATAGGTGATCCTCAGAGAGAAAAAGAATGAATATAACATAAAGAAAGAACAAAAAAAGAAAAAAAAAACTTGCCAAGAGGAAGGAAGGGAGATGGAGGGGCTATTTTTGGGGTGTGTTCTATGAAATCCTTAAATATACATTCAATATACCCTCCTATATACTTTCATCATATCCCCCATTATAGCCCATTTTAGTTATATTACCCTGAGTCAAATAATTCACAGCTAAGAAATTTATGAAATATATTCTGAAGCATGTAAGCTCACATCTCAGCATTAATTACTCCATCAAAGAGCAGTGAGGAGGCTAGTCATGTCAGAGGTATGGCTGTCAAATTGCTATCATTCACTCGTTTTTGTTTTTTTTTAATTTTTATTTTATTTTTAAATTTATCTTTATTGTTGAAAGTACTACAGGTGTCCCATTTTCCCCCCCATTGACCCCCTCTACCTCACTCCCACCCCCTCCCCAGGCCTTCACCTCATTATTGTCTGTGTCCATGGGTTATGCATATATGAATATAACTTCTTTGGTTACTCTCTTCTTACCCCCCAACCCTTTCCCTCTTCCTTCTGAGATATAACTGTCTGTTGCATGCTTCAGTGTCTCTGGGTCTATTTTATCTGTCGGTTTTTTTGTTCATTAGCTTCTTCTTAAAGAAGACCCTTCAACATTTCCTGTAGTGCTGGTCTGGTGGTGATGAACTCCTTTAGCTTTTGCTTGTCTGAGAAGCTCTTTATCTGACCTTCAATTCTAAATGATAGCTTTGTTGGGTAGAGCAATCTTGGTTGTAGTTCTATGTTTTTCATCACTTTGAATATTTCTTGCCACTCCCTTCTGGCCTGTAAGGTTTCTGTTGAGAAATCAGCTGACAGTCCTATGGATGCTCCCTTGTAGGTAACTAACTGCTTTTCTCTTGCTGCTTTTAAGATTCTCTCTTTGTCTTTAACATTTGGCATTTTAATGATGATGTGTCTTGCTGTGGGCCTCTTTGGGTTCCTCTTCTTTGGGACCCTCTGTGCTTCCTGGACTTGTAAGTCTATTTCTTTCTCCAGATAGGGATAGTTTGCTGTAATTATTTTTTCAAGTAGGTTTTCAATTCCTTGCTCTCTTTTCCTCTGGCACTCCAATAATGCGAATGTTGGGACACTTGAAGTTGTCCCAGAGACTCCTTATACTATATTCATATTTCTGGATTCTTTTTTTTTTTTTTGCTCTTCTGGTGGATGTTTTTGTTTCCTCATGTTCCAAATTGCTGATTTGATTCTCAGTGTCCCCTATTCTACTGTTGATTCCATGTAAATTATTCTTCATTTCAGTTTATGTAGCCTTCATTTCTGATAGGTAATTTATTATGTCATCAATTGTCTCACTTGTTTTCATAATAGTCTTATTAATATCCTTGAGCATTCTTATAACCATTATTCTGAACTCTGTATCTGTTAACTTGCTTGGTTCTATTTCATTTAGTTCCTCTTCTAGAGGTTTCTTCTATTCTTTGTGACATGTTTCTTTGCCTCCACATTTTTGCTGCTTCCAGGTGTTTGTTTCTATGTATTAGGTGGAGCTGCTGGAATTTGTAAAGTAGCTTTGTGTAGTAGGTGTCCTGTAGGGTCCAGTGGCTCAGCCTCCCCAGTCACCTGAGCTGGGCCTTCTAGGTGCTCCCTGTGTGGGCTGTGTGCACTGTCCTGTTGTAGCTGAGTCTTGGTTTCTGTTGGTGTCACTGGGAGGAACTGGTCCCCAGGCCAATCAGCTGTGAGGACCAGATGCAGCTACAGCCGAAGAGCTGGGGTGCTAGAGACATCCCTATGGAGCAGGATTTACTTCAGTGGGGCTTTGGTGTTCACCAAGTGCTCCCCTTGAGGGTGTCACTCGTGGATGTGGTAGGGTTGTAATCCAGTGTGGTCAAGTCTGACCACCAGGTGCACTGTCTCTGGGGCCTCCTGGGAGGTGCAAAGTCATCCTCTGCCAGTGCCTTGCCCCCCAGCATGTGCTACACAACAAACCGTAGTTGGCTGCTACTTGTGCTGGGCTTGGAGGTGCCCAGGAGAGGCCAAGCTATGAGCCAATGCAGCTGCCGCTAGTGCCAGGCCTGGGGCCGCTTATCAAGCCGTATGGGGCAGCTGCTGCTTGTTTGAGGGATTTTAGGAAAGTCCTAAGCATGAGGCTCAAGAGGCCCCTTGCACAGAAAAGCCCCTGGGAGTGGCCTGGATGAGCTGCAGGTGGAAAGGGGCGGGGCCTCCGGGAATCACGGGGCGGGGCCAACGGTGTGAGTCAGGTGCTGGGGATTCAAACATGGCTCCTGCCTGCCGGCTGTGTGCGGGGAGGACTCGCCACAGGAGCCATGGCCTCCGCCAGCCCTTCTGCCTGGGAGGAAGCTGCCCTCCAGCTCTCGCCCGGATCTCAGGCAGGTTAGTTCCTCCCCAAGTGTCCCGGGTCCTTTCAGGCTGCCGCCCGGCGCTGAGCTCAGAGGGAGCGTCTGAGTGAGTCCGTGCGCGGGCCCGTTAGGAGGAGCCGCTGGGGCTCCCGCAGCCTCCGCGACCCTCAGCCACAGTCCCCGCTGGTTTCACAGCTTGAAGTTGTGGGGACGTCTCTTCCTGGCCTGGAGCCCTGGGCTGGGGGCTGCTGTGGGGCTGGGACCCCTCGCTCCTCCGGGAAACCCCCACCCCTGAGATTCCCTCCCGGGTTTAACCGGAGGCACCAGGTGTGGTGGCGTCTCCGTGATTCAGCCCCGATCCGCCTGCGTCTCCGCCCCTCCTCCCGCTCTGGTTGCTGCTTCAGCTCCCTGGTTGTGGGGCTTCTGTGCAGCCAGGTCTCAGGAGGCTCTGAGTGATGGTGGTTCTTTATTTTACTTGTAGTTTTGATGTGGTTGAAGGAGACGGCGGGTGCAGCTGTTACCTATGTGCCATCTTGATGATTAGTCCACTCATTCTTTCTTCAATAATCATTAAAAAAATATTTCGGTGTATCACATATTCAGCTACACTGCAATTCCTAGCTTCCCCTGTTATTAGGTCTGGTGATGAGATTAAGAGATAAAGTTTTTGGCAATGGAATATGAACAGAACTGATAGGTACTAATTCTGTGCCTGCACTTCGAAGCAGTAAGCATGCTCCCCTGGCTATTCCCTTCCCAGATGCTAATACTTGGGGGTGCCTAGGAGATACAGGGTTGGCCATGCCAATACGACTCCTCAGGGGATAGCAGAGAATGAGAAGGAAGGAACTGAGGGCCTAAATGACCCGAGGGTGCAGAGATGTCCACTGGCTTGGAATATTCACTTTGGACTGTTTATTTGGTGGGGGTAGGGGAATTATTTATAGATGATATAGCTATAGATATATAGGTATGGGTATAGATGTATAGGTATAGATAGATATATCCTTTAGGTTTTAGTATCTCCTGGGAATATTATGGTGTTCAGGAAGAAATTCCTAGCATTCCTCATCAAGTCTATAGCACCAGGAGACAAAATGAAAATTATAGATGGAATGATACTGGAAACATGCTCCGTGATTGAAGAGAGGCCCTGTAGTTGAGGAGCTGACAAGATCAATATTTCCCCCTACCTGATTTTCCTTATGTGCTACAAATTCTATTTTATCAGCCTCACTTACACAGATGTACTGGTTTTGGTTTTTTTCTTTTCAAATGAAGAGCTTGGGGATGATTTCATACATACCAGTCCATATGTTCCTCTACCAATTCTTAGGTCCCTACAGATACAGGATGTTTTGATTACGCTCTACTCTACCCTTTACCTTAACCCACGCTTGACCCTATTTCTGCTCTGTTAACCAAAGGGAGGCAACGGCAGGAGCTTGGTGGGCGAGAAGAGAGAGCAGTCAGGATGTTTTTTTTAACTCTGTTCCTGCTAATCCATTGTTTCGTACATAGATGTGTCCTTCCTTGGCATCAGCTTCCACTATGTGGCCCACATCTGCAGTTCCATCATTACTGATTTCCAGCTACATTATTCGTCCCCTTAATACCTTCAATTATAGTGATGGTAAGAGCTTAGCTCTGTGGTTAGTTTTGTGCCTCATCAGTCCTCGTTTTCTCCTTTGAAGCCCAGACAGACCTCTCTATATACTCCCTTCATTAGAGCTTCTTTAACTAAACCATCTGTTTATGCTGCCCCATTTTACAGATGAGGAAACATAAGTACAAACACGTCAACACCCAAATTCACTCAATAAGTGATGTAGTAAGGACTTGAATCCAGACAATATAATGCAGTGTCTGCTTATGCAAATGCTAGGCACAAGTTCCCCCATGTATCAGTGCAAGGAAGCTGCACAGAATGGCTCAGAAAGCCCTTGGAAATAAAAGAAATAATATGACATTCTGAAAGTTAAACTTTAAATCACCGTGTGAGTCAGAAATGAATTTTAAAATTTTTAAATGAGCAGATACAGTGCTCCAATTTACCTGGAAAACAATATAAACAATATAAAGAAGAGTGTAAAAATCAAAAGTGGGAGGAGTGTGCCCCGGCCGGTGTGGCTCAGTTGGTTGATAGTTGTCCCAAGTACCGAAAGGTCCCAGGGTGGATTCCCAGTCAGGGCACATGCCCGGGGTTGAGGGCAGCACATTGATCTATCCCTCTCACACTGACATTTCTCTCTCACTCTCCCCCCTCCCTTCCTCCCCCTCTCAAGTCAATAAAAACTTTTTTGTTTGTTTGTTTTAAAGTAGGAGGAATGCATGGTCTATCTAGGAGAAAGGAAAAAGGGCTCAATAAAGGACATTATAACTATGCTCAACCCTGAGTGTTTAGAGTGTTTTAAAATTTAGCTGCCTCCTTAAGGTCACTCCAAATGTATAGGACAAACGAGGCGTCCTTCTGCTGGTGCCACTAAGCATTTAGTGTATCTCACTAAAGCCTTTTATTCCTGTTACATGCTCATCCAGCAGCTTTATAATTTTCATTTGTTTTTGTCATTCTGTCTATAGGAGGAGAATCCACTAGTTGGTACGTACTAAAGGTACCCTGCTCCTGTGTTTGCATTTTTAAATACTGGATGGAATGTTATCCCAAATGTATGCATCAGTCCCATGAGTGTGGGTAATGGCTATCTGGCCCTGTAGGGTGGAGCTGCTTTGAAGAGTTTGAGGAAATTGTATTTCTAAACCTGTAAAACTGAATGACAACCATTCTGTTATGGAGAGCAAATCTGTTTTTCAATTTAAACAGCGGAAGGAAAGGAGTAATAGAAAGGCAATACTCTCTACAATTAGCTAAGAAACATGTGAAAATACTAGCTAAGAGGACTGTTTCTTAGGAGATATCAATTACTATCAGCATCATCCAGAAAAAGCACTTAGGAAGCCACTATCTGTATGCCAGCTTCGCCTAGTCACTCAAGTTAATAGATACAGTTCTCAAAGGATTCAGACTTTTGGCCTAACATAGAATTTATCATAAAAAATATGCAAACATCAAAACATGAGTATTGGAGCCAGCTTGATAGTAATAATTCTCAGGGTAAAATAAGAAATTGCCTTTTTGGTCTGTAAACCAGTCTCTTGAGAGTTTTACCTTATCAAGTCATCCCTGAGGGAGCTATCTTGATAGATGCTTTTTGTAATCCTAAAAAGTTGAAAGCCAGGTTCTGGACCCCAGGATGACAAAGATTCTCTGAGAGGCTCTGTCTAATAACCTTAGTCCATCTAATTCTGACCCCTGTGAACTCACTGTAAGAAGTTCTTAAGAGGCCTAGACATTGTAATCAGAAAACCCGGTTTGACTTCTGGTCCTGCCACTGCCCAGCTGTGTGACATGGGAAGCAGCTTAGTTTGTAAAAGGGGGATAGTAATGCCTGTTTCTCAGGGTCATGAAGACGAGTGAATGAAATGGTTCATATATCTGTGCGTGAGCCACTTAGAGCAGCTATTATTATTATCATGGCAATTAGAACTGATAAGCACAATTTAAACCTATCTCTGATTACTAGAAGTTACTGCAAAATCTTGTAGTCTTGAATTAGCATTATGACCATTAATCATCATCTTACTACAGATGAGTACATGTGCAACTGCATGGAGATGTACAGTTAATAAATGCTAGACTTACATGCCTTTAAGAAACTTACAATGGTGAGAGAAAATTTGTAACTAGAGTAATATATTTTTAATCACCAGATAAAAATGGACAGAAATACTAAAAAATAAATACACATTTCAAAAATATTTCAGTGTAAAAGTAGTTTTAAGATTTGGGTCAAGAAAATTTCTTATAACTATAGCAGATATATTTGAGCTATTTTAATTGCAAATGCTTAGATTTTAGTAGGAGATATAAAAGACATTTAGTTACTGAACAAGTATATATTGTTATTACATACTAAACAATGTCTAGAATTTATGTATATAAAGAGTAATAAGAGAAAAGTGTGTCTACTTTTTTTTTTTTTAAATATATCTCTATTGATTTCAGAGAGAGGGAAAGAGAGGGAGAGAAACATCATTGATGAGAGAGTCATTGATTGGCTGCCTCCTGCACGCCCTCAACTGGGGATCGAGCCCTCAACCGGGCATGTGCCCTGACCCGGACTTGAACCCCCATCACCTGGATCCTAGGTCAATGCTCAATCGCTGAGCCATGCCCAGCTGGGCAAAAGTGTCTAGTCTTAAGGAGCTTATATTAAAAAGCACTTAAACTGTAACTGGTTATTTCCTTGCACTACGATAGATAAATTATACATAATAACTTGTATGAAATTAAATGGGGAAAACAAACTTTAAAGAAGTAGAGATTTAAGTGCATGGGAATTGTGAGATATACATATCTATCTATCTACGTATCTATATTCTAACCTATTATAGAAATGCAAGAAAAGCATGGAATCTGATTAGATTATTTTACCAGACATGGATATGAGTTAGCTTGGCAATATATATGTGGCAAGGAGAGAAAAAGAGCTCTAAGCAAGGTAAGAGTCAGCCAAGAAGAAGAACACTGCACGCAGTATTTGAAGACCTGGAAATAGTATATGATACAAAATGAAAGGTATCATGAGTGTGGGGAGATAAGTAGAGTCAGGTCATACGGTGCTGATCGTATGGTGTTATGTGAAGAATAGCGTCAGCTAGACAGTTTGCTTGCTGTAGGAAGACCAGCTCGTGGTCTAGGTAGGATTATGATGGTTCACTATGCTGACAGGCTTATATGAAAGGGTTTGAAAATATAAAAAGTGAATAATTCTAGGGATAAAATATTTGGAATGGGAATCGTGCTTAACAGTGCCTGTCACTATGGATTAGATTTTTAAAAACTATTTCTTAAATTGTAAATAAAACCAAAGTCATTTATTTATTGGTCTCTTGGAAAATACAAGTAGGGTTGAATTCTTATATTTTAAAACATTATAAAACACAAAAGGGAAGGACAATCCTGAAAATGTAGGAAAGATTTTAGCTCTGAAAACATCCACTTCCACTGTAGAAACCAAAGGAAGAGCAAAGAGTACAGAGGCATCTACAGTAGAATTCAAGAAGAGGAGGGATATGTGACAGGCTGGGAATCAGTATCAGAGGGAAATTGGAGGGTTGATGAAGACATACTGGTTGTGTATGCCCTCCTGAGACTAAAGTTGACAATGAGAAAATAAAGCCAAGAACTGGCAGTGCCAAAATCTGAATTGGCAACATACCTCAGTGACTTAAAGATCTGCTGAAAAAATCCTTATTTGCTTATCAGTTTTTGAGTGTGACTGCAAATGCAATAACCCACATTGCTTTTGTATTATTGCAAATAGAGAAATCCTAGTGTGGCTTCTATAACCAGGCTGTGATTAAAGTAAATAGAGTTTTATTCTAGTATTCAGTGCTATCTTACTTTTCCTATTGTCAGAGAAAAGTCCCTTCAATTATTTAATATCTTAACATTCATTGTAAGTACTTCACTACATGTCTTATAAGTGCCAACATATCATATCTTTCTTGAACTGGGCTTAATACTCAGACTAGCTAGATGAAATATCATAGATTTCGAATGTTCCAAATATTGGTAAATAATATTCCACAGAACTAATCAAATCTTATAAATCTGAGTTCTATTTTAATATGGGTGAGGGGAAAAAAGATCCAAAGTAGTTATCTTAAAAATGATTGCTCAAGTTCACTTACCAAAAAATCCCTAAATGGCCACAGTCCAGTTGTCATCTGAAAATAAGTCTGCCCAGAGTAGTAGTGACAAAGCTACATCAAATTACACGAACCTTCCTTCAGAGTGACTGACCACTAAGGAGATCAATTTATTTAGTCAGTTGCCAAATGTTTAAAACACATACCCACAAATATAACATGCATTGATTTTGGTATACCAAATGGTAATTAAATATGTTTAGAGAAAGTCTGCAGAGCTGATCACACGATTATCTAAATTGAAAATATTCTGAAGTAACTTGAATTATTAGAAATCACAAGAAAAGCCTTTTAAGGTGTTTTTAAATAATTCATAATGCCTTTGAAGTAAAGCCTGACATTTACATTTAGATGAGTACTTGTCCGTGGCCTTGGCTCTCATGGTGTCCAGGAGGGTGTCATGATAGCCGTAAAATCCTCTAATCAGCTACATGTGAGAACAGTCTCTCTACTTTCTTATTCCAGGGCCAGAATGCTCCAAATTAGTTCTGAGAGAGAGGACTCGAAAAAGTGAGAGAGACAGAGACAGTGGCAAAAGGAGACAGAGTGACAGGGGGAGGAAAGAAGAGAGCAACCCCCGCACATAGTCTAAGATAAGAAATGAAGAATAGCCCAGGAAGAAATGAAAAGGCCCTTATCCCGCCCTTCCCCTGCCATCCGCCTGCTTCCCTCAGGCACTAACTTTTATCAGTTTGAATCGTTAGTTCTTCCAATCCTTACCTCTAGGTTGCTAAATATTTTTGAATTTTAGACATTAACTATTTTCTTCCTAATTTAAAATAAGTTAAAATGCTTGCTGCCTTGTTCCCCGGCCATTTCTCTCCCTTCAGGATTCTGTAGCTATTTTCTGAGTCATGCTTTTGACTATACTTTTCATTTAAACAGCATTCTTAACATCTCCGTTTTCCACAGGAGCAAGGAAGGGGCTTTGAGCTGAGTCTCTCCTCCTTCCCCCAAAAGCAATAGAAGACAACAGTGGAGATGAAAGCAAATCCCCACAGTTTACATCACGAGCGAGGCAGAGGCAGGGAATTCCAGAAAATCCCCAGTAGGAGGGGAGTGCGCAGGGAGGAGGGGGCCTCCAGGCCCAGCAGAACGACTGCAAATAGCTGTGACAGCCTGGCAGGCACTGGGGGGAACCGAGGAGCTCGAAGAAAAGGGGAGAAGCCTCGTCAGAGGACCCCACAACTAGGACTGACACCCCCTCTCCCCAGACAAGAGCGCCCCCCCCCCCCAGTGCCCCAGGAGGAACTGGTTTAACCAATTCTGAGAACAGAAGGGTAGAAAATGAAGGCTGAATGTGACGGGAAAGGCATGACAAGGCGCAGAAAAGCTAATGTGAGGGGGCCTCATGTTAAGGAACTTGCACGTCATAGAAGCAGTGGGAAAGCTCTTGAGCTGTTTAGGCTGCTGCTCTTCTCAAGGGATCCAGGAAGATCCAAAAAATGTAAATGCAAATTATTTAAATCTGAGCGCTAAGTTCACAAACATTCATGACCATGTAAAGATGTTTTTAAAGATTAAAGATCATTTCAGAGATTTTCAGCAAAAAGAAAAGGGAAATTCACCAGAAAAAAAAGACTAAATTGACGCAGAGGAAAATAGCAACACACAGTAACTTCAATTTAAATTTATACCCATGGGAAGTGTAAAAGGATAGCAAGAAACTAAAATAACCCACAGGCGAAATAGCCAGGCTCCTAGAATGAGCGTTTTGTAACAATCCTCTGTTTGTGACAAAGGTATTTTCAGTTAATGATGAAATAAAATAAATGTTACTGATGATCAGGAAAAAAAGCAGACGGTGAGAATTTTTTTGAATTTTAAATATATAACCATGCTGGTAAAATATAAACTTATATAAAAGTTAAAGATAAAACTGATGGATTAATAGCTCCAAAACACACTAGAGACCTTGTCTTGATAACAGTAAAAGCGGGTGTCACAGAAACCTAACATTACAGTTCCTGTTTCCGGTCGTCTTCACATTGTCCATGCTTATCAGAAAATTTAGTTCACATTTATTCTATCTTTACTCATAATTGATCAAAGATGATTTTCAAACAATTTTAATATTGTTTTTAACATAAAGTAGATATGCAAATTAATAGGAAAATCTTATAAAAACGAGTTTAGCAGAGATTCCTCAAATTCCCATTTTATAGTAAATTCTAGAAATTGCTAATAGAGCAATGTCTTTGTCAATGGCTTTGTTCCTTTTGGGTTGATTGCCTTGGCTTTTATATATATCTCCACAGTCTAACATATTATATTGTAATAACTTGACAATTTAAAAAATAACACTTTTGAAACTGTTCTTATTCTGCAAAAAAACAAAAGCCAGAGAAAATGGTTAAATGATAGAAAACATTGAGATCACTTGATTTGTTGCTTTAGAATAAATATATAGTTTTGGAAACTTACAACAAGTGTGTTTCATTGTTTTTCTGGTATCCTTATTTGAAATGTGACTCTAATTTTGTATATGTAAATTTCACATTCTTATGTGTTGTTACTGACATTGCAAAATTCATGATCTTCTACACAATTCCTACTTTCAATCTTTAGAAGCAGTTTTAAAGCTGAATATTTCACTGTAAAAGGCTCATTTGGCTGCTTGCAAATGTTATAAAACTTTATCCCGGGGGCGGGGGGGGGAATAGCTCAGAAAAGAAAAATCACATAAAGCAACTCACAAAATCTGAGCAGAATATTTTGTATTCATTTTTTTTTTTTTTTTTTCCGATAGCACAATGCCTCACAGGTTGTGATTAACTTCCCAAAATTTCTCTGTGTCGTGCGCACAGCTTGACAATGAGCAGCTTTTGTGGGGCAGTCTTTTAACTTTTTCACCAGCATCCTGCAGCCTGGCCACGTGGCAGAAAGAGCAGAACAGGGGAACTGAAGTTCTGCATCTTTGGCTTTGCAGGTGCTGAACTCACTATTCATCTGAACACATTGTGTACAGACAAGGATATGAGGTGCCACCAGGATTAGAGAGACGAACTGAATCAGAAGCTAGAAAAATTTTGAACTGTTACCAATTTACTCTTGAAAGGGTCATGTGTAGCTGATTCTGCCTATTTCCAGGCTAGTTGTTCAGCAGAGTTATCTAAAGGAACTTCCAAGTACAAAAGAGTGTTTATTAAATATCAGTTATATATGTGCTAATATGAAGTCATATTTTTGCACGTGATTAAAACTCAACAATACCATAATTATTTACTAATTAGATGAAGAAAATATTTTGGGGTAATAATTTTTTGCAGGCAGTATTGAAATTGCTGGCACCTAATGACAATAAAAGGGAGACAAAGTGTTAATAAATGTAGTTATTGATTTAAAATCCTCTATAGAAAAAGCATCCCTTTGTTGCCACCACCTAGATTTGACCACTCCCATCCCACTGCCCTTGGACTTCAACTGAGTGGAATGAATTCTACAGATTAAAAGAACATAAAGAAATTTTATACTGAGTAATTTTGCTGTTTGTAGTGATGTTGGTGTTTTTATTTTTGAAACAGTTTTTATAAGGGAGAATAAAGCAATTATCTTAATTATGTTAGGAATAAGATTCAATATAAAAGAGATGCAATTATAAAATCAAATGGTGAAAATACCATAATTTAAAATTAAACTGAAAATATTATGAAATATTGTTATCTGTAGACTTAAAATGTACTCTTAAAGGAACATCTCAGTAACAAACACTGCTAGTACCACACTTTAGTGGGTAAATAGAACCTGGAATTCTCTGAAAGGCCCGATTCCAGATCCTAAACAGGGAGGTGAAAAGAGATCTTATAGCTTGGATGGCAGAAAGAGGGGAGCATTGAAAGTAACAGGATCATGAAAGAGAGGCACAGGAGTCAGCCTGAATTTATGCCTCCTGACCAAACAGTGCTGGTGTGAACACTAGAAAAGAAATAACAATTATAACAATTGAAACGCATGCACTCAATAAAAATAAGAGTACATAATATATTTAAGCAAGCAAGCAAGAAAAAAAAAATCTTGTAAGCATTAGGGAAGCCCATTGAACCATTATGTTTTAAACTTGGAGAGAAAACATATGTGTGTGTTTTTAATAGAGTGGTTTGAGTTTTCTATAAAATAATGGATTCAAATAGAAAATTATTATTCTACAATGCCAGTTAAATATAGTGGTTCAGGTAAAGGTTACCAAGTGGTGTTAATAGCAAGACATTTATATGATACTAAAATAATAATAGACACATTATAGAAATTATTTTTCAGTTTTAAGTTTTAAAATAAAACTATTAGAGGGGTTATAGTTATAATGCAATGACCTATGACCTATAATGTCATAGTTATAATGCAATGACCTATTTCAGCATCATTAATGAATGGACAATCAAATATTGGTGTCTCATGCTGTGGTGCAGTTTTAACTATAAAATAGCTCTGGTTACACATTAGCACTTATGAGATATTTTAGCCATGTTTACGATATGGACACATGGAGATTTTAGAAATATTTCCAGTTCATAAGAGAGGAAGGGAGTATGTATAAAGCTACACGTGATCATAATACCAATAATACTGTTTTTAATAACACTCATCACACTTACATTTATCTGTTTAACTCTAATTTTCTGCAGTAGGCGACCCCCCTTTCATAAAGAGAGACTGATCATCATGTTCAATTTCTTACCTCCAAAAACTAGCACAGTGTCTGACTATGAGTAAACTCTCAATACATCACTGTTAAATTAAATAAAATGAAAGAGAATCCTTAACCTATATACATGCTTTTTAAGTTAGAGAAAAAAATATTTCTGTAACAAGTATTCTCATGCAGAAAATTTCCTTTATAGGAGGAAAACTTCACGGGGATAAATGGCATTGGGTTCCAGGGCAGAAAGCACACCTGAGTTTGAATATTGTCCAAGGACAAATCACTCATCATACTCACTGAACACAGGATAATATTTTTTCACAGGATTCTGACAGGATCACATGGCAAATACATCAGGCTTATAACAGGCACGTTGTAACTCTTAGATCGCTAGACCATACCTACATAGCTCTGAGTGTTTTTCCTGCAAGTTCTCTCCAAAGTTTATAACCATTCTAAGCAAAAATGTGGATTATCCAGGGCTGTCTTCATCTATGGATAACCTCAATTTAATCCAGTGTTAGAACCAGTGAGAGATTTCATTTTTGGCCAACATTCTGGTTAAGGTTTTGATCAAGGTTGACTATGAATGATCTACCCTCTGAAAGGTAGATTAAAACACTCTTTAAAACCACGGCAAATGTTGTTCCATTTATCTTTCGTCATTTTTGCCTTACTTGGGAAACAAGGTCACCTAAACTGCACTTGATCCATCTTACCTATCAACGCGTTGTGTTCACTTATCACAAGGCAGGCTTTCATGAGGCTTTTGATCTAGAGTGCAGCTTGATTGTGGGAAGCCCAAACTCCTGTCAGGAGTATGGATAAGAGAGACACAAAAAACTATGAAAAGATTAAAAACTAACCATTGAAATAGTGCTGCATATTGACTGTTAAAAATAAACTTTTATAGAAAAATTATAAAATCGTAACTAATTTAACAGATTTTATTGTGGGCAGCTTTTCCAAAGTTATAGTATTTTAAAATATTACAACCTTAAATAGACTTGGAGGCCACAACATTTGATCCTGAACAACTACATATGTACATATATATAATCTTTAAATAAGTTACTGAAGTGTTTTCAGTTTCCTGTAACATATAATAGTGATGATAATAGCAACTACTTCAAAGGTTATTGTAAAGATGAACTGTGATCGTGTGAATAAACCACTTGGAAGAGTGCCCGTAGTAGTAGTAGTAGTAGGTTTTACCATCTGCGCAGTGTACTCCTTACTTTAACATGTCCGGTACTTGCATTTTGGTGTGCTATAATCTTCACATGCTGCTACTTTACAAAGAATGCCCTCCTTGATCTGGCTCACATGGCCAACGTTGCCTCGTATTTAGGGATGAGTCAATCCTTCCAGGAGCCCAGATCTGCACCGGGCCCGCTTAGGCAGGATTCTATGGATAACTTTGGCGTCATCGAGATGGCTCATTAATCACTGAGGCATCAATGATTTGTCTGCACCCTCCTGAGGAAAGAAACAACCGCTCCTCAGTCTGCAAACATAGTCCGTACATCCTCAGTTCAAAGCAGGAACAATTTAGAAGTTGCAGGAGAAATAGAATTAGCATGAAGGGTAAAATTTAGAAAGATGAGCACTGGCCAGTGTGGCTCAGTTGGCTGAGCGTCATCCCGCGCACCGAAAGGTCACCAGTTGATTCCTGGTCAGGGCACATACTCGGGTTGCAAGTTCGATCCCAGGTAGGGGCGTGTTCCGGAGGCAGCCTATCATTGTTTCTCTTTCCTCCCTTCCTCTCTCTCTAAAATCAATAAAAACATATTTTTTAAAAATTCATGAGGATGATGTAAGTAAACCCATAATAAATTCACATATATGTGAGGTATGTTATTGTTTGTCCTAATTTAATGATATTAAAAATATGTAATGTAAATTTTACTAATAACCAGTGAAAAATAGAGATAAGGAAAATTTAAACAAAATTGAACAAAACAGGAAGGAAAAACTTTAAAAATAGCAAAAAAATCATAAACAGACACATAAAATTAAATATATGAGCAAATGAGTATTGGAGAAGTCAATGGGAATGCAATAATACTTCCAGGAGTTTCTTTTATCGTGAATTGGTGCTGAATTATTTTTCTGCATTATTTCATGAAATCATGTGAGTTTTGTTTTTTAGCATGTTAATATAATACATTACATTGTTCAACTTTTAAGTACTGAATGAATCTTGTGTCCTTGAAATTAATCCCCACTTGGTCAAGGTGTATAATTAATTTTGTATATTGCTGAATTCTATTTGATAATATTTTAAGAAAATTTGCATCTATAATCATTAGGGGTATTGTACTATATTTAAATTTTTGTAAGTTCTTTGTGTGATTTTTATATAAAGAAAATATTAACTTCATAAAATTAATGGGAATTGTTTCTTTTCCCTATATTTTCCAGAGGAGTTTGAATAGAATTGTTCATTCTTTTTTATGTTTGGTAGAATTCTCCAGTGAAACCATGTGGGCCTTCAGATTTCTTTACTGGGCATTTTAAAATTAAGAATTCAGTGCCCTGTTTCATATTTTATGAATTATGATAGTTGGAGTTTTTTGAGGAATTGGTCTATTTCATATAAGTTGTCAAATTGATACATTAAGTTGTTTGTAGTGCCCTTCACATGTCTGCAAAGTGTGCAGGGATATCCTTGTTTCCTTCCTAATACTGATGATTTCTGTTATTTTTTTTTTTTCTTTTTTGTCAGTTTTGCTAGAGCTCTGTCAATTTTATTAATGTTTTCAAAGAGCCAGGCTTTTTTGTTTGTTTAATTGATTTTCCTGATTATTTTTTTGATTTTGTTTCTAACTTCTGCTATTATCTTCATTATTTCCTTTCTTCTATTTATTTTGAGGTCATTTTGCTTTTTGCTTTTTATTTTCTAAGTTGAGGAGAAGCTTAGATTATTGACTTAAGATATTTTCCCTTTTTTAATGTTATGTCTACTTATTGCTATAAATTTCCATCACAGCATTGCTTTAGCTGTGTCACACAAATTTTGATATATATTGCATTTTAACTGCCATGTATTTCAGTATTTTCAATTTTTTTCTTAAGACTTTCTCTTTTACTCATGGATTATTCAGTAGTGTGAGGTATAGTTTCTGAATGTTTAGCAGTTACCCTTTTATTTTTTCTGTTATTAATTTTTATTTTGATTCCATTGTGGACAGATAAAACATTCCATATGTTTTCAATTATTTTTAAATTGTTTTAATTTGTTTCATGGCTCAAAATATGATAATCTTGGTGTATGTTTTGTAGACACTTGAAAAGAATGTATGTTTTTGCTGTTATGGGATGAGATATTGTAGAAACACTGATTCAATCCCATTGGTTGACAAGATGGTGGTGGTGAGTTCTTTTATTTTCTTATTGACTGTCTAGTTGATCTATCAATTGCTGAGAGGTCTTAATGGCTCTAGCTATAATTGTGGATTGGTTTGTTTCTCAGTTTTTTATTTATCTGTTGGCATTTCCAAGTTGTCAGCTTCCTCAGGTCCAAGTCTAGGTTATTTACGGCAAAAAACAACCCACAGACAACATCATCATTTTATTCTTTGAATCTTGTGGTCCCTACCCTGTCTTGTTTCTTTTCTCAACCTTTCAGAGTCATCTTACATTTGTTCAAACACTATGCCCAGGTTTTTCAGTTGCACTTAGAGAATTTTTTTAAAAAAGTATGTCTAAGCCACCTTCCAGGACAAGGAAGTTCTTTCATCTTTTCTCTTTACTTCCCACCTCAGGCATGCAACAATCCCATAAAAAACATTCCCTGTCATTTGAAGGTAGTGCTTCTCCACTTGTTTGCAAGTTAGAATTTTGTGGGAATCTTAAATTATTTCTAGTATCTTAATAATACTTCTAAATATTCTGATTTACACTTTTGAGTGATTGTCTGGATATTGGGATAAGAGCCTTAGCTATAATTCAAATGGGAAAGAAAGGTGGGGATCACTATTTTAAGTAGTTAGGGAAGGATAGGATGTGATTATCCTGACATAATCTACCCTTTTGAATCAACTGGTTAAATCTCCCTTCCTTCCATGGGATTCTAGATTAAAAGTTTGAATTGCCAGAGCATCACCACTTAGCCTGAGCCATGGGCAGATGGGTGCATGTCAGTATTACTGTGTTACAATTTTTCTTCCTGAGTGAAAAATATTTATATAAAAATCCATACATAGAAGCATCAGCAAGATGATAGAACAGGAGGCTACTGACTTTCCTTCCTCCCATGAAAACACTAAATATACACCTACACATAGATCAGTACTCTCTGAGAGAAATAAAAAGTTAGTTGAGCGAATCTTACGTATTGGACAACTGAGAAAATACCCACATTGAAAAGGGTCGGAAAAGCTTAGACTCACTCATGCCATACAACCCACCCCCAGCACAGTGCCTGACGATCGGGAGGGAATCCTTAACTCCCAGCTTCTTGGGCCACACATATAGCACCCCAACTTTTGTGACTGCCACTGGAAAGACTAGCTCCTAAATCACCCAGATGGAAGAGCCAGTGGGGCTGGGCACCTGTGAGTCTCCAAAGACTGCAGAAAGTAAACAGGCTGTCCTTAAACGGTCATTTTTTTCAAGAAAGATATAAAAGTGCCACAGGTATATGAAAAGATGCTTAATATCACTAAACATCAGGGAAATGCCAATCAAAACCACAATGGGGTAATATCTCATACCCGTTACAATAGCTGTTATTGCAAATATGCGCAATAGTGAGTGCTGGTAAGGATGTGAAGAGAAGGGAACCCTGTGTACTATTGATAAGAATGTAAATTGGGACAACCATTATGAAACACATGTGAAATTTCTATACGACACAGGAATTCCACTTCTGGGTATTTATCCCAAGGAAACAGAAACACTAACCACCATCTTCATTGCTGCATTATTTACAGTAGCTCAGATATGGAAACAAGCTAGTGGCAACCGAATATAAAGAATATATATGTATATATTATCACAATTTACCTATTTTAACACTAAATATTTTTATTCATTCATATATATGAGTATTATTTAGCCTTAAAAAAGAAAGAAAACCTGACATATGTGACAACATGAATGAACGTGGAGGAGATTATGCTAAGGGAAATAAGCCAGACACACAAAGACTAACACTGCAGGATCACACTTATATGTGGCATATTTTAAAAATTAAGAAAGCCAAACTCTTAATAGCAGAGAGCAGAATAGTGGTTATCAGATACTGGAATGTATGGGAAAAGGGGAGATTAAAAAAGAAAGAATGGCATTTGCCAGGGTCTGGGGAGGAGGGCATGGAAATAGTTGTCTATTGGATCCAGAGTTTTAGTTTTGCCAGATGAAAACAGTTCTGGGGAAGGATGGTGGTGATAGTTACACACTGTGAAGGTCCTTAATGATACTGAACTCTGCACTTAAAAATGGTTAACATAGAAAATTTTATATTCTGTGTATTTTACCACAATAAAAAAATCATGCATATTTCCTTGTTATAATTTGACTCTTGGTTTGGTAACTATTATTTTCCTAACAAAATTCCTTATAATTGCAGTTAATATGGGGAATTAAGTGAATAAATTTTTGACAGTGTGCGCTATTTAAAAAGTCAAAATCTAAGCTCAATGAAATTCAAAGTTTCAGTCATCTCTATTTTTGACATACCAGCTCAGTGGCCAAATATTCATTGCTCTTTACACTTCGATGTCTTTGGGACCCAAAGGTCTTTTGAAGTTGAAATGTTAACAGCAAGACTTTGATCCTATAATCGGGGGAAATGTCATATAAAAGTGATGCTCCTGGGCTCTGAGCTTTGGCATGTGTGACATAAATCACTAGGTAATCTTTACTACTAGATATTGTTTTGGTGATGTTTGTACAAAAAGAACCAACACAATGAATAATTTCCTATTTATAGCAAGCGCCTTGTCTATACTTTGTATAAGCTGTCTTTATATATAAATTATGCCTTTTCTGTTCCTTTCCAACTAGAGAATCATCGGTAACATTTATTATTTAGATCCTGTGTAAGTTAAGGCTAAAACTGTAACATGTAAGGCTTGAAATTTCAGTAGTTTAAAAGAAATGAAGTTTATTTCTCTCCCAGTGAAGTCCCAATCTTTAGCTTTGCATGAGGCAGTCATTCAGGCACCCAACCTGATGGGAGATTTGCCATTTTCAATAAGGTTTCCCTGCAGCAGAAGGGGAAAGAGAGGAGAGAATTATGCTGGAAATTTTGTTTAATGAGCTGAGCCTGGAACTGTGTGCCATCCCCTCACCCACATTCCATTGCTTAGAAATCCTAACTGCATGCCCACACCTAAGTTAAAGAAAGGTATTTAGTGCCTGGCTGGCGTGGCTCAGAGGTTGGGCATCGACCTATGACCCAGGAGTTCAGGGTTCGATTCCTGTCAGGGCACATGCCCGGGTTGCGGGCTCCATCCCCAGTGGGGGGTGTGCAGGAGGCAGCCGATCAATGACTTATCATTGATATTTCTTGCTCTCCCTCTCCCTTCCTCTCTCTGAAATCAATAAAGACATATTAATAAAATTTTTAAAAAGGTATTTAGTTAGCAGCTAGTCAGTCTCTACCTTTTTTGTTCTGTTAAATGTATTGCCTAATTTTATAATCACAACAATTCAGTAAAATCACATTTTATAGATGAGGAAACTGAGACATTGAGAGATTAATATGCTAAGGCCATAGAACTAGTAAATGGCAGTTAGAAATGGGAGCCCGGGATGTTCTAATACTCATACTATATCAGATACAACCTAAACTTCCATTTACAAAGTGTTTAGACAATAAATAAACAAACAAAGTGAGCTAAAAGCAGTTGTTTGGTATTTTCTAAATCACTAAAAATAGAAATACCTGGGTTTCTTTTTTTGTTTGCTGTTCTGTAATACCGAGATTTATATAATGTTTCCATTAACATTTCTTCTTTAATATAATAAAAATAAATCACTCATCTACTTGGGAAATAGAACTACAGCCGAAATACAAACTCGATTCCTATGCAAAACTCCCCAGGCTGTTTCAAAATGTTCTTGCTATTAAAACACTTAGTTGCCTCTTCTTGATCAAAGCAAAGATAAAAGTGAGGGAGGCTCAGCAAGGTATTGCATTTTGCCAGTTTATTTTCAGTCCTAAGAAGAAAGGATGGTGCACCAAGAATGAAATAACATGGATTCCTATGGTTAATGCAAAGTAAGATTTAAAGTTACTGTCTTAGCGATCACCTGTCATAACTAAAGACTGAAAAAAGAATGAGTTTAAGATGATGGTTCATTTTGTTGTTGTTAATAAACAATAACTCACTTATCTGTGACAATTAAGGAGAGGTATAAATATAATTATTTGAGTATTCACTATGCTCAGAATTTTCTTTATCTGTTATTGTATCAATAGATATTTTGGCTGTTTCCATGTCTTGGCTATTGTAAATAATGCCTCAGTGAACATGGGGGGGCAGGGGGGAGTGCAGGTGTTTGTGTTTTTTTTTGAGATAGTGATGTCATTTCCTTCAGGTATATACCCAGAAGTGGAAATTCTAAACCATATGGTAATTCTATTGTTAATTTTTTGAGGAACCTCCATGCAGTTTCTAAAAATATACTCAGTGCACAAGGGTTCCCTCTTCATCACATCCTCACACTTGTTATTTCTGGCCTTTCTGATAAAAGCCATTTGAACAGATGTAAGGTGATATGTCATAGTGGTTTTAATTCCCTTTTCCGTGAGGATTAGTAATGCTGAGCACCTTTTCATGTACTTACTAGCCATTTGTATGTCTTCTTTGAAAAAAATGTCTGTCCAGCCCATTTTTTAATTAGGCTGGGGTTTTGTTTTGTTTTGTTTTGCTGTTGAGTCGTGTGTGTTCTTTATATAATTTAGATATTAACCCCTTACCAGATACATGATTTTTAAATATTTCCTCCCATTACACAGGTTCCCTTTTCATTTTATTGATTGATTCTTTTGCTGTGCAGGAGGTTTTTAGTTCCACTTACTGATTTTGCTTTTTTGCCTTTGCTTTTGGAGTCAAATCCAAAATATCATTGCCAAGATCAACATCAAGGAGCTTACCCCCTATGTTTTCATCTATGAGTTTTAAGGTTTCAGGTGTTATGTTCAAGTCTTTAATGCATTTTTATTTGATTTTTTATGGATGGTGTAGGATAGGGGTCCAGTTTCACTTGTATCACGTGGCTGTCCAGTTTTCCCAGCATCTCTTATTGCAGAGACTACCCTTTCACCACTGTATAGTCTTTGCACCTTTGCCATAAGTTAATTTAGTATATAGGAGCGTGTTTATTTTCTGGGCTCTCTGTTTTGTTCCATTGATCTATGCCTCTGTGTTTAAGACAATAGCATACTCTTTTGATTATTATAGCTTTGAAATATAGTTTAAAATGAGGAAGTATTATACGTCCAGCTTTGTTCTCATTTCTCAATACTGGTTTGGCAGTATGGGGTTTTTTGTGGTTACATACAAAGTTTAGTAATTTTTTCTATTTCTGTGAAAAATGCTATTGGAATTTTTATGTAGATTGCATTTACTCTGTAGATTGCTTTGGGTAATATGGACATTATAACAATACTAATTCTTCTAACCTATGAACACAAAATATCTTTTCAGTAATTTGTGTCTTCAGTTTCTTTCATCAGTGTCTTGTAGCGTTTAGTATGTAGCTATGTTACCTCTTTGGTTAAATTTATTATTAGGTATTTTATTCTTTTTGATGCAATTATGAATGGAGTTGTTTTATTTCTATTTTTGATAGATTATTACTGTATAGAAACCCAGCTGGTTTGTTATATTCATGTTGTATCCTGCAAATTTACTGAATTAGTTCTAACATTTTTTAGTGGAGTCGTGAGGGTTTCCCATACATAAGATGATGTTATCTGCAAACAGAAACAATTTTATGTCTTCCTTTTGATTTGAACGCCTTTTTCCCCCCCTTGCCTAACTGCACTGGTTAGAAATTCCTGTATTATGTTGCATAAAAGTGATGAGAGTGGGCAAACTTGCCTTGTTTCTGATCTTAGAGGAAAAGGTTTCAGCTTTTCACCATTGAGCATGTTAGCGGCGGGCTGGTCCTATATGGCATTTCTTAGGTTGAAGCAAATTCCCTATACATGAACTTTGTTGAGAGTTTTTATTATAAACGGAAGTTGAGTTTTGTCAAATGATTTCTCTACATGTGTGGAGATGATTTATCTTTTATTAATGAGGTACATCACATTGATTTGAGGATGTTGAATCATCTTGCATCACTGGGATAAAACGCACTTAGTCACGGTGTATGATCCTTTTAATGCATTGTTGAATTCAGTTTGCTGCTGCTTTTTTGAGAATTTTTGTGTCTTTGTTCATCAAGAATCCTGGCTTGTAATTTTATTTTCTTGTACTGTCCTACTGTCCTTGTCTCATTGTGGTATTAGTAATGCTGCACTCACAAGATGCATTTGGAAGTATTTCCTCCTTTCTATATTTTGGAAGAGTTTGAGAAGCATAAGTATTAATTCTCCTTTAAATGTTTGGTAGAATTCAGCCAGTGAAATTTCCTGTCCTGAATTTTTCTTTGTGGGGATGTTTATTTGATTACTGATTCAATATCCTTACTAGTAATAGGTCTGATCAGATTTTTTATTCATGATTCAGGCTTGGTAGGTTATATATTTTATCTTTTAAAAAAACCCAACTCCTAGTTTTATTGATATTTTATAGTAATTAGTCTCTATTTCATTTGTTTCCAATTTGATCATTTATTTTCTTCTACTAACTCTCATCTTCCTTTCTTTTTACCTAGATCTTTGAGGTATAAGTTACGTTGTTTATCGATCTTTTTGTTTATAATGTAGGCATTTATCACTATGAACTTCATTCTTAGCGCTACTTTTCTTTTTAAAAACTTATGTGAAGTTTTTTTTTCTTTAAAAAAAAAATTTATTTACAGTTGACATTCAACATG
Source organism: Miniopterus schreibersii (assembly GCF_964146895.1). Lineage (NCBI taxonomy): Eukaryota > Metazoa > Chordata > Mammalia > Chiroptera > Miniopteridae > Miniopterus > Miniopterus schreibersii. The sequence continues at coordinate 62,791,783 of NC_138111.1, read as the reverse complement.
ACTTTATATTAGTCTCAGGTATACAGCACAGTGGTTACACAGCTATACAATTTATGACGTGCTCCCTCCAGTAAGTCTAGCACCACCTGGCCATACATAGTTATTACAGTATTATTGACTATATTTCCTATGCTGTACTTTACATCTGACAACTGCTCTGTAAGTACCAGTTTGTACTTCTTAATCCCTTCACCTTACCCACCTAACCCCCTAACCCCTCCCATCTGGCAACCCTTAGTTTGTTCTCTGTATCTAAGAGTCTATTTCTGTTTTGTTTGTTCAATAATTTGTTCTTTAGGTTTCACATATAGGTGAAATCATATGGTATTTTTCTTTGCCTGTCTGACTTATTTCACTTAGCGTGATACCCTTTAGGTCTAATCAAGTTGTCACAAATGGTAAGAATTCATTAATTTGTTGTTGTTGTTAAACCTCACCTAGGATATTTTTTCCACTGATTTTTAGAGAGTGAAAGGGAAGGTGGAAGGAGGGTGAGAGAGAGAAAGAGAGAGAGAGTCTTTGATGCAAAAGAGACACATCGATTGGTTGCCTCCCACATGTGTCCCAACAGGGGCCAGGGATCGAACCTGCAACCTAGGTATATGCCCTTGACCGGGAATCAAACCCAGGACCCTCAATGTAGGGGCTGACACTCTAACCACTGAGCTCACCAGCCAGGGCAAGAATTCATTATTTTTTATGGCCAAGAAATATTCTATTATATACATGTATCACTTCTTTATCCACTTATTTGTATCTTCAATTTCTTCAGTGTCTTATAATTTTCCAAGTACAGGTCTTTTACCTCTGTGTTTAAAAATTTATTCCTAAGTATTTTATTTTATTTTTTGGAAGCAATTGTAAATGGGATTGCTTCTTAATTTTTCTTTCTGAGAGTTTGTTATTGGTATATAAAAATGCAACTAATTTCTGAATATTAATTCTGTATCCTGTTACTTTATTGAGTTAAGTTATCAGTTCTAATATTTTAATGGGTGGAATCTTTAGGGTACTCTATTTAAAGTATCATGTCATCTGCAAATAATGACAGTTCTACTTCTTCCTTTCCAATTTGGATGCCTTTTATTTCTTTTCCTTCTCTGATTGCTGTGGCTAGGACTTCCAATATTACATTGAATAAAAGTGGTGAAAGTTGATACCCTGTAATGTTCCTGATCTTCAGGAAAATGCCTTTAGCTTTTCACCGTTGAGTATATTAGCTGTGGGTTTATCTTATATGGTCTTTATTAAGATGAGGTTTGTGCCCTCTGTTTCCACTTTGCTGAGAGTTTTTAATCATAAATGGATGCTGAGTTTTGTCGAATGCTTTTTTGTATCTATTCATAAAATCATATGAGTTTTCTCCTTCATTTTATCATTCAAGTTGCATGATGTATTACATAATTGACTTGCAGATATCGATTCAAACTTACAGCCCAGGAATAAAATGCACTTGATTATAGTGTATACAATCTTTATAATGTATTGCTGAATTTGGTTTCCTTATATTTTGTTGAGGATTTTTACATCTGTGTTTATCAGGGAAATAGACATACATTACACACACGCACACACACGCACACACACACACACACACACATATATATATAAATGTATATATATATACATACATATATATATATATATAAATGTCTTTGGTTTTGGAATTAGGGTAATTCTGGCCTTGAACAATCAGTTTGGGAGCCTTCCCTCCTCCTCAATTTTTTGGAATCTTTTGAGAAGGATACTTATTCATTCTTCTTTGAATGTGATAAAATTCACCTGTGAAGCCATCTGGTCCAGGACTTTATTGCTTGGGAATTTTTGATTACTGATTTGATTTCATTAGTAGTTATCAGTTTGTTCTGAATTTCTGTTTTTTCGTGGTTCAGTCTTAGAAGAATGTATGTTTCTAGGACATTATGTTTTTCTTCTAGGTTGTCCATTGTGTTGTCATGTAATTGTTTGCAGTATTTTGTTACAATCTGTGATGTTTCTGTTGGTATAGGTTGTCACTTCTCTTCTTGCATTTCGATTTTCTTTTAGTGTCCTCTGTTTTTCTCAGTGAGTCTGGTTAAAGGTTTATCAAATTTTGTTTTGTTTTCCTTTCAAAGAACTAACTCTTGGTTTTACTGATATTTTGCTTTGATTTGTTTTGTTTTAGAGGCCATTTTGTTTATTTCCCCTCTGATCTTTATTATTCCTCCCTTTTACTCACTTGGCTTTGTTTGTTGTATTTTTCTAGTTCCCTTAGGTATATGGTTAGAGTATTTGAGATTTTCCTTGTTTCTTAAGGTAGGTCTGTATTGCTATGAATTTCCCTCTTAGGACTGCTTTCACTGTGTCTCATAGATTTGGTGTTAGTGTTTTCACTTTCATTTTTCTCAAAGTATCTTTTGATTTCTTCCTTCATCTTATTCTTAACCCAAACACATGGAGACTAAATAATATGCTTCTCATTGTTTAGAAGCATGTTATTTAGTCTCCATGTGTTTGTGTGTTTTTCAGTTTTTTTCTTGTAATTAATTTCTACTTTCACACCATTAAAGTCAGAGAAGATGCTTGATACAACTTCAGTCTTCCTAAATTTATTAGACTTGTTTTGTGTCCTAACATGTGGTCTATCCTAGAAAATGTTCCATGTGCACTTGAAAAGAATGTATATTCTGCTTCTTTGGGGTGAAATTCTCTAAAATAACAATTAAATCCATCTGGTCTAATATGTCATTTAAAGCTGCTATTCCCTGGTTGATTTTCTGTCTGAAAGATCTATCCATTGATGACAGTGAGGTTTTAATGTACCCTAGTATGGCTGTATTACTGTTGCTCTCTCCCTTTATGTCTGTCAATATTTGCTTAAGTTCAAATGCATTCTAAAGCTCTATAATTTTTTACTCTGTAGAGAATACTGCAGTTGGCCTCTAGATGTGTGTTAATTTAAAAGCTTGCCCCTCAGGCTATAGCTTATTAAGATAAACAAATAGGCCTCTTCCCTGTAAAGGCTGGGTGCATTTTAGTCTGCAGCCTCTGTGCTAAGCCCTAGAAGGATAGCTAGGATAAATTCATGTGAGCTTACCAATTATTTCTTAGTTTGCTTATCCCATGGCTCAGGGGCAAGACCCATTGGCTTTCAGGGCTAGATGTTTTGGGGGGATCATCTCTCAGATGAAAATCTTGGAAGTTGAGATGTCAGAAGTGGGGTTAAAACACATTGCTTCTTGGAGAGAAGATGGAATTATGGGTTTCTTCCTGTTTCTTTGTTGTCACAGCAGGGGTGGGGTTTATGGTGAAATTGTGTCTCATCCTCTCCTGCTCATAATTTTCACATTGCCTCACCAAGTCTTTATCAAGCTTATCCAGCATCAAACTTTTTATTGACCTTTTCTATTCTTTTTAAATGTTTTCCTAATTATCTCCCTGATTGCAGTATCCTGGGACTGTCTCTTTTTTCCCCTCTGTTCCATTTAGATGATATTTATTTATAATTAGGTAACATCCTGATTTTCAGTAACAATAGTACTTTCAGGTCTCATACAATTAAATGTCAGTCTCCAACAAACTCCATCTTAGGAAACTAAAAAATAAATAAATAAATAATACAGATCAGTTCCAGAATATGGTCAGTTATTGGTCATGTATTGTGACTAAGGTTGTTAGATTTTCACAGATTAAAGTATCTTAAAGAAACACTTGGTTCCAGGATATTCCTGATTTCTGACTCCATCCCTGAAGCCACTAATAATGTCTTATCCCTTTTATTCCTCAATATGGGAATATCAACTAAAAGAGACAAACAACTATTAGAGATGTCACAGTTCGCTAGTGAAAGGAGGCAACAAATGTTTTCATCTTCATGCCGACTCCAGTCAATTAGTAGTGGCCATGGGGATCGTAATGTTCAGAGGGAGTCCAGGGTCAGAGTTAATATCAGCCAAAAAGATCACTGTGATTAATGAGCAGTATCTGCCGTGAACACGGGAACTGAGATAAATACCTAAGCACTGTCTTTGATCTAACAAAAACTTCCTGAGGCCATTAGGGTAAGCTGTGAAGGATGACACCTCCGAATGAAATTGGGAATGACATAGAAAATTACAGGGAGAGAGGGAGTTTGGAAGGCGGGGAGCTAGTAATGAGACTGTTGATATAGTCCAGCCCCCAAGCCGCCCCCCCAAAAAACCAATGACCAACAAATTAGAATGACCAGTGGAGATGAGGAGGGGACGATGGCTTGGAGAACACTTTTGCCAGTAGACTGGATTAGAGGTAATCATTGATTGGATGTGGAAGATGAGGAGGACACAGGAATCACAGAAGGCACTTTCATTTATTGCTGAAGTGATAGTGTGGACTTAGAGTGACTGAAATATATAAGAAAAAACCTATAAAGAAAAGACAAATAATTCCATTTTTAATATCTCTATCTCTTTTGTTTCCAAGTCTCTCATGCCTCCCACACATTTTCATTTGTTTGTTTCATTACTTTTACTATTTTATTATACCCTGATACATTCTCTTTCTAAAAATAAATAAAATAATGGCTGAAGTCACCTTAATCACCATTCTTAAGTATAGCCCTTGCTCTCTTCCCCAGAGATAATCATAGTATGAGCTATTTACTTTTATATATTCACATACATTAGGGTTTCCTAACTCCAATACTATTAATATTTTTGGATGAGATATTTTCTTTGAAGGCTGTCCTGTGCATTGTAGCATATTTAGCAGCATCCTTTGCCTCTGCCCATGAGATGCCAGTACCAAACCCCGTGTTGCCACTCAAAAATTATGTGCAGCCAGATGTTCCCACAGGGCAAAATCACCCCCAATTGATATGTGCACATATAAACCCATAGAAAACGTATAGTAAGGGGATTTCAATTAAACAGGTGTGGAAGAAACCTTTATACACTCACTCAACTCGATCCATTCCCTTGCAGTGTTCCTTACTGCATATTAGTGGAAAGAAAGCTGAAAGCCAGCCCTACCTGGTTTGGTTCAGCGAGTAGAGTGTCGGCCCACAGACTGAAGGATCTCGGGTTCAATTCCAGTCAAAGGGCACATACCTCGTTCAGTTGCAGGTCAGGCTCAATCCCCAGCCCAACTAGGGTCACGAGAGGGAAGCAACCAATCAGTGTGTCTCTCTCACATCGATGTTTCTCTCCCTCCCTCCCTCCCTCCCTCCCTCCCTCCCTCCCTCCCTCCCTCCCTCCCTCCCTCCCTCCCTCCCTCCCTCTTCCCACCCCTACCCTGTCTCTGAAAAGCAATGGAAAAAAATAACCTCAGTTGAAGATAAAAAAAAAAAGTTGTGTCAAATCAGCATGAATCAGTGGTTGAGCATCAACCTATGAACTAGATCACAGTTTGATTCCCAGTCAGGGCACATGCCTGGGTTGTGGGCTCGATCTCCAGTAGGAGACGTGCAGGAGGCAGGGGATCACTGATGTTTCTCTCTTGTCGATGTTTCTATTTCTCTATCCCTCTCCCTTCCTCTCTCTTAAAAAAAAGAAAAATCAATAAAAACATATGTATTTTAAAAAGCTGAAAGCTGCATTTCCAAGATGTTGTTAGTTCATATTCTGCATATTATCTGCATTAAACCAAACCAAATCACCAGCAATTATGACCATAATCATGTTTGGTTTTTCTGGGTGAGCTGCATCAGAAATCCAAAGTCAGGAGTCTAATTTCATGGCCATGAAGAGATGTGGAGCAAACATTTTGTTGATCTAGTTTATAGCAGACACAATCTGGAGTCAGCAATAATGATGGTAAATGATTAATTAATTATCTAGCATTCCAAACATCACAGAGTCAGCATCTATCTTAGTGGTCTAGTTCAGCAGTGTTGCTCAGGGATTTAGTCGAGAGCCGCTTAGCTAGCCTGTTCAGTGATTTTGTGAGCCACAGAATAATGGATCATAGATAATAAATCCTATTTTTCTTACTCTACCCAAGAATATCCGATGGTCAACAGCTGAATCCAGACTCATTCCCTGCTGCCTTCTGGAACTTGAATAAAATAAAAGATTGTTAATTGTACATTTACAATTACAGAGAGAACAGGAGTGGAGACTATAGTTGATAAAAGATGTTAACAGATTTTTAATGATGGAATGTGAATGAGGCATTAGCTAATTCAGGAAGCTGATTGTGAATTACCTGCAACGCATAATGAAAACGAAGTTAATGCAGAACCTAGACCAGACTTAGGAACTAGAGGTACTGATGCTATGGGTGAGATGTAAGAGTGGAGGTGAGGACTGTGTCTTACATGTGAGGCTAAAATCAGAGATAGCAATAAAAAGCACATAAAGAACAGCTATGCCCCCAGGTGACTACTCATGAGTCCTGGTGACTACTTGTCCAAAACTTTGGTTTTTACCAGGGAACTGGAAACATTTGAACTGGAGAGTTGTCATTCTCAGGGACAGTGGTCACTGCAGAAAATGAGAGAGCTGCTTCCATAAAACAGTGGTTTTTTTTTTGTTTGTTTTTAATATATCTTTATTGATTTCAGAGAGAGGAAAGGAGAGAGACAGGCAGACAGAAACATCAATGTTGAGAGAATCATTGTGGATCGAGCCCACAACCCGGGCATGTGCCCTGACTGGGAATCGAACCCCAATCGTCTGGATCCTAGGTCAACGCTCAACCGCTGAGCCATGCCCGGCCGGGCCCAAAACACAGTGTTAAGTGAAACTCAGCCCATGGAATGGTGGGATTTCTAGGCCTCTTGTATATGATTGAACTTCCAAGTACTGGTTCACACATACACACACCCCCGGCATGAGACAGGTGGATCCTTCTATAGAGACACAATAACCCAATAGAACAGACTTATATATACTAATATTTAGAAGTTCCTCAAATAAATGTATCAGTCCCTATTTGCCCATTTTCCTTCCACAAGGAAAATCATGAGCTGACAATTTAACCCCAACCAACATAGAACTCTATCAGTATTTTAGTGCCCTGAACTTAAATATGAAAGATAACATAAAATATCAGATATTTTTGTGTTTGTGTGTGTGTGTGTGTAGACAGTTCATTAATGATTACAGACAGGAAACAATCCATCAGCTGGGCTAGGGTGCAGCACTAAGGAGACTGGACAAGGAAGAAGATGGAAAAGTACTATTCTTGGATAAAGCAAGGGGACATAAAATTCACCCCGAGCACTTCTTCCCATAAGCGGCATCATTGGGGCTGCCATGAGCAAAGGCTCAGTGATCGGAGAGGAAGAGAGAGGGAGAGGAAGAGAGAGAGACTGGCAATGAGCCAGCCCAGAGCCTGCGTCTGCGTCCCCTGCTAGAGCATGGTCTCATGACCTCGTACTCCGGGACTTCCCAGCCGCCTGGCCTGATGGCAGCTTCCAGTTCTGCTGCTGCTCTTCCCTGGTGATTCTCTGGAACACAGACCACGCCACAGAAGGAGCAACTGCTTGGGGGTGGGGAGGTGCTGCATGCAGATTGAACAGGCGTCACTGAGGAGGCACAACTGGGAGAAACCCAGGATGAGCCCAGGACAGGAAGAGAGAAGTGGATCTGGCTAAGTGGATCTAGCTAAGAAGTGGGCCTGGAGCCAATGGCTAATTCTTTTGTCTTAGGCACTGCAAATAGAAGTCGTCCACAGTCCTGATTTCCTGACTAATAAATCTCATGTAACAGGATGTGTGACCTGCAAATCTTTAAAATTTCATGGGCTTCAGTTTTGTTTTGTTTTTTCATCTGTAAACATGAGGAACTTGAATTTGATCTCTGAAGATTCTTCAAACATTAGCATTTTATAAATTTCCCTCTCTCTTGAGGCTTTATTTTTTATATCCAATAATATATTTATTTTCAGGGTCACATAAACAATAATTTTACAAAACACTTCCTATTCATTTCTAAAAGACACTGATTAAACACACAAATAGCAGCGGGTTAAAGTCATTCCTACACCTTTCATTCTTCATCCGTTCAGAAGCCTTTACTAGGTGAGCAATAATGCCCGCCGACCACGGGGTCCTCTGGCAGGGACTCGGCTTCTTCTGGCCCATTTTCCCCTTAGACTAAGCGAAGGTGCCAAACCTAAATCTTTGTCATGCAAGATTTATCACGGAAAGAATTACTGAAACCACAGGGTGGAAATTAATGATTAGCTTGAGATGCTATTAACATACCAGCAGGAGAAAAGACTAAATGAGCTATGATCTAAAGTAAAATATGCCATCCTAGAAATTGCAAGTGATATGATGGAGAAACAATGCTGGGCAAAAGGACAGAAGAAGGAATGAGCTATTAGACGGAGAGGCAAGGAGGCGAGCATTTAAATAGTGAGACAGCCTGAGTCAACCTGCAAGAGCCAGACTGAAGGACACTGCTTGATGATTACAGACAGGAAGCAATCCATCAACTGGGCGAGGCTGCAGCACTACGGGGCTGGGCAAGGAGAAGATGCGAAAGGACTGCTCTTCTTGGAAAAGGCAAGCAGACATAGAATTCATCCCGAGCACTTCTCCCCATGAGGGGCATCATGGGGGCTGCCCTGAGCAAAGGCTCACTGATCAGAGAATTATTGGGACAAAAGGCAGCAAGCAGATATAAAAAGATGGATGGATAAATGTTTGGGATAACACAAAAAAATGAAAGGCACTCTTCACTGTTTTGGCAAATAATAGGTGGATAGATGATAGATAGATGATAGGTAGGTAGGTAGGTAGGTAGGTAGGTAGGTAGGTAGGTAGATAGATATAGATAGATAGATGATAGATAGATGATAGATAGATAGATGATAGATATAGATAGATGATAGATGATGATAGATAGATAGATAGATAGATAGATAGATAGATAGATAGATAGATAGATAGATGATAGATAGATAGATAGATAGATAGATGATAGATGATAGATAATGATGATAGAGATAGAGATAGAGATAGAGAGAGATAACATGTAGATAGATTATATATAGACAAACACGAGAGAGAGATCTAACAAAATCACATACATGTTTTACTGAGCTGCCTTTTGTAAGTCAAGCTGGGCTTGGTTCAAACAGATCACCATATAAGGAACTGGTTCCTTTGCTTTAGAAGAAAAAGTCTGCAGGCTCTGCTATATAACATTGTGACCTTCCTTATAGCATGTTATTCCATCCTAAGTCTCTGTTCCAGGAAGTCTGAATTGGGAGGAGAGAGAAATATTATAAGCCTGTAGCTGCACAGCAAACAGTCATGGCAAAGGGATAAAGGATCTTCCATTTTGTATGATTGAGAATAGTTAAACTAAGAAATTAGATTAGCACCTTTGATCACTTTTAGTCACAAATATATGGGGATGGATAGGGAAACATTTCTTAATCCCACAAATTTCCAGGTTCAAAGTTAAATTACAAATTCCAGCAGTTCTATTGAATAAACACCAATCATAAACCCAAAGAATCAGGCCTGCAACCTCAGTACCTCTGTATCTAGAAAGTTATTTTTTTTTAATTGAAGTTTATTTTTGCTCTGTAGTTGAAAAATGAGAATAACTTTATCCTTAACTTTTCATTAGAAACAAAAAGTAATTAAAGTCTTACAATAATCAATAAATCAATTTTTTAAACAAACCCTAATTTTGTCAATAGAATTTCCAACAAACTTTATTATTCATTAACAAACTTTTTTAAAAGCTTTATTTCCCGAAACTAGGGCTAAACTCAAGTAGGATATGGTCTATTTCCTCAGGTAATTACAGCCAAATACGGGAATCAACATTTTACAGTGAGTAAGTCAATGAGAAAAATGCTGCACTATTGACACGTATTAGAGAGTGGAGGGGAGGGTGGCATTTACCAGCTTTCCTGGGTGATAAAGTAATTTTTCACAGAGAAGAAGATGCTTGAGCTGGTACCTGAAGAGAAAAGTTTGCCAGTTTGTCAAACAAAGTAGAAGCCATGTGAGGCTGACACCAGCGTGTATATGCCCTTGTTGGTGTTTCCACATGTCTGCAGCATATTAAGTGAAGAGGGATAGTGAGCAGAACTAGAGTTTTAACCAATGTTAGAATACGTAAACAAAGATATAACACTTACCTGCCTTTCTGAATTCAACACCAGCTTAACACCATGAATTGGAGCCTTATTTATCATAAGAGCATGTGACTGGCTTATTCTGCCTGCCTTGATCCTAGTGATCAATGATAATATCCATCACTGTCAAGAAAGTAAAATTTGTCACCACAAACCTAGCTTTGTCTATTGATTTTCTTTTTACCAATTTAGCTAGATTCATGGCATGTTTCAGAAAAGGCAACAAAAGGAGATCTGATTTCATAGTCAACATTGATTCTTAAATTGGTGTCATTTTATAATTGGACACATCACAGTCTTATTCCTGTTTTTAGAGTTAAATGTCTCAGCCCTTCAAATGCCTTCTCTATTAATTGGTAAAAATGCTTATTCAGACAGGTGACATAAGTAAAGTGGTTCCTCTTGGGGAAGAGACATCTGATCTGCTTGAGGGTTGGGGCTTGGGGCTTGCGGGTGTCATTTTCCACAACCTGTGGAGTCTTCATAACCTATTATTTTAATTATGATAATAATCCTTATGGAATAACATCCAGTTTACATTATCCTCTCTATCAACACATGTAAAATATCTGCATACAGCCTAATGTATTGGGTTGAGGCCAAAGTTCTTTATCACAGCTCTCCTACCTCCTCCCCATCTTCATCTTTTGACTCAACGGTTAAAGCTGCCATTATTAAAACTAGAACAGAGAAGAAAACAATAAACAGCCCAATTAAAAATGGGCAAAGAACTTGAATAAACATTTTTCCAAACAAGAAATAAAAATGGCCAATAACCATGCAAAAAGATACTTAGCAGCACTAATAATTAGGGAAATGGAAATTAAAACTCTAATGAGATACTACCTCACACTCATTAGAATGGCTGATATTTTTTAAAAAGGAAGTGCTGGTTTTTGGCAAGTATATGGAGAATTTGGAATCATTGTATACTAGTAGATTCCATGAAAAAAAACTGTGGGACATTTACACCAGCGAATACTATGCAGCCATAAAGAATAAGGATCTCTTACACTTTGGGACAGTATGGATGGACCTGGAGAATATTATGCTAAGCAACATAAGCCAGGCAGAGAAAGACAAGCATCGCATGATCTCACTTATATGTGGAATCTAAAGAACAAAATAAACTGATGAACAAACTAGATCCAGTGACATAGATGCATGGAAAAGACTGATAAATCTCAGAGAGAAGGTGGTGTGTGGGTGGGTGGGGAGAGATTAATCAAACAACTATATATGCATAAATGGGTAACCCAAGGACACAGACAATAGTGTGGTGAGAGGCTGGGGAGCGGGGAGAAGGCGGGGTGGAAGGGGTCAATGGGGAGAAAAAGGGACACCTGTAATTTTTTTTTTTAACTTTAATTTTAATTTTTTTTATTTTTTTAAATTTTATTATTGTTTAAAATATTACAGATGTCCCTTTTTCTCCCCAATGAGCCATTCCACCCCGTTCCTTCCCCCTCCCCAGTCCCTCTCCCCACCATTGTCCATGTCCTTGGGTTGTGTATATATGCACATAAATTCTTTGGTTACTCTCTCCCCCTCCACCCACCCGCCCTCCTCCATCCCTCTGACATTCATCAGTCTCATCTATGCTTCCATGTCATTGAATCTATTCTGTTCATCAGTGTATTAAGTTCGTTAGATTCCACATATAAGTGAGATCATGTGATATTTGTCTTTCGCTGCCTGGCTTATTTCACTTAGCATAATATTCTCCAGGTCCATCCATACTGTCCCAAAGGGTACGAGATTCTTCTTCTTTACAGCTGCATAGTATTCCATGGTGTAAATGTCCCACAGCTTTTTTATCCACTCATCTACTGATGGGCACTTGGGCTGTTTCCAGATCTTAGCTATTGTAAACTGTGCTGCTATGAACATCGGGGTACATATATCCTTTCTGATGAATGTTTCAGGATTCTTAGGATACATTCCTAGGAGTGGAATCACTGGGTCAAACGGCAGCTCCATTTTTAATTTTTTGAGGAACCTCCATACTGTTTTCCATAGTGGCTCCCCCAGTCTGCATTCCCACCAGCAGTGTCCTAGGGCTCCCCTTTCTCCACACCCTCGCCAGCACATGTTGTTTGTTGATTTGTTGATGGAGCCATTCTGACAGGTGTGAAGTGATACCTCATTGTGGTTTTAATTTGCATCTCTCTGATGATTAGCGATGTTAAGCATTTTCTCATGTGTCTCTTGGCCATAAAAATCCTGGAAGAAAACATAGGCAGTAAAGTCACAGACATCCCATGTAGTGGACTTTTCACTGTTACATCTCCTAGGGCAAGAGAAACAAAGGAAAAAATAAACATATGGGACTACATCAAACTAAAAAGCTTCTGCACAGCAAAAGAAAACAGCCTCAAAATACAAAGGAACCCCACGATCTGGGAAAACATATTTGCCAAGAATGAATCTGATAAGGCGCTAATTTCCAAAGTGTACAAAGAACTCATAGCACTCAGCAAGAGGAAGACAAACAACCGAATTAAGAAATGGGCAAAGGACTTAAATAGACAGTTCTCCAAAGAGGACATACGGATGGCCAAGAGACACCTGTAATATTTTGAACAATAAAAAAAAAAAGAAAAATGCTACTTCTGTCAGGAATGGTGTCTCACTTTTCTCAGCCACCTAATTTACTTTAGAACTAGAGTGGAAAGAGGGAAAAATAAGACTACATCATGCATGATAGAAGTCTATTTATTTCATAAATTCTGATGGAGGGGGGACATCCATAGAATTCCTTTCAATATAATAAATGTCAACAACCAAAATAACCTCATTGATTTTATGAGATATCCTTGTGTTTGAGCCTTAGTGAAACAAATTTGATTACATGTAAGAAAAATCTCTTCAGTTTCCATTGGTTGCATTCTTGTCTAGCCTATATTATCTTAAGTTGGTTTTTGAAGGAATCATAATAATAGATTGAGATATTACATGCCCATAGCACCAAAGGAAAAGTTTCTTTCCAAGAAAATATGGGGAATTGAGTGACTATGGGGTAGGCTTATTCATGCCTCTATATTTATGTGTGTGTTGGGACAAGTTTATTTCAGATGTGCTAAAAGTAAAGACAGGCAGATACGTGCTAAGATCTCACATATCATGGAGATTTGACTATACTATTTACTCAAACTGATAGACAAGGCATAAATTAGACATTAGGCAATAGCGTCACTCTTCTTAGATATATTTTTATGAATTTTAATTATGAATAACACTCCTTGATATTCCACTTGCCTCCATTTTGGAAATTGACTCCAACAAGAAGGAAATAGTTTAAAAATTTAATGCTTATAATGTGTGTGTGTGTGTGTGTGTGGTATATATATTTATTTTTATTATTTGCATATTACTTCAAATGTTCAATATTTTATAAATTATATCATGACATAAAAGCATGTTTATTATTTTCTCCAATATATAGAACATTTATAACAAATATTCTTTCATTTATATTTGCTTTTCAATTGGCCTATACCAGAAAAATCTTAGGCAAAATTGTTTAGTAAGTTTTATCTTTGTTTTCCCTTATTTTCCATCTTTATGAAATTCACATACAAGCCTGTAATTGATTGAAGCAAGGCTCTTCATCTTAGTCATCTCTGTATTTTCAGAGCTTGTATAGTACTGTCATATTGTAGACATTTAAAAGATGTTTTGTTAAACTCAATAGAGTTGATTGGAATAGAATGGAAGGCAAGGTTATTCCTGGTTATGGATGAGAGGTCTGGCTACGGAGATGGAGAGTCTGAGGTCAAATCACAGCTCCATCAATTAAAAACTATGACCCATACACATTTATCCAGCCCTCAGTTTCAGTACTAAATAAAATATTTTTAAAACTTTCCCTACTGAGTTTCTGGAAAGAATAATAGCCTATTTAACTTCTCCTATGATAGAATGTCTCCATAGTGTGGATAGACACCACGAGTGAGCCAGAATTGGAGAATCTCTGGAATACAGAATGCGAGTGAGATTAGAGCGGAAGCAAAGCATCAGAGCAACACAGCACAAGCTGGATCATGAGTCAGGAAGGAAAAGAAATTTTTATGGTGCCCCTAAGTTTTACCTTTTAAAAACATCTTATTTTTTTCCATCATCATTTATCCCCTCTGCCCTCCCCACCCCTACAATCACCACACTGTTGTCCATGTGGGTAAATTCTTTTTCTCCTTTTTGCTCAATCCCGCCTCTCCTCAGTGACCACCCCTCCCCCAGAGCAGCCTGCCTGCTCTCTACCTGTGAGTCTGTCTCTCCTTTGCTTAGTGGTTCTGTTTGTTCATTAAGTTCCACATATCAGTGAAATTATACGGTACTTGTCCTTCTCTGGCTTATTTCCTTAGCATAATGTTCTCCAGGCCCATCCATGCTGCTCAAAGGGTAAACATTTCTTCCTTTTTATAGCAGAGTCATATTCTGTGGTGTGAATGTCCAACAGCATTTTTATCCACTCATCTACTGATGGGCACTTGGGCTGCTTCCAGATCTTGGCTATTGTAAATAACACTGCAACGGACATAAGGGTAAATATATTTTTTTCAAATTAGTGTTTTGGGTTTCTTTGTATAAATACCCACAAGTGGGATCACTGGGTCAAACGGCAGCTCCATTTTTAACTTTTTGAGGAGCCTCCATACTGCTTTCCATAGTGGCTGCCCCAGTCTGCATTCCCACCAGCAGCGCACTAGGTCCCCTTTCTCCACACCCTCGCCAGCACTCGTAGTTCATTGATTTGTTGATGGTGCCATTCTGACATGTGTGAAGTGACACCTTATTGTGGTTTTAATTTGAGTCTTTCTGATGATTAGTAATGTTGAGCATCTTCTCATATGACAAAACAAATATCCTATTCTTAAAAGCTGTGTCTACTTTACTATCCCATGAACATTTCTCTCTCTAAACCAAGCTCCCATGGGTCAGTGTCAGTGTTAGGATCTGAGGGAGAAGAGAGCATAGCTAGACTTTCCACATAAACACAAAGAGAAAAAATGAATGATTTCTATCCATGAAAGAAATTTACTGAAGTACTAGCACCTTCTTAATTTGGAAATTGGTAGGTGCCTCATTTGTGTGCTATGTAACACACTAGAGCAAAACGAATTAGTTGGCCTGCACTGCAAACTTACACATAAGCTCTTTAATAGAGAGTGCTGCTTATGCCCATCCAGGGAAGGGAGCTACAGGGAAAACAGGACTACCTACCTGCGGAGAAAATACAAGTATCTCTCCTTCCTGATTCTCCATTCAGGAATGTGACAAGCAACCCTGATCACCTGACAATGCTGGGGGAAAATCACCTATCTGAAAAAGGGGCAAGGTGTGCAAACTGAAACACTGGCTCGGGAGACATAAAATACTTTAGAAACTCTAGTCATATTCTCAGAAAGAGAATATGTGAACAGTCATTATCTCCATGAAACAAGGAGTAAAGATTTATTGGTAATTAAAGATAAAGCTACAAAACAAAACTTGAATAGGATGTCTAAATAATAGGATAAATGCAGCTGTATACCTAATTAGTGATCACAAATTTCATTGCGAAGAAAATTCTTAAATCCAAGACAAGGAAGCAATGGAAAATTAAGAGAGATGGAGCATTAATCTGCCTAACAGGGTCTAGAAGAACATGAGATGATTATCAGCAACACAATAGAAGAGTATTTTCCTAATCTAAACCATTTTAGCAATGTTATGCTTCCAAAATGCACAAATCTACTTCATTATAAACAGAAGGAATGAAAAATAATATCTACTGGTGTATTTCAGAACTCCAGTGATGATATTACCTCTAGGAAATTGAATTGAACTGGTTACCTGCAAATGAATACAAGTCATTGGCATGGCTTCCAATCCACCAACAAATGAGGAAAGAAAATGATGTGAAATTTTCTGTTAAAATTTTGAGAAAATGTATTTGTGCTAAAAAGTTTTATAGGTAGCCCAAGTACCAATTGAAAAACTGTCTCTGTGTGAGAGTGTGTGTGTTTAGTGAAGTGAACCCCTACATATTATCTATATGTGAAAAAAGTTAGTGAAGATCTTATAGAAAAGGAAAACAAGGAATACGCTTGACAAATATATATCACAGAAAAAAAAATTGAGTACTGCCCATGAGGCATCAATAGATCAATAAAGAAATTAAAATTTCCCTTCACCCTGAAGACTGGAATATTCTCCTTCAAACAGCATGTTGACTTACTTTTCTACAAACATAACACTCTGTTAATTCTGTGATTATATTTACACGATTCATTAAAACTCTTACAAACTCAGTGTCTGCATGAACCATTTCCAGCAACCTGGATTATATATGAATTTCATAACTGTTCCCAAGTTAATGTTCATTCTGTCCAGTTATGTCAGAGCAATTAATTTTGCATCAGTGAAACCCCACTCTCCATAAGCATTTTCCCAAAAAGAAAAAACAAAGTGTGACCTTGTTCTTTCTGGAGAACTGGTCTGTCAGCATTTTCACAGTACAAGTGTTTCAATCAAAGCAGATGAGATAAAGGAAGCAGTATCTTTTGAATTTAGTGCAAAGAAAAATATTAAAGGAGCTTTATAATGACAGTCAGTGAAATACCTGTTACTATGAAAAGGGCAAGATAAACCCATTCATGTTCCATATACAAAGACAAATATAAAATAATGAAAGTGAATGTAACTTTGTCCATACAAAGAAGCACCCCAAATTTTGATGGCATTTTAGATCAGAAGTGACAATGAGCATTTTGTAACAAGGCTTTGAATTTATGATTATCTACACATATACATTAACTCAAATTTTTATAAATCTGGATATGTTTTCTATTCCAAATTTATAAAGAAGATATAATATGGTCTCAGTATTGACACCGATGTCTTATTTATCACTACATTTTCTATTGCCATGCATAAGCCTTTAATTCCTCCCTCTGGTGTCTCAAATACTACAGTGAGTGAGAGTGTAAAGATGCTGTATTATATTTCCATTGCTGTTGTAAAATTTACACAAAATTTGTGGCTTAAAATACTGCAAATTTATTTATAGTTCTGTAGGTGAGAAGTTCAACCCAGGTTTCACTGGTCTAAAATCAATGTGCCAGCCAGGCTGTGTTTTTTCAGGATGCTGTAGTGGATAATCCATTTTCATCTCTGTCCCTGCTTCTAGTGGCCACATGTATTTCTTGGCTCTGGGCCCCGTTTCTCCATCTTCAAAGCCAGCATGTCGCATGTCTGACCATTCTCCTGAAGTCATAGCTCCCTTTGACTCTGACGTCAGTCAGGAAAGGTTATTTTAAGATTTTATATGATTAGGTTGAGCCCCTCCAGAAAATGCAAAATAATCTTCCACCTCAAGATCCTTAATCTTAAACACATACATTTTGTATGTAACCTGATTAGAACCTAAATTTAAATTGGGGATATAGAAGCAATTAGTTATGGCACATCTAATTGTAAAACAGAGACATGTAAATATAAATGAATATATTTGTTACTTTTATATTTTAAAGTATATTATTCCAAAACTAACAAATGTAATTGCTTTAGAATTAGTATGTCTCAAGCTTTTTAAAAAAAAAAAAAAAAATTTTTTTCCATAAGCATCATATGAAGGCCATAACACTTTTACCCCCAAAATGTGCATAAACAGAATTTTGAAAACCATTTTTAGGGCACAAGAAACCTTTGAATTAGAACCATAAATTCTCATGTGCTGACCATTAAAGTTTTAAATAACTATGCATACTATAAATATGGTTTCACAACTCTATGTAGATGCACACACTTATGCCAGTAACGAAAATGTTCGTGAGACAACACCTCTACTTATACATGCTCCACACTGTGACTTTTGCTGTTTTGTTTGATCCTGTTATATTTTATTTTAAAAAATTGTTGCCTATCCCTCTGACTTGATCTCATGACCCTTTACTTCATCACAACCTACAAATGGGTCAATTCACAGTTTGAAAAATACTCTGTAAGGCTCCCAGGATTCCATATTAAAAAGGAATGCTTGGGGATGTAGATAAATTTACAGCAATAAGCTGCTGTGCCATAAAGAATTAGCTATATCTTAGTCATATTCGGCTTCTGATTTTTAAAAAAACACATGGAAAGAGTGGAAGCAATCACCATTACTGAAAGTCAGTCAGACAGTTGATTGCGTGTTTGTATGTATATATCAGTCATCTGGAGAAAATTATATTCATTAAGTTGAGAAGATTCTGAAAACATTTTGAAAAACTGTGTACTAAAAACACCCAACAGATACAATATTTTTCAAATAGAATTTTGTCTAATTTCAGTTTCTGAGCTATTCAATTGTTATATTTATCTTGATATCTTAAATTATCTTCTAGACTTAAAAATAAGGATATGTATGAATTAAAACCAATTTACTTGTACCACTAGTTTATTTTTTTTGCTTTTATAAACCTTTTTTTTAATTTTTAATTTTTTTGTTTGTTTCTTTATCTTTATTGTTGAGACCATTACAGATGTCCCCCTTTTAAACCCACTGATTCCCTCCACCCCACATTCATCCCACCCCCAGGCCCTCCCCACACCAATGTCCGGTCCATGGGCCATGCCCATAAGCATATAAGTTCCCTGATTAATCTCTCCCCACCCACACACCCCTCCCCACCTTCCCACCTTCCCTCTGAGATCCCTCAGTTTGTTCCAAGCTTCTATGTCTCTGGATCCACTTTTTTCATCAGTTTATTTTGTTTATTATATTCCACATATAAGTGAGATCATGATTATATTCCACAAATTAGTGAGATCATGTGATATCTGTCTTTTGTATTCTATTTTTAGATAGAAATGTACAAGGCATTTTTTTTTTTCTAAACTAATATAACAAACTTAATGAGGGTTACTGCATCAAAGAATATCTAGCTCAGGTAGTTACATAAATATTCCAAATGCAGAGATTTTTATAAATTCTGGAACAGCAAGTTAAAAATCTCAGTTAATGGCAGTGTGTAGGGGCAAGTTTCAAGCAGAGTCATCATCCAAAGGCATCCACTTCTTTCACAGTGCCCACTTCTGCTTTCTTCCCAGTAAATTGTTACTTAAAAAGTTATTCCATAAATTATATTTTTGTCATTTGTGAAGGATTTATAATATGTCAATGTTTGCTTCATCTTTTGGAGGTTTCTAGAATTATAAAAAGGCTATCTGGAAGACAATTACTTTAAATGTTTAATTTGTCTTAATACAGTATAATGTTAGTGTGATATATTAATTTATTATTTTTTAAATTTAATAAGGACTTATACCACTTACAATATATCATGGACTATTCTAAGTAGTAGTGGTGGTGATTGGTCTTCTACCTGCTCCTTTTCTTCCTTCTTTCCTTCTTCTCCTCCTCCACTATCACCACCACCACCACCACCACCACCATCACCACCATCACCACCATCATCCTTACCGCCACCATCACCATCACCACCACCACCACCATCACCACCACCATCATCATCATCATCCTTACCACCACCACCATCACCACCACCACCACCATCATCATCCTTACCACCACCATCACCTTCACCACCTTCACCACCACCATCACCATCACCATCATCATCCTTACCACCACCACCACCACCACTACCACCACCACCACCACCATCACCTTCACCACCTTCACCACCACCACCATCACCATCACCATCACCATCACCATCATCATCGTTAATCATTTTCATACAGCCCTATAAGACAAGCACTATTATTATTAGTCCCCTGTCTAATGTCACACTGCAAGTAAGTAGCAAAGCCTGATGCATTTTGTGGCAGTTTTACCATCATCAGTTAGTCTTAAATATAAATCAGCACATTGTTCTTAGCAGTTGAACAATCTTGTATATCATTCATCAGCCTGTGGAATTCTTTCTATCTCAGGGATATAGATGCAAACTAAAAAAAGTATAAATGTTTATTTGTTGTGACTTACAGAATCAAACAGATGTAAATGACTGTTAAAGATGTCATTGACTCAATTTCTATCAATTGGCTCCTCTTTCAGAGCTTGAGAGGGTTCCCAAGGAATATTTGAGTCCCTGAAAACAATGAATATATATTTGTAGTGAGAGATTCGCTTGCAGAGTAACTAGACTGATTACTTAGTGAACACACCTAGATTTTGTCATATAGGAAGTGGTGTAGCACTTTTGATCATGTCATGGACTGGCCGCCGAAGGTGTGGATTATAGCAGGTTTCTTTTCCCTCTCTACTCTGTGAGCTTAGAGTGCTGTCTATTTCTTCCCAAAGAAAATGATGCAGTTCACATTCTTCAACAGCATCCCTGGGAAGCCATTCACAATTCTCTGAATTCTCCTTCAGGAGACATCAAAATTCCCTTGAAATCTGGTTGCTGGAAATAGTCATTATTTTCACAGTGTGATAGAAAATATTTTATACCAGAATTTCCAGAGAGAAGGGTCTAATCAAATAAGTCTGGGAAACTTTTCATGGTAAAACTCCTTTGGGATTAAAAACAATGTTTATGAAGCTATTCAAGATTATAAGAATTCCTGAAATAAAAAATTAATCCATCATTTGCTGAAACTTCTGAATATGATGTCTCCCTTTTTTTCCATTAATATCAATTAATATCAGTTCATATCTCACACATTTATTTAAGCCAGAAATGTAGTCATTAATGTCTGAAGCCTCTCTGATTTTTGATAAGTTTAATAGCCTCACTATGTACTGGTTTCTTCAGATTTACCTCACAGTAGTGATAAAACAGGAGGGTCTTTATACAGTCCCTGGTAAGTGACCTTTTGTGACAATTGTAGGTGGTCCAGTGATTTCCCCCCCCCCCCCCCCCAGAGTTCTTCTGGACCTGAAGTCAGGTGGCCTGATGTCATTATCTACCTCCAGTTACTAGGTATACTATCTTAGGGCTTGGATATATAATTCCTAAGGTTAAGTTTGTTTATTAGGAACTGGTTATTAATAGCATCTATCTCAGAAAATTATTGTAAATATCAAATATTATGATGCATAAAAAGCATTTAGAAGTTTGCTAGCACAAAGTGCATGTTCCATAAACATTAACCATCTTTGTTCTGTCCTTATTCCTACCTTCTTACCCCCCCACCTCGTTCATCCATTGCAGTCAAAATATTAAGTATGGAGTTAGAAATGTTCTTCATGGAATGGCAGGCAAAGAGCATGAATTCTTACCTGCTTTCTGTCACACTGCCATGCCATGCCATCCCATCCCATCCCACCCCACCAGCTCTAATTTCAGAATGTATCCAGAATCAGAGTCCCATGTTTCAAAATGACGACTGCAGTAACCTTCTGACCGCTCTGCTTCCACCCTTGCGTCACCACAATGAACTCTGAAAGGTGGCAGCCAGGAGGTCCTGCGCAGTCCTTCCTAGGGTGGCCTCACTGACAGCCTTACCTTCACCCCACATTGCCCGCTTCAGCTCCTTAGTATTGGAAAACTCCAAAAAACATTATTTTTGTCACAAGGTTTACACTCACTGTTCTTTCTGCCTGGAAACCTCTTTACTCATGGTTCAGTGGAGTAAAGACAGTCTCTTCAATAAATGGTCCTGGGAATCTTGGACAGGCACATGCAAAATAATGCAGCTAGACCACCAGCTCACACCATACATGAGAATAAACTCAAAATGGATAAAAGACCCAAATGTCAATCACAAAACCATAAAAATCAGTGAAGAAAGCCCAGGCAGTAACATCTCAGACATCTCGCGCAGCAGTATGTTCACCGATACATCCCTAGGGCAAGGGAAACCAAGGAGAAAGCAAGCAAATGGGACTGCACCTGCACAGCACAGAACCACCGGCCAAATGAGAACGGAGCCCTCTGTACGGGAGAAAATATTTGCCAACGATACGTCTGATGAGGGGTTAATTTCCAAAATAAATAAACTTATGCAACTCAACACAAACTCTTTGTCTCCAAATCAATGTTTAATATTTTATCAGAAGCCCTTCCCAAGAACACAATTGAAAATACATCTTTCATCCTCCTCATTACCTATCATATTACTCTTACTCGAACTTATCGCCATCTGGTAATTTCAGTTTTCTGTCACTAGAATGTGAGTTTCATGAAGGAAATAATTTATTTCTTTGCTTTTCTTTTTTCTCCCACTGATGCATTTCCAGGACCTAGAGGAGTATTTGACACATAATTGATGCTTAATAAATATTTAATAAATGGACTACTTTGTTGAATAATAAGGGCTTAGATTTCACCAATTTCTCTCAGTTGAAAAATTTAGTGTGATATTTCTTAATCCTTTCAGCTAGCTTGAATTTAAGAGCACAAATGTGTGGAAAAACTTAGTGTGTGCATTGCTAGACACTAGGATAGGTACAGAATAATTGGCAAAATCATGTGAAGATAACACAGGTGAGAAAGAATAACTTCACTTTTCCCAAGCAGACTGTTCTTGTTCTATGGATGTGAATTCTTGAATTCCTAGCAATATAAACTAGATCTAATATTTTCTAGTTTCTATTTTTCTGTATTCTTGAAAGTTGATTTATTTGACTTAATATCTCTTTTCCTTTTTCTCACATATCTAGTAATAATTTATATTCCTTTACATCAACAAGAGGGTGATTAGTAATAATAAATGGTCAGTATTAGAAACGAATGGGTTTTCTTTCAGAAGTCACTATTTCTCCAGGAAGGAATGCTCTGCAGCTTGCAAAGCCCTGGTCATGACTAGTGGGTAGGATGTGAGCTGTGTACATCAGGTGGGATGGACTAGTGACCCGGAATAGCCTCTTGCATCTCTGTAGCTTTACCATACTTTCTAGGCTTCATACACAAATTCTTACTTTGCTTAGAGAGCTGGTCTTGCTAACTATGCTTAACCTGTGAGCAAACCACAAATGGAGCTGTTTTTGCATGGAAGGCAGAGGACTTGCCCAGTGAGGTACCTTTTAGAGCACCCTGTAGCAGACTCCAGCTAATGGCTTCTGGGAGGTGCCTGGGGCTCTCTTGGTTAAATCAATATCCATTTCTTCAGCTTACTGATTCCTATGGCTGCATTTAGTTTTGTGGTTGATTTGAACAAAAGAACTCTAATTTCCATAAATTCTTCAATGTAACTGGTCGATATTTCTTTTCTAATTATTTAGAATGCTATATATTTAAACTTTATTTTAATGTATATCTTTAGTGATATTCTGGGGGGGGGGAGACATTGTACCCCATACTATCAATCAAATATGTGTTGGGTGTTTAGGAGGTTTTATGCATGTACATGAATATAGACGGAGGATTCATGGTTACTGGTCCAGGTTATCCCAGGGGACTAAATGCTATCCAGTGGTAAACATGAGATAACATACTTAAAAACCAAGAAAAACTAAAGCCTCCTGGGGACATTGGTGTGGCGAGGGCCTGGGGGTGGGACTCTTTTAAGAAGAGATAACGCTAGAGTATTAAAGAATGTATAGCACAAAATAACATAATAACCTGGAAAACCCTAAAATAAAATAACCTGGAAAACCTTTTTATTTTTAAACTTTAGTTGCCCAGCTAGAATAAAATATTCACTGGCAGAAGGAAATGGAGGCTTACCAGCCAGCCTATGGCCATTCTGACTGTCCTCAGCATTCTTTTCACAGTATAACATATACATTTTTTCCAATAAGGCAAATTGGTAGTGTCAGTGATACTGTAATGTGCCTAAAATATTTAATGTCATTGTCCACATAAGTACAGATCCCCGGCTCCTTTGAAAGTCACTCAGCATTTTGATACTGAAAAGTGTCAGTTGACTTTTGTAGTCATGCTTCTCACTTTATGATGCCCCAGATGTTTTCATCACCTCCATTTAAAAACTACACACACTGTGAAGCATAAACATTTGTTTTCCAATGTGCAATTAAAACAGCCAGAGCTCTAGAGAGCATAAGCAATATTATTTGACCTTGTGTGGGCTGTAGTCACAATATTCAGCAACCAAATTGCAATAACACAAATAAGAAGTTAATGAAATTGCTTTGCTTCTTTCAAATTCACAATAAAGTATAGTGCTAATTTAACATGTTTATTTCTTTTTCTATTTCTTTCTTTCCTCTTCTCTCTCCAGTCTGCCCTACATTACACTGTCCTTTCAAGGTTGACCCAATTTTTTTTCATTAACTTTGCATTATTAATTTCCTTATATGTATATGGATGTGTCTGTTTTTATGTACTACTTATACTTTTCTCTGGCTTTTCACCAGTGCATATTTTTCCACTAACAATATTTCAAGGACCTGGCTTGCAGGAATGATATATGAATGTTTTTCAGATATTTTTTTTTAACTTCTCACCTGAGGATATGTTTTTATTTATTTTAGGGGGGTTAGGGGAGAGAGAGAGTGATCAATGTAAAACATCAATCCGTTACCTCCCAACCAGGGATTGAGGATTGAACCATAACCTAGGTATGTACAATGACCAGGAATTGAACCCACAACCTTTTTTGGTATACAGGAAGATGCTCCAACCAACTGAGCCACCTGGCCAGGGCTCAGATGTCATTTTAAAACATCTTTGAGGTAAAATTGTATACATATAAAGTGTACAACTTTATAAGTTTCAAAATTTGTATATAACCAAGAAACCATTGCTACAATTATGATAAATATATGTCATTCTCAGAAATTTCCACATATTCCTTTGCAATTGCTTTTCTTCCCCTTTGTGAACAACTCTTTTACCATCACCAGGGAAACCACCAATCAGCTTTCTATAAATTTTCTATAGATTTATTTGCATTTTCTACTTTTAGAATTTTATATATATTGAATTATATATTGTATTCTTGACTTGATTCAAATAGCAGTATTATTTTAAAATTCATCCATGCTGTGATAAGTACCAATAGTTTCTTTGTTATATTGTTGAATTCTATTCAATTTTATAGATAATACCACAGTTTATTTAAACATTCATTCATTGATTAATATTAGAATTGCATCCAGGATCTTGCTATTACAAGTAAAGCTATTATGATCATTTATGTGCAAGTCTTAATATGAACATATGCTTCTACTTACCTTGGATAAATCCTAGGAGTTGAATGGCTAGATTATATGGAAAGTATATGTTTAACTTTTAAAATGACTGAGAAACCTTTTCCAAAGTGACTATAGAATTTTAATTCCTGCCAGCCATCAGTCTATAAGAATTCCAATTTCTTATCCTTGCCAACACTTAGAATGGTAAATCTTTTCAAGTCTTTGCCATTGTATGTGTGAAATATTTTATTGTGGCACAGTTTTCATTTTCTAATAACTATTGATGCTGAGTATTTTTTCATCAGCTTAGTAACTGCATATCATTTTTGGTATAGGACTTGTTCAAATCTTTTACCCATTTGTTTTAAATTGGATTATTTTGAGAGTTCAGGATCCAAATCCTTGATAAAAAATGATTTGTAATATTTTCTCTCAGTCAATAAATTTAGTGCCTATTTTTTTCTATGTAATTTATTGTTTCAGATCTTACATTATGACCCATTTTGAGTTAATTTTTGTACACGGGGACACACTGTAATCCAGTTTCATTCTTTTGCAGGTGGCTTTCCAATTTTCCCAGCACCATTTATTAAAGAGGATTTCTTTTCTCCATTGTATGTTTTTGGGTCCTTTGTCAAAATTTATTTGCCCAGATACATGTGGGGTTTTTTTCTGGGCTCTCAACTCTTTTCCATTGGCCTGTATGTCTATTTTTCTGCCAATATTTTGTTGTTTTGATTATCACTGTTCTGTAGTATAGTTTGAAATCAGGTAGCGTGATACCTCCAGTTACATTCTTTTATTTCTCAGGATTGCTTTGGCTCTTTGGGGCCTATGTGGTTCTATTCAAATTATGATTTTTGGTTCTGTTTCTTTAAAAATGCCACTGGGATACTGATGGGGATTGCAGTGAATCTGTATATTGCTTTGGGTAATATGAACATTTTAACTGTGTTAATTTTTTCCAGTCCATGAGCATGGGATATCTTCCATTTCATTGTGTCCTTTTCAATCTCTTTTGATAATGCTTTGTAGCTTTTTGTATATAGATTTTGCACATTCTTTGTTAAATTTCTTTGTACGCATTTTATTATTTTGGTTACAATTGCAAGATGGAATTTTTTGTGTTTTTTTTTCATTTCTTTTTCTGAAACTTCAGTGTTAGCATTTAGGAATGCGGTGGGTTTTTGTACATTGATTTTGTATCCAGCAACTTTACTGCATTGGTTTATTGTTTCTAATAGTTTTGTGTGTGTTTTGTTTGTTATTTTTGTTCAAAATATTACAAATGTCCATTTTTCTCCCCATTTACCCCTTCCACCCCGTCCCACTCCCCTCCCCAGTCCCTCTCCACACCATTGTCCATGTCCTTGGGTTGTGCATATATGCATATAAATTCTTTGGTTAATCTCTCTCCCTTCACCCACCTGCCCTCCTCCATCCCTCCGAGATTTGTCAGTCTGATCCATGCTTCCATGTCATTGAATCATTTCTGTTCATCAGTTCATTAAGTTCTTTAGATTCTACATAAAAGTGAGATCATGTGATGTTTGTCTTTCTCTGCCTGGCTTATTTCACTTAGCATAATATTCTCCAGGTCCTTCCATATTGTCCCAAGTGGTACAAGATCCTTCTTCTTTATAGCTATATAGTATTCCATGGTGTAAATGTCCCACAGCTTTTTTATTCACTCATCTACTGATGGGCACTTGGGCTGTTTCCAGATCTTAGCTATTGTAAACTGCACTGCTATGAACATAGGGGTGCATATATTCTTTCTGATTAGTGTTTCAGGATTCTTAGGATATATTGCTAGAAGTGGGATCACTGGGTCAAACGGCAGCTCCATTTTTAATTTTTTGAGGAACCTCTATACTGCTTTCCATAGTGGCTGCACAAGTCTGCATTCCCACCAGCAGTGTACTAGGGTTCCCTTTCTCCACATCCTCACCAGCACATGTCATTTGTTGATTTGTTGATGGCAGCCATTCTCACAGGTGTGAAGTGATGCCTCATGGTAGTTTTAATTTCCATTTCTCTGATGATTAGCGACGAGCATTTTCTCATATGTCTCTTGGCCATCTGTATGTCCTCTTTGGAGAAGTGTCTATTCAGGTTCTTTGCTCAGTTTTTAATTGGATTGTCTTCCTCTTGATGAGTAGTATGAGTTCTTTGTACATTTTGGAAATTAGCCCCTTATCAGATACATCCTTCTCAAATATGTTTTTTCATACCGTGGGGTTCCTTTGTATTTTGAGGCTGTTTTCTTTTGCTGTACAGAAGCTTTTTAGTTTGATATAGTCCCATGTTTATTTTTCCTTTTGTTTCTCTTGCCCTAGGAGATGTATCAGTGAAAATTCCACTACATAGGATGTCTGTGACCTTACTGCCTATGTTTCCTTCCAGGATTTTTATACATTTGCAACTTACATTTAAGTCTTTTATCCATTTTGAGTTTATTTTTGTGTATGTAGAAATAGTTTTTTAATGGAGTCATCAGGGTTTTCTATATAAAGAATCATGCCATCTGCAAAAAGTGACACTTTTACTTCTTCATTCCCAATTTGGATGCCTTCTATTACTTTCTCTTGCCTGATTGCTCTGGCTAAGACTTCCAGAACTATATTGAATAGAGAGGTGAGAGTGGACATTCTTGTCTTGTTCATGATCTTAGAGGAAAAGCTTTCAGTTTTTCACCTTTGAGTATGATATTAGCTGAAGGGTTGCCACATATGGCCTTTGTGTGAGGTGCTTTCCTTCTATATTTTATTGAGTGTTTTAGTCATAAATGGATATTGTATCTCATCAAATTATTTTTCTGCATCTATTGAAAAGATCATGTGATTTTTATCCTTTGTTGTGTTTATGAGGTTTATTACATTGATCGATTTGCATATGTTGAACCATCCTTGTGCCCCTGGAATGAACCCCACTTGATTGTGATATATTATTTTTTTTTTAATGTAGTGTTGTATTTGATCTGCTAGTATTTTGTTTAGGATTTTTACATCTGTATTCATCAGAGATGTTGTCTGTAGTTTTCTTTTTTTGTGTTATCCTTGCCAGGTTTTGGTATAAGGGTTATGTTGGCCCATAAAATGTGTCAGGAAGTATTGCCTCTTTAATTTTTTGGAAGGATTTGAGAAGAATAACTTTGCTGGATATATTATTCTTGGCTGATAATTTCTCTCTTTTCGTAGTTTGGATATATGGTTCCAATCTCTTCTGGCTTGTAGAGTTTCTGTTGAGAAGTTCGATGATAACCAAATGAGTTTTTCTTTATAGGTTACTTTCTTCTTTCCCCTGGATGCCTTGAGAATTCTTTATTATTCATTTTTGACAGTTTTAATATAGTGTGCCTTGGAGAAGGCCTTTTTGGATTGAGGTAGTAACTAGGTGTTCTGTTAGCTTCTTGGATTTGAGGATCTAGTTCTTTTTATAGGTTTGGGGAGTTCTCATCAACTATTTGTTTGAATAGGTTCTCTATTCCCTTTTTCCTCTCTTTTAATAATATATAAGAATATATTATTCTTATATTGCTCTTTCTGATGGAGTCATATAATTCTCAATAACAAATTTTATTTGGTTCTTTTTTAAAGTTTCGACCTCTTTGGTAAAGTACTCATTTTGTTTGTTGATTTTGTTTCTGATTTCATTAAACTGCCTATCTGTGTTTTCTTGCATCTTAATGAGTTTTTTCAGTGCTGAACTTTTGGATTCTCTGTCACTTAAGTCACATATTTCTATGTCTTTACTTCTATTTTCTGGAGATTTTGCATTTCATTTCTGAGCTGCCTTATTACCTTGGTTATTTATGATATTTGATGAATTCCTTCTCTGTCTAGGCATCTATGTATGAGTGTCATTTCTCTAGTAGGTTGATAAGTAGTCTGTTGTTTTCCAGTAGGTGGCACTGAATCACTAGCTTTGTAACTCCCTACACTGCTCTGGTTTTTCAGATCTCTGCAGAGTGGTGGAAAATGTCCTGTGTCCCCTAGGAAGGTGGGCACCTCCCCTGTGATATGGTCAACCTAGTCCCAGAGGACCAATCCTGCAGGGGAATGCGGTGGGTGATTGGGCTCCAAATTCATGAAATCCCAGTGCTGTGCCCTGTAGCCAGACCCTGCTGGCAGTGCAGCTGCTGATGTGTGAAGATAGGGTGAACTAGGGGAACCCAGACTCCTCCTTTGTTGCTTTGCCCTCCCAGCAATGGTCACTAGCAGACCTCCCTGGCATCCCCCCTGCACCTCCACCAGACCCTGGGATCAATCACAGAGTGTGCCCTTTGCTCAGGGCAAAAGTGTTTCTGTAGTAACAGTTCTTGGCTTTGCAGATAATGTGCTTTGCAACCTGACAGGAAGGGTGATGAGAAGCTAGCTCTGGGAGGTTAAGGAAAGGCAGCCATGCTCCAAGATTGTTTCTCTGTCTGGAATGCTGATTGCCAGACAACTGTGGCTGCACCTGTGTGCCTAGTCCCTGCCTAGGTCTCTGGGCTTAGCCACAGCTGGTCCTTCCCATTCCTACAGGTATGTTCACTGAATCTCTTTGCTCCTCTCAGCTACAACCTGATTCCTCCTCACTCTGGGCTGAGCCCTGCAGTAAACTCCAGGCTATAAGGCTGCATTCCTGGCTCATCTGAGCTCCTCTCCCTTCTCACCTCCCCAGTTTGCTCCCACTTGCCCACCTTTAGATGTTCCAATGTGCGAAGTATTCAGGTTGTTGAAACTTTAAGGGTAGAGACCAAGGGGATCTCGCATGCTGCCACTCCTCTGACAATACTCTCCCTTTATGAGTTATTTTGAAATATGAAATATAGATCTAAGTTTTTTTACATATGAATGTCAATTTTTCCAGCTACTACAGTACCTTTAAAATATTTTTGTCAAAAAGTAGGTGCCCATATATGTGTTAGAATGAATCTGAATCTTTATTCTGTTTTGTTCCACTGATCTATTGACGGGTCTGTATTCCAGTTGCATACAGCCTTAATTACTCTACCATTATATTGAGTCTTGAAATCAGATAGTGTCAACCTCCTACTTTGTTTTTTTTTTTTAAATATATCTTTATGGATTTCAGAGAGAGGAAGGGAGAGGGAGAGACAGATAGAAACATCAATGATGAGAGAGTCATTGATCGAGCCTGCAACCCAGGCATGTGTCCTGACCAGGAATCAAACCCCCATCGCCTGGATCCTAGGTCGATGCTCAACCGCTGAGCCACGCCCGGCCGGGCCTACTTTGTTCTTCTTTTACAAAATGTGTGCCTATTCTAGGTCCTTTGAATTTCCATCTAAACTTAAGTAGAAATATATTAAAAATTAACAGATCAACTGTATATAATGTGCATCTAATAACCCAGGTAAATGCAAAGTAAAATATTAAATGTAAAATTAGGGGAGCATATATTGAAATAACTTTAAAATAAAGCATAAAGTCATTCAAATTATTTGTAGTTGGTAAGCTGATACAATAAATGTATTAAGTTGGCCTCTGTGTCTAAAATGTATATGTATTTTAAATAAATTAAGATTTTGTCTTCTAGAGAGTTACAATATCTCAGGGCTGGAAAGAATGATCTAGTTTAACTCCCTTCTGAGCCTCAGGGAAGTCAAGAGGTTTTCACAGGATTAAAACTCAGCTATCTATTTAATAGACAAAGTTAAGATTGATAGCAGATGGGCCCTGACCAGTACATTTTACATTATACTCATCTGTATCTTCATACTTCACTTAGTAAAATAAGCCACATTCCTGGAGAAATAAATGAACAAGCTATTACTGCTGGTTTTACTTTGTGCAATATAAATGTATGTATATATGAACTGTTAACATATAATGGAAATCTAATGTGTTTTGATCTTCTGCCATAATGCTGATATTCCTTCATCTCCCACATCACGATATTAATGAAGTTTATTTTACCTTACAATTCTGGCAGGTTTGCTCAATGTGCATTGACAGACTCTATCAAACTCTGTGAATGTGACCAAATCATTTTATGAAAGGTCTTAATATCCATATCAGAAAATGGGAGCTTTAATATTAAGCTTTAGATATATTAGGACCCTAAATATTAAACTCTGTACTACCTATTAGATATTTAGAAGCAATGGGTGTGCAGTAAGTCAGTATGTTAAACAGATGTATTGAAGACCCAGAAGCTCTAGCTCAGAAGTAACTCAGGAATGCCTGAACAAATAGAAGAATGGATCCATATCGTCAAGGTGAGTGAGGATAGCAGTTATCCTGAAATAATTTCACTACCTATTTCAAGTTTACCGCACAAGATATTAATAAAGAGATAATGCTATTTGAGTTGTCTGCATTAGGAACAAATTTTTCATCCTAGGATGCAATCAGACAATTTACCAGATGAAGGACTGATTAAAACATACTTGCTCTGAAGATGAAGGTATCACTCTCATGGGACCAGGACTTGTTAACCCTGGGATCCATCTTTCATTCATTTGTGTGTTCACTTCATGGAAAACCTATTGCATTTTTACGGAATATTTGAAGCGTCCTATGAGAAAAGGTGTTGCAGAAAGCAAGCACCCCCTTTGTACTGTCTGGCTATGCTAACAAGGGTGGAGGAATGGCAATGGTGTTCACTTCAGCCTCCAAGCACCCTTCATCATTAACCCAGTGGCTTGCACTGCCTCTGGTACAAGCCACTCTGCTGTGGCTATGGCCTTTTTCCTAACCCCCTTCAACTGGTCTCCAGGCAATCCTGCTACAGCACTTCCCGACTTATTCTCTAACATGATTTCTAGGGCATGCTTGTCCCATTGCTGAGAAGCTGGGTGGCCAGAAATATATTTTTCCGAGTAGCAGTCACAGGAAGAATAAAGTAGTAGCAGAAAAACAGCACTCCCGTCTCCAGAGGGCACATTTCTATTAATGTGAGGAAAACACATGCTCTGCAAAACACAATTGTGATAGAAATCTTGCTGTTTTCATTGATGTTACAAATTAAGAGATTAATAATCATATAGAACATATAATAAACAGAACTTTAACTGCTTACTTACACTGGGTTTCTACTTTATAAATTAATAACAACTCAAAATATATAAAAGATTTACATCAACTCTTTTTTTTTTTTTTGGTCTTTATAATCCCACTATTAAGAAAACTGTACAATTCCTTAGAGTAGGCCAGGGCAATATCAAAGCTCTCTTTGAAATCTTGAGGATTTTTCATATCAAGGAATAAAATCAGTTGACCATATTGTAACAATTTTTTAATCTTGTTAGTTCGCTTCCAGACTCCTGCATCCTGTAACTAGCATCAGAAGATTTTTAGACACTGGTCAACAATTCTAAAGAACATATCAATCCAGAGACCTCAAAGTCATGAGTTGCTAGTTAAACATAATTATTTAGGATAAAGGCTTGTTATCTATAGAAAATTAAAATAGTGTCTTCTGATTTTCCCAAATTGTATTGCAAATAGTACATTCCTGAATTTTTCAAATTCCTATGTATAATTTATGTTGATTGGACTATCTTTACATGAGTAAAGATTTATTTGAACCACACGATGACATATTTTATAAGGAAATGTACAGTCACTTTACTCTTTAATTAAAATTTATCAAATATGCATTAAATTATTGTTCTGTTTCTTTAACTGGACACAGCTTTATTAGCTTTTTTATTTTCTTTCCAGGATGCCAAAGAAAAATAATTCCATTGAAACTTCAGGGGGGATAATAGAGAGGCACAAGTAATTACCGAACTGGAATCTCTCCAGGACACCAGGGCTAACATCCTGATTATTTTAGAGCAACATCTTCTGCAGCCACAGGTGATTTCAGATGAGCCCAATCCATCCGTTTCCACTTCCCCAAAGGCCTCTTCTAATTCCTGCGTAAAATATGACTACCTGGTAAGATACGTGATAAATTTTCTTTTCAGTACTCTTTCACTTCCAAAATCCATAGGCAGCTATGCCTCTGAGTGCTTAGACATTCTAAAACTGTTGTCAAAATAAAAACATTCTATCCTGTTTTCTGAGGACTAAACAGTTGCTCATACACTGATGAGGTTAGGAGGCCCTGAGAGAGTCAGGCATTTCTAAGATCCCAGGTAACCTTACAGAGCATTAAGAATTGTTTTAAGGGCATCGCCCTTCAACGAGGTGGTGAATTCTCTTTCAACCAGGTTTAAACCCTGGGAAAGAAATATTCATTCATCTAGCTTTCATTTATTAAATTGTATCTTCACCATGTCAAAAGTGCTATAGTGTACGATTTAAAAACAGGTGCAAATCAGAAAGGCAGCATTAAGGAAAGGAAATTATTTTACCTCCATTTGTAGAAAATGGCATTAAAGCAAGGATACAAATCCATCTGTAGACCCGTCCACAGCACATTAGATACAAGGTGATCAATACTCATTAGTTAGGTGAATGAATCATGAAATATGACTTGGGAATCTAAGTTCTCAGGGCAATATGATAGGCCCTTTGTTCAGTCAAGGAGAAAAAATAAAGATGTTATAAAGCTCTGGAGCTGCTGAAATATTTCATAAAAGAAGATAGTTAGAAATATTAGAATATGTCACCACGTGATTTTCCTAATTTGCAGACGTTCAAGTTTGAGCAATCTGAACTACTACATACAATAATTTTGAGGACTTGGTAAAAATGACTCAAACCCTTCACACTGGAAAAATGAATGTGTAATTTATATCTGTATATAATTAATCTAATTGTAAAGGGAAAATGCCGCTAAATTAACTGCTGCCCTCAAACTCCTGCCTGAAAGATGCCAGAGTTGAGTCCAAAAATATCTTCAACCCCAGGAACAAAACTAGAAAAATGTATGTGTTTTCTTCCAATTTATACTTCTCACACTAAATTGGTTTTTATTTCTTAGTTCCAAATACATCAAGTTCTTGTACAAGTCACTGCCCCAAGTGACAGTCCTTATTTACCCTTGTGTTAAGGAGGAGCATAAAGTAGCTGATATAAAATTATAAAAATAGTGAAGGCTTGGGGGGCAGATGCGGGGTGGAAGGGGTCAATGGGGAGAGAAGGGGGGACATCTGTAATACTTTCAACAATAACAATAATTTTTTAAAAAGTATTTGGATCCAAACCTGAAAGCAAACGTACAATTGCAAATGATTATAGAATTTCATGAGGAAAGATTGATACTGTCAAATTTCAAAGCATATATCTTTATTTCATGAAATCAGAAAGCTGTCAATGCATTTAGTATACCAAGCAAATGTTGGCATCAAACAGATTTATGTTTTTAAACCCAGATTTGTCACTTGTTAAACGAGTAACTTCTACTGCTAGAAATTATTATTTTTAACTATTAACTACTCTGGTATTTCATTTTATCAAGAGGGACAGGGAAAATACCAAACCTTGGGGTTGTCTCAAACTTATATGCTTTGGAATAAAAACTAAAATGACAAAATATTGTACCGATTGTGCTTCACTTTCCAGCTTGGGAAGAGGCACAGAGTGAATACACTTTGCAGTCATGACCTTATATGTATTTGACTCACCATGGACTCTAACATTTGCTTATAAAACCAGGTTTTTTATCATTAGCAACATGACACATCAGAATCTTTGCATACCCCCCATCAGCATAAAGACAAAGGGAGAGGAAGGACCCACAGGACCACCCAATGATGGGTAAGTACCTCAGACTCTGAATCAAATGTCCTTTTTTCTTTGTTTTATTATGACATACAATTGACATACAACACTGTATAAGCTTAAGGTGTGCAACATAATGACTTGGTTGAGATTATATATACATATTCTAAATAATATATATAATATATACTATATATATATTCCACAATAAGTTAATGTTCAAAACCTTATATAGTTACAATTTTTTTTTCCTTGTAATGAGAACTTGTAGGATTTACTCTCTTAGCAACTTACAGATGTACCATAAAGTGGGGTGAACATTGGTCACCGTGTTGTACATTATATCCCAAGTACTTACTTGTCTTAGAACTGAAAGTTTGTGCCTTTTGACCACCTTCCCCCAGTTCCCCCACCTCTACCTCTGGCCACCACAAATCTGATCTATTTTACAATCAGTTGTTTTTTAAAAAGATTCCACACAAAAATGAGATCCTTACTTTATTTGTCTTCCTCTAGCTTATTTCACTTATCAAAATGCCCTCAAGCTCTATGCGTGTTGTTGCAAATGGCAGGATTTCCTGCTTTTTAATGGCTGAGTAGTATTCCATTGTTTATGTATACCACATTCTTCACCCGTGGGTCCATCTGCTTTCGTTGTTTCTATGTCTTCAGTATAGTAAATATGCTGCAGATAACTGTTTGGGACAATGATTTCATTTCAGATATATACCCAGAAGTAGAATTGCTAGATTATATGGTAGTTCTATTTTTAGTGTTTCCAGGAACCTCTATACTGTTTTCCATAGTGGCGGCACCAAGTGACATTTCTACCAACAATGCTCAAAGGTTTCCTCTGTCCACATCCTCACCACCATGTTCTCTCTTGTCTTTTTTATCATAGTCATCCTAACAGAGAGGTGGTGTGGCTTTGATTTGCGTTTCTTTCTTGATTAGTGATGTTGAGCACTTTTTCATGCGCTGTTGGCCATTCGAGTATCTGCTTTGGAAAACTGTCTGTTCAGGTTCTCTGCCACTTTTTAATTGGATTATTTTTTACTGCTGGATATTAACCCCTTATCAAATATACAATTTGCAAATATTTTCTCCATAGTTTGATTTTTCATGTTGTTGATTAGAATGCTTGTGCACAGCAAAAGAAATAGTTTGATGCATCACACTTGTTGATTTTAGGTTATGTTGCTTGTGCTTTAGGTGTCACATCCAAAACATCTTGACCAAGACCCATTTCAAGGAGTTTTGCCCCTGTTTTATTCTAGGAGCTTTATGGTTTCAGATCTTACATTTAAGTCTTTAATATATTTTGTTAATTTTTGTGAAAAAGATAGAAGTGGTTTAATGTTTTTTTACATGTGAATATCTAATTTTACCAGCACCATTTATTGAAGAAACCATATTTTCTCCATTAAGTATTCGTGCCTTCCTTGTCAAATATTAGTTGACCATGTATGCATGGATTTCTGGGCTCTTGATTCTGTTCCATTGATCTGTTTTATGCCAATATCATACTATTTTGATTACTATAGTTTGAAATTAGAAGTGTAATGTTCAACTTTGTTCTTCTTTCTCAAGATTATTTTGGCAGTTTGGGGGCTTTCGTCGTTTTATATAAATTTTAGGAATTTTTATACTTTTGTAAAAAATGCATTGAATCTGTAGATGGCTTTATTTAACATGACCCTTTTAACTATTAATTCTTCAAATCCATGAACACAAGCTATCTTCACATTTATATGTGTATTCAATTTCTTTCATCAATATATTGTGGTTTTAGTGTAGAGGCCTTTCACCAAAAGACTGATGTCATGTTGATAATGATAAAATAAAATATTTAATGTTATTTTATTCTTTTGATTATCCTGTAACTGGCATCATTTATTATATTTCTTTTTTGGATAATTCTTTGTTAGTATAGAAATGTACACTGCAACTTTACTGAATTGTGGATTAGTTCTAGCAGTTTTTTGGTGAACTCTTTAGGATTTTCTATAGATAAAATCCTCTCATCTGCAAATAAAGATAATTTTACCTCTTCCTTTCCAATTTTGAAGTCTTTTACTTCTTTTTCTTGCTGGATTTCTCTGGCTAGAACTTCCAGTACTATATTGATTAGGTTTGGTGAGAGTGGGCACTCATGTCTTATTCCTGATCTTAGAGAAAAGGCTTTCAGCCTTTCACCATTAAATAATGTGTTAGCTGTGGGCTTGTCATATATGGTCTTTAATATGTTGGGGTCTGTTCATTTTATACCTAATTGGTTGAGAGGTTTTATTATAAATGAATTTTGAATTTTGTGAAATTTCTTGTGTGCATATATTGAGCTCATCATATAATATTTTACCTTTCATTCTATCAATGCTGTACATTACCTTTATTGACTTGCTTGTTAAACTGTCCTTGAATACCAAAAATGAGGGCCTCTTGATGATGGTATATAATCCTTTCAATGTGTTGCTGAATTCAGTTTGCTAGTATTTTATTGAGAATTTTTGCATCTATATTCATGAGCTGCATTACCTGTAGTTTTTTTTTTTTTCTTATCTTACCTGACATTGACGACAGGATAATACTGGCCCCATAAAATGACTTTGAAAGTTTTCTCTCCTCTTTTATTTTTTTAGAAGATGTTGAAAAAGATAGGCATTGATTCTTCTTGAAAGTTTTGGCAGAATTCACTGGTGAAATCATCTGGTTCTGGAGTTCTCTGTGTTGGATTTTTTGTGTGCGGGCGATTACTAATTCAATCTTCTTACTTGATGTTGATCTATTTAGATTTTCGATTTCTTCTCAATTCAGTTTTGGTAGGTTGTATGTTTCTAAGTATTTATCCATATTTTCTATGTTTTCCAGTTTATTGGCTCTTAGGATCCTTTGGATTTTCTGTGGTATCAATTGTAGTGTCTCTTTCATTTACAATGTGGTTGATTTTGACCCTCTCTCTCTAAAAAATAAATCTATAATTTTTTTAAATGGCAGTTTAAGGAAACAACATAGGTCCTCATTGCTACTAAATTTATAGATAATTTATAGGAGATATATACTTGTTCATATATTCAGTTTATATGTGTACACATAATGTGTATATAATCATCAGAAAATATGAATGATACCCATCTCTTATGTGTAGATGAGAAGAGGCAAACAGAATATTAAAAAATAGATACATACATATATGTAAAAGGAAAAACTTTGAGTTTATACTCACATTAATATTCCCAATTCTAATAAATAAGCTACTATAGGGTTTTCACTTAATCTTTTCTATATTACATACATATTTCATCTTTATGAACCCACTTTCTTCCACAGAACACAGGATGCGGTAGAATTAGAATATTCCATGATTTTGTTTTATAGCATATTACATATGAACTAATTCAGAATAACAATAAGAATGCTGACTGTCAATGCCAACAGTGGTTACTGAAAACAGTCTGAAAAATTGTTTGCATATGATTTTTCAACACCATTTCCCAACTTTTATGTTTATACTATGTCTACATTAGCAAATCCTATAATCATTACATGCTATAAGTAACTATGTATTGTGCTTCACATGTGTTGCACATTTTACAAATGGAAGGCAAGATCCTCCACCAGCAAAAAGATTACTGCTCAATTTATTGTGATACTTGTTTTGGTCTAGAACCAAAACATTTTTGAGGCAGGCCTCTTACTGCCAGTTCTTGTATCAGTAACTTTCTAGCAATTCTCATTGCCCAAATCATCTAGGAGATGCCTTTAAAAAGACTCATGTAAACAACATTATATTAATACTTTCATATTAATAACAGTTTGTAGTCTTTAGACATAAAGACCAGTACTGCTGAATAGTAAATCCTTGGCTCACATTTTCTCTTTTCTCTTTTCTCTTTTTGAATACCTAAATATGGTGCTCCATTTTGCTGTGGTGTAGCATATAGCTATCTTAAATAATGCATGATAATCTAATTATTCTTCCTTTTAAATCTTGTGCTTTTTGATTGAATAGGTAAAGTTTTTATATAAAGTTCAATAATTTTACAAAAATGTATTGGTCATTATGGGTAAATTATTTCATGTATTTTGTTTTCTTTTTGAGTAAAAGACATTTGAAATGAAAAATTTCTAGAGGTTTCTGAATTATAGTTTTAATACTTTCTATTCCCCTGGTTTAACGTCCGTCTTCAGGTACTACTATTAGATATATTCTTTACTTGCCTCCAATAACTGCTACTGTCTCCCAAATTCTTTCACCTTTTTTTAATCTATAAATTTTCCTTATTTTTTGGTATCAGTTGCTGCTATGTCATTATGTTGTATTTATTTGCTCTTGTACTTCTTACATAATATTCTTATAATTTTTTAAATTTCTCATTCTTTAAGATTTATCATCTCATTTCTGAATTTATATTTATAGTTTTTTCTTACTTTCCAGAAATTTTAATATACAGGGTATCCCAAAAAATCTATTCACACTTTAACAGCTAATAGTTCAATTTTGAAAATTAAATGTATTTTAATAAACACTGCCTTTCTAATTATTCAAAGTGCCTGTATACATTTTGGAGGGACACTCTATCTTTACAGCTTATCTTGATATACATTAGATTTTTAAGGTTTTGTGGGCATGCTTTTCTGGTATGCACATTTTTTTGAAAGTATATTATTCTACTCCTTAGTCCATTTTTAAATGTTTTATTATAGAAACTATGCATGGTATCTGCCTTAATATTTCTGTGTTGCTCATTTTTGCATGAATTAAGTTTTCTTAACTTTCACAAGGAGGTATGATTTAATGTAGCTTTTATAACTTCACAAAGCTCCTTGTACTCTTATGTTTGTGCTTTGTTTAAAATATGGCACCTTGCCTTCTGAGATTTCTTGGCTGTTTTTCTCTTACACATTTATTTAGAATTTTTCTCCCCTTTGTCTCTATTGTTGCTGCCCTACTCAATTTTTATTCCATTCACAAAAGTCTTTCTTCAGTGGAGGAGAGTCTTTCCCTGGATAGGAGTCCTCATGGGGCAGTTTTGAGCTTTTCTAGGTCCGTGAGCTTTCCAGCCCAGCTGAGGTTTGCACAGGCACCTGGCATGGGCTGGGGAACGCAGCAGGCAAAAGCCATATGGGTTTTCACTGATCGGTTCTGCTGAAAAGGATGAGCTTGCTCACATTTTCTTGAGGACTTTAAAATGTGACTCCATTTCGCTGTAGCATAAGGTGTACATGTCTCAAATATCTCATGATAATCTATTTTTCTTTCCCATATAAATCTTGTGCTTCTGTGCTGTGCTTCCCAAGGAATAACTGTTGGATTTTTGAGATTCTTCTGTTCTTAGGCTTTTCAAATGTCTCGTTACTTCCCTCCAGTGTTTTCCACACAAACATAAGTAACAACCAGGTCTTATAGGTCTTAATATTCTGTCTACACCTGTTTGTATTTGGGGACTCATGTGGATCTTTGGTACCTATTTTTGTTGTAATTACTGTCCAGATTTTTTTTATTTTTCCATCCAATTTTGTATTTCCATCAGTTTGTATTGATGTGGGGATTTGTAAAAATCTAAAGACTCTGCTTCCATTGCATCATGATCTGGTACCTGAAATTTTCATGAAAACTATTCACGACACTTATTTGATTCTTTTATTGAAGGTTGGTCACAATTGAAATGAAATATGCACGGTTTTTATTTCTCGGTAGATATATATATTATGGCACTCATATTGAATAAATATGTTCAATAAAGCTGCCCCAAGTAACTGTTCCATGTTGTAATTTTCAAAAGCTGATGTTTTATGCCTTTGAATTTAGAAGTATAATTGTAGGTCCTGTATAACTTTTTTCTTAAGAGATAGCAAGAATTCATGAGATGATTGAAGCTACCTCTTTTGTAAGCATGAAATGCAATTTCTTCTACATATTTGATAAGACTATTCTTATTATAGCACTAAAAGGTTCAGCTAAATGTTAAATATAACAGGCTGATGAACTTAAACACCTACAGCATAGTCACAAATAAATTTAGATTTTGATGTACTCTGGAAGGTGAAAGCAGTTGGAATTTTATCTTTGCTTTAATATGCAAAATATTTCTTTTTACCAACAAAATTCTGAAAACTCAAGGGAGCTCCAAGTCACCGTATCAAATCATGTGGTAGCTTATGAATCGTTGTTTAATATTTGAACACCTACAAAGTGCTCACATCAGTTCATCCTCTCTGAAGTAGATACATCTCTAAGAGGGTGAAAAACAGACGCTTAGCTGCAAAAAAAGCAAAAATGAAATTGTCATGTGTAATCAGTTTCTTTCCTGAGAAGAAAGATTTCAGCATATGAAAATGGAATCGCTCAAGTCAGAATGAGGCCAACCGCTGTGACTAATATCTCTATGATGAAACAAGTTTATTCACTTTATATTCCAAGCAACTAGCTAAAAGAAGCAGTGTACAAAGCATAATTGACACCCAAAAGTTCCTTCTTGAATGACTGAATGAATCTGTGATTAAAAGTTCAGTCTTTTTTAAAAATTATTTAAATGAGTCAACGAATGAAGAGAGAACCTGATATCTTCACTGAGAGGTAGAGCACCATAAAAAAAACATTCAGAAACAGGGAGATGGTACAAAAGGAAGAAAAAATATAAATATTTAGTAAGATAAACTTGTGATTGAATATTGTCTCTGTCATATAATTATTGTGTGACCTTGACAAAATGCTTTAATCATAGTTTCCATATCTATAAGTGTTAGTATAGTTTACCTACCTCAATAGATTATAACCAAAAAAATGTTTTTCCACAAGACCTGACCACTATTAGGCACTCAATTAGAATCTGTTCCCTTTCCTTTCCTTTCCTTGGAGCTAGATAAACTCTTTAAAACTATGATAGTGAAATCTGCATAAAAACTTACCCTGAACTGAAGATGGCGTCATGGTGGCATGAGTTGTCGCCTTTGTTTCTCCCCTTTAATCCATAACCAGTAGGGCATCTACAGCCCAACATGGGATGCTCTACATGGCACCCTGGAATGCCTGGGAGATCCGCACATCTGTACATCTGAAGTTGGGTAGATTGAACATTGTAGGGTTTATGAAAACGGGGGACCAGTGAAGAGCATAGTCAGAGGCTCCAGTAACCAAGGCAGCACCTAAGACCCAGCCAGCTCCACCCCACTGACTGTGGCATAGCACTTTGCCCTCCCATTATCAGGCTTTTCACCCAAGACCTAAGAGCCCACAGCAGCAGCAGCAGCAGCATTGGCAACCTGAGGCTCCAAGAACGGGGGCAATGCTATTGGCCCCATGCAGCACAGTGAATGCAGCCCCTGCTCTCCCGGCAGCAGGGCTTATGCTCAAGACGCTAGAGCCCATGACAGCAGTGGTGACCACCGTGGGAGTTCCTAAGACCAGAGGCCCCAGAAAGTTTGGTGGCACACGAGGCACAAGCAACAACAAGGACAGTGGAAGATGGAAATCACTAGCTCTGAAAAATAACTAGAGGCAACCAGAAAGGTATTAGCTCCTTCAAATGCACTGTCAAAGGACAATTTACCAAGTACCATGACAAATCCCAATAACATGGTATCACAAAAATAAAATTACGGTTCTCCAGAAACTAGACTTAAATGTAAGATCATGATTCAAAATAGCTGTCATGAAGAAATTCAGGGAGCTACAAGAAAATTAAAAAAGACCAGTCAATGAGCTCGGGAATAAAATTACTAAACAGAAGGAATTTCTGACCAAAAAGATTGAAACCCTACAAAAGAAGCAAACAAACTATGAGACCTGAATAATTAAATACATGAAATAAAGAATGTAGTAGAATGCATTGGAAATAGAACCAGCTATCTGAAAGAGAGAATTAGCTAGCTCAAAGATAGAAATCTGGCAATTATTCAGGTAGATGACAAGGGAGAACTGAGATCTAAAGAAAAAATAAGCAAATAGCTCTATAAGAACATCCAACTCAATTAGAAAAAGTAATGTGGGCCTGGTGGCTCAGCTGGCTGGAGCCTTGTCCTGTTCACCAGAGGGTTGTGGGTTTGATTCCTGATCAGGGAACATACCCAGGTTGCTGATTCAATCCCAGTTAGGGCATGTGCAGGAGACAACTGATTGAAGGTTCACTTTCACATTGATGTTTCTCTAAAATCAATAAAAGTGTATCCTCGGGTGAGGGTTTAATAATAGTAGCTTAGATCTTCCCAAACTGTGTGGGGAAAACTGCATATACAAATCCAAGATGCTAATAGACACCTCATTATCTCAGCACAGAAAGACCTCTCCAAGACACATTACAGTAAAACTGTCAGAAGTCAATCATAAAGAATTTTCAGGGAAGTCAGGAAGACAGTGACCTACAAAGTTACCTCCAGTGGCAATCAGCAAATTTCTCAGCAGAGACTCCACAGGCCAGGAGAGAGTAGAATGAAATA
This sequence comes from Miniopterus schreibersii, assembly GCF_964146895.1. Lineage (NCBI taxonomy): Eukaryota > Metazoa > Chordata > Mammalia > Chiroptera > Miniopteridae > Miniopterus > Miniopterus schreibersii. Next base: position 62,748,631 of record NC_138111.1, on the reverse strand, counting down.
TTAAAAATAGTGAAAGACAAGAACTTCTAGTGAAGAATACTCCATTCAGCCAAGTTATTCTTCAGAGTTGAAAAATAAAGGCTATCCCTAACAAAGAAAAGCTGAGGTAGTTTACTATCACTAGACCAGTGTTACTGTAAACATTGAAAGGAGAGCTTCTATCCGAAATGAAATAGCAAAAGTGGTTAAAACTTAAAATAATGTGATAAATGAACAAAAAAGAAAATCAAAGGCATTTCAGAATAGTGTATTAAACCCTCAAGTTTAGCAGAAAGGTTGAAGTGGAAAAAACATGAAAAATAACTATAGACACTTCAATATAGTAATGAGCTCACTACACATAAAGGTGTAATTTGTGACAGCAAAAAAGAAAAGGCAGGAACCAGTTTAAGCCAATGACGACAGGAGCAGAAAAAGGACTTGTTTCTGAGGTGCTTGAGACTAACCACATGGTGATCACAAAGCAAAATCTAGAGCAGAGAAACAAAACATAGAAAACCAACGCACTAAAATGGAAAACAAACACAAAAGGTAAGAAACAATGATGATATATAGAGCAAACAAAGATATTTTGCCACCTAAAAATATACTTCTTTGTGGATATTATTTTGGGATGATTACTCTTAAGAAACAGACATGGGAGAAGCTCTGAAAACCAAGTAGAAGTTAACCTTATAAATGTAAATGCCCTTCACAAAGGGTATTTTTTTTTTCATATATCTTTATTGATTTCAGAGAGAGGAAAGGAGAGGGAGAGAGATAAAAACATCAATGATGAGAGTCACTGATCGGCTGCCTCCTGCACACCCCAGGCTGGGGATCGAGCCCACAACCCGGGCATGTGCCCTGACCGGGAATCGAACCCAGATCGCCTGGATCCTAGGTCAACTCTCAACCGCTGAGCCACGCCCGGCCAGGCTATAAGGTTAATTTGTTAAGGGTGTTGCCCTCACTGCACTAGGAAGAGGAGGATGTCTTTATTTCCAGAAACTATCATCGAAAGAGAGAGCTTGAACTTTAATCCGCAGAGCCATTTACCCTCCTTTTCTGAGCTTTTACAGGTGACCACCCGTTACTGACTCCCCACCACCAATTCCTTCTTTGTGACTAGCTGAACCTAGGTAAGGTGCTAGTTTCCACCTTATTGGTGAGTTCCTCAGTTTTCCTGGGTCTTTTCCATGCACCCAGGAGGGATACATGTTATTAAAGTTAATTAAATTGACATGAGACATATTAGCCAGAGAAAAATTATTAGGCCAGAAGAACTTGGAAAGGTAGAAGGAAATTATTTTTCCTCTCCCACATCTTGCTAGACAGGCAGCAGCCATGCACCTCTCCTGTTTACCACCTCACTTGCTTACGCCCTTGCCTCTTGTGATTTACTCTGTCATTTGTACAGGATCCTGCTATGCAGGCTGATAGCCTAGGAGCAATAGGCTATACCCTGTGTCCTAGGTGTGTCAAAGGCTGTATGATCTAAGTTTGTGTGTGAGCATACTCTATGATGTTCTCACAATGACAAAACTGCCTAACAGCACATTTCTCAGAATGTGTCCTAGTTATTACATGGCACATGACTCAGGCCTGTATAATGTTATAAATCAGTATCATCTCCATAAAAGTTAGTTAAAAAATATAACTGAGATCTCTACTAAAGCAAACCATTAAAGTTTATAGTTTATCTCTAAACTAGGAAAATATCATATAGTTGACATATAACTGTAAAAGTTTAAAGTGTAAACATAATGATTTGATATATGTATATTTTGTAAAATTAACACAATAGGATTAGTTAACATCCATCACCTTACATAATAATTCTCATTACAAGGAAGAGAAAAATGTAATTAAGATCTACTCTCTTAGCAACTTTTAACTATCTTATATTTGGAAGTTTTTACCTTTTGACCACCTTCACTTGATTGTTCTAGCCCCCATCCCACCTCTGGCAAACGCAAATCTGATCTCTGTTTCAATGAGTTTGAGAGTTTTTCAGATTCCATGTATAAGTGAAATCATGAAATATTGGTATTTCTCTGTCTGACTGATTTTACTTGCATGATACCCTCCGGGTTCATCCATGTTGCAAATGGCAGAATTTCTCCTTTTTAAAAATGGTTGATTAGCATTTGATGGAGCCCATATATATATGGTTTCTTTATCCATTCACCCATCTGTAGACACTTAGGATGCTTCCATGTCTTGGTTATTGTAATGCTAATGTGAACTTTGTAGTACAGCCATCTATATGAGATCTCGATTTCAATTTCTTTGGATATATACCCAAAAGCGGGACTGCTGGATCATATGGTAGTTCTAGCTTTTATTTTTTGAGGAACCTTCATACTGTTTTCCAGAGTGGCTTCACCAACTCACATTTCCACCAACAGAGTCCTAGGGTTCCCTTTCCTCCACATCACCAACTCTTACAATGGCTGTCACCAAAAAGACAAGGTAACAGGCTTGAGGTGACAACTCATTGTGGTTTTGATTTGCTTCCTAATTAGTGATGCTGAGCTGAGCACCTTTCCACGTACCTGCTGACCATCTGAATATTTTCTATGGAAAAATATATGTTTAGATTCTTTGCCCATTTTTTTTTAATTGGACTATTTGTTTTTTGCTGACTTGTATGAGCTCATTATATATGTTGATAGTAACCTCTTACCAGATATGGTTTGTAAATATTTTCTCCTAATCTGCAAATTGTCTTTTCATGTTATTGATCATTTTTTTGCTGTACAGAAACTTTTTAGTTTGATGTAATCTCATTTGTTTATTTTTTGTTTCATTGTTTGTTCCTTAGAGGTCAAACCAAAAACTTTTTTGCATGACTCTTGTTAAGGTTTGTTTTGTTTTGTTTTGTTTTCAGACTCTAGAGGGGAGAAATAGTGACATAGGAGATCCCAATTTCCCCATTTTCCTACAAAGATCAATGATGATACAGCTATTCATGAACAATAGCTCTTGGAGGCCTTTAGATTTCACTTTAGAAGTTTTAGCAACACTATGGAATAAAAAAACAGAATTAATGCACAAAAGGAGAAGACAGCTTCATTTTGCATTCCTCATCAAACCCCCAATATAGCATTTTCAGTGCCATGAAGGAATCTTGGCTATTAAGAGTATCCCTTGCTAGGAAAGGAAGAGCAGGGTGAGTAACCCACTTCTCTAGTGTCTTCCAGCCCTGCATAAAGAGCCAACTAGGAACAAGGGAGGAAGGCAGGGGCAAGTTCAAAAGTTTCTGCCACTGATAGTCACCAATAGACTATGCAGATCTCACCAGCTGCCCCACAGGTATTTAAGGTTGCTCACACACCTCAGATCATCTCTCATCTCTGCTCACTCTCCACTCAGGCTGGAGCCCAGACCCACCCTGGTAGCCATCTGATCTCTCTGTGGCTGCAGGTATCTAAGATGCTAGCTACCTCGGTTCCTATCCACCCACCAGAGCCTGGGAGCCATGCTTCCAGCCAGGCTTCTATAGCTGCATGAGTGTAAGACACCAGCCTAGGCACCCTTGGAAGAGACTGGCCAGTGTGCCTGTGCTCAGGTCTTGCCCCTTCAGTTCTGTGCCTGCATGCCATAGGCCTGATGGTCATCATTAGTTTCCACTTCAGCACACACAAGAGGGAGTGTGCACCCAGGGGTGAACACACCAACAACCAAATACTCCATAGCCACTTATGGATGTGACTCAGACCCTGCTTTCTGTCACTAGCTGGCAATACTAATTATACCAATAGATAGCCCCTCCAGCTTTGCTCGGGCTCACACTCAGGGAGATTAGGTGGCCACAGAAAACATCAAGGTCCAGTGCCCCTGTAGCTACTTGTGGGTCTGGATCAGGTCCTGCCTTTGGTGACTAGCCAGCTATACCATGCCCACCTGTAGATAGCCCCTCCTGCTGTGCACCTGTAAGCCCCCATTACCCAGCCTCATCACCAGCCTCCAGGGCAGTGTGCATGACGGGGGGAGAGTGGCCACAGGAGAGCACACTATCCAGCTCCCCCACACCTACTGCTTGTGAGTCTGACTCAAACCCTGCTATCTGTCACAGCACCGTAATACCCCAGGCTGTGGACTTGAAAGGCCTCCAGTGTAGTTCATACATCCAGAGGTGAAATATGAAGTCAGTCCTCTACAGATGCTAGTGATCCCATAGTTGTCCCAGGTCATTGCTACCTCTCCTGGTCCCCATCAGTACAAGTATGTCTGCAGGTGAGGTCCGCCTCTACATAGGCACCTGCAGCTGGCTGCCACCACCAAGTGTGTACACACCACTGGCTCTGGCCCAAGCACTGCATGCTCCAGTCCCTAGCTACTTGTCTTGGAGATGCTGCTTATAAGTAAATAGCCTGGCAGCCACTGTGGTTTCCCTGCAGTGCTGGCCAAAAACCCAGCTGTCAATGCTGTGGATACACTAACCTGAGCGGAAGAGACATCACCTCCCACAGACCTGGTGCCACAATGTGCCCCCACTTTTAGCATCCTGCTCATTAGACCCAAGTCATAGCACAGCCCAGTGTGCCCCCATTCACCAGTGAAAGGCTTCCCTTGCCAAACCTCAGCTTATCAGTCTCAGCAGGTGACTCCTTCTTCAAATGCACAGACACCTAGAAAAGGCTACAGGGATTACAAGGAATCAGAGAAACATGTCTTCACCAAAGGAATACAATAAATTTCCAATAAACTGCCCCAAAGAAATTGAGATCCAGAAACTGAACAAAAAATTTGAAATAATTGTTCTACAGATGCTCAGAAAGTAAAAGAAAACACAGGTAAACAATTTAACAATATCAGGAAATGATACAAGTAAGCAATAAAAATCTTAAAGAGAAACCATAGAAAACAAATTTCAGAACTTAAGAATATAATGGCTGAACTGAAGAATTGGATAAAGATCTCAAACAGCAGACTTAAAAAAGCATAAGGGAGAATCAGTGAGCTACAAGACAGAGCAACTGAACAAATACAATTAGAAGAGCAAAAAGAAAAAGAAATGAATAAAGCCTACAGGGGTATGGGAGACCATCAAAGGGAAGAGTATATACATTATTGGAGACCCAGAAATAAAAAAGAGGAAGAAAGGAATAGAAAGCTTTTTAAAAGATATATGGGTAAGAACTCCCCAAAATGGAGAGAAAGTTGCACATCCAAGTTCATGAACCTCATTTGGAACCTTGAAATTTCAATCTAAAGTATTATTTCCCAAGTCACATAATAAAATTGTCTGAAATGAAAGACAAAGAAAAAAATTTTAAAGCGGCATGTGAAGAACAAAATCCAAGGGAATCTTCATAAGTCTATCAAAGGATTTTTCAGAAGATACCTTACAGTTCAGAAGAGAATGTGATGATATATTTAAAGTGCTAAGAGAGAGAAGGGGCCAATCAAGAATACTTTATCCAGAAAAGTTGTCCATAAGAACCGAAGGTGAAATAGTAGTTTCCCAATAAAGAAAAACTAAGGGAATTCAGCACCACCAAATTGTATTATAAGAAATATGAAAGAACAAAAGGATGCTAATTAGTAATGTGGAAATACACAACATACTGGTAAAGGTAAGCATAACATCAGATTCGGAATACCCCAATACTATAATATGATGATGTGCTAACTACTTAACTCTAGAATAAAGGTTAAAGAAAAAAGTAGTAAAAGGGGGTGGTAAAAGAAAAGGATTTTGTATTTAATTAAAGTTAAATTGTTGTCATGGTAAAATAGCCTGTTGTATCTATGTTTTATGTAAACCCCATGAGAACCACAAAGAAATGTTCTACAATAAATACTCAAAAGTTAAGAAAAGACTGTCAAAGCAGACCAGCACAGGAAATCATCTATTTATAAGGGAAGACAGCAAGATGGAAGAACAGAAAAATGGAACTACAAATTAGCCTTAAAGCAATGTGACAGCATTATTAGTAAGTCCCTACTTACTGAATATTGTTCTGAACCCAATCTGACAGGTGTGGGGTTTTCTCCCCGTACTACCAAGAAATTTTCAGGACATGAGCTAGGTGTTAAGAGTTCATTTCCATACGACTACCCACCCACACACACACTCAGACATCACAAGCCCAGGTTCTCAACTGCCCTTCTGACTGACTAGCTATAGATGTGAGGTTCCAATCACCCCTCCTTTGGTTTGATGAATTTGCTGAAGTAGCTCACAACTCAGAAAAACATTTTACTGAGGAAATAAACAGTTTATTTTAAAAGGAAATAACTCAGGAACAGTCCAATGGGAGAGAGATTGGGCAAAATATGGAGAAAAAGCATGGAGAGTCCATGGCCTCTCTGAGCATGCCACAATCTCCAAATCTCCATATAGTTCTTGTGTTATTGGGTAGGCTGTGCCATTGGACTCTACAGAACACCTACTACATAAGGCCACTCTACCAAGGCTGGGAGACATAGCAGCACTGCCTAATACATAAACAAATACAGAGAAGCTGCCAAAATAAAAAGACAAAGAAACGTGTCCCAAATGAAAGAACACAAAATTTCAGAAAAAGAAAATAGAGACAAGCAGTCTACTAGATGCAAAATTCAGATACTGGTGATGAGGATGCTAAGCGAACTTAGTGAGAAATTCAACAACATGAAAAAGCTCATGGAAACCATAAAAAAAAAAAAGTCAGAAATGAAGAATACACTAATTTACAGGGAATCAACAGTAGAGTGGATGAAGCCAAAAATCATATCAGTGATTTGGAATATAAGGAAGCAAAAAATACCCAATCAGAAAAGCAAAAAGAATAAAGAATCCAAAGAAAATGAGAATAATGTAAGGAGCCTCTGGGACAACTTCAAGAGGCCCAACATCTGCATCATAGGGGAGAGAGCAAGAAATTGAAAACCTATTTGAAAAAATAATAAAGAAAAACTTCCTTAACCTGGTGAAGAAAATAGACATATAAGTTCAGGAAGCATATAGTCCCAAAGAAGATGAACCCAAAGAGGCCCACACCAAGACATATTATAATAAGGTTAAAGACAAAGAGAATCTTAAAAGCAGCAAGAGGAAAGCAATTAGTTACCTACAAGGAAGCTCCCATAAGACTGTCAGCTGATTTCCCAACAGAAATTTTGCAGGCCAGAAGGAACTGGCAAGAAATATTTAAAGTGATGAAAAGCAAGGACCTATAACCAATATTACTCTATCTAGCAAAGCTATCATTTAGAACTGAAGGACAAATAAAGAGCTTGCCAGACAAGAAAAAGCTAAAGGAGTTCCTCACCATCCAACCAGTAATACATGAAATGTTAAAGGATCTTTTGTAAGGAGAAGAAAATAAAGAAAAAAAAATATGAACAATAAAATGGCAATAAATACATATCTATCAACAATTAAATCTAAAAAACAAAATATGCAAACAAGCAGGACAGAAACAGACTCATAGGTGCAGAGTATGTTTTGACTGTTACCAGATGGGAGGGGGGGGGTGTTGGAGAGTTGGAGGGTTGGGTGAAAAAGTGAAGGGAATAAGAAGTCCAAATTGGTAGTTACAGGATAGTCATAGGGATGTCAAGGACAGCATAGGGAATATAGTCAATACTAATAACTATGTATGATGCCAGATGGGAGAGAGATTTATCAGGATGATCATTTAAGTTATATAATGTCTAATCCCTGGGGTGTACACTTGAAACTAATATATTATATGCCAACTATAATTGAAAAAGTAAAAAATTATTTTAGAATTGTTAAAAGCTTTCCATAGATCTTAAATAAAATGCCATTAAGTGCATGTACTTAATGTTTCATATCTAAAATTCAATATATATCATGTCTCAGAAGATAAATTCTCATTTGAATAATTATCTTTCTGGCACTTTAGATAACATTTTCATAAAAGGAATAAACATATATATAATTGATTAGTGTAGGACAGCAATTTTCAACCTATATTTTTTTCTCTGATTGGCAAAAAATATATATATATAATGGTGTCCCACAAAATTTCAGTAATTAGTTTATGTATTATGAGATGAAAAAGGTTGAAAATAGCTGGTCTAGGATAGTGAATTTATCTGTGTTGCTTTGTCAAAGTTACTTAACATGTCAGGGCTTCACTTTCCTCATCAGTTAAATGGAGCATAGAGCTGTACCTAAGACAAAATGAACAGATATAGATGATAGATGATGGATAGATAGAGGCAGACAGTTATTGCCATCAAAATTGTTTTAGTTATTGTATTAACATATTTTGAATGGGAGAAAAATACCATGTCACATATTGTTCTTATCAATTGTAAAGATTATAAAGAATACATTAAATGAGAATAAAAATTTTAAAAACATAAGCAACAGTTCTTAAGAACTTTTGTTTTGTCTATGCCTTTGACCCCCAGCTTGTAAGAGAAGTGAATGATTCCATTAGCAAATACACAGCATTTAAGATTGCTACTCAAGGGCTTTACCAGTTGGCTTCTCTCTGCCCATGTGTGCTCATATATAATAAAATTAAGGGAATATTATACATATAAAGCTGAGACTGAGATAAATGTGTGGGATAGATTGCATGATGTGGCATTTTTTTATTAGTACAATAAGATGTAAAGGATTTTATCACCATGGTCCTTCCTTGAGGGAAAAAAAAAAAAAAAAAGTCTGAAGAAATGGAATCTTCTCTGCTTTCTGGCCCTTATGATTTATGACCATAATAAGCCTGGCTTCATGAAAGCATACACTGTTTTGAGGAGATACTACTGTCATCCTAACACACCCCCAAACCTGGTCTTCCTAGTGTAAAATATTGCAGCTGCCAGTGATTTCACTTCCCCAATCAGTTGCTTTAAAAAAGCATCCCACTGGGTCCACCACCAAGATACATTATCTTACCTTTGAAGATCTAAGGAAAGAGGTGGGAAAGGAGCTCAGAAAAAAATAATATAGGAGAGTGAGGCTCTGGGACCACAGAGAGTTCTTGTGATTAGGTTTTGTCACTGTTCTGTTAGCTAAGGGATTTGGGACAAGCTACTTGACTTTCATCTTATCCACAAGGTGGCTCAGGTAGCATCCACCTTCTTCAAACCTATACTCCCCCTTTCTTCTTTCTCCTTGATTAATATTGCTCACTTGTGAGTCAGCTTCACCTTCAATCAATCACCAAATTCTGTCAAATCTACTCAAATACCTCTCAAATCCATCCACTTCCCCCCATTTATACTAAGTTTCTACCTTAGTCCAAACCATTCTTTCACCTGAAGTTACATAGTAATCACCTGACACCTGTTCCACTCTTACCTCCTTCAATCTGTTCACCACACTGTAGCCATAGTGACTTTTCCCAAAATCTTAAATCTTACCATGTTACTCCTAGTCTGCTATTGTAAGAAAGAAGTGTCCCTGTTGAGTTAAGACGGGTTAGGTGTTCAGTGTACTCACAGCTGTAGGCCTACTTTTGCCCCACTGTAATGCCAATGACTACGCCAAGTGTAATGGCGCCAACTATGTCAACTGTAGGGCCAAAGATCACAGCCAAGGAGGTTCACTCTAGATCTGGACAGTCCAGAAGAAACCCCGTGGAGCCAAAGGAGGATGAGACCTTTCCTTTATTTGGCCCAGGCAGGCCAAACGTACACAAGAGATAAACCCACGCTTTCTCCAGGTGGTGGCCAGCGGGGCATGTACAAGGGACAAAACTACACCCCGAGGGAACAAACCACACCTCTAAAAGTCCCAGGCCAGTCTTATAGGAACCAGGACAATGGTGGCTCTCAGCCAACAATGGGTCTCACATCAGTCAGCTAACAGGGCATCTGCTATGACTCTGCTACATCAGGTTTGCCTAACTGAGGCCTTGGCCAGGAGAAGGTGGCGAGAAAGCCTAAGTGTCCTCACTTTCCCTGCCCCCACCCTGTATATACTGGTTTCTTGTCCTTGCTTCATCTCCTTTCCTCCATCACTCTTGGCAAGTTTAACTTCCTGTGGCCTCAAACTCTTTATCTCTGAACCAGGCAGTAAGATTAGATCTATGATTTTCAACTGGGGGTGAGGAGGAAGGGGGAGGGGTCCCTAGGGAAATTTTCAGATTGAGGTGGGGAATGGCTTATGTTTTTAGCAAAAAAGGATATGGACTTATGGGATAACAATAACATTCTGTTTCTTAACCTGGGTATTGGTTACATAGGTATGCTCACTTTATGAAAATTCATCAAGTTGTGCAATTATGTATGCTAGATTCAATAAAAATTTGCATTAAAAGCTATAACTACTAAAAAACTATAAAAATTTAAAGGACTACACTGAGTAAAACAATCTCAAGGTGCCCTTTCTCTTTGATACTATGACACTTTAAAAGTGTTTTTAATTAATTTTCTATCAAGAGATATGTGAATTTTATTTTGCAGTTTGTATAATGAAACACATTTGTATTTTTCATTTTTTCAAACATAAAATATTAAATATGCTTATTCAAACACACACAAAAATTATGTTATTGAATTAGGTGATTTCTAAGTTTATTTTCACCTACAAGATTGTTCAGCTATATGCAATACCATTAATAAAAGAGGCCAGCTTGACAGAAGTGGAAGCAAAAAAGAAGACTGGAAAGTATATCTTTCAGAGATTATTGTGGGGAAAGAATGAACATGGATCACAGTAAGTACAAGCATGGCATACCTCTCAACATTTAACACTATTGCCTACCTCAACTAATCCCACTTTCTTGACATCTGCTTTTTTTTCCCATCTCTCTAATATTCTTTGTGTACTTCCTTTGTTCTTCTCTCCCAAGGTTTCATTAAGGGATCTTCTAAATTGGCGCTCAACCTCATTTGCATAGCTAACTATATGCAAATATGCCCAACATCAGAAATGAAACCAATAACTTTGAAGGAAACATCTAAAAGGCTAAAGTAGCCTTCTAAAAATAATATGCTAAAGCATGTATATAGAAAAGTAATAGAAATAATACCAGAAATATAGATTTGAGTTGTAGTTTTAGAAACAATTATATATAATTACACAAGAAAGTGTAAAATTAGACGCAGACAAACAGACTGCAAATTCTAAGACTTTTCCATTGAAGACTAACCATTTGAATCAGAAAATAATGATATTCAGTAATTTAGTCAACATGGAAATGACAACATGCCTGGCAATTCAAATTATTAAATATAAGGATTTCTTGTTTTATTTATCTCAGCTTAGTGTATTGGTCATCACCACAGATACTCTTGGTAATTACATTAAATATTCCAAACAAAAGGTGTGATTTATTTTGCAGTGACCTAATGAGATTACTGAACACCTAACCTAAGACTGTCAGTAAGAGAAGCTTCAACAACCAGGCCACTAACAGGTCAAACCAGCTACTGTGTCTATCTTGATGAAACAAACAGTAAGAATTTAACAGTTATACCTATGTAATAATTGTCTATTAAAGAATCCACAGGGAAAAAGTTTTTATAGAATATTTGAACTATATTAAACCTTCATAATTCATGTCTAATATGCCTCCCTCATGATATCAGAAAAAAATAGCCATTTATTGGTAGAAAGTTTACCTCGAATATTACCAAGTTATCACCAGATTATGTCAAATTTCCATTTGACCTTTCTGATGCAGAGAGTCATTCAGGATAGAAAGAAGTGGGACCAGGGAAGGTAAACAGAATATCAAAATATTGGATAACTGGTTCAAAAAGGAAACACTAAAATATCAAATTCATTCATCATGAGAGAAAGGCCATCTCCAAACAGTCTGCAAGTACATGAATCATTATTTGGTTAGAAGCCTGGCCAATATTATCTCTATTTGTAGGTTATAAGATAAATAATCCTGAGTGTTAGAAAGAGATATTGATATATTTGGGTAACCATGACAAAGAACAGCGAGATAGATTAAAGGTAGCAATTTACTGTAAATGTAGGTGCAAAAATCTCTGGAAATTCATCAAGGTGAAGAAATAGAGAATTTTTGACTAATTATATTTTTTTTGGTCATTAACTGATCAGTTATTCTGAGATTTAAGGAAGTAAGTATCTTCCAAGCTGCTCCTTGCAGCACAGTTACTGGAGACATTATATTGTTGTTCCTTGAAAAAATATAGAGACAGTATTATGAAAATACTTTTGAAATATTTCATGCTATACAAATGGACAACTCATCATACTGAAGACTAAGCTGTTCCACAGTAGAGATCTCTTCAACTTTGTAATTTAATATCACCTAGCGCAGTGATTAAGTTTATGTTTCAACTTGACTGGGCCACAGGGTACCCAGGCATTTGGTCAAACATTATTCTAAGTGTGTGTGAGAATGTTGTGGATGAGATTAACATTTGAATCAGCAGACTAAGTAAAGCAGATTTCCCTCAGAGGGGGCTGGGCCCATTTCAACTGGTTAAAGGCTTGAATAGAATAGGAAGGTTGACCCTCCTGCTGTGAGGGTATCAGGTTTTTTTGTTTGTTTGTTTTTCCAGCCTTCACTCTTGAACTGAAACATCAGCTTCTCCTGGGTCTTGAGACCACCAGCCTTCCAACTGGAACTACACCGCTGGCTCTCCTAAGTCTCCAGCTTCCCAACTGCAGCTTTAGGAACTGGTAAATATAATTTCCTGAGCCAATTTCTTATAATAAATATTGACGTATCAAGAGGTAGAGAAGAAGAAAAGGAGACATTTTACTGGTTTTGTTTCTCAGGAAATCCCTCATTAACGAACCTAGTAATACTAAGAAAATGTGATGCTTTTTTTTTTTTCTTTTGGTAGGACACTAACAACATCCTATAGAGGAAATTTAAAAGTACAGTTAAAAATATTAAGCAATAATCAACCCTGCTAAATACATAAATTAAAAACTTTCTTTTTAATGGAAAAGATTTCTGAGAACTTTGAAAACCACAATTTTTAGATTTCTGAATATATTTATTCAGATATGCACAGAAATCAAACTGTAATTTACTATATATACTGTAAAAGTCTTTTAAAAATATGACACTGGGGCTTAGAATAGAAATGTTTTATAAATAACATTAATAAAAATTTTCTTTATTCATTTAGGGGCAGGATAAGGGGCAGAATTTTAAAACAGCAAACAATAAAAACAAAACACTAAATATAAATAAATTAACATAGGTACATAAGGCACTGGTGACCTTGAATGTAAGCTTTCATCTTACAAGGGAGCCAGTGGATATGCAGCAGAAATCTCTCTCAGATTAGTGTGTGTGTTTGTCTATATTTTTAACTTGACTTGTGTATTCTGTACAAATGCTTTGGAAAAGAAAACCAAAACTAAAGACTGAGGTTATAGTATTGTTAGATGGGCCAGGTACAGAAACCCAGGTACAGAAACTGACCAGGGCAAAGAACCTTGTCTCCAGAGTAACCTCTCCTCCCCTGCAGATCACTGGTCATGTTTGGACCCCCTGAGCATTTCCTCCCTAAAGATAACATTTAGGCCTCAGTTGTATTTCAGCTCCAGGCCCAGATAACGAGAGAAACCAGGCAAGTGGCGTCCTGGCTGCCTCAGGACCAGATATATTGACTAATGACTCCCTGCCCTGGCACCGACCCATCAGTGGGGACATGGCCCTGAAAAAGCACAGCTGGAAAGCTGATGAATAGACTATTGAGACACTTCCCTGAGACCTCCCTAAGATTCCCACCTGCAAGAGAAAAAGAAATAGGCTCAGGACAAAGAAATAGGCTCCCCAGGGGAGCACCCAGTGCCACCTCCTTCCCCCTCTTTTTCCTTCTAAGGGACCCAGAGACTTGCAACCAGGAGAGCAGTGGGCAGCAGCAGCTGGTCCTGGGCTTACCCCTGAACCTGTCTCCAAGGCCCCTTTTCTCTGACTCCTCAGTGAGCCAGAGCAGCCCAGCCTGGCTCTCCTGTTGCCTCTTCTATGCCCTTCCTTGCCTCACTGTCCCAAGTATAGTTTTGGTGCCCTTGTGGCCCCAATACCCTCTGACTCAGTGCTGAGTAGCCCTTTCCCCTGGATATCTCCACCCCTCACCCCCATCCCCTTTTCCTTAAATAAATTCAGTTTTTCTTTGTTCACCCATCTAATATGCCTATTTAGCCTTCCCACGTACCACTATGCTAACCTTTCAGGTATAACAAGACATATATATATTATACTCATTATTGACCCTGATAGTACTTAAATTTCTCATATGAAAACTTATTAGTATATAAAGAACTCAAACTTTAATATTTTTTTTTCTAAAATTTTAAATCACGCAGGAAGAAATTATAGAAAGCTAAACATAAGGGAAAGAAACAGCATTATTTAAAAAATATATCATTATCAACCTAAAAATCTAAAAGAAAAATTAAAAATCAGTTTAATGAATAAAATAGTGACCTAAATTTCTGAGTAAAATATAAAGTACAAAGTAAAATTTAAAAAATTACATTCATCACAGCTCCAAAATCCAAATGTTAACTAAAAATAAATATTGGGAAATATGCTGGACCTACCTGAAGAAAAGTATAAACCACTGAAAACTTGGAAAAGAAAAACAGATTGAGTTTTTTAAAACATGATAAGCAAAATTTGCCAGACCTATTTTTTAAAAATCCTCACCTGAGGTTATGCTTGTTATTGATTTGAGAGAGGATGTGATACCATTGTAATTAGCCCAGTTATTAATGAATTAACAGGAAAGGAGCAAAGGGAAGGCCGGATAATACGGGCGTGCTGTTTGTTCCAGCAAGCGGCAGCTTAACGCTCTCAGGTCTGCTGCCCCCAGGTCCTGGGGGAAGGGACTGGGCAAAGAAGAGACGCCTGCCCAGTAAGGTCTGAGTGACATGAAGAGGGCTCTTGCCTGTCAGTTGTCCCTGGGAGCAGGGCACTGGCCACAGTAGCCATGCGGCCCCCACACAATGGACTGATAGACAGCAGCTACTCCGATGCTACCCTGGACCAGCTCCACCGTGGAACAAACTCTGGGCACTGGCTCAGCTTTCAGCTCCCCTGGCTCCCCAGCTGAGCTTCTAGGGCTAGTTAAAGGATATGGGACTTTGCAACCTGCGGGATACAATTCCATGCAGGTAAAGCTTCCTACCACGTCCATCCTCCTGTGGGGGCCTCTAGAAATGCTTGTTTCAGCAGCACCCCAAGAACCCCACTCCCACTAGCAAAGGAGAAAGACCATCCACACAATTTTCTGATAACAGAAGGCGTAGGAAGAGAGAGAAAATAAACACCATAAACATCAATGTGAGAAACATCTGTCAGTTGTGTTCTGTACGCACCCTGCCCACCGACTGAACCCACAGCCTAGATATGTGTGCTGACCAGAATCAAATGCACGACTTTAGGGTGAACGGGACACTGCTCTAACCAACTGAACTGCACCAGCCAGGGCAGACCTATTCCATTTAAATGATACAAAAAATAGGCAAATGTCATTTAAGATGATACAATCAGAAAGGGGTTGCTTCTTGGTGGGGCTGGGTGGTGGATTTGAATGAACTGGAAGTGAGCTAGAGGCTATTTTCTGATAATGGATATGCTCCATATTTTGAATGGGATGGTGGTTGCCAGGGTTCCAGGGTTCCATTGTCATTCCACGTCAAGTTAAATATTTAAGGGCTATGAATTTTATTGCATTTAAATTATTCTTCAGTAAAAAATTAAAGGTTAATAAGTAAAAAATTCTCAGAAGATATCATAACAATATTTGGAAAAGATGAAAATTACCTGTAAATGGCATTCCAAGGGAGAGGGAGCATTGAGCACCATATGCCCCAGCAAGGGGGAATTTTTTATAACTGGTATTTTTTAGAATTATCAGTATATGAT
This sequence comes from Miniopterus schreibersii, assembly GCF_964146895.1. Classification (NCBI taxonomy): domain Eukaryota; kingdom Metazoa; phylum Chordata; class Mammalia; order Chiroptera; family Miniopteridae; genus Miniopterus; species Miniopterus schreibersii. Next base: position 62,732,864 of record NC_138111.1, on the reverse strand, counting down.
GATTACAAAGACAAAGCAAACTGATTACAGTTAGTTCTATTATTGTTGTTATACCTATATAGAACAGGCAGTCTCTTATTTTCTGCACCTGGGTTAAAACAATACAGATCAGAACTTGCCAAACTTTTAGTGCATAAGGCCGGCCTAAGCTAGAGTGGAAATTGTTGTAAAACATTTTCAAAAAAAATTAGAGCCTGAAGAAACACTAAATGAGAAAAAAAAATTAACAGCAGGAGGGAAAAGAACAAAAACTGACTAAGTCAAAAAGTAGAGGAACCAAAAGAAAGATTCCAAAATTAGCAATAGAGTTTATAAAACCCAAGCTGATACTCATTGAGAAAGTCTATGGAGTTCCACCTCTGCTGGGATGATAGAATTACTGCCAATCTGAAGTAATAATAAAGTCAAGCAAACAAGGAGAGAGAAATGTTTGAACTCTATTGACTGTAAATAGCAGATAGATGCCAAGAAGATGTGATTATCAAACATTTCTAGAAGTTTCCTTTATACCAAATCCTGTTTTAAAGCCAATAAAATTTTGTAAAATGTCCTCTCTATTAAAGACATGTCAACATTAATTATCACTCTTATTAGTGGTCCTAAATTCTGGCTGCTTTAAGTGGAGGTAAAAATAGCATCTGTTGAAGTACAAACCTGGTTCAGCTACTTCAAGAGCTTTCTGGAATTTGTTTTCTTCTCATATGTACTTAATAAGCCCCTTTCATCTTTGGTTCCCTGTGTTCTCCTTTCCTTGCAAATTTAAAGGGCCTAAGAAAAATCCAATTACTTTAGAAATGGGATGATACCAATTGACATAGGACGGAGAACAGATAAAGTTCAGGAATATCATTTTCTTTTTGTCCCAGGCTTACAGCCATTTCCCGAAATCTGACAAAATACAATCTAGTTGAGAGAACGAATCCACAGCCTTTCCTTTTTGTGTGACCTTTTCCTGGCAGCTACGTTTGCCCACTTAAGTATTTTTTTACCAGAACACACATTGTTTGTTTTGGAATGGGATCATTCTTTGTTCCCTATTGCTAACCCTTAAGGTTTGCATCCCAACTGAAATTAAAAAAAAAAAAAAAAATCATAAAATATTGTGAAAAGAAAAGATGGGAGAATGAAGACTAACACAGCCCATATTCACTCTCCTGTTCAGGAGCAATAAAGCAACTGAGTTTTCAAACAGGGAAAATGCAAGGCCCTGGGGATTCTGAACCTAATCAATGCTTATTACTATACTTTTTATAACAACAGTGGAATACAGAAGAGTTACTAGAGCAGAAAAAAAGATATAAAAATTACTTTGAATACTTACGTATTTTTGTTCTAAATACAAAAAAAATTACTTAATTGTTCACTGCCAATTCTAAACAAATCTCTTTTTCCTGCTATTAAAGACTGAGCAATTATGAATGATATTGTATTAGTTTCCTGTGGCTGTTGTAACAAATTACCACAAACATTAGTTTATTCTCTCACAGTTATCGAATTCAGAAGTCTAACATCAGTTTCAATGGGCCAAAGTCAAGATGTTGACCAAGTTATACACATTTCGGAAGCTTTAGGAGAAAATCTGTTCCTTGCATCTTCCAGCATTACTTGGCTTGTGGCCACATTACTGTAATCAACTTCACTGGTCACACTGACTTCTCCCTTCTGTGGCAAATTTCCCTCTTATAAAGATATTTGTGGTTGCAATTAGGGTCCACTGGGATAAACCAAGATAAGCTCCCCATCTCATGATCCTTAACTTAATTCTATCTTTTACCATATAAAGTAATATTCACAGGATCCAGAGATTAGGACATAAATGTCATTTGGGGAGCCATTATTCAGTTTACCTCAACCATATATTTGAAAATTAACAATGATTGAAAACAAAGTAGTCACAATGGAGACAAATGGATTCAGGTAGAGTGAATAATATTTTAGACATGATTAAATTCAGTTATTGAGATTTTCTAAAACTATATTTGTTCATATTTTAATTGTAATATTAATGAATTATTAATAAATTATTATAAGGGATAAAAGTGGTTTTCCCCCTTTGTTCAATGATAAATATAGTATTTTGGTTAATTAATAACATCAAATATAAAAGCTTAAATCTAAATATAAGCCTTATTAAATTCAAATTCACAATTATATCAGAAAAAATATGTTAAGTATAACTTTAACAGTTCAACCAAACAATCTGTAAATTAGATAAAATTTCCTTAATCCAGTCTTTACCTAAAGATATAGCAACATATTTTTAAAATTGAAGGCTGTAATATAAAAATATTCAAATGTGGTTTAGACAAAGAAGATAATAAAACTTGAATCTAAGATGGAAAATCATAACAAAATATTGGCATTGTGCCCAACCCATTTGAAAAATAATTTCAAGTAGCCAGTAGGCTATAATTTTCACTTCAAGAGAAATACTTTCTTCCTTTTTCTTAGTCTTAGATCTCTATACAGTAAAATAATAATGAATATTATAAATTTTTAGAATATAATGTGGAGTTTTATGATGAAAACTTAGTTTTAAGATACAACACATTTTATAGGCTTGTTAGAATCATTGTTTTCCATTTTTAGTGAATACTAGGGGAGGTAATGGATGAGGGTTATAGTCTGCCTTTGTAATCATCATATTTTATAGTTAAATGGTAAAGGAAATGCTGCTAGAAATTAGCTAGTTTGGCTAGCTTTTGGTCAAAACTGAAAGCTCAGTTGATTCGTGAAATTTTTTATCTATATCATACATGCAGTGTTAGGTAAAATCCATAAGCTTACACATATGAGGTTTAGTCTCAGAAACTAGCCTTTTTTCCCTTGCTTTAAAAACCATATATTATATCCCTTGAACAGTTTTATTTTTTAAATAAGTTGTAAAGAGTTTGTCCAGTGCCAGGTTTTCACTATTGAAGAGTTCACCAAATGACAATTAGATTTTAAATATATAATATGTTAAGAATTTTTAAAAAGAAAAATATGACAACTGTATTACTAAAAGTATTAGCATAGTTAAAAGAATGGACATATATTCATATTTTCAAAGTTTGTGTGATCCCATTTACTTTTAAAGATAAGAGAGAAGATGAGCAGCTTCTGTATCCAACACCTAGATATCTTATTTTAGCAACTTTTTCTTCAACAAATATTTATTGGTTGCTGTCAGGGATACAAAGCTATGCATGACCAGCTGCCTTCAAAAAGTTTGTAGAATAGAGAAGGTAAAAGCAAGGGGTACATAGGTAGCCACAATGCAAAGTAATTGTGATGGTTTAGAAGGCAGATACTGTTCTATAAGAGTTAGAACACGGTATCCTGCTCCATAAACTCCAGCCATCTTCCTAATTCTCTGTCATGTCACACCAGTGAGACCACCATGCTTTGCTTGATTTGCTATGCCCTTAACCAGAAAGAAAAGTGGGTGATCACAGGCCTCCCCCCAATTGTAACCTATAGTTACTAGGAGATAAAAAGGGTACTTAACGAACCTTGTTGCTTTGGTTAGTGAGATTCCAGTTAGAGATTTCCAACTTCCTTTAGTTGCCTGTGATGTGGTGTAAGAGAAGAGAGATGAAGAAGAAATTCATTAATCTTTAAGAAGATTCTAGAGAAAATATAAAGAAAAAGAGCATAGTGGAAGGGATTAGGAATGACCAACATGATGAGGTAAAATATGGCTAAAGGGCAGATTGCAATATTAATTAAAGCAGCTAACTTGAACAGGTGAGAAATGAACAAAGCTGGAAGATAGAGATTTAGTCACATATCTGGGGGAAAGTAGCTGTAGGGAGAAGAATGGAGCAATGTCACTAGGGCAAGAGAGCGTGTGTGGAGTGTTAGAGGAACATCAAGAGCTCAGTGAACAAGGTATAGAGTAGGACTATCTAGTGGTAGTAGCCCCTTCTAGGCTATGTAAGGGTTCTGTCTTGACTGTGAATGAAACAGAGCCATCCAATGTCATATTTGATCAGATTTGAATGGCATGATTTGTTAGGTCTTAAAATATTTATCCTGGCTGCTGTATGTTTGGATAATAGACAATGGAATTTCAAAGTAAATAGAAGGCCAACATTAAAGACAAGAAAATAATCTAGTAGGCTATTTTAATTTAAAAGAAAGTGGATAGTAGTTCTCATCTTTTGGTTGCTGTACAGGTAGTGAAAATTTATGGTATGAATATATTTTAAAGGTAAAGCAACCATACTTTTTGAAGGCATGGATGAAGACTATGAGATGAAAAGAACCAAGGATGATGACTCCAGGGGTTTAACCTGACAACTGGAAGAACAGGATAATCTTTACTGATACGGAGAAGGCTGTGGACAGAGCATGTTGGGGCTGGGAGGACAATGGAAATAGGTCCGATTTGGAAATATTAATTTTGAGATGACTTCTAGAATTTTAAGTGGGGTTTTTAATGTATGACAATTCATAGCACTGATTGATTATCTATTGAAGCACTTAACCACTAGATTACACGATGCTTATAGACAGGGGTCCAGGAATGTTTATTTTTAATTTTCCATGACACCCAGCACAGAGGAGAGTATATTACCATATCCAATGCTTCTCTCATCCTAATGACTCATTGTGTTTCTAGAGTATTTTAGCAAGTGGCCATTGAGTTTTAAATAAGGATCTTTTTTAAAAGTGACTATACAATGCACTGTTAAAGATAGAAACAAAACAGTCTTAAAGCATCAAATACACAAGAAAATACACAACAGGATATTTCTGTAAGTGAACATGGTTTACTTGGCTATGTAGGCTGCATTTTACTGAGTTAGGGCAAATCTATATCAGTCCTAAAACACACATCTTTGTAGGTTTCTGATTTGTAGAGTTTCTTCTCCATCCTTTGTTATAAATATAACTGCAACCATGTTGTAGAATTGTTTCTCTTGAGCTTTTCAGAAACCTACAGAAAATATATTATTGAAGCATATTGATATGAGAGCTAGAGTAGCAGATAAAGCATAATTCAATTTTAAATACTCTAGCATTTTTGTTACTCTTCATGGCTCAAGGTGAGGACAGTGCAACCTGAATCTGAAAATGAAGTATTCGTTCCATTTATGAGCAATGAATCTGTTAGGATTGCAGTGTGGAGTAAATATTAACATTTTAAAATATGAGTCTTAACACGTGTATCAAAATCTTCTCTAGCAACTTTTTCTCACTAGGATTTCCCCTTACTAACATAGAAATCCTACAATATATATTATACTTTTCCAATTACACTGCCTCTTGGCATGAAATTTAAAATGTCCTCACCTCACAACCGTCAGAATTGCTATCATCAATAAATCTATGAATGGCAAGTGCTGGCAAGAATGTGGAGACCAGGTTACCCTCCTACACTGCTAGTGGGAGTACAGATTGGTGTGGCCACCATGGAAAACAAAATGAAGTTTCCTCAAAATATTAAAAATGGCTCTGCCTTATGACCCAGTGATTCCACTTGTGGGTATTTATACGAAGAACCCCAAAACACTAATTCAAAAGAATATATGCTCCCTTATGTTCATTGCAGCATTATTTACAATAGCCAAGATATGGAAGCCACTCAAGTGCTTATCAGTAGACAAGTGGGTAAAGAAGGTGTGGTACATATATACAGTGGAATATTACTCAGCCAAAAAAAGGGATCTTACCATTGTGATAGCATGGATGGCCCTAGAGGGTATTAAGCTCAGTGAAAAAGTCAGAGAAAGACAAATGCCATATTACTTCTCTTAAATGTGGAATCTAAAGAACAAAATAAACAAAATTAAAATAGTCTCAGACACAGAGATCAGATCCATGGTTGCCAGAGGGGAGGAGGGTTAGAGGACTGGGTGAAAGAGGTGAAGGGCTGTAGTATAAATTGGTAGTCACAAAATAGTCGGGGGATGTAAAGTGCAGCATAGGAAAAATAGTAATATTGTAATAACCATGTGTGGTGCCAGTTGGGTACTGAAAATACCAGGGAGGGGGACACTTTGTAAAGCACATGATTATCTAACTACTATACTGTATGTCTGCAACCAAGACAAAACAATATTAAAATAAACTGTAATTGAAAAAAAATGCCCTGAGGCAAAGATAACACTTTTTTGAAAACATATCTGGTTCATGTGTTTACTAAAAATATTTTGTCAAAATCAGTAATAAAACAATCTTCTCTTAATAATGTATTTTTTAAACCAAATTACCTATTATGCTGCCTATATCAGATAATGACATATCTGTTGTTGTAGGCAGATTACATATATCAAAGTGACTATCAGAGTTTTATGCTGAAGCCTTGCCATTAAATAGCAACTTTCTGTACATCTTACATCACAGGAACCTACTTGAATGGCATCCTTTATGGTTGTACATTGGAAGATAAGTTCTGTAAATGCCTGTCTATGTTTGCTACTGAAAGAGACTTACTAATTTTAGTTATTTATTCCAAATTTAGAATGGCTCTGTGCCTAACTTATGGGATCACTTTAAATATAAAACATTAATAAAAAATTATTTGGGAAAAATGGACCACATCAACAAAGACATTTGCTAAGTTACATTATTTTGTATATGCAGTCAAATATAGATATTATTTTTAAAATCCACATTAATACTGTGTAGTGATGAAAAACATGATTTTGGAATTTCAAAATAAGTAGAAAGGTCTGAAGTGACACCTCATCAAAGAAGACATACAGATTATAAATAAGCATATGAAAAGTTGCACATGACAAAAAATAACTCTGAGATGTCCTAAATTAAATTACAGCAGACTATAGGGTGGAAGAAAGAAACGAGAGATTAACAACTGTAGGGCAAAACCAACAAAAGACTGTTTCCATTCCTGAATGTATGTTGAAAGTTTGAATTAACTTCCACGTGGCTACTTCCATGATTATCTAGAGATAATCTCCTAGGAGCCCGGCACTGGGTGCCACTGCATTCGCTTACCCATGAACCTTCCAGACTGTTGCCCGCAGCCAATCCAAAAGAGCCCAACACTTCTCCCTTACAGACTATCCACCTATCCCAGAACTAGCTCAGCTTCACCTTCTCTCACCCCCTTTATCTACAGCCAATGTAAACTTTCAAGGCAACTTACATCATTTTCTCCAAAAGCAATACATAAAAGCCGGTCAACTCAGGGATGGAAGACACATGGTCTTCTCCATCTAGCCGGGCTGCTGGCTGTTTAGATTGCATGTCCCAGGACCTGGTCCTTTACTAACTAGCATATGCCTCAATCAACCCTTTCTTTTAGAAAAGTTTTGGCTGTGAACATTTTTATTTAACATATGTCATTAATGAATTGCAAATTAAAACAACGAGATACCACTACACATCTTTTAGAATGACTAAAATCCAAAATACAACACCAAACCCAAGTGAGACATGGAGCAAGAAAAACCCTCATTCATGTTGATGGGAATAAAAAAATGGTAGAGCCATTTTGTAAGTTACTGGAGAAGTCTCTTACACTGCTGAACACAGTCTTACCGCCTGATCTAGTAGTCACACTTGTAAATATTTGCCCCAATGAATTGAAAACCATGGCCACTCAAAAACTTGTCCATGAATGCTTACTCATAATTACCAACACTAGGAAGCAACCAAGCTGTCCTTCAATAAATTAATGCATAAGTAAACTATGGCACATCTAGATAATATAATAATATTTAGTAATAAAAAGAAAGGAGCTATCAAGCCACATAAGACATGAAGAAACCTTGAATGTATGTGGACAAGTGAAAGGAGCAAGTCAGAAAGGGGTAGATGCCATATGATTCCAACTATATGATTTCAAAAGGGCAAAACTGTAGAGAGTGAAAAGATCAGTGGTTGCCAGGGATTGGAATACAGGGCAGTTTTATGGGAGGGAAACTATTCTGTATGATAATGCAATTGTGGATACATGGTATTATACATTTGTCAAACCCATAAAAGTGAAAACAAGAATAAACTCTAATAAAAACTGTAGACTTTAGCTAATAATAATGTATCAATAGTGGTTCATCAATTTTAATTAATGTACCACACCAATGAAAGATGTTTATAATAGGTTGTGAACAAAGGATGGGTGTGGGCTGAGGGGTGGGCTGAGTATCTTTTTGTAGTTTGTGTTCAATTTGTCTGTAAACCTAATACTGCTCTAAGAAATAAATTTATTAATTTAAAGAAAGTAAAAGCAAATTTAAAAATACAATGCTCTTGTTTTTATTGAGAAAAAAAATACTTCTAATACCTAATAGTAAATGTTAGAATTTCCCCTGGTTTGTAGGCTTTGCAGTGCTTTAGTATTTATTTATTTATATTTACCTGTATTTTTATTATTTCTATACTATAAAATATTTATATTTTAAAAACAATGAGGAAATTACTTATAGCTAAAATAATTTCTAGTGCCTTCATGCATATCTACATATCAAATATTCTAAAACACAAAAATAAATTTTATGCTTATTTATAGAAAAATTATTTTCTGTATTAGAATTATGTCAGTCACTGTGCCAATACAACAAGTATAAACATTAATAAGAGCTCACAATCTCCAGGTGGAACAAGACCTATTAACTCACATGAACTCAGTATCATAGAAAACAGTTGGGGACATGGATGAGATTCTGGGAAGGACAGATAAGATATAGTAATTTTCTCTCTACAGTGGCATAGAGGAGTCTTTTGAAATGCCATTTTTCAGAGATTGGTTCAAAATATTCTAGGTAAAGGACCTATAAAGGCCATAGAGAACAACAATAGGTCCCCTTTACAGGAATGGTGAGAAGTTTAATGTGACTAGATAGGCAAATATTAGAATCACTTTTTTTCTTTTTTAAAATGCAGATTCCTAGACACCATCCAAAAACAATTAAATCAAATGTTTGTAGAAAGGACTTGGGAATCTGCATTCTAATGAAGTCTGCAGTTCATTTAGTACCCAAGCATCATGGAACCATCTAAATTTTAAGGAAAGAACACTATAATCTTGTGTGTGTGTGTGTGTGTGTGTGTGTGTGTGTGTGTGTGTGTGTGTGTGTGTGTGTGTGTATTGTTAAAGTAATTAAACAAGAAGGTCATTAGAATGAAGGGGTTGTAGTCCCTTGGTAGCCTAGCAAGTAAACTAATACCTGAGCCAGAGTCCACACACTAGGATCCAAGAAAGTGAACTTTAAGAACAACCCATCACAAACAGCCAGCTAGGCTTTCCCAAATAAGAAACTGCTTAAGCTGTAGCCCATCAAATAACTTTCTTGCTTTACTTCCCTACTCTCTACAGAAACCTCTCCCATAGTTCCTGTTGGTAGAGGACTCCCAATAAACTTGAAAATTTTAATGAGCCCCTTTTAACTAAATTTACACATATGTATTTTTTTTTAAATATATCTTTATTGATTTCAGAGAGAGGAAAGGAGAGGGAGAGGGAGAGGGAGAGATAGAAACATCAATGATGAGAGAGTCATTGATGGGCTGCAGCCCGCAACCCGGGCATGTGCACTGACCGGGAATCAAACCCTGATCGCCTGGATCCTAGGTCGATGCTTAACCACTGAGCCACGCCTGGCCGGGCTACACATATGTATTTTTAATAAGTGTCAGGTAAATAAAAAAAAACAAAACCCAATATGAGAGAGGAAAGATTGGAGGCTTGAAGCCAATTAAGTATTTTCAAAAAAAAGTCCAGGTAAGCATCAATGAGAGCCTCTATTGTATTAGGGGACATACTCACCTTATCACAATTCTGAGAGCTATGCTGAACTCTGTTTTGATGAGAAAACATTTGGGTACAATAAAATACAAGCATATAATGTGTAATAAAATCTCACTGTATTTCTATATCATATTCTCTAATGTAAAATTAAGGACACACTGCCTACTCTATGGACAACAAAAACGTGAGTTAAAACAGAAAGAAGTAAGGATGTGAGGGGGCCAAGGAGAGAGGGAAGAAAGGCTAGAGAGAGAAAAGGAGAGGGAGAGAGATACAGAAGAAGTAAATTGATTAAGAGTGACATGATAGAAAAGAAAACAAGTTGGATTAAGATGTATGTAATTATAGAAAGTAAGGGTGCTTCCTCAATATGTAGAACCTCAGCTGTTGGTGCTACAGTTATCAAAGCATTGTCTAAATATCCAGGCCAATTGAAACAGATAAGTGGATTAAAAAGCAGTGCTACATATGTACAATGGAATATTAGTTGGTCATAAAAAATGAAATCTTACCATTTGAGAAAGCATGGGTGGACCTAGAGGGTATTGTGCTGAGTGAAATAAGTCAGGCAGGAAAGTACAAATATTATATGATTTTACTTATATATGAAATCTAAAGAACAAAAGAAACAAACAAAACTGAAACAGACTCATAGAAACAGAGATTGGACTGGTGGTTGCCAGAGAGGAAGGGGTTTGGGGGACTGGGAGAAAGAGGTGAAGGGATTAAGAAGTATAGATTGGTAGTTACAGAATTGTCACAGGGATGTAAAGTACAGCATAGGGAATATAGTCAATAATATTGCCATAACTATGTACGGTGCCAGGTGGGTACTGGAAATATTGGTGGTAACACTACGTAAAGTATGAGATTGTCTAATGACTATGCTGTACAGTTGAAACAAATACACAATCATATTGAAAGTAAACTGTAATTGAAAAATAAAAATAAACTCTTGACAAGTGGTAAATGCTATTTATTACCTGTCTATTCTCCCCATGCCCTCCTCTCTCTCCAGCAATTCCCATCCCAGTCATTTTGGACAAGGTACTGCATAAACTCAAAAATCCTGTCCTCCTTCCCCGCTCCACCCCATATCCAAACAGGAACAGGGAGGAAAAAGTAAGAGTAGCAGCAGTGGCACCATACAAAACAGAGGTAAAGGAAGCCAACCATCAGTAAATCAGCAGATTTGAGCAATGGGGTGGGGAAACATTGTTAATAAAATATATACCACAAGATGCAATTCAATATTGCACGTATAATGAGCAGGGAAATATAATCAGCCTTAAAGTAGTCTCTGAAGTGCTTTTAAGAGGTTGGGCAAACTTATATTTTATGCAAATCAAAGCTGTCTATTAAAAATTCATCATGATCTTAATTTTTACAAATATTAAAGCAAAAGTCAGACTGAAGAAAGCACATTGTCTCTAGGGGGAAAGAGGGAGAAACATTAATATATTTCTAGTGTAATTGTTTCAGGTACAAATGAACTTCTGATATTCTCTGGTTCTTGAGAAAAGGGGTGGCCAAAGTATAAAGCGTATAAAGGTACAAGTCTTTTTGAAGGAGCTGAATAGCTTGCTTATTTCTCTGAAGAGAATTCAACTGCATTTGCTTAGATACTTTTTTGCAGCTGACTGCTTATTTCTAAATATTCAAGGTTCCCCAAGGGCCTTTATGTGAGAACAGACAGATCCCTTTTAAAAATCTTACAAAAATTTTAAAAGAAATACCTGACAAAATATACAGAACCTAACATAGGTGTGTAGCTATCTAGTGCTAGATGTGCTAAAAAGCAAGAGATTTAACATTTAATGTAAAAACTGTATAGGTTCTCATTAGTTTCATGAATCTAACTCACGGATTCATACACACATGTACTCATCCATTCATGTATCCATTCATCCATCCGCCTCTTCATCTACACATGTGACATTATGCTTGTGCAGGGTCTACTGATTTTTTTCTAAATTCCAGAGAGAAGTGATGAAATTTTTCAGCAGATATTACAGGAAAACTTTTTGGAATGTGGTGGTGGAGATTCTCAGTTTGTTCTATAAATGAGTTTGCTTCCAGACTACACTAGGATTTTTCTAGCATGGGCACAAAATTGAGTTCTGATGTACTAAATCATTCTGCAAAACTATTTGGTGGCAATGCTGGACTTTTTGGTTTTCTGATATGTTCTGAGTTATACCTGAGGGGAAAATACAAGTGAATGGTAAATACGTAACTTAAGGGAAAAGGGGAGAAATCAGAGATATTTCTGTTGTACAAATTTAAAACAACTGTAAATTAATCTATAAAAGTTACCCAGAGTCTAAATCTGGTTCTAAAATAACCCATGGAATCCTCATAGGCTTCTCTAAAATATAAGGTCAGAAAAGCAATTTGAGTCAGATATGTCATGGCTTCCACTTCCTAATTTACTCAATTTTTAAAGTGTTTTCTTTCTAAGTCCTTCTTTGAAATTATGCCAGAGTGCTCAGCACAGGTTTATTAATCATGGATAATGAAGAATTTATTTCCCAAAGCTATTATTTTGGCATGCCAATTGGCAAAGATCCAATATGATGGTGATGGTGATAACGGTGCTGCATCTAGTACATATTAGGAGCTTAATATTTAAGAACTGATACATGAATGAATAATAATCATTCACACTTTCATGGAGTACTACAAAGCATTTTATCATGTATTACATGATTTTATTCATAAAACAATCATGTGTAAAGAACAGGAATTATCAATTCCATTTCAATGATGAGGCCTAGAGTCGTTGAGAAATTTGCCCAGGGACACACAGATAATAAATAATTAAAAGCAAAGCCTTCTGAACCCACCTCTTTGCCTTTTCCTTATTTAATTCTTTGCTAAAATGATTTCTGTATTTTTTTATTATTTAAATATATATTTTGATAGAAGTTAGTGGAAGCTTTACCATTAGGCTTTTGTGTCTTATGCCTCGCAATTCTGATTTACAGTTCCCCTCACTAGATTGCCTCAATTCTTCTGAAAATGCACTTCCTCTTTAGAAACCAGCTCTATGAGGTGAATCCCGATTTCTTTCCCAGGAGGTTTTAGTTTAATGTTTTAATTGACAAGTATTAACTGCTACTTTGAATGTACCACTCTTGACAAGCCAATCCTTCTTAAACCATTCTATAATGGCAACAGGATGTTTCAATAGATGATTTTATATTTACTAAAAACGGGCAAAGGGGAATAGCTCACTGCTTGTGAGGCTGTTAGGAAATAGTGTTTGAACCTATTTTCCAGCCACTGAAAACCAAAGATCCCTGACCCATACAATATACTTCTTGAATATGTTATGGACAGGTGTACTTTTAAAAAAATCTTCATTCAATTACAGGAAGAAGCATGGTGGTTTTCTTAAAACACCAGTCAGCAAAAGTGGAAATTTATATGGTGCTTAAAGTAAAAGACTGGATATATCAAAAAATGCAAGTAATATTCTATCTTTACCTTTTAAACTGTATTCTAAGAAATAGCAGTTTTGACGCTAGGGACCTTGTTAAAATGCAGAATCTCAAGTGTCACAATTAAATCTCTGAAATTGCAATCTGCATTTTAACAAGATTCTCCATGCAATTTCTGCGCACATTAACAGTCTGAGAAATAATTATCTAGGTTTTAGACCCCAGGGATAAACCACAGAGATCAGCAGCAGGTAATCCATTCTTTGCGATACAGGGTTCTAAAATCAATTATTCGTCGAATTAATCAATTTATTCATTACTTCAATAAACATATTTTCAGTTTCTATTTATGTTGTGATAAAAATGTTTATAGTCCTGCTTTTACTGAACTTTCAAACTAATGAGTTAGACAGACCTTGAAGAAAAAAAATGTGATAAATGTTTCAAAAGAGAGGGTATGCTATGAAGTTATAAAGCCAGACAAGAGCAGTGATTCTAAAATTTGATCATACCTATTGGTCACCTAAGAGCTTGTTAAAATAAGGATCCTGGTCCTTGGCCTCATACACCCCACACCCGAGCGTGTGACTTAGCAGGTCAAGGTTGCTGTCCAAGAAACTGCATTTCTGTCAAGCTTACCAGTAAAGCGGATGCCGCCAATCCAATGACAGTGCTCTGTGTGTAAAGGATGCAGAATGTAAAAGCGGTCATCGGCATCAAAGTCAATATTGAGTTGACCTGAAGCTAAGAAAGTAACTAGTTGAATAATGAAGTAATGAGTAGCAGAGGGATTTAACAGGTGGGAGAACTCTGAGTAAAGGAGGGAAGGGAAAGGAAAAGCAGCCAATAAGGAGAAAATAAAACCACTGAGGGGGGACAGAGAGGGGAGTAAGTAACAGGGAGAATGAAATGAGGCCGGTGTCCCCAGAACGCAGAGGCCCAAGGAAGTGATTTAACAGGTCAAGGGAGGGAAGGACTCAGCCATAAAGAGCCTTATCATCTACTGGACTAAGTTTGGTTTTCAGCATATGGACCTATAGTAATATTAGGTATAACAGAATTTGGGTCAATTATTGTTACAAGAGTGAAAGAAGGGCACTATGTACTTGAAAAGGGTCAATCCATTCTGAGTCTATAAAAATTATAAATATATATACACTTAAAACACAACCCCAAAATATACAGAGGTGGGCAAAGGTAGGTTAATAATAAATAATACAATAATTGATAAATAATTATAATGCAGGATTACACTCTGTGCTTCATGTACTCACAACTGTAAGTCTAATTTTGCTTACCCTTGTATAAGACAAAAATGAATAGAATTGAGGGAAGAAACAGTTCAACAACAATAGTTGGAGGGTTCAATAACCCATTTTCAATAACGGACAGAGAACCTAGAGAGAAGTGTAGCAAGGAAATGAAGACTTGCACAACACTATGAACTGATTAGAAATAACAGACATATACAGAACACTCTAGCTAACAACAAAAGAATAAATGTTATTAAGTGCATGTGAAATTTTCTCTGGAATTGGCAGTATGTTAGACCACATAATAAGCATAAATAAAATTAAAGAGAAATCATAGAAAGAGTCTCTTCTGACTACAATGGAATGAAACTAAATTAATAAAAGAAGAGAAATTAAAATTTACAAATATACGGAAATTCAATGATACTCTTAAACAACCAATGAGTCAAAAAAGAAATCACAAGAGCTATTAGAAAATATTTTGAGATGAATAAATAAATAAACATATCAAGATATATAGGTTACAGTGAAAGCCTTGCTCAGAAGATAACATATAGCTGCATATGCCTACATTAAAAAAGAAGAAATCTCAAACCAATAATCTCACTTTAATGTTAAGGAACTAGACAATAAAAAGAAAACTATAGCCATAGCCTTCAGAAGAAAGTAAATGGTCAAGATTCAAGTGGAGCCAAATGAAACAGAAAAACAATAAAGAATATCAAAGAAACCAAAAATTGATCCTTTGAAAAAGATCAATGTAATTGATAAACCTCTATCTAGACTATGGCAGGTAAACTACTACCAAACCTCCACAAAAAATTATAAGGGAATATTTGAATTCATGTATGCCAACAGAGTAAGTAACCTATATGAAATGGACAAATTGCTAGAAACATATAAATTACCAAAGCTTTAAATCAAGAAGAAATATAAAGAGGCTTAAAACAAGAGAATAAATGAGTAATAAAAAAAAAAACCTTTCAACAAAGAAAATCCCAGAACCAGAAGGCTTAACTGGGTAATTCTACCAAACGCTTAAAATAGAATTAATACCAATTATTCCCAAACTCTTCCAGAAAAGAAGACAAGGGTGCACTTCCCAAAGCATTCTCTAAAGCAGGGGTAGGGAACTATTTTTCTGCCTAGGTTCATTTGGATATTTATAACATCTTTCGCAGGTCATACAAAACTATCAACCTAAAAATTAGCCCACCATATTTGGTCAAACATTTAATGGCTGGAATAGCTTCTCTTTGGTAAGGCCCTGGCAGGGCGAGACCAAATGATTTTGTGAGCTGTATATGGTCCATGGCTGGACACTCCCCACCCTTGCTTGAAAGCAAGAATTATCTTGTTACTAGAGCCAGACAATGACACCACAAGAAAACTACAGACCCATATATCTTATGCATATAGATACAAAAACTCTCAACAAAATGCTATTAAAACAAATCCAGCAGTATATTAAAATTGCTATAAACCATAACCAAATGTGATTTATTCAGGAATGCAAGGATAGTTCAACACATGAAAATAAGTGGCATATATCACATGAATAGAAAGATAGACAAAACTGACATGATTTTCTCAAATGATACAGAAAGCATTTGACAGAATTTAAAACTGTTTGCTAATTTTTAAAAAACACTAGAAATACAAGGAAATTATGTCATCCTGATTAAGGGCTTTTAAAAAACACCCAGAGCTTAAATCATACTTAATCATAAAAGACTTAAAGCTTTCCCCTAAGATCCTTAACCAGACATGGATGCCTGTTTTGCCATTTTTATTAAACATTTTATTAGAAGTTTTAGGCAGAGAAATTAGGCAAAATAAAAGATAAGAATCAATCCTATTGATAGATGAATGGATAAAGAAGATTGGATACATATATAAATGGAATGTTAGCCATAAAAACAATGAAATCTTACCATTTGTGACAACATGAATGGTCTTAATGGGCATTACTTATTTCTAAATGAAATAAGTCAGAAAGACAAATATATGTCCCACTAAGAGGTGGGATCTAAAAAACAAAATAAATGGATAAACAAAATAGAAACAAACTCATAGATACAGAGAACAAATTGATAGTTCTCAGATGGGAAGTGAGTTGGGAAATAAATGTAAAAGGTATAAGGGATTAAAAGTACCAGGTCCACATGGGTTCAACAGAGAATTCTATAAAGTATTTATGAAAGAAATTATACTAATACTTTACAATCTCTTTCAGAGGATAAAAGCATAGGGAATAATTCTTAACTCATTCTATGAGTCAGAATTACCCTAATACCAGAACCAGACAAAAATATTACAAGAAAAGAGATTTGCAAACCAATATCTCTCATGAATATAGATGAGAAAAATCTTCACCAAAATATTAGCAAATAGAATTCAACCATTTGTAAAAACAATTATACACTATGACCAAGTGGGTTCTAATCCTGGTATGTAATTCTGGTTCAACATTTGAAAATCAATTAATTTAACCCATTATATCAACAGACTAAAAGGAAAAAAAAATCTCACATTCATTCCAATAGATGCAGAACAAGCATTTGACATAACCCATATCTCATTCATGTTAAAACTTTCAGCAATCCAGGAATAGAAAGGAACTTCCTCAACTTGATAAAAAGAAAATCTACAAAAAATATACAGCTAATATTAAACATGATGGTGAGAATTTGAAAGCTTTTCAATTAAGTTCAGGTACAAGACAAAGATATCCCTTCTCAACATAGCTTTTCAATACTGTATGGGAAGTTCTAGCAATAAGACAATGCAATAAGACAGGAAATAAATAAATAAATAAATAAAAGGTTTATAGATTGAGAGGGAGAAAAAAATGTCTTTGTTCTCAGATGACATGATTGTCTATGTAGAAAGTTTAACATCATCAACAAAAAGCAAACAAAAAAAACAAACACAAAATCTCTAGCTCTAAGAAGTAATCATAGCAAGATTGCAGGATACAAGGTCTATGTATAAAATCCAATAACTGTTCTATATACCAGCAATGAATGAGAGGATTTGAAATTTAAAAACACAATACCATTTACCTTAGCACTCCCCAAAATAACATATTTTGTTAGAAATCTAACATTATGTGCATAAAATCTATAGGAGAAAAACCTTAAACCTTTGATGAATAAAAGCCAATAAATAAATGTAGGACATGTTCCATATTTATGGATAAGACTCAATAATGTAAAGATTTCAGTTATTCCCAACTTGACTTATAGATTCAATACAATCTCATTCAAAGTTTCAGCAAGGAAACAAAACTGTCATTATTTGCAGATGACATGATATTGTACATAGAGAATCCTAAAGACTCCACCAAAAACTACTAGATTTAATAAATGAATTCAGTAAGGTAGCAGAATACAAAATTAACACCTAGAAATCAATGGCATTTTTATACACCAATAATGAACTCTCAGAAAGAGAATCTAAAAAAAAAGAGAAAAAAATCCCATTTACCATTACTATTAAAAAGATAAGATACCTAGGAATAAACTTAACCAAAGATGTAAAAGAACTTTACTTGGAAAACTACAGGACACTGAAAAAAGAAATAGAGGAACATATAAACAAATGAAAAAATATACCATGTTCATGGATTGGAAGCATTAACATCATTAAAATGGCCATACTACCCAAAGCAATCTATAAATTCAATGCAATCCCTATTAAGATACCAACAGCATATCTCACAGATCTAGAACAAACACTTCGAAAATTTATATAGAACCAAAAAACACCCCTAATAGCCATGGAAATCTTGAGAAAGAAGACTAAAGTTGGAGGGATAACAATACCAGATGTCAAGTTATACTACAAAGGCACTGTAATCCAAACAGTCTGGTACTGGCACAAGAACAGACATATCGATCAGTGGAACAAAACAGAGAACCCAGAAATTGACCCACATCATTATGGTCAATTAATATTTGACAAAGGAGGCAAGAACATACAATGGAGTAAAGACAGTCTCTTCAATAAATGGTGTTGGGAAAATTGGACAGGTACATGCAAAAAAAATGAAACTAGACCACCAACATACACCATACACAAAAGTAAATTTGAAATGAATAAAAGACTTAAATGTAAGACATGAAACCATAAAAGTCCTAGAGGAAAACATAGGCAGCAAAATCTCAGACATCTCTCATAGCAAAATGTTTGCTGACACATCTCCTAGGGCAAGAGAAACTAAGGAGAAAATAAACAAATGGGACTGAATCAAAGTAAAAAGCTTCTGCACAGCAAAGGAAATCATCAACAAAATGAAAAGGGAGCCCACTGTTTGGGGGAACATATTTGCCAAGGACACATCTGATAAAGGGTTAATATCCACAATATATAAGGAACTCATACAACTTAACAAAAGGAAGACAAACAACCCAATTCAAAAATGGGCAAAGGACCTAAAGAGATACTTCTCTAAAGAGGACATATAAATGGCTAAGAGACATATGAAGAAAATGCTCAGCATTGCTAATCATCAGGGAGATGCAAATTAAAATCACAATGAGGCATCACTTCACACCTGTCAGAATGGCTCCATCAACAAATCAAGGAATTACAGGTGCTGGTGAGGGTGTAGAGAAAAGGGCACCCTAGCACACTGCTGGTGGGAATGCAGACTGGTGCAGCCTCTATGGAAGTCAGTATGGAGTTTCCTCAAAAGATTAAAAATTGACCTGCCATTTGACCCAGTGATCCCACTTCTAGGAATATATCCTAAGGAATCCGAAACACCAATTACAAAGAACTTATGCACCCCTATGTTCATAGCGGCGCAATTTACAATAGCTAAGATCTGGAAACAGCCCAAGTGTCCATCAGTAGATGAGTGAATAAAAAAGCTGTGGCACATTTACCCCATGGAATATTATGCAGCTGTAAAAAAAGAAGGATCTTTTATCCTTTGACACAGCATGTAGGAAACCAGAAAGTATTATGCTAAGTGAAGTAAGCCAGTCAGAGAAAGACAAATACCACATGATCTCACTTATATGTGGAATCTAATAAACAAAATAAACTGATGAACAAAATGGATCCAGAGACATAAAAGCATGAAACAGACTGAGGGATCTCAGAAGGAAGGTGAGGAGGGGGAGTGAGTGGGGAGAGATTAACCAAAGAACTTATATGTTTATAAGCATAACCCATGGACACAGACATTGGTATGGGGAAATCCTGGGGGTGGGATGGATGCGGGGTGGAGGGGATCAATGGGAGTAAAAAGAGGACATCTGTAATATTTTCAACAATAAACATAAAGAAACTTAAAAAATAAAAAACTGAACAGGAATAAATGGTACAAACCTCCAGTTACTAAAAAAAATTTAAATTTAAAAAATTTCAGCAAGTTGCCTTGGTCAGGTAGCTCAGTTGGTTAGAGCATTGTCCCAGTATGCCAAGGCTGCAGGTTCGATTCCTGGTCAGGGCACATACCAGAAGCAACCAACATAATGCATAAGTAAGTGGAAAACAAATTGATCTTTTCTCTCTCTCTCTCTCCCCTTCCCTCCATCTATCTCTCTAAAAAATCAATCAATAAATTTTAAAAATTTTTCAGCAAGTTATTTTATAGTTATTGACAAACTGATTCTGAAGTTTATATGGAGAGGCAAAAGACCCAGAATAGCCAAATACGATATTAATGAAGAACAAAGGTGAAGGACTGACACTACCCAACATCCAGATTTACTATAAAGTTATAATAAGACTGTAGAATTGGTGAAAGTATAGACAATTAGATCAATGGAGCAGAACAGGGAGTCCATAGATAGGCCCATCTAAAAATAGTGATCTTTGACAAAGGAGCAAAGGCAACACAATGGAGCAAAGCTTGTCTTTTCAACAAATGGTATTGAAATAAATCAATAGCTACATTCCAACAAATGAATCTAGACAGACTTCCTACACATCACAAAAAACAGAATGGATCACAGATCTAAATGTAAAACACAAAACTTTCAAACTCCTAGAAGATAACATAGGAGAAAATTTAGATGGCCTTGGGTATGACAATGACTTTTTAGATACAATACCAAAGGAACAGTTCATATAAAAATAACAGATAAACTAGGCTTCATTGAAATTAAAAGTTTCTGCTCTGCGAAAGATAATTTCAAAAAAATGAGCAGCCACAGACCCAGAGAAATTATTTGCAAAAGACAGATCTGATAATGGACGTTACTTAAAATACACAAATAATTCTTAAATCTCAACAATAGGAAAACACAAACAGTTCAATGAATAATTAGGCCAAATAACTTAACAAATACCTAAGAGGATATACAGTTGGCAAAGAAGTATATGAAAATGTTTTTCACATTATAGGTCCCTAGGGAAATACAAATAAAAATAATGAGACATCGCTGTACACCTATTAGAAAGCCCAAAATCCAAAACACTGACACCACCCAATACTGACAAGGATGTGGAACACCAGGAACTCTCATTTTTGCTGTTGGGACTGCAAATGGCACAGCCACTTTGTAAGAGTTTTGTTGTTTCTTACAAAATGAAACATACCCTTGCCATATGATTCAGCAACTATATCCCATGATACTTACCTAAAGGAGTTAAAACGTTTGTCTATAACATAACCTGCACATGGATGACCAAACCAGCGTTACTCATAATTGCCAAACTTGAATGCAACCAACATGTCCAGTAGGCAAAAGGATATGTAAACTGGTATATCCAGAGAATGAAATATTAATCAGCACTCAAAGGCAGTGAGCTATCAAGCCGTGAAAAGACACGAAGGAATCATAAATGCATATTACTTAGCGTAAGGAACCAATCTGAAAGATGACATGCTGCATGATCCCATTCATGTGAAAAAGGAAAAACCACTGAGACACTAAAAATATTAGTAGCTGCCAGGGCCTGGGAGGACAGGAGATATTAACGTGCAGATTACAGAAGATTTTTAGGGCAGTGAAAATATCTGTATAATGCCATAATGATGGGTAAATTTGTCCAAAGACATAGAATGTACAACACCAAGAGTGAACTATAATGTAAACGATGAACTTTAGATGATGATATGTTGATGCATGTTCATCAGCTGGAGCAAATACTCCAGTCTGGTGGAAGCATTGATAATGATGGAGGCTATGCATGTGGAGGGGAAGGGGTTAGATGGGAAATCTATCTATGTTCCTTCTCATCAATTTCTCTGTGAACCTAAAACTTCTAAAATATAACAATATAAAATCTCAAATTAAAAATTTTAAAGAAAATTAGTAAATAAGTCCGTTTAGTATAGCATCAAAATAAAATACTAAGAAATAAATTTAGCTGTAGATTTGTGGGATTTTTATGCTAAAAACCACAAAACATTGCAGAAAGAACTTAAAGAAATCCTAAGTAAATAGCAAGATGGCATGTGCTCATGGATTGGATGACTTAAAGTTGTTAAAATACTCCCCAAAGTGATATAAAGATTCAATGCAAAAGCTGTCAAAACCCCAATGACCAGTTTTGCTATTTACCTATTTGAAAACCTACTACTAAGCTATCATGACTAAAAAGGTGAGGTACTGATATAAGGGTTAGTGGAATAGAATTGAGATTCCAGAATTAAACTATACATCTACCTATTGATTTTTAACAAAGGTACCAATGCCTGGACAAATCCAACATGCAAGTAAATAAATGTAGGCCCTCCCCTCCAGCTGTATACAAAAATTAACTCATAATGAGTCAAGGATCTAAATATGAGAGCTAAACTAACAACACTTCCGGAAGAAAACATATGAGTATTTTTCATAGTCTTAGATTTGGCAATAGTTTATTAGATATGATACCAAAAGCATGAGCAAGGAAAAAAAAAAAAAAAAAAGAATATTTGATGGGAGGGGGAGGGGGCATCTGTAATACTTTCAGCAATAAAGATCAATTTTTTACAAAGTATTAGATCTCAAATACAGCCTAAAACTGAGTCATGCCATTTGGATTTAGCAATACAGAATCACTGTTGATCTGCTTTGGAAATCTGGTTGAACTGATTTTGAAAAGTGCTGAGTTTAGAGCAGAAAATGGAGATAGTGGTAGTGCACAACCCAACTGAGAACTTCAACTGAGAAGACAAGTGAGATTAGAGCTTGTAATTAGGTAAATCTGGTGTCAATAGAAGATTTTTTTTGCTTTTTTATTGGAGGCAAATAAATACATTTTAAAAAATAAGCAGAAGATTTACATTGAAGGAAGTTGTCATAAAATTAATGCTTCTAAAATGCTGGGAAGTGAAGACACAAGGGTTGCAAGAAATATACTTAAAGGACTAAAAAACTAGATCACAGTAGTTTCAGAACTTATTTCAGGGACATAAAACTATTCTTTGGGGAATACTTGTGTAATATTTCATAATTATATAAAAACTAGCATAGGTCTCTTTTATTATATATTATATTAGAATGATCTTGTTTCACAAGTAAAAATTATAAAAAATTATAAATCTATTAAATATTTACCTTTTATTCCTCTTTAGAATGAAACATTGGTATTAATATATCAGCATCAACTTACACATACTTTTTGAAATCAGGAGCTATATTTATTGTTTTTTTAAATCAAATCACTTTGTGCTCAGAGACATCATCTCAAAGCCTTCCATTAAAACCTAGAATGTAGTAGTGCCTAAAAAACATATTACTGCTAATGTATTTAATAAATACTTTGCTTTTTTTGGTGCTGAACTGGGGAATTTTATGCTAAACATTATCTTCTATGTATTCCAGGTATTATGAATGAAAAGGAAAAGATAACTTAAAAGTAACAAAAAGGAAGTAATTATATTTTCTAAGATATATTTTATGTACGTAATTAAAAAGAAAAACACAATCATGAGGTTAATTTGATGGATAATGTGAGACCATCTGTTAGAAATACTGAAGAGGATGCTTAGTGTACATTATTTACTTCCTCTAGGGTTGTATCTCCTAGTGTGATCTATTTGGTTTAGAAAAATGTTTAAAATACATTTTATAAATATTTAAACTTTAGATGTGCAGAATTTTTTCTTTTTAATTTGTTATTATTGAAAGTAGATGCACTGAATTTTTAAAAATCTACATTAATGTCATTTTTGTTACCAGATGATGTTAAAAACTACTTTTCAAGCTACTACAAAACATATATAATTAGTGTGTGTACTTTTCCAGATAAAATATTGTGAACAAAGAGATAAACTGTTTACTCCCAAGCTACAGAAGCTCCTTAAAATGTTAGTACAGAGCACAGGCTGTAAAATGCAGTGGCTGAGAGCATAGACTTTGATATCAATAGACCTGAGATCAGAGTCATGACTCTACACAATAAATGATTCATCTTGGACCAATAATATCTTCCCTTAAACTCCTTTCCACATCTGTAAATTGGCTCAATAGTAGTATCTACTGCATACTTTTCCTTTGAGTATAATATAGATGAAATATTTCACACAGTGCATAGGAAATTTAAATTTCGTAGTTTTATTATTTTTATTAGGATGCTCAGTTTTTGCCAATACTTAATTTTGTTACAGTAAAGATATCAGCATGTAAACTTGTAGAAACAGCTGATAAACAAAACTGATTTTGATGGTTCTCTTCACAGAGTAAGTCCTATAAGCAGAAATAAAATGCAATGGTAACCTACTTCAGATATTCCTTCTGACACACCCAGGAGCTTGGATAATTAAATTGTCATTCTTTAGACCGACTTCCCTCATTTACTTTCAACCTATCTAAAGGTAGTATTCACACTTAACCAGAAAGCAGATCTCAGTAAATCTCCTTCTGGCTTTTCTGTCAATTCTTTTTATTACTTTAATCATTTAAACTGATGTAATATTACTCTCCCTAAAAGTTAACTATCTATACTGCAACTCACTTGCCTAAGATTTGTCAAATTTCCCCTCACTGTTTGTATGATGTATGAGAACTTCTTAGCAAGAGAAGGTCACATTTGGGAACCCGAATTTCTGTCAAAACTCATACCTCCAGTGGCACCGAGCTTACCCTTAAATCCAGCTATGCTAAATTTTCAGTTGTCCTCAAAGTGTTTTGCCCTTAAAAAAAAAAAAAAAAAATCTCTCTGCATTTACCTATGTTACAGGGATTGGTGCATAAGTGGATTAAATATAAATAAAATTAACTTTGGGCTGAGAGGAGGTAACTCTTATAATAAGGCAAATATAAAGAGCAGTGATATAAATGGCATTGCATAAGCAAGAACACGTTTGGGAGACTGCTAAATAATTGTGTGTCAGAACTGAGGTAGAAAAAATAGTAATGACTCAAATATTCAAGCCTGAATAAGTGAAAATAACAAAGATACAATAAAATTACTTAATAGAATGATCACATTATGACACACTGTTTACAACTGTAGCTTGAATCCTAGAAACTGTCCAGCAAAAACCATACTGGCTCAGCCATGATGAACCACATGAAGCTTCCAGAATATATCGTAAGATACCTCTAAACTTAACAGATGCCCCCAAACACTTATAAACGACCTTCCTTTTTATATTTAATTCATTGGGGTGACCTTGATTGATAAAATGTTTCAACTGTACAATTCTGTGATACAGCATCTGCATATTGCATTGTGCGTTAAGTCAAATCTTCTTCCATCACCATGTATTGGAGCCCTTTACCCTTAACAATCCCAAGCTCCTTCCTTCTGGTAACCACCACCCTGCTGTTCTATAACTTAAAATTCTTTTCAATGTATAGTTGACATACAGTATTATATTATTCTTAGGTATTTAACATAGTGAGATTTCACATTTATACACATTAAAAAGTGATCACCACAGAAGGTCCACTATTCACCTGTCATAACACAAAGTTACTGTGATATTATTGACTGTGTTCCCCATGCTGTGCTTTACATTCCTGTGACTTATAAGTTTGTACCTCTTACTGTCCTTCACCTTTCTGCCCATACTCCCAGTGCTCAACCCTCTGGCAACTATCAGTTATTCTCTATCTATGAGTCTGTTTGTTTCATTTATACATTTGTTTTGTTTTTTAGATTCCACACATAAGTGAAATGATACAATATTTGTCTTTCTCTGACTTATTTCACTGAGCATAATAAAGTTCCAACAGATCCCTGTCCCTCCAGCACACACCCTAAAACTAGTCAATGGATCATGTTCACTTATGGCCCAGATATTTACAAACTGCTGCCTCCGTGCTGAGACTCAAAAAGAGCACAGCCTGGGTTTCCTAAAGCCCCTTGGCTTTCCCAGACCTAAGCCCTGCTGGTTTTCAAAGCCAGATGGTAGGGGCTCCTCTTCCTGGGTGCAGGTCCCCAGGCTACTGCTTGGACCCCTGGTTCTTTGGGCATAATGTCCATGGTTGTGATATTCTTCCTAATTGTGAGTCACTACATGGGGAATGGGGGTAGGGTATGTCCCCCTACCCATTTGGTAAAAACTAGACTTAGTCTTTACTCCTCCTACCTATTTCAATGTGGCTTTATTGCCATAGTTTTAGAAAATCTGTTCTGCTAATCTTCAGGTCATTCTCAGAGATGGCTGTTCTACTTGTAGATTTGATGTCAATGAGAGGAGGTGAGCTCAGAATCTTCCTACTCCGTGGTCTTGAACTTGAAGCCAGGAGCCTTGCTCTCCAAAGCCAATTCAGCTTGTCTGGGAAATGTAATCCTTTGTGGTTAGGGCACTGTACCCACAACAAAAGTGTCTCTGGATGAGATCACTGAGCACAAACTGTTCTTTATATTTTACCTAACAATGAATTTTGTCTTAAACTTTGTTTTTCTTGAAGAAAATAGTTACCTAAGGATCAGTTAGGGTAGTATTTAACTTTTAGCATCCCAGCCTCTCTCCTTTGTGTATGTGTGCTCGGGGGGGGGGGGGGGGGGGGGGGGCGCAATCTGAAATTTGGTCTATTTTGCTAAATGTTCTATGTACATTTGAAATAAATATATATTTTATTGTTGCTGGATAGAGTATTCTACAAATGCCGATTAGGTAAATTTGTTTGATTTTGTACATCACGTCTCCTATCTTCTTAAGTATACTCACTAATTCTCATGTCAACTCAGTATTGTTAGCATCATATGCAAAAGAGTATTGCCTATATCAGAAACAACTCTGAATTTATTATCACAAAAAAATTCTTCAATTTTTCTAAATTTTGCATCAGATGTATATAACACTATAAATTGCAACTAAAATCATCAATTTGTCAATTCATGTTATAAAAATGCATAAAACTATAATTTATTCTTATTTTGAAAAGTTTCAATTTAAAAATACATTTCACATCAGTCTAGTAAGTTTTTCATTTACTTGAGTTTCAAATTGATCTCATTCATGTGCAGTGTGATAGCTGTGAGACAATATAAATTACACTGCCATTTTTTGTCTTTGGTTATTAAATATTTGACAGCCATTCCTTGGTTTCAAGTAAATCTGCAACTGGAATTAACAGTACAGTAAATCTTTTTTAAAAAACAAACAAACAACTCTTCCATGTTGAACCAGAGTGAATTGGCAAGAACTCAGATTATTAAGTTTATTGTCTTTTATTTCTTCTGCAACTTCCATAAACTGTTAATAATTCATAGCATCTGTCATATAAACTGAACAATTTTCACAACTGTATCCTTGAGAGTTTTAAGTCTGCTTTAGAAACCAAGCGCAAATATTTTCAATATGTATAACACACTGGAATGAAGGGAAAACATCAATCTCTTAACATTCCATAATTTTTTATATTTTTGACCCAATATAGCTGGAGCACCATCTGTTAAAACTAATCTTTTCATATCTATCTCAAATTCTTCAACAGAAATAAAAGTCTAAAAGATAATTCCACGACCAATATAAATTTTTAGATGGCAAAATGGCAATTTTCTTGTGTTGTAAGTCCTTTGATACTAAATTTCCTCATAAATATTAATTGCATAGTGTCTATTCCATTACCTAGCTCTTCTAGAGCTAAAGAAAGTACTTGTAATTGCCCGGCCGGGTGTGGCTCAGCAGTTGAGTGTTGACCTGGGATCCAGGAGATTGGGGTTCGATTCCTGGTCAGGGCACATGCCCGGGTTGCGGGCTCGATCCTCAGGAGGGGGCGTGCAGGAGGCAGCCGATCAATGACTCTCTCATCATTGATGCTTCTATCTCTCTCTCTCCCTCTCCTTTCCTCTCTCTGAAATCAAGAAAGACATATTTTTTAAAAAAAGTACTTGTAATTTTTCAATTTTGAATCCTTTTATATTTAGATCCTTACTTTTAGATCTTTTAAGTACTTGATTTCTATATGTAAGTATTTGTTGACAAAATTAAAGATCAATCATTTATTTTTAAAATATATTTTTTATATTTTCTTTTAATTTCTAACAAAATTTTAATAACTAAAATAATTTATTTTACTA
The DNA here is from genome assembly GCF_964146895.1 of Miniopterus schreibersii. Taxonomy (NCBI): domain Eukaryota; kingdom Metazoa; phylum Chordata; class Mammalia; order Chiroptera; family Miniopteridae; genus Miniopterus; species Miniopterus schreibersii. The sequence goes on along the minus strand of NC_138111.1, from coordinate 62,705,040 downwards.
TCTAAAAAGTGTCTTCTTTTTCTTGTGGTATTAGACATTTTATACCTGACTGGAAGAGGGCTCTCACAAGACACTGAACCTGTGGGTACCTTGATTTTGGACTTCCCAGCTTTCAGAACAGTGAGAAATAAACATTCGCTGTTTAAATCACTGGTCTGTGGTATTCTGTTATAGTGGCCCAAACTGACTAAGACACTTCTTATCTGTTTCACTTCTAGAAACAGGATGATCAACTAACCAAAATCATAGGTCTGCATGAGTCAGACAATTCCAACTGCTGCTTCAAATCTGATGTCTCTGGTAACCACACCCATTTTGCCTTTGACAGTTGAGTGCAAATACCTGGCCACTGCCACCCTGAGAGCTAATTGCTCCCATTATATTTATGCTTCCCAATTCAGTGGCTGGTTCCCACTGTAAGGTCTGGCCAACAGAAAAGAGTATTCACAGAACCCTTCAAGGATATTGAGGTTTCAATCACAAATTTATTGCTTACAGTAGTTGTTAGAGGTATGTCTTCTGGACCATCTCAAAATGGCAAGACCTCTCTAACATTCCAATCTGCTAAATTTTTGAATCATTTATTTTATATTAAACCAAGGCAGAACCAGTATTCCAATTGGTTCACTGGTTGGGCCACATTTTGGGCTATGGTTCAGCCAACAACCAACCAAAGTGTTAGATCCCTTCCTATGTCTCCAAGCTGTGATATTTAATGCAGAATCTCTGTTAAGTGAGCCCATATCAATAAATTCAAACTACTCCAACTTAATATTCTTTCTACCATTATCCCATGCCTTTATCATGTATTTCCACACATATTCCTTGAATTTTTGTCTGTATAATTTAGGGAACTCAAGTAGTTTTTTGGAGTGTAGCATACCTCCTCATTGGTCACACTTTATGCCTTATATATAGGGGCCTGCTATGACTTGAGCCTAATTATGGCTCTAGAAACAAAGAGAGGTGTAGGGGGTTGGTCCTGAAAATAATCAGCACTGTAATTACATGGCAAATGCAAACATTACAGTGTTCCTAGGCAATGAGAGTTAATTCCTGTAAGTGGGGATGGAAAAGATGCTACCACCAGGGGTGGGGAAGCCTCTTCCGCTGGCAATGATGACTCATCAGAATTTAGGGATTTAGTGTCCCTAGCCCCACTGGTATTTTTTCAAATATCCTCATGCCAACTTACAGGGTCCCATTCTTTCTTAATAGATCCCCTTACTTTAACATTAGATACCCCGTAAGGCTGAGGTTCAACTTGCATTGTAATTTAGCCAGTCATGCAGTGGGATTCTGCATTTGATTTTCAAAAATATTAGCCCGGGACTATAGGAGGTAAGGGTCTCCCTCAGGGTAGACATAGAAATTCTGAGGTCATTATGTCATTCTTCAGCTTGGAATTTGAATACCTGAGCTCACACTTTTCCCGCAGCACTTTGTCCAGTGAAATAAGGAACAACCAGCCAACTCATTATATTTGTTAGTTTTCCAAAAATGTTCAGAAGTATTATATACACAGTCACTCAGCTCCTTGATTTTATTAAGTGGTTGATTAGGCATATGCAATGCAGATATTTTATGTATCTCTACTGCCAGATCACATCATGGACTATCAGTGCTATTGTCACTGCTGGAAATAGAGTCATTAACATCTTTAATCAAAACAGAGATCCAATTCCAAAAACCCTAGAACCAATTTAGGAAGTTCATCCTTAACATTCTGTTCCTCTAGAAACACTCTCAGTACCAAAACTTCTGTTAGTCTGTCATCTATCTATCATCGATCTATCATCTACTGAAAGAGTAAGGAATTGGCTCATGTGATTATAGAGGCTAAGAATTCCCAAAATCTGTGGTCTGAGGACTTGAGAACCAGGACAGCCAGCTTTTTCTTTCACATTTTTCTTCCACCTTTTATTGTTTCTGTTAAAATATTAGCATATTATTTTCCCCTGTATATAAACGTATTTTTTTTTCCTCTGGATGCCTTTAACTTTTGCTAGTTATTATGATTTTCTTCTATTTGATTATAATCTGCCTAGATATAGGTGTGCTTTTTAATGTAACTTGACTTGGGTTTACTGATATGTTGGTTGATGCCTTTCATCTATTTTGAAAATCTCTCTGCCATTATCTTCTCGAATATTTCATATGACCCATGTTCTCTCTCTATTGTCCTGAGGGTTTAATTGTAAATATGTTAAACCATTTTATAGCCTCCAAAGAATTGTTGATGCTTTGTTATTTTTTAATTTCTTTCTTTGTGCTTCAATTTTATCATTTTTCTGTTGACCTGCATTTAGTCTTCTATTGAGCCCCTTTGTACTATTGTGTTATAGTAAGCAATTTCTTTAAAATATTTGTGTTAGTTGACATGCCTTCTGGAATGCTTTCTCCTTTAATCCACATTGTTTATGCATTCCACCAGATTCCTTAATATCTTATCATGGGTATTTTAAAGTCTATGGCTGATGATTACAGTATCTGGAATCTTTTTGTGTTTACTTCTATTTCTTTTCTCAAAAATGTTTCATTTTTTCTTGCTTTTCTATGGGTTTTTATTTTGTGCCATACATTTCTATAAAAGCCCAATAGAGACTGAATTGAGTTATATTTATCTCCAGAAAGGGGTACACTTCAGTTCCTGTCACTTTTTATTGGAAAGCCTGGAATCTCTGGAGAGTTTCTCTCACATTTTCTTCTCTGCTTCTGGTTTTATCGTATAACCTTCAGATTTCTGTGGAGGCTGGTGGACAATCATTTTAAAGGTAGTGCAGTTTTGTTCTGTGTCTAGGGATCTTCTGACCCTAATCCATCATGTCCTTCAACACATGGCAAATAAAAGCTTTTTGAAAATTAGGCTGATTTTTCTTACCCTAAACGATTGCAAATACCTAATTTTATCTCTGTTTCAATGATGGATGAGAGCAGTTGTGGGTCTTTTCTCTCTTCATTTTCTGGAGTTTAGTTTATTTAGTTCATTTATATTTATGTCCTGTATCATGGGTAGAAAATACTGACAACATTCAGCTTGCTTCTGTTGTTAGGACAAGAACAACATTCTTTTACAGTTCTCTACTCTGAACCAGAAGCATACACATTTAGATTTTAATTTAAACTCCCGTTTCCAAACTTTTATTTCTGAAAGTTCTCCCTTACTGTGTTTAAAGTGTCCATAGTCAAAATAGTCATGGGGATGTAAAGTACAGCATAGAAAATATAGTGACCAATATTGTACTAACTCTGTATGATGTCATTCGGGTACTAGAAATATCGGTGGAACACTGTGTAAAGTATATGATTGTCTAACCACTATACTGCACATCTGAAACAAATACAAAATAACATTGAATGTAAACTGTCATTTAAAAAATAAACATCCAGTCATTTTCAGTCTTTTTTTTTAAATTCATTGCACTATTCTGTTGACTCTAACATAATAAACTCAAGTCTCAATTGTGAATTGTTTCTATAGAAATAATTTAAATTTTCTCTCCACAATGGGCTAGAAAGCAATGTTCACCCCATAAATCTTTAGGCTAAATTTCAGAATTTGCAGGTTTCTTGTCCTACCTTATAACTATCACAAAGTTTAGCTTTTTAACCTTTGTTTAAACATTGATACTCCTACCAAGGACAACCCAAGCTTGCTCTTTGTTTATGCCTCACACGTCCATTTCAAACTAACTGTTCTTTCATTTATTGTGCTTTTTGTCTCCTAGAAAATTTCTCTAACCACTTGAACATTTATAAACCTAACTCAAATAAATTTTGTTACAATTTACTCAGAAACTTGTTGTTTTATAGTGTCCTATAATAAAAGGTAACTAGCATTATATTTATCCTGATTATACAGTATTAATCACTGAGTCTCAACATACAGAATATACATTCAAAACACATTGAAAAAGTGCTCAGAGAATTGAAGAGTTAGCATAAATAGTAAGTCAAGTAGCATATCAATTTAAGGGGAAAGATTATGAATTATGAGATCTATTATAATCTCTTGCACATAATTGTCACTAAGTAAATTAGATAGATTTCAGCAGAGCTTCACTGATGAGATAGCAGGAAAGTCAAAAGAAAATATCAAAGGAGTAGTTTGGATGGAACTTTGTAGAAAAATGATTTATAGTCAAGATTCCTAGAGCAATTGATGAATCATCAAATTTCTGAGGTTTGTGCTGTCTAAAAAAATAAAGTAGCAATTTCAGGACCTTAATAAATGTTCAAGTATTGAGGCAAAAAAAACAACAACCTCCACACATACATACAAGCAAACAAAACATGAGCCAGGAAGGACAGGACAGCATGGTGCCAAAGAAGACAACAGATACATGATTACTTAGAGCTGCCACATTTATATAGCCATGGATATCACTGTCAAGTATCTGAGGTGTTCTTTCATTTATAAGTGCCACTGTTCTCTTAAGGGAGTGTGTTAAGCTTAGCAGAATATTTTCAAGTAATGATGTCGCTGGCTCCATGTTAGCCTTTTCCCAAATCATAGCAAAGTCTGCAGATTTAATGGAACTTTAAAATTATGAATGAACACGTTCATCCCCAATTTGGAATAGCTAAATTTAATGAATGGAAATGCAGATTGTTGATTCTCAATGGCATTCGTAAATTGTTGGAGTTTTTATTATTATTATATTCTACATGGGAAAACATCTTAGCATATTGAACAAAACCTAGCTTTTTGTTTTATATCAATGTGCAAAACCTCAAAACTGGAAAGGTTTGCATTACCTGCGCTAAAACAGCAAATACAACAAAATAGCATAGCTCTTTTTCAGCTTTTAGAGTGAAACTAGCTCTATTTCAGGAGGCTTGAAAGCATTCTTAAAAGAGTCTGTATCCCCAGGAATCATACACAGCCCACCCTGCCCATCAGGACTTTGTCAGAGAATAATCTGAATTGAAAACGGGGTGAGCTGTGTCTTTGTTATTTTATTTCTTACCTGCACCTCACTTCCAAAATGCTTAGGGAGCTTTAACTTCTTCTGTATTACCATCAGGGGCCTACCATGGGGATTAGGATTGGAGAGTGAGAGGCAGCCTTTATAAGATATGGATAAATAACAAAAGGCTTTTTTTTTTTTTAGAATTCAACAAGAGCTGGGTTTTCATTTGGAGTTTACAGCTCTAACATACTGGCTCTAAGACAAATAGTACAATTCAGTAGATCAGTCTTACTGCAGATATGGTAAAGAGTGTGGCCATTTAGAATAGGTGATTAGCCGCCCCAGCCATTCGGATATTAGACAGCAATGAGCACTTAGTGATTGAGGTGGAAAATGGTTGTCCATCAAAAACAAAGCAAGCAGTTGATTAATTTATGCCCTTTTAAACCCATAAATGCACTGTAATTCCTAGATTTTACGGAAGTTTTAAAAGTCTGGTCTAAAATGCCACAGGCACATTAGCAGAAACATTTAAAGCTGTTAGAGGCTCCCAGCAGATTGTATTATTTATTACGTGCAGGCTCCAGAGGCTAAGAGCAGCTGAAAGGATGGCAGTGCCAACAGCTGAAAATGAAGACTCTCTAAATAAAGGGCCAGTTGCCATTTAGCCTGATGTGCAAAGAATTGCAAACATAGCGGAACTCCTGTGAAAACAAAAATGAGGCCTACTATCCTTGTGTAACTGAAACTGGAAATGTTTTATGTTATTCCAAAGAGTATCATTAAAAATAGATGCTCTCTGCCTTGGCCGGTGGGGCTCAGCTGGTTGGGCGGCATCCCATGCACCGAACGGTTGCCGGTTGGATTCCTGGCTGGGCACCTGCCTCAGTTGCAGGCTCAGTCCCCGGTAGGGGGTGATGGATGTTTCAATCTCACATCGATCTCTCTCTCTCTCTAAAAATCGATTAAAACATCTTTAAAAAAATAGGTCTTTCTTCTCATGAGTGAAAGGACTGTGATGAACAAATAAGAAACTGAATAAATGTGAATGCACATTTTAGATTACAGAGCACTCTGCAAATGTTTTTATCATTACTAATATGATCATATAAAATAAATGTCATTCATATTTATTTGCTCTAGATGAATTCTATAAATTTTTAGCAAGTATATAAACATATCTTTTCAAAAGCAGAAAGCTACTTTTAATGTACATAGTCCTTACTTTACCCTAGGACTGAAGCAGGATATTGGGTTGACATGGCACAAAGGGGTACCGCAAAATAAAGAAAATATAGTTTCTATCTTTCAACTAGTTTAACACTCTTAGTCTAGGCACACATGTAAAAACTGGGAAATATAAGTTGTTAACCTGCACTGACATTTTCCATCAATATGATTACATTTGATGAACCAGTGAGACAAAAATGAATAAAATAATTAAACAGTTTATTGTCCATCTCTCCTTGAAGTCTCAGGGGGTAGCCCCAATAAATTTATTCTTAATGAGCTCACATTTTTCTGTATAACTCTAAGTACAATAATATCTAGATTTATGATTTGGGTTTCAGACAAGATACATATGCGTAAAACCCTACATATCTAGATTAACAGAAAATCCAATCTAGATCCATTATATTTAGAAACTCTTATGGTCTTAAAAATATGCATGCACTTGAGTGTGTGTTGGATAGTGGGGTTGCTGCCTGGGGAGGAAGAGTGGGCATGAGAGCTGGCAGGAAGACAGGAAAGGAGATTAGTGTGATTGGAAGGAACAATCCTCCTTATTCCAGAATATCTGTGAGAGTGGACCTCAGACAAATGACATTGAGCACAGGAAATGCCACAGCTACTGCCTTCTGAGGAAGCCACTGTGGCAGCTGTTGCAAAGCAAGTCTGGAGGGACAACTTTCTCACCGCTAATCTCCAGTTTCCAGGGGATTCTTTTAGGGAGAAAGATCACATCACCCAGTAGAACATAAGGTCAAGTGAGGTCTATGGCCATAAGGATCTGGGTCCTATTTATGGTCATGAGCTTTTAATTCTCTCCACAGCTCTGTAATGAGGAACAGAGGTTTTTCACAAAGTTATTATGTATGCTTCACTAACTTAACATAGATTTCTGTGTTTTGGATGCTTGTAGTATGTATCATTTTTAAAAACTGTAATTGCTTTGCTCATTCTCATGAAATATTTACTTTCATACATAGCTTGTATTTTGTTCCTTAAAGAGTATCACCAAAATTGGAGTAATATTGTCTTTAAAGAAAGAGAATTATCTAAGGTAAGAGGGACAGATTGCACTGTCTCTAAAGGATATGTCCTAATTAGTGTTACTGCGGCTGAATCCCCTTTTCCTCTGCTCTTTGACCTGACATACCAGGCAAACTCCTGCCTCAGCCACAAATTTTGTTCAAGGAGTAAAAAAATCATAATTTTTATTTGCTCAGTAATAAGAACTCCATGTCAGTTTGGCTGAGGTCACATTCCAATTCACCCACACAACCACTGCTAGGATGTTTGATCAAATTTCACCCATCTTTTAAATCCTTAATTATTGACTTTTTTAGTTTTTAAGTCTTTTGCTATTTCCTGGGCTTTCCTGCAGAATCTGTCCAGTGATGAAAATGTACTTTCATTCAGAGCAAAGACTGAATATCTGGAGAAACCATTCATCTGTCAGTGGGAATTGGTTCCCCTGGAAAATTACAAAAGTTTTTCCAATTATATGAATGTATCAGTGTTCAAGTATAGGCAAGGGAGTAAATCTGGAGACTATCACTTAACTGTCAAAAGCACAGGATGTGCTAAAGGACTGCCATCCGCATTTCTCAGATTAAGTCAGATAAGCAGAAGGACAAAGGCCTGGACAGAACAGAGGTCCCTGGTGGAGTCGCCTGTATGTAACTGTGGACTCTGGTTGGGGGTGTTGTTCATTGATTAAAATTGGATATTCTGGCTGCAGAATTAGTCATGGTGCCACTATTGCTGAATCATAGAATGACTCTTAAATATCAGTCTGCTTGTAATGACATTTGATGCTTAAATCTCTTCAGTAATAAACTTTGAACAGCTCCCCCTGCCCCCCCAAAGAAGAATTGGATATTCTTCCTGAGAATAACTGGGAAATAATTCTTTCTAGTCTTATTATGAACAAAGGCCATACTACATAGAATAAGCTGTTCATTTTTATCATATAATTTAGTGAATAACTTAAAGACCATTTTACTCTCTCTCTGGCAACTTCCACCGAGAGGCATGTGGATGGCCTCCCCTTGCAGATTATACTGTATTTCATAACACTGTCTATTGTACTGACCTCACTCTTATTTTCATGTGTTTCCATTTCCCTCTCCTTTCTTACCTTTAAAAAATGTTATCCTATTTCTTATAAGCCACAATAAAAGGCTTTTTTTTAGAAAAAAAATAAAGAAATAAACACATCTACTTCCATTCCATTATAAACAAGTAAAAGTCTAGCAGAAAGCCACTGACAGCCCTGAGGAAGATAAAGCAGGACAAAATCCATGCAGGACATCGCCAAAGAGAGAGGAAATAAAGTGTGCGGCTGGCCTTAGAGATTTATTTATGCAGCACCTTACAAGTAATAATCCCTTTCGCCCTAATAAAGAATATAATAGTGATAAAATCTAGATGGGGAGAGAAAACATATGCACATTAAAAATATATCAGCAAATATCAAATCGACACCATAAGGTTTCAGCTAGAATAATATAAGCTCCTCTGGAAAGGTAAATTGATAGAATGGATTTTTCAAAAAAAGAAAAAAGACTGTCTCACTTCTTCTTTATTTGATCAATTATTTATAATATGTATTGCTTATATACAACATACCAAATACTTTGAGGGGCATACTAGAACAGTGATAAGTAAAATACACATGATCCATGTCCTCTTGGAGTTTGAAGAGCAGAGAGAAAGAGGGACAGAGAGTGAGACAGTGAGACAGTGAGACAGTGAGACAGTGAGACAGTGAGACAGAGAGACAGAGAGACAGAGAGACAGAGTGAGAGCAAATAAACAGCCAAATTTATTATTGTGCAATAAATATGAATGGAAGAGCTTCTAAGTGTCAATTACTAAGCGTAGATTCTGGAGACACAATGACAAACATGATAGACGACAGCCTGTCCTCATCAGACTTTCATTTTAATGGGATATGTAAATAAGTTAGATGCAGAATAAATAAGAACATAAACTGAATCAAAATTAGGAGGTAGAGAATGGTAGGGGAGGATGTTCTATTTTAGACATGGGAATAAAAAGTAATATATATTTTCACTACTAGTTTAAAAACGTCTTGACCTTAGCCAATGTATTGACTTCCTTTAGCACGTTGAATCAAGAATGAATGAGGCCTCCTGCTGAATTGAGGTGGGAGAGGAATCAGAAATGGACTGGAATGGCTGATTTTCATTCAATTATTAAAATAGTATAATTTGATGTATCTTTATAAAATGCCATTTGTAATGTGTAGATAAAGATAGTTATAGATGCCATAAGGACTTACACCAAAATGCTAACAGGAATAAATTTTTACAAGCCTTTGAATCTGATAGTTATAAATACTGTCCAGCATATAAAGGTACTCAACAAAATTTTTGAATTAAGGACACAGAACTCAAAATTCCATAACACTGTAATTTTTTTTTAATTTTTAAACTGTTTTAAATGGACCTCAACTGTACAGAATTGGATTATTCATAATATTGCCTTATCTCAAACCATTATCATTGATTCAAGAATTGTCCTCTTTTAGTCATTTTTACTTTATAATTTACCTAGCAAGCCATTGTTTACAAAATCATATGTATTTCAAAATAAGTTTATGAGAAACATGAATTATTTCTATTAACAGATATAATATTTCACTTGCTCGTGAAGACATTTATTTGGGGGCAAACATAAATAAATATGATAATCTGGAAGGTTTACAATTGATCTAATTTATAAAAGATGTATATCTCAAAAGTTCTCAGTTGCTAAATTTTAGGAACTTTGTTTTGCTGAGGAAACGAACAGGATGGCTCAGCATGACAAAAATAATACACAAACTCTATTCCTCAAAATATCCAAAACCAGCTAAAGTAAGCAACATGAAAGTTGGAATCTTTCCCAGAATTAAATCATTTATAATGGTGCAAACTTCTATAGGGTTCTCCAATATTTAGGTAGTTGAATTTTAATATCAATATTTTATTGAAGAATATTCTTCATCTCCTTTCCAGAGAGACATGAATTAAACTTATTTTTAATATTGTTATCCTGTGATCAAATAGTAGACATTTATTCTATTATTTAAAATCTCAAGGTATTTTGATTTGATTATAGTTCAAAACACATTACAATTTGCACCTTGAATTGAACTGTGTTTTTGAAAACAGTGTGAGTTCTGGAGAAGACGGAAATATTTCAATTAATTTTTAATATTGGCATTTCCTTATATAACTTACAAAGTAAATAGGCAAATTAATTTTTTTTGATACGTGAGAAACTAAAATATTTTCTCTAGGAGAAACCTTCATAGCACTTGAAAGTGAGAACCATCTACAAGACCAAGGGGGCCTCTGACTGGGGACGTGTTGAAGTCCGCACCTCTGACACAGTAGGGGTTGAACTGCATTTTCTAACTGCTGTGGCAGTTGAAATGGTTCTAGACTCATGAAGCAAGAGCTGTTCTTTTTCTCATTTCTGTTTCCATCCCTCTCCATTCGGAAGCCCTTCTGTATCAGAGATGGAATCTGTCCCTCTGCTCCCAGCAGCACTGCGCCAGTCAGGCCTTGGCCAGCTACCCCCCCTCCAAAATCATTGTTTACTTGGAAAAAATACTTAACTTTCTCCAATACTCAGTTAAATTAATTCTCATTAAGTTACCAATAGTTGATAGCATTATTAATTACCACTCTCATGAGCTACTAAAATGTACATGAATTTGTTTCATTATAATGTGTATAATACTAAACTACCTTGAAGAGTTATTGTAAATGAGTTACTATAACAATTAGAACAAAGGGAAGATTCTCAATGTGTTAGCTATTATTATTATTGTATATAATGGATGCTGTGAAAGGAGATAATGCAGGTAATAGTTTGAAAACTCACTCCAATGAAGATATAACAAGATTTATTTCAAACTGATGATTGCTTACAATATGCCACTTAATGATCTTTGTTATAGTCATAAATATCATCTTGGAGATATACATATATACACACATATATATATAATCATAATAAATGAAATAGAATCAAGAATTAATAGTCTAATTAATATACACTATCTTTAGGAAGGGAAGGTTGAAGAGAAAAAATTTTGACTTAAAAATAGCTGACATGTCAGCCATGGGTGCCATCTGAAAGTGGGATGGGCTGCTGGTGGTGCAGTGGGAACCTTGTCTGAAAATGCAGGCCAGCAGAGGCTGGAAAACAGACTGTAAAAGATGTTTTATGGAAAAATATCAAAAAAATCACATTACCTCTAGGGCACATCTAAACTTTTCCCCCTCTATGTTTCTAGCAAGTATTTCATATCTGAAAACATACATCATCAATCAGATCAATACTCACCAAGGACCCTCTCTCTATACACAGGGCACTAGGCAAGACAGTGAGGGTGAAATGACTAACCAAATGGATCAGTTCCCTGGCTCATGTGGCACTAAGTTGTAAATAAACAACTTATTTGTTATGTGTCACAGGCTGAAAGGCATCAGCCTTTTGAAGAGAATGGAATATTGAATCGGAGACAGTTTTTAGACACAGGAAGCTACGTGTGCAAAGCTCTGGAGTAAAAGGAAACCACACATTTACTGAGAACTGGGGGGTGGGGCTGGGGTTGGGGCAGGGGCAGGGGGTCCTCTAGCAAAGCTGGAGCTGAGAAGGCTGGGGAGAGTAACCTGGAGAGAGGCTGAAGAAGCAGGCAGAGCCATCTGACCAGAGAGGACTGCAGGCCACATTACCAAGTCCAGATTCCCTTCTTTCTAGCACTGAGCCATTAAAGAACATCGTAAGAGAAAGATGTGCAGTTATGAAATGATCTTTATATGTAAATCCATATACATTTTATGGATTTAAAGAGTATATATTATTCATTAATAGTATTAATGTATAAAAACATTTGTGATTCATATCAACCAGCAGTATATCAAAAGTAGAAATAGGTTTAAGTAAAAGATCACGTACCAAAGGATTCAAGCTTTTCTAATTGGAGAACGCATCTTAGTTTCAGAGTAAGTCTCTTGGCTACTAAAATATTAAAATATTCCTATTAGACCAACTCAGTTGCACAGAAACTTGAAAGAAGTAGTATCACAAATTAGGAAGCAATAAAACATTGGGAGGGGCTGAAAAGAGGGCCAAAGGCAAGGAGAAAAGAGGCACTGTTTTAATGGAAAACATAGGTTCAAGATTAAAAGTGTTATGGAGACTGCTCACGTGCAAGTCTACAACAATTTCTTTCTGCCACATGGAAAGCGACCACACCCACTCTCCTGGCACCATGATCTCCCCCCCCCTTCCCTTCTCAGGGGCACACGCAGGGCCAGGCGCCCTCTGTTCAATTTATCTGGAGAAACTAAAGCTGAAGCCTGACAGTTAGTACCTTCAGGTGCTTCTTGCATAATGACCATGAAGGAAACCCACAGAATCACAAGGAAACAGCCTTACAACAAATGCCCTACATAACCGAATTCCCAAAAATGTTGGTGAAACATGACATTTTCGTGTTAGAAATGAATTGGAGATACGAGCCAGGTTTTATGAAGTGACCTTGCCTTTTGTCTGTTCTTTGAAGTTTTTTCTATTCGCCACAAATTGTATGTGAATGGAAAATGTGGCCAAGCTTCCCCAAACTGACTTTTGGTTTCAGTTTGTGTATTGAATTTTGATTTTCATATCAACAATGCTCAATAAATCTGGAATAAAATAATCAAATTATAATTTCATAGATTTTGTGATATTAGTATTTTTTTTAATCCAAGATTTCAAAGGACATTTAAAATATTAAGCTTCACATCACCCAGTATCCCTGCTATCCACATCTCACGGAGAGTTACGCCATACCAGTGAGATGTTAAAGGACTTTTAGAATGTGCTGCGATTAGCAAAAGTAGAATATAAAAACCCTGATGCGTGTTTATACTAACCCCTACACATCTTATACTCTGCAAAGTGGTCAGACAAACCAAAACAAACTGCTCTTCTTTCATTCTTTATGGAATAACTTAAGGTCTTTTTTATGTTACGCCTGGGAGACTACTTGGAGAAAATGATTAATATCACACCTAATGACCATAAAGTAAATGCAATAAAATAACGGCTTACAAATAAATATAAAAATAGTGTCGGCCTATTGATGACTAAAAATATTACAGAAAAAAATGGCAATATTTTATCAACCTTCTTGGTTCTAGTAGGAAGAGAATTATATCAACTTCCCATGGCATTTTCCAAATTTGTGAAATACGTAATAGTGTTTGGTTTGTTGAACACTGACCAAAGCGAAGGGAAAGAAGAGCAATCACAGATTTTTTGTAACTTATCTTTATTGTTGAAAAGTATTGCAGATGACCTCTTTTTTATTCCATTGCCCCCTCTACCCCACCCCTGCCCCCACCCACCCAGGCCTTCACCACACTGCTGACTGTGTCGCTGGGTCACGCATACATGTGTGTAAGTTCTTCTGTTAATAATCATAGAATTTAATACTTAAAGAAACATAATATGTTCTACACATGTAGTACACTTTTTTCTATTTAAGATGATCTAATTGTCTCTGAAATCTGAAAATAGAATATTATTATAAATTGATTAGGTCAAAAATTGTTTAGATAAAATGTTAATTAGCCTACCAGAAATGGGTAAATGATATAATGGAAACACCACCAAAGAAAATTACAAATAGCCAACATGTATGTGAAAAAAAAAGAAAATTCAAATGAAAACAGCAGTGAGATTCAGACTTATTAACTCAATGAAATAAATACATAAGTATTATTGTACATTTATAAAATATTTATATAAAATATACATTTAAACAATAATATCTAGTTGTTTTGGATATATAAATATGTAGGACAATTTATGTGTTTCTGGTGCAGTATACATTGGTACCATGAATCTTGAGAGCAATTTTTTCAGATATTTCAAAAAACTTAAAAAATATACCCAATTTTTGACCTAGAATTTCTATATCTAGAAATTAACCCTAAATAAATAATATGGGTTTATATAAAGAGAAGTCTGAAAGAATATTTATTGCAACTCTGCTATAATAAAAATAGGAATCTAATTAAACATCTAATGATTTCTTTAGAAGTCATGGTGTTTCCACATATTTTCATTTTTACATAAACATTTTAAATGATATGGAAGACTACTTGATGGTATGGTAAAATGTTCATAGTATAATGATTTTAAGGACATATTACAAAATAATGTTTATTACATGCATGAAAAGACAGAAAAAACTGTGTCTACCGGGATATAAAGCAGTTATCCCTATGTGAGAATTAATCTTATGTTTTATATACTTTGGGCATTTATTTATTTTCTTAATTTTCTACAATGCCCTTGTGCTACTTTTTAAAAGTTTTTAATAATTTATGTTTGTTATTTTCCTTATATATTATTTTTCAGAATCAAAATATATTCTCAAGAAATCCTGAATTTGGTTCTTTCCTTTTCATATTTTTTCAATTTAAAATTTATTATAGATTCATAGGAGGTTGCAAACAAATATAGAATCATATTTATTTGATTCCTGAATCATTCTTCCAGCCTCTGCCAATGTTAACATCTTTCAGAATTATAGTACAGTAACAAAACCACAAAGTTGGTATTGGCACAAGCTACAGAGGTTATTGAGATTTCACCAGCTGTATATCTGTGTGTGTGTATGGCCCTGTGTAATTTTAACACATGTAACTTTGTGTAACTACAACCACTATCAAAATATAGGACTATACTATCACCATAATTCTTCTTCAGGGTACCTGTTTATAACTATGCAATACCCCCCAATCACTTGGAAATTATTTACATTATTTATATTCACAAGTGTTATATAAATAGAATCATGCCGAATATATCCTTTTGATATTGATGGGGTCCGATAGCCTGAATGTTATGATTTATAGTTTCATTGTATAACTAGTTGTGCTTATTTCATAGTTTGATGTATGATAAATTGTTACAAGCTTGTCCTTTCCAGTTCCCTTTGAATTCAGCAGACCGGTTTATGGTTGGACTCAAACCCACAGGGCAATAAGAACAGAGTCATAAATCTAAGGCACAGAACAGTCAGAGACATGTGCTGACCACAAGACTCAGATATCATTTTGTGCATCTCCGGATTGGTCAAGAACAACAGCTGATGTAGCTGATGTCTGCGGACCTCCGGGGACGCCCATAGCTGCATCCCATTCCCAGCCTCAACTTACCCCACTCCCCTGTATAATCCCACCCCTTGCACTATGCTGTAAGACAGGTTTGGATGCTTGGATGCTCCCTGTCTTCTTGGTTGGCCTGCTTTCTCAATAAACTCCTTATACGATTCAACGCTGCCTCCTCTGAAGTGGACACAGCAATGGGCAGCCCGAACCCAACCAGGGATTCTCAGTAACAATATCACCATCTTGAACTTAATAAAATTTACTTGATGTTCATTCAAGTTGTTTAATGTATCAATAACCCATTCTGTTTTATTGCCAAGTGATATTCCATTGTATGGATATACTACAGTTTAACCATTCGCCACTGAAGGACAGGTAAGTAGGTTCCAATATAAGGCTATCACAAATAAAACCACTTTAAATATGTGTGTATACATTTCTGCATGACACTAAGTCTTCACTTCTCTGGGATAAATATCTAACAATTGCTAATTTTTATGCCAAACTATTTGCTCTAGGGATTATATCATTCTATATCTCTAACAGCAAAGTACAACTGGTCAACTTTTTCCAACTTTTAAAAAAAATAAAGTTGAAGGACTTAACAATCTGATTTCAAAACTTGCTACAAAGATGTGGTGGTCAAAACAACACCGTAGTAGCATAAGGATAGGTACATAAATATACTTGATCTTAGCCCAAAGGCTGAGAAGAGATAAATAGGTACAGGAATAAATAAAAGAGAACTCAGAGTTCAGAAATACACTTAAATTTTGGGTCAATTTGTTTTTTATAAAGATGCCAAGGCATTCAATAGTCTTCACTAAATAGTTCTGAGACTACTGAATAGCAAAATTAAAAACAAAAAAAAACCACACCCTTTACTCACACCATACACAAAATACTCAAAATAGATTATAGACATAAATGTAAGATTTAAAACTATAAAACTTATGAACAACAACAAAAATAGAAAAAAATCTTCATGACTTTGAGTTAGGCAAAGAGCTATTAGAATTCCTAAACCATTAGTCATTTTAAAAATGAAAGCTTGGACCTACTTAGAATTATAAACCTTTTAATTTTAGACACACCATGTAAAATAAAAACCCAGCCCACAGGATGGGGAGACATATTTGCAAATAATAATTCCTTGTATCCAAAATACTTAAGAAACCCTTAAAACACAATAAGCAACTTAAATAAGAATCTGAACAAAATATTTGAATAGACATTTTACCAAAGAAAATAGCTGATAAGCACATGAAAAGTTACTTTATATTATTTGTTAGTAGGAGAATGTGAATTAAACCACAATGAGACAATAACCAATAGGAAAGTTTATCAAAAGATAGCCAATACCAAGTACTGGCAGGAATGTGAAGAAATTAGAGCTTTCATGCATCACTGGGGTGGGGAGGTTCTGGGGAGGAAGAGATGTAAAATTGTATAGTTGCTTTGGAAAGCATTTTCTGTTTCTTAAGAAGTTAAACAGGAAGCTCCAAATGACCCAGCAATTCCAATCCTAGGATCCTATCCAAGAAAAGTAAAAACATCTGTCCAATATTTATGTACAAAGACTTGTACATAAGTATTCTTAGCAGCACCATTTAGGATAGACATTTGTATTGTTTTCAGATTTGGTCTATCATCTGGCAAATTCATAAACAAAATGTTGCATAATGTTGTATAATATACAATACTGTACTCTTTAGCAATAAAAAGGGTGAAACACTAAGTGATACACAATATATAGAAACATCAAAAACATTACGCTAGATGCAAAATATTACATATTATATGATTCCAATTATATGAGATGTCCAAAAAGGCAGATTAATTATATTATGTTATTTATAAAGACTGGAAAGCAGATCAGGATTGCCTGGAGCTGGGGTAGGAATCAGAAATAATTACAAATGTGCTCAAGATAAAAAAAAATTTAAATTTATCTTTATTGTTGAAAGTATTACAGGTGTCCCCTTTTTCCCCCCATTGATCCCCTCGGCCTGGCACCCACCCCAGCCCCCTCCCCCTGGCCTTCTCCACACTATTATCTGTGTCCATAGGTCTAGCATATATACATCTAAGTTCTTTGATTTGTCTCCCCTCCCCCACACTCCCCACCTTCCTTCTGAAATTTGTCCAACTCCTCCATGGTTCTATATCTCTATCTATTATGTTCATTAGTTTATTTTGTTCATTAGGTTCTACATATGAGTGAGACTATGTGAGACTTGTCTTTCTCAGAATGGCTTATTTTCCTTAGTATATACTCTCTAGGTCTCTCCATGCTGTCTCAAAGGGTAAAATATCCTCCTTTTTTAAAGCTGCATAGTATTCCATTGTGAAAATTGATCCAGAGACACTGAAGCATGCAACAGACAGATGAATTTCAGAGGGAAGGGGGTGAGGTGGGAAGAGATTAATCAAAGAACTTATATGCATATATGCATAACCCATGGACAGACGACAGTGCAGTGAAGGCCTGGGGAGGGGGGTTAAGAGGGTGGAAGGGGCCAAAGAGAGGAAATAAAGGGGACATCTGTAATACTTTCAACAATAAAAACAAATAAATAATAAACAATTGACTTTTTTTATAATAACCTTCTATTCTGCAGCCTTACTATAATCACTTATTTGTTCCAGAAATTTGTTGTTATTGATGATTCTTTGGGATTTTCTACATAGACAATAATGTCATCTGCTAACACACACAGTTTTGGTTTTTCCTATTGTATACCTTTATTTTCTCTTCTCACCTAATTACACTAACTAGGACTTGCAGTATGTTTTTAAAAGC
The DNA here is from genome assembly GCF_964146895.1 of Miniopterus schreibersii. Taxonomy (NCBI): domain Eukaryota; kingdom Metazoa; phylum Chordata; class Mammalia; order Chiroptera; family Miniopteridae; genus Miniopterus; species Miniopterus schreibersii. Next base: position 62,686,912 of record NC_138111.1, on the reverse strand, counting down.
AGTGGTGAGAGGGGACATCTTTACCTTGTTCCCAGTCTTAGAAGGAAAGCATTTAGTTTTCACCACTAAGTATGATAATACCTATAAGTTTGTTATATAGATTTTCTTTACCAAGTTAAGAAAATTACCCTCTATTCTTAGTTTTCTGAGAGTTTTTAATATGAATGTGTGTTGGGTTGTGTCAGATGGTCTTTATGCATCTTTTGATATACCATTTTACTTCTTCAGCCTATTGATGCTCTAGATTACATTAAGTAATTTTTGAACATTGAACCAGCCTGGGATATATCCCACTTGGTGGTGGTATCTAAATGTTTTTATACATTGTTGGATGTGATTTGTTCATATTTTGTTGAGGGTTTTTGCATCTATTATAATTAACATTATTAGCCTGTAGTTCCCTTTCTTGTAACGTCTTTGTCCGGTTTTTATATTAGTGGAATTGCTGGCCTCATAGAATGGATATAGAAAGTATTCTCTCTGTTTCTATTTTATTGAGGAGATTGATATTGAACTGGTATCATATCTTCCTTGAATGATAGGTAAAAGTCATCAATAAAGCCATCTTGGTCTGATACTTTGTTTTAGAAAGTTATTAATCATTGATTAAATTTTTGTAATAGATGTAGGCCTATTCAGGTTATCTGTTCCTCCATGTGTGATTTTGGGCAGATTGTGTCTTTCAAGGCATTTGTCTATTTCATCTAAATTATCAAATTTATGGACATAGGGTTTTTTTAATATTTATGTATTATTGTTGAATGTTCATAGGATCAGTAGTAATAGGCCTTCCCTTATTTCTAATTTTAGTAATGTCTTTCCTCTGTCTTTTTTTTCTTGGTTAATTTTTAAAAACAATCTATTGAACATTGTGTTCTTATTTATAAGTCCTAGTTAACTTTATCGGCAAATTTTCAATAGAGAATATCAGTTCTAAGCATATTGGCACTTTACATGTAACATTAACTCTGAGTTGTGTTTTATGTGTTTTGTTTTGTTTTTACTTTATACGTTATATGAAAAACACATTACAGAATAATGTACAAAATATCAGTGATGAGCTAAATTGGTTAGTACAATATTGATAAGATTATACCACAAAATTGATAATTCATAATCATTTATAATCCATAATTTATCTTATCTATATTTGACAGACTTTGGGGTGATTTCAAGTTTGGGCTATTAAACTAACCCTGTTGAAGCATTCTCACACTTTTTTTTTTTGGTGGTACCCTTTGCTGTTTTGATTGAATTATTGGAGAAATATTGATTCATAAAATTATATAGATTTCAAATGTACAATCCCATGATACATCATCCGTGTATCGTATTGAGCATCCGTCTTACAAACCCTAGTCTCCTTCTGTCACCATTTCCCCCCATTTCCCCCCTCCTGCCTGCCCCTCCCGCCTTTCCCTCTGCTAATCACCAGACTGCTGGCTGTCTATGAGTTTTCTGTTTTTTGCTTAATCCTATCACCTATTTCACCAACATCTCCAGTCCCCTGCCCCTCTGACCGCTGTCAGTCTGTTCTCTGTATCTATGGATCTGTTTATATTTTGTTTGTTTATTTTGTTCATTAGATTCCACATATAAGTGAAATCAGATGGTATTTGTCTTTCTCGGACTGGCTTAGTTCACTTAATACCCGAGGCCCGCTCACGCTGTTGCGAAAGGTAAGATTCCCTTTGCTTTTACGGCTGAATAGTATTCTGTGTGGAAAGGTGCCATGGCTTTCTCTTGATGCACATGGAGACACAGTTCAGATGTGTGTGCAAGTAGGAGTCAGATTTCTAATATTAATATGTGGCTATCCAACTGGCTCAGTATTCATTTAAAAATATTATTTTCCATTTTGAAATTATCATCTGTGTCAGAAATCAAGTGGCTGTATATATATACGACACATTTTCTGGACACTCTCCTTTGTTCTTTTTAGCATTACAACAATACCATGTTTTCTTTATTATGTCTGTAAAATCCGCAATGTATTGGGTAAAACAGATCTTTCCATCTTGTTTTTTCTAAATAGTGTCTTGGGCATTCTTATTCCTCCAGAATTCCATGCAAAACGTGTAATTAGTTTTGCAGTTTCCAACAAAAACAAAACTATGTATTTTTATTGAAATTTATTTTAATGTCTAATTCAATTTGGCACAAATTGACCTTATCACAGTATTTCATCTTACAATCCATGAATGTGGTGTATCCCTTCATTTTATTTGTCATCTTTAACTTCCTCCAAATGTGTTTCATATTGCACAAAATTCTTTAATATTATTTTTGGCTTCTTCCTATTTAAAAAACATTTTTGAGGCTATTTTAAATTGTATTTTTTTAAAGAGGCTGTAACCATTACTGATATTTACAAATAAAACTAACTTTGTCTATTTTTTCCCAAATACTTACTTTATTAGTACTTTTAATAATATTCACTTATGATTTTAATGCCTTCAGGTTCTAGAGTGATAGCATTTTTTCTCTTTTTAAAAGTTTGCACAGAAGCTTATAAATTTTATTAGTCCTTTCAAAACATAGCTTCTGCTTTAGTAATTTTCTATGTTGTGTATTTCCACTATTTATTATCATTTACACATCGGTCTCCATGGTTTCATTTCTTCTACTTTTTAAGTTTTATATTTTGCTTGTTCTAGAACTACTTGGGCTAGAAGTCTATATTACTAAGTTTCAGGTTATACTTTATTCATATACATATGGAACTTTTCCTCTGAGCACACATTTAGTTTTATTCTACAAGCTCTGATATGTGACATTTAGTTATAATTCTGTCGAAAATATCTTTTAATTTTCAATGTGATCCCTTATTGACACATGAGTTATTTAAAATTATGCTAAGTTTTAAAAGTATAAAAATTTTTTACTCATCTTCTTGAAATTTCGTTTCCAGCTTTTTTGCGATGTGGCTAGAGAACATACTAGTCTCATTCAATCCATTGAAACTTCTTAAGATTTGCTTTATGTGCCAGCATATGGTTTACTTTGTGAAATGTTGTAGGTGTACTTGAAAATGTGAAAATGCATTCATAGATTTAGGTGCAGTGCTCTATATCTTTCAAGAAGTTTAATTTAGGTAATCATATTTTTTTCCTATTAAAAAAAGTTTTATAGAAACAATATAAAGAAAAACAAAACAAAACACTATGACTCTCCAACTGTATTTAAACTCTAGCCAGTCCCTCTGCCTAGAATGTCTCCTACACACATTTATCCAAATTCCCCGTCTTCCAGGCCTACCTCGAGATATGCCATCATCTCTAGAAGGCTTTTTTTGTATCCCCAGTTGGAAGGAGTCTTTTCATTTCCTAAAACATGTGGTGTTTAATCATTATTTTTATCTAATATTGCAAACATGTACATGTGTATTTTATTCAACTTTTAAATTATAGCTTCTTAAAGGTCTGGAGTAGGAGGAATTCATGCTGAATTCACAGAATTCACAAAATTTTTGAGTTTGTCCCAAAAAGCTTTTTATAGTTGAGTGAGTTAATACAGTAACAAGGACTCCAGCTCCAAAATGGAGATCAATAATTCTCCTTATAAGTTTCAGTCCATTTTTATAGAACACTCTTCTCCATCTCTCATCTTCTTCAGTAATTATGATCTTTATCATTTAGAAACTAGACTTATTTTAATTTCGCTCTTGCCTTAATAAAATCATAGTTGTATAACTCAAATCCTGAAGCTATGGGTTTCTTTCAAAACCACAGTATTTGAGTTATATGACAAACAGTTGCCAGCAGAATGAACTAGAGAATACTGAAAAGGTCACACAGCTTTAGTACACATACATCATGTGTGAAGCTCTCAGTGCTCCAATATTTTGTTAATGACTTTAAAGACCTAATGAGAAAAGAAAATGAAAAAATGAATGTGTTGCCAGGATGAAGCTCTTGAATGCAACAGAGACCAGCAGAGCAGAGGGATAGAGTTTTACATATAATTATAGGAGTTCAGACCTGAGTTTTTGATCTAAGAAATATTTTATATTTAAAAAGTCACACTATTTATAATTAGTAAAGCCTATGCTTCTAAAATGGGCTACATTTGTAAAATGCTAACATTAAGATCTGCCCTTTTCAAATTTTTGAATCATTAGGAAATTCTAAATGAAAATTATTCTGCATGCAGGTAAAGTTCACATTAACTCAATAATTCATTTTATAATTAACTTATTGAAGTAGTTAGGAGTATTTAAATCCTCATTTTATTTTATTATTCTTTCACATCTCCTAGAATTTGAATAGGTAAGGTGAAATTTTGAATCCCACACACATTTTTTGGCCAGAAGTATTATAAAAGGTGTCTAGCACTGCAATTATGCTATGGAACTTTTATAGCACTGCACATTGCATATTGTGTCATTAATTTTGTGATATAAAAGTGCAACTTAGTGTGACTTTTATCTTTAAAAAGGATACAATAGCAGATAAAGCTGCAGCCAACCCATATTTATAACCTCAACTCACCAAAGCTCGACTCCATTGGAGCTGAACAATGAAAGATTTGAGACAAGGTGAAAGTGTTAACATTTCAATGCCCCCAGTCTAATAATCCAAATGAGAAAATGTGCATAGTGAAGTCAATCAAACAAAACATAATGGCAAATCAATAGCTTAAAAAAGAGTAGCAGTATATATGGACAGGCCGCTACTGATTGTATATAAACGGGCACAGCCCTCCAAAGAGACCTGAATTGGCAAGTGGAGAAGAGAAAACTGTCATGCAACTAAATCAACCACCAACTGTGGAAAAGAGTAAAGTGAAGGTTAATGTGTGTGTGCATGTGACACATTAATATGTGGGAATCAAATTGACCTGTTTATCTAGTTTATGATTTTTACGTTCACAAAGTATAAAATAAGAACACTAAATGCTATGTGTACTGACCGGTGGTGAACAAAATGTTTCATTCATTTCTTCAATCAGAAAATGCTAAAATGTATTTAACACCTACTGCACAGCAGGTGGGGCAAAGGTAGGTTTATAGCCATTCATATGGAAAATAATACAATAATTAATTAATAAATAATAATACAAGAATAAACTCTGTGTTTCAGGCACTCATAACTGTAAACTTACTTTGCCCATCCTGTGTACCGGATACTGCCCTTGTTACTGAGATTATATATAAAGAAGTTTGAAATATAGTTTGTCTTTCAGTAATGCAAAGGACAGACACTTTAACACAGTCCTATATCACTCCACTAGGCATACTTTCATTTCTATCAGCACCCCTACACCTTGTGGCTTTGTCATCCTCTAAGGCGGTTGGGGTACAAACGAGCATGAAGACCATCCACAGAAGGTCCAAAGCAGACGCCTCGTTCAGTTCATCTTTCACCAAGCGAAACGCAGTCACATGACCCTGCCTATCTATAAGAAAAAGGGAAATACTAGAAATTTTAATCTAGCCCAAGAAGAAGGGGAAATGGTTTAGAAAATATCTCAAAGAGTCTGCAAAGTTATTGAGTACCTAATAAATGTCAAGATGAATAATACTGTCCTATACTAACGTTGGATAGAAGAAAATGACACAAAGACAATTCCCATACAATGAGCTAAGTACCTATTGGCGTGTAAATTTTTTTATATAGCACGCAGGAAAGAATCACTAAGCCCAAGTAAGGACTGTTTCACTATGATTGAGGCAATTATTATAACTGACTTTTAAAGTTTAAAAACTCTATTAATACAATATACAGATGATGCATTTAAATAAATAAATAATAAAAATTAAAATGTCTAGCAATGACTCACCTTTCCCCACATTGAATGTATTTTAGCCTTAATGAAATTACAGATCTACAGTGCAGCTATTTTATATCTGAAAACCTCGCTAGCAGGTCACCTTCCTGATTTTTAATTGTCCATTTCTGTCTGCTCAGAATGTGATAGCACATTCAGTCTATTCAGGTTTTATTTGCTGAATAATTCACTTGTTTTATTTTCATTGGAGACACTTCTAGCAAGTTATATACTGAACAAGTATATATGAACCAAATTATCATATCTTTGGGATTGTGTTCCCACAGGGACTCTTTTGTTGCTGGTACTTAGAGACTCCTAGCTGGTACCAAAGCCAGTATTCTCTAGAACAGAGGTGGGGAACCTTTTTTCTGAAAAGGGCCATATGGATATTTATAACATCATTCGTGAGCCATACAAAATTAGCAACTTAAAAATTAGCTATGAAAAAAGCTCCTAGATTTACTGAATTTCGAGTCCCACCTACGGTTGCCTTGGCAGGGCCAGACCAGATGATTTCACAGGCCGTACAGGACCCACAGGCTGGATGTTCCCCAACCCTGGAATGATGCTATGTGTGTGCCCCATGGGCCAAGGCATTCTGTAAAGGGGCTGGAGCGCTGCTGGACTTCTCAGTACCCCAAAATGCACTAAGAATCTTCAAAAGAAAGAGAACGTATGTGGCACAAGGTTAAAGCACAGGATTTTTAATCAGACCTATGTTCAAATTCTATTTCCAATTGAAAGCCGACTACCATATGATCCAGCAATTCCATTTCTGGGTGTACATTTGAAGGAAATAAAACCATTATGTTGAAGAGCTATCTGCACTCCCATGTTCATTGCTTGCAGTATTTACAAAAGCCAAGGCAGTGAAACAACCTAAGTGTCCACTGACAAATGGATGGACACACACACACACACACACACACACACACACACACACACACTGTGGAATACTATTCAGCCATAAAAAAGAAGGAAATCCTACTATTTCTGACAACATAATGGACCTTGCCGGCATTATGCTAAGTGAAATAAGTCAGACAGAAAGTGATAAATACTGTGTGACCTCACTTATATGTGGAATCTAAACAGAAACCAAAGGCATAGGACAAAAAAAAAAAAATCAGATTTGTGGTCACCAGAGGCAGGAGATGGGATGTGGGCCAAGAGGAAGAAGGTAAAAGATGCAACGCCCAGTTGTCAAATAAATAAACACCATGGGGTTCTAATGTGCAACAGGGTGACTAGAGTTAACACTGCTCTATGTTATATTTGAAAGGTGCCAAGAAAGAAAATACTACAATTTCTTATCACAAGGGAAAATGTATTTTTACCAACATATAATTAAATAAATGCATCTTCTTGTACAGCAGCCTGTCTCCCTCCCCCACCCCCACCCCCAGCAGAGTCTAGTACAACAGAGTCTAGTACAAATAGCAGCACAGATTAAATAAGAGCAAGGATCTGGAGTCAGGCAGACCTAGGTTCAAGTGCCAGCTCCACCAATGATTATTTGGGTAAGTTAATCACCCTGAGCTTCAAATTTTTCATCTATACTAAAAGCACTAAATGAAGTAAATTATGCAAAGTGCTGTGGAAAATGCCCAACAAGCAGTATTTAATGATCATAGTTAATTGTATCATAAATACTGCTATGGAAAATTCATATGTTGAGTCCTTATAAACTCAAGTCTATGTTTAGAGCAATGAATACATGTCTGTTCCACATTGGAGAATTCTGAGAATTCGGTTCCACGCAAGAGGACATATATCTAACTCACTCAGTAACATCAAGCATGTTTAAAAAAAATAGTGCAAAACACAACCTTACTTTTCGTCATCTGAGGACTACCATTTGTGGACCAGCCTCAGGTTTCTAAGCCTGCAGACTGTGACGCGCGCTTTCCCGAGTGAGTGACACCGCCATGTCCTCCTTACAGCCTGCGCCTGACCAAGGCTCCTGCAGAGGCCTGTGTTCGCCTGGGGACCAGGGCTATCAATCCTGTCACATTAAAAAGGGGCATTCACAGCTCTCGCAGCAGAAAGCAGGGAGGGCAGGGACTGAGCTTTCATACGGTGGCCATTTCTTCTGAGCAAATTGCCTTCAAAGAGCACACTCTTTATTGGAATACATGTGGTTTTAACTTGTTTTTCTCTACCCAATGCTAAAAGCTTTTACGTCTCTCCTACCAAACATAAGCCAGTCAGAATGTCTAACAAATGAATTCACCCCATATAAATCTCTCTACCAGCTGGATATGTCAACAGAATTATATCAGAGCAAGTTTCCATAAAAAAAAAAAAAAAAAAATTTAAATGTTTTGCCTCACCCAACTATACCCTAGTGTTCCTAATAATCATCCCTAGGCTCAGCCCTGCCCAGCTGTAGAGGAGCTAATACTCTGCAGCTTGCCTTGCCAATGAGGTTCTGGTAATGTTCTAATCTATAACTGCCCGTCATAAGTTCAAAATACATAATTTTAGATAAACAAAGTCTAGGCATTATCATTCCTTTTCCAACCCTAATATCAACCTTTCAGATAAGGCCACAGCCAGCCCATGACTGCATTGAGAGTTCCTGGGTTTGCTAAGAGCCCCTGTCCTCAATACCCACCCATCCCCACCTGCCCACTAAAAAGGAAAGGAGTTGTAACCCTAACTCTAATCTGAATTTGTCTGCCCTTTAGAAATATTTTCAGATTTAAGATATACATTTTTAAGAGATAATGCTTCTATTTCTACTTGGTTGTACTATGGATAGATTTATACCTCTGATGTCAAATTTCCCTTCTAATAGTAAATGGAATTCAATTCCTTTACATACCTAATAATTTTGTCAATATTAGGTGCAGAGTTGTGTGTTTGTTTGTTTTTCTTCTATTACTCACTTTCTTTTCTTCCTGATATGCCAAAACTATCCTGAATGCCATTCAATATCTGGAAAAAACTACTTCTTCCATCAGAAATCACAACTAGGAGAGTTATTAATATTCAGAGACATGGTTTTTCTTTTTCTTTGGTTTCTGGAATATTTTAAAGAGTGTTAATTTTCCATAAGGGAACTATTATGTTCTTCATATTATGAAATTGCTTAGATCCTCAGCATCTTAAAAAGACTGTAACCTGAAATAAATAGGCAGTTAAAGGGAAGAAAGCTATTACACTGTCATGTGGCTACCGTGCTCTCATTAAGTATTAGTTAATGTTCAAAAAATTAAGTGGAAGGTAGTTAGTTTCTACTAAGGAGACTGCAAAGTAGAATTTTGTCCATACACGAAACTAAAAGAGGAGATTTCAACAATGAGAAACAGGGCCTTCCTTGTAAATTTAAATTGTTACCCTGGTTGCCATAAAATACTGTAAAGTATAATCACGATTGTGACACAGTATAAATCAAAATACTTTATACAGAAACTGGGTATTTTGAAAAATATAGGGTTTATTCAAAACTAGAAGATCTTTTAAAGGCCATTCTGATCACTTTCATTTTATAATAATTATTTGGGGTAGGAATAAGATTATGGATAATGATGGATCTACGACTCTATCAATTACACGTTAATAAAACATTATTCAGTTGAACCTTAGCTGCAGAAAGAGAGTTAAAGTACTGGCCGGAGTGGCTCAGTGGTTGAGCATCGACCTAGGATCCAGGGGGTCACAGTTCGATTCTGGTCAGGGCACATGCCTGGGTTACGGGCTTGATCCCCAGTGGGGGGCGTGCAGGGGGCAGCTGATCAATGACTCTCTCATCATTGATGTTTTTCTCTCTCTCCCTCTCTCTTCCTCTCTCTCTCTGAAATCAATAAAAAACATTAAAAAAGAAAGTTAAAATAACTTTACGGTCTCATAATTAATTTATTCCAAAGATAGGTCACTGAAACTAACTATTGAACCAGGCACTATTGAACCTAGGCACTATTGATATTTACATAACTACCAGTCTAATATAATGCGTCCACGTGGACTAAAAGGAATTTTTTTATATCAGTTATTTCCAGAGTGGTATTCACTAGTCTCGTTAGAGGAGGCAGCCTGCAGCTCTGAAAGTATTGAATGGGTATTTTCTCACTGTTGGGTACCAGGTTCTATGTGTTCTGTATATCACTCTTGTTAGATGTGTTGTTCAAATCTACATCTTTCATATTTTATTATTTAAAAAATTTTTAAATTAAATCTATTGGGGTAACATTGGTTAATAAGACTATATAGGGTTCAGGTATACAATACTACGACACATCATCTGTATATTGCACTGTGTGCCCACTACCCAAAGTCAAGCCTTCTTCAGACACCATATATTTGACCCCCTTCCCTCCAGTAACCACCATACTGTTGTTTGTGTCTATGAGTTTTGTTTGTTCATTTGTTGCTTTCAATTTATATACTATATATGAGTGAAATCACACCATTCTCATCTTTTAAATTTTAGTGTGTGTTCAGAGGATATGATGCTGTTGGTGGTACTCAGAACATTCATTGTCCATCTTTAATCTACTACTATTAGTTTCTACCCACTTGACAAACCTCATTGTGATCCAGAATCTCCCAATTTTCTATTTTTCTTGCAACTGAGATGATTTATCATGATTTCTAATGAGAACCTGTCTGGTTCAGCCTTTGGAATCAAGAATACATTATAGATAAGAGAACCGAACTAAAATGGAAGAAATGTGAGCTTAATGATCTGCTTTTACTGCTAAAGGCAATGGAAATTCCATTATCATTAATAGATGGACAGCTGGTTGCCCATGATACTCAGTTATGTAAGAGAAAATTAAATTATTCCCTGTGATCACCATGATTAAAGAGCTGATTGAAAGCAAGTTTGGGAGGTCCTTGCTGTTCCTATGATAGACTTGCGCAACGGGAAAAAGTAATTCAAGAAATGCTGCATAGGGTGACTGTTTCTAAGGGAATTAAACAAGAAATTTAAAGGAAATGAGTGGCAAGTACAAATCCCTAAAATGTGTTTTTACATAGACCGAAACAAGGGATATTATGTAATTTTAAAAATCTGTTATTTCTAGTAGCACCAGCAATAAGGTAGCTAGTAATTAACTCAAGATAATATCCTATAGGTTGCCAAATTGCAATGACAATCAAATTCATTGATTTTCCAAATCCCCTATGTGAAATCCAGTACATAGATTGTAAAAATGTGGGCTGTAGAATGTGAAATACAGGTACTGGAAATTTCAAAACTCATGGTTCCCCCAAAACCTCGGCTCTCCCTGAGCATCTCTGCCAGCAAAAGCAGCCTCTTCCTCACCTGTATGATAAAAATGTTTCTCCCTCTCTTTAATGCTTATAGCACACTCAAGTGAGGTGCATACTTTTCAAGATAGGGGCAATTCTTATACACCCAACTCCTCACTAATAGCCTTATAATCAGAGAAATAGTCCTCCTTGTACAGACAAATTATATAATACAGACAAGTTATAAAGTAAAGCTTGAGAAGACTTAAAGACAAAAAAGAGCAACTTTGAAAATAATGTCAATATAATAGCATAAACATATGGAAGATGTAAGAAAATGGGTCCTGAGCTGACTTTCTGAAGAAGGAAAATATAATTTTAGGTCAGACTAAATTTTATGAATAGTCAACATTGATAGTCAACATCATTCTGGATTCCACAAGCCATCTTGAGCAGCTAACTTCAATTCTAATGTTTTATTTGTATAGTTGATTTTAAATATATATATATATCTTTGTTGATTTCAGAGAGAGGAAGGGAGAGGGAGAGAGGCATAGAAACATCAATGATGAGAGAGTTGTCACTGATCAGCTGCCTCCTGCAAGCCCCCTACTGGGGATCGAGCCCCAACCCGGGCTTGTGCCCTGACCGGGAATCGAACCGCAATCTCCTGGATCATAGGTTGATGCTCAACCACTGAGCCATGCCTGGTTGGGCTCTATAGTTAATTTTTTAAAGTTTAGAATTGCTGGTGGGTCATCTCTTTGAAATTGGATTGTCAAAATTCTTATACAAATACTTTAAATATTTCAAGAGATGGAAATTCAGACATTGCTCTAAGGACTACAATACAGCTGAGACTGTTTGCCCTTCAATATGTCTTTGAGTTACATGGGTGTGGGGGGTTTAGGGGGAGAACTATATCACCATTTCTGAGAAGTCCTACTGAGGCTGTTCACTTTAAGGTAGTCAGGTTGATGAGAGATAGTGCACATGAAATCAGGATAAGTATACATTAGGTAGCATCAAACAAACAACGTTTTTTTAAGTCACAGAAATAAGAACAAGGCAGGATTAGTTAACACAACAAGGTGCCTGGGCAGTACATTAACCAAAATATTTTGATCCACAAAAAATAGCCTCTTTAATTGGATATTACTTGACCATGAGATACCCAGGACTAAATATCTATGCATCCCACCGATGCTGCATTGCCCTTTTTCCAGACCTGCATCCATTCTTAGACCTACAGTCTCTTCAACAAAGCAGAAGTTGGCACACTTTAGGAAAAACACTACAGGCATCCATATATTCTGCATTTTCTTTTAATACTGACCCAAGGATGTAAGTTTTTTTAAAATGAATTTTAGAGAGAGAGAGAAACATTGATGTAAAAGAGAAACATCATCAGCTGCCTCCTGAACTCACCCTGACAGGGCAACCCAGGTATGTGTCCTGCTGGAAATCGATCCCACACACTTTTGATGCACAGGGTGATGCTCCGACCAACTGAGCCAACTGGCCAGAGCTGCGTATATTTTATCTTCATCTTTAACAAAAATACCTGCAGTCATTTTTTGTTACTTATATGTTTAAATTATTAAATGCTCACCAAAGTAACACTATAATCTGGAGACCTACACTCTAACGTTTACCAGTGTGTGTGGGACTTTATGGATAGCAAGTGATCAACAGAGCCCTGACATAAATCGACATCACTATACATCCAGTGGAACGACCAAATTATCCACTGTTTATTGAGTTTTTTAATATATACTATAATAGCAATCATTAGCACCTGGGTGCATTGCCATATTGGCTCTCTGAAAATTGGAATAGTGATTACTATGTTAGGAAGGGCCATGTAGAAATCTTTGATACCTCTCTTCTCTAACTCTTCCTCAGCATATCAAAAGCTAAAACAGGACTAGGAGGAAATTTAGGAAATTAATGCCCCCACCCAAAGACTTGAAATGTGCATGGGAAGGAATGTTACCTATCATTTCCCAGTTTAATCACCAGTTTAGCTGATATCAAAAACATATGGCACGTAGCTATTGACCTGGGAATGTTGTGTGTGTGTTTTTTCTTTATCCAAATAAATAGGAAACACCAGAAGCCTTTTATATTTTTTTTAATTTTAGTAGGAATTACAAGATATTTACTATCTTGTTTCTAGGTTATGTCAGCTCTGTAGCTTTGTACCATACTGTAGAATTTAGGAACCTTGACTGTCTTACCACCCAGGGAACATTATGCTGGTCTTCTAGACTGATGACTTAATGCTAAAAGGAACTAAAAGCTAAATACTGCAGATGCCTTGGTAAGACATATCTGAACTGAAGAAAGGGGAAAAAACCTTCAGAAATCAGAGATATTTGAGCAAAAAAAGAAATAATGAGAAGAATATACCGTAAGTCATAGAACAAAATAAGAAGCTATGAGTCCAAATAAATATAAATGGTGCAGCAAGAACACCTCTTCCATACAGCAGATTCCAAACTAATAAAAAATAGAAGAAATGAAATACTTGTAGGAAATATCCATAAGATACTTATTAATTACCATGGGAAATATAGAAGCCTGGCCAATAATACTCTTCAAGAGATCATATTAACATCACAACTAGTGGGAAATGTTGACATCAAGTGCTTCATATGATGATTTCTACCAAAAAAAGCTCACCTAAATTCTATCATGATGAAATCAAGCAAACACAAATTAAGAAACAGTCTAGAAAATGAATAGCCAGAACTCTTCAAAAATTTTAAAGTCACTAAAAACAGAGAGATTGAAGGACTAAATTAGTTATGTAACTCAGCTTTGGATTCTGGAAAAGAATAAGAAATGTTTTTGTTTTTTTAATAGGAAGGACAACTAGTGGGAACATTGGAGAAATTTTTCACAAAGGCTGTAATTTTGATAACAATTTTCAATATTAATTCACTGATTTTGATCATCTTACTTTGATTATGTAAGAGAATATCCTTGATTTTAGGCAATGCACCCTGAAGTATTTAGAAGAAACGGAGTATCCTAGTTGCAAATTTCCTTCAAACTTTTGAAAGAAAAAAAAAGTATATATATATATATGTACTCATGTGGTCTCAAAATGTGTGTGTGTGCTTATTTAGAAAAGGGAAAAAGGAAGAAGGGAAAAAGGAAGAAGGGAGAATTTAAAATATATAAAATTTTAAGGAAACTTATTGTACTATATTTGAAAACTTTTTAATTCTCAAGTCATTTCCAAATACAACGTTTAAAAAATCCAGTTGGGTTTCAATCTTATGGAAATTTGAGGAATCCAATGCTTCATTCTAAAGAGCTCACTCTTAAGAGAAAGATAATGTGTTGAGACATTATCACTAGCAGAGAAGCAAATTTGTTTCCGATTGCTTGAAACTAAGAACACCAATGGACAGAGCAATCTAGAGAGTACAGCTGAAGACCAGATGAGATCAGAAAGAGAGAAGCAATGAAGAAATACTCTCATCACTATTAAAACAGCAAAACAGTAGTCTCTGTGTATGTCTTCTTTTTGCAGTTTAGAGAATGTACATAAATGGCCATCAGTTATATACCAGTATAATCTCAAATTCTTTATTACCTTTCACATAACCTTAATATTTTTCATTCATTTGGTATTTATTATACATCTACTATGTACTAATCATTGCATTCAGTCTGACACTCACAAAGGAAACATACTTCTCACTATAACTATGAGGTCACATGGGGACACAACAATAAATAAATAATTATTGAATATTGCTGTGATAACTACTACAAAGTAGATGAAAAAGCAGAGGACAGGAAGAAAGTTTAGTAGAGGAGCCTGTTATAGTTGCAAGGAGATTTTAGTGAGAAAGGGATTTAACTTGAGATTTGATAAATAAAGTCATTTGTTGACTCTGTACTCTGACACATTATTCTATTTGATTACCCTTTTTCCAATACCACACTCACTTGATTACCAGAGATTTAAAGTAAAACTTTAAGTAATATCAATCATTCAAGTTTGTTCTTTCAAAATGCTTTATTGATTTTCAGATTTTGCATTTGTGCATAAATTTTAGAATCAGATTTTCTATCCACGCCACACAAAAAGTATTTTGGGATTTGGATGGGGATTGAATTCAGATCACTTTGAGAAGTAAAAAATTTAAAAATATTGAGCTTTCCAAAAATATAGATAGTGCACCTCCCCACTTTTTTATGTGTTCTTTAATTTCTCATAGCAATGTTTTATTACTTTCATTGTAAAGCTTTTACACATGTTGCTAAATATATCCCTCCACAGAGCATGTAACTTTGTTAATGATGGTATTTTTGATGTTTATCTTCCAATAGTTGGCTATTATTATTTAGAAACAATTCAATTTTCACTTCTGTTTCAGATACAGAAAATTGCAGAAACATAGAAAATTACTGTAATGATGAGGACAAACCATATAATCTACAAAAACATAATTTTTTTAGGTTATCAAAGAGTTGAAGTTGCAAGGTAACCTTGCAATCTGAGATTCAAGGGGTCCAAAAACTCTCTTCTAAGAAGAGAAATATAAATTATTTCATTTTTTGCAAAATAGTAGAAAAAAGTGGTCATCACCCTAAAAGCAGATAAGATAACACATGAAATTTAATTACATTTTATAGGCCAAATATGGGCTACTATGGCAGCTGTTAATCCCAGGGATTCCCCAGATACAATGAGAATCTGCACCATTCTTTAATATTTTTTCCCCCTGAGCCTCCAATGATTATTGATAAGAATAATTTAAGAATTAAAGCACAGCTGAGAGAGAGCCCCACTGTGGTCAGGGCTTGTAAGAATTGCCTAAATTTAATGGGGGTGCAGCCTTTCCACTCTACAGACCATGAAGAGGAAGAGTTATAAGTTGGCTCCTGCTGGAGGATGGCCACAAACACCAGCTGTGTTCTGGATAATTCTCAGGTACAAGGAAGAAGATGTCTATTGATGGGCATAGAACAGGAAACCCCAGCGCCCTAAACACTGTACTGGCACGAAAGAGAAGTTATCCTCTGATGGAGGCGGAAGAGGCATTCACCCACCCTGGGCCATGCGCGGATATGTGGCAAGGTTCTGCTGTAGCTCTGCGAGAGCAGGAAACTCCCTCAGGCCCAGGACCCTGCACAAGGCGGAGCCCTCTTGCTATTGCTACTAGGGGAGAAACACAAAACTGCCTGTGCTGCAGACTCTGCATTGAGTACGTTGCAGAATTATTTGACAGAGGAAGAACAGGGATGCTGAGAGAACCCCACACCTGAGGACCAGGTACACAGACCCTGCCGAATAGTGAGGCAGGAGAAGCGAGGACCACCCCCCACACACATAAGCATTATAAATACAGAGTGACAACAGCAGACTACCGCTGGGGAAAGGGACAGGCGCACAGAAGAAACTCTTTCTGTGGTGCAGAAATTCAGGGCATGCTAAAATCCAAAAGAGAAGCTGAATATCAAGAAAAATCCTATGGCATCACAGACCTCACACACTAAACACAACGCAAAAGCAAAACATCCTCTAAAAATTGAAATTTGTGATGAAGCAAAGCTATATAAAACAACAAACTCAATGCAAATTAGATCGACTCAACTCTACAATAACACCTGAAAGGAGAAGAGGATTTTCATTTCTGGGAATAAATATTATTTACTTTAGCCTTTAGAATTTTGTTGTAAAAAATAATCTAGCATTTAGCAGAAATTATAAAGTGCCAAAGATATCAAGCAAATCACTGCCAAAAGAAATAAGAGTCATCAGGAAAAAAAATGAGATTTGGCAGAGATTAAAATTATCACATAAGTATTTTTAAATTATCAAATAGGGACACTGTATGGCTATGATGTTAGGTCTGAGTCAGATGATGTACAGGTGGATAATTGCAACAGATAGATGAAAACTAAAAACGAGCACAAAAGAAATTATAGAAATAAAAATTGTGATATAACAGAAAAATAATTCCATTTTAAACTTAGCAGAACAGACTCAACAAAAGAAAGGATCAGCTAAATAGAATAAAATCCAATAGAAATTTGCCAAACTGAAACACAAAGAGCAAAAGTAGTGAAAATGTAGTAAAATATTTGAGATCTAGGAGACAACATGAAACAATATAATGTGCATACAAATTGAATTCCTGATCAAGGAAAGAGTGGATAACAAGTACATTTGAATTGGTAATGGCCAGAACTTTTTAAAAAATTAACTGACAAAACCCCACATATCTTAGAAGGTCAGGGAACCCCAAAAAGAATGAATCAGAAGAAAAACACATGTAGGCACCTGTTGGTGAAAGTACTGAAAAACAGTGTTTATGAGAAAACCCTGGAGCCAGCTAGTGACATAAGCAGCGTTCCATCGGGATGAACCCTGATAAGAAGCAACTCGCACTTCTCTTGAAAAAGAATGGAAGCCCCAAGACAATGCTATGTTTTAAAGTTTTGAAATCCAATGTACACTTGCCCAAAGTATCCTTTAAAAATGAAGGTGAGGTACTTTCTGGCTTCAGTTTAGGATATTAGAAAGCTAGAAAGACCATTATTCCCATATATATAACAACAAATCAAACTCACTGTATAATCTGAAAGTCACAATTTTTCTTGAACCCATCAAAGTCATGGTTGTAAGACAACTAACTAACCCCAAATCTAAGGAAAACAAGAACAGCTAAGAGGAGACAAGACACAAGTTGTTTCCCTGGGGCAGATGACAGATTGCACACAAACTTCTAACAGGCTTTCAGGTAAATGTTTACCAAACTGCTAACGCTGAATGTGGGTTCATGAGAAAACACAGAACCCCTGTGAACTGCAGACACAAGGGACCTTCTCAGTCATTTGCAGGACAGCTTCACAGACCTAGCCCAATGCTTAGAAGAAAGAACAGGGTCAGACTGAGAGATCTGAGAAAGCGTCAGCGCAGGGTTTGGGGTGGGCAACAGCAACTACTGCTGGAAAAGCACAAAACTTCACCTGAACACATTTATCCTATCTTTCCAGGTAACAAAAGGCTTAAGCTCCTGAGGGAAGGTTTTAAAAAATAATTAAAAATTTTTAAAGCCCTCTATCTTTCTGAGGGTACAAATGAAGACCCAGCAAAAGCTGGAAGCAACCAATATGTCCCCCAATTGGGTAATAAATAAACTGTGATAAATGCAAACAATGGCATACTTCTCAATGATAACAGGAGCAATGTATGGGTACAGTAACAACGTGAGTAAATCTGCAATGCATTACGCCAAGCAATGCCTTAAAAAGGCAAAGCTATAGAGCAGAAAATGAATCAGTGATCACCAGGGACTTGGGTACCAGGACAGGTGACTACAATTGGGCACTGGGTAATTTTGGAGATGATGGAATTTTTCTGAATCTTGAATGTGGAGGCATTTATAGGGCTGTAGCACCTGTCAGCATTCACAGAACTGTATAATAAATGGGTGAACTTTATTGTATATAAATTATGAAGGTAAAATAAATACATTTTTATACAGGTAAAAAGTGAAAGAATTCATCTCATTAATCTACACCAGCAATTTTTCAACTGGTGTGCTGCAAGAATTTTTAAAACATGCAATACCTGACTATTTCGTTAGGGGCACTGACATCTTTTTCTTTAGATTGTCAAATAAGAAACCAACAACAGCCAACACAACAATAGTTGTCCAGTGTGAATACCATGTCTTGAACCATAAATATATAGGTCATATAATAGAGCTACATCTTACTGGTCACGTCACATAATAAGGTTGTGTCTGATTGTTTAATTCTTGGTACCAGAAATCCTTATATACAAGTATAGGCACCTGATTTTTTAAAAAAGTCACTTTGGAGAGGGGGTAGAAGTCAGGTGGGAGGAGTTTATAAGGGGAAAAAAGGAGACATCTGTAATACTTATAACAAAAAAATAAAATTTTTAAAAAAGGTCATGTTGGAGTAAAAAGGGCAGGTTATCACTATTAAATTTTTTTGTAAATCAATCAAAATTATACCTATTTTGTCAGACTGACAAAAAATATATTTTTTTGGTGTGCCACAGAATTTTAGTAGTTAGTTTACATGTGCCATGAGATGAAAAAGGTTGAAAATTGCTGATCTACACTAACAGAAATGATAAAATATGTTCTGTAGGTTACAGGGATATACAATTGTTATTTAAAAATAAATATTGACCAGGAAACATATAGCTTAGCTAAATTTACTTATTAGTTCTAAAACTATATTTTTATAGATTGCTTAGGATTCCTTGTATAAATAATATCATAAGTAAATATAAAGGGAGCCTTTCAATTTTCTTAGAGATATTAAATTGAGACACAGAATGAGTGCTAGGTTCCACTAAGTTTTAGAAAAAAGAATCACTTTGAAGAATTAAAAGAAATGGAAATTATTATTCCAAAGTGAAGACATTGTCATACTTCTCCAGGTGTTGTAATACCTTGCAATTCAAATTAGCATTCTAGCTTATTATGGTAGACAAACACCTTTAAAATGCTAATTAACAACCAAGAAAACAAATACTTCTTTTCTATATTCTATTTCAATTTTTGCTGTATCACTTAAAATATGTGTCTGGTCAAAAGTATATTTTCAGATTTTGGCTGCACAAGGAAATTATCTGTACAATCAAATAACACATCTCCTTCTTTGACATTTTCAGAATTCCCCAACCTCACCTAACTCGGAAGTGCTTCAACAAAAATGGTATTATTGGGATTAATCCGTTTTCTTCTGAGACATGAAAAAGACCCATAAGTAAATCCTATTTTAAAATATAAAATGAAAAAATAATTTGAAACTCTACCTACACTTTAAAGGTTATTTAAAGTTTCCAGTTGGTTTATAAATACCAGAAAAACTAGATAGGTCTAGTACTTAAAACCAAGGTATCTCAAGACAGAATAGCTGAGTTAATCTAATTCTCAATACCAGGCTCGCATCATTTATATAAAATATAATCATAATCCTGTCTGCTGACAATTCATCAATCACTAAAGCATTCCCATTATTGAGAATTTTAGGTATTCCACCTCCAGTTCTTAAGAAGAATTTTGTATCCGTGCCACCATGGCTCAGTGGTTGAGCATTGACCCATGGACCTGGAGGCCATGGCTCGATTCCCAATCAGGGCACATGCCCGGGCTGCGGGCTCCATCCCCAGTAGGGGGCGTGAAGGCGGCAGCCAATCAATGACTCTCTCATCATTGATGTTTCTGTCTCTCTCTCCCTCTCCTTTTCTCTCCCCGAAATCAATAAAGACATATTAAAAAAATAATAACTTTGTAATACTTAAGACAATTGAGTTTCTAAAAGGCATTCCATTAGTCATCATTTTGTCTTTAGGGGCCTTCAGAACATGACTCTTTCTGAGTCCTATCACAAAATATGCTCATTGTCATATTTACAAATAGCATCTTTTACTTAAATACTAATGAGAAAATTATGCATTTTTGAACTGCGAAATATGTGAAAAAGAGGGAAGATGGACATTAAAATAACCTGTTATTCTGCCAATTTGTGATATCCACTCAATATTTTAATGCACTAAAATATTGCTTTTCAATCTTCACCTATAGGCATATATTTTTATGGAATTTGAATTATACTGCATATCCCTATTTGTATCTTAAAAATGTGATACTTTTTCCATGTCATTTAATATTATTTTTATGGCTGCATACAGAGGTGTATGTGTATATGACATATCTTCTTTTAATAGTCTCACATCATTGAATACTTAATTGGTTTACATTCTTACGATTATAAATAATCTCAGCATCTACCATGGTTACTATTTTCCAATCAATTTGCTTTACTCTAGATTTCTCTCATGTGTGCCCTCACTCTCACACTGTCTTTCATTTTAGTACCTAGAACATTGCTGGTTACTTAGAAAAAAAATACAATAATGTATGGCATATGATTAAATATTGATTTAGCAGAAGCCTTAATCCACTCAGCTCAACTTTCTCATAAGTTCTGCATTTCTAATAGATTTCAGGTATATTCACCCTGAGTCAGTCAAGCCACCAATCTAGCTTATGCTTTATGTCCAAAAGTCCTATCTTTTTTTAGTACATTATAACAATGCTCTACCTCAGCCCTGTAGATGGAGACCAGTCAGCCAAAGATGAGCAGTGATAGGACTACAATCGTATCCAGTCCTCAGAACAAAAGTGTGTCTCCCTGTGAGGTACATCAAAGTACAGAAAATTGGCTACTCCAAACACACTATTCCTGCCACCACTCCAGAGTGATGAAGTGGCCTCTCTGAGAAAAGCTCTTTGTGACATGTTTCACCACAAAAGTAAAATATATGGAGGGAAATCTAACCAAGTCTCTTTTAAAAGACTAGGAGAAGGTAAACATAGAAAAGAGCAAAAATAATCCAGAAAATACAACCACAGATGGTCCACAAAAAGGGAGGCGGTAGAAGAGGGGAATGGCAAGCCTTACAAAGCAGCGAAATCACAGGCTTCTGCCCTGTTTTCCTCCTATATTCCATTGTACAGTAACTTGACAATGTCACCAATCTTATTTCAAGGACACTCACTTACCAGCCAGTTCCCTCGACATGCCTTTATTCCTAAAGATGCTTTCCTTCTTACTTTTCTCTTACAGAAAACATTCAGGAAAAGGTGACTAAGTTTAATTACCACTCTCCAGATGTTTCTGACCAGCCACGCTGGTCCCAAATATTTTCACCAAAACCTCTTTGTATCTGGTGAACTGTGTAATCAATTTCTTTAGCAGTCTCCTACATCTACATTCACAAACAGTGCTCAGCACCCTGAAATAACTTGGTCAAAAAGCCCATGATTTTGCACTATCTAGAAAAATATTCTCCTCTGTTCAAGTCTAAACATCCCTAACTAAACACAATCACAATATTTTAATTACTCTGCCTCTAAAAACGTTCTTTCTCTTCACTCTATTTTTTTTAAACTTAATGATATCCCCATACTTACAGTTTGCAAAAATCTAGAGATAGAGAAGATTTATGAGAGGACATGATGCTAAAAGTGGGTTTCGAATGAATATAAGGAATTAAACAATCAAGACCATGGAAAGACAGGCATTCCTGAGAAACTAGCATATGCAAGTCAGCAAGGATGGGCAATTGAGGTTGAATATGCCTCCTCTCTGCTCCTTTCTAAACTTTGTCAGACTAAACTACATCAATTATTTCGGCAGTAGGTTATATCTTCCAAAGATGGATGCAACAATATATTTTACCTCACACAATTTCAATGTGACCTTAACAAGTATTCCAGGCAGCATGAGGGCCCAGGTCCCCTCCTTTCCCTTGAACTGGTGGGGGGACTTTTGTGTCTGCCCTAATAGAGTATAGAGAAGTGACATTTTATCACTTCTGAGAATAAAACATGAAAATGTCATATGCTTCTACCTTGCTCTCTTGGACCCCTGCTTTAAAAGTCACGCTGTCACATTGTCAGGAAACCCAAACAAGCCCACACAGAGAGACCGTATGCAGATCAAAATAGAGGTGTTCTGACCAACAGCCACTCTGATGTCCCAAGTGGCAATGAGCACCGAGGCCAGACAAGGGAGGCACATATTCCTGGGCAAGGAAGAAGAGAAATTAACAGGTAAACTAACAGCAAGAGAAATTTTATTTTTATACCTAGTTTTCCCTGAAGTGCCCAAGCCAATTCATGAGCAAATATTTTCTCTATTTTGCCCCTTCCAACTCTGGAATAATTTGGAACTTTTACCCTATTTCAGTTATAATCCTAAAATCCCCAGCCTTCCTTCAGTCTATGAGGTTTCCCCTAATGACTCCTTTCTTGGAGATTTTAGGAGTTTGAGGATGTTCACCTCAACCTTTCTCCTACTTCGCCCGTTAGCATTCCTGAAATTAGTTTTCTCAGCTCCATAAGTTTTCAAGTTCAAGGTATCACGGGAACAGAACCTAAGTGTTAGACTCAGTAACTAGTTGGAAGCCTCTGGGATTAATCCACTGAGGAGTCAAGACAAGTCTCTGATCTCCCAAGCTACTTGGGATCACACTACTCTTTTCAACTTAAGCTCATCTGCTCCTCTCATACCTGCTTCCCATAGTTATCCCCAACAAGTGCCACAGTCACCACGATTTCCTGGTTTACCCTGCACATTATTTAGGTTCAGGCTGTCACTTAAACATATTATCAGGAACACCATTTTTTTTGTTTTACCAAAGCTACACATATGTCCTATTCAGATTTAGATTTGTGATGAGGAATTCTGAATATCAACTCTAGCCCTTCTCCAATATCCTCTTACATAAAGCTCCTGGTTGTTATTTACTTAGTAAGACTTGGATTTAAGGACAGACAGATTCACCTTTTTCATCCTTAATATCTTGATGATTTCAAAACTAGTTATCTTCTTTAAATCTGTTACCTCAACTTTACACCTCCTGCTGTTCATATAATAAAAATGTTACATTCAATAAGTGATGGAACCAAATTATCTGCATGGGAAAATGGTGTTACTAAAAGCAGGCCTGGAAGGGGAAACATGGAGGCTTCCCACCCAACACACCTAGACTTCTATTACCAAGGCTATCAAGTTTCCAGAATATGGCCTCAGGTACCATATTTATCCTGCCCTCACTGTGTTCAAGGACCAGTTTTCATGACTGAACTCCGATAAAGACCTTACGTACCACAGGTGACCTCGAAAATGGAACTTTATAAATGAAACTTGCACATTAACATCAGTATAAATAATAAACAGAAAAAAAGATAAGAGGGAAGGAGATGATAAATCAGAATTCCCTGGAGTCATCAGGATGAATCCCTAGTAGGATGGCTCCAATAACAGCCCCCCAGAGCCCCTAGTTCCTAAATGTTCTGCTTCCTGCCGCAGTGCCTTCAGATAAACACTCTATTCTTGATTTAAATTTCCATTAAGATTTTTATACGGCTAACCATTTCTAAATAGACTCAGTGTCTCCACAGTGTCTTACTATTACTTGATTGCTTACATTTTCTCCCAGAGAACATGCAAAAATCCCACAGGGTAAGGTTTTTAACGTTTCATAAGCCCACACGAGACTTTAGGCTTAACTTTTCATAGAGGCATTCATTATACTGTGACAGTCTCTAGTCAGATAAGAAATAAGTTCATCTTGAGGAAATTCTATAGAATTTTACCAAGGCTTCTTTTTTTTTTCTTTTTCCTTAAACATAATAACAATATGAATGCTAGTTAGCTTTTATGCAGCAGTTACCTCTCCCCCCAGAGTGCACAAAAACAGCAGGCTGATCTGCTCCCTCAGCCTTATCCTCACATACCCGACTGGTGTGAATTATAAGTCCCCATATGAACTAGGGGTCGTCATAAGAAGTGAAATGTAGTTTATTGACTGTCACCAAGTTTTCCATCCTTCTTTCTTCACCCCAAAATAGAAGGTCCCGAAAGTAGACCTAGACAATTGTCCATTCCAGATCCCCTTTGTAACTCATGCTTTCCTCTAGAGCCGGAGTGGCAAGCTATGGTAGGCAGCCAAAATCCAGCCATCCCCATTTTACAAATAAAATTTGATTGAACACTGACACACCCATTCACATGTACACTGTTGATACCATTGTAATTAGCTAGTTATTAACAATAGGAAAGGAGCTAAGGGGGAAGCTAGGCATTATAGAGATGTCATTTGGGCAGCTTCACCAGGAAGCTGCAATTTCACACTCCCCAGAGAACCACCAGCCCATTCCCCACAGAACACTGGGGGAAGGGACCCAACAAAGGGGAGATGGACACATGCTGCAGTGAATTTGGGGTGACTAGGGAAGGCGCCTGTCAGTCACAACTGGGAACAGAGATTATTGGCTGGAGTGGACGTGGCCACTGCTAGCCC
Source organism: Miniopterus schreibersii (assembly GCF_964146895.1). NCBI lineage: Eukaryota > Metazoa > Chordata > Mammalia > Chiroptera > Miniopteridae > Miniopterus > Miniopterus schreibersii. Next base: position 62,662,053 of record NC_138111.1, on the reverse strand, counting down.
TCAAAATTTTGGGAATACATCATTCCCTAAACAAAAGAATTCACTCTCTTGCCTCTTGACTCTTTCTTGTGGCTCTTGGCTATCCTGCATTTGCCCATATGGCCCACAGCCATGTGGACCCCACACACAATGGACTAGTGGATTGCAGTGGGGAAGACAAGCTAAGCTAGTCTGATGCTGTATTGGATTATTCCAATATGGAAAGGAAACTCTGGACACTGGCTCTGAATTTAGTCCTATTGAAGCCGCAGCTACACTTCTATGATGGGGCAGAGGGAAATGGGACCTTGGAAACTCAGGGATTTGATTCCACACCAATAAAAATCACTCCTTCTCCCATGTGAGTCTCAGAAAATTCTTTTGCTCTGGGTTTTGTAAGAATTTCACTCCTACAAGCAATAGGTGGGGATGTGGACCTCTCCACCAGTAACCCTGTCTGTGACTAATTTCTCAATACAATACAGAGTTGAATAGTTGTGACAATGACCATAGTGGTTTGCAAACCTAAAATATTTGCTATTAGTAATATTCTATCCCGGCTGTAGAGTTTTTCTGAACAGTTTAAAATCCTTTTCCTCATCACTTTGACTCCCTACCAACTTGATTCTCCTTGCCAGACTGACAAAGCTTTCTCTGCTCAGGAGATTCCTCCAGACCTACAGCCAACATGTGTTTTTTGACCTCTGTAATCCAACCACTTGCCATTAACAATGACTTCTCATGTTTCATAAGACACCTACAATATTATGATTTATAACAAATAAATATATTTGGCTATTCAGATGACCAAAATATGTTTCTCTTATATAATTGATTTTCATTTATACTTTTGGGCTCACAGATCCCCAAAGCCTTGGAATTTTCTAAGCAATAAAAGGAATGGAAGCATCTTTTATCATAATATTTGGTCTCTTGTCTTCAGTTACTGAAAACACTCAGAGCCATAAAGGTGAAATGGGTGTCTCATTATTCATAACAAGCCTCTTTCCAGCACAACCAGTTTTATGTTAATGAGGTGACTTTTGGAAAGTACTTAAGAATTAGGGCTGGTTGCCAAGGGAACCAACCATAAGTAGAGGGTTGAAACTTTCAGTCCCACCCTCGATTTCCTAGAATGAGAGACTGTCTAGAGGTTGAATCAATCACCAATGGCCAATGAGTCAATCAATTATGACTACATAATGAAGCCTCCATAAAAGCCCAAAAGGAGCATGTTCAGAGACTTTCCAGGTTGGGGAGCCAGAACATTTCTCTTTCCCACCAGGCCAGGCCCCAGCCTCCACCAACACAGAAGCTGCTTTGTTCAGGACTTGTCCTGTATCTTATATGGCTACTTATTCATATCCTTTATTAGCTTTTGTAATAAATCAGTAATCTAGAGTAAATGCATTTCCTGACCTGTTCCAACAAATTGATAGAACCAAAGGAGGGAGTTATGGAACCTCTCACCTACAGCCAGTCAGTCAGAAATACAGGTAACAACTTGGACTTTCAGTTGGCACCTTGAATTGCAGGGAGTCGTTAGAACCTCCAAAGTATAGCTGGTCAGTCAGAAGCACAGGTGAAAAATGGTTTGTGACTGCATCTGGAGTGTTGGTGTGGGAATCCAGTTTTATGGGATTAAGCCTGTTAGATGGGCCAGGTACAGAAACTCACCAGTGCAGGAAGCCCCAGATGCCTAGCATATCACTGGTCATGTTGTTCAGACCCCCTGAGCGTTTCCTCCCTAAAGATAACATCTAGGTATCAGTTGTATTTCAGCTCCAGGCCCAGATAAGCAGCAAAACCAGACAAGTGTGAAACCAGACAAGTGGCACTGAACTGCCTCAGGACCAGATACATTGACTGATGAACCCTTGCCCTGGCACTGACCCATCAGTGGAGACCATGACTCTGAAAGAGCACACCTGGAAAGCTGATGAATACTTTATTGAGACCCTCCCTTGAGACCTCCCCTAAGATTCCCCTTTGTAAGAAAGAGATAAATATGCTCAAGACAAAGGACCTAGTGGGTGGTCCCCACCAGGGGAGCATGCCAGCACCATCTTCATCCTTCTGAGGTGACCCCATGAGACTTAGAACCAGGGGAGCAATGGACAGTGGCAGCTCGTCTGGGGCTTACCCCCTGAACCTGTCTGCAAGGCCCCCTTTTCTCGGGCTCCTCAGTGAGCCAGAGCAGCCCAGCCTGGGCTCTCCTGCTGTTGCTTCTATTCAACTCCTTGTCTCACTGTCCTGAGTATAGTTTTGCTGCCATCATGGGCCCAATACCCTCTGACTCAGTGCTGAGTATCCCTTCCCTCTGGATGTCCCCATCCCCTTTTAATAAATTTAATTTTTCTTTATTCACCTGTCTGAGATGATTATTTAGCCTGCCTGTGCACCACCAACCAACAACCTTTCAAAGCCCTTTACCTGTAGAATGGGATGCTATTTCTGCTTAGACAATCTCAGAACTTAGTTAAATTGAGTTGAATTTTCATTCCCCATACTTGTGCCAGAAAATGGCTTGTTGATGTGAGGAAGCCTACACACACCACACATTAGAATTGGGTCAAGGAACCCAAAAGGACATCCTTATTAAATAAAATCCAAGTAATAACATCAATCAGTATAAGACATTTTCCTCAAATCTCTTAGATCTCTGGTTTCATCATATTCTATAAATGTTTGCAAAGAAATACTAGGATTTGATATCTTAATTCAAATTTTTTTCTGACATATTTTGAATATAACCCTTTCAAAACTGGTTTGATGTATAACTCACATGCCAAAACATTCACCCATTTAAAGCAGACAAGTCAGTGGCGCTTGACATATTTTTAGGTTTGTGCAACTATCATTCTAATCTAATTTTAAAACCTTTTCATTACACCCAAAACAATTCTATATCCATTAGCTGTGGCTTCCAAGCATCTCACACTAGTTTCCCAATGCCCTGTGCAAACATTAATCTACTTTTAGTTCCTATAGATTGTCTATTATGGAGCTTATGCATAAATTCAAACACACAGTACATGGTTTTTGGTGACTAGCTTGTTTACTTTGCATAATATTTTCAAAGTTTATCTACATTTTTGCATGTACCAATACTTCATTCCTTTTATGTATGGCTTAGTAACATCCCCGTTGACATTTTTTGAATCACCAGTTTGTGGACATTAATTTGTTTCCCTTATGGGACTATGAACATTTTTATACAAGCTTTTATGTGGAGTGTGTGTGTGTGTGTGTGTGTGTGTGTGTGTGTACCCAGAAGGACAATTGCTGGGTCATATAGCAGCCCTATATATTTAACATTTTGAGGAACTGAAACTTTTCCAACATTGCTGCTTCACCATTTTACATTTCCACAAACAATGTAGGAAGGTTCCAAACTCCAGGTTCTCACCAACACTCACTGTCTTGTCCGTTAAGGCCATCATAACGAGTGTCAGGAGGCACCTCATCTTGGTTTTGAATTGCATTTCCTTAATGACTAATGGTGCTGGGCATTATTTTTTCTGTGCTTATTGACCATTCTTACTTCTTTTTTGGAGAAATATGTACTGAAATAATTTTCCCATTTTTTTGTTGGGTTATATTCTATTATAGAGTTTAAGAGTTCTTTGTATATTATGGATTTAAGTTCATTACCAGGTAAATGATATGCAAATATTTTCTCTCATTTAGTGAGTTGTCTTTAAAGTACAAAGTCTTAAATTTTGATGTCAATTTATCTATTTTTCTTTGGTTGCTTTCTAAGGCATCAGTGCTAACCCAAGTCATAAAGATACAATTCTGTATTTCCTTCTAAGATTTAACAGTTTTAACTCATAGTTAAGTTTTTGACCCATTTTGAGGTAACATTTTTGTATGGTGTGAGTTAAGATTCCAATTTCATTCGTGGCATATGGATGCTTATTTGTGCTAGTACAATTTCTTGAAAAGATTATTCACTCCCAATTCAAGTATCTTGGCACCCTTGTTCAAAATAAATTGACCTGGAGTGTGAAGGTTTATTTCTGGACACTCAGTTCTATCCCACTGATCCAAAGTATGTCTGAGGTGTAGCCCCTTAAGGTTTGTTCTTTTTCAATATTGTTTTGGCTGTTCTATATCCCTTGCATTTTCGTATAAATTTTTGCATTAGCTCATCAATTTCTGCAAAAGAACCAGTTTGAATTTGATAGGCACTGCTGAACATTATGTATTACATGATCTCTGTGAAACTTAAGATATCCTGCTGATATAAACGTTAGACTGGTAATTGATGGGTGTTGGCTACATTTAGTAGGAAATACTAATTTTGGAAGGAAGTTCTGGGAAGGAGACCTCTGAGTACCATAAAAAGGTTATTGCCGCCTAGATCGAGGGCTAGGGGATGAAGCTCTGGCATCATTCCATTTTTCTAGGAAAATGTCATTTCAACCTAATCAGTTTCTCATGAGGTGTTCTTCTTCTCTACCCCTAGCATCTCACATTACTTTACCACATTGCAGTACAAATAAGAGCAGTAGCTCCCACATGCAGTGCCAGTCACTGTTCAAAACTCATTATTTGTACAATATATTTAATGCTTACAACAAACTTAATAGGTAAATAGTGTGAGTTTTATTATACAGATGAAGATATAGAGGGTCAATAGATAATAGCTCTGTGTATTTAGGGAGAAAGAGTTAGAAATGGGATTTGGACTCAAATTCATGCAACTAAAACTTTAGTTCTTAATTCACATTTAAAATCCCTCTCATCAAGTGTCCAATTAATAAATGTTTCTGGAATCAATTAATTCATCAAAGCTACCTCATGTTGCAGTAGTGCCAATTATTTGTACTGCTTTTCTAAGTTCTCCGAGTAACTCTGAAACAGAGTGTAAATCCACAACTTTCGCATAGAACCCTACCAATCATTTCAGAAAAGCACCTAGCAGGCTTACCATAGTCAAGTAACATTATGTCTGAGATGGACTTCAAAATAACCTACAGGGTGTGAAACTGGGTAATAATAGTGACTAAACAAGATATATTAAAAATTGTGGAAGCTAGTGATTGATATATTGGATTAATTGTACTATTTTATCTGCCTTTGAAAAGCACCATAATGTCCACAATTAACGTTTCTTTTTTGAAGCAGCAATTTTGAAAGTTTCTATTCCAAAGTTATTTGGTGAAATAATGTCTCTTTTATAGAACTAGTAATCCTGAGGAAGATAAAATAAAATATGATGTAAGGTAAATACATAAATAACATTAGTTCTTTGAGAAATATTTGAAATTAATGGTCCAAATATTTTAAATTAATGTACTAGCCAGGTCATTTTAAAGGTTCTAGGTTTCTCTCTCTGTCCCGGTCACAGTGGCAACAGGGCTACCTGATCAGTACAAACCTGCCTTAGCCATGCCCTAGATCCTGAATTATTTGTCTTTGCTGTTCTGAAAAGCTACTCATCAACCTCTGTCTGGGGTAATCACTTTATTGATCAGTCTGAACTTGTGGAGTTCAAGCTTTTTCTCCCAACACTTCTTTAACTGTACTTTCTTTTAACTCCTAAAATGGCCATAAGAATATTTCTTGGGGACCTTCAGCGACAGAGAACATAATATACTAAGACCCCCAGGTACTGTGCTCTGAAATCTATTCTCTTTATTCTGAGGCCCCACTTCCCACAGGCTGCTGCCAGCAAATGCCCGAGTACAGGAGGGATACCAAAGCAAGTCCATTCCTAGAAGACACGGACACCTCTGCTAGGCAACTTTGTTTGAAGACACCTGGCTTAGGAGAAATATGTACTGAAATCAGGTACATGTGAGTCCCCTAAGGGGCTTTACCAGAGCCCCTAGACTGGGTAGCTGATCATGACATTTCCACCCAACCTACCCTCTCTCTCTCCTTTACTGGGAGCCAGGACTGCACTATAATCTGATGCCTAATTCTCCCAGACTTCCACCTCATTTTCTCTTGCAGGTGCTTCCCATAACAAAAATCCTTGCTTATTTAGTCACCTTGGCACCTGCTACTTGGAGGACTGCTAATAATAAAATTACATATGGATAGATTCCCTAACTTCCAGTCACTTTTAATTATAACTTCTTTATACTTGAGTAACTCTTCAGTCTTATATGGTATTTATTGTTTAACTCTTCCTTTCCACCTGACTGCTGCCAGAGAACCTTGGGTAGTGAGGGGTTGTATCTCTTTGTTCTCAGGCTGCTTCTAGAGCCCCCTTTGAGTTGTTGCCCTTTCATTAAATAATGATTGTAGCTTAATGCTCTCCTTGTTGCATATGTGAATCAGGTACATGACAGTTCCCTGAGGAGCTTTACCAGAGCTTCCCCCATTCTTGCCCACCATGGTGCATAATTTTCTGATCAGGAGGCTCTGATTCCAGCTTATATTCCTTCCACTCTCTGCCACAGCTCTTCCCCCACCCCACCCCTGGAGAAAGCAACCTTCTTAGAGCCTTCTTGGGTGGGGTGCTTACAGGGCAGCTCAAGCTCAGCTCCTTCTCAGTGTCCAAAAGACAGACACAACCTCCCACATCCTTGCCACACCACCAGGAGTGGGAGGCTGACTGCTGCATAGCCGCCCTCTCTCCTCCCCGGCCCCTTCCTCCATCCTGCTCTACTTTTAGAATTACCTTAGCGCTCTGTTCAGAAAGGTACAGATGTCAGATCAGCAAATCACTGTTACATGGGACTTAAAGCAGTGCTTTGAAATACCTGCCCTCCCTGTAGTGGTTTTCTGTAAACGGGACAGAGGAAAGGGCATGGATGGTTTGAGTAGAAGAGCTTATTTGACCAGGACTAACTAGGTTCTGGGAAGATGTCAGACTCCAATTATCTGGGGCTTTCTTTAGAATGTGGAGAATATTTGAAACTCCTTTGTCATCAGTTTCATATCCCAGAGATCAATTCCAGAGAATAGAAAAATTTCATGAAATATTCTCTGACACTAATTTGCTCCCCTACAAAGCACAAATTCAATGTTCTTTGGTACTGTACCTCCTTTTGATACTGCTGGCACTCAATAGTATTATCTCTGGCTTTGTAAAATTTTTGTTTATTAATTTGAGAGAGAGGAAGAGCGAGAGAGAAAGAGAGAGAGATTTATTGTTCCACCCATCTAATGCAGTCATTGGTTGACCCCTGTATTGTGCCCTGGCCAGGGATGGAACCTGCAACCTTGACACTTTCAGATGACACTCAAACCAATTGAGTGACCTGGCCAGGGCTATCTCTGGCTTTTGATTCTACCTTGATGCATTTTATTGCAATCCTCTTTAATAATGTGTTTTCTGGATCTGCCATCTCTCTGGTGTCACCCAGGAAACGGATGGAAACGTTTTAGATATTTGCCCGCATCAACACACTCCTTTTATTGTTCTTTTGAATCTGAGTGATTATTATTCATCGTTTTCCATCCACCTGATTTGCCTTGTATTCTATTAACATTTGACAGCAGGATGGTTTCCAAACTCAGACACCTTTGCGTCATGACACTCATATTTTAAAATATCAGTTCTAGTCCCCTTAACTAAAGTTTTTTTCTGTTCTGAGTTATTCTGGGTGCCCCAGCTACTGCTTTGGGATCATTTTCTTTGTGAAGAAGATGTTACCCCAGCTGGTTTGGCTCAGTGGGTACAGCTTTGGCCTGCGGACTGAAGGATTCCGGGTTCAGTCCCATCCAAGGGCATGTACCTTGGTTGCAGGCTCCATCCCCCGCCCCAGTAGGGGGAAGCATGGGAGGCAACCAATTGATGTGTCTCTCTCACATCGATGTTTCTCTCCCTCTCCCTCTCCCCCTTCTACTCTCTCTGAAAAACAATGGGGAAAAAATCCTCAGGTGAGGATTAGAAAGAAAGAGAGAAAGCAGAAAGAAAGCAAGAAAACAAGAAAATCTGTCAAGCTTCATGATTCTAATACTAAAGTGGGCTTCCTCCCATTTCTTAAGTACTATTGCTCAATCATCAACATGTCCTGAAAGACCCATGTCAGCTGTGTCTGGGATGGTGGTTGCAAGGGTTCAATTCTCACATAACAGATGAAGCAGCAGACTCAGCTGCACCTCTCTCCTTATCAAGACCTACTGAGTATGTTCCCAGGGATTACTTAATTCCCTTACATTTCAGCTGGCCGCAAATACATCCCCCATATTTCTGGTCTACCTCAGACCAATAATTATTTTCATTTGTATGATTATTTAGAAATACTAGAATTCAAGGACATATGAGTTCATTTTAACTCTGTTTGACCTGGATTTCTAACCTGTATGTAAAATAACATAGTAGAAAAATTGGAAGGAAAACAGAGGAAATGAGGACATGGACTTCCTACTACTGTTCAGGGGCACCAATCTTTCCACTTATCAGTTACTGAATTTCTGTAATTTTTCCTACTTTGAAATTTTCTTCCAATCAAACCTACAGGTAAGCACTCCATATAAACCTCAACTTATGCACAAAGCGAGTGGAATGAAATTCTCACAAGTAAAAAGATAGTAATATTCACAACTCAAAATGAGAAAGAAGAAATTTTATAGCTACAGATTCAGTAGTGATGCTCTTGGCTTTATGAACATTTTAAAATAGAAACATTTGTCCCTTAGTCCAAAATTGTATTTCAATAGAAACCTTAGGATAATTTTTAGTTACCAGATTCTACTTGCCTGGATAGTTTTCTTTATTTCTAATTCAGTCTTGATAGGTAGTATTTGAAGTTTTTTCATAGCAGATTCCAAAATTTCCACTAAGACACAGACTAATAGAAATTTCCAACTAGCAAATACTTTTACCACAGGTTGTCTTCTTTCAGCTCCGTATCTGACATGTCCTGTAAGACCATGTTGGCTCTCTTGCCTATTTGCTCCTGTGACACAGCTCATTCCAGCTTTATCTCTTTCAGGCACATTCCATGTCAAGTCCCAGGAATTGACTTTCTTTAGAGCTGTCGTGTTTTTCAGTCACCAACATATCTGTTTCTCTCCACAGCCATCCTAGAGATTTTATGAAATTCTGCTTAACTTATTGCCTCCCATAACTTAATTTTCATCATAAAAAAATGCTAGATTGAGTTAAACTGAAACCATAAAGTTATCTTAGAAAACAAACAAAAAAAACAATTATCAGAAATAAAATGAGAGAGAGAAAAAAAGCTAAGGAAAAGTTAAAGGACACACTGAGACACTAACAGTCACACTGCTGAAGATAACTGCAGGGCCAGAGTAGAGAATGACCAGCTGGTACAAGAGGAAAAATTCCCTCCTTTGATGCTCCGATGGATAATACATCCCAGTGCATCCATCCCAGAGTCTCACGTTGGCGACTGTACACATGCAACTTGACTTCTTGACTTTCATCTCTCTCTCTGTCACTAACCATGTTTATATGTGTATCGGGGGTCGGGGGGAAGGGTATCAGCTCAATATTCCCAGCATAATCTGCATTCCACTTACTGTAAGGAAGTTATACCCTTTTTCACAGTTTTTAAATATGCCAACTACAATTTCTACTTGCCTAATTGGCTCAACTTTAACAAAGTAATTATTGCATTTTTAAGCATATTTTAGAAATTATGTGGACTAAATATGGCACAATGCAATTGTCTTAAATATTTTATTTCTGACAAGAGAGCTTAATTTTGAATGGAGAGCATCTTCTTCTTGGAAATAGTTTATGAGTTTCATATTTCAATTACCCATGAGGACCTCTTCCATAACCTCCCTAGGGTCTCTGCTCTCTTTATTAAATATAATTAAAAAATGACTATAGCTACATCTACTGAGCTCATGCTGAGTTCTAGGCACTCTAAGCAGTTTCCAAGCATCATCTCATGCAATTTTATGAAGGAAATAATATTCACTCCATTTTAGAGATTGCAAAACTAAGGCCCTGAGGTTTAAAACATTGTTACAAAACTATAGCTATTTAGAGTTTGGAACTTTTTTCATGTTTTTTCTCTAATTTTCCATTTTTTTAAAATACACAGACTTATTCTAAAAACAAAACAAAACATTTCTCTAAGTTTATCTTTCCATTTTTTAGAAACGTCAAAAAGTTCACCTTATCTTAAACATATTTCCCAAATCTCTAGTCTTTCTCACAGCTATTAAGCTACTTTTGTTCATATGTTAGGTAAGAAATTTTAAATTTTAGTGAAATGCATATGTACATTTATCATGCACAGATCTGAAGAATTTCACTGGAAATTTTGTTCCCTAAATGAATGTCCTCATCTCCAGACCTCGAACCACTGATGGCTACAACACACGGCACAGAATGTTAGAATAGGCAAGGGACAGGCCCATACTCCGGACATGGAAACAGGGTAGGAGAAGGGCACAGGGGGAGTCTCCCTTCCCAGGACAAGGGAGCCTCTGGGCACTCAGACCACAGAAGAACTGCAATCTCATCACTCTCTATATTCTTTCTGTTCTCATTCCACTTTGAATCCTGATATTTCTGATTTATCCCACTGGGTATCACCACACACCCCTTTACCATGATTACACAGTCAGTTGGAGTCATTTCATTCACCATTCTTTGTTGTCACATTTATGAAATGCTGTAGGAATGTAACTCTTGCGTATCAGTTAGTCTAAAGTAAGACTGGTTGTTACATGTCCTTTTGCTGCGGTTCCAAAACCCTATGGACTACATTAAGTGAGGACTCTGCATGACTATCATTAACTGAACAGACTTGTCACCACACATCTAGAAAATTGTAAGAGCAAGACAGAAATAGAGACATGAAAGATATATAGATATTGAAAATACATATTATTCTAAAAGGGATTAAACACACATGCCAAAATTGGGACCTCATTTCTGTAACGGTTGCTCCCCCGACCCCTTGCAGGAAGAAGCAAGGAGGGCTGAGCACCAGCTCAGCTGCACCAGAGACGGGGAGCTTCTGTTCACTGTCAGGAAATATATCCATGTGGACAAGTCTCTCCTGCCCTTCCTAAAGCTTCCACACACCTCGCACCCTCCTACAATATCTTGCTATTTCTTATTCGGTACATCTTTTCTTAGAGGATGTCTATTAGCAAAACCCATTACTATAAGTTTGTTAATATTTTATAACAAAATGGAAAAGTTTACATTCATCATTCAAAATAATGTGCCACCCCGGGGTGGGCTGGGGAAGCAGTCAAAGCTAGATTCTCCTCTCTGCACTTCCCTGTCTCCCGCTTGTACTGCAAGTGGACTTGTCTGCCAAGTCCAAGACCTTCCACTCCGGTGTGGGCCACCCCGTTCTCCTGTCCTGTTCACAACTGGGTCTGCGAGTCTGTACCCTGGGCTGTGCGTGCAGTTCCTTGTTCCCGCCCTTTCCAGTGTTTGTTCACTTTCCACAGTGTTGCTCAGAGGCACAGGGCTCAGAATGGTTAATATTTGCTTAGAGAGTCTGAATTTTGAGAGCTCACAAATTTATTTTTCTCTCCAGCAAAATTTGATCAAATTTATTTGGAGATTTTCCTCTGCTCCATAAAATACCTCTTAATCTTAAAACATCCTGATCACATTGCAGAGCTTCAAGACCAAAAGATGGCCCCAACAGTCCTGTGAAGGAAACTATGTTGATAAAAGCATTTCCAGAGGGCAATGGGGCGTCTATCTGCACACCCAGAAAAACTCCAGCACACCAGTCTCAGAAACAACACTTAACTCCTCCAGGCAGCAGCTTCCTACCCTCACTCCTAATCCATGGATTTTTCCTTCTGGATAATTACCGGTAACTATTAGACAATGGAAATCCCGAGTAGAAAGCCAGGATATTGAAACATGTTATTTCAAAATCAACATAATTAGAAAATGAGAGAGAGACTGACAATAGTAGATAAGTCAGCATTACTGTTCTGAGACCCTATCGATCTGATTGCCTCTCCTTGGGATCTCTTGCTTTGAATAATAAACTCCGCAGATTATTCCTATTGGCACGTGCCCGTTTATACATATTTCATGAGGATTTGACATCACTTTGAAAAGCCACTTCCTCTTCACTGGCGCTTCATGGCAGGTCACCATATCTAATATTGCTGGGACTTCACAGCAGTCACTGCAGCTGATGAAAATGCATGAATAAGCCAGGTTCTCTGTGTGCCGTGACGTGAAAGCACCGGGACTGACTTGGGACGAAGAATCCCTAGCTACCTCACCACCTGACACATCAGGGCTCTCCGGAGAGCAACTATGTGCTGGGGACAGGGTTGGGGAGAGACGAGAGAGCGCTTATGTTGGGCGAGAGTCACTCCAGCCCCCCACCCAGCTTGTGCACACTCAGCAAGTGTGGAGACCCTCCCCCAGCTCTGCCAGGACCGCGACCTACCCCCAGCTTCTCAGTTGCTCTTGATTTCCTAGATTCTTTGAATAAAGTCTTAGATCGGGGACCTTTAAATCTGTGTTCTTTTCTAATATATACATTTTACTAATATATACATTACTCTGAGGAATTCCTTAGCAGCATCCCACAAGTTTCCTGTGTTGTTTTTTAATTTATCTTTATTATTGAAAGTATTGCAAGTATCCCCCTTTTTTCCCATTGATTCCTTCTGCCACGCACCCACCTCCTGCCCCAGGCCTTCACCACACTATTTGCCCACAAAAATCATTCTGCAGTAGTGCAAGATCATTAGATGTATTCAAGACATCTAAAATTCAAAAATGATAAAAATTCACTTCTTTATTGTGGAATAAGTCACCATAGTATAATAATTTTACTCTCGACTTTAAAATTTGGGTGGTTTATATAAGGCATAAAACTGGTAATAAATAGTATTTGTGATTTTTCATATACATGATAAAAATTATCTTGTATTTTTATTTATTATTAAATGTGTTGGGAAGTCATGAAAAAAATATTTTTAAATTTATCATTTAATTTGAAATACTTTCTAAATTCCCTTGTAAATTCTTTGGCATTGTAGATACTTAAAAATATGTTGTCTCCTTTCCAAACACTTGGGGATTTCTTAGGATAACTTTTTTTTTTTTTTTTACTGTCCTTTCATTTTTTTATTTTTTTTTTTCAGGATACCTTAATGTTACTGATTTCTTAATTTCATTGTGGTCAGAATACATACTTGATAATTTCAGTTTTGCCATTTTGAGATAGCTGTGGTCCAGCACACTATCTTAAAGAACATTCTATTTGCACTTAAAAATATGTATTCTGATTTTGTTGGGTTTAGACTCCTCACATGTCTAGTAGATTATGTTGGTTGTCTGTGTTCTTCAGACTTCTCATAGTCTTACTAATATTTTTGTCTATTCTTTTAATTATTGGGAAGGAATGTTAAAATCTCCAAATATGATTGTAGTTGGGTCTTTTTCTTCTTTTACAAGTGTTAAGTTTTGCTTCATGTACTTAGAATTTTTTGTTATTATAAGGCATATACACATTTAGGATCCCTGTGTCTTAATAAAATGCCCTTTTTATTATTATGGAATGTCGTTTTCTCTGGTCAATCAATTGCTTGAAGGCTGCTGTGTCTAACATTAATAGAGTAACATTATCATGAGTATTATCTCCATGGTTTATATTTCTCATCTTTCTATTTTAACTTATTTGCTCATTTGTATTTAATAAGCATCCCCCACCCCACCAGGGGCCTATTTTAGAGTCTTGCTTTTAATGAAGTCAGACAATCTTTGTATTTTGACATGATTGATTGAATAATTTTCATTTAATAAAATTATTAATACTGTTGAGCTTAAGTCAGCCATCCTAATTAATTTTTATTTGTCCTTTCTCTGCTTTGTTCCTTTTTTCCCTCGCCAGTTTTCTTTTTCACTGAGTACTTTAAAATAAAAATAATTTGGTTTATGTCCTTTACTATCTTTTGAGCTGTTTGTAAATGTTTAGGGTCAGCATAGGCATTAAAATGTTCCTTTTGAACTTCTCACAGTCTACTCTAAAGTACATTAGGCTCCCTTAAATAAACGCAATAAAACCTTACAATGGATATTATTGATCCCTAAGCTATCCTCTGTGCTACTATTGTCATATTCTTTACTTCTACATATTTTATAAACTTACAATACATTGTTCATCCTTTTGCTTTAAACATTTAATTTTCTTTCAAAAAAATATTGAAAGAAAACATCTATATTTGTACAAATTTTACATTTTCTACTTTTCCCTTTCTTGCTATTAGATCCTCATGCCCCTTTTCTGTTTTAGCCTGAATAATTTCTTTTAGCATTTCATACAGTGTAAATCTACTACATACAAATTCACTTAGGTTTTATTTATCTAAAATCACTTTATTTGCTTCATTTAGGAAATATATTTTCATTGTATAAAAATTTTTAAGTTGGTTTTTTTTCCTTTCAGCATTTTAAGATGTCCCTCCACCGTTTTCTGCCTTGCCTTGTTTCTGATAAAAAGTTACTTTAATTTCTTACTGTTGTTCACCTTTATGTAATGTCTCTTACAATGACTAGTGTTTTCTTTTGTTGTTTTTTGTTTTAGTATTTTTTTCTTTACTCTTGGTTTTCAACTGTTTGGTTTTGATGGGTATTTAACCTGATTAATATGTGCCAAGTTCTTGAATCAATGGGCTGATGAGTTTCCTCAAAATTGGAGGAAAAAAAATAATCATTTAAAAAATATATGTTTTATTCTCTCACATCTCTCACTATGAGACCTTAAATGCATGTATGTTAGGCTGCTTGCTGGTATCCCACAAGCCATGGATACTCTGCTGATTTTTTTCAAATACATTTCTCCCCCTACTGCAGTTTTAATAACTTCTACTGGCCTTCCAAGTTCAGCAATCTTTTCTTCTTTAGTCTCCAAGTTGTTCTTAAGCTCATCCAACACATTTTTTATAACAGATATTGTCTTATTTAATTATAGAATCTGTACTTCATTCTATTTTAGTTTTCACTTCTCTGCATGACAGTCTCACTGTTTACTTGAATATTTCCATATATATTTTTTAAGACATAGTTAAAATATTCACTTTAAAGGTCCTTGTATGTTAGCTCTAATTACTGATTATCTCAGGGTAGTTTTCTAATAATCATGTTTTCTGTTGATCTGGGGCTCATAGTTTCCTACGTATGCACATATTTTGGGGTTTTTTTTTAGATTATTCTAGATCATTTTTGTTGAAAATCTTGAGAGACAGAAGTATAATAATACTTTGTTATTTTATTACAAGGCAATCCATGTGTCTTCTTTGTGTGATAGTGAGTGAGGCTGATCATCCAGGTTCTACCTCCCAGTAAGTTGAGTGACGTTTGGACCAGGTTTGATTAGGCCGAATTCACCTGTGATTAGCCCAATCCAAAACCTCACTGATTTTTGTTGATCTTGTCATTATTTGAACTGGTAGGGAAAGGGGCTGATACTTATATAACTTTAAATCATACTTAGATTTAACTCAGATACAGCCCTAGAATCCAAGTACCATGAATACAATAGTTCCCTCCATTCTTTAGTTTCCTCTCCACTGCTGCTCTCTGCAAAAGTCAGACATGAAGGTGCCATGGGAATTATTAGGCCTAGTGATTTCCCTTTGCACTTGGGGATCTTTAGGATTATACACTATCCATCTAACTCGCATAATTCAATGACTAGCTAAAACGGCCTCAGCGCTCTAAATTCTCTCCTTCTACACCAAGTCTATTCCTCCCCTCGTCTCATTTCTGGAAGCAGCACCCCAAATCTCTGATGTTCTATGAAGGCTTTGGCTTTTTTTTTTTAATCCAGTTCATCAAGGGTTTTTTGGAGTCACTGTTCTTTATTAGCCTCATAGAAAGATGTTCATTTTGTTCCTGTTTTTCTTTTTTTTTTTTACCAAGGGAATGAGATTACTGTGATCCCTTTAACAACATAACCTAAAGCAGAGTTCTCCATCTACATTCTTGCAACATTTATTTTAAGCATGTTTTACTCTTCCATAGTCATTCTGTCAATTTTAGCTTTCCCATCAATTTTACAGCCAAAGCTTTCTGATGTTCAAAAATACCTACCACAGACAGGATCCCAATAAATAGATTTAATGACAAGGTTTTAAGCTCTGAATAAGAACTTCTCACGTTTTATCATCGTTAATGTAAAACATTGTTTCATATACTCTAACCAGTCTCAGGCATTGCTCCAATTCCCAAGGGTTCCTTGGGTTAGTCCTACCCTCCACTTCCATTACTTAGGAATTCTAGAATTCAATGCATTCTCTCAATCAAATCTCAATTTATTTTTTGGATATTCCTTTTGGAATACAGCTTTTCAGAGAATATCCTCTCCATCTATGGTCAAGGTATGCTGTGCACAGGATAGGATGGAAAATGGGTGTGGGAGTATCTGTGTGGTAAGGGCACTCATGTGGCCCCCTGTCCAGAGGAGACAGGAGTGCAGTCACTAACCATGAGTGACCTTTCTAACCACACCACAGACACCATCTCTCTGCCCTCACCCTTACTCCATGGATGCTCGTCCGGATCAAGTCTCACTGGTGACATCCTTGCTCTGATTTGGCTTATATATAAGCTAACGGTGGAGTAAAAATGTGTCTGCATTTCACAAGGCTGTATAGAAAAAAGTAAACAGTAAGGATGAGGTAGAGAGAAATACACAGTCTTAAATTATATCTTGAAAATCCTCATTTTATGAAACTCTCAGCAGTGTACTGAACAAACTCAGTGCCCGAGCACTCTGTGGACTTGTAGTTTTCCTGCTCTGAGCATTTTATCCAATGATCTAAGATCACTCCTTTGGGTGTTTTTTTTTTTTTAATTAGCAGATAAATGTTTTTTAAGTAACTTCAAGTATGGTGTTGTCTCTTTCCAAATCTAAACTGTGTTTTTAACTCATTTTTTATGTCCCTTGCCCTTGTTCAGTGATATGCCAGGCATCTCATTGTGTTCAGCATTCCTGGCACATGTTGGCAGTGATGCCTCTGCTCACACCAGTCACGTCTCCAAGACACCATCAGTCCTCTTCATGTGTGAACTGTGTTGTTAAATACATATGTGTCAAGGCTTGGGTTTGACCACGAGTGTTCCTGAGTCTTTCCTTGAAGAGGAACTATTATCCCATTATTATTAAGCACTCACGAATTGGAAATGGCACTCTGTGAACTCCCTAGCTGACTCATATTTGCCTTCATATTTTCATTTCAGGTCCTCCTTGCCCAATACCCACATCATACAAAAAACACGTGAGCAGCAAAGTAAAGAGAAAAAGAACATAAGATCCAAAGGAGAAAAAGGAGGAACAAAGAGCAAAAAAGTTAATTGCAGGCACATTAGTTCTAGGAATAGATTTCTACTAGTGCCCCAGTTCATATTTATATACTCAAATATGGATAGACTAAAACCCTGCCGATTAGTTCTTGGTGACATTCTCTTTACACCAATTATGAAATTCCATGAAGTAGCTCCAGACAGCTGCCGTATTCTTTAGAGTAAAGAATATTCCAAATACACAAATAGCAGCTTCCAAAGGGTAAACAAGAAATAAGAAAGAAAGGACAATGAGTAGAGGTGAAATGAAACAGAAAATATAATACTTTTATAGCCATAAAGTCAATGTTGTCGTTCTTGATACTTAAAAATTTTTACTACAGTAATTTCCACTACCCCAAACCTTTTACTCTTGAGATACATTAAGGGTGTTCACAAACGTGAGGTTTATGACTGCGTGGTTTATCTATTCTGCATCACCCTAGAGGCTCCATGACTTGATACACGTTTCCAGTGCTGAAAATATTTCATTACTATTGACCTCTGCCTTGTTCTTTGGTGTTTTCTACAAAGTTGTTTAAAAAAACATGCACCAATGATAGACCATAGCAATAGGCAAGCCATTCCCTCCCAGCTCAACTCTCAGTGGGTCTCCATAAGGGAAGACTGGAAAGCTAACCAATTCAAATCAAGGACCTGGCCAGCCTCTCCTCCACTTCCCTGAAGGGAGCTAAATACAGCTATGCTAGAAACCTGAGTGCCAATTTAAAACTTCATTTCTTTTAAATAATTTTCTCAGCTACATCCACCACAAGATTTCAAGACTCTGACTTTAGGGTTTTTGTTTCTTTGTTTGTTTGTTCTTGTTTTGGGGGTGAAGGGGGTCAATCTAGTCAATATAATCTCTAATACCTCTAATCCCACCCATAAATTATGTTCTTTTTTCAAATATTAATCTTTGACTCATTTAATATTTCAAAAGTTCATTTGTTTGCAGAACGGGCCATCAAATCAGGAGAGAGAGAGAGAATAAATATACAGCCCCAGAATAGGAATGGCCAGCTGGAATTTCTTTTAGAATTTCATATAGTGCAAGTCTGCTAGATAAAAATTCACTTAGGTCTTACTTATCTAAAATAACTTGATTTGCATTCATTTGTGAAATATATTTTCACTGGATAAAGGACATTAAGTTGGCACATTTCCTGCAGTGCTGACTAGCTAACCCGTGGCTCTGGGCATGAAAGATCTTGTCTCACCTTTGCCTGCAGGTCACCCTCGAGAAAACAATCTCACCTCATGGCATCCAGTGTAGCCACATAGCTGATCCTGTGATTTCCCTTATTGCACAGGCTTCAGAAATGCCCACTTTTTCTTCTACATGTTGGCATAACTCTTACATAACATAGTCTCTTTTTTTGAACATGTGCTCCATATACTGCCTTGCATGGTTCTTAATAATTCACAGTCAACTTGAAGATTTAGGCTTAACTTTAGTAGAGACATTTAGGTTCTTGGAAATTTGTTTTTTGAGCCTCACCTATGGGTCACTCATGAGGTGGCCCTTTGTGCTCTCTCTAGAATTTATATCCTCTTAGTGACAGGACACAAATAATTATCGATAAATTTGTTGAGCTTTCGGTATCCAAGACGACTTTCTCAATTACATGCAATGTCTCCTTAAACCCCCCCAACGTTATACATGGGAGCTTTGACTCACTTCCTTTTAGAGATGTTGAAACTGAGATGCAAGAGTTAACTCTTTTTCAAAAATCTCAGAGTTGTTAAGTGTAAGAGCCACGCTTTGAAGCCTGCTTTGTCTGACTCCAAGATCAGGGTTCTTAAGCATGACACACTACTGAGAGGCACAGAAAAGGTTACCAATTAATGTCTGTTGATTGAATGAATGGCGCCATCAAACAATCAATCAAACAATGAGCCTCTCCCAGAGTGACCTGGGCAGCCTCTTCAGTCACATCAATGGCTTCACAACAAAGAAGTTTCTGTTTACTAGCTTGATTGTGTGAAAATCACAGCAGGAAGCTGTATGCAAATAGGACTTTTTTCCCTAAAAATAGATTGCACAAATTATTCCAATGGGGCCCTCTCACACTGGTTAAGTATTTCCAATTTTGAAAAGTCCTTACTCTGTTACTAATGGCCTGCCCTTACCACCTGGCATGCCTTGTACCTTCACCCTTGTCAATCAAACCTGAAATACTTGCCATGGCCCTATCTGGTTTTTTTATAGCAACCTGGTTATCAATAAGCCTGTAAATATATGTTCTGGGCTGTTAATCACAAACCTGTCAAGTCAGAGACTGTGGATTTCCTATTTACCATACCAAATAGTGCACGATAAATGCTAAAATTTGGATATATTTTAATGTTAAGTGTCAGTTCAAGCCAGCTGACCTACCTACCGGCTAAAGTAAAAAGCTCAACAATTCTCAACAGAGCTCTAGTCCCGTATTGAATCACGTATTCAATCTTTCTTTTCATTTCGAATTCTGGCCCTTCTGTTAGGCATGTTCACTTGTGGTGTGTTGTTAGGGACTCGCTCTTCCAGCCTAAGCAGTTCAAATTTCTCTGGATAGTCCAGGATTCTGAGCGGTGTCTCCTGGCTGCCAAGCTCAGCCACATACCCTCTCACGTCCACTTCCGTTTCATTGTGTCTGCTGCTAAGTGCTCTCCAGAATCCTTTCAAAGCTTTCTCCCCTTTGCAGTGTAATGTTTCGTTCATTTTATGTGTTTATTAAGTACCAAATTTGTGCCAAGTAGTTTTTAGTAGTGGGGAATGCGGCCTTGAACAAAACAAGATATTCCTCCCCTAATGGAGCTGATGTTCAAGTAAGAGGAGGGAACTTGATAATAAAACGATAAAGTAAAATACGCGTTCCATATTAGATGGTGCTGCATGATATGAAAAAAGAATGCCAGAAATGAGGATAGGAGTGTATGTGTGTGGGGACAGACTATAATTTTAGATAGTATAGTAGTGGAAGAAATTATTAAAAAGAAAACATTTTACCAAGTTGCTGATGGAGATGAGTGAACCATGAGGCCTTCTAAAGGGAAATTATTGTTTCAGGCAGAGAGAATGGCAGCTTGGTTCTCCTCAGACCTTTAAGTTGATCCCTATGTTTTTCATTTTAAGTTTAAATAAATTGGTTCTTGAAACACATGATAGAATATATTAAATATTTTATAACATACAATAAAATAAGAAATGGCTATTACTGGGATAACAATAAACATTTATTTGGGTGTTTTATCTATCGCACTTTTAAAAATATGACATTCCATAAAGTATTCTACTTGTATTTAAGTAAATGTTTCTCAAACTCTGCACTAGAGAGAGCTATAGAGAGTGGGGATGGGGCCTGGGCATTTATAGTATGTTTAGCAGCATCCCTGATCTCTCCCCCTGCTAGATGCCAGGAGCGCCCACATACACATACACATTCATGACGACAAAAAATATCTCCAGATGTTGCCAAGTGTTCCCCTGGGGAGCAAAATCATTCCCTATTAAAAACTGCTGATTGAAAAGAGCCATGCTCAGCAGTCCTACGGCTTCTGTAGTTAAGAATGCCGTACACCCCAATAAAGGACAAGCTTTTCCCCTAGAAAATGTATAAAGGGGCACAATTGGTTTAGAGTGGCTTGAAAAGTCATTAAGTAAAACTTCCCCCAAATTAGTGCTGCTGTTCATACATCATCCCCTTGTCACTAAGAGGATGTTACACCCGGAAAATGCAATATTATAAGATCTGGGATAGGTGAGGTAGGATGGGGGGGTTACCTTCATAGTTTAAAGTATAAAAAGGGCTAGAGTGAGTGCTGGCAAATTCTGTGGGAGTTTTATAAAGACAGTGCAATGAGAGTGGAGAATCTGGAAATGGATTCTCTTTAAACTGTCCATGTTGCATATCCCACTTTCATCCTCTGATCTATTTTCCAATAGCTTTCTCTCCCTCCAGTGGCACTTCCTCAGGTCATTTCAAAACTCTCCTTCCTATCACAGTGCCATCCAGACAAGCTAAGCCTTAACTCAGGCTAGATCATAAAAGTTTTGTACAGATTGGATTCGTTATATCCCACAGAGCTTTTACACATGCTCCCTGGACTCTGAACTGTCTTCAAGAGCAAGCTGGCCTCAGACAGCACCTGAACCAGTAATTCTCAGAAGCATTCCTTCCTAGTTTCACAGTTAATTTAAAAATATTGTTGCTTCTGCCTGTATCAAACATTTCTCAACTCTCTGGTCGCTCTCAAACTCATGTGGACTCACAAATGTGTTTTCCTGCGTCAGATCTGAGAGTCGCATTTTAGGCATCGCTTCTGTTTAGTAGCCTCGGCTCCCTTGGACCTCACAACATAGTTTTCCAGCTCCCAGCAGAACATGAGGGGTCTCAAACAGTCAAGTCCTGGAGAACAGGCGTGTACAGCACCACACCCCAGGCAGATGAGGAACTGTCCAAGCAGCCGCCTGCAAGCCCACCTTCCTGTCCCACCTTCCTCACCAATGGGGCCTGTCCCAGCACAGCTGACCCTGAACAAGGCAGGGGGGGGTTAGTGGCACTGATCCCAGCACAGTCTAAAAGCTGTGCCTAACTTAGGTCACTCCCTGCTTACATGGATCCTGAACAGCTGACTGAAAACACAGATCCAAACATTTGTGATTTCATATTCAATTTATAATCAGTAGAGAAAACATTAAACATATTAAGGCAAGAAACTGGAAAGAAGAGCGAACCTGGGAGAGGGGGGAGGGGCAGGGAGAGAAAAACGGAAAATTCTGCACCTCAGAGGAAGAGGAATGGTGAAATGGGACCAAGGTAAACCAAAGGCCTCTGTTTATAGTTCCACGTATCCTAATCAGTGTTTCCATGTAACAACACCCCCCAGGCACTGTCTAATATACAACTTGTTCTTGAAAGTCCTGATTCTCTGCTTCTACGGGGCAGAAATTTTTCAGTTTAATGTGGTCCCACAAGTTGGTATTTGCTCGTTGCTTGTGCCTTTTGGGTCATATCCAAAAAATCATTGCCGAGACCTATGTGAAGGAGTGTTTTCTTCTAGGAGTTTTATGCTTTCAGGTCTTGTTTATGCCTTTAATCTACTTGGAGTTAGTTTTTGTGAATGGTGTAAGATAGGGGCTCAATTTTAGTTTTCTGCGTGTAGTTATCCAGTTTTTCCATCAACACTTATTGAAGAGCCTATCCTTTCCCCATTGAGACTTGCCTTTCTGGTCGAATATTAGTTGACCATATACATGGGGGATTATTTCTGGGCTCTCCTGTTCCATTGGTCTATGTATCTATTTCTATGTGCAATCACTTGAAAAAAATGATTCATATCCGTATGTACTTATATACAATTATATCAGATTTTTTATTAAGTCAAAAGTCAAGGTTCAGAAAGTGTCTGTGTGTATGTCTGTGTCTGTGTTTGTGTGTATGTATATTAGAGAGAGAGTACAGATTCCACATTAACCCAGTAAGAGTTGGGAAAGTGGGCAGACACAAAACTAGGAAGACCCTGTATGCCACCCTAAGGATATTGTACTTGCTCTTACAAGTATACTACTAAAGAAGATAATTGAATAGTAGTCAGAAGGAAACAATCTTATTGCTGTCCTTTTGGCATTCAATTTTTTTCATGTAATGCTTGTTCAAACAATAAAGAAATTTAATTCAAAAGTGGTATGTTATACTTGGGTTTACAGTCTGGTTTCTAAAAGTATTATTTTTACCAACCCTTATGAGCTAAGAATTAATGGCTGTGTATAAAATAAGTTGGTAATTAAATTGAGAATAGTGTCCTTGCTCTGGCCGGTGTGGCTCAGTTGTCTGGAGCATTGTCCTCTGCACTGAAAGGTGGCTGGTTCGATTCCTGGTCAGGGCACATAGACAGGCTGCTGGTTCCATCCCCAGTTGGGGTACATATGAAAGGCAACTGATTGATGTTTCTCTCACACATGAATGTGTTTCTCTCTACTTATCTATCTTTCTAAAAATCAATAAAAAAATAATGAAATGAAAAAAATCTGTTAAAACAAGAAAGAATAGTACCCTTGATACAGGCATAGTATTCCCATTGTTGATAATATACACCAAATAATCTGCTTACAATTGATTAAATGGAGCAAACGCCGTGTACATTAATGTATCCTGTGATTTTAATCTTCTGTATTAGGTTTATTTTTAGAGTCAGAAAAGATCTTAAAGCTCTCTAGACAATTACCTTAATGCTAGGTTTTTCACCTTATTTTAAAGTTAGGCAGAGATGAAACATTCCTGTTACCCTTTGAACCACACTTAAATGATGGTCTCTTCTGAATGTCTATCTAAACTCTTGCTGTAACTTAAACTTTTTCTTACTCTGTCTCTTCTGGAAACAGAAGAAAGTAAAACTAATCATCACCTTTATAAAACTCCTCAAATAGTCACAGTGGGTTAGCATCCTTCCCTCAACTGATTGATCTATACACGCTCATTATATCTTTCCTCATAAGAATTGAGTTATTTCTTTAAGTCCTTTTGTCATGCGCTGTAGGGCCCTTTCTTATCTATTCAAATCTTTCATAAAAATCAATTATCAGAATTGCAAAGCTAGGTTCACTGTTGTACTCATATGAGACTCAAATCCAATTTTGTTGATGCTACAAATGTCAAGATGATTTCAAATCATTTTGTACTAGGGATATATAATATAATCCCAACTCTGTGATGCAATCAATCAATATTCTTTATCTAATAAACATCTATTGAAAGTCTACTGTGTGTCAAACAATATAAATATAAAGATCCGTCACACAATGTAAGAGGCACTGAAATAGAGAGTCACATACAATGTGAGGAGAGCTTCAATACAGGGGAATACATGATGCCAAAGCAGTGAAAAGACAGAACATTTCATCTTGTCATAGTTCAGAGAGAGAGCAATAATATATTCTAAGAGAAAATATCACTTTGGTTAATTCTTAAAAGATAAAAAAAATTTATCTAGCTAGATGAGAAAAAAAGACATTCAAAACAAAGGGCATATAAAAATATAGAAGTAAAATTTAAGTAGACCACAAATAAAAAAATGTGTATGGGTCTAAATAAATGCTGGAATATATGGCTGGAAAGGAAGCAGGAGACTAGATTATGAATGGCCAAATGAAATCGGTATAAATAGAAATATGCAACTTTATAAAATTACTGATGTCCGAGGCTCCACAGGATAACTGTTCCTGAGGTGACTGTATATACTCACATATAACATGCACACTCACATATATAAACATATGTACCTTTCATTGAGCACAGAAAGGCTAAATAATCTGTGTTTTTAACTACTTTGCTGAGGTATGACTGACATACAGAAAGCTGTCCATATTTAATATATACAACTAGACAAGTTTGGAAATATACATCTGTGAAGCTATCCCCACAGCCTACGCCATAACCATCTCAAACACCTCCAGAAGTATCCTCCCACCATCTTTATTACTATTTTTTTCTGTGATAACATAAGATCTAACTGCTTAGCAAAATTTTAAGTATAAAATACAATATTTTTAACTATAGTCATTGTGCAGTACAGTAGATCTCTAGGACTTATTCATCTTGTATACAAATTTTGTGCCTTTAAACTAATACCTTCTTGTGTCCCGCTCAGCTGCTCTGAGCAACCACCAGTTCATACGCTGCCTTCTATGAGCTTGACTATTTTAGATTCTTCATATAAGTGGTATCATTGGTGCAGCTACTATGGAAAACAGTATAGAAGTTCCTCAAAAAATTAAAAATAGAACTACCATATGCTCCAGGAATTCCACTTCTCAGTACAGTATCCAAAGGAATTGAAATCAGGATCTCAAAGAGACATCTCCACTCCCAAATTTATTACAGCATTAATCACAATAGCCAAGATATGGAAACAACCCAAACATCCAATGAATGGGTAATGAAAATGTGGCATATACATACAATGGAATATTATTTAGCCTAAAGATAATCCTGCCATTTGTGACAATATGGATGGACCTGGGGACATTATGCTAAGTGTAATAAGCCAGACACAAGACAAATTTGTGTAAAGTTTTAAAACTGGTAAATACCAAAGTTGCAATGTCGGTGTCTATCTGATTTAAAGCATGCTTTATGACTTTAACTCACTGCCTCTGATCCTAGTTGGGCATGGGATGAACTGTGTTCCCACTTCATTATAACACATTCCTTTCAGCTTTCCCTTTCCTTAAGACCATTTCAAACATGTAATGTCTTTGCTACACCATCTCCAATTCTTTTCTGTTAACTACAGAACAAAGTATACCACAGAATAAATTCATAGCCTGGTGATATCCATGACTATAATCTGTCCAAAAAGTTTCACTACTCATATTTCTATTTCATTGTTCACATAATCAAATTTGCCTTTCTAGCTAACCTGCTCTAGAAGTCGTTTCCCATTTCCGTGCCTTTTTATTAATGCAGTCCTTTCTACCTTGACTGTCTAACTCATATAGTAACTCCTCCCAGTCACTAAGGACTTCAATGCACACATTTTATAAAACCCCTTTGATTGATCTACTTTAAAGTGATCTACTCTATGTGTATGTACATACGCATTAATTACAGACAGATGCAAATACACTGTTTATTGAATGAATAAACTCCGTATTTTAAAACCAAATTATTATCTAATGTCCAGGACATGTTGAATTCCACTGCCTTTCCCCCAATTTTCAGACACTATACTATAATTAATGAGCACATCTTTAGTTTGTTTACATTGGTAATAGAACAGAAACATTGTTCTGAAAAAACAAATGGACTCCCTAAACAACCAACTACCAGAAAGTGATTCAGAAATGACAGAGAGGGTTTTCTTTGGAAGATTAAAATAAAATACTTTTAATGGTCCAAAAATGTGTAAAAATAACTTAAGAAACTATATAGTTGTGGTTGTGCTTTAGAAATAGGCCACTAATAAATTAGTAAATGGAAAGTACTTTTAAAACGAATGTGTATGGGACTAAATGAAGCTCTTCATTATATTAATTGGTAACAGTTGCCATGGCTTGTACTGTCCATATGAAAAGCTGCATGGATGATAAATTATTGAGGAATCATATTATGAATAAAGAGTAGCTTTGCATGTGTGTAAGTGTAACTGTAGTAGATGCAACTAGATGGTAATCCTCAAGTGCTTATGAAATCTTCTATGGTGCCTGAATCCTAAAATTTTTCGGCATCTATGTCTCTCCAGTGTGACTTGGATAAATATTGATTTGCTGAACTCAATGATGCAGTTCCCTTTCCCAGGGACCGAGTCACAGTTAACCATGTGACCTTCTAGAGGGACAGGAGGATAGGTCCCTTCATACTTAAGAAGACAAATAAACATTTTTAAATGCCCTTTCTGTTCTTGTCCCTGGATTTTGGTGCAATAGGATATGGTATTTAGGATGCCATCTCCTGAGTACAAAGGAAGCTCAGCAATATATTGAAGATAGATGAAAATAAGGCAAGGTCTATTCTGTGACTTGATGACTTGAACCACTTAATCGCCTAAGCTTAGGTTCACCCATCTTTTGACTTACTGTTAAATAAAAAAAACAAGTGAATTTCCTTAATTTCAAGCCACTTTCCTTTGGACTTATTGTTCCTTACGGCAAAAGTTTCCGCCTTAACAACAGCTCTTGCATTTCACACGTGTACAGTGCATTGATCTGACACAGTTCTGCCTTCTCCAGAAGAAAAAAACAAAACACAAAGACAGAGAGAAGGAGGTGGGGAGGGCGCAATAATTTAACAGAGTGGGGGATTCTGCCTGTCAATTCCTTTCATGAGCTATGGCCTAACAGGCATGTGAGATGAAAAGCATGAATCCATTTTTCTTTCCATTGGGTCTCAGTGTCCACGTCAGTCACTGTGGGTAGCTAGCTTCTCTGAGTGTGATTTTAATATTTGGTACCTATTTCTCATACTACCTGGCTCTTATAAGTCAACCACTTCATTTGGTGCTCCTGAAATAAAGCAGTAATTTTCTTTAACATAAGAAGAAAACCTGCCTGCCCTAAACTTACTGAAAAATGGCAGTCTCCTCTCCTACCAAGGTGATGTAAGTCTGATCTGACAAAACAATCCTGTGTTAGCTTATCTACAAATCTTCTCATTGTGCTCAGGGGGTCAGTGATAGCAGTAGAGTCATCATTGTTACTAAATCCTTTGAGCACCACTATATCACAGGCACACTGCTAAGTGCTTTCCTTAGATTATCTCATTTAAGTTCCACAGTCATTACAGGAGGTGTGGTTACTAAGCCAGTCTTACAGACGGAATTATCAGCTAAATTGAAGAATCTAAGGTGCAGAAAGATATGCTAGCTCTTCAGGTTCATATAATTACTAAACAGTTAGCAATAAGCAACCATACTATTAATTTTCACCAATAGGAGTAAAAGTTGAAATGAGAAAGTCAACCACGGATTGGCTTTCAGATAACAGGTTGTTTTCTGCTAAAGCAACTTTGTGTCTCTTGGTTTATAGAAATTAAGGAGATACTACTTGATTTTATGTCATCCTAAAACTAGGGAGCCAAAGGGAGAAAATATATTCTGATATTGTTGTGTTAACTGCCGTAAACCTAACATTTCATGGGGCATCACATAAAAATATGACTAACCTGCCCTTTATTTTAAATATCAAATTATTAGGAAAAATAAAGTAGATGTACAAAACTAAGCATCATGAAAACAAAAATCAAATTTTGCATGTGTCTACAAATATATGCAGTAACTGTGTTAACATTCAAAATATATTTAAAAGATTACTACAGATACCAAATATTTCCCAGCGTAAAACCCAACTTTACATGGAGTTCAACATAAAAAGGGACATTTTTCTTTTCCTAGGTTGTATCTACAATAACCAACATATTGACTGCCTTTTGGCAGATATTTTTTCCGGTGTCTCAAATGGCACAATCAATCAAATTGACTCTATAATGATCCAGAATAGCCATTAAGAAACAACCTTGAGGTGAAATGCTTTGACCTTTATGAAACTTTAAAGATTGGCTTCCCCAAGGATCAATTCCTGACCCTCTACTTTACCTTTGGAAGTTGGCACCCTGAGGCACTCTATCAATGTAAAATTTATTGAAGTCTTTCCCTTTCATACGAGTTGTATGCAACTCCATTTATCATTTCTCTCAGTGGAAAAATACCTCACTCCAAATACCCTCGAAATGTATCAGAATTAATTCTACTATAGTTCCACTTTTGGGGGGCGGGATAAAAGATAGGTATTTACAGATTTTTTTTTAAATAAAGAGCTATATGGCAGCTCTCCCTCACCTACTATATTTCCTCAGAAAATCCTTATTTCAGGCTAAAATAAATTACAGTAAAACTGAAGAATAACGTTAGACCACAAACAAATGTATTCTACCTATTTGTGACTGGGGCAGAGTGGTTCCTTGGTCCCCTCTGGAAGTGTTATAAACACACGATGTCTGCTATGTAAAGGGCGTTATTCCCCGTACTATGGTAAAAATCCAATCTTGGTTGCAGAGAACAAAAATTGAATCAGAATAGCCCCAGCAGAAATTTATCGGAAACAACTCTGGTAGTTTACAGAGTTTAGAGAAAATCAACCTGAGGATCCACATAGAGCCAGTCACAATCAGGCTGCTGCCAAGGAGCATCCTCGCGGTCCTTGCCACTGCTGGCACCACTGCCCCCGCGGTCAGCTCCTGACACTGTTCCACTCCACTCTCAGCGCTTTAATTGCACATGTGGATGCTCCACTCAGCTGCAGCCACAGTGACAATCACGACCTGACTCTGGGCCTTTGTTCCTCCTCTCGAGTCAAAGTCCAGCACATGCACTTTTCCATCACGTTTGGGTCATGCCTCAGGTCCTAGGTCAAAGAGGGAGAGGCAAAGGAATATATAGAATGTCCCCTTGGGCCCTACAGTGGAAGGGGCTCCCAAGATTATTTGGGTTCAGAAACACCAAAATTGAGATTAATTAGTGGTGAAGATACACCCCATGTTGATATTTACAAAATAAGGTAAAGAAAGTTGAGTGACATAAGTAAAAAATGGGTATTTCTTCCATGGCCCCAAAGAAAAGATTCCATTTGAGCTATGGGGACAATAAAGGATATATTAGGTGGTATTATATATAAACTCTTAAGTAGTTCAATTCAAACATTAAATTAAAAAAATAATAATTTTAAATGTTTTCAGGAAATAGAAGAAAGGACACTTTTCAACCTTTCCTGAGATAAGTATAAGCCTCTTACCAAAATATTATGATGATATTAGAAGGAAATTAGCATATCCCTTTGAGTATAAACAAATTATTATTAAAATATTAACAAATTTAGCCCAATACTATGTAAAAAAGTTTATTCATCATGACCAATTGAACCTCATTAGGAATATAAGGTTAGTTTTACATTCTAAAAGCAACCAAAGTAACTCATGGCATTTACAGAGTAAAGAAAAAATATATATATACTGACTTCAACAGATGCATAAAAAGCATTTGACAAATCCAATGCTCATTCATTTATGGTTTTAAGAAAAATATTCTCAGTAAAGTAAGCTATGAGAATCTCCTCAATCTGATAAATGCCAATCAAAAAAGCACCAACAGCTAATATACACTTAATGGTGAAATACTGAACACTTTCCCAAGGTCAAAAACAAGTCAAGGATATGTTATTTCTATTTAACATTGTACTAGAAGATAATTAAATAAAAGGCATAGAGATTAGAAAGAAAAGGCAAAACAGTGATTATTTTTAGAAGGCATTGTTGTATAGAAAAACGCTACTCAAACTATAAAAGATATACTAGAAATAATTAGGTCAATATACAAAAAATCTCTTGTTTTCCTATATATTATCCAAGACTAATGGAAATAAAATAGAAGCAATATCATTTACAAATTATCAAATGCCACCAAATACCTAGGAATAAATCTAACAAAAACTACTGCAAAATACAAAACCTTGATAAGATAAATTAAAAAAAGAAGTTTGCCTTGAAAGATTAAATTATTAAAATATCCATTCTCTGCAGAGTTATCTATTTAAATTTAATGTAGTTGCAGTTAAAATCACAGCAAAATATTTTATAGAAATTGGCAAGCTGATATTAAAACTTATATAGAAATAGAAAAATGTCACGTAGTCAAAGTAATCAATGTTAGAGAACTTAAAACTACCTGATTTTAAGACATAATATAAAGCTACCAAAGTCAAAACAGTGTGATATTAGTCTAAAAACAGATAAATTTAACAGATGAGTTGTCAATATAGGGATCACACATATATGTTTAAATTATTTTCAGCTAAGGTGGCAAGTTAATTCTGTAGGTAAAAGAAAATATTTTGGCAGTACAAAAAACAGATATTCATATGGGTTAAGAAAAAACCTCAACCACTCATTCCATACACAAACATTAGATAGGGTTACATTACAGACTTAAACATTAAATCTAAAACCACAACATTCCTAGAAGACATAGGACAATATATTTACAATATTGAGTTTAAGTTATCTTCATAGATTTAGAAATTTATGATCATCAGCAGGGATTTCAAAGCTATGTACTCATGGGATATACAGAAAGTGATATAATATTTACCTATCATGTTAACAAATATTGTTAAATACCTAGTTATATGCTAGTTGTTTGGAATATAGCAGAGAAGATGACAGACAAGATCTGTGCTCTCACTGAACAGGGAAGGAAGGAAGGAAGGAAGGAAGGAAGGGAGGAAGGGAGGGAGGGAGGGAGGGAGGGAGGGAGGGAGGGAGGGAGGGAGGGAGGGAGGGAGGGAGGGAGGGAGGAAAAACCATAGAATTGCAAATTCAGGAAAGTTGCAGGATACAAAACCAACGTACAGAATTAGTTGTCTTTCTATGCACTAACAATGAAACAGCTGAAAAAGAGAAAATAATCGCATCCTCAATGACATCAAAAACAACTAAATACTTAGGAATAAATTTAACCAAGGAGCTGAAAGGTCTATATACTGCAATCTAGAAGACTTTGATAAGTAAGATTGAAGACAAACATATTGAAATATTTACTATATTCATGGATCAGAAGAATTAATATTGTTAAAATGTCCATACTACCCCAAAATATCTATATACCAAATGCAATACCAATTGAAATTCCAGTGGCATTTTTCATGGAAATAGAAAAAAACATACTAAAATTGTTATGGAACCACAAACACCCCGATAGTCAAAGCAATCCTGAGAAAGAGGAACAAAGCTTTTAGAGTTATCACAATTTATAATTGCAGACAATACTACAAAGTTACAGTAACCAAAACAGTATGATACTGGCATAAAAACAAACATAGGCAAACAGAGGAGAATTGATACCCCAGAAATGAGCTGTCACATATATGGTCAGCTAATATGTGACTAGAAAGCCAAGAATACTCATTGAGGAAAAGATAGTCTCTTCAATAAATGGTGTTTGGAATACTGGAAAACCAAATGGAAAAAAAAATTAAATTGAACCCCTATCTTACAACCACTTACAAAAATTAACTCAAAATGAATTAAATGCCTGGCCGGGCGTGGCTCAGCGGTTGAGTGTCGACCTAAGATCCAGGTGATCGGGGTTCGATGCCCGGGTTGCGGGCTTGATCAATGACTCTCTCATCATTGATGTTTCCGTCTCTCTCTCTCTCCGTTCCTCTCTCTGAAATCAATAAAGGTATATTTTTTTAAAAAATGAATTAAAGACTTAAACATTAGAACTGAAACCATAAAACTCCCAGAAGAAAACAGGGGAAAGCTCCTTGACATGAACCTCACAATGATTTTTTTCCCCACGTGGCACTAAAAGCACAAGCAACAAAAGCAAAAATCAACCTGTGGGACTGCATCAACTTAAAATACTCTACACAGCAAAAGAGAAATCAACAAAATAGACAACCAACGAATGGGAGAAAATATTTACAGAACATATCTGATAAGGGATTAATGTCCAAAAAATATAAAGAACATATACAACTCAATAACAACAAAAATCTGAATTAAAAATGGGCAGAACTGAATAGACACTTTTCCAAAGAAGACATACAGATTGACAACAGATACATGAAAAGATGCTCAACAACACCAATCATTACAGAAATCAATACCACATCTATTAGAATGGCTATAATCTAAGAAAACAGGAGAAAACAAGTGTTAGCTAGGATGTGTAGAAAAATAAACCTTAGTGCACTGCTGGTGGGACTGTAAATAGGGACAGCTACTATGAAAAACAGTATGGAGGTTCTTTAAAAAATTAAAATAGAACTACCATATGATCAGCAATCTTACTGATGGATATATAGCCAGAAAAATGAAAACAAGATCTTGAAGATATATGTGCACTCTCCCATGATCATTGTCACAATAGCCTAGATTTGGAAACAACTCGTCAGTCAATGGAAGTATGAATATATATACACATATGCACATACATATATACATACACATACATATATATTTTAGATGCTGTGTATTTATACACATATATACAATATCTATAAATTACATATATGTATATGTAATTTGGCCATAAACAATAAGGAAATCTTGCCATTTGGGACAACATGGATGGACTTTGAGGAAAAATGCTAAGTGAAATAAGTCAGACAGTGAAAGTAAATATTACCATGACCTCACTTATAAGTGGAATCTAAAACATCTGAACTTATAGAAACAGAGAGTAGAATGGTGGTAATCAGGGTGGGGGAAATGGAGAGAAGTTGATCAAAGGGTACAAACTTCTATTTATAAGATGAATAAGTTCTGGAGATCTAATGTACAGCATTGTGATTATAGTTCAAAGAATGTATTATATACTTAAAATTTATAAGAGACACCAATCAGAAAGAACATTATGCACCCCTATGTTCACAGCAGCCTAATTTATAGTAGCCAAGATCTGGAAATGGCTCAAGTGCTCATCAGTAGATAAATGATTAAAAAACTGTGGGACACGCACATAATGGAGTACTATGCAGCTGTAAAAAAAAAAAGAAGGACTTCTTATCCTTTGGGACAGCATGGATGGACCTGGAGAGTATTATGCTAAGTGAAATAAGCCAGTCAGAAAAAGACAAGTGTCACATGATTTCACTCATATGTAGAATCTAATGAACAAAATAAACTGATGAATAAAAAAGATCAGAGACATTGAAGCATGGAAGAGACTGTCGCATCTCAGAGGGAAGGGGGTGCAGATTAACCAATGAATTTATATGCATATATGCATAGTCCATGGACAGACAATAGTGGGGAGAAGGCCTGGGGAGGTGTGGGAGCAGGGTGGAGAGGGTCAGGGGTAAGGGTAAAAAGGGGACACCTATAATACTTTTAACAATAAAGAAAAAAAAAAGGTAATTATGTGATGTGTTAGAGGTCCTAGCTAACACTGTGGTGGTAATCATTTATATATAATCAACACATACCCCCTAAACTCACATACTATCATGTCAATTATATCTCAGTAAAGCTGAAAAAAATGTACAGAAAAATAGCTTACCTTGGAAATTGTCTTTGACTCTAGTTGTTAGAGTGTCAAGTATCTACAGCTCTATGACTTTGTCACTCCTAAAACCACAACTACTGAGGAGAGCATCCATGATCTCATGAAATATTCCTCTCTCCCTCCCTCTCTTTTTCCCTCCCTTCCTTTTTCTTTTTTAAATCCTCACCTGAGGATATGTTTTTACTGATTTTAGACAGAAAGGATGGAGAAGAGAGAGAGAAACATCGATGTGGGAGAGAAACCAATCCGTCACCTCCCGCACGTGCCCTGACTGGGGACTGAACCCACAACCTGGCTATGTGCCCTGACTGGGAATTGAACCCGAGACCCTTTGGTGCATGAGCAACACTCCAACCACTGAGCAACACAAGCCAGGGCCAAAAGGGACTCTTTTGAATTGCTCTCTGGATCTGGTTTTAATTGTATTTCCATTATTCAAAGCTTACTAAAATCATAAAACGTTTTGAAGACAAACTAAAAACTGATGTAAAAAATTAGATATATGAAAGTTGTCCTCTCTCTCAAATCCCTGAAAATTAGTTGTACCTTTGGCAATCTATGTTTTCTAGATTTTCCTACAAAGCACTATTTGTGCACAAGTTTATAAAATATTTTAAAATAGTAAATAAAAGGGCCAATTTTATTAATTAATATGATTTTATATATTTATATTATAGATGTCTTAGAGAACTATTGAAGGCTTCAAGTGATCATGACAAAAAAAGCACTAAGTAAAACAAACTCCATTTAAGACTCTACAAAAGATAGATTACAATTTTACACCTTTATTTTTAAAATCACACATTTACTTTTTCCCTGATACAGTCCCCTCTGAAGTTATCTTTCTTCCCTAAAGTAGCTGACTCAGTGTATAATTTTGTATTTAATGTCACCTTTATTTACTGGCAAAATCACTTCAGGCAGCTCTTTCATCTTTGACATTTTCTGCAGAATCAGTTGCCACTGAAGCAACATACATCATCTTTATGATCAAATAAAATTAGTCTGAGTTCATATCTACCTGTATCCTTCTGTTCTTAACATCCCAGCAAGTTGAATTCCATGTGACTTGAGAAGGAAGTTTATCATCTGTGTTTCAAGTCAAAACACAATATTTGAAACTGCCACAGTTTATATAAAAGTATATTTATTGTTTGTGGAATTTTTCCCTAATCTGGGTATTGAAGCTTAAAATCATGCCTGTGAGTGATGAGCAGTAGGAAATCTCCACATTCTATGGGCTCCCCTTTGCAGGACAAGCTATTTCTCCACGGGGTTTGCAGAAAGGCACTTTGGGGAGTCTGAATACCTTATGCATGAACATATTTCACTGGAACCGAGGGGCTGATTTTCCTTCCTATAGACAAGCAAGGGCTGCATTGAAAGAATCAACAAAAAAATGTCCTTTAACAGATGAATGGATAAAGGGAAAAAATATGTGTGTGTGTGTGTGTGTATATGCTGCTAAAGCATACACACACACACACACACAGGTTGGGGCAAAAATAGATTCATATGGAAAAGAATACAATAATTAATAAATAATACAAGAATAAACTGTTCTGCACACTCACAACTATAAACCTACATTTGCCCCACCCTGTATATTCAGCTCTAAAAAAGGAAATCCTCCCATTCGCAACAACATGGGTGACACCGGAGGACAGTATGCTCAGTGATCTAAGCAAGACACAGGACGGGAAATGGTTCATAATCTTACCTGCACGGGGAATCTAATATAGCCAGACTCAGAATGAGAGAGTAGAATGGTGGTTGACAGGGTTGAGGGGAAGGGAGAAATGGGGTGAAGTCGGTCAATGATACAAATTTTCAGTTATGCAAAATGAAAAAGTTCTAAAGATCTAATATACAGCATGGTGGTGATAGTTAATATTGTATACTAGGAATTTATGTAGAAGATAGATTTTTTTAATGTGTTTTTATTGACTTCAGAGAGAGGAAAGGGGAGAGAGAAACATCAATGATGAGAATCATCAATCAGCTGCCCCCTGCACGCCCTCTACTGGGGATCGAGCCCGCAACCTGGGCATGTGCCCTGACCAGGGGAATTGAACTGTGACCTCCAGGTTCATGTGTCAACGCTCAACCACTGAGACACACTGGCCAGGCTAGAAGATAAATCTTTACATTTTCTCAACACACAAAATGGTAACTATACAGAGGCAATGAATATGTTAATTAGCTTGATTTGGGGGATTTTTTTCACAATGTATACATATACCATAGCAAGTTATACACCTTAAATACATATAATCCTTGTATGTCAAAGGTATCACAAGAGAGCTAATTTGAAAAATTCATATATTTAAACTACCCTCTTTCTCCTAGATTGGAAACTAATAAACATCTTTTCTGTAGGTTTTCTGAGCTTCTTGACCAACATCTCTCCTGATTTGGCTGGGGCATAGATGATGGTGGACTTGGATCAGGTGAATCATCCTTCATTTCTAACGTCTTGGTTCACAAGTAAGTACTGGGCAAATGTCCACCAAGGGGCTACAGACCTTAGGAGCTTAAATCTGGCAGAATGCAACCTCTCTAACAGGAGCTAAGGTAGATAAAGTAACATTACCAAGCTACAGCTCCCATTCCTGGAAAACGCATCAAGAAGGAGAGAGGCCGCTAAGGGTCCTCAAAAGAACACACTAATGTGCTCAATGAAAGAGGCACTTGGCCACCTTGTACTCAGAGGGAGTGGAAACAACTAGGGAGGCTGGGACAGTCTCAAAGTGAACAGGACTGATTCTCAGTAAGAACTAGGCTAATAATCTTTGAAAAGTCAAAAAATATTGCAGCATTATTCATAGTGGCCAAGACATGGAAACAACCGAAGTATCCTTCAATAGATGAACTGGATGAGAAGGTGTGGTACATATATACAATGGCATACTGCTCGGCCACAGGAAAAGATGAAATACTGCCATTTGCAACAACATGGGTGGATCTTGAGAGTATCCTGCTAAAAGAAATGTCAGACAGAAAACGTTAAGAACCATATGATTTCACTCATATTTGGAATATAAGACTGAAAGCAACAAATGAACAAACAAGAAAGATAAAAAACTCATAGACACAGCCAACAGTGTGGTAGTGACCAGAGAGAAGGGGGTGAGGGGCAGTAAAGGGTGAAAGGGGTCAAATATATGGTGATGGAAGAAGGTTTGACTTTGGCTGGTCGACACACAAGACCATGTATCATAGAAATGTACACTTGAAATCTATATAATCTTATTAACCTATGTCATCCCAATAAATTTAATTTTAAAAACTAATGAAAAATCATGGGATCGAACAGAGATATCATTAAACATCTTTATTCAGTTGTAAAGAGAAGTTCAAAATAATCTGATAAGCCACAGTTATTTTCAAAAAATTATAGCATCAATTAGCTAAAATTGATAAATTAAATTATACTTGCTACATGCTAGCCTATTTTGAAAATATAGTGTAATGTATTTGAATGAGTACAGGCTTGGGGATTTAAATCCTAATGCTGCCGCTAATTATGTACCATAGAGTAATTCATTCTTCTCCCAAAATCTGTTTATAGAAAAATATAAAAATTCTTACTTATCTAACTCACAGGATTATTTTAGAGATCAAATTAAGATAATCAACAACAACAACAAAAAACACTGTAAACTGCAATACAATTTAACAGAACTGATAGTATTGGAGGAGAGATTTGGAAGCTAAGGAATGTGCGTCGGATTCCACAGCATAAATCTTTTTCTCACTGTATTTATTTCTTTCACCTCTGTTTTCATAACATTTGAAAAATTTCAGAAACAAAGAGCTTAATGTGCATTTTGGTACGAGATGTACTTACAAAGAAGACAAAATTCATGGGATAACCTGTAAGAAAAGGCAAGGGAAGCCTGAATAATAACAGAGAAGATTATCCTTTATCTGCTTTTCACACGTATTTATGTGTTTTAGCCACATTTAGTCAGGGTCTATCATGTATCAGTCACTAATCTAGGTGCTTCTGTTTTAAAAGAATTTAATTGTTGGGGGAGAGGATGCAAAGTTGCAGAGAGAAAAGCAAGATATATGTTGGGTGCCCCCAAAAATGTATGCACGCGCTTTGAATAATTATAAAGGCAGTGTTTATTAAAATACATTTCATTTTCAAAATTGAGCTATCAGCTGTTAAAGTGTATATACATTTTTGGGACACCCTGTATATACACATACGTAAATATATTTCCACACATAACACATATGTGTGTGTAAAACATGTATATATACAACATGTTTATATATATATATATATATATATATATACACACACACACACACACAAATGCATGTGTGTGTTCATATTTCTGAATGTTTAGGAAATAGACTTTTATAGAGAAAAAATGAGGGTAAACCTGGTTCTGTTTAATGAAGTGGCCAGAAAAATGGTCTCTGAGAAAATCATATTTAAGCAGCTACACGAGGTGAGAGTCCCCGAGACTAGAAGAGCTTCCCCATCAGAGGATTAGGGGACAATGAACTGTTCCTGGAAGACACTGGACGTGCTGGAGAAATGGTCAGACAAGAGATTGGCTCCTAGTAAAAAGGGGATCAATAGGTGCCCGACTGCGAAGGTGTAAAGTGTGACTGGAAGCTAATAGGTTTTGAGAGGAGTTCCATTGTTCAGAGATAACTCTGGCAGGTTCAAGTAGAAACCGATTCCCATGAAATAAACTACTATTGTGCTGGCCCTGAGAAAGGAATGTGCTTGTGGTGTAGACAGAGTGGCAGATGTAGAGACGGTAAGTATTTCATTTTGATAAGTTGTACATTATCCTAAATTAGTTAGCTTCTCTCAAACCTTTGTTTTGGTTCTCACAGTGCATTTTAGATCGATTTGATAAACCACATGTTTAAAGCATTTTAATTTGGTCTCTGAGCATTTCTGTCCCATGACTTCTGGGATAGACTGCACAGCCGACTACTTGGAAGCTGCCATTTCCTCAAGGTAATTTTCCTTATGACAGGGGAACAGAGAAAGAAGGCCAGAGTGGACAGATATGGGGGGTTTAAAGGGGACTTTTAAGAGGAGGGATAATAAAGAAATGATATTTACTGTTCACGATGACCCATTGATGAGGCAAATTTTTGATGCAAATTATTGAGAAATTCATGTTCACATAAAAACCTGTAAACAAATATTTCTAGCAGCTTT
This sequence comes from Miniopterus schreibersii, assembly GCF_964146895.1. Classification (NCBI taxonomy): domain Eukaryota; kingdom Metazoa; phylum Chordata; class Mammalia; order Chiroptera; family Miniopteridae; genus Miniopterus; species Miniopterus schreibersii. Next base: position 62,623,108 of record NC_138111.1, on the reverse strand, counting down.
ACTGGTAATAGCCCCAAACTGGAAGCAACCTAAATATGTTTCAATGAGTGAGTGGTTCAATGGATTGAGTCGCACCCATACCTTGGGATTTACTCCCTGACAAACGGAACAGCTTGATATGTGCGACTTATAGCAAGGGAATTACGCTCACTGAGTAAAGCCCATCCCAAAAGGCAGCGCACTGTTTGATCCCTTTTATGTAACAATCTAGAAACAGCGGAACCCCAGAAAGGAAGGGCGTCCTCTGGAGCCCTCGCTGTGACAAAATTGCATAGAACTAATTATACACACAAACGGGCGCACGCCAGACTGATGGAATCCGAATGAGATCAGTGGATTGTATCGATAGCAGCTTCTTGGTTGTAATATTGTAATGGTTATACCAGACATCACCACCTGAGGAAATTACGTGAAGATTATACCAGGTGCCTCTGTATTCTTTCTTTCAGCCTCTTGTGAATCTACATTTACCTCGAAATAAAGTCACATATATACTAAAACTCAAGAGAATGGAAAATGTGAATAGAATGCTGTGTCTACTTGGAAATATTTAATCAGTAAACAGAATCCTTCCCACAAAGAAAGGCCAAACCCTTGATGACGTCAGAGAATGTTTTCAAACACTTAAAGAAATAACATCCATTTTAAACCTACTCTTCTGGAGAATAAAAGGAGAAACTGGTGCTATGCCTGCTCGCGTATTTACTGGGGAAGGGTGCCGACGATTGTAACTTAGTTCAAAATGCCTGAAGTACAAAATGAACTGAGAGCTTAACACAGCGATGCAGAGACAGGCCATAAAACAAAGATAATAAAGGCCTAACTGTAGAATCTAAATTATGGGTCCACATGATTTCATTGTAAGTTCTTTAAAATACTCTTTATGTAAGTATTTTCTTATGAAAATGTTGAAAAAGTGGAAGGCAACAATTGGAGACCATGAATGGAGACAGCACCGAGATGGAATTTTGCCCAAAACGGGTCTTGAGTAGGTAAGGGGGCCGTGTTAGAGACTGGCTTTAGGTGCCAACAAGGAGCCCGCCAGTGTGGCTCAGCGGGGGAGCATCGGCCTGGGATCCAGGCGATCGGGGTTCGATTCCTGGTCCGGGCACATGCCTGGGTTGCGGCCTCGATCCCCAGCAGGGGGCGTGCAAGAAGCAGCTGGTCAATGACTCCCTCATCATTGATGTTTCTCTCTCTCTCTCCCTCTCCCTTCCTCTCTTTGAAATCAATAAAGATACATTAATTAATTTTTTTTTAAATGGAAAGTTTACATATGCTGCTAGTTCTGAAAACAGGGCGTAAAAAGCAATCAATGCAATTAAAACATTACAGAACAATGAGAATATCATGTAATTATCTTATTAAATGTAGAAAAATCATTTGATAAAATTGAACAATCTTTCATGATTAAAACTCTTGCCGAGCTAGGAATAAACCTCAACTACCTTAATGCTAACAAATAGGTCTACAGAACATTGATTGCTAACAACCTTAATGATGAAACACTCAGTGTTTTTCCCTGAGGTTGGGAGTAAGAGGGATAACACAGGATCATTTTTTCTATTCACCATTGCACTGGGAGACCTAGCTATTATATTAAGGAGATAGATAAGGAGATGATAGATGATGGATAGATAGATTAGATAGATTAGATACATAGATGATAGATTGATAGATTTTTTCTTTTACTATGATTCAGCCATTTAATAAAAGAAAAATAATACCTCAGTTTATTATAGATGCAATCATATACAAATATATCAACTTATGCTTTGTACTTTCCAACATTAAACAAAAACACACATTAACTATAAGTTAATATAGTTAAATAACTTATATTAAAGCAGTACAAAAATGTGCAAAACTTCCAACTCTTTTTTCTTCTATCTTTAGCTACATTTGCAATATTGTAAGAACTTATGATTCTTTTTTCTTATGATCACTTTGCTAGATACCTATATGTATATGTGGATATACACACACACACACACACACACACACACACACACACACACATATATATCCATATATGTGCAGGTATATTAATTTGGTAAGAAACTAAAGCCAATGACAAACCAACACAAGAAAATGTTATAAATAGCTAAGAACCTTCCTCATCATTAGAAAGTTGAAAACCATCCCCCTGAATTCTTCTATCTTTCCCAGCCAAACAAATGGTAAAAAAGCAAAGCAGATAAGACAGGCTGGCCTTCATGAAGCTTCACAGATTAAGGCCAAGTTCCCTCAGACTCCAGTTCCTACTTAAGAGGGTAATACCTAACCTTCCCATGGATATGAGCTGTGGAAATCCGACATATAGCAATCATAAGAGTCTGCTGAAATGAAGCCAAGTCTGCTACAGCTTGGAAGGAACGCTTATTATAAAAGTCTGTGGGCAATTTCAGGGACTCATGGTCAGTAGGAAATTCTAGCAACTGCTGCCTAGTGGCCCAGATCCCTCCCAAGCAATGGAAGACGTCATCTATAAAGATGTGTTGAAGAACAATAGAATAGCTTTGTGGAATTACTCACACTTGGAGGCAGAAAAGATCCTAGAAATTGACTACTGTTTCTTCTTAGTCGAACACATGAAATACAAGGGACATATCCCTTGTTCAAGGTCATAGGTATGAGACAGGTGAGGCAAAAGCCAGCACAAGGTTTTCCCATACCCAATTCAAAGGTCTACCCTCAACAACATAGTGCCAATAGCCAGGATGTATAAATCCATATGTAGGTGCATATAATTAACTCAGGGAATAATTGGCATCTGCTAATGGTGGTTGTATCTTCACTCATGAGTTTTCTGTGCCGTAAAATATTGAAGAGGGACCAGGTGCTGCATTCAGATGAAAGATCTGAGCCACGCACTGCAGTAGAATCCCAGCGTCACAGATCAGCCAGCCTGGAAGGCAGTGGAGTGGGAATTCAGTGCCGTCCTGAATGGGAGCTGGCTGGTGAAGCAGGGCCCTGTGCAATGGCAATTTTCACCTGAATGCAGCACTGAGCGGTGCTTTGGTCTCTAGCGGAAACATGTTGGAACATATTTCACATCGTAGTTAGCACTTCAGCTTGAAGGAAATTGGAACCCATTCAATGAATGATTGATAAATTGGCTGAAATTTATTTTTGGAATGTCCAGAATCTAAAGAGATTAATATTAAGCCATTGCACAAAACTTTTTTTTTTTTAAATCCTTTCTATATTTAATTATGTTTATAGGTCAAAGTGAGCAGGACTTTCATAGGCCCTGGTTACTTTTGCCTTCCTAGGCTCCTTCCTCCATAAAAATATTAAAATTACATTTTAAAGTACCAGTGTACTCTATTAATTACATATTAAAACAGTTTCTTTCATCTGTAAGTTTTTATAATAAAATTTTTAAACGGAGGGGCTGGTGGGGTAGGTGGAGGTGGGCAAAGGGGGGAAGAAATGGGACACCTGCAATGTCAACATTAAAATTTTTTAATAAAAACAAACCACATTCTAATGAGCCTCTAAAATTATTGTGAGGCTAAGGCCCTGCATCTACTGTGTTAGGTGGGTGAGTTGGCCCTGAGAGGACAGACATCTTTCCTTAGAAACTGCAGAAATCCCCTGGATTTCATAAATCAACAAAGTGAGGAATGCCAACACTTGCTTAGATATCTTCAATGTGTCATTAGTGGAAACATTTGACTTGTATTTAAAGGTCAATTTTACACAAAAATGGGTTCTTAACCACCTCACCATATTCAGCACTTAGAAAAGACTAAAAACTAAACTGAGGGACCAGTTTTGTCATTAGATGTTCCTTGGGAGTAAGGGTAACTCATGTGCATTAGCTCCTGGCAAAAGGGTTTCACTCTTTTTTCTCAGCAAAGTCACCTTATTTTGAGAATAGAATAGTTGAAATTGCAAAAGTCAGAGTTAGCAAAATAACAAAGTGCACTGTACTTTGAAAAATGTTATGCTAATATATATTTAAAATATTTTCGTTCCTGTTATAGGCTTATTTTATTTTACTTCATGGGACTCATGGAAGTGGGAAAGAAAAACTTTCTACATGTAAGATTTCAGAAGACAGTTAAAGTAATTTTTCATTGCTAGGCCATCTGTCAACCATATATATACTTTCAGCAATTCTTTTGGTCATGTCAAGATTATATCTGAAGCAGAAATAAGTTCTCAGTAGAATAAAACAAAGGAGAAACAGAAGAGAAACAATGGTGATTTGCTTTGTAGTCTGTGGTTGGTGATGTTTGCTGACCGGTCACGAGTATACACATGTCAGCACTTACATTAGTTTAAGTCATTTTAAACACCTTGCTGACCGGTCATGAGTATTCAAGTACCGAAAAGTAGCCAGACGCATGGGTGAGTTTTGGCTCAAAATAGCCAGTCAGCAAGGTGTTAATAATTAAGGTATCTATTATGTTCATTTGTTTGACATTATTTTAAATAACTGCAACAACAATAACACCCCTAAAGGCATTAAATATCAAAATTCACTGCTTGAAAACTTCCAAACACTAACAGGTATCACGTGAGAGTACATATAAATATGCCTAAGCTGTTTCTCTTTTGTCTTTAGATTTATATCTGAGTATGTTAATACAACAAAGAAAAGCCAGTAAATGTTTCCTTCACTTTTTTCTATTTTCTATTATTATTTTCTAGATTAAAATACTTTTCTAGTCCCTGACAGCATTTTCAGTTGCTCAGGGTGTTGCATAAAATAATCTCTAGAGGTGTTCTGGCTTCCACTCTTATGGTAGCAGCTTCAAATGTCCCCAGTTGTCTGGCTCATAAATAATTTAACTGGAATCAGGTGCTGTAATAAGTTGAACTTCTGGGGGAGTGACACACAGTGATTTAACCCAGAGCCTGATCATACTCAGTTCATTACACTGAAGAATGCTTTTCAATCTTTCCAATAAAGTCCATAATATCAGTCCAGAGGATATGCCCTCTAAATTCAGCTGTTTCCCTGACCTTATTTTGTCTCTTTTAAGACTTCTTCTGGATTGGGTCATGCGTAATAATCTCCAATTTTGGCAATATACTAAAGCAAAACAAATCACTTGGGAAGGGGTGAAATTGAAGTAGCCAAGTTTCAAATCAGTCAAAATTGCATCCTCATGGGAGAAACACCCAATTCAGGAGGCTCCATTCTGCCGTTTTCCTAGCCTTAGGCCTAATGCCACCAATACCAATACTACTGTGCAGCTCTTATTAAAAAAGCATGTTTTGCTTCCTATTACTTCATCCATGATGAGTATTTTTGTGTAAAATTTTGAAATTTCAGTATTTTGAAATGCACAATCTCATGCCACACTCGCAACACGGGATAGCTGTTCACCCCAATTGCCACATGTCCTCTAGTGGGAGAATTGAGTAGTTTGGTCATTTAAGTTACGCTCCATGTGTGTAAAGTATACAGTGTTATGAGAAAAACAGAAATAATAGATATTTGCAATAAAATAAAAATTTAAATTTTTTAAAAAAACAGAAAAAGTTTGGCTCTGCCAACGACATCAGGTTAAATTTATATTTGATATTCTTATGGGGAATGAAAATGTGAACGCCTAACTTTTTGATGGTAACTGCCCCCCACTTGCCTAGGGGTGCTTTTCCTCCTGTTTAGTACATGATAAACAATAACTTGGTTTTCTTCAGCAGCTGGTTTTCATCAAGAGGTATCCATTCTATTTCTAAAGGTAATTTGTGTGTGTGTGTTTACTTGTTTCCCTTTTCCAATTTGTGCCTCTAAAAAAGTGGGGGAGTCTATCCTTAGAATCCGAAATCTTTCAAGTTATAAGAAAGAAGAAAGTTTGCTGCAGTCTCATGAGAGCAGCCAAATGACTATAGGGTTTTGGGGGTTTTTCTCCATTGCCCATTTCCTCAGAAAATCACCACAATCATGACTTAGATTGCCTTTCTCTGGTTTTAAAAGGGAACGTGTTGGATACTTGAGCTCAATTGCTGGCCTTAAACTGAGGAACTCCTTGAATATTACCCTTCAAGGTAGCATTGGTTTGAAGAGTTGACATGGTTCAGAAACATGATTCTGTTGGAGGTTTCTGTGGCACGCAGAGTTTACAGTTCTGAGTTTTGCTGCCCTGCTTCTGAGTAGGATTGGTATCGACCATTTCTACGCCTCAGATTGTCACACTGGCCAAGTTAGACCCAAATGGCTAATCCTGGATATTGCAGAAACCTTGGAGGCCATATGGTCCCATTCACTAACAAGTTGAAAGTCTCTGCTACACACTCAGCAAGCAGCTATCCAGGCTCTGCTTGCACCATCGGCATGAGAGGGATCACAATCTTCTCTGAATGGTTAAGTATGAACACCTCGGGGGGAACAGCCAGATAAATGTTTAACTATCCACACCGCTACCATTACCACCACTGTGATACCCAAAACACTGAATTTAAGGCCCTCAAGTGACACAGAAAGAGATAGAAAAGAGAAAAAAAGAGAGAGAAAGCTCCACAGCCTCCTCTCCCTGGAAAAACCAGGAGCACGCCTTAGAAAAGGGATATTGCTGGGTATGGGTGACCCTACATTAGTCAAAACATAACAATTAGCCCCAAACTATATCACATCTCAGCAATGAAATGGTAATTTGGTGTATTTTAAATATCTTAATGCAAAAGGACTTGATTACAGAAAATTGATGGGAGAAAAACAATAGTATTTAACATTAGAAGAAAGTTATTAGACATCCCCACAAAACTAGGTCATTCAAACACTAAATAAAAGGGGATCCAGAGAGGGTGCAGAAATTCCCATAATTTGACTAAGATGACCAGTTAACTTGAAAGTTACAACTGGAATTTAATATCAGCATAGACTTGGTATTAGTATTTAGTAATTAGTAGTTAGTAATTAATATTAATGTTTGGACTGGCTGGTGTCACTCAGTGGTTGAGCGTCAACCCAGGATCCAGGCGATCGGGGTTTGATTCCCAGTCAGGGTACATGCCCGGGTTGCGGGCTCCATCCCCAGTAGGGGGCGTGCAGGAGGCATCCGATCAATGACTCTCTCATCATTGATGTTTCTCCCTCTCTCCCTCTCCCTTCCTCTCTCTGAAATCAATAAAGATATATTTAAAAATATATATATATTGTTTGTACATCCATGTATGTCTGTGTGCATATGTGCATGATGTCTTTATACTTAAAGAAAACCCTAGAAAAATCACATTTCTTATTCTTGACAAATTTCATTAATTTAACTTAAACAATTTTTTGTATTTAAAATTTTTGAGATAAATATCCAACTTCAGTTCTCTCTGATCTAGATAGTCCTCAGTTGACACCTGTGCCAAAATTCTGATACTGGGAGTTCACAGGTCAGTCATGCAGCATCCCATAAAAATAATGACAGTATTATCACTGTCTAGTTTTCTTCCTTGAATTCATAAAAGAATTCAAAACTCCACAGTAGTTCCATGCCGGAGAGAGTACCACCAGTGTGTACATTTCACTAGAATTCAAGGCCCAGGCGAAACTCAGAGAGAACCTCCTAAGGATAGAGCCTGTGGGCTGATATATTGTTTATAGAGGAGGAAGATATGGAAGATTAAGATGTTTAGGAATATACACTGCAAAAGAAAGATCAACATACAAAGTTGTGTTTATGGCCCAGGATATATATGTGAGATATTTGTGTGCAAACAGAATAACCTGCCATGAAACATTAGGGCCTGTCTTGGGTTCTCATTGACTTCAGCCAGATCTACCTGCTGTGAATGATGACAGGGGTAAGTCCTGAGACATCAGGCAGTTATACCCTCACAAGGCAGCTGGATACCTTACCATCTCCCTTTGTTATACTGACTAATCAAAGAAGCATAAAGAGGAACGGGGTCATCTTTCTCTAATCTACTCTTTTCACAATGAAGGCGATTCTTTTAACATATTGAAAAAATGGTGAGCCAGCTTTCAACTGAACACTTTGAGATGGGGAGCTCGTACCTGACAAGGCAACACAGACCCTCACTTGATATTTCTAACTTTTTAAGTCTTCATGTTGGACTGAAACATTTTTCCATGTTAATTCCATATGTTAGAACTTCAGGATCTAGACATGATAACCCTTCCCATGTCTAACAGCAACTATCAGTTTCCCATCCGCATCTCACCTCTCTCTTTTCTCTCCAATTCTTTCAGTAATTCTAGATGTGGTAGTTTCTAGTGTCCCCTCACTATGCTTTACACTCTCTTCTAGATAAGCCCTAATTAGTTAAAAAAACAACAATGTTCCCCTGCAAGGATAGAAACATTTCCTAATCTGGTAGTGGCAGCTAATTCGTGCACTGTCCAAATGAGAGCATATATCTTGGTGGAGACATTTGGGGGCCTGGAAACAAAGAAGTGAATTTTCATTTTGTCTCTACCATTCACATTGTACTTAACTTTAGGAAAACCCCATATTATCCCAAAGATGCCAGAGAATTGTTCAATTTATGATAATGTATTATTTTAAAGTTCTTTGACCTTCAGGGATAAATCATGCCAAATAGTTACAAGGTTAACAGTGGTAAGGCAATTATTTCTATTCACCTTCTAAACGGAGAATTTAGAATGGTGTCAGCAGGTTGGTATCAGTGCTCCTTTCAAGTTCTATAGAAATTGCAGCCAAATTTTCGAATCTCTGCTTTATGAATTCCTTGTGTAGGAGCCTCGCATATTCTGAGATTCTAAATGATACTTTTATTGATTGCTGCTTTAAATGTTAATTCCCCTGGCTTTCCATTTCACATTTCTACCTCTTTTTGCTACTCCATTGGAAGTAATAACACTGAACTTATTTACAATTTATTGTTAAATTTATTAAAATTCTATAAAATGATAATATAGTTGGTTAAGCCATACAGATGATTTAGTTTGGTGGAGTTTCACATTTTCTGATCAGGTGAAATGTCTCTGTGGAAATTTCCAGTGCTAAACCAAGACTTAATGCCACACAATGAGTAAATATAATTCATGCTTACATTGCTTTAACTACTATCTGTTCTGTTGAGCAACATCCAAGAACAATCTCAGATGAGCACTAATCTGACTGAAATGGGGGGAAAACAACTAAGATTAATACAAGTCATTCCCATTCCACAAATCACACATCCTTCACACTGTAGTCAAATATTCATGGGGATGTAAAGCACAGCACAGGGAATATAGTCAATAATGTTCTAGTAACTGTATGGGGTCCGGTGGGTGCTAGACTTACCATGTGATCACTTTGGAAGGTACATAGATGCCTAAGCAAGATACTGTATACCTGAAACTAATATAATATTTAATGTCAACTATAATTGAAAGATAATTTTAAGTGACATTCCTAAATTAAAAATCCGGTTCTATAAGTCCTTTGTACAAACCTCTGAAGAAAGTGTTTAGAGTAACACCTATGGTAACTCACCTGAGAAATGCAAAGGAATAGATGACAGCCTGTATATGGAAAATGTCAGCAAGATTATTGTCCCCTGGCTAAAGGCTAAAGAAAGGCACAAGTCACACTGAATTTCTTTTCACTTTGAACAAGTTATAGTACATGTTGTGCTACACAAGAATGTTTTCAACTTTGTTATTAATACCTACCCCCAGCAAGACAGAGCAAATCAAACCATTGGAACTGGCACATACTTTTCAGAAAGAATCTCCAGAGTAAAGAAGCGAATGAGAATTAAGGAACATGAGTCTTTTCCATATGACAGTCTCATACGTGACAGACCATTGAAGCTGGGTCGTCCTAGTCTGGAGGAGCAGGGGGAATTGGACACTACGAAACACACTGGTGTGCACACCTTCCATGTTTCCAATCTTGGAAATAATTCCCATTTTGAAGCACCAATAACAATTGGGACACAGCAAAATGTAAGACAAGGTTGCAAGAGTCATTCCAAAAATATCCATGAGTTGCCACATTGATCTAGAGCAAATATAGTTACATCGTTATATTTTTCTTAGTCTTGGGGCCAGGGTTGGAAGATTTAGGGGAACAGGCAAATTATAGCACTACACACATTGCAAGATTTGTCATACTTAAATGCCTAATCCTAAATGTACTCCTTTCTTACCTTCAATTCTTTTAGCTGTCTTGAAAGTCATACACAGTAAATGTCTAGGAATAATGTCCCTACAAGAGGTGTCCATGTCCTGTTTCCTAGAATCTCTAAATGGGCTACTCTCTATGGCAAAGATTTTTGCAGGTATGACCAAGTAAACAACCTTGAAACAAGGAGATTATCTTAGTCCATGGAAGTGAAAGAGAAAGGGAGATAGTCAGAGTCGGACACACCTGAAGATGCTACAATCTTGGCTTTGAAAACAGAGAAGTTAGTTGCCAAGGAATACAAGAAGCCTCTAGAAATTGGATAAAGCAAAGGGACAGATGTTCCCTTATAATTGCCAAAAAAACACACACACACAGCCCTGCAGACATCTGAATTGTAGCTCAGTGCAACCCTTCTCAGACTTTTGACCTCCGGAATTGTAAGATAATAAATGTGTTTTTTCAGGACATTAAATTTACTACAATTTGTCACAGAAGTAACAGAAAACCAATATAATAGTATAACATTACTGGCAAGACAAAATTCAAACTTTAGACTGTAACTGCAAGTCCTTCCAATCCTACCAACTTCTTTATTCCCATCTCTCAATGCTCTTCAATACGCACTTAATTTTCAATAATAAACTACTTGTACTTCCTATATTTTTTAAAAAGTTAAACTTTGTATTTTGAATTGTAAGTTCACATGGGGCTGTAAAATAATGCAGAGATGTCCCCTGTAGCCTTTGCCCGGTTTCCTTGCAATGAAACATTGTCCTTATTATTAAAGCCATTTTTAATTTCAGGTTTTCTGTCATTTTTAACTCAAAGCATCTTAATTGTTCCAAGTTATAGCACTGCTTTACTGACAGTTTGTAAAAATTTACAAAACTGACATTTTATAAAAACAGCGCAGTTTAGAAATGCTGGTTATTGGTCCAAGCTTAACTAAATTTTGGAAGCCGAACTCCATCCTAACAACAACTACAAGTCTGAGCAAAGCGGAACATCAACAAGTCTTCTTACATCCATAGAAGTGAGGCCACAGGGCGAATAGCTGCCCCCGAAATGGCAGAGACCAGGCAGTAAACAGAGAAGGTGACTCACCGGAGCAGGGCCCAGCTCGGGCGCCGCAGGGCCAGGGCCGGGGCAGGGAAGCCGGGCCGCACTGGGGAACTGCAGGAGGCTCCTGGAAACCACCCTCGAAGTAAAAAACAAAACAAAAAACACCTCCAGGGGACTGGCGGCAACCCTCACTTTTGTGGGTTTTAAGTTTTGACTTATACCAGTTCCCACAATGAGCTTTGGAGAAAAATCCCACCCCGCCCACTGTAAGAGGTGGAGGAAAGGAGCCACCTTGAAACACACCGGGCCCTCTCCTCTCCTTAAACAGGGCAGCGCTCAGGAGAGACTATTGAACCAGGACCCACCCTGCAGGTGCTTAAGCGGAGCCTAACTCACCTGGCGAAATGCAAACACACAACCTGTGGGCTCCAGTCTTCCACGTGGAGGGAGGCAAATACCCGCTCAAGACCTATTGTGCCTGCACCTGGGAAGAGCATCCAGCTGCAGTTCCCTCTAACTGTCCAGCCTCATCTAGGGGGGGTGGGGGTGGGGGTGGGGGTGGGGGTGGGGGGGTGGCTGAAGAGCACTGGTGAAGTTCACAGACTAGAGCAGGGGTCGGGAACCTTTTTTCTACCAAGGGCCATTTGGATATTTATAACTTCATTCACAGGCCATACAAAATCATCAACTTAAAAATTAGCTCTGAAGCCCGGCCAGAGTGGCTCAGCAGGTGAGCATTGACCTAGGATCCAGAAGATCGAGGTTCAATTCCAGTCAGGGCACATGTTGGAGCTGCGGCTCGATCCCCAGTGGGGGGCGTGCAGGAGGGAGCGGAACAATGACTCTCTCCTCACTGATGTTTCTCTCTCTCTCCCTCTCCCTTCCTCTTTCTGAAATCAATAAAGATATGTTGTTTTTTTAAAAAAATTAGCTATGAAAAAAGCTCCTAGATTTATTGAATTTCAAGTCCCACCTGTGGTTGCCTTGGCAGGGCCAACCAAATGATTTCTCAGGCTGTATACAGCCCACAGGCCAGACCCTCCCCACATCGGGTCTAGAGAGACAGGCTTACTGGAAGACTGAGACCTAACCATAGAACTAGAGAATGCTTCACCTATCCCGGCATCTTACCACCACATCGCTAAAGGCCTATTTACAACAGTTCCTTTCAATCAGTATATCATGTAGATTCAGATATGTCAGGGATGTTCGAGTTGCCAGAGAGGAAATTTAAAGCAACTATGATTAGGGTTCTAATGGATAAAACGGGCATTCAAAACCAGATGGTGCAATGTAAGCAGAGAGATGGAAATTCTAAGAAACAACCAAAAAGAAATGCTAGAGTTCATAAAGAGTTACAGAAATGAAGAATGTCTTATTTAGGGTTACTAGACTGGACACAGCTAAGGAAATAATTTCTGAGCTTGACAAAATCTAAGTGAAAACCTCCAAAGACAAAAAGCAAACAGAATAAAGGACTGAAAAAAATACAGAATACCCAAGAATTGTGGGATAACTACAAAAGGTGTAATATGCGTAATGGAGATACCAGAAGAAGAAAAAGAGAAAGGAACAGAAGCAAGATTTGAAACAATTACAGTTGACATTTTCCCCCAAATTCATGTCAGACACCATGCAACAGATCCAGGAAACTCAGAGAACTCCAAGCAGGATAAATGCAATAATAATAATAATAATAATAATAATAATGATGATGATGATGATGCAATTAAGCATATAATTTTCAAACTATAGAAAATAAGAGAATGTAAAAAGAAGGCAGAAGGAAAATAAAAAATCTTATCTATAGAGAGCAAGGATAAAAATGACATGAGCTTCTCCTCAGAAAACATGCAAGCAAGAAGAGAATGGAGTGAAATGTTTAAAGTCTTACAACAACAACAAAATCTACCAATCTAGAATTATGTATCCTGAGCAATTATCCTTCAAAAAGGAAGAAGAAAGATAGACTTTCTCAGATGAGCAAAAATTGAGGGAATTTGTGGCCAAGTAGACCTGTTTTGCAAGAAATATTAACCGAAGTTCTTCAGAGATAAGAAAAATGAGGTAGGTCAGAAATGTAAATCTACATAAAGAAAGGAAGAGGGTCAGAAAAGGGATAATGGAAGGTAAAGTAAAACTTTTTTTTGTTCTTAATTCATCTAACAGGTAAATTTGTGCAAAATGATAATAGCAACAATGTATTCGACTATGTATACTTATATATACATCTTATGTATGCACATATATGCTTAAACATAAGTGAAATAAATGACAACATTGATACAAAGAACAGGAGGGAGGAATTAGAATTATTCTGTCATTATGAAGCACTCACACTAGCCCTAAATTGGTGCAGTGTTTGAAAGTGCACTTCCACTAGTAAATACAGGGGTTGGCAAAAGTAGGTTTACAGTTGTAATACAAATAAATAATACAATAACTAATAAATAATACAATAAAACTCTGATTTGGGTACTCACAACTGTAAACCTCCTTTTGCCCACCCGTCTATATTGCAAACTTTATATATATTGCAAACTCTAGGGCAGCCACTAAAAAATATTTTTTAAAGCAGTATAACTGTTATACTAAGAAAGGAGAGACAATGGAATCATATGAAATGCTCAATTAAAACTGATAAAAGGAGAACACACGTGGGGGAGAAAAAAAATAGAAACGAAAACCAACTAGTTTCTCCAGCCGTAGTCCATACTAAGTGCTCACCATTGAACTGAACAGGTTTTCTTAAGTTGTAAACGTTATATAAAGTTGATTTCTTTTTATAGTTATAGTAAAAGAGTCATAGATTTAAGTAAATTAGAAAAACTAAAAGGTAGGGTAAAAATAGGTAGTGTTAATATATAACCATTTTCCCTTAATTAGTGTCTCCCTGAGAAAGGCCGAATTGTCATCAGGCGAGAAGACAGCTGCTTGCCCCTTTCTCAGAGGGAGAAGTGCAGGGAGGATTATCTGCGGAGCTTAGGAATTTCATCTTAGAGTAGGCTTAAGGGCAAAAGAAAATGATGGCAGGAACAAAACTTGAAGGAGGAATATTTTTGGTAGTTTTCTCTAGCAATGAAAAATGAAACACATTTTTATTATAAATATTTTATAAAAAATAAATTTTCCAAGTAAAATTGATCTTCTATTACTCTTCAAGTTCACTCCTCTGCAACTAGTTTTATTTCGAACAAAAAAAGAACGTCTTATGTGACTAAAAGGATTTGGTGTCGACCCATCGACAAAGTCAGATCGTGACAACCCCTTTGCACTCAGGCATTCACGCTGCCGCCGGTGGCTTGGATCTGCGATTCAAAGGCAGAGATATAAAACTGCTGCTGCATTTGACTGGATTACAAAATACGCAGCACAGTCGGCCTGGATGGCAGAAAGGAACTTGAAAGTGCAGGAAGAAAAAAGGCCTTCCTTCAGGGCTCCCTCCAGGAATTTAATCTGAGATCTGCCAGCGTCTGGAACAGACAGAGCCTGTGCTTTGCAGTTCGAGGGGAATTAGAGGAAAAGTTCCCAACTCTGACTCCACTGCTTTCTCGAGTGAAGTAGATCCTGGCATTTAAATTGGCAGCCTTGGTGTTCTCCTTCATGAATGAAAATAATACAGCTTTACCAGTGTTATTCTGAAGCTAAAGTAAAATAATCTGAACAAGATGCTTTGTCCCAAACGTAGCACATGGGAAAGTCCTAAGAACATTAGTCATTGCCCCTTCCCATGACATTTCCAATACCCACACGAAGGGAGCATTGGGTTCATCAGAAAATAAAAACAAAGCAAAGGACAGAGCCCGTGTCTGTGTGGAAATTTCATGTCTCCAAGAAATGAACTAAATAATTCTAAAGGCAAGAGAAGGCTGTTAAAACCTTTAGTTTTGTGAAATATATGCTGAGATCAACATGAGACAACTGCAAAGCAGAAGCCCCTGACAGTCATTCCTCATACAAGGAGCATGGTTCACAGCATGGCAAAGGGCATTTCCAGGGAGAGTGTTGGAGCTTGGAAAACGGAGTTATCAGAAGTTTCATGACTCCTTTATTGCATCCTTTGAATTTCTGAGGATAGAGCCAAAGTCACAGCCTGTTACAGGTTCTCTTTTTACTCCTATTAAAACCATAGATATTACTGTGTCTATGACCTCAAAATACATCTCAGAGAAGACAGCCCCTCACCATCCGCACCCCTACTCCCCTGTTCCAAGCCACCACCATCTCTGCTGGACCCCAGTCGTAGCTTCCTAACCGGTTTGCCTGCTCTGACTTTTGTCTCATTCTGGAACTCAGCTCCTGACAATCCTCTGCTCCAAACCCAGGAGCTTCACATCACATAAATAAAACGTAACCTGCTTATCACAGCCTATGGAGACTTACATAAACCAGCTACTTCTGCTGTCACCGACCTCATCTTCAAACCCGTCTGCCTCCCTCATTCAGTTCTTTCTTTTTTTTCTATTGAATTTATTGGGGTGACATTGGTTAATAAGATATATAGGTTTCATGTGCACAATCCCAAAATACACCATTTGTATTTTGTATGTGTGTTCACCACCCCAAGTCAAGTCTCCGTCCATCGCCATTTATCCCCCATTTACCATTTTTCTACCTCCCCCCACCCACCTTTCCCCTTTCCCTGTGGTAATCACCACACTATTGTCTGAGTTTTTCTTTTTTTCTTTTTTTGCTTAATCCCTTCACCTTTTTCACCCAGACTTCCAACCCCCTCCCCTCTGACAGCTGTCAGTCTGTTCTCTGACTCTGTTTCTATTTTGTTTGTTAGTTTATTTTGTTCAATAGATTCCACATAGGACTGAAATCATATGATACTTGTCTTTCTCTGGCTGGCTTATTTCACTCAGCATAACACTCTCCAGGTCCCTCCATGCTGTTCCAAAGGAGAAAAGATCCTTATTTTTTTACAGCCGTGTAGTATTCCATGGGGTAAATGTCCCACAGCCTTTTATCCACTCATCTCCTGATGGGCACTTGGGCTGTGGCCAGATCTTGGCTATTGTAGATAATGCTGCTATGAACACAGGGATGCATATATTCTTTTGAATTAGTATTTTGAGCTTCTTTGGATGTGGAATCACTTGGTCATAAGGCAGTTCCTTTTTTTATTTTTTGAAGTAACTGCATACTACTTTCTGCAGGGCTGCACCAGTCTGCATTCCCACCAACAGCGCAGGAGGGTTCCCTTTGGTTCCCATCCTCACAAACACTTGCTGTTTGTTGATTTGTTGATGGTGCCATTCTGACAAGTGTGAGGTGACATCTCATTGTGGTTTAAATTTGCATCTCTGATGATTAGTGACATTGAGCATCTTTCCACATGTCTATTGGCATCTGTATGTCATCTTTGGAAAAGTGTTCATTCAGGTCCTTTGCCCACTTGTAAAATAGGATTGTTTGGTTTTTTTGGTGTTGAGTTGTATAAGTTCTTTATAAATTTTGAATGTTAATCTCTTATCAGATGTATCTGTGAATATGTTCTCCCATCCAGTGGGTTGTCTTTTCATTTTTTTATGGTTTCCTTTGCTGTACAAAAACGTTTTAGTTTGATGTAGCCCCGTTCGTTGATTTTTTTCTTTTGATTCCCTTGCCTGAGGTGACATATCAGAAAAAATACTGCTATGAGAAATGTCTGAGCTTTTATTGCCTATGTTTTCTTCTAGGATTTTTATGGTTTAGAGTCTAACATTTAAGTACTTAATCCACTTTTAGTTTATTCTTGTCTGTGGTGTACCGCATTCAGTTCTAACCACACTGTCTTCCCAACATCCTTCAAATACAGCAATCCTGCCTCGGGGCACTAGCAGCTTGGCTGCCCAGAACACTATTGTTCCAGGTTTTCCCTCCCTCACTTCATTGTGTCTCTGGTCAGATGTATGCTTTTCAGAGAGCTTTTCCACCACTTTATTTTAAATGGCCACTCTCTACTCCCTGTCGTGTTTTATGTACTTTTGACAGCCATAGTTTTCTTCACAGCACCTATAACTACATACTTTTATGTCATATATTTATGTATATCTTTGTTTTTCATTGTCTCCCCTACTAGACTGTACAGACCATGAAGATAAGACCTTGCCTCTCTTATTTACTGCTATGAACACGAAGCATACAAGGGTACCTAGTTCAAATAACGATATGGTAGGAATGGCTACCCGCCAATGCTTGGTTTCATGTAGTCTGGTTTCTTGGCTCTCCTTTCTGGAAACAGCCCTAGTATTGGCTTAGCTGACAGAAAGGGCTTGATTTTAGACCCACATATATCTCTGTCATTTCTGAACAGGCCACTTTCTAACTATATGAACTTGGCCAAACAAATTAAACTTACTCAATTTTGGGTCTCTACTGCTTAAAATTAAGGAAAATAATACCTAATACCACAGAGAATTGTTGCAAACATTAAAATAACTTACCTTTAAACTAGGTTCTGGGCCTACAGTATTTATTCAGTGAAATTGCATAGCCTTTCTCATTACCATTTACCTCTACACTAATCTGTATCTGCTCCCATCTAGCTGGGCTCTGTCTTTCCTGCCTCCAGAGAGCCTCCCACCATCTGAGGGCATCTACCGCCTACACCACACTCGTGCTACAACTCCACGTTCCAGTCTCGATTCTCCTAGGTAGACACAGTGGGTAAAATATATGTATATTATTTTTTAACTTTGATCTTTTTCTGAAATTGTGTATTTCTACTTCAGTTTGAGAACATGGTAAGTACCATATCCATAAAACATGATGGCATTGTTTGGTTAATTATAATATTGATGCTTTCTTATTTACTCAGTTAACTGCTTCAGATAAATAGGTAAAAACTAAAAGATGTTCAATTTCTTAAGCTCAGCAGCTTGCAGTGCCATTTGTAACAATCGAACACATCTAAAAGTAAATCCCAATATTAAATTTGAAATTAGAGTCCAAATAAATTATGCTTCTAAATTTATTATGACAACCATTTTAATTTCATGAGTAAATCAAGGATACTAGATGTAATTTGTATACTTTGAAACTAACAAATTGACTAGATCTATAAAGGAAATTAAGACATATTACTTTTTAATTCTATTTCTACACGGTTCTTTAAAAATGGAATTTTTTCACAAATTCAGAATTTCCAGAAACATTATATCTTTTTCCTAAAATAGCCTTCATCCAGGCAGTGGTGGTTGTCATTCTGAAGTTTGGAGAGGCTAACAAACAAATGTGTTGCTGGTCAGTGTGGGGCACTGGGTTTCACGGGTATGGCAAATGTGGGGTTGGGAGGGTAATTTGCCCCTTTACTCAGTGCCTAGGCCTATAGCTAGTATCTACAAGGAATGACATTTTTAATCAAATTATTTGTATACGGTTATGCATTAAGAATATACACTGCTTAGGAATGTACACAATTGTTTTGTGGATTTGCTTTATTTTTGTGAGTGGTATAGTCCCTAGAAATTATGAAGAAATGGGTGCAAAGTATGATTTTTAAATACTTCTCTTAAAAGTAATAATGTTGCAACTTAGTAGTATGTTGATATAGATGAATATATAACATTTATATTTAAAACTTGAAGCACTAAAATGATAACAGGTTATAATAACATAAAATAATAAAGAGTCGTTAGACAATTTATCGTGGTTTGGGAAAGGTCTTGAGTAAAGTTTAACCTGGGATCCATAGGATAAACTTTTTTTTTTTCCAGACAGAAACAAAATTATCAGTCAAGGTACTGAGGTAAGGAAGAAACTCACAAATAGAACAAACTAAAAGAAGGCCCAGGTGGCCGGGACATACTCGGGAGAAAGAGTAGAAGGAAATGAACTTGAAAGACAAGCAGCGGCCAGATTACAGATAATTGAAAAGGCCATAGTAAGAAATCTGCATTTGCAATTCGGTGGCGTCATGCAATTGTAAGGTGGTGAAAGGCTTTTCTTGTTTAAGGAGAGAAACATTGCTCAGTTCATAATCCAAAGAGATAACTCTCATTGCTATGTTCTTAAAAAAGATTTAAATGATGGTGAAACTTAAAGATGAGACTGGTTAGGAGGAAAAATATAAATAAGATATAATTTAAGTATTTTTAACTTAAATAGCCATAGAGGAGACAGAAAAAAATAAATGATGAGACATATTTGGAAGGTGGAAAAGACAGGAATTGCTGATTGATTCACTTGTTAGATTGAGGCAGACACTCAGGTTTTCAGTGAGAGCACCGTGGGGGTGGTTTTCACAGTTACTGAAATGAGGAAATCCCAGCAGAGGATCAGGTTTGTCGGATGAAATCAAGAGTTCCTTTTAGAAAATACTGTTTGATATATCTATGAAGCATCTGTTTGGAAATGTCAAGTAGTCCAGTAACTCTATGAGTCTAAAGGTCAAGGAAGAGCTATAGAGAAACAAAGATATTCTGAGTTACTACTATCAACAGAAAGTGCAGTCTCAGTTCTGACCGTTCCTTATAGATAAGCCTTCAAAAGTCAAGTCGAAAATGTATGAATTATTCATGTGTTGATTGAGGAAAAGTCAGAAGGAATTATGCTCCCCAAGATAATCGCAATGAATCCCCCTCCGGTGTTAGGCTCTCAGTAGGTTCTCAAGTTAGAAGTGTGTTTCTTAATATTTCAATGCTCTCTGAAGTAACGCTTGAATCCTTGGAATGAAATAATAGAAAATCAAAAGAAACAACTGTGGAAGACTCTTTATTTACTGCCTACATTGACTTTGGCATAATTTGAAGGCACATATGTTAATATGTCTAATTCCTAGGTTAATATTTAACTGCTGGATTTAGTCACCCACAATCATGTGTAGTAAATGTGATAGTACATATTTACAGAAGGGACACCCCTTACTTTTAAGCCGTCTTCCCACATGACTAAGAGGGAGACTCTGCTTCATAAGAAATGATTATAATATGGTTGAATCAGTGATTTAGTAGTATTTTTTGATAATTTTCACACCAGTCATCATCCTACTTCCAGCAACCCCTCGGTATCTGACACACAGTAGTACCTCACTGTGGAATGAATGAATAAATAAGGCAGATTTGCAAGACCTAAAACGAACAAGTTAAATTCAGGAACTGTGTATTGTGCAAATTTACTTCTTCAGTTTTGTTGTCTTTGTGTTCTCTCTTAACCTGCATCAAAACCACTCTCATAAAGTTTTGTTTGTATTTGTTTTTGCAAAAGCACACTCACCTCTTTCTACAGAAACAATAGAAACATTACTATATGTCAGACATTGTTCTAATTAATTTAACGGCTGTACTAACTCATACAATGTCCTCTGCGCTCCCTGAGGTAGTAGTTTTAATTATCTGCATTTACCTCACACAGCTCACATAGGTAATAAATCAGTAGAGCCAGGGTGACGATATTTCCCATTTCTTTTCTATAGGATCCTAAAGAGTTTTTAAACTTTTAATTGTAAGCCTTGTTTCTTAGGGGTCACCCCTGTGTCTCTATAGCTTAAAGGTTAACCAATGATTTTAGCATGTATTGTGCTAGAAAAACCTTGAACTTCCCCTCTCTGATGATTAATCTGTGTGTGGCTGCTGAGGGCATTCAGAGAGCAGCCAGGCCTCAGGCCTGCTTCTGCGTTCCCTTTTCACCCGCCTCTTGCGTGCAGTTTCCTAGACTGCCCGAGATGCTTGCACTTTATCCAACCATCTACCCCTCTTATTTCCAGAATCTCCTGATAAAGTTCTAGCTCAGCCACCATTCACCGCAACCAGGATCCCAGTCTCAGGCTGTCAAAGATGTTATGCTCCTCCATTTGTTTTCTTCTACATTCACCAATTCCATCTGCAAAATTTTGTGTTTTCACATTCTAAGCAAGTTAAATGCACACCAGCCGGCCCCAAGCTGCTAAATTGTCAGTTCTCTTCAACGCAGGGCTGCAGGAGGTAAGTCGAGCAACCCGAGGCAAGAGGGATGACCCCCATCTTTGCCCCTGAAGCTATAGCAGTTTCTCAGGAATAAATGATTCTGTTTCTCTTTGGTCATTTTTCTCTGAGTCCAGATTTTATTTCAGAATTCTGTCTAGTGTTACACGTGTGTGTGTGTGTGTGTGTGTGTGTGTGTGTGTGTGTGTAGAGGATCACCACCCAATTTATTCACTCTGCATATCTGCATAGCTGGAAATCCTACTTCAGGGTTTACTATTTTTAAAATGTACCTGAAAGATCTACCTGGTATCTTCATATAAAGTCTTCAGTGTATTTCCTCTCATAGTGGGAAGTCCTGTATTAGTATTTTTTTAAATCTCATTTCAAATGTGTAAAAATCCTCCCAAGAGAAAAACACGGTATGTTTTGATCAATTTAGCAAAAGCCAAAACAGACCTGTCATGTTTAAACCATATTTTATTGGCTCTTTCTAGTCAGTGCTGTTAAATATAGCTCCTAACTTATCTACCCTGACAGTTTTCTATAGTTGTACAATATTAGCCATTCTCTCAGATGATAGGATTTGAAAAGAATAAATTTATGATCATTTCAAACTATATTCAAACATCATTAATTCTAATTCCACTAATTCTGTATGTATGACCAAGTTAAGGCTAGTTAGCAATAAAATGGATAATCAATTTAATAAATATTTTTAATCTGAAAGGAAATATTTTACTCCATAAAAGAACAAATTATTTCAGCCCCATGAATAACTTAACAGCATCTAATTACATATGCTATATATGCCAATTATAAGTAATCTTTAATGAATCACTAAAGATGGTCTTCGAGCATTTTAATGGGTAACAATTTGTTGCCTCAACATATTACATTTTGAAGCTGATCACAAGAAGCTATTTTATTATAGACTATACCTACAAAAAAGGGATTTAGGAGATTTATTGCAAATATTTGCAAAATTTCTGTAATAAAGACAATCACTGAGTTGCCAAAACATTATATCAACGTGTAATTGATATTCAAAATGATCTAGCCTTTGATGCCAAGCTATGTTTCCAGGATAACTACTCATGTGTCTCATGTGTAACAGTGCCAAACATGTAGAAAGCATTAATAATGATTGAATAAGTGAACAAAACTCTCTGAATTATTTTTCTTCATCTTCAAAAAGGACACAACATCAGTCTGACTACTCAGTGCAGTTACTTTGAGTAACTGGGTGTTGAAAGTAAGAAAATTAATGTGTTATATAACACTGTGGGTCAGGCCCTGAACTGGATGCGTTATATAAACTCTCATTCAATCTTAATAATGGCCTTGTGAAATGTCTATTATTACCCTTTTATATACTAAAACATTACACATTTATCTTGGACACAGAGCTAATGCATACCAAAGCCAGATATTTTAATCAATTTGCTAGACTCCAATGCTTGTGAACTTTATACAATTTTTCCTCTACTCTGTAAAATTCCATGACAAATCACTGAGAAAATTCAAGTACTATAGAATATAATTTACTATTACTTGAAAAGAATCACAAAATCCTATGAAACCCACAGAAGTTGCCCAAAATGAGGCTACTGTACAATCATTATGGCTTTCCTTTGATAATTTTTTTACTATTTTGATAAACACCTGAACACTTGAAGAAAGAGTTCACATATGTTAATAAGATGTCTATAAAATATGAGCTGGGAAATATTTTTGGGTAAATTCACAGATGCCTTAGTAATCATACATAGTGTTGAATAAGACTTTAATTTCAATTTTGGGATAAATCCCTATTGGAACAACAGAAAGCCATGGGCATGTCATTACCTATCACTTTTACCTCATATACTAGAAGTAAACATAAAAAAACCATCATATTTTCAGAAGACAAAATATGTAGAGAACAAACAATATAGTGGCAAAATCAAGATCCAATTTGATAGTGAGAAACTAAATGCCTAGGCTAATATGAAGACAATAAAATGTACACTTATGCTCTTAAGCTCAAAAATAACTAACATAAGTTTGTAGGGGAAGAAAAAATGATTGACATAAATTAATGTGAAAGTTTTCTGTGACTACAAGTCTCCTAATGAGCTAGAGATGTGTGATGTTTGCTTACAATAGCTTGCCAATCTCAGGAGTTTTAAAAAAAGAAATAATCTCTCTTTAGTGAAACAAGGCAGACCATACACAAACCAAACTTAGAGTATTATGTGCAATTTAACATTATTTAAATATATTGACAAGCCACAGTAAATTAAGAGGAAGAAGAATTGAAAGAGAAACTTAGTAAATGACTAGAAAACATCTCAAATAGGAACTAAGCGTAGAAACCTACATGTAGCTTAGAAAATAGTTGAATGAAGTAGGAAGCATGAAAGTTATTTTTTCAGACATCTAAAGAATTTTCTCTGGAAAGATAGATTAATTTTATTTTATGTGGCTCCTAAGAGCAGAACTAGAACCACAAGTGAAAATAACAAAGCAGAGTTTGAATTAACATAAGAGCAAACAGAAAGCTAGAGCTGCGTCAGAACAGAATGTGTTGTTTTTAAAGACGGGGACCTCTCTGTCACTGATGACATCTCAGCAGAGAGAACGTGTGTGGTAGGTAAGTGGGACGCTGAATTATCAATCAGAGTTTCTTGGATTTTTAAAAATGGTAAATAGCAATAAACACAATGGTAATGGACTATCCCTTACTGTTTTTAGAACTACTCTGATTTTCCAATTTTTGAAATGCATGCAAAAGTTTTTGTAAATATATAATCAGAAATATATGAATAGCATGTTCAAGTCTCTGCCATGTCATGTAAACCCCTCTCCTAGGTCCTGCATCCGACTCTTGCTATCACTCTATCATTTTTCTCTATTCCGGGCCAAACTTCTTGAAAGTAGTTTAACCTCACTGACCCAGGACACCTTCCATTTACTCCTACCCCCTGGATTCTGGATTAAGATCATCATAATTTCTATATGAACGCATTTCAGCTCTTGTCTCATTGGACTAATCTATTACTGACTTTAAAAGTGCTAACCACTCTCTGCCTAGAATTCCCTACCCCCTTGGATTCTCTGAGACTAAAATATCCCTTGACATCCCAGTACCCACTGGCTGAACTCAGCAACCAAAACGATTCAGACGGTGAAGAATAATTTTTTATGATATTATCTGAAATATTCTGGCTCTTCATTAATTATTTGTACATATGTTCACCCACCTCTATCTTTCTGTTTCCCATTTTCCCAGCTTGTCCTTGTTCTCCAGTTACTTTCAAGACATCCCCTATTTTCATAGTTTCGAGTACCACTGATATAATAATAACTCCCCAACTATATTTCTAGTGCTGGCCTTTCCACTGAGCTTCTGTCTTATATGTACAGCTGACTTCTCCCTTGACCCCTGGGGTATCCCCTGCAACTTCAACTTCAGTGTATCCAACACTGACCCCGCCTGCCTCTCGCTGCTCTTGTGTTTTCTTTTTTATTCACAAAACCCATCACCTTCGCCATCCAGTCTGTAAAACTCCTTCTCATCCTAGTCTCCTCTTTCCCCACGTCTAACAACTGATCGAAACGTGCTCAGGGTAAGGCGGTTCTAGCGAAGCCTCATGCTGACGGTTACAACCCTCCAAATGTTTCTACCAGTTTCTTGCTCTCACTCTAACCTTTGTGCAAATCCAGCCTTTCCCTTCCCCCGGTTAAACAATGTAATGCCACAGATTAAAATACTTTAATATTCCAGCTTCATGTAGACGACCAATTTCAAGAGTAGCCAGCAAAGTCAAATGTCTACTTGGGCCAGATAAAAACAGACCTAGATGGGTGTAAGGGCGTGTGAACATCTGTGAGAGGGAAGCCCCGGTGGCACACGGAGAATGCATGCCCCGAGTAGGAGCCTTGTCAACTCCAGGGGATTACTGCCATGAAGAAATGAAGAATTGCTGCTGCCATAAAAACAATGAGAAGTTAAAGATCTGATTTTAAAATGAAGTCTTTAATTTTGAATATTGACTTAATAATGCAGACTACAGAAAAGGGACCGTCTGTAGAATTTGGTTTTTTAACACTCGATCTACAGAATCTCCTTCCTAGCCAATCTCCTTATCTCTGAATACAAGGTTTGTTATATCCTGTCAACAACTTCAGCCCCTACCTACCAATTCAGACTTCAGCGAGAACCAACTTCTCCTCTTTCTTTACACATATTATGCTGGTTCACAGCTTTACAACTTTGCTCAGGGTGCCAACCACTGCCTAGAAAACCTTACCAGCAACCTACACTTGGTTAACTCCGTAAATTCCATCAAAAACACAGCGGTGTGGGGTTTTTTTAATATCCCAAGGAAAGTTTTACAAAATCCTTAAATCGGAATAAATTCTCTTCTCTATTTCCTATGTCACATTATTCTTACTTCTAATACAGAACATATAATGTGATTTTCAATATGTGCTTACCTGAGTGTCTACCTCACAAGAGGGTAATCTCCTTGAAGACAAGGGTCAGTTTTTAGACACGTGGCATTCCCATCACCTTAAATAAAATAATAGTAATAATAACAAATAGTAATTATTATAATAATGTAAAGGGTAGGGATATCATAAATATTCTCAGATTTGAGCCCACTCTCATATCTTCTGATCTGTCCAAATTTCAAATGCTTTTCATAGTTTCTATAGAAAGAAAGTTCTGGTATCCCATACTTGCTTTTTCTCTACCTTAGTAAAACTCCTTAAGGATTAGAAGATTGTGTGTGCTGGGGGCATAGAGGGGATAAATGGGATGGGAAAAAAATAAAAATAAAAATTCAAGGCAAATTCATTCCTCTTGTCAGCTCGGCATGCACAGTAGAGTCAGTTCGCCATTTGGCCCCTTAGTCTGTCTTTTCTCTCATCTCGTCCTTTCCTCTTCCTCACTTTATTTTTAGGTTTTGCCTTCCGGCTCTGATTTCACACATGGAATAATTTCCCCTGCTGTTCCACCTTCAGATGACTCCCCAACTTTCCGTTCTTCTCATGAGATTTCCTTGAATCATCCCTGCAGCCCCCCGGCAAATGCTTCTGCTCAGGCTTCCCTGGAGCTTCTGCTCTACAGGTGCCCACGCTCAACACCACTTAGCTCGATATTGGGAAGACTCAGCTGAACTCACTTAGTAACAGCACGTAGCACGTCGCTAGCCCACAGTGAATGCTCAAAAACCATATTACTTACTTGCACTTTCCAAAAAAGAAGGAGAATCACACATATTATGAATTTGTGAGCCCAATTGTGCTCTAATTGTTAATGTGTGCTTGTGTTGCTTTAACTTCCCCATGTGTTGAAAAGCTATTAGAATTGCTTCTGGACCTTCTCCTGGCCAGTTATATTTTTGCTATATTATTAGCATTCTTATTATTCCTAAAGTAGTTCAAATTCACTGTAAGACAAAGTGCATTGAGCATCGCATCTACTTGTGCCAATGTACGTGTCAGAGTTGTTTGGGTAAGTCGGTTGAGGAGGGGATAAAGGAGATGAAGACAAGCCCGTTTCTATGGTTTTCCATGTAGAATTCTCTACATCCTTCATTGTGTATTGATGCTGAAAATTGGACATTAAGTCATCTGACACATAAATAAAAAGATGCTAAGAGTGATTGACTAATTCTGCCAAGGCTGTGCTAGCGAATGGCCGGTCAGGAGTCTAAAAGCAATGCCGTGCCCGCTGCAGGTGTGTTCTCAGCACCTGTGAGTCATGGGCACCGGCGGGGAGGGCAGAGCTGGTGAAGGACAAGAGGGACCGGGGAGGAAAGAAGAGAGGAAACATCTGCCCTGGGGCAATTGCACAAGACATGGCCCTAGACGTGCCTGGTCATCCGTGTGTGTGTATGCCAGTTAACTTTAGACAGACGAACAACAGATTCATTCGTTAAAGAGGCAGTGTGATCTTTTTCCTGAAAACTCTTCCAGAAATCAAATTAAACTATCAAAAAATCTATTGTGTTTTGTATGCAGAGATAAAGGATGTCACTAAATGTACTATTAAAATTCTTTAAAATTATTCTTTAAATTAGGGTACTATATGTAAAAATAAATACTCCCATAATCTTTTCATTTTAAAATGTACTTTTAAATCAATAAATCAACTTTTAACTTAAAATTGTATTTGGTGATAGGGCTGTCATCTTTGTAGAGACCTGAAAATATTAACGGAATTTTCAATGACTTATTTCTTGTAAGAATTCTGCTCCCCAAAGAATGTGGCTCATTGCTTTGCAAAAGCATAAAAGATAACTGACAGATAACAGGATTGCACTTTGATGATTTCACTTACTTCTGGCAGATTCCGCCAGTCCAAGAAGTTTTACAGCAAATGCCGAGCAACCTCAATAATCGGCATACTTTGAAACATGTTTATACAGAAGAAAATATTTTTTAAAGAGACACTACACTGGAAACATCTTAAGCAACATAGATATTTGCTACCTGCCAATAATTTCCTGATGTTACTACTGGAATGTATTTAAATGATCATCCATGGCCCTTGTCTGTGTGGCTCAGTGGTTAGAGTGTTGTCCTGGGCATGGAAGGGTCATGCATTCGATTCCAGGTCCGGGCACATCACCAGGTGGCAGGTTCAATCCCTGTGGGGAGTGTGCGTGAGGCAACAGATCGATGGATCAATATTTCTCTCTCACATCGATGTCTCTCTCTTTCTCCCTTCCGCTCTCTCTAGAATCAGTGGATAATGTATCCTTGGGTGAAGATTTTTAAAAAAGAACAATATAAAAGGTTTTTTTGATTATCTGAATGCCAATAGTGTTAACTGTTGAAACAGGAAAAAAAAAAAAAAAAGAAAAAAAAAAGCCATGGAAAAGAATATTAGGGAATAAGGTCTTTGCTCTTGATTTTTAAAATAGTTTTTCTATCTTTCTTCATATAAATTCAAAAACCAAACCAAAACAAAAATGCATGATTTATTTACTCTTTACACATGTGAATAATTAAAATGATTTATTCTTTTCAAACGCTGAAAGTTAAATAGATTTTAAATTATCAAAGTAGTATCTCCTTGTGAGTAGTGGCCCAATGCAAAACCATGTGAGTATGTTAATGGCCTCCCCCCCGTCGCCTGCGCCGAAGCTCCGGCAGCAGGTATCATCGCCTCCTGTGCTCACGCACATATGAGTCTGTGCGTGTCCTTTTCCTTTTTAGACAGGCTGAGGGAAGGGCTGATGTGTTGGCTTTTACAAAAATCAGCTTCTACTATCTGTGTTAATCTGCACTTTTTTTCCGATTGAACATGTCCCAGGATTAACAAGATATCAAAGAGTTCTTACTTCCTAAACTAGCTTTATTTTAGAACTATCTGTATTAAATGATAAACAATACCAAAACTTATCAACTTTTCTGAAAATCTGCTGAAATAAAGCACAACCCCAAAAATGTAGCCTTCTCGCCGCTTCCACAGGTAATCACAAAGACAAAAAAATCACTTCAGGAAACTAACCCAGGATCAAAGCGCTATCTAGATGCATAACCTTGATATTACTATTATTTTCATCAACATCATTAATATTACTTTGTACTGAGGGCTATGAATAAACTGTTCACCACACTTAGCCACTTACCTGTATAATCTCATTTAATAGTTCTCGTAACAATTCTAATATTACAAACAGTTATGTCACTTTTAGAAAGATTAGTAATCTGTCCACGTGGTCAAAAACTAAAATGCAACAAAGACCTATACCAAACGCAAAATAATGCATCCCCACCCTGCAACTATTAGAGTAAGAAATGGAAAGAACTTAAATCAGAACTGTGGAAATAGGGGAGGGAGCAGAAGAAAAAAGAGAAAAATTAAAGTCCCTTAATTTTTTAATCGCTCTTCTAGATCATTAAGCACATTTGCTGATAAAAAATTATGTATAGCATTTCCACATCTTGGAGTGTTCAGAAACTCTGTCACGCTAACACATTCTCTAGATTATTATACCATAACTGTACGAGCTGTTCCTTTTCAGAAGCCCAGGAAATTCATCTATAAAACAGAAGAAGCCCAGCCGGGCGTGGCTCAGCAGTTGAGCGTCGACCTAGGATCCAGGCGATCGGGGTTCTATTCCTGGTCAGGGCACATGCCCAGTTGCAGGCTTAATCAATGACTCTCTCATCATTGATGTTCTCTCTCTCTCTCCCCCTCTCCTTTACTCTCTCTGAAATCAATAAATATATATTTTAAAAAAAAATTATAAAACAGAAGAAGATCTCTTCACTGACAACTAGCTGGCCACACTGACAGCACTGACCCACAGTGTGAATGTGTGTCAGGCAAGTAAGCCACCTGCAGGCAGGGGCGGCTTCCTTTATTAAGCTGAAGGCTACGTAAACTGGTAAAATATGAATGGAACCATCCTCTAAAAGTAGGTCCTCGCCCTCCACATAGATGAATATTTGAGTGCATATACACATATATTTATGTTAAAATATGTAAGAAATGCTTGTCTCTTATTTTACTGATTTCTTGCTTTCACAGAGTTTTTGATTAATCTGTTGGTCAAGGTGACATTAGATAAGAAGGTGTCTAAAATATGTAGTTAGCCACTACGAGAGATACATGGAGTCAAAGTTGATGGCTTTCTATGTGGTGCTGCAAAGTACCTGACTCTTCATATTTTAAGAATAATAAGAATAATTTCATTTTTGTAACAGAAGTGAAAAAAATTAATATAAGAACACTAAGGGGAGTGACGATTGGCCTAAAGGTCCCATGAGTTAATGTCTGCCACCAACTTCTACTTTGATTTTTCTTTTTTTCTGGCTGCAGGAGATAATGATGTCTTTTAATGGTGCCGGAATACTTCTGCCTCTCTCATCATCTCCTGGGTTGGGAATTCAATAACACGAGCCACCCATTTTCTTCCTTCGGCTCATTGATGACACAACAAAAAACAATTTCACACGCCTTATAATTACTATTGTTTCAGTAACACTCAGATGCGAGAAATAAGGCATAAACTAGTGTATCCTCTTACCTGTGCATCCTATTTCAGTTCACTCCAGAGAAAATTCATAGTAATTGTGATGCAAAAACATGCCAGAGGTTATCATCACCCAGAACCTGCAATGGATCTCTTGAGGCCATTTGGCAGAAAGTTGCCCAATTACAGAAAACCATCCTGAGGACCTGCTTCTTAGGCAAACTTCTGCCTTTGTGGGGATTTCCAAATAAACTGACCCTGAAAAATATATTCGAATACAATTAGTTTACTTGGCATAGAAATCCAGGAACCGCAGGAGGGAGATCAGGGAAATGAGACAGGGAGGAGAAGCAGGCCAAGAAAGCAGGAGTATAAATCAAGCTACCACTTAGGGAAACAATAGCTTAATCCCACTGGTGCTGGTTTGCAAACTGGCTCCCATACCCGGAGGGCAAGGAAAGAGCAAAGAAAGAGACCGGCTGCTCAAGATTGGGAGGTGACAGGCTGAAAAAGCAAGGGAGTTCACACCGGAGGCTGGCCGTGGGTGCAGCAAGACAGTAGGGCGCGCCTGCCTGCCGGAGGCTTAAACAGCAGGTGGAGGGAGGCCTGTGCTCAGTCAGGAAACCACCCTCATGGCCTCCACATCACAGGGGAGCTGGAGGCCTCGCCCTCGAAAAGAGCTGCCACCACGGGAATGGGGGGCAGAACGCACATCCAAGGACAGCAGGAGGCCGAGGAGCCTGCAGTTGCCAGGTCCAGCTCTCAGGTCAACAGCTGACTGCGTCCCCTGGGTCGCCTCCTGCAACAACTGGGGAATCCTGGGACCCTCTCTACCACATCCACTTCAGAGTTAGCCCGCGGGGGAGAACTGGGGTATTTATCAATTACCAATTGATAAAGAACTGGGTAATTTACCAATTACCATTAGCTGAGGCCCCAGGAGAGGGAGGAGGCATCGATCTGCCGCTCACAGCAGGTCAGGTGGGCAGCTGGAAATCAGGCCTCTGCACCTGCCCTAGGCGGCTCCTTCTTCCAGGCTATCTTCCAGCAGAGGCTAAGGAGGCAGTTTTTCCATCCAGCTGTTTTAATTTATAGATTTCTCCGTCAAAGTACATATTCTAAACTCTCTAATCTTCATCTTAAATACTGGAGCTGCTTGATACCAGGAACCTTTCAGCAGCAGCAAAATGCACATCCTGCTCACTGTTTTTGCAGGTTTTGTAGGAAGTGTGTTTTTATTTTTAATTATGCTCTTCCATGAAGTGTTTCGTGTAATCTAGCATGAATTTTGATTGCGTGATGTCTCGTGGGACAGACTAAAGGAAGTATATCTGGAGAGGCATGCATTACAGTTGGAGCACTTCATTAGCAAGTTAAATGTGCAGAATACGAAATGCAGAAACTTCATTACCAAGAAAAAAACGAGAGCACTGGTACTGTCCATGTGATTCAGACATTGTCTCTGGACTCCGGCTCACATTTAAAACAAATGTAACTACCACGTATTAAGAAGTAATAGATAAGCTGAATGTTTAACCACTAAAATAGTTTTAAAAGTGATGAAAATCTTCTAAACAAAACGCTAAGCCCAGTTTTATCTATGTGTTTTATCTATGGGGTCTAAGAACAGATAAATCCAAGCTTGTATAAAATTTTCTAGCATGCAGAAAAGGAGGGAAATCATTCCAACATATTTTAATGCTGCTGCTATCCTAACCTTAAAAATAAAAATTAAAAAGCAGAAGCAGATGGAGAGATATAAGGTGGACATTTGTCAATATATCTGCAAAATATACACTTATGACTGCAGATGAAAGAATTCCAAACAAGATATTTGTAAACAAAATATATCATAAAATCATCCCGATAGATGCCGGAAAATACTCATCTAAATTACAGCATTGAAGCATCATTCTTAGCAACCTAGGAATGGAAAGGAATACTTTAAACTGAGAAAGGAAATTTGTATAAAACCCACAGCAATCATCATATTTAATGAGAAAAAGTTTGTATTTCCTTTAAGAACAGAAGTAAGACAAACGTACTCGCTTTCACTACTACCTTTAAACATCATGCTGAAGGTCCTGGCTAGGAGAGAAAGTTAAGGAAAGAAAATGAGAGGCATAGGGCTAGAAATAGGGGGTGGGGGGTCAGTATTTGCAGAAAAAATTACTGCCTCCATAGAAAATTGAAAAGAATCTATAGAAAAGGGTTAGGACTCATATGATAATTCATAGTTGTCATTTTCCACAAATATTTTAAATTAGTTACATTTCTATACACCAGCAATGAACATGTAGTATATGTAATTAAAATAAAAAAACATTTATAATTACAACAGAATTATAAGTACCCGGAAATAAATAGAACTAATGATATATGTAAAATTTGTGAAAATATTTTAAAAGGTGGACAATAGGAATGTCACCAACAGCATGACTTTTGCAACTAAATCAGCACCCAGAACCTCACCGTTTTCTTTAATAAAATTCAAAAAGCCATCACTGGGTACAACAGCTGTTTTTCTGTTTGTTTGGGGGTTTTTTTGGGGGGGAGACTTTTGTTCAGTGGGACCCTGACACACTTTTTGCTGGCAGAATTTGGCTATTTCACTCCAATCCCTACTTTTTTCAGGACAATTCCTTTTGCATGGAAAGCACTTCCAAAAGGGCTGCCCTTCGAGGCTGAGCCCAAATGGCCTTTCCTGTCCTGTTTACCATGCCACCTTTGACTCATCTGTGGCTCCGTGTCTTCCCACCCCACAGGCCCAAGCAAAGGAGCTCCAGAACAGTTTAAAAGTTAAATATAATAAGCAACGCTGGAAAGAAAATCTAGGAGAATATCAGTATGGCGTTCAGATAAAAAAGGAATTTGTTTCAGCTTTATTGATGTATAATTGACAAATATAGTTTGAATATATTTAAAATCTACAATGTGATGATTTCATATTAAGTGTGCATCGTGAAAGAATTCTCACAACTGAGTTAATTAAGACATTCATCACCTCACATATTTATTTTTATTTTAATGAGAACACAAGTTCTATTCTCATAGCAAATTTTAATTATACAATGTAGTAATATCAGCTGTTGTCAGTATGTTATACATTAGCTCCTCAGACCTTATTTATTTTTAACTAAAATTTTGTACCCTTTATCAACCCTTCTTTTCCCCCCACAACCCAGCAACCCCTGGCAACCATTATTTTACTCTGTTTCTGAGTTTGACTAATTCTTTTTTTAATTTCACAAATAAGTATTGGTTTTTCTCTGTCTGGCCTATTTCACTTAGCATAATGCCCTCCAGTTTCATCTAGGTTGTCACAAATAGCAAGATGTTCTCTTTTAAAGCTGAATACTATTCCACCGTTACAATTTCTTTATTTATCTGTTGATATATATTAAGGTTGTTTTCATAATAACTTGGCTATTATAAATGATGCTGCAGTGAACATGGACTACAAATATCTCTTAATATAATCATTATATTTCCTTCAATATCATCATATATTTTCCCAGGAGTGGGATTGTTGGATCACATGGTAGTTCTATTTTTAATTTTTTTAGGAACCTCCATAATGCTTTCCATAATGGCTGAACCAATTTATATCCCCACCAACAGTGTACAAGGAGTCCCTTTTTACCACATCCTCACCAGCATTTATCTTTTGTCTTTTTAATAATAAACATCCTAGCAGGTGTGAGATGATATCTCATTATGGTTTTGATTTGCATTTCCCTGATGATTAGTGGTGTTGAGGACCTTTTTATGTACCTGTTGGCTATGTGTATGTCTTCTTTGGAATGTCTGTGCAGGTTGTTTGTGCATTTTTTAATTGGATTATTTTTGGATGTGTGAGCTCTTTCTGTATTTTGAATATTAAGCCCTTATCAAATTTGTAGTTTGCAAATATTTTCTCCCATTCCATAGGTTGCTGTTCATTTTATTGATGGTTTCCTTTGCTGTCCAGGAGCTTTTTAGTTTGATGTATACTCCTACATGTTAATGTTTGCTTTTGGTGTCAAATCCAAAAGAATCATTGCCAAGACCAATGTCAAGGAGCTTACTATGTTTTCTTCCATACATATTATAGTTTCACATCTTATATTCAAATATTCAATTCATTTTGACTTGATTTTTGTACATGTGTTGGATAGAAATCCAGTTTAATACCTTTTTATGTGACTATCCAATTTTCCTTAAACCATTCTTGAAAAGAATATCCTGTGCCCATTGCATATTTTTGGCATCTTTGTCAAAAATTAATAGACCATATATGCATAAGTTTATTTCTCTGTTCTCTATTGTGTCCATTGATCTGTCAGTTTTTATTCCAATACCACACTGTTTTGATTGTTGCAGCTTTGTAAATATAGTTTGAAATCACGAAGCATGAAAACCTTCAACTTTGTACTTTTTTCTCAAGATTTCTTTGGCTTTTCAGGACCTTTTGTAGTTCCATACAAATGTTATATTGTTTTTTCTATTTCTGTGAGAAATGCCATTGGAATTTTATTGGAATTTTTATTAAATCTGTAGTTTATTTTTAGTAGTATATACATTTTAACAATATTAATTCTTCTAATTCATGTCAAGAGAATACCTTTCCATTTATTTGTGTCGTATTAAATTTATCAATGTTATAGCTTTCAGTGTACAGATCTTTCACTTCCTTGATTAAATTTATTCATAAGTATTTTTATGCTATTGTAAATGGGATAATTTTCTTTATTTCTCTTTCTGATAGTTTGTTCTCAGTGTATAGAAACCCAACTGATTTTTGTGTTAATTTTAAAACCTACAAATTTACTAAATTAGTTTTTTTAGTTCTAATAGTTCTAGATGGAATCTGTAGGGAGCTTTCTATATAAGATCATGTCATATGCAAATTTTCTTCTTTCTTCCCAATTTGGATGCATTTTGTTCTTTTTTTCCTGTAAATGCCCTGGCTAAGATGTTCCACGCTATGTTGAATAAAACTGGTGAGAGTGGAATCCTTGTCTTTTTTCTGGTCTTAGAGGAAAAACTTAACTTTTTATCATTAAGAATGATGTTAGCTGTGGGTTAAATCCTACTTGACCATGGTTTATGCTCATTTTAATGTGCTGTTGAATTTGATTTGCTAATATCTTGTTAGGGATGTTTGTATCTCAGTTTATCAGGGATATTGGCTTGTGATTTTCTTTCCTTGTGGTGTCCTTGTCTGGCTTTGGTATCAAGGTAATGCTTGTCTCATAAAATGAATTTGGAAATATTCCCTCCTAGTCAACATTTTGGAAAAGTTTAAAAAATATTTGCATTAATTCTTCTTTGAATATTTGGTAGAATTCACCAGCGAAACCATCAGGTCATGGATTTTTCTTTGTTGGAAGATTTATGATTGCTGATTCAATTTCCTTATTCATTATTGATTTGTTCAGATTTTGTATTTCTCCATGATTCAGTCTTGGTAGGTTGTATGTTTCTAGGAGAAACATACATTTCTTCTAGTTTATCTAATTGGTTGGTCTATAATTGCTCATAGTTATTTCTTATGTTCCTTAGTATTTCTGGTTATTAGTATTGTCTCCTTTTTCAATTCTGGTTTTACTTATTTATGTCTCCTTTTTTTTGGTCTTAGTCTAGCTAAAGTTTTGTCAACTTTGTTTATCTTTCAAAAACCCAGCTTCTGATCTTTTTTTAAATCTTGTCTAGTTTCCATTCCATTATTTCTGCTCTGATCTCTATTTTCTTTCTTCTACTAACTTTGAGCTTAGTTTGTTCTTTTTGTTTTTTCTTGAGGTATAAGGTTTGGTTGTTTATTTGATATAGTTTTGTCCTTAATGCAGGTGTTTATCACTATAAACTTTCCTCTTAGAACTGCTCCTGCTGTATACCATCAGCTTTGGTATTTGAGCTTCCATTGTTTTTCATTTCAAGATACTTTTTGGTTTCCCTTTTTATTTCCTCTTTGACCCATTAGCTGAACATCAGTGTGTTATTTAACCTCCACGTATTCATAAAGTTTTCAATTTTTTACTTGTAATCAATTTCTAGTTTAATACCATTGTGGATGGAAAAGATGCTTGATAGAATCTCAAACTTCTTAAATTTCTAAAGACTTAATTTGTGGCCTAACATCTCCCAGCCTGGCTAATGTTCCAAGTGCATTTGAGAAGAACATATATTCTACTGTTGTTTGTTCATTTTGTATATGTCTGTTATGTCCATCTTGTCTAACATGTAATTGAAGTCTAATGTTTTCTTATTGATTTTCTGTCTGGATGATCTATTCATTGGTGAAAATGGGACATTGAAGTCCCCTACTATTTTTGTATTGCAATGAATTTCTCCCTTCAGATATCTTATATTTGTTTTATATCTTTAGGTACTCTGATTTTAGGTGCACGAATATTTATATTTGTTAAATCTTCTTGATGAATCATCCCCTTTATTATTATATTATATAGTTTTACAATTATATAATGGCATTCTTGGTCTCCTATTGCAGTTTTGGGCTTAAAATTATTTTCTCTGAATATAGCTATCCCTGATTTCTTTTGGTTTCCATTTGCATGAATTATTTTTCTATCCTTTCAAAATAAAGGAGTTTTTAACTAAGTAACAATAGTGTACAATTTAAAAGAAAAGATTGATAAAATAAACCACCTTAAAATTAAAAAATTATTTTTGTAAAAAGGCATATAAAGAAAACGAAAACACAAGTCACAAACTAAGATAAAATATTTGCAACTCATTAACAGATTATAGTATGCAGAACATAAAAGGATTTAAGAAATCATTTCTTAAAAAAATAAACTAAGTTAGAAAATGAAAAAACAAACAAGTTAATGTAAACTGACATACACAAGTAACATTAAAGGATGCTCCTTAATATTAGTAATTGGGAAAATGAAAATTAAGATTGCAATAGCACCATATTTTACACCTACCAGATTTACATATATTTGACTTCACAAATCGCTAATGTAGATATACACGAATTAGAACTCTTATATTGCTAATGGAAGTATATTGCTTACTGCCACTTGGGTAAATAGTTTTGCACTTTCTAGTAAAGCTGAAAATGCACTTGCTGTGTATTCCAGTCATTCCACATCTGAGCATATATCCTAGAGAAATTAGCGTACATATATTTCAGACATATACCAGGACAAATAAACTCTCAGGCACGTACATCAAGAAAGCTCCCAAGCCCGGCCGGGCGTGGCTCAGCGGTTGAGCGTCGACCTAGGATCCAGGCGATCGGGGTTCGATTTCTGGTCAGGGCACATGCCCGGGTTGTGGGCTAGATCCCTGGTTGGGGGCGTGCCCGAGGCAGCCGATCAATGACTCTCGTCATTGATGTTTCTCTCTTTCCCTCTCCTTTCCTCTCTCTGAAATCAATAAAAATACATTTTTTAAAAAAAGCTCCCAAAAGCATTTATAATAGGAAAATCTAAAAACATCAAATTTCTACCAACAAAACATTGGATAAGTAAAATGGAGTATATTTATTTATAAATTAAAATACTTTATGGCACAGCAAAGAGTCAACTTCAGCAAAATTCAACAACATGGGTGAATCTCAGGAACATAATCTTTAAAAGAAAGAGAAAGTTACAGAAGAATACATGCAATGTGATTTCATTAATATAGTTTAAATATATGAAACAACTAAACAGTATGTAGCTGAGGGCATATGAGAATAAACAATTTTTAAAAAATAAATAGCTGCAGCCTTCAGGGGAGTGGTTAGCTCTGCAGGGCTGGGGAAGAGTGATGAGCTTAAGCAGAGTTACACAAGGGGCTTCAAAGGAACTGATAACACTCTGTTCCTTAAGTGTGCATGCAGATATTCTTTTATTTTCTTTTACTTTACATGTATGTTGGAAATGTCATTTTTTATTTCGATAATTATTAAACTGTTTAAAAATAAAGCTGAAGAAACTAGCATGTTTCTTCCTCAGGAAGTACATAAAGAATAAATATAACTTTTCTTACATTTAAAAACATGTTTAGAAAAAACTTAAGTTCTGTCAAATCAATGACATGCAACAGACAACCCTCGAGGTCAAGGACTATTTCTTATCAATATTATGATGTTTGCCTTCCCACCTAAAAAAGCAAAAATGACTATCAAATATTATGAGTTCAGTAACTCTGCTTATTAAAATCTAAAAGCTAAAATCACTTAATGATTTTTGTCCTACTGCAGTAATATTGATCTGCAGCCATTAAATGAGAGAAAGATAGGATATTTAGTGACCTAAAATTGGTACTCTTAAGTGTAGTTATATCTAATGTAGTGATATATTGGAAACAAAGACACACTCAAAACAAAGTCACCAAAATAAAATGTTCCTTAGCACTAAAATCTTAAAATGCATTGTAGAACCAGAAATAAATATAATATTGCTTTCTTTAAAAAAATGAAGTATAGCCCAGCTGGGCATGGCTCAGAGGATGAGCTTCTACCTGGGATCCAGGAGACTGACCTTCAATTCCTGGTCAGGGCACAGGCCCGGGTGCGGGCTCGATCCCCAGTCGGGGGCATGCAGGAGGCAGCTGAGCAATGACTCTCTCATCACGGATGTTTCTCTCTCTCTCCCTCTCCCTCTCCTTTCCTCTCTCTGAGATCAATAAAGATATATTTTTTTAAAAAATGAAGTACAGCCAAGAATAGAAAGCACATAATTATACAGTCTAATGCCTCCAAAACACTTGGCTTCAACTTTCTTCAGAATTACTAGATATAAACAATACTTCGATGTTCTAGACTTTTATACTTTATTAAAAGAAATTTCAAACATACACAACAGTAAAGAAAACAGTATCTTGAACTCTCAGGCACCCATCTCCCAGCTTCAACAATTATGAAAGCAAAACCAGTTTTACTTTCTGTATAATCTCACATATTCACTCACTATCCAATTATTTTGAAACAAGTCTTAGACAACACTATTTCATCCATATGCATTCCAGTATATATGTGTAAAACACAATATCTACCTTTTAAAACATAACTGAAATATCTTCATCACACCCTCGCAAAAAATAAAAAAATAACTTTGACTATCACCAAATATGTAGGTAATAGAGACATTTTATTGGTTATGCTATAGTTGTTGATTTTTTACGGTATATTTGATCACATTGAGATCCAAACAAGAGTTATACATTTTGATTTGTTAATTTGTATCTTGTTTTCTTTTTTATTTAAGGTTTCTAAAAATGTTTAACTCATTTATTTATTTATTAAATTTACTAGAGTGACATTGGTTAATAAGATTATATATGTTTCAAGTGTACAATTCTATGATAAATCATTTGTATATTGCATTGTGTGCCCACCACTTAAAGTCAAATCATCTGTCATCATATATTTGACCCCCTTTACGTCCCCACCCCTTCCCTCTGGTAACCACAGTATTATTGTCTGTGTTTATGAATTTCATTTTTATATCTCATATATGAGTGAAATCCCATGGTCTTAGCTTTTCTGACTTATCTCACTTAGCATACTATTCCCAGGGTCCAGCTCTGTTGTTTCAGCCTTTCTCATGGCTGAGTAGCATCCACTGTGTTTATGTACCACGTCTTTACCCAGCCCTCTACCAAAGAACACTTTGTTGTTCCCATGTCTTGGCCACTGTGAATGATGCTGCAAGGGACAAAGGGGCGCATATATCTTCACAAATAAATGTTTTCAAGTTTATCAGGTAGACAGGCAGAAGAGGGCTTGCTGGGACACATGGTAGCTCTGTTCTTAATATTTTGAGGGCCCTCCAGACTGTTTCCCACGGTGGCTGTGCCAGTTCACACCCCCCCCCCGCAGCGGTGAATGAGGCTCCCTTGTGTCCACAGCCGCTCCAGCACCTGCTATGACCTGTCTTGTTGGCAACAGCCACTCTCACAGGTGTGGGGTGGTATCTCCCTGTAATTTTGATCTGCGTTTCCCTAGTAGCTGGTGAAGTTGAGCATCTTTTCATATATGTGTTGGTTATTTATATGTTTTCTTGGGAAGTGTTTGTTCAGGTCCTCTGCCCATTTTTTGATTGAATTGTTTGTTTGTTGGTGTTGGGTACCAATTTTTTATATATTTTGGATATTAACCCCTTGTTGCAGCTGTTGTTTGCAAATAATAGCTCTTAAGTCTTCTTGTAATTTAAAACTATCAACTGTGTTTTCTTTACAATTTATTTTGAAAAAAATCAGGAATTTGTTTTATTTATTTATTTACTTTTGGTCCTTTTATCATGTATAAGCTGGGATATTTTTATAAAGATCTCCTCATGTACTATTTTGTTTCCCTGAAGTACTGATTTTATAGGGAAGAGAGAATGAATTCTTGTTTCTTTTTTTAAAACAAGTTTTAAAAGGAGTCGATTCCTTATAGTCTTCTCTAATCACAATCGATTGTGGGGGTGTTCTTTTTATAATTTCATAATGAATGTATGTGTTTAAACACGTGTGTTGTGCTTCGGTTTACTGCAGTTATTAATTGTACAGATGCTCAGATTGCCCCATCTTTTACCAGTAGGAGCCTCTTTAAGTTGGTAGCTGGAAATTGGTTATAATGAGAGTATTTACACCACAAAAATCAACAAATACAAATCAGGGCTTTTTCCTTACAGAAAAGCAGTTATCAACATTTACCAGCTCACTACTGGCGTCCCATCCTATTCTGTCTCTTTTATCATCATCGAGCTTCAGCTCGCTGGGTAAATAGATATTTAATGTGCATTTGCAGGCCTGATGTCGCTGGGTTTTCCAGTTATTGCCTCACAGGCATTCCCTATTAAATCCAGTCACGAAATGCTCATGGGAAGAATACACCCTGCGTTCTTGCGCGTTTGTGATCTTTGTCTGTGGCCTTTATGTTTGAAAATTAGATTCCCTGGATATAAAACTCTTGGATGACATTTTATTTCTTTGAATATCTTAAATAAGATGTTTTCTAGAGCTCCAGACTTTCCATGTTGTTTCCACTGTTACTGGGGTAGAGGGGCCTCCTTACTGCTGACAGGAATCAGATCCTGGCTCCCTACTTGTCCCTTCCTGACACCAACTGGTAGGCTTGGGGGGTTGGGTGCTTGGTTCCAGCATGAAGGTGCTGAGAGTCTGAGCTTCGCACCTGGTCTTGGCTGGAGAGGCTGTGTGGCTGGGTCACAGTTTTTTTCTATAGTGTTTGGCTCAAGAAAAGTACTCATTTAAAAGTTTCTGTCTTGCGAGGCTGCCCCTTTTCTGGTCCCTTTGCTAGGGAGCGCAGGATTTTGGGGGTTTGTTTGTTTAATGCATCTGTTGGCATTTCTAGGTTGCTGCTTCTTCGGCTCTAAGTCAGGGATATTTGAGGCCAAAAGAAATCCCGAGATATCTGAGGTCTTACAACCATGTCATTCTTCGGGTCCTGAGGTCCCAGCCTTCTGCCTGTGTTATCTCCACCTTTCAGTCTTCTTACGATTGCTTTATATAATAGCCGGGGATTTTAGTCCTACTTAACAGGAGTACGGACAAGTAGATATTTATCTTCCTGAAAGTAGAATCATAAATGTCATTTTAATTTAATAATTTTTCAAAAGAGCTTATGTGCCATGTTGGAGAATGTGTACCTATACCCTTGACCTTTGAATGAAAATTGTGTCATACTTTCAGGATTGTGTATATATATATTTAAATATATCTT
Organism: Miniopterus schreibersii; assembly: GCF_964146895.1. Lineage (NCBI taxonomy): Eukaryota > Metazoa > Chordata > Mammalia > Chiroptera > Miniopteridae > Miniopterus > Miniopterus schreibersii. The sequence continues at coordinate 62,581,461 of NC_138111.1, read as the reverse complement.
TATTGATTTCAGAGAGAGGAAGGGTGAGGGTGAGGGAGAAAGAGAGAAACATCAATGATGAGAGAGTCATTGATCGGCTGCCCCCTGCACGCCCCCGACTGGGGATCGAGCCCGAAGCCCCAGCAGGGCCCTGACGGCGAAATGAATCACGATCTCCTGGATCTTAGGTCGATGCTCATTATGTGTACATTTGTTGGGTGTTTTCTTCAGATAAACCAATTACCCCTTGTTGGTTTTTCCTTGCTTTATTTTGTAATCGGTTCAATTTTTTTGGTCTTTTCTCATATCTGTTAAGATTATCTCTTACTTTGCATTCTCTTTAGTAAACTAGCTTTTGGCAGTGTCCCTTCATTTTCTTGATTTTTTTTAAAAAAATTATCAATGTTTACTTAGCCCTCTATTTTTTTAGCTGTGGATATTTTGTCTCATGTCATTTTTTTCTTTATTTTTATTGTTGACACTATTGCCACTGTCCCCATTCCCCACCCCCCTTGCCTCCCTCCACCCAGCCTCCACCTCCCCCTTTCCTCCTCCCATCACCATGCTGAGGTCTGTGTCCATGGGCCATGCATATATGCTCTTTGGCTAATGCCTTCACCTTCTTTCATCCAGTTCCTCTGAGCCCCTTCCCTGTTCACAGCTGTGAGACTATTCCAGGCATTCATGCCTCCAGTTCAATTTTGTTCTACAGTTTATTTTGTTCATTAGATTCCACATATGAGTGAGATCATATGGTATTTGTCTTTCACCGACTGGCTTATTTCGCTTAGCATAATAATCTCCAAGTCCATCCATGCTGTCACTAAAGGTGAGAGTTCCTTCTTTATAGCTGCATAGTATTCCATGGTGCGAATGTCCCACAGCTTTTTATCCACTCAGCTACTGATGGGCACTTGGGCTGTTTCCAGATCTTAGCTAGTGTAAGCTACGCTGCTATGAACATAGGGATGCATATGTTCTTTCAAATTTGTTTCCAGATTCTTAGGATATATTCCCAGAAGTGGAATTGCTGGGTCAAAAGGCAGCTCCATTTTTAATTTTTTGAGAAAACCCCATACTCTTTTCCACAGTGGCTGCCCCAGTCTGCATTCCCACCAGCAGTGCACTAGGGCTCCCCTTTCTCCACACCCTCGCCAGCACTTGTTGTCTGTTGTTTTATTGATGGAGCCATTCTGACAGGAGTGAGGTGAGACCTCATTGTGGTTTTAATTTGCGTCTCTCTGATGATTAGTGGTGTTGACTATGTCATTTATAATAGTTTTCTATTCTGTTATAACAAGCCACCACAAATGTAATGGCTTGAAAACACACAAATTTATTTTCGTTTAGTTCTGTAGGTGAGAGGTTTAAATGGGCCAGCAGGCTGCCTTGCTCCTAGAGGCAAGGTGGAGAATATTCCCTTGCGTTTCCCAACTTCCACAGGCTGCCTGCATTCCCTTACTGTGGTCTCTTCCTCTGTCCTCAGAGCCAGCTGCTCAGCCTCTTTAAGCCTCTCTTTCTCTTGCCCTGGTTCTCTGCCTCCCTCATTTCCTTATAAGGGCCTTTTGATTACATTGGTCACCCCCAAATAATCCAGGATAATTCCCATTTCTCAAACTCCTTAACTTTAATCACATCTTCAAAATCTCTTTGGGCATTTAAGGCAACATATTCACAAATTCCAGTGTTTGGGGCCTGGGTATCACTCGGGGGCTATTACTCTGTCATGTAACTGTTTTATCGCCTTATTTTTGAGCTCTTAATTGACATACTTTATGCTTTTGTTTAGTTCCCTTGTATCAGACGAGATTGGAGGACATTTCTTCTCGAGATTGAGTTATTTTATTCTGTATAAAAATATTGGTTGTTGCACAGTTTTATTCCCTTTTCCCTCAGAACCATGCTGTTCCTTCACTTTTTATAGTGCACAGCAGTCTTTCCTTAGGCATTCTGTCAGCTCTTTTCTTATCTGAATTTTGTTTTGTTTTTTCTTTAAAGACATAGTTCGAGGGATCTACGTAGCTTCTGTTCAGTCACCTATTCTATAACCTGAGGGAATTGTGGGGCAAGACATATAGCTAAAACGAGGCTGCCGTTTGAAAGCCTGGGGCCTTACCCCTTGCTATAGGGCCTCACCAGAATTCACTGCATTAACCGGGGGGTCTCATTCTCAGGGAGATGCCCTCCTGGGCCCTAATTCAGTGCCTGGCTTTGGAGCTATTTTCACCCAAGAACCTCAGCGCTTTGCTCATCCCTGCAGCTCACCCCCTCTCCCCAGCAGCCCTTCTCTTCAGTGCCCCCCTTCAGGAAAGGGGACAGTGAAGGAGGCCTACCCAGGCTTCCTCTCAGGGACACCTTGGGGGGTAAAGCTAATAGGGCTAAGGGGGCACAGGAATCGGTCTGTGCAGAACCTGCTTCTCTAGTACGTCTTCTTAATTTTTGCTTTTATCCAAGAGCGACTGTTTTTATTATGCTCCTTACCTTGTGTTTCACTCTTCTATTCATTGTTTTGGGTTGTTGAGCTGTTTTATAAGTTACTTTTGAGCATTTTATTACGTTTTAGAGAACGCAAATTCTGTGATGCTGTTTCAATCAGTTTACTTCCAATTAGGGGACAATGCCCATGAGTCTTATCTTAAATGAGAATATGGGGGCCAGTTCAGGGTTTATTTACTGATGAATCAAAGTTGTAAGACAGTGAAAGGGGAGTAATATATACTTCAACCTCCGTATAGCATTTTCCCCCATTTTCATAAATTACATGTTAGTTTTAATGAGCACAACACAAATAGGTGCTAAATTATAATCCAAATCATAATTTAGTATAAACCTTTTAAAAGTTTTATTGGAATTTAATTTGAGAATGATATGCACTACCTCTTCAGGGCTGACATGGATCTGTCATAAAATTTACAGGCATTCATAATTACGAGAGATTCTAAAAGTCGTCCTTAAAATTGTAGAATCCGCTGTAGAATTTTGCCAAGTGATTTTCTGAGTGTGGTTTAGATACTGCACCACCTCCTGGGGCAGCCCAAACTGTCTTTTGTCTGATTTTTATAAAAGTCCAGGATATTCATCTGAATTCTTTTCTCATATTGACTCACGCTTTGCAGTTCCTCCTCTAGGGACCTTCTATAATTCTTCCACATGAGAACACTGTCAATATTTTAGAGAAACGATTTTATCTTCTCTTTCTCCAGCTACCATCTCGGGCATTAATTTGTATGAAAGGTTGTGAGGGTCTTCCCCATTCTAGTGTCTCTGACCAGACCACATCTGGCAGAAATAAGCCCTGTTAAAGTAGAGCCTTGAATATAAACACAATACTTCAATTATGCCTTCACCCAAAAAGAATGTTATTGACTCAATCTAGATAAAAGTACAGGGTCTTCCCCCCACCTTAATTTCCACCTAATGACTGAGCGGCTCAGGGTGTTTAGCACTTTAGTGATCATGTCACAGTGTTGACTAAAATTACAGCCACAAGTTCCTAAAACTGTTGCTAAAGCCTTGATTTGCTTCCTAAATTTTGTGCAGTTGGCTTCATGTTCCAGTTTGCTTTCTCACACCCAACGCTGTGAATTTCATTTTTAAAAAGTGCAGTGCAGCCCGGCCAGGCGTGGCTCAGCGGTTGAACATTGACCTAGGATCCCGGAGATCGCCGTTGGATTCCCAGTCAGGGCACAGGCCCGGGTTTCGGGCTCGATCCCCAGTCGGGGGTGTGCAGGAGGCAGCCAATCAGTGACTCTTTTTCATCATTGATTTCTTTTCTCTCTCTGCCTCTCCCTGAATCAATAAAGATATATATTTTAACCAAAATAAAAATAAATAAATAAATAAATACATAAATACATAAATAAATAAACAAACAAACAAACAAACAAATAAATAAATGGTGCGCTCCACCTGGATGGACTTGAAGCCCTAGTTCATCACCCAGTGCATTCATCCCCCAGGCATTACGTTATACTGACTTGAAGCATTTGTAATCATAGAACAGTCAAGTCCTTTTTAAAACTATGTTTTTTAAATTGATTTCAAAGAGAAGAAGGGAGAGGGAGAGAGAGAGAAACATCAATGATGAGAGAGTCATTGATCGGCTGCCTCCTGCACGCCCCAGACTGGGGATGGAGCCCGCAACCCGGGCACTCACTGCCAAGCTTCTCAGTCCATCTGAAACCAAACCCACAAATGGAAACCCAGTGGCAGAAAGCTGGCAGAGCACACGGTAGCCACCAGTTTGGGTGAGGGTTCTAGGAGCCTTGGGAATATCTGCAACTGGTAACATGATCCGGGAGCCTGTGCCCTGGAAATCTGGACCCCACAAACAAAAGCACCTGCTCGGGTCACTGTTCTACTCTGAGGAGATGTGGCCCAGACAGAATCCAGGCTGAGCAGGGCAGGGCGAGAGGGGGCAGAGGAGGAAGATTCAGGTCAGGGTTCAGGAGGGCGAGTCTGGAAGGGACATTGTGGAGACGTCCTCAAAAATCGGAGAGCATAGTCTCAATTAGTTAGTGAAATAACAGAGGAAAGGGCTGTAGGGTGGTCAAACTGTGATAAATATCCTCGCTCACCTTCCTAAAAGTACAATACGGCCGCTTTCCCTACCAATGTGCAACAGACAGTGTCTGCAGCAGAATCTCATACAACGCTGTATTTTTTTGAAGGGAGCATAATAACATTCCTTTATATATGAAAGCATACTACTAGCACCTAACCACATAACAAAAATTGTAACTTCATTTTCCAAAATAAACTAAAATAATTTTTTTTTTAATTACAAAATTTAAAAGAATAAGATATATCAGCAAGTAAACTAAAATAAATACTTTTAAATAAAAAAAAATTTAAATAATTACAAATCAGAAATGGGGGGAAGGTGTTAATGAAGTAATTGGTGAAGAATAATATTTTCAAGTATAATAAATACTTTCATAACCTAAAGTATAAACTAAATATCCATGAGTCCACACTGATATAAATAAATGATTTAATAAATAAATGAGGCAAATAGACAAATCTCCTGAGCAGAATTTCAGTAATTTATGTAGGTCTTCTGTTCTGCAGGAGGTTATACCTCGCCTCTCCTTAAACGTGAGCGGTGCATGGGGACTTCCTTCCAAGGAGTGCAGTAAAGAAAGGATGGAGGCCTGGCGGTGCAGTAGCTGACACTAGAATGAGAAACGCAAACCCTATCTCAGCCTGGGGATCAGGTGAACATACAGTGATGTTGTGTTTAAGGTACCTACACTGATTTTTATGAAGAAAATGGCACTTAACCTTTGTAGTCTTCCCTTCCCCCCAAATTTATAAACCTGTCTAATAAAAAGAAAGACATAAGACAAATCCCAAAGGAGGGATGTTGGACAAAACACAACCACTATTCTTTTTTCTTTTTTTAAAATATATCTTTATTGATTTCAGAAAAAGAAAGGGAGAGGGAGAGAGAGGCAGAAACATCAATGGTGAGGGAGTCATTGATCGGCTGCCTCCTGCACGCCCCCCACTGGGGGTTGTGCCCTGACCGGGAATCGAGCCTCGATCTCCTGGATCCTAGGTCGATGCTCAACTGCTGAGCCACGCCGGCCGGGCAACCACTATTCTTTAAAACTGTCAAGTTATCCAAATAAAGAAAAATTTGAGAAACTATCAGAGCCAAGAGGGACCTAAGGAATCATGATGATAAAATGTAACCCCAGAGGGATACTAGAGCAGAAACAGGACAATAGAACAAGGTTTGGACTGGGGTTACTAATATAATCATAACACATCAACCTTGGCCTATTGACTGTAACAAATGTACCACAGTAATATAAGATGCTATTAATAGGGAAAGGTGAATGTGGGGCATGTGGGAACTCTCTGTACTATCCTTTCAATTTTTCTCAATTTTTCTGTAAGTCTGAAATTGTTCTAAAATTAAAAGTTTATTTTTTAAGTTCAGCATAAAGACCAAAAACAACACAAGAACAAATGCAGACAATGAATAAACTATAAAGGAAATAGGAGATATAGAGAAAAAAATTTAAAGCCAAAAAGCAATGAGGGGACAACACTGAAATACCATTCCACATATTAGAATGGCCAAAATTCAGAACACTGACAACAACAAATGGTGGCAAAGACGTTAAACAACAGGAACTGTCACTCACTGATGGTGGAAATGTGAAACTGGACCACAATTTGGTGGTGTCTTTCTAAACTAAACATACTCCTTCCATATGATTCAGCAATTGTCATCCTTGGTATTTACCCCCAGGAGCTGAAAACTTATGTCTACATAAAACCCTACACATGGGTGTTTGAAACAGCCTTACTTATAATTGCAAAAAATATAAGAAAACCAAGATGTCCTTCAGGAGGTGAATGGATAAATAAAATGTGGTGCATCAGATAATGGAATATTATACGGTCCTGAAAAAGAAATAAGATATCAATGTGTGAAAAGATATAAAGGAACCTTAAATGCATAAGAGTAAATGAAAGAAGCTAATCTGAATATACTCCATACTGTATGATATGAGATGCTGGACAGGCAAAACTACACAGACAGTAAAAACATCAGTGGAGCCCGGCCAGGCGTGGCTCAGTGGTAAGCGTCGACCTAGGATCCAGGCGATCAGGGTTCAATTCCCGGTCAGGGCACATGCCCGGGTGGTGGGCTGCAGCCGATCAATGACTCTCTCATCATTGATGTTTCTAGCTCTCTCTCTCCCTTTCCTTTCCTCTCTCTGAAATCAATAAAGATATATTTAAAAAAAAAAAAAAATCAGTGGTTGCCTGGGGTCAGGGAAAGAGGGAAGGACGAATAAGGAACATAGTGAAACTACTCTGCATGATACTGTAATGATGGACACAAGTCTTTATACATGTATCCAAGCACATAGAATGTACAAAACCAACAGTGAACCCTAATGTAAGCTATAGATTTCAGGTGATTATGATGTGTCAATGCAGGTTCATCAGTTGTAACAAATCTATCATTCTGGTGGGTAATGAGTGAGACTGTGCATGTGTGGGAGCAGGGGGTCTGTGGGAAATCTAAAGAGATCCAAAGGATATTAGAGCAGGCGAAAGATATAGAAGACAGACAGACATGTATAAAATGGTACTCAGTAAGTGCCAGTGGGGGTGGGAGAGAGTTAAGCAATGGAACAGAACAAATACTAAACCCCTAGCATTCCACTCTGCTTAAAAACATCCCTGGAAATTACATACTGAAATTTCATATTACACACCTGGGGAAATGGCTCCGAATGAATCACCCAGAGATTTGATCTACTAAAATTCTTAGATGAAAAAAAAACTTTGGGCATTAACACTTTATGCTAGAAAACAACTGGAAGGCAGTCACAGGGCGCCTAGTCCCATCACCACGGTGACAGTGTCAGGGAGGCAGGGTGGAAGTTCAGGAAGCTCATCCCCACTCAGCACTGAAGCCGGGATGTAGGAGGGACTGCGGAGAGTGGCAGCTACCCACCCCCCTGCTCCCGGCCTTGGGGGTGTCCGTGGAGACCTAGTGGGCAGCCAGAATGCCTACCCCCTGCACAAGAACGGGGTATACACACCCTGCTCGTGTGTCCGTGGAGGCCCAGCAGAGACCTGGATCCCTACCCACCCCTGCAGCAGAGGCCCACCCTTCCCCTGCAAGAGCAATTTCAGGGGAAGCCAGCTAGGACACAAGGCTGAAGTAAGGCCCGGAGTTTCCTGGCATAACATGCCCATGCCCGCATGTCTTTATATGAAAAAAGGTAAGAAATGGTTTTCATATCAACAACTGGAAAGAAAAACCTCGAACTAATGAGAAAAATCATCAACAGATGCCAGCACTTAGATGACAGACATGTTCAACTTACCTGACAAACTGGGGAGCAGCCATCCAAAAAGCCTGCTTTTCTTCTGCAGGCTCAAACAGGCTCGAAACGAAGAAACCGTCTCCGCTAAGAAACAGAACGCTTCAGAAAGTACATGCAGGAGTAAAGGAGAGTCAAGCGGAAACCTGAGACCTTAAAAGGCAACGACTAAAAGGCAACACATACACAATAGATGGACTAAAGGCCGGGCTGGAGCAGACAGAGAACAAACCAATTAACTAGAACAAAGAGCAGTAAAAACTACCCAGTTTGAACAAGGGACAGAAAGTAGACCGATTAACAAGAAATGGGCAGAGCCTCAGGGACCTGTGGGACCATAACAGATTATTAAAATTCATGTTAATAATTCATGTTACCAGAGTCTCCGACGGAGGAGAAAAAGTGGACCTTAAAAAGTATGCGAAGAAATAATTGCTGAAAATGTCCCAAATTTGCAAAAGATAAACACTTACTGATTCAAAAAGCTTAACAAGCCCCAAGCATTGGGGAGGAAAATTGTATAGAACTTAATAAACAAATGCAGACATAAACACACACACATAAATATATGATTGGGAAAATCTGCATAATATAGGTGGGTTGCAATAGTGTCAACATCCTGGCTGTGATGTTGTAAGTGTACATTTATAATGTTACCATCGGGGGACACTGGGCAAAGTTGTACATTTCTCTGCATTGTTTTTACGAGTGCCTATGAGTCTGCAAATATCAGTTAAAACTGTTTTATTGCAGCCCATCCCCAAATTAGTTGTGCTCTCCTGTCTCACTATCTTGTACTCTAAAGAACCAAAGGAAGTTGGGAAGAGGGGTATTTGATGTTTCTTATAATCTTGAAATGACATTGTACGAATAGAGGCTAGATGATGGTTGCCAGAAGTTAAGAAGGTGGTGGGGTAAACCGGAGCGGTTGTGGGTATTAAAGGGCAACGAGAGGCACCCTTGTGGCGGTAGAAATTTTCCTCCTTGACTGCATCAGTGTCGGTGCCCTGGGGGGATATTACACTTTGATCCCGTAAGACATTACCAATGGGGAACATTGGGCAAAGGCCTCATGGGATCACTCACATTATTTCTTATAACTGCATGTCAATCTACAATTATCTCTCAGACCTTAAAGTTTAATTAAAAGTAGAAATCAACCAATTAAAATAAATAATTAGGAATTATATAAATGACCAGTAAAGGTAGAGAAAAGCTTATTACTAAGTAACTTTGGGAATTATGATATCAGACTATTATAATCTGAGTTAATGTGAAAATAAGAAAAAACAAAAATTTGGAACTAATAGGGAGGCAATGACAGGGATTTTAAAAAGCTAAGGCCACTATCTTTCACAGAAAAAACTTTATGACTGTCTGATTAAAATTAAATCATGTAGTTTAAAATTATGTCATTAGTATCACAATTGTTTGTATTATATTTTTAACATTACAGACACCAGTTAGAAAGAATATTTCTTCTAAAGAAAAATTATGTACTTGAATTTCAAAAGTTTCACTTTAGATTTTTCGTGTTGCATTACACTTAAATGAAATTAAACGTAACACTGTTTAATAACCGAGTGCAGTGTCTGGTATAACAACATCCATGGACCTAGGAAGGAGGGAGAGGAGGGAGCTCGCGGAGGGGAACAGTTAGTGTGCATCTTTGGAACTGCAAAGAAATGGATTTGCACCTTCGATTTAGTATTTATTGGCTGAGAGATTTAAAGCAGGTATTGAGTTTTCCTGAACCTCAGTTTTATTATTTTCTAATTTAGAATAACTGCTCATCTTACAAGGTTTTTATAAGGATTGAGCGGGGTGATATAGGAACAGCTTGGAACACAGTTGCTGGCACAGACCCTGCTCTCTGCCTTGAAGTTAAAAATATATTAATGTCTCGATCACTATTAATTCCTTCCTTCCTTCCTTATTATATTCCATTTCATTTACTATGTCTTTACTAAGGTCACAGGGAATTGCACAGTATATTTAGAATGACTTCTATATAAAGTGGTTAAGTGTTAAGAAAAGAATGGTATTCCATTGGTATTCGCTGTCCAGAAATCTCTCAGGAGACCCTCAAATACACAGGCTTGACAGGTTCCCATTTTTTTCCTCTTATTGGGAATTTTGTGCAGCTGCTCAGGTTTACCAGAGACAGTGTTTCCTGTTGAAGTCCCTGCGATGGGTAAACTAAAGATGAGGTTGGCGGCGGAAGTGTCAGTACTGACACAATGTCCCTGCCTGCCTCTCACTGGTGGGCACCGGGCCGCGGGCAGGGCCCAGCCCAACTCTTTATTTAATTTCTCGCTTCCAGTCAGGCGGCATCTGGCTCGCGATGGAAGACTGAACATGTGTCTGCCTTTCTCTACCCCCTGCCGGCCTCCCCATATGCACCCACAGAAATAAAGAAAACTTCTAAATCAAATTAACGAAATGACAGGCCATTAGGCAAAATACGGTGCATTTTCTCCCATTAATCAGGGCTTAAGGAGTAAACAGATCTGCGCCCAGCACAAGGGGTGATGTGGGCGGAGCAGCAGCCAGGCAGGTGAGCTCCGGGGCTCCTACCTCCAGGAACTTGGGCTCCCCCTTCTACCTGGTCACACCCTGAGGGCAAACTCATGGGCTCGCTCCGAATCCAGGTGGCTTGTTTTCTCAGCAGGGATCCTCCTGACAATACCTTCTTATGAAAATGACCTAATTCACAGAACACTGAGGGCTGGGCAGGTAGTCAGGGCACTACCAAGCACAGTGTGTGAATCACCTGCTTAGGGAAAGGAAGGCGGACAGGCTCAGCCCTCCCTCTCAGCAAGGAGATCGATACAGCAGCTATCGGCTGGCGACTCATCTATAAAAGAGCTGATTAGCTGACACCACAGGCGGCACATCATCCGATAATCGCAATTCAGGTGTGTGTTTTCATGAGGTCATGACCCATATTCTTGAAATTGCATGCAAACTTGGGTGATCCTATTACTTAAAATATAATTTTTAAAAATCGGGCAGTATATAGATAATTTAAACACTACAGATTACCTGGAACTAATTGATATTTATAGAACACTGCCCAACAGCTGCACTAAACACATTCTTCTCAAGGGCACAGGGGACTTAAACAAAGTGGACCGTAACAAGGGTCCATAAAATAATCGCCAATAAATTTCAAAATTGTTTATCCAACAGTATATATTGTCTCAACGCAGTGAAATTAACTAAGAAATCTATAAAACCTGATATGTAGAAGGTCACAAATATTTTCAAACTAAACATTTCTCTTCCATATACTATATAGGTCAAATAACAAATCACCAAAAAAAAATAAAGAATAGTTTGAAGTGAATGATAATGAAAAATAAAATGTTAAAATTTGTGGGATGTGGCTAAAGCACTGGTTAGAGGGAAATATATAGTATTAAATGCTTAGACAAGATGAAAATGTTAATATTAATTATCTGCATTTCCATCTCAAGAAGGAAGCAAAGGAAGAGCAAAATAAACTCAAGGTGAGTTTAAGAAAGAAAATTAAGAAATATAAGAAATCAAGTAGCAAAGAGAAAAACAGTAAAGAAGATTAACAAATACAACTTGATTCTTGGAAAAGAGTAAAACTTCTTAATTTTACTAATTTTTGAGGACCCTCCATACTGTTTTTGTAGTGGTTACGCCAATTTATATTCCCACCAACGGGCACAAGGGTTCTCCTCTCTTCCCATTCCCTCCAACACTTGTTTTTTCTTGTCTTTTGAATAACTGCCATTCTACCAGGTGTGAGGTGACCTCTCCTTGTGGTTTTGATTTGCACCCCATGAGTAATTAGTGACATTGAACGTGTTTTCATGAGCCCCTTGGCCATCTGAAGGTCTTCCTGGGGAAAATGTTTAGTCAGATCATCTGCCCAGTTTTTAATTGGGTTGTTTGTTTTTGTCGTTCTTCAGCTGTATGAGTTCTTTATATATTTGGGGTATTAATTTCTTATAGAAAATGTTGTTTGCAAATACCTTCTACCATTTGATTGGTTGCCTTTTGATTTTGTTGATTTCTTTTGCTGCCCAGAAACTTTTTAGTTCGACGTAGTCCCATTTGTTTACTTTTGGTTTTGTTTCCCTTGCCATTGGAGTCAATTCCACAGAAATGTTTCTAAAACAGATGCCTAGGAGCTTAGCACCTATGTTTTCTTCTACAAATTTTATATTTTCACATCTTGCATTCAAGTCTATATTCTATTTTTTAAATATGTTTGTATTAATTTCAGAGAGAGGAAGGGAGAGGGAGAGATAGAAACATCAACGATGAGAGTCATAGATCGGCTGCCTCCTGCACGCCCCCTGCTGGAGATCAAGCCCACAACCCAGGCATGTGCCCTGATCAGGAATCGAACCGCAATCTCCTGGATCCCAGGTCGATGCTCAACCACTGAGCCATGCAGGCCAGGCGAGTCTATATTCTATTTTGAGTTAATTTTTATGTATGGCATATCACAGTGGTATGGCTTTACTCTTTACATGTGGCTGTCTGGGTATTTATCTGAAGAATACGAAAAGACTAACTATGAAAAAGATGTGCACTCCCATGTTCATCGTAGCATCATTAGCAATATCTAAAATATGAAAACCACCTGTGTCCATGAACCAATGAATGGATAACAAAGGTAATTATAAGGCAAAACACAAAATTGTTTTCTTTTGTTTTGTTTTGTTTTTACCTAGATAGAGACTGTGTATCTCTATTTTAAGCATTTTTAATGTTGTGCATACATGATCTTTATGTTGATAGATTTTTACAGACTCGAAATGGTTTGGTTAACATTCACTGATACAATTAAAACATCATGAAAAAGTGGATATTGAGAATTGTTCTAATGCTTGCTATGCCAAACTTAAACTATTAATTTATACTATTTGTAGTTCTATAATTCTAAAACACATTTTTTTCACACTTGGACAGTTCTCTATTCTGGATATTCAAAAAATTGATAAGTATGTTAAATGCACTTATTGTTTCTTCTTTTCTGTGTTTTTGTTTTGTTTTGTTTTGTTTTGTTTTTCCTCTTTTTCTGAAGATAAAATGATGTTAGTATCCTTGATGGGATTTGTGTAGGTAGGATATATAATTCATTTATTTTGTTTTAACTTTTTCTCATAAAACAAAGTATCTTCAGCTACTTTCACCATATTTGGGGTGCTCAGTATGTTGCTTTGCACTTATATTTTAAGGGATTTGTGTGCCTTTCTGCAGTTAAATTTGCTGCAGAATTCTCTTGGGAATGATGACAGCTATTTGTTGTTTGGGTTTACTTCACGGGAAAAGGTTAGTCACCATTCTAATCTCCTTTGTAATTATTTTCTCATTAACATTTTTTACAAAGTTTTGCTCTGACTTGCTCATACTTTCCAAATTTATGCTTTCTTCTGCATTTAGGATTGGCAAAAATAAAAAATGAAATAAAGTGCACCCACCGAACTCTGGAATGGCATTGTTATTAAAAACAGAAGCTCTGCATCCAGCTGCCTGCGTCCAAATCCCAAATGTGCTGCTTACAAACTGTGTGGACTTAGGCATTATCTTCTAAACTCAGTTTTCTCACTTGCAATAGCGAGATTATAAAATTTCCATAATATTTTGAGATACATAACAAGTTATTCCTGCAAAGCATACAGCACAGTGGTTGACAGTCAACAATAAAAGTTATATGTTTTATTATGGTTATAATCAGAAGATTGTTTCTTTGAGGGTCAAATTTTCATTACATTTCACAGTCTTTCCTCATATTTGAAGAGACAATAATTATTCAAGGAATATTAATTAACCAGTTTAACAACCACATTATATATTTTTAAATCTAATTTATATTATAACCACACAATTATACTATTGAGGTCTAATTTTAATAAAGTCAAAATTGTAAAAAATATGTATATATCTGCTAACTCTCTTTTTAATTCTAATTTTGACTTTATATGTTTTCTCTCTTTTTTTCTTAATTTGATTTGCCAGGATATTTCTATCTCACTACGTTTTTCTAAAATATGCTTAAGAACATATTATACTATTTTCCCTTTTATATTTTCTAATGTAATCATCTCTACCTTTATCTTTATTGTTTCCTATTTTTTGTCTTCTCTTTGGTGTATTTTATTGTTCTTTTCTAATTGAGTTGAATGTTTAATTTCTATAACTGGATAGGGTAAGCACTTCAGATATACAGAGCTGTGTCTTTTTCCCCCCAGTTCTGATGTGTTTTCTTTAAGGATGACATTGACTTGACTTCCCCTTTGGGTGTTCTTACTCATTTTTCTGAACCGCCTGTAAATGTTGGGATGGGTTTGCATTATTTGTATTGTGTATCAATTACCTTCAGCAGGAGATTGAATTATGGGTCCCACTCTTTTATTCTATATTCACAGGCTTAATCTACCCTTAGTTGTTCTAGAGACCGAGTGTATTTCTCTGCCCCTTGACTTTTGGGCTCAGCCATGTGAATTTCTTAGACCAAAGGTGATTAGCAGAAGTGATAAAATTAGGAACCAGATATGTACTTGTGCAATTGAGCTTTCACTTTTATGTTTCTACCATCCATTTAAAAAAATGTCTTGGACAGACTCTGAACCAAGCCCAGTCTAGTCCTGTTGACAACTCGGCCGAAATCTGTCCATCTCAGCTCACGCACAGATTCTGCAGCAAGAATATGTCAGCGTTGTTTTAAACTATTGAATTTTGTGATGCTTATTAGTCAGCATTGTTGTGTCAATAATTAACTCACAAATCGATACCTAGAAATGAGGTCCTGTAGTAATCAAATTCTAAACTATGTGGCAATGGATTTGGGACCAGGTGGTCAGCACTGAAAGAACAGTAAAAGCAGCTGTAAAAATGGTGATGTGTATTATGGAGTGGGGAACTTTTTAGTAAAAACCATTGCCTGTGATAATGTGGAAGGGAAAAAAGTTACTTGATCTTGTAGGGCTGAGGGAGGTAATTTTAAAGAGATTTCAAAGGTATGTGCTGTTACTAGCTGTGTTTGATAAGATAATAAAAGAAGTGAGCTCAGAAAGAATCTAGCCAGTTTGCAAACAGAATTCGAAGAGAATATAATCAGACCAGAAATTTCAGAAATGGAAGATAAAGCCCTGCCGGTGTGGCTCAGCGGTTGAACATCAATTCCTGCTCAGGGCACATGTCCAGGCTGCAGGCCTGATCCCCAGCAGGGGGCGGGCAGGAGGCCACTGATCAATGACTCTCAGCATTGATGTTTCTATCTCTCTCTCTCTCCCTCTCCCTTTGCCTCTCTGAAATCAATAAAGACATATTGATTTTTAATGTAATGCACACAGACATATATATGGGGGAAAAAGAAATGGAAAATAAAACTATTCTCATCAAATCAGCTGGAATGGGGGTGGGGGTGCAGGGGTGGGAGGGCCATAGCATCAGTAAGGCATGGCCTGAGGGAAAAGACAAAACCTAGAGTGACACTCGAAAGCTCTTTTATAAGAACTCTGAAGTGCTTAATATGAGCACTTAAGAAATCTTCTTAACCAAAGATTCTAGAATGGTTAAAAGTGGTTTCCACAGAAGCCTGATACACCTAGAGCCTCTACTTGATTTAATAGAAAATCTGCAGAGTTTATGATACAACGTTGGTAATAGCTCTGCTAGAGAGACTGAGATATAAAAACACTCTGGGCCCCTAAATTCCTCAAGACAGACAGC
This sequence comes from Miniopterus schreibersii, assembly GCF_964146895.1. Taxonomy (NCBI): domain Eukaryota; kingdom Metazoa; phylum Chordata; class Mammalia; order Chiroptera; family Miniopteridae; genus Miniopterus; species Miniopterus schreibersii. The sequence goes on along the minus strand of NC_138111.1, from coordinate 62,565,907 downwards.
ACTGTCTGTGAAAGCTGCCCACGCGCCAAAAAAGATGTTTTCCTTAGTTGTAGGGCAGAGGTAGACCCAGTACTTTTTCATCTACAGGGATAAATAGTAAATATTTCAGGTTTACTGGCCACAGATGCTCTCTCAGAACATTCTTTGTTTTTAACAACTTTTTCAAACACAAAACCTTCCTTAGCTCATAGATCATGTAAAAAGAGACAGTGGCTGGTACTGGCTCAATGGGCCACCCTGTGTACCCCTCTCTAGGGTATGTAGACCTGACAACATTTGCCCGGGAGAACTTCAGAATTCTAAATAACCAGTGAATGCTATGCTAAACAGACAAGGAAGGCTTTATTCAAGGCTATTGCAAGAGGGGAGAAAGGCCAGAGCCTAGACTGAACTCAACTCCACTGAAAAAAACAGGGTAGGAAAGTTTTTATAGCTGCAATAGGGGGAATCCTAGGACACCTGTGTTTGCTAACTTCCTGACAGGAGGCAGTTTCATAACTTGGATCAAGGTGCCCACTGAGGTTAGGTTCCTACTCTCCCACATTGACCAGGAGATAGGTGCTCTGTCTTCCTTGATAACTGCATCGCAAAAGAATGGCTCTCAGGTCTTGGAGAAACATATTCCTGGGTTGCAGAACTGGCAAGAGGATTTTTTAAAGATTTACATCTTAAGGAGGCAGAGAAAGGATTTACAATTATAAGTTGTCTTAAGCAAATGTTCTAAGATAATCGGGAGGGGAGGGTGCTCTTTATTTAGGCCATCTGGATTTTATAAGAGCTGAGGTGAGGGAGGAGGGGAAGGCCTTGGGTCTTGGGAAGGTAGAACCTGACTAAAGTTTACTCAAGCTGAGGAAAGTATTAGGCCATCTTGGTCAAAAACACTTAGCATTACATTAAAAGTTAGAAATGTATATTATTATCAATAACCCAGCAAATCTACTCCCAGTATACATCCTAGAGATATTCTCATACATGTGCAAACATAACTGTTTTAATGCATGGAGTAAAAGCGTAAAGCAAAATTTTCAGAAAGCACATTTATGTTTGTCTTCTTGCCCCTTTCATCTGGTATTTTGGGCTAACTCAGCCCCTGCCCTATGATGAAGACACGGTCAGGCAAACCCCACGAATTAGGATTATTTCGAGAATATAAAATGTTCTCAGGTAATTTTAAGTCACCCAACTCAGTCTCAATTTCGTCATTAAAATGTCCTGCCCCGTGTAATAATCAAAACTGTCATATTTACTTAAAGTTAAGACCTCCCCTTTTTTTCCAGCTGGGAACAGAGTTTATAATTTGTCTTTTGTCTTTAACTTCAGGAGAAACGCAGGAAGAGGGGTCCAGCATTACGGGCTAACTTTCTCATCGATGGGCAGAGTGGAAATCTGCCTTCTGTTCTTTCGGGAACGGGCGTATGTTTGAAGCTGTCTCTTGCTTTTAGGGATCCCCTCATTGGCTTTGGGGGATCGCCTTTCCCCACTCCATGTGGCAGCTGGGTGCCTAGCCATTTGGTAGTAGCCTCTCAGCTGAAGATAAGAACTCTTTTGCTCAGAAAATTTACTTGTGCCTCTAGAGTTGAAATTAAATATATACATATTTAAATATATAAAATATATTACATATATATTGATATCCCTCGGCCTTCTAGGACAATGAAGCAATGGAAAAAATATAATAAGGATACTTAGTTAGCTACATCCTGTTTGATTAAATTCTTAAGAGAAAGTGAGTGGAAGGGGAAAACCATGTGGAGGACCCGTGCGGGAAGATAAAGCAATAGAACATGAGACAGAGGTAAATAGGAAGGGGATAAAGGTTCCTCAGATCCTGTAGTACATGTTAATTATTTTTAAGACACCCTCTGCTACTTCTTTAGCTGAGTCACAGAATATTTAGCACCTCAAAACACTTCTCTTTGAAACTGCTAATCAATCAATTAACCACTGTTTACAGCTCTTTAGCTCCTAGTTACCAGCTAGAAAGTCTTTTTCCCAGAAGAGCTTCTATCCGTTCTTTGTCTGTCACTGCATTCCTGTACCTGCCACAATGTCTGGCCTATGGTAGGCAGACTTTAAACAACTGCTTTGAACTGAAACGTGAATCAATGTACCCTCACCCTCCAGGGAAGAAAGAAAGTTACTTTCTGATTTCTGTGCTGGGGCTAACATACTATCACCAGATGAGATAAGTGAAAGGTAATATCTTACCCAGGAGCTAAAGGTATATTTATTTCTTTAATTCCCCAAACTTGTATTGCATACCTATTAAATAAACCTAAATTTCAAAATCCACCTTTGCCTTGGGGTAAAAACTAGTGTCACAGTAATACTCCCACAAAGTACAGGACTCCTGGTAGTTTTAAAAAGCACAAGTCTTAAAAAAAAAAAAAAAAGTCAAAGTTTCTTGCTTTTTTAAAAAAATTTTTTTTACTTTCTTGCTTCTAGTCTCAGCTCTGTCACATGTTAAACAATCTTGGGCAAGGTATTAAATAGCTCCATCACTCTCATTGGTAAAATGGGGAAATAATTTTAATACCTACAGTGAAGAGTTTGGGTAAGATTAAATGTTAAGAGCTTAGCCTAGTGCCGACTACATAGTAGATATTCCACGTATATTATTTATAAGTATTATTTCACTTTATTCTCTGCAGAAACCCTAGAGGCTGTTTCACAAGTTTACAAAAACGCAATCCTCACAAGCACGATATGAAATCTACCCTTTATTCCTCTCTTTCTGTATATCTATATTTAATTACAATTGAGGTTTTATTGTCCCCCAAATGACCTTGACAGTGTCTACAATAATACCATCACTGACTGCTAATGTCTGCATCAAGGCTGCCAGTGTCCAATGTCTCCTTATGTCAATATTAAAGATGCTAATGACCTTCATTTATGAAGCCTGAACATTCTTGTAATCATTGGATAAAGGTCTAGCACAGTCCCCTTTCACAGTGGAAGCCATAGGCATCAATGTTATTAATATATTACACTATCATTTCCTCTCAAGGAAATACAAATTTAAGATATTTGATGTTCTCTTTCTTTTTTTATAGTCCTTCATCCTAGCATCTAAACATAAATTCGTGACCCATGATCAGAGGTTTTTTGAGAAAGATATTATATTCTATGTTTACAGTTATGCCATTGATGGATTTTATCCATTGATCTTGAATCAAACTTATGTTTCAGTTATTTCTTCCCTCAGGAAGAGTTTCCTATGCCCATACCTCCTAGAGTTCTGCTCAATAACTCCTGTAAATAACTACTTTGAAAGCCCCACAACCATCACCAGCACTTCAGGTGTGGTAAAATGGGCTAAAACTCTAAGATAGGCATAGCTTAGCTTCAGTAATGGATCAAAACCAGAAGAGCCACTGCCAGATAGTAGCTGAGGGGAATTTGGGACTAAAGATTGAGTTGAGAAAGGAGGGAGAAGCCTAAAAGAACTCATCAATGCTTTTGGAAGCTTTCAGGAGTCAAATCAATACCTATAACTTCAAGAGAAGTGAGAAAAAATAATAAGGATCAGTTTTCCATGGATGGCTGGTATTACTTATTACTATGTCCTGAGAGTAGACCTGAAGCTCTAACATATAAAACACTTACATTTCAGAGAAAAGAGAGGTTATCAGCCAAGTAGTAATGTGGGATTGAACTCTCAGAAAGACTACATATAACCTGCAACCTAGCCTATAAATTCCCCATAGAAGCTGTTCACCAGATAAATGTGTTGATTTCTAAAAGATAGACAGATGTAAATGGACCTCAAAAAGGCTTTGTGCCAGTAACCTAGATTGTGCACTGCTATTAACTTTTTCCAACTATCCCACAAAGGTCATATAGGGTAGCCAAGCTTTCTACAAGAAATAAAATTTGACAAATCTTTTCATTCTACTGTATTTCCAAATAAAAGATTCATTCCCTGAAAAAGTAACTAGAACACAAATGCAATTTTTAGAAAATTGGCTTCAAGTAGATATGGATATGAATTTATTCTCTTGAGTAATATTTGTCTCTCTCATCTGTAAAACTGGTCATGATACTACACATCGATAGTGTAAATGGTAAAGAAATTAAAAGGCATTAATATTTATTACTTATTATACTCATTGCGGTATTTTAACCCTGTTAAGGCTGTTTTCCTACCTATAGTCTATTTATTTGTTTTCTTCATAAATGGATACGCTTACATAGCCTTGGGTTACATCAACGGATAAAAACCCACAGAAAAATACAGCATCGGCCACAGCAGCATGTGGTGCATTTCTTAGATTTTAAAATGATCTACCAGTTAAGAGACATTAATTAGCAACCAACATAAAACCCAACTCAAAGTGGCTTAAAATAATAAAGGGCATTAGTTGGCTTTGATAGGTAGAAGCGAAAAGAGACCAACCTTTGGCGTGGATGTGATTCCGGGCAACATAATGTCATCAAAGACACAGCTTTTCTTGACCCTTCTGCTTTACCTTCAGTGGTGCTAACTTCATATTCCAATTCTTCCTTTACACCAGTGCAGAGAGAGGCTCAGTTGCAGAAAATTCCTGATAAGGCAGAAGAATCTCCTTTCCAGTTAAACTGTAACAAACATTTTACCCAGTCTTGTTGGATCTACTTGAGTCAGGGATGGATGACATTTTTGCCAAGTTTTTGGATTATTACCATCTAGGAAGTATTTCATACACAATTGTGGAAATATACCATAATTGTGTATATTTCCACTTTTACATCTTCATATAAGAATTTCACAGTGCCAGAAAATAATAGCTTCTAAGTATGAAGACAACCATTTGATTTTAGGGCAAGAACGTTTTTGCTATTGTTTCCTTTAAACAGTCACCACACTCATTAGCTCTTTAGGTTATAAAAAGCACATAGTATTTATTTATTACCCTTCAATATATTTCTATAGCTACAATGCATTAATCACGTATTGATGAATGTAATAACTCGTGGGGAACTTAAACATTAAAACTTTTAGGTAGCACAAGCACAGTGATTTAAAATCAACCTCCAAATATTGTTTTATGTAATTTTCTGTCTATTACCATAATAGCAAATAAAAATAGTTAAATGTTATAAAGAAACTACAGAAAAATAATTCACATATGCTGCTCCTTAGAAAACACCACTGTTAGTACTCAAATAAAGAGGGCAAACTTTTAATTTGGGGGTGGCAGAATCCGATATAAGTGAAACCATCAACTTATCTCAGTATTATAATCACTTATTTAGGAAAGAAAGATATTCTTTTGATCCAAAGTACTATAAAATATTTCATTGTTGCCAGAAAAGTAAAATTTAAAGTTAAAAATATTAGCAAGTTGAACTAACATAAATCACTCATCAATGTATTTTACCATTTTAACAAATCCATAATTATAGAAAAATAGTTTAGGAAAGATGTCCTACTTCTAAAAATTGGTCAGTATAGCTTTGAATAACTATACATACCATGCAATGCCCTGATCTTTAGGATCGTCACCTATAAAGTGAAGGAACTACACTAAACACACTTTAACATCCTTTCCAACCTACAGATTTATGTAGTATGGTTGTCTTCAGCCATCCTTTAAAAAATGAGGGTTTAACCTCAATATCTCTCTTAGATATACAAAGCTCCTCATTAAGTTACAAAGCTTTACTTCAATCATTGACAATTAAGGCATTATATGTTTCCTGTCACCCTAAAAAAAATAGGAGATGTGACTGATGTCACAAACCCTAACTGTTTAGTTCTGTCTCTCAAATTTGCAGCTGATGGGTTCCATCAGCAGATACAGATTTCTGGGCTTTGGCTCCAACTCTCCATAACCTTCAAAGGACTCTGAGTCTAGCCCGGCCGGCGTGGCTCAGCGGTTGAGAGTCGACCCAGGATCCAGGAGATCGGGGTTCAATTCACAGTCAGGGCACATGCCCGCGTTGCGGCCTTGCAGCCGATCAATGATTCTCTCATCATTGATGTTTCATCTCTCTCTCTCCTTCTTCCTTCCTCTCTCTCTGAAATCAATAAAGATACAGTTAAAAAACAACAACTCTGAGTCTTAAAATGAGGATATCCAAATCCTCTCTCTCTCTCTTCCTGTTTATAACACCAAAAGAGATATCATGTATCAAAGTATATATAAAAAACAAATCGCCTCACCAATGCAAAAAATTATTATTTTGATTAACATTTTTTACTTTTTCCTGATGAAAGTAACTGGATATTGTATGAAAATACATCTTCTTTTAGAAAGCTTGTACATTTATGGTTAAAATCCTTCAATTATCTGACTCTTCTGTAGTCACTTTGTTTCATTTCTAATTTACTGCTTTATCTTCTAATCACATGGGGCCTGATGATTGGTTTCCCCCAGAGTCTAGAAAGTTTGACCTTTTAGCATGTGAGAAGGAAAATCTATAGATCACTCTGCTACTTTAGCAAATTTGATAGCATCATTCACTTTCTAATACTGAACTGGGAAAGGCTGCTTGTTTGTTTTGGTTTTTTTGAGATTCTTAGGCCCTAGAGATTCTGATTCAGTGTGTGTGGGACAGGACACAGGAAAGCTCTGACATTAATCACAACACATTCAGAGAAAATTTACAGACATCTATAGAGAACTGCCTGTCACATACTTTTGCAAGAAAAATTTTAAATTTTACATTAACAGCAGAGCTCAAACAATGTAAGTAGATGGTAAACAGTGAGTGACTATATCTTTATGAGGCCCTGGCAAACAGAGACTATGTTAGAACTGCTGTCATTACTAAATAAAGTATAGGAGATCTCCAAATAACAAAAAGGTGGCTAAACACTTCATCAGCATTGTTGAGAAAACCTTTAGCAGACCTTAATGAAAAGTATGAAACAATCTGCATGGTTACCTGTAGGAATTCAAGGTTTCCATGCCTCTGGAGTTTACCATAACAAGGACAGAAAAGTTAAACAAAACGACTATTGTTGAAAAATCAGTTAAATTAACTCCAAAAAAATATGTGTTTAATAGGTACAATTTCATTTTTGGGGAGGTTTAAAGAATATACAGATTTTACGTTCTATTTATTCTACCCAGAATGGTTAATTTGGGGAAGGAGATATGAAATGTTTGGTGCCAAGAATGAATGCGACCCTTCCAACTTAACACAAATCCACATTTGGTTTTGGCAGGTGCCCTGGATCTCTGTAGCCGCCGCAGAGTGTGCTCATGTGTTTGGGTCGTCTGCCTGGCACACACCTACCATGAGCCTTGCAGGTGGTGTTGTCAGGCTTCCAGGCAGCTGTTAGACACTGGGAAGTCTTAGACAGGTAAATATAAATGTCCCTTAACACTCTAACACACATACCTTTAGTTGTCCTTGAAATATTGCATAAGACATTATATGGTCAACCTATGACCCCAACTAGCCCGCCCGAGTGCTACTCCAAATATCGCCACAGGAGGGGGAGGTGGATAAATACACGTCGTATTCAAAGACTCATCACTTTTCCTCTCAGGAACATCATTTCCACAATAATTCACATCTGTCAAACCTATTTACTCAATGTGACATGAACTTGAAAAGAAGGGTAAAGGGCCTTTGTCAGTGAGGAATTTCATGGTTGCTTACATCGCATTCTTGAAAAGTTTAAACTCTATGTGAGAGAGTTGGCTGACATATAAACCACTTATATTGGCCGTTCTGGGGATTTTGTTTGGTTTAAGTTCTGTGTTGGAAGAGGTAACACAATACAAATCATAGCGATTCTAGCAGCTTCATAACCATATTTAGTCATGTCATTTACCTTGCAGGTGGGATCCAAGCTCCCCGAATGGAAATTCCAAAGAGCAGGAATCATTTTGCTTTTGCCACCATACAGTAAAGAGCATTGAATTGAGTAACATTCTAATTGAAATACAATTTATGTAGAAATATCCAAAAAGGATTGAATCATCTGGCTGGCGATGGGGATCTTCCCAAAGCTGTCCCTGTATTCAATCACGCTCTGAACCGTGCTGAGTCCCTTCTGTTTCTTCTAGATCTTTATCACCTTGGCTGTGAAAACATAAACAACGTTAGCTTCTTCACTGGTTTTATCTTTAAATATCAAGGAGTTCCTGAAGACTCAAATAGACTGGCTCTGTAACAGCTGAGCTGATGGTACTCTGAGATTTTCTGGAAAGAGACATTTAATTATATTGGCCAATCTCTCTGTCAACCCTTGCCTTAGAAAGAGAAATGAAATGCTCTCATCTTGAATGGATTAAGCACACATACAAGTCCAACTGGGTGGAGAGCCAGAAGGAGGAGTCCTACGAGCAGAGGCCACCACTGGGGCAGGGGAGATCCAGAAGGGGCAGCTGGGGGGAATCCGAGATCCTTGCAGCTGCTGTGCCATCCTAGCGTTGAACCTGGCCCAGGAGCCTGAGTCTGCTCACTGTGCATCCTTGAGCTAATAATGTGTCCAGGAGATGAGCTTATGCTGAAATATTTTGGCCTAGGCCATAGGCCTCAGTTTTAGAGTCAGAGAAAGAGTTTGCTTTCCTTGAAACATGAGATTTTAGCTGAGAGGACCCTAAAATGAAAACCAGGACTATTACCAAAAGACAAAGGAGTGAGTGATAGGATGAAGCATTTTATGCTCCAAATGAGGAGCGGGTCTATGAATGGGCTGAACCAGGTAGGGCATAATTAGAAAACAGTTTTATTTTTCTCCCACCAGTGCCTACAAACACACTCTGCAGTATTCAGCTTAACTGCCTCTCTACTCGGTTACTACATCCACGAGCTCTAAAGTCAAAACTCCAGCTTCGAATCTGCCTCAGTGCTCCTCCCCCTTGCTCTGCTCAGGCCCGACTAATGTTTGTAGACTTGCCTGCGAGAAAGGGAGGCATGAACTCAATTTTATTTTTCATTCAGTTAATTTTTCTGCTCCTTCCCTAACACCTCTCCTGCCCCTAACTGGTATGAGGTCGGGACCATGGGCAGAAGGGCGAGAAGAGAGAAGTGCAAAGGGCTCTCTCTACCTGTCAAGTGTTTGTTTCAATGAGGCTCTTGGTGCCTCCATCCTGGGCTCCATCCGAAAGCTGACTTTCGATTGCAAGGGCCATCTGCGTTTTAGAATATGCTCCTCGCCTGTGCCCTTGCGGGGACCTTCACATTTCCCTCTTCCCTGACTCTTAGATGTACCCTCTGCCTGGCCCCTTAACCCCCTCTTCCATATCTTGTCCCCAACAGAGAACACCCAGCATCTTTCTGCTAACGGCCCTCACCTCACTGGCCAGTCCTCTTGGGTGAGCTGCTTGTAAGGCCGCTAGGGCTCGGGGTGACACTTTTCCCTCGCGGACTTTTCTTGCCTTAGTGTGTAAACATCAGACCACTCCAACTAATCATCTCCCTTCAAAATTATGGAAGCAGGAGCAGCCTCTGGCTTCTTGGTTGGTTTAAAACTCATATTGCTGGGATTAAGAACTCCTTTGCATTAATCTCCGGTAGCCAAATGGTAGCACAAGGATTAGCAGTTTAACCAGACATAAGGCGCCTGCCTCGCTTCTTGCAGGCAGCCAGGGTTTGGGGGTGATTTTCTTAGGGTTCCTTCACGCTGCCTTAGCTGAGGGGAGAGAGGGGGGCCTTTCCCTCCCCCACCTGAAGGAAGGGAGCGTCCCACAGCTTCTTACTCCAATGAGTTTCATACAAGGAAGGTTTCCTAAATGAATCTCCAGTCCGCTCTTCGTAGGTAAGTCGTGACAGTGCCTGCACCAGTGGGAGCAGCCTTGAGAATGCCGGGGTTCATTCTCAGCTTAAGAGCGTGGGGCTAAATTCTGAAACAACAGGCGTTCAAATAAAAAATAAAAATAAAAGTAGAATTAGGGATACATTTTCTGATTTATTCTGTCATCCACTACTTAGTAGTACAGCAGCCAAGCCAGAGAGCTTACTATTCTTTTTCCTACCATGCCCATTTTTCTATTGACAGAGAAAGAAAAAAAAAGTAGACTAAGGAAAAAGAGACTAAAAGGAATGGGGAGCACTAAATATATAACTGCTTCCATTCTCCCACCCCCTGAGATCCAAGACTCCTGATTCGAGAAAGGTTAACCACACTCTGTGATAGCACTATGAGTACGAGTGATTTCCTTTCACCTAAAAATAGAGTTTTTGGAAGAATGTAGAACTATATTATTATTTTCATATTTAAGCTTGTGCTCAGTGAGATACTAAAACCCTAAAAACTTTTTCTCCACAGAAAACATAAATCAAGGGCCTATATTTAAATCAGACAAAGCAGAAATAATCCTAAACAGACACACACACAAATAAAAGAAAAAAAGAAAAGAGAAAAAAAAAGGAAAAGAGAACCACTCATACAGATGTAGTGTGGCATTTATGCATATGTGCGTAGCATTTATCTTCAATGGGAGCCATTGAGCAGGTGGGAACCACGATTTAATAAACTTTGTTTTGAACCAACATCAGATAGTAGACACAAGGCAAATGTGCAATCTTATCAAATCCAGCAACTGAATTTGAGCTTATCCAAATTCCGTACCAGAGGCACTGAAACTCAGAATATAATTCCACTTTGATTATGTGCACAGATAAAACCAATGCAAAATTGTCTTCAATTTATACAGATAAGATGGGTTTTCTTCTAAGTGGAACTCATCCCAATGTTGAAATAATGTAATAAAAAAAGGAGAAAGATTTGAATTGCTATCCTGTCTGAATATAGGAACTAAATGTAATATAATAAATTGTTATTAATAAGAAATTGATAATTAAAGTAAAAATTTAACCACCTAAATTTTTTAAACAATACATGTTTTAGATATTGTTTTTAAAACAGTGTGTGCCTCCTAGGAAAATTGCATTCAGAGATTTTTAATATTCAATTATTTTTTTAAGATTATTGGCTATTATAACAAGAAAAACAATATGACTAACACTACAGTGTTTATGGAAATTAAAAATATAGTGATTATTAGGGGAAAATAGTTTTGTTTTTATGGAGAAATTCATTATCTACCAATGCATCTAAAATACAAAGGAAAAACACAATACAGCTTCTTATTTTTAATTAATTAGCTTGAAGGTTGGAATTAGTTTACTTTGCTCAGTTTGTAGAGGTGGGATAAAGCTTTTAAATTAAATGTCCCCCAAAATAGCAAGAGTTGAATTATCAGATAATCATAAAAACAAGCTCAAAGAGATTGCACAGTTAATAGCCTAATCATTTTTATGAAGAGCACACTTAATTCTTAACCACCTTTCTATAGTGATGACAACTAATAGAAAAGCAATTACAATATTAGAATTATTCTTACAGCTGCTGAGTCTGACCCTTTATGTTTCCATAGGGAATCCAATAGGTTTGTAATGAATTGAGATGTAATGAACGGGATGTTACGCTAACTCTCTTTGAAGCTAATTGTGTTGCCACGTTTACCAGCGTCTAACACAGTAAAGGTCCGACCAAGCGTTCTTTGTTGTGAGCAATATGTCTGAAATGTGAGCAGTCGATAATCACTAGAAAACTGGGCTGGCAAAAAAAAAATCATTTTACATGTGTTGGAGTTACACTCAGTTGTATAATAAAGGATTCTAAGAACACTTGTGTTAGCACCAAATTCTGTACAAAATATGAAGTTGTACTATAGTGGTAGTATTTCAGAAAATCAGAAGAAAGTGTATCATTCTTGGTTAATGTTAAATGATAAAACAACCCTTTATATGTAACAATATAAGCCCTCAAAGACATATGGAATCAATTTTGTCTTATCACTGTATAGAACAACTGTTTTTGAAGATGTCCTTATAAAATAGAAAGTCAAAAGTCAAGTGATGATATATATGGAAGAAAAAAGATGTACTTTCTTAGTCTCTTCTTTTTCTGCATTTCTGGGGGATTTGAATGGGGCTGGGGGTACCCATCTATGAAGCTGGAAAATGAAGAGGAGGTTTCCATAACCTAGGTGTATTTTGTATTAGAATACTAGATGGGAGCTTTTGTGATAAAGTAGCAGCAGTTAAGATAAAGTGTTTTCTTTTGTTTTTTAGCAGAACACAAGCAATCGTGCAGGCAGAATGGATGTCGCATTCTTTTGGGTACAGTTCACCCTAAGACCAGACTCCTTCATTCATAGGGATTCTAAAGTCTCCTGAGAACCATTCAAAAACAAGAAATAAAACAAAACAGACACCTAATGGGACGAAATGGTTGACAGTCTCAAAAGTCTGGAGGGCAGGAGGCAGAGTCCAAACCGAGACACCTGGGGCAGCCTGGGAAGGAAAAGTGATTGGAAAGAGGGTGACTTGGGGGTGGCCCGAAACCTGGCAAATCTGCCGTGCCCCTGAGAACAGCTGCGGCGAGAAATAAGTGCATATTCTCCACATCCTCCAGACTCTCTACCCAAAGTGGGCTCTTTTTAAACTGCACAAAGCATTTGAAACTGAAATTATGACTAGTGAATGAATCCTGAATAAGGAAATAAAATAATGTATTTTTCTAGAACCTAGTGGGACAGGTACAGTAAGAGCTCTCACAATAAAGGATTGCCTGCGACCGGAAACATAATTTATTCTCTCTTTCTGTCCCTACAAAAGCAGCTCTAGGGTGCTCCTCCTGGGACTCTTAGAACAATCGTGTGTGACGTGTACATGTTTGTGTGGCTTGTGTGTGTGTGTGTGTGTGTGTGTGTGTGTGTGTGTGTGTAAGGGGGACAGGATACCATCAACTATGATCAATTCATTTTGCATGAATTATTCTCAGGTCATCCTTCCTCTCTCAAACCCACTGTCTTGAGACTGTGTACACCCCTTATTTTCAAAGTCAGAAAATGAGATGGAACTTACATTGCACTTTCTTCAGGATCCTCCCTCCAGGATCTGAACCGAAGCCTAGTGAAGCATCTGGAAACTGAGATATTCAATTAATTTTTGATTTTTCTAATTTAGCACATTTTCTTTTATTCTATCTGGCCAGCTCCAAATGGCACATCGAATACTCTACTTTTGTTCTCACTTTATCTTAGAGCTCTGTGAAATTGTTGGATTAATGTTCTGATTAATTCACATATAATTCATTGGCGTTTCCTGAATGGAGAAGGGAAAAAAAACCCTTATTGGCAAATATTAATATATATATGTATGTAAGTAGCTTTTATACTGCAGAAGCTAACTAGCATTTTTTACTTAAATGCAAAAAAAGGTTTTTGTTTTTTCCCTTTGTTTTGGAGTCTTATTTCATTAAGATTTTTAAAATTCTCAACATTAATTCATAATGCATATGAATCTATTATTAGTGAGTACTGGAACAGTCTCTGAGTATAAGACACAGCTCTCTATCCACTGAAAAATCAGTTCCATGTGTTTAAGACAAATACTTTCCGTCAAGTAAACTTTAATCCTAATGAAAGCTTCATTATCAACTTGAAGCATAATGTTGGGTAAACTCTACACCTCGTTTTTTATCAGTTATAAAATTGGAATACAACATTAGCATGATAAGGATGCTATACACATAAAACAAAGTCTTTTAATATGACATTTGTAAGGTCAACTGCTCTCATTCCTATTGATACTTAGCTTGAAATACTGTAAACAGCAGATGCTCTCTGAGTGTATAGGAAGGGAAAGAAATTTAGTGTCTGAACTTGAGAAGTTGGTGCTTGACTTTTTATATCTGTTTGTATTATCAGTTCTTTGAATTATCTGTCTTCATTAAAACATTTTTTTAAACTTTACTCTTTTTAAATGTATTTTATTGTTGAGAGTATTACACACCCCAGGCCTCCACCTATTTATTGTCTGTGTCCATGGGCTAAGCATTTCATTAAAATATTTTCATTTCTATGCCTTAAATTATTTTTATTAAATTTACTGGGGTGACTTTGGTTAATAAGATTATCTAGGTTTCAAGTATACAGTTCTATGGTGGATCATCTGTATATTACATTGTGCACCCATCACCCAAAGTCAGATATCCTTCTGTCCCCATATATTTCACCCTCTTTACCCTGTGCCACATCCCCTTCCCTCTGGTCACCACCATTCTATTGTCTGTATCTATGAGTTTTGTTTGTTTTTCTTGTTTGTTCATTTGTTGCTTTCAGTTTTATATCTTACATATGAGTGAAATCATGAGGTTCTTAAATTTTTCTGTCTGACTTATTTCACTTAGAGTGATATTGTCCAGATCCACCCATGTTGTTGCAAACAGCAGTATTTCATCTTTTCTCATGGCTGAGCAGTATTTCACTGTATATACGTAACACATCTTTTAGAATTTCTAATCCATGCTCGGCACTCTTTACTAGTATCTATCACTTCTGTGGATGTATGATATTCCTTTTACCTTTATGTTCCTCATTTTTGTGAAAATTTGGGAAGGAGGGAGATATTTGAGTGATATTATTCTGTCATGTTGAGCTAGAAGTCTTAATTTATTTTCTAATCAAGGTGACCTATATCTGGGTTTGTTTTTTTTTTAATTTTGAGTATAGTTAGTTGCAATTTCAGTTGTTCCCTGTCCTTGAAAGAGAAAGCTGTCAGAGTTGGCAAACAAGGTGACGAGACTTCACAAAGAAAGCTCCTAAATTTTATGAAATGTACCCATCCAGCCAGAAATAAATTGTGAATTTTTTTCAAAAATGGCATGCATAAATATGGATACAGTTTAGCAGTTAAACTTCCAAAAGATAAAATATGTCTATTTGATTATTGATTTGAATATCGGGCGTGCACTCTGAGAGAGGATTTACTGTGCAAAGAACAAGTTTTCATATTATTACAAATTATTATTATCAGTATCCTTAATACTGCTTTCTCTTAGCAGTAGTATGCTATCCTTTCAAATTCTAATTGGTAATCAACATAATGACAGTTTAAATCAGTTCGAATTTACATAAACTTATTTAATGCCTCACAGGTCCAAGACATTGTGCTAGACAATATGAAGACCATGAAGAGGAAAGACTGTAGCTCTTGAATGGAGTTTACAGTCATAACTGAGAGCTGGGTATACACATATATTTTTTTTAAGGAGGAATTAATAAATACTGAATGTATATTTACTTCCAAAGCCAATGCTCTCTATTTCATTGAAGTAAACATAGGAGAAGAAATGAGCCAAGGGGTCCTAAAAAATGGTCCAAATGCAATAGACAGGCATGCAAGACACAAATGTAGAGAAATAAGCTGAATAAGGGCATTGAGCTAGGAATCTGAAAATCATTATGGAATGAGGGACAGCTGCTGACTGGAAAACAACCTGCCTCATCTTCTGGCTCTTTCTACCTTCTAACCCCCTTCCCCAGCAAAGAGAATGTGCACTCTTTAGAAAATTAAATGTTACACCTTGAGTATAGTATACATATGGAGCATTTGAGCATTAAGAATAGCACCCTAGTGAGCCATTTCATGCAGTAAGAGCAATAAATGTTTTGAACTTGACTCAGAGGTGAAAAGGCTCTTCAGAGACGCTTTTAAATGTTCTAAGTTCAGGACATATTTTTCTATCTTTAAACTCGAACAAAATCCCAAAGGAGAGAAACCAAAATAAATAAATCAATAGGAGGGTAGGAAAAATAGTGGACCAGCTAGTAAGATGGTGCTAGCAACTTGGTAGTTTGATAAATTCAATTTACTTAGCATACACAATACCAAATATGAACAAATGGAGCAGGTGAAGGAGAGCAAACTTCAAGAGCTATTTCACAAAAGATGCAAACAAAGGAATATTCATTATAAAGCTAATGAAGCTTTAACAGTTTCCTCACTTCTACTGCTTCCTTCCAGGGCCCCAGTAGGGGCTCTAACAATGTGTTTACATGATCACATACCTTGAAACATTTGCAAAAGTAAGTTATTTTAACCACTCTCTTTTCTTTCCAATTTGTTTTCTGTCACAGGCCCCTTCCTGTTAGCGAGGCAGCTTTGGAGTGGCCTCAGTCATTGCTGGGATCTAGCTAAGCGAAGGCTGAGTTGCATGCAGACCTTTTATTTTAGAAGGAGAGTAACCATGATGTTCAGTTACTTCTTTTTTTAAAAAATATATCTTTACTGATTTCAGAGAGAGGAAGGGAGAGGGAGAGAGAGATAGAACCATCAGTGATGAGAATCATTGATCGGCTACCTCCTGCACGCCCCCTGCTGGGGACCAAGCCCGCAACCCGGGCATGTGATCTGACTGGGAATCGAACCCCCATCGCCTGGATCCTAGGTCGATGCTCAACCTCTGAGCCATGCCTGGCGGGGTATTAACATCTTAAATTTTTAAGTGTACAGCACATTATTGTTGACTATAAGATAACATTATACAGTAGATCTTTAGAGTGTATTCATCTCCATGTCCACTGATTAATAACCCCCGTTTCCTTCCCCCTCTCAGCCCCTGGGAACCACGGGTCCACTCTTTCATTCTGTGAAATGGGCTATTTCAGATTCCTCGTGTAAGTGGAATCCTGCAGTGCTTGCCTGGTTATTTCACTTGACTTATTTCGATTAGCATCATGTCTTTAAAATTCACCCATGTTGCCACATATGGCAGGATAGTTGCATTTTTTACAGGGAAATAGTGTTTCACTGTATGAATGCACTGCATTCTCTTTGCCCATTCATCTCCTCTGAATGTGTTTTATTCCATGAAAAGCTGATCCATCTTTTTATTTCTTCCACCTCAATTGTTGTTGCTATTTTATGAAAAATTTAATGGTCTGTGTAATCCACATGTCTGAGAACCACTGGTCTACACAAAATTTATGATGTCTTTAGTCTCTAAAATTTTAAGATTATATAATTGAAGAAAAAGATTGAAATCCATTGTGGAAACCAGTAGGTGCATTTTTGTTATTTTTTAAGAGTGGAAATAAACTGTCCTTGTATGAAATGGTTACCTATAATTAAAGATGCCACATAAAGTTATGTGTGTCTCCCAAGGGTTTGGACAACCCATCGATTATATAGGTCTTTCTGTTCAGTTTCCTACCATCTATTATACTGAATATATTATTAAGTATCCTATACGAAGTGTGCTGACAATTACTTGAAGCTTTTAGAAAAGCATAGAGTAACAATATAAAATATTCTAGAAAAAAAATTGAAGGCTTACATACATTTTTCAGGTTTCCAAAAATCTATTTTCTAGAAGCAAGAAATCCTAAGAACTGAGTGAAAGCCAGATTATACTTTTTGCACATTTATTATCACTTAAACATATCACAAATGGCAATGATTCTGTAGATTCCGTAAAATATAAATATACTTATAGAACTTATTATCTGGCATTATCCATGAGAATAACATGCCAAACTTAAATGAAACTCATTTTTATAGTAGCTGATACTTGTCAAAATGTCAACAAAAGAAAAAAAACTCTAATGTTGGACTGGTTTTTGTTTCAACAAATCCATAAATATGACAGTTTGTAGAATAAACTTAGATACTTTATTCCATCTCTGAGACAGGAAAGATTTCATTTACGCATAGCTAGGATGAGGTCTCATGCTATTAAGACCTCATTATTTTTACCAAGTTATCTGTGACATGTCTTCTAAATGACATCGGAGATAATTAAAAGTAAACTTCACTTGTCAGAAAAAGTATTCCAGGTATAGTGTGTCCTGAAGTCATTGTTATTTTATAGCAACAAATACATAAACCAATATGAATTGTCTCTATTTTCATAAGTGATTATGTTTATATTATACTGTGACTTTCATGAAGCTTTTTACAGTTGCCATCAAAGATTGTCCACCAACTGTGTCATGACTAAAATATAAACCCTCAATTTTTTAAGGGGAGCACAAATTTGTGGTACAAAGAAATATTTTCAAGGATAAAGGTATGGATTATTATTAGCTACAGTAATAAAGATATAATAAGCCAAATATGGACAAATAATTAAAAATCCAGAGTAAGCTCTGGGCCTCCTCAGGCCTTGCATTCTAACTTTCATTTTTAAAAAGCTACAAAAGAGGGGGAAAAAATTTTTTAATTGTTGACGATTTTGTCCCATCATGACCCCTCCACCCAACCCCCACCGCACCCCTCCCCAGGTCTTCCCCACACTATTGTCTGAGTCCATGGGTTATGCATATATGCATGCATGTTCTTCGGTTAATCTCTTACTGTCCCCTCCCCCCTCCCCACTGAGGTCTGTTATTCTGTCCCCTGCTTCCCTACCTCTGGCCCTAATTTGTCCAGAAGTTTATTTTGTTCTTTAGATTCCACTTAGAAGTGAAATCACGTGGTATTTGTCTTTCTCTAACTGGCTGGAAGCTGGATCAGCTCCTCTTGAGACCCCGCCCTTCCTACCAGTCTGCAGGTGGTTTCTGTCCTTCCTTAGAAGTCTCCTCCCCCGTTGGACCTCAGTGGGTAATTCTGGGTGAATGTTCCCCACTTTAGTTTTATTTCCAGTCTGGCCCTGGGAGGAGGTACAAGAAAGGTCTGCCTATTCTGCCACCATCTTCTCCCTCTCTCAAAAAAAAACTTTTGTCTTTTATCTACTGATGAACTCAGAAGACATTGCTCATTAACTTACAGTTATAAAATGCTTTCAATATATAAAATGAAAATTTCTTTAAAATATTTATCATTTTAGAAGAAGTAATATGTGTTTGACTGGCATGGTTCATTTTTCAAAATGAACAGCTGGAAATCTTAAATTCTACTATAAAAAAGGTCCTTGAATGCTCTATATTTTCCAATGGAGAAGTAAACATAGTAAAATATAAGCATCAGTTTTTAGAAGAAAATGAATAAATTTTATTCATAGCAATTCTAATGCAACTGAATTTAAATTACCCAGTTCACAGACTATCCTCAGTGTTAAATGTTCCATCTCCCAGGCAGATGAGCTATTAATCTACTCACTGGTGAACTCAATAGTTCTCTTTTACCTAAATTGCCTTTAACATTGAATATTTTGAGATATTATAAACATATGAGAATATAGATATGGATAAATATAGCTATGAAAATTAATAAGCATATCGCAAATTCTATAACTTTGGAGATGTTACGTTTTCAAAAATTTAGATCCACAATGCACCTGAACTTATAGTTATGAATTTCCTTGCTGTTGTATGAGGTTGGGACCAGCACTAATGGGAGGTTATGGAAATTAAGGAACAGAAGTAACTTCTATCAAAGAGAACAGACATTTAAGTGTTGAGTTTTGAAATGGTTTTAATAGACTTGATATCAAGTTGACCTTGCCTTGGCTCATCACATTCCCCAGTTTTTGAAGGACACTCTCCATGTAGTTCTAAACAATATGAAAATTGTCCTTCCATTGGGTCATACCGATTTTTATTACTTCTGAGCACAGCATTTTGCAGTGCGATACAATGAGCACTGCTGCTTGAGGTCTAGACGGTTCCTTGGTGGTAAATGGAGCCTTTTCAAAATCCAAGGACATTTAGCCATAAATAGGTTAAATTTCCACTCCTGATGATGTAGGCATTTGAATGAACCAGCACCAATGCCTGTAAAATACACTGTATTACCAGTAATTGTTAATTAAGTTGGACTTGTAGGCTATACAATTTATCATATAATCTTGTCATTCCAAGCCCATAGAGAAACACTGGGGGGAATTAACCAGATATATGATGTCCCTCTGTTTAGTTTCTTCCATGTTTTACAAATTAAATCTCGCCACTCCCATGTAACTGCCCTGCCCAGCTTGAGAACAGTACTTTATGTTGCTAACTCCAGTGATTTCTGACCACGTTCCCTCTCTCAGTCTCTCTGAAGGCTCCTGGCCCCCTTTGATGGTCACTTCCTTTCTTAATGCTTTGGTTTTTTTTAACCTTCACCTGAGGATATGTTTTTCACTGGAGGGAGAGAGAGGAAGGGAGAGGGAGAGAGGGAAAGAGAAACATCGATCAGTTGCCTTCCTCACACACCCTAGGGGACTGAACCCGCAACCTGGGCCTAACGGGGAATCGAACCCGGGACCCTTCAATGCTCAGGAGGATGCTCTCACCCGCTGAGCCACCCTGGCCAGGGCTACTTCCTCTTTCTCGAAACTCTCTTGGCTTCCAGGGTGGTGCTGTCTTCTCCTGCCTTTTCCTCCTCAATCATTCTTCCTGCTTCCCATTTTCATCAGCTTTCCCCCATATCCTTCCTGAGCTAGATTTTCCCCATTTTGCTGCATTAGGTCTCACATTCTCTCTGTGTGTACATAAATTCTGGCAACTTTAACTTAGAGGTACACATTTTAAAGAGTATACTACCTGAATATGTTTTGGCACTTCTAATTCGATAGAACCAAAACTTGCCACGTTATGTGTCCTTCTCAACAGCTCTCCTTCCTGAGGACTGGTTCAAAACATCATCAAGCATCTGGCTGGATTTCATTATCTCTTTTTCTAGTTGATTGCAGATAATTCTTTATCTGCCACCCTTATCTCTATTCCTCCCAGAGAACCTTTTTCTCTGCAACCAGAGCAGTTTTTCCAGAACACAGATCTGACTTTGTCACACATCTACTCAAAATATTTCAATTGGTCATCAAAAATGTAAAGGTGATTTCTGAAATCTTGAGCAAGGAATTCAATATTTTTCATAACAAACCTCTACTTCTCTCCATTTCATTCATTAATTCATTCTTCATCGTTGTTGGGCCTGTCAATGTGTCAGGTGATGAGAATACATGATCACAATTCTTTCCCTCCCAGATCTTTTAATCTCCCCCTCTTCTGGCTGTACCCACACAGACTATCCTGCCTCTAAAATGTCTTGATCTTTCATGTATATGCTTTTACCCCTGAAATTGTATCTCACTTGAGTGTCCTTTTTTTTTTTTTTTTTTTTAATATATCTTTATTGATTTCAGAGAAAGGAAAAGAGAGGGAGAGAGAGAAACTCAATGATGAGAGAGTCATTGATCGGCTGCCTCCTGCAGGCCCCTGACTGGGGATCAAACCCCGATCGCCTGGATCCTAGGTCGATGCTCAACCGCTGAGCCACGCCCGTCCGGGCTTGAGTGTCCTCTTATTCTTTGCCCATCTCACATTATAGCTCACTCATCCTTAAATCTAACTGAAATCGCAGCATCTTTCAAGTTCTAAATAATTTCTCCCACTTACATTCCAATAGAACATTCTCTAAACTGCATGTTAGTTAACCATTTAATATAATATAGAGGCTAATATACAAATATTATTAATAATATGATATTATTAACTATTAACATTAATGTATAGTACTATGTGTTGTAGGGATGAAAAGAAGGTCTTTGGAGTTACTAAAATTCAGTCTCAAGTCCTGAGTGTCATTTATTATCAATGTGATGCATTCTAGGGAAATTATTTAGCCTGTGCTTCCCTTTTCAGTGTCTGAAGAAGGCACATTAAATCAAGTTATGTATCTTGATCTACATCCCTAAACCTATGTCTCTATTGCTACAAACTTATTCACCTCCCCATTATGCCTTTGACCAGTACATTCTATTTAAGGACAGGGATTCTGGTACATAGGTAATGTATACACAGTTAATTTGATTCATTTTATATAATGCGCACCAATCTCCATATATGATTAAATCTATGACCCTGTCCTCAACATTAACCACTTTTATTTATTAAGGCGCAGACATAACTAAGAATGATTGGGTTAAGTAACTGGCAGTGTCTATAATGAAACAGAACACATGCTTGTTTAACATTTTAAGCAAGGACTATATGTTATTAAGCAAGTCATTTAGCTATTCCAAACTCCAGGGTCTTAATTTATAGATTGAGAAAGTGGTGGTATAGTCTTTTCCAGTTCTAAATCCTTATTGTTTTTAATTTCATATTCTATAAAACTGTGTTTACAAAAGTAGTACTATAATTATAACAGAAATTCTGATAGTGTTTCATTGATATCAAATTTTTATATGCTTTATCTATTTTATTGCAACCGTTTTGTGAGATGAACAAGTTGACACTATTATCTTTTAAGATGAGAAAGCCAATAATAATACTTGAATGACGCTGGCCTATCAGATAATTAAAATTTGTCCTGTTTTCCCCTGTTCCCTCTGCTATGCTACTACTTTCTAGCCAGCGGGTTCAGGACATCTTGGAGGCCTCAGGCCCTGAATTTTAAATTTCAAAACCCTTAGTAGAAGCATTCACACAATTTGCAGTAATGCTTACACAAGGGCAAGGGAAATTTTTTAATACTTTGCTTTATCTAATCATTAAAAAAATCTATCATCTCTCAATCTATCTATCCCCCACTGCAATTTGATTTATAATTTTATGACAAGTGGCACAATACAGTTTGATAAAAAAGCAAAAGACCAAGCAAGAAAGCACTTGAATTTCCATCTCTGGTCTTCCTCCTAGACAGTCTGCCTTTTATCTACATCAAATTCCTCCTGTGTAGAGTAGATAGTAACAGACTTGCCTGCAGTCAAGTCTTCATGATGATGTATATATGCATTAAAGGAAAGAAGAGCAACCCAAAGTCCTATTTCGCTATTAATTTCAATCCTCTAATTTTTTTTAAGCATTTTCTTTTTTTCTTTTCTTTAATTCTCATCAGAGGATATTTTTTCCATTGCTTTTTCAGAGACAGTGGAGAAGAGAGAGAGAGAGAGAGAGAAAGAGAGAGAGAGAGAAACATCGATGTGAAAGAGACACACTGATTGGTTGCCTCCCGATTGGGGGGATTGAGCCTGCAACAGAGATACGTGCCTTTGGTCTGAATCGAACCCAGGACCCTCCAGTCCACAGGCAGACACTGTCACTAAGCCAAACTGGCCAGGGCTCAAGAATTTTCTTAAGCTGCTTAAATCTGTAAAGACGGTTTTTCATTATGTAAGTCTAAGCTCTTGCAGATTCTGAAAGTGCCACACCCAGGCAAAAAACTGCAAAAAGAGAAGCGGTCTTAGAAAACAGAGCAGACAAAGGTTCTTAGCTAAACTGCTGACTGTGGCTATGCCAGGAGCATGCCCTGTAAAAACATGGGTGTCCTCATGAATAAGGTAATTCCTTGAGTAAAAGTCTACTTTTAATTTATCTTATGTCCATAATATTCCACTTAGGACACAGAGTAGTTATCTAATAAATATTTTGGAAAAGTGGAAAGAATATGGAATCCCTTCTCTGCTGTTTACATATGTGAACTTGGGCAAAATACTTATTTGTATCTATTGTAACATGGTACTAGTTATAGCTACTTCACTTGATTATTTTAACTTTTAAATGTGCTTGGCATTTCCTTAAAGCTCAGGAAATGTTAATTTTCCTTCCATTAATCTGGAATGAAATTAATAAATAATTGCTGTTTTAGGCAAGATTTTGTTTTTGAGCAAAGGCCCTAATGTTTTAGTGTGCACAGAATATTCTGGAAATAGCCAAAATGTTTGTGATTACAGTGCAAAATAATTAAAAAGGCTCACTGAGGCAGGGAAGTGGGCTGAGGATGAAAATGCATGGTGAGATGATGCTGTTGAAAACCTGGAATTCCACCCTCAATTTCAAATTTTTCTTCTAAGAAATGTGAAAGTATTATGGGCCAGTGCCACACTTAGATTTATGATTTATAAATAGACTTTGGGCAGCAGTTAAGTTTGATTTTGAGCCCTGGCCAGTTTGGTTCAGTGACTAGAGCGTCAGTCCAGGACTGAAGGGTCCTGGGTTCAATTCTGGCCAAAGGCATGTACCTAGATTGCAGGTTTGATCCCTGGCCCCAGCCCTGGCAGGGCACATGGAGGAGGCAACCAATCAGTGTGTCTCTCTCACATCGATGTTTCTCTCTCTTCCCACTCTCTCTGAAAAGCAATGGAAAAAAATATCCTCATGTGAGAATTTAAAAAAAAAGTTTGATTTTTGAGGGTGCTGATCCTCACTGAAGCCCAGCCCAGAGAACGTGGTCCCGGATGGGTGCACCAGGACTGGGGAAGGAAAGGTGGATAGGAGTGAAGCAAATTTAGGTTCTGTCTTGGAACTTGACAACAGGTTAGATGTAGGTGATGCTAGAAAAAGGGACCCAAGGATGGTTCCAATATTTCAAGTGTGAGAAACTAGATGAGTGAGTGCTGTTGACATTCACTAAGATAGGAAAATTTTATATGACTATAAAGCTTGATGACGTTTCAGTAGAGAACATTGATAACTAAGTATAAAAATGTAACTCTCAATATTAAACACCAAAACTGCCACAAGCTTTATCTCACTTAGCCTTCAGATGGCTCCTTTGAGATGGACACTATTATTTTCATTTTACATGGGAGAAAAATGAGGCTCCGAGATACAAAAATGACTTGTCTAAATTCTCTGCTTTGAGCCAGAATTTGAGTGCACATCTGATTATAAAGAACATGTCCTTGAATGTGTGTTATAAGCATTTGGGAAATTAGCCCCATAAAGAAAAAGTAGAGCATTTGGCCTCATTTAGCACAGGGCAGGGAAGGTGCGTTAATGGCATAAAGTTGTTTTTCATAGAGAAGCTGGATTGCCTTTGTTATCAAAGACCAAGAAAAAGTCAATAATTTTCAGTTGGGTTGAGATCAAAGCAATACAAGTAAGTTGTTAGAAAGAACTCACTAAGTCGAAGACATTAGAGTGAAAATGAGAATTAAACAGGGTGAAAAATCACATCTTTGGGAAATGATGTATAAAAATCTAAAAACCATCCTACTAGGTTCACATTCTAATAATAATAATACTCTGTGGGAAAGTGTAGAAAACATGTGTGGCTATATTTAGAACCTGTTCAATGCTATATACATTTTCATAAAAAACATGCAAGGGATTGCTGTCCTATTGGCTAGGAAAGAAGCAGCTCTCATGCAAATCCAGGAGTAAAGAAAAACTGTAGCAGCAAAAACAAGGGAAGAAATACAAACGGCGAGTGCACATATGATAAACATACTCCTATTATTAATCAAAGAAAAAAGTGAAATCAATAATAAGATAACTATTAAATTTACAAATATGTTGGTGATAATATTGTCATCTAGGGTGAAAGAAAATAGCTTCTGATGGGGATGTTAAATTATAATAATAATAATAATAATAATAATAAACAACATTTTTGAGAGTTGTCTCTGGTAGGTACTAATATGAATATTTTGCATATTTTATCTATTAAATCTTCACAGTGATCAAATGAAGCAGTTTCTGAATCCCATTCAACTGTACAGAGGAAACAGCTGCACAGAATCAGCCTGTGGTCACACAGACAGACAGACTCAGATCCTGGATTCTACTAAGTCTGTCCAGAAAGCTACATTCTGTTTAGAGGGGACTTAACTAATTCATTAAATGTGCAAACCTTTGACCCAGAAATTCAAGAGTTTCTCTTAAAGAAGTGATTAAAGCTATGAGGAAAAATTATGTGCAAGAGAATGTAGCCTTATATATAACAGTCAGAAATCAGTCCAGCAATTGAGAATAGTTCTATATCAATACTGTGGATACAATATGTACTATATTACTTAGAAAATTATTTACTCACATAGAGGATGACTATAGTATATTTAATTAGTAAGCAAGTTAAAGAAGAGTCTACACCGTATAATCTTTATAAACACAGACCTATATAAACACACACACACACATTGGTGCAATATTGGGAAGTTGGTTCATGGAAATGTTAACATGTTTATCCCTCAATAATTGGAATATTGGTTGTATTTAATTGCTAATGTTTCCACAGTGAGTATGTTAAAACAGTCTTCATCACAATTATAACCTCAACACATGTGGCTCTTTAATGACCCATGAGAAAGCGCTGAGCAAATTCAGCAGAAATGTTGCGTGAAGGACAAAAGAGTATAACTCAGTCAACTAGATCAAAATCTTCACCTTTTTTAAAATTCATTTTTATTTAAATATAGTTGGTATACAATCTTATATTGTTTACATTAGTTTACGGTGAGTCAACATTTTTATGCCTACAATGTGATCACCCCACTAATTCTGGTAATCACCTGTCACCATGTAAACTTATCACAGTATTATTGATCACATTACCCTTCCCCTTTTCACCCATCCCCCACCCCTCCCTTCTGGTAACCATTCCTTTTCCTCTGTTTCTATAGATCTGCTTTTGTGTGTTTGTTTGTTAGTTTTGTTTTTTTTTTAGATTCCACATAGAAGTGAAACCATATGGCACTTGTCCTTCTCTGCTGGATTTATTTTTCTCAGTACAGTCTAGAAAATCTCCATCTTTTAACAAATATCTGAAATGTTATTCAAAGACAAGGATTTACTCTAAGTTGTACCGAAAGGAGTAAACAACCGAAAGGCTGCTCTCCTCATTTCCCACTCACGCATCTGCCATCACCTGTCCTGAGCGGTTCTGAGAGTCTAATCCCTATGTGTCTTAAATGATGAACTCTCACAGCTTCCTGTGGTAGACAAATTATTCTAAAGACTCACAGTTTTCACAGTCAGAGAACTCTTTCCTGCGAATCCATCCAAAAGGATCTTCCTCAGCTCCCTCCTAGTCAGTCTTCCTTGCGTCTTGGCAATTGATTGTTTCTAAATTCTGCGGGCTCAGTCCTTTAAGTTTTTATGGCAGCAACCTGTACTCTCAGGTATTTTATTTGTAGTATAATCAATTTGTACCCTCCTCACTTTAGTTTGCCTTCTCCGAATTTCCTATAATTGGTTCGTGTGTGTGTGGTTTTCCGCGGTGCTTGAAGCTCTCGTTCCTGGTTAAGATAATTAAAAATATCTTTTTAGAAAATGTGATGGCTGGTCAATGATTTATACACTACTAACTTTTTGGTCCTGAGAAAAGTTATGCACAATATGAACATAATAAGTTTAGCCTTCACTTTGTTTAGTAAGCAGAAATATGGGCAATTTATTTTCCATGGGTGATTAGGATGCTTTACTGCAGAGCTTACTGACCTTTTAAGCTGATGTTCTGCCAGACGCCGTGACATTCTGCCCGAGTCTGTGACCTGTGAGGCTTTTCCCACAGGTTGCATAAGGAGGAGGGTAAGGGACAGTGTGCTGACGGCTCTCTGGAATAGTTTTGCCTGTATTTGCCAAACTAGGTGAAATCTGCATTCCTAGGAAACACACCAGCGGCTGTGGAACAGATAAGCCTGGGTGTAAGGCCCACTCTGCCACCTAACAGCTGGGCATTGGCATGTTACTTAAAGTCATCAAACCTTCATTTCTTAATTTACAGGACAGGGATACTAATATCTAACTTATAGTATTTCTGTGACAATGGAATAAAGTGATAAAGAAGATGCCCCATGAAAAGTTTTTGAATTAAAGGAAGTAATTAATTGTTACCCTTATACTTGTTTCTGGGTTTAATGACAGCCCTCGAGTACTGATTCAGATCTTCTTGATAAATGTCACAACGATGATCAGCTTCTTATGCTTCCCACGGTTTTAAATGTTCATTTCAATTCAAATAAACAGTATTTCTCAACCAGAAATGATATTAACTTATTTCATTTTTCATTAGTATTGATCATGACAATAACTGACATCCAATAATAATTACTGAGAAAATGGGAATGTTTTATTTAAAAAAAAATAAAAAATGGAAGTATAACTGAGGACTCAGTTACCCATCCTAATTCGTAGGCGTATGTCAGGCACGGAGACCTGTCACTCGATGCTCTCCTGCTGTCCTTGAACACAGATGCATCTGTTTACTTTCATAAGGCTGCCATTGATCATGTTAAATTGTACAAAAGTATCTATCTTGACAGTATTTCTTCACTTTCCCTATACTTCCTTATTTCAGACCATTTGGTAACAGTTAGTAGTATTATGTACTAGTTACACCCATGCCTTTGTGTGAGGCAGACCTGGGATTTATCCCTCAAGTTATCATATACAGCTTGTCCTTGAGTAAGTTACTTGTCCTGCCTAGAGCTGCAGTCTTCACCCATAAGAATGTCATAATAGTCTTTAATTTAAGCGATTAAGTATTTGTTAGATAATGTTGATAAAACAAGCACAAACCTTGCCGCATTTTAAGTACTTAATTGAACTATTTTAATATCATCAAAATTCAATTTTAAAAGTCATAGCGCATATATCTCATTTTTAGATATGACACCAAAAGCTCAGGAAATCCTACCTATTCTGACAACATGGATGGACCTGGAGGACATTACACTAAGTAAAATACTCAGCTTAGCCAGACACAGAAACAGAAATACTAAGTGATTTCATGTATGCGTGATATCTAAAATAGTCAAACTCGTAGAAACCAAGTAAAACAGTGGTCTCCGAGGGTGGGGGAGGGGGGAAGGGGAGCTGATGGTCCAAAGATATAAAGTTTTAGTGAATCTAGATAAACAAGTCCTGGGGCTATCAGGCAGCAGAGTGCTGCCAGCCAGTGATGTGGTGTCCTATGCTTACAAGTTGCTGCCCATGGACCCCTAACAAAGCCTTGGCAGTGCCAAGGGCGGCTGCTAACTGGACCAGGATTTTACCCACTCGGTGACTCAGTGGCATTCTGAAAGGCAGCTTAGACTCCCACATGGCCACGTCTCTGTCTCCTGACCTGGAACGCCAATTCCCAGCCCACCGGCATTCCTCCTCCCAGTTTCTCTCCATCTGCTCTGAGTTTAGTTTCAACCGCAGAGCTTTTTTTTGGTTGCTGTTAGAAGAAGAGGAGGGGCGGGGGAGGGGAGAGGGGAGGGGAGGGGGCAAGAAGAACAGCACAGGGACTTTCTTCCCAAACCCTATTCTACATTTTCCAAAGGGTTGGCAGCTGCTTCCTCAGATTAAGTCCATCCCATCCCAGGTTCTCTTTTCCTCTCTGACCAGCTGTTTGTTACGAACATGGACACATTCTCTGTAGTTTTGTGTTTAGTTTTCTCTTCGCTTAACAAACAGCCTGGATTCTATGTGACAAAAGTGACAGAAGGTAGGTAGCTGATCCAAGAAGCAATTTTTTTTTTTCCCCTGGGTGGGTGGGTGTTGGGGGACTGTGCATGTCCAGTAAGTAAGGCCTGTTACCCCTGTAATGTACACACCCAGTCTCCCGTGGTGCTTCCCACTGCCCTGTGACGCTCTCATTCAGTTCTGCGGGACTTCGCATCCTTTCTCCCCGAGGGCCCAGCTCGGTCTCTCCCTTCTCTGCAGGCCTTCAGCCTCCTCAGGTCCTCTCCTGCCTACTGATACACAAATAACACGGATCTTGAATAAGGGACTCTAGTTTTATTCATACACATTTCAACACATAATAAAATATATTTTTAGCACTTTTTCTAGCCTCAGAGGAAATGTGTTTCTTTAAACTGAAACCCTCCCATGTTCTCAGCTTTAGCTTCAACAAAAAACATGACTGAGACTAGAAAGAGAGAATTAACACGTTGTTTAACTTTTCTCCCCCTGAAAGTAATTTGGAGTCAAATAAGTATTTTTATTACATGGTTCCTCTATCCATTCCTAGTGTCTCCCAAATAAAGTATTCTTTTATTCAAGTCTGATAATTAAAATACCATCTGCATATACCATTGTCCAAGGCGGCGCCTGGGTACTGAAGAAAAAAAGATGATTTTGATACAGGTGCAGTTCTGAAGGAGGTTTCAAGGTCATTAGCAAATGAGGAAATAGATGACACCCAGGAGAACCATCAGTAAACTGGAGAGAGTGGGAGAGAGGAAAGGAAATTTTTTTGGGAAGAAATTATAGCTGAGAAGAGTCTGTAGCAGGTTGTCGTGGTTTTGAACTGAGACTAAGGCGTCTGTGCAGGGAGTCTGTCTGGGAACTTACTCTAAGCGGCACGAGTAAGGGACAGGGGCAGCCAAACAGGAAGGAGGGAAACCAAGAGAAGTATGTCTATCAGTTTGGTAGAAAGACAGGTGCCCAGAGCTGAACATGTGGAACATTCTCAGGGAGCTTAAGTATTCTCAAAACTACCCACCCAGAGGATGAAGGGGAAGCATTCAGTTATGTCCCCTCTTGGTCAAGAAAAGCCCCACAGGCATCAGCTTTTCCCATAATTTCACGGCTACCAGGCGGACTTCCAGAGCATCTCATACCATAGCCCCGAAGAGCCCCATGGCAAGCTGTGAAATGCCCCCCCACCCCCCACCTGTGTGAAACTCCTCAAAGCCACCGTAAAACTCTTCACATCCACTGTCTGAAGTCAGAAGTGGGGCCAAGAGAATTTGAAGGGACACATAAGAAATGTTTCATTCACAGGTGAAGGGAAGAAAGGTAGCAGGGACACAGTGGAAAGCCAACAGTGTGGTACAGGCCCGGGGCCCTAAACAGGGACGTAAGAATACTCCCCTGAAGCCGGGTATGGGGACACAAGAGCCTGGAGAACTAGATGGAGCTCTAATGCTGTAAGAAACCTGAAACTAATCCTGTAGTTAATAGAAAATAAATAATTTAAAGAGATATAATTGTTGTAAATGTTTAAATCTGTAATAAGGCTGTTGGCCATATTCAGAATAAAAGATAATGTTGGAAAGCAATAAATGAAATGGGAGAAAGAAATGAACTATTTGAAAGGTGGGATTTTTTTGCTTCAGAAAATGATGTATGAGGTCTGTGGTCCTGAACTGAGGGCAATTTTGCCTCCCAAGGGGCACTTGGCAATGACTAGACACATTTTGTTTGTCACAACAGGGACAAAGCTACTTTATGGGTAGATGACAAGGATACTACTATATATGCAACACAGAGAACAGCTCCTAAAAATCAAGAATTATCCAGCTCCAATATCCATAGTACCAAGTGGAGAAATTGCAGATTAGACACTGTTAAAGGATATGCATATACATACATATATACATATACATATACACATACATTACCTATACATCTTTGTATATACATAATTTGAAGTTATTAAAGAAATGACAAATTAGTAAGGAATTGTCAGAGCAAGATCCAGCAGCAGAAGGAAATCCAGAGAGTGTAGGGTCTTTTTTATAATAGTGTTGAAATAAATTTAGCAGCAACATATATCTTTTTTATTTTACAGACTTAAAATCTCTTATTTTATTATTGTTCAATTACAGTTTATGTTCAATATTATTTTATATTAGTTCCAGGTGTATGGCTTAGTGGTTAGACAATCCTATACTTTACAAAGTGTTCCCTTGATATTTCCAGTACCCACCTGGCACCATAGAAATTTACTAGAATATTATTGATTATATTCCCTATGCTGTACTTTACATCCCCATGACTATTTTGTAACTGCCAATTTATACTTCTTAAACCCTTCACCTCTTTCATCCAGTCCCTTAATAATCCCCCTTTCCTCTGGCAACCATCAGTTTTTCTCTGTATCTGGGAGTCTGTGTCTGTTTTGAGAACACACATCTTAATAATACTGAGTTTTCACCCCATGAATATGATATAACTCTAAATTACTTATGCTTTTAAAAATCTCTTATAGCAATTATTGGTAGTTTTCAGTATAGAAGTATCCCATGTCTTTTAAAAATATCTTTCTTATATCTTCCTAAGTATTTTATGTTTTATGATGTTCTTATAAATATTTTTTATTTCATCTTCCAATTGTTTGCTATTACCACATAAATAAAATTGACTTTTTGTATTGACCTTACTAAATTTACTTTTTAGTTCTCTGGCTAAAGCTGCTGTGAGGAGTTTGTGTGGGACAGAGAAGCAAAACCTTGTCTGTTTAGCTGGCAACCCCCAGTGAGGATTATATGGGGACTTGTCAGAGCCCCAAGGGCTCCACAGAGTGTAACTAGCAAACTGATGCAGGTTCTGGGGCCCTATCATGGGAATTCAAAATGCAGGACATTGTCATATTTCTACATTTCTTGAATATAACTTTTTTTATTGAAAAGTTATGTGATGTAACCAGAGAAAAAAGAAGCATAAATGTGTATATGCGAGGATCTTGAAAACACTTATAGGAAAATTAGGGTAACTTTGAATAGAGGCAGCACTCAGACTTGGAATCAGAGGTAGTTTATAATCCCAGAAAAAGTCCAAATTTCAAATTAAAAGCTTGGAAAAGCAAAGGAAATAAGAAGAGAATACAGCCCAGCCGGCGTGACTCAGTTGTTGAGCATCAACCTATGACCCAGGAGATCAGAGTTCAATTCCTGATCAGGGCACATGCTCGGGCTGCAGACTCGATCCCCAGCAGGGGACGTGCAGGAGGCAGCCGATCAATGACTCTCAGCACTGATGTTTCTCTCTCTCTCCCTCTCCTCTCTCTCTCTCCCTCTCCTCTCTCTCTCTTCCTCTCTCTGAAATCAATATATATATATATATTTTTTAAATAGTTTGGTAGGAAAAACAGTTATTAAAAAAAGAAGAGGAGAACAGAATACACACCTCTATCCCCTGAGACACGGAGGGGTAGAAGCTTTTCAGTTCAATGGTAAAAATTTGGATCCTCGCTCCCATTTATACTGTGACCTTGGCCAAGCGCCTTAAATTCTCTAATCCTTAATTGGTTTATCTATAAAATAAGCTTTTCTGAGGTTATGTAAGTAAAACATTTACCATAGTATCTGAAATCAGTAAGAGCTTAATTGCTGGTTTCTTAAGAAAAAAAGGCTTTGTCCCTCTGACTCAGCGTCATTCTGCATCAGGCTACCTCTCCCCAAACTGTAAATGTATAAACTGAACGGTAGTGGTGACCTTGTGTAATTTGATTTTTAGCAAGAACATTCATGCCATCTAAAAAAATCAATTTCAGGTAGATTAAAAACCGAAAAGTGAAAGGCAAAACCATAAAGCTTTTAAGAAACAATGTGGAAGAATATATTAACAACCTTGGTAGAAAAGGATTTCTTAAACAAAACACAAAAAGCAGTAACCATGGAGAAAAAGATTAATAAATTCAACTATGTTAAAATTATGATCATAATTTTCTCTCCTTCTAAAGACACTGTTTTTCTTAAGTGAAGAGCTATAGAATGGAAGAAGGTATTTGCAACACATCTAGCTGATAAAGGACTTTAATTACAATCATTTATGGGAAGGAAGTGGACTCCAAAAAAAGTCAGACAACCCAATAGAAAAATAATAAAAGATATAAAATATCATTTCACAAAAGAGGAGCCCACATTACCAGTAAACATATACTAAAGGCACTAAACTTTGGAAGTCAGGAAAAGTCTGAAGAATATCATTTTTCTTAATATTAAAATGTGTTAGCAAGCATATAGAGCTACAAGAATTCTCCCATATGGCTGGAGGGACTGTAAATTGTTGCAACCTCTTTGCTAAACAATATACCGTAATTTAGAAATGTTGAAGATATAGTCCCGTTGACTCATAATTTTCAACCCTATGCATAGTCCATAGAGTAAAAGTACTTATTTGTAATAGGTACAAGAAGGTTTAGAGCATAATTGTTCATAATTGTCAAGTATTGGAAATAATCCAAATGCCCAACAGCATTAGAATGGGAAATGCATTGTGGATATATAAATAGAGCAAACCACAGATACGTCAACATTTGTGTATCTAAAAGCCATCATTTTGAACAAAAGAGAGCAACTAACAAAAGCATGAACAGACTGGCAGATCTCAGAGGGAAGCGGGAGTGGGGGGAATTAACCACACAATTTATATGCATATATGAATAGCTCATGGACACAGACAATAGTGTGTCTGGGTGGGGGGGGGAGCCCGGTGGAGGGGGGGCAAAGGCAGGGAAATGGGGAACATCTGTAATACTCTCAACAATAAAAATAAAATAAAATATTATAGACATTTAGTTTACACAAAGTTCTAACAAAGACAAAATTAAACAGTTTTAAAATGTGATCAAACCCAGCATCCAGCTGTCTCCATGAAGAGAATAGAAACTCTTCACTCCAGCAGGCCTCAGGGAGTCAAAAGTGGGGGTCTTTCCAGCTTAGGACTGGGGCCCTCTGCCCAGAGAGCCCCCCTGCTCCCACTCAGGCACGCATCTGTGCACAGACACCACAAGGACACACACTCATACTACGTCGGCCTCCACACCCACAGTGCGTATGCACCCTTCAGTGCACAGGCACACACGTGCCCAGCTGGTCTCTGGCTCTGTAGACACATACTCGAGTGTGACACACGTGTTTGCTGCCAGCATATTTGCACATGCACGCCCCACACCCACATGCACTAGCAGGGTATTTTTAAACTTGCTTAGCATTAAAAATGTATACATGAGGAGAAAAATCATAAAGGAACTCAAGAAAATCATCCTAGTTAAGATACTGGCTGCCTCCGGGGAGACGTTCTGGATCTGCGATTCGTAAGGTGTATCAGCCAGGGTCCAAAACAACTACGACAGAGCAATAGTTACAAACAAGTAACAGGTAGGGCTGAGGGAGGTGGAGGAGGGAGGACAAACTTGGAAGGGGTGACCCCGTGAGGATTAGGGTCTAGACCTCACGAAGAAAGTGCAGTTGAGGCCCACAGCGTGGGGAGGCTCCCCGAGTTGTCAAGGCCAAAAAGCCCCTTCGCAGTCATGGGGCAGGCAGGAAACATTCCTCCAGGGGGCAGGAGGGCAGAGATTGGCTGTTAGGCACAGGGGGTGTGGACGTCACCAGGTTGAGAGCCCAGCCTCAGCTACAGGACACAGATTTACACATCACACATTAAGGGAAACATGAGAGAGGCAGGGCATGGGAGTCAGAAAGGCAAGCCCCTTCCTCCTACAAAGTCTCTCCAGCTCCCTCTAAAGCTTAATATTGCTTTGGCAACAAAGAAAAGATGCTTAAAGCTTCATTATCACGGAGCAGGTTAAAATAATAAATAAAAATAAATAAATAAATAAATTAACAAACAAACAAATAAATAAATAAATAAATAGGTGGGCTTGAAGGTGAAAGGCAATCAATATCAATTGATATCTGGCACAGAAGGATAGACAGAGCCTCTTTTACCGGTACTGTGTGTGGTGGTTCCAAGCGTTCTCACTACATGTGTCTGTACATTTAACAATAGCATGTTAATTTTAAAAAGCAAATGGGCCCAGCCGGTGTGGCTCAGTGGTTGAGCATCAACCTAGGATCCAGAAGATCAAGATTTGATTCCGGGTCAGGGCATATGCCAGGTGTCAGGCTCCATCCCCAGTCGGGAGCGTGCAGAAGGCAGCCGATCAATGACTCTCTCATCGTTGATATTTCTATCTCTCTCTCCCTCTTCCTTCCTCTCTCTGAAATCAATAAAAACATATATTTTTAAAATAAAAAGCAAACGAGAATGTATGCGATTAGCATTTAGCTAACTTGAGGCTTACTACATCTCCTGCTTACTAGCTACAAAATCTTGGCTAAACACTTAATTTCTTCTCATCTTGAACCACCCTCCTTAAAATGGAGATAGGAATACCTGCCCAGCTTTATCAAGGGATTCCCATTTACTGACAAAAAGAAAATATAAGGAAAATAATAAAGTAATATATGCAAAAGTGTTTTGAAGGACGTAAAGATGCATAATCAAAATGGGAATTATTAATTGGGCAATAATGTTGAAAACTCCAGTTTTTTGAAGGAAAAGTATATTAGTTGTGATTCTCTGGAGAAACAGAATCAGTTAGGATAAATATGCAAATTAAGAGATTGGCTCAAATGA
This sequence comes from Miniopterus schreibersii, assembly GCF_964146895.1. Lineage (NCBI taxonomy): Eukaryota > Metazoa > Chordata > Mammalia > Chiroptera > Miniopteridae > Miniopterus > Miniopterus schreibersii. Next base: position 62,530,442 of record NC_138111.1, on the reverse strand, counting down.
TTTTGAAGGCTGTGGATGTCTACAATTTGCCATCTTCAAGCTGGATGTTCAACAAGCCAGTGATTTAGTTCCAGTCCAAGTGCGAAGGCCTGAGAAGGAGTGCCAAGGGCATCAGTCCCAGCTCAAGGGCAGAAGACCGAGGTCCCAGCTCAACAGTCAGGCAGAGGAAGGGAAGTCTAGCCTCCTAAACCTTTTGTTCTACTCATGCCTTCAACAGATTGAATGAGGCCCCCTGACATTGGTAAGGACAATCTGTTCTATTCGGCTTACTATTCAAATGCTAATCTCTTTTACATACACCCTCTAAAACACCAAGAAATGTTCACCCAAATATCTGAGCACCCCACAATTCAGTCAAGTTGACACATAAAATTAACTATCACACCAAGCACGTATTTATTTTTGAAGAGATATTACTACCAAACCATACCAAGAACTAAAAAAATCTGCTGTTACTGTTCTAATTGAGAATCAAGAGCACGTACATACTCATTCACTCAAAAAGTAAATGTTCCATCTCTTATTGTCTGAAGCATGTTTTTCAAGCTGAAAGTGACATAGAAATTATCTAGTCCCATCCTTAATTTGAAAATAAGGAAATATTGAAGCCAGAAATGTGGATGTTTTCAGTTAGTAAATTCCAGAGTCAGAATTGGAATCCAAGTCTCCTGACATACAATTCATGTCCAGCCCTGGAAACTGCATCTAGGATCTTAACAAATCCCTAAGGTTGCAGAAAATCTGAGTATGACTGGAAGCAGCAGCTGTGGTCTACTTCCTTTTTCACTCATTTGGTTTCTCCCCCCCCCCCCCCCTTTGTGTTTGTGTGTGGTCTTAAAGCCGAGATTTATTATCAATTGGTAGCCTCTGGCAGTGTGAGAGGAAGATGAGCCTGCCACAGCGCAATGAAAAATGAAAAGTGTAATAACATGTAATGAAGTGAAATAAAAGCTCTGCTCAATGCCCAAATAAAACTGTCACAGCTTGGGTGCTGCAGCCTGTTGGGCTGTGCTCAGAAAGGAGCAAGTGAGATCAATGTAGTGTTGAGTGATCACCTGTTATTTAAGTTTCTGAAGTCATACATATCTATGAGTTGACGTAAAGAGTGAATGGCAGCCCAATGCACATCTCACTATGATCTTTCATCTTGGTTAAAGTCAGGTCAAAGCAAATATTTAAAGCAATATTTGCATCTGCCTTATAATTACTCACATATTTAAATAATAAGTTCCGAACTAGTTCTACCATAGAGTTCATTAATAAGTTATGAAATGCACTCATAGACAATTACTATATTCTCATTGAAAACCGAATGTAGGTTATTTGAGGGACTTGGGTAAAAAAAAATCATTCTCACTTAAAATTCTTAAAATCGGAAACCCTAAGTCCTCTGATAAGTTTTGAGTTGTATAGAGTTGAAGGAGCTCTGACTTCCCCCATTACCTGTGGAATGTAAAATGCAGCCGTTCAGCAGCTGGATGACAGTGATAAAGTGCAGACTAATGGTGTTCACTCTCTGCACTAACCCTGATGTACTTGGCCTTTTCAAAGCAGGGAGGCTAATGTCTAACAAGTCATGTAAAAGTCAGAGTGAATGAACCTTCAAGTAAACGCAACATAACATGCTTTGCATTTCAGCTTTCCTTGAAATAGCATCACTTTAAGTTCAGTGTCAAGGCCAAAAGGCAATGATTCTGGGTGAGTTTTGAAATGTGTGTTAAGTAGAAACAATCCAGTGAAAAGAAGGATGGGTCACTTGCTGTCACTTGATAGGTTAGTACTCAGTTTTTGTTTTGGTGATCAAGGTGCTGGTATTGGATTCAAGGTGCTTTCCTGAAATTAAAATTAAATATTTGTATATGTTTTCTCACTTTACTGACATGGCAACTGAAGTTCAGAAAAGTAGAACTGTTCAGAGTCATTCATTTCAGTAAGTGGTGGGTACTAATAAAACCACAGATCTATTCATGATTTTTTGTTTTAAATATGTAACATAATTCCTGGTGAAAATGAGCTATTCTGTTGATAACTGTATTTAGAGCAGTAGAAAAACATGCTCAGTATTATATGTTTGGTTGGCTGGTTTAACCTGCACACACCTCCTGTCCACTTCTAAGACTGGACTAGCTGGGAGGGGGGAGTGTGTGGGCAAGGTAATCAGAGGTGGTGTACTACAGACAAAAGGGTAAATGGGAAACAATGAGATTAGCAAACCAGATTTTAGGTGTTCTGAAGGCTAAGACACATCACCCTAAGAAAATAAAATTAGTAAAAAAAGATTAGGACTTCAGAGAGGAAATAAAATGCTTCTGCAGCTCTGACTTAATCAGCCTTAGGGTTCTGTAGTTTGATTCCTTCTTTTAGAGGCGTCTTAAATATTTAAAGGCTTCTTCAACAGACTTCAGTAGAGAGAAGGCTAGGGCTTGGTCCTTCAATAACTGTAAGTTATGGTTTGTGGCCCATATTTTTTCCAGCTTTAATGAGACACAATTGAAAAATAAAAAGTATATAAACTTAAGGTGTAGCACACAATGTTTTGATATATGTATACATTGTGAAATAATTATCATAATTGGGGTAATTAACATATGTGCCATCTCCCTCTTGTTGCCTTTTTTGGTGCGTGAAAACACTTAAGATTTAATTTCAGAGTGAGTTTTAAGCATGTAATACAGTATATTAACTATGATCACCCTGCTGTGCATTAATCCCTAGGAGGCCCTATTTTCACAGGAAAGCCATCCGCTGAACTGCTGAGAGGACAGTTTGACTTAAATAAGAGTAGTAAACCTTGAGTCTCCCAGTCCTAACAATGTGATTCAACTAACTAAACAAACAAGCAAGACTAGGAATAAGACTTAAGAAAGTAATTGATGGCCCTGGCCGGTGTGGCCCAGTGGTTAAAGCATCAGACTGTGCCCTGGAGGATCTCGGGTTCTTTCTGGTGAAAGGCACATACCTGTGCTGCTGGTTCAATCCCTTCCCAAACCGCACAGGGTGGAAATCAAGAGAAAACGAGAAGCGCCTGCTGGGCAGGGAGGGGGTCTGGGGCCCATGTGACTGAGGGACCCGCCAGCAGGGCGCCTTCGCTCCGCTTCAAGCACAGAGCCTGGTGGTGAACACGCTCGCCCGCTGCACCAGGCTCGCGGATTCCTCTCCAAGGAATAAAAGCAGACGTGCTCTCTCCTTTCAGCTCATTGCTGTCAGTCTGACGTACAGGTTTTCAAACAGACGGGCCCGCTGGGCCCTGTTCCTACTGGTTATTTTCTGAAGGGAGGAAGATCTTGAGTCTGGCCTCTTTTAGGTAGCATATTATTTTCCAAAGTTCAGGACAAATCTGTAGTGCAAAATATTGTTATATAAACATTTTCTTGGAACAAAGCTACTTCTAAATACATTTTTTATAACTGTTCTATAATAAGTTAGTGCCCTGCATATATTCATTTAATAGTATGAACATAGGAGAGAGACAAGGTGGTGGCGGAGGTGACCGCGGTACCCCCGCCTCCCGCAACCACATCACAATCACAACTAAACTACAGAACCACCATCACTCAGAGCCTCCTGAGACCTGGCTGCACAGAAGCCCACAACCAGGGAGCTGAAGAAGCACCTAGACCGGGAGGAGGGGCGGAGACGCGGGCAGATTGGGGCTGAATCACGGAGACAAGGCCGCAGGCCCACACCCGGTGCCTCGGGGTAAACCCTGGAGGACATCTCCGTGGGGGAGGTTTCCCGGAGGAGCGAGGGGTCCTCCACCCAGGACTCCCACCCAGGGCTCCAGGGCCAGGAAGAGACATCCCCACAACTCCGGGCTGTGAAACCAGCGGGGACTGTCCCTGAGGGTCGCGGAGGCTGCGGGAGTCCCAGCAGCTCCTCTAAAGGGCCCAGCGCGGACTCACTCGGATGCTCCCTCCGAGCCCAGCGCCGGGCAGCAGCCTGAAAGGACCCGGGACACTCGGGGAGGAACTAACCTGCCTGAGATCCGGGCGAGAGGCGGAGGGCGGCTTCCTCCCAGGCAGAAGGGCTGGCGGAGGCCATGGCTCCTGTGGCGAGTCCTCCCCGCACACGGCGGGCAGGCAGGCACCATGTTTGAATCGCCAGCACCTGACTCACGCCTTTGGCCCCGCCCCCTGATTCCCAGAGGCCCCGCCCCTCCCCACCTGCAGGCTCATCCGGGCCATTTCCAGGGGCTTCTCTGTGCAAGGGGCCTCTCGAGCCTCATGCTTAGGACTTTCCTAAAATCCCTCAAACAAGCAGCAGCTGCCCCATACGGCTTGATAAGGGGCCCCGGGCCTGGCACTAGCGGCAGCTGCACCGGCTCATAGCTGGGCCTCTCCTGGGAACCTCCAAGCCCAACACAAGCAGCAGCCAGCTACGGTTTGCTGTGGAGCTCATGCTGTGTGGCCCTGGGCAAGGCACTGGCAGAGGCTGACTTTGCACCTCCCGGGAGGCCCCAGAGACTCGACCACACTGGATTACAACCCTACCACATCCACGGGTGACACACTCAAGGGCCACACTTGGTGAACACCAAATCTCCACTAAAGTAAATCCTGCTCCATATGCGTGTCTCCAGCACAGCAGCTCTCTGGCTGTAGTTGCAGCTGGTCCTCACAGCTGATTGGCCTGGGGGGTGAATTCCTCCCAGTGATGCCAATAGTAACCAAGGCTCAACTACAACAGGACAGTGCACACAGCCCACACAGGGGAGCACCTAGAAGGCCCAGCTCAGGTGACTGGGGAGGCTGAGCCACTGGACCCTACAGGACACCTACTACACAAAGCCACTCTGAAAATTCCAGCAGACATAGGAGATCTACCTAATACATAGAAACAAACACCTGGAAGTAGCCAAAAGGTGGAAGCAAAGAAACATGTCACAAAGGAAAGAACAGAAGAAATTTCTAGAAGAGAAACTAAATGAAATAGATTCAAGCAAGCTAACAGATAACAGAGTTCAGAATAATGGTTATAAGGAGGCTCAAGCATATTAGTAAGAGTATTACAAAAACAACTGAGAAAATCGATGACATAATAAAGTACCAATTTGAAATGAAGGCTACATGAACTGAAATGAAGAATATTTTACAGGGAATCAACAGTAGAGTAGGGGATGCTGAGAATCAAATCAGCAATTTGGAACATGAGGGAGCAAAAAACACCCAACCAGAAAAGCAAAAAGAGAAAAGAATCCAGAAATATGAAGATTGTGTAAGGAGCCTCTGGGACAACTTCAAGTGTCCCAACATTCGCATTATTGGAGTACCAGAGGAAAAGAAAGAGAGCAAGGAATTGAAAACCTACTTGAAAAAATAATTCCAGAAAACTTCCCCTACCTGGGGAAAGAAATAGACTTACAAGTCCAATAAGCACAGAGAGTCCCAAACAAGAGGAACACAAAGAGGCCCACAGCAAGACACATCATAATTAAAATGCCAAAGGTTAAAGACAAAGAGAGAATCTTAAAAGCAGCAAGAGAAAAGCAATTAGTTACCTACAAGGGAGCACCCATACGACTGTCAGCTGATTTCTCAACAGAAACCTTGCAGGCCAGAAGGGAGGTGGCAAGAAATATTCAATGTGATGAAAAGCAAGGACCTACAACCAAGATGACTCTACCCAGCAAAGTTATTATTTAGAATTGAAGGTCAGATAAAGAGCTTCACAGACAAGGAAAAGCTAAAGGAGTTCATCACCACCAGACCAGCACTACAGGAAATGTTGAAGGGTCTTCTTTAAGAAGAAGCGAATGAACAAAAAAATCTGACAAACAAAATAGACCCAGAGACATTGACACATGCAACAAATGATCATATCTCAGAGGAAAGAGGGAAGAGGGTGGGGGGTGGGAAGAGATTAACCAAAGAAGTTATATACATATATCCATAACCTGTGGACACAGACAATAATGAAGTGAAGGCCTGGGGAGGGTTGGGAGCAAGGTGGAGAGGGTCAAGGGGGAAAAAGTGGGATACCTGAATACTTTCAACAATGAAGATAAATGAAAAAAAATACTATGAACATAAAAACCTAGGAGAAAGGTAATGTTAATACTATTATTATCTTGATATAACAGATGAGGAAACCAGGCATAGGAAAGTTAAGTTACTTGCTCAATATCAAATAGCTCATACGTGAAGACTTAGAATATGAACCCAGGCCTACCTGATCCCTGAACTTGTACCCTCAGTGCTGCATTCTACTCTCTCCAGCAAGAAGCATGAACATAGATGTCAGTACAAAAAAACTATCTGGCTCAGCAGTGCTCAGCGTCAACCTAGGATCCAGGAGATCTCAGTTCAGTTCCTAGTCAGGGCACATGCCTGGGTTGCAGGCTTGATCCCTAGTAGGGAGCATGCAGGAGGCAGTCAATGACCACGCTCTCATCATTGATGTTTCTCTCTCTCTCCCTCTCTCTGAAATCAATAAAGATATATATTTTAAAAAAGAAAAGAAAAGAAAACCATCTGGATGATATCTGAGGGCTAATTAATGCATTGGAGCAATAGTGTAGTTATCTTTATTAATCAGTAGTGCCAGAGAAATAGAGATTGCTGCATGGCATTTGTAGGAAATAACGTCTATATAATGTTGTCAAGTTTAGTGATTTTTAGAGAAGCAAGTAATTTCAAGTTCAAAGCATGTTTTCTATTTTTTATATATTAGGATAATATTTATCTATTATAAAAAACTGTAGGCTAGGCTAGAATCAATGATTATCTATCTAAATTTTTGGAGAAATAAATGGAATCTAACCAATTAAAGATGGTTACCTCACTTGGCATTGATACTTTCTTTTGCTCTGGTTCTTGGGTACATCAAGCTTCTGTTTTAACCCTGGATTCCAGCAAAGAGAGTATCTGCCCCTTCCTGCACTTGGCTCTTCCTGGATTACTGATTCTGTGTTAGAACCCCAGGGAACGAGAATCAGACATTACTCCTGCCTGCAAACATCCCCATGGAAACTTGAACATTTCAGATTATCCATTGTTTTCTCAGTATGTATTAATAGTAGACAGCAGCTGAAAAATCATGTAAGTCTTTATATCTCTAATAATTTTTCAAAAATTACGACGATAATAATGCATGTCCCTATCAGAGCTATTAAAACACATGCCAATACTAGGACATGCCAATAAATTTTCCTTTAGATTTTGAAAAAGGCATGGAAAATTACCATGGGTGGACATATTACTTTTTATTCCTTCATCTGCCAATGGACATTTAGATTGTTTCTATATCTTAGCTTCGTGAGTGATGCTGCAATGAACATGGGGGTGCAAACATCTCTTCAAGATACTGATTTCATTTCCTTTGGCTATATACCCAGAAGTGGGATTGCTGAATATAGTAGTTATATTTTTGAGTTTTGAGGAACTTCCATATTGTTTCCATCATGGCTGTGTCAATTTATATTCCCACTGAAACTGTACAAGGATTTCCTTTTTTCCAAGTATTCGTCAACACTTACCTCCTGTCTTTTTCACAATAGCCGTCCTGACAGGCATGAGGGAATATCTTATTGTGGTTTTGATTTGAATTTCCCTGATGATTACAGATACTGAGCACATTTTAATATCGCTGTTGGCCATTTGTATGTCTTCATTGGATAAATGTCTGTAGATGTCCTTTGGCTACTTTTTAATCTTGGTATTTGATTTTCAGCTATTGAGTTGTATGAATTGCTTATATATTTTGGATCATGACTCTTTATCAAATATACGATTTGCAAATAGTTGCTTCCATTCCATAGGTTGCCTTTTCATTTTGTTGATCATTTCCTTTGCTGTATAAAATGTTTTTAGTTTGTTGTAGCCCGATTTGTGTATTTAGCTTTGATTGCCTGCTTTTGGTGCCATACCCAAAAAGTTGTAGTCAAAAGCAACATCAACAAGTTTTTCTCCTGTGTTTTATTTAAGGAGCTCTATGGTTTTAGTTCTTACATTTATGTCTTTCACTCATTTCAAGTTAATTTTCAAGTATGGTGTGAGGTAAGAGTCTAATTTCATTATTTTGCCTGTGGGTATCTAATTTTTCCAGCACCATTTATTGATAAGACTATTCTTTCACCATTGTATATTTTTTACAACCTTGTCAAAGCTTGATTGACTATATATGTATCTGGATTCTCTATTCTATTCCATTGGTATATGTGTCCATTTTATGCCAATGCCATACTGTTTTAGTTACTATAGCCTTGTAATATAACTTGAAATCAGGAAGTATGGCGCTTCCAACTTCATCTTTCTTTCTCAAGAGCTCTTTGGCTTTTCAGGGTCTTTTGTGGTTGCATATGAATTTTAGAATTAATTTTCCTATGTATGTGAAAAATGCCATTGGAATTTTGATAGGTATAGCATTGAATTTGTAGACTGCTGTGGATAGTATGGACATTTTAACAATATCATTTCTTCCAGTTCATTAATATGGGATATCTTTCCGTTTCTTTGTGTTTTCCTCAGTTTCTTTTCATCAATATTTCACTGTTTTCATTGTACAGATTTTTCTCTTCCTTGGTTAATTTATTTCTAAAGATTTTTTTCTTTTTGATGCTATTGTAGTTGTGATTTTTTTCTTAGTTTTTGTGGGTTTTTTGATAATTTATTTTTAGTGTATATAAATGTAACTGGTTTTTGTATCCTGAAACATTACTAAATTCATTTATTAGTTCTAATAGTTCTTGGTTGGCATATAGCCAGAGCAATTAAGCAATAACAAGAAATAAAATGTATTTAATTCAGAAAGGAATAAGTTAAATTGTCTCTGCAAGTGACATGATCACTTACAGAGAAAACCCCAAAGGCCATATTTTTCATGGTAACTGATTTCTGGCTCTATGACCTCTCCCTTGTTACTCTCCTATTTCTTTTATTCCTTCCACACAAAGAAATTGTGGGGGTGGAAAAATTAATTTTCCTCCCACCTTATAAGTTTTTCTGATATATTAATAATCAGATTATCATGAGACAGATTAACAGGAGAAAATGTCTAAATTTATTACATGTGTACAGATGGGGCTTCCATTAGAATATGAACCTCATGACAGACTGAAAATTTAAGGTTAATGTGCCATCTTAAGCTAACAATAAGAGAGGCTTAGTTGTAGTTTGGGACTTCAAAGGACAGAAGGGCATTTCACCTGGAGATAGAAAAGCAAACATTTGGTAAATAAGTGTTTGGTGCGACATCTTTAAAGATGGAGCACAGAAAGGATCTTAATCAAATGGGTCTTGCTAAGCTTCTCTGTGACACACTCGTTCCTATTAAACTATAGTTATCTACGATTATATCTCCCTTCCTGAAGCAGGTCCTCTATTGAAATTCCTTTAGGCATTTAGGGGGAAGGTCAAAGGTTCTTTCTGAGTCTTTAGTTCTTAAAAACAGCCAGATTAAAATAGCCAATATCTCAAAAAGCATATTTTGGGGCTGCAAACTCTGCCTCCCCTCAAAACTATCACCTGCATTCTTGTGTTCATCATTCTCTTGCTTTCTATTTTATATTTTATAATTATAATTTAATATTTATAAATTATATTAAAGAAATTATATTTTATTTATTATAAAATATTAAATTATAATATAAATTATAATTATAAAATATTAAATTATAATATAAATTATAATTATATTATAATTTAATATTTTTAAATTATTATATGTTTCCATGAAGACTATCTGGTCTTAGTTGTTTTAACTTAAATAAGGAGAATAGTTATATTTAATAATGTAGGATATTTCTTTACTAAATAGTATGCTATTGACATTTATATGCAGGGTTGCTGTACTTTGTTCAATTTGGTTATTGTTGCACATTCTATTACTTAAGTACACAATTAACTCAACTGTTCTCCAGTCACTTATCATTTTAGTTTTTCCTAGGGTTTTGCTATTGTGTGCAGTATTATTTTGAACATTCTTTTATATGTCTTTATATATATGATATGGGTTTTTCTTGACTTCATCTATCGGATTAGCTTTACTGGTTTGTAGGGCATGTCAATATCTAAACCTACAAGGTAATACCAGAGTGATTTTAGCATTTCACACTCCCACCAGCAATGTATAAAACATGTAAAGTATATATTACTTCCAATACAGGATACAGTCAAGCTTTTTACAATGATATAGTATTTTGAATTACATTGCCCCGACAATGGATGAATTCAAACATCTTCTAATATATTCACTAGCTTATGTTTTTCCTCTGCTGTGAAATGCCTCCTCATGTCTTTGGCTCCATTGTGTGTGTTTGTTTTGTGTGTATATTGTTGTTGTTTTTTGAGTTGTTGGTGTTTCACATGTTACTTTGTAGAAATTATTTAGCTAGTGCTGATTAAAAATATATATTTTTTTCTGTATTTAAAGCTCACTTTTTCCCACTTGTAACTTATGCTTTCACTTAGGATTATTTTTTGATGAGCCAATTTCTTAATTTTAATATTGTTAAATATTGTCAATAATGTTGGTGCCTAAAATATGTTCAACAATATGTTCTACTAAGATGTTCACAGTTTTGTCTTTAACATTCAAATCTTTAATCTATCTAGAGCTCATTTTATTTCTTTGGACAGACAATTTTCCAGTTTCATGTACTGAATTCTCCCACCTTTCCTTACTGATGACACAAGACGTCTCTGATGTACCTCAAGTTCTCTGGATGGGTGAGTCCAGTTCTTGGTTCTCTGTTGTGTTCCATTGGCCAGTTTCTATCCCTGTGCCAGTGACATAATATCTTTGTTATTATAGTTTATAAAAAGTCCTGATGACTGATATGAGTAACCATACAAGAAATTGTTAATTTTCACAGTGAAATGAAACAAAAGTCAGAAGAATGAATTGCAGCTACATGGAATAATATGCATGCACTTTAGTGAAAAAGGTGCTAAATTCTTATAGATAGCATGATATACTTTTCAATAAAGTTAAAAACTGTAAAACATAGTTTTTATGAATATATATAACAATGAAAATAAATGAAATAAAAAGGAAATGTACAAAACTGTTCTTCAGGCTTATGATTGCAAAATCCATAATTATAATTTTCCATATTAAGATATTAAAAGAGAAAAACAATATGGTTATTTCAATTAGGTGCAGGAAAAGCACTTGATAAAATTTAACCTAAATTCATGATTTTAAAAAAAACAACCTCTAAGCAATTCATAAATAAACGAGAACTCATTAATCGGAAGCAAGTGCTTTTGAAAATAAAAAGTCAGTGACTGTTGAGCTCCTGTCCATCTTCTCTCAACCACGCCAGATGTAACACATCCAGATGTGGATAAAAATAAGCTGGAACAGAGGCCAAACTGGCTAAGCAAGCCGAGCAATATGATGACATGGCAGCCTGCATGAAGTTTGTAACCGAGCAAGGAGCTGAATCACCCAATGAGGAGAGTAATCTCTCCGTTACTTATAAAAAAAGTTGTAAGAAGCGGTAGGTCATTTGGGAGGGTCATCTCAAATACTGAACTAAAGACAGAAGATGCTGAGCAAAAATAATGGATGACTTCTGACAACAGAGAGAAAATTGAGAGCAAGATTAGAGCACCTCTCCAGTGATGTACTACCTTTACGAAAAATTCTTTACCCCAGTGTTTCACAAGCAGAGAACAAAGCCTTCTACTTGAAAATAAAAGGAGATTACTATTGTTCCTTGCTGAGGTTGCTCTTGGGAATAAGAAAGGAATTGTGGATTCATCGCCACAAGCATACCGTGAAGCTTTTCAAATCAAAAAAGGAAATGCAATGGACTTACCCCAGCAGACTGGGCCTCGTCCTTAACTTCCCTGTGCTCTGCTAGAGATCTGGGCTCCTACAAGAAAGCCTGATCTCTTGCAAAGACAACTTACGACTAAACCATTGCTGGGCTTGAGGTAGTAAGAAAAAGGTTCTATGAAGACAGCAGACTAATAGTGCAATGACCGAGGCCATCGTGGAAGCCGATTAGCTAGGCGACAAAGCTGAAGCTGAAGAAAGAGGGAACTAACCAGCCTTCCAGCTGTTGTCTGTCTCACTCTAAACGTTACATAGTAGGCCGTTTGTCATCCAAGCTGTTCCACAGACAGGGTTTTGTTTATGATTTGTTAATAGGTTTATGTTACTTCTGTTTGAATTCCTACCTTTCTCATGTGGGTTTATGTGTAATATTGGAGGAGTAGAGACAGTTAACATTGAAGGAGTTATGTTTTCCTCTTGAATTGCTCAATATGGGGATGGGGATTTTTTTATACGTTATAAATGTTTGACATAGTACTTTCGGTAGTTTGTGGCTTCACAGGGGTCAGTGTTAAAACTGCTTTCATGGCTAAACAAAGAAAACCGCCTGCTGGGGGATAAAAGGGGTAATTGGTTCTAGTCAGAAATACAGTTATTGAGGGTCCTTTAAGGTTTGGGGCTTAAGGCTGTAGTAAAAATAGCTATCACAATGGATATTACCTGTTGAACAAGGGGATCTTTGGAATAATACAATACAATCTCCACTTGCACACTTTTGACTAGAGCTGCAGAAGTGTTCCTTTAGAGAAGCTGTGTCCCAGTTTTCTCTGGGTAAGGGCAGAAATAGTTTATATTCCAGAATTTGTAAGTTACCTGCTGTTTACTTTCATTATTTTTGATACACTTGTTTTTATCTAAACATTTTTGGCAACCTAAGAACAAATGCGCAGGTCGAGATGCAATAATAAGATATTTTCTGATATCCATTACTTCATATATGTCCATCAGTAAAACAAACAAAACACACGTTTAACTTTTCTTAGGCTTTTTAATTTTTGTGCTCTACAAGCATGATTGCAAAAATAGTTAACAGAGAAATAATGTAAGATGATGGATAGGTTTGTTTAATTTTTTATGCACTTTTCAATACCAGTTTAGGAATAATTGTTAAGAAAGTGTGTATTAAGTCAATGTAAGTAGAATAAAAGTTTCATGAATGGACTTTAAAAAAAGATTGCTCACTATCATAGCTTCATTCACTTTTACTTGACATTATAGCCAATATAATAAGGTGAACAATTAGAGATATGGAGATTAGAAAACGGGAGTTAAACTGTTTCTTTACAGAGGATATTATCCTTTGCACAGAAAACTCAAAACAATCTACAAATTATTAGAAGGGAGAAAAGTCTTGTCAAGATAGCTGGACAATGGTTGGTATACAAAAGCCAATTACATTTCCATACACCTTCAACAAATAAATAGGATATGTAATTAAAGATATTTTTACAATGGCATTAGAAAACATCTATTACTTTAGAGATAGTTTTAGTAAATCCTGGCAGGCCATTTACTGTGAAAAGTTTACAGCATTATTAAGAAACATCAAAGAGCCTACAAAAATGGAGAAATACATCCTATTCATTGCTAGGAAGGCAAATTGAACTGTAGGTTTAATGCAACTTCCGTAAAAATCAGAACTTTTCCCAGAAAACTCAATATGTTTATTCCAACATTTAGCTGGAAAAGTAATGTGCCAAGACTATCCTCAGCCTCACATCCCCCCTGGAGACATTTACTACTTTGTCAGGCAAAGATAACCTAGCATTTGGCCATATCCTATTTTGTATCGAACCCTGAAAGTTCAAGGATAATGGCCTGGATGTGCCCAGGGAGAAGAGCCTCAGCTCCAGAAACTGCACCGAGAGAGGTGTTAGGTGAAGACTAGGCCCTCAGCACCCAGGGCTGAGCAGCCTCAGGGTGTAATTCCCCCGCCACGGGGTTAAGAAGGGAGGCAGGAGGGAAGGGGCTTCTAGGGCTAATCATCTTTACCTGCTTTTCTCAGGTCTTGGATTAGCCCAGAAGACGCCTAATCCAGCAAATGTGCCACCAGCGGAGGAGGCAGGCTTTGGTTAGCTCAAGATCACTGGGAGAAGCGCCAGCAGGGCTCTGAGGACGCCTCCCTTGTTTTAACTTGCCAGGCTCACCCCACGTTTCCTTCCCACCCGCACCCCAGGGCTGGAAAGGCTAATGGGCTAAGGCTTGTGGGCATTTAAGAGATTCCTAATGAAAGAAAAATCAACATTTTTTCCTCTGTCTCTAATGGCAAATGATTGCAATATACAAAATTACAGGGACTTTCCAGGGTAGGAACTATTATTTCCAATAAAGTACCTGTAACTCTACTACTTCCTCTCAAACAAGATGCTTATCAAAATACAAGAGAGTCTGAAGATATTTAAGGAATAATCTTGACTCCAGTGTATTTTTAAAAAGTAAGTCACACACAAACTCAATTACTTTATTACTGTAATGGTGCCAAAACTTACACACAAAGACTCAGATGTGAGAAAAAATTATCTTTAATAACTGGTCTCATCTTTATTCTGGAGCTCTCATTCTTGTTTGGTTGTGAAAAAGAAAAGTTAATTTCCATTCAAAATAGCAATTTCTTCCAGTTCTGTTTACACATATTTTCACTTTAATATATCCACAGTAAGAAATGCATTTTTTCTTATTGTGATTTATACAACAGAAGTATGAATATGTATGTCTTTTAAAGATGTAGAGAAATATAGGGGGAGATTTAGTTATTGATACAGAACTAAACCTCAAATTTCACCAAACATACTTAGCACTATGTGGAATACACTTGTATTTTATATTTTATGCTATTTTTACCCACAAATTGATTTCAAGATGTACCAAAACCTTATGACCAACAGTTTAAAAGACACTGATGTAAAAATGATCTACAGTAATATATTTTCATCTCAATTAACTCTGGATTTTCTATCTTCTTTTTTCTTACCTTTTTTCCTCTTGTAATAAATTAAAGTTATCAAGATGTAGAAATAAGAAGACTTAAGTGTTGAGCCTCATTACAATATGACCAGCCTATATATGAGTAGCAAGCCATCACCTTTAAAACTATCAGGTTGTTTCTACCCCCTCCTCACCCAAATTTAACCCCAAGGAAGGCTGGAGGATCAGTAGCTAAGGTAAGAGAAGACACTTAGCTTCTCTCTCTTTCTCTCCCTCTCCTCTCCCTGTTTCTCCCTCTCCCTCTGTCTCTCTCCCATTCTATCTCCTCCAATTCCCCCCACAGGACAAAAGAACATTCTATGTTCCTTTTTTTTTTTCCCGGTGGAAATTGCCCTGATGTCTTATCCTGTATACCATCTTGGTAGTATTTTTTCTTCCCATTGCTGAGGCAACAAGTCCCAACCTTAAGAACTAGTCATCATGACAGAAGAAAAACATCAACAAGAAAACAGTCTTGTACTATTTCAAAATGTTATGCCACTACTTAGGGAACAATTTCTGTGATACATTTCCTAACTGCCTATCATGTGCTCCCTTGCAGAAACCTTGTAGTTGAAAATCACTAAACGAATCCAACGCCTTTATTTTCTAATGAGTTCATTGGGAGCCTCAGCGAGAGTGACCTTCCCGACTGCTCCCCTTGACTTTGCATTGCTCTTCTCCTCTCTTTTGCATTCCAGGTTCCCAAGAGGTGTGTCCAGATATGTGTCTTCAGGGCTAATTAGAGGTAAAATAATAAAATAGATGAGAGAAAATGTAAAGACGACCAGTCTCCCCACTCCACACTCTCCCTGTCCCTTCTCCTGCTGTTTCCATCTGTACCAGTGACCTGTGTCCCCAGCCTCCAACAACACTTTGCTCAGTCTCACCAGATTGCCTTCACAACTTGAAACTGTGGTTAATTCAGTTTTATAATATGATATATCACTTGCTCAAACTAGAACAGTTTTTGTCAACACCCTGTATCCTAAAATTTTAAAATTAATATCCTGGCCTGGCTAAAAATTAAAGGTAATTCTAAAAAAGCTTACTGAGCCACAGAGATTTTTGTATCAGTTTCCTAGTCACACTCACTTTTCTAGAGTGATATATTATCACTGCAGATTCATCATGGCCAATTCCAATACAATAGGAAGTTTCATTATACATTTAATTATAAGAGTACTTAAATGTATACTGCCCCATCTAAAATAATAGTATTCTTTTTTTTTTAATTCTCACCTGAGGATATGTTTTCTATTGATTTTTAGAGAGAGAGAGAAGAAAAGAGAGAGAGAGAGAGAGACATCGGTGTGAGAGAGCAACTTCAATAGGTAGCTCACTCTGTACGTGCCCCAACCAGCATCAAAACCAAAACCTAGGTATGTGCCTTGACCTAGAATCGAACTAGCAACATTTTGAGGCACCTGGCCAGGGCTAATATTATTCTTAAAATATGAAAAAAGTTCATTTAGATAACAAATATATCTGATTTTGAGATAATAGGAAGTACTCCAAAGCTTATAAATTATTTTTTAATTAATACAATATCTATAAACAAGAAATTAAGTGGATCTGATTTTACCATAATTACACTAACGAACAAAGCATCTCTACCCTCTTAAACATTTACATGTTTAGGAAATAATTGTTTTGTGATGGGCTATGTGCTAATTAGAGAATCAGTACATTATACATGGTCCTTTATAAATATGTTTCAATTTATTCTTTTCTCACTTTGTCATGTTAATATGATAATAACCAGAAATAGTCACATAAAAAGCTGAGCCTAGTAGCCAGAGTCAAATTAGGTTAAATCAATATATCCTAATTTTTAAAAAAATCTCATTTATGCTGCCTTGTATTTAAAAGTATGAGTTAAAAACATTTGCCCATTGCTTGTTCACCTATTGCCTTTCTCTCCCCATCATTAGAAATCAGGGCTAGTTACTGTGATTTTCTGATTGCTCTTCTCAAAGTTGCAAGGGATAAAAGCCCTTGACCTACATTCTCTCTTCCTCCGGCAACCTGAAAGACAAAAATTAGAGTTCACAGTGAGAACAATAATCTTTCCTGTACCACCTACACCTTTATTCTCAGGTGCAATCAGCTGTGACAGCACTTGAAGACACTAATCAGTCAGACTCTGAAATTATTGATCCCAGAGAAAAGCGCATGAATGATTTTCTTTCTATTAGCTCAAATCTGTGGTTAGCTCCAAATAGAAAAAACTCAGTGATATCAGTGACTCAAAACCTCCTACCAATCGAAGTGTTAAGTCATAGTACATAAAAAAGTTAAGGGTATGATGAAATTTGTGTGAAACTATTAATATTTATGTTTGGTTTGGGAAAGATCTGGTTCAAGGCAATGATGCACAACTGCTCTTTCCTATGAAGGACTGAGGAGCTGGGTTATGAAGGGGGGTTGGGTACAAACACTCCCATGATTCCCTTCTCTTTAGACCCTTTGATATGTCATAGCTTAAGCCCTAAGAGGACTGACTAGTCTTTAGATCTACAGAGACAACAAGGATTCATGTTTGATCATGTATACAAAAGAAATGTAGTTGAATTAAAGAAGCTTTCATCTCCTACAGCAGAAGGGCAGAGAAAATAGAAGACTAATACAATGATTTAATTGTTTCCGTGATAGAACTAAAAAGAAAATTAAATTCCAGACCAAGGCAAGTCTTCTATGCCAAGGCCAGGGCCTCGACTGGGAAAATGAGAGATTTTGGATGCCCCAAGATGAGATAGATGATGGTGTCTGTGTGGATGTTCCTATATACTTTGACTTGCCAGCTTTCCAAACTTCTTAACCTAAAGAAGTGCCCTATTTCATCATTACACAAACACATACACACACAACACCACCACTATCTCCTGTCCCCATGCTAGAAGAAAATGCAGAGGTGTCTATCTTAAAAAGTAATAAAGTACTTTCTCAGGATTTTACCTCACCTCTCCCCGGCAACTGGGGTTGTTACAATATAATCTTTCTAGGGCATTACTAGGCCTGATAGAGCAGAAAGAAGATTATATCACAAAGTAATTGCAAGATCTAGCTAGCACATAATGGCAGAAGCCAAGAGAGTAAAGGCAGAATCAAATTCTGAAAGTGCTTGATGAAAGTTATTAGAACATACAATTGGGTAAGAAAAAAACTGGTCGTACATTCACAAGAAGTTAGATTTAACATACTGACAAGGAGTGGGTAATGCTAATTTCTCCTAGGATAAATCTTAGGAGCGTGGAAAAAGTGATACCTATATTGAAGGAAGTTAAAAGGATAGAATTGCCATGGGAAATGGTGAAGATGAATGTACAATGCATGTCCTAAAAATCCTCCAGGTGACTGTATTCCACAGAAAAGCCCAGGGGACACACCACATACCAAAGCAATAAGGAATGCTGTTGAGAGGATCATCAGTATCACCAAAAATTTTAGTGTTGGCTTTCTCTCTGGGCCAGTGTTGATGATGGTGAGAGGCTGCTACAGAGCTTGGGTCACTGATAGCAATTAGGATGCTATAACCCTGAAAGAGTAGAGGGCCAGTGGTGTTGTTCAAGCACCAGAAGGCAAGGGGTTGCCATTACTGTAAAAACCTGGAAGTTGGGAGTGGCAGCCAAGAAGGCCTGATCTGTAGGGAATTACAAACATGACCAAAAGAAAACTTTTTGCCTCAGGCAAAATAGGTGGGTATATTTACCATTAGAGGAAATAAGAACAGGTGACTGGGAGTCTCATGGCATTCACTTCAGTAAAATGTTGTGATTGCTAGTTCTAGTTTAGAACAAAACCAGATTTCAGATGTGCAACTCATTGGCTGAAAATGTGTTCAAGTACCTAGGAAGGAGAGCTCTGAAACATCATGGCAAATACACATGGTAATAATTTTTAGTACTTTTCCAAAGTGACCTAGAGTTGTTTACTCAAATAACGTTCACAAATGTTGAGGAATGTTGGACACAGTATTTGAGTTGCCATCTGTACCCAGAATCCTCACTATCATTCAGGCTCTTCTAAGAGAGATATCATATGCAAGACAACTAGTAAATACAGTCCTGGGCCTTCGTCCACTTAAAGATCCCACTGGGTCTACAGACTTACCTAGGGGCACTTCCCTAGCCACCATATGTATATTTTAAAGTGAAGTATTTGGCAATTGCTGCAAGCCCCACATTGACATTCTGGAGAGTGGAAGGTAACCCTACAAAGACTGAACAGTCCAATCACATCCATACAAGTGGTCAGATGCATGCTGCACTATCCCTTCCAAAGTAGGAGATAAATAATAGCATTTCGCATATTCTACCATGAAAAAAACCCCACTATAGCTGGTGCATCTCTTCAGATTCTGGTGGCAGCATATTATACAACCTAAGAATACTTCTCAGGCACATATACCAAATGAGGTGAAATGCTGCTTGCTTTGAAGGAGTTCCAGAGCAGAAAAGAGCTCTGCAGCAAGTCTAGGTTATAATGCAAGAATCCCTCAAGTTATATTTGGGCCACATGACTGTGCAGACCCTATAGTGTTGGAGATATCATGGATGGAAAGGAAGTGGAGTTTGTGGCAAGCCCCAGTGATAAAATCACAATGTGGGACCTTGGGATTCTGGAGCAAGACCATGCCATTTACCAGAGACAACCGTATGTCTTCTGAGAAACTCCAATGATTCTGGGTCAAGATTATGCCAAACAAAGCAGATAGTTACTACTCCTTTATTTTTTATTTATTTTTTAAATATTTTATTAAATTTATTGGGGTAACATATGGTTAATATAAACATATAGATTTCAGGTGTGGGTTTCTATGTTATGAGATCTGTATACCCCTTTAAAAAAGCAAATTGTGGAATGCTGTTGAAAGCCTAGTAGAGACAGAACACTGACCAAGGATTAAATGACCACGGATGTGGAACTGCTCTTTCAAAGCTGGATATGGCAGCCAACAAGTTATAAATTTAAGTGGGCCTACCAGCAATTCGACAAAAGGTGGAAGAAGTCTATCCCAAATTGAGCATGTGAAGGATCACAAGGCAGAAGAAACCCGCATAAGTAGGGGACCCAGCCACAGCAGCAGCCATCACTGTTGCACTGGTGCCTACTCATTGGCTTACAACTGTGGTCATATCTGTGTTTCCATAAGACCACTGAGGAAGGAAGACAAAGTCCAAGCTTAGAGTGAGATGTTGGATCAGCACATGAGTGTGAGCCAGAGTGGGTGCTGACTGCATTACAGCCGCCCTTGGGATTGGCCTTGAAAGACAGCCATGAGGAAAAACCCTTCCAACGGGCAGAGCTTTGCGCAGTGACACTGGTCACGTACTTTGTGTTGAAAAAGAAATGGCCTGAGATTAGGACATATATAGATATATTCTAACATATGTATACATATATTCTAATATATATTATAGATATATTCATATATATACATATGAATGTATGGGATAAGAGTGAATGGCTTAGTCAGCTGATTAGTATCCTGATGGGGGGGGGGGGAAGCAAGATTGGAGATAGACAAGTCTTGTACAGAAAAATGTGATTAAACATGAGAGTGGGCAGGAATTATGAAGATCATTATGCTACCTATTAATGATCTCTAGAAAAATTCACCATGAAAGAACTAAATAAATACTTGACACTGACAGTGATTTTTGTCAATAGCCACCTCAAAGTAGATATAATAGGCATGCAAATGAGTGTCATATATAGAAGCTTCACTCAGGCTGTAATAACAAAATACTGTAGGCTAGGTAGTTGATAAGTAAGAGAAATTTACTTCTCACAGTTCTGGAAGCTGGAAATCTGAGACTGTCTCAGATCTATCATTGTATCTATAAGAGCACTAATCCCATTCATGAGGGCTCCACCCCCATGTCTAATCAACTCCCGCTTCCAAATACCACCAGCTCGGTTTTCAACATATGAATCTGGGGAGAACACAAACTTTTAGATCATAGCAAAAGCTATACATAGATCTAAGAACATGGACTTCCAATTACTAAGACTGATCTAGCTATTGCTACAACCCAATGCCCAACCTACTGGCAACAGAAAATAACTCTTAGCTCCCAATATGGCACCATTTCTCAAGGAGACCAACTGGGCTCCTTCCATCCTGGAAGGTCCAGACGTTTGCTCTCATAAGAATGAACACCTATTCTGGCTATGGGTATTCCTTATTTGTCCCCAGAACTTAACACAGCTATGTGAATTCTGAGGGAGTGTTTGATCTGTTGGCATGGAATCCCATAGCACCTCATCATGCCAGGGGAAAAGTTTATAGCAGACAAGGTGAAGAAATGGGCTTGTGACCACAGCATCCACTGGATGTATGACTCACACTACTACCCAAAAGCTGCTGACCTGATAGTGCGTTGGAACGGCTATGAAGGTGCAGATGAAGCACCAGCTCAGAGGCATTATTCTGCAAGGATGGTGCACCTTCCTCCAGAATGCACTGAAAGAACCAATTTTATATGACATGGGATCACCAAATAGGCTAAATACATAAGTCTAGATATCTAGTGGTAGACTTGGAAATCATCTCCTTTACCTTCACTTCTGAATACCCAATAATTTGATCTTTGCAACAGCTCTTCTACCAGGACAGGTTGGCAAGTAAGCTGAACAGAGAGGTTTGACAGTGTGATAGGGCAGAGGTGGGCCTGGAGACAGCCCATGCTCTGCCCCCGGCCCCCTGTGGGCACCGTGAAGGAAAGGAGTGTTTGTTCCAGTTGGTCCTAGAAATATAGGAGCCAGAAGTGTCCTTGTATTATCTAGTCGGGCCCCTTGCTGTGGGAACTAAGGCCCTGAGCTGGGACTAGAGCCCGGGACTCCTGACTCCCCGGCCAGTGTTGCCCCATTTCCTAGGGACAGACTGAGTGTTTCCCCCCTTCCTCCCCATCTGTCTGGGCCTGGGTCTGAAGGTGCTGGGTTCTGCTTGGTGAGTGCACCTAGATTGCGCAGCTGGGAGAGGACGGGTGGGGGCAGGTACTGAGTCTGGCCTGATGGCAGACCCAGCCCTGGGCCTCTCTCTCCCTCCTCCCTCCGTTCTGGTGAAGGAGCTCCTAACCTGCCTACTCCCAGCACAGTAACTGCAAGAGGTTTTCCAGGGAGCTGGCAAAGCAACTTCTGCCATGTGAAAAAAACAAGGCCAAACATGTGAGAATGGCTGAGCCATCCCCTTTTATTCCCAGCCTCGCCTGCATGGAGCATTGTGTCCTCAGCTCCCTGCCTGAATGCAGAAAGGACCCCTCTTGAAGCCCTGTGGTGACACCCCTTCCTGAAAGACCTAGGGGTCAGGACACCCCTCGGTCTCTTGCCAATCTGGAATTCAGACAGTCCAACAGGAAGTCTGTCTGTTGCTTGGCTCTAGTCTGCCCTGCTGCGTGTTGAACCCCTCGCTTCTTGTCCTGCCCACTGGCGGATGCTGACAGCCCAGTGCTCAGGGCACAGTAAGCTGGAGGTCAGGCTTGCAAGTGCCCTCATGCTCCCCTCCGCTTGTAGGGTTTGGGGAAACCTGAGGCTATGTTCTGAATTCCCACTGGGGATGCCCTTCTACATGCGCCTTCCCCAACTTGCCGGCCCTGTCCTGCCTCCACCCCCACACTTTGTGCACACTCCCGCCTCCCGGAAGTGCTGTCTGCTGCCCCAAATTCTGTCCTTAGCTCTGCCTCTGAACTGGTTTCCAGCATTTTCTCTGTGTCCCACACTGTTGTGTTTCCAGTGCCTCAATAAGGTCATCTCTTCAAGTATGTGCTGAAAGTACGGTCAGCTGACTCTTCCTGACTGTCCAAATGGGAAGCTCCAGGGTAGGCCCTGTAGATGCCAGCCACAGGGACCTTTGGTTCATAGTGCTCTAAGGGGGGCATCTGAACACCTGTGAACTTGGACTGTCTGTCTCTCCTGGCCTGTAGGGTGGTGCTAGGCCTTGCAGAGGGTTAGAGGGAGGAGGACACTGCCAGGCCTGTTCATAGATCATCCACTCCTCAGGGTCACTGACTTTTCTGGGCCTGGACCAGGACACATCAGGGAGTTCTAGAAGCCAGGAGGGCCAGGGCATGGGAGATAGAGGGTGTGGTTCCTCCTGGTCCCTGACTCAAAGTGGAGCTGAGAGCAGGGTCACAGTCTGTGAACAACTATTACTTAGTTCATGCATTTAGTGAGCACTTACTGTATACAAGACAACGTGACCCTGAGAGAGGAGAAACGAACAAGTCAGGGCCTACCCTGAATCCTCGGGTGGGCAGGTCTGACATGGCCTTAGAAATAGCCTCTCCCAACCAACTCAGGGACCTGGGCTTAGAGGGCTACCTGTGCTGCCCTGGGCAGCTCTGACTCAGCATGGAACAATTCTGAACCTACCGCCCAGACTTCTATGTCAGCTTGGCCTGGGCTTTGAAAGGTCTAGTTCACAATTCAGCTACTTACTTTGTCCATTTCTACTTCCCCCCTTATTTAACCTAATAAACACGTAGCACCCCAAATTTTCCTTCAGCTCCTGCTTACTGACATTTAACCTTCAAAACTTCCCAATGCAAATCCTCTATTTTTGATTCTTAATGTTTTTATTTCCAAGTTTCTTAACTCAGCATTTCCCAAACTATTATCCTAGGAAATAAGATCCCATCAAGATATCAACTTCTATTCTACCATAGTAGAAATCAAATAACAATAAATGCTGGGTAAGACTAAGTCAGATGAATTTTCATACTGGATGACTACATCATTTGACTTGCAAAGAAATTTATCACAAAAAATATATTTTTCTTGTGAATCCCTAAGACATCAATTCTCTACCAATTGCCAGTGATACTCTCTCTGAAAAATAAGTACTCATGTGGTAATTTTTTTCTTATATTTTTCCACAAGTAGAAATAAGATTTTGTAATTACTATAAATCATCAAACAGAAAATTAAAAACACAATTTGTAACAAAAATTATACAGAGCTACTTATAGCCCCTTTGATTTTTACTCTTTGGAAACTGAACAGAACGAATCAGTGATCTAAGCATAAAGGAACCTTAAAAGAGACTTAAATGTTTAGATTTTCATAATTTTTTATCTTGTCTATCTTCATTAATGTTATTAGATAATTTCTTGTAAAAGATGTGATTATACGTGCAATCAAATCTAATTCAATCAAAGCTTTTAAAATCACATCTTGTTTTAGAATATGAGTTATAATAATTTTTAAGTGGAAGATTACTACTTTGCATACACTCTTTTAAATGATGGAGATTAGATAATTAATGTACAATATTTTTGTCCAAATCAAGTCTTTCCTTTAGCTTTGAAAGAACTTATAGATGGCAATTTTTATACTTTTTCAAAAACGTTTAACCTTATATTTACACTTTACTACCAAAATGGTCTTCGGTGGACTAAATTATTAGTCTAAGCCAATCACATTTTCCTTGCCCCTCTACATTTATTAAAGGGTATGTAACCAAAGACAGGACAGTGGGATATGACATAAGCTTTCTCTGAGACTTCTGGGTAACAGGTCCTTGCTGCTTAGAAGACATGAGAAAAGATGCACAGATTCTCCCAGCGGACACTGACAACTCTAGGTATAATGCCTGAAAGTTCTAGAGCTGTCTTTCTACCAGCCTGAGTATGAAGTCAAGACACGGAGGGAAGAGCCAAGAGAAGCTGAGCCTCCATATTCCATACCTTGAATCCATCTTGCACCCAGGCTTCCTCTTGTGCAAGAAAAAAATTTAACCTCATTAAGATGGTTTACACTGAGGTTTTCAGTTACATGGAGTGTAAAGTGTTCTTGCTTATAGGAGGTATCCAATTCCTCTAGAAAATAAATCTTCATTACCAGGGATCAGTTAACCTCCCATTATTAAAACTGGTATTTTCCATTATAAAGAATAGAATTACTGACTTGTGATGTAAATATACTATGCAAATTAATGATTAAGAAGTATAACTTTCCTAAGAAGTAATCAAACTTGAATAAGTGGTCCATTGTTGTTGTCTTCCCTCTACAGAAAAGAAAAAAAAGGTAGCAAATTTAGGATATTTATATTTTTAAGAAGTTCTTGGTGAAGGCCTAAAGCATACTGTTGTTTTATTTTATTTATTTATTTTTAGGTGTTAAGGTATGCTTGACCCAGAACCTGAGCCAGTCTCTTGACAAATTGTGGATAATTGGAAACTGGTGATTACTCATCAAAATTCATGGAAAAAATAGGAATTTCAGGGTGGTCAATATCACTACTTTACTTAAAGCTGGCTATTCAACACGATTCTACATTCCATTCCTGAATCTCAGGTCTTGATTCTAATTTAAGAATATTTTTTAAGAAAGAGAAGGTATGATAAAAGAATGCAAGAAAACAGTGTATATAAAATGTACTTCTCCAAATGGAAGAATGTATCTTGACATTGCCCTAGAATACATTTAACTTAGCCTCTGAATAATAGATCTGAACAAAAAGTGTAGATGTTGAAATTTTCAAATTAGTAGATGGCTGCACCTTCTTTGAGTTGTGAAATGTCAGACTGCCTGGTGAAAGTTCTCAAGAGACCATATGGGTAGCCAGAGGCATTGCAGATAAATTGCATTGCAGAAGAGAAGAAAAATCTCATACCCTTTGGGACAGCATGGAGGGACCTGGAGAGTATTATGCTAAGTGAAATAAGCCAGGCATAGAAAGACAAATATCACATGATCTCACTTAGATGTGGAATCTAAAGAACATAATAAACTGCTGAACAGAGTAGTTTCAATGACATGGAAGCATGGATCAGACTGATGAAACTCAGAGGGAAGGTGTGTGTGTGTGGGTGGGTGGGTGGGGAGAGATTAACCAAAGAATTTATATGCATATATATATAACCAAGAACACAAACAATAGTGTGGTGGAGGCCTGGGAGGGGAATGAGTGTGGTGTGGAAGGGGTTAATGGGGAAGAAAGGGGACATCTGTAATATTTTGAACAATAAAAAAAAATAAACTAATCTCACATTGGGAAAATAAATTAAAAAATAAAAGTAATCCAAAATTTTCTTAGGAGAAAATGGCCTTGATTCATCTATTAAAAACACAGGAAATAGATCCTACTGCTGTGATTTGGCAATGTTTCTTGAAGAGTACATCGACTGCAGAGCCACAGAAATCACTGATGCCGGCATGATTTAAAAGCCTAAAGCCTCAGTGAAAAAGCACTGGACTTGGTTCAACACTCAGACACTTATGATTAGCTTTGTAAAAGAGCCAACTAGACCCTCAAAATAAGCATCTCCCAAATCATCATGATGGTCACAGATGCACTGGAGATAATTCTGCACGTCCAGCTGCTATGTGACGACAAGAATGTTCCCTGTGAGTCTGTGTGCTCCAAACAGGCTCTGAGGTGAGCCTGTGGCATCTCTCGCATGATCAGAGCATGCTCTGTTACCATCAATAAAGAAGACTCTGGGTCATAAGGCAGTTCCACCCAGCAATTCCACTTCTGGGTATATATGCAAAGAAACCCAAAACATAATTCAAAAGAATATATATATGCACCCCTATGTTCATTGAAGTATTATTTGCAATAGCCTAGATATGGGAGCAACGCAGGTGCCCATTAATAGTAGAGCAGGTAAAAAAGCTGTGGTACATACATACAATGAAACATTACTTGGCCATAAAAAGAACGAAATCCTACCATTTGTGACAGCATGGATAGACCTAGAGGGTATTAAACTAAGTGAAATAAGTCAGTCAGAGAAAGACAAATGCCATATGATTTCATTTATATGTGAAATGTAAAGAACAATATAAACAAACAAAACAGAAACAGGTTCATAGAAACAGAGAACAGCCTGATGGTTACTAGAGGGGCCTCGTGGGACTGGGTGAAAGAGGTCAAGGGATTGAAAAATACAAACCGATAGTTACAAAGGAGCCATGGGGATGTAAAGAACAGCATGGGGTGTAGAGTCAGTAATATTGTAATAACTATGTATGGGGCAGGATGGGTACTGAAATATCTGGGGGGTCACTTTGTAAATTATATGATTGTCTAACCACTATGCTGTACGCATGAAGCTAATACAAAATAATATTAAACGTAAGCTGTAATTGAAAAATAAAAATGCTAAAAAAATAGAAGACGCTGAGCTGAATCAGCAGATCTATTCCGTTAGCAATTCATTGAGAGGCTTTTGGTCTATAACTGTGGTCTTCACTCAATTCTTCCAGTTGACCCTATTTCCCGGAGGGGTGGGGTGTGGGTGGGTGTGTGTGTGTGTGTGTGCATGTGTGCGTGTGTGTAAGTAATCTTTGGATTTGCATATAATGCGTTCAGTTAATTATCATTGTTAGAATTAGCAGTACTGAATCTGGTTTCTTGATTTTTACATTAAGTTTTTGTCTCTTTGTCTTACCCTTTGAGAGTGAACAGAGTGTGGTGGCCACATTCAGAGTAAGGTAAGAGCCAAGAGAAAGCGTGCAGAGCCATGATAAAGCAACGCTCCATGCTTTCATCGGCCAACTTTATTGGCCACCTGTATGCAGAAGTCCATTGTGCAAAAGTACAAGAGGGCCTCTCTAGTATTTGTTAGCATGTAGGCTCCATCTAAAACAAGAGTCCCTCGAAAGTGAACACCCTCAGCTTTGTATCCCTCATCCCTAGGATACAGAAGTATTCTGCCAACGCACAAATTAATGGGGGTTTCCTTTGCTCTCTAGACCAGAAGAAAGCATAAGAACAGGCAGAAATGAGTTCTGTAAGGTTATCACATACCTGTCCAGGTATCCAGTTACTAATAAATACCCTTACTGTTTTCTCGTGTTAATATCATTTCACATTCTTTCCTCACTTCTGAGGATAGAGGCAGGCACACAGAACAAGTGTGCTGCAGAATTTCAGAGGTGGACTGGGCTAGGGAGATGCAGAAATGGTTGACCTTGGCCCTGGAGGAAGGGCGAGGTCTAGATAGGAGAGGCAGGGGCAAAGGCCTTTAGGTCTCTGTGAAGGTGCCAGCTGGTGCTGGATTGGAGTATTCTAGGAAATGAATGGAGAACCAGCTGGAGGCCTCAATGAAAATGACTAAATCTGAGGAAACATCTTCTGGAGGTTTCATCAGTGGTTATTTTGTACTGAGAACTTCAACCCATTCGTGCACTAATATGTCATTTTGTGTGTGTGTGAACAACCTAATAAAATATATATTCACCTCCCAATTTAAAAGAGTACAGGGAATAAAAAATATATCTATTTTTTCCCAAGTTAAGATTCACTTGCACTTAAAATATTGTATCAAGTTCAGTTAATTGAATCTCTAAAGTAACTAACGCTGTAGGAATATTATTCTTCATATTGAGTAAAATCTTTTCTACTAACTACTGTCAGCCAGTTCTTGTTCTGTTCTCTAAAAGTACTTTGGGAAAAGCTCACAATTTTCTACACAAAAACTCTCCAACTTTTAAAAAATATTCATCACATTTATCCTTGATCTTTTTAGGCTGAACATACACAATTATTTCACTATTTTTCTTACTTTCTTTATGCAAATTTTAGTTTCATGAAAGTCTTTTTAAACTGTAAGCAGAATTAAAAGTAAGTTGTAGGCTTTTTCTAATTGGTACACTACATTAAAGAGGTTATTGTCTCTCAGAATCAAGACAATGTATTTTTATTTTTTATTTATTCCAATATTGCTACATTTCAGGTGTATACTTATGTGAATTCTTATTTAGACCTGACAGCAAAAATATTTTGAAATAATTTAAATAAATTAATGTTTAATAAATTTATAATACAATATTTTAGATAAGTATTCTTGGGAATTTTTTAACTTTGAAGAATAATACAACACATAGTCATTTCACTTTACATCTTTTGGTGTCTCTTTTTGTTGCTATTTAAGGAAACCAATTAAATCCTTCTTAAAAACTTGGAAACAGTCCACAATATATACTTGGTTAGAACAGAAATATACAAATTCACTTAAAATGCTTAAATCTGTAAGACTAAGCTGAAATGTAATTAAACATATTTGCAAGCAATGTGTTGGTCAAAAGAGGACTAGACAACCATATAATGAAAGTGTGATCCCTATGAAAGAAAGACCAAGAAATAAATATATTAATAGGAAAACCCTTCAATGGGCATGTAGTTCTAAGAACGTTTTGGCCAAGTCAACGGGGAATCTGTCAGAGGAGTCCTTCATCTCGTGGAACTTGTCCTAGTATCCTCCACACTTGGTTCAACGACTCCTTAAAGTGACTTGATATGAACAGGGTGGTGGAATCAGAGTGCAGCTGCTAAGGTCATCACTCAATTATAGTTCCCTAAATAAGAGACCTAAAAGGTACCTTTTCAAGGCCACCATACCAGGTCATGTGGACTTTGAATATATATGTGATACTTGCTTTTCAACTGAAATGGACACATTGTCATTCTTAAGTTAATACATAGGAAGAAAATGAGTTGGCTGTGCACTCTTCAGTAATCTGGTTCATTTTATATTTATCCATGTTAATTAATTACTCTGGTTTTATATATGTAATTTGATCTTGTGAAATGTGAGAGTGCTTTTAAAACATCGATCCTAGCTGTACTGTCAAAATATAGTATCTGGGTGTGAAGAGCTAAAAAATAGATTGTGCATGGTGATTCATCAAAATTTACCAAGATTATTATTAATACCTTGCGAGGCCTCCTGGGAGAGATGCTGACGACTTTTTCATGGTAGACCTTGACTGTGATGTTGACCAAATGTAAGAATGGTTTGCTTTTCTTAAAATTTTTATACCCCAGATATTGACCATAGAATCATTGCATTAACCTTAGAAAGATCCAAAGATACCATTCAGTCTGGCCTCCTTGTTATAAGGGTAAGACCTAGAGAGTTTCACTTATTTAACCAATCATACAGTGAGGGCAAAAAAGTTACCATGACTTATATCTCCTATTTCCTGGTCTAATACTATTTCTGGTAGAGACATTTTAGAAATTCCTTTATGATTCTAAGCATCTTTAATAAGATAAAGAGTTTTGAATACTGTTACCTTATAATTCTTATACTTCCATTCTTCACTGATGTTTTCATTAACAAGATTTTCAGTGAGTAGTTATTTTTATAGGCCTTCATTGCCCAATATGGCAGCTACTAGCCACATGTGGCTATTATGCCCTTGAAATGTGGCTAGTACAAATTAAGATGTGCTGTAAGTGTAAAGTGTTGAGAATAAAGACTTAGCTCCCCAAAATGTAAAATATGTCACAAAAATTTTTATACTAATTATCCAAGTGACAATATTTTGGATGTATTAGATTAAACAAAATGTCTTGCTAAAAAAAATTTTTTTAGTGTTGTAAAATTTTTGTTTTAATTTATCTTTATTGTATTACAAATGTCCCTTTTCCCCTCATTGATCCTCTCAACCCTGCACTCCTACCCCCAGGTCTTCACTACACTATTGTCTGTGTCCATGGGTTATGCATATATGCATATAAAATCAACAAGGAAACAATGATTGTAAATGACACCCTGGATCAGATGGATTTAATTGACATTTACAGAACATTTCACCCCAAAGATGCAGAATATGCATTTTCCTCAAGTGCACATTGGACATTGTCAAAGATAGACCACATGTTAGGACACAAAAGAAGTCTACAAATTCAAGAAGATTGAAATCATATCAAGCATCTTCTCGGACATTTACACCATGAAACACTATGCAGCTGTAAAAAAGAAGGATCCCTTACCCTTTGAGACAGCGTAGCGTGACCTAGAGAGTATTATGCTAAGTGAAATAAGCCAGTCAGAGAAAGACAAGTGTCATATGATCTTACTCGTATGTGGAATCTAATGAACAAAATAAACTGATGAACAAAACAGATCAGAGACATAGAAGCATGGAACAAACTGAGGGATCTCAGAGGAAGGCAGGGGTGGGTGGGTGGGTGAGGAGAGATTAACCTAAGTCTTACTAAAATTAAGTTCACCTGCTTTTTAATTTTTAAAAAAATATGTTGTTTTTTTTTATTTTAGAGAGAGGAAGGGAGAAGGAGAGATAGAAACATCAATGATGAGAGAGAGTCACTGATTGGCTGCTTCCTGCAGGCTCCCTACCAGGGATCAGGGAATCAATCTCGAAACCTCCTGGTTCATGAGTTGACGCTCAACCACTGAGCAACACAGGCTAGGCTGCTTTTTTAATTTTTAATGTGGCTACTAGAATCTTTAAAAATATATATGAGATTCATATATTTTTATTGGACAGAGCTATTTAGAAACTTACTGTGGGCCACTTGTTCATCAATTCAATGCAAATTTATTACAATCTTGCAAATTTTAAAGTACTGTGAATACACCAAAGGCCTTTTGTCTAAAAGTGGTGCTTCCTTTTTTTCTTTTTTTTTTTTTAAGGTGAGATGATTTAGGATATTCTAAAATAAGAAAATATTAGTCCCATTATCATTAGTTCTACTTAGTTTAGATGAAGTTGCAACCTGAAGGCATACTACCTTGGAGCTATAGCTCTCTGAGGAGTACGACCAGATTTACATAATACCAATAAACTTCCTTTTTTTTTTTGAGCAAGATGTAGGTCAGGACTTGAAACAGTTTTACTGTTTCTCTGATACCAAGTGCTCTTCAGATTATCTTCAGAGTATCATCTTGTTGTGTCTACTTTGTCCCTTGTCATTCTTTTCAGTTGTTTTCTCCGTTTGAGAGACAACACATTCAGAAATGGGAAGGAGGGCCAAAGTAGGAACAACTAAGTTTTTCAAAGATAAAATAATAGAAAATTGCTACTCTACTATCATTTTATCACCTGAAATCTTCCATAACTTTGTTTATGGTAGTGTATATAAAACTGCAGGCGTATAGTTATCCCTAGGAAGACATTAAACAAAACTTTAAGAACAGTAAATCATAGAAATTGACTGATGTAGAAATTCATAATAAATTATGAGTTGTTGGAAGTGAGTACTTTGCAAAGAGAATATGTTGAGGAAAAAATAAAGAACATATGATGCAATTCTCCCCATAAAATTAGAGAGCAGCCTATTAAATTTTGAAACTGAATTTAAAAATAAAATTACCACTTCAGGATGACAGGATCCTAAGTAGAAACTTTTCTTATCTTTTTTGAATGTATGACAAGCTTTTAAATACTCAGTAGATGCCATGATAAAGTACTCTACTTATTGGTTTCTTACAGAAATGGCCTTGGAAGAAGAATCTAAAAACTTCCTGCTCATAAATATTATAAATTAGAAGACAAAATAACCTACACCCAAAATATGAATATTAAAGGAATGACAAGGCCTCACTCGTCTTTGTGACACTGAATAGACAATCTTACCTTTGTAACAATAGATTGAGTTTTTCTCCATTATGTGGGCTTTATAACACATGTAACTCACCGCGGTAGAGAAAACCAGAACTCGTAGGTCTCTTAACATAACGCCCATGGTTGTTCTAGTTATTATGTACCTTAAGGAATTAGAAATACTTCTCTATGGTAGCTTTACATTTTGCAATTTTCAAAAACTGGGGGGAAACAGAAGAACCAAAGACAATATCCATGAAAGACATAATTGGTAAACTGGTTTTAAAATTAAAAACGTCTGCTCTGCAAAAGTCAATATCAAGAGAATTTGAAAACAAGGCATAGGCTGGAAGAAAAGAATTGCAAAAGACACCTCAGGTAAAGGACTGTTATCCAAAATATACAATGTACTCTTAAAACTTATCAACAAGAAAACAAGCAACCTGATTAAAACATGGACCAAAAACTTAAACAGACACTTCACCAAAGAAGAAATGCAGATGACAAATATGCATATAAGGTGTTTCACATCATATGTCATCAGGGGAACGTAAATGAAACGACAGTGAGAAACCCCTGCACTGCAATTAGAGTGGCCTGAGCCTGGAGCACTAACACGGCCAGACGCCGGCGAGCATGCGGAGCAGCCGGAGCCCTCGCACCCTGCTCCCGGGAATGGCACAGCCACCCTGGAAGACACTTTAAGTGTTTCCTGCAAAACTAAATATATTCCTACCATGCGATCCAGCGATCATGCTCCTTGGCATTTGCACTAAGGAGTTAAAAGCATATGACCATACAGAAACTTGCACAAAGGTGTTTATAACACCTTTATTCACAATTGTCAAAACTTGGAAACAACCAAGGTGTCTAATGGCAGATGAAGGGATAAATAAACCGTTACATCCAGACAGTGGACTATTATTCAGCACTAAAAAGAAATGAATGATGAAGCCATAAGTAAACACTTAAATGCATATTACTAAGTGAAAGAAGCCAATCTGAAAAAAGTACATACTCTGTGATTTCAACTATATGACCTTCTGGGAAAGGCAAAACTATAGAGACAATAAAGAGATCAGTGGTTGCCGGGGGGAAGGTGGAGAGGGGAGAGATAAACAGGTGGAGCACAGAGGATTTTTTAAGGCAATGAAAATACTCTGTATGGCCTGGCAGGCGTTGCTTAGCGGTTAAGCATTGACCTATGTATGACCCAGGAGATAACAGTTTGATTCCCGGTCAAGGCACATGCCCGGGTTGAGGGTTCGATCCCCAGTAGGGGGTGTGCATGAGACAGCTGATCAATGACTCTCTCATCATTGATGTTTCTCTCTCTCTCCCTCTCCCTTCCTCTCTCTGAAATCAATAAAGACATATTTAAAGAAAAAAAAAAATACTCTGTATGATATTGTAATGATGGACATATGTCATCATATATTTGTCCAAACCCATAGAATGTACAACACCAAGAGGGAGGCCTAAGGTAAACTATGGGCTGTGGGTGGTTATGATGTATCAGTGCAGGTTCATCTGCGGTTTAAGAAAAAGAGAGAAAAGCACCATGCTGGTGAATAACACTGATGATAAAGAAGGTGATGTATGTGGGGCAGAGAGTATTTAAGAGCTCTCTCTACCTCCTTCTCAATTTTGTCGTAGACCTAAAACCGCTCTGAAAATAGTATTGTCTTTTTAAAAATAATGATAAAAATAAGTAAATAATAAATAAATAAATAGATGTTACCCAAAGACATAAAGCCCAATTCTCACAGTTAACCTGTTCTGCAATATCTAGCCCATTACAGAAACTAATAATGAAGATACAGACCTCTCACTGTTCAACTTTCCCTTCAAGTTCCAGAAAAGTCTCTCTCATACCTGAGGGTGGGGGTGTTATGTTGAGAAAATCATAAAGAAATTTACTCTGAAGTCACACAATTAACAAAAATGGATTTTACTGCAAATTAATGTGGTCTTCCTTTGTGAACAAAATAGGTTCCCCTTCTTTCTGCTTATTAATGGAAATGGAGCTTTTAAGCCAAATTCCTGGCTTAAAAGAGATGCATGGAGACCAAGAATGTATTTCTTTCAGATCAAGAGTTGATTTCTCCAAAGAGTAGAGTGGTTTCCCCAAGGAACTGTGTCTGCAGTGCTGACTGTAGGTTTGTCGGGGTTTTGGCTTTTGTTTGGAGTATGTCTCCCCACTGCTAGGATGAAGCAGTGAGGGGGAGTAGGAGGGTTGAAGTGTGCTGAGAAGCCCAGGCATGTGCCAGATCCTCTCTAGTACATAAATATTGAATATGATATTTGGTTACTCCAGTTAATCCAATCAGTACAACAGTTTGGCCACATAATTGGTAAAATCACTTTTGTGTCTTACTCCTCCAGCAATCTGAGATCTAACCAATAAGCTAAGGGAAGCTTTTGGAAAATGTACTTATTTGTAAATTGGGGCTTACCTGTAATCCTGTGTGCTCAGTTATCAACATACCTGAGGTGGGGACCCCAGTATCAAACAAAACCAGCTTAAAGTCTCAGCACTGTCACGTTAGGGTTTGTAAACTTTAAAATTTACATAATTTTCAAAACATTAGTTAGTCCATCTGAAAATCAGTCATAACACACTCCAAAAGTTACTGTGAAGACTAAATCAGGTCATAAGATACTAATTATATAAGTCTCTCTATAAAGAGTAGTTTTCCTTAACGAAAAAGAGTGTGTCTAGTTTTATTAAAATTTGTATTGACTAGAGCTGTATTCTGCACATTAGAGATGTTACATGAACATTTGTTGATCTCAGTTACTCTTTAGTCTATGGAGCCACAGAGGTAGTTACAGAGGTCAAACCGTTAATCTGACTTTGAAGAATCTACTTTTGAGGCAACGGGTAGGTAGCATGTGCTGTTTTTCTAGGGTAACACATGCAAATTGATTACTCATAGATATGAAAATACCCTGAATTAATTTACCGGGCAACAATAGAAAGCTCACTAATAATGGGTTTGATATGGTCATAGTATCAATATTAAATTGCAAGCTGAATCATTTAATTTTGAGCTAGTTATCAAAAGAGATGGTGATGTAAATATTGCATGGTTAAATTTTATAGCAACTCTTCCCTGATAAAAGACAGTCCAAATTATATGCCTATTGCCTGCCAAACTTTCCAAGTAGTTTAGGTGAAAAGAGGGCATGAAATTAAATGCCCTGGGATTGCAGATGCTATTGTTTCAAGATGAATGTCAATCATATTGCTCTGTTTGTGTCAATGCTACAGGCAAGTTGGTAATAAGAAATGGAAATAGAGAAGGGTGCTTTTTTTAAAAAAGGCTCCAATTACCTGCCACACTTCAGAAAGGCCGTAAGCCTTTTCATGAAACCCACAAGCAATTTCCTTCTGCTGAGTTCTCCCACATGTCATTTTGAAAAGCATTTAATGTGAAAACAAAGTAAAAATTCTTTTAATTATATATATGTGTAGATATATAGATATATATAGATATGTTTCCCTTTTATTATTAGAGATGAATGGTCATATTTTCCTCTTATCTTTCTAAGTACCAAGAACTCTGTCCACACCAATGAAAAGAATGGAAATTTTCTTTCATATTCCTGACTGAAGTGCAAAGTGTTTTATTAAAGTGACTCTAGGGATAAATCGTGGTCTTAAACTTTATTTAAAGTAATCAATTTGCATGTGTTACCCTAGAAAAAAAGTATCCATCAATGAATATAGTCCACAGGCTACCAATCCTAGTGGGGCATGAAAATGAAGCATCGAGGGGTATATCTTGGTAATATGGCAAGTTTTTATAGATCCACTTTAATTGTTTTAGCCTAGAGAAATTTCAGCACTGCTCCATCTTGAAAGAATAGATATAATAAAACCTCACACTTTAGATTGATTTCTTCCCATAAGATGTGATGATATGCCACAAATATGACCTGGTTTTGCTTCCAGAGTCCTTGAGCTTTAAACATCAAATAGTTTATTCCCATATTATAGATGGTGAAGAACCATAGAGTTAATAAACTTTCCCAAGGGGACGCAGGAAGCTGATGGAGAAGCTTAAATCTGAACACAGATGAGACCAGGCATTCTGATTTCTCTTGTGTCATAAAAATGCCTTAATATGTATTTCAGAATTCAGCTCTAAATACTTGGCATTATTGATCCCTTCGTTTTCTTTTGTAAGCCTAAAGAAAATGAAACATAATGTCACAAGAAATTAAGTACAATATTATATACCTGTTTCACAATTCCACATAACCTCTATTTACTTAGATTTTCAATGATAAGAACTGAGTTACTACAAATGCCTCTCATTCCATAGGGCTTAGTGGGGGGGTGTTTAGGGGTGAAGGAGAAGTACATTCAATTGAACAAAACTGTTAAAGTTTTGTTAGAATTGTAGGCATATCAATATCTTAAAATTATTGCAATAAACTTTTAAAATCTATGAAAATCACACTATATAAGGGAATTTCTATTAAATGATTTAATTTATGTTAAGGTACCAAACAAATTGCCTTTATGAAAGAGAGAAAAGTGTACACTTTTAGTAGGTTTATCACTTAAAAATTATTTACTACATGTTACTATTTTTGTATTAGCATAGTCAATCTGCATTCTTTTTAAATAGGTTTGTCATCATGGGCTTGGTCAAATTATACTTATATCAAATATTTCTGATTCCTGACTCTGGAAAAAAGGTGAGTGTAAAGAAAGTAGCACAAAGCTCTTTGACATAGACTGGTTCTTGGAGTTATTTTCCAGGAGAGACTAGAGAAGAGTTTCTTTAGTCCACTGGACAATGGATCATATAGCTTTCAAGGTATGTTGAGGGAATAACCGGTCCACAGAAACTCAGGACTAAGGATTGCTAACAAATTTCTGTTAGTTT
The DNA here is from genome assembly GCF_964146895.1 of Miniopterus schreibersii. NCBI lineage: Eukaryota > Metazoa > Chordata > Mammalia > Chiroptera > Miniopteridae > Miniopterus > Miniopterus schreibersii. The sequence continues at coordinate 62,493,489 of NC_138111.1, read as the reverse complement.
TGATATTTTAAAAAATATTTTATTATTGTGCAGTAATGTAGGAGAATGGCTCCCATATTGTATTTCATTAAATAAGGCCTTGCTAGGCTTTTAATGTATATATTTAAATGTTACTCTGATTGTAAACAAAGTTTCTGAAGCAGAACTGATAATTATTTACTGACAGCAAACCCATGCTCCAGTGCCCCAGGCACCAATTCCCTCCTTCTAGGACAATACAGTGAGGCCCAAGATGAGATGAAATACAAGTGCTAAATGGAGGACATTAAAACCAGTATTTCTTTGGTTAATTCTAGGTATAATGGAGCATTATAGAAGGCCTGCTTCCTCTCTCTCTCTCTCTCTCTCTCTTTCTCTATCTCTCCCTCCCTTCCTCTTTGGTAAAGTATTCAAATACTTTTGATATACATCTTTTACAGAAATAAATATAAGTTTTCTAAAACATATATGTTCAAGATAAAAATTTTATGATATAGCTAACAATAGAGATAGTGTTCCTAAACACGAAGGTCACCGATTTGCAGTGCTATAAAGTGCTCTTAAGGGTAGTTTAGCAAACCCACAGAAGATATTCATGATACTGTTCTTCTCTACCACCAAGGCAAAACATGGAGTCACAGAGAGATGCCAATCCTTATGCACTAATTTCTGTGTCCTGGTGAATATTGGAACTTCTTTATGATTTTTTAAGTGTGCAATTCAGTATTTTTTAAACTTTATTTTATTATTTATTTATTTATTATTTATTTTATTATTTGTCCATCACCATTTACCCACCCCCATTCCCTCTTCTACCTCCAACCACCACCTCCCTCCTGCAATCACCAAACTGTTGGCCATGTCCCTGAGTTCTTTCTCTTTTTTTCTCCATCCTTCCACCCCCCGCCCCCCCAAAAAAACCCTCTCGCCCCGCCAGAGTTGTCTGCCTGCTCTCTCTCTCTGAGTCTGCCTCTACTTTGCCTGTTACTTCAGTTTGTTCATTAAACTAGACATATGAGTGAAATCATGTGGTCCTTGTCTTTCTCTGACTGGCTTATTTCACTCAGCACAAGGTGCTCCAGGGTGATCCATGCTCTCAGAAAGGTTAAAATGTTCTGCCTTTTCTTGGCTCAGGAGTTTTCCATGGTGTCAATGCCCCACAGATTTTTATCTGCTCACCTACTGATGGGCACTTCCTCTGCTTCCAAATCTTGTCTATTGCAAATAATGCTGCAGTGAACACAGGGGTGCATATATGGTTTTGAATTAGTGTTTCAGGTTTCTTTGGATAAATTCCCAGAAGTGGAATTGCTGGGTTGTAAAGCAGCTCCATTTTAAATTTTTTGAGGAACCTCTGTATTGCTTTCCACAGGGGCTGCACCAGTCTGCATTCCCACAACAGTGCAGGAGGGTTCCCTTTTGTTCACATCTTCACCAACACTGGTTGTTTGTTGATTTATTGATGATAGACATTCTGACAGGTGTGAGGTGATATCTCATTTTTATTTTAATTCACATTTCTCTGATGCTTAGTGATGTTGAGCATCTTTCCATATGTCGCCATCTGTATATCCTCTTGGGAGAGGTGTTTATTCAGGTACTTTGCCCGCTTTTAAATTGGATTATTTGTTTTCTTGGTGTTGAGTTCTATAAGTTCTTTATAAATTTTGGATAATAACCCTTTGTCAGATGTATCGTTGGCGAATATGTTCTCCCATTCAGTAGGTTGTTTTTTCATTTTGTTGATTTCCTTTACTGTGCAAAAACTTTTTAAAGTAGTCACATTTGTTCATTTTTCTCTTTGTTTCCCTTGCCCAAGGAAATATATCAAGCAAATATTTCTATGAGAAATGTCCAAGATTTTACTGCCTATGGTTTCCTCTAGGATTTTTATGATTTCCAGTCTAACATTTAAGTCTTTAATCTACTTTGAATTTATTCTTATGTATAATGTAAAAAGGTAGTCTCCTTTCATTTTTTTGCATGTATTTGTCCAATTTTCCCAAAACAGCATTTATTGAATAAACTATTGTATGTTTTTGCCCATTGTATGTTTTTGCTAAGTCTCCTAGGCTTGATAGAATGACCTTCTCTAGTAGGTGTACCATAGGGCCCAGTGGCACAGCCTCCCCAGTCACCTGAGTTGGGCGCTCCAGGTGTGCCCCCATTTGGGTTGTGTGCACTGTCCTGCTGTAGTTGAGTCTCAATTGCTGTTGTCATCACTGGGAGGGACTGACCTGCACGCCAATCAGCTGCAAGGACCAACTGCGACTATAGAGGAAGAGCTGCTGTGAATGTGATTTTGATTTAGATCAAAGTTTTTCTGTCTAAATATACCCCCCAGGTTTTTATTTCATTCACTAGAAGAGCCCCACTGCTTCTCTTGTAGAAATAATTCTCTAAACCAACCCACAAAGTATTCAAAGTTTACACTCAGTTCTTAGGCCCTTAAAATAGAAACCAATTTATTTGGGTAGAGCAGTGAAACAGGACAACATGGTCACCTCCTCACTGTATCTTTCTAAAGCATGATATTTTTAACAAACTATACAGCAGAAAACAGCAGATGTGAAGGCATATGCTCTTTGCCAGATATATCCTGGGTTTGTTGACTTACCAAGTCAGCAGTTGTTCTCTCAGTGAAGCTACAAAAATCCTGACCCCATAACTCTTCTATAATACAGAGATACTCACTGTAGCAACAGCTCTGTCAGCTGATAATGGCACTTTGAACGTGTACTTTTAAAGATCAGAAACTGAGAAAGTTCAGCAGTTGATCAACTCCCAGCATGTTATGACCCCAAGGAATAGATTAGCAATACCTATTGGAAAGTTTCTTTTTTATTCTTTATTAAAAATTGTCTATTGTAAATTAAAAGCACAATGAGGCATCACTTCACACCTGTGAGAATGGCTCCATCAACAAATCAACAAACTACAAGTGCTGGCGAGGGTGTGGAGAAAGGGGAGCCCTAGTGCACTGCTGGTGGGGATGCAGACTGGGGCAGCCACTATGGAAAGCAGTATGGAGGTTCCTCAAAAAATTAAAAATTGCCCTGCCATTTGACCCAGTGATCCCACTTCTAGGAATATATCCTAAGAAACCCCAAACACCAATCGCAAAGAACTTATGCACCCCTATGTTCACAGCAGCGCAATTCACAATAGCTAAGGTTTGGAAACAGCTCAAATGCCCATCAGTAGCTGAGTTGATAAAAAGCTGTGGCACATTTACACCATGCAGTACTATGCGGCTGTGAAGAGGAAGGACCTTTTGGCCTTTGGCACAGCATGGAGGGAACTAGAGAGTGTTATGCTAAGTGAAATGAGCCAGTCAGAGAAGGACAAGTACCACATGATCTTGTTTATATGTGGAATATAATAAACAAAATAAACTGATGAACAAAGTAGATCCAGTAACATAGAAGCTTGGAACAAACTGAGGGATCTCAGAGGGAAGGCGGGGGGTGGGGTAGGGTGTATGGGTGGGGAGAGATTAATTGGGGAACTTGTATGTTTATGGGCATAGCCCATGGACAGGGTCATTGGTGTGGGGAGGCCTGGGGGTGGGATGGATGTGGGGTGGAGGGGATCAGTAGGGTTGAAAGGGGGACATCTATAATGCTAATTTTTCCTAGTTAAATAAAATAATGGGGAAAAAAATGTCTATTGTAGACTGTTTCAGTTAGGAGTCTATCAAAAAAGCAGAGCTACCATGAGTGATATGAAATAAAAGCATTAAAGGAATTAGGCCTTATACCGTTCCTGGAAGGTGCCTGCCTCTCCTCATGGTGATAGACTTGAAGTGGCTGTAGATTATGTGGGACAGCAATCAGGAAAAATAAGAAGATGTACATGAAGCAGCAGAAAGCAATAACAAATGAGCACCCCCAAGGACAAACAGAAATGACCTCCAATGTGAATGCCGTGGGTGACCTGCAGGAAAACCTGGAGACCTCACGGTGAAGCTGCACAGGTACCTGACCCAGAGTTAAGAGTTGATAGAGGAGATCTCCTGGGAGTAGAAGTTGGCAGCTGGCCCACACCACAAAGGCGAATCAGTAACTCAGTGACAATTTACACAAGCTGCATGGTGTCTGGTGTCCTACACCAATATTCCGTATGCAATGACTGATGCTCCACTTTTTTTAAACTAATGCGAATTTTTTGTTTGACTGACCCTAACCTGAAACTGTAAAGAGAAGATGATTGGGGGGAAATTTTGGCTTAGCCAGGCTGACACAGTTTAAAAAAAACCTAGAGTCTATCCTTGTCAAATTGACATTCATGCAAACATCTTTTATCTATTTTTAAACTTCCAAATAAAGACATTAATAAAATCTTGATTCTGTCTAGCTGGATGCAACCATCCATTATACAACTAAAAATAAGACTCTCCAAAGTAAGAAATTAAGTCCCTCATGTCATTTAAAAACCTTTGGGGTTGTTGTTCATCCCTCTTCTAGCTAAGTCACACATATTCCTTTTGATAGCCTATAACATAAATACTGTGATAAAGTTAACCATTACTAATATATATTATGTTAGATGGTAGGTAGGGGAATTTGGCTAGCATGCCATAGTATATTTATATTAAAATAATGAAAGAATGCTAGTTCCAGTCCTTATTTCTGCAGCTCCCCACACCATGTCCTCTTTGCTCTCAGCAAGCATCTTTGCTGGTCATGATTTCCTGCCTGGTTGAAGGGCCCATGTTTCATTTCTTTATAGGGGAATCACGTGCCTATAGAAATGCCTTTTGGGTCCAGGTCAACAGCAGTCTTGCCTGCATTAGGTTGTTACAGTTTTCTGCACGACACACGGGAGTAACAGAAAAACCACACAGAGGATCTCTGCATTCCAAACGCTCCTCCTTTCCCCCGTTTTAAATAGCAGCTCAATTTCCCCTTCACAGGAGAGATAAACCTGCCTGTATAGTAAGCCTTCCCTTTGCCTTTTGGTCTTTGACATGAGGAGACCAAATGACTCCTGCAGGAAGAGTGGAAACTTAACCTTTCAGGTAAAGGAAGTACAAATTTCATTAGTGAACCACTCCAGGTAACAGTGAATGGAACCACTGCCATATATTTCATATAATTCCTGGCTATGAAAGGAATGTATAGTGGTCACCAATTCAGAGCCTATACCACAATCTAGAGGACATTACCCATTTCCTCCAGATGTCACTCGGCTAGCACTGTACATGAGTCTTCAAGCTATGGGTTTCCGGTCGATGAGGAACATGCTAAGATTGGTGAATTCCATAGCATGTCTGTTGTTACATTTAATTTGCTGTAAAATGGGCTCTTTGGTCAGGAGCAATGCTTTGTGGAACACCGTAATGGAGAATCGGACATTCTGTAAGTACACTGATGTTGGTTTTGACAAAGTATTGTAGGCATGGAAGGTAAAATCATATCCAGAGTATGTGTTTATTCCAGTGAGGAAAACATTCTTGCCCTTTTCATGATGAAAGTAGTCCCATATAATCAAATTTTCACTAAGTGGATGGCTAGTAACACCAAGAAATGATGCCATATTAGGAACTTAATTTTAGGATCCACTGCTGACAGTAGGTGCGGTCAGATTGGGCTTCACAATGGAAGCCCGTGTTGCTCAGTCCATGCACAGCCCCATCCTTGCCACCATGGCCACTTGTTCAGGAGCCCATCGGGAAAGGAAGAGATGGCTGGGTAAAGAAGCTGACTGACGCCTGCACAGCTGATCATCTTGTACATGAGATTAAGATCCTTGCCTGGCCAGGTAGCTCAGCTGGTTAGAGCGTCATCCCAATACACCAAGGCTGAGAGTTTGATGCCAGTCAGGGCACATACAATAAGCAACCAGTGAGCTCATCAATAAGGGGAGCAACAAATTGATGTCTCTCTCAAAAAAAAAAAATCATCCTCTGTTAGGTTGGTTTATTTTATTAATCCTCACCTGAGAATATTTTTTCCTTTGATTTTTTTAGAGAGAGTGGAAGGGAGGGAGGAGTAGAGAGAGAGAAGCACTGATGTGAGAGAGACACATCGATTGGTTGCCTTCCACACACGCCCTGACCGAGGGCCAGGGGATCGAGCCTGCAGCCCAGGTACATGCCCTTGACCAGGAATTGAACTCATGACCTTTCAGCCTGCAGCCAATGCTCTAACCACTGAGCCATGGCTATGGTTAGGTTGCTTTTTGATGAGAATTATATAGGATACTCATAACTTCACTATTTTTGTATATTTAGAGAGATCTTTCCACATACTTTTGTCCTATAACTTGTGATTTTTACATTTCCAGTTATGTTCTTTTCCAAGTCTTTGATTGTCCATCAAAACCATTAATTTTTGCCTATGTGTTGACTCCCACTGGTGGCAGCTTCTCCTTTTGGGAAAAACAAGCAACCAAGTGTGCTGCGTGGAATTCCACCCATTGAGAGGATTTCCCTTTGCATGCCCTTCTTCAGGATCTCCCATAAGTGGGATAATAATGCTGCTGCTGGGCCCCTTGGGCAATGCCAGCATATCACGCAGAACCACCTGTAAACCAGTCCTCATTTTCTGCCAAAGTCACTGGTCCTAGGGAGCTTCCAGGGAGGCTGTAGGAGCAAGTTGAGAGCGACAAAGGAGCGCAGCAGGGGTAGGGGTCACGGACATCTGCACCAGTCGCTCATTCGATTTCCTTATGACTTGTGATCTGCTTGAGCTCATCTCATACCTGAGTGACGATGAAGTGCTTATGTGGATGCCCAATCCTTGCTTGATGCGTGAGAAACCATCTACTCCACGTGGGGCCGCTCAGGTCACATCATCACATGATGGCCATGGGAAAGCACTCAATCTGTACAAGGTCCCAGTGCAAGCCAGAAGCTGTTTCTCAACAGGATAATAATTTCTAGAGAGGACGGCATCGTTTTGTTCAATACCCTAAAGCATCGCCCCTGCAATTCACTTTATAGGGGTTTTACATGTCTTGAGTCTGGTTATAATTCTAGAAACAATGAAAGGTGGTAAGGGTAGGCCCTAAGGAGCATAAATGCCCTCTACAAAATCATTAGGGATTCTTCAGGGAAGGGGAGGCTTCCTCTTCAGTCAGGGGAGGACCAGCTCCTTCAATTGGCAAAGGCACAGGGCAGAATTGAGGGGTTCAAGATCTCTAGCTTCAGATTAGCACACATAGCTCTCACCATTTTCAGGGTAAAACTTTCCAATCAGTGCCTAATTGTAAGAAAAGAGAAAGTGGGAATTCAATTTGCTTGAATCGAATCCATTTACGCACAGACTTTGAATTTGGTTTTCATTTTATTTCAAATTTTGGCCCTGAAGCTACAAGTGATAAATTTTATTTTGTAAGCTGTTATAGGATATTTCTGCTCCTTTACTGTGCTTTGTGCTGGGAATTGAAAGCCTTGAGCTAGGCATTTTCTTTTCCCCCAGTGTTTCAGCACATTTAGAAGTAACCAACAAATATCATCATGTATTTTCTTTTTTTTAACTAAAATAATCTGTGGAGGCAAATATTTGGTCACCCAAAAACTTCATTTTATACCCACTTGATTAAAGGTATCCACAGGTTACAATTTAAGTAAATTTTTTGTCACTGCATGCCATAAACTCTGTGTCCCCTTTGTCACTGGCAACAGGGTCACTAATGGTTTAAATCTAATCAGATTTAAAAAAAAAAAAAAAAAAGGTTTCAGATAACCCAGAATTAATTCACATAACCTATCCATAAATTTTCTTTCCCCTAAAACCACTTTGCCTACCAATTTCTGTACCAGTTAAGATTTGATCAAGGAAGAACAGCCCTTGAATGGTTTAGAAAAAGCAACTTATTATAGAGATTGGACTTGATGCAGTTGTGGGAATTGGCGAAAAATTTTACAGAATGCTGTTTTCTCTACGTCTGGTTTTGGGCTGAAATCAGTAAAGGTCAGCGGGGCCAGCTCTCAGGAAGCAAAGCTGGACAGAAAGCAGGCAGGAGAGTGAGGAGAGAGCCGAACCCCTGGAGACACGCAGAAACCCTGGTGCGTCTCTCACCAGGGCCGACTCAGCCGCACGGGGGATCCGCAAGAGCAGCTGGAGTTTTTTCCAGAGAACTAATCCAGGGCTCGGAGAAGCTGCAGGAGAGAAGCCAGGTGGGAGCTGGATGCTGCTCGGCTTTCTGTCCCGCTTTCTATCTCCGTGTCTTTTCTCTAGAGAACTGTTCCCAGAGGGGGATGACACAGAGAGCAAAGAGTCTCAGCCCTTAAGCTACCTGTTTTCACTGAAGTTTTCTGTCTTTGTTCCAAATCCAAATTCAAATAATCAATCTGCTTTTCCTAACGTTTGCTAAGAAAACAAAGCTTGCATTGGTCTGGATGGTTGTGATTTTAAAATCCTAGTATTTACATGCCGGAATGCCAAAGTAATACAACCTAAAACAGTCTTGTGAAGAAATTCGGCCTGTTTCCTCCAATGTAAATAACAACAATAATATTTCCCACTAGTTACAGAGAACAGGCATTAGCTTAAAAGAGGGACTTCTAAGACATTTAAATAAACTGACAAGGCTCATCTTCATAGAACTGGAAGTAATCTGATGATCTTGAAGGGGCCTGAAAATAAAGATGTTAAAATGTCTCAGCATAAGATGTATTACAGGGAGACTAGGCACAAGCTCAATGCCACAATTATCTTGGAAAGGAATTGTAGGCATGATGTAAAATATAATAAATTACTATGATTAATGTCATTGAAGCATTTACCAAATTAAGCAAGGAATTGGCCATCAAGCTCAGACCAACAAAATCCATTTGAAAAGCCAACTAGTGGGCTAATTTAGCACTGCAACTATTAATACATGGCATTATGCAGGAATTTACGAAAATCCTGGAGATAGTTCTTGCCCTCAAGCTGGCTCCAATCCACGTAGGAAGCAATAAGCTGGATGTCGCAATAAAATGCGCTTTGTTATGTGTTTCTTGAACATCTCACTTTATTTCCTAGCTGGATGATTCCCTTGTCTGCTTTTAAATTGATGTAATTTTCACCGAAGAGAAGATTTCTCTCTTATACTATGCCAGAACAGTTAGTTTTGTTTGTTCTTTGCAATAAAGTGAGGAATCAACTGTGTGAAAACACTGCAGACTTGAGTGTGTATTTATAAAAAAATATATATTTCTTTTTCCTTAAAGAGATGGAAGGACCTCAAGATGAAAAGAAGTGGCTTTTGTACAAATAGTTGCGTCTCAGAGCAGCACACCAAACGTGGCCTCTCCCATCTCAGTGCTAACAGAGTGACACCAGAGGCCTTTGATGATTTGTGACAGTCCTTGCATTTCAATTGTCTGATAACAGCACTCCCCTCCTGCATCTTCCTCCAGAGCTGAAAAGCCATTTGCCCGCTCTGCCCGATGAGGCCTGAGAGGACTCAGAGCTTCAGCTGGCTTGTAGACCTCTGGATGCCTAGACCCATTGCCAGCACTTCCACTAAGCACATTCTCAGTTTAGTGCTAGATACACACTTTCATTCTTTGGACAATTCAGATAATAATTTTTACTGTGCTTATGCTTACATATAACTGAACCCAACCAATGTTGAAAGCAAACTTCTAGCACAACAACGTATGCATGGCCATGGATTTCCTAAGCATTGTACAGCAGCAGGGGGAAAGGAAGGAAGAGAGAAAATTGCATCGTGTTAAAATATAAGGATGAACCTGGGCAGCGTGGCTTAGTGGTTGAACACCAGAAGGTCAGGGTTCAATTCCCAATTAGGGCACATGCCCAGGTTGTGGGCTTGATCCCCAGTAGGGGCCGTGCAGGAGGCAGCCCATCAACGACTCTCTCATCACTGATGTTTCTTTCTCTTTTCCCTTCTTCTCTCTGAAATCAATAAAAACATATTTAAAAATATATATAAGAGTGATGTCAGAGATAGAAGGCCTTTGGGTTCACGTTGCTTGAAGAATAACAGGCAGTGTTCCAGTTTTTACTATTTGTGCTGGTTGGAGTTGGTTTCTATTTACGTGTTACTTCAGTGTGGTTATTTTTTAAGCAGAGGAGTGGAAAACTCCTGACAGAATCAAAAAAATCAATTTAGCGAGTTTCTTTCAGAGTATACACTAGTTTTTCCAACACTGTGATAGATTCTAAAGGAAATATAAACATGGTATTCATGTAGGAAACCTTTTAAGAGCCTACAAATTCAGCAGACAGTCAAGGTGAATAAATATCCAAGTGCAAAGTTAAAAATAATCAGGGACCAAAATATAAGTCTCTGAGAAGATATATGCTTTTCCCAGAAGAGGTTCCGTTGGGACATGGGCCTCCACGCTTGTATTAATGCAGCAGCTGCAAGGCCGGGTCAAGGACGACTGACCTCCGTGTTGACCTCCCTGGGAGTTCTCATGCTGCAGGTGCCAAGAGGGAGCAGGGACAGAGGGAGAGCCCGCAGGAGAGCCCCAGGGACAGGACAGGCCGTGATGTCAGGGTGCCCTGGTCTTTCACTGCCACGCTCTTCTCTCCTGGTCCCTCCCACTCTGGGCCTTGCCGGACCCAGGTCCTCTTTAGGCCACCAGTCTTCCCTGCGCAGACCTGCGGCCCACTCGTGGAAGTGCTTCCCCCGTCGGTATAATTTCTCAGACGCTTTTCCCCGACTGCAGGACACCGCTGCTGTCCCATTGCACCCCCTCTTCTCTGTCCTCTCCCTAGTCATTGTAATTGGGGGTTTTCCTCCCCCAGCGCTCCAGCGGCACTGACGCGTTAGCTGGATAGGGTGTTAAAAGGAATCGGAGCGTCGCCCATTCTGGTTGGTTTGTAGGCCATTGTCTTTCCTTGTGGGTCCGCAGTGGTCCAGATTTAAAATATACACTTCGACTAGGGCATCAGAATGCTGTTTGGATAAAAGAAGATGAAATGAGAAAGTAAAGGACAGCAAAATCAGAGTTGCTGAGGTCTGCATGTCCCCCTAGCCTGGATCTCGGAGAGCAACGGAACCCCTTCTACCCGCACAAAACGCCGTTTGGCAGGACACGGCCCCGGCCCCGGGTGCTGCGGGTGCCTCGGCGAGGTGCTCTGCAGGCCGTCTCCAGCCGCCGCACGGCCCCGGCCCCGGGTGCTGCGGGTGCCTCGGCGAGGTGCTCTGCAGGCCGCCTCCAGCCCCCACACGGCCCCGGGTGCTGCGGGTGCCTCGGCGAGGTGCTCTGCAGGCCGCCTCCAGCCGCCACACGGCCCGGCCCCGGGTGCTGCGGGTGCCTCGGCGAGGTGCTCTGCAGGCCGCCTCCAGCCGCCGCACGGCCCCGGGTGCTGCGGGTGCCTCGGCGAGGTGCTCTGCAGGCCGCCTCCAGCCGCCGCACGGCCCCGGGTGCTGCGGGTGCCTCGGCGAGGTGCTCTGCAGGCCGCCTCCAGCCGCCACACGGCCCGGCCCCGGGTGCTGCGGGTGCCTCGGCGAGGTGCTCTGCAGGCCGCCTCCAGCCGCCACACGGCCCGGCCCCGGGTGCTGCGGGTGCCTCGGCGAGGTGCTCTGCAGGCCGTCTCCAGCCGCCGCACAGCCACGGCCGCCTCCCCAAGGAGCGCCCGCCTGGGAAGGGTTTCTCCTCCCGGGACAGGTCTGCAGCCAGCACCCAGCTCACAGTCACACTGGGGCCAGGGTGCTGTGCGCCTCGGGCTCCAGGGTCCCTGGCCCGTCAGACTGCGGTCAGGCTCGCTCGGCCCTGTGATGCCCGAATCCTCCGCATCAGAGCCGCCTGAGAGCTGGTTAAGGCGCGGAGAGCAGGAGCCCCTCCCAGGCTTTCAAGTCAGCGCGTCAGGGACTGAGAAGCTGCGCGCCGGCGGGTCCTCACTCAGTTGCTGCTGCTGCAGACCTGGGACCCTATTTTGAAAACCACTGGGCCGGACTGGCATCTTTGCCCCTTCCGGACCTCACCCGGCTCCCTCCCTCCTCTCGCCAGGTCTGTCTCAAGGATTCATTAGCGGAAGGACCCGTCTCAGGCCCTGCTTCTAAGGCACCCGGGCTGGAACGACGGTCCAGGCTGAACCAGAACTAGAATTAGGACTGTAAAGAAAAAAAAGTCCTTTTGCGTGTGTGTGTACGTGTACACGATGAATGGCAGGATAGGGGCCTGGGAAATAGTGCCACCTGACTTTGTAGAGGGCTACACGGGCCCTCTGCGCACAAGAAGTCACAGGGACAGGGACGGCGAGGTTCGCCTCCTTCCCGGGCGGCCCGGGCGCGACCCTCTCCGTGGGCACCAGCCCCGGCCCGAGCGCCCTGGCTGCTGAGGGACGGAGCTTAGAGGGGGCTGGGGGGTAGAGGGGCGCGAGGGCTCGCTCGCGTTTGTGTGAACCCCGTTAGAAGGACGGCAAAGCGCCGTTACAGGGCGCCTGACACTGCTCCTGCGGGAACACAGGGACCGCAGCCCCGCTGGTCCGGAGACCTGGGCGCTGCGCGCAGGAGCGAGGAAGAGCCGCCGCGCCCCTCCCCGCGCCCGCGCCCCTCCCCGCAGCCCGTGTCCCTCCCCGCAGCCCGCGCCCCTCCCCGCGTCCCTCCCCGCAGCCCGCGCCCCTCCCCGCGCCCCTCCCCGCAGCCCGCGCCCTTCCCCGCGCCCCTCCCCGGGCCCTTCCCCGCGCCCCTCCCGCAGCCCACGCCCCTCCCCGCAGCCCGCGCCCCTCCCCGCAGCCCGCGCCCTTCCCCGCGCCCCTCCCCGGGCCCTTCCCCGCGCCCCTCCCGCAGCCCACGCCCCTCCCCGCAGCCCGCGCCCCTCCCCGCAGCCCGCGCCTCTCCCGCAGCCCAGCCCGCCTCCGGGTAACGCTCCCGTGTCTCGCTCCGCGCCGCGGCCGGGTGTGCGCGGGAGGCCTGGATGGAGGTCGCTCAGGCAAAAGTGTTTCTTAAGGACCCACCTTCGGGCTTCTCCGTCCCCCCGACGTCCAGGCTGGAAACCGCTGCAAAAGCGGTGTTTGTGGGCGCCAGAAACTGGCTTCTTAACTTTTTCTCTGTGAAGTGTTGCCTCGTGCTGATGCTCTTAATGAAAATAGGTACATATGTATAAAATGAGAAAGGAAATTATATATATACACACACACACACATATATATTCTCAGAATACCATTATCTATTTTCCAGAGTCCTTTCGTCGTCAGTAGCGTATTTGCTGAGTTTTCAAAGCCCGCAGCGCAGCTCCTTGTGTGACTGCCTCAGGGCTCAGCGCCCCCGAGAGCGCAGGAACGCGGGCTGCGCCCCGGGTCTCCCCCGCACCGCCCGGGGCGGCTCTCAGGGCTGCGCCCCGGGTCTCCCCGCACCGCCCGGGGCGGCTCTCAGGGCTGCGCCCCGGGTCTCCCCGCACCGCCCGGGGCGGCTCTCAGGGCTGCCCCCCGGGTCTCCCCCGCACCGCCCGGCGGCTCTCAGGGCTGCGCCCCGGGTCTCCCCCGCACCGCCCGGGGCGGCTCTCAGGGCTGCGGCCCGCGTCTCCCCCGCACCGCCCGGGGCGGCTCTCAGGGCTGAGGCCGGGGTCTCCCCCGCACCGCCCGGGGCGGCTCTCAGGGCTGCGGCCCGCGTCTCCCCCGCACCGCCCGGGGCGGCTCTCAGGGCTGCGGCCGGGTCTCCCCCGCACCGCCCGGGGCGGCTCTCAGGGCTGCGGCCCTGCCCTAAGGAGAGGCACCGAGCCTCAGAGACTGGCCTGGGCTCCTGGAGTAAGGAGGAATTACTGAGATCTTGGGGGGTAAAAAAGATGTAACCCCCATTGCATTAACGTGCTTGGTGTTTTGTTTTGTTTTACTTTTTGCAACGGATTCTAAACTTTCCTGAGGACAAACTTTTGGGTACCAACAACATATCATCAGCTGAGTTCCGAATTAATCCACAGATATTCGGTGGCTAATCTTTCAAAGCTGCAATCACTCTGAGAAATCCCCTAAAATCACTAAGATGTGCTTGCTACCAGACAAAAAAAGGCCCAGGGACTGACATAATGGTATAGTTCCAAACTTCATGGCATATAATTTGGTTTCCACTGTCTTCAAGTCTTAGCCGAGACTGGAAGACTCGGGCGGTCTGTGACATTTGAAAGCACTAATCAGACAACACATGGACTAACCCTCTTGAACAACCTGCTATGTAAATGAGGACAACTTCACTATTTGTGACATTTAGCAGGTTGATGTCTCCACCACTAACAGGATTCCTGCCCTCATTTTTGAATTTAATTTGTGAGCATATACGCCACTTATATTCAATGGCTAGTATAGCCTATAATGGTTGAATGTGCCCTCCCACGGATAAAAGCTTCCATAATTTAGGATTTGGGGGAGTTGGACTTAGGGTGTCATGCAGTAGTTCATAAAATAAAACTAAATATTTGATAAAATATTACATTGGCAAATCAGTCTTTTTTACATTTTTGCAAACTTTGTAAAAATCTCAAAGTCCCCCAACAATGTGCATGAACAGGGGGTGTGACGTTTAGTCCTCAGGGTCTCAGACTCTAGGTGTGAAGTACAAGTCCACAAGGCTGCCTTCCTTTATTGTGTCTTTCAGAGACTGGCTGGAGGGGTCAACTTCTAATCCTAATTTCTGTATATCCTTCTGACAGGTTATATTGTAGGGACTTCACATGACAATAAACAAGAATAAATTATAAAAAGTATGAGAGATAATTTAAAATGTCAACTTAGTTCTAGTTGATTTCAGAAATATTTTGATGTTTCAGTTTACTGGTCCAGTGAAAATACATTTGATGTTCATCATGACTGTTCATAAGCGCAAGTTCAGAAAAATATGAATTTTCTCTTTTACAGAATAGGTTCAAGGTATCAGAGCTCTGGGTTGTGCAGGTGGTAGTGAGACGCTCTTATCTCATGGCATTCAACCTTCCTAGTCTGAATGTCACTAAGTGTGGCCCAAATGATTCCCTTGCCTTGAAACTAATTTTGCTCAATTTCATTTTGTCTGTATTTTGTATGTATTTGCTATATAAGTACATGAGACAAACACTCTTTATTGCCTCTCTTCACCAATGGATGTTTCCAGAATTGGGTTTAGGAAACCTCACAAGTGCATGAAAGGCCATTTAAACATTTTACCCCTCCTAGCATTTGCAAGTAGAATAAGCAAGTCCTCACTACAAATTTGAAGACACAATGCCTTTTATGATAGGCCTCTATAAAGATTAGTGAACAATTTTTTATATCAAAGCAAGGAGGAGCCCAACAGAGTCAATCCAGACCTTGTCCTGCTACTCTTTGAACATGTTGTTGACTCTCTCAATAAGCCCAAGCAAGATGATGGCTCTTTACAGAGTGATACAGCTTACCTCCTAATATTTCAATAGTATCATATTAAATGGGACACAGTGTCCATATATACTATTTAATAATATCTATCTTTTAGACTCAGAGTTAATAAAATGAAACACAATGAGCTTGTTTGAAGAATGTACTTCCTCCTTTTAAAATTGTACAAAACTCTATAAACTACTATTTAGAACATTAATTTTTAAGCCATATGTAATGCCTAAAATAACTAATTGTGAATCTGATGACTTTATAATGCAACTTATAACTTTGTCATTTGGGAGATGTTTGAATATTTTTAAGGTAATAAGTATGCCATCCTTCTGAAAAGACGAGTATTTTATAAATGAAGTATTTATTTTGTTTAATTCTAAAGACAAGTTATAATTGGTGAAAACAACTGACATTGACACATTATTCCCTGTCTCTGGGCTATTTGTTTCCTTGGACGTTATAAAACCAAATAAAGATGATAAATAAATCATAGAATGGTTTTAGAAACTGCAATTCTATTTTTTCAAAGAATGATGTAAAATATTCTAATATCTCTGCAACTGTCAAAATAATCTTATTTAACGGTCATGTATTAAACACTGACCTTGTACCAAGGACTGGTGTAGGGTTAACATGGTGAATGAACATTTATGGTCTCTACTTTCAAGGAGTTTTCAGGTTCGTAAAGAAGAACAAAATAGACTTAAAATGGAATAAGTTAACTAATAAAACGGAGTAACATACAGTGAGGCGCAGAAGAAAAAAATATCAGAGATTTTCCTGGTAAATTTAGAGAAGCCTAAACAAAGGAACTGCGTGGCATTTGTGCCTGGGGGGGGGGGGGCAGTGTGCTTCACGGTTACAAACCTGGGTTCTGCTCTCGACCGCGTAGGTTGGTTCCCAGCTCTGCCATGTATTAGCTTTGTGAGAGGCCAAGCAACTCCATCTTTCTGCCACTCAGAAACTCAGACACACGAATAGCACCTTCCTCGTGGGCTTTGTAGGATTAAATGCATCTACACACACAAAATACTTAGGACAGCGCTTGGCGCACAGTGTTCCTGAAGTGTTTGATAGTAACACTTGAAGGATGGTGACGAGTTTGTTGTATGGGTAAAGGTGGAGAAATACTCCAAAGAAAGACACCATCAGAAGCAAAGGTAAGGAGGGAGCAGGCTGCTCGTGGGGGATCTTTAATCTTTGTAGAAGTTTGAGGCCGTGGGTGTCCAGAAATCACAGAACAATTTTTGTCAGAAAATATGCATGTTAAGAATCTCATTCTGGGGCCATTTGAACAAAAAAATGGGAGATGTTGAGATTTTTAAGCAGAGAGACCCATTAGGAAGCTTGGAGATAGCACAGGGGCCTGAATTAAGGGAGTCAGGAAGAAAAATTAAGAAAGGTAAAATGAAAACTTGGCAGGTAGAATAAACTGAACATTAATCTTCAGAATTAGGGGTAAATAAAAGAGAAGCATGTAGGAAATATTAGTTTATTCTAAAGACAAAAATTGAGTATTACAAGGACTATAAACAAAGGAATACAATTTTAATTATTAAAATAATAATTAGAAAACTATAACTGTGGCTTTATAATACTTCAAATGAAAATATTTAAAGAAAGGTATTCTCCCTAAGAAAATACCATAGACTGGGTGGCCTACACAATGAACATTTATTTTCTAGGCCTTGGCCAGGTAGCTCAGTCGGTTAGAGCATCTCCCGATCCACCAAGGTTGCAGGTTTGCCCCCTGCTCAGGGCACATACAAGAATTAACCAGCGAATGCATAACTAAGTGGAACAACAGTTTCTCTCTCTCTCCTTCTCTCCCTCCCTCTCTCTCTCTCAAATCAATTTAAAATATTTATTTTCTATTAGTTCTGAAGCCTGGAAAGTCCAAGTTCTAGCCCATTCTGTTTCTGCTGAGATTTCTCTTCCTGGCTTGCAGGTGGCTGCTTCTCAATGTGAACTCACTGGGCAGAGGGACAGAGAGACCGGTGACGTCTCTTCCTCTTATAAGGGCACAAGCACCATCCGATCAGGGCTTCACCTTTGACCTCATTTAACCTGTGTCACCTCCTCATAGGCCGCTTTTCCCAAACGAGTAACACTGGAGTTTAGGGCTTCAGCATATGCATTTTGGAGAAACAAGTTCATAGCAGAAAATTTGGCTGAATTATCTTTTTAAAATTAAGACTTTTTTTTTTTTTTTTAATAGTATTTAGGAAAAGAGAGTGCATTGGATGGAAACTATCCTGAAACCAAGTCAGCGCTATATAATTTGATGGTTTCTTCATATGGTAGGTTCTTGGGCATATTCAATCATTAAAGTGAAAAGCTGTACAATTTATGATATTGTACAACTGGGCTATTGCAAAGGATAAAAGCTTAAAATTTCTTTATAAATTCAACAAAAATTTAAGCTAGCGGCAAAGAATTTGTCAGTAAACACCATAATTCATAAATTTTGTGGATTTTAAATTGTAAAAGACAATCGAATGTGCATGCAGAGCTTAGATGGGTCCAGCCACGTGGTCAGTGGGTGGCAGGATTACAGCCAGCCGCAGAACCGGAATTTATTTTCTCCCGGTCCAGTGCTTGGGCCAGAACACCACATACCATGAAGGTATATTACGGGTGTTTTGCGATAAAACTTGTATTTTCTACTAATCGATAATTTCAAGTACTAGCTAAAATATTTGTTCTACCTGCTCTTTAACCCCATTCACCTGTGGTTTGAGTGTTTTATAAATCAAATAGTATTGTTATAACATTGATTTAATTATTTCTTTTAACATCATTTTCAGGGGATTCTACATTTCTCTTATGAAGGGAGATGTTAGACTTTCTCACTTATTAATACTGCAAGCGCCAGTAATACGGTCATATTTACATGCTGTTTTGTGTTGTTTTCATTCATCATGGAAATAAAATCAAGCTTTACTATATGTATTTCCTACAGCTGCTGACACAGCCCACTAGGAATTAACTTTTCTCAATAAAGAAGCCACAGTGAAAACCAGGCGGTCTTTTATCAGTCAGTGCCTTCATTCTTAAGAAATCTTGGAGACAGAATTATAGTCAACTCATTTTTTTTTAATTTCTTTGGAAACAGAGGGAAAAAGAAAGGTAGTCATATTTTGAACACAAAGCCACTGTAATTTGGCAGCACTGACTATTTCATATTTCCTGTCAGATACAAGTGGAAAAGTCCTGGCCGGTGTGCTCAGTGGTTAGAGCATCGGCCCATGCACCGCAGGGTCTCAGGCTCGATTTCTGGTCAAGGGCACATTTGGTTGCAGGCTTGGTCCCTGGTTCCCGTCGGGGTCTGTGTAGGAGGCAGCCAATCCATGTATCTCTTTCACATCAGTGTTTCTCTCTCTCTCTCCCTCACCCTCTCTCTGTCTCTTTCTCCCACCTCCACTCTAAAAATCAATGAAAAATCTATCCTCTGGTGAGCATTAACAAAATATATAATATATATGTACACACACATATATATATATGAAATTTCTGATTTAAATAAAGTATTATGCAAGACTGGTAAGGAAGGCAAGGTATAATCACTTCTCAGATTTTTTAAAATTTATTTATTATGTATTGGTTCGTGATTAGACAATCATATACTTTACATACTGTTTCTCCTGATGTTTCCAGTACCCCAACTGGCACCACACATATTTATCACAATATTATTGACTATACTTTCTGTGCTTTACTTATTTCTCCGAGACTATTTTGTAACCACCGATTTGTACTTCTTAGTCCCTTCATCTCTTTCACTCAGTGCCCCAATCCCTTCTTCTCTTTGGCAATCACCAGCTCTTAGATATTTTTTTAATTTGCTTAAACTTACCAGATACCAGAAAAAATATCAGTGGCCCCCAAATAGGAGTTTTCTGGAACCAGTAGCTTGCAGTGACTTGCAGAGTTGTCATCTCCTCCCAACTCCTGTCTTCCCACTTGCACTTTTACTGATGTAAGTCAATAGCCTGAGATTGGCCATCATGGGAGAATTCATACCATAAACATCTGCAGTTGCTAAAAAAACAGGAATGCATTATTATGATTTATGATGAGGATGATTATGATTGTTATTGGGGAGCCAGTTCATCAGCACACCTCTGCCACCAATCCAAAATGTACCACAATACTGTACATATTCTGTCTCAACTTGACAACGGCTCTGAATTCTGTCATTTAACACAACTTGTGTATTAAATACACAAAAGAGAAAAGATTCATCTATTTGTGATGCTGTAATAGCAACCAGAGTTATCCATGGAGGCTCTGCTCTGAGACTTAGGAACCAATCTCAGTCTACCTTCTGTAGCCATCCATCCTATTGGGATAAAGGCGTGAATGAGAAAGTGAAGGGCACCTGAATTTCACTTTATTTTTCCACTTAAAGGGGAGCTTTTTAAGAAGGTACAAGTCCTACTTATACATGGAGAATTATATTTAATATTTGTAGGTAGCTTGTTTTCCACAAGAATTAACACAAACTTTTCCTGTTTAATACTCAGAACAGCCCTGTGAGTCAGATATTAGTATTCTGTTTATATTTAAATATATAGACTCATAAAATGTACATACATCAAATTCAGAATTCCTATCTTCATATCCATTTTCCCCACTGTATTACCATTGTTGATGATATCTTTACGTTATTTAAGCATTGTTATTCTGGGCATACAAAAAGATTAGTCAAAAATCTTCCTGCTCAAAATACTGTGCTAGAGTAAAACAAAACACACAAAACAAGCAGGCCTTCCCCGAAAGGCCTCATGAGAGTAAAATTTGCTCTTCCTGAGATTGCATAGGAAATATTAGCATTGTTATGGCAGGCAGAGCATGGCTGGGGTGTGTGTGTGTGAGTGTGTGTGTAGGGATTGGCCTGTGGGCATTACTTGGACATGTTAGAAATATTGTTAGAAATATTTTATATTTCCAAATTGATAAAATATTTCAGACTATTGAAGTTTAATCTGTTTTGAGACAAATTTCAAAACTCAGATGACCTCTGCATTCGCCAAGCACTTACTATAAAACAATCAGCATTCCCATTTGAACTGTGTCTATTTTTAATTAAAGTCAAAGAAGGAACTACTCATATCTAAGCAAAAAAAAAAAAAAAAAAGATGAACCAACTACGTTATCATTTTTTTAAATATAAAAGGTTTTCACAACAAAAATATCTATGAATATGCAGTCTATAGCAGAGAGCAGTTCTTGCTACTGTGCAGTTATGCAGAACAATTTAAACCAGGTATGGTGATGGGAAGTTATGAGAATATGAGAGAGAGACTTTGGGAAAATAAAAACCTCCAGCATTCAAAAAAAATATTATGTATACCTGACATTAAAACAAATGAAGCTATAAAAATATTTAATATACCTAATCATCTATTATGATGACTTATGCCATAACTTTAAAATTAGCTGAAAGCTGTAAAGATTCCTTATTGAAGTGGGGCTCTATTTTTCTGTAATCCAGTGCCTCTTTCCATTACCAAATGTGACAGGACTGTCATATTCACAAAGCATCTGGTAGAAGAAATATAGGTACATTGATTACTCAGCTGCCACTTATATTGGATAACTTCTTTAAACAACAACAAAAGATTGTTCAAGTGAGTGTATATATAAAATTTGGAGCTACAATGAACTTTAAGGATACATAGGCCTGCCAATCAGAAAATCAGAAAATCTGAACTTAGTCTTGGTCTTTCCACTCATAAGCTAAGCTCTGGGTCTGTTTTATCCCTGATAAAAAATGTAGATTAAAAACATTACCTTTGAAGATTGTGAAATTCCACTAAGAAAATGGATATTATTATTATTTTTTTAATTTTAAAATTCTTTTTTTTAAAGTTTTATTTTTTCTTTATTATTATTTTGTTTCCATCACCATTCCCCCCATCCCTCTAGACAAAGGGTTATTGCTAATATGATTATTTAAAAACATTGCATATTAGCCCTGGCTGATTTGACTTCAGTGGTTAGAACGTTGGCCCATAGAGCCAAGGTTCGCGGGGCTGGATTCCCAGTCAAGGGCACGCACCTCAGTTGCAGGTTCAGTCCCCAGCCCCTGTCAGGGTGCCTGTGGGAGGCAACCAGTAGATGTGTCTCTCTCGCACTGATGTTCTTCTCTCTCTCTCTCTCCACTTCTTGCCTCCCTTCCATTCTCTAAAAATCAATAGGAAAAATATCCTCCGGTGAAGATCAAAACCAAAGAACCAAAAAATAAAAATAAAAAAACGTTGCATATTAGATAAACATTAACACAAAAAAGCTTGTTAGAAGTGGGCTCCAGAAGCTTTTCAGTAGGAATGGGAACCTGTACTTTTCTTTTAGGTTTTTAGATAAGCAGTGAATTATTAGAAAATCAAATATCAATTTATCAACCCAAATGAGCTGACAAGTAGGAGACTAATCAATCACTTTTGGAACTTTGGTCCCTAATATATAGACATCTAAATATCAAATTTATCCAAATCCTTCACTTAGTTAACATTTATAAGATGAATGCTGCCACTGCTACTACTGTTTTAATCCATTTTTTGGAAAGAAAATTGTAGAAGAAGATAGATTCCCTAGGTTCTTAGCTTGAACGTCTCAGCAGATGTGCCAAGTCTACTTAGGAAATAAGTAGCTCACAATGGGACCCAGGCTTTCTTGGTCAGAGCACACATGCAGCACTGTTTTCTTTTCATTGGCATTTCAGGGTGTGAGACTGTTAGAAACATGTGCTTCCTCTATTTCCATCTGACTGAGCCCTGGCGTTGCTGGTGCGTGGAGCTTGAGAGCTGGACCAGCTAACAGCGTCTGTCCGATCAACTGGCAAAAAGCAAGTTGAGCCTGATGGCAGGCCCTGCATGCTCCCTGCCTTCCGATGATGCTGACGCCCTGCGGCGCCCTTCGCAAGCCAGCCCAGTCTCTCCGACCCCTCCCACTCTTCTTTTATTCATAGGCAGACTTATTCCGCTGTATTGAGCGTTACATTGAAGATAGAGTCAGCAAAGTTCCGGTATCTCTAGTCACTAACATTCTAAGGAAAATGCAGTTTGTATCTTGAGTATCTAGTAAAGAAAATACCTAAAGAAGAGACAGAATAACATAGCGATTAAGAGCGCAGACCTGGGAGTAAGACCCCTTCAACTTTGTTACTCCATTTGGAGGTCACTGGAGGGCATTTGAGAAAACTACTGATTTAACTTCTTGTTGCCTTGTTTTCCTCATGCGTAAAATGTGGTTAATAATAGACACTACCACATTAGGTAATAATGAATTTAAAGCTCTTTTTTTTTTTTTTTTTTTTTTTTTTAAGTAAGAACATCTAAACAATCCTCTACAATGTCATTTTAAACTTTTAGACTTGACATGGTGTATTAAGCAAAATTCTAGGTTAAATTATTAATGTATACTTTGTTCAATTTATGAATTTGTGAAGGCAAGGTTTGAAAAATCACTTTGTACTATGAATGACATATTTATGAATATTTAGGCATGTTTAGTCTTTCATCCTTAAGAGGTAATGTCCTTGAGAAGCACCTCCGGTAAACATGTGCTAGGAAGCTTTGTTTCTAGATTAAAGTAATTTACACAATGGTACATCTTACTTAATGTGCCTTGTGTGCTGCTTACTGAAAACCTATACAATTATTAAAGTCATGAAATGCGTTAGTCATACTCTAGTTACCTTAGCAACTTGTTGCAATGTGGGTTGTAAATTGCTGCCTCTTTCATATTCTGAACCGATTTTTTTAAAAATGATCACGCCATACAGGCTACTTTAAAACAACTTGAAAAACCCATATTTTGATATTTTAGCTTCATAACAGTAATATTAATTTAGCTGAAACATACTGTCATTATGGTAATTTTATAGTTACCTTAACAACAACAACAAAATCTTTCTAACTCGATTACTTTTTTAAAAAGAAGCCATTCTAGTCTATACATATATTTGTTGAAAAAATATTTAGCCAATCTGCTGTGCAAAAGCACTGCTCTAAGAGAAATTAATAAAGTAATGACAAGGTAAAATCCCTGCCCTTTTAGGCTGAGATTACATTAGAAGAGTTAGACCCAAAATATGCCAAATATAATACATAGTAAATGTTTAACAACAACAACAACAAAAAGCAAGACAGAGTCATAGGGAATGGCCTGGGTTTGGAAGTGGGGAAATGTGAGGAGGTTTACAAGGGGGCAAGTTTACTATTTAGAGAGTGGATCAGAAAGGCCTCTCTGGAGAGGTGACATTTGGACATAGATCTGAGTGAAGTGAACAGCCCTGAGACCATCCTGGGGGAAATTATTCTGGCAGAGGAGTCAGAACCTAATAGCATCAGAACAGAAGGAAGGCCAGGATAGCAAGAGGTTAGTGTAAACCGAATACATATGGCATAACCTGGTTCAGCGTTTTCCAAAGTTACTCTGGTCATTGTGTGCAAAAAGAATAGAGTGGGGTAGGGAGCAGTGAAGGGAAACGAGGCAAGAGTGGAAATTTGAGAGAATTTAGGAAGAAACCACTAGAATCTAAAGAGAAATGGTAGTAACGCAGTCCAGGGTCATAATAAAAGGAACGATAATTAGCCTTTCTCAAGGTGTATTTTGGAAGAGGAATTCACAGGTCTTGAGGCCTCCCATAAATATCCACTAAGCACCTGCTCAGTGGACCTCCTTAAGTCTAGGAGGAGGGGATCTTGGAGGGTGGCCTTTACAAATGGCAGTGGGCAGTGCAGCCGGACAGTAAGACGCCAGGAAAAGCCCTAGGCAAGGGGAGCAGAGAAGCTGAGACACGAAAATTAAACAAGGCCACACAGTGTGGGCAGTTTGCAGCCAGTTTGCAGAAAGACTTTATCTTTCCCAACCCAGGACACTTGAGAAGAAATGGTTAATGCCTCTCCTCCCTAACCAGAGAACACAGAGCTTAAATCGCCCCGGAACTGCAGAAGGCAGGAGGGGGAGGGGGCGTGAAGGGGGGTTTATCTCACTCACTGAACAAAGACGTCAGCAGTCTTGGGACTGGCCAGACGTTCTTATAAATTCTAGGAAAAGCCACAACAAAGTAAAAGGGGGACCTTGAAATCTAGTCTGTGCCAAGATGCCTGGCAGAGGAACATTGGCACCTGTAGACAGAAGGGCACAAAACCCCTTGAACCCCCACCAGGCTCGCACTAAGATTAGCTGGGTGCCCACCTGCACCTTAAGCCAGGTGTATCCTGATGAATTTCTGTACCCTGCTTCCTTAATAAATTCTCTTCCTACAATGAGGCTGTCCCCTGTACCTCATCTGAATTCTTTCCTCCGAGGCAGGCAGTGGCCAAGGAAAGGACAGCCCTCTCCCTGTGACTCGGGGCTGTCCTATAGCAGCTTTTCTGGTGCTAATAACAGGTAGTGCTTCCTGGAGTAAATTTTATCAATTTGAAGATGTTGACCTTGACTTCAAAGGTCATTTTGCCCAACTTCTCAGCTGCTCTCCTACATTCTACCTGCAATGGTCATTCAGTCTATTTTTTTTAAATTCTCACCTAAGGATATGTTTATTGATGAGAGAGAGAAAGAGAGAGAGACATCAATGTGAGAGAAACATCAATCTGTTGCCTCCCGTACGAACCCCCACTGAACCCACAACCTAGGTATGTGCCCTGATGAGGAATCGAACTGAAAACTTTTGCTGTGCCAGGCGACACTCCAATCACCAGCGCCACCCCGCCAGGCCATCGTTCAGTCTTTTTGAATACAATTGTGAAGCTACCTTTTTATTTTCCCTTATATTAATTCTACAATTGGCTACCTGATTTTCCCTTGAAATAAGGAGAACAAACTTGCTACTTGTGTGTAACTATTAGTTCATCTTACAACGCATACTTTTTTTGACCAGTGTTTTGTTTTTGTTTTTTTAAATTTTATTTTTGTTTAAAATATTACAGATGTCCCTTTTTCTTCCCAATGACTCGCTCCACCCCGTCCCTTCCCCCTCCCCAGTCCCTCTCCCCACCATTGTCCCTGTCCTTGGGTTGTGCATATATGCATATAAATTCTTTGGTTACTCTCTCCCCCTCCACCCACCCGCCCTCCTCCTTCCCTCTGACATTTGTCAGTCTCATCTATGCTCCCATGTCATTGAATCTATTCTGTTCATCGGTTTATTAAGTTCTTTAGATTCCACATATAAGCGAGATCATGTGATGTTTGTCTTTCTCTGCCCGGCTTATTTCACTTAGCATAATACTCTCCAGGTCCATCCATACTGTCCCAAAGGGTACGAGATTCTTCTTCTTTACAGCTGCATAGTATTCCATGGTGTGAATGTCCCACAGCTTTTTATCCACTCAGCTGCTGATGGGCACTTGGGCTGTTTCCAGATCTTAGCTAATGTAAACTGTGCTGCTATGACCAGTGTTTTTAAAAGGGTATTCTGTGGGATTATACCTTGGGAGAAGACCACATTCAATAAACTGCCCTTAAAAAGGCACCACACACCTTAGCAAAAATGTGAGATCTCCTCCAATGAAGAAAGCTTTTCTATCCTGATAAACATTGTTTTCTTAAAACTTACATCCTGGCGGCCGTGGCTTGGCTGTCTGGAGTGTTGTCCTGTAGATGGAAAGGTCGGGTTTGATTCCACACCCAGGTTGTGGGTTCGATCCCTGGTTGGCAACTGATTGATGTTTCTTTCTCACATTGATGTTCCTCTCTCTCCCTCCCTCTCCTTTCCTCTCTCCTTAAAAAATCAATAAAAACATATCCTCAGGTGAGAATTTAAAAAAAACAAAACCTTTTCCTACAGTGGAACGGTTACATTCTTTTTTTAAAACATGAGACTCATTCATATTTCACAAAATTAGTGTATGTGTCATATTCTCTGTAGTTGACAATATACATCCAAAATATGGCAAATAACAAAACAAGTCTCACATGGTTTGAGTAGCAGCACAATCTCTGGCTATGACTTCATGTAAACCTGAGTCCATGTTCCTATTGAAGCAACTTAAGACTATGCTAAAAGTGTGGTAAACATATCGCATCATGTCAAGATAAACACAGATGTACCCTCCAGTCAAAGAGTTGCCAAAGCATATCTTCTGCATGAAGTTGATGTTTTTAGCATAGAGGCAGGATTTAGAATTCCTAACAGATTTTTACAGGAATGAAGAAATTACCAAATATTTCTCACTCTTTTTTTTAAAAAAATTATTTATTGGTTGATTTGTTGAGAGCGGAAGGGAGGGTGGGGAGAGAGAGAAACCGTGATTTTCTGTTCCACTTGTTCATGCATCCTTGGTTGTTTCTTCCATGCGCCTTTACCAGGGCTGGAGCCTGCAGCCGTGGCCTATCGGGAAGATGCTCTAACCAGCTGAGCCGCCTGGCCAGTGCGCTCATTCTTGATTCGATCCTTGTTTGGACTGGGAATGTCTTTGTGCCATCAATTTCCTTTATATATTTTATGTCTCCTACACCTCTTACATGTTTTGATCCCAGGAAATGATGACATTTGAATTTTTTAAAAAAACCAAAGACAAAAAACTTCAGTCAGTTCACTAGAGCCCTCTCACAAGTTTGATATTGGGTTGTTAACAAAAGCACCTTGAGTATAGTTATACCACCAGTTTTGAATACAGATAAATTGTGGCCATTTTCTCCTAAGAAGGGTCAGAGCTACACATTATGGCTAGAGCCTATGTGCTATGATTTGGGTGACTAATGTTTATTTATATATAGCAATTTGTGAATTGATCAATCCAATAGTTTCCAACGCCATTCAGTCTCAGGAGACCCACTTCGACTGCCATACTTTCTAATTTCTTACTCTCCCATTGTTTCTTGCACGTTAGAAGGAGCAGTGATCATGAGAAAGTACTTCTATGAATAAATAAAAAGTGTCAGCACTTTTTATATTAGAATGCTAAAATCAAATCTGACTGTAATATAGCAGGTAAACATTCATTTGGTAAGTCAGGGGAGTTATTTCAATATGCATTGAGTGCTAAGAATTTTTCTGGGAACTTGAGAAAAAAATAGATATTTATTGTTATTCCTGCCCTCTCATAGTTCAAGGGACAATCCTGCCTCGGAGTCAGATGCTTAAACTCGATACTATAACAGGAAATGGTAAGAACAGCAATAGATGTGTGCTGAAGACACAGACATAGCATTGTGAACATGATCAGCTCCATCGGGAAGGACTGGATACCGAGACAGACTGCTGGGCCTGCGTTCCCACAGGGAAACATTGCTTTCAAACGAAATAAACCAAGCGCTGACTTTCTCATGGAATAATTTTAAAAGTCGAGAATAAATTTAACTAGTTATAACAGTTCAAATAAAAAGGGAATAAGAAAAATTAATTCTTTTTCTAACAAGTTAGGAAGTAATCCTTAAGAGAAATGAGCCACAAGTGTTAAAGCCAGAAAAATCAGTGTTTGCTAAACTTGAGTTTTCATTGAAGAGCATGGTAGCTGTGTGGCTGACGCTCTTTCCCACTTAATGTTTTTGTTTTAATATCTACTCTTGTTTAAATCTATTATAAATTACTTTGTAAAGTTTTAAAATATTGAATAGAGAAAATTAATACAAATCCTAATAATGCCTGCGTTAGGGAGCCAGACATTTTATGAGGAGTTAGGATTTCTGATTATCAAGGTAAGTATGAAACCAACAAAAGATTTGAAGATGCAGAAAAGGGCCTTTAGCATGGAAGGAAGTGGAGATGTACCTAAAGGAATGAGATTTCCTTCAAATATGTGGACAACTGAAAGCTTTGACAGTAGAATCTGAGTACGCTATTTTTCAAATTAGCTCTCAAAAGGCCTAAAGATTTAATGGCTCAGGGAGAAATATTTTAAATAACATTTATAACATTTCTAAATACAAGTCTAAGTCCAAAATATTTCCTTTATAATGCCATGGCTGAAGTAAATGGCACAGAATCACCCACGCTGTTTTCAAATATTGCTGTATGTGGTTGCCATACTTCATTACAAGCAGTAGTGGAAGCGGTGTTCTGTTGTGTCATGCAAGCGATAAACACATATCCTCTCCGAAGATGTTTTATTTGGGGCAGGACTGTCACTGTATGTGTAAGTGAACTGGGGCTGCACTCTTAAACTACGGGTGCAAGCACAGACATGTTTAGCACTTAGACATGTTTCCTGTTGCGTTGGCCACTGGCAAGGATGGATTTCTATTCATTACAGCACTGATTTTCCTTCCATCATCTCTCAGGTAAATAAAATACACAATCGCAATATTTGATGTGTCATTTTTGTAAGGCTGATAAAGCAGATTAGGAGTATCCCACTCATAAGGTGGGAGATGACTCTCGTTGGTTTAGTTCCTTCTTAATAAAGCTTCATCATCTTATCAAGAACATTTTAGGGTAACCAAAGGTTAGACTGTAAGAAGAATAAAGTGACCGGTGAGACCAATTACAAATTAGAAGATTTTGTTTTAATGCTGACAAAATGATCAGATCTAAGATATATAGAGAACCTTTGTAACTCACTAAGAAGAGTGCTAACAACCACCAAAAACCGAGCAAGAGCCTGGCGTGGGTACGCATTTCACAGACGAGGGGATACAAACGTTAGCGACTATACAGAGATGGTGAGGATCATAGTTGATCTCCAAAATGCAGATAAATACCACACTAAAGTACCATTATATATTCTTCAGATTGACCAAAGTTGGTCTGATGAAACCTCATGTTGGAGATGCTACATGATACACATTGCTGCTTAAAATGTAAATTTCTCCAAACATTTTAGAAAAGAATTTGATATTTTCTTCTATTGTCTAGGGAGCACATCCTCTATGACTCAACAGCTCTCCTCCTGCAAGTACAGCAAAATCATTCACAATAGCAAAAGTGTAGAAATCACCTAAATGCCCAGCAAGGGAAGGTAGATAAATTGTGATCTATTCACACAAAAGTGCAGTAAACAAACAAAAAAAATGACAACCAGACTGCAATTTACATACAAAGTAACAATATCTGGAAAATATAAGCCCCTAAAGGTTAGACATAGCATGATACTTTTTGCATAAAATTAAACAAATAGATTAAATTATTTTTAGAATAGATATAGATCTAGGAAAATAAAACATAAAGGGAAATTATGATGCACATAAAATTGAAGATGATGTTTTTGAGGAAGGTAGGAGGATAGGTTAGTTACAGGATGAGAGGACTCAGGGTTAGAGGTAAATTATGTTCAAGATCCCAACTTTTGCTATCGGTTATGGACTTATGGTTGCTTCTTATAGTCTTAGAAAAACAATTAAGAAATTAATTTTTTTTAAAGTAGGCCGTGTATAGAAGAACAACGATGCGAATGTGTCACGAGCCAAGAATGAATATAAATAGAAGTCTGAGAAACTATGGTCCGGTGAATGTGCAATTACACAATAATAAAAATACATCTGACTGCGCTGAATATTCTAGACCAAGTGAACAAACTTACCTGTTGAACTTCTGCTATATACTTGATTGTGCTCTTTTCTGAGTACAGTATACTCTTGGTTAAGAATTATGGTTACTTCATTTCTGGATAACTGAGATTACTGTGCATTTCACATAGTGGACCATTACCCTCCCCCTCACACCTCATAACCAATTCTTTTTCTAAAAAAATATATATATTATTTATTGATTTCAGAGAGAGGAAAGGAGAGGGAGAGAGACAGAAACATCAGTGATGAGAGTCATTGACCGGCTGCCTCCCGCACGCCCCCTGCTGGGGATCCAGCCCGAAACCCAGGCATGTGCCCTGACCGGGAATCGAACCCCCATCGCATCTCCTGGATCCCAGGTCGATGCTCAACCACTGAGCCACACCGGCCAGGCTCATAACCAATTCTTGACGCAAACTGAGTACTGTTAGGGGGGCCATGTCGTCTTATTATTAGTTCGATGGAGGAAAGAAAGAGCGAATCATGATCTTTTGGGGAAGATCACTTACCATTGAAGATTCTGTGGGTCAGGTTGTAAGTCAAGAATTTGAAGTTTAGTGAGAAAAAAAGGAAAATATTGTTGACCAGCTTGGCTAAGCTAGTGCTACCGTCTCTATTGCTATTGTTTATACAGTGGGAACCTGTTCAGCATTCATTTAAAGAGCTTAAAAAAGAGCCTGTATCCCAGAAAAATAAATAAAATGCTTTTGTTAAAATTTTACCATAGGCTCTTTTTTTTTTTTTCTTCCAAAAAAAAAAAAAAATCACTTTGTCAGGCAAGTGGGTCATTGCTTTCTTGAAATTTGTCAACACAGTCAGAAACCGAGTCTATCACTCTGTTGCTTTATCTCCCCACTAAGAACACTCGCGAGCTGGCACTCTTTCAGAAAGACTCACATTCATCTTACTGTCAGAACAGTTCTTGGAATAGAAGCTATACTTCGTCTTCTTGATGTTTGCAAAGCTTTAGAAAATCCAAAGTCAATTGGCAGGGAGTTGAGGCATGTTATACAATATTCAAATTAAGAGTGAAATTTTTCATTGATGCTTTATGCTATGTTACTGGCTTGAAAATGAAATTTGAGCAACAATTTTTTCAGAAGTGCATTCTATTAAGAGACACAATGCTGTGGAAGTAGAAATACGAAAAAAGAAATTGGTGAGAATATTTTAGAAGGTATAAATTTTCAAGGTGACAGAAGCTTACTCTCGTGCTACTATGTAATATTATCACCTCTATGTGGCCTCGTAACATGAAGATGTCATTATTCTAGACTTCAGATTACATTATTCACACAATAATAGTTAATGTAAACATCTCACAATCTATTTTTCTGCACTTGTGTGTATGCAAAACCAAAACATGCCAAACTAAAATTTTCCAGTACATTAATATTTGATTCTAGTTAGACAAGATAAAATTTAGTGAGGACAAGAAAGGTTTATAATTTGAGACAAAAGAACACAAAAAGTTTTTCAAAATGTCTAGAGAAATATAAGGATCATTACAAGAACATAATTATTAAATTATTCTGAGAAAATGAACTTAAGTAAAAAAAAATAGCCGGTGGCTGAGAATGGAGAGAGTCTAACTCGCACATTCATCTTTCTCTTTAGCAGGGGGACACGTTGCCACATGGATAAAAAGAGCATCCTGTACTCCGCCTTAGAGTCCTGGTGGCTAAGTGCCCAAAGTCTGGGGGAAAATATGTTATTGAGAAAACTGTGTGGAACATTCTTGAAGTTGCCTTTTCACCTCCCTCCACCCTACTCTGTTTGATGACTGAGGTTTCAGCCCACTTCTTATAACACAAAATAATCTTGAAAATGGAAGCTGTACAGGAGCGGCAGAACCACCACAGGGACGTGGCTATGACACAATGGGCCGCCACCCAAGCCCTGCCTGCCTACTCCCAGACTTCCTTCCCGCTGGGGAAATAAAGTACTATGCTGTTTAAGGGCCTTGTTCACAGCTGAACCTAACCCTTACCGACATATCCCAAACCAATAAGTGATGTACCCCCAACATAATCAAGATAAATATAATCTCTACATCGATACCAGAATTCAAAACTCTTTACAATCTCAATTAGATGGCATTCTGAAAGCACGTTCACTAGTTGTCCAACTCGGTTGCTCCCTGTGTATGAATATCCTTTCCACGGCCCCCCGTGTTTTGGTTCCTTTTATCTTGACGCATTTTCTCCATCTCTCCATTCAACCTTACATTCTCAAATCCCGTGTCTTTGAGAAACCAGCTCCAGCCTTTAGGAATCCTGTTTTGATCTTCCAGTTTAGGGAATCTCACATCTCCGTATTGATTCACCTATTTTTAAAAAGTAAACATTTGTACTTGATTGCATATTGCGTTAGGGCACATCTTACATTGTCTTCTGAACTTGCTACTTAAATGTTTATTTTGGACCTTTTTTGTGTGGTCCCTTGTATTTGTCACAGTGACTATACTTAAATCATCAGCTGTAACAATCTACTAGCAAGAACAAACAAGTAACAGCCACCACCACCACCACTTTCCTTCCTTTGTGCCCAGCCTCGGAAAAGGGTAGAATGGTTGGGCCCTATACATGTCCCTCTCCGCACCACTCACACCAGATCAAATCCTGTTATTTCTGCCTCTTCACATCTGCAATCTCCACACTCCTTCCAAGTCTGCGTTTACTGCCTTAGGTCAGGCACATCTTTAATTGCTAATCTGCCCCATCTGCCCTCCTTTAGTCTTCCTCGAAAGTGATTTTGGGAGAATGAGCTTATTCATGTTATCCCAAGCCTTTTTTCCCAAACAGTTTACCCAACCTTGGTGCAATACACTCTTTATGCAACCTGAGTGTAGCTGCAGGTTCACTCAGCAGCCGGTCCATCTCCCAGCTGCCCCTCCCTTCTGTGTTAGTTTGCGAGGCCTTCATAACAAAATATCACAGACGGGGTGGCTTAATCAGCAGGAATGGGCTTTCTCCTAGTTCTTGAGACTAAACGTCCAAGACCGTGGTGTTCACGGGTTTCTCCTGAGACCTCTCTTGGGCTCGCAGGCGGCTGTGATCTTCCCACCTTTCCTTTGCGCATAAGAGCCCCTGATAGATCTTTGTGTGTCCTAATCTCTTCTTATAAGGACACCGGTCAGATTGGGATAGAGTCCACCCTAATGGTATCATTTTACCTGAATTACTCTTATCTTCCAACATAGTCACTTTCTGAGGTACTGGGGGAGAGCTCTTTCTTAAACTTTAAAAGTCTGTCCACAGTTACCCCCCAAGGTAACAAACACCCGCCTTCTCACCCTCCCCCCTCTCATTTCTGAAAACTTTGCATAGGTTTCTGCTTCCCTGTTTATACTCAGGTTACTGCCAACTCAACTTTTGTAATTCGGCTTAGATTGTATTCCTCTGCACAGCATTCTGTGAATTTCTGTTCCCGATCTTTTCCCCATTTCTATGTCCCCTATGGTGACTTACAAAAGCCTCCTATGTGCCCCTGTGAAACCTGTGATTATCCTTGGAAAAGTCTGAACAACTAGAATCTCAGAGCCAAAATTTAAATCCAGGGGGTCTAACTCTAGAGTCTGTAGATTAATCATTACATAGAGATCATTAATCTAGAGGTAAATTGTTTATAGGATGGCCATTTTCATCAGGGTGAATTTCAAACTCCTTGGCCTGGTATAGGAGCCCCATCAACGGCTGGCCCGTAGGTGACTACTCCGATCATTTTTTTAATTCCCATTCTAAGCACTCCTTTATGTTGAGGGTTTAAGGAAAAGGGAAATTTGAAAAGGGTAGAAGTAAAGCTTCCTCTTGGCTGCTCCTTTTTTCTAATGTGCAATGTGTATGCCATATATTGAAATTTTGCGATGACTTTATGAATCCACTGGCTGGCAGACAGAGACAGTTGAAGAAAACAAGCACACGTGTGTGTAAGAAATAAAATGGGCCAAAGTTGTTATAAAAATAACTTTTTTTTTTTTTCTGACCATACAATCTTGTCTGATTTCCACCTGTCAAGAAAAAAAATGTCAAAAAAGTCACAAGTTTACTCACTTATTTTAGGAGGATGTCAAATGGTAAATCACTGACTGGTAGGTAGTTTCTTTTGCAAAACACTCCAACTGCTTAGAGAGAGATTTATTCCAACTTCATGGTTAGTCTCTGTTTATTTTGTTGTAGCAGGTATATTTTGAATTGGAAAAACTACAATGGTTATTGAATTTTAAGCATGTGACTTAGTTGCAAATACGACACTGTAAACTACACTTAAGTTAGAGGCAACGTGGTGTAATGGTCCAGGGCAATATGTTCTGGGTTTAAATCCTGGTTTTGTACTTAATAGTTGTGAGCCTTTGGGAAAATAATTAGTTTAATATTAATTATTGGTACAATGATAGTTATATTGCCTAATTCATGGGGTATTCTGAAAATCAAGTAATATGATATATATTATGTCACTAGCACAGGTATGGAACACAGGAGATAGTCAATGTTACTGCAATTTTTACATCGCTCCCCTCTGTTCATGTACCCCCTCCCCCATTTAGGAGTCATGTACTATTTATGGTCTGGGGAGTCTCTGATGAACAGTATAGCCAAGTCCTACTCTAACAGGTTTTATAGCTAATATAGAACCTGGATTCCGAATTGCAACAGTCAAAGTTCGAACCCTGCCTGTACCACTTATCAATTCTGTGACCATGGCAGGGTTACCTGACCTCTTTGTGACTTGTTTCATTTATAAAATGAAGATAGTAATTAGTATTAAATGAATACTAATTACTGAAATGAATACTAATTAAATGAATACTAATTTCTGTTAGTATTAAATGAATCAATAAATTTAGTTCTCTTAGAATAGTGCTGGTTACACAAAAGATGTTTGGTAAAGGTTGGTTACAATTTGAATTAAGCCATCAACTTTTTGAGCTATCCACAGGGCTGAATTTCTAAAGTCAGACTGCCACAAATTGGATATCATAAGCAGTATCTACCTAAACTAAATAATTTCAAGGATACAAACAAAAGGTTCAACAAGAATGGCTCTCCTGGTCTTTCCATCCTGTAGCAGACGTGTTACTGTAGCTCAGAACAGATAATAGGGTGGGTATGGTTTCTCCCATAGTGGGAAGCATTCAAATTATGAAACAGTTTATACCTCAGGGTTAGACAGCCTACATGATATTCTCTAGGGAGCAATGCCTCCTGGACCTTGGTTCTATTTGTTATAGGCCATCCCTAGGCAGAGACATCCTGCTAAGGACCCTTCAATGATAGGCTTATTCGTCCTAGCAAATATCATTAGTCCATTTTTCCAGAGGTGGTCCGATGGACAAGGGGACTAGCCCTGGTCACTTCCTGTTATGGACTGAATGTTGGTGACCCCTCCCCCTATTTATATGTTGAATCCCTAACTCCCAATGTGATGAATTTTGGAGATGGGACATTTAGGAGGTAATTAGAGTTAGAATAGGTTAGGCGGGTGGGGTCCTCATGATAAAATTAGTGGCCTTGTGCCTGGCAAGCATGGCTCAGCAGTTGGGCATCGGCCTAGGATCCAGGGGATTGCGGTTTGATTCCCGGTCAGGGCACATGCCTGGATTGTGGGCTCGATCCCCAGCAGAGGGCGTGCAGGAGGCAGCCGATCAGTGACTCTCTCATCATTGATGTTTCTCTTTCTCTCCCTCTCCCTTCCTCTCTCTGCAGTCAATTTAAAAAAAAAAAAATAGTGGCCTTGTAAGAAGCGGAATCCTCCCACAGCCTCTCTCTCTCATGCCCACTCATCAATGAAAGGCCATATGAGAAAACACAGAGATGGTGCCATTGTGCAAGCCAGGAAGAGAACTCTCACCAGAAACCAAATCAGCTGGCACCTTGATCTTGGACTTTCTAGCCTTCAGAAGAGGGAGAAAAAAATGAATTTCTGCTGTGGTATTTTGTTAAGGCAACCAGGCTGACTCAGACACTTCACTTCTTTCCTCCTAGGTCTTTCCCTGGTGAAGGGAGTAAATTAGTAAATGGATGACAGGCCAGGTTCTTTAACATCTTCCACTTACATTTTTACTTTTAACTTTTTCTTTTCTAAATAATGGAAACTTGTATCTGTTCTATTTTTATTTCCATACAACCCTCAAGAAAAGTCTTTTTTCTTCCTTTTGACAGGAAAAATTTCCACAGGGATCCCAAGTCAAAAGAATATATAAAGTCTCACCTCAAATTTTAACCCTATCTGTCTACTTACCTCTCAATCCTAATCACTTTTATTAATTTCTGGTGTCTTCTGCACCTTGCTTTTTTTTCACCTAAAATATTATGGAGACCTTTCCATATCAGTGATACTGTTGTAATTAGCTAGTTATTAATGATGGGAAAGGAGCAAAGGGAGAAGGCCAGACATTATAGGCATGTCATTTGGGCAGTTTCACCAGGAAGCTGCAACTTTTCACTCCCCAGGGAACCACTGATCTATTCTCTGCCACGCTCTGGGCGAAGGAGACTGGACAAAGGAAAGATAAATGCATTCCCAGTGAAGTTGGGGTGACACAGGGAAGGTACTTGCCTGTCAATCAGACCTGGGAGCAGAGATCACTGGCCAGAATGGGTATGGCCACTGCAAGCACAGGAAAATTTG
This sequence comes from Miniopterus schreibersii, assembly GCF_964146895.1. NCBI lineage: Eukaryota > Metazoa > Chordata > Mammalia > Chiroptera > Miniopteridae > Miniopterus > Miniopterus schreibersii. Next base: position 62,457,166 of record NC_138111.1, on the reverse strand, counting down.
GGAATACATCATCTCCTAAACAAAGGAATTTGCTCTCTTGTTGCTCTTGGCTTGTGACTCTTTGCTCACGGGCCTCTCTCATTCTTGCTTCCTTGCATTTGCCCACAGCCATGTGTACCCTGCATGCAATGGACTGATGGATTGCAGTGGGAAACACAAGCTAAGCTACCCTGATGCCGGACTGGACCCGGCTCCAACATGGAAAGGGAACTCTGGACATTGGCTCTGATTTTAGCTCTGCTGAAGTCCTAGTTACACTTCTTCTATGACTAGACTAAGGGAAATGGGACTCTGGAAACCCAGGGGTGTAATTTCATAGAAATAGAGCTTTTTACTATATCTCACCCTCCCATGGGGGCCTCTAAAAATTCTTATTCCAGCGGTACCCCAAGAAACCCACTCCCACTAGCACCTGGGGGAGAAGAGGCCCTCTCTCCTCTGCTACCATCAGTATGAAGAGAAGTCCTCATTCTTTTCCAAAACAGCAGAGTGTCCAGTGGTGTGGATGTACCATATCTATACGGTAACAATATAAGGTTCAAAAAGTGTTTTGTAACGTGAGCCTCTAGAAATGTCAAGTGCATCTCCGTGGCATGTTCCTATGCCACTCTGTATGTCCTCTGTGTCACCAGGCGCTTTTTTTTTATTGGGGTAATTACACTTAACGTGAAATTATTCTCTGGACAAATCTTAAGTGCACCGTGCAGTGCAATACAGTAATTATAAGCACAGTGTTGTACAGCAGGTCTCTACAACTTATATTGCACGACCGAAACTTTATAATAGCATTCACTTCTTTTGTAAACATAAGGATATCAACGTAGAAACGATGAAAAGTTTTTTGCAGTGATAAATTCACAGCAGCCTGACCCCCCCCTTCCTTCAAGGAAACGTAAAACTCAGGATTTGGTAATCTCACGGTAATACTGACTAGGCCACGGTGTCGTATTTTAGCACAAGAGAGCCATACTTTTCCAAGGCTCCATACTTGAGTTGATATTGATTAGGTCGCATAGGCGCTAAAGAACATACTCTAAATCTGACCTATTCCTTTATTGGGCATTAAATATATATAGATTCCCTTTAACCCTGGACAACTGAAAAGGTGATGCCTCTCCATTTGAACAGGGCACAGTGGTGAACAGGGCAGGCTGCAGAGTCAGGCAGATATAGGTTCTAATTCCAACTCCTTTGCAACAAAATAGCTTGGTGATCTTCGGTAAGCGTGAATAAGCGCCAATTTCCCCATAATTTGAGGATATAGAATTTAGGTCATTAGGGTGTAATGAAGACCAGCAGGAAATGTATATAAATCACAGGACGTAGCAGTTTAAATGGTAGCTCTCAATATCATCATTTACATGCATCGACTCAGTGACGGACTCCGTGCTAGATTTGGGGGAACAGCGATGTCTCTGACACCATCCTTGCTCTCGGAGCTCCTAGCGCAGAGAAAAAGGCCTACCAGTGAACAGAGAATATCTCCTCCACTCTACATTCAAGCAGTGTGCTAATGAATGAAATGCTGTCTCCAGGGAAGAAAAAAGTTCTGGAGATACCCTTTACGCAGAGATTATCACGAAGAGATAAAAAGTTCAAGACAGTCTCCACTGGAAGAGATGCCATATATATATCAACTTCAGTTTTCACTTGTCAAACCATATAGGGAACTATACAAGACCACAACAAGGCAGCAGTTATTTTAATTTGGGGGGAGGTGTGCGTTTGGAAGGCTCTTGGATATGAAGGTGCCTTTGAGTCTCACTAATTTCTTCTCCATAATATAGACAGATGGAAGGGTGTAAGGGATGGGGGGAATCCTCTGACAAAGATTGGCTTCTCTTTGTATATCAGCTATTTCCCCCCATAAAAGCAGAGTATGAAAAGTGGCAGGGAAAGGGTCACTTCTATCCCCCCCCCTTTTTTGGTATAACAATGAACAAATGTGAGTTTGCTTTTGCAACAATAAAAAAAATCATTGAGAAAACTGCACTTTTTCAAGAGGAGAGAGAAGTCAATGCTTCTGGAAGCAGGTCCCTAAATCCACAGGCTATTTACTCTGTTGAAGGTGTCCAAATGTCACGCCCCTGATTACCACTGCTGCCGACACATACTGTAAGCCCCAAACTGCAAAGTAAAGACTCGGTTGTGGTTGGCACATGTCTTTCCACAACATTCCCAGAACTATAAGACGCCTTTCAGGTATTAAATATGTGAATGGCCTGTGTTTATTTACTTTAAAGAAAGGCATTAGTAGCAGACAGCGGCCTGCACCTCAGCAGCAACCAGAAGATGAATTTCAAGCCAGACCCTTTCTGGAGAGGAGTCGACTCTGCACTGAGTTTTCTTCCACCAAGACTCCTTGTGATTCTTTTCTGAGAGTCTGCCACATAGTCCCCTGTTAACTCACAGGGTTATGTAATCAGAAATCCTACAGGAGATGGCCTTTTGTCGGAAAGTTTATGATAATTCTTATCTGTCACTTCGCTTTAGCAGCAGGAACAGTTACTTATTACTTAGGAATGAGGGTGAGGACTGGAGGACGCATCGAGCCTTGTGGCAAGCGGGCAGTCTACAGATTTATACCTGTTCCCACCCGGGATCCATCTAGCAATACTAAACCTAAAAAGTCGCTCCTGGCAACCCACGCACACAGACATTTCTTTCAATGTCTCTTTATCCGTTAGCATCTCACCACCGAATTCGTGGTGCGCTTCCTGCGGGCTCGGAGGTTCAGCTTCCAGCCCTTCGCTTCGCTGCCCCGGAGGGGAAGCTGGGGCGCTGGGTCCGCGCACCCCGGCTCCCTGCACCCCGGCTCCCCGCGCGCGGGCGCAGCAGAGCAAACGGGCGGGGGCTGTTGCCAGCCGCCCCCTCACCCGGGAGTGATCCACCTCCCCCTAAAAGTCGACAGCCCTTCTCGGTCTCCGCCTCCTCCGGAGTCGGCGCGCCCCGAATCCAGTGCAAGTTCATCCCTGATATTCAAACGTGTGCCCTGCAGCCGCTGGTCCGCAGCTCCCCGCGCGGCGACGCCCCCCTTCCGACGCTCTGGAGGGATTCGAGCCGAGTGGCGCCGCTAGAGCTCCCGACACAAGTTTCGGCCTTGGAGCCAAATCACCTGCCGGCGCCCCGGTGCGCGGGGGCGGCTCCGAGCTCTGCGTGCGCCCGCGTCCTCCCGGCCACGTCTACCCACCGCCTTTCAGCTCGAAGCGGACGCGCGGAGAGGTCAAGAGCCCCTGGTTCCTGAGAGCCACCTGGATGGAGACGGTGGCGGCGCCCCTCGCCCTGCGCCCCGCCCGGAGCCACGGAAACCCGCGCTATCTCCACGCCGCGCAACTTCGTGTTTTCTTCCCGCGGGTCCCAAGCTGCGGGGATTCGCGAAGCCCTCCAAGGGAACAAACCCGCAGCAATCCTCAGCCGGGCCGGCACCTGGGAAGGCAGAGTATCGCTCTGCTGGTTAAATGCCAGGAGCGACCTCGCCGAGCAGAAGGCAAACCGCGGCCGAAACCCAGCGGGCAGAAGTTTACTTTCTCCGCGCGAGTCCCGCAGCCCCGCGCGGGCGAGCGAGCTCCCGCCGCGAAGCTGCTTCCCCCGAGTTGGGAGAGGGACAGGGCGCTCCTGAGCGCGCAGAAGCTCGGGTTTGGGGCTCTCCAGCTGTGCGGCGCCCCGCGATCCCTCCCGACAGCCCGAGGGAGAGAGAGAAGTTGGGGCCGGAGGAAGCCCGAGCCCCGGACGGCTCCTCCGCGCGCAGAGTCTCGGAAATGGCAGCTACAGGGGCCGGGTCTCCACGCGCCGGGTCCCTCCCCCTGCTCCAGCGGAGGCTTTCACCTGCTACCGTCCAGTGTGCAGTATAAGCGTAGACCCTAAATCAGACCAGCTCCAAAAGCTAGGGGTCACCATTCCCCAGGCGGTTCCTTCCACAAGGACACGGGCGAGCGCTAGGAGCTCCTCGGGGAAATGTCGCGCGAGGCAGCGGGCTGGGAAGGGGGCACGCGCGGGGGTGGTGTGCGGGCACCGATGTGTCGGCTCCTCTATTCCAAGGTCCTCGGGGAGCCCCTCGGAGCGCCGCGGCTCGTGGCGGCCCCCACTCGAGGGCCCGGCGAGAGGAGGGGCCGGAGCGGCGCCGGAGGACCGGGGGGTCCCGGGGTGTTCCGTAGTCCGGGGACCCCGCTCGGGCAGCCGGGGAAGTAGCTGGCCTCCGGGAGAGGCCCGGAAGCCTGGATGCCAGGGAGGGCGGGGACCCTGGAGGCGGCCGAGCGCGTTCCGGGGCTCGCGGCGAGCCAGCGCCCGCAGCAGGCGCCCGCTAACTAGTGAGGAGAGGTCCGGTCTCGGCGTCCTCCGCGGCCTCGGAGCCCCCGCCCCTCGCGCCCCGCCCCGCCCCGCGCCTCCCGACTCCTTGCGCGCCAGTGGCCTGGGGCGGCCGGCGTGGGGCTGGGCGTGCGTGTGTTGCTGCGCGCGCCTGCGTGTGTGCGCGCGTGTGTGCGCAGCCCGCGCGGAGCCCGGCCGCTGGGACCCGCCGCTCGCCGCCCGCCGGCGTCCCCGGGGCCCGCAGCCGCCGCCTCCAGCGGCTCACCTGGCGCCGCGCGCCCGCCCAGCCCGCCCGGCCGCCGCAGCCCCGGCGCAAAGTTTCCCGGCGCAGACCCCGCGGCGAAGGGCCGCCGGGGAGGTGGGCTTCTGACGCCGCGCCTCTCGCGGCACCTCTCCCCCGTCCCCACCTAATCCGAGCAGAGAGTAGATATTTTCCAAATTCAGGGGAGGAAAGAGAGGGGAGCGGCCGCAACTGAGAGCATCCGTTTCTTTCCTGCCCGCAGCCCTGGAACTGAGGATGGGCCTGCGGGGTTGAAGAAGAAAATGCGATAGCCAAGTTGGCCGAGGAGCGGCTGGATGCCGGCGAGGTGGTCCCCGTCTCCGTCTCCACGGGCGTGACGATTTGCAGGCGCCTCCAGGGCGAGAGCTTCACGCCGCCACCCGCTCCGTCCCCGAGGAAGGAAGAGCCGCGGAGCCGCGCGGGAGCGAGTCGGGGGAAAGCCCGTGGGCTCGCGCGCGTCGCAGCCGTGGCTTTGGGTTTTCAGGACCGGGAAGAATTAGCAGCATCTCAAGGTAAGAAGCAGCAACTCCGCTGCCCGAATTGTCAGGTGGAAGAATGACTTAAATAAGGGTTGGGGAGGGGCTGGGGGGTGAGCCGAGTTAGGGGGGCGTCTCCGGGGGTCGCCGAGCGCGCGTCTCGGGGGCGGGCCAGTCGGAGGGGAGCCGGAGCCGCCGCTGCTCAGGTGGGAGGCAGAAAGCTGGAGGCGGCGTCCTGACCTTACACTTTTTGGGAAGCTATTGGAAAGAGGTGTCGAGCTGGGCGTCTGTCCAGGCTGGTTTACAGCGTGCGTTTGTGCGTGTGCTCTTCCGGCCAGATTTTTTTTTTTTTCCAATTAGCACAGCAGACCCACGCCCTGGTTGCCATAGAGCGCTGGGGGCTCGGCCACCGCCTCTAGGACACCCGGCCAGGTGAGCCTGGCGCAGGTGGGCAGGTGGGGGCGGCGGCCTCCGGCGGGCGGGGTGCGGGGCGCGCGAAGCCCACGCCGCCGCCCCGCTGGCTCCACGCTGCCCGCGTCGGAGCCCGGGCGCCGCAGGTCTGGTGCGGTTCCTCTCGCCTCCGCTAGAGGCTCCCAGCGGGCGCCGCGCCGCCGGTGGGTGTGGGGGCGCCGGGAGGCGGAGGGCGCGCGCGGGGAGCGAGCGTGCCTGCGGGGCGGCGGGGCGGGCGCGGCGCGGGGCGGCGAGCCGGGCTCGGGTGGGGGGCGCGAGCGGAGTCCCGGCGGCCTCCCGGCTGCGCGCAGAGCTGCGGGGACGCGGGTCCGAACGCGGGCTGAGCTCGGAAAAGCCGTGCCCTGAGCCGGAGCCACTTCGGGGACGCGATCCTAAGGACAGTCCCAGGAGGTAATACTCTCTTTCACCAGCCCCCCCTCCCCTCCTCCCCCCCAGCCCCGGCGGTTATAGGTAAATTCTCAGCCAGTTACGCCAGGGGGGCAGCAGTGCGGGGTGCAGGGTGCAGGTCTGTGGGGTCCGTATCCAGAGGTGCCTTTCAGACTCGCTCGGTGCCATGTATCTCGCCCGGCTCCCCCGCACATTTGCCTGCTTGAAGGGAAGTTTTCTGCCGAGAGCGCCTGCTTTGGGCCCGGCTGCCGGGAGGTGAGCCGGGGTCCCGCTGCGCGCCCCGGAGCTGCAGTGGGCTGGAGCGCGCGCCTCCAGGGATGGGGTGTGGTGCAGGAAAGATCACCACACCCTCTCCTTTCTCTCTCCTTGCTTTTCACCTGAGGGTGAAGTCTCCCCGTCTAGCTTTTTGCTGATTTCCCTTCCCAAGGGGCTGGCTCTGAGAACGGAGCGAAGCTGCTGGAAGACTTGGAGAGAGAGACGGGGAGGAAGTGGTGCCAGAGCGCCGGGCGGCGAGGGGCAAGTTGGGCTTGTGGGCAGGGCAGAGCGGCGCGCAGCCTCGGGGTTCAGGTGGTTGGATGAAGTCTGATTCATGCCACATTTCACACTGTCTTGGACATGATCCTTGCTCAAGCCACTAACAAAAGTCATTTCCGCTAGGCATTGCCTTGGGCACCGGTGGGCTCTGAATGTTGAATGATTGTGTCTACACCAAAAAAAAAAAAAAAAAAAAAGTGGGTATTGTATGTCCGGGGTGTGATGACACCGGGTCTGTCGGGCAGCTGGCGGTGTATGTTCTGTGTGTGTTGTATCCGTGCATACCCAATGTGGTCGTTTCACACTCAGGATTGCAATTTTAGAGTCCCCTAAAGGTGGCTCTTAACAAACGGGACTTGTGATGTTAAACCTCCTGCAGAATAATACTGAAGAAAACAGCAAATCCGATGGGGCATGGAATATTCGAGGAACGCGGAATAAAAGCCGGGAGCCAGCCTTTGGAAAATATTGGGCCACGTACTGAAAGAGGGAAACCTGTTTTTCAGACATGGGAAGCGGTGGTTAACATTTTAAAGGAGGGGATGTTCCTCCCTGCACTGTCATCACCACCCAGCAGCGTGCATTACTTCCAACACAGTTAAGAGTATGAGGCAGGAAAAAAAATGAAGCACTTCCTGCTGAGAACCAGTAAAATGCCTTGCGAGCTGCTGGCAGGTATTTCTCCTTAAGAATTTAAATGGAATGGGCTGCGTGTTGATGATGAGTGAAGTGGTTTGGTGATCGCTTACGTGTGGGGCATCCGTTATATTTGATTAAGGTGGATATGTAAGTTAATGTTATATAATAGGTGTAACTTAGTGGAACTGGAATCAGGCCAATTTACGGATGCTTTTCATTCCAGAATAACACGTCGCATGATTTCCAGGAAGATTTATATAAAGTTGGCCATTCACATATTATAGTGGGTAGAACTCTGTGCAGAAGGCAAGAATAAATATCTGAAATCTCAAAAAGGATGGTTTATGTTCTTAAAAGAGACTGTTCTAGGATTTGTATTATGTGACAAAACAAGTTGATGTCTAGATACAGTTATCTCCATGTATAGCACAATTTATTTATTTGTCGGAATGAATTAACCAAGACCAATACATAATAAGGGCTCAGTTTTCTGTCTGAAAGACACCTCTGAAAACAGAGGAAGATCTGCTGGTATTAAGAATCTGTGTATATGATGCGTAAGAGCTATTGTGTTTCCTGACAGTTAATTGAATCAAACTAGTGAGGCTGGTTTGTAACCTCAAAGTCAGTTTTAGGACTCCATCTCTAAAGCATTTTTTTCTCTCTAATAAATGCTATTTTTAAAGAGGCCAAACATTGGTATGTTCCTGGGATGCCATGGATCTCAAAAGCCCTGCAAGTCCTCTGAAACTTCATGTCAAGAATCAGAAGTGATAGGACGTTGTCAGCAATTAATTGGCTTGATGCTTCTGTTAAAAACTGATTATTATCTGGCTCATTACGGTTGATTTCATTTGGTCTCTAGATATTCTGTGAAAGGACTCTAGGTGGAAATGTTTTCCTGTAGTACAAGGAGAGGAGGTCACTATATGCAAAAAGGCTTGTCAGTTACCCATTCTCCAATGTGGCTGCATTTTATCCGTAGGCAGGATGCCAGATTAAAAAAACCCAAAAATCAGTTTTCTGAATTTGCATGAATATTTCCCTCCTTGTCATAACCCTCAGCCTCTGGGTACTTCATTTATAATGTTGATGAAGAAATGTCACCAAGCCACTTCCGTGTATGGTTTAGGGCTACATTGATGTTAACAACTTTAGGAACTATTTAGTCATACAAGATCGTATTTCCTGAAAGAAAATCAATCGGGCTTAAAAAAGATATTTGAGATGTTTGATAAGGAAAGGAGAATGGGAGAGACAGGTTAAATACCAAGCAAAAGGTTTACCCATCTAACTGCATGCACGATTTCTCCCTTCAGCAACCATTTCTTTAACTATTAAATGATCTTTTTCTATTATTTGTTTCCACCCTCCCCTTTCCTCTTTCTCACGTCTTCCCCTCCCCCCTCTCTTCTGTCTTTCATTACTTTATTTTCTCTCTCAGTTAAAATATTTCCTTCAGAAAGAAATCCATGGCAATATACAAGGTGGGGCAGAAATAGGTTTATAGTTGTGAGTGCCTGAAATAGTTTATCCTTGTATTATTTGTTGATTATTGTATTAATTTCCATATGAACAACTATGAACCTGTTTTTGCTCTGCCCTGTAAGTTATTTTACAATCATCAGTCCATAATTGAATTTCAAATGGGAGGTACTCTTAAGATATTGATTGTTTCATTTATTTTAAAACTTTATGCAGAAGAAACCCACTAGAAAGTGGGGTTGAGTCTTTAGGGAGTAGGGGTCATCAGTTGACCTTTGCCTCTTGCATCCTGGATGCCTGCTGTGTCTTGGACCCCCACTGGCTTCTGCTTCTGGGAAGCACACAAGCACGGATGGTGGTCTCTGGAGAGAGATGGGCTGCCTTGCAACATGGTGCATTTGCTTTGGGTGACTTATTTCCATGTGGTTAGTACACTCTGTGTGTGCACAGTGGTCGACATAGTCAGATATGAAATGTTCACGTTAAGCAAATAGTGAAGCCGCCCCCCTCAGTGTGGAACTGTTCAGGAATTAGCCCATTTTAGGAGACCCTTAACTCCATCTAAGTCGTCAGTGAATGTAACTACTTTTTAAATACCACTCAACAAATACAGTTGCTAAATGGTTTGGAAATGTCCTCAGAGAGAAAATCTAGTGTCCAAAAATCTCCCAAGAGAAACTAATTCAGTACCACTGGGAGGCAGCGTGAATGAGCAGGAAAAGCACTGGACTTGGCTACCCGAAGACTTGACTTCTACTCTGTCTGTTATGACTAATGGTGTCACTTTGGAAAAGCTCTCTTGTTTTTCTAAGGCTCTGTGTTGAATTCTGTAAAATGGGAAAATTTAATATCTACCCACTCTTTTTTTATGTTTAAAATTTGACCACACTTAGATTTAAGCTTTGGGAAAAGTAAAATGTTTCAGTGCCAGCCAAGTGCATGTCTGTCCTTATAACACTTGATAGAGAAGTACATGAAATATATTTAAAGAATCCCTATTAAACTTCCAGGACATAGATTTTGATATGCATTTGATAAGAGGTATTTTTTCTGGAGTTGCTATTAGCAAGTGTCATGAAAGTAAGATTTAAACTAATACATACCTATGTGAGATAATTTTCTCAAAGTTATTAATATGGTACAACTTGTGGGATGTTTATTGTGTGAGACATAAGAGTCTATCTGGGCATTTGAGGTGTTTTTAGATTTGTGATGATAAAGAAGAGGGAAAAGAAAACAAGAGTAAAATATTTTTGAATAATAAAATATAAATTGAGTAGTGCCCACCCCCTATTTTTAAAAATATGTCTTTATTGATTTCAGAGAGAGGAAGGGGGAGGGAGAGAGAGAGAGACAGAAACATCAGTGATGAGAGTCATTGATCGGCTGCCTCCTGCACGCCCCCTGCTGGTTATCAGCCCGCAACCCGGGCTCATGTCCTGACCAGGAACTGAACTGCGATCTCCTGGATCCTAGGTTGATGCTCAACTGCTGAGCCACACCGGCTAGGTGAACCCCCCATTTTTTAACAGTCTGCATATTTCTTCTTCTTGTATATACTTATTATGACATAAATAGCAATTGCCATGGATTTCATTCGGTCAGTTACCCAATTTCTATAAACACTAAAAATACAAAGCTTGTGAAATGTTAATTCAGTGGTTTACTTTGTGAAGTTGGACAGAAAACTAATGCAGTATTTTAGATTTAACAACAGAATTTGGTGACTTAGCTGCTAATTATTTATAGGTTATTTTCTTTAGGTGAGTTAGTAAGAAAGTAAATGGTAGATATTAAATGATTCATTGATTTGAATAAAATTTTAAAAGCTCCATTGAAATTATTATGTGCTCTGATAAAATATGAGATTTGCTAGGATTTGAGACTAGAATAAATTTTGTTGCTTTTCTAGATGTGTTCACTAGTTAACATAAAGAACAGCCTATCTTTACTGGTTGCAAGGATGTCAAATACCATTTCCTTCCCCAGAATTTTAGTGCCATTGTCAATATAAACTATAAGTATATTTTCTCTATTAATATTAATAAGAGGAAAAGCAAACCTAGGGACCTGGCCTAGAAAATAAATTTTATATATATATGTGTGTATGTGTGTGTGTGTGTGTGTGTATATATTATATATATATATATATATAATATATATTATATATATATTGCAGATAATAGAACATAGTATCAAATTGTGTATAAAGCAATAATCATTCCCTTTGCAAAAATCATTACCAAATTTCAGTGTAACAGAAATATATGCAAAAAATCTAGATTCTCAGCACATTTTAGTTTCTTAGTGTAGCACTAGAGAGTTTTTGAAATGGATTCTAAATTGGACTGCATAAGAGGATTTTGTGTCTTCATACAATCTCATTCTATTATAATGTAACTGTGGTGAGCTGCAAGAGATCTATCTAGTAGCCAGCATGAAGAGAAATAATTAGCATAAAACCTGTATTGCTGCTGGTGTACTGGGGAGCCAGCACAGTGCCTTGTGATAAATGTTGATTTTGATATGGTGGGCTTCATTTGTCAAAGGGAAAGAGCCTTTATCTTCTTAACTATTTTTTTACTCGACTTTGCTATAACATATATTTATATATTTATTACATTAGATATAATTTTATTATATATTATACAAATATATATTTTATATCTAAAATGTTACATATATTTTATTACATATGTTTTATATATACTTTATATACTATATCATTATATACACTGTACTTTATGTATAAGTTCGTATATACACACACACGTATATGTGTATACACACACACACACACACACACAACGCTAAAAGCAGTCTTTGGTCCTTGTGAAGATATGTCTTTGACTGTAACCTACTGCTTAAGCATCTGATTATAGATTTCAAATTGCTTCTCTTTGTGATTTGCCTTCCATTTCATTTGTAGGTAAATGCTAAAACCATAGCTCTGGTCTCAGTTAAATTTACACCAGTTAATACTCAAATATTTATTGATGTTAAAGTGATTTTTTATATCATGGTCGGGCTATGGTGATGCATGTGAACTGGTTTTTGTTCTTAAGTTCTTAAGCATCTTGTGATCTTGTTCTGGAGAGAAGGCAGAAGTGGATGGGAAGCTAACAGGAAATGGGCAGTCTCTCAACTTATTCAGACAATTCTCATGATGTATCCATACAAAATAAAAATACAGGAGTTGTGTCACCAGGCAATTCAGAATAGAGTAAAGTGAGAGTAGTTTGGAATTCATAAACGGGGACAAATTGGGTGAGGTGAGTGGAATATAAATGAACAGTAAATACATAACCTTGCTAATAATCAAAGCTGTGCAAGTGAACACAGTAGGGACATAGTCTTGTTGATGAGCTGGGACAAAGATGAAATCATTGATAGATTCCATGTGTTGAGAATGGAGTGGGGAATTGTATACATATATAGTGTATTTTATATATATACATATATATAAATAATTGAAGACATTGCCAACTGGTTCAGTACATCTGGAGTGAAATGTAAATAATTATTTTAAAAATACCTATTATAAATGTTTGTAATAATTATCTTTATAGGTCCTTTTCTAGAAATTTACCTCAGAAATGCACTCCTGAATGTTTGAGGATATATTATGTAGGCACAGTTAGAACTATATAACCTGAATGGTTTCATATCTTTCAAGGGACCTAATATAGTTAAAACCTTTCTATGCCAAATCAACTGGTGAACAGATAAACAAAATGAGCTGTATCCCTACCTTGGACTAACATTTAGCAATGAAAATGGGTGAAATACTGATACATGCTATACAGCCTGAATAAGGCCTCAGAAACATTACGCTGAACGAAAAAGCTAGACACATCCTTCCATTTATATAAACTATCCAGAAAAGCAAATCTACAGAATTTAAAAGTAGATTGGTGCTTACCTCGCGCTAGGAGTGGGGATGGTGAGTGACTGCAAGTGGACACATGTCCTTGGGGCTGATGCAACTGTTCCATAATTGGATGTGGTGATGGTTGCACAGATCTGTAAATTTACTAAAAATCATTGAATTGTTCGCATAACATAAGTACATTTAATGGTATATAAATTCTTTCTCAATACAGCTATTAAAATGCCCCAAATTTCACATGATCTCACTCATATGTGGAATCTAATGAACAAAATAAACTGATGAACAAAACAGATCCAGAGACATAGGAGCATGGGACAGACTGAGGAATCTCAGAGGGAAGGGGGGAAGAGTGTGTGCGTGTGGGATTAACCAAAGAGTTTATATGCATATATGCATAACCCATGGACACAGACGATAGTGTGGAGAAGGCCTGGGGGTGGGGGTGGATGCTGGGTGGAGGGGATCTATGGGGGAAATAAAGGGACATCTGTAATACTTTCAACAGTAATGATTAAAAAAACCCAACAATACCCCAAAGTCTTCCAACAAAGTAAGCCTCAGGCACAGATGACTTAATAAAATTATCTGAACATTTAAGGAAGAATAATACCAATTGTATACAATCTTTCCCAGGAAATTATGGAGGAGGGAACACTTCCCAACTTATCCTGTGAGACCAGCATTACCCTGATACCTGCACCAAGAAAAGTTAATGTAAAAATAGAAAACTATAGACCCATATCCTTTACGAACAGAAACGCAAATAGCTTTAACACAACTTTAGCAAGTATAAGTCAACAGTATATACAATAATGAAACATCATAACCAAGTCGGGTTAATTCTAGAGATGTAATGTTGGTTTAATGTGAGAAAATTAATCAGCATAGTTCACCATATTAACAAAATGAAAACAGAACAGTCTGACCATCTCAGCAGATGCCGCAAAAAGTGTTTGAGAAAGTCCAACACTTGATGAAAACTCTTAGCCAATATTCTAGGATGGTAAGGGAGCTTTGGCTCGATGTAGAACATCTGCAGTAAGCGTGTGGCTGACGTGACACTTGCTGGTGACAGACCAGATGCTTTCCCTCTCATCTGGGCAACAAGGAAAGAACGTCTGCTCGCCTCGCCTCTCCGCAGCATCGGTCTGGAAATGCTAGCCAGCAAAGGAGGCGAGGAGAGGGCTCCAAAAGGCACACAGATGGTAAATGAAAAGGCACAGGGTTTAAACACGGACTTATGGGAGCATTTTAACACATCCATACATCCCTATAATTATATAGTAATACAATGAGATACACTTTAAAATACACATACAGTGACTTCTGTGGTACTTGTTCAGTAAGAAGGCAAGGGAATGTGGTTCTCCACATGCGGTCATGGTAAGATCAGGATGTTTTGCGCAGTAGGAATATGTGACTAGAACATTTAGTGTGTGGTGGGTGGATTGGTTTTAAGCACTGAGATAGGCCCTGGTAAGGGGGACAGATATTATCTTGCCTTTGAGAAACTTACAGGCTAATTTGGGAAAGAACTTATAAGCAGTGGGAAGAAACAAAATATATAATGAGAATTTGTGCACATAAGAAACGAAGTAGAATGTCTCGTATTTACCCATGAGCGTTGGGAGAGGGATGGGAAGATTTCTCCAAGAGGCGCCTGGTACCCAGTGAGCACTCAGCAGAGAGCTTTATTTATTTTTTTATAATAGACTAATACAAACCGTTCTTTCCTACTTCACCTCATTCCCCTTTGTATTCAGTAATACATGCTGTACTTCCCCGTCACATTGATTTTGCTTGTATTGTTACGGTCTTTTCTCACTTAGAATAATTGCCACGTTACCACCCGCCTTTGTTGAGAACCTTCTGTGAACAAATACATCATCCTAAGTACTAGGGATTCCCTGTTGCCTAACGCATATCTTCATTCATTTATTAATCTAATTGAAGCCCTTTTCTTCCTACGTAATTTTTAATATTTTTTTCATTTGTTTCTGATGACAAAACTAAAGCATTCACACCATAAAAATCATATAGTTATAGAAATCCATGGTTTACAAAGCGAAAGAGCTTCCTGGAGCTCCCTCTCTCCCAGGACTTTGCGCGAGTGGGAAGCCGCGTGCGCAAGAAGTGAGAGGGGTGAGATGGCGCGGGCCAGGGGCGGGCAGGAGGGCCGCGGCCGGGGCCCAGGGCAGCCTTGAGGGTGCTTGGCAAGTGGGGATTTTTCAAGTACAATGTTATACTCTGCACAGTGTCACTACTTCCTGTGATTGCAGAATCTTCAGCAAAATCACACAAGTCCTGGTAGCATTTGTGTAGCTGGATTCCTGTTAGAGGCTGATAATGGGTTATTTTTGTGTCAAAGCTGGGGAAGCCACACAAAAGAGCCATCATGTGCGGATAAGAGAACAGCAGCAGATACATACATCACAGAAGCGCCTCCCTTGGATCTTTTCCATGTGTGGTCTTAACTATCTAGTCCATTTACTCATGTCCTGGATGCATAACTTCCGACACATCCCCTTCAAGTTGTAGTTTCCCACGCCCTTAAGCACTGCAGCCTGTAGTATGATTATTTTGTGTACATGGCTTAATGAATATTTTTCACTGTTTTCCATAAAAACTCATGCTATCCAGCTAAATTAGATTGATGGCACTCTATCGCGCTTACTTTCCTAGAGGACTTTTTGGTTGAGATAACTGGATAGCATGCTAGAACATACTATATTAGTGATAATATTTTTGTAGATGCTGAAATTAGGAAGGGAACATTTCTAGTGGGTTCTGTATTCAAGAATCTCACAGGGTACTACGTGAACTTTCAATAAAAATATATCTTCGGCAGAGAAACTGTAATCATCATTTAAAAATGAAGTATTTTTCAGTTATTACACTTGAACATAGGTATGAACAAGATTGATGGAATTAAGGTGGAATATGAATGGAGATAAATTCTGCATGTTACTCATAGGTGCTTACATAGCCTGGCAAAGTGCTTAGGTCTGGGTGGCTGTTGGTAGAGTTCAAGAGAAAGTAAGCAGGTCGGTATAGGGGAAATTAATAATTTAAAATCACAGCTTTAGAATATGGATGCTAATCAGATGTTTTGTCACTAGTAACCGTAGAAAACCATGGAGAAGTTATTTGCATTTTGGGAGGGGGACAATCCTCTATCTTTCCATTTAGCTCTCCTTGTAGGAGAAGAAAGAATATAGGTACTAAGTATACTAACTTCTTTATAAGAATACAGTGTTAATGAATTTAATGAATATACTAAGTTTTGAATTTTGGAAATAGTATTAAAAAGTATTTTAGTACTTACTGGTGAAACCATTCCATTTTTTACATGTTTGCATGTCTTTGTACATTGAGATCCCTCCAACTGAAATAGTATTTTCCAGATTATTTGGGCCAATTCCTATTTATTCTTTAAAAACTAGCCTAATATCATATCCTCAGTAAAGCATTCCAGAATCTCTGGACAAAGTGCCGTCTTTCTACTTTTGCAAGTTTTTCTTGTTACGTGTATTTTTAAAAAATATATTACTACTTTGGTTCACTGTCCTGTATATCTTTCCAAAGCTTGTGGACCTTGAGTGTAAAAATTATATCTTATTTGTAACTGTGCTTTTTAAAAATACTCTAGAATATATAACCAGTTCTTATTAAATATTTTTGGAATGAATTGAAATGTGACTTTTAGACCATTTTGTTTAAAATTATATCCAAAGCCATTGTTAATACTATTTCCAGTTGGTAAAGGAGGTAGGTAGGGTGCAACAATTACAAGTTTAAACGTTTGGTTTAAATCCTGACTCTGCTATTGGCTGCTAATTATTGGACATTGAGGAATTTCTTGATCTCATGATATATTAGCTTTTTAATATTAAATAGGTGTAATAGCATGTTTCTGCCCTGCACACCTTACATGGAGTTTACTGTAATAGAATAGATACTGAGTGAACACAAACTTGTGTACTCAGTACCTATACAAATGAAGTCATTCCTGCATTAAATATATATTTAAAAGTCACTGATAAAATAATCTCCAGTGCAAGGATGTGTGTCACTTTCTTCAGTGAAATGGGGAATTTGTATAGAAAAGCAAAAACAAAACCAATCAACGAGAAATTTCTTTCTATTGGATTTTTATTGCCTTTTTGTAACATCATTTCCTCAACTTTTCATATCGTATGAGTTTTATTTTATAAGTTATGAAACAAGGGTTACAATACAGATCAGACAGTTTGCAGTTTAAAGACCTTGCTGCAGATGGGTCTGTGATAACTTTCCTGCAGTCGTTTATAATTTGGTGGAAGATTGTTGTGCAACTGCTTTGGATCTGAGTAAGCACCGACTTTTACCATCTCTTCCAGTTATAGTCAATTTGCATGAAACCATCATCCTTTTTATTTTGAATATTTTACCATTTCAAACCCTTGTATCCGATTTTCTCCTGTCTTCTTACTTGGTACTTTCTAGATCACTGACAGAGAGAAATTCAGAGAGCAGATAGTTACTGATTTAATGGTCGTTTGCTTCCGGGAGATCCACCGTTATGGGCTCTGATAGTATAAGGGGTTATCGCTCTATGCCTAAATCTAGTTTGCTGGAAATAAATGATGTTTTTCATCTCTGCCCAGTATTCGTATTTGGCCAATGTTACAGAGCCTAATCAGATTTTCTGCCATTCATTTTGCTATGATGGACCATTTTTCTAGGTGTTTTTTACTTAAGCCAGATCCTCACAGCATTTTTATCTTTAATTTGGTTTCACATATCTGGGAGAAACTCTAGGGTAGTTTAGCCTGATTTCTAAACTTTTCCCCCATTTTTATAATAGCTTTTTATCTTAATGCTTCTGAGATTCTCTTGGTTATATATGATATTTTCCAGAGGTATTTTAATAGTTTTGCTTTTATTTGGATTCACTGTGAAGTGTTGTTGTTTTTTTTCCATTTTCTTTCTGACATTTCCATTCGCTGAAACTGCATTTACCTAGTGATTTTTTACATACGCGTTTCTTATTTAAACAGGTGTTTATCCCCTTTGCCTCTACTACTCTGCCTTCCCCCCTGCTCAGTGGGGTCATTCCTTTTCCTGCTCATGGATAAAATCTCAGATAGGCCTCATATGTTTTTTACTTACTATGAGAAAATGAAATGTTCCGTGATCACTTCTAATCAAGTGAATAGTTTCATTTCTGAACGGTCTCATTGGTTTGGTAAGGAAGTCCTGAATTTACTTAGTGGTAAGGCGTCCCCCGTCTCAGTTCCAGCCAGCTTTACGCTGGCCACTTTCCATGGAGAAAGGGGGCGCTGGTCAGCCTCTCCCCCCCACCCCCAAATTGCCACCTGGATTTTTGTCCCGTTCAACTAGGTTGCCACAGGCTCTTCCTGGGTTGAACCTCAGAAAAGTAGAATAAAGGTGAGGTGTGACGTGATTGGCACGAATGTAACCTTGGACCAGCTGTCTCCGGGTGTGGGGGACACTTTATTTTACCGTAGGGTGGTGTGGTAGACACGAATGGGACTCATCAAAACTTTCTGTGCATCTTGAGCACATGGCGGGATTGAACTTTCTGGCTTTCTGTGGCTGAGTGAGACCGTATGACCAGTTCCGACTCAGGTTTGTGGGCAGAAATGACAAATCCCCCCGAAGGTGTGACAATCTCCTGAAACTGCAGCCAGCATCTTTCGAGCCGGCGGCTGCTCCGGCCGCCCGAATCCCTGGAACTTCAAAGAGAAGCCGGCCCCGACCACGACTGACCCGCCGCAGACCGTGTTACCTGACCCGAGACACTAATCTCCGTGGGTTAAGCTGCTGGCGTCGCGGGATTGCTTCATACCACAGGAGAAGCTGACCTATTGAAACAAAAAGAGAAGTGGGTCGCTCAGAGGCGCTTGATGGGACGAATTGGTTACAGTTTCTGTGACACAGGAAATGCATTTTCTTCTGCCTAGATGCATAATATTTCTTTCTTAATTCCTGGACATCTGGAAATACATTGCCTCTATTAGGGTTACTCCATCCCTTAGGCAGGATCTGAAATGTTTCCAAGTAAGCCCTTTCTTCTAAGTCGCCAGCCTCTGATTTTTTACAGAGGTTTACACAGTCTTACCTCTCCCAGGGAAATTATAGCTAGCACCTCTATTTCCCTGGACAATTCTGGACGGCCTTTCACTTTTAATTCAATTTATGAATGGCTTAAACATTATTGAATGACACAAACTGTGCTCTAATAATCCTCTGGAACATACTCTACAGCAGTGGTGTTAGACCAGCCTGCTCTAAGCTGCATATCAGACATTGAGCATTGTATCCCCTAAGCTTCAGTGTAAACAGTTCCATCTTTTGAAGAGGCTTCCTTAAGGCTTCTGCAAGGTGTGAGGTGAGGAGGTGGTGGTAGGATTTATAGCACATCAACAACTCCACAATTTTTTCTTCTACCTAGTTTTTAACCTTTTTGACCACTTAAACTTCAAGGAAAGTGGACTCACAAACCTGGTTTTTGAGAATTCTTTTGCCAGTTCTGCATTGGTGACTTAGTACTTTCATATAAAATGTAGGCAATACCTGTCGGCTATCATTTGGTTCTTGGCCTTGGGATCTTAATTGAAACCCACAGAGAACACATCTCATTTAACACCTTGCTCTAAGAATATTGTGGTAGGGCATGTTACAGATCAGCAACTTTCAACATTTTTCATCTATTCTGTGGCACACCAATATATATATATATTCTGAACTGACAAATAAGTAGATATAATTGTAATTCATTCACACTGAACAGCTGTTGTTGTGTTGGCTGTTGTTATTTTTTTAAATTCTCACCAGAGGGTATTTTTTTCATTGCTTTCCAGAGAGAGTGGGAGAGAGAGAAACGTTGATTGGTTGCCTTGTGCAAGGGCCCCGACCAGGGCTGGGGATTGAGCCTGCAACCAAGGTACGTAGGTGCCCTTGACCAGAATGGAAGCCGAGACCCTTCAGTCCACAGGCCTACTCTATAACCACTGAGCAACCGGCTAGGGCTGTTTTTTTTTTAATTTGTTTTTTTTATTTTTTTTATTTGACACTCTAAGGGAAAAGAGGTCAGTGCCCCTGACTAAATAAATAGTCAGGTAGTCCATGTTTTAAAAATTCTTGAGGCACACCAGAGCGCCCTGGCACACTGGTTGAAAATCTCAGCAGAAGATTATTAGAGCATAGTGTGTGTCATTCAGTATTTTTAAAGCCATTCATAAAGTGAATTAAAAATACATTTGCCTGCAGCAGCAGAGTCATGGCCTCTCTGGAGGAATCACAAAAATGAATTATGGAAAGCTCTGGCAACTTATTTTTTCTTGTTGTTAAAATCAATAAGGTACTATTCATAAATAGTGTAAATTCACTCACTGCTCATTAAGGCTGTTTGGTGCTTCTATAAGGATTGTTAAGTGGAACCTACTGAAGAGATTTAAGCACAATGTAGTTATTCTTGCCATTGCGGGAGGGCCTACACAAAAACTGATGTGCAGTTAACTGCACATTTATTCCAAAAGATTGCTCTGGCTAAAACAGGTAGTGAATCAATCTTTAAGATTGATTACTTCTGTTATAAGTAACATGAACCCCTCTGGGGTTTGGGAGGGAAAGTCAGAGAAACTCTACAAAAGCATAATATATATTATACATTAATAACATTATCCAGTGTTCACTATAAAATTTTAGACTTAATGAAACCATGAACAAAGATGCTGCATTTTATCTTGATACGGAACATTAAATCATTGTAGTTAAAAACAAACCTAAAATAAGCAACTATTCTAGTGTATAACTACATTGTAACTTTGCAAGTATTATTATTGTTTTATCTATTTTATTAAAAATATTATTATTATTTTTAAAGGTGAGAGACATAATGGCCGCATTTTAAAAATATATCTTTATTGATTTCAGAGAGAGAGGAAGGGAGAGGGAGAGAGAGAGATAGAAACACCAATGATGAGTCATTGATCGGCTGCTTCCTACACGCCCCTGACTGGGGATCAAGCCCGCAACACAGGTATCGATCGGGAATCGAACCTCGATCTCCTGGATCCTAGCCCAGTGCTCAACTGCTGAGCCACACCTGGCCAGGCCTTATTTTTATTTTTAATTCTCACCGAAGGATATTTTTTCAGTTGATTTTTAGAGACAGTGGAAGGGAGGGATGGAAGGGGGAGAGAGTGAGAAACACATCGATTGGTTGCCTCCCTCATGATCCCTGACCAAGGCTGGGAGCGAACCCTCAACCCAGGCATTTTCCCTTGATCAGGAATCGGACCCTTGACCCTTATGTCTGAGGGCTGGTGCTCTAACCACTGAGCCATGCCAGCCAGAGCTCTTATTTAATTTTTTGATTCACAGTCCTTCATGTGACAAGTATATTATTGCCTTTTAAAGATCTAAGCCACATTGATGAACAGAAGTAGAAATTTTCATAAAAAATATTTTTGGACTTCTTACCGCTTGTCTTTGGGGATGCTCTAATGAACAGCTGAAGAGTTTGAGCAGTGTAAGATTTTGCTTTGATTAAGAGAGGGACATTTCCATAGTCTAGTCTAGGTTGGACTATTGTATGACTGATAGCTATGCAATTTTAAGTTGCTGTTTTCCAAAGAAAGCTAGCAATTTAAGCTACAAATTTCTGAGCGCCAGGTGTTTCTGTGCAATGTTTGTTATTTTGTACAGATGATTTAATGTCAGCTCTGGACACTGCCACCATCTGGTGGCCTTGTAAATTTCCATCACTATAGTCTATAGCCTAAGCTTTGGGGGCATCTATCAGAATAGCTCATGTGAGTTTATATGGACTTGGAGGCTCTGAAGAGAGAGAGAGAGGGAGGGAGGGAAGGAGAGAGGGAGGCATGCTCAGTTGCAGTTGGTGATTGCAACTGAGTATGCCTCACACTCCTAGCAGTGGGTAGAAAAGTGAATTACTCAACCTGGGATTTGCACCGTGATACCTGATGAACACATCTATTAGTCCTGAAATGTTTTCTATTACTTGTTACATCTTCTTTCTCTGCCCCAGCCCAGAAAACCAGGCATTTGTTTTCTTGTCATCTATAAAATTTTCCAAATACTACGCATTAGACCTTAATTACCTGTATATACTTTCATAGCCTTTGTATTGCTTTTTAATTAGTTAATTTGGGTTAATCTTTTATCTCAAATTAGACTGTGGGCTTTTTTAGGACAAATGCACTATTGATTTCTTTTGCATGCCTGAGTCCTAGCACATTTAAGAGTATTTTCAATCTTTGTTTAATGCCTGGGAAAGGTTCTCAGAACCAGTTTTACAAAATGATAAAAGAAAACCATGATGTTTTATGTTAGTTTTAGCATCTTCTACCTTAAAGCCCCAAGCTGCATAGGCTAAATATAATGGATAAGATGGAGATATTATGAAGAAATAATAAGAATATTTCTTTATTCTTTAATACAGTTATATATTCCATAACATTTTAAACACCTTTTTATACATAAGAAATATAAAAGGAAGTTGCTTATCGGGCAAATAAATATATTTTAGGAACAAGGGAAGGACAGTGGAAAATCAAGTCCTTTATGAAATTAGGAAGTTTTGTGGGTAGAAAGAATATGTAATTCAATGCTAGACTTTTTTTTTTTTTAATTGGAAGTCGTTAGTTACAAGATACTTAAAAGTCCCAAGGAGTCAATATAATTGGGTAACTCAGTGCTATTTGGGGGTAGGGTGGGGTGGGGTAGTTAGGACCATTATAGAAAAAATGATTGAACCACAATGTATCAAGAGATATAAAATATCAACTATTTTCTTCCAGTTTTTCTTAACTGAGTTTTCTGGCACATACAAATCATTTGTATGAGTTTATTTTCTATATTCTTCCAAGGCTGGTGGATAACTAGAACCATGCTAAATGAAGAGAAGTTCACTTACCCCGTACAGTGCTGACTTAGGGCATTAGAGCTTCACCTGAGCATAAACTCCTGCTGAGGTAAGGCTATCTGCAGCATCAGGAGATGCTCAGTTTATGTTTTTATGGCAGAAAACGGGAAAGCAGTGGATGTTCTCTCGCACATTTGCCATCTGTGACTGAATCTGTACACCATAGAGAGTGTGCTGGTCTGATTTCTCTGTTTTGATAATAATTGAAGTTTAATATGAGCAGCCTCCCCCTCACCCCCACTTTGGAAACTTTAGAAATCTTTTAGTCTTTCCCTTAACAAATCTTCCTAAATAATAATTAAGCAAAGATCAATAGTTATTTGTTAAATAATTCTGCTGTAATTTTCTGAGTCGTATTGTTTTAATAGGGACGATGTTATTTGTGTGCTTTCTCTTAACCTTATAAATTATTAAAATCTGGTGTTATGGCCTTGGTTAGAGCTGCCTTGGTGACAGTCGCCTTAATGTGGCCATAAACCTAGAGATAAATTCACTTCAATATGTCTAAATGTGAGTGCTCTATAAATAAAAGCTCTGAATCATGTATTCAAAAGTTACATGAGTATTGGAACAATTGAACACCCATAGCCAAAATATGAACCTTGAACTACACCTAACATCTTATGCAAAAATTGACTCAAACTGGCCGGGCGTGGCTCAGCGGTTGAGTGTCAACCTAGGGTCCAGGAGATTGCGGTTCGATTCCCAGTCAGGGCACATGCCCGGGTTTCTGGCTTGATCCCCAGCAGGGGGCGTGCAGGACACAGCTGATCGATGACTCTCATCATGGATGTTTCTCTCTCTCCCTCTCTCTGAAATCAATAAAGATACAGTTTTTTTAAAAAATGACTTAAACTGGATGCCTGAGTTAAAACTATGTAACTTTTAGACAAAATCATAGGAGAGTATCTTAAGAGTTAGGGGTAGACAAAGAGTTCTTAGAATTGACATCAAAAGTATGACCTATAAAAAAGAAAAATTAGTAAATTGTACCTCTTCAAAATTAAAATCTTTTACCTGCAAAATGTCCATTTGAAGTAGATGAAAAAGAAAGTTAAAGACTAGGAGACACTATTTACAAGCGACATGTTAGACAGAGAGCTACTTGAAATATGATTCAAAAATTTCAAAGCTCAGTGGTAGAAATACAAACAATCTAATTAGAAAATGAGCAGAAGATATGAGTAGACAGTCCACCAAGTACATACAGATGGCAAAACCGCATGTGAAAAGATGCTGTTCAACATTAGCCACTAGGGATACGAAAATGAAAAACTCAGCGAGATGTTGCTACACAGCTATCAGACTGTAAAATAACGTGAAGTGCTGGCAAGGAGGCAGAGAATTTGGATCACGCATACTTTGCTGGTGGGAAGGTAGAATAGTATAGCCACTCTGGAAGACAGTTGTGCATTTTCTTATAAAACTAAACATGTCTTTAATATACCACCCAGAAGTTGCATTCTTGGGCATTTATCACAGAGAAATGAAAACATGTAATAAACAGGCTGTGGTATTCATACTTTAGAATACAATTCAGTAATAAAAAGGAATAATCTATTAATATATGCAACGATTTATATGAATTTCCAGGAAATTATGCCAAATAAAAGTTGCTAATTCCAAAAGGTTACACACTGTATGGCTCCATTTATATAATATTTCTGGTATGACAAAATTATAGAAATGGAAAACAGATTAGTGGTGGCCAGGTTTGGGGTGAGGGTAGAGGTCAGTATGCTTTATAAAAGGCAACACAAGCATTCCCGGTGGTGGTGGAGCTGTTCTGTATATGGATTATATTGGTGGCTATGTGAACTTACTCGTGGTTTAACATTGTATAGAACTAAATACACATAAACTCACAATTAAGTACTAGTAATACCTGGGAAATTTGAATAGTACCAGTGGATTGTTTCGATGTCAGAATCCTGGGAATGATATTGTAATATAGTTTAGCTAGATGTTACCATGGAGGAAATCTGGGTAAAGAATATACAGAATTGTTCGGGAGATATTTGAAGTTTCAGAGGGAACACCCACATCCTAATCTTCTGTGTTGCAAAACCACTCAGGGGCCTCCTGCTACCTTATGATCAGAGCAAATTTGATGTGGAGGAGGTACGTGTTGGCATAATTTGATCTCCAATCCTTAGAGTATAGAGATTGTTGCCTGATCTTTCCATGAAAAAAAAAAATCAAAGACGAAAGTCTAGCTGAAGCTTTCTCCAGAGCAAAGATATCAGGGCAAAGAGAGAAAGTTGCGTTGAAAGTAGGTCTCACTTGTTCCATTGAGAAGGGGGAGAGGTCCTGGTTCTGGTGGATTACAGAGGACACTGGCTATCTAGGATGTGTCGATGCCGGAATAAGTCTACATGCAGCGGACCATGGCAGTGGACCATCGTGGCCCATACCAGTGAGCGTTACAGGGGAAGGTCCTCAGCAAACTCCGGATGGGTCATGGAGGAGAGTGGGCCTCAGAGTCCCAGAGAAGCTGTTCTTGAAAGAAAGAGCCAATATTTGGGGCATCTGCTGTGTGATTGTTGAGTGTGGGCTTTGCAATCTTTCCCTTTTTGCTTACCTGCCCATCTCTCCGACATAAGAGAGGACAGAGACAACACAGTGAGTGGCAAAGGGAGAGTGGAAAAATAGGGTAGAGAGGGTAGGAGTGACATGCTCCCCCAGCACCTTCCTCCTCCCCAGCCCGATTCAGTTTTTCAAGCCCGAGACAGGCGTGAGTTAGGGGAGAAGCAGTGGCTTTAAACTGAATTGTTTGTACATAAAAATTAGACTGGTTATTAATATACCTCAGAGATACCAGAAAGCTTTGGGATTGGCCTAAGATATTTGTGTGTGTGTGTGTGTGTGTGTGTGTGTGTGTGTGTGTGTATGTTGTTTAGTATCATTGCCTTGAAATTAAAGAAAGACTAGAAGTTTACATAATAAAATATTAATAACAGTTATGTCTGGATGATGTTATTTCAGCTATTTTGTATTTAACTATTTAATCTTTTGTATATTTTCTAAATTTTCTATAATTAGAATGTTTTACCTTTATAATTACAAAAGCATTACTTTAGTAGAATGTCAAAAGCACTTGGATACCAGTCTCAGTAGAATATAACAGTGACCCTACATCTAGCAATTTTTAAGTGTTTGGCTACTTTGCTGTTTGGCGAGACTTCCTGGATGTGAGCAATCTATATCTGGGAAGAACAGCTAAGAGTAAGTTTTTCATCTATAATTGAAGGTTTAAGTAGATTGTTAATTTTTTTCCAACCCCAGACTTCTTCCATGTGTTTCCAAATGATAACTCATCCCTTGTCCTTATATGCGCCGGTGCTGCTTTAGGTGCTGAGATTATAACAGAGTACGAGTCCCTGTCCGCACGCAGCTCCGTGCACCAGATGGGACACTGGAGGTTTACACATCTGTGCAGTCAGTGCCACCCAGGGGTACGTACAGGGTGTCACAGAATCACAGAGCAGCAGCATCTAACTCAAGGTAGGGGAGGCTGGAAGGCCTATCATAGGAGGTGATGTTTGAGCTGTGACTTGAAAACCAACCAGCTAGGCAGAGAAGCCAGGGTGCCAGGCAGTGCAGACACGCAGGGAGGGTCCTGCAGACTGGAGAGGCTGTGGCACAGCCTGGTTCACACGGAGTGTGAGGGAACTGAGGACAGTGGAAGTGGGTGAGGGTGAAGGAGCAGATCGGGGGCCAACTGCTTAGCTGGCGGTGGGCATCTGCGTTAGATCCTGAGGGCCCAGAGGGCCTGGAGGAGAGACCAGTGCGAAGCAGGCAACGTGCTGCAGTTCAGAGAAGGTGAAGCTTTAAACCAAGGCCGGGGTAGGGGGACGAGAGAGACGTAACGGTGCATTTGGATGTAACGGGCGAGGGCGAGAAGGAGCCAGGTGATTCCAGTTTTATCTCTGTGTAATGGCAGGTCTGGCTTAACATGTGCACTGCCTTGAGGGAACGACTCAAAGGGACTCCCTCTTGGCAGAGGAGTGGCAAAAAGTGACCGTCCCTGTCCTGGAAAATCAAAGCAGCATCAAACAGAAATGTCTTGCCTCAGCTCAGCTAAACTGAGACAAATTAACAATATGTAGTGTCTCTCCTTTTCAGCAAAAAGACGTTGATGAACTGGTATATCCCCAAGTTGTTCTTTCTCCAGCAGTGTGAGAAAAATAAGTTAATAATATTTCATTAGAAAAATACTTTGCACGTAAAAAGATCAGTTGTTTTTCTATAGTATGTCTATTACATTTTGGGACCGACATTACTTCTGTAGACATGAATTTCCATTTTAATAAAAGAGATTATTGAAGAAAGATAACGTGAAGAACACAGATGCAGGTTTTAGGTTTTCAAAGCGATTTCTTTTGCAAACTACTTTTAGAACAGTGCATCATTCATTCTTCAAGTTACCTTCAAGTTTCCCTTGATATCGATTAGCAGGTCAAAGGGATTTTTAAAACTGTAGAACCCAGCCCTAAAACCATGTATAAATTAATTGGATGAAGATTTGATAAGGGTATCTCGTTCCAGTCATTAAAATGAAAGCCTGTCTCAGAATTCATATTATAAATAAATTTGAGAACCCCAGTGTAAATGCTGCTAGCGGATTATACAGCATTGAAACCTACAGGTGGGGAGAGGTGGTGGAGTGCAGGTAACTTCATCACAGATGAAGTAATTGGTAATTAGGTCAATAAAAGTGATCAAGTCCCTATCTAACAGACACCATGGGCTATTTTACATGAATGTTGCTTCTACTTTAGTGGGAGAATCAAGTTAGCTGGAACCTGTGACATAATCCTGAGTTTAAAGATGGACCTGATGATAAGAAAATTTGGGAAAATCTGCAGAAAACAGATGTGATAGTGTCCATAAGAAGGATTGTTCACAGCGTAATTGTAAGTCAGCATTGTGGACTGCTACTATTTAATCTTACCCAGCTTTATGTCCCTGACTAGGCACAGGGTCTGAGTGTTTCGAAAGTATTGAATACACTACTCATTAGGGGAACATTCATTACCATTGTATCACCGCGCTGATTCCTGTACCCTGCCACCGTGACTCTGGGGTTAACAACACAGAGAAATTAGCCAGGGAAGCATCCCCAGGATGTTTTATTTGTATTCTAAGCAGCTCAAGCAGTTTTGAGACCCTGAAGGTGACCTGCCAGATGGAAAACAATGAGAATAATAGTGATAATTAGCACTGAGATCAACGAAACCAACTTGAAAGTGAGCAAGAATGGTTATTTAAGATCATTGCTACCAAAAACAAACAGATGAAACGACAACAATAAAACGTGTCATAATAAAAACATATGACTGAAATTGAATAAGAAACTGAAAATATAGATCACGTTCCTTTTTATTGATAATTAATTTGGAAATGTATGAGTAACATACATTTGAGTAGCCTTTGAATAATGTTAAAAATTCTTAAGCTATACAGCTTGCCTTCAGAATTTTCTGCTCTATACCAAAGTCATACCAATAATGCATTTAAATGTATTTAACATATTGTATCCATTTATCTTAAGAATGATGTTAATATCATATATCTTGTTTCTACTTGTTTACTGAGGGTCTTGCTTAAAATATATCAGATGTTTTGACTCATGACTCTGAGACTCTTAGCCGGTGGCAAATGAGTGGTACCTCTCTTTTCATGATGGACTAATGGATTATTATGCATTTGATGTTTACAGTCATTTAGAGTCATTTTTTGTGATTATCAAGTTGTTCCAAGTCAGCACTCAATAAATATTAGCTACTCTCTTAGAGACCATATAATGACTTCTTCACTTTGATGTTGACCTGCTCTTTACTTAGTCTCTTTGTCCATCTAAGACCAGTAAACCTCTATGACTAATACTGGAAATAATTTTATTCCTATACACATTTAGAAAATTACAAAATTATTAAAAGTAGAGACAATGCCATAGCAGTTAGTTAGCACACACTTTTTGAATGCTTGAAAAGATGTTTACAGTTTTAAGTTATTATAATTTTTAATAATTAATATGAAAATACTAATATGGAAATTTTGAACAAAGGCACATACTTTTTTTAAACACAACTTTTTATGTTATAGGGTCCCTGTAGCTTGACCTACACAGGTCTTGGTTTTATTGTTGAGTTTGGATTATGTGAGATTAGCATAAATTTGCCTAGTTACCATGTTGGCATTTTTAATGTTAATTTATCTAGCAGCATGTCCTACTAATTTTAATTATATGACCTAAAAAAAGATCGTTTTTCAGAAAAAAAACATTGGGAATGAATATATAAATGACATTACATTTTTTCCTTATACTATTTTTTAAATATATGTTAATTTTTTTAAGCCATAAGAATGTTTTGGGATCCACATTATTTTTAAGCCATTGATAGAAATGGGTACAAACAAGTCAGTTTACTCAAATTTTGTTATAATTAGCATTTCCAGTAATTCATAGTAATTACTAGCAATTAAAATATGTTTAATTATTATAATCATATATTTATGCACTTTATTCTAGTTAGATTGGCCATCTGTCTGATGACTTTTTAATCTGTTGCTTGTGGTAACAATCACTAGAGTATGATTCAACCCTGACTGCTCTTTAACAAGGAAAAAAGATTTTTAAAGATTCAATTTTAATGCTTTCTTAAATTGCAAAGTTCACAATGAAACTGATGAAGTTGAATGCTCTATTCAAAAAATTGAAATTATGCTTTCCGTTTTCAGACTGTGTTAGACATACTGAATATTATTTACACAGCAGATGAGGTGGGATATATATATATTTTATCAGATTTTTGATTTCTCTAGAAAATAGAGTTTATGTGTTTTCTACTTACAGCATCCAATTGGATGCAAAGTTGTAGTTTGAACCTGCTTTCCATTACACTGCCTTTGGCAAATGCTAAAGAGCAGCTAAGTTTCATCATATTTTTAATTTGGAACTTTAGAGATTTCTATGTGCTGGGTAAAAACTGGATTGAAAGAATTAATAACAGAGTGAACCATCCAAATAATTGAATCTATATAGTATTCTTAGAGGTTAAAGCATAAGATTCTAGATTAGAAATATAAGATTCTAGATTTTGATTTTATTAATCAGTAAATGTTAAATTAAATTGTATTCTTGTTTTCTTATAAGATGCAGCGGGAAAAGAGCATTCTCTTCGCAGGAACTTGGTCTATAAGTGTCTTTGTTCAGTTCTCTAGCACAGTGAGGAGTACCCATGCATTCCTTTTTGAAGATGAAATTAAAGATTCAGTTGGCCTGTATGTCATGCTTTATGCAAGTGGATTGATCGGGAAAGAACATTTTATGTTGAGGCTGTGGTCCGGCAGGGAGAGTACTGGGCCTGCACGCGGAAGACCTCGGTTCAGATTTCAGCTCTGCGTCTTTGCCAGCTTTGGGAGTCTGTGCAAAGAATTCAACTCATTAAAACTCCGGGGGAGATACAATGATTCGTCTGCCTATAATTGAAATTTGTATGTGTATATAAAACTAAACGAGGGGGTGTATGTGAAAACCCTTCAAACTTGTAAAGTGCAATTTTACTATCATTGTTATACATAATAATATGCCATTTTTATTGTTTTCCTTATGTGCCAAGTGTTATGCTGTATGCCTTATCTCATTTAATTCTCAAAACAACTATATTCAGTAGACATTGTTAACATCCCTTTATGGTAAATGAGAAAACTGGCATTGCCCAGGAAACGGCCATAAGCTTTAGCATATGATTTTACTTTTATCTTATTGCTTATACTAAGATTTCTTAGAAATTAAGTGTTAACCAAACTAACCGTGACATAGTTTAGTGTCTAATGCAGTTCTTTTCAATCACTTTAGAGGCAGTTGTATTCTGCTGGCTAGTTATTTAGAAGAACAGCGATTCTCTCAGTCTCTCTCCTGTTGTTGTTTTTTTGTTTTTTTTTTTTGGTGGGGGTGGTGGTTATTTTCATCTTATTTAAAAATGTTGACCTTAAACAAATAGATTGCTAGATATTTCTCCAGCAAAATGAGTTGATTCAGGAACAACAAAGAATTGCAGTTCAGCACATTGGTCTAATGGCGAATGAAGGGCAGGTCCAGAGACACAGAGGAGAGGAGCATTCCTTTACGGGCTTGGGAGGGGCTGTTCCAAGGCCAGGGTCCACTGGGGGACACTCAAGGCCAAAGCACAGTGGCTTCGCATTGGCTGGCCTATGCCAGGCTCCCATTAGCTGAGCTGTTTGCAGACAGGGAAGAATCTTTCCTTCCTCCAGACTAGGTAGTCAAGTAGCATCGCTTCCTGCCCGAGATGCCAGGTGCGGTGCATCTCTTACTGTTGGGGTCAGGAGTGTGTGTTGAGTGACAGGTGAGTGAGAATCTTCTCTTCTCCACTTAAGTGTGGTTCCTTTTTGTAAATGTGCAAGTTTGGCAAGGATGGGGACAGCCTTCATTGTAAGTGTGGGACCCTAACCATGCAGATTCCTTGGTGGATCAAACTGATAAAATGGAAATCCCATATCCTTGGCTCTGTGTGTGTGTGTGTGTGTGTGTATGTGTGTCAGAATTTGAAGCACTGTTTAATGAATTGCAAAATTGGAGAAAAAACAGATACCGATTTATATAGCTCACTGGCGATTTAAATCGAATTGTTGAAAATAGCAAGAATTAATTTCTCAGTTCATAGGTTTTGTTACCTATAGTCTGAGAATGGTTCATGTAAGGGTTCTGAAAAGCCATATAGTTCAAGCCCCTAATTTTATAAATGAGGAAAATAGGATGTGAGAAGTAAGTAACTTTTGTAAAGTCAAATGGGAGCTTATTGGCAGAACTTGTTTGTATAGGGGGGGGGGAATGATTGATATGCCTGGAAAGTTTGGTTTGTGCTAAAAAAGACCAAATGCCAGAAGACATTTGGCATTAAGATTTTCACATCTAATGGCCATTTTTAAGTTATTTTATTTAATTAATTAATTAATTAATTTTAATTTCTTTACTGTTGAAACTATTACAGATGTCTCCTTTTTTTCTCCACGGACTCCCTCCACCCTGCCACCCCTCACCAGCCCTTCACTGCACGACTGTCTGTGTCCATGGGTTATGCATGTATGCATATAAATTCTTTGATTAATCTCTTCCCATCTCTACTAGCCCCTTCCCTTAACAGCCATTTTTTTAAATTAATTTCAGCAAACCAGCTACTTTTGAAATTTGGCCTATGTTTTGAATGCACCTTTTTGGATCTTCTTGGATTTTGGGGTTTTGGAAATGCTACAAATCATTATTTATTTGGGGGTCATGAGGCAGCAAGTGAGGAAACTGAAGTTTTACCAGTTCCCCCTGCATTTCAAGGCACCGTGTGTAAATTATGAATACTTTCTGCCTTACCCACTACCATTGTCCAAATTAAAAGGAGAGATTATAGCCCAGCTGGTTGGCTCAGTTGGTTGAGCATCTTCCTACACACCAAAAAGGCTGTGGGTTAGATCCCGGGTTGGGGCGTGCATGGGAGGCAACCAACCGATGTTTCTCTCCCACATCGATCTTTCTCTCTCTCCCCTCCTCTCTCTTTAGAATAAATGAAAGATATTCTCAGGTGAGGATTAAAATAAAAAAAGTGGAGAGATTATATAAATCACTGTGCATAGCATAAATTGATTTACTTCTAAATTTTTATGGATGTTAGCCATGTGTTCTTGGCAGGTTATTATTTCACTTCTTTAAGCATTAATTTTCTTTTCCCCATGTCATGGGGTTATTTTGGGTATAATCGAAATAATGCATTTAAAATATGCAATGTACAAACAACAGTGCCTGGCAAATAATAGACACAGGTAGTAGAATGAATGTGGAAATGGCCCCAAATTTTCATTTTTCAATATGACTTTGCAATTCTTTCTATGAAGAGATGGAATCTATTTCCCACCGCTCGAGACTTGTTTTGTTTCATAGAGTGCTATTCTGAAGGGTGCTATTTCTGACCAAAGTTTCTAAAGGCCTAGTATGCTCTGTTCCCTTTCTTGCATTCCTATTGCCATCACCAGAATATGCCTGGACTTATCCTGGAGGAAAATGAGACACCCCACAGAGCAGAGCCTAGTCATCCACCAGCCGGTCCTTTGCCCATTCACTGGGTGCCTGAGTGAGCCCAACTGAGATCAGCTGAGCTGGGCCCAATGAATGGGACTTCCCAGTTGATCCTATAGAGCCTATTTAGGCTCATTAAAGAAGTTGGTTGTTGTTTTTAACCACTATGTTTTGGGATGGTTTGTGACAAAGCAAGAACTAACTGATAATGGTAAGCATTAACATTGTTATTAGGATTTCTATATGTAATCAACTTCATGATGATGATTACTTACATTTAGGAACATATATTTTGGCTTGCACGTCAGGTCTTTTTTTCAAGCTCATGAATCCACACATCCCCAGAACAGAACAAAACCAAACAAAATGGAAGATAGAACTAGAGGAATTCATGTTATGTAAAAGACTATAAACAATGCATGAATGTGGTTTAAGGTAATGGGTAATTAATTCAACCACCAACCCTTCCCAGAGATATGTATGTATTCTGAGATTCTCATGCTCTAGTCATTAACCTGAATAATGATGCTTGAAAGCAGAATAGCCCTCCCCTCCACTCTCTCCCTCCCTGCCCCCAGTAGAGCGTGAATTTAAAGTGCTTTAAAATACATCTATTTGACAGCTTTAGTAAAGACATTAACCAAAACTTTTTAGCCTGACCTTGGGGACATATTAAGTGAAACTCCCCTCAAATTCATATAAAAATATTCCTTTTAGTCTCCAGAACCCAGATTTCTTTGTGTCTTGTCTTTAATGTGAACATTTATCCAGTTGCAGATGTACTTGGCCACCTCTCAGTTTGAGGCAATTCCTCGGTTGCTTCGACAGAAGGAAAATGATACATTGAGCTTACCCTGTTCCAATTTGACATTTAAACAGTGTTTTTCACTGCTGAGCACACTTAAGCAAAGGTATTTACATGTGAAGGTATATACTTGCCCAATTACGTTCTCCATCCTTGCTACTCACGTTGCGGTGCTTTAGATAAGAGCGTGTTCTTTCACTGCAATCTTCTTATTAAATTAACTTTATTTTCAGGAAGCTCTAAAGATGAAAAGCACTCCGGATGTTAAATATCGTTTAAATATTATATTAAGTGCTTCGTAAGTGTTACATTTGAAGGTACTAGGAAAGAGGAAGAGGTAGGCAGCGTGGAAGCCGAGAGCAACTTAATGGCAGTCTTAAATTTTGGGAGGCTGCTTTGAGTAGACTCAAAAAGAGCCACTCCCTGTTGCCATCAGGGACTTCACAAGAGCCGAACGTGAAGAAATGGCCTTAAGTAACAACAGAAAGGACCCAGGAGTCTATAATTTATTCATCCAATATCAATGAAATGCATGTTTATTGAGGGCCTACTGTGTGATGCCAGGCTCTAAGCGCTCAGAATGGAGGAGTAAACAAGGCAGGACAAAGTTTCTGAAGTCACTCCCATAAATGTCCCCTCTCGTTCCAAGAGTGACAGGGAAACAACCCCAGATGCGCTTCTGCTCTGCCGCTGGACGTTTCCCTTTACGTGTGGAGCTACCCGAGGAAGGCGGCGTGTGGATTTTGCCAGCGCCGCTGCGGAATATGGGCTGCGGGTCCCAGGCTGCGGGTCCCAGGCTGCGGGTCGTCCCAGCCCCCGGCCTGCGGACCTCGTGGGGGGAATGACCAGAGAGGCGCTGAGCCACAGGTCTTCCCTCGGTGTGGGAGGGTCTCTGAATAGCTCTTTCAAGCCCTGAGGTTTGCCTTTGGGTGTGTAATTCCTCAGCTTATTCAAACAAGACTTCTTGTTCCTGGGCTGTGGCAGTTCATCTCGTGATGATACATTTTTGTGGTTCTCTTCCGTGGAAAATAGAGAACCGACTGCGCCCGGCGCTCCGATTCCTCCTTCATCATTCGCAAATCACATTTCTATTCCATTTACTGTCTTCCGGCTAACATGGGCATATTCCACGTTCTTGGTTATTGCTTTTCATTTGCTAGTTACCTTTTGTATTCTCTTTTGCCCACGTGCCGGTTTTGCTCAGATTTTTCTCGTGGACTTAGTAGTTTATTTGTCCTGAGTAGGTGTCACTTTTTATTAATGGCGATGTGAGCAGTTGTCGTTTTATGTTTCAGTATGGTTGGAGGGACTCCAATTCTGGTGGTTTCTTCTTTCCTGCCGGATCCAACTCCTTAAAATGAGTAATTACAAAATAAAATCTACCAGTTTCTTTTCTGGCAAGAATGAACTGCTGTAGATCTGCCTTCTGAAGGCGCTTACCCGTAGCCTAGGCGGCTGGTTCACAGACTACTTACCTGAAAAGGGAAGAAACCAAGACGCAAGGAACGGAGGGGAGGAAAGAAGGGACAGAAGGGAGGACAGGAAGGTGCAATGCATAATTGATTTCTCTGCCTGGCCAACAGGTGGGATGTTTAACCCAAGGAGATTAACCCATTGGCCCACGCTGGATTCCCATGCTGGCTTCGCCCTATGTAGAGGCCATTGGTCAGCATTTCTCCCTGTTACGGGAGCCGGAGAACTGCTGAGCCTATGGTCAGTCATCCCGGGCAGAGCCGCTAGTCACGTCTGTGGGGTTTACCTTCTCCAGCCCGGCCTCTCTTTCAACCTTGAATTCTCCGTCTCTACTGTGGGGCCCGCCAGCTGGGTTCCGAGTTTGTATTTGCTGTTAGTTTTGTCTGGGCCTCCTGTGTGAAGCCTGCTTCTGGACAGTGCCCTGCCGTCTCCTGAACTCGGGGCCTGTCTCCTGTTTACTTCCAGACCGGTTCCTGCCCCTGACGCCTTTTCTTCCGACTGGTTGTTCATGCTAATCTCTGACGATGTGACGTGTTCTAGAAAAGCAGTAATACTGCCTGTGATGTTTCTAAGTGCAATCTTTTTAAACGCAGTGGGGGACCTTTTATTTAAAGGCTACTGGTAATGAGGTATTTTATAAAATGAATCCTTTTCACAAGGCAAATTATAACCCTTACTCCCAAATTCATCTCTCTCTCTGTTTTTTTCTTCTTGTATTTTACACTAAAAATCCTTGAGACTGGGCACATTTAGGACCACTTTCTGTGGCCACAAAAGCTGCGTACTGTACAGCTCCAGGCGTTATCATCACAGAGACCATAATGTCAGTAGCCACACGGAAAACTGCATGGAGTGGGCATTTCAAAATATCTTTTATCTTTTCTTCAACCTGCATTTAACAAAGTCACTATCGGTCAGTTTATCTCTTTATTTTTTGATGTCTATGGTAATATAAAGCTTTTTTTCCCCTCAGAGGAATAAAAAGTAGGCCTGGTTTTTTTTGCCTGGGTTCTGTGGGATGTCCATTGGCCAGCTTTAAAAACTCATGGCCCTGTCAGTAAGAAGAGCAGCAGACTGATTTATTTGGCCATTTTCTGCTATATCAGTTTATTTCAACTCCAGATGGCTTTTTCTTTCTATTCCTATTTCTAGGGTTGTTTTTGGATTCTCACTAAAATCAATGAACCCTCTAAACTTGTCTTCTGGTTCTCATGCTGTCCTAGCGTCTAAGAACTTTGCAGCGTCTCAGGTTTATACTTTTTATATGACTTTCCAAGCAATAAGTCATCAGGGAGACTGCTGGAAATTTATTTTAATCCTCACCTGAGGATATGTTTTTAGTCTTTATTTTTTTGATGATTTGAGAAAGAGAGGAAGGGGGGGGGAGAGAGAGAGAGAGAGACATTGATGTGAGAAACATTGATCAGTTGCTTCCCATATGCACCTTGACCAGGGATCGAACCCTCAACCTAGGTATGTACCCTGACTGGGAATTGAACCCACAGCCTGTTTGGTGTACAGTTCAATGCTCAACCACCTGAGCCACCTGGCTGGAAATTTTTTTAATTCAAAGTTAGGTACATAAAATATTTTGATTTCCTGATAATACATGTGATGGAGTCAATTTAATCATTATAATATAAGAGAATAGTTTTAACAATAAAAGCCATCTTATATTGAATGTCTACTCTGTACTACAAAGAAACGATTACTGATTTTCACAATAACTCCATGAGGCTAACATTTTTGTTCCCAGTTCTTAGATGGGGAGACTATACCTCTTGGAAGTTTATTATAAATTGTTAAAGGTCATACCATTAATTATTGGCAGAGCAGATATTTGAATCCAGACTTTATAATTCCCAAACTCATTCTTTCTGTTATATCATGCTGTTTCCCTTTTCCTGATTTTTAATGTACATAGCAGTTAGTTTGCCACTACAAATACAGAGGACTCTCTCAGTAGCTGTTGATAGTGCTTTTAGGGGAGGAAAGCACTATCCTCTCCTAAAACTACCATGTCAAGAAAGTAAAAAGTAATAATATTGATAAAGGGCCAGCTAGTTTTACAAAATTCACTGTCAGAGAATCATTCCTATTCTGATTTTTGTTGTTTGTTTGTGTTTATTTCTTGCCATTTTCTATCCTTAAATATTATCTTGATAACATCATTAGGCACTTGCACCAATGGCTCTACCCTCTTTGCCTATTTTCCATTTAATTGTTAAAACAGAAATGACAGAAATCGACCAGATGTTTCCAGATACCCTCAGGGCATCCCAAACTGCTTTATGCTCATGGAATGCTTTCTTTCTGGGAGGAAGGTATGTGTGGGGGAAAGATGGTAGAAGCTTTGAAAAAGTATGTGGCCCCATGTAAGATACACCGTCTGGGGAAGCGAAAACATTTTGATCTATGATTTTTGATGATATAGGAAAATGAGAGAGTACAGGAGAAACATGTAGGATGTATATAGTCTTTTGTATGTAGTCTGTATTTGAGAATTATGGGTTTATCAGACCCAGGTTAACATCAGACTCCGGTTAACTTCTGAACCCAGGATCATGTCTATGAGCTATAGAACTTGGAAGAAGACACTTTCTAACAAACCTGAAAATACGCATCCCTCTCATTTGTCACGCGAGAAGCTTCCACGTAATAAAGGCCCTGTACTCTGGTAGGCGCGTAATTGCATTTCTGTTCATCTGGTTCTGTAGTGCCACAGGTTCAAATAGTGTCCTTTGAAAGGGACAGGAAACACAAGAGAGAATGCATGTGTGTGTGTACGCACGTGTATTGTGTTTCCCTTGCCTCCCCGTATGGTGCCCCTGTGCGTTCCTGCTGCCCTCCTTTTACCTACTTTCCTATTGATACTTTTTCATTTTATATTCATTCAAGTTCATGGAATAAGTGTGTTTTTCAATAAGTCTACTTCACTGAGTTGCTCCCTTTTAACTGTTATCTGATTGAATTTTAAATTTTGAAACAAAATCATTATAGAATGTAAAATGAATTAAAGATATAACAATGCTGACTGGAACATATAAGGTGGACTCTTGCCTGGGATCCAGTTTATTTTGTATTTTTAGATTTTACCTGTTATAATTTATCATAGAAATATACTGCAAAATATATTTGTCCATGCATATATTTTAGCATATAGCGAAGTAGTACATAGCATTTATTAGTGCTCAGAAGTAAATGCTCTCAGTGATCAAGAATTGCAATGGAACTATTTTGGGGGTAAACGAGCATACCTGAGATCTGAAAAATGGCACTTGTTCACAAGTTCACTTTGTTTTGTTAAGAGGCAAGGAGGGAATAGGTATGTATAATATCACATAAATAATTAAGAAAGCCTTATCTTTGGTAGAATTTTAGGTTTAGAGTAAAAAAGGAGCATTTTTATCTTGTCACTTTACTAGGAGATAAAGACAGCATCTTTTTTTGTGTTAATCCTGACTGGAGGATATTTTTTTCATTGACTTTTAGAAAGAGTGGAGGGGGGGAAGAAGGAGAGAGAGAGAGAGAGAGAGAGAGAGAGGAGAGATGTGAGAGAGACACATTGATTGGTTGCCTTCCGCATGCCCCCCGGGCTGGGTATGTGCCCCGGGAATTGAACCCATGACCCTCTGATGTACAGGCTAACTCTCTAAACACTGAGCCACACCAGCCAGGGCCAGACAGCATCTTTAACAATTAAGTCATTTGTTCCTCGCTTATGTCAATAGCCTCCACTACCTCAGCCTGCGGCCTTCTGAGTCTAGCCACAGAAGCCTTCCTGTGATTTCTTCTGTGCCCTGATTCTTTGTTCTGTGGGCTTTGCTGCTTCCCTTTCCTCTTCCTGGAGGGTTCTAGATATCTCCTTAGTTAATCCTAACACATATTTCTAAACTCAGCTCAACAGATGCTTCTCTGAGGAAGTTTTCTTCATGGCCACCAGAGTGGGAGTCCCTCTTTCTACTCATAGCTTCCAGTAAGTATATTTTATAGCTTGTAACACAGTTGAATAAAAATACCTTGTGCATCAATTGTTTACTGTACTTCTTGCTAGAATATAAGATAATGACTGTAGTGGTCACTTTTGTCTTCCTTTATCATCCCTCACCCTGTGTTTAGTGTAATGATGCCGTGTAGTTGGTGCTTGGTACATATTTGTTGATGGATTGAGTGAATGAACAGATGGATAAGTGTATGAGTTTATAGATAAAGTCAAGGCCAGAGTGATAGAGAAGAAAAGGTATAGAATAGGAAAAAAGGGTCAGAGAAAAGAAGAGAAAGAACATAATAGAAATACCAAAGGTAGGAGAGATGGTGGGAGGTATTTGTAGAAGATGTTCAGTACTTGGAAACTATTCTTTTATTTCTTTTAATTTTTAATTTTTTTAAATCTTCACCCAAGGATTATTTTCCCCATTGCTTTTCAGAGAGAGTGGAAAGGAGAGAAGAGAGTGAGAGAGAAACATCAATGTGTGAGAGACACATGGATTGGTTGCCTCCTCTATGGGCCCTGACCAGGGCCAGGGATTGAGCCTGCAACTGAGGTATGTGCCCTTGGCTGGAATCGAACCAGGGACCCTTCAGTCCGAGGGCTGACACTCTAACCACTGAGCAAAACCGGCCAGGGCTGGAAGTTATTTTTAAAAGGATATAGGTATGGAGGTGTGGAGGTTGTTAGGAAAGAGAGAGGGGGATATTTGCTTTTGTAATTTTAACTTAGTCAAGTACTATTTCCTTGGCATTTGGTATTTGGAGACAGTTTTCAACACGATGACACTGACACTGTATTCATCACTTTTTTGGTAGTGCCCTTAGGGGTAAACCTCTCTTCTTCACCTAAAAAGTTCAAGAGATTAAGAATACCTAAAATACTTTAGTTTTCTCTTGCATGAAATGGTGCAAGCCATAATTTCCAATATCAGGTGGGTGTGATTTTGTAAGTATGTAGTTTATTTTAAAGGAAAAATTGCTCTGTAACCTGGAAATGACATAGAATTGGTCATTGCTGCTATTATAACATTTATTAATTTATGTTATGTTTACAACCACACTTTTGATATAACTTTTTTTTTTAAGTGGAAGAAATAGACAGATAGTACCTTTTTAGTATTTGTCACAAAGAACTAAAAGTGCTGGCCTATACTTTGGTGCTCTTTTCACTGACCCTCATTTATCTGTGGTGGCCGTGTTCATTAAGCATTGACCACTTACATGGCTGTGCTGAGGCAGGTGTGGACCGAGGCCAGCTGCCTGGCTAGGGGTAAAGCTGTCTTCTGTGCCACTCAGGTAAAGATTTTTCTTGATTCCTACTTGTCAGTCAAATTCTAATTTTTGTCTTCAGGGAATGGAATTATTTGATAACTCCCTTTTTCTTCCTGCAGCTGGTTCTTGTCACTGTGTCAGAAAGCAAAAGAAAGACTCTATTTCATAATAAAAGTTAAAAGTTGTATTGAAGTTTCTAGAAATTCCAGCGATGTTGTTATATAACATCTGTCCCTTTAACTTGATAGTTACCTCATTTTCTGTACTTCTAGTAGCATTCCCTGGGGCTGCAGTTCTTGGAAACAAATTATTATACTTTCACTTCTTTCTTAGGTGCTGGGTTTCCTGCACGGAATGTAATTAGTTAAGTTCTTTCCTGTGCATATAAAAATAAGGATAGATAAACAGGATTATGCAGAGTTAGCATAGTACACCTTTGTGTTCATTTTGGAGGCTGAAGGAGGAGCCCAGTGCTTAGTCCCACCCATAGCACAGCTGTTACTGTGTGTGTGGCGGGGGCGGTGTAAGAACGGGGTCGCCAAGGCACAGACAAGGGCAGGGAAACACATGTCCTTGGAATGTGTCTGATAATTTTGCCACCTTCCCTATAACCAGCTGCCTTTCAGGTGTTGACACATCAATCCCAGTCCCAATAAGACTCATCTGTCTCTGAGGCCCCCAGGGTAGTCCTAGTAATAATCTGAGGGTGAAACCGGGTGAGAGAAGATAACAGAAAAGGCAGTATTGAGGCAAGGTGACCTTCAGCAAGTTGCCCGTCTTCTGGGATCCTTATTTTTCTCATGTGTAAAATGAGAATAGCCCGGCCGTGCATGGCTCAGCGGTTGAGCGTTGACTTGGGATCCAGGCGATCAGGGTTCGATTCCTGGTCAGGGCACATGCTCGGGTTGCGGGCTGCAGCCGATCAATGACTCTCTCATCATTGATGTTTCTCTCTCTCTCTCTCTCCCTCTCCTTTCCTCTCTCTGAAATCAATAAAAAAAAAAAAAAAAAAAAAGAATAATCATAATTAGTGTTGTTGTGAAGATTACATGTGACAATATATGTACAATGCCTAGAACTTCCTAGGTGCTCAGTAAATATCTGTCCCTCACACAGAGGGTTTTGGATGGAGTATGTGCATATTAAGGGCTTGGTGCCAAGCCTGGCCCATAGGGAGTGCTCAGTGAAGATTCCTAAGTAAAGACGAGGGCAGTGGCTGCTTGGGGCTCAGCACCTCACCTTCCTCAGGCAGATGGTTGGTTGAAAAGGTGTGTAGAGAGAAGGGAAAGAGGGATGCTGTGATGGAAGAATTTAAAGATTAAAAATTTTTTATTTGAGATTATTTTTTCCTTTAAAAGTCTCAGATATACTTACTTTTTTTTTTTTAATTCCCTCAGGACCCACGATGCCAAGAAGTTGCTTATGAGTAGGCTCTGAACATGCTAGGAGATGTCACACCTTAGAGTTGCATTTCAGTGAAGATGCTCAAAATATTCATTGATATACCTAAGGGCCTAGGAGTAGTGAAACAGTTGTTTCTTCAAGGAGCAGAATCAGAACTCCATATAGTCATATTTTTATATCAATAAAAGACAACGTAAAAATAGTAGGCATAGATTTCAGTGGACAGTGACTACTGAGATAGGTGTTGCGATATTTTAATAAAAGCCTCAGAGAACTAAAGGATCTTGTGCAGGTTCACAGGCCTAATAAATGACAGGACAGGAATTCATCCCTGGACTGAACCATTCCATAGCTACCACACCCAACTGTTTTATATTTTTTGAATACATTTTTTAGAGTCATCCAGCAAAATTGTCTTTGCCTTTTGGCCAATTTCATGTGCCACCTGCTAGAGTGGGAGTTTCTTCATATGCACATAGACACTCTAGGCATCTAACCTACACCTTGATGCATATTTGTAGCCTCTTCTCTCTAGGTCCTGATTTGGCCCTTCATGAGCTTCCTTTTCATGTGTGTGTATGTGTGTGTGTTTAATATGTTTTTATTGATTTTTAGAGAGAGGAAGGGAGAGGGCTAGAGAAATAGAAACATCAGTGATGAGAGAGTCATTGATCGGCTGCCTCCTGCACGCCCCCTACTGGGGATCGAGCCCACAACCTGGGCATGTGTCCTGACCAGGAATCGAACCAGTGACCTCATGTTTCCTGGGTTGACACTCAACCACTGAGCCAAACCGGTCAGGCACTCACATAAGTGTTTTGATTTCATTCAGTCAGGTTCAGCATATAGAAGACCTAGTAGACTTTTAAATTATATTCTTGATAAATACTTGATAGGTTTGTTTGCCATGAGGCATAAAAGGGATTCTCTGTGTAATTCCATTCAAGATTATACAATTTCAAAAGCTTAGTTGAAAGACTTCCATTGGACTTTCAGTTAAACAATTTTCTAGAAGTCAGTCCAACCATAGAAAGTAGTACAAAATGCTGTTCTTGGAGTTATGTATTTTAATAAAGACATGATGTGAAGGTTTTTGAACAGACAGAATAAGTTCTATTCTTTAGTTCAAGAAAATTTGAGTTTACTTTTCACAATATGGTACACATGAAGATGCCAGCTGTTAAAAACCTGCTTCTTATTTATCATCCATGCCTTAGGGAGGAGAGGGGATGAGTCCCAGGGAGAAAATGAAAACACATGGTGTACAATTTTATTTGAAACAATGTGAAGCTTCAAAAATATAGTGTGAAATTGATCATCTTATTTAATTTTAAATGCTTGCTCAAAACATAAAGGCAAGTGTTTTGTACATTAATATTTTTAATTTTTAGACAAAACATAAGCTTATTTTACACATTTTCCCTAAATTCTTCATTACCTCAGTAAAATTGATGCTCTATCTTATGTCTGCCTAATGGTTTCCATAAACTACATGCTAAATATTTCATATATTTGTTTTGAATTCTGGCTCCTTGGCACAGTATAATATATAATGTATTGAAGGGAAAAAAAAAGATTTTTGAAGGAATGCAGAACACTATAAATAGTCCTTGATCATTATGTTAATGTGGTAAGAAAAGGAAAATGTTAGTAAAAATAGGGTACAGATTTCTTTCTAATTTTCTGAGGTGTTAATTTCCTTCTTACCCTAGGTAGATATTCTCATGAATTACATATTTGTAATGAATTTTAATAATTGTTTTAAATATATGTGTAGATTGTTTCTGGCATGTAGGCCGATCGTTTCTGGCATATAGGCTGATAAAAATCTTTCTTTGAGATTTTTAACTAGACTTCATTTTTTCTTCATGACACTTAATATCTCTTCAAAAAGATGAAATTCAAATGGCCATTATGGCTCAGTAGTATTAATTTCATACATGGTTTTCAAATGGCAGATATTTAAGTTTGAGACATGGTAAAATGCAGTGTGAGAAGAAATGGCTGGAGCTTTTTCCCCTTAATCATCTTTGGTTTTTCTTCTCTTAC
This sequence comes from Miniopterus schreibersii, assembly GCF_964146895.1. Classification (NCBI taxonomy): domain Eukaryota; kingdom Metazoa; phylum Chordata; class Mammalia; order Chiroptera; family Miniopteridae; genus Miniopterus; species Miniopterus schreibersii. Next base: position 62,413,659 of record NC_138111.1, on the reverse strand, counting down.
CACAACAAGAAACCCGATCTCCCAGAGACCAGAGCAACTAAGTAGAGCCTTGCTCCTGTGTAGTTGATTTAGGACTTGATTTAGGACTATGATGTAGTGGGGAAATCCTTTATCATAGCTTTTCCTTTATGTTAACTCCAGTTTTTGATATGCCATGTGTATAAAAGATAGCATTTGTGTTGATAGTTGAAAAAGATAAAATGAACCATACAGGGATGGAGAAACCCTAAGTTAATTACTACTGCATTGCAGGTGATACTTTCTTATTATTGATTTCTGGGATAGTCAACCATCTTGGAGTAGCAATCAGGGGACCCAAAATAAACTGACCAACAAAATAGATCCAGAGAAAATGGAAGCATGGGACAGACTGACAAATTTTAGAGGGAAGGGGGGAAAAGGGGGAGAAGAGATTAACCAAAGAATTTGCATGCATATATGCATAACCAGGGACACACACAATAGTGCTGTAGGCCTGGGGAAGGGCAGGTGTGTGTGGTGGGGAGATCAATGGGAGGAAAAATGAGACATCTTCAATACTTTCAACAATAAAGAAAAAAAAAATGAGACTCTATTCCAGTCTTGGCTAAGCCTTGTTACAAACCACAACACCGATGCTCCTGTCTGTTCTATGAAAATAAGAAAATTGTAAAACTCTCCTTAACCTTATTTATCTGTCTATAAAATGAAATGGTAATACAGTATAGTAACATTTTGAGAAATAAGTATGTGGTAACATTTTCAGACCCACAATTTTGATTTTTGTAATTCAGGTTTTAGACATGCTTAATATGTAACATTATACTGAAATTATACACTAAATCAACCCCCGAACTGAGAGTTTCTTTGATATTGTGTGCTGTGTGTGTGCCTGTGTTAGGATTTGTGGAGAAACTACTGTTATCAGCAGAAAAAGAAGGTAAGATTTAATTTTGATATAACTAAGTCATGATAATCCATGTGTCCAGGTGTTCTGCTGTGTCCAGGTCTTTTGTTGTTTATTTTTCTTGCTTTCAATAAAGATTTGTGACAGAAGAGTTTAATTGCAAGGAGTAATAGAACACACTGATGTCAAGTGTAGATTATGTTATTAAATTTATTTAGGGTCAACAGGCTTAAGAGATTGTTTTTCTTCTGCAGCTTTGCATTGTTACCTTACTACTTTAATTTTACTTATATTTTATATCAGTGATTGTTAAATGTTTCATGAAAAGTGACCAAAATACTTTCTATGAAATCAAAACTTAATCATTTAATGATGTATTTCTCTCATGTTAAGACAGTGGTTTCTTAATCCAGAGTTCTGTTTTTAATGAATTTGTCTAACTAAATAACTGTAATAGAAATTTACATTAAATTAAATGACTTGTAAATTCACTGGGACCAACTTTGAGTTCTGATTTGTAAGTAAACTGAGGAGTTATTTCTGTGAACAGTTGAAAATTAATGAGACACCACTGTTGGATAGTTTTATATTAAAATAAGTGGAAAGATTGAGATTATCTGTGATTGCTAAATTATAATAAATTTTTCTACCATACTTCATTACAGCTTTTATAATGAAAATAAACATGAAAAATACTGTAGTCACCATTTTATAATTGTCAAAATACAATTTACTCTTTGAAAGTAAGTAGCATGTGAAGCATTTGGGCATAATCCATAGGTGGAGATTTCCTCGCCTACCTTTTGGTAAAATACGCACCGCTATATTAATTTTAAGGATACCAACATTTTTTCTCATTATAACCAGCTGTTCTCTTCGAAGGGAAGATAAACTTGCATATGCTTTTATATTTTTCTTACATAAATTACATATTAATAGTCACTATGGGATTTTTAAAGCATTTAGAATACAGGTGTACCGCTGAGATAGGGCAGGTTCGGTCCAGATCCCTGTAATAAAACAAGTACCTCAATAAAGCAAGTTACAAGAATTTCTTGGTCATCCAGTGTACATAAAAGTTATGTTTACACTATACTGTAGTCTATTAAGTGTGTACAATGTACATACCTAATTAAAAAGAATTTATTGTTAAAAAATGCTAACGATCGTCTGAGCCTTCAGCGAATGGGACTGGTTTTGCTTGTGGAGGGTCCTGCCTTGGTATTGATGCTCCTGCCTTGATGTTGCTGGTGCTGACCGATGGTTGGGGTGGCTGTGGCAATTACTTTAAATAAGAAAACAGTGACGTTTCACCTTGATTGACTCTTCCTTTCATAGCAATTTCTCTGTTGCATGCGATGCTGTTTGATAGCATTTCATCTACAGCAGAACCTCTTATAAAATTGGAGTCAGTCCTCTCAAAGCCCGCTGCTGCTTTACCAATTAAGTGTATATCATACTCTAAATTCTTTGTTGCCATTTCAACAATATGTACAGCATCTTCACCAGGAGTCGATTCCATCTGAAGAAATCATTTTCTTTGCTCATCCATAAGAAACAACTCCTCATCTGTTAAAGTTTGATTCTGAGATTGTAGCAGTTCAGTCACATCTTCAGGCTCCACTCCTAACTGTAATTCTCGTGCTATTTCCACCACATCTGCAGTTACTTCTTCCACCATAATCTTGAACCCTTCAGAGTCATCCAATCAATTTCTTCCAAACTCCTGTTAATGTTGATGGTTTGACTTCTCATGAACTACACATATTCTTAATGGGATATGGATGGCCTATCCTTTCCAGAAGGTTTCAATTTATCCAGATCTGTCAGAGGAATCATTATCTATGGCAGCTATAGCCTTATGAAATGTATTTCTTAATTTGACTTTAAAGCCAAATTACTCCTTCATCCATGGGCTGCAGGATGGATGTTGTGTTAGCAGCCACAAAAACAACATGAATCTCATTGTACATCTCCATCAGAGCTCTTGGTTGACCACCTAGGTATGTGGTCAATGACCAGTAATATTTTGAAATGATTATTTTTCTTCTGAGCAGTAGGTCTCAATAGCGGGCTTTGATATATGTGGTAAACCATGTAGAAAACAGATGTGCTGTCATCCAGGCTTTATTGTTCCATTTATAAAGTGTAGGCAAAATAGATTTAGCATACTTCTTAAGGGCCCTGAGCTTTTTGGAATAGAAAATGAAAATTGGCTTCAACTTACAGTCACCAGCTGTGTTAACTCCTAACAAGAAAGTCAGCCTATTCTTTGAAGCTTTGAAGGCAGGCATTGACTTCCTCTAGCTCTGAAAGTCTTGGATGACATTTTCTTCCACTATATGACTGTTTCATCTACTTAGACAATCTGTTGTTTGGTGTAGCTGTTAGCAGTGAAAACAGCACCTGAATGTTAGCGGCAGTTGGACCTTGCTCAGTTCAGCAACCTCAGTACTTGAGCTCTGGCTAAGAAAGAATTCAGACTCAAGATTCAAATGCAAGCAAAAGTTTATTTAGAAAGACACAGAGGTAGAAGTGAGCCAGCTGGGCTGCATGGACCCAGGAAACAAGGTACAGAGGCAAAAGAAGGGCCCTTGGAGCTTAGGAAAAAGAAAGCAGAGCTAAAGCGCCTGGGGGAAGGAGGGGGGAAGGCGCTGGCATGCTTGAGAGAGAGTGCACTGGGGATAGAAGTGGGTGGGGAAAGGGTGTGCCTGAGAGAGCCGCACTGGGTCCACCATCCTAAGGGCTTTTAAGGACATGGGTTTTAGGGGAGGTCCCAGGGGAGGATCTCAACAGAGTATGCATTAGCTTTCCAGGTGTGTCATTTCAGGGTCATTATCTGCTTTGATTGGTCAGCGCCATGGCAGAGGGTTATTAGTTATCACAGCTGCTCCTGATGTCAGCGGTGCTGTCACCCTGCCTGGCCTTGCTGCTTTTCTGGGCCTGGAGCTGAAACACTACTGAGGCCTAGGTGTTATCCCTAGTTTGACCAAAACTCTGGTCAACAGACTGGAGGCTTTGTTGTAAGGTTAATGATGTGGGTCAGAACCTCATTGTCAACTGAGGGCTTAATGCTTAAAGGAGTGGTCCTGCAAGGGCTTGTAGGGGAGTCTTATGAGGCTATTCTCTACCCCCTCTTGTTCTTCCTCTAAGGGGGTCTACCAGTCACTAGAGGCATACTAGGAGGGGAAAGGTAAGGGGAGAGTCTGAACCCCATGGCCAGCAATATGAAAGGGGAGGGGCTCTAAACCCCATGACCAGCGATATGCTACCTGAGGAAATGTCACCCTGTTGGGGAGGTCCACCCCTACAACTGTCCCTCGATAGGTACCCGGGGCTTTCTGCCCTGGTGACCTTTCATATCTGGCCCACCATTCTTGCTCTTCTCATGCCTGTCTAGCTTCCTACTACATAGTCATCTCCATTCATTATTTCAGCTGGATCTTCTGGATAACTTGCTGCAGCTTCTACATCTGCACTTGATGTTATGGAGATGGTTTTTTTCCTTAAACTTTATGAACCACCTCTGTTAGCTTCAGACTTTTCTTCTGTGGCTTCCTCACCTCCCTCAGTGTTCATTAGAATTGCAGAGAGTTAGGGCCGTGCTCTAGATTAGGCTTTGGCTTAAGGGAATTTTGTGGCTCGTTTGGTCTTCTCTTCAGACCATGAAAACTTTCTCTGTATCAGCAATAAGGCTGTGTCAATTTCTTATGTGTTCACTGGAGTAGCACTTCCCCCCTCCCCCGCTTCATTTTATTTTTTATTTATCTTTATTGTTGAAAGGCTTACAGATGACCCCTCCCCCCCATTGATCCCCTCCACTCTCCTCCCACCCCACCCCCAGGCCTTCACCACACTATTGTCTGTGTCCATGGGTTATGCATATATGCGTATAAATTCTTTGGTTAATCTGGGCCCCTCTATGCCTCAGTCTGTTGCATGATTCAGTGTTTCTGGGTCTGTTTTGTTCATCAGTTTATTTTGTTCATTAGATTCCACATAAAAGTGAGATCATGTGCTATTTATTTTTCTCTGCCTGGCTTATTGCACTTTTAATTTTCTTCAAGTACTTTTCCTTTGCATTCACAACTAGGCTGTTTGGCGCAAGAGACAGCTTTTGGCCTATCTCAGCTTCTGACACGCCTTTCTCAATACGCTTAATCATTTCTGTCCTTTGACTTAAAGTCAGAGACATGAGACTCTTCCTTTCACTTGAACATTTGAAGGTCTTTGTAGGGTTATTAATTGCCCTGATTCCAATATTGTTGTGTCTCAGGGAGTAGGGAGGCCCAAGAAAAGGGAGGAAAAGAAGAAATAGCCAGGCGATTAAGCAGTTGGAAAACACAGCGTTTCTTGATTAAGTTCACAGGCCTTCTGTGGGTGCAGTTCATGGTTTCCCAAAACAATTACAATAGTAACTGCCCATAGATCACCATAGCAAATTCAATAATGAAAAAGTTTAAAATATTGCACGAAAAAACAAAATGTGACACAGGGACATGAGGTGAGCAGATGCTGTTGGAAAAATGGCACTGATAAACTTGTTTGGCACAGGGTGGCCACAGGTTTTCAGTCTGTAAAAGAATGCAGTATCTGCAAAGCAGATGAAAATGAGGAATGCCTATAAAAAAGAAAACTGTCTGATTTTCTACTTCCTAACTTAGAGGTAAGACCTGTCCATCTTGTATCTTTCTACTGCTTTTCTATCAATTATATAATATAGGGACATATCATTTAGATAAATCTAAATGTTATCATATGGTACATATTGTATTACAACTGTGCTTTTCATGAATCAATATATGTGGGAAATTTTCCTCGCAAGACTTATGGGTCTACCTCATTATTTTTGATGCCTTTTTAATATTATATGAATGAACCATCATTTATTAAACCAGTCTCTTCCTTTAGATGGACATTTATTTTGTTTCTGGATTTTTGCTATTAAAATTATATATGTATAAAATTTAATATGTAATGTATAAAATAAATATATATAATTCAATATAACATAAAATGCATAATTTCTTTTGAAAATGTGAATATTTGAGTATATTAGCATTTTTTAAGGAGCAACTGATAGAAATACAAATAAAATTAACTGAGGCACTCAAGTAAACAAAGAAAAAAAACTTGTATAATAGAAGCAAGGTTTCTGAGGTATACCAGCTTAATGTATGGAAAAGATCCAAGTTACAAGTTCTTAAATGTCTCTGGGTCTGATCTGCTCTCCTGTGTGTGAGGCTTATTCTCAGAGATCTCTCCATATGTCAGAATTGATGGCCACCAGCTGATTTAGGTTTACGTGGTTCTTACATGCATCAACCTAAAGCAGGAATTCTCTCTCTTTCAGGAGCCAGGTGAACATTTTTCAATGGGACTTTACCCACTGTGTTACCTGCCTAAGTTTTGACGTATTCAGAGCAAGAAGGGGGAATGAGGAACCCATACTACTGCATAACCAATGCTGTGATTGACAATCTCCATCATAGTACTTAGGATGGGAGGCGCTCTTAAGGAAAAGAAAGACAAAAACAGTAGATACAAAGGCTGTTAACATTTTAGATTTAGGTAGACGTAGCCAAGTTACACTTCTACAGTAATTTATACTGCAACTGAAGTATGTGAAATAGCTTCCCTGCATCATACCAATGGTACATCACATCAATTATTTAGTTTGGTGAGTTTTTTAAAAGTCTCGTATTTATTTTATTTCCTATTTCTCTTTAATATTGGTGAGTTATGGTATTGTTTTCACATATTTATTGGGCGTTTGTGTTTCTTCCATGGGTTGTTTATTTTGTATTAAGTAACTTGTCTTCCTTATGTTAATTTTCAGGAAATATTATATATTCTGAGTAGTAATTCTCTGTTGCATAAGTAGCACCTAAGTTCTTCAGTCCACACTGTATCTTTCAGCTCTTTAGTGATGTCCTTCATTACACAGTACTCTTGATGGCTTCTGATTTTGTGTCTTTCTCAGGAAGGCTTACCTCCTAACAGGATAGCCTTAGTATTTCTTCTAATATTTTTGAAGCTTTTAAAAATGGAGTGTTTTTATGTTTTAATTATATATTTAGTATTTAAAAACAAAACAATTATGACCTATTGTAATACATGCTTCCGTGCATAAGTAGAGCAACAGCCATGCTTTTTTGGCTCATGCTGGAGAGGAGATTAAGGTTTCCTGTAGGAAGGCATTAAGGCTATTACTTCCTAATCACATACATCAGTAATAAAGTATCATCTGGGACTCACTTCTTATTTCCGTTCCACTGTTCTCAGCATGTTTACTCTTCTTTTTCTCAGACTTACCTCATTTCAGTTGCAAGGTGCCAGCCGTCAGATCTTCACTTGCTGGTGTCCAAAGCAGAAATGAAGGGAATGCAGATGATAGAGGTGACTTTTTCACATAAGGAAGAAAATCTTTTCTAGAAAGAAGTTCCAGCACACATTCCCCTATATTTCTTTGAGTAGAAATGTTATTGGTGGAAGTGGCGTTTTTGGAGTGCCACAGGGAGAAGAATTTCCTGAGCCCCCCCCCCCCCAGGGGGATGGAGTTTTGTGGAAAGCTTTATTGGTGAAGCAGATTAAGAGAGTTCCTCTCCAGGTCCCATCTCTGTTCCTCTCTCCATGCAAGAAGTCCAATCTTGTCTTCAGCAGGGCCAGAATTAAGGCCACTGCCCAGAATTTCTGCTCCATAATAAAGTCCAGTTCAACCCAGCATCTGGCTAGCTTGGCTTGTGTTCCCAGCCGCAGTCCATTGCATGTGGGGTCCACACGTGGCTGCTTAAGGCCATATGGCAGCTGAGTGCAGGTTATGAAGCAGGAGAGCGCAAGAGGACAAGAGCACAAGAGAGAGGGAACTCTGGGGATTTTACCCTTCCAAGATTTTGCACTCTTGCAGTGGCTCTATCCTCCTAGCCAATGATCTTTTTCTCAGGCTAGACTGACAGGCAAGCACCTTCCCTGTATCACTCAGACTTTACTGCATGTGTGCCCATCTCCCCCTTTGTTTGATCCCTTCCCCCAGTGATTTTCAGGGAATGGACCAATAGTTCCCTGGGGAGCTTGAAACTGTAGCTTCCTGGTGAAGTTACCCAGATGGCCATGCTTATAATGTCTGGCCTCCCATTTGCTCTCTTCCTATTATTAATATTAATAAACTAGCTAATTATGATGGTAACAGAAATGAGTCTCATAACCACCTCCACAGACCTATCCTCAGCATAGGTGGTTAAAATCCCTATGATCAGTTTAAACCAATCATTATATAACCCCTAGAGCCCGGGACATTGCCACCTGAACAAATTTGTTAGCAAGAAAAATGTGAGAGATTGGTTGATAAATGGGTAAACATCATCATCTATCACACCAAACACATGAATATAGTAGTTTAAATTTCCAGAGGTTTCATATATTAGTTTGGTTTAATCTTACATTCATGTAAGGACAGTTTTTCTTCTAGTTTCACAGATGAGGAAACTGAGATCTAAAAAATTACATGATTTGCCTAATAACCAAGTATTCTAATTCCTAGCTCAAAACTTTATTTGCTACACCAAACAAGCAAGCAAGCAAGCAAAGTCTTTGAAATAATAAGAAAAATGCAAGGGTAGTGAAAGGTTAGGGTCTGTGGAGTGTGGCAGGCTAAATAGCCATCTCAGACTGTGAATAAAGAAAAATTGAATTTATTTGGGAAAAAGGGGCTGGGGGATGAGAATTCCAAAGGGAAGGGCTACTCGGCACTGAGTCAGAGGGTATTGGGTCCAGGATGGCAGCAAAAGTATATTTAGGACAGTGAGACAAGGAGGAACATAGAAGAGGCAACAGGAGAGCCCAGGCTGGGCTGCACTGGCTCCCTGAGGGGTCAGAGGGAGAAGGGGCCTTGGAGACGGGTTCAGGGGTGAGCCCAGGTCGAGCTGCTGCTGCCCATTGCTCCCCTGGCTGCAAGTCTCGTGGGGTCCCTGAGAAGGAAGAAGGGGGGAAGGAGGTGGTGCTGGGTGCTCCCCTGGGGGAGCTTGTGCTGGGTCCTTTTTCCTGAGCATGTTTCTCCCTTTCTTGTAGGCAGAAATCTTAGGGGAGGTCTCAGGGGAGGGTCTGAGAATATTCATCAGTTTTCCAGCTGTGCTCTTTCAGGGTCATGGTCCCCCTGATGGGTCGGTGCCAGGGCAGAGGGTCATTAGTGTAGCTGATCCTGAGGGAGCCATGGCACCACTTGTCTGGTTTTGCTATCTTTCTGGATCTGGAGTTGAAATACAACTGATACCTAGATGTTATATTTAGGGAGGAATTCTTGGGGTATAAACCACATGACCAAGAGATATGCTGGGGAGGAGAGGTTACCCTGGGGACAAGGGTCTTGTTTTCCTTTGCCATCAGGGGCTTTCTGCCCTGGCGAGTGTCTGTACCTGGCCCGTCTTTCTTGCTCTGCTCATGTCTAACAGGTAGTATTCGTTTTAGATAGGTGGGTGAAACATCATCAAAATTCTAACTTTTTTTCTTGGGAACAAAAATTATCTTGTGAGTAGCTAACCTCCAGAGATTGGCTTCTTCGCAGAAGGAAATGATGACTGCAGAGCAAGGCATTTCTCACACAAAGGAAACTTGCAATTTTTAAAATAGGTAGAAGAAACCGTTTTTCAGAAATGTGTTCAGGGCAAGTTAAAAACATGAATTGGGTGGTTTCCTGGAAGGTTTCCATTTCTGTGGGAAGGAGATACAAGGTGAAGATACCTTGTACATAATATTGCATAGTTCAAAAATATGTAGGAAAGATTCTGTTACTTTAAAGGCTTTAAGATGTTGCCAGATTTTTGTTTGTTTGTTTTGTTTTCTAATAGTAGAAAATAGCAGAACGGTGACAGTTCTGTTTATAGTCTCTCCTTTCAGTACTCCTATCTTTTAGGGAATATCCTTCAGGATTTTTTGTTGTCTATTGTAGGAATTTATTCCAAAGCAGTCCTGACATGTCAAATATAAGCTCTTAAGACTTTAGTTCTCTCTCCTTTCAAGTGATAGCGCAGTACTGAGAACATTAATGTCTGAGGATCTCTTCTGCTGACAGCCAGTCTGACATCCTGGTTCAGATAAACTAAATTTAAGGATGAAAACAGACGTGCTACCTTTGCTGCGTTATTAATATTCCAAGCACTCTGGGTAATACAAGATGATCTGCATGGGCCCTTATTATGTTTAAGTTGTTTGTTTTTATTTAAAACACCCTTGATCAGTGAACATACCTGATTTGAGGAGAGGCCAATTTATAATTCCTTTGATGTTTTATGGTCAATTCTTGAATATCTAAAAAGTGAAGAGAAAAATCCCCTACCCATTACTTGTTTATGTGACGCAAGATAGGCAACTTTTGCTTGCAATGCAGAATTGAGATTACGAGATTCCTTTTAAATAGAAATGAAAAAAAAATAGCTTTTTAGATGAAGTTTTTCCAGATTGAAGAATCTTTTTAAACCTTTTTATTGAAAACGCATACACACAAGAACATTAAGAGAGAGCTCTCTTTTCTTCCTAGTAACTATCTCCCCCTCTCTGTCCCTCTCCCTTCCTCTTCCCCTCCCCCTCGAATTTTTTTCCTGCTTCTATTTTTAGTATTTTATTCCTTTTATGATGATAATAAAGAGAATCCAGTTATATGAGGAGGTAAATGAATTTGAAGTATCTGTAAGAAATTTAGAAATTATTTTATGTGAATGTATTAAAATAAAGTCTAACAAATTGGAATGACCAGGTAAAGTTACGCAAGTATTTTCTCAAGCATTTCAGTGGAGTATACTTGGGATTAGAATTTATATAATACAGTCCAAATGCCAAATAGGGACTAAAACATCCATATATATGTTGTTAACATTTTATAAAATACCACTTATACAATAATAATAACATTGTATGTGTGCCTTAGGCAATTAGTGAAATTGTATCTTCAGACTTTCGCTTTTCTACCTATAAAATGATGGGCATGTTACCAAGGAAGCTGAGGTAGCCCTTTCCCCATTGAGTGCTGGGGGTGGAGTCCTTACAGTATCTCCAGGAAAAGAATTTTCTGAGGCTCTCACAGGAGAATGAATGATTTTTATTTGTGTGGAATTACATCTCTGTGTTTCTAAAGTCCCATTTCCCTTATCCAGTCCCAGAAAAGATATAGCTGGGGATTAAGTAGAGCTAAAAGCAAAGCCAGTGTCCAGAGTTTCCTTCCATGTTGCCTCCAGGTCCAGTTTAGCATCAGGTTAGTTATAGTCCATTAATCCATTGTGTGTGGGGTCCGCATGGCCATGAGCCAATGTTGTGAATGCAGGGAGCCGATAGAATGTGCCCCCTGCAACACGAGTCCCAAGAGAACCGAGAGAAACAAAGCGAAATCAGGAGAGCGAATTACTTTGTTTAGGGATTAAATATCCCAAATTTTCTGCTCTTGCAGTGGCCACGCCCATTCCCGACAAGGACCTGTTCCCAGGTGTGACTGACAGGCAAGTACCTTTACTGTGTCATGCCAGCTTTACTGGTTATGTATCTGTCTTCCCTCAGAGATCTGGGGGGAATAGACTGGTAGCTCTCTTGGGAGTATAAAGCTTTAGCTTCCTGGTGAAGCTGCCCAGATGACGTGCGTATAATATTTGGCTTTCCCTTTGCTCCTTTTCCCTTATTAGTAACTGAGTTAATTACAACAGTATAGGAATCCTAGATCAAGGTCATTAACTTAAATGCCTGGGAGGGACCACAGTATATAGGGAGTGGCAGTGACTCTTTTCAACTGAAGTGTTCATATTCTGTCCAAGATGGGTCCCCCATCCCTCCCCTCCCCTCCCCTCCCCTCCCCTCCCCTCCCCTCCCCTCCCCTCCCCTCCCCTCCCCTCCCCTCCCCTCCCCTCCCCTCCCCTCCCCTCCCCTCCCCTCCCCTCCCCTCCCCTCCCCTCCCCTCCCCTCCCCTCCCCTCCCCTCCCCTCCCCTCCCCTCCCTCCCTCCCTTCCTTCCTTCCTTCCTTCCTGATATTTTGGCTCCAATAAAACATATTTGAGAGCTGAATTAAGCCAATAGAACTCCAGATTATAACTTTGAACTAAGAATAACTGAGATCACACTCAGTTTTAAATTTGATATTTTATAATCATTAGAAAATTATTTTATTTTAAACTTATACTTGCTTAAATTTTTTTTACCCTTAAAATTTGAAACTATACCTGACCCCACATTCTTAGTTCTATTTAAAAATCAGTCAAAGAACCATTATACTGATAATGAAATATATTGATTATATGTACATAATGTGTATGCACGTATACTATATATGCATATATATGTATATATACACACATATATATACACATACATATACACAAACTTTTCTGAATAATGCTATCAGATTAGAAGTTAGATAATGTAGATCTTTTAAAATTAAAACAAAACAAAACAAAACCATCTGATCTATTCTGAAAAAATATGACTTACAGAAATTTCTCACTACATGAGGAATTGGCTTATTCTTTTGTATCATTCTTCATATCACCCTTTGCTTTGCCTGATCAGATTCTTGAACTTTAAGTATGAGTAGATCATAGTCACTTAATTATAATTATTTTTGCAAATACTTAGCCCTAATGGATAAAAAGTGTACATCCACTTAACAAAGGATTTCCCCCCTGCCATTCACTTTTTTTTCTATTATCTAGTACTAGTGGTTACAAATCTTGGGAAGTTAAGCCTGATACTTAGGACTATTTAAAGAAATCAATTATAGCTTCTCCAAGGCCCAGAAGACATGATGTAGTTCTGGTAATGCTCACGTTTAAGACTATGCCAAGATTAAGTTATGCTCAGTACCATGTTTGTGGAAAAATGGTGCATATGGCGTTCTTCAGCCTACCTCAGAGCGTCCCTATAAGCTTTTGGATCTCCCAGGGCATGACGTCCGTGAGAGTGTAGACTTTGCTCTGTTCACGGCTGTGTCTGCAGTGCGTAGAGCTGTTCTCGATGTTTAGAACAGTGTCTGGTTTGCTTAATTATATTTCCTTTGTTATTACCCCCACTGTCCACCCAAATGGAGGTCATTTAAATTCTACCTTATAACAAGTATCTTGAAGATTGCATTCCTTAATTAAATGATAACACTGTGTCATGTGAGGTATAGAATGCCTGTTTCAAAACAAACTCCTGCTCATATTTATATTGCTATGTCGTCATTATTTTATTTCCTGGCTGTGTGCAGAACATTGGTTGGTGATTTGTATCAGGTGCCTACTGCTGCCTCAGAAGCCATTCCCACTTAGGGGCCTCAAAGAACAATTACTTGTGCTGCTCACAAACCTTCCATTTGGGCAGAACTTGGCAGGAATTGCTGGCCTCAGGTGGGCGGTTCAGGTGGGCGGTGGATGATTTATCTTCAGGGCCACTCGTTCATATGACTGGGACTTTGGGAAGCTCCGCTGGGGCTATGGGTCCGAGGCCTTGTTTTCTTTCCACATAAACCCCTTCATTGGCTTCTTAGGTTTCTCAGAGCATGGTAGTTAGCTTCCATCTTAGGAAACCCAGGATAAATCCAGGGTGTGTTGATGCCCAGCCTTGGAAGTCACATAGCGTCATGTAGTCTTCACGTCATTGGTCAAGTGCCCACCTGGATTCAAGGGCAGGTGACATTGATGCCACCACCTAGTGGGGGATTAACAGGTGTAGAAGAGTTTGTGGGACAGAAGATGTTGCATTCACTTTTGGAAACACCAGCCTACCATATGACTATTGACTTGCCATCCTGCAAAATCCCTATTCTTTCCATGTTTCCAAAACATTCTTAGCAATGGCGATGTGGCTCTTGTCATCCTGAATCTTTTTCTATGCATTTACCTGGCCGTCTTCTGGTTTGGGCCCTTTGTACATAGCCTTAGGGCTTAGCACCTCCTCTTATATTTTGTAAGCCTCAGTATGTATGTGCTGAATGCCTGCACAAATTAATGTTTGCTCTCCGATGTCAAGGTTTTCTTAAAGCTTTCCTGACACCTCGAAAAGACTTTTTCTAGGAGACAGTGAAAATCATGAGAATCAGTTATGAGCATGTTTCCTGTGTACTGTTGGGCTCTAAGCACTATTTCCTGCTGATTGTTTCTCTGCATCCCCAACTGCATGCATGTATAGAAGAGTAAAATGATCTAAGACCAGAATCTGAATCTGATCCAGCTCTTTGCTGCTAATAATATTTTGGTAGGATGAGTATTGTACTTAGTACTAAGTTATGTGTTTAATACAACTCCAAAATACCTTAAAACTTTAAGGCAAAGCTAAAAAAGTGACTAATGCAGTTACATATTCTTTTTTAAACTGAGTGGGACATTAAATCTAGATAACGTGTAATATTTCATCTTTGCCTCTGTTGTGCTTTCTCTTTTCCCATCTATCTGATGGAATCGGTAAGATTCTTAAACTTTTCAGGCTAGCGAGGCCAGACATTTTCCTTTCATGAGAAGGCAATGATACTGACGCTGAGGTGTGATGAAATAATTTTTTAGGCAACATTCTTCGGAATAGCCTGTTTGTTGCTAGTTTTCACTAGGTTATTATTTTTTTCTCTAGAAATACTTAATAATTCTATGTGGTGATTCAATTTGATGTTAAAGTAAACATAATTCAGTTTTTGATTTTTATATTAATTTTTTTCCAGTGATTATTCATGTAAATTATAAAGGGTATATGTTTGATTCATGTCATATACTAAACTGTTTTATTTCTTACATTATCCACTTTTGGAAGAATATTTAATCACTCAGGTGTTCTGTTGACTTTCATATCCATTCATTAATCTAGTCTATTCATTTATTTATTGTACCTTTTAAGACTCTGTGTTTGGCCAGCATATATTGGACTCTTTCCATGTGCTTGACACCGAGTTGTACATAAAGTTAAATAAGATATCCTTTCTTATCTGTAGCTAGCACTTTATTAGAGGAGGTTATCAATTTTTATTTTCAAATGCTAACTGCAAAACTCAGTCAATTCAAAAATGAACTTATAAGAAGGCTTTTTTTGGTAACTCTTTGGTAATAGTTTTATTTTTATAATAATCACAAAGGATTTCTAAATGACTTTTTAATTTGGGTTTCTCACTTTATATGGTCTTCTTTTAACACTGTTTAAATCACTTCTCAATAGTAATAGAATATTTTCGGCCATAGTGAATGGACTGTGATGAGGGTTGTATTATGTTTCAAGACCACATATAGGCCATTGATTCATGAAAATAAAACCCTTGTAGCTTTTCTTGTTAAGATCTTGTTCCATTAAGACCCTTTTCTTGGGTGCTTTCTGTTTCTCTGATTAGCATTCACCATCAGGCAGTAGTTTCACAGTGTTAACCCTAGACCAGCAGAATCATCTGAAAAATTGCTCTAAAGGCACATTTTGAGGCTTTAGCTCAGACCGTAACCAGAAACTTCTGAGGGGCAGCCCAGCTATTTATCAAGTCCTCCAGGTGATTCTGATGCACAGTAGAATTTGAGAATAACTGTTTGAAAAAGAATCCCAACACATTTTTATCTCTGCATTAACATTTTGAGGCATTTCCAGAATATAGTAGGTACAGATATACTTGCTTTACCCAGTTAAAATTATTAGTGGAAGTTAATAAACTTAATATTTTTAAATGTTTTTTTAAAATATATTTTTATTGACTTTAGAGAGAGAGGAAGGGAGAAGGGGGGAGAGAGAGAGAGAGAGGGAGAAACATCGATGTGAGAAAATCGACCAGCTGCCTCCCGCATGCCCCCCTATCAGCCAGCAACCTGGGCATGGTTGCCCTGACCAGAAATCAGACCAGTGACCCTTCCGTGCACAGGACGATCCTTAGCCAGCTGAACCACACTGGCCAGGGCTAAGCATGTGTTTGGAGAGTCTATGCTATAAGCTAAAGATACACATTTTCTGGGGAGAAAAATAAAATATACCTCTCTCTTAGCATTCATGGGGTTTATATTTAAAAAAATCAAATCAGCATCTAGTTTCATAATAATTGCTTTGGCAATGCTAAAATTCTCTCCGATTTATAATATTTGTTACCTTTGGAATGTTGGTCTAATTTAGTAGGATAAACAATGTTCTAAAGTCCATTCAAAAGTAATAGTCTATATAATACTCTGAGGAAAATAGGTAATGTTTAGGGAGCACTTACTAATTCTGGGCCACTTTAAATATATTATTGCAATTGATTTTAAACCACACTCTGAAATAGGTACTGTTTCCCCTCTATTGATCAGCCAACCAAGGAAAAAAAGAAATATTAAGTAGTTTGCCTCAGCTAACGCAGCGTGGAGCCACTTTACTGAAGGAATAAAGTTGAGGCTTCATAAGCAGCCTCCTTGACCACCACAGTGCCTCACTGCTGCCCTGGAAAGTACCTTGGGGCTGGGGTTCGAAGACTCAGGTCAGTGGATCTCAGAGTGGGGTCTCTGGACCAACAGTTACCTGCATGATCTGGGAACTTGTTTGAAATGAACATTCTTTAGCCCCACCCCAGACCTACTGAAGCAGAAACTCAGGTGGTGGGAACCCAACAATTACTTAACTCTTTAGATAACTCAAATCTACTGTGAAGTTTGAAATCCACTTATCTACGTTTTAAAGACCAGGTTCTATTATTTTCCTTCTCTAGAATTTTAGGCAAATCACTGAACATTTTGAGTGAAATTCTTCATTCTCAAAAGAAGCTAATAGGACTCAGTGTGTTAGGGGCTTGTGAAAATCCAGACAACCCACGAGGAAGAGTTCCGTGGTGTGTGAAGCACTCTTCAGGTGATCCTTGGTTTTAATTTATCACAGCAGCCTGTGAAGGGACTAAGATTTTCACCGTAAATTATGATTCCTGGAGTAGGATATTGTCTCAGGAAGCTTGTGTATTAGCTTTTAAATCAACAGCTTTAATTGATCAAAATTGTTTAGTGTGTCATCTTAGCTTGCCGTTTAATTCAGAGCCAAACTCTGAATTAAAGGCCATGAGAAGATGGGATGGGGGCGAGTGGGAAGGTGAGGTCAGGAAGTATGTAGCCATGAGGAATTGCAGAGTTACTGGAAGAAAAGATTAGGAACGGAATTTGCTGTCCTAGTTCTGCCTATTCCTGGTGCCTAGGGATCCATTCCATTTTTTGCATGGCTCACGTCCATCTTCAGTGTGAAACAGTAGCTCTGAGATTTGGGACAGAGGGCAGGGCCACTTTAGTTCAGGGCCACTTGAGCACCATTCCCAAGAAAGGACTATAGCTCATAGTGGGACAAGCTCATGCCATTTGAGCTCTGAGGCACAACTAGAAAGGGGAAAATCAAGGGTTGAGCTGGGTGAAAGGGTTCCTTGCATAGCCCTCACTGAGCTAAACGTCTAACCTCTGGGCTCCAAAGAGGCAGGTAATGAAATGAAAGCGCTCAGTATTCAGGGGGATGAATATCTGGGATATTCTCTTTCTGTGTGTGTGTGTGTGTGTGTGTGTGTGTGTGTGTGTCTCACAAACACATACACCCTTGGGTAAGGAAAATAAGTGGGAAGAGATGGAGTGGTGGTTCGGTAAGACCTCACAGTTGTAATATAGTCTCCTCTCTTCCATAGTGGAAATGCGTCCTAAGTGGAAGATTCTGGGATACTTTGCAGACTTGAGAGCAGATCACTTTATGTTTCACTCAGATCCCTCCTCTAGTCTGCTAAAGAGCCTATCATCCAAATTCTCTTCTATTTGCAGGTTCTCATTAGTTATTAATAGACTGTATATCAGTGATTAATAAAATGAATAAAGCATCTCCTAATCCTATGAGCAAATTTTTATTACCAAAGAGGAAATTGTTATCTAGAGAAGTCTAGTAAGTTATATCTGAGTAGTATAAAGAACAGAGTCTATATATGTAGCCTCGTGCATTTTATCCTAAACATCCTATATCTTTGAGAACTTAGGACATATATTATATTGATGTAGAGGAACAAGTGTGCAGTAATGGTGTATTAGGTCAAAATTCCCTTTTAAAAACACTTCGTATTTTTCACAGTAATATATAATAGGGAAACAAAACAAGACAAAATCAAAGATTGCCCACACCCCAAATTTGAGCTTTCAGATGGAATTAAATTTGGAAAAGGAGTCAGATTGATATGTTGCACAAGCCAGATATTATTTCTTTCATTGGACTAAGAAATTCTATTCTCTGTTTCCTAAGAGCAGAAAATGAGGGACTGTCAAATGACTGGTAGGTTTAAATGGGTAGTTACTTGTCCATGTAGACCTTTTAAGATAGAGTTTCTGTAGCATGGCATCATTTAATAATAAGTTTTTCCCCTATGCAATGTCTCGCCTCTTCCAGGCAGAGTGGCAGCTGCAGTGTATTGTTTCACATCCTGTAAGGTATTTCTATCGTTAGTTTACATCTTGACTCACCAGATATTAAAACAACTTTAAAGTGGGAGTTAAATTTTGTTACTCAGATGCTTGCAGAATGATTCATGTTCACCTTTAGTGGTTCTTGGCATTCTCTGTTAGGTTCCATTGTGTTGACAAGCTAGGTGGAAAAGCCAGCACAGCACTCTGTATGTATAAAACACAGGGCTGTGATTGTACAGCTTATGTACTTATTGTAATTATTTATTTATGCGTCCGTCTCTCCAACTGCCACCCTCTATTTGTGCGCCTTTCCTGGAAAGAGACTTTCTCTTTTAGCTTCATGTAATGGTAAATCTCATATGCTCCACAACACTGTGTTGAATTTCAAACTGAATATTTGTTGAGTGGAATTTCTTTATTAAAAAAAAAAACCAAAACTTTTATGTAGTTGGGGATGCTGAAGATTATATGTGAAATGTAGTTCTTATTTTATCTATGATCTTATAAAATCTTAAAAACCAGCTAGGGGAAATGACTAAATCTTTGGCTTTACTTGTAAAACTTGTTTTTATTATTTTTGTTTATTTTATCTTTGTTTTCCAAGGTAAATCTTATACTCTAGAAAGAAATAATAATTTGGATATTGGGCTTAATATTTAGATCTAAGGAACAAGTGCTATCTTAGCCTCCCCAAGGAGTGGATATGCTCAGTTGAATCGCAGGTAATAATTTATAAAGTGAATAGAAATATGGCCAAGTGAACTTCCTGTTATGTTGTAGTGGAATTATCATGTGAAATCGATATTCCAAGACTTATCTAGGAAGGCTAGCATAGTTGAAGTGTTCCATTAGTAATGAAATGTTACTTTCCAAAGACAAATCACTTTTTCATGTACTTCACTTTTGGAAGTTATCATAAGAAATTGAGTGGCATGCGAGCTGTGGTAGGATTTTAGTTTTATTTATTAATACTTCATCTATATGCATAAATGAGATGTAATCATGTACCAAAGTGCACTTATCTCCTGGTTCATGTCTGGGGATAGGTGAGAAAGCCAGCTTTAAATGAAAACCATCTGTTTTATCTTCTTTTCTCACCCGAAGCCAGCGATTGAGTGACTGTTATAGTATGAATTTAGAGATAGCTAAAATCCCAATATTGTTGAGACTACATGACTGTCATTTCTTAGCGATGCCCATAAAAGCCAAATACGTTTTCAATTTCTCAGTGTATTGTCAAAAGTCTAATGGGACTTTTTTTCTTGCAAATTCTCCACAGACTCTGAGTTACATCGTAAGGGCTGTGTTGAAGTTTTACAATTAACCTGTCATAGTGAGGAGAACACACTGGTGTTTTGCTTCCTTGGCAGCACATTCCTTCAGTATGTATTTACTAAAAGCAATCTACAGTGGCATTAGATGAGATGAGGGCAAAGCTTTAATTCTGAGTGCTTTTTAGAAGTCCCTGTGTGATTTATGTTGCTGTCACTTCTGGAACATTCTGGTAAGAGAGCGTCCTGGTCCTTAGTTTATTATCACAGATGTTTGTGCCTCTTTCATTCTGCCATAGCTCCTCAATGAAGGAGGTTTCTATTTTGTTTTTTGTTTTAAACTCAAGAGGTGAGTTTTTGTATGGTCTTACCTTGCTTCAGATGGCCTCGTAAGCTATTTACTCTGGAACAAACTGCCCCCTTTTCAAGAAAGGACACAGCTCCAGTTTTATTTGACATTTTTTCAGAGTTTTAAACGTTCATCATTTTATAAAAGCTACTTATATACTAAATATTATTCTAAGTGTTATCTTTGTCACAATAGATTATTGTAATAAAATAGTAATCACTGACGTACATTTTAGAGAGTGTTCATTTTCATTCTGAGTTTTTTTGTCCATTCGTTTTCAGGTTACTGTAAAAAGAAACACAATCTTTTATTTCTACTAAACTCTGACTCCTGGGGACTTACAGGCGAGCACTGCAGTTAGCGAAATACAATATTAATGACCATTCACGTCAATATTGCATAGGACAAACTAAAATATTACGTAGGACAATGGAAAAGACTAACAAAGTAGAGATCTGTCTTTCATCTGCGCAGGTGATGGACACAGCAACTTTTGAAAATATTTGTAGAAGGGAAAGATCTCCTGATTCCTAAACACTGAGCAATATGGGCATAGTAATTTGTTTCAGGGCTGCAGAAAGGGTAACATGAGACATTTAAGGGTAATATTTCTTCTCTCTCTGGGAACAGAAAGTTGTCAAATTATTCGTTATTTTTCCTTACGAAGAAGTAATGATAGTGATGATAAGAGAGAAACACTGTATACAAGGCCCTGTGATAAATGTTTTCTCTCTATTTTCTCATCTAATTTCCAAAGCATGTGACATTGTTACTGTTGGGAGGAATTAGGCTTGAAGAAACCAATGACACTGAGAAATCAAGAATAGAGCAGGGTCCTGGCCCTGTCAAGGCTCTTGAGCCTAAGATGTTGGCTCTAAAGAGATGGATGTTTGTGCAGGAGGAGACAGCAGCTGCCACACTTCTTTCTCCCTTCCCCCTCTGCATTTCCACTTTCCCCTCTTTTCGTTTCCCCCTGTATATAAATCTCTTCTCTTAGGAAAATGGTAACTGCAAGTATCTGTTCTAATCCAAGCGTTGTGAGTGGATACAGCTGTGGTCCATGGATTTCACAGCGCTCAAGATATGTGCATTAGTTCTCCTTATGAAATATTTAGTAATCAAGCTGAGTACTTTATTCAATACGTTGGGCTATTTAATAAAGCTTTAAAGGAATTCTCTGTTGGTCAACACTAATCAGAGCTTATCTCACGGCAGCCTGTTTTAGGATAGAGCTTCTCCCCATATTAGAAACATGCTGTTCCTTTCACAGGGTCCTAGTGAGCGTTTGGGGCCCGCGTGAGAGCCTAAGAGCAGTGTCCCAAAGGTGACTTTTAGTTGTTCAATAAATACCATTACAGCTTGGCTGCTGTGGCTCAGCGGTTGAGCGTCAACCTATGGAGATTGTGGTTCGATTCCAGTCAGGGCACATGCCCGGGTTTCTGGCTCAATCCCCACTGGGGGGGGGGGTGTGCAGGAGGCAGCTGATCCATGACTCTTTCATCATTGATATTTCTATTTTTCTCTCCCCCTCTCCCTTCTTCTCTCTCTGAGATAAATAAATAAATACATAAATAAATGAATGAATACCATTACAGTCATTCAAGAGTACTATGAAATTCTTTGGGTGCTATGTAACTCAGAGTGACTCTCTTCCTTTTAATGGGCCTGGGTAACCCCTTTGGCATTAGTTGAATAGAAATGTGACTGTGTCCATTTGAGTAGAGAGAATGTGTGTCTGGGTCCCATGGGCCAGGTCAAGGATGAGGCAGATGTTCCAGTCTTGATCCCTTTGTCATTTGTTCAGGTTTGTAAAGACCCAGGAGTTGCATGTGCTTTGGAATATAACATATCCTATTTCACAATTCTTTGTATGAATAAAGAAACTTGAATGCAAGGAATAAAGGCTGATTTCAGTATTGCCTCTTCCATTGCAGAATTTATACTTCATCACCTACAAGACTAGAAAAATATGCTTGGCTTTTAAGAAAAAAATTCATTGGATTTATTTAACAGATTAAAAATTCTGTAGTGTTTTTAGATGGTGTTGAGAATCTTTTATTTAAAATAATATATAGACAAAATAGAGAATATCTCCTTTTAGTTTAAAAGTTACTGTCATTTACACAGGCATATATTGCTAAAAATAAACACTAAAATGCTCTTTTTCATGGATATTAAATTCTACAGCAGTTTTCTTGTCCTACCCAGTATATGCTGCCAAAATTATGGTCCTAGCAAAGAATGCAAATTGGATCATTAACATTGGAAATAAAAATGAAGAAATTGATTGGAATGAATTATGTTAGATTTAATGAAAGCTTGGCAAAAAATGAATTCTGCTTACTGATATAAATGACCTAACTAAATGCACAAGTGACTTTTTATTCTTTTTTTAATTCTTAAAACTAGTAGAAAATACACAGGAAATAAAGAATATAGAACAAGCTTGAAATAAAGTAAAATTAAATGAAAGAAAACATAATAGTGAAATAAAATTAGCAAGACTGTGTTTAGGCACAGATAACACTAGATTTCTTTGTACTTCTCTTAGTACTATAAAACATTTTGTTTTTAATATTTTTAATAATGCATATTTATTAACTATTGGTATTTAAAAATTTTGAGTCCTTTTTGGTGTGTGTTTTTACATTCAGTGTTCCACTTGATCTTTACAAGCAAAATAGATTATATTTTTAATTCTCATTTTTATCTATTATTAAATAGAGACTCAGAGGATATCTTGAAACTGGTATTTTAATAACTAACTCAAAGTCACTAAGAGATGCTTAATTTATTTCACATGAGATTGGTATGAATATTGATGATGCTTTGCCACCAGTCTTTTACCTTAAAGACTCTGTGCTCTAGTTTTAAAAGTCTTTATTTTAAATTTTGAAATATTAGCAAAAATATGAAGTCAAAGCTTAATGACTATCCCTGTTGTTCATTGACAGTTACTTGGACTTTTTTTTTTTTTTGCATTGTTATAAACTTATACATTCACAGTAGGTTGTGCATTTATTTGAACAAATGTAGAGCTATAAGATAGACGTAGTACTATCAAATCATTAAATAAGCTAATATAATAGTATATATTCATTATATCTCAATTAACAAAAGACCTAGTACTTTATGCCTTTTAACCAACTCTGACATTAAAATACATGCTTAAAATGTGGGCAAAAATAATTTTGTATTCCTTGGACTTCAAATTTTAAGTGATTATATTCTGAGGGATTTTTTTCTCTCAGTTTCTCAGAGGACATTGCTGTCAAGTCATAGGAGTTCAACGTGACTTTGACCTGTTTAGCTAGTAATTGGTGATCTGCACTAGTTTATCCCTGACCTTTGCACAGTTCTCTGCCTGAGTTAGTGTATAACCTATGTCCTCAAAATAAGCTGACACTCAACAATGCACATGGGGATTGAATACTAGTTCTGCCCATTAATTAATTACAAATTATGATAAATAGTATGAGTAACACGCAATCTGTAAGATATCTAACCTAATTAAAAAGAAAGATTTTAAGTTATCAATAAAATATTAACCTAATTACAATTGGTTAATTGAATTAAAATGTGCTAAAAGATTTTAAACTACATAAAAATTAAGATTTTAAAAATCAAATTGTTTTGTGCAGTGCATTTGCATAGAATAATGAATATTTTATTTTTATAAGAATTTTCCTGAGAGAGAAGACTAATATGAGAATGTGCTATCAGGAAGATTAAATAAGCAGAGAGGCAGCTGGGAAAACATAGAGGAGAGAAAATGACTTTGGTTGAGAGACAAAAAGAGAAAGGAAAAATAACAGTGATTGCATTAGAAAGAAACAGGAACTGGGGTGGCCGGGGCTCCCGCACATCCGCGGCTTTGGGAACCTCCAGTGGAGGTGGTTAGAAAGAGACCTGGCTGCTGGGTCACCGGAGGGCCCCTGGAGATTGACAAGTAGAATGACAAGGACATTCTTGGGTACGTTACAGATCAACCATGCTTTGGAGCCCTGAGAATAACAGTGAAGGCCCCCACATTTCCCACTGCTGCTCAGGAGAAGCAGTAAACTGATAATGTTTGCATAAGAGGCAATGGACATTTCTTATTGAAATTTTATAGGAAAAAGCTGCTCATGTAATCTTTAATGGAGATTACACTGTATAGTATATTCTGCTGATTTAACTTCCTAGCATCACTTTTGGTAAGATATTCCCATCTCTGCTGGCAGGGTATTTTTTTAAAAATTCTCACCTAAGGATATGTTTTTGTTGATTTTAGAGAGAGAGGAAAGGAGAGAGGGAGGATGACACCCAACCGTGGATTGAACCCGAAACCTGGGTATGTGCCCTGACTGGGAATCGAACCCACAACCTGTTGGTGTATGGGATGTTGCTCCAACAAACTGAGTCACACTGGCCAGCGGTGGAAGGATATTTTTAAAGCGAGAGAACTCCCTGTAGAAATTGTCTGAAAGGAATTTTTGAAAGATGACGTTGGTTATGCTGCTATATCTGTTTTTACCAAAGTAGGTTTAGTTAAATGCAAAACTGACTGACCACCATCTAAACTCTAGCTCTAGCTCTTGCTCTCTTTATCTCTTTCATCACCTCTGGCCTGACGAATTAAAAAGAAAACGAGCCATTAAAACAAATATACTTAAAATGGGGAACAGCTTTTCTTTCGGTACAGAACTTTACTCCCAGCGTGCCTGTATCAGTAAAGGTTAGCTCTACTTAATGAACAAGGACACCATTCTTCCTCTGAGAATTTTATCTCGAGGTGTTTAGGATTTACTGCATGTCACCTCAAAAACCCTCTATTGTGACAATCCATAAAGGCACTCAACTTTCAGAAATTCTTATTTTAGCAGTGAGATAGAAATAATTTCACACATAAAACACACTCTCTTATTCAGATACACCCATCAAGCTTTAAGCATTTGAAAACAACTGATCCTACAGCTTTATTTTTTTATTTGACACACGGAATTGCTATTATTCTTGTAGAGCTAAATCCCATAATGATCATCCACATTTGCAGAGAAAATTGCATTTCTTAGAACTGAACATTACGATTGCTATAAAAACAATAGGATTTTGTAAAATTCCTAGAAGAAAACGTAGGCAGTGGGTTCCCTGACATCATCCATCTACGCCTGAATGTACAGTGAAGACGTGGCATATAAATACAGTGGAATACTATACTACTCGGCCATAAAAAAAAACAACAGCAAAAAGATCTTGCCATCTGAGATAACATGGATGGACCTTGAAGGCAGTATACTAAGTAAAATAAGTCAAACAGAGAAAGACAAATACCACGTGATTTCACTTATATGTCGAATAAAAAGAAACCAACCCAAAATAAATGACCAACCGAGACTCACAGCCACAGAGAGCTGTGGTTGGTAATAATTGCCAGGGCAGAGGGGAGCGGGGCGGGGTGAAACGGGCGAAGGGGGTGAAGCGTACAAACTTCCAGATGTAAATAAGCCATGGGGATGCAATGGAGAGCATGGCGGCTATAGGCAATAACACTATATTGCAAATCTGAAAGTTGTTAAGGGAGTAAATCTTCAAAGTTCCCACCACGAGAAACATTTTGTGGGCGTAACTTTGTGTGGTGCTAATTGGTGGCCAAACTTATTGTGGCGATCACTTCACAGTGTATTAAAATGTCAAATCATTAGTTGTACACCTGAGGCTAGTATAGCATTGTGTGTCAGTTATATTTTAATTAAAGAATAGGTTTTAACCAACAGGAACAAACCAGTAGAAAGAGTGTGTGTGCATTTATGTTTTCTGTGATCATATGTGCTTCCATGCTTTGTTTCATTATTTCTCTTCTTCTAGATTTTGAATTAAATGGAACAGTTCCAATTAATAGGGTATGAGAATGTTTTATGTAAAATGATTCCTAAAAAGACAAAATACGACAGAAATAAAATGTTTGTGATTATAGTAGGTGGCACTATAAAATGGCTAGATTATAGTGGGAACATTACTATTATAGGGGCCAAAAGTTATATCCAAGCCCTGTCTTTTATCAACTCTGTAAAACTGGAAAAGTTACTTAGCCTCTCAGCTTCTTTCCTCATCTACCTTTGTGGATGAGTGAGACTGAACAAGGCACATGTGAAAAGTTCTTAGGCAAAAGTAGATGCTCATGTTTACTGACTTCTCGGTAAAAATGGCTTTATGTCCTTCAGGAAGGATCAGCTGCTGTGTAAAATTTTAGGGAGATGAGTGTCAGTAATTAAAATGATACCAAAACAAATTTAAAGTACTATTTAGTTTAAAAGAAGAAATCACATTAGAAAATAAAAAGAATTTTCACCATATCATCCTCATGATCAGCAGCAGCAGCTCATGATCAGACTTTGTTGTAGGCCAACATAGATGCTCTTACAACTATTTGTAAAATGAATGCAATTTTAAAAAATTGTTGTTATAAAAATGGCTACTACCCAGAAATAACATCAAGTTGAAGTGTATTTTTAAATATAATTCTGAAACCATTATATGGAATATTTGGAAATGTTTGTTGGAGATTGACCAACGAATCACTAAGGAATTATAGACATAATTACCTTTATTAAATACCTTATTTTGTTTTCTGGAATGTGTTGTATGTTCATTTAGTTTGCAGATGGTTTTAATTTGTGGTTTAAATAAAAAGAACTAGATGTTCAATTATACAAACAAATAAGCAATATATCTATAGAAAATATATAGATTTTTCCATATGAATAACCATGGTCTGGAAGTTTTAAGATTGTAAATATCAAATATATAAACCTAGTTACAGAATATCTAGAGTGTTTATGAAATTTTGGATACATTAGGAAGATAATTACTGATTATTATCAGGCGTGCTTTGACTATCAAAAAGTTGGATAAAAAAAGAAGTATAGACATTGATTTTGGAGTCTGAACATAAATGGGCCTGAAATTATCAAAGCTCATTACTTGTGCTGCATCTTGCTTATAGATTATTCATAAATCATGGTGAAAGTGAGTCAAAATAAGGAACCATATTTCCACTTTTGTTAAATTTATTCCTTAAGTGTGGTGATAAAGAAATACATAACATTAAAACAAAAACAGGCATTTTTAATCGTTAACATCTTATAAATTAACTTTTTAAAAGAAAACATGGCAAGTTAGTCCTATGATGTAGTAACAGATTTTGAATCTCAAGTAGTCCTCATATCTGATAGCTCTCTCAGGTTGCCTTGATATTTGATAGCTGATATTCTGCTATCTTTTTATTTTATTTATTTTTTAATTAAAAATATCTTTATTGTTGAGACCATTACAGGTATCCCCCTTTTAACCCCACTGATCCCCTCCAGCCCACATCCATCCCACCCCCAGGCCCTCCCCACACCAATGTCCACATCCATGGGCCATGCCTGTAAACATACAAGGTCCCAGATTAATCTCTCTCCACCGCACCCCTCCCCGCCTTCCCTCTGAGATCCCTCAGTTTGTTCCATGCTTCTGTGTCTCTGGATCCACTTTGTTCATCAGTTTATTTTGTTTATTATATTCCACATATAAGCGAGATCATGTGGTACCTGACCTTCACTGACTGGCTCATTTCACTTAGCATAACACTCTCTAGGTCCCTCCATGCTGTGCCAAAGGCCAAAAGGCCCTTCCTCTTCACAGCCGCCTAGTATTCCATGGTGTGAATGTGCCACAGCTTTTATCCACTCATCTACTGATGGGCACTTGGGCTGTTTCCAGATCTTAGCTATTGTGAATTGCGCTGTTATGAACATAGGGGTGCTTATATTCTTTCTGATTAGTGTTTCAGGATTCTAGGATACATTCCTAGGAGTGGAATCACTGGGTCAAAAGGCAGCTCTGTTTTTAATTTTTTGAGGAACCTCCATACTGCTTTCCATAGTGGCTGCCCCAGTCTGCATTCCCACCAGCAGTGCACTGGGGTTCCCCTTTCTCCACACCCTCGCAGCACATGTCATTTGTTGACTTGTTGATGGAGCCATTCTGACAGGTGTGAAGTGATACCTCATTGTGGTTTTAATTTGCATCTCTCTGATGATTAGCAACACAGAGCATTTTCTCATATGTCTCTTAGGCATCTGTATGTTCTCTTTGGAGACATGTCTATTAGGTCCTTTGCCCATTTCTTAATTGGATTGTTTGTCTTCCTTTTGTTAAGTTGTATAAGTTCCTTATATATTTTAGATATTAACCCTTTACCCGATGTGTCATTGACAAATATGTTCATTTTCAAAATTAAGTGAGTTATCAGCTGTTAACATATGTATACATTTTTTGGGATACCATATATATACATATAGTGCCCTCAGTTCTATACCCTTCTCCATGTTAAACACCCTCCCCCCCTTTTTTTTATTAATTCTTACCCAAGAAAATATATATATACATATATATATATGTATATATATATTTAAACAAAAATATATATATACATATATATATATATATATGTATATATATATTTAAACATATCTTTATTGATTTCAAAGAGAGGAAAGGAGGGGGAGAGAGAGAGATAGAAACATCAGTGATGAGAGAGCCATTGATCGGCTGCCCCCCGCACGCCCACAGTGGGGATCAGACCTGCAGCCCGGGCATGTGCCCTGTCCGGGAATGGAACCGAGACCTCCTGGATCCGAACCATGGAGCACGCCAGCCGGGCACCACAAAGTGTCTTCATCTGAGCACTGCTCTGGCATGCGGTAGCAAAACCACAGTGCCATGCCAGCCCTTCCCCTTTCCTCCTTGATTTCTTACCTTGACCGATCCTCAGGCTGCCTTTCACTTCCCCCGACAGCCGCTCTTGGTGGACCTGCCCAGCCAGTTCCTCCTCCGTGCTTCCAGGAATCAAGTCCAAGCCCCGCTCGTGGAGCAGCACTGACAACTCTGTTGTTCTCTTTGTGACCCTGGCAGAGGAAGCGGGCTTGCGGGACATTGTTTATAAAGTCTGCGGTGGTATATGGTAGTGCCCAGGTCTTCGCCTTCACTCACCACTCACTCACCCACCCACCCAGAGCAACTTCCTGTCCTGCAAGTTCCATTCATGGTTAAGTGCCCTCTACAGGTGTACCATTGTTTTGTTTTTTTTGTTTGTTTGTTTTTAATCTTATACTGTATTTTAAATATACCTTTTCTATATTTAGATACGCAAATGCTATTCTGTTACATACTACAGTATTTAGTACCGAAACATGCTGGACAGGTTTGTAGACTAGGGGCAATAGGCTATACCAGACAGCCTAGGTGTGTCACAGGCTGCAACATCTAGGTTTGTGTAGATGCCTCTATAATGTTCACACAGTGAAGAAATCATCTAAGGATGCATCTCTTAGAACTTATACTCATTGCTGAGCTAAGCACAACAGCATTACACCATTTTAAATAAGGGACATGAGCATCTAAGGATTTTAGTATTTGTAGGGCATCCTGGAACCAATCCCTTGTGGACACTGAGGCTTAATACATTCTTGCAAAAATACTAAATGTTAATGTCCATGCTGATGTTAATGTCCATGCTGATGTTAATTTCATACTGATGATAATGTTCATGTTGATGATAATGTTCATGTTGATGGTAATGAGGTCATCTCAAGTCTTGACTGTGGTCAATGTTCACATCTAAATAGTACTCTGGTGCTGCTTTTATGTTTATTTTTTAGAACTCTACCAATGATAAAAAGAATTAGTGGCCATATTTTAGAGGCCATAATATAGTCTTTTTTCAGTACCAATGTGTATGTGTATATGTTCACCTCTATGCCCCTCTGAATGTGTGTTTATTCATACAGATACTTTTCTAGCCCTGTTGGGTGTGGCTCAGTTGGTTGAGCATTGTCCCATGCACCACAAGGTCACTGGTTCAATTTCAGGTCCAGGCACATGCCCTGGTTGTGGGCTCTGTCCCCGGTAGGGGATGTGCAGGAGGCAGCCGATAGATGTTTCTCTTTCTCCCTCTTCCTTTCTCTTTCTCTAAAAATCAATTAAAATATTTAGATATTTTTCTATAATATGGAATTATAAATATATTCTTATTTATGGTTTAACACCAAGGAGATTATAATTTCCTATGAAGTGGAAAACAACTAAAACAAAACTGTATGTTTATGGGTGTTGTTACTGTGCTTTCATATGTTTACACCTCCTTGATATTAAATTAAACAACTCACAATTAATCCCATTGGAAATCTTTTTTGAAACATTTGAATTATTTAAATATTGTTGGGGAAGTTGTTGCTACGCTAGGGAAATATATTTATTTAAGTTATTAATTAGTTTAGGGTAAAATGTAATACTTCTACACAGAGACACAACTTACAGGAGACTTGGTAAACAGACCACAAACCAAGACAGTTTGAATTTTATTTTCTTGTTGTCCTGTGTAATTATGTTTTTGGTGAAAATGACCACCAAAAACAAAATAACACAATATTTTCTTTTGCCTTCATTCAAAAAATTGTAGAGTTATCATAGCCTGTTGGATCTGGCTCAAGATATTTCTTGCCCCGATTTGGATGGGAGAGAAAACAAAGCGTCTCTGGTAAGAGCAGAGCTAATTGGCCAGATGGACTCCGTCTCCGCACCTGGACCACGGTGCGTGCTGGGAGCAGGCAGGATGCGTGACTGATGACACTGCCGTGCGCAGCTATAACTACGCGGAGATTCTTAGGATGATTTACTCTGATAAACAGCTGCTAGAACTTCAGCTCTCCTTAATGTAAATTATCTAGAAATACCTTTGAAGTTAAAGAAATAAAAGTAAGTAGACTATTCTGACAAAGGAAGTAAAATCTCAAAGGTATTTGTTATTCTCTTCTTGTTCTAAACATGCCAAAGGTAATGTAGGTCATGAAATGTCAGTATTCAAATCATAATAGCTCCTATTTAAAAAGGGAATAATTGAAAATAAAAAAATGTACACATTCAGAAAAAACAATAATCTTTAATATAGTAAATATTTATATATATTTTTTGCTTGCTCAATTCTTAATTTCCCTTTTTGTTAGCATCTTGGTGAGGTGGAGATTCCTGGTGACCACCTACTGGAAACCAAGCAGTCACATCGCTCCACACCACGTGGAGGGGCCCCTGAGATGCACTCACTCATACAGCTGCACCGTTACAGGACTGACCCTTCAGCTGGTGCCCTGAGGAAGAGAAAAATCACTGAGTGTAGTGGTGGTGGAGGCAGTGAGCTCTGAGCGGACTGCACCTCCTTGGAAATGGCTGCTATGGCTTCTCCCTCCTGTCTTGCAGAGCTACCTTGGCAAGGAACTGTTGCTCAGCTGGTTCTCAATCCTCCAGCCAATTCCACCTGCTGAGCTTTGTCTCTAACACACTTCCAACAATTCCCTTTTTCTAAAATTAGCTAGATTCCATTTCTGCTATTTGGAACCAATTACACTAACTGATGATGTTTTAACTTATTAGTTAATTGACATTGAGTTGAAATTTCTCCTGTTATTTTCATGGGATGATATATATAAAAACCTGATTATACAAAGAATCTCTGAAACAATTGAGAAATGATCGATTTAATTTTCCATCTATTTATCTGAATGTATATATCATCTTTAGACTTCAGTTTTTTAAATCATGATAAAAAACACATAATATGAAATCTACCCCATTAACAAATATCTAAGTGTACACTTCAGTCTTGTTAACTATATTACACATCGCTGTACAGTGATCTCTAGGCTTTTTCATTTTGAATGTCTGAATCTCTATTCTCATTGCACAGCCAATCCTCATTTTTCTTTTGTTCTTTATTGTTCAAAATATTACAGATGCTCCTTTTTCTCCCAATTGACCCCTCCACCCCGCCCCCACCACCCTCCCCAGTCCCTCACCACACTGTTGTCCCTGTCCTTGGGTTATGTATATATGCTTATAAATTCTTTCATTAATCTCTCCCCACTCACTCACTCACCCACCCCCTCCTTTCCTCTGAGATTCCTCAGTCTGATCCATGCTTCCATGTCACAGATTCTAGCGTGTTCTTCAGTTTAGTGTGTTCTTTAGATTCCACATATAAGTGAGATCATGTGATGTTTGTCTTTCTCTGTCTGGCTTATTTCACTTAGCATAAAACTCTCCATGTCCATCCATGCTGTCCCAAAGGGTAAGAGATCCTTCTTTACAGCTGCATAGTATTCCATGATGTAAATGTCCCACAGCTTTTTTATCCACTCGGCTACTGATGGGCACTTGGGCTGTTTCCAGATCTTAGCAATTATAAACTGTGCTGCTATGAACATAGAGGTGCATATATTCTTTCTGATTAGTATTTCAGGATTCTAGGATATATTCCTAGAAGTGGGATCACTGGGTTGAAAGGCAGCTCCATTTTTAATTTTTTGAGGAACCTCCATACTGTGTGATGTCCATAGTGGCTGCACCAGTCTGCATTCCCACCAGCAGTGTACTAGGGCTCCCCTTTCTCCACACCCTCGCCAGAACATATCGTTTGTTGATTTGTTGATGGAGCCATTCTGACAGGTGTGAAGTGATACCTCATTGTGGTTTTAATTTCCATCTCTCTGATGATTAGTGATGTTGAGCATTTTTTTATATGTCCTCTTTGAAGAAGTGTCTATTCAGGTCCTTTACCCATTTTTTAATTGGATTGTTTGTCTTCCTCTTGTTGAATTGTATGAGTTATTTTTACACTTTGGAAATTAGGCATACTACTAGATTTGATAAATTAATTCGGCAAGGTAGCTGGACACAAAATTAACATCTGGAAATTGGCCGCTTTTTAATACTCCATCAGTGAACTCTCAGAAAGAGAAACTAAAAAAAAAATACCATTTATCATTGCAACTAAAAAAATAAGATACCTAGGAATAAACTTAACCAAGGATGTAAAAGTCCTGTACTCGGAAAACTACAGGACGCTGAAAAATGAAATAGACGAAGATATAAACAAGCAGAAGAATATACCATGTTCATGGGTTGGAAGAATGAATATCATTTAAATGTCCATACTACCCAAAGCAATTTATAAATTCAAGGCAATTCCTATTAAAATACCAACAAATATCCAAAAATTTATGTGGAACCAAAAAAGACCACGAATGGCTGCAGCCATCTTGAGAAAGAAGAACAGAGTGAGAGGGGTCACTGTCAGATTTCAAACTGTACTACAAAGCCATTGTAATCAAAATAGCCTGGTATTGGTATAACAACAGACATATAGGTCAATGGGACAGAACAGAGACCCCAGAAATAGACCCACGCCATTATGGTCAGTTAATATTTGACAAAGGAGGCAAGAGCATACAATAGAGTAAAGACAGTCTCTTCAATAAATGGTGCTGGGAAAATTGGACAGGTACATGCAAAAAAATAAAACTAGGTCACCAACTTATTCCATACACAAGAATAAATTAAAAATGGATAAAAGACTTAAATGTAAGTCATGGAACCCTAAAAATCCTGGAAGAAAACATAGGCAGTAAAGTCACAGACATCTCATGTAATGGAATTTTCACTGATACATATCCTAGGGCAAGAGAAACAAAATAAAAAATAAACAAATGATACTGCATCAAACTAAAAAGGTTCTGCACAGCAGAAAAATCAGCCTCAAAATACAAAGGAACCCCACAGTATGGAAGAACATATTTGCCAAGAATGCATCTGATAATGGGCCAGTCCTCATTTTTCCCTCCTCTCAGTCTTTGGTTCTACTCTCTGCTTCTATGAGTTTGACTATTTTAGACACCTTGTATAAGGGGAATCATGAAGTATTTGTTCTTTAGTGACTTGCTTATTTCACTTAGTATAGACCTCAAGGTTTATCCATGTGGCATATGACAGTATTTCCTTCTTATTAAGGTTGATAGTATTCTATTGTGTATATATGTATAGGTCTATATCTGTGTCTGTATCTATCTATCGACATCTTTGTCATCTCTATCTCTATCATCATCTCTATCTCTGTCATCTCTCATCTCTATCTCATCTCTATCTACGTTTGTATCTGTATCTATATCTATCTATCATCTATCTATCTATCTATCTATCTATCTATCTATCTATCTATCTATCTATCTATCATCTATATCTATATCTATCATCTATCTCTTACATTTTCTTTACCATTCATCCATAGATGGATGGGCATTTAAGTTGTATCTGCCTCTTTGCTGTTGTGTATAATGCTGCAATGACCATGGGAGTGCAAATATTTTTTTGAGATAGCTTTCAATTATATTAGATACATACTCAGAAGTGGGATTTCTGGATGATATGATAATTCTATTTTTAAGTTTTTGAGGCAACTTTGTACTGTTTTCTGTAGTGGCTGCATTATTTATATTCCCATCAATAGTGCATAAGGATTCCAAATTCTCCTCACTAACACTTTTCTGGTTTTTTTGTTTTGTTTTATTTTGTTTTATAATGGCCATACTAGCAGGTTCAGGTGGTATCTCATGGTGGTTTTGATTTGCATTTCCCTGTACATTAGTTATGCTGAGCATCTTTTATTATATCTTTTGGCCATTTGTATGTCTTTGGAAAAATGTCTATTTAAGTCCTGTGCCCATTTTTTTAATCCAGTTATTTTTTGTTATTGAGTTCTTTGAGTTCCTTATATATTTTGAATATTAACCCCTTATATATGTTTGAAAATATATTCTGTAGATTTCTCTTTACACTCTGTTCATTATTTCTCTTGCTACGTGGAAGCTTCTTAGTTTGATGTTAGTTGTACTTGTCTATTTCTGCTTTTGTTTTCTGACTTTTGGTGTCATGTTCAGGAACTCATTGTCAAGACCAATGTTGTAAGTCTTTTCCCTTTTACTTTTTCAAGGAGTTTTATGGTTTTAGGTTTTATGTTTAAGTATTTAATCCATTTTGAGTTGATTTTTGTATATGATGTAAATGTAAGATAAGGGTTCAATTTCATTCTTTAGTGTGCAGATACTTAGTTTTCCCAAAGCATCTATTGAAGACTATCCATTCCCCATTATATAGTGTTGGCTATGTTGTCCAAGATAATTTCCCCATATATATGTGGGCTTATTTCCAGGCCCTCTATTCTTATCACTTTAATCTGCATGTTTGTTTTTATGCCAATACCACACTGTTTTCATTACTTATTTATGTAAGGTGTTTTGAAGTCAGGAAATGTGAGACCTCCATCTCTGGTTTATGTATTTATTTTTTAAGGTGGTTTTTGCTATTCAGGATCTTTTGTGGTTCTATATGAATGTTAGCATTATTTTTTCTATTTCTGAAAAAAATGCTGTGGGGATTTTGATTGGGATTTTATTGACTATGTAAGTCTCTTTGGGTAATATGGACATAGGAATGATAATATGTCGTCCAATCCACAAACACTGGTGCCTTTTCATTTATTTCGGTCTTCTTTAATTTCTTTGAGCAATATTTCTTAGTTTTCAATGTACGATTCTTTTGCTTTTGTGATTTTTTATTCCTAAGTATTTAATTTTTGATGCAATAGTATTTTTTCAAGCTTTATTGAGGTCAACTTGACAAATAAAAATTGTATACATTTAATATATAAAATGTGATGTTCTGATATATGCGTACATTATAAAATGATTCCCCAAATCAAGATAATTAACATACCCATAGCCTCACATAATTATGGTGGGGTTGTCTTTTTGTGTGTGTGTAAATTTTCTTTTGGCTTAAAAATCAACTTTTTGTGAATTTTGAGTGAACTATACTATATTATTAACTGTAGTCACCATGTTGTACCTTAGAACATATTCATTCCACATAACTGAATCTTTGTACACTTTGACCAACCATCTCTCTGTTTTTTTCTACCCTTCAAACCCTGGCAGTGATTCTTCTACTTTATTCTTCTGTGAGTTATATTTATTTAGATTCCACATATAAGTGAGATCATGTATTATTTGTCTTGCTGTGTCTGGCTTATTTTACTTAGCACGATGTTCTCTAGATTTATTCATTTTGTTGCAAATGGCAGTGTTTTCTTCTTTTCTAAGGCTAATATGACATTTCTCTGTGAATGTGTGGGTGGGTGTGACTGTGTATAAAATGGAGCTCTTTAGTTCTAGTTTTCTCACAAAGCTACAATCAGGATGTAGGCTGTGGTCACAGTCGTCTGAAGACGCTTCCTGGTGGGATTTGTTTCATGTGGCTGTCACCCGGATTCAGCTTCTCATGGGCTATTGGACTATGGTCTAAGTTTCTCTCTGGCTGTTGGCTGGAGGTTCCCTCAGTTCCTTGTCTCAGGGGCTTCTCCCTAAGGCACCTCACACAGTAGCAACGGGCTTCATCAGTGTGAAAAGGTGAGAGAGCAAAGGAATGTACAAGCAAGACAGAAATCACAGTATTTAGCAACTTAATCCCAGAACTGCCATCTCAACATTTTTGCCGTATTGCATTTGTTAGAAACAAGTTACTGGGTCCAATCCATACTTAGGAGGAGATAATATGAGGGTGTAACAGGAGGTGGGGATCATGGTGGCCATTTTAAAGCCGCTTACCACAAATTAGCCTAGTTATTTGGATTATCTAATCAATCTAAAATAAAATTATATGACACATCAGTTGTGCAGTCACAAAGTTTGTATGAACTTTGATAAATTACTTATACACCCTGAGGCTTAGACTGTTTGTTCATTTATAAAATGGAGGTAATAATTTCTATCTCATAAGGATGTATTATATATGCAAGAAAGCTTTTAATGTATAAAGTACTATAAAAATGACTGTGGTCATTACCACTGTGCTGCATACCCTCCCCTCTGATGTCTGTCAGTCTGTTGCATTCATCCATACCTCTGGTTCTATTTTATTTGTCAGTTTATTTTGTTCATTTAATTCCACATATAAGTGAGATCATATGGTATCTGTATTTCCCTGTTTGCCTTATTTCACTTAGCATAATAATCTACAGGTCCATCAATGCTATTACAAAGGTAAGAGATTTTTCTTTTCTGTAGCCATGTAGTATACTCCATGGTGTAAATGTACCATAGCTTTTTTCTCTACTCCTCTCCTGATGGGCACTGGGGCTGTTTCCAGATCTTGGCTATTGTAAATAACACTGCTACAACTTTTAAAGATTTCTGAACAAAGGAGTAGCTGTATAATTTAGACAGATTTATTACATTTATTGCATTAATCATAAATCAAACCTATTCATAAATACTTCAAGTCTACAGCTTCCATTTTTGGAAGAGTTTTATTTTCATATAGTATTCTTTGAGACTTAAGTAGAATAGGACTGTGTATGGGAAACATCACATAATCTCTATTTAGCTTGATAGGCGCACTATGGAAATAGAAGTGACAGCTATATTGAGGGGGAAAAAAGAAAAATCTCACCCAATGCTAAGTAATATTACCAGGCAATCTTTGAAGAACTTTTGAGATTTCCTGAATTCTGATAAGACGAGGATTTCATTTTATATGCATCGTATCTTCTCCATTATATAGAACAGAAATTGAGATGCAGATGGATTCAATACCTTGCCTCATGTCATGGAACTAGTGAGTTGAGAAATCGAGATGCGAGTCCGGCAGTGTGGCTCTAGCAGCACCTTGCCACCAAAAGTGCCATCTGCAGACCAGCAGCAGCCAATCCCAGTGTCACCTGTGAGAGTGATGAAAATGCAGAGCATCGGGTCCGTGCCCAGATCAGCTCAAAGATGCTCACCCAACTCGTAGGCCAGAGGTTTGGGAAGCTTTGGAGCTCATGCCCTCAGACTGTCTCACTGTCTTGTAGAACGAATAGCAGCTCATTGTGGAGGGTAAACAATCTCTAGCTCTTGTCATGGAATTACTCCAAGATGCCTGCTTCTCCTGGACCCAGCAACCTAAGCTATCTAAAGCCGTAATCATGTGATTTTACTTACAGACTTATACTCTCACCTAATTTCCAACCCTTGATGTGTTAAAGTTGAAGCTGATGTGTGTGATAACCGATGCATTATGACATAGGCCAGGAGACGTGTGTGTGAAATTGTTTTATGAAAAGTTAAATATTCACTTCCTTTCATGAAGTATGAGAACTGGAAGGATTATTCAGGATTATTTAGCCCACCCCTCAAATTACTGATGAGGAAATTGAGATTCCAGAGGGGAAAAGTCACTAGTTAAAGTTATGATTAAGTGGTAGTATCCTGTGGGGACATCTAAAATTATAGTTTCTGCTATACGCTCTGGAAATATCAAGGGAAGGATGAAGTTATAAGACAGTGTCCTGAAAAGGGTTTAGATCATTGGAATTAAATACTTTTCCACCGTGTTGATTTTTCTAGACTTCATATGTATTTGCTTGGATTGGGCAAGAGCTGGGCAACCAAATAGAGTAATTATTTTAGTGAGAAGAAATAATTGAAGTTGTCAGGACAGTTACATCTGAACATAAATATGTCATCCATTCATCCTCTTATTTATTCACAAAAAAATATTTTGTTGAGTTCCTACAACTGATACGTAGTACAGTACATTGAACACATTTTATGCTAAAGGGAAAAATCCTATTAAAAAGAAGTTAAAGCTCTGTTTGGTGCTGCTAAGTGGTTAGAGCGTCAGCCTGAACACTGAAGGGTCGCAGGTTTGATTCCTGGTCAAGGGCACGTACCTGAGTTGCAGAGTCCATCCCCGGCCTTGGGCTGGGTGCGTGCGGGAGGCAACCAGGGGATGTATCTGAGACACATTGATGTATTTCTCTGTCTCTCTCCCCCATCCCTCTCTTCCACTCTCTCTAAAAAGCAATGGGAGAAATATCCCATTGCTTGTGAGGACTGACAAGAAAAAAAGAAAAAAGATAAAAGAA
This sequence comes from Miniopterus schreibersii, assembly GCF_964146895.1. Taxonomy (NCBI): domain Eukaryota; kingdom Metazoa; phylum Chordata; class Mammalia; order Chiroptera; family Miniopteridae; genus Miniopterus; species Miniopterus schreibersii. Next base: position 62,374,985 of record NC_138111.1, on the reverse strand, counting down.
GTTGAAGCAGGGAGGGCCAGCATCATTTTACAGACCAAATCCTCTAGCTCAGGAGCAGTTATTTCTTCCAAGCATTTTTACGTCTTAAATTTTATGCTTGTATCTCATTATACATGCCAGTGACATTTCATAGTTTCAGAAGTCCTTGCCACTCTGAGAACGTAGATTCTAGTGAAAATTACGTAGTCATAAGACAAAAAAAATTTCAAGTGTGGTATTATTGGTTCTGTGCTCTCTAGAATATTACTGCTTGTGCAAGTCCAGACAGAATGCAGCACCCTCCTTTTACATAGTACATTTATGAACCAGAGGATCTCACTACTTGATATTTTTGCATTAGTTAAGACAGAAATTTGATAGTTCAGTTAGAGGGGAGGGTAAATCTGCTTCTAGAAATGTCTGCACTAAGTGCTGTAGTCATCTGGGTAGGATTTCGAAAACCTCTATCTGTACATAAAAAAATATATGTATCAAATAAGCATCTCATAGTAGACAGTCATTAAATTATTTAGCAATTCATTTATGAAGAAATAACTTTTGTACAGATTGAAAAAAATGATTTTCATAGAGATATGTATACGATCAAGTGTGTTAACTTTATTTTGTTTTACTGTTGCTACAGATTTTGAGGTAGTAACTTATTTGTCAGCTTCAAGATAACTCTGCAGTTTTCTTTCCTAGGACTTATTGTTAAACATCAAAATACGTTTTCAAACTGTACATTTGATCAGATGGTTATTTTTATTTCAGTTTTTTTGTTTTGTTTTTCTTTTGAGAGCCTTTGAATAAGAACCATCTGAAATTAAAGAAAAAGAAGTTGGAGCCCGGCCAGCATGGCGCGGTGGTCGAGTGTTGACCTATGAACTAGGAGGTCAGGGTTCGATCCCTGGTCAGGCACATGCCTGGGTTGTGGGCTTGATCCCCAGTAGAGGGTGTGCAGGAGGCAGCGGATTGATAACTCTCGCTCATCATTGATGTTTCTGTCTCTCTCTCCCTCTCCCTTCTTCTCTGTGAAATCAATGAAAACATATTAAAAAAAAAAAAAAGAGGTTGGAGATTCATGTGATGGTGGCAAAATCCAAGCTAGGCCCGTCTTTCCATACAAATTTCCAACTTGGATTAACAGTGGATGTAGGTGTGTCCTATGGATTGGGACAAGGGATGCCTCCTAGTAAAAAAGAGCGTCAGTGAGAGTGGGGAAGGGAGAGTGGTCAGGGAGTTAACTGAATCGCAACTGGAAATTGTGAGAGAAGATTTATTGCATTAGTGAGTGTCCAAGTAAGGTGATCCAAGAGACTTTTAAAAGTTTCCAAATTGAGACAAAGGGAGTGTATTGCTTCGATAAAGAGGAAAGAGATCTTTATTTTTTTCAAGTTTTAAGAAGCAAGTAATTATATCGTGTGAGGGAGTATTGACAATAGACAGCTTTGTTTAAGATTTTTCTCCAGACTCATTTGACTGTCTTCTGTGAATATGCCCTTTATGGTTGCTGAGAAGTTTATTTCAAATAATGATATTAGTTGGAACACAAAGGATTTTACATAGCTTTTACTTGGTACAAAACTGGACACATTAATGAAGTAAGTCATAGTCATTAGCAATTATATTCTAAATGACTGACCCAAACCATATTCTTGTCAAAGAAAACACTGAACTCCTCATTCATGTTTTATGGCCTGCATGGGAAACTGCAGAGATTAAACTATTAGGTGGGGAGCCGTACATTACTAATTTTAATGGCAGTGAATCATCCTATTTTCAATGTCTGTACCTTTAATGAGGGAAAGGAGGGGTAGCTCTTTTCAAACCATATCCATTTAGCAGATGGGCCATTAAATGGCCCACATTATATATGGGACAGAATCAGACTTTGTGTGGTTAATAAACATGACCCCTGGGAAATGTTATCTTTTGTTTGGGAGAAAAACCTCCTCATGTTGCAAAGGCGGCAAGATTGACAGTGATGGATTAGAAAGTTTTTTGGAGTGTTCTTTAGCAACCAGAAGTTAATGCAGAGTTATTTCTGACAAATGTTTCACTATTGTTGCCAAGAAATAAACGTGTCAGTTACATGAGCTAGGACAGAGGATATTATTTCTTTGAGATGTACTTTTTAAACCATTGGACTGGGGTTCGGGGACCAATTCTCCAGTGCTGATAATAACACCAGGTCCCCATGTGACACTGCGTAAGTCATTCAAGTTCTCTTGCCTTCAGTGTGCACATTTCCAATAATTATTTTAAGGACTAAGCAAAATAATAATAGTTTTCAGAGTGCTTTAATATACTTAGGAAAATATAGAAGAGCAAGATTATTAGTGATTTTAATTAACCTACATTATGTTTAGGAAAATGAAACAATTGATAAGTAAATGGACAACTCAGAAAAATTAATGTAATAAAGCATCTCAAACTCCCCCTCCCAATTTCTTTTTCTGCTTAAAGAACGCTTTTATAGAAAAAGTGGCCAGAAGTATGTCTTAATCAATACAAGATGTTTCCTGAGTACCTATTAATATCTTGAGAATGTGACGTGGCTGTGTCAAGATTGATAGACTGAGAATGGGGAGAAGTTGGCAGCATGGAACCCCAGGTAGGAGGCTATTGATAGTCTGTTTGTGAATTGGTAAGGTCCTGTACATCCCTAGATAACTTTCCATGAGAAATTAAATCAATATGTTTGTTGAAAGTCCGCTATGTGCAGGGCATTGGGCCAGTGCTGGTTCCCACTTTTCTGGAGAAAGTCTTACATAGGGAAGAACAGTAAGCATTGGATTCCCAGAAGCACTGAGCTGGAAGACGCGCTCAGATGCAGCCGTAATGTGTCTGCCCTCTGCTTAAGTGGCTGAATTGAAATCTTTGGGAACACCAATTATTATGACTTGCACAGAGAGCCTGTGCCTAGGAAAAGACGCTTGCAGGTCAGAAGTGGACGGAGGCAGCAGAGCCAAGGGAATCAGAATTGTGGTTATTGAAAGAAATTGGCTTTAGTGAGAGGCTGTGCTGTGCGTCAGGTGAAGATTTAAATGGGGACTGAGTCAGAGGGCAGGGCCATTTAGGGATAACTGAGAATGTAGAGTGTGAGACCCAGGTGGAGGAGTGAGTTCAGGACTAAGGTGGCAACGGGACGGAGGTGGAAGGGCTCGTTTTCCTTCCCTGCCAGCTGCATCGTCAGGGTCCTGCTGAGTTACAGAAGCCACCCACCCGGGCTGCCCAGTGCTCCTGGTTAGTGCTGTCCTGTATCCGAGTTCACTAGATAATGAATTTCACCAGCTTTTGCTGCCTCATTCCACTTTTTGCCTGGGTGAATCTGAAATTGGGGAATACGATTGCCTTCCTGGACATTGATAGCACTCTCATCACAAGGTAATTTAAGTGAATAAATAAAGTTTGTTCCAAAACCCTGAGCTGTCACTGACAGGTGGAAGCAGGGCTTCTCCTCCACAAGGCGGCCGGAGGCGGGGAAGTGCATTCTCTTGTTTTTTGTGGTTTTGTTTTGTTCCTTCACCGTCTTTCATGTGTGACACCTGCGTTTGCCTCTGGGCTTCAGGCTTTCTGGATCTTACAGTTGAATCTAGCATCTCCGGAATCCAGAGTTGAATGTAACACCCTGGGTAACTTCAAAATATGTCACTCATAACTCCCTGGTAAAAAATATAAAGACTTTCCTGTCCTGTATGCTGTCCGTTTCCCGTTTTCTTTTTTATATGGCATTTGTTTCTCTTTCTAGAAACGGGTATGTGGGTATGTCTTGGGAGCTCTTATTCCGCTTCATTCGCACATATCCTTCAAGCATTGACACTTTTTCCTGCCTTTTCTCTTGCTCCTGGCTCATTACAAGCTCCCTATTAACTAATCATTGCCATTTTATTAACAGGATACACATGCACTTGCAACAGTAATCCTTTGTAAATGACCGGTGACCGATTCTTTTCTACCATGGTGCCTCTTCTTGTCTCATTCTGACTGTCTCTTTTCTCCAGAGTTCCTCATAGCTTTTGTCTTAGTCTTAGGACCCCAGTTGTCATAACAAAATGCTATAGACTGGCGTGGCTTACATAGACATAAATGGATTTCCTCCCAGTTCTGGAGGCTAGGAGTCCAAGAGGAAGGTTCTGGCTGACTTGGTTTCTGATGAGAGTTCCCTTCCTGGCTCACAGATGCCTTCTCATTGTGTTCTCAGGGGGCCTTTCCTCAGCATGTGCTGGGGACTGGGGCGGGTGGGTCAGGGGGAGGCAGAGAGACAGAGAGAGAACAAGGGTGAGTGTCAATGTCAGTGCTCCCTAGTGCCCCTCTTTAGAAGGACAGTAAGCCCACCAGGGTCCTGGCCTCACTCTGATGGCCTCATTTAACCTTAATACTTCCTTACTCTGAATATAGTTACATTGAGGTTAATGCAGTCCATAGCAGCTGGAAACACAAATAAACACCTCCTTCCTACTTGTAGGCATACTCCTCTCTCCGGCCCCCGAGATTCTTTGTCATTTTACTCCTTTCTTGGACAGATGTATGTATGAGCACCCTGGGTTTTGGAAACATAGTCAGTGTCCATGCCCTCAAGGAGATTTCTTCCTAATGGGGAAGATAGTTAATAAATAACCAAGATAATGTCATGTGTTGATGATGCTAGGTACAAGCTAGGAAAGGTGCTAGGGAGCAGCTGAGAAACTGAGCAGCGATTTAAGGAATGAGGCTGTTTTACACTGCCTGGACAGGGAGAACATTTCTGTAGAGGGTATATATAAGGTGAGAATTGAAGGATGCATAAGGAGCCGGGCATATGGAGGTCCCCAGGGTTGAATATTCAAAATAAAGATGATAGCAAATGCAATTGTCCTATAGTATAAAATAATTTGATACATTGAAGGAATTGAAAGTAGATAAGGTGCCTGTTGCATATGGACCATCAGGGGCACAGATGATGGAGAGGAAGCCATGAGTCATATCATGCATGTTCCCTAGGTCAGTGAAACATATTCATATTTTATTCTAAATCAAATAGCAAGGCATTTAAAGGCTTCCAGTGGAGCATTATGTGGTCTGTTCTGAGTTTTAAAAGATGGATTTCAGAGGGAGGCAAGGGCACCGGTGAAGAGGCTATTGTAATCAGGTGAGAAATGATGAAGGCCTGAATTTGAGAAGCATCAGTGGAAAGGAAGTAATGACAAAACTTTCAATATCCATCTTTTTTTATTTATTTAATATATCTTTATTGATTTCAGAGAGAGGCAAGGAGAGGGAGAGAGAGAGAAACATCAATGATGAGAGAGTCATTGATTGAGTCCACAACCCGGGCATGTGCCCTGACCAGGAATTGAACCCCAATCGCCTGGATCCTAGGTCGATGCTCAACCGCTGAGCCATGCCCAGCCGGGCTCAATATCCATCTTTGAAATGAAATAAAAACATCAAATTGCTTAGTTCCACTCTATGATTGTGCTTTATAAGTAAGTCACCAAGAACCCAGAAGTATCATACACAGAGGGGATTTATATTTCTCCTTAATTCTGTTTGTTGCTTGGATTCCCTTTTCTGTTCTTACAGACATGTCCCATCCTCCTTCCCTGTTTTCATTTTGATTTTATCATAAGATCCAGATTCTGCTTCTTCCCTTGTCCTTAGCTGTGACCATCACAAAACCCAGTATCACAGTCTACCTTCAAGGTGGGCCTCAGCCGTGTGCCCAGTCAGTGGCAGTCTGACTCTGCTCGTGCCAGTCCTTTTAGGATTAGAATGGTGCCCTACTCTGGGCAGCACCCACTGGTTTTCTGTCTACAACGACTGGCCTTTTGAGACAACCTGGAATACTTTACTCCTCTACGGGCATCCTCTGCATACAGGCAACTTTTGCTAACTTCTGTTCCGTCCCTGCACAGGGGAATCACTCCAAGGCCTGTGTTTTTTCTTCTTTCTCATATTGTTCAATCTGCAGTGATATGACCAGTAAGCCTTGCATTGACCATCTGAAAACTTAACAGAGGATTCTTACAATGTAAAAACACTTGCAAAAGAAGGAGAACATAGGATTGTACTTGAACTTATGTAATGTGTTAAGATAAAGCTGTTTACATTCATGTATTTTTAAATGAGGAAGATGATTTTATATTCTTTATTGAGATAAATTTTGTAAGTAGCCTGAAAACCTTACTGGGTTTAAAAGTAGGTTATACTTACTTCTAAGTGTCATGCACTGTTATATACAATACAGGCTTTATTTATGCTTTGTCATATCAACAGCTTTGGTAGGTACTGTTATTATTAATGAGAAAACTGAGATCTAGTAAAGTGACATTTTTAAGGTCACATAGCTTTTTAGTGGTGGAACCATAATTTGAATCCAACGGTCTGACTCAACTGTATTGTGTCCCTATTTCTCAATTTTATGTCCTTTATAGAAACACCTATGAAACTATTATTTCATCATCACCTTCTTCCTAAACCATTTGCTCCTAAGTAATCCTGAGCACCATCCTTGGGGGGTAATTGACTGACAAATGGGAAGAACTCAAGGGGGAGAAGGCTTATTTCCAATAGATGCAAAAATAGCTACAGAAATAATGGTGCACATCAAGTAATTTCATTTAGATAGATTTATAATAGTAATGTTACATTTGTGTTTTTTTAAACAGTTAGATCAGAAATAATTGAATCAGATAAATTAATGGTTTTTATTTTATCCAGAGTCTGGTGAAATTGATTTTTCTATTTCTATTTGATTAGTTATGAAAAAATATGAACAAAAATCAACCATTACCACATTGAGGTTAAAAAATCTCAAAATAAACTTTGGCAGTCAGTTTACTAGTTCTAAAATGAACCATATGTTCGTGAGAATGTAGTCACTAAATGTCCTACAAATACTTCATTAATTTTACATTAATCTGCATTCCTTTATATCATCCACACTTTAATTATCTTAGCGAGGTTTTTCCCCTAGTAAGTGTAAGCAGTTTCACAGAATGTTAAAATGTCAGTAAGTGTTATATTTATTGGTTGTTCCTGTAGCAGAACACTATTTCATTCAGAATTATCAAAACCAATAAGGTCGAACCGTAAGAACATATTCAAATAAAAATATAAATATTTGTGTTAACACCTTAACCCATGAATGTATCAAAGTTTGTCTGGGAATGACATTCTAAGCTACATTAATTTTTAATTGGTTATTAGACCATGATTTTCATTAGCTAATAAGGCTTTTTTGTTAAATAGAAACTGAGTCTTTAAAATATTTTATTTAAACCATGGATATTTTTACTTCTGTAGAAACAACAGTACAGCATATATCTAATTCATGTTTCCTAGTTGAAACAGAACACAAGATAATAAAACCCCATTATAATTCCAGTATTAGGAAGCATGGTTAATATTTGTCACAAATTAAAATATAGTGAAGTTTTATTGTGTTAATTTGAGATTTTCTGTTATTGTTTTGGAGTGAACTGGTATAAATGTTTTATATAATCTTAATAAAAGTGAAAATGAAATATAATAAGATATTAAAACGTAAATATTTTGCATTTTTCAGGTATCTTAACTGAGAGATATGGATTTTTAAAAACCTATTAATTAAAACCCTTGCTAGTGAATTTGTAAGCGTGAGAGTTTTGTTTACTCTTCGAATTCTAGGAAGGTTTTTCTTGCTAAGCAAGTAGGATTTGGGAATGGAGCCGTGTAATTTATTTTTATTTTTTGCCTTTTATATTGAATTTACTGGGGTGACATTGGTTAGTAAATTTCTGTAGGTTTCAGATGTACAATTCTATAATACAAATTCTGTATATTGTATTGTGTGTTCATCACCCCAAGTGCCTGACAGATTTAATAAACATACTTTGAAGTTTATTAAGTCTGTAGGGCAGGACATAATTCCTTAGCCTGTTTTGAGCTGTAATTTATGTTTGAAATAGCATTGCCACTTTCCCCACTTCTGATTTGTCTCTAACTCACGCTTATGTCTCCTGAGCAAGTGGCGATGCGCGGAGGGCCCTGTCACCCAGGACTGTTCCCAGGTGCTCCGCTGGGCACGTGGAGCTGACCCGAGTGTGCCCTGCACCCCGCAGCTCGGTCGCCAGTAATGCGCATCTCTGCTGGGATGTCCCTGGGAAGATGTTCAGCGTGACTCTTGGCTTCACCTAACGTGCTTGCAATTGACTAGCTCTTTGACTATAATACTTAATTTGAAGTTATATACTCTAGTGATAAATCATAAATCAGGCTGCTTTCCCTTCTCCCGTCAGATGAACCTTGTCCCTGTAGGACTGGGTGACTGTTCTGTGCGTTCAGAGAGGCAGCAGGGCCTCACCTGGTAAAATAAAATAAATGCAAACTCGCAGGCCCCACCCCGGACCTGCTAAGTGAAAATCTACATTTTAACAAGATCTCAAGGTGATTTAAATGCACCTAAAGGTCTGAGACACCCTGAGCCGAGCGAGTCAGTAACAGATCCTGACTTGACCGTGACTTTTTCCTAGGACGTGGCCCAGATTAGCACGGACTGTGCACTTGTTGGCCGGCTGACCACAGCCAGACAAGCAGGCTCTGCTAACCCTGGGCCTCTCTTTTGCTAAGTTTGCTAATGTAAGGCAGGGAAAAAGCACAGCACTTCTGTCTCCTTTGTGTTCTCCTTTGTCATTGTGGTCCTGTTACTTTGTTCCAAGCAGACAAAGTCACCTTTGAAATTTTCTCCAGGTGAATAAGAAAAATATATATTTTAATTGATCGGAGGCACACTAAATAAAAAGATTATCATCTTTTCTTCACCTGATTGCATCCTAGTGAATGCCTAGAGGAGCATATTGGATGAAATGGTAGGCATTTTACTGGAATGCGACCGGTTTTATTCATTTTACTTCCTTCTCGTGAGGCAGTGGGTGCCCTCGTGAGGTGCCTCTGGGCCTAATCCTGCACTTTCACCGGCTGAACCCCTCGGAGTCAGCGCGGGTTTCCCTTGGCTGAGGACTGCGCAAGGAAGCAGTCACTCACACCTTACCCCCCGCAGGAAAACGTATTAGATGCTCCATTTCCCTGGAGGCATTAACTTTGTGGAGTGCCTCAAAATGGACTGAGCCAATGAGGCTTTTCCCCTTGAATTGCTTAAATCATTAAATATATGTATTTAATTTCTCCTGCCATAGGAGTGAACTGCTTTTATTGCACCTGATGCAAATTTCTTTGTCCTTTAAATTCTTTTTTATGGAGTTTGTATTTTGTTAGTTTTGACTTGTAAAGGAAGTATTTTCCTTTTTCAGGTAAGCAAGAATATAGAAAGCTTGGCCTCCCGTGCTGGCATCGATCTCCAACCTTAAGTTTCCCCACTTTAATTTCTTCTACTTCAGGCATTTACTGCAGATTTTCAAATCGTATGCATAAGCTTTGCAACCGTGTTCTTCTTAATAAATAAGATTAAATCAGTATGATGATTATCAAGTTTCAGAACATGAAAGATTAAGAGAAGATCCCATATGTTTTCAGGAAGGAAAAAGTAATCTGACACTAAAATCAGAATTGCCATTTAGCTTCTCAATATTGAGCAAGAAGGGAAGGTGGAGTGAAACGGGAACTCTGATGCTGTTTTGAAATTGATATGGATGTGCCTCGTGTAGGTCCTTGAAGTTTTCCTGTTTGGATGAGATGGCAACAAGTTATGTGGAAATAAATTATATTTTTAAGTTATTACCAAGTCTAAGTGGGTAAGGATATGTGTTAGCAATTTGATGCATATGTCCAGGTCTCAGTTTTCAGGTGAAGATTATGACATATCTTCATGGCTTTGGATATGAAGTTTGTAGCCAAAATCCAGGCATAATTGGAATAGATAACATTTTCTGAGCTCTTAAGGTGTTCCAGGTATGGTGCTGACCACTTTAGATACATTATCTTACATCATTCTGACAAAACCTTGATCATGCAGTTACTGATGTCTTTATTTTATTAATGAGGAAACTGAAGCTTTGAGAAGTTAACTTGTCGAGTGTTGCATGCACAATAAGTGTTTAAACCAGGTTCAAGTCCATTTTGTGGTCTTGAACTTCATAAAGGAATCTATTGACTATAATGGCCCAGCTATTTAGTACTATTCTGTTCCTACAGGTGAAACTTGGGGGAACATCTTGCAATGTATATTCAGCGTCAGGGTACAGGATTTTACTCAGGAGTATCGGACGGAAAATGGTTATCACCTGAAATCCCTTTAATGGGAGCATTGGTTTTTGAGGAACTTAAGATCTTATGGAAAGAAAATGGAGTTGGACCATAGTTAGTAGTAATCTCATCTTGCATTAGTTTTTTGTTTTTTTTTAACCATTTACTAGAATAAAAAAAATAAAACAATGCAGTAAGGAAAATACTTCCTTCACAATGCACTAAATGATTTAAATATGTCTTAATTGGTAGCATAAAATTAATGTTTCTTAGACTCATTTTAGATTCTACATCCCCACAGTTTCAATGACATGTTCTCTTTTTGTTGTTTAATATGATTCCTAGGAGCTCTGTGTACGTGTGCGTGTGCATTCGTGGGTTACGTTTGTGAACTACCGTCTCGGTATACAATGCCACTTCTGTTTTACATTCTTGGATTTGTGTTTGAAAATTGATGACTGTTGTCTTCAGGGTTCCACATTTCTCGAAACAAACGCTGATTAACCTGGATGGCTGTGCGGTGTGGGCAGAACGCGGGGCGTTGGCATTTCTCAAATCTCTTTCGAAATGCGTTCCTCTAACACTCTCCGCCTGTGCCGAATTGGTGGCAGCAGGGAAAAGAGCGAGGGGAACGCTTCCCCCGGATCAGTGTCGCTGACACTGTGCTCATTTCCCTCTGCCCCACCTCATGCATTTCCAAGATGCAAGTTTACCGATTTTCAAAAAGCAGTTCTTAAAAATATACGTATCAACATACAGTTTTTATGATTGAAAACCAAGTTTGAAGAATTATATGCAAATAGACTAGAAGTTAATGTAAGGTCATCTTACTGTTCAAAAGTAATTTTTGAGTTACTGCTTAACTCAAAGCTGTTCACTCTTTGCAAAGTCCTTCAATTAGAAAACGATTGTTATAATATTTCTTACACTAGCAGGCCTATTTTTACATATGCCATAGTATTTCTGTTATCATATCTACTATCTTATCTTTGGTTTCCACTCAATACAGATTTTTTTCAGATATTTCTCAGCAAAATATGTGTGAAGTCAAATAGCAATATGCAAGTAAAGCAGGTAAAATTCTAAAAAATCAAAAGATAAATTCAGACAATTTGGAATGTGTATAAGAGATGTTGCCAAAACATTGCTTTAGAACATTATAGTTTCATATGTACATCTCACTGTAATAGTAAATCTTCATCAGAGTTTCGACACTGTCCAATTAAGTGTTTCTTAAGTTTCAATGAACATTTGGAGACTGTTAATTAAGGATAAGGAATTTCATGCAGTTTTATTGGTTTAAACTTTTAGTTCCCGTAGCCTATAAAATCTATGTAAGTTCCTTCTATTCTTACCATCTCTGGCCTTTTAAAGATTTTAGATACAGACAGATGATGGATAGGTCCATTGATTGATAGATACACAGACAGATATAAAACTGTATATCCATCCTCTTAGAACTATTTCTCTTTAGCCCTAATATTTTTATATTCTTTCTAGTGTGTCTAATATTCTGTCATACCATTTGTTGGCTTTGTGGTTATATTCTTGATTCAGGAAATACTCATTTGCTGGGTTTTTACAGATCTCATTTTAATCATCAAATCCCGAAATCCTAACTGCCCATTAAATTCTCATAGTTTCCTGCCTACTTGGGATCTAGCACCTTCAAAAGAGCAGATAAGAGAAGTATAGGGTGTAATTAGTGATCAGTGACTGCAGAACCGCTCAAGGGGTAAATCGACCTTCTTCAACCTCAGATGCCAGCAGGAGTCAAGAAGCTCCTTTACCTTTTCTCTGTATTTGTACTTCTGTTCAGAGGCAGCTTTACTGATGTTGGCTTTATGGTCATCTCCACAGCGACCTTGGTCGGCTCTTTTCACCTTAGAATTCTGGGGTGAAATAGAGAAGCTGCTGCTTCTGGTTTTCTGTAAGGGTCTAGGGTCCTGGTTTTTAGAAATGTAATGAGAAAGAGGAGGGAATAGTTCACTCTAGCACAGCACCCGTTTATGGGAAAGATGTTACACTATTAAATATTAATACTGCCTTGTAAGCATGCGTTAATGTCATTTGGCCTATCTGATAAATGGATGGAACAAACTCTTAATACAGTGCATCGGGACTATAAGAGCATTAATTTAGCATCATTTATGGAACACCGTATTTGATGGCATTGCTGCCCCACCAGAATTGTCTTTATCTGGCAGAAGCACTTATTTCCCAGCTGCTGTAGTGTGTGGGATGGTAACAGTTTACAGCTGAACTGCTTTCCTAAGACTTGCTCTTGGCTGATGGGAACCTGTGGAGGCTGTGTCCTTTCCCCCAGGGTACCCCACAGTAATGACTGCTTCTGGAAGTCTAAGGCCTGCCTCCTAGTCAAGGTGGGGTAACTGGGTGCTGGTCACGTGCCGGAAACCCTGAATCAGGGTCAGTGTAACCCAGCGAGCGCTGGAGCCAGCTTGCCCTGAAGCTGGCTCTTAACATTCCCTGTAAACCCCGTGTTCAGTGACATCATATGGATAACTTAAAATTGACTGTGGTGAGAGTATTTACATCAGAGAAATACACACTCAAAATCACGGCTTTTCTCTTATTTCCTAGTCTCCCTGAGAGCCGTCTTCCAGAAAACAGCCGAACTGAGCCCGTCTTTGCTGAGCTTTTTATTCCTGCCCAGTCCTGCTTCCTTCACACCCAATAGGTTTTACCCAAGAGCATGCCCTCAGTGCTCATTTATGTAAGAATTACCATCTCAGGCTGCTTCTAGGGAAAGTGAAGAGAAGTACCTACTGTGTGCCAGACACCATACTAAGTATTTTACATAGCTTTTGCCACATAATTCTCATAGAAATCCTTAAAGAGGGTAGCACTCCAGTTTTCTAGATGAGAAAAGTGAACCTCATATAGCTTGCTAAATGTCTCTGAAGCACATATTCTTTCTAATATGCCATATACTATGCCCCCTAAAAGAAAAAAGAACATTAAAAATTACTTGGACCATTCCTCTGTCTTTCAGCATGGCTTACTGTGAAATATTCAGGAGAATTGAATATCCTTTCTATTTTTAAATGGGTGGAGTGTTTTAATGATGAAAGTAAAATAGGTCAAGCAAAGGTGACAGCTTTTGAACGAAATATTGTATTTTGTTCCAAGAGAAGATAATTTTGGTTTTCTGCAGCATCCTAGTCCTTTGTCGAGACCATCACTGAAGCGTCTGCTTTTTTCTCTTGATTAACATAAAGTTCAAGCACTGCGATTAACCTCCTGGGCAAACGGAAAAAGGTGATTGCACGTCTTCTGGACTGTACAGAATGACTGTGGCAAAATCAACCACCACCCCAAATATTTAATCTCAGCATTTTAGAGTAAGAACAAGTCTCTTCTCAGCCCTTGACATTAGTGAAAGATATAATGACATTCTTTGCACTTATTATTGAAATGTCAATGTTTAAAACAAAAGAGGAAGCAAATGATACAGATTTTATGCCATCTTTATGGAGGAGTTTATATGGAAAAATGACAAATATAGGCACTGACTTGCAATCTGTTAAAGAAAAATACTTGCAGTTATGACAGTAGTGATAATAAATCTTAGCATTTTGTCAATATATATATATTTTTGCGAGTCGGCCCTTGGATGTTTTGTGATTTCTTATAGGTTATGAATGAGCCAAATACCTTTCTTTAAAACAATTTTTATTAGTTATAGAAACAAAATTTTAAATTTTAAGTACATTTTTAATTTTATGTTTATTTCCTACCATATTAGGGAAAATATTGTTTAAAATCACTTTTATAATAATGATTGAATCAAATGTTGTGTTTTGAGTCTCTGGTCATATCCCAACTTACCCTCTGATCTTTACTCAGATATTTCTAATTTTTTCTAGTGCTCCCCAGTCAGCCAAAACTGAAGTGGTTAGGTAGGGGAAATTCTAGCCAGGAATGAATTTAGCACACGTAGTTTCCTTTTCTAGTGTCCTACTACAAATGAGACATAGTTAAAACTCAACTGGCTAGAATAGTTTTTTCATAGAATGTTGTAATCTTTGGATTTTTCTAGGCTTCATTTGTGGCTGTAGTTGACAGTGGAGAGAGCCTGTGACATGAGAAAAGTGGCTGGATTCTAAAACTGGAGAAACAACTGTTTCAAAGAAAATGGATTTTATTATCTGTATTACTGGCTTTTGTGCATATGGGGAATTTCTTCAACTGCATAAGAAAAATCAGCCTTTTTGAAAATAATCTTAGCTCTAGTTTTAAAATAACAGTTATTATATTAAAAATGTTAATTTTTATATAAAATTCTACATTTCTTTAAAAATATTCAATAAAAGTAAAATGTTTTACTCATAGTGACTTTGTTATCTCTATTGCTTTTTAAAACATTTAAAATGAGAAATACCATATTTCTTTTCTAACTCCAAAAATAAAATTTAGAAATACGAGTGGCTTACTGAAGGGTCACACCTGAGTCAAGACTGATTGGTGTTTTGGTTGCAGAGGCTGTGGAAGTGGGTCCTTAATTAGGAAGGATTAGCATTTTCCAGTATGTTTGTGCAGGAGGTTTCATGATTCCTTATAGACTGTGAATGTACCAAAAGTTCACGTAGCTCTGCTCACTGTACTACCATGTAATCAACATGCAAAACAGCAGGTGCCACAGCTTTTAGAGTAGGTTGGTTGAGGTGGTGGCTTTTGCTAGGATGGGGCTGGAAATCACAAGAGTTGAAGTCCGCAGTAAGTGGACACATGGGTTATTCTTCAGTTTTTCTGTTCTTGATTCTTAAACTTAGTGTGTGTTGGCTTTGCCTGGAGGCTTCGAACACATAGATTGCCGGGAGCAGCCTCTAGAGTTTCTGATTTAGTAGATCCTAGGAGGAGCCCAGAAATCTGCATTTCTAAAAAGGTCATGAATGATGCTAATACTGCAGGTCCCAGGACTGTTTTAAGTGTCTTCAACTGTTCTGAGCAATGAGGAGAAATAGGTGAGTGCATTTTCTCTTAAAATTAGGGAGGCACGTAGACAAATTCTGCTTTGCAAAAAGGGATATGCTTTAAATTTGGTTTTCCACAATATTTTGAAGATAAAAAGATTAGATATGAATTTTAAAAGTTATGTTATTCATATTATATATGCATACACATTAATCTAAAAGACTTAGAAGTATCTAAAACATACAAAAAGAATCAATATTAAATTAAATTGCTTTTATTTTAAAAGATCAGAAAACATGTTGTACATGTGCATGTATATCTAGATAGATAGATAAACAGATAGATAGAAAAATAGGGGTATAGGTACACATGCATCTGATATTCATGGATACTCATGGTTTGTTAGTGTTAGGTATTATACCCCTACCATCTTCCAACCCATAAAAAATTATCTTCTTCATTAATTAGATGCTTGAACACCTAGTTATTTTGCAATAAGCAGAATATGCAAGAACATAAATTACCAAAAAAATGTGCTCAGCTTTGAAGAAAATAGCTGTTATAGGAGCCATGTATGTTAATTTGCAGAAGAGGAAACTAGGTGCATGTGTAGTTTCTAATTTCAAAACTTTTTATCAGTGAGTCAAAAGTTATTCTCTTTGAGCGGATATGCTTTTTAAAAATACAAACTTAACTTCTCCTGCCTGGGTTTTGATGAACAGAATGCTGCAAGAGGTGAATGAAGAAGGGTTTCTGGAGAGACTACAGACATGGCCATCAGCACTAGCTGCTTTACTAGAAGAGCGACTGTTGTTCAGGGAAGAAGCAACTCAGCTCAATGTAGAACAGGCAGAGCGGAGCATTGAATCAAAGCGTGGTGCAGTGATTGAAATGAGTGTCGCTGGTGACTCTGAATGGACGAAACACAAAGGGGGTTACATTAGCTTAAGCAAAGTTTATTTTGGAATAAAATTGTATTTAAAAATTTCATAAACAGTGATTTTCAAAAAGGATCATTTAAAAATACCTTTCAAATCTCTGTAATGTTCATTTAAATAGAACTCATTCTTTACCCATGATATTATACACACAAGAATCAGTGTGCAAACACTTGTTTGACATTTGTATCATTGATTGCTAGTGACTTTTTTTTATTTCAAAACTACCTTTTAGGGATCACTAGTTGTGGTCACATTTCTTCTATTAAAACGGTCATTGTGTAGACATCTTAGAAAAAACTAGTTATGGCAGGGTCCCTGGCATTTCCAAATTTGTCAAGACATTATTTTGAACATTTATAGTCACCTTCGTATAAGGATGTTTTTAGAAGGGCCACTAATGCAAAAGGCTAATTACACGTTTAAGTGTCTCTAAAGTACCCTCTTTTCTCAAATTCAAATGCACATATTTGCAGATACAAGCACTTTAAACCATGCCTAATTCTTCCAGTGAGAATAAAGGTTTGTTTTTTGTTTCATTTGTTTTTTTAAGTCATTGCTGCATTTGTTTTCCTAGGTAGGGTGTCTGCTGTTTTTAAATTCCTGTGCATTCTTCATTTTCCGTTGGTGGAAAGTATCTTGACATCCAGAATGGGGGATGGGCTTCCTTGTAGACATATTAGTAGAAGAGTATGCGATGCAGTGGACAGATCCTTGGCCTGTTTGCTGGGGTAGAGAGACTGGGGTAGATTATTGCCATTGGTGTCTTGGATGTCCAAGCTCCTTTACAAACGACCAGCTTTATGAATGCCATGCTAATATGTAAACTTCTGCATTAAGTCTATGTATTGCAAACATATGTTGTAAATGACAATGTTGTGGCTGTCTAGACTCACTCACCAAGCTCAGTAACATACTTCCTTCCCGTACCCACTTCTAATACTTTGTACAGTGTGACACTGTATTCACATGTTCTTTCAGACTTTTAAGTGGCCAGGAGCTTTTAGACATCTCAAATATTAAATTGTAGATGACTGGAATTTTTGTGGCCATCCTCATATATATGTAATTCATTTGCCTCCTAAAGTTGCAGAGCTCAAATGTAATTTAGTTTGAGGTTTTAAAAAACTATGAGATTTTATAAATATACATGTTTTTTATCTTGCAAATTATTTTCTCATTTCATATAAACTGGAGAGAGAGGAATACATAGAAAGCTTTAGGTATAACATAAAGAATTTTTGCTAGAGTGATCAGTCATTGAAACAGTCTGCCTTCTAAAGAAACAAAGATACTGTAGGCACCTCAACAGATGCAGTATGTAATTGAGCTTCTGAAATTATGCAGGTGGAAATAAATTCATTTAGTTAAGCGCTTTATGCAATAGCTTCTTATTCAACAGACTTTATAAATTGTTAGCAAAAGAAATGGAAAAGCTTATATGTAAACCCAGTCTGCACTAATGGTTGATGTATAAATATGTAGATTTCCATTCAATTTTATATCCAAAGGGAAATAGAAATAGAAAAATGCTATCCATTTTAGTAAAATGGTCCTACCTATTATGCAAGCAAGTTTCATCGAAGTCAAGGACAGAAAAGGAGTTACATTAAGTGCACCGTACAGCTTCGCAAATAATTAGGCTCCCCCCCAAATTCTGTTTCATAAACAGACTTTGTAATTACACATTTTGCCAGTCTGCACTTACGTGTGCCACCTGCTTCATTTCCTGGCTCACCCCCAAAACACAGTGTGGGTGCCCACTTCAATAAATTAACAGGAATTCAAGCATCTTCTTGGAGCCAAACTCTTGTAATTAACTCTTCATTATCCATGTGTTCATTAGTTCTGGGACCATATCCTTTTGCCTCGGTGCGTACACCTAAAGCCCCTTCCTCCTGTCAGCTCATGGATGCCAAGGGAATGCGGTCTAATTTCAATATTTGCCTAAGCGATGTATAATTAGCATAGCTACTGATCTATAATGCAGTACTTTTGTGGCCAAATAGAAAGATGCTCTTAATTGGTAGCATCTTTGTTCCTTACTGTTAGCTTACGTTATTGAGAATTTATTGAATCCTTGTAAATTATACAGCCTTTAGAGAGAGGTTGCTTTATTTCCTTTAGGCCTAGTGGCTAATACTTTCTGAATCCACAACTAGACTTTTTAAGCCCACCCTGATTTATTTTAATCTCTTGGAACATGCTTACTTTTATAGCTAAAGAAGCGGAAAGTCCCTACATCCTAGTTGCCTAATCTTCCAGATACTGGTCGCTTTAGTCAACATTTCTTTTCAATCGAGAAACATCTCTCGTTATGGTATAGCATGATCGTCTGTGCAGGTGTGCTTTCTCCCAATTAAACAATGCAGAAATGCAGTTGATAAGCGATGGCTGGCTGCCTGTGTGGCTGTGGCAGCCGTGACTGTTGGAACAGGAGTGCGAGTGCCTTGCCTAACGATGTGGAAACACAACTGTATTTAGTTCTGCGGTGCCTCCCCTCTGCCTTTATAGTTCTCAGGTGCTGCGTGTTCTGCAGACACGTCAGTGATTTGCCTTGCAGCTGCCTGAGTGTTCTCCCTTTTAGGGTTGAAATTTATATTTTTAATCATAGAATGCTCCCTCAGTATTTTAAACTTTAATTTTCAGGTGGCTAGAGAAACAGGACCTAAAGGAAGGTGAAAAGACAGTAAAGGTTATTTGACTTATTGGAAGAGTCCAGGTGGATTTGATGCTTACGTCAAGAGAAAGGGTGTTGTGATGTACTGGGAAGCTGCGTGCTGGAGAGGGTCTGGAGACAGGTGAAAATTGCCCAAGGAACAAGAGAAAGGGGCAGTCATCCTCAGATAACGGTCCTCCTCTTCAGGGTTCTTATTTACTTTGAGAATTAACACTTTTCTAAATATAAAGGAATAGCTTGTAGAGTTTTAAAAGCTTGAATAGTTTTCTAAAAGGAATTAAAGAGAATAATCTGAGGCCTTTAAGTGCCTGAGAAACTTTGATAGCCTTTCATGGTCCAGAGGAAACAAAGCAGGTAGAGAGGACCTATTTGAAGAGATGCATCCCAGATGACTTATTTAAGCCTTCACTAAAACTCGGAAGGAAATTGCTCAATAAGAGCTTTCTGAAATTTATGCAGTTCCAAATACTGAATGGAGAAAGCATGCTGACCTCAGAGTACAAAAATATTATCTTTCATTTATTTATACACTGCAGAAAAGTAATTTATTGCCAAAGTTCTACTGAGTATATTTCAGCCTATGTGAATTTATAAGTAGGATTTGAGACTTTCCTGAATTTTAACAATTTCCTTGACAAGAATAGGGTATAATTTTATTTCAATAATATTACATGAATGCATTAAGCAATTAGTGATCAAGATAGTATTATATATAAGAGCATTTTATACTGTCAAATAATATATGTGGTATGAATAGACTCAAATGGTTTTATTTTTTAGTACTATAGCTCAGCAGAACCAAGGATTATC
Source organism: Miniopterus schreibersii (assembly GCF_964146895.1). Taxonomy (NCBI): domain Eukaryota; kingdom Metazoa; phylum Chordata; class Mammalia; order Chiroptera; family Miniopteridae; genus Miniopterus; species Miniopterus schreibersii. The sequence goes on along the minus strand of NC_138111.1, from coordinate 62,355,479 downwards.
TGGTTTGAAGCTCTCTAGTGTTTACTGGACTAGTATTTTATGGACTGAAGTTCCCCTTCGCAAAGTAGCGTGAAACCATGGAAATAATACCAGCTTTAGAGCAGACAGACCTGAATGTGTGTCTGCACCCCTCATCAAATAGCTGTGCGATCTTCATCAAATCACTTTATTCTTCTAATGCACAATTTCCTTATTTTAATAAAGAGTTAGAACTTCCTTGCCTGCTTATTGTGAGGATCGAAGGATAAGTTATAAAGAATATATGATATCATAGAAGCTCCATTAATAGTTACAATTATTTTTAATATTATTTTGCTTAGAATGTAAGATGTATAGTAAGCTCTGTGTCCAGAGCTGCCTGCGTTCGGTCAGCTGCCACAGGTGTGCCGTGTGAGCAGGACTCCACAGTGTTCCCGGGGCAGTCAAGGGTGCAGCCAGACAAGCAGGGTAACCAGTCCTTCTTGCCTTATAAGGCCCCTTAGTTAGGTTCATAAGAGAATCCAGTGTGCCCCGTGTGCCTTCAGTGTCTAGGGAATTCCTAAAGAAAGGTTGAAAGTGGTCAGTGGCATGGTGGAAAGAGAATGAATTAGTGACGCGACCCCTGGAACTGGAACTCTTATGGGTTCTGCTTTTTTATCTGGGAATCGGGGATAAGTGGTCCATGCCATTCGTATCACACAGGGTTAAATACTGCAAGGCTACCCAGACACAAGGGACAGCAGGGCTATTTTCTGGCAGTTTACTGTCACTGTGCTGAACCAGGCGCACCATCCCCAATCACGATAATCCAATCAAGAATATATGACATACCGACCACTGTGTTTTGTATCTTGGAGAATGTACAATGTGTAAGGACGTGGCCTCAGCCTGTATGAGTTTTCTATTGCTACAAAGCATCGACCACAGTTAGCTGCTCAAGTGAATGAATACACGTTTAATATCTCACATTTTCCCATGGATCTGGCACCTTTTAAACAAATCCTCTGCTTAGGGTCTTAAAAGGCTAAAATCAAGATGTCAGTTTACGCCCATTTTCATGTGGTGGTTTGATTAGGGAAATGCTCACTTACTTGCTCTTTGAAATTGTTGGGTAGAAATCATTTCCCTACAGTTGTAGCACTGAGGTCTCAATTTCTGCGCTAGTTCTCTAGGGTGGGTGCGTGGGGGAAGGGGTTGCTCTTAGCTCCTAGAGGCCACCCTGGAGTCCCCAGCCACAGGGCACCTCCACAGGCAGTTCAGAACATGGTTGTTTGCTTTTTCTGGAACAGCAGGTGATGTCTCTCTAACACTATCCCATCCATCACAGGAATCAACTCATCAGGTCAAGCCAACCTCAGGAGGGGTGTTCTCCTGCTTGATGGACTCGCAATCAATTTATTAGTGACTTAATCATGGGAGTGACCTCCTGTGCTACTCACTAGTCCTGTGCCCACTGGAAGGGAGAAAAGTAGTGTGTTCACCAGAGGACAGGAAAGAACCTTGGGGGGCCATCTTGGTACTTGATTTTTTGATAACTGAATTTTTAAAGAGTGTGCCAAGAGCCATAATTTTTGACTGCATGATTCTCCCATGTTGTAGAAAAACTCGCCATTTTTTTGTGAGTTTACGTGAGAATACACACAAAAACCTCTAAGCATTTCTATAGTTCCAAGGAGCTTGCGCTGCTTAGTTAACTCTGATTAGCCTAAAGTGACATGGCATTAATTTAAATTATGTCTCATTGATTGCTAATATGGATAAAGATTTCTCTACCGTGTTATTTACTATTTGTCTTAGTTGGATTCTGTAATGCAGAAGCTGCCCAGATGCCTCTTCAGCCAGCCTCCTGATGCTCAGATATTTGTGGAATAAATAAACGGATAATTTGATGAATTAAGTTGCTGCTCAGTCTGCATTTTTTAGTTTACCATAAAATGCAAATTAATAGACTGTTTGGGTTTGGGATTCAAAAGATCTGATTCCCATTTCCAGCTCAGTCGCTACCTTACTCAGTACCTAAGGAGAACCCACCCCACTCTGTAAAGTGAGGCATCCCCTCTGATGTCAGCATTTTACAAACTTCTTGGTATTATTTACATAAATTTGAGATGATCTTTTAAGGAAAAGTGTTTTCAGGATTTCTGTGTAGAAAACTGTCCTCCGTGAGATTATTAGCATCATAAACAAGCCTGTAAGTGATTATGGATTTACATGACAGGCTGTGGAAGATACAGATTACTAATCGACAATATTGTAACAACAAATAGGCTGAGCAAGTTTCCAGATAGAGAACATGCCTTCAGAATAAATAAATTTAAAGTGTGATAAAAATTTTGATCCAGGAGACTTTCACTCTTTGCTATTTTTTTCTCCCCATGAAAGAAGCTATTATTCAGTCTTTACATTTCAGCTCCTTGCTTTTATTCACCCACGTGTGGGTTATTTCAGCTGCCATATTTTAAGTAATTCTTCCAGGCTTTGTGTCTCTTGTTTGATGTTATAATTGAAAAGCAGCGCTCAGCTTTATTCAGCGCAGACTGTATGTCAGGCTCTATGTTAAGCACCTTACCTGCACAAGCTAGTGTAAGCCCGGTAGCTGGGAGGGTACATTCTCTTGTCCAAATTTAAAATTAGGGACATGAAGCTTGTTGAGTTTACGTGGCTTATCCATGAGGTACGCCTTTTCAAAGTCAGGCTGGGATTGGAACCTGACTCTTGTCTCATCATTTGCTGTCCTCTACCTTTACTATAAATTAGTGTTGTGCTTGTCTCTAGTATGGCCATTTGATGATTTAAAAGTTGACGGGAAGTGTGGGTGTAACTGTGGTATGCCTTTCCACTGCTACTGGATACGGGTATTGACCAAGAAAGGCAGACTGCAAGGCCCTTCAGGGCAAGAATCCACATTTCAGTTACTGTCTTCCCCATTAATGATTTCAATACTGCAAAGAAAGACTACTACTATGTAGCATTTATTCCACATATAAATGTTGTAATTTCATAAAAAAGTTGTTGTGAATACATAAAATAAAAACAACAAACTGAATTGGCAGTGCATTGAAAACAAAAGTTATAAACCCACTACCAAATATCACATCAGATGTAAAATTGTAAAAGATTAATGTGGAACATACATTATTATTGTATTATAAATTAGGAGCAGGTGAAATAAATTGCCACTCATTAATAAGTTAAAAAGTACTAAAATAAAGAAGTTTTGATCATGAAAAACTTATAATAAATGTTATTTAAGCATTTTTTAAAACATTTAATCTTAACTATGAAGTTTATCATTGGTGTCATTGCAGAACCACAAGTGCATTTTCGTGTAAAGTTTTCCAGCTGCTATAAGAGCTCTTTATAAATATACACATTCAGAGAATGACGAAAAGATAGCACTAAGCTAAGTGTTTTCTTCTTCTGTGATTCTTTGAAAAGTAGTCCCATCTCTTGATTGGGGTGATACATAGAATCATTTTGAGGGGAAAGGAGGTGTATGCTATGGATAGAACTATAGTAGCCGTTATGATAAGCTGAGGTTACAGCCATGTAATGTTCTATTAAAAATGCATTTCTGCTCATTTTAATATTCTTTGGTCTCCTCTAGTATTTTTGGGTATTCTGTTGTATTTTATTTTACCTTATTATCATGTTCATATTTAGCTTGTGTGGAAGGTTATTAAATCAAAGGAAAATCATTCTTAATGTAGGGGTTGCTTTTCGAATTGGTATTTTCTTCTCTTTGGAGATTATAGAGGTAGAAAGGTTGCTTTGTAAACATTGTTAGATTCAACATTGTAATGCAGCATGTCAATGCCTGAGTGTGTCTCTAGATGTCATGTTTCATATATAGTATGTTTTAACACAGCAAAAATATTATTATACTAAAAGTAGTATTTTTTACTATATAAAAATAGCACACAATATCAAATACTGTAAAGTTGTATTATAGTAACTACTCCCCTTAGGCCCTAGCATGGTCTCCTGGAGTATGTGTACACATGTGTAAGCACACATGTATGATATATGATATATACATATGCACACATACATAATTATTCTTTCCTTTTAAGGTAAAGAACTGAACTTGAACCAGGACATGTGCTAGGTTAGATTGATCTAAAAAGGAAAAAACACACAATTCCTACATTTGAGGAACTTCCACTCTAATGAAACTCAGACCTCATTGTCTGTATGATTTTTTTGTTAAGGAATTAAAAACCTTCAACAAGCAAGAAAGAATAACTACTATGTCCCCCTGTTCAGTTACTGGAGAGAACTAGAATTAGGTGGACAGATTTTGTTTCTTTTAAAATAAAGCTGCATATGATTTTTAACAAATATAAGCATACCTCACTCTGTGTGATAATCCCTGAAAAATCACATAACTTAAAAACTTTGATAAAGCACTAGTGAAGCTGATTTAACCAAAGAATATTTTTAAAGTCAAGGAATGAGCCCATAATACATGGGTAAGTTATGGATCTTTGCATACACTGTGTCGCCTCAAAATATAACTTGGTCGCATTCTCACGAGGCAGATTCAGGCTCACCTCCTGACAGCTTTGCTGCCTAGTTCTCTGAATGTGGGAATTAGATTTGCATGTCTGTGATTGCAGTTATGATGAGTCCCTTTTCATAGATTTGTCCTACAGTGAATTTTCACTTGTTTCCAACCGGTCTTCATACATTTTTCAAAATATCGGTTGCAGTTTCTTGGTTGCTTTGTGGCTGTCAGACCTACTAGTGCTTTTGATTAATTGCACAAAGCGTGCTATAAAGGCGCTATTACTCCTTTCCAAGTGTCAACACTCTCATCTCATAAAATCTGTGTTTTTCTTATCCCTAAGAAATTAAATGACCCTGCCACCGTTATGACATCCTTTAGCCATAAAGGAGAGTATTACAAGGAATAAATAATATGACCATCATCTCCTAATAAGGATGGTGAAAGCTCGGGGGAAATCGCCCTGTTTCTGAACCCCGGGCTCGCCGTTTGCACTTTTCCTTTCCCGCTGCCTGCGTCTCCGGGCGGCGCACCGCTGTCCTCTGCCTGGGCCTCTGCCTGGCCTCTCACGGCTCTTGGCCCACTATAATCACGGCAACACAGAGCCCCCGCGCACGGTTTTTATGCAGATATGTCACAGCGCTGGCACCGTCCTGCTGAAATGATCAAAGGCATCTGAGATAAAGTTCATTTTCTGCAGTATCATCAGTTAAAAGCCCTTGGATTATTTAGCTCTGACTATCTCATGGACTCAGCTAGTGCCACCTTCTTCCCACGTTCTGTCCACAGTGGACTTTTAAACATTCTCTCTCTTTGTGTTTCAAGAAGTCCACACGCTGTTGCCAAGAGGCTGCCCCCCCAACCCTCTCTGGTGTTTCTGTGTCTCCCTCACCTTTCAGAGCTAAGCTCACATTTCACGACTTCAGCCTTCCCGTGCCTGGATTCTACTTTCTACCACTTCTCAGAATGTTGCTAAATAACGAATAGTGCACGTAGGGGTTTTGTATCAGTCCCCATGATGAGAGTCCAAGGACAGTGGTCGTCTTGCTCAAAGCTATACCCCCTGCGCCCCGTTAGCTGCTCAGTCACTGTTTGACAGATGAATGAATGTGTGTTTAAGGAGTAACTCATCTGTATCCAACTCCACTTCTGTTCTATGACGTTTCATACCCTGCGTCTATTATTGATAACTTAGATAGAGCCTAGATTTTTTCACTTATTCATCAAACAATGATAATTCATCTGTCCTGTTTTAGTATTGTATTAGGTCTAGATTCAGTGTTAAATAAAACAGATCTATGTTTTTCATTCAGATGATACTTTCCTCTTGGGGGTTGGGACAGGTTTTTATAGATTCACCATAATCATTCTGGTATATTAGTGGTTATAATTCTTATGCTACGGGTGAGAGAATTGAGGATTATTAGCATCACCCTGACCTCTGTCCACAGGCTGTCCTCCTAAATCACATTGGCTGTCACAGTCTTCCTGAGTCAGATCCTGTGAATCATAGTCTCCAAGAAGGGACATGTGTTGATGTACTTTTTTAACAAGTACCCCCAGGTGATTCTTATCAACCCTTTAAAATCACTTTTTAAAACATTTAAACATATTTGGATTGGCATAATATTACAGATTATAGCATAAAATTTACTTTAATACAACTTAATAATACTCATTTCATACATAAAATATTAAATTTTTCTATTTACGGCATTGTTTAATTTACTTTGAATGACTTGTATGAGGAAATCATGATTTGTCAAGGAAAGATTCAAAGGTGGTATGTGGAGTTTGGCTTAGGAAATAAAATAGATTAAAATATGGATAGAATTTTAGTAGGCTTTATAACATCAAAATTAGATTAAAAATTTTCAATTATTCTTCCATTTTCACTGAAATAAAATACTGTTCCCTTTCTTAGGTGTCCGTTTTCTTATAAATGGTGAGATGAGGGAGATGGATCCATGATGATGCCACAAAACCTCCCTGAAGGATAATACATTTAAATGTGTATAGACTTTGTCATAATATATGAATAGAAGAACAGATATAATTTTTACTAAATATGTACTTTTAAATGTTGGTGTTTGATGTGTTAGAGAAACCTTGGAATGCTACTGTCTTGGGAATTTGTAAAATTACTGTGTTATACATTTTATTACCTTAACAATTTTTTTATTACCATAACAGTTTTTCGTATGTTTCCTGCCTATGAGTAGTAGTCATTTGTGAAATAACTTTTAAAAACTAGTTAAATTTTAAAATGTATGACTAATCTAAACAATTAAAACCAATATAATTATCAAAACTCTCCTGGAATCCATGAGGGAAAAAGAAAGATAGAAACATACTCATTCAATCTCCACTCTTTTCTACACATATCACCTGAGATGCATTTCAAGTGTTCGGTCTAAATGTTAAGCAACATTTTATTTTTGATTAAAAATGGTAATGGAGATAGACTTTATTAATTCTTTTCATGGAAGGAGCTCTGTGGAACACCATCGTAATTTCCTGGAGGGTCTCAGACCTCCGGTTTGGAAATGTGGGTGTCAGAAAATGTGGATAACAAGTAGTGTTACCTTTGTAGTATTTGTATTTATTTTCAGGGAAGAGTTGGCACAAGATCATTCTGTGGCAGAGCAGACTCCTGTCTTCCAACTCCTTCCTTTTTTAAAAACACATCTTTAATGCTGTCTTTCTTGTCTTAAAATATGCATTCCATTTCTAGAGACGAATCACTTCCAACCACTTTTCAACATCTATTCCTTGCTACCACCCCAATATGTCCCTCATCCGCACAGGCTCTCAGTGGTCATAAGTAACTAAAAAACTGAAGAGTAACCACTCTTCCTTTGAGTGGTTGGGCACTCCTTTTTAATGGATCAGTATGTAATCGCTTCTCAGCCTTTTGGCTAAGATCAAGTGTCTAAAGGATCATTATTTCCTGGTATTATCTGTGTATGGGAACTACTTCTGAATGGGGAGGGGTGGGAATAAAGGGAACCCCCCTTTCCAAGCCCAAGCCTTTATAGTATAACAAGAATTATCTGACAATCCTTAGAAAGCACACAGCCCTCATAAATGTATTTCTTGAGGACGCCTCACCTATATAAGAGGCCAGGAGAGTAGTCTAGGGGGTAATGTTTATTGCCTGGCACTGTTAAATAGTTCTTGTCATCAAAATATTTGTTCACAGAGGACACGCTTGCATACCCTGTCGTCCATGGGGTAGAGTGACCGAGTCCAGGCTAACTCACTGTGCCTGCACGACTGTCTGTTGTTTTTCTTCTCATTTTTAGTATTCATGAAACCTTCAGATTAATCAATTTTCAGCTTTCGGGCAGAACATACTTAAACTTTGACTTGTAATAGAAACATGATTGTCTTTTCCTTTTTGAGAAATGGTGTTAGGCATCGCCCGAGTTTAATCAAAAAATCTGTTCTTATTGGAATTGTCTTTGATTATGTCCTGTGACAATGAAAATGTACTACCCTCTTTTCCGTTTTAGCCCCTTGCCTTGCAAACATCTATCAAAGAGTAGAATGGATATTGGATGACTGTGGAGATTCTGGAATAACATCTGAGAACAGTGAAGTTAATGAGTATAAAACAAGGAGAAGCGCTTCTTTTGAAGGACAGAGTGGTGATGAACCTGTAGGCATTTCTGAAACTCCTCTGGCATATGCTGGTTGGTCTGGCATTTAGGTTATGTAAACAGATTCTTGAATGACAAAGGATATATTTTTTTTTAATTTGGCTGGTGAAGAGTATGAGTTTTATATAATAAATGACTATATGTACTTGGAATCCCAGAAAAGATACCCTTAAAATAATGTTAAAGGTAATGGTCTCGAGCAATGCTGTCAAATGGAGATATAACATGAGCTACACATGTAATTTTAAATTTCTGGTTAGACACTTTGAAAAAGGGTAACACGAAACATGTGAAATTCATCTCAATAATATACTTTTGTTATAGCATATCTAAAATATTATCTTTGACGTAGAATACAAAATTATTAATGAGATATTTTATGTTACTTTTTCCTAGTAAGTAATCAAAATCTGGTATGTATTTTTGAATGGAAAATCTGTTTCTCCTCTATTCTCAATACTTATGACACCAGGTGTGTCGGGGTTTTTGCTGCAAATTTAACTGAATTCTGACACTTGCTACCTAGAAATTGTGTCAGATCCCACAGGTTAAGGGCTCAGTCCCATAGGACTGTCTTCACTTCAGACGCCCAGTGCAAGATCAGATTGTCACAAGCCATAAATTAGTGTTTCCCAGAACCCCTTCCTCCTTAGGCTCAATAATTAGCTAAAAATGATCACATAACTCAGGGAAACATTTACTGATTTATTATAAAGGGATGTAACTCAGGAAGAGCCAGAAGACTAGGGTGCCTCGGGCAGGGTATGGGGGAAGGGCTGTGAAGGTCCACGTCCTCTCTGGACAACCCCCTCGCAGCACCTTCACGTCCCAGCCACCGGGAAGCTCACCGTATCTCATTGTTAGGAGATTTCCCAGAGTTCAGTGTCCAGTTGCTCCGCACCTCCCCTTTCCTAGAGGCCCATAGTTGGTGCAAAAATTCCAACTCTCTGATCGCTTTGGCCTTCTGGTGACCAGCCCCCACCCTGAGGCTGTCTAGAGGTCCAACCCGAGATGCCTCAGCACCATAAACTCGGTTGTGCTCCAAAGGGGATCCTTATGAATAGACACTTCTATCATCACTCAGGAAATTCCACAGGTTTTATGAACTCTGTGCCAGGAGCTAGGGACCTAGAACGAAGATGTTTTATTATGCCACAAGTTTACATTTACAGCACATCTCAGTTGCAGTTGGCCACATGTCACATGGTTAATGGCACATATCTCCAGGGGCTCTTCTGTTGGACAGGGCAGGGATAGAGGAGCACTGGATATGTCAGCTGGGAGTTTAGCAGCCCACTTCATTTGCCCTTGCTTCAGTTTCATCATTTGTGAGACAAATGGGTTAGATAAATGGTTTACGCTATTATTTCCCATATTAAATTCAGTTACTTTCGAAAGTTATATAACTTGAGAAAAGGCCATGTAACATACAGTTGAAAAGGTTTGTATACAAGCAAGTAATTAATAGAATGTGGCCTTTTTAATAATAAGATGCATTGTAGCAAGTTATAATACAACATCTCAGCACTCTGTGCATCATTATAAAATGCCTTTAATTGATGAGGAAGATTTAATTTCCTGCATACCTTTAAGTGAGAATGAAGTATAATTTTTGCTCCAGGTGACTGGAGAATTTTACTTTTGCACATATTTACTTCTCTAGACTTTTTGTTTTTAAGGACACTGTTTAACTACAAGTGCTTTGACGGTTGCTATGTCAGTTTGCTCAGATAATTAAATATTCAGGGTTCATATAGTACACATTGATCAGAAATTAGATTGTCCATGGATGACCTGGCAAGGCAGAGATTTTTTCTGACTACAAAAATAGGTTTAAAATTAAAATATATAATTTGTTCTTAATGAATTCTTTTGAACAAAGTAACTTGAAAATTTAATAAATCAAATTGACCAAAATTGGATGAAACTTGCAAAAAGTTGGTTATTAAAGAAATAGTTTTGCCCTAGTAAGATTCCCAGTCAAGGGCACATACCTAGGTTTGGGGTTGGATCCCCAGGCCGGCTTGGGGCCCGGGCTAGAGGCAGGCAGTCAGTGTGCCTCTCTCTCATCAGTGTTCCTCTCTCTCTCTCCTTTTGCTCCCTCCCTCCCTTCCACTCTCTGTAAAAAAGAAAATCAATGGAAAAATATTCTCAGGTCAGGATTAACAAAACAAATAAATAGTTTAAGTTCTTTTCTTCTTAGGGGAAGGAAAAACACTGTTGTCTTTAACTATCCTTAGAAAAGAGGTTAGATTTCTACTATTTTCTGCATCTCATTTATATATTACTGCTCTTTTTAAATTTCAAAAGACCTTTATAACGACCTAATAATGAGAATTGCACAGGTAACCTTTTATTTTGTGCCTGTTGCTGGGCTCCGTCACTACATTTTCTATTTGAAACACTCATGAAGGTAGGTTTTTAATATAAGCAATATTGTTTAGATGTTACATTTTAAGTTATTTATTTAATGTTGTGGAAATGTAACACATTAATTGATTTTAACTAAATAACTTTTTCTGTAAGATTTTGTATGAAAATTGATAGGATAAATTATAAAATAGGGTAGTGAAAAAAAGTTTGTATATGTAAAAATGTTTTATAATGGTTAAAGGCTGTATAAATCTTATATATTATTACTTATAATTACTTATTATTGATAGAAATAATAATGATAAAACATATTAGTGTAGAGTGTCAGATATGTTTATCTTGTAGTTAGTTTCTGAATCAGGTGGAAAACAGCTTTTTAATTATCTTAGTTCTGGATTAAAATGTCATGATTACTCACAAATTATAATATTTTACTTTTGCTGCAATTACATGAGTTGCTTGCATGGGGAATAATTTTTCTAAATTTTTGTTTTTTATTGTCAGAAAAAACAAGCATATACATAAAGATATATATAATGTTACTTATTACTACAGAATTTTGATTTTGTTTGTAAAATATATTGGGACATTATAGGATTTATTTTTCTAAAGAATCATTTCTATTGAACAGATTGTTATATATTCACCATAATAAAAAAATAACATTTAATTTTTTCAAATTTGTTATAAATACATCAATTATGTTTATCTTTAAAAATATTAACAAAGTTTCTAATCTAGACATCTCTATCTCTCCTCTATATATATCTATATACCTATATATATATCTATATATATATAGAGAGAGAGAGAGAAGCCTGTGTTCCATTTTAGAGACTTTTCATAAATATCTGGGAAGCTTTGAGGTCCCAGAGACAGTATGCGTAGAACAGTAGTGAAAATGGCCTTGGTTTTATATCTTATTACCTGATTATGCTGTGCCTGGGACACAGCAGTCGTTAGGAACACAGGCCTTGTAGCTCAGCAGGCTTTGGTCCGTGCCCTGGCTCCACCTCTTGTTGCTGTGATGCTTTAGATATGTTGCTCGGTCTATCTCAGCCTCAGTTTCCTCATTTGTATAATGGAAATATTATTAGTACCTATTTTATTGGAATATTGTATTAAATGATACAGTTTAGACACATTCTGGCAAAGTGCTTGGCACATAATAACCACTCAGTGCATGTTCCTGAGCATCAGTTTTCCTTTTTATGGTTCTTGTTACTGTTGTTACAGTGATCAAGCACTGCACCGCCACATAGACAGGACACCTGTTTGGGGCCATATATAACTATGTGCAGTTTAGTACTTTTTATAGTTTTCTAAACGAAGGATGGAAGACTGAGAACCACACTACTTATTAGTCAAGAAAACACTGACTGTGCTGTTTAATAAGGGGCAATAGAGCCCCAAACAAAAACATTATGTGCATTTTACTCACTTGTCTTTTCCTCAGGGCCTCTTAGAGGTTTGGGGACCTATAGAAATTTTGGGTTGAATCTAAGTAGTTACCCCCAGGGCGAGGTCAATGGATCCAATGTGAAGCTTAGAGTTAAATTGTTTAGTTGCTGCAGGTTCCCTCTTGTGATTTGGAGATGGGAGTCTTTCGTTGGATTCTCCTGTGGCCAAGTAGGTGTTATAGGTGTTATGTGTAAGTTATCAGGAGGCTGAGAGCAGGGACCCCCCCACTTCCAGCCCTGCATGGGGCCTCATTTCTCAGGGGCCCAGGTGCGCAGACCTAGCCTGAGCCTCTACGGGGCTCCCCTTGGCACGTGGTGACTGGCGCTGGCTGGGAGCTGTCACTCTCATCTCACCCCGAAGTTTAAATTACATGGATTCTGTTTCCTACCCTGTGTATGCTTAGCAAAGACAACCAGTTTGAAAATATTACTATTTGCATGGAATTCTTTCTCTTCCTACTCCTTACAGTGTTCTGTTTTGAAAATAATGTCTAAATCTAAACAGTGAAGAGCCTGTGTTTCTATGGGGTCCATTGGCATAGCTGAGAAACAGAGAGAAAATAACTATGTCAGCTGTCAAAACAGAGCTGTAGCGTGTACTTTTCCTTACCATGATCCTTTCATGATTTCCTAAGAGGTGTCAGATTGGTATTTGAAGTCCTAATTATCAAGAAGAATCTTAAATTTTAACCACTGTCCTGGCCGTCAGTGGGAAGGCGGGACAAAGAGAAAAGATGAAAATCTTACTTAATGTTCATAATCACCTTAAGTAGGATCAAAAAGATTTTGTGTTTCACTTATATTTCCTTTTCTTCTGAGAGAAAAAAAATATAACTGCATATGTAGAAATTACTATCAGCTGACATTTCTTGTAGAAGATAATTTTAAGATCGTAATTACTGAAAAATATGCATTAAATATGCAGTCAAATGTTGATATTATTTCTACTTAGTGAGTTTATAATCTAGTCACATCAAGTAATCACATCGGGGACAAATACCTAATAAATTTACTAAATTTCTGACTTTTCATTAGAATGCAGCTCATATCATTGCTTATTGCTTTCTGCCTCTGAAATTTCTGGGTTGTCATTTTTGGTTGATTGAATAAACCATAACCAAAAATTGGTTTCCTTTATTATGAGCAACATTATTAAGATATGTGTGCTATATTTGCTACCTTCTAAACTCTCAGTTTATGAGATAATCTGCTGCTAAATTAATTGTCATTCTTTCAATTTGCGGCAATTTCGGACTTGATCTGTGCCCCAAAACTTTTAGGCATTTGAGATAGATAAATAAGAAAAGTCTCTTAAGAAACAGAGAGATGGCAAAGACAGACATCGACAAAGAGCTAGCACCCTGTGAGAGTTACTCCAGGGCCTTGGAAAGGAGGCCCTGTGTCTGGGCATGAAGGCCTGTTGAGGAAGGAATATTCAGAGAGAAGGAATGTTTGGGCAGATATGGGAGCAGAGTCCTTCTCTGCAGCATAGTGCCCGACACAGGAAAGGCCCTCAAATTATGTACATAATGTATATAAAATAAACATGACAGACTCCCCCATACTTATACTCTTTTAAATCTAGCTTTCTATATAATTAAATTATAGCAATGTATCCTTGGAGAATGAGAATTAACAATTATGGGATGTGTTACTTTATTTCAATATGCAGAGTATTAGAATTATATGTGTCATTCGATATTTACTCAACAAATGTATGTTGAGCACCTAGTATATGCCAGAAACTGACCTAGGCATGGTTTGCAGCCATCAACCAAACAGAAAGTACTGTTTCCATATAGAGCTTATGCACCATTCTCTGCACGGTAGGAATCATCAGATAGTGAGTGGCATTCCTGGAACTAGATTGCATATGAAATACAATGTAAAACCAAGCTCGTAGAAACAAAATGAAACGAAACAAAATGAAACAAAACAAAAAAACGTATTTATTCACAAACTCATCATCAGATATTTAGTGAATTTTAATTATGTGCCAGGCATTATGCCTAAGGCCTGGAAAACTAGAAAAAGGGATAAAGGGTAGAGATAATGAGAATATATCGACTTCGGAGTTTGTTTAATGTAATTTTTAAATATTTCCTGTCATATTAAAATTGATCTTTGTGACCATTGTTTCCTCCCTCTGCCTTATAGTTTTCATCACTTATTTGCAGACCTGTAAGCAGTTTGGAAGAGTGTTAAAAATAACAACGCTATTACTACTTAAAGCTCTTGGAATTACTGTGAAATATTTGAAAGGCTATGATCATTTACTTGCAAAAGAATGTATCATTGTTCAACCCAAACTACTGTAGTGTGTCTGAAGCGAGATGTCCGTGTAATAAATAGGAAGAGTGTAAGAGTATAGTGTAAGCATAATGAGCTTACGGCTGTTTTATGCCTGTAGAAAAACCCTATTGATTTTAGTTGCTTCATGAAAACTTTGCATCCCCAGTCTCCTCCAGAAAGGAAGGGCATGGAATTTGGGGGGACTTGGCAGTACACCTCCAGCTATAAAGATGCGGATAGTTGCCCGGCCGGGTGTGGCTCAGCGGTTGAGAGTCAACCTAGGATCCAGGCGATCAGGGTTCAATTCCCCTTCAGGGCACATGCTCGGGTTGCAGGCTCGATCAATTCCCCTTCAGGGCACATGCTCGGGTTGCAGGCTCGATCAGTGACTCTCTCATCATTGATGTTTCTCTCTCTCTCCCTCCCCTTCCCTCTCTCTGAAATCAATAAAGATAAATTAAAAAAAAAAAAGATGCTGATAGTGTAAGCTCTGGACCTATTCCTTGGAATGTGATCCTTAGCGCACACAGAGCAGAATATGTTCTAGCAGAGTTATTTGCATCATATCAGGGGCAAGTATTTCAGAATTTAAGTCAGCTGAATTTATTTTTTAATTTTTTTTTAAATATATTGATTTCAGAGAGAGGAAAGGAGAGGGAGAAAGAGAGAGAGAAACATCAATGATGAGAGAGTCATTGATCGAGCCTGCAGCCCGGGCATGTGCCCTGACCAGGAATCGAACCCCGATCGCCTGGATCCCAGGTCGACGCTCAACCGCTGAGCCACGCCCGACCAAGCAAGTCAGCTGAATTTAAATGAAACACATATGCTAATAGAGTTAATAGGAATTTTTAGTTGGATTTTAGCTTCTATGAAAAAAATTAGCATTTCACGAGTCTTTTGCCTACATAGTCAGCATTTGCAGATTCTGATATAACTCCTCAAGTAAATATATATACACATTTACTTTAAAATGAAAGTCTGCGTATTTATAAAGAGTATCTTCGACTCAGATATGTTTTTATGTCTATAGCATAATATATTTGCCCAAGAAAAACAATAATCCTTATAGGTATTATTGTTGATTTTATTTCACCTAGAAGCTGTGACACTGTATGTATTTCCTACCACCTTTTCTGTTAGAAGCTTTTATAAAATTGCTGTGGGATCAAGATGATCATTGGACACTTGCAGTAGAAAGAAATCAAGACCTGTAAGTCATTTGAATCAGCGGCCGCGATGAGGTGGTATCTAGGGTGAATGCATGCATTTGGTGGACATGCCTGTACAGTGCGTGCAGAGTTGCTTCTTTAGGCTAAGGCTGTGATCGGTGCTTGCGTCTGTCCGTTAGAGGACTTGCACAGCACTGGTTCCACGAGAGCAGAGGCTTACACACTGGAGTCTCAGAGCACTGGGCCTAGAGGATGTGGGACATAGGAAGGCGGAGGACCAAAGGGCTCTTAGATGTGGCCCATGCTTTGTGATATTGAAAGCAATATCACACTTATTATCACATTAATAAAGGTGATACATTCTTTGACCTTACTATGAGATGACACTCTTCTCAGGACTATACATACTTTTTTTTTCAATCCTCACTCTAGGATATTTTTTCCTTTGCTTTTCAGAGAGAGTGGAAGGGGGGAGGGGAGAGAGAGAGAGAGAGAGAGAGAGAGAGAGAGAGAAACATCGATGTGAGAGACACACATCGATTGGTTGCCTCCCACACTTGTCCCTACCAGGGCCGGGGATTGAGCCTGCCACCCAGGTACATGCCCTTGGCTGTAATCAAACCTGCGACCCTTCAGTTGGTGGCCCGACACGCTAACCACTGAGCCAAACCAGCTAGGGCAGGACTATACATACATTTTGTCTTTTGATCCTAAGGGCAAGATTTTGATAAGGGCCACTCATTGTATGCTTCAGGAAAGGAGGACACAAGGAGCAAAAATAAATTGAAGTATTAATAACATATTTAAAAGGGCTTTCATTCATTGAGCTTTATGTAAAAACACATAACTTATCTCATTTAACCTGTATGTTTCACCTTCACGGATCGGGCATTATTCCTCGACCCATTTATAAGTGAGGAAATTGATTTATTGAGAAGTTAAAGAACATGCCCAAGGTCTCCTAGTCAGTCAATCCCAGAGCTAGGGTATGAACCTAGATAGCCCTGCCTTCTTTCCTCTAGAGGAATCACGGCTAATTTTCCTATTTCCTTAGTATCTTACCTGGCCAGATTCTTACAGACTAGAAACAGAAGACAGTGGGCAGCTTATTGTCTAATTAGGGACGGTGCCAAACCGTGAAGAGATAAGACATTGAAAAGCAGGCTGTGTGTGAGAGGGCTCCAGTCCAGGGGAAAGAGCACACAAGGCCCAAAATCTGATAGAGCTAAGTTTACATTCCAGTTTCATTACTTCTTAATCATGCCCTCGTGGGAAAGTTATGTAATCCTTTTGAGCTTCTGTTTCCCCAACTATACAGTGGAGTTCCCAAGAACAAAATAGATAAATTAATATCAATAATTACAATTCATTGATAGTTTAATGTAAACCAGCCATTGATTTTCAGAACTGTGTATAATTTATCTCACTTAATCTTTTAAAGAGCCTTTCAAGGCATCATCGCTGCCTTTCCACAGGTGAGAAACAGTCTTGGAGAAGTTAACTTGCCCACATCACCAGGGAGGCAGTGGAACTAAGATTTAAATCTATGTGATGTGATAGAGATCACTGCTCTTGGTCATCAACAAATTCCCCAAAGGAAATGCTGCATGTAACTGGTGAAGGGGGCAGTGGTTTGCAACATTCCTGAGACTAGATCTAACTTGAATGCAGTTCCTATGATGAACCTTTATACCTTATCTGTGCCTTTGATTACGTACTTTCATTTGAAAAATGTATTAATGACCGTGGCAAGGAAGAAAAAGTAGTGTATAAAAATTAAATCTGTTTACTCCCTTTATATTTTCAATTATTTAACCTTCAGCTCTCAAGTTTTTGGAAGAGCATTGAATAATCATAGATGTTTCAGGATCATTCTGAAAGAGGATATTAACATGCCCAGTCCTCTCCTATTATTGAGGTGGTATTAAGGGCCAGAGAGGTGAAGTCTTACTCAGGCCCAACTCATAATGCCAGAAGTATGAATAAAATCACAGCTGCTCAGTACAAGGAATATCACAGATAAGCTTTGTCACTTACAGAAGTTCAGAGACTGATGTGTCCTAAATTGTCCTGTTTATTTATTTATTTTTAATTACATTTGCCTTATGCATTCCTTTGTCACTCTTCTATTGGTGTAGTTAGACAGCAAGGGAGGTGAGAAGAAACGGGTCTAGCATCTTTTCCCCCAGTTTTTCACTGTGTTCTTTTTTCATGCTCCAGAAAAACAAATAAGGACTCGGCTATGGTGAGACAAAAGTTCTAACTGCAGAATTTGGAACCACTTATAGAAATACCTAGTGAGAGGCTAGGAGCTCAAGTCATGGACTTAGAACTGGCCCTGAATCCTGGCTCATTCATTTAACAGATGTGTGTAAATTGGGCAAATTACTTAAGCCCTGAGTCTCAATTTCTTTTTTGGTAAGTTGAGGATAAGCATTTATTTAATGGTACTTAGACCATGTTGATCTCACGAGCTTACGTGGCAGACCAGGTATATAAAGTGCTTGGAACATAATTCGTGCTAGATTGATGTTTGCTATAATTATTAGTGTCATAGGAACATTTAGCTTCACAGAGATTCCAAGAATGAAATCTTACCCTTTAGCTGTTCCTTGATGCCACCCTTTTTCAGGCCCAAAGAGAGATTCCCCTCCCCTCCCCTCCCCTCCCCTCCCCTCCCCTCCCCTCCCCTCCCCTCCCCTCCCCTCCCCTCCCCTCCCCTCCCCTCCCCTCCCCTCCCCTCCCCTCCCCTCCCCTCCCCTCCCCTCCCCTCCCCTCCCCTCCCCTCCCCTCCCCTCCCCTCCCCTCCCCTCCCCTCCCACACATTTAGATGGTGTAACTTTTTGGTTCATTCTTCTTTAAAAAAGTGTTAGTGGAGGGCGATGTCCATTTTACGTGATTATTGTGAGGAATAAATGAATTTACAGGCTTGATGCAGGGAAAGCAATCAGCGGATGGTAGTCGCTGTTATTTTTTGTCATTAGCTCTGTGTTTCTCGAGAGAGCGACCGTCTGAATATCCCAGCAGCTGCATTTCTGCCTTTCCTACCTGCCAGAGCACGTTTAGTTGCTCCCTGTTGAGTTATTAATAAGACAGTGACTTGCTACAGCTGAGACACTATAACGTGAAATGAAATTTTCAAAAATCAGTGAATCAAGCTTACAAACATTAATTTTGAATCCTGCAGCTATGATAATGATAAAATAGGTTAATTTAAGAACCAGTCCCCGCATTCAGTTGCGGTGTCATCCCAATACATTTTGTACAGAAAAGAGAGTGCTTCTGACCTAAATTGCTAGTTGAACAGTAAAGAAACAAGGAAGCAACTTGCAACCGTGAAACCTATGTATTTGACCTTTCCCTCAGGTTCTTTTTATGGGTTACTGCATTCACTCATTCATTTATTTAACTGCATGCATAACAGGCCTCTTATGTGGCAGCTACTCTGGAGCTCTACACCTTTGGTAGTTTTCAAGGAGCCTCAAATGTAGTGCGAGCTTCAGACATTGATCAAATAATCACATAAATAAATGCCGAATTTTCATTTGGGCAGGTGTGACAACAGGGAGAGGTGCAGTGCAGTAAGGGCTCTTGAAAGAGGCACTTGCCATAGTCAAGAAGGTCAGAGAAGGTCTCTGGAAGGAAAGCTTGACCTGAAGGACTTTCTGTGTAACCCAGGTTCAGATTCTGTGTCAACTCGTTGGAAGATGTCACGGGTCTTGAGTGCAGTCTGATTTCTCCCAAGTGATCGCTTGGAGGAGACAGTGGAGGAACAACCTATTTTAATGACTTGACTGTATTTTACACTATTTCTAACCTCCAAAATGGAAAATTGCACAGGTAGAAGGTTAGAATAGTATAAAATGCAGTTAAATCATTAATATAGGTTTTCTCTTCACTCCGCTCAGAATAATCGCTTGGGACAAGCAGATGTCTTTCTGGTAACACAAAGAGTATTCCTGTTTCTCTTTGATTAACTGATGGCCACAGTACTTCATTGTCTAATTGTTCCCATTGAAAATAGGAATTAGAATGCTAATCACTTTTTGCATATTTTTTTAAAAAATTCCAACCATTCTTTAGCTGGATAAAACAACCATTTTTATTTCTGAAAGATGCCTTTAGCATGAGTTGAATCATCTAAAAGTTTTCTGCAAGAAATATAATTGTAAAAGCAAGAGTTCCTAATTAATTATAATGAATTATTTAATAATTATACAGTTATATTGTGGCAGAAGGTTTAAATGAAATTTCTGAATTTTCTTTCCTACTTGAATGAAGACATTCCCAGAGAAAAGATTGTGCCCCAGGTAGTTGATGGAGTTCCCAGAGATTGAAATGAAGCACTAAAGTACAGGCAAAGGGTTTTTCATAATACCTGCTATGGGACTTCTTAAGGTGAGTTAATATAACTAGGAAATCTCCTGAGCCAGTAGGCTGCAGGTGTCTGAAGGCAGGTGACGGTGGGTGAGAATAGCAGTGTCTTGGAAATCCTCTGATTGCAGTCCTGGAAAGTAATGGAAATGGCGTTCACAGGTGGCTTTCACCAGAGTGTCATTTGTACCTGGGTGCTTATGTCAAATATGGTACAACACTTTCAAACTAATTCAAAGCACAGTCTCTGGTTTGAAAAAAATAGAAAGGCCTTTTTACTTTGCAGTATAAACTTTTGAGTCTGAAAGCTGAGGGACTTTGGACAGGTTACTTAACCTATCAGTTTTTTAGGTGTTCTTCTAAAATTGTGACTACTTATACGTATCTCAAGAAATTACTGAGGGCCCACTTGGTGTGCCTCGGTGGTTGAGCCTCGATCCATGAACCAGGAGATCATGGTTTGATTCCCAGTCAGGGCACATGCCCGGGTTGTGGGCTCGATCCCAGTAGGGGGCGTGCAGGAGGCAGCTGATCAATGACTCTCTCATCATTGATGTTTCTCTCTCCCTCTCCCTTCCTCTCTCTGAAGTCAATAAAAAGATATAAAAAAATAATAATAAAGTAATTACTGAGGGAAGAAAATGTAAATGTTACAAATAATGTTTGTAAGCTGTTCACTATAATGCCTGGTACATAGAAAGAACTTACACTCTGGCTATTCTTAGTTTTCTTGTTTCTTAAAATGTAAGCACATAACATAGATACTGCTCATCACAGTGCTGTCTTATTTGCCCAGCAAATTCTTGATCTTTTCATCTTCTGTGATTTTGAATTAACATTTTTATAATTAGTAGGTTACAGGGAATCTTTAATAATCCTCCCATATGTCCTTGTATTTGGATAGGCCCACTTTGCCTGCCTGCCAATGCGTACATGTTCTGAATAAGACCCGTAGGCCAAGGAGCTCTTTTGGAGTAAAATAAAGCCAAGGATATCTATCTAACCAAGCGTATGCATGGTCATTATTCTGGAAATATTTTCCACAGGCTTCTCTCCTTCAGAAGAGAACACGTAACTTTTTGCCAACTCTATAAACCAGTATATAATGACAGAGAACCCATCCATTTCTCTCTAATTGCTATTTCTTTTCCAATTCTTTTTCCTGCTTTCTAAATATTGTTATGGGGAAGCCTAAAGGTCTGCTCAGGTTTGATCTCTCTGTCCCATGCAACCTCGGTCCTCTCCTGTCCTGATTTTGTGTAAAGCTGAAATGATGTATAGTTTACATACACATATGATCTCTGCCATTATCTATATTGAATAGGAATCGCTAAAGTAACTGTGTTTTGGGAAGTTGTATCCCTGTTTGCAGGCATTTTCCTCTGTGTCTCTGGGTTCTCATTGCCTCTCTTTTGATTACGCCTCATAGGTGGTTGATTCCTGAGAGGACAAGCTACAGATACTCCGTTTACTTTCATCATGCATCCTCGGCTCCGTTTTAAACACGCTAATAGTGGGAAGGAGGGATGAAAGGAAAGAAAACATTTCTGTGATGCTTGTCTTCCACCTCAGGCCCAGAACACATCTGTGGTGGCATTTTTATCTTGCAAAACAAATGGTCTTGTGTCTGTACCCAGATTAGGAGAGGGAGGGAAGAATGCCGTTGGCTTGGTGGTTGCACTGCAGGGTCAGATTTGAACTCTGGTCTACGGCTTTGTAGCTGCTTAAGGAGGTCATCCGTAAAATGGGGATTTTCGTGTAGTGTTTCCTACTTCACAGGTGTGATTATGTAATGGTTCGGTGTAACAGTAACTGTAGAGTACTTGGGGCAGCTTCCTCAGCTGCCTAATAATAATTTTAAAGGCTTAGCGTAGGAGTGAGAAATTGGAACATCTTCATAGGTATCAGGATGTAGGTGGTCAATGGAGTGATCTTCAACATAATGTGACAAATTGCTCTCTGTCAATCTGGATCACGAAACCATATGTCTGTTTTGACTTATTTACCTTGATAACTCTCAAAGTTGAAGACTGCTGTAAATTTAATAAAAGGTTAATCGCATTTTTGAGTTGACAGGCAACCTAATTGGCACATATCGTGTACATTTATCCAAACGTACAGGAATGAACCAAATTTTGAGAACTGATGCTTAGGATGTTGTGAGAGATGCTTTGTTCTTACTCAGTGAATAATTTTGAAGCTGACTAATGTCTGTATCAATGACCGTTATGTAGTCAAAGTGTATCCAAGTCAATGGGTAGAGAGATTTCTTAAGAATCCATTTGTAGTTCTGGGCTTTTTCAGGCTTGATTAAGACATTTCATTTTCTAATTTGCAAACATGAAATATAAGATTTTTATTATCAGTGTCATTAGTCACGCTACTCCAGATGCTAATCTTCATTTCCCAAACAAGTTATTAAAGTGAGTAATCAGTCATTCAGATTTTCATTTGGTGGCTTTAATTTCAATCCCTTCAGCTCCAGCTAAATGAAAACCACTCTGTCTGTCGATTCTTTATTCTGTTTCTCCTGCCTCCTGGTTTCCCCCTCTGTTTTCTCTCTCACGGACAGTCCTTTTCCAGCCTTTTCTTTACCCCCTGATTTCTAAATATTGTTAGGGGGAAGACTAGGGGATTCCTAAAGTTTGACCCCTCTGTCCCCTGCAACCTCAACCCTTCCCTATTCTGATTCTCTGAAAAGTAACGATTAGGTGATCAGATTATAGATGTCTTTCCAGTAGCTGTGTTTGCCTTAATTCTTAGTTCTGATTCTCTGAGATATGATAGCTGCTGCTTTTCTTCAGTCACATACTTTTCTCTCCTGGCTTCATATACATCCAGGTTAGCACTGGTTTTTAGAAAGTCGGTGTCCATAACCGGTTGATATATTTTGCCGCAGTTTGTGTTTTCGATGGCAGGTCCACACATGAGTTTTCATTTCGTTTTATAAGCCCTGCTCACAAAGGTTGTTTTCATGATCTTTCCTATTTCTTTATATTTTATTTCCTTTTTTTTTAAACTTCAGTATATATATATATATTTTAATCCTTACTTGAGGGTATTTTTTCCATTGCTTTTCAGAAAGATTAGAAGTGGGAGGGGGGACAGAAACATTGACATGAGAGAGACACATCGATGGGTTGCCACCCGCATGAGCCCCAACTGGGGCCGGGAATCAAATTTGCAACCGAGGTACATGCCCTTGGCTGGAATCGAACCTAGGACCCTTCAGTCCTTGGGCCCAGGCTCTAACCATTGAGCCAAACCGGCCAGGGCACTTCAGTACATTTTTCTTCCTTCCTTCCTTCCTTCCTTCCTTCCTTCCTTCCTTCCTTCCTCCCTCCCTCCCTCCCTCCCTCCCTCCCTCCCTCCCTCCCTTCCTTCTTTTCTAACGAGTAACTAAAATTGTAATATCTTTTAATTTTTATTTGTTTTACAATTAAGTTCAATTTAAAAGAGATTTATTATTTTAAAATTTAATTTAACCACATGCATCAGGTATTTGATAAATGATAATATTGTTTCCACAAATAACCTCCTTGGTATAGTATATTTTAGGTTGTATCAGGTCTCATTTTTTTTATGCTGTCCTGACATAGATAGCTAAAAATCCAGGGCATTTTTTGATCAAGTAGTGCCTTGCAAGGGAGAGAATTTAAAAAAGGAATGTCTTGGTTATAGATTTGAGATAGGATATATTTGTTTCTTTCCATTAGTTTGCAGCTTCCTGATTTTTATATTTTTCTTTAAAATATAGATGAATGTAATAATGCAGAGTGAGTTTATTATGTCAAACTCTAATACCACCTCTGTTTTCCCCTTTTATAATAGTTATTTAACCCAATAGTATCAGAATATATATATGTTGTGCATTTGAAACTTATAAAAAAAGAATGAAATAAAGCTATTTGAAACACTTTTATCAGTCTGTTTACCATTATTTGATGTTTCAGAGTGGAGCCTGGGGAATAAATTCTTTTCAAAGTCTCACACCAGACTTCGGAAGCATGGATCAGTATCCAAAGTAAGATGAGGGTGGCAGGGTGGCTTCCAGTGGTAGTTAAGAACATGGGCTCTGCTGTCTCATATTTGCTTTCTTCCCTCTCTTTAAAATAAAATTTTTAATGAAACATTTATGTAGCGCTTACTCAGTACCAGACACTTTTCTGAACACTTTTGCAAATGTTACCTAATGTTATTCTCATTTTACTCATGAGGAAACTGAGGCACAGAAAGGTTAAGTAACTTGTCCAAAATCACACAGGAGAAGAAGCTGAGTCAGGATTTGAACCCAATGCAGAATTCATATTGTTAACTGCATGCTAGTAGGGTTAGTACCCAACTCTACTCTTATGTTGTATGACCGCCAGGGCAAGTTTCTGAATATTTATGAGCCTCAGTTTTATCATTTGAATGGTGGGGGTAATAATAATTTCCTTATCATAATGTGATGTGACTAAAATGTACTTGGTTCAGTGCTTGCAGGCGCACAGTCTCTTTTAAGAAATATGGTTTAAAGTCTGTGTGGCATGGGGGACAGTTACGACTGTCACTGCCTGCTCAGACTTTCCTGTGGGGGTTCCCCTGCTGAGTGGCCCTGTAGTGCCTCCCCAGTCCCCTTTCTTCTTTCCAGTACCCTCCTCATTGCTAATCGTCTGCAATACTGACCCATTGCTCTCTTTATTGCCCTTATTTCTTGCAAGACTACAGCCTCAGTGCCCATCCTCTGGCTTAAAATACCAGGAGTTTAAATGAACCCCTTTGCTAATTCGTCTTCTCTAGGTAGTCATTTTGCCAATGTGTTTGATATTTAATTGCAATGGATATAAAATTGTGACTAGGATTCCCCCCACCCATGTATTTAGGCCTTTGAAGACGAAGAATTCCAAATAAAACAGTATGGGGGAAATCTGATCTTAAGACATTTTTCAAATAGTTCCATTATTTCCAAATGCACTTCTCCCACCCCAGTATACCCACCAGTGTCCTAGATATATTTTGGCACATCCAAACTTTCTTCCTGAAAGACTTAAAAAGGAGTGTTTATAACATTGACTATTCTGGCATTTAAATCTGAAGTATCATTTGTTGTTGTATTTAGAAGGACAATTACAGTTGTTTGGCAAATCATTTTGAGCAATCTAGTTCAGAATTTTTTTACATACTGTTGACTTCATTTTGCTTTTTATGAATACTTTAAAAATTGAATATAATGAATGAATAGCCTGAATTCTGCAATTGCCTTTTTAGAATTAAGCAACCTTAAGTCACAATTATGGAGACAGTGTTAAATTAAGAACACATTTTCCAAAAATAAAGATACAGTTCCAGGTATCCTGGACTAATTATAATACAAGCTTTTCAAAGCATGAATTTTTATGAGTATCACAATCTAGTTTGAAAGTAATAAAAAATGAAGAGCATGTTTAATTTTGTATGTGTTTAATGGAAAACAAATACACAAAGTGGTGGAATCTGGTACGTAGTAGCCTCACTTGTACTTGTTTAAATCTGTGGAAATGCCTTCCTCTCTACTCCTTCCTAGGCTCTGCATGAAGTTTTCTGGAGTACTGAGGATGAGATGCATTCTATATCACAACAAAATGAAATGTTAATACTAATTAATAAATGACTTGAAAAAGTTAATAAATGAATTGACCCAGAGGAAGGAAGCATGAAAATTAATGTCATGAAAGTGGTTTTTATGAATTAGTCAGTTTGAATTTGGTGCATTTTATATAAAATATAATTTTTATTTAGAGGTGTGTATAATTTAAGTATGAGCTTCTGCTATATATCAATAAATAAGAATATCAGTTTGTGGTTATGATACTGTTTAATCTGTTGCCCCTTTGTTGATTGACTGCATCAATTTACATGTTGATTAATTTGTGTAGATTGATCAAACGGGGTTCCTCTTTCAGACTGCCAGGTTTTCTCCCAGTTCATTCTCACATCTTTGGTAGAATTAAGGCTACTTGCATAAGGTGTTCTTTATCTTTCTTGGAACAGCTGATTAATAGTAACTTGAATGGCTGTCATCTAGGTTTTTTAAAACAAGAAACCAAGGATTTATTTTTAAAGGAAAATAGTTACGACAGTCCAAGATATAAAACATAGTTATTATAGTCTTTGGGTACATGTCTGAATAGTAGTTTCCATAGTTATAGGCCTTTCTAGTATCTAGAATAGGCTGTTCAGATTTAAAATACTGCAACCTCAAATAGTCCCCGTGGCTGAGACTGCAGTGCTTGCCTGGTGAAACTGTTCTGTTTGGTGTGCTAGGCAGAAACCGAGTAGTGGGTTTCATAGACGTTTTCAATAGCATGGATTGAAGCCAGTAAGATCAGCCACACATTATTTCTCCCCACTGTCTCCACTTTAGACCGAAGATTGGCAAACATTTTCTCTAAAGGACTAGATAGCAAATATTGTAGCGTATGTTGGATAGAGTCTCTGTTGCAACTACTGCACTCTGTCATTGTAGCTTGAAATGATTAGCATGTCTGTGTTCCAGGAAAACTTCAGTTATTAACACAAATTAGAATATCATGCAGTTTTTGTTTGTCACAAATTATTATTGTTTAATTTTTTCCAACCATTTAAAATTGTAAACTGTTTTTCACTCATATTCGGTATAAAAGTAGCAGGTTGGGTTTGTCCTGTGACCTTAGCTTTCCTTCCCCTACCTCAGACTAAGAGCACCTCAAAGACAGTGCAAGGTGCCCTGTTTCTCTTTTCCCATGACTTAGCATGTTTTAGGTACTCATCAGGTGTATGAAAAATACTCTGAATGATGTCTTTAATGATAAATTTAACATTGATTTGTTTCTAATGTTGACTTTATCTTTAAATGAAAGATATTTCCATGTTTTTTCATATATATGTATATTTTCTCTCCTTAATTTTATATATATATATATATGAACCATATTATAGTTTAAATAAAGTATAACTTGTATACAATAGAACTGACTTGTCTTAAGTGTATAATCTAGTGCTTTTAGTAAATTTACTAAGTTATGCAGCCATCGCCAGAATCTAACTTTTGAACATTTTCGTCACCAAAAGATCCCTTGTGTCCATTTGCTGTCAGCCCCTGTTTATATATATTTAAAAAATCAGTGGATTAATTTAAGGTTCCCTTCTATTACGTGCGTTAGGAATTCAGAAGATAATGTAGCCTTTATGGAGATGTGTCAAGGCGTGTTCTCTGTTGTCCTTACCCAACCCAATGTGGTTGTTTCCATTATTATGTACATTTTATGGATAAGAAAACTGAAGTAGCTCTCCCAGGTTTGCCCGACTGTGTAGAGTGGCATCAGCTGAGCTGTGGAGGGAAGGCGCAGAGCTTTAAATTGATGCAGTTTAGTCCTGGGGCCCATGGTCTTCATCACTCTGAGTATAGGGTTTTAGAAGTCATTGGTAGGACTCCCAAGAATAATATAAAGTCTTTTCTGAGAGGCAATTGTGAATTAACTTTTGACATACCATTTAAGGCAAGCAATAATTTTCATCAGAATCAAAGCTTCCAACCTTCTTTAATCATACGTGAGTCAGAATTGTTAGAGAACATAAATCAACTGACATTTTAGGTGTATAGTTCCAAGTAATAAAATAGGAAGCAATTATTCCGCTATCAGGACTTGCGTTCCTTGAATAGTTCCAGTGTTGTGAGAAATACTGACTGTTATCTGTCTCTCCACTGTATATAATTTTGCCTAAAAATGCAAATCCTCTTCAGATTTCTTTCAGTGAAAACAGGCACTAACGTAGGTCTTTTGTAACAGTGAAGTGGCATAAGGTGAACTTGTGGAGAGTGGGGGTGGGAGGGGGGGTGGAGGTGCTCTCCCCTTAATGCCGTTTTAGCTTAGGAAAGGTTTCGTGTGAATGGGATACTTTGGGGCAACCTGTACACCTTACAACAGCTATTTATCTATGTTGTGTCTTCTGGAGCAACTGAAGGAAACTGCTTTGGACATAAATACTCAATGCCCACTCAGACTTCTCATTTCTTCACATAACAGGGCTACTTTCTCATTTCCAAGCTTGAGCAAATCCTTCCTAGAGCGTCTCCTCACCCCCGAGTGCAATATTCCACATATAGTGTAGCGATAACCGAGGACAGTAATCAGTGGGGCTTTCGTGGTTCTGCAAATGTTTATCATGCTGCTGCTGTCCCTTAACAAAACATTGCATTACCCTGGTTTACATTTAATTAAATCTCCATGCCATTGTTTTATATAATCATAAATTATATAATAAGGACAGATTTTTCTCATACGATACTTGTGCTTCAGTTTTGGAACCATATGTAGAACTTTACATCTCTCATGTAGTAGTTACTTTGTGTTGGTTTCTGTTCATTATTATAAATTATTAGGATATATCTGAATGCTGATTTTTTAAATCCAGTAGCTAGGTTATTGTTCCTAGTTTCCCACTGATCAGATAAAGGTATCCATTAGGTTGAAATGGAAATATTAACCAGCATTATTTGCAAACAGTTGCTAAAATTTCATTGAGATAGGACATTATTTAGCTTGCATCCCTCCTTAATGAACAGAGAAAGAAAATATGTGAAATGCTTTGTTGCAACCAAGATGTACTTATATCCACACCGTAGGCCTGCTCTGCCAATCTAAAAACAGTATGGTCGTGGGCAAAGGGCGGGGAAATGGGGGGCACCCGCAATTATGCCAACATTAAACATTTTTAATACAATTTTTTAAAATGAAAATAAAAACAGTATGAAGCAGGGAGGTTGGTGTTACTTGATTCTAGTGATTTCATATTGTTTTTAAAATATTTGTGGTTTTAAAACAATTATCTAAAAATACATTATGAATTACTAATTTTTAAAACCCTCTAGGCATCTATCCTAAGGTTAGCAGTTTATAAGTATCCTTTGTCTATTAATATGTGTGTGCACCTCTCATATTCTGCATGATTTGTTGAATGTTACTAATTTTTACTTATTTATTCGTTTTTGTTTTATTTGCAAGGTGTGAGCAGACTCCTGGAGACTTGAAACAGAATTTTATTATGGGACTTCTCTCTGCCCTATATTAATATTGTGCTCTCTTGCCCTGAGCAATGTTCTTATGCTAGAAATAGCCAGTAAAGCCTCCTGTTTGCTCTCTGGAGCAGTTTTCCACACCTGTTTCCTCTGGGCTCACCTTTTTGTGGTGCTGTCACTAAAGACTGTGTCACTGAATTTTCCTGATTGTGCGTCTCTTCTGTCCTTGAAAATGTTTCCAGTGCCTCTTGTTTATACTTTTACCTATTCTCTTAACAACTCTCACTTTGTTTGTTAGAAACTACTTTTTCTCTTGAGCTTTACAATGATGGGATAATTCACTTCTTTTTCTAACTTAAAATTTTAAGATTTGTTCTTAAAATTCTCATAACATTTGTGTTACAAGTTGCTTCTTGCGTGTTTATCCAAATACGTTGAGACCGGCAGGGACCCTCACTTATCTTTTTTCTAATACAGGTTAAAATTTCAATCAGGCGAATCGGGAGACTGCGGGATTCGCAGTTTCATGGGGCGCTCCCAAGGCCGTGCCGGCGGGTGTCATCTTTATTTCTCTCTTGTCTGCCCAGTGTCAGGAGTACATCGTCCGTGCACTTCACTGCAGCCTCGCTTTGAGACATGATGACGTGTAACGCTGTGTAAGTTCAGAGTGTAAATAGGACGACTCAGTAGACGCCTATCATGTGAAAATCGTTCCCGTGGGGAGGTGGGGGAACCCTCCCAGCACCTCCCGCAGTTAACCCTTTGCTGTGGTGCTGGTGCTGGTGAGTCTTCTAAGATCTGTTCTCTTAACAACTCTCAAGTATAGAACACAGTCCTGGGAACGACAGTCCTCCTGCTGTACACTAAGCCCTAGAAGTTCTTCATATTATAACTGGGAGTTTGTACCCTTTGAACACGTTCACCCATCCCTTCCCTACACCTGGCAACCACCATTCTACTCTCCGTTTCTGTGAGATTTATTTTTTAGATTCCACATATAAGTGAGATCATCTGGTGTTCGTCTTTCTGTCTGATTTATTCCACTTACCATAAGCATAATACCTTCAAGGTCCATCTATGTTGTCCCGAATGGCAGGAGTTCCTCTTTTTTATGGCTAAATAATATTCTACTATATATATATATAAATAAAATGAATAATATTCCATTATATACATAATGTTAGTGTTTTGATGTTTATGTATCTCACAGTTTCTGTATCTGTTCATTCATCAGTGGACACTTAGGTCATTTCCATGTCTTAACTATTGTGTTTAATGCTGCAATGAACAGATGTCTCTTTGAGGTAGTGATTTCATTTACTTCAGATAGATACCCCAAAACAGGGTTGTTGGATCATATGGTAGTTCTACTTTTTTACAATATGTTTCAGAGAGAGGAAGGGAGAGGGAGAGAGAGAGAAGCATCAATGATGAGAGAGAGTCACTGACCGGCTGCCTCCTGCACGCCCCCTGCTGGGGATGGAGCCCGCAACCCGGAATCGAACCGTGACCTCCTGGTTCATAGGTCGACGCTCAGCCACTGAGCCAGGCAGGCCGGGCGGTAGTTCTACTTTTAATTTTTTTTAAACCTCCATTCTGTTTTTCATCGTGGCTGTACCAATTTACACTCCCACCAACAGCGCACAAGGGTTCCCCTTTCTTTACACCCTTACCAACGCATTACCTTTTGGCTTTTTAATAACAGACGCCCTAACAGGTTTGAGGTGAACATCATTTTGGTTTCGATTTGCATTTCCCTGGTGATTACTCCTTTGCCCATTTCTACATTGGATGACTTGTTTTTCGCTTTGTGTTTGCTTTTGAATCGTATGAGTTCCTTATATATTCTAGATGTTAACTCATCAGATAGATGGTTTGTGAATATTTTCTTCCCTTTGTAAGTTGCCTTGTTGATTGTTTCTTTTGCTGTACAGAAGCAGTTCAGTGTGATGTAGTCCCAATTATATTTTTGCTTTTGGTGCTTGTGCTTTGATGTCATATCCAAAAAAATGATTGCCAAGACTAATGTCAAGGAGCTTTTCTCTGTTGTCGTGTAGGAGTTTATGGTTTCAGTTCTTATATCTAAGTCTTTCTTGGGATTTAGAATTATGCAATATGATAACTCTGTGGCTGATAACGTGAAATTCTTCCTCTTTCTCTTCTTTTAAAATATTTTTTTCTTTATTGATTTCAGAGAGAGGAAGGGGGAGAGAGAGAGAGATAGAAACATCAGTGATGAGAGAGTCACTGATTGGCTGCCTCCTGTGTACCCTGACTGGGGATTGAGCCCCCAACCTGGGCATGTGCCCTGACTGGAAATTGAACCTTGACCTCCTGGTTCATAGGTCGATGCTCAAACACTGAGCCATGCCAGCTGGGCAAATTCTTCCTCTTTCATGGTATTTTCTTGACTCTTATAAAATGTATGACTTCCTACAGAAAGCACAGTTTAATAACTCATTACTCTCCCTACATTAAAATGTAGTTAAGCTTCTCTCAGTACACTGTTAGACAATTAAGTTTCCCTTCCCACCCTGACTAGAGTTAGTTCTGACATTTGCTATGTGAATATTTGCAATTGGTTAACTGGAGAATGTGTGATGAATAACAGTGGGGGGTCTGATTAAGAAAACCATCATATCACATTTTTTCATTTCTGTAAGCGAAGAGTAGATTGCATATTAAGACTGTAGCCATTGTACGTTTTATAGCTGAAGACAGAAATAATTAGTACTATAAAATTAACTTCGACTTTTGCATCCTGTGCTAGCAAAGAATTTTGGCTTCTCTGCTTGCCCTTATTTCCCATACTCTCACCCTGCGGTTCCAGCTAGATTCTTGTAAATTCATTTTGCTTTGCTGCATACTAAGGAGCATTTTAACACTATAATTTTTTCTCCTTTCACATATCCAATGTCTTTCTGGTTTTATGACTCAGCGCTATTAACTCTTGACTCTGGGGTGCAACTATGACCCCAGACACACTGAGTAACTTGGATGCTTGCAATGCAAAACACTTTTGAGTAACCTTTATATAACGTAGTTGGCATAGCTGAGTATGTTTATCTCAAACTCCCTCATCAGTACCCAGGATTCTAAAGGCTTAGTTTTGCCACAATAACTTCATGCCAAAGCACCTGCCCTCAGCTCTTCCAAACCATGAATCAGCTCTCCCCTCTATGCATTCTGGAGAAAAAATCTAAGGTCTCAGTTATCATTGCTGCAGGTTAAGTTTTCTCCACATCATCTTTAACTCACCTAAATCTTGTCTTCTCCTTTTCCTCAGTATTTCCAACAGAAGTGACTATCGCTTCAAAACAGTTCATCAAAATCACACACAGCTAAGGAAAATACGTACAGAAGGAAATATTTAATACCTTGTTTTTTATAGAGGAGGAATTCTGAAGATGATTTTTAAAAATCTAGCTTTGCTTTCAAGAGAATTTCCACTTATATGGGAAAATATTTTTGTGTGGGGAGGGAGGGCATTCATATGTGCTCTTAAATTTAAGTTTTGATGGCTGAATGAGATTGAAGACAACACCTAGGGAGAGGTTGAGAGAACAGGCTTTGGTGCCAGGCAGACTTCACTTTCCGTATCGGCACTGCACTTAACTAGCGTGTAACTTAGGGTAAGTTAACTGACCTTTAATTTTCCTTATGCTTAAAACAAGTAATTATTCCTATCAGGGCTGATTATTATAGGATTAAGTGATTTAATGTATATGAGGTGTAAAGCAAAACATCTGCCATATAAGAAGTGTTTCTGCCCAGCCGGGCATGGGTTAGTGGTTGAGCATCGACCTAGGAGCTGAGAGATCGTGGTTCGGTTCCTGGTCAGGGCACATGCCTGTGGTGCAGCTCGATCCCCCGTTGGGGGCCTGTAGGGGGCAGCTGATCAGTGACTGTCTCATCAATGATGTTTCTCTCTCTCTATCTCTCCCACTCCTTTAAAAAAAAAAAAAAAAGAAGTGTTACATAAATTATAACACTTCTGTTTCTAACTCCCACGCTCTGGTACAACTTGGGGTGTGCATTTAATTCATGCACGTATCAAATGTGAATATATTTGGGTATTAGGATATCATCACAATTTTCGAAGGAGAAATAAATCTGTTAAATTCATTTTTATTTTTGTTTAAACTCTGTGCCAGTGTCCTTTCGCTTTCCAAGTTGTCAACAGTACATATGCCTGGCTCCTAGAGGGCCTGAATTTAAGGTCATATGCTGTCTGACATAATCATATAGCAACTCACACACACACACACACACACAATTTGGGACTTTGATAGTATGATAGTAATCAGACTTCATCTATGGTGGGAAGACCCCTTCCCTTACACCTTCAGTTAAAAACAAAGGCTCCTGGAGTTGCTGTGATAACATGGAAAACAATCTGAAAATGAAGTCAGATTCCTAAGCTTGTGCCCTTAGTCTACCACCCATGAAATACATGGCCTTGGACAGAGCTCTTTCCCTAAGTGAACATAATATAATCCTCTAAAGTTGCTCAGAGGATTAAAGCAGATCAGGTAGGCAAAAGTGCTGTGTAAGCTGTAAATGTGTTCTTATTACAGTGGGCAGAGAGGTTTCCATTCTTCCACATCTGGATTCAGGAACTTCCAGTTTAGTTCATATTGTGCTAGGCCAAAAAAGAGAGGTTTCCCTTCCCATTTCCCTGCCTCCCTCCTTCCCTCCCTCTACCCATCCGTCTCTCCTTCCCTCTCTCCCTTCCTCTCTCACTTCCTTCCTTCCTTCCTTCCTTCTTCCTTTCTCTTCAAAGAAGCTGGATGTATGAAATCATCAGATCATGCTAAGAGAGAAGATAACCCATGCTATAAGTGAAACCAGACAACAAATGGGTCCTGGCTGCCTATCACTCCTTGAGCCAATTGAGCAGAGACAGGGTTGAATCGTATACGAGCGTTTTATTTTTCAATATTGCCAGCAACATGAGAGAGCAGCAGGTCATCCACCAAAATCTGCTCTACCTCCCTCCACCCCCCGTAAGCCGGCTGCCTTTATTGGGTAGAAGGACAAAGATTACATGGGGAGGTGGGCAAAAGGAATTACAGGCCTGGGGAAGTACAGGTTGCAGGCATTGTGGACTGGGGGTTGCACGGGGCAGGAAGGAACCTTCGGGGGGTCAGCAAGGTTGTTAATCTTCCCATGATGATGGGCAGTTCTCAGATAAGGAGAATGGACTGCATTCCAAGGTTAACTCCCAGGTCTGGGGAGTTCAACTCCCAGCCAGGTCAGAAGGTGCTTTCTTTAATCAGAACAAAACCATCAGGTTAACAGAGCATGATTAATATTTCTTATAACTATAGCTAGTCCCCACTGTTCTATTTCTGCCCCCAACATAAGCATGCTTTTTAAAATCTCAATATCAGCAGGCTATATGAAGTACTTTTATCACATTTAATTTCTTCAAAACTATCTGAAAGTTTCTGATAATTCATAAATAGATTATATGTCACAAGGAAAACTTCTCAGTAAGAAACGCCTACCAGCTGTATTTGTTTCTGAAAAAATATATAGTTTTACAATCTAAAATGAGAAAAATCTTTCCTGCCCTGTCTCATACATAGGGCTTTTTGAGATAAACCTAGATGAAAGAAAAAAAGTGTTTGCAATTGGAAAGTTAATGAATATTTATTATTTTCTTACTCATTTCCCTGTGCTACAATTAGAGTGGCCTTTCCCTCCCTGAATCTCAGCATTCTGGGACTCCTGTCATAAAACTTCAGTCAAGACTTATTCCTCTTGCAACATCTGAAAAAAATCTCTCCCAATGCTTTGATATTCAGTATAACTGATTTTGTGCCTTCCTTTTTTTATTAAGTCTATCTAAAAAAATTTACACAACAAGCAATTACATTCTGACAGTTCTATTCATGCTCCTGTTGTGTATTTGTTATGAAGCTGATTATTGAGATGAAAACTTCACTGGTGATTAAACCAAATGTATTCACTTCTGAAAACAATGCCTTGCAGAAGGTCTTAATCCATTAGGATACATGAATGCATAGGAGGGGAAAACTTTCCTTAAGTGTTTTAAGGTGCTTTTTGAAAATGATATTCTCCATTCTTTTAACCAATATAAAGGCAGCATTTACAATATTTCCCCTTAAAAATAGTAATTTATTTTAATCATTCTTTAAGTAGTAACTGTCACAGAAGATTAGGTCCAAATGATGGTCTGGGCTTTGATATATTTTTTATATATATTCTGAAATAATATAATTATGATAAAAATAATATATATGTTTTCCTTTTAATATAGGACAACTCTTAGTCAATTGATCTTCAAAAAATGTTAATTAATAGGAATCAGAGAAAGGAAAGTATAAACTATGATCTTCCATTTCTTATTTTATACTCTTAAAACATGTTTTTTCTCAGTATATTATCAATAGGAAGGACCGAATTAAGAGAAATATTCCCTCCATGATGATGATGATAATAACTCCCCATTTCTCTCTCTCCACAACCCCTGGTAACTGTCATTTTACTTCCTCTGTGAATTTCTATGAATAATAGACTATTGAGCTTTTGTTTCACTTAGCAGGTCTTCAAAGTTCATCCATGTTCTGGCCTATGTCAGAATTTCCTTCCTTTAGAAGGCTGAATATTCCATTGCATGTATTTATCAAATTTTATTTAGTTTTTAATTCACTGATGGACCCCTGGGTTGTTTCCACATCCTGGCTAATTTGATAGCTGCTGCTATGAACATGAGTGTACAGACATCACTTGGAGACCCTGCTTTCAATTCTCTTGGATATATACCCATAAGTGGAATAGCTGGATTGTATGGTAATTCTATTTTTAACTTTTTGAGGGACTGCCATACTGTTTTCTGTAGTGGCTGCACCATTTTATATTCCCATTGATGTTCACAAGTATTCCAGTGTCTCCTTAGCCTTACCAACCCTTGTTTTGTTTATTTTTTTGATAATTTTCAATTAATGGATTTGGAGTGGTAGCGCATTGTGATTTTTATTTGCATTTTCCTAACAATTAGTGATATTGAGCATTTTTCATGTGCTTATTGGCCGTTAACAAATGGGACTACACCAAACTAAAAAGCCTCTGCAGAGCAAAAGAATCCATCAACAAAATTAAAAGGAATCTACTATATGGGAAAACTTATATCACCAGTGATACATCTGATAAGGGTTTAATTTCCAAAATATATAAAGAGTTCATACAACTGAACACAGGAAGATAAACAATCTAATTAAAAAATGGGCAAAGGACCCAAATAGACACTTCTCCAAAGAGGACACACAGAGGGCCAAGAGACATATGAGAAAATGCTCAAAGTCACTAATCATCAGAAAGAAGCAAATGAAAACCACAATGACCTGGCTGGTGTTGCTCAGTGGTTGAGTGTTGACCCTTGAACCAAGAGGTCACTGGTTCAATTCCAGGTCATGGCATATGCCCGGGTTGTGGGCTGGATCCCCAATAGGGGGCATGCAGAAGGCAGCAGGTTGATGTTCCTATCTCTCCCTCTCCCTTCTCTCTTTCTAAAATCAATAAAAACGTATTTAAAAAAAAAAACACACAAAAAAAACCCGACAGCAAGGCATCACCTCACACCTGTCAGAATGGCTCCTTTCAACAAATCACAAGGGCTGGTGAGGATGTGGAGTCTTCAGTTATTTTTAAAGGGCATAATAAAAATTATAGATTTTTAAAAAATCTATAATTTTAATTTGTTTTTTGTTCTTTTTCTGTTTGTCATTTATCAAGCCACTTAGCTCTAACCCGTTTTCTTCTGCAGTGTCCAGAATTTCTAGCCCTGTGCTGGGGTGAGGTTAACGCTGCCAGCTGAAGCATCCAGCTGCATAGCCCTAACACGTGTGGCATCAGAGATGGCATCTGGGTGCTCGGCTGGCCCATCTGGAAGAACCTTCTTTAGGCCTCTCATCTGGCAGCACCCTCGGCTGGGAAGAACTAAGCTTTTCCCAAAGTTGGCTGGAGTGTGACCTTTCCCAGCTGCCCTGAATTTTTGTATGATATGCTTTTGGCCGGAGACCTACTGTACTTAGAGAAGTTGCTTGCTATCAAATCTGATAATCAGGGTGCTTTTTAATTCTTAGCTCTATAAGCAAGGGTTAATCTTGGTTACCTTTGGAAGTTGGATTATCCTGAAGTTAGATGATGCAGCGGCAGCTGGGAGATGGGATGGAAGGTGCAGTGAGTAATTCTGCCAGAAGTCCTGCGTTGTCATCTTTAGTGTTAAACGTAAATAAAAACTCTCTAAGGAAAGCTGGGAAGCAAAAAAGAAAAAAAATAACATGTAATAATCCATATTGAGTAAAAGGTTTAGGCTCTTCTTATGATTATATCTCCAACAGCATGGAAATGTATTTTGTTATTTTAGGCATTGATTTTTGCCAAAATTCTACTTGGCCATTGATTTGCATTCCAGAATTGTTATTACAATGAAGCTGGAGGTGGGGCTCTGTGGTAATCCAGCAAGCTGTCCTCGGAGGCGTTCTGTTGGGAGGCTGTCCATTTTAATGAAAATATAGGTGTTTTGCCTTTTATATTCCCCTCCCATAGGAATGACTTATCAGTAAGTATTTGGAAAATATTTAATTAATTTTGTACATTACTGGTTAACTTTTCTGGTTTTTCAAGCAGATCCAGATGTCTTAATATACATTCCACAATAAACAGCAGGTAACCCATCCTTTAAAAACATCACGACCCCATGTTTTTAAAATTGTATTATATTTCTAATAATCAGAGCTTTATTCTGTTAAAAGTAGCTTTTTGCACAACGGAGACCTTTAGTCCGTTACTCATAAAAGGAGATGGATGCAAGCTTTATTGGGATGGTCACTTAGCAAGTTATGTAATGTCTAATCACTGGGGTATGCTCCTGAACCTAATATAATATTGTACATCAACTGTAATTGGAAAATAAAAAATAAATAAGTAAACTAAAGCTTACAAGAAAATAAAGGGGGCAAAAACAAAAACAAAACCATACATACTTTCTACGTACATATCAAATGTTGAATTTTAAAAAGTTCTTGAATTGGTGCGTGGATGCCACTCTATGCCACAAATTGTTGGAAAATCTCAGTGGGTTCAGTTAGTCATAGGGATTGCCAAGAGACATCTCAGTTGTGGTGGTGAGATTTACTGAAAGGGTGAACTGATGCATCTACCTCAGTATTGGTTTGAATTTCTTTGCGAGAAAACTTTGCTTTTCTTTCAAGAGTTTTCCTGGCAGTGGGTCATCTTAATAGTAATCATTCCATGCCTCTCATTTTTTGCACTTAATTCTTGATAAGGTGCCAGCTAATAAAATTGGTGAATGGAGACAGTCTCAAGATCCAGACCAGTACTACCAGTGGCCTGGGTCAGAAAGGGGGATTTTCCACACTAAATTTGTCTCTGTTCCGGTCAGAAGGAGTTTGTTCAAATGAGAAACGGCAGCTCTCCCTTTAGTGGATGTTGCTCAGATAGAAACTGCCAAAAGAGAAGTGCAACAGGCCATATGTGACTTCAAAAGAAATAAAAGACACAGCACATTTGAATTTCAAAAAATATTAAATGGTTTTTTAAACACAGAAATAAATCACTTGCTATGTGTAATAGAGTAATGGAATTTTGCCGATAGTGCACTGCTCTTCTGCCCCGGGAGATACATATCATAATGCGATGGGGCCTTTATTATACATATAAAAATGGCACGATCACACTCTGTATTTCCAGAGCAGCAGTGATCTTGTATCAGAAACTGTCTGTGCTGGTGTCGAAGTGCTTTAATATATCACTTACAGCCAGCGTTGGTCTTGGTTGCTAGATGGAGGCGTAAAAGGGCAGCATTGAAAAGAGGAAAGAGCACACGTTTGAGCCCTAGATGAGACCAGCCTAAGTCCCGTTTCCTTCATCCATACAGTGAGGTTTAATATTCTGTAGTTGGGGTATTATAAGTAGATTCTATGGCGATTTAATGATGATACCAAAATATCAGTTCTACAGTTTTGTGTTAATGTTGAACCATATGAAATTGCCATTTTTGTGGGCTGAAGATAGTCAGACATCAACAGTCATAGGTAGAGCTGCTATGTCTTCTGGTCTTGGTAGAGTGGCCTTATGTGTAGGTGTCCTGTAGGGCCCAGAGGCACAGCCTAACGTGGTCACCTGAGCTGGGGGCACCCGGTGTATGCCTTGTGAAGGCTGTGTGCACTGTCCTGTTGTAGTTGAGCCCTGATTGCTGTTGGCCTGTCACTGGGAGGGGTTTACCCCCAGGTTGATTGGCTGCGAGGACACTTGAGACTGCAGTGGAGGAGCTGCTGTGCAGGAGCTGACCCCAGGAGCAGGACTCCCTTCAGTGGGGCTCTGGTGACCTACAGATCTGCCCTGTGAGTGTGTCACCTGAGGAGGTGGTTGGGTGGTGCTCCAGCATGGTCTGAATTTGTCTACCAGGTGTGCTGGCTCTGGGGCCTCCCAGAAGGTGCAGGCCAAGGTCAGCCACCAAATGTACACTGTCCAGGACCAGCCGGCATGAGCTACAGATTGGTCTGCATATGGCTGCTACTTGTGCTCGACTTGGAGGTGCCTGGGAGAGGCTAAGTTGTTAACCAAGGCCAGCAGCTGCTAGTGCCAGGCTTGGGGACACATAACAGAAGGTATGTGGCATGCCGGGACCAGATGCTGCTTGTCTGGGGTTTGTGATCCTTTGAGAGATTTTAGGAAAGTCCCCAGCATAAGCCAAGACAGACCCGTTGTGTGGAAAAGCCACTGAGAACAGTTTGGTTGGGCTGACAAGTTGGGTGGAGCAGGTTCTCAGGAAATCACCAGGGCAGAGCAAACAGTATTAGCCAGGTTGATACAAACTCAGATATGGCACCACCTGTGTCTGTAGGGAGAGGGCTTGTCAAAGGAACAGTGGCTTCTGCCAGCACTTCTGCCTGGGAGAAAGCTGTTCCTCCAGCCCTCTCCCTGATGCCAGACAATTCAGTTCCTCCCTGTTTATGTCCCTGGCGCTTTTAAAAAAAATCCTCACCCAAGTATATGTTTATTGATTTTTAGGTGGGGGAGGGAGAGAGAGAAACATCGATGGTTGCCTCCTGTACGTGCCCCTACTGGGGATTGAACCTGCAACCTAGGTGTATGCCCTGATTGGGAATCAAACCTGCAGCCTTTTTAGTGTGTGGGGTGACCTCCAGCCAACTGAGCCACTGGGCTGGGGCTGTCCCTGGCACCTTTTGAGCTGCTGCCCAGCACTGGAGCTCAGAGAGAGCGAGTCCATGCAAGTCAGTGCTTGGGCCCTTTTAGAGGAACGCCTGGGACTCCAGAGCCCTGAATTTCACGCAGCCACTATCCCCACTGGTTTTTACAGCCAGAATTTATGGGGACTTCTCTTCCTGGCACGGGAACCCTGGGCTGGGGACCCTCGCTTCTCAGGGGTATCTCTGCAGCTGAGGTACCCCTCCCGACTTTTATCTGCCACAAGAGGGTGGGGGGCCGGCCTGTTCCACATCCCCACTCCTCCTACCCGTCTCAGTGTGGCTGCTGATGAATATCCATAGTTACAGGACTTTTGTTCAGCTGGGCTTCAGGCAGTTCTCCATGATGGTCTGTAGTTTAGCTGTAATTTTGATATAGTTGTGGGAGGATGGGAGTACCCCATTTACCTCTGCTGCCATCTTCACTGTCAGCCACCAGGCATTTATTTTAATTCATAAATAACTATGTAACACATTCCGTCATTCCCATGTTCTAAGTATTAGCAGTATTAACTCATTTAATTCTCAGGAAAGTATCGTAAGGTAGGTATAATATCTCAGTTCCATAGAGGAGAAATCTGAGGAATAAACTTTGAAGTCACCCATTCATGTGCCCACCCCTAGTTAATGAAACTGTGGGATTTGAACCCAGGTAGTCTGCGCCTGGAAGCTAGTCTCTTTACTGCTGCTCTTTCACCACGGTCACAGGAGATACAGTAGCTACAGATACAGTGGTAAATAAATGGAGCAGAACTCCGGTTCCCTGTGTTGTTCTGAGTAGCTGGGTAAAATTGCAGTAAATGTGGTGTCTTAATCCATCCTTTCCAATCAGTCTTTGCATATCCATCCTGTACTGCGTTGCTTTGGGCGATCAGTCTCTGATCGTCACTGGATGAACATGTGTTTTAGCCCAACCAAAGAAACAACAACGGTACATCAATCTGCAAAAATGCCAAATAGTGTTCTCTCTCTCCAGTTTCTGATTGTCATGTGACTGATGCAACCTGGAAACCCCTTGCGTGAGAGTCAAATTTCATGAGTAGCAGGTGGGTGCTACTAAGAACGAAATGCTTCTCTATAACCAGAAATATACAAAACATAAAAAAAGGAAGAAATCTCATGACATACATGCTAGAACTCAGTTAGGAGTTCAAATATTACATGGAGCCCAACACTTCTCAGCTTTCAAAGGTCTAATTCGAAGCAGTTTTAGGGACTTACTATAGTCTGAAAGCTTGGTCATCTAGTCTAATCATGGCCCCTTTTTATAGTCTTCTGGGTTCACAGGAGAAGAATTTGGGGCCCTGATAACCTGCCTAACTTACTTTGCCACAGTCTCATAGCTGATAAATGAGTGGGGAAGGAACCGAAGTTTCTTCATTCCTGTGTCACTACTTTTGCTACAACATTTGCTTCAATTTTCAGCCAAAAGCTTCATAACTAGCCCTCATTGTGTACGATAAACAGGATTGAGAGAAGTAATATTGTGGGTGGCCACTCTTTTATCATTTCTACTCATGACTATGTTTGTTCAGTATACTTTTTGCTACTGATTTTTTAAAATTAAACTTTTTGTTTTGAGATCATTGTAGATTCAAATGCAGCTGAAAAATAAAACACAGAGATGTATGCATCTTTACTCAGTTTCTTTTACTCAGATACATGTATCTTTTACTCAGTTTTCCCCAATTAACATTTTGCAAAGCTACAGTGAAATATCCCATTCAGGGTATGACACTGATTCAGGCAGGATACAGAAATTTACATCACAAGGATACCTCAGGTTGTCCTTATATGGCCACACCCACCATCCTCCCTTTCTTGGGCCCCTGACTGCAAGCAACTCTTGTTGATGACAAAGCTGTTCTCCATTTCTGTAATCTTATCATTAAAAAAAAAGAAGTTACATTAATGGAATAATATAGTATATAACTTTTTAGAATTTACTTTTTCCCAGTCAGCAAATTTGCCTAATTCAATAATTATCCAAAATATGTATCAGTATTTTGTTCATTTTCATTGCTGAGAAGTATTCCATGGTGTGGATGTAGCACAGTTTGTTTAATTACTTACCCATTGAAGGATAGATGGTACATTTTCATTTGAAGGTTATTATGAATAAAGCTTATATGAACCTTGATGTGTAGAGTTTTGTGTAAACTTAAGTTATAATTATTTTGTTTAAATGGCAAAAAGTTCAATTATTGGGTTGTACGGTAATTGCATTTTTAGTGTTATAAAGTGTTTTCCAGTGGCTACATTAGTTTAAATTTCTATCAGCAATGAATGTCATCTAGTTTTTCCATATCTTTGCCAGGATTTGGTGTTGATATATATGGTGGGGCAAATTGGGTTTACTGTAGTTTGTATGGAAAACAATACAATAATTAAGAAATAATACAAGAATAAACTCTGTGTTTTGAGTGCTCACAACTGTAAACCCACTTTTGCCCCACCCCATATAGATGGGTAACAGTTACCCATCTGTTAGATCTGTAGTGATATCTCACTGTGGATTTAATATGCCTGGCCCTAAGGCTCACGATGTTAGATATATCTTCATGTGTTTATTTGCCATTTTTATATCCTCTTGGATGAAATGTATTTGTCTTTTGCTCATGTTCAAAATGTATATTTTAGCTGTTGAATATCAAAAATTATTTATATATTCTAAACACTAGAAACTTCTCAGATATGTGATGTGTGAATATTTCCTCCCAGTTCATCCCTTGTCTTTACATCTTTTCCACGTGAGTTTCTGCAGAGCATATGTTTTTAATTTTCATGAGGTCTAGTTTGTCAATGTATCCATTTATGGATTATGCTTTGAGCCTAGTCTAAGAACTTCTTAGTGATCCCTACATTCTGAAGGTGTTCTATATTTTTGCTAAATGTTTTATAGTTTTACATT
The DNA here is from genome assembly GCF_964146895.1 of Miniopterus schreibersii. NCBI lineage: Eukaryota > Metazoa > Chordata > Mammalia > Chiroptera > Miniopteridae > Miniopterus > Miniopterus schreibersii. Next base: position 62,312,469 of record NC_138111.1, on the reverse strand, counting down.
TAAGTCTATCATCCATTTTGAGTTGATTTCTGTATAGGTATTCGGTTTAGGTTGTGTTCCATGCTTGACTATGGATGTCCAATTGCTCAAGCACCATTTATGGAAAGGATATCTTTTCTCCATTTAATTTCTTTTGTATCTTTGTCAACAATCTGTTGGGTATATTTCTGTGGGTCTACTTTTGGGTTTTCCATTTTACTTCATTGGTCTCTGTGTATATCCCTCCACTAGTACCACACTGCCTTGATTATTGAAGCTATAAAGTAGGTCTTCATACTGATAGAGCCATTCCTCACACGCTCTTTCTCAAGAATGTTTTAGCTATTCTAGGTAGCCTGTGCCTTTCCATATAAACTTTAGAATAATCTTTGTGTGTGCAAAAGCCAAGTTGCTGGGGTTTTCATAGGAATTAATTAAACCTATAAGTCAGTTTGGAGAGAACTCTTACATTTACCATGTTGAGTCTTCAATCCATGAATATATTATGTCTCTGCATTTATTTATAGCTTTTTTTATTTCCATTTACTTTGTTTGCATATGTATTTATCATTTCCAGCATGATGAAGCACAATAGGTGTGTTTCAGTTCTGATTTTCTTTAAAATGAAAATCTGTATCCATATGGGTTCCCTAATTATTAGATGAACTTTCAATTCTTTTATTATTTTAAAAATATAGCACACTAAAAATTAATTTAAATTCTTATTTTGAAGGAAGGGGAAAATTATCATAGAATGAATAAAAAATATATTTAGGAGACCTGTCTCAGGGAACAAAATTATTAATGGATTCAGTATTTATGTTAATAGATTCAGTATATAGCAGTTTGGTGTCAGGTTTAATTTTGTATAACTTGTATTATAATATACTATATTTGTAATTTAATCTAAGTTAATGGTTTCCCATATTTTTCTATTTTAAACTAATTGGAAAATAAACTTATTTTTCCTTCATGGGCAGCATTTCTCAGCACTGGTGATTTTACCATGGCAATTAAAAAAAAATATATATATATATATATGTTTTTATTGATTTTAGAGAGAGGAAGGGAGAGGGAGAGATAGAAACATCAATGATGAGAGAGAATCATTGATTATCTGCTTCCTGCATGCCCCCTACTGGGGATCAACTCCCAACCCGGGCATGCGCCCTTATGGGGAATCAAACTGTGACCTCCCTGTTCATGGGTGGACACTCACCCACTGAGCCACACTGGCTGGGCTTACCATAGCAATTATGATATAAAAATCCTAAGTAATTTAAATATTCATGATGCTGATTTTGTGGCATTGTAGTAAACCAGCTAAAGCTATATTGATTTATTTTATTTTCTGTTTTTGAAACAAGCTTCTCAATGATTTATACCAGGCATTTCTGAAAATATTTATTTATGTATTTACTTTTAAAGAGGCATTTAGTAGAAATCCCAACCATCACATCTCAAAGAGAACCAAAGTTCTGATATGAGTACTGGAAATATACAGCCAAGTATTGATATGTGAAAAGAATACACTATTATGCTGTAAAAAGATTTTCTGAATGTATCCGGTTTTACAAGGGGAATGCCTATTGCAAACCTGTGAGATTCCTCTTAGCTGTTGGTGTTATATAGTCACATCTGGAGGATAATTTCAACTCATACTTTAATGAATGTAATCATCATAATAATTCCAAGTTTATATTTTATATTTATTCTATAATAGCTCATGGTAATTTTATCAATCCAGAAAGTTTTTTCAGGCACTATTAAAATTTAGATGAAATTGTATGTTAACATAATAGATAGCCCAGAAAATTATATACAGTTTGGAAGCAGCACTGAGGAAAGAATATCACATTAAAACCCTGAGTAGAATTAGGTATCCAATAATGTAATTTTAAAATGTACTTAATATTTAATATGTATTTCAGAAATATTTCCATAAAAGTATAGTTTCTAATTAAAACCTTAAACTATTGACCTTTTCTGTTTTGGAGTCGGACAAAAGGGTGGAACAAATGAAAACTGGACCCCAGAAGAACAGTCTAGATGTCAGCTGAAATACTGACATCAGATACCCTGAGCTGGTTACACCGCCCTGCCCACCCCTGCCTGCCGGCTCTTCCCTGCCCGCTCCCCTGCCAGTCTGCACCTGGGCAGTGGGGCGCCTTAGTCAGCTGCAGCCAGCCCTGCCTGGCCTGGCACCGTGGCCTGTTCCCGAAGCTGGCATAGCTGTGGGAGTTCACGGAATCAGCGATGGGCCAAGCCGAGTTACGAGGAAACGGAGGGCTTGAATAATCAGAGAAATGCAAGGTAGAAAGACAGGGAATTCTTGGGTCTAGAGGGAAAGGAGCTGCTCCACAAGAAGGAGGTAGGGGGTGGTGTCTGAGTGCCGCCTTGGCTCCTAGCGAGCCTAGTGTTCTGCTGCATAAAGATTTATTGGGACCCCTCTTTACATCAGTGACTCATCACTGAAATGTAAGCACCCTAATTAATACAAGGGGACGATACAATAAGCATGGTTCATTTCTGTGTTTTCTCTCAGGAACACTGCCTCATTCTATCCAGCAGGTTTTTACACACACACAAAGACTGTATTTTTCCAGTCCTCCATAGTATAGATCCAAGATCAACTAAAATCAGTTTAGATCCACACTCACATTTAGGAATCTCTAGGGAGTGCGCTGGCAGCGACTGGACTTCGGGTGTGGGTTCCAGTTCTGCCTGGTGCCTCATTGCAGAAGCCCGCCTTGCAGTGTTTCCAGCCCACAGAAGCCGGCTTAATGAACCGGTGTGAACTTGTAGCAGGTTGTACAGCTGTTGGCCTGCTTATTTACATCAACCTGCAAAGACATACTGTAATAAATTCAATTAGCATTAACTAATGACTATTTAAATAGTCACTGATGGATCCCTGACTAATGAATACTCAGTTAAAGGCTAATGAGCAATGACAAGAAGGTTCCAGAAAATGTCATAAAATTGGTAGATACCATTTATACTCACTATTGAGCATTTGCTAAATGAAAGCGTCGTTACATCGTTTCGCCTGCCTTCAGAAAAGAAATAGTTCACTTAATCTAACTTTATTTTTTAGTGTTTTTTAAAAATAATAGATAATTTGAATTTGTAAATGAGAATGTACATGAAAAGCATCTTACCCACCTTGAAGTCCAAATGTAGGCTGTATCTTGTTTCATGCGCTGCTTTCTGATTAGCCAGCTCTGTTTAATTCTCTTAGGCAGTTATCTTTATCCTGTTACCTTGGACCATTTCTAGTTATGTTGCTCAATTCTGATAAGTGTATATATTTTATTTTTTGACAGTATGTACATTATCAAATTCTGTTAGCTTTCATGTGGCAAGAAGTCCAGTGTGCTGCAAAGGAAGAGATGAAAAACTGAATGTTGACATTTGAGAGCCAACAGATTGAGTTTATTCAATCGTATGTAACATTTCCTTCAGTGTAAACAAATATTTCCACTCAAATGGTGACAGTGAAGACCGCCATAGGAGGGTGAATAAGTGTGAGCACTGTAAAGAGGTGCTGAGGTAATTACACTGCAACAGTAATCATATTATAATTGCTGCTAATTTTTTTCATAGTTCTTTAGTGTCTAAAGCTTTCAATTGAACTATCAAAAATTACAGAGTTCAAAAATGTGCAGCAACTGTAAACAGATTAAGAACTCTGGCTTAGGGTATTTCATTTAATAAGCGGCGCATTACTTCACTTGATGAGATTAATGAGAACCCATAAAGACATGGCCATCCGAAAACCATGTGCACTTTTTAAATAAATTACCCCACCGATAAAATCTTTTAACACTGAATTTATAGCTCTAATTTCTATATATTTCTCCTAAGTTACAGACTCTTAAATAATAGCAAGGCAAGTGACTAAACATAACATTATCAATAACAACCTTTTCTTTTGGCTTAGGATTTGTAATTTATTTATTTTGTTTATAATTTGTGTAGGAGTCGATCGAATGGGCTTTGATCAATGACCTTTTTGGAACTAAATGTAGCGGCAAACTCTTTGTAGCTCTGTGACTGACTTTAGGCATATTATTTATTTTTTGTAGGATCCAGATTTTTATCAACAAAATAGAATAGCATACTTGTCAAATTCTTTTTAATGCTATATGAAAAAAAAAAAAGTGCTTGCATAGTGCCTGGCACATGTTATACATGAAAGGAAAGGTAGCTATTAATGTAAAGAGGGGGATCAACTTGAGGCTCTTCAGAATGGCCCTGGTGAGGTTGTTTCCTGTTATCGCCACCCTTGAAATATCAATTAGGGGGAAACGGAGGCAAAAGGGAAAATTGGTGAGAGGAAGCTCCTGACTTCCCGTGTTGACTGTAACGCATTTATACCAACTGCTAAATGGATACTGCATTTTCCCTATTTAATATAAAATCATAAAGTAAAGCAAAATATTAGAGAAAGTATTTAAGAAAAATAATAAATTACAGTGAAAGGGGTTGGTAGAGGTTAGGATGTAGTGCTAAGGTTTTAGCTTGCAATAATGCACTTTAGGTAAATTAGTCCAAATCTCACAATAAGGAAAACTGGAAATATTGAACAAAATGGAAAATAAAAGTTTGAAGGCCATAGAAAGATTACAATGCAGTGAAGAATTAAAGTGCCAAGATCTGAGAAAAGTAAAAATTCAGAGAAATTATGTAAAAATTGGGGGGTCAGGTTTCCTATAAGGAATGTGCTGTATTTAAGAGAATGGTGAGATAATAAATGATTGGGCAGAAATTTGAAAGCCACTAAAGATGAAAAGGATAAAAGTTTCAGTCTGTGGCCTGACAAATTGAGGCTGTAATAAACTTCCACAAGGCGTTGGGTGGGCCCAGATGCAAGAATAGACCAGGAGTTAAGCAGCACTTACAGGGACTGAAGCCCTGCTTCGGGACATGTGGATGGCCCAGGAAATATATAAATCTTTGAAAATGGATTAATTTATTTCTGGATAAAGGTGTTTAGTAGAATAACCATACAAAAGTCCTTTGTGGATTAACAGAATATAGACCTAAGCCTCAAATTATTTCCTACAACATTTTTCAACTAGAGTGCCTGGTGCAAAAGCAAACAAAACCAGGCACATAAGGAGACAGTGTTCATCAGCACCAACAGAAATGCTAGAGAACCAGAATGGTTTATATCATGGATATTAGAATTATGAGACCTAGATGGTAAAACAACCATGCTTAGTATGTTATAGAGATAGAAGATGGCAGGAGTCCTTTCAGCAGAGTCCTGGAAACCACCACAAAATACAACCCAACACATTAGAAGAGGAACCAAATTGAAAATTTTAAAACTGAAAAGTGAAATACATAATTGTTGGATTTAATAGCACCTATAAGAATGTTCATAGGAACATTATTTATCATAGCACAAACCAGGGAACAGATGCCCATCAACAATAGAGCGGATACATTGTGGTATATTCAGATAATGGAACACTGTAATGAAAATGATGCCTTAGAGCCACACCCAATACGCAAGTACATCTCAACAGACAGAATGCTAAGTAAAAGAAGATGGCAGTGCCCTGTGGGAGGGGGTTGGGAGATTGGTGGAAAGGGTGAAGGGAAATGAGAAGTACAAACTGCCAGTGACAGCAGGAGCCGTGCGGGTGTATGTACAGCACAGGGAATATAGTCAGAGACATTGGAGTAACTGTGCACCGTGTCAGGTGGACACTGGACTTGTCATGGTGACTGCTTCATAAGGCGTATAGATGTCTAATCACTACGTTTTGTACCTGAAACTAATATAATATTGCATGTCAACTATATATATATCTAAAAAGTATTTGCAGATGAGAAAAATGTCAGAAAAAGAAGATGGCAAAAATTATATTCTGAATAATTATATTTATACAAAGTTTAAAAATAGGTAGAAGTAAATTATGATATTAGAAATTTAAATAATGATCACTGTTGGTGAGAAGAAAGGGGATTATAATTGGGAGGGGGTACAAAGGCATGTTCTGGGATCCATTAGTAGATCCGGATGGTGGATCATGGGAACATTGAGTTTGTATTTATTTATGAAGCTATACTGTTAGAATTTGTGAAGTTTATGGGTGGGTTATATTTTAATTTTAATTTTTAAAATATAGGCAGGTAGCTTGGTCTCTTTAGGAAATTGCCAGCAAACTTATGAAAAGATACTCAACCTCTTAAGTAATCAGTAAATGCATATTAAAACCAAAATGAACTATCATTAAACATCACCACAATATCTAAAATTAAAAATTAAAAGACAGTATTCTCTGAAACTCTTGTAAATTGCTGGTGGGAGTGTAACTGACATGAATATGATAGGCATTATCTATCAAATTGAACATATGTGCCATAACCAAGCAACTCCCTCGTAGGTATATACCCAACAGAAATACTTGCCCATGTGCACAAGGACACATGTACAATAATAGAGCAGCATGATTTATAATGTTCAAAAGCTGGAAATAAACAAAATTTTATAACAGTAGTACAGATACTTTATGGAGTATTCACTAACAAATCATCGCTCTGTGCCACAAAATGGATGAATCTTTGCTACACGGAGATAAGATTTTTATTAATATTTTCAGGAGTTAATATTTATGTGGTACTTTCTATATGCTATATGTTCTTCCATATATTGTGTATTTGTTAAAAATTAATTTAACACAATAATTCACACAAAAATTAATTTTTCACAATAATTCTATCAAGTAAGTGCTTTTAAAATTTTACATATGAGAAACTGAAGCCAACAGAGTTTTACTTGCCCTAGATCATAGCATTTTAAAATATAACCAAGAGAGAGGAAGGGAGAGGGAGAGAGAGAGAAACATCAATGATGAGAGAGTCATTGATCGGCTGCCTCCTGCACGCCCCCGACTGGGGATGGAGCCCGCAACCCAGGCATGCGCCCTGACCGGGAATTGAACCTCAATCTCCTGGATCCTAGGTCGATGCTCAACCGCTGAGCCATGCTGGCTGGGTTCTTATAGTGCCCTTTATTCACAGTTCTTAAGGTTATATGATTTATTGTGGGTGTAATATAAAAATGTTAAATATTTGAATGCCTCGAACCAGCTAATAACCGCATTTCATCTCTTAGTGTGAATATTTATGGATCAACACTTAGGGCTGTCACCTGGTCACTCCTTTAGGCTGGCGCAACTGTGGGAGAATAGATCACAAACATCCCTGAGCCTTCTGCAAGCCGCAGGCCCCTGTGGCCCCTTCCCATTGCCCTCTCCGATCGCCCCCCAAGCCGTGCTTGCTCTGCCTCACCTTACCCGGTTCCCAGTCACCCGGGCAGCTTCTCTCCCCTTTGGTGCATCCCCGCCACTCTGGGCCCGCACCTGCCTCTGCGGGCGTTTCCTTGGAGCCGCTGCTATGGCACCGGACTCCCTGGCGATGATGTGTTTGTGGCTGTTCCCACGGGCCTGGCACAGCGTCCTGCCCCGGGCCGTGCCCCTCTCGCCTTCCCCCAGCCTGTTATTAGCACCCCCTTTGCCTTGCCCAGCTCTGCGCCAGCCCGCGCCCTGACTGTGCCCTCAGCACCTTCCCTGCCCCTGCAGATCCGTCCCTGGCTGCCCCCTGATCAGCTGAGACGCTGCTGTGGCCAGTTCAACGTATTCAGCCAAGTCTGGGTTAAAGAAGCTAATTTTTCTTAAGGGTTAGTGTTTCCTCTAGAGTTGTCAGGCCAGGAAGGGTCCTGTGAAAGTAAATGAAAAGATACTGGTATGTCAAGAATTGAGTCACTTGTATTGTCGCTCCATCTTAAATAAGATAAGCGACCACAGTCGGTGACCTTCGTCCCCTGGACCACCCTTTCTTCGCTGGAAAATCGGAGGCCTTGATTATGAGCTTCGAGGGCCTTTGGAGTTCTAGCATGTGAAGATTCAGTAGTTTTTAAAATACTTTATCAACCTCTACCATTTATATATTTTTTCACATTTTATGTATATTCCATACAGCTTTTGTGGTTTTATTATTTAATAACCTAAAAGGGCTTTAACAATGGAGTAAACTTAAATATTTGATTTCTCCTCTTAGAAATGAAAATAATTATACCATTTATTGAGGCCTGTGATTCCAAATGCTTCATATGTGTTATTTCAAGTTGACTTTTGCTCACTTTTTCTATACTAGGGACAGTAAAATGAAGTTCACATTAACTTTTTTTAGTATTTTAGAACAAGACCAGAGGCAAGCTCACTATATCGTTGTCAGTAAGTCTGTGGTGCTGAAGGCAGCAGACTTGAAGAGTGAAGGACACAGCACAGGGTTGCTATAAAGAGACCAGGTATCGGTCGAAGGATGGTATTCTTTCTGAATTTCCCCATCTCAGTATTACTTGATAATGTTCTATTTTAGTGATTAATGATCAGATGTGTAGCTTAAAATAGCCACTGATACATACACTTCTATTTAGAGCAAAATATTGATCAGAAAAGTGGTAAAAGTTGTAGCCATGGGGCTTTAAATTTTTTTTTAATGGAATGAGGAAATTCCTTCACTCCAAAAAGGAACAAACTAACAAAATTATGACAGAGATTAATTTATGGTGGGTGTCTTTAAGCTGTGGTTTGCAAATTCAAATGCTTTCAGTGGGCTAGGTTTACTTTCCCAAGGTCAAGTAATATGCTAGTGACAAGTCCTGATTTGGCTTATGGTATTCAGATATGGAGTTTCTGAAGTTAAATACATCTTGATATTTATGCCACATAATATAATGAATATTATGCTATATTAAAGATTTTTGGAATAAGATAGAATTTAAATCAATGACGTATATGTTTTTATATGTTTATATAATATGAGTATGTATATTTACTAATTTAAGAATATTTTTAGTCTTTCAAAATTTAGAGTTTATATATCCATCCATCCAGTTAACAAACATGAAATGATTCCCACGGCTCTGATACTGTGCAGAGTGGTGATTATATGGCATATATATAATGAACTCAGGAGACCAGAATATTAAAGTAATGACAATTCTATTTTCTCACACTTCTCAATGAGCAGGTATTTATTTATACCGGCACTTCACCCTCACAACAACTCTACTAGAGAGGTAGTGCAGGTAGAATTATTTTTATTTTATGAATGAAGAAGAAATCATGGAAAAGATATGGAGGTTAGTCCAAGTTACAAAGCAAGTTAGCACCAAAACCGGGAATTAAATCCATGCCTTTTGATTTAAATCGTACTGATTCTTCTGAACAACAGTGTAGCAAGAATGATGCTTACAACTACTAAATGATTACTTCAGTCCCATCTATTTTTCAAATGGCAGTCATCAAAAATAATAGTCTTATAATAAAGCAGGTTTACATAGAAGGAGGGATCACACACCTGAAAAGCAACCAAAACCAGAGACTTTTATTTCATGTTTTTCTGTTTCACGTGTACCAAATAGAAATAACAGTGAGTAAAACATTCAGAGCTTAAGGTCCTTGTTAGCACGACTTCACATGACCTTTGGAGATGCGTGAAGGCAGACTAAAGCGTTGGAGCAAGTTGTTCACCCACAAGAGTCTGTAATTTTAAATAAAAGTAACGAGACAATAAGAAGCTGTGCCCATTTGAATGGCAAGGTGAGGAAACATTCTGCAATGGTGAGATGAATGATGTGTGTATGAAACATTAACACGTGATTAAGATTAGAGTTTTCTCATCTATGTGACGTAAATTTAATCAAATCCATTTTACTGGATCCAAAATTGAGTTCATAGGCTGGGTTTAGCACAGTGGTAAATGCTCTAGATGGTTCTCTAGAGGAGGGCTCCTAATAGAACTTTCTGAGATGATGGAAATGTTCTACACTCTGTAATATAATAGCCGCTACGCGCAGGTGGTTATAAAGCACTTGAACCGTGGCTGATGTAACTAAAGAACTGCATATATAATTTCATTTATTGTAATTGATTTAAGTGTACATTGTCACAAATGTACTGTATCATTTAGTATAGGTCCAGGCTCTTCAGCATCTGTTTCTAATCTAAGTGGTCCAGAAGCTCATTTGACATAATTTGGCTTATAAAACAGATTCTAAGGCTAGAAATTCTTAGAGATGATCCAACCCAGTGTCATACTTAATGACAGCGACTCCCAGTAGGAAATTAAATTGGAACATCGTGCGCATAGATATTTGGATGTATACACAGGGGTGGGCAGAAGTAGGTATACAGTTTGTATTGAAAATAATACAATAATTAATAAATAAGAATATGAAAATAAACTCTGTGTTTTGTGTATTTATAACTGTGAACCTGTGCTTACTAAAGTTTCACAGAGAAAGCAATGAGCTTTAGTACTAACATTTTTATTCTATTCCACTTTATTTTAAAAAGTGGCCATCTAAATTTCAAAAAACTTGGCTGTTTCCAGTTGCCTTATTTTACAGAACTTTCCCTCCTGAAACATTGAATGAACCTCCAGTTACACCAGGAGACTCAGGCTAAATACGATTGTTCTGCATTTTGTAGACCACCTTAAAAATGCAGAGTAGACATTGACTTTCCTCTGTCTTCAGTTTGGAAAGTGTATACTGGTAGCTGTAAATGAACCCTTGAATATGCCTACTGTATTCTGCTGCTGCTTGTATGAAGCATATTTATGGACCAAATGTAGTTTTTCCTTTGGAAATAGTTAAAAGTGTGAGGGTTTGTACATAACCCTGGCCAAGTGTCCTCTTGCTGTGTCCCCAGGAGAAGACTAAACATGGAGCCCTAACTTCAACTGCTCATTTGTGTTAGAACCCTTCAGGCAGGAAACTGTTCCAGGCACCAAAACTAATAGCGCACCTGAGATTTTTGCCCAAATGAAACCTTCATCTCCACCTAAAATTTGGGTCACTGTCAATTCATTACTTTTCCACAAAATTAAAACAAAAGCAAGTGATGAAAAGATGTCCCACTTTTGCCCTGGTGGGTGTGGCTCAGTTGGCCGGATGTCCTCCCTTTCCCGCAAAGGTCAAGGGTTTGATCTCTGGTCAAGTGATCTGATTGATGTCTGACTCTCACACTGACCTTTCTCTCTCTCTCCCCTTCTCCCTTCCCCTTTCTCAAAAATCATTAAGTGCATGTCCTCATGTAAGGATTAAGAAAAAAAAGATCTCCCACTTTTAAATTTATCTCAAAGTTGTTGAAGAAAGAATAAACATTATCATATAAACAGTGGGTCATGGTTTATCATTTCACATTTCACACTCACTGAAGGAGCTGTTTGAGACTAATTTGCACAGTGTTAAAGTTATATGTAATTTTGTGTCAATACTAAATTATATATACATAAAAGAAATAAATTACCTAAGGCATTCCCAAAACATTCAAGGAAGTTTTAAGTCTTACATTTTTTAATGACATTTTGATTGTGTCATAGATACATACTTTAAACAGAAACAGCCCTCTGTTGCTCTCTATGCTAACATAGTTATTGGGATGCAGTATATCATGAACAAGGGCCACTTATTGCTGAGTTTTCTTCATTGCTGTTAACATCCTTTGTGTAGATTTTGTAGTTGGTACCTTCTGGATTTTACCAGATGTGAAAATGGACAATTTTCATATGACAACCAGGATTCAGAGTCCTGTCTTAATTAGTCTGTAAATGGTTTGTTATTTAAAATGTACAGTGGTAGCCTTTGTCCAGTTATGACACCAGAAATAACAAACAGGTTAGGTCATCCACAAACAAGCATTCATGACCGCTAACTAGATGATAGCAAAAGTGAGGGATCATCAGTTTTAAGATGCATCCTGACTACAGGAATGTTAAAATGTTTCTTAAAAATGCACAACAATAATTGTTGCGGATAAAGTGCATTGATAATTGATAAATTTAGTGGTCAAAAGTTTAAGGAGGACCTGGACAGACATCTCTCCCAAGAAGACATATGAACAGCCAATAGATATATGAAAAGATATGAAAAGATGTTCAACCTCACTAGCAATTAGGGAAATACCAATAAAAACTGCAATGAGATACCACCTCACACCTGTTAGAGTGGCTGTTATGAACAAGACAAGTAATAACAAATGTTGGAGAGGTGGTGGAGAAAAGGGAACCCTTGTTCACTGCTGGTGGGAATGTAGATGGGTACAACCACTATGAGAAGCACTCTGGTGATTCCTCAGAAAATTAAGGATAGGGCTACCATATGACCTAGCAATCCCTCTCCTAGGTATTTACCCCCAAAACTCAAAAACATGTATTTGCAAAGGTATATGCACCCTTGTGTTTATTGCAGCATTACTCAAGGTGGCCAAGACATGGAAACCAAAGTGTCCCTCGGTAGAGGACTGGATAAAGATACACAGTGGAATACTACTCAGCCATGAGAAAGGGTGAAATACTGCCATTTGCAACAACATGGGTAGACCGTGAGAATATTATGCTAAGTGAAATAAGTCAGCCAGAAAAAGCCAAGAACCCTATGATTTCACTCATGTGTGGGATATAAAACTGAAACTCGTGGACACAAACAGCAGTGTGGTGGTTGCCAGAGGGAAGGGGGTGGAAATGTGGGGGGTGAAGGGGAGAAGACATGACTTTGGGTGGTGGGCACACAGAGCAATGTACAGGTCTCGTAACATAGAAACCCACACCTGAAACCTGTATGTTCATGTTAACCATTGTCACCCCAATAAAGTTAATAAAGTGTTATAAAAAAAAAAAGCTTAAGGAGAAACTGGAAATATGCCTAGTCTCAAATGTCTTTCTAGAAGATATTTATTACTTACAGGGGAGAAATCTTGACTAAGAACATGCTGAGGATAGAACCTTGACTGAGTGAAAAATGTTAAAGTCACCCTTAGTAAACTATATGGACGTCATGAGCACTGATACTGTGGACTGAGAAGCAGCTGGTGGGCACCCTTCAAAAGTGTCAAGGTCATGAAAAACAAAGTAAGGCTGAGGAACTATCATAGGAAACTAAGGAGAAAAAAGAATTGAATGTAATATTGCATCCCAGAGAGGATAATGAACTGGAATAAGATATTAATAGAGATTGGTTAAATTTAAATTGACTTTAGGGGAAGCTGGGTGAGGGGTGTATTGGAACTCTGTTATCTTGCAACTTTTCTATAAGTCCACAATTAGCTTAATATTAAAAATAATAAAAATATGCATTATCGAATTAATGAATTCTATCATTTTGACCCAGTATTTTTAATGTTGAGGTATTTTAGATCATTTAGACTTTTTCTCATACAATAATAATAATTTTTCTTAGAGAATGTTAAAACTCTTTACAAATGTGCCACAATTTAAAGTATATGTGACTATACTTGGCAGTCCTAAAATAAAGCTCAATTTAGTGCATATGTATTTATATGAGCATTTCATAAAGCATCCAGCAATCTCACTTTTTCCTGACAGGTAACACATTCAGGGCTTACGCTTCTAACACCAGTCAGTACCCAGTTTTAACTTTTATAATTGGCTGCACATTTTCATAGCAGTTGGTGCAAGAACATTTCCTAAGCCAGTCTAGTGATTACAAATACAGGGCAGAAGTTCTGAGAAGTTCACAGAAAGTATACAAATCACTTTTTCAGTAGAAAACATACAAAGTTTGTCTTCAGTAGAACTTCAGCCCCCACTCAGATAGTGCATAATCTAACACTGTCTATAAATTCAAAATGGCACAGTCCTGGAGAATCCCTGGCGCGGAACCTGCTTGAGGACAGAGGGGATCTGTCCCCTCACTCTACCTCCTGGTGTGCACAGACACACAGAGGCTTGTAGCATCCACTCGCTTTTCCATTTGTATTTCTAAGTGCTGCATTTGCCTGCTGTTTAATGTACTGAAGTAAACGATTAAAAGATGTCAGGGTGACAGTCTTCATGTAAAATCCATCACTACATTCCTCATCCTCAATCCAGTAAGTAGTCATCCTAACAGGTCATTGGGGAGAAAAAGGGACATCTGTAATATTTTAAACAAAAATAAAATTAAAAAAAGAAAGTAGTCATTCTAAGCATGACTAGTCAAATGGTAGTGAGTTTCCTGAGGGGTCTATGTTGAATTTTATAATTGTGGGGCCAGAGATGATAAAGACCTCAGAGTTCTCTGTGTGCCCATTTTTTAAAATTTATTTTTTTATTTTTATTTTTCATATATTTTTATTGATGTCAGAGCGAGGAAGGGAGAGAGAGAGAGAGAGAGAAACATCAATGATGAGAGTCATTGATCGGCTGCCTCCTGCACGCCCCTGACTGGGGATGGAGCCCGCAACCCGGGCACGTGCCCTGACTGGGAATTGAATCTTGATCTCTTGGATCCCAGGTTGAAGCTCAACTGCCGAGTCACGCCTGGTCAGGCTCTGCTTGCCCATTCTAAAGGCTGGTTTTAGCAAAACTTTTATGAGCTCTAATAATAATTAACATAATTATGCTACTGGATAATTAATATAATTATGCTACAGCATTTATCATTATGATGGTGCATATCCCAATATTATAGATTATGAAATTTGGACTTATAGACATTAAACATTTTATCTCAGGTCACTCAGGCAGGTTTCAAACCTAGGAAACCTAATCTCAAAGCCCATATTCTTAGCATGGTATTCTTGAGATCCCCCCAAGTTGTCACAAATGCCAGTATTTCATCTATTCTTGAAGCTGAGTAGTATAAGTCAGACAGAAAAAGTCAAGAACCATAGATTTCACTCATATGTGGGATATAAAACTGAAAGCAACAAACGAACATAGAAGAAAAACAAAAACTCAGACAACAGTTTGGTGGTTACCAGAGGGAAGGGGGTGGGGGATAGTAAAGGGGTCAAATACATGGTAACAGAAGATTTGACTTTGGGTGATGGGCATACAATGCAATATACAGACGATGTACCATAGAATTGTACACTTGAAACCTATATAATTTTATTAACTAATGTCACCCCCCAAATTTAAATTAAAATTAAAATGCTAGACCAAAAAAAAGCACATATTCTTAACCCCTGCACCACACTGCCAGCAGGAGTTGAGCATTCAAACTTGGATAAAAACAATCATCTAGCTTTCCAAGAGTTCAGAGATAAAAGCTTAAGTCTTATTGTTTCCATAGGTCAGGTGTGAAAGGAGTAATGAAGGCTGAGTGTTTTCAGTTAACCAGAACCTTCCTTTCTTCCCAGGCCATGCTATAAACCTCACACCTTGTATCGGGCTATTGCTGCATAGCAAATGACCCAAAATTTCTCTTCAAATAATAAGAATGCATCACTCCCAACAATCTGTGGGTTTGCTGCATACATAGTTCTGTTATAAACCAGGCTTGGTTAACCTTGGCTGGCTCGCTTATTCTAATTTGTGCTGACAGTCATTCTGGGTGGCTTCACTCACATGTCTGGCTACTGACTGTTGGGCTACCTGGCCTTGTTCATATGGTGAACAGGACTCTAAGAAAGAGGCCAAGGCCTGTTGAGGTTCAGAAAAGGCACATCATCATTTCTGCCACCTGCTAGGAGACATGGCAGGTCATAGGCACACCTAGATTCCAAGGACAAATACACTCCATTTGTTGATGGAAGGAGCAGTAAAGTCACATTTAATAAATAATAGGGGATACATTTGCAATCAGTCTCTCTCTCTCTCTCTCTCACACACACACACACACACACCCCCACACACCCACTAGCGTAATGCATCTGTCTTCTGCATGGATAATACTATGACCTTACCACCTAAACTCTCCCTCGACCGCACACATTTCCATTTCCCATTCATCTGTCCACACCTACCCTAGATGTCTCTTGTTTCCGAGAGTCCACTAACACTGGCCTGCCTTCTTGACACAGATGAAATGATTCAATTTGCAGTTGTAACTTTTATGTGAGTAGCTAGAAGATAGGCTCTGGAAGATTGATTGGTTTCTACTATAGTCTGATGTTCAAATGTAGCAAGAGTGTGAGTTTGCTGAGAACGAGCAGGCCTTCGGGATAGCTGTCTTTAAGATACCCTGCACTTCATAGTTAGGGGTCACACTTTTGTAAGACTTGAGTATAGCTTGTTTGCCTAAAAATCAGGAAACTTTGGTATCATCTACATTCCACAAGTTTAATCTCTTTTTGTAAGTGGCAAGGGGAGGTCGGCCCCTAGTCCACCTGCTACGTTGCTAAATGCACTGTGTCAGTTACTCTACATACATATTTCATGTTCTTCCCTGCATCACCATTCAAGTGTTACTTCCACATGAGCGATAAAAAGTAAAGGTTAAATAAATTGTCTAGGACACAGTTAAGTTTTTAAGCAGAGTTTGAACCCAAATCTATTTAACATTAAAGTTTATTTTCTAAAAGTGAAGTTGTACTGTGGGAATCTTAGAACAATCAAGCTATTAGAGTAATTTACAGTTCTGTGTAAGAAAAACAATATATAAAGTCATCTCTGTCTTACAGATTCAGAGGTTATAATTTATGATTGAAAGCAATTCTTCATTTGTTGAGTAAGATCTAGACCTCAACTTTCCAAGGCAATTAGTTGACCTGTTTTTCACCTGTTTTTTAGTCTCATTTCATTTCTCCTGTGTTGTTTACTGCATGTTATATAGCGGTTATCATAATTATCTTAATCTTCTTTTTAGAGTGTGCATTTTCTCTTTACAAACTAAGCACTGATTTGTGATACCGGTTGAAATATGACATAATATGTATACCTTTATTGAAACTATCTCACTTCTTGGATATTAATATTCTTGAAACATCCTTATTTTGTTGTTTTATGGCTACTTTGTTCAGTTTAAATATATTACTACTAAATGGTGGAATATATTTTAGCCATATTGTACAGATTCATGGATTGGTAATGACTTTATTTAGTTTGAATGGGGAATATGTGATTCTGTAGGAAACTAAGACTCAAGTATTTTCCATAGAGATGGTTCATGTAGGAGCAGGTGCCTATCACAGCTTAGATTAAGTGGATCAATGAAAATTACAATGGGGTGTTTTGAGAAAATATTTTCACTGAACACAAAAGTATTATGTATTAATTATAGAAAAACTGAACATTAACAAAAAAGAGAATGAAAATAAATTCCAGAGATCCAAAACTTAGAAATTATTCCTAATTTTTTGGGACATTTCCTTTCATTATTTTTTAAATTGTATGGCTGACATTATGCTCTGTATAAATGTATATTCGATTGTATCTAAATATAATATAGCATAAATGGTTTTTAATATAAATTGATTAAAGAGTAAGAAAATCACGGAATGAAAGAAGACAAGTACATTGTGTTAAGGTCATGACTAGAATAAAAAAATTCTAAACTTTATTCATTTAATCATTTACCAAATGACCATTTTTAGAAAGCCTGCTTTTCAGTCATTGGTACAAACATGGAAATATAATCCCTATCTGTGAGAAACTTAGGCTGGTTGAATTTCAGTTTCATGAGACACTAGGAATAAGAGGCATCTGTAGGATTCTGTGTATAATACAGAGGAGAGGACATTATCTGGGGGATCAGTTATTTAACAATCAATGAGACTTGGAATTTGTGATTTTTTATGTGCATTCTTTTTGTTTGACATTTAAACATACACATATTTTGAACATGAGTTATCACTGTAATACATAAAAAATAACCTAATATTTCATTTAAGACCCAGAGTTTCAATGTTTTAGTATTTGCCAAGGGAAGCTGTACCTCGCACTGACCTGGAAGTGGTGGGTCCCTCACAGTGTTACGAGATCTGCATCATTGTTTATTTTGCTCCTACTCTTAATAATCAGGCATTTTTAGTTTATCTCTTTTTTTCCTGTGTTTTCTCTCTCTTTGCAATTAGGCTGGGACCACACACATGTTTGAAAAGCAGATGGAATCTGTGAAGGGAATGTTTTCTCACCTGTTAGTGGAGATGCCATGAACGGGGCATTGGGGAGCTGTAATTGGTGTTCTTTTAATAAAAGGACTCTCTTCTTCTTGGTGAACAACACGAGTCATCATATGGCTCCAGTAACGGAGCAGGTCATCCATTTTGCCACCGGACAGGTTTAATACAAGTAAAAGCAATGGCAAAATGGTAGAAATAAGATTTATAATAAAGTTGAACTGGAGTCTTCCAGATGTTTGGAAAGTTATCATGATGTGTATCTCGGTGGGTTAGGGTTATGGCATCGGGGAGACACATTTCAATAACACTCTCCCTTCCCTCTCTTCTCTGCCTCTACTTCCACTCTCATCAAGCATCAGGTTGTTAAAGTAGATCGTTTTCTAAAGTTGAACTTGTTTCTGTAGGCAATTTTCTTATCAAAATAATAATCTGTTAGTATCTTTTAATTAAATGTATTTAAAGGTCCATAGGAAAGGCTGTTGGCCAACCAAAGTCAAATTTGCAGTAACTTGAATGGGAAATAACGTCATTAGATCTATATTTAACCATTTATCTATGCGGCATTTATTTTGACAATCTTTTCATTGAGTACGTACTCTGTTCTCTATTCTGGAAATGAAATAATGAATTAGACCCAATTCCTTTTCTCAAAGTTTTATTTATCCTAGGTGCTGTAAATATATGTAGTTATTATACTATGTCAGTAATCCTTCAATAGATGCATAGCAAAATTCTAAGAAATAACATATGTCCCTCAAAGATGTTAAGGGGGTTGGTTTCATGTAGACAGAGATGTAACACTAAAAACTGATATGATCAGATCTGTGCTTTATCCAGAAAGTTCTAATAAAATGTGGAGGGCAGTTTAAAGGGGTATATTGATACTGGAGTTAAACAGATTGGTTAGAGATTTTTGTTCCAGTTGCAGCAGAGTAAGTGGGAGTTGTATTGTTAGGGTGGAAGGAGGGCCTACGTCTGTAACAGAACAAAAAATATGGGAATATTTTTTATTTCTCTGGGCACATGAAGATGTTAACATCAAAAAAACAATTAGTGCCTGGCCCGTGTGGCTTAGTGGTTGAGTGTCCACCTATGAACCAGGAGGTCACGGTTCTGTTCCCAGTCAGGGCACATGCCCAGGTTGCGGGCTCGATCCCCAGTAGGTAGGGGGCATGCAGGAGGCAGCCGGTCAGTGACTCTCTCTCATCATTGATGTTTCTATTTCTCTCTCCCTCTTCCTTCCTCTCCCTTCCTCTCTCTAAAATCAATAAAAACATATTTTTTAAAAAAAGAATAAAACAGTGCTATAAGGAAAACATTAAACTTTTTTATACATCTTATGTTATACCAAGGGTGCAGGCAGCTCTCTTACTGTATAGCTTCATACTTAAAGGTTT
This sequence comes from Miniopterus schreibersii, assembly GCF_964146895.1. NCBI lineage: Eukaryota > Metazoa > Chordata > Mammalia > Chiroptera > Miniopteridae > Miniopterus > Miniopterus schreibersii. The sequence goes on along the minus strand of NC_138111.1, from coordinate 62,293,220 downwards.
GAAGGTTTTTAATCTATTACCTTAGATTACAAAAATTTCAGGTATTTTGAAATTACTTGCTTTCTGGTTGAATATTTTGATCGTGAAATTTTTACTCTTATGTGTGCTAGTGGATTTATAAACTAAAAATTATGTATATATTATTATTGAGTAAATATAAATTGAAGTACATGTTGATTTGAATTTCTAGAACAAGACTTTTTGTCTAACATTGAGACTAATATAAAAGTACTTTAAGTACATTTTCATACTATATAATCATTATTTTGCAACTATTAGACCTGTATTTTAAGCACATTAAACATTAATTTCAATAAGACCCTTTAAATAAAAGAGTGGTATCCAAAAACAAGTGACTATAATATTCATTTATATTTATTATGTAATTTCTCAAATTAAGCAGATACCCATTATTGCAATTGCTGAAAAATAAATTTTAAAAAATATTAAATGGATATATATAGTATCATGTTTCCTGAAATTATTAAACATTTGTATTATGCTTTATCATAAGTGTCCTCTTTTCCTTCATTTCCCAAAATTCCATATTCATTTCCAAAATAGTTATTTTTTAGAAAATGAAGGACGGATGCTTTTTGTATATTATCTGACCTATTTTCATATTTTCAAAAATTAGATAATTTGATTAAACAAAACCTTTTTTTTCACTTGGGTCATATAGCTGTGTCCTGGTCATGAGGTCACTCAGGCTGTTGCATATATAATTAGTGAACCAACAAATATTTATTTGAATGCTGCAAAGACAGCATGGTGTTAGTTACTGTTAGATGGGCCAGGTACAGAAATCCAGATATGGAGACTCACCAGTCCTGGAAGCCCCGGATGCCCAGCAAGGGGCAAAACTAGGAAAACAAGACCCTTGTCCCCAGGGTAACCTGTCCTCCCCAGCATATCGCTGGTCATGTGGTTTAGACCCCTGAGCGTTTCCTCCCTAAAGATAACATCTAGGCCTCAGTTGTATTTCAGCTCCGGGCCCAGATAAACAGTAAAACCAGACAAGTGACGCCATAGCTGCCTCAGGACCAGCTGCATTGACACCAACCCATCAGTGGGGACCAGGACCCTGAAAGAGCCCACCTGGAAAGCTGATGAATATTCTACTGAGACCCTCCCCTGAGACACCCCCTAAGATTCCCACCTGCAAGAAAGAGAGAAATATGACCAGGACAAAGGACCCAGCGCGTGCCCCCCACTAAGGGAGCATGCCAGTGCCATCTCCATCCCTCCGAGGGGACCCCACGAGACTTGTAACCAGGGGAGCGATGGGCAGCAGAAGCTCTGAACCTGTCTCCAAGGCCCCTTCTCTCTCTGACCCCTAGTGAGCCAGAGCAGCACAGCCTGTGTTTCCCTGTTGCCTCTTCCATGCTCTTCCATGTCTCACTGTCCCGAGTATAGTTTTGTTTCCCAGTACCCTCTGACTCAGTCTGTGTAGCCCTTCCCTCTGGATAGTCCCATCTCCTTTTAATAAATTTATTTTTTTTTTATGTACTGTCTGACATGGCGATTTAGCCTGCTCGCACACCACCAGCCTTAACCTTTCAGTTACTAAAAGACAAGGCGTTTTATAATAATTTGTCTATATTTTTTTGGCTCAAAGAGAGTAGTTTGACCTTACGCGGTTCACTAATTATTCTGAAATGTATGTAGTGTACATGTATGTGTACAGTGTGTGCCCACGAAGTACCAGGTAACCTGCTTGGATTGTGTATATGGAGATGAGTGAGACTGTTCTTGTGAGAGAGAGAGAATGTACAGAGACTACCAAGGCCTTTTGATAAGTGTTAATATATCACAAGGAAGAGAGCACTGTTTGATCCATATTTAAGAGAACATGTCTAATCGCTTGATTACTTTGATGTAAAATATCCACTACAGTTCCTAGAACAAGCCGGTGTGTAAGGAGACAAGGTCTAGTTATGAGCATCATTCTAGGAAATTATAATAGAAAATTCAAAGTCAACATTTCTTAAAATCACTTGTTTTTTTCCAGGTGTTTTAATTGGGAGACCAACTGTAAAAATCCACTTACAATGAGTTATGTATTGATTGAACTAAGTGAATTTTATTTATGGTCTTGTAAGAAAATCCTCCCACAGAAGGAATATAAGCAAAACTCAGACCTTTCAGTTGTCGTGAACAACCCACTACTCAGGACCTTGTCATCGTTAGGCATGAGTGAGCGGGAAGCCTGGTCATAATCGGGGCAGGCAGAGAGAAGAACCCTTTACTAGGAACTAGCTGATTTAATTATTACCATTGAGCAAGACACATGACCTTCCTTTTTTTTTTTTTTTAATATGTTTTTTATTGATTTCAGAGACAGGAAGGGAGAGGGAGAGAGAGATAGAAACATCAATGATGAGAGAGAGTCATTGATCAGCTGCCTCCTGCACGCCCCCGACTGGGGGTCGAGCCCGCAACCCGGGCATGTGCCCTGACCGGGAATCGAACCCTGATCTCCTGGTTCATGGGTGGATATTCAACTGCTGAGCCACGGTGGCCAGGCACATGACTTTCTTCTGACTTACACAGTTGAAAATATTTTCAATATACTTCCTCATCCAAAATTGTATTTGTCTCCTTCAACAAAAGAGAAAATTAGTAGGTTTTCAGAAACTTTGTAGTGAGAAAAGTGTGAAAGAAAAGAAAATCTCCAATAGTAGAATTACCAGTAATATAAGAAAGCAGGACTGTATCCTAAGATTTGGAAAAAAACCCACAACAACAGCAAATAAATGTAAACAAATGATTTTTCTTAAATGGCCATCTTCACTGCCATATGCAACATTGATTGAACCCTAATATTTGTGTCACTTCATGATACATAGACAACTGTCTTCTGACGGAGTTAGATATTATTACTTTGTTTAAAACCTTTATTTGAAATGTGCTCCATATTGAGAACAAGGAAATAGATAGTTCAGGAAATATTTCAAAAAATAAGAAAACAAAATTTAAACATCAATTTTCTTAATCTGTAATAAAAATTATAAATTACAATTTTAGGTCAATCAGACTAATTTGTCCATATTCCTCCCATTTTACAGATGATAAAGCTGAGGCACAGAGGTACTCAAGTAGTTGCAGTGATAGTTTCATTGCTTACTAATTGCTCGGCTGTTCCTAATGGACTTCTATAATTTTGGGCATGTAGGTATTAGCTGTGTCATCGATGAAGTCAGTGAATTGGATAAAACCATGTTTTAGGCTCCAAGATATTTTTTTTATTGGGATCTGCAGTTGCATATACAGCTCTAATGTAGTGTGGATTATTGAAAATATATTAGAAGACAGATTTGGCTCAAACCCTTGGAGCTCTCTTCCCTCTGCTACATGCTGGCTGAACTTGCATCATCTTACCCTGAAATTATAACTGTCAACCTTTTTAAACTCTTCCTTTCCTCCCTCCCTCCCTTCTGTAATTATTAATCTGGGGTTTGATTTGAACAAAGAAAAGCACTGTGCTGTTCGTTGTTGGATTAGAAAATCGTTCCAAATAGTCTGTGTTTGTGTGCAGTGTACAGTCTGGTAGGGACCATCGCAGACCGCTGCAGGTGAGCCAGTGGTTCAGAAAGGGCCTCTGAGATAACCCTCATCTCTTCTCTAATTCACATAGCTAGACGAACCGGACTTTAAAAAACAACAGCAGCAACAGCAAAACACCTCCTTGCCCTTATGCCTCTGCCTGTAATATTCCTTGACTCGCCTTAAACCAACTTTCAGTCCCTCTGCCTCACCTTGAAGCCCATGCATTGCCTGTGCGACTGCGGGCCCACCTTCCCCTTGGTAGCCAGTGTCCTCGCTGCGCACTGGCTTCCTGAATTCTCACGGTCCTGCCCACTTCTGTGCCATCACTTCTGTCCCTCTTCTTTTCTTGTTTTTTTTTTTTTAAACATATCTTTATTAATTTCAGAGAGAGGAAAGGAGGGGGAGAGAGAGAGATAGAAATATCAATGATGAGAGAGTCATTGATCGGCTGCCTAGCCCGCAAACTGGGCATGTGCCCTGACCGGGAATCGAACCCCAATCTCCTGGATCCTAGGTCGATGCTCAACCCCTGAGCCATGCCCGGCCGGGCCCTCTTCTTTTCTTAATGAAAATGTGCCGGCCCTTTCTTAGCTTTCCTCTGTAATCTCTCCCAGGACCAGCCTCCCCTCTGGCTTCCTGCAGCCAAGCAGTGGATCTGACAACGGCCCACTCATGGTGAAGCTGTTTGCACGTGGAACCTGGGTTCTTGGCTGTTCCCTTTCTCAGCCCTGGAGAACCTCAGCAGGGCTCGCCCATTGATAAAACCACAGTCTAGAGCTTGCCTTATTATTATTATTTTTTTTTGAGCCAAGCCTATACTTATGTAACCCGACAAGGCAGGAATTCTTTGTCGACCCACCTGATAGTATAATCGTCTCTGGGAGTGGGCGATGAAGCAGAAAGGACTGAGGCTTTCTCACACGGTTTAAAAAGTAGCCCTATTTTTTATACCCACCTGTGCGGTGTATTTGCGTATTTCCCCCTCTGGTTTGGTCCTTCGGTTCCAGTACTCTGGATCCCATGCTACATGTCTTGGCAGGAGATGTGCATCTGCCCGAGCAGACGGGTGTGCAAGTCGTTTGAACATATGTTAGCCATTCTGTGTTTTGCCCTAAGCACTCAGGAGGGAGTGGAGTTTTATGTGGACCCGTCAGACTGTGAATGGGCGCCCTCGGCAGCACTCGGGCTGTGAAACACGCCCTCGGCCATCGCGGGCCACCTCTTCCTCCGGTCCGTTCCTCTTTTTACATAGGTTGGTGAATTTGCAGCTTCTGTCTCAGGGACTTTTATCATCCCAGCAAACCCGCTGAAAAACTCTCCACTGAGCGTAGTGGTTTATTTCCATAACTTATCTTATTAAATGTGATTCACCCTGTTTAGTAGGGATTAACCTTTTTTGGTTCTTAGGAAAACGAACAGGGAGATACCTGGTAATTAATGCTTGGAAACATCATATCCCCCTCCCAGAAAATTTTTAATTGACCGGTGTTTGCTTGCATCCTAGGAATAATTGTAAATGTTTACCTTGTAATCCAGCACCAGGAACATTTCCCGAGCACCTGTTATGGTCAAGGCCTCGCCCCAATCCCCAGGAGTAATAGGGATGCCTACCTTCTGCTCCTCAGGAAGCAGAGTAAGTGGCCGGCTTGGGCTGAACTACCCAATTTCACGCATAAAATATGACCCGTATCGGAGTAAGATGATCAGTAGGAGAGAAGACCGGGAGCAGGTAATTGGTTCTGCTAAAGCTTCCCTCGGTCACCTTTTCACCACGCCACCTGCACTAATGGGGCACATAAATAACGGAGTGTGTCATAAGGTTAACCGGTAAACTCAAAACCGGAATGCCTCCTCTCTCCTAAGAAATATAAAACTCGTTTATTTGCAGATGGGATACGTATCATGTGGGGCTGCATCCCCTGAAGAACTGGTGTATTTCTCCCTTCACCACAAACACGGAAAAGCACAGTTTGGAGCCTAAACCCTGAGTTATTACTATGTATCATTTTAATCACAGTAAACCCTATGCCCTGTGTTATATGCTCTTTTTTTTTCTTTTGTCTCAAGGCTTTATTTATGTTGCTTAAATGGAGCAGAGCATGAGGTTGTTTTTTCGTTTTGATTTTTAAAAAGTCTGAATGTGCGGAAGGACAGCACAATTGTTGGTATGTAGCTAAACCCGTGGGATTTCTAAAAGTAAATTAATTAGGGTAACGTTGGTTAATAACAATATATAATTTCAGGTGTACAGCTTTATAATACATCATCTGTATATTGCATTGTGGGCTCACAAGCAAAGGCTGGTCTCCTCCTGTCACCATATAGTTGGCCCCCTTTGCCCTGTTCACCCTCCCCACCCCCTCTGGTAACCACCATACTCTTGTCTGTCTGTGAATTGTTTGTTCATGTGTTGCTTTCTGCTCTGTATCCCACATATGAGTAAAACCATATGGCGCTTGTTCTTTGCCATCTGACTTATTTCATGCATCAAGATACTCTTAAGATCTATCTGTGTTGTTATAAATGGCAAGACTTCATCATTTTTTATGGGTGAGTAGTATCCCTTTGTATATATGTGCCACATCTTCTTGCAGAATGGCTGTTATCAATGAGACAAGAAATAACAAGTGTTGGAGGGGGTGTGGAGACAAGGGAACGCCTGGACACAGGTGCTCGGAATGTGAATTGGTGCAGCCCTCCAAAAATTAAGAATAGAGCTACCATATGACCCAGCAATCCCTCTTCTGGGTATCTACCCCCAAAATTGAAAACAGGATTCATAAAGTTATATGTACCCCTATGTGCATTTCAGCATTATTCACAATAGCGAAGACATGGAACCACGACGTAAGTGTTCTTTGAATGATGGTAACATGGAATTTTTTATGTACTTAAAAATACCTCCTGGATTGCTTTTATAGCTGACTTGGTCAGCTATACAATTGACTAAATACAGCTAATTATCTAAGTTAAGAATACCAGTGAGGATCGCATATTTCAAGGAAGAATAGTTCGAAGAACTTCAAGTCTTTTTGCTCATACTTAAGCCTCTGCATGGTCCCTGCAACTTCTGTTGCTGTGCTGTCCCTTGACCAGAGAGATGATTTAAGAAACACTTGATTACCCTTGCTGTATGCATTTGTTACTAGAGAAATACCTTTAAGCACATCCCTCAGTCTTCTATGTTAGACCTCAAGCAATTCTTTCAGATCAAAGTGATAAGAGATGTTGTATAACATTTTTAGATGTTGACTGGTATTGTTCATAATCTCAACTCAACCAATTGCCAGCTAAGGAATCTTGAGTAAGTAACTACTCCTTTAGCCCTCAGTTTTATCATCTGTCAAATGGGGGTAATAATGACTACTTTCTGGATTTATTGTGAGAATTAAATAAGTTTATGAATATAAAGTATACAAAACAATGACTGGCACATAATAATATTCTGTAATTATTATTATTGCTATGACCGTCACCATGAAATTTCACACAGTTCTTTGCGTCCCTTGATACATAGTGTATTTCCCTGAAGAATATTGAAAATCATGTTTCTGTTTTGACTCCAAAAAGCTGGGAGCCAAATTCTGAGACAAATTGAGTAACTTGTAGAGGATGAGCCTTACATATATATAAGTGCTTGAATTTTCCTCTCATTTAAACCTTCAATATTTGTATGAATTTTATCTGGCTCTTTGTTTATATATTTATATTTTTCAATTTTTCATATATATCAAGTAGCTCAGAATCTTCAAATTAGGTAGTCTGATAAATAAGCAACATACAGAGAAATAAAGAAGCAAGCTATTCAAATTGCTCCTGATTAATTTTTAGAACAAAATATCTGAAAATTAAAATAAAATGTACATGTTTTGAATATCCAACCTTCTATTCTTAATACTTATTATGACACAAAATACATAGAGAATGAGGGCATAAAAAATGCTGAGAGATGGGGTGAAGTATAGTGTCCATCCATGTTACTTAGCTTTGGATTCCTGGAAGAATTAGGTGACAAAAGCCATATAAACAAGCCACAGAAGAAAACACAAAGACACTCAAGTATGATTTCATATGTAGAAGAATAAATAGGTGCATTTTTAGCTATCCTGATTTATTCGTCAGCTGATACATCCATTTTAATAAGAAGCTAATTTTGCTAACATTTTGTGCCACTTAAAAAATCAGATTTATGAAAAATATATCCATTAAAAGTAAGATTGGGAGGTATTTATGAAGTAGCTACGGATGATTTTTGTTGGCCTGAGAATTTGGCTTAATGTAAAAATGTTGATATTTGTTATCAGGTTATGAATCACAGAATTCATTACTAGCTGTTGAAAATCACCACACTTGTTTATTTTCTCTCTCTCAGACAGCTTTACTTGAGTAAAAGTATAAAATGTTTTATTGGAGTATATTTTTTCCCTGGTGATCTAGAATAGAAGAATGAAAAGAAAGCTACGATAACTTCAAATATTTAGGTTTTCTACTTCACTGTCCTTAGTGAATCTATACATTGTGAAGGATGGAACCCACAGGAACTGTCTGATGGAAGTCTCAGTACTGGCAGAGCCCTGGTTCCCCTGATGAAACCCCTGAACTAAGTGCCCGCTGTGCATCACTGTCTATCTTCCTTCCTGTCTCTGAACCCTGGGAATTCCAATGGTTTTGGTGTAGTAGCCACACCATTTGGGGGGAGTGAATGAGTACTAAGTGCCAAACATTGTGTAGCAGGCGCTTTTCCTATGCTATAGGCTTGAAAATTCAACAAATAATTTATTGAAAGAGCATAGTTACTTGACTAATAAATTTATATGCTGGAACCAGAAACTCTAAAGTATAATATTTTGACAAGAATTACTGATATGCGTATTTTAGACATGTCAATCTACTGAACTGGGGAGGCAAATAGAAGAAGAAAGCAGAGAGTTGGAAGTTAGGAGAGTTGAATGGTCTATTGTGTCTTACAAAGCTAATATGGTGGCTATGCTTGAGAACATGATGAAGGGGCTTGAAGAATTCTTTTGTGTGCATTAGCATATGAAAGGCAATAAAAACTCTAGCCTAAGTAAAGAAAATATTACATAGAAATTTAAAAACTGAATTTTTCTGATAAAGTAATTGATAACTGGCATTTCCAATGATGAGGGTGGCAAACACAGGCAGACACCTTCCCTCTGAAGCCAAACATCAGAGTTAGACTTGGAGAGGAGGAATCCAGACCTTCTGCCAGCAATGCATTGACCTATTTCTAAAAAATCTATAGATTGGCCTGTTGGAAAAAAAATGTACCATGTTTGACACTAGCTTTATATATACCAGAAGTAAGCAAATTATGGCCCATCAGCCAAATTCAAACTGCCCCCAGTTTTGTAAAGTATTATTGAAACACAGCCACACTTATTCTTTACACAGTGTCTATAACTGCTTCTGTACTACAATGAGGTCATTGAGTAGGTGCATCGAGGACGTTATGATCTGCAGAGTTTAAAATATTTGCTGAATCCTGATACAGAAAATAGTGCAGGAGGCACATGTTCAGTGTTGAAACACGTATGCAGAATTTAATATTTTGACAGACTTTCAAGAATTAATAGTCCAGTAGACTCCAAATTCTCCTGTTGACCCAAGTGGGGTGAAGGATGGTACCAGTCAAACCAGGGAAAGATCCTTAGACACTATTAAGCCAGCTCAGAAGTTGAGAAGTGTAGTCAGGGTGAGCAGCAGGGGGAGCAGTGGAACACACTCTTTTTTTAATAGTAAATGTCCAGAACTTATGTATTTTGCATTTTGAAACTTTGTCCCATTTGACCAACACCTCCCCTTTTTCCCCACCCTCTAGTCCCTGGCAACCACCATTCTACTATCTGCTTCTATGAGTTTGGCTATTTTAGATTTCACATGTAAGTGAGATCATGGAGCATTTGTTTTCTGTGTCTGGCTTCTTTCTCTTAATGTAATGCCCTCCAGATCCATCCATATTATCAGAATGACAAGATTTCCTTCTTTTCAAGCTGAATAATATTATATATCTCCTCTTTTTCTTATCCATTCACCCATGGTGGACATTTAGGTTGTTTTCATGTCTTGGCTACTGTGAATAATGCTGCAATGAGCAGGAGGTGGAACACATTCTTAAAAATGGTTTTCTTTTGTGTCTTTATGATAATTTGGATCAGACTGATTATGGCTCTGATTAAAAGATGTTAGAGAAACAAGGTGAAAACAAGAAATTAATCAGAGGCTCATGCCTTTTTTTTTACATGTATACTACTCACAGTGGTGCAGCCATGTTCCTTCTTGCCCCTGAAACTTACAACCACATCACCAGATCACCACTCCACCTCTCACCAGCTCCCCTGATGTGAGAACTTGACTACTATTTTGATAATTCCTGTTCTATAATATCTAAGTGTGTTTGTATGAATCACACAGTAGCATCTTATTAACATTTGGCCAGATTTTGAGCCTAGGCCATAATACTTACTAATTGGGTTTTGAGCAAGTCATTTACTCTTTTTTGGTCTTTGTTTTCTTGTATAAATGAAGACTATACTATTTAGGAATTTTTTTCTCTGAATCACTTACTTCTACTTCATAGTTTTATGAACAAGAATGATAAGATGATATATGTAAAAATATTTTGAAGACTATAAAGCATCAGTAAAATACAAGTTGATATTATATGATTTATTATAATTTTATATCAGTGACACCTAGGACTAGAATAGTCCTGAGGTGCTAATCCAAAATAGCCTAATTCAGTGATATCATCTGATTCAGCCTAACCCAATGAAAGTTTGTTCTGGGAAGTCACTGGGACAAAAAATTTCAGTTACTTATGTCCGTTTTAGTGTGGCTTAGACATAAAATTTGAATTGCTCACCAGACATGATCTGGTAAAGGCATTCATGTAGAATTAGGTATACTGCTATTTCCTATGATCTTCTTTAAAAATGCAGAGGAGGGGTGCAAGGTGGCAGCTGGCAGGACCTGAAGGACACTTAGAGTGGATGCGTGTGTGTGTGGGGGGGGATTAAGTGTGGGTGTAAGTGTGGAGGGCATCTGTCAGTCAGTGGGGGAGCTCCCTGGGGGTGCGGGAGCTTGTGGCAGAGGAGTTGCCTCAGTCTGGTGGTTCTCTTGGACTGAGAGTGGAGAGTGGGCCCTTTTGGGTGATCCCCAGGGTCGTACTTGGGAGGAGGCTACAGGGAGCAGCCTGACCCAGTGCCCAGAGGCCACTGATGGGCACACCACCTCAGTGATCCGGGTCATATAGCCAGCATACCTGCCTCTTTGATGAGGTTGAGCCTCCCTGACCTGGAGCCCACAGCTGGCCTGCCTGCCTGCCTGCTGCCTACCTGCTCTGCCTCCTTGATGTGGTGCAAGGCCTGACTGCCTGCCTTCCTGACTCCTTGATGCAGAGAGACTGACTTGACTGCCTACCTGGCCTATAGCCTTGACATAGTGCTCCTGGCCCTGCTGTACTGACCCAATGCCTTCCAAACACACAGGCCTGCCATCAGGACCTGGCTGATGGACCTGGTGCCCTGGGACTATCAGAAATGGGGCCTTGTTTACGCCCCACAGCCTTGACCTGGTATCCCCGGACAACTGACACAATAAAATGGGGAGACAAAGAAACAACACTCAAGGGAAAGGAAAGAAGAAATTGCCAGAAAAAGAACTAGATGAAATAGAGGAAAGCAATTTATCAGATACTGAGTTCAAAATAGTGGTTATAAGGATACTTAAACAACTTAATTAGAATCTATTGGAAATGAATAATGACATAGCTAAAAGAAAGAATACACTGGAAGGACTCAACAGCATATTAGAAGAAGCTGAGGACTGAACAGTAAATAAGAAGATATGGTAGAAAGAAACACCCAATCAGAGCAGCAATTAGAAAAAAAAATTAAAAAGCAGGAAGACAGTTTAAGAGAGCTTTGGGACAACATGAAATGTAACGATATCTGCATCATAGGTGTGCCAGAAGGAGAAGAATCCAAGCAAGGATTAGAGAATGTGTTTGAAGAAATCTTGACAGAAAAGTTCTCTAACATGGTGAAGGAAAAAGCCACTCAAGTTCAGGAAATACAGAGTCCTAATCAAAATGAACCTGAAAGGACCCACACCTAGACACATCATAATTAAAATGGCAAACATTAAAGATAAAGAAAAAACCTTAAAAGCAGCAAGAGAGACAAAAAGCTACCTACAAGGCAGCACCAATTAGACTGACAGCTGATTTCTCAATAGAAACACTTCAGGCCAGAAGAGAGTGGCATGAAGTATTCAAAGTAATGAAAAATAAGGGACTGAACCCAAGACTACTCTATCCAGCAAGGCTATCATTCAAAACTGAAGATGAAATAAAGAGCTTCCCAGACAAAAAAAGGCTAAAGGAATTCATTACTACCAAACCAGCACTATAAGAAATGCTAAAGGGGTTGGTAAAAGAGAGGAACACAGACAAAGAAAAAGTGGCAATAAATAAGTACCTATCAATAATAACCTTAAATGTAAATGGATTTAATGCTCCAATCATAGGGTTAAGACAAAAGACATAGGATAGCTGAATGGATAAGTAAATATGACCTATATATATGCTGTCTACAAGACACTCACCCCTGAACAAAGGATTCACACAAGATAAAAGTGAAGTGTTGGAAAAAAATTCTCCATGCAAATGGAGATGAAAAAATGGGGTAGCAATACTCATATCTGACAAAATAGACTTCAAAATGAAGACCATAATGAGAGACAATGGAGGTCACTCCTTAATACTAAAGGGATCGATCCAATAAGAGGATATAACTCTGATAAGCATATATGTACCCAGTATAGGGGCACCCAAATATATAAAAAAATCTTCTGGAGGACTTTAAGGGAGAGATTGACAGCAATACAATCAGAGTAGGAATATTTAACACCCCACTGATATCACTGGATAGATCTTAAAGACAAAAAATCAACAAGGGCACAGCGATCATAAAGGACACACTAGATCAGATGGAATTAATTGACATTTAAAGAACATTCCATCCCAAAGATACAGAATATACATTCTTCTCAAGTGCACGTGGGTCATGCTCAAGGATAGACCACATGTTAGGACACAAAACAAGTCTCTACAAGTTCAAGAAGACTGAAATTATATCTTAAGCATCTTCTCATATCACAATGGCATGCAATCAGAAATCAACCACAATAAAAACACTAAAAAACATTCAAATACATGGAGGCTAAATAACATGTTATTAAACAGTGAATGGGTTATTCAAGACGTCAAGGAAGGTATCAAAAAGTTCTTGGAAAAGAATGAAAATGAACACAACAACCCAAAATCTCTGGGACACAACGAAAGCAGTCCTGAGAAGTAAATTCAGAGCACTACAGGCCTACCTCAAAAAACAAGAAAAACTTCTAATAAATTATCTAACACTACAACTTAAAGACTTAGAAAGAGAACAACAAGAAAAGGCCAGAGTAAGAAGGAGGAAGGAAATAGTAAAGATCAGAGTGGGAATAAATGACATAGAAACTAATAATACAAAAGGTCAATGAAACCAAGAGCTTGTTCTTTGAAAAGATAAACAAGATTGATGAACCTTTAGCCAGATTCATCAAGAAACAAAGAGAGAAGACCCAAATAAATAGTCAGAAATGAGAGAGGCAATATAAAAACTGATCCAACAGAAATATAAAGAATTGTAAGAAAATACTATGAACAACTATACGCCACCAAGCTGGACAACCTGAATGAAGTGGACAAATTCCTGGAAATACACAACCTTCCAAAACTTAATCTGTTAATCAGGAAGAGTCAGAAAACCTAAATAGCTGATAACTACTGATGAAGTTGAAGCAGTAATCACATGGCTCCCAGCACAGAAAAGCCCTGGCCCAGACGGCTTCACAGGGGAGTTTTACCAGACATTCAAAGAACACCTATCCTTCTCAAACTCTTCCAAAAAACCCAAGAGGAAGGAACACTTCCAAGCTCTTTTTATGAGGCCAGCATTAGCCTAAACCAGATAAAGATACAACAAAGAAAGAGAATTACAGGCCAATGTCCCTGACGAACATAGGTGCTAAAATCCTCAATAAAATATTAGCAAATCAGATCCAGCAATACATTAAAAAGATCATACACCATGACCAAATGGGATTTATTCTAAGGATACAAGGCTGGTACAATATTCACAAATCAATAAACGTGATACATCACATAAACAAAATGAAGGACAAAAATCATATGATCATATCAGTAGATGCAGAAAAGGCATTTGACAAAATCCAGCACCCATTTCTGATAAAAACTCTCAGCGAAGCTGGAATAGAGGGATCATACCTCAACATAATCAAGTCCATATATGACAAACCTACAGCCAACATCATACTCAATGGGCAAAAACTAAAACCATTTCCCTTAAGAACAGGAACAACACAGGGACGTCCGCTTTCACCACTCTTATTCAACAGAGTACTGGAAGTCCTAGCCACAGCCATCAGACAAGAAACAATGAAAGACATTGAAATTGGAAAAGAGGAAGTAAAACTCTCATTATTCACAGATGACATGATATTGTACAGAGAAAACCCTAAAGATTCCACCAAAAAACTACTAGGTTTAATAAATGAATTTGGCAATATAGCAGGATACAAAATTAACAACCAGAAATCCCTGCCATTTTTATACACCAATAGTGAGCTAACAGAAAGGAAAACTAAGGAAGCAATCCTATTTACCACTGCAACAAAAAATTTAAGATTCTTAGGAATAAACCTAACCAAAGAGGTAAAAGACCTGTATGTGGAAAAATACGGGACATTGAAAAAAGTGATAGAGGACGATATAAACAACTGTAATAATATACTATGTTCGTGGATTGGTGGAATTAACATCATAAAAAAATCCATACTACCCAAAGCAATCTACGATTTCAGTGCAATCCCTATTAAAATATCAACGGCATACTTCACAGATCTAGAACAAACACTCCGAAAATTTATATGTAACCATAAAAGACCCCGAATAGCCACAGCAATCTTGAGAAAGAACAAAGTTGGAGGGAGCGCAATACCCAATATTAAGTTATACTACAAAGCCCCTGTAATCAAAACAGCCTGGTACTGGTACAACACCAGACATGTAGATAAATGGAATAGAACAGAGAACCCAGAAACAGGACCAAACCTTTACGCTCAATTAATATTTGACAGAGGAGGCAAGAGCATACAATGGAGTAACTGCAGTCTCTTCAACAAATGGTGTTGGGAAAATTGGACAGGCACATGCAAATATATGAAACTAGACCACCAACTTACACCGTACACAAGAATAAACTCAAAATGGATAAAATACTTAAATGTAAGTGGTGAAACCATAAAAATCCTAGAAGAAAACATAGGCAGCAATGTCTCAGACATCTCTCGTAGCAATATGTTTGCCGATGCATCTCCTAGGGCAAGGGTGACAGAGGAGAAAATAAACACATGGGACTATATAAAAATTAAAAGCTTCTGCACAGTGAAAGTAATCATCAAAAAAACAAAAAGGGAGCCCACTGTATGGGAGAACATATTTGCCATTGATACATCTGATAAAGGGTTAATTTCCAAAATATATAAGGAACTCATACAACTTAACAAAAAGAAGACAATCCAATTAAAAAATGGGCTAAGGACCTGAATAGACACTTCTCCAAAATGGAAATACAGATGGCCAAGAGACACATGAAAAACTTCTCAAAGTCACCAGTCGTCCAAGATATGCAAATTAAAACCACAATGAAATATCACCTCACACCTACCATCAAGAAATCATCAAATAACAGCTGCTGGCGAGGGTGTGGAGAAAAGGGCACCCTAATACACTGCTGGTGGGAATGCAGACTGGTGCAGCCACTGTGGAAAACAATGTGGGGTTTCCTCAAAAAATTAAAAGTGGAACTGCCATTTGACCCGGTGATCCCACTTCTAGGAATATATCCTAAGAAACCCAAAACAGCAATCAGAAAGAACTTATGCACCCCTATGTTCATAGCAGTGCAATTCACAATAGCTAAGATCTGGAAACAGCCCAAGTGCCCATCAGCAGGTGAGTGGATAAAAAAGCTGTGGGACATTCACACCATGGAATACTACGCAGCTGTAAAGAAGAAGGATCTCTTACCCTTTGGGACAGTATAGATAAAACTGGAGAATATTATGCTAAGTGAAATAAGCCAGGCAGAGAAAGACAAGTACCACATGGTCTCACTCATATGTGAAATATAATAAACAAAATAAACTGATGAACAAAGTGGATCCAGAGACATAGAAGCACAAAGCAGTCAGAGGAATTTCAGAGGGAAGGCGGGGGAGAATAGGGGTGGAAAGCAATCAAGAACTTAGATGCATGTATACATGACCTGTGGACATGTGGAGAAGACCTGGGGTTGGGGGTGGACTGCCAGGTGGAGGGGGGATCAACAGGGGGGAAAAGGGGGACATCTGTAATACTTTCAACAATAATAAAAAATAAAAATAAATGTGAAGGAAATAAAAAACATAGACCTCCTAAGATGTATGCTGCATAGCTCATATTGGGTAATTCATTTTATTAAAGGAATGACTGAGGCAGAAAAAAATGAATGAATTTGTAATGACATGTGGTTGAAGAGAGAACACTGAGAATCAGAGAAGGGAAAGGAAGAAAGAACCAGTAAGAGAATATTAAATGTCAGGAGGTCAAGTAAGCAATTCATATTTTGAGGAGAGGATGCAGGAGAATTGGTCAGTGGATGAAGTGCCTGGCAAGCAATAAATGTTAATACTAAGATGTCTAGATAGTTGAGAACACAGTAGGCACTACTATGCATATAAAATTTGCATGTTACAATATTTCCCTGCTAGTGAAAATATGTCCTAGACATCCATATAATATGTTGAAATGTCTGTTCTCCCACTGGAAATGAGATTTATTTAAACACAAGCCAGTATATTTCTGCTCTTCAATAAGAATATATTAAATATGTTAATTGACTCTGGGGCTGAGGCCCTTTTCATTTTGTTAGCCACTCGACCACACGTTAATTATGAGTTCGCTTTTCTTTTCCCGCAATAAAAGATCCCATAGCATTCTGTTTCAAGGGCATCTAGCACGCAAGTGGTTATATTTCCATGTTTCATAGCCTCAGGATTTACACCATTGTTGAAAACATTTTAGGGTTTTTTACATTATTGTCTTGGGATGCTCTTTACCAACTAGATCATTTTATAGCTATAGCAACTAAAGAGCTGTAAAGCGAGCCACCAAAAGAAACTCATAATAAAATATTAAATTAGATGCTCCCCCTAAAGTATAAGCTACATCTGAAAAGTGAATTGGCTACTCTGTTAATGACATGCATTTTCAGAGCCCACTGGGGTGCCATTTAGCAAGTTGGAGCAGTTCTTGCCAACTTCCCAAGAGGTCTGAAAAAGTGAGTGAGTTTCTCAAAGTGCCTGCTTTTTACTCTGGGGGACAATTGAAGTTAGAAAAATCTGGCCGAATAAATGGCTTCTTCCCTCCTCGTGTATTAAGAGAACGGTATCAGTCAAGGCAAGGTTTTCCCACCTAGAGGGGAGAAGCAATCTAAAACTGGTGTCTACGGCTTCCCTTGCCAAAAGCTGTTTTAACTCTAGTCATCTTGGCATAACTTTGGGGAAGCAAGATGGACTGGATGGATGAATTTGTAGATATTTTATCCAGAGTTTAGTATCTTTCTTCCTTTCCCCTTTCTGCCTCTCAGTTTTCCTCTCTCTTTAACCACATGTCATTAGAACAAAAGAATCTTTCCTTATGTCCTATAATCATGTTTCCAGGTGGTCAAGATATAATATGAATAGATTTATTCACTCTTCCAAAACCAAACCTATGAAAGATAGCTTCAGGTGACTAAAAACAAAAGTGGATATTTTCTTAAAGTTACTTCAAGTTAAAAAAAAAAGATTTACTAGATATATGTGAAATTGCATTTTAAAAAGCTTCCATGAAGTTTGTTTTTCTTAAAACTAATATTGAAATTTTCTATTTTTTTATTTAGGAATTATATCTTTGTTGCTAAGATTAGCAATGATAATGCTTTAGGTATTTAGTATTATTTACCATTTTGTTGATTACCAGTGTTAGCATGATATCTTTTAACACATGAAAAACAATGATAGAATTCAACTGGAGACAGCAGGTTGGAGTGGTTAAGAACGCAGATTCAGGACCTGGTTCACCTATGATGAAAACCTGATTGGCCATTTACAATCTAGTTAAACTTGGGCAATTGTTTAAATTCATGAATCCTGCCTCCCTAAGCATGCATGACTCAATAATATTTCTTAAGTTGTTTTTGGCCATTAAATTAAATGATGCAGGCAAAATGCTTATCACAGTGTCTGGCATAGAGGTAGCACTCATAAATGCGAACTAATAGTGTCATTCCTACCGTTATTTATTCTTGTCTCTTTTCCCTATTGATTTTATCACTGTTTACAATTGTCATTGACATTTTTGTTGGTTGGCTTCATTAAAAAATAATATTCTGTTTCTCAGCTCATGCCGTTATATGAAGAATTACTACATGAGGTATAATGTTTCTTACTTTTAAAAATTTTGGCTAAAGGAACTCAGCCTAATTTGCTCATTGAACACAGACACAGAATATGTCTATGTAAATGATGGGTGATAATTTAAAGATTATCACCCATCAGTGATCAGTGATCAGTGGCCAGCAGATCATGGCCAATTATTAAATTTATTAATATATTCAATGATTTGTGAAAACAGTAGTGATTTGGTGATCTTTCTGGAGAGCGCATGCTTCTGGAGGCATATTTGCTAGAATATGGACATTGACCAGTATTCCGTTAATGGTTTTGTTCTGTTCACTTTTCATAATTGTACACATCTTGGGATAGACCAATAGAAGACAAGAATATCCTTCGCACTAAGGCAAAGTGAGTGAAACTTATCTCTTGTAATGACTAAGGGGAAGGAGGTAAGGAGGTTAGTTATTAGAACCTGGAGATAACACAATGTGTCCCAGTAGGTGCCAGACCAAGGTATGAAGATGACCCATGACTGGGACTAATGAAGGAGAAATTTGCCACCTACAATTGGTGCTTACATTCAGCTTCTTCTGAATATAAGGTACTATTTGGTTTGCATCCACTTATTGGGTAACAGTTAATTTTGCTTCTAAATAATTTTATATATGTACAGTAATGCAAATTTAATGTACAGACGTGAAAAACATAGCGATCTTACACTCTAGAACCGCAGCACATTGTAGATTAAGAAACCAATGTTTTAGTTGAGTTTTGAAACTAGTTTGAGAACTGCGAGGATAGATGTTTCCATTTTCCAGATGAAGAGATTGAAGCTCAGGTAGATTAAGTAATTTGCTTATTGCCACACTAAGAGGTAGAGTTTGGACCTGAAATCACAGACCCTGCTTCTTTCTCATTACACCGCTTACGCCTTATCAAGCTCGCACTTGCACTGGGCGTTTTTGATCATGCCATTCTTGCTTCTTAGTTTGTTCACCCCTATGATCATTGCAGTGTTATTTACAATAGTTGAGATCTAGAAACAGCCCAGGTGCCCATCAGTAGACGCGTGGATAAAAAAGCTGTGGTGCATTTACACCATGGACTACTACTGGGCCATAAAAAAGAAGGACATTTTACCTTTCACAACAGCATGATGGACTTGGAGAGTATTATGCTAATGAAATAAGCCGGTCAGAGATAGACAAGGACCATATGATTTTACTTATATGTGGGATCTAATGAACAAAACAAACTAACAAACAAAATAGAAACAGACTCATAGAGACAGAGAACAGGCTGACAGCTGTCAGAGGGGAGGGGAGTTGGGTGGCTGGGTGAAAAAGGTGAAGGGATTAAGAAAAAACAATAACAACAACAGCAACAATAACAAAAAAAACCCACCTCATAGTCAGACATCAGTATGATGATTACCAGAGGGAAAGGGGGTGTAGGGAAGGTAGAAGAGGGTAAGGGGAGATGAATGGAGATGGAAGGAGACTTGACTTGGGGTGGGGATCACACAATACAATATACAGATGATGTATTATAGAATTGTACACCTGAAACCTATATAATTTTATTAACCATTGTCAACCCAATAAAATTAAATTAAAAAAAGAATAATGTGTTCTTTAAGGTTTTATTTTGTTTTTAATTTCTGCATTCAGTACCAGTTTCATCACCTAGTAACTGTGAGATTTTTGTTTTTCTCCTTTGTAAAACGAAAATGCTCAGGATTCTTATTTAAAATGCAGATATTTTTCAACCTTTTGAATCTGAATATATATTTATAGAATAATAAAAAATGTATAAAGTAAAAATAACTTCTATCTACATTATAATTGGGAGTTAGATTTATCTTAACTTTAGCTTTACATATTCCCTGGTGATATCCATTTTAAAGAAATTGGAATATATGGCCCATAATTTAAGTCACAGAATAAAGTTCTCTAATTTTATATTGATTAGTAATATTAGATTATGTAATGAGTAAGAAAATTGTGGATTTTAGTAAAGATTTTTGATATCATATTTTAACTATTTTTGAGCACAAAAATTTACCTGTTTTTTCCTTTTACAGGGATATACGTACATTTTAGAAAGTCTGTAATGTACCCACAAGCAGACAGCAATATAGACCACTCTGTTTTGGTCCCCTTGCTGCTCCACTCCGTGGTTCTCAGTCTCCTTAGCGATCCAGCCTCATTATCAAAGCTGTGAATGGTGGAGTGTGCAGGGCTCAGGCCTGGGGAGTCCTTTCCCCTGTCTGCATTCTCTATCCAAATGACTTCATCCAGCCGTAAGGCTTTCCAGTTACCTCTGCATTCTGCCTCCTTGAAAATGCCCATCTCCAGCCCCTGTGCTTCAGGACTTCTATCTGCGTCCTTGTGTCTACCTGCATTCTCGGCTTGTTTACATGGACCAAACAGAGCTTCAGCTGCACACGCCCATAATCAAGTTCCCAGTCCCCCGTAGTTTCCCCGTCTCCTGCCATCCTGGTGCTGGGATCAGTCTGTCTGTCCCATCTCATTTCCAACCCAGCACCCAGTCCTACTGGTTCTGCCTTCAAAATGCTCCCAGAAGGCTGCAGGCTGTGCTCAATCCTGCCAGAGCGATGGTGTTAAAACTCAATCAGATCACATTGCTCCTCCTAGCAGAGCCTCCGTGGCTTCCCATTTTATTCAGTGCATAAATCAAAGCCTTTAAACGGCCCCCACAAAATCGCATGGCCTTATTTCCTTGGGTTATTCTTGTGCACCTCACTCCAGACATGTTGGTCTCTTTGCTTCTGATCTAACATGTCAGCGTGTTTCTGACCTAGGACACTTGCCCCGCCATTTCTAAGCCTATAATGCTGCGTCTACCACGGCGACGCGAGCAGCCTGTTTGTGCCCGTCAGTGTTTGTCCCACCAGCATTTTGTCAGTGTGGTCTGCCCTGGCCATCGCAGTGCCCTTCCCAACCCTCTGCTCTCCCTTCCCTTTCTGCCTCTTTGTCTTTTCTCTCAAACACACACGCACGCACACACGTGCACACATAAACATGCACACACGCACACACGCGCACACACGCGCACACACCCGTGCACACATGCACGCACATGCACGCGCACACACATGCACACACGTGCACACACACGCACACGTGCACACATGCACATACACGCGCACACGTGCACACACATGCACACACGCGCACACACACACGCTGCGTCTGTGTTTCCTCCCTCCCTCCCTGACTTCTCCCTCAGTCCTTTCACTTACCCTTCTCTCCCTCCTGCTCTGTTTATTTTTACCCACCAGAAGGGAGACTTCCATTAAAGCTGGGAATGTTTTTCTCTTTTGTTGACTGCTGGATTTCTAGTAACTGGAACAGATGAGATATTTAACAAAGGTTCATTTCAAGAATGTAGAGGCACATTATTTACATTTTGGTTTGTCCAGAAGCAGAATGAGAGTCCAAGTGGCTTCATTGAAAAGCACATGGAACACGGGAAGGGACATGGAGAAGCGATGGCAGGAGGGATGACGGCCAGCTTCTGCACTGGCGACTAAAACTCAATCCCCATGATGCTACAAAGCATTTATCTACCCGGCAGGGGGTGGCTGGTGTATGTACCCAGCCTCTGAGAATATTGGTTGTTAACTGTCCTGTTTGTGTTCCTGCCTCCTGCCCTCCCCGTCCAAGCTTCCAGCAAAAAGAGCCTCAAGCATACAGAGGTAGATGACCTGGAAGTGAGGCCAGGGGAGCGCTCAAAGGTCTGATACGGGTTTGAGCATTGCCAGCATCAGTACAGATATTAAAACCCGGCCTATTGGAGAGCTCTTTAATTATTCAGGCCTGTATTTGGGAAAACAAAATATATAATGGAGTGCAGAACTATAAAATGATAATTCCCATAGTCCGAAAGTTAACACTGGGCTTTCCAAATAAACTACCTTCTCAGTGGAATTCAACAGATGGCCCCAATATTTCACTGGTGACTAATAAAATTCCTTACATATGACATGACTGGTCAGGAAGTGGTCAGTATCAAATACATAATTTCACTACAACTGTAGATATTTCAAAACTTTTCTCCCATTTTTTTTTTTTTTTTACATTTTATTGTTTTATTTTTATTGTTGGCAGTATTACAGATATCCCCCATTTTCCCTGCCTTTGTCCTCCTCAACTCAGCCCTGCCCCTGCTGTGCCCCAGGCCTTACTCACACTATTATCTGTGACCATGGCCTATGCATATTTGTATATAAGTTCTTTGATTAATCTCTTCCTGCCCCCCCCCCCCCAAGATCTGTCATTCTGTTCCATGCATCCATGCCTCTGGATCTATTTTGTTTGTAAGTTTATTTTGTTCATTAGATTCCACATATAAGTGAGATCATGTGATAATTGGCTTTCTCTAACTGGCTTATTTCATTTGGCATAATAACCTCCAAGTCTATCCATGCTGTCTCGAAGCATAAAGGATCCTTCCTTTTTTACAGCTGCATAGTATTCCATGGTGTGAATGTCCCACAGCTTTTTATCCACTCATCTACTGATGGGCACTTGGGCTGTTTCCAGATCTTAGCTGTTGTATATAGTGCTGCTATGAACATAAGGGTGCATAAGTTCTTTCTGACTAGTGTTTCAGAATTCTTAGGATATAGTCCCAGTACTGGGATCGCTAGGTCAAAAGGCAGCTCCATTTTTAATTTTTTGAGGCAACTCCATACTGTTTTCCATAGTGGCTGCATCAGTCTGCATTCCCACCAGCAGTGCACTAGGGCTCCTCTTTCTCCACCCTCGCCAGCACTTGTTGTCTGTTGATTTTTTGATGGAGCCATTATGTCCAGTGTGAGGTGATATCTCATTGTAGTTTTAATTTGCATCTCTTTGATGATTAGTGACATTGAACATTCTTTCATATGTCTCTTGGCCATCTGTGTGTCCTCTTTGGAGAAATGTCTATTCAGGTCCTTTGCCCATTTTTCAATTGGGTTGTTTGTCTTCCTCTTGCTGACTACTATGAGTTCTTTGTACACTTTGGAAACTAGCCCCTTATCGGATGCATCCTTGGCAAATGTTTTCCCAGACCGTGGGGTTCCTTTGTATTTTGAGGCTGATTTCTTTTTCTGTGCAGAAGCTTTTTTAGTTTGAGGTAGTCCTATTTGTTTATTTTTTCTTTTGTTTCTCTTGCCCTAAGATATGTATCAGTGAAAATTCCACTGCATGGGATGTCTGTGACTTTGCTGCCTATGTTTTCTTCCAGGATTTTTAAGGTTCCATGACTTATATTTAAGTCTTTTATCCATTTAAAAAAAAAAATCTATCTTTATTGATTTCAGAGAGAGGAAAGGAGAGGGAGAGATAGACGCATCAATGATGAGAGAGTCATTGATCGGCTGCCTCCTGCACGCCCCCACCTGGGGACCGAGCCCGCAACCCGGGCATGTGCCCTGACTGGGAATTGAACCGCTATCTCCTGGATCCTAGGTCAACACTCAACCACTGAGCCACACCTGGCTGGGCATCTTTTATCCATTTTGAATATATTTTTGTGTATAGATTAAGTTGGTGGTCTAGTTTCATTTTTTTGCATGTACCTGCCCAATTTTCCCAACAGCATTAATTGAAGAGACTGTTTTTACTCCATAGTATGCTCTTGCCTCCTTTGTCAAATACTAACTGACCATAATGGCAGCATGGGTCTATTTCTAGGGTCTCTGTTCTGTTCCATGGATCTACATGTCTGGTGTTGTACCAGTACCAGGCCGTTTTGATTGCAATGGCTTTGTAGTATAGTTTGATATCCAGTAAAGTAATCTCTCTCACTCTGTTCTTCTTTCTCAAGATTGCTGCGGCTATTTAGGGTTGTTTTTGGTTCCATATAAATTTTTGGAATATTTGTTCTAGCTATGTGAAATATGCTGTTGGTATTTAATAGGAATTGCATTGAATCTATAGATTGCTTTGGGTAATATGGACATTTTAATTATATTAATCCTCAAATCCATGTGTAAGCTAAATATATTTTTATTAAAAATCAAAGATAGAGAATGAGAGAAAAATCTCATTAAAAGGGTAAAATCAGCATACAGTCACGTTAATTAAAAATTGAAATACAAGATAATATAAAATATATACCTGAAATAATTTCTTTGTATTCTTATTTAATTAAATGTTTATGGGAAATCTTCAGGTTAGTACTTTAGGGCAATAAGGTGAGCTCTTCTTAGCTTATAAAATGAGGCATAAGAAGTTTGAGATGGAAGAGGAGGGGGAGGACGGGTCACTTTAGGTAGGAATGGAGCCAATTTAGGTTTTGTAGATCATGGGATAAGTACTTGGAGCTATCAGGGAGATTGTTCCAAGGGGAACTCTTCTAGGCAGATAATAAAGAATATTGTAGAATCAAACCTGGTGAGAGCAGTTTCCTCCTCCAGATGAGTGGGCTTTCTTTTCCACGTTCCCTGGCATTGACCTGCACAATGCATACACAAGATTGACTTTGGGACTAGAGAAGAGAAGGCAAAGGCTTGGAGATTCTATGGAGCTGCTGCTCATAACCTCTCCTGCTTGATCCTGGATGAGATTCTAATAACACCAGAAGGTGTCTCAAATATAATCACTATGTTTCTTAAGCTTCTAAGTCTCAGAAAAAGCAGAGGATAATCATCTTCCCAATTGTCACGTCCAGAAGGGAGGAAACCCCTCCTTTGCTGAAAGTTATCAAGCTATTTCCTCTCTCTCTTAAAAATAAGTTTTTATTGATTTTTAGACAAAGAGGAAGGGAGAGGGAGAGAGGGAGAAACATCTATGAGAGAAACACTGACTGGCTGCTTCCTCCACACCCCCTACTGGGGATTGAGCCCACAGCCCAGATGTGTGCCCTGACCCGGCATCGAACCGGTGACCTTTGGTGCATGGGGTGATGCTCAGCCAGCTGGGCCACACCTGCCAGGGCTCCTCTCCTTCAACCTTTTTTTCCTCCTGCTCTTACCCAGTCAGTCCTCCAGCGGTCTTTTGAGTCCCCTGTCTCTTTCATGTCCGTGCAACTCTAAAGGTGGTCAGAATTCTGAGTTCTGTAGAATAATGGCAAATTCTTAATCTTAACCTTCTTATACAGGGTGCAGAACCATAAGATCAATGAGAAGAGCAAATAAAATTGGTATACTGTAAAAATGCACACTTGTATTAATTTCCTAGGGCAGCCATAACAAAGTAACACAAAACTTTAAACATTATTTATTTACTTTTAACAGTATATAATATATTTTTAAATAAACTTTATTTTTTAGAGTAGTGTTAGGTCCACAGCAAAATTGAGTGGAAGGTGCTGGAGTTCCTGTATACTCCCTTCCCCACACATACACAGCCTCCTATCAACATCTAGCATTGATGAACCTACACTGACACATCATCACTCACAGTCCATAATTTTAAATCATTTGAAAATCAATAGGAACCTTATTTCCTCAAATATAGCCCTGATTATTGAATATTGATAGTGTAATCAATAATATCTATGATAAATTTATTATTTTCCTTTTTAAAAGAAAGTCAGTATAGTTATGTTCACACAAATACAAACATAATATTAAAGACTACTTTAAGAATTTAATAGAAGGCAGGGATTAAGGATTTGACCGATGAAGATACTAGAGGATTCTATGGGGTAAGAATGCCTCTCTTTGAGACAGAAAAAGCAATGGAGACTTGAATGATATTACCTCATATCTCCCCAGAAGGAGGAAAGAGAAGGGAACACAATTCACACAATTAAAAAGGTGAAATGAAGTGCTGGTAAAAAAGATAAACAAGAGTTATGCCAAGATAAACCTTAAAAGGAATTCCAAGCCAATTCCAGAATTTCATACCTGCCTGGAAGACGCAGGACTATTCTACAGCTAGATAACCACAGCCAGGGGGCGCTCATTCTCGTAGACAACATAAAAATAAACAGAACTCCACTGCTCTGAGGTGGGGAGGTAGATGTGCTAATTTAGATTGTCAAGGAGGTCAGTTTATTTGCAGCTAGTTTCTATGCACTTAGTGTTTTATATGTATTATACTTATGTATATATTAGTCTTTAGTTAAATAAACATCTTAAAAGGAAATATGATAAAGATCCTATCCTCAGGTTGGATTCATGAATAATTGTGTGGCTTGAGGTAATGCATCCCTATTATTAAAATTTACCTAATTTGAATATTTGATTTGACTGCTTTTGCTCTTACTTGACCAAACAGCTTAAGAAGCAAGGAAGTGGAGCTGCTGATCACCTGAGCTATTAAATCTCATTTTGAGGTCAGCTCCTACTGTAACTAAAATGAAGACTCTCATATATATAATGTGCTCATGAGTGCAGTAAGCTGCGTGGTATATTCTTTTTGTTTAGAACTTAAGGGTAGCAAGCATAGAGCTTAAAATAATATGAAAAGAGCCAAATAAACAAATTAGTTGTATGAACTATAAAAACAATTACGTTATGGCATGGTTAGCCATAGGAGGGGAAAGCTGGCTGTCGTTATTTTAGATTATGAAGAGGGAGTAGTACTTTGGATATGATGGTGAAGTAGATAGACTAGACCATTATGAAGACTACAACTGGGTCTCATTTCTTGTATTAAAGTAGCTTTCAAAACATTTTGCCTATGAGTAATATATTTCACATTGCCACCTACTACATAAATCAAGTCTTATTGAACAGTCATTACTTTTTTTGTTAATCCTGACGTGAGGATATTTTTTCCATTGATTTTTAGACAGTGGAGGGCAGGGAGGGAAGGAGTTGGAGAGAGAGAGAGAGAGAGAGAGAAACATCATCGAGGTCAGAGAGAGAAATGGATCGGTTGCCTCCTGAACACACCCCTACGGGGCTAGGGATTGAACCTGAAAGCCAGGGATGTGCCCTGGACCAGGAATTGAACCTGTGACCCTTTGGTGCCCCAGTCGATGCTCCAACCACTGAGCCACACCAGCCAGGGCAAAGAAGAATGACTCTTTATACATGAAATGCTCTGTTTTTTTAAAATTGTGGTCTGCCTTGTCCAGTTTTAGTCTATTCCATGTTTAAAGATATTCTGGAAGCACTCCTTAAATTGCTTTTATACCCTACCAAGGTTCAAGCTACAGCTCACAGTTTGTGACACTCTGCTTTCTACATAGTCGAGAGACAGGGAACGTGGCCTGTGCCCTCTCGTGAGTAGTGTTCAAGGTTAGCAGGGTCTTTGCACAGCAGGCCCACAGAAACATCAGTTATCCATTTGAAAGGGTGAAGGAAAATGTACCCAAGGTAGAACGAAAAAGGAAAGAAGCGGAGATTAATTTTCCAAAAATGCATGGAAAAGAAGGGTGGTATATGTACTTGAGAGGAATGAAAGGACGGTTTTGATTCCTTTACATTGCTAATGAAGTCGCTTTCTCAGTATGAGCCTGCACAGAGGTATTTTCAGAATGCAAGGATGCGCACTAACTCCATGATGAGAGTTCTAAGGCTCTAATCTTTTTTAATTTCTAAGCAATTTTGCTTTCAATAAGGATGAACTGTGTAAACGAAGTAAATTCATTTGCTGAGGATAATTGGTGTGCTCAAACTTAATAAAGGTAATTTAAAAATACACATGGTACATAGAGTGTGCCTATGTGTGTGTGTGTTCGGTCTCCAGAAAAAGTTTTCCTGAAAGATGTTGATTTTAAACCTTAGATGTATACTTTGTGTATTTTTAATGTAGTGCATAGTGAACTTACAATTGATATAAATCCAGTCTACTTTTAAATATATTATCACAGAAGTAATAGAAAATATAAGCACACAGGCCAGTAGAAAACTAGAACCAGATTAACTCACAGCAAGGGGAAGTGTATTATGTTCATAGAGCCACAGACAAGAATACTTGTCCCTCAGGATGCCTAAAACTGTGATTAGAGGTATCGGTGTGTGAGTAGGCAACTCTCCTAAAAATAAACAAATACTCCTTGGAAAATTACCTTATTAATCATGCTCATGGTAATGGATAGTAGTAACGTCATATTACTTTTTTTAACATCTAGTTGAAATAGGAAGCACAAAAGAAGAGGGAATTTGGGGAAGAAGTTTGAGATGGGGCGAGGTACACAGTACTCAGGGCTCTTGGCTGCCTGAATAGAAGCAGAGAGAAACATACCTGCTCTTATTTGGTGATGAATCCGAGGATCAGAGTGCACCAGAGCAGTAAGGAGAAAGCTGCAAAGCTACAAACTTTCCTGGGAGTATATTCTATTGAGAACCCTTCTCGTTTTGAAATCTTTTCCTTAGATTGCATGAAACATGAAACGGTTTATAATGTACATCATGCTGCATTCATCAGTAAAATTTGCCCCCAGTTTTTTCCTAAGTGTACACACTCACTTTTTCACTTAGGTTTGCAACTTATTATATCAAGTATTGAGAAGCAGATTTTGGAAGACTTAACAGGAAAATGGGCTCCTTACCAGATTGTCAATTCTGGGGATGACAGAGGTGGGAGGAATTAGGGGAGGAACTCCTTTCCTATATTCTGTGGTTATTACATGAATGCTTAAATAGTTATGAAATGGATAGTTTATTACTCAAAAATAATTAACTTTGTCTCTATCTAGGCCCTACAGTATATAAACAGATATACAGAGATTAATCAGATATTAACTCAGTTATCCAAAAGAATCATGTCCAGATGAAAAGTTTCCAAGGTAGCCCATTATGTTTCTCTGTTTGCGTCTCTGACATTGGAGAGTAACCACGTCACCCCTGGAGAAGTGGTCCCTCCGTGTCTGACAGAGCTAGACAAATAGAATTCCTCATGTGTTTGATTGACTCTGATCAGATCGACTTATCACTGTGCTGACAGCAAACTCCTGGCTTTGTATTTACTTCCTGCGTAATGTGACTAAACCTTGTGTACACTGACAACACAGTATATCATAATTAAGAATCTTGTTCAGATGTATAATCCCATCTATGGTACCCACAGGAATAAATAATCACTGAAATTCATTTAGCCACCGGAAATAAAACTCTGCTAAGAACTATTCGAGTTTATGTATATCACAATAACTAGCTGTGTGTCTGACTCCTGGTATGATTGGGCAGTATTTGTTTCATTTTATTTAAAGCTGTTCTGTAACACAATTTAAGTATTTCAAATACTCTCATAGGTGTGAGAGAAAAATCTCATCTTCATTGAGTTTAGAGTGTCTTGTGTGTTGACCCTAGACCTGTGCTATATTGGAATGAAATGGTAACCTGAGTGTGAATGTAGCGGAACTTAAGAATTTCTATTAAAAACAAAACTGGTGATTCAGATGCATGGGTTCATGACTTGGAAGCCCCCACCTGCACAGAAAAGTTACCAGTTACCTGCCCTCCTGAGGCAGAGCTAGCTGACTAGCATTCATATCCAGCATGGGCTGGTTCTGTCTGCAGTGAGCTAGGAAACCAAACCCTTAAGCTGAATTGTAAATTTAAATATTTGTGTGGAATTTTTTAAAGGAATTCGTTCATTTCCAGAAGGATATTTTCATTTCCCCACTTTGTGTTCTATAAAAAAAAGTATTTCATTTAGATTCGAACAATGTATTAGATTTGTATTTAGTGGCTGGGCAGCCTGGCTGTGATATCATTCATCTCAGTGAAGTCTGTTCTTAGCCCTACGACTAAGAGACTAATCAAGAATAAACTCTTGGTGTTAAAATGGGGGGAAATGAGTTAGGCAAACAGCATTTGAGTCAGATCAGATCTCAACTTCATCTCCTAATCCCCCTCATTTTAAGCACAGCACATATTTCACCTTTGCTCTCGCCTTCATTTTGTTTGAAGGGTAGGGCCATGGGAGGCAGCGGGTTTGGAATATGAATATGAATGTCAGTGAAGGTGTTTGTGCGGTCACTCCTCTATTCCACACCCGTGACAGACACTAGCAATAAATCACAGCAAGCACTCTTTCTTGTTGAGCCTCCAGGTAGCCTCAAAACGATGTCTGAGGCGGCTCTGCTGGTTTGCCATCGCTGGCTCTTGAGCATGGGCTTTGGGATTAGGAGGCCTGGGTTCAAATATCAGCTGGGCTCCTCAAGCTTCCTGGTCTTGGGAATGCTAACATATAGCCTCTCTGATATTTTTTCTCCTCTCCTACAATGTATGGTAATAACAGCTACTTCATAGGGTTGTTGGGAAAGGTGCAACAGGCTAAAATGTGTGAAGCACAGAGTGCGTGGTGCGTGATACGTGACAAATAAGTAACGTTTATTATTTAGGAGATCCCCTTATATATTACTGGGGCATTCAGTGCATATCATTTCGTAGTATTTAGCAAACTATTTTATTTGTCGTCGTCAGTATCCCAGTAGCATTTAATAGCCATGAGCTTAGAGACCATATAATCCCATCCTAGTGTTTCACCCAGTACCTGGCTAATGTTTGATACAGAATAATATTTGCTGAAAACTGTCTCATGTCGTATCACCCACCATTCTTTCCCCATATGATGCCCATTTAAGTCTTTACCTTCAAACAGAATTCAAGAGTCATTTCAATGCATTAGTTGTGATAGGCATCTAAAGTGCTTTGGGTGATGAATTGGGCACATTCAGGATCACTGCAGCCTAATTTGCAGTCCTTGCCTGACTAAGGTGAAGGGCATGTTAGCGGAGGGAAGCTTTTAAAAGAAAACACGCACACGATCTCCTTAACATCTGATGGCTCAGGAACCTTAGGTTTCAAATTGTCTTTTGTCTTCCCATAAAATTTCCTTGCTTTGCTGTACTATACGTTTCTAATATGCCTAGAATCTTACATTTTTTCCTGGGATACCTATAGGATACCTATGAAGGTAAAACATGGTAGTCACAAATTCCCTCCTTCTTATACCTTAGGGTCCCTGAATCAAGTTGGAATGGAGAATTAATACATTAATAAATATTGAGAGACCGCAAAAAGGAACTCTATACTAGAAATATATATAGTTTAATTTAGAAAGCATGGGTGTTCCACTTCTATTGCTCTGACCCTGCCCTAGAATCTGTGCCCCCTAAGCTCTAGCCTGCAGCAGGCGGTGCAGTGTCTCAGGGGCTTATCCCACATGGTCAGTCCACCCTGTCACCCAGAGGAAGGTGTGATCCCTGGCCTGCAGAGGACCTGAGGTCCTTCCTCAGGCGTCTGGAATGCAGTGACAGAGCTTGACATCCTCCACTGTTGACACACGTGGCGTCAGCCCTCAGCGACACTGTGTGCCCTGCCTGCAGTGTAATTGTACTAGTGGCTGTAGTCTGTGTCCCTCGCAGTTCTTACACTGAACTCCTTACCCCCATGGACCACGGTATCGGTAGGTGGGCCTTTGGGATGTGATTAGGTGATGAGGGTGGAGACTGCGTGGGTAGAATTAGCACTCTTACAAAAGAGGCTCCAGGGAGACTCCTAGCCTCCTTGTGCCAAATGAGGACCGGGCAAGAAAGCCTGGCGGGAGGAGGGTGCCCCCAAAGGGGACCTGGCTGGGGCCTTCCTCGTAGACCCCCGCCCCGGGGACCGTGAGAGGCGAGTGTCCCTTGTTCAAGAGCTGCCCAGCCCGTGGCGTTCTGTTGTGGCCACCCTAGCAAACCAAGATGCTGGTTAAGGCAGTGCCACCTGTTACAACAAAGATCCTAAAGGTTTCAGTGACTTGGCCCAATAAAAACTGTTTCTCACTCAGGTCATGGTGTTATATGGGTGAGCGGTGTGACCAGGGGCCCTCTTCCACACAGGCTCTCACAGTCACCTCCGTGCCAACGAGCTAGAAAGTGGAGGGTTTTCTGTCACAGACACTCGTGTCCCATTGTCTAAAACTCAGTCTCACGGTCACCAGTGACTGCTAGGGAAGTGGGAAGTGTCGTCTACCGTGTGCCGAGAAAGAGAAGGCCGCGTGTTTTGATGAACATTTTTCAGTCTTTGCCACAATCACTGTACCTTAATGCAAAGAGCTACAATCTAAGCATATGCTCTGCATAATAGGACTTACAGGGACATGTTAACAGTGGGTGAGTCTATAATACAGACTCTAAAGGTTAAGCGACTGCCTGAAGCTGGATTGCTAATTAGTGGACGATCCTAGGAGATCAAGGCTCCGGTCACCAGCAGCATGTTTTCTCCTGTCATCTGGTAATCACAGTGTAATTCGTCCCATCCAGTCACTCCCAGAAGCAGTTCTGCAGTTAATGCAAATAGTGGATATATATAGTTTTATTTAGAATGTTTTACGAACACTGTTTTCCCTTGACTCGCTACTAATATGGACACAGCTGAAACCTATTTGTTTGATTACAAGTCATTTAAATATCATTCCTTTTATTTTTCTCTTATTTGTTGGTAGTCATTAAGATTTTGGACACATTGGATAGGAAGTGAAGTTTACTTAACACGTTTTCTAGCCTACTTTGAAAGCACTAGTGATAAATAAAGATAACTTAGTTAAAATGTCCATTGTTGTGCTATTTAAGAAACACTTATATTTAACTGCACTGCATAAATATGGTAAATACACTTTAAAAAACTTACCTAAGACAACCTTGTATTAGGAAGCCTTCTTTTGCGTTTCTATTTCTTAACTGCTTTCAAAATTTTAGGTGATTTTTTTTCTATTTTAATGATTAAAAAATGGTGTCATTCCTTTCTTTTCCCATGTCCTGAAAAGCATCCAAATGGTACAATAGCAATTTATAGCTTTTTAAGTTCCCCATGATCCAGTTAAATCCCTGTGCCCTCTGATTCTAATCACTGTTATTCCGTACTGTGATTGAAAGGTTTTCAACAATCACAAAGAGAGTGGTAAGGAAAAGGTGGTCGGATTAAACAGTGAAACATTATTTTTAAGTTTGAGAGGAACAAGTTTAAGCATTAATTTATTGTACAACTTGTAGCATTTTGAGCAGAAGTTTATGCCAACATGGGAAGTCTCCTGTGTTCATGGGGCTTTTTCCCTAAGCACCCCACACCCTTATGGATATTTTGAAAATCCCGAACGCTTGCCCAGCTGGCACACACTCCTCCCTGTGGCCCAGCCAGGGTCTGGAGAGGGGATTTTGTATCGTTGGCTAGAACATTTGGACCAGAGGCAATATAAAGCTGCAGCAGACATAATGGAGGTGCTATGTGTGGACAAATTGAGAAGAGATGGAAGAAGGGAAATATAGTGTGTGTGTGTGTGTGTGTGTGTGTGTGTGTGTGTGTGTGTTTTGTTTTGCTTTTTACTTCTCAAAAGAGTTCTTACAGTTGTACAAAGACAGATGTGAATATCCCTGTTGGACAAAATCTGAAGGCCTTGTGTGGCTGCCAGACACCCTGCAAACACCCAGAGCAAGGATGCTGGGTTGAGGGGCAGGGCGTGAGCATCAGGGCCCGGTGCCGCCGTTTTCATCAGCACTGCTGAGGAGTTGATGCCACAGTGATGGAAGGCCCCTTTGAATGCTGGTGTATTTATTAGAGGGGTAAGAGAAGAGCTCCCCTATGTCATTTGTTCAGCCAACTTACTGAACTCTATGAGCCAAGTGTTGGACTGGTCACTATACAGATGTGATTCCTGTCCTCATGGAGTTTATTTAAGTCTACAATAAGCCATACTTATGATTTGTGGTCACTCAGACGTGTTATTATTGTGAGGATCCGTTATTATAGCTTTGGAATATACGAGTACTTTCAAATGGTGGTTATTTTGCAGAGGTATTTGTGAATTCACTGTATGGCCCCGCAGCTTTGTGTTTTATACTTCTGTAGAATCTTCTCTAATGATCGTATTGTATGTTCCCTGATCTGCCACCTCACTTTGAGTTCGCCTTGGTCCACACCCTGTTACCTTCTGAGCTTCTCAGTCCTGTTAATGGAAGACAACACAAGTGACTGAATCACTAGATTTTTAGGGGATTCTGCCGGGGTGGGGAACGTCTGGCCCGCGGGCCATATAAGGCCCACAAAATCTTTTGGCCTGGCCCTGCCAGGGTAACTACAGGTGGGACTCGAAATTCAATAAATATAGGAGCTCTTCTTCATCGCTAATTTTTAAATTGATAAGTTTGTATGGCCTGCGAATGATGTTATATTCAAATAGCCCTATAAGGGCAGAAACAGGGTTCCCCACCCCTTATAATGTAACAAATGGTGTCATCAAACATTTCACACAAAGGGCCAGATAGTAGATATTTTAGGCTTTGGGAAACACATAAGGTTTCTGTTACAAATTCTTTGTTTTTCTTTACAACCCTTTAAAAATGTTAAAACCATTCTTAGCATGTCAACAATAAGGGAGAAAACAAAAACAAAAACAAAACAAAACAAAAAAGACAGGCCATGGCCTACACTTGGCATGTGGGTTGTATTTCGTCAACCCTAATTATAACCTAGAAAATCAGCAGTATTTGAAGTTCCACTGATTGCTGAGGTCAGGTCTCTTCTCCCCTGTGTACTTTCAGTTGTAAAACAGTAGGGAAAAGTAGGAGAGATATAAACATGGAAAGACAACCAAATGGATGGTCAGTCTGTAGCAAATGAAAGATTCCTATACAAACAAACCAAATGGAAACACATTTTAGCTACACTGTAACTTACTTTATAGATTTAGTAATAGTAGTAAATGGACAGATGAGCTCTATATTATTAATGATATCTATAAGTGAATGCTTTTTTATTTTCAGAATTATTTTATTCCTAAACATTACAGTGCTCAGGATTCTACTGGGGGGAAGAAAAAAAAAGAACCACCATCCTTTGTGATATTTTGTAAAGTAGGTGCTACATGCAATCTTTGGATATTACCCTGTATGTTAGTATAAGAAATCACATGATGTCCGTTGTGAAGGCTTTACAAATAACCTCTAAGGGTTGTAGTCACTAAAATTATGTCTTGCTACAATATTACATATTGTCACAGAAATGCATGCCAGGCCTCATTTTGAACATACAGCTCTTCAAAATTGGATGGGCCTTTCACCTTGGCAAATGGATTAAACCACTTGGGTTCTTAGCTGGCTTTTGTAACCAAGGCAATTCTCCATAGCACTTAGGATGCTAAATTTAACTGAACTTCTGGCCTTGACCTGATTGTGAAAGTCGTTATAGTATACATCATACAAAGCTTCTACCAGGAGCAGAAATGTCTAAGCTCTCCTCCTGCGCACCTCCCTCCATTCCCTACTCCCCTGAAGGAATTTTTTAATTATTACTGAAAGACTTAAAGGATAGTTTGTTTTAGTTTAATCATCACACTTTCCTTAGTTCTGCAGGTGTTAAACTTTACAGTGGATATGAATCACCTAAAGGGCTTTATTAATATGTACATCCTAAGTCCTTCCCTTATTGCACAGGCACTGATTTAGTAGCTATGGGGTGATTGATGCCCAGGAATTTGCACTTTTTAAAGTGTTTTTGACATTTTTCATGTACTTAATGCATAGCACCACATTTTGAGAAATGCTGCTGTGACCTATATAATGCCTATATTCCTGGGCTCCTGAAATAAAATAAAATTTAATTTTCTCTGTACTTCCATGCCTACTTCCGTTTCTCTGTTATGACATTTATGCCTGCCATTCAATGAAAGTCTGATTTAAGTAAGGGGGAGATCACATCTGGGTTTTCAGATTTCATCGCCACACGCTTTGCAATATTTCATGGTGCGCTTTCCCGGGATGCGTCATCCTTGACTTTAGTAAACTCCTGGTAGACAGGGAGCCTGCCTTATTCATCTTCATAGGTCTCCTGAAGCTCTGTATTTAGCACTTAGTGGGACCTCAGTAAATGAAGTGAGGTTCTTGGAAGCACCGTTTGATAACGTGCTGTTTGGAGTGGCATGGCAGGAAGCTGACCTTCCAAATATGTTTGCATTCAATGGTGTTTAAATGTCTGCCATCACCAACTTGTCTGCCACCCCAGACAGTGCAAAAGCAGTTGTAGTATTTTTCGAGTGGTATCAGGATGGCTCTGTCAAGATGGGGACAGAGGGAGGCTTGCTTAGTGCTTCCATTTGAAGCTGGTGTGTCAGGAAAACACCATCCCTCATAGCAGCAGAGAATTAAACAGGATAGTATGTTTTTTTTAAAAAAGTCAGTGGAATTTCATGAGAGCATTAAGAAAAGCTGTTGCCAAGCTAATAAACATTGTATTCTTTTGAAAGTGGCTTTAGAATCTCTCTAAGGAGCTTAAGGAGAAAACAAGCTTGATGGAGATTTGAATGAGGGAGCTTTCCCAACTGAGAGCAGAAGCCTCAGCTCAGGCTGTCGCTGGCTGTGTGATGCGGGACCAGTTATTTATCATTACTGCTGGATTGCCAGCGATGGCCTCGTATTGGTCTTTGGGTCTTTGGGAGGTAAACTTAGCAATGTCTGTACAGCACCGCTCATTTGCACGGCGTTGATTGGGAAGCTAGTCGTTTTCTCCCAGAATGGGACCTGTTGCGGTTTGGTCATTCGCTTGAGGAGCAGCAACGTGTTGCCTGTGGCACTAAGAGAAATACGGTTCCTAGGCCAGCGACCCCGCCTTGTCAAACCGCAGCTTTACCCCTCCTTTCTGAATATCACATCACTCGTGCAAACATGTGTTAAGAAGAAAAATTCAGCTGAGTAAATCTGAAGATCTAATTTTCTTTATTCAACAATTCATGAATTGGGTAGTATCAGAGATGTGCCGAATACAAGGCTTTTTATAGGCAGAAAGGGAAGGGGGAGGGCAAGGAAACTTATTTCAGACAGTGTCACCTTCCTTCAGGGAACATATCGGGCAGATTAGGAAACTCCAGACAGATGGGTTAAGATTTCATTCCTGGGAGAGGCTGCAACTGCTAGTAGGTTAGGTGTCAAGTCTCAGTTTGCTGGCTTAAGGCTTAACACAAGTGACTCCATTTGGGGCCTGTTGTCTCTGTTATAAACTCATATTTATTGAGCATTTTATTATGTGCCAGGACCATCCTGGGCACTGCTGATACAATAGTGACTAAAAGAATTAAATGCACTCATTCCCATGGGGTTTGCATTCTTTTAGGGGAGCAGGACCCTGATAATAAACAGATAAAGGAATAAAATACATGGTGTGTCGGATAGTAATAAGTACGGGGTAGAAAAATAAAGCACGGGAGAGTGATACGAAGCAGGAGGTCTAGGATTTTAAATGGGGTGGAGATGGAGGTGTACCCCGAGCGGGGAAGCTCTGAGCAAAGGATAGAAG
Source organism: Miniopterus schreibersii (assembly GCF_964146895.1). Classification (NCBI taxonomy): domain Eukaryota; kingdom Metazoa; phylum Chordata; class Mammalia; order Chiroptera; family Miniopteridae; genus Miniopterus; species Miniopterus schreibersii. The sequence goes on along the minus strand of NC_138111.1, from coordinate 62,255,920 downwards.
GAGAGACTGGGCCATATAGAGAAGAGTATTTCAGGTAGGGGGTAGCAAGTGCTAAGGCCCTGAGGTGCCTGTGTGCCTACTGTTTTTGATAACAGCGAAGTAACTAGGGAGGCGGAAATGGAGCGAGAAAAGGGGAAAATAGCAGGAGGTTAACATTATCTCCTTTGGAGAGGCCAGAGAAGGCTAATTGGGGATGGGAGGTGCGTATTGAATAAGGCTTTGTAGGCTAAGACTTTGGGTGTGAACAAGATGAGAAACATTGGGAGGTTCTGAGCCAAATCCTGACATCTTCTGATTTAATTTTTTTTTTAGAGAATAATTCTGGTTATTATTGAAAACAGATTATAGTTACATACAGATGGAAACCGGGAGATCAGTTAGAAGATTCCTGCAATATTCCAGGTGATATGATGATAGCTTGGGCCTAGATGATTATGATGGAGGTAGAAAGAAGTATCCAGATTCAGGGTGTGTTTTGAAGGTAGACTCATGCAGTTTGGTGATGGATTGAATCTAGAGTATGAAAGAAAACAGGTCATTGTTTTAGTGCCCATGTACTAAAAAAGAAGAGCTGCCTTTTAATTTTTTTTTATTAAAAATTTTTAAAAAATATATATCTTTATTGATTTCAGAGAGAGGAAAGGAGAGAGAGAGAGAGAGAGAGAGAAACATCAATGATGAGAGAGTCATTGATTGAGCCTGCAACCCAGGCATGTGCCCTGACCGGGAATCGAACCCTGATTGTCTGGATCCTAAGTCGAGGCTCAACCGCTGAGCCACGCCCAGCCGGGCTATCTTTAAATTTTTTAAAAAACATATCTTTATTGATTTCAGAGAGAGGAAGGGAGAGGGAAAGAGAGAAACATCAATGATGAGAGAGTCGTCATTGATCGGCTGCCTCCTGCGCGCCCCCCACTGGGGATCGAGCCTGCAACCCGGGCATGTGCCCTGACCGGGAATCAAACCCTGATCTCCTGTATCCTAGGTCAGTGCTCAACCACTGAGCCATGCCGGCTGGGCGAGTTGCCTTTTTAAATTGGGAATATTGTTGGAAGAGTAGGTTGGGTTAGGAGGAACAAAGAGCAAGAGATTCCTGTGGTTCTGAGAGGGTGAAATAGTATGTTTCCATGTGAAGATGTGAAGTGATATTGGCTGTACAGCATGCAACACTTACAGGTGCACGTGGCTGATACACAAGGTCTTAGTGTTTTATTCTCACTGTATTCAGATCCCAGCATCATGTTTTGTTTTCACTGACCACACATTGAGTGACTGGCTTGATATATAAACACTGTCTTCATATATCATCAAATTCAACAATTGATATCATGGAGCAATATATCCCTTAAGTTAGAATGGGAAGATTGCATTCATCTTGTCCAACACACATCTGTATTCATAGAAAAATCCATAATGTGACAAAAGTTATTATCATGTACATTGTTGTAATTGGTGGGTTGGCAGGGATTTAACATTATTTTATGGAATCAATCTATACTTTTTTTGTATTAGGACACAGTCCTATGTATATAGCAGATTCACTATATCTTGCTCAGTTAGCCTGCTAGATAGTAGAATACAAATCTACTGAAATATTCAGGGCCTGGTCGGTCGGTCTATCTATCTATCTATCTATCTATCTATCTATCTATCTATCTATCTATCATCATCTATCATCTATCATCATCTATCTATCATTATAAAATATATATATGAACACCTGCATATATCCCTGTATATATGTAATATATTTGAATATGAATGTATATTTAAGTAGACACTTGTGTTTTGTTAACCGAGTACAAGTTTTCTTTTAGGAAATAATCTTTTCACAAAAGTTTTACCATTCATGTAATTACTTTGAAATTCACAATATGGTATACTGTAGAGATCCAGGATAAGCATCTGCCTTTACTATCCAATCATAGTTCTCACCTGACAGTTTTGGTACTGAAATTAATAAACAAAGGATAGTGTTTCCTTGGGAACTTTGACTATAATTTAAAACTAGGAAACCACAGACAGCATTATTTTTACAATATGGCTCAAAGAAGCAGACAAAAACAGCCGAACACTAAAACAACCAGGACAGAAGGAGAGAGAGTTGAGATTAAAAACAAAGGAGCAGCCTGGCTGACGTGGCTCAGGGAATGAGCATGGACCTAGGATCCAGGAGGTCACCGTTCCATTCCCATTCGGGGCACATGCCCGGGTTGCGGGCTGGAGCCCCAGGAGGGGGCGTGCAGGAGGCAGCCAATCAATGACTCTCTCATCATTGATGTTTCTATCTCTCGCTCCCTGTCTCTTCCTCTCTCTGAAATCAATAAAAATATACTTTAAAAAATAAATTAAAAACATAAAAATAAAGCAAAAGAAACAGACATACAGAGCAGAAGGAAAAATGACAGATTTCTGAGAGTGTTGGAGTTTCTAATTTTTAGTGACTGACCTCATTTCTGCCTTTAGAGTCCAGGCAACCCCCATATCCCTATAGTAAATAAATAACTTTGATTAAACCAGTTTATATGATTTTGGAATCAAAAGTATCTTCACCAGTATATGACTGCCTACTTAACGTGGTCTAAAATGAGAATCCACTCTTTTTTAAAGGCAGTAACCAATTTGTTCAGCACTTTTCTCTGTAGAATACTTAGGTTGGGAAGCATTTTTTCCCCTTGGGTAAAATGGAAGAATCATTTTGTTTCATTGTTGATCTCCTTCGTGTTCGTTTTATTCTAAGACTTAGTCGAAACCCTTGGCCTTGATCAGTACGTAAGGTGTGTCAGCATTGTGTGAAGTCCGTATTCTACTTTCATCCCATTTTCCTGTCTACAGTCTCCAAGATCTTATTTCTATTTCGTAAAAAGAGGAGACTGAGAACGAGTTGGATTTCCTGCCCCAAGGTCTCACATTGGGGACCAGAAAGAAGATGCAGGGCTCCGATAACCACTCCAATGCACCTTATCGCAGACCCAGAAATTTCCAGGCGTTGTTGCATGAATATACTGTCTGGTGACTGTTAATACAGCCCCAAAGCACTATTTTCAGTTGTAATTGTACCAGTTCCACCCGAGAAATATGAAAATTAATGTGGACTGCCAAAGCGGTTGATTTCACACTCGTCTTAATAATTCATTCCAATATGTGACAGTGCAATACAGCCAACATTTAATGACTTTGGGTTTCCTGGAGTTCTGATATCATTCTTAATCCTCTGAAGAGTATTTTTTCCATTATGTTTATGGTGGAAATGGAAAAGGTTTGGTGACCACAGTCTAAATAACACCTTCCACACCAACGTGACATAAAATGAGATTACTTTCTGTCACTGCTCACTGAATAAATCAGTTTCTTCACTCCCTTAGTCCTGCTTTCCCAGCCTCGTGGTCATGGGAATGGCTTCCTCTGAATCCTCTCCAGGTCTCCACGGACCCTGTCAGATTGGGAATCCAGAGGTTTCAGGTTCAAGACAACCCTATCATTGTACTACTCAGTCAGAAACTCAGCTCCCAGTTAACCTGCTGTCAGATTTCAGCTTAGCTGCATGTGTCACAAGCCAGTTTTTACATTAGAATATAAAATCATCAGAGTCAAGGGGTAGTTGCTCCAATTACATTTTTGTAGGAACTAAACTCACAAATATCCATACACTGGGGAAAAAAATAGTGTCTCATGATGCCGTTTCTCATATATATAGACAGAGATAGGATACTTACATGCAACAGTATTTTAGATCGAGCTCTGATTTAGCAATATCTTGATGTTTAAAAATCATGCATCAGAGCAATACAGTAAACTGTGCCATAACACTACAGGGTCCATGAAATTCCATAGCATAAGTAGTAAGGCCCTAATACTGTGAAATTAAATAAAATCAATATTTTTCAACCAGTCTATGCTTTCAAAAATCCTAAATTAAATATGAGGGGCATGTATTGTTACACATCTATCAGTATAGACTGTATAGTATTAGGAACTGAGCAAGTCCCTAACGATCAGGAAGTGACTACTGCCGAAGCCCACTTCTTCCCCCTGAAATATAAGGATTTTAGCCTGTCTTGGCTGACAAGGGGACTGATGGAAGCCAGGAGCCAATCTCCAATTGTGTTACAATATAGAGCCCAGCTCCCTTTATCAGGCTGTGTATCACATGGGTTTTGTTATTGCTGGATAGTCTTACTGGGTAGTAATCCTAGGATTTTATGCCTGTTTGTAAAATTCTTTTCTGTTCTTTGTATATGAGTTTTAGGAAGATTGGTAATTTTATCTAATACATTATTGATATGAAATAAAGACCTCATATTTAGCAAAAGAGGGCAGATTGACCTATGTCAAGTTTTCAATGTTAACATCTTTTTTTAAATATTTATAAGCACTGAGTGAAATGACACCATATCACTATGGTTATTTCTTCCTAACAAAGTATTAATTGCTACTAAACTTTAACTCACATTTTCTGACTAATTCAAGCCATCTGCCCGTGAGTCCACAAGATATTTTTGTATTGTAGGTTAATGAGATTTGATGGACCATTTTGTTTCTTTCTTCCTCAGATCTTGAGAGTAAATACCAGCTTGAAAAGGGACACTTCTTATCTTTTTTAAATGATGCATCCTTCCTTGAACTGCAACTTAGAAAATACCAATAACTCTATGCTTTGGCTTTTTTAGAGCTTAACACTCTTATGACTTCACGCCAATATCTTATATAACTGATCTCCTATCAGTGTTTTGAAATGGTTTCCCTACAGATAACATAGAGGTGAAATTCAACATGAGGCTGTCTTTTTGTCACAACATGTACTTTAAATTTCAGTCTGGTAAGAAGTGCCTCAAAACAGATGCAGTTTCCATTGCTTAGTACTTGAGAATCGAATCAGATGTCTGCAGTGTTGAGTGTTTCCATTCTTACATGGTGGGCTTTTCTGTTTATCTGTATCCATCGGCACGAACTTCCCAAAGTACAGATTTTCGATCCAATTTTCTCCAGATCGCGGTATGAAATTGAATGAGCTCTCTGATATGGTTTGGAATCACATTTACATTAGGCATAAAAAGTATAGTTGAGGTTGGTCCTAGGATTCTAAACTCTAACTTTATATTTGAAGAAAAAATGTAACTCGAGTACTCTCAGAGGCAACGAACACAAGGCCACTTACTTATGGGATGCTGAGAAAACAGCCTCTTGACCTTTAAAAGTGTCTCAGTCCTACTGTTTATCCTCTGATAAATGCATTGGGACTTGTCACAGGAGAATCACAGCCCACAAGTAGATCACGGGAAAACAGAGGAACTTATTTCCTTGTTTGACAACAATACTAATAAGAACCTGGAAGAAAGACAATTGAAAAATTAAGTTAACTGAGATGGAGCCCAATAAAAAGCAATCACCTAAAATGTTCCCTAATTGACATGGTGATTGCTGAAGACTTAGTTACCGAAGTAATTTATATATGATCAGGAAAATGACCTTCAGTCATCTGTAATTCATATGCCTGTTGCTGACAACAGACTATTAACAAACCGCTGGTGAGTACTTTTGAAATTTCTGGGAAGCTTACTGGTTTAGATTATCAATTTCTGTAATTCTATGAGACAATGGAGTTCCTAAGGTAACAATTTTACCAGTCTAAGCAAATGCCTAATCTTGAGGTTCTTAAATGGATTCAAGGGTAATGAAGCCAATGAGTGATATACTATTAAGGTCCATCATAATTCTGTATAATGATACCATAGGTTATATACGAACCCCATTGGGTTGGATGTTGCAGATACCGTAATTTAGAATATCAAACCTGTCCCTACCTTTGCAGGTAGGAAGGTGTGTCATTTCATAACCATGTGCCATGGAAAAGTGGCACTGGGCACCGGCAAGTACCAGGCCTCAAGGCAGAACTTTTAAGGCCAGTAGTCCTTTCTTCTAAAATTAAAAGTTTAGGTTATGCCACAGTCATCCTGGCATTTCCCTATTACTCCTGGATTTATTTTCTGTTAATTATCTGAGTTCTTGGAGGTCAGTGTAAATTTCAGTTTTAAAATATAAGTTAAATTGAGGTCGAATATATTAATTGAGGACATTATGTTTCCATTAGCTTAGAGGATATAGGCTGTTTCTCTCTCTCTCCCTCTCCCTCCCTCTCTCTCTCTCTCTCTCTCTTTCTCTTTCTTCTCCCCCCCTCCCTTCCCCTCTCCTGCTCCTAAGGATTTTATCTTTTTCTGCTGCAAACCATGCCAGTGGTGGGAAAGCCAGCACCTGAGACAATGCTTCCTCATCCCCAGCCCTTTACCTGCCACCCCGATTGACTCTTCCCTTCCCTCCCGGAGTGGAGCCTTACTCTGTGCATCTTTCTGCCCTCACACACCCTCACAGTGGTCCTTCAGGATAGCAGCCACATGTTTACAGTTGAGGAATCCAAAGCCCAGGTGTTCCAAGTGACTTATTGAGGTTCAGGTCATTTGCAGCAAAGCAAGGAATATAACCCACGAACTTCTGACTCCTAGTCCATTGGACAATAATTCAGATCCTGACTCTGTTGCTCAGTATCTACATAACAACAGGAGTGTCGTGTAACCTCTGAACCAAGGTTTTCTCATCTATACGACAGAGAGAATAATATCTAGGAACTGTTTCATATGAGATATTATAAGTACACATAACAAGTTCTCAATAAATATCATTTTCGTTCCAGTTGTTAGTGTTACTATGACCTTACTATACTGTGTCTTCTTTGTAGATTGAAAATTAATGTCCTTTTGTTTTTCCCCCTGCCTTCCTCCAGAAAGTTTACTCTATTTACTATAACTATCTGAAAATCCCAGGAGCAAGATGCTATTGCTCTCCCAAACTGGGAGTACACATGTGTTGTTTTTTCCTAAAATAGCAGATTTATAAGCAGCAGGGAGGTTATAGAAATATGATTACTATTGTGTTTTTAGTACATTTGAGACAACTAAATTTTTATATATTGATCATGGAACCTAAGCCTTTCGGTTTTGATTGAAAAAACTGTCAGTCTGCATGTCCAAATAAACCAACAGGTTTTCACTTTGCAAAAGAGTGAGCTAGATAATGCCACGAGCGATTATAATACCCCCCAGTATTCTCCTTTGAAATCCTGCAGTTGGCATAGGCCTGAAATGCCTTGAATATTTTAAAGTTCTCAAATGAAAGTAGCTTCCTTTTACTAGAAGCGCTTTCTTCATTTGGCTTCTGGGACTCCAGACTATCCAGTGACCAGTCTCATCCGCCACTTCTTTTAGTCTCCTTTCCTCACTCATTTCTCTGGAGCTCCAACCTTGATATGCCCTCAGACTTATTTGCTGGGACCCCTCCCCTCCCCTCCCCTCCCCTCCCCTCCCCTCCCCTCCCCTCCCCTCCCCTCCCCTCCCCTCCCCTCCCCTCCCCTCCCCTCCCCTCCCCTCCCCTCCCCTCCCCTCCCCTCCCTCCCCTCCCCTCCCCCACCCCCACCCTTCCCCTCCCTTTCTTTCCTACACTGATTTCCTCAGTAAGCATGTCATCTCAGTGTAAGAAATCCCAAGTATTTTCTGCTGACTCGTAAATGTATATTTTTAGCTTAAAGTTTCCCATGAAGTCCAAATTTCTAAATTCAATTGCCTCCTTAAATGTCCAGTAGAAGTCCCAAACTCATTATATACAAACATGAACTTCTAAGTTTCCATAAAAAACAAAGAAAACATCCCGCTTTACATACTACCTACTTCATCGCATTTAATGGCAACTCCACTCTTGGTTGCTACAGGTAAATATTGTCAGAATCATTCCCGAGCCTTTTTTTTCCGTCATAACCACATCAGTTCATTAATCCCTCCAGTTCTTTGAAAACATATCCCAAAACAAGCCGTTTCTCACTGTCCCTACTGCTACTACCCCGGTCCTCACCTGGGTTATCACGGCAGCCTTCTGACTGGTCTCTGCTTCCACCTTTGCCTCTTTATAGCCTGTTCTCAACCTTGAAGGCAGAGTAATCTAGTTAAATTTCAAACTGCCTCAAAACCATCTGATGGCTTCCCGTTGCTCTCAGGTGAAATGGCAAACACCTATAATAATCTATTACCATTTAGACTTTATCTTCTATTTTGATTTCTCCTGCTGACTCTACATCAGGCCCAGTTGCCTGCACTGGGCACACTGCTGCCTTAGGTCGCTGCACCTGCTATCACCTTTGCTTGGGATGTTTGCTTAGGTGTCTCTCTCTCTTTTGAGGCCTTTGCCCAAATGTTAACTTTTCAGCGGGGCCCACACTGACCACATTTCATAAAACTGTGGCTCTTCTCATAGGACTTTCAGTACCCCTCCATCTGCTCTATTGTATTTTACCATGGTGCTGATTTCCTTTAATGTCTAAATAGTTCCCTACTATGTTATAGTTATTATTACTTATTCATATTCCCCCACTAAAATGTGATCTCCGCAAGGGCAGGTAGTTTTCTCTTTGTTCACTGATGAATAAAATTGATATATAGCTCTTACTGAATGAAAGCATGCATATGTTATATCCTTCGCTGCCCTATTGTCTCCCCTTTCTGATTTCTAACAAGAATCCCTAGTGTTCTCTGGGGAGGACATGTCTACAGGAAGATTGTACCCGCAGGCATACAGCTTAATCACTCTGTTCTGGTTTGATAATAATAAAGGGCTGATTGCCATGTCCAGTTTATCATGGTGCCTCGCCTTACTAAAATTATACTTTATAACAAAATTCATCCTAGTACCAAGGAACATAAGGGTAATGTACTCAGTCTCAATTTTGAAAATGAAACTAGCTGTAGAATCCTAAGGACCTGAATGAAGTTTACTACCTAAAAAGAACTTGTGGGATCGAATCCATTCCCTTAATTTATACTTAGAGAGGTCTGATGTATTCAAAACTCATTTACTACCTGCCCATTATGTGCCGGCCCTGGCGTGGGCTTTGGAGGTACAAAAGTGAACGCAGCATTATTTCTACCTTTAAGAAACTTCTGGGCTTGTAGGCAGGACTGATAAGGAAACATCAATCTCCTTGCAGTGCGATTTCCACTTTAATAAGAAACACTGGAAGAAGCCGCGCTTGAGACAGCCCTGGAAGGTCACTGGGGACCAGCTGTGCTTCTTGATCTCCGAGTCCATGGGAACAGGATGAAGGGGACCCAGGCTGTGTAACAGAGGGACAGGAGAGGCAGCCCACCCTCTCCAGTTTGAAAGTCATAGTTTCTCGAGCACAAGCTCAGCATGGCTGCTTTCTCTAAGTCTAAAAGATTCTTGTACACAATGAACGAATATCAATAGCTTATTGACAGCCACTCTGTGACGCATGGCATCTCTGTTAGATGTTGCAAGTTCTTCTCTAAGGTTTTAATATTCTTACTGGTTTATCAATCCATTGTAATGTTTAGATGAAAGTAAGACTAAAAACACTATTTTGGATTGTCCAAGCAGCACACTTGACAGTCGAACCCAGTGTTCAGTTTGGTGAATGCTGTTCCATTAATGCATGCCTATTATTTGCATAAAGCAAAGCAATGTATACTTAAAATAACGGTAGGGTTTTGATAAAGCTTTTTTACTAAAACTTATTGGCAAAAAACAAGAAATTGCATAAGTCTCTTCTAATCTCATCTGTCTATCTACCATCTATCCATTTACTCTCTATTTTTTAGCTAAAGAGGTAAAAAGAGAAGCAACGGTGTCTGCCACACACCTTACATTTTGACTGATATGAAAACACCTGTTTCCTTCATGTCTATCAGAAATAAATCCTAACCCTGTCTGACAACACTGTGTTCCTGGCTTATAAGATGTTTCTCTTAGGTCTCCACAGTCAACTCAGACTAATAGTCGCTCTGTTGCCAAGGGGAATAGAAGGTGATAAAGCATAACTGGATGATGTAGGCGGCAAGAAGTCAGGAATTTAATAGCAACAGCATGATTGGTCCATGGATCCGGCTTCTCTTTCTGAAGGGGAAAAGTGACAAATGTCGCGGCATGCCCCAGGTCACATTTGCTTTTATTGGTTTCACATTTATGTCCAGAAATGGAGCAAGGATTCTTTCCTTCTACTTCACTTTTCTTATCTTCAGTCCCAGAGGAACCGGTTCGTGGCCTAGTGGTGGAACATTCTCTATTCTGCATCAGTGTTCTGCTTTCCAATATTCTATCAGTTAATTGTTTTAGGCTCCAAGTCATACCACTTTTCTAAGTCAGTCAAATATAACTTGAGACCCATGTTAAATATAAAAACTAGGCTCAACTATCAACTTGGAATGTGAAATTAGGGCGCTGAGTCTTCAAAGCAGATTTGCACAAGGCAAGTGGGAACAGGGGCCCACGTGTTGGGAGATTTTCACTGTAAGGTGTTGGGCGTTGGGGGCCACTCCAGCCCCACGGCGTGCAGTCTGGACGGCAACAGGCAGGGCACTCTCTGAGCGTTGTTTTCTCCTTTGTAAATGGGTAAATTCTTGAAGAATCATGCTGCTAGCAAGCACTTGGCACAGTTTGAACTCTCATATGGGTTAGCTCCTGTATCCCTTAAGGTCAAAGAAATGAGTCAATAAATGGGTGTGTTAAGCATGCGCCCTCCTTAGATAAGCGCAAAGCAAATATATTCTATTTCTTTTTCTTGTCAAATATTTCTGAATTTGGCTCTTATTTTAAGAATTTTTCTTAACATTGAAAGCATTTCATGCAAAGGATTCCTCATGACCTTTATAGAATACATTAAACTGGCTCACGGGGAGCAAGGTGACATACTAGAAAACACACACGCACACACACCCAGCACTGAGTCAGGACTGTTACATGTTGGATGATTTAAGTTACTGAGTCACTTGGTATCTTCATGCATGGGTTCATTTATGAAATAGGAACAGTGCTATGTGCTACCTCAATGGTGATTTTGAGAATTAGTATATAACCAGCACTATCATTTAAATGAGTGGTGCCTACTCATTTAAATACTGGCTTTGTCTCCAATTTTGCTTTATCTGGAAAAAGAATCTGCTCCGCTTACCTGACATGATTGATGTGCAGAGCACCTTAGATAAACACTCGGGAACATTTGGAAAGGAGGTCACATGTGACAAGAACACTACGAAACATCTCCCTGGGACCCTCAAGCACTTGTTCATAGTCTTTCAAAAGCAAGGGGCTCTGCTTCTCAACCCCCCTTTCACTTTCGTCCCAAGCCTTGCTTTCTGCTCTCTAGTCGTTTTATTTGAATTTTTGGTTTCACAAGGTAAGACATTCAGCAGAAGCTTGAGAGCAAATAACGCGTCAGCCTCAGCTTCTGTGTCAAGAAGCCTACGGCGCTTTCCCAACCAGCTTCCTCTGGCTGGACTTTGGAGAAGATGATGAAATGGGGTTTCCCTCTGTGCAGAGGTTCCCTACATCAGTAGGTGTGTGGATTTGAGCTCCTCTGGATACACAAAGCAAGAGCCATTCGAATTGGCATTGGGAGTTTTCAAGTTTTGCTTCAGGCCAGCATCCTGTCCAGAGGAATTCATGCTTCAGTTTCCCCCACCTGACCCTCTAAGAACAGACTTAGGCCTGAGAATTACTTTGACAAATGGATATATTCATTTTTAGTTATAATTGTTTTTTGTGGTTTTTTTCCCATCTAACTAGTTATTTCTTGTTTGATCAGGAGACGGTAATCATTACTTCCAGCTGGTAAGGACATTTCTAAAGATTAAAAGGACTGTAAAGTATTACAGATCAGACAAGGGAACCCACATGATTAAAAAAAAAGTCTGAGTTCTCATTACTTAATTCAATTAACTATAGGTTAAGCAGGAAAGTCTGTAGTTGTGACCCTCATTGAGGAAGCCTTTTGTAATGTGCACTTATAAATTTTCTTTCCTTAGGAAGGATAATATAGTTGTAATAATTAAATCATCTCATTACAAAACTTGTAGCGACACAGAATCATGATTCTGAACATTAATCCTCATTGTCAGGTGATTTAAATATGTAGGAGCTGGGAATGGATGTTTTCTTATGCCTGGTTATACTTTGGAATTTGCTTTTTTGGATATACTTTCTTAAAATAAAATCCTGATATTAGTTTATTTCCTTTGAAAGGAAGTCATCAAGAGAGATTCCTATTCTCAGTAATTGATTTCCATATTCTGATTTGAATGCTGGTTTGAAGAAAATATTCAAGTCAAATTATTATGTAAATAATGTACTATCATTTTCATTTAACTGAGGCAAAAATATTGCTGACTTTCAAATTTTTATATTAAATATTGATTTAATTAAATAAAATCTGTTATCTTAATAAGGTTGAAACTCATGCCTTTCTTTTTTTAACCAATTTTGATACACAAAATGGCAAGATAGCGGGAAAAGAGAGATGATTTAGCTGTTGACACTCTATTTTAAAATTTGTATTCCTGATTGTCTTCATCCATTCAGACTGCCAGAACAAAGTGCCATAAGCAAAAATTTATTTCTCACAGTTCTGGAGGCAGAGAAGCCCAAGATCAAGGTGCCTGCAACCAACCGTGTGTGCAGTCTGGTGGCCCCCAGTCTTTTCACTGTGACCTCCCATGGTGGAAGGAGCTGGGCAGGCCCAGGGCATCTTAATTCAGGGAAGCCAGTCCATTCCTGAGGGCTCCACTCTCAGGAGCTAATCATCTCCCAAGGCCCCTCCTCCTAATACCATCACCTTTGGGGGTAGGATTTCAACATAGGAGTTTTGTCAGGACACAAATATTCAGACCATAACATTAATCATAATGGGAAGTGATGGTGAGAAAAAACAGTCCCAGAACTTCACCAGAAATAGTCTGTTCTTTCCAGGAGTTTTTTCCCAGAGTATACCATGTGCAGAGGTCATAGAATCTAAATCCCAATTTTCTTCAAACTTCTTCTTTAAGCCAGCGATTTTCAACCTTTGTGCCCCCTCCCCAAAACTTAAGTCATGCAATATCTGACTATTTAGTCAGGGGCTGTGACCTCTTTTCCCTTAGGTTGTCAAAAAAAAAAAAAAAATGACAACAGCCAACACAATAGCTGTCCTGTGTGAGTGAATCGATATTATACCTATTTTTTTTGCCAATATGACAAAAAAAGTTTTTTTGGTGTGTTATAGAATTTTAGTAATTAGTTTATGTGTGCCATGAGATGGAAAAGCTTGAACATCGCTGCTCTAAACTACTAAACCTAGAGATTACACCAAACACAAAAATGCTTTGTTTCGCTCTTTCTTCATATCCATCCCTATTGATGTTCCAGCCCCCAATATCTCTCATGGTCTTCACGAAATTATCCTAGCCAGTTTCGCTGTCTCTGCACCTATTTCTTTAAAACAAGAATCTGACCACATCACTCATTGCTTAGAGATCCTCGTAATTTCTGAACTGGATGTTATTTCTCACTAGTTTTTCTTCCTCCTATAAGCTTCTTGTAAGAGTGTATTTATCTTTCCATCGCTAGCACCATGAAGAGTATTTGTACAGAGCGGATGCTGAATAAATTTATCAACTAAATGAAGATAATGTGTGAGTGTTCCTGGGAAGCCTTCACATGCATGTTCTGGACCATATTTAACCATCAGTGACACACATATGCTCTAGAAAAGATTTCTACGGGGATTAGAACTTTGGGTTAGTAGCACTCACTTTGCTTTTTAAGTTCAGATTCTTTTGATATTTCCCAGACTTGAGGTATAGAGAGGTAAGGGGCGAGACTGCTGGCCTTTGCCCCCATAGGAGTCAGAGTTTTAATTACCTGAAACTTCACTTACGGAGAGTATAATAAATGTAAACCTTTTATATTTATAGCAAATGGGGTAATTCAGATGTGTTGATGCTTAGGTAGTGTTTAGTATAATCCTTACTCTTACGGAAAAGACTGTATCACCATCACAGTAATAATCCATCACAGTCTGGTTCTGCTCCTATAGTTCAGATCAAAGCTATTATCAAGCTACAGGCATTTGTAAGTCATCTTTATGTGCCTAGAACACTGTGAGGGGTCTGAGTACAATTTCAAGATTAGGCCAGAGCATGGCTGATGAGTGGGCTGATAAATCTCTCTCAGGGAAAGAAATGAATTGTATTTAGAATTAAGATAAGATAAAGAGAATGGGCCGCATTAAGGATTGTTTAGAATGCCTGGCAGACAATTAAAATGCATTGATACAATGACAGGAATTCTTATAATGACATGTAAAGAAAAACACACAATTGTATATAATGGATGGATAGATATGTGATAAACTAAATATAGTAAAATATTAATAATAAAATCTAGTTATTGGTCTATGGGTGCTTATTGTAAAAATTATTTATCTTTATGGTTGAAACTTTTTACAGTAAAATGTTTGAAAATTTGCCTGTACACAATAATTTCGGCTATGTATTTAGCACATATGAAAAACTGGAAGGAAATGGCCTGAATGGGTATTTGAGCTAAAATAAATCAATAAATAAATAGGTTAAACATATTTATTTTTCATGGTTTTTATAATGTAAGAACATTTAAAAAGTAAAAGCAAAAAGGTTTTAACTAAATTTGTTTCTGAAATGGGAAATTCTTGTTCAGAATACAGGAGAGTGAAGACCCGTATTACTTTTGATAAATTACTTGGTCTTAAATTTTCTCCACCTCAGTTTTTTTTTAGAAAAATGTGACTAAGGATACTACCAACTTGCTGAGGTTGTCATGAGGGTTGAATGTTTCAGTACAGGTGGTGTGCAGAAGACAGGGCTTAGTACCTGGTAAATATTCGCTAATATTTTTAGTAAAATGACATTTTAGAAAATAATTCTAACCAAAGAGCTCCCCCCCCCCCGAAGTACCTAGTATTGTGTTTGTTTAGTAGGTGGTGCACTCTAATCCCTGGACCGAACAAGATGAACTTTCTTCTTTCTTTATTTCTTTCCCTTTTGATGAGCGGCAGTTTTTCCTTAAAGCTTGTTAAGTATTTCGAAGAGCTTGGGAGAGAGACTCAGAAGTGGCATCAAAGTTACAGTGGAGGGAGAGCAGCCCTCCCTCGCAGGAAGCCAGGAGTAGTATTAAGTTTCCACAGAGCACCTTTGATCCTGCTGGGTTAGAGAACAAGACAGGCTTCTGTAGCTGTTAGCCTATTAGCGCTCCCCGGGGAGAGAACCTGATCAGCAGCAGACACTCCATAGAGAAGCAAAGCACGGAGAACAGGGCCTCAGTTGAGGTTGGGCGGCTGCTGCTTGTGCTGGCAGTGATTTCTTCACCTTGAACGATGCTTGGAGCCTGTGTAAACTCAGCACACAGCTCTCTGCGCAATTGTTTATAGCTCCAACTTTCAGACTTTTCATTACAGAGGCTCCTCTTCTCTTTCTGGGCTACACTTACACCGAGATGATAAATGGCCCCACTGGGGTCGGAGGAGGGTCTAAGATTATAGATTGTGGTTTAAGTACACATCCTGTCTTTTCCTGAGCCTCCCCCCACAGAGGGTATGGATGATTCCTTTGATTCATTTCTTTTCAATAAACATGCAAAATATAATCATGGGCTGCCTTTTATGGATAGTTTACAGGTATCCCCTGGCTATGAAATCCTGAACCACATAAATCCCAAGCATAGAAATCACTATGCCAGAGCAGGGCTTCCCCTAAGGGTTTTTACTTGGCTGCAGGAGCTATATAGCCAGGACCTGTCTTCCAGGATGAGCAAATGAGGCAGGGAAAGATGGACCCCCATGAGATGGATGCTTGGTTCCCTTCTTGCCTCAGACTGACTCCTGCTGGGGATAATACCATTGTCAGGTTGCATTGCCGGCTAGAGAATTACACCTACTCCAGTTATACCCAACCTAACAGTGTCCAGTGGGCTTGTACTATGGTACCATTTGCAACATAAAAATGCTCCCTAGCCCAGAAATCTAAACGAGCATAATCTTTCTCCGTCATTTTCTGATTTCTGCTTTCCTTAGAGACAGGTTTGCTGCTGCTTCCGTCTCTGTGTACCTGGAGATGAGTGATTTGACATACAGTGAATGTTATATAAAGGTGTGTTGTGTGAATGAATAAATGAATGAATGAGGGCATTAGTAAGTCTGTTATAATAACATATTCTAGAAATACGGGCTGTTTTGATAATTCAGCCATCATAATTTTACATATATATTTTTGGAATATTGTACTTATAAATCATTTTATTATAACCTTTTTATAAGTTATATCTACCCATATATTTTTTGAAGTAACATTGTTTTCCAACTCTAAGTGTAACACATGCCCTTAGCAAAAAAAGGGGTAATATAAAAATATTTCAAAATGGCAATTGCACATTTTTTTTCTATACCCACAAATGACCACAGTTAACATGTTGGTGTGCGTGCACACACGCACACACACACACACACACATACGCGATAATAATGTTTTCTAAGGGATGACTGTGCCATGATACATTTTAACCAGCCCTCTATTGATGAACATTTAGGTTGTTTTAATTTTTTGATATCTTTTATAATTAAAAGTACATATTATTTTAGTCAGAGTTTACATATATGAAAGATATATTCACTAAAGTAGAATTTCTATGTACTTTCTATGCTCTAAAGAGAATATTTCTTTCACTTTGAGCCTGAGTATTTCGAAAGTCCTAATTCAGTTATGCTGAATATCTTAATACCAGCATTAAAGATTTAAAATTCAGTTGTTGCAAACACTCATTTTAGCCTTGAAAATATTTTAGGAGGAGCATTTCTTTTCTTATCTTTGAGCTGTACACTATATTTACCTACATGGTTATTGCCATAACATAATTGCTGCTTTTAGAGTTTGGCATATATTAAAAATCTGAGCTCTAACATCCAAAATGTCTTTTATGTTTCACTACATCTAGATGACATTTATACTCTCATCCAGGCTTTGAAATTGCCATAAAGCAATAGCCATTTACAAATAAATGGTCACAGAACTCTGTTGCTATTCAAATTTGAAAGAAGTGAACTAGTAGACTATTCACATATATATGTGTGATATATATATAGTCTACACATATATATAGTCTACATATATATGCATAAAATGGCAAGATAAATAGAGTATGCTGAATCTTGAGGTTTATTGTTCTGTGTGTGTGTGTGTGTGAGAGAGCAAGATGGGGAGAGGATGTGGGTGAGAGCGATGAGGGAGTTTCACCCCCTGAGAGAATGTAACTCCTTGTCTGTCTGTCCAGGCATCTGCGCCCTTGGTCCCCCTGCCCGGCGGCCTCTGCTCTCACTTCGCCCAGGCCGCCCGCTCTCTGCTGCTCGCAGTGTCCTGCCGTCTCTCCACAGCGCTTGAATGACTCTGGCACTGTCTGGACCTCACCTCCCATCTCTGCGTTTTTACCTCCCCCCACTTCTTTCCCAGTTCATTCATCCAGTTTACTGGCCTCAAGTGACAGTGAGGTACGATCGTTTAGCAGAAGGTGCTTTTCTTTTCTTCTCTGTGTCTCCCAAAGCTGGGACTGTTTCTGTGTTTCTCTGACAGTCCCATCCCTGTCCCCCAGTCCCATGGGTTTGTTTTTCGTTTCCATTGCAGTGATCTCCAAACCTAGGTCCCACACCGACTCTGCACACCTGGGGGGCTGGGTGAGCCCCGCAGGGGACTGAAGCCCGTAAGCTCGGAAGGAGGGTGATGGGCAGCTACAGGAGCAGTGGGGCTTGGGTGGGAAACATCAGGCCCCACACGGGCTTCTCCCGCATTGCTCCGAGCCTTGCTCCCGCACCAGTCCCCGCTCTTCCCCGCTGCTTGTTGGTAGCTCTGACCTCAGCCTCCCGCGCTTGGCTATTGCGAGCTGAGTCTCTGAGGTCTTGACACCGTCTTTGTATGAGTTTCCCCAGGCTTGCATTGAGTTGCCCCTGCCGGCCTGTCTCTCCTGTCCTCTCCCCTTTCTTCACCCCCGTTCTCCTCTCCTCTCTCATCTTCACAGTGGATCTCCCAGAAGTTTAACACCCCCCTCCCCCCAGGATTAAAGCTTAGGGACTGTAGTTAAAGCCCAGGGGCCTCATCTTGCGTTGGTAAGGGAGATGCTGGTAGCTGGAGGACTGTAGATCCTGTGAGGTTCACCTTGGTCTTTTTACAAACATTTTCCTCACACAGGAGAGGCTTTAGGCTTTCTATAGAAAGTGTCTGCGCCTCTCTCTGTAGCACCTCAGGAGATTTGTCTGGGCCCCCCCTGCTGCCATCATTGTATCTCCCTTGCTCCATGTCTGAACTCATTTCTTGTCTTCTTGCCTGGATCTTTTGGATAGATGCTTTAATCATAATTCCAGTTGGGTTCTTTATTGCAGGGTCACCATTAAGCACTATCTTTAATTCTTCCTCAGCTCTCCACTATACTCACTGAGGCCAATCCCACCACAATCTTAGACACATCTGTAGCTCCCAGAACCTAACCCAGATCAGATGCAGATAGTTTTGTTGTGCCCAAGATAATTAGCAATGGGGTGGCATCATTACAAATTTAATCTCTGGAATCAGACAAATCTAATTCGATTACAAGATCTACCACTAAAAACAGCGGGGCTCTGTAGCTACTCAGAGTCTGAGTTTTTCCATTGATAAAATGAGCGTGCTAACAGCACCGACCTTATAGGCTTATGATAGGCTTTAAAGTGTTACAAGTAAAAAAGAGTGCATTGCCTAGAACATAAAAAGTGCTTCAGAAATGATTATTATCATCTTCATTTCTATTCCAATTGGTGAGATTTGGTTCATAACGGTAAGTGGAAATTCTAGGGCAAAATAATCTATAAATGCATTTTCAATAAATGTTAAAATCTGGGTAAATTTTGTTTTCCCAGATCTACCTCTTTTATGATGATTCTTTTTCTTTTCATATAAAGTGATTTAAACAGTCAAAACAAGAAAAAAATAATGTTTTGCGCCCTGAAAACAGAAGCCACTGTACTTTTGTACATCCAGAGTTTATGTGGGTGATACCGGAGACCTCTAAATATGGATTGGTTACCGCCCCCTGGAAGTGTGGGGCCTCACTTGTGAAAGACAGACAGTAGTCAAGCAGGAATCGTAATGTTGAGGAGAAGCTAGGGAATGCTGTGCTCAAAAGAGGAACATATCCATAAAATAAAACATTACTTTCACTGCACTCTCTGCATTTTCATCCTGGTTCTCTCCAAGGTAAAGCTCCCCAGCTCTGCCCCGTTTTACGCGCATAGCTTGTATGTCGCATTTGGCGTTGCACTGTGGGCGGGCGGGTGGCTAATTCCTGCGGTCCTCCTTTCCTTGCCTGGTATTTCCAAAGATAATTTCCTCTTGTGTTCATCGACCTAAAAATGAAGTGGTGGTAAGTGAAGAGTCCCTGCCAGGGAGTGCTTCACACACAGTGTTTCAGTGCGCTGTCCCCTGCATCCCCAATCTGAGTCATAGCCCATTCTCCATGGCTCTCCAACCACCTGGCTCCGGAATATGCTTACTCCCCACACCCCGGATACAGAGGCAGCTCGAGCTATTTTAGGGGACGATTCCCTGTGCTGCCACTTAGTCCTGGTATATTAAACAGTTCCTCTGCTTAGGACAAAATTCTGGCCTCTAAGGGCTTTTAGAGAGCTCCAGGTTCAGCATTTCCCAAGCTGTAACGAAGTAATGCTACCGTCCCAAGAGATGGCAGTGTTCGCAAAGGGGGAGAAGAGCCTGTGGTCAAACAATTTAGTTACAGGCTTAAAAAGTATGCTGTTGAATTCTCGTCACCTAACTGTTCAAGGGAGCTGTGGATCTAAAAACAGCAACAAAAAGCACGGGGTGTGTAGCACTGCATGGCTTTCCTTAGCATCTTCTGGTGCACACACTGCGAATAGTTTCGGAAATATCTCTGGGATTCCACCACTTTACAGTAAAGGGACAGTGGCTGGCAAGACAAAAGCCTGTCACATTACTTTTAAAAAATTAAGGTCCAGTTTGAAAGTATGTAAAACTCCCCAGCGTCGGCCAGGGCACAGGCACAGACAGCTTAGCTTCCTGTTTGCCATCGTAATAGCTGGCACTCGAAGCCCTTTCCTGCTCCCAGGGCGCTTTCGGCCCTCTCCACCAGGGTTACAAATGGCCTCACGTAGCCTGAGCTGTCCCCAGAGGTGGATGCCAAGTCCCCTTTTGTTTCCTTAATGGGGCATAGCAGCCCAGAGCTCCCATTTCCTTGCTGTTGATGAATCATCTTTACCACTTTCCCATGCACACCCCATGCAATGTGAATGCTAATAGTATCACGCTGATAGTGACATCGTCATTCATTTAAAAAAATATGTCTTATGAATTTCAGAGAGGAAGGGAGAGGGAGAGAGAGAGATAGAAACATCAATGATGAGAGTCATTGATCGGCTGCCTCCTGCATGCCCCCTGCTGGGGATCGAGCCCAAAACCCCGGGCATGTGCCCTGACCAGGGATCAAACTGCGATCTCCTGGATCCTAGGTCGATGCTCAACTGCTGAGCCATGCCGGCCAGGTGTCATTTCATTTTTTGACCTGTTTCTTTAGTTCACTTACAATGAACATAATAGCATTGTGTCTTTCCTTATATTTCACAATAATAGTGCATTTACACTCTTTAGGAATTAGCTGTTTTTCATTCAAAGTGCATCTTTACTGTGTGTTTGGGAATCTAGACATGCCTAATGTATGGTAGAAAGGGCCAGTGGAAGTTCAGATTAGGATGAATGAATGCTTTCTCCATCTCAAACACAAGAAGTCGTTATGGTTAGAGGGAAATATATATTAAAGTCGATTTCTGTTTGTATGAGCTGAGTGTCTCCAGGATTTACTGACTTGAGTGTATAAGTGGCAATGTAAAAGCATCGACCA
This sequence comes from Miniopterus schreibersii, assembly GCF_964146895.1. Lineage (NCBI taxonomy): Eukaryota > Metazoa > Chordata > Mammalia > Chiroptera > Miniopteridae > Miniopterus > Miniopterus schreibersii. The sequence continues at coordinate 62,235,124 of NC_138111.1, read as the reverse complement.
CACATCTCCAGCCCCAAGACCCTCTTCACACTGCAGATGCAAAGGTCTGTCTTCTTCCAATGCAGAGCATCACTCACTACCTCCAACAACTGTCAGGGTGATGGTTCATTTTGTTCATTACAGTCCACATATCAGTGAAATCATATGGTTTTTGCCTTTCTCTGCCTGACTTTTTTTACTTAACATAACACAAACAAACAAAACAGAAACAGACTCATAGATGCCAAGAACAAACTTAAGTGTTGCCAGAAGGAAAGGGGTTGAGGGGATGGGGTGAAAAAGGTGAAGGAATTAGGAAGTACAAACTGGTAGTTACAGAATAGGCATGGGCATGTAAAGTAGAGCCTAGGGGAAATAGTAATAATATTCTAATAACTATGTATGGTGCCAGGCGGGTGCTTGAATTATCAGAGGGATCACTTTGTAAATTCAATTGTCTACCCACTATGCTGTACACTTGAAACTAATATGAAATAATACTGAATGTCAAAGAACCCACAGAAGTTAGTGTGGCTTCCAGGTCATGGCAGAGGGAAGGGCAAAACCTTTCATACTACACAGGCAAGTGCACACCCACACATCCAGGTTAAACCAACCTATCAGGAGAGAAAGAAGAAAATCTTGTAGCCGTGACTATCTGGAAACTATGTCAAAGCAAAGATCTTTTTCTTCCCTTTCTTTGGCAGTCTAAGGAAATAGTGTACCCTCGTTCTGTTCTCTCTCTGTGTGTCTCTGTCCCTCCCTCACCCCCTTCCTCTCTTCCTTCCCTTTCCTCTTCCTCCCTGAGCCCCTGATTGTGCCTTTCAGACTCTGTTTCATAATCCTTTTGTCTCCTACCCTTCACACTTCCCTCCTCTCAATAGGTTTATCTCCTTCTCTATGTTTTCCCCTCTGTTTGTGTGTCTCTCATCTCTTTCTCAGTGTCTGTCTTTCTGCCTCTTTTGTCTCTTCCCTTAGCTAACTCAGAATTCCTAACATTGGTTGGGCTGGAATCATCAGAGCCCCAGGTATGGGATAAACACTTATCCTAACAAGCTAACAATCAATTACCAATGACCACCAGAATTTCAGTCAGGGGCAAGGCCATTTCCTTTGTTCCAGCTCCAGTTATTGTAATCCTAGGTCACACTCATTATAACTCCCCTTGGTGATGTCACTGAGAGAGGAGAGGGGTAGAGAATGGAGGCGGAGACCCTGGCCCAAAACAGGGCTTCTATATTCAAATTCTTAGATGTAGTCTAACTCTTTAGTCACTATTGTTAGCTATCTGATAAGTAGCTCTCATAATTTAGGTTCTTGGAACATGGAGTTCCCAAGATACCTTTAGAAGATCTGCTGAGTGAAAACTACTTTTTAAAATTCAAACCAAGATCCTATTTGCTTTTCCACTGTATTGATAGTTGTACTGATAGTACAAAGTCATAGTTAAAACTGTTGGAGTTGTAACACAATTCAAGGTGGTAATACCAAACTGTTACCAGTAGTCATTGTATATTTTTACCACCATATTTGTAGTTAAAAATGTCTTTAATGAAGTAGTATAGGTTATTATTTTTATAACATCCTCTGAATAAACACCTTGTGTGATGAAATGTGAAGTATGTATAAAGAACTTTTGCTGCAAACTGAAGTGTGATGTCTCAAGAAAAGGGACTTCTGTGACTAGTTGAGTTGAATGCTGAACTAGTCACTTTTTTGTGTGAATATACTAAAAACTGCTAAATTGTACACTTTTATTAGGGTAGATTTTATGATATGTGAATTATATATCACATATTGAAAATAATGGCTTGATACAATAACCATTTATTTGTTCATGATTCTATAATTTGGGCTGGGCAGTTCTGCCTCTCTCACCTGGGGTCCTTCTGCAGCTGCTGTCATCTGGGGGCTGACTAGGATTCAGTGATCAGATGGTCTCATTCTCATATCTGGCATCTGTAGCTGGTGCTCTGCTGAGCCACTCAGATTTCCCCAAGTGGCTTCACATCCTCATTTAGGCTAGATAGGCTTCCTTGCGTGGCACCGCATGGCAGAAATGGAGGCTGAAAGGCCCCTTGAGGCCTAATCTAGGGAGTCCCAGGCTACCACTTCCAGTACATTTAAAAATAATAATTTAAAAATATATATCTTTATTGATTTCGGAGAGAGAAGGGAGAGGGAGAGAAAGAGTTGAAACATCAATGATGAGAGAGTCATTGATTGGCTGCCTCCTGCACACCCCCGACTGGAGATCCAGCCTGCAGCCTGGGCATGTGCCCTGACCAGGAATGGAACTGTGATCTCCTGGATCCTAGATCAATGCTCAACTGCTGAGCCATGCCTGGCTGCGCAAAAATCATTTTTAATTTTTCAATTACAGTTGACATACAACAATATATTAGTTTTTGGGTGTACAACGCAGTGATTAGACATTATATAACTTATTAAGTGATCATCCTGATATCTCATGCCCTTCTGACACCATACACAGTTATTAGAATATTATTGACAATATTCTCTATGCTGTACTTTACATCCCCATGACTATTCTGTAATAACCAATTTGTACTTCTTAATCCCTTCACCTTTTTCACCCAACCCCACAAACCCCTCCCTTCTGGCAACCATGAAAACTCTCTCTGTATCTCTGAGTCTGTTTCTGTTCTGCTTGTTGCTTTATTTTGTGTTTTAGATTCAATTGTTGATAGATATGTTTATTGCCATTTTATTGTGCTTATTTTTTATCTTTTTATTCTTTTTATTCTTCTTAAAGAAGACCCTTGAACATTTCATGTAATACTGATATGGTGGTGATGAACTCCTTTAGCTTTTTCTTGTCTGGGAAGCTGTTTATCTATCCTTCAATTCTAAATGATAGTTTTGCTGGGTAGAATAATTTTGGTTGTAGGTCCTTGCTTTTCATCACTTTGAATATTTCTTGGCACTCCCTTCCAGCCTGCAAAGTTGCTGTTGAGAAATCAGCTGACCATTTTATGGGAGCTTCCATGTAGGTGACTAATTGCTTTTCTCCTGTTGCTTTTAAGATTCTCTCTCTGTCTTTAACCTTTTGCATTTTTATGTGTCTTGGAGTGGGCCTCTTTGGATTCATCTTGTTTAGGACTCTGCCTTTCCTGGACTTCTATGTCTATTTCCTTCACTAAGTTAGGGAATTTTTCTGTCATTATTTTTTCAAATAGGTTTTAACTTCTTGCTCTCTCTCTTCTACTTCCAGTATCCTCATGGTGTGAATGTTGGTAAGCTTGAAGTTGTCCCACAGGCTCCTTATATTATCCTCATTTTTTTGGATTGTTTTTCCTTTTGTTCTAATTGGGTGTTTCCTGCCTCCTTATATTCCAAATCACTTTTTTGATTCTCAGCTTTATCTACAATACTGTTGATTCCCTGTAAATAATTCTTCATTTCAGTTAGTGTATCTTTCATTTCTGACTGCTTCTCAATTATGGTTTCCCTGTCCTTTTTTATGCTGTTGAAGTTCCTCTAAGTCCATCTACTCTTTCCCTAAGTTTATTGAGCACCCTTATAACCAGTGTTTTGAACTCTGCATCTAATAAATTGTGTATCCTCATTCTGCTTAGTCTTTTTCAGGAGTTTTGTTCTGTTCTTTAATTTGGGACATGTTTCTTTGTCTCTTCATTTTGGCAGCCTCCCTGCATTTGTTTCTATGTATTAGGTAGGGCTGCTACATCACCTGGGCTTGGTAAAGTGGTTTAATGTAGTAGGTGTCCTGTAGGCTCCAGTGGCTCAGCCTCCCCATTCATCTGCGCTGGGCCCTCCAACCAGGCATGCACCATCCCTGGTGGGCTGTGTACACCCTCCTTTTGTAGTTGAACCTCAATTGCTGTTGGCATATCATTGGAGGGGTTTACCCCAAAGCCCATCGGCTGCAAGGACTGGCTGTGACCACCGTGGGGCATTACTTCAGCAGGGCTCTGGTGCCTACTGAGTTTGTCCCTTGAGTGTTGTCATTTGTGGAATTGGTTGGGTGGTGCTTTGACATGATCTGAAGTTGTCCATTAGGTGTAGTCATTCTGGCTTCTCCTGGGAGATTCAGGCCAAACTCAGCCACCACCTATGTTCTTCCCGAGCTACCCAGCATGAGCTACAAAGCAATCTGCTGATGGCTGCTACTTGTGCTGGGCTTGGAGGTCCCCAGGAGAGGCTATTGTGAACCAATGCTTACTACTATGAGTGATGGGCCTGGGGACACTGAGCAAGAGGGATGGGGCACACCAAGGCCAGATGCTGCTTATTTGAGTGATTTTAGGAAAGTCTGAAGCATGTGCCAAGACAAGCCATTAGTATGAAAATGCCACGGGAAACAGTTTGGGTGGGCCCTCAAGTTTGTGAGGTAAGGTCTCAGGGAATCACCAGAAATAGATGAACAGTGTGGTCCAGGTTGATTGAGACTCAGATATGGCACCTGTCTGCCAGTTCTGTAGGGTGAGGGATCAGAAAAGGAACCATGGCCTCTGCCAGCACTTCTGTATGGAAGGAAGCTGCCTCTCTAGCTCTCTCCCTGATGCTGGACAATTCATTTGCTCCCGGTATGTTTTTGGTGCCTTTCTAGCTGCTTCCCAAGTGCTGGAGCTCAGAGGGAGGGAGTCTGAGTAAGTGTACAGGCCCTATAAGAGGAACTGCCTGGGACTCCAGAAGCCCTCTGTCTCACTCACCCACAGTCCTCACTGGTGTTTACAGCTAGTAGTTATGGGAATTTCTCTTCCTGGTGTGGGAATCCTGGGCTGGGGGGCCTGGTGTGGGGCTGGGACCTCTCGCTTCTCAGGGTGAACCTCTGCAACTGAGATATACCCCCCCCGACTTTTATCCACCACTTGTGGGTGTGGGACCAGCCAATTCCACACTTCTGCCCCTCTTACCAGTCTCACTGTGGCTTTTTCTTTAATTCCCTAGTTGTAGAACTTCTGTTCAGCTAGATTTCAGGCAGTTCTGAATGATGGTTGTTCTGTAGTTTAGTTGCATTTTTTTGTTAATCACTTTTTCATGTAACACTGTTTTAATGTGGAAGCATGACTGACAGTCCAAGTAGAGTTTTTGAGATTTAGGTATTTGGTGTATATTTCTACAAAATAAACACAATAACCTTGTCACATCAAGGAAAGTAACTATTTTGTATTTCTAGTTGTTGCCAGTTACCAAATTTGACCTTTCCAGTGGAAATTAAAATTTTGAAAATCTTTTGTATGCCACCGTAAGGTTGACAGCATTCCAATACTCAACAAAATTTCTGATGAGATTTATGGTGATATTAAATGTAATTTTTTGGTATTGTGTAATTAAATCTGTCAATAACTTGAATATGAGCATATTTGCTCCATTGGGCTGGCGCTTTGACTATATTCACATTACAGTTCTATGGCTCACTGAATGTCTAAAATTTAGCCTCAACTTCATTTGTCCATCCATAAAATGGATCTAGTATAATTGCTTTCCAGAAAGTTTATGAATATTAAATGAAATAATACAGAGTGTCTCCAAAAATGTATATATTTTGAATAATTATATATTCCAGTGGGTTAAATCTGAAAAGAAAGAAACATCAATTGACCTACCGGCTGTTAAAATGTGTATACATTTTTTGGGACACCCTGTAGGTAAAAAAATTAATACACTGTAGGACCTCAATAAATGTTACCACTCTTTTTATGAATATAAATAATTGTGTTAATCATACCTGTTTCATAGGATATATTGGAGAGTAGATAATAAATTAAATGGAAAGTATCTCAAAGAATGTTAGAGTCCTCTTTCCCCTCCTCTTTCCCTTTCTCTAGCATTCCCACATCCAATCTAAAAATAAAATCTACATTCTATAACAGAATCCTGTGAGGAAAACAGAAACTACATCTGTTGTTTAAATGAAGAAAATGTAATTTAAACGATGGGTTAAACAAGTGTTGGATAATTGGAATGGAGAAAGAGGCCTCTGATGCTAATCAGAGAGAGTGGGTGCAGGAAGCAGCTCCACCCTTAGTGCTTGGGGACCAAAGGAAGAATTAGGGTTACTAGGAGCTTGGAGAAGAACCCTATAGATCTGAGGACCACACGTCTTTGCGTGGTGCTGTACAGCCAGTGTTGGTATCTCAGGAGCTCAGTGGAGAGGCCTTAGGGAGCTCAGACTCCCTATGAGTTGGTTCTAGAAGAGCTTGAGAAATCTGTAGACAGACTAATTTCTGCTAACAGAATAAAGGATGCTTGTGAAAACAACACTGCCAGCAAATAAATGTGAAGGAATAAGCTCCTTGCTCCCCGCATCCTGCCTCCCCCAAGCCAGCCTCTCTGCAGTGCCCCCATTTCAGAACCTAACAGGAAGTCAGCTGGCAAAAGAGAAATGTGTGCAGAAACCCAGCCCCAAAACCTCAGTGCCGATTATAGAAGCTGGGTTTGGGGCTATGAACCAATAGCTTAAAAACTGACAAAATTCTTACCTGGCCTCTACTGAGAGGCAAATGAGAGTGGTTTTCGTTTTTCAAAGAATGTACTTGAGGTGAAACTTATCAAGAGGACTTGAGATGTGAGTATTATTGGATGGACTCTGTGGACTGATTTTCATATCTAGTTTTTGGAGAGACTCACTTATGCCATCCAGCACAATTGTCATGACTATTTTTGCAAAAATAGAAATCCAGGAAGCCACCAGGAGAATGAAGCAATGGTATTTGTTCTGGAGTGACTAATTTAAAGGTGATCACTATGGCATGCCTCCTTAAGCTTGCTACTTTTCACACAATCAGGTTTGCAGTATTTTCATTAGTGAGGGTTGCATAACCAATGTTTTATTTATTTATTATTTTTTTATTTATTTTGAAGAGGACTGTGTTGTAATGAAACCAACATAGCTACTAGAGGAAGAGAACTGGGCTGTTGAATAAATGCGATTTCATTGTATTTTATGTGATTTCAGTGTACTTTCAGTAAATTTGACTTGTAAAGTAAATGTGTGTGTGCTTGTGAGAAAGAGCTAGAGAGAGAGAGAGAGAGAGAGAGAGAGAGAGAAAGTTTCCAAAAATTGCTACATTTTTGCAACAGAGCATAATACCTGGTAAATTTATGAATTCTGTTTGAAAAAGTTGTGAAGGCAAGAATATATATGTTATGCGTTTTTCATAATAAAGTTATTAAAGCAATAAATAAATATGTTTCAGTATCATAACATGGTTTCATTTTATGCATTAATCTTTTAGAATGACATCCACAGCATCTTAAATAGAGAAAAGTTATAATATTCAAATTATTTTTCTTTCTCTGTCACATTTGCTGTAACTTGACTGCTCGCATGCTTTTTCTCTTCATTTAAAGGCTACTACTAATATTTAGATCATTGATTAAATATAGTCAGTTTGACATAGAAGTTTTATACCCTAGTTATTGTTTTCTAATATCTATTTAAGAATACCCATTGATTTCCAACAGCAAATATAATGAAATTAATTATCTGAAAATGCAAGCAATAATGTCATCAGGGCTGGTACATTGTACATTGGATGGAGTTGGGGATCTTCAGCCTGGAAATGCATATGCAATTTTGTTTTTTTCAAAATCAGAGCAAAAGCAGCCAGATGGAACATGATGCGAGGAATTTGAGATAAGCACTATTGGAAGACGCTAAGTTTTTCCCCATGTTCACAGGCATTTTTGCTTTATTTCATTTAGGGAAATCCTTTGGAGATGTTTCCAAGATGTAGAACCCTTGTATGTGAAGTACACCAAATGAAGCTGGAGCATCCACATTGAAATTACTTCATGTTGTGGTAGGATAAAATGATTCTTAACACATTTGCCTTTGGGAAATGTGATGTGTGTGTGTGTGTGTGTGTGTGTGTGTGTGTGTAAATAAGAATTATGAAAGTTTGTAACCTAATATGTAATTTTGAGATTCAAAAACAACTCTTTTTCATGATTTTGTAATAATTATTTTATGGCTCCTTGAGAGAATTGGGCCACAACAGGGAATTCAAATTTGCTAAATATTAATGTCCTACTAGAGCATCTACATTATTTATATTAGTCAATAGATCAACACAACAGCTGGAGAAGGTAGGCATTGTCTTCACAGTACAGATGTTCAAAACGAAGTTCAGAGAAATTAAAACCTTGTCCAAGGTCATGAAGCTAGTAAGTTGCGCAGAAGGGATTAGACTCAATGCTCTACGATTTCTGTTGTCATGTGATAGGTGAGGAGCCAAAGAATTAACACAGGCGGAGGGCAAGACCCTCAAGTTTAAACTGACATTTAAAAAAGAGTCGTAATTGTGCTCCCTCAGATAGAAAACCAAAGTGAAGGAATGTTCTTTATATTCACTGCTCTTGAAAAGACAGAGAGTTCTGTAAGTCTTGACTAGTTACATAGATAATGGTGTTTCAAAGAAACTGAAAGTTATAGAAAAGCTGACATAAGAAATGTGTGCTATAATTTCCCCATTCACCTTTGCTTTAAAATGAAAATCTGTAATAGGCTTCCTCTATGCAAGTTTGTGCCGTGGCTGATGGGATACTTTAATGGCAGTAGTGTCAGGCCTCCCTTTATGGCCAACTGGTATACAGCTCAAGTAACTTGAGTCTCATTTCCCTTTTCTGTTACTTGTACCATGAGGCTGCTGCAAGATTCCACTGTAATAAGAGATAATGAATGGAAAGCACCTATAATTCTTTCTGGCACCTAGTAGATATTCAGTAAATAGAAGACATATCAAAGACCTTATGAAATAACAGCTATTACAATATAAGCCATTATTTGTTATATAGGTCTATCCATGAAATTTGTAGTTAAAGAAATTTTAGGAGAAAGATTATATTCAACATTATGTAAGGTTATGTTTAAATGTATTTTACTTATGTAGAAGACGTTTGTTTGGGGGAATTGCAGATAGCTGATTGACACCTTTAGAAATTTCAGTACATTTTAGGGCATTAGTTTATAAATGGCAGAACATAGGCTCTTTTGTTCTAGAGACTCGGTGATAGTACTTGATATAGTTGATCTAGCTGTCCTGCCTGAACACTTTCTAACACATTTTTCCTAGTGATTGCAAGCCAAATACTCACTGTGTGCCCGTGAGTCACATTCGCTTGGGTTACTCAACAGTGACATCCTGGGAGTCTGTGGCGCATTCTCTCGTGGCCTTCATGCCACAGGGTCTTGCCTCTGTGTTGGCAATAATCAGCAATATTTCTGTGAGAGCAGGTACCATGCCTGCAGCTGAAGATTACATTTTAACTTTGTATGTTGTGAAAAGGGGAAAAAAGCCAACTTCCACTGTGCATTTCTGAGAAGCCTTCAGTCATCCTCCAGGTCCAATGTGTGGTTTGTTTCCTTTTTTTTTTTGGTGGAGTAAAAGCCTGTAAGATTAATGAGTGCAATGAAGATATTAGGCTGGAAACCCCAACATAAATAGACAAAGGCTTCCCCAAGGCACTATGGGAAGGGACTCTAGGCCATTCTTTATTTAAGCTATTTTGAATTACTTCCCATTCTGAAAACACCTGCAAAATTGTCCATGTCCTTCCTATATACTGTATTACTTTTCAATTCAGGAGTTTTGCATTTGTACAGAAGATACTAAACAAAAAACTCCACATTTCCACTCTATATCCAGTGTTGGATTGAGTTAAAAAGTTGTTGTTTCTTAGCAATAGAATTGCAGTCATTCAGGGTCTTGTTTCTCTTTGCTTTTTCTCTGTAATAACCCTGTATTTGCTTCATGCCTTACTAACTCTAAGATAGTAAATTACTTAACTTCTTTAATCTCAGTAATCCCATCATAACATGAGGGTCATAACAGTTACATTGCAGACATTTAAGGATTACAAAGAATATATGTAAATCACCTGCTGCTTGGAACATTGCTAATGGTCTTTATGGTAGCTCTATATGTAGATCTGCTAGTAGGTATGATAATATGTGAATACCCCAAATATTCATCAAGAACTTCTTGGAATCTTCCAGAATAAAGACAAAATTGTTTCAAAAGGTTGAGTGACTTATGACAGGGGGTCGTTATAGGAAGCCTCAACTTGGACATAAGTCCCTAAACCAGGGAAAATAACATTTTATTTTCTAATTACCAGGCCAAGGTAACTAGGTTTATTCACATGACTCATATAGTAATGTGCCTTTATCATGAGCTTTTTCATATTTGTATCTCTAGGCCAACTAATTCTGGAGCTTTAAAATGTTTATGAACCTGGTGAGTTTATAAAATATATATTCAACAGGATATTGTTCTCATGATCTTGCTTTTGTAGGACATGTTGAGCTTGGGTCCTAAGCCCACATTTTATACGTAATTATTTAGAACAGGAACCATTCTGGTATACACCACTAACCGGGGCTTACTACTTGTTTCCTTGAAGGTTTAAGTTTTACACAATCTCATTCTGGAGCTTTATTATTACAGGCCAAATTGAACAACTTCATTCAGTATCTGTTAAGACAAATAACTAAGAAACAGATACGTTTCAATAATTTTTCAGTAGAGTTACTTTGCAAAGTTTTTGATTCTGTGGACATATAAGAAGTAAACAGAACAAATGAGTAGAAAGAAAGAAATAGATGCTGTCCCAATTAATAGCAACAGGAGTTCTGATTTGGTTCATGCTCCTTGGAAACCTAATAACCAGCTTCTTCCATATGCATTAGTTTATCAAATCTTCACTAGTTCTTTTCAGTAGTGAATAACCACATTCTACAGATTAATAAAAATAGTTTTATAAAAGTTACTGGCTCATCAAGTTATGACGTTAGGAAATGGTAGGGCTAGGACTCAATCTTGGCACTGAGTTGGCATGCAACTGGTACAGCTGCTTCCTAATCCAAGGATAATTCAATTTCCCAGCCGTGAAAGGTTTTGTTTTATGGCAGCCAGTGGTATAAGCACATATGGGAACAATAGGCTTATGTTTGTTTTGCTTAAACTCCTAAGGAGTTAATTCACCATCACCTGCTGAGTTAGCTTTTGAAAGGCGTCAGTGGATTAGGACGTTTTCATCTGCTTTGTAAAGCTACTCAAGACATTTTCTGAAAAAAGTGTCTCAAGTATCTTCTGCAAATTCTTGTTGTTTTTCACCAACGCGTGTGCTGATTTTCATCGGTTCTGCTGAGGGTTTGAATATCCTCTCTCAGTAAATCAACTGCCAGCGTTTCCCCCCAGCTCAATAGCTGGGCAAATGACCTTCTCTAGGAATATATGTATATTCAGTTTGTATCTAGGTTTGGCTGTCTATGTGTCTAATTTCTAGCCAGTGGAGACTGAGCTGCAATCATTTGTGCCACTTCCAGGCCATGTCCTTAAGGGCTCCACACACCTGCTTCTCCTCCGTCTAGTAACTGGGAAAGTGACTGTGGGCTGGGAGGTCCTGGTGAACCACCTTCTGTCACATAGACAAGGACAGCTGTGTGCAAGTAGCAGAGCAACAACATAGAAGAAGCCTGGCTTCCTGGCCTGATTTACAGAGCAAACCAGTCCAGGGCTGATTCCTGCTGAACGTTAAGTAAAAGGTAAAAGCCATTGCCATTGAGCCATTAGACACGCAGAATACACACCCTGATGAATTAATGCGCCTTCCACAAATGTATTGCCCACGAATGCCCTGCAAGCTGAACCCCAAGAAGCCAATCTGAGCCTGAAAAGAAGCGCACGGCCCTTAAGTAAAGGGCACTGTGCTAGTGACCTGGCTACTGTGCATCTAGACTTGGAAGCATCTCACCTTGCCCACCTCTTTTCACCCCATTCTCCTGACCATCGCCCCCTGGCCCTGCTTTCCTTCTAGCCCATCCCCTCCTGGAACAGTATGTGCATTTGTTCCTTTTTTCAGCCCTTCTTGCTACGGCGTTTACCTTTCACACATTCACAGTATGAAGAAGGAAAATCTTAGGTAATAGGATTAATGAACCCAGAGGTGAGCTGCAGAGTACTGGCCCTGCTTAAAAATATTCAAAGTAAACTTTAAAAAAATATCAGGCTATCCAAATAAAATTTTTCTATAGTCCACGTTAAGTGGACATGTTAACTTCTGATCCCCAGATATCGATGTTCAGACCCACACAGCCGAAGCAATTTTCTTCATTGTTTCTTTCACTCAGTCCCTCGCCTGTTCTGTCCTCACTTGCATCCAGGTGAAAACCAAATTTTACTTTTTCACATTGATTATGTCCCTTTGAATCTTCATTTTAGAGCTTTTAAGTCTATAGCTAATTTCATAGTAGCCAAAGAATGCCTTAGTGTCATGGATTCCGAGCTCTCCTAGCTCCGTAATCCAGCTAAGTTATTACTTAGCCGCGGTTCTGCTGCAGGGCATGTTTGCTACCTAACCACTGGTTTGACTACTATATCGACACCCTGGGGCCCAGCTTGACATCCCTTGGCTCTTTATTTTGCCCCTTAATAGCACAGTGTTTGCATCTTCTGACTAGCAGAGTGCATGCTTAATATGCTCCTTAAAATAGCTCATGGTTGGTTGACAAGGACAGTGGCAGGATTTTATTATTTTTTGTCACTCCCTTGATGCCGCCTCTATTTCTGAGCATAGTTGCTGGTGCTTTCAGCTTAATAGTCTACATGCAGAATTTCATTTAAATCCCCTGAGGCACTGAGGTAAGTGTCCTGACCACGCCACGCCTTAGGCACTGACTCAGCAAACATTTGCTGGGGCGGGGATTATCAATAAGCCCTCTAGTTGTTCACTCTCTAATAGGGAAGATCAGTGAAATACGGTTTTTAAAAAATCTTTTAAGTGTAATCGCTTGAAACTTAAGTTTTAAGGGCAAGGATCAGGGAGGAAAATTGCTATTTTACTGGAGAGGGAAGAAGGGTCTAAGGTCAGGACATGTTTCATGGAGGTTCTATTGCGATTGAATGTGTGAAGCAGAGGAGGCAGACTCTGGCATGTTAAGTGACTGTTCCCATGATGCCATAGATAGTTCATGGCCGAGGAGTGGTGGGATTCACACAGGTACTTCTGATGTCGTCGCCAGGCCATCAGCAGTTCTTGCTGCAGAGCTCTTTAGTGTTTTACTCTTTCTGCAACCGAAGGCTCTTCACAGGTTTGTACTTCTCCCCACCCCCATCAGCATTCCACTTGCTTCTCAGTTTTAGTTACACTATAATTTAGTGGTGGAGATAATACCCAAATTCAGGCTTTTTCAAGGAAACACATGCAAATCTTGAGCTTCCATATGTACTCTTAGCTAAGAATGGTCCAAAGGAGATTCCGCTTGTGGCCTGTCCTTCGTGGGTGCCCCGCCTGCTCTTCCACAGTCCCTCCTCTTTCACTCTGCAAAACAAAGGCATGCTTCTCACTCTTGCCCTGACTTCCCCTGGTTTGCCACCAGTGATCATCAGCCAAGGGGAGATTCAAGAATACAGTGTAGCTCCCAGAGGGACAGACAGGTCCAGGAGGGCAGATCTAAGGAGCTTAGGGAAGAAATAAAGTGGGAACTCCTTATTTCACTCAGGTGGCAAGCTTATGGCAATGCCACTGTCTTAAAATACCTGTTGTCTGCCACTTGACCAGCGTTCTGTTCACCCACCCCTACGTTCTTTCCGACACCCTCTTGAAGATGGAAACTTCAAAAAACTATATACCCAAGGTTTTAAGGACTGTATATTTATAGCATATAATAAACCAGAAATTATATGATACAGAGCTATGCAAATGCATGGTAAATTTGTGTTTGGTGCCAACTTTGGAAAAGGTGTGGGAGGTGAGAGTATGCATACAGTGTATATATATATGTAGTGTGTGTTCAAAATTATTTCAAAGAAAAATACATTTGAAGACTTCCAACTAAGTTTGGTTGTTTTTTTAGGAAGCTGCTCAGGGAGGGTAGGAGGAGACTTATCCCCAAGTCTACATCATTCCCCAGGCTCCCTACCTCCAAGCATTTTATGGCTTATTCATGCCATTACTGGAAATTTGCCTTTTGGATAACTCAGGCATGAGTGTCAACCCTTTGAAAATAAATATAACCCAAGTATGTTGCAATGCTAATATTCTCTAGTTAATTTTACCACCATATTTTTACTGAGTAAATTAATAGCTTATATATAGGCCATTAGATTTTAGAAGTTAAAAAAATTGATGCATATAAGGGGTTTCAGGACTTATGTATTAAATGAGTGAATAAATGAAAGATTTATCCTAATGTAAGAAGGAAAATGGTGAGTTTTAGATCTTTCATGAGACTGTGAGTGCAATTATACTATTATCTGTATAAGTATTTGTCTAGTTTTGAAGGTTTATTTTCTGATTCGGGAGCTTGCTGTATCTTGCCTGAGCTTATCACAGTAATTTAATTGCACAGTATCACGACCATGTAAGTGCCAAGGAGGCACTCAGGGTGTTGTCATTATATGTTGCTCCCAGCTGTATCACTGGATCATTGAGAAAGGAGTTAGAGTGAAGCTTGTTTCTTCTCAGTTTGAAGAGTGACAGAAAGATTGTGACTGCAGCATAGTTAAATCTGAATATCTAGATGCTGCTAATAAACGCCCTGCTGTCTTAGAATTCAAAGAAGTGTGGGGCTTCTTGCCCTTTTCTGGCGCTGGTCAAGTCCCTAAGCTTTGAGGTAGCCTTTGAGCAAATGACTAGCTTGCAAACTTTGCCACTTTATATACCATATTAAACTTCATTACTGAATCACCTTATTTTCCTTTAACTGTATTTTTTTCTTTTTCCCCTTTTTAATCTCTCTTTCTATGTAGATTGTTGTGGGGATAAAGAGTGGTGGTGATTTGGGGTGGAGAGTGTTCCTTTTAAGATGCATTAGTCAATTTTCTTCTTTTCAGGAGCGTTTAAAGCAGAAAGTGCATAAATAAAATTAATTGCATAACTATCTAGACACCTGTCAAAATCTTGACATGCTCAGTCCCTATAATTGGCATTATATATTCAAAGTAAGTTTTGCAAACAGCGGGAGCACAGCTGCGTGAGAGCTGCCTGTTAAATAGAGGCAATCTTTGGTGATGGGAGGTCTGTCAGCAATTCTTCATAGTTATCGCAGCCACTAGGCAGAGTCTCACAGACCTGCCTTCCCCATTCCTGTTTCTTACACACACACATACAAAGGTTTAGGGCCTGTTTTGTGATTTCATTAGCCACTACAGTCTTGTTAAATGTCTTGACGTATAACCAAAATAGCAGTTAGTTGAGATAATACTAGTTTTAATAATTGAAAAAAAGATGTGTATAGTTTAAGCACAATAGAATTTTATTTCTTAGTCTTTTAGAGTCAAAATTAGATGACTGGTACATGATCAACTCTTATTCAGGTAGTGTTTCAAAGATTTGGTCTCCTCTTACCTCCTTTCTTGCTGTTTTCAAAGTGTGACTTTTAAGATCACCCTCAATAGTTTCATGCAGGGAAAAGACCCAAGGAAAACCTGTGGGGCTTTCTGGGGGCCAGGCTCAGAGTGATATTCCCCACTTTCACTCACATCCCATTGGCCAGAACTCAGCAATGCAATGGGAGCTGGAAAGATTGCCCACCTCTGTCCAGAGAGAAAAAATAGTTTCAGCAAATTGATAACCAGCTACATGTAAGATTTTGAACTACAGCCATCAATAATTATATAGAGGGAGAAAACATGACCAAAAATAGAGGCAGACAGGAGGCAATAGAGAAATTGTAAAATGTAGCATAACACTTCCTAAATGAGTTTTATAATTATATTGATCTTAATGCAGAGTGAAAGATGTTGATTAGTTTTGCAACCACTGACAAATTAAACACAGTCACAAACAATGCTGTGCCCCACTAGAGCTTAATTCTTACAAAGACTGAAAGAGAAGTTGGTCCATTTGTTCTGCTTTTTAATCTAGACTGGGTTGTAGAAAACAATAGGTGTTAATAAAGGCAAACACCAGCTTTTAGCTCAGAAAGAATTCAGGAGGGTGGGGATAGTCATTCATTCATTTATCCCACACACATTTATTAAGTACCTTCTATATACCCAATATGATACTTAGGCTTGAAGACAAGGTAACTTAATGGGATAGAGCCTCTGCTCACAGGACCTCACATGTGAGTAGGAGAAGCAAGCCTATAAAGTAATAACTAATTATATTATCGTAGTTACAATTCTATGAAAGCACAGTTGGATTAGTAATTACCTCTGCCTAGAGATATCAGGGAAGACTATGTAGAGGAGAGGCCATTTAATCTGGGGCTAGAAGCATGTTTTTTCAGGCAGAGGAGAGACTTTTAGGGAGCATTAAACTCATGGTCAAATATATGAAAAAAGCATGGCAGCCCAGGGATATGAAACACCATGGTTAAGCAGAAATAGGAAGTTCTTTTGTATGTTGAAAAATAGTGGCTTTATAATAGGATATAGGGGTCTGGGGAAGTCAGCTCATGAGCAATGATTTCAATTTTAAGGGTGAATGGAATGATAGGTCTTTAAGTGAGGTCCTAGCAGAGCAAAGAGTGAGTGATCCCCCTGAATGTCACTTCCTCACTGTCAGCACCTCCAGGTCTTCAACAGCTTTCTAAACGCAGGCCACAGGGCACTGCCCCCGCCCCCCGCCATGGAACTGTAAAAGGGATACAGCCACTCACATAGAATTTGCTGCAATGAAGTAAGTGGCAGGGAAGTAATGAAAAAAGCTAAGTGTGGTTTTTATTTATATTTATAATATTATAATGGCTTCAGGAGAAGCAGAGTTTATTGACTTTAAATATGAGTTGCCCTCACATAAATATGACAGAGCACAGAACTGCGCTGTTGAGCAGGCCCTACTTCATGGGTCAGTTACTGCTTAAGATCGCTTGTTTCTTAGCAGTGGATATTCCAGGATAACAGGATGCAGAAGTCATGGGGATGGGAGATAACATATTGTGTCATAGTGTATAGTATATAATATTTATAGTAAAGTGTGAGAGGAGATAATGAATTGAAAAGGAATAATTAACCAAAAAGCAACCAGAACTTAAAGGTTTGGAACATTCTCAAGCTATCCACATTGCAAAAAATGAGGAAGCGTGTTTTGGAGAAAACATGGAAGGAGTGGCTGGGTGATCTGTCTATGAAGACATGATCCATGGATGACTCAGCCATTGCAGCACAAATTAGGCATCGAGATGGGATTATATGAGCATAGACCCAGACTGCCAGTTTGGATTAAAGGGGACAGAGACTGGATGAAATAAAGGAAGGTTTTGGACTTCTAGGATCCTACAGGACAAGAGCTATGCACTATCTGACGTGAACATGCCTATCCTTCAAGAAAATGGAAGAATGACCCTGAGGACAATTCAGAGATCAGCCCAGGGCCAGAGGCAAGGCTGCCAACCATGGACAAAGGACTAGGGCCTCTACCAAGGGCCTCTGTCTCAGTGGGATCAGAAGATGGGGCTGCTACCCAGAGGAACATGGAAGGCAGAACATAAAGCCACGGATGATTCTTCTCAAGCCTTGAGATCTAATGGAATTTGCCTCACTAGGTTTTAGACTTTCTTGGGACCCCTCAGCCCTTTCTTCTTTTTGATGTCTCCCTTTTAGAACATTAAATGTCTATGTTATGTCTGTTCCACCACTATATTGTGGAAGCACATGTCTGGTTTCATAGGATCACAGCTGGTTCAGGTTGAATCGTACCTAGAGCCTCACTCATACCTGAGTTAGATGATATTTAGATGAGATTGGACTTGGATTTCGTGAGTGGATGAGTTGAGATTTAGGGGGTCTATAGATATGGGGTGAATGTATTTTATATGACAAAGGATATGGATTTTGGGGGACAGAAGGCAGAATGTTGTGTACTGAACACATCCCCCCCAAATCTGTTAGTTGAGGCCCTAACCCTCAATATAACTGTTTACCGATAGACTCTTTTAGGAGGTAATTAAGGTTAATTGAGGTCATAAGAAAAGGGTCGTAACCCCATAGGACTGGCATTCTTAAAAAGAAAAAGGTACCGGGAGTGTATACCCACCAAGGTGAGGCTATGTGAGGACGCAGCGAGAAGGCACTGCAAACTAGGAAGACATCTCTCATCAGAAACCAAATCTGTCAGAATCGTGATCTTGGACTTCTCACCTCCAGAACTATGAGGAAATAAGTTTCTGTTGTTTAAGCCATCCAATCTGTGGTATTTTTTTTTGACAGCTTTAGCAAACTAATAAAATGTGATCAAATGTGACTGACCAGTTATGTGATGATAATCATCATAATAATATTTACCGTATGCCAGGTGATATCAAGCCCCACATATACATGATCTCATTAATGCCGTAAAAACCCTCGGTGGTAATTGTTATGCTCACTCTTTGCAGACTAAGAAATCAAGTCAAACAGGAAAATCATCATATCTCCAAGAAGTGGAGGAATCATTATTATTCCACTGCAGTTGGGTTTCATGTGACCATCTCCAAAGAGCTTAATTTCTCTGAGTTCCAGTTTCACTCTTCATTAACTGATGATGATATGTGTGTTCCCCTCTTTAGAGGGTTATTTGCACGGTTTAAATAAAATGACTTAAGCAGATCCATTGTGTGAACATCTTTGTTAGCATCACTTATTTGGGTGACCTTCTATTCCCACTCAAATCACTGACTTTTCACAAGACTTTTCTCAAGATCACAATACCATTGTCAAAGTACCTTCCTTTAGAATTCTCATATGTAGGCTTTTGTTCTGACTACTGACTTGTCATTAGTAAAAGAATTGGAGCATAATGCTGTCTTTAATAGCATTCTTCTTTTGAGATGGTGGGAGAAGATTGGTTTCCTAATGATTCCATTAATTTACACCTGAAGGATATTAATAGAAATATTCTGAAAACTATTTTGCATTGAATATTTAATGGAACTGAACCCTGAAAGAAATTTATAGGTTTTAATATTAATCTTATTTGTGAATTCCATGGTGTTTTCTCTCCATTTCTATCTTTGAAGAATAAAATATTTGTCTAATATGATTCTATTTTTTACGTTTTAATTAGCGACTAGAACTTAGCACTATTTTTGTTGTTTTCCTAACAGAGTCTAGCTGTCTCTCTTTTCCTATATAACAATAGCTTGTTGTTTTTGTTTTTGTTTTTATTTTTATTTTTGGTACTTTAGGTAATTTCAGTAGAAGGTTTTCAATTTTTGGCAAACAACTGAATTTTAAAGTAATCAGATGAGCTTAACAATAAGAAATAACTTTCAAAGATGTTAAAAAAAAAAAGTAGATTAAAAAAATTGTACTTAACCCCTTTGTGACTCCAGAACATATATTCATGAGGCAACTTGGCTTAGACACAGCAGCTAATTGATTTTTACCAAATAAATGTGAAGAGATTCCTTACTATGTGTATTTTGACCCCCGTCATTGTGCTGTGAAAATATTAAGAATTTAGGTACTGTATTCCTATTTTTTTATGCAAATATAAAAAAGAGTTTTGCATGTATTCATCAAGGTTTATCATAGTGCATTATTTAACTTTTATGTTGCTTCTTCACTATTGTCTTGATCTA
The DNA here is from genome assembly GCF_964146895.1 of Miniopterus schreibersii. NCBI lineage: Eukaryota > Metazoa > Chordata > Mammalia > Chiroptera > Miniopteridae > Miniopterus > Miniopterus schreibersii. The sequence goes on along the minus strand of NC_138111.1, from coordinate 62,215,647 downwards.
AATCTTTTTCTATATCTTAACTATGGGAGAGCCAGAAAAAAGAGTAAGAAAAAATAGGTCAGATAACTGAGTACTGCACCAAGAGCCCCCTTTAGGTCAGAATGGTTTGACAGTTCCATGTTTGGGATCACTAATAAGGATTTAAAAAAAGGTTGTATGCTCTTATCTCATTTATATGTCCTCATAAAGCCATTGGGACATTTGAAAAATTAAAGTCCTTAATCATATATAATGTGTTAATTCCTTCCTTAATATCAATGGCTGAAAATATCTTCCAGGAATTTGTAGGCTACAAACATATATATGTATTCTTTTGTATTCTTTTGTATTTAATCTTTAAAAAAAGTATTTTTAAAACAAAAACTAAAGACCAATATTGATGAGTCTTTAGATGAGTCTTGGGTTTTTGACACAGTTTCTTTTAAAGAAAGATAAGTATAAAGCGATGGTATAATCCTTCAGCAAAATAAAAACCAGTATCAAACTTCAGATCTCAGAAAACAGGGAACATTCCACTTTAAATGGACAGCGTTGTTATCGTGATGGATTGATTCAGTAGACAATAGCTCCATTACCAAGGCAATCTGAATTAATCTGAAATTGAATCACCCCCTGCACAAACATTGGGGAAATTGAAGCAATTTTAGATTAAGACATATAAATATCAGGCTGTAAACTTTAAATTGAATTCAAAATAAATTGGACTCTTTATTGTCTTTTACTGTTTTACCTTTTTATGCCTTTGTTGCAAAGAGCAAAGTTATAGGAGGTTTTTTAAAATAGAAGTGTATACCAGAATACCAAATATCATATCTGGAATAAAAGATAATCTGAATTTTGTAGCAATTGAAATTATTTTCCTTTCCTTTAAAACAGAAAGTGTCAAATTTTTTTCATACTCAGCATAAAGTTGTTTACAGCTTGTGACAGAATGGAAAAGACATAAGTCCTTGACATCAAAGTTTAGTCAACCTGTCAGTCAAAATCAATTAAAGAAAATGCACAAAAGTAGGCATTTATCTGATGGACTCTCCTAGCTCACATTATTAGTCATTTAAAGGCTCTTTCTGGAAGACTCATTAGCTTGTCTATTTGCAAATGACTGCCACTATCTGGGCTTGCTGCCTCTAGGTTGTATTTTGCTGAAAGATCATGTTCTCTTGAAAGACAGCTATGTTGATCAGCATAAAGCAATGTAATAGAAGTTGACAGTCATGTGTGGGCCAAAAATGATACAGAAAGAAATGAGTTTCAAATAGCTAAATGTATTTTTCTCCCCATATTTTCACATTGGCCAGAAAAAACTGTTACACTTCTGTCAATCCATTTCTTTCCTTCTGCCCTAAATATTTCTACATCCCCATAAAATCTTTGGTTCCTGCCTGGTAGACCTACTCTGTAACTCCCGTCAGATTTCTGTACCTGTAGTGCACACATGCTGTCTTCTTCTGCTATTATTTTCACTAATGCCTGAAAGCAGAACAAATAAATTCATTAACGACAAGAAATATGTTTAGAAACAGCTACTGATGAGTTAGTCAAGAGTTCTTATGTAGCTGGTGGATGAGGGGGATAGAGATTCGGGTTTAAAGAGAGTCTTTGAAACCTTGCAAAAGTGTTGGGGCTTAAACTGAGGACTTTGGGGAACCCAATGAAGCCGGGGAATGCCATGATGAGATTATATTTTAGGAAGATCCTTCTGGCAGGAATATGGATAATATATTGGAAATAAATAACTAAAGGCAAATAGAATGTGTAGCAGAAAGTTCTATTATACATGGAGAAGTAATTAGGGTCCAAACTAAAGCTGTAACAATGAAAATGGAGAGTAAGTAGTAGAGTTGAGAAATATTGGGGTGATACATTTATTAAGCTTTATAACAAGATGTTAGGCAAGAGGGAGAAGTAGGAGGCTAGAATGAGTCCCTGATTCTCAACATAGGTTAGGATGATACGGGTGGAAATGTTATAGGCGCCAGAAACACCAGAAAAGGTGTTATAGGACAGCCCCCTGTGTTGGAGGGAGAGGGCTGTGTCTTCCTCTCTTCTTGTCAGTCTGGTAGGAAAGACTTCAAACGAGTGACAGACAGCAGCGTTGTAATAAAGGGAATTTATTAAAGAAGTAAAGCAAGTAAATGATCAAAGAAGCAAGGCAAGCAAATCTATCAAAATGCATCTGGCTTATGAAGAATAGACAGCTTCTCAGCTAATCCAACAAGTGTCTCCTGGTAGAAGTTTAGCCTTTTATACTGTGCTCTCAGGACAGACTCGATCTCAAGGTCTCCCTTTTACTTTCTTTATGGCTTTCCCAGAATTTATGAGAAGCATCTGGCAATTTTATCATGACAAGCCCCGAGACTGCTGGCTTCTGTGTTTAAGGAGTGAGAGAAAAACTCCTTTCTTCCCCCCCTTTCCCAAAACTGCTGACTTCTTTGTCTAGTGGGTGAGATAAACTCCTCCATCTCTCCTGCATTCTTTGGTTAGGGACGAAAGGCATTCCTTGGCTGGGGAAGTTCAAACCGGCTGCAAGCTGCCCAAACTGTTTGGCCTTGTTTAATTTTCTTGTCTCAGTTCCCCTATTCCTTCAGCCCTGGAATTTTCCTAGCTTCTTACTATCCTGTTACAGAAACATGAGCTTAGTTAGAGAAAGGCTACATTTGAGGGACTTGCTAGACAAGTAGAGGAAATATTCTGGGACCCAAGAAGTTCTGAATGGAGGTAAAGATCTGAAAGAACCTATGCCGTTGGATTTCTCTGAGTATTAAATAATGTCTGTAACATGCTTAGCACGGTGCCTTAAATAGGATAAGTGCTCGATAAATGGCAGCTGTTATTCCTGGTGGTGGAATGGAGAATGTGGGTATTTGGATAAATCTAGGATGGAAGTTTGTCTCCAGCACTGAGTCAGGAGGACAAGGGTATGAGGGAAAGAACTGAGGCTATAGTTAAGGATAGTTAAAAGGATGGGCCCTGGGAATTATGCTTCATCAGAAAATAAAGGAAAAAATGCTGCTAGGTTGCAGGAAAAAGGAGTGGATGTTCATAAATATATCTTGAAGATGATACATTGTTGTTTCATAAAAATTATTCATACTGCCCGGTGCTCTTTCCACCTTTTATTTCTTAAGCATTTATGTGATTTATATTTGCCTCATTTGTCAGCATGGCCTCAACATAAAAACATTTTGTATTTGAAAGCATTGACTAATACTATACCTGCTAGCTAATCAGTTATATTTCAGCCCTAGGTTTCCTTGATCTAACCAAACAACTAGAAAAACAGTGTTATACTGGGCCATGGCTCTGACAAGGGTCTTCATTTTTCCTCACTTCACCATATGAAGTATGTGGCCATGAATAACACATGAGGCCGCTAATCACGGGCATGTTTGGTACAGCCCAGGATTGTCACAGTGCCCCTTGTCGGGGTGGAAAAAATCATTTCCTCCCACATTTCTAAATTCTCTGGCTGGGCTGACAAATTAACATGACACAGAGTAACAGGAGAAATGACCAAGTTTATCACCTATGTACCTATGGGGGTTCTGTAAGAATATGAGATCCCAAGATCCATCGGGCAGGTGAAGCTTATACACCATTTTGAACTAAAGAGAAGGGTGCAGGGGTCCAGGATTTCAAAGGCAAACTAGACATTTTTCAGGTAAAAGAGAAAGAGCAGACATATGGTACACAAATTCTTGCTGGACCCCCAGAAACACTGGGACCCAGAAGGGTGTCCAACAAACAGATTTTGCTAGACCTCTCCCTGTCTGCCACATTTCATTCATGCATGCTAAGGTTCCCATTCCGAAGCAGGTTTTTCTATCCGAATTCCTTTAGTCAGGTAAGGGGGAAGGTAAAAAATAAATACGACTCTTCTTGAGTTTGTTGGGCTTTAATTGTTTCCAGCTTTAAATCGTCTGTGTGCCAGGGTGTCACATTCTGGGGAGACTCATTCTGGATCCCTTCGACCTCTATTAGGAAGATGCCAGGCCAGCGGGTCTCTCGGTGCGTTGCGAGTCTGGATGTGTGTGATGGCACCTCGGTAGCAGGCAGGATGGATGGTGCCTGCCCCACGGAGGCAGAAGTGCTCATGGAGGTGTTGTCAACCAAGCTCCCAAGCAGCAAAGAGACACAGCTATCTGTAGGGAAATGGAAAAAGAACTGCAAATTAAGCACGGCCAGGTGATTCACTGCTTTACATGAGTGTCTCTTACACCTATAAATGCTGTTTAGGGTTTTCCTATGCTCAAAACTGTCATTTAATCTGAATGATGTCATTGCATGTTTGAGAGTCATTTTGCAAAACTTACTTAAAGGGATCTGACATCCATACCATAAGGTGAACGTCCGGGGACAGGGTGGTAGTTTATTTGCCACAGCAAGTTTAATCTAAGTCACCAAATATCAAATTTATCATGAAAGATGGAATTCCAGGAGGTTTTCTTTTCCTCCTCAGTGTTATCAAACAGCCTGAGTCTTGCCAGAAGAGGGAATGGCTTGTGTGGAAAATATTTAATTGCCTCATTTATATGATAGGAGTGTTCTGAATCGACAACAACATATAAGGGAGAGCGGTGGAGTGATAGTGCCACGAAACCACTTCTCTCGGGTGACTGAATAATCCCCAAAGACTCTGGAACAGCACTGGGCTAGGGGTCAGAGGGCGCGAAGGCGGGCCTACGTCTTCCCTTAACTGACCATAGGAAATTAAAATCCCTTTCTCCATTCCACTCTCCCCGCTTTCCTCCCTCTCTGTATTTTTAGTCTCCCTCCCTCCCTTTTTGTATTTCCTCCCTTCTTTCCTCTGTCATTTCCAGAGTGCTTACTATGTACCAGCACCATGTTAGTGGTGGTAGTGGGAAAAGTCCCCCCTCTACTTTGATTCTTCTGGCGGGACTGGCAATACAATAATAAAATTGACCCAAGACTAGATTAACAGGAGGAAAACTAATTTAATACATGTACGTGGGGAATCATAATATGATGCTCAGATCATAAAGTGAGATGCAGAGAAATGATCGAACCAAGCACCTTTTTTATACTTTTTAGACAATAAATTGGTGAGAAATTGACAGGAGTAAGAAAGCTAGTGCTCATTAGAAAGGAGTCTGAGCAGGTTTGGGTATTTATCAGTGAGGAATAAACAAAGGTTGGACTTGGTTGTACATTTGTAAAGACTTTACGAGGTTTGTTTATACAGGAGTCTGACTCTGGATTTTTTCTAACTCTTGTGATGAGGTTCTCTCTGCCCTCGGGAGCAAGCAGGGCACCTGTCACTTGGGAGGTTTATCTCCTTTTAGGGGACTGAGAGGTCAGGGTTTTCTTGTACAGGCAATTTCTTAAGTAACTTTAATTCAAAATAATCAATGTGCCATTGTGAGATATTTTGGGGCAGCCTGCCCTGGGCTCTGGCCTTAGCTACTGAGATAACAAAGCTGAAACAGATTTCTTCTGCCCTGAAAGGGGGTTGGATCCTGTGATTCACATCCCTTGCAGTTCTGGTATTTTGTGATTTTTCTCCTGTTCACAATCTTATCACACAGGTAATGTCATTCTTTTATATGATAACTTGGAGAAAATGAATCTTGCAAGCCAGGTCACAGAGCTGGCTTGCAAGAGTCATTGGTGTATTCAGTAAATATTCACGGAGCACTCCATTGTGCCAAGCACTGTGCTGGCGGGACGCCCTGGAAGCAAGCACCGAGTGAAGTGGGAGCAGAGGAGGGCCCCGCATGCTTTTCCCAGGAACCTGAGTGAGGGCTTCAGGAGCACTGAGATCTAAGTCAGATTCTAAGGATGAGACAGGACAGGGCGGGCGGGAGAAGGGGCAGCCCTGGGGAGACAGGAGTGAGTGAGTGATCTTCAAGGCAGAGAAAAGCCTGTGCTATTGGGAATGCAAACTGTGTTTGTCAGCCTGCCAGTCCTTGGGCATCCGGGCAGCACCAAGCGAAGAGGAGGGGCAAGGATGGACGGCCTTGGAGTTGGTGTGAAGTCATAGAGAGCCATTCAGAAGAGTCTGAGCTCTATCTTAAAAACAAGGGAGCATCTTAATTTGCATGGTAAGATTTGCATTGAGAATAATAATTAATTAAAAATAGATATCCTGTGAGAAAGGTGTTAAGAGAATGTGGCAGTGATCAGACATTTATAAATTAGTTCCTTCCAAGCAAGATAACCTTCTGTTTCAGGTATGGATCTTAGTCTCAGTCTCAGGGGTGCTAAAATTTACTTTTTATAGCTCGCTCAATCTGTATTCTGGATTTGTATTTCCTCAGGCTGGAAAAATATGAACCCAGGCCACTGGCAGATTAGAACCCTTCCCCAGCTCTGCAAGGTTGTGTCACGGTCCCCAGGTTTACACTGTGCCCTGGTGTGGCAGGGGAAGGAAGTGTGCGCAGTAGTCGTCTGTTTCTGCAGGTATTGAAATAGCCATAGTTGCTTCCACATAGTTGCCGCAGCTTCAGCAGTCAGGTTGGAGACTGGAGCTAACTGCTGCGTCCCTGTGCCTTTCTCCTGGACTCTGTGGGCCCCGGTGCTCAGGGTATGGAGTCCTCGGCACTGCTCTGCGCTCTTCAGCCAGCCCAGGTGAAGCACGTAAGCCTGAGGCTTCTCCTTCCTTGAGGTTTCTTCCTCTGTGTTTGCTGATACCCCTCCATCCTTCCTATTAGCAAACGCTTCCAGCTCTCCTAAGCTTTCAGCCTTTTGAAAAACAAGCTGGAGACAACTGAACTCCACTTGGGCTTCCCATGTGGCATGTAACCCCCCTGAGACAACGGGGTCCAGAGCAGACAGCCCACCTGGATTGTGCTAAAAGTAAAGTAAGGGAAACACAAGAAGAAAACCACAAACAAAACAACGTCAATGCCGCAGTAGCACCCGCTTCACCTGCTTTGCGCACCATTGTCTCCCCTATTTTCTAAACTGCTTCCATTGAATTTCCTAGTTTAGGAATGTCTCCACTTTCAATGCCCTTATTTAATGAGCTTCTCGTTTGTGCAGCCCACTCGCCGGCCTGCCCATGTGCTGCTCCAGGTTTCTGATCCTCTGTCCCCCCGCAGTTGCCCCTTAGAGCCCCCAGTGTTGCAGAGGCCGCCGGAGCAGCGCGCAGGCCGGTGTCACCGCTTAGAACCCACTGCCCACAGTCAGTGTCGCCCTTAGCTCCCCCGTCACGGCGTGAGGGGCTTGTTCTGTGTCCTATCGAGTGCTCTCTAGCTGAAAAAATACTAGGCTTCTAGAACTCTCCTTGAAATGATTTCCCCACTGCCACAGAAACCCTTTGTCCCTGCCACTCTGTTTTCATGTCCTGGTCAGCGCTTGGGGACCTGTCTCCACTTTCGCACCTTCACTTGGCAGAAATGTGCTGGGTTTCTGAGCGGGGCCGAGCGGGACTCTGCACCTTCGTGGAGGGAAGTCTTACCGCATTATTGCTGCTGTAGTTTAGCGTCTCTGTGACCCAGACAAGCCTTTGCCGCTGGCCTGGAACTCAGCCCCAGCATGGTTTTCTGCAGAGAGATGAGCCTGTTCTGAATCCCATACCCAAGTCCAGAACTGCTTCTACTTAAGATTCTCGGGGCAGCGCTGGGGATGTAAGAACGATCCTATCTGTGTTCCCTGCCAGGAACGAGAAATAGATTATTTCTGCAGTTACTGAATATGTTTTTTTCCCTTTTCTTTTTTAGTGGAGTGTCCAACAAGTCAGTCTGCTTTATAGTTTTGGGTGGAGTGTGACTTTTTGAGAGCAAGATACCAAGATCGACAAAAATGTTTCCGTGCACTTTATTTAAGTGATGTCATTTCTAAAAGTCTATCCTAAGGAAATAATCCCAATGTAGACAAATCTATATTTATCAAGATGTTTATTAAAGCATGTTTATCGAAACAACATAAAGGACTATAATTTCATTATATCACAAAATAGGATAAAGGGATCATGGTCTACTAAACGATGACTTTTTTTTTTTTTTTAATGAAGTCATGACAATGATGCTTTAGAAGACAATTGTACCATGGAAAGTCTGAAGTTGTATTCATGATATGACACAGTTACATTTTAATTTTCAAAAGGCTGAAAGTATCACAAAAACGTTCAATCTATTGTAATACAAGTATTTCTACTATTGATAAATTATAGTAGTAATCAAACATAAATGAAAAAGTCATTAAGGCTGTGAAATTATAAGCTTTGTCATTGGTTTAAAAAAAGGGGTGATTGTAGCAAATACATTAGTACTTAGACTTTAGTACTAAAATTATTATTACCATTGTTAATAGTAATATTCGTGTTATAATTATTACTTAGAAATAATAGTAATGATTGAATAATTATAGGGATAGGTATATTTTTCTCTTATACAAATAATAAACTAATATTAATAACGATTTAAAGTTAGCTGTAATGGCTATAACATAATTTGTTCCATAAGAAGTTTACCCTTGTGTATATGAGGGTGTCTGTGGGTGTGTGTACACTTGCAGATGTTTTAGAAGAGTCATGTGTAAGGGCTTTAATACAATAAGACTTTGATGAAGTCCTATAAGGCAGCAAATACTTTTTAAAGTCAGAATTTTAATAGACATTTATTCAAGTTACAGTTCTGTGGCTTAAGAGCTGAGAAATCTTGGATAAGTCACTGAATCTTCTTGAGCCTCAAGTTTCTGCAAAATTAGAGTGAGGATCATTTACTCTGTGTTGCAAGGACTAGAGATAATGTCTAATTATGGCACAAAGTAGGCATTTACTAAATAGGTGTGTTTTTTAAAATTTTCTTTTTGTTTAAAATATTACAGATGTCCCTTTTTCTCCCCAATGACCCATTCCACCCTGTTCCTTCCCCCTCCCCAGTCCCTCTCCCCACCATTGTCCCTGTCCTTGGGTTGTGCATATATGCATATAAATTCTTTGGTTACTCTCTCCCCCTCCACCATCCGCCCTCCTCCATCCCTCTGACATTAGTCTCATCTATGCTTCCATGTCATTGAATCTATTCTGTTCATCAGTTTATTAAGTTCTTTAGATTCCACATATAAGTGAGATCATGTGATGTTTGTCTTTCTCTGCCTGCCTTATTTCACTTAGCATAATATTCTCCAGGCCCATCCATACTGTCCCAAAGGGTAAGAGGTCCTTCTTCTTTATAGCTGTGTAGTATTCCACTGTGTTAATGCCCCACAGCTTTTTATCCACTCAGCTACCGATGGGCACTTGGGCGTTTCCAGATCTTAGCTATTGTAAATTGCGCTGCTACGTACTAAATAGTTTTTAATGTATTTGTTGAAAAGACAGCAGAGCACGTTGGTTAAGGGCACAGAAGCTGGAGCTGGACTGCTTGGCTCTGAAACCCAACTCTGTCACTTACAAGCTCTGTGGCCTTAGGCAAATGACTTAATGTCCGTGTTCCTCCGTTTCCTCACCTATAAAATGAAGATGATAATAAGAGCACTGGCCTCAGAGAGCTAATAAATGACAGTGAATGAACAAACACATATAAAATAGCAGTACCTAGCACTAAGCAAGCATTCGGCGGGTGTCAGCTCTTACTGACATTTCACAGGGGACAGGGTAAAGGGAGCTAATACGGGTATCAAGCACATCACACACGCACCGTTGTCTCACACTTGCTGTTTGTGTTGTCTCGCGGAACCCTCACAGCCGCCCCGTGGGCTGAGGATCGCTTTCTGTTTTTCACATCAGGAAACAGGCTCAGTAAAGCACTCGTCTCAATTGTTTAAACCCTCTGTCTTCCTGTCCCTTCTTGTTAGATTGCTTTCCCCCTCGGGTGGATACCATGTGGGTTTATTGATTGACTTTCCCATGTTCTTCTTGTTTGTTTTATGGCAAATGCTAGAGTTAACTGGGGGCATCTTTGGTCTTATGCCCTTGCCCGACCTGCGTTGGCGATGCTCACACACCTGAAAGCCCACAGAGGGGGCACAGAAAGAAAGGGGCATTTGCCCCAAATGCTAAATTACATCATTTAAAGAACTTGTCCCCTTGGCATTTGGGGAACTGTGTGCCAGGCACAGTGCTGTGCGAGGATCATAGGTGAGCCAAAAGGACATGATCTCGCCTGCAAACGATTTACAGTCCCTTTCAAGAGAGCTATGTTTAAAAATTAAACAGAAAATGTAGACATACAAGTTGTCATGTTTACTGTAAGAACCAAAAATAGGTGCAGTAGAAAATGCAGAGGGTAATACAAATTTGATAGGCAGTGAAGGAAAGCTTCTCAGCGGAGGTGGCGTTTAAATGGGAACTGAAAGGATGAGTTTAACACAGTCCTGGAAGGGGGGCAGGAATATCCGTGAAAGAGGTGTCTCTGTTGCCTGGAAAACTAGAATATCAGAGAAATACAGTCCACTGGAGTTGTATTTTGGCAGAGCTTGGAGCAGGAGGAAATTGCATGTGGTCTCCATTACTCTTAGAAATTTGTTAAATAGCCCATGATGGATACGGGGGTTGCCAAAAGTAGGTTTACAGTTGTGAGTATGGAAAACATATTATTATTTTTTTGTTATTGTATTATTTATTTGTATCATTTCAACATGAACAACTGTAAACCTATTTTGTACAACCCTATAGAGTTATGCACATGAATTCTTAAGCATTTTAAGAATAGATGTAAATGTGTATGTCCCAACTGTTTTCTCTCTCTTATTTTTTCCTATACAGAACTGTCTGGTTTTGGTTTGCCTGGTTTATTTATTTTTCTTTACTCTCAAATACTGTTTGGTCACTCACTGGTTAATAATGGGTCCATTTTAGAGACTAGCTCTGAGGCTTTCTTTGGTTCTGCCCAGAAGTTGTCTGGTTGCTTTTATAAAGGCACCATGGTTTTCCCTCTGGCACTGCCTTCATTAGTAATTGTTAGCTGATCACTCCTGAGTGGGAAGCTTCTTTCTTATGCGCCTGTAGTCAGGGGTCCCCTGAGTAGCCTGTTCCAGTCCTATTGTCTGCCAAGCAATTCATTTCCTTTTGCCTTCCAGGATTCACTCTTGTAACATGCCAAACCAAGCCCCAAGCAGATGTCTCTCTTTTTCAGATGCTAGGCAAAGTATTCTTGGCTGATCAGTTCTTAGTGGCCCACAGGGGCTAAAAGATTTTCTATCTTATTTATTTTTAAAGCTTCTAAACATAAATTTGTTCTGTGAGAGAATCCAGATTAGTAATCAAGAAAATAATGATACTCCAAAAACAAATCAGCCAGCCCTCAAAAACTTGGGTTTAAAACCCACTCTTGAGATTCTGAGAAGTTAGATCTTTCCGTGAGCACTAGTTAAGAGCCTGTTTCACCAGGGGACTCTTCTAGAAACTTAGCAAAAAAGTTAGGAGACTGTGGTTGCTTTTGTTATCCCTGGGGAGCTCTCTGTGTCCCCACCTGTCACAGGTGGAAGTAGGGTTCTTGTGATGTCAAGAGAAAAGGGATTTTCTGAGACTCGCATAGGAAGATGAGATGTTGCAGAAAGCTTCATTGCTGTGGAATCAAGCCCCTGTGTTTCCAAGTCTCATTTCCCTCCTTTCCGCCAAGGAAGAAGCCCAGCTGTGCCTTTCGCCAGGGCTAGGATTAAAGCTGTTGCCCAGAATTTCCTCTCCATGTTTGCACAGTCTAATCCAGCATCAGCCTAGCTTAGTTTGTGTTCCCAGCTGCTGTCCATCAGTCCATTGTGTGTGGGGTCCCCATGGCCATGGGCCATGTGACTGTGGAGGGAACATGGGTGAATGCAAGAGAGCCACATGAGAGCCAAGAGCACTAAGAGAGAGAATACCTTTGTCTTGGTATTATGTACCCCAAAATTTTCAGGGGCTTGCAGTAGCCCCATCTGCTCTGGACAATGATCTCTGTTTTCAGGGTTGACTGATGGGCATCTTCTGTAAGTCACCCCAACTTTACCATGCATGCCTCTATTTCCCCTTTGTTGGACCCCTGGCCCAGGGGTTCCTTGCGAGTGTAAAGTTGCAGCTTCCTGGTGAAGCTGCCCAGATGGCCATGCTTATCACGTCTGGTCCCTCTTTTGCTCTTTTCCTGTTATTAATAACTAGCTATTTTCAATGGTATTAACAGGATAGTGACATTTAATTAGGAGAAAGTATGTGAAGGACTTCATAGACTTTAAATACATATACCAAAAAGTCCTCATGTGTTCACTCACTCATTTACTTATGCATTTTGATCCCATTTAGTGCCATAACCCCTAGAGTTATCATGGAAATAAAAAACAGAGAGATCATTTTAATTCAGCCCTGATTTATAGTAACATTATTAAGCAGCTTAATTATTTCCTGTGGTTAACTGCCCTTTTTACTTACAGTGGTCATCCATTGAACCAGAAAATATGTTTTCCTTCCTTAAAGAACCTTACTGAATCTTGCCATCTGAAAGTTTGGATGCCCCTTTTCCTTATTTGTAAAATAAACTCAACCTCTGAGGAGAAGTCAGACCTCTGAATGTATCAATGAGCGCAGACATAGTAGTGCTTTCATCCATTAGGATTCTTTCTGTTACGAGTGATAAAACCGTTTGCACAAAACAAAATAGGGATGTCACTGCTCCTTGTTGGATTGGTTTGTCAGGGAGGGTCAAAGAGGAAGCAGCTGGAACATTCCAAGTGGGTAATTTGAGTAATGGTTGCTCAAGGGAGTATGTGGGAAGTTGTGGGCAGGGTAGCAGGAACCCACAAGGGGTGGATGGCACAGTAGCCCAGGGAATGAAAACAGAGCTGTTTCTAAGCCTAGGGCCTGGGGGAGAGAGGTAGGGAACAGTGATAGGGACCTGGGTGCAGATTCTTGTGGGGAGGGTCACCTGACAGCTGATGTTGTGGGCCAGGTATGCAGCAAACCTGTTGCAACACTTCAGGAGAATTAAATAGCCTTACTTTATTTCCCGCCCCCTGCCATCTCCTGCTCCTGTTTGCAGCTGGAGAAACTGACCCGTAGCCAGGGGCAGGGAAGCTCCTCGATACAGCCCTGGCAGATGCAGTCCCCAGTCTGCACTGGGCAAGGAGCGACAGAGCGGCGAGTGGATATAGGGGGCCATGGGAGGTTTGGGCACACTGGCTTAAGACACAGCTGATTATAGGACCTAAGGTTAGATTTTCTTTCTCTCCTTCCCTCCTCCTGTATCTCTTGGCCCTGCCTTCTGCTGCTGTCCAGCCTTAAACTCTCCCTCTCATCCCAACAAGATAGTTGCAGCAGGTCCCACCTCATAACTTCAAATGCATGGAAGATAATGCCTCTCTCTTAAGTCATCTGGACAAAATCTGCAGTTGTCTTATTGGGGTGATGGGACTGCCTGGCTACCTTTCAGTCGGTCATTGTGGCCCAGTAACTGCAAGGCTTTAACTGGCCCCTCCAGACTCCTTATAGCCTCTGAGCAGAGTGGAGTCAGCTTCTTGGAACTACGGGACACGAGAGGGTGGAGGGAGTCGCAAATATGATCCCACATTTATAGGCGAAATGTCACAGAGGGTGGGTGGGCAGTTTCATTTTCTCCAGTGATTAGAAATTTTTATATCTGAAACTGCTTATTAAAGATTAATGTTTTAATCTCATAATGACCAAGAGAAGGTATTCTTTATTTTCAGACACATGCTAAAGTTGTCTTCACATTTTTTTCTCTTCCCACAGGTGCCATAAAAGCAATTTTTCTATAATACTATTTTCTGTTTTTTTTAATATTTTTTAAAAAATGACTATATATTTTAAGTATACATTTGTATACTGTTTTACATTTTTTATAAGCGTGTTCACATGTAATCTTCACAAACTGCTTATGATGTAGGTTGTTTATTTACACTTTTTGTATTTGGAAATGTAACCCTAAAAAGGGTTTAAGTGACTAGCAGCTTTTGGGGACTTGACCAGGGGTTTAAACTAAGGCTTTCCTGATTCTAGACAAATACATATGTGGATACAATTCAGGAGCTGGTTATGTAGATTCTAGTGTGTGTGTGTGTGTGTGTGTGTGTGTAGATGATATAGGGAAGACTCGAACATTTTTTGATTTCATAAGGACTAATGTCATGTTTGAAGAGCATCTTTCCTACTGACCCATTATGGCACATGAGCTTTCCAAAGCATTCTTTCGTAGAAATTTCCCTGAGCATGCTCTGGAGGCATGTACATGAAGTGAAAAAGCTTTAACTAGGAAAGGGTAATATTTTCCAGCCACCCCATTTTTATTCACCAATTTACTCGACAAACTAAATATTTCCTAATAAAAATGAAACCCTGAGGGATGTGTCCTAGGCACCGGCTCTTAGGAAAGAAAGGTGCAAGGGGAAGTGAGAACGTTCCTGTTCCATAGAGTAAATCCAGCTATATTAAGAGCAAATCTGAACATTTCAACTTAAAAATCATAACAGGTAGATGATACCAGCCCATGGTAAATATGCCACTGCATTAGGAAATCAGTTTTTATTGACACCGGGTTTATCAGGTGCTTTAAGAAGATATTCAGACCTTTAAAGGCAGTTTCCCTTAACTCAGCCTGTGTAGATCTGTTTTTAAATGCCCATGCCCTTGAGAAATTCCACTCCTGAGGATCTATGTTAAAGAAGCATCTTCATCTTTAATGGGAAAGTATATATACATGTAACATATGTACACACACACACACACACATATATATTTACAGGGTGATTGTTAGCCATAATGCTTTTATAATGGGGAATATTGGAAAGAAATCTTCAAAGTAGAGGACTGGTTAATATATTTCATAACAACAATTTGTCGTCATAGTATTTTTACCGCTCTTATGTAAAGCAGGGCATATGGTTCAATTTAAATTAAATGAGGAAAGCTCCATAAAAGATACATGGTTGTCCTGTTCTAACTATGTAAGCTATATGTTTAGTAAAATGTCTAAAAGATATAACATGCAGCATTAGTAGTGGTTGTATTGGTGATGTTTTCCCCTTCCTGTCTTCATTTTCAGAATTGTCTATAATGTGCGTACATCACTTTATAAAGATAATAGATAAATTGTAATACACTGGAAAAATAACCCTCTTTTTCGTGTATAATTCGTATAATATTTTGCAGAGTACTACCACTTAAAAGAATCCGCATGTCCCTACAGCTGTCTGTTATCTAGGAACGATTTCTGATTGTGGTTGGTTTGTTTAAATGATACCCGGGCCTGGCTGTTTTAACATTGACTATACACCCTTATGAAGTCCCAGGACTTCACCAGGAGCTGATGTTGCTCACAATAATTTACAGTAGGCTGCATGCCATGTTATAAGGTGCTTCTTGGGAAAAAAGTGTCAGTGGAAAGGGATCCTGTAACGATGGTCCCTGGGACTGTCATGTGTGCTTACCAACTACTGAGGGAGAAAACGTAGTCATGATAAGAAACATGTCCTGTGATTGTCATGGCCATCGTCACACAGATTCCTGGCTGGGCCCTCAGGGCTGGCTGTGGGGCAGGTGACGTGGAAGGACACTCGTTAGGCAGGTGGCTTTACTTCCTTAGTGATGGGAAGTAGTTACGCTGGTGCACATGCAGGTCTGGCCATTTCCTGTGACTCACATCATTTGAGTTGTGAAAAGATAAATATCCTCCAGATGCCCGAGGGGAATTTAAAGTAAGCAACAGAACAGTGTCAGTCTTGAAGTATTAGTTAAGTAATTCTTAACTTCTTTTCGTAGACTGAGGCTGGAGCTTCTGCAGTTGAGCTCACTAGACGGCAGGGTATCCATGGGGTTGCTCTACATAGATCTTGGGGCGTATTTTCTCCTTAGCTTAGTCTCTTAGCGGATTCCTTCGAATTCATAGGGCTAGCTCATTGAATTTTGCTTTGTGATTTAAAAAAAAAAAAAATTGACTTTGTGTCGTAGTTTTATCGTTGTTGCTTATGTCTTAGTTTTGTCTTTAAAAAAATTTTGTTTTCCAAACTGACAGCAAGTGCCATGGAGTTGAGGGAATGGAGACACTATGCAGGAGCGAGGGCAAGAGAGTTGAATGTTACTCCATGTAGGCTGAAACATACTTTTTGAGGTGAATCGATTCTGATGTCTCTATATTATATGCATTTTAGTCTAGCCTTCAAATCAGTATCTGAAAAAAAAGGGATGTAGTTTTTTATTGATAAATTTAACTATATGTATATACTTTTCCCCATATTATGTGTTTTTAATTAAGTCCTCGAAAAGATTTCCCATTTTCTATTTGCTTTACATACATTTTATTTTAATGATTGGAGAATATTTAAAGACTCTAATATTAGAGTGATTCCTAGAGATCAGAAGGATGAATCTTATATGAATTGTAGCAAAACCTCCTGTGATATTCTTGGGAGATACTGACTAAACATTTGCTTTCATATTTCAGGTATTAAGAAAGGTAATACCTCAGGGAGTGGCCTAATCCATTGTGGAATACTCTACTGAAGTGATAATATAATCTCTTACTTAGATGGGTCATCATTTTATTCTGTAAAACACCATTAAATAGTAATTTTTATTTTCATATACCATTACAGGTACTGTGCTTGTCCAAATACTATTTCTTATGTTAAAAAGTCCTCTTACACCCTCTCCCCCAACATGCGACATGGGTTTCTGGTCCCTCCAGGCTGTTTTATGAATGGATTCACTGTGGATGGTCAGTATATTCCTGAAAATATTGTGTGTAGACATGAATACAGTTTCCCAGAAGTGATTTGTTAGACACTAGCAGGGGTGAGGAACGTCCAGGCCCCGGGCCATATACCACCGCAAACATTTGGTCTGGCCCTGCCAAGGCCTCACCAAAGAGAAGCAGATCCAGCCATCACATTAGGGGGCAGTTAATTAAATGTTTGACCAAACATAGCAGGCTAATTTTTAAGGTGATACTTTTGTATGTCCCACAAATGTTATGAATAGCCAAATGACCCTTGGCAGGAAAAGGGTTCCTCACCCCTAGATAAAGGAATGATGATTTGATTATTTGTTGTGAGTACAATACCTCTTTACTGCAGACGAATTTTGTACAGTTTTGTAACTAGCTCATGCCATTAGCTCACAGATTCTATTCAGGTTATTATTATTATTTTTTTCACAGAACCATCTGGTAGGGCAAGTGCATCAGTTTGAAATTGCATTCACGCTCTGCAGATGAGGTCTGAAAACAACAATGAATAAAACACAATAGAAATTTACTTTTCTCCCACTAGAAAGGCTGGGATGAGGCAGCACTGGCTTAGTATATTGTGGAGAATCTGGGATGTAATAAGGGATATAGGCTTCTTCTTGCTTTAGTTCTACAGTCTCTAAGGCAGGCCTTCCATTCTGTCATCACAAAATAGTGTCTTTTTTTTTCTTTCTTTTGAGACAGAAACACTGCTTTGTTGTTCCACTTATTTATCTTATTTATGCCTTCGTTGGTTAATGTCTGTAGTGCCCTGACTGGGGATCCAACCTGCAACCTTGTTGTATCAGTAAGACGCTCGAACCAACCGAGCAACCCAGCCAGGGCCCACAAGGTAGCTTCTTCTTCTTTTTTTTTTTTTTTAATTTTGTACTTTTTTTAAAAAATTTTTTTTTAATAATTTTTATTTTTGTTTAAAGTGTTACAGATGTCCCTTTTTCTCCCCAATGACCCTTTCCCCCCCCGTTCCTTCCCCCTCCCCAGTCCCTCTCCCTACCATTGTCCGTGTCCTTGGGTTGTGCATATATGCATATAAATTCTTTGGTTACTCTCTCCCCCTCCACCCCCTCTCCCCCTTCCCTCTGACATTCATCAGTCTCATCTATGCTTCCATGTCATTGAATCTATTCTGCTCGTCAGTTTATTAAGTTCTTTAGATTCCACGTATAAGCGAGATCATGTGGTATCTTTCTTTCTCTGCCTGGCTTATTTCACTGAGCATAATATTCTCCAGAACCATCCATACTGTCCCAAAGGGTACAAGATTCTTCTTCTTTACAGCTGCATAGTATTCCATGGTGTAAATGTCCCACAGCTTTTTTATCCACTCATCTCCTGATGGGCACTTGGGCTGTTTCCAGATCTTAGCTATTGTAAACTGTGCTTCTGTGAACATCAGGGTGCATATATCCTTTCTGATTGTTTCAGGATTGTTAGGATACATTCCTAGGAGTGGAATCACTGGGTCAAAAGGCAGCTCCATTTTTAATTTTTTGAGGAACCTCCATACTGTTTTCCATAGTGGCTGCCCCAGTCTGCATTCCCACCAGCAGTGTCCTAGGGTTCCCCTTTCTCCACACCCTCGCCAGCACATGTAGTTTGTTGATTTGTTGGTGGCAGCCATTCTGACAGGTGTGAAGTGATACCTCATTGTGGTTTTAATTTGCATCTCTCTGATGATTAGCGACGTCGAGCATTTTCCCGTGTCCCTTGGCCATCCGTATGCCCTCTTTGGAGAAGTGTCTATTCAGGTCCTTTGCCCATTTCTTAATTGGGTTGTTTGTCTTCCTCTTGCTGAGTGCTATGAGTTCTTTGTACACTTTGGACACAAGGTAGCTTCTTGACCCTAGATATTTTGATCTGCGGGTCTATGCTTATTTAAAGGATCTATTCTGCCTCCCTTTGGCCATAATCATTTAATTTTATCTTGTACATTATATTTGTTTGTACACACAAATATATTTAAACCATAAAAATTCATTTTCAAGGATTCAAAACGTTGGGTTAATGCTAATGATATTCTGCTTTTTTATCCATTCATGTACGAAGCTATTCTCTGGCTGCAAGGGTTTATCACAGGAAAGTCAGCTGTCTCTTGGGAAGGGATAGTAGCATAAATTGTGACTTCTATTTTTTTTATCAAAATCAAAGCAATGAAACTGATGTGACAGAATTTAAAACTACAGTTCAAAGATAGTGACTACCATATGACTATCATATGTCATGTTGTCATATTATAACATTGTAAATAAAAGATTATGTTTTGTCCAAAGCATTTGCTTTAATTTGGGGGAATCCTCTTTATAAAGAAAATGTACTCACTGTATTACTTTATTTGATTATGAAAACTTTCAATGTTCTTACTATCTTATTATTTGGAAAGTAATGACATCTGTTCTGCTTATTTTATCTTTTGTCACCAATCAAAACGAACTTTAACTTAGTTCTCTATTTTGCTTCATTCTCGCAAGTCTTGTTCCTGACCTTGCCTATTTTCACTAGATTAAAAAGACTTGCAAGTAGACATATGTTCTCAGAATGTTTAACTGCATGGCTATTTCTGGCCTCTGCTAATGTATGATTGTATTTTTTGAGTGATCAAGTTTCAATTTCCATAGCAAACTGGAGTAGCTTCTGTGCTTTTCTAGCTGAACTGCACACCTACCTGCTTTTCCAAAGACACTCAGCCAGACTGAGGCCATCAGCATGATGACAACCCCTGAGGCCTCAGAGGAAACAGAATACTTTCACATGGTTATGAGAGAAGACGGAAGAGGTGGAGGTAGCATCCTATTATGCGTGGGCACTCTTGCCCTACTGTCTAATGTCATGTGTTCCAGGGAAAGGTACAATTAAAGAGAGCTAGAAGGCATATGAACTCATGGCCACCCTATGAGAGAGGTTCTGTTAGCTTTGATTCAGCTCAAAGACTTTAAATATTTGTCTTTGTTAATAAAGTTTTTATTTTATTTTTTCCCCATTACCATTTATCCCCCCATACCCTCTTCCACATTTCCCCACCCACCTCCCCCACACACAGTAAAATCTGCATCTATAGGAAGAATCCAGGAGGAAAGATGAAATGACTATATATAGGTCATTGATGTTCATACATTTTGGAGCCTCTGATTCTTAGTGGCTGAAGTATGACCTTCTTGCAGAATTTTTAGTTACAGGGTAACTCAGAGAAAGACATCCCCAGCTCTGTTTCATTAGAAAAATAATAGACCTATCATGAGATTAAAAACAATGCACAGACAGATTCAAGGAAACATTACATACTATATCTGTTCCTAATGTCAGGACATATGACTGATAATATAACCCTGTGAGGAGCAAACACAGGCCCAGGTGAAATATTCTAGATTATACTGCCAAGTTGGACAACATGAGATCCAATGTATAAATGTCACCAACCTAGTTCTATAAAGTACATTCTGAAAATGTTTACATTACAAAGAAAAAGTTATTTTGTCTTATTGTGGTATTTAACAATTTGCTCCCAGTTTTTATCATTTCTCTCATGCATTTTACGTTGCATGATAAAATGCTTGTTTTCAGAGATCCCCTACTAGCTCTTCCTCATGAGATCCTAAAATGTGATTATCTATGAGCTCCTTGATGCCGAGTGTCTTTTTACCTAGACATTATTGCATGAAGTTTATGGTTTGGATCCTTCCTTGAGTCCAGGATCAATAAAGCAGGCAAATAGCAGACTTACATGCACCCTATTTATTTAATATTAAATATGTAATAAATATTGTAAAGCAATTAGTAACTCCAGACTATCACGAGCAGTGGGTGAGTTTACTGTTAGAAGAAAGAGAGCGTGGAAGGCCCACTGCATGGCTGCCTAATATACTTTGCCAATTGTGATTAAAGTTGTCTTTAAACTACCTATCCACTGGAGACTTAAAATGCACGTCAGCACATTTAAGGGTCTGAATTTTTAAATAAAGATGCTTGTATAATACTCTGTAATGTATAATACTCTAAACTTATTTGTCCCAAGGGACTTTATCCTAAAAAAAAAATAAGCATCTCATGGGACAGTACTCATTTCATTGATTGTGACGTGAGTAATGTTGACTTAAAATATATAAAGTACTATGTTGATGCCATAGTATGCTTGCCCACCTAAAGATGTTTCATTGGTTTAAAATCTACCTATATGAAAAAAGGAGAAGTTATTTTTTATGCTATAAGCATTTAGCTCATCAGATGACAGAGGAGAAAGTAATCCCTAACAAACGGAAGATATTTGGTCAGGCAGGAGGCGGGGAGAAGGAGAGGTTGATAATGGAAAGGTAGAAATTCATGAATCTTCTTTAGACAACCACTTAGGCTGTGCTCTGCACCTGAGCAGTCACTCTGGGTTTCATCTTAGTTTCCTCATCAAGATCCTAACGTGCAAACAGTATGTGAGAAATGCAACTCAAAGGAGGGAAAAAAAGGTTATTATGCTCTGAGAAATATAGGAGATAAAGTCTTCTGTGATTAAACTCTGCAGATATATATTGCTTGCAAAGTTCTGCAATAAAACCATTTTCTAAATTCAGGATTCATGAGTTCCCAGTCCACACATACGTACACACATGCACACACACACGCACATGCGCAGAAGCATTATTCTAATTGAAAGAATTTTAAGTGCTCACCTTGAGATGACCTTCCTGCTTTGATGCTGCCTCAAACTATAACCTTCTTGTATAAATGGGGTATTAACTACTTCTTTTAGTTTTTTTCCAAGGTGGTCCCAAAGAAGGGGTGACTGAGGATTTTAGTATGTGATAAATAAATTAATACTAATTTTTGGTCTTTCCCCTACACAGTTTATAAAATTTGTAGTAAAGCATGTCTTGCTGTTCTTTTCTCCCTAAAATATCATCTAATCAACCACCCAAAACAGCTGTTTCTCTGTGGAGCAACATGTACATTTTTAAATTGGAATGTAAACAGTGAGACACTTCTGTATTTTGTAGTGTGTGTGAATGTGAGTGTGTGTGTGTGTGTGTGTATTTATCCATGAAATAATAGGTGTTGAATCAAGCAGAATTTCTGCACAAACTGTGAATAGTGTTGCTCGACTTGCATTATAAATGAATTTCTGCCTAATGAGATGCCTTGTAAGGGAGCTTGCTTGGTATGTTTTGATATTAAGCTTGAGTTTTAAGACGTCAAATTTTTTTCTAACATGCTTACAGAAAAAAGGAGGGTGGGTGGAATGGGATATATAGCTGGCAGGTGTCATAAACTTAAACCTAATTGTAATCATCAAGTTTTTTAAAGTTAAAATGTCAAGAAATGAAAGTTAACATGAGATACGTTTTCAGCCTTTCAAGCAGGTGATGCTCAGGTTCACAGTCTGTTTACTGTTCAGATGGAGCATAAGTGGGTTAATGCTCTATTTCCCATCAGTTCCCTTAGTGGCCCCGTTTTTTATTCATGTAAAAATTTGCCACAAAGGTGAATACTACTATGCCCGGATGTCTTAACAAAAATGTTGGCCTTTTTAAGTTTAAGAGAGAGAGAAACATCATTTATAAGTTAATGATTGATGATGATTATCTGCTCTTCCATTTGACTGACATATTAAGTTCTTCTGGTTTTGGAAATTTTCATCTATAACTTTATATCCACAAGATGTAAAGGAATGTTTGTCGTGTTATTGTTTTCTCAGGATCTTGTATTTTATTTTTAGCATTTCTGTGCATTGCACATAATTGGTGCTTAATAATTGTTGAATACATGTTTTTCACTTATTTATAGATCTATCTTTCTATGTATCTCTCTATTATTTATCTATCTGTTGTATACACTCTGCCATCTCATCATAGTAAATCTACAGTTAGGAATGTTAGAATGCACGTGGAATATTTTAACTATTTTACTACTCTCCAGTATAATGAAAGATGCCAAATTTGGAAAACTGAGTCAAAATGGGAGTAGTAATGAAGGTTAATATTTTAAACATAAAGAAACCTTATGTTTGCCTGAGTCTTCTTTCACAGACCAGATAATTCATGATTTGTCTAGAATAAGAAGGTCTATTTCCCTGAATGTGCTCTTACATAAATAGATATCTGAATACATAAAAATAATTCATACTGATGATGTCATATATGTTATTAAAATAACATTATTATAATCATAAAAGAATGGTTTCCACCTAATTAGGAGAACATGTTTAAAATTGATTGCCTTAAAATATGGGTTACATTATGAATACATAATGAACTTTGGAGGTCTCCTGGATGCATTGCAAAGGAAAGATACGTGTTTAGATCAATTGAAATTGATTTTGAAATTTACCAAATATAGAAGATATATGTGTTGGTCAGGATAGACAAGTTATTTTGCAAAAATCTGCATCCTTAAAGTCCCCGAGACGGAAACAACAGAAGTTCATCCCTGTGCATATACATGCTCACTGTGGGTTGCCTGTGGGCCTCCGTGCAATGCAGTTACTCAGCAACCCAAGCTCACAGAGCAGCCACCGAACAGCATGCTGCTGGTCATGATGCCAGAGGGAAATGAGAGATCTGAAGGTTCTGACATCATCATGTAAGAGGCCAGCATAACTTCAGTTACAATAACTAGATTCTATCTAACCTCAAGAAATCCAGGAGGCAATACCATATTATAAACCCACAAGGCAGGGAGTAGGAAATAGCATTTATGATTATCACAGTACATTTGAGATGGTTGCCCACAAAACATGCACTACATGGTACATATTTAAGAGCACCTTAAAAAGGTCTCCATATAATAGACTAGCTAAAACTGAGTTAAGTACATAGAACAGACTGGCAGCTGTCGGGGGGGCGGGGGGGAGGGGAGACTGAGTGAAAGAAGGTGAAGGGATTAAACAAGAGAGTGGATGGACCCGGAGACCATTATGCTAAGGGTGGGGGAGATAGGAAGAGATTAACCAAAGAATTTATATGCATAGCGCATGGACACAGACAATAGTGTGGTGAAGGCCTGGGGTGGGGCGGGGGCTGGGTAGAGGGAGGAAGTTGCAGGAAAATAGGAGACATCTGTAATAATGTTAACAATAAAAAATAAACTTAAAAAAATCTACTGAATGGGAGATATTCATATGTGATATATCCATTAAAGGGTTAATATTCAAAATTTATAATAAATTCATACAACTCAACACCAAAAAAAAATCCAATTAAAAAATGGGCAGAAGTTCTGAATAGACACTTCTCCAAAGAGGACATACAGATGGCCAATAAACATATGGAAAGATGCTCAGCTTCATTAATCATCAGAAAGATGCAAATTTAAACCACAGTGAGATGCCACCTCACACAGGTTAGAATGGCTACTATCAATAAATCAACAAACAAGTGTTGGTGAGACCTGGAGAAAAGGGAACCCTCCTGCACTGTTGGTGGGAATGCAGACTGGTGCAGCCAATATGGAAAACACTATAGAGGTTTCTTAAAAATTTTTAAATAAAACTACCTTATGACCTAGCGATTCCACTTCTGGCTATGTATCTAAAGAAACCCAAAAAACTAATTCAAAGTATATATATATACCCCTATATTTATTGCAGCATTATTTATAATAGCCAAGATCTGGAAGCAACCCAAGCGCCTATCAATAGATGAGTGGATGAAGAAGTGGTAGCTCACATATACAATGGAATGTTACTCGGCCATAAAAAGCATGGATGGACCTGGAGAGTATTATGCAAAGTGAAATAAGCCAGTCAGAGAAAGACAAGTACCACATGGTCTCACGCATTTGTGGAATGTAATAAACAAAATAAACCAATGAACAAATAGATACAGAGACATAGAAGCGTGGAGCAGTCTGACAAATTTCAGAGGGAAGGTGGGGTGGGAGTGGGGGGTGAGATGAATCAAAGAACTTATATGCATATGTGCATAACCCATGAATACGGCCTAGGGGAGGTGGGGGTGGATGCTGGGTGGAGGGGCTCAATGCGGGGGGGAAAAAGGGGACATCTGTAATACTTTCAACAATAAAGATAAATAAAAAAAATTAAAAAATGAATGATATCTTACCATTTGTGACAGAATGGATGGACCTTGAGGGTATTATGCTAAGTATAATAAGTCAGACAGAGAAGACAAACAGCATGTGATTTCACTTATATGTGGAATCTGAGGAACAAAATAAATGAACAAACAAAACTGAAACAGACTCGTAGATACAGAGAACAGACTGATGGTTGCCAGAGGGGACCGGAGTTGATGGACAGGGAGAAAAAGATGAATGGATTGAGAAGTACAAATTGGTAGTTACAACACAGCCATGGGGATGTAAAGTACAGTGTAGATATTATAGTCAACCCTAATGTAATAACTATGCGTGGTGCCAGGAGGGTGCTGGAGATATTGGGAGGGGGGAGCACTTCGAAAAGTATAGGATTGTCTAACCACTATGCCGTAGACCTGAAACTAATACAGAATCATATTGAACATAAACTGTAATTGGAAAATAAAATTTAAAAAGCAGTTCTGCCATGTAGGACTGATTTGGTCCTTCTGGTTTTGTTTTTCTTTCATTTAATTGTTCCAGTATTATTTTACTGCGTTTCTGTTGATTACTGTATCATTTCATACACAGCATGCTCTCTGCGTTTAAAACAAAATAAAGCAGCTACACGTGTTTATCACTCTCTAATAGTATGTTCCATCTTCATGACTCAGAGTTTCAAATTCAGTAGAAGTTTTTTCTCTCTTTAGCAACTTCCGATTCCTTGCCACTGATTGTGATGTCTTCAGGTGAGGCCGTTACTTATAATGCAGTTATTCATAATAGGGGGAAAAAGTTGAGAGGAAATGAGAGTAAATTAACTTTATGAGATTGAATTCAGCACATTCCAGTACATTCACGAGCCTTGGTATTGGAGGCCAAGGCATTGACATAATTTGCAGTTATACTTAATTTTGTTCTGAAATCAAGAGTCAGTAGAGCATGATAGTTTAAATACACCATTTGTTTTTTGCAAATGTAGGCAATAGGCAATCACATGCAGCACTCAGTAATCACTGTATCTTATATTTTAAAAAAATACTACCAGTATGCTAAGTAGAAATCAGGGAAAACCGATTATCTGCATTATAGAATTACTTTACATTCGTTTCATCATTGGAAAGATAGAATAGTAACTTCAGATACAACTATGTTGATTTACTTAAGCTAGCAAGAACATTACTATACAAAATGCTAGATAAACTCTGCATGTGCTAAGATATAAATGAGACATGCAAGCAACATTTGTCTTCATTAAAATAAGTGACATATTTGCATGTCTTGCTGTGAAAAGATTACTAAATACAACACAACTCTCAGACAGCACAGAGTAGCATAATCAGGTATATTGTTTTTGCAAAGACAAAATAAAATCATACATATATGCATGATTCGAGAAGCAGAATTTCCTGGGAAGATGTACATAAATCTAAACATGCTCAGATACAGTTGTTTGTTTGTTGTTCCTGCACCAATTGCTTTTTCAAAGGAGTGAAGTTAGATTGTGGCCTAAAATATCCATATACTATAAGACAGTTAAAGAAGAAAACATATCAAGTGAACAGGGGGAAGAAATATTCAGAAATATACACATGTAATTTCTGTGATTTAACAAGTTTAGTTTGAATATTTTGTAGCCAAGGCTAAGAAGGAACATTTTTCTTTATGTGATAAAAATAGTCAGTGTGCAAGTTGTACAGAATAAGCTCTATTTGAAAATAACTCTCCTTGTGGACCCTGATACAATAAATTCTGAATATCAACTGGACATTTTCAAATCCTTGCTTTCCATTTAGTTTTCTCCATGTTTCAAATCACATATATCATTATGAATTTACATTCATAGTATCTTTTCTAACTTTCCCAAAGAAACTTTTCTTTAGACGGTTCTTTGTCGACTCACCTGGCCGTAAGTGACTTTCTGGATTTTGACTGTGGCAACGGACAGCGGATGGGTCGTCAGCCGACATGGCATTTCTGTTTGTTTTCTTCCACACCGCTTTTTACTTGCGAGAGAAGAAATGAGGACATAATCGGCCTTACACGATTTGATGGGCCTTTCACAGCAGCTGGTTTCCACCGCAGTGGAAGGAAGCTGGCTTTCAGGAGACTGCCTGAGGCCTTGGTGGCTGCGGGACCGAGCGCAGGGCCCGCCTCAGCCCTGGGCAGCCTGCGCGCAGCACCGGCCCTGTGACTGTACCCGGCCGCCGGTGCGTGGTCTCCCCACGACTGGAAATTTAATGCTTTCTGTGAAACGCTAATCTACAGATTGAGAAATTGGAAAGCAGCATTTAAGCCAGAACAACTCACCTGAAAGTATTTTTGCGCCGAGTAATGCTAAGGAAACCTATTTCCCTCGGCCCTCTTACAGCTTTCTCCTCTGTCCCTTGCATCGTGCGCCCTGTTTTAAGTGTTCATCTATTACCTACATGTGGACGCCTCCCAGAGCACTAAAGTTCATTCCCAGGCACCTAAGGCTGCCGTAACTTAGAAGTCCCCCGGGCGCCGCGAATGAAATTTCCTCCACGGGTCGTTCCTGCCAACTGTCTCCTTATTTTCCAGGTCACCCCGGTGGGAACATTCTCACAGATCGTTACTACTTCAATTTCTGTGCATTCCTATACAATTTGTCATTAAATCTGGCAACTTCTAATTTCAGAATACCTTTCCTATTATTATTGCCACCATACTCAGCTGGGCTCAGACCTCCTTATGCTAGTACAAGGGCCAAAGATTCCTAACTAGTCTCTCTTCTGTGTCTGGGCTCTCCTATGTCCTGTGTACCTCGCCCAGAGTGTTCTTAGACACCACTCATCTCATACCAGTGTGCAGAAATTTCCCACTGCTCCCCACTGCCTGCATTGGGGAAAAACTCCAGGCTGTCCGGACTTGCCCCCCTTTCCTTCTGGGCAACAGTCCGCTAGTCCTGGTGATACGTTTTCTCGCCGCCTGAGTGGGCCGCAGGTGGTGAGCTTTCACTGCCCTCACTCTGCTCAACCGTATCCATTCTCAGAGGCACAGATCAAATTTCATCTCTTTTTTTCCAATTTCCCCTGACCATGTCATTTAATACCCATCTTTCCTTTTTCTCAATTTCTATGGCTTCATCTTCAGCTCCTGTGCACATTTAACCACGCAGATTCCCTTGGATGTCTGGTTACCGTGATCTGTAGGTAACAAACAATCAAGTGCTCCACAGACCCAGCTATTCCACCAGAAATGAAAATCACCACAAACGATGTCTGCTGGTGTTGATCGCAATAAAATAGCTACTCATCAAGATCTGGTGGCTTTAGCACATGCTGTGTCAGGGCTTGGAGAATTTGAGTTCCATGAGTGTTGGTCTGTCCTTTATTAGTTCCCAAAGTTGGGGTAGGAAAAATTAAAAACACACGTTAAAACTTTTTCTACTGCTGAGGAAGGATCACACGTCTTTCATGAACCAGAAAATCAAACAATTTTGATTTCAGAGACTGCCTTATATAGTGATACCTCTTGTGTGTATCTTATTTCCCAGTTGGAAAATTTATTTAGTCTTGAGAACCTATTTTGTAACTTTTTTGCATCCTTTCATTTTCATGGTGCTCAGTTTTTAGGCAGAATAAAATTAATAGAACCAGCGTAACAAGAAGTTACAGGGTTTCCTTGTAAATTCCTTTCTAAAGTCTCTGGTAGATGATGCTGTATGATGTGGTGACTTTTGTACATGGATGACACTGATTATGCATTTCCTCTGCATTTGCCATCGTTTGACCATCCAGAAGGCATATGCATGTGTTGTAAACTTCCCGTGAGCCTAAGTAAACCTGTTTCGCTTCATACTTCTTGCCAGGTTAGCCAGTTCTGAAAAGAGCTTAGAAGTGAATATTTTCCTGTATCTACATTATCAATAAAAGATTTCAGTGAAGAAATTTAGAAGTTGGAATTTGTATATTAATTTTCAAATATTTTAGTGTTTCAGGAAGTCAGAATAATTTTTAAAAAATATTTGGGGAAAAAGTATCTCTCGTTCCTATAATATTAGCCTTATCATCAAATTTAGAATTCTTTGACATATTCAAAAGAGGAGTCCATTAATTTTGGTTTTTCTTAATAGTCCCAATTTGAACCTGTAGGTAGAGAAAATAAAAGTCTCTGGCTGCACGGTAACCTTGATATTACCCGTGAACCTCTACCGTGGGTAGGTGATGCTGTGCTATTTTATAGGTTTTTTACATTCTTTAACATTTTCATGAACTGTCAAATTTAAATTCTGTGCTTCAGTACATCATTCAGTAGAACACCTTGTGTTGTTCTTCATTGTTTTTTAATAAGTTTGTCTGTTTTTTGAGGGCTTCGTGTTATTGAATATCTTATGTGGAAACCACATTATGTTTCCAATTATTTTGGATGATAACTGCTGCAGAAAGTTTTACCAACTATTTTTTTAATACATAATGATTTGGTCTGTTGTCTCATCAATCAAGTTTGATGAATTATATAAGAATTATTCAAAATAGTTTCTCAACCATCACAAGATAATTCTATTTTTGTGAAAGGTGATTTTAAAAGCAAGACACTTTTAGGGCAGTGCAAAGATACATAAACTCTTAGAGGTGCAGATTTCAAAGGCCAATCACCCTCTTTCCTAAAATGATCCTTTCTTTGTTTTAACTGACAGAGCCTTTTTTCTCTTCTAGTATGTCTAATGATGAGGAACTATTTCTTAAAAACACAATGCATTCTACCATTATACCTAATCATTAGAAAAGGTTTTTTGTTGTTTTTTGGTAAAACAAAACCTAAATCTAATTCCAAAAAATTATCTTTTGCAGGCGTGGAAAACACTTGCAAAATCATTTGGTCTGGCCCTGCCAAGGCAACAGCAGGTGGGCCTTGAAATTCAATAAATTTAATTCAATATGACCAAATATAACGGGCTAATTTTTAACTTGATAATTTTGTATGGCCAGCGAATTATGTTATAAATATCCAAATTGCCCTTTGCAGAAAAAAGGTTCCCCACCCCCGCTTTATGGGAAACATTTAGGAAATAATATAAGATCATTGGAGAAGGTATTGAGAAGGCCATAAATGGGAAATACTAATGGAAAGAGTTAACATTTTGAGTGTTTATTTTTTGCTGGTATTATTCTACAAGGCTTATACATATTATGTCATTAATCCGCACAACCCCTGCTATGTGATGTAGACACATTGTTATTTCCATTTTACAGAAGAGGGAATTAGGTATAGAAGGTTATTATAGCCACTAGAAAGTGCTAAAGCCAGGATCCAAAGCCAAGTGTCTTGGCTTCAGAACACACACTCAGAACCAGATCTTAAAAGGGTAAAAAGCATGCGGCTCAGCAGGGAAACAGCGAGAGCTGAGAATTAGGAAGGAGCTTTTATTGCCTAAATGTGGAAATCAGGACCTCACTTCCACTCAACTCTCATGGGCCAGGACGTATCACATGATCCCAGCAAGGGGGCTGGAAAACATAGATTTGTGTATGAATTGGCAGGAAAAGTATACATAAGATTTGGTGGTATCTAGAAGTGTCTCTGCGAGCATTCCTCAAGAGCCCAAACCCAAGTGTGTATCAGCTTTCAATCTCCTTTAATCTTCTCAGTTCTGATCTGGACCGTGCCCAGTTATTATTGAACATACATTTCACTGCATGCTGATAGCTCAGTGTGAACAAGTGTGTGTGAGGGTTTAGTGAAAGCTATAGACCAAACTATGTCCCAACACAGTAATTAATCTTTGATCTAGAAAGATGGAATTAACCAACAGCCCCTCACCCTGTGGGGATGTTTTATTTTGGGACCTCCTTCAAGCCCACTTATACCTTCAAGGATTAATTGGATTGTAAATAGCTAGTTATTTAAAAGACATGCCTGGGATATTTACATTAGTGAGCTGAAGTTATCAGGGACTTCTCATGTACAAAGCCAGCTTTGCGTTTTGAAATCCTTTCATATGCCGCCTTAGGTATTATCATAGAGAAGAGAGAGGATTGTTTCTGCAGATTGTACGTACTTGTATTTGTAAACAGTAAGCAATATGGAAAAATATTGGCATTGCTTAAATTTCTAAGTTATTTTATCTAATTATATTAATAAGATATGAGTATCGTCATTTTAAATGTGAGCAAACTGAGTCTCAGAAAAATTCAGCTGGGATTTAGATCTACGTTTACACCAGTAGTGTGACTTTTACTAAGCCGCATGGTTTTCTAGCCAAAGGTTCTGTAGTTCATTTTTTACCTAATTCTGATTTCTAATGGCACTTGAGTGTAAAGAGCGAAATTATCACTCTTCCACAGAAATAACAATGCAGGTTTACAAGCAGCCTGTTACATAATTGTATGCCAACATTCTCATTGTGATATTTTTTGCCTACATTCTAGCTGACATCTTGTGCGTAAATATTCACATCTGTCTTGGCTCTGAAATGGTGACACATACGGTAGAATTCATAACAGGTCTTGGACAATATTCACATTTAATACAGTGACAGCAAAACATGGACTAAAATAAAGCCACACATAGCACAAGGGCACAAATTACCAAGGAACTCATTTAATTTCCTCTTTGGAAGCAAATGCAAGAAAACTGGTCTAAACTGTAATGATTTTATAAGCGGCCGGCATGAATATCAAGATACCCGATCCGCTTCCTTCCTTTGGCTTTCAGAACATACTCTTCCACCTTTTGTCTACTCTTCATGCCCAACAACTGAAGCCAATATTTTAATTTTCAGATCTGTTCAGTATTGTCTCTATTTAAATATATAAAGCGGCATCAGAACTCACCCCATTATCAAAGTAAAAGATCTAGATGTCACCCTTGGATTTTTCGTCTGTGACATTCAAATAATGCTTATTTCTGTCATTTCTGACTTCCTAATAATGTCTATCAAATCTGCAAGTCTCTTTCAAACCATTGCCATTTTGGAGCATCGGGATTTCTCTTGGATTATTGCAGTTTCCCACTGACTGGTACTTGCCCTACCACCAAACTGTAAATGTATACAGTTATGATAAGGAAAGACTGGTACAGATGCAGCAATATATATATGTATATATGGGTGCATATATATATATAACAGATATATAGAAATTATAATTTCTATCTGTCATATCAATAAGCAGGTTATATACTTATTAATAAAATGTTACAAATGACCAACACAACTGGCTGTTTATTGGCAAAAAATACTATATTTTTCACTATAAAGTTAAATATCTAAATATAAAAAATAAACTTAAAAATAGAATAAAATATAGAAGTCTGTTTTTATATTATTAGGGTAATTTTGTAATATTAGAAAGTTCCCACTAAGCAAGAACTGAAACTCTGAGTCATAAAAGAAATGGCTGATAGATATAACTACATAAGCATTAAATACGCCTTTAGGGAAAGACGCCACAAATGAAGTTAAATTCAAGTATAAAGCTAGAAGCAAATATTTGTAACATGTAAGACAGATTTTTACCCATGATAATATATAAGTAGCTCCTCAAATGTCAATATAAAAGCAACCCAATAGATTAACAAAAACATTGTCCAAAGGTGTGAATAATTTACTGCAAGTAACCCCTCCAAAATGAAACACATACGTTCAATTTTATTTTTTATTAGAAAAAGGTAATTAAAAATAATAAGATACTATATTCTTCCACTAAATTTTTTAAAGATTAAAACAATGGTAATATTCAGTGTTGTTAAGGGTACAAGGAAATGATCATTGGTGTTCTCTCTTGATGGGAGTAAAAAATGTCCTTCTGGTGGACAGTTTGTTGGTTTCTAGTGATGTAGGAAAAAAGTATTGCACACCAATTTTAAGGGAAATACACAAAAGTATTACCTAGGAAGATGTTGGTTATAGCATTGGGGTAAGAAAACAAAGACAAAGCAAAACTAGCTATTGGTAGGGTGATGGTTAGTTAATGCTCAGAGTGTACCTGTGCCATGCAATTGATAGTATGACTACTGTTCATGTAGGAAAAAAAAAAAAAAAAACACAAAAACTGGCAAAAACTCATACTAGTAGGAAACATTCTGGAAAATTAATATTAAACTGTTAAGAATGTTCACTCCCAAGAAAGCTGTTGGATTGAGCCAACACAGGAAGCTACAGAGAGTTACCTTCGCATGTAGATTTGTATGCTTCTAAAATATGTGATTTTAAAAATTCTTTTCCTCCCAGCTTTATTCACATATAATTGAGATATGATGTTGCATAACTTTATAGTGTCTAAATGATGATTTGATCTATGTGTATATATAGTGAAATGATTGCTACAACAATTTTAGTTAACACATTTGTATCAAAATGGCAAAATTTCTTTTATCCTGATAACTTTTAAGGTCTACTCTCATAACCACTTTCAGATATAGTCATGCAGGTAACTATAGTGGGCATGCAGTAATCACATCCCCCAAATTTATTCTTCATAGAACTAGAAGTCTGTGCCTTCGACCACCTTCACCAGTTTCCCCCACACCCAACCACAGCTTCTAGAATCTACCAATCTTTTTTTTTTTTGTTTCAATATTTTTTTTTGTTTTTTTTTCTTTGTTTCTTTTTCTTTTTTAGACTCAACATAGGAGATCGTACAGTAGTTTTCTTTCTCTGTCTGACTTATCTCACTTAGCAAATGATCTCAAGGTCCATCCATGCTTGCAAATGTCAGGATTTCCTTCTTTCTTATGGCTGAATTATATATAGCACTACGTATATATCTCAGTTGATGCTTTTTCTTTCCAGATTTAACCAATTCAAATTAATAATCAAAGTGTGTATACATTTTTTTGTGTGTGTATATATATATTTGTGTGTGTGTGTATATATATATATATATATATATATATATAGATAGAGTCCCAAAAATGTATACACACACTTTGAATAATTATAAAGGCAGTGTTTTATTAAAATACATTTCATTTTCAAAATTGAGCTATCAGCTGTTAAAGTGTGTATAAATTTGGGGGGACAGCATATATATATATATACATATATATATGCCACATCCTCTTAATCCATTCATCTATTAATTGGCACTTAGGTGAATCTTCATATAATAAGCAGATGTAACTTCTTAAAAATTAAAAGACAAGTAAAAAGGTATGTACAATGTTCTGAAACATTTCATATAACTATTGTGAATGTAGTCATTGCTTAAATATAGTCAAAGCTGAAAATATTTGAATTCTCTGAACAAATAACTCGAATTTTATCATGGGATACTTAAATAGTAATTAAATTTTTTCTAAGAGTGTAAAATTAATCACTTTAAGTTTTAACTATCCCTGTCATTCTAGCACTAGTATAACATACTTTCTCTAAATTAAAACTATTTAAAGAACACTATTGAATGATAATATTTTACATGGTTAGTTTGACTCAGCATAGAAACTTAAGTATCTGACCAAATGAAAGCTACAAAAGTTATTATTGCTTTGTCTTATGCCACGTAATACTCGAGTTTGTTTAATCATTTTAAATAAGTGTATATCAAAAGAAATTGTCTTTTTAATTGTATCCTTATCTTTCTTTAGATTTTAAGTTGATTTGGATTTTAAGATATATATGTATAGTCTTAAAAGACCATATATAAGAAATAGATTATTCATAAAGTTTATAAGAAGTAGATTATTAATGAAAATATATGGCTATAGGTGGTGAAAAACATTATTTTTGTTTGATTCAGTTACAGGAGTAGGCGAGAAGAGTAAGTAAAATTGCACTGCGGGGGCATTTCTATCAGTTATGAACATGGTGTCGCACTAAGTATCTGTGAAAGCATAAATTAATAAATCAGTGCTTATTTCATCGCGACCTTCATAGCTTTTATCTCAAGTCTGCAGGCATGTCCGCAGTTGCTGACGGGAAGCAGGGGAGGGAGAACCTGGGACTTGACCTCACACTGCGCAGGGCACCCGGCTGCTCTGTCCCCAGGATTCCGGCCGGAGCCCTGGGCATGCTCTTTGGCTCTAGCATGCGAGGTGCGTTTGGAAATTCAAATTTATCTCAATCTGGCTCTAGGCTGTACATGGTAATTTGACAAAGTAAATGCTTCTGTAAACAAAGCCCAGTTTGGCGTTCCCTGTACTCTATTTTGTTTGATCAAGCATTAGAAGCCAGCAAAAGGGTGGAATGTGCCCGTCAGTGACAGGGCGGTGACATGCATTCAGCAGCAGCAAGAGAGGAAAAGGCCCTTACCAGGGAAACGCTGAAAACACTGCAACTTCAAAACCTTGGTGTCTCACAGCTTGTACTTTGATTCCTTTTGCAGAAGATGTTACTCTGTGCTTAGGAAATATATGTATTTCCTACTCTATGCATTTCTTTTACCGTTTTTCTCCTTGTGACCTCCTAAATCACATAAGTATTCCCCACATGATTTATCTCAGAATTGGTGATAAGTGGCAGAAAGGTTAATTGTCAAAGAGCTGTAACGATGTCAAGAAATGATTTATTTAAATAGGACATATATGGAATGCCTATAATTTTTTATCACCTCAAATAACTCGTCAAGTAATTTGGAAACAGTTCTCTAGAAATAGAAACCATACTCAACCCAAAGGTTCAAGAGTTCATTGTAATGATAATATTATTAGTAGATTTTCATGGGTATAATGAGCCAGGTGTTAAATTTGACTGATACTCTTGAGATGTTTCTTCTCTGTCAATTCCTTTTTAGCTCCAAGATTTTAGCATTAACATCTTAAGTCAGTAGCAGAGCTGTAGCATCCAATTTGTTCTCTCTCTCCCACTTCTTACCCTCAATCATGATAATGACGATAATAAAAATGAAAAACACTAAGAGATAGATGCTGTCTCAAGAGTATCAGTATTCCTGTTTTAAGATGAGAACATTGAGGCTCAGAGGGATTGAATGTTGTGCCCACACAAACATATAGCCTGTGATGGTTCAGATACTGGTCTCCAACTATAGAACCATAAACTCTATGTATTATGATAAACTGCTACATTGTTACTCTAACATTTCCTCTTCTTTGTTTCTCGGTTTACACCACTTACCCCTCTTTAATGTTTTTCCTTGTTTATCTTTGCATATATGAATTTTTGACATGCATTTGACACAAAGAACCTACATTTTATTATTAGTTAAACTTCTAATGCAAACACTATAAGGGAAGATACTGTACCATATTTATTTCACCACCTAGTCTAAAACTTTGAAAACAGTTCAATAAGTGTTCTGTGACGTAGGAGTTCATTACTTATTTAAAGTATACATTGTATATACTATTCAGCATCACAACTGATTTTGTTACCTGCTGAAGAGTTTGCAGGTGTGGAAACTAAAGGAACACATAGGTCAGTGCTTCTGCCTCGTGGATGCTCATCCGTTGGGTAAAGAATGTGATCTACTCTTTATTTGCCTAAGCTATTTTAAGTATTCTTGAATTTTAATTTGGAATTTTAATTGGAGACTTTAATTAAACTTCTCCATAAAGCATTGAACAGACTGGCTCTTACAAAGGCCTACAGGTAGCTAAATAAATATAGTCTGTTTACTCTGCTGTACCCAGCATAAATGCATGAGTTTTTACTAGATATGAACTATTTTTTTAGTTTCAAGGGTCATTAGAGACTGTGTGTGTGTGTGTGCGTGTGTGTGTTTCTGTATCTGTGTGCAGGCATATTTGCAAATACACATGCTTTTTTATGGAGAAAGGGGTACTGGAATATTTTTTTTTTCAATTCCAAACCAACAGAGGCTGAGTTTTCTTCAGCTTGAAGTTGCAGAAAAACTACAAAGACTGAAACGTGGTCCTGATCAACTGTTCACCTTGATGATTTGCTCTGCATTCCTAGTTAAGAACTGGGCAGTCTCGAGATGTTAGAACTAGCATCTAAGACCAATGGGAAAATTAAAGACTAGGGGAAAAAAAACCTTTCAGTGTTAGAAGCCAGTACAAAAGCAAATCAATTATTTATTTTTATATGAGAAAAATAATTTATATATTAGCTGATAGAAGAAGATACCAGTAATCTCTTATATATTTAAACTTTATAGTGATTGCTGAACCTTAAGCGCCCCCCCCCAGAAAAAGACAAACTCAGTGACATTACATATTATGTATAAATGCTTTTTAGTCTGTGTTTCCAGTTCTTATTTTATTATCAGATGTTAACATTGAGATTGGAAGTAGCAGTGAAATAGCCCAAATAATCATTTTATAAATAAGTTAACTGAAGCCAAAAAAAAAAAGTGAAATGCTTTGCCCATGGAAATATTGCTAGGTCTTAGCTGCATTGGGACTAGAATTCAGAACTCTTGTTCCCCAGCTCTAGGTTTCTCCCATTGCTCCATGAGCTCTCTACTTAAGTTATTGCAAAAGAAATTCTTAAGCATCCCTGCCTCCCCTTTGGCATTGGAGACCGAAGCTTCGACTCAAACATGATTGAAAGGAACTGGACTAATGCACAGCAGAATGGACAGAATGGCAAGAAATTATTCATCACTCTGTCCCCAGGGACAGGAGCAGTGTCTAGCACAGGAGAAGCTCAGTTAGTGTTGTTGACTAGCTGAGTCACAGCCCCAGCCAGCTGCTGAGAACACATTACTGTATTCGCTTGGAGTGGAGGGGATATCAGCATCTGCTTCTCTGCCAAGGGCACCTGCTGACAGTAAGTTTGTGTGCATTTGCAGGAACTTGTGAGTCTCCCATTGAAAATGAACAGGAGACTGACGAGTTCCCGGGAACACCCACAAATCTTCCTACTCGTGTCTACTGCTTTGCAATGGACAGCACGCTCTGACGGGTGCTTACCACTGTTCTCAGTGCCTCCAAGTTTTGAGGATAAATCTAAGTTCTAAACAAACAGAAAATGGTAATCTTGGAAGTGTGGAATCCCCTAGGCAAATGTCAGCTCATCAAGTCATCATGGATGGCAGGAAACGGTTTGCTTCGTCAGCAACTCGGGCGTCCGATCTGGCTGAGGGGTTGCATCTCCTCCGGACTAAGTCTTGATAACGTCATTGTAAATTCAGCAGACACTCTATAAGAGCCATTCTAAATGATACCCTCCTTTATTTGATAAGACTTAAATTATTCAATGAAATAAATGCCAGTGCTCATGTGAAAGAAAATGTATAGACTTTTTAGGAAAAGAAAAAATGAAAAATTATATGCTTACATATTATATTTGTATGTCCCTAAACTTTTTTCCTGGTTCTATTTTATCAGGACTATGTCAACCTTATAAATGTTGAGATTGTTTTCTATTTGTTTTTGAGATAGTATTTCCTCTGTTTATGTTCATGGGTAACATCAATTTATGTAATTACTTTTTTATGTTTTAGTATTATTTGATGGACTATATTTGGCACCGACGTTTATAGCGTGAATCTGTTCTTAAACTTCTTGAAATGGTTTTACCTGAAACCGCACAAAGTTAATCCTTTTATTTGTAGTCTATTCGTGGTACAGAAGGATGACAGACTCGGATGTTTTCAAGGGAAGTGTAACCATGTGAAGCTGACAACATGTATGCCACATTAGGGAGTAGGAAAGACTGTAGCCCACATAGACGTACCTAAAGACTTTCAAATTCAATTCAAAAAAATCATGTGTATGGGTTAGATTTCAGTATAGTTAAGTATTCTATAATAATGACTGGCAGAGTTCCTCCCAGTGTCTCTGTGTATCCCTCAAAATTTTGTCTTCAAAAGGTTCGATAAAATTTCTTACATTTAAGCTTACACGACAAACTCTTTCCTTCATTTTCACGTATTTTCTTTCTAGGACAACATGCTGCTTTTATGTATTTATTTTTCTGTTAAAACCCAATTTGGAGCTTATTTCTTTAAGATATCTTCAATTGATTTCAATTATCCTGGCATAAAAACTACAAATATTTCATCAACTGCAGACACGTTGGCAGACAGAATTATTCTTGCTCGCCGGCCAGAGCCCCGCTTCCACCTCAGTGCTGTGGTGTTGCAGCTCTCAGCCTCTGTCCCCACCCACAGCTCTGCCCAGTAGACGATTGTCCCTGCGAGACAACACTGCTGGCTGTGGCTCAGATAAAATGATTTGTGGTTTATGTTCACTTCCTAGTAGCTTGGCTCTGATGTCATTCTAAAGAGCTTATCATAT
Organism: Miniopterus schreibersii; assembly: GCF_964146895.1. Lineage (NCBI taxonomy): Eukaryota > Metazoa > Chordata > Mammalia > Chiroptera > Miniopteridae > Miniopterus > Miniopterus schreibersii. The sequence continues at coordinate 62,176,873 of NC_138111.1, read as the reverse complement.
CAAAGTAAGTAAGGCGGCTTAAGTATCATCTCAAATATAGGTGTGTGTCTGTTTTTTTTAAAGCAGATGATCCATTGACATTGTCTTTTGATATTAGTAATAAATTGCTGGCCTCTCCAACATAGTATCAGGCACAGTCCGCGCATACTGGTTGGGAACCGCTTGTCTGGGACATATAGTTTATGTGATGCCAAAAGTTTCCTAGATAAGTGACAAGTTATGACAGACTGTTGCCTTAATCCAAGGAGCTCATCTGACCCTTGCCTTTAATAACCAGGGAGCACAAGTGTCCACCCTCTTCTCCCAGACACAGATCAATAACGGGAAACTTATATGTCAGTTGACTTCAGCCCCGCACACGTCTATTGAGCATGTCCTTTCGGCGGCTCTGCGGGATTCGGGGGTAGGAGCTGACAAGGACAGTGTCTGTCTGCGTGGATCCGCTCACTCCTGGAGGATCATGCGTTAGGCTTAGTCCTGTCCATACCTGCCCTGTGTTACCTTAATGCCACATCGCTGAGCCCTTAGTGAACACAAGTGCCTGAAATCATGTCTTCAGTGTAAAAGTCTGCATTACTTTATCATCTCCAAGCTTAATCTGAAGGAATTGTGCATTTTTCTATTATTTCTCTCCTCCCCTCTTTCTCTCTTTTTCAATGTTCTATTAAAAGTATTATATTCATTTTTTTATATATCTTTATTGATTTCAGAGAGAGGAAAGGAGAGGGAGAGAGAGAGACAGAAACATCAATAATGAGAGAGTCATCGATCGAGTCCATAACCTGGGCATGTGCCCTGACCGGGAATCGAACCCTGATCGCCTGGATCCTAGGTCGATGCTCAACCACTGAGCCACGCCCGGCCGGGCTAAAAGTATTATATCCATTTTATTTCAAGATACCCAAGTGGTAACTCCTATATATATCTTACAATGGCATGTTATTTCATAAAAGCAAAGCATGGTTTTTGGTGTTTGTTTTTTTTTGCTTAATGTTATTTAAATCTGTGCTCATCCCCCCTTACCCTCCATCCCTCAGCTTCAGTGGTAGAGCTTTTTCTCAACTCAGATTGTTTTTATCGTGACTACCATTTAAGTAAGACTTTTTAAATCATCTATTCGCAAGACCCCAGGGGTTACAGGCATTACAGCCACCCCAACAAGTAGATCTTGATTTGCTAATGATACGGCATACCCTGGTGGTTCTTTATTTTTTCATCAAGACTAACTTTACTTGAGAAAATCACTCTTAAGCAATATTGTCATTTCAAAAATAATTCTGATGATAAAGACCTTTAAAAGTGCACTAATAGTAATGAAAATAATTTTCACTTAGGTAAGAAATGATCTGATGTGAGGATAGCAGAAGGTGTTAGCAGCAAAGAACTGTGTTCCTGTAAGATTTCAGCTGCTGAATTAGATAGTGAGGTAGAAAGAAGAGACTTGCCTTGGAACTACAAAATATTTGTAGAAAGTTTTACTGTGGTCAGTCATGTCTGAGAAAATCAAGGCATGTATAGGAAAAGGGAAATGAAAGAAAACTCCTGGAACTCAGATTTTCTACTAAGAACTGCTCCCGATCTTCAAAGAGAATCTTAGCCTCATTAGAATAAATTTGGGACATTATTTAGACAGTAAAAAAAGACCTTCTTTTGTACAAGTAGCAAATCAAAAACAAATTCAAGCAATATATATCTTCCTTCACACTGGAGGAAAGGCATAGCAATACAAGTAATTATGTGAGTAAACATGGTGTACCCTGTGCCAAACCTCAGTGGCATATACTCTTTTCTGGAAGTTAAGAATCTAATTAAGACTTAATTTGTCATTGTCCTCAAATCTGAAGAAGAAACCTTGGCCTGTCTTTTTAATTAAACTCCATCAACTCAAGCACTTCTGCCTCCTGTGAATTAATTGGCTCTTTCAAGTGTTCTTTCTAGGAGGATTATACCACTTTAGACCTGCCACAAAAACTTGCTATTTGTTTTTTCATAGTACAGTGTTAGCTTGGATTCAACTCTTTCAGCCTCCAATTTTTATTCTCATTTTAAATATTAGCCAATCAAGTCTTTCAGTGAATTCTAGAACTGTTACCATTTCTGTCAATGCTTGATCTTCTCTGCAATGAGTTTTCTCCCTCTTCCCACTCAATGTTTTATTTCTGAGTTTGGCTAAAGGTTGTGTCAGTGAGTTAAAAGCTTGCCAATCTAGCAGAATAATGCACTTCTGGGTTTACTTGCAATTCAAACGTAACTCACTGATGATTCATTTATGGAAAGGTTAGCAAATTTAAAGGAATTCCAGGTAATTCCCTCACATTAGAAAGATATCTAAAGTAAAATTTTTCATTTTTCATTTACCCACCATAAACAAAGGCCCAATCTAATCACCATACAGTCACTGCCACTGTTGCTCCACAGTGAAAATGCCGAGGTGAAAGAATGTGTTGAGCAGGTTGAATGGTGCTTCTGGGATTTCACCTTAGTAGAAAAGAATCAGGTTTATGCAGAACTGGAAAGTCTTTGGAGAGATTGGTTGTTTGTACTGACCAAAAATATTGATTTCAGTGCCTGCTTGGCATCCGGTGCCTAACCTGCTGACATCCTACTCAAAAGTTCCACCTGCTGTACAGCTAAAGGTGCCCTTCTACTCCTCAGAAGAAGTCAACCTAGGAAGTCCCATGTTAATCTAAGTTGTGATTATTTCCATAACACCCCAATTCCAATGCAACTACCACTTTAAGTGCATTTTTTCATAGGTAGACTTTAATATTTGATTGCTAACAATAACATTTAGCTGTATAATTAAACAGTGCCATGTGGGACTAAATAGTAATATACATACTGTTTTTTACATTTTTTTCCTTAGGAAATACATTCTGAGATCTGAACTATTGACTTATTTATGTCTGAACTTCCAAACACAGTTAATTTTTAATTTGGGAGTTGTTCACAAACAGACAAATGTTGATAATTGAACATCTGTCTCGTCCTTTGAGGTCTTCTAAATATTTGCCCGTTTTAGACTACTGTTTTCTAACATTTCAAAAATCCTAAGAGAAATTATATACTTTTCTGTAATAAAGCTCCCTATGTTAACAAAACCCATAACGATATCTCCTCACTCTGACAGTGATTATTTCATGCCAATCAGGAGGACTGTTTGTCCATCACATTGGAGCAACAGCTGTGATGTGGTTGGTTAAGCAGACACAATTACCAAGGGTACATAATAGCTGGGCACAGTGCTTGAATTGCATATGCTGGACATAAGCCATCTTTGGGGCGACAGGGGGGCAGGGAAAGAGCAGACAGAGTTTGTACTGGGAAAATATTTTCAGCCCTAGCTGATTTGCTCAGTGGTTAGAGCATCAGCCTGTGGACAAAGGGTCCCAGTTTTGATTCTGGCCAAGGGCACGTTACCTCAGTTGCAGGCCCGATCCTCAGGTCGGGGTGCCTGTGGGAGGCAAGCAATCAATGTGTCTCTCTCACATCCATGTTTCTCTCTGTCTCGCTCTCTCTCTCCCTTCCACTCTCTCTGAAAAGCAATGGAAATAATGTCCTTGGGTGCGGATTAAAAAAATACATAGAAAATATTTTCAGAACAAAAACCATAGGAAAAAATAACAGTGACAAAATAATCCTTGATTTTTTTTTTAATACTTTGTTCAACTGATTTTCATTAAGTATCAGCGCTGGGAAGGCACTGACTGTGCTATTTATTAAGAATATACTGCGCTGGCCGGGATGGCTCTGTTCATTGGAGCTTCCTCCAGTGCACCCGAGTGTCTCAAGTACATACCCAGGTGGCGGGTTCAGTGCCTGGTCAGAGCTCATATGGTCGATGTTTCTCTCTCACATTGATGTTTCTCTCTCTCCCTCTCCCTTCCACTCTCTCTAAAATCAATTTTTTTAAAACCACAATAAAAAGTCATCGCGTGAGGATTAAAAATATATATTTAAAAAAAGAATATTCAATTGAGAAAAATTGACATGATGCTTGTCTTAATGGAATCTACACATTATGATTAATCAAGGGCAAAGCTTTAATTTAATAAATACACAATAAAACATGTGTGAATTACCATGATATATGACCAACATTTATGCTGAAGGAAAAAGTCAGGAGCTATGAGAGCACAGAAGAGGAAGACCTACCCTATATTGGGTTGGTTGGAGCATGAGGGCTGCCCCTAGGAAGGTATGTTTTATCTGAAATCTAATCATTAAGTAAGAATTGACAGAATGAGTGAGGCAGAGGGATGGGAAGAAGGTTCTAGACCGAAAAAAGTATGCAAATGCCCAAGGACACTTACAGCAATTAAAAAAGACTGCTGTGAATTGGAACATAGTGAGTGATGGGGAAAGTAGCTTGCGTTGAGTTTAACAGGTAGGTGGCTTCAGATGATCTCGAGTGGGGTGGGCCGTGAGAGGGTTTTGGTCTTTGTGTGAGAGCTTGAGATGCTGTGATAGATTTGAAGACAAGGAGAAGGCAATGAACATATTTGTGTTTTATAAAAAGGATCACTACGATATGTGTAATAGCTCAGAAGGAGCTGTGTGTGGATATGGGGACCAGGTACAAACACCACTGCGTTTAGAAGAAGGTCATGGCAGTGCAGATGCAGGGGAAAAGGGATTTATTGGAGACATCTTTTGCAAATAGAAACTAGCCGACTTGGTGATGATGAATATCGGTGGTAAAGGAGAGAGGGGGAGATGCCAATGCAATTACAAGTTCTATGGCGGGAGCTACTACATAGGTGCTTCTGTGTTTCTTAAGATGCCGGACAATGAAGAAGACCAGATGGAGAGAAAAGCATGTGTTAGGTGTTTATGATGGAAAGATTGAAAACTCCTGTTTTTTTTGTTTGTTTGATTTGTTTGTTTGGTTGGTTTGGTGTGTGTGTGTGTGTGTGTGTGTGTATAGAGTATATTACAGATGTGCCCTTTCCCCCCCCCATTGCCCCCCTCCACCCAGTTTCCACCCCACCCCAGGCCTTCACCACACTGTTGTGTGTGTCCATAGGCAATGCATATATGCATATAAGTTACTTGGTTAATCTCCTCCGGCACCCCCTTGAGAACTCCTGTTTTAAAGGAAAAAACTAATCTATTTGCTAAAAGCTCCTCAGTGTGCTGATATTGAATATCTGCTAAATGGGTTTTACAGGTTTGTTATCCCCTAAGCTGATGGAATTTCAGTGCTAAAGTATTACTGGGCTTTAAAATTAATTAAATGCCTACAGTGCTCTAGAAACTGCACCAGACACTTCACATCACCCTCTCCAGCTTCTCAGTAGTCCTGAAATAAGCATGATCCCTGCTTTGCAGATAGGCAAGTGTCAGAGCTGGGGTTCAAGCCCAGGACTGTCTGACCCCAGTTGTATACTTTGGACATGTTATACCACATCTCTTGATCTCTCGTGAATGTGCTGCTAGACAGACATGCCTTTCTAGTGGCTCAGTGAATTTAGGGTATCTCTTCTGCACTTTGGATGCTTTTACAAGAGTACAGTTAAATTTCGCCTGTGATTGAGGAAAATTAGAAGCAGCAGACAGTTTGGGGAATTGGATGTACTGTGCATAAAGAAAGTGTTTACAGGTTTTAATAGTATTGTTATTATCATGATCACCATGTGAAAGTTATTAATACAGAGACGCATGGGTTCAGATGTTCAGTGCTATACACATAGACTGACCCAAAATAGAGCTGGTAATATGAAAGTTTCAAACCCACAGAAAATGGAGAGATGATCGTTCACATGGAAAAAGGTTTTCAGTAATGTTAGCATTTTACACTTAAAGTGCTGTCAAATTAGTAAATATAAAAATCTCATTAGAATGGCTGTCAAATAAATATTATTATGCATTTCTAAAAATTAAAAATGCTTTCTTAGGAAACTTTGGTGTCCTTTTGTGGATCACTGATAAGTTTATAATAAAATATTCTTCCAAGAGCAGAGTCTAATTTTGTTTGAATTTATTTATGTTGTGTCTAGTGCTTAACCAATAAAATAGTTGGATTTTATAGCTGGCAGGGATCTTAGAGATAATTAAGCCCAATGGCATTATTTTATTTAGATAAATAAGTATCAGGAAGATTAGGAAAGTGTAGATCAAAGAAGTTAAGTGACTTATCAGAGTCACACACACAGGCTTTCTGATTCTCAGCTCTTTCCACCACCCTTTTCGTTTTTATTCGCTAGCCAGCTGCCCAGCAGCAATTGCAGGAAGCTGTTTCCGCAGGACCCCTGAGTCTGACACTGCTCCGCATTTGCCAGGTCTGCCCGCGCTGGTGGCACCCTGAGCCTAGCGCCTTGGCGCTGGGGCATGTGGAGCTCCACTGAGAGGGCGCAGGTCAGGGTGGAGGTGCCAGTGTGAGCCAGTTAAAGACTGAGGAGGCAGAAATGCCTTCAGTGAGATGGAACCCACAGATGTGGTGGGAATGACTGGACAAAAAGGCCCAAATTGCTGCGATAACTGGAGCAAAGACTGCAAGGAAGCTGGCTGTGTTTGGCATCCCTGGACCAGGTTTCTTCACGCACCTGACTTTCTAAGGAGACGTTCTGTGGAGTTGTTTGGGGAGGGTTCTGACTGATGCCGCCTGAGGGTCATGGGCATGGTAACAAAAGGGCACTGCCTTTTCCGTCCCAAGTCCCAATACTCATGCATAGTTCACGGTCACTACTTACCATCCACATGACTTTGGACGAGTCGTTTTATCGCATTTGTTTTTGTATGTGAATGCTTTGTTTGCAGTGGAACCCGGGGTGGCAAGAATGAGGGGGAAGCGAATAAAGCAGGGAAGGAGGGTCAGCAAGTGCAAGGTGGGAGTATTCTCAGCCGGCCACTGCTTCTCCGGACGCCGTGCTCATGTCCTGGGGCACCTCCCAAGAGGCGGTAGGGGCCCCCTGTGCTCAGAACACACCCCCGGGTGCGGAAGGAGGGAGGCTAAGGATTGCACTTGGCAGTGGCCTCTTGTTTCCTGCATCTTACTGGCCAGCACTCACCCACCCTTTGAAACTTGCCCCCTTGCAGGGTGCGGTGCCTGGCCTCTTCGGGCAGCTTTGGGGAAGCAGAGCCACGGGGAATCCAGCCGGGGAGGCCTGGGCTGCTGGAGCTGCTGTGGCCCCCTTGGCACGCTGCTGGCCTCCCAGGGACCCTGCGACAGCTCTGGAGCGGGAGAGGAGGCAGTGTCAACGGCTGGCCGGCTCCCCCGAGCGAGCAGCGGAGGCGAGAGGGCCAGGCTGGGTGAGGCCGGTAGGGAGCACAGCTGGGTCAAGCTCATTCATATTTTCCTTCTAGTACTAATGAGAATGAGATTAGAGAAACAAAGGAAGCGAGACGATCACGCGTAACAGTTAATTCTATGGCATTGTCGTAACTGGCAGAGCTGTCTGAAAGAGCAGATAGCATAGTTTATGTGAAAACATCCTGAAAGGGGGGAGTCAGTCTGCAGGCCTGTCTCAGCGAGAAGGGGCAGCTCCTGACCCACCCCAGCCGCGTGGAAAGCTGCGCGAAGCTGGAGGAGTCAAAGGGTCCCACAGGCTTCCAGGCTTGCTTCGTAGCTGATACGTAAATGTATATATAGAAGATGTGAAACATGAACGTTAGAGAGTGACTAAGTGATGACTTTAGTTAGCAGGTTCATTAGTACCCCACTTATTCAATAAAACTTGGATACTTTTTCTGAGAATACACAAAATGAAATGAAAACCATAAATATCTAAAGCATCTGGACCAGGAAAAAGTGAACCTTGAGCAGGAAGATCAGTGGCATTTAAAAACTTAAGTATTCAAGTAAGAGAATCTTAAACTTTAGCTAAGTCAACAACACCTTTCTGGGATGTTATAAAAATATTTAACCTGAATCTAATAATGAGGAATTTAGTACTTTTAGTGCCTTTAATTAGAGGTCAAGTAAATGCAATGTTCTTCTTTGGATCCTGGATTTTTTAAAAAAGAAAAAGAAAAGAAGAATTGCTAGAAAGAACACTGCTGAGATAATTGGTAAAGTTGGATATCGGCTATAATTAGATAATATGATTATTGCAATGTTATTTTTCCTGAGATACGGGTAATGTTATATTTCTCGAGATAATGTTATCGTAAACATGTAGGTAAATGTGCCTTTTCTAAAGAAATCCATGCCAAAGTGTTTGGGAAGAAATATCATGTTATTTACATCTTACTTTCAAATAGTTCTGACATAAAATATGCAATTTTTTGCTACACACACATACACACACAGACCTGATTCAAATCTTTAGAAAGAAGATGCAGCAGATGTGGGGAAATGTTCCTGTTGATATAGGAAACACATAGGGATGGCTGTCGCACTAGTTTTTCTCTTTTTCTGAAGGTTTACAGTTTCTCAAAATACAAAGGTAGGAAAAAAACTTAGTTTAAGCAAACCAGAATCTATGTTTGAGATACTGGCTGTTAAAAGCAAACCAAAATCATGAGCTTCGTCTACACTTTTGGGCTCATATTTTCTGCATCGGTAGTTCAATCCAGATTTTCCTTTCTGAGAGGTGAGAGTATGGTGGCTATTTTTTGGCTGATGTTAACTAGCCTTGCTCTTGTGGTTTTCGTTAAGCCTGAGAGACGGTGATGTGTTTAACCAGAACAAACTTGCCGAGCAGCAGGGGCCTGTAACAGGGCATGCCTTAAATACGCAGTATGTCACATTATTACATAATTAAAGAATAATGGATGAATGCACAAAAGTTGCATTTAACTACCAAACTAGATTTAGGAAATGGTAATGAAGTCTCCATGAAAATAAAGCATTTAAAGTCTAGAAAGGGTAACGAGATTATCTAAAATCCAAAGTCCACAGAGCAGTCAACAGTTTCTTATATTTAGAAGCATGGACCCTGGAGCCAAATTCTGTATCAAAGTCAGATTCCACCATTGAAGATTTTAAGGATTTTAGCTTAAAGACTTACTCTCACTGTGCCTCAGTTTTGTAGTGTATAACTTAGAAATAAATTGATATAGAAGATTTTTTAAATACAGGTATAAATATAAATTTTCTCTTCATAACATGTACCATATATCATAATTGTACAAATTAATAAAAATGGCTCCTGTAAAACATTTAGAACAATGGTTTAGAATTAACAGATGATCAGAAAATTTTATTCTATAGAAAAAAAAGAAACTTTTTCTTCTGCTGCTTACTTTTGTTTATTTTAATTTCACTTGATAATATCCTCATGAGTAATCAGTAAGACTGATTAAGTACAGAAGCCAGAATTTCTTAAACTATCTTACCTGTCAACATTGGTTTTCCATTAGCTATCTAAATGTTGGTGTTGTTTAAAATTGAATAATGAGAATTTCTTGATTTGCAGACAAAAGTAAAAATCCAATAATGGCTAGAATATTCTCAATTTTAAGCACTTTTTCAAAAAATTTTCACTAAATCTTCATGATACAGGCCCATCAGATGGCAAAATTAATGAGTTTTCAGTGGCCTAAATCAAGCATTTTTGATTCACTTGTCCTCCAAAGCCATCACATTAGATTTATTTTATTGGTTCATGTAATTTATTTATAGGTTCTTAAAATATTTTGTCATTTCCAAACTACTTTATTGGCATCAGGCACTGTGCTAAAAGCTTTATAAAATTGATCTTTTTTTAATTCTTAAGATTATTTTTTAACTATAGTTGATATTAAATATCATTTTATATTAGTTTCAAGTGTACAGAATGGCGATTAATTAACTATATACTTTACAAAGTGATCACCTGATAATTCTAGTACTTACCTGGCATCATACATAGTTATTACAATGTTGTTGACTATATTCCCTATGTTGTACTTTACATCCTTGTGACTGTTTTGTAACTACCGATTTATAATTCTTAATGCCTTACCTTTTTCACCCAGTCTCCCAACTCCTTCCCATCTAGCAACAATCAGTTTTTTGTCTGTATCTATGAGTCTGTTTCTCTCTTGTTTATTTATTTATTTTGTTCTTTAGATTCCACATATAAGGAAAGTCATACGGTATTTACCTTTCTCTGCCTGACTTATTTTGCTTAGCATAGTATCATTTAGGTTCATACATGTTGTCACAAATGGTAAGAGTTTATTCTTTTTCATGGCCAAGTAATATTCCATTGTATATATAGCACATTTTCTTTATCTACTTGTCTATTGATGGGCACTTGGGTTGCTTTCGTGTCTGTGCTGTTATGAATAATGCTGCAGTGAGCATAGGGATGCATATATCTTTTTAAATTAATGTTTTGGATTTCAGATATACACCCAGAAGTGGAATTGCTATGTCATAAGGTAGCTCTATTTTTAATTTTTTGAGAAAACTCCATATGTTTTCCATAGTGGCTGCAGCAATTTACAATCCCACCAAAAAATGCACAAGGTTTCTCCTTTCTCCACATCCTTGCCAACACTTGTTTGTTGATTTGTTGATGGGGCCATTCTGAGATGTGTGAGCTGATATCTTATTGTGGTTATAATTTGTATTTCTCTGATGATTAGTGACGTTGAGGATCTTTCATATGTCTGTTGGCCATCTGATGTCCTCTTTGGAGAAGTGTCTATTCAGATCCTTTGCACATTTTGGGGGGGATTGTTGGCTTTTTGGTGTTGGCTTGTGTGAGTTCTTTATAAATTTTGGATATTACTTCCTTATCGAATGTATAATTGGTTAGAATGTTATTTTCAATTAGTGTTGGGTATTATTTATTGTGCAGAGATTTTCCTTCTACTTTTTTAGTTTTAGTTTTTTTGGCGGAATTTTAATGAAATATTTGTATTACAGAGAATGCCTATCTTCCAGGTGTTGAATTACACAAGTTTAAGGATTGTTGAATTAAAGCAGCTAGTCTTTATAGAACATCAAAAGAGAAGGAAGGTGATTTTTTCTTCAGTAAATTAAATCAAAGTTTGATCAGTTCCAACTCCTACCTCCAAATTTTGGATTCCAGATGTTAATCATCTATAGGATAGGTAAAGTCAGTTTTTAGTCAAACTTTTGTTAGACTTATGTTCTATAGCTGAAGTGAATTGGGAGAAATAGTTTACTTCCTAGTAGAAATGTTTATCTGCTATTGTTACAATTGAAAAAAATTGTCTGATTTAACCACCAAATTTTGGAAGATGTTAAATATGGATTATGCTTAGTTTCTTTCTTTTGTTATTGTTAATGGAATTCTAATCCTCAGGTAGAAGGATATCACTTTCAATTAAAATATGTTTTATGGCTCAGCATTTCCCCCCAGTTACTGTAATTGCCCTATTTCTAACTCTTGGGAAATCTGTGCCCGGTTTTGTATAGGTGTAATCAAGTGGAAAACTAACTGTGCATCTCCCCAACAGTAAGATTGTAGGTGCAAATCTTTATGCCACGTGGTGCATGTCAATCTTTAAGCTCTCTTCATACATCCAAGAATTATTGATAACATCAAGTACAGGGTGTCCATTTACTAAAAACAGTATGGTCATGATTACCTGACAGATAATTTTTAAGTTTGTGTACTGTGGGGCAAGTTTTGTACAAAGCATCTTGGAGCTGTCTATCAAACCATGCTGGAATCTTTTTGCCTTGAACACCTGATAGTCAAACAACTGATTTGGGAATTGTAACAGAGGGAAGACTCTCATGAATTTGCCATTATATCCAGAATTGTAGCTTATTTTCACTTTTTTCTCTAACGTAACTATTAGTTTTGCCTTCCTATCACAATTTGTTGTTGTTGTTAATCTTCACCCAACGAGAAAAGGATATTTTTTCCAATGATTCTTTAGAGAGAGTGGGAGGGAGGAGGGGGAGAGAGAGGGAGAGAGAAACATTGATGTGAGAGAGACACATGGTTGGTTGTCTCCCGCAGGCACCCCAACCAGAGACAGGGATTGAACCTGCAACCCAGGTATGTGCCCTTGACCAGGAATGGAACCCACATCCCTCCCGTTTGCAGGCCAACATGCTAACCACTGAGCCACACCAGCCAAGGCCCATTAGTTTTATTGTTTCCCACATTTATATATTTATCTTTACTGTTAAATGTCATCAGTTCTACTCCTTTTGATATAATAATTACGGACAAAAATATATTTAATTTCAAAGAAAAAGAATTTGTTTTTTCTCTTTATGTCTATTTCTTTTAAGATATCACTTAAATAAAAATACTTATTCAGCATTTGATGGGTTAGTTATCAAGCAAATGCTAGAATCTTTTTTAGGGGAAATGATTAAAACACAATAGGTATTTTATGACACCCATCATTTTGCCTGTGGGGAAACCTGAGCTAAATGACTTTTGACGATATTTTTCCAGCTCTGTGGTTTTATGATTTTATGAGTTAAAGCATAAAATTATGATGATTTTGAAGTTAAAGGTTAAAGGCAATGTTGTATTTTAAATTGGGAGGGAATTGCCACAGTGTGACACTCCCCTCCACTAAAAGATATTTTGGTCCAAACCTCATAATTCATCTCCAGATAGGACAAGGTATCTTTCAGCACAAAAGATAAAAGAAATTAGAAATTATTAAACACCTTATGAGCCAAGCATTTTCAAAATCTTAGGAGGTAAGTACTATTATAAATATTTTATATGCAAGAAAGTGGGGCTCATAGAAATACCGTCCATCCAGTTAATGTGTATCAGAACTAGGAGCTGAACCTAGTCTCTCATGTTCATTTTACTGCTTAGGTAGTGTTTTCAGGATCCTGCTTCTTCTGATTTCTCAACTTACATGCTGCAAATGGTAAAAGTCTTAGGGTTTTGAGGATGTAAATATGAGCATCATTTGATTACAATCTAGTACAATTGATAATGTTCCTGAGCTTACTATTTTTATATGACATAGAAGATTTATTTGCTTTCTTTTCTTGGTATTTTTAATACTGAACATGTTATTGTATGCCTAAAGGAAACAAAAAAATATACGAAGTAAAACATTAGTCTCGTTTCTATTGCCACATGTGCTTTCCCTCCCACTTCCTATTTTTATTGATTAAAGGTAAACATTTTAAACAAGTTGGTGTGTGTCTTTACAGTGTCTTCTACAGGCACACCTTGGAGATCTTGTCGGTTGGGTTTCAGACCTCAATGAAGTGTCATGATAAAGTGGTGCTGCTTTATCAACTCAGCCTATGTCTTATCCTAAATTCTTCCTTGCCATTTCAATACTCTTCACGGCATCTTCACCTGGAGTTGATTCCATCTCAAGAAACCACTTTTTTCGCTCATCTGTAATAAGCAACTCCTCATTCATTCATTAAAGTTTTGTGTAAGATTTCAGCAATTCAGTTACATCTTTAGGCTTCGCTTCTAATTCTAGTTCTCTTGCTATTTCCACCGCACCCATCCTGCATTTGCCCCTAACAGTCGGCCTGTCCTTTGAAGCCAGGTGTTGACTTCTCCTCTAGCTCTGAAAGCCCCAGATGGCATCTTCTTCCACTATAAGGCCGTTTCATCTACATTGAAAGTCCATTGTTTAGTGTAGCTACCCTCAGTAATTATATTCTGGATAATGCACTTGCTGTTCCACCTGCACTTATTATAGAGATGATTTCTTTCCTTAAACTTCATGAACCACCTCTGTTAGCTTCAGACTTTTCTTCTCTGGCTTCCTCACCTCTCCAGTGTTCATGGAATTGGAGAGAGTTGGGGCTTTGCTCTGGATCAAGCTTTGGCTTATGAAAACACTGTGGCTGGTATGATCTGCTATCCGGACCCCTCAAACTTGCTCCACATCAGCAATAAGGCTGCTTCACTTTCTTACCGTCTGTGTGTTCACTGGAGTAGTCGTATTTCCTTCAAGAAGTTGTTTTTGCATTGACAACTTGGCTAACTGTCTGTGCAGGAGGCCTAGCTTTTGGCCTGTCTCAGCTTTGCACATATCTGCCTCATGAAACTTAATCATGTGTAGCTTTTGATTTAAGTGAGAGAAGTACGACTCTTCCTTGCACTTGAACTCTTAGGATTCAGGGCAGGGTTATTAATTGGCCTAGTTTCAATATTGTTGTGTCTCAGGGAATAAGGCCTCAGGAGAGGGAGAGAGACAGGGACGGCCATTCAGTGGAACAATCAAAACACACACCACTTATCAATTAAATTAATCTCATACGGGGCGCGGTTCATAGTTCCCCAAAACAACTACAATACTAACATCCAAGGCCACTTATCGCAGATCACCACAACAAACGTAGTCATAATGAAAAGTTTGAAATATTGTGAGAATTACCAAAAAGTGACAGAGACACGAAGCGCGAAAATAGTATTGGTGAAAAGATGCTGATAGGGTTGCCACAAACCTTCAACTTGTAAAAAAAAGAAATGCAGCATCTATGAAGAGCAGCATCTGTGAAATGCAATAAAACGAGGTCTGGCTGTAATGCACATACATTCTCAATGAGCTTATATTCTGCATCATGTTCTGTAACTTAATTTTGTTTTAAATCTGTAGATCATTATAGGCATATTTTCATTACATTGTGATATTTTAAAGTATATACATGTTATAATATCATAGAGATTTACTGCATTGATATTGACCTCATTTTAGTATCTACATATTAAAATTATGATTTATCTAATCATTTTCTTACTAATGGGCATTTAAGTTGTTTCCAAGTTGTAATTTTTTAATAATCACTGCAATCAATGTCCTTGTAAATATGTTGTTTCTAATGTAAACATCTGTAGATGTCTGCAAGGAGAATTTTTAGGTTACGATTGTATGTCCATTGTTAAATTTGGTATTTACTACTATTTACTGCAAAAAGAATGACAACTTACATTGCCAGCAATCAATAGAGAAGGAGTCTCAATTTCCTGACACCCTCACGTGACAAATGTTTTGATTATTGGTAATCTGATGGATGAAATATCTTGTTACTCTTTTGATTTACTAATATTTAATATAAATGATGTGAAGCTCAGTACATACTTTTTAGTCATTTTTTGTGTGATTTCCAAGTTTAATAATTTGTTCACTTTTCTGTCCTGCTGCTTATGTTCTTATTGCTATTTTTGTATGTTTTCCCCCTTATTATGGCTATAGAGCCCTAGCTCATTACATAAGCTGCAAATATTTTCTCATCAGTGGTTTGTCTGTCTCAAATGACTAAGGAACAATTCTTGACCTCTAGAAAGTCAAATAATTTGGAGAGTGGTAACCATATACAGCATTACACACGAATAGAAACTACTGTAATAGCATTAGGTACATTGCTCTGCAGGGGCCCTGAGGAAGCAGCTACAGCCTCTTGGGAATCAGAGAATGCTTCACAGTGGACATGGCATAAGAGTTGGGTCTTTGAAAATGAGCGAGAGTTCAGAAGCAATGGGTGTCCGACATTTCAGGTAGAGCCATTTCTCGTTCAAAGGCATGCGGCTTTGTTTGGGTAAGAATGGGAAATAAAATGGGGCTGGAACACGGCACACACAGAGTGGAGGGGCAAGACATTATTCTGGACTGTTTGTGGCCTGATTATAATAAACTTTGTGTGCTGTATTTTCTGTGAAAGCACTGCCTAGGGAAAGGAAGTATTTAAGCAGTGGATAAAAATACCAGACATGATTTAAAGGATGCGAGCATCAATTGTGTTCTGTTTTATTGCATGGGGGAAATAAAATAACAAGTCATTTAAAGAGTAAAGGAGGAGTATTTTTATTGAATTAAATTTGAAGGGGTGACATTGGTTAACACATTATACCGTAAGTTTCAAGTATACAGCTCTGTAATGCATCATCAGTGTCGAGTTGTGTGCTCACTGCCTGTAGTCCAGTCTCCTGTCACCATATATTTGGCCCTTTTACCCCCTTCACCTGCCCTCCCCCAGTGTTCCCCACTGGTAACCACCATATTGTTGCCTTTGTCTGTGATTATGTTTGCTTTGGATATATTTCCTTTGTTTTTAAATTCTCACCCGAGGATACGCTTTTATTGATTTTTAGAGAGAGAGGAAGGGAGAGAGAGAGAGACATCCACGTGAAAGAGAAACATCGACCAGCCACCTCCTGTGTGCACCTTGACTGGGGATTCAACCTGCAAATTAGGTTTGTGCCCTGACCGGGAATCGAACCCGAAACCTCTTGGTATACAGGTCAATGCTCCGATCAAACGAGCCACCCAGCCAGGGCTACAATTATATTAAACTATTAACCCAATTTTAATATAATTGGGTTATCTGGGATGTTTTTCTGATTAAGTGTTTTTATCTTTAATGTTAAAGTTATTATTTATCTGGTTTTACAATTTTGGTTTTGAACATGACTAATCTAGCCTTTCCTTTGAAGAAGTTTATATGTAGGGTGGTAGGGAGGGGAAAGTAAGGAGAGGAGGGGAGGGAGAGAAACAGATTCTCCACAGGGAATGGGGTAGCAAGCGCTGTGATTAATGGTGGTGGTTACAATGGTTGGAGTTGCGGTGTTGATGAAGACAGTGTTGTTTAAAATCACATATCACCCATCTATGGGCTCCTTGAAGAGAGCCACTGGTCAAGTTTTGAGTCACCTTGATTAAACTATGCCTAGCACACAACTTAAACCACTGGCCTTTTACTTAATATTAACCCTTCTTTCTAGCTGCTTGATATTTTTTGTCACATAGAATTAATGTGTACTTTTATAAATGCCCCATAGATGTTTTCTTCCTGAATTTTGCAAATGCTATTTCCTTTACCTGGAATAGCCTTCTTCCTAACATCCCATTGCTCATTCAGTTGCCCGGTCGACTTTTTCACCCAATATGACAGAACTGGGGCTTTGTCTCTTCTGGGAAGCCCATCCTGACTGTCCAGTTGTAATTAGGTTCCTTTTCTCCTGTAGGACCCTTAGCTTGCCCAGCATTTCAGTTACCCGTGTAATAGGAATATTTTAGATTTCTCATTCTGCCCAGTGACTGAGTGCTTTGAAGGCTGAGACATTCTTTCCTTTTTGATTCCTCAGTGTCTATCGTACTTTCCCTTTTATAGTAGAGGCTCAAAATACCTTTGATGAATGGGTAATTACATGTTTCTCAAATCTAAACTAAAGTCAGAATCATTGCTCTAACTATGACTAATCCTTGGTAGTTATAAACATGTATTTAAGAAGTGTATCGTTTATATTTATATCATATTCAACAAATAGCCCCAAGTTAAATAAACACAGACATGGTCTGTGATATCAAGTCAGCTAGGGCCAAAATGATAATAATGTTGGCCCCAATAATAATAATCCATGAAAGTAATTTAAAAGTATTATATAATATAGTCACTCGAGCATTGGAAAAGTTGTGAATTGTCAGCTTAATAATATATTACACTTCTTGCTATCTTCATCTGCAAAATCAGAGTGGCAAGCTTAATTTTCAATTGCAAAATATAATTTTTGATGTTTGGAACAAAGTCAACCCACAGGAACCAAATTATGTTTGCAGTTACTCAGCTGAACTGCTCTTCCAAATATGAGATTTTCATTAATGAGTGGATGATAGGCACTGAAAGTTTACTTGTGTTTTCAAACATTCATTTGTTTCTATCCTTTCAGACCCTTTTCAAGGAGGCACTTTCATCTCCTCTTCACATAAATGGACAATTGAGTTGACCTTCAAAGAAGTGGAGAGTTGAGCAGGGGGGATATTTGAAGTAGAATGAGTTGTCCCCACCTGACAAAACTTATCCATGATGCCACTTTTTTTTTTTTTTTTAATATCTTTATTGATTTCAGAGAGAGGAAAGGAGAAGGAGAGAGAGAGAGAAACATCAATGATGAGAGTCATTGATCGAGCCCGCAACCCGGGCATGTGCCCTGACCGGGAATCAAACCCGGATCGCCTGGATCCCAGGTCGATGCTCAACCGCTGAGCCACGCCCGGCCGGGCCATGATGCCACTTTTTAAGGTCATTAGTCTTGAAGTAGAAAAAAGAAAGGAAGGAGATACATGCACACAGGCTCACGCACACACACCCATGCACACACACACACTTATATATTATGCTAATGAGCCCATGAGTAAATGTAGATGCCTCCTTCATAAATTGTATCTCTTGATATCATTCCTTAGGCTAATGGTCTTTCACAGTGCGCTAAACCCATTGGTTGCTGAAAAATATTCCTTGTAACATAAAATGCCATTAACGTTGGCTTATTCACAAAAAGTCCATAATCAACTCAAAGCATAGTATGTTTTTATGACAGGAGACTTCATAACATATAAGCAAATATAATCACACAAACTAGTTGTAAAAGTCCTGTCAACTTTCTAGGGATTCTTTAATGAGGAGAAAAGGAAAGCTTGGTAATTGGCATAATGTCTCTTACTAAGTAAATTGATATTTTATATAGAATCCTGAAAGCTTATCTTATGTAAACTAGGAATTCTATGGCAATTTTTATTTTGAATATTATAAGTTAATTTGTTTTATTATTTTGGTCAAAGGAATTCTTATTGTAGGTCTCATGCATATATTGGTATATTTTAACCTACATAATATTTAGTATGCTTCATATTTTTACCCAATATTTTCTTCTCAGTAAATTTCCCAAATGCTACAGGTAGTATTGCATATTGCAGAGTTGTGGGGCAAAGACAAAATATAAGCTTTTGGACAGATCTGACTCTACCATTTAAGTACTGTTTTTAATCTTGAACAAATTACAATCCTTATGAGCCTCAGTATCCACATCTTTAAGATGGGGATTCTGTCTTCTCTGTTGTTGTCAGAAATAAATGAATTAATATAAGTGCTTTGCAGGAGCTTGTTAAATAAAAGTTGTTCTTATTGTTTTTTTCTTCCAAAATAATGAAAATTCCAATCATTTTATGAGTATCTAAAAATTATTTCAAATTCTTACATTGATACAATAGGAATGGGATTTTGTTTGTCTTGGTTTTTGTTTTTTAAAATTGAAATACAGATATTTAGCTCAGTTATTATTAACAATTACATTAAGTGTATAAACTAATAAATTATAGCTTAAAGCTATTGAGATGTCACTAAAATATATTCTTCCATTGCCATCACTCACGTGAAATATTATTCCTTAGCAACTTTCCTGTGAATACTGTTATTCTCTAGTCAGCTGCCACTTGTTTTTTTTGTTGTTTTTTTTTTAAGATATATCTTTATTGATTTTGGAGAGAGGAAGGGAGAGGGAGAGGGAGGGAGAAACATCAATGATGAGAGAGTCACTGATCAGCTGCCTCCTGCACCCCCAGGGGGGGTTGAGGCTGCAACCCGGGCATGTGCCCTGACCGGGAATCGAACCGCGATCTTCTGGATCCTAGGTCTATGCTCAACCGATGAGCCACACCGGCCGGGCAGCTGCCACTTGTTTTTATCCCATGATTTGCACTGTTAGTTTCAATAGTGAGGGGCAAAAGAAAGAGTTTATGAGAGGAAAGGGGGCGATGCAACTAGCAGGAAGATTGCACTTACTGTGCATGCATTTTTCATTTCCTGTTCCATTTTTGTTTTGTATTATTTTACTTGCTATATTATTTCCATTCTTTTTGGCTTTCATCACCAGGACAGGAAACAGGCTTCCTTTGGAGCTTAGCTTCCCACTCGGTTTACCAGCGGGGATTGTCACATTAGTTGTGTGATACAGTCCTTCACTGCAGATGCCTCTGTCGGTTCTGCAGCTGTTTCCCTTCCTATCAGCAGCCGTAGTTATTTTAAATAGAGTTGATATCATGGCATCTTTTGTGATGTTAGTTAGTCCTTCCTGCCTTTATTGTTTTTTTTTAATTTCAGTTTTCTTTCTTGCATCAGTTGAAAAATCTAATATATAAGAGTCTAAAAATAAGGATGGCTCTAGCAAATAAATTATAATACAGACTTACTGTTCAGAGTTTTGAATTGGAGCTCAGGTACTCACTTTAAGGCTCCTGGATGGCATTTGTCCTCTGATAAACCCATTGACTAGCTGGAGCCCAATTAGAAAGAGTCCTCCATAAGCTGGAATTCTCCTCCCGCTGTTAGAATAGTAAGAGAATGAAGTTAATTCATGCTGACACAGTAACTTGCCCCACAAACAGCCATCAGGATTTGTTCTCCTGTCAAAGCACAGAAATATCAGTCTGTCTCCTACCTTATAATTGCATACAGTGTGCCATGTTGTATAACATATGAGCCAAATCCACCCCAACCTTTCCCTCTGCCCTGGATGACTTGGGTGTCCGCTTCACTCTTCTTTGCAACCTTAGCACCTTGGGCATGTTTTTTTGGTGTGTGTTTTTTATACAGTTTTTCAAAGGTTTATGATATAGTTCCTAACTATGGATGCAGAGTAACTTTGAATATATGCTTTATGGTGCTCTGAATTCCTTGGGTCAGAAAATGTTGGCTGCAAAGAAAATGTCACAAAGATTCTGAATGGCCTTAGAATAGGACAATAAATCACCGCGATATAGTCATTCATCAGAAAAAATAGACTTCACCTATTGCTGGAGTCAAATATTGAAGAGTTGGGGAAAATGGTGTCTTCTAATTAATCAGGGCACCGGAACATTTCATTCTCGGAGCATATCAGTTATTCTCATATGTAAAATTGAGAGCATATTTGACAGAAAATGCGGGCAGATTTTTTTAAGTAGGTGAATGTAATCTAAAGAGTGGCATGCTCGAGGTTTTTTTTGCATAAAAATTCAGGAATAAAGCAGATGGAAGCGCCCAGCTACCATATATGCCTGGTATGGAGCGCAGACTTGTCTTCTTTAGAGAAAGATAGGCAAAAGGAGGTATGGCGTGTTGTGAAAGTCATTCTGAAGTGTTTGTCTAACATCATTTGATTAACTTGATTTCCCATCTGGGATGGTTCTTCACAGATCCACTTGGATCTCTTTTTAAGATCAGGCGATCTGCTTTCCAACCCGTGTCCATCTCTGACTGTGTCTCCCCAGCGCGGCTGGTGTGCCCGCCCCGCGAAGGGAAACCCGCCTAATTCTTCGGGGCGTTTGCCTGGGCCAGTCTGATATTCCCTAAAACCCGGAGGGGGCTCTGTTAACGGCTCCTCTGCCCTGCGCACATTTTGTTTAGGCCGCGTGACTGTGCTGCGGGTCTCCTGCTTCTGTCCCTGCTGTTCCCCATCTGGCGATGCTCACTTGTTTTCCTGGAACCTTCCAAATATCTTGTAGACTTTCCATTTCACCAATTGAATTAAAAAATAAAATAAAAATCACGATGTTGCTCAGTGGTTACAGCATCAGCTCTCACCCCAAAGCGTCACGGGTTCGATTCCTGGTCAAGGGCACATGCCTGGGTTGCAGGTTCCATCCTAGGCCCCCACTGGGCCCGTTTGAAAGGCAACCAATTGCTGTGTCTCTCTCGCATTGATGTTCTCTCTCCCCCTCCCTCTCTCCTAGAGTGAGGATTAGCCCCACAAAAAATCACATTCCATTCCTCCACAGGCCACAAGGTGTCTTTTCTACCTAGGGGGGTCTTTCCCCCCCCCCACATTTCTGACTCCTGCTGTTCCCCCAGTTTCCTTTTACATGATACTTCCTGGGAGAAGCTGTCAGTAACCCCCTGGCGGCTGGATTAAGTGGCCAGCCCGCGCGGCCTCCAGGAGCCTCGGGGAACCTTCTCATGGCACATATCACCCCTTTTGTCAATCGTTTGTTTCCTTCTGTGTTCCTTGAAGGCTGGGACTATATTGAGTTGGTTTTATAGCCCCAGTCTCGAACCAGAACCATGTCTGGATCATATAATATATATTTCTGAATACATAATTATTTTACAGTTTTTCTTTTTATTTAAATACTTTGAATTGTTCAGCGACTCAGCAAATTTGGCCTAGTGGCTGCCTGTGTTTGAGGAAGATGAGAGGGATGCTAAGCGGTGATCCTTTGGTGACAAGATGAACTGCTTGGGTCTGTATGTTCATGAGCTTCTGTATAACGTAACCTTTAGTTATTATGAACGTTGAATGGTCTACTCTAAAAATGCTGAACATTTTAAAGCCATGCATTACCTGACTGACATTGTTTCCTGGCCAGTAAGTTTTATAGATCCTTTCTTTTTCATTAATTATAAATGAAATCTTTAAACTTTCTTCCTGCTCTTTAGGTGAATGTTATCGTTAGAACAAGTGTAAATAAAAGGTGTTTGATTTTAGTGACTTTACTAAAGATAGTAATTTTACTGAATATTTTTTCATTTTTTTTATCAGTGTGATTTTTCCTCCCAGAGTTGACTCTAAATATGTTTAACATAGCATTTGGTTTTATAAATATTCTTTGATTTCAGCAAGTTACATAAAAAATGTTCATTTAAACAAATGTAATAGGAAAACACTCAGTTTAAACTAATTTAATGACTTTTATGAAATGTAAGGGTATGTGATTATAAAATGTGAAGCTAAGGAACAAAGTATATTTTTAGAGCAAATTAGCCCAGCAACACTTATGTACCGTGATATATGTGAGAATCACATACATTTGTATTATTTATTTTATGTCCTACTTCTCACAAGTATATTAATAACCATGCCTTTTATTTCTATGAGTAGAAACTTGTGTTAAAATCCTGCATAATATAATGCTAGTTGTTGCTTTAGAAATCATTTTAAATGAAAGTCAGTTGGTATATAATACAGAAAGTGCACATTTAGTTTTTAAGTTTTGTTTGTTTAAAATAAATATTCAGTATTTCTTATATTTTTCCAATTAAAAGAAGGTGGCACAAAAATCAGACATATTCTTCAACTGATTGTGAACATTGGTCTATCTAACTTATCTGCTATAATTCTATTTTAATATCACATGAAAGGGTGTAAAACTAGTTGAAAATGCTCCCTCAACTTTTGGTTGTGTAAGGGTACTGTTTTTATTGGTTCATAGGTACCGAGCTTTACCCAAACTGTGAAGTGCTGTGGATTTCTTTGTGAATCACCATATCTAAGCTAATGTGGTGGTGGTTTACAAAGTAATTCATAGTGCTTTACAGGTGCTTCTGCAGTTGATCTACACCTCGATGCCTAGGATCCCTTTACTGAGCCATTGAGAACAAGCTACTTTGTATTACAGGACATACAAGGTCAAGAGGTCCCTGGTAAATATACTTTAGAATCCTTCCATTTGGTGTTTAGAGTTAATTATTATCAAAGCTGTGTCAAATACACAGAAATTATGGTTTCTTTACCTAAATATATATGTTTTACATAGCTGTTCTCTGTCTCTCCTGTTCTCTTTCTGAAAAGTAATTTCTAATATTTCTTGATTAAGAAACATAACACATCAGAAACAGATTCATTGACTGAGTACTCCTACCCCAAGTCACAAATACAACTTGAAATTTAATTCAAAGATTTTAATTGAATGATTATATATATATGTATATATTCATATAGAGTTACTCTACATGAAGTCTATACACAAGGAATGTATTAATTAAATAGCTTGACTGCTAAATCATCCGGGGCTTGCAAACATCATTGTTATGCAGTGTTACTACAAGTAACTTAAAGACTGCATTTTATTCAAACCAGAAAAACATTTCTGGTGTAGGCAAAGAGATAGCCTTAATGTGCCAAATTATACATGATAGTGCTAATATTAGGTATACATATTTCCATTTACTCTTCTGCAGAAATAGTTTTCTATGGCACCATTTTATGATAGAAAATAGTAACTTTTCCAAGGTCACACAGGCCTAATTACTTGATGACATGTTGACTAGTCATTGCTTATTGTGAAACAAACTTTGTGGTCAGGATTACTTAGCCTGATTGATTCCTGAATCATAAGTCAAACATATGATGATTAATTATTTTAATAACTGATTTAGGCTCCAAATAGTAATGTTGGTTTTACCACGTCGTTTTTGATTTACCAGGCTCTAACGTAGGTCTTATCTACATTTAATGATATAACCACAAGACTTTCGTAGTGACCATGAATACTTTTGATCTTTTATTTCTTAAGTGACACTTGTGTACACCAAAATGACAGTGGTAAAGGCTTCTGAATTACTGTTGAATCACCATTGAATAAATCTATTGTACTGAGTATGATTTTATTTTTGTCTTGTCATGTTTGATTCTTTAGAAGTTGATTGTGTGTATGCTCTATAAGATTGGATGATTTGAAATAAATTATCGCAATAAATTGTCAAGCCCTTTTTCAGTTAGAGAAAATTAATATATTATTTAAACATATATATGACAAAAATGATGAGTGTGTTTTTGACATTAAAATATACCTTACACAAATCTGATTAGAGATGCTTTACACAAAAACAACTTGCTACCCTCATTTAAGTTTAAAATATGATACAAGTATATGTCTAGCCATTAATTTATGAATATTTACAATTGTCATAACACCTCTGGAAAAGTCTGTTCTTTTTCCTCTGAGGCCCCGGTGTTCATAAACAGAGCTGTAGGATTCCCTGGGCTCTCCTTGGGAGCTCCATTGCTGGGGTGGGTGTGGGTTTGGAAGGAGACTGAGAAAAGAGGTTTCTGAGATTCAGTTGTCCTAGAGCTCTCTGAGTTTTCTGCTTTACATAACGGACTGCTTTTTAATTTTAGTTGAGTTGAAGCTGTTATTTTTAATCATATTTATAACTGCTGGTGCATATATCTTAAAGGAAGTCACATTTTTATTTCCTTGAGAGAACTTTTTGTTTACCAGCGATAAAATGGGGCTCATTAGCACAATTCACAGTCATGTACCTGTCCTCGTGTATCATTATTCTAATCCCAAATTGTTTGTATTTATTAAGCCTAACAATGCTTAGTTTTTCATTTTTAAAATAAATACACACAGGTTTACAAGCAGTAAATTAAATCTGAGTGCAGTGGTGGGCAGAGCACATGTTCAAAGTGGGCTTAGGCTTTCCTGCTAGGGAGAAAGGCAGTGTCAAGCCCTTCTAACTTGCATGAGGCCTGTATGAGTGTGTCAGCAAGAGATTTTAGAGAGACAGAGCCATCAAGATATGTGTTTCTATATCTATAGCTTATATCTATATCTATCTATATGTATCTAGATATCTATCTATATCCATATCATCTTATCTATATAGCTTATCTCTATATCTATTCCTATCTCTCTATATATACCTATATCTTATATCTATCTCTATACATATATATCTCTATATATCATCTATACCTATCTATAGCTTATAGCTATATCTATATCTATCTACATATATATATCTTATATCTATCTATATCTATATTTCTATATCTTATACTATATATCTATATCTTATATCTAATATATATCTATCTACATATCTATATCTTGTATCTATCTGTATCTATATGTCTATATTTTATACTATATATATCTATATTTATAATCTATCTATCTATCATCTATCTATCTATCTATCTATCTATCTATCTATCTATCTATCTATCTATCTATCTATCATCTATCATCTATCATCTATCTCCGAGAAAGAGAGATTTATCTTAACGAATTTGATGATGGAGGTATGGCAAGTCCAAAATCTGATGAGAGAGTCTGGTGGGCTAGAGACTGAGGGGATAGTTGCAGTTTGAGTCCAAGACAGTTTGCTTCCAGAATTCCTTCTTGCTCAGGGTAGGCCATTCTTTGTTCTATTAAGGCCTTCATCTGACTTGTTGAGTCCCACCTACATTCTGGAAGATAATCTGCTTTACTCAGAGTCCACTGATGTAAATGTTATTCTGATCCAAAAACACCTTCACAGAAACATTCAGAATAATGTTTGATCAAACAGCAAGGCACCATGGTGCAGCCAAGTTGAAACATAAAATGAATCATCACATTGAGAATTTTTTTAGATGAATCAAATGTTTACTTTTCAAATAACATGTTGAAGTTTTTTCTCAGGTTTTCTTAATTATTTGCCACATATAACTCTGGGTATGTGAACTGCAATATATTTATATTTTATTTAATTTACTGAAAGATCAGTTAGTTAATGGACATTCCTTTCGGTCATATTTCCTGTAAAAACATTCTTAATCTGGAAGAGAAATAGAAATAATTACAGTTTAGACGTATCTTATTAAATGTTTAGTTTTATTTTAATGGGGGTTAAATAGTTTAAAATAAATTATAAGTTTAAAAACTTTACTTTTTTTGTCTTTCATTTTTATAGAAAATTTATTTTACATATTCTTTTTTGAACTTGTATTACCTGATGTACTATTGGTACCAAATAAATATTTGCTGGATGAATGAATACAATTTTAATATTATAATCTTTAACAGATGGATTTGAGCAATGACAAAAATTTATGGTCTCATTTTAACTTTTATCTAAGTGATTAGGCTCTTCCAATACATCCATCAAACTCATGACAAAATGAAGTAAGTGATTATAATCTAAAATTAATGAATTAGAGAAAGAATTAGGGAATCACAGTGGCATAAATGTCATATCAAATATGAGTGAAATTCTTCAAGTAAGGGGAGGATTCAGCCTACTAGGAACCTATGAGTTTAAAAAGTTCCAGTTCATTTGAGTGCTTACTTTATACAGGGCTTGAGTGGAATTACTCAAATTCTGAAGATATTAGCTGTGTACTAATTAGCAGTTAGTAGAATACCAACCTTTTATCTTCACATGGGTATACTTCAGTGGTATAACTGAGCGCCACTGTAATCAGTGTCCTGATTTTGTCTCCTTGAGAGACTGAACTTTTACATCCTATTCCCCAAATAATAATTAGAGGAGTGCATTAAATCTCTGCAGTTCTGCTTTAGAAAATAATGTGGTGACTGTAAGGAGAAAGAAGAATTGGGAAAAGTAAACAATCTTAAACTCTTGAAAGTAGCTCTGCTTGAGAAAAGCAACTAAGATTTATAGAGATCATAATTCATTCTTCAAGTAGTTTACCTGTATCATCTCATCTAATCTCTGAATTGATTGTTATTGACCCATTTTACAGATGAAGGAATAAAGTACCCTAACTTCTAAATCTCTGCTCTTTCGGTCTTATGACACACTTATATACCTGAAAAATAGTCACCAGTCACATCCAAGAGGCTTTACGATGTGCAAAGAAATTTCAGAGTAGTAAGAAAAAAATCATAAAAGCTACATTTGGAAAACATTTACCTTTATTTTCCATAGCACCTAAATTGTAATAGTTCCATCAGATTCCTTTTTTTTTTTAATGCATTATTGCCTGTGAGGCAACTCTTGGTTTCACCTTGAATGGTGTTATAAAATATTTATGTGCTGATTTTAGAAATGCCTTCTCTAAGTAAATACCTGTGTCTACCATAGTCTCCTAGAGAGGCAGGTGGATATTTTCACGTGAACTAGATGTGTGAAACCGAGGTCACTATTATCTGGTCAGATCCAATGTCAGGTTTCCATAGCCACATGAACTAAGCTCAGTATTTCAGTCTTTGACGTAGGACCCATATGGAAACCTTTGGTGCCTAGCAGGTAATCAAAGCATGCGTGATGTTGGACAGCTGAAGAGCTGACTGAGTAGACAGAAGAAGACTGGAAGCAAATGAGACTATAGTAGTTATAGTGTAGCAAATTCATTTCTCAGACAATAGAGATATTAGAGCAGTAGTCCTTCATTGGAGTGGGGAGCACATATAAAATCTCCCAGGGTGATGGCCTTTTATAATTTGAGAAAACTTCCCAAGTGATTCCTAAATGTTCATCCGCCTAGGAACCACTGAACTAAAATTTCATGAGGTCAAAAATCATACAGACTCTTAGAGGAGAACAGAAGAGAGAACCGTCAGATCAGTATGAAGTGACATAAAGCCTGAGGAGGAAAATTTTTAGAACTCAGATTAAAAGCATCTTTCTTTTCCCAAGGCTCGGTTACCATGGAAACACAGCAGAGGCAGGGCCTGAGAGCCTGTGGGACAAGCTTAGAGCTAAGATCTGAATGGAATCGGTATGTCAAAGAGAGCATATTAACTGCTTGGAAGGGCCTATCTAAAGCTAAGAATTCAGAGAGCAAATGGAGAAATATCTAGAACAGTGCTGTCCTGTAGAAATATAACGTGATCAACAGAGGGAAGTTTACATTTTCTAGTTTAAAATGAAGTTAAATTACTTTTAAACATGAAAAAAGTGAAAAGAAGCAGGTGAAATTAATTTTAATAATACATTTTATATAACCCTGTATATCTCAAATATCATTTCAACACGTAATCAATGTAAAAAATATTAATGGTATATTTTACATTATTTACTTTTGGTATTAAGTCTTCAAAATTTGATACATATTTTACACTTACAGCTCATCTTAGTCTGGTTTAGCCATATTTCAAGTGCTCAAAAGTCATATGTTGCTTAGTAACTGGCTTTGGACAGTGCAGGTCTAGGGGACAAATACAAATGTGAGTTTAAATTCTTACATGCCTCACCCAGGCTCTTTTACTAATTTCTCTAAACACTCTGGCCAATTGTAGTGTTTAGAAGAATGTGTTCTCAAATCAGACTGCCTGGATTTAAGGCCTATTTCTACCACTTAATAGCTAGCTGTGTGTGTGTGTGACCTTTGGCTGGACACATATCCTTCCTGTGCCCCAGTTTCCTCATCAGTAAAACAGAAAAATAACATTTTTCTTACAAGTTTATTGAGAACATCAAATAGGTTAATATACAGCAAGGGCTTAATTATAAGTAGCATGTAGTACGAGCTCAAAAAGTACTGTTCATGATTTTTTGGTTGTTTGTAACCTGGAGTTTGAATGTTGAAATTTCTCAAGACTCAGTTTTAGTCTTCTTTGTTCTTTCTATACTTTATCTATGAAATTCTATTCATGCCCAGGGCTTCAATTTCTATTTCTATGGCAATTCACAGATTTAAATCTTGGGCTCCAATTTCTGTTTTCCAAATCCAAATAGCAAAGAATCCTAGACAGAGTTATTCAGATTACTCTAACTTAACTCAAAAGCAGCATATTTAAACTAGAACTGAGAGTCACCTCCCCTGTATTGTATCCCACCCCAGTAAACAAATCATGAGAGTCATCATCATTTTCTCATTGACAGGAGCTAATATCCACACAGAGGAGCAAGCCTGAGATTTAGACTCACCCTGCTTCCCTCTCCCTCGCTGCCGGTCACAAACCGATGATCACATAACCTCCTCTCATGTCTGCCACTTATCTTCACCTTCTCCGTGTTTCCACCGCCATCAGTTACGCATGCTGCCTTGCTCTCCTCCTGGATTATTGCCTTAGCCTTCTTAGTGCCCTCTCTTCATCCATTTTATTTAAGGGGTCAATGTGATTATCCGACTCCTCCCCTTAAAGAGCCTCAGTAATTCCCCATGTGTTCTAAAGTTAACTACCAAAATCTACTATACTATGTGACCTAAAATTTTGCACTGCCTGCCTCCATTCTTTCTTTGGGATCTAGTCACAGTGATTTCCTTGCAGTTCCTTAGGCTTCCTCTTGTTTTCATCTCAGGACATTTACAGAAGTTATTCCATTCACAATTCTATGTCCTTGCCTGTTTCAGTACTGACTTTCTACTCACCTTTCAGTCATCAGTTCAAATACCACTTATTTGGGGGCAGCCGAGGCAAGCCCTTTCTGATAGCTGGTCTCAGAACCCTGTGGCGCTTTGTGACGTGTTTGTTTTTGAAGTTATTGGTCAACAGTAGCCTCCACCGCTCGACCGTAAGCTTCATATGGGAGGGACCATTATTTAATTACATCACTTTTATTTTCAGAGAGAAATACAGTTCTGTCCCATGGAGGATGCTCAATATATATTATGAGAAGATCAGGAACAAGAAACGATTAGTGTGGAGGTAAAGCAGAAAATCTCCATGGTAATGAAGCCACTTTTCTTATTATAACAAAATGCTGTTCCTCACTAGAACACAGGACCGTTACCAGTACTATTACTATTATGCCTCCTATTCATTGAAATTGTTATAATTTGGCTTGTCCCACACCCAAAACGAAGAAGGAACACTGCCAGGCTGTTTCACAGCTCTTGGTCTATCTCAAAATAAGCATCCTATGAATTGCCATCTCCTGGTTATCTTGTTTGCATCCTGATCAAAGTCCAAAGAGAATGTTTCCAACCGTCTCTGCCCGGGGCCCTCCCGTGCAGTGCAGCCAGAAAGCCGGGGCGCTGCCCTCGGGGAGAGCAGTGGGCGATGGGGGAGGAACCGGAGGGGCCGAGCCCACAGTCTGCCATCTAACCGCCCCGGCCCTGGAGGGCCAATGCATGGCATCTGGGCCAGAGCGCCTGACACTGCGGCAGGAACCTAGAGTTCAGTAAGCTTTCGGGGGCTTCCTCTCGCGAAAGTATGGCAAGTTAAAGGAGTCGCTTTTATGTGCATGTCTGGGGCGCCTGTCTTGTTACATTTTCTGTGACAAATTTGTAAATCAAATTTGTCTGCAGAGAAAGGAAAGATTTAAATAGCTAAAATACATGAAAATGAAGAGCCTGCAGATAATTAATGTATGTCTTTATATAACCTACCTGATCATTAAACATCCATGCAGTTTAAGAATAATCGGGGGATATCTGCGTTTTATAAAGACTAAGACCCAGATATAGTGATGATAAAAGCAAAATATACACAAACAGATGCCTCTAGTTAAGGACGCACTACTCTGCCACCACTTCATTTTTATGACAGCAGGTTCCAACACTGCATTAAAGGGTCTCTGCTTTTAAAAATCCATTTGCCTGTATTCTAAAGCCTGCACCGGGGAGTGCTTCCCACTCGCTGCTTGTATTGCTGGGCTCTGCAATTTTCTGCTTCCCTTTCACTTTCTTGTGGGTTTCACATAGGCTGCATCAGGGCAATCAGGTGGTTTTTTAAAACCACCTTGGAAAACATGCAGTGATAAGAAAGAGCATCCATTAAAGAGACCCTGTTTATCAATCTTTGAAGGAAATTCAAGACTATGGCAGTCCCAGGAACTGGCCAGGAGCATGAGTGCATTTGTGTTCTAATAACCTTCACAAGGCCACTGGTAGTTATACTTTGAAGCAGAGGATTACCTAATATACTCTCATTCGGGCTCTGTATTCATTTGCAAATAATTTAAAATTATTTTTTGCAATTTAATACGTGACCTTTTTTAAAGTTTAGGAAGCAATTTTCTAGTCCTGGCTCAAATATGTCATATGACTGTTAATTCTTTCTGCCAAGGAACATAAGGTTGACTTTGCAAGTGTTGGCAACCAATAGTTCTTTTTGGTGTTCAGCAGGATTGTAGTTCTAGCATTGACTATATTGATATGTATTCCTGTTTTCACTTAGACAAATTGTTAACTGGATTTTGAATGCCAAAAACCTAAGGATTCTTTGATATATATATATATATATATATATACACCAAAATTCTCAGTTAAGGACTTGCAGCTAAAGAACTTCATTCTTTTTATGTCTTTAAAAACTATGGCCAACGAATACTACCTACCCATTTCCATCAAAGGCCAGGAAATTATATTGCAATTTTTATGAAATTTTTAACAATCAGTGATTTTCTATTTTCACCCTATAAGCTCCTCTACAAATAGCCTCAGTTAAAAAGACATTACTACGAGCACAATTTATGTCAAAATGTCAATGATGCTGTTTCACATCCTTTTACACTGTCTTATATTTGTCTATCTATGTCTAAAAGTTGACTGTCAAACACAGGGTACCAGAGCCCAGTGTTTTATACAGCTATGGTCTTTCTCGACATTCCAGTGGTAGCCACGTTCTGATGATTCTACCTGTGAACTTTATTTTTAAGGAAAAAATTGGCTTGTTGTTTTTGTTTTTATTTTTAAATTACAGTTGACATACAATATTATATTAATTTCAGGTCTATATCCCTGTGATTAGACATTTATATAACGTATGAAGTAATCACCCCAATAAATCTATTATCCGTCTGACACCATATATAGTTATTACAATATTATTGACTATATTCCCTATGCTCTACTTTACATCCCCATGACTGTTCTGTAACTACCAATTTGTACTTCTTAATCCCTTCACCTTTTTCATACACACCCCCAGCCCCTCTCCTACCTGGCAACTGTCAAAATGTTCCCTGTATCTATAAGTCTGCTTCTGTTCTACTTGTTTGTTAATTGCAATTTTTAGATTCCACATATAAGTGAAATCATCTGGCATTTATCTTTCTCTGTCTGATTTATTTAATTTAGCATAATACCCTCTAGGTCCATCCATGTTGTTCCAGATGGCAAAATTTCATTCTTTTTATGGCTGAACCATAATCCACTGTATATATGCACCACTTTTTTATCTGTTCATCTATTATGGACACTTAGGTTGCTTTTATTTCTTGGCTATTGTAAATAATGCTACAATAAACATATGGATGTATATGTTTTTTCATTTAAGTGTTTTGGATTTCTTTGAATAAATACCAGAAGTGTAGTTGCTGGGTCCTTCTTTGTCTCTTGTTATAGTCTATTTAATTTTAATTTAATTTAATTTAATTTAATTTAATTTAATTTAATTTAATTTAATTTAATTTAATTATTTTCATTTTATTTTATTTGGTTAATCCTCAGCCTAGGATACTTTTTCCATTGATTTTTAGAGACAATGGAAGAGAGGAGGGGAGAAGGAGAGAGAGAGAAGCATGGATGTGAGAGAGATAAATCAATTCATTGTCTACTGCACTTGCCCTGACTGGGCCGGGGAATCGAACATGCAACCCAGGTACATGCCCTTGACTGGGAATCAAACCCGTGACCCTTCAGTGCACAGGCTGACACTCAAAAATCTATTTTGTCTGGTATAAGTATTTCTACCCCAGGTTTTTTGTTTTGTTTTCATTTGCATGAAATATTTTTCCATCCCTTTACTTTTAGCCTTTGTGTGTCTTTCAATCTGAAGTGAGTCTCTTCTACACAGCATGTATAAGAGTCATGTTTTGTTATCCATTCAGTCACCATATGCCTTTGATTGGAGCATTTAATCTGTTTGCTTTTAAAGTAGTCTTTGATAAATATGTATTTATTTCTATTTTATTATTTATATTTTTTAATCTTATTTTTTTCTTCTTCTTAAACAAGACCCTTTAACATTTCACGTAATACTCCATTAGCTTTTTCTTGTCTGGGTAACTACCTTTCCTTCGATTCTAAATGATAGCTTTGCTGGGTAGAGTAATCTTGGTTGTAGGTCCTTGCTTTTCATCACTTTGAATATTTCTTGCCAATCTCTTCTGGCCTGCAAAGTTTCTCTTGAGAAATAAGCAGGGTTTTTATGGGAGCTCTCTTGTAGGTAACTAATTGCTTTTCTCTTGCTGCTTTTAAGATTCTTTCTTTGTCTTTAACTTTTGGCATTTTAATTATGGTGTATCTTAATTATGGTGTATGGCCTCTTTGGGTTCATCTTGTTTGGGACTCTGCACTTCCTGAACTTGTATGTCTTGTTTCGCCAAGTTAGGGAAGGTTTCCATCATTACTTTTTCAAAAAAGTTTTCAATTTCTTGCTCTCTCTCTTCTCCTTACAGAACCCTCATGATGTGAATGTAGGTACACTTGAAGTTGTCACAGAGGCTCCTTATACCATCCTCATTTTTTTTGGATTCTTCTTTCTTTTTGCTTTTGTGATTTGAGTGTTTTATGCTTCCTTATATTCCAAATCACTGATTGATCCTCTGCTTCATCTACTCTACTGTTGAGTCCCTGTAATTTATTTTCCATTTAGTGTAGCATTCATTTCTGATTGGTACTTTTTTAGAGCCCATGTTCTTTTTTATGCTGTTGAAATTCTCACTAGTTCCTTGAGCATCCTTATAACCATTGTTTTGAACTATTTCATTTAATTTTTTTTTTCTTTTTTTAGTGATTTCTCCTTTCTTTCATTTGAAACTGTTTTACTTGTCTCCTCATTTTGGCTACTCCCCTGTGTTTGTTTCCATGTGTTAGGTACATCTACTGGTTCCCCAGACATGATAGAATGGCCTTATGTAGGTGTCCTGTAGGGCTCAGTGATGCAGCCTCCTGGGTCACCCAAGCTGGGCTCTCCAGGTGTGCCCCTATGTAGGCTATGTGCACTGTCCTGTTGTAATTGAGCCTTGATTGCTCTTGGTGTCACTGGGAGAGATTGACCAACCCCCCCCCCCCCCCAGACTGATCTGTTATGAGGACCAGATTTGAATACAGTAGAGGAGCTGCTGTGCAAGGGTCACCCCTACAGAGCAGGACTTCCTTCACCTGGGCTTTAGTGTTCACTGAGTCTGCTTCCTGAGTGTGTTGATCATGTATGTGGTTGCTTTGTAATTCAGCATGATCTGAAGCTACTCACTCGGTGCACTGGTTCTGGGGCCTCCCAGGAGGTGCAAGGTCAACAACCTTCTGTGCTCTGCCTACCACGGATAAACTACAGAGTAATTTTCAGATGGTTGATAGTTGTGCTGGGCTTGCAGGGGCCCAGGAGAGGCCAAGCTACAAACCGAGGTTAGCTGCCAATAGTGCTGGGCCTGGGGCCACTTAGCAGGAAGTATGGGTATGCAGAGGCCAGATGCTGCTTGTTTGAGAGATTTTAGGAAAGTCCAAAACATAAACCAATACTGGCCATTTGTATGGAAAGCCACTGGAAACCATTTGGGTGGGCTCACAAGTTAGGTGGGGTGGGGTCTCAGGGAATCACCAGGGCAGGTTGATGGAGACTCAGATATGGTGCCTGCTTGCTGGCTCTGATAGGGAGGGCTCATCAAGGGAACAATGGTCTCTGCCAACACTTCTGTCTCGGAGAAGGCTGCCCCTCCAGCCCTTGCCCTGAAGCCATACAATTCAGTTCCTCCCCTTATGTACCTGGTGCCTTTCAAGCTGTGACCCCAGTGGTGGAGCTCAGAGCAAGTAGGTTGGAATAAATTTTTGTACAGGCCCTTTAAGAAGAACACCTGGGACTCCAGCAGCACTCCTTCTCACTCAGACATAATCCCCACTGGTTCTCACAGGCAGAAGTTATGGGGACTTCTCTTCCTTGCACCAGAATCTTGGGCTGTGGGTTCTGACATGGGGCTGGGGCACCTCACTTCTCAGGAGATACCTCCACAGCCAAGATATGCCTTCTGATTTTTAACTACCACATGTGACTATGGAACCACTCATTCTGCATCTCTACCACTTTCAGTCTGGCTGTGGCTTCTTCTTAATATCTTTTGTTATAGGACTTCTGTTCAGCTGGATTTCAGGTGGTTCCGAATGATAGTTATTCTGTTGTCTAGTTGTAATTTTGATGTGGTTGTGGGAGGATGTGAGTACCACATTTACCTATGTTGCCCTCTTGACCAGAACTCTATGTGTGAACTTCTTATTTCTCCCTTTTTCCTCTGCTTCCACCCCACTCCCTATGTTGATTTGATCTTATAGTTGGATTCTTAACATAATCTTACTATTTTCTCTGTCTTCAGACTCTCTTCATACATAGCACATAATCTACTCTAGTACCAGAATTATACCCACATCCTGTCATATTCTTTACTCCTGCTAATGTACTCATAATATCTTATATGTGACAAATTCCGATGTATTTTTTTAGCCTTTGCAATTGCCATACCTTTTATTTTTATAATATGTTTAATACCCCAACATCTTTCCCCTACACAGAAACACAAACTTTACACCAACTTCCATTCATTTTTTAAATGTCAAATTCCTATTATATTTAAAGGCCCAAGGGAAATACTTTATTCTCAGTAAAGTCTTCCCCTGTTCCTACAAATAGAACTAATATACACTCCCAAAATAGTGCTTTGTATATGACACTATGAGTGCATAATATTGCACAGTAATTATTTAAACTTAAAAGTTATACCTAGTGGGCCCCTCAAGGGCAGAGGCATATGGTAGCCAATTTTGGATCCGTGATTTACAGCATGATATCTGGTACTAACCTATTCATAATATTAATCATAGATAACAATTTTGAGCTCCATTTTGCAGTGTGAGTTTAAATCAGAAATTCTGAATTTTGGCATTATTAACATTTTGGGCCTGGTAATTTTTTTTTTTCTGTCAATTTTATTTTCTGTTTGCTTCATGTGTACAGCTTAGTGGTTAGACAGTCATATACTTTGCATAGTGTTGCCCTCAGTATTTCTTTATTGTGGTATGCTGTCCTTTAGGGCATTGCAGGATTCTTAGCAGCATTTTTGGCCTCTACCCACTAGATGCTAGTAGCACCTCCTCCCAAGCTGTGATGTCCAAAAATGTTTACAAGTTATTTAGCCTTTCTGCTATACCTAGTATAGGAGAACCATTATTGTGTCTTCTCAAGTTTATAAATGTATGATCTTATCACCAAATGTGATTATATATACATTCACACAGTTTTCTTGTTTAAAAGCATTAATTAATTCAGTGTAAATAATCAGATGTACTATAATTTTTCATGGTTTGCCATCCTAGTTGCCTCAAAAACTATAAATGGCTTGGTCTTTTTTCAGTATATGTCTCACCCTGTAAATGAAGACTGGAATAATCTGTCTTATAGAGGGTGTTTATGGGCGACATAAAATATGGCTATGGTAGACGATGGCTATTGGCTACTTCAATATGAAGCTGAGAATCTGCAAATGTCCTCAGTGACTTTGCTGGGTAAGCTCAAGGTGGCAGGCAGAATACATTCCTCTCCCTTGCGCTCCAAGATGTCTATTTCATGGTCACCAGAATCTATGAATTTCTTAGGTTACGTGGCTTGGAGAAATTGATTTTTCAGATGGGTTTAAGGTGGCTAATCAGCTGACCTTAACATAGGAAGGTTACCCTGGATGATCAAGGTGAGCCCGATATAATTACAGGGGCCCTTAAGAGTAGAGGAGGGGACAGCAGAGACAGCATCAGAGAGATGGCAGTGTTAGGAGGACTTGGCTCCACATTGCCGGCTTTAAAGATGGGGGAAGGGGCCGTGATCGGAGCGATGGGCGTCCTCTGGATGCTGGAAGGGATGTAAAGAAGTGGATTCTCTCTTAAAGCCTCCAGAAGGGAATGCAGCCTTGTCAACACCTTGATTTCAGCCCAGTGAATCCATTTCAAATTTTGAATATCCAGGACTGTTAAGATAATAAGTGTATATTGTTCAAGCCACTAAATTTGTGATAATTTATTACAAAAGGCATGATAAATAAATACACTGTGTGAGCATTGGATTAACATTTTGCTAATTGTTTCAGACCTATGTAATATAACTCCTTCAGGAGTTACCTCATTACTCTTGGGACTTCTGAGTCACTTTTTTGGACCCCTTTCATTGGGATCCTCTGGGAGACGTTCAGAGAAACTATTGCCTTGCCTTGGGGAACTAACGGTTTAGCCATGGAGGACAGACAAATGAACACAAATACGTCGCTTACTACAATAAGTTCTTGCAGAGAGGAGGGTACTTAGTGACAAGCTTTAAGGACATAACCAAACCCGACCCTGGCATGTGCACAAAACAGGCATATTGGTGAGAATTTCCTATCTGGTCAAAGTTCCTCTTTTCCCAGAACTAGAGACATATTGGGTGCCCCTGTTCAAACAAAAGCACAAAGAGGAATTCAGTGAGTCAGTGTAGGGCAGGCTCTAGCGCAGTAACAATGCGCCCTACAGCCCAGTTTATTTCTAACTCATGCGCCAGGTTCCGTATTGACCTTGTTCCAAGGCCCTGCTCAGCATGCAGCCCACCTTCTGGAACGTCACCAGTCGAGGGAGTAGACTAAGGACAAAGGTGGAGCTTCTTAGACTGGCAATTAACTGCTCCTGTTCCAGAGTCAGTGCCTGTCACTTTTGTCCACAATTCATTGGTGAGAAATAGTTACACTGTCCAGCCCAGCTGCAGAGAGAAAGTGGCTAGGGGAGGGGAGCCGAGTGGCGGCCCAGAAGGAGAGCCGCGCTGTCATAGGGGTCAAGCCCCTGGGCCACACCAGTATCTACATTTCTCACTCTCCACTCGGCTTTGTCCCCCCGTCTGATTAGTAGCAGTAGTACATCTGTAATGGCCAGAACAGGATTGCGAGATTATTATCATTAGGCTAGTTTTCGAATTGATGATATTACATTTTTCTACCTGGCCTACTACTATTTTGGAACTGCTGAAAGGGTGGCTCAAGTAATGTACGTCAAAATTATAAGAAGACAGTGGATGTAAAATATTAAATTTTTATTTAATCAAGTACGAATACCCCTTTAGGGAAGGAAGAGTTTGAAAAGGGAACCATGGAACCGAATATGGTCTTGTGAGCACAGATTCATTCTTTCAGTAGGTATTTACCAAAGTCTTACCCTGTACTCGCAGAGTGTTAGGCACACAAGATAGGCAAGGCCTCCCTCTGATAGCCTAGTGGAGGGTGCAGAAAAATGGACCAGCGAATGACAAACTCTGTGATGAGTACTAAAACGAGGAAAGCAGGTTGCTGTGCTCCTAGCCCAGTTGAGGAAACAGGTGGGGGAGATTTCCTGCAAGAGTTGTGATCTAAGCTGGGAGCTGCGGGAGAGGTAGGAGTTCGTTAAGTAAAGAGGAAGGGAGGGTTGGGGTTGGATGCAGGGCAGTGGGGGAGAATATGGCAGAGCTTGGGCACTTGTGCTAAGTGTAAAGGCCTAGTTGTGGTTGGCAAGTGTATGTGATCTACCCTCACAGAAAAACGAGTCAACTCCTAGCACGGCAGGTCTCAGCTCCCTCTGTTAATTGTGCACCACGCCATATGTGGGCGTGGATGTAAAGGCAGAGTGATGCCGGTAAATCCGAGTTCTCAATGTCTCTAGTAAGTTCTATGGATTAGAATGGCGTCTTCACCCAGTTTAGATCCTGTTTGGAATTGCGGTGATAACTTGGAATAGACGTCATTGTAGCTGACACGGGTGCTGTCATTCTGGGCTTGCGTGGCACAGGCACAGAGCTGTGGGCTCGGTTTTCTGTGTTTTCACACGCCAGATTGAGTGTTGCATTAGGGACTGAGTCACCTACAGCAGGGAGGAAAGAGGTGCCTGAGGTGTTTGCAATTTGCTGCGCAAAGTTTGTTTTGGATTAAGCCCAAATGTATGCAATTTGAAGTGAAAGTTATTAAACCAACAAGCAGAAGTATTTTGCTAAGTGTGTTTTAAACAAGAAGAGCTTTACAAATGTAGGGGCTATGAGATGTTTTTGACCAAATTTACTTACTGGTGGTGGTAGGAAATATAAGCATAAAATTCTGGTGTGGATGTTGAGGTGTTTGTCTTCCCAAGTCCCCTAAATATGTTTACTGCCTTATGCTAAGAATGAGGGAGGAATCAAGCAAAGCTACTTTATGTAAAGAATCCTTGACTTGGGCTCTGATATCACTATTTAGATTTCAGCTTTGCAAGAAATGACTGTAGAAGCTCCTGGTTAGTTATGTTCCTCTTATTGCCTGTTTCGTCATTTCCCCAGGCTGCCGAAAAAGATTGCAGTGGGGATAGGTAGAGATAATTTGTATAAATAAACAAAACAAAAACAAAAAGAAGAGAGCTGTGCAAATGTATGGTGGTGTTTTTTTTATTTCTTTGTAGCATGCAGAATCTGGGGGGTTGTTTTGAGTCTAGAATAGTATGGTTGTGGGGTGGACTGGACTTGGAGTACTCACTGGGATAAATGATTGAAAGGAAATTGGTATTGAATGCCTGGAAAAGGGGCCAGGTAAGTGATTAAAGAAAACGGGACAACATGAGGTAGGATTCTGAAACCAGGAGTGTGGCCATTGGCAGTTTATCCTGCAAACTTATATGAAATGCTCTCTGTGGTTAGGCACTGTTCCAGGCACAGGGGAAACCCATGGATAGGGCATGATTTCTGCCTTGAGGACGTCACCATCTGATGAGAGAGAGAGACAATAGCAATGTAAGGGGATCATAACTGAAATGGAAACACCTCTGAGCTGTTCTCCAAGCCCAGGGAATTGGGAAACCCTGTGGGAAAATTCCCACAGCAGGTGAGGGGCGGTGGGAATACCCTGGAGTTTCCTGACTTTTTTTTCAGAAATTTGCACTCGAAATAGAACTCCCTCATTATTGGTTGATCAGAACAATCCTAGTCTCTGGAGATGAGCTAAAAAGCAGGGAATCGCCTGTGGAGCTGGGAGGTGAGGGTTACAGGGGAAGGTAGAATTCAGAGAAGGAAGACAGGAAAGTGACAGTGTGATAGGATTTCCTCCCCAGCACGTTCCCTTTTCACCTCTGCCTTCTTTCTGAACTCTTCAAATATACAGAACCTCACGCGACCCACTGCTTTGTGTAAGAAAGACTAGAGGTGTTAGAGACGTTGGCCCTGGCAGGTAAGGGGTTGTGTCAGTCAGAGTTCTCCAGAGACACCAGAACTAAGAGGGCGGGGACATATATATACATATATATATATATATGTATATATATATAAATATATATGGAGAAGGCTTATCATGGGAATTGCTCAGAGGATTTCAGAGGCTGAGAAGTCTATGATCTGCTGTTTGCCAGTTAGAGGCCCAGGAATGCTGGTAGTGTAATTCAGTCGGAGTCCAAAGGCCCGAGAACCAGGAGCAGGATCTCTGAGCACAGGAGAAGATGGATGCTGGACCTTCCAATACCAAGGACAGCAAGTTCAGTCTTCTCTGCCTTTCTTTCTATTCTGGCCCTCAGTGGATTGGGTGATGCCCATTCACTCATGTTGGTGAGGGATCTCTTTACTCAGCTACAAGTGCTAATCTCTTCCCCCCCCCCCCCCAGAAGTAATGTTTTAACAGCTGTCTGGGCGTCATCCTGTACACATAAGCTGTCTTCCTGTGGCCTTTCCCTCTGATGGCGTCACCTTGCCGTATAGGGAAGGACTGAAGAAAAGCTTTCTAATCCTTTCCTTGATATAACCCAGGATTTATAAAACCACCAGAGAGCAAAGGGCCTTGGTGACATGAACCGTTTGGTTTAGAAGCAGACTAAGCCGAAAAGTCAAAATGCATTTTAAGTATAACACTGTCCATTTCAGTTGAATGACACACATTTCAGAATTACAATTATACTTTCTGAAAACTATCCTTCAAATCCACAAGGAATTTTATATATATATACACACACACACACACACACACACACACACACACACACACACAACGTTTAGGCAAATAGCCGGATACAGATGTGTCAGTGTTCAGTTGCTAGATTTTGAAGGCTGAGTAATAATGTGCAGCGGTTGGTCCCCTTTAATTTAATTTTACTTCCTGGCCTTGACATGTGACACTCGGGAGTTCCTTGCAGAGCAGAAAATCGCTTCGATGGAGCTGCGGGCCTGGCCAGGCTCCTCGGGGGGCGCTTGGAGGGAGGGAGGCGCCTGATGGTGCGGACGGACCGAGCTGACCGGCTGCAGAGCCGCACGCTGCTGGGATGAAATAACGCCACAGATGAAACTGCGATTCCGGTACCAAATCTGACGCAGGAGGTTGACCGAATTGAAAGGGAAAAAATGGGTCAAGTCAAAGCACATTCCTGTGGAGCTTAGGCTGCCTTCGCGTTCAGCTCCACGTTTTCCCCCTTAAGCTGTGCTGGCCCCATGTTGACAATAGCGGGTCTGTGTCTTCGTCAGCCCCCGAGGCCTGTGAGGCTGGGCTGGGCCACCTGAGGGCCAGCCACCGGGTGGCCCGCTCTGTAGGGACTCGCATCGGGGTTCAGCACCCTTCCACCTGTCCCCGAAGGAAAGGTGTACCTCCTCGCCCCATGTCCCCTGGACATTCAGCTCGGCCATGCAGCGGGGGGAGTGCCTGGCAGACAGGGTTTGCAGCTGTGAGGGTGAAAAGCAGTTTATTCTTGTATTCTGGTTTTTTAATGATTGCGTCGTTTCCCATACGAGCAGCTGGAAACCGCCTTTTGCCCCGCCCTGTGCACCTGTCCCCATGCACTTCTGGCTGGGGCTTCAGAGGCCATCACATGGCTATGGCACCACTTTCTTCGCTCTGTGTATAAAATAGAGGGTTTTGTTTTTTTCTCCTTCAGTCTGGATTTCAGATTTCAGACTGTACGACTATATGTGGAGCAAAGAACACTGCTAACCAATATTCAACGTGTAATGTGAGGGAGAAATAACCTTGTTTTTGTAAGCCATGGAGAACTATTTTAATTGTTATTGCAACCTAATCTAACAAAAACTGATGAATACACCTCATGTTCATAGTATAGAAACTGGAAAGTCGAATTCAGTGTAAGAGACTTTGAGAGGTGGTAACTAAAGCTGCTCGGTCAGGAGTTGGGCACACAAGGGTGGGATCAGAGCCAGGGGTCCCTTGATAGTTACTGTGATGGTAAAAGAAGTTTCCAAGGCCCTCTGACTTGTCTGCTTGTTAATGTCTTTAGCTACAGTGTTACCTGGTAGGTGAGTTGGTCATTTCCAAATTAACAGCTAATATTTTACATTCCTTCAGAAAAGGGAAATTCCCAGTAATTGCGATAAATTCAGTACTTTCAGGGAGTGATTGCTCCAGAGCAAAGGCAGCTTATGGAAAAATCATTAGTAATAAATTAACCTCTCCTTGGCCTCCTCGGACCCAGTATGGGAAGAACTGGCTCAAACAGGGCAGAAGTTTATCACTGCATCTTACAATAGAGGTTCCTGAGTAGACAACAATCAGGCATATTGACTACAATGGAAAGATGAGACCTGAGCTGTATCCTTAAATTTACTTACACCAGGTGGTGACCTGAGTACACTCATCCCCGGGGGCTTCTGTATTAGGGTGAGAAAGGGAGATGCACGGTGAGCCTTCTGTGATGCCTTTGATGAGTAGAACTAGACTCATGACAACTGTGTCATTTCTGTGATGTGTGTGTGTGATGCAGCATTTTTTCTGGAATTTTGTCCTTGTGACTCTAGAAGTCAGCAGAAGGATGCTGTACCTCTTGTGGGCTAACTAGGACATTGTCTCTGACCTTAACAAGACCCCATACGAGACAGGGCTTAGCAGACAGCCACATTCAGGCTTCTTGTTTTCAGCTTAAAGGAATTATTTATCTAAAACATTTCATTTTGTTTTATACAAATTGAAACAAATTTGTTTTTAATAAGAGAAATTACCTGTTAAACTATTAGTTCTCAAATGATAGCATTCAAAATCATATTGAATATAAATGTTGAATACTCATATGTGTATATAAACTATTACATTTTAACAGAAATTAAACTCTAAGAAAGGCCAGTCAATTTTTAAACGCTTAAATTAATTTAAATGATATCATTATCTCTTCACTCCCCCACATTGCTTTTCATTACTTCCCTTTGAATTGAAACCATTGGCTGTAATTAATTTTTTGAAAAGATACTAGTCGGGAAATAGGAAACATACAATGTATGACTGTTCTACATCAGGTCTGTTCAAGGAGTAATTAACTTTCATAAGACATACTAAGGAAATTTAATGAAAGGCAATTCTTATTTTATTTCCACTTTGATCCCAAAAGCAACCTGGATGCCAAGAATGTACTATTTCATTGCTTTTGCAGGGTATTCAGAGATTTTATTAGAGAAAAATGAACCTTTCATGCAAAAAAATGTTCAGTAGTGTATTACAACGACTGCCCCAGACCCCTGAAATTCTGAGAGATTTAGAGAGCATCTGCTCATATCCCACTACCACCTACTTCTTCTTCTTTTTTTTTTTTTTTAATATGTCTTTATTGATTTCAGAGAGAGGAAGGGAGAGGGAGAGCGAGAGAGAGAAACATCAATGATGAGAGAGTCATTGATCGGCTGCCTCTTGCACGCCCCCTGCTGGGGATCGAGCCCGAAACCTGGGCATGTGCCCTGACCGGGAATCGAACCGCGATCTCCTGGATCCTAGGGCGATGCTCAACCACTGAGCCATGCAAGGCACCACATACCTCTTTTAAATCTTTTCTCGTGAGGCTTATGGTTTTCCTACCGTAAATGATTACACTCTGTACCTAAGGAGTAGGTTAAAGAAATGCCATGTGGTGGTCCAACCTGTTCTAGGCCAAGGACCTCACATTTTCATAACTTTTTGATATACAGTAAACCCTTTCCATTTGTGAGTGATCCCTCCAGGGAACCTGTCAATCCTCAATACCATGAACACCTATTTAGCATGTGCTTTTCCCTCTGAAATGAGCAAATGATAGTGAAAAGAGAACAATACAACTGCGTGGAGCTGTGCCTTCCAGGACCTCTGCTGGGCTCTCTCACTCACTCCTGGTTCACTCCTCACCCCAGCTGTGATGTACTTGGGATAATATTTCTGATCTCCCCAAAATGACAAGCTGACTACATATTCTGGAACTTTGTGGTCATTCCCGAATTGTAAGCTACTAATGCCAAGTCTATAATGCCAAGAGTCCACTTTATTTCCTTCTGAAAACGCGTATACCTGGGTGGTCGATGTTTTGTGCCCAAGTAGAGATTTGGCGCTGGGGAGGTGTGGGTTAAGAGCTTTCCTTTTCCGGAATGTAATGAAGCGTTTTCATCAGACAGTAGGACTGGGAAGTGATTTTAAAAGATCAGCTGAGGATGCAACATGAAAAGAGCAATGCTGTGTGATTTTGCCTTTTAAATATCAAAAATTATATTCAGCATCAAGTATTTAAATTAAACATTTTATCAATGCATGCATTTCCATTTTACTAGTAATTCAGCTTATTACCCCGATCTTGCAAAATCCTCCCGTCATTACCCTTCACCTCCTCTGT
This sequence comes from Miniopterus schreibersii, assembly GCF_964146895.1. Taxonomy (NCBI): domain Eukaryota; kingdom Metazoa; phylum Chordata; class Mammalia; order Chiroptera; family Miniopteridae; genus Miniopterus; species Miniopterus schreibersii. The sequence continues at coordinate 62,132,315 of NC_138111.1, read as the reverse complement.
TCCCATGTTGGATTATCGCCTTCTGTGTTTTTCTTTGGGCAGAAATAATTTACTTTAAATCTAACGTGTTTATATTAATACAGCTACTTGTCCATAGTATTTACTGACATTTTCTTACTAAATTACACTGCATAATTAACTCCATTTTAAAGGGGAGACTAAGATTCAGAGAAGTTACCCTGCTCTGCGCTAATTAATGTGGCCCATGAGAAGTAGGACCCAGATCTTTCTAATGCCACTACCCTATGCTCCCTTTTATAACTAAACTCAGTGAAACAATAGGTAACAGAATATAAGCAAAAATGTACATAGTTTTCTTAATACGTTGATCATAGAACAAGTAATGACATCACTAATACCACCAATAGCAACGCTGATTGAGAACTTACAGATGCTTACAGTTCAGCATGAAGTCAGAAAGAGATACATTTCTGAGCAAAGAGAGATTCATTCTCCCCCCCCCCCCCCGTTTCTGTTTTCCTCCCTCCTCCCCCTTTCTCTCTTACCTTTCTCGGTCTCTCTCTTCCTTCTCTGGGTTCTCTATATTCTTTCTCTGTTGCTCGCTCTCTCATGCAGAGTTTTTACCTTGTGATGCCTCTTCATCTTTCTTGCTTTCTCTTTTCGTATTTCCTTTTAGTTTCCCTTTCTATCTCTTTGCCATTATTTTAATCCTGATGTATTTATCCATTTATGTTACCTGAAGAGCTGCGTGATCATTCGTTTCTCTGTAAGACAAGTACAGACTGGATATTGAACGATTTTTTAAATAACATATAGAAACCCCTGCCTATGAAGTCAAAATAATTGAAAAGAATACAGTTAAGAAACACAAGCTTTCCTTTCAGGTTGAACTGTATGAATGGCATTTTTATAGATCATAAAGATTAAATATTGACTGTTAGTTATAGCTGAACCTAGTATTATTTCTTGAACTCTGAGTGTTTCTGAAGAATTTACTGACAGCTTTCTTATTTTAAGGTGCAGCATATATTTTAATTTCTAAAGAGATTCATGGGATTTGGAGGAACTGCAGAACAATAGCCTTAATCAGAGTTTGTCTCCCACTGACATTAGTTGTCGTAGTTCAGTGTCATACTAGCATTTATCATGTTCTTTTTAAAAAATCAGCCATTATATCTCACCAGGCACATAGTAAAATATTAATTTCTGTCTTCTAATTGTCACATTTCTGAGAAAAATAACTCCAAAACCAGTCAAGAGTCAATAACAGACTCTATTCTATAACTATTTCCTACCTCATCCTGTAATAACTTTACAGACATAAATAAAATAGCCTCAGAGAGATGGGATTAGTGTTCCAGGGTAGTTCAAGATTTCAGAAGTATGTTAATTTTGACCCAGAGATGACAGTTCCCAAGTAACAGATGCAGTGGGCATATAGCGACCCCAAAGGAGTTATTCTTCACTTTCTGTCCTCAGTATTTCTAGCCTGATGCAGAAGTTGCTTAGGAGGACCCCTGAACTTTGTTCTGTGAGTGCTTTAGGATATCCACCCGTTATATAAACGACAACTTATTTCCCCTGTGCTTGAAGATGTTTCCTCGCTCTGCCCTGGAGAAGACAAGACAATCTCCATTTATATCTAGAAGTTACGTCGGTGATGTTCCTCTTCTCAACCTTATAGGTGTTTAGGAAAGTGAAATAATGGAGAAGTCTTATGGGATGGTTTTGGAGGTGAAGAGACATAATCAGCCACCTAGTGGTTGCCCTCTTAAATTTCTGAGACTCAGTTTCCTGGTGTGAAAAATGGGGTAGTAATGGTCCTTACTTCAGAGTTGTTGTGAGAAGTAAATGCTACAAGTGTTCAATATATATATATAGTCATTTTTGTCACAAGTGTTGTTATTAATCTGATCTGACTCAGGGGTTGGGGACAGCCTTTCCGCCCTGGAGAGCTGGCAGGAATGGAATCCCTTTCATTGTCAGGCTGAGGGTGAATCCTGATTGCCTTCCTTCCCAGGAAACTGGAGAATTCCTTGGCATAGCCTAGTCCAGTTTCTCTGTATGTTCACCCGGCCTATGCCTTACAAGAAAGTATCAGAATCCGAGAATAGTGTGAGAAGTAGAAGGCGCTTTTCAGATCATTAAGCCAGGAGACTCCTGATTCAATATAATTTTCTACTATTTCAAAGCCTCATTTTTGACATGGACTATGTAAAGGAAGAGGGGTTTCTTCTCAGGTCTAAAGTGTGATTTTGGTTATTTTTCAGGTGGTAGACTGAACAAAAATAATAAATACTATTTATTGAATAGTTTAGAGAATATTTTAGACTCAAGGAACTGCATGTGCCCAAACTCAGAGATAGTTTGTGTTCTAAGACCAGGAACCCTGTCAGTGTTGTTCGATCATAGTAAGTGGGAAAATATATGAGTTGAAGGTAGAGAGAGGCATGGACCAAACATTCTCCCTTATGGAGACCTTATTCTACATCCTATCAGGCATATTAAAAGCACCTATATCCCTGATTAAATATAACTTTTCTATACCTAATTGTGTTATGTTGACTAGTTGATATGGACATTTTTAGATTTTAAAATAAATATGAATTATTTTTTATTTTGTGGTGTTGTTTTTTTAAATTTGAGTCAAAGATCATTTATTTATCTTGTGTTATATCCTTTAAAGTTTCCCAGGACCTTAACACTGAGGCTGTAGCATTTGGATAAAATCACCTTGCTGCGTAAAAGAATTGGTTTTGAGAAACAAGAGTAAAGGACAAGCAAGGATGTCAGCAAAGGTGCTGTTGCATGTCAAAGAAGACCGGGTCTCAAGTTATGGGCATGAAGTAGAGATAGGAAGAAGTGAGCAGGTCAGAGATAGGTTTTGTTGTAAAGCTTAAGGCTTTGGTAGTAGCTGAGACAGAGGAAAACGAGCGAAAGAAAAGAAATGCAAGCTGACTCCAAGATCCACAGCCGGAGTAACTGGGAGAATAGTAAAGACACTGAAATAGGGACGATCAGATAAACAATAGTGCGCAAACTTTTGGTATTGAAACCTCTTTGAATGTTATACATTATTGAGGGTCCCCAGGACTTTCGGTGGATAAATATATCAGTATTAATCATCTTTAAAATTAAAACTGAGACATTTTAAAAATATGTATTGATTCATTTAAAGCAAAACTAGTCAGTCATCACACATTAAGTGATATGTTTTATAAAAACAGCGATGCTTATTTTCTAAAGCAAACAGAAAAGAATGGTACTGATTTATATTTTGGACAATCTCTTTCACGCTTCACCTAATAAGCAGAAGACAGTTGGATTCTCAGACCCGCCTCTGCCTTCCATCTGTGGTGTCACACATCACGCAGCTTTTGGAAAACATCACCGTACATTCACCCCAGAATCAGTGTGAAGGGCAAATGGTGTTTTAGCTTAATTATGAAACTAGTGTTGACTGTGTGAGTCGCCCGGGCCCCTGACTGCACATGAATGCTTCTGATTTAAGGCAACAGATGATTTTCGAACCTTTTTTTTCCTCCTGTTCTCACTTTACTTTTTTTCTCCTGAAGGTTTTGTAGAACTTGGCTTATTTGTCCTCCCAGTCGTGGAAAGTCTAGTGCATTTAAACTTAAATCTTGATAACTTTTCTGGAAATCCCACCCCCCTAATTCTTACTTCCAATCCCTCCATTCATTGGGCTTATAGAAATCCATAACCTCAGATTGCAGTGTTCACGACTCATCCGTCCCTGGTATTTTGTGACTGAAGGAAACTGTTTTGTAGGAGGCGGCCTCCACTGTCTGTCTCGAAACTTGATTCTCAGCATGGAGGCAGTTGGCACTGTGCCCCTGGGCATCCCCCATCAGCCCAACAACGTTTACCGTAGTTTCTTTGCTCTCTCTAGGGAACCACTGCTGTTCAGGGAGGGTAGGCTGACAACTATAAAATGTTAGCAACCAAGAAATCAACCACATTTTCAGATATTTGATTCTGCTCCCGGCAGACGGAATGTTCTGTGCACTTAGATGCGTGGTTTTCTAATATTCATTCTCTCCAGAAAAGATCCTTTCATGTCCTAGCTCTTGGCTTGAACAAGCAGAATAAACCCAGCATAAGAAAGAACAGAGGGATAAATTGATGAAGCCTGATCTTATAGTTCAAAAGCATCTGCTAACACACACAGCTGTAGAAGGCACACTTTTCTCTCAGAGGATAGGCACAGCCTGCAGTGGGGACCTGGTCTTTTGGACTAAACTACAGAATTGTGTAAGCTTTCTTACTGTTGTCGTGATAGTCAGAAAGTTGCTTTTCCTGCATACTAAACGGAACTGCTGTGTGTTAGGAGAGGTCATTCACTTAAAGGATGAACATTTTGTCTTCATGTACCTGTTTTTATCAAATAGGAATATATTTTAAATACTGATATAAGAGCAAGAGAATTTTTGTTGAAGTTGTTAAAGCTAAAGAAGGTTTAGATGATCTGAGATTTAACATGGACCAACCTCTTACTCCTTGCCAGGACTTTGTACTCAAGAATCCGGGAAATAAGTCAGTCAGAGAAAGACGTAAGTGTGTTCACTTATATGTGGAATCTAAAGAACAAAGCAATGAGTAAACAAAATTGAAACAGACTCATAGACACAGAGAGCAGACTGGTGGTTGCCAGAGGGGAGGGGAATCGGGGGACTTGCTGAGAGAGGTAAAGGGATTAAAAAGTACAAATTAAGTTACAAAATAATCAGAGGGGTATAAAGTACAGCATGGGGTATATAGTTAATAATATTGTGATAACTATGGGTGGTGCTAGGTGGGTAACTGGAAATATTGGGGGGAACACTTTGTAAGGTATAGGCTTATCTAACCACTATGCGGAAACCAATACAAAATAACATTGAACGTAAACTGTAATTGGAAAAAAAAAAAAAATTAAAAAATAAAGAATTCTTGTTTTTCAAATCTGTTAATTTCTCATTTATGTCACAGTTTTGATTCTTTCTACCTGGCCCACTGTGTTTGGGATGTGTTCTGTTACAGAGAAGACATCTTTCAGGGTACCTGCTCATTCACTCGCTCGGTCACTTATTCATCAAGTGCTTATTGAGTATCTGATCTATTCAGGTTCTGGAAAGACAAAAATGAAAAAAATGTGTCAGTCCCCACCATCAACGGGATCATGATCGGATAGGGAAAATAACTGTAGGGGGTGTAGAGCAAAGAGGGTGAGAAGTAAAGAGTGCAGATGGCAGGAACTCTGACTCTTCTAAGCAAGGCGTCTCCATAGAAATAGGTAACATTTTAGTTGAGTCTTGAAGTATTAGCAGGATTTTAGCAGGTGAGAAAAGAGAAGGCAAGGAGAGATGGGAATGACCAGGAAAAGAGAATATTCTGTACAGAAAAGATAGAGTTAGCAAGCTGGACAAGTAAAATGGACCTTGAATGGTCAGTTGGACAGTCAGATCAACTCCTTTTCCATAAAAATTAAGACATTAAGAAGTTAAATACATATTATATATTTGTTAAAGCCAGTAGGATACATAATAATTACTCACTTGTCTCTCTGTCAAAACAGTTTTCTAAATTCCTTCTTTGTGTGTGTTTTGTTTTATTGTTTGTTTTTTGCTTGGTTAATCCTCCCCCAAGGATATTTTTCCATTGATTTTTAGAGAGAGTGGAAGGGAGGGAGGGGGAAGGAGAGAGATTGTGAGAGAGACATATTGATAGGTTGCCTCTCACCCTCACCCTGACCAGGGGCAGGGATTGAACCTGCAACCCAGGTACATGCCCTTGACTAAGAATCAAACTCAAACCCTTTGGTGCGTGGGTCAACGCTCTAACTACTGAGTCACATCAGCCAGACCTTCTTGGTAGGAATATTTAATTTGACTCATTTGAGGACTCTGGAAAATAAAAATACCTGGATTAAGTAAGCCCATGGAGACCTCATCAATATTTCTATATTGGATAAAATTAAATAGCAAGCAAGTTATATCAGTAAAGTCATACTAACATTTTGCATAATATATATTATCAATTTTCACTTAATATTTCTTGCTTAGAAGAAACTTTTCAGAAGAGCCCTTCCATCAGTTTTACTAAGATTCCTGCAAATTCTTGCTTTGGGGCAGAAAAACCAAGAATCCTTTGTTTCCTGAATCTAGTTCTCTATCCATATGGTCAGTGTCTTTTTGACTTTATGCTTCCAGAAATATCAACTCTCACCTGGCCAGTCCTGCCCCCTGCCTGTTCTCATCTCCTCCTTCTTGCAGAGAAGTTTGAGCCCTAGATTTACTTTCACTTATTTCTCTTGAGCCTTCACTGCAAAACTTCTACCTCTACTCTGCTGAGCCTTACCTCATTCATTTATTCATTCATTCAAAAATATTTACTGAGCATATATCTATTTATTAGGGATTGTATCAGAGATAAAACACTGCTTAAGGTCAGATAAGATTTCTCCTCTTTCCTCTTTTTTTCTAATTAGTTCCAATGTTGTTGCCGTGGAAGTGTGGTCCTTGTGGTGTTGCAAGAAACCGCATTTTCAGGGACCCAGAAGGAAAGATGAGGTCCAGTGGTAAGAATTATTTGGGTGAAAATAGAAGGTGGCCCTCGGTTTCCAGTGTCCCATCTCTGTCTGTCCCACCCAGGAAAATCAGGGCCAGAAATTGAGCCAATGTCCTGAGATTCTGGGCCATATTAAAACTTACTCCTTTGGAGCCCTCATGGTCTTGGGATGTAGATGGCTGTTAAGTGGTCTCAGTCCCTGTCCAACCAGCTTGGGGCTGTTCCCAGCTGTGATCTGTCGCTGCGCTGTTGTACCCAGGCTCCTGCCTGGAACCTGAGCAAGGGAGAACTCTTTGTTCCCTATATTACCTTGGGCTTGGGAAGGCCAGGCGCTTTTTCAGAATAGCCAGTCAACTTCCCAGGTTTTCACAGGCTTGCACTCGGCCCGCCTTCCAGCCAGCCTTGCTTTCCTAGGCTAGACTGACGGCCTCTGTGGCTGCCTTCTTGCTGCCTGCTGCATGAGCTTGCCTCCCTCTTTGTTTCACCCCTCTCTCCAGTTATCTGGGAAGAATGGACCGGCCCGGTGCTTTCCTGGGGAGTATGTGAAGCTGTCACTTCTGGTGAAATGAGCAGGCTCAGTGTCTGATTCAGTCCCCAGCCCGTTAGGCTCAACAATGACCAATTCCCTTTGCTTCTTTTATTAATATCTAGTTACCTATGCGAACAATATGAGACAGCTAAAGTTAAGTAATTAATTTATACTATACCCAGACTCTTCAAGTTGCCAAAAAATGAAATAAAGTGGACCCTTGATCTGTGTGCACCTACCACCAGGACAGTCAGATCTTAATTTGACCCCCGCATATATGGATTCCCAGCCTCGGGTGGAAAATTCGTAGGTATAAAGATTACTGTTCTTGAATTTTCTGTCAGATCGATGGCAGGTGGGAGAAGATTACCGCATTGAAAAAAGAAAAACCTACTTTACAGAACAGGAGCAATGAAGTTAGTGTAGAGAAGGCAGGAGAATGCTGAAAATCATCATTCTTTCTAAAACACTTTGATCTGCTTAGACTAAGAAGCTTCATTAGTTTCGGATGCTGTTTATTATTATGGTTGTTGGCACATTTTCAAAATGCTTAAAACAACTTTTATTAGGATTAAGTTTGCAAACATCAAGTCAATTTAATACATTTGGGTTTGGAAATACAATGGGATTTCAATATAAGAAGCTCTGTATATTTTTCTAAAATAGGTACAGAGCAACATTTAAACCTCGCATCTGTCTGTGAAAATTTCCATTAATATTACCATAGTAACAGACTCCCCAAACTTTCACATAAATTGTATGCACTTAAATGTATTAACTATTAGGAATACAATATGGTGATTTTTTTTAACAGTTCCTTATTTTTGGGCTCGGTTCCTCTTGTTTATCATGAGTGGTTCCTATAATTTATTAAAACAGTAAAGATAGTATATTCTTTAATTACAAACATTTTACCAAATTCCTTCTCAATTTAAACCTATCTCTGATAGGAACTCAATCTTGTTAATGTTGAAATCTTTCCCTTAAAGTATCTAATCAATTAATCATTCAGTCATCTATTATATACTCAGTATTGGAGCAAGTACACCAAAGGATACAGAAGAAATAGAGAGAAAAGGAACTTATAATTATGCAGGCTAAGCCAGTATAAAATGAACCATAAATTATGAAATAGAGTCCTTGAGTGCAACAGAAAGAAGGGGCGCAGTGAAAGTTGCTAAGGCAGGCCTTGAGTAGAAAGGTAGAAAAACATGTTTGAGGGCGGTGAGCTCTTATATGTACTTTTTACCAGTGTCTTTGTCTTAAATGGAAAAGGTACTTTCTCTCAACCTTCATTTTTGCCCATTTATTTCCAGAGCCCCACATTTTAATTATTGTTTTTCCAAGCTCTGGAAAACCATGGAAAAATGACACAGGCTATGAATGCTCAGCATCTCCCAGGTATTTTTTATAAGGATACACATTTACACTTGTACATTTATATAGAAATCCTACTTACCATCCCAAATTTGTTCTCTGCTTCTAAATTTAGGTTTATGTCCATATTCTTTTTTTTTTTTTTTAAATATGGACTGCTTCATGAATTTGCATGTCATCATTGCGGAGGGGCCATATTAATCTTGGTATCATTCCAATTTTTTAGTGTATGTGCTCCCCAAACGAGCACTATCTGTTTTTTTAACTGCTACAGATGCTCGTGAAGATTGACAGGCCTAACTTTGAGTGGGTAGCGAATTAAATGAGAGACTGTGGTAGTGTGAAGGGTTCTCTGCTGCCTGTCCAAGGGGATCTCAGATGATGCAGTAGATCACAGGATTATGTTTACAGCAGAGCTTCTAAAAGGGCCTCTGAAGGCAGCTTTGGGAATTGTAGTCAGAGCTCTGATTCTAGGACTAAGAACTCGTGCGAGAGGTCATGATGAGTGGCAGATGATAGCGTAGAATATGAGGAGCTTGCTGTAGTGAAAGACACGCCACGGTGCATGCCTGCTTTAGCATTTAAGATGGGGTAGAACAGGTTCACTGCTGCAGTTCAGAATGGGACTATACTATATACCATCCCATTTCTGCTTTGGGGGAAAAGGTTTGGATTTCCAACAGATTCAGTTGTAAATATAAAAATATTCAGTCATTTGTGTTTGTAGATGTGAGAAAAAAACTGTTCACACTGAAAGACCAGCTCATCCAGAGCTGGTTCCTTCTTTTTGACATCAAAATATGGGCTACTTCGGTGAACCAGGAGTATAAGAGAGAGACTGGACAGCCCTGTAAGCAGATAATTAGAATAAAATGTAATATGTGCTGTGATCAAAACATGAATCAAGTGCCAATGAAGAGTAAAGCCTGACTCAGGCAGTGCTATTTGGACTAGAGTTCTCTGGGTGGACCGGGGAGGAAGAGTGTGGAGGAATACTGGAAGGACATGGCTGGGTCAGTATCCCCATATGGAAACGTTTATTTTTGTCCTTTTGATAATCATGTGGGATGTGGCTAAATTTTTTTTGTATGTGTGGAGCATTGTGAGCCAATGGTTATTTTCTAGAAAATTCCAAGAATAGTGGTTGAGGGGCAGTTCATATCATTTTCAGCCACCCTGATAGAGAAGATCAGAGAAGATCTGTGGTTATATAGAGAAGATAAGACAAAAATATATGTTTCATAAAATATCATATTCTAGCAGCTTTGGAATTATTGAACTAAGTTGAATCACTGGTCTAAGTTTCTCATGACATTTCTTTTGTCTTTAAGTTTCTATAAGAAATATAATTTAAACAAATGGTATGAGATATTTATAAAAATTATAACAAGCTGCATAGGTAAAGAAAATGACATCAGCAATAACGCATTAAGTGTGGAAAACAATGCCTTTGTTTTCATTATATCAGGTAAATATGAAAGGAAATGCTAATAAGAATGGATTTCCTTTTAACACCTTGACAACAAGTGCTTTTCTTTATTGATATTACTTTACCACTAAATTGAGAATAATTTTCTAAAAATCAAATTTAAATTAACTAAAAGGTTTTTACTTAACGTGAGCAATTCTAAGAGTTCTGAAATTAAACTTGAGAAAAAAATAGAAAGAATATACATAGAACAAGCAACATTAGAATGAAAATAATATAAGGCCTCCCCTTTTCTTTATATGCTTCTTTGAAGTCTGGTGCTGCAAAATTTGTTTATATATTCTTTACTAATTGATATGGAAGAGAAGAGTAAAATAATAAATGTACATTGAAAGCTACATTGCGGTTGGAGGTTACTCTCATGATTTGGTCATAGAAGCAATGGAAATGTCCCTAGGAAGGTGCCCTGGCTCTATAACGAGGGATTATTGGTGAAAGTCAATAACCATGCCTCCAGCTTATAGCACTGACTCTGTGCCTTTCCTTTTTTTCTCTTATTCAGCCATCCATCTGTATCCCCTTCCATCCATCTAGAAATATCACCTATTAATGCTTTACTAATTTCTGCTGTTTCTCATATTGTTCTTGGTGTAATCATCTCCAGTCCACATTTTTTCTTTCTAAATTTCAATGTAGGCTCCTGATAAACATTTCTGACTGACCTAGGCTTAAATTTGATCCCTGCCACTTTCTACCCAGGCAAAGTACCCACCTTATCTATATTACTTGTTTTTGGTCTAAAGAAATAAAAAGTAAAAGAAAAAGAAGTAAAGTGGGAAGGCTGAAGGTTGACTGGAGCGTATTATTACTTATGTCATGTGGGTGCACTTAGAACCCCGTGCCGTTCCTTCTGTGAGAATTTCTCTGTTAAGTTTGTTATTGTGTAATATCTGTTTTCCAATATGAAGGTAGTCTTTTTTTTTTTTTTTTTTTCCGAGAAAAATTAATCTTCCCTGAAGGCTTATTTCATAGGAAGTAAGAAACTCAGTAGGAAATTGACAACGCAAGTAAGAGACTAACTACATCAGCACATATTCTTAAACTCGGGTAGAGTTAAATCTCAAACATGGCCAGTTCAGTGCTAATTTCTTTTTTTAAAAATAGGGCTACAGAAGGCATCTGATGTATGAGTCTGCAGAATCCTTTGTGGATATTAATTTATTACTAAAAGAAACCACAGCACTTTCCCTTCTTGAGAGAGAAGGAACTCTGCTTCCTTCACGGTTGAAGGCCCCACTGTGGTCCTGGCCTCCTGCCCTTCCCATGTGAACCCAGTGCTGTGGGGAATGGTCATGTTCTCCATATTGTGTTAATGTGTGTGCATGCTTGTGTGCACACATGTGCATGCATGTCTGCGCATGTGCATGTGTGTGGGGACAAGAGGAGGTGCCTGTTATAAAATCATATAGAATTATAAATTACAAATGTATTATAAACCCACCCAGCACTAGTTAGTACTAAACTGTCTTTAATTCATCTCCTCCTTTGGGGAGCTAAGTCCCCTCGCTTGCACTGTCTGATTGGCCTCTTAACCGATTGTCCTGCTTCTAACCTCTGTGTCTGTCTACCTGTGTTTCGTTGAATGGCCAGAGTTCTCTTCGTGAAACAGATGTGTTCATTTCAGTTCTTGTGTTGAAAGCCTTCTGTGAGTCCTGTTTGCTCTAAGAGAAAACCCACAGTCTTAGCAGGTGATTTCAAGTCATCCACAGTCTGCTTCCAATCCATTTTTACAGCTGTATCCTTTATTATTACCCTCCCACCCCTTGCCCATAGCCCCACATCAGTGCTACGGCTGTGTCCGACTGTCCTCACTCCCCGAATGAACTTGCTTCACTCCTGCCGGGCCTCCGTCAGCCCAGGAGGCAGGCCTTTCCCTTCAAGGTCCTTTGTTGCAATGTTACTCATCCCTCAAGGCCTAGTGAAATGTCCCCTTCTCTCAGCTAGTTCAGATCAGATCTCTCATTCCCTCATCTGTGGGTTGCAGCACTCTCTTTTTATTTATATTATAGTAATGGGGATTTTTATCCTGGATTTTATGGAAGAATTCTGATTTCCAGTAACCTATCCTGTTGTCAGACAGCGCTTCACTAGATTTGGTTCTGAGTGTATGTTCCTGATGATTATGGCATTTATATTATGCCTGATATGTCTAAATATATATCTGTTTTTTTACCTCCTTAATTTTATCTTTCTGGGAAAAAGAAGTGTACAAATAAATAATTATTTATAAATTAAATACTGTGCCTTTTCCTTTTCACTTCCCACATGTAGTCTCCTAAGTGATAAGAAAATCCAAACCTACCTCTCTCTCTCTCTCACTCCCTCTCCTGTGTTCCTTGACAGCCCCCAGTCCCATTCATATGCACAGTAGGAACTCAATAAGTAGGAGTTAAATTGAAATGATTCAGTAGAACAAAAAGGTGGTTAACCTCTACAGTGTCACTGTCCCTGAGGTCCCTCCGGTGAAGAAGCTGGGTGATTACAGAAAGGGTCTGGGAGGTGCCCTGGCCTGTGTAATGCAAGTAACTGCACTGGTGCTGAGAACAGTGCCTGGCCGCCTCAGAAGCTCTGTGTTATTCCTGGAAGGCAGTCCGCAGGCTGTCTCCCTCTGGGGGTTAACCATCCTCATTTAAATGACTGCCAGACCCCCCCCTCCCCTCTGCTCGCCTCTTCCTCTCGATTATCTGTGACTCCCTAATGTTCTCCCAAGACTAGGATAACCTCACTTGGTCACGATTCTTGGCGTATGTATCTAATCAGGTCAGAGACTGGTGAAATTTAAATGGGGAGAAAAAAGGTATCACCTCCCTTTTCCCCAATCAAAAGCTAATCTCCCAAATTTAGCACTTCCTTCCATTACAAATGTAGGCAATAAACCGAAGTAAGATTAGCAATACTTGTGACTTTGTTACTAAGAGAAATCAGACACTTTTGTACCACATTATAGTTGTTGTGATCTTTGAAATTTTTATAAGCTCATCTCTAGTTTAAAATTAATTTTTGGTATTATTGTACCCACTGCTAGATTACATATGAATATATCACAATGATTAACATTTTGGTAATAAATTTTAATGTAATTCCCTTTGTTATCCTCTGTATTTTGTTTTATGCAGTTAAAACCATTATTCTGAGAAGTATCCTTAACCAGATTGCCAAATGGCATGAAAAAGGGGAAGAACACAGGGTCTATCCAGTAGAATTTAGAGCACTTGGGTAAGAATATAATATTTACTTCCATTAATTCAGACTTATACTGAATTTCTATTATGCTTTTAATTATTATAAAAATTATATATATTCATACCTTCATATGGCTGAGCAGTTTACAAAATGCAACCTCCAAGTCATTCACCCCCACCTAATTTCCAAAGATAACTATTGTGACTGACTGTGGCTAGTTTGCAGGATATTGGCTACACATACACTGTAAAACAGATCTAGATCTAAATCTAGATCTAGATAGACAGATGTATATATATATATGTTTATTTAGTGCACTGTCACATATAATCCACATGCTGCTCCTGCTCCACATTGATCTTTTTTAAAAAATTTATCTTTATTGTTGAAAGTATTACAGATGTCCCTTCCCCCCCCCCCCCCATTGATTCCCCTCAACCCGGCATCCACCCCAGCCCCCCACAGGCCTTCTCTACACTTTTGTCTGTGTCCATAGGTTATGCATATACGTCCTTTGATTAATCCCTCCCTCCCCACCCCCCACCCCCCACCCCCCACCTCCACCTTCCCTCTGAAGTTCCTCAGACTGACCCCTGCTTCTATGTTTCTGTATCTAAATAGCCAAGTCACACTCTCAGCTCACAGTGGTTTTGTAGTCAAGAAACTTTCCATGTCTTTTCATTTCTCTTATTGTTAAACACTATTTTCATCTACAATAAGTTAAACCAGTGTTTTATTTTTTAAGATTTTTTATTGATTTTTAGAGAGAGGAAGTGAGAGGAAGAGAGAGAGAAACATCCATGTGAGAGCATATCCATTGGCTGCCTCCTGCACTCCCGCTACCGGGGATAGAGCCTGCAACCCAGGCAGGTGCCCTGACAGGGAATCTAACCAGCGACCTTTCAGGGCACAGGATGACACCCAACCAACAGAGCCCCACCCGCCAGGGCTTAACCAGTGTTTTAAACTAAACATTTTTTTTGGTACAGAATCTCTAAATTTACCCCTACTAATTTTCACCCTGCATGATTGTCATAACCTAATCAAATCATTTAGATTTCCAAATATGCTTTTCAGCATATTAGTTACCACTCACATCTTTGTAATCATCAGATGCCTTCAGATCATTCAACAACCCAGGTATCGAGTGTCGGTCATTCGTCAGGTGCTATTCTAACCACGTTATATATATTTATTCATAGTTCCAACAACCTTATGGGATGGGTGCTATTGTTATCTTCATTTTACAAATCAGGAAACTGAGGCACAGAGTCACCTTCACAGTAAGTGCCCAAGGTTTACAGGCAGTAAGTACCTGGCTTACTAAGTGCGAACTTACTAGAAATGAACACATTAGGTCAAATAGTAGATGAAATTTTAGGGTGCAACTAGAAACCGTGAAGGGGGTGTCAAGGGAGCAGACTTAAGACGAGCACAAGGGGGAGTAGTTACGTAGAACTAAGTCTGAAACTAATGAGCTCCCTCTCCCTAGTTACAGTCTAAGGGACCCCAGATGACTACCTATCATGCATGTTGTAGAGATCTCTGCTTTGGCAGAGAGACTGGAGGGTTGACCATTAAGTCTCCTGGTAGTCTAGGGTTCTGTGGACCTGCTTCAGATAAATACCTTGGCTTCTTTTTTTTTTTTTAATCCTCACACGAGGATATGTTTTTCATTGATTTTAGAGAGAGAGGAAGGAGAGGGAGAGAGAGAGACATCGATGTGAGAGAGACACATCGATTCGTTGCCTCCCAGATGGGCCTGGACTTGGGACCGAACCTGCAACCTGGGTAAGTGCCCTGGCTGGGAATCTAACCTGTGACCCCTCAGGGTAACCAAGCACGCTCCAGCCAACTGAGCCATACTGCCCAGGGCGACACCCTGACTTCTCTCAACATCATTTCTATATGCTATGCTCTTCCTGATGGCTTTATTTGAATATATAATTTTTACTGAAAAATTTTTGTGCTTTTACTAGATCTTTCTTTGTAGAGCAAAAGGTATAATACTCTCCTCAGTTTCAAAAGCTGTTGGTTAGTATACAGACATCACTGTAACAGCTGATAGGATGGTAATATTGATGGCTCTGGAGGGAATAAAAACAAATCACTCCTGAGTGACCAATGGGCAGAGCTCATGCACACTGGTCTGGCCATGTAGGTTGTCACAGCTTGGATTTCTTCTGACTGATTGCTGTGTTGGTCTTACAGTTTAGTGCCCATTATTCCTTTAATCTTTTCGATATCACTATGATCTGCCTCCAGTTAGTTTCCGTTGAGTTAATCAGCTCCTCATCAACCCCCCAGCTTGTGTCTTGGCATAACGCAAACCAGAGGGCCTAGACACTGGGGCCAGAAGAGTCACAGGGAATGGAGTTAATGTCTGGGCTACCCATGACCCAAAAGTCCATCAGCACCAAATTTCAAGTTTAACTCAGAGAAAGAGTTATTTACAGTAATTTTATTAGCTACAAAATAATTCTGCAGTTCCTTCCAGAACTTTCCCGACTTGACTTTTGGAAGAGGGGGGCCGTGACTCCAACTTGTCCGTGGAGAGAGTTTCTCTTCCTTCCTGGGTGCTCTTGGTCTTACATTGTCCTCATCATTTCGCAAACCTTGATGCTCCCACACTGTGCTAGATGTCTGGGCTTATATTCTTCTTCCATGTTCATCACCAGCAGGTTGGGAAGCAAATATTCAAGATTGCACAGAACAGGTACGTTTCCTTGGCAAATATGTGAAGTCAGATTATCATCGGGTAGATCAAGAAATACAAGCTAGAGAGCTAATGATCATCGAGTTATAGACCAGCTGAAATCCAGACCATGGTTGAGGAGTTTAGAGACGAAGATATTCGCTCATTTCCACTAAAGCCATACATATTTCTTTTAACCACTTAGGGTATTTTTTTCTCTCTTCCCCAGAGAACTGTATTGTTTCGATTCTCTTTTACCCACCAAGAAGCTCAGTCTTTCACAACATATATTCAAATAAAGCCATCAGGAAGAGCTGATTCCCAAATATTATCTTTTATTAATTTGATTTTTAACATTAAATTAAAACTTTCACACATGTTGGATGAAACAATATCTCCTCAATGGAAATTTGAAAGGGACAATACAGCTTTGAAAACTCTTTGGTATTATGAAATTTAAAAAAAAGATTAACTTTGTCTAAGAGAAGGAATAGGTGATAGAAATGTTCTGTGCATGGGAAAATTGCTGCTTTTAAACTGGTTTTATTCAAGTAGTGAAAAAATGGTGTGTTATACCCAACACACAGCATTAGAGAAGTCTCCTTTGAGGGCTGATGTTTGCTTTGTGGTTAAAGAGAATGGGTCTGGGTGGGTTTTATGCATGATGAAAATTAATGCACTTCTAATTCTTCTCTGGCTATTCACTGCTTAATTTTGGAATCTGTAGAATCCAATTAGAGGGGAAAAAGTCTAATAAGCCACATATGTTACCAATCAATTTATATTTATTTAAAACTGTTAAGGGGCCTTTCTATAGGTAACATTTAATAAGAAAAATAAAAGTATTGAAACCATTCCTGATACCCTTTGGGAGTGAACTGAAGATCCAGTGTGAAGAAATTAGGCATCTACATTTGTCATAGACACCTGGCAATGTGATGTGTGATAATTGTTAAATACCTTATGTTAAAAAAAAACCGAAGCAAAACACTAGAAAGAGAGAAAGAGAAACAGAGGTTCCTCCAGGTGCCAACTCAGGCTTGGAGCATTATGAGCTGGGTCTCAACCCATGGAGAAAATTTCAATAGGGGAGGCTGGAAGATAGGACATGGGTCTGAGATGGGCATAGAGAGAATGTTATAAGTAAATAGAGATGGGAAGTGTACCTACTATTTGGAAAATAGCAGATAGACCTATTTTACAATGCAGAAAGACTGAGGCAGGATGGTGGCTTTCCAAGCGTTTAGCAACAAATCTACCTTTCTTAAAAGAATGTGTTTATGGAAATCCTTACATAAAAAAATACAGATAAAAACAAGTTGCTCTGATTGAAGCTGGGAAAGTCAGGATGGCAAGTGCTAGAGAAGCCGATCGGAGTTCTTGATAACAGTGTGGAGTTATCAGAAAGCTTCTTGATATTTAAGCGCTGTATTTTTGCCTGTTTAGCTCTGCAATTAGACTCTTGCTGGCCAGACTCTTACCTGGATTCCTGATTTACACACTTGTGATTCCCACTCTATTTCTAGATTTCAGCAGCCCTCCTGGACCCTAGATTCTGTTCTACTTTAGCCAGTTCCTGCTCCCAGGTCCTTTTACCTGATTCTTCACTGCTATTTGTTTAGACTTTGCTTCTTCCAATCTACAGCTTCACTCAATGGTGGGTAACAGCTTTAGCCAAGAAAATCCACCCATTCTGAGGACGGTGTCATGAAACAAGTATTAGGTAGAAAGAAAGGAACTGAGGAGGCATCTGTGGGAACAGAAAGGAAAGGACCTTTGCTTTACCATGGAAGATTGAATAGCACTTGTGATGGGTTAGGTATAGAAAGTTAAAGAGTTCCAACAAACAGGACTTAAAGGTTTGGATCAAAATGCAGAAAGCAAACACCATAATAAAATAAGCCTAAGTAACTACCAATATGCATATAGCCTTGATGGTCTGCAAAGAGTATCCTCTTGCATTCTCAAACTCACCCTCATAACAACCCTGAAAAGGAGATTTTGCATTTTTGTGCTATAGAGGAAGAGGGAAAGAGGTCAAGTGCCCTGCTCAAGGTCATAGCATAAGTTAGTTTACACTGTCAGCTTAACACTCCTTTTATGACTCCAGATCCCTTCTTTAATCCACGGTAAACACCTGATACTGTACAAAGCATAAGGTATTTTTTATTTGTTTGCATACTGGGTCCTGTGATGAGGGCCACCTTTACCATTAGTCACATTTAACAGGTTAGGAAATGCATGGCATGCATGTTGAGTCGCTCTTTCTGTTCTAGTGAAAGGCATCATTAATCAACCATCCCAGTCTTTCCTGCTGAGCCTGGATGCTGCCTCACAGTCTTTCTCAATATGCTACTCTAGACAACCACTACTCATAAATCAGAGTTGTCTAAAGGTTGCCATTCTGGCACTAGAATCTTGAAATGACACATATACTGTGGTACAAAAGTCAATAAAATGACATGCCTGGTTTCTAGTCCCTCAGGATAGCCCTTTAAATTCTCACTTCTGAGGTCAGTTAACCCCTATAGCATCAGATCAGACTTGTTCAACAGGCCCTATCTAATCAAGTGCCTACTAATTGGGCTTATACCTTGATTCCTGGGACTAAGCTCCTACTTTCCACGCAATGCCTAGAAACGGATGTTCTGTCTTGTTCCGCACTCACAGAATTCTGTTGCAAAACCCAGTTCCTCCAAGCTGAGATCCTGTCATGAGTTCTTCCCTATATTTCAAGAGACTAGAGTCCTGTTCTCATGGTCCAGTTATCTATTACGGTGAAACAAATCATCCCCAAATTTCACAGTCGTGCGGGAATAATAAATATTAACCTTTAGCATAAATCTATACCTTTAGTAGGGCTTTTCAGAAATGGCTCCTCTCTTCTCCATGGGATTTCAGCTGTTTTTCTTTTGTTTGTTTCCTGATTGGCAGTTAAATACAGAAATTATAGCTTAGCAATGAAAGGTCATGCACCGAGGTCAATGTACATATACAGGGTGTCCCTCAAAAATGTATACACACTTTAATAGCTGATAACTCAATAGATGTTTCTTTCTTTTCATATTTAATCCATTGGAATCAATAATTATTCAAAGTGTGTACATTATTGGGGGACACCCTATATATTTATCACTTTAATCTATGCATGTCCATGTACTCATCTGAAAAATTACAAGGTATGGCCTAACAGGTACTAGAGGGCCTCAAAATAAAACAAAACAAACAACAACAAAAGTAATGTTGATAGGTATCGAGCCTCATTTCGCTCACTGAAGATCCATTTTCAAGGAGGGTCATTTACAAGGCCCGCAGTTTGATGCTGTCTCTGGTAACTAATCCAGGGATGGGGGCTGGAGCCTTTAGTTGTCTCTCTCTACAAGGGCCTCTTAGGCTCATTCACAGCATGGTGCCTGGGTTTAAAAAGCGAGCATTCCAAGAGTGTGGAGCCTTCTGATGGTATAATCTCAGAGCTACTTCAGCCATTTTCAGTTGGTCAAAGCAATCACAAAGGCCACCCAGCTTGGGGAGAGGGGACATAGATTCCACTTCTTGATGAGGGGAGGTAACAAAGTTCTAGAAGACCTAGATATCTCAAGATATTGTCAGGGCAACCTTTGGAACAGGGTAGCCCATCACAGTCTCTCTGCAAGACTCTATTGCCTTTTTTAATTTAGTTACTACCAGATTACTGTCCCATCTTCTGAGACTCTGACCTCCTTCCTGCCTGCTGCCAGACGTCCCAGGCGCCATCTGCCTGGATCTCATTCCCACTGCCATGATTTATCACACCGCTGCCATGACATAGTCTTGTATTTATAAATCCACCTCATGCCAGCTTTGGCACACACCCAGAAGGTCTTTTTGAACTTGAAGTTTCTGGTATCCCATCACCTAGAAGATAAGATGATTGAGAGAAAGAAAAACAATTAAAAGGCGTGTTTTTTTAGAGCCAAGTGAACCTGGTTTCTAATCCCAGCTTAATAACACTCTGGGAAGCTTACCTCTCTTGGCCTCAATTTCCTCTTCTATCCAGTGAGTATAATATATTTTTCATTTCGTAATTGTGAGAATTAAATATGTTGATACAGTAGCAGGTTTATTGAGTAGCCTAAAAGCTGTGTGGCGATAATATAAAACATTTATTTTTTATTCAATTACTACTTTGAACCATGCTCTGTTTTTACCCATTGTTTTTGGTACTGGGTGTCCTCTAAGACATTTTTCCCATTTCTTGTTACTTTGTTTCAGTTTCATTACATCTAAAACTCCCATCTCGGCTCCGTTTAAGGTCTCCGCCTCCCCATAGCGCGGGGGAGATTTATCTGGGCTTTTCTGGAGTGGCGAGGGCCTGGTTCACCTGCGCTAATCCACTGCCTCCCACTCATGCCCGTGGGGCAGAGATGGGGCCTTGTGCTGAGTTTGGTTGAGTGTGGTTACCCTGTGAGAGTCTTCTCCCTCCTTTTCTGAGTCAGGCCTCCATGAGGTAGGCGGGCACGTGGCCATGGCAAAGAAGAGGAAGGGTCTCGTCATCTGGGCGTCATTCAGAAGCACCCCTAGTCTGGCTCTGATCAGAGTGGTTGCCTGCTGCTCTTGGTCTCTATTCATGGTCATCTTGACTGTGGAGGAGACAGTGTCCAGCTGCACCCCGGCTCCCTGTCAGTGAGGACCACCCGACAGAGAGGAAGCATCGCCTCCAGCCCTCTGCAAGCCTGTGCCCACCCCTCTAATGACTGTTTCCTTGCCTGGCCATTGGTCACCTGGTTAGTCCTAACTGACCTGTGTGCTGCCTCATGTAGAACCAGAAGAGCCATGGAGGGCGTCATGGAACAGAAGTGGGGAAGTCCTCTCATCCTTGGCTTCTCAAGCACCTTACCCCAACACGCTTTTTTCCCCCCCTCCCTGTTGCCTTACCCCTGTCTCTGTTCACTCTGTGGTGTGTGCTACCAGAGCAAGTGCAGCCACTTTAGCAATGCCCAGCTGAGAAGCCAGCCCCAGGTACATTGTTCTCAAACTCCAGGGCATACACTGTAGGCTTTTCAAGAGCTGTTTCACAGTGTTCTGCTTGGAGGGCAGCATTGGGCTCAGGCCCGTAGCAGGTACATCTGGAAGAAACCAACCCAAATTTGAGGTTATCAACTGCTCCTTTTTGCAAACTGCCCTGATCTATATGAGTGAGTCCCTAAGAACCTTCTCCATCACTTGCTTTGTAGGGGTGGGCATCCCACCAGAAGGAATGTTATTACTATTCCCCCTGCTTATTTGTGTTAATAATCTTCCAGCTTGGCTACTGTGCAGGTTTTTATTCCCTGCTCCTCATGGTGGGGGAAAGCTCAGGAAACAAAGAAGCAGAGTTTCAGCAACTTTCCTGGGCACGGCAGTGTTTTGTCTAATAGGAATTGAATATAATCGGGGGCCTCTCCAAGGCATGTCCCTCAGCAGTGCACCCCGTGGATGCTCACCTTGGACACCTGGGCTGTCTATTTCTGAAACCAGCATGCTGTTTGGGGGATTTATTTATTTTCCCAACAACTCATGTAAATCATTGCCTGCTCCTATTTTAGTTAGATACCAACAGCCTCTTTAGAAGTTCCGGGCATATTAAAAATACTAGCTGTGAACGTAGCAGGGAAGGAGGCTCTGCATTGTTCAGTTTTTCCTGAAACAGAACCATCAAAAGAAGCCTTGAAGTCTTGCTTATGAGGCTGGTGTTTCCTCCGCCCCTTACCAAAGTGTGTGCGTGGGGAAGGGGTGCCCTTTCTGGAAGCCTGTAAACTGTCAGAGCTGTGAGGGCTGCTATTTCTGTGCTAAACTGATTATTGGCCTTCACTGAATATTCAAAGCTCTGTTAGCCAAGACCCCCACTGTTTCTTAGGGGATAAAACCTGGGTAGACTTCCAAGTTTCGGTGCCCACTCTGTGCTTTAACAATGGCCCCAGGACTGCTATTTCCAACTGAATCTGGAAGGGGGGATCAATTATATTCTCTTGTTTATATTTGCCAGTTATGTGTGCCAATTTTTTGCAAATTATTTTTAAAGTGCTCTACCCTCAATTTTTAAATCATCAATGCTCTGAATCTATATATGGACCCCAAGCCGGGTGGAACCGAAACCCGTTTCCCACTCTTCTGGCTTTGACTGTTGCAAGGTCTATGTCCCCCTGTAGCAGTACATGATGTGGTCCTCTTAGGGCTGTTCTGCTAGTTGCATCTCCTTCAGCATCTGTAAGGGAAATTTAGAATGTGCTTCCAGTTGGCCTATGGTTTCTAATGCCACTTTCATTCTCTCATCTTTCCTGCTGAAAATTTTCTAAAGGGTCCCCAATTTCCTTGCTCAGTGCGGTGCACAAGGCCTTCTACAGACCTGCCCCTAAGCCTCCCTCCCCATCTGTTCTACAGCAAACACACTTTCCTAAGCCAGGATCATCTCACTCCATAATCCTGGAATGCCCAGGCAATACGGATTTTGGTATTCTATTACTTGCTGGTGTGACATTTTTAATGTTTCATGAGATTTAGTCTTGCCTCGCATTGGCTATCCCTAGTTAAACTGAGTGACAGATCAGTGTCAATATGGTGCCTGTACACGAATAACCCCCAAGGGTTCAGCAAACGACAGTTAATTTACTGAAAGCTGGAAATGACCATTTGACTCCGAGGGTGAGGGATTTTAGCGAGGGGTAGCGGTAGGTGTGGACAAGCAAATTCTCTATGCGTGCTTTCCCCCTTCTGTGGTAGGAGGGAGGCCACAAAGAGCAGAAAGACAATGTATACAATATGTGGCTTCTGTTGCCCTGGATGCTGTGGTTATGGGGACTTTGGAGACTCCTAAAAAGCTGTGGACATGAGCTCCTGACTTCATGGTCAGCACCAGTGCAACCAATCTCCCTACTACCCACCCTCCTCTCTCCCATTTTCCTAAATCTCTCCCCTGTGATATTTGTTCTCATCTTTGCACTGGCACAATGATTGCACCGAAGGCCGAAGTTGCTAGTTGACTTGGATCCTGCTTGGAATGTAGTATGACTTTGTCTTTAGCTTGAGGGTTTTCATTCTGGATGGAAATGGACAGGCCCATAGCAGCCCATGGCCACCATGAAATGCATTAACTCTATTTCCTTAGTTTCTCTTTTTTCCACAGCTAGAATGACAGAAATCATGCCGTGTTTTTATTTTGTTTCTTCCTCCCAGCAAACATGTACCCACCTCACTCATTCGTCAAACATTTCTGAACTCTTACTGTTTGCAGGATTTTGCTGATCTTTGGTGGTGAGATGGTGAACAAAACATAGCCGCATTCTCATAGGGCTTACAGTCCTTCTGCTGTCTAATATAGTAGCCACTAGCCACATGTGTTTTTAGATGACAATTAATTAAGTTAAAATTGAATCTCATAGTCACACGAGCCACATTTCGGTTGCTCGGTGGCCACATGTGGCGTGTGTGCTGTGCAGGACGGCGCAGCACCAGGGCATGCCCATTGGTACAGGAAGGTCCGTTGGGCAATGCTGGTGGACTCCAGTGGGGGAAGTAATCCCGTTTACCTTTTGCCTTTTATTAAGCACATATTATGTGTCTGGCCCTGAGCTAAGAGGTGTGCTCCCGCCTTCCTAACACACTCTTCTTTTTTGGGGGAAACTGCTTTCTCCTTTCCTTCCTTCCTCCCAATGGGGCAGCCAGTAGTATCGCTTCATCCTGGCAGCATCCTGTTGCGATGGGGCCAGTATCTCACTGAACAGGAGGGAAAGGCGAGGCGTGGAAGATTTAAGTGCGGTCTGAAGCGATGTGTTGTTACCAACTTTACATAATCACTGATTTCAGAGCTGATTTCAGTCAGATTTCAGAGCTGAGGCAATGTGTGACCCTCATATTTAGAGCTAGATTAAAGGGTGCCTAGAGCACTGCTCTGTAAGTGGATTGAACACCCCTGGGGTTACTCCAACATCTGATGCCAGTTTATTCTGGTCTCCAAGTGTGGCTCTCACACAATGACCAATTGGTTCCCACTCCTATAGAAGAAGGCAGCAGCTTTAGGAGAAACGAAACAAAATCCTCACAGCTATAATCCTCACTACATGAATCTTGAGCAAGTATTTAAAGAATGTGGCTGTGAAGGAGCATCAAATTATTATTATTTTTTTAACCCTCACCCGAGAATATCTTCCATTGCTTTTCAGAGAGAGTGGAAGGGAAAGAGAGAGAAAAAGAGATAGAGAGAGAGGAGCATAGATGGGTTGCCTCCCACACGTGCCCCAAACAGGGCTGGGGATCAGTCGCCCCCGATCTGTTTGCGGGCAATGCTCTAACCACCAAGCAAACCGGCTAGGGCCAGAAAATCAAATTATTAACCTTTTCAGGGTACTTATACATCTTGGTCTGGGGGATAACGGTGTTTAGGATCTAACATACTTGATAAGTTAGTGGCCCAGTGATGTAATTTAGCAATCCCATGCTCATATTTATTCCCTCTTTCAGCATGTACTTTATCATGATCTGTTCTGTGTCTAAGTAGTAGAAATGCAATGTTGAAGAAAGTGTCCTCCCCCAAGGAGCTTGCAGTCCAGTGAAGAACCCCAAGCATTACAATACAATAGTGCTTGACTGCTGTGCTCTGGTAGACACTCCAGCTTACAGGATGGGAAGACATCATCTCAGGGGAACTCTGACAGCTAGGAGAGATGGGAAATCCATGCAAATTACTATAACACTATTTAAATTTTGGAACATGCAATAGTGGTAGAATATACAAATGTGCCATATTAAATATTGTATAATGAAACACTTATCATAAATGTTGTGGATGTATACAAGAAGAGATATAGCTGTCAATTTTGGAGGGGAGGAAGGAAGAATGATGGCTGGGGATTAGGGAAGGTTTTACCAAAGTGGTGAAATTTGAGCTGACCTCCAAGACCGCAAAAATTGGATGAAAGGATATCCTAGGCAGAGGATCAGCAGGAGCAAGAGCAAAGAGATTGGGAAATGCAGGGTCTCTCCTAGTAATGGTGACATTTTCTGTGGCCCCACCCTGGTTATAGGAGGAAAGTACTAATGGATCAAGCTGAGGACAAGTTGCTGAGGACCTTAAATTCGTTATGCGAAGGAATCTGGGTCATTCATAGGATGTTGAGTGTGTCCATGATACAGAGAACAGTCAAAATGAAGATGCTTAGCTGAAAACCATCAGGCAGCAAATAAATGAACATTTGTATTTATTTGTTTAGACGATAACTGTTCAGTTTTCTCATTTGAATGGTTAAAGATTGAATGTGGCTTGTTTTGCAGAAAACAAACCCCTTTGGAATTAAGAGTGTTTTCCAGCTTTAACGTTCTTTAGTTCTTTAGTTTGTTACGAGTTGACACCCTGTGAATAATGCAGGAGGTGCACCCTTCCTAAGTGCAAATTAGGAAGTTCATTTCCTTAAGTTTTGAGTTTGATAACTGACAGGTACAGAGTCCCAGGGGCAGCAGTTAACTTCCTGTAAACTGATATAAGATTAAGTTGATGCCTCTAGAAGGGAAAGTTAATATGGGAGGTGAATTAAATTCTCTTTGCTCCAAGGAAGGGATTTTACTTAGCTATCTGCTACCTCCAGGATCTGTGCTTTAGACATGCCGAGTGCAGAGCAAGTCAAGTCCACTTCCAGACCAGCCATCTAACACTCAGAGCATTGGCTGAGACCCTACTAATAACTGCAGGCATGTCTGAGAGAATGAAAAAATTCACACCCACAGGGCTGATTCCCCATCTGGAGAGAGGTGTGAGTTCAATCATGATGTTTTGAAAGTATGAGAATTACTTTCTAGAAAGTCCTTCTTCTGTGGCCTCAAGGGCCCTTCATCTCACTCCGGGCTTTGTGTGTATAACCCTCTTACCCCATGCTTTTGTTTTTTCAATCCTTAGAAGGATGAATAGAAGGGTAAAACATATGAAAAGAGAAATAGACCTGGGCATCTAAATATAGTGATGAAGAGTCAGCTTATGAGAATGTTACATGAAATGGCAAACCAAGAAATAGACATCCAAAGGCCAAGCATGTTCACACTCTTACTCACTGTGTCTGGCCCGAAGCCGCCCATCTTCTTCCTGAGATACTCTCCCCCTGCAGGGGAGCCGTGCCTTCTCCTCTTCAGTTGTTATGTCCTAGTGGGGCCATCAACCGTAGAGCCCGGCGCCTAGGCCACAGTTGATGATTTTATGAGGGACTCCTGATCAGAGCCTGGCCAATTCAATTCCTTTCTTGAGCTGTTTCAAGCTATAAATATTTATATATCTATATATGTATATCTATATGTATGTTATATGTCTATCTATCATTTATCTATCTGTCATCTATCTACCTATCATCCATCTATCTATCTATCTATCTATCTATCTATCTATCTATCTATCTATCTATCTATCTATCTATCACCTATCTATCTATCTATCTATCTATCATCTATCATCTATCTATCTATCATCTATCTATCTGTCTATCTATCTATCTATCTATCTATCTATCTATCTATCTATCTATCTATCATCTATCATCTAATCTATATCTATCTGTCATCTAATCTATATCTATCATCTAATCTATATCTATCTATCTATCTATCTATCATCTATATGTCTGTCTATCTATCTATCTATCATCTATCTATCTATCATCTATCTATCTATCTATCTATCTATCTATCTATCTATCTATCTATCTATCTATATCTATATCTATCTATCATCTATCGTCTATCATCTAAAGACCAGAGGAATGGCCCTTTTTAATACTGAAACTTTAGAGCTTGGGCTCAGCTATTGGTCATATTTCTGCCACATGGAGATGGTTGTCCTGGGAGAAGGAAGCTGCTATGCAGAGAGAAGCAGGAGGGGAAAGTAGAAGCAGCACTGGCTGCATCCCAATGTCTATGTCATTGTCCCTGACAAGCTAAGTCTCTGTGCCTGCTAAGATGATATGGAACAGCCCAGCAGGCAACCAATTCATTTTGCTTTTGTTCTAACTTAGTTAAGATACCTTTTTATTGCTTGCAACCAAGACATTCTTTATTAATACAAAAGAATGGGTATACCTGAACTTCTTTTAAATTTTAAATCAAATCTCTATATGTTTCAAAAATTACTGGCCACTGTATTGAAGCCTTCCTCTTTTCTAAGCACATAACTTTTCTAAGCACATAACTTTCTCTCTTTAGTGTTTAGGGTTCTTTAGTGCTTCAGCAAAACTTATGAACATGTTAAATTCCCAAACCTGGATTCCCACGTTGCCATGGGGAGAAGGTATGACTTTCTTACTTGCTTCCTCACACCCACAGCTTTCTAAAGAGGGTAGCCTGTGAGTCCAGTCAATTCATAAGCCTTGAGATCTACTAGCTGAACAACCTGCATTACAGAGTAGGGAAAAAAAGAATAATTAAATGCTCCATTGGTTACTTTTCATCAGTTCGCATGTCGTACTTTCCTTTATTAATTAGGTTATAGCTAATTCACAGTGTTATTAATTTTTTGTATTTAAAAATTTTGTCCTTAAAATTAGCTCAAAGTATTTATTTTTTCTCAGTAAAGCAGATATCTAATTCATTTCTACAAGGTTTAATTGTGTGAATTCTTTATTAAATCTTTTTTTTTCTTTGCATTTGTTCTTAGCAGTTGCCAGGCAACTCCTATGATACTTGGCAAAATATACTTAGAGGGTTTTTGTAGAATAAAATTAGTAGAGGCATAGGCCCCTTTAATGACGGATATTACAGTTGTTCAGATGTAACATTAGCCACTATGAATTATTATTTAATGTTATACTAAATGGGATTTTCTGTCCATTTGTAACCTGGGTCTCCCACCTACAGCTTGCCTAAATTGCAAAGAATATCTTAATTCCAGATTTTAAAAGTAAGTGAGGTTAATAAAAAATATATAATGACTCTTTTATTGAGTTTTAAAAGGTGACTGAAGATAAATGAATTTGCCTAAGTATTTTCTCTCGGATTCAGACAGCTGCCCTTGGCGAAATGGCTCAGGAAAAAGCAATCCCTTTATTTCAGATTTTCTATTGAGCAATAATTAGAAAGGCCAAGAAGGGGATACAGCTATGCTGGTTTCTTTTACAGGCAACTCCATATAAGATACGTCCTGATAATTTCATTAATATGCTATTGAACCTTCTAAACAAGTCTTATAAAAGAATGTTGGGGATATTAATGAGGAGGTCTTGTGAGATAAGTATGTTAAAGTGCTTTTGACACTACTCCAGGTTTAGATTTTTGTGGTATTGGTGCTCGTGACAGTGGTAATTGTTACTTTAAAGTTAAGAAGGATCCAGTATGAGATCTTTCTGAGAATAACTTCTGTCTCCTACATCTTATTTTAGAGCTGATGTTTAGGCTTGGCCAATGAAAAAATGAGTGGGGGAGACAACTCAGGTTTTTGAGTGAATGGATACCCTCACTGGGAAACCAGATAGGTTTAGGAAAATCATGTCGTCCTATTAGTGGTGGCAACCCTCTATCTGTGCCCCGAGTCCCATTTTCTCTTCCTTCACTTTGAACTGGGCTCCATCTCTCTCGTTGCCCTCTATATTAAATTTCTCTCTCTTAGCCAGAACATTTCCTTGAGTGTGTAATGCTGTCCACATTGGTTCCATCTTAAAAAGAAAAAAATATGAATAAGCAATTGTGTCTTAATTATTTGCCCCTTGACAGAGATGTCTTCATGGCTCACCTTCCTTTGCTGCTGAATTTCTTGCTGTGTGGGGGGCCTCCACTTAGTCTTCAACCAATCGTGATTTGGTCTCCCTGCTCCCCGAAAGCCTTTCCCTGGGACCGCAGTGCCCGGTTCAGCTGACTTGTCCTCTCTATAGAATTTGAAACTGTTGACAGGTTCTTTTCAAGGTTCCTCTTTAGTCTTTAGTTTCATGGTTGGATCCCGCCTTCCCTCCAGCTTCTTTGAGGTTTTTATGGGTAGGTTCCAATCAAGTTATTGTTTAAATATCAGCATTGCTCAGATTCTACCTGAGTGGTTTAGTCACTCCTGAGGTTTCCACATCAGTTCCCTCGTGTGTGTGTGTGTGTGTGTGTGTGTGTGTGTGTTGTGTGGGGGAGGTCTGGGGGGGGCTTCACGTTTCTTTCCTAGTTCAGAGAGACTTCACATTTCTTTCCTAGTTCAGAGAGACTTCACATTTCTTTCCCAGCTCTGGCTGTTCAGTCCAACTCCTTGGAACTTCTCAGTGTGTGTGACCTGAAACACCTAAAGTTTAACATGCTCCAAATAAACTCCAATCTCCCAATACATTTGTCATCCTCTCTACTCTTTTCCCCCCCCCCACTGAATAGCATGCTCATCCACATAACTTCCCAAGCCAAAATCTGACTACTCTCCTTTCCAAGCCTAAAACTGTTGTCCTTCAAACTAGCGTATCCATCTCACAAATAATTTTAAGTCTGTTTGCCCCTCTTCGGCCCTATTGTCTTGTCTCTAAACCTAGCACACCTAGAATATCTTTCCTGGTGGTTTAACCGTGTGCTCTCCCAGAGGCTGGCTCTGTGCTAGCATGGCCTTTCTCCTTGCATTTGCTTGAACAAGGACAGAGTAAGATTAAGGGAAAATTGAGCATTTTTAAAAATTTTCATAGTAGTATGTGGATAATGTTAAGAAATCATATTATATAAAAACAAATAAACACAGCTGGAAGTTAGAGAAGGAATGAAATTGGTTCTCCTAGTGAAATACCAGCAAGTGGATGTATTTTAGTGGGGATACTAAAAACATTCCTTTTTTCAGTAATGTGCAGCGATTGAGTATTTCTAATCCATCTGGATCTTCGGAACTTAGTTGTGGTTCATGTATTCACCAAATGCAAGAAATTTTAAGAATCCTGCCCAAGCCAGGCCTGGCTTTTCAATGTGATGACCTCACTGTTTTAGTTTATGGTAGTGGAATGAACTCCCACCTGCTCCCCTCTTGCATGGCTCTGCATTTCTTTCCTCTGCCAGAATTAACTGTGAGTGATGCTCGAGAGTCTTGGTATCTGGCCTGAAAGACAAAAGCTGAAGCTTCCAACCCCTCCCCGTATGAATACTGTAGTAGTTACAGGTGCATTTGACATTAGAGAATTCCGAAAATTCTCTGGTTAGGTGAAAACATTTGAGAGACTACACCCTGCTACTAATCGGTGAAACCTCTGCTTACTCAGGAAGGGTTTTTAGCATGTTGATTAACCGTGATAGGGTAGCGATGCCAATATTAGCAGCAGGCCTGTGTATGCACTGAAGGATGCGCTGTCATGACAAATGGGATTTAAAACAGAGGCAGGTCAATACCAGGAAAAAAAAAAGTGAGGCCAAAATACCATAGATAATGGCAGGCTTTCGTGTTCCTCCTGATGTATTTTTAAAAGAAGAAGAAAAGGAATTGTTTTAATTAAGTCAAAGTTCATTCAGTATAGACTCGAGCTCCTTGGGAACATTGTCAGTGAAGTACCGGGGGTTGGAAACAAATACAGCAGATTGAGAAGTGAGTAATGGGAAAAATAGGTAGAGACAGTGAGAACAAACTCTTTTAAGAAAGCTGGCAATAAAACAAAAGAAGACAGTAGCTCAGGGAAACAGGAGTGGGGAGCTTTCAGAGATCAAAAACAAATATATTCATGCACAAAAAATGGGAATACCTTTTGAAGACAAGATAATACACTTTTCATTAAAAGAAAGAGTTAATTTTTAAAATGTCTTTCTTCTCTGTAACGACTGCCTTGCTGAAGCAACATCTACCTTTACGTGTGTAGCTCCTGTGTATTTACATCAAGACTCCCGGCCTTGAGAATCACAGTGTAAGATATCGTGTCGTGTAGAGCATCCCAGTCCTGCTGTACCTCATTTAGGAGGAATTATTTAAGGGTCTAGTATCCTCAGGAGATGACGGGTGCGCCTTGAACATCTCCAGTAGGTTCCCATTTCCCGAAGGCTGGGCCTAGACTCATAATTCTCCTTCATCATGTTCAGTAGCAGAGCACGTGATGCGCATGGAGAATTTGAGGTGGGGACAGAGATTTAAAAACAAAGGAGGGACGGATGTGTCCAGTGTTCCTTCCTGGCTCTTCCTGTGCTGTTACACAGGGCAATATTTTTAGTTTCTCAATTCAAGAGGACTTCGAATTTTTGAAGATTTCTCATTTAATGTTCTCATTCAACGTGTTCAAATCAGTACTGAGATTCTTTCGTTTTTGTAACACATTATAACTTACACATATGGTCGTGCCTGTTAACTCACGCGAGCAAACTGAGACTCGGTGACTTAAGTGACTAGACTAAGATCACATCCTTCATCATGAGTGAGCTCAGGATTGGGCCTTTCTGCAGACACCCAGGCACGTGCTTTCTCTACCAGACCAAGGCTTGACCTTGAGTATAGGCCACGGAACGTAACTGTGATGCTGGCTCGCTGGTTTAGGTTGTTTTCTTTGTTTAGCCTCATGGTCAGCATGCAGATTTCCAAAGCAGACCAGGAAGACAGCAGAAGAGAAAAGAGAAAGTACAAACTGAGGAGAGCCCCTGGACACCTGGGTCAAGCGTCTTGAGGAGAGTCGGAGAGGAATGTGCTCTTACAGATGAGAGTAAGCGGCTGACCCACGGCTACCTGGATGATTTCCTGTGACTCACCAGCAGCCGGTTCATGCAACGGTGTCAGTCTCTTTAAAGATGCCCACCTTCCTGGGCTTCAGTTACAGACACTTTTGCCTGAACTCTCACTTTGTATCTTCATGGTTTGGATTAAAGAATCATCTACTTGTATTCCTTTTGACTGTACGTTTGCTCACCTTACATTTGTCTGAAATTTTGATAGAAATCTCTAATTTTGATTTTTAAGGTTGCTGCCCCCAATATTTCACTCTAGTTTCTTGATTTTATTTCTGTTGCTCAGTTCTAGTATATGATGTAGACCAATTACAATCCTAAGAACTCTTTACTGTTTTTAGCAGATAAGCTTCTTCATCTTATAATGCTTTCTAGTCTCCCAAAGTAGTTTTATTTTTTCCATATTGTTTGTTTGTTTTGCCCCATGAAATCTATGTTTGGCCTACAAGGAAGGCACGGAGAGAATCAGAGTCTTATAGCTGAGAGATCTTTTGGAATCCACACAGATTTTGACCATGATGCCTGAAGCTGTGTGGCATTATCTCAAGACTTGCCCTTGGAGTCGTGACCCTCTATTTGCCCTAGAGCAGACCTACCTATTTTTTCTGGTTTTATTTTATTGATATTCTTTATCTAATCTATTTGAAATAAATGGAAGGTGTTCTGCTACAAACACATTTTGAAAACCACTAATTAAGTCTAGCCTTCTACTTTATAGGCAACAAAACTCTTGTTCTGAATGTTTAAGCAACTTTCCTAAACTTGTGTTTTGATTTCAAACAACTTCAAATTACTGACCTGGTGGTATTTTTTTTTTTATTTTTTTTTTCTTCCTTTTACGCAGCGGTCTTAATAATATATCCATCATCCCTAAGAACCTACATCAATGTCCCTGTTCCCCTCCATGCTTTTGTAGGGCTTTTGTGACCAAAAATTGCCAGACAACTGCGACAGTGTGTAGTGATAACTGGAGAGAATATCAGAAGACAGGCTCTAGTCCTGGCTTTAAGGCTTGCTACATGAGCTGGGTCTAGTCATGTACACTTACCTGTGTGCCATCTAGGCTGTGGTGATTGTTTTTAGGCTGAAATGCTCTCTATAATAGTGCTAGACTTGTTATCACTAGCTATTATATTTTTAACCTTCTAAATCTGTCCCCTGACTCTCTTTATATCTTCATTATATCAGGCCACCCGTGAAGACTGCTCAGTCATGCTGACTTCTGGGGCTCTCATATAATCTTCCAGGCTTTTAGTTTTCTTTGACTGGAATATCTCCCTACTAACCTTTTGCATGGCTGGATTGTTTTTATTTTTTAATGTCTCAGCTTGGAGGCCCTCATTGATGATTTCATCTAAAATGGCCTAGTCCAACTATTATCCCATATCTTTAGCTTGATTCTTTTATTTATAGCATTTGTTACAACACATAATTCTCTTATTTACGAGTTTGTTTTTTTCACTTTTTCTCTGTTCCCAGCATTACCATGAGAGAGGAACCTTTTCTGTATTTTCAATGTTGTGTCTCCTGTCACTGATAATACGGTAGATGCTCATGTTTATTAAATATTAATTAAATAACGGAAGGAAGAGAGGAGGGGAGGGAGGGAGACAAGGAGGGAGGGAGGAAGGAAAAGGGCTCATTCAGGCTTATATCCTTTTCCTCTCACGTGGCAATGCTGACTGCCACAGGTGAAGAAATGCCTCAACATCTGCATACTCTTTCAATATCCAGCAAGGATGGTACCCACTGTATTTTTGAATGTAGCTGGCTACAAGATTCCAAGGTCTGCCTCAGCGTAATTAGCCAGGATTCGGCCACTAGTTTGCATTGCTGCCCTGGGAATATCATTCATAAGCTTGGGTGGCGGTGGGATTGGCAGGGCCGTTGCTCAGCGCAGGAGCCAGGGTTGCCTGCTACGCTCCTGCGCTGCGTGCCCTTCCTCCCACCAGACGGCTGCTCTCACTGCCCCCTCTCCATGTCATAGAGGATTTTTTCCTTTCCAGGTTGACACAGTCAGGATCTCAGCTCATAAGAGCCTATCTCCCTTCTCAGTCTTTATCTCAAGGGAATCAGAATAAAGCACAGTTATGTCTATTTTGAACACCGAAAAGCCAATCTCCAAGAAAAGCAATCCTCCACTGTGGAATTTACCATTTTATTTGGCATTGGAGTGATTCTTAAGATACTTTGTAGCAGAAAGATGCAGCTATTATTGTACTCCGAGTGCATGTGGCTGGGCACTTGGTGGCACCTCAGGGTTGTTATTAGGTGTGTAACCGGGCCATTAAGCATAGGAATTTGCAGACATTCTTCCATGCTGTTGGAAACCGGAATTTCTCATGTGAACAGGGCATTGCTTACATATGACACAGCCAGGACAATAGCAAATGATGGTACAGCATGAAAGAGAAGTTTTTAACAAAATATATTTATATTTTATTTTCTTAATTCAAATGCTTTATTAATGGAAAAGAGCAACATTTATGTAATTTTTGATGACTATTTTATTAAAAGTTTTCTTTATTTAAAAGTAAGTACTACCAGGTAATCACACATTACAGTTATAAATATGTATTTTAACTTGGCACGAAGTCCCTGTCCTTCCTCTAGTCGCTGCCTGAGTTTTACTTTTCCAATGAAGGTGTATTTACATACGTGTTTGTAAATTCTAAACATATGCCAAAAAAATCTGAATTGCCACAGAATATAGCCCAAGGTTAACAATATGCTGCAGGGACTCAAGAAGGGATCAATTTTATGTTAAATATTAAAAACTATATAGGCAATATAGTTTATTTATTCTATGAATACATACCACACGCCTACTACACACCCAGTAAAAGTTCTTTGCTCCCATGGAGTCTATCTTCAAGTAAAGTCACAGAAAATAATGAATGAATGACGAATTAATAAATGGACAGCAAAATTATCAGGAAATGGCAAGTGCTACGTAGTGAATTAAAAGAATCATAAAGGGAGAGGTGAAGGAGCTGCAGGATTTCAGTGCAGGCTGGTGGAACGCTGAATGGCAGGGGAGCCCCTGGGCAGGGTACTCCAGGGAGCACTGGGCGCTCAGGTGCAGGCCAGGGGAGCCCGTCTGAGGCGCCTGAGGGGCCTAACTGGCGAGGGGTGAAAGCGTTAAAATATAGGATTCGTAAGTGAGCCGGGACAGATCATCAGGTAAGCCTTCAGAACCCAGAGTGAGGAGCTTTAGTTTACTTCCAAGTTTAATAAGCCATTAGAGTATTTTAAGCCAGGACACTACAATGTTTTGGGGGAAAAATCACTTTGACTCCTGTATCAAGAGGGATATAGGCGAGGGGGCAAAACAGAATCAGGGGAGAGACTAGTTGGGGGCTCTGGAAATAACCGACAGCTACTGATGACTAGGGCTAGGGTGGTGTCACAGACTGAATGGCTTCAAGGTGTGAACTGGAATTAGCATCAGCAGAACTTATTGCCTGACTGAATGTGAGGGAGGAGGGGGAGAGAGGCACCAAAAAAACCCATACCCAAAGAACTGCTGGATTGCTGAATTGAAATAACTGCAGGCTGTGGTCCCCTTTACAAAATGATGAAGACTCGTATAAAAGTGGGTTTTGATATTAAATTAAGACTTCTGTGTTGTCCATATTAAAATTAAATTTGAGATACAGACAAGGCATCCATGTGGGAACGTGGAATGGCCAGTTAAAAATAAAGAGCCGTAGTCCTGAGTAATTCAGTGACATGGGAGCATGGATCAGACTGAGGAATGTCAGAGGGATGGAGGAGGGCGGGTGGGTGGAGAGGGAGAGAGTAACCAAAGAATTTATATGCATATATGCACAACCCAAGGCCGGGGCAATGGTGGGGAGAGGGACTGGGGAGGGGGTGGGGCGGGGTGGAAGGGGTCATTGGGGAGAAAAAGGGACATCTGTAATATTTTGAGCAAAAATAAATAAATAAATAAAAGTCATGGAATGGAATGAAGTCACCTAAAAAGCGAGTGAAGAACAAAGACAGAGCCCTCCAGGAGCCCAACATGTAGAGGTTGGACACGGGAGCAGGCACTCCCAACGGGGAGTTAAGAATGAATAAGGTGGGAAAATGCCAGAGAATCACATACTGTAGAAGCCAGAAAGAAAAAAAAAGTATATTTTTTCCCTGCTCTGCATACTACTGAGTAATCAGTAAATATTTGTTGTATGGCGACTGCTTTCTAGAGAAACAGTCAACAGTCTTGAATTCTGGGCTTTGTTTTTTCACTTCTGTGCCAAGGTAAAGTCACTTGCCCTCTTTTATTTTTCCTCTTCAGATGTAAATCGAATCACCATTTCTCTGCTTTTCTGCCCAGGGTATGGATCGCTGAATCACAGCACTCTTTCTTGGTCAATCTGGGCCCTGCCCAGAATCTTCAACAGGGTTCTCAGGGCCATTCTGGCCGACCTGTCGAAGCTGCTTATGTGAAATGATACCATTTTGTCATCTTGGCTGTAACTTTTCTTTGGACATTTTCAACTTTAATTCTGTTTTGTGATGGAAACAAAATGATACGTTGACACCTTATCATTTTTTAAATCAACTCAAATAATAGTTTTGTTTTAATTTCAGTTTTTGTCCTTGCGGTTATCTTGCAAATTTTTGTCGGACTTTGCAAATATATTGTATCATCCTGGAATTTGTAGGTTTACCATGTAAATAAGAATGTATTTCATATTAGCATCCTGGAATATGTAGATTTACCATGTAAATAAGAATGTATTTCATATTAGTTGACCCACTATCAACATATCTCAATAGTTCTATGTAGTGGGTAACTTGGACTTAACTTTCAGTTTTTCTAATTTTTCTTTCATGGTGATGATGATGAACCTTAATATGAATGAAATCTGGAGGCCAAAAGAAACAAGGTTGGATGTGATATTATAACAGGAGGATCTATTTGCATCATTAGAATTGGGGGGTCAAAGAAGAGTTTTTAGGCAGATGATGAATGAAAGCAGGGACACATGTGTGAGAGGCAGGGGGTAGAGGAAATGTGTTTCAGGCAGAAGGAAGAACTGTGAGAACTCAGGTGAAAAAGAGCTTATAGTCTGAGGAACTGAAAGAAAGCCAAGACAGCTGGCGTATGGTGAGCCACAGAAAAGATTAGTGTCCAGGAATGGGCAAGGAATAATTAATATGTGACTTTTTAAACAATGTTAAGTATTTGGGATTTAATCTTTGGTTCAATTAGAAGCCATGAAATTAATGGGCAACTGACTTAAAAAGCGTTTTTAAAAGATCACTGTGGCCGTGCTATGGAAAATAAATTAAAGAGAAAAAGAGAGGTAAGGAAACGTGTCCAGGAGTTATTACAGTTGTCTAGAAAGTTATTGCCTTGGCGAGAGAAGTAGGTAGTAGAGACAAAGTTCATTGGTGACAGGATAGTATCGGTCCTGATAATAGACCACGGATTCTGTCAGTGACATGAATACTTCGATTTTTATTTAAGAAAGTTGGTATATTTAAAGTTGCTACATTTCAGCAGTTACTGTTCTCTAAATAAATTTTATATGATGTCCCAGGGACAAACATCTTCATCTCATCTTATAAGTGGTTGATTGACAGCTTTAATTAAAGAAACACTTTCAGTTGCCAGATTTTTTACACCATAGGCAAAGCCATGCCTCCTCTATGCCAATAAGTGTACAAACCACAGTCATAAAAATACTCAAGTGCCTAAAACACTGCTAGGACAGAAAGGAGGCCCGGAACCAATTCTACTCTAGGCACTGGATGACCAGAGTTTTTGTTCCTATTTTTCTTTTAACCATTGTTGTGACCAAAGAAAGTTCACCTTCTCAGTGGATTTATACTCTAAACATAGATGTTGTAAAAATCAAAGGGTGAAATGATGGTGGAGCTATTTAGAGTAGGACTGTAATTCTATTTCTCCTCCGAGTGGCTCGCATCGGGCGGCCTTGGCTGAGAATGTGGGGTGCGCTCTCGGCTGCTCACCCCATGAAATTCCAGAGCTTTCCCCCGACCCCAGGGAGCCCGCCAAGGAAATGAGCAGTTCAGAGCCCACCCTGCAACGCAGGGATTTTATAAAAGTGTAACGGCAGTAAGGAATCGAATCAGGATTGTGGTTGCTGGACATTTGAAGTTGGGACTTTGTTCAGATAATTCTGTTTCACTTTCTGAACCAACAGCCAGGAGTGAATGCAAAGATCGTTTATCAAAAAGGCCAGGATGATTAGATCACATCTTTACGGAAACTTTAACATTTACAGTCAATAATGTCAGTGAAGCATAAGAACATTTTTTTTCTAAACAAAAATGTACTTTAAAGCAGCATAATTCAGGGCGATGAAATGGGTTTAAGGCTGCTTCCCTTTCTCTGCGTCATAAGGTACACTTGAAACAAGCAGATGGCATTCTGTGGGCTGGGGGCGAATGACTAAGGACTCGTGGCAGGATCCTATCGCCAGATTATGTGTAATTGATGCATTTAGCTCTAAAAGCTTTTGGTTCTGCAGAATGTTTAAAGCATTGCTGAAAGTGCATGGAGAGAAAACACTGCAGTGATTCAGAATTACAATATGATGGAAAACAAGGTGTTTTCACTATCACTGTTTGTTTTCCTCATTACGATGATTCCAATAATTTGTAATGTTAAAATCAGTATAATGCATCATGATCTTATTATAAATAAGAACATTGTATTGTTATATTTATTTGTACACGTGCCCATCTCTTATTCTTTCCTTTATTCATTCAGTATTTACTGA
Organism: Miniopterus schreibersii; assembly: GCF_964146895.1. Taxonomy (NCBI): domain Eukaryota; kingdom Metazoa; phylum Chordata; class Mammalia; order Chiroptera; family Miniopteridae; genus Miniopterus; species Miniopterus schreibersii. Next base: position 62,094,132 of record NC_138111.1, on the reverse strand, counting down.
GGTTTCTACTATGTGTCTAAAACCTGGCGTTACTGAGATGAATACTGTTCCTACCCTCAACGGGTTTATAATCCAGTGGGAAACATAAATAGGTAAATTAAGAACTACAAATGCTATGATTATGCAAAACCTGCCATTTTATACAATTGTTTCAATAACAAAACATAGTTTACATGCTCTCTTACTATGTCCAAGTGGCCTTTGTTTCCATTATCTCATCTAAAAGCCTAGATGGAGCAAAGGTTATTCTCAATTGTTTATGTTTCCATTTGAAGGTGCATTTGAGTTACTTAGAGCTTCTATTTCAAATGTATGCTATTTAGCCTTAATGTTCATATTGTAGAAACTGGTGTAGGAACGCAAGGCCACCTTCCACCCATGAGGCTCAGCAGAGTTACCATGCTTAAGGTTAGTTTTAACTGTCTGAAAGTGAAAGAGAAAGGGAAGCATGCTGAATTACATAAAATTCCTTATCAGAAAGGAGAAAGTAGACGAGTTATGTGAACAAGATAAACTTATTTTGCTCTTTCAATTTTAAAGGCGTTTCTGACATGGGACCTCATGAAGGAAACGTTGTAAGATACTCATGTCGCCATTTTATATCTAAATGTAGAAACAATCATCTGACTATTTCTTGGAATGGTTCTTAGTAACACCTCAAAGTGAAATGATAGTAGTCGGGTACCTGAGGGAAGGTGATTGTGCAGGAGGCCAGGCAAACGTGGTAGGAAAATGCATTGTCCTGCTGATCCTGTGTAATGCGTAAAAAGTAAACTATTCTGGAGAATATGAAGGAAGCCTAATCTTTATATTAACTTTATTGAAGATCGCTTCTGTCAACTTGGCTTCTGATGAGACTGGGATAAGAGATGACCGCAGGTGTGTTTTCCGAGGTGGACCTGCTATTCTAGTTCTTAGCACTCTGGGAAAGGGCAGGGGTGTTTGCCTTTGAAACCAGTTATGGCGATTATAGGGTTGGCATTCATTCTGTTTTAGGAGCATCTGTCATATGGAGCTGTATCCCACATTTTATAGGCCAGAACTGAATTGGAAACTTCTCAAAGTTAATAACCTGGGAATGATATTAGAACTCAGCATTTCTAATTCCAATACAAAGCAGTAATCAATACCATATTTGGAACTTCCAAAAATGCAGAGGGTCCTGACATGAAATACAGCTGAAATACCAGCAAAGGATCTTGGAGGCAGCAACTTTTCCCACGGAGGTGGGCATGTATCTCTGACTTGCATTTATGGATTTTTAATGCTGACAGTCCATTTTACTAACAAGGCAGGAGTAAAGTTCTGGGAGTCACTTATTCAATCAGAAATGAAGGAGGTGTCGTAGTAGAATGCTGAGTCTCTATTGGGATATTCGGTGATGAGCACCTGTGATGAGCACTCAATGGTGAATTATTGCATTGTGCTCATGCCTTCACCTCAACCAAGTGGGAGCCTGGCTAAGAGATAGCTCTGAAAATTCCAGCATTCCAGCAGGGTTCGAAGGAGATACATTTTCCTATCTGTCCTGTATATTTCATTGTAGAAAAAATAGTTATAAGTTTAAGGAATGCCTTGTCACTTCATTTGTTTTTATGTACGCACTTGAGAAAATAGACTAGGATTGGGAAAAATGAAATTTATATTGTAATTATCTCTGTGTGTGCATGTGTGTGTGTGTGTGTTTGTGTGTGTGTTTTAAGGTTTATTTTTTTAACAGAAGTTTTAGGTTAATAGCAAAATTAAAGGGAAAGTATAGAGATTTCCTATATATTCCATGCCCCTTACAGGCATACCCTGCTTTTCTCTCTATCAACATCCCCACCAGGGTGGTACATATGTTACAATTCATAAACCTACACCTATATGTTATAATCACTCCAAGCCCATAGTTTACATGATAGGTCACTCTCGGTGTTGTACAGTCTATGGGTTTTACAATGTGTAATGACGTGTGTCCATCATTACGGCATCATACGGAGAATATCCGCTGCCGAAAATCCTCTGTGTTCTTCATCCGTCCTCACTGCCTAATCCCCGGCAAACATCGGCCTTTGTACCGCCTCTGAGGTTTTGCCTTTTCCGGAATGTCATCTAGTTGAAATCATATAGTATGTAGCCTGTTCAGATTGGATTTTTCTTACTTAGTCATACGCATTTAGGGTTACTCTATCTTTTCATTGCTTGGTTGCTAATTTCTTTTTAAATCTGAGCAAATATTCCATTGTCTGGATATACCGTAGTTTACCCATTTGCCCTCTGAAGGACATCTTGGTTGTTTAGAAGTTTTGGCAACTATGAATAAAATTGCTGTGCACATCCGTGTACAGGTTATTGTATGAAAAATCTGTGTGTTTTTACTAGAGAATATTCAGAGATTTTTTTCAAAGCCCGTACCTATGGATCTTGATCATAGCCTTACTGTTCCTGAACTCCCGCAATCTTACCCAGAGGATTCAATATAGAATATTCACTATAGAGGGGATATTTAGGGATAACAGTTCCTTGCAGATTGAGCCACCTCAGAGATACAGAGTTTCTAGCCAGCTGAAATTTAACCCAGTCCTGTCAGAAGATATTTAAAGACAGAATCAGTATGTTTGCATGATGCCCTTAAAGCGACATAGTAACACGAGACCGGTGGATTTTCATGTAAAGGGTCCCTTTCATGTTACAAATTGACCAATCTGTGTCCACCACAATCATTTGTAGTCACCCAAATCTTAGGGCCTAAACTTTCATTTTTACATTCATGGAATAAGTCTAAGACAGAAAAATCATATGGTAGACATATTTTTGTCAACCCATTAAAATTACACAGATCAGCCAACTTCTGCCCAAGAGTAAAGTAGAATCTCTGAGGTCCCAGAGTCACTTAGTGACAGAGGAAGCCCTGTCACTACTGTAGTATCCCCTAGGTCACAAGTTGTATGATACTAAAATGCATACCTGTGGAAGAAATATATGCCAAACTAATGATGCTCAGAAATTAAATGTATGTCATGTGCCCGGGAAAAAGAATATAATGGTGAATTTTTGGATTATATATTCATATTATATAATATGAAGTAACATATCTCAAGGCTTACTCAAGTGCTAAAGAAATCTCACGGTTGTTAACAAATTATGGGTTTGGGACAAGTGTTGACAGGTCAGGTTTTAAGGACAAACAGCCATGCATGTTAAGACATGCACGTAATATAAATTCCATGAAATCTTAATCTTTTTCTAAAGTACTTTCACTAGTTGGTTGTCATCATTTTAAAATTGAATGCCATCCAGGACAGGAGCCTGACAAGAATATTAAGTATAGCATTTATCTGGAAAGAAGCACTAGGAATAATTTTACTTTTTTTTTCATAATTCTATAATTATGAAGATGGTATCTGATTGGATGGAAGAGGTTCCAGCTGTGCAGTGATTTGATTTAACTGCGCAGACATTGACCTGCTTAATGATTTACTATTAATCCTGGTTATTTCTGAAAAGAATTGGATTTTAGGACCCTGTATTTTAGCTTAAATGCAGACACATTACTTTAAGGAGGGAAAATAAATAAAATTCCTTCTGAGTAAGGCATTTATTAAATAATATTGTGCACTGCTTTGCTTCAACTCCTTTCTTGACCCAGGGAACTCTTAAGTACTCTTGACAACTATTGAAATTTAATTTGAAATAGCATATAAGAAATGGATGCTCCTATTTCCACCTCTTTTTTCACCCTGAACTCAGCAGAGAATACACCAGATTGAGAATTCGAAAATCAAATAAGTAAGGCTATGTTGAACCCCTCTCATTTTCAGGTAACGAACTTACTCAGGCTAAGGGTCATCTGTCTCTTTGTATTTATCAGCTGTTCTTTTAACAGTGTCTGTTTAACATGTGAACTTCACTTGCATGAGTTTCTAGGTCTGATATGGTATCATCCGTTTGTGCTTCTGGAAAATGGTCCCTTAAACCGGCCTTCACATATGACCCCGGGGGAGGGAGAAGATATTGGCCCAAGTAACTGCATTTGTAAAGGTCTCAGGAAATCACAGCTTTGATTCCTACCCTCAGCACTCCTCAGATACCCACCTTTTAACTTGATGTCAGAGAAGGAGAAGGCTGGGGGACTAATGGGAATGGAAAAGAAAAGAGAGTAAGAGGAACCAGATGATTTGACATGAGTCCTGTTCTCTAAACTCTAATTGTAGTCCTAGGAGGGAGCTTTCAAATACAGCTATTCTCTAATACCTATTTTAGAGAGAAATGTCATCCCAATCTACTGGGAAGAGAGAGGCATGGATTCAAACTTATCTTTGTAACTCCTTGAAGAAAAATAGACAACAGTGCTTATTTTATAAAAAAATGTTGAAAATATTTAAAGGAGCATCACAATAATTTGTTACCATTTAGTTAATTTTGATGATGCCTGGCATGTTCAGCCGGGCTACATTTATCTTCTGGAGAAGACATTTTACTATATTTCAATGAAGTTCCCTTTTATGGTCTGCTCACAGAGTATTTATACTTTTTACATGGCCACTCTAGGGGAAATATTATTTGAACTAGGAAGGAAATTACTGGATTGTACATGAGAACACCTGAGTTTTATCTACCTCACATGAAGCTACTTCAGGAGAGTCACTCAACCCCTTGTAAATGAAGGAAATCATGATTTTACATGATGTAGCCTAACAGCAGCTTCCCTTATTTCAAATGAACATGGTGTTGCATTTGCTTTGAAAAACAGTGTCAATTCCTTGTTTGGAAATATGACCCTCAATTATACTTTTTTTGTGTGTTTTTTTTACATGAGACTGGAGTAGTGGCTTTCAAATATTGTTTGCTTTTACCTAGATTAAATAAAAAATATAATTTTACATTGTAGTCCAATAAACACATGGTCATACACACACCTGAACAATATTCCTACTTATGATGCACACTGAGTTTTTAAGTACAGTTTATGCATTTTTAAAAAATACTGTTTGTTGCCCATTTAACTTATTTAGGAGTTAAATGAAATAGAGCATTTATGCTATGCTATCAAGGCCCATGTAGCCCCACATAAGCACTAACTGCATGAACACTTTCTAACTGACCAACTCAGATCTTGGCTTAACTGGTGAAACTCATGACTGGTTGTTTTCTTTCTCCGAGTCCTGGTTTTCAAGGTTCTTTGCAGCTCTAACATATGATGCTAAGAGAGGGTACCTCAGTTTAGAAGCAACAAGGAGACAATATGCTAAAGTGTATATTTTCCTCTTATAGATCCCTGGTTTGCAGGTTTTGTGATTCCTAAGAGCAGGAGCCTTAGAGCCCAAAGAGCCAGCAACAGGTAGTGCAGACAAAAAGGAGCTGCAGGCCCCACCCAGCACCTCGCCATTTGCTGTGCAGATGTGTCTTGAACTTTGGGACTCTGTGAATAGACTTCAAAATATATCTCTAAGCATCTTAATTTTTAGTTATTTTTTGTTACTCCAGAGGAGATGGCCAGTGAGGGACATTGCCTGCCACCCAACGTGATTTCACACTTGTCTTTAGTCTCTCCTGTATTAGAGAGAAAATAGGGCTTACCACTGGAATTATCACGGTTCTGACCAATCTCTTTGAAAATAATACTTACATTCTTATTCTTGTAAATTAATCAGAAATAAAAAGTGAAAAATGCAAGCTGGAAGGATATTTTTATTGGCAATAATATAAAGCAGAGATCTAACCAAACCATTTTTATTTAAAATAAATGATAGATCATTTCTACCACATAGAATCCAGATCTTTCATCTCAGCATTTATGGCTCTCAGAAAGTGTCCCTGACTTTTTTTTAGCCAACTAGTACAACTGTTGAAACTTTATTTTTCAGGGTACAAGAAAACTAACTCTGAAAGAATAATGAATTGTTCTGGTCTGATTAAGTGCCTACTATGTAAAAACGTTTCTGTTGCTGAAACTACACCATTGAAAGAGAAAGACAAAACTTTTGAGTTTATGTCCTAGAGGTAAATTATGGACCAACATATTACTAGATAGGAAAATTTATATACGAGTATGGTATCCTTTGTTAAAATATAAATGTCTAATATATTTTTTAAAAAGGTACAGTGCTTAAGTCAGAATTGTGGAATTACAAATAATTTTAATTTTTCGGAGCCTAATTTTACAGATTTTTTAAGTGAACATATAATATTTTATTTAATTATAGCAATATGGTGGTAGCCAGAGGGAAAGGGGATGGGGGGAATTGGAAGTGGGTAAAGAGGGGATAAATGAGATTGAAAGAAACTTGACTTTGGGCAGTGAGCACAGGATACAGTGTGCAGGTGATGTTTTATTGAGTAGTACACTTGAAACCTGCATGGTTTTATTAATGCCACTCCAATAAATTCAATTAAAAAATAAAATAAAAAATCATAAAATAAGAACAATTATTAAAATAAATACATGTTACATATATATATATATTCATGTTATTTATGCCCACTCCTGGCTATTCTTTTGCATATGTAGCTTCCTAAAATCTGGAACACATTTTTTGCTTTTTATTCTGACATAATCTTCTTCTTCAGTGTTTAACACAGTTTCTTTATTTGGTTAATTGAGCAAACTCTCTGGGAAAAAGTGGTTAACGTAGCTTCTGTCTGGAAGGAGTTTATAACCAAGGATGAAGCAGATATGTCAACAACCGGAGATTACACAGTGAGGGCTCTAGTTAGTGTGTGGACAAGGGGAACCTGGATACAACTGAGGAGTAACTCTAAGTGTAAATGGCTAAAATTAAACTGCCATAAACAGCAACTGAATTCAGTTAGCCACCTTTAGTGCTGAGACCTTATTTTTTGCATCTCTAAGTCAGGTCACATCATATGACGGAAGTATAAGGGACAAGAGGACAAATCTTTAAAATCAGAGAAGTCTTGGAAACTGTATACCAGTTTGGGTCATGGTTAGGCTTTACACAAATCATTTCTTAGCCTGAGTTTTTATAAGTTCCTGGTCACTCTACACTCTTCTGAAATGCTTTTTTCCGGGAAAAAGCCCCACCCTGAGGCTATCAGCGTGCCCCCACCCAGCCTGAGCAGCTTTGCAGTGCCGTTGGCCTTGCCCTTGGCAAAAGCCATGATTACTGTAACGCGAACCAAAGACCCAAGCTTTTGCATGGTGGTTAGCTCCATTTGCGAGCTAATGCTTCAAAATGAGATCCTTTCTTAGCCGGCAGCCTGACTGGAAAATGAGCTGGGCCACTGCAATTAGGATTCGGATTTACTGCCTGTTTCTGAGAGGTTCGGTAGGATTGTAACACCTCTAGCCAGTCCTGCTGTATCACTCAGCCTTGCAGCACAGCTTATTAGCTGTCCATCTCTGCTTTTACGTCTGGCTATGGCCTCAAGCAGCTTGAGGGAATACCTCCTGCATTCGAACTGGCTGAAAAATAACTATATATGCCTCGTAACACAGCCCCATTGTTATTTACAGTTAATTAGAAAAGATGAGTCAGGGTATTCTAGTCTCTATGTATACAGCAAGATATCATTTTAAGGCTGGCATATTATTTTCCTTCACTTGATGAATGTTTACTGTCATGGCTCAATAAGAGATGAGCTACAGTCTGCTAGCTTTGGCAGTCTGCTTAGTGGGGATGTTTCGTTGTCCTCCCGAATTACAACTCCATTTATTTTATCCAGTTTCATTAATCTTCCGAGTACCTTCATGGCCAATGATATGGCTACTGCTAGTGCTGAGTGGAAAATTAATTACAAGTAGACTAGAGCAATACATCTATGGGAGCCAGACACCCAAATGATTTGGATGTCATTTTAATTAACACAGAACAGACTTGTAATAGACTACAGAGTTCTTTGCAAAAGGACACTCTCTAGAGAGCCAAGGGTGAGGTGGAAGGGGGGGAATAAACAGGATGCTCTGGGGAAAAAGATTGGGGATAAAAATTTAAACTTCAAAAACTTCCTGGTAGACCATATCCAGCATGAGGTCATTTCTCTAGTTTCATGAAAGAAAGTAGATTTCAGCTGAGAAGACTTTTCTACATGGAAATGCTAACCACCCACCTGGGATTGAAAGAGTTACTTCAGCTGAAAAGAAACTAGAGACCTATGTGGATTTAGAAAAATGCAGCGAATCTGAAATGTCTTTTGTATTTCTCACTGCTGACATGTAAAATGTCATTTTGGTTCTGCTCATCTTTTCATCAAAAGCATCAACATGTCAAGTACCATAGAATCATTGAAACAAAGTCAATAAACCTGGAGTTTTAAAGTCAGAGAGAAAGTAGCTGTCATTGTTCTGAAAAAGAAGTTGTTTGCTAAGTGATTTTTACTTTGTAATGGTTCTCATTCCCTCATCAGCTTACACTCTGATTTCAGAGATTTGTTTCTAGGGGGAAATTTTTGATTCCTATAAAATTATATGGCTTATTCCTCGTGGGCTCAGTATCCTTGTTGGACGGATTGACAAGGAGGCAGATGGTAAAAGCTAATGTTTATAGTGAGTGGAAGTTTTGCCTGGTGCCGGGCTAAGGACTTCACATCTTTATCACATTTCCTTTCGATAACAACCCTCTGACATCGGTAGAGTTATTACTTCCACTTTATAGATGCAAAAGTCGTTGATCAATCACACACGAAACTCAGGGCCCCTAGACACCGTCGCTTTGTGGAACTCTGGTCCCCACACATCCCTGCGCATCTCGCTGGCTGACTCCCTCCTCTCTCAGCTCTTGAATTCCTGCTACTTTTATCCACAATGAGTCACCAGAAAAATGCTGAGTCATTTATTCTTTCCAAAACATTTCCTTGATCACTTTTTATTTTCATGGTTTATTTGCCACTTGCCCCCTCCCCCCCTTGATGACAAAGGCTCCCGTGTTTCCTCCTCTAAAGGTGACAGCTTCACCCTCACACTCCTCAGGCCACTCCATTTAGATGAGGTACAGACATTTCTTGGCTCCTTACTGATGTCACCGGACCATTTTCCCTCTATCTTCCCTGAAAAACACCTTGCTTTGAAATTTATGCCACTAGACTCTACTGACCATTGCCTCTTACTGTTTCATTTATGACTGCCACCCTTGTCATTTGCCTAATTGCTTGAAAACTTGAGCCCTGGCTCACTACTCCTGTCATGATTCTTAGTAATTTCATAAATGTGTGGACTATCCTTTCAATATCCTGGTCTCTCAGCTCCTTGACCTTCTCTCTGCCACTGACTTTGAGCTCCATAATATTGTAGTCACTCATTACTCATGGTCATACCATAAACTTTGTTATTACCAACAAATTCAGCCTTTCATGATCTGCTCCATCTGGTCCTCCTTCTGACTGCCCACTCCTCTCTGTCCCCTTAACAATCCTTTTCTGTTGTCCCCAGATCGGCCTACACCCCGCTGATCATATCAACGTTTCCTGTATCTCCCACACCTTGTCTCCTTATTATTTTAATTTTCCAGCCTAAAATCAATATTCAGTCGTTAGAATGACTTCTCTTATGTGCCCCCTTTGCTTGCTTTTCTACTTGCTTCCTGTGGAAAAAAGATGAACCTTGATTCAAGCCAGCTTTCAGTCTGTTCTGTGCCTGCAACTGTGCAGCTAAACACGGCTGGAAGGAAACACAGAACTCTGCGTTCAAGTTGACCAGTGTCAGGTCAGATTGGTGTTCATCAACCTCGAGTGAATCCGTTCACGCTTACATTGAGACTAAATATTTCAGACTTCCTCTCTTCTTAAACCAACAATTGCTCGATTTTGGAAATAATAGTTTTAATTTCTGTTTTAATGAGAAAACATATGTAATCCCATGAAACACTCCATCAGTTTCCACAGCTGCATTTACACGCCTGTGAACAACAGCGCTCCACACCCTGCCTCCGCTCCGGCGGCAGTGGGGGAAGTCGCCGTGTTAATGGTAAGGCCACCTTGTCTACTCGTGTCGCTGGGGCCCACCCCTCTCACTCGAGGTTGTTCTTGAAGCAGTTTGCCCTCTTTGTCTCGCACCATTGTTTCTCTGTTCTACTCTATCATGCCGACTTCCGACAGGCTGTGGTACCTACCATTAAGAAGAAAAGAACTCTCATGACCCAAATTGCTCCTTTAGCTACTAATTTTTTATTCCCTTAACAAATTTTTAAGAAATGATCACCTTTACCTAGGGCCCCCAGTTTCGCTCTTGAGCCCACGAATCAGGTGCTAACCCTTACGACTCAACCAATACTGCTCTTGTCAAGAGCCCTGTTACTAAAGCCAATGACTGCTTTTCAGCCCTTATTTTGCTTGATCTCTCTGCCAAGTGACTTTCTTTACTCAGCTTCCAGGACACACATTTTCCTGGTTGTCCTTACACCTCAATGGCCAGACAGTCTTAGTTTCCTTTCCCGTTCCCTTTCAATCCCTTGCCATCCTGAGTGCCCGGTTTCAGCCCTCGCACGCTTTCCCTTCTCTCGCTACGCTCGCCCTTCGGTGGTAGCATCCAGTCTTGCCTTCTCAGATGTCATCTGCTCTCTGTCCTCAGTTTCATACCTGATCATTGACTTTGTTGTTGAGAAAGGTGAAGCTAAGTTGTGAATGAGGCTGTCCTGGGAGGCATGCCCAAGATTCCAATGACTTATGCTGCAGAGCACCCGAGAGGGACAGCAGGGTGTCCCCTGAATTCCAGATGCACCACTCAAGGGTTTGGTCGATTCATTTGAATATCCAGGAGGCGTATCAAACTATGCGTGTCAAACTGAACCCCTACCGTGTTAGCTAATGGCAGGGCCATCCCTTTAGGAGCTCAGAACAAAATCTCCGTGTCGTTGTTGATTTCTCTTTTCCTCAAGTATGCTCCACATCTAACCTGTCAGAAAAAAACGTGGAAGTTGAACCTCAAAAATATATTCATTATCTAACAGTGAAACAAGAACACCCCGCTCCATCATTGCCATCTTCGTCTAAGACGTTATCATTTCCATCTGAGTTATGTCAGCAGCCTCCCGATAACTCTCCCTTTTCTGCCTTTATTCTTACAATATATACATATATGTATATGTATGTGTGTGTGTGTGCATGTGTGTATATATATATATACATATATATGTGTGTATATATATATTCTTTGAGGATAAAGTATATTTTCTGCTTATACACTACTAATCAGTGTCCAGAACTGTTCCTGGAACAGTTGGTATTTAATCAATATTAATTGAGTGAATGACCTGGAGCTTAGAACCATTCAAGAATCACCCAAGCTCTGTGAATTCAAAATTCTCTCCTTAGACTCAGTGTTCCTCACTACACTATATATTGCTTATTTTTTAAATATTTCACCCAAATATTGCCTATAGGTCAAACCTTTAAAAATTCTTCAACTCTGAGAAGCAAAGTAATTTACACCTAAAGATATCGTCTAAAACATACATACCCATGTACACATAACTACCATTTTACTTTTTTAAAAAATTTATCTATATTGTTGAAGGTATTACAGATGTCCTCCTTTTCCCCCCATTGACTCCCTCCATCCCCCACCCCACCCCCAGGCCTTCACTGCACTATAAACTATTGTCTGTGTCCATGGGTTATGCATATACGCATATAAGATCTTTGGTTAATCTCTTCCTGTCCCGCCTCACCCCTTCCCTCTGAGATTGGTCAGTTGGAATACAGTGTAGGACACCCTCCGATCTAAAACATCTTGGGGGGGGAGTTTTCATACATAACAGGATATGACTTCCATATTGTATCAGATGCTTCTTGGTGTTGATACCTAATGTGGAGGCTTAGGGTCTCATGCATTTAATGGGGATATCTCATGCATTTAATGGTTCCTAGATCCTTCACTTCCAGCACTTACAGGTTTGTAAATCTTAGAGATCTCCTATGATTAACGAGACATATGTCCGCTTTATTTTCATTTTGTGCATGGAAATCATCATGATGTGGATCTCGTCTTATTTAATGGGATAGCCTTCCTATTTTCATATAAACAATGAAAAATGAGAACATTTCAATAGATTTAGCGCATCATTTAACTAATTTTCATTATCATAAAATATATTCATTAAGCGCTCATTTGTGTATAATGTGCTTGTCATATCTTATGGTACCAGATCAGTTTTAATATAAATATTGAAATCTGTCACATAAAAAATAATTCTGGGATGTAACATTAGGAGCTTTTGAGACTAAGCCTATCTATTGGAGATTTTATGAGTCAAGATTCAAAGTTATATCAGCAGTGAATAATTAGGGATATCAGAGGGATAATGTTCTGCTTTCAGAATTATTAGTTCCCAAATGCAGGAGATATTAGCCCTTATGAATATTTTTGTGGGAAGCTCTACTGTCTCTTTGTTATTTCACATGTCAATAAATAAACTTTAGAGTAGCCTTCACCCTCAAATTAGTGACTGGTACATTGGTTTTAAAGATTTTCGTACATTATTTACTTAGTTATTTTCCTGATCATCGCACAGAATTATTTCTACACAATTTTTTTCTGAAGTGTGTGTGTGTGTTTGGTATTGTTTACCTAGATTTATAAAGCAATATGTAGACTCTTCTCCTTGGCCACATATATAGTTCCATAGAGCAATAGATGACTCACATGCATACAGAATGAGCTTCTGGGGCTACTGGAAAAAACATGAGTTTCCCTTCTTCCTTGTGCTATCTTACTAAAAGAGAGTGAATTTTTTATTATTATTATTACAAAGGGAAAAAGAATACTTAAGAAAGGACAATAGTAAAAATTATTTGGAAGCCGCCAAACAGATGGATTCTTGTTGTTCAGAAAGGATGAGTTTAAGTTGCGACTGAGGAAACCCTGGAAAGCACGTCCAGGAAGAACATCCAACGGCGCCACAAACAAGAACCAGACACAGCCAGAAAGTGGAGGTGGCGCACCTGGGCATTCACGGAGATCAGCTGGGAGCCTTTTTTAGGAAGCAGGGTCATGACCTCCCATGTGACAGAGCCGGGAAATACCTCTCTTACGCCCCACTCTAAACTGGAGGTGGTCTCTAGAGACAGCTTACCATAGATTCTCTCTTCTCAGGGATTAGGCATGGCCAAGGCCAGGTGTATTCAGCTGAGGTCAGAATTTATTTCAGGAGCGATGGAACTTTTTGAGCTTAGGTAAGTGCTGATAGTTTCACAACATTTCAAATATAATAAATACCATTGAATTGGGCATTTTAAGGGGCGAATTTTGTGGTAGGTAACCGATATCTCAATCAAATATTAGCATTAGCGTTCACAAAGCTTGAGTACTTGAAGCTAAACGGGAATGGACCTGCGCTTTCAAAATTCTTATGGGAAATGATAACATTCTAGAATTTGAGTAGCCATTCGTACTGTTAATCAGATAACAAGGTATTATAAATATTTTTTTTCATACATAGAAAATCACAAAATACTTCTTTTGCTCTCTTTCTCAAAAAATATTGAAGAGCCCTGGCCGGTTTTGCTCAGTGGTTAGAGCATCGGCCCACAGACTGAAGGATCTCGGGTTTGATTCTGGCCAAGGGCACGTACCTCGGCTGCAGGCTCGAACCCTGGCCCCAGTGGGCCCCTGGCTGTGGGTGAGGCAGCCAGTCAATGTGTCTCTCTTACACTGATGTCTCTCTCTCTCTCCCTCTCCCACTCCCTCTCTCCCTCCCACTCTCTCTGAAAAGCAGTAAAACAAACAAAAAAGATATTGAAGAGAGTGTTTTATCATATCACAGAGTAAATAATAAAAGAGAGAACACAGAGTCCAGGACACAGAGGATTGTTCACAGGCAGAAGAAAGGGGAGTTTCCAGGGTGGTGGTGGGAGCCCCCAAGTCAGTGGCCGAGCGCCACGTCCAGAGGGAGTCAGCACAGATGAGGGAAGGGAAGGACTGTTCCAAGGTGCTGATGAAGACGAAAGGTTGCCTGACCTGTCTCCACATGTCCTGTGGCAACAAATTCATGGTGGAGGCTTTGGGAGTGGATTGTTATAGTCCATGGGAACTGAACAGGCATGAAACATGGCAGGTATTCCCGCTGGGAGGAGAGGAGGTATCCCTGCTCCGGCCATGGGTTGTCGTCTTCACAGTCATGTAAGTAAACGCTGAGTGCGGGGATGCAGGAGGGCAGCCGTCTGTGTGGGTCAGAGGCCTCATCTGTCATGGTAGGGCAGCAACAGATTTAAACGGAAAGGTCCTTAAATATGCTCCTATGCATAATGTTTAGGTGCATGGGGCTAAAAGTGAGAAGAAACCCTTCACAGAGTTTACAGTGATACCTAAGAAGAATGGAGCTCCCGGCCTGAGGAGCGGGACGGGGCAGTGTGCCGCTGATTTTCATTAGAAGTCTTATAGTACAATTTGACTAGTGTGCATATTGACTGATTCAAAGTAAATACTAATTCATAGGAAAAAGATGGAAAACACGTAGTTAGGACTCAGGGAACAAGGCGCAAAGCCTGACTCTCTGCTACGAGACCTTACGCAGAATATTCAACCTGCCTTGGCTTCGGCGTATCCAGCGGTCCAGTGGAGGTTTCCATTCAGTTATCTCTCCTTTCCTCCAGCTTTCCACTGATGCTTCAGGAGCCTCGCACCTGAGTCCAAGGCTCACAGCTCTTAACACTGTGGCATCTGACCTCCCTCTGTCGACTCTTCATCCTTTTAAGTTCAGCCCTTGACTTTAGAGATCATAGAAAAAAGATAGGGAGACACAAATTAATGTGTCCCAAGTTATCCAGATATTTGTGTACAATTACAGATTTAGTGTCAATGGTTGATAGTGTGGCACTGTATTAATTTTGCTGAGGGCCTAATTGGTGTAACAAAGTAACCCTGAAGTAGAGTAACTTATGGAGAACTGATTCTCTCTCTTCTCAGTCTCTTCCTCCCACCCCACCTTTCCCTCAAGGGGAGTGGGCCACATTTATTTGGGGGGAGCAAAAAGCTTGGCTCCGCACAGTCATACAGACCCCTAGATTCTTTCTATTTTGTTTCTCTGTCGTTCCTAATACTTTATCATCTGCAGGACTTACGCTGGAATAGACACTTTTGAGTGTGGACTATGAGAAGCCCACGGGCAATGTGTTATGGCCCAGACTGGAAGTGGGTGCCACACGCCCACTCACGTTCCCCGGGTACACACTCCCAGGCCTACGTCTAGCTGCCGGGAAGGCAGGGAAATGTGGCCTCGGGTCGGAGAGCCAAATGTGCGGCTGTGACATTGTCACGGTGGAAGGAGGGGTCGGAGTTTGAAGACTAATTAGTACTCTGTTCCACTGAGTTTCTGGGAAGGGCTCCTAAATGTTTGGGCGGGTATCAGCATGGCATTCTGTAATAGATGCACAGTCTTTATTTTTTACCTTGATATATTTAAACTATATAGAGTATATCAAAAGAAATAGACTAATGATTTTTTTCACAGTTTATACCACAGATACCGTGACATTATTGACAATTTCCAATATTTACATTTTGCCTCCTCAGGATTGCTCTTCCTATTGTCATATGTATGTGTGTGTGTGTGTGTGTGTGTGTGTGTGTGTGTGTATACACATATATATATTATAATAAAGACCTCACTGTCTGATTAGACTAAAAGAATTGATTTTAATTCAACTCAATTCAGTTATAAAAGTTAACAATTGAACAAATGTCCCATGCTAGGACCACATGGAAATACAGCAAAAACAAAGTAAACAATAGCCCTGGCCTTTGTGAACCTATTATCTAAGAGTAGAGCTAGACTCTCTGTGCTTAGAAATGTATTATTTCTGAGTTTAATTGGCAAAACATTAACCCCCTCCTTAAATATCACACCATTCAACACATGCAAAAATATCCAGCTCCCCCTCTGTCTCCGCTGGGAGGCATTTGGACAGCACAGGATCTTTCTAGTCGCATCCTCAGAATCATTCTTACTGCAAGTCAGAGAAGAGGCCTTGAGCATGGAGCTCGTCTTCGTCGGGGAGCGAGGGCCCCGCTCTGCTGGGGACCGGGGAGAGCAGAGTGCTCGGACCCCCTTAGGAGGAAAACAGGCCAGCGTGTCCAGTCTAGTGAGATAGCAATTAAAATAGTCCTGTGACGCGTCTTCCACTTGGAAGAGCTTGTCCCTGCTTGTATTGCTCAGCGATGAAGAAGCCAGCCTGCCGGAGCTAAGGCAATGCTTCCCCTGAGGGGTAAGGTAGCCTTAGTGCAGGTCAACATCTCCCAGGCAGAGCAGTACCTTTGATGGTCTTGTTTGTTTGTTTTGTTTTTGACTTTTCCAAAGGTAGTGGTGGGGGCTTGAGGAAGGGGAGGGTGAAGACCTTGTTAGACATTTATTTTCTCATTGATGGCCGGCCAAGTGCCTGGGATTCCTGTGTTCCTCGCATGGCACAGAGCGGAGCATCTCTAACTTCAACGTGCGGGAGAATCACCTGGCATCTTGTTGAAATGCAGGCTCCGTGACAGGGCCGGGAGCTGGGATGCTGCTTGTCTAACAAGCTTCCAGGTGATTTCCGTGCTGCTGATACCAGACATGCACTTTGAGTAGAAAAGGTAAAGGGTATTTTATTAGGAAGACTTGCGCGTCTGCTGTCCTGATGTGCGGCCTTTTCTCTAACACTTTGGCTAATCAATGGGTGGAATGGTTCAGCTTGGTGGGTGCTCCCAGAGGTTTCCCACGTGTGTGCGGGTGGGAATCTGCACACGTAAGACCTTTATGTTTCAAACAGCATGTAACCGGGCATCCTAGTTCAATTTAGGAGTTAGACTGATCAGGGAAAAGTCCTAAGTTTTCTGGCAATGAAATAATGACTCTCCAGAAAAGGCAGAGTCAAATGAGTGAAAGACAGTGAGAGAAAAGAGACATACCATGGAAAACAGATGGAGTTTAAATTATATTAAAGAGTAAGATTTCTCCATGGGTGATGGACTCTGGTCTAGTAGAGGATCTTTAATAAGCCTGTGCATTTTTGTAGCAGTGTTCACATCAGCGACTCCAATAAAGACAGCCCAGGTGGCTCAAAAATAAACAAACAATATTGTTCCTGAGAAGTTTCTCATTGTATTTGTCTGGATCAGTTCAGCGGCCCTCATATGTATTGCTTTTTTGGGGGTTTTTTTTTGTACTTTGTTTCTCTCTCATGTGCCTCTTTGTTCCTTTTCTCAAAGGTGACATTGCAATTATTACTCAAGTAAAGGTATTGCTTTTCTACTTTTATGAAGATAATTGATAATTACAGAGCCCCAACATATAGTAGGTGGATATTCATCCAGCAGTCACTGGGGAAAGAATTTATCATCAGAAGCTTAAGCGCTTGTAAGAATGTATAACATGAGGACAATGATTGAACAAAATATAACTTGTTGTAAATCTTAATAAGCACTCCACTTGTGCACACACCAGGGAAGTAATTTCTCTTAAGTTATTTGAGATACTTTCATACACTTTAAATAGGTGTAGTTGTTTCTTTTATTAATGTAGTATTCAACCGAGGGATTAGTCACCACACATTTATAGGAAGTTTTCATGCTGCGGGAATTAGCTATAGAATCCAATAAATAGCAACACTGTAACATAAAGCTCATTTGGATAATTGCTCCCTAAAACAAGGCTGGCGATGCAGTTCTTTTCTTCATTCATCCTAATTCTCTCTTGAATATATATCACTAGAGACTGTAGCATTTTGTAGCAGAAGGTAAATCATACGTTTATGGTCACATTTCATTGTGTTTGGAGACTTTGGAGAGATTTATCATTAGCTTTCAGCTGGTTTAATTCAATCTTTAAATCTTTTATTGATTTGCTTGTTTTATAATTATTTTGACTCAGGGATTTACGATAAAAATACAAACAAAAAAATTACCAATGTACATTTCCCATCTTTTTCCTCACCTGGATGAGTTGAATGAGATCCCTCACCTCCTTTCTTTCCGACCCCCGTATTCTGCCTCATTACTCTGTTTATTTTAGCAGGAAGCTGTACCTTTAACACATCTGTGTTAGCATTATGGCTTAGGCAAGAAAACATGTCGATTATTTCATCCATTTGTTTTTTTAATTTTTTTTTTGTTCTCTCTCATTTAAATTTGTTTAATCCCTGCTTGCTAATCAATCTGTACGATATCTTGTGTTTCTTATCTGAAATATTTCAAGAACAAGTTTTCTCTCACAGCTCTTTTAATTTTCTAAGGGACTGCATGATGTCTCCTTGAGTTCTCTCTGCTCCTCCATTCTTCTAAGGATGACCTTTCTTATCATTTTTGCCGTAAACTCTCCTTACCCCTTCTCAGTCAACCGTAGCATGGGTTCTCGACCCAGCTCTGCGTGATGTGTTAGTGCACGTGCTCAACCTGCCTCGCGGCAGATGCCCACCGCTTTCCAGTCGGTCCTGGATTTGGAGGGTGGAGCATTTGGGGGCCTTGGGCTGTCCTACCTAGAGGTAGAGACCAAGCCAGCCATGAAAATAGGGCTCTAAGTTGGGCAAACGATGAACCCTCTTAAGAAGTTATATTGTTTTGCTTACTTCAGGTAAAAGATCCTTAGTTATTTAGTTATTTGGCTTGCTTTTTACAGCACTGTCTATGTGATAACTGTCAGTGGGCCGCTAGAAATCAAACATGAGTCAGTGGTCCATCACAGTACAAAGCTGTTTTAATAATAGTTTTTATTTATCAAAGTAATAACAAAAATACGGTCCTGGCTGGTTTGGCTCAGTGGTTAGAGTGTCAGCCCATAGACTGAAGGGTCCAGGGTTCGATTCCAGCCAAGGGCATGTACCTGGGTTGCAAGGTCGATCCCCTTCCCTGGTTGGGGCACTTGTAACCAGTTGATGTGTCTCTCACATCGATGTTTTTCTCTCTCTTCCTGCCTTCCATTCTCACTGAAAAGCAATGGGAAAAACATCCTCTGGTGAGGGTTAAAAAGATATATGAACTATCACTCTTCCCTTATTTTAAAACACTGGTTCTTTGTATCAGAGAATTCTAATAAAGAACCCACAGAGTCTTATTTCCTTTCTAACCAGGTGTAGTGTCATAAATGCCAAGAAAAACATAAAAAAATGCTCAAGATGATGATATTTTAAAGCTGTGACTATGTAGTCTACATTCACTCAAAGTCTAAAATCAATGTTTTCCTGATTTTATGTCAAAACCATGAATATAATTATACAGGGCTAGACTTATGCTGTGGGGTTTATATTCTTGTTTTGTTATCTGTTAGTAAGAGTGGGTTTATATTCTTACATATTAGAGAACTTGAATTAGGAAAAATACTTCCAAGCATTTCTGTGAGCAATGCAAGTCCACATTGCACTATAACCAAACAATATTTTACTCTTTCAGTTCACCCCTAATACCAAACGCTCCAATACCTGTTAGTTTTTCTCCCTCTGCAAGGCAATAATGCAGGAAAAACCCCAATAACTTTCAAGCTAAATATGTATTAAAAAACTGGTCAGGAGGCCCTAACTAATATCAGAACAGTGCTCCGGCCAATAAACATTATTTGCTTGAGAAAGTACGGTAAACTTATTGGCATAAACTGAAATTTCATTGGCACCGTTCACTGTAGAGTAGCACAGACTTGACTTTCGAACCTCGCACGAGGAGGTTTAATTACTGACTTTTTAATAACATTTAACTATACGGTAGTTTCGCTTGAATGGTAATTGCAGTGTGGCAGGATCCGATCTTCAAGAAATACCTTTTGTAGCTTGATATCTTTTACTTTATCATAATTTCCTTTTGTTTTTTTCCCCCTGCTAGATTGTTTCAGCGGCTTCAGATATAGTTCATGAGGTCTAGCGCTGCGAGATGTGTTTTGTTCGTATCATTTCTCCGCAAGCCAATTCCTAAGGTTAGTGAATTTAGATATTGTTTAAAACACATACCAAGCCAAGGAGAGCATGACTATGGGGTTGAGGCCGAGGGAAAATGCTCTGAAGAATGAAACATGACTATACTGCGACAGAGCAACTTAAAGTAAAAAACTATGACGGTCTTTAAAGCTGATATTTTCATCGAGTCCTATCTCCGTAGGGAAGATGGATACATTTACACAAAGAACTACATAGTAAGTAATTGATGTTGCAGTGTTTGTGATAGGGTAGTCGAGAATAAATTTTCTGTCTGAGGAAATGGATTTTTCTCTGAATCCTCTCTTCATTTAACAAATATAGGAAAGGTTTATTCTACAAGATATCACAGAATTTATTTCATATAGAGCCTTTCAAATATGATAGTGAACCTGGCGTAAGTACCTGGTCAGTGCGTTACTTGTAGATGAACACCCGGCCCTCGTCCGCTGTGACACTGTGTGCGTTTTCGGAGTGCGTGTTAAGTTGCAGGCTTGGGTAGTGTACTAAATTGTGCCTCCTAACGTATAGTATTATTAGTAAGCTCAGGAATTTTCCTGAAAAAAACGGTGCTGAATGTATTCTTCCCACCTCTGCCCTAACCCCCTTTCTGCACGAATGAGTGTCAACTCCTGTGTCCACCTAGGTCCAACACTTCCCTAGCCCAGCTGTTCAAAATAGCGTCGCCCCTGGGTGATTAAGCAAGGGGGGCCGATTGCAGCCAGACAGGACATGTTGCCCCCGGGACATGCCCTGCTTCAGAGCCGCACTGCTCGCTGCTTTTTACGGGTGTCCTACATGCATTCCTAATTCAGGCAGGCCTGCCGCAGAATGAGGAATGGAAACACAGAATGTCCTGGTTTCTCAAACTCCGAAAGATATATTTTTTTTTCTTCCGAACATTACTCCAGGCTGCCTGTCGAGGTCCTTTTTTATCAACTATAGTTTCTTCTTTTTTCATCACTATTAGGAGTATTTCCACAACTCCCTGTGCTTCTCCTGCTATTCTTACCCCTTTCGTTATGATTCTTCGGAGAACCTGGTACAAACCTAATGGTTTATGTCAGGCTTGAGAATACGAGAGGGAGGGCAGACAGGGAGTGCTTTGGATTTGGAATATGTAGGCGTAGCTGAGTCCAAAAGAAAGAGAGGAAGACCCATCAGTGTGTCGTTGCGTCTCCAACCCAGGCCCTCTGTTTGGTTCGTGAAGATTATATTAGATCCCCTGCATCCTGGGCACATGATTATTTTCTTTGTTCTACAGCTTTTTTAATGGAAATGGAAATAGAGTCACTATTCAAGGAAAAATGTACTCAACCAATATTTGTACTCTAAGAAAACTCAGAAAGCCAAGGATATTATAATAAATAATATAGATACCTAGTGGTTTCTTATTCCTTGAACGTATATCTGGTGAATTCCTTCCCCTTTCTCTTTATCTCTAATCTGCCCCTGAATAGATTAAAATGGGCTAAAATAAAGTTAAACTGTCCTGGTAGGAGAAGGGTTATTATTAATACTATTGGTGGGGGGAAAAAAAAAGATTGAATTACATAGCAATTACATTCCCTTATAGAAAAGATAAAATGACAACTCCATCCTGTAGTGCCAAGTAGAAAATGAGCTGTCATTAAATATTAGCTGGTGTATATTGGCACAGTAGGCCTTGAAAGGCGTGATTACCTCAAGAGGAAGCTGTCTTATGAAAGGGTGACCTGTGAGTGACCAGAGCGCTGGCATTCGTGAACTCCTGTGAGAGATACAGAGAAATAAATGGATTTGTGACAGCAGGTCATGATTTGGCAGATTTAGATACTCATTGGATTATATGAATTTAGTGTACATTTTGGCATGAAAAATTATTTTTGACAAACTCCTGGTCAACCCAAGTAGCATGAGTATAAGCCCTATGTGTTCCTTTCTTATCAACACCCATTGCCCACACTCTGATGTGAAACCTTAACCAGCTTTTATACGTGCTATTGCAAGATATTTTAGTTTTTCTCCTTCCAGGCGTCTATGTAAATGTTAGTGTGTGTGTGTTGTGTGTATGTGTGTGTGAGAGAGAGAGAAAAAGACAGAGAGACAGAGGCAGATGGAAGGAGGTAGGGAGGGAAGGAAGACAGGGAGGGAGGGACAGAGGAAGGGAGGGAGGGAGGGAGGGAGGGAGGGAGGGAGGGAGGGAGGGAGGGAGGGTGGGAGGGAGGGAGGGACAAAGGAGCAAGTGAGAGCCAGCCCTGTGTCAGATACTGTTCCAAGGGCTGCGAATATTGAAAAACCCAAAATGAGAATGCTCCCATTCTCATGGAGCTTAAAGTCTAGTGCGGAGAGAAAATAATTTTGAATGAATGAATAAATAAGCAAGGTAATGTCTACACAGTACGATGTTACAGGGAGGGAGAGGCTCCTTAAGGTAGACGGAGAGGTCGGGTGGTCACTCTGGGATGAGGGGCGGTGTGAGGTCTCAGTGATAAGAAGGACCAGTCATGCTTTCTCCTCTCTTACGCCTCACCGTGCCTCCAGAACAGCGTATGTCTGGAATCCTTCAGCTGTGCCCTAATGTCCTGGGGTTAGTATCCAAGATGTGTACCCTGCTTTCCCAGGCTCTTCACGATAGGGTGTGTTTTAGCCCATGGGTCTCCTTGCTCGTAAACACAAAACTATTTTCCCCTGCATCTCTGCTTCCACGAGACGTGCTTTTTCTAGACACTTTAGACAATTCCTCTAAAGTGAACCCTGAAATGTGTTTTTTCTCTAAACTGAATTTAATTTTGCTCTACTTCTCCAGATATCATTTGTGCATGGCCATCCGCATCATGCGCCCTCAGCGAGCCCTTCCGTGACTGCCCCCGTGTGCGTGAGCTTGGCTTGCGTAGTGACCATTCGCGCTGGCTCTAAGTTACATACTGCCCAGGCTGATATTCAGTCCTCCCCTGACAACAATTGTTATGATTATTATTTTAAATATACCTTTATTGATTTCAGAGAGAGGGAGAGAGAGAGAGAAACATCAGTGATAAGAGCGTCACTGAGAGGCTGCCTCCTGCACGCCCCCAACTGGGGATCGAGCCCGCACCCCGGGCATGTGCCCTGACCGGGAATCGAACCCTGATCACCCGGATCCTAGGTCGACGCTCAGCCTCTGAGCCACTCTGAGCCGGGCACCCCTGACAACAATTAGACTAAAAGAGAACACATTTTGGCATTGTTTAGTTTTGTTTTGTTTTGAGTATCAATAATATGCCAAACATATTCATTTTATTCCCATACCCACAACAACCCTGAATGTTAAGTTTCAGGATGCCTTTTGTGTTGATTAGGAAATTAAGAAATCTAGTAGAAATTACAACACAGGTTCACACAATTAGCAAGAAGCAGAATAGGACTGAAACTGACTGCGCCCCAGCTCCCAGCCTACACTCTTTCCTCTGCATTTAGATGGCTTGCTCCTTTACGAGAAATGCCTGCCCAACTTATCTTCTGTCTTCTCTTCAAGATCTAACATATTACTGGGCACATAATAGGTATTTGATAAATTCGTACAAATGAATAAATTAGCAAAATGTGAAGAAACACTAGTCTCTTCTTACAAGAAATTGTGAGCGGTAGTTGTCTCCTGCAGAATCACAGTGTGAAAGGAAATTAAAATGTCAAAGAACAATTCATTTTCCTTCGCTCTGGTTTTGTACAGGTTCCCTCTGTCTGGAATGCACTTTGCTCTCTTTCCTGCCTTGTGAAACCCCACTTGTCCTTCAACCCGGTTCAGATGTCACCTTCTCTGTGCAGATTTCACCGAGCCCTTTAGGCAGAGTGTTTGCCCTGGGCTCCGTGTCCTATAGTGCCTTTTATATATTATTTTAGCAATTGTCTGCTTAAAGGCAAAGAACACACAGTCGTTTCTCGATGGATGGACTTACAGTACTTGTCAATAAATCTTAAATTGAGCACCAGGAGTTGAATTGCCCTCGTATCATAAGCCTAAGCCTTAAGGTTGGAGGCAGGTGAATGGACTGTCACTCTTCATTGGTCTGAGTTAATTTCCATGCTGCTAGGATGGCCTTTCCAGAAGGGACCTGCTCTTCATTGCGGGGAAGGGGAAAAGAGGCGGGAGTTTTGCCCTACACGTTTTAATTTTGTGTGCTAGAATTCAAGCTGTACTACTTCTCCATCTCGAACTTTTTATCAAACTTCTTGGTACAAATTATAAGAAATGTGAGACCTCTATCACATTTAACAGTTAATTTTGCACATATTGGTGTATAGTCCCTTTCTTATTATTTTCATCATTCCTCTATCCTGCTGGTTCCTCCTCTGGGCCTAGACTCGATACTCTGCCATCATGTTTTGGTCACAGCCAGCCTTGTATCCTCAGCACCTAGCACAGTGCCCGGTGTATAGTAGATGATCAGATAATACATAGCGAGAGAAGGGAGGAAGGAAATGAGTGACAGTTGGCTTCTGGAGGGAGGAAATGATTGACAGTCGGCTTCTGGAGGAAGGAAATGATTGACAGTCGGCTTCTGGAGGAAGGAAATGAGTGACAGTCGGCTTCTGGAGGAAGGAAATGAGTGACAGTCGGCTTCTGGAGGAAGGAAATGAGTGACAGTCGGCTTCTGGAGGAAGGAAATGAGTGACAGTCGGCTTCTGGAGGAAGGAAATGATTGACAGTCAGCTTCTGGAGGAGAGGCTGTTTTCTATTTGCTTCCCACATCCAGTCTCCTATTGCTTTTCTAGTGAGAACTTTTCAAGTAGTGAGAACTTCTGTTCCTTCATCTCTCTCTTTATAGTTGAACCAGGCAGGGACCCCTGGGTTCTGTGACCTTTCTAACCTCAGTTCAAGAATCAGTCCAGGGGTCATAGCTAAAATATTTTGTCTTCAGTGCTACTGAATAGAGTTTGTAGGATCTTGTTGGCAAACTGGACTTCTAGGAATTAGTGATGTGTGAGATAACTAGGGAAATGGGGGCATCCAGTAGGAAATTAAATCTCTCTGACTCTGACATTTAAAAATCTCTAATATGCATACAATTTACGGTAAAAAATATTCAAGTTGCCTCTGAGGTAATTCAACTTTGGTACTTAAAAATGTTTTGCCATCACATTTGAGTTCAAACACAACTGGAAAGGCTCCTAATGTTGCCAACAAGAAGTGGTATTGCGGTTTTCATTTACAGTGCAAATGCTTTAAACTTGCTTTTCTATACCAGAGGATTAGGTGGAGTTTTTCACCTTCTCTCACTGGTAATTTCCCGCCATGCCTGCGAGTTGCAGACTACTCTCGTCTGCACACCTCTTGTTCCTGTGCTTCATCAGGCGAATGGAAGTGATTTTGGCAACGTGTGTTCTTGTAGTTATATGATGACAGCGACGCGGAGTCCACTTCATGCCTCTTATCTTACCGACTGTTTAATGACATGCACAATTGTGAGAGAAAATGGAGTTTAGGAAGGTTTGATGTTTTATTTTTTCAAGTAGGAAGTGTTGCCAGATGTAGAGCTGGAGAACTGATGATTCTGCCTCCCTGTTGTTTGAATAAAGAGCCTCAAAACGGCCAGCCTGCTGCCTTTCTAGAACTTCTTCATCTCCTCCCGTCCTCCTTGTCACACTGCCTTTCCAAATGTGGATGAATCAAATTGGGGAACTGAACTGAACGCCTTGGCCATTGGATAATCTATCCTTTTGCCCTGTGCGGGAATCTCTTTTACAAGCCCTTGAGGGTCTGCCATCGGGTTGTCCAGCCTCAGTCAGAGCACTTTCAGTTTATGTCCTTCCAACACAGACCATCATGGGATGTTAGGGAGCAAGAGAAATAAATGGGCTCTAGCCTCAGCTTTGTCTCCAACTCTGCCTGTTACATAGAGTAAAACCAAACCCCTCTATGGGCCTCAGTGTTCTCTCGTGTAAAACGATAGGACTGAAATAAATCCTCTGTGGTCATTTCTGGATTAGCCAGTCTATGACCCTCTCTATAGAAACACATACAGATATTCACCGCTAATTACTATTACCTTACAAATTAGATTTTCAAATATCTATTTGTTGCTGTTAATTTCCTACTGACTTCCTTCAAAACTTTAAGGAAACAACAAACAATGCACCACCTGATATAGCGTCAAATATATATATATATATGTATGTATGTATGTATGTATGTATACACATATATTTGAAAATTACAGCAACTACTTTTGGGAGCCCTTGGCTGTGTTCATGTACATTGTTTTTGGTCAACTGAGCACACCCACACAGGAGTCAGGAAGAGTAAAACTAGGAAGAAATATCCACAGTTTATATATCATACCCAATGGTTACAGAAAATAATAACCTGAAACTAATCACTTGTAACTTGTAATAAGAGCGATGTAAGAAAGCCAATGGCATGTGACGGAGCTCTGAAGACAGAACTAGAGAAAATGAGCAGAGAAGGAAAACTGAACTCAACGTACTAATGAGAAAAATAGATACTTAAGAGGTAAAAAAGATCTTCGAGATCATCTTGTCCCCCTTTCAGCTTTCTTTTAATGAGTCTGATTGTGGAGAATAGGCGCATGATGCTAAACAATTCCAGTTGCTAGGTATTTGCTCCGATCATACCCAAAATCCACTTTCTGTAAACTTTATTTCTTAGCCTATGAGCTGTCCACTGGAACAATACAAAGATATTCCCTCACAAAATGACCTTGTACTTTAAATGTTGACTAAAGTGCATAAAAGATTGAGCTTAAATTGTGACACCTTAACAGCAACTGCATCATATGCTGGATTTGAACAAAGCAGACTACGGGGCATCTACCAGGTCCCTTGATCTCAGTGACAACATTGGCTTTTTAAAAATGTCTCATACTTTTAATTTATATTGAGCACCTTCATCAAAATATCCAAGTTTCATTTTTCATAAAAAAAACAAAAAATCACGTAAGAGTATTTGCCTCAATGTATGTGGAACAAAACAATGAATTAATCGTGTTGACTATGAGATTATTTAACTTAGAAGGTTTTGTTTTAGCAATTTTAGAGAGAAGTAAAGGGTAGTGAAAACATATTTTGCCTTTAGTTTTGCATATAACTATATAACTGGTGCATCAGAGATGCAGGGGGATGCGTGGGTAAGGGTAAAATAATACATGGGACACTTTGCACTGAAGTGCTAGCTAGATTGCAATGTTGCAAGGGGCTTGGGGGCAGGGATGAAAACACATACATTAGAATTATCTTCTCATGAAACTGAAGGAAGAGCAATCAGGAAAACTGTGGCCAGCAAGCAGTAGTTGGGAAATGTAGCCTAAGATCTGCACAATCGACTTTGACAGGACATAATGTGCGCTCTCTCCTCCAACCCTGAATGCGGTGGCCCAGTGGAGGGTTCTCGGTTTATACACTCATTCGGTATCTGGAAGTTATATAATTGGTAAGCAATCCATTCAGAGGAAGGAATTGATATTTCTAAATATAATGAAAAATACTCCTCAGGAGAAAACCCACGGTTTTGCAATATATGAACTCCCCCGTAGCTCCAGATGTTTGGTTCTGAACTGTGTCAAGATAACACAGTAGTGAGCGAATACAGATTGTTGGCCCGCCAGCTGAGACAGGCAGGGCGGGGATTTGGGAGGGTTCCCCTCGCATCTGAATTATGTAAAACGCTGCCCAAAATAAAAGTACTCACTGTTCCTGGAGATGTATGGTAGTCAATAATGCTATGCTTTGTACTTATTCTATGTGTCTACATGTAAAAAACATTTTAACATTTTTTTCTAAATTTTTTTTTCTAATTTTTCCCTTGCCTGCATTCTGGTAGAACGGATTATTTAGCTTTGTGAGCTAAATAACATTATACAACAGATTCCCTGGCAGCCATTTGTAAGATTTAAAGCACAAGCATATTTTAAAGATATTACAGTCAATTATTTAGTGCTTCGAGAATAGATCTGGGTGTTACTGTTCCTGCGCTGTCTGTCGTTCTGCGTGATCACCTGACTGTAGAGGAGTGATTCCAGAATTTGTGGCATGTGCCTATGTGATGGCCAAGCTAAAAATGGGGTGCACACATTCATGAGGGTACAAGCATAAAAATAAGTCTGGAAAAGTGCAGAAGAAAATAGTAACAGTGGCTGTCATTGATAATAGATTAAAAGTGGGACTGGGGAGGGAAAAAGGCTTATTTTTCACTTTCCATCTTTCTATAAGATAAAAAAGTGTATCTTTGGAATGAACTGCTTTTAAAAAATTTAAATGTGCTTTTGAAGAGTAAGATAGCATTCCGTGTGCTGTTTTGAAAAGAGCTCAAAGACAGATAGGTCATCGGGTGAAAGCAAAAGCAGAGTGTAGTTGGTGGGTCTAATACACTATCTTGGGTGCAAAAATGAAAAATTAAGAATATCAAGTTTATGTGTTTGTTTTTGCCTCAAAAAGCTATAGCAGTAGAATTCAAGACACCAATAAAAGGGGTAGCCTGTGGGCACAGGGGTGGGAGCAGGCAGCTGGTGCACAGCATTGGGAGTGAGCTGTATCATTTGAGTTTTGAAATAATATACTACCACCTCAAAATTTACATAAAAATGCATAATCCCACTAAAAAAGGAATTGCTTTTATTTCTCTTTCATGACAAATATAGGTTGTCCAGATGCGAAATATTTAATATATTTTTAACCTAAAGCTTTATTGTATTCATTCCTTTTCACTGTAACATTCCTCTGTTCTCATTAGATGTGTTTTCTAGCTAAAAGCCACTCCATGTGAAAATGGTAAATCAAAAATTCCTTTTCTAGCTACCAAAGAGTGACCTATCCAGAGAACAAGGAGACATTTTGTTTTGTTTTGTTTCTGCAGAGCAAGTTGAAAAATTTCAGCCTTGGCCCTAGGGTATTTCATCAAGAGCAAATCTTAAGTAAAAGCTTGCTTTTCACTTTTCAAAAATAAGATTGTCCCTGTGCTCATGCTCTGGCTTTTCTAAATGAGCTGAAAATAATTTGTAGGCAGTTCTCCAGTTTTTCTTAACTTCTTACATTTCATCAGAACCTAGCCCGATTCAATGGCACTTTTGAGAGATTTAAATTTGGAAAATACCCTTATAATGTTGCCTCATTGGTAGTAGTTAGGTGGCATGTGCATTGAAGAAATGACAACATGCCATACGATATTCCCTCTGGTTCTTTATGACTTATGAAGGCCTTGCTCAAATCTCACCTAAATTGGCAAGAGGAAACACTTTACCTAAATGTGAAAGATAAAACTAAAATGAATATAGACTAGTTAAAAAGAGAGGGAGAAAATAAATTGACCTAAAGCAGGAAGTGCTTACTTAAGTGATGTGGAGTCACCGTTAAGGATTCAGTAATGGGTAATTTCGGAAGCAATTAATATTTCTATGGAGAATGCCTCTCTGCCACAGTCAGTCATATCAGAAAGCCCGCATGGGCCGGGACTGTAGAGAAGAGTCCTCACGGTGCCCATCACACCTTGACACTCATGATTGCTCTAGTGTAGCAAGGAGCCGGAAGGAACTGGGAGATGTGCTGTCAGACAGAGATAAAACAGGGGCTTAAAATAAAATAAAAGTAAGTTTAATACCTTGAATTTATGAACTATCTTACACGTGGAAGTCACTTGTTTTGTCAGCTTATCAGAGCACCTGCAGTTACGAGCAAGACTTAATGAGAGCAGCTCAGCCTCTGATGGGTGACACGTTTTTAACAAACTCCTGGGCCATCAGATTTTCTCTGTCCTGTTGTCTGTCCTAGACCGACAACATCTGCGTGTGCCACCACGCACTGCATGTGCCTGTACACCTCTTTTCCTAAAACAGGGCACCCTTTGTGACTTCCTTTTATTGAAATCGTGAAATTAAAAAAATATGTATCTTTTTGGACAGTTTATGGGTGAAAGCTAGCTCACTGCCGCACAATTCAGGCTGAAGTAAACTTTGTTTTCCCCATACCTGATCCTCTGTCATCTCATCACTCTTGTTGTGACTTGAGCTCTTGCTGCATCTCCAGCAGCTCACAAAATGCAGTGGAAATTTTAGTTCCTGTGAGTGGAGACCGGTGACTGAGTCCCCGCAATAGGGCCCTGGCTACTCCTCTGATTTCACCAAGGTACCCGATTCTTGGCCCTGGACGGAGCTGTCAGCAGGAGAAAAAATATTGGAACTATTCGCGCCTCCTTTACTTCTCTAGTGATGACCACTTTCATTCAGTCCCAATTATTCGCTTGTACAATTCAACATATATTTATGGAGCAACTTCCATGTGTCAGTTGACAGATAAGGGAAGAGGCCTCAGTATTACTGGGCTCTCCACACTCTATCCTGGCACGAATCTCTCTATATCATTATTATTTGTTTACTTGATTAACAGTCTCCTTTCATTTGCAATAACCTCTGCGAGGGCAGGACAGTGTCTGTTTATCTCATCTTTGCATTTCCTGAGCCTAAATGGTACCTGAGACATATTGGGCCCTACATAATTTTGTGGAATGAATAGAGGGAGGGAGCTTGCGTGGAAGGGAAGGGTTTCAGCAGACCCACCTGCTTAAAACGTCTCCTTTGACATTTCTTCTGTTGAGAACATGTCCGTACTCTATGGAAGCATTATAGCTTCTGGTTCATTTAGTAACATTTGAGTATTGAATTTGAATAACTATCCTTTCAGCCTTTTAAAAATTGACATTTATTATTTCGTTTCTTCAATAATTCTGTAGGAAAGGCAGGACTATTAAAGTAACTCTTTATGTATTTCAAAATACGATCAATTAATTAAAATTTCTCTACAGTGAAGTTGGGGTGAATTTGATATGTGGACTAGCACGTAAAGCGTAAGAGAGAAAGAAAAGGAGAGAAAAAATCCCATGGCACCCCCATGGCACCCTCCTTTTCCTGCCTTCTTTCCCCTCCTCATCTCGTGGGCACCTAAACATTCTCCAACATAAGAACTGCTAGAGTTCTCTTCTTCCCCACAAAGCCCAGGGCTCATTCGTGAACTAGATTTTCAATTATAACAAAAATATTCCATGAACTGACTTCTGCCAGCTCCCCAAACCATGGCCATCATCAGTTGTTCATGAACGAGCTGGCTCTAACTTGGTGCATTCATCGAACACGCGCCGAGTGCTTTCTGTGAGCCAGGTACTGGTGGTGTGGGGATGGTTTGTTCTTGCCCTCAAGCATCTCAAGTAGTTTTCTGGATTTTGAAGGAAAGTAGGAGATATATGACACTTCAGTCTTTTTCCTTTTGTTCATTAAAGATATCACTGAAAGTCTAATGGCATAACCAAGTAGGTTTTTAAAGATTTTTCCCAAATATATGAAATATTAGACAATATCATAAAATGTTTGAATTGCCAATATCTTTGCATAGATAATAATATGGGAAGTACTGATTGTCATCAGTCATGAAAATTTCTCAACATTATTTCCTTATTAGTTCTTAGCATAACTCAATCGTGTGATTCTTGTTGTCAGGCAAGACTCAGACTCATTGATCATTAGACTTAAAATATTTGAGACCACATTGTCCAATTATCTAATTTAATTTGCATGGTTTTGAGGCCAAAAGAGGTCTACACCCTTCTGCATGACACCTGTAACATCAGTGATTAAGGACCTATACTCTTTTTTAAAATTTATTTTTATTTTTTTATTACTTGAACTTATTGGGATGACACTTTGCAAAACCATACAGGTTTCAAGTGTACAACTCTATAAAACACCATCTGCAAACTGCTTCCTGTGCCCATTGCCCCAAGCAAAGCCTCTTTCTGTTTCCCTTTCCCTCCCTTCTTTCCCCACCTCCACCTGCCACCCACCCCCTTTCCCTCTGGCTATCACCACACCATTGCCGGTGTTCATGTTTTTTGGCTAATCCCTTCACCTTCTTTTATCCAGTCACCCACCCCCTCGAACAGCTGTCAGTCTATTCCGTGTATTCACGCTTCTGTTTCTATTTTGTTCGTAAGTTTATTTTGTTCATTAGATTCCACACATAGAGACCTATACCCTTGACTGCCACACTGTGCTGGTGTTTAAAGAGGCCAGTGTTCCATTTAGAAACTCTCAGGCTGGCAGTGCCTTTTAAAGTTCTGGAACCCAGCTCCAAACACAAGAAGCCTCCTGAACTCTGGAACAGTAGATCCAGAATTAGGCTCAGCAGTCAGTGACCACCAAGCAAAACTTCTCTTTGTAAGGCTCAGCTTGTCCCCCTGTCTGGTCACCCATGGCCACTTTGATGGCATCACCAGCAGCAGTATCTGCACATACCTCCCTGGTCACTCTTCTCCCCCCGCCCCCACGACCTCCATTCAATTCATTCCTTTATTCCAAAGTATACTAAAAAGATTTGACACTTTGCTTCTGTGTGGTCTTTGAAATGCAAAACAAATAAACAGCAAATGCTAAGGTTCGATAGCTTCATTTTGAATCAATGTGTGCAGCTGTTAAACGGGAAACATCCATTTTCCTTTTATTAACTTGATTTGAATACCCACAATTTTGCTGATTATTTCCCAATTTGAAGTTTGAATTTGCTGTTCCTAAACCTGGAGCTCTCTTTGGTTCTTTGTCGCTGCATTTTGGATTGTAGACAAACTCTGCTCTGCTCTGTGGGTTTAGCAGAATGCAGTCACTGTCTGTAATCTGGTTTTAGTGACCTCTAGTGCCCGGAAAGTTTAATTGCTCTGTTTTGTTTCAGTTTGGCAGATTGTCTTTTAAAGCATACACATCCATGATATCACATATAAAGCAAGAGAATATACCAATCTCATTTTTCTATATATGTGTGTATATACATTTAGGCATAGACATATGTATGTAAAGGAATCCTAATTTTGCTCTACTACCAAGCATAAGATCTTGTTAAGTACATCTTGGCTTTGGTTAAGACAGAAAATACAAAA
The DNA here is from genome assembly GCF_964146895.1 of Miniopterus schreibersii. Taxonomy (NCBI): domain Eukaryota; kingdom Metazoa; phylum Chordata; class Mammalia; order Chiroptera; family Miniopteridae; genus Miniopterus; species Miniopterus schreibersii. Next base: position 62,061,440 of record NC_138111.1, on the reverse strand, counting down.
CACATATTTTATTTCAGGAAGAATCATATATTTTTTTCTTTTTATATTTAGAGAACTTTTGTTTGGGCGAGCTATTCAAACTTATTCCACCATAGTTTACATATGTGTGTTATGTTGTACTGAAAATATTTAAGAGAATAAAAAGTTTGTCTTGCTGATTCTCATATTTTGTTGTCAAAATAAAAATTAAATAGGAATATCAAACTCCTAGCTGCTGCCAAATCTTTTATGTTTTGGCTTTATAAAAAGTAAGAGCCTCTCAGTATCTATATCTACCTATAGCTAACCCTAAAAGCTTAGAGATGCAGGCTTCCAGCAATATAACTTGGAAGCAATTATTCAGTGTGTAGCTTAGTATTAAATAGGGAAATGTTGAAATATCAGCACTTTAGTAGCAAAATCTTCAGCATCATCATCATCATTATCACCACACTGGCCATTCTTTTCTTATATAAACAGTGCACAATATCCCCTCATCTTCTATAAATAGCCTTTCTTCAAGCGCTGTATCTTTGTATATGCCAACTTTATTGCCTTAGACTTATGCCTAACACAACTGAGCACATCCCACTTCTATTTAATTTTTTATGATATTTTCTCACTTCTCTCAAGGCAACATGTTATGGAAGGAGTTTAGAATCAAAAAGTTTGAATCCCAGGTCCATTTAAATGCCATGCCACTGTGGATGAATTGGATTAAGAAGGTGTGAGCGCATGTCATAGATTGATGGCAGTGCCATCTGAAGCATATAACTTAACTAGTGGAGCTTCCGAAGTCCTTCTTGACTGCATTTATCTCCATGAGATGCAGTTTTGAAGTTAACTTTTCTCGTGAAGTATTATTTGAAGGGTGCATCCAGCATGCTTCTCCTTGCTCACAGTAAAGCCTGCCACTCCTAGCCAAGATAGCATGTAGTACTGAAGTCCAAGAAAAGAGTTGAAGAAAATGCATGGCCTGGGAGAAATAGGTAGGTTTCAGCTCCAATGGGCAATTTTCAAGGGCCATTTAGTAATATCAATACCTGCCTCGAGCGTGGTTTCCCATTCACTTACTGAAGAGTTGCTCAGCTGGGGTCTCATTTTACTACTTATTCATGTGTGCTCAGAAGTGGCCCGAAGTGATGCTACATACGTGCAACTTGTATTCAGTGGATCACTGCAGAGTTTCTTGTCTGAGACGGCTGGTTTTCAGAAGGGGTACAACTAATAGTGCAGAGGCCAGAGGGGAAAAAGCCAAAGGCACTGTTCAAGAAGTGTTCCCTTTTTTTTTTTTTTTTTGAGTACATTATTTGAGACCAGGTTCTGATTGAATTTTCCAAGATGAGGAACTGGATTTTATCAGTTATTCACAGGAGACCAAAGCAAGGTTACTTACTCATAATAATCAACCTTACAAGGCAAGATGTATAAACCGCTGCCGATTTGTTAATTTACAAATGAGTTATAGTGATTTCCTATTTGTTATCCAAAGCATCTCCTTCCTCTTATCTAGACATTTAAGAAAATAAATTGTTAGTTAACTTACCCATTTATTCAACAAATATTCACTGAGTGTCTGCAGAGCACTGTGCTAGGTATAAATGACAGTGGTTTAAAGGGAAGTGTATACTCCTTGCCTTCTGAGAGCATTCAGTTCTGTCATAAATGCAGGTAAGTATAAATATGATGCCAATAAAATGTGGAAATGCTATGATATGCATAAACAAATGGTTTTGCCAAGCTATTCATGGGTTCTAAAAAGTTCTATATCTAGATATATCCTAGAGAGATTTTTGAATTATGGAGATCAAAGGTAATAGTAGTAAATCATAATAAAGCATTGAAATGGGTAACCTTTACTAAATGCTTGCTACTAACCACTTTAAAAGCATCATAACGTTGGACTTCACAACCTTCTGAAATAGATACTGTTATTATTCCCATTTTGTTGATGAGAAAAATAAGAATTAGAGAGATTAAGTAAATTCCCATGAACTTCCACAACTTGTAAGTAGTTTTTTATTTAGTGATACACTAAAATAACGTCTGATTGATACTAAACCTCATACTTTTGACCAGAGATCACCAGACCAGTAACAGATATCCTATTTGTAACATTAAATGCTAGCAGATAACGTTGAAGAGTTTTTAATAGCATTTCTTTTAATGCAGGTCATTTCTACAAAAAAAATCTAATTTTTGTGTTTTATATATATTCTCATTGATTTTAATTCTTGATCTTTCAATGAACTGGTACTTATTAGTTAGATATTCCTACAGACCTACATAAGCTAACCACTGGAATAGAGGGGGAGCTTCTAATGTGCAGATCAAACAAGAGGTAATTCTCTGGCAGTGATTCTTTTCAAGGTGAGACCGGTTGGAAGCTAGGCAATTTGTAAGACTTGGTGAAAAGATCAGATTGATAGCAAATAGCCTTTAGCATTTGGCTAATGAGAACACTTACTATTGGGGGGGATCCTTGTCTATGTCCAAATCAATGTCTTTTAGTTTTTCCATTAAGCCAGGATGATTTTGAATATACAAAACCAGAGTAAAAGAGGGTGAAACTAATGACAGACATTCTGCCCTTTGGTCTGACCAACAATGACTTCCTTAAATATCTACCAGTTTTTTCTCATAAAATTCATGCTAAGAAAGGGTGATCACACTTCCATCCCCCCTCATTTGCCCTATTTTCTCTTGTGCCCTTACACATATCCGCATGTGTATTTGCATAAATAACGTATGCCGTAGCTTATGCTCATGTATACTTATAAAGATTTATGATTTACAGAGAATTTTTTCTAACTCATAATTCACTTTGTTATTCAGTTATATCTGACTCAACACATAATGAAATCCTACGGTATACTAAGGACCACAGTGTGGAATTCTAAGAAGACAAGTGGAGGCATCCTTTTGTATGGTTTCAAATCCCCATGTAAAATGACAGAGCAACCAGAGAGCAAAAGCAAAGATCTCTGGATAATATTTACATTGGGATGTAAGCATTTGAGGATTAAATACCTGCAGCCACAAGGTGTGCATGGTGTTAACATCGGTGCAGCGAGGATTAGAGTAAACCAATAGGAAGGCCTAGGACCTGTAATAGGAGGTCCTCCCACCCCTGAGAACTGGAGGTGTTACCTGGAAGGGGCAATGGAGCAATCTGAGAATAGCTTCTAAAGAGACATGGGGTTTTACCCACTCCGGTCACAGGTGAGTGCAAGTGGCACACAGGAAGAAGATCGGGAGGAACTGGAATGATCCAGACCTGGCAGATAATCTAAATTGAGCAGCCAGGGCACTCGTCTCCAACAGTGCACCACTCTGCAGAGAAACCCTGGGAGTGGAATTAACACAGACCTGGAGAGAAACAAAGGACTCAAAGGGGAAAAAATGTCTAGATAAAAATCTGGGAGAACAGAGTTAAGAAATCTCAGAAAGCCAGCCCCCGTATGTTTAACACTACCCAAATGCTACAGAAGAGGGCTCACTGTGGAGTGAGAAAGCTATCTGGACTAAGCTTTCTTCTAAAAGTTTAGGGAAACTAACACAAAAATGAGCTAACAGAAAAGTAAGGGGGTCAAAGTCTGTGCAAAGTTCTTATATTTAAACAACAGACTAAGGGCAAAAGAACATCCTTTAGAAAGTGACAACGGGCCAAAATTATTGAAGATAGTGAAAGATTTGTTCTGCAGATGATAGGAATGGATCTAGGGCAGAAAATATATGTCTGCAACATCCTTCTACATCTGATAGCAAAAATATATTAATGTGTCTAAAGGTCATAAATCCAGAGGCGTGGAAGCATGGAACAGACTGAGGGCTCTCAGAGGGAAGGGGGGGGACAGGGAGAGATTAATCAGAGACTTACATGCATATATGCATAAGCCATGGACACAGACAATAGTGTGGTGAGGGCCTGGGGAGGGGGTCAATGGGGGAGAAAGGAGGACATCTGTAATACTTTCAACAGTAAAGATAAATTAAAAAAATAAAAAAATAAGATAAAAATAAAGAATGTCAAAAGAATTCAGGAACCAACTTAAAGAGGCCCCCACTGCTTGAGGGTGGAACAGCTTGAGCTTTAATGAAAATTCCAATTTCAGTGCATTTAAACCTATAAAATATGTTGAAACTCATGAGTTCAGAATAATATTTAAAAACCAATTGGGCCCTGGTTTGTATGTCTCAGTTGGATGGGCATCTTCCTCAGCATTGAAAGGTTGGATTTCCTGTCAGGACACATTCCAGGTGGCTGGCTGGATCCCTGGTAGGGGGCATGCAGGAGGCAGGCAATCGATGGATGTTTCTCTCTCTAAAAATCAATAAAAATATAAAAACAACAACACAATTGGTTACCTTTCCAGGATGACCAGAAACGGCTTCATTATCTTGAAACTAGCAAATAGTGAGAAAACATTAAGCACATATTTTCTGCTTTCCATATTCTTATAACTCTGGGCAACCAAAGAAAGGATACCTCTATTTTCATAAATGTGTTTCAGTTAATAAAATTAAATGATAGAATTCAAATATCACTATTTTGCACTTACGGTGAATAAGTGGGTCTGTGATGAGCATTGCTGACTAACATCACAGGAGAGAAAACTAAGTATTATGTGCCTCCTGGCGACAGGACATGGCTTTGTCTGCAGTCTGTCAAAGGCGATAAGCCCGAGTCTCATCAAGAAGGAAATACAGTGGACCTAAGAACATGTAAAAGAGTTTGTAATATTTAACGAAGTCTAGCCTGGGAAATCTGTAAATTAAATGGTGTTTGTTCTTTAACAGAAACCTGTAAGGGAAAGAAAGATGGAGTGTAAACTAGATTAAAATAAACCTAAAAGACATATACACAATTTCAAGGCTCAATGATAGAGTCTAAAATGCATACTTGGGTGATAAAAACCAGAAAGGAATTCCAAGAAGTAATCGTTATAAAAATTAGCACAATTTTTGAAGGAGAAGATTGAGAGGCTGACCTGTATTGTACTTAACACAACAAAATAAACAGTGAAGTAGATAATATCATCTTCTCTTTAAAGATGGAGACACTGTGACCTATTGGCAGTTACAAACCAGGTGAAATATGGAATTAGAACCTACCTCTTTACATTTCCCAACTCCCTCCTTCCCTCCCTCCCTCCCTCCCCCCTCTCCTTCCCTCCCTCCTTCCCCCCCTTCCCTCCCTCCCCCCCTTCCCTCCCTCCTTCCCCTCCCTCCCTCCCTCCCCCCCTCTCCTTCCCTCCCTCCTTCCCCCCCTTCCCTCCCTCCCCCCCTTCCCTCCCTCCTTCCCCCCCTTCCCTCCCTCCCCCCCTTCCCTCCCTCCTTCCCCTCCCTCCCTCCCTCCCCCCCTCTCCTTCCCTCCCTCCCTCCCCCCTCTCCTTCCCTCCCTCCCTCCCTCCCCCCTCTCCTTCCCTCCCTCCTTCCCCCCTTCCCTCCCTCCCCCCTTCCCTCCCTCCTTCCCCTCCCTCCCTCCCTCCCTCCCTCCCCCCTCTCCTTCCCTCCCTCCTTCCCTCCTCCCTCCCTCCCCCCTCTCCTTCCCTCCCTCCTTCCCTCCCTCCCTCCCCCCTCTCCTTCCCTCCCTCCCTCCCCCTCTCCCTCTCTCCCTCCCTCCCCCCTCCCTCCCTCCCTCCCTCCCTCCCTCCCCCTTCCCTCCCTCCCTCCCCCCTCTCCTTCCCTCCCTCCTTCCCTCCCTCCCTCCCCCCTCCCCCCCTCCTTCCCTCCCTCCCCCCTTCCCTCCTTCCCTCCCCCCCTGTCCTTCCCTCCCTCCCTCCCTCCCTCCCTCCCTCCCTCCCTCCCTTCCTTCCTTCCTTCCTTTCTCAACATTTATCCCCCCCTTTACCCTCTTCTACCTGCCCCCAGCCCCTTTCCCTCTGGTAATCACCATGCTGTTGCCTGTATTTATGAGGGTTTTCTTCCCCTTAATCCTTTCATGTTTTTCGCCTTAACTTCTTCCATAGCCAAGCAGATAACAACCCATTACACACATTTTCAAGATAAACAGTTACTAGTCCTCCACTAGGAGACTTAACAGCACCATTATTCACACGTTGTTCAGCGCAACTTTACTGGGTAATTGGGGTGACCGTCGGTGTTGGCTTATTGGGTTTAGCAAGAAGGAGGCACCTTCCCAGAGCTTTATGAAAGGAGGTACCTGTATAGCTTAGAGCGAGGCTCCCACCAAAGCTAAGCTCCCACCCCCCCACAGAGGTTGGGGCATCAGGGTATTGCCCTCAAATTGTTTCAAACAATGGCCCTCAGTTCCTCAAGAAAAACATTCCTGGGGTATAAAACAACAAGTGACCTATCTCGTTTTCAAAACTATTTCTATACACTTCAAAGCACTTATAATTAGAAAGTTTTCTAAAGTAAATGTTCAAAGAAAAAAGAAGGGAGGCAAATCTCCTATTTTCAACAGGAAGAAGTAAGCCCCTTATATTAATTTGTATTTGTCCTTATGCATGTAAGAGTATCACTATCAGGGGCTATTTTTGCTAAGGGTATCACAGAAAGATGTCATTTTTCTTTGACCAGATTAAACCATGATAATATTATCTTCTTTAAACCATCAGAAATAAAATATATATAATACTGAGAGATGGTTATTGTTTTATGTGCCTTTAATTAGCATATATATGTATACACACACACACACACACACACACACACACCCCTGCCCTTTTTCCTGTTAAACTTTCAACTCCTCAAGGGTAGGGATGATGTTGACCTTTGTGTTCCCTCAGAGCACCTAGTGCAGTCTTTTCATGCCCTGTGGATGCTCTTTAACCGATATCTGTACTGGGCACAGGGCTACTGCTAAAAATAGAGATATTATTGCTTGGGAAATATCTAAAACCTATTTCTCCACTCATTGTCATTTTCTTTTTCTGCTGTGGAATTCATTTATCATTTTTTTCAAAGAATGTTTCTGTATAAAGTTTAGCTACATTAAATACAAATTTTAAGAAGCCTTTAGGGGAGAGACATATCACCTAAAGTTTTATTTATTTATTTTTTTAGTCTTTTTATCGAAAATCTTGTTTCCCTTTCTTCAACTAGGGAAAGATACCTGAGAATAACTCTCAGTGATGGTTGATGTTGGATGACTTGAGTAGACCAAACATTTTCAATAATTTGCTGAACAAATTCAGGGTAGAGTATCTATTTAGGAGCCTCCACTTATTTCGTTCATAGGAGGGGTATTATACTTATTACTTATTGATTTTTAAGGTAACCATTTTTAATACCTTTATGTAAATATTTGTTTTGCTAAAATAAATATTCTATTTTCACCTTACATATATTCAGTCTCTGTATCATAAATCAGATTCTTTTTCCAGAAACAAAAATATTTCTGTTGGAATTTTCTTAATGATGAAAAACACTTATACCGTTGTATTAGAATTATCTGCACAGTAAGCCCCTCCAGGCAGCTCGCACTGTTTTATTAATTCATATAACCTAGGACAAGACAAATTCTAAATAAATGTCAAATTTGTCAGTGCAAGTGGTGGGTGATGGTATTTATTAGACAGAATAGCAGTTCTTAAAGGGAGGTCTGACTCTCTGTCGTATCTCCTTCCTGTTTTCCTTTATATTTTTGGAGAACACAGATTATAGAAGAAACAGTGTTGTTCGCCACGGAGGGGTCCATACAGGGCCACCAGAGAAGGGGCAGGACTCTTATCTCAGTGTTGCTTGAGCCTCAAGGCTATGGACTGCTATCATGACCTCACTTTGCCTGGCTGTCCTGTAAGCCTCAGATATTTTATGGACAATATTCCCTTTAGAAATCTACCCAGGAGCCCTGCTTTGACTCACCTGCTGCTCTTGTCTGCTTTCTATAGAGTGAAGTAACAGCAGGCAGCTTTTACTATACTCAAAATGTCTTCTCTAGTTTCCATCTTCCTTGACAGAGCATCCAAGGAGCAGCTGGGAGCAGAAAGATTCAAACACGCAGTCAGTCAGGTCATGGAGTCTCTCCCCCAGCAGTTGACGTTTTGTTGACATGCTATCAGAGCATTTCACACTTGACTGCTAAGCCATGAAAACAATTACTGAGTCACTAACAGGAACTGGGAAAAAAAGGTCCCCAAAACTGCTAGAGCTGTAGCATCCTGAAAGAAAAGCAAGGTTGTTCAATGAGACTCCTGGAAATTACACAGTGCTCTGTAAAGGCCGCACAGCTCAAGTAAGGGAAAGAAAATATTTCTTAGGTTTGTGGTCGGTCTTGATTTTGGGTGATCAGTGTTATCCATAAATCATTTAGGATTTCCTTGGAATCTCCCTATATTAATAGTTAGTAAATGTATCCAGTAAGAAAGCATTATTGCCTAAATAAAAGTTAATGATGCCATCTCTCCTTGGTGTTCATATTTTCTGGGTTAGCACATAAATACAGCATTAAATCATAGGAAAACGGAGGCTTAGGGAAAGGGTGATTTTCCATATTAAGGTGCACTGTATAATTTCTTGAAACCATTCAGATGGTGAGGAGGGAAGAGCAGAGGAAAGTGCATGGAACCAGGATATTAAGAAGAGAATATGCATTGCTTTATAATTTCCCATGATGCTGTTTAGTTGGTGGGTGACAGTTGTGAACCAAGATGGGTAAGGTCAGATTCCACAATGCCACATTGTATTAGTTAATACTGGTTTTTATGAGGGATATTTACAACCCAAGACCAGTAAGAAGCAGCATGTGTACCCACGTTCTCTCATCCTTTCATGGAGAACCATCAGGACCTGGGTGATGTCGCTTGAGCCCCAGTGGGCTTACTCTCTGGAGGAAGCAACTCACCTTGGTGGCCCTACTGCTTTACAAGACAAGCGTGTGAGTTCTCTTGTCTGGGGCCCAGGGCAGAAGAGGACCTAGATGCCGGAAAGCTTGGGGTTGGGTCCCAGATTATATATTAGTTGACTGGGGCAGCCCATACCTAGAGAGTTTAGAGCTCTGGGGAGGTTGTAGCCTCTTCTGCTTTGAGAAGGTCACCACTGTTTGAGGGAAGTTGAGTTCAGTTGTATCCCATCCCTTAGGCTAGAGGGAAAGTTAGAGGTCCTAGATAGCTAAACCAGAGTGTTATCTCTACCTGATAGCACCCTCAAAATGGGCTAAATGAAGGGCAGCCTCATGGAGGAGAGAGGCTTTAAATAATAAAATTGACAAATAACTAAAGAATACTAAGTATATATTTAGTTTCCTATTTTTTCACTGAGTTCTTATAACACTGAATTTTGCAGATGGGGAAACAGATGTTTTAGAGAAATCAGGTTATCAAACCTGCGTAAAGGGCACAACCACAGTTTGAATACAAAACTGGTGTGCTCTACATTACACAATCCTGGCTCCAAAACCAATGTGCTTTCTGCTACAAAAGTCTCCTTCCGTATCTGTTGAATTGTAGGAGTTTAAAGAGAGGAGCTCTGAGAAGCATCTAGGGAAAGTTTTAAAGATGGATTTTTTTAAAAAAAATCAAACACTGATACTGATTAAGGGCATACTATAAAAAATGGATATCCAAGTCATAAGTATTATGTTAACTTTGTCTTCAATTAGGGGAAAGATGGAACTATGATACGAGTGTTTGTATCTGTAACTGGAGATTCCCAGTACCTTCACTGGGACATGCTCAACACTTATAAACAAACTACTTAAAGCTAAAGTTAGCATAGAAATCATTGTCTCTGTTAATGGGCTTGATCCTTACTAATAATCATTATTATAACTATACTGGTAGATTTCTGTATGGCTTGTACATAACTTATCTCATGTATGGGACAGTTACACTTACCTCTGTATTTTTAAGACATGAAGAAACTACAGTTTCGAGCATGTAGGTAATTTGCCCGATACACCAAGAGCTCAAATGTGAACCAGCACCTTCTAACCCCACATGTCAGCTCATTTTCAGAAACCACAAACAACTCTGGCAATGGTGTTGTATACGTCCTAGGACACATCCTTTTTATATTCCAGTTATACAATGAGTGAAGTGACTTCAGGGTCACATCGTGTCTCCAAATGAGTTAGATCCTTGAAAAATTATACTTATTATACACAATATTATAATTATTGCCATTATAGTTTTCACTCCCATGCGTTTTAAGAATATGTCAGAATTAAATTTGCCTGATACTTCTGATAATCAAGACATTTCAGAGCCATTTTTAAAGTACTGACTTAGAAGATGATTGTCCAGGTCTATGAGTTGCTATTATGTCCACCCGAGTAAATGATCAGAACTAGCTGTGAGCAATAGACCTTTATTGCAGACACGCCAGAAGCTATGCAGGAACATTAGGATGATGTCCTCCATTTGTCTCTATTGAAGGGCATTTGTAGATCTTAAACTCTTTCTAAGCAGCTGATAATACCCAGGGAGAAATTCTAGTTTAGCATCACCCAGGGGCCATGATAACATCTTCTATAAAATAGCATCATTTCTGCCTTCTTTTAAAATGCCCCTCTCTCAGGGTTTGGCAGGGGGCCAGAAAATATTCTTGGACTTAGACTTGGCCAAGAATGAACAGCTAACTTCTACTGACATCATGATTGTAAAAGCCACTCATTTTTATAACTCTATATAAAAGAGGTCAAACCACTTATCATATTTTGTTTCTTTTGATTCATATGTTAACCCTACAAGGGAAATATCATTCCCTATTATTTAGATGAAGTCACTAGGACCTAGAGAATTTAGGTGATTTGCTCAAGTCCACAAAACAACAAATGGAAAAGCTTGGGCTCAATTTGTGTCATCTGGCTCCACAGGCTTTGTGCTTTGTTTTTCACAATTCCATTTTCCCCCCTAATTAATCATTTACTTTATTTATACATAAAAATCTTTAGCATATTTAAACATAACGTGTAACATAAGATAATCAGCATAATATTGAACTTCTGTTGACTTATTCTACTGAAGAGTATAAAAGTGACCTGACTGTATGATTTGCCTTAATTGTTTGACAGTACTCTTGAAATTCTGTGGATATTTCTAATGGCCTATCTCCAGTATTCTTAAAAACTCAAAATTAATTTTATACTTGCCATTAATAGAAATTTAATGTTGAATCTGTATCGAAAAGTCTGTTTGTACTGAAACAATTGCCTATTAAAAAATAGATAGGAAAGCTCAGAGCACTGATCCCTGTGTTCTGTAATGGTGTTTTCTCAAACTTGACAGATGAGAGCAATCCCCTGGAGTGTTCATTAAACATACAGCCTCCCTGGGGCCCCGCCCTGTGACTTGGGATTTGAATGACTCTCCAGAATGTATCTTTCTAACAAGTACCTCCAGGCTTTCATGGAAGTTTGGGAAACCCTGTTCTATATCATCTTTGGAATGATTTCTGTCCAGAAAACATCTGCACGTTTACCATCAGACATATCTGCGTTCCAGCCCAAGCTCAAATACTTACTAGATGAGTGACTTTAGGCAAGATGTTTATCCAGATGAGCATTGATTTCTTCATTTGTAAGATGTGAATTATAAGACTGTCTTGGCAGAACGTCAGAATTAAATGAAAGAAGCACTTAGTATAAAGTTCTATAAAGCCATTCACGGTAGATACTTCATAAATAGCTGTTCCCTTCCTCCCTCATAGCCTGTTAGAGTAGCTGAGAAATACTCTGAAGGCAACTGTAGGAACCAGCCTCAGGAGTGGGCATTTTATTAGAATGTAAAGTGGGGGGGGGGGGGGGGGGGAGAAGGGGAAGGAGGTTGTATGTTCTTGTTTAATAAAAGTTAAAGTGGGAAAAATATCAAAACTCATGCAAAAGTTAGACATTTGTGAATTGCAAACATTTTTACTTTCAGATTTTACTCTCAAATAGTACTAAGTCCCCTTTTACTGGATATTTATCAAGTGCTGAGTGTTTCTGACATCTTATCTTCTGAACTCAGATGACACTCCCAGGAAGCATTATCTTCCTCTCTTGCCTGTGTCTACTATCCAGCTGGGCACAGAAGGAGGCGACCTTACTTGGCAAGTTTACTAGTGACATAGGCAGGGTTTGATCGGATTGAAAAATAAGCGCTCCTAACCTATAAGAAACTTCTTTCCTTGTGCCTCTCCATTCCGGACCCCAGGTTTGCCTTCTCCTTTAGGGTCAGTTAAATGCAGACAGCAATGCAGAAATGGAAAGCATGGCCTGTGGCCGCTCTGGCCTCGGGTAGGTCGCAGCCTGTCTTTGGAGCTGTGAGCCGCTCGGGCTCAACTGCCGTGTGTGACATTAGCTGCTCTGGTTCAGGACATAATCGCACTTTGACGGCTGGCTCTGAAGAGAGTAGCTTATTTGCCTCCTTGATTACGCCTTCACATTTTCAACTTTGTCTGATCTCTCATTTTCTCAATGAGCAGGTAAGAACTGAATGAATGGAATACCTTTCTCTGAAGATTAAAAAAAAGGAGACTGTCCTATTTTAAATCAAAAGATGATTTTAGAGAAGCCCTGAGGTGCGCAGCTCCAGATCAAGGGCACCCTGCTCCCGGAGCCCTTTCTCCTGGGGTCACTCCTATGGTGCTAGTGTAGACCCATGAGGACTTCCCTAAACCCCTCCCAGATTGTTCATCTGGGGTTTTGTGTGAATAATCTTTTGAGCCACAGGACAAGAAAGCTTTCCAGCTGATTATACTGTGATATATAAGAGCCCCCGGATCATAGTCTGTTTTCCACTGAATGCTTTGTGGCCGGGAAGTGTTAATGCCACATCCCATTCACTGCCTACTTACTGTTTGCCAGGCGTGGTGACCTTTCCTAGGGAGTATTATCATCTCCATTTTATATGGAGTAAAGTGAGACCCATAAAGGTTAAATAACTTGCCCGGGGCACAGAGGCAGACAATGGGAGAGCTGGGAGAGCCAGAAAGCAAAATTAGGTGTCATAGTCCCAAGTCATCACTCTTTCCATTGTAGAGGCCGGACGAGCGCTGGTACCTCACATGTAAGATGAGGAGGGATGGGACCTGTGCAGACTGAGGGGCCAGACTGAAAGGTCCCCAAATTTCCTCTCAGCCTCATGCATTCATTAGGCTCAACTTAGCAAATACAGAAAAGAGAATGTTGAATTGCTTACTTCTGAATATATCTTAGGGCTTTTGAAAACCAGCCTGGCTGCTCTGTGGAAAGTGTTTCACAGGGAAGTTTTTATACTAAGTTTCTTCTGTGGAACATGTATGCCCATCTCTCGTGGACGTGTAGTGAACAGCACAAGTTGTGTGCTCTGTGCGTGTTTCCCTCCAAGCCGCGGCCTCAATGGTGGTGTGAGTCGCGCTTGTTCTCTGTGTACAGCTCAGCCCTGTCATTGGCCTCGGGCTTCCCAGGGAGTCACTACAGAGCCGTCCCCGTTGGCTCTCCCACTTGACTGGAAATCAACTGCGTTCGGCCTCCAGGAGAAGGCCGCGGCTGTCTTTGGCAAAATTACCAAGAAAGATTAACTAATGGGCCACCCTACCTGTATCTGTTACCCTACCAAACTCCCACTCCTGATGCCAGGAAGAGCTCAATACTTACATAGTATTTTCAGACTGTTCAAACCCGAGTCTCATATATTGTTTTTCAAATGGATTTAACGATATCTGTGTTATGGCCTATGGCGGGACTGTGCAAAGTAAATCTAGTTTGTTAAGTATTCCAATGTGTGTGTTATTTAGCTCAGGTGAATCAAAACAATACTATGTAATGATTATCCTTTCCTGAATGTAAAGTATAGCATGGCTTTTATGCTACTTAAATAAGTACAAGTAGGATGGTGTGGGGAGAGATAACCAACTTACTGTACCCACGGATACTGACAAAAGAAATGAGACCCCAGAATCAGACAAAGGACTTGCTGCTCATGGTAAAATAGTGGCACAGGTATTGTAACAGGTATACAGGTAAACCCAAGCCCCGAATCTCACAGGGTGACGTGGTGGCCGAGTGGACTCTGCGTGTATATAATGGGGCCTTTTCTAGAAGAAAAGAACCCTGAGCTTAGGGAATACACCACTTTTGTTGTTGTTGTTGTTTTTTTGTTTTAATACTAGTAATGAACACTTTAAATTTAGTTTAAACGAATTACCATTTATAATAGCATCACATATATGAAATGTTTAGGGACACATCTGACAAATGATGTGTAATATTTGTTCACTGAAAATTGCACAATATTGTTGAGAGCAATTAAGAGAATCCAACTTAGTGGAGTGATATACCATATTTATGAGTAATATGACTAAATATTAAGATGTCAATCCGCCCCAAATTGATCTGTAGATTCCATGCTAAGCCACTCGGACAGAGGAAACACAAAGGGCAAAGTCCCTGAGGCAGGGACATGCTGAGTGTGTCTGGGACATCACTTCTATAGCAATCAGAGAGGCAGCCTCTTCCTTGTCATGAGGGAGGCTGACTGTATTGCTGGACTTTATGATGCATTTGTTCACTGCTGCAGTGAAAGAAGGGTCATAACCTTGTGATTCCAGCACCCCCAGTCAGACATGCAGGAGCCCAAAAGGTCCATTGCCTATCTCCTCCCAACATTATGTGCCGAACACTGTAATTAAACTTGACTGACATTATCTCATTTAATGCAAATAACTTTATGAGGTATAAATAATTTCCGCCACGTAACAGATGAAGAAACTAAGGCTCAGAGAGGTTGACTTCCAGAAGAATATGTAGCCAGCTAGACATAAGTATGTCGGACTCCAAACCTGTTGGGGAAGTGACGCAATGGGGACAGTGACCAGCTTGGCAACTAGTGAAGCCGTTCTGGAGACCTTCATACTGCTCTGTCCAGCCAGGAGGACTCCCAAGCCGTCAGCATTGTGAGCCAGAAGACAATGCCTTCTCATAGCAGTTTCCTTTTTCCTTCCAGTCTTCTAGGCTGGGTGATTCCCTTTCCACTGACACCTGCTTTAGGACTCCCTGAGAAGAAAGTAGAATCTTGGCATACTCTATCCGATTTCTCCATCTGCAGAAGATGAGACCAGGGGCTTGATCTTAGAGAACAGATGAAAATGAAACTTGGTTTCTCTCAGCTCCCATGACTGCCAGCTCCTCTCTTAAGACAGGAAGGTGTGAGTTCTACAGATTCCAGAGCCAAGGAGTCAATGCCAGAAATATTTTTTAAAAGTTGAACTTTTAAGTCAGGTAGCCCAACTCACTACATTATCTAACCTTCAGTTTGTCCATCAGCATAAAGAGAGTGTTAAGCTAAATGATTCCTATGTCCCTCCCAAGTTTTGGAGCCCCTTAGGACAGCATCCCATTTTTCTAGTTGCTTTTCCTTTTCTTTCTCTTCAGATAATCCTAGAAATATTTAGTTTGACTGTGTAAGAACAATACTAATTATAGCAATTTATGTGAATTCTTTAGCAATTATCAGTAATCATTGTGCAAACAACAATTATGCATATCATTAATATGCATCTGATTAATTTGGCTGTTATATCTGATTACAATAATCAAACTGTTTACATATTCATTATTGAGAGTCTGTTGCTCATTGTAATATGGTTATCTGCTCACAAGTTGAAAACTACTGCAAGTACCTTGCCAAGGGTTCTTTCTTCCACTGTACAGTCAATGGCCTTGGAACAGTCACTTACTTCCTCTTACTTCCTCTGAAGTGGTTTCTTTTAAAAAAAAAAAATATATATATATATATGTTTAAGACATAGGTTCCTTAAAAATGTCTGCATTGCCATGGTTACTGACTTTAGGCTCCCTATTCCATCTTTATATTTTTAAAATATTTTTATTGGTTTTTAGAGAGAGAGGAAAGGGGAAGGAGAAAGAGAGAAACATCCATGTGAGAGTGAAACATCCATTCCGTGCCTCCTGCATGCCCCCCAATGGGGATCGAGCCCATGCCCCGACTGGGAAGCGAACCAGCAACCTTTTGGTGCACAGGACACTGCCCAACCAACTGAGCCACACAAGCCAGGGCCCATCATTATTTTATTTCTGTATATGTTCATTAATGGACAGAATTTTATTTGAAAAGCCAAACTCAAAAATTAATGTTTATTTCCAAAAAGGAAGGTGCAGAAATTAATACTTATTAGGTAAAAATTTCTTTATAAGATTTGGTTAAGCTGGTTGGTTAACTGGTTAAATCTTGGTAAAGTAAACCCAGTAAGTCATAACTAGACAAATGAATGGAGCTTATTCAGGCCATTTAGCTTATAAATAAAGAGCTTTAGTTTTCTATGGCGCATATAGGAGTAGCCATGTAAATTGAGGTTTCTAAAAATAAATAAAATTTTAAAAATCCCAAACTTATTACTCTATATATATAGTTACAATATTGATTTTCAAGTCAAAATAAACATTTTTAAAATATACTCAGAGGAAGCCGTATGGTCTAGAATGCTGGACATGGTTTTATAGAATGAGTCTGAAGACTCTGGCCTTCAGAGGATAAGAGAACATTTTCCAGAAAGGAAAGGTTTCCCTGACAGATATTTGGACACAGACGTAAGTCTGATGCATGTGGGAAGAGTGGAGATTAGAAACCTAACAAGAATAGGAGATCATATTAGTGAGTAGGAAATAAAGGCCTTAGGATGAAATAAAAGAGAGACTATGTGATGGAAGACTTTGCAAGTCACTTTGGATTTGTGATCTGAAGGCCAGAAATTAGTCATTGCATTCACATTATTTTTTGAGTGTGACTTTTAGTACATAAGCAAGAAATAGGTAAAGGTGAGGCATTTCACAGTTATAACAAAACTATGATTTATTGAGTGAGAATGACTACACATCAAACATTTGAATGTGTATAAAATTTTTAATTACTGTATGCTAGATAATTACTTACACTGAACTATTTATCAATCTCTGTTTTGATTTATTTTTAATCTTATAGTATTTTTCAGCTTTGCTTATACTTCTGCTAAATGTTTGAAGAGGGCTTTATAAAAATATACTATTATATAATAAACAAAATTACCTGATGAACAAAATAGAAACAGAGACATAGAAGCATGGAGCAGACTGAGGGATCTCAGAGGGAAGGAGAGGCTGGGGAGTGGTTGGGGAGAGATTAATCAAAGAACTTATATGTTTATAAGCATAACCTGTGGACACACACCTTAGTATGGGGAAGGCCTGGGGGTGGGGTGGATGAGGGATGAAGGGGATTAATTGGGGGAAAAGAGGGACATCTGTAATACTTTCCACAATAAAGATAAAAAATAAAATGCTCATAACTCCTAACAATTATATATATATATGTATATATATATATATATGTATATATTAGACATATATTGTCCTAAAGAGTCCATAAAAATACCCAATTTTCTTCAACAGCCTGGGAACAAAAATAACACCAAACCCTTTAGGAACCTCTCAAGCAAGTTGGATACCATTCATAGAAAAAATAATCTGAGAACCTCATGAAAGTCCCAGGTTATTAAGAACAATGCATTCAGGATGACCATCTAGTGAACTAATGGAAAACATTTGGATGTGCTTTCTCCCCTCAACACAAACAGTACTTTGGTAATGAACCATTTTATAACAATGGTTAGTTGTTTTGATATGCCATTTAAAAAATTTTTTTCTTGCAGTATCTTATTTAACAATATGGATTCTTTCGTAGTAAGAAGAGGTTGTTGGTTGAAAAATTCTAATTGGCAAAAATTATTCTAATAAAAGGAACCTCTGTGAATGATCATTTGTGTCATTGGAATTTATTCCTTTGCCAGACAATGAACCATGCCAGTCAAACGCAGGCTGTCAAACACAGAGTAGCACCATCTGCAGGGAAACTGGGGTGTAACCCAAGAGTAAATCATTTATTAGGGCCCACGGGTATCAATATTCTTTGTTTTTTTCTTGGAGTAGCATTGGAGACACCAAGATGTTTAGAATTGTGTCAAAAATGAGTGGAGAGAGCTCCAGTTGTAAAACCCCACCCTAGTCCCCCATCAGAACCCAGGCACCACCATCAAGATAAGCCAAGTGTTTATTAAAATTGCAGTGCACTGTTCTTGCTTCTGCAGTGTAAATACCTGCCAGTGACCATCAGTGTGAAGTAGGGATATTGATAGCTTTCTACTCCCAAAAATAAAATCAGCTACATTATTGACACAGGATTTTCTTCCATGTTTATAGCTTCTGGTTAAATCCATATCGGATTGCTTTCTTTCAATGAATACCTACTGAAGTTATCTGCAATTGTTTTATTAAGACATAAAATTGAGCTTCATCCAATAAAACTATAATAATATCTAATATTGCCCTAGCCAGTCTGGCTAAGTGATTAGAGTGTCAGCTCGAGGACTGAAGGGTCCCAGGTTCGATTCTGGTCAAGGGCATGTACCTCAGTTGCAGGCTCATGCAGGAGGCAAACAGTGTGTCTCTCTCACATCGATGCCTGCCCGCCCCCCCCAACTCTTCCACTCTCCCTGAAAAACAATGGAAAAAATATCCTTGGGTGAGATTTAAAAAAAAAATAATAATAATAATAGTAGCTAATATTCCTTAGGAGTTGCTCTATGTCAGACCCTTTCCTACTTCAGTTTAATTCTTACCTCAACCCTGAGATAGATGCCATGATTTTCTTCATTTTACAAAGGGAGAAAAGTAAGCCAGAGCAGAGTTAAAGAAGTTTCCCAGGTCACAGAACTAGCAAATGGTTAGGCCAGGATTCAGACACAGGCTGGTGGACTTCAGAGCTCACTTTCATACTGATCTCACTATTGCTGCCATTTATCTGTGCTCAATACAAGTCAGGGACTGTGCTGAGTGCTTTATTTATGTTATTTCATTGATCTTACATCAAAGAAATGGGATAGGTAATATTATTCTCTTTATCTTATAAACACAAAAGCAGAGACTCATAGAGGTTCAATAACTGGCTTTGGGTCACACAGATAATACTTGAAAACGCTGAGATTTGAATTGAGGTTTTTCTTCTCCAAAGGCCAAGTTCTTAACAACTACATTATTATTCTATCATATGTATTCTTCATACAATCTTTTAAAAAATCAGCCACTTTAACAAACATCTTTGCCAATTAAATATCCATTGTTAAACTCATCTGAAAAACATGTATGTCCTCCCTGAATCTAAATGAACTTCAGAGGAACTTCCCCATGGTGCCTCCCAGTGATACAATTTCTCAAACACTGCAGAGCATGTCAAGTCAAGAATTATGTGAAACTAGATTAAGAAATAGATTTTGCCTTTTCAATATTCAGATATGTTTCACTTTTATGGATCATCAATGAGCCTGCTTTGGCTTTTGTTTTAAATTGCATCTATGCTTAGAAAGACAAATCCAACTCCAAGAATTAATATTTAACTACATATTTCTGAAGTTATTTTATTTGTTCTCTTTTTTATCTTAAATTCCTTTGAAATTTATCTATGTGTAGGTATAATGCAGAGTCTTACTTAAATTGTGCCAACCCAATTTATTGGATAAGTCATCCTCTTATTTTTTATTTGAAGTGCCATTTCTACCATGTACTTAATTATTCAACATATTGAATCTGTTACAGGCATTCTCTTCTATCTTTTGAATTTCCATTCTCTACTGAAAAAAAACAACCCTGCACATTATTAAACTTTTATAACATTTTAAAATCTCTATAGTAGGGTTTTCATAATTCAAGAGCAAATATCTTGGACAATTTATCCTGATTTATTCTTTGCGATGTGTTTTTGTTTATCAGTTTCCCTCAAAATTTACATTTTTGATGTAACAAATGCAGAGATTTTTATAATATCCAGTCTCCCCATTCATAACTTCTGTTTGTTATAAAACTTTTTTTGTTTTTACTCCAAGTAGTTTTTTGGTTGACATTCTTGTGTTTCCTTTAGGCAATTGTATCATGAAAAAATTGCGACAAATATCTGGCCTTTACAATATTTCTTATTTGCTACTTTTTCTTTCCAAAGAAAACTCAGCTAAAATTCATAGGAAATGTTTATAATAGCGGTATGTGGGCATTTCTGTTTTTTCCTGAATTTAACAAGGATACCTTTACTATGAAATTTTTAACATATTTTTGGAAAACTAGTGCCCAAACAGGCTCAGTGGTGAACACATGTAGTCATCAAGTAAGAAAAATAAATTTTAGACACACTTAATTCTGCTTTTTGAGACTTCAGCAAACACACTTTGATGTTAAATAATATGAAAAAGGCTGCTATAAAACATCATTTGTTGAAACTACCATTCCCATGTCTACTGGAACATAGACATATTTGATGGCTAAGATTGGCTAAGATGTATTAAAATGGACAGAAAACAATTTGGGAAATGGTGCCCTTAGGTATAATGTTGGCTTTTTATTTCATAGTAGGTATTACTTCTCATATTAAGCAATTAAGTTTGAATTTTGATTAAATAAAAAATTTTAAACCATGGAAGTTCTTGCTGTTATCAAAATTAACTACTCTAGCCCTGGCCGGCTTGGTTCAGTGGTTAGAGCATCGGCCAGGAGACCAAAAGGTCTGGGGTTTGATTCCCCATCAAGGGCATGTCCCTGGGTTGCAGGTTCGATCCCTGGCCTCCAGTCTGGGCTTGTGTTGGAGGCAAGCAATTGATGTGTCTCTCTCATGTCCTTGTTTCTCTCTCTCTCCCTCCCTCCCTTCCGCTCTCTCTAAAAATCAATGGAAAATATATCCTTGTGTGTGGATTAAAAACAAACACAACAAAACAAACAAACAGAAAACTCACACAAAATGACTACTCTACTGAAATCATCTGTTTTCTAGTGAATGCTATTGAAAATACCAGATGTTTGCCTTTTGACCTTTTAATGTAAGATATTATATTAATATTGCCTGATTTTAAACCTCCCCTGCACTCTGGGGATAAACCAAATTTGATTATACTCTATTATTTTTCTAATATTTGCATCATTTGATAATATTTCGTATATTTTCTTGTATGTTCATAAGTGAGATTACTATGCGGTGGGTTTTGCTTTGCTGTAGTGATTTTCTCTCGTCCAATTTTGTTACAGGATTATTCTGCTCTTGAGGTTTGTGCTTCCGCCTCATTTTTGATCAGAGTTCTGAATGCTTGAGAACATCGTAGGGCCTCATGGAGAACATGCTGTATGGGAAGTTTAGATGGGCTACATTGCTAACTTATCTGGATGTCATGGTTTTGTTATAAGTTGCTTATGTCTAGGGTTATCAGACTTTTTAAAGCATATTCAAGTGAATGTGTTTATTCATTTGGTTTATTTTATCGCTCACTTTGAGAAAGGGAGAGAATGTGTGTGTGAGAAAGAGAGAGTGTGAATTTGGGGTACAGCGGTTTCCCGTATGCGTGGTTTTACTTTTCACAGTTTTAGTTAGCTGCAGTCAACTGTGGTCTGAAAATATTAAATGGGAAATTCCAGAAATCAGCAATGTACAAGTTTAAAATTGTGCACCATTCCAAGTAGCATGATGAAATCTGTGTGGTCCACTCCACCTGCCTGGGACTTGAACCATCCCTTTGTCCAGCGTGTCCACGCTACATACACCGCCTGCTGTTAGTCACCGAGTAGTTGTCTCGGTTGTCAAAATCGACTGACTTGGTATCACAGTGCTTGTGTCATGTGACCCTTATTGTAATTACTAATGGCCCCAAAGCGCAAGAGCAGTGATGCTGGCAACTTGGACATGCCAGGGAGAAGCCAGAAAGTGCTGTAAGTGGAAAGGAGAAAGTTCATGACTTAATTAGGGAAGAAATAATTTGTATGCTGACCTTGCTAAGATTTGCAGTAAGAACAAATCTATCTGCGAAATCCTGAAGAAAAAAAAGAAATGTGAGCTAGTTTTTCTGTTGCACTTCAAATTGGATGAGTACAGTGTGATATTTGAGAGACACATTCACATAACATTACAGTGTATTGTTATATTTGTTCCATTTTATTATTATTGCTGTTTATCTCTTAATGTGCTTAATTTCTAAATTAAACTGCATCATAGGTATGTATAATAAAAATATATAGGATTCGGTATTCTCCGTGGTTTCGGGCATCCACTGGGGGTCTTGGAACGCATCTTTGATGAATAAGGGGGTTGCTGTAAGTGCCTGGGGCTGAGCTAGATCTAGGATTGCAGGGAAGGCTGAAAGAATTGACGTAAAACCAGACGTTTTGTTGGCTAGGACTGCTTCCCAGTTTCACTCACACAGCACAAGAGGAATTAATGCTTGCATGCTTGTCCTCACTTCGTACCACAAAACTCAAATTCAGTGAAGACGTATATGTTGGTGTCAGCATGAGCTGATATCAGCTTCTGCACCACACTTTCAGCTTCGTGAGGGATGTTTCAGCAGGAAATTAAGGTGCTGCTGCAGAAAGAAGATGGAATGTATGCTGGAGACTAAAGCCAGTAAATATCTATTAAATCCCATATATATCTATTAATATGTGTTTCCATATAAACTTCCCCTTTAGAATATTCCCTTTCTTTATCATTACCAAGCCTCATATTTACAGTATCTATCTATCTATCTATCTGTCTGTCTATCTATCTATCTATCTATCTATCTATCTATCTATCTATCTATCATCTATCTATCTATCATCTATCTATCATTTCTTATCATCTATCATATATCACCTATCTATTATCTATCTACCTATTTATATGTTTTCTATATGGCCCTATGCAGTATCAAGCATAATTTTTTAGAGGCCTAACCAAAAAAATCTCCAAGAGAAGAAAATTTGGGTCAGATTCCATCAAAATACCTGAAAAGACTGGACGACCCCAAGACCTGAGATCTACACTTGTTTCAGAAGAATAGAAAGAGCTGCCATCAAAGCCGAGGCCACTTGCACTGGGGATTGAGTGGAAGGGCTGTGAAGCCAGGCTGCCCGGGCCGGACCCGTGGTCGGCCCTGCATTAAATTAGCTGTACCTCAGTGCCCTCAGCTGTAAAGTGGAGATCATGGAAGTATAAATGTGAGTTGGCTGTATCAGTAAACCATCCCAGTTAGCTAATGCTGTGTAACAAGCCACCCCAAACTTAGTAGCTTTAAACAACAGCCACTTCTCTGGCCCTGTTTCTGTGACTGGGCTGGGATGGACTTGTCTTTGCTCCCTTGCCGTTGATTGGGCTCATTCATGTTTTCTGTCAGCTGTCATTTGTCTGTGACTAGAGTATTATGTCCGATCCACAGCACGGGTGATCGGGGTGGCTGGCTGCTGCCCGGGCCTTCTCCTTCCTGTGTCATGCACCCCACAGTGTGTCCTTCACTGAAAACATGGCTTTTCCCCCCTCGAGGAGACCAGCCCAGATTCATTGCATGTCCTCTCCGGAAAGCAAGAAATCAAAAGCCAGAGCTGTTAAGCCTCTTAGTTCCTAAAGCCAAACCTTTCCCACTGTCGCTTCTGTTGGATGCTGTGAGTCCAGATAAGTTTAAGGCCAGTCCAGATGCACTGTGAGGAGACAACGCAGGGTCTGAGTTTAGGAAGGCACTGTCCCCTGGGGATTGTTGCGAAGCAGTTCACCACCAGCAGCTAGAGTAACACCTGGGATGTCGTAAGCACAGGCTATGTGTGATTCACTGAGCGTCCACCAAAGAATTAACTTGTTATATTGCTCACTCATCATAAGGCCCAGCTGAAGAAAATGTTTAGAAATGAGGAAACTGAAGCCCCCAAGCTCTTACTCTTACCTACCAATGGCCTGGCGTCCGTCTTCTCCCTGCAGTGGCCTGGCAGAGGGTGCACCAGCGCAATCCAGGTGTGGTTCACAGAATTAGGAGCCACAGTTCAGGCAGGGCGACTGTTTCCTTCTCTCAATGACCTCCTTTCCTCTGCTTAGGGCTCCAGCCCACATTTGCATTCTGTGTCCACAATGAACATACTTTGCACGTTCTGACAGAACCAGAAACCTGGTGAGTCCCACATGGTTGCTCTTGCTGGAATCTTCTACAAGCCCAGAGGCTCTCTGCCTCAGTGTTTCCTATGTTATACAGTCATGCACTAATGACACACTGTTTATGTCCATTACATCTTTCATTGACATCTTAATTTTTCACATGATAGCCTCTTCTACACAGCTCAATGAGGATAGCAAAAAATAATATATTTTTTATTATAAACAGTAAGCCTTAAGTATCATCCAAAGCCCTGTGCCATTGCAATGGATACTTGGTTATATTTTCCCTTAAAATATCTGATTGCTTAATATTCTCTAGAAGCTCTTTGACAAGTTTACCTTTTTTGAGTAGAGATATTTTTTCACCTGTGATAAGAAAGCAGATGTGATAATTAAAAAATGTTGTTACAGATCATAGATTTGCAAACAGTGTGTTAAAATTGTTATTCCTTTTAAAGAATTCTCAAGATATTTAAATATAGAGATGTTTATTAGAAAATCTGTGCTGTTAGAAATGAAAATGTCTTAGCTTCATGTGATATTATTTTATTTTTTAAAATATGTCTTTAGTGATTTAAGAGAGAGGAAGGGAGAGAGAGAGAGAGAGAGAAACATCAATGATGAGAGTCTTTGATTGGCTGCCTCCTGCATGCCCCCGACTGGGGATGGAGCCCGAAACCAAGGCATGTGCCCTGACTGGGAATCGAACCCCAATCTCCTGGATCACAGGTCAATGCTCAACCACTGAGTAACACTGGCTGGGCCAGCTTCATGTGATTTTAGAATAATTTATAATGATTACACTAGCTTAATTTGACATAATAGAAACCTATATGAGACTGCTCATGGGTATATTCATAATATGAAATATTAACTAAGTATGCTTAAAGAGAGAAAAAGATTTTTAATAAGTGAAGCATCGTCAAATGTAAAGGTATTTCTAAAAATTATTATATATGGTAATTGAAGTTATTAAACATAGTGAATAAGTAAATGCTGATTTTGAAATATTAACTTAATTTTTAAAATACATAGCTAATTAAAGAAATGACTAAGTGCTAGACTTTACCATGAGCTTCCATGCAGAGCAGAGGTAGGGTGGTCCACTCTCTGCATCTCTCTCCTCTTTCCACCTCTCACCATTAGTTCTCTTACCTCATGTCAGTCCTGGTAAAGCCCAGTGCAAAACAATGGCCTAGAAGGAGTGTAATGCTTAAGGTAAAGATGTTTAGGAAGAAGGGAAAAAAATCAGGAAGACCAAAAGCTGGAACCAGCCCAGATGTCCATCAGTAGGAGAGTGGACAAATTGGTATATTCATAAAATGTAATATTACTCAGAAGCATGAAATGAGGAAAACATCGAAACAATTATGCAAGTGAAATAAGCCTTACACAAAAGACCACATACCATATTATTCAATGTATATGAAATTCTACGACAGGCAAAATGACTATGCTGTAAAAATATCAGAGCAGCCGTTGCTGATGGAGGGGCGAGTGGGATTTAAAGGCAGGAGGAGCCCGGCCGGGCATGGCTCAGCAGTTGAGCCTTGACCTATGAACCAGGTGACCGGGGTTCGATTTCCGCACATGCCCTGGTTGCGGGCTCCATCCCCTGTCGGGGGCATGCAGGAGGCAGCCGATCAATGACTTTCTCATCATTGATGTTTCAATTCTCTCTCTTCCTCTCCCTTTCTCTTTCTGAAATCAATAAAGATATATTTTAAAAAATAAAATGTTTAAAGGCAGAAGGAAACTTTTTTATAGTGAGGGTAATCTTATATATCTTGATGGCGGTTTGGGTTATACATGTGTATGCATTTGTCAAAATTCAGTGGAGGTGCTCTAGCAGGTTTGGCTCAGTGGTTAGAGCATCAGCCCGTGGACTGAAGGGTCCCAGGTTCGATTCTGGCCAAGGGCATGTACCTCGGTTGCAGGCTCGACCCCAGCCCTGGTCGGTGTGCTTGCAGGAGGCAACCAATCGATGTGTCTCTCTTACATCGATGTTTCTCTCTCTCTCCCTTCCACTCTCTCTGAAAAGCAATGGAAAAAATATCCTAGGGTGAGTATTAAAAATAAAAAGAAAGAAAGAAAATGACTCCACTGTTTGAAAATTGGAACTGAAATTTTAAAACTCTAGGTTAAAAAATAGTATATAGGTTTCAGGATTACATTTGTGTTCTGATTTTACCAACTACAGTTATGTGACCTTGGGAAAGCTACATGCATAACCTTCTGTGTTTTGATTCTCTCCTCTGAAAAACTGAGATGGTGATAATTACTTCCTAAACTTGCTGTGAAGATCAAGACAGGTAATGTATTTATAATTCCTGCTACTTAATAACAGCACTTAGAACATGATTTCTGCTCCATGAGGACTGTCCTTCCTCTTGTTTCTTGGTCAGTGAAGAATAGGTGACGTGAATGGATATCTTCAGGGTGCAGACAGTGCCGTCCTGGGGTGTCTGCCATGCTGCAGAAAAAGCCTTCTGGTTGGAGGTTGTGTGATGTGCGAATCGGACTCTTCTGGGAAGAGCAGAGCTGAACTTGAATAATGAGAGATACCACAGCAGCCACGGAGGGGAAGCTGGGCTGGTTACTGCAACCCTGAGGCACTCACACTTCTATAGGACTGTAAGAGAAGCCAGGCTCACAAGGTGACCTGCGATCGTGTGTTAGGCGAGAAAAGGGTAGAGCGGATGGACGTGCTCGCCAGCATTTACCTCTAACCTGAAAATTACAGAAGGTTGATTAGAGGCTGGCAAAGAAACGCTTATCAAATACCCGTAAGTGCACTTCATGTCACCAGCAATTTCCTACGTGTTGTGGTGCAAGGCTTTCCAGTAGGAAGTACAGAGAGAGCCGTGCAATATTATGGGCTTACAGCCAAAGATTGCTTGTGTGTCTATGTATGACCTTTCTCTCTCCCAGATAACTGGAGAGTAAAGGGAAGAAAATTATGCTGGGAGTCATAAACTGATGTCTTAAAATCCTTTGCTCCAGACACTGATTTATGCAGAGGGTGAGCGACGGAAAGAGGGCTTTTGAGCTTTCTAAAGCTGGAGTCCGATCTGTGGAGATGCTGCATGAATAATAAAAATATTACCCTATTTTAAGTGAATTAATATCATGTAAGTGAGTATTAATAGTGTCTTAATGTTCTGTACCTGGAGGCAAACTTGTATGCACTATGAGGTTACACATCCCTTGACCAATGTGCCCATGGGTATGGTAGGCCTTTATTTGAAAGCCCCTGCTGGGCTTCAGGATGGATCTCTCTAAAATAGCAACCGCATCAGCCCAGGATCTCCCAGAAAGAGGAGTGGGTAGATCGTTTCATTTTATGGCATCAGAAGATTGACAATTTATTGTTATAAGTGGACCAGTGAAAGCAATGCTATCAAAGGCAGCAACACCATTAAGAGTTACAGTGTAATAATCATTGGGCCAGACATAAAGAAAACCTCCCCTCTAAAACCTCTAAAAAGTCTGTAGCTTAATGTGGGTTCTCTTATAAACAGACTTTTAGCTTAGAATTTGAATGTAAGAAATTTGTTGAGAGGTACAAGGAACAAGTGTAGTTGTGGGAAGAAAAGCCAGGCAGCCACCAAGGCCCATGTACCCTCTCTGTTCAATTCTCACCACTAAATGCTCTCCTGGGTTAGGCTGTAGCAAAAAATAATAGAATAAGACACTTCACACCATAGAGAGATGATCCATATGCAATTCTTCTTCACCCATGTTATCTATCATCACATAGCGTAGCAGCGGACTGAGATTTAGAGAAGTTAGGGCTTGCCTAGGGTCACACGCTGAACTTCTCACTCCAGATCTCATTCAGCAACATCATGTCACCTCCAGAGTAGCCTATCGTTTTTTAAGAAGCACATTTCAAAAGTAAATTTTAATATGCTCATTATATGGATAATATTAATTATACAAGTGGTGTATGATTATTGAATTGAAAATCTAGATACAACAGCAACAAAATACCTCGTTTGTAGTAAGCCATCCACTTACCTAGGATGCACCTATCGGTGTTCTTTTTATGTTGGGCGTTTAAAATCTCAGTCCATAAATGGAAAGATTGCTGCAGATAACCCATACGACATCATGCTTTTTACGGAGATTATCCCACAGTCTGTTTTCAGCATCCCATGCCCGTTCTTTCATGTTACTCATTTCCTTCCCATTTGTATACAGAGGTGATGTACTTAAATGCAAGGAGCTCTCTGATGAGGTTTTATTATCAAATTTAGATTTATCCTGTTGTGGTCACAAAATGTGAATTGCTCTCTTTCTCCTTTTTGGAAGTTATTTTTCGCCTGGCCGGGTGTGGCTCAGCGGTTGAGCATCGGCCTAGGATCCAGGCGATCGAGGTTCGATTCCCGGTCAGGGCACATGCCCGGGTTGCGGGCTCGATCAATGACTCTCTCATCATTGATGTTTCTGTCTCTCTCTCTCCCTCTCCTTTCCTCTCTCTGAAATCAACAAAGATATATTTAAAAAAAAAAATTATTTTTCTTGTAGCCCCAATTCGGCAAGCCATCTTGGTCTCGATTATATTAACTCTTTTATTTTTCCATTTTCTACCCTATTTCATAAAGTAGTAAGGAGAAAATAAATACTCAAATTAACTCTCAAACACTACTATAAAATAAAAAATGGAGACACTGCTCTCACAGGCCATTTTGCCCAGCAAGCAGCACCACCTCATGAGGGACCAAAGTCATTGCTCATCACCTGATGCATTAAAGTCAGTTTTCCACTAAGAAAAGACTAATGCCACATGTAGCACATGAAATTAAGAGCCAAGTAAAGTTGTGCGTTCCTGTATATAAATATACAGATATTTTGGCACATGCTTCTATTCTCTCAGTGCTATACTCTTGGACTGTATGGATGAAATCACACACACACACACACAAAACACAAACATACCCTGTTTTTTAATTGCCTAGTATTATTTTCAGGCTTTTTTTCCATTTAAATTTTTGCATTTCTTTTACTTTTATTTGTTTTAATTTTTTAAAGGGTTAGAAATTTTATTAAAGTTTCTTTTATTTTAATGTGTGCATCCCTTTGTTATCTACTTGATTCTAAGAGACTTTTCCCTTTTAATGGGTGAGTTATCAGTTTTATGTTTATCATTCTAACAGATGTGCTTGATATTCTTCTATGTTTTCTCTTATTTGGGTCTTTCACTTTCCTTGTCTTTGTAATCCAGTGTTTGTGGCCTTCATGTAGCAGGCCTTTGTTTTCTCTTGTTCAGAGTAAGCTCTTTGACTCCATGGACTGAGCTTTTCTTTTGGTTAGAGAGAATCTATCATTTTTGTAGATATTTTCCTGTATATATGGATAGTTCTCTTTTATTACATGCCTATTGCCTTTTTCTTATGTCGAATACCTTATCTGCTACCTGTTTCCTTTATGTTCTACATCTACTCCTCACTCTGTTCCACTGCTCAGTATTTCTGAGGCTAATTATATACTTCGTTATTTTTAATGATATTTAAATATGAAAGTTTGTTTCTTGCTTATTTTCTCAACACTAGCAAGCCCTTTTCATTGCTCTCTATTTTTTCTTACCTTTTCTGGAAAAGACAAAAATATGTAAATGCATACATGAGGTGTTATTTTGTCCATGTGTTCATTGAGTCCGTATTGTGTTCTACTAACCTGAGCAAGCAAAACAGTTGCCGTCTAAATGTTCTGCTTCAGAGATTATTCATCTACAAAATAGGCACTTCATTTTACTTTTTATTTATCTTGAAATGATGATAGGTGATCCAAGAGACCATTTGCCCCAAGTATTGTAGGGCGGGCTGTCCTTTCTACCCTTTGCCTGAGGACACGTTGAGTCTTCACCATTGAGCCAATCTGGCTCTTTCTTGTAGTTTTAGAGCCCTGGACTGGAAAAGTCTTCTGTCTCTTAAAAACCATATCTTTCTGGATCTGGATGACCCTCAAACTTAAGATGAACTGATTGTCTTTGCAAAACTTTGGGTTAGAGGATAGCCCCATGAGAGCCTTTCTGTTTATGAGCTTTTCCCTCCTCAAAACCTCCCTTCCTAAGTCCTCCCAACCCACACCGGCTGTTTTTTCTCCTGTTGGTCTGAAGAGGAGAAACATTTTCGAATTGACTGATTTCTGTGTCTTTCTTGCCCCTTTCCTGTTCAGGAGGTTTCTCCCCTGTGATATAGGGGTCAGAGGGTTCCACCCCAAGGTCAGCCTGGGTTCACCCCGAGGCAGTGGAAGGTCTGCATTAAGTGCACCAGCCCTGGAGCCCGCAGGCCTGTTCTGCAACCCTGATTTCAAGCGTGCGATGCCGGCTTCATAAAGCCTGCTGAGTGAGCGACCATGGAGTGCTTCTCTAGGGCAGGGACAAAACGTAATTTATCATTTATACCCTTGGACAATAAACGTCATTTCTCTGTGCCTTCCCTCTCCTTATCTGCAAAAACAGGTGCAACATACTGTGTCTCACAGGGGTATAAAGAGGATTAATGATTTGCCAAGGACATAACGCAGGAGTTGGCATAATAAGCGCTCCAGAAGCGGTTGCTGGTATACAGTCCAACTCTTTCATTTTACGGATGGGAGGCTAAGGCCCCGGGTCACAGATCTAGAAGTATATGTAATATTTTACACGGAGGTCAGCACTTACTTATACGGGTGACATTAGTCTTACTGTGTCTTCTTGTGGATGTATTGCTTTCTGCATATATTCACATGTATGTGCATCATACACGCCCCAAACTCAAGCAGAGAATGCTATTTGCACTCTGTTGCCACTGTCATAGGGAAAGGTGGGGGCGACCTATTCTGTTTTAACATGGGGTTCATGGTCGCTCTTGCTTTAGGATGGCTCCTGACCCTTTTCTTCAGTTCTCCATGTGAAGCTTTCTTTTAAGCTAACTCTTCTGCTTATTTAATAACATCTCTAAGAGGAGAGTAAAATTACCCATCAGCCTAAAATCCAATATTTAAGACTATTTTTTTGTGTGTGACCCATTCCAACTTACTTATTATAATATCTTCCCTTTATTGTAGAGAAAACGGGGGCATGTTAAGATTGGCTCATCTCTGGGAGATTACTTGTGGAGGTCTCCAATGAGTAGGGGAACAGCATTTTCCACCTAACCCACTGAACCAACAGGGCTGCTTTGATGAAAAGGATGATGTTTGAAATACTCTAGGAGAAGCCAGCCCTGACGGAGTTCAGCAATTCTGTTCTTATCTGGCCCAGCTTGCCAGCAGTCATTCATAATCCGTAACAAAGAACATTACCTCTGCTGACAGAGAGCGCCCCCTACAACGGGTTGTTCTCAAAATAGTACTTCCCTTGATACATTGGGGCAAGAGGTTCCAATATATGGACCAAGGTTGAGCAATAACTCCCCTATCATCTGAATCTTTTTTAAATTCTAGATTTGTATTAGACACCTCATGAGGAGAATTAGAGTCTTTTAAGGAAAGAGTCTAGGATTCCAGATATTTTAATAATTCTGTTAAAAATATATTTTTTTTATTTTAATGCACTCAACAATAAAAAGAAGGAAACATCCACAAAAAAATAAAAAATAAATCAAATAAACAAAATAAAGAAGTATAAAAAGATGTGTACATATAAGTGGGGAAATTAGAGCAGCAGCAGCAGCAGTACCACCTGGGAACTTATTAGAAATGCAGAATCTCAGGTCTACCCCAGACTTGCTGAATGAGAATTTGCATTTCAACAAGATCTATAAGTCACTTATTGGTCTACTATACTGTTTAATTAACCTTGGGTGCAAGCCAAAATCACTTGGAGAATTTTTCGAAAGAAGGGTGCCAAGCCCACCACCAGAGACTGACTTAATTGTTTGAAATTGAGCCAAGACATCAGTATTTTTAAAAAGCTCCTCAGTTGATTCGAATACCTACCTATGGTTAAGAACTGCAGATTCAATCATATGATAGCGGACAGTGGATCATTTCAGAGCTGCCTGGCTGTGTTGGTTTTAGCCCAAAGCCATGTGCATTAGCACTGCATTTGCCTCCAGAGCGGGGAAGAGGTTGAATTTCTTATCTGAGTTGGGAAGCAGCAGAGTCCTACTGGGTCCCACAGCGATAATGTAATTCTTGGCTAGAGGAGAAGATAGCAGCCAGCACCAAAGGCTGTCTCACATCCACAGTGCTCTCCTAGGGTTGATATCTAGTGCCCTTCAAAGGACAGAGAAACAGAGATTATCCTGTTCTTAACATTCTCTTTCAGAAGTGTTTGTAATTGTGTTTTAACTTTGATTTGCCTGATATGTCACTTTTCCCCACGGTAATGACACTGTCAGAAAAGCCTACTCTCTCTCCAAGACTCTCTTCAGTGGTATAGAAAAAAATACCACTGACTGACTGAACTTTGTAACTGCTCTACTTCAAATTCATGATGGGAATGGCTACACCAAGAGCAATACAGTTTTGAAATTTGTAAACTAGAGTAAACCGAGTTCTTCATAATTATACAGATTAGCTCCTAGATACACCTCAGTCCTTCTTGATGCCAAACAATAATACCTTTATATTTCAAAATACATAGTCTATAAAGCCTCTCAGTATCCCAAAGGAAGGAATATTTTCCCTTCCATGAATTCCTGTAAAAATTATTGCTTGCACAAATTCATTTGATCATTAATAATGAACTGAATTAGAGTATTTCTTTTGTAGGTCTTCTGGACTTTCGCACACTAATGGTTTGTCTCTCTAAGTAGGTCATAAACTCAAGGCAGGGAATATATCTCATATTTATTCATACCTTCCCATTGGACAGAGAGTCATTTTTTCAACCCATCAGAAGTAAAATGTACATGTTTGGGCTACTTAGCTTTTATTCTTTCTCCTCATGAAGATTTTCTCATTTTTTATGTATCTGTGTCTATATATGTGATCTACGACAGTACAATGCTCTTTTTAATATGTTAATTGTGTAATATAAAATATTCCACACATAATGAATAAACTCTGGCTTTTTTAGTGAGCTCTCAAGGTTAGACATCGGTGGGGGGAAAATCTGTTCATCTTAACAAGCAATAGTCTACCTCCTCAGGACTCAGATATGAGTACATAGCAAAAGGCAGGCCCTCATGCTGAGAGATGACACTCTAATGGGTCTCTCTGGACAGGTCTAAGCTGCATTCCACATAAAAAGACAGATTGTGGTGTAACAACCTATGCTTACTAATGCTTTTTGCATGAAAAAGCACACAAGATAAGGCACACATCATTATCGAAGTGACCACACAGGTTCCAACTGTTCTTATAACATTGATGCCTTTATATTTAAAATGATAAAAAATGAATTTGTCCTTGAAGGGTTATCCTTGAAGGTTTCTCTAAAATACATTCAGATCTCAATAAGATCAAATAATGTTCCTTCTATATATATATTTCTTGAATGAATTGTAATGATCTGACTATATATTTAGTATACCCAAGTAACAGGATGGTTTTGCATGCTGGGGTTTTAAGAAGTTCTGACTGGGAATATTGGGGGAAAACATGACATCGATAAATATGTAGAGAAAACTTTAGTCAAGGAATTCATAAATTCATAGACTGGTGGCACAGCTCAGTAAAACACCTTTTTAATGCAGTCTAGTATAAAGGAATTTATGAAGACTTTACAGAAAAGATATTTGATATGAGCCTTGAAGGTCAAGAGAAAGAGCAAAATAAGCACCTTGTGCAAAGGCATGAATTATGGAAATAACTTTGAATGTGTGTGTAGCATAGCATTGGACATTGTTGTGGCAGAAGCATGATGTGTCTGTGACGACGCATGAGAGTCACTATGGAAAAAGATGAGGTGCTTGTGTAGATGCAGCGAGGCCTTAAACATGTCAGATTAAGTCCTAATTCATGCAATTCACCAAATTAATTTTTGAACTGGAGAAAGAGATAAATGAGAGTTCAGGTTGGGGCATGTTGAGATTCACATGGTTGATTTCTGATGTTTAATGAGCAGTAAAAGCTCAGGACCTGAATCTTGGAGAAGTGGTCTCTGTTAGATACAGAGATTTGAACTTTAACATAGAGTTTTTAAAACAGAGTTTTCCTAGGAAGTACAAAATGAGGAGTGATTAGAAGAAGAAGAAAAAATAAATAAAAGAAATGGCAAAGAGGGTCAGAAAGGACAGGTAAAGTGTGGACTAGGGAGGGAGTGGCTGGGGTGGCTGAACAAAGAGGGACTCTCAAATTCCAGAGACAGCAAATGGGAGGCGGACTGAAAACACTCAGCAGATTTGGGACGTGGTGCATTTGGTGAGGTGGGAGCAATGCACTTGGTAAGCAGGACAGAACGCGAATTAGCCAGGGTGAGGAGAGAGTGGGGGGAGGGAGTGGTTTCAACTGGTAACTATTCCAAACAGGAAGACCGGAGAGAGTTGACATTGGGCTCCTTCAGGGAAGGAGGGTCCCTTAGGGATGGCTTACGGAGTGTGCTTTATGGAGTGTTGAGTATGTTGGTTGTGGAAAGGGCGCTAAAAGACAAGAGCTTGAGGATACAAATGGGTAGGAATAGAGGCTGGAGCTCCCAAATGAGAGAGGAGTGAACTTAACCTTGACCTGCCTGGACTCCTACTCTCCCTATGACAGCAGGGCGATCATTAGCCATAGGTGTAAAGAGGGCGGTGCTGAAAGCTTAGGAGTTCCCGAATCGGATGGTCTCTGTTGTTTTCTGTAAAGCAGAGGATAGGTTGTCTGCTGCGGGTGGAAGGGGCAGAGTCTTAATAGAAAGACTGAGAAGAGTGATGAGGGCTCAGAACAGCTGTTTGGGAGAAAGTAAGTGGTGTAACTAAAAGGATGCAGAACACTGTTGAATACCCAGCAGAGGGTGGATATCGTAAACTTATAATTATACCAATTAGGGGAGTATTTAACTTTTCAGCAGCACCAGGCAGCTCAGGAGGGGGAGTAGAGAAGGTGTTTGCACTAATTTGTTTGCAGGTTTCCTGCAAAGCTAGAGCAGAAGACAAAGGGCATGTGAGCTAAGTATGCTGGTAAGAGCATTACTGAGATAGCTGAGTAGCCTACATAGAAAGAGAAATAAAATTAGAAAGCTTTTAGCCTAGGAACAAATGGAAGTTCTGAGTAAAGTAAGGATACTTAGTGGAAATTAGTGGATGGGAGAGTTACAAGAGATTATTCTGTCAGAGTGGAGATTTCAGAGAGATGGCCAAGTATGGATGTGATAAAGGGAAGAATTGGAGAAATTGTGAGGCGAGCATTCAGGACAAGATAGGGTAACTGCATCGATGCAATGTGAGTTGCCTGCTATCATCTCAGGTTAGGTTGACGTGAAAGATAAAAGCAGGATGTATATATGGCATATATTTGACATATATGTGTAATATAAGTGGAGGCTTCCAGGAGACACAGGCTATTTTTCCCCCTTGTCCTAAGGCTGCGAGGTATCCATCCTTGAACTGGGCCATCCAGTCTCTGAGCTCTCTGTTTACAAACTCACTGAGAAAACACTGGGCATATTGTTCAGGTTATCTATGACCTTAATTAGTATTCACCTGCTACTTTAGTCCCCTGTCATTTCTTTCTTCATGCTTAAATAATATAAGCATCTTCTTAATTTTCACCTCTCCCATGAAGCTTTTCACAGTGTTTTTTTGTGGAAACTTGTCTAGCTTTCTTTGACATTTTCCTTTCCTATGCATCTCTGTTATAATATTTATAATATTGGTTATATTTCCCCTTGTATTCTGTTTGAAATGTATGTTTCTTGAGCACATTGCTCATCCTTTATTCTTCTCAGGCCTGGCATATTTTCTTGTGAAAATTGGGTACTCAATAAATGTTCTTTGAACTTAGTCATTTTCCTCTCATTTTGAATTAGTTCATAACATGTATTGACTATCATATAGTGAAGTCTGAGGATTACTGGATGGTAGGTTTGCATGACAGGAGTTGTGAATGAATGGTACAACACCTAAAAAAAAGGTCCCTTTGGATTCTAAGAAGCCAGAAGTAATATAAAAATACTGAGCACTGAGTGAGTTGGGTAGTTGAAGGAGACAGGAATGATGGATGCCTAAGACCTTTGCTTACTTCACAATTTCCAACGGGAAAAATAACTCTGTCTACAATCAATTTTCTATAAGCATCTATAAATTTGTTGAAATTGTGTAAAGAGAGGAAATTATGACTAGGAACATTTGTGTGTATGTGTATAAGAGGAAGACAGAGTTTAATCTCTCTAAGGCTTTTGTCTTCTCTGTTTCACTCTAGATTGCTATCCCAAATCCCCTAAGTGTTACTGTAATTATCTCTTCCTCTCTCCACCCACCTCAACTCTACCTAATTTAAGACATTGGTCTTAATCCTGTCCCTGGACCTTAATAAAATTTATTTAAAAGCCTCTCTATCTTTTTGCACATTTCAGATGAGAGACACTTTAATCAAGTTGTGTTCCTGAGAAATAAATTCTGTAATTCTTCCCGAGTTTGAGCTCAGTTAAGTGCCCCGGGGCTCTTTTAAGCAGCCACTGGGCACACTCCTCTGAAATGAATGGCTCCTTTGATACTGGACAACAGGGTTAGAACAGCCATTAGTCTAGAATTTAATTCCTTGGGTACCTTTCTGAACTTGACAGAGCCTTCACTTACCTGGGAGTCAAATATTAACAAATCAGAAAAAAAAAAAGTCTTTGCCGTCTCTTGGTAACTCTTGTCACTTTTTACAACAATTAATTTTTAATATTATTACATGTAATTTTATACCATATTACATACTACTATATGGCATATTTACGTTATAATATGTCATTTATATAAAATTTATATTTTGAAATTTATCAGGTATTTCCAGATATATTCTTTGACTAAGTAAATGTATACAGTTAATTGACAACAGCTAGCCTAGAATTATACGTTAAGTTTAATAACATGAATCTGCCTCATTCCTTTGATTGGCAACACTTAGAGATTTTAGAATTGAAGTTTGATAGGTCACCCTGAAAATGACTGTTCCAATCATATGTGTGTATATGTATATCTATCCATAACACCTATATCTATATTTATATCTATATCTATGTTATCTGTCTAAAACTATCTACCAGATAATGGCCTTATTCTTAAGTGTTCTGGGCAGTGATAGACAGACCTGTTTCTGGCCTTAAAGAATACATTTAGAACCAAATCAGAATGTACAAAATAAATAGTAAAATCTCTGTTTTTTTCTTTTGTTTCCATTTTAACTTTGTTTTCATGAAAACTCTGTTCCTGCGTTGGCTTCTTCTCAATGCAGTTCTCAGGGCCATGCTGCCGAGCCCGAACCTGACTCTGCACTACGTCAGTTTATCAGGACAGGCCTCTCAGAAGGTCGCCACCCCTGGCCTCTTGTCATAATGTTTACTCACTCGGAAGATTTGGGACTGTTGCCATCTGCGTTTCCTAGTGCCATTGCTATTTATCACACACCGCTGTCTCTCTTTTCTTCAGATTTCCCACCTCTACTTGTTTAGTTTTTCTCTTCCCAAAAAGTGTAATTTGATAATTGATTCTAAAAATAGTCTCACATGCCAAAGAAGACTGAAGCATTGTTGAGAGAATGTTTTGTTTATTGTTTCGATGCTGGAAAAATCTTGAAGGCAAAGTCAATGTCCAACAGTAGAGGAATGGTCTGTCCACTTGAGAGGAAAGAGTTCTTCCTAAACCCAGACTCATTGTGGCCCTTCTTACCCGACGCCAGCATGCAGGCGGGAGAACGCATTTTACTGCCCTTTTGTTCTTGTTAGACTCCCAACTGCTTATAGAACTTCTTAAGTACAACTTGGCCCAAACACTTGATTATTTATTGAAAACATATTCTAGATTCACTTAATTTCCTTTCCTACTGAGATAAGCCTACTATAGGCAGGTATCTTTTGTGTCAATTGAAGTGGCAGCTGCCTATAATTTTTTATTTTTTTATTTTATTTTCCTGCCACTTAATTCATTCTTCAACTGCCACTAAAATAAATCTCCTGAAAGAATCTTTTTCAGAGAAGTAGCATGCCTGTATAAGTATTAATAATACAGTGGATATTGCAATTTAAAAAACAACATAACATCTTGTTGCACAGACCCTGGAAGAATGGTTTTTTGGTTTCATTTAAAACCTGTTTATTTACTCTGACAGCCCCACAAGCGACTTTGTCCTCACTTCTCAGCTCACAGACAAATACTTTCTTCATTCTTCCACTGGACTCTGGGACTTTTACCTTCTCTGAGTCCATTCATTTAAATATGTTGCAGAATAAATTAATCTTAGCTACATTACCCAGAAAAACAGTGGGTGTTATTCAGTACTTTTCTGATAATATATATACTCATTCTAATTTACATTTTTCAGGAAAGGATAATAGTTTTTATTCTAAGAGCGTGTGATATGGATTTTTAATTCCAGCATGAAATAGATAAAGGTATTGCATTTTGCAATCTACACAGGAACAGGAATTTAATGCGTGTGAACAGCCTGCTCATTTACTAGAATAATATATCCTAAATGGCTTCAATGTGTTCATAGACAGAGAACACTGAAAGCAGTAATTGGAAAAATACATCACGGGTCCAAATGTTCTTGCAGTCCTGGGTTGGAGTCTGATGATCCTCTTGAATTCTTTATTCAGCCAGGATAGAGGATTCTGGAATTACTGACTGAGTCTCACATTCCAAGCAGTGTAGTCTATAAATATACAAAGAATGTAGATGAACCCATAGTTTAGTTAAACTGAACCAAAAAATATCTTAGAATTCCTTAAATTCACATGTTTATTTCTATGTTATTCATCTAAAAACATGTCCTGCATGAACAATATTATAGAACTATAAAGTTAGAATTTAAATTTCTAGCATAAATTAAAATGCATATGCAATATTCATGGGCCATTTAAGCAACTGTAATGAAGTATTTTGTTTTGAAATTAGGGCATTTTTATTCTGGTGATTTTGACGTGTTGAAACATAAACATCATGAAAATCTGATTGTGTTAGTTAGAAAATGCTGGCTGTTATAATAGAGAAAAGCCCAAAACTCATGGTTTAACACCATAGAAGATTATATCTTGCTTGACAAAAGACCAAACCAACTGTTTCTGGTTGCTGGTAGAAGGGGTTTTGCTCCATTCAGCATTACATGGAATTAGGCTGAAAAAGCTCTGGCAGCTTCATGTGTGACTACCAGTGTTCCTCTGGAGCTTATAACATTCTGACCATCAGGCTATTGGTGAGGGAATGTGTGTACACTGCATATTACAGAGTGGCTGTCAGCTCCAGTGCAAAGCATCTGGTTCCAGTCCTAACCAGAGCAGCTCTTGGCAAGTGACCCAATCCTTGACAATGATTGGGATCCTACTGGAATTAATGCCACCATTGGCTTGGAATATATAAAGCCCTTGGAGGATGGTGAGATGTAGAAGAGTGAATGGCTATCATTGGAGATGTCTTTTTATTGTTGTATATCTGGCTATTTTAGTTGCCACACCATAGTAAGACAATAAAATTGAGCAAGACTTATATGACTAAATGACCCCAATCAATGCCAGGTTGAATGTGCTCAAGCTTTCTTTACTCTTGGCTACTACTTTCACTGTCTTCAGAGAAGTGCCCTCCTTTGCAGTTCCTGACTCCCCCAAAACCTTCTTAACACTACTGCCCTATCCAAAACCCATATCCTCTAATGGAAAGTACCACATATAAATCAGAAGAAACAAAGGAAGTAACTCTATTGGAAAGAATAGAAAATTAACACAGAAATACTGCCTGGTCAGTCAAGAAGAAAGAGCATAAAAGATTTTAGGATCCGCCCTGCCGGTGTGGCTCAGTTGTTGAGCATCAACATATGATCCAGGTGATCACGGTTCGGTTCCCGGTCAGGGCACATGCCCGGGTTGTGGGCTCGATCCCCAGTCGGGGGCGTGCAGGAGGCAGTCGATCAGTGACTCTCTCATCATTGATGTTTCTCTCTCTCCCTCTCCCTCCCTCTCTCTGAAATCAATAAAAATAAAAAATAAAAATAAAAGATTTTAGGATCCAAGTTTCCAAGAAGTGTATGTCACTTTGTTCACATTCCATTGGCTAGAATAGTCACATGGTCACAACTAACTGCCAGGGAGGATGGGAAATAAAGGTCTAGTGTGATAATGAAGAAGAGACATATGGTTTGGTGATTAGTAATTTCTGCTATACAACCTATCAATAGAATGTTAATATGTGGTGAAATGGTATCTGTGACTTTAGTTATTATATTTGCATGCAATATGTGTTTGTGTACAGAAATGCATAATTGAAATTTTTATAAGCAAATAAAATTAAAATAAATTTAAGCCTAAAAATGTTATTGAGGTAGTAAGAGTAGGGTTGTAATACAATTTCTCTTTAATTTCTATAATGTTTCTTAACCATGTTTAAACAAAACACATACAGTAAACATTTCTGCTATTTATTTGAAATACTTAGATTTTTCACTTTCTTTTAGAAGCCCTCATTGTACTTTAAGCAAGAATAAACAATCGGAGTTCATAATAACACCTAGTATTAATTCAGCTCTTGCCATGCGCCAGGCCCTATTCCAAATTCTTTAAATGTATAACTCATTTAATCCTTACATGATGACAATCATATAAGATGCAAACTGTTTCTTCTATGCATTGTTACAAATAAGATAAATACAGATCAGATAATTTATGTAACTTCTCTAGTAATATGTTGGATATGAGATTCAATCTCAGATCTTTCAGATTCAAATGCTGAGCTCATAGTCAGTATGGGGAGAAAAGACAAAAAAACCAAGGAACTTTAGGGTTGATTCCCTAAAATGCTTTGTAAAATCAGCTTCTAGTTAGTAGAGTTTCGATACATAAAATATGATAAAACTTAAATTCACGTTGTTTGTATTTACATACATATTTTCAAACTCCTGATAATCCTAATGGGTGGGTGGCAATGATGAACTTGAGATAAACTTCTTAAAATATCAAAACATTTATTTTCTTCTTAAAATGATCATCTTGCTGTGCTGGGCATGGCTCAGCGGTTGAGCATTGACCTAGGATCCAGGAGACTGGGGTTCGATTCCCTGTCAGGGCACAGGCCCTGGTTGCGGGCTCAGCCCCCAGTCGGGGGCGTGCAGGAGGCAGCCGATCAATGACTCTCTCATCATTGATGTTTTTACCTCTATCTCTCTCCCTCTCCCTTCCTCTCTCTGAAATCAATAAAGACATATTTAAAAAAAAAAGGATCGTGTTTTAAGTATATAAACTCACTGCTGATAATTTCCCAGGTTAGCTTTTTAGTTATTATGTTCACAACCCTTCATCACTTCGACCCCCACCTCGCACATCAGAGCCACCCCTCCCCCCTTCATTAGCTCCCAGATATTACCTGGCTCTCTTTCTGGAATGTGGACTAGAGCATTTCTTAAATCTTTTCATTATAAATGCTTGACTTACTGGACGCTCTGCTGCTATAACTCGATGGAACGTCCGTCTTCCTTGTTTTCCGCACCTTTGTTTCCCACGGGGAAGAGAACAGTTTCTAGCCCAGAGGCACTGGAAGCACAGGTGGTCTTTCACGAACACCTTCCCTTCTGTACATATTGACTTAGTTTTTGTCAGTTCTTACCCTGGGCCAGGCACTGTACTAAGTGCTTTTGATTCATTGGCTCACTTAGACCTTATGAAAACTCCATGTATTTATATTATGTTTATCTCTCGAAGAGGAAATTAAGGCTTAGAGTAGTTAAGTTTCATGATCAGTTAGCGAAGCCAGGTTTGTACCTAGAAAATTTGACTCCAAAAGCAACCCTTAGCTGCTCTACTGACTCCCACCTGTGATTGTGCACCTAAATCATGTGCTGTTCCATGTTCATTTTGCCTTTTGCATATTCATTCCTCTCCGATGCACGTGTGCCGCGCACCAGTTCTCGTGGAGCCGTTGCCTGCCGCACAGCTCCGTGAGTGGTAGGACGCAGGTGGTTAAGGGAGCAGAGGAAGCACTCGGCAGTTTCCAGGTGCCAGGCTCTGGGCTAAGCACTTTATTTAAAATATGGCATGTAAATCCT
Source organism: Miniopterus schreibersii (assembly GCF_964146895.1). Lineage (NCBI taxonomy): Eukaryota > Metazoa > Chordata > Mammalia > Chiroptera > Miniopteridae > Miniopterus > Miniopterus schreibersii. The sequence goes on along the minus strand of NC_138111.1, from coordinate 62,019,525 downwards.
CAAAGTTATGGAGCACGTAGCGTTATCACCATTTTACAAATGAGAAAACTGAATCTCAGGGATAATAACTTCCCCTCAGTCACTCAGCTCGTAAGTGCAAGGCTACAGGACAAACTCAGGTTTGACCCTAAAGCAAAGATTCTTAGCTATTAAACTAAGACTCTTCCTTAAGCACTTAATAAATACTGGATTTGTGGACATAAATTACCCAGTTTTATTTTCACTGCAGCTCAAAGGAGGGAACATTAGCACAGAGATACGGGTAACTTAAATAAACATACTTGGAATAAATAATGGGGCTGGTATCAAGCCCCAGATCTGTATGTCTGCACACAGATAGCACGTTTCCTCCAGGCCTTCTCCCCAGAACCACCATCACCGTGTTCATTCACTCAGTCACTCGCTCACTCATTCATTCATTCATTCATTCATTCATTCATTCATTTCCTCAGTGCATGTTTATTATATGCCCACTCTTTCCTAGACACTGTCCTGGGCACTATGCACAGTAGTGAGTAAAACAATTACTCTGCCTTGGGGCTTTTGGTCTAATGAGGGAGAGAGCTATTACTCAAATCATACAAATATATAATTGGAAACTGTAATCAAAGACTGACATATTCTATTTTTTATAATTATTTTTTACTGATTTTACAGAGAGAGGAATGCAGAGAGACAGAGAGAAACATCGATGTGAGAGAGAAATGTCCATAGGTTGTCTCCCGTACCTGCCCCACCCTGGGTCGAACCCGCAACCTAGGTATGTGCCCTGACTGGAATGAAACACCCAGACTTTTGGTGTACAGGATGGTGCTCCAACCACCTGAGCCACCCTGCCAGGGCAAAACTGATGTATTTTAAAGTAGAGAGATTCATGAGAACTATCCTATAGTTTCAATAAATTTCATGAATTATTTTAGCTGGGATGTGAAAGGTGAGTAGAAGTTTACTAAATATGACCAGTAGGAGATAGAAAAAGACTATTCTGAGCATCCCAGAGAGATTTTCCTGTTAACACCTGAACAAGTATTTGTATGGACATTTTCACTGTCTAATGAAGCTCCATTTCTTAGTGAAGTTTCTTTAAAAAATACCTTGGTTTAGTTACATAAAAATCTATAGTATATAGGCATCTAATAATGAGATGTATGACATTTCTTATTCAGTGTTCACTTATCCAGCAGCCTTAATTACCTGGAATACACTTTCCAATTAGAAAAAAAAAAAAAAAAATCAGTAGATATATCTCCCACAAAGGGATCATTGGTATTAATGCATAATGCCAATTGAATTTGAAAAGTGCATCCATATATTAACGATTATATAATAGGGACAAATATTCCTATTTAAGAAACATTGGCCTATTAATCTCTAGTAAAGTAATTGACATTTATTTAATAGCCCTGAATCACCAACCATGTTGAATATTATTTGAATAATGAACTAGATAAATGTATATTACATATATTATAAATATACATATATTATGTTTACCTTGTACTTTAGATCAAAGGTTGCTTTTTTGTGTGTGCAGAATTCATTTGTAAACCACATCTAGATAAATGGAGTATTATTCTAGTTAAGAGACTTTATGTTTATATTTGTAACATTTACTAATATTTCCTGACATAAAAGTACTGTACATGTGAGTGATACATAATCATTCAGTGTGATATCACATTTGTTTCAGAGTAAAATTCTTGAAATTTAGTTAAGGAAAACTTGGAACGTGACCATGATAGTGCAGATTTTCCCCCTCAAATACATAGCAACTAAAAATACAGAAGAACATTCATCTTCCTAAGGTTCAAAAGTCAGCAAAACATTCTCATAGACATCTTAAGAAGCTATTTGAAGAAGCTATTTATTTAATATTGAGATACTATTATAATCAAACTGGAGTTCTTAATTTGTCATCAAAGATGTCAGCACTAGATCGGCCTTGAAACTCCATCAGGTGTACAGAGCAAGAGAAGCTCTGAAGCAGACAGGTAAAGATGGTCACAGGGATGAGGCATCTGTCAGGGTCAACCCAGGATGCAAAGTGCATTAGATGGTGAACAAAGGAGCTCTCTTTGTGGGTCCCTGAATTATACACGATGCATTTCTAACAGGGATGCTTATTTTATTTTCCAAATATTCATGTTTCAGCCACTTTCTGTGCTTTTCAGTACCTTAAAGAATATATCTTTTCATATTTCTATTAATGCCTGTGTCATAAGCCTTCAAATGATATGCTACCTTGTTACTTGTTAAGAATAGTAGTTATTCTTAATGTCATATAACATAATTTCTGCCAATCTTTTCTTATTCAAGCTTCCCTTTAGTTGACTTGGAAACGTGAATTGTGTTTACTTGAAATAGGGAAAGTTAAAAACTATATTGAGAACATTTCATTAGATCTCTCTTCCCGCCCTCTTATTTTCATTTATTTTATTCTTCTTAATAGTGAATGATTTCAGTGTGATTGGAGTTGCAGCAGTTTCTCATTGAGGCATATTCTGCCAAGATCCTGTTTTCCTAATGCGTGTATTTCAATTGGGCTTCCATGTGGCGATAAAAGCAGGCTCCCTGGAAGTCCCTCTCTGGATTCTCTAATTCTCAGTACAGATGGTTTCTATTACGCTGCTTCTTCCCACCCTTCACTCTCTCAACAATAAAAACTGATACAGCCCCCCGAGGTATTCATTCATCTCTCAGGCCTGCAGACAGACCAGGCAGCATCTCATGATTGGGGACAGTGACAGTGGGAGGGTAAGATCATTACAGGACACTCGAGCAGCTCTAGTCACCACTCTTTGGAATGTGAAACAGACAGTGCAAGGCAGAAATGGACCAGCTCTCACAGTAAAGCTTATTTCAGTTTGTTGTTGTTGTTGTTGTTAATCTTCACCTGAGATTATTTTTTTCCATTGGTTTTTAGAGAGAGTGGAAAGAAGGGAGAGAGGGGGAAGAGAGAGAGATAGTGAGAGACAGAGAAACAGAGAAACATCGATGTGAAAGAGACACCTGGACTGGTTGCCTCCCGCATGCACGCCTCCCGGGGCTGGGGATCAATCTTGCGGTGACCCAGGTATGTGCCCTTGACTGGGAATAGAACCCATGACCCTTTGGTGCACAGGCCGACACTCTAACCACTGAGCCACACCAGCCAGGGCTGTTTTGTTTTGTTTTAATTTTTTGTTGTTTTGTTTTTATCCCCTGGAGTGGAGAGCGTGATGGAAGAACATATAAACTGCTTTAGAAGACTTTCAGGAATATGTACATTTCAGAAGGGTCAGTGCAGAGTGTGGAAGAAACTGTGGATTGTTAGGGCGGTGTGTACAGTTACCTACCGGCCAATAGGGAAGCGCTGACCCTGGGAAACTTGGTGAAGCCCAGCTGTGCCCTTGCTCTGCCTCTCTTTATTTCTCTCAGCATGCCCCATGCCACTAGGGCCCCACCAGGTTAACCGGCTGTCAGATACAGTGATTTTATGATACACATTGATGTTTATTCAATAAATATTAGTTGATTACCCATTCTTTGCAAGGTGCTGAGGACATAGGAATATACTGGTGGGCAAAAAGCAGCCACCATACTTGTGAATTTTTCATAACAAATCATCACACTGGATGAATTTATAATTGCAAACCAAGGGAAATATTATGAAGGAAGGGGGCATATTTCTATGAGAACACGTGGTTGAGGATTCTAACCTAGGGTGAGGAAAGGCGATTAAGTGGGACTTTCACTCCGGAAATCTGAAGGGCAAGTGGAATAAACTAGCTGTGTTTATTTGGGGACGGGGGATTGGGAGAGCATTTGAGACAGAAGAGCCCTTAAAGTCAAAGGTGCATGTGAGGGGAAGATAAAGTCCGGATGGATCGTCTGGTGTCAGGGCTGATAGTTTGAGAACCTAACGATTAACCAGGCTGGAAGTGCTTCTGATGGGTATTTATGCTCCAAGTCAAAATATGGAATCTGTGTGCTATAGAAATGTGAGGCTGTGAGGCCTAGTGGCTAAGTGTCCTCTAAAACCCTATAGAACTTCAAAGAAGGGGGTTATCCACCTGGATGGATTTCAGTGTGAAAAAGTTGGTCTATTGGGGGGGAAAAAGTAAGGGATAGAATTCGTATCATGTAGACAAGAGTCATTCTGGGTTTTTGGGGGGGTTTGTTTTGTTTTTTAATTGATTTTAGAAAGAGTGGAGAGCAGAGGGAGGGAGAGAGAAACATTGATCGGTTTCCTCCTGCACAGTCCCCGGGGGACTGAACCCACACCTGGGCATGTGCCCTGACTGGGGAATGGAGCCTGCGACAGAACACGGGCTGATTCTCAACCCACTAAGCCACACTGGTCAGGGCTCATCCTGGTTTTAAAGCTTCACACGTTTGACTTAAACTTTTACCTGGTAAAAAAATGCACCCAGGAATTTTAGAATTAGTGACCCAGTTTTGTCAGGCTGACTATTTGTACTTTAAGAAGATAATCTTTGAAAAGCTACATTTCAGTAACATTTCTTATTTTTGAATATTGTGTCCCCTGCCTGAATCCCTGAGTATGAAAGCTGTCATCATCCCAATAAGCTGACTTCAAAACCATCCTCATGTTTCATAATGCCCCTGGGTATTTTTCTTTCTGGAATGATTATCTTCCCAATGCCTTTTTTGTTTACATGGTTCCTAAACCTTCTCTGCTTTTCAACTAATAGATCATTTTGTGTTTTTAGAACCACTGTTTGAAACCAACCTTGAGAAAGGCAGATAAGGTGATAGAAAAAAGCCATAAACTGACATGGACACACTTTAGGAAGAACTATTTTATCCTCAAAGCCACAGGTAGCTGATGCCTCCTAGCATGAGGTATAAATACAGCAAACAGTAATGGGGTGTAAAGTATCTGTGCCCTCAGTTTGTAAATGATTTTCATTGTTGCTAAAAAATAGAGTCCAGTGTGGCATATAAGAGCCTAAAAGTCACCATTCTGTCCTAACAAGTGAAAATCTGAACGAACTGAGAAATCAACAGCTTTTCTTAGATTTATCAGAGAGGTGAGGTCACAAGGCAAACCACTGCCTCCAAAGTTGGATTCAGGCTGTAGGCAGAGACTCACAACTCACTGTAGCAGAAACTCTGTGGGGACTAGCACTGGGGGAGGAAAACCTGAACTGTAATTGATGAATTATTGGAGTCTCCAGGAAGGCAAGCCTGAGAGCTAAAAATTTCAAGGGGCCCCCGCTGGCCTGGCTCAGTGGCTGAGCATTGACTCGTGAACCTGGAGATCACGGTTGGTTTCCCGGGCAGGGCCCATGCCTGGGTTGTGGGGCTGGATCCCTAGTAGGAAGCGTGCAGGAGGCAGCGATCAATGATTCTTTCTCATCACTGATGCTTCAGTCTCTCTTTCCCTCTCCCTTACTCTCTCTAAAATCAATAAAAACATATTTAAAAACCCCACGGGGGCTAGTCATACAGGGGCCATCATGCCTTTGTGAGTTTTACCTCCAGAAGCTGGACCAGATTCCCACAGTGAAGACTCTGGGAATTTAACTTTCTGTTGTAGTCAGGGGGAGCAGAAAAGTAGTCATTTAAAAATACGCCTGCCTCAAGAGAAACTATTTTACCAGAACCTGATCTATTGGGGTTTTACTATTACTGAAATATATATTTAACAAAATATATATAGGATCTATATGAAGAAAACTACAAAATTCTGATGAATGAAATTAAAGAACTAATAAATGAAGAGAGATTCATTTTGCTGTGAACCTAGAAATGCTCTAAAAAAAATAGTCTATTAAATAAATCGACTGTCCCTGTCCCTTGTGGAGCCGGTCAAAGAACTTGATCTAGAAAATTTCAGTATGTTACTAAATATTCAGACCTAGTTCTTAACAAAACACAACTCAAATTACATGAAACCACAGAGGTTTGGAGAAGATGTTACTAAATTAAGAACAGGTTGAATCAGGTTAAACTGTTAATACTACATCAGTATTTTGGATTTCTAGTTCCATTGAAAAGGTATGATAATTTTTTTGAATAACAGAATCCTAATTTAGAGATGTATGTGGGACATGTGCAAGTGGCTTATTAAAATACATGTGGCTCTTACAGATGTATTTATAATGAAATCAGAATAGCCATGGTGTAAATATCTTTGGACTAATTTTACTCAGGTAGGGGAAAAAGCATGAAGAGCTAGAATTCATGTCATTAACATCCCAGAGTTTCATGCAGTTTAACCTTCATTAACGTGTACTCACATTGGTCAAGTTTATAATGTCTTTTTGGCATTGCAAATACATCAGCTCATGAGGTATCTTCTGAGTCTAAGCAGTTCATAAATAGGGCCACTTTTATGTAGAGATTTCACCAATTACTAACTTTCAGTACCAATCCCCTCAACAAAGCCTTCACTGATTTTGACAGAAATTTGCATCCAAATTTCATGTGTATTTTTTAAGATTAAGTTGTTAAAGCTGAGCTATGAAATGGTCTAGAGAAAAAAGTTGTATGCTTCTTTGCAATAAATAATACTGTATTTTATTTAAGGTCAGGGAGATCTTATAAAGCACTGCAGCAAGGGGAAGAATCCTGCGGTTTTCTGAGCTGATTAGCTTTTACAGTTCGCCTGATGAGGCCCATTCCTCTTAAAAAAAAGCCTATCAGGAATTGCAGTGAGTATGAGATGGGACTTCTGAACACATCTTCTCTTAGATCTGCTACCCTGAATTTTTTTAATGGTGTTATTACTTCAGTTAAGTGTGAACAAGTGTGTTTCACAGCCCTTTTTCCAAGATAGCAACCTTGATTATATTTTTTTAAAACAGAGAACTGAGTGAGATGAAATGTAGTTTGGGAAGAGTTGGTACCAGTTTTTAATAACTCTTAAAACTCAAGGATTCTTCATAATACAGTTTGAAAAAATATTCCAAGTAATAGATAAAATGATTTTTTTCAAAGTGGGTTTCATTGTATAAAGTACAATTCCATTTTCAGAAGTTATACTCAGTAACCTAACTATGAGAAATGTCTAACCCCTTGCTGACCAGAAAGGCTGGGGGACTGTGACAAAGCCAGTCAATAGGAAGCAGGTCCAGACAGAACACCAGGAAGGAGAGGAAATGAGGGCAGAACCAGGGATCATTATCTTATATTGAGGTCTCTGGTTTTAAATTGAATTTCCACTCTACTTGCTTTGTGAGTTCACATGGAGTTCTAATCAGTTCAGAAATAAAAGGTTACGTGAAGAGACAGAAATAACATACTTCTTATAACAGTTTGAAAGATTATGATACACTACTTCCGAATCCCAGAAGATTAAGTCTGGAGATTATGTGGCTTCCTTTTGTTTTCCCCTGAGAATAAAGTGAATCATCATCATCATCATCATCATCTCAGGGATACACCAGGACTCTGGGCAAGGGAATAATGGGAGCTAAGTCACCATGCCACGGAATAAAAATTTAGATCATGTCACTTTTATAATGCAAAATCTACACTGTTTCTGACGAGACGAATTCAGCCTCCTTAGCTCATCTAATTCCTGTTCAGTGAAGGTTGAGATTTAATTATTTAAACAGCTTTTTGGCTTGGCATTAAAGATGTCCAGCTTCCTGCTACCTATCAGCATCTTTGAATCCTACTGATATGCAATAATGATTCCCTAGACTGAACTTCCCATAATACCTCATTTCTACCTACATACGGACTCTTAATTCTCCTGTCCTAATGTTATGAGTCTTTCTTAATTTGACTTGTCTTCTAGTAGAGTGTAAGCTCACTGAAAACAGGCTCCGTTCATTGCGTTTTCCCTATTCCTTTTATGTGCTCAGAAAGGAATTCATTCATTCACTGGCAAGTAAACAACAGTAAATCAACTTGAGGCTGTGTCAGAGACTTCTGATTGGAGAGGTAAATGGCAGGCCTGGAATGGATGTAAAATGCCCTTCCACATTTAGTAAATTTGCTTTTCCTTTTGCAAACCTTCCTCCTGTGCAACTTTAGATGCTTTCACTCGCTACTCGCTACGCGTTCCATAAAGAAGCCTTTCTCTAAACCGTGGCCTCGGACCGTGGTGAATCAATAGTGAAGAATCTTGGTAGGTGTGTTTGTTACAAATAATTTCATGGCAAAGTACTGTTTTAATAGGCAAGCGAGGGCAGAAGGATAGAAAAAGAGTCTGGAAGCTTAGAGTAGCTTTGAAAAGAACTACCAACCAAAGATAAAGAAGTTGATATCTAAAGGAAGCTAACGCTTCTATTATGCAAAGAAGAGATTGATAGGTTCTCAAGTAAGGAAGAAAAAAAAAGTCTCTTCCTGTTATATTTAAAATCAATTATTTTTAAAAGCAATTCACCAGTTTTTTTTTAAACAAATGTTTTTTATGCCCTGCATACTATTCTGCAGTGTGCTCTGTCCTTTCAACAGTATTGGAGGCTGTTCGGTATTACATTGTGAAGAAGCACTACAACCCACTTAACTGCCCACTTACTGATAGGCACATAGGCTGTTTCCCCAAAATCACTATTATAAACCTTGAAAATGTATTTCTTTCTATCATTTGATTGTTTGCCTCCTCTTTATCCATCTGCCTCTTTAATAATGCATTTATGTTCATGTTGTTCTAAAATACATTTTTTGAAAAGGAATGGCTTGGTATAACTTTCAGAAGTTAAGAGCTATTGACAAGGTATCCTGTAAAGTGATATGGATTTTATTCATATGGATTTAGATATTGATATACATAGATTTGTACCAGTAAAAGAGATCTATGGGCCTATGTCTGCGTATCAATCTTTATCAAGAGGGCCTGTGAGTACCTATTTTACTGTCCCTTTGTACAGATGGATATTATCATTTAAAACATTATGCCAATATGATGTATAGACCATTTAGAAGTTCAATTTATTTGACATGAAGCGAAGTTGAGCATTTTCTTCATATGTTTATTGCTTAATGAAGCAACATTGGAATAATGTAATTACTTTTGAGAACTCAGTGACGCCTGTTTCGATAGGGTTTGTCCTAAGAGAAGCCAGCCAGCTATGAATAGCTCTGCTCACTACCAAGGCGGTCCTGACCAATTTGAAATGCCTTCTCCTGCTCTTTCCTTTGAGGAATGCCTCGTTTTCTGTATTCGGAGCACAAAGAGTGTATACTGCCAGTTCAAAGGGTATAGTTCACATACATTACATTTCATAAGCTGTATAAAAAATAACAGGCAGGATAAAATCATGAAAACATTTAAAGGGGACAGTGTCTCATTCGATGAGAAATTGTGGCTTTATAAGTGTCTATGAAGATGAACCATTTATCTAGTCTCTGGTAGGGTAGGACCCAACTCATGCATGACTCTGTGAGGCCTTGGCTACTTTGCCATCCTATCTCTCATTGCCAGAGCCCCCAACACCACTGATATAGTGAAAAGATGGTTTAAAATATAGTTTCTGAACTGGATGGCCTAGGCCTGAATTCTAGTTCTGTATGCCCTTACAATCTACATCATCTTGGGCAAGTTATTTAACTTCTTGTGCCTTGGATTTATAATTTGAAAAAATTGGGATAATATCTACCTCACAGGGCTGATGTGAGGATACAGAAGTTGGTAAATGTATAAAGATTTTAGATAGTGTAAACAAACATTGTGTGACTGTGTTATTTTTATTGGGAAGTCCTTTGGGAGATAGGAAAGTCCATTTGAGATGCAGCACTGAGTATATTTATTGAAAATATGAATGCAGACACAGAAAGAAAATAGTAGAATGCTAAGGAATACATTGTATGTCCGAAAATGCTCCTGTAGATAGAGCTGTGCACAGGGAATTCAGTAGGAGATTCCTTCCTCCCCTTCCTTCTCCTTAATCCCATGGGACCCCAGAGAAAGAAAGCAGACTTTTACTGCTAATACTCATCCACTACACATGGGTTAATAATTAGATCAGAATACTGGCCTGGGAACATAGTCCCTACTTTGTAGTCTTTAATGAAAACAAAAACATATTGGGTTCCATGTCCAAGCAACTGACTTGCAATGATCTTTTGCAAAACCACATATTCAATTAAAAATTGCCTTGTGTAAGAATTTTTAACTGGCCGTAGACATTATGGCTAAAAACCATAATAACCTAATATTTTCACTAATTAGCATTTTATAATATGCTCAAAATATCAATAGGTACATTAATACTGATGTAGTCTGTGTATCATACTTGTAGGTGAGAACCGACTGGTAAATGCTAACTCCTAAAAGGATATGTCTGTCTTACCACTATGATGAAAAGGCATTTATCAGGGCACTGTTTCAGAGAAATAAAAAGCATATTAAAATTCTAAGAAATAAATTTATAAAGGAGAAATACATCCTACCCACAATCCCATCGGCCTTTTTTAGCCACAGTAGTTATTTTTCTGAGTTCTAAAGGACCATTGATATTAGACTGCCTGTCACGATGGAGCCATGTTTTGAGTAAGAGTTTACTTAACTTCAAGGGAGCATTTAGAGTAAGCTTGACAAGGAGAATCTTATCAGAGTCTGGGGTGAGCACCGGAAAGAGACTCGACCTTACCGGCCAACACAGGATGCCTTCCTTTGTGCTTCCACTTCACCTTGTAAATGTCTCCTGGAAAGTAATTTTTCTACTTTCACAGCCTATTGCTAACTCGATGTCACTGTGCTGATGGTCTTTTAAAATCCTTTCATCTCAAGTACCTAATAAAGTGCAGAAATTGCAATAAATGTTTAATGACTATATTATTAAATGACTGAACTATCAGTTATAGAGGTAAAATTGAGAAATAGTACCAAATTTTAGGTGTCTGAACATTTTGGCTTTAAGTAGTATATGTTCTTGAGCTATATAGTAAATTTGGGGATTATTTTAGCAGTAGGAGGGAACTACAGTAATTTAGCAATTGTTTTTCCTGCTATCGTGAGGAGCATTGTTAAGACTCTTAGTGTTGGTGCCTAGGAATTGATATGAGGATATCATAGTGCAAAGATTAATGACTGTAAATCATCACTCATTTAACAATCTTTCACTTGATTCCATTCCATCCCAGAGGTGAGCCAGTGATAGAGAAAACAGGCTTTGGACGTCATGGGGGCAGAGATCAGATTCCATCCCTAGGACTTAGATGTCTTTGCTTTGAAGTTTTCTCACCCATTTTAGTCTTAGTTTTGTAATTTGTTAGGTAGAGTTATAACAACTTACTTGTGTTCTCAACAAATCACATTATATATAATCTTTAGCTATGCTCTGGCACATAGTAAGAATTTAATAAATTCTAGGAGTTGGTGCTACTATTGTTATTATTAAACAATAATCTATTATACTGGCAGTGGCCACATGCAAGCTTTCAAAATCCTCTTTGATAAAACTCCAGTTGGAGACGCGAGCCACTTTCATGAATAGTAGGCTCATTCATTACATAGATGTCAGACACAAGTTAGCCCAAATTCCCAAGATTGCTGATATATAAAATGGATATTGTTTTTACTGTTTTAGTGTATAGATGTATTGCTTCTTTTTAAGAAACAATTTTCCCCCTCAGTTTCTTAAGGACACAGTAGAGAGGTTAAGCAAAGCATTCTATCCGTGATTAAGACATAAGGTTTTGCTTACACATGGAGGACAGAGGCTATGGGGAGAAAAAAAGTCAATAACAGTCAAGGTCAGTAACGGTCTCAAGTGCACTTACTGTGATGTGGGAAAGAATGAAAAAGCCTAAATTCTACGAATACTTCTGTTTCCACAATTCAACTTTACCTAAGGATCAGCTATCATGAAAATAAGTTGGCGAAATTAGTACAGTAGCTTTATATGAGATTTCAGAATGTGAAGAATTTGAGGGTGAACTGGCATCTTGTGAATTAAATTTTAGCAAAATGACCTGATTCCATTAAGGATAGCTACCAGTCTCTCTTGATAACCATTGAAATGTATCCTTATAAAAGAATAATTACATTTTAAAGCAGCAGTTTTCAAATGGTCTTACTCAGAAGCCTGTCTTTCCTCATAGGTGCTGCTGGGCTGACACTGTGTTAAGGGCTATAGACGATGTTGAACCAGCTTTTCACTGGGTTTCTTACAAACTCCATCTACTTGTCCCTCCACACCATCTACATTCAACCCTACCTTTATTCTTTCTATATACTGAAATATTTTTTACCTTTATCTGTAATAATGTTTCCGCTAATAAGATATTCTTGAAAAACACCATGTGATGCCAGTATATCTGTATATTTCTCTATTAAAATGCAAACAGAATTAAGCTGTTAGTCTTTTAGCCCTTGGGAGAGAGGCAGTGTGATAGAAGGTGAAGCGTTGCGAGGTATGTAAAAGGGTCACTGTGGGGGTGAGGGAAAGACAGATCAGAAGATGAAGGAAAGTGCCTCAAGAGTGGGACTAGGTGGAACGGATTGAGGACAGTTAAAAAGGTAGAAATTCCCAAGACAAAGTCTGTCTTCTTATTTTTCAGTTTTTATAAGACCTTCTCTAAAAACAACTTTGAAAAATATCTGCAAAACTATTCATGAAGGGAAATGAAGATGCTCTAGAAACAGACTCTGACAGTTTTCCTGGTGGGAAGTGATGAAGGCCTGTCCCAGGTCAGTGGCGGTCAGGGAGGGATGAAAGGAAATAAAGTGACACGTGGGAGAATCGGGTTGGGTGACCAAGTGGCTGAGGGAGGAGGGTTGAAAGGCTGGATGGTGGTCCCACTCGCCAAGAGGGATACGGTCTTATCTTGATGTCCATTATATTCATGTTCTGTTGCTACCAACCAATTACCACATAGCTAGCAGTTTAAAACAACAGAGCACAGAACACACACATTTATCTCACAGTTTCAGTGAGTCCTGACTCAGCTTAGGCAGGCCCTCTGCTCAGGGCCATCCTAGTCTTGAAAGAAACACAGGCCGCCCTGTGTTCTTGGCTGGAGGCTAAATTGGGGAAGTTCCATGTCCAAGCTCACTCAGTTGGTTGAAAGATTCATGTAACCCAGGGCCCTGGCTTTTAATGCTGGCTCTAACTGGAGGTCATCCTGAGCCTCTATTGCTTGCCTTTAGCCCCCCAAGCCTGCCCACATTGCCTAAACACAGTTCCTTGCCATGTGAGCTTTCCTAATAGGACTGCTGACTTACCAAGGCAGCAAGGACTAGAACAGATTAGAGAAAGTTCAACTGCAAGACAGAGTCATATGACTATGGAAGACACGTGCCATCTCATCACCTTGTCATATTCTGTCAGACTCAAGTCACAAGTCCCACCCATAACCAAGGAAAGGGATCTTGCAGGGGCAGGAACAGCAGCAGATGAGGACCACGGGAGGCCACCCTGGAGTATGACCACCACACACATGGAGAAATCATAACGCCCGAAGGGCACAGAGTAAGTCAGATAAAACATCATGTGAATATATGGGCACAGCTGTTTTTATAATAATGTTAATGAAACTACAGAACTGAACCTAAAGTATGGCTTTTGTGCGCACTTGCCCAGTACCATGAAGGTGACTCACCGCGGTTTCATTTGGCTGGCTTAGTAGTTTACACATATGTTATTATATCTGCCTGCCTGCGTTTAGTTGTGTTGACAATACATTAATGTGGTAATTAGCTCTCATTGTTTAAGTGACTTGATTTTTAAATGAGAGACATCTTTTGGGCTGTTGCATGGCAGATAGACTCACATCTTCCCTAAGGCGGTTTCCCTACGTGAAGCCATGTCACCTGAAGCGGTGACGCTTCTCCATTTTAAAGGAATGTGGTTACCGATAAGGCTGACGGCATGAGATTTTCGGTCTAGAAAGAAGCCTGAGGCCAATAGATTATGTTTAGGCACTGAAAACACACAGGCACATTATTCAGTCTGTGCCCGAGCGAGCTAATTTATTCTAAACTTGCGAGGCTTTGTTTGGATAACTTCTGGGCTTGTCCTTGCCTCAGTGCATGTTTGAGAAGTCTTTCCTTCTCCGTGCTCCCCTTTGTCGCGACAAATGCAACTTAGGGGACTAATGAGCTGAGACCCTAAGTGAACCCTGATAGGAGTTTAATGAGGTCGCTGTGACGCGCTGCCAGAGGCGGTGTGAGCCCCTTTGCAGTGTTTTCTGTGGCCTGCGGCACCTGCGCGAAGGTTTGGATTTTACTCCGCCTTGTTGTAGGAGTGAGCACACTACTGCTTTGAGGGTTGAAGGTTCGGTTCAGAATTTCAGCAGATTGTTAAAAGTTAACTGAAATTTTTACAAGGTTTCAACCCATTTACTTTTTTCCCGTGCTTGGTGCAGCTAACACTTCTTTCTCTCTTTCCCCATTCTCTGAGTTCATGCTGATGACTGTAACTTGGCAGATTTTCAGTCTGTGGGTTTTGGCACAAGCATTATATCCTCTAACAGTAAAACTGGGTTCTTGCATAAATCCGATTCAAGGAATAATAAAATAGAATTGGCATCAAATTTTGAATGATCGTCATGCCTTGTACATTTTCACTTAAGCAAACAAATCGAAATAAACAAAAACCACCATAATTGTTGGGTCATTTGCACACATAGTGACTTAGTTTGAGCCTCCATGGATTTATTGTATACCCGTGCAAGGAGCATGGGGAGATTAACACGGTAGATCGAGCAACAAGCACATTGTGGAGTGAAGCAGATGAGAGAGAGAGAGAGAGAGAGAGAGAGAGAGAAAGAGAGAGAGAGATACAGAAAGAGAGGACGACTGACCTACATATGTTCATTCAAATGAGTAGTGAGGAGAGAGGAGTCTCAGGGACAACTCTCTCTCTACTCAGAAGACATATTACTGAAGAGCCTCGGGCATGGCACTCATGATAGCTTCTGTTCCTTATAATCTCCACACTTAACATTTAAAAATGAGCAAGGGATGTCACTGGACATGGCTATCTAAGTATATTACTGTATTTGAAATTTCAGTCGTAACACTGAAAATTAACTTGAGGACCATCTTAGTCATAGTAACAGTGAAGCCCTACCCTGTGACAGTGTATTCCAGAATCTAAAAGAATGCCATCCTCTATTATCATTCATATTTCTCCCTTACACAAAGCTGTGCTCAACCCTAAAATGAGCTGGCATGTTGTCTAGGGTATAAATAAAATCAGTGCTTCCCAGTCTATATCGTTTGCCCGACTTCCACAGATAGTTTGCTTGTGGGTTACCAGGTTTCCTTTTAGATGGATTTTATTTGTTCATTGTTGTCCAGAAGTATTCTTGTCACCTCCCTCACTTCTCTTCCTCTGAATATGCTCAGTAATGTAAATACCTTGAAAATTAGTGTAATGACTCACTCCTGTTCAGGTGAATACTTATTACAAGTGTGACACAGGACTTGAAATGGTAGATGTTTTAAAGATATATTTTTCTAATTTTAAACATAATTTCCACTGTTTTAAAAACTAGATCCTCAATGGACTATGGATGTTTGCATACTTTGATCACTGGAAATGATTATTAAAATCTGTTCTTGTATAATTGAAGCCAAGGGAAATGAAAGGGCTGAAATGAATACTTCTGCAAGCTTAACTTATTGGACAAAAGTGTTCAATGGGTGTGAAACACCATCTGGAGGCTTGTTACTGTCTCCAGAGAGTAGTAAAGTGTAGGATTAGGTCTAAGAGTTTACTATTCATTATACATAAAAGGCATAGTCCAAGATTAATGGTCACATGTTTTGCTTGCTGCTTATATATCTATGTAGTTTGAAAACAGCCCCAAGATTCTACTCTGTTAAGTGAAATCTTGCTTGAGGACCTTTGAAGATTGATAGAAATTTCCACCTGGTGCTTGAGCCAAACATTTGCACTATTAGTGTTCAGGCTAACTTCGAGCTATTAAAAGCCCCAAAAAAATTAGTTTTCTATTTTAATGAGCTTTTCTGCACTATGGTAATTTTAAAATGTTGGTTTAGTCAATAATATGTACAGTATCAGAGCCTTTGGGCATTTAAAATGTCAGTTGTTTAATTTTGAAAAATGGATATTGCCCTTACAAAATCATCTGGTCAAGCATTTGCATTATATTATGCTTAGCACAGAGACTTACATTGTACTTAAAATGTCTTCATCAATTATATCAAAAAGACCTAGTAAGGCTTGGGGATCTTTACATGTGATAGCCAATTACCAGATCTTAGGGCCTGATTAATTTTCCCAATTTCTTCTCCATACAGTGCAACATAATGGCAGAAGGAAAGGAAATTAAGCTGCTATAAAACTGTCTAATTTATATTGCTAGAACTTTTAATTATTGATCTTCTCTCCTTTCACAACTTCCTCCCTCACGCCCACATCACATACATGTGCACATAAATAAAGCTTTATGATGCAGCCACTCAGCACCCACGTTGATGAATTCTAGAATGCAGGCCTGATTTTAGTAGGAACTCTCAGGTAGTGGGGCCAGTGTTTATAACAGAATTTGAGGAATGGTAAGGTAATCAGTATGTGTAGACTTATACACACACACACACTCACACAACATATAAAAATAAATAGCTAGATGATTTGTTATCAAATATGTAAAGCACCCTCGAAATCTCTGACTTAAAATATAACTGAGGGGAAGTATAAAATTCACTTTGAGGATATAGGGAGCACCTCTAGGACATGAGGTCTTTCTCCATAATTTATAAAACTTAGAAATAATGAAAGGTCATTTACTAGAGAGATATGTCAGGCTATGATTCCAAAAACAGAGAAATCTAATAGATCTCAAGTAAAAGCCCCAAATGGAACATCAAAGTCACAGATTTTTCTCATTAGTGACTCTATCCTGTGTAATTCTTATAAAAGCAGAAATTTAGTGTCAACTTAAGATTCTCGTGGGAAGGATAATGATTTTTTTATATTATCGTAATGGTGACTAATAAATAAAACTATCAGCTGAGCACTTACAGGCACCAACCCCTGTGTTTTGACTTGGCTCTGTCAATGCCTGTTGTATAGCATAGCTCCTCCTTTG
This sequence comes from Miniopterus schreibersii, assembly GCF_964146895.1. Lineage (NCBI taxonomy): Eukaryota > Metazoa > Chordata > Mammalia > Chiroptera > Miniopteridae > Miniopterus > Miniopterus schreibersii. The sequence goes on along the minus strand of NC_138111.1, from coordinate 62,002,563 downwards.
GAATTGAGCAGGGTTTGCGGAGGTTAAGCTGCTACCGAAACCACACAGCCAGCCAGCCAGCTGTGGAGCTGAGGTTCAGACTCAGGCCCGTCACCCTAGCAGGCTTTCCCTGAACCACTGTGCCTTCTCTCTCTCCTCCCGCAGGTGCCATGGATTCCCAAATTTTATATCAGGACTCATGTCTTGTGATGACTAATAGCTGATCCCTTATTAAAACAAAAAGATACACCTGAGAAGAATCACACTCATGTCACTTGCATATTCTTGTGAGTTACTTGGTGCAAATCTCGTCCCTTTTAGACTGGAGAACTTGGGGGAACTGAGGGGAAAATAATATTTGAAAGGAAAAGCCAGATTAAAAATAATAATGTAAGAATGAAAGAGATAATCTTGTAAGAACCTGGTGTAGACTAAAACTAGCTGTTTAAAATGTATTCCATGCAAAAAAGCAGAGGACTACAGTAACTTAAGGGATACAGAGATTGGTTTTAAATATATAAAAGCCAAAAAATTGAAAGAGAAGTGAAGTTTAGTAAAGCCTTATATTCGCACTCATGTAGGAAATGGTTGCAGAGAGAGGGAACAGGGGGGATAAGAGGAGATGCATTAATACGTGATGAGCACCTGCTCTGTGCTGGGCACTGCCTTTCTCTCTCTGTCTCTAAAGGAGGCCGAGGGGAGTTACCACATAGCAGATGCTGAACAACTGAAAAACAAACCTTCTGGGTAAAGCTTGATTGCCTTCTACAACAGACTTTTCATTTGAGTGGTATCAATACATTATAAACAAGATCATATCATCAACAAACAATTATTGAGTCCCGATTATATGGTGGGCACCAGGACAGAGGCCTAGTAAGTCATAGTTTGTGATTAACAATTCAATACAATTCAGTATTATATAAACAAATAATTACAATGTGATAGTAAGTGTAATAATAGAAGCATATCTCAGAGGGGCATAAAAGAGGGAATGGGCAACATTCAAATTGTTTGGGGTAGAAGGGCTTAGAAAGCTTGACTTAAGGATGATACTTAGGGAAATTTGTAAAAAAACAAAACTCTTTATGATATTTCCAAAGGAAACAGTGGAAGGTCATTTTTAACAGGAGCACAGTGCAAACCCAGACATATGTCAAAGATGTGCCCATGCAGAGATCAGTATGTAGTTCAGAGGGGCAGGGCTGGCCCCAAACCTGGCTAGGTAGTTAGGTGGGCTCATTTGTCCTGCTCGGTAGTGATTTTCTGGAACCAGGAGAGGGGTTACATGTCTTCAGAAATTCCTTTCAGCCCTTAGATCAATTAATAGCAATGAGACATAGCAATAGCATGCTGATTTAATAGGACGTTTTGGTGATGCAGTGGGCAGAGTTTGAGGTATAACATTATAAAATATATAAATAAATGTGGTAGATACTGGAGCATAGCAGAGACTTTTTCAGAAGACTTTCTTTAAAACGAAGTCAACAGGTATTTGGAACCTCTGAATTCAATCTTCCCTTTATCCTTGGGTTTGAACAAACACTGCATCAGGGTCATTTCCAATTTCATGATTGAAAAAAGCCAAATGCAATTCTCATTTAAAAAGGAAAAATGCCAGAAAAAAATTATACTATGTTTAACTATGAGGATAGGTTCTTTCTGTTATTACCTGAGGACAAGGGGAGTTGGGGATACTCAAAATCATTCTTTATAGTTCTTCTCCATTTTTTACCACTCTACCACTTAACTGCATAATTTACATCAGAAAATATGAATTTTGCTACCTGTAATTTAAATATATTTTACTGTAGCTTTGATTAAAATTTGAATTTTTTTCTATATATACATATATATATATATTTTAAATTTAAGAGAGAGGGAGGGAGAAGGGAGAGATAGAAACATCAATGAGAGAGAAACATCAATGGGCTGCCCCATGCATGCACCCTACTGGGAATGGAGCCTGCAACCCAGGTATGTGCCCTGCTCTGGTCAAAGCTCAACCACTTAGCCACACCAGCCGGGCTAAATTTCTTTTCAATACCTGCATTTTAAAAATAATAAACAGCCAGCTGCCATAGAAATAGAATCAGCTTTCCATAATTAAGTTTTCATATAAAAGCGTTACTATTATTCATTCTGTATGATTTCCTATTATTAAATGTATTCAACATAATCTAGAAACTGATCAATACTAATAATTAACATAGTTCTATAAATCCTTACAAATTATTTTAAATATATGGTGATATATTTAGAATGACCAACATTTCCCTAATGTTTTATTAATTACAAATCATGTTGCTGCAAAGTACAGAATTATGTCCCTAATACTGAAACTGTCTTATAAAAGTATTCCACAGAATGAGTAATGATGTAAAGAAAGGTTTCAGGAAAGTAAATTAAAATCTCCTCCAGATCCCTAAGCAATATCCTGTATTAATAAGAACTGTGTAAAAAGCCTAAAAGATGACCTATAAAAATTGAATCTAGACTTTGGTTATGACTCTTTCATTAATAAGAGTACTTTGCAAGAACTGAAAATTTAAAGCAAAGATTTGACAAAACCACAGACGTGCAAGTAAGACACGGTCTAGGGACTATGGAACAGGGACAGGGCAGGCCGGTGCAGGCGGGTTCCAGGAGCCCCCTTCTACCCGCTTCCAAGTCACTTGCAGGGTTGTAAGGAAGTCCCAGTGTTTAGGCAATGAGCAGAGTCCCTGAGAGAGACTGTCCTGAGTCTGCAGGGCCATTTTTCCTAAAGGATTGCATCTCCTTTCCTGGGAAGCATATGTGCTCGGGGATCAGCCATCCCAGGAAAGAGCTGAAGAGAAACCTAACCACTATGCTGGGCCTTGGCAACAGTGTCCTCCGAGGGTGGGGTAAGTCGGAGAACTCTCACTGTAGGATCTGGACGCCTGGGTTCTGCTCCCAGCTCCGCTTGTTATCAGCGGGTCTTTCAGCTCCTCTGGATTTCTGCTTCCCGAGAGGTTCAAATATAACTTGAGATCAGATTATTTTATGGATCCTTCTAGACTAAATGTATTTTATGGGTGACTGAGTCATAAATGTTCACTGAGCCTATTTCTCTCGTGTCTATACTCTACTTCCTAATCTCTGTAGATTTTTATTTCAAAATTATTCAGAGACTACTTAGGCTGCACTATTACAGTTAAAGAAACACGTTGTGGGGAGACACTCTGAGTAGGACATGGTTCCTCTGCAGAGATGTGACCCTGGCTCAGGAGTCGATTCATCCAGTGTAGGCTTGGGTCTGGAAGTGTAGGCCATCAGCCCTGGCGGCCAGCCGTCCCTGTCCTGGTGCAGACATTCCATGGTCTCTGCGTCCCTCTGTCCTTCCTGCTTTCTATTTTTTACATTCCCCGCTTCCCTCTCTGTCTGGCCCCTGTGGAAGGGCTGAGGCAGTGGCAATAAGATAGAGGCTTTGCCCAGCTTGTTGAAGAGCCTGTCCTGAGCACACCAGGGATGGGGTTGAATTTCGCCGTCTCGCTCCTTTCCCAGAGGAAGGAGTTCAAAGGAGCCGTCCCTTCCAATCTTCTGATTACTAGCCTTCCATCAACTTTGTCAGAGAAGCCGGTAATTTTATCAGAAGGCAGACAGTAAAAAGCGCCTGGGTTTTCGAATCAGAAAGGAGTTTCACTCCCTGGTTTTTTGCTTATCAGCTAAAGTAGGGAGTCTTACGGTTGGATTACGAGCCCAGGAATCTCTTTTCCATAATATGAGAATCATGACACCGACCTTATAGGTTCATTAATAGACGAGGTGTAGGGTATCTGGCCCATAGCTACCACATTTGAACATGCCTGAGGTCCTCCCACATGCAGTGAAGTATGCCAGGCGACACGGGAAGCCTTCCCGGGGTATCTGATACAGCAGAGCGTGTGATCCGTGAGTTCTTCCAGGGTAGCGACTTGCCTGGTTTTTCTCTTTGGTCTCAGTGCCTTCCTAAGGCATGCCCTCAATAAATGTATAGCGAGTAAATGAACTGTTGAACAATATTGTTCAATATATTTTTCAGTATCTTATTTTATAAAAGAAGCAACATTTATGCCTGAGGAAAGTAGGATTAATTATGACTCAAGTTGACTCCCGAGTTCTAGTTCTTAATATTCAATAACAATGCTGCTCTGCATTAGAGAAGGAAGCTGAGGGGTAAAACACAAATGCTGTCAAAGAGTGCTCGCCAAGAGGAGTTTACTGTGTAAGATATTAAAGGACCAAATGACTATTTCTGAGAAAGCAGAAAAAAGCAACTCAACAGGACTTGTGCATATTTTCCATTTATACTCTTATCCCCAAATCTGTGCTCCAATGGATAGTATAAGGGTTATGAACACTTGGTATCTAACATGGTTTTTTGCTACAGGGGTCTTAGGTCTTTTTTGAGGAGTAGGGTAGCAGTAGTTTTCTGGAGTATCAGGGACAGCCTCGTTGGTCATGCATTAGGAGTTTTAAAACAATAATTCAGGGAGATCAGAGTCAAAGTTAGAGGGTGAATTATATGGGAAACTAGATTTTTGAGATTTTCAGGGAGGAAAGTCTAGTCCTAAAGAATATTGTAGCTTTGATAAATGGTGTGTGTAATTTAAAAATGAATATTTTATAAAGATATGTTTTAAGACCAAATGAAATATACCTTTCACCTGCAAAAAAATTGTAGTTGCAGTAGAATATCAACTTTTAAAAAGTTTAAGCACAAAGAAAACTTTTAACTTGATTGACCTAATAAAAAGATGACAGTGTATTTCTTTCACTCTTGGGTTTTGAAAGATGAAAGCAAATAAAAACGCTGAATCTCTAACAGGTACATCTCTAAAAAAGTAGAGAACAAAAGGAAATATAAGCCACCAAAGCAATCTAGAGTGAAGTCTTGTCCTTGCATTGGGGACCACCAAACAAAGTGATTTAAAAGCAGGCAACTTAAAATATAGAAGAATCACAACTCCTTTTTTAAAAAATATATTTTTATTGATTTCAGAGAGAGAGGAAGGGAGAGGGAGAGAGAGAGAAAAATATCAATGATGAGAGACAGTCATTGATCGACTGCCTCCTGCACGCCTCCTGCTGGGCATGTGCCCTGCCCAGAAATCCGACCTCCTAGGAATCAAACTGCAACCTCCTGGACCATAGGTTGGTGCTCAACCACTGCGCCATGCCAGCCGGGCAAAACTCATTTTATTTTATTTTATTACTGTTTTTCTCTGCTTAAGAACAGACAATGTGCATTTCACACTACATAGATTTAGTGTAATGTGAGGGCAAGGTTCCCTTTTGGCATGGTCAGGGCAACGTTTTATAAGTGGAATATCTGTACAGTGATTCAGTTAAGTAATATGCCTTTCTTTTTAACTTGGGGAAATGTTTACTTTAATATTAAAAGAGTTCTAATGAATGCCAGAGTCAAAGTTACTCAATGAAAATATTTCTTTTATTTCCCTTCCAGATTCACTCTATTGCTCTGGTCAATAGTATAGCTAATTTACTATATTAAAGTTATGAATTATATAGTTTAATTATTATTAGCCTAGCTATTTTTGATATTAAAATTAAGAATTATATAGCTACTTTGTTATCATAGAATTATGAATTAATGAATGCTATATTCTGTGTTTCTATCCTAAAGGTAAAGTGATGTTGAATAAATTTATGTTTCCAGGAAATGCCATTTTTATTATGTAAATTGGTTAGGAATATCATGTTTTTAATTAAGCAGTCAGTGTTTTATGCAAAAACACCTTGCTTAAAATATTGGATATTATATTTTTATAAATCTTAATAAAGTTTCTAGTGTAAGTCTAAAATATAACATTAATACAGAAAACAGACTGTATGGCATTTTAAGAACCATTCTTTCAAACAAAGATCAAAACAACAAACAAAAGAAAGGGAAAGCTTTTATTCAGAACTTCCCTTTTACTTAGCTACCCTGAAATGTTGATGGTAAAACACCTAAATTGCCCAGTTCTTGTCAGTTGCACTCATTACAGCTTTCAAGTTTATTAAGCACCATTGCATTCAGTTTAATGTTTGTTCTAATCAGTCCCACGGTTAGGTATCCGTAGTTGATATTTTGAAGGCAGTGATATGTAATGGAAAGGTCTGTGATCTTGAGACTATTACTGTTTCACTTTCTAAGCTTCAGTCCCATATTTGTAAAGGGACAGTACTACCTATTTCACATGGTTAATTTTATGATGAATATATTAAATTAGGTTTTTAAAGCATCATAACTAGGCACATAGTAGACAGGTTATTTCACTTCTATTTTATGACTAAAACATGTGTAAAGGATTCAGATGCCATTATATATATATTATATATATATATTTCACCCAAGGATGTTTTTTCCATTGACTTTTTTTTTAGAGAAAGTGGAAGGGTTGGGGGGGAGACAGAGAGAGAGAGAGAGAGAAACATTGATGTGAGAAAGATACATCAATTGGTTGCCTCCCGCACCCACCCAGACTGGGGCCAGGGATGTGACCTGCACCCCAGGTACATGCTCTAGACTGGGAATCAAACCCGAGACCCTTTGGTGCACAAGCTGGCTCTCGAACCTCTGAGCCACACCAGCCAGGGAGCCATGTAATAATTTACATTTGGCCTCTGTGTATGAGAGACTCTCCCCAGTGTAGGATGACCAGTCCTCTAAGCCAGATCTAAGGACTCCAACATGTTGATGGAATCCATGTCAGAGGCTGTGGACCACTTGGCTCCTCCTTACATGATCCTGCATTATTTGCCCAAAGGGATCATCCAAGAAATTCATTGCTCAGAACTTTTCACAATGATAAACTTTTCAACATCATCTTCTCTGTGTTAATGCCCTAGACAACATGATCTCGTGAGAAACTTACAATAACAAATAAGTGATCTTTGTTTATATATATATATGTTTATATATATGTTTATTGTTTATTTTTTATTTTTTTAAATATATCTTTATTGATTTCAGAGAGGAAAGGAGAGGGAGAGAGAGAGCGAAACATCAATGATGAGAGAGTCATTGATCGAGCCCATAACCCGAGCATGTGCCCTGACTGGGAATCGAACCCCGATCGCCTGGATCTTAGGTCCACGCTCAACCGCTGAGCCACGCCCGGCTGGGCTATATATATATGTTTAAATATATATGTTTATATTTATATTTACACATAAATATATATATACATATTTATGTGATATGTGCATATATATGATCTATTTAGACATAGGTTCTTAAATATATTCAAATATATGTTCTTAAAATATTTATATAACTTCTTTAAATATACTTAAATATAGGTTCTTAAATACAGCAATAGATAATTAAGTTGCACTATTGTACACTAATTATTAATAACGGCAAATAAGAAAAATTAGTGAGAGAATTACTTTTCTTTCAGGAGAAGGTGCCAGAATACTGTGTATTTCCTCTGTAAAAAGTTTTTCCACCTTTTCCCTACTTTGAAATAAAGAATGGGAATCACTAAAACAGGTGATGGAAAAGAGAAGAATGGTAAAAAATGCCTCCCCTTTTAGTTAAAGCAAAGATTTTCTCCTAAACTCTTGTAAAGGTAGAGATGTAAATTCATAACTAGACGGTATTTATACCTAGAAATATTCACTGTTTGGGCATGCACTTTTCCCCCTTAAATATCATCGAAGGTTTATGAAGACACATTTCCCCTTGTTTTCAAATACTCCCTGGCCCACCATTCTAAACCTAAATAACATACTTACCTCAGTTTGAAATTTTAAAATATTGCTTATTCTTGGAGATTATTATACTCATTGTCCAAAGAAGTAAATAAAACAATTATTCTTTTATAAATGACAATGCGTATCTCTCACCTTGAAGTTAAAGTCGCTTGTTTGAGAGGGATTAAATCATCTTGCTTTTGTTTTAAAGATATAAATCCCCCTGAAATTCCTGTTCCAGCTACAGCATGCTCATTGACCCCCGTTAACATTTTCCTTTTGCCACCACTCTCTTCCTTTTATGTTTTTTCCCGTTATGTAGATAATAACATAACAGTAACAGCTGCCATTTAATCAGTCATGAAATGCTGGGCACCGGGATCAGCGCACTGTGCTCTAATCCCCGCATTAATCCAGTGCTGCCCTCAGGGTCGTTATATGCTTAGTGTGACACGCACGTTTGGGATTCGGTATAATACGCAGCGATCGTGTCCTAGAAAGACATTAGAGATAGTGTGGAGAGGGAGCTGACTTGGAGGTGAATATTATCTCTGCGAGTAATTTTGATCATGTGATCTTGGAGGAAAAAACAACAGTATTTGTACACCTAAGGTTAAAAAAAATTCTATGCGTATTTTGTGAACTTTTTCCAGAATGGGTCTCATTTTATTTGATTAGGCATGCTGCTTGCTTTCAGTGTGATGTTATTGAACACCCTAAGCCTGTGGGCAGATTTTTTATTTTTACATAGGCCTGGACTATCTTCTGTCTACTTAAATACTTGCAAATACATATTCATCAGTTCCCCATGTTTTGTGTTGTAGACATCACTTATCTCAATTTCGTGTCTCAATCACAATGTTGAGGGCTCAGTTCCTCAAGTTCTTTGTTCTGAGCTTGTCCTCAGATCAGTTGAGTTACATCCACCAATTCTTATAAAATTGATTTTTAATACGTTTTTTCTCCTTCCTCTAAACAGTCTGTACCCAGCTTTTTTGTTGTTTAGCAAAATAGTCTCTCTTTAATCTTTTCTAAATAGTTGTTTCTTTTTCATTCATACCATTTACTTTGCCACCGTAGCTTAGTCTTCATCTGTCTCAAACAGTATTTGGTCTTAATTAAATCGATCTTTCCGCAAAATTGGGAAATTCCCATGTGTGGGTTGGAGATATAATACACGCTTCTTCCTTGAAGATGTCATAAATCTAATCCTTAAATGTGATTATAAACAAAAGCACTTGTAAGGGGCCAGGATCATCTTCCCTATCCTAATAGAATGCTAAAATGAAAGTTTTGGATAACTAAATAATGGATTTTGTTTGATAATTTTTACATGTCATATACATTTTGAATTATTTAGTAAACACTTTCAACATTCAGAAACAATTAAACAACTTAAAGATGTAGAAGTTAAAACTTACAATTAGTCGGAAACAGCACTTCATTTTATGGAACATGCAGCTTCCAATTTAGGATTTTTATCCTGTGATATATACTATATAAGACTATGGCAACTGTCTGCAAAGTGTGATAATGTATATATCTTGTAGGTTAAATGAGACACCCACCTCAGCACTTGTCACAGTGAGTCTTCAGTAGAAATTTAATGTTGTTTTAATAGAATTATAAATAGCAGAATGAGAACAAGGCAAACAATTGTGAATACAGAGGTATAAGATGATGAAACATTGGATGAGTTGATGTGTTTTCGGGAAATCAGGATAGTTCTGCAGTATGTCCTGAAATTCATAAAATGCTGTGCAGCCATTCCTGGTATTTCCTTATTTTTCCATCTGCTGTCCCACTATTCTGAACTTCAGAATACTCCTTTCCTTATCAAAAATGGTTAACAATTTCTTTCAAAGTAAGTTTCTCCCTAATGTAAATATAGTTTCTGATGTCTTTCTAGAATGTAATGGGATATTTACCATTCAGAATGTAGTTGGCTGGAAAGTGTCTAGGTTTAAAAGAGAGCTTGGAAAGAAACCCCTGCTTATGTGGTCAATTAATATATGACAAAGGAGGCAAGAACATACAATGGGGTAAAAACAGTCTATTCAGTTAATGGTGCTGGGACCACTGGACAGATAAATGCAAAAAAAAAAAAAAAATGAAACTAGACCACCTTCTTACACCATATATGAGAATAAACTCAAAATAAATTAAAGATTTAAATGTAAGAAACAAAGCTATAAAACTCCTAGAACAAAACATAGGCAGTAAACTAAACTCTGAATTCTCTTTTAGCGATATCTTATACTGCTAGAGTAAGGGAAACAAAAGAAAATAATAAACAAAATGGGATTACATCAAACTAAAAAGGGTTTGCACAGTAAAAGAAACCACCAACATAGCAAAAAGATAACCTACTGAATGGAAGAAGATATTTACCAGTGATACAATCAATAAGGGGTTAATGTTCAAAATTAATTTTTAAAAATATCCTCATACAACTCGACACCAAAAAACACAGTCTAATTTGAAAAAGGGCAAAGAACCCGAATAGACACATCTCCAAAGAGGACCTACAGATGGCCACTAGATATGTGAAAAGATGCTCAAGGTCGCTAATCATCAGGGAGATGCAGATTAAAACCACAATGAGGTAAGAGGTATCACCCCACACCTGTCAGAATGGCTCCGTCAGCAAATCAGCAAACAGCAGGTTGGAGAGGATGTGGAGAGAAGGGAAAGCCTGTGTACTTTGGGGGGGATTGTAAACTGCTACAGCTACTATGGAAAACAGTGTGGAGGTGCCTCCAAAAATTAAAAATAGAACTGCTCTATGACCCAGCAATTCTACCCATGTGTATATTTCCAAAGAAACCCAAAACACTAATTCAATAGAATATACAAACCCCTCTGCTCAGTGCAGCATTATTTATAATAGCTGAGATATGAAAGCAACCCAAGTGCCCATCAATAGACAAGTGGATAAAAAACTAGTGGTATTTATATACAATGGAATATTACTTGGTCATAAAAAAGGATGGTATCTTACTATTTGCAATAGCACATAGAGGATATGCTAAGTGAAATAAGTAATGTAGAAAAAGACAAATATATTATTTCACTTATATGTAGAATCTAAAAAACAAAGCAAGTGAACAAACAAAATAGAAACAGACTCATAGATGCAGAGAACAAACTGACAGTTGCCAGAGTGGAGAGGGTTTTGGGGTCTGGGTGAAAAAGGTAAAGGGATTAAAAACTATAAATTGGTGACAAAATAGGCACCGGGATATATAAAACAAGTACAGCAAAGGAAATATAGTCAATAACATTGTGATAATTATGTATGGTTCCAAGTGGGTACTTGAATTTATCAAGGGAATCACTTCATAAATTATATAATTTTCTAACCACTGGAGTGTACTCCTGAAGCTAATATAAAATAATATTAAATGTCAACTGTAATTAAAAAATTAAATTAAACAAGATTATGTCAAATAAAATAAAAAGAGTGAGTTATAATTCTCAAGAACAGAAAAAAAGAGACAAAGAAGCACAAACTGAGGGTACTAGTGTATATATATGTATATACATATACATGTACTAGTATATATGTGTATTTTATATATAAATTTATATAAATATACATTGGTAATGTAATTTGTATGAACATAGCCCTTGAAGCATGACCTTATATGATTCTTCTAGCAGTGGGACAGAAAGCAGCTTACTTATGTTCTAATCCACTCAATGTGTCCTGACAAAGCGACCCGCTTAGCCATGAGCTCCCCACCATCTCTGTTCCTACCCCAATCTCCTTTGCTCCCTAATGGATCAGAGATTTTCAGAAAGTGTGGGAGGTGCGGCACAGACGTCTTCTTGGAGGTGCCAGTTCTTTGAGGTTTGGGCCTGAATTTCGCAGGAGAGGAATGGACACAACTCCTCTCTGCCTAATTAGCATGTGTGCGTTTGGGCAACGCAGACAAGTAACACTGCGCAGCAGCCAACTACCAACCTCGCCTATCGCTTTATTTTCTTTTAGCAGGTCGGTAGGAGAAAATAATGCTTTTAATAAGTTCTTTTATAGATAATTGAGACAGGCTGTGAAAGTTTATTTTTTTTTTTTACTATACGTAGTGTATTTTATCTAGAAGTAGAAGTCACTTAAATACCTACATATTACATATCAACTTATCAAGTTGATGACTGTCATTTCCCACATTGTATAAATTTTGTCTAGGAAAATTATGGAACATAAAGGAAGAATACTTGCTAATATTTAGTAAAGAAGTCAATGGTAAAATACTAAACAAGGAGCCCACACACCCTGTTACTTATCACAGTTTTATGACTAGAAAAATGTTTATGTTTCTAATATGTCTATAATAAGAAAACCAATGCTGTCATTTTCATAGTACAACAGCTTTTCTAAGTAAAATAACATGCAATTGAGAGGTTTTATTTTTTGTAGTGTTTCTTAATCCAGAGTCTGTTTACTGCCTTGGAAGTCCCAGAAAGACATAATTGTCATTGCTATATTGTGCATTTAACAAAATCTATAACAGCAATATTTAGGGAGGTATTTTTTAAATGGCAATGTGGAGAGATAATAAAAGTTTCACGCTAATCAGCATCATTTTATAAAGATGTTTATTGCTCTAAATGTCCTTTTTCGTCTTCCTTTCATTTGTAGGAATTGAAGAGCGTCCTGGAAGCTGCTTCATGAACTGCCTGGGCTTCTAAAGTGCCCAGTGGAGTTTTAATCATATAAGGTAAATACCTAATTTATTTTAGTTGTGTTTTTAGGGTGAAATGAAATACCATTTTTTTTTGTCTTCCAACTTAGTTTCTTTATACCAGGAAGTTAATGGTCTTTTATTTACACATATATTTAATTCAGTAGTTACTCTGGTTTGTTGGCTCCAAAGTGACTGGGGAAGTTACTGTCATACTGACAATCCAATGCTGGCCTTATACAATTTTCTCTGTAAAACGGTCATAAATATTTTATGAGGATATGTTTCAGAGAGCCTGTACATGGTTTTTGTTTGCTTATAGTGATCTCTGTACTTTCAAACCATGTTAGCATATGGTTTATAATGTATAAACTATGTTACATATAACGTGTAATGGCTAAAGATATCTTCTTTATTAATACTTATGACATGGGTAGTGACATTGGATGTATATTACTCTGACTTTGAAGTGGCCCTGAGTTATTCTGGACTTTTGGGTTTCATTCTCCTTGGGGGGGTATAACATTTGCTCACTCTATATTTGCAAAAATTTCATTTATAAGAGTAGAAACTGCCTCGTACCCTTTCAGAGCTTCAGTATGTGTGATGTGGATGACTTTTTTTTTGTTTTTTTGAGTGTTTTCTTTTTTGGTAAATCTTATTAGGTTTTCTACCTTTTCTTTCTTTGCTGGTAGTCCTTTACCAAGCATCCCAACAAGGTTTTTATTTTTTTAATTATTTCTTTAATTTTTTTGTTTTCAGTTGTTCATAAATTGAGACATTTGCAGTCACTGCTTTCTTTTCCTCACATAAAATTCTTGAGAAAGGAATTAGGATTTGAGGGATGCCCAGGAGGGTAAAGCATGGCTACTAACTGTTAAGAAAGGCTCATTAAAGCAACGAAGGGGGGCCATGTGGGACTATATCGCCGTGTCATGATGAAGACCAAGAAATGAAGCAAAGAACATTTTCTTCTGAAAACTGGGTTCCTAGAAAGGGAATATGCCAGCTTCCAGCACCTTTTCACATGTCTACCAGACACACAATAATAGCAAGGAAGGAATGACTCGTATGTAAATGGCCTACCCAGCTATAAATGGTACACACAGGCACAAGCATGCACACCAGTCTAGGATGCTGTTTGGGGATCCAAAGGAAACTCACTCCCCATGCATAGATATATAGGCTTAAATGAAAAAGAAATATATTTCAAGGGGTAATAGAGAAATTAAATATGCGTGGAATATATTGAATTGGTCAGATTTTTTTTTTTTTTAAATAATGGCATCATTGATAAAATTTAAATTATCAACTGCATGATGAAGCATATGGCTCACATTTTACAAGGGTCTGGTCCATTATGTTAACTTGGATAAGATAATAGGAGGAAAATGGACAGGCAGTTATGTGAAGAGAATTGGGGGAAATTGCTCATTTGCACAGCACAAAACTATCTCTCACTTACAGGGCTCTTCCAATCAAAAAGAACATTTAATACCACTTAAAATATGATAAATTGGATGGGATTTGAAGACACTATGAAATATAATTACTTCTTTGAGTATTTCTTAGTATTTCTTTTATACTTCCTTTAGCCAGTTTAAATAATCCTGATAAATTAAGCTCTTTTTCCTTCATGGGAAGTCCTACAATGTCTCCCTGATTGTAAACCCAGAGAACACTGTCTTCAGATGTACCTGGATAGTAGATAGGAGGTTATTTCATTTTTTCTGCAAAAAATGAAACATGCACTATTAATTTATTAAATGACTAGAGGTTATTTGAAAATTAATATTTCATTTGATTTTGATGGAATTTTTATAAAACATCAAAGCCATATGGGAATTTGTCTGCACTGAGAAGTTTCATTTTAACAAGAGTTTAAAGCATGTAACATAAGCAGAAGGAAAGGACAGAGCCTGGATCCTCTAGATTCTTGTTCTAACAATTAAGCTCATTTTCACTAACATTTTCAGGCCCTTCTTCTTGCAGTACTGGCTCTTTCTCTTTTGTCTTTCTCATTTTATATGAAGAGAGTCAATTACAGGGGCAAGGGGGGTTGGTGGAGGTGTTAGAGGGTATAGGGGGATAAATAGTGATGGGAAAAATAATAAAATTAAATAATAAAATAAAATATAACATAAAATAAAATAGGAAAAATAAATATAGCACATCTGGGGGGGGAAAGTCTTCATCTAAAATGGCAAAGGGAGATTTTAGCAATGGTCCCCACAACCCCCACAGGTATTGATCTATTTACCTATTTTTTATTGCTAATCTTTTTTAAAACATTTTTTAAAATTGATTTCAGAAAGAGGAAAGGAGAGGGAGAGAGAGAGAGAAACATCAGTGATGAGAGAGAATCATCAATTGGCTGTCTCCTGCACACCCCCTAATGGGGATCAACCTCCCAACCCAGGCATGTGCCCTGACCTAGGATTGAACCCTGACCCCCTGGTTCATAGCTTGATGCTCAACTATGGAGCAGCAGCGGCAGGGCTATTCTAATATTTATTTCCTCAAAGCCTTTGACAAGGTTCTAAACAATTATTTTCTCCATTCTAAAGCCATCAGAATTTGTTTTAAAAATCTATATTAGTAAAGAGTGAGATAAAATGTGAATAAAGCTGAGGCATTTTATGTTGTACAAAGAATCGCCGATTTAAGTTTAAAAGGTAAATATCACCAGTGTGATGACCAACGTGCAATGAGAATGTGAACGGCATTAACAGCGTATTGAACAGAGAAGGGCCTGAGAAACAAGTCAGTGCCCTGAGCAGAGACCCCTCCAAAACTGCAGCCGTGCCCACAAGGCGGAGCAGGACATTGAAAACGCAGGAATAACTGCTCAGCTCAAACAGGATAACAAGGCGATCTGAACATTTGAAATTATTAGGTTTACCTTGTTTTGAGAAGGTAAGACTTTCCAGTTTTAGAGATGATGATAATTCTCTGTAAATATTTGAGTCACGCAGATGGAAGGGAGGCTAGACGTTTATAGCTGTGACTTGAGAGAGGTCCTGAGACATTTGAGTGCCATGTGATCCAATATGGGAAAGATTTTTAAAATAATATTATATGGGTTTAATTTAAGTAAACAAAAAACAAACAAAAAATGTAAAAATTAGAATTTCTTCCTAAATAGAATGGGCGACTCCATAAAGGGTTGAGAGTCCTGCCTCTAAAGATGTCACCAGGTGTGGTTGGCTAGCCAACTGCTTCTCACCAGGGACTCATGTATCAATCAGTGTTTGAAGAGATGACAGTTCGCATTTGGCCCCAAGGTTCTTTCTGGTTCCCAGAATCTATGAGTTCTCTCTATCTGACGTAAGTTGCCCATAGTGAGGCAGAAGGTTTTGTGGTTCCAATTCCAGGTCCAGTGTCAGCATTCCTGCGGTGGCTTCGCTCTCACTGTATCTGTCACTTTGGAATTTCCATGAGGTCTCCAGGGCTCAGTTTACTGGTCTGTGAGGAGAGGAGGTAAAACTTCTCCCAGTACGATGTTGTCACTGAGGCTCACGTACTAATGATAGTAAGAAAGAGTGACTTAAAATCAGCTGTTAAGGACTTTATGCTTTGCCGTTTCACTGACCTTGACTGAGAAACCAAGAATTACTCAGTTACCTATGAGTTTATTTTACAGCATAAAGTTAAGTATTTTATGGGTATCATTTTTTAATGGTTTAAAATTATGACTAGAATAAGATATCCTTTCAATCAGACTTCTGTTTCATGTATTGAATAAAACCAGACTTTTGTCCTGAGGAAAATCTGGACAAAACTGGCTATAAAATAGTCCCTTTTGTACTTCTCTGCATGGGTGGGATGGTAGCCTGTCTAAGTGAGTGTCTGGTTAGGCTCTGTCCAGTTATGAGAAGATGCCAAAACTATGCATGCTTTTAAACCTAGAGGTTCCTCCTTACTTAGTAACACCAAATATCTGTGGTCTGTTAGTCATCATATAATATGTACATCACTATTTCTGACAGCCAGTATTAATCAGCAAAGTGGAGGCAAGATGTAATATTCGGGAAGGACTGCCTGAATGATATGAAGCCTTGTCATTCATCTATACAGCTTAAATTTTATCAATGGATTAAGCAAGACTATTAAAATCTCTGTATTTACTCTGTAGAAGTGTTTTCACTCAACCACAGCTTGAATCAATGCAATTGACTTATACTAATTCGTGCTTGAGAGGCTAGAAAGGCATGCTTGCATTTGCTGTAGTAGTGTTGTTTATCACGGTGTGGTTTTCTGTATTCTTTCTAGGCCTCCTCCATCGAGGAGACCTTGGGACATGCTTTCCTCCAGTGTCAGCTCTCCAAAGAGCAGAGCTTCTCCTGGCAACTTGTTTATTTTTAACTTGTGAACCCACTGAATTATGCATTAGATTTATTGGCATGTGTGTGTAGGGTACTAGGAAGCTCAGAATCTAATGTGTCGAATATCTGTCAAGGAAAATGAATCTAATGATGTACGTGGTAGTTAAGCATTGCTGCTCTGGGATCAGTCTAAACGTGCGCCCCATCTCTTTTATTTAAATCAAGGGTAGATTTGCTTAGGATACCACCTCATTTTCTTTACAGTGCGATGGTTAGTGGTGTTTTGAAGATTAAAGAAGCTAATCACTTAATATATTAACACGTTCTCTGTAAATGTTAGCTATGGTCAAATACAAAAGTAAAAAGTTCCACCAAGCAGCTCCTTTTTTGACCACAGCTCTTGGCCTACCAAAGCACGCCTGTACTGAGCATCTATTACGTTCGCTTCTCACTCATCCGTGTGCAAGTAAACAGTATATGCAGCTGACCACTTAGGACTCAACAGTTATCTTCAGTGCATAGCCCACAGAGGAAGGGAAAGGAACAAAAATTAAGAATAACTTTTTATGTGTTCTTTCTATACCCATGTGTACTTCCGGGGATCCAAGTTTTATTAGAAGAGTTTAAGTTTTTCTTCATAGATGTTTGGGGATATCCAAGGGAGAGGAGCTCATTTCAGTGCTTGGGTCCATTCTCTTCATGGCCCGGCCCAGGGCTCTGCTTAAAGTAGGAGCTGAATCGCACCGACTGGGGTTTGCGTTTGCTGTGTGCCCTTGCCCTTGCCCTTGCCCTTGCCCTTGCCCTTGCCCTTGCCCTTGCCATGGGGTAAGGGGGAGCTGCTCGAACTACAGCTGCACCTCGACTTCTTGGCTCCTTGCCCTTCGGTTACAGAAGATAATAGGAAAACAGAGTCAATCTGTGAGACCTCACATCCAACTCTCGATATGTGAAGCTCCGTTAGGAGTTCTGTGTTTCAACTCTGGGAAAGCTCTATTTTCCGAGGAAGGACCCCTGTTCATCCAGAAGGTGAGAAATCAAACTCTTTGTCCGCTAGGCGATCAAAAGTTTCAATGGTAAAGGAACAGTGGCAATAGGAGAACACCGTTCTTCAATATTCGTGCAACAACTTTTATAACACTTGCCTGGTGCCCGGCACCATTTTACGCACTTTACAACATTTTCTTCAGGAAGCCCATACGGCCCCCTGAAATGAATATATAGCATCACCATCCACATTCTGCTAACGAAGATACTGAAATTAAATTACTTGCCCAAGATCACACAAGTGATAAATCTGTTACATAACAAGGTGTACTTAGCAATGAGGGGCTACAGCAAAAGAGTATTTCCTAAGAGAACATAGGCGGCAGTGATGGGGCCGTGGGCACTGCAGAGGAACCTGGTTCTCTCTGTGCCCTGTCTCCAACATCTCCTGCCATTTGGTGGGTTAAGTAAGGAGGAATGACTTTGGGATGGGTAAAGGTTTATAAATATGAAGTCTGTATTAAAAAAAAAAAAATTGGAGAGCGGTAACAAGAGCAATTCCTTTTGCTCGGAACCTAAATAATTGTGCTACTAGCCAGACTAGATTTTCCCCTGGGAACGGGAGATAAGCAAGATTAATCTCAGCGTGTCTCTAGAAAACCTGTTTGCATTGGGCCTCCCTCTGGATTCGGATTGCTTTAGGCCCTACTGTTGCATGGCACCTAGGATCCTTGAAATCTTTTTATGACTCCGAATACGTGTTCCACATGTAATTTACAATAGCATTGAAGAAGTGCAATCCCTAATTAATTCACCAATCAGCTGTCAGAGCCTGTGAGCTTTCCTGGTTCACTGTTGACTTCCCTGTGGGAAAGCAGTATCCTGAGAGCGCCGTGTCCTTTATGCCGCGAGTGGTGTTAGAGCAGATACTAAGTCATGCTGCTTGTTCATGGAAAATATGCCACCCTCATGAGTGCCTTGATGACTTTGTTAAAAATACCTTCTGCCGCCCCTGTTCTCTTGTTCTCATGAACACTGTGGCTGTGCGGTACAGCAGGGTTTCCACGGTGCCGCAAATCAGGACGAGGGAGGTCAGCATCTCTCAGTTTCATACCTGGGCATTTTCCCTCGAGTTTTTCTATTTTATCCTTAAGAAACTTTATTCCATTTAATTTTTAAAAAGTAATTTAAAACCTGTTTTCTCAGATTGTATTATTTTTGAAGACTTTCTTATCTCAAATATTCCAAAATGGGGATGTTTTTATACAATAGAAATATTCATTTCTATGAAGTATTTCATGGGTTTATAAATTTATAACTAGGTAAACATGTTTTATGAGTGCTTTCAGGAAAAAATAGGAAGGAAATAAATAGTGCTTGTAGGATTATAAAATCAGTCTAATTTTAATTAATATTTGCTTTAAGATTACACAGTTTTTTGTTGAGTAATGAACTATCCCCAAACTCAGGTACTTAACATAATTATTTGATTGTTTCTCACAGGTCTGTGACTCAAGGGGTGGTTTGGGTGAGCTTAGGCTCCACCGATTTCAGCTGAACTTACGCATATGGTCACAGTGCGTAGGCAGGGCTGGCTAGTCTACAATGGTCTCACTCACTTACATTTTGCAGTTCTCTAGCTAAGGCACCAGGAGTGACTGGGCATGTGTCTCTTATCATACAATTGATTAGTTTGGACAAATTCACAGAGTGGATGGCAGGGTTTCAAGACAAAGCATTCAAGACTCTCCCGGCCACTGCTTTGAACTGGCTCAATATTGCTTTGGCTGCATTCTATTGGCCAAAACAAGTCAGAAGGCCAGTCCAGATACAAGACCTGGACAAATGGATTCTACCTCTTGATGAGAATAGTTGCAAAGTAACACTAGAAAGGCAGGGAATCCAGGGAGGAGAGAGGAACTGGTGCGATTTTGCTATCTACCACACTTAACTATCTGGCAGAGCTTAATGGTCATCGAGGCCTGGCCCAGGTGAAGTTTTTGCAGTTATCTAATCATGCTGGTTTCTCCATCAAAAACAGCTCTCCTTCGCCATTTGACAGCACAGCCTAGCCCCACAACGGCAACACAACACATTCTACGTCCGTCCAGACTCTTTTATTTCTGAGTTACCTCTTTTTAAAATCGGTTTTATTGAATAGTTTGGCATATGAAAAAATGTTTACAATATGCACAAGGTGTAAATAAAACTACAATGTGCATAACATTATGTATGCCATCCCGTGTAGCTCAAATATTCTTCCCCAACCCAGTCCCTTTCCTTTCAGAACATGACCTCTCTTCCAAATTGCGTTTACCATTCTTTTTTTGCTTTTCATTACGGTTTTCACACATTTTTCCCAATATATATTTCTTGTGGGGTACATAATTTATAATTTTTTGTTTTTATTTTTTTAAAAATATGTTTTTATTGATTTCAGAGAGAGGAAGGGAGAGGGAGAGAGAGAGAAACATCAATGATGAGAGAGAGTCAGGGATCAGCTGCCTCCTGCACGCCCCCTACTGGGAATGGAGCTCGAAACCCGGGCATGTGCCCTGAAGGGAAATGGAACTGTGATCTTCTAGTTCATGGGTTGACAACCACTGACCCATGCCGGCCAGGCATAGTTTTTTTTTAATTTTACACAAATGGAGTCATAATTTCCTACTTACAAGAGCTAGCCACTGTTTTAAATTTTGTATTTTAACGAAAGTATTCAGTATATTTAGATTAATTACAATGCTAATATATTTTTATATCTTCAATATTATTTTGAGGGTGTCTAGTCATTCCTGTGTTTCTTCGGCTGTTGCTAAATTGCCTAGAATTGATTAGTTATTCTCATTTGTATTTCCCTCCATTAGCTTAATACTTTTATTACCTTTTCTAGCTTGATGCTTATATTGGAAATGTATCATCCATAGAGAAACTCACTAAAATGTGAAGCTCAATCTTCACTCCCCTTCTAAACAATATAAGAGCATGGTATAGCTTAACTACAATCAGTACCCTTTAATTTTATATGCAATTTTTATGTATTTGAGTTCTGTTGCCATTTTTAGTTTTAATGACAATTTTTTTTGGTTTGTTTTACATAAATAAATATGACTGTTGCTCACTGTGTTTGCTTACCTTCCCCCTTGAACCTGAGGTCTTCCATCTGAGTTCACTTTCTTCTACTTGAAGAAGTACATTGAGAATATCATTTATATTTGTCTTTTGGTAGCAAAGGCTCAGTTTTATTTGTACATAATTATCTTCTTTCTTACTATTGAAAGACATCTTATTAAATATGATTCTAAGTTTATGGTTATTTTGCTTTAGCTCATTTCACTTGTTATTCTACGGGCTGTTGATGTGCATGGCTGCTATTTAGAAGTCAGATGTCAAGCTAATTGCTTTCCTTAAAGATGATCAGTCCTACCTCTCCACTACATTAAGTGTTTTTCTTTGTCTTTGGTACCTTGAAGTTTTACTATAATATGTGCAGGTATTAATTCTTTGTATTTATTATATATTTTTGGTCATAGGTTACTTAATCTTTATATTGGTATTTTTTATTAATTATGGAAAATTTCAGTTATTATTTACCTACATATTACCTCTATCCCTTTTATCTCTCTTTTCCTTCTGGAAATTCATAAAGTAAAATTTAGTTTTAGTGCTCTATTCAAATTTTGCTTTCTAATGTGTCTGTAATTTTTGGTCTCTGAATTTTGTTCTCTTTAAGTTGTGGCATAATTTCAGACATGTATTGTAGTGGCAAAAATAGTAACAAGGGTTTTCGTGCACCTTCATCCAGATTCCCCAGCTGTTAACATTTTACCACATTTGCATTGTCATTTTTCTTTCTGAAACATTTAAGAATAATTTGAGACATGATGCATCAGAATTATGAAATGCTTCTGTATATTTTTCCTAAAACCAGAAACATCTTATTTATAGCCACAGTTAATTACAAAAATCAAGACATTTACATTAATATGGTACTATTAATTAATCTACAGACATTCTGTTAGTTATCTCTTACTGTGATTACTACAAAAGATAGTGGCTTAAAACAACAAACACAAGTAAAGTAAATTCCCCAATTAAAAACAATAACAACAAATTGGCAAATTGGATTCAAAAGCAAAACAAAAATGTGACCTAACTATGGTCTATAAGAGACTTACTTTAGATCCAAAGACATGTATAGGTTGAAAGTTAAAGATAACTCGTTCCAATAGTAACCAAAAGAGGGGAGACAAAATAAATATAATTAGACAACATAAATTCGAAGTAAGCTTTGTTAAAAGAGACAAAAAAGGACATTATCTAATGATAAGAGGATCAATTCACCAAGAAGATATAGTAATTATAAGTGCATCAAACACCCCAGCTCTTCATATAGGAAGCAAATAGTAACAGAACTGAAGGAAAAACAGAAAACTCTACAGTAATAGTAGGAGACATCACATCCCACTTTCAGTAAGGGTAGAAAACCAGACAGAAGATCAATAAGGAAACGCTGGATTTTGTCAGCAATATAGTCCAATTCAATCTAACAGAAATGTATGGAACACTCCACCCAACAGCAGCAGAATACACATTTTCACATGGAATATTATCCAGGGTAGACCAGATGATAGGTCACAAAACAAGCCTGGATAAAGTTTAAAATATTAAAATTATGCGAAAAATCTTTTTAAAACACAGTAGAATGAAACTATATATCAATAGCAGAAGGAAAATTGGGAAACCCACAAATATGAAGACATTTATGAAAATATGTAAATATCGTTGTCTTAATATTCATTGAACTTTAACTCGCTTGCTTTAAAAAGAACTTATATGTATATATGCATAGCCCATGGACACAGACAAGAGTGTGGTGAAGGCCTAGGGAGAGGGTGGGAGGAGGGGAGAGAGGCTCAGTGGGGGAGAAGAGGGACATCTGTAATACTTTCAACAATAAAGATAAAAATAAAGAAATAAATAAATAGATAAATATTTTTAAATTTCTTGCCAGACCACTAATGCATTTTTTAAAATGTTTCATTTTTTTGGTTTTAATATTTTATCTAACATTTAGTTTGCCTTCAGCATGACGATCAGTGAGGATATCTGTTCCACCAATTGCTAAAAACCAAAGATATGCTTCCTATTTTGATACCTATTTTTTATATCTAATATTACATTCTCTTCCTGCCTCTCAAAGCTTTGGCTCTTTTCACTGGGCATTGTGGTTACTACTTCCTTGGTAAAAATGTGATATGCTTCCCTCTAATTATTCATGCATTTTGGCTCCCCAAATTATGTTACGCACGTTATCAACAGAGTCCGTAGCCTATTCCAAACTTTCTCCTAATAGTAACTCAGTACGTTGGATCACCTCTAGGTAATAGTATTTTCACATAGCAAAAAACGCCTAATGATAATACTAGCTAATGGCAACTGACTGCTTGCTGTACTCCAACATTCTAGATGCATTTGCCAGTATTAGCGCATTTAATCTTCCCAGCATCTTACCAATTGGATGCCATTATTACTCCCATTTTACTGACTAGAGAGCAAATAATGGAAAAGCTGGGAGTCCAGTCCAGGGATTCTGTCCCCAGAGGTTGTCCTAATTACGGCACATGACTGCAATGAAGAGGACCGCCTCCTGAAAAGCTATGAGCTATTTGTAAACCTCGGTATGAATGTAAAATCTCCAAGGCAACGGGGGAAGGATCTGGAAGGGGGCATGAAAAACATTTCCTTTCTTCCAAAGCTGAAGAATCCGAAGCTTGAAAAATCTCAGCTTAGTTTCTACTTAGAAATAAGTTTGAGGCAAAATTTAGGTCTCCCGATGCCCACTCAACCCAGTTCACGTTTATCATACTGTAAATGTCTGGTAAAATGAAAATAAATACCCTATGCTGAACTATTCACCAGGGGCACCAATATAACTCTACACCATCAATTTCAAAGTTGGATTCTAAAATAAATATGCGAGACATAGCATACATTAATTAAACATGAACTGCTTCTGCTTGCTTTCTTGGAGCATAAGAGGGCTTTGGGGGAATGATTTGGACAACCCATGCATTTTTGCGCAGATAATCCGGTTAGTTCAAATTTTTCTCTTGTCTTAAGCAAATGTGTTTGACATAATTTCTCTGCTCATTTGTTCAAAAGTTATCTTTGTAAGTGCAAATTTTGAACATGCTCTGGAAAAATCTTTTCTGGTTAGCAAGTAGATAAAGTATGCAGCTATAAAGAGGAACCATTACATACAAATTCATTTAGCAAAACACTCAAGTTGTTTATACTATTTAGTGTCGGCATGAGAAACTGACAGAGTAGTTGGCAGTTTATTGACATAGGCCTTTTGATTTCCATGGATTGATTGCTGTTATTTTTTGTTATAATATTATTTTATAATCCATGGTTTAAAAATAGTACTCAAGGCACCTCCATATTTAGTGTCTTCCCTGCAATACTTTGCAAAGAGTGATATTCAGAGTCCTTAAAAAATGGGTATGTCATGTGCTGTGATGAATCAGAGGGGCGAACCAACCTCCCAGAACACATTTTAGCCAAAAACAATGCCAGCCAGTGTAACTGGACGAGTTTGAGCTCTAATGCCCTTTGTGAAAGTGTGGAGATAAAGATGCCCTTGTATTTTACCCTCTTATTTGTGTTGGGTTAATATTCTTGCATTGATTTTTCTACTCTTCACACATCTCCTCCTAGTAGCATGAACTTACTTGAAAGAAAGATACACTGTAAAAAACAAGAACAACAAAAACAGAGCATAGAAGCCAAATGTTGCTGGATGTTTATGGGCTGATTGAATTTTTGTACCTTGTGATGGAGATGGCTTGTGTTCTCACTTATTCAGTTTCCCTTTTTGGTCCAGGCACACTGGAGAGATAGACTTCTTCAGCCCCTTTCTGTTAGGTTGGGCCTTGTGGTCATTATAATCAATGGGATCTAAGGAGAAGTGGTTCAATGAGTCATAGCCAAGCCTAGGTATTCAATGTGAGATCCTCCAGATTTTCTTTCCTTGCAAGATGACTGAGGGGCCTCTTACTCCAGGTGGTTTAGTCATGAGGTTACAGAGCTTCCATTTACTTGGAAACCTGCATGATGTGTGAAGCAGGCCCATGTGGAATTTCCACACGGGATATGTAGCATTAGTAAGATATAAACTTTTGTTTTGGTAGGCCACTGAGATTTGGGATTTGTTGATAACAGTACCCTGGCTAATATATGTCTAATAGAGTGGTGAATGAACATGTTTCTATTAGAGTTAAACTCCTTAAAATCATCTGAATAATTTTGAGGATGATTATAAATTGTAGATAATATAATAACCCTTCTAAGTTTTATGTTGAGTTTCATTATATCCTTATGATATATACAATTAATAGATTTCCCCCTGAAATTTAATATACAGCCTAACCCTGATGCTTCAATGTTAAGGCTTGGTGTTCTCACTGAGATGCTTTGGTCCCTAACGTGCGATGACTGTTGTCTCACACAGACTTTGTAAGTAAAGGATCAACTCTTCCTTCCCCTCTCTCTGTTCTCCCTTCTCTCAGAAATGGATGCCTTTTATGTGCCCGAGGAGCTGCTGCTTTCATTTTTGCGTAGAATTTCAGCAACATGCCTTACTAGATAAAAGGGAAATGCCAAACTCATTGCCTAAAGAACCAGACACACTTTGTGTTCAATAATTCTGTTAGGTCTGTAAGAAGCCACAAGGTGCAGTTTGGAGGACTCGCCCCCTCCTCGCTGAAGGATGCCAGTTCATTGTAAAGTAAACGGCATGAGACTAACCTGCCTCTGTCCATGCAGCAGTTCATTCCTGCTCCATGGAAGCACTGTGGGCTTTAAACGAGACTTGTGGAAGCTGTCAAAAGAAGCAAACAGACAAAAAAAACAAAAACTTAGATGATGTGGGTTTAAGCAGTGTCCAACTTTTTTTTCAGTAAGACTTTTGAACTTTTAGAAAATGCCAATTTAATAGTTGTTTTATAATTTTTTTAAAAAAAAGCCACACACACAAAAAAAAAAACATGGAAAACATTGACTTAACACAAGTTAGTAAATTATTGTTAAACACCTGTATCCTAAATAATGTTACCTGTTTTGGGAGGAGGACAGGTGGGAGGAGAGAGGTGTCATATACAAAGATAAAACGTGTCGCTGTGCTTATATATTCGTAGAGGAAAAGAGCATATGCAGAAATGATCATGTAAGAGAAGATAGGATATCTATGACAATGAAGTACGGAGAGAGTTAAATTACAGTAAACTGAGGCTAGGTAACTGTGCATGGATCAGGTCACCTTAAAAGACTGGATTTTACAAATATATAAAATAAAAAGTTAAAGAATACAGTGTGAGTAAGGAACACAAACCAGAAAATTCTGGCTTTGGCATGGGGCTGGTGAATTGTTAGAGGGTGCAGAGAAGAGAGAATGGAATGGATTTGTCTGTTTGGAAATGGATAAATCTAGAAGTATAGATTGGAAGCTCATCAGAAGCATGTAATACAAGAGTTTGCCTAGAAAAAAATGGGAAAAGGGCCATTATGAATTTTGATAAGTTATGATGTGGGTGGCTCCCATAGAACTCGTTTCCTGAATTCTTCTTTTCTTAATCTTGTTGCTGGTGGACGTTGTGGAGCAGGGTGGAATCAGCAGAGGCTCCCGGAGCGGTGGCGCTGGGCCTCGGAGGAAGCACCAGCCAAGCTTAGGCTCACCGTGCCTTGCTCTTGATGAACCCCGGGCCCGGTGGAGTCCGTCTCTCAGCCTGTTAAACAGCCTGCCCGTCCTGTCCATAAAGCACTGTTACAGTCTACCCCGCCCAGCCAGGTATGCCCGAGGGCGACTCATCAAGACATTACGGTAAAACTGCCAAAAAATAAGCCAGGGTGCTCCTCCTTTGAACCAGCCCATGGTTCCCTAATATATCCCACATTAATAGAGACTTTACAGTGGACTGATTACCCTCCCCCCCAAAGCCTTAGCCAAAAATTGGCATACCCGAGATTGAAAACAGAGAGGTCAAGCCCCAGTGCCGTGCAACCAGCACTGCGTTTGTGAGCCTGGAAGATGAAGTCTGGGCTCTAACCCGCAGACAGAGACCGAGTCCCATGCAGGGCAGGCCAGCAGGCAACCGGGCCTCTGCCCCAGGCTGGGAAAGGGCCGGTGGGTCGCAGAGTCCCCGAGGGAGCTCCACTCATGCCAGCTTGGAATGAGCTCCGCGTGTTTATGTTCCTTTGCACTGCAAATTCTTTATTTCGTTACATGTTGTGAGAGGTGCAATCCTAGTTGTTCCAGGGCGAGTCTGAGGGTCTCCAATTTCCTTTCCTTTCCTTCCCCTGGTTTCCTCACCGTCTCCCCCATGTCCGCCTGGCTGTCGGATCACTCTGCCAGGCCTGCCACACAGCTGGCTGCCCAGTGGGAGTTTTCCCCGGAAATTAACGCCCCAGCTTCAAGCACGGCCCGGTGGCCCGTCACTGTGCAGTGTCCTCGCCTGCCGCCCAGACTCAGAAGAGACGACAGGAAACCGCGCCCGTCTCCTGACGGCCACAGGAGATGCTCCGTCCTTCTGCGCCCTGTTTGGGCCGCCCAGCGTGGGTTTCCTTTTGCTGTTGCGCCTTTTTCAGCACATCCTGTTCTTGTTCGCTCGGCTGGTTGGTTCGTTCAACAACTTCGGTCTGCTTCTCCCTCCCGTTCCCAGCCCAGCGATTAGTTCAGCTTTCAAAATACCTACTCTGTTCTGCAGGAATGCAGGCACATTCGGAGAAGGTTGAAAGGGAATTTAAATCGGTTTTCACTGATTTGGGTAGTGCCAGGTGGTTTAGGGTCCCTTTGATCTCAGTGTTTGATTTTTTATGAAAAAAAAAAAAGATTTCTTTTTAATCCCTGTCGGGGGGCAGCACGGCACCGTAAGCGGCTGGATGGGGCCGCCTGGCTTCCGTGCTCTGCCACATCTCGGGCGAGTTACTTTGAGTAAGTTGGTTAACACCCATAACCTGGGCTTTTCCTCCGTAAACTAGCCTTTCGTGTCCTGGAATTGTGGCGAGGGTGCAAGGAAAGGAAGCATTTGAGGCGCAGGCAGCACCCTTGGGACACGCGGGCCACGACTGGGGCTTGGCGCGGTGGCCGCTCTTCCTCGAGGTTCCCGCCAGCCTGGGTGCGCCGTCGCCCTGAAGGCCGCACGTGCCGTGCTCCCATCACGCTGCAGGAAGCATGTCTGCTTCGCCTTGCCTGGAGAGGCAGGCTCGCCGGGTAGCAAAGGCCGGGCCCGGGGAGCTTGTCCTGGACCTGAGCCGCTGCGCTGCGGAGGCCGGTGCCAGGAGGCTGACCGCACCGCCGTCACCGTGCCCGGGGCAGCCTGCAGCGGCCAGAGCCCCAGCCCGGCTGCCTCGGGCCACCGTCGGCCACCTCCCTTTATGCCCCGTTGCTTTGTATGCTATGACATGACAGGGGGAGAGATCAACCGAGCGAAACTCTGCCGACGGCAGGTGGATTCTGGCGGATTCTTTGTGTATGCCTATGTATGTACATGCACATACGCGCACACTGGTTTGTGCTTTTGTTTTTATTTTTGTTTTTCCACTGAGGAATTATCTAAGGACTCAATAGCATTGGAGTGAGGGTGCCAAAGGTTTGGGGAATGTAATTATTCTACTGTAAGGAAGGGGGGCAGTTGCTTTCCTTTCAATTTGTTAAACATGATTATATGTGAAAATAAGTTAAACAGTGTAACATTTCAGAGAATAGGTATAAACTACCTATTTAGTCAACTGGTCCCTGAGATTGTTAAGTGAATATTATTGGACTTAATGTATAAATAATAGTATGTTTCAGATTTTCATTAGGCTCATTGGATTCCCTAAACGATATGAGGTATTTAATAAGTGCTCCTTAAATGAATGTCTACCTATGAAAGTGCATTGACCATTTCTTAGAGTAATGAGGTAAGTGGGCAGTGCACATGGTCTGGTTTTAAGTTTTATTAATTTAAATTTGATGTCAACATAATTATTATAGGAAGAGGCTTTATTCTCTTATAAATGATCTGGAGCAATTGTAGAGGCGGAATTATATGTTGAATGGATTATATGGTGTGTGTTTTCTACAAAGCATCGTGTGCACTGAATTTATGGGACTTTTCCTCACCTTCTCATAGAAACTGCTCTTCCCGTCTTTGTGTTTGAGAATTACAAGTCACTGTCATCCCACAGTGGGATTTTGCAGATAGCATTCTGTGCTTTACGCATGATCCAGGATACCATTCACTCTGTCTTGAGCTCAGCATTTCGCATCTGCATTTCCACTACCATGAAGCTCCCTGTTACAATACATGTTTCTACATCTTTGTCTTATTTTATTTCAATACTCTGCTGTGGTTGATTAACCACAAGCTATATAAGCAGTAAAAAAAAAGAAAAAGAAATAACTTTATACAGAACCACTGTCAATAGAAGGTGACACAGGCTGAAGTGATAATAAAAGTTAAATGGAGAATGTATGAAGTTAATGTATGACATAATCGCAGTCTCCACGGAAGGTTTGGTTTATTGTGATCTTAAGGGAAGCAAGCTACTTATTGTTGAATTCCTGAAGGGCAAAGTAACCTTTACATAAATGCAACCTACTGAGAGATTAAGAAGAAATTTTAGTATATCTGTATAATTTTTTTGTAATGATGTTATAACTTTCCACATTCTTTTATAACAAATAGATGAAAGTATAGATTCAGGAGTAAAATGTCATTTTCTACTCCTGGGAGCTAATCGGAAATAAAGTATGCTGTAAAGCAATATTTATCAAGCCATGTCCAGAGACAGGAAACAATTCTAAATCATTGACACTGATCGTGTCTGTCACTCACAAAACACTCACTGAATATTAAAACTGGCAATATACCTGTTGAAACTCAAAAAGGTAGTTATAGATAAATAAAAGAATCTATTCTTTTACTCAATGAGGTGTAAACATAAGGAAACTATTATCCTAACAGAGAAGTCACAACAAGTTATTATGGGAAGTGAGAGATGTTAGGCCCAACCCCTTAATATTTTGAGTGTGATAGATTTCAGAGCAATCAAACATTCCCATAATACTTCTCCATATATCATTTTTGAGTGGGATTAGAAGACTGAATGTGCGTGATGTTTGTGCGTTCCAGGCATCAATAAAGGCAGTAACAGTAGCAGGAGTGGTGGTATAGGTTGTCTCAGAGGCAAATGTATACCCATGGTTTTTTGGCTCTGTCTTAGAAGTTATAATGAAGGGACACTTAAGTTAATCCATGGAGGGCTTAGCTTATTTGAGTCACTACATTCTGGAAAATGTGTTCCTTAACTTTCTGGAACCGGTAACTGTGTGTTCTTTGTGCATTCAGTGATAAACTTATACATCTTAAACTCACAAAGCTCTGGTACATAAACCAGAAATACTAATTTATAAATAAGAATTCTTTCCAGTGACTATAATACTTATCAACCCTGCCCCAAGAAAATTACTCTCTTTTAGTAACAAACTGTGTAGGAAACCAAATTGCCCATTAGAAAGTTACTTTTTGGTGGTATAAAAAATATATGAGGTAGCTTAAAGGTAATATTTCATAAAAATTATTCTCAGTTGCAGTGGAGAACTGGACTCCTCCAGCCCTCTAAATCCTATATTGTCTCCCTTGAACAGTGCAGAATGCTTGACAAAAGAGGGCTTTCCCTGGATATCATGGATCCATTTCTTTTCCACTTGGTCCCTTCTGGTGGCATATATCACATTTGGATCAGTTAGTATCAAAACTAGTTAAAGACTGTTTTTGCAGATCTAAGGTTCACTCTTTACTTCCTCTGTCTCAATTATTTCAGCTCTTTAAGTTCTTGAAGTTTTTATTCTGCAGACCTCAACTTGCATAGCATTTAAGACTCCGGACTCACCCACCGCACTCACAGTGATATGTGTGTGTTAGAATGACGATCCCAAAATATTTGCTTGATTTCCCTAATCTCAAAGTGATTACAGCCAATAAATATCAGAAAAACAGAGTTCTGGACCTTTGCCTGGACCTCTCACTTTGAGGAAAATATGTAAGCATGGGGTCCTAGAGCGCCTCCCTGGTTGTCCATAGAGATTTTCCTGACAAAAAATAAAAATGCTAATGGCTGCCATTTATGAAACACCTACTATGAGCCAGTCAATATTACTAGGGAATTGACCTACAGTTTATAATTTGACCTTGACAACAATTGAATGTGATAGATATTATTAAACCCATTTTAAAATTAATAAACTGAAGCTCTATTTATAAACTACAATAAATAGTTAAGGTTATTAAACTCCGCAAGTGAGAGATAGAATATTCAACTCAGTTCTGTCCAGCTTTAAAGATTGATGCTCCAACCAGTCTGCACACATGCTGCCTTCCAGGTAGTTACTAACGAGGCTTCGAGCGTGGCTTCGTTCTGCACTCAAGTTACCTGAGTCTGCCTTGTTTTATCTGCCCCATGTCACGCTCTTGCCCGAGAATTTGGTGACGGACAGATACTAGTCATTATTTTCACTAGGTGAGGCTACCTAGGTCTCAAAAAATACTTGCAGTACTTAGGATGTCTTCCAACACACCAAATACTGCTTCTTATTTCATCCAGGCAACCGACATCCTCACATGATTTCTCTAGACCAAGAGGGTTGCCTTTTAATGAAGTCTTTGTTCTCTAACGATGGACTGAGTACCATGTTCTTATTGACCTTGCGCTATTTGATAGCTGTGATATCAGTCTCGGTGAAATAACTGGGCTGCTATTAGTAGGTCCAGATGCTATACTGGCAGGAAGAAAAAATGCACAATTGGACTTTGTTTTGGTTTGGAGCTCGATTTTGTTTTTCACGTGCTGTGGCTTTGACTGTGGGATAAAGGTACCTCACATTCTTTTCTTTATTCTAATTTAAATGATGAATTATGTTTGTATGAATGACCTACTCACAATTCATAATGGCCAATCTCTGTGGGAGCTCATAGATAAGACAAGTACTGGGTTGTGTTCAGTTCTCACTGCGGTGACTGTAACTCCCTTTTTCTTTCATCAATTAACCAATCATAGCTGAAAAACAGTGAATTAATTGATCAGGTATAAACCTAGATGTTAGATACTGGAAATCTCTGGTAAGGGAATGCAGGTGTGTTATTTGTTAGCAAGACTGATACTAAGGATGTTTATCAAACTAACAGATATCAGTAAACCTAATTTAACAGGTGTTACAAATGCATGCTACCTTCAAATTGGTCCTTAATTTAAAATCTTTTTGGATTTAAACAAATGTCTATTCTTTTATAGCTTACAGCAATGTTTCTTCCTTTTTAAAGAGCATGAAGTGTTTGAAATGTTGAATATTTTCTCTCAACATTAGGGATATTTCATTAATTCTTGTATACATATATACACAGTAATTTTTTTACTTTAAATATTTATTTTAATTTTTCAGTTACAATATTATATTAGTTTCAGGTGTACAACCGGGTGATTAGACATTTATATAACTTAAGAAGTGATCATGTCCATAAATCTAGTACCTGGCACCATACATAGTTATTACAGTATTATTGACTATATCCCCTGTGCTGTACTTTACATCCCATGACTGTTCTGTAACTACCAATTTGTACTTCTTAATCTCTTCACCTTTTCCTTCAGCCCTCCAATCCCCTTCCCACGTCAAAGAAGACCCTTTAACACTTCTTTAGTACTGGTCTGGTGGTGATGAACTCCTTTATCTTTTTTCTCTTGTCTGGGAAACTCTTTATCTGACCTTCAGTTCTAAATGACAGCTTTTCTGGGTGGAGTAACCTTGGTTGTGGGTCCTTGCTTTCTATCACTTTGAATATTTCTTGCCACTCCCTTCTGGCCTGCAAGGTTTCTGTTGAGAAATCAGCTGACAGTCATATGGGTGCTCCCTTGTAGGTAACTAATTGCTTTTCTCCTGCTACTTTTCAGATTCTCTCTTTGTCTTTAACCTTTGGCATATTAATGATGATGTGTCTTGCTGTGGGCCTCTTTGGGTTCCTCTTGTTTGGGACACTCTGGGCTTCCTGAACTTGTAAGTCTATTTCCTTCACCAGGCTAAGAAGGTTTTCTGTCATTTTTTTCACATAGGTTTTCAGCTCCTTGCTCTTTCTCTCCTTTTCTGTCACCCCCATGATGTGAAAGTCGGTGGCTTGAAGTTGTCCCTCATACTATCCTCATTTTTTTGTACCTTTTTTTCTTATTGCTGATCTTCTTGGGTGTCCCGTGCTTCCTTGTCTTCCAAATCGCTGATTTGATTCTCTGCTCCATCTACTCGACTGTCGACGCCCTAGCATTCATTTATTTCAGTTAGTGTGCCCTTCATTTATGACTGGTTCTTTTTCATGGTTTCCATGTC
Organism: Miniopterus schreibersii; assembly: GCF_964146895.1. Taxonomy (NCBI): domain Eukaryota; kingdom Metazoa; phylum Chordata; class Mammalia; order Chiroptera; family Miniopteridae; genus Miniopterus; species Miniopterus schreibersii. The sequence goes on along the minus strand of NC_138111.1, from coordinate 61,969,465 downwards.
TGTTTTTATGCTGTTGAAGCTCTCACTAAGTTTCTTGAGTGTCCTTATAACCATTGTTTGCTTCCCTCCATTTCATTTCATTTCATTTTTTTTTCTGGAGATTTCTCCTGCTTTTTCATTTGTCTCTTCATTTCCCAGTGTGAGCCAGGTTGATGGAGACTCAGATATGGCACCTGCCTGCCAGCTTTGTGGGGAGAGGGCTCAACAAATAGCCACGGCCTCTGCCAGCACTTCTGTCTGGGAGAAAGCTGGCCCCCAGCTCTTGCTCTGGTGCCGCATAATTCAGTTCTTCTCTGAATGCCTCTGGTGCCCTTGGAGCTGCTGCACCAGCACTGGAGCTCAGAGGGAGGGAGTCTGTGTAAGTTTGTGTGTGGGCCCACCTTTTAAAAATATTTGTATTGATTTTAGAGAGAGAGAGAGGGAGAGGGATAGAGAGAGAAACATCGATGAGGGAGAAACATGGATTGGCTGCATCCTGCACACCCCCTACTGGGGATTGAGCCCACAACCTGGTCATGTGCCCTGACTGGGAATTGAACCAGTGGTCTCTTGGTTCATGGGTCGACACTCAACCGTTGAGTGACATCAGCCGGGCTGTATGTAGGTATTTTAAGAGAAACTTCCTGGGACTCCAGCAGCCTTCCACTCACTCAGCCGCAATCCCCTCTGGATTTTACAGCCAAAACTTATGGGGACTTCTCTTCCTGACACTGGAACCCTTGGCTGGGGAGCCTGGTGTGGGGATGGGACCACTCACTCCTCTGGGGAGACCTCCACACCCGAGATATCCCTCCTGATTTTTATCTGCCACACATGGGTGCAGGACCAGCCTGTTCTGCATCTCTGCCCCCTCCTACCAGTCTCAATGTGGCTTCTTCTTTATATCCTTAGTTATAGGACTTCCATTCAGCCAGATTTCAGGTGTTCTGAATGATGGTTGTTCTTTAGTTAAGTTGTAATTTTGATGTACTTGTGGGAGAATTTGAGCACCCCATTTACCTCTGCTGCCATCTTGACCAGAACCACACTTTCAGTAATTTTTATTTGGGAAAGCACATCAGGCCATACCCTCTGCCATGAATTCAATAATATTTACATGGTTTTTTATTCTACTGGTCACACCAACAATTTTAGATTTTATTTATATATATGAATATATCTTTCAACTATATATAGTTGAAAAGGCCAATAGCTAGAAGAAAACATGCCCAACACAATTCTAAAAATCCAGTTCTCCCTAGAATTTTAGCAAAATGTAGTTAGCAGAAGGTGTGTTACTGAAATTTGGAGATTCATAAGGATACACTTTATACTTGTTCTAAAAGAAAAACGATTTTTCTCATTTTTCATAATGAACTTTACAGCATATTGAAGACATCTGATATGTGTTCACATGTCTGAATAAATGTGTTTATATATTAAAACTCATTTAAATGTAAGGAAAAGGTATCTATTCCAGCTAGCTCAAAAAAAAGGAGTTATTGGAAAAACACGAATAGAATATACGGAGGATTCCATGGGAGCTATCAAGGCCTAAACCTGCCAGGAATGGAGACGACAGGGTCATTCTGAGAACAGATTAAGTGCAGCTCTCAAGACCTCCAGAGCCCAGCCAGAAACACTGATTTTTTCTCCTGCGCTTTTCTATTAATATAATACTGCTAAAAATCACATTTGCCTCCTTTCTCTTCTCTGCCAACTGAATTTGAATCCTTGTGCATAGTCTGCTCTCCCACATGACTTTGTCTAACTCCTGGTCATGATTTTGACTCTGTGAAACTTCCTGTCCCAGTTCTTATGGTACCTTTTATTTCACCTGCAGTAATAACTGAAAAAGTTCCATTATATTGCCCACTTCAGATACACGGGGGATCAGATCTGATTGTCTTATTTAGATTTTCCTACTAAGTATAAGTCTTTCAGGCAAGAAGTGAAGGTCAGCCACTCTTTCATGCATTGGGTCACCTGGAGTTAGGGGCCCTCAACTTGAACAATCAGCTTTAGCAATGGAAAATTGGGGCACATGAGAGTTTTCTTCCATGGTGACTTTCTTGGGGCCAGTTTTCTTTAGAAGGTGATGTTAGGGACACACACCCTGTAATGCCTCTAATTTAATGTAATTTCAGTGCAGAGAGAGTGTCAGAAGATACTTCTAGAAAGCCTCTGAAATCTCTCTGAAAAATAATCATTTGAATGGGATTGCATTAAAGACACTATTTTAGTACCTTTCTTTGCAGTTTGCTACTTTTATCCTTATAGAACAGCTTTCTTTCATCAGAATATTTTGTACTTTAACTTATATTATTTTGAACCCAAACTAGGCCTCATTTTGCCAAGGTTTGTGCATTTCATAATCTGAGTACAGATCTTGAGGGGGTTTTTCTTGCTTTAGCTTTCATGTTTCTATTTTCCCATCTCCTGTTCTTCCTTTCAAAATACAACATCCAAAATGTTATTTTCCCCATCACTTACCAAGTATGAATATGTTCTGTCCTTTCCCAATCTGGTGTCTTTAATTTCAATGCATCCTCTAAGTTAGATTCATTTGCCCTACACTCAACATGATACTACGCATCATTAAAAAATGTCAAATGCCCTATTTTTCCAGGACAACTTCCAAACTCACAATGAGAGTATCATTCTACTTCCTTTGTGCTTCTTTACAAACTCACCCTTCTGATTTTAATCACTACACTTTTCATTTTGTTATCATTGCTCTAATAAAAAGACACTTATACAGCTGGAAAGTACAGTGTTGGGCAAATTCAGTCTCTCTAAAGTGGCAGAGTGAAAATATTTCTTAGTATCTGTCCTGTTTGGGCTTTCTAGCGCTAGCTCCCTCTGAGGCTCACTCTTTCCTCTGGGTGTTTCCTCGGCACCTCCAGGCTTATATCCTCACATTTTAATTTCTCTTCTCTAACAGTTTCAACCAGAATCCCAGAATTAATATCTCTCCTTAGCTTGTCTTGCATCACATATCAAAAACCTATTATTAGGGCAAAGAAATGGAAAACAGTGACTCACTATACAAGGGCTATGTGTTTGTCCCTTAAGTCAAGAAGAAAGTATTAATTCCACCAATATTGCTTTGCCTGGGAGTGGAAAAGTTGTTCTGAAAGGAAAATCAAGAATCTATTGTTAAAAGAAGAGGGTAAGGGGGGAAATGATATTCCTTTATATTAAGCATAACAGGAATTGTGCACCTATCATACCTAGAATATATTTAAATGCTCATTAAATGAAGAGGATTTGCTCAGGCAAACAAAAGTAGTTTCATAGCTGTAGAGTTAGATTTTTGATGTCTTGGTTTGTGCATTTGCTTCTATTAAGAAAAGGAGCCCTGCAGTCACCACCCCACCTCGTGTTGAACTGTCCCTCCCCCCTTGTCCCTGCCCAGATCCCTTGGGCCCTCCTTACCTAACCGTGCTCTCAGAAAGGGCAGGGAGCTCAGTCATGCTAAAGCAGGACAGAACGATAGCAGCTTACAGTGCTTGCTCTCTGTGAGTGTGTGTCTTTTACAAAAAATAAATAAAAGTTTTAGGTAAAAAAAATTCAACTATTTATTTGTTCAAAACATATTCATTGAGCACCTTTGCTTTGGGGAGATCTGTTTTCCTGGCGTTACCCCAGAAAGTATGTTCTAGGTGATATATTAGCCTAAGCCAACGAGGGAAAATGTGTTCTTAGTCTATCGTCAGAAGGAGCCATATGGCTTTGTGGTCCAACTGAAGGTCTCAGGCCTGTTTCTGCAGAACAGGAAATGGGGTAGGTAGGACTGTCATTATTATTCCACTTTTATTAAAAGGATAGTTTTCTTTGTTAAAATATACATGGTACAGGCTAGACATATAAATTCTTTAAGTGCAACTTAAGAGCTGTTGTCTCAAAATCTCCTCATATCTCAAATCATTAATGCCTTTTTAATGTGAAATTTCTTCCTATAATGTGGGGATTTACCAGTTTTTCGGGTTTTTTTTTTGTGTTTTTTTTTTTTGGTAGAGATTTATTTAGCAAATCACATATATCCGGGCCCTACTATGCTTGCATTTTAGTTTTACTTTTCATGCCTAGAAACAGTATTCTCTTGAATAAAGCTAGCTTTTATTGCCCTCTTTGAAGCTCCCTTTTTTCTGCTCATTCTTTGAGCAACCTCTCATTTGTCCCCAAGTTTGGATAGACTGAGACTGTGCAGTCAGAACCCAGGTCCCCGTCTGACTCCACAAGCCAGTGGCTGGAGTTTTCCCTGCACGCAGGAGGTGTGTGGGTGTGATGACTGGGTCAGGACGTTTCCTTTCCGCACTTATATTTTATCGCTCTCTCCCACCCGACGTAGTTCATCGTCTTCCCACTGTAAATGTTAACACTAACGCTTCCTTGAGCTTGCCATGTGATTAAAGAAGTCAGTGCATTGTATGCGTTTTGCCCCTTTACCTTGCCCACTTGATTAGTTCGCACTCAGCCTTTAAAAACCACTCCCAGGTCACTCTTGCTGACGCTTTCTTCCTGCTGTCAATACAGCCCCTTTCTTTACCCCCTCCTGCAGCACTGCGTGTTGGACTCGACTTGCCGATCTGTGCTTTGATGGAGCCGCATGTCTGTTTACTAAATACATGGTCCCTGGGAGTGCGTGGCCTCGGCCTTGGCATCTCTTCATCTTTCACAATTAAAAAAGTGCCTGGCACACAGCAGATGCTTAACACATTTGTGGAATGGATCAGTCCCTGGGACAAAAAGTTCCATTTCATAAGACACCTCCAGTTTATATTAGTAGGAGCCTAGAGAAACGTCTCAAGAAGGATCATGAGACGAAGTGAAGGAAGTCCCATAATCTGTTGCCATTCGCCAGTGAGCTCTGCCATGAGTACACTGTGGGGCTTGGGAGCTGACAGCATGTATACTTCTATTTGACAAGCTTACATAAAGGACTACTCAAAAATTTAAAAATACCTGTTTTCTCTCTTTCTATTAAAAGTTCAAGCACTTTCTCCGGTAATATGCCTCTTCTCAAGAACAAGACAGGCTTTCTTACCACGCGCCTACTCACATTGCCCAGTAACTAGCAGTTGTCACAGGGTCCTATGATTTGGTATACGTACATTAATCATAGCCATCCACATTTTCTTCTGGCTGTGATGTTATGGTATCCTACAGGGCTGTATTTGTACACCAGTATATCTCCATGTCTTAGAACAGTTCCAGGCATATTGTGGCACGTGGTTGTTACTCAATAAATGTTTGCTGAGTTGAGAAGCAGCTTAAATCAAGGGCAAGAAAGGAATAAAAGCCTTATAATGGAAAGAGCAGTCTTCGAGGGCTAGTATGTATATATGTGTGAGGGGAACAGTAGGTACAGAAGTCGTGAATTATGAATAAGTGAGAACAGTTGCACAGAATGTGTCACGATGATTTAGGCAATTTTATTTGGACCTTAATTTTCTTACTAGTAAAATGAAGATGCTGTTTTTCATAATTTCTGAGATACTTCCTGGTTTCTCTGATACTACCTCAATCCAAAATAATAATAATAATAATAATAATAATAATAACCCTTATCAAAATAAAAGCATCAAAAAAAAGAAGGAAAAGGCCCATAGTAGGTGTTGAATAATTTATTATTATTTGTGTATTAATTCCCCATTTATTATATAAGAGTGTTACTCTAATAGCCTATTTCAATAGATAATGGATTTAAATAGCCACAAATTGACAATGCTAGAAGGATTTCTTCCTAAACCCTTTCCTTATGGGTCCCATTTCTCACATAATGAAGCATCCTTTATAGCAGATTGAAATAGAGTTTTAAACTGACTTCATTATTGCTATAATGTAAAATGTAAGTAACCTATTCTCAATGCCTGCATGCTATTGTTTCTCATGCATTTTTTTCTGGAAAGCCTAATGTTTTCCACAATTTAAAATATCATATATATAATATAAAATATTATATTTCATAATATAAGTAGGTCTTATAAAAATAACGTATAACATTTATAAATATTATAATAAAAAATATGTTTCTATATGATCAACTGAAGTCGAATAAGGTTTCTTGGAGTTTGAGAAGCATTGCCAAGGCATAACTAAGAAATGCACCTAGCGTTGGTGAGACATACTGGAGGATCGACAGCAGGAAGACAAGGAATAAAGTGGTTGCGTGATGACAACAAACACATGTGTGTGTGAATACCCACCCCACAAACACGCACACTCGCCTGCGTGACTGAAGCACAGAAATATGGTAATAGCCATTTGTTTGGAGGAGTGCCAGGCTCCATGTCTTGGTTTTTACCAGATATTTTTAATTTCTTAATTGTTTCCATAGAAATCATGATTTAATGGCTTCCGGTGCTTAAAAACTCTGTCACTAAGATGCCTTAGGTATAGCATTTGCAGTTTGGGGCTGTGACCTGCAGCGTGTGCGTCTTTCTTTATACCTGTTTGTGTGGCTGCTCCAGGCGCCAGGAGTGAGCTGCCCTCCTCGTGTCCTTCAGAAGGTGCGTGATGACGCAGTGGTGGATATTAGCATCGCTCTCAAGGAGCATGCATTCCCCCATCCATGCGTCGACTTCTTAACTGCAATAGTGGGCTGAGCTAAGGGCGGACACCGCAGGAACCTGGACGGCAGAGGGAAGGGGGAAGCCAGAGGATTCGCCCTCAACCTCCCCTCTACCTGCGGTGGCATCTGAAGCAGCAACTGTGTTTCTTGGTCACAAAGAAGATGAGGTAAGGGGCTGAGGAAATCCTGTGCCACTTGTGAAAACCCAGTTTGCGTGGCATAATTTAATATTTTTCTCACTTACCAAAGCATCGTCTAAAATGGTTGTACACTTTTTAGATTGTGACTTGCTTTAGTAGTTAGCTTCTAACTACCTGAAGCTTGATATAACTTCAAGAAATACTTAGAGAAAAGGAGGTAGGGCAGGCCAGCTTGAAACGACATTGCTGCAAAGCCGCCAGATGGGGCGAGGGCGCCCGTGTGTACCAGGCCAGCCTCAGGGCCGCCAGGATCCCGGCCATGGGGGGGCCGAGCCATCGGGGCTGGAAAGCAGCGGTGCGGTGTCGCATCTCAGAGATGGGCCGCAGGGGTAGGCCAGGGCCTCTCCAGGAGGCAAGTGGCAGTGTCATCGAGCAGGACAGACCCTGAGATTTTGAAGCAAAGAAACCAAAACCCAAAGAAAGAAGGCTAAGGTCATTTTTAGGGAGCTACACTGTTTGTCTGCCCCAGCTCTGCAATGGCGCAGTGAGCCTCGCCTCTGCTAGTCACTTTGTCCTGGCCACCGAGGGGAAGGACAGCCAGAGTGCTCTCGAGAAGGAGCGAGGGAGGCGGTGCTCTTGAGAGGCCGCCAAGGAGTGAAGCCAGCAAGAAATAACTCTCCCTGGGGATGCGCAGAGAGCAGTTCACACAATACACTCAACCACGGGGCACGAAAGAATCACTGTTCCATCCCCTCTCTCAGCCAGAACCTTCTTGCACAACCTGCCGTTTCTTAGAGATGAAAATAAGAAGAACATTGGGGGTTTTTATTTCTTTTTTGAAGCACAATTTTTCTTCATCAGTTAAATTTAGCATTGATCCTTAGAGGATCGGTATTGCATTTTTTAACTTTTTATTTTGGAATAATTATAGATTTACAGAATGTTCCAAAATCATACAGAGAATTCCCTTATACCCTTCACCCAGTTTTTCCCAAGTATCTTTTCTAACTGTAATATAATAACAAAACCATCAATATGTTCTAAAAGAATAAATATTTTACACTATCCATGAAGGAAGGGCTGCATTTTAAATTTTTTATTGAATTTACTGGGGTAACATTGGATAATAACATTATATAAATTTCAAGTGTACAACTTCATAATATGACATCTGATTACTCCCTTGCGCGCTCACCACCCCAAGCCTAGTCTTCTTTCACCGTGTATTTGACTCCCTGTAGCCTTGTAGTCCTTGACATACACCCTTCATCTCTGATAACTGCAACCCTGGTATCTTTCAAGTATCTTTGCAAGCTTTATGTGCCATTGGTTAGTGATCCAGGGTTAGTTTTGATTGTGTTAGAAGCTTCACTGTATGTGAGGGTAGAACAAAAAAATATGGTTTGCCAGTTTGATAAATACTGATTGTGTTTACTGGGATTTTCCTGGGTCAGGAGCTATAGTTTTTTCATGTCTGATATTTACATAAATATAGCAAATGTAAGACCTTGTCTACAGAACATTTTAAACAGAACTCAACTATTACAAGCAACAAAATTATTCTCACACTAATCAGTTTGTTGAGTGTATCTGCCAATTTAGGACTAATTAGTTAGGATTAATTAGAAGGATTAATGATAGAAAACAAGATGAACCAATCAGAATAGAATTAAACATATAATAAAAATCTGAAAATGTGCGGCTGCTGATATATTCATTTGAATATTGAACTCTTAGAAAGCTTTCTCAGTTAGTAGAAAATGTCTTCCAATTTTTAATCTGTATACTCACACCATTCTCTCCATCTGATATGCTTTCCTTCAAGGGCTCCATGAGTTAACTTACTGTGTTCACTGCTGTAAAGTTCACTTCAAATGCAATTCTAAAGAGCTTCCAAATTCGTCAACAGGAAGATTTTTATCTTTTTATTTCTCTTTTCTGAGCCCATGTATATGGCTTTTCTTAGACTGTAAGAAAAGTATAATTAGTTTTATATTGTACTCTACTGCTACCATCTGCCAAATTAGAAGCATACTGAGGACACAATCTGCATTTTATTTATTTTTATGTTCCAACCCAGGGAACTGCATTCTTAGATTTGGTCTCTTGTGCTTGATAGATGGCATTGGATTTAACTTCTTATTTTTTTTATTAGCTACTTGGCTATCAATGGAAATAACGTAACAATGGCCAATGACTCTATCGTGAAGCAACCTGAGTGTTCCACCAAGAGAACTCATCTCTTTCTCCTAAAAGTAGAGGATTATATAACTACGCAAAGATTAATTTTTTGGTACAAAAAAGAAAGAAGAGGAAAGAAATGTGTTTCTTTTTTCTTCTACTCAAGAGATGAATGCAAACTTCCCAAAGAATATTGTCAAGAACCTCAGTACCCTTTACCATTCATTCTCTGTATCCTGGAGACTGTCAGACGGCCCCCTTCAGTTTTCAAGATGGTTTCAGAAATCACTGGGATTTGAGAAGCTCTGTACCACCCGCCCGCTCCCATGTCAATGTGGCTACCAGTCCAGTGGGATCAGCAGTGCCACCCCCACCCCCACCCAAATGACCACACGCCGTCCTCTCATGGTCTCAAACAAGTTCAGTTTGGGGACTGCTTGAAAGGCGGTTGTGGCAGTGAGCTAGAGTGTGTGTAAAACATTCGCGTAATGCCTGCCACATAGTAAATGTTCAATACATGCTACTTACTGTGTAAAATAAGGTAATGGACCTCTGCTTATATGAGTATTGAAGCTATTTGGGCTCTAGAAATCACAGAGATTTATCCACTAACCTGATGAGCTAGTTAAGGATCTATCCACACTAGCACCTCTGAAAAGAAGCATTAGCTGATGCCACACTTTCGGCTCTTAGTATAAAATCACCACATTACTGCTGGCTCAACGTTGCCGAGGAAGATAATTGCAGGGACTAATTTTATTGAGACAAATTTTATTGTGCAGAAATAAAATACCGAGCTGAATTTATGAAGGCAGGATGAGAACACAGGATGGCAGGGGGATAAGGTAGGAAACATTAAGCCTTGGTGCAGTTACTTCTCAACCCTCTGTCATTAAACGCCACTCACATGGCAAACGAATGTGTGCATTTGGCATCCCTACCGCCGCTCCCATCCCTGCAAAAAACACCTCACCCTTAGGGGGTCAGGCACAGCCTAGGACAGGAAATATGAGTTTGCTAAGCATGAGGTACCGAGAAGCCATCTCTGTAAATCAGCACTCTGTAGTGCATGGGCCTGAGATGCATGCTGCCCATGGTTTTTTTCACCATTATGTGAATTTATTGCCTGCAAACTATGCCACAGCCTCAGAAACTGAACTCCCATATTTATCCATAGAAGAACATGGTGATAATCTCAACCCTGTCTTCAAAGATGTATTATATGCAGCTCTCTGCAAAAGGAAGGGAACGTATTGCTTTTTCTATGCTAGTTCAGCCTGGATCTTCCTGGGCTATGAAATGTCAGTAGCTGTGAATTGTCCTGGAACCTGCTGCATGATTTTGAGACAGTTCCTCTGTACGTGGAGATTTGGCTTCGAAGACGACGGTTTTTTTCCTGCTTGGGCGCCCAGCCTGCATCTTGCATCACTCCGTGAGTAAACACGAGTCCTAGAGTCATGGGGAAGGGCGTTATTGAGATAGGAGCAGAAAGCAGGCAATAATTATTTCAACCACACACTGGTAAGTATGTCTTAAAGAAAATTAAACTATCATAGTTATATAAAATTAAAAACCATATCTCCTCAAGGTCACAATTTCTAATGCCTAGAAACAATAGGAAAAATAAAATGTATGATATTTTACCTCAATATTTGCTTATAGTGTCATCTTCACTCTGGGTCAAGATGCAGAATGACCAGTTTTTTATTATAAAATTATTTCATCTACCTGATAGACAATTTTCAAGAAAAGTAAATATGTATAAAATTAGGAACTCCCAATTCTGGTCACCTTAGTGTGACTGGAACTAGATTCCCTTCCCACCTTAAACAGCCGGAACACTGGGCAAGTATATGAAACACTTGACAATGGGCAGCACTAGACTGTGGTTCAGAAGAGAATGGAAAAGAGCCAGAGGAGACTTACAGTCCCGCTGGAATTCTGCCTGGAGGCATTTTCCAGATTTTAAGGCCGGGAGGGGAACTTCAGAGAAGCATGGATCATTTGAAAAAACAGATAAAAATATAGGAAGATGAGGCAGGAGAAATTTGCAGAGTGGGAGCTAAGCAGGGAAAGAGGTACAGACCACATATGGGTCCCTTGGAACATGTTGCTGCAAACTCAGCTATGCATATGTATGATGAAATCCCACAGAGCTAAGAAAGGACCCATTGCAGAGCTGCAAGGTGAATGCTCCCTGAGCTTGCTCGGGACTTGGGAGGTCTGTCCAGTCAGAGCAGAGAGACCTTTTAAGCACCTGAGACATTCTATGGACACCACAGAAATGCCTCACCTTAAGGAGAGGGCTAAACTCTAACTAAAATAAAGTTCTCTCTACAGCAGCCTTGAAAGGATCAGGTTAACCCCCAAATTTATTAGTTGCCTATAGAAACAAAGTTCAGTGATTTTTAAAGAAAGAGAAAAATTCAAAACTTAAAAACATTCAGTCAAAAATTACTAGAAATGAAAAGAAACAGGAAAATGTGATCTCTAACCAGCAGAAAACCAGCAGTCAATGGAAACAGATTCATAAATGACAGATGATGGAATTAGCAGGTAAGAATTTTAAAGCAACTGCTAAAAATATGCTCAAGAATTAAAAACGAAAACATAAAATTCAAAAGGAGATGAATGGAAGATATTAAAAAATAGAACCAAGTAAAACTTCTAGAGCCGAAAAATATAATACAGCAAATGAAAACATTTACCAGGTGGCATTAAGATCAGAGAAGATATGACAGGAAAATAATAACACTGAACTTGAATGCGTACCATCTCACTTGGAGCACAAAGAGAAAAGCAATACTGAACAGACAGTGTAGTAATGTCTTGAGAACAGCACATGAGTGGTCATCGATTATTGTCAAAACTGAAAATTATTCCATGGCAAAGGAAAGTTTTTCAACCAATGACGCCAGAACTTGATATCCATATCAAAGAATAAACCTAAAACTTTAATTTAGACCATTTACAGGAACTCAAGTGGCAAAGTTTCATGACCTTGGCGTAGGCAACCATTTTTTACACAGGGCACACCAAGCATAAATAGTGAAGGAAACAGATTAACACTGGACTTCCTCAAAATGAAACACTTCTACTTTTAAAAATGCTTCACTAAGAAAATGAAAATGCAACCCCAAACTGATAAAAATACTTATATCTTGTATCAAAATATGTAAAAGAGACTTACAACTCAACAATAAGACAAACTGCCCAATTTAAATGAAAATATGCAAAACGTTTGACACTTTATACAAAAATAATGACTAATAGGTATGTAAAAAGATATTCAACATCTTTAGTTATCAGGGAAACACAGATTGAAAACCCAGCGAGGTACCACTTCACAATAACTAAAATGATTAAAATTTAAAAACCTACCAACACCAAATTTTGGCATTTGTGAAACAAGTGGAATTCTCAAACCTTACCACCTCTTTGAAGGGACTTGGCAGGTTTGTTCAAACACACATACTTATATACTCATAAAGAATTTTCCTCCTTGGAATTTACCCTAGAAAAATGTTCACACAAAGACATGTACATAAATATTCTTATCAGCATTCTTTATAATTTTCAAACACTGGAAACAACCCAAATGCTTATCAGTAGACAAATAGATAAACAAATTGTAGTACTATCATGCAATAGAATATTTAGCATACTGAGCAATAAAGAGGAACTAACTACTAATATGTGCAACAACACTGGTAAATCTCAGATATGTGCTGAGTGAAAAGGAGCTATGCAAAAAACCCAATGACATTATGCATTCAAGGAATGCGCTGGATGAAAGAATCCGAATATATAAGGGTCTATACTATTTATAGAAAATTCTAGAATATGCAAAACAATAGTGAAAAAGCAAATCAGTGGTTCTCTGATGCCAGTTAGTGTTGTGGTTGTTGCAAAGGGGTAGGAAAGGAGATTTGGAAGTGACGGAAATGTGCTATACATTGATTAGGGTGGGGTTTACCTTTGTCAAAAGCCATTGAGAGGTTCACCTAAGATAAGTGCACGCTTATTTTATGTTAATTATACCTCAATATATTAAGCCACCCATAATACTATACCCAGTGGCAATCACCATTAGCACTTTATATATTCCCATTCAGATTGATAAAAATGCATATTTTTATATAATTAAAAGTATTTTTTAAGGAGAAGAAATGTTTTGTTTTGATCAGTATCTGATTTTTCTGCATCCTTCAGAATAAAATCTTAGTAATGGAATTACTGAACCAAAGAATTTGAACAGTTTTAATGTTCTTAGCACATATATCCAAATGAATTTTTAGAAATTTATTGCTATTTACATTTACCAGGTCTTATATTTTTAACTAAAAATTATATACAAGACATATATTTGTGTTTTCCCTGCCCAGTAATAGCTCGTAAGAAAACTCTAGGGAAAGGGGTAAATGGAGAGTTGAAGTTCAACATGTACAGACTTTCATTTGTAAGAAGAATAAATTCTGAGGACACGATGGACGACCATAGTTAGTAATGCAGGATCGCATACTTGGAAGTTCCTGGAATTGCTCCTTAAGCATTCTTACCACACGCACAAAAATGTGAGGTGACTGATGCATTATCTCGATCTTGGTAATCAGTCCACAATGTATATTTATCTTAAATCATCATGCTGTACACTTGAAATACATACGAATATATTTTTCAATTATTCCTCAACAATGTTGAGTGAAAAGAGGAAAAAGGGAGACGACTCCAGACCCTGAATTAAAAGTTGATCGATGCTACAGTACAAAGGCCGCTGCTTCCCTAGCTCCCCTCCAGGGACAGGGCTGTGCCCGTGATTTTCCATGGGGAGGCCGGAGTCTTACGTGCTGCATCTGAGGGACGACATGCTCAGGGACATCTGAAGCATGAAAATGCTCCACATTGAAAGGAGGGATGGAGACAGTGGAGCCAGATGCTGAACAGGAGTAGCCGGGAAACCCGAGTGCATTTACAAATTCTCGTTTGGGCTATTATTTTAACTCTGTTTCTGATGAACACATTCTGAGTGAAACTTAGAGAAATGACAGTTTACTTTCCTCTGCTTTCCAGCCTTTGCGTCCTGGCCATGGTACCTTGCAGCCTGAGTCACTTGGGAAGAGCACAGTGCATGGAGAGCTCTTCTCTCACTTAGGGGAAAGCTTCCCTCGGAGCTGCCCGCAGCCCTGAGGACCTTCTCTGTGGAAAGTCCACTGCTGCAGCTCCGGAAAGCAATTTGCTTTTTGGGCATTGTAATAGTGTGCTTATATGCCTGCACTCAGGCGAGCCTCTGAAGCAGAAACATATTAAAGTTTTTAGAGTGAGTTTAATATACCACAGCAATAATTCAAGTTCAGATTCCTCAGGATTCTAGGCAATATTGCATTCCAGTTTTCATCGCAAGTTTGTGGGAACAAGCACATTTCTTTTTAATGCAAGAAAGCAAACTACCAACAAGAGCTTTTTAAAAAAAAATATTTGCTAGCCCCTAAAAGCCATCGTTACTTATTTTATTATTCATTTGGCTTTGTGTTTTCAAATCAAGTGTCACTACTAACAAAGACTGTATATATATGAGTGACACCAATAAAACGGATCTGTGAGTAAAAACCTAGTAGACAGTATGGCCTCATTGGCACCCTCAGGGACAGAGTGAAGAAATAAAAGGAGGCATAAAAAACAATGAAATCAGCATAAGCTCACATATTAACTCTGGACAGAAGTCCAACTGCTGCTCCCAGAGCTATTTGTATGACACACATGGAGAGAAAGGCTTATTATCTGAACAATAGTGACATATTAAGCCATTGAGCTAGGTAAATTGCCTTTAGTGTCTTATTTATCTTCCCCAATAAGTCTATGAAGAAGCCACATGGGGAAATTGAGGCATGCTATGGAGAAGCAGTTGTCTGAGGCCCATCAGCAAGTAGAGACCAAATATAAATCTAGATCTGTTCGCCTTTCATCCTTCCTGTTCCTTTTTTGCAGATTTTCGTAGTTTATCTTTTTTAGATTCCTTTTGATACATAGGGAAGTCAAGCATGGCAGTGTTTAGAATCTCAGGATAGTAAAAAAAAGACAGGATAAAGGTCTTTTACATACACCAGCAGTCACATGGCCCAGGTTAGCTGAAAATGCTGTCATTCATTCATTCATTCATTCATTCATTCATTCATTCATTCGTTATTTCCTGGCTGTTTATATTAAAGTACTATGTTTTAATCATATCTACTAAAAACAGAAAAACCTATTTCTTTTACAGTTAGAAGAGATATTATTGCTCATTTTGGGGTCTTATGCAAGTCCTTATTACAGTCTACTGTGTTAACAAAAACAATACCAGCAGCTATCTCATATGAAGCCTTACTTTGCCCCAGGCACTGTGCTAAGCACTGAACATATCTCACTCAATTTAACGTATCTTTCAACTCTGACAGGTAGATGGAATTATCTGCATTTTACAGTAAAAATGTAGTTTTTCTTAAATCCTTTCAATTACTTCACAGATATTTAAGGAACACATTTTATGTGCCACGTACATAATATAGAAATGAATAAAATAAAAAAAATAATTATGGGGTAATATAATTTTGAATAACTTAGTGTCCCCTGGAGAGTGGTCAAGGAAAAGGTGGCATTTAATATGAGAGCTGAGGTCAAAAAGGAGCAAGAGCATTACAGATAGAATTAAAGTGGTGGGGTCATAATGGGTGGGGAGGGGAATGCTAATGGAGGAAACCGAAGATGACAGTAAGGCGAAATCAGACAGAGCTTTGTAAGCCTCCTTAGTGGCATTCCTATTACAAGTAGCATATTCAGATACCTTAACTAGGTTATAGGGAAGGGGCTAATTAACTTGATTTAACTTTTTTAAGGAATGATGCTGCAATGAACATAGGGAGCATATATCTTTGTGAATAAATGTTTTCAAGTTTTTCAGGTAGCTACCCAGAAGAGGGTTTGCTGGGTCACATGGTAACTCTATGCTTAATTTTTGAAGAACTTCCATAGTGGATGTGCCAGTCTACATTCCCACCAGCAGTGAGTGGGGGTTATTTTTCTCACAATCTCTCCAATACTTGTTATTACTTGTCTTGTTGATAACAGCCACTCTAACAGGTGTGAGGTGGTATCTCATTGTAGTTTTGATTTGCATTTCCCTAATAGCTATAAAAGTTGATGATCTTTTCATATATCTGTTGGCCATTTATAAGTCTTCTTGGATGAAGTGCCTGCTCAGGTCCTCTGCCCATTTTTTAACTGGGGTTGTTTTTTGGTTTGGTCTTACATTGTGTGAGTTCTTCCTATATCATGAATATTAATCCCGTCAGAACTGTTGTTTGCAAATATCTCCCAATTTGTTGGTTGCCTTTATGTTTTGGTGGCAGTTCCTTTTTCTGTGCAGGAGCTTTTTATTTTAATATAGTACCATTCATTTATTTTTGCCTTTACTTTCTTGCCTTTGGGGTCAAATTCATGAAATCTTCTCTAAGACCAGCATCCATAAGTTTAGTACCTATGTTTTCTTCAATGTAACTGATTGTTTCAGATCTCATATTTAGGTAGTTGATCCATTTTGAGTTAACTTTTGTACATGGGGACAAACTGCATTCTAGTTTCATTCTTTTGCATGTAGCTTTCCAACTTTCCCAGCACCATTTATTGAAGAGGTGTTCTTTCCTCCATTGTATGTTTTGGCACCTTTGTCAAAAATAATTTGTCCATATACATTTGGGTTTATTTCTGGGCTCTCAGTTCTTTTCCATTGGTCTGTGCATCTGTTTTTCTGCCAGTATCATGCTGTTTCGATTACCATTGCTTTGTAGTATAATTTTAAGTCAGGGATTGTCATACGTCCAGCTTTGTTCTTTTTTTCTGAGGATTGCCTTGGCTGTTTGTGGTCTTTTGTGGTTCCATACAAATCTGATGATTTTTTGTTCTATTTCTTTAAATAAATGTCATTGGGATTTTGATGGGGATTGCATTAAATATGTATATTTAAATGTATGTATATATTTATGTATATATTTATATACATATGTATATGTATGTATACTTTGGGTAATATAGGCATTTTAACAATGTTTATTTTTCCAATCCATGAACATGGAATATCTTTCCATTTTGTTATGTCTTTTTCAATCTCTTTTAATAATGCTTTGTAGTTTTTAGATTATAGATCATTCATATCATTTGTTAAGTTTATTCATAAGTATTTCATTCTTTATGTTGCAATTGCAAAGGAATTGTTTTTGTACCTTGAGAATATCATGCTAAGTGAGATAAGTCAGACAGAAAAAGTTAAGAACCATATGATTTCACTCATATGTGGGATATAAAACTGAAAGAACAAATAAACAAATAAGATAAACAAACAAAACTGATAGGCACAGACAAAGTATGATGGTTACCAGATGAAAGGGGGATGGGGGGAGAGTAAAGGGTAAAGGAGGCCAAATATAAGGTGACAAAAGATTATTTGACTTTGAGTGATGAGCACACAATACAATATACAGGTCATGTATAATAGAAATATACACTTGAAATCTATATAATCTTATTAACAATGTGACCTCAATAAATTTAATTTAAAAATAGTACATTAAAAAAATACTCTGGTTGCTGTGTGTAGAATGATTAGTGGGGGGTGGAATTAGAAAGTTCTTACCATGATCCAAGTACTATCTGATGGTGGTTTGGATGTGGATGGTAATGGTTGAAAGGGGAGAGGGAGAGGAAGACATATTTGGGAATGCTAATGATTGAATGTGTGATGAGGTGTAGAAAAAAAATCAAGGATGATTGTTAGATTTTTGGCCGATTACCAAGTGCATGGCTGTGCCCCCATCTAATTGACATGGAAGAACAAAGAAGGACCAGATTGGGAGTGGGGGAAGAGTTCTGTTTGATGCCTGTCAATTTGGAAATTACTAACTTGTCCAAGCACTCAGGTGGTTACTCTAGGATTTAGAGCCAGTTTTATCTGATATCAAAATCTGAGTTCTTATGCTATTATATTAGATTTCCACTATCATCTATCTACTAAAGATTCTTAGCTCTGAAAGCTTTGTGAACTCTATGATCATCCTGTTTTACTTGGCGAAGTCTTCAACTTCAATGATATCTTCATTTCATTACTAGAGAAATCTTCATAAATGAATATATTATATCTTTTATTGAAATCCTCATCCAAGGATATGTTTTTATTGATACTAGAGAGAAGGAAAGAGAAAGAGAGATCAGTGTGTGAGAGAAACATTGATCAGTTGCCTCCAGTATGTGCCCCACACTTGGGATTGAACCCGCAACCGAGCATGTGCCCTGAAAGGGAATCAAACTAGCAACGTTTCGGTACACAGATGTCACTCCAACCGAGAGCTACACTGGCCAGGGCTATATCATTTTTTATTTTTATTTCTGAGGTACGCAACTAAAGATGCAATTGAAAGTGTGTAAGGGGAAATGGGGGAACAGAATTTTCATCTTACCAGACCTCAGTTAATATGAAATACAAGTGCCCTGTTAAAATTATAATCTTTATCCTAATCACAGTTTGATGTTAGGTTGTAATTGTAGAGATAAAAGAAAATGTAAAGTTAAATAGAAGGATAGGTTTGTCTTTTTCAGGGTCAAAATATAGGGAAGAACTGTATTGGTGAGAGCATGTCTGAGTACTTTCTGCATTATAAATGACTTTGGGATTAATGAGTTAAAAATGTGCTTTAGAATAAACTAGTGGGAAAGCAGAAGGCAGCCAGAACCTTCCTGTCTAGTATCATTTTGTATATTACTCGCATGCTATTATTTGATACGACTGTCATTCCTGTCCTTAACAGAAGTATAAAAGGGTGCTTTTACTATATTATTAGTGGAATTCTATAATTCTCTCTTTCATAAGTACAAGGACTTACTTTCACTTAATATTCATGCCACAGTTAATTTATTATTAAAATATGATGGGAGGCTCATAAATATCATGTTCCCATAACACAATTAATGAAATGTGTTTCCTATGTAAAAAATTATCACCATTTAAAAAAATTAACATATGCCAAGACTGGCCCAGTTTGTACTCATAGTTGAGTGACAAAAGTGGCTTTGGGATGTGATTATGAAAGAGGAAACTTTAAAAAGGTGGAGAAAGGCAAAGGTGAGGGAAATGCAAGACATCTGTAATGGTGTCGACAATAAAAATTAGGAAAAAATAAAAGTAAATAATAAGACTCAATTCAGGCATCACTTCATTTAGAAAGTGATGAAATTCAAGACCTGTGGACTTAGCAAAACTCCAAAAGTCCCACGAAATTGTAAAACAATCCACATAAATAAAGATGATTCGATTCGTAGTTGTATTTTTTGTGTCCAGACTAGATGACAGACTGTTGTACTGTCCAGCCACAAGACTGCGCAGAGTCCACGCAGCTCAAAGGGACGCATTTGTTGCCAATTTTGTCTGTTTTCATTTAGGGACAACAATCAGGGCAGAGAGGTACATTTCTCTATGTGCAAAGAGTGATATGACTAGAGGGACTTCATTCCTGTGTGCCCTCCACGCACGGCTCTGCCTTGCAGAGCTGCTTTGCAATTTCTGTAATGCATTGTGGCAGTGCTGGTGGCTGGTTACTTAAAGGCCTTTGTAAAGTGATGACCTCAACCATCTTCTGTCACCTTGAGACACATCCCTTCAATCTGTTTTGATAACAGCTGATTTGATTCGGGTCAGATATAGCTCAAGGCCAAAGGGACTGACGGTGAGTGGGATCTATAACAGAAAATATTGTAGATGTTAGTATGTGCATCTGGATGTGGGCACACACAAAAACACAACCCTTGATTATTACTGACTTATTAGAAACCATATATTTCAGTGATTGCAAGCCTAAACTTTTATGTGCACTGTCTGTTTTAACCAGGCAGGGAGAAATCTTTATAAGCACTTGTTTTTAAATAAACATTTCATTGAGATATAACATACACATAGAAAAGTACAGAAATCATGAGCATACAGCTTGATGAACTTTTACCAGTTGAACACACCCAATCTGGAAACAACATGACCAACACCCCAGTAGCCCTCTCCCCAATGGAACTTCTTGCCTGACTCCTGACATCATAGATTAGTTTCACCAGTTTTTGAACTTTGTATGAATGGAGCCATGCAGTATGTATTCTTTTTGCTTGCCTTTTTTTTTCTTTTTCAATATGTTTCCAGGATCCATCCATGTTGCTTAATGAAGTAGAAATTTCTTTTTCATTTTCATTATTATTTTGACACATCTGTAAAAATGCCCTCCAGAAAAGTTTTAACAGTTTATGATTCCAAAAACTGCCCAAAGATCTGTTTCTTCTCCCCTTACCAGCACTGGGCAATTGTTAATGTTTCAAAAATACCAATCTGATGGGCAAAACACAGGGACATTAGTTGATTTTTTAGTTTTATTAGCCATTTATATGTCTTCTATAAGTCACCTGTTAATATACCTTGCCTTCTTTATATGGAATATTGTTAATAACATATAATGGTTTTTGTGTACATTGGCCCTCCACAGTTCTGCATGCACAGATTCAAACAACCTTAGATCAACAATATATATATTTTTTAAATTGTAGGTTGTTGCTGATGACCTCTGATTGGCTCCATACTGAACATATATAGACTTTTTTTTCCTTGTCATTATTTCCTAAACAATATAGTGTAAAAACTACTTATATAGCATATATGTTGTATTAGGCATTGTACATAATCTAGAGATCATTTAAAGTATACAGGAGAATGTGCATAGTTATATAAAATACTGCATCATTTTATATAAGGAAATTGAGCATCTGTGGGTGTGGGTCTCGATGGGGGAGGCCTGGACCAATCCCCTGCAGATACCAAGGGAACACTTATGGATTCAATGATTTATCATTTATTCAGAAAATATTTATTGAGTACTGACTTTGTGTCAGGCAATGTGCAGTCCACTGAGGATTAAAAAGTTATGAAGACAAACATGGTCGCTGCTCTAATGGAGCTTACATCGCGGCCTTTTTTCTGCTACACTGAGCAGATACTTTGAATTATGAACCTGAAATCTGTTTACTGCACTTGCACAGAGATAAGGGGTCTTGGTTAAATCATTTAGATCCCATTTTCTCATAAAGTTAGATGCGGTATTTAAATCATCTTTAACACACTAAATGAATGCATACAGTATACAAAGCATTATATACCCACGGCAATTTTAAAATAGAGTCAAAATACTATGACGTTCTGGTACTAACATCACATCACCACATTCCTCTCTGCAGTTCCTTCTCCCCTTCTCTCGGCCTCCACCAGCTGGCAAATTAGTTCCCACATGCAGGTTACATAAAGAATTAAACCAGCCTCCCTTCATTTCCCCTGTGCTGCACAAAGAAGATGAAAATCAGAGTTCTGAATGATAGCCATTAAAGTCATTTTTATTCAGTGCTGAATGAACTGTTCGAGGACCCTGCAGGGCTGGAGGCTGGTAGAAGCCTCTGCAAACTTACTACAGGAAGCAAATTAGCTCAGACCTTTTGAGCCTGCTGTTCTTGCAGCTGAAGGTAGGGTTGACCCCGAGTGAATGGAAGCCCTGTTAATCTGTGCCCCGCAAATTAACAGGGCTAACATCTTAACGTAAAAACCAGATCGCTTCCATTGACCAATGCATTAGTAGTGTGGATCTGCCATGTTTTATCTAGTCACCCCATACTGAATGCCTTCGAGAATCTTTCCAGTTTTTGTCTCTAATTTTAACTATATCATAAGAAACACACATATGTACAAATATTTTTTAATATAAATCTTTGCAAGAAAAAATAATTGGTTGAAAGCTTGTGCATCTGATAATTTGGAAGATCATATTGCCCTCCAAAGACTGTCCTGAGTTAAAATCACATAATCAGTATATGAAATAGTTCGTTATCTTATACCCTTCCCAGCACTATATACCATCTGTCTTATCATTTCAATCTAATGGGAAAATGCTACTGCATTGTTTTGTTAGAATGCAATATCTTTTTGAATGTTTATTGGCCACTTTGTATTTCTGTTTTCATGAATTGCTTACCTACAGACTCCCCCCCCCCCAACTGAGGAGTCTTAAGGATGTTTGCTTTTTAAAAATTATTGATTCATATGAACTTTTATGTATTATTTGACTCACTTGTTGAGCTGAAAATTTTCCCCATTTACCACATATCTTGAAATGTTTTGTACGGTATAATTTTCCCCACCATATTATTATCAAATATGTCAGTCTTCTATAATTCTGTGTTTTGCATCCTTCCTAGAAAGGACACCCCCAACCAAAGACTCTAAAATAAACATTTAATATTTTTATAGTTTTGTAAAAAAAATAAAAAAAAAAATAGGTCTTTAATCCATCTGGAATTTCAAATGTTGTCACTTGATGGCTATTTTACATGGTTTACATTTCATAAAAGTCAAAAATAACATTTGGGTTGACAAACATGTGATTGTATTGAATTTTGAAATATCCTCAAACTATGGCTGCTTTAAGAACATCTACTTTCCAAACACTTTACCTAAATCCCTCCAGAAAAGAAAATGCTGAGCACAAAAAAAAACAAAAAAAACACACACAAAAAAAAGTCCTCCACTTTTTTAAAGAAAGGAACATGCATGTGCATTGAACTACCTGACACACTCATAAACGGATATGCCAAGCCCAGGTAAGTGGCCAGAGCTGTTCCCATTTTTAAGAGCAAGTAGTGATAGAAATAAAATCCTGGCTATGTCTATGGTCTGAAATGTGCTTCTCTACAGTTAAAATGATACAATTGGTTTTAGCTTGGAGAATGTTAAACAAACTTGATCAATTGTTCCATTTAGAAAAAGGTCTATCTCACAATAATATTAGATCTTTTTTTTTCCAGTTTTATGGAGATATAATTGACATACATCACTGAGTAAGTTTAAGATGTACAGCATAATGGTTTGACTTACTTATATTGTAACATGATTACAACTATAAGTTTAGTTAACATCCATCATCTCCTATAGATATCATAAAAAAAAAAAAAATCAGAAAAAGGAAAGAAAAACGTTTTTTGTGATGAAAATTCTTAAGATTTACTCTCTGAATTTTCATATCTAGGAAGCAGCTTAATAAAGTATTGGACATTCACACGGACTATAAAAAGCTGTCAAACTTCAACAAACTAGTTTCTCAACTCATATTTTAAAAAGTGGAGTCTTCTGCTATGTGCTTGCATAATACCTTTGTAAATACACCCTGCAGGGGGGTCATGTAATGAAACATTTAAAAGTTAGTTGTACAAAGAGAGAACATGATTTGTATTTACTGGTTAAAATTTTTAACCTGGAGGCCCTTGGATTGTATGTTTTTCTTTCTAATTCTAAATCTTTTATCAAAAGTAATTTTCCTTTCCAGAATGGATAGTTTTCTGAAAAATGAAATAAAAAGTTGAAACTTAAAATGTAATATATTTTAGAAAATATCTACAGTCTCTTCAAATTCCTCACATTCTATGTCTGTATAATTCATCTGGAGTCTGTTCCGTAACTTCCCTTGTCTGGCCTCCCATAATCCTGGAGGGGTTAACAATTCGCCCTCATTCATACATGTGCATTCATCCCTCCTCACTGTACAACTCTCACTTTTTCTTCATGATACCTCTTCTGGTGAGTGATCTGTAGGACTGAATGAAAGTGTTAATATCAATAAATACTTCAATATTAGTAAAGTTTGATAATCTTTTTTAATAAAAGTTTAGTGTTTTCCTTTACGCATACAAATGGGTCATCTGTGCTTCAGCCAACGGTAAGAACCATTGTTTCATAACATAGTTCTTTAGAATCTCAGAATAAAAAAATCTATTTACCAAGACAAATATTTTGCTCAACATTTCTTTCAAATATTCCAAAGCCTTTACTAGATTTTTAAAACTGAGTCCCCCTAAACATGTTTCAGTTCTCCATTGGAGCTAATAAGGAGCCCCCAATAATGGAATGTAAATATGTTTATAATAAATACTATGATTCACATTTTGTTCTTCTGTAGAAACTCTTCTTAGAATAAAATAGTGCATTGCGCAACTTGATGAAATCTTTGAAGATTTCTATAATCCTCCCATCCTATTTACTTGTTTTATGACTCAATTTTACATAAGTGCATGGCCAGTACTTGTTAACTGCAAAGATGCTATTTGCAATGCTGAGGATAGCTAGTTGTAGAAGCATCAGTAAGGAGTAACTGTTGCTTCATCGCTTCATGCTAGCCTTGGTGAAAATATGTCTTGTTTAAGAATAACTTTAATTCTATCTGATCTTCCACATCTGGGAAAATTGAGGTCAATTGATTCTATCAGGACAAACAAATGCCCTTAAATAAAATGAGAATTCCCCTCACTATCTATGACCTTCAAATGACTCACTTGGTGTAGAATAAAATGTAAAAGATGCAAACTAGCCTTATATCGACAGGCCACATTAGTAATGGCATTATATCTGTATTGATTTCTTTACCCTTTATTCTAGTAAGGTGGCTTTAAAGAGGTCACTCCCCAGAAAGTAAGCCTCCTTCATTTTTTCCACAGTGACTTTTCTGTCATTAGACGTATTATAGCAGCTATTTGGGACAAGCCCATTATAAGTCTTGAAATCCTGAATTCTCTAGGCCTCAGCTGGTGTCAGGGTACAGGGCATATCAAAATTTATTCTCAGCCCAGTATCTTAACAGAAAAACAACCACACAGGCTTATAAGGATTCCTGTATGCCTATTCTAGAAGTGATTATTAAAATGTAAGCATCCTTGAAACATAATATGAAACAAATTGGAGTTTTTAATATCTTTAAAGGATTTTCAAAAGGTTTGCTATTTCATCTGATTCTAGTGTAATTATAGAATAATTGCTCTCTGAGATATAAGGTGCAGAAGGAAGGGATCCACTCTAAGTGGTGGCATCAGCTCCTTCAAGATTGACAAATATTTTCTATCAAGAGCCAGGTAGTAAATTTTAGAATTTGAGGGCCACCGGTCTCTGGGGAACTACCTAACAGTACATAAATGAAGGATGTGACTGTGTTCTGATAAAATATATTTACAGAAAGAGGTGATGTGTTGGATTTGGCCACAAAGTGTAGTTTGTCCACTGCTTCACCCCTGATGGGGGAATTCCTGGCTCTGTTCTGGGTGATCAGAGGACAGTCCTTGGGGAGAGAGGGCTGGACAGGACAGCAAAGCCTAAGAGATTTTTATTTACCTTCGAGTCTCTCTTTCCTTGTTCTTTGATTTTGCAAGATGAAAACTCAGAGCCTGACTTTAGGACCTTATATTTTAGTAGGAGATATATACATTATAATTTGTACATAGATAGCTGATAGCTGATAGATAGATAGATAGATAGAATAACATATATATATACATATATATATATATATACTCAATACCATATATTATCTTATATATTACATATAAAATAACTACATTAAAATGAAGTAAATTCTTCCATGAAAGAGATACAAAAATAAATTATAGGCAAAAGCCCACTAAGCAGTGTTAAGAGTTCTAAGTTCCTCCCTAATTTGCCAAAGAAAAGTGGGGCCTATATAGTTTAATGCAGCAGCATGGGTCAGTAAAAATATAGTAAAGCCATGCATGAGAACCCTATATGCAATTTAAAATTTCTAGGAACCATATTGAAAGAAAAAAGAAACAGGTAAAAGTTAATTTTAAGACTATATTTTATTTAAACCAATATATCCAAAATAGTATCATTTCAGCATGTAATCAATATAAAAATTATTCACTAGGTATTTCTTTTTCTCATACTAATTTTTGAAATTCAGTGTGCACATTCCACTTGCAGCTCACGTTAACTGAAGCTAGCCACATTTCATGTGTGGGGGTGGCTATGGTATCTCACGGTGCAAATTGAGTGGCTAAGAATGCCTTTGGCTTCAGACATCCTTCAGCTTGAATCCCTAATTCCACCCCTTATTTAGTATATCCACATCTCAGTTTCTTCCTATGTAAACTGGGGATGAAAATAGCAGTTACCTACGTGTTTGTAAAAGTATTAGCACAGTGTCTGTTAGCCCATTTCACATGGCCACTGATATCTGACATTACTAACTACAAATAATACCTCTCCTCTAGGTCTCATGTTAGGTCTTTCTGTATGTACACCTATGGCTTCATGACATCTAACAGACCTTATTCATACACTGTTACCAAACTAAGATACACTCAAGGGTTTTAAAGATGCTTGTTTCAAAGAAATATTTTCCTATGGATACTCTCTGCAGATTAATTTTATAGCATAAAAGTACAATGGTCAGTGATTCTAGATTTCAGATAAAATTATTTGCCTCCAAGTGCTACTACTGTTACGTGTTTCCTACCCTTTTAGTCTTTTGAAAATAAGCTAAATGTTAAAACTGCGGTGTCCTTTATAATTATCTATTAAAAACACATGATTAGGAATATAAAATGTCATTGTTTCTAATCTTAATTTAAAATAAACTGTCATTTTGACCTTCTTCGGGAGACTCATGTTGCCGACAAATAATCCAAATTGAACCGGAGCTCCTACGAAGAGCTAAGATTAGGTTCCTTGCCTCATCAGAGA
Organism: Miniopterus schreibersii; assembly: GCF_964146895.1. Classification (NCBI taxonomy): domain Eukaryota; kingdom Metazoa; phylum Chordata; class Mammalia; order Chiroptera; family Miniopteridae; genus Miniopterus; species Miniopterus schreibersii. Next base: position 61,942,965 of record NC_138111.1, on the reverse strand, counting down.
CCCAGCTGTTGGAGCACAGCTAGCTTAGAATGTGCTTTTGGATTACGTGGTCACCTTGCATGTTTTGATGCCTTCGTTTTTGGTATCTGGTTTCTTATTATTTTCTACTGTGGTGCCTGGGCATGCATTTTGAATGGTGGCACTTTGACCAGACCATGACGAGTTTGAGTGTCACTCTTAATCGGTCTATCCCACCACTTGAAATTGAGTCAGTTGAATATAGAAAGTCATATTGGAAAAAGCCATGCAGAACTTGCAGGTTTAATATTCAGAAATGAAAATGTGCAGGGTGAAAACAAACAGGATGAAATTCAAGGGAAGAAAAGATTAAAGAGAGTAAAGGATAGAGGTGTAAAACTAGGTGGCTCTAAAAAGGATGGAGCTCTTACCCTTTGGCAGAGCATGGGTGGACCTGGAGAGTGTTATGCTAAGAGAAATAAGCCAGGCAGAGAAAGACAAACATCACATGATCTCACGCATATATGGAATCTAATGAACAAAATAAACTGACAAAATAGAACCAGAGACCAGGATGCATGGAACAGACTGACAGCTGTCAGAGGGGTGGGGGTGGGGAAGATGGGATGAAAGAAGGTGAAGAGATGAGCTACAGAGTGTTTATGGATGGCCCAGGGACACAGACAGCAGGGGGCCAGAGGGAGCGGAAGGTGGGAGCTGAGTGGAGTGGGCAGAGGAGGAGGGGAGAAGGGGGGACATCTGTAACAATATCAGCAGTAAAAATAAATTTAAATAAATAAAATAAAAGCTACTAGCAAACTGTTTTAAGAACAGCATAGTCTTGCCTGGCCTGCGTGGCTCAGTGGTTGAGTATCGACCTCGGATCCAGGAGATCGGGGTTCGATTCCCGGTCAGGGCACATGCCCGGGTTGTGGGCTCGATCCCCAGTCGGGGGCCTGCAGGAGGCAGCCGGTCATCATTGATGTTTCCATCTCTCTCTCCCTCTCCCTTCCTCTCTGAAATCAATAAAGACATATTAAAAAAAAGAAAGAACAACATAGTCTTGGTATTTGAACACTCTTTAAATTAGTAAGTACCAAACGAGATTTTTGCAAACTGTTTTCAGCACAGAATATAAACACTGAATGAAGCTCCTACTAATTATATAATAAATGTTTATGACTTTATATGTAATAAAAACCTATTATTTAAAAAGAAAAAAAAAGACTGAATGAAAGAGGTATAAAAAAATAGAAAAAAGAAAGAATTTAAACCCCTAACCCTAGTAGGTGCAGACAGTTCTAACTAGTGTGTATACATTCAATGCTTCAATAGAAATAGAGAAAGCAAAAGTACATCTAAAATAACAGGGACTTTGCTAAATAACAGATTAAAATAACGCCTCCCTGCATTGTCAGAGCCAGATCCCAAACCGCCAGCATAGTCTGCAGGGAGTAAGGAAATCTCTGGGTCAGTGAGGCCAATCTGTGCCACCAGAATTCCACCCTTAATGTGCTTTGCTCTTATATTTTCCCCAAAGCAGTCAGCTGTGGGGAGAATGCAAGATTTATAATCAGGCACTTCACATATGACAATATGAATTGTACCTTTAAAAAGTAATTTGGCATGCTAAAGTGTATTTCCTCCTCGGTGCAGTGGACTATTTATAGTAACGTGGTTGCAACTTCTAGTATTCTGTAGATATCAGTGCAGAAATCGCTGTGATTCCTAGATTTTTTAGACAATCATTTTGCATTTGTACATTTCTTTGTTCATTTAAATTACATTCATTCAGCTAAAAATACTGACTGAGTACCAACTGTGGGCCAGAGAATGGGGCTGGATACTATAGCTACAAGACAAAGACAGGATTTCTGTCTGGAAAATATCTACAAGGCAAATGACTTTATGTTATTATTATTGTTGAATGTTTACTTAAAATGCCAATCATCATTTCATCTCATTTCATGTAGACTTTCATTAGAAACTTGCCATAGAGGATACTAATGTTTAAAATCTTTTTCCAGGTTATGCAAAACATGGCATCCTGTAGTTTCATTTTAAACACAGATTTGCACAATCGGGAGCGGTGGGTTAATGGTGTGAGCCAGAAAACTCCAGCGTGTACCTTGGCTTTCAAAGGACTTTCTTGCTACTGGGCATTTTCTTCACCCAATTTGCTCTGAATCTAAATTGTGTGAGCATAGCTGCTCTGTATGGTCTGTGTGCCAGTCGTTCTCTACAGTTGTGAAGCAGAAAACTATCTTACCAGTATTTGGCTCTCAGCCGTAGACTCTGATCAGCAGCCCTTTTAATCACGCCAGATTCTGCGATTGTTTTGTGACACAGATGTGCAGTCACCAGGGATTAGGGTCTGTTGTTTTGAAATTGTCATTTCAGCTGTCTGCACGCAGACACAGGATTGCCTCGAAAAATCTAAATCTGGATCTTTCTGAAAATACTGACAAATACCTTAGAAAAGGAAAACTCTTTTTCTCAAAAAAATTTGAAGTATGAAAATAAAATGAAACTAAAATGCATATAAGTATGCCTTTACTAGATTTATTTACTCTTCTCTGAAAAATTATAACCCCTTAGTACTGATGCATTTTAAATATACAGGCAATTGAAAGAACACTCGCTCACTTTAATGTATACATAGTTAAACTATTAGAAAAAAATGACTACATTATAAACTTGCAACTTGATATGTTTACGGACAATTTCAGAAATTTCAGAAAAACATATCATATTTTTACTGAAAATACGTTAGACTCTTGATAAGTGTCTCATTTCCCCTTCAGGTTCCTTGCTATGCTAAATCCATATCGCTTTTTTTTTTTTTTTTTTTTATCTAACTTTAATTTAGTATTTCCTATTTGCCACACTTTGGGTCTTTTATTTTTTTATTTTTTTAAAACATATCTTTATTGATTTCAGAGAGAGGAAAGGAGGGGGAGAGAGAGAGACAGAAACATCAATGATGAGAGTCATTGATCGGCTGCCTCCTGCACGCCCCCAACTGGGGATGGAGCCCGCAACAGGGGCATGTGCCCTGACCGGGAATCGAACTCTGATCGCCTGGATCCTAGGTCGATGCTCAACCACTGAGCCATGCCTGGCCGGGCCACTTTGGGTCTTTTATAAACTATATCTTTTTCACACTTCATTGTGTGGTTTTTTGAGGGGGAGGCGGATGTGTGGGGTTGGTTGAATTGGGTATAAAGAAGCCATTCATATCAGCAAAGCAAGTTCAGGACACACACCCTGACTGTGTAGACATCCAACCTTTCTTTTCTTTCCTTTTTTAAAAAATTTATTGTTGAAAGTGTTACAAATGCCCCCCTTTCTTCCCCATTCATCCCCTCCCTCCTCTACCCCTTCCCCCAGGACTCAAGCCTTTCATTCCTAAACCCTGTAGATTTTTCACTCTATCTACTTTGCTTTGACCCCAAAAGTAGGGGTGAACCTTTGTTGAATTAAATTTACTCAGGCTCCACGTTACAAACCTAAACAATTTTATTGCCCATAGGCCTCTGTTTTTGATACTAAATAAGGAATAATTATTAACCTCAGTGATCCTTAGGGACATTAAATGACCAGATGTGTGGAGATGGATATAGTTGGTGGCCTAAGGAAATCCCCTTAGGTTCCTTTTCCTGGCATTGAGATCCCACCCCCTTGCTTCTGTGTGCTGTGCTGTGAAAGGCTTGCATGTGACTTTCTTCCTGTGACTCCTGGGACACGGGGTCCATCCCCCTTTATGCCACCCCACCCCATCAATGGCCCTTAGCAGTAAATAACCAATAAAGGGACAAAAGCAGAGGTTCCCCGCCTTGAGAAAGGCCAGACCCTGAGGTGCAAAATATTCTGCAGAGCTCCACAGGGCAGGGCTGAGGCTGGAGTTTGACTTGAAATCGTACTTGGCTTGGCTTCTTACTTACCTGTTTTGTTTTGTTTTGTTTTGTTTGTTTTGTTTTGTTTTGTTTGTTTTGTTTTGTTTTGTTTGTTTTGTGCTTCCCCACTGCCCTGCGCATTTCTGCAGGGAGCGCGTCCTTAATAAGTACTTGCACTTTTGAATCAGTTTCTTGAGGATCCTATGAGAGAGAAGTGTTTGCCTCCAGCATTTTCCTACCTGGCTCTCGTAGCCCCTCTGTCTCTTCCCGCGCTGTCGGCTGTCACTCGGAGCTGTTCTTTCTCCTCTAGGCCTGTGGAACTGTTCCGCTGCGGCACATGGTAGCCCTCACTTGGCGCCTCCGAGCTGCGCAATAGACAGCGCCCACTTCATAGATTTAGGCCTGAAGCTGGACGAGAGAGGACTCGGGTTTTCCATAGATAACTTCATGTTCCCAGCCGGACTTTTCTCTTTCAGAGTTGTTCTGAGAAGTAACTTCCAAATAAATGAGCGCTACCTGAAGCAGCTGGAGAATGTAAGCTGGTGTAATAAAGTCCCAAATTGTGCAGCGCACAGAGAGGAAAGCAAACACCGCAATAAGAGGCTAACTGGGCGAGCGCTCTGACTGAGGGACTGATTAGAGAGCAAGCACAGCAAGCCCTACTCACCCCACACGCTCCCCTCCTCCGGGTCCCCATCATCAAGCCCTCAGTGTGCATCGACACGCTTTCCAACAGGGGACCAAAGCAGTGAAACAAGTTGGCCAGAATTTCTAGGGTTTCAGGACCTCTGGCATCTGGCTCCTTAGTGGTTTGAGAAACCTTTCTCTTCTGGAAGTGGGCTTCAATATGAAGAGTTTGACCGTGTAGCATACACTTGGCAATGTCCCTTTGGATATCTTGTCATACATACTATGTGGTCACAAAACATGATTCCACAGCAGACCTTGGCTTTCCACTGCACCAGCTCTTTGAGGTAGGCTACAATGCACATGGTTCAATGCAGTGGGAGAAAACATGAAAAAATATGAAGATGCACGATGACTGTGTAAATAAAATATACTCCAAGTGCCCTGCTGTGTGTGTCATGGAAAATACTGTATGTAATTTCCTTTCCACAAACCTCAACAGGTTGCAAGTGATTTGTTTGCAGAGAAGAAACATGCTGGGCATCGAGGCCAAAAATAAACATCTCTGTTGTTTATTTTTTTAACTTTTCCTGCTATTTCCATTATGATAAGTATGGATCTACCATTCGCGATGTGAAATGTGTGGCCTAAGATCATGTTATCTTTCTACACAAAAATTCCTTCCTTTTACATACAGACTGTAAGTCCATGTTATAAACAAGATTTGGGGAGGGAATCTTCAAACTACTTTAGGGAATAGAATGCTCCAGTGCCCTTAAGCACATGGAAGGCATGTATTTATCCAGAATAGCTGATATGCTAATTACCGCTTGTTATTATTTAGGTCATTAAGTCTGCTTCCCTCGAGAATGCATTAGGGCTCCTTGTTCTGTAGCCCATTTGACCTGCTGTATATTCTTAAATGGAATCTGTTTTGTTTCTCAGGAAACACTGTTTGCATGATTCTGGTCATTTCAGACTGACTTTCCACCTAAACCGTTTTATCAGGTTTCAGTGACATCCACGTGACTGAAGAGATGATGGCTTCTGGTGCTTATTATAATAGTGCTTACAACGTTTTCCATATCATGAACACATTGCTTTCCTTCGTTTCTACAGAAAACAGTATTGTGTCTTTACTGAAAATGTCGTGGATTCATTGATATAGACATTTGCCAGTGAAACAGTGTAAGTGTAACTTACTTGAATGCAATACTGGCAGGTCAGATGGTGGCATCAAAGACAATCTCATGCCTTACTGACTCTGTCCTCATTACTGGGGGAAAACATGAGCAGAGAAAAAGCACCTTAAGCCATTATTTCTGTTATGATGAGTTTTGAAGAAATCTGCTTTCCTGAGATTAATCACCTTTGAACCCTAAACTGATTCTTCGTTCCAATGTCATTCTTCTGGTTGAATGATCATCTTTCTTAACAGCCATGGTATAACAGAATTAGGCAAGCTGTTTATAATGGAACCTAATGATACTTCATAGTTGTGTAAATTTGGTCATTTTCAAAAGCATTATGTATTAATATAATTTATTGTAAATTAGTATAGTGTCAAGAAATAAATTTGCTCCAACCCAATACTGGTATGCTTGAATTCACCAGAGAGTAAAAATTATATAACACGTATAATGTTCCATGTTACCTTGGCTAACAAGAACCTCAGAGCTAATACTGTGCTTAATTGCTGAAATTATCCTTAATTAACATACCAAAAAAAACCCCATTTCTGTAAATCACTTAGTCTTGTTTTAATGGTCCAGTTAAATTTCCCTTTTATAATTAATCAAACCAAATGTTTTGGGGACTAATCATAAAAGAAACAATAAACAAATCCATCTAATTGTGGTCTGTTAGAAAAAAGAGAAAAGATTATTAAAGTTCTTTACAGAAGAAGAAACTACTTAAAGAATAGGTTTTTTAAATTGTTCAAATCTAATTTACTTCTGAAAACACATTGGATATTTCATTATTTAGAATGGCAGAAAAAAATAACTAATTTGTTCCCCATTAATACAAAAGCACCAACCAATATTTTTTGCCATCTGATTAAAACATTTTCAAACACCTATTTAACAAGTCACCAAGGATTTTTACACAATAAAAAGCATTTAAAACACCAGTTACCTAATAATTTCATACTGATGAACTGATTGATGGGTGTGTGTTGGTGCAGTTTGCAATAATACTATTCAATATTAGATGTAGATTATAATTCAACACTGTAAGAAATGTTTTCTATAATATAAATGAATAATGCAGAAATCATGTAGATAAGCTACTCAGCTGCCGCCGTGATGGAGCCGTGTCACTGCCCCGGAGCCATGAGGAGATGGAGAGCCTGTAGTCAGGGGCCAAGTTTCAGAACCTCATGGACACATGCTAAGCAGGCCTACAAGACAAACAATACTTCATGAGCCTTGCTGCAAAGCCTCTCATCACCTCTTCAGGGGAAAACTTATAGAAACTCCAAATAAGCAGGCTGTACATTTTTTGTGCAAAAGAAGTAGCAATAACTATTCATATACCAACTAATCTGACAATAATTTGTTGAACCACTTAACTGTCTGACAAGCTGTCTCTGAGCTTTGATGGAAGGGCCCTTTCCATAAGGGATGTTATTGGACAAAGTCTGCGCTCAATCCTTTTAGGATCAGGGCTGGAAGATCGCTGGTTGTGTTGCACCTTCGTCATCTACACCACTGTGAAAAAACAGACCCAAGTAGAAATCCCTAAAGCCTGGGTTTATGAAAAGAGAGTGAATATTTTGCTGAATGAAGGCTAGGAATTTAATGATGCCAAGGGTGAGGCAGCCAAAGGCTCCGCCATCTGGTGGAGGGTGAGACGGGAGTGGCTTGTGTTTACCACACACCTGGCCACCGAGCCCATCACCACCGAGCTGGAAGCACCCTGGAGCCGCCCTCTTACTGCCCAGCCTCCCTGCTGCGCTCCTGGCAGGCCCCGCGGCGCCTTCAACTTTCCGTTGAGTCTAGAAATCATCTTTTAAAATAAGCCAGATGATTATTTTGCTGTTTTTGATATAATGAATTACTTCTGTCTAACCCCACGTGAATGCATGTTCTTATTGATGATTAAATCCATCTGAGTTCTCTTGTCCCAAGTGAGAATAGTTGGAGCCAGGATATTTTAGTTTTCAGAGGAAAAAGTATGAACAGTGGTAAGTTGTATATATGAAGTTCCTTTTGCAGCATTTGTGTGTGCGTGATGTTTACTCCCTATTTAGGCTCCTTTAGGGGACTGTTCTTTGAACTTAAGTGTGGTAATTCCCAGGGGTGTTCTGAAGTTATTGGTCGTCATTGAGTTCCAACTGCAAGGCTGTTAGAAACTCCAAAATGCTTTTATAATTACCAAGTTCCAACCAAGTAGCTTTTGGAGCCTGAGCTCCTGTGAGTATCTCTTTGCTTTGGTAAAAGTCCTTCCACTGGGTGCTCTGGGGCTTCGTGACTGGTAGCTGCCCCTCATGTCAGTGGTGATGTGTAACCCAAAGAGCTCTCTACTCTTAAAATGCTGTCGCTAGTGTTGCTCTGTATGCATAGCTCTGTTTAAGGTGAAAGCGATGTGTGGCCTTGATTAACCCTTGGATTTTTGCAGAAACCTCACCTGTTCAGTTAGGAGTGTCACTTTCCTAATGGCATTGGGTCACCTAGATGTAAGGTTCGAATGGCTGTTCAGCTCTGCTAATGACTTCTTTCGGGACTCTGCACCTTCTGGTTGCCTTCCCAGTTAACAAAGTCCATTCTAGGAAGTGCATCCAAACTTTGGACTTTCAAACTGATCTATCACAGAATGTAAAATTTTATCTGTATTTTCAGCCTTTCTCTCCTTGAAACTTCTTACCAAAACCAGTGGAACGCTCTGCCTTTTGCTTAAAAAATAAAGTTGTCCCCAGGCACAGCCTTCCACACCTCCTGGGGCTGCTATTCAGGGAATCTCATCTCTGTTACATCAGGCTCCGTACTGTAAATTCAACCCTTAAGTGTGCATTGAACATCTTTGTCTCATACATTCATACATCAAAGGATTGCCATCAGGTACTGATTATAAAGGATCTGCAGACACCTTTGGATCATGCTAGTGTGGATGGTCATTTTTATCACTCTAAGAAGTTGAAAAGTGGTATGTGTGACCGAGGGGCACAAGTGACCCACACTGGAGACCAGCTGGTTTACCAGGTGCTGGAATAGGACAGACATGCTCAGTTCCCTATTTCTTGATCTTATTTGCCCTGGAAGGAACAGTTTGTTCTTACTTGTGGCTGAGATAATATCATGAGACTATACATAGGTATGTAAAGGGTAATGTGTTCATCAAGAACAGTGATATAGTTTCATAACAGAGGCAGTGATCCTGTGCATTCCTGACAATAAATAAATCTCTTGAAATGGCTTTACAACCCTGCCCTTCTGCATACTATAAAAATATAGTTGGATTAGTCCTGGCTGTGTGGCTCAATTGGCTGGAACATTGTTCCATACACCAAAAGGTTGTGGGTTCAATTCCTGGTCAGGGCAGCTACCTACGTTGCGGGTTCGATCCTAGGTCAATTGAAGCACTTACAGGAGGCAATCGATCAATGTTTTGTTCTCACATTGATCTCTTTCTCTTTTTCTCCCTTCCTCTCTCTAAAATCAATAAAAGCATATCTTTGGTGAGGATATATATATGTGTATACAAACACACACACACATATGTGGATTTATTATCCAGCACTAAAGCCAATAATGGAAATTTTAAATACTCTATATAACAATTAGATGAAAGGCATTGTTAGCTGGTTCATGCTTCTATTGTAGAATATATTTTAATAGGAATTGGTTTTACTTTTGATATCACTAATGGAAAAGTCAATATTTATATTTCTTAGAAACTATTGAAAGAAAATACTGGCTTATGATTGCAAAAAGCGTATCTCTGCTGCATCTCACAGTTAAAAAAATAGAACAATTCTCATAATGCAGTCAAATAGGCTCCGTCGGTTTTATTGAATAAAGTGTAGGTTGATCGTGCTCACTGGGTCCCTGGGACCAAGACAGTGGCTTGGGGCTTCCCCCTTTCACTGCACAGAAACCACAGCCCAGGATGTTGATATAAAACTCTGTCCCATATATCAGGTGCAAAAAAGAAATAGCAAAGCTCAGTGTTGAATAAGACATCATTGTAACGTCCTTCATTCTCAAGTATACCCCATCTTTTGTGCTTTAACAAAAGTCATGGAAGCACATTTAAAAGTGTAATTAAACTGTTTATTTGAGCTATGTGTACAATGTGGAATTTTAGTTTTAGTTTTATAAGCATTCACTGTATGTAATGCAAACACATACACGATTGTATACAAACAAAAGATGTATAAAATCATTCTCTTTTAAAAAGAAAATACATCCTGCTGCCTGGTGATGTGAAAGTATCCCATGTTAGCTAATATCTTATGCTTAGTAGTCTAAACACCTGCAAATACCACAGTTCAACTTCTACGAACACAAACACATGCGCTTGCAAATATGATGAAAGAACTTTATTTAAGGTTTCCCCTTTGTGATCCTGCTTCCCTAGTTTCTGCTTCAACCTCTGGACCCTTGAAATATAAATGTTTATAGATGAGGTTATTGTAGTAAACTAGACATCATCTCTTTTCCTACTATATTGAGTATTGCTTCTTTCCCTGAAGAGAAATCTTGTTTGCTTTATTTATCATAACCAATAAGCAATTATGGATACTTGTCGTTAGTGTTTTAGTGTGACAAGTGCTGCAATCCCTATCTAGTGTAAAGCTTCACAGCAAACACTTCACAGACTGAAATGAATTTTTTATACCCTGAGACATTAACTACATTTTAAAAATTAATGGAATGACCAGGCTAGAAAAATACTTATTTCTTTCCAAACGGAAACATTTGCAACAATGAGAGAAGGAAGACATCATCTTAGTAAAGCAATTTATTTAGTGAAGCTATCCAGAGAACACCCACAGGATGGAGATGGGATGGATCAAAGATGGGCACCGGGCTGCAAAGGCTGAGCTCTCCATATACTACAGGAAGGCCGTGGAGAGTGATATTCTGCATTTCTTCCTCAAAATTGGCCCATCTCTTTAATATTGGGTGGCATCCACTTAACTTCCCTTAGTTACCCTCTTTTCTCTTTCATCAAGAGAGGGTTTCCTTCTGCCGTTTTAATTGATAAATATGAAGGCTAAGACCTAGTGAGTTTTGGCAGATAACAGCGGAGTAGCCGGTTTCCTGGAAGCAACGTTGACTATGGATGCTTATGAATGTCCATTCTGGTCATTACGGGGTTAAGCAGGTTTTCAGGCAATGGCTGTGAATTTACCCTTAGGGTTTCTTAATAGGTCATCTTCAAGTGAAACCATATATTTTGAAGAAAATAACTGGTACAAACATCATTTCAAATTTATAAACCACGGCTCCAGTGCCATTTCACACATGAAAACATCAGTAATAGAATCATTTGGGGATTATTATTTCATAAAGATTTTAACTTGGCATCTTTATCTTGGACAGGTTTTGAAAATAGTGTATAAAATTATCTTTCTGGGATAGTTAAGATGGAGCTTTGATGGACTACATTATCTCTATCCCATCCAAACCATACTTTTCATATCCGATCCCTCTTCTAAAGCCTTTTTTATTAAATTTATGGTGGTGGCATTGGTTAATAAAATTACATAGATTTCAAGAGTACAATTCTATAACACAACACCTGTATATTGCATTGCGTGTTTAGCACCCAAAGACAAATCCCAAGCGTTTTAAGAACCTCATTAACTTAAGCCTTGTTGGTGTAATTTCACAGTTGTGAAATGGTGCACCTGTTATACACTGTTCTTTTGTACTTGGTAAACAAACCATTGCTTTATCAAATAACAGAATGTATAGCCATTACTTTAAAATACAGTTCCAGCCTGGCTGGTATGGCTCAGTTGGTTGAGCGTAGTCCCATCCACTGAAAGGCTGCCGGTTCGATTCCCAGTCAGGGCACATGCCTGGGTTTCGGGCCCAATCCCCAGCAGGGAACGTGCAGGAGGCAGCCAATCAGTATTTCTCTCTCATTGATATTTCTCCCTCCCTCTCCGTCTCCCTTCCTCTCTCTCCCAAAAAAAAAAAAAAAAAATCAATTAAAACATATTTTTAAAAAAATACAGCTCCAGAATAGGTAAGCTGAAGCAGAAATAAAAAGTACAAGTAGTCATTCTCTTAACCCGGATTTGCTGTAAAATGTATCTGCAAGCAGTTTAATTTAGGAAGGATTAAAGAAAGAAAGAGGCTCTGCACCAAATCTGAAATTTGAAGGCAATGAACCATGATTAATGATAATTTTGGCAAAATAAAATCTAAGCTACTTACACTTACATTGGCTTTGAGGTGGTTAATTATAAATAGCTAGTTATTTAGCAAGAGAACAGAAAAATACTGTGCTCTTATCTAGAGAGCACCTTAAATGTTTTAATATGTTTTTCTTTCAAATAATCTGGACTTTAGATTATGAAATTGGTTTTACTTTCTTTGCGCCCACCCACAAATACCATTGCACTTTCAACTAGAGGTGTCACCATTATGATGCTGTAACGTGGGTACTGCTGTGCTTTCCAATGTGAAACAGTCACATGTTCAGTTTTTAATCTTCACCTGAGGATATTTTGTCCATTGCTTTTCAGAGAGAGAGAGAGAGAGAGAGAGAGAGAGAGACATCGATTGGTTGCCTCCCACACGTGCCCCAACTGTGGCCGGGACTGAGCCTGCAGTTGAGGTGCATGCCCTTGACTGGAATCGAACCCAAGACCCTTCAGTCCGAGATCTGACACTCTCACCACTGAGCTAAATGGCTAGGGCTCCATGTGTTCAATTTATTACTTATTTTGAAGTTCAGCATTAACGTCAGCCATGCTAATTGACATTTAAACAGGGTATCTGGTGATTCATTAGCTCCTAAAATCTAAGCTTCTCTCTAGAAATTTGAAAGTTATGTTAATGGCTGCTTAACTTTGTCATTTACTAAAAAAACTGTATGTTTATTGAGATTAACTATGGCAGTTTTAGGGATTTGAGTTGCAGCGCCTTGAAATGAGTGCAGGTTACAAAGTACCAACCACCCTGGCTTTGGGGTCACAGAGAATAAGATTTAAACCCTGAGCCTACTACTACCTGGACATATGATCTTAAGCAAATTAATTTTAATTCGTGATTTAAAAATATACACTCCTTTTGGACCTTGACTTATAAGAGATGTTTTCAAGATGCAGAAGCATTTTATGGAACCAATAGTAAGTAGTCAGACCTCTGACCAGGAAGGGAAGACACTAGAAATTTAGAAATCAGGCAACTATTGTGGTACATCTGTTTCATTTTTCTCTCTCTCCAGACCTAATTTGTTCTATTTGTAAAACCTGGAGAACAGAAGAGGACTACCCAAAAAAAGTGAGAGGGGCAATTAACAAGGCCATGATTACCTGGGAAGAAACATGAAAGATATTTACTACTCATAATCAGGGCATTCTCATTTGCCTAGTAGGGATAATAATACTTTCTTTGTAAAGGAGCAAAGCACATAGTAGGTGCTTACTGGATAATAGCTTTACTGTCATTCTTATTCTTGGTTAAGAAATATAAGAACATCGAATTACTGCACACTCTGGCCTCAGAATTAACTGAATTCTTGATCTTGAGAAACATGCAGTCTAATAGAATTAGAGATCGTGCCTGAAGCAGGAACTGTGGTTAGTACTTGTTTATAGCTATGGATACCTATTAGGTCAAGCGAGTCAAACTCCACACAAGATAACAGAGATATAAGTGGAAGACCCATAATGTCAAAGGCGGGTCCAGTTCTCACCCTGAGAGAGCACAGTTCTGTTGGTCACATGGCCTGTTATGAGTAGATGAGCAGCAGAGGGCGAATGGACAGGGCCCGGGCGTTGAGAGAGAGCTGGAGGAGATCTCTGCTTTGTTTCCGCTATGAAATCCAGCATTCATCCTTCTGGAAAGAGTGCCCTTTGGGAGGAAGAACCCATATTTGCTATTCTTACTCCACGTGCATATGGAGATTATTTCCCCCATGCGCCTGCTCCATGAGGGGCCTGTGGCTCGGGCCTGGGCACCAACAGCGCTCATTTTCCTGGCCACAGGGGCTGGGGGAGCAGGGGCCGCCCTCCTCTCACGGAGTCCTGGCGTTTGAGTTATGTCATGCTCTCAGGCCATGGAACCCCCGCCCAGGAAACACCACCGAAATGTTTCCACGTTCGTCATGCTCCTTAGTCAGTGTTGCCAGATACAGCAAATAGAATACAGGATATGCAGAAATAAGAATTATTTCTAATTTGCCTATAGATTTATACATAGAAATATAAAATATCATGTGGGACATACTGGTGTTAAAGACATCATGTGTTGCTTATATGAGAAAATTGTAAGTATCTAAATTATAAACCTTTTCTCCATTATATTTTCCTGAGTTTTGACTCTCCTTAATAGTTCCATGTTTTGCATAATTTAGTTATAAAATTTTTTGCAATTACAGTCAGACATTCCATTTATATTGTAACATATCCCCATAGTGGTCACATCTAACTTCTTTAGTTATTTTGTTCATTGAACATTGATTAATGGTAAAACATGTTCAGCATTAGCATTATGAGCCAGTAGATTGAACATTTATTGGCATAAAATTAATAACTCTGAGAACTGTTATTCAAATTTGATTTTTTGAGGCATGTAATACCGTCTTTATGGAATAACTTGCTCTCCCATTTTTCAGTATTCCTCTGTCTCTATTCATCAATGGCTTTAAAAAAAGTGGCTTCCAGTAACAACAACAACAACAACACAAAGACAGTATCATGAATTTCTATTGCTTTCCTCTTCAGCACTCTCCATAGTGCTTCCACATGTTCTCATGCTCCTGGAAAATCTCACGCATGTAAAAAACTCCATTCTTCAGAGGATGGAACCAATTCCAAACAGGGGTCATGGCAAGAGCCATAGTAATTATTTATTTCAAGTTGAAATTTCTTTTTTTGTTCAGAAATAATAGTGTCCATTTTAATAACAGCCTTGACACTTAAAGGAATAATTTTTTTGTTATTTCTTTAACAAGTTCAACAAGTTCTTTTAAGCAACAAAGTAATTCAATAACACTGATTTTCTTTCAATTCGCTAAAGAGATATTGAGAGCTATGAACGAGAAATAACTAAGCTTCACTCAGTGCATTATTGAAAATGTTAACAATTTGGGGGCCCTTTTTCTCAGAATTAAAGTATGATTTCAGAGCTTCAAATAAATCAAGGAGTTCCCGACTACATCTGTTCAAGAGAACCGACAGGGTCTGAATGTGAGAATTGAAGAATATTGAACGTAAACAAAATCACAAAACCCTTTAATTGCTCAGTTTGAAAAGTATCAATAATGAGGTAAGAAACATTTCGTAATAGTTGGTCCACTGTCAAGGGGAAAGACACCAAATCCTGCTTTGGCAGTGCCATCTAGAATATGGGGGAACCGCCAACACCTCCCAGGGACTACTCATATTTCCTTCACCTTTGAATAAACATTGTCAACACCTCTACATAAACACACAGCAAACTTGCATTTGTGTTAAATTCACCAAAAACAATACATTTTTTTCTTATTAGCTTCTAATTCAGCAAAAGAGTCTTTGCAAAAATGTTGCTATTGTTTCTGAAGTTTTATCTGTGTTTGCCTTGCATTAGCCTTAAAAGCAAGGCTTTTTCAGGAGAAAAATATTGCACAAAGCAAATGGGAATTTTTTTTTTTCTGCATTGTGATAACTTGTGTCTGTGTTCATGCTATAAAAAGTGAGGCATTTAGATCTTTGATAATATCTGTACATGTCAATGGAGCTATAGCACTTTTTATTTTTGTAGTAGATTTCTTTTGACACTTGAAAATTTGCTTGTAATTTTGGAATCAGAAAATGCTGCTGGTAGCAGTGTATGTGATCATTTGCACTATAACACTGGTGATATACATAGTAGGTGGCCAGTACCACTGCTGCTGTGATGGTTTTATCTTCTGAATATTGTTATTAATCACTTTTTTTGACTGCCTGAGAAATGATAAATCTCTTTTCCTTAGCTGTACTATATGCTTGCTTATATCTGAGTATTCATCCTTTTTTTTAATTGAGTGAACAATTGTATCTTGTACAAACAACTTCAAAAGCTCTTTTCCTCATCTAGTCATTGTCCACTATTTAAAACATACATCACAAAATTTATACTTGCATTTAAAATATACATATTTATTATTGATTTCAGAGAGCAGAAGGGAGAGGAGGGAGAGAAAGATAGAACATCAGTGATGAGAGAGTCATTGATTGGCTGCCTCCTGCACGCCCCCCACTGGGGATGGAGACGCAACCCGGGCATGTGCCCTGCCCGGGAATCGAACCCCGATCTCTTGGATCATACATAGGTCGATGCTCAACTTCTGAGCCACGCTGGCTGGGCTATCCTTCATTTTGACAAGGTTTGTGTTATGTTTACAATATATACAAGTGAAAATTAGATAATATCAACTACTACAAAAGCTGAAAAGATTGAATATGATAATCTCATGTCAAGAGTATCATAGTAATTACAACTCACAAGTCAGACTTAAAACTAATCATAAACATGAGTGAGCCCTTGAGCGGGTTGTGAACTAATAGTAGTAATTGGACTTGAAGGCTGATGCTAACTTCTCATTGACTGCAAAAGAGAGCTTAATTGTAAAGCACAGTCTCTTGTCATGAAGCCACATTGATTTTAAATAAGCATTTTGGACACCTGGCACTCAGGGGTTGGTGGACTTTCAGAAGCTGGAATGTTTAAGGGTTGGTGGAACTTAGCTCTTGTTAGGGAGCTCACTGGAGTAAAGCTGTTACTGAAGGCTGACTCTCAGGAGCGTCACCATTGGAATGAGGCTCTCCTGGTTGGCTGAGTTTCACAGTATGTGAGCTAATCAGAGGTTATTTCTGACTTGGAACTTTGTCCAGACAACAGTGTTTTATTCTTTTTTGATTATGAAAAATACATATTTTTAATTTATTAGCTTCTCTCTTTGTCTTTTCTCAGTCAAACCAAAGGAGAAAGTAAGGAATCTCTCAGATCTTTACTTGTGGAGGTATGAGTCTCAGCTAGTGTTGGGAGTTAGGTCATCTATGCATCTCTGAAGATATTTTTAAGTAATTTATTTTTAAAAGCTGAATACCAGACACTTAAGATGTCCTAACAAACTCCCTAAAGGGCACAAGACAAAATCTTTAAAAATGGAACATGTCATGTTTATACAGGGTGTCTGGCAACCCAAGTAATAGGGCCAATGTGAAGATAATGTTTGTGCATTTATAATTGTGTAACTGAAAGATTATAAAGAAAAATTAGAACAAAGTAGTGAAAAGTGGCACAGTGAAGATAACATGCTTATATTGAGTGCTTTTTAAAAGGAATAAATAGAAATAAAAATGGATTATAAAAACTAACTTTTAGAAGTAACATTAAACAAGTGAATAGTTGTAAAGAAAGTATAATCACCAGAAGGAAACTGCACTTGAAGGTACAGGAAACTTTCGTGTCTCAGCTGTCGGAGTAGATGTATTCTTAATATTGCTCATATGTTTGTCTGCACCTGGGTGCTTTCATTATAATTAGCAACTATTCACAATAATTTTTTTTGAAGGAGGGGAGAGAGATAGAAACATCAGTGATGAGAGAGTCATTGATCGGCTGCCTCCTGCACGCCCCTGACTGGGGATCGAGCCCACAACCTGGACATGTGCCCTGACTGGGAATGGAACTTTGATCTCCTGGATCCTAGGTCAATGCTCAACCGCTGAGCCACGCCCAGCCAGGCCACAAGAATTTTTTTAAACATATAATTTCATAGTATAAGAATTGATATAAGTAATCATTGACATATATTAGAATGCTCTTAGTAAATTTTCCTTAGAGGCCCATCTGTATGTTGCTTTCACTGTATGTATATATGATTTCATTTACTAAGTTATTTACATGAATTTTAGGTTTAGGCTTTTGGATTTCCTTTTTTACAGTGCAAATGATTTGATCTTTAAAACTTTCTGTACATACCTACAAAAAAGGTAAAGCTAGTGTAGTCAGACACTCTGTATACTAACATGTATTCACTTTTCTCTTGCAAAATGCTTACTATTAGGAAGTGGGTTTGACCCCCATATGAAATTCTGTGGTAAGAAATGTATCCTTGCTCAATACACACACACACCCCACAGACTATTTTCTCACTGAAAGAAGCTTCTAGAATACATCTATTGGGTGAATGGGTTCCAAGTAGCAAAAGAACTAACATTCATTACAAGAACCTATCAACAAATGCCAGCTGCTCAGAGTTCCTCCCTTTTACCTGCTTACCGATGAAAAGGTGCCACCTTCTTACAATTTCTAAGAACGGAGCAGGTGTGCTGCTGCTCTCTCTCCCCTATCCCGCGGCTGTATGAATGTGTTCATCTCTTTAGAGTGCCGAAGGGGCAGCAGGAATCTATTTGTTTAAAGGGGAGAGGATGTTTACCTAAGTAAAGGGTAAAGTGTCACTCCGGGACAACCCTTCCGCACCACTGCGGAGTGAAAAGGACCAGTATTTGGACCAGTCAGTCAGGGCTCCATTTGCTTTTCGAAATCCCAAATTGTTTTCCTTTCTTGCTGCCAGAGCTTGCTGATTGTTGATCATCAAAATACAATAAAGATGTATTTTCTTGTGTCCTCCTATAAAGGACTGTTTGCCAAAGTGCTGCGTGTTCTTGACCTTAAACATGCTGTGCCTCTCAGTAGATTTAGCAGACAGCATAACCATACAGCATTTTATTCCTACAGTTAATGTGCCACTTCTTTTCCCATGGTAGCAAAGATTTTTATACCAAAAACAGCAAGTGGTCAAGAGCAGAAATAGGCTTACCAGCATGGGTCTTCTATAGAGATCTCCAATTTGTAGAATATCTATTCAGTATGTGTGTGAAGGGGTGGGAGTGGCAGGGGTTATGGAGGTCGTGATGGTCACTGGAAACTGGTTTAAGAGAGTCACAGAAAATTTAAAAAAAAAATGGAGAGTTGACAAAGTAACTCTTAAGGCTTTCCTAATATTGTATTGAGGCCTAATTTCATAGTTTTTTGCTTATTTGTTATTCGGGAGGTAATTATAAAGACAGTGGCTCTTCCTCACATGGTGGAACTAAAGTAATGAACAAATGTTTCGGATTTAACCTCTGACTGTCCTAACATATTTTGGAGAATTGAATTCTGTGCTAGTATTCAGTGCTCCACCCACTCCAAAATTCCTCTCCCCAGTTACTAGGTTCATAAAAACAAATAAGTTCTGATGAATACTTCTGTTCCTTGTGGCTCAAAGGCATGCTCACATTCTGTGCTGCTGCTTTTGGTAAGCAATTAGCTGTGTATTTTCACAGGTCCATCTATCCTATAAAAGCCAAGACCAACTCTATAAACCCCATGTGAATTTTAGTAGTGTTGAAAGCCTACTCAGCCTCACAGAAGTGACTTTCGGATGATGCCTGATCAAATTTAGAGTGTGCTTTGGCACTTCCCCTCTGTGGCTTAGAAGACCCAGTAATGTCTAGGTAGGAAGGAGTATGCTTGGTATTTGCTGACTCTCTCCTGCCGTATCAGTCTCCTTTTCAACTCTAAAGCAGTTCATCATTATTTATGGAAAACGCATATTAAGAAGCCAAATAGAATTCAACAAAATCTGAACATTGCTTTGGGCCTAGATGATAGTCAACACTGGGGAACTGGGTCCACTGATGTTCTTGATGTATCTCATATGTATTGCCTCTTGCTTTGGTGGCTTTTGTGGTTTTTGTGATTCCTTGATTTATTAAAATGTATCAGCCTCACAAATTCCCTTTCACAGGTTCATGATTTGGTATAATAGACAACCAACGTGTTGTTCAGGGACAAATGACCAAATGGTTTTATTAATACCAATGGAAAATGGGTACAGTTTTGCATCATTACTCTTCCTTCAGAAATGCATCTTCTTAAGCCATTCCAGTGCAATGATTTTTTTTTTTTTTTTTAGGGTTTAAGGGAGTAAGGACAATGATGAAAGCATCAGGTGGAAGCCAAGAATTAGAAAAACGAAACATCAAAATAGATGATGCTAATCCTCAGGATTCTCATCTTGCCCAGGCTCTTGACTTAATGTCTGACGTGACATCCACAAAGGATGGATAGTCTAGTCAAATTGAAGCTCCTATATATTTTGGAGCTATTGATACCCTTTGGAAACAAACAGGAGCTTTTGTTATTGAAAGATTAATTTCCTAATAAATGCATCTTAATAAAATAAATGCCACTATTTTTGTTTCATCTTATCTTAAATCCCTTCTTTCTACTTTACATTTATGTGATGTCATTCTTAGTATTATTTAGATGCATTATCATAGCTGGGAAACAAACGACCCCTTAATCTCTAAGCCACACTGGAGATCTTAGCTCAACAATTATCTTCACTTTTTAAAAATGGCCTGTGCCTGCATTAAAACCAACTATGGATTTGTTCATATTTTTCCTAAAATAGCATGTTGACCTTCAGGGAGAACCAGCAAGTTACACTTAAGGTTATCCTGAGGAATGTTAATTAGCATTCACCAAGAACCTAAGGAAGACAAAGATCAATCTTTGTACTTAGAGTGGAGCAGTTGGTTTTAACAGAATTTATAACTATAATGTCCGATAACAGAAGGACAGTCTCCAATTTAAGTTAAAATAGTTTCTTTTTCAGTAGGAACATGCACTCATTTAAAAGCAAGGAGATTGTTTCTCCTAGTCACCAATACTGCCACGTTCTAAGTTATAAATTGGGCTTTGTAAGGGAAGTCTTATTTCTGATCAATAATTACACAGCACAAAATAAACAGAAAGTATAAAAGAAAGATATATAACAAGAAAGCCACTATATAATAGTCATACCCTGAAATTAAAGAATTATCTACAGGCAAACTTTTTTGGGGGAGATAAATTTAATCCAATTCCTAAACCAGACTACAAAATGAATGAGAAAATTTCAGATACTCAAGCAAGTGGATTCTAAATTTGTTGCCATTTCCCCCCTCCTACTGTGTGCACCAACCTGGAGCCACTTGGGAATTAGCTTCTATGCATTTGACACAGTTCTTTTAGATTGTAGTTCAGAAACGCATAGCCTGGAAGTAAAGTGCTTCTCAGTCGTGTGTGGATTACCTTTTTGAGCCCCACCCACATCATTACTTTCCATTATTTTCCCATCCCAGGCACATCGAAGTTTTTACCGCCTTCTGAATGTAGGGCAGGCCCTGAGGTGCTTTCCTGCCCCTTTGCCTACTCTCCCCACTGCCTGTATGTACCTGGAACCCCTTTCCGGGCTCTTCGCGGGGAGAAAGCCTGTGTTTCCTCCAGAGGCCGTCACCTTCTCTGTAAGGCCTTGCTCAGCTTCTCTCTTCCAAAGGAGCTGACACTTTATGTTCTGGGCAAAAATCTGTTCACAAGTTTGTCTCCCAATAAGACAATGAAATCTTCCTAAGAGAAACTTGGTAATTGTTGCCTCCATATTGCCTTGTGTTACTTGGCATTTATTGGTTCTGTTTCACTTTGAGGAATGAATAAATACTCTATTTTATCTTGTATTTTAAAAATGCTTTTTATATATCTGTGTGTAAGATTTAATCATGAAAATATTTTACAACAGTCCAAAAAAAGGAAAAATTCATGGGACACAGCTTATTATCTTGACTGTTACATTACATTGTCTTGAAATGTTATTTTAAAAGGCTTCATGCCTCACTTTTATTTCATGTTTTCCAACTTATTGAGCTATAATTAAGATATGTCATCTAAGTTTAAGCTGTGCAACATGATGAGTTGATACACGTATATATGGTGAACAGATTACCAAAATAAGATTAGTTAGCACATCCATCACTTCACATAGTTGCCGTGTGTGTGTGTGTGTGTGTGTGTGTATGTGTATGTGTGTGTGTGTGGTGATGATGATAAGCCCAAGATGTGTTCAGCAAGTTGCCTTAAGTCTCTCAAGAAGGTAGAGACAGAGCTAGAATTTGAATTCAGGTGTTATGACAACTAGTTCCAATCTATTTCAGATCTTCCTTGGGAAATAATTTGAGAATTCATGTCACCATCTCCTAAAATCTCAGCATCTTCCCAGGTAGGTTTATAGCTAATAGCTCTGGAATAGTCACCTCAATATATTTTTTAAGTAGTGGATAAAAGGTTGGGTTTTCTTCATGGTAATCTCCCAAGAAAGTGCACTTTCATCATTTTCCATTGCACCATTAGCTTTGGACTCTTTGACCTAATACCTAGGAATCGAGCACCATAAGCAGCAACTGCTATTGAACAAAAAACATCACTTTCACAGTCAACATTGAATCTGAGCCTTCGAGGTGCAGTGGCTCTCTCAGAAGAGGTAATTACACACTCTGACTATAACTCTCAGTGCATAGGAAGAAACAAAAGGCTGACATGTAAAGTGGTTTCTAGAAATTTGGGCAAGTCACAAATTCCATTTAGTGTCTGACAAAAACTAGGTACCTCTCCTCAGACCTAAAGTTGTTATTGGAATTCAATTACTGTACAGTTTAAATATAGCATATAATTCCTGGGGATAGATCTATCCCTTAAGGTCCACCCATAGTGAGTCTCAGTCTTTTCCCCCTGCCTCTCTCTCTCCCCCCCACCCCCTCAAATATATACTCATTTTGTGACCATAGTTTAGCTTTAAATGCCTGTAGTGAAAGCTACATTCCGTTCTACCTCTCTCTGATTTTCATATAAAGATCAGATGTTCATTTTGTATTTTTCAGTTAGTCAAGGGGGCTATTAGTCTGTGAAGAAAACCATTTTAACTTTTATATCAATAGTGATTTTTAAAAATTAGCAATTTGGGGGAAATAGCCTGACCATCTCTCTTCTAAATTGAATCTTCATATTTTATTTTATTTTATAACGTGTATTTCTCATTTTGTTCTATCCATGAAAAATTGTGAATTTTGATGCAATATTTTAACATAAAAAATGGATATTTATAAATATTTGTATTCTTTATTTTCATACTTCACTTTTCAAGTAGGTGATTTATCTGTTTTCTGACTCTCAGAATATAGGTAGGAATTGCTTATTATTCTTGAGAGAAACAAATAGAAAAATATCCAAAGATATATCCCTGCTATGATTATTTCTGGCTATGAAATAAGCTTATTCATCATTTTAGCTTCTAGCAGAAAACAATAATGTGAAAAAAGTTTTAAGTGTGTAGGGCCTATTACATTTTACACTGTAGTATTCAGGGGAATAGCCATGTTTCTGCAGTACATGCTGACCTGAATATTGGCAAATTTTTGTGAACTTCAGGAAAGAAATTTTGTTTAATCAGAAATTTTTGAGGTAGCAAAACTCTACTATAAATTTCCCTTAGTGGACTTCTGGACTCTTGGTGTGAGGGTGCTCTTTGTGCATTTTAACTGAAAGGTGCCAAGATGGGGTAGAATTGGTACTCACCTGTTTAAAAAAAAAAAAAAAAATGGTAGACAAAAAATAGCAAAGTTAAAGGAAACTTCTTTATATATCAATAATCTGCATTTTTTGGAGTTGCCCTAATTTTATTAACTTTTATTAAGATTCTTCAGCTTTTACTGTGTCTTTTACTAGTCAATAATGAAAAACTTGCTATAGAATACACCTTTAGTTTGATATAGTCCCATTTGTTTATTTTTGCCTTTACTTCCCTTGCCTTTGGGGTGAAGTTCATAAAATGTTCTCTATGGCCAAGGCCCATAAGTTTGGTACCTATGCTTTCTTCTATGTAACTGATTGTTTCAGATCTCACATTTAGGTTTTTGATCCATTTTGAGTTAATTTTTGTACATGGGGACAAACTGTAATCCAGTTTCATTCTTTTGCATGTGGCTTTCCAGTTTTCCCAGCACTATTTATTGAAGAGAGTATCTTTACTCCATTGTGTGTTTTTGGCTCCTTTGTTGAAAATTATCTGCCCATATACATATGGTTTTATGTCTGGGCTCCCTATTCTGTCCCACTGAGCTGTGTGTCTGTTTCTGTGCTAATCCCATGCTGTTTTGATTATCACAGCTCTATTGTATAATTTGAAGTCAGGTAGCATGATACCTCCAGCTTCATTTTTCTCTCTCAGGACTGCTTTGGCTATTCTGGGTCTTTTGTGGGTCCATACAAATCTGATGATTTCTCATTCTATTTCTTTAAAGAATGACATTGGTATTTTGATGGGGATTACATTAAATCTGCACATTGCTTTGGGTAATATGGCAATTTTAATTATGTTGAGTTTTCCAATTAATTTTAAAAAATACACTTTTAGAATATGAAAGCTATGAAATATCAGAGCGAGATCAAATACAATGACTCTGTCTTGAATTATGGCCAAGGAGGTTTAGTTACTAAGGCAGTAAAACGGCATGTGTTTGAAGTAATCCTACTATCAAGGACATGTCAAATCATGAACTCCAAAGGGCAGTGTTATATTTGGTGTCTGGTAGTCCTTGAATAAAGTTAATATATTTATCTTGTAGAGGTTATTGGAATTTAATTATTGCATTAAGTAGTCAAAGAGGAGTCTAAGTTATGCATAGCAGCTATCAGGAAGCTGTTGAGCTGAAGTTACTATCAGAGAGCCCTCCACAGAGAAGGATAAATCATGGGATATTTTGCTATTCAAGTGCACCAATGAAAAGGTATTCCCATCTTCCCTAAAGCCTTCAATTTTGAATTTTTTTAGCTGCCTGTCAGCTGATATATAATTATAACCTACTGTAGTGATCAAACCCAATGCTTTGTGCCTTATGACAAGACACAGATTGTGAAGAGCAGCCTTGTTTTGGTGCTTCACAGATAAGTAACTACTAGACTTAAAAAAAAATCAGGTTGTATGACCCTGCCTTGATGAACTTTGACTATATTTCAAAGCTATATAATACTATAATACCTATTAAACTATATTGAAAAGCTGTAGTAATCAAGACAGTATGGTATTGCATAAAATCAGACACATAGATCAATGGAATAGAGCCTAGAGCTAAATCCAAGAGTATATGTGGTCAATTAATTTACAGCAAAGGAGCCAAGAATATACAGTAGGGAAGGATAATATCTTCAAAACTGGATAGGCACATTCAAAAGAATATAGCTAGAATATTACCTTAAAAACAAAAATAAATTCCAAATGGATTAAAGACTAATGTAAGGCCTGAAACCACGAGACTCCTAGAAGAAACCACAGGCAGTAAGCTCTTTGATGTGCTGGGTCTTGGTGGTGATTTTTGGGATTTGACTCCAAAAATAATGGCAACAAAATAAAAAATAAACAAGTGGTGCTACATCAAACTAAAAAACTTATGCAGAGCAAAAGTAATTATCAACAAAATGAAAAGGCAACCTACTGAAAGGTAGAAAATATTTGCAAATCATAAGTCTGGTAAGGGGTTAATACCCAAAATATATAAAGAACTCATACAACTCAATAGAAATAAACAAAACAAAATAATCCATTTAAAAAAATGGTCAAAGGATCGGAACATTTTTTCAAAGAAGACATACACATGGCCAACAGGTACATGAAAAGATGCTCAACATCACTAATCATCAGGGAAATGCAAATCAAAACTACAATAAGAGACTTGACAGCCTGGCTCAGCAGTTGAGCATCAACCTATGATCCAGGTGATCACGGTTTGATTTCCTGTCAGGGCACATGCCTGGATTGTGGGCTCAATCCCCGGTGTGGGGGCATGCAGGAGGCAGCCAACCCTCTCATCATTGATGTTACTATCTCTTTCTCCCTCTCCCTTCCTCTCTCTGAAATCACTAAAAATACATTTTTTTAAAAAACTACAATAACATATCACTTCATATCTGTTAAAATGGCTATTTTCAAAAAGACAAGAAATTAATGTTGGCGAGTATTTGAGGAAAAGGGAACCCTGTGCACTCTTGGTGGGAATCTAGACTGGTGCAGCCACTATGGAAAACTGTATGGAGGTTTCTAAAAAATTAAATTTAGAACTACCATCTCATCCAGCAATTTTATTTCTAGTTATTTGTCCTACGAAAACAAAAAACAGTAACTTGAAGAACTATATGCACTCCCATGTTCACTGCAGCTTTGCTTACAATAACCAAGATATGCAAACAACTCAAGTGCCCATCAACAGATGAATAAATTAGAAGATGGGTTATATACAATAGAATACTCATTAGCCATTTAAAAAAATGAATGAAATCTTGCAATTTGCAACAATATGAAAGGATCTTGAGGGCATTACGCTAAGTGAAATTAGTGAGACAGAGAAAGATAAATGCCCTGTGATTTCACCCTGTGAAATCCTACAAAAAACAAATAAACAAACAAAAAACAAGCTCATAGATACAGAGAACAGATTGGTGGTTGCCAGAGGTAGAGAGTAGGGGTGGGATAAAAGAAAGAAAAGGGTCAAAAGGTAGACTTCCAGTTATAAAATAAATAAGTCGTGGGTGTAACATACCGCATGAGGGCTGTGGTTAAAAACACTATTGCATTTTAAGTTGCCACGAGAGTGCATCTTAAAAGTCCTCATCACAAGAAAAATAAAATTTAACTACATGTGGTGTACAGGGATGGATGTTAACTATACTCGCGATTATTTTGTAATATACGCAAATGTCAAATTATGTTGTATACCTGAAACTAATATAACGTGGTATGTCAATTACGCCACGATAAAAAAGTAATAGCCGCAGGTTGTATGACCCCGCCTTGATGACTTCTGACTGCGGACAGTATCTTCGTTCATTCAGGTTGTATCTGGGTAAAACAGAGGAGACGGGAAACGTCGGGTGTGGGTCAGGGAGGAGCTTGCAGGTGTCGGTGTCCAGTCCAAGACCCCACGACGGCGTGCCTGCTGGTGACCTTATGAAGTGATGATTCAGCAAGATGCAACTGCGCATGCGGCTTAGCCTCTACGGAATGATGATTCAGCAAGGTGCAACTGCGCATGCGGCTTAGCCTCTATGAAATGATGGCTCCGCATGGCGCAAGTGCGCATGCGACATGGGCCCCTGCAACCAGCCGTGTGCGCCGTGAAGAAAGGCGTCGTTCTCTCGATGTCGGCTCCCGGGCCTGCTTTACACTGGGGGTCCTGCCCGAAGCGCCCCTTGCGGCCTCCCGCCCCAACACTTGGCGCGGTGGGCAGGACGAGGTGGGTTCCCCCTCGGCTCCTACGGAGAACGACCCCGGTGCAGGACGTGTGGCCGCCCCTCCCTGTGGTGCCCGGTGGCGGCTCCTCCTGACGCGGCGCCGCGGGAAGAGCGGGGTGCTGGGCCGCCCGGACCCCAAGGCTGAGGCGGCCCCACGGCTCAGCGGCTCCGCGAGGCTGGCGCCCCTGCCGGCCGTGGGGGCCACGGGCCGCAGCGCGAGGCTGTGCTGTCCGGTCTCCGACGCGCAGGCGCGAGGCTGGCGGGTGCGGCGCCGGAAGGGGAGCGGGGGCAGCGCCTGCGCAGTGGGGGGCGCGGAGCCGTCCTCCCGGGCGCCTGTCCTGGGAGCC
This sequence comes from Miniopterus schreibersii, assembly GCF_964146895.1. NCBI lineage: Eukaryota > Metazoa > Chordata > Mammalia > Chiroptera > Miniopteridae > Miniopterus > Miniopterus schreibersii. Next base: position 61,915,842 of record NC_138111.1, on the reverse strand, counting down.
GGCCCGGTGGGGGACAGGCCGAGGCGTCCGGCAGCTGGGGATCTGGTGACCGCGGGCCGTGTGTGGAACCAGCCATGCATTGGTGCCCCAGAGTGTGCAGAGGGTCCTGGCCTGGTGGACGCGGAGCCGACTCCACTCCGATAGACGGGGACCCTGCGGAACTCCCCGGACACGCCGCCGCCATTGCAGGGCCGGGGCCGGCGGGTCCGGAGCAGCCGCCGGGTAGCCTTGGGCCCCGGCCGCCCCGCCGCCTGCGTGGTGTCGTCGCCCCCGCTGCAGAGGACATCCTGGAGGGGGCGTCTTGCGGGGCCTGGCGGCTGCCACGTCGCAGGGGGAGTTCGGCCTGCGGGTGCGCGCGGGGAAGACCCTGATTGGGGGCAGCTGCATCACTCCCCCTTGGTCTTACCCCAGCCGGCGAGAGGTTAATGTGAAACTACCGGCCGCCTGGCGGGCACGAGGAGACGGGACGGGCTCTCCTGAGGCGTGAAGAAGCCGCCATCACGCGCTCCGCCCACAGTCCGTTTCACCCCCGCGTGTGGCCAGCCTGCAAACCCGACGGCTCCTGGCGGATGACTGTCGATAATCGGGAATTGAACAAAGTGGCGCCTCCTTTGCATGCAGCAGTTCCGAACATTGCGGATCTTATGGATAGACTGTCACATGAACTCCGAACTTACCACTATGTTGCGGACTTGGCCAATGCATTTGCCTTTACCTGGAGGGTCGGCGTAGACCTTTGTGGTTTTACCGCGGGGCCCGTTTGCATAGCCCTACGGTATGTCACGGGCTGGTGGCGCAGGACTTGACCGCCTGGCCCAAACCCCCTGCTGTGCAGGTGTTCCGTCACATTGATGATACCTTACTAACCTCTGATGCCCTTCCAGATTTGGAAGTGGTGCCGTGAGCCTCCGAGAAGCCTGGCGGGCTGGGGGTGGCAGTCAAGGATGACAAAGTGCAAGGGCCCGATTATCTGTCAGATTGTTGGGTGTTGTCTGGTCGGATAAGACGGAAGTTATGCACAATGCCATTATTGATAATCTCCAGGCATTTCCCCGTCTGGAGACGGTGAAATAGTTACAAACCTATCTAGGCCAGTTAGGGTTCTGGTGAACCTTTGTACCCCACATGGCTCAGTTGGCAGGGCCCTTGCACTGGTTAGTTCAGAAAGGGAAACCTGGGGTTGGACTCCAGAAATTCAACTGGCCTTTGTGGCCCTAAGCCCAGACCTTAAGGGTAGTGGACCCTGCACTGCCCTTTCTACTGACAGTGTATGTGGATGATGCAGGCTTCGTTTGGGGACTATGGCAACGGCATGGGTCCCAGAAGGCTCCCATTGGCTTTTGGACCCAACTGTGGAAATGGGCGGAAGTCCACTATTCCTTGATTGAGAAGCAATTGGCTGCTGTGTATGCTGCCTTGCTAGCAACTGAGGCCATTATAGGCCAACAGACTGTCCAGGCACAGACCACTTTCCCAATAGAGGGTTGACTGCAGACCTGGATAGGCCAACCCAAAACGGGCAGCCCAAACTGCATACCATGGAAATGGTGGCAAAAAGGTGGGGACTTTGCTTGACCTCAGAGGAAACCAGGGACGTCTTAGGCCATTGTCCCCAGTGTGCAGAACATCGCCCATACAGACGTCGGGTGCTACGACATGCAGGACACGTTGAATGGGGTGAGTTCCCATTACACATTTGGCAAGTGGATTATGTTGGTGCCTTGCCTGCGGCCACAGGCTTGAAATATCTCGTTTAACGGCTGTTGACATGGCCACGGGAATGGGTTTTGCTTACCCGGTCACCCAGACGGGTCAGGAACATACTGTACGTGCACTAGAATGGTTGGCAGCCCAATATGGGATGCCACAGGTCATTTACAGTGACTGGGGTACGCCATTTGTAGGGCAGAAAACCCAGGAATGGGCTAAGCAGCAAGAGATTGCTGTACCCTTTGCTGTTGCTATGGTCTCTGTGCCCAGGACACTGTCCTGTGGTCCAAAGGACAGCCCCCCAAGATCTAGGAGGTGAAGTGTAGGGTATGTGTCAGGGAGGGGCTTGTAGGCCTCGGTGTCTGGTCCATGACCTTGACTATCGTGTGCGTGATGGTGACCTTATGTAATGATGATCCAGCAGAATGCAACTGTGCATGTGGCTTAGTGTAATGATGATTCAGCATGGTGCAACTGCGCATGTGACATTAGTGCCCTCCTTGCTATGGTCTATATAACCAGCACTGTACACCGTAAAGGAAGAAGTCGTTCTCTTGATGCGGGCTCCACGGGCCTCCTTTATACTGGGGATCTCGCCTCCAGAGCACCCCTTGCAGCCTCCCTCCCCCAACAGGAAATCTCTATGACTCAAAATATTGTCCCTAGATTTGACTCATTATAAATAAATTCCTTTTGATAAAATAAATATTGTCCTAAGAGGTGTAATTCAAGGATAGAGGCAAGTTATTTTATGTTATAATATAAAATATGACTTCATTAGATGCTTTCATTGTGGAATTAGGAGCTATGAAGAGGAAAGAGAGCACTGAGCCTCAGAAGTCTGAAGAGAGAAAAAATTCCTGGAGGAGCATGAGGGCTGAAGAAGGAACCTACATACTAAGAATAGAGTTTATCCAGGTGATAGTGTGATGCAGCCAGTCTGTTGGTGGCAGTGGGAATGGCACCAGGCGTTAGACTGGTGGGGTTAGATGGAACCTGGGCTCAACAACCTCAGTACTTGAGGTCTGGCTGGGAAAAAATTCAAAGCCAAGACTCAAACTATAAGAGAACATTTATTTAGAAAATTACAGAGGTACAAGGAGTAATTTGTAGAAGAAATGTGCTTAGGAAGCAAGTTACAGAGGCAAAGGAAGGGCCCTTGGAGCTTAGAAGTGAGGAAAGTAAATGGTGACACCTGGGGGAGGGGGAGTGGAGAGGGTGGGGGAAGGGAAAGGCTCAGGCATGCTCCTGGGAGGGAGAGCTTGCTGGATTCTCTGTCCTAAGGGTTTTAAGGGTGGAGTTTTTAGGGGAGTTCCTAGGAGAAGATCTCAATAGAATATTCAGCAATTTTCCAGGTGTGTCCATTCAGGGTCTAGGTTTCCAGTGCTTCATTGGTAGGCATCAGGGTACAGGGTCATTAGTCAATGCAGCTGGTCCAGAGATCAGCCATGCCTTGCTCGTCCAGTTTTGCTGCTTTTCTGGGTCTGGAGCTGAAATACAGCTGAGGCCTAGATGTTATCTCTAAGGAGGAAAGGTAAGGGGGGTCCAAACCCCATGACCAGTGATACCCTAGGGGAGGAAAGGCCACCTTGGGGGCAAGGTCCCACCCTACAATTGTCTGTTGCTAGGCACCCGGGGCTTTCCACCCTGATGACCTTCTGTACCTCACTAATAGTCCTTGCTCTGCTGTAGCTGTCTAACTGCCTACCACCAGTCTGTCTTATAATGTCGTCTTTGCAATTTTCAAGTCCCCTGTGAGGACCAGTGTGATTATAGCAATCCCACATGCCAAAACCTCACCCCATGAACTATTTTGTAGTTCAGTGCACAAAGCAGAATTTAAAAATAAAATGCAAAGTGGGAGCCAATTAGCTTGCCATGGCCAGTATGCTGACCTGTTCCTTTGTGAGTAATGTCTAATTTTCTGACCCATGATGTTAAAAGCCAAGAGACATTATCTAAGTTCCCGCTGTGTTTACAGTACAGAATGACGTCACATCATAAGCAGTTAAAAACATTTCACAAATGATAGGGCAAACCCATAAAAAGTAAAATAATGGTATTTTGTAATCTATGTCTTTGAAAAGCACTAATCTATATGGAGTCAGTTATTGAAGGCACATGTCATAGGTGAGTTTAATCTTGAATTTGTCACTTAACTGGCCATGTGAATTTACAGTTATTTAACTTCTCTGAGTCTCAGTCTTAGTTTATATAGTAGGACTGGTAATCATTGCATTTTACAGGATTGTTTTATGAATTAGAGATTATGTGTGTAAAGTGTCTGCTGTAAGAGGACTCAGCATGCGGTAATGATTATTATTATATGTGTGTTTATAAAGTGCTTTCTTACTAGCAAATCTCTTACGAAGAGTGTTTGCTCTGTACGAGTAGCCAACCTGGTATAGGAAGATAATTAAAACCATTAATGTTACTAAATTTTCAACCTGTTTATTCCAGAGAAGAGAGCCTCTGAAGGAGTCCTTTTGTTTTCTCTCAGCAGCTGTTAGGAAAGTAAATATTGTAGTGAACTTGCAGTTTTTTAGACATGTTTAATTCTCTCCCCTGTCCCTCCCCCCTAAAGAATTGAGAGCATTGCTTTCTGATAACTTGATATTATATAGCTTCTTGTTTCCAAATTGCTCAGATTCCTTCACATAGCTCATCTCATTTATTTCTCTAATGTTCTTCTAACATTCCAATGATACTTTTTGGTTTATCTTAATTTATCAATCTAATCCACCAATTCTGTATTTTTAATTTATTTTATCATTTGAATTTATTTTTCCTATTTTATTTTTTAATTGAGTATCGCTGGAAACTTTTTTCAGCTGATGAGATGCTCACAGTGAAGGACCTTGTCAAGCACCGTGTAGTCCATACACTGGTGAATGTGATTGATGTCTGCGTAGAAACAACCTACGCAGCCCTTCTGAGAGCTAGCCTGACAGTGGAAGAAAACCTGCTTTATGACATGAAACCACTGGAGAAATGTTTTTAAGTGTGTGTTCTAATGTTTGGCCAATTTGAATAGTAAGTCCTATCTATTGTTAGTGCTACATCATAAAAACCTGATGAGTAGAGGCAATTTTGTCATAGATATGCTAAGGCAGACAGTATTCCCACAACAAAAAAATCCTAGGAATAATTAGTAACGCCAACGATAAAGTTAATCACTGTGGACACTGCTTCAGGGGCCTTGGATTGATTCATGGATATTGTGTGCTGCTGTAGCCCGAATGTTTGTGGACCTCTCAAATTCAAACATTGGAACCTAATCCCTAATGTTATGGTATATGGAGATAGGGCCTTTAGAATGGGATCAGGGCCCTTAGAAAAGAGCCCCCAGAGAGCTTGCTTGCCCATTCCACCCCGTGAGGACACTGGGAAGACTCTGACACTGGAAGAGGATCCTCACTGGCTGTGGGATCAGCCTGTGACTTGATCTTATACTTCCAGGTCTCCAGAACTGTGAGACGTAAATGTTTGTTGTTTAAGCCACACAGTCTGTGGTATTTTTGTGATAGCAGCACACACGGACTAAGAGGCATACTGCTGATAAAACTTGAAACACTAGGAATATCAACATTCAGAAGAAAAATAGATTCTTTCCCTACCTGCATAAACACTGATACAAGAAGATTTTCTATCTTTTTTCAAAAATCTTTGTTCCTGAGTACGTTTCTCTTCCTTCACCACATAGTTCAAGAAATGTTGGATGTCTCATACCATTGCTCTATTTAATACTAGTGCTTAGGTTGCAGTGCCAGTGTCTTTAAAATGTTTAGAGGGAAAGAAATTTTTGTATCTCAAATAAATAAAGTTCCATGATAGCTGTGATGTGGTGGAAACTATATAACCTACATCCTGTTTGTCCAGCTATGAGAAATGGTAGGTGACAACAAAGTCAATTATTAAGATTTTGTGTCTATCTTTATGTTATATTCTAAGTGAATGATCCCCATAGGAGCTATCAAAGTGTTTATGACTTTGTTCTTACACTAAATGGTCTCAGCTGTCTGGTGTTTTTTTAAAGTATTTCCTCTGCTTACTGGGGTCTTCCTTTACTCAGTCTTCTCCATCAACACAAGTTTAACTGTCCCTGCTACCTGTTTTTACTGGCTGATATATAGGAGTCCCCCACTCTCTTGTGATTTCCCGAATCATTTATTTTGTGAGATGGGGAATCGGTTTTATTTGTTCAAATTGACTATAAAATAGAAGTAGATTCAGAGTAAGAACTAGGTGAGCAGAGAATGGTAAAGAAGAGCCCAGATGCCCCGATATCTCTTGTGTTTCTAATCTAGAAATACTTGATAGCTCTTTTTTAAAATGGAAAAGAATATTGAGCATGAAATGACAACTGGTATATAGACAACTTTACAAATCAGTTATGTTTATTGTTTTCTGTGTGGAGTTACTTTAAATCACTTACAAAGAGGAATCAATAAAGAAGTAATGGATTTACTCACAAACTGAACATTATTTAAAGTAGGGACAGGGCCCCAGATTATATCACATCAACTACTGTTTTTTTACAACCATGGTTGGCTACTTACAAAAAATCAGTAATTCTTTTAAGTGTTGACAATAACAAGCTATCAATTTTTTTTTCATACGAAAGCATGCCACATCTGTGTAAACATCAAGCCTTTTATTTTAGGTGCAAGATGTTTTATTGAAAGAAATGAGTGGTTTTACCCATTTATGTTAAAGGCAGTGCAAGGCATGCAGTATCTTTTACTTGTTTATTTGTTACAAACTACTTTCATTTTATTAACCAATCAGCCAGGTTGGAATGTAATTTTTCAGAATTGCACCCCTTGCAGGCACTGCTGAAAATAAAAGTGTCAGCTTATTAAGATTTTTAGGCCTAAAGCATCAATTACCCCAAATACAACATCTGAGGGAGCAGTTTTCTGGAATGTCGAAATCTGTGCACAAATGCATGACATTATACCAATGGTATAAGGATCGCACACAGGATTTAGCACTTGAGTCTTTTGCGTCAATGTCCCAGAAGGTGGTATCTCATGTACATAGTACTTATGTTCCTGAAAAGTTGTATTAAATTTAATTGATGACATGTTCTACTGCCTGTGTGACCCTGGGGCAATGACATCACCATAGCTGTTGAGTAAGCACAGGTATAGCCCTGCTCACTGATAAAATATTGAAACACTGTCATCCTGAAGACAAGGTACCTATAGTCTTAAGCCTCTGAAGTTCTTCCCCAGTGTCTTCCTGACTATCCCAGTTCTTTGTAGAGCTCCTGGGTCCTCCCAAGGATCAGGAAGTAGGGAGCAGGGGCATTAGGGCCAGTTCTGATGGATTGGTGCCAGGCTGCTTGCTAAGCAGTCTATTAGCTCTGCCTGCCTCCACTCTGGTTTTAAGTTTTCTCCTTATAAATGAAAAAAAGGTGGACAATATGCCGTTTTCTACAATTGAAAAAGAAAGGCATTTAAAATGTGACTTGTGTTTTGCTATTTAAAAATACAGATCAAATGGCTATAATGCACAGGTTGTCTGGGAAGAAAACAATGCTAAACAGCTTCCCTCCCCTCGCTGCCCCTCCCCTCTCCTCTCCCTCCACCAATATTTCTCTTCCTTCTCTCCCTCTATCTCCCTCTGTCTCCAAATTAGTAAGAACATCATTATTTTACCTAGATTTCTTTAAAGCAGTAGTGTTGGAATTGGCATGTAAATCTTACAAACAAAACTCTAAAGAGTTTGAAAGAGGGAACTCATTTCTCACTAGACTATATAAGGGTGGGGAGAGAGAAAATGGGAAACGTGGTCTGCACCGTGGAGGTGTTGGAAGTTTTGTATGTAAGTTTGGAAAGGTGAACAATAAAAGAGCGTTTCCGCTTGGAGTGAATGGCCAAACCAGAACTCGCGGGCAGACCCTTACAGTGGGCCCAAGGGGCAGGTGCGCGGTAGTGCTGTGCAGTAGGACTCTGCATTGCTGCACAGCGGGCTCTGTCCAGCTCAGTAGCCACCAGTTATAAGTGGCTATTGAGGACTTGAGATGTAGCTAGTGCAGCAGAGCAACGGAATTCTTAATTTCATCTAGATTTAATTTTACACAGCCACACATGGTTAGTGGCAACTATATTAGACAATGGAAGCTTATTAGTGGGAGTGTAAGGCTTAAGTTAGGAAGGGAGGGAAGAAAATTCCAGAAAAGTGCATTGGAACGTTAACGGTTGGGTTCAAGAATGTATATATGCATTTTATGTGATAGCAGTGGTGGGAGCAGGAGAGGCATAAATGTTTAAATCGGAGTATTGATGCAAACAAAATCGTGCTTTTAGTAGATTCCTCTTGTTGTGGTGTGAATGGCAAACCAGAGGCGAGTGAGAAGATATGAATCCAGTTAGAAACTAATGTCTATAGTCTAGTGGTGCCAGTAAACCCAGAGAGGTGTCACATGTAAAATGGATCATTTGTTTTAAGAAAGCTTAATGAGTTTATCAAGAATTATCTCCTCTCTAATTCATCTATTTTGCAGATATAGATTTTCCTGTGATTTTTGTGTGTAGCTCTAATCTTGGGAGACTGCCTACAGCGATTAATTTTCAAAGTGCAGAAAGAATGCTTCAATAATAGAGTTGCTGTAATTTCTCTACAGTGTAAGATTATTGCCCTGCGTGATAGTAAACCAACAGAAGAGAATTATTTTATTATTTTACCTTTTCTCCCCAATTCTTCTTCAGCATTTCTGTGATACCTACCATGTGTTGAGTGCCTTAAATGAAGTTGTGAACATCCATGCCTCTCATCAAACAGCTGTTTGTCACTGCAGTTGATTTGAGCATCCATGCGCAGACATGGCTCCCGCTCATCAGCACCTATAGCTACCTGTAGTATGCATCACAGAATTCATAAATGCTCAGACCTTTATGCACGCTCTTGGCTCACTTTTATGCTCAGTTTAGGGGAGTTCTAGCCATCTAGAAAACTCATTGGCAGAAATACCACAAATTGGGCAGGAAACAACTCAGAAGGTAGCTTTCTTGGCACTGGCACAGCCACAGCATTCTGGGCACTAAATGTCAGATCAGCAGCCTAGTCTGTTAGCCAGAATGTCTGATTAAGCACCATGGTCTCCACAAATATATCATTTTAGATGAGATTTAATGAGGGCTAATGCCAGGGGATTGGAGCCTTCTGAAGAGTTCCTGCAGGGAAAGTGCTCGGCAATTAAGAGCAAAGTGAGGACAACCAGTTGCCAACATGTACATTCTTTCTCTTTCAAGGATTTGTTCTTTTGCATATCCGCACTTGCACAGAACTGCAGAAAACAAAGACAGTTAATTTGAGATTACATGTGTTTCTGTTTTTGCAGTTAGCAAATTGGACTGTATTTTTCCTTGCCAAAGTGTGCCTTTAGAGGGGATTATTCTTTTATTGGCCCTAATAGCTTTTTGATTTAGGCATAAATAGAAGGGTTTATAATTTCTGGCCACTAAATATAGAAACCCTTATATTGTACATTTGTTTTTCCAACTGAAAATTCTTTAAACACTCTATTTTAAATTAGTAGTATTTCCAAGAGGAGATTGTGTAGAAAAGTAACAATAACAGGTCTGGGTTTAATTCCTGGCTCTCTCTCTTACTAGTTATAGGATCTTGGTCAAAATGTTTAACCTCACTGAACCTTTGTTTCTTCATCTATGCAATGACAATAACAAGTTTGACACGTACAGCCCCTATGTTATAATCATTAAATGTTATAACTATATGGAAAATACAGTAAAAGCTAGCTTGCTTGTGAGGTGCCTTAAGAATTCACAAACTGTTCTTAAAATGGCTGATCTCTCAACAAGAGGGGAGGGTGGGAAATGGGAAAGCACCTTTACAGCATCAAAAAGAGGCTCACATCGTTAGAAAGACATATTTCTTTTCAACTCTAACATTGTAAACCTTATAACCTCATCGATAACCCGTTAGCCTGACACAGAAAAGGTTGACGGTAATCTGTCTTTTCATATCTCTGTGAAAGAAAGATACATTTTCTTGGTGAAATTTCATTAATGGGAACCAATTTCCTTCTTTTTGAACGTAAATGCACATTGCTCATTTCCTCTCGAAGAATATTGAGTTTTCGGAGAGCATTCCTTCTGAGTTTATATTATGGGGTTAGAGATGGCTATTGTGAAACTTGGAGAGTTGGGACAGCTTGAGCTGACTGAGGATAATTCACCCAAAGAGAAAGAAGAACAAAGTCCTCTGATCTTTAATTATTACTGTTTATTATTTTTTTTTCCTGGAAAGAAGACTTCCTGAAAAGCTGGAAACCTGTAGCAGTAAGGAGACCAATGAGCTTGTCCTGATTCATTATCAGAGAGTTTCACCTCACCGTTTAACTCACCAGTTGATGTGTATCATTTTTGCATTTCTCTTGCAGGCTGTCTAGGCTGCCCACTGTATGCAGCTCTTTGCTAATGTACCAGAAAAGTTCAAGTAGCTATTGCAGATTCCTCACAGAAGAAGGGCGAGGGTGTCTTAATTAGTCTGCAGTAGAAAGGGGTGTTCTAAATAAATTCACCCAGTGCAAATGGAAAAGCAGTCAGCTGGAAGTCTCATTAAGCGCACATTAGCTTGTATTAGCTTGCTGCAAATCCCGGTGCAGTGCCTGGTTCTCACTGTGGGGAGGGGTGTCTGTAGGAGTCTAAGGCTGAAATCCTGCAGCCTCCTCCTCTATTTTCTTTTCATTCATATACTTTTCATTCATGGGCTCCCTGTGTTACTCGGGTCCATATCTTGTAGTAGCCAGAGCTGTTTCTTTTCAAATGATTCTGAAGTCATTTGGTCATTTGAGTGGTTTCTTTAAAATGGTAATTCTCCCTAACTTTTAGATTAGGCTGGTGGCTTAAGAATGTGTACAATATTTTCTGTAGTTTGGTTGGAAACTCTAAAGGGTGATTGGAAATAAGGAGCAGTGTCTACATGGTAAGAAAAAATTATGTAGTAGCAGTTTAGAAAACATCAGTGTGTTTATAGGTGTCACATCATGTCTTCTCTCCTCTCCTTTTTAACTTTAAGTAAAGAGCTGGCAATTTCTTTTGGAAATACACAGTATTTAGGTTCTTTTAGGAAGGGTCTGCACATACCGGCATCCATTGTGAAATTTTACAGGGAACCAATGTGTCCAGGAAGAAGACTGCCATGCATAGTACTTCCATTGACTAAACTTTTAGTTTCTTACAATCATACCTCAAAATACCTGTTAGGTTCTTTTTAGCCAGGGGTCTCCAGAAAGGGGGGGGGGGAGATAGAGAGAGAGAAGGGGGGTTGTGAATGAGAATGAGACATTTTAAGGAATTGGCTCACATGATTATGGAGTTTGACAACTCCAAAATAGGTGAGTGGGCCAGAAAGAGGCAATGCTATAATTCAAGTCTGCAGGCTGTCAGACTGGAGAATTTCTAAGTGAAGAAATTCTTTTTTCTCTGCAGGCCTTTAACTGATTACTTGAGGCCCACCCACGTTATGGAGGACAATCTGCTTTTCTTACAGTACACCAATTTAAATGTAAATTTCATCCAAAACAACATCACAAAAATATTCAAAATAATGTTTGATTGAGTATCTGAACACCACAGCTTTGATCCATAGAATTAACCATGACATACCCCAAAAGATAAAGGAAAGAGAGAAGAAGTAAAGGTTTCTTTTTCAGTAGTGGTGACCCTTTCTTTACCCCAGTGATAATCTTTTCCCCTCTAAACATGGCTGGTCAACTTGGGATGTAGAGTTCAGAAGACCAAAGAGCAGCTTTGAGTAGGATGGGTCAAGTGGCTGGCTTGGCCGGTGTTGGAGAGTAGAGAGGATGATTTTATGCTTTTTAAATCCCTGGAAATAAGTCCCTGGGTTATTTTCATTCTCTCCCAGATGCCAACCTTGGAGTTAGTTGAGGTACATTAACCTATTCTTGAAAAACATCCTGGAGATGTAAATATTTCCCCGAGACAACTTAGAAACACTTGCAAGCAGAAAAGGACATTGTTATACACAGCAAAACAGTTTAACAGAAAATTGAGAAAAAGGTACAGTACTTACATAAAAATTCTGTAACATAAGAAAGGAAAATTTTGTTTTATTTATGTTGTAAGTTATATACATTGGAAGGAGGAAATAAAAGCTATTATACAGTGTTTACTTGAGAAAATAGGTTCCATTATTACACAATCAGATATCAAACACCACTAGGGCCGGCCTTCAGTGGTCATGTCCTATAGGGTTTTGGGGCCTGAGGTTGGAAGAAGTTACTACATGTTATTGGATTTACAGACAACAAAAAGTGTGGGCAATATCCTATATTATGCGTGGAATTCTACATGTGACCCTGACGAACAGACAAAACAAAATGCTTGCGTACTACTTGGAAGAAACGTTCTACTCAGCAAAGTGAGACATATATTCATGGGCTGCAATCAGAGGACAGTTAGGTGAAAGGATGTGAAACTTCAGACTGAGGCTTTGAGCCATAATTGTGAATTAAGAACTGAAAAACAGAAAGTCTCTTTCTAAAGAATGTGAGTAAACTGCCAGACCCAGTACTGGCAACTCCTCCTAGAAAGTACTGACAGTGGTCTCATTGCAAACTGAACATATATATGCACATAAGTAAGTAAACAGCCTAGTAAATATTACAACAGTTCTTATATTCAACTGCAATCAACCTGAATTATTCTTTTAAAAATGAGAAATCAATGCATTTTTTAAAGACTTGGCAAAGGTATAGCATACCTATTTTTTTCAGTTTTCTTTACTTTTGGGACATTGTTTTCAACTCAGATCATCAAGTGGGTTTTATTTTATTTATATGGGCACTGCATTGGGGAACACCACTGTTAGTGTGCAATAATGCAGGAAAGGGTAAAGACCATGACCCCATAAGGAATAAGAGAATGGAGAAGGTCACACTGCAGCATTTTTGAAGCTAGAAAAAAGGTAATTAACATTCAAGGTTTTTCTGTTTGTTTGCTAAAATGACAGTATGGAAAGGCAAGAAGTATGCAAATTTTCATCAGGATACTCTCCCACAAAACCTAGGATTGGTCCTACCAGGTACTTCGGACAGAAGAGAGAAAACTGAATATAAATTGTTTTAAAGTCTTTTTTTTTTTTTTTTAAACAAGTAGGCTTCCACATTGTTTTCCCACAGTTCCTCACTGTCCCTCTGTGGAGGGAAAATGTTTGTTCTCTACAAAGGATAAAACAGAGGTTCTCTGGCCTGGAGGAGAGACCAGGACACACAGTGAGAATACCAAACTGAAAGCAGAGGATAAGCACACTGATTGCTGAAACACCACATGCTGTCTGACTCTCTCCTCCCACTCAGATCCCTGGCAGCACCCTGGCAGCCAGTACTATCCAGGCAGTGGAATAGAAGAATCTTCTCTAGGGCAACTGTCCCACCCAAGAGAAAAGACCTAACAAAAATAGCAGCAGGAGTTCCCCAACTGGAATGGAGTCAACCAGATTACAGAAGACTGGGCTCAACAAGACCCACCCTTAAATATTAGCACAAAACTAAGGATTATTAGATACTTGAAGAAAGTGCTGTATATTAAAGAGACAAAACAAATAGAAAAAAAGAAAACTTTAAAACAACTGATTGGCATCCTCAAAGATACCAGAAAGGTTTGTGCATCCCTAAAACAAGAACATTTTTTTTAATGTTGGAAATTAAAATATGATAGTATAAGTGAAAAAAATTCAATGAAGGGTTTAGGGGTCAAAGTTGAGAAACTATTCCAGAAGGAAAAGCAAAATGTCATAAATGGAAATTAGGAAAAGAAATGACAAAATAACAGAAAATTAGAGAACCAGTAGAGAAGGTCCAACATCTTAAAAATGGGTATGCCAGAAGTAGAAAACAGAAAATATAGGATAAGAAATCATCAAAGAAAATAATTTTATGAAAAGGTCCCAGAATTTTAGGACATATGTTTCCATATTGATTAGAACTACTCTGTCACTGGTACTAGGGATAGAAATAGACTCTCATGCAGACACATAATGAAAAATCAGTGCTCTGGGAACAAAGGAGAGATATCCAAGCTTTCACAGGGGATATTAATATGGAATAAAATAGAAGAGCAATTCTGGAAGCTAGAAAGTAAGAGGACCAAGTATGTGCTTTATGGCAAGGCAATATGTTACAATTAGAAAATCTATGGCCAGTTTATGAAAGACTTTTGTCTCCCATGCACATATTTTCAGGAAAATACTGGAAGGTGTACTCTATTAAAATTAGGGAAAGAAAACAAATCTTGGGAGCATGGGATACAACAAAGAAAGTGGAGAAATTACCAATCACAAGATGAGAGCTGTGGGATAGGTGAAGAGAAGATCCAGGGAAATTTGGACCAGGATGGGTTTTATGAAGAGGGATATCTTTTACAAGATAAATTTACAATTGATTACATATTTAAATAAATTAAGAGTTATATACCAGCAGGGGTGGGGGAGGGACACTTAGTGGTTTTTACTAGAAAACTAAGAAAGTAATGTCAGCACAAACAACACAATAAAAGAAATAAACCTTACCTTAATAAGCTAAAAAAATAAAGCACCAATATTTGCATAAGAGGAAGAGTAATCATAATATCTGACATTTGTCTGCTGAACATGTTGTTTTCATCAATGTGACAATGCAAACACTGAATATTGACCCAGTCCATAATATGACACAGTAATATTGAGAGGATGTAATAAATTGTAAATTTATCTTGTAAAAAATCAAGAAGTAGCAATATAATCATATTATGGAGAGATTTACATATAAGTACCAATAGAATGGTGTAAAATGTTCTAAAGCAGTTGTCTCTGGGAAGGAAGGAAAGAAGTGTGGTGAGAGTGGACAATGGCTTTTGCATACGATATATAAGTTTTTAAACCATCTGCATATAATTTTGATAAAATTTAAATTTTTTAAAGATTTTTGTTTTAGAAAATCACAAATGAAAAATTACCTAAAGTCCTAGCCTCTCCACAGAGCTCAGTTGGTTAGAACATTGTCCCCATACACCAAGGTTGTGGGTTCAATCCCGTCAGGGCACATACAAGAATCAACCAATGAATGCATAAATAAGTGGAGCAACAAATTGATGTTCCTCTCTCTCTCTCTCTCTCTAATCAGTAAATACAAAATTATAAAAAATAAAATTAAAATAAAAAATCACCTAAAATCTTATCTGGATTAAGCTACTTGTGATACATTTGGTTTCTTTCTAACTTGATATGTAGATATAAAGAGATGTGTAGATAATTATAAATATATACTTTATATGTGTAATATATTATATAGAAGGATGCGTAGATGCAAGGTCATTGATGGCTCTTTGAACTGTCAGAGCATGGATTTTATCCATTTTTCTGTGGTAATTTCTAGTTTTCATGTATTAAATTCTAATGGAAAGTTGGGCTTATTCCAGATATTAAGTTTATAATATAAACTTTTATATTTTAAAAGTTTAAAATATAAACACAGAAGTTAGTTTAATGATCCTCTCTACCTTTGGTTGTATTTGGAAGAGTGGCTACTCAGTCAATGACTTTACTGCCTCTTTGTTAGTAAGAAATATTTCTAACATACAGAGATATATGGAGAAGACTCTATTGAACATTAATATCCTTTGAAGGTTGAGAATAATTGCCAACTTTTTAGGTTCCTATGTACTCATTCTGGATCCCATTCCACTTCCTCTCCCTCTGAAGTAACTACTGATTTTGGTGTTTGTCGCTCTCATATATATCTTTAAAGTTGTATCACAGGAATATGTAATCCTAAACAATGGCATTAATTCAAGTTAATAACCATTAATGTAGCATTAATTCATATTTAATTGCTATAATTAATAGCATACTGTCTATATTCTCAACCAAGACTATTCTAAAAATTATTTTATGTAGATCTCTTTATAGTGATACATGTAACTTTCGTTCACCATGTTTCACTAGTGTTAACCATTCCATTTTAAGAAAACAGAAAGTTTACCACTTTTTAATCGATGAACATTTTGCTTCTGATTTTAGCAGTGCTGTAATGATCCTTTTTATAAGTGTTTCTCATACATAATTATAAGTGTTTGTTTCAGTGTGGAGAGTTTCAGTACATATTGCCTCTTTTATGTATAGAGGGTTTTCCAGTTTAAATTCTGACCAGCATTGCATAATCCTTATTACTATATATACTGACCATTTGTTTATATCACATTTTGATATTTTTCTCTGATGATGTGGAATAGACTGTCACTTGTTTTAATTTTACTTTTCTGATCACTAGTGATGTTTTAGATTTTTTTACATGTGTACTGACCATTCAGGTTTCCTCTTCAGAAAATTGTTATTAACTTTTGCACATTTTTCTTTTAAATATACGTCTTATTTTTAGGAGTTCTTCACATATTTTGAATAATTATTCTTTGTATATTTCATGACTTGTAAATGGCTTCATTCTCGTTTTGCCATTTGTTTTCTTTTTTTTTTTTTTTTGCCATTTGTTTAAAATATTACAGATGTCCCTTTTTCTCCCCAATGACCCGTTCCACCCTGTCCCTTCCCCCTCCCCAGTCCCTCTCCCCACCACTGTCCATGTCCTTGGGTTGTGCATATATGCATATAAATTCTTTGGTTACTCTCTCCCCCTCCACCCACCTGTCCTCCTCCATCCCTCTGACATTCGTTAGTCTCATCTATGCTTCCATGTCATTGAATCTATTCTGTTCATCAGTTTATTAAGTTCTTTAGATTCTACATATAAGCGAGATCATGTGATATTTGTCTTTCTCTGCCTCGCTTATTTCACTTAGCATATTATTCTCCAGGTCCCTCCATACTGTCCCAAAGGGTACTAGATTCTTTTTCTTTACAGCTGCGTAGTATTCCATGGTGTAAATGTCCCACAGCTTTTTTATCCACTCATCTACTGATGGGCACTTGGGCTGTTTCCAGATCTTAGCTATTATAAACTGTGCTGCTATGAACATCGGGGTACATATATCCTTTCTGATGAATGTTTCAGGATTCTTAGGATACATTCCTAGGAGTGGAATCACTGGATAAAACGGCATCATCCATACTCTGAACTCCATATCTGATAACTTGCTTAACTCTATCTCATCAAAGTCTTTTTCTGGCGATGTTTCCTTTTCTTTAATTTGGGGGTTTCTTTGTCTCCCCATTTTGGTAGGCCTTAGTGTTTGTATCTATATATTAGATATATTTGCTGTCCCCCAGTCTTGTGGGATGGGATTTTGTCTGTGGGTCCAGTGGAACCCAGAGGTGTGTTTTCCTTATACCTCTGAACTCTTTGCTCTAGGCGTTGTTTCCCTCTAGGCGTTTCCCTCTTGTGGGTTCCTCTTTTGTGGTTTCTTTATGTTCTCCTGTTGTGATTGGGTCTAGATTGTTTTTGATCAGTCCTTGGGAAGACCCTTCTCTCAGGTTGGCTAACTGTGTCTCAGCCCCAACCTCGACATGTAAGATGTACGGGTGCTGGCAAGGCAGGAAAATACACAACTAAACTTCCAGGAAACAAGGGGTATCTTACAAAATATCTTGACAGTCACAATGAAAACAACCCACGTGAAAATAGAACTGGGAGAGTGAAGGGAGAACACACACACACACGAAAAAAAAAAAGCCTAATGAAAAAGAAAGATAGAAAGAAAAGTAATACTTAGAGAGAGAGAAATGCATATTGTTGTTAATACTGGTGAAAATTTAGAAAATAATAATAAACTAAAATGTAAAAAATAGAGAAGCTACTGGGAGATAACAGAAGCAGAGAAAAGATTCTGAAAGAAGTTCCAGCAAAAAATTAAGGGAGAGAGTAGGAATAGGATAATAGTTGAAAATGAGAAAACAAAAATACAATAAAGAGAATAAGAGAAACTAATAATCGGACATGAAGACAGAAGGGAGTATAATGAAAGAATGAAAGAAAAGTAGAAAAAGAAAAAAGAAAACGAAGAAAAAAGTTATGCCAATGGATTGAGAGGAGAGAGAGAGATAAAGCCCAGGCAGGCAGGGAGTCCGGTAAGAGATTTGGGGGAAACTATAGAGGAAAGCAGTAAACTTGGTTATAATGATAAAGTCCCACTTGTTAAGCAGGGATATCAAGAAAGTCTTGATATTAGAAGCAAGGATAACACAAAACAAATCAAATAACCAAAACAAAACTAAAAACAAGCTAAGCAAGACAAAATTCTTTTATAAAAAGGAGAAGAAAAAAAATTTAGTTAAAAAAATTAAAAAAAAAATTATTATAAAATTTAAAAAAGAAGAAAAAACAAATTTTCTCCCCTTTCACTGCTTCCTAAGGAAAAAAGGGAAAAAATAAACCCACAAACAGAAAACAAAACAAAAAACCCAAAAACCAATAAAAACAAAACAAAGCAAAAAAACAGAAAAAAAGGTAGTCAATCAGGTGAGTTTTTTCTGGACAACTTATGTTGTCTGAGGGTCACTGTTTTTTGCGATTTCAGTTCTCCTGGGAGCTGCTTGTGTATCAGCCAGCGTGAGGAGCCGTCTAGGTTCGGCTCTGGTGTCCTTAGGTAGATGGTTGATCTGAGGCTCTCCGTGGGCCACCTCCTCTTGTCAGCTATTTTGTTACCTTGTAGTTGCCTGGTCTTGCTCCAGAGTCTCTGTAGAGTCTTTAGGGTGCAGGGTGGCTAGTGTAGCTCAGGGTGTCACTCCCCTTAGAGGTGTCGCTGTCAGGCGCTCACTCTGCAGGAGTTAGTCTCTGCTCCACAGCCAGCTCCTCAGTCCCTACCCTGTCCTCTGATTCTAGCTCCCCAGGCTCTGTCTGCTGCAGCATCAGATTGACTTCAGCCTGTCGCCTTTTCTGTATGGGCCTTTCGGCAGCCTGGGCTCAATGGGTTGGATTAAAACCACATTCTGGTGAGCCCTGTGCCTGCCCAGCCCCCAGCAGGGGTTTTCAGCATTTCCTCCAGTTCCCAAACAACAGTCCCTGAGAGTCTTATTCTCGTAAAGCCCTCCTGTGAGCTGCTCTCCCTTCCCTCTAAGGACTTGCCATTTGTTTTCTTTAATTATGCCTTTTAAATATAGAAGTATTAATTTTTAATAAAATCCAGTTTATCATTTTTTTCTTTATCACCTACTGTTTTTATATATTCTTAAAGATATTTCACTCTACTCCAAACCCATAAATGTAATCTAAGATTATGTAGTTTTTTTGTTACTGTAAACTTCATACAGTAGCTGTAGAGGGCAGCTGTGAATCCATTTCTTTTTTTTTTCCACATGGTTTCAGATGCACATCCTCAGGGGTCTTCTGTAATTTGTTTCCATATATATATGGCTCTATTTCTAGGTTCCCTTTTCTTTCCCTGTATTCTACTTGAACTACCCATGCATGGGTTGCATGGGCAAGAGTATTGATTAGTGCCATTTTCTAATGTCTAACTGCATTGTGCCTTTGCCACACAGGCAGCAGGAAGCAGGAAAGTAAACCATCTTGGTGGATGGTAAGTCACACAATGCAGTTCTGTGTAGCATTTAAAGTGAATAAACTGAAACTACTTGTATTAACATGACTCAGTCTCACAACTGTGCTATTTCATGATAAAAACCAGTTGGTGATAGATACTATGAGTATGACGACATTTATGTAAATTTGAAACACACACAGCAATAATATATGTTATTTATGGGTACCTAGGTATGTGTGAAATATTCAAAATAATAGATGGAAATAGTAAACACCAACTTCAGGAAAATGGTTACTTCTGGAGAGAAAGGAGAAAGGGATGGTTCAACTGTATCAGAAGCTATGTTAGTTCTTTAAAAATAAGATCTAAAAGATCTATAGAAAAGGTTAATAGTTTGCATCATAAAATATGGGTTATATCTGGATAGTAAAAACAGGTATCATTCTTTATTTTTGGAATATTACCTAATTTATATAGAATAAATATGTAAACTGAATAAATATATTTTAAAATATAGTTAGAAGTTCTCGGGCAAAGAGGTGGTAACAACTCCTTGTTTAAATTTTTACAGTGATTTCATTAGTTTGCTATAATACATGATCACATTTTTTCTCTGTTTTAGTATTGCAGATAGATTATCCTTTTTTAAAAAAAATATATCTTTATTGATTTCAGAGAGAGGAAGGGAGAGGGAGAGAGAGAGATAGAAACATCAATGATGAGAGAGTCATTGATTGGCTGCCTAGCCCGCAACCCGGGCATGTGCCCTGACCGGGAATCAAAGCCCGATCGCCTGGATCCTAGGTGAACGCTCAACCGCTGAGCCATGCCTGGCTGGGCGCAGATAGATTATTCTTGAATTCAAAACTCAGTATAATGTTCATGTCTCTCTTTCTCTCTCTCTTTTTTTTTTTTAATAACTACATTCACTGTAGGAATTTCCAGCTCAAATCTTGTCTTAGGAATCTCCCTTCAAGCAGGAATAGACCCCAGCTGCCTGTTCTCTTCTGGGTGACAGTGCCCTGCCCATGGAAAGATCTGCTGATGGAAAGATGTACACCTACTCAGATGCAAAGTTCAGATTTGAGGGATAGAGAGGCTTGGCGCTTTGGGAACCCGAGGAGGTATCAGGGTTGTCTGAAGGGAAGTTTTATTACCATCCCAGCGAGAAGCTGTGAGGTTCCCTGGGGCCCGCTCTCCTTTGGTTTGTCCCAGTGTCTTTTCAGTGTGTCCTGAATTATACCCCACCTTCTTCTAGTAAACTTCCTGTTTGGCTTAAGGTGGCCCTATTCTGTCCCTGTAACTGCAAGAACTGTCACCTACTAACAGAACATTTACTCAAGTTTAAGTAACTGTTTAGGAACTTACCTTCTCTCCCAGTTTTCTCCAAAGGCCGTGTAGATAAACCCACTGACTGCCTATTATTCATATTCACTCTGTAGACATTCAGCACATTGTTCTTCCCTTGTGGTTTTTTTGTTTTTGTTTGGTGTTTCTATCTTCTTTTTGTTCACTAAGCCTAATTTCCTTCCCCTTCCTTTTATTATGAGCAATATTCCATATTCTAGTCTTGAAACGGGATCTGTATAAATTCTTGTTGGTATTAGATTTTCTTCCTTGCGATAGTTTGTCTGTTTAATGGTAGGATCTTCTCACTTCCCTGTGTCATTTAAGGCAAATGAAATAACAGATGTTCCTTTTCAGAATACAAGGCTGCTCATCCTTGCCTGAGGAAACTGACACTGTTTGTATGGCATAGTTTTGAACACCGTTATCTCGTGTTTCCTTTAAGAGTGAATTGACCCGGGCCTGTGGCACTTCTTTGTTTCCTCCTGTTGATGGAACTCTGATTTTGACATTTATATCAGAGTTATGGAAATGGAACATTCTGAAAGAGGCTCTTCCCAAATTAAATGGTTTTGTTAAATGAAATCCCTAAGCATCCCCACATATAAATGTTTCTGTAGCGTTTATCTACCAAAACTTGTGAAAAAGGAAGAAAGGAAGGCCACAGAGGAAGTATGTGCCTGCTTTGTACATGTAGTGTGCAATCATTGACATCGTGATTATGTACATTATGATCAGAGAGGGAAAACACTTGATTCCATACATAAACTAATAGGAACCTGGACCACATCACCCCAGGTCTTATCAGCAAGCAGTGGTTTATTGCCTGAGAATCGCACTGTTCGTTTTGCTTTCCCAGCAAGGCTTCAGTGGGATTGATCTGATAGATTCCATTTGTTCGCCTAACTTTCCCGTCGGTTTTCCCTGCAGTTTTGACATACTTGATGGAGATTAGAGGGCAAGACTCTAAATGAAATTTAAGATGAAGATAAAATTCCTTGAGCATTTGAATAGAGAAATTTGACCTCATTACTATTCCACTTCCCTAATTGAACTAATCTATTAAAGACATATTTATGTTAAATGAGACAAATGGGTCTGAAGTTCGTTTCCCTTTTGACATTTCCCTTAAATGATCAACATATTTTACTTTTGGTTAAGAACAGATTGGTTCAATTTAATGGATTAAAATTCATCTTTCACCATTTCTATCTCCTTAACTTCAAACAAGTTATATAGTCTTTAGTGCCTCAGTTTTATTTCCTGTAAAATGGCAAATGATGCTAGTTATAGTACTTGTTACATAGGTTTCTTTTGAAGTAAAATTAGCTAATATGTGAGAAGCACTTAGAGTAATGGTGATTTATACTAACTACATTACTACCTTAATTATTATGTTTAATATTATTTTTAATCAAATATGTCTTTTTTGGTCTCATAAACACCATCTTAACCAACAGTTTCTCCTTTCAACCCTTGACCAATTGCAGGAGTCCTTTATACTGATACCTGGATCTAGTATTTCCTATAGAAATACTGGAAATACCATGTGGGCCTGGCCAGCATGGCTCAGTGGTTGGGCATGGACCCATGAACCAGGAGATGGTGGGTAGATTCCCCGTCAGGGCACATGCCCAGGTTTCAGGCTTGATCCCCAGTAAGGGGCATGCAGGAGGTAGCCCATCAATGATTTTCTCTCATCATTGATGTTTCTATATCTCCCTCTCCCTTCCTCTCTCTGAAATCAATAAAATAAATATTTTTTTAAAAAAGAAAGCCATGTGGTATAGTGCTGTGTGGATTCTCTTTGAACAGACACAGTCTGAATTTTGACTCCCCTGTATTCTGCCTAGTGACCCTGTGAAGGTTATTTATCTTCCACAAACCCCTGTTAACCAGTCTTTAAAGTGTAAAGGCTCTTATGAAGATGTAATATACAGAAGGCATACCTAGCACAGACTAGGGGTGTCTGTGTGTGTTCGTTTCTCATTCTGATAAAATTTAAATACTCAGTTTGGCATTTAAACACTACTACCAAAACTCTGCTCTCCTTTTCCGCTCTCTCTTTACTCTCACTGCCCTCCCTACATGTACGTCAATGCTTTTTTGATATGGTTAAACCAGCCAATCCCCTGGTTTTGTACTCTTACTGTTTATCTCTTTATTGTGTCTTCCCACATGTTACACTGCCTCCATCTCAAGCCTAGAATGTTTTCTAGACTTATTTTTGCAGATCTGTTGTCTTTGCTTTCCTTCAAAACTTGCAAATTGGTAACCCTCTGGCAGATATGTTGTATTGTGTCAGTCCAATTTTTTTAAATTGAATGAGAATGTCTTTAGGTAAGCTAAGCTACCCGCAATGCACTACAATAACCAATTATTCCTTCACATGTTTAGGTCTCCTTCCTGGCCCCTGAAGTCATTGGGTTTATCACTGTAAATCCCTCTCTTAATTAAAGCTAACATAAATGAATCACTACCTTGTCTGCCTCCCCTCAACTCAATTAAAATCTTTATTGGCACCTTTACACAATCTGACATAAAGCAGAAAAAGTGAGTTTTTGAGGTAAAACAGAACTAACTTTAATCTCTGCAGCTAACAATTGAATAACTTTTATTAAGACTTCCTTGCTCACCTATAGGATGCAGAAAATAATTCTCATAGGCTGGGTTTGAGGATGACATAAAAGAATGTATATAAAATAATCAACACAGCACTTGATCCAAAATAAGCAATCTATAGATACTAATAACTGGTGTGAGTCTGTTTTCTAATTTGGCAAATGTGTGCATTGAGATTAGATAATCATTAATGTCCTCTGTCCAGCCCCTAAATGATAGGAGACCCATGGACTTTCCAATGTTACATTTTAAGTATTAGGTCTCTTGTGTAATATATATATAGTGTATATAGTATGGTATATAGTGTATGGTATATAGTATATAGTATAATATAGACTCTTTGTTCCTGTATATTGTGATATTTTTATATTCAGTGTACTCCTGAATACTACCTTATGACATTTCCAGTGCAATCCTGGTAGTGCAGTTTGCAACTCTTATTGCTCTAACAATTTCTGGGCTATTTTTACCTAGAAGAGAAGGAAAGAGAAAGACACTAAAAGAGTGGGAGTGTCTGCTACAGGCTCCCTGCAGGGTCCTTTGCTAATACAGTTGACTCTTGTTGATGGAAGAAATCATTGATGGAGAAAAGTGCATGAGTGTACAGGTGTGTGGTCTCCTGGGGAGAGGGTTCCGTGCACCTGGAACGCCAGTCAGGGCAATTTACCAGTGTCTCGGACCAGTGCAGGTATACTGTTAACCCAGCTAAGTGGAAGTCACCCAACAGAGCTGTCTCTGCATTAGATCTAAGATTTCCAGATACAGTTGTTTTTAATTTGTGAATTCCCTGGGTAACAGAGCAGGCAAATATATTTGATAAAAATGAGCTTATGACAATCATGTCATTATCACCAATTATTAATTTTTTACTAGGATCATAATTGTTTTTATGATTGAACAAAAGAATCAAGATCAGATCAAACTTAAGTATGTCACTAGATGCTTTCTAACCTCATCCGACCTTCTAATATATGAATGACCAGTTTGAAATTAGTGAAGCGACACCTTTTTTAAGTATTATTGTTTAAAAGAAAGAAAAGTATTTTATTTAAAATATATGTTCTGCATTTTTTCAAGCATTTTAAATATTTTGTGTGCAATATTATATAAAAAGCAAGTAGACTTATGCTAAATATGGAAAAATTAAGTAGATATTGAATATTCACACCTCTCTACTTTTTGGTGTTAATACATTTTGGTCGCTGTTTCTGGGCTTCAACTAAATAATCCGTAAAAATTCTTAGGCATTCCAAATATGAGTGTTGCTCAGTCCCAAATGGCCTCAGTTCACTAAATTATTCAGTGCTCTAGATAAATGTGTCAAATTTATTCACAGGGCATAAATGAAGAGATCTAATGCTTGATAATGCAGAACTGTCTTTTGAATAATTAATAGAATATTTTAACGATACTGAAGGAAGGATAATGAGTAGTCCTTAACACTTTCTCTAGGCCCAGAGCTGCACTATTCTATATTTAGATATAAGATTTATAAGGATGGTTATAAGCTAAGTAAAAGATAGGTTTAAATAGACATTTATTGTGCTGATCAAGTTGTAGCTGGGAAATCCTGGAGCTTGTTTTATCAGCTAAAGACACTTGGGTAACTTTGATACTTTGAAGTCTCACATTTCCCTTCCATCTTTATATGTAATTGTCATTTCCCAATGTAATAAATGTATTATTTGGCCCATTATTTGTGTTTTTGAAACATATGCTTTTTTCTCCCTGGAACATCTACCCTGGAAAGTTTGGCGAAGGACACATTTGTTCTTATCTGTCCCTGAAGCCTGGTTCCCCCTGGTCCTGGCCTCCTAACTACTGTTTTTTGTGCTCTGCATGCGGTGGTCCCCTTTTGCTCCTTTCTGCCCTCCAAAGCATAGGACTGTTGTATGTAGCGGAGTTTACTGAAGCTTTAGGGATGTTTTTCTCCAAGGGTGTAGTACCAGCAGCATATCACTCACACCAACATTGCTGATGTGCAAAAATGCTGATCCCTGAACTCATCACTGCTCCCAGGAACCAGACTCCATGAGATCATAGCTCAGCGTCTTTATTTTCAACAAGCGTTTTCAGTGAATTCCAATCACACTTCCAAGAACTCTTCTGGGTTAATCAGAAGAGGCAAAGGACTCACTGTGTGAATCGCCATAAAATGTAAAACAGCATGGACTCGATTCTTAGGCACTGTCGTCCTCATGTTCCCTGGACATTCGTGGCACAAGCATCGCTAAGAGGAATACTTCTCTTTAGGCCTCTCTGATAGATGCAGGATTGCTGCCCAGATTCTGCTTCAAGAAAGGCTTGCTGTCCCACTGTGAGGAGTTATGGCAGACTGCTTGCAGCTGCCAGGTCCTCAGGACCTACCTTAGCCAGAGGGGGCACTTGTTCTACCTCTTACCCTTGCAGCACCTGGTAACTGAGGGAGGCAAAGCGGCCATTTCAACTCATGCAAGACAACTTCCACAGGCAGTGTCCACTCCCGGGCTCCCGCCCGAGGCTCTGTTGTCAGCATTCTCCTTTCCTTACTGATCCTGCTGCTTGTCCGTCTCACCCTTCCTTCACAGGTGTCGGTTCCTAAAACACCTGCACCCCAGGCTCTGTCTTAGCATGAGCTTCTAGAGGACACCACCTTTAACACTCTCAGTCCACAGGAATCTTGTAAAGGCTTCCTCCCTACTCTGAAAACAGCCTATCTCAGAGCCCCAGCCCTCTCTCAAACCATGCAGACACCTATGTTTCCAATATTTCTCTTACTTTAGAGTACAGGGAAATTGTAGACTTTATTTTTTTTAATTTTTTTTTCAGTTAAAGTTGGCATACGTTATATATCTGTTTCAGCTGTACAACATACTGATTAGACACTTATATACCTTAGGAAGTGATTGCCCCAATAAGCCTAGTACCCATCAGATTAATTTGAACCCTAACCAAGATTCAGCTCTGGGACTGATTTTCCATGTTCCAGAACCCAATAGGTTGGTTCTGTTACTCTAATCCCAATTTGGCCATCTCCTCCCTGTCATGATTTATGTGATACCCCAAGGGGATGCATTTTTGGTTTTAATGAGCCTATTGGCACATTTGGTTTCAAAGAGGTGAGATCATTTTTGTTGCTTCCCCAATTCTCTTTGTTTTTTTTGCATTCATAATGGACATGTCCTCCCAGACCTCTTTAATAGTTCTGAAACCTATATAACCAAACATTGGAAATGTTCTTATCTGTCTGGAAAGTTGACTCTGCGGTAGAATTGCCCTTGTGTTTCTACGCATATTGTTGTCTTGAGAATCTGTTCTTCTGCCAGTGGATATTATTTTCAAAATAGAGTCTCTAATTAATTAGGACATCCCCACAAGGACTTGTTAATTTCACCAAAGCACATAAACATGCGATAGAAATGGGTCTCTCGTAGAGAGACGCGTTGATTTTCAATATCACTGTTGAGCCAATGGTACTCTCTTCTTGAAAGATCACAGAGTTCATTTCAATATTCTGGGGTAAATTAACCACCACACACCTTTGCAGACATTCTGGACCTTACCTTAGATAATGAAATGCAATGGTTTTCTATTGGGAAGTACTGCATAGTTGGAGCTGTTTATATTTTCCTACCACACTGCATCCCACTTTCGTTATTTATTCTTTATTATTTTGGCATCATCTAGTGGTCTTTTCTACTTAACCTTTAAGAATGCTTTCAGAAATATGATCTAATAATTTACTCTAACAAGTGTGTTGGTGTGGAATTAGCCCTTAGGTAGTAACATAAAGCTATTATAGAAATAAAAGACTGTTTTAAACCAAAACACATGCACACACACATACACACACACACACACATACACATATACACACACCCACAGAGGAAAAACCCCCACTAAAGTTAATGAGGATTCAGAACTCATTCCAATAGGTTAAGCAGGTGTCCACCTGGGCAAGACTCCAGCCGGTGACATTGCAATGACAAGATTCAAACAAAGTGGAACACTTGGTGATTGCAAAACAGATCTCATCTTGCCCCAATATGCATTTAACCCAATTTTTAAACTGTAAACTTGGTGGAGTGATGATGGTACCTACACATTTTTATTACCGAAGTCTTTGTGGCTTAGATGATTCTTTCATTAAACAAACAGATATAAAACTGTTCCTGAGAGTGATAATTGCATTGATATTGTTTTTCTATATTATGTGGAAGAAAAAGGCAAAGAGAACTGAAAAAAAAACGGGACAAACAGTCAATTCATCATGGGTGTAGCCACAGGTTATAGTTAAAAGAAATAAGGTGATAGTTCTGTATTTCCGTCTTACCAAACTAGTTTTTCAGAGCTGTGCTATTTCTTTTGGATTTGGAATCTTGCCCCCCTCACACACTGTAACCCCAGCTTTCTGTCTAGAAACCCTTGCCAAATTTTGCAGCATCACTGGATAAGAGAAAGGATTAGGGGGGAAGTGCGTCAGGCATCTTGTTGAAGTACATTTAGCTAGTGAAGCCTGTGGGATCTCGTATTGTTTACCAGCTGCTCCTGCACCCTCTGCTGAACCTCGACCAATGTTACAGCTAGAGTGGAGTTAACAATTCACATCGCGTGCTCACCAGGTGCCACTGAAGAATGCGGAGACGGCGACACAGCCACACTGAAAACAATTTGAAGATCACCTGTCGTTTTAGCGTTAGGAACTCAGCTAAACAAGATGACTGATTTATCTGTGCACCTCATGCCATTATTAAGTAAGCAAATACATATCACAAGCTTGCTCTTACACAACAGTGCTATTGGTATAAGTCACAGCACCTGGAACTTAGCGGTCATGTCATCTAGCTCAAACAGGTGGCACAGTCTGGCAGATGGGAGCGAGGATTTCTGTGCAAGGTTTACAGTTTTTTGCTAATTGTTTGCCTTGTTTTTTCTTTGTCTAAAATCATGCGTGCGTGTTGTGCACATACCCAATTGTATTCGTGTAATAAAAAATAGGCTCTTTTATATTTTGAGGTTATAGATTCAGAATTGTACTAACTCCTTGATAAATTTTTTGTATTAGTAGTCATTCGGTATTCACTCAACATACATTTCTGAATACCTCTGTGCCAGGTACTATTCTAGATACTTTTGATATATTGAACAATACAGCAGGAAAAAAAAAAAATCCATCATTGCATAGCTAACATACTCATAATAACCCACTTTATAAATATATTTTACTTAGAGTCAATGTTACCTATATTAATATTACTATATAGCCCTTTTTAAGGTTGGTATGAATCGGTATGTCTTCTTTTTATGTTTAATTTCAATTTTACTGATGGAAAGTTTATGTTTGGGCATGTCTCTTATAAACATATTATAGGTTTAGAAAATTCAATGAAGTTTCACTAACCTACAGTTTTTGAGATTAATAATATATTTGGGTATATCACCTTATTTTGTGTGTTTTCTATACTGTGCTTTCTTTGCTTTTTAAAAAAATTATTTTCCCATTTGTTATTAGTTAAATTTTCTTTATACTCCTCTGCTTAGTTTGATAGGACTGAAACACAAAACTCTTACCTTATTTTTTACTTATAACTATCACATGTGGCTACATCCATGATAAATTCACCTTTTATCCCATTTTCCCCTCCTCTTTGCCTTTTTCTTCCACATAGTATAGAGAAACAGTACCAATGTAATTATCACTCTCAGTAAGTTTTATATCTGTTTGTTTAATGAAAGTAATGAAAGTTGGTCTTGAGACTGAATGGTTTAATACTTGTCTTAACAAATACTCACCTTAACCATGTTTAATATTAATGAATATCTCTGTTGTTCTCCCCCAAAAACAAACAGCATAGAATCTTTTAAAAATGTCACGGTTCTAGCCCCCGTCAGGGCACATGCCTGGGTTGCGGGCTCCATCCCCAGCAGGGGGCGTGCAGGAGGCAGCCGATCAAGGACTCTCTCATCATTGATGACTCTCTCTCTCCCTCTCCCTTCCTCTCTCTGAAATCAATAAAGACATTAAAAATAATAATAATCTCACTTCCATCTTTCATGTCTTATTTTGAATTTAAGCCTTCAAACTTAGTCATTATCGTCAGTGCTTTCTATAGACAGTACATTCACTAAATTATTTGCTCTTTATTATATTTTATACTGCACTTTCCTCTGACTTAAGTTTCATTCTCTTAAAATGCTTCTAGTATTTCTTACAGCAAAAGCTGTGCGTAGTAAGTTCTCTCTTCCTTTGACTGACAGTGTCTGTATTGACCTCGCTCTTGACTGAAAGACCAACTGGATGTACAATTCTCTAGTGACAGTTTTTTTTAATCTCAGTACGTTAAATGTATACTTCGACTGTCTTCTTTTCTGTATTGTGCTCAACTGTAAGACTGTTGTCAATATAGCAGTCATTATTTTTTAGAGATTTTAGGAATTTTGTATTTTATATTAGTACAGTTTATTTAAATGAAACTTTGAAATATGGGTTTGTTCTTTAACCATTTCGATACTCGTTGCAGTGCTTCGGGATTCACGTCTGTCTTCAACTATGAATAATTTTATCCATTTACACTTTGAAAATTGCCTCTCCTTCCTTAATCACTATTGTATATACATATTATAACTTCTCAGCATACCCTTCATTTATTCACTTCTGTTACTAATTCTGGTTAATTTCCACAGTTCTATTTTTAGTTTATTTAAATTATCTTCAGCTCTGTCTGATTTGCCCTCTTTTGAATTTAGCTAACCTAAACATTTTTTTTGGTTTTACTCTATCTAGCATTTCTATGTTTATAGAAGGAAGATGTTTTGAGAAACCTAGCCTGCAGCACTGCTCATGATAATTTTTCTAATAAGTTAATTAGTTTTTGGAAGGCTTCATAAATAATCAAAATGATTTTATATTCTAAATATTAATAAGAATCAATATGCAGAAAATATAATGAAAGGGAAAGAAGAGATCTATTTTGAAAGAGACTGTATTTTTTTCCTAGGGCTGACGCACTAAGTACCACAAACTGGGTGGTTTAAACAGTTGACATATATTTTCTTATAGTTCTGGAGGTTAGAAGTTCAAAATCGAGATGTCAGCAGAGCTGGTTCCTTTGAGAGCTTGAGGGTGAATCTGTTCCATGTCTGTCTCCGAGCTTCGGGTGGCTTGCTGGCAAGCTCCGGTGTTCCCTGGCTTCTGCTCCATCACCCTGACTTCCACCTTCAAGTTTACATGGCCTTTTCCCCGTGTACAAGTCTGTGTCCAAATTTTCCCTTTTATCTGGATATCATTCATGTTGGATTATGGGCCAATCCTACTCCACTATGACCTCACCTTAATTAATTACATCTGCGATGACCCTATTCCAAAATAAACTCAAATTCTCAGGTACTTGGGGTTAGAACTTAAACATATAAAATTTGGGTACACACAAGTCAACCCATAACAGAGACACTGTTGGAAATAGGTAGCCTGAGGTTAGAACCTGAGAGACCTGTTGGAAACCTGGCTCTACTGGTTCTTAGCTTCAGTGGATTCCTCCTGTTCATCCTCTGTCCAAAGGGAAAAATGACGATTGTCTTACAAGAATTAATCGAATGTGTATTGAGCATAGTATTGTCTACCATGAATCATTTCCCCCGTGAGTGCTGGCTGTCATGGTCCTCTCAGAAGCGTGTGCCACGGTGACCTAGTGTCTCCTCAGGTTCTGCCCACTCACATCAGACACCCTGGCAATGTATGCAGTTTCTCATGAGAGGGTAAAGGACATTTTAGTGATGAACGGGAACAGAGCAATGTCATGTGGATAAAGTTGAGGGGACTCCCTTGAAGTTAGCGCGCGTTGTTGAAAGATGATTGTCTCCAACACTGTAGGACACCCTTTGTGTGCATTACCTTCTTTGGTCACCAACGCTAGCCGAGGACATAGAGGATGGCCACTTTCATCGGCAGATGAGGAAATTGGGGATCAAATAAGTGACTTTTCCAAAGTCACACTGCCTGTAAGAGCAAGAGAATGGGTTTAAACTTCAGTCAGTTGGACTCCGGATCCCACGATGTTATAATGTCTATAAAATAAGGAGACGGATTCTTAACCACATATAAAAAATCATCCTTGTTACTTTGGAAGGTATTCCCATTATTTCTCAAATTTCTCTAGAGACCTGACATCTCTAAATCACAGTGGTTAGCGCAGGTGTATCAGTCAGTGTTTTGCCCTGAAAGTTACGTAGTACCAACTGCCTCTTGTTAGAACTCAGCCTTGTTATTTGGTACATAGTTCGTTGAAATTCTGTCAAGTCGTATGCCTGTTGGTGGCATCTTGACCAGATTTTGACTTCAATTTTGCATTTATCACGGAGTTTCACTTGAACTAGAGCACTCTGAATATTTTCAGTAGTTAAGGCAATCGCGGTGGGCTCTGCAGTGACCCACAAATCACCCTCTGCCCACCTCTGGGGCTTGTATATCATTTGCTTTTCAAAGTTCTCTCAAACAACTGGCTTTGGGCAAGGAGTGTTGCTTGCTTATGCATTATTGCTCAGCTCTACCAGATGCACAGTGGAAGCTATATTTTTGCAGTGACCTTACTTTTGCTTTTAACTTAACTGGAAAATGTTGAAGATTGCTTGGATGAAATTGTAACTACACTTAAAATATTTCCAGGAGAAAACAACAGTGTTTGTTTTTGTAAGGAATAAGAATTCCTAAACAATAAGAATTTATGGGCCCTTGGTTTATCTGGGGGAAGTAAGGAGTGAAGGGTATTCTAGTAAAACATAGAAACTATGAAAAATTGGGTATCGTGTCTCAAGTCCCTGCATCATATTTAGTCACAGTTAGTTAGTTAAAAATCTGTTATTGACAATGTATATCTTTAGGCTCTGGTGTCAGTTCTTTCAGAACATAGTCTACCCCCTTACCTACCTTTTTGTCCCTAGTCAAAAGCACCCTAAACCTCTGAATCGTGAATTTAAAAAAAATTAAAAATGCTGTTTTATTTAAAACAAAAATAATAAAATAAATACAACTCCGTCAAATTCCTTGGCCCTGGAAGAACTCCCTTATGCAGGAGTTTCGGGTCTGGCTCTCTAGCTGAGACGAGGCCAGAGGGCACATCTTCTGTCTACAAGACTATTAAAAACCAAGGCTACGGTTTAGAATCTCCTCTAAAACTTCAGCAGACGATCATAATATCAGTGATCATCCCTCTTCTGGGTTTTGGCTTCTCCTTTTGTTTCTATACCTGCAGATGTCCTTTTTCTTCAATTAAATGCTATTTTCTAGTGGACCTTTGTGGGGGGGGTGTATGTGTGCACGCATGTGTGCATATGGACTTGGTATTAATTAGCATTTCTCTGTGCTTGTAACTGAAAAGAAGTCTATTTACAAAATCTTCACCCTCCTTGCTGCTGAAGTTTCGGAACATTTTATACTTGTGTGTATAAGTTTTATAAATAAATAAATAAATACTGATTGTTTTTAAGGAAATCATAAATATATATTGGCATCCCCAAAGTGCCTTCCAGAATTTCACACAGTCCAAAAATCACATGCCATTCTGTAGTTTACATACATGAGTGCATTTGTCTTAAATAGTTTATATAGCTTTTATAAGAATATCGGTGTCATCCGAGATCCCTTCAAAAGTAAAAGGTATTGAATATAATTTTGGAAATGCGTTACCCTCCTTCAGATTAAGTTATGCCATTGCCCACTCATTTCAACATCCTCATAGACATGCTTTTCAGAGACCTAGTATTTCATTGTACAAAGATGGTGAAATTCACATGAAAATTCCTGAATTGTTCAAGTTCAGATTTTTTTTCGGTTTACTATAATGTTACATGCAGTGAACATTCTTAAAAATAAATACATAAGCCCATGTCTAATCATTTTCCCATTATAATTTCTTTGGAGTGGAATTTTTGAGTCAACAGTAAAGCCATTCTTAAAGGTTTAGATACATAATGTTATTTTCTGTTATATTTATGTTTTTAAAAAGTGTGTGTGTTTTTAATTTCACTTAATCCATATAAAATAATGGAACAGCTTGCAAGATTTTTTGTACAAATACAAGAATAATGTGCCATGGATTATAAGTAAAACTTGCAATTCAGCTGCATCGCTGCTGCTGGACACCAGAGAGATATAAGTACACAGGCACTCTCTGTGATGCTACAATGTTAATTCCTATTTCTGTGCTCTAAGTTTCTATATTTAATTCAGTAGCATGATTTAATGGCTTTTTATAGTATGTAATCTTTTAGTATGTCAGGCTTTTTAAGGGAAGCAAATATTATAAGTAAGCAGTATTGTATAAAAAGTAAAACAGGAAATTAAACCAGTTTTATTAGAAAGAACATAAGAATGACAAGATTATAGAGTGTTAGTGAGAAATGAGAAAATTAAGAGAGAACTGCCTCAGTAACAGGCACTGGTTCACTATCAAATTGAAAAAAGAAAAATTCACCCAGCCAGGCATAGCTCAGCAGTTGAGCATGAACTAGGATCCAGGAGATCGTGGTTTGATTCCCGGTCAGGGCACATGCCCAGGTTGCGGGCTCCATCCCCAGTCGGGGGCGTGCAGGAGGCAGCTGATCAGTGACTCTCTCATCATTGATGTTTCAGCTCTCTCTCTCCCTTTCTCTAAAATCAATAAAGATATATTAAAAAGAAAGAGAAATTCCAGGGGATCCAGAAAATTCTCTGGGGCATTATCTTGACAAATTTTTGATAAAATGAGTGAACTGCCTCTAGAATCAAGACAAGGAACTACAGCAGGGTGAATGATTGGATCCTACCCTTCTAGCCTTCCCCTCTCTCTGCATCCACACCTTTGCTGTGACCTATCAAGAAAAGAATGTGTCTCATTCTTCGACTTCAGGCTTAGCCATATGTTTGTTAGGCCAATGGTATGTAGGTTGAAGCCATAGTCTACCAGTCTCAAGCCTAGCCTTTAAAAATCCTTGCATGTTTCCACCTTTCCTCTTGGGCTTCTGCCATCGCATGAAGTGAACCTGCCCTGGCTAGCCTACCGGTTCCTGAGGTATGATGCCAGGCACCTGTAGGGGGACATCCAGCTAACAGGCAGCGTGGAGCAGAGCTGCCTCAAATATTGCTGCCTCAAGCCGCGTGCCCCAGCCGGTCCACAAACTCATGAGCAGTAAATAAATGTGTATTTGTTGTGTGACACTAATAGTTTGTAGTTGTTTGTTATGTTGCAATTATTATTATAGCAATACCTAATTAATATGGAGACTTGCATTTTCTTTGCTGAGCTCATGTTGCAAGTGCCAACTTCCTGTGGTCTCACCTAAATCAGAGGAGATTAGAGAGGGCACAGAAGCAAACCTTCAAGCAATAGAGTCTGCACAGTGTAATGTAAAGCGAAGTAGTGCGGCTGGAGTGCTGTGAATGTACAAAAACCTCCAATTGTGTTAGCCTCCACAATTCAGTGTTGATTATTATGTTTTTATTAGATGAAATTGACGACAATAGCAAATTTAGAAAGGGCCACATAAAAATCCAATTTGTGACTTCTCTTGAAAAATCAAAAGTGATAGCAAAACTAGGAATGTTGTCCCTCAGTGCAGCAATTGGCTGGAGTTGAGGAGAAGCCACCTTCTTGAGACAGGACCTGAGCCCTCCTGTTTACCCCAGCACTTCCCCAGCACACCCCCTTCATTTACTTTCCTTTTTAGGTGAATGGATATAATAATGCCTACTTTATGATTTTGTGTGTGAATGAAAATAGAATGCCTATCTAAGATTCCTGGAGCAAAGTAGGTGCTCATTAATAATATCCTTCATTTTTAGATATTCAGTGAATATTGTCACTTAATAGTAGTAATTTATGTGTATTTCTTGCAACATAAAGTTGTAATTAATTAAAATGCATCCTTTAATCCCTCTCTGAATCTCTGAATATTTAGGTATCATCCATCCAAGGGTCAAAAAGAGCAGACCAAGATTTTGTGGAAACAAGGCAAAATTTAATTGCGTACTCACCTAAGGTGTCTTCTTAACCAACGCGATAAGAAGGAAATAAGTCAATAATCACATTGCAGCTTCTGCTGTTGGTTCAAACCCCTTCCCTAAGCTGAAAGATAGATTTGTTTAGCAGTGTCTAGGTCACAAGAGCTTCACATTCATTATGTAATTTATCGTTCACATGGCATTCCAACATACTTATTTAAATTTGAGAGAAATAATTCATTCCCAAACAGAGAAAGAAAATCACTACTACTTTTAAGGTAATTTGCCTTCACCCATTTACCAAATATATGCTGTGTGTTTCCTAATTCAGGTACTGTTCCGGGTACTAGCAATATTGATGTCAATATTAGCTACCGTTGACTACGCCTCCCTTCTTTTATAGTCTCCTTTTATAAAGAATCTCTCTTATTCCTAGTATAGCCTTCTTTAAAGCCATAGCCTAGTGACAAAAAGGACATATACAGTCTACAGTCACTTCCAAACCTCAGCACTGACAGATAATATAGGTAAACACCTGTTGTGGTTCATCAACCCAAGTTTGAGACTTTTGACTTCATTAGGACTTCAGTGATTTTTAAATTTATGTCCTGAGTTGTCCCTTGTAAGACCAAGAACGTCATGAAAGGGGCCCAGGGTATTGCCTTCCCTTGACTGACAAAGGGCCGGCTGGATGTCAGTCTGTAAGAGGCACGGAGCATCATTAGAAGTGTATTCTGGAGGAGAGAATTACAGTGATGCAAGTTCCATGGCTGGAAGGGGTCCTTTGGTGCCCAGCGCCCACCCTTTCCAGTCAGAGGCCTTGCAGTGCGGGCTGACTCAGCTGACTCCCGTCTCTGGCCCAGTTCGGACTGAGCCGACTGCAGGTCTAGAGGAGGGGGCCAGCGTTGTCCTTGGAGGCCTTCCTGCATTTTCTTTCTCCTCGGAGACCTTCGCCTCTCCACCAGATGTGAATAAGTGTGCAATAAATGCCGATTCGAAGACTTGATCTCAATCCCAGCTCAGGTTCAAAGTCTTCGTTTTGTTTTCTTTATTTATGTAACAAATAAAAGGGCCAACACCTTTATTTTGGGGGTGGGGAGTGGATTTAGGAAGAAAATTTGAGGTGAAATCTTACGAGTCAGGAAACATCATCAACATAAAAAATATTATTCTGGGGCTTTCAACTCCCACGACCTCC
The DNA here is from genome assembly GCF_964146895.1 of Miniopterus schreibersii. Taxonomy (NCBI): domain Eukaryota; kingdom Metazoa; phylum Chordata; class Mammalia; order Chiroptera; family Miniopteridae; genus Miniopterus; species Miniopterus schreibersii. The sequence goes on along the minus strand of NC_138111.1, from coordinate 61,879,547 downwards.
TTCAGCTGAGTATGAGGACAGGACTGACGCACCCTTACTCTGCTCTGCTGAGGATGCACCTCCGTTCCCGCCCTGGCCGCCTCCCTGACTTCCCTTCCCTCTCCAGGCTGCCTGCTTTCAGTGCTTCAAGGCCTGTTCCTGGAAAAACTCAGGTGCCATGGGCAGAATCTGGACAGAGAGAGAAGGAGAGAGTATGTGGGAAAAAAATCTATTCCATGTTCTTTTCCTCCACCCAAGCTCTGATAAGACAGTACCCCCACTTTTAAGATAGGAAAACAAAGAAAATCTCTGTTAAAAGTCATCTGGCTTTTGCTTGTGTAAGAGATTGGAATGAGAGTCTCTGCCCTTGTCCCGTATCTTGCCTCTTGCCTCGTTTTTTGCAAATGTGCATGACTCTTAATTGCAATTGTACCAGTTTGTAAAATAAGGTAAAAGGCTCTCATAAGATTTTAAAAACCATTTTTATGTTTTTAGATACCAATAACTACCATTTTAATATGCTATTTTATTTGTTCAGCTGTTCACCCAGAATATTTTCCAAATGAAAATAATTCAGTGCTTCTTAAAATTTTATATTGGAAATGGTCCCGGGTTTTCATAAACAAAAGCTGTTGTTTTTTCACCTTTCAGGACTTAAACTGAATTCCCTTTATGCCACCCTGAAATTTTCAAGTGCTGTCCCTTGGCGAAATCACAGTTGTTCATTTAGAAATTTTAATGTAAATAAAGTGAATACTTTTGCAAACACAGTATATATTCTAATGGTTATTTGCTGCTAATGATTTTTACATAAGTATTTCTGATCTTATGTTTTTTTTTATATATTTTGACCAAATCAAGGAAAACTATAGATACTCAAATAATATAACAGTTTCAATATGCAAGTTCTCTATTTATAAAAATCTGAGAGAGTACATGCAAATTTTCTTCTGCCTACATAATGCAAATTATTAGACATAATTAGAAAGAGAGGATACTGGTGTGTGGAAAAGGGGAAACAAGTCCAGGAAGCATAAGAGAGGGTTATAGTGTTGATACTTGGGGTTGAGGAAAGACGACGGGAGAAAGAAGGGGCATACTTATCTAAAAATACCTTTACTGTTTATTTGAAATTTAACTTGGCATTCTGTATATTTATTTATTTTTCATTGATTTTAGAGAGAGAGGAAGGGCAAGAGAGAAAAAGAGAGAGAGAAACATCAATGTGAGAGGAATGTCCATGGATTGCTTCCCATACTCATCCCAACCAGGGATGAAACCTGCAACCCGAGCGTGTGCCCTCTCCAAGAACTGAACCCCAAAACTCTTCTTGTATGGGACAATGCTCCAACCAACTGAGCCACTGGCCAGGACGGAATTTTGTATTTCTGTTTGCTAAATCTAGCAATTCTGATCACTGCATCTCTGAGAACATGGCAGGTCTTAGCATACGGCAATTATGAAGAATGATACAAGAAATTAGGAAAAGTATAGAAAAAGGTGCTTTTCAATATACACTTTTTAAAATTTTATTTATCTTATTTTTTAAAATTTAGCTTTATTGTTGAAAGTATTACAGATGTCTCCCTTTTGCCCCCATTGATCTCCTCTAGCCCACACTCACCCCACCCCCAGGCTTTCCCCATACCAATGTCTGTGTCCATGGGTTATGCTTATAAACATATAAGTTCTTGGATTAATCTCTCCCCATCCACTCCCCCACCCCCATCTTCCCTCTGAGATCCCTCAGTCTGTTCCATGCTTCTATGTCTCTGGATCTATTCTGTTGATCAGTTTATTTTTTTTATTACATTCCATATATAAGTGAGATCATATGGTATTTGTCTTTCTCTGACTGGCTTATTTCACTTAGCATAACACTCTCCAGGTCCCTCCATGCTGTTCCAAAGGATAAAAGATCCTTATTTTTTTACAGCTGTGTAGTATTCCATGGTGTAAATGTCCCACAGCTTTTTTATCCACTCATCTACTGATGGGCACTTGGGCTGTCTCCAGATCTTAGCTATTGTAAACTGTGCTTCTATGAACACCGGGGTGCATAAGTTCTTTCTGATTAGTGTTTCAGGTTTCTTTGGATATATTCCTAGAAGTGGGATCACTGGGTCAAATGGCAGTTCCAATTTTAATCTTTTGAGGAACTTCCATGCTGTTTTCCATAGTGGCTGCACCAGTCTGCATTCCCACCAGCAGTGTACTAGAGTTCCCCTTTCTCCACACCCTCCCAGCACCTGTAATTTGATGATTTGTTGATGATGCCATTGTAACAGGTGTGAAGTGATATCTCATTGTGGTTTTAATTTGTATCTGTCCGATGATTAGCGACTTTGAGCATTTATTCATGTGTCTCTTGGCCATCTCAGTGTCCTCTTTGGAGAAGTGTCTATTTAGGTCCTTTGCCTATTTTTTAATTGGATTGTTTGTCTTCTTGTTGTTAAGTTGTATAAGTTCCTTTATATTTTGGATAGTAACCCTTTATCAGATGTGTCATTGGCAAATATGTTCTCCCATATAGTGGGCTCCCTTTTTGTTTTGTTGATGGTTTCTTTTGCTGTGCAGAAGCTTTTTGTTTTGATGCAGTCCCATTTGTTTATTTTCTCCTTTGTTTCTCTTGCCCTAGGAGATGTATTGGAAAACATATTTCTACAAGAGATGTCTGAGATTTTGCTGCCTGCGTTTTCTTCTAGGATTTTTATGGTTTCATGTCTTACGTTTAAGTCTTTTTTCCATTTTGAGTTTATTTTTTATACCAGTAACTATCATTTTCATATGTTATTTTATTTGTTCAGCTGTTCACCCATAATATTTTCCAAATAAGAATGATAGAGAGATATAAGAATTGAAATTCTGCAGAAGGGAAATCCTGAGAAATGTATCATGATCAAGAGGTGTTTGTGTGTTTGTGTGTGTGTGAGAGAGAGAGAGAGAGAGAGAGTGTGTGTGTGTGTGTGTGTGTGTGTGTTTGCAAGTTCAGTAGTCCTGGTGGGTGAGCAGAGAGGGCAGGGAGCTGCAGTCCTACAGGGGAGGTCAGTAGGACAGCTAGATGTATAAAAGGTCAGGGAACAGGAAGGTATTGAAGCTCCCCTTCTTGACTGACTGCTTCTTAAACCTACTAAGGGTAGAGAAAGGTAATATTTTTAAAAAAGCTATTAAGGCCTGGCCAGGGACAGCTCAGTGGTTGAGCATCGACCTAGGATCCAGGAGATCGAGGTTCGATTCCCAGTCAGGGCACATGCCTGGGTTGCAGGCTCGATCCCCAGTCAGGGGCGTGCAGGAGGCAGCCGATCAATGACTCTTTCATCATTAATGTTTCTGTCTCTCTCTCTCCCTCTCCCTTCCTCTCTCTGAAATCAGTAAAGATATATTTAAAAAGAAAAACAAAGCTATTAAACAGTTACAAACAAAGAAAAAGAAGATGACAGGGAAATTGTTAATGAAGGTTTCAATATTAATGATTTAAAATGTACAGTACATCATTATTGTTGTCTTTATGTAATGTGTAACTGAATTTTATTTTAAGAATTAAAAGCAGCCCTTTTCTAAGCCTATCCTTTGAATCCCATTTCTCCCTGAAATGTTAAATCCTTCCAGGTTTCAGTTGTTTTCACATACAAGGTTTTGGGAAGGAACTCTTTAAAGTTAGAAAGATACAATTGTGTTAATTGGGTCAACCTGCGCATGAGGCCTTTATGTTTAGTCTGATGGGAAATGGGCAAATTAACATATTAATGAAGACTACACACTCTTCTCTTGTTGTCTTTGGGGAAAGGCATTCCAATTTTAGATGGATTTTATTTGAGCAAAACTGTATTGTAGCCCTAGCCAGTTTGGCTCAGGAGTTAGAGCATCTGCCTGTGGACTGAAGGGTCCTGGGTTTGATTTTGGCCAAAGGCAGGGACCTTGGTTGCAGGCTCGATCCCTGGCCCCAGTTGGGGCATGTGCAGGAGGCAACCAATTGATGTCTGTCTCTCTGTCTGTCTGTCTCCCTTCCACTCTCTTTGAAAAGCAGTGGAAAAAATATCCTTGGGTGAAGATTATAAAAAATGAATGAATGAATAAATAAATAAATAAATAGCTATTGTTTTCACTTTAAAAAGAACACCTGTATTGTATGTTTTGTATAAAATCTGGCAAGGGCAGTTAGTGCCTGAGGGGTGATTTGCTCCAGATGGTATATCATGTGTAATACTTTCAACAATAAAGAAAAAAAAAAGAAACTCATAAGAAGTCATAAACTCATAAATATTAAATAAATCAAATGAAATGAAAAATATTTTGCATTATCCACACCATCACCTTCAGCACCATCATTGTGCATGTATTTTATTTTGTTTTATTTTTTAATTTTCAAAATATTACAGATGTCCCTTTTTCTCCCCAGTGACCTGTTCGACCCCATACCACCCTCCTCCGCAGTCCCTCTCCACACCACTGTCCATGGTGAGGGTGTAGAGAAAGGGGAACCCTAGTGCACTGCTGGTGGGAGTGCAGACTGGGGCAGCCACTGTGGAAAACAGTATGGAGTTTCCTCAAAAAATTAAAAATGGAGCTGCCTTTTGACCCAGTGATCCCACTTCTAGGAATATATCCTAAGAATCCTGAAACACTAATGAGAAAGAATATATGCACCCCTATGTTCATAGCAGCGCAGTTTACAGTAGCTAAGATCTGGAAACAGCCCAAGTGCCCATCAGTAGCTGAGTGGATAAAGAAGCTGTGCACATTTACACCATGGAATACTATGCAGCTGTAGAGAAGAAGAATCTCTTGCCCTTTGGGACAACATGGAAGGACCTGGAGAATATTATGCTAAGTGAAATAAGCCAGAGAAAGACAAACATCACCTGATCCCACTTATATGTGGAATCTAAAGAACTTAATAAACTGATGAACAGAAATGATTCAATGACGTGGAGGCATAGATGAGACTGAGGGATCTCAGAGGGATGGAGGAGGGCGGGTGGGTGGAGGGGAGAGAGTAACTAAAGAACTTATATGCAGATATGCACAACCAGAGGACATCGTGCTTTTAAACGTGTCTAGAATTGCCTGAGGATCGAGAGCCGCTGCTCGCGGTATTTCCTCATCTGATGTTGTCTTCACCGTTTCCCACCCTGAATTCAACTCCTCTTTCAGTGGTCAGTTCATGTGCTCTGCAAACCCCTTTCTCTCCCTAACTCTTCAGCATCAACTTCTCCAGATCCATCCAGCTCTAATGATGGAATGCTACAGTTGGAAAACACTGTGTCAAATTGAATCCCTTATTTTAAAAAGTAAGAAATTGGAACCCAGAGAGATTAATGAATGGGGCCAAGATTGAACAACCTGTTAGAGGAAAAAGGGAAGAGGTAGGATTTTTGAAATGTTCTGTGAGCTTAGAGCTCTTTCCGCTCTTCCACGCTTTTTTCACTTCATCTATAATCTACTAATTTGGATTTATATATATATTTTTTATTTTGTATTTTTAAAAATATATCTTTATTGATTTCAGAGAGAGGAAAGGAGAGAGAGAAAGAGAGATAGAAACATCAATGATGAGAGAGTCATTGATCGAGCCCACAACCCGAGCACGTGCCCTGACCGGGAATCGAAGCTCAATCGCCTGGATCCTAGGTCGATGCTCAACCGCTGAGCCACGCCCGGCTGGGCTGGATTTATATTTTATACGTGTAAACCTGAAAATGCACTGATATTTAACCTTGCACTATTTATTACATTTTGTATTTTTTATTTGTAATCAATCAGATTCAAGTTTTTATAGCAGTTGTCACGTGTCAAACCTCTTGCATTTTGCAGGGCAGTGAACAGTGACTAGAACAGGAATGGCAAATGAATGTATTTGCAATTGATCTTAATGGTTGCCTGAAGGGATAGTTTAGGTAGGAAAGCCTGCCATTTCAGATTAGAGATGTCTGCCTTAACTATTCACTGTGGCACGGTACATGGTTGGTCACGAGAAATTAATTAAGAGCTAAAACAATAATCCGCTGAGCCATTAATGAGCCATTCATGAAAAACAGTGTCTTAGACTTTTGACACGTCTCAAGTTTAATATGCAAAAATTGTTTAATTATGTGTAAACTGAGCCTTAATTCAGTAATACAGCTAAGACATCAAACAAGATATATCGAATCCTTGTCTCTCTAATGCTTAATACCAATCTGGATAAACAAAAGTTAATTAAATAGTCTTGCATTAATTCCTTCTTGTTTTTCTGTTGTTTCCCATAGCTCCACATGGGAAAGGAGAGGGTTGTTGCGGTGTTCACGGTCTCCTTGTTTGCCAAACGGGAGCTTGGTGGACTCAGCCTAGAGTTCCTGGGAGGAAGAAGCATGAGGGACTTTCAAAAACTATTCCATAGCATTAGAATTACTCTCAATGCTGCTCAGTCTATACCTAAAAAATACTAATATACTGTGTACTCTAGTAATTGGAACAACCCTTAATCCTTAGTGGTTGTGAGAAATTGTATTTAAAGCAGGCACTGTGCCCGTCCGGCGTGGCTCAATGGTTGAGCGTTGACCTAGGATCCAGGAGATCACAGTTCAATTCCTGGTCAGGGCACATGCCCGGGTTGCGGGCTCGATCCCCAGTAGGGGGCGTGCAGGAGGCAGCTGATCAATGACTCTCTCATCATTATGTTTCTATCTCTCTCTCCCTCTCCCTTCCTCTCTCTGAAATCAATAAAAAATATATTAAAATAATAATAATAAAGCAGATATTGCTCTGTGTGAGAAGATAATGATCCCCCCCCCCCACGGCAAGACCAAATAATATGATATGAGATTAGGTAGATAGATAGTTATACACTTTCATCTCACATAATAGATGGAATGCTGACATTATCTTAGCATTCAGTAGATAGTGGGGCCAAATTTTAGTGTCTCCTATGGAGTTATTTGTAATACCATTCAAAGACAATTATGTAGTACGACCCCTGTAGCTCCCAGTAATAAAAAGACCTCCTGAAGTGTTTCCCCATTCTCCACACAGAGTGTAAGCAGTGTGCAATGAGAGAACATGCCCCAGTGAGAAGGTAAAAGTTCAGATCTGAATGAATCTATTGACCCTGCTGTATCAGATTCCAATTGAGAAAGAATGATAAACTAGCCTGTGTAATAACTAAACTGGAGTGTGTGGATATATACGTTGGTGCTGAGGATTTTGTTGTTGTTTCTGTTTCTTAAAGTAAACCATAGACCTTTTTCAGTCGATCACAGACAAGAACTTAACTCTGAAAGATGGCTTCTGACAACCCCCCCCAAGTACTAAATCGTGAATTTCTTTACACTGTAAGTCATCATGTGGCAATTTTTAAGTCAATTTGGCATTTAACAAATAACTGAGGTAATTTTCTCAGAAGTCCAACAAAGCCTGTTCTTGGTCTGTTAAAATCCTAGCATCAGCGGAGAAGAGGCTTAGGTTTTCCCCAGAGGTATGGAGAAGAGGCTTAGGTTTTCCCCAGAGGTATGGAGAAGAGGCTTAGGTTTTCCCCAGAGGTATGGAATGCTTCTACTACCGGAAAGGGGATCTGGCCCTGAGCAGGCCTGCCTAGGGCCAGCCAGTAGTGTGTGGGTTCTTGACTTCATGCAGGAAAATTTCATGAGTCCAGGTGAATTTTAGAGGAAATTTATTAAAGCTGGAGACAGTGGAACAATAAAGAGCTGGGGAAATGAGCCTAGGCTGGTCTACTTTGGCTCACTAAGACGTCAGAGAAAAGAGGGCCTTGACAACAGGTTCAAGGGATTAGCCTTTAAATAGCTGCTTCTGCTGCTTCCCTGGTTGCAAGTCTCCTGGGGTCCCTTAGAGTTTAGGAGATGCACATCTATGGGGAAAGAAGGGAGAGGGGGGGAGGCACAGCCATGCTCCTGGGAGGGAGAACTCACTCTAGGCCTGTTTTTTTTTAAGTTTCTTTATCTTTATTGTTGAGAATATTACAGATGTACCCTTTTTGCCCCCATTGATCCCTTCCACCCCGCATCCATCCCACCCCCAGGTTTTCCCCACACCAAAGTCTGTGTCCATGGGTTAACAAACCGGCTGCCACAGGCCTGCCATATTCTTTCCTCAGATTTTGACACTCAGTGCTCAGTATTGTTGAGTGGTTCTCAGACTGCATCTTAGGGTCTTGTGGATCTACTTACAGGTTTGGCATTCTAAATAGAAGGCCACTCTACCCAGGGTGAAGTTGGCCTCCTGGAGCAATCAACTAAAAGAGAATCCCTCCTACCCTCACTATAGTTTTAAATGGTGTGAAAGGAAACTAGCTTTCTTAGATTGCCTACTGAATTTCAGAGCCAGTGTTTCTAATGCTTCCTTAGTTACCAAGAGTTGAAGCATTTATTGGTCTCTTTCTTGGAATATCCTGAGTAGCTTTAAATTTAGATTATATTAAACATGTCAAAGGAGCCTACAATGGAATGATATTCCTGTCACAACAAATAATTCAGAGGTTTAGTATTCCCTCAAATTTTAGGCTCTACTAAGCATAACTCTCAAAGGAGAGGGCAAGATCGTTTATTTAGAAGGAATTTAAATGTAGGTGTTTAAACATTTTGCACACATTCAGCCATTGGGAATCAAGAAGCTGGAAATCCAGAATGCACAGGTAAAAAGAAAGCAAAGGGTGATTTATGCAGGTACTATTGTGTGAATGCCTTCAGTGCTAACATTCTCTATATTATTGTTTGTTGCGCCCTTACTCTAGAGCACAAACGAAGAAGATTTAATGGAAAAAGTTAAAAAATGGTTTTCCCTCCATGCTTCTGGTTACTAGATATAAAAATATACTATACACTACTTCCTCAGTTTAAGAACTGTGTTAGCTAATTAGTCTAATTAGGTTACTGATCATTGGTGGAATGCCATAAATTGTTAATTCTACAAATATTTATTGAATGCATATTGGGTAATACTGAGCCACTCTTCTAGATGCTTGGGAAGCAGTGGTGATTAAGAGAACTCAGCTGCCTGCCCTCAGGGAACTTGCATCCTAGTGAGTGAGATACATAGTAGCAAGTCAATAATGAATATTAAAATATCAAGTCATGACGGATGCTTTAAAAATAAAAGTAAAATGAGGAAGGTCTGAAGATCTAATGTGGAACTTGGTGACTATAGTTGATAACACTGTGTCATACAATTGAAATTTGCTAAGAGGGTGGTAATATGTGTATATCTACTACAATACCATTTATATATACTCTATGTATATATGTACTGTATATATACGTAGTGAAGATTGTGTTAATTAAATTGATGGGGAGGAATGTTTTCACAATATATATGTTATCAGATCATGATGTACACTTTAAATGTCTTACAATTTTAGTTGTAATTATGCATCAGTAAAGCTGAAAAATTTTTTTAAAGAAGCTGAAAAGAAAGTTAAGAACTTAGAGAATGAGGAAAGATTATTAGAGTGTTTCTGAAATATCTGTCTGCAAGGGTAAGAGTTAAATAGAGGCTGAGTGAAGAGAAGAAGTGAACTATGCACAGGTTTGGGAAAAGAGCATTCTAAGTTCAGAGTAATAGATATTTCAAAGGGTAATAAGAATGGAAAGGCTGCTACAGTGAACTGAGTAAAGGAGACCGTCCTGTCAGGTGATAGTTGCGAGAGATGTTAGGGCTTCTAAGGCCATGATTGAAAGTGTAGATTTATTTTAAGTGTGATGGACAGCCATCCGATGGTTTTCACCAGGAGTATGATGTAAGCTGTTTTCTTTGGCTACTAGTTACAGATAAAGTGTAGGAGGCAATGGTGGAAGCAGGAAGTCAGGAGGCTATTTCATGACCCTAGACAACAGAGCATGCTGGTGGTCTAGAATGTCAGGCCTGGAGATAGAGAGGTATGGAGGGAGGGAATCCAAAGTTATGTTTTAGCTGTACTAGGTTTAGATGACTGTTAGAAATCAAAGTGGAAATATGGAAAAAGACCATCTATGGATGACTCTAGAGGTAAGAGAAAAAAAGGGACTAGTGATACATTGTGTGTCTATGTTTATATGCACATAACATATAGTTTATATTATGAATTACATATTTACATGTTACAATGTAGGTATATATTGCATATTATAATGTATATTCTATTTGGATGTTATGTATATGTATGTATTCCTATCCATGGTACCAAATGAGATCACATAGGCACTAATTATAGATAGAATAGGAGAAGTATCTGAGGAACATTGTGGCACTCCAACGATTAAAGTGCAAGGGAAAGGAGAGCCAGCTAAGGAAATGGGGGTTAAAGTCAGGGGGAACTAAGGAGGGTAAACTGTCCTGAAAAAGACATGAGAAGAAAATGCATCGAGGAGAAGATGCCCACTAGTGTCCACAAGTGAGATGAAAACCTATAATTGACCATTAGATTTGGCAGGATAGGTGTTTTACTGGTGACTATGCTCAGAAGTTTTCTACGGAGATAGAAGCCCATTCAGAGTGGGTTAAAGAGAGTGGGAGTATTCTGGGCAAGCTGGCGAAGCGTGTTTTGATATGTTCTCTTTGTGTAACGTATAAGAAAGTTAGATAAATCTGAGCTGGGAAAGCAAAGACATGCCTGCACTATAAAAACAGAAAATAAAAGACCTCCATGGGCAAGAAAGGAAACAGAAAAAAAATGAAGTGTTGGTTGAGGACCCGGCCCGGACACCGGGCCTGCAGGCTGGCGCTGGCTGACTGCGGTTCAGCTCCTGTGGACTGAGGGAATGAAGGCCTCCCAGCCGTGGTGCTTCCCAAGAGGGAATGAAGTCTGGGACTTTGGGAAGTCAGTGACAGCTTGGTCACCAGACTGGTTATTAGCTGGGTACCCAGGAAGATGGGTGGTAGACCTATTAGACAGGAAAGCTTGAGAAAAGATGGACACAGAAAATTGAACAAAATACCTCACTTCACAGTCCGACCTGCAAATCAAAATTTTATAAGAAGTGAATAAACCTTCTCAGAAAGGTAGCCAACAGAATCAATAGTTTAAGCATGGATTTACTTCCAGTGATTTTAATTATATGGGACAATCTGACAAAGGCTGAAAAATAAATATGCCTAGCATGCTTTTCCCTATCTATAAAAACCTACATTATTATGATTAATAATAAAATTGGAGAAACATTCTTAAAGTCAGGACCCAAACAGACACCTGTCATTTCTGAGTCTATTTAGTATTCTGCTGAGATTCTAGCAAATGAAATAGGGAAACAGAAAAGGAAGGGTATAATAATTCAGTGGTTGAGGTAAAACTACCCATTTTTTCCATATGATATGTTGTGTATATTGATAATCTATAAGATTCTACAGATAAACTCTTAGGACTAATAATAAAAATAAATCAATATTGTGGGATACAACTTCCTAAGCAGCATTATTTACAGTGGCCGAGGTATGGAAACAATGTAAGTGTACATCGATGGGTGAATGGATAAAGGAGAGATACACACACACAGTGAAATACTCAGCCTTAAGAAAGATGAAAGATTGCTATTTGCAACTACATGGATGGGTCTTGAGGGCATTATGCAACGTAAAACAAGTCAGATGGGAAAGAACAAGGATCCTATGTGGAATATAAAACAAACAAACAAACTAACCAAACAGAAACAAACTCATAGAGACAGACAGTGGAATGGTGGTTACCAGAGGGGAAGGTGGGCAGGAGGAAGGCAGTGGTTAAATGGGGCCAAATACATGGTGATAAATAGAAACTGGACTGTTGGTGGTGACCACTCAATGGAGTGTACAGATATCGAATCATGATGTTGTACATCTGAAATTTATACAATGTTATCAACCGATGTTGTCGCAATAAAAAGATAAATAAAACAAAATTAAAATATACAAATCAATAGCATTCTTATATTTAATTTAAAAACAACTGTAATTGAACCTTGACCTAATACATTGTACCAAACTTCATACTTTACACATACATAAATTTATAAAACAAAAAACCATAAGACGTCAAAAAATAGAAGAAAATCTTTGGGATCTAGGGCTAGTCAAAAGTTTAAACTTGACGCCAAAAACATGTCCCATCGCACTTAGTAAATTTGACCCCATCAAAATTAAAAGTGATTGTTCTGCAAAAAGCCCCCCTGCAGGGATGAAAAAACAAACTACAGACTCAGCTTGAAAATAGTTTTTCTTCATGAAAATCTCAGGTATAGTGAAGGATATATAATGCAAGTAATTTTTCCTCTTGGAGTTCTATCATTTGACAACTTCATTTATTGGGCTGTATTTTTTATAGCATCCTGAGCTTCCATAAACATGATTGGAAAAGTTTGGTGATAGCAATCCGCAGTAGTACATGAGAAAGAAATAATTTATTCAGTAGAGCACAGGTTGGCCTAGAAATGCTTTATCATCTTAGAACCTATACACAGGTCAGTATTTCCAAAAAGGAGAGTCCTAACGGATAAAGACCTATCAGTGACGATTGCTCTTTAATTATTAGCTTAACATATTGAAAAGATGGGGAAAATGAAAAAGAAAAAGAAAAAAAATATATATTGTGACAATATTCTTTAAAAAGGCATATAATTATAGTACACAATAGTACAAGGAAAATAGAAAGTGCAACATGAATTAAGCAAATTCATGTAAGTAATTCATTAATCAGACATAGAAAAATAGGTGTGCACATGCGAAACCATCTGCATATATTCTGCATGGTGGAGAGGAATGAAAACTGGGCAGGAACCAGGAAACCGAGTTTTCTTTTTGATTTGCTTTAAAAGAATTAATGCAGCTCGCAAGTCAACTTCCCATTTTTAAGATGGGGCGGCCCTGGGGTGCCTCTGAGGTGCTTTCTGCCTCTGAAGCTGTCTGAGGCCCCCCTGCTGGCTGCAGAGGAGAAATGACTGCCCTGTGCATCCCGCTCTGGGAACCTGTGGGTTATCCCAGCGATTCGCTGCCCAGGGTAGTGCCGGGTGACACACAAATAAGATGCCAGAACCCAATTGGCTGTGCTATTCTCATTTCCAGAGTGCCTTGTTCTAACAAATTTAAAAGTTCTTCAATTTATAAATTCCACCCTGTAGCAAAGTGAATCAAAGCACTTGTGGCATTTGAATCTCTGTACCTTGGGGATGATTTATTGTGTTTGAATTTCCATACTGTTTCTATTGGGGGAAATGGGCTGCTGGGTAGAGTAAACATTTCTGCAGTGTGAAAATATGCTCCCAGCAGTCCTGAGCATGTGCCAGAAAGTTCTGATGCTGCTTGAAATTTATTATTGCTCAATTAAGGATCCCTGAATTTCTGAATATTCAATGTAAGCACGTGATTAATTTATAACTCCTCAAGTCTAGATGACTGCTTTCCAAATGCTCTTTAATTTCAGTGCATTTACAAAATAATTAAAATGCAATTTGCCAGGCTTTAAGAGTGTTTGCAATAGATTTTCATAAACGTTTCAGGTATCACTACTTTCTGGGTTTTTCCTAATAGTGTCTTCCTCCCCTCCAATCCTTTTAATTCAAAACATAACAGGTACAGCAATTCTCATAAATAAACATGTGAATTGATTGAAAGAAGTGATTAAATGGCATTCAGAGATTTGTGCTCAAGCATTTATTTCTTAGAAAGTCTGTTAAATGTTTTCAATTAAAAGGAAATGGGGGGAACCTCACAGTTTTGGAGTGAGGTTCTTTGAATTAGTGTTATATTAAAAGGTCTCGCTTTCTTAAAAAGGGAAGTGGCTGAATGGGAAAGCAAAAGCAAAGGCCTAAGTCACACCACTTAGATTTCTCTGTGTGTAGACAAGACCTTTCCATCTAAGTGAAGACAAATGAATGACGAATCACAGTGTTCTTACTTAATCGGCTTAATCACCTTGAAAAATTGAGGTAGTTATTCTGCTTACCAGGCATGAAGGGCCTAAGTGAGATCTGCCAAGTTGTTCCAACACCTTGGTAATCAAGTGACACGTATTCAGTCTGACAACATATGCCCCTAACATCCTTGCATTACTTTGAAATTACCCTGAATTGGCATCCTTACTAAAACCTGAGAAAGAAAGGAAATGACCTCAGAACGGTTCTTACTGGTTTTTAATGTTTTAAATATGGTCTAGAATTGGACAGAAAAAGGGGGCATTGGCGTGTCATCTGACCCAGGTCTGGACCTGACTGAGGAGACCCTGAAACCCAAGATGCTTTTTAATAAACAGTGGCAACAGCGGCATTATAACAAGTAAATAATGAGTTTCAGATATTCCTTGGTGTTTTTACACAGTGTTTCCTTTGATTCCTATTTATTTCTGTGAGGCAGATGCTGCTGTTATCACTGCCTTAGGCTTGGGAAGCAGAGTTCTGGCCACTCTCCCAGGGTCCCCAGTTAGGAGGAAGTGGGGCCACAGGAGTGCACACCCAGGGCCTGTGCCTTCACAACCGCCTGTGGTGCCAGCACTGCCCAAGACTGTCTTAGTCAGCAGGGACACAGCATCCCTTCTCTCTTATTTCCAAAACCAGTCAGTTGAAACTTTATTGTAGTTTCTACTGACTTTTCCATGAAGACAGTAAAGTATCTCAAAACTATTGTGAAATGACTCTGCCTCTACAGGAAGCTCCCTCCACTTTGGGGAAGCGGAGTCGCAGCATTTCCCTGGAGATGCATCTACAAAGCTGGCATTCCCTTTTTTAAAGATTGTATATTTATCATCCTTTAATTTTCTCCAAAATACTTTATGAGTTATCGCTTCCAAAATATTTATAATAAGTGAAGAAGAAAATAGACTATTTCATGTAAATTTTATAGGAAAATTGTGTGAATTGTTTACAAAACAATGTTGGCAAAAGTAGAATCATCCAGCATTTTTTACTAACAGTGTCCAAGCTACTGAGATGGCAAATGATAGAAACAAAGTCTTATTTGATTGTAAAAATAAGGATCATGGATTTTAAAGCTAAAAACAACAAAAATATCCAAATATTATAAGAAAAATAATAAGAAAACATTTTTGTTGAACTCATGACAATAAAACAGAAATATTTACTCAAATGTTTTTTATAATGAATAAAAAATACAAATAACTTGTAGAGAAAATGCATATTTTGTAACTGTCATTTGCAAGCAATTAAATAGAAACAGAGTGATCGCAGAAACTAAGAATATGTGGGTGTTCCTGGAAGAATCGCGCGCTATGCCATTGTTATAGGAAACACTGTGGATTTAAAGTACTGTCCTAAATGCATTTTATTTAAAAAATATTTATTTTGAGACCAATCTAACAATTTAAGCTGGAATTAACTCAGAGTAGTGATTGAATAAATGTAAATTGATTGTGTGATTGGCAGACAAGATAGGGATATCCATACCTACTCTCTTTCATTTGCCTCTTTGCAACAAATAAAATTTGTATGTAGGCATTAAAGCTAAAATACTTCACAAGAATTACATGTTAATAACTGTGTTTAAGAAATTCAGTCAGTTCTATCAATAATGTGTCTCAGTTTCCACAAATATACTTTTTTCCATTTTCAAGCCATAAAAAATAGTTTAGTGCTTTATAGGATAGGGCTGTAAACAGCCTGAGCACAAGAGTCATTTCTCAGCCACAGTGCGGGCTGAGTAAATGTCACCATATCAATTATAATTATGAAATGTTGCAATTATTGTGAACTGACTGTAGTTCTGTTATCAGAGGATTGTGCGGGTGGAATTTCTCCATTGCCAGTGGGCATGAGGTTGTTGGGGTGCTGCTGGAATAAGAATTTCCGGAGGCCCCCAGGAAGGATGGATGTGGTAGAAAGCTTTATCTGCATGGAATTGTACCCCTCAGTTTCCAAAATCCCATTTCCCTTAACCCAGTCTTGGAAAAGGTGCAGTTGGGGACCCAGCAGAGCTAAAAGCAAAGCCAGTGCCCAGAGTGTCTGTTCCACGATGGAGCTGGATCCAGTGTAACATCAGAGTAGTTCCAGTCCATCAGTCCATTGTGTGGGGTCCGCATGGCTACTCTGGCCAATGCCCTGTTCGCAGGTATGACTGACAGGCAAGCATATAATATTTGACCTTCCCTTTGGTCCTTTCCAGTTAATTAATAATTGCATTCATTACATCGGTATCAGCTCTATTTATTTTATTTCTATGCAAAATATTCAGATATTGTTAAAATATTAGAGCAACCATAATCTAGACTCCACATGTTGTAGTCAGCAAGGTCTATCAACAAAATACCACTGACTGGGTGGTTAAAACAAGGGACATTTATAGTCTTTCAGTTCTGGAGATTAGAAGTCCAAGGTCAAGATGCTGTCAGGGTTGGTTTCTGGTAAGGTCTCTCTTCCTGGCTTGTAGATGGCCACCTTCTCACCGGGTGCTCACGTGGCCTCTCTTCTAGGCACATGAGGACAGAGATATTTCTGGTGTTTCTTCCCCTTCTTATAAGGACACCAATCCTATCAGATTAAGGCTTACCCTTTTGACCTCACTTAACCACTGTTACCTCCTGATAGGCCCCATCAACAAATACAGCCACATTATGAGTTAAGCATTCAACATATGAATTTTGGGGGAACACAGTTTAGTCCATGCTAACACCTGTGAAGCCATGTTTCCTCATAAGCATCTTCAGTAGAGACAATGGGTGTAAACCACTGGCTTGAAGAGTACTCAGCTGGGAAGACATCTCAGGCAGCAGTTCAAAAGGTGGTCGATGGTCAGTTCTGTAGTCAAAAAGCAGCAATCCCTCCCACCCGGCTAGTTGGCTGACTATTGTCTCGTGCGCCTAAAGGTTGCGGGTTCGATTCCTGGGAACATGCCCTGTTCGGGGTACATGTGGAAGGCAACCCATCAATGTCTTGCTCTCACATTGATATTGCTCTTTCCCTCTCCCTCTCCTTCTCCCTCTCCCTCCCCCTCCCCCTCCCCCTCCCCCTCCCCCTCTCCCTTCCTCTCTCTCTCAAATCAATAAAAACATTAAAGAAAAGCAGCAAGCCTACAGAAGATACTGTCCCAGGAAGCAGTTTTAAGCCATAAAGATCGTAGCAGAATGACCCAATCTCATTATCTAAAATGCTTTGTGTAGCAGAGGGAGTGTGAAGCCTCAATTCCAGAGGTAGTAGCCTAATGAAAACGCAACCAGGGGACATTAAGCTAAACTTAGTTTTTAGGATTGACATGAAAACAGGAATTTCACTCAGGGGAGCAATCAAGAGCCTGAGGGAAAGGAGGCCAGCGTGAGGCTGACTTAGACCAGAACAGCGGGATCTGGTTGCGGGAAGGACAGCGCACCACCGCACCTCTCTGCTGGAGGTATGGCCCCGTGTTTCACATGGGTCACACAGCAGCTCCGTAACCTTCATTTACACCCTGCAGAGGATGACCTCTATGCCCAGGAAAGTAAGAAACTAACCCAAAGGGCATTCATGGGTTAAGTCAGCAAAGGTAGGGAACAAACCTGTTTTCTGTCTGTTAAGTTCCATATCTTTCTACTCTACAAATTGAGTTTTCTGTATTAAATACAAGCAGAAATACATAGAATGTCTTACAAGGCATTGTAAGAAAGTAAGACTAATACTCAAATAACAACCCTTTGCTTACTAGTAAAATAAAGAGGGGGATGTATTCTGGAATCCAAGATATAATTTAGGGGTTAATAAAAGCCCAACTCCAGTAGTTACAAAAGTATATGTGTTAAAAGGCAGGGAAATAATTCCACAGAATAGCCTGGGCTAGACTTAAAAAATTAAAAAATCCATTAACAAAGAAAGAGTAAAAAGGGAGAGAAAAAAGGAGGGTGAGAAAAATAAAGAAGAGAGGAAGAGTTTCATTTCTACAGCTCCGCTGGTACTTAGCACATGCCTGAAGGTGACATCCTAATGTGCTGCTACAAGTCATTTGAGTAAAAGATCACTCGACTATTGAGCCCTACAGAACAGCACATGCAAATGAGCACTTGACAAATGCTCTGATGTGGATAATGATATATTAAAGTTGTAATCGGGAATACAAATGGATGCAATAAAATTACTGAAATCTTAACAAATGGACAAAGCAAGAGACTAAAGTAGCATGAGGGGAAATATATGTATGGATAGTTTGATGCCAGTGATATTTAGGTAAACAAATGAGTGCTTTCAGAAAGGCGAGTGTACTTTTGTAAATTCTAAATCATGTACAAGGATTGGAATAAGCCCAGAATACCCCACATACATTCAACCAGCCCACTAAGGAAAAAAACAAACTGATTTTAGATACTTGTCAGTTTTCTTTTGAAATATGACAAAATATATTCAATGAACCCTTTGCAGTGAACCCTTCACTGTCATCCTAGCCATGCTCTAAGTCACAAAATAAAATCCATGAATAAAATCAAAACCTACTTGTGTTACAGTTTCTCAGTTAATTATTCTTGATTATAACAATATTAGAATCTCTTTATAAACATTTTTAATAATTGAGTTTCATATTTTGTAGGACCTTAAAGCCTTTTGGATTTTTCATTCTAGATATAGCCACTGTTATCACTGGAACGTACATCCTTTCAGATGTTTTCCAGGCAAATATCAATCTATATAGATGTATATGAGGTACATGTTTTATTGGATGAAGTGGGGGGGTCCTTTTCCCCACTGAGTGCTGGGGGTAGAGTTCTTACCATATCTTGAGAAAAATAATTTTCTGAGACTCTCATGGGAGGATAAGTGATTTTTATTTACATGGAATTAAATCTTTATGTTTCTAAAGTCCCATTTCCCTTGGTCCAGTCATAGAAGTGTAGCTGGGATTTCAGTAGGGCTAGAAGCAAAACCAATGTTCAGAGTTTCCTTTCCATGTTGGAGATGGGTCCAGTTCAGTATCAGGCTAGTTTCAGTCCATTAGTCCATTGTGTTTGGGGTCCTCATGGCCATGGGCTATGTTGTAGATTGCAAGGGAGCCCCACTAGTCCAGAGTCACACAAGTCCCAAGAGTCCCAAGAGCAGCAAAAAGAACCAAGAGCATAAGAGAGCAAGTTTCTTTGTTCAGGGAATTAAGTACTGTATCCCAAATCTTCCCACCCTTGCAGTGGCGACACCCATTGTGGCCAATGACCTCTGTCCCCAAGTGTGATTGACAGCAAGCACCTTTGCTACTCCCCCCAACTTTACTGGGCATGCTTCTGTCTTCCCTTTGTTGGACCCCTGGGAATGTAAAGTTGTAGCTTCCTGGTGAATCTTTCCAAATGACATGCCTATAATATCTAGCCTTCCCTTTGCTCTTTTTCTGTTATTAATAACTAGTTAATTATTACAGTATCACTTGTATGCATTGTTTTAATAAACACTGAATCATACCTTATATATGGTCCTGAAACATGACTTTTTTCTTTACTAAAATATCTTGGATATCTTTGCCATCAGCACATACTGTTAAATTTCATTTTTGAGGGCAGGGGGATCAGGAACTCAATTTTACACATGAAAATCTGAGCTAGCTATTAGACATCCAAGTGGGATGCTAAGTAGGATATATATATAATCTTGGAGCTCAGGAGAGATAACTACTCAGTATGAATGCTTTGGGGATAGAAAGGTTGAGTTCTCATTGCTATGGTGGTTTATGACAACAGAGTGGGGAATATGCCCAGCCATCCCGAAGGATTTGACTAAATGAAGACTATTGAGTAGGAACCACTTTCTTTCCTTGTAAAGAAAGCCAAGCTTATTTTTTGTAACTGCACACTGTCTTCCAAAATGCATTAAGATATATTCCTGCTTCCTAGTGAGCTATCCAGGACAAAAGTCCTGAGTCAGCTGGAGGTGCTATTCATGGAGCATCTCCTTTGGAATATCCCTTAACGTATAATTCTTTGTTGCCTGTCTAGACCCTGATGTTGAAGAATCTGCAAGTAGACGATGTAGAAATAAGATTCAAGTTGTTTGTTTTTAAGTTACAAATCCTTCGAATTTTCCATTACATGGAGCTTTCTCTTTTCTTTGTAGCTCTTTTGAATTTTACAATGCTATAGGAAAGTAAATAAAATGAATTGCCTAATGGGTCTAGAGAAGATGATTTAATGAATTGCTGGAGTTGGTTATCCCTGGGAGGACCACCTTTGCAAGTGATCAACACCACAGTTCCTATACCCAGGACTTTCCATGTAGCATAAACACCCAGACAACACTTATGGTGGAATTTTCCCACTGGTCAGCACAACTGCTACACCCAGAGTTATTCTAGGAAAAAAAACCTTACATAAGAACAATTTCCTTCAGTTAGAAAATAGGAAGAATACTTTTAGTTAATTGATGTCATCAGTGATTTTGGATGGTGATCAGTTGCAACATACAACCTTTTTCTCCAAGAAAACCTGACTTTTTCCTGTTACTATTCTGAAGAAATAAGATTAGAAAATATATAGATCATTGACAAATATGTGATTCCTAATGCAAGAGTGAGTTAAATAGAAATTACAATGGGCTGATCTATAAAGAATCTGAAAGTTATGTTCTGCTGAGTTTTTATAATATTAGGCTCAGAACTAGGGTTTACTAATGCAGGTTATATATCAGTTGCTAATTGTAGTGATTGTTACCTAAAGTAAAAAAAGGAAACATAAATACCAAGGACAAAAAGCCCTCCATTTCTACTGAATATTCATTTATCATTTATAACCTTAATGACCTACTTCTAAATACATCTATATAAGTTGGCTTATAATAAAAGTAAAACCTTCCAATTCAGTGTGTCTTTGAATTAAGAATTTAACTGCAGACATTGATCTTACCAAAACCAAGAAAAATATGATAAAGTATAAAAATATCTAGCAAATTTGCTCATAGCTTTCTTAACTTCAGCATGTCTAAACCCTTAAGTGTTGTCAGTTGAGATTAAGCAAAGCTGCTCAGGAACATTTTACTTACTTTTTGCCTAAGTCCATACCTGAAAGTCATTCCTGTGATTTGAGAGACTCTTTTGTTCCATGAAAAATGTGTTAGATTTCCCCCTTCAGCTTATGCTGTATAGCCTGTTTCTCATAAACTTATTTTTTTGAACATCAGGTAATTTGCTCAGTATGTATGCCAAATATTACAGCCGCTTAATTTTTTTAACCAATTCAGTGACTTCCTTTTGCTTATTCTATTGCTAGGCTCGTTTTTCTTTTTTTAATTTTTTCATTATGGTACAATAAAATAAGTTAATATATTTTTTTAAAGGGGCAGTTGTCATGCCCTTTTTTTAAAAAAATATGTCTTTATTGATTTCAGAGAGAGGAAAGGAGAGGGAGAGAGAGAGATAGAAACCTCAATGATGAGAGTCATTGATGGAGCCCGCAACCTGGGCATGTGCCCTGACCGGGAATCGAACCCCGATCGCCTGGATCCTAGGTTGACGCTCAACCGCTGAGCCACGCCCGGCGGGCAAGAAGTTAATATTTTAAAATAATATTTTAAAATAATAATTTCCTCCTCTTTCTCTAACTTGAATGCTTCACACAGTCATTTTGGTCTTCCCTGTGTCATTTTCTGCCCATGAAATTTCCTTTGCTTGTAAGGGTTCCCTGCATAGCTCTTGTCTTGACTCTCCTATGGAGCCTCTCTGACTCCACTTGAGCTTATACCACATCACATTTCCAACAAGTACACCCCACCTCTTTATCTTTTCCTCATTTTGCAATCTTATTTCCGAGCTAAGTTACAAACTGAATTAGGTACTTACAATAACATATTTATTTTTTCGACAATGGCTATTTTTAATGTTTGCGTGTGTGTGTGTGTGTGTGTGTGTGTGTGTGTGTGTCTTTATATGCATTTCCTAAATGTATTTTCAGGAAAAATTTAGTGAAAAAAAAATCTAGCAGCTAAAGAACATTGAGACTAGAAACAGATGAAAGAACAGTCTTCAGACAACCCACAGTAGGACTGTGCCTACACAGAGCTGGCACAGTGGGGGCTTTTTTTTATCTCCCCAGTTCAGAAGCCTGATATATATGCTGGTTATTTTGGCACTCTTTTGGAAGTAGGCCTCTTGAAAGCATTGTGTCACCCTCCGTCGCATATACCACAACAAGTTGCATTTTTCTACTTATATTGCTACAGTTTTGGAAGTAGTGCTATAAGCATATGTAAATTTAAAATTCTAGTGGAAATGCTAAGAAGAAATCTAACACATTTTAAAAATTAAAAATACAATATATATTAAATATACAACTATATGGGAAAGTGTAGATAAGCGGTAGAGGAAAGGTTTTTTCCCCCCGACTATACTATTCAGAATATCTTCTTCCTTTTGAAATTGAATCATTAGGAAAATAAGCTTTTTGCACTGGCCAGTGTGGGTCAGTTGTTGAGTGTCCTGCCACGTACCAACGTTGCCAGTTCTACTCCCCATCAGGACACACGCCCAGTTGCAAGCTCGATCCGCAGTAGGGGGAGCGCAGGGGCAGCCCACAGATGGTTCCCTCTCTAATCAGTGTTTCTTCTTCCCGCTCTCCCTCCCTGTCTCTAAACATCAGTAAAAAATATTTTAAAAATAGATAGAATAAGCTTTTTCCTGAAAATATATCTTAAAGTATAATTGTATGCACTCTCCATTTGAATTTCGATGATCGTTTTTCCACTGCGCGGAGCCTCCCTCTGTCCTTTGCTCCTGGAGTCTGGCGTGCGGGCGCAGTGAGAGTCCTCCAGGAAGTCTCAGGAGAACCTCCAGGTTACGTTTACACCACGCTGCCTTCCCTGATGTCTTACTTATTGTTCTCTCTTTCTGATTTTCATTTTTATTGTGCGTGTTTTTTCCCTTGTTTCCCCTTTCCCCCTTTACTGCCATCACAGTGTTCCCAGTAATTCCTGTCGCTATGATTTTCATTCGGGCCTGCTGTTGGCAGAACAGTACTCTTCCCTCGTCTATTCTTTCCTAATACCCAGTGACTACTTAGCTCAAAGCCTGATGTTTAACTTTCAGTTGTCTTATATAAAAGCTAATACTAACCCATTTTTATGTGGCACTTAAGTTTTATTCTCTTTTTAAAAATGTGTCTCTATTGCTGAAAGTATTGCAGATGTCCCCTTTTTCCCCCATTGACCCCCTCCCCCTGCCCCCGCCCCCTCCCCAGGCCTTCCCTGCACTGTCTGTGCCTGGCTGTGCCTGTGTGCCTGTAAGCTCCTTGGTTAACCCCTTCCCCATCCCCTCCCGCTTGCTTCCCTCAAAATACCCCAGTCTACTTCAGTGCCTCTGGATCTATTTTGTTTCTCAGTTTATTTTGTTCATTACATTCCGCATATGAGTGAAATCATGTGACATTTGTCTTTCTCTGCCTGGCTTATTTCAGTGAGCATAACACTCTCCATGTCCTCCATGGGGTATCTAAGGGTAAGAGATCCTTCTTTTTTGTAGCTGTTTAGTATTTCATGGTGTAAATGTACCATAGTTTTTTAATCCACTCATCTATTGATGGGCATTTGGGCTATTACCAGATCTTAGCTATTGTACATAATGCTGCTATGAACATAGGGGTGCATATATTTTTTCTGATTAGTGTTTCTGGCTTCTTAGGATATATTCCTAGAAGTGGGATCACTTACATACTTAAAACAACATAAGTTTTACACTCTTAATGGAAAACATTTTTAGAATCAAATATTTATTTTCCCAAGATTTTATCTCGTTTTCTCTCTTCCCATAAATACAACAGTCATAATTAAAGAAGCCTTTTTACTTTAAATAGAAGGTATTGAATTTCAATACTCCATCACCCTAGAGGTGATGCTCGGTGGACCATTATACATGATACCTAAAGGTGAGTTCCAGATGGAAACACCACCAGTGGGCTTTTTTAATACTATAAGCTCTGAAATATGTTGATTTCAGGATTCCTTTCATCAATTATAGTGACATATTTTAAATTATTTTATGTAACTCAACTTTTATGTACATTTAATACATTTTTATAATATCTTTATGAACTTTTGGATTGATTGGCTCATTATGGAGACTTACTAAATTTATTAGCTGTGTTTCTTTCCATGTTGGTTAACAGTAACAGCCAGTCGTTTGAGTCAAATTTGTAAAAATTACACCTTATTATGTTAATCCATTTTTTCATTACTGATGCAGAGCAAAGAAAGCCAACAGGATAGCAAACACTAATATTTTGCTTCTAAGTGCTCATGGACATAAAATAAATGAGGCATGGCTATTGATTGTCTTTGGCCTACATTATCTGCACAGAAACTATTAAGGAGGCTCTTCCATCTTCTTTTCATGACTCATCTTCTCATACTGTCTAATGAAGAGCTTCACCTAAACAATAGCGTGCTACTCTCCCCAAAGTACGTTTTTATGGCACTAAAAAGCAATACTTGTGTATCAAGGACTGTTTTTACAGCCACATTTATTGGCTCGTTGCATTGTATAAAATTATAAACTATTCTAGAACTTGGTAGCATTATTAGTTCTTTAAATTATTTCTCATTTTAAAGTTTATTTTGTCAATCTGAACATGCTGAATAACATCTATTATTTTAATAGTCACTTAAGTGTGAGATACTCTTTTAAGTCCTCTAAAAAATACATATTTTATCATACCTTTAAGAAGGGTTTGTTTATGTATAAAATATAGTTTTGAATTTTACACATTGATTTTATTTAGGGACCCTCTTGGATATTAGTGAATGAGCATTTGGATGGAAAGTCTTGAATTTCCTTAGAAGGATCTAGGCTGGAAATAATATTGTTAGTCTTCAGTTGTTGAAACCAGAGCAATGAAGGAGATCATTTGAAGTGCTATAGTGAGAGGGAAGTCAAAGGTTGAGTATTGAAAACAATGGCATTTAAGGGTGAGAGGGAACAAACAACGGTGAGGTCAGGTGGGTGCATGATACAGAGCAGTAGGGGGAGGGGTGTCATGGACCCCTAAAGAGAAAAATCCATAGAAAGAAAGTGTAAAGTGCTACAGGAATGATTTTTTTTTTTTTTTTTGAGGTGCTTCTCTCATCTCAAGACCTGGAGACCAAAGATAAGGATTCTGCTATCAACCTTTTTCTTTTTCTCTCTCTTCCTTCCCTCCTTCCTTCCTTCTTTCCAATTGCATCTCAATTTAATTCTGTTCTTACGAGGACGTCTATTTATTGGCAACTTGCTTTTCTTCTATGAATTTTCGTGTATTCTAAATCCATTACATTCTAAATCCAGGGGAAATGGACACTAGGATATGTTATCAAACAGGATTTATAAATTTCTGGTAAATACATTTACCAGGTATCAGCTAGTAAGAGTATCACCTGTATGCATGATGTGGGTATGTGTGTTCCGTGGGCATGCCCATGCCTCTTGCAAACAGGACAAAGGCAGACACATTTTATTTTTCTGGCTTTCTTCCCCCAAATGGATAGTCTTTGGCTTTTAATAGGAAAACTTAACAAATTCACATTACTGTGGTCATTGTATTTTAGATTTACTTTTGGTCACTTAGATTAAAATTTTTTTTAACTTATGTTCCCATTTAATTTCTCTTTTCTGCCCTTGGCTTTGTTGGATTAATGGAGTATTCTTTGCTCCGTTTATTTATTTTTATTGGTTTACAGTATGTTTATCCTATTTCCACTCTTTGATGGCGGTGATTCTTTTGATTTTGCTAAACTTCAAAAAGTTTTATTCTTCTACCAAAATCTAGAATTAATTAGTGATTATATCCATCTTAAAACAAAGCAAGAAACCCAGCATGCTTTCTCTTTTCTCTCTAACCTGACTAGGTTAGGGAGGATATCTATTGATATTCATTCTAAATTTGAATACCCCATGAATTCATAATTCTAGCATTTAAGAGATTTTTGTTATATCTTTCTTGGTTGAGTGATTTTTTCAAATAAGTTACATATAAACCATTTATATTACTAAATTTACTCACTCTGAAATGCCTAGTGAAGTCTCAAGAGGGGTTGAGGGTAGGTACATTTCCCACGTATCTCAAAAAATGTATTATCATACCTTCCTTATATGCTCGGCTGAATGCCTAGCCAATATCCAATCTCACTTGTCATCATTGCCAACAGAACTCCAATATTGATTCTGGATGCAATGTATCAGCCATAAATTCTTCCTTCCCCGGATCCCCTGGCAAACAAAGATGGCCAAGGGTTACATTCTGGTGAAAAAAAACATAGAGGTGAAAATACTAACAAACTCAAAACCTCCTAAAGAGAGGCCCTTTGCCTTTCTCCTTTTGATAATTCTTGTTCTGGCTGTCTGGAAATGTGAATCATTGCATGAAAATATAATAGGGCAAGGCCATAACCTGGGGACTGTGGATCAGGTGGACAGAGAGGATGCTTGTGTCCTTAAAGACATACATCTTTGAGCATCTCAGCCAGCCTAGGGATTTGAGAAAATTAAGTCCCGCTCTGTCAGAGTTGTTTGGGTTTTTCATTACTTATAGTTAGACCAATGCAGTGGGTTAATACTTGTATAAATTTATAAAACTAGGCAAGCAACATGATTTTTTAGGATGATTACTCAATGTTGACGGAGTTCTCTACTTTCTTCATTTAGGAGTCCTTTGAGGGTTGGCATTTATTTTCTTCTTCTGTCCAGGAAAGGTGGAGGACCTTGCCAAGTGTTCTGTGTGCTGGCAACGATGCCAGTCCCTCTAGGCGCTGGTTGGAATTCCGACTCATTGATGGTTAGGGCTCTCTTTAGTTGAAGCCATCCCACACATCTCCAATGGAGGGGATAATTAACACCTGTCAGTATTCCAGGAATTAGTAGAACTTTGGAGAGCGTCCAAAATGATTTTTAAAACAACAAAATTAGACTTGGCAAAACTGTATGGTGTTTTATTGTAACCTGAGGCTACTTCATGCAGCTCCAGATTGCCAATAGCGTGTCCTTCATCACAATGATGACAGCATTTATATTATACCACTACTTTGCAGTAATTTTGGATTCTTTCTAAAAATGTGCTTCAGGCCAGCACAAACCTTTGAAGTTCTCAGCATATAAGTTAATGCTACATGTTGTTGTTAATACTTTATTTGTTTGGTATAGTGAGTTTTTCCCCCAGACACTAGAAATGAGAGGCTGGGTAGTTTAGACAGATTGATCAGACATTGTCGCTGTCCCACTTATTCTCACTGGCACATGGTACATATCACCTTATGGAATTCTGCTCTGTCTAGAAAATTTCTGTCCACATCTGTTTTCACTAAAGGCCATAGCAGAGAGAGCTAAAACTGAAATTTTGAAAACTAATGTAAAATTATTTTGTGTGTGTGTGTGTGTGTGTATACGCATATATATATATACACACACACATATATATACACATATATATACACACTTATATATATACACATATATATGTTTTTTTCTTGATTTCAGAGAGAGGAAGGGAGAGGAAGAGAGAGAGAGAAACATCAATGATGAGAGAGTCATTGATTAGCTGCCTCCTGCACACCCCCTGCTGGGGATCGAGCCCGCAACCCGGGCATGTGCCCTGACTGGGAATTGGACATCGATCTCCTGGATCCTAGGCCGATGCCCAACTGCTGAGCCATGCTAGCTGGGCGTAAAATTCTTTTTGAAGGTATCATTTGCAACAAAACTAAGTTTCCCCTATACTTGATGCCCATAAGAAATTCTCCAGAGTTTAATACCAGAAAAACATGTTTCCTTCTGGTGATGAATATACATGCTCATTTGCCAACAATATGACCTTTTCCCCTACAGTTTTCCTTTTTGTTTCAGCTGTCAGGAACCCCAGAATCAAAAGTTATGCCTAATCAAAGTAAGTAATTTGAACTCGTAATACGACAGAATTCTTTCTTTTGCTATTGTAGTTCTAATCCCTCTTTAGATTTTTTTAAAATTTTATATTACTATAAGTGCCTATTTTATAAACTACCTAAATCTCCTTTGGAACCAAATGGAGTATAAATAAATCATACTTAAAAAATGAATTATCATTCTTCCAGCTATCATTCTTCTCACCCTTCAAGGAGTTTCCTATGCACATACTCTTATCATAAACAAATGAGATCATACTTTGCTTTCTATTTACTTTAGATGGATTTGTGGTTTTTCCTTCGATTTTTAGAGTTGCAAAAATTTAGCAATTAACTTTTTAAACTATGCATCTTTGAATATATGTAAGAGGCATACCTGTAGATGATTTTCTTGAAGTAGAATGATTAGATTATAGGTTATGAGCAATAACCTGGTAGCTTTGGTAGATCCTGAAATATTGTCTTTCAAGAAAGTTGAACTAATTTATACAACCCAGGATCGTGTGAGAATTCTGTTTCTCTGCACCCTTGTGAAAATCATCAAGGTGTTGATATTTAAGATACAGGTTGTATAGTGGTCATAGGCTGGAGTTCTTAGTCTAAGGGCATTTCTCTATGTCTGTTGTCTTATTTGTCAAATTTTAAAAGCACTAAAACCTTAAGAGTTCATTCTGATATTTCAATACCTGTAATTCTCATCCTCTTGTCTCCTGTAGCTTTTCACTGCTCAAAACCATCCCCTTGGGAAAGGTAAAAGGAAGTTTTACTCTATTGAAAGGATATTGTGTGACTTGCTAAGAAAGAATATGTAGACATGCAAAAGAGCTGTTGCAGGGCCATAGTGTAAGAGCATAAATCTCAGCTCATGTGTTTGAGTATACTTTGGAGATTTTAAGTAGGAGTAACAGTTAATTTTTCCTTAGTTTGATTAGTTATTTTAAATATGTTTTTATTGAATTTAGAGCAGAAGGGGGGGGAGGGCAGTTGCCTCTCATATGCGCCCAGACCAGGGACCAAACCTGCCACCTAGGCAAGTGCCCTGACCAGGAATCGAACCAGTGACCTTTCAGCGCTCGGGACCACTCTCGACCAACTGGGCCACACCAGCCAAGCTGTTTTGTTTAGTTTTTTAATCTTTACACTTTGGGTTATATTAACAGCTGAGAAGCCTCATCAAATAGCTAACCTGTATTGACTGGGAACATATTGGTAAATTAAGAAGAAAAAATGTTCCTTAATTTTGCTCCCTAATTACCGAGTTTGAGTTAGTGGCTGCAGAGGCAGCATTTAACATGTAAGCCACAGCAGCAACAAATTAGGGTCAAGTCTGAGCACAGCTAACTGCATTCCCGGACCTGAGTTTTCACCGTACAGGGAAGATTAAGATTTATGCTGCTGCTTATGTTTATCTTTCTTGTGGGTAGATTATGGATATTTGCATGCACTTGATCTTCCACTGGGAAGTTCTATATTTCCCACAAATTTTATGAGAATTGAGAAGGAGCAGAGTGTGT
The DNA here is from genome assembly GCF_964146895.1 of Miniopterus schreibersii. Taxonomy (NCBI): domain Eukaryota; kingdom Metazoa; phylum Chordata; class Mammalia; order Chiroptera; family Miniopteridae; genus Miniopterus; species Miniopterus schreibersii. Next base: position 61,850,341 of record NC_138111.1, on the reverse strand, counting down.
TTCATGGGAGGGCTGATTAAATTGAATTAGCTTTCATAAATTGGGCTTTCAAATGTTGTAGACAAATTTCCTTAAAACTTTCTGTGTAATAATGATCACACATATGACCCAAACCTTATTTAGTGGCCTCTAAAATAATAATGTCAGCCTTCTTCAAATAGGATTGACTTATGCCAAGCCACGTTACCTGCATTCCAGAAATACCTGATGGGTAAAAATTAAAAATACCAACTTATTCTATGATGCATTCCCTAAATGCACAGCAGTGGTGGGAGAACCATAACAAAAGAACATTTATCAAAAGATGCCAGTGTCCTACGGAAAGGCACAGAGGATGAAACAAAGCCAGTTCCCAAAGCAGAACTGCACTTTGCTTTCTGTAGCTCACAGCCTCTACTGTTGACATTTCACCCTTCGCCTTCTTATCACATCACCTGATGCCACCTTCCCCTGGACCGCTCCTGCGGTGTCTGCTTGGCCCTGGGAATCTGGAATGGTTTCTCTGTTGGTGTCAACTAAGTCAGGCCCTTCATCCAGGGAATACTAGCACCTTAGTGAATCTCCGGAGTCTGGCTCTATGCTCCAACTCCTCGCTGAATGACTATAAGCATTATCTCCTGCCCACAGATTATGACTTTAAGTTATTCTTTTTATTCTTTAAAAAATTCCATTTAGTGTTTTATTCCTTGGAATGTAGGGTTTTGTTAAAGGAGCTAAGGGAGAATCAGCCCAAGTTGCTTTTGTGGCATGGAAGGTGTATTTGGTTAGAGGCCTAATATCACCAGTGCACTGTTCAGTATAAAAAGAGAAAATCTTTCCTGTCCATGGGGGAGTACTAAGCATTGGAGACATCACACATGCACATGCACACATGCACACATACACACATGCAGGCACACACACAGGCACATGTGCAAACACCTGGGCATACATACACACTCCTAGTATGTATATGCATTTTCTTTGGGGAAGATAAGGGCTTGGGGTAAATTTCCAGGGATAATTTCTTGAATGTGATAAATACAGCTTTTCTCCAAATGACACAAAACAAGTCCAGTGTTCATCAAACTCAATTACTCAATAAGTATTTACTGAGCATCTATGACTGCATCAGCCATTCATGACACACACATTTCCAGACTCTCTCTGTCTCATAATGGGTCTACAGTTATTTCACTTGAATGCAAGAAACTGGTGCACAGAATCTTTTACTTGTCACCACTGTGCTGTTTTCTTCAAAAATATGATTTGGCTGAACAACAACTAGCGCTGCCCTCAAGCAGATTGTTGGAAGAGGTTAGCAACAGGACTCAACAGTTTAGTTCGGCTGGGTCCCTAATCAGCCATCAGAAGGATATCCTCAGCTCTCCTCGCAGTAGTCATTTGATGTCTTTCCAGACCAGCTAGAATTGATTCTGAAGCCTCCTGACTTTGCTCCTGTTACAAAAGGTAGTCATTAAGAGTTTTGTCACTTGGCCCCATAATTGCAATCTTGAAACCTCTGTCATAGCAGTTGGTGGGGATGCCAAGAACAATGATTTGGCAGTAACAGAGCTTTTAGAATCACCCCCTCCAAAGCCAGTTGGCAACAAATTTAATATGTATTTCAGGCCACAAAAGTAGGTATCAGTTCTCCTCCTGTTCTCAGATCTCCTGACATTCATACTTACAATGCTGACAGGCCCCATGGAGGTTGTAAAACCTCCTGGTTATTGTTGTACCCTGTTAACTAAACAGGGTGGGATGTTGTGTGGACAGAGGCTGCTGAAATCCTCTTTATGTTTTGATGCTTATGCAGCGAGTATACGTTTCAGGGCTGTGTGTGCAGTAGCTGCATAGTTTCTAGAACAGTGGAGGGCTCTTTATCTGAAAGCTTGATCACTTTGACAACTATACAAATACTCCCTTATCCCAGATATCAAAATCCTACCTCATCAGCTACCCTGGCTCCTTCCATCTCCTTCATGAAGTATTTCCCATCTTACTAGGCTGTGATGATCTTTCCCTTCCCTGAATTCCATGATCAGTTATTGTCATTGACATTTGACACTCATATTTTACTGCTTTGAAATGTAGCATCTTGTTTACCTAACTAGACTGTAAGCTCTTCAAGGGAAAGAGTTATAATTATATTCCTTTGTTCCATTCACATCGCCGAGCACTGTGCTATGCTCATATTTTGCAAAGGAAAGTTGATGGGTAAGCCAACAAGTGAATACAAAGACTGTGGGAACTGGCATAGCATTTTCTCAGATTTTATTGAAGACAAAGCTGTTTAAATCTGGGCTAAATTATAATGAAAGACAGAAGTCCTGACAAACAAGTAGTTTTAAAATATTGAAATCTCTTATGTGGGAAAATTATAGTTTACATGGACTCTTAGAGATCATGGTCTACTCGGGTCTACATATAAAATCAGCATACAATAATGAGGAAACTGAAGCCACAGGTGTTAATGATTTTCCTGAGGTCACCCAGCTGGCTAAGCTGACCCAGGTTCCTTCTCTGTCAGATGTTCTTTCCATCCCTTTTAGAGAGTCCAATGTTTTTGATATTTAACAGACAATACTGCCAGCTGATTGAAGTGTTGCCTGTGGTTGCAAACAACACACTCTAGACAGTGCTTTCTCACATACCACTCTGTAACACCACTAAGTTTAGAGTTAATTTTTAATCCATTAATATTCTAATAGTTCTTCCTTTGTCCAATTTTGAGAAGTGGAAATTTTATTGACATTTCAGCCTCATCACTGTTGCCAAGCCAGAGAAATGCATGGTTATTATCAGGGCATTCCATTTCTGCTAGAAGCTTTAGCAAAATTGTAGAATATTCCATATATTTTAGAAGGAGACATTGACAAATTAAAGTGCATCCAAAAGAAGGTGACCAGAATAGTGAAATGTTTGGAAACATGTCATGCGAGGAATGTATCTATCACTTTATGTTCAAGAAAGTGGTGATGTTGAGTCTGAAAGATGCCCCACATCCCGCAGGGCATTGATAGCTCCCTTCAATTATTTGAAGAGCTGCCATGTGAAACGAGGATCCCTTATTTTCTGAATAGTTCCAGAGGGCCGACTGGGACCGATGTGTGACAAGTACAGGAAGTGGTTTCCACCATATATAAACATTCTCTGCCAATAGTTGGAGGAGTTGTGTCAGCGCTCTTGTTGATGCCGAGGGAGCTGCATTGTTGGCCCCTTGTCAACAAAAGCCGCTAGCCCCATGTTGAGTGAGAGATAGCTTGGATGGCCTTAGTCACTTGTGACTTAAAAATTGCATGATTATCTGTCACTAAGCTATCCCCAAATGGATGACAACGAGATCTCACTCAGCATTTCTCATTCACCTCACTCAGAGAGTGTTTTAGGAAAGATCAGGGTATTGGAAGCTACCATCAATGCTGGATCCTTGATTAATTGCCATGCTGTGGATTGAGCGTAGCCCATTATCTTGAAGTGGCTCTCTTCCTCTCTGCCTAACTGACCAGGTCAGAAGCTTTTCTTGAAGCAGTGAAACAATATAGTTCTTTAGGATGCTGTCTGCATTGATTTACATGAGAGAAGTAGAATATATTTAAAATAAAGCTTTGTCCTCCCAATCTTTTTAGGTTAACAGATATTCAGGTTGGCTTATATGAAACAAGTGTAATTCAATGCACTACAGCTTTGAAAGTGTTAGAAAAATACATCAAACCATAAAATGTGCCAGAGGTTTTAGAATAAAGTCATGTTTCATTGTATTAAATATAATGTTCACGGCAGGGAAACATATATAGTATGAATATTCTTTCACTTCTCACCTTGATTAGAATAGAAAGTACACATTTAACAGTTATTTTGAGGTCGCAATGTGATTCAAGCTACCATTCTAGTTATAGTTTTTCTTTTATTTTTTTTTTAAATTTCACTAACGCAGCAGTCAAAGCTCATATTGACGTTTAATACAGATTTCATTGAACACACAAGCTCCATGATGGAACTCATTTTATTAGGCCCTGTCAATACAAAACAGCAATTGCAGAGGGTCATGCTGCATCCTTCTAGCTGTCACACCAATATCTTGCTGAGTGCTGTCTGCAGTGTCTCAGGTTCTTTATTTATATTGGAACTCATTTAGTTTGATCCAAAAGCTATTTCAAAATTCCTGCAGCACATCAAAAAACACTTTATCAAGATAGTCATTGCTTTGGAGAGAGGAGTATCAGGGAGATTCTCTGTGGTAATGGAGATCTAGACAAATGTAGATAATAGGTTAAGGAGAAACTCTTATTTTTAAGAAAAGTTGTTTTATATTAAGCAAACCTATCTGTCCTAAACTTGTATAGCTAACATGAGATTTAGATTCTTTGCCACTCTTTTGCTTTGAATTGCAAAGTCAATATTTGACACTGGCTAATTCTTCTTACATAATATATCTGTAATTTAGCTAGCCATCACGAGATGATAGAGTTATCTTGGACTAGAGCAGCATGGGCTAGTTAAAAATCTTTCTTAAATTATGATGGAACTGATCTTCATAACCTCTAATGAGCCTGTACTCTCAGTCCAACACTTTACTATCTTTTCAGAAAAAAAAAAGAAGAGAATCTCCTTTCCTCCTTTATCTCACAGCTGCTATTCAAAAGGCATTGGGCCAAAGTGACTGTGAAAATAAACCAAAGTATGCCAGCCAGGCATGGCTCAGCAGTTGAGCGTCGACCTAGGATCCAGGAGATCAAGGTTCGATTCCCGGTCAGGGCACATGCCCCGGTTGCGGGCTCCATCCCCAGTTGGGGGCGTGCAGGAGGCAGCCGATCAACGACTCTCTCATCATTGATGTTTCTATCTCTCTCTCCCTCTCCCTTCCTCTCTCTGAAATCAATAAAGATATTAAAAAAAAAAAGAAAAATAAATGAACCAAAGTATGTATTTGGCCCAGTAAGAGCTTATAAATGAACAAGAGAAATAGTTGGAATACAAGCAACTTAAAAAAGTTGCTACAGACACACACACACACAAGAACTTATACAGAGACAAGGAATTTCCAACTGAAGGAAACATAGGGACTTAACATTTGACATGGACCTTGGACAATGATAAATATATGGAAATAAAGACATTGGGAATATACTCTTCTGAACAGGAATAAAGACAGCAAAATAAAAGTATTCAAAAAAGTGGCTAATCATGCAATTTGGAAGATAAATGCATTTTTTGTTTGTTTGATTGGGGGGGGCGGGTATGTGCTCTGGAGATAGAAGATTCTAACCTGTTTTCTACTATTTATTAGCTTAACTAAAGGTTTGGGGTAGTTCACATCTCTGTGTTTCAATAGTCTCATTATAAAATAGAGTTACTACTAATAATTATTTTACAGATTCTAAGAAGGAAATTACTCCCCGCTATGGCGATCTTTGCAGTGTTAATATACTCCTGAGTTCTGATTTTGCACCTAGGAGATGAGCCTGAAAAGACAGTTGAAGTCTTTGAGTTGGAAATGGGGTGCCCTTTGCCTTCCTCTCCCTCCATGTTCTATAGGGATTGGGACTCTTAGGAACGTTTTGGGAAAGGATTGACCGGATTCTAGGTTTAGTTTAGAGATTTTAACCTGATGAAATTACTTAAGGACCTGGGGCAGGAAAAGGAGACAAGATTGTGGCTGGGGCAGAGGACAGTTAAGGGTCTGCTGCAGTAATGGAGGCGAGAGGAGGGGGGCGTCAAGAGACAGAGAGGGGGCAACAGCCTTTGCTTCTTCAGGAAAGTCCACCTACTCTTGTTCAAATTGTAGATTATAGAAAAAACCTAGGCCCAGAATAAGAGTCTCGTTAAGTAATTAAAATTAAAGCATGGAAGCAATTTTGAGTAGATTGACTTAGAAAAGAGGCTGAAATCCACAAAGCCAGTTTAAAAGGTGGCCAGGTGTTTCAGTGAGACATCAAACCAGGGCTGTTAAAATTCTTGGATTCTTTGCCCCGGCTGGTGTGGCTCAGCTGGCTGAGCATCTTCCCATGCACCAGGGAGGCTGCAGGCTCAGTTCCCTGCCAGGGCACCTGTCCAGGTTGCAGGCTTGACCCCCGGTAGGGGGCATGCAGGAGGCTGCTCTCACATCAAAGTTTCTCTCTCTCTCTCCTCACTTCCTCTCTCTCTAAAAATGTATATTTTTTAATTACTGTATTCTTCTTTCCAGCAATACTTTCCCCTTCAGTATGAAACCATTTTCCCCCCCCTCACTCACTCACACACACACACAACTATATACAATTTATTTTTCTCTTTGTTCCTATCTGAAGTTTATCCAAACTGTTGTCTTTCTTACCCCCATACTTGGGCCTTTCCCTTTTTTCTTTTCTTATTTTAATGCTCACCTGAGGACATGCTTATTGATTTTAGAGAGAGGGAGAAGGGGAGAGAGAGCTAAAGATAGAAAGAGAGAGAGATCCACGTGAGAAACGTCGATTGGTTGCCTCCCATATGCACTCCAACCGGGGATTGAAACCAAAACCTAGGTGTGTGCCCTGACGGGAACCAACCCAGAACCTTCTGGTATGCGTGAGGATGTGCCAACCACTGAGCCACACCGGCCAAGGCTTGGGTCTTTCACCAGGAATTCCCTGAACGTCTCCCTACCTGCTTTTGAAAAGAATAAACTTTTCTGGATAATTGATTTGGAAACATAATCAGAGTTAATATGCCTTATACTATGGAGTCACTTAAGTGTCTCTTTACAATAAAGCAGTTGAACAGAGAATATGGGAATGCAGGCAAGGAAAATGATAGGCCGGCTCTCAGAAATAATGAAGAATGTGAGCCCTGCCAGTTCTTGTTAAACTCGTTTAAGTGTGAATCTGTTGGGAAGAGACTATACCTTGTCTGTGTTCTTAAAAGTTCTTGATTTCTTATCGAATCGAGTGAAACCATTATTAACCTACAATGATTATAATATCAACTCTTTGGAAATTTAGGTGAATCTCATATGAAATCATAGCAGTTCATAGTCTATGAAACTAGACAAAAGTAACCTAGGATGGGGGTTGAAATTTTGTTTTGGAAGTGCCTCTATTAAGTTTTTACCAAAATGTGTTAGAGTCATAATTCCAAAAATATCCCGTGTGTGTGTGTGTGTGTGTGTGAGATGGTTCTAATACATAAGACATGCTGTAGTAATGGTACTGATCATGGGAGAAACGGTGCTTGTATGTATGACCAATGGGGTGACCATGTCACTAATGTAATGTGGATAAATGTTAATATAATATATTGCTATTTGAAATTTGGAAATTTGGCTGAAAATGCCATAAATAAGCATATCCTTGTAAATGGTTAATGGATCCATCATTTAACAAGTTTCATTTCTTCCAATCTCTAGTTACTTTTCTTCTGTCCTATCAACAGTGATAAAACCTATGCTTATAGATTTTCATGAGTAGTAAATCCAAGAAACATTTAGCAATGAAATAATCTTTTGTTAAATTTTGGAAACAAGAGCTAGAATCAGCCTAGCCAGTGTGGCTCAGTAGTTGAGTGTCTACCTGTGAACCAAGAGGTCACCAGTTCAATTCCCAGTTGATGTTTCTATCTCTCTGTCCTTCTCTCTTCCTCTCTCTCTAAAAATCAATTGAAAAAGAACTATAGAATTTATAATCGTTTCCTATGCTTGAGAAAATAATACTTATTTTGACATAAATATTTTCCTTTAATCAACTATATGATATAGAGGTTGAGTCTTATGTTTTCTCCTATAATATTATTGGCTGCCTAAAATATCTTCCATCAGGGAAGATATTTACTTGACTCTTCAAAAAATATTAATTTTCTCCTGATTATGAAAATAATAGGGTACCTGGATTTAAATCTTAGTTTTGCCGTATTTAAACCTTGAGCTAATTCTTCCACCTAAGTACTCAGCATATTTGTAGCTTATTTTTAAATGATTAAATGAATTAACACATGCAAAGTCGTAATGCAGTACCTGGCCATTAGTAAGTCCCCCAAAATTATGACTATGATTATTAACATTAATTTTATTAATTTATTAAATTAATGAGATACTAGCAAATTTATGTAATTCTATAAACACACATACGTAGGGTGGTATAAACTTAATAACAGGTAGTTAAAATTTTTAACGTAAAATGTACTGGAAATAGAGAATAAAAGTGAGAAAAAAACAAAGTTACCTAGTCTTATTCACCGGTGACAAAAGGCCTATATTTCATTTATTCCATTATGTGTTATTAGACTTGAAGGAGACTGCACTAGGCGATGTCAAGGTACACACTTATTTTCAAAGTAAGTAAAATCTTTATTCTGAATTATTGATAAAAAATTTAAAAAAGTAGAAATGTGTAAGATTTGCTAAGGGCTTGCTTAGCGTTGTTGATCTCAAAGTAATGGCACTTTTTGAAAAAGGAAAATGTAAGCTCGAAAGTCCTTTATTAGTAATAGTTATAACATGTTGAAAATGGAAAACACGCGCACACACACAGGAACACACACACACAGGAACACACACACCATGAATTATTCAGGTACCTTTTCGATATCGTCTGGAACTGCTGTCATCTCAATTCTTGTTGCCCAAAGTGTGGTCAGTGGATCAGCACCATCGGCATAACTTAAGCTTCTGGTAAATACAGACTCTTGAGCCTGGCCCTAGACCCACTGAATCAAACATCTGCAGTTTGGTTAACGTGCATATAAATAGCACCTAACTCATACGCCCTTCATTTTTTCCAGTGTGCCTTTTTATTATTTTGTTGTTGTTTTGGTATTTTCCATTGCCATTTATCCCTCCTGTACTCTCTTTCACCTCCACCCATCCTTCACCCTCCATCACAAAGCTGTTGTCCCTGCCAATGTTCTAAAAAAAAAAAGCAAACAGGTGGAAAAGCAAACAAGCAAAACAGAAACAAAGCTTAGTGAGGTTCCACATATTTTGTCAAAATGATTCAGGTAGGAAAAAAACATGCTGTTATATGACTAATAGCATAGGTGTTGTTGTTTTGTGTGAACAAAACCAAAGTATATTCCCTGAATATAATACTGGTGCCTCAGTTATACAAGCTACTTCAGTGCTGTTTTCCCTCTGGTCTGTTTTAGAGCTACAGATAAGACACACATGATTTAAAGTTCTCTGAATATTTCACTCTGGCCTGTGCAAACTCACAAAAATTCATGCACAAGTCCAAAATTAATTGTATATATTTATATCATTTGTTGCCCACTGAGTGCCATGCTGAGAATGTTACAGCTGAGACACTTTCAGTTTTTTAATTGATTGATTTGAGAGAGGGAGAGAGAGAGAAACATTGATGTGTTGTTCAACTTATTTATGCATTCATTGATTGCTTCCCAACCAGGGATCGCACACACAACCTTGGCATATCAGCACAGTGCTCCAACCAACAGAGCAATCCAGCCAGGGCCTACAGTTGAAACTTTCAAAAAATAATGTAAACTACATACAGTTATGGTCTTTTGTTTCTTTCACATATAGGATTTTTTATATGTCACCATTAAAAGTCTGCATTTTAAACAGATTCTTGGACTGGGGGCTCATATCTATCAGCTCATTCAACTTTATCACCTGTTTCATCCCCAGTAGCTTTTCCAAAACTGTGACTTGGACCATGAAGCTCCATGAGTTTTCTGAAATCAAACTTCATCTTCTTCAACTTTTTTTACTTTTCTAACAAAGACATTATGGAGCAGATAAATAGATTGGCAAGCCTTTTCTATGCTTTTTCCAGTGCCATCTGGAATCGATTTATTGACCACTTCTTTCAAGTCATTTGCCTGCACCTCTCTCTCAGGTTATGATTTCCATCATCTTCTTCTGGAATTGGCAGACCTGTACATGCTGAGCACAAGAGGCCTCCTGAAAATCGTTGTTGTGCTTTTCAGTAAAACCAACACAGAATTGATGAAGCAGACAACCTTCAGTCTTGACATCAACATGAGCTTCAATCATGGTCTGCCATTTTTTTACCATGGAGTGCTTTTTGTCACAAGTAAGATCCATGCCAGGGAAATTAGGCAGTTTTTGCCCTGAACGTCCTTGGTAATTAACTGGAATTTTCTAAATGCAACTCCATCATACTGCAGATCAGCTAGGCTCATTTAAAATACACAGCCCTTGAGACCATCAGATGTGATTTTGTTTCCTTGAGTTCTCATTATTAGAGATTTTCCAATATTTCTTATATTGAACATAGCCGGTGCCTGCACATCACACCAATATTCCCTAGAACGTGGATCCACATTCTTCTTGGAGCAATTCTTGGCTCCATTTTTGCCGTCTTTGATAAGGCTCTTGTTCTTGCTGACCACCACGGTGCTGCTCAGAGAACAAGAGGGTGCAGCTATAGTCCTTACTGTACTTCTTGTTAAGAAAAAATATAAATAAATATATATTTTTTTCCAAATGGAAATTGTTTTAATATCTCAAAAGAGCAGGTATACATAAAAGAATTTGAAAACATGATTTTTTTATGGTATTTTACTTCCCGATTCTTTAAAACAAAGATTCTCTCATCTTCCTTTTGGGAATGAATAAAAACAAGAAAAAATAATTAGTTAGAATATACTTTAACATCTATTCATTTATTCATATACTCACAACACAGAAAAATTTAAGTGCTACTTATTAGTAGCTCAGTTCCTATCATATGGGCCCACATTCCAGCAAGAGAGATAAGAGACAATTAAATAAGTTAAAAATATTTTAGGGGACATTTTGGGGTGTCAGCAAAAACCTCTCTTAGAAAGTGACCTTTGAACTGAGACCTCAGGTATGAAAACGATCCAGATGCAGAGCATTCCAGGCTTTGATTTCCTGAGCACAGTCCTTAGATGCCAAAGGCTGTGGCTAACTAGGGGAAGGGTATGTGGAAGCTGATTAAAATGAGAGAAGACTGAGTAAGGTAATATTTCATAGGTAGGTTGCAGCCAGTTCATGTCTTAGCTTGTAGGGAATGATAATTTGATAATTCCAAGTGCATCAGAAAGCCATTGAAGAATATTAAGCAGAGTAGTAAAATGATTTATGCTATAAAAAGTCTACCCTGGCTAGAGCGTGAGCAATGGATTGTAGAAGAGGTCATGAGTGGGGTCAGTGAAAACAGGTAGAAGAAGGCCTTTGCTGTATTCTGCTTGGTAGATAATGAACTGGTAGGAGAGAGCTGCATGGATTCTAGCTAATTGACTACATAATTATCATGGAAAAGAAAGTCATTAAGGAAGAGCCTCGCATTTCTGGGTTTGAGTACAAAGCGGATGGGTCAATCCCCTATGAAGTGAAAGAAGACCTAGAATGGTCTGTGGGGACAATCAAGAGTTCCAGTTTGGGTTAAGTTGGAAAGGTAGTAGACACCTTTGGAGGTTAAGAGAATGGGCTCTGGGAAAGTTTCAAATCCTACTCTGTTCGGGGGCATTGTGAAGGAGGGCTGAGGTTGAGTGGGGAAGTAGAATTAGAAGGAAAAGAGTCCTCATGACAATGGAAAAGTATTATTCTAATTCTAAAAAGAATGTTTCATGTTCCATTTTCAACATTACAATTACTCCAACAGTAGATTCAAGATTGTAGTTGATTGTATTTCAATTTTCCTGCATAAATAGACCATAGCTATTTTTGATAACACATTTTCAGAGTTATTTAATTATGATATACTGAGAACATAGGATTAATCTGTGGCTTGCCTGATGACCTCATTGTCAAATGTTAACCTTTGAAACAGCTGGTTTATTGACACAGCAAAAATATTTTCTCTTTCAGGACTGTTTTCTCCTCTGCAGACAACTACATTATAACAATATACTGTCTTGCCTTAGGTATTTGAAGGTTGAAAATCTTTAAATATATGAATGCATTTGAATATGACTTTCATTCATTTATCTATTTAGTGAAAAAGTAATTTAGTAAATGCCCAGATGGTAGACACTTTGTCACATTCTGAGAATTCCAAGGTAAACATGACATTGTACTTGTTTTCAAGATGCAAAACCCCAAATATGTGAGGTTGGTTAATCCCTATTGTTTTTCTAAAGAGCTTTATAAAACAGATGCTATGTTAGTTTAAATTATTATTGTTGTGGTCATTAATATAGAGAGATCCTTCTTGAAGCAAGTGTCATTTTTCTTTTTACATGTTTTATTTTGGCAGCCTTGAAAAGGGGTCACGCGGAGCGGCCCAGAGCCAAAAGCTGAAAGTGGCCACCATCAGCATGAGGACCCCAGCAAGTCAAACTGGTAAGTGGAAAAATCATCCATAGGTATCTTTTTCTATGTCATTAAATCTGTTGGTATTTTTTCTTATGCAACAATTTCTCAGAATTTACAAACCAAAATGAGAGTGCTCTAGAAGGAGAGTGCCTGTGAAATTCATTGTCATTACTTGGAAAGCCTTGGAGATGGTATTCTGATATAAACAGACATGGATTTAAAGTAGTTCTTTGACCTTGTGAAAGTTGCTTAATTCTTTGAGTCTTAGTTTCTTTATTCTGAAATGCAGATTATAATAATTATCTTGTTAGGTTTTCCTAACAACTAAGATACTGCATATAAACAATCAGTAGTTTCCTTAGCATAGAAAAGCAGCTTAAAGATATTAGTCTAATATTTACTGAATACTTTCTAAATGCCAGGTATTAAATGCTAAATACTTTAATGCATTATTTTATTGAATACAACCCCTAGAGATAGAAGCTATTTTTACTCTCATTTTACAGATGAAAAAACTGTGCTATTGACAGATTATTGGACTAGCATTTAAATCACATCCTGCTCCCTGAGCTCCCTGAGACAGTTGTTTGAGTGCAGTTCTATCTGGTGCCAGAGTTTCTGTTCTTATATTTATTCATAAAGTCAACAAACATTTATTGGATATCTAAAAATGGCAACCCTTTTTTTAGCTGAGATTCCATGCTGTTTCCCAAATGATTATTACTTAGAACATAACTATATATTTATATGCGGTGTAATAGCCTGCAAATAATGTATGAAAAAGGAATTTTGTTTAGTATTTTGTTTAGTGTGGAAGACAAGGTAGGGATCATTACTTATATTTTACAGACGGAGAAACTGAGGTTCCCCAGAGGTTAGTTGGGTCACTGGATGTCTTAAAGCTCAGTGCTTCTCAGACACTCTGGTTAAGAGTCAGTGTATTGGTAATCCATCGCAGACAGAAGGTTTTTGTAAAATGACTAAAAATTAATTACTAGAGAAATAAAATGATTAAAAAGCAGACCCCAGATACACCACTCCACACTTTTGTTATTATACTACAGATGAAAGTACTCTATAAAATGGGTATAACAGTGTCTAGTGCTTTCTCTCAATTTCCACACCCCTCCCAGGTAGCATTTGCAGAGTGACACCAGCCCGTAGATCAGACAGTACACCTCAGAGCGCTGATAGAGCTAATACAGGGTGGGCTGAATAGCTTTACAGTTGTTTGTATGGAGAATAGTACAACAGTTAATAAAAATACAAGAATAAACTCTGTGTTTCATGTACTCACACCTGTAAACCTATTTTTGCCCACCCCATATAAGGCAAATCTAACACTCATCCCAGACCTTCCATCTCTAGCTCAGATAGTTTTGAAATACCCCACACCACCTGGACATACAGCTAGAAATCTGTTTTATGGTCTAAGGGACAGGAAGATCAAATTCCAAATTGTTCACATGAAACAGGTGCAAGAAAACTGACAATGGCCAATTTTCAAAGAGTTTTATGAAAACCGTGGAAAAGGGAGAAAACAGTTGGAAGCTCATGTAAATGATTTCTTTCAAATTTATGTGTAAGACATCAATACTTAAATTTTTTTTATATGTGACATATTATTGAAAGATTGTCTCAAGATACGTTTTTCTTTTCTTTTTTTATTTTGTTAATTTTGTGAAAGGAGAAGTTAGGTTGTATTTAGAAGACTGAGCCTTGTCAGTTCCCCAAAACAGAATATAAGCCTCACATTATTCTAAGCGATAAAAGTGGATTTGGGCCAGTTATGAAATGAAAATGAACCCATCTAACCACCTCATTGAAAGGACCTAAAAATGATGTTACTTACTCATTTCAAAAACTACCAAAGAAAATTGCAGCACTTTTGGTGCAAAGTAAAATGCACAGAGTCAGCAATGAAAATTTACTTTGTAAGACAGTTTTGTGGATCTACTGATGAAGTGCATCCAAATATTTACAAGTGACATTTTATTAACAGCTATTTTGCCATCTCTGTCAAAGTAATATTGTACAAACATTCAGGAATAACTTCTGGTTGTGAGTAAATATTAGAGGAAGATTCAATTTTTCTCCAAATAATGCTTATAGTATTTTTTTAATCATAGTATAAGATGTCAGAAATCATTTTTGTTGTTGTTGTTTTAAAGTTCTACTGTCTTAGTGCTTGATGCAGCCTGAAGTGGATGTAAGGGATAGAGAAAGATGAAAATGTATGACAGCATTCAAAACTGAGACTTTCAGCCAATCTGTTATTAGCTTCTGGGAGGACTCCACATTGCTAAAGTGAAATCCACAATCTGAAGTAGGGCAAATCCGTGGCCTTAAATAATATAGAGAGACTCTGCGTTCCTCACTTACTTTCTGCCCTTGATTCACAGATCTAAGGTGTGTATCATTCAGAAAGTTACACTGTCATACCTGGGCACCCCTCTTTAGTCAGTGCCTTCCCATCTATATTCATTTGTGGATTATCTCTCCTCCCTCTGAAAAGAGCAGAAAGGAAGGAAGGACTTAGAGAAATGCATTGCATCCAAGGAGAGAGAGAGAGAGAGAGAGAGAGAGAGACCCAATAGTCACTTCAGGTATGGCAATAATGGGAATTCTCTCTCTCTCTCTCTCTCTCTCTCTGTGTGTGTGTGTGTGTGTGTGTGTATAACAATGCTCTTTCGCAGTGATTTTCAACTGGTGTGCCACAATAATTTTTAAAACATGCAATTTTTAGTCAGGGGCACTACTGACCTCTTTTCCCTTAGATTGTCAAATTAAACAGTGACAACAACCAACACAACACCAGACATCCTGTGTGAATAAATAAAATTTAAACTTATTATTTTTGTCAGATCAGCAGAAAATATATTTTTTTACTGTGCCCCAAAATTTTAGGAATTAGTTTATGTGTGCCATGAGATGAAAAAGTGTGAAAATCTCTGCTCTGTCAGATCACATCAGAGGACCACAAGTGGTAAGAAAAGATGTCCATCAAGTTTACAGCAGAGGTGCTTTATTTGAATGCCTGTTACTCATTGGAATTTGGGCCTGAGATTTTCACAATCCACGATTCACAATTCACAATGATTTGGGTAATGCTTACTTGACATGGGACATTAAAGCCTCAGAGGTAAAATGTATATAGAACAAGGAATTGATCTAGAGATCAGAAAAATATCTTTTAAAAATGTTGTCATCTTTACATATACATTGATTGACTTAGAACTAAAAGCTATAGAGGTTGAAAAAGCTGAAATGCAAAAGATTGAAAGGAAACAGAAAATTTAACAAAAGATTAAAATCTGCCTTTGAAGGCAACAAATAATATAATCAGATTTGTAGAAAACACACTGAAGACGCACTCGTAGACTACAGAGAACACAGATAATCAATGAAATAGATGAGAGAGAAAAAGTGACCAATATGGAAAACAGAAATCAAACGTGGGTAACTGTTCATGAAAGCAGAGGAAAATAATAAATAAAAGATGAGCACTAATCAAATAATCATAAGGAGAAAAAATCTTGCTCAGGAAAGAAATGAAAAGAGTTTTTATGACTCTAGAATTTATTTGCTAAGATCTGAGATTTTTTATATTGCATAGGAATCTCCTATTTGTAAAAGTTAGGAAAATCTAGTGGTAAACTGAGACAAGAGATTCTTATTTTCTGATAGTTTCTTTTATTGTAATGCTTCATGTTTCTAGACTATAGAAACTTGGTCTATTCAGGTTTTCTTATTTCCTTAAACAATTTTGGTAATTTGTGTTAACCTAGAAAGACTATCAATGCTGAGTAATTATCCATTTGTAAATATACACGGAGAAAAGAAGACTTGGAATCAATGCATGAGTGGAATAATTAAGTTATTTTTATTTTTCTGTTTTAATCTCTTCTGTATATTCTGACATGTAAAACAATGATGTATTATTGGTTAATTAAAGACTTTTATTGAAATATACTTAAGAACAGTGCACACAAAAATGAGTGAGCAGCTCAATAAATTTTCACAAGTCCACAAAACATGACCACCTATGTTTCAGAAATAAACATAACCAACATAATTGAAAACACTTTTTTTTCCTTTCGAAGTCATGAATCCCAATCCTCTTACCTAGTAAGAAGATGGTAAACAATTTTCTGAATTCTTCTACCATGCATTGTTTCACTTTTTTGTTTTATATGAATGGAATAATAGAGGTTTGTATGTGTTTTGTCATGTGGCCTATTGCTCTCAATTTGAGATGTCTATGTATAGCAGTAATTTAATTCTCGATGCCATCTACTGTTCCATCATGGCTAGCTCGTGGCTCTTACATTATCATACATGTCCTTTGGGGCATGTGTGCACACAGTCTTTGGGATATACAATTAGTTAGATGTGGCTTATTTGTTCAGTTTTAGTAAATACTGCTAATTTCCCAAACTAGTATAATAATCTACATTCCCACTAGCAGAGTATAAGACTTCTAGTCATTCCGTATCTTTACCAACACTTGGTGATGATCAGAGATTTTTATTTTAGTCATTCTGATGGGTGTGTTGTGGTATCCGATTGTGGTTTGTATCAGCATTTCCACAATGATTGATAAGGGTGGTACTGCTACCCCTGACCAACAGTTTTCTAGGTACCCCCAAATTGAATGTGAATGGAAATTTAGAGGAGGTCTTTCGAAAACTGGTAGCTTTATTCACTTCCACTGAATGGGACCTAAATTTCCCCTTTTCCTAGGAAAATGGAAAAGCATATACAAACACGGAATTAAATGTGTACAAGCCTGGTAGTCTTATTCAACTTAAATTCAACTTATCAATTTTGCTCAACTTTCACTCTCCAGTTAGCTAATTAATGCATCGCAATCTATCAATTTTGTCTTGTTTCATTGGGTGTAAACCAATCTTCTGACAGCAGAATCACAGTTGAATGGTGATGATTAGAGTTTATTGCAGGAGAGAGATTGCACACTCCATTTCTGTGTTGGGAAAACTAATTATTTGTCCAGTGATTGGAAACTGGGGATGGAGCACAGGCTGTAGGCGTGAAAACGATCCAGGAGAGCAGCATGATTTTGACAGAGAGCCTAGGGCTCTCACCCGTGCAGCAAGTGTGACAGCTCCATCTCTTTCCCAGGCATTTCCCCTCGTGGGCTGTGCAGTGGTTCATTTGCTTCCAGTCTCCAAACAGTGTAGAGCTTGGCTGATACGTTACTGAGACAATTTTGATGTACATAATATAATATTATACGCAAGTGGCATGTTTTTTAAAAATGAAACCATATTATCAGACATTAGCTAGATCTGATTTGGGGTTGACAGAGGCAGAGGGGGGAGGGATATGATGAAAGTGGTCAACAGGCACAAATTTCCAGTTATAACGTAAATAAAAACTGGGAGATAATGCGCAGCATGATGACCATAGTTAACACTGCTGTGTGGCATATTTGAAAGTTGTTGAGAGAATAGATCCTACGAATTCTCTTCAGAAGGAAAAAAAGTATTTTTTAATCTATATGAGATGATGGATGTCAGTGAAGCTTATTGTAGCAGTCATGTCGCGATATATGTAAGTCGAGGCATTATGCTGTCCACCTTAAGCTTCTACAAGGCTGTATGTCAATTATATCTCAACAGAGCTGGAAAAAAATGAGCCAAATCCAAATGCATTTTTATTGAAACAAAATATACATAATATACAATTTATCATTTTAAACAGTTTTAGTGTACAGTTCTGTGGTAGTAAACACATGTGCATTATGGTGTAAACGTTACCACCATCCAGCTCTATAACTTTTCTATACGTCAACTTCAATCACATACATTCTCCTAACAGCTTTCTCCTCCCTCGTGTCTAGGGTTTACCCATTAGCATGGATATAACTATTTTTATAAATGTGTCTTTTAAATTTTGTAAGAAATAAGAAGTGAAATTACAAATCAAAATTACAATAATACTGTTATTTATACTTGTATAAATACCATTATTTATACGTGCTTTTCCCAGAGAACTTTGTTTTCATATGACTTTGAGTTGCTGTCTAGCATCTTTTCATTTTAATATAAAAAAACTCTCTTTAACATTGTTTATAGGGAAGATCTAGTGGTAAAGAACTCTCACATTTTTGGTTTGTCTGAGACCATCTTAATGTTTTCCTCATTTCTAAGTAAAGTTTTGCCAAATATAGAATTTAGGTTAACAGTTTTTTTCTTTTTCTTAGCACTTTAAATACATCGTCTGCACTGCCTCCTGTCATACAAGGTTACTGGTGAGAAATTACAATGATGGGCTAATGGAATTCCTTGTCTATAATGTTATTTTTCTTCTGCTGCTTTTAAGATTCTCTGTTTTTGTCTTTCAAAAATTTGATTATAATGTCTTTCAGTGTGGTTCTCTTTTGGTAAACCATTTTGGGGTTTGGTGAGCCTCTTGTATTTGTAGATGTATGTCATTTCCTCAAATTTGGAAAGTTTCCACCATTATTTCTTCATACAATCTCTTTTTCCCCTTCTCAGTCTCTTCTCCTTTTGAGATGACCATAATGGATATATTAGTCTAAGCACATGTATGTGTGTCCCCCAAGTCCCTTATGCTCTGTACTTTTCTTCAGTCTCTTTTCTTTTTCTTCATCAGACTCAAAACTTTCAAATAACCTGTCCTCCAGTTCACTGAATCTTTTTACTTCCTATTTGAGGCTGCTGTTGAACCGCATTAGTGAATATTTCTACTCAGTTGCTGTATTTTTCAGCTTCAAAATTTCTATTTGGTTCTTTTTATCATTTCTATCACTTTTTCATTTTCATTCTGTTCAGCTATCATTTTTATGACTTCTTTGGGTTCCTCATTCATGTTTTCCTTTAGCTCCTACAGCACATGTAAGAACTGTTTTAACATCTTATCTAGTAACTTGGATGCTTGTATTTATTCAGGGACCATTTCTGGATTTTTGTTTCTTTTAATGGGCCACATTTCTGTTTCTTTAAGTGGCTTGTAATCTTTTGTTGCAAACTGGACATTTGAAAACGGAGCCACTTTTCCCACTCCTTATTGACTGGCTCTTTCATGGGAAGACCAGAATTAATAAGCCCAGCTTAGGCCTTTTCTGGGCATATGTCTTATCTGGGCATTTAAGTATACTTCCTCCCTCTCCTCTATCCCGTAAACATTGCAGGTCTTTGATTTGTTTGCAGAGCTCCCACAAAGCTATCTTAGTCAATGTATAGTTGCTCACTTACTATTTATGTGGGGTATGAGAGCCAGGAGCCGCCTACCCCAACAATATGCTGGTGTCACTCATGGCTGCTTTAAAGCCTTAATTCCCCAAAGAATCTCACTGCAGCTTCTTCTCCATGCCTTAGGAGTTCTATTGTATTCTTTTGCTCATTATTCTTTGCCCCCAGGTGTCCACGGATCTGCAGTGCCCCTGCAGTTCCTACACGCCTGCCATTGCTTTACATGTCTTCCATCCTAAGCTACACTCTACTGCTCTTTCCCTGTCTGAGTTCTAAGTTCGCTGAGACAGAATCCACTTCTTTTGTCAGCACACACACAGGTTAGAACATGGCAAATATGTTCTACTTGGCTCTTTCTGGCCTGAGAGAGGGAAACTACGAATTCGGCCACTTCTTCCTGACTGTGCAGCACCGCACAGGGGAGGGAATGGAGCAGGTGTGAGTAAAACACCACAAGATTTCCTAGCATTTTGAATGTGCCTTTTCTTGATTGGGCATTTGCTTGGTTTATGTAGATCACTCACTAGTTTCCAGAGCTCCTATAAAGTTATTTTAATCAGTGTATACTTCTCTACCTCCCCAGTGGGGAAATAATTGCTTAGAGCTTCCTAATCCACAGTCATTTAAAAATATATATATATATATTGATTTTATTGGAGTGAGATTGCTTAATAATTATAATTATATAGGTTTCAAGTGTACAATTTTATAATACATCTGTATATTGTATTGCGTGTTGACCACCCAAAGTCTAGTCTCCTCCCATCACCATTTATCCCTCCTTTACCCTCTTTTGGATTATATTTCTCTAAAATTTTGATTCAAATGCTTTGTGAGTGTAATACCATGGTGTCCTTTCAAAGGAAAAGACTAAGTGGCTACATGATTTTTTTTGCAGTATATGATGTCAGTAAGTACTCTATTGAATTAGCCTTTTTTTAAAGTTCCGGTAGATTAGCCAGTTTCTACTCAGTAAAAATAATATATGAATAATAATATAAAGTAACAATATTATTTACCTAATTTCATTCTAGTTTTAATCAGTTCTTTGTTCAAATATGAAAGTGTTATAACCTTACTTTTGAAGGGGGGGAGTGAACATTATGATGTTTAAGGAATTATGGTTTGTTTGGGGCATGATTTCAGCATTGACATAGAATAATTCCAGTAACTATAAAGATGTTATGAAACTGTCATCATAGGGAAGGTAAGAATCATTAAGGCCTTCATGTCAACATGGTTTCTACTATCTTGCTTGCTACTCTAATATATGATTGAAGGGGAAAGAGCTGAGGTTAAGAGTCAACTAGGTTAGAGTTATTTTTGTTGTTAGATCAAATCCACCATTTTGTCTGTGTTTTAGCACCATAGTTAGCTTGGAGTTAATTCTGTATAAGCAATAATTTTAGTGATTTTTAAATCAATATGGGGGACCAGTCCCATAGTTAAGCAATATGCATGTGATGTATAGATGTTTTGGTAATTTTTATGCCTTCTGTTACATTTAATAAAAGAAAGAACACTTGGAATTTACGTAATCATTATAATAAAATCAATGCTTTGCTAAAAATCTTGAGGTAGGAGTTATAATGAATTTTGTATAACCACGCTCTTCTCCTTAAAGTAAAAAGCCAGTGATGGCCTTAACCAAGAATCTCAAAGAGAGTGTGTGTATTTAACAAAAAAGTAAAAAGAATTGAGAGATAATATTTAGATTATGTCCATTCACTGAGGCACGTTTACTTTCCCCCAGATTATACCACAGATGTTATTTATGGATTTCTCTCACAAACGTGGCAGTCACAGTAGAAACATTTGTAATTAGCTTTACATGAAGTGAGCTGCATGTTTAACATGTGCTTCAGAAATAAAAACCACTGGACACAATAGTCATGTAAAGCAAATGAAAGCATTCTTCAGTAGGACTTACTAAAAACAGAAGATTAGCACCCTGGCCGACGTGGCTCAGTGGTTAGAGTGTCAACCTATGCACCGGAGGGTTGTGGTTTTGATTCCCATTCAAGGACAGGTACGTGGGTTGCAGGTTCGATCCTGGGCCCAGTCAGGGTGTGTGAGGGAGGCAACTAATCCATGTGTCTCTCACATTGATGTGCCCCCCATCTCTCCTCTCTCTCTCTCTCCCTCTCTCCCCCCACTCCCTTCCACCCTCTCTGAAAAACATCCTCCAGTGAGGATTAACAAAACAAAAACAACAGACTCAGAAGGATCTCTTACCTTTTGGGACAGCATGGATGGACCTGGAGAGTATGATGCTAAGTGAAACAAGCCAGGCAGAGAAAGACAAGTACCACATGATCTCACTCATTTGTGGAATCAAATGAACAAAATAAACTGATGAACAAAATAGATCCACAGACATAGAAGCTTGGAACAGACTGAGGGATCTCAGAGGGAAGGTGGGGTGGGGAATGGGGTGGGGGGAAATGAATCAAAGGATTTATATGCATGACCTGTGGACATAGACATTAGCATGGGGAAGGCCCGGAGGGGCCGGGTGCCAGGTGGAGGGAATCAGTGGAGAGAAAGCTGGACATCTGCAATACTTTCAACAATAAAGATAAATTAAAAAAACAAAACCCCAGAAGATTTGAATTTGCATTCATTCAAACAACTATAACATAAAACTTAAATTTATTTTATATTAATGCATGTTTATTCTTTAAGAAAACTGAAAATGGAGAGCCTTTCTGATTATATATTTTTTCCTGATAGTAGTTATATTGTAACTTGGAATAGAATGTATGCCAATCACTCTAAAGCTTGGAGGCTGTGATACATAGAATATCTTTGCTTATTTAATCACAAAGTATCTAAATATTGTTATGAAATAAGAGTTCACGGCATAAACTATTAGGTTGATAAGGTGAAATTCGTTTTTCTGGCTAGAATGACGGCATCTTCCCAGCCTTACCTGTTAGGGCAGTTCTTGGTCTTGATGAATTCTGTAGAAAACCTGACCAAGGTACTGGTCTGGAAAATTCAGAGCAACATTCTTGATACTATATCACTGATGGATTCTCTCCTTATAGAGGCATAATGTGAAGTAAATTAAGATGAAATAGAGCTGATTTCCTATAACTTCAAATTAAAAAAAAAAAATCTTTATTATGACAGGAAGGGATGAATACAGGTGTTTAAAATTTGTAAATTCCATTGACTTGTTTTCCTGTCAAGTGTACTCAGTTATAACAAACACTTAACCTAGTTTCTTTCAATATCTCTACATTTTCTTCGTTTTGCTTTTATCACTGAATTATAAGACTCCCTGGAAACTAACCTTGGCTTCCTCCCCTTCACTGAAGCTGTACCAACTATGTTTTTTCACACAACTACACGCGTATATTTGTCTGTGTAAGTTAAAGGAGATGGGCATGATTTTTCATTTATGGCAGCTCAGGTGAACTTTTCACAGGCCATTCTCTCCTGACTTCCAAGGCTAAATCCCTTTTATTTAATTCATCTAACTTGGCCTTTTTCTCCATAGAAACGAAAAGTACTAATATACCTATAATCCAGACTGTTCGTAGGCAAAATTGGAAGACAGGGAAATGTTTCCTGTGTTTTCACTTTCTCTTCCTTCTTTCAGTGGGTTACTTTTGTTTGTTTATTTTGTTTTGTGATCGTGTCATTTTTCTTCTGTCACCTCACTCCTATAACAAATCAATTATATTTTAGGTATCAGACAAAAAGAATTTGATAAGTTACTTCACATTAAATTGGAAGCAACAATTAACCTCTACTTTACAGTGTCATTTTCTTTTAATAAGAAATACCGCATATCCAGGCAAGGAGTCATAGGCCCTCTTGACACAGACTAGAGGTAATATTTACTTATCCTAAAATTTGTGCTATCATAACATTTGTTGTCTAAACCAAGAAATCCTTAATAATGAAAAGGGCACTATTAATAATTGCAGGGGGATTAAAGTGGAAACTGGGATTGCTCCGGAAAAGCCAGAACATACAGTCTCCCAACCCAGGTGCCACCCTGGCTTCTCTGTCCAGAATATCCAGCCCTTCACGTTGCTCCAGCAGCTTCCAGACATGTGCTATCTTGCAAAACTCAACGTCAAAACAAATGGGTTGGATTGCTCATTAAGGTGTCCCTGAAATAGTCCCCGAAATAGAAATCCTAGGATGAGCAATTTTCCAATTTTTAGTATGGGAAATGTGGGCAGTGGTAGTAGAGAATGTGGTTAGTACAGTGTGTGGTCTCTTGGGAAAATGCATTGAACTTAATTTCTACTTATTTCTACTCCTCAAAAACCAAATTACCCTATGAATCCACGTTACTTCATTAAGCCTGTTCTTCTTGGTCGATAGAGCGGTAGGGGGAATTAATTAGAACAGAGGATGCCTGAATATATTCCCAACACTAATATTCTATGAGTCTGAGCAAGAGTTATGATAAAATTTTCTGCTTCCAATAAATAACACCACAGACTAAAGAAGACATTTATGTATGATGGATGTGAATGCTTAGATCTCTAACAATGATTGAGGAGAAAGGTGACAGAAATCTCCAATTCTACCCTTTCCCCTATTTATTGTCTTAGTTCATGCACCAAGCGTACTTGATGTCTGTTAAAAGTGAGATGCCGTTGAAAACTTGGGTTTAATAGTACCCCTTTGTGCATGGGGGATACATTCCAAGACCCCCAGGGGATGCCTGAAGTCACATGTGGCAGTGAACTCTACGTATACTATATTTTTCCTGCATATGCATACACTTTATGGTTTCTCTCTGACATATCCGAGTTGCGAGCATCATTACTCCCGTGCTTTGAGGCCATCATTAAGTAAAGGAAGGGTTTCTTGAACACAAGTACTGCGATGCCCTGACAGTCAATCTGTTAACCCAGATGGCCACTAAGTAACTGTCTGGTGGGATGTGTCTACAGCATGGATATGCTCCTTCCAGGCAGAATAGGGCAAGACACATGAGATTTCATTACGTTACACAGAATGGAACACGGTTGAAAAAATTGTTTATTTCTGTAATATTTTATTTGATGGTTTTGGACCATAGTTGACTCTGGGTAAAAGAAACCACTGAAAGCTAATTCACGGATAAGAGGGGACGGCTGTAGAAGATATTTTTGGTTAGAGCATGATGAATGTTAGTGCAGCATCAGTCCCCTTTTATCAATTATGAAACAAAAATAACAGGTTTTATTTTATTCATCCTTAAAACATGATTTACCCCACGTTATCTGTAATAATTCTGTATTATTTATGCTGTAAGAAGACCCTGCAGACCCTGAAATGTTTTTTATAGTAATGGCAACTCTATAGTTGTCCTTTTTGTGGATAGTGTTAGGTTCTCTGGGAATTCCATTCAGTTTCTCTGGTTCTATGATAAAAAGGTACCATGTGTTAGGACTAAGGTTAGCAAAGATAAATGTAAAGATTAGTATTAAGATTAAGGATAACTGTGGCCCGGCCGGGCGTGGCTCAGCAGTTGAGCGTCGACCTAGGATCCAGGAGATCGCTGTTCAATTCCCGATCAGGGCACATGCCCGGGCTGCGGGCTCGATCCCCAGTCGGGGGTGTGCAGGAGGCAGCCGATCAATGACTCTCTCATCGTTGGTGTTTCTCTCTCTCTCCCTCTCCCTTCCTCTCTCTGAAATCAATAAAGATATATTTTTTTAAAAAAGGGTAACTGTGGAAGCCAATCAATACAGGTTTTAGAAGTAGATCATGCTTCCAACCTTGGCTCTACGGGTATTGGCTTTGTAAACTCACACCAAGTGAGCTGGTCTCTTGAAGCCTTAGTTCCGTCCCTTATAAAATGGACCGTTGACATCTAAGTCACAGAACAGTTGAGAAAATTAAGTGAGATAAGTCAGTAGAATGGTCTCAGTCACTGTCATGTCACAGATCTTACACCGTTTTCCTTGCCTGCGAATCTTGAACAAATACATTTGGGAACTGCCACTCCACCTGCCTGTCCTTGGATCCTGGTGGTGTCTTTCCGAGCCTTCGTCTGTGTTGGACCCTCGTAGCCATCCCCATGCCCTGCCCCCGCCCCACCCCAAATGAAACAGCAATGCAGCAGATTCAGAAGCTGCGCTGGTGTCAGACCGCCTGGCGCATCAGCTGGTGGGAACTGCCACGACTCAGGACACCGGTGCCAAGCACGTAGTGCTCGTTAGAGCAATTACTTTGCTTCCTCTAAGAATCCAACATGCCTTTTCAGTATTTCACGTTTTTAGTCATTTTTAATCAAGATAAAAGGATGTGTGCCTGGCCTACGTCATAAGAACTTTATTTGACAGAAAATGTGTTACTGTCTTTGAAAGAATAAATGAAAAATGACAGCTGTCCTGTGGGGTTGGAGCACGCGGTCGCCCAGGAATCCCCCAGTTAGTGGCGGGAGGCAGGAGGTGGGGGTGAGCGCGGGGGCTGTGAGAGGGGTGCTGTGGAGCACGCGGGCTCCTGTGAGGCAGACCAGGACGTGTCCTCCTGTCTCACATTGTGCGACAGGTTTCCAGATGCCCATCTGGAACATTATTTTGATTTGTACTCCTTCAGAACCAACTTCAGTTTACAGTACTATCTTCTGTCATTTTATGTTGCTGTAAAAGTGAATTAAATATTTTTGCCAAACTGTAGATTTCCTTTGGTTTTAGAGGGGAGAAAAGGAGAGGGAATACCACGATGGCCGGGAAGGAGAACAGAATGTACCTGAGCCCAAGTGTCTAGGGTCATGTTGCAGTTGTAATGCTATCTAGGCACAGTTAGCCTTTGGAGTTGTTGTTGTTTTTAATTCATCACTTTCTAAAATTAATTATTCATAAAATTGAAGTTAAAAGGAAAAGAGACATGGAGTTCTAGACGTTTGAAATCTGTCAGCCTTATGAAGTGGAGTTCCTGCTCACTTCTCTCTTCTTAACTTCACCTGTCCCCCAGAAATATATCGTGGGAGAAATATATTGCCGTGTAGTATCACCAGTCTGAAAACTCCTTTTCAAATACCTGTACACCAAGGGAATGAATTTCCAAAGGGAGAAGTAAAATTTTCTGTCACAAACGCACTGTATGTATTTAACATAGTATCTTTTCATTGAAAGAACACTTTTCTTATTACTGGGCACCCGGGTTCTCAGTTCCCCATTTTTATGCTCTATTCTTACGTAGAAACCCAGGAGCATCCTTCGCTTCTAGCAAGCATCCCGTAGTGCAGGCTAAAAAGCCTTGCCGTACTGCAAGGCTGAGTGTTCAGTGCTGAGAAATATATTTAAGTCGGCATAGGCTATCTTTTTCTAATAGTTTTGCAAACACACCAATCTCTCTCTTATCCATAGGTCATTTGTTTTTCAGCTTTAACCACCAAGAATATGACTAAGATCTTAAAGGGATTCTGAGAGTTGAGAACAGATATCACACCTCATGTGGGTTTGTGCACATAATATATTTGCTCTTATTTTAAGCATGATTGCAACTGGCTCTATTATCTGCTTTTCCAGACTACAGAGAATTAGAAAGAGGTACAGAGTCTGTTTAAATCTGATGTATTGGACATGTCAGAAAGGGACGGTTGACATAATAGCAACGAATATAATTGTTGTGATATTGAAATAAATCCCATAGACACTGAAAAACAAATATATGTCTAATTTATTATGTTTAAGAAAAAGATGAGTGTGAGATACCCCTTATAAAAATGAATTTTTGCAAGTCAGATGCTGGGTTCTTTTGGATACGTTGCTTCATGTTTATAAGTTGTCTTATGTGACTTCAGAAGATGCTTCCTTTGGTAGCATCAATACACAAACATATTATCTTCTCTTCAAATTGCAAAGCACGTGAAATGGTGTCATGATAACAGTACAGAAACTTCAAGACTGTTCAATATTTCTAGGTCATCCTCCTTTAAGAGTGCTAGGTGATCATGTATTCATTTGGTAAATACAATATTTTCTGAAAATCTTCTGCAGACGAGAAACACTTGCCTAGCGCCAAGAGTGCCACTGTGGACAAGACATTATCCCTAACCCGGAGGAGCAAAGGTCTCTATGCGACCCTGGCTCCGCACTGACACTCACGCTGAATGTCCATTCACCCACTTAGGATGTTAAATGAGGCAACATGGATGGAATTTTGTAGCACGTAGGAGAGGCTCAACCTGCGTTTGTTGATATTGATTCCACTCACTTTTCCATTTAGGCTTCACAGTAACCTAATGAGGTAAAAATCGCCACCATTCATAATGGCCTTCAAAATCTAACTGAATTCCTTGAGCTCAGATTCATAAACTGTAAACTAAGTATATAAACGCCTAACTTGCAGGGCTATTGTGAAGATTCAAGAAAAAATTGCGTGTGCAATACATAGTACACAGTTGTATTGAGTATTTGCCTTTCTAGCCTTTTATTTCCCCTCAAATGTGTGTGTTTCCAACACATTTTTACAGAATATTGATACGTTTATTTTTATTTTTTAAATTGAAATTACTGGGGTGATGTTGGTTAGTAAGATTATATAGGTTTCAGGTGTACAGTTCTATGATACATCATCTGTATATTGCATCGTGTGCCCACCAACCAAAGTCAAATCTTCTGTCACCATCTATTTGACCCCTTTGCCCTTTACTACACCCCCGACCCCCTCCCTCTGACAACCATCACACTGTTGTCTGTGTCTGTGAGCTTTTTGTGTGTTTTTTCTTATTTGTTCACTTGTGGCTTTCAGTTTGATATCCCTCATATGAGTGAAAGCATACGCTTCTTAACTTTTTCTATCTGACTTATTTCACTTAGCACGATATTCTCAAGGTCCGTCCATCGTTGTTGCCAATGGCAGTACTTCGTCTTTGCTTATGGCTGAGTAGTGTTCCATTCTGTATATGAGCATCACCAGAGGATCAGGTGAAAGAGCCAGATCATCATGGTGGATTATATTTTGTTTGCTTTTTAAAGTATAGCTATGTCATTATTCTCATAGTTTAGGCGTCATTTAATTTTTTGCAAATTAATGCAAAATAATTTTGTTCTGTAGTGATGGGAGTGTTATACTCAAAAATATATTCAGTGGTTCCAGGTTTTCATTTCATGGGTGATTATTAAATAAGGCCATGCTATTGCATTGAAATTCTGTAATGCAGACTCATAATTCATAGTTGAGCTCTGTGTATAGTTAACAGTTTGCCCCGTACCAAAAACAGTTTGCCCCGTACCAAAAACCCCCTAAGGATAGGCCTGCACTACTTTAGACTCTTCCTTGCTTCTTTTGGCTTTTGATCTTTTCCATTTTTGGAGCATCTAATTTGGAGGTAGAGTTCAAGGTGAGGTAGATATATGTAGTCGGGGCAGACCTTCAAGGGGGAGCAGATGATCCAAGAAGGTTCAGGAATAGGATGGAGGAGGTCTTGAGGGTTTGCCGGTGAAGAGCTGGGTAAGCCCGGCAGTGGTCCTCAGACAGGCCCCAGCAGCACCGGGTCAGGGAGCGAGCAACAGGACCACCTGCAGGCACATGGAAATGGGAGAGGGAACTTCAGTTCCTGAGGGGATCAGTGGGAGGAAGATTTTAGTTTCAAAGCCTTTTGAATTCTTGATAATATTTCTAGATATGAAAAAAGACAGATATATTAACAGTAATTTGATTAATATAACTGAAATGCAGGGCATTTACCCTGATGATTAAGACACGCTTGTGTTTGGGTGAGCAGAGGTGAAAATTAGCATGGGGCAAATAACAATTAAACAAACAATAAGAAATTAAAACAATAAGAAATCTAGTTAATCGACAAATCGTTTTTGAGTTCTGAACACGTATCTCACACTATATTAAGCCCAGGGTGATGTAAAATGTAGTAGAATCGTGAGTCTTCAGAAACTTGTAATACAGTTGTAGAAATAGAATTTTATTATTGATAAAATAATTATTTTAAAAAACTTCAGGGAATTATTTGTGAGAAAATATCTGTTTGCTCCTGAGCTTTATGATATCTTGTACATTATGAGAACTAATACTAACGAGCAGTTTGTTGTTCGTCTCTTAACAGTAATCCTGCCCATTGAAAATTTACACCAATTTAATTTCCCCCGTAGTTTTCTCCCACATACTAAAAACTTGAACAGCATTGAGAGAAATTGATAATTATAGTCTCCTTTGTAATTTGCCTTGTAAAATATTCTCATTAAGATTCACTCTGTGGTACCCTGTCTGGGCTGCTAATTCTTTTCGGTGAGAACGCTTTGGCCGAGTTGTGTTACTCTGCGAAATGTATGCCTCTCAGCAACTTTTTCCACAAGGAGCAGAGAATGTAGTGATGCCACAAGAGGAAAGGAAACCACTGGTGTGGAATTCATACAGCGTTGCTCTTTTTGCTCTTTTTGTTTCCCTTAGTGGGAAAGGTAGTTTTATATCCCTGGAACTACTATTTACATTAAAACTTTTTTTGTGACCTGGTGACAGTATTAAGGATTTATGTTGTGGTGTGTAATTTAGTCGAATTTAATATATCTTGAGGCTTCACCCTGTGCATTACAAACACTTCAGTCCTCTTTGAAAAACCTTTCTTGTGTTTTACTATGCGGTTGGATGTGTGACTGGTCCTGTGCAAGATGAAAGGTCTGCGCTTACGCAGGAGGATCCCACACAGGGATCCTGAGCACTTTTCACCACCGGACAGGGCCAGGTTCCTCCCTTGTCTCCCTCGCTTAATGCATTTCCCTGATTCTCTACTTGACTATTTTGCTTCTGGAGTTAGCTCTGTGAGAGATCGTGTAGTCCCAGGATTTAAACAGCTACTTAATAGCACTTCAGCAATTTCAGGGAAGTGCTTTCCCTCATAAACTGTAGAAAACGCTTCTAGTTTCCATATCCTGGAAGGCCCCCAACTAAGGATGTGATGAGGAGAAGATGGCATTTAGAGTGAAACGTTGTTTTGAATAAATGCCCATGAGGAGCGAATACAAGATGATCCGTAACACACGCGTACACGTGACCAGCGAACCTTCATAATGAAAGTAGTTTCCCCCCAAAGAATCATTGATCCAAATTAGTTCTTCCATTTTTACAGGCACTCCTTGAATTAGAAGCTTTAGATTAACAAGTATTTCATATGTTTATCCGTCCAGCTTGTGTCATGCATATCAGAAAACACGTCATGGGTCCCCACGGCGATAGCGTGGGATGAAGAGATGAAATGGCCCCGAGCGCAGTGTGTGTGTCGCTGGGCTGTCTCTCCCAGAACTCAAACAGCCGCTGGCCTGTCCCCTGGACAGAGCAGCGTCCGCATGGGGCAGACCTCTGACGCAGGGACCTAGGAAGCCCAGCTTTCTCTTTGGGTGTTCTCTCCAAATGTTTATTTATCCTGTTCCTCCTCATCAGTGTCTGTGTGCCTTTGGAAGAAATGCTCTACCCTGTGTCTGAGACAGAACATGCAGAGAACAGAGACCCCCAGAAAATTCTGGTGGGGCTGTAAGCGAGGCAGCGCTGGGTAGAAGCAGCCCTTGGGCAGAGGTGGGAGCAAATGAACAGGCCGAGGAGCCTGGGGCCAGCCTCTGCGATCACCTTCGTGTTGAATCTTGGTCACAGCACTTCGCCAGCATGTGACTTCAACGAGTTATGTTAGTTTGCGCATCTGCACAATGGCCATAATAATGGTATTTACCTTAATAAAGTTGACGTGGCGATTGGACGGCATAATGCTTGCAAAGCACTTAGCACAGTACATACCATAAAATGAACGATTGCCGACCGTTACTGCATGAATGAGATGCACTAACCAATGCTAGTTATCGTTTGAGAAACAAAAAGTCTGAGGATAGAAATGAACAGGAGGGAAACACATGTGGGATACAGAATGTGGAGGCACTGTTACGCTGAGTTGAGCTTTTAAAGATGAATGTGCCCATCTGGCAAATAAGGGCAGCGGGTCTTCTAGACGGAGGGTCAGCGTGAGCAGGGAATAGCACCTGGAAGGGGCCCATGGTGTGCATATGGAACGAGAGCATGATTAGTGCTGCAGGGGCAGACTGTGCAGGGCGCGGGGGTGGGGGATGTGATGTCAGAAGTAGGTAAAGACGGCCTCAAGAAGGAGGTATGATATTTTATACTAGTAGTTTGCTCCAGTCCCTCCGGACAGTAGAATGACCTTGATGGGTTGTAATGTAGAGAGTAGTATGGCCTATTCTCTCAGACTTTCATGAGAGCAAAGATTTATATCATAAATAGATTAATCATGGTATGATCCTGTCTTAAAGCTCTTTTGTTGTGATATTCTTTCCTTTCTGCTTTCTGTTTGGATATTTGGAACTCAAGCTATGAAGCAAGCTAGTCATGAGCGTTGTTTATGAACTATTCTTCTATCTCATTCCACTTGGGTATTTACTCCCATGTTTTTCCCTCTTTGATTCCTGACTTTAATTGCATCCTGCCCTTGCACATTGGTTTTGATTATCTGTCTTGGTTGTTTGTCATTTAACAACAAACCCATTTTGGTGGCTTATTAAATGAGTATGACTTTCCTGTAAGCACATTAGAGGAAGGATAGATTTCTCCTTATTGTCATCACACAAGCATTTAGATAGGAAATCATGCTAATGTTCAGATTACCTTGTAAATCAAGTTTTTCTCAAGAAATATATTGGATTTATATTAAAAACGTATTCACTTGTACCAATAGTATTTATCTGGTAGGACAAAAATAGAACTACTTTAATAATCCAATATCCATCAGCAGACATGCAATCCTTATATTCTGGAACAACTGTGAACTCAGAACCACTTCACATGTTAATGACTTTTGTTCCTAAATCCATGCCTCCTGCCATGACTCTCCTCTAGCTCACATTCTCTCCATGTGGCAAGCATCATGATTTTCTATATACCAAACAGAAGGAGCACTTCATTTTTTTTTCTTTTTAGCATTTCATTTTAAACTTCAGGAAATGGAAAAGCATTTGAGAAAGTTGGTGAAGGGGTCTGAAAGTACACTAGAAACATGAAAGCTAAGAACAAAATAATTTTGGGAAATCCTTGGCGCTTGTCCTCAATACTTATTAGTCGCATTCTGAAATTCAGCTAAGGAAGCTAAGCGGTGTCGAAAACATTTTCCATTTTGATCTCGCAGATGTTTAAGTACAATTTTTTCGTTAACTCATTCATCAGAAGCTCTTTCACCTGTATTAAAATAGTCCCAAAAGAAAGAAGAGGTTTCAAAAAGGTTTGTGATCCTTTATTTCGGAAGGAAATCCATTTTCTGTGATTTCTGTCATGTGCAACAACCTATTAAAAGGAATTAGCTGTGATAATTCACTGCTTTTAAGTGATTCCTTTTCAGTATTTCTTTCCAAAATTGCATTTTATTTCATTCAATTCAAGATAAAAAATGTATACAATATACCAAAATCTATATATATACCAAAAATCACCAGAGCATCTACTTTTGTTATAGGCTTCCTCATTTCTACTCTGCTTTCTAATGTAAATCTTTTGCCTGCTCATTGGTCTTTCATATGCATTGTTCTGCAGAGACTGGAACAACCTTTGTCAACATTTTGTTTCCATTCACTGCTTGAAGACGGCGCATGCGGTGCTTCTGTTCAGGGAGGGAACAGACACTGACTAGGACAAAATACAAGAGCTGAGAAACAGTTTCAGCAAGTATCACAAAAGTAACCTGACAAACATAAAGAAAGGAAAATTGGGTTGTGTTTTTATACGCTGAGATTTATTGAGTGTGAACCTGAGACTCTGAGAGTTAAGGAAGTGAAATAATAAGAATATATTTTAACAGAAATGTCTGCATCCAGCCACGTGTGCTCTTCTAAGTAACCTCTGTCAAAGCTTGTTCTCTGCTTCTAGTGACTCTTTCTACTCAAGGCGGATGCTGACATGTTCATTATGAGTCTGTGTCTAAGACCTTGATCCGTCTTAGTCGTTTCAGTCCTCTCACTTCACCAGTCCAACCACGAATGCAGGCGGACCGCAGGACAGCTGTCGCACAAAGTAAAGGCATGGGTCGATATTCAATATCTCTGTGGTTTGGAAGAGCCATTAAGGATAAAAAATGGCCTTAATTAGAAAAGCAACTCTAGTGTTTCTGGCACTCAGCACAGAATTAGGAAGCTATTTAAATAATGCGCCATGGGCTGCGAAGGTGGTCACCAAAGAGGCGTTCCAAAGACATCCTGAACCTACGATTCCTTTCTCTCCACAGCCTCGCCAGCACTTCCTTGTTGATTTGTTGATGGCAGGAATTCCAGCAGGTGTGAAGTGATACCTCATTGTGGTTTTAATTTGCATCTCTCTGCTGGTGTTCAGTTGGATAAGTTCTTTATATATTTTAACTAATAAAATAATCCCATTTACTATTGCAACAACAACAAAAAATAAGTTAACCTAGGAATAAATTTAACTGAGGAAATAAAGACCCATACTCAGAAAACTATAAGAACGTTGATGAAAGAAATTAAAGAAGATACAAATAAATGGAAGCATATACCATGTTC
Source organism: Miniopterus schreibersii (assembly GCF_964146895.1). Taxonomy (NCBI): domain Eukaryota; kingdom Metazoa; phylum Chordata; class Mammalia; order Chiroptera; family Miniopteridae; genus Miniopterus; species Miniopterus schreibersii. The sequence continues at coordinate 61,816,418 of NC_138111.1, read as the reverse complement.
ATAGATTAGAATAATTAGCGTCATTAAAATGCCCATACTACCCAAAGCAACCTATAGATTCAATGAAATTCCTATTAAAATACCAACGGGATGTTTCACAGAGCTAGAACAAATATTCAAAAAATGTACCTGAAACCAAAGAAGACCCCGAATAGTCTCAGTAATCATGAGAAAGAAGAACATAGTTGTAGGTAGCACAATACCTGATATCAAACTATACAACAAGGCAACTGTAGTCAGAAGAGTCTGGTACTGGCATAAGAACAGGTATACAGATCAATGGAATAGAACAGAGAGCCCAGAAATCAACCCATGACTTTATGGTCAGTTAAGATTGGCCATAGAAGGCAAGAAAATACAAGGGGAAAAGACAGCCTCTTCAGGAAATGGTGTTGGGAAAATTGGACAGGTACATCCAAAAAAATGAAACTAGACCACCAACTTTCACCATACACAAAAATAAACTCAAATGGATAAAAGATTTAAATGTAAGTTATGAAACCATAAAAGTCCTAGAAGAAAACATAGGCAGTAAAATCTCAGACATCTCTCATGGCAGTGTTTTTTCTGATATATCTCCTAGGGAAAGGGAAACCAAGGAAAAAATAAACAAATGGGACTACATCAAGTGAAAAAACTTCTACACAGAAAAAGAAACCATCAACAAAATGAAAAGATAACCCCACTGTATGGGAGAACATATTTAGCAATGATACATCTGATAAGGGGTTAATTTCCAAAATATACATAGAACTTATATAACTCAACACCAGGAAAACAAATAATCCAATTAAAAAATGGGCAAAGGACCCAAATAGGACATACAGAAGGCCAAGAGAGACATACAGACGGCCAAGAGAGACACAAAAAAATGCTCAATATCACTAGTCATTATAGAGATCTAAATTAAAATCACAGTGTGATATCACCTCACACCTGCCAGAATGGCACCGTCAGTAAATCAACAAAGAAGTGCTGGGTAGGGTGTGGAGAAAGGGGAAACTAGTACACTGCTGGTGGGAATGCAGACTGGTGCAGCCACTATGGAAAACAGTATGGAGGTTCCTCAAAAAATTAGAAATGGAGCTGCCTTTTGACCCAGTGATCCCACTTCTGGGAATATATCCTAAGAATTCCGAAACACCAATAACAAAGAATAGATGCACCCCTATGTTGGTAGCAGCATTATTTACAATAGCTAAGATCTGGAAACAGTCCAAGTGCCCATCAGTAGATGAGTGGATAAAAAAGTCTGTGGGACATTCACACCATGGAATACTATGTGGCTATAAAAAAGAAAAATCTTCCCTTTTGCAACAGCATTGATAGACCTGGAGAGCATTATACTAAGTGAAATACGCCGGTCAGAGAAAGACAAATACCATATGATCTCACTTTTTATGTGGAATCTAATGAACAAAAGAAACTGATAAAGTAGAACCAGAGGCGTGGATGCATGGAACAGACTGACAGCTGTCAGAGGGGAGGGGTTGGGGGGACTGGATGAAGGAAGGTGAAGGGATTATCCAAAGAGCATATATGCATGGTCCATGGACACAGACAACAAAGTGGTACCAACAGAGTGGGGTGGGGGCTGGGTGAGGTAGGCAAAGGGGGGGAAATGGGGACATATGTAATAGTGTCTGCAAAAAACAAAATAATATAGTAAATAAATTTATATTATCAGGTCAGAGAGATGAGTACATACTTAAAAGGAAAAAAGTGATTCATTAAAGATGTTCTTTTAAGCTGTATCTGAGTTTGTGGCTAGTATGAATTAATCAAATATAAGTGTGTTTTTTTTAACCATCTCTAAAAAATTGGCTAACCAACTGCAATAGGAGTTGCAATTTAAATCTCTTGGACGTTAAAAAAATATTTTAGAAATAGTAGAATCATTAGTAAACATTATTAATTATAACCTAAAAAAAATACTTTAAGCAATAGGATCATGAATGAAATAAAGGGTTAAATACACATTTGGATGAATATATTCCAGTGTTAACAAGAAATCTAGTATGATTTTTAAGGAATGTGAATTGAACCATTTTCTATCAGGCAGAACACAAAGACCAAATAGTTGCATCGTAGTTCTCCCCTATATTGTTAGCACACTGCTACAGCCTTGCCAACACTCATCCATTCATCCGTTCCACACGTCCAAAAACTATTAATTGAATACCTGCTCTACAGTACAGAGTGGTCAGTGATGAAATTGTATTACCTCACTCTCTTTTATCTCTTTATATAAACATATCTCCCAATAAATTTAATTTCTGGAGGGCAAGGATTTTTTTTTAAATTCACTCTCCTATCTCCAGTGACTGCCGTAGTGCTTGGAACCCAGGAGGTGCTGAGCAGACGTTGAATAAAGGGAAACATTTGTTAGCCCCCGTTTACAAAAGTTCCTGGTACATTATATATTGTCCTTTGCGCTCACTCCCTATGTCATCCTTCTCAAATTATTATGTGTATTTTTATAATAGTCATAGATGGTAAATGTACATCCAGAGCTCATCGCACTTTTATTTATTTGCGATAGACTTTGGCTTTCCAAGTTCTGCGCGAGTTGAAAAGCCCGCGTCCTAAGCGAGGCAGCAAAGGCCTGCACCCGCCCTCTGTGTTCTGTCCGTTTGAACTCGAGCTGACCCCGTGCCCCGCATGCTCCACGGTTCCCACCCCTGGGCGCTCGCTCGCGCCCATGTGTTTGCCCAGATGCCTTTTCCTCCTGGATGCGGGGATGCCTGCTGACTCCTGGCCCAGGGCACCCCGCGCTTGTGCCTGTGAATGCTCCGGGCCATGGAGCCCTTCCCTTGGTGCAGTCACTGTGCCTGACACGCTCCTACTGAACTCCTGTCCTTGCAACATAGTATCCAGGCCCCAGGGGTCCAGTTCTGTGTGATCCTAACAAGTGTTACTGTAAGTGGGAAAGGGGGAAGGGAATAGACTGTGGTCCAAGAGAGGGGGAGGGGAGGAGAGGCAGGGAGGGGGGAGGGGAGGGGGAGAAGGGAGGGAAATTGTGTCTTAAATAAAATTACACAGGTTTTTATTTTGTTGTTGTTTTTCCCCCTTCTGGACTAGTGAGAGTCTTCTCAATGCTCATGTTTACTGTGAATCTTCAAGAGTAGACTAAAAATATTTCTCTCTCGAATCCATTTCTCACAAGATACCGAACAGCCCATGGGACTCGAGTATTCTACTAATTGTAGTTTGTGAAACTCTGTTCTATTATTTTACTTATTATGATTAGAGGCTCCTTAGAGGCTCCGGGCTCCTGGAGGTCAGGGTCTGTGTACTCTGTACCGTTTGTTACTCTTTCGTTAGAAAATGTGAATGTTACTTTATTTCCTTTAATCCTATTGAATTTATGTTCTGATGAGAGGTGGAATTTCCATCAACTCTCTAGAGAAATCCTAAGCCACTAATTGGAGAACAAATCAGACGGCTGCTTATGAAAAGTGCTACAGAGAAGTGCAGAGGTCTGCGAGATGATGTAACAGACAGTCCTGATCCAGTCTGGGGGTCAGGGAAGGTGCCTGAGCCCTGACGAGTAAGAGTTAGACAGCCCGGGAAGGTTGGCAGCGGGGCGGGAGGGGAGGGCAGGCACTCAAGGCGGAGAGAGGAACATCGGCAAAGGTCCTGAGGTTGGAAAGGAGTCTGGCACCTTTTAGGAGAATAAAAGGCAGCTGGCATGACTGCAGTGCAGACAGTGAGAGGGGGCATGGAAAGGAGACTGAATCCTACGAGGCTCTCCTGTGGCCACCTACTAATTTTGGATTTTAGCCTAAAGGGACAGGGGACACAGGAGGCCTATCTGCTTATCTGTAGTCTGTTCCTTTGTTTTAGTTGGGAGTGAAGTATAATCAGGTTTGTACTGGTAAAAGATGAACGAGCCAGTCAGAGAAAGACAAGTACCACATGATCTCACTCATACGTGGAACCTAAAGAACATAATAAACTGAGGAACAAAATATATCCGGAGACACACACAGAAGCAAGGAGCAGACTCAGGGATCTCAGAGGGAAGGCGGGGGTGGGTGGGGAGAGATTAATCAAAGAACTTATGTGCATATAGGCACAACCCATGGACACAGACAACAGTGTGGGGAAGGCCTGGGGGGACATCAGTAATACTTTCAACAATAAAGATAAATTTAAAAAAAAAAAAAGATTATTCCGGCCGCTCTTTATGGAATGGACTTGAAGACAGCGCAAGAGGGCGAAGGGATGCGGGTTAGGAGGCCTTTGCGGGGGTGAAGGAGAAAGGTAACGGGGCCTTGGAGCAGGTGAAGGCAGAAAGGTCAGAGACGAGCGAACGGGGTCCAGAGAAGTTTGGGAAACAGACTTGGCCAGGCTTCGTAAACTGATTGAATAGCTGATGAGGAAAAATACTGACTAAGACTTGACGAACTGCGTGGATGTTAATTAAATGGTTGCCCAAGGACAGTAGTTAATAAGTGTTAGAGGTTTGGACCTTGTTCAGAATCTGTGCTCGTAACCTGGGGCTCCCCTGCAGCCCCAGCGTAACATGGCCAAGGGTTTCCGTATTTGAAGTTCTACAACGTGAGTTTCACAGTGTAAACCCGACCATATAAACACTTGGACATGTGTGGCGACCTGCTGGAGAGACACGTGCAATGCAAAAATGGACTGTGGAACAGATTCAGATTCCACCATTCCGAATTTGCTTGGTGACTCTTCAGAGTAGCCTGAAAATATGTGTTTTATTCTATAAATACCCATAATGGGTATAGCCATAATGGTGGTAGCAAAAATAACCATAATGAAGTTATTCAAGGTAAAATGAAAATTAAATATTCCCCTGGAATCTTGGATAAAAGAAAAACTTTAATCCCAACTATAAAATCATATATGTTATATATAATTTTCTACCTCACTGTCTTATTGAATAATACTAAAACTTGGATGTGTCTTCTCCAATACTATGAAACAATGTGCACAAATCAGGAGATTAATTACATCTGAGATCAGGTAGAAAGTCTCCTTTTTTTAATACAAATGCCCTTAGTAATGTGAAGTACTAAGTCATAACCCATAATCCTGGTCTTTTCCCTTCTGGGTTAAAAGATAATAAGAGAATATTAGCCACAGGATTTCTTCTTTAAAATGTTGCCACCAAGAGGTAATTTTGTTGCTAGACAGAACTGAGTGAATTTTTTTCCTGTACATCCTTAAACTTACACTTAAGATTTGCTTCCAAACTGTATCATTTCTATTCCTCCATAGCACTGAATACTGTTTCCTCTGCATTGTATTATATTTTTAGATTTAATTGCACATGGACACTACATACTTTATTGAGATGAAACAAAGGGAGTGATAAAATATGTGTAATTATTTTAAATGTTTATGGAGCACCACAGATGGTGACATAGTTGTCTCCTTCGCAAGCCTACCACTGTGATCATCGCTGCCTCTCCAGTTTATTCCTGTTCCAACCGAGGCAAATCAAAGCAATGCTAGATGATGCCGGATTGTGGAGGGTGCGCTGGATCTGTGGCTTTCGTTGCCAGCCTCAGTGCGGACAGGGTGAGGCACAGGGACCATGCCTCTCTAGTTCTGGGTGGAATATGGCATAGATTAAGGTAGAAGTAATAAGTCATTTTGCAAAACAGAAACTTTATCATCCCTATGGACAAGGGTACCAGAGTTGAATGAATAAAGAGCCAATGTGAGCAAAGAACTAAAAATAGGTTCTGAAAAGTAAAAGCTAAGAAGCAGCATTTTAAGGAAATACATTATTATTGATAACAATATCTTATAGCGGGGCGGCTAAGAGCACAGGCTCTCGAACCTGCCTTCCAGCGCCATCACTTGCCAGCTCTGTGACCTTGGCCAGCTTACTTAATCCAAATGAGGTAATGATAGGTTTTGGGGGGAGGCTTAAATGGCACGATCCGTGAAGCTCTCAGTGCAGTGGCTGGTGCCTGGTTAGCAGTGGAGAAATGTTAGAGGTCATTATTACTGCTACTCCAGTGCACTCCCCCAGCCAGGCCCTTAATGAGTGCAGGCATGGTCTCCTATAGAAGCGGGGTAATTGGTACAGTGTTTTACCATTGTGTCCCTTCTCTTTCATGTCCATGTCCATGTGTGTATTTGACTTCTACTTATGCACATACCGTGGTCCATGTAATACTGTAACTGACTCAGTCCTTACTTTAAAGCTTATGGGTACATGCATGTTGGGGTCTCATCTTCAGAAATCTTCATTTGTAAAAAAAAAAAAAAAAAAAAGGCAACTTTGTTCAGGCCAATAATTTTAATATCAAATATATTGAAAGTCATGAAGCCCCACCAAAGGAAACAAATTCTCTACCACAAGATTTGTATTTTTCCATAACCATGGGGTTATGATCTCAACTAAGGAAAGATCATGAATTATAATTAGAATATGGATTACTGACACAAGAGTGCACATAACACTGATAGTGTTTAATACTGTGAAAAAAATGTAGATGAGTCTAATTGCTCATCAAAGGACCCTGGCTACTCTGAACATAATCTCCTGGTTGCCTTTGAAAGGAAATTCTGTTGGAGTCACGACCATACCATGGAGTAAAGACAGACTCTTCAATAAATGGTGCTGGGAAAATTGTACAAGAACACACAAAAAAATGAAACTAGACCACCAACTTACACCATAAATAAGAATAAACTCAAAATGGATAAAAGACTTAAATGTAAGTCACAAAACCATAAAAATCCTAGAAAAAAACATAGGCTGTAAAACCTCAATCATCTCTCCTAGCAGTATTTTTGCCAATATGTCTTCTAAGTCAAGGGAAACAAAATAAAAAATAAAATAAAAATGGGACTACATCAAACTAAAAAGCTTTTGCACAGCAAAAACAAACGATCAGCAAAACGAAAAGGGAACCACCCTGGCTGGTGTGGCTCAGTTGGTTGAGTATAGTCCCATGCGCCAAAAGGTCGATTCCTGGTCAGGGCACATGCCCAGGGTGTGGGCTGGATCCTGATCTGGGTGCCTAAGGGAGGCAACCAATCAATGTTTCTCTCTCACATTGATGTTTCTCTCCCTTCCCCACCCTTCCCCCTTCCCTCTCCCTTCTTCTCTCTCTGAAATCAATAAAAACATGCTATTTAAAAAATAAAAAATTAAAAGGGAACTCATTGAATGGGAGAACATGTTTGCCAACGGTACATCTGATGGGTTAATTTCCAAAATACATAAAGAACTCATACAACTCAACACCAGGAAGATAAACAACCCAATTAAAAAATAGGCAAAGGACCTGAATAGACACTTCTCCAAAGAGGACATGCAGCTGGCCAAGGGACATATGAAAAAATCTGAACATCACTAATCATCAGAGAGATGCATATTAAAACCACAATGAGGTATCACTTCACACCTGTCAGAATGGCTGCCATCCATAAATCAACAAACAAGTGTTGGTGAGGGTGTGGAGAAAAGGGCACCCTCATGAGCTGCTGGTGGGAATGCAGACTGGTGCAGCCACAGTGGAAAACAGTGTGGGTTTTTCTCAAATAATTAAAAATGTAACTGCCTTTTGACCCAGCGATCCCATTTCTGGGAATATATCCTCAGAAACTTGAACCACTAATTTGGAAGAATATATGCACCCCCGTGTTTATCATAGCTTTATTTACAATAGCCATGATCTGGAAATCAGTAGATGCCCATCTGTTGATCTGCCCATCAGTAAATGAGTGGATAAAAAGCTGTGGGACATTTATAAAATAGAATACCGCATGATTGTAAAAAAGAAGAAAATCTTACCTTTTGCAGCAACATGGATGGACCTCGATATTATCATGCTAAGTGAAATAAGCCAGTCAGAGAAAGACAAATACCATATAATCTCACTCATATGTGGAATCTAATGAACAAAATAAACTGCCGAACCAAATAGAACCAGAGGCCAGGATGCATGGTACTGACTGACAGCTGTCAGAGGGGAGTGTGTGGGGGGACTGGATGAAAGAAGGTGAAGGGAGATGTTGGTAAAAGGGTACAAATGTTCAGTTATAAGATGAATAAGTTCCAGTCACTCTAAGTTACAGTATAGTGACTATAGTTAATAATACTGTATTGTATACTTAAAAGTTGGTATGAGAGTAGATTTTAAATATTCCCACCATAGCAACACCAAAAATAGGGAAATTGTGTGAGGTGAAGGATGTATTAACTTACCTTGCTCTAGTAAATGTTTTGCAATATATACATCTATCAAATAATCACAATTTTACCCCTTAAATTTGCACAATGTTGTATGTCAATTATATCTCAATAAACCTGGAGAAAACCACAATAAAACAGGGAGCATAACACAGAGGAATAGGTGGTAAGTACTGAAGAAAGAAAGAGGAAAATGAGGAGAAAAGCAGACTACAACATAGATGTAGAGCACCGATCGTTTATTTGTTTAAATTATATACCAAAGTATATAAACCAAAATTTTAACACTGGTTATATCTTAATGGTAGGACTTTGGGGTGGTCCTTCATTTATTTATTTATTTATTATTTATTTTTGCTAATTTCCAATTATTTTACAATGTATTTCTTTTTTTAAAAAAAAATTTTAAAAATTTATTTTATTTTTTAAAATTTATCTTTATTGTTAAAAGTATTAAAGATATCCCCCCTTTTTCCCCTCACTGATCCCCTTCACCCCACATCGCCTCCCCCCAGGCCTTCACCACAGCATTGTCTGTGTCCATGGTTATGCATGTATGCATATAAGTTCTTTGATTAATCTCTCCCCACCCACTCCCCCACCCCCACCTTCCCTCTGAAATTCGTCAGTCTGTTCCATGATTCTGTCTCTGGATCTATTTTGTTCCTCACTCTGTTTTGTTTATTAGATTCCACATGTGAGATCATGTAAAACTGAATCAGGAAGAATCAGAAAACCTGAATAGGCCAATAACAAGTGATAAAATAGAAGCAGTAATAGAAAAACTCCCAGCAAACAAAAGCCTTGGTCTGAACAGCTTCATGGGGAGCTTTCTAATTCTTTCAGTTGTAGGATTAGATAGTTTACTAAAAATGTGTCTTGCTTTTTGAGATAGGCCTGTAGTGCTATGAACTTCCTTCTTAGGACTGATTTGGCTGTGTCCCATAGATTTTAGGTTGTTGAGTGTTCATTTTCATTTGTTTCCAGGAAGTTTTTTATTTCTTTCCTGATCATATTGATAACCCATTCATGTTTAATAACATACTATTTAGCCTCCATGTGTTTGAATGTTTTTAAGTGTTTTTACTGTAGTTAATTTCTAATTTCATGTCATTGTGATCTGAGATACTCAATATGATTTCAATCTTCTTCAACTTGTAGAGAGTTGTTTTACATTTAAGGTAATAATTGATAGATATTTATCTATTGCTATTTTAATTCTTTATGCCTGTTTCTCTGTTTCTACTTCTAATTACAGCAGTCCCTTTAACATTTCCTGCAATGCTGGTTTGGTGGTGATAAACTCCTTTAGCCTTTTTTTGTCTGGGAATCTCTTTATTTCACCATCTATCTTGAAAGATAGTCTTGGGGATAGAGTAGTCTTGGTTTCAGATCCTTGTTTTGCATTACCTTGAATACTTCCTGCCATTCCCTTCTGGCCTGTAGAGTTTCTGATGAGAAGTCAGCTGACAGCCTTATGGGAGCTCCTTTGTAGGTAACACATTGCTTTTCTCTAGCTGCCTTTAAGATTCTCTCTTTGTCTTGAATTCTTGGCATTTTAATTATGATGTGTCTGGGCGTGGACCTCTTTGGATTCGTCTTGCTTGAGACTCTCTGTGCCTTCTGAACTTGTGTGACTTTTTCCTTCACCAGGTTAGGGAAGTTTCCTGGCATTATTTCTTTTTTTTAAAAATTTTTTTAAATGTTTTTTATTTCAGAGAGAGGAAGGGAGAGGGAGAGAGAGATAGAAACATCAATGATGAGAGAGTTGTCATTGATCAGCTGCCTCCTGCTCGCCCCCAAATGGAAATTGAGCCTACAACCTGGGCATGTGCTGTGACCGGGAATTGAACCATGATCTCCTGGATCCTCAATGCTCAACCACTGAGCCATGCCTGGTCAAGCTGCCATTATTTCTTCAAACAAATTCTCTATCTCTTGCTTTTTCTCTTCCCTTTCTGGCACATCTATAATACAAATATTGTTACATTTCATGTTGTCCCACAGCTCCCTTAATCTGTCCTCCAGTTTTTTGTTTTCCTTTTTGGATCTCTGATTGAGTGATTTTATTCTACCCTGTCTTCTAATTCACTGATCCAGTCCTCAGCTTCCTCTAATCTGCTGTTTATTCCTTCCAATGTATTCTTTATTTCTGCTATGTCATTCTTAGTTTCCTTCATAGTAACTTCCATATCTTTCTTCGTGCTGTTGAGCATCCTTACAATCAGTATTTTGAACTCTATATCTGATAGATTGCTTATCTCCATTTCACTTAGCTCTTTTTCTGGAGAATTCTCTTGTTCTTTCATTTGGGGCTTATTTTATTGTCTCCCCATTTTGGCTGCCTGTTTGGGATTGTTTCTGTGTATTAGGTAGATCTGCTAGGACTTTCAGTCTTTTTGGAGGATCTCTGGTACAGGCCAATATCAAATGCAGTTTGTGACTGGCTCTGAGTACCCTGTTTGGAGCTATCAACAACCCTCGGCTTGAGGTCTCCTCTGCTGGGGCTGGGTGCATTTGGACAGGACCAATATGCACACCAGTGTCTGCTTTTCCAAGGCCCAGGTCCAGAGGCAGTTCAGGCAAAGACTCAAAGGACTCTGAGGTCTGCCTCTGCCTGCAGGCTGATTAATCTGCTTCTCTTAATGATCCTTAGGCTGTAGAAACTCCATAGGGTAGGGGCGACATGTTTTCCAGCAGGTTGGGGCAATTGCTTACTCCCCACCCCCAGGAAAAGCAGCAAATTGTCTGCCTGAGAAAAATGTCCTTTGCAGTACGGGGGTGTGACTTGGCACAGGAATCCAGAGGGGTGCCCTTCGAGCTCTATCTCCAGAGCCCACAATCCTAGATTCTCCTCACACAGCTCCAGTCCACTCTGCCCTCCTTCTGCTGGAACCCAAGGTGAGTGGCTGCACAGGAAACTTAGTGCCTTGGCCCTTTAAGAGGGTGCCTGCAATTTCCAGCTGTCTCTCCCTGGCAGACAGAAACCTGGCTGCTTTTCACAGGCAGACATTATGTGGGCACCTTTCTTAGTTCTGGTGCTCTGGGCTGGGAGACCCAGCCTGAGGTTTAGACACCACAGTCCTCAGTGGGAACCCCCCACAGCTGAGCTATCCCTCCAAACCTTCAGCTGCTGCCTGTGGGAATCCAGCCAGCCTTCTTTGGCCTCTGCACTTCCTACCAGTCTCTGTGCGGTCTCTACTTTTCCTCCTTGGTTATGAGGGTGCTCTCCAGATTGTCTTCAGTTACAGTTGATTACTCAGACTGATTTTTCTATATTTTAGTTGTAGTTTCACTTTGGACCCAGGAGAGTGTCAGTGTAGCTTCCACTCAGCCCACCACCATCTTTAATCTCTCCTACAATGTATTTCTTATTCGAAGTAAGTTGACCAAATGACACTTAGTAGGTTACATTTATTTTTGTAATCTTTAAAACAGAAATGTTTTCATTATGTTCAGGAAATGTCTCAGAGATCCCAGGGAAGAGGAGAGAGCCTACAGAATTCACACAAGTCAGATAGAATAAGGTTCACTTTCAAAGGCATTGCATGTGGCAGAAAAGTTTCTATAAAACAATAAAAATAAGAAAATGGTCTAATCAATGGACAGTTTGAAGTGTATTCTCAATAGAAAACAGTGGATGAAATGGGGCATCTGAGTTCAAGGAGGCCAGAGACAATTAACACAATCTTACACACAGTGTCTTAATGGTCTAATTTTGCAAACACAATAACCTCATTTATTGTGAAGAGTTACTTGCTCACAATAAGTCACAAACAATAAGTGATTTGAATAATAAGTGACTTACTTGTTTAATAAAAAATGAATAGTTTACTTTTCATCAAGGGGGTCAAGTCAATAAATTAATATGTTCTTGTCTCCTTTGTTGTTAGAGAAGATGTTTAGGGAAAATATGGTAGCTATGATTGTATGATGACAATGGGGAAAATCAATGTCCAATACCTTCTTAAGGTCCAGGTCTCAGGCAGTGTTTTTCAATGGATAGTGATTAGACTACTCTCATCAGAAATTACCTGGGAAAGTTGACCTCTGACCGCCAAAACAAACCCTCTGAAGTCACAGAAAAATCTGCATTTTCAGTAAGTGCCCAAGGTAAATTTGATGTTCACTGAAGGTTGAAAATATCTAATGCTAACAGTGGCGAAAATTCATGAAAGATTAACAAAGTGACAGATATCACACTTCTCCTTAAGCAAAGGGCTTCTTTATTTAACTGAATATTAGTTTAATATGTAAATTTCCTGAAGAGAAGGATGGGCTAATATACCACGAAAAGGGCAGTGTGTTTATAATGCTGTGCCTGTATTCAGACATTTTGTGATACGCCTCTAGGTCATTTTCATTCAAATTGTTTTACATATTCTGAATTAATATGTGAACTGGGAAAACCTTAAAATACCTTGTTCTTATTTGCATAACTGATAGGAATAAAACATTCTTGTTACTCACTGAGGCATATGTAGTATGTTTCAGCTGATTAATTTTGTTTTAATGTGATTCCTGTTTTTTCCTCCACTCCATAGAGAGTCATGGCTGAAACAGAATAGCATTCTCTGAAATATTTGTGTCCTTTCGTTGTTATGCCCAAAGGTAAATTACTCTTATTTTTAGGATCTTTGTTTTCTTGTTTTTCTCCTATGGTATTTCTAAAAGGCATAACTTCAAAATGCTCTAGAAGGTTTAAGAAGCCAAAAATAATAGGAAGAACTCATGTGACCAATAGCATGGAAACATCGGAGGTAAGCTTCCAGCCTCGTAATTTAGGGACTTGCCTTTCCAGAGGAAGGATATTTCCAAATTCCTTTGAGAAACTCTGAGACATTTTTCTAGAACACACTTGTAGAAATGTCCTTGTGTTTTCCATTCAAAGTATGCCTTTTACTTTATATAATCACACTATTCACACCTTTTTTTCTCTTTGACTTATTAGATATAAAATAAATCCCTTAAGTATATATATGTAATATGCCAGAAATTTCCTGAGCCCTCTATATCCCAGATGCAGCAGTTCACAAAATGCATATGCTCCTTAGTATATTTTTTTCTCTTTAAAAATAAATAATAAAAATCAAAGTTATGAGGAAAACAAAGTATCATTGTATACATATCAGATACTAGTGGTGCAAATTAACCCCTTGAGGATTGTATCAGTCAGTATGGGCTTTGTTATGCTATGATAACAAATAACACCAAACATCAGAGTCTGGAAACAACTGAGATTTAGTGCTTGCTGATGGCATATATCCATCAAGTTACACTCAGTTCAGGATCCTGGGTGTCAGAGAAGCCACTATCTAGAACATTGCTTGACCTCATGGGGTGGAAGAAGGAGACAGCAATATGAATCACACACTGGACCTTAAAGTTTCCTACCAGAAGTGATGCATATCACTGGGCAGAGCAAGTCACATGGTTATACCTAACCACAATGGGCAGGGAAGTACAATTATACCATATGTCAAGGAGAACCGCAAATATTTGATAAATAGCACTATGGCTACCACAAGGACCCTGGCTTCCTAGGCATTTCTTTGATATTTTCCTTTCTCCTTACCTTCCCAGGCATCAAAATTATCTTGTATACTTGGCTTTCTGAAATGTAAGGCAAAGGTATTAGGCTTTGATAACTTTCATTGGCATTAATAAAGATTTATAAGCTTAAATCATCCTCATGATTTGCCTATAGCTAGTTTGGGAGAGAAAAGGACCAGCTAAATGATAACATTTTTCAGTAGCTATAAAGGTCAGTGTGATGAGGAGGGGATCGTCATGAAAGCCTTAGGCCTTTGTTAAAACAAGAAAAGGAAAGTATGGTGCTAGGTGGGTACTGGAAATATTGGGGGTAACACTCTGTAAAGTACATGATTGTCTAACCATGATGCTGTACACTTGAAACTAATACAAAGTAACATTGAATGCAAGCTCTAATTGAAAGAGCACCCCTGCAACACCCCTTGTTTGTTTCTCACACCTCATCACACCTTTGTAAGTATTTTTTCTTATTCATCTCCCACAAACAGGCTGCCCTGTATGTTTCCTGCCAGAGACCTGAGTTAAGCACAATCTCCAGGTGCTATGACGTATCTTTAGGTCCAATATCAATAATCAAAGCTATTAGGTTACAAAGGTCTTTGCAGAAACTAATCTTCATTAAGATTTCATATTCTTAGGGTCCCCAAAGTATTTGCTATTATATAAAAGATGAGTTTAAGGCCTGACCTTATGAAAAGTTAAAACAGTATGTGTGTAGTCCTTGCAATCACATGTTGTTGCTATAGATAATGTGTTCAAAAGCTTCTGAGACGCTGTAGGATGTGCTGTTTATTATGTTAAGAACAGAAAGACGGACAAAGTATTAAAAAAAGTTCCAAGTTGAGAACCTTGGCAACTTCTCTCCATTATTGATCATTGCTGGACAACACAAATAGAAGCCCTAGAATGAAACTAGTGGTAAGAGTATTAACCAACCTGTCAATCAATCCGTAAGTATTTACTTCTCTGAAACCTCACATGCTCCCAGTCCACTATTTCGATTGATTTATCCAAGACTTTTCCAAGTTTTGTTCATTCTGTTATCTTTTATATTGATTTTTATTACTCTGTAGACCCCATTGCACATAATGCCTGAACTATGTCTTGGTCTTTTGTTGCATTGCTTTCCGCCTTAGTCTGATGCCCTGTTCTCCAAGGGGAGAGCGGTTTCCTGCCCCAAAGTGGAAGGTATATTCTCATTACAACTCTGTGAATCAGGACTGAAGATCAAGGCACAGATATAGAAGCTTGCATTCCAGCCACCCATCTATATGTTTTGTCTTCCATTACATTCTCATTTTACATTAAGTTTATCAGTCCTTTGCAGAAATCTTGAAGTGAAATGGAATGGAAACTAGACATCAGACTTCATGGCTGAGCTCATCAGAACTTTCATGGGCAACTCTTGCTTTACCCATCATCTCAGTTAGCATTTCTTTAGACTTGGAAGATGAGGAATTGCAGCTTTTGCTACTTTAAGACTTTCCTTGGCAGCAAAGCACAAAACCCTTCTTCTTAGGCATGATATCCCTACCATAGATGTGATAGCTGTGATTCTTAGGTTACACAGTTCTGAAACTTCTAGGTCAAATTATAAAACATAGTTAAAGTGACTTATGATCAGTGCAAATTGAGTTACTTTACAATAAAATTAAAAAGTTTCCCTTTAATTCATAGCCTTTAGTGCGTATGCCCCATAGAATCTAGTCTCTAACGCCTATTACTTTAGTGATTTTGTTTTAATATTTACATATTGAATGTTCACTCTTTGTTCTTTACTATTTAAAAAATCTACAAGTGATATGGCCCCTTTTTCCCCAAAAGTGGGCAAAGGGGTATAAATTTTTAAAAGCGAATGAAAGTGTGAGAAAATAAAAATGCAGAAATTTTATTGACTCAGGAGAGAACATGAAGTGGTCTAAGCTGTTCATAAAATGGTAAAATATATTCTTTGTAAGTTAGACCAATTTTTTTCTCCTTTATTTTTCTTTTTCCAAATGTTTCATTCCTGATAGAACATTTGCATAGATAAAAAGGCCAACAAACATTTCAAAAAAGATGGGAAAGAATGGATATCTGTTCAGGCTGTGAATGAGACTAGAGAATGAAATAAAGACGGGTGCAAAGGATGGATTAGGGAAGAAAGGAAGAGAGACGTTCACATGTGATGGTTTCAGCCTCCTCATGTGAAGACATGGTGCTGACAGTTCTGGGCCGGAGGGCAGGGGACAGTACTGCACTCGTGAAGAATGCTGAAATGGAAGACCTCCAGCTTGAAATACGCCCAATGCAGGAAGGAAAAAATGGCATTTTTCAAGTCTCTAATCAAGATTTCTCTATTCACCTTTAGAAATAGGTCTTAAATTGATTCCCTCTTTTTCATCAGTACAATCTTAGGCTTAATGAGGTCTGTCTCCACTTTCTGGATCATAAAAGCTTACATTAAAAAAGCCATTTTTTCATTCATCTGCTTTCCTGGCTCAGCACAATACCTGACATATAGCAGATGTGCAAATGATATCCATCGATGGATAGAGAAAGAAAAGAGCTTTAGAGGCCAGTCTCTGCCCAGTGGCCTAGATCTCCCCGTCAGTAAAGGTATGGAGGATGCTAGGTGGGAGGTGACGAGAAGAGTTACTGGCCTGGGTTTTTTAATTTAGGAAGTCTGTCTGCAAGATCATGTATTATAATATACTTTCCCACCTGTACATTTTGTGCAATGCAAGGATGCCTTTCCACCAAACCATACCTCCTCTTACCCACTTGGCCTCCTAATATCCCACTGCTTTTTCAGACAGATGATAGCCATTTAAATGCTGAAAAGTTATGTCTAAGAAAGCTAAATTATGTCTAGTCTTCCTGACACCAGATATTTTTTCAAGAGAACCCGAGATAGGGGTAAAAAATTCATATTTTTATTGGGTAATATAGTGTCATCTCCCACCTGCTCCATTTCTCTCTAGAAATTAAAACAAGATTGTATACAACACTCATTTTCTATGAATGGAACTGTGATTAATCTTCAGTATATATGGCTGATAATAAATTGAAAATATGGTTAAGATGAAGTTAACATTTCTTTTATCTGCAGTGTTTTATTATGAAAATTAATCAGAATTAAATACAAACATCAAAATGCTTTATCTTAAAAGTGCAATTAATATAGTCAAAGTGTAGTTTAGAAAACATTTTTCTTTTCTAATTTCATGATTAATGTGACCATAAGAACAAAGATAATGGAGACAGAATTCAGGGCTAAAAACATTCAAACTGTCCTTTATTGGTTCTGAAGCTGCAACCACATTAACTCATGTGAATAAATTTATTGTTTGTACGTTTAAATTGCCACAAAATCAATCACAGTTAAACTGAACTGGAAACTATTATACTTGCTTCTCTGAGCAGGAACAGGGATCCTTCCATCATAAGTTCCTTTTCTTTTTCATGAAATTGCAGCTCCAATGCTCCTGTTTCATCTGTGATAGTAAATATGTTGTTGTTTTACAGGTGGAATTGATGTCGATTAGGACAGAATAATTTATTAAAATTCAATACAACTTCAGCTCAAATATTGTCTATTAATCACAAAGTGGGCATTTAGTAAAATTCAATAAATATGTTTGAAGAAGTTTGACCCATACCAAACTATCTTCCTCCCAGGACCTGTTTCTTTTTAAAAAGATGGGAAACCATTGTGAACCTTCTTTGTCATCATTACAGATCTGCATCATATCTCATCTGTGTTACCTTCTGACCTCTCACAGGCAAAGCTAATCACACTTTTCCCATGATTCTTTAGTATTTTATATATTACATTCACATCGTAGTATATTCACATTGTAGTATAGTTATTGCACATTACAATACATTCAGATTATATTATGGTTATTTGATTATATACCTGTCTGGATGCTCATACACTGGATTCTGAGAGCAGGTTTTAATCACTTGAGTTCCCTTCACCTGCATATTTAAGGAGAGAGGGAGTGTGTGAGTGAGGGGAGCTATATTTCAAAGGGAAAAATATGCCTTATCAAGTATCTTGAAGCAAGAGACTGAGCACATTTTTATTTTGCATTTGAGGAGAAATCGGCCTAAATTTAATTTAAAACATAAATTCTTGCGAGAGGAAGAAAATAGAACTCACTTTGGATAAAACATTTAAGATAGCCCATTTATGATAATTGAACTTCTGTTTATTACATAAAACTGCATCCATAAATGTCAGTGTTTCAGCCACAGGGCCCTTTGGAAGAGTCACAAAATATACTGCAAGGAGCCTACAGGGACTGGGAGAGAGAACATAATTGTCTTTTTATTTCTAACTTCAGAGATTCTCTTCCAGACCTATAGAACAGTTGTTAAGCTACAGATAGTTTTGTTGTTGTTGAATGTCATAATCAAGGGTCATGTTGCTAGAAATTCTATGTAATTTCAATCTTGGCTAAGATGTTAAAATCCGGTTTATTTTTTACAAACAATAGTTTAATAGATTGGCCGTTTCCAGTGGTTTAGGGATTTAATTGATAATCTGGCTTTTCTGGCTCTCCCTGTCTTTCTCCCTCCCTTTCTTCTGCCTGTCTTCAACATTGACTGTGCCAGCCACGAGGCAGGCGACAGGGAAACACAGAGAAATTACTTTGGGTTTTAACCCAGTAAAGGAAGATACTATATCTGGTAGACTGACTCTTAGGTGGCTGGCAATGATTCCTGACCCTTGGTATCCATGCCCTTGTGCAGTCTCTTCCTCTTAAGTATGAGCTAAACGCATTGACCTGCTCCTATGGGCTGTGGTGGATGTGATGGGGTGTCTCTTCTGAGGTTAGATTATTAAACAACTGGCTTCTGCCTTGGGGGTTCTCTTTTTCTTGTACCACTTGTACTGGGGTAAACAAATTGCCATTTTGTAAGAAGCCCAACAGAGAGGCCCACGGGTACAGTTGACACCTTGACCATAACCTAAATAGTGACCTTGAGCCAGAACCATCACCTGAGTCAGTCCTGAGTTCCTGACATAAAGAATCTATGAGGAAATGACATTATTGTTTCAAGCTATTAAGTTTTAGGGCAATTGCTGACCAGAAATAGATCCCTAACATGATATCGAAGGTAAACAAATGCATTTATTATATAACAGTATGCTCACGCCCTCTGCAGAATAATGGGGGAAAATGAAAGCAGTCAGGTCTACTTAGGATCTAGAGAAGACTAAAGTCTTTTGAGTTTAAACTTGAAACGTAAGGAGATTTTCTCTAGGAAAATGCTGTTGAGATGAGAGAGAAATTATTCCAGGAAAGGGGAGTTCCGTAAATAGAACCTCTGAGATGTGCAACAGTGGGGCACATCAAGTAAACTGTAAGTACGTGGTCATCCTCGCGTACTATGCCGGGACATAGCACGCAGTATAGACTACACGTCTTGTATGCCATACTGGCAAGCTTGAATTTTGTCCTAAGGGTCCTGGGTGTTTGCTACCAGCGTGCTCCAGGCAGCTTTTGGTCCCTTGGTTTGTCAACCAGCTTCAGAATGAAACATACACATTTGAGCCTTTGAGAGTTGCAACTAGCTACCTAAAATCACACACACACACACACACACACACACACACCCAAGTAGGAAAACACCCTTTCTTCCCTCCCACCTTGGGCATTACTTGCTCATGGTCCTTCCGGGTAGTCTTTGGGAATCAGGTCTTCATATCTAACTCAATGAGAGCAATTTGAAGATATATTTAACTCACCTTTGTAGATGCATCAGGGGGTTGCAAAAGCAGTGATTCAATAGCTATTTGTTGAATTGAACTGAAAATCTTGTTACGCCCTGTCGAAGCTCTCTTCAATTTCTTGCTTCTCTCTACTTCTCAACTCAAATCCATGAACTCAGGTACAATTGAACAGCTTTGATAAGGTAGAGAAGTCACAAGAACAGAAACAAAAAAGTGAAAGCATTTTAGTGGTGGTCGGAATAGTACTTAACTAGTTTTGTGTAAGATGCTTGAAGATTATTTTTGACCACCAATTTCTACTCTAAAGCTAAAGAATTTTTTGCATTATCACAAATTTCTAGCATTTTGGGTTTCTCAATGGAAAAGTGATCAGTGATGCAGAGCAGCATATTATTAGTTTGCCTCTACATATTAAAGAATGCTTAAAGGGAGGTGGACCTCATCCACCAAAGAGTGGTGTTTCCTGAAGCAGCCTTTTCATCTGATTTATAACCCAAGGGAATATCTCTGGAGCTAACACATTGCCCTTAGTCCCTAGTGGAAAGAAGAAAGGATTCTATCAGCACTCTATCACATTTCGCTTTAACATTTAAATCTCCTGTGAAATTTTGGGAAGAAAGTCTAGGATGTACAATGTATTCTCAGTGCCCAGTACCTCTGCAGTGTGTTCTGCAAGCTTGCAGGGGCAGGATAATAGCCGAATACTCTTTATTTCTATCTCATTTTTCTTTAAACAGATAAAAGTGCTAAGCCAACATTAAAAACTTACTGAGCTGTTAAGATGAAATATTTAGAATAGTACTGTTTCCATTTTCCACTGCTATGATCCAGCTGTCTAAGAATTATGTAAGTAAACAGTGCGCTTTATGTCAACCAAAGTTTTTCAGCAAGTTAGAGACTTAAGGCAGCATAAAGAGTGCTGTTTCCTCCAGATACCTATTTATAGTGCTGGGAGTGCCTTTTGATTACAAGGATAACAGGACAGAACTACCTATAAGCAGTAGATTGCAATTTAATTGGTATACAGATGAGGGAGAACATTCTTGAAAAATTCAAGTAAGTTGTCAAATGTCATTTGTAAGCAACATAAGTGGTTTCAAAATCACATCTAATTCCAAAGCCTGTGCTCCTTCTACTATAACCAATGACAATTACATTCAAGTCCACCACGACCCTGATGAAAAGCAGAGTCGAGCTTTATAATAGTCTCTCTGCTCTGATTAGAGTTGAATAAATCACCCATTTTTGAGTCAATTGAGGTCAATGGCTCAAACCCCACTGCACTGCCAAGTGGTTGATAAGGTCCGGTTGTGTTGATCAGATGACTTTCTCAGCAATTAACCATTCTGATGAACCACAGAATTGATTAGACATGAAAATAACCTAATTTTTGCAAATGAAAACAGTCTAAAAGAACCCCGTGGCTTCCTTCGTTTACGGAGAAGCAGCTGCTCTGCTTTATCAACCGGAGGCTGAATGTAGACAATATCCCCATGTTTCCCTCGGTTATTATTCACGCTGTGATTTTCTTAAACACTTTTCTCAAAGACTGCCCAAAGAATCCTCTCAAATCGCAGAAACCCTGTTCCTGATCCTGAGATGAAATATAAAAACCAACTAGATGGCTGTTTTGCTTGTTGTTCTGTGAAATTACATTATTAGGAGAGGCATCATTTTAAATTAGGAAGTGATGCATGGCTTTAACTGGTTTCAACCCGTTACCTTTTTATGATTAAGGAATGTTTTGCCCTGTTAAAAAATCCTGGGGAATCGCTTGTATATATTTTCTGCTGCTCCTCTCCTGGGTGAACTTGACTGTATTATGCACACAGAGTCGGTGCAAAGAGGAAACAGACGTGGTTGTGTTTGGGGAAATCTAGAATAAGGTCCAGAATGTATTATTATGAAAGTTAGCTTGGATTGCTTTTACATCCACTTAAAACTCTATGGAATAGGAACATGATATGCTTCTCAAGAATGCAATTTTTGCATAGAATTTCAAAACTCAAGCTTTAAGAATGAGATAAACCTTTCCAAAATCTGTATCACTTATTAGTTGTTTGAATTTAAGCAATTGACTTAATAAACAAACAGCCTTAAGTTTTCTTATACGTAAAAATAAAGATAATTGCCTCATGGGGTTACAGTGAGGATTAAGGAGAGAATCTACATCAAGTTCAAAACACATGGTGGGTGTCCCGTAAATAATAGTAGCTCTGTGCTTGAGTGGAAATGCGATCTTTCCATTTGCACTGGCCTACACTACACATCCCTTAGTCAGGAACGTGGATGACAGCAGGTGGGCTACGTAACTCGAAAGAAACCCTTTAGGTTTTCTGCTCTCAGCTTATAGCAGAGCCCTGAACAAAGGGAACTCTTAATGAGTTTCCCCTGTCCTCTGAACTACACCTTTTCATTTTTTAATATATCTGTATCCCTTGAGTATCTAGCATAGCGTCTTACATACAGGAAGGACTGATGTGCAGTTTTTAAATGAAAAAAGGAATAAATGGGGAAGGTTAAAAAGATGCTTTGAAGTCCAAAGCATCTGAGAAATAAGGAACCTGACAGCGGGTTTTCTAAAATGCCCCTCAAGCGCCAAGTGCCCATCTCCGTGTGCTTATGATATGTGACAGCTGAAAAGACTGCTGATGGACAGGGCTCTTCTTGACCCCTGTCCCCTCAAGACAGAGCATACTTGGACATGGTACGGAAAGCCTTAGCTAGTCATTATTGTGCTGGGTGATCGCAAGGGACAAACTCCCTTGCTGATGTCCTTTGTCCCGAAATTCTAGGATCAAATGAACTGATGCTTCACTTTGTAGATCTGTCAACCATGCAGCCTGTTCTCAGAGCTTTACCCAGTCTTTATTCAGCATCCGTTCAGGTCCTAAAGCAACGCACACTCACTACGCTGCAGCTGCGGTGGATTGCATTCCTCTCTCCTGATTATGCCCTATCTCACCACCAAGCCTTTACAACATACTTTCTCCCCCTTCCACTCATCCTACAGATCTCACATTAAATGTCCTTTATTCCAGGAAGACTCTCTTGAACCCTGTAAATTCCCTAGTAAGGCTGTCCTTATATGATCGCATAGCGCTTTGCTCTTCATAGCATGTGTGAGGTAAGACAGTAATCACATATATACAGTCAGTGGGTCCAGCTAGGTGCAGTGACCCCTGATGGTGGAAACTGTGCTTTTTTAAATTTCTGTGTTATCAGCCACTGGTAGAGGATCTGATCTATAGTAGGTGCTCAACAAATACCTGTTGAATAAATGGATGATTCAGTGAGATGAAAATCTATTGCCCTTGCCCTCTGAAAAGATCCTAATATTACAGAGAGAGGAAGAGGGAAAGTGAGGTAGAGAGGGATGATACCTTTAAAAATTATAGCAACATATAAGAAGAGTTCCAATAAAAATCTGAACCTCATGCTAGCAGGTCATCGAGGACAGAAAGGAAGAAGTGACATCTGAGCTGGAGCTTGATGGTTAATGAGTTTGGCAGGTAGGTCATGGCCTGTGCTCTTCCTGTTGCTAAGAAAACAGAAATGCTCCAGGCATGAAAGCCAGGAAAAGATGCTTGGTGCAGTTTTCCTTCATTCAGACACCCTCAAACTGGGTCGATTGAGCCCCATCCTTTTGGATGGACCTTGAACCTCTATTTAAGCCCCACGCCTCTCAGGAGCAGCCTCTCTCTGCCCTCATCCTTTACATCATGGGAAACGATATAAAGACATTATAATATACTGTGTATTTAAAACTTTATTGGCAGTGCTTTCTTCAAACTAACAAACAGCAAAATGAAACAAAATATTCTTTTGAAATGTTTGCCAGCAAGGGTGGTAGAGTCATGCTGTTCCATGCACAGTGTTTCCCATACTTTCTACCTTTCGAATTAATATGGCTGTAAATGTGACTTTTGATTTACTGAACTTACAGTTTTATTTGGAAACCTCAATAAGAAAGTTATTTATTTTTCAGATATATGAGATCCGTTCTGTTATTACAAGTCCCAGGAATGTATATTTCAAATAACATTGTTTTGTTTTTAACCCTCACCTGAGGATATGTTTTTATTGATTTTAGAGAGAGAGGAAGGGGGAGAGAGAGAAAAACATTGATTTGAGAGTTTCCGAAACATCAATCAGTTGCCTCTCCTCGGTGCCCCTTTTACGGTCCCTGACACCCTGACCGGGAATCAAACCCACAACTTTTTGATTTATGGGACGAACCACCAGGAAGGACAGTGTTTTTTAATAAACTAGGCAGTAACCTATCCTCCAGAAATATAGAGGAAATAGAATTTATTCTTCAATTCCAAGACTGTGACTTACCTGACTTTTAGCACAATTCCTGCACCATTGCTATTGGCCATCTGAGTTTCATGTACAATTGTAATCATTTTCCAAAGTTCACTTTTAAAAATTAGGAGCAGGTACTATGAATCCCTGAATCAAATTTAACTTTTTAGGTGTATTTTCTATCTAGGTAGCTAGTTATCCATCCACTGTTTTATGCAAATAAATATTCACATGTGTAACATGCTTTAAGATATGTGTCATATATAGTCATATAAATGTAGGCATTTGTATTTTGGAGGAAGTTTTTTCTAGCTTTTAAAAATAATTTATTGATGGGGTTATTATTACTGTATTCTAGCATGTGTGCATTAATTTTTCATTTGACCTTTAGACTGGCAGAAAGAAGAATTTCATTTTAAGTAGATGATTTCAGTGATACAGTTCAAAGTACCTTAAATGAGTTTGACTTCAAAACAGATAACTAGCTCCTCTAAAGCAAAGCAACTTATATTTATAGATGAATTTAATCTTGATGTGAAAATATGGCTAAAGTAGATCTCAAAAAGAGGCAGGCTGAATAGACATTTCAAAAAGAAAGTAATTTATCTGCATTTACCCACAACAAACAATGATAATCAGGTGCTAAAGAAATTGTTCTTTGAAGGAGTTCCCGCTTTGACCGCTATGGACAGCCCTCACGTGGTGAAAATATATTTGATTAACACAGAGTGTGGGCCGCCGGTGCACTGGGCATTAAGCCATTACTCCTTGGAGAAGACGTCTTAGTAGCTAAGATCTCTGATTTTATTGTTCAGAGTCGTTAAACACAGTTTTCCTTTTCATTTGATCTTAACTAGAAAAATGACTAACCGCCATTCCATACAATAAGAAAATAAAAAGGCTGTCATGTTGGATATTACCCATATCAAGGTGATCACAATAAAAGTAAAAAGACCGGCAGTGTGGAATAGGACTGAGAGCATATTCAATAGCTCCTTTCACATAGTAAACTCTACCTGAGGTTTTTTTTCTCATTATGAAGATACAGCATATAAAGACATTTAAAGAAAAGAAGCCGTGAGAGTTAAAGGAGTTGAAATAATATAGTAATTATATATTAATCAAAAACAGCGCCACTGCAATGTGCTAGAAAATTTAAAAATAAAACCCATTGAATACCTACTACACATGAAGCATTAAGCATGTTATGTTATTTTCTCCTCACTATAGCTCTATAAAGTTGGTATTATTATTCTGATTTTATAAAGGAAAAATGGAGAAATTCATTCATCTAATATCAGAGAACCAGTATGTGGTGGGAAGGGTTCAAAAAGTCTATGTAGTGCTAGGACCTGACCACTTAACTATCGCACTATCCTGCCCGAGTTTAGAGGTGAAGGGAGTGCCTGGTTTTACGGAGTGTGAAAGAGAAATCTAGACTGGTTGTCATAACTGGGATCCTTGGTGAAATTATAGTACAAAAACATAGTAATTAATGTGTTATTACATTACTGAAATTAAGTGTCTGTTATTTATTGCTCCATAAAATATTACCCCAAAATATTGTGGCTTAAAAGCAACTGCCATGAATTCAGGTCATAATTCTTCTGGGCAGTTCTTTTGATCGTGGCTGGGTTCTGCTGCTCGGAGGGGGCTTGATCATGTATGTGCAGTCAGTTGGTGTGTTAAGTGGGGGTCCCAGATGGTATCACCTTCATGTCTGACAACTGGCTGGCTGTTGGCTGAGGAGTCTTGGCTCTTTTACACTTGGTGCCTTCTCCAGAAGGCTAGCTGGGGCTTATTCACAAGAAAGGGCTCTTGAGGTCCACAGTCAGGATCTGCACAATGTCACTCCCTTCACCTTCTTTTAAATCACATAACGTACAAGCCCAGCCCCATTTCAGTGGTGAGGCATCACATTCCTCTTCCTGATTGAGAGAAACTGAGAAGGATTGTCACCCTATTTGCAACCTACCATGGTTTGCATGATTCTACCAAGCGGCTTAATTTCCTTGTAAGTTAAGGTGGCAGATAGGGTAGGAAACAGGAAAGCAGCAGCTGATGAAAATTAGTGGAATGAGTCCATGAAACCAGCTGGAACACTACTGCCAGAGCTACTGGAAGGAGCCCTTCCCCACCCCGGCCCAGGCCCAGGCACTTAACAGTGTTTCCATTAAAATGTAAATAGGACAGTCCACGCACCTGCTTTTGAAGTTAATTCTTGAAAGACAGGAGGAGAAAAAAAATACTTTATGCTATTTCTGGGAACTATATCCTGAAAAGGAGAAAATAACTAAATATTATATATCTTCCTTTCCCAACACAAGAAGAGCCACTACTAAGCACTTAAATTTGGGTCAAGTGAGGCTAGTCCTCTAGAACAGGTACCCCATGTTTGTAAAAAAAAAAGTAAACACAAGAAGGAAAGGAAAATGAAGTGTTTCCTAATTCAGCTTTCTTCACATGTGACTTTTATAAATAAGTATAGTTCTCACAGATTTATCCCCTCTCAGAATTACCTTGGGGAATTTTGAGCCATTTCTCTGGTCATCCTGGAAATTTTATTTTAAACAGTGTTTCAGCTGATTTAGTGATAGGCAGCATCATTAATTGACTTAATTGTCAAAAATGCATATGTAATTCTTTAACCAAAGCTGAAAAACCAAAAAGGGCATTCGCTAATAGTTAAGATTCATGGATTCATTTTCTTTTAAAAATTTTAGCTGTTGATGATTAACATGAATGTTCTGTTTTTTTTCTAGTGTCTCAGGATAATGTGGAAAACATGGAGCCTGTTCTGACACGCAGAGCCGTAGGGTGTTTTCTTAATACCACAGGGTACACTCCATTTCAGACTTTACTCAGAAGGGGAAATTTTTACAAAGATTTTTATAGATTGCTATATCATCTCCAAATTTTATCTAAATTCTGTGCTTTTCTGTAACTATAAAACTCTTTAGTTCATAGTGATCAGAAAAATTGGGGCAGAAGGAAAGGTATTTGATATTTGCCATAAAAAAATCTTAAAGTGTGATTTGATGATGTATACCACCAACAACTACATTTCTTCAACTATTCCAACATCTTTGAAAAACATTTAATCTTTTTCTAGCATTCATACCTCAGAATCTTAAGTCACAAAGTGTTTATATACTGGATGGGGAAATCTAGTTTTTCTCAGTATGGCCATAGAATATTAGTGAATGCAGGAAGAGATGTTCCAAATCACTTATTCCTGATAAATGTCACAACATAGGGCTCTTTCATTCTGTGCAAACCTATGGGTCTGAACACAAAGGAGAGGAAAGAGGAGAAGGTCAAATTTCTTAAAGTTTAGCAGAGTTTATACACTTTCTCTTTGTGTATGACCCATATTTCCTTTAGAGACCAGTGATGCTGTAGTCAGTCCTGTGGCCTGTAGCCCTGCAGTAACCCCTGCCCCACCCCAGCCGTTGCAGTGAATACATAAGCCCCTTGTACAGCCTCCTTTCTGTCTCTCTCACAAAGAATGACACACGGATGCCAGGCAGGAAGCAGTATGTAGAAAAATGCAGTTGTACATACAATAGATGAAGCAAGAATTTATAGTGAGCTTACAAGTTTAAATTGAAAAGTGTATAACCCTGCAGGAATGTTCCTATCTTAACTGTAAAATAGTTTTGTTAATTATCCAGAAGAAAATGTCACCTGATGCTTCCTAAAACTTGACTCTAATTAAGAAGGGGCTTTTTAGTGGTAAGACCTAATAAGAAATCTGGCAGTTTTAAAAAAGAAATGATTACTTCTAGAGTATTTGGCTACTCTTTGATTTATGTTTACACATCATTGTTTGGGTATTTGGGGGCTGTAATTTTATTTGGGCTGTGAAATTTTCTTTGTGAGGTTACAAATATGAAAATAAGAGAACTATAAGAAATTACATAGAAGGGCTGAATTACATAGTTCTCAACTTAAACCCAAGACCTTCTTGACTTTTGATTTATACCATTGCCAAACCTGCAAATGTGTCATTTGGTATTGATGACTTTTAATTTTTTCTCTATATTCTAATTTTTCTATAATGTAATTGCTTTATAATTTTTAAATTGTGGCTTGCCAACTTGTTATATATTGATAGCCAACTCACTGCATTTTATAATCCATTTCTTTTTTATCCCATATCTCAAAATTTTTGAAATGAATTTTATATTTAAAAACCAAATTTGTATATGTGTATACAATTTAGTTCTCTTAGAACATTGCTATTATTGGAAATTTTGCAAATATAGTTGCCTTAGAATAGAAATTTTAAAATTGTTTTGTGAACATCATTTCAAAATTGTTGGATTTCATGGTAGTGTTTTTTTGTGTGTGTTTTTGCTAAGTTTGGTTTACATCAGAATTGTAAAATTGAGAAATATTCTCAGACTATCCTATATACAAATTTTACCTCTTCAACAGCCTAGTTTAAGCATGTTCCACATCTAAGAAATGGGAATAGTAATACCAGCTAGAGATGGGTATTGCAAAAGTGAGATAACATCTATGAAGTGTCTATCACTTAGTAACCATTTAATACATATGTATTTCTTTGTGTTCCTACCACATACATTTGAAAGAAAACAAGAAGTCAAGAATGAGGGGTTTTTTTGTGTGCGTGTTTTTTTTAAAAAGCAAAACACAAGCATCAAATAGTTTTTAAACTATTGGCTGGTCGAAAAAATGGTTTCTCCATATCTAATGGAATTCTCCATTTTTGATGGAATCTCCTTTGTTCATTTTGGTAACCCTGATACTAAAACAACCTGAACTATAAAAATAACAAAAAAAGACAACAAAAAACAATATAAGCATAATAAGCTGGCAATTTAGTAAAAAAATGTAATATACTTTAGTCATGAGGGATTTATTCTGTATTTGTTAAGGTTGATTTTTGTAATTCATCACATTTATAGATCAAAGAAAAACATATATGGATATTTTGGTACTAAGAATGCATTTGTTGAAATCAACAATATTCGTTCCAGATTTTAGAACGCAATTGTATAACATGATGAAAAAGGCTATCTCAAGCTCATGCTAAAAATTATATTGAATGATGAACCAGTGCAGGCATTTTTTGTAATCAAAGATTCCTTTGTAATCAAGAAATTTTCATTATAATCAAGAGATTATAAATTTTAATTGTTTACATTAATTAAATGCTTCCTATCTTCTAGGCACTGAATCTAAATGCTTTTAATCCCCTCACATACTTTAGGAGAGTAGGTATTGTTTTTTGCCCTCCATATACAGACCGGAAAACAAGGCAAGTACCATTAGATAGGTCAAATGAATTGCCTAACATGACATAGTTAGTAAATAATAGAGTTAGGACTTTAGCTAGGACCTACTAATTTCAGGACCCATTCTCTTAAGTACTCAGCACTTTCCTACCAAACAAGAACACTAACCACATACTCAGGGCAACAGCAAATTAGGAGCAATGAATACATTGTTGATAGAATCTGTTATTTGCTAGTTTAGAATAGTAGTTTTCATGGGGGGAAATGTGGGAACTCTCTTGGACTTCCCTACTATTATGGCTCAGCATAGTATTCAGTGGTTCATGTCTAAGGGTCAAAATTCAGCGCCCTTCCTCCTGCCTAAAGAGTTAACCAGTAAAATGATCTGAAATTACTGCAGATTTATGCATCTGTTGACTCACAGCATCCATTCAGAACCTACTTGTGCTACAGATTTCCTCCAGGATGAGGGATATAGTGACTAATGCAATTGACTCTTTTTCTTTTGAGAGACCATATTTTAATTTAATCAAAAGTATACAAATACACACACACAGATATGCATATACACACACACACACGTAATGTCTATATGTGTGTATACATATATTTACATTCAATATTATTTTGTATTAGTTTCAGGTATACAGCATAGTGGTTAGACAATCATATACTTTATAAAATGTTCCATCAGTATTTCCAGTTACCCACCTGGCACCATACAGAGTTATTACAAGATTATTGACTACATTTTCTATACACTTATGATCCCGACAGTTTAGTGGCAATACAGGAATGTAAACAACATCCAGTCTAACAACATTCAGTGTGTGCATCAGCGGGGAGTCATAGAGGGAACCTAGGTATCACGCAGGAGGTAATGATTAAGCTGTCTGGAAGAGAAGTATGATATGAATGGGTTATTTTTAAAGAAGTCTTGAGCTAGGTGACATTTGAGTAATGTTTTTAGAGATCCAAAATGTTCAGCATGAAGAATGAAATAACAGCTTGCCATTTTTTCAGGAAACAAATAACCATTTGCTACCCAATGAAGGAAATTTTGCTTACCTAATGAAATCAGTATCCCCTAATAATTATGTAATGTATTCATTTCTATATTATCAAAATGATTAAATGATCATTTTTAGGCCAATACCACATTTTAGATATAATTATCACTGACACAGAGAACAAATAAAATATGTTCAAGTGACCTGCTTTTATTTTATTCATATGACATTGAACTATATATAGCACCACATTTAAAATAAACATGCCCTACAATAATTATAAAAAGATAACTAAACAAATATACTGATCTTTAATGTGTCTTGAATTGCCATTAATATAATTATTGCATTTAAGGTTTGGAAGGGATAGAGAATGGTCATGTGGTTGATTCCCTTGATTTGGGGTAGAGAAGAACCTGCTAAAGGTCATTCAACCAAGAAATAGGCTGCGGAGTTTGAAGTCAAATCTTTCTCTTTCCCTTCTTTCTCTTCTGTAGCTTCTTCCACAGTGCTTCACCCTAGCTCTTATATTTAATAAGATGTATTATTCTACATACATGAATATTGTACAAATGTAATCCAACCATAAAATAATGGAGAATGTTTTTCAAAATATATAATTACTGCTCCAGCGATTTCTCATCTTATGTTAGTGAGGGAAGGTTTAGCCGGCTTCAAATGCGATAGACACAGCCCGTGACAGCAGAGATGCCTTTCCCCTTCCCACATGTGTGCCACTCAGCTGCTGTACTTAGAAAGGCTGAGGGAAGAGGGGACTCGGCCCAGAGCAGTCGTTAAGTGTGGCCTCTGGGCCACTACATCAGAGTCCCCTGAGCAGACGCCTGGCCTACCTGGGTCTCACTCAATAACAACTTCTGAGAATGGATCCTGAGAATTAGAGTGCGCCTCCTCTCAGCTATATGTACATGTATCCAGTTTCTGGGTATGTACTGTGACCCTTGGTGATGTCCCCGTAAACTCAGCTGGAAGTTACTCAGAGCCATGCAGAGGATCTTGGCAAAATGATCTCTATTCTGTTCTCATTCAAGTATATTCTTCAAGTTCCTTAGTACTTTAACTCTTCTTTTTATATCAACTTCCCTATTGTACATTCCCATTTGAAAACACTGAGCCATTTACTACCATAATAAATAGTCATTAAATGGACAAAAATGAGGATGATGGTTGTCTAGAACCTTCCATTTCTTTTTCTTTTTTTTTCTTTTTGTCTAGTCCACAAATAAACTAGTCCACTCCCAAATCCTTCTTCATGATTTGTTCCAAGTGGAACTGAAAAGAAGTATTAATTTCTTTCTCAAACTTTCTTGTAGCTCATCCTCAAATTAATCTAAATATGCATTCCCCCTTATTTACTTTGATACCTCTTTTTATAAGTTTACATTTTCTTCTTGGGAAAGAAAAATAGAAGTCAGAGAGGGGAAAGAAAATGCATGAAAAAAATAAATGGTAGAAATTTCTGCACATTGGTGATTATCTACTTGTTAGGTCAGCCTGAGAGTTTTAGATCTAAAATCTATATGTTAGAGCCAAGCCATAGGGTTCCAGCTATAGATAATTTATTGTCTTATATGGCACCAAACTTTAAAATCACCGAGTCAGATGCTGGCTCCCTGGCACTGAAGACGTCAGCGAGGACTACATGTGACACCTCGTGAGCTCCATGGCCATGATAGTGATTAGCCTGAGAAGAATATAATTTGTGGGGTTGTGGGGTTTTTTTGTATTTTAAAATTTGCTTTCTAATGATGAAGTGCAAAAAAGAAGAAAGGCTTGGTAGCATCATGTCAGAAAATTTGTTTCTTTCTCTGTTGCTTTTGGAATCACTGAAATGGGCCAGCATCTCGCCTTTTGGTGTCTGTCCTCTAACTTTCTTCCTTGCTTGGGGTGAATGAGGTGAAATTGGAAGCATTTCATCACTAAGTATGTAATTTTATGGAAACATCTTTGCTATGCCCTCAACTAATATTCTTTGCCCCTTAAAAATCTTACATAAATAACTTTATGCAGAGCAACCCTGTGGGAAAATAGGAACTTTTTTCCCCTCCATTGTCCATTTTAACTTATTTCTCAGCTCTAAGCTTACACCTCAATGTCTATGTCATCTTTGCAGACCAGTGTCAGATGCCAAGGCTATCTCATTATGGGGCACACCACTCCCTAAGTATCCTCTTATATTTACGCCTCCCTCTGTGAGGCCGGAGGCTCCCTCAGACCAGAGTGGCAGAGGGATTCACCTTGACCTGAGCGAAGCCCAGGGCCGGGCTGGTTTTAATAGTGTTGTCTCTAAATGGAATAGGACTGAGCTTCACTGAACTACAGCCACTCTAAATAGAGGTGACCTTGGAATTTCCACGCCCTAGGAAATCGGGGACAACTTGGCCTTGCTATAGTCCTGTCACAGGCTAACCACTTTCACTATGGACTTCTTTTAAACATTTCCTATCAGTGTGTAATTGAAAGACGCTGTTTATCTGAATCTATACTATATTGCGAGAAAAAATGCCCTGTCGGCAATGATTACTTCCACACTCGGCTAGAGTCGCAGTTGCAGCCTACACGTTTATGTACACATGCCTGCAGTACACTGTGTAAGTGCAAAGGGCTGTGAGGGTAGATAAGTGCGTATGTGTGTGCCCACATGTTTCTTTTACTAGTCTGCAGAATTGAGTACATACATTTAATGCCTTACCTCGGAATGTACAGCAAGTAAATGTGTGCCTTGGATGTAAAAATACACAGAACTTTATGCCTTCCTACATGCCTGTATCTTTTTTTTTTTTAATATATCTTTACTGATTTCAGAGAGAGGGAAAGAGAGGGAGAGATAGAAACATCAATGATGAGAGAGTCCTTGATGGCTGCCTCCTGCACGCCCCCTACTGGAGATCGAGCCCGCAACCCCGGCATGTGCCCTGACCGGGAATCGAATCCCGATCGCCAGGATCCTAGGTCAACGCTCAACCGCTGAGCCATGCCGGGCAGGGCTGCATGCCTTTATCTTAACATTCAAAGCTTAAATATAATCTAATAAAAGCAACTTCTTGGACTGTGCAGCTCTCTGGGTAAAACCACTTGCTTTCCAGACAGGTTCTGACCTTGTCTCAGATACTTACTGTGAAGAAATAACATGTCAGAATTTTTTTCTTGATAGGCATTTTGAGTGTTTCTTGAAAGGGATTTAGAGCTGCATGTGCTGGGATGGAAAGCATCCACTCATTGTAATTCATCTGAAGCACTTGGTAATCTTGAGTCTCCCTATCTCTCTAGAAATAATTAATGCTTCACAAAAGGTAATATCTCTTGAAGCAAATTTAATTTAAAAAGCTATTTTAAGTCATAGTGAGTTGATGACACACCCTAGTAGATGGTAGATTTTCAAAATAGTCTGAGAAACAGGACGTGTGTGTGTGTGTGTGTGTGTGTGTGTGTGTGGTGTGTGTGTGTGTGTGTGCATGTTTCAAATTCAAGAACAACCACAAAGGAGAAAACCAGAGCAATGCTGTCCTTTTCAGAAATACTATAGATTATAATGATAACTCCTGTCCAAGATTATTAATCTAGCATCTTTAATTAAAGTGGATAATAATGAAGTATATTTATTTAACCAAAAATATTTAATTTTACTAAAAGAAGATAATTTTATTGCTTTACTCCGTGAACAGAGAAGCCAGGTTGTTTATATGTGTAATGCAGGTACTCCTGCTATATGAGACTGGTGTGACAAGCGTTGTGCCTAAGTTTTGATAAAATCATTCGATAACATGAAAATGCTCAATACATAAAATCACTTTTTGATAAAGTAAAAACTATACAAATAAATTTCGTAAAGCCTTTGATTTAATAGTATATATTATATTCTGTACATACTAAAACCTGAGTCATGTCTCAAACTATTGTGATTGTGAGATTGAACCTACAGTTCATGTACGCATGCCAAAAAAAGATAAAATTTTGTGCATGCATTTATGTAACAGTTATTTTTAGCACCTACGATGTGCCAGCCACTGTATAGTAATGAGTAAGACAGACATGATTATGAATTTCATAAAACTTATTGACTAATCTTTTTTCTGTAAAGGGCCAGATAGACAAAATAAGAACTGAGAAAGATACTTTTATCGAAAATGATACAGGCTGCAGCATGGCTTCCTTTAGCTGAGACTGCGAGTATGTCCGAGGAGACAGCATTGAATCTGGGACCTGAGGACTGAGCCCCTGGAGAATATTGCGGGGGGGACAGCACCTTCAGAGACCCTGCATTAGGGGAAAGCTTTGAGGAGTGTTAGTGTGACAGAGCCCAGTGAGCTCCAGGGTAGCACCCTAAAATAAGGCAGCAGACGGGCAGGGCCAGTTTATGCAGGGCCTTGCGGGCCCCGCTAAAGGGTTCTGGGTGTATTGTCAAAATGTTGGGATGGAATTAAAGGTTTTGGAAAGTCTGAACATCCAAATTTCACTTTAAATACTGGTGGGCAGAAGTAGGTTTGCAATTGTTCATATGGGAAATAATACAGTAATTAGTAAGTAATAATACAAGAATAAACTCTGTTTTGTGAACTCACATTTGTTTACCCCTTTCTGTCTTTAGAAAAGTTTTTAGTATGTCAAAAGTGGGAACAGACAACTGGAGGCTGAAAAACAGAAGGAACTAGCATGTAAATGATTTATATTCTAAATCCATTCTGAAAAATTTGCTATTGTGAGGGATTTGGGTGCATATCTGGGTTTTCTTGTCTGCTCCATGTTTATCTCTCTCTCCTGTTATACATATTGTGGGTGCTGTTGGCACTTAACAGTATAATTAATAACTAACCCCCCATGCCATTAAATCATTTTCTACAGCTTCATTTTTTAGACACCAAATTCCACTGTGTAGCCATACTATATATTTGCTTAAATAGCCCCCCTATTTTGAACTTTAGAGTTGTTTCCAGTGTTCTACTATAATAAATAACTTTTCAATAATTTCCTACTCACAAAATCTTAATGCATATCTTTAATGATTTCCTGAGGATATATTGTTAGTGCAAAACCATTACTTTCTCAGAGACAAACATCCATCATTTCTGTGGCAAAAACCACAGAACAGTGAAGCTGAGTGGAGAGGAAGCTGTAAAAGAGTCAGCATGGTTCACTCATTAATAGATGACTCATTGCCACACTCAGGAGTGCCCCAACGGTCTCCGCCTCTGCTCCCCAAAGAAGATGATTCAGATTCAGCAGCCTAATCGACTGGTACATGTCAGGGACTTTCAGGGTTTTAAGCACATAGTTGGACCGTACATATTAAATCCACAATTGCTTAGGTGCAGTCTCTCTAATCTTCCTCTAAACCAGCTCACGGTTTGGAAAATCACTACCAAACATCAGCCCCTTCATTTTTGCAATGGACGGGTTGTGTGTGTCCTCCCAATATGTTGGTAGTTGGAGGCGGGGCTTGGGGGAGGCAGTTAGGTCATGGTTGGTGGAGTCCTCATGAATGGCATCGGTGCCTTTACAAGGAGAGACCTCAGAACTAGCTGGCTGCCTTTGCACCGGGTGAGGACCCCCCAAGAAGACAGCTCTCTATAAACCAGGCAAGGCCACTCACTCGGAACCCGGCCGTGCCCGCACCCTGATCTTGGGCTTCCAGCTTCCAGAACTGTGAGAAATAAATGTTTTGAAGCCGCCAGCCTATGGTAAATTGTTATGGCAGCCCAAACTCAGACAGTCACCCTCTTTTTTTTGCAGCAGATATTAAAGGCTAGTAAGCACATGGTGAGCGAAAGTAGTTTGAAACATCTCTATTTACCTATACATGTGTGTGTTTAAATAATCACACACACACACACACACACACAATGTTTCAGCTCATCAGCGGTTTCATGATGTTCTACCTGCTTCAAAAGTTAGATCAGAATAAATAGGTGGAAACTAGATGGTCCTATAAGCCTTGGAAAAAAAATGAAATTCTAAAGAAGCAGGGACTCTCTCCTCTCAGATCACTAACAAAGCATAGTTTTTAAAGTCTTATTATTTTAAATTTTGACAGCTGAAAACCTAGAATGGGAAGCCCTGGGGTAGAAAGCTTATGGAGTCTGTCCCCCTCACTTGTCAGAATTATTTTATAAGAAAAGACAATGGGGGGCAAAAGGGGACATTTGTAATACTTTCAACAATAATTTTTTTTAAAAAAAGTTAAAAGTAATACCAATCTAATGTTTGTGGAAATAAAGAGAAAATGTATACAAAAAAAGAAAAAATAAGAAAAGAAGCTGCTGCTCTGCTTATGTACAACTCCTATTCAGTGCTAATATATGTCTTTAGAGGAGACATATATTAATTCACTTTATTAAGAAGCACTTTTACCATTGGAATTAAATAATTATTATTAAATTAATACTTATTAAATTATATTAATACCTTTTATATTTTTAAAGCCTCTTTTCAAAGCACCAGTCCTTTTAATCATCTTAATAATCAACATCAGTGGTATAATCCTGACTTCAAATGAATCGTAAAATCGAGTATTAATTTATAACACAGACATAACTTAGCCTCTGGATAAAGTGTATGTGAAATAGGAAGGGCCAGTCCAAGCTCCACCTGCATAGCAAATTGTACCACAAACCTACCTACATTCAAGCCTCCAGTCCTCACATTTTACCCTGAAGTAATCTGTTGGACCCTTCGGCACAGGAGAACAGCTGGAAAACCACTGTGGCCCCTGTGCAGGCCAGAGGACGCACACACAGTCTCCATATTTTTCTCCAGGAGGGGAAAATCAAGGGCAGGGAAAGCAAAGATTTGTTCATTACCAGAGAGCTACTGGGAGGGAGAGCTAAGGAGGAAAATTGTTTATGCCTAATAGAGTTCTCTTTTCATTACTATCTAATTACATAGTCATGTAGTTATTTATATGCCTTTTATGGGGAGAGAAGCAGGCAGTATAGAATATGAATAAAGACCCAGCTGTGAAAAATTGGGAAAGTTATTCTAACCTTAAAAGGAGGCATAAACTGTAGATAAGCCGTAACATATCTAAAATTAAATTATTCTACTTATGTGTCATTTTGAGAAAGAAGATAAAAATGAATTAAAATTTTATTATGAAAGTTACCTTTTAAATGAAAATTCAAATTTCTAATGAACATTATTGTTATTGACATTATTTCCTCCTTTTTGCCTCCAAACACACTTTTGATGTAAATTCGTAAAAGTAGGAGATGCTTTCTTAATTTCCATTTCAGATTGTTAATTGTGTATAGAAATGAAACTGATTATGGTGTGTTGACATTTATCTTACTATTTTGCTGGATTCACGTATTTAATTCGAACAGTTTTGTGTGTGTGGAATCTTTCAGATTTTCTACACATAAGATCATATTATCTGTGATCAGGGATAATTTCACATCTTCCTTTACAATTTTGATTCTTAATTTTTTTCTTCTCTAATTTCTCTGGCTAGGGCTTTCGTGCGATGTTAAATAGAAGTGACAAAAGTGGGTATCCTTGCCTTGTTCCTGGTTTAGAGAAAAAGCTTTCAGTTTGTTGCCAATGAGTGTAAAGTTTGCTCTGTGTTTTTCATATGCAGGCTTTATTTTGTTGAGGTGGTTTCTTCTATCCCCACTGTTTTTATCATAAAAGGGTATTGAATTAGGCCAATGTTTTTTCTGCATCGATTGAGGTGATTATATATCTGTTTCCCTTTATTCTGCAATGTGGCCTAGTACCTTGATAAATTTTTGAATATTGAATCATTCTTGAATTCTAGGGTTGAATCTCACCTGGTCATGCTATATATTCCTTTTAATATGCTGCTAAATTCAGTTTTCTTGATGACTTTACATCAGTATTCATAAAGGACATTAGTATATATAGTGTATTTTTTAAAATTTATCTTTATTATTGAAAGTATTACAGATCCCTTCCCCCCACCGTTGATCCCCTCCGCATCGCATTCACCCCACCCCAGGCCTTCACCAAACTATTGTCCATGGGTTATGCATTTATGCATAAACATTCTTCGATTAATCTCTCCCCACCCACTCCCCACCTCCACCTTCCCTCTGAGATCCCTCAGTCTGTTCCATGCTTCTACATCTCTGGATCTATTTTGTTCATCAGTTTATTTTGTTCATTAGATTCCACATATGAGTGAGATTATGTGACACATGTCTTTCTCTGACTGGCTTATTTCACTTAGCATCATACTCTCCAGGTCCCTCTATGCTGTCCCAAAGAATAAGAGATCCTTCTTTTTTATAGCTGCATAATATTTTATGGTGCAAATGTCCCACACCTTTTTTATCCACTCATCTACTGATAGAAACTTGGGCTGTTTCCACGTCTTAGCTATTATAAATTATGCTCCTATGAACATAGGGGTGCATATATTCTTTCTGATTGGTGTTTCAGGTTTCTTAGGATATATCCCTAGAAGTGAGATCACTGGTTCAAATAGCATTTCCATATTTAATTATTTGAGGAAACTCCATACTGCTTTCCTAGTGGCTGGACAGTCTGCATTCCCACCAGCAGTACACTAGGGCTCCCCTTTCTCCACACCCTCGCCAGTACATGTCATTTGTTGATTTGTTGATGGTGCCATTCAGACAGGTGTGAAGTGATACCTCATTGTGGTTTTAATTTGTATCTTGGTGATTAGTAACTGAGCATTTTTTCTTATGTCTCTTGGCCATCTGTATGTCCTCTTTGGAGAAGTGTCCATTTAGGTCAAGTCCTTTGCCCATTTTTTAATTGGATTGTTTGTCTTCCATTTCTTAAGTTGTATGAGTTCCTTATATATTTTGGATATTAGCGCTTTATCAGATGTGTCATTGGCAAATATGTTCTCCTATACAGTGGGCTCCCTTTTCGTTTTATTGATGGTTTCTTTTGCTGTGCAGAGCTTTTTATTTTGATGCAGTCCCATTTGTTTGTTTTCTCCTTCGTTTCTCTTTTCCTAAGAGATGTATCAGCAAACATATTGCTACAAGAGAGTCTCAGATTTTGCTGCCTGTGTTTTCCTATAGGATTTTTCTGGTTTCACGTCTTACAATTAAGTCTTTTATCCATTTTGAGTTTATTTTTGTGTGTGGTGTAAGCTGGTGGTCTAGTTTCATTTTTTTGCATGTATCTGTCCTATTTTCGCAGCACCATTTATTGAAGAGATTGTCTTTACTCCATTGTATACTCTTGCCTCCTTTGTCAAATATTAATTGACCATAATGATGTGGGTCAATTTCTGG
The DNA here is from genome assembly GCF_964146895.1 of Miniopterus schreibersii. NCBI lineage: Eukaryota > Metazoa > Chordata > Mammalia > Chiroptera > Miniopteridae > Miniopterus > Miniopterus schreibersii. The sequence goes on along the minus strand of NC_138111.1, from coordinate 61,777,128 downwards.
GTTCTCTGTTTTGTTCCACTGATCTATATGTCTGTTCTTGTGCCAGTACCAGGCTGATTACAATGGCTTTGTAGTATAACTTTGTATCTGGTATTGTGATCCCTCCAACTTTGTTCTTCTTTCTCAAAATTGCCGAGGCTATTCGGGGTCTTTTTTGGTTCCATATAAATTTTCTAAGTGTTTGCTCTAGATCTGTGAAATATTCTGTTGGTATTTTATTAGGGATTGCATTGAATTTATAGGTTGCTTTAGGTAGTATGGACATTATAATAATGTTAATTCTTCCAATCCATGAACATGGCATATTTTTTCATTTTTATTTATATCTTCCTTCATTTCTTTTTTCAGTGTCCTGTAGTTTTCTGAGTAAAGGTCTTTTACCTTCTTGGTTAAGTTTATTCCTAGGTATCTTATTTTTTTTGTTGCAATGGTAAATGGGATTTTTTTTTAGTTTTTCTTTTTTTTTTTTTAAATATATCTTTATTTTTTTCAGAGAGAGGAAGGGAGAGGGAGAGAGAGATGGAAACATCAATGATGAGAGAGTCATTGATCGGCTGCCTCCTGCACGCCCCCACTGGGGATGGAGCCCGCAACCCGGGCATGTGCCCTGACCGGGAATCAAACCTCGATCTCCTGGATCCTAGGTCGATGCTCAACAACTGAGCCACACCCGGTCGGGCTAGTTTATCTTGCTGAGAGTTCATTATTGATATATAAAAATGCCATCAATTTCTGTGTGTTAATTTTGTATCCTGCTACCTTGCTGAATTCATTTAGTAAAACTAGTAGTTTTTTGGTGGAGTCTTTAGGATTTTCTATGTACAATATCATGTCATCTGCAAATAATGACAATTTTGTTTCCTCCTTTCCAATTAATGCCTTTTATGTTTTCTTCTTGTCTGATCACTGTGGCTAGGACTTCCAGTACTCTGTTGAATAAGAGTGGTGAAAGTGGACACTCCTGTCTTGTTCCTGTTCTTAGGGGAAATGGTTTTAGTGTTTATCCATTGAGTATGATGTTGGCTGTAGGTTTGTCATATATGGCCTTCATTATGTTGGAGTATGATCCCTCTATTCCCACTTTACTGAGAATTTTTATCAAAAACGGGTGTTAGATTTTATTGAATGCTTTTCTACATCTATTGATATGATCATGTAATTTTTGTCTTTCAATTTGTTTATGTGATGTATCACATTTATTGATTTGCGAATATTGTACCAGCCTTGCATCCCTGAAATAAATCCTACTTGTTCATAGTGTATGATCTTTTTAATATATTGCTGGATCTGACTTGCTAATAGTTTTTTGAGGATTTGGCATCTATGTTCATCAAGGATATTGGCCTGTAATTCTCTTTCTTTGTAGTGTCTTTATCTGGTTTTGGAATTAGCTAATGCTGGCCTCTTAAAAAGAGTTTGGAAGTGTTCCTTCCTCTTGGATTTTTTGAAATAATTTGAGGAGGATAGGTGTAAATTCTTCTTTGAATGTTTGGTAAAACTCCCTTGTGTAGCCATCCTGGCTGGGGCTTTTGTGTGCTGAGAGCTCTTTGATTACTGCTTCAACTTCATCAGAAGTTATTGGCCTATTCAGGCTTTCTGACTCTTCCTGATTGAGTTTTGGAAAGTTTTATTTTTCTAGGAATTTGTCCATTTCATCCAGGTTGTGCAGCTTGGTGGCATATAGTTGTTCATAGTATTTTCTTACAACCCTTTGTATTTCTCTTAGGTCAGTTGTTATTTCACCTCTTTCATTTATGATTTTGTTTGGGTCCTTTCTCTTTGTTTCTTGATGAGTCTGGCTAAAGGTTCATCAATCTTGTTTATCTTTTCAAAGAACTAGCTCTTGGATTCATTCATGTTTTGTATTATTTTTGTCTCTGTGTCATTTATTTCTGCTCTAATCTTTATTATTTCCTTCCTTCTACTTACTCTGGGCCTTTCTTGTTGTTCTCTTTCTAAGATTTTAAGTTGTAGGGTTAGAAAGTCTCTTAGAAGCTTTTCTTACTTTTGAGGTAGGCTTGTAGTACTATGAACTTCCCTCTCAGGACTGCTTTCATTGTGTCCCATAGATTTGGAATTGTTGTATATCTATTTTCATTTGTTTCCAGGAAGTTTTTGATTTCTTTCTTGATCTCTTTGGTAACCCATTCATTGTTTAAAACAGCTTTTAAGCCTCCATGTGTTTGAATGTTTTTTAGTGTTTTTGTTGTGGTTGATTTCTAATTTCATGCCATTGTGGTTGGAGAAGATGCTTGATATGATTTCAGTCTTCTTGAACTTGTAGAGACTTGTTTTGTATCCTAACATGTGATCTGTCTTTGAGAATCCCCCATGTGCCCTTGAGAAGAATGTATATTCTGCAGCTTTGGGGTAGAATGTTCTGTAAATGCCTATTAAATCTATCTGATCTAGTGTGTCATTTAGGGTCACTGTTTCCTTGTTGATTTTTTGTCTGGAAGACCTATCCAGTGAAGTCAGTGGGATGTTAAAGCCCCCTAGTATGACTGTATTGCTGTCAGTCTCTCTCTTGAAGTCGTCTAGAAGTTTTTTATAAATTTAAGTGCTCCTGTAATGGATGCATATAAGTTTATCAGTGTTACATCCTCTTGTTGGATTGATCCCTTTAATGTTAAGTAATGACCTTTCCTGTCTCTCGTTATGGTCTTCATTTTGAAGTCTATTTTGTCTGATATGAGTATTGCTACCCCAGCTTTTTTTTTCAATTCCGTTTGCATGGAAAAAATTTTTCCATCCCTTCACTCATCTTGTGTGAGTGTTTTGTTCTGAGGTGCGTCTTTTACAGACAGCATATATTTGGGGCATGTTTTCTTATCCATTCAGCCACCTTATATCTTTTATTGGGGCATTTAATCCATTTACATTTAAGGTTATTATTGAAAGATACTTATCTACTGCTGTTTTGTTTCTTTATGCCTATGTTTCTCATTCTCTTTATTTCTACTTCTAATTATAGCAGTCCCTTTAACATTTCCTGCAATGCTGGTTTGGTGGTAAAGTCCTTTAGCCTTTTTATGTCTCAGAAGCTTTTTATTTCACCGTCTATTTTGAATGATAGTCTTGCTGCATAGAGTAGTCTTGGTTTCAGATCCTTGTTTTGCATTACCTTGAATACTTCATTCCATTCCCTTCTGGCCTACAGAGTTTCTGATGAGAAGTCAGCTGACAGCCTTATGGGGGCTCCTTTGTAGCTAACAGATTGCTTTTCTATAGCTTCCTTTAAGGTTCTCTTTTTGTCTTGAATTCTTGGCATTTTAATTATGATGTGTTTGGCTGTGGGCCTCTTTGGATTCTTCTTGCTTGAGACTCTGTGTGCCTCCTGAACTTGTGTGACTTTTTCCTTGACCAGGAAGTGTTCTGCCATTATTCCATCAAACAGGTTCTCTAACCCTTGCTTACTTTCGACCTCCTGTGGCAGTCCTATAATGCAAATATTGTTACCTTTCATGTTATCCCACAGCTCCCTTAGACTGTCCTCCTGTTTTTTAATTGTTTTTTGTTTTTAGGTCTCTGACTGAGTGATTTTTTCTACCCTCTCTTCTAATTCACTGATCGGATTCCATCCTCAGCTTCCTCTAATCTGCTGTTTATGCCTTCCAATGTATTCTTTATTTCTGCTATGTCATTCTTCATTTCCTTCATAATAGTTCCCATCTTTCTTCATACTGTTGAGCATCCTTACAATCAGTATTCTGAACTCTATATCAGATTTTGCTTATCTCCATTTAATTCTTTTTTTGGAGACTTCTCTTGTTCTTTCATTTGGGACTTGTTTTTTGGTCTCTTCATTTTGGCTGCCTTTATTGATTTGTTTCTATGTATTAAGTAGATCTTCTAGGACTCTCAGTCTTTTTGGAGTGTCTCTTGTACAGACCAATGTCAGAGGCAGTTTGTGACTGGCTCTGAGTACCCCGTTTGGGGGCTATCAACAACCTTCGGCTTGAGGTCTCCTCTGCTGGGGCTGGGTGCATTTGGACAGGACCAAAATGCACACCAAAGTCTGCTTTTCCAAGGCCCGGTCTGAAGCAGATCAGGCAAAGACTCAAAGCACTCTCAGGTCAGCCTCTGCCTGCAGGCTGATTTATCTGCTTCTCTTAATGAGCCTCAGGCTATAGAAGCTCCACAAGGTGGGGAAGCTGGTTGTTATCAGTCTTTTAACAAGCCTCAGGCTGTAGAAACTCCTCTGGCAGTGACAGAGGTTTTTCCAGCAGGGTGGGGCAATTACTTCCCCTCTCAGGCAAAAGCCAAAAATATGCCACCTGAGAAAGGTGTCCCCCAAAGTCTGGAGGGATGACTCAGCACAGGAACCCAGGCAGGCGTCCCCTGATCTCACTCCCTAGAGCCCACAACCTTAGATTCTCCTCACACAGCTCCAGTCCACTCTGCCCTCCCTCTATCAGAGCCCAAGGTGAGTGGCTGCACATGAAACATTGTGCATTGGCCCTTTAAGAGGGTGCCTGCATTGCCAGCTGCCTCTCCCTGGCAGACAGAAACCTGGCTGCTTTTCACAGCCAGATGTTATGTGGGCACCTCTCTCAGTTCTGGTGCTCTGGGCTGGGAAGCCCAGCCTGGGGTTTAGGTCCCAGAGTCCTCAGTGGGAACCCCCCACAGCTGAGATCTCCCTCTGGACCTTCAGCTGCTGCCTGTGGGAGCCCAGCCAGCCCTCTCACGTCCACACTTCCTACTGGTCTCTGTGTGGTCTCCTCTTTAGGTCCTTGGTTATAAGGGTGCTCTTCAACTCGTCTTCAGTTGGTTTTCTGGATGGTTTTTAGGACGGTTTTTCTATGTTTTAGTTGTAATTCCAGATTGGTCCTGGAAGAGTGTCAGTGTAGCTTCCACTCAGTCCATGGCCATCTTGTATCTTCGTGTTAGCTATTCTTTAAGTGTTTAGCAAAATTCACCAGTGAAGCTATAAGATCCAAAGCTTTTCTTTGTCAGGAGATTTCTGATTACTGATCAAGAAAACAGATCCATTCATGGTAACATCAAAAATAAAATATTTAGCATAACCCAGACAACAGTGTGGAGAAGTCCAAAGGGCCGGGGGGGCTGGGAGGGCAAAAGGGGGGACGCCTGTAATAGGGTACAAAATAAAAAAACAAAACAACAAAAAAGATAAGCACATGAAAAGATGTTCAACATGACTAATCATTAGGAAAATGCAAATCAAAACCACAATGAGATCCCACCTCACACCCATTAAAATGGTTACCATCAAAGAAACAAAACAAGTGTCGGTGAGTATGTGGAGAAATTGGACCCCTTGTGTACTGTGGTTGGCAATGTATAATGGTACAGCCACTGTGGAAAACAGGATAGCAATTTCTCAAAAAATTAGATTCAAGTTTACTGTATAATTCAGCAGTTCTACTTGTTATATAACCAGACGTATTGAAAGGAAGATCTCAAAGAGATGTTTGTACACTCTGCTCACAACATTATTTACAACAGCTAAAATGTGGAAGCAACCCAAATATTCATGAACAGGTGAATGGGTATGCAAAATAAATACAATGGAACATTATTCAGCATTAAAAAAGGACGGGAATTCTGACATATGCTACAATGTGAATGAATCTTGAAGACATTATGCTAAGTGAACTAAGCCAGTCACAAAAAAGACAAATATGGTATTATTCCATTTATATGAAGTAATTACTCAAAAGCATAGAGACATAAAGTAGAATGGTGGTTTCCAGGCTGGCGGTTAGGGAGAATAGAGAGTTACTGTTTAATGGGTATAGAGTTTCACTTTTGCAAGATGAAATGGGTGGTGGGGATGGCTGCACAACTATGTGAATGTACTAGATACCACTGAACTGTGCACTTAAAAATGATGGTGTGTACTTAAAATTTGGTAGAGTAGATCTTACATCAAATCTTTTTTTCTGCACATACAATAATAATAATAAACGGAGTAGTAGGAAACTTGGGAGGGATAGGTCTGTTTGTGGTCTTGATGGTGGTGATGGTTTTACAGATATATACTTACCTGCAAATTCATTGAGTAGTTGTATACATTACATCAACAGCTCTTTACATGTCAATCATATTTAATAAAGTTTAAAAATTAGTTGAGAAAGTCAATTTTATATTATGTGTATTTTACCACAATAAAAAAAAAAAAATTGGTGGGAAAAAAGCCAAGGAGAAAATTCTCTTGCCCCTAGGGATCCCTGATGGATTTTGAAATAAAGCCTAATAAAGAAGCATGTAGTTCATTAAATATCATTTTCCCAGGAGTGTCTGGTCTTTAAATAACTCAACATGTCTTTATATATCCCAGTTATAAAATTCATACATTTGTTTTTTAGAATGCTCTCCCCTAACACCTGATTTGTAATGATGTGTTGCCATATTTAAAGGAGAAAAGGGAATTTCCAGAGATGAGCAGCTTGCATGAGAATCTCTTCTTGCAACTGGCAGCCTTCAGAGGTGTGTGTCTGGGAACTCTTGGCAACTACTTGAATCTCAGCCAGTTTGGGTTGCCCTGTATGTCGACACTGAGAGGAAAGCTATTTGTAAGAGACCCAGACCTTTTCTCATCAATTAACTACTGTGAAGCTGTGCACATTTAACTCATTTCAAAAGTATTCTATGAAAAATGTTGAAATCGTTGCCCAACAATTGACTTTTCAGGTTTTATCAGAAGAAAAATGATTGGAATTTTCAGACACAGGAGTACTTTGTGAGAGCTTACCTTGCAAAAAAAGCAAGTGAAACATACACCATGCACTTTCCACTTACTATTTTTGTTCAAAATTTTTCAAATAGAGGTTCCAGTCAAGAACAGAATTCCCCTTCCTGTATTTGTTGGTCTTTATCTTGCAAATAACATGTGCCCAGTGGGAGTTAAGGCGATATGAGGGAGGGGCTGGTTAGTGGAGGCCTGTCCTGTATTCCTCATATCATGTAAGACAGTGAATATGACATTTGAAATATATAATTAACTTCTAATACTGTTTCCAGAATCTTTTGGAGCAAAAGTTAGACATTTTGACACCACCCATGAGGCAAAGCAAGCTGTCATATTCTAGGTCTCTGGACTGTGGAAGAAAAGACCATCTTCCTACCTGGGAGACTTTGAGAAAGTTGGAAAACACCCCTTAGTCTGAGTGTTCTCCTTTGTAAATAAAAAATAATGCTCTAAGAGCTTTTCCAAACCTACCAGCCTATGTTACAACTAATAATAATGATAATACTCAAGATTTTTGAATATTTCGTATTTGCCATACACTGGACTAAGTGTCTCTTAAAGTGATTTCAGCTAGGCAGCCATATCAAGGTACATATTTATGATAGTTTTATAACATTACATATAAAGAAGTGAAAAAATACAGGAGATAAACAATGTGTCCAAGGTCAGCTGATGTTACCAGATTTGAACCCAGACAGTCTACTGCCAAAGACAAGTGCTGGTCATGCCCAATAGCCACCCAGCACTGGCTCCATTTATAGAGCACAGGGCTGTTGAAAGAATTCTAAACAGGGTAGTGAAATAATCAGATTGTTCTTCTTTTCTGGTTTGCTCCCCTCCCTCTCTCCCTCAGTGTCTCCCAGTACTCCATCATGATTTATTTGGACCAATCAAGGGTTGGGCTGCCAGTTCACTATTTCGAATGCAAGTTACTTTACAAGTTTTTGTTCTGTTAAGATGCCTTGGCGAACTAAGAAGTCTTCCTTAGAGTGAATCTTATGGTCTACTTGCTTTCACAAGGGTTTATGGGTGAAACTCAGACACACACTTATTTGGAAAATTACAGTGTCTCAGTAAAAGGAATGTAAAGAAAGGCTAACAGTTGATTATGATGAAATTAAGCATCCTCTTAAAATAGAACCATTCTCGACTTCCTCTCCCCCAGCTTCCACCCTCCCCTCCAACACGTGTCATTTCACACTTGCATTGTTCTGTGCTGCAAATTAGCAGGAACCCTTAAGAAAATTTGCTAGTGTTGACACCAAATCCAAGTTTCATTTCTCAAGTTCTTTGTTGTGCTGTGGCCTCAGAAGCCTCTCCTTTGTGATAAGCAGAGACTAGGCACAGGGAACCAGGTGAGCTGCAAAACCTGAATCCCTGCCTTTAATTCGTATGATCATTTGCCTCCAAGTAGTCATTCAGTAAAGGGAAACAATAATCTCTGAGTTGCGCCCTGTGCATGGGTGGTGACCCTTTCGGCCCCTATTTGCTCAGTTAAAAAAAAGTTAATTTTCTATATCGGGACTGATTTGTTCTGTATCACTCTGGCTCTGACCCCATCTTACTCTTCTACCCTTTGCCCCGTTAGCCTCAATTTTTCTTCCTCTGTCCCTCCTTTCTTTTTTTTTCTTCTATTTTTCTTCTCTCCTTACTTTTCCCCTTCTTTTCTATTTATATGACCTTAATAGTTTATATGTCATGGTACAGTATCATAAATGCATTTTATAATAAAATGTATATGTATAGAAAAAATAGGTATTTTCTAGAAACAAAAGTACAGCGAGTGCCATGTCCTGTAATAATACTTAGCCCTGCACCTGCAGATTGAGTAGCCTGCACCCAGCGGAAAGGTGGAGAGAAGCGTTGGGTTTGCTGCTAGTGGCTGCCTGATTACCTGGACTGTGAAACCATCATGTACTCCACAGCCAAGCTTCAATGGAACAGTGCCGTTGGAATTTCATTTCTTAACAGAGTTGTGGCCACTCTGGTATCTTCACCTGGACTCATGTTGTTGAGGGGGGAAAATTAAAATAGCTCCTTCACAATGTTTTTTTATCTGAAAGCATGTTTATCCTAGTTGTATATTTAATGTGGATCTCAAAGAACAGGAGATAGCAAGAAGAATAATTTTCATGGGAAATGCTGCATATAGCCTCATGTTTGCTGAGAAATGCCAAAGCAAACCTTCTGAAGTATATACAGTGAGAATCTGGGTGAAGGCAGAGTAAGGAGTGTGTTTTGACCTGTTTTTGATTGATTTGAAAAATTATGGCTTTATTGTCCAGAGGTGAGAAAATTCCTCTGTATACACAGAGGATAGCAAGCTAATAAATCTGGCTAGAAATTGTCACTGATTAAATACATTTGGCAATCATGGGAGGCAAAGTTGGGCAGGTGGCTAGTACTCACATGCCAGAAATCTTGACTATAAATCAAACCCAATAGTACATCACTGGAATTTTGGAAACAAAGAAATAAAAAAGATAAAAAGGATTTTAATGCATTGCTAGTGCAGGGGGAACTATATCCATGAAGAATAATTATGAAGCTCTTGGCATAATTAGGAATCAAAGTACCATGATGCCTTGCCAATAGAAGTCATTTAATAAATGCTTTTTGATTGAATGAAAAAAGTAATCAGCCAACCTCTGATCTACACATGGTTATTGAAATAAATAAAAAATAAATAAATAAATAAATAGCAAGACAGATAGAGCAGTGATATACCAAAACGGAGGGGACAAATATCGATAGGGATGTGGGAAGTAAAGAGACAGAGGAGCCCGGCTGGGCATGGCTCACCAGTTGAGCATCGACCTAGGATCCAGGCGATCAGGGTTCGATTCCCGGTCAGGGCACATGCCCGGGTTGTGGGCTGCAGCTGATCAATGACTCTCTCATCATTGATGTTTCTGTCTGTTTGTCTCTCCCTCTCCTTTCCTCTCTCTGAAATCAATAAATATATATTAAAAAAAAAAAAAAAAGAGAGACAGAGGAGTCTAAAACACCCTGATGCCAATGGTAGAAAGAGAAATAGCTTGTATTCTAAAAGCAATTGTCACTAAAACTGGATTTACTGGATAATTAAAATAAGCACAGCAATGCAGTAATTCTCCTTTATTTTCATCTTTTTGTTTTTAGAATGTGTGTGTCTGTGAGAAAGAGAGAGAGAGAGAGAGAGAGAGGGAGAAGGAATGAGTTTGTGTTTCTACTATGCCAGGAATGCTGCAAAGGTAACAGTGATAGAGATACATTTAATAGATTTTTTAGTTCTGAAGAGAAAATGCTAGTTAGAAGGAGCGGGTAAGGTTGGTATTAGAAATAATGAGTTAATTGAGTTAGAGGTAACCGTGAGACCTGCAGGTGGTGGTGATGGGCCTGAACTCATCTGAGAAAACAAGAATGCAGACACAGTTTGGGAGTTAAATACAATAAAAGTTTCCGAAGAATTACTCTTTTTTTAAAAAAAATACATTTTTATTGATTTCAGAGAGAGGAAGGGAGAGGGATGGATAGAAACCTCAATGATGACACATGGATCGACTGCCTCCTGCACACCCCCTGACTGGGGACTGAGCCCGCAACACGGGCATGTGCCCTGACCACCGCTCAACCTCCTGGATCCTAGCGCAATGCTCAACCACTGAGCCACGCCGGCAGGGCCAGGATTACTCTTTTTGAAGGACCCAATTCTACCCAGTTAAGAGGACACATATTTACATAATACTGTTGAATAATAATGCTGCGTTTCTAAAGCTCAAGGGAGAACCGAAAATAAAATATCTTAAATTAAATATGCAAGTTCCCTTAATGCACTTTGACTTTCCTAGAAAGTTTTAAGCTTACAGCATATTAACATATCAGCAAACCTAATCAAGAGCTTCTCTTTTTTTTCCTTTTTTATTGAATTTATTGGGGTGACACTAGCTAACAAAATTATGCAGGTTTCAGGTGGCCAATTCTACGACACATCATCTGTACACTGTACTGTGTGTTCACCACCCCACGTCAAGTCTGCCCATCACCATTTATCCCCCTCACGCCCTCCTCACCTCCCCCAACCCCTCCCCTAGGCAGTCACCACACTGTTGTACATGTCCATGAGGCTTTTTTCCCTTTTTCTTTCTTTTTTGCTCAATCCCCCCACTTCCCTACCCAGTTCCCCACCCCCGCCAGCTGTCAGCCTGCTCTCTGTCCAAGAGTCTGTCTCCCTTTGCTTGTTAGTTCATTTTGTTCATTAGATTCCACATAGGCATGAAATCACATGGTGCTTGTCCTTCTCTGACTTTCTGCATAACTTTCCTCTGACCTGCTCCCTATGAAGTCCCTCGGTTCTAAGATTCACCTGCCAAGATGAAAGCTGTAGTCCGCCTGGAATTCTGCAGGAAAAGAAGCGCAGCTGAGCTGCTTGTTGTAGCAGTTCCGTTCTTCCATACATCTCAGCAGCGTTACTTTCTACCCCAGAGTCACTGCGAGCCCCTTGCGGATGAAAGGAGTCAGCCTGCCGTGTTTACAGCGGCAAAGTGAGACTACATAGGGAGGTGACTGTCAGAAGTTAGCCAGAATGTGAGCACTCACTTGATGCAATGCCCCTGGAGTATTTCAAAAGAATCAACTTCTTCCTAATTATTAATTATTGATGTAGGCCTCCTGGGGTAGAGAGCCAGTGGGGAAAGGAAGGAGCGGGGCCCGAGAGGCAAAGGAGGAATATCCGGCACAGCCAATGCCGTCTTATCATCGGCACAGTGTCAGAGGGATCTTACTGGGCAGTTCGCATATGTTAGCTCATTTCCTTCTCACAATAGTCCTAGGTAGGCTGTGGTCTTATTTTATACACTAAGAAGCAGAGGAGATGAAAAGTCAGAAAGCATCCCCTCTATGCCACAACTGCTCAGTGGTGGAAACCAGTTATAAATTTTTGCCAAAGCCCTGTTTTATCTACTGTACATTTTGCCTTTTTTTTTAAAAATGTAAGACATTTGGGAATTGCCTTGCTGATATGTAGCTGAAGCTTAGGGTACACGGAGAAAGAAGAGAGAAGAAATGCCCTGGGAAAGACAGCCTGCGATGCAGCAGGCAGAGCAGTGGCTCTCGTGGTGTATGTAACACAGTGCTTTTAACCAGGAGCGTCGTAATCAGGCGTGGGCCTTACAGAAGGACCTTTATAAGGGCGATTCTGAACTGGACCGAGGTGGTGCATTGGAGGGGAGAGTGGAGGAAAGCAGTGACCTAAGGGGAAAGGCAAGGATGGATGGATGGATGGATGGATGGATGGATGGATGGATGGATGGATGGATGGATGGGAAGGAGGGAGGCAGGGAGGGAGGGAGGGAGGGAGGGAGGGAGGGAGGGAGGGAGGGAATTAGTTAAGGAGTCTACCGATAAGATGATTTATGGCAAAATTTTGTATAATCATTGATGATGATCATTTTTGTTGTACCAATTACTGTTTTTGATACCTCGGTGATTTCATTACTCTCTAATCTCACCTTTTAAAATGTTTTTATTTCCTATACTGCATTATACTTATATACAATATATTTTTCCTGTGAATTCCTCTTTCCACATACTTCCTAACTTTTTATTTTAAATAAATGGAGTGGGAGGGGGGAAGAAGAATTATAAATAACAGGAAATAGGAAGTGGTTTTTGTTTTATAATGCTGATAACAAGTTTTTATTTCTTTTAGTTGTATGGTTAAAAGTGATCATACAATGAGGAAATAGACAAGGTGGGGGGTCCCAGGCTGCCTTATGGAATTGATGACATCCACATTGGTGGGGTTTTAGAACTACTTATGTTGCCCTAGTGACGCCTTGGTTACTTAAGTGCCAAAAAACTTCAGTTTTCCCCTTCGACCCTCACCAGATATTTTCAGCCTAAAGAGCACTTTGAAATCTTAACTGCACCCTTATTTTGTCATCACAAATGTGTGCCTTTGCACACAGAATTACTTATAAAGTATCCCTATATTATATTTTGTCTTTTCAAGTGTAAACATTGTACATGACAGTTAATAATGCAAGCACATGTCCATGTATTGATTATATTATAAGAGCAGTCACCTTGATACAATATCAATGAAGAAAATTAAAAGAGAAAAAATGCTTTCAAAAGACCTCATCTGACTTTTCTAGAACATAACTAAAAGTAAAAGACGCCTTTCATATTATTTGCAGTTCTGCCTAAAATTTCCGTCCTCATATTTTGACCTACTTTTTTTTTCAGAACCTCTTACATGTTCCCTTTTCCTAATTTATTCTCTTATCTCCCTTTCTTTGTTCCTGTTTTCCTGAACTTTCATAAAGCTTTCAGTTCTAGAAAGCCTACTTCATCTCTCATTAATTACCCTCTTCTCTCAGCTCTTTTACTTTCATGAAACGTAAAGGTTGCCTTTGGTAGCTCTTTGTTCAAAGTGCGATCTATCAAAACACTGTGTACAGAATGATATTATTAACAAAACCTCACGTTACATGTTATGTTTCACAAGGCACGTTTAAATCCCTGAGTCATGTTGTTTAACAACCCTTTGCTTATACCAGTGGTATACTGGTAAAAGTCTTACAACTGGGTCTTTTGGGTAGAAGGAGCCCTAGCTTATAATGTTTGCTAGTTCCTGTGATATAAATATATCCATCATGCCTAATTTCAAGCTACCGACACGACATCACTGAACATGGGGCTAGGAAGAGGTGTTCACAATTGGCTCCCACGAGCCAGCCTGAGCCAGTTCCTGCACACACCAGAACTGAAATTCAGGAAAATTCGTGAGTTACATGAGCTCCCACAATGATAAAAGACAGAGCTGGCATTTGGATCCAGGTCTTTTGACTCCAAATAAATTCTCTTCACAAAATAGACTATCATTCAAAGATATGATTGTGTCTTAGGTTGGTCTCTTAGTGCCAATGGGTCACAATAGAGCCACTCTGTTTGAGCCGCCCCATTGCATCCTGCAGGCCAGCTGCATTGTGCCTGATGCAGTGACGGACCACGTGGTGGACCTGCCACGATTGCCTGCTCCCAAGAAAGTAAGGCTGTAAAATAAAACTCTGTTTTTGTTGGGCTATGGACCACTTGTTTCAATTTTATGAGCTAAACTCTAATCCAAGTATGGTACTATACTAGTAAAATTATATTCATGATTCTTCAATAGATACCTTCAATATAGTCATTATGGAAATTATTTTTTTTTTAATTTTCCCAAGCCAAGTGTGTCTGAAGTAGAGTCTTCCCTCCGGGAAACCCTTCCTAATATTCTATGCCAGTTCCAATCAGACACTTCCCTGACCGTCACAGGAAGCATTAACCCTTTAGTATTTCATAGTCTACTTTGACATGGAAATGATATCACTTGCAGTTTAAATGTGCATTTTTTTATTACTCTGATGCTAAACATTCATTCAGGTTTTCTGGTCATTTGTATGTTTCTTCTATTAATGATTTTTTTTCCATGTTTCTGTTTATAGTTGTTTTCAATAGCTATGTAATTTTTTTCCTTTTATTGAATACATATCTTATAGTGTAACATAAATTAGTCATAATTTATTTAACCAGTTCGCCATCATCAATATTTACATACTTTCCAGTTTTTCACTTTTATAATCAATGTTGTGATTTTTAAAATGGTGTCAGTATTTTTTTATCATTTCCCTTGGGGGTGATTCATAGACTTTTCCCTTGGGTCAAATGTTATGTGGACATTTAAGGATTCTGCTTTATACTGCCTAGGTTTCCAGCAGAAAAGTTGGGCAGTGTAGGTGCCCCTCTTTTGGCTCTCATATTTGCAGAAGAATGTGCCTTTAGTCCCTGTTTTGGGCCCCATCTTAGAAATTTGCTTTGGCAGAGGTTCTGCTTGGGTAGGATATCTGAACAACTTACCCGCTGGCGATTAAAGATGAGAAGCTGCTGCCAAGCTTTCCAAAGCTCAAGCAAATGCCTTTGAATAATATTATTTCATCGACAGGGAAACCTCTATGATTGCTACTTTGAGTGGTAGACCAGGGCTGAAAGAACCGAGGTGGGATTAGAGCCTCCTTGAATTTTGTGCAGTTAGGAAATCTGAATTTAGGAGAGAAGAAGATTGTTGCAAGTATTATCCCCATGATCTTACCGTCAGAACAGTGAAAGTGACAGTCCTGGAGATACTTAATTTAGTCAGTCTCTTAGATACCATTTGCATGCCATCACTCAAAAAAGAAATTTCCTAAATCAGTGAAAATATAAAGAAAACCCACAGTGTAGAAGCAAAGACTTATGCAGGGTGCATACGCTCTTCTAAGGCCTTCTGCCCTCGGGTCCTCACTCAGCCTCTTACCTGCTCTGACAGACTGGAAGTCTCTGGTCCTCTATGGTGGTTTCTACTTCTCAGGATGCTCTGAGGTTTTATACTAGTCTGTTGGCTTCAACCGCATGTCCAGAACACTCTATTTTCTTTCTTTCTTTTTTAGCTTGACTCTTTTTTGAATGTATTTTAGTATCTGCTAACAGATTACCTTATTTTACATTTTAGCCAAACTATATCTAAGCCCACTTAAATCAAAATTATCTTAGCAAGACTTCTGGAAAAGAGAACCAAAGAAAGGAAATAACTGGAGAAAGATTTATTTGCAATAATATTTAAAAGAGGATTTCTGCTAAACTTATGCGATAAAGTAAAATGAATAGTTTCGGATATTAAATTACTGTTAACACTTTGCAACTAATAAAATCAACCTATTTATTAAACACTTTCTAAATCCAGGTACTATGCTAGGCAACACAGGTCCTGGACATATCATTTATCCTGTAATAAGCCATAGATTTAATAGTCTGACCCCCACATAACATGGGCCATGCAAATAATCTTCCAGCTTCTGATTGGCCTATGTGGATATTCACAACACTGACTGATATTTTCTGTCTCAAACTCCAATTTGGTATTTACAGCAGCATGCTTTTAATATTCAAATTTAACTCTAATAATCCTGTTCCATTTTTCTCAATTTATGACTTTCATCACTCAACTTAAAAGATATTTATTAAAGCCTGTTGAGGTGAGCAGATGAGTTGCAGCACAAAAGTCAGAGAGTTTGATGAGAGGATAGCTTTTATTAGAACCATGAGGCCACTACGCTTGAAACATACATAATATTAAGAACAACAGTCAGTTAGTGAGTGGTCTGCTAGGTGTCAGACAAGATTTTAAGTGACTTTCATGTCTTATTTCCATTTTTCAGAATAGCCCAACAAGGCAGGTATCCTCTTTCCATTTCATAGTAAGAGAAGAAAGGTTAGAAAAGTTAAGTGATGAGTCCATATTCTTCCACCTTAAGAGCCATGCAAACTGCTTTCTGACATAATCCTAGCATAAGGCATTTTGAAGGACCCATCCTCATTATAAGATACAAAGTAAAATATGTTCACATATCATATTAAATAGAATTTTCCTATATTTTGACAGGTTTTTCAAGGTTATTATTGTAATTATTTAGTTATAAGAATATCACTCAACTTACGATTAGCTTTGATTTATCAGAAATTTGGGGGAATACATGACAATTATTGCTGAGTTTATTTTCAAATATAATATTTGTCTGAATACCAAATTTAGTAGTTATATATAAACAAAATACATTTTGAAGACATTGAATTAAATATTTATTACTTTCAAATTTTTGTATTGTGCCAATACACATTTTTCTGGTCTTAAAACACATCTTGCCCTTGGCACTTTGACTTGAATGCCTGTCGAAAGAACTGGGACTGGAATCCATTTTAGTCACAAGTTAAAGTCTATACTTTTTAAAACAATATATTTTCATTGGTTTCAGAGAGAAGAAAGGAGAGAGGGAGGGAGAGAGAAACATCAATGATGAGAGAGTCACAGATCCCCACTGGGGATTGAGCCCTCAACCTGGGTATGTGCCCTGACCCGGAATCAAACCTCAATCTCCTGGATCCTAGGTCAATGCTCAACCACTGAGCCATGCCAGCTGGGCAAGTCTATAATTTTTTCTGTTCTGTTTTGTTGAGAAAAAAATGACTGAAGACAACATGACCTAGCACATATAGTATGCCATAGAACATCTCTGTAAGTGTTGAGGCCAACCTGAGTAATGGAAGGTATTGTGTTACTGTGGTTTATGGTAGGTGAAGTCCTCCAGATTATGCTAATCCTCTGCATCACAGATATCTAAAGTTTTTATTTTATGTATCTTATCACCTCAAGAAGATGTTGAGGTACATAGATCCTATTCTACTTTTGCTGCCTGTTCCATAGGAGTTAGTGTGAATTACATGCATCATATAGACTCACTACGTGCCAAGTGATGGACCTCTTCCTAGAAAATTAAGTCTGGGCTTGGGAGGAAGGATGAACCAAGGAGATTGCTGGAGACACAGACGTTCCTGAGAAGAATGTATGAACAGGAATAATGGGGTCATGGCATTGTTAACAATGCAGTACCTTCTGCCCTGGCCGGGTGCTCAGTTGGCTGGAGCATCGTTCCATACACCAAAAGGTTGTGGGTTCCATTCCCTGTCAGGGCACATACCTGGCTTGTGGGTTCAATCCCTGGTTGGGCGCCTACAGGAAGCCACCAATGGATGTTTCTTTCTCTCTCCATTCCTATCTCTCTAAAATCAATAAAAAGATATCCTAGGGAGGGGGAGAATTAAAAAAAAAATCAGTATCGTTTTTTTTAAAGATATTTTAATTGATTTTGAGAGAGAGAGGAAGGGAACATTGATCAGCTGCCTCCTGCATGCCCCCTAACAGGGATCTAGCCTGAAAACCCGGATATGGGCCCTGATGCGGAATCAAACTGGTAGCGTTTGGGGGCACGGGATGACACTCAACCAACTGAGCAACAACAGCCAAGACAAAAATGTAGTATCTTTTATATATGTAAATTACTTTACATATAGGTTAGGAAAATACATTCAAAATCAACTTAGGATGGCAACCCAGTTTGTTTTTTCATCAAATACAAGAAAACCAAACTCTTGCTCTCTGATCTCGCCTCCTTCCCCTCAGGTGTGTGTGCTAGCTCCTCTGGGAAGGCGGCCCACTTGTTTGTTTTCAGCATCTCAAGTATGTTTCCACCTCAGAGCCTCTGCATTGGCTGGTCTGCCCGCCTGAATCGCTGTTCTCCTGGACAGTTACATGGATGGCTCTTTAATTTATCCAGGACTACTGAAATGTTACTTCCTACGTAAAGCAGTTGACCTCCAATATAACACATAAAATATTAAATAAAGTAAGAACATATCTTAACCAGACTACCTGAAATATTCAACCCCCATGAGGAAATTCCATTTCCTTGCTTGGATTTACTTTCCCCATTATTCCTGGCACTGATAACTCAGAGCTTTGTCATAAGATCAAATGAGTCAATCCATGCAAAGTGCTTGGAACAGCCCTTGGCACCTGGTAATTTCTACATAAATGTCTATTGAATCAATAGCTCATCTACCACATTTTGCAGAGAAGAACTGGAGTCTCAGAAGTTAAGTGCCACGTGCCCGGTTGGACGGGGTCCTCAGTTTCTGTTGTAGAACCCAAGGCTCACTGTGATTATGGTAGTTAACTAACTCTTCAGTCTCCTGCTGCTGAATGGCCTTTCCACGTCTCAACATTTTCTCAGCTGAAGCAAATAAATAGTAATCTAATGCAAGGTCCATTTCTGACTTGACCAAACAAAACTAAATATTGGAGACCAATGGGCCACATTGAAGGTCTATTATCTTTTTACATGCAAAGAGGAGAGGTTTGTTAACATTTCGCAACCATCAATACCAAGCTCTGTAAGTACTTTTCAGGCTTTTCCAAACATGTACGTCTACGCCTAATGCCAGAGGAGTGAACTTGACCTATAGAGGTTTGCGCTGCTCCAGAGGGGAGCAACTGCAAGCATGAAACGTATCTGAATGCTAGCGTTTTACCTCAAGAAGTTATAAAAATTTTGCATTCAACTTTACATTGTATCTATGTGCTTTTTAATGAGAAATAAACTTATTGCATTAAACTTATGATGACTTTGGGTTGATTTTTTTCACTGCAGCCTAGTTTATCATAACAATAGGTTAGTATCAGAAGTAGACTGCGCTATGACCTAAATCTTAAATGTGTGTCATTTTGTGTGTGCTTTTATAGATAAATAATGACCTCACTTCTTTATCACTAATTAAAATTGGCATGCCAGCC
Source organism: Miniopterus schreibersii (assembly GCF_964146895.1). Taxonomy (NCBI): domain Eukaryota; kingdom Metazoa; phylum Chordata; class Mammalia; order Chiroptera; family Miniopteridae; genus Miniopterus; species Miniopterus schreibersii. The sequence goes on along the minus strand of NC_138111.1, from coordinate 61,758,226 downwards.
CGGCCAGGTGTGGCTCAGTGGTTAAGTGTCGACCTAGGATCCAGGCGATCAGGGTTTGATTCCTGGTCAGGGCATATGCCCGGGTTGCGGGCTGTAGCCGATCAATGACTCTCTCATCATTGATGTTTCTACCTCTCTCTCTCCCTCTCCTTTCCTCTCTGTGAAATCAATAAAGATATATTTAAAAATAAATAAATAAATAAATAAATAAAATAAAATTGGCATGCCAGGGCACGTACCAGTTTTGTTTGTTGACTTGCAATATTTCCTGCCATACTTAGATGCTTCCAGGGGACCAGGCTCCCCACTTTGAGCAAGGATCTGGATTTTGTTCCACTTCTGTTATTGTAGAAATGGCTTTACTTTCATGTCTCTGCTTCCATATCATAGTTGACATGCTTTGGAAATTCACTTTATGCAACAGTATCCACCTTCTTGGCTATGGATACATATGTGTGTTTTTTTCCTTCTAAACTTCTCATATATTGACGTTGAAAATGAGAGAAAATGTCAATTTGGGGCAAGTAATATCACAATAAAGTAACATTTTCTAGCATACCTCATATTGAATTTAATGGATAAAGTGTGTCATTAATAAATTACTTGTGTATTTGACTTTTGTTCTATTTTTTTGTTTCTACGAGCACATAATTGACCTGTCTTATTTTGCACTGAGAGTTTACCTCAAGGGATAGAATGAATGACTTTTCCTCTGTGTGTTTCTAGTGGGGTCACTGATCAGTTGTGCCCATGGCCTGGGACCGACTTGCCAAGAGAACCTTGATAAAGCACATGCAAATATTGCCTCTGATTCCAGTGATTTTGTGGGTTTTCACAAAATAAGGAAGTCTGCTCTTTCCCATGTGCCGAGCGAGGTGGTGGCTTCAGCTCCGATAATCTAATGAATGAAATAGGCATGGCCTCATGCCAAAGGGCACTAAATACAAAAAGATGGGGCGACTTTAGTTCTTCTATCTTGCAATGAAATGAATGCATCCTCTACCTGTGTTCATTTTCCTAAAGAAAACGACAAGGGGTTTGGGCTGTGAATTCCATTGCTAATTTTGCTCTTTCTTTTAGCTACACTGTGCTCATTTAGAAAATGAAATGGATTATTTCCTTCACAGAGGATTTTCTTTCTTAATAAGAATCTATGTGTACTGTATTCGGTAATAAAAAAGAGCTCTAGGTACAGCTCAATACTAATAATTTTTTTCTCACATGGTAACCCTACCTACCCGCATACATCTTCTGAGAGGTTTAGGAAACAAAAGACATCAAGGGAGGAAAGGTGATATTAATCAGCACTCCTGTGTCTGCCTACCTTTTAAACCAAAGGAATATCTTCTTTCAAAAAGGCTACAGTTTAGGGAAGATTATGTACAGAGTAGGAAGAAAAGACGGAAGGGAGGAAGGGAAAGTGCGAGGCAGGAAGGGAGGAAGGGGGTGGAGGAGACAGGAAACATCGGCGTACCAGCGGTGGGGAAGGCAGGGAAAGGCATTCTTCACTGCGCTTGGATTCTCTTTCCGTGATGGAGGAAACAGTCTCCTTTTGATTTGTCAACAGAAACTGCCTTTCCTGGTCCTGACAGCACTGGGAACTGGGGCTTGCTGCCGGTGAGGTTCCCAAAGGGAAAGGCCTGCGGGTGCAGCTCACAGTCTGTATGCAGAGTGAAAAACCCTCCATCGGCAGGAGACTTCGGGGATATCAGATAAGGCTTTGAAAGTGAGCCATTAATTCTAAGGCTACTGGCTGGGCACCCTTATTTTGATGAATTAATTGGTAATTTCATCTTAGTTACCCCAGACAGGGACTTTGATGCAGAGATTCTACTGTAGGGAATTTATTTGGAACTTAACCCAAAAAATCACTGGTAGGAGTGAGGGGAGTGAGACAAGAAGAAGGGAGACAGTAAAAGATGGTATTAACCAAGTTAGCCCTCCTGGTGCCTGGAGGTGAACCCTGGTGGGGAGCTCTGGCAGTCAGCATGGGAACCCTTTCCTCATGGTAACCCCACCTAAGAGGCCGAAAGTATGGCTAGGCCAACTCCCATTGGTCATCATTTGGTGGTTCTAGGGAAAGGGGAAGGAGTGCTAACTCCTGGCACCGCTGGCGTGCCCTGCTACACCAGGGCTCTGCACTGTGTAAAGAAAGCTACTGAGCAGAGAAATGGAGGTGCTGGAACCTGAAGCCAGGCTGATACGGTCCACATGCTAAGGCTTCATGTCGGCGCCCGGCGACTGATCTTGCCTTGCATTCCGCTCGGTAGCTCTGTATCTGCTTTTTGTTACCAACCATCACCCCTCCTCCTCTTTAGAATAGTTGTTTGGACTTGCCTTGTATTTCACTCTATTGCTATTAATATGATCACACCTCCCCTAACTCAAGGATAACATTAGAAGCTTTTATTTGGAAATCAGCAAAACACCAGATCTTGAGTCAGATGCTATAGGCTACGCTGCTGAATGTTCAGTTTACTATCTTAGCAACTCAGTTTCATCCCCCAGTTTCCTCGTCTGTGAAGTAGGGATAATGTCATTTGCCATGCTAAACTCCCAGAGCAGGACTTAGGGAGTTAATAGAAAGTGTGATCTACCAAACGTCAGTCTTCTTATCCTATGTTCCAGAATGTGAGTTCCATGAGGGCAGTGTTTGTGTTGTTTATTGCTGCGTCCCCAGTGCCTAGAAGAGTATGTGTCACGTAGTAGGAACAACACACATAGAAGAAATACTCAAAAAAGTCAATATTGAAATAGGTAGTCTTCAGTTCAAATATCAGCTTGCTGGCTGCTTGATTTCAGGCAAGGTTTTAATCTCTGTAAGGAACTTTTTCTGAGACACTCATCAGTCAGATATCTTCTTCACAAGAGTGTCTTAAGAATTAAGATTGGCCCTAATAATATATCCCCCCCAACATCATTCACAGTCTCATCCTTGGGGTATTCCCCACATCTAGAGTTAAAAAATAATAACCTGTTAAACTTCTCATTCAAATTCTGATAGTCAAATCCACATCTTTCCCATTGAATACAGTTGCAATCATTCTATTGTGTTGATATTCTGCTCTGAATTAATAAAAAAATAACTCACTCTAGAATCTTATCTTTGATTAGCCTATTCACATTTTGGGAACATCGCTTTGAATGATCAAAATTTATTGTCTTAGGCATATCTGTGGCTACTTCTGAAATATTCTTAAATTAATATATGTCCAACACCATGCATATAGTGGGAACTTAATGATAATAGTGACAGTAGTTAAAATAGCTACATTTATTGAGCTCCTGCTAGGTGGCAGTCTCTATCTGAGCATTTTATAAATATTAAGTCCTTTCACATCAATCATACAAGGTAACTGTGATTAGTCCTATTTTAGAGATGGGGAAAATGAGGCATGGATATGTTAATTAACTTAGCCAGGGTCCTCGTTCTTGCCCATGGAAGGATTCAGATTTCAGCTCTGGTTTTCCTGATGCCAGGGTTTATGCTTAATCCATCACACGGGCTATCCATTGTTTTCTCCCCTTCAGATAGCATAAACTCTCATTTACAAGTCATTTAACCTTACATCATCCAAATGAGGCTGGAACTATTATTATCTTCCTTCTATAAATTCAGAAATCATAGCTCAAGGAAGTCACATGACTCATAAGTGTACAGAGTTAATGAACAGCATGGACAGGACCCAAAGTCAGTCTTCTTTCTCCAGAGTGTGTTGAGTATAGAGCATGACTTTTCTCTCAAAGAGGAGCCCTCCTTCCCTCACACATACTGTCAACTGGGTCCTAATTAAAAGAGAAAATATTTTAATTGGCTAAAGATGGTAATAGCTGAGGTATTATTTTATAGACACATCATTGTGGATTCAACAGAGTAGGATCTCCTCATTAAGCCCCCCTTTTCACCCGTAGACTTCCAGTACAATGCAGCCCACCTGCCTATAGCAGGTACTTCATAAATGTTGCATAAATGATCCAGCTATTTATTACATTCAAAAAATAATTATCGAGCACCTCCATATGCCAGGGAAGTGTCAGGCATCAATTAAGAACATACCAGCAATAGAAAAAAACATGATTCCTAATTCTGGAAGGACCCAAGCCTAATGAATGATGTAGACATTAAATAAACACACACATATACATATTCACATACACAAATAAATGCATAATTAAAAACTGTGATAAGGGTAAAGGAAAAGAGCAGGCAGAGTGTGACAAGAGAAAATAATAAGGCCTTTATTTGGGGAAGGCCTTTTTGAGGAAATGATAACTCATAAATAACAGAACAACAGATGATTCCCAACTGCCCCAACTCCCATGCCCTAGGCAAGAACTCAGGCACTGGATATTTGATTACAAGATAACACTATCTATTTCAATATAAGAGCTAATTTCCAACGATTAAAACTGGGTCTATGCAAAAACACATGAGGGAACTTTCTGATGGGTTGAAAATATCCTACATGCGATTATTTGAATTTATTAATTTGTCACAGTTCATTGATTTTCACAGTTCAACTCTGTGGATTGTATTATACATAATTTATACCAATACAAAGTTGACTTGAAAATAAAACTGGATTTAAGTTAATGGGCCAATAAGCAAGCAAACTAAAGATGAATTAGAATTTCCCCGACTCTTGCCTACATCTCTGTTCGGTGGTTCTACATGCCTGAGAGTCGCTCGCTGTTGGAATGGTGCCTGCATGCAGAATAGGTTTCTCTTCCATCTGTAACAGTAGTTCTTTCTGACTTGTCAGGTATATCAGACACTTTTTAAACTAATGCTGCTAAGATAGAAAGGCGAAGAAGATAAAAGCTTTTTCAATGATGTGTGAGGCTGAATTTTTTTTGATACTCTGGCTACATTTGGGAGGTTTTTATATCACAAATGAAAAATAACAAGAGCATCACGATAATGCCTTTTGTTTATAAAATTCTTAGCTCTGAAGAAACCAAATGGCTCTGCATGCATGTCTTCATTAAATTGTTTCTACCCGAGAGAAGTTAAATGCGTGCGTAGTAGCTGCATTTACAGGGAGGGATCTGGAGCATAAGAAAGTTTAGGAGCTGGCAGACTTATGTATATATCAGGTTCTACTGGGGCTGTGATCATGAACTCCTTTGTGAAGGTTTTTTTCTTTTATTTTTGTGACATTCAAAGGAAACCCTCTTCTATTCTCTGTGCATATGACAACACTTTAATAGCAGGAGAGCAGTGGAAGCTGTTCATAAACACCAAAGCTGGAAATACTGGCTATGCCATTTCTTTATCCCATACTTGATAGATTGATACATAATGTGATTTAACTAGATAATTATTAAGTAATACGAGGCTTCGGGGTAAACACCCATTATGCATGGATGTGAATTAAGATTTCACAGTAAAAGGTTCTTCTATTGTTGTTTGCGAAACAATTTGAAACCTATTTGTGCTGAAAGAAATAGTTTAATGCCGTCGTCACCTGCCGGATTTGAACAATGGGGAGGCTGTTTGCTCAAGATGCATGGCAGGCAGCCTTGTGCCGGGAAAGCCGGAGACTGGAGGCTGTGACCTGGGGTGGAATACAGCTCAGGCATTTAGCCAGACAATCTTGGGCTATGAAGGAGAGTTGTAAAGATTAGGTAAATGAATGCAAAATATAACATATTTTCTGGCAGATAGTAGACATTCAAAAAAATTGGTAACTGTTATGGGTAAAGTGGGCCCATCAAGTTATAAAAACTGAGTTTGATTCTAATAAAAATAGAAAACAGATTGCTCAGTTACAAGAGACATCAATTTTTCCAGACCTCAAAAATATTCTCCATGTGACTTATCAAAATACTCAGGGAAATGTAGCAATGTTCCAAGTCCTGGCACAGGGAGAGAGGAAGGGGAATGTGACATGTGGAACTCAGTGCCAGGAATAGACTAAAACTTGATTTGCTCCAAATTTAGAAATGTATGGTGCCGTCTATATGTAATTGAAAATAAAAATATTACTCAACTGCAAAATAAAATCTTATATTTCTGTTGAATTTAAGATAGTTTCTAGATTTTCCGGTTGCAAAGACCTGAATGCATTTGTCACAGTGAAGTTTTCCCTTTTGTGTAAGAAGGTGAGATGCTTGTTTGGCTTGCTCTTTAGGAACGTGACTGGGCTCCCCGCAGGGCGATGCATCACTGAGTGGGGCTGATTGCGGAATCTTCTAGGAGATGGGGCAGAAGTTAAGGCTGTTGATGTCTAGAGGTCCTGAGGTGATAGGAATGATGCCTTTGTGCCATGGTGGTCATTCCCAGGAATCTGGGAACCTAAAAGGCTGCCACCTTTGTTTTAAAGTAAATTACCAATAGGCCATCTACACTCCAGGTAATAGCAAGAGTAATTGCCTTGCCCTGGCCGGTGTGCCTCAGTTGGTTAAGTGTCTTCCCATGAACCTAAAGGTCTCTGATTTGATTCCCAGTCAGGGCACATGCCTGGGTTTTGGGCTTGATCCCGGCAGGAGACAGCCAAACAATGTTTCCCTCTCATTGATGTTTTTCTCTTTCTCTCTCTCCTTCTCCCTTCCCCTCTCTCTAAAATCAATAAAATATATTTAAGAAAAAGAAAGAATAATTGCCTTGAATCTAGACGTTGAATGGAGAAAAAAAAAATTCCCTAAAAATTTTAGTAACCATAAGCAGCCCAAAATGTATGGTTTGCAGCCTGAATTTAGTCTACCTGGGGGATTAAAAACAAACATACAAACAACAAAAAAACAAAACTTTCAAGCCAAATGTTTAAAGTTGCTGCAGCTTGATAAAGCTTATAATAAGTGGCTGGAGAGAAGGCAAAATATATTTGGATGAATCCACATTTGGCTCAGTCATCAAAGAATACCCACAGATAAAGCTTCAAAGAATATGAACTTAAAGTCAAAAATCACAAAATACACGTGAAAACACCTTGAATAGGCAGGCCACAGATGAGAATCATGCATCTTCAACCTCATAATCACCAGATGGATACACGTTAAAATCAAGAGTGAGGTACAAGATTGGCAACAGTTAAAAGTCTTATATTATCAAGGTTTGGCAAAGATGTGGAACAAGCAGAATCGTTTAGAGTCCATGGTTCAAATAGACAGATTTGAAAAGCAGCTTGGCAAATCATAGTGCAGATGAATATACGCATACATGTTGCCCAGCGATTCCACTGCTAGCTGCAAACCTAAGGGAAAACATTACTTATGTGTCCCACAGCTCCCAGGCCGGAAGACACATGCATGAATGTTAACAGCAGCAATGTTTACAGTAGAAAGTGCTGGAGAAATCTCCAGTGCCATCCACGGTGGAACAGACGGGGGGTGTGATAGTCACGTAATGCAGTGCCCATCCAGCAGTAAGGGTGGACAGCCTGTAGCGACATGCAGCAACCCAGCTATCGCAGGGACAAAAACGGGGGGGGGAAGGCAAGGCTGGTTCCGTAGACTTTAAAAACATGCAAAGTAGGATGTTATATTTGGGGATGTTAACCAGTGTGGTAAAGCTATGAGGAACAATGAGAGGATGATAAAATGCTAAATTCGGTGAATGTGACTGCCTTTTGGGGCAGGAGGGATAGTGGCTGGTGTCAGTGATGGGCCTGTGAGGGCCTTAAAATAATGGGCGTTTTTATTGCTTACACTGGGTAGTAGGTACATAGTGCTCATTATATTGTAGTTCTTTATCCCTAAACAATGTTTATAAACATTCTTTCTGTATATTCAATACTTAATTTTTAAAAAATTGTATAAACTCTGTAGACTCAAAACATGCACAATAGCCCTCTTATTCCAGTATAAAATATAAAAGCGTCACATTTCCCTTTATCGTGGCTGAAAGAAAATAATTATTTGTGATGTTTTTCCACATATTCATGCTCATGAGTTATTCTAAGTAACCTCTACCTTATAATAAGACTACCTGGAATAGTCTGCTTTTTACAGTTAGAGGCCCTGTATTGAAGAATATTGGACAAACATTTTCATATGCCATTGTGTGTCCATGAGTTTTTGTTTGTTTGTCTTATTTGTTCATTTGTTGTTTTCAGTTTTCTGTCCCACACGAGTGAAATCTCTTCCTGTCTGACTTACTTCGCTTAGCATGATATTCTCAAGATCGGAAATGTTGTCAGAAATGGCAGTATTTCATATTTTCTTGTGACCCAGTAGAATTCCATTGTGTGTGTACATATACAAATATATATATATGTGTGTATATATATCATTATTAATCAATGTCATCCCAATAAATGTAATTAAAATTTAAAAATTCTCATATACCACACAAAGCACTGCTTTGTTGAAGTGATCAGCTATGATTATTCCCTAAGTGTTCAATTTTTAAAAAAAATATATTTTTATTGATTTCAGAGAGAGGAAGGGAGAGGGAGAGAGATAGAAACATCAATGATGAGAGAGAGTCATTGATCGGCCGCCTCCTGCATGCCCTCAATTGGAGATCGAGCCCACAACCTGGGCATGTGTCCTGACCGGGAACCGAACCACGATCTCCTGGATCCTAGGTCCATGCTCAACCACTCAGCCATGCCTGGCCCGGCTAAGTGTCCAATTTTTATAGGTTGAAGGCTGATTCCATCAGCTTTAGAATTATTCATTGGGTTATATACAGGGTGTCCCCCAAAAATGTATATACACTTTAACTGATAGCTCAATTTTGAAAATGAAATGTACTTTAATAAACACTGCCTTTATAACTATTCAAAGCGGGGACACCCTATACTTCTCTTATCTTCCTTCATAATTATTTAAAATATATTTGTTGATTGCTGTGAGTGGGAAGAGAATATGTGCTGTTTTAGGTCGGTATGAAACAGAGGAAAACGGAGTAAACACACACAGACCCACATGAGTGGAGTCGCCCTTTCTCTGGTGGTGTCTTTGGGTAGCAAATGAAGGTGCAACTAGAAACCTGGCCTCTGTCATGCGCAGATCGGAGCCAGAGGACACAGCCAGCTTCAGCAGGATAAACTTGGGCAGCCCTGACCTCTGTGAGAGCACTTTGTATCTTTTGCCTTTAAAGGAGAGCTGCAACTCTATCTGATAAAATCTTTGCTCCCACAGATCCTCACAGGCAGAAGGATATCAGTCAGCCATGTGCTATCTGTACAGTTCCCAATATTGAAGTCTAACTTAGTTGAAAGAACAGACAGTCCGTCCTTGTTGATATTCCTCTCAAAGTCAATGATCGTGTTTGAGTTCCCAGAAGGCCTAGAACTGTAGTATTTTATTAATGGTGAGTTGTAGGAAGATATATATCGAACTGCGTTATTTCATTAAAAATAGAGTTCCCACTGTTCTCAAGGATATTCAGGTTTCCCTAGTAAATCCCAGGTGCCATCCTTCTTCTCTGAATCTGTGGCTAAGGCCTCTTGCAGTTACCCAGAAAGGTATGCTGAGAAAGCCCACGCATACATATTTGTCTGTGATCATCTCCTATTTCTTCAGGAAAGAAGCACAATTCATAGAGGATTCAGTACATTGGAGACTTCCAGGGCAAGGTTATATTTTAAATATTTTATCTTTTGTTTACTTCATTTCCTTCTGCTTCATAATTTTCCCTGAGCTGTACAAACCTGCTTCCTGGCCACAGAGCCTCATTTTATTTGTCTACAAAGAGGAAAACAGCGTTATAAAGCGTAACACCATTCATGCCTTCTGTGTTTCTCAGAGCAGAGGCGTGAATTTGAATACAGAGACCTCTCCCCCCAACCCTGATTGTGGTTCTCCTTAGATCAAACTAACCTCTGCATGAATTCACTTCTGTATAACTTTTCAGCAGCTCTGAGAAAATAATCCAGTCTCAGTAAGTCAAGTGGATTTTCAGTCACTTCAGGTGAGGTTATTTATGCCCTAGCAGGAACTTGGAGCTGGGAGTAGCAATTCAGGTAAAGCAAATGGTCTAGGCATAGAGATTCTGAGCAGAGTCTTTAAGAGAATGGAAGGAAAGAAGGTAATACTTCCTTAAAATTGGCCTTAAAAACATGTCTATGCGGCTGTAAAAAAGAAGGATCTCCTACCCTTTAGGACAGCATGGATGGACCTGGAGAGTACTGTGCTAAGTGAAATGAGTCAGACAGAGAAAGACAGATATCACATGGTCTCACTTGTATGTGGAATCTAATGAACAAAATAAACAGACAAACAAAATAGGCCCAGAGGCACGGATGCTTGGGACAGACTGACAGATCTTGGGGGGGGGGGGGGGAAACAGGAAGAGATTAACCAAAGAACATATATGCATATATGCATAACCCATGGACACAGACATTAAAGTGGTGATGGTCTGGGAGGGTAGGGGTTGGGTGGAGGGGGGCAAAGGCGGAGGAATGGGGGACACCTGTAATACTGTAAACAATAAATAAATAAATATATATAATTTTTTAAAAAAACATCTTCTTGCATGTGTTAGGTGCCTGCCACTAGAGGGCAACCTCCAGGAATGTGTAGCCATGCCTCTCTCGTACACTCCCTTACTCCAGTGCCTGAGTGCATCATATAGAAGGGATGTAGTGAATATTAATTGAATAAAAGAAAAATGAATGGGAGGTAATCAGTCACATCAAAGAAACAAGAATCGAATCCGTATAACGTCAGATTCAATTGCAACATGAGATGCAAGAAAACAGTGGCGTTTTTAATGTATTAAAAGCACTGAAGACCTAGAATTTGATATCCAGCTCACTGTTGTTTAAATGTGAGGACATGTATTCTTTATCTTACAAAGCCTCCGACACTTTGCCAAAGTCCTACACTGGGAACCGTTTAGATAAAGCACTTCAATAAGAAAATAGATAAATCTTAGGAGATGTTACAAGAAATATATAGTGCTTTAAAAGTTATTTTATTCTTTGTTTAAAACTATTGTTAAAAAAAACTAAAAAAAAAAAAACTATTAAGAATTGCTAAGAAGCACGGTTTACAGTAGCTAAGATCTGGAAACAGCCCCAGTGCCCATCAATAGATGAGTGGACAAAAAGCTGTGGGACATTTACACCATGGAATACTACGCATCTGTAAAGAAGAAGGACCTCTCACCCTTTGGGACAGTAGGGAAGGACCTGGAGAATATTATGCTAAGTGAAATGAGCCAGGCAGAGAAAGACAAACATCACATGATCTCACTTATACATGGAATCTAAAGAACTTAATAAACTGATGAACAGAATAGATTCAATGGCATGGACGCATAGATGAAACTGATGAATGTCAGAGGAATGAAGGAGGGCGGGTGGGTGGAGGGGGAGAGAGTAACCAAAGAATTTATATGCATATATGCACAACCCAAGGACACCGACAATGGTGGGGTGAGGGACTGGGGAGGGGGTGGGATGGGGTGGAATGGGTCAATGGGGAGAAAAAGGGACATCTGTAATATTTTAAACAAAAATAAAAATTAAAAATTAAAATAAAAAAATTGCTAAGAGCTAATGAAAAGAGAAACCATACATAAACTAATACAAAATTTAGTGTCTAGCATTATAATACCATCATAATTCCAAATTAAAATATGGAATGATTATAGCAGGAGATGTGTTTGAGGAGTGGAATTCAGTGGATGTGCTTTGTGCTAAAGTGTTTGTTTAAAAAAAAGGAGAAGGGGACATAAAGGGAGATTATTTTTAAAAGTATAAAAATAAAATAGAAATAAATTTAAAATGTAGAAGCAGATCTGAATATATCAATAACTATAATAAAATGCTAACTGGAAAAACAGAGCCTGAGTAATTACAACCTGATTACTTTTTCGAAGTTAAAAATGTACATACACATACAAATATATACCTTTTGTATGGATGCTTATCGATGCAATAAGACTGTATAATGTGGAAAGGGAAGGAAATACTAAATGTGGAATTCAGAAAGTTGGTTGCCTGAAGAAATAGATTCATATGGTTGGGGTCCAGGAGAAGCATATTATCAATTTCCTAGTTTTTGTTTTGACAGTAGGTTTGCTTATTACATTTTAAAAAATCACTAATTATCGAAATACAGCTTTCATATTATCTAACTACAGTTTATTACAGAAACTAGTAATATAGTGCTTATTATCACTAATTTAGCATTTGTAAATTTTCACATGTGTTATATTGTGTAATATTTTATTGTATCGAATATGAAAATATATAAAAGGGCTTTCAAAGGTTTAATCCAGCCCTCAAGCTTTATAACCTTGTCTTATGCATCAGCCTAAGATCACAGGTTGTCTACTCCAAATTCTTTTACCACAAGAATTCCAGGCAAACCTAAACACTGCAACTGAAGTGGAAGAAAATGCGTATATAAAACACAGGTATTTTCCAATTCAGAGCTTCCTTATATTAAAGTCCCCGCTTAATTAATTTCACACAATATTATCTGGTTGACTTACTCTCTCTCTGTCTAAGCACCTCTGGGAATATCTGAAATACTGTACAGATGCTCTTACAGAGAATTACATTACTAAGTGTCATTAGCATAAATCAACATTCAACATTAATTTGGTGGAACTCACCTCTGAATTCCGGTCTATGTTAATGGCTTCGTGCACTAGGAGGTCTTCTCTATAGCCTGCGTCCTTCCCAAATGTGGATCCCCTGAGGAGCTTCACTTCCCGCTCTCTGGAATCCTCAGGCCTCCCCATTAGTCTCCACTGCCTTGAACATGTTGGCCTTTTGGGGAGACCTTCTTCCAGGGAGCCCATAGGCTTCCTTTCTTAACCCTTTCTATGCTATATGGCCATTGATGGGAGAGTAAGGAAGGAAGAAGAAAGTGTTTCAGATGGAGACAAGAGGCAGAGCAGAAATCTAGGATATTGTGCAGAAAAAAGACGGGCTATCTACAGAGTTTCAAGAGCAATGAAAGGGTGAGTGCTGCCTGCGGGGTGGGCAGAGGCCACCCCATGGAAGGCCTCAAAGGCAGCTAGTGAGAACAGTCTTCATTTTATAGGTTCTGAGGCACAGATGCAGGACTCACCAGGGCACTTGGGTCTGGATCGGGCTTGAGGAAGATGAGCCCTGTAGCAGAGTGGAAGACCCCACCGAACAGCTACCAGCTTTTACTGGAGGATTCCTGTTCTCTTTGTCCTTTCTGTTCTAATCATATCATATATGTCACAAAGCTCCACGAATCTTGTTTGAAGAAAGGTGAGAAACATCGTGATAGTATTTATTTGGTGATTTCAATGTATCAAGTGCTTTAATTGCAGTTTTCCAGTGAATCCTCATAATAGCCCAGTGAGGAAAATACCCTTTATTTTCATTCTCACTTTACAGATCAGGAAATGAGGCACAGGGGTCAAGTAACTTGTCGAAGATCATGCAGAAGTTGAAGAGCTATGTCAAGGCTGTCTAAAAAGAGATCAAGTAACCACTGTGTGTTAGTGCTTTTCATTGAAACATACAGTGTGGCCTGTAGAACTTAATTGCCGTGTTCCTATATGAGAGTTTTAGGTGTTATTAAGGAGTTGCAGGCTGCATGTGAATGAGCCCCATGAGATTCAAGGCTTTGCTCTAAATGTTGCCAATGTGCAGTATAGACAATAGAAAATGTAATTACTTGGTATTCGGCGAACTCTCCCTGTGGATATTGTTTCCGTCCATAATATAAATGAAGACCAATTAATGGCCCATAGTGTGTTGTAGGTGGTTAGCTAAACTCATTTAATACATGATTTATTGATGTGATTGTTTCACAAAGACATATCTACTGAGTTTTTTCAAGTGAGTCTTTCCATGGGAGCCATTCGGTGCGAGCACATCTGTATCTGGATGCTAGACTTTGGAGATGTTGCAACTATGCTTTCATATTTAGAATGCCACAGGGGGTAAATGCAACTAGCTGAGATCTCTTGATAATCACAAACAGTATAAAAGAAAGAATGGGACTGGTATTAATTTTATGTCTAATAAATGTCTAATAAATAAATAAATTTATATCTAATACTATACTCTCTATATAGTATCTTACTGATTCTCAAAACTTGGGGTAAGTATAATTATCCCCATTTCATAGATAAGGAAACTGACTTCCCTGTGAATAGATACTAATGTTGGTGCATGTGAATCCAAAAGCTCTGCTCTTTCCACTGCAATGTATTTACTGTGTTAAACTCACTCTGCACATAAAAAGTGGGCAAGCATCTGTGGAAATATAAACAGAAGAAGGAAAAATTAAAGATAATAAAATTTGAGTGATGGCCTGAGCCTATTGACCCAAGAGGGCAGCATTCTAATGATTTGTCCAAAAATCTTCCCCAAATTTGCAGCTTTGAGCTTCTCCTGTGTACAACAGGATGGTTATGTTAGAAGTCCAACATGTATGGCCACCTGGGTTATTTCCTCATTTGTCAATGCATGACCAGCTTTCTCCAAGCTAAATTCCTCCATCAGGCACAGTCGAATAGATGATGGGCAGAGGGGGAAGATTCCCTTTTAAAATGACAGATATAATCTAAGAATAATGGGGGACTTTATAAATAGCTGACCTTTGAAAAGATTGTCACCTGTGTTGTTCTTGATGATGCCCATTCAGACATAACTGTCATTTGTATATTTGATTTACATTCATGTGTACTCCAGCACATATTGCAAAGGATATATTTGAATTTCCCACAAAAATAGTTGTAATTATTCCCTAGGCAGTGCCTGTATTCCCTGAGACCTGCTACCTGCATGCATAGCCACACCCAGCTCCAAACTGCATGGTGTCTTAACAGCCTCAGGCTCACCAACCAACAGGGCCTGGAATTATTCTTGCTGCCCTTGGCACCTAAATACCTACAGACTCACATATTTTCCCTCTTTCTACTATGTTAATCAAAACTCTTCCATGGAGCTTTTGGCTATTTGTTTTGCTCTACAGTTGATGCCCTTCCAGACTCGAGGCAACCCACTTCTCAATTGTCACTCTTTAACTAGGGCCTTGGGAAAGTTGGTGGCTTCCCTTCTGAGAGTCCAAACGCCATTCTGTAGACCTACAGTCACCGCCAGGGTCCTATTCTGAAGGACAAGTTGGGTATTGACTCAAATCAGAACAGGGCTTACCGTGTTCCTTTGGGCCACAAATAAAGGAAGCCCTTTGCCCTCCTGTATAAGGGCAGGACCCAGTCACACCCAGCCCCACTTTCTCTTCTTCCACAGAGTCTGAGCTCTGTGGGTCCAACATGTCACATTCATGCAGAATACGCCTTCATTCCTCCTCTCTCTTCCCATCCAATCCTTAGTGCCTCATGCTCTTCCTATTGTAAGCCGTTTACTTCTGTTTCATCTCTCATCTCCAATCCGTCTTCCATGTAGCTGTCAAACTGACCCTCCCGGAATTTCACCTTATTTATACTTCCCCTTTAAAAGACCACTTCATAGATATCTGTTGTCTGACGCAAGCTGAGAGACGTTAGGCCTGACATGGAAGACCTTCACAGGATGACTCCCCTGGCCTCTCAGGCACACCCCCTCACCCTTCCTCACCCCCACCCTACACGCGTATCTGGCCTGACCTCACGCTGCTCTCTGGTCACTCACCTTGACTCTTCTCCAAAACCGAAGGAGCCCCTCTTACTCCATCTGTTTCCATTGACCAGTTTTTCAAGCCCTTTTCCTTCATGACCCTCCCCCTTCTAAAGAATCTTGCAGTTAAAAGAAAACTTTGAAGTCCCCGAGTCCAAGAATTTGTTTCAGGGACAAAATATGCTCTGTTAATAGTTAGCTAGCTCGCTTCTAGGGTGAAACTGGTACCTAGCTAAGGTACAGATGTGTCTCACCTCTATATTGCCAGTGTCTGATACCCTTTAGAAACGTTGTCCGTGCTTGGACATGTTTGCTAAATGAATGAGTGAATGAATGAATGGACGAATGCCTGTTTTTCTCTTAGGGCTGGTGTCAGCATTTTTTTTTTCTTCTGTAAGTGGTCGTATAGTAAATATATTTGTGGGCTTTATGTTTCTGTTACAACAACTCAACTTTGCTATTGTATCAGGGAAGCAGACAAAAAAATAGAGAAACCATAAGGAGTGCAGCTGAATTAGGCAGCCTGTAATTTGTCAGCCCCCTTCTTAGAGCAAAACAGGCCATTTTGAGACAGTTCTGAGCATCCTTCCTCACAGTGCTTCAGATCTCTCTAAAATGTCATGGTATTTCTTCGGCTATTCTAAAACATCTTCCGTGTTTCCTGTCATTATATCCAATTCCTTCAGCCATTTCTTGTATTATTTTGTGTCTCTTCACTAACTTAGCCTTTCTCCCAAATTGTGTCCCATTTGTTTGTGGATCTCATAAAACCTGGCATCGAAAACAAAAAGCAGTGCTCCACATTGATAATGCGACTGAGAAGTAGAGCAAGTTCCTTCCCTGCCTGTGTGCGTGACAGGTGCAATCGTAAGGCCTAAGGTCGCATTCGTGTGGGGGAGACACCGTGTTTCCTGCTGATTCAGAAGCCGTACTTCAGTTCTGTACTCTTGTCTAAACTGTTCTATATTAAGTTATGTTGAGGGGGAAAAGAGATGGGGAACAAGTGTCTAAATCTCATATTTTTTTAGTATATTGTGGTCTGCTTTTATTTTAAAAGATGAAATGATACCAAAGACTAGTTTAAAAATCTAGTTTAAAAATAATAGAACATCTATCATGATCCTCACGCAATGCATCATGTTACCTTTAGTTCATCACTAAGTAATTTGTTTTTATTTCTCCTGCTCATGCCTACGCTCATTCACTCATTCTGACATATTTATTGACCGCTTACCAAGTGCCAGTTACAGTGCCAGGCACTGGGGACCCAGGATTGAGAAAAAGGGACACGCCTTTCTTGTGTGGAGCTTACAGTCTACCTTGACACCAGGACAAACAATGAATGAACCATGTGTTTCCTAACCAGTCAACACAAATTTTACATTTCTTACACCCCAGATAATCTCTAGGATCTTCCTCTCTGGTCCAAAGGTAATATCATTGTGGTCCAGTATCACCCAGTATCACCTGTGTTCCTTGGCATTTGGTTCTGGATCATATTTTTTATTCCATTTCTTCTCTTTTGTCTTTTCATTTAAGTCTTATCTTCCCAAATATTCCTTTTGGTTCCCCTTTGGGGACATTGGCTTGGATTCGCCCTAACAGCTGTCCTTGATTTGGACTACCTCAACTTGTACACCCTTCCTGTCTTACTTGCCTCTTGAGACTTAACTGGTAACTCAATTCAATGGAAAGTGTTGCCCAGAAACAGAAAACCAGTTAGAGCCGGAGGGTTGACTAAGCCTGGCCTCCTGATTTCTCACCCAGTGCTGTCTTAACCACACCACTCTGTTCCCCAAGGTGGAAGAAAACCATAATTTTAAATTAGTTGACACAGGCTACACTAGCAGCCCTGTCAATAGGATATATTGCAAGTACCACCTCAGTAGTTTTTATAAACTGCCTTTTCATCCCCATGCCGACACTGGTTCATTCAGAATTTACCCTACAAAGTATGACATTGCCGAACCCCTCCCTCTGTTATTTAATTTTAAATATTCCTTAAAAATACATCAAAACAAAATTCTTATGACATCAGTCTGGTAAGATCTGTCCTGAAGAGAACTTTGTGTCACAAAGTTAATCTCACGCCTGTATATATAAATCTTTGTTTGTTGGTCTGCTTTTTGGCATGTACCATTGCAATGTTAAATGTAGTACCATGTCACTAACTGTACTGACCGTCACTTGGCTACACCAGTTCTTGGTGACAGGGGCAAAAGTGAACTCTCTTTCCCAAATCCAAGAATATTACTCACTAGAAACTGGAGAGCCATTTGCCGATGCCAGATGCGCTGGTGTTATAAGTCAAGGTGAGCTCCTTGCCTTTGTAGGTTTCACAACCCTAATTATAATAATGAATGAACTGATGAAAATCTGTGTTGCATTTTTTCTGAAGTTCACATTTTTACACGTTAATGACTCTGCTTAAGAAAAATAAACGACCCCAGAATAAATTTAGAAAGCCTGACTGTATGACTCTACCCATAGGCGAACGATGGCCTCACGAAGGTGTTTCTGGTGGTCTGGAAGAGTCTTTACCTTAAAGCTCACTGGGTAGATCAGACCGTGCAAGGCCTCCTACGTCTTGGTGGGAAATCCCGTCCATTAGCTTCATGCTTCACTTGAAGTGTTCCTTGTGCTTCTTGCTTTGCTTTGTTGACCCACCTCTCTACGTGGGGCATAACACACAGCTTCCACAGGCAGATCCTGTCCTCATTTCCACAAGTTAGAACTTTTTACATCTCTCTGATGTTTAAGAATTTCTCCAATAACCTCTCCCCCAAAATGGTTTAAATAACCTTTTGTGGACAAGTAAGAGATAAAACTAAAGCTAGGAAGCTCTTTCTTGACATATAATAACTATTTCCTGCCTTGCTGTGGCCAGGTCAGATGTGTTTCTTGGAATTTTCTTATCTCAGTTTTCTGCGAGAGGAATTTTATCTCAGACCTGTGTTTATTGATCACATGAAGCCCTTAATTCAGCCTAGTGTTGGGATAACATCACTAAACCAATGACACCACATACATTTAGATAGAAAAGCATAATAATTTGATCCAGAGTTAAGAGCTGGCAAATGAAATAAAGAAATTGGGGATGTAGAATTTCTTCAGGAATAGAATGAAGAGATACAAAGATTTCCAGACAAGAGGCAATAGAAAGGTGGTGACCACTGAGTTGCACTGTTCACCAGCTGTAAAATCCTAACTGCATTCTCTCAAAATTACATAGAATTAGGCACCTTCTATGTTCCGATTTTAAAGACTGCCTGAAGTAATATTTTCCTGGACTGTAAATAGCTCTGACTGCATTTCATGCCTGATAAAATTCTTACATTTATGGTAGAAAATGTAAGTCCTTGTTCCGTAACTAATCTTGTAAGTTTTCTGAAACACAGAGGTCTTGAATTTTTTTTCCATAGAAAATGGCATGATTAAAAGTATCATTTTGTTCTTTGAAAATAGGCTAGCATAATTAGAGATCTGGGCCAGACTAACCTTGAAATAAGTCTTGAGATACATTTTATAGGTTATATGTTTTAATGCAATATTATAAATAGTATGTATGTGTATATATAACTGCTGATTTATCTCAGCCTGGATTCAATACATATAAATACGTTTAATGTTCCAGTGACAGTATAATTGTAGATATTATATAACATTGAAGACTGTTTTCTGACTTACAGGCTTAAACATATCATTATTGACTAGTTATGCCTAAACAAAAATATGTTTACAGTTAGAATAAACTGTTCTTTATGGGAGACAGCAAGATATAATGGATAGGATATGGACTCAGAGTCAGTCATATCTGTGTTCAATTCTCAGTTTCATGATTTCTGAACTTTGTAACCTTGTTTTAGGTCAGTTTTTGTGCAAAACAGACTCTGAGATAGTGGTTTTTATGCAGGAAGTTTGTTGAGGAGTGTTCTTGGGATCAATATTGTTATAGATGTCCCAAATACAGAAAAGAGGACCTGGCCTTTGCACCCCTATATTGATCAGTCATTAGATGTGAGAGCTGCCTGTGGGAGGGTGAATGCTTGTGGGGAAGGCAGTCTCTTTGGTGGAAGGAAGACAATTCTCAGAGGAGTCAGCTGTGAGCAATTAGAAGCCAACACTTCAGGCAGCTGGGAACAGCTTCTTCAGGATTCTAGTAAGTCACCTTTTTTGATAAAACCTCTGAGAGGAAGATTAATGGGAACACAGGCCCTGCCAGTGCAGCTAGTCTCAATACTGCAACTGATACCTCTTGTTTCTCTGTCTTCTCTCTTCTCCTACCTGTTGTAGAATTCGCTCATCCTCAGCCTGCACCATTACTGGTCTATGTGGCTTGCCTTGTGAGTGGCACAGATTATTACTGATAGACCTTAAATCCTCCTCACCATTCCCTTCTTAGGCAGGGCTTCTGCACTTGTCCACTTGCTATTGAAAATAGAGAGGAAACTACTAAGAAATGCCCATGAATCAACTGGGTGCCTTCATTGCGAGCCCTACCTGCTGCCAGTGATCATTCAGTTACCCACTCTCCTGGCACACGGAGCCCAGAAATATTGGATATAAGACAAATCTTAAAGTTTAATGAGCTTCCTACTGTGTCCCTTCACAGAAATATTTTCCTTCTGAAAACCAGGATCTCTAGATCCGCAAAGCCTAAATTTATGGGAACAGGTAGCACAAATTCCTCACTTCGGTCACTGGGAATGACCACTCCTACTTCCTCCCCTTGGTTCCTAGACCAATGTATTCTATCAGTTGGGGATGCAGTACTGAAATATGACTTAGAGTGTTTACCACGTACTTTATCTGGCACCCCACCCTTCGAGTATGTCATATCCAAGCTGCTGCTTCAGCTAGACCTTCAAAAGGCTGTTCCATCAATCTGTCAGGCCAGCAGCTTTTGAGTCATGTAGTATGTATTGGGATGAGTGGATTCCATGATTATGTACCCACAGCTGAACTCCAAAGTATTTCCATTGGTTTGAGCTGATATTATGCTTATTGTGTCCACATGAATCAAACACTCTGTAGGTTCTCAGGTCATGATGCTGAACAAGGTCATGCAGGCAAATAAGCAAATCTTTACTTGGAATCTGTTCCAGTTCTAGTCAAAATGAATCACTGATTCTTCTAAGGTGGAAGAGGTCCAGTGTCACAATCAACTGTCCATCAAGTGGCTGGTTGATCTCCCCAAGGAATAGCACTGAAACTGAGGCTTAGCATTGGTCCCTGTTGCTATCAGGTTGGACAGCTTATCAACCTTTTCACATGTGGGTGGACAGAAATATATATTGGGTGGCCTATATGAAATAGATGGGTTCTACTGAAAGAACGAAGGGGGGAGGGGTTTTTAAAGCTTAAAAAAAAATGTAAGGTACCTGGCCACTGTTGCTCAGTGGTTGAACATTGATCCATGTACCAAGAGGTCACCCATTTGATTCCTAGTCGGGGCAGATGCCCGGGTTGTGGGCTCGATCCCCAACAAGGGGCATGCAGGAGATAGCCAATGGATGTTGATGTTTCTCTCTCATCAATGTTTCTATCCCTCTCCCTTCCTCTCTCTCTAAAATCAATAAAAAATATATATTTTTCAAAAAATGTAGGGTAGAAATGAAACTTCTTGGTCAGGGTATTAGAAATTTAGTAAAGCTGAGAGAATGACCAGGAACAAATCCTATAAGCTATTCTCAAGCTGCAGATGATGGTAGGCCAGTGGTTATTAAATAACCTACTGAAAACTCAGTAATTTATATATTTTTGTTCTTGCATTTTTAAATTTCTTTCTTGTTTGCTCTTAGTTTCTGAGGTTTTTTTTTGTTTTTTTTTTTAATCTTAGTTCCTTTTTGACCAAACTGGTCAATTTGCCAAATTAAAAGAACAAAGGCTGACTTGGAAAACTTGGGTAAATAAATTACTCCACTGAGCCTCATTTTTCCCATGTATAAAGTTGAAGTGAAAATACCTACTTTACAGAGTTATAAGATTTAAAGAAAAAGACTGTAAAGTACTCGTACATGGTAGATGCTCAATCCTGGCTTCTTAATATTGAAAAAAATCCTGAACACCCACTGCTGAGCTAAAGAGGAAAGGACAGGGCTTCTGTCCTTGCTTGGGTTGTAGAAATCTAGCAAAGTGGAAGTAGGCAGGCGGGCAAGATGCCTTCCCATCCTGCCTCGTGGCTCACCTAATAGTATTTTCCAGCGATTGGCTTGGATTGGATTTGGGTTTGTTTGTTTTCTTTTTGAAATAGTATAATTTTGGGGGTTATTTTGGGTGTCCTTGATTCTTTCACTCATTTAAAAATGTGTTTCCTGCCTACCCCTGCACCCCCCAAAAAAGAAAAAAAAAAAGATAAAGATAAAGAAAGCATGCTTGCTATAAACATTTTGCTCATTGAGTATTTATCATGGGGGACAAGTTTTCTTCTCAGCCTATTGAAAGAAAATAACTACTTTAAGTATTCATGGTTTTTTAAAAATAATTTTTATTGATTTTTTTAGAGAGAGAGAAAGGGGGAGAGAGGAAAAAAGAGAAACATGGGTGTGAGAGCGAAACATTGATAGGCTGCCTCTCCCTCCCTGAGATGGACCCCACCCCAGGCACGTGCCCTCACCAGGAATCAAACCGGCAACCTTTCGGTGTGCAGAACGATGCTCCAACCAACAGAGCCACACCAGCCAGGGTCACTGCTTTAACTATTTGGTTTCTAGTCTTCTAGATATTTTTCTATGCAAAATCAGATACTATATTTACATAAAATACATATATCTTAACAAAAGCAGGGTCATATTATGCATACTGTTTCACAGCATGCTGTTTTGTCTTAGTGGTGTCTCATGGGTGTTTTTCCAGGATACGTAGTATGGGCGCATGACTTTTAATAACTTGAGGGTTCTGTAGTATTCTATTGTACCAGAAAGTATTTGGTGCATTTGGGCCACTTCTGTAGGTTTTCACTATTTAAAACAATGCTACAATGATTGCGCTTACATTCTAGCATAAATTCTAGAAGTGGAACCCTTGGGTCAGAGGGCATGAAAAATTTTAATCTCAATGAGTAATGCCAAATTGCATCAAATCTTACTCTGAGCAAAGGTTTTATTCCATTCTCGGAGGTAATGGTAGAAATTTCATTATCAGGAACCAGGGTCGCATCTATCTGCCAGGGAGCAGACCACTCTGCATAGGAACTGAAAAGGCTCTGGTTTCACAAAAGAGAGATTGTGGTTGAATCAGCTCCCTGAATGTGCACTGGAGCCAGTGAATTTAAAAAGAGGCCTTTGAAAATGAGCTAATAGATAGGCTTTCAGGTCTGACAGACCCGGGTTTAAACCATGACTCTATTATTTACTAGTTGTGTGATATTAGGTAAATGACTCAGTTTTTCTGAGCCTTATAAAATTGAGATAATAATATTACTTACCTTATGGGGGGTGGTATACAGGTTGAGAGATATATGTAATTCACACGTCATATACATGTCATCCTGATTGTGTCGTGCCTGCCATAGAGCTAATAATAGCCACTATTATTATGCTTTTCCAGAATACATATCTGAGATCCCAACAGGATGTTTTATTTCAGTGTTTTTCTCTGACCTCCTCAATCCTCAAAGAGAACTATGGCTAGAAAACATTGGTTGGGTAAATACTGCATTATCATAATTACAATTTCCCTGAGAAAAATGGCTTGCAGTTTGAATATTCAGCATCATAATTACAATTTCCATAAGGAATGTAGAACAGTTATTATAAACAAGACAATAATCACTTGGTCCATAAGGGAGAACAGATTATTGGGGGAGCAAGGAGGGAGCAGAAGTGAAAGCTTGTGTTCTAATCAGCATTCAGGATTAGAAAGACAGAACTTGAGAATAAATTATAACAGCCTCTTCAAAGACTCTTGCCTGCATTTACTGAAAAATCTTATCATGATGGAAATTTCCATGGGTTGATTAAGTGTTGCCTATATAATTTTTCTTTAGATATAATTTACTTTTATCATTTTTATTAAACATCCCCTCTGTACCTCTACGCATTGTCATTTATAATGGCTGTGAGCCCAAGAAATTTTCAAAAGCAAACTATCACAAAATACAAAAAGCACAAAATATAATACTTAAAAACAGTTTAGTGGGTGAAGTTTCATCAGGGCATTTCTCCACCGTTAAGTGTCTCCATTGTCAAGGGAAAATGGGTAAAGGTTTTAAAAAATGCTCTTTTAACTTGTTGCCTTAATTGGCTTTCACTTAAATTTTCTTTTTCTTTCTGTCTTTTTATATTTTTTTTAGGTGAGATGAGCAAAACAGAACGCAGCATTCAAGGTTGGTACTTTTCATGATGTTTTAAAGCCTCTCATTAATCTGAAACAGAGTCTGAAAGGAGCAGAGCAAAATATGTCCTCAGCTTTCCACAGACAGTGATTAGGGGACATTATGTTTTTATTTTCCTCACTCATGGATGGAAAAGTACAACATAGATTATAACAGAATGCAATATAGCAATCAAATGTAACACCTCATCTACTCCTTGGCAAAACTGTGAAGTTGGAAATATTCAATATTTTTTCACTCTGTCCATCACCCACCCATCAATCTATCCATCTACCATTCATATTTTTTTCCGTTCATAGGTATGGCTCACGTACTGTGTGTAAGGCCCTGTCATCCGATTTTCCTCTCTTCATACTTTTTTGGCTGACGTTCACCATGTTCCCTGCCCACTCCTGTTTCTACCCCTTCTTGCTGTCTCTGGCAGTGAACAGTCCCCGATTATCACAGGTCTTCAATTTAACTCGCCATATCTGATAAAGGAGATGTGTTTCCACAACATCGCTCCGCTGATACGTGTTCAAATATGCCTACCCCTAAATAATTGAGGCAAAGAGAAAATCATCAGTGTGGTGATAAGGAAAGGACTCTTCTGTATGTAATAATGAACTGTATGAAGTCCTTCACTATTGTGTGATGCATATTACTATATAGAGGTTCCTTTCACATAGTGTTGTTATATTTTAATATCATTATAATGCTTACTTTAAAACAGCTTTTTCAATGTTCTTACTATCTTTGATTTTTCCTAATGCATTTAAAAAAAATGAAGTCTTGAAGTCCTCAACAGGAAATTCTGCTACCAGAGGTGTTTTAGAAACATAACTGTCATAATTGGGAAGGGACTCTGGTGTCTGTCTGCCAATCTAGTTTAATTTAACTAATCTGATCTAAGGTAGTCCAAATTATCTCTATCATCAATCGATTTAATTATAACACTTACGGGGAAGCAGTGAGCAGTGGTTGAGTAGTTAGGCTCTAGAATCAAATTGACAGAATTTGAATGTTGTTTACCTGTCTAGTGTTTGTGTGCTGGGCCAGCTTATTAACATCTCTAATCCTTTATTTCCTCAGTTGTGGAAGGAGAGAAGTTAAGAGGACTTGCCTCATAAGGTTGTTGGGGGAAAAGGAGATGATTTATTTATAAATCACTTTGGCTTATTATAAATGATAATTGCCATTATTACTACTTTGCTATAATTACTATTACTATGAAGCGTTATTGTTAGGGCCAGGTAACCCCTCCTCTGAAAGAAACTTCTCTCATGGACTTACTCAATATTTCGCCATCCGCGATGTAGTTATTGTATGGTAAGATTTTGTTCCATGTGAAAAGACAGATAACCTATATCTATCAAACTATCTATCGAATTGTGGCATTGTATCATAGCCAACTGCATCGCCTTTTTTTCTGAATATCATATTTTTATTAATATCACCAAGGTGAGGGGAATAAGCAGTTTGAGTGATTGCCAAGAAGAGCAGAAAAGAATCAGCAGTGGCAAGGAGGGAGTCAGTGGGCAGAGAGGTTTAGTGCCAACGTTCAGGCCTTGCTAGCTCAGACAGGAGCTAGCAGTGTCTGTGCTTTGTGGGCACAGAGCCCCTCGTTCATGGTGATGTGAGGACTGTCAGGTGGGGGCGAGGCTGCAGACCGGTGGGAGAGAGGAAACCTCCAGGAAGGGTTGGCAGTCACTCTTCAAGGCAGGAGAAACGAAAGGGAAGCTGAAGGGCAGGGTGGGAGAGCAGTGTAAGGGGACAGTCCTGGCGTCCCTTCCTCTTGGAGAGGCCTGTACAGCGTTGTGTGTGTGTGTTGTCCACGTGTGCCAGAGTCTATGAGGAAAGACAGTCCTCCCTCAGTTGAGACTGACCATTGACCTCAGACCAGGTCATTAACAGGCAAAAGCCATCCAGAAGCAGCCTCTCGGTGCTGGAGCTCACAGCGAGCCCAAAGGCAAGGGATCTGAGCGAAAACATCCCATTTTGTTTGACTTCCCTGAGGGAGACACTGACACTCCAAAGCCCACCAGGTTGGAGACCAAGGAAGGGAGTTTTGCCAGCTCACACACAGGCTCCTGGATCCATGTTGACATCAGTCCAGGCAAGTATGCAGACATGTCAGACTTAGACTTTGTATCGGGAAGGAACCCTCTCTGATGTATTAAAAAGAAAATGACACTTGTAAGTTGATGTCAGCAAAATTGCCAGGTGTATCATAATCTAAGTGAAAGAGGCTAGTACTAAAAATTCCGAACCTGACTTCCGAGACAGCAACACTCAGAACTGAATTTGTGTCTAACACACCTGGGGGAAGGGCCCAGCTCTGCAGTGGTGAGGCTGTCCTCCCTAAGGGCCTGAGCGTCGCTGGGCTGGAGTGGAATTATGGTCTCCACACCGGTTCCACAGATCAACGGTAAGGCTTCATGATCTCCAATGCTATGAAAATACCATGGTTACAGAAATGAAAAGAAAAAGAACTTTGTGATGGCTCCAGAACCACCTCCAAGAAATACTTAAATACCTGATTGAAGCAGCTCATTTCAGAACCTTCCTGCGACTCTCAGTTTGTCCAGGCAGTGGCCCATGGGCACTCTGCATGCACGAGTGTGTACGTACCTGTGCATGTGTATGTTGTATACGCCTAGATAGGTGTTTCTATGGCTTGTGTTAGCCACTCTAGGTACACTCAGGCCCTTCCCATGACAGGATGGCGCAGCTGCAGATTTTTATGTCTGAAGAATACTTCACCTATTTATTCATTTGAGACTTTTTTTCTTCAAATAATGAAATTAAAACCCACAGAGGTTAAGCAAACTATCCAAAACCATGGGGTTCACTAGACACTAAATGGGGGCCACAATCCCATTGCTTAACTCCTTCCTTGCCTTGGGCCATCTTAGAAGATAAGGTCTTTTATTAGGATGGAAACTTTCTAAAGCACTGATTCTATACCATCCGTTGCCTGAACTCACTTATCTCTTCTGTTCAGCCCTTCTTAGATGTTCTTACTTCTCAGGCTATATATATCATGAGTTCCACATGGGAAGAGCTCATAGCTACTATTTCTTTGTATTCTTACTATATTTATAAGGTTCCAAATAAATATTGTGCAGGATTTTTTTTTAATTCTAAACCTTATGAAGAACCCCGAGCCCCTGCCTCCCTTTCCGCTCAGCAAGTTGCATTGACATTATTTGTAGAAGACCCAGAGATCACCCAAGGTGACCAGAGAGCACAAAAATGTGGCTGGGTTTTGTTTTTGGTTGGTTGTTTTGTTTTCTGTTTATTTGCCGACACTGCTACAGGATTGGAGAAGTAATATATAAAAAATGAACTTACTGAAATAGGGTGTGCTTGCATATCTGTGTATTTTAGGATGTGAGTGAGGGGGAGGTGGTCAAAAAGAAATATTTAAACAATTTCATTCGCTGGGATTACTTGGGCTTAATGACTTGCAAGCTGAACCATTAGAGAGGCTGGTGAGGACGGGAGATGCCTATTGAAAGTATGAATGTATCATTGGACAGATAGAAAGGAGGGCCCAGAGGTTAAATATTGGAATGAAATGAACTCAGTCTTTTTAAATACAGAAGAAACGTTACAAATAAGAAAACTAATTTTCTTTTTATTATGGATTCTAAATCTAATTTCCTCTAGCCCTTCCTGTGTATTTGAAAGTACAATGTAGCTCTTATTCCCATGTCAGAGCTGTTTAATATTTTCACACTAGAAGAACTGTGTTTAGGTTTGAGGACCACACATTTAGAAGGCAATCTACAACCTGTTCTGCCCTTCTTCTGCACAGAGCGTCATACAGAGAAGCACAGATTCGATGATTATCAGTTAAAGAGAAATTCCAATACTCAGTTGACTCTTTCAAAGATCAACTTTGACTCTTTTGGCACATTCTCCAGGTTTTTCAATGAGAAAAATTTAAAGATAAGGCAGGTTGTGGAAATGTTAGTAAATCTTGTCCCAGCCACTTGTATTCTGTGTGTGTGTGCATTTACATGTGCAGCAATGAGGCTGGTGAGGGACTCGGGGCAGAGCCAGCATGCACAGTGGACAGAGCAATGGATTCACTTCCAGTTGAATCAGGTGATTATTATTAACCTATTATTGCTATATTATTATAGCAATACCTGGCTTCTTGAATTATGAAGCTATGTTACCTTGTTAAAAATAAGTGCTAAATTTAAATGTATTGTTTAATATAAACAATTTTGCAATTTACTCTAGTTCAGATCTTGGCCTTGCCACTTACTTGGGAAAGTCATTTCTTCTTTTATTATTGGGTTTGTTTGTTTTTTCTGGTTTCTTTGTTTATTTGCTGGGTTTGATTTTGATTTTCCTCCTAAAGGAGCTATTTTAGGTAAATGATCCTAGCTTAATGTCTGACACAAAACGGTGAGTCCTCCAATATTCATTTCCATTTCCCTCTTTAAGGAGCTGAGAAATGTGTTAGCTGTTTTCAAATACCTGAAGCAGTCTCATGTGGAGGACAGATGTCATTAAGCCTATGGTTCCAAGTGATAATAGAAGCCAGAGGCTCAAGGACACATGTCCAGCTCAATATAAGGAGGAACGTCATTGTAAAACATATCTGTCCCAAGGCACAGGTGACTTGTGAGTTCTGCCACCACAGTCTTCCTTTTTCTTTCTTAATCCTTACATGAGGATTTTTTTTTTCCCCAATGCTTTTCAGAGAGAGTGGAAGGGAGAGAGAAAGTAGAAGGGAGAGAGAGAGTGGAACCAATTGGTTGCCTCCCACACTTGCCCCAACTGGGGATGGAGACTGAGCCTGCAACTGAAGTACATGCCCTTGGCTGGAATTGAACCCAGGACCCTTCGATCCTCAGGCCGACACACTAACCACTGAGCCAAACCAGCCAGGGCCACCATAGTCTTTCAGATATAGGCTGAGGATCCCATAACATGGGTGGGATGCAGAGAAAATGCTAGCACTGGGCAGTCATTCGGGTGATGTTC
The DNA here is from genome assembly GCF_964146895.1 of Miniopterus schreibersii. NCBI lineage: Eukaryota > Metazoa > Chordata > Mammalia > Chiroptera > Miniopteridae > Miniopterus > Miniopterus schreibersii. The sequence continues at coordinate 61,729,396 of NC_138111.1, read as the reverse complement.
CAGGTTCTTCTTTCCTACAGACTGGGTGATGCTATGTCCCGTTTCCACTCCAGATATGCCGAGACCACCAGGGAAGCAGGCTGTAGTTATTACTGTAGCAGCACAGAGGTTATAAGAGAAAGCAACAGGTTTTGACTGCTTTAAGCAATAAGAAAACTCTAAACAGTAGAATTATAGCAATCTGATCCAAATTTGACCACAGGTTTAACATTGTGAAAAAAATCTAAGACCCCATAAACAGCAAGGGTGACTTTCTAACATCTCCCTTGGCAACAGTGCAGCTGACCTGGAGAAGGGCCGACTCGGGGCTCACTTTTACTCTGGACCCCACGCTTCCCTAGCCTAGCACAAGCAGGCTCTGACTCGCATGCCTCCTCTGCTCAGAACGCCCTTCCCTTCCCCTCTCCCTCTGGGCTAGTCTCAGACCAGGCACGCTTCCCACAGGAAGAAAAGGGGAGAAACAAAAAAGACCCACGCTCCTAGCTCTTGTCCTTGCTCTTTAACTCTGAAAGGAAAGATTAAACCCTTTCAGGTGGAGAAACTCTAAAACTCTTCAGTTTCTACTGCCTCCTGTTCCCCCTCCCGTCCTCAGCTGAGCTTCCTCCCAGGTCCTCCATCTGCCCCCTCCTAGCCTGCTACCCCTGGATTCAGCCCCCACCCAGGCCTGCAGGAGGCTATTTGTAGAGCAGTGTGTGGCTCGCTGGTTTTGTTTCACGGGATGTTGCGGATTTTCCTCTGTAGTGGCCCTTCTTGCGTGGCCATGCATCCAGTTTGAAGAGAGGGCCTGCCCCTGCAGCCCGGGTCCAGCTCTTTTAGCCGTATTTCTCTTGGCTGTCCAGTAACTAGGCTATCAACTCCAGTGACTAATTCCAATTACTTTTTCACATTCTGATCTGAGTAACATCTCCAGTCTCCAGCCCTGATCTCCCCCTACCGCTCTCCCTTTTTCATGCTACACCAAGCTTTTCACATTTCCTCTTCTAAGAATGCCCCCACCTTCCCTCCTCTCCGCACACACTGGCCACGTGAGCCCAAGGAGCTCTTCCTCTGTGAAATCTGCTCACCCTCCCCTACTTGGACAGCCTGTGCCACTTAAACAACGGATCTAAAGGACCAGTCGTCAAACGGAGAAGGCTTCAGTAGCATCTCGAACATCTGGACAATTGTAATGTAAAATATTTACTTAGGAGGCGAAAAGATAGTCTCTTTTCCTGTGGAAATAGGAAAGGATTTTTGTGTTTCCAAGGAAAATTACATTGAAAATAAAAGAACGGTCTTCAGTACGAGAGACTAAGTTCATATCTTCGGGGACATCCTCTTGTCTTTTTGTGTTACAGGAGTGAGCAGGATTTAAACCAAGCAGCTAGTGGGATGATGTTGCCAGACAGCTAATAAAGATGAAGATTAGAGAGTCGCAGAAAATGGCAGGTGCCTTGGCAGATCCCACATCCTAGACATTAAACAGAACAAAGTGGTGCTGTTTCCTGAGGACCACCGGAGGCGCTTGATGTCAGCCTCAGCAGCAGGGGGCCGTCTTGACCGCGGTGTCCCAGTAAGAAAGCCATAGAGAGAAAGGAGAGAGCAAACAGCAGTAGCTGGTACTCAGAAGGACAGCCTCTGACCCAAAACCAAACCGATGAGAGAAGGAATGAAGTCTTATTTCTAGTCAGTCACTTACAACATGTCCTTTGTCTCAGAGACTAGAACCTCTAATCATGTACAGCATCTCAGAGTCCTCTTCAGTGGGAGTCTGTATTTCACAGCCCACTTTATATTCCAGTCTCTTGGGGAGCCACAGCTACTATTATCTCAACATAGAAGAGAAGTGGTGCCATTGCTCCCAGAGACTCGTGGGGCCACCAGGGACCACAGCCGTCTTTGTTTACCCGAAGAGCAAATACACAAAATGCTTCACATTTTTGTACCTAAGTGAACATAATTACAACAAATATTCCCTCTTTGGGGCTTTCTTAACCGAAAAGCAACTTCAAAAACATCTCCTACTTGGAGATAAAGGCGGTGCTGGAACACAGTGTGCCCGTGGGCTCGAAGAGAAGGAGGAGACAGGCTGAGTAATAGAGAAGGGGCTGGGTTTGGAAAGGAAAGAAACATTTCTTAGCACTGACTAAATGCTGATCATTGTGCTAATGGCTTTGCAAAGAATATGTTATTATACATCTTTGTCTAATGTGAATGATATTTTAATAAAATATCAGTGTGTATAGCATAAAACAGTATCATAGATCAATCTGAACCTATATATATAAGGCATTAGTATCCATAGAAAAGTTTTCAGTTTATACCAAAAAAACTCAAATAGCACATCATATAATGTTGAACTTACTTCCAGTTCTTACTTAGGCTTCGGAGCCAAATCCAGGAATCCAAATTCTTTAGAGGAGAGAAAGCTGAGCTTACAAAAGGGTGCAAAACATGAAGCTGTCAACATATTTACATAAAGCATTGCTTCATACATTTCAATCACATGCTAATTAGTATGTAATACAATATTTAAAAGTGTGCATCTGCTTAAATCTACAAAAAGTAATGCCAACCTCAAAGATATCTGATGAACCTGGAACCGAAGTCTCAGAAATTGATCATGGAGACAATAGTAGGAAATATTTTGCCCGGCAGGTGTGGCTCAGTGGTTGAATGTCCACCTATGATCGAGGAGATCTCGGTTCGATTCCCAGTCAGGGCACATGCCCAGGTTGCAGTCTCGGTCCCTGATGTGGGGTGTGAAGGGGGCAGCCAATCAATGACTCTCATCATTGATGTTTCTGTCTCTCTCTCTCTCCCTCTCCCTTCCTCTCTCTGAAATCAATAAAGACATACTTTTTAAAAAAAGGAATTATTTTAATGTACAGTTTGTCTGAAATGAAGTATCTTTTTTCAAATGAGCATATCCACATAGTATTGTCGAACTAGAATCCACTGATTGGTGGGGATGGTTAATCTGAGCCTGTGAAAGGACAAATGATAAGAAAGCCCTGGTGTTCCACCTTTTATCACTGGTGGTACTGAGTTTCTTCATATTTCTAAAGAAAAACCAAATCTCTGTCAGTGTGGCTGTTACCTGAAGGCGTGTTCTTAGGAACCAAAGATACATTAGAGATTTGTCCTGGATTGGCTCAGACTGAATCACCTCCCTGCAGAGGGACCGGGCATGGCCCCTTCCTGGTAAGCAGCTACTGATGCGGCCTGGTTTTCTGGTTTGCTCGCATGTCGTTCCTCCTCTCCACTTCCTCCTCCCCAAAGGAGTGTTGCTTATGTGTAATGGTTATTTCACTTATTTATCTGAGAGTCAGCAGGGATGGACTCTGGAGATGAACTATCTGGGACTTTATCCCAGTGTTTTCACTACTTGTCTTTGGACAAGTAGCTTTAAATCTCTTAAACTTGAGTTTTCTTGTCCATGAGACAGGGGATATGTCCCAAGAGTTTCATGAATATTAGGCAGGATGAGCTGTTTCTCATGCTGGATGTGCAGCAGATACTAATCGGTGTCATCACTGTAACTGTATGATGCTGCTGACATAGGGCTAGAGAGGGGAACTTGAGTTCCAAACTGCTTGACTTTCTCTGCACTTTGACCATATGCATGAGCAGTTCCCTTGGGCTCTGACTTAGGAACTGAAAAGGCAACAGACATTTCTTCTTTTGCTCAGATGCTGGGAGAATTAGAACCAAATTAATATTGTCAGAATAAAAAAAACAACTTTCAAAACACTTTTATTTATGTCTTAGCTTCTAGAAGACTTAGAGTCCAATTCAAAGGCAAGTGACTTCTTTCAGGCTTAGTTGCTCTGGTTCTTCTATTATTTATCCTTCGTTCTTGGTGTACCTGTGATTGTACAGCTTTCATTTGTACTTGACTTATATGTTCCCAGAGGTCCTAGCATTAATGCCTCCCTTCCACCGCCTCTCTCTCTCTTTCTCTCCAATTTAGAGCATCTAGGGTAATGATCCACTTAGTTAAGTCTATATCAGTTTCCTGGGAACATTTTAAAATTACATATTCCCACACCCAGCCCTAAAGGTTCTGATTCTGTAGGTCAGGGTGGAGCCTCCAATCTTATTTCTTTAGCAAGTACTGTTCATCTAAAAAATTCAGATTTAGGTGACACTCTGGTGCCTTTGAAGAAGCAGTGGCCTGTGTGTTACAACAGGAGAGAGATGGAAATGAACCTGGCTTCTAAAGCAGATCCAATCACTATCTATGGGACCTTAGAAAATCACTCAACCTTTCTCAGATTCAGTTTCTTCATTTTTAAAAGACATAGGAATCTGTTCTATGTAAATAGAACATAAATTTCTGTTCTATGTAACTCATAAAGTTGTTAGACAAATTAAACGAAATAATATGTGCAACAGGAAGAAAGTTTATTTCTTAATTAAATGGTCATCTAGTTTCAAATTCTAGGAAAGGGGCAATGTGAATTTTTAAAGGCAGATCGCTTTTTCAGTTTGAAAATCAAGGCCCTCTAGCAAGGCCCTCTACTGCTCCAGATACAGTAGACATGGATGGGCAACCTAGAAGACTGTGTTAAGTTGCAGGCCCTGACTCATTAGGGGATTGTGAAATCAGTATAGTGGTAGCTCCAGCATTTTAAAAACAGACTAGGATAGAATGAAATGGGTCGGAGTAGAATAGCAAATGATAGGATAGGATAGGACCAAACCAGGAAGACAGAACAAGGAAGGACAGGACAGGACAGGACAGCACAGGACAGGATAAAAAATATCAAAGAACATTGCCCATAGGAAGAAGTTTAAAATAAGGTGTCTACTATTTAAATCTAGTTGTTTCCGTGCCGTCCTGTACCCCCACCCTGTATATTGTGACTTGTGTTTGGAGATCATACTTAGGCATGGAGGAGGTGAGGCAGTGGCCCTTGGGGGGGTGGGGGTGGCGCAAAGCAGGGAAGCCAGCAGACAGCACCCATGGGTGAGACTGTGTGAGGGAATCGGGAATTTAGAGGGGCAGGACAGGAGAATATCCACATCCCTAGTGCCCTCAAAAATCTTGTGGAAGGCACTGGACCTCTGAATTCATGCAGAGAGAAGTTCTAGAGCCGCCCTATTTGGAGGTTTTTTAAAACAGAATGATCCTCCAAAGCTGGTCTGTGATTATAACCTGCACTACAGAGGGGAGATGGCGCTTTGCATGGGTTATACTTTCAGTATCCTTCTACTGGACCCGAGGTCTCGCATTATACTGAAGGATGGAGCCCTTCTCAGTCTGCCAGGGCCAAGGAATAGCACTCTCACATCTGAAAGCGAGCCTTGAAATTCATATTGTCCCATTTTAACAAAAACACTGCCCTACTTGGTAGCTAGGTATAGTTAAAATAATAAATTGCATGTACTATTTAGTGGTTATATTAATAAGCACCGTTTTGTGAGCTCATATTATGTGCTAAGTAGGTTATAACTAGAGTCTCTTATTTTCTAGAACCCTAAGGGAAACGTTTTAGTGCCCACACTTTATAAATGATCTTACTGAAGCTCAAAGAGATTAAATGACTAACCTCATTCCACACTGAGTAGAAGTGATAGCACAAGTCACACCCCAGTCTCTAAGTCGCACACTCGCAGCTGCACCTCCCTGCCTTAGCTCCTAGTGTGGGCCGATGCCCGTGGGCCGGCCTGGGAAGGTCATTGCCGTGCAGGGTGTTGGTTCCGAGAGGGAAGCGTGCTGCGGAATCAAGCGATTGAGGTAAACAAGTGTCGTGCGTCACCCCACTGCCTCTGCTGAGAAGGCTCAGTGCCTCAACATCTTCATTTTCTAACTACATGCATTGCGCATTCATTGTGCCTTTTTCCTCGGTGGATTCTAAAGGGACTTGGGGAAAAAAGCAACTGCTTATTCTTTCTTCTTTTAAATATTAATTTCATGGCATGCTCCATAAATCTATTTGCATTCTGTCATGCAAATGGTAGTGATTGAGATGAAAAGAGCATCCTGCGAAAAATGTATTTCTGATCGTACAGGGAATGTAGTTAGAAAATGAATTGGCTCATATATTTATGTAGTTTCAGAGCCAGGGTTAGGGCAGGGGCATAGGTCGGGGCAGGGGGGCATTATTCTGGGACCAATGTTTTCTTTTCGTTTGTTTTACATTTGGCAATCAAGAAAGTTGATGTTAATTGGATCCAGAAACCACGCTATATGGAGGGAGATATTCCTTAGAGAGGGTATAATATCCCCTGAACAACTCGTCTCAGAATCTGTTTGCTGTGTGCCTCCTGTGAGGCCTGAGACAAAAGAGTGAGGCAGCTGGAACTGGCTGTCAGAATGCGAGAGTCTGGGGCCTTTCTCCTCAGTTATTCCAAACATTGCAGGGCAGAGAGCAGTTTGCTCTCCCCCTATCCAAAACCGGGATGGCTGCTCTGCAGAGCTTTGGGTTAGGTGGAGGAAACAGGCAACAGAATTGCTGATTTTCAAGGGCATGTAGCACACGAAAATTTGCATTCTGTAATTCTCCTCCGTCTCCCTAGTGTCTGAGAACAATCTGGAATTAGCAAGGCTTGACATCATCTAATGAGAATGAACAGACTCACACAGTCCCCCCTTTCGCAGCTATTGGGTTCAACCTTTACAAGACAGGCAAATCAGCCCAAATAATGTAGTTTGGGGATGAATAAAAAGATTTCCTGGCCTGGAGCAATTGTGTACTTAGAAGGGAGTCAGGTAAAGAAGTTGAACTGTAGGAATGACAGCAATAGCTAAGATCTGCTCAGTGTTTATATTAAGTCTGGCATAGTCTTCACATCAACCCCATGAAATTATAGTTAGCAATGAGCCTGTCTATAAGTGATTCTATGGAATACAAGAAACAAATTGGTACTCATTTTTTTTAAACCTAAATATTTTACTTTGGGGGATGCTAATGTAAATGGTGCATGTTTTCAATGTAAAATTCCACTTGTTCATTGCTGGAATATAGGGAAGTTATATAGTTTGGATAATTTCTATAGCTCTCTATTAAAGTTCACTGGTTTTGCTATATATAGCTCGGCACTCATTACTGATTGCAATATCATGTGCTATGTTTTCTCATGGTAAAAAATACCATTATCTAAAGCAACATGTTGCCATATAATTATCTCTACCCCAATTCTTGCTTGTATTAAATGGTTATAATTACTTACAATCAAGGAGATGCCTCACATTTAAAACAAATTTAAGATTATATTTTGGGGTGAATATTTGTCATATGTAAAAAACAATGTGTCTATGATGAGTGTTATACTCAGTATTTCTAACACTGAATATTTGCTCTACTAAATTAATCATAATATGCACTATATAATGAAATTGTATCACTGAAAAGACCAAGGAATAATTGCCCCCTCAAGTAAAATATTGATTTTTGTTGTTGTTAAGTTCTGAAGCTGAAAGAATTCTAGAGGTTTAACCAGTAAAAGGCTGTGTTTTCCAATTGTTCCCATTTTACAGATGGTTAATTTAAAGCCTGTAGGATGAGTAAGCTCAATTCCCTTTGCAAGCTTGAAAGAACCATACATTAGAAGTCCTAGTGTACTTCAGCTTTGTGAACTCCTATTCATACCAAGTGCTCACCGAGATCTCTGATCTGGAATCGATGACAGCAAGTGCTCATTCTGTCTGGAATGCATTAGTGCCATATTCACGTAAGGAAATCGATTGCACAGGAGTCTAGATATGTATATTTAAATAATTGAATATAATTTTCCTTTGAAACTAGTGTATAGCAATTTTAAAATTCTTGAAGCAGTTTTTACACTCCCTTTCATATTTTTGTTCCAAGAAATCATGTCATAACTCAGTGGAAGAGGAAATAATCCAGTGCTTCTCTGGAGGTTAGAAATGAGATTTAGTAGTAAGAACTGCTGGTAGAAAGATTTTAACTCAATAGAAAGATGAGCTTTCTGATAATTAAAGCTGTCTCTAAGTATATTCTAGCATTGGAGAGGATCCGGGTTTTGTTTTGTCTGGGGTGGGGGGTTTTGTCACAAAGTCCAAAATGTTGTAGTTTAAGATCTGGTTGGGAAAATGCTCCAGCTATTTTTGTTTTAATCCACCATGGTCCTAAATTATTCTTGCTTCTTTGTATTATAAGTCAGTTATAAAATTGATTTGATAATTTCCAAGTCTATGTTGACATAGCGGTTTTATTTTTGCAGTGACTTTGTAGGTCAAATTTAGAAAGAGTAAAATTTGGAAATATTGAGGGTATATTTTTGCTTGTTGTTGTAAATATTGACTTTTCTAATAAATGGACATGGTATCTTCCTCAAAAACTAAAAACAAAAAAACCTGTCTAACAGTGGAGTAGTGACCACCTGTCATTGGGATTACTCAGGCAGAGATTGGGTGACTATCACTTAGGGATGTGGTACAAGGAATAACTCATGTGCTAGGGCATTGGATTAAATGATTTCTAAATTTTCTTATAACTCTAGGATTTTTCTTTTGATTGTGGAAGTTCTCATCTAGCCCCCAATTTTTTTTCCCCCATGAAAAAACAAACACATAGTGTAGTAGTTAAAAGCACCAATTTTATAACAAAAACAGATAGACCTGGGCACTGGTTCTTGCTGCCATCAACCAGCTGAGTGACCGTAAGGCACTTATTCAGCTTTCTCACAGTTTCTATAGCTGCAAAAGAAGAACAATATTTAATAAGTGAGTGGTGCAAAGTGAGAGCAGACATGTTAAAAGTATCTCATGCAGTAGATGCAGTAGGTGTTTGTAATGATTGGGCCTGGGTTTAAAGACTGAGCAGTTCATGTCTTTCAAAGGACATAGAGAAAAATGACTGAGAAATGAACCCTGGTTGGAACTAGGGAAACAACTCTGATATTAATTGATTTTTTAACCTATTATTCTGTAGTGTAATTGTACCGCTTCGATGCAAATGTATTTAGTTTGTCATAACCAGAGACAAATACCTTTGTGACAGATGTATGACAGTTAAGACGCTTTAAGAACTGCATGGATGAGGGATTTACAATTGATTGCTTCCTTTCAGAGGTAATTCCATAATCTATCACTAAATCAATAGCTCTTTACAGGGGCTAGAAGTGATTAAACATCTAACTAAATGCTATAAACACCATTGTAATTTTCTGCAAATCTGCTTTCTGTCGCATAATCTCTCAGTTCATATTTATCACTCTTTGCCTGGCCAAATTCACCTGGCCAGTCAAGGTTTCCTTGCACACTTGTTGCATGGTGGTCCTCATGCCTATGGGGATAAATAAAGTTCCGGTGATACATGTTTCCTGTTCCTGCACTCAGACCCATGCCTTTGTGCAGGCCACATGTCCCAAGAGTACAATGTGAGTATTACATGCTGAGACTACAAGGAAACAATCCTTCTTAGCCTAGGGGTTCCATCCTTCAAGGAGACCCCTCCTGGAATCCACTGATCACTGTGCAGAAACAAGTTCCATAGAAGTATTCAGATCTCTGGACGCCTCTGTCCATCTGTGGGGGGAGAAGGGCTCCAGATATGATTTTGCAGACTCATCCTGAGTCTTCTCAAGAAAGCTTTTGTTTCCTCAGAAGTGGAACTAGATGTATGTTTCAGCTGGTGTCTGATAAGTTTAGGCAAAGAATACAAAAATGTTCAGCAGTTTACTTTAGGGGCCAAATGTTCTTTTGGAAAGGATAGCTATTCCAAAACAACACTCACCCATACATACACGCACAGAAAGACACATTCGGCGTCTGAAATTTGTAGTGAATCTTGGAACAATGAGAAAAAGATGAAATATAAGCACAGGCAAGTAGAATTGTAGATGTCTGTCCATTAGGCTGATGTGTTTGAAAGAGCAGTGTTCCCTGGGCTAAAGTTAGAATGACTTTCTCTTTCTATTAGAGGTAGCTTCAGCCTTTCTCCGGAGGTCTTTTTGCACCATTGAGAAGTTAGCACATTTCTCTCAGGATGTGAGTGAAATCATGGTAGGAGCTGCTGCATGTCAAATGGCTCCAGTGTGCAGTACAAATTCAGCAAAGCAAAATGGGAAGCTGTTCAGTTTCGGCTGGCATTTCATTTCCTACATGATATCATTAGAGTCCATTTGGCTGCATTTACCTGCTGACAACAACATACCTTGAATCAAATTTATTGTGAATTAGGATAGGAAAGATGTGGAGTTGTGTTAAAAGAGTTTTCAACATGAATTTATATATGGTAGGACAATTCAAAAAAACTGTAAAAAAAGTCTTTAACTTGTTTGCTATTTGGTCAAACAAAGGGATAAATTTTGTATGGTGCCATTTTATTGTTTTCTGTGGATTGAGGAGATTGAAAGGTACAATAAAAAAAACCTTGCAAAAGAATGTTTTCAAAACTTCTTGCACCCTGTTTGTCTTGAGTGGGAGCTTTGACACTCTATTGTAAATGCTACTGTTTGAAGATTTTTGCATTAATGACTTGAAAAAATTTAAAAGTAAAATTGCATTTAGATTTCTGAAGTTTTAGAACTTCTAATGCCAATACACAATAATTTTCACACGCAGTTTAAAACCATAGGTAGTATTTGAAAAATGTTTATGGACAAATGTCATATTTGCTTTATATTTCTGATGTAGTGAGCTAAACTTATTTGCATATTTACCATAAAATAAAGCAAAATTAATAATAATGAACACCAGATGGAACATTCTTGTACTTCCTAAACCTATTGGTATGCGCACTATCCCTCCTAAAAGAAACACTATATATTTGAAGAAACATGGTGCATCTTAATGTTTTTAAATATTTTTATTGATTATAGAGAGAAAGGAAGGGAGAGGGAGAGAGAGAGAGAGAAACATGAATCATCTGTCCCCTGCACGCCCTCTACTGGGGGGGGGGATCAAGCCTGAAACCCAGGCATGTGCCCTGACAAGGAATCCAGCAGGTGCACGGGACAGTGCCCAACCAACTGAGCCACACTGGCCAGGGCAACACATTTTAATTTTTATCAGAACTCTTATGATGTGAACAACATACAGTATTTGCCTTTTCATGAAAAGATTTTTATTTTCAGATTACAATCCTGGCTTACATTCACTATACCTATAATCCTATAATTTATTTATTTAGAGCCTTGAAAAACATGTTTTTGGGAATAATGTATTCTAATATGTTGAGGATCAGTGTCATACTTTACTTCTAAATCTTTTTAATGGGATATTTCCATAAATGATGATGTTTAGCTACCTCAAGAGAGAAGCAACATGTAGTAGAAACATCCTCAAGATGTCAGGAGACTTCACACTTCTCAGTAGTAACACTCAGCACTCAAAACATTTGTAATTACTCGGTCAGTATCTGCTTTTCCACTTGAGTGGTTCCCAGCGTGAATGCACATTGGAATTACTGTGCACTTTTAACGAAACAATATTGATGCCTGGGTGGCACTCTAGAGATTCTAATTTAATTAATCTCAGAGTGGGATCTAGACATCAAGATTTTCAAAACCTAGTAACCTAGTTTATCATAGCATCTAACCAAGAAAATCATGCATGTCACCATAACTTGAATAGCAGAAGGAGCTTGTCTTCAGTGAATAACTGAATGTCTGGGACAAACTAGACTCTAAGTGAATATTAGATGGATAGAAGATGGGTGGGCAGGTGGGTAGACCATTGGTTCTGGACAAGTTCTGTTACCTTTATGGAGCTTAGTTTTCAGTATGTATGTGAAGAAGTTTGACCTACATGTCTCTTCCTTCCACTCAAATGGCCTACCTGAGGGCCTACAGTAATGCACCTATCTAGTCATGGTCTCCTAAGTTAAAAAGACCTTAATGGTAGCAAGTGGGATTTTATTCTAATACCAAGTAAGTCCATTGATAAGTTTAATGATTTTCCTGAATTAAATTACTAAATCTTTATAGGGCTTCTCATTCTTTACTTTTTTAATTATAACTATAGATTAACATGGTATATAATGAAATATCTGCTTTCCCTTGGGAAACAATATGAAGTTTATTTATATATTTTGCATATACAAAAGTTAATCTAATAAAGCAGAAATGTGTGAAAGAAGCCTTCTGTTATACAAGTTACCTAGTAATAATTTTCTTTGTCTAAAGAAGCTATCTTCTATCAATCTTTGTAGTTTAAATAATAAATTTTAATATTTAATTGTGATTTTAGTCGTGATACACTTATTATGGGAGATTGTTTATATGAAGTCTTTTGCTATTTTTGTGTAGGAGACATTTATCTTAACTAATTCTTCCCCATTGTCACCATTAAGCAATTGGCAAAGTCTCAAGAGTCACAGAAGGATTCAAAATTTATACTTAATGGACAGTGTTTGGCAATTACATATATAAGCCATATTAGGGATTTTATTATAGCAATGAGAGTCAAGAGAGCTTAGCTTTGGTGAAAGAATATTAGAAAAAACTCAAATGTTTGTTCAATGCAACCTAGGGTTTTATTCAAGCCTCGTTTCCTTTTGCAAGTTATCCTTCAAAATGCCCCAGGGTTCTAATGGAATTGTATTTGTTAATTTATTTTTCAAATTATAAGAGAAAGTTTATTTAGATTTTTAGAAGGTTACAAAGGTAGCAGAAGTGAGCCAGCTGGGCTGCATAAGCTCAGAAAACAAGATACAGAAGCAAAAGAAGAGCCCTTGGAGCTTAGGAGAGAGAAAGGAAAGGTAATGGCCTAGGGGAGGAAGAGGTGTGCAGGAAAGGCGTGGGCATGCGCCCAGGAGGGAGAGCGCTGTGATGAATATTAGAGGAACTGAGCTTGAACATCACAGCACTATGTAATTAATCATGATCAGGTTTGCCTAGAATTACTACTTGATCTCGGCTGCTTGATCTATACTTGAATAATTCCTTCAGGTCTACTCCCAGGTTGATGTTTACTAGGTAATGAGAGTCACTAGAAGTTCCAAACTTTTTAGGTTCATGATGCCCTCAGTGTCTCAGTCATAGGACAAAAGAAATCTTTTACAATTTTATTTACAAATAGTTAAGCCCAGATAAATTTATAAGTATTCATGTCCTACAAACTTGGTACTAAGTGAAAAAATAACACATAAACTAAGAGAAAAAATATTTCATTTTATTACAAATGTTTAAAATTATATAGGTTTCAAGTTTACAGTTCTAGATGCAACATCTGTATATCGCACTGTGTGTTCACCACCAAAGTCAAATCTCCTCTGTCATCATGCACTAGACCCCCGCTTACCTTCACCACCAACCCCTCTTTCCCTCTGCTAACCACCATATTGTTGTCTGTGTCCATGAGTTTTGTTTGTTTGTTTGTTTGTTTTGCTTATTTGTGGCTTTCAGTTTTATATCTCACATATGAGTGAAATCATATGGGTCTTAACTTTTTCTGTCTGACTTATTTCACTTAGCATGATATTCTCAAGACCCATCCATATTGTTGCATATGGCAGTATTTCATCTTTTCTTATGGCTGAGTAGTATTCCATTACACACACACACACACACACACACACACACACACACACACCTGTCAATCACATCTCCTTTATCCAGTCCTGTATCAAAGGACGCTTCGGTTGTTTCCATTTCTTGGCCACCATAAATAATGTCGCCAAGAACATAGGGGTGCTTATATCTTTGTGAATAAATGTTTTTAACTTTTTCAAGTAGATACCCAGAAGAGGGGTTGCTGAGTCTTATGGTAACTCTATTCTTAATTTTTTGAGGAACCTCCATACTGTTTTCCATAATGGCCGTACCAGTCTACATCCCCACCAGCAGTGAATGAGGATTCCTTTTCCTCCACAGCCTCTCCGACATTTGTATTACTTGTCTTGTTAATAATAGCCGTTTTAACAGGTGTGAGGCGGTATCTTATTATAGTTTTGATTTGCATTTCCCTCACAGCTATTGCATTTCCATAACATCTTTTCTTTTATCTGTTGAACATTGTATGTCTTCTTGGGAGGAGCGTCTACTCAGGTCCTCTGCCCATTTTTTAAATTTGATTATTTGTTTTTTGTTGTTGAGTTGTATGAGTTCCTTATATGTTTTGGATATTAACCCTTTGTCAGAGTGGTTGTTTGCAAATCACTTCGGCCATTCGGTTGGTTGCCTTTTTGTTCTGTTGATGGTTTCTTTTGCTGTGCAGAAGCTTTTTAGTTTGATATAGTCCCATTTTTGCTTTTACTTCCCTTGCCTTTGGGGTCAAATTCATAAAAATTATCTTTAAGACCAAAGTTCATATATTTAGTATCTCTTTTCTTCTATGTAATTTATTGTTTTAGGTCTTATATTTAAGTTCTTGATCCATTTTGAGTTAATTTTTGTATATGGGGACAACAGCAGTCTAGTTTCATTCTTTTGCATGTGGCTTTCCAATTACTAACCAGATGTGTGCGCCTTTTGGGCCTGCACAACATCTCAAACTTTAGAATCAGTTTGGATGCTGTCATCTTCATTTCCTGTTCCACTTGAGTCTCAAGTGGCACTCGCTTTTTATCACATCAACCACTAAAATTCAGGTTCATAATGATAAGACATCACCAAAAGGAAGGCAGCAAGGTATAATTTTGAGATTGTGAACTGCCTTTAGCTAATAGTTTGTGCAGTATTTAGCGTGTGTCATACTGTATTTCCTTTGAAATTTTAAAACAACCTATGATATGTTTGTGAGATTAGTGCAGAACCCTGATGTTTCCATGCAGTTTGGGAACTGTGGAGGTAAACTTTTTACATCAGGCACACTATATTCTGGATTTCACTACATCAAAAGTTGGGCAATAAAATATAAGAACACATCGTTTACAAACTTAATTGCTAAATCCTTGAGTCCTTATTAGTTGAAACCATCTGTATTTTTCAAACTACCTTTCTTTGAGAGAACAGATATTTGTGCCATTTATTTATTACATATTTTAAAATTGAATGGCCTTTTTCACCCCCTGAGAATAAAGGTCAATGCAAACAAATTTCATTCACTGCGAAAAAGCAGACAAAAAACAGTAAGAATAATCTCTAACCCCACCACCCAGGAATAAACAGCACCGATATTTGTATCTATTCAGACACTTTTCCCTAATTATAAATAAATGGACCATATACATATTTTTAAAAAACAGTTTTATACCATTTTACAACCTGCTTTACTCACTCCATCACATAGACTATGTACTTTAGATATGTTTCCAAGTGCGTGCTTTCATCCTACAGCAGCGGAGTTGAGTACTCGGTGGCAACAGTGACTTCATGGCTCTCTAAGCCGCTCTATTTATTTATTATTTATTTACTTACGTTAATCGTCATCAGAGGATATGTTTTCATCGATTTTTGGGGAGAGAGAGACAGAGAGAAACATCAATTGGTTTCCTCCCATACATGCCCTGACCAGGAACTGAACACTCAACCCAAGCATGTATCCTGGCCAGAATCGAACCCATGACCTTTTTGGTGTAAGGGACTATGCACCAACTGACTGAACCACCCGTCCAGGGCACCACTATGTTTATTACCTGACCTTTTACAGAAAAAGCTTGTCTTCCTTTGCTCTAAAATAATTAAAGTTGCCTGGGACATCTTAATTCTTTTGAAGTTTTACAGAACTCATTTGAAAAATTAAAAACAAGCCCTTACCTGATATTCTTGTTACAAATAGCTTTTGCATGTCCTGTCTTTTTTGTATTGTTTATTTGTTTCAGTGGAGTTTTAACTGGAACTTCTTGACATTTTTTACATAAGTTTTTCATAGCCAACAGAATTTTCCAGATTGTTCTGTTAAGTAGTACGTGTTCAATATGTTCTATTAAAGCTTCCTCCTTTTTGAATGATGTGTGTATAAATATTATTTTTTTCTTGATTAGTATATGGAAGTTATTAATTTTACTGTCCTCTTAGAGAACAAATCACTGGTATATATCAGGTCTACCTCTTCCACTTCATCGATGTTTAATCTATTTATGAAACTATTGTCTTTATTCATTTCTTCTTCAAAATATTTAAAAATATTTCATTGTGGTTTTTAATTACTTAAGTTTAATGAATATTTAGTCAAGGTATTACAATTTTTCTTATATAAACAGGAATGCATTTAAGGGGTTATTTTTTTCTCTGTGTACCACTTAAGCAAATCCCATTTTCATTATGGTTCATATATTAAAGTCCTAAACTTTTATTTTTATATTATCATCCACATGAGAATTAAGTAATAGTTGTTAAAGTGTTCTATTTTATTAGAAATTATAATGTAATTAATTGTTTTCTAAGCACATTATGTACATATATACATATATATGTAGGATTTGAGACACCTTACAATAGAAATATGTGCCTATTAGACAATGGGAATATGCACATTAAAAGATAAAAGAAAAATAAGGATACAGATGAGAAGACAAGGTTAGCTAAGACTTGCATGCCCGGCTGGTTTTGCTCCGTGGTTAGAGTGGCGGCCCGCTCGCTGCAGAGCCGTGGGTTCGATTCCTGGCCAAGGGCACTTACCAGACTGCAGGTCCGATCCCCGGCCCTGGTTGGGGTGCATGCGCGGGAGGCATCCAGTTGATGTGTCTCTCACATCCACGTTTCTCGCTCCCCCTCCCTCCCTTTCAGCCTGTCTAAAAATCAATGGAAAAAATATCCTCGGGTGGGGATTAACCAAAAAATTTAAAAGATAAAAAAAGACTGGCAAAGAGAGCCGAGGCAGATGGGCCACGTAGCGAGCCCTAGTTTGTTGCAGATTTCGCCTTGCACGTCCTTGAAGCCGAGAGCTGGGAGGGAGACTAGGCGTTTCTAGAGTCGGTGTTTTCCAGAGACAAGGCCATTAACAGTCAGCGTCTCAGAAGAAGCAGAGCTTTCCCCACTGTTCCCCTGGGAGGCACTTTTCCTTCCTTCTCCGGCTGTGGGGAAGCCGCACCTTCCAGGCAGCCTGCCGGGTGTGCGGCCAGCTCCCCGTGGGAAAGGGGAGAGTGAGTGTGTCGTCAGCCACGGAGAGGCCCAGGGCTGGCAGACTCAACACGTCATTCAGTGCCGAGTGTACGGGAAAGCCTGCCACTTACAGCGGGGGACCCTGCCCTGGACCTGTGCATGAGAGGTCACGGTAGAGCCAGTGCAAAGAGCTGGGAGCCAGCCCGGAGACTTGTTCCTGTGTGACAGTGTGACAATGGGAGAGCGCAGCACCCGCTGCACGGCTCACACAGCGCTTAAACGGGTCAATTCTGAAAACGGTCGTCAGGTGTAAGGCCCGATGCCCCGCGTCATTATTGTCCCCTTAGGTATTGGATATCATCTTCAGGAAACAGCAAATGCCGTGCAAGTCCTGCCTTTTCTCAAATATATTTACTGCCAGCCTAGTTCTTTGTTGTGTTTTCCTCTTATTGTTTGATTTTCTGCTTTCTGTGGAGGCCCGAGTCTTCATCACCGTGAAGCGAGTCTCTTTGTCTTTCCTCTGTAACGTTCGGTCTGCACTGCGCTGTGGAAGTCACTGTCGGGGAGTTGTATTTCACAGAACAATATTACTGCAACAATAAAGAGTTGATTTAAGTGAGTCTGGGTAGCAAACTATAGCAGAAGCACATGACTGCAGTGATTGCTGGCATGTGGAGCAGCAACCGAGGCTGAAAGAGTGGGTGACGTAGGAGATAGAAGTAAGTCTCTATTCTCGGCCTTCTATTAGATTGCCAGAACACCTTTGCTAGTTATCTCTGTTGTCAGCATATTTTTTAAAAATAAAGTCACAAATTCTAGTTTGTGCGTGGAGGGAGACAGATTTTAAAGTGGCGTAGGCCTGCTACTGTATTGGTTAAGGAAAGATTTCTCCCAGTTGAAAAGTTGCTTGTTCTACCATATGAACTTTCTTTGTTCATCCCACAATCTAGGTAACAGCATTAATGAGAAATTAGCTCTTGCTCTCCTTAGTTTTTGTTTCATGATTCACACTGCATTTTTCTTCAGAGACTCATTAAGTTGTTTTATTGCTCTGCATTATATTTGCCCTTTAAGAAGAATGGGAAGGGCTGCATTGTGCTCTGAAAAGTATTGCTGGATTTTCTAACACAATAATGGCATGAAGGAATGATTCTGTTACTGAAATATCTGTGTGATTGCTTCATTTATTACTGTGCTGAGTGGTCTAATAACAATTTTTTTATTAAAATAGTCTCTCAACATTACATATTTTCTGTAATGAGCATCAGAAACCCATGACTCTCCTTCATGTTCTGAAGACAACTTGCTGTTTCATGGAGTATTTTTTAGCTTGAATTGGATTGAACTGCTTAGAAATTAGCCCAGCTCTTCTCAGTTACATCTACTATTTAAATAAACCACCAAAGAGGAGTTTTTTACTAGTTCACACTTGTTGAGAAATTTTGTCAAGAATATGGCAATAAAAGATGTCTCTCACTCATAGATTTCCTCTTTCCTGCCAATAAAATTCCAAAATAGCTATTGTTCTATTTCTTTCAGTGTGTATGTTGGAATAACACTATTCTGACTTCAAATCAGTCTTGTGTATTTATAAATAATTCATCATCCATTCAGAAAGTGTGTCATGTGTGTTCAAGTATTGTGCATTTCATGAGGAGTATGCCCTCCTGAGCTATTTCCTGTGTCAGTAAGTGCAAAACCAGAGATGGAGGGCTTATTATAGAGCAGACATTGTGTTTGAGAGCTTTGTATAGTTTATCTTACTTAATCCTCACACTAATCCTGTGAGTTCGGAATTATCTACCTTATATCTGTAAGGAAACTGAGATTGAGATACATTAGGTAGCTTCCCTGTGGTCACAGAGAGAGTGTCATAGTCAAACCTTAGGTCTACCTGATAACAGAATCTCTGCCCTTTGCTAGAGTTCTGCCTGACGGTGAATTAATAGTGTGTCTCCACTGTGTTCCTGTTCTACTGAGCTGCAGTTACTGAACAGGTCTTTTTGAAAGCAGAATATAGCTAGAAAGGAGGCTGACCAAGGGCAAGAGGCAGGCTTTGGGAGGCCCTGTGAGGATAGGTAGAGCCTTCAGGCGCCTGTGACTAAACAGGCCACAGTGACAGAGCGGCGAGCATAGGTACAGTGGCCCCAGTCAATGTGCTTGCCCAGAACCTTTCACTGCAGTGAGAAGAGCTTCCCACCTCTGACAGACAGGAAGGTGATGTTCTCATACTGGATTCCCACAGTGTAAAACCAGTACCTGGAAACAGTTCATGTCATTCACTATCAATTTTCACATGCATGCAGATTTGATTATAATAATTAAAATACAAATTCATTTTAAAGCATCATTGAAATCAAAGCTTTATCCTTAAATATTTTTTCAGTTGATAGATAGTAAAATCACTATTTAATGGGCCTAAGTAAAATTAGGTTAGAAAATGTGTCAAGCCCTAGCTGGTGGGGCTCAGTTGGTTGGGCATCAATCATCCTGTGTGCTGAAAGTTGCCGGTTTGGTTCCCTGGCAGTGCACGTGCCCAGGTTGCTGGCATGATCACCAGTAGGGGCATGCAGGAGGCAGCTGATCAATGTTTCCCCTCACACTGATGTCTCTCTCTCCCTCTCTCCTCCTCTCCCTTCCTCTTTCTCTAAAAATCAATTTTAAAAAAAGAAAGACAGAAAATGTGTTGACATTAAAATGTGTTCTCACACAAAAAGAAAATGTCCAGAGCCATGGCACGACTGGACTTATGCAGACCTGAACACTCACTGAGGGCTTACTATTCTGCCAGTTGTTCAAATAAGCGCTTTACATGTGCAATCTCATTTAATCCTTTAACAATCTGTGAGGTAAGTTCTACTTTTATCCTATTTTTCAGATGTAGAAACTGAGCCTTAATTTCCAGTTTCTAAGCACTGTCTACCATAGTAGTTTTGTGGAGGTTGAAATAGATAATAAATTTAAAACAGCACAGGTGAAGTTTAAGGCAGTAATGTTAATTTTTATTGGTAGTTGCAGTAACAGTCATGGTTTGTTACTATATTAGTTCCATTGAAGTCACAACCCATTCATTTTATTGGTAAAATTTATTGATAATGTATAGCTTGTTTCTTTCAAAGAGGGGTTTAGAAAGTTAACACAGCGTCATAGAGGGACATTTTGTTATGCCTAGAGAGAAAACAGAATCTCATTAGATTTTAGGAAAAAACAAAAAATGTGAAACAATTTTCATGCTTATAGGGTGTTCTTTCTGTGATACTCCAAGACTTGGGAGATACCTGTTTACTCCCATCTGGCATCATTTTAATGTTTCTTAGTTTTATTAGTTTGTGTATGTGTGTGTGCACGGGGGTGTCAGAGGGTTGTTAAAATTAAGGTCATGAGAATTGATAGTATATGATTGAAATGTAGTACATGGAAAAATGTTTCTATATTAGAATACTCAACAATTAAAACTTATCAAGGCAGTATTTCATCCTTTCTTATGGCCGAGTCGTATCCCATTGTGTATATGGAGCACATCTTTATCCAGTCCTCTGTCAAAGGACACTTTGATTGTTTCCAAATCTTGACCACCATGAATTATGCTGCAGTGAACATAGGGGTGCATATATCTTTGCAAATAAATGTTTTCAAAATTTTGGGGTTGATACCCCAAAGAGGGATTGCTGGGTCATATTACCATATTGAGAACTCTATTCTCAATTTTTTGAGGAGCCTCCATACTGATCTTGAGAATATCATGCTAAGCAAAAAAAGTCAGACAGAAACCTCAAGAACCATATGATTTCACTCATATGTGGGATATAAAACTAAAAGCAACAAGTGAACAAAAAGGACAAACAAACAAAAACTCAGAGGCACAGACAATGGTATGGTGGTGACTGGAGGGAATAGGGGTGGGAGGTAGTAAAGGGTAAAGGGGGCCAATATATGGTGGCAGAAGAATATTTGGCTTTGAGTGGTGGTCACGCAAAGCAGTGTATAGATGGTGTGTCATAGAATTTTACACGTGAAACCTATATGATTTTATTAACCAATGCCACCCCAATAAATTTAATTAAAATAAACTTACTATGAATCAATATTAGTCCAGTTATTATATTTTTGCTCTTTCATGGAAGGTAGATATTATAGTCATTAGCTAATTGGAACATTCATACATTTAAGAGTTATCATAAAGAGAGGCTGAACAGAAAATAATACAGTTGCTGAACTTCGGTATTTACAAAATGATCCTTTAATAACCATGTTCAGCTACTAATAGCTACATACAAAACTGTAGTCTCCACTTGTCTTTTCAATCCTTTTTTCCCCATGTAGTTTTAAGTACTTGTTTTCTATCCATTAAAAAGTAGAAGGCAAATTATTCTGAATTTAGGGTGAGGGAACAGTTTAGTTTACAACTTCTGAGAACTATCAGACCTTTGCTTCTTTGTCTCACAAAAAAACAAAAAACTGCTTTGATTTTGGTTGGTGTTTAATAGACTTTGAAAGAGAGAATATGAATATTGTGTTAATCCTCAACAAAATATTAGCAAATCGGATCCAGCAGAAAACATTAAAAAGATCATAAACCATGACCAAGTGGGATTTATTCCAGGTATGGAGGCTGGTACAATATTCATAAATCAATGCAAGTGATGTATCACATAAACAAAGTGAAAGACAAAAATCACATGATCATATCAATAGATGTAGAAAAAGCATTCGATAAAATCCAACACCCATTTTTGATAACTCTCAGCAATAGAGGGATCATACCTGAACATAATAAAGGCCATATACGACAAACCTACAGCCAACATCATACTCAATGGGCAAAAGTAAAACCATTTTCCCTAAAATGAGGAATAAGACAGGGGTGTCCACTTTCATCACTCTTATTCAACATAGTACTGGAAGTCCTAGCCACGGTGATCAGACAAGAAGAAAACATAAAAGGCATCCAAATTGGAAAGGAGGAAATAAAACTGTCATTATTTGCAGACGACATGATATTGTACATAGAAAATCCTAAAGACTACACCAAAAAAACTACTAGATTTAATAAATGAATTCAGCAAGGTACCAGGATACAAAACTAACACCTAGAAATCGATGGCATTTTTATACACCAATAATGTACTCTCAGAAAGAGAAAGTAAAAAAAAAAAAAAAATCCCATTTACCATCGCAACAAAAACATTTAGGTATTTAGGAATGAACTTAACCAAGAAGGTAAAGGACCTATACTTGGAAAACTATAGGACGTTGCAAAAAGAGATAGAGGAAGATATAAACAAGTGGAAGAATATACCATGTTCATGGATTGGCAGAATTAACATCATTAAAATGGCCATATTACACAAAGCAATCTATAAATTCAATGCAATCCCTATTAAAATACCAACAGCATATTTCACAGATCTAGAACTAACACTTTAAAAATTTGTATGGAACCAAAAAAGACCTTGAATCGCCATGGAAATCTTGAGAAAGAAGAACAAAGTTGGAGGGATCACAATACCCAATATCAAGTTATACTTCCAATCCACTGTAATCAAAACAGCCTGGTAGTGGCACAAGAACAGACATACAAATTAGTGGAACAGAACAGAGAACCCAGAAATTGACCCACGCCGTTATGGTCAATTAATATTTGATGGAGGCAAGAACATACAATGGAGTAAAGACAGTCTCTTCAATAAATGGTGTTGGGAAATTGGACAGGTACATGCAAAAAAATGAAACTAGAACATCAAATTACACCATACACAAAAATAAACTCAAAATGGATAAAAGACTTAAATATACGATGTGAAACTATAAAAACCCTAGAAGAAAATATAGGCAGCAAAATCTCAGACATCTCTTGTAGCAGTATGTTTGCTGATACATCTCCTAGGGCAAGAGAAACAAAGGAGAAAACAAATACATGGGACTGCATCAAAATTAAAAGCTTCTGCACATCAAAAGAAACCAACAAAATGAAAAGGGAGCCCACTGTATGGGAGAACATATTTGCTAAGGACACATCTGATAAAGGGTTAATATCCAAAGTATATAAGGAACTCATACAACTTAACAAAAGACAAACAATCCAATTAAAAAATGGACAAAGGACCTAAATGGACACTTCTGCAAAGAGGACATACAGATGGCCGAGAGACATATGAAAAAATACTCAAAGTCACTAATCATCAGAGGGATACAAATTAAAACCACAATGAGGTATCACTTCACACCTGTCAGAATGGCTGCCACCAACAAATCATCAAATGACAGGTGCTGGCGAGGGTGTGGAGAAAGGGGAGCCTGGTACACTGCTGGTGGGAATGCAGACTGGGGCAGCCACTATGGAAAGCAGTATGGAGTTTCCTCAAAAAATTAAAAGTGGAACTGCCATTTGCCCCAGTGATTCCACTTCTAGGAATATATCCTAAGAATTCTGAAACACTAATCAGAAAGAATATATGCACCCCTATGTTCATAGCAGTGCAATTTACAACAGCTAAGATCTGGAAACAGCCCAAGTGCCTATCAGTAGATGAGTGGATAAGAACGCTGTGGGACATTACCCCATGGAATACTACGCAGCTGTAAAAAAGAAGGATCTCTTATCCTTTGGAACTGCATGGAGGGACCTGGAGAGTGTTATGCTAAGTGAAATAAGCCAGTCAGAGAAAGACAAGTACCACATGATCTCACTCATATGTGGAATATAATAAACAAAATAAACTGATGAACAAAATGGATCCAGAGACATAGAAGCATGGAACAGACTGAGGGATCTCAGAGGAAAGATGGGGATGGGGGAGTGGGTGGGGAGAGATTAATCAAAGAACTTATATTTTATAAGTATAACCCATGGACACAGACATTGGTCTGAGGAAGGTCTGGGGTGGGGTGGATGCGGGATGGAGGGGATCAGTGGGGTGGAAAAGGGGGACATCTGTAATACTTTCAATAATAAAGATAAATAAATAAATAAATAAATAAATAAATAAATAAATAAATAAATAATAAAATAAAATTAAAATAAAATAAAAAGTCCATTTCTAATTAAAAAAAAAAAAAAAAGGAAGAATGAAGCCTGGACCTTACTGATTTAGTAGAGTTACAAAGTTGTTTGTTTTACTGTATTTTATTTTTAACCTTAAATTTTTATTTTTATTTAGAGGGTCATTATTTTCTAACTAAACCTTACCATTCGTTTTTAAATATTGATTCCTTCCTATTTACAAAAGTAATATGTACACATTGTAGAAATTTTGTAAAATATTGAAAAGCATAGATAAGTTTTTAATAAGTTGGATCATATTTTATTACATTAGTTAGCTACTTAAAGAGTTACTGATAGGAGTCATTCTGTGATTGTATGGTCATCCCATAAAATTGTCTTTTATGATCTTTTTAAGTATACGAATTTCTTATTTAAAAGGCATACTAATAATAAGCAAAATATTTTAAATCTGTTGCTATACAAAATGAGATTTTATAGACATGATTTACACTGGTAAGGATTAGTTTTATCACAATCATGCTTAACCACAAAATACATGTACATAAATGTATTCAACTGAATTTTGACAAAGGCACAAATGCAAGTCAATGAGAAAGAGTCTTTTTAATAAATGGTGCTGGGACAGTTGGACTCCTGTAACTCCCAAAAATGAAAGTCAACATAAATCTAATATGTTATAAAAACTATTAGTTCAAAAATAGGTTATAGATCTCAATGTAAAATGTAAACTATAAAAATTTTAGACAAGAACATAAAGAAAATCTTTCAGGTAAAGATTTCTTTGACAAAACACTAAAAATATTAAACATGGATAAATTGGATATTATCAAAGTTAAAAAGTTTTGCTGGGTAAATGGCCCTGTTAAGAAGATAAAAGACAAGTCACTGATTAGGAGAAAATATTTCCAAATCTTATATCCAACAAAAGACTTATGTACATAACATATAAAGATTTTCTGACTTCAACAATAAAAATAAATAACCCAATTGAAAAGTAGTAAAAAGAGTTAGATTTTTTTTACTAAATATCTAATAAATATATACGAATGGCAAGTAAGTGCATGAAAAAGTGTTAAAATCACCAGCCATTAGGGAAATGCAAAGCAAAACTGGGACAGCTAAAATAAAAGGTAATACCAAATGCCATCAAGGATGTGAGGACATCAATCTTCACAGTGATCTAGTCTGAGTTCTGTAAAATGATGTATAAAATGGTGTGTCAGTTTCTTTTAAAATAATGTGAATATATCATTCCCACATCCAGTAATGCACTCCTAGGCATTTATTTTATACAGAGGAAGATGTATGCTAACACAGAAGCCTATACATGAATGCTCATATCAGTTTTAATTGTAATAGCCAGAAGCTGGAAACAACCCAGCGCCCTTCAGTGGGCGGGCAATTCAGCAGTGGTGCGGGCCTGCCAACTATACTCAGCAGTGCAAAGGAACAGACTTTTGATTCTTGCAACTACTTAAATGGGTCTTAGGCGGGGGAAAGCCAGTATCATAAAAGTTTCATATTATGGGATTCTTGAAATGACATAATTATAGAGATAGAGGTCACCTGAGGGATCGCCAGGGTCATGTGGAAAGGAAGGGAGGGTGGCTATCAAGGGGCAGCACCTTTGTGCTGATGGGACAGCTGTATATTGATTGCAGGGGTGCATGGGAGAAAATCTCTGAGAATTATACACAAAGACCTTTTAAAAATAATTGCATGCGGAAATGGCAGCCGTGACTTTTCCCTGGATCGCAGAGATCACGGACTTCTCTGTATCGACCGTGACTTTTCATTCGAGTTTTTTGTTTGGTTGGTACTTCTTGGTATTTTTCAGCTTGTTAGCCTTTAACGTGCATTGTTTCTATAGTCCAAGGAAGGAATTTAATGAATACTATTTAAGGGGGAAAACAAAGAACATGTTTCTCAACCTGGGACAAGATGACAATTAAGGGATCCCCACAGCCAGGTGCTCAGCAGTGAACAAATCTAGAGCATCAGCACATCTTTCTGGAATATCAGTGTTACTTGAAAATTTGAGGTAGTAGACACGCGGGAGGAACTTCATTTTCACATTAAACAAGCCTGAGTATTCTGTGTAGTAGAATGTGAAACCCACGTTTATATCTAACACATAACAAATGATTAAGACATGCCTTGCGTGAAGAAAGTGCCGTAGGGCTACGGCACGTCCCTGGGGTTCTGTGCTCTCCTCTCTATGTTTATTTCCCTCTTTGTGAGAATATGCAGGGAAGAAAGCACACCCTTAGCACAGATATGCATGAAACTTAGCAGGGCCTTTTGCCACCTCTCTTCTGTCGCTGAGCATGTGTTGGGAATGGGACAGGCTCTGCCTGCTAGACCTCAGTGTAAGGCCTGTGCCTTAGAAGTTGTAGGAAGTATCCAGTGCAGATCAGAGTTGGTGGCTAGCTAGAGAAACAGCGGGCTGATAAAAATAATAATGATCGTAGTGGTAAGATCATTCCACCAACACAGATAACCACGGAATACCAAATGTCTTATTGTCTCTAAACTAACTTCTCCTGGCCTTTATCTCCCTGGTAACGGATTCTGGCTCGGTCATTCCTGGGCTTCTCCATCAACCCCACACCACTCCTACTCTGTCTTTGTGCCTGAATTCCAGTGTTTGAAATAGTGCTGACGTCTGAAGGAGGCCCTTCTTCCGTAGCTGTCTGGACACTGTCACAGTGCCCCCTGTTCTAATGCTCAGGGTCCTTTCGTGCTCAGCCGTGGTGCTCCAATGCCTAAGCTGGGCACAGAAAGCAGGCCCGGCTTCTCCAGGTACATTGACCCATCCCCCTGACGTTCACCAAGTACTCAGGATTCCTGAAAGCCAGACACAGGCTCCACAGACAGTTCTCATCAACCACTGTCCTTCCCAACCCCACCACAAGCACATTCCCTAAGGAAAATGCTTATTTAAAATGCCCTAATAGAAAGATGACATCACAGTGGTTATAAAATGCCCTATATACCAGGCATTGTAAGTGCCTGGTAAGGCTCAGTAAGTGCCTTATCACTAGTAGCTCATTTATCCTCACAGAAACTCTGTGTGGTAGATGTTATCCCATTTCCTAGATGAGAAAGCAGGGTCAGAGTTTAAGTATATAATTTTACATAAACAAACTTACACTATTTCATTGAACTATATCTTGTGGATATTTTGCCAGTTACATTCGTTAGCTACTATCCAATTAAAAATGTACATTTTAATTGGTTCAGTAGTATTTATTTTACCGTGGTTTTTAGTTTGCTAATTCTCCACCTAAATAACATAGATTGTAAATGAAGAAATAGAATATAGGTTGCAAAAATAGAGGATGTTCACTCATACTACTTTATCTTAATTTCCTAAAAATTAAGGTGTTCAGGCGATTCTCTTTCTTATACTCCATTAAATTCCTTGCAGTAGTTAATGCGTATATATACCCACATCTGCCAGAGCAGCTACTCTGCTCAGACGAGGCTTCGGGGCAGGAGCAGTTCCTGCTTTTGCAAAGAATCAAATCCTTCAGCACAAGGGGGACCCTATAATCACATCTTCAGATCTGAAATACAGATCAGCATTAGATAAATTCTTGATAATTTCACTAATGTTACTGTGCTCTAATATTATGGTTCTCTTTCTTTTATGAAACAATGAGCTGTCAAAATTATATAATAAGGTCATTTGTACATAGTATTTTCATTTCCTTTGCTCTTTTCAAATGGATATAATGTTAGGTTTAATGCACGGAGAGGGTGTACACTTTCCAAATAACGTGGAGTAGGGATGATAGCCTTTTAGGAGGTCTAACATAGTGTCTGTGTTCAAAGAACTGTGTATGCATAAACCAGAGCCATGGCATGGTTCCGTTTTGAAAGTTCATTACGTTATCCTCAGATTACATCACAGCCTTAATATGAACACTTGAGAATTGGCTGATTTTCAATTTTGTTTAATTTCTTGAGTAGCAATGTGGAGCTTTCATCTGATGAAAATTAAGAGTGGGTTCGCATTGGATTGGGAGGGGGGGAAAGCGTGTTCTCTTAACAGTGCCATCAAGTCACCGCTGTGGCCTGTCTTTGCCAGGCAGCTATCTGAGATGTCTTAGCATTTGACATTTGAGTGTGCCTTGGCCGCGCACCTTGATTAGCTGTACTCAGAGCCGCCCTTTAAAGCCTGTAGCATGGCCTTGTACAATTGCTGATTGGCCTGCATTACCCTTCCCCTGAAGGTCTCCTTCTTTTCAAGAAGCTTTGCAACAGCAGTTATTTTCTATCAAATCAAGGGTTCTTCCTGTTTAATCATGTGCACTGCAAAGTATAAATACCTGCCTTCAAGTTGTTAAAGCAAAGACATGGGCACAGTGTTTGCCTAAGTCAATCGCTCTTATTTTTGTGTGACTCACAACTTGTGAGGAGGCTCGTACTGAAATGCTTCCCGTAGCTGGGCCTCCACTTCCCACTGACTGGTTTTGAAGAAACCAGCTGGATTCTGATCAGTAAAACTTCACAGACGAAACATAAATACCTGTGCATCATAGCATTTTCGCTTTTCCGTTAAAATAGCCAGCTTCAACCTCGTCTCATTTTCTCCTTGGTGACGTTTGATCTGGAGACCAGAGAACCAGAAGACAAGTCCAGAGGTCTTCGAGCTGGCCCTGCCCCCAGGCCAGTGCGGGCCCTCAAAGTTTACTTCCTGTGCACTTTTCCCCGGCCCGAGTTTTACAGGTTCCCCTAGTAAACCGACTTAGGGATTTAAATATTCCTCCAGGCGTGATCCCATGTTTTAGGAGGGAACAAAACTCTTGCTTTAATCAAACTCCATTCATTTCCTTTTGTTTTATTCTCTTTGGACAGGAGAAGCCAGTCATATTTTTACAAGTCGTGTTTCTACAAGTCCTCTATGGAGGTTGGCTGTAACTAAAACCTTTCCCCACCCCAGTTCCTTGCAGTACTTAATTTGTATCCCGTTTCAACAGGGCCAACTTAGATGGCACCACAGGAGGATGATTTGAGAAGTGCCCTTGTAAGGGGTTTCTACCATTGAAAATGCATTTTGTTTTCACCTCCAGAGAACCCCAGATGCGAGGCCCCCAGTGCCGGCACCCTTAGAAGAAGAAGCTCACTGCCATGGCTTCAGCTGGAAACTATAAGCCTGGCCAGGTAGCAACCTACTGGCCAGACAACTGTGGGCAGGTCCTTAAGATCTAACTCTCTGTTTCCTCACCAACAAAGCAAAGATGCTCCGATTCATTACTTTATTTGATTACTATTTCCCAAAATATATTGGTTAGTATTTTTTTAAAGGCTTTAATTTTTAGAGTAGTTTTAAGTTCACAGCAAAATCGAGGGGAAGGCTCAGCAATTCCCCATATATCCTGTGCTCTCACACATGCACAGCCTCCCCCACTATCAACATCCCCACCAGAGCGGTGCACTTGTTACAATTGGTGGTACAATCTACGCTGACGCCTCAGAATCACCCAAAGTCCATAGCTAACCTTAGGATTCACTCTTGGGGTTGTACATTTTGTGTTTGGACAAATGTGTAATGACAGGTGTCTACCATTATAGTATCATAAGAGTAGTTTCATTGCCCTAAAAATCCTTTGCGTTCCACCTAGTCACCCCTCCTCCCCATCCCCCAGCCCTGGACAACCACTGATCTTTTGACCATCTCCATAGCTTTGCCTTTTCCAGAAAGTTACATGGGTTTGATTCAGACAGTATGTAACATTTACAGACTGGCTTCTTTCACTTAGCAGTGTTTACCAGCATGAGTAAGACACACAAAAAATATTAGGGGAGAGTGAATTTGTAAGAGGTAAGGCCTAATGTTATGTGGATGGGAATGAGAGCCTGAGAGGTTTGAGTCAAGGCCATTAGTGTCATTTGTTAGTGTTCACTAACTGATTCAAATCAGGTTGCCGAAGTCAACAAAATACAGGATTTTCCCTAGATATCCTGCTTTGCCAAATGGCACTAGTGTCTATCCCAGGGGGACATTGCTCACATATTTTATAGTTGAACAATGAATCTGTTGTGTCTGTCAGACCTTTGACTATGACCGACCTATTACTTACCGGATCACGTATGATACTGATATTCTTAGCTTACTAAAAAAATGTAATACTCGGAATTCTATGACTTATTTGAATTCAGACAATATATAGTGTTTTTAAGTACACTGTGTTACTTCCTTGATGAAGATTGCCGCCATCACTATGCCTTTTTTTTTTCTTTCCCATTCAGAGATTTTTTTTTTCCTTTTCAAATCTCTCTAAAAATGCCTCCTTCCTTCCATGATTCTCAAAGCAATAGTCATCTCCTCTGGCATAAAAATCACATATTCCACAAGGACTCTGGAGGCCTGTGTTGTGAAACTATCTCACGTTTCCTTTTCTCTCTATTTAGTTTTGTCCTTGCTTTACAACTAATTGTTAGTTTTCAAAACATATTGGGCTTTTCTATAAGGATCGGCATAAGTAATATCATTGACAGCCTTTTTCTTTCTAGATACTTTATTGTTAATATCTATTCTCTGCCCATCAAAAGGCAAGTAACCTTTCTTCAAATGTTCATCATGTGTACCTGAGAACTATTGTCTTGTTCCTGCTACACAACCTATGGACTAAGTGTCTTCTCAGTGGCTTCTCCCAGATTCACTATATGATCTTCCTCTTTCTTCAAGACCTTCCATTGCGATTCCTCTCGCTCCACATTTGTTGTCTTTCTCCTGCCAAGAACTTCTAGATGCAGGTTTACGCTTCAGGAAGTTTGAAAGGGCTCCCTGGGACCCTGGCTGCTCAGAGTGCATACTTGGCATTGACATAACTCTTACTATTCACAAGTGACTCCTGCATTGTCATCACAGCTTTGTCAGAACAGCTGCCAGCACATATTATCAGAGAAACTAAAATTGACCCGCTGTTGTATGGCAATACAAAGCCCGTGCCTGTCTGACATCAGTGTAGGCTGAGCACAAGGATGACAAGAAAAAGAGTGTCACTTCTGCTAAAGAAAAACCACAAACAAAACACATAAGATTATGGGAGAAAACTTTCTAGTTTGACTGTAAAAGGAATTATGGCACATAGTTATTAAACTCTGGGGCAGAGTCCTCCATACTCAGGGACATCCCCTGAGGGAGAAGGGGTATTGAATTATACTTTGGAGAAGACAAGAAATTTTCGCTTGAACTCACAGAGTGAGCTTGAAAAAGCATTCTTGCTCATGTCTTCCTCAGGCCCGGCTTCTTGTGGGACCTGAGCTTCTTTCTTCCTGCCTGCTTAGTACGCATTGAGCTGTGGGTGGGAATGGAGGCAGCAGACTAAAGGGTGTGAAGAGCTGAGGGAGTCCTTAGCTTCCCCTAGTGCCTTTCTCAGTGATGGCATCTGTGTGCCCACGATGGGACCATGCAATCAGCATGCCTGTTACCGAACGTGTTACATATTGTACCAGTTCTCTTGTGAATATAATCCCCAAGGAATATTGAGTGCTCCTGATGTGTGTGGATCACAGAGGCTATAATTTATAAGTAGAAAAATACTATTGATGACTTTTATTCAGTAATTTATTTTAAACTATTGATTGAGTATGTACTATGTGTTAGGACATTGGGATGGGCTCGGTGGATTAAAGAAAACCAGTGAACAGCCAAAATATGGTCTCTGATCTCCTAGAATATACATTCTAATGTAAAAACCAGGAGATAAATGGATAAATAACAAATAAAGTAATTACTAAGTGTGGCAAAAGCTGTATAAGAAACAAATGAGGCTCTGTGAAATAGAAGCATAAGTTTTTACAGAAAGGAATGGCAAAGAAAGTAAGATTTAAGTGAACACACAAGGGAAGTGAAGAATCGTAGGACAGGAGACCAAGGTTAAAGGCTCTGAGGAAAGAAAGACATTGGTGTGCCCTAGAACCACATCCTTTGTCTGTAGCATTATAGAAATAGGTTGCGTGTGTATATTGTCAAAGAAAATTTGCACCGGATGGAGCGAAACAGGCAAGGATAAATTTATTTCATTCCTGTTGCAATTTGGGAGAGAGATTGAACTCAACTCTGAATCAAAAGGGAGGAGAATTTTAACCCGGGGTGAGCTAGTGGCAAAGTACTGGAGGACATTAGGCAGGAGGCTGGTGAGAGTGATGAGGCCATCGGCGTTTCCTAATTGGTGCTGGTCAGACTCCTGCCCTCCCACAGGCCCTGGGAGATAGGAGCTCTATCTTTCTTGATAATTACATTTCAAAGAGATGGCTCCCTCCGAGGTCCTTGAGAAAGACCTTTCCAAATTTGTAAACTTCACAAGTGGCTGGGAGAAGATTTGCATCTCAAAGGGGCAGAGAATGAATTTACAATTGCAAGGTTTCTAAGGTAAATGCTCTCAAAAAAAATTTTTTTTAATGAGGTCAGGGACCTATAGTTAGGAAGAACTTTACTGTCCAACTTTACTGTGTAAAGTTTAGTCAAGGTGAGGGGATCGATAATTCTGTCTTAGCAAATTTGAGAGAAAGAGAGAGAGTGGGGGAGGGGGCAGGTCAGAGAAACAGGAACAGAGACAGAGACAGAAAGAGAGGAGAAAGATTGAGAGAGAAAAACAGAGGAAAAGAGGTGAGAGATTGAGAGAGGCGCTCAGTGTGTGAGAGAGACTGAGAAAGAGGGGGTGAGATAGAAGGGAAAGCGAGACAGAGGTGATAGATGATAGATGATGATAGATGATGATAGATAGATGATAGATAGATAGATAGAGAGATAGAGAGATAGAGAGATAGAGAGATAGATAGATGATAGATGATAGATAGATAGATGATAGAAGATAGATAGATGATAGATAGGTAGATAGATGATAGGTAGATAGATGATAGATAGATAGATGATAGATAGATAGATAGATAGATAGATAGATAGATAGATAGATAGATAGATAGATAGATAGATAGGGGGGGCCTGAAGTTTATACAATAAGAGGAGGGGGGGCCTGAAGTTTATACAATAAGAGGAGGAGATGTTATTAAGAAAAGGAATGAAAAATTGCTGATATAAAACTAGAAATTAAGCCTTGTCAGGCCCCATGCCAGCCAGAGGCTCTGAATCCTAAACTTCTTTAGCTTCATGGTTGATCCTTCTGACTCTAATTGTTCATCTTACTCATCCGCTTTGCTTTTAGACAAATATTTTTCCAGTATTTAACTGCTTTTGATTATATAAATGCTTGGGACTTTCTATAGAATCCACCAAGAAAGGAAGACACTGAAAGAAGCGATTGTGTCATTCAGTTTTCTTGTTTCATGATAAATATCTATTTTTATAACGCCATAGGTAATTTCTGTCCTATTCTCTACAAACCCTGTATCTGATTGTCCTCTCACTCTTTTTCTGATCTGTTGCATTAGCCTCTGTTTCAAGCAGACCATGGTGATTAACTGGGGCCCTCCCTGCCCTGTGCCCTTATCTTGCCCCAGTGCTCTGAGAGCGCATCTGCTTTGATGCTACACTTGGGCATTTACAGCTTATTTCAAGGCTACTGTGGGTCTTCCGGGCTTGTTTCTTATGTTCTTTTATCAAAGTGAATTTAGTCATATTGAAAGACATGGAATTCGACCACAGAGGATGAGAGTTGTAGGTAATCCTGGAACACATGAGGTCCATAAATTTTTAATTGTAATTTTCTTGGAGATATTTTAGGGATTACACAGTTTTTCTCTTTACATATATCTGTCTTGTAAAAACTGTATATTAGAGGATGTGATGATAATAAACAGCACACTCTCTGAGTAGTGTTATACATCAGATTTTAACGCGTTAGGGACCAACCCTACGTGAATACAAGCTTCCAGATTAACACCCCTCAGGGCACGATTGGAGGAAATATTTTCCTGTCATATCTCCAATCGATGAGCATCCTGAGATTTTAAGGAGGTTGATTTATAGACTCAGTATTTGTATTTACATACTCAGGTATCTCTCAACATATGCAACCAAAATCAGTTAATACAATGCATGTTCATCAGGACTGTAATACTTTCACCAGTTGATTTGATTAGTAAATATTGTATCTTTGAGGATATGAAATGAACAATTTAATGACTTTGTACATTTGATTTTATGTAGAGAGGGGAAAAATTCTGCAGAAAATTGGAAAATCTTTTTTCTGTCTAGTGACTCACCTCAAGTCCCACAGCTAATGATACAGAATCAATATAAGCCGATGTTAAAGATCATGCCTGGGATCTAGATAAACAGGTCTGACTTTTAATTACGCCACACATAAATTTTTCACATGTAAATTTCTTAACTTTTAGTAAATTTGATCT
Organism: Miniopterus schreibersii; assembly: GCF_964146895.1. Lineage (NCBI taxonomy): Eukaryota > Metazoa > Chordata > Mammalia > Chiroptera > Miniopteridae > Miniopterus > Miniopterus schreibersii. The sequence goes on along the minus strand of NC_138111.1, from coordinate 61,695,186 downwards.
CTTCTAAAAATGGAAGTAGTAATGCCGATTGCATAGGGTTACTATGAGAATTATTTATCTAATAAATACGCTCTGCCTAGGATGTACAGGAACTGTCCAGGAGGCAGAGGTTCCTGCTCTCCTGGAATCCTATGATTTAGTTGGGGAAACAGACAACACATATATTTTTGAAAGCAGTGAATTGACATAGTGTGATATGACGGAAAGCCACTGGTTAATTTTAGGTTGGGTGGTCAGGGATACCTCTTTGAGGAGAAAACCTTTGAAGTCCAAATGATAAGAAGGATTCTTCCGTGAAAAGTAAGGAAAGGTAAACATTCCCGGAAATGGAACTGTTGATAGGCCCAAGACTAAGACAAGCCTGATATGTCCAAAGCGGAGGGCAAATCCCGGTGTGTCTCAAGTTCAGCGTGTGGAAAGGGGGTGCTAGAAGACAAAACTGGAGAGGAGGCTTAGTAAGTCATTTGTATCATTCTCAGCAGAATGGAAAGCTACTGGAATGATGGTATTTGATTTTATTTATGAAATAAATCTCATTAATGGATATATGAAGGATCATGAATTGCATTTAAATAGTTGATTTGGTTTTTTTGTTTCCCCCACGTAGCATCCCATTCCGCACCCTAACATTAACTGAAATTCCTTTTGGGAAATGATGCGTTCTTTGGTGAGTGTAGTTGGGTGATCCCTGGCCTTCCCCCAGCCCACGACATGTCCTAAGATAAGCTGAGCTTACGCGTCTTGTCTGCAGGTGGAACACAAAACAGATTGACAACGAAACTGAAAATGTTTGGTGTCTATTCATATTGAACAAGTGCTTCCTGAAGTTTCTGCTTCTTGGCCCTATCCATAGCTCTTACCTATTTTGAAATCTGCGTCTCCATCCTGAGTTGATAAACTCCTAATACATTTCCAATACATTTTCTTTAGCCAGTGACAGTTTCGGTGGCTTGCAGCTAGAGCCTTAACAGACATGGTATATAAATCACCTGGCATATAGTAGGCCCTCGATAATGGTGATGATTAATGGTAGAACAGAACTGAACTCATGCTTCCTAATTTCGCTCTTTATTAAAGTAGCTTCTGTATGTCTTTTATATAGTTTCTGCTTGGCTCTCAGCAGTTTTCTCTGCCTATGACAAAGTAGACCTTGTGGGCTGAATTATCTCTAGCTTACTTACAGACAACATATTCGCCCAATGTTTTGCTTCCCAAGCAAATCTCAGGCTTCTTGATTCTTAAATGTCAGTGGGCAATTTGTTTGGGTATTTTCTCAGGACAGCTATAAACAAACACAGGGAACAGTTCATGTTCAACTCTTTGTTAAGCATTTCTTTCATCAAAGTGAGTGTTTTGGTGTGAGTGGGAGAAGGGTGTAAATGAGTGCAGTGCATAAATTTCTTATTATTAAAATTGTTTTAAAGTAATAAAAATTAAAGCAACCCAAACTCGTTCATCCTAAGAAATGTGAGCTATGTTTTATATCCATGGGTTGGCAGCTACACAACAGCGTACAGGCCATTATTGATGCTGTTCATGAAGTCATACTGTAATTCTACACTGTAGGGACCTGCTTGTTTCTTGGAGCTAGCTGGTCGTGGTCCCCGAGTTTCAATGTCCTGTCATGTTGAAAACAGGGCTTTTTAACAAAAATAAAGAAACAGAAAGGGAACAGATGTGCAAAAGACTTGGCAGGTAAACAAATCCTATTCTCAGTGTGCGAGAGAGTCCTCTGCTGCGTTGCATCTTTAGAAGAGATCGTTTGAAGGGAATGAAGCTGTCATTCAGAGAGAGTGATCTGGCCCTACTCACTGAACTCTGCGGTATATAACTGGCTCTGTTTTGCTATTTCTGTGCCCTGTGCCAAAGTTACCTTCCCCAACCCATTCCTAAAACACATCGGTAAAGACAACACTGAAAGGTATCTGGTGGTTTGACTAATTCCCAAGTCTATTGCTGTATAACTATTCCTCCAGGGTCTAAGAGCAGCATAAACATCTGGAAAAGTAAACGTAACTGCTAAAATTGTTTCCAATTATGTGTGCTAATTTCAGAGCCATTGAGGACGTATGCGGTTTGCACAGGTGTCTCATTAATGCCTAGGTGGAGGGACTGACGCCGACAATCAGAGTCCCCCTTTGATTTGTACGATCCTTCAGTTCACTGAGAGACATTGGACTGGAGCTGGAAAATCTGAATTCTGCTCCTGCTCTCATGCTAATGAGATATGTGACCTCAAGCAAATTACTCAGTTTCACTGGTTTGTTCCTCTTTAAAATTATGAAAATAGGCTGTGTGACCTTTGAGAATGATGACAATTATGTTTCTCATCCAAAACTAGAACAAACTGATATGTGATGAGATTTTTCCCTGGGTTTAAGAAGTTTATTTTGCCCACTAATATATTGACATATTTGTAACAAAGTTTGAAACCGGGAAGATTATTTAAAATCAGGAAATATTCAGGAGAATTTTGAAATCAGGAAAATCTCAGAAAATTAGAGACGTAGTCTCACCACATTAATAAGGCCAATCTTTAGTTTTAAAATTCTAGCGTCTTGAGATTCAAGGTGACTCTGTGAACCACTAGTACTTTTTTTCTATTTTGGGGGGCTGGCTCAGGAGTCAGGTTTATTGTACACAGTAAAGTTTACACACAGTAAAGTTTGTTCCTTTTAGAGTTTAGTTCTATAAATTTTGACCTACGTATAGTAATATAACCATCACCACAAGAAAAATACATAGAATGTTTCCATCACTCTAAAAAGTTTTCTCAGGCTCCTTTGTAGTCAACCCTTCCTCTCATCCTCAGTCCCAGGAAGCCACTGATCTGTTTTCTGTCTCTGTAGCTTTTCCTTTTCCAACTATCCTGGAGGTGTAATCACGCAGGCTGCAGCATTGTTATTTAACATAGTACATGCAATATTCAACCGCGTTTCACATATGAGTAGCTTCTTTCCTTTTATTACTGAGTAGGCATTGTGGTTGGCATAAGAATGACCCCACTCCCGCCTCCCAAAGATGTCCACGCAATGATCCCTGGAACCTGTGAATATTTTACCTTACATGGCAAAGCAGCTTTGCAAATATTAAGGTTGCAAACCTTGAGATGGAGAGATTGTCCAGGATTATCTGGGTGGGTCCAGTCTAATCATATAAACTCTTAAAAAGAGAGAACCTTCCCAGCTGTAGTAAAGAGAGAGGAGACGGAAGGAGGAGAGATTGGCAGCCTGGGAAGGACTCACCCCCACTGCTGGCTTTGAGAATGGAGCACAAGAGCACCACAGGCCAGCGAGTGGGCCGGGCTGTCCCTGTGACTTTGGACATCCACGTGGAGGTCATCGTTTTCCATTGCACATTGGGTTGCGTTCAATTTAAACTCATCTGTACCTCTCGATTCTCGCTTTAAATGTTTCTTCTCCCTCTGTTGGGCAATTAATACTTTTAATTATTCCTAATAAATATAATATGCAAATTGTCACTGTCTGTAAGGAGTGTTAAATTGTTGACTAAAGAAACAAGTGTTCAAGTCAGCCCTGGGTTCTAAGGCTGCTTCTGCCGCTCACTGACCACGTGAGCGTGGCAAGTAGCTGAGCTTCTCTAAGGTTGTTGTTTGTACTTTGTATAAGGTGGAATAGAATAAGGGTTGTTACGAGAATTAAATGAAATAATGTTTCCTTAGGCGCTTGCTTGGAGCAGTGCCTGGCCTAGAGAAAGCGCTCGAGAAATTTTATTATTACAATTTTAATAACATGAGCATTTCCAAACATAGCTTTTTATGAACTTGTGTTTTCAAATGTCAGGGTCTCCTTAGAGGGACACACCCACTGATTAAACACCACAGGTCTATAATGCCAGACAGAACCCCATCACTGCAACAGTCAAGCGTTTGCCTTTTGAAGCTTGTTATCTAGACCGTTTTTACTGTGGTGTGGACGAAGTGAGCTTTAACTGCAGCCTAGGAAGTGTCGGACTCTACTGCTCATAGTTGCAGTCCATGACTTTGAGCATGCCACTGACCCTCTTCGAAACTGGTCAAAATAATCTCCAACTCCCAAAGTCACTGCGAGACTTCTGCCGCGACGAACACAGTACACACTTCACAAACATTAAGTTTCTCCTACAAAAAGTAGTTTGGAGATTTAAATAACAATATGATACATTCCCATGAATAAATCAATAATGTAAGTGGAAATATGCATATAATTGAATGTTTGTGCTCTGCACCTAACTTTTTCAAGTGCTGATTTGCAATGCAGAGTTCTGACTCCATTTACGGTGTCCTGAGAAACGGGAAATTAAAGAAATTCTATCCTTTGCATCTCTCAGGTGTTTATGAGGGTAGAAATGCTTTGAGCCTTTTTTGTTACTACTGCGAATCAAATTAGTCTGGTTGTAGCGCTGTATTAACTCCGTGAGCCTTGAAGGGACATGGGAGTCCTGGTGGGATGAAGAGCCGGGTACCTGTTTCAGCTCAGTAGCTCCTTGTCTGGCTGCAGCCTGTGTGTATTACTTGCTGACGGCCTTTTGATGTGACTCACTGCACAGATGTCGGAGAGAATTGCCATCCAGGCTACCTCTTATCTCTTCTTGTTTTCATCTGCTTTGTTCCAACAAAGGCTAGAGCTGGATTTGACTGGACTGCATTATTGAGGCTCTAAGAGTTGGCCCGTCCTCTATGTGGCGCACAAAAGTGTGACTTGAATTAGCAGACTGGGAACCTTTGAAAGGTAGTAACTGCTCACCCAGCTAGCTGTTCTTGTACTGTGTATAAATTAATACAGTATTTCATCTGCGCCATCAGCCTACTGTTATGTGAACAGCCAAAGAGGGAAGAGACCAAAAAAAAACTAGTGCCTCTTGAAAATCTCTCTCTTTTTTTTTTTCCCCTCTTAACTTCTGGTTTTCAAAGTAAGAAAATTTTAAATTTTGTTTCCCAGAACTCTCATGGCCTACCAGAGCCTTATGTCACCTGGAATAGCTTAACTTTTAGCTATTTTAATTATTTTACTTCTCATGTTGATCTGAAAAGGTTTCACTAATAAAGTTACAAAACAACATGTTTAATCTACTATAGAAACTTTTCCAGCCACTTTTACGAGATCTTTACTTAAGTCTTCTTAGGATATCATTGTTGACTCCGGCAAGAACTTAAACCCCCAACAGACAAGGTATGTGTCTATTAATTTTGAATTCCCTCACATTCTAACATAGAACTTGCACACCACAGGTGTTCAGTGTTTTCACAGCTACATATTGCCTTATCTATTCTGCTTCTCCATGTGTGTGTGTATATATATATATGTAATTATATACACACACATATATATATAATTACATATATATGTATATATACATATATATGTATAATTTATATATATATAAATTATTGTTCTTTGCTCTTATAATCAACATTTATCAGGTGCTTATTATATGACAAGTACTGTACTAAGTGCTTCATGTGTATTTGCTCACTTAAAGTTTATGGCAATCCTATAAAATGAGAAACACTATTATTTATTATCATCTGTATTTCCAAATGAGGAATTTGAAACAAAGAAAAGTTTAGAAACTTGGCCAACAATCACATAGATAAGTAGTAAGGAAAAGCCATTTTATTTTTGTATTATTATTTTTAAATTTATTTTTATTGTTGAGGGTATTACAGGTGTCCCCCATCCCCCCTTTCTTTCCCCCCTCCACCAGGCTCCTGTTCCACCCCAGGCCTTCTCCACACTATTGTCTGTGTCCGTGGGCTATTCGTATGTGCATATAAGTCCTTTGATTAATCTCTTCCCCCACCCTTTCCCTCTGAGACCCCTCAGTCTGTTTCATGCTCCCATGTCTCTGGACCTATTTGTTCTTCAGTTTATTTTGTTCATTAGGTTCCACATATAAGCGAGACCATGTGGTACTTGTCTTTCTCTGCCTGGCTTATTTCACTTAGCACAATACTCTCCAGGTCCCTCCATGCTGTCCCAAAGGGCACGAGATTCTTCTTCTTTGCAGCTGCATAGTATTCCATGGTGTAAATGTCCCACAGCTTTTTTATCCACTCATCTACTGAAGGGCAAGAGAGCCATTTTAAACTTCAAACTCAGTCTGGACCTGGAATCTGTGCCCCTTAACCCATAACGGCTCTGCATCTCTATGAACTGTGCATCCTGATTACGCCCTGGAAAGAGAATTGTGTTCTTCGAAACTGAGTCATAGTTTTTACTCTAACAAATATGCATAAAATAGAAATTAGAAAAGAATAGAAGTTCTGGAACCTTCTTGGGGATCTCCAGAGGGTGTCCTTGTGTGCCCTTGGGAGTGGCACGCTCCACTTGGATGCTGAGATGATCTAAAGCTGTAAGTAATCCAGCCAATAATCGATAAATTAAATTAAATTAAATAATTAAGTTAAATTAAATTAAATTAACCATGCCATCTTCTTTTTATTAAAACCTAGGTAATGTGAATACAGGCTGGGACAAAAGTAGCTTCACAGTTGTGAGTATGTAAGATGCAGGGTTTATTCTTGTATTATTATTTATTAATTATTGTATTATTTTCCATACGAACAATTATAAACCTACTTTTGCCACACCTTGTATAATGTTTTCAAATAATAAAAATAGTTTACATTCCTTTCAAAAACAAACAGCTGTCCAGTTAGAAAGATTGCAGAAATATAGGAAACACAAGGAACAAATTTAGGACATAACTGTTTTTTCTACGAAAAGTCACACTGCATCAGACCACTGATACGTCTCTATTGATCTAGCACTGATTGTGTTGCCGCCGGTTGTTTGGAGATCACTAGAATATTATCGAGTATTCCACTCTTCTAAAAAATGTTCGTATTTTAAGCATTGCCACTGATTCCTACTGAGGTTTATAAATCCTGATTTTTAATGCACTGTAACGCGACACAGCCAAGGAGCAGTGGACTGCAGAACTCGATCTTGTGGCGGTCATAAAGAAAAGCCCAGCTCGGAGAAGTCGAGTTGGGGAACCCATTTCACCCTTCCGGATTAGTTTCTTTGTCTGTAAAAATAAATTCAGGGCCTTAAATATAGAAGGTACAGGATGACTCCCTGAAAAAGGAACAGGAGAAAAGTGGGAGGGAGGAGTGAGAGCGTACCGCTTGGTTTCTTTCCTGTTCTGAAATTCAGTCATGCTCCGATTTCTAAAACTTTGAGTTTCGAGTTGGGATATTTGAGGATTTGGTGACCCACTTCTTTCTCCCCATAACCATGGATCTAGCTTCACTCAACTGTGCGATTTCATGCTTGTCTTACTATGGGGCTTAACGAGATTAAAAGTCAGTTCGCACTGGTCATAATGTCTGGAGTTCTCAAGAGGCGCGGCCCTTAGTGCGTCTGTCCACCTTTCAGGCCAGAACCATCCCCGTGCCCCCGGGGCACCGGCAGGCTGGCAGCAACGGGCAGGCCTCCGGGTTCGTACCTCGGGCCACCGCACCTTCTCCCAGGGCGCCCCCGGCGTTGGGAAAGCATTCCCTTCCGCTGATTTTACTCAGAAGTTTCCACGGAGAAGCGCCTTTCCTCCTCATAGAATCTGAGGTAGAAATGCTTGAAGGTGTCCCTGAGAGCGCGCAGCCTTTCTGCCCGACGACCTCAGAACCTCCTCCCATCTTTACATGTGCCACTGCAGGACTCTGAAAAAAAATTCTTAAAAAAAAAAAAAAAGGTATTTTCAATTATTCCCAAAAGGTAATGGACCCTTTAGCGTTGAGGCTTAACAAAAGCTTCCTCCACAAAATATTATACCCCGTCTATGGACCGAATTATGCTTCCACACCCTACCCAAACCCTTTTTACTGGGCTTTTGGATCGCTCTCAAATTGTACCTGTGATTTTAAACGTATAAACAGGAGCCCAGAGTCCCCCTTGCTAACTATATACCTATTTTTGTGTGTGAAAAGCATCCTCTTGAAATGATTCAATTTCCTAGTTTAGTAGTTACGCTTCCAGATGTAATTATGCATCAGCCGAGGATGTGAATTCTCTCACTTGTAATTACTGGTCTCGTCGGGAAGCTGGCTGCGCAGCAGCACGTCGTGATTAAACTCCCGTTCACTACAGTGTCTTCATCAGGCCTTGGAATAGGTGTCAGGATTATTCGCCGTTGGTATTTTGTTGGCTCCTAGACTATTAATCAGTTTGTATGAAAAGCTGGGATGATATATGGCCTCTGCCTTAAATCCTCTATATTTTGTGAGTTGTCATGGCATTTAATATAATAGCTAACTCCCTTTGGGTCATTAAAAGCAAGAAGGTCAGGTTTTTCTTTTTTCCTGACACAGCAGAGCTCTGATTAAGTGTAAAGTCACAAGGTGATTTCTTCCCCTGTGCAATCTCCTATTGAGGGGGGAGGATGGGGGGGGGGGGGCTGGTAACGTAAGTGATTTTTTCAAATGGGAACAACAGCCTCCGTGAGCCACTTGTGAGTTTACTTCATATGAGCACATGCTAATAAAACTATTAAAGTTTTCTCAGGACTTTGCTAATTGTATTCTGTCTTGTGTAAAGGCAGAAATAATTTTTGGTAGAAGGGAGAGAGACTTATTTAAACCCAACCTGATAATTTTGTAAATACTACACAGTCCCCTAATAAAAATAAAGCAGTTTAATACTACACAGTACTCTGTGCATGTTAATAAGTTTATCCTTATAAATCCTCTTACTCGACTACTCTGCAGGTTGTCATTCATTTAAAAATCTAATCCACAATCATCCACTCTAATTTTTTATGTTAAAATTTTGTTTGTTTCTCAAAATTTCATTCAATTTCCACTAATCATTTTCCCACTCCCTTGGACTACTCTCTTTCTTTTTCCCCTCTCCCTCCACCTTCTCCCCTCCTCATTTTTATTTATATGATTTACAACTTAAAAATAAAAAATTTAGACACCTGGCCAGGCGTGGCTCAGCGGTTGAGTGTTGCTCAGCGGTTGAGCATCAACCTAGGATGCAGGCAATCGGGGTTCGATTCCCGGCCAGGGCACATGCCCGGGTGGCGGGCTTGATCCCCAGTCGGGGGCGTGCAGGAGGCGACCGATCGTTGACTCTCTCATCATTGATGTTTCCCTCTCTCTCTTTCTCCTTCCCTATCTGAGATCAATAAAGATAGATTTTTATTAAAATTTTTTAAAAAATTTAAAAATTAAGCAAAATTTTTAACAGCCGATGTCACAGTTACATTTCAAAATCTGCAAGTGGAGAGGGCAAGCTGGCCAAGTAAAAAATATTCTTTCTCAGTAAAAAGTACTTTTAATGTAAAATGATTGATTAGATAAATCATTGCAACTGGGTACAAGGAAAAAGAAGAACTATCGCCAGCTAAAGAGCATTAGTCATCTGACTAATAGCCAGTGAAGGGTCACTTAATTTCAGAAGAGACCTTACTGCCTGAAAGGTATTAGAAACTGCTTAAGCATTTTATCCGGGGTGTACATTTCTTCCTAGAAGGACGAGAGTTTCTCTGCTCGAGAAAGTTTTGTTGCTGAGCATGTTTGGGACAATTTTTCTTTATCAATTACTACTGATAGGAGAAATTTATCTCAAAGAGCTTGTCAGATGAGATTTTATATTTATATCCCATGTGTTTTTCATTAGTTTTATTGAAGTATAATTTACATATGATAAGCTGCACGTATTTAAAGTGCACACCTTTTTATAGTTCAACGTGTGCATCCACTCATGAAACTATGACCCCAGTCAAGATCATGAACATACATATTAACCTAAACAATGTTTTTGTTTGTATTTTTAATTTCTCCTTCATGCTTCCTCTCCCTATCATCAGTCAAACACTGAACTGCTTTCTGTAACTATCATTAGTTTGAATTCTTATTTTCCAGAATTTTATATAAATGGATTCAAAGAGCTTGTGCATTTTTTAGGGTTGGGGGGGTCAGACACCCTTCATTCAACATGATTATCTGCAGTCCATCAATGTGTTGTATTGCAATAGTTCATTTCTCTTTATTGCGTAGTAGAATTCAATTATATGGCTATAACACTACTCATTTGCTTGTTGATGGACATTTAAGCAGTTTCCAGCTGTTGGCTAATATAAAAACAAACAAACGAACAAAAAAAACCCAAAAAATCCCTGCTCTGAGCAGCTGCGTGCGAGTCTTTGCACGGACATATGTCTCCTTTCTTGTTAATAAGTCTGTAGAAGTTGAACGACTAGGTGAACTGTTGTTAGGAAACTTCAAACTGGTTTCCACTATCGCCAAGAGCTGGAGGGTGGGGAACACAGGGAGCGGCTGTGAAAGTGAAGTTTCAGCTATAAAGCGAATGAGAGCTGAGAATCCAGGGAGAATCTAGTGATCAGTGTGCATCGCGGGGACTCCAGTGACTACACCGCCCGCATGCTTGAAACCTGCTCCGAAAGCCAAGCTTAAAAGTTCTCACACTCGCAGGAAAAAGTAACTGTGAGGTGCTGGCTGCTGCTAATTAACTTGATGGGGGACCCTTTCTCAGCGTGTGTGTGTATCAGATCATCACGCCCTGCCTTTGAAGTATCTGACACTTTTATTTGTCAATTATACCTCAATAAAGTCGTAAAAGAAGTAATTGTACTATCTCCCATTTCAAGCAGCATTGCTTAAGAGTGTGAGTTCCTCCGCACACTCGCCAGTGCTTTTTAATTTCATCTGATCTCATGGGTGTGTAGTGTATCTTAAGTGCGGTTTTGTTGTTCTTGTTAACGGTTTCCTTTGCTGTGCAAAGCTCTTAAGTTTGTTTTATTTGCCTTTACCTAAGGACTAATGACGTTAAGCACTGTTTCCTGAGCTGGTTTGCCCTCCATATAGCTTCTTCAGTGAGCGCCCGTTCTTTTTTCAGTTGAGTTGTTTTCTTATGATTGAATTTTGAGAGTTCTTTACAAATTCTAGATACAAGTCCCTTATGGAATTTGCAGTTCCCCCAGTTTGTGGCCTGCTTTTTCTTTCTTTTAACAGCATAATTCACAGAGCAAAAAGTTTCCGATTGTGATGAAATCTAATTCGTCAGCTTTTTAAATTTATCTTTGTCGTTGGAAGTATTACAGATGTTTCCTCCCCACCCCATTTTTTAATGAATCATGTTTTTGCTATAGCATCCAAGAAATCATCTCCTAACCCAAAGATCTTTTCTCCTATATTTTCTCAAGAAGTTTTATAGCTTTAATAGTACGATCTTTGAGTGAACTTTCTATATTGTATGGTATGAGGTAGAGATTAAAACTCTTTTCCTTTTTTAATTTTTTTGTATAAAAATATCCAATTGTTCCAGAAGCAGTCGTTGAAAGGACTATCCTTTCTTCACTGAACTGTCTTTGTACTTTTGTTGAAAATCAATTATCTATCCCCACGTGGGTCTATTTTAGATTCTGTTTTGTTTAATTGAATCTACCTGTCAGTCTAGACACCAAACCACACTTGATGACTTGATAAATGAAGGCTTTTAAAAAGCCTTGAAATAAGGTATCATTAATCCTTCAGCTTTGTTCTTAGTTTTCAAAGTTTTTTAGCGGGGGGATTCTAGGTTCTTTGAATTTCCATATGAATTTTTGAAGCAATTTGTAATTTCTGTAAAAAAAAATTCTGCTGAATTTGTGAATGAATGAACTATATAGATTGACTTGGGGGAAACTGATACCTTAATAATGAGTTTTCTGACTCAGGAACACTGTATATGTCTACATTTATTCAGGCCATCTTTAATTTTTCTCAGCAATGTTTTGTAAGTTCCAGTGCCTAAGAATTGCACATCTTTTGTGCAAGATTTATTCCCACCTATTTCATGCAATTTTATACTATCGTAAATGGTATTGAGGTTTTTATTTGTAAATTTTGATGCTTAATGTTTTGTTGCTAGAATATAGAATTAAAATTAATGTTTATATGTAGTTCTTATAGTAAGCAACTTTGTTAAACTCACACATTAATCGTTTCTAGTACTTTTATTGCTATCTGCAAAATACCCTTCCTTTCTAATATGGATGTTTTTTATTTCTTGCTTGATTAAACTAGCTAGAACCTCCACTACAATGTTGAATAGAAGTGGTTGCAACTAACATCTTTGTTTTTCCCTCTGATTTTTTTGGAGGAAAACAGCCTTTCTCCATTAAGTATAATGTTATCTATAGGTTTGTATAGTGCCCTGTAGCAATTGGTGAAATTGCCTTCTATTACCAGTTTGCTCAAAGTTGTTTTTCTATCAGGAATGGGCAATGGCTTTTGTCAAATGCTTATTCTGTATCTACTGTAATGGTCATAGGGCTTTTCTTTTTTAGTTTGTTAGTGTGGTTACATTGGCTGCATTCCAAATGTTAAGCCAATTTTTCCCAGCTTTATTGTATAATAATTGACTTATAACATTGTGTAAGGTTAAGGTATACAATGTGTTGAGTTGATACACTTACAAAATGATTAGTAACATAGCATTAGCTAGCACTTCCATCAGGTCATATAATTAATTTTGTTTTTATTTTTACCTATTTTGTTGTTTTCTGCATCTGTGTGGATAGTCACACCATTCATTGACCTAAGAAAAGGTAAAAACAACAGATGCAGAGTCATGGAAACATGCAACAGACAGGATTTTCAGAGAGAAGGGGGAGGAGGGAGATCAACCAAAGAACTTATATGCAGACATGCGTAACCCGTGGACACAAACAACAGTGGGGTGAAGGCCTGGGGAGGGGACAGTGGGGAAAAGAGGTAGGGTCATTTGTAATACTTTCAACAATAAAGATTTTTTTAAAAAAACAAAGGTGAAAATGAAGAGAGGTTTTCTGAAGGGAGTTATTTAGTTTAATTGTGAATCACTTGAGGTTGAGGTGCCTGACCGGTAGCCAGGAAATGTGAAGGACAGGTGTTTGGAAGAAAAGGTGTGAAGCCCAGAGGCATTAGCCAGTCTGGAGTTAGAGATTTGCAGAATCACAATTGTTATTTCTAAGTTTGAAGAGTCCACAAGACTCTTCAAGGTGCACCAGGTCCAACCACAGATATGCCTGCTTTACACAGCTCTGGAGATCTGAACATAAAGCCAAGTAAAGTTCCATACCTCAAGCAAAGAAGTGCCGTGTCCTTTTGAATGAGATCTGAAAAGTGGTGACTCTTCTCCCCACAGATGTTAGGAGGCACCCTCTGGCCACAGTCATCGCCTGTGGTAAGGTGCATGCAGACCTTCAGTGCGGACTGACAAGTGCAGAGAAGATAATCTCATTTTCATGATCAGTTACATCGAAATCACATTTCACCTTTTACATAGGAACCAATGTCAAATGGAAAGATACAGAAAGTATTTTAAAAGCCATAATGTAGGTCACTTGTGTGCACTCAAAATGTGAAAGTCACCTGGCCAGGTGGCGCAGTTGTTCGGAGTGGCCTCCCATACACGGAGGGGTCGCAGGTCCCACTCCCAGTCGGGGTGCGGAGGGGAAGTGGGGGGTGTGGCCCATCAACGTCTCTCTCTCTCTCATCGATGTATCTCTTTCTCTCTCTCCCTTCCACTCTCACTGAAATCAATAGAAACATATCCTCTGGTTTGTCATGAGGGAAGATTATTCTTCCAAGGAAATATTTCAAACATAAAAAAAATCTCAATAATAGTGAAATATATCCCATATATTCACCACTATTCAGTTTAACAACTCCTGGCATTTTGTCATACTTGGTTCAGATCTTTTGTTTTCTTTTTGTTGTGGAAGAAATAAACCAATATAGATAATGCTGAACCTACCTTTGCAGTCTGTTCTGCCTCCTGCTCCTGATGTAACCAGTGACCAAAATTGGCTGTGTATTTCTCATGTCCCCATTTTTATATTCCCACTCTATCTGCTTTGTTGAAATTATCAATGATATAAGTATAGATACATTTCTAGATTTCTTTTTTTCTTCAGTTAAGCTCTTTGTCTATCAGAGTATCAGTACTCCACTATCTTCTCTTAACATATGTGTATGTATATGTATGTATACACATATAGACACACATATACATATTTCATGTGTGCCATTTTATAATTCAATATCTGTGTACTCTACACAGTGATCTCCCGCAAAAGTCTAATTACCATGGATCATCATACAACTGGTTCCCTTCACCCCTTTCACCTACCACCCAACCCCTTCCCCTCTGGTAACCGCTAATCTGTTCTTTGTATCTATGAGTTTGTTTTTGTCTTATTTTGTTTTAATTACTGTAGCTTTAGAGGAAGCCTTGAAGTCAAATAGAGTAAGTTCTCTAATTCTCGCCTTTATTTATTTTGACTTCGTTTTTCTAGGTCCTCTGCATTTCCACGTAAATTGTAGAATCAACTTCCCAATTTCTATTTCTTTTAAAAGCCTTTTGGGATTATAATTGTATTCTGTTGAATTTATAAATCAAATTAAAGGACCTTGACGTTTTAAAGGTACTGAGTTTCCCAGTCCATAAGCATGCTGTATCTCTCCACTTGTTTAGATTCTCCATACTTTTCCTCAACAGTGTTTTGTTGTTTTCAGTATATAGGTATTATAAGTTGAATTAGTTTTCCGTTGGTGTTTTTTAAATTACCAGAAATTTACTAGCTTAAAACAACATCCATTTTTTAATCTCTCGGTTTCTGTAAGTCAGAAGTCGGGCGTGGTATAGCTGGGCTCTCTGCTCAGGGTCTCACAAGGCTAAAGTCAAGGTGTGAGATACACCTGAGGTCTCTCCTGATCCTCAGAGCCTTTTCCCAAACTCACGTGGCTGTGGGCAGAGTTCATTTTCTTGCCCTGCGGAACTCAGGGAGGAACGCCTTCAAAGCCAGCAGCTCACCTGGTTAGGTGGCACCCACTCAGAATAACCTTCCTTTTGCTTAACTGAATGTCAGTTGGTCAGTATCCTAATTATGAAAGTGATAACCCATCATGTTCCCTGTCTCTCCCACACTCAAAGGGAGAAAGTTATATGGGACATATTATCCTTAGGGCATAAAATATGGGGATCCAGTTAGAATTCTTCATACTTTCACATACCTTTTGATGAATTTTAAAAAGTATTTTATGGTGATTTGTGCTATAAATGATGTATTTTTAAAATTTTATTTCCATTTGTTTGCTTTCGATACAGAGAGAAAAAACCAATTTATTTTTGTATGTTGATCTTAAATTGTGTGACATTGCTAAGTTCACTTATTAGTTCTAGCATATTTCAGAAGGTTTTATACATCTTAAGATCATGCCAACTGAGAATAGAGACGGTTTTACCTCTTTCTGTCTGATCTGTATGCCCCTGATTTCTTTTCCTTGCATTATTAAACTGACCAGCGCCTCGTCTGTAATATTGATCAGAGGTGGGAGGAGGCAACGTGCCTGACTTGCCCTTACCCTTAGGTGTTCAACATTTTACCGTGGAGTCTGATGTTACCTTTAGGCAGTGCCCTTCATAAGACTGAGGAAGGCCCAGTCTATTCTTAGTTTGCTGAGACTTTTTATCATAAATTGGTATTAATTTTACCAAATGATATTTTTCTTCATTAACTAAGATGACCACGTGGTAAATTACATTCAAATGTTAAACGAAACTTGCTTTCTGGGGACAAACATCACTTAGTCACACTGTAGTAACCTTTTTTACATAGGGTTGGATTTGATTTGCTATTTTGTTAATGATTTTTACTCTACACTCAGGAAGGATATTAGTCTGTAATTTTTTTTATTGTATCTTTGTTGGGTTTTGATGCCGGGGCAGGTTTATTTTGAACTCATAAAATGTATTGGGAAGTGTTTGTTTCTCTTTGAGTTTTTAAAAGAATTTGTGGAACAGTGGTGTTGTATCTTCCTTAAATGTTTGACAGGCCTCACTAGTAAAACTATCTGAATATGAAATTTACTTTTTGGGAAGGTTATATAACCATGAATTCAATTTATTTATTAAATTTAATCAACTTGATTAGTTGCAGTATTTTTGAGGAATTAGAAAATGTGTTTTATAAAGAATCTGTCCATTTAATCTAAATTATCACGTTACTGTTATAAATTTATTCACAATTCCCCCGTATAATTCTTTTTTTTAAAGGCTCAGAGAAGTTAACTTCAAGAAAATCACAAAGTTCATAAATAAGAATCAGAATTCACAGTTAAGTCAATGAGGTGACACAATTAACAACCCTGTCATACTACTTTTTTTTTTACACTTTATTATTTTATTTTATAGTTTATTTTATCTTTATTGTTGAAAATATTACAGATGTCCCTTTTTACCCCTATTGATCCTCTTTGCCCCGTATCCACCCCACCCCCAGGCCTTCCCCAGACCAATGTCTGGGTCCCTGGGTTATGCTTATAAACATATAAGCGTTAATCTCTCCCCACCCACTCCCCCACCCCCACCTTCCCCTGAGATCCCTCAGTCTGTTCTATGCTTCTATGTCTCTGGATCTATTTTATTCATCAGTTTGTTTTATTTATTACATTCCACATATAAGTGAGATCATGTAATGTTTGTCTTTCTCTGCCTGGCTTATTTCACTTAGCATAATACTCCCCAGGTCCATCCATGCTGTGCCAAAGCGTAAGAGATTCTTCTTCTTTTTACAGCTGCGTAGTATTCCATGGTGTAAATGTCCCACAGCTTTTTATCCACTCAGCTACTGATGGGCACTTGGGCTGTTTCCAGATCTTAGATATTGTAAATTGTGCTGCTATGAACATGGGGTGCATAAGTTCTTTGTGACTGGCGTTTTGGGTTTCTTAGGATATATTCCTTGAAGTAGAATCACTGGGTCAAATGGCAGCTCCATTTTTAATTTTTTGAGGAAACTCCATACTGTTTTCCACAGTGGCTGCCCCAGTCTGCATTCCCACCAGCAGTGCACCAGGGCTCCCCTTTCTCCACACCCTCGCCAGCACCTGTCATTCATTGATTTGCTGGTGGTAGCCATTCGGACAGTTATGAAGTGATACCTCATTATGGTTTTAATTTGCATCTCTCTAATGATTAGTGACTTTGAGCATTTTTTCATATGTCTCTTGGCCATCTGTATGTCCTCTTTGGAGAAGTGTCCATTTAGGCCCTTTGCCCATTTTTTCAAAGAACCAGCTCTTGGATTCATTGATCTTTTGTATTGTTTTTTTAGTCTCTATGCCATTTATTTCTGCTCTGATCTTTATTATTTCCTTCCTTCTACTTACTCTGGGCTTTTCTTGTTGTTCTCATTCTAAGTCTTTAAGTTGTAGGGTTAGAGAGTCTATTGGAAGTTTTTCTTGTTTTTTGAGGTAGGCGTGCAGTGCTATGAACTTCCCTATCAGGACTGCTTTCGCTGTGTCCCATAGATTTTGGGTCGTTGTGTGTTCATTTTCATTTGTTTCCAGGAAGTTTTTGATTTCTTTCTTGATCTCGTTGGTAACCCATTCACTGTTTAAAAACAGCTTTTTAGCCTCCATGTGTTTGAATGTTTTTTAGTGTTTTTATTGTAATTGATTTCTAATTTCATGCCATCATGATCTGAGAATTGCTTATCTCCATTTCATTTAGCTCTTTTTCTGGAGACTTCTCTTGTTCTTTCATTTGGGGCTTATTTTTTGTCTCCCCATTTTGGCTGCCTGTTTGGGTTTGTTTCTATGTATTACGTAGATCTGCTAGGACTCTCAGTCTTCTTGGAGGGACTCACGTGCAGGCCAATATCAGACACAGTTTGTGACTGGCCTTGAGTACCCTGTTTGGAGCTATCAACAACCCTCGGCTCAAGGTCTCCTCCGCTGGGCTGGGTGCATTTGGACAGGACCTAGATGCACACCAAAGTCTGCTTTTCCAAGGCCCCGGTTCAGAAGCAGATCAGGCAAAGACTCAAAACACTCTCTTATAATTCTTTATATCTTTAAGATCTGTAGTGAGATCTCTTCTTTCACTGAAGATGTTTATAATTTCCACTTCTCTGTTTTTATTACATTTCACTATTCATTCATCTACTTAATTTTTTCAAAGAAGCAACCTTTGGCGCTTTTTTTTGTATTATCAGTTTCTATTTTATTGAATCTTGCTTTTAGCATTATTTCATTTTGATTCAGGCTTAATTTATCATTTTCTTCTAGTTTCTTAGTGTGGAAACCTAGATCTTCGATTTGAGACCCTTGTTTTCTAATCCAAGCTTTGAAAATTATCAGTATATATTTTATCATTGATTTAGCTGCGCCCGACACATTCTGATGACCTTGCCCATCAGTCAGAGTTCCTTCATCTCCAGGCCTGTGTGTTGCTAATGTTACCATAATTTGTATTTGCCATAGCACTTATGACTCTCCAAAACCGTCTTATTTTTACCATCTGCCTTCTTCCAATGGAAAGTAAATTTCAAACAATTGGGTATCTTATTTGTCTTGGTATGTGTTGTATAAAACCAGAACTCAGAAACTAGTACTGTTTGTGACTAGCTGTTGAATGTGATAAGAAGTTAATGAATTAATGACCTTTTGGTCCTGTCCAGGTAGCTCAGTTGGTTAGAGGATTCCCCTGATGTGCCACAGTTGTGGGTTCTAGCCCCGGTCAGGGCACATATGACTAGCAACCAATTAATACATGAATAAGTGGAACAACAAATCCATGTTTCTCTCTCTCCCTTCTGCTCTCTCTCTCTCTCTCAAATAAAAAGGATGGTACAGATCAGGGTATTTATAAAACATGGAAATAAATGCTGAAATATTTGAAGGGAAAACATTGAACACTAAAGGGGATTTCCCAGTTTATGCTAAATACAGGAGAATCATTTTTCAAAAACAGGCTATTGTATTTGAAACTAAAAGAGAAATAAATGTTACACATTGAAACTTGTGGTACAATATTAAGAAAGATCAACCATAGGCTTTTCTAGAAGTGTGGTTCTTAAACATTACTGGGTCAAAGTATAATCTAGCCTACAGCAATCTGCAGAATTCCCAGTGTCACTCCAAAAATGGGGATTTATTAATTCTGGTGAGAGGCCCAAGAATCTACATTGTCAACCTCACTCTTCGGTGATTTTGATGATCTAGTCCAGAGGGTTATTTTTCCCCACTAGAAAGACTTCTTGAAGTTTTTACCCACCACAGATTTTGCCAAAAGTTTGGGGGATGGGACCGATCTCTAGGTAGTAGCAGGTGGTGATTCCTCAATAGTTATAAAGCAGGATCTCATACTAGCGGATGAAGAGCGAAGCTGGCTCACAGAAGTGTCCTCTCCGCACAAAGCAT
Source organism: Miniopterus schreibersii (assembly GCF_964146895.1). Lineage (NCBI taxonomy): Eukaryota > Metazoa > Chordata > Mammalia > Chiroptera > Miniopteridae > Miniopterus > Miniopterus schreibersii. The sequence goes on along the minus strand of NC_138111.1, from coordinate 61,675,991 downwards.
GTTAAAATGTTGTTGGTAAAGCCCTGAGGCTAAGCCTGCTTTCTTCACTTTGCTGTTGGCCCTTTGACTCCTGCTTGTAGCCACAAAGCTGTGTTCACATGTGAGTGACAGAGCTGGCCCTGGGGCATTTGCTTGTGAGCTCTCGAAGTTTAGAGGATCCCTTTCTAAACCATAGAAAACTCAGAGTATGGGAGGTAGTTAAGAGCTTTGTAGTGATGATTAATTTTTTAATTGAATTTATTGGGGTGACATTGGTTAATAAAATTATATATGGCCCAGCCGGGCGTGGCTCAGCGGTTGAGCCTCGACCTAGGATCCAGGCGATCGGGGTTCGATTCCTGGTCAGGCCACATGCCCGGGTTGCAGGCTGCAGCCGATCAATGACTCTGATCACTGATGTTCCTATCTCTCTCTCTTCCTCTCCTTTTCTCTCTCTGAAATCAATAAAGATATATTTTTAAAAATTAATTAATTAATTAAATTATATACGTTTCAGGTGTACAGTCATACAGTGCATCATCTCCGTATCGTACTGTGTGCTCACCACCCCAAGTCAGGGCTCCTTCCGTCACCGCTGATGGTCACCCCCTCACCGTCTTCCACCTGCCCCCACCCCCTTCCCTCTGGTGATCACCCTGCTGTTGTCCAGGTCTGTGAGTTTTTCTTTTTTCTTTTTGCTTAATCCCCTCAAAGTTCTAGCTTGACCAGGCCAAGCCAAGCTGGAGTTGAGCTGTGAACTGCTTTTCTCCTCAAGGCTGACATGTCCTGAAGGACCCCTGCAGGCTGGGCCCCTGTCCCTCTTCCGTCATACGCTGGCTTCCTTCTGTCCACCCCCTGGACCATGAGCAAGGCCTGCCCAGGAGCCGAGCCCTCGCACTGGCCCTGCCCTCAGGACCCAGCCCATCACAGAGAACTTAATAGGTGTTCAAACGTTTGTTGAAATGAAAAGTCAAAAATGAAGAAAAAGGAGAGGGAAGGGAGGGAGGGAGGGAGGGAGGGAGGGAGGGAGGGAAGGAGGGAGGGAGGGAGGGAGGGAGGGAGGGAGGGAGGGAGGGAGGGAGGGAGGGAGGGAGGGAGGGAGGAGAGACAGTGGAAGAAGAATGTAGCGGAGGAGAGAAAAAGGAGGGAGACACGTTTCCTTTGTGGAAAACCTGGGAAAATGACTCATTGTATCCCCTCATTTTCAGAAAATTCGAACAGGAATGTGGCCTATTTTAATTGGCAAAGTTTCTAGGTCATAATCAAATTCAGAGTTAGGCATCTTTGAACGAAGATGGAACCACAGAGAATTGTTTAAGTATCAGACACTGGGTTTTTTAATATTGAAAGAATTGCCCTAGATTTAATTTTATGTCACTTAAGGGGCCTCCTGCTGGGTTTCTGAACTGAAAATACTAAATGAATGTTTTGGAAGATTATTTCAAGTTTGTAATTACTAATAACATGCATCAGTAAAGCATAATGTGCTATTTATATTTTAATCTAATCATAGGCTTTGCCACTGTCTATCCACACAGCCTTTTTGTGTGCGTCTGTGTTTTCTTATTGAAAAAGGGAAAGAAAAAAAAAATGGCTTGTAAGACAGAGCGAGAAAGATGTCATCTGTTGCTTTGAGAAAATTAAGCTCACTTAAAATTGAGTATTCAGAAATCCTGTTATTTTGTTTGTTGGCTTTGGTGTCTTCATTTGAAATAAAACTACCCAAAACATGATTCTTTAAAATCAAGTGAACTGGAAATCTGTAAAGTTGTTTAAAAACGCTACTCGGAGTGAGCTGGGCGCAAGAGTAGAGTAGAAGAGAGGCGGGAGCTCCATGGGGAAGGCGCTCACCCGGACCCTGCCACCAGCGCACTGCCTCTGGTGAGTGACCTGATCTTCCTGAGACTCAGATTTTCATCTGTAGATTGACCGAAGCACTCGAATTTAATTTAGAAGAACTCAGAATTAATTGACAGCACAACACTGTAAATTAGCTGCATATGTATCCCAGCTCCATTTTCCAAAGACTCTACCTCTTTGGGCAAGTAAGTTGAACTCTATGATCCTGTTTTCATTACCCTAAAGAAGGAATTATTGTCATAAATATTTCACACTTTTTTTAGAAAGTTCAATGAGAAACTACATATAAAACAGATAGCACCTGCCACACGGAAGTAACGTCGACTTTTGTTGATGACCCCTGACTGCTGGAAAAAAACCTGTGACTTAACATCTGACTAAGTGAAAGGGAAAAGGAATTGGGAAGTGATAATTTTGTGGCTAGAAAAATGGTGGCAACTTCCCTTTTCCAATATCACTAATAAAGCGGGACAGATGTGACATTTCTAAGGCAGAAAGCCTCGTGACTTTGACCATTGATGACCTACCTATTTCTGCATTGTTGAGGTTTGTATTTTTATATCTGTGTGGGCAAGTGAATGAATTACTTACAAAGCTTGTAAAATATACCAGGCGGTCGTTTAACAAACGCACTGAGCTCGCAGAACGCTGAGCTCTCCTGGTTTTGTCAGATGCCAGAGGGCCATGCAGCACGCTGCCGTGGGGGAGGTGAGGCACATGCCTAAGTTAAAGCTTAAGGAGCAGCGTGTGAACAAGGGCATCTCAGTAGCCTGTGAACTGAATGCCTAAGTACCGAGGGACCCTTTGGAAAGCTTTCTTCCAAGCAATAAGAGAAACTAAAAGGGCAGTAGCAATATGCGTAAAGAAAGGCAAATAGGACCAAAACCCAATCACTGCGGAGCACTTAAGGCCAGACCAGGAAACAAGAAAACAGGGTTTGTGAATGTTTCAATTTCTTCTCCTTTTTTCAATTTTTGTTTTGGTCTCGTTTTGTTTAAAATTCATATACAACAGTAACTTATCAGTGGGTTCTGAGCGCCATGCCCCTATCTAGAACCTCTTTGAACATTGTTAAAAATTCATTAAAACATTTAAAGTAACATTATCGAGGTATAATTTACATACAATAAAATGAATTTATTGAAAATTCCTTTTTAAAAGAATACAAGCTTCTCAAATATAAGAATAGCATTTACTTTTTAAAAGTCTTGATTTTAGACGAGTCATCCCAGTAATAAGCAGAGACTCAGAAAAATACAAAATAAGAAAATAGAAGAAAAGCCATTTCAAAACCATATTGATTTTAGTGAAAATCACTTAATTTCCAAGGGTATTTTAAAAAGCATTTCCCTGCATGTTTTGTTTTCATTTTGTTTCTATTTTATAGCTAGCATATTTGAGGAGAACTGAAAAAATTATTTTAAGCATTTTTTATTCTGAAAATTGTTATTAGAATGAAGTTTCAAACCAACGGCACAGAGTTAGTACTGCCTCTGAACACCTAATGGACTTCTCCGAGAGGAATACGGCTAATTGTATGTCCCCTTCGAGAAAATATATGGAATGACAGCACGCACGTGTGAACCAAGGGGCACCGACAGTAGTGTCCTGTGCCTGTGACGGAGACCGCACGGGGTCGCGCTGTGACACCTGATGCGCCTGCACGGAGGCACTGACTCTGTGTCGGATCCCAGAAACACGAATGCACCATCCAAACCTAAAGGCTGAAATGCCTGGACCGTTTAGACTCAGCCTGTTAATTATAGGGCTCATGGAGAAAGGCTTCGGAGAGACGCAAAACCATGGCACCCGGCAAGGCCTTCGGGAGTCCGCTGTGTGGGTCGGTCCTTTCACCCTGTCGCCCCCCCGAGCCTACAGCGCTTCCTTTACGCACTGACGAACTTCATAAAACCCCACAGTCCACTCACGTAGGGGGTGGGATACGATATAACATCACGCCAGTTATTTGGACACCTTTCTTGGTTACAGATGCATGCCAACAAACCAGAGTGGAATAGACGGCAATCTTTCCAGGAGAGTATGTGTCTACATTTTGAATCTGAGCACCTAACCCCACACCTGGCACAACCGAAGTACTCAATTAAAATGTGTGGGATGGCCCTGGCCAGGCTGGCTCCGTGGTTAGAGTGTTGGCAGGGCCCTAAGGGTCATGGGTTCAATTCCCGGGCAAGGGCACGTGCCTCGTCGCAGGCTTGGCTGCAGGCTCGATCCCTGGGGTGGCCAGGGCATGTGCAGGGGGCCGCCAGTCGATGTGGCCCTCACATCGGTGTTTCTCTCTCTCTCCCCCTCCTGCCTCCCCTCCGCTCTGTAAAAAATTCAATGGAAAAAAATATCCTCGCGTGAGGATTAAAAAAAGAAACACAAAATTTTGTGGAATGAATAAGTGGCTTAATGGATGAATCAGGGATCGATGGTCTGTGGAAAAGCATCACTGCTGAAAACCTACCTCTTCAGAGAAGGGATCGATAGCATCACTTCTGTACAATGAAATACTGCCATTTTAGAAAGCAAGTCGTATTTCTGATTCTTATTTTCAGTCTTTTGTAGCAAGTGCCAGAACTAAAGTATAAGCCACACTAGGGCACAGAGGAGTGCTTTCAAAGCAAGGAGCTTTCAAAAATTCCTCACTTTATAGTAAGTCTGAGAGCTTGGGGATTTCGTTTATAAACACTTCTCTGTCATGTGGTCGACCAGTGTATGACCACTCCCAGTATCCTGCATGGCAGCCAGGAGACCAAAAAGGGTTACAACTCATGGAAACATACTTGTTTCATAAGGCAATTGATTTGATCATTTTCAGAGCATCTCTAAAGAAGAAAAGTAATTTGGGGCATGAATAGAAACATTTTGCATCCAGAAGTTGACTAAAGTTTAGTTTAACAAATACCAGAGCTTGGATCAATAGATAGAAAACTTCAGCGGTGTGTGTGTGTGTGTGTGTGTGTCAGTAATAACACCAAAATAACACTCCTGTTCTGAATTGCAGAATGGTCATTTTGTGTCCAAGTGTACCTGCTTTTTTAAGGCCTTATTTGAGAGTGTTGCATTTTAGTCTGAGGTATGTGCTTGACTCCGGCCCTTGCCGTTCTTGCTGCAATGGCACAATAGGGTATCTTACGACTGTGTCTTTCAGCAAAGTCTCCACCTTGACTCCTGGGAACACTTGAATCTCTAATCACAGGCGCACGAGGATCTATCAGTCTGTGGCTTGTTAAAACCAGTTTTTGCACCTGTGTCCATGAGTCTGCAGCACATACACTCACACGAGTCCTCCTACAGGCTTAGCATAAACTCTCAGCCTTTTCTTTCTCACTACTTAGAAAACAAATAATATTTGTTTTTGGATATGCATAACTGAATATGGTGGTTGTAGCTAAAAAATTATAATAGTTATTAAAGGCTACCCTGAAAGGACCAAGAAGCAAATCTGTTCATTAGTATCTTTCTAAATTTCTATTGAACAGAATTGTGTGGCAGGTATCAGTGTAATTACGTTGTTCATTGTGCCTGGGGCTTTTCTCCTTGAATGGAAGTTAAAAATGCTTATGAAGTCTAAACACCACAATTACTCATATAAACATAGATAGTTGAACAATTAAATACGTGGTAGGCTGCACCAAAATTAATTATCTAATTACTTTCCTGGGCTCTTGTGCCCATACTCTGGCTACAGCATGTCCCTGCTGGTTACTGTCTTCAAGTCTGTATTTCGATGTAGACAATGGTGGCTGCTGAATTTGCAGCACCTCACATATGCCCCTCGAAGGAGTTTCTCATGCACTGTCCTTCAGAGATGGTGCAGATTTTATATTGGGAATGTGGACATGGAGGGCAGTGTCAGAACTCACAAAGGAGACTGAACTTGATCTAGACCTTCATATAAATTTTCTTCTAGATGAGACTTTTCCTCCCGGTTTTGCCATGTTGAAACCTCACTGCCCCGTTACCTTGAGCTAATGAGTCAAAAATTACTCTGAGTACTCCAAATGGCCACCTACTTGACAGAGAAGGGATGCACAATATAAAATGTGTGACTTTTAATATCAATAATGTTTATTTATACTGAGAGCTCAAATAGATTCATAATCACAGGAAGAAGAGCATGTACCCTATAAAAAACACCTTCTGTAGAACATAAACTTCAGTCTTCTGGCTTTAATGTTTATCAGCAGATTGAGAAGCCATTTATGGCCCCTCACACCGTCCTTTATCATTTCTTTATTGATTAAGTAGTGATGCCTTCTGGACCTAAGACACGGTTCACTATTTTTCCATTAAAATGAAGAAATGCCTTGTTTGTCGCAGGTCCATTTGAAGCAGTTGGCTCGTGGGAATCTGAGAGATGCCGCCCGTGACGTGTTGGAATTATCATGATCAACTACCCAGTTTGGATTTCTCCCAGTGGCCCAGAGATTTGCATGGTAGACAGCAGGGGTCGGATCTTTAAAAAGAGTAAACCAGGTAAGATTTGAGGGAGACATCTGATCATTTATCACTTGCTCTACGGGCTTTCGTGTGCTGCCAAGGTGTATTGAATAAGTTATAGCTTTTCCAATTTTCTTCTAAGTCCACTGAATGGGTTGTTAAAGATTGGCGATCCCTTGGACTCAGCAAAATGTATATATAGTAATAATTGAGTCCCCTTTTTGTCAAGAGGAAAGAGCAGCCCTTTAAAAATACATATAAAGCAGACACAGGAATGCTATGGATGCTAGTTTAATGCAATAGCCAATAACTGCAAGCAGTAGAGACTTCCTCTTTCAGGAACTACTCTAAACCACAGTGCAATAAACAGTTATACTTTTGAAGGTGCAGAAGAGAATGTGTTGCCATTAAGTATTTACTTATATTATAGAAATGTATCAGTTCATAGCATGTGATCTTATAAATATCAAGGGTTACTTCAGTTTAGAAGATTACACTATTATTCTGGCTTTCATTTCTTTGAAAGTGTTTATCATTCTCTAAGTAGTATTTAAAACGGTGATACAATGACATACTCTATTGTTATTGTGGCTTCTAAACTTTAAAATAGTATACTCTTACTCAGGTACTCTTTTTCTCTACTTTGGTTTATTGCATTCTAGAAACAATTCTCAACTACTGTGTATTAACCATAGTTTGATCAGATCCTCTTATCTTTCTCTTTAACTCTTTTCCTCCTGTATAACATAATTTAAGTTTGTTATCAACAATTACCTGAGAAACCACAAGTTATTCTTGTCCTCTGACTTTCAGACCATTAAAGCTTTAAGGCTTCTTTGAATTGTATGCATTCCAAAGCAAGATTTTCTTTTGATATCAGTTATAGAAACAGAATATATATAAGTAAACTCATGAATTTAGAAAACAGTAACGGAAGATTATTCTGGGTCACTTGAACTTTTTAAGGATTTTTACAACTAGTTTTCTTATTTTCTAAAAATAAACTACATGGAACTTAGTCAATAAGTTATCGCCTAAGATAACCATTTGGATATAGACGACAGCTTCTAAAGTATTTGAAAACAATTGATTATCTAAAGTTTCACTTCCCAATTCCCTAAAGACTAACTTGTTCATAAGATCACTTCTCATGAGAGTACACAACTCAAATAGTCACAACATTCAAATTTGTTGGAAAAAGTATAGATCACCAAACTCATGGCAGAAATCCTTATTTGATGAGCTGAGTTAGTGAATGATGGTTTGTCCTGTTAAGTGGCAAGGCGGGTTATCCACATTTAGAAGAGCTCTGCCAGTCTGTCAATAAAAGGGACATCGTTACACAGATGCATTTGTGGGATAAAGCTCAACCTAGTTCCATGCTTCATAGCATTAGTATCAAGCAAATAATTATAACAAGAATGCTTCACGATGAACTTCCATATGGCTAAGCTCTTAAGTCTTATTCGCCGAGTCCAAAATAATTTCATCCTGGTGATGTTTATTTCAATATTTTGAACAAAATTGGATTCCATGTTAAAAACCGTACTTAGAGCCAGGCCCACGTGGCTCAGTGGCTGAGCATCAACCTAGGATCCAGGAGATCACGGTTCGATTCCTGGTCAGGGAGCATGCAGGCTCCATCCCCAGTAGGGGGCGCACAGGAGGCAGCCGATCAATGACTCTCATTGATGTTTCTCTCTCTCTCCATCTCTGAAAAAAATAAAAATATATTAAAAACAAACAAGCAAAAAATGTACTTAGAACAGGAATGGGGGGAAGGGAGACAATTAAATCTAGTTTAAAGGTAAATCATCATGTGATAATGCAGTTATTCACATTTATTGATCTCATCACAAAACACTCTCCTCTGTCAGATATATATTTTTATCGTTTAGAATAATTTATCTTTCTGATTTGTATAAGTTATTAATAGAGCAAAGAAGGTACAAGTATTTTTGACCCTAGTATTAAGAAACATAATTCCTCTTTTTTTCATAGTTTCTTGAAGTGAATCCTGTTGGCCAGGAGCACAGAGAGAGCAAATGCCACTGTCCTGTATGAAAACATAGGGTTTTGAAAGGCCCCCTGCACATAAAAGACATTGAAGTGAATTCGTATACTTTCCTGGTTAAATATATGTGAATTCATATATTTTCTTTTAAAATGAATAGAAAATTTATATACTACAGCTTTACAGTTTATATTAGTTTTAAGTTCATGTTTGTTCTTTGTTGTAAGAATGGCAGGTACATTTTTGATGCTGACGCCTGTTAGATTTTTTATAAAGTAAAAAGAGTGTCAAGATTTCCCAATTCTGTTTCTCAGAAGCTTATAACAAAGCCACAAAAATGTGCAGTGCTCTACAGCTTAAAAGCAATTTTTTCTCTTAAAGCACTTTTAAAGAAAAAGTTTGCCCACCTCAGGCTTACATTACTGTATGCTCGTACATAAAAGGAATTTTAAGACAGGCATAAACGGTGAGATTTTTCAGAGCACTGCTGATGATAGCGTGGCCCACGTCCCGGGACAGGCAGTCCCCAAGGCCGTTCATGAGAAACGCGAAAGTAGCACCTGTGTATGTAGCGTGTCCCTCGCTCTTTTCAGGGAGCAGGGGACATTCTCACCTGTGCAACTCATCTCCTCCTGAAGTCTTCCGAGAACAAACCTTGAGAGCTAGTGAGGTAGCTGATTCCATTATGAAAAGTCTCATGTGAGCCTTAAATACCTTTTGGCTGCATAGTTGTTTGCTCTCCAGACATTTGTTGAATGCCAACCGTAGGTAAGGCAAGTAGGTGGCCAGAAACCAATTAGCGCCCTTCCTGCCCTGCCCTCAAGTGGAGCACACTCACAAAGTAAAACAGGCATGTAAATAGCTTACCTCGGGCAAAATGAACTGAACATTTTCATGAGTTTCCACCAAAATTTTCCAGAAGCTAAGATGAAGGGCTGTTAAAATAGATGAAAGTATGAGAAGGTCCTGGAGGCCTAAGAGGCATTTCAGCTGCACAGCTTAAAAGTGGGGAGAATTTTTAGTGATGGGAAATAGGTGAGAAAGCATTGCAGGCCCAGGGCACAGTCTGGCGAAGTCCCCGAGAGGTAAAGATAAATGTTATATTTGGAGAATGGCACTTGACACTGGAGGGCGGGAGGAGGGCGGGAGGAGGTCGGGCGGACAGGGAAGGGCGGGACTGGGCAGTTTGCATGCCCGGCTGTGTCACAATATGAGAGTGATGTGATATGATTTATACTCTAAGAAGATGATTCCGGCAGAGGGTGGGGCGTGGGCAAGGCAGGTATTGGCAGGCAGAAAAGACGACCAGGGGCATTCAGCAAACATGCAGTGTAGAAACGTCGCCTGTTTCTCTGCTGGACCAGGGAGGGGACGGCTCCTGCCCATCGCGGATTCTGCACGTCTCTGCTAAACGCTGACTCAGTGAGTGTCTCTCGGGGATAATCAGCGAACTTCTGCATTTGCAACGTTTCCTTTTTTAGAAATGCTCTGGAAACTCTTCATACATGGGGTGAAAGTAATTTAACGTACGCGTTTCCCGGCACACACACGGGTATACAAACACACACAGACGCGCGCTAAACTCTCCCAATGTGTGCTTGAAATGAAACCTCAGATCCTGTTCCTGAAATTTATGCTTCAATTAAGATGGGGGCAGCTGCTACCCTTCTTTATTTCCCTTTTGAGACCTGTATCTCTCAGGCTCTACCCTTCCCTCCGTAGTTTTATCAGCACATCAATCACGGGGCCTGTCTCCTGGGAGCGCAGCAGGCATGGCCCGCGCAGCTTTATGGCTGGAAAACAAACCCACCCTCCTTGGCATACAGGGCTTGCTTCAACCTGGTTAAGTCACTCTGCCGAAAATATCACGTCCTTTCCATCACCGCACACATTTGGTCAAAATAACAGGGGACACTTTAAAGCTTGGGAAATAACTCGGGAACAAAGCCCGAGAAAGACACAAGACGAATGAAAGTGAACCTCAGCCCGGCCTCCTTTGGCACAATCCTCTAACGAGCCGGGCGCATTAACACCTCTGCGGGAGGAGGCATCTGACTCACAGCGTCCCTCTCTCTCCAGTTATTTCATTGAAAATTGCCCTTGTCATACGTTCCCCAGTAGTACACCAGACTCATCATTTTCTAGGATTGAATCACCTATTTTCAGAGAAGTTCTCTCACAGTCTGGGAAAAAATCCAACCGTCTCTTTCTAAACGAGCATACTTAGGGAAATGTTCTGTGACTCACCAACATGCAATATCCTTGAGACCAAATCTTTGTCTTTCTTATCTGAGACCTTAATTACAGAGCTGCGCACGTATTCAATAAATGTGTCTGACTGGGAAATTAAAATCAAAACTTGTGCCGCAGATCCAAATCATAACTCGTGTATTTTTAACAGTAGGAAATATCTCTGTCTTTTGTGAGGGGCCAATTTGGTGTTTAATTCATCGTGTTCATTGTTAGATCAAGGATATCTTATCTTCTTATAGGTTGCTGCCATTATTTAGTAACAGATATTTTTTTAATATGTTTTTTATTGATTTTAGAGAGGAAAAGGGAAGGAGAGAGAGAGAGAAACATCGATGAGAGTGAAAGGTCCTGGATCCATCGGCTGCCTCCTGCTGGGGATGGAGCCTGCACCCCAGGATGTGCCCTGACCAGGAATCAAACCAGCGACCTCTTGGTGCATGGGTCGGTCGATGCTCAACCACTGAGCCACACCGGCCGGGCAGTAACAGATACTTTTAAATCACATAGTGACATGTAATATTACCTAAGCACTAGGAGTATGGAGTATTTAATCTAAAATAAGGGAACAAAAGAACAGATATTCATGCATTAAATGTCTCATTGCCTTTATACATAAAGAATGGTTCTCTTTTACATGCTGTCACGAATTTTGAATTTTTGTTTTTATAGCTCTCAAATGCTTGAGAGAAGAAGTAAGGCCTGGTGGCTCTTTCCATGCTGTTGGGTGTGGACATCTCTGGGCAGGAGACATTGGAATGCTGGCACCCTGGCCAGCTGCCCTCTTCTCTTTTCAAGGGGCAGGTTCTGGCAAATTATAGTTAAAAATATACTATCTCATAAATAGACATTGACTTAAATGAGGCCTAGACTGAATCCCAGCTCTTATACTTAAAATTTATGTGATCTTGGGCAAGTTATTTATCACTTCAGAGGTTTTATTACCAATCAGCAACATGAAGATAGCGTCCCACGGCGCAGCTGTGAGGATCAAATGAGATCATAGATAAACAACATGCGGTGGAATGTCTGACATATTATAAATAAGTTATTGCTCTAATTATTATTATTTTTATTAATTATTATTATTTACAGTCTATGTATGTAGCCATTCTACCTCAAAGTCTATTTGTTTCAGCCAAATGTCAGAATATTTTACCCTTGGTCCCCAGAAATGAATGAGAGGTGAGGTGCTTAGCAAAACACCCGATACTTCATAAGCCCTTAGTGTTAGTTGCTGTGGTGGTATCATTATTCTTAGTATTGTTAATTATTATTATTATTAACTTATATATGCTTTTCTCTTCAAGTTTCAGAGGGGATCTTGTTCTAATGTACTTCTATCAAGAATTTCTTTCTTAGAATGATGGCAGGTCTATGAGTTAAACTTAGTGTTGTGATGCCCTGTTTAACAGTCTATTATTATCCATATTATAATTGTATTGCTGGATGCCTTGATATTGAGGTAAATAGTGTTTTCTTTATAACCAAAGATCGCTAGAATGTTTTTTCATACCAAATTATAGTTCTTAGAATCAATAAAACACATGGAAAGCCACTAAATGAAACATCAACCTCTATCTTACAGGAGCAAACAGATCACCCCGGTCCGCTGACTTACTCTCTAATCTGGAAATGCTGCTTTCATCTACACTCAGAGGGGCTGTCTTTAGAGTTCTGTGACATTAATCGGGCAACATGTATAATTACGCCATTAACCTTTTTGGGTTAAATGTATTTAATAAGAAAGACTGTCATTTATTTTGAAATGTAAATTTAGAATGAAAACTACATTCAACATGTAAAATAATACTCTACAGGGTAATGGTCATGATTAATCTTACAACACATGTTCTGAAGCCTCACCGGGAGAGAGTGGGGACATAGCAAAGACTCTTCCATGAATTTTGGGCCAGTGCTTTGTAGACTGTTGGTTTTGGGTGGCCCCAGCCTTCTCGGTAAAAGGCAGACTCGAGATGATCACCTGAGATGTGAAGGAAGACAGTGCAGACTGGGAAACTGCAGTGGAAGGTGGGAAATGAATCAGGCAGGGGTAAGTCAGAGGATCCGGGCCCTGGAGTTGGAGGGGACGGTGGGAATCCGCAGCAAGGCCGGCCTGGAAAGCGGCTCCTCTCCCCCGGCGCTCACTGCTGCCCCGGGGGGCAGGGGAGCGATGGAGGAGAGGACAGAGTGCAGGCAGGCCCTGTGCTCGGGAAGGTGAGACTCCGAGGGCGGGGGCGGCTGTGCAGTGAAGTGGAGAGTCAGGCAGAGTCACGCTGGGGGCTAATAGCTTCGTCAGATGCGTGTGAGAAGGTTTGAACTAAGTGGCAGGGAACCCCCGAGTGAGCAAAGGGAACGTTTCTTTAGAAGGGATTATTCATGCTGAGGGTAAGATTTAGCATGAAATTAAGATACTGCTGGAGACAAACAATCTTTCCAGAGTCTCTTCTGCAGAATGTGAAAGGAAGGATCACTCACACCTGGTTATATCATGTCTCTTTCTGGTGAATCCAACAGGACGGTAGCAACCGAGTAATAACGGTCATCATCCTAAACTGAATATTGGGACCAATACCAGTCCTTTGTATCTGTCACCCTGCCAGGCAGGTGCACATACACACACGTGCACAATGAGGAATCTGGGACTCAGAAAGGCCAGGGATTTCCCCAGGCTCACACAGCTAATACCGTCAGGACGAGTCTCTCTCCCCTTTATAAAACCTGCGAGTTTTCCAGTATATTATTACTCTGTTTTCCAGTTCTTAAAACTAACAGCCCAGTCTCTATGCCATTATACATGTGCAGTTTGCTCTATTTATGATAAAATTTTATAATAGTCTGTGATTTCCTTCTTGTTGCATGTGTGTGTCTTTTGCTTTTCCATGAACTTGAAAGTAGCTCAAGAGTGGAACCCATGGTGTTTGTTTTCATGGGGGACCCATCTAGTGTTTTGCTAGGTCCTGTTTGCTGAGTTACTGATATGTGAATAACTAACTGATTCCCCCTTTTTGAAAAAGAAAAGAAAGCTTTCGTACAAATTTCATATGTAATTCTTGGCGTAAATGTTGTATATGGATTTATATAGCTATAATTCATTGAATATTTGCGTAAGTGGGCAAATTTAAAATTATTTGAATGATACTTTGTTTTTCATCTGTATAGGATTTTCTTTCCTCTAACAGAGAGAACCAAGGTAATTTCATGTATTATTTTCCGACGCGTGTTCTGTGGAACACTGGTCTGGCGGCATATGTTCACGTGCAAAGGGTTTTACAGCCATATGCCTTTACTGGTGTGTTAATTTGTAAGGACTGACTCAGAAAGAAAGAGTTGAGGCTTGCCTGCCATACGGGCCACTGCTTTCCTTATAATTGCAGGATCGTCGGTAACCGGAGGAAAACGAGTGGTTTTGAACCCCCTTTCCCACAGGTTACAACTCGTGGAAACACAGGCCTTGGCCAGATACAGTCTCAGCCTCTCTCCCCGTCTCTCTTGTCCCTCTTCCCGTTCCAGCTCTTGCCGCCTCACACATACATAGGCCCCTTTTCTCTCCCCCCATGAACATGCGAACTTGTTTTCCTGTGGGCTTCCCCGCGTGTCAGTCCCAACAGGTCATTACCTCCAGTAGCGTGTTCCCCTTCTAGTTATGTTACAACCATAAGTGAGATTTTTGCTGTTTTTATCATTCATTCCAGTGAAACCTGGACACTCTTTCCCTTCCCTTAGCTTTTAACCGGAGAGACCTTGTGGTTCTCAGGCAGCCCCTTTTCCTGGGGGTGGCCTTTCGGAGGGGTGGCTTCCACACTCCGGGCCCTAGAATTCTATACACAGGCTCCATGTCACACCCACCGTGCAGCCGGGTTTCGAGGCCGACGCCTGTTCCACCAGCCTACAGGCACCGTTAGCACCACCCCCTGGAGCATTTCGCTGAGGGCCCCTTTTGCAGGGACACTGGGCCACATGGAACAGTCTGGGTTCCCGTCTTCTTTGACAATCTCTCATCTTAAATACTAACTTTACCCTCAGTGAGCTTATAATGCCAATGGCAAGCAGAGCAGATATATCAACAAAGGAAAAGGTCAGTACCGTAACTGTCAGGAGGGAGCGTGGGTAGAGGACAGGACCTCCAGGGATTGGGGGAAGGAAAAGCCGTGGGCTGGAGGCCTCAGGGAAGAGCTCCATGAAGAAGGCGGGGCCAGAGCTGGGCCTCGCAGAAAAGAGCAAGAATTCTCTTTCTTCTTAAAAAATGCTTTGCTCTAGTCGTTTTTAAATGTCTTTCTGTCTTCAGTTTTGTCTTCCTCTCATTCAAACCTACAGCTAAAAGCAGACTCCGCATGTCATCCCCATGCCTTGAGGGTAAAGCACTGATATGGAATGCGCCCTGGGGTCCTGGGAAGCTGTCCGTGATGAGGCCCCTTATCTCTCCACGCTCAGGCCTCCTGGGCGGGCTGCTTATTTGGCCCCATCGCTCTTGCACAAGGTGTGCCCTGCCCTGCCTTGTGTATCTGGCCAGCTCTGATCGGTGCTTCTTGACTCCTGGGACATGCTTCTCCGACATCGGCTTCTCTGGGTAGAACGTGAGTCCTTCAGGCGGGGACCGGCTCTCATTCATCTCCGTTTGGTCTCACTGAGCTGGCCCCTGCATCCCTTTTGCTCTCAGTTACACCAGGACGAAGACAGGTAATTCTTTGTCAGTCCTGATGACTGGAAACCAAACCGCACTTGCCTTTCCGCAGCTGAAATGCCATTATGGGATGGTTGAAAAGAACAGCGAGTTCTGGAATGTCGAGTAAAAACGTTGTGGGCTGGAAATATGATGCAAATTATCAAGACTGAAAATAAAAGTTCTGTCTCCGGCACTGGAAATATTGCAGATGGTATTGAGGTGTGACTCAAAAATGCAATTTTATAAAAAAATGATAGCAATTCAAAGTGGATTGGAAACTAATTCTGATAGAAAAGTTTTAAGGGCTTAAGTCCCTTTTCATGATTCCCATGGTGCTGGAATCCATCTGGGCTTTGCATCTCAGGGAATTTCCTCCAGCACATCCTACTTGGATTAAGCCATAATCAGCATCACATATCTGCCGTCTCTGTCTAGACCTCTCATGTAAAAAGTCTTAAAACTAGAGACTAAGCCCTCAGGATGTTAGCAATGCCTATGCACAAGTCTGTGCCCATCGTTCCGTGACTTCGTAAAGAGCACCTGAAGTCTTGGGTTTCAGGGTCCTTCCTCTTGGCACATAATCTCCCTCCTTGGGCCATGCAAGTGAAAAGCATAATAAATAGAATCACAGGTACTACAAAAAATTCTTACGTAATAACTGAGGTAGGAAGAAGATGCTGTCTCAGTTACCGGGAGTTAGACTGCAGATATTGGAAAAGTTATATGTGTGGGTTTCGTAGGTGGCTGCTAGCAAAGCGGGAACCCTGGAGGAGGCATCAGAACTTCCGAGCCCAGTACCCCAGCTTCTGGTCGTTCTCAAATCCTCACATTCTCCTCCCCTGTTCCTGAACGTCTCTGCGCATAGTTAATGCAAATTAGATGCTCAGAGCTGATCTGCTGCAAGGTATCACTATAATACCGTGTCTAAGCTAACTTATAATAATTTTTATTCACAATCAACGTGTGTTTCGTGGTGTGAACCCGCAGCACAGTGAAAATATGCTTCCCCAGCGGAGAAGACAGCGGTTTATCCATCTGATCTTTCATCAAATAGAATATTAATCAGGCCAGAGCCCTCTGAAATACGTGATTAGAAGAACTTCGGAAAAAAACTGTCCTGAAAGGGATGGTAAATTACAGTTTGATCTCATTTGTCCTAAAGTCTGTACATATTCGCCCGTGAGTGATAGCTGCTTCATCCTTGTGAGCTATGTCCCGTGACTAGCTCTAGTCAGTGTGATCCATTTACTAAGAAAGAATCTTCTCTTGGAAATAACTTGACTGTTTCAAATTGTAGTCTCGTAATAATCAGCAAGTAAGCGCATTAAGTACATTTCTAGCTGCCAGGTCCTGTGTTTCCCCCGGCGAGCCCGTGACCGGCCTCTGTACCCCGCGTGCTGTGAGAGGCGTAGTCAAGGGCAGGGTTTGTGTGGGACTCTGGGGCTGGGCACTGACGTTACCCCAGATGTGTGGGTTATAAAGATCAATAGCATATTCAGCTTGCCTTTTCCACAGGCACTTTGTTTCTCGTTTGGAAACAGTTACAGCCTCAAGCAAGTGTTTTCCACATAAAAAAAAACACAAAAATAAAAACAGTATCCGTGGTTTGAATATATACCAGGGAGGCACTTACAATTTAAGTCTAGAAACAAATTGGTCACAAATCAGAATCAAGGAATGCCAGGTGTACTGAAGCAAATGTAAAGATCTGCCATATCTGCTTTAACAGAGTATTAGTCAATTAGTAACAAAGTATATTACTTATGACGTCACTCCCCCGTATTAGCTGCTTTCCACATCTCTATTTTTTTTTCCCCCACCAAACTATAAACTCCTTAAGGTTGGGCACTGTTCTTTCCGGTCGTAACAGTCATCACTCCTGAAACAGTGCCTGGCAAAGGGGAGATGCTGATAATTGAATGAAGTTTTTAAAATGCCTGGCACCTATCAGTCCCTTAATATGTTTTTATAAATAAGTGAATTAGTGAACTGATGAAAGAATGAATGTGTGTATGACATCTTCTTCCAGTGTGAAATGTTTTAACAGTCAATTGAGGCTTTTAATGGTTAAAAGAATAGAATATGCACTTTGTATTTGCTTTAGAAATCAAGTAGGCTGAAACTCCTATTTAAATGTTGCATTTGAAACATTGGAAGTAAAATTTCTTGCCAATATTTCCAAATTGCACACTCTATTAATTTTTTTTTAAAATAGAATTATCTTCCTACTGGCAAAGAGAGACATTCGCAGTATACTTCGGGTGTTTGTAAATGTCACCCTGTTCTGCCAATGGATCGCATTCACCTTACCTTTTTTCCAACAGTTTGCACCGTGCTTGAAAAGAAATTAAAGCAGCTGCTTTTCACACTCTGCAGGGCAGATCAGATATTTTTGCATTGAGTGAAATTTTTAAGAAGGACTATTGCCACAATTAAAATAAACATATTGTTTCTGTTACTGTTATTAATGGGAGGAAAGGAAATACCTGCTATGGTTGTTACATAGGAAAACATCACTATTCTAATCTGAGTCAGTTGGAGGTCCGACTATCTCAGAGGAGATTCAGCACTGGCCAAGTGGCTTGTAGGGAAACATGCATTTTGCAGCTTTCTGCTAGGAAGGTCAGTACAGAAAGCGGGGCACTGGCCTCCTCATCACTGGCCTTGTGCAGGGAGAACCGCCCATTCTTTCATCTTTTGTGAGATGGGCAAGAGCACACGTCTCTTTACTGCTGGGCGCATAAGGGCCTGCCCCCAAGTCATCACCAGCTGTTCAGGTCACCTTGGCACCTAACAGCTTCAGGTGTTTTACCTCCACTCTACCCCCACAAGGGAGAACAGCAAAGGGGTGTTGTCTTTCTTTTTGCTTTTTTTAAAAACTACTTTATTGAGATACTATTGACACGCAAGACGCTGTGCGTACTTAATGTATACAGCTCCATGAGTGTGAGGGTAAGCACACGCTGGGAAAGCCATCGCCACCATCAGGCCGGGGCCAAAAGGGGCGTTGTCTTCATTGGCGCTAAACCTGAAGTCGCTAGACATAAAGGGAATCACATAAAAATGATCTTCCGGTGACCTAGTAATGTCACCAGTAGTTGTAAGTGTTTATTTTTAAGAACTTAATTTTGCAGCCTTCTAACATTGCTGGGTTCCTTTGCATGTGTGTGTTCTCACATTACCTTAAGTTTGTTTATGTTTGTCACAGCCGTGAAGGCACCAAATTGTGTTTCTGAATGCATGCCGTGCCTTTGTGAGGCCGAGAGCTCCTGTGGGCACTGCTGCACCCGATTTACACCCTAGTCCACTGCCCAGTGGCGTGCAAAGCAGGCAGTAGCCCCCCAACAAACGTTCGCTGAGTTAATGGATGAGGGCTTTCTGGGCACTGTTTTTGCATCACCAGATGCCCATCCTTTGACTTTCATCCAAACCTCCAAATAACTTTGAAATTCAGGGTATTGCTCCATTTGACATTCCCTCAAAAATCACCCAGAAAGCACATCGATTAATACCTACCGTGTCTTAACATCGACTGTGCTTCTCGGGCCTGTTGTGATCTAGATGCAGAGATAAGACAGAGCCACACAAAGAACTGAATTACAAAATCAAGGAGTGAAATGATCGAGAGTGAAATGAACCCGCGCAGGATATGAATGCGGTGTGCTCTGCCGCGTGCCCCAGCGGGGCCCGTTCCGGGTGCCTACCTGGAAAGGCCTGAGCTGCTCTGGGGCGCGTCCGGAGCACCGAGGGGCTCCCTGAGAGACTGCGGCCCGAACGGGGGGATCACAGGCTGACCTGGCCTGACAGCTGGTCCCGGGCATCAGAGGGAGGGGGGGGCTGATGGGCTGGTGGGATTTGTCTCTAGTATAGGGACCTGTCCCTAGCACTTCCTTTCGCCGCTGACCCATAGGAGGGCTTAGGGAGAAGGAGAGGCCTGTGACATGGAACCGAAAGTTACTCTGCGGGATATTAGTCTTCAGGGGACAGTGCTCTCATATCTGTAAGGTACTGGCACACGGCTTGTGTCCTTCAATAGGGGACAGCAAACGAGCCGGAGGCATTGTCCCCCCTTTGCCTGGGGAATGCTGCTCAGTTTGGGGACCCGGGGCCGCGGTTACTCCCTGGGTGATATGACACCCACACAGGGTGTAGCAGGAGTCCCACAGGTATCACGCGAAGGCATCAGTACCCCGTGGAGGGGGCAGCACCCCACGGAACTGTCAGCGTTGGGGCAAAGAGGGAGGCGGGGGCAGAAGAGTGGACGAGTGGCTGGGCATCTCTTCGAGTCCATGTCGACTCGTTGGTGATGCCCGAGAATACCTGGAGCAGGACCCAGCAGAGGGAATTAGCAAGTGACAGGTTCGGTCCATAATAAATATTTAGGGGAAGGGGAGGTACCTGAGCCACGGAGCCATCGGGGATGGTTCACGAGGTGGGAAGAACTGGATCCAGATCAGTAAGGACAGACGAAGGTGTGGGAGCGATGGCACTAAGAGACGAAGCGGAGCACAGGCAGTGAAGTATTGTCTGTGTGGGAGACCACGAGCGGGGCCTGTGCTCAGCACCGCGGCTGCCTGGAGCTCCGTGGGCACTAAGGGGGATGGGAGCAACTGGGTTAGGAATGGATACCAGCGCCCCAAAAGAGAGGCCGGTAGCTTCATCGCCTCGAATATCCCAAAACAGCAGGCTTTTGATATGAAGATTACAGAATTTCTCAGAGAGCAGCGTTCCCTTAACCCACAGCCAGGCAGTAAGCACTTTACATATTGTGTCTTTAATGTTCAGAAGCTCTGTTGTTATTATGTTTATCTTTTATAAATCAAAGCTGGGGCTCCCAGAGCTTAAGTACCTGGCCCATTGCGACACAGTAACGGCCGAGTCGGGATCCGAGACCACATTTGTGAGGTTTTACACACCTCTACAGTGTTGCTACTTTCCTGCTTTTGCTCCCTTCAGCTCCATAATCCCAACGAGGGCCGGTTGACCTTGAATTTCCCCCACCCTGTTCTACTCTCTTGCATCACAGAATGGTGATTCCATATTACATAAAGATAGAAGAAAACACTAAGGGTAGATCTCTCACTTTTTGAAATCAGTTCCTTTAATGATACGCACTTTACCCGATTTTTATTTTGAAGACACTGGCCTTGAATTTGCAGTGTTTTCCTATTTCAGTGCCTGGCCGTGACCCTCCCGACATCAGATATAACTGAGGGGTTTGCCTCCGTATGCTAACCTTGCGGGAGATAATGTGCCCGGGGCTTTAACAAAGGCACATTCTTGTTCCCTCACTGACCTAGAGGCAGAGTTTGAGTTAAAGGAGGTGAGAAGGGAGAGAGGAAAGGGTTTCATAAAGGAGCACGCGGCAGGCAAAAGGAGCGCTGAAGACAGATGAGACTGAAATTAAGGAAGGCGCCAGGCGGGCGGAGCAGTGAGGCCTCACCTGGCAACTTAGCAGTCGGCCCTCAGTGTAGACAGGTCCAGCAGCTGGGCTGGAAATGGACGCGCCTCAGGGCCGAGGAATGAAGATACCCACACTGGCAAGAAATCAATAGAGGCTTTCTCCAGCGCCGAGCGAGGAGGAACTTCTGTCTGCTCCAGATACCCGTGAGGACCTCACTTCATCAGTTTCAGGGACCATGTTCAAGGTGCTCTGAACACTAGAGAGTCGGCAAGGGCTACGCCGCTGCTCTGATGACCCACCCTCAGGCAAGATATCAGCAGGCACTGGGACGTCTTGCTCCTGAAGCTGGGAGAAAGTAGCACCTCAGCGTGTTGGGCCCCTTGCCGGGGAGCAGGCGACCCTGCTGCCACTTCCGTCTGCTTTATGCAAACGTACTGGCTTTGCAAGAACAGCCTACAAAGAAGTGGCATGCTAATAAAAATGTGTGCAGATTTGTCTTGGAGGGCTGAAATAATTGGTAGATAAATCCAATTTTAAGAGGTAAATGAAAGAAAATCTTCAATTTACACAGCTCAGATAGCATTATGCAGGATGTGGTTTTCCGCTCATTTAAAATGGGTGGGATTTTCCAAGTTATTTATGAACTCGGTGGAGAAATTAGAATGTGCTATCAAATGTATCTTGATGTCAGTCTAACCCCAACATTATTCGTGCATTTTCAAATTTCCAGAAGAAAAAATGATCCTCATTAATGGACCTCGGTTACTCTTTTAAATGTACCCTCAGAATTGGACCTTGAGATAACGAAATCGAGTTTTATATAAGGTACATGGTGGAACAGAAGAGCGTGGCTGAAAATAAATTAGTCTCTAGGAAGTATTATTTTGATACTTATGGTGGGAGGTAATTTTGTGTGCTTTGGGTACTGAATTCACATAGTAACATGCATTCTAACGATATGCTCGTATATCCCATTACCTGCAGTAAATATTCATTGTAACTCCATTTTAGCTCCTGGGTATGTTCGGTTCTCTCCGCTTCTCTACTCCTGGGCCGATGCAGCGGCCTCAGAGCTCCAGGCTCGCCCCTGCTCCGTCTGTTTGCCGCCAGGCGGAGCTTTGTACCTGGAGGAAAGTGGAGCTTCTCTTTGTCCCATTGCTCTCTAGGTAGGGGGATAAGAGCCGTGCCTGGTGCACTTGCAAGGAACTTAGCTCTAACCTGGCGTCTGGCTTAGGGGTCTGAACATGGTCCTGTTAGCACAGGGCTGCTTTCAGGTTTACTCTCTAAATGGGGATTCCAGGAGCCACTGGTTTAGGTGAGGTTCTGCTAAGGGAGTAAGTCCCAGTGTTGGTGTTTGTATCCCCCCCTTCACCTAATAGAGTCTTGGTAACCAAAATACTAAGGGACAATTGTCCCAGAGTGAATGACTCCAGAGAGTTTTGCGGCTTCATTTTTCAAGGTAGATTTTAGCCCCGATCCATTTGTCTACACAGAAGAACCGCTAAGCTTTTTCCAACGGCAGGATTCGGGCTGTAATTAAGGCCATAAAACCATGCAAATGGGATCACGAAGCGCCTCATCGGTTGGGGCTGCATTCAAGAGCAGAGTGACTAGTGAGTATGAAATAAATGTACTTTTCCAAGGGCCAAAGTCAAGAGCCAGGGTACACGTGGTCAGCTCCCGTAACAGGCAAAAACCTATTGTATTGGGTGTTGGAAACAAGCTGGTTTCCCTTTGAAAATCAAAGTCCATTCACAACTATTTGTTGAGCTGCTAATAGGTGAGAGGCATTATCCTCAGTGTTGGCAAGGCAGGGAACCAGAAAGATCAA
This sequence comes from Miniopterus schreibersii, assembly GCF_964146895.1. NCBI lineage: Eukaryota > Metazoa > Chordata > Mammalia > Chiroptera > Miniopteridae > Miniopterus > Miniopterus schreibersii. The sequence continues at coordinate 61,653,541 of NC_138111.1, read as the reverse complement.
TCCTAACGTTAGGGGCTTTAAGAAGTTTAAATTTAATGGAGGGAGGCATGTAATAAATGATGTCAAAAGAAACAAAGTGACTAAAAATTAGCTTAAAGACTGCATTCAGCAGAAGAGCCCAGAAGCATCTGAAAGCCAGGCGGCTCCCTAAGTCGAAGCAGGGCTGGTGTTCTGCAGGTGAGAAGAGGGGGTGCCTGCCTGAGGCCTGGCTCAGGTACAGTTTTCAGTTCCCGCTGCTGTCACTCGCAGTCGGTATGGTGGGAGGTGGTTTTTGTTGTTGGGCTTTTTGCTCAGGATTATTGTTATAAAACCATTTAAAAAAACAAAACAAAAAACTGTCAGCACATTTCTTTTGAAAGCTGTTCATATACAGGGCTGGGGGACCTTTTTTCTGCCAAGGGCCAGTTGGATATTTAAAACATCATTCGCGGGCCATCCAAAATCATCAAGTAAAGAATTAGCTGTGAGAAAAGCTCCGCGACTGATTGGATTTCAAGTCCCGCCTGCGGCTGCCTTGGCTGGGCCAGGCCAAGTACTGCCCGCGGGCCGGACGTTCCCCACCCCAGGTGCACAACTTGTCGTTCGTTGGTTCGTCAAGGTGAAGAAGCGAGAAAAGTAGGAAAAAAACGGAGAAAGGGAACAAAAAAAGGAGCAAGGAAACTGGAAGGCTGCTTCAGAGAGTGTGCAAATAAGTCGAATACCTTCAGGGTTTGAGAACTGAATTAAGACAGTGAACCCGGGGAAGCGTGGATGGGGTGAGACCTCTCCGAGGAGGAGACGTTCCAGCCGAACCCTGGCTGCCCAGGAGGCCGCGTGCAGCCTGGGAGGCGGGAACCAGCCTGGCACGGTCGCCGAGAGCAAGGGACCAGGGGGCATGTGAGGACGACAGGCAGGTAGCACGTTTGCAGGCCAGCCCTCGGTGCCCGGTGGCTGGGGACAGACAGACGGCGGAGTAGGAATGAAAGCAGGACATTGGGGTGCCCGGCGGCTCTGAGCGGCCTCCCTCGCTGCCCCGGGCAGGGGCTGGGAGCAGGCCCCCGGGGGTTTGCAGCCGAGGCTCCCCGAGGGCAGGGCACAGAGGAGCCGCGGGGCATGGTGTGCGGGGCGTCCTTCACGGCGGGGCGGCCCCCACTCCGCTTTCCAGGGAACTCCAGGGCCATGCTGGTGGTGCTGGTGGGAGGGCGTCCTGAGTGGGACGCTTCAGGGCCTTCCCGGAGGCCCTGCCTCCCTCCAGTGCCTCCAAATAGTGCTTTAGTCACCGTCTAGTCACCAGGAAGGGCACGGCCAGGTTTCGTTTCCTCCTGCGCTACTCAGTGTGCCGCCAGGAGCCTTCTCCTCGGTCGTCTGTCACTCAGGCCCCTCCCAGGGCTGGGGCCTGGTGAATTTCCCATCCAGGTTTTCAAGTGGCAGAAGCCGTTTAAGTCACCTTCCCTTCCGGTGTCTGTGATTTAATATGTCGAGCTTATTCTATCGCAAGCTGCTTACAAATTCTGTTGTCTCTAAATAATAGTAATAATAGTTAAAGGAAAAGCGCCTGAATTCTCACGGACTTATTTTTAGAGCCCTGTTTTATTTTTTCATTGGGAACTCTTTAGACTTCAGAATACAGACACAGAGGATCTGTCCCACTATAAATATGAGGAATTTTTCTAAATTATGCTAAATAATTTAAAACTAATTGTTAGCAGGAAACAAAGATCATTTGTCAAGCATGTATACAGACGTGGTGATTTGACTAAAACACGCTTCAGCAAACTAGGAACAAGTGTGCAAAGTTCTTTTCCCTGTGATTAATCCTCTTAGAAGTCCTAAGTATTTTTAACTATTACCGACAAATACAGGGCAAGGGGGAAATGCCGCTGGATGCAGAGGATGTGTTGTCGAACTGTGAGGACATCACATGAATTTCTAGGTTGCTTAATAACTGGGGGTAGGAAGCAATGCCCATGCTTCTCATGATCCTAAGTCAATATTTTAATTCACTTTTAGGAGAGTACATTGTTCAAGAGCAATAGGGTGTGTGTGTGTTTTTAGGATTTTTACATTTTTAAAAAATTGAATTAATTGGGCTGACATTGGTTTCCAAAACCATACAGGTTTCAGGCATACAACTGAATAAAGCGTCATTTGTATGCTGTGTCCTGTGCCATCTCCCCGAGTAAAGTCTCTTTGTCCAGCGTGTTTGAGGTAATCAAGGGCATAATGTCTGCTCAGCCTCCTACTACACGCGCGAACTTTGGCAGATTGGTTGGGCCCTTCTGAACCCCAAACTCCTTGTCTGCGGAGCAGCACCTCATGAGGTCCGTAACAATTAAAAGGATATCACGGGAATTGTAAGCCCGGCGCCTGGTACGCAGTGAGCTTTCAGCGCGTGTTAGCCATTGATGTTAGGATATAATTGCTAATTATTATTTTCCCAACACAAACAAATCCAATCTGGGAAGAACTGGCTGGCAGAGCCTTCAAAACATATTCGTGATCTGAAGCTCACGTACCGGCTGCTAATTTGCTTGTTTATTCCGTTTTATTTTCCAGCCGCACATAAGGGAGGTGGGCGGGCGGCAGGAGCTTCACCTCTTTGTCTCCCTTTTTGAAACGCGGGTCTTGGCGCTCACGCTGTCCTGGCCCGGCCGGTGGTGGCATTGGGGATACGCACGCCCCGGGAGGCGGGAGGGTTGCGGAGCACTCCTGGCGCCCCCAGCGCCCTTCCCCCGAGCGCTCCTCATGGGTGCGAGATGCCAGGCTGCCAGCCGAGGCCTCCCCTCCCGCAGGCCTGGAAACATGGCAAGAGCCCTGACTCACGGGCTCCAGCTCCAGCTGCTAGACGCAGGCACCGATGGGCTCGGCTCCCATGTCCCACCTCCCCGCAGGCTGACTACAGGGAAAGGGCTCTTCGGTTTCCTAATAAAGTGCTTTCTGACGGCCCCTGCGAACAGCCGAGCGGCGCGCGGAGAGGTTGTTCCCGTTCCCTTGCTGCAGTCATTGGAAAGGACAACTTGGGGTGGCACCGGGCTGTCCGCAGACCCTTGGAGGTATGACATTTGAAGCACTTGCGAATCTCTCCTTACCGGCGATCAGAGCCCCTGCCCTCCTGCGTTTCACCCCCTGTTCCCTGCACGTTCCTCTGGCGGCACGTAGCTCACCCCGTTGGGTTCTCTGTGTGGCGGTTGCTGGCTGTCTCCCGTGGACGGCACGCTTGGTTGGGGGCGAGCCTCCTGCTTTTTGATCACTGGGTCTCCTGCCCTGAGCTCAGTGCCTGGTAGGTAGCCACTGTTGGCCACGCGGATGGATGGATCGGCGAGTGGGTGACGAATGGCTACACTGGGAAAAAGAAAACACTGCAGCACCGTGGGCTGCAGTGCACGTGGAGGTGCTCTAATTATCAGACGCACGTCGGGTGGGAGGAACTATGGATTAAAGAGGCAGTGCTGAAGCTCAGAAAACTTCCCAGGTCATCACATTAAGCTTCAGAGCAGCCACTCTGTCCATAAACCCCTGAGTCTATTGGGGAGAATTTAGGGTGAAAATGAAATGTGTCCTTAGCAGTGTCCATGGGGGTCTGCGACGGGCATGACATTTCAAATTAACATGAAAGCAGATGTCATTTATTTAAAGGTAAGATATAGTGAATCTGTAGATTTACACAGACTGAAAGCTCAGTGTTTTATTGAGAAAAGGCGATAGAAGTGCATCCATCTCTCACTGAAAGCATGTTTCTTAAAGGCCTCCTTTGTGCCGACCACAGTGGACTGAGTGATGACTAGACCCGCATTTAGTGCCCCGGGTCTTCGCAGTTAAATCAAGACGTAGACGTGAGAACCAGGAATCGTAACAGTAGGAAAATAGAGGTATGGCTCGTGGCACAGTGAAAGCACAGGAGACAGACTTGTTTAACCCTGCTCAGAAAAATCTGGAAAGGGGAAAAAGGTGAGATCTGAATGGAACTGGAGGACATGTAGGCGTTTATCACAGCAGGAGGGGAAAAGCCACTGCACACGCAAAGATATAGAAAATCTGGGAAGAGCATGGTGCGTTCTGAGGAGTGCAAGTACATCGTATAACCGCTGCGCTGGGCTGCCTGGATCTAGTTGATATTTGTTTGACCTGTATTTTTAGAGCTCCTTTATGCAAAGTGTTAGTTTGTATGGGGAGGACGATTTGCACAAACAACACTAATACTGTATCCGGGACCACTCCCGGTGGATACTGCGTTGCGAGGCATTAGTCTGAGTGCTTTTTATAGCACTAACACATTCCGTCCTTGTGTATAAAGTGGGTACTGTTTTAAATCTGCATTTTATCATTGAGAAAACTGAGACTCCGATTAATAAGTAACTTGCTGAGATGGTGAGCCAGGAAATAGAGGAGCCAAGAGAACTGAACTTGTGTTTTCTGGGTCCAGAGCCTGTGCTCTCAGACGCTGCTACGCTCCTGCCCTGGGAGGAAACGGGGCCTCCAGGAAAGTATCATAGCGAGAGGACTCGTCATGCGGCCCTTCGGGAACCACCTCAGGAAGACAGTTCCTGTCTGGGGAGATCATTAAGAGTCCATCAAAGAGGAGCCGTTGTAGGGAGGCCTAAAGAATGGTGGGATCCTGTCAGGTCGGGGTAAAGATGACACAGCGGGCTGGGCGTTGTCATCAGCAAAGGCACCGAGGTGGAAGAGCACAGATCTAGAGGACAGAGCAGGGGCATTTTTACCAGGAGTGGTGCGGAGAACCCTTGTAAAAGGGCAGGAGGAAAGTTATTAGAAGGGGAGCTGTAGCAAGTTCTAGAGAACCCAAAAGCCCACTTACAAAAGTGTGAAATTCATTGTGGATGTGAAGGCTTAAAATGAGAAGTTTGACTTACTTATTTAAGCAAAGGAGCAGTAAGAGAAGATGAATTGGGCAGTTATGTGTCGTGTTAATTAGATGGACAATGGGAAAGGTTTGAAAGGAAAAAAAGGTTGGTATTTAAGTGAATTGAAACACTGCCCCAAAACAATAAAAAAAATTTTATAAAGCTTAAAACCTTCTGATAACCTTAACTCTGAAATAAAGCCTGAGTGATGTGGGCCTTGCCCAACCTGCACAAACGGCTTTCTGCACCATCTGGAAACCGAGATGAGTCACCGTTTTTCAGTTCCTCCCCGCACTCAGAGGCCGTGGGTAACACAGTTCTTGAACTTTTCCTGTGTATCTGATGACAGGCTTGTCCAAGCTAGATGGACAGGGAGGCACCGGCGGCACATTATTCTCAGCGGTCTGTGGCTGCGCTGCGGCCTGGAGGGGTGATGTGTGTGCCACTCTGAGGTGGGCATTATACTCAGCGCACCAGGGACCAGGAATGACCGGGCCTGGAGCGGATCGCAGGCAGCCACCAACTCTTACCTAAGTCCCTGGGTTTCTCAAGAGGCACAAAGCAAGGATCTGGACCGAATTTGGGTTTCAGCTTTCTGGTTGGACTTCCTGTGCCTCATGGGGCCACAGGCATGCAGATACCAAGAGAAGATGAGAGGGGACCCCGGAGATGTACATCTGAAGAGAAGTCTGAGGGAGAGAGTTTATGTTCATTGGGCTGGAATTGTAGGGCGTCCGCCAAATAGACACGTTTTCTAGGAAGTTCTGAGAGAGGTCTGGGAGGTTCCACGGTAGCCCTGTAAACAGAGGTCTGCGTGGCCTTCTTCCATTAGGCGGGTCACAATTACTTGCGTCAGAGAAAGCGGCAGGAAACCTGTTCTGGAAGTTGTGACCTTTGGGTAGTAACGTGAGTGAAATCCACTCTTTGTGTAGCATTGTACCGTTCCAACGGCGCGGTGCGTTTAAATGAGAACCTCACTGCAGCGCCCCAAAGGAAATGACCCTCTGGGGGTATGTCGCCAAATGGGGCCTTTGGGGTGGGCTCGGTGCCTCCTGTCACCCAAGAGGAAGGCTTAACAAGCTAGAACTTAGGAAGCATCTTGGAATGATACCTATGTGGTGAATATGTTGAAGAGAAACCAGACTGCGTTTAAGTGTAATTAAACTGCATCCAGTTTTAAAACCAAGATTAAATCATTCCAATATGAGCATGTAAGCCAGTGATGGAGGATGACTGAATCCACTGACCGCTCTTTCCACTTTAAATGTGACTCTGGGCTCAACCAGTGTGTAAGGGAAAGGCCTGTCCGTGAATGAGAGGCGAAAGCCGTTCAGCTTGACCAAGGGCTTCTGTCAGCTACAGGCCTACGCCAGGTGCTCTGAGAGGCGTGCAAGTAAGACGAGGGCTTTGGCTGGGTCCCTCTATGCCATTTCACTTATTTTATTCTTTTGCCATTTTGAAAATTTTATTTTGAAATAATTTTAAACTTACAGCAAGGTTTAAAGAATCGTACAAAGAGTTCCTGAATCCTCTTACCCAGAATTAACTGTTGTTAACATTTTGCCAGATTTGCTTTGCAATTCTCTATTTATTACATAGTTATCCACAACAATTTGAAAGTAGGTTGCAAATGCATGTCCTTTGATCCTTTGGTTACATCAGTGTGTTTTTCCTAAGAGCAAAAATATTCTCTTACATAAATTTATTAAGGGCCCAGTCATTGCATTTATGGTGTTAGAACTCTAACAGGAGCGGCTGAAGGGAGACAATTTTCAGATAATGTTTGGAAAGGGGTCATGGGAGAGTCAGACTTATTGAGTGCCCTTTTATCCTCAAGAGAGGCGTCTCTGTGAAGTAGTCTATCAATTAGGGTTCTCCAGGGAAACAAAGCCAATAAAACATATCTTATAGGACACACACACACACACACACACATATCCTATAGGGCATATATATAATATATTCAACATATATATATTAATATAGTAATATGTAATATGTGGTAATGATGTAACCCCACTGGAAATGCCATGAGCATTCTTAGAAACTTGTGATGTCACTGTTCCTGGTGGGATTTAAGCATGTTTGAGAAAACAAATAAGATGGAATTTATCTTTACCTAGAAGATTTTTTAAATCCCTTTCAATTCCTATCTATATCTATATATTTAAATCTATATTTGTATCTAGAAAGAATGGGTCTGGGCAAGTTAAAAATCAGTAGGGCAAGCCAGGAGACTGGAAACTTTCCCAGGCGTTGATACGACTGTAATCTTGAGACTAAAATCTGCAGGGCAGGCTTGAAACTCAGCAGTTGATACAGCAGTCCTGAGGCACAATTTCATCGTTTCTAGGAATCCCCCGTTTTTGCTCTTAAGGCATTCCAGCTGCTTGGATGGGACCCACCCACATTATTGAGGGCGATCTACTTAAAATCAACTGACTTTAGATGTTAGTCACATCTACAAATTAGGTTTACAGAAAAAAATAGGTTTACAGAAACACCTAGATTCATGAGTAATAGGCCTAGCCAAGTGAACTCAGGAAACAGAGTCAGACATCATCACCCACATTTGACACGCGAGAAGTCCAAGACTTAGCACCACTGTTACCGCTGAGGACATTCACTGTGCATGGCAGAGCCCGAAGGCCCAGTGTTTCTCACTCTGCAAGCCTGTGCTTTTTCCATGGCATCCCTATTGCCAAACTTCAGCGTGAGGTGGTTTAGGAAGCACTGAGTTTCCAGTCACGGATGGTGCCCAAACAGAGGCTGAATGACCAGCTAGCAAGGATGTTCCACGTGCAAATGGCCAACAGATACATGAAAAGATGCTCAACTTCACTAGCCATCAGGGAAACGCAGATCAAAATTACAGGGAGACACCACTCACCCTGTGAGAGTGGCTGTTGCCAACAAGACAGGTCATAGCAAGTGCTGGAGCGGCTGTGGACACAAGGGAGCCTCATTCACCGCTGGGGGGGGGTGAACTGGCACAGCCACCGTGGGAAACAGTCTGGAGGGCCCTCAAAATATTAAGAACAGAGCTACCATGTGTCCCAGCAAGCCCTCTTCTGCCTGTCTACCTGAAAAACTTGAAAACATTTATTTGCAAAGATATATGCACCCCTATGTTCACTGCATCATCATTCACAGTGGCCAAGACATGGAAGCAACCAAAGCGCCCTGTGATAGAGGACCGGGCAAGACGCGACAGATAAACACAGTGGACGCTACCCAGCGTAAGGAAGGATGAAATACTGCCGTTTGTGACATCATGGGTGGATCTTAAGATATCATATTAAGCAAAATAAGTCAGACAGGAAAAACCAAGAACCTCATGGTTTCACTCGTATGCGGGATATAAAACTAAAAGCAACAAGTGAACAAAAAAGACAAAAACCAAAAACTCGTAGACACAGACCACAGCATGATGGCTCCCAGTGGGAAGGGGTGGGGGCAATAGAGAGTAAAGGGGTCAAATACATAGTGTCGGAAGGTTTGATTTGGGGGCGGGCACACGACGCAACATACAGGTGATGTGTCACAGAAATGTGCACTTGAAACCTATATAATCCTAGTAATCAATGTCACACCAATAAATTTAATGAAAAAATAAAAATGAAATGTGGAGTGAAAATTAAAAATGTAATGTTCCAGAACTATTTCAAGCCTTAATTAAAGCTTGAGCTAGATGGTTTTTAAAACTCCATTTGCCTTTATGAATCTATAGTAAGTTTTTTTAATCCTTACCTGAGGATATCTTTATTGATTTGAGAGAGAGAGAAAAGGGGAGAGAGAAAGAGACAGAGAAACATCAATGTGAGAGACAAGTATCGATCGGTTGCCTTCCCTCTGCACCCCAGCAGGGGTACCGAACCCGAAACCTAGGTATGTGCCCTGACAGGGAACCGAACCCACAACCTTTTGGTGTGTGAGACGGTGCCCCAACCAACTGAGCCACCTGGGCAGGGCCTACAGTAAGTTTTAAAATGTATTTTAGGTTTCCCCTTGTTGGAACATAACAGTCTTACACACAGATATATTTGTATTAAATTAGTACATCTAATCAGAATAGACAGGTAAATTGTGCCCCCTACTTTTTTTTCTTAGAACCTACATTATTTACAGTTTTCAAAACAGTATTTCAAACGAGTACTACTGTTTAGCGGATCTGTAAAATGTTCACCTACAAAAAATCTGAGACTTAATAGAAAAGCTGTGCTGTTCAAAATGAATTGTAAAGGACTTTTATGTAAACATAAACTGTATATGTCCAAATGAGCCCTTTGTGTCATTATAGTTTTATTCCAAGGGTGATTTGATGGCTCAATTTTTTTTCTTTGTTTGCTTCACAGACGGTAGGCCGGTAATCAGAGCCCGTGGTTTACCTTGACATCCTCAACATCAGATAAAGTTTCACCCTTTGTAGGGCATTTTAAGTAATAAATAATAACTGTAGAAGTAATATTCACTAAGCATTATTAGGCACCAAGTACTTTGCCAAGTGGTTTATAAGCATTATATTAGTTATTCTTCATAGCAACTCAAACACATATTACTGTTGCTATCATTTCAGGAAAAAAAAAAAAAGGAGGAAAAAAAAAGCAGATGCAGGAATATTAAATAATTCTAAAAGTAAGACTTACCCAGATAATGTGCAGGTGGATATTTTGTTTTCTAATTTTTGCTTGCTATTTTAACACAAATGAATTTATTTTATGTATAATTCAAATTGTCCTTTAAAAATCTAAGCATTCATATTACTTTATTTTTTAGAGTTAAGGTGTTTTTCTTTTTTTTTTTCTTTTTTTAAATATATCTTTATTGATTTCAGAGAGAGGAAAGGAGAGGGAGAGAGAGAGAGAAACATCAATGATGAGAGAGTCATTGATCGAGCCCGCAACCCGGGCATGTGCCCTGACCGGGAATCGAACCCCGATCGCCTGGATCCTAGGTCAGTGCTCAACCGCTGAGCCACGCCCGGCTGGGCAAGGTGTTTTTCTTAAATTGATTTTAGAGAGTGAGGAAGAGAGAGAGAAGCATTGATGTGAGAGAAATACATCTATCGGTTGCCTCCCATGAGAACCCCGACCAACCAGGGATCGATCAAACCTGCAACCTAGATCTGTGCCCTAACCGAGAATCGAACCCATGACCCTCCAGTGCACAGAACAACACTTCAGCTGACTCTGACGGAGCCACACTAACCAGGCTGAGCATTCATATTTCAGTAGTGAAACAGCAAAGTAATTAAGTGCCTTGTTCATAATCACCAGCAAGATGGTTGCCAAATTAGAAAATTAATTTATGACCTTTTAACACCCAGTCCAAAGTCTGCCCATTAAATTATATCTTCTAATAATAATAATAAAAAAAAACCTGTTATGACAGCCTAACATATGAAATTGTCCCGTGCCCAGCAAACATTAGCTTTTATATTGCAGTCCATAATCGCCATCGTTGGGCCACGGTGTGATTCTTTGCTTGAGTGACAGTGTCATCCGACATTAAGGCAGGTTATTTTCTCTCTCTCTGTGTTTCTCACCAGGTAAGAAATAAAAGGCAATTCTTTAGTCTAATTTAAAAATTTGAAACCTAAAGGATTATTATTAGGAACATGGAAAAAAAACTATGTGTCCAGGTTTTTCTTTTTTCCAGACTTGACCATAGTGAGATTTTGTGGCCACAAGTCTCCTGTGTAGCACAGGAGAAAGTCCTGTTGGACTCAAATCCAACACTAGAGGTAAATTATTCAAATATTGTAAATATGATGAAAATGACATGAGCTTTCTCAGTAACTTGGGATGGCCCCATTCCTGGTGGGATTTAAGCAAGACTGGGAAAAAAGCAAAATGAAATTTATCTTTACCTAGATTTTAAAATCCCTTCCAATCCAGATAGTTTTTAATTCTGCTCATCTTTACTTTTAGGTAAGAGAGACGACTCCCCTTATTAGGCTTGCCACTGCGAACAAGTATAATTTCCGCTTTATAAATCACTGTTCTATAGGGGTTGAATTGTATTTAATGCTTGCTGTTGGTACAGAATAATCTGATCTTGTGTAGTTCTGGAGGTGTACATAATGGAGCACTTCAGGGGTGCCAGTGATAAAGCAGTCAGGTCTAGGGTACCTTGTTCCATATTTACCTGTACGCTACTTAAATTGGAGCATTACATTTTTTTAGCCAAACATAGGATTTTTGATGGTGCCACAAGGGATGTTACTCAGTTAACTGTGCTCAGACAGCATTCAGCACGGAAGTTACTGTCATGCTGCTGAACACCTAGTTGGTCTGCAAAACCCCAGCCACCAGCTGCACTGCAGAGGAAGCTGCCCCGAAGTAAGGCACCGGTTATTTTCAGAGGAGCTAATAAAGTAACTCACTAATCCAGCCGTAGCAGAGCTTGTAGGTGTAGATCTGGCTGGAGAGAAAGAACCCTCTAGGGCAGATCTCTTTGAATATATGTTTCTGTCACCAAGGTCTACGCCCGTGTGCCTCTGTGAGCCCCAACCAGGCCCGTGTGCCTCTGTGAGCCCCAACCAGGCCCGTGTGCCTCTGTGAGCCCCAACCAGGCCCGTGTGCCTCTGTGAGCCCCACACCAGGCCCCTGTGCCTCTGTGAGCCCCAACCAGGCCCGTGTGCCTCTGTGAGCCCCACACCAGGCCCGTGTGCCTCTGTGAGCCCCAACCAGGCCCGTGTGCCTCTGTGAGCCCCACACCAGGCCCGTGTGCCTCTGTGAGCCCCACACCAGGCCCGTGTGCCTCTGTGAGCCCCACACCAGGCCCCTGTGCCTCTGTGAGCCCCACACCAGGCCCGTGTGCCTCTGTGAGCCCCACACCAGGCCCGTGTGCCTCTGTGAGCCCCAACCAGGCCCGTGTGCCTCTGTGAGCCCCACACCCCGACATGAGGGGCCACAGCTGCTCATGACAACAAAGCGCTTCCACCTTCAGAGAGTCCATCTCACGAGAATGAATGTCCATGTTCCGCTGCAGTAAGATACTGTTCTTAAAGTGGACCTGAGTGTGGTAGACGGACAGGCTCGGAAATATCTGGAGTTAGTATTAAAGGTTCTAACTCTGGGTAAAGGGGGGTCAAATATATGATGATGGAAGGAGACTAGACTTCGGGTAGTGAGCACACAATAAAATACGCAGATGATGTGTTATAGAATTATAATTACAAATTGAAACTTATGTAATGTTATTAACCAATGTCACCCCCAAAATTTAGTTTAACGATGAACATGTAAAAAAATTTAAAAAATCCAATCAGATCTTCAGATTTACAGGGGAAAAGCGTTCTAATTCAGTCACCATCCTGGTGCAGATCAGGGTAGGGCTGGGAGCAATGCAGGGCAGAGAAGAGCTTTGGCACATGATACCGGGAAGTTTTCGAGAACAGTGAGTCCCCTTAGGCAATTCGGCCTACATGTTTCACCAGCTCCCAAGTTAAAAGAGAATTATAGATAAAGGATACCATCGGATCCAGCTCTGAGTGGTACATATCGTCTTTGCATTTATGACTCTTTTCACCCTTAGGGCAGTGAACACATTTATTACCTGTTGGGGTTTTCACCACCCGCTCTCTGAGTTTATGGAGTCTGAAGTTTATTTTAGGTCAGGCCCATCCTACTACCTGCAGAGTAAGTTCATTCTTGCTCTACTAAGAGTCTGGGGCTTTTTTAGAATGGGTTCCCACAAGAGACAGTATTGCTGGCATCCTGCTAAAATCTGTGGAAAAGACAGTCATCGTTTTTGCCGGGTGGTCCGTGCGGGAGGTGTCCGTTCCTAGCGCAGAGGGGGGTCACCCGCCAAGGCATCGGACGTCGGACGGGAGTCTTGTAACCAGGGCTGGTGGTTGCTGCATTTTGACTGGGCCACCGGTTGGCTTTTAGACCGTTAGATCTCTCTCAGTGTCCTTTCTGACCTCCACTCACTGGTCTTTCCCTTCTTGAACAACTCCGCTTGGCGTTTCAGGACCAGTTTACACCCTTTCCCACAGTGGCCTCCCTTTAACCTGATGAGAAGCCCTTTCTCTGTGCCGCCTTCGGTGAAGCAGACTCTCTCCTCGGCGCTTGTCCCCTTTCCTTCTGTCCGCTCTTCCTCCCTCTGACCCTTCCTTCTCTCTCAAAACTGTCTTCTATTTCCCCAGTCAACCTTAAACGGCTCACACACCCAGATTTCAAATTATTAGTAAGCAGAATGATCATTTCTTCTCACGCAGGGCTAGGAGAAGTGAACTCCCAAACCGTTCCAGGAGGAAAGGATTTTCAGGCCCTTCTTCCAGCAGCACATAGAGAAAGGAGAGAAAGGAAACAATCCGGCTTTTAATTAAAAGAGCCTGAATGTATATCAATGTTACCGCAGTCATACATTCTGGTTTAAGGTAATCTCAGCTAATTCTTATTTTATTCTGGTTAAGTCCCAAGTTTAGGAACCTCTGTGGGTGTTATAAAGAAAGAAACTGTGTATAGTGTCTCTTAATAAACTGGCAGATTTAGTCAGGAGCCCGGTACAGGACTAGAAGGAGCAGGAAAGCATCTGAACAAAGCCTCTTCTCATCACACAGACCAATTCTGGAAGGGCTGAAAGCAATTTAAATAATAAAATAAAAGCAGAGCCCATACGCGTTTACATAAAAGACGAACGAAGGTGGTAGGGGATCCATCCTCCCGTGATTTCCTTGCCTGAAGACTCACATTTCTTAACTTAGGAAAAACCCACTGCGTTGTTTGGAAAGTTAAAGCTGAGCGTGCCTAGACTTCCAGGCTCCAGAATAAAAAGCAATTCCTCTTGGAGATGATCTAGACGCATTGCTGAAGCTTTGGTGTGGTTGGCAAGTCAGTGAGCACGCAGATGAGGGGGAAATCTTACCCCTGCGGCCGTCGGAGGTGCTTCGCGCTGTATGTAGCTCACAGCTCCTGCGGAGCCGGGGAACCCGGGCTGATTTCTAAGCCTCTCTGAAGGTGCTCTCTGGTGAGACAGCTGTTAATCTCCACAGACTGAGAGGAGGTCTGGGGAGATATGTTTAATGAAACATACAGAAGAAGCCTCAGTCAAACAATTTTCAAGGAAGATCGGTGCATTTATAATGGTTTTGTGCACGTGTGTGTGTGTGCGTGTGTGTGTGCAGTAATTTTCAGACCAGCACAGTTTTCCATAATGGCCTTTTAATATATTTATATGGCAATGTAGGTGAGGAAAATAATTTTCCCTCTATCCTTCTAAATTCCTCTGGCTGATCTAACAATTAAATGGACATAAAACCGATTAACAGGAGAAAATAACTAAATTTATTACATATACACATACAGGAGTTCCATAAGACACGGGACCCTGGACGGATCGAGCAGTGAAGGCTTGTCTGCGTCCAGCTGAGGGAAAGGGGTGGGCATTGTATTTTGGGCCTTGGAAAGGGAAAAAGTCAGTTTGCATGCAGATGGAAATCCAATGTTTGGTAAACGAATGTTTGCTGGGCTGTCATTAACCATGGGACCGCAGAGGATTTTGATCGAATAGGCCTTGCTGGCTTCCTCCCAGGCCAGCGCAGGTACTTCGTGTTAAACCATAGCTACCTGTGACAATAGCTCCCTTCCGGGAGCAGGTCCTTCATCTAAATTCTTGGGGGAAAGTCAGAGGTTTTTCTTGAGTTTTGTTTTTTTCTTTCTTAAAAATAACCAGATTAAAATAATATCTCAAAGAAGGCATATCTGGAGGCGGCAGACTCCGGTTCCCATCAACAATAAGGTGTCTACTAAACTTCAGGTATGTGGGATTTATTTCAGGAGTTCTATACTTGTTCCTGGGTCCTCTCCCCTGGTAAAAGATACGGTTAAGAGTCATGAGCGGCCCCTCTTAGGATAAGAGAGAGATTTTTCTCGTTTCTTATATTTCTCAGAAAGCATTTTTACTGCAGTGAACATAGCAGCCTTATTCAGAATTTGCACAGCCTTTGCATTGATGAAGAGCTTTAAAATGAGCTTGATTAGACACACACTCCATCATCTAAGGGAAGAATCGATCCAGGGCATCACTGCCACTTGACAGGTAACAGAGGTGCATCGTCATAGGGTGCATTTATTAGAGAGAAGCTAAGTTACCTGTTCAAGTTGGTCTTCCAAGCCAATGGAAGACAAAGTAACACAGCTTGTAATTCTGTAACTCCTAGTGTATCGCCTTGGTTGTTCAGCTTTTTGTCTGCTTTCCATGCATTAATCAACAACGCCAAAATGATCAGGAATGACAATCGCACATTAATAATTCATTCCTCAGCGTAAGTACATAAAAGGATTAATGTTACATGGGCTCTACACTATAGAGAAGGAAAGGTCACTAAATGATGTATCGGAACAACCATGATAAGAGACCAACAAATTAAACCTAACAGGAGAGATCAGCATTTGTTGGATAAACCTAATAAAATCTTGTAGTTTATTGATGTTGCTCCTGCACTGGGCAGAAATAGCTCTAGGATAAGATGGAAAGACAATAAATAAGCATGTGGAAATCAAGGTAGCTCAAAGCTGTACGTACAAATATCAATAGGTCCATCATTACCGAGACGTTATCATAGATTTGGAATTAATTTCTGTTATGAATTGTAAAGGAACCAATTTTTTTCTAAACTCTGAATTATAGACTCTGAAAGTCATAATTTTAGTGAGTCTCTAGAAGACTATTTTCACTAAAACATCTTTTAAATCACAAGCAGTTCTTCTGTAATGCAGACTAGAGTGGCCTTCTGTCTTGAACTCTAAATCGTTAAAGGCTCTTGAAAGATTTTGTTTTCTATTGAATGTGCGCTGAGTCTAATAAGTCTTAGACAGGCTTTCTGTGACTTTGACATTTGAAGATCAAAATGAACTTCACTTCCAGACTTCCAGTTTATGGAACTATACAGAGATAATGACAAAGATATTTCCATAAAATTTAATTGCAAAATTTATTTCAGAGCATAAGTAAATAATACAACCTAAAAATCCAGCATAAGAATTGATTACATAAAAGATAGTGCTTTTGTCTGATGGAATGATATGCAGCCATTAGTAATTATGTTTAGGAATAATTTTACTGCCCCAGAAGGTGGTCCTCATGAGAATTAAGGAGGAGGGGAAGAAGAAAAATTGTACACAGCAGGATATTTTATACCTTTTCATTTTCTGTGTATGAATCTAAAAATTCTGGAAGTGTACCAAAATATTGAAACTTCTAAAAGGCTTTATGTGAAGTGTTTATTTTATTTTTCTATTTTTCTGTATGTTCCAAATTTACAATAAGAATAGTATGTGGAACCTAAATAACAACATAAATGAACAAACAAAACAGTAACAGACAGATACAGAGAACAAACTGATGGTGGTCAGAGGGGTCGGGGGTGGGGGGGACTGGGAGTAAAGGTGAAGGAATTAATATGTAAAGATTGGTAGTTATAAAATAGCCATGGGCATGTAAAGTGCAGCATAGGGAATATAGTCAGTGATACAGTAACTCTGTATGCTGCCAGGTGGGTACTGGAAATATCAGGGGGAATATTTTGTAAAGTATATGATTGTCTAACCACTATTCTGTACACCTGAAACTAATACAAAATACTATTGAATGTAAACTGTAATTGGAAAAATTAAAAAATACAAAAGAAAAAAAAAAATGTTGCCTTTCAGCCTAAAACAATTAAAATGTTTACTCTGTTGTTATTTTAATGAATTGCTTCTGTTTCTCAAGCACATACTCTTTGGTGCGTGGGTTCCTTCTGTCTGGAAGGTCCTTTTCCCATTCTCACGGCTGCCTGCTTTGTAGCAGTTTTTTGTTGACGCTAGAAGTCACTCTGTCAGTGAAACTTCCCGAAAATATCCTATGGAAGGTCCCATGCCCCATCCTTCTTACCTCGTTGCATCTAATTACTTGCTCAGCTTCTGCCTATTGCGTTAGTAAACAAACCTACAGGGGCGGCAGGAAGCCTGTCTTGTCTAATTCTAAGTCCCCAGGTCCTAGAACCCTGTTTGGCATAAAGAAGTGATCGGATTTATGTTTGTTAAATAAAAAGAAGTGCTCTTAAAAATTAAATCCAAACTTCAGGTGTACCGAGAAGAAAGGAACTAACATAAACCTCCTACGTTTGGGCCATCGCTAGAGTGAAATGCGTTTTGCCTTTGAAGGAAAAATGTGAAACTTAAGAAACCAAGATCAGGAAAATGAAGCCAAGCACAAGGATAGCTTATAAAACGAATGCCTAGAAGTCTATTCGGATGCTGGAGTTGGGTCACCAGCTGTCACCAAGTCAGTGGTGCACACCCTTTTGCGTTGTGTTACAGACGCCTTCGAAGACCTAATAAGAGATCTGAAGCAGTCGCTCAGAAAAACACGCTTGCATCTCTGGCCATGCGCGTGAAGTCTCGCTCAGTTTCTGCAGCTTCACAAACCACCGTAAAGTCAAGGATGGATGGATGCCTGTCCCGTGGCATTCAGTAGGGCAATGGAATTTTCCTGGGCGAGATGGTACCTGAGCTATATTTTTTGAGAATAGTCATCATCATAAAATGATAGCTAGTGTTTATCAAGTGCATTCCAAGGACCAGACACTCCGCGAGGAGCTTTATATACATCATATTTTAAAATCCTCACAATAACTCTAATTTGCAGGAACAGGAACCGAGAGAGAGAGTGGCTCAGTAACTTGCCCTCGGGCCTTCGGGTCAAAGGCGGGGGAGGGAGTTTGGACCCCAGGAAGCCTGGCCCCTCTGTGCTGCCAGGCCCTGGTGTCCTGGAGGGAGCCGCTGAATCGCTAGGAAGTTCCCAGCGAGAGATACGGTTACACCTGTATAGATGTTACTGTTTTCTAGAAGTTGCTAAGTAATTTTGAGCACTAAGAACAACTTAAAAAATTCATTCCCTTGGGCTCTCCATAAGTCTGTTTCCACATCATTTTGGCAGGAGATGGAGAGGAGGGAGCGTCATTTTCCGCAGTAAGTATCGGAGGGGCTCCGGTAAATGGAGAGCTCGGTGCATTTAGGCTTTATGTGAATTTATACGTTAGATTTGCTGGGCCTGGTGGTTGCTTGTGAAAGGGTGGCTTGAGTGACAGCCTTTAGGGAACTTATCTTGTAGCCAAGAGTAAAATTGTCTTTTAGTAAAAGGACAGACTTCCTGGCACCCTTATAAATAAGTTAAAAGATGGATATGATGGAAGTGAGCCCTCTCATGGGATTTAAAGTGCCTCTAAAAGCTATCAATTGCTACAAACTACAAGGTGGTGTTTTTTTTTTCCATTGAGTGTCATGATGATATATTCTTTGCAGTGGATGTGAAATAAATACATTTGTGTCTATCTTTTATCTAGGCAGATAAATCAAGTGCCCTAAAGTAGACTCTTTATTCTGAAAAACTGGATAGAGTACATTAAGAAATAGTTGAGGGAGTAGTTAGGTGCAACCGTTGTGCACATTTTGGTCGTTTTTAATGCCGTTTCGTTGCCATATTCCAAAAAGACAGTGGGAGCAGCAGCAAAATATACATATTCTTTTATGCACCCTAACAAATTACAGAAATAATAATAGTATTATTAATATTGGGGTTAATAATAGCTAAAATACACTAGGCAACTATTATGGACTAGGAAGCATGCCAAGCACTTGAATATATTAAGTTAATTTACCCAGTTATGCTCTGAGATTAGCTTTTATGAAGAAACTGAGACCAGGAGGGGATGTTATATCCCCCAGGCCATTTGATCCCAGGTGAGACTGCTTCCAAACTTTGGGATTTTAACTCCTGTCAGCTTGCTCCATTTTGTCATTGGAATTTGAGAAAAGACTTTTCTTCATTTTAACATTTATTTAATTTCCAGGGAAAACTACTGAAGCATGGTTACAAAAATATAATGCAAGTAAAAGGAATCGTTTAGCGCACTGCTGAAAACACCTAGGAATATATTTACCTCTTGATGGAGTGAAGGAAATAAGAATGTCCTTGCTCACCTACTAGGACAGATTATTATAAATTCTAAAATAATTGGTACGCACTGGTCTTTGTTTTTAACTTCCAGAAGGTCACAGGGCATGCCTTTCATCTCATTTGTAACATCTCATTGTGTTTAGCACGGTGCCCTGCAGAGTTAAGTGGTCAAAAACTGCTTGTTGACAGACTTGCTCACCGGGCACCTGTCAATATCCGACAGTGAACTTCTAAGATTTAATGAAACTGTGCTTTCGTAAAAAGAAATGTGCATCTGTTCCAATACCCCATGAAAATCAATAGATGCACCGTAATGACTGGGAAACATCCATTAATTTTTCTCTGCTTTATTTTCCCCACCTGTTTATTGAGGAAAATAATGACTGTGTATCTTTTTAGGAAGTTGAAGCATTAGGAAGTTGGTTTGATAATTGCTCTGAAAATGCTTACTTGTCGCTTACCTTTCATTTCAACAGGTAGCTTATAAAATCTTTATTCTTTAAATGCTAGCTTCTTTTGTTTTTTTTTATTTTGAATGTGGGACAGTTGAGGCTGTCTATTAAAGTATTTTCTGATACTAATATTTGTATACTATATGCACTACATTTCCTATATATAGTAAATATAGTATATATTTTAACTGATTGCTCTCATTTGACTGGATTTTGTCTTAAAATATGACTCATGATTCAAGGTCAGTGCAGTGTTAGCGTAGAGTGAAAATATGGCCTGCTGAATTTTCTCAGCCATGGTTCCTATTTTTGAATAATTTACATAACCATTTGTGTATTTGGCCATTAGGCTTAGGGGTACAATTTAGTATGTTTTGGAAACATTGTAAAAGTGGCATGCTATCTTCAGAATAAGATGTGTACAATATGCCTTGTTTTCAAATTTTTTTACTATGGTTTCTAGCCCCTATTCCATCTATATGATAATCTCTGTATGAGCCATTTCAGACGTTCTTAGGAACATAAAATAATCTATTTTTAAAGTATCATTATAAATATTTGTGCTTGTTCTGAAAATTATTTATTTCCAGGACATAAAATAGTCATGATTTCAGAGAGATCTAGAATTCTAGAATGGAAGGAAACTTATAAGTCATCTAACTCCACATTTTACAGAAAATAGAAAAACTGAGGCTTAGGAAGATTAAGTGAATTGTCCAAGGTCACAACTTGCATAAGAATGAAGATCTAACTCTTGTCCTGGCTGGGGTAGCCCGGCTGGTTAGAGAGCTGTCCCGATACCCCAAGGTCGCGGTCTCCAGTCAGGGCACATGCAAGAAGCAACCAATGAATGCGTAAATAAGTGGAGCAACAAATCTGCCTGTCTCTCTCTCACTCCCTCACTTACTCTCTCTCAAAAGATCAGTAATAAATAAAGTTCTTCTAACTCTCTCCAATATTCCTTTCTTCTACTTCCCCAATGAAAACAATTTTAGATATACAATTTTGCTCATAATCTCTGCATATTTTGCAACTCTGTTGTTTGGTATATGAACATTTAGGATTGTTACATCTTCTTGAAAGATTGACCCGTTTGTCATTGTATAATGTCCCTCTCTGTCTCTGATTTTTAAATATTCTTAACTCTACCTGTTATTAATATATATCAGTGTTCTATATTGCTTATATTATATATTATATTACACATCTCAATATAATAATACAGCCATTTTGCTTTCTTTTGAACTTTTAGAGAAATATGACTCAAAATGAAATCTGCAAATCCAGAGAAGTTCTCCACAAAGGTAGAAGAGAAGGAAATAATTTTATCACTTAATAGCATTAACGCAGAATGTGATGCATGCCACAGGCAACCCACTAAAGAAATGGCAAAGACAGAAAGGAGGCCTCGCCCTTTCGCACAGCCAGGCACATACAGCCCTTCACATCCACATCTTAATTTTATTTTATTTTGTATTTTCAATATATATTGATTTCAGAGAGAGGAAAGGAGAGGGAGAGAGAGAGAAACATCAATGATGAGAGAGTCATTGATGGAGCCTGCAGCCCAGGCATGTGCCCTGACGGGAAATCGAACCCCGATCGCCTGGATCCTAGGCCGACGCTCAACCGCTGAGCCACACCCGGCTGGGCCACATCCACGTCTTGATAAGCAGTAACTAAACCTCAAGTAAGAGGATTTAACATTCGGCACACACTGCTCATCCTTAATTTAACTGGTTACCGAGGTGACAGTTTGTGTTCACTAATTGCCTTTATCCAAATAAAAATTAAACTCATCTCTTTAGGACAAGAGTCATTTCCTGCAGTTGCCCTGCGAAATGTAGGCTCCTACCCTTCCATGGAAACCGGGAGGTAGGGGCGCTGTATTCTTCGATGATTACGTTTTAAAGAGATGGCTCCCAGGTCCTCATGAGAAAAGATTCTTGGGTTTTAAAACTGGCTTATTAACTTTAAAAAGATTTAGATACAACTCAAAGGGGGCAGAGAAAGAAGTCACAGTACAAGTTTTTCGAGCAAATTCTCCAAGAAATGGCAGGAGGAAAGAAATAATGTTTTCCCTCTGTATACCAGGGGAAAGTGAACGATTTTCTTTTTTAAATTTGGATTTGCCCTTACAGGCAGGGAGAGGGCACCTCGTTACTGCTGGGTGGAGAAGGTGACATCAGGTTCGCCGCTTGGCCTGCGCTGACACCCGCTAGGGAGGGTGCTCGTGACTGCTGAGCGGGGCAGGGGATCTGGTTCCCCGCATAGTCTCCGCAGACACGATGGCCCTGACTCTGCACTCGCCCCCCTGGGACACCCCAAGAGGGGAGCAGGAAGGGCACCTCATCAGGGCTGGGTGGGCAAGGGAGCGCAGACCCCCAGTGGCCGCCAGCGCTTCATTCTGACAGTCAGGGGTGGCGATCTCAGCCCCTGCTTGGCACCCCCTGACACTGCTCTGGGGCGGGTCTGGGGGGCCCTGTCCAGGGCCTCGAGGGTGGGAGCCTCGCCTCCCCACGAGCCTTTGGGGGCATGAGTGGAGGCGGAGGCGCTGGTGTTTCTGTGGTTTGGACGGGAGCAGAGCGGTTGTCTTCTACACGTTCCCCACCTTTCGAAGCTGCCCCTTCCCTGGGCGCTCACTAAAGGCCCGGGGCGTGGGGAGGGCGCTCTCTATTTGCTGCGCCTCTTGGGGTTTCTGTGCTGTTGGCCTGGGATGTGCATTCGGTGAAAGAAAACCCGGGAGCTCCCATGGCATCAAGTTCCCCAGGAGGTCAGCCTGCTGGCCACCTTTCAGGGTCTTCTTAGGTCCGTGTTGCGGGGCTTGAGCTGTGCTTAGGAGAAGAAGGGAAAAGTGTATCCCCTGCACCCCCCTGGAAGCAGAAGCCTCTGCACCCCTGCACCCCCCTGGAAGCAGAAGCCTCTGCCTGTTTGAAAAGAGCGGCCTGAAAGCCACTGGATTAATGGGGACTCAAAGTGGGTGACTAACGCCCAGACAGCCCATTAGTGCTTTCCCACCCGCTGAACTGGAAGGTCCCTGAGGACAGGGCCTGTGAGTTTCCTCACCCTCAGTGCTTTGCTCTTGGTGAGAAAACAAACCATTTCCCTGCCCCTAGGGTCAGGATTTTCATACCTGGGAGTGGGTGTCGAAGGAAGGACAATAATCTTGGCGCCCGAGTGTCACTCCTCCCGTCGGAACATGGGTAGCTCTCATTTGAAAACTTAAGATGATTGTTTGATCAAAGAAAAAGTGGCCCCCTTGTGTTTGATTAAAATTGCCTATTCCTTCTACTACTTTAAGAAAGAATATAAGAGGATTTTTTAGTACAAAATAAGTCAAGTTAATGGTAATGATAGGGGAAGAATTTTTACTTCTGACTAAAATAATGATAACTCATTTCTCTCTTTAATGAGAACAGTGGGTAGAAACAATTATTCGTGCACGCTTGCCACCTCATTTAGCATTGATATAAAATTCTCTTCAATAAAACTCAAGTGGATTTTTTTGAGGTTGGATTTCAGGAGGTTTATTATTTTTATTAGGCTGTGGAATTTGATTATTTAATCAACTTACTTTAATAAAAAAAAAAATCTCTTATGGCCCATTAATTTAAGGGACCTTCTTTGTTTCCTTCCTCCTACTTTTATTCTTTGTTTTAAATAATTATTGTTGCAGTTCACTCGCCATAAGCTCATTAAACACATGTCTAGCCACAGTTATCCTAGAAACCTGAATATTAAAGATTAATATGCTGATCCAAACTCAATTACGGGCCTAAGGATATCAAATATATTAGCCTTCCTTTAATGCATAAAATTATCTTTTTGCCAGAAGAAATGTACATGTCGAGGTTTAATTACTCTAGAGGGTTTTGGGTAAAACTTGAAGGTTTTCCAGTGCAAGAATAGCCACATGAACTCAAGTGAATTTAAGAATATGTATAATATTGAAAAGGATTTGCCAAAGTAAAATATACTCTGCTTCTTTTTTTTCTTAAAAAGTGCCTTCCCACAAGTCATGTAAATAAATATATGACTGCGGGCATTTCTGAGTGTACATGTTTGGGGGTGGGGAGGGGCAGGAAGCATTCTAAGTGGCAACTTAGTCTGTGGTAGCTCTAGAAGGCTGTTCGGCTATTTCTTTCCTAGATGACTTAGATTAATAATAACTACTTCCCAGCTTAGGAGTCTAAAAATTGACTGATGCCTGATCTCTAATTCTGGTTAGTTTGTAAAAATTGCTATTTCTCAGCACTAGCGTGGTTAAATGCTAGTGTTGAACCAACACAGAAACTTTAAATAAGCATTAAGTAGGAGCGACCCTGCAGATCCCACTCACACCCGCTCTGCTAGTCTATAATGATAAATACCATCTTATTTTTTCTTCTGAATTAAGTGAAGGTTTTGTATGTGTGTAGATTACATGCCTTGCCATAGAATTTTATGTCAGGCGTTTGGGGGTGCCCTTCCTCTTCTTCCAGCTATCTTTCTGATGCCACTGTCATCGTGCCAGGGAGACCGAAGCTTCTCATCATTTGACTGAAGACTATAACGGCCTTTGTAATATCAAAGATATTTCAGATAGAAAGTGGGTGATACGTTTACCTGCCCAAACCCACTGCAGCTCAGGTTGTTCAATTAATTAGGTCATCTATCATTTTTACAAGGGATGGAGCAGAGGACAAATATATCAGAATAATATATATGTTGTTTATATCAATGGAGATACGACACACATATATCTTAAATGCCATGCTTCCTCTCCTGTGAGACGGAGAAGCCCCTAATTTATTCTCTTGATTATGGAATCCTAAAGGACTAAAGAGATCACTCTAAGTTTGCATGAACCCAGGGTATTTCCCATTGAAATGGGCGACTAGTTATTAGCAGTCACAGCATTGACTTGACACAACCTTCTTTCCAATTAACATTACCTTTCAGCTTTTTCCATGGAAATAATTTTATTGAATCATCTACTAGCATGGGGTTTAGATTTGAGAATGTAAAGTTAATGTCTGTATTTTTTTTTTTCTTACTTTTCTTTAAATGTGAGTATTAAATATTGACATTGAAAATATTAGAGAAACAAGGTTAAAGAATCAGGTTAGACACATAAGTAAAGCGTGAGAAGTATCCTCTTGGTAAAATGCCGAGAGCAATCGGAATATTTTTGGTCTTTTCATCATAAGAGCGCTGGTGTCTTCCACTAAACACTGAAAATGAGTGTCTTGATGGTCTCATCTGTAAAATGGAGATAATGGCCCCTTTTTCTTACTTATCTTACAGGGATATGGTGAGGGATAATAGATGTTCCAGGGAGGCTCTCGAAAACCATCACATAAGTACAGACTTTACTACATCTGTGTGGGAGTTTGTCCTCTGAAAGCCATTAAGGGTGAGAGTGTTAGCCATGGCAGAATCAATCTCGTATCTAACGTTGGCGTCCAAATGGATGAGGTCCTGGAGATGCCCGTCTTGTTTACGCTTTCATTTTAGAAGTTAGGATAACTACTAAATTCTCACGTCCCTTAGTAAAAATATCTAAAGTTTTTTTACTATTTCAGAAGTCTTTAGTATTTATGTTTTTAATTCCAGTAGAAAACTACATTTCCCACATTACTCTTCCAAAACTTCAAATTTGCTTGGAAGTGACTTAGCAGTTAATGATTTTTCTACGGGGGGGAAACCCTCTCTCCTATAAGCACTGCTTTAGGGTATATTCGGAACTTCACCCACTTGCAGGCCTCCTTCGCCCTCTGGTTCGGTGACATCCCTGCATATCCTTGCCGTTTGTGACAGGCTGTGCAGGGGGTGTTCTTCCTTCCCCGCAAGGCCAACCTCTGCTGTTCCCTATGCTCAGGCTTCCCACTGTCCCCCCGCATCGGTTTTTCCAGCTGCACCCTGAGATCTCCACGCCCCATGTGCTCACTGCCTGAGACGACAGGCAGTCAAGGTATTAGGCGCTGAATAAACAATGGCCTGCGCTGCAATTCTGATCACTGGTCAGGAAAACATGATTTGTTTCAATGGTCAAGTTGCTCTGTCATCTTTTTGTTAGTCTTGCCCCACCTACCGTTAAAAACAAGCAAGAAAATATGATGGGGAAATTTTTGATGTCAAAATGTATGAAACGTATAATCATAGTAAGAAATATTGGGAATGTTGTGGAGAAAAAGCGAAGGGTTATTGATAGCATACAAGAAGATGGAAATAAATGGGTATGCGAAGCTACTCCCTGCGTGAGAAGATGACATTTTATGAATGTAAATGAGTTCCAAATTGGTAGGTTTACTGCAATTAAATTAAATCTTGATAAATAGTTTAGATTTCAACAGTGTAAAATTAAAATTTATTATTAATGAAAACTAAGTGGTGGTATTCAGTATGTTTTAAGTCAGTAAGAAGGGACTTGGCCCTACCAAATGTCAAATCACATTATAAAGCTACAGTGATTGAAACATAAGATACTAGGTTAAGAAAGATATTAGGCCTCAGAAACAGACCTGATAGGATAAGGTCATGTCGATAAAGATGACATTTACTCTGTCCCATTCTACCTTTAGAACTCTGTATATACTTTTCATTTTTGAATAGCTTTCCTAGTGGAGTTTACCGGTTTTAGTTTTAGTTTTTCAGAGGAACATTTCTTGAATTAATTTATTAATTCAACTCTTATTTGCATTTTACTTATTTCTGTTTATATATAAGAATTTTGGTATCAATTTTTCTTTATTGCTTTTAGGTGAGATCACTGTTCTGTACAAGGTATTCTTTTCTGAAACTAATTAAATTATTTTTGTTTTGCAGTAAAGTCTATTACCAGTTTTTATTGTCTATGGACACATGAAAAGTTGGATTATCTATTAGGATGGTCAAAGTACAGTGTTTATTTTATCAATCTTATTAAAACTCCTGTTAGCTAAATTCTCATATTTTACTTGGTCTATGAAAAAAATGAGAGAGAATTTGTTAAATGTTCCTATTGATAATGTATTTATGTTTTATTTTATTTTTATAGTCGATATGCATGCTTAGATGCTATTAAGTTACCAATTGTGTGACTTATGTCATTAGGTATTTGATTTTCATTTATATGTACTTTCTTTTGTGTGTTTACTGTTTGCCTTATTTTCTATCTAAAGTTGTACAGTCACTCCTGGATTTTTGTTCTTCTTTGCTCCTCTTGTATTTCTTCCTACATTGATTTAGAGTGATTTTCTTATAAACCACATACATTTGTGTTTTCTTTTTTTTTTCTTCTAAAGGGATCAGAGGCTTTTATTGGGAAATTTCACACATTTATTTTTATAATCCAAGAATATTTGCTTTATTTTAAATATTTTGAAAGATACAATATTGTGTGAAATTAACTTTTAGTTTAAAAAATCACCTTTTAAATGAAATAAGAACAGAGTGATATATTTTAACTTGTGCTGTATGTGAGAGGGAGAATTTTGCAAAAAAGAAGAAAAGAATTTTGCATAATTCTCCCCTTCTTTTCTTTGTAAATATGTATGTTTAGAATTCCAATTTTTTAAATTGTTTTCAAGTCCTACTATACTTTAAGAATAATTTGATATAAATACATGTTTATTTTTAAATTTAACTTTATAACTAAGTAGCTTTGATATTTATCACAAATCAGTTCACAAGAAATCTCCTCATTGTTTAGTTTAGATTAAATTTTAAGCTACCTTAGTATATATGCATGTAGTACTTCAGAGAATGACTCAGGGAGATAATATTTCCTGAACTTTTTGCTTTATCTGTGAATAGCTCTGTATTGCTTGTTAATAGAAACAATAACTTCCTAGGTATAGAGTTTTAAATCCCAACATTTTCTCTTGAGGGATTAGAGATACTTACACCAAAATAAGGAATATATGTGGTGGGCAAAGTCCTGATATTGTTGTGTGCAAAAGGGATCCCAGTTAGTCTGTGTAATTTCCACAGGGCGAAACTAAGATCAGAGGGTAGAAGCATATAGAAAATTGGCTGAATAAAAAGCTGGTCTCTTTAACACTGAGAACTTTCTAAAGATGGAGGCAGAGATGCCTTAAAAAGTCATAAAATGTAGCACAACTATTCCTACAGTGATTTTGTGTCTTCCTCTCAAGATTCTGTGCAGAAGGAGCTTATTATACTAGATAACTTTAAGAGCTGGGGACTTTCCTTTAGGTAGGTACCTGACTCCAAAAATAAAGAACGCATCCCTTTTATCAGGCCAATATGTTGCTCAGTGAGTTGTAGTTAGGAGGAAAAATTATAATGAGACTTCATATAAACTGAGCATTGATTTATTTACTTACTTTTGAGAAATACTAACGCCCTACTTTGGGTAATTCATAAATAACCAGCTGTCCCCCAGACTGTCGCAGGCGTTTTGCTGCGTGGTGGAAGGGGTTTTTGCATTTCAGGTATTCGGTAGAGGCCGTGGCTGCCGAGCTGCCTCCTCCCGGGCCTCCTTTGAGTGCGGATGGCTGGCAGGCTGAGCGTCGCATTCGTCACGCTGCTGTCCCCAGAAGGCCTGTAATCAGAGCAAAAGCCCTCTGGTGGGAGATCTGCCCGTAACCGTTACATAGCGTGTGACTGTTAACTAGAGGGAAACGAAACAGTTCTTTTAGGAGCCATGTTATGCTTTTTAAAAAATTGCTGAATTTCAAATGTTACATGCGTATGTAGTGTAAATATTTAACATTTAACACAGAAAGAAAAAAAAAGAACACACTGCTTTTTTGCTGTGTATACACCTGACTATTCTCCATTTCCGGATTCTTCATATCCTTAACTACAGAGATTGATCTCACTCATCTCTCATTCGACTCAGTGTTTTGTGTACATTTAGAGTCTTGCAAATATGTATTAAACCAAATTAAATAGGCTCAGTTGTCACAGGAATCGCTGGTGCTTTGGACTGAAAAATAAATTTCTAATTTTGATTGGATTCTGAAGGTGACTTGGTTGGAATTAAACCCAAGATAATGCTGATTTCCTCCTTCTCCCATTGCCTCTCTCAAGTTTTAATTTCAGGCAAGCAGCTGAGAAAGGATGATGACAAAATCCGGCATGTCGGTGGATTTTTTATAGTTAAAATGAGTTATTTGTTAGAAATGCATCATTGCATCTAGGTATTTGATTCAAAAGCTGTGATTTATGACTCAGACTGGGATTTTATAGGTACAATGTAATATAATACCTGAAAATGCCATTTAGTTTCATGCACTATTTAAATTACACTTATACCAAGTTATAGCAATATTTAAAAAGTAATATCCAGTGCTTCCTTACATTTGCCACATTTTTTATCAGAGTAAAATTGAATTAAAGTTACTGAATGGGAAACATTTCTGCCACAAAACTGTTACTGTTGAAAAATTAATCAAACAAGAAACATGTTCAGGTGTATATTTTTGTCTTTGTTCTGTGAATTTAATTTTTATTTTTTAAATGAATATATTCATGCCCCTGCATCTTCCCTGTTGAAATGGGATTCATAACATATCTCAGAACTAAATGCATAACACATTTTAGAGAAGGCAATATAGATACAATTTTCTGATGAATGTGGTGAGGGCTATTTTCCTAAAACAAAATGTATTTTTAATTTAGACTAATAATTG
Source organism: Miniopterus schreibersii (assembly GCF_964146895.1). Taxonomy (NCBI): domain Eukaryota; kingdom Metazoa; phylum Chordata; class Mammalia; order Chiroptera; family Miniopteridae; genus Miniopterus; species Miniopterus schreibersii. The sequence goes on along the minus strand of NC_138111.1, from coordinate 61,624,678 downwards.
AAGAGTTTAATATTTCCTTTTATTACCAGTAATTTTTTAAGTTGCCTGATTATTTCTTACATGATTATGAACCACAGAATAATCTGTTTTTTGCATAGAAGGTGGTTCTGACCCCCACACCTCCACCCACCTCCAATGAATGTGTTTTGATACAGAATTTTTGTTGCTTGCTTGGTTGGTTGCATACTTGGCCTTTTCCTTTGGGGTGGAAATGTATTTGTCTGTTTTGCTTGCTTGTTTTGCAATAGAGGTACAAGTTTATCATGGAAACAGTGGCATCTTCACCTCCATTTCCCTACAGATCAATTGCAGGCGTTTATGAGGTGTCTGATGGCATTTTTATAGGTCAGAACTCTAGTATTTAGGTACCTTGTAGAATGCAACAATCTAAAACCACCCACGTGGGAACCGAACTTAGAACCAACAAACCAAATGGGTGAGTTGACATTAAGGAGATCTTTTCCTAGTTGATTTGGAAAGTTCAAAAAAATTCCACTGTTTTAAGCGATATACAGAGAGAGCTATAGCAACATTTTATTCACTCATGTGGACCTATGCAGATGAGTGCCTACTATGTGCTATTGGTGGAATTTACTTTTGCATGGTAGGAGACAAATATAGAAAACAAGATGATTTCAAGTGGTTCACCTGCTCTGAAAAGCAGTATACATCTTTTTAAAAAGATGCCATATTTAAGTAAGTTTGGAAAATGTCATGTTAAACAAAGTTAGACCGTGTTTTCCTACAGGACTACCTAGAATTTTTTATCTTCGTTGTTAATATCTTAGAGGGAAATATATAGCAAGATAAAAAAAAAAATTGTTAGCCTATGACAGCTTCTTTGCACACCCCATGCAGCAGCTGCAGTGTTTTGTAGATCACACTCTTTAGGATGCTGTCTATGACATGCATGAGTAACTACGAAGGATATAAATACAAAAATTCACAAGAAAGCCACATATCTAAACTGTGTTTCATGAAAGCTTTTTGAAGGAAGTTAAACTGATTTGCCAAAACAGAAACTTAATATAATCTTGATAAGAGATCTTATGTGACAGGCATTCTGTAGGAAAATTATAACTTAAGGAGTATGTATTCACGTTGCCTCCAACAAGAGAAATAAATATATTGACAATTTGACAACAATAATATGAAATTTTACTTGGCATTATTTATGAGACCTTAAAAAAGAACCTCCAAAATCATATCTATCATTTTGAAATATAAAGGAGTGTAACTGCACAAGGTAAATATTCATTCTTCATATGAGCTAAAGAAAGAAAAAGTGTGGAGAAAGCAGCTGGTCTTTCTGAGTATTAAGCTTCTTGAAAGCAGAGAATATTTTTTAAATTAAATTTCTTGGGGTGACATTGGTCAATAACATTATGTAAGTTTCAGGGGTACAGTTTTATAATACACCAACTGTATACGGCATTGTGTGCTCACCACCGAAGATCTACCCTCCTCTGTGACCATATATTTCTTTCAAGCTCCCTTCTATATGCTTGGGGCCTAGAAGGCTGCCTGGTGCATAAAAGCATCCATAAGTATTGTTTTAACTACTTCAGTGAAATTTGGGAATTATCAAGGTAGAGTTAATAAGTGGGACCACTCAGGCATCAGTAGGCATTGGGTCAAGTCATCTGGACCCTGCAAAAGCCAATTCAGTTGTAGGTGTTACTTCAGAAACCCGAGTCTGCCTGGTTGAGGTGGTACCCAAAGGGGTAAATGATTCACACTCCTGGCAGATGCCACCAGTGAAGAAAAGTTTTAGGCCGTCCAAGCTCATGTGCAAAGTATAGTCAAAGGAGATTTGCAATGGGTAACCAACAGAAGTGGAAGCCGTGTTCTTTTCAGTCATGACAAATGGCTTACGGCTGATGGGATGAAGTCTCAGGGGAGGATTTCAGCTTCCAGGGCAGGAACAGTGGAATATGAGCATGTCGGGATCTCCTGCTCCTCCAGTGTTCAGGGTCAAAAATCCAGCTTAAGGACTGTGGCAAGGAACATGGGGCTGTGAAGTGACAGATTTCTACAGGCCATGCTCATTCATCTCTGTTCTCCACGGCAGAGAACACGTGAGCCTTCCCCTCGGCCCGGGCTTGGCTTCAGTGACTTGGGTAGAGCTGCTTTTCCAGCTGTTAGACTGAGTGACAGGCTGAGTCACAGAAGGTGTGGTTGCTTTGTGAGAGGTACTTAACTAGCTTAGAGACTGTGTGTCTTTGAATAGACTCTACCCACATTTACATAACTGAAGAAACTGAATTGGAAATCCTGTGTTAAATTCTTAGTTTCACATATATTGGAGCCAGAATCCAGGCTCTAGCCTTTAGCCCTAGATCTGGATATCTGTACTTCTACCATCACCTCTATTCCTTCCCAACTTAGGTTTTCTGTTTAGTCTGTATTTTAGACCATTTTATGAATAGATCTTCTTTTTCCAAGTTTTTCATTAGAATGTGTAATTGACTTATCACCTCAATTCTCATAATAGGCAATTAACCTTTTTTTCCCCCCCACTTGGATACCTTTTTTCAAGTAACAGAAAAAGCATCACAAAATTGCATATCCATCTTTTTGTGGACACATATACACACACTATATATATATACACACACACTATATACATATATATATAAAACTTTAGTTGACAACATCAGCACTGATGATTTTGTGTAATTATATTAATAAATGTCTATTTACTTGACCCTTCTCATTGATCTAAAACAATTATATTGCAGTTTTAAAATACTGTTTTCTGTCTATAACTTGTAAAGAATGTTGACATAAAAATTAAAATGTTCATAAGAGAATGAACTTTAAAATTTCATCTGAATACCCTCAAATATCTTTTTTTCTTTATTATGGGAAATTTCCCATTTATTAGAATGAATGCTATGTTATTTTAAAGGTGGCAAACTATGAAATGCAGTGGCTTTCGTAATGATCATAAATGAGCCATTTGAGCTCTAAAAAATATTGCAACCAGCGGGATCCCTTATTGTATTTTAATTTAAAAAAATCAATAGGTAATGTGCTGTATTCCATAAAGTTAAAACATGAATGTTTAAATACGTACTCAGTTATAGTTTTGTTTTGCATTATAAACCCCCTAGCGGTTCTCCCGCTGCATTTCCAGTCAGCAGAAGTTCATCTATAGGGATGTGTATGTCGTCAGCATGGCAATCAGATTGGAGAGAGACATTTTCCAGTGCTGGCAATTGCCAGTAAATTATGTTACAGATTCTTTTTTCCTCCCTTCCTGTATTTAATTATTTAATAGCACTTTTCTACCAACCGCCCCTCCTTCCAGAGCAATTGAAATAATATGCTGAGAACTTTATAGCTCTCCCACAAATTTCCAAATTTTGTTTTTAAAGGTCTGAAATGCCATCTCGACGGAAAATGTCATCCGCAGAATCCTGAATTTAAAAAGCCACCGACGGGCTGTGTGGACTGCGGGGCCCCATTTATTTATTTTGACTGTTATGGCCGTGATAAATCACTCTAAAATAATGTTGGCGTGCATGCGCGGCGCTAACGTGGCCGCTGAACAGCCTGCTGGTGCGTGGGGGCTGCGGTTAGGACTTGCCGTCCCCTTCCCAGCTCAGTTCATCCCCTCCGGGCCCAGCGGGCGGTCGCAGCGGCCACCGCACAAGCGCCCAGGCAGGAAAGGTGGAAAATGCGTTCGCTTTCGTGGGCCATTTAAACTCCCTGCCGTTGAGCACAGTTCTCCGGGTGGCTCTCGGTGCTCAGCTTGGGCTCCTTTCCTCTTTCCCTGGGCTACACGAAGCCTTTTTTGCTGTACGTGTGGCCTTGGGCAGGTGTAAGCCTGCTTCCTCTCTCTGCCGACAGGTGCAAGGATGCATTAGCAAGGAAGAAATCATAATTGAAATCGATACTCTGACTTTGAAGAGTATTTCTCTGCTGAGTTCTGCTCCTGTGTATTTTATATGCCACCAGAAACTTGCTGATGTGCCGGGTTAGACATTTCCATCAATTCGGTTCACGCACGCCACACACATGCGCAACGCGCACATGCACACGCAGAACACTCGACTAACCTGGCTTTTATATGGCATTTATTGTTTAGCTCTTTGGCCTGCCAGTTGTTTCGTTATATTGAACCATTCATTCTACACATAAAAAGAAGAGCTGTTCCTTTTCTAGGTCAAAAATGTGATTCGAATATTACAGTGAATGTTTTTTGCTTTCATTACAATGGTTCTAATTCACATGTGCAAATGAGCATACATTCAACTTACAACTGCTATTTGTATAAATGTTCCCCCTTGAGTTTTTATCATTTTTGACTCTTAAAATCTTCATGGTCATCACTGCTCATCTTTTTCTACAGTCGTTCATTAAGTGAACTTTTCCAGTACTTTGCTTTTCTGCCATGTCCTGACCCCTAAAGCATAAACTTTGAAACCTTGCAGAGGAGAAGTGCGGTGATGACCTCCCTGTGTTTTATTTCCTGGTATGAAATGTATGCATGAATTCTAAAGGATAATCTTAATATTGGACACCAAAGCCAGACAGCCCACTGCCGAAATTGTCTTCTGGCTTTAGGAGAACCTTCATCAGCTCGCATCCTGGCTTGCAGCCAAGCCACCATGAAGGGAGTCATGACACTTCCTGGAGAAGCAAGACAATTTTTGCTTTTAAAATTCTCCATATCATTAGATGCACAGGAGGGATGTACAGGACATGCCATTTGATCCCTCTGGTGCTCACATTTATACTCTGGTTTTTAGAGCCTTGGAATGTAAACTTACAGTGTAGTTTAAGTAAACTAAATTTTGCAGAGAAGATTAAAAAAATCAGCTGATTTTTCTCCATTTTAAGATTTGTGTCTTTTCTGGTATAGCACGAGATAGCCAAACAGCATGGAATCTATGCACACCATTGACCCTATTCTCAGAGAATGAATTTTCACTTATGTGTAGACATGTATGACCTACAGCTTTTCTGATTACTTTACATATACAAAAGCTATATCAGTACCTTCCACCATTTTCTTAGTGTTCCCCGAGAGTCTTATTTTCTTAGTGTTCCCCAAGAGTAAGAAAAAAGTGAAGAAATGGGCCTGACAGACCCATATTGTCATTGAGACAGAGTTGGAAAGGGTCCGAGAGGAACTTTTCAGAAACACACTAACATTTTCTGAAACACTTCCATTTGGAAGAAGATGGAATTCAATAGTTGGGATGAAACAAATTTTCTTTGAGAAGGTGTTAAAATCCTTTAGTGTATTTTCTAGTGTAGACAGGACTTTCTTTAGGTTGATGCAACATTCTTGGGTTAACATGTTTATAATGATTAGAAATGACAGCCTTCACTATCTGCAAGACTTTAGCCAATGTCAGCTGTGAGAAGAGTAGCTATCCAGACCCGGGGATACCACAGTGACCACAGTGCATTAGCAAGTTTTATTCCATTGTTGCTATGTAGGCAAGCACAAGGCATCAAGAGTCTATTTTATTTACTAGTAAAGATGTCAGCATACTTTAAGAAAAAATTTCCATCTTTAGCTCTTGTTCTTGCTAACCTAATATTAAAATTGCATCCTTCTGTCTAATAACTCAAAATTCTGTTGATATTAGAAAAAATATTTTTTCTCTTATTGCATTCCTTATATTTTCTGAGTATAAATGTCAAACATAATCTTTTTATCTGTCATAAGCACATTTTAGGTCTGTACACCTAACAGTAAAGGTATGTCCATTCTTTTTATATAGATGTTGAAGGTTGAACTAGGAATTATTGCATACTTAGGATGTAATTGCAAATTGCAAGCTAGAGGGTAACTGATTTTTTTCATTAAACAAATTCACCCTACTGTGCTGATAGTAAAATTTTAAAAGCTACTTCCTAGAGGTAAATGAATCCAATACTAAATGAATACAAAATAAAAACATGATGTTTAAAATATATAACTTTAGAAGATATTTATAATTTTGGTTATTCCTAGAGACAGTTAATTTTATTAAATATTTGATAAGTGGCTATATATAAACTAAGGTAATAATTTTACCTTTATTGACCAAAAGAAAAAAGATGAAAATAAATGGTATTTACACAAATGGCCTCTGCTTCTTTAAAAAAAAAAAACACAGGACCCAGGAACAAAGAATGTATGTGTGTGTTTCTTAATGAGTCACTGTCCTCTCACTAGTTACTATGTGGAGCCTCAGGAAACCAGGAAGAAGAAGAGCATGCTGATTCATTTCTTTTTTTTTCTTGTGCTTATCTGTTGACTTTCCTGAAATTGATCACTGTAGCTTTTTATTTTCTATATCTTTATGGTATGGACTATTTCTGAAGATTGGTTCAATATATCAGAATGCCATCTCTCCTGCCTTGTTAAGTTTCCTCTAGGAAAACCCAAGGGTCCTTAAATAACCATACTCCCTTCTGCCTTTACGGAAGCTTCTCTAGCGAACTGAACTTTCAAATAATGAGGATGAGTGATGTTCAGGCAACATTACAGGCCTGCGTGTATTTTGGAGAGGCCAGGATTGGGCTCTGGTGAAGGGGATGGGTAATTACGCAGCAGTGTGTCTGCGGTGCTTTGTTTGAGGATGTTGTTGCACAGGACGAAGCCTTACCTACAGCATTAGATTCTGGGTGGCCATAAAGGAAAAATATTACAGAATAAAATTCAAGTCTCTGTATAATTGGTTTGCGTAATTGTGAGAGTATGTGTATGTGCACATGTGTGTTAGGGTCTAACACAAGAATTTTCAAATTTAGTGCTTTCTCTTCTGTCACCACGGGTTTGTTATAGCCAAGTCCCTTGATAAACGCATTTCTTCACATTCCCATTGAAACTCATGTAGTTCAGTGCTGTCCACAAGAAACTTGTGCAGTAACAGAAATGTTCTGTGTCTGTGCTGTTCAGTACAGTAGCCGCTAGCTGCGCTTACGGGGTTTTTGTGTACTTGAAATGTGGCCAGTGTGACTGAGGATCTGAATTTTTAAATTTTATTTCATTATAATTAAGTTAGATTTATATAGCCACTTATAATTGGTGGCTACTGCAGTGGACACACAGGCTGGATTGATATATGAATGCAACTTGACATGGTTAAAACCAACATTTTGTTCAGGGTACACGTGTAGCCAAGTATCTTTATAGCCCCAGAGCTGAAAGAGGGTACACAATTCTTTCCCTAAATCCACTGTGTGTACTCAGGATACATGAGAGAAACTTGCAAGCAATACGGGAGCTTGGAGGAGGCCACACTGGGTGGTGCTTCAGAGTGTAGGCTTTAGAACGCAGCAGACTCCAGTTCAAATCCTGCCTCTGACCCTCTTGCCATGATACCTTAGAGAAAGTATTTACATTTTCCTGAGTCTCTATTTTCTAAGTTGTAATTGAGTTAATAATGAAATCGTGTCTGTAATGGGCCTATCACTCAACGCAGAGGAGTAACGATGGCGATGATGGTCTTGTTCTCGCTAGTGTTAGCTTCACACACAGGGACTCATTTAACTCTCATATCACTTCCATTAAAAACGCTATCTACATTTCCCAGATGGGGAAATGAAAGTTCACAATTATAATTTTCAAGGTCACTTAGCTAATCCAAAATTTGAATTATGAGTCTAATTCTAAAGACCTGTTCCTTGCATCCTGCTGCATTGCCTCTTTTGGTAGTAATCAATTAGACCTCCAGTTAAAGTCTAAACTATTCATTCTTAACCCCAGGAATTTCACCCTGAAGGTGACACTTAAGTCCTATTTAAGCATGAGAATACTAAACAGGACCTTAACCTGGACCTTTAAAATAGGGGAAGAAAGCAAGCAAGCAAACAGGAAAGAAGGAGGCACCTTTCCCTGAGTTTGTATCTGAAGAATCTACATCTGCTCACTTCTGAGAGAAGCAAAGCGAAGCAGGCGGGAGACAGAAATAGAAAAATATGAAATGAATGACTTGTCCTAAAGGTTCTAGCTCTGTCTGGCTCTCCTTACCTCTTTCAAGCAGGAAATACAAAAAAAAAAAAAAAAAAGAGCAGGGGTCGCAGAATGTGAGTTCCTACCTTCTAAAAACCATAATTCTGCCCCTATCTGTTTATTGTCACTATTATATAAGGCTCAGACTAATCAAATTAGCAACTCCTTCCTTGGAGCAGACATAAGGAGACAAAAGCTCAGCCATGAGAGGGACCAAGGAGTCTGCTCTCCTATGTCTGACAATGCCAGAAAGGCTTTGGACATACACTTTCAAAATTATTGTATTGTATTGTAGGTAAACCTTTTGACAGGTACTCTCTAGAGAGGAAGGTGATATATGCTATAACTCAATGCAGGAAATAAAGTTGCCTTCAAATTTAAAGAGACAAAACAGAGATGACATTTTTCTTAGTGAACCCAAGTATTCTAGGTAATGATTCCTAACTGGTAAGTAACTTGCCCCTGATGGGCTATAGTAACTAATTGCAAGAGCTTGAATAATCTATATTTATGTAGTCCAAGATTGGTACACTGTGTAAATATTATCCTGCACATATTTGTTGCAGTTTTTAAAAAAGGTATACAGATGTGGTTTGATTAAGAAGAGATTGATTTAAAACAGGGAACTCAGAGGGCCCATGAAATTGTGCATTTTCTCAGTCAACATATGAGAAATATGAGCAAGAGCATCATGGGAGAATCCTTATCATTCAGAATTTGGTGTGAATAGTAGATTTCTAGACCAGAGCTCAGTCTTTAACTCAATTATGTTGCTCCTATAGGCCTTTTAGGGATGCTGCTCCTTTCCTGACTATATGATCGTTACTATTACGTTTGGACTTCCTCTCTAACTGGATAGGAGTCTCATGAAGATATTAATTTAAAAATACAATATTTTTCCAATACCTCAAGGTATCCACAGAAATAATCAATATCCAACATGTAGATGTACGTATAGCATTCATAGAACTTGACCAATTTTATAGCTGGTGATTCTCTATATAAGTTTACCATCAGTGTGGAACCTTATAATTCAGTCATATCGAGCACACACATGCAGCTCTTCCATTTGAAGTAATATGGTTCTTTTACTAGAAGAGTTACAAAACTTGCTATTAATTACAATATCACAAAAACATTCTTTATTGTCATCTCTCTCCCAGCTCATTAGCTCACATGAATAGCATCTATTAGAAAGGAGACCACTTGTTTCTGTTTTGTTTTTTTTTAAAGCTAAAGTTCCCATGCATTAACTTATTACATTAAACTGGTGGAGTTCAAAGATAGAAAGTAATACAGTACCCAATTACTCTGTTAGGTTCTACTTTACAAATCTGTGGTCTAAGGCTTACTAAAATATGGAGAAATTGTTCCAATTTTTGTCTCAAGTTTTCTTTCTTTAAAATCTACTGATTCAATGCTTTAAGTCAGTGAGAAACATAGCTAGAGTTGTAGCCACCACCAGGAACCCAAAGCTATTAGAAACAGGAGAGACATTAAAATAATTGGGCCTTGAGTATAACACAACCAAGTCAATGTGATTTATTTGCTGCATAAAGAACATGAATTGTTTCTGTCTTTAGAGGGCGAAGGAAATTCATTCAGAATTTTTTGTTGTTGTTTGTAATAAAATGGCTTTAGAGTAAGCTAACTGGAAATTCTTTTGAGTTATTTATACTCTTAGGCCCGAAGCAAAGAAGATAAGTTGGTGAAATTTTTTATTTTCGTGTGAGTAGTTTCACAGTTTGTCTTCCCATGATTATAAGCCTGAGAGGGTGAATCTGTTTTCTTATCTGTTGAAGTAAAGTAGAAAACCCATCAAAAAATTTGTTCATTTACTGAAATATTTCCAGTAACTGGTTAACCACACCATACCATTACCTCATTCCACCATACTCCTGAGATCTAGAACAGCTGATTTCCTGTAAATATTCTCTTTCAAAATGAGAAATTTACTCACTGTATACTTATACTTTAAGTTTCTCTAAGACATAGATATCTTTATGTTTTTATCCTGGCTTAATATTGACCCAGGGTTTTAAAAGTTTTTATTAAATTGAACTATTACTAAAGGTTATTTTATTTTTATACTTTAATTAAAATAAATCCACAAGTCAGGAAAAAATAATTTTAAGACCATCAGACTACATATCCTGATTTTTATTTCAGAAAATATGGGCACTATAACCAGAGAGGACCAGCAAGATCTTGAGACCAAGTGCAGTGTGCACAGAAATTCCCAGAGGAAACCAAAGCCAGGAGCTATTGGAAAGAGTTCTTAAGATGTGTGTGCTCAGGAGAGAGGAACACAACCAGCAGAGTGAGACAGAAGAAGGGCCTGTGCGATGAGTGTGACAGTGTTTCCATTGTCCATCCCAGTATCATATACCAGGTGTTCAATAGATGTTTGATGCATGAAAATCTCTAATGTCTTAACACTAAAGCCGTTATCATCACAAAAAGTTTAGAAGGGGGACAGATAAGATCCATAAGGAGGATGCTTTAAAAAAATCCGTGGAGATTGGCAGTACAATTTCATAACTGCTTTCAAAATTACATAAGCCTATTACAGAGGTTTTTGCTCTCTGTAATAAATGGTTTGGAAAGAAATACGACATATGGAACACACGCATTTATCTGCAGTCCCTCCCGAAACGCCATTAATTTCTATATACAAGAACAAAGAGAAGGAAGGAGATGACAGCCTAGAAGTGATAAAATGACGGGAAATGGGAAGTCGGTGCCAAGTGCTAAGGACTTAGCGGAGCGGAGAGGAACAGGAGGCCCAGTGCGCGCAGAGGGTGAGCGTGTGTGAAGCGAGCCGATGCAGGCTGTAGAAATGATCGGATCGCGTGAATACAGGGGTGAATGTGAGACAAAGCTGGGTATCATTTGAAAGGCTGTATAAAAAGCAGTTAGAAGCCCACATCTCTCTACCTAACCAAAATAGAGGCTTTATTCTCTTTAGCAATTAAATTAGGAAGGTGTTGTTCTCCAAGAAAGCAGATAGATGAAAGGGAAGGGTAGGCACCATCTCAACACAGGGCATGAGAATTGTGACTCTCCCCCGACCCCACACACCACTCCTCCCCTAACCAGTCCCCCCCAGAAGTTTACAATAAGGCTTATAATTCCAGTCTCCTCTTCTTTTTACTCTGGAGAAATTGGCATAATAAATGAAGAAAATCCACCACAAGATATATCATGATAAAATACTTTAAATAGGTTTAACCAAATATTATATTTATCAGAATGTTAAGGGTTGCCTATGATCTTCCCCGGGGAGCAGTTGGATTAAAAGACTATTATTTTTGGTCCTAAAACTTGTGGTGATTTTTTAATTCAAACTGAAAATTCGAAACAAAAATTCTAGACTCCTGTAATTGATTTTGAAATATAAATAGACAATTGTGTATTTATAAACTCTAAACATCCTTAGAAACAACTGTAAGGATTCTTATGTTAATTTTAACAAATATTGAACCAGCCACAAAATAATGGGCACTGGTCCAATACTGGTGTAAAAGGAGCTACATTCTGAGATGGGCTTGGAAAGTAGGTCCAATTGTACCATTCACTTAATCCAAAAAGCAGACCTTAAGTATCCAACCTACTTATTCATATATGCATGAATATAGTACCCGGGCCCCATGAGGACATAAGGAACAGCCAAGTTTCATTAAAAAAAAAAAAAAAAACCCCTCAAATATCTCCTTCAGCTCTTAAAATATTGGCAGACACTGAATCTATTTTTGGAATTAAACATAGCTAATTATTTTTAGGCATGGCACCAAAAGCTTGTATCTTCAGATTCAGCAGTTTCCAAAATTGGTTTCTAGACTCTACTCTTGGGCCCTTATAACTCATAATCCAGAGCTGATACATACATAGATGTCAAACATGGTAACTTCTTTCTCTTTCAATAAATCAGGATAGGTTCTGAGAAAAACAATCCAAAATGGTAGAGACCATTTTTATTGTTAGATATAGAAGTGGGAGTAGAGAGGTTTTTTCTCTTAACTGAGGAACTTATTTGTCAGTTTTATATTTCATTTTCATGACAAATGCCTCCTCCTCATAAAAATAAAGCAGGTCCTTTAAAGAGAAATAACATTTAAGGAAAAATTTTTAAAGACATTAATTACCTTGTCTAAAATTATTATAAATCATTTACAACTTAGGTAAAGTAACTAAAAAGTTATGAAATTGGTATTTTAAGAGTCCTAAATAATATGAGTCTTAATCTCCTTAAAAGGCTATGATTGTTTCTACTGACTATTTACAGTATGAAGTTGGAAAATGCATGTGACATGAATGAAATTAGTAACCTGAAAGTACCTTTCTTTGAATTGCATGTATTCATAAACATTCATATTTTAAAAACTGTATTTAGGTAGAGCGACAACTTATCATAAAAATTTCATCAATAAAAGCAAATACATAATGCATGGGACTCAAATCAGACCCTCTGAGTAAATGTTTAATTGTGTATGGTGTAACTTTTAATACTGTTTCATGTCTCTGTCAGTGAAAATAGGGAAATTAGAGAAATATTTTTATCTGTACTCCAAAAGATGAACATAATGTGTCTCAAGGTAATTACCTATGGTCTAAAATGGAATCAGATGGTTGACTTCACTTGAACAAAAGCTATCAGAATATACAAAAATAGTTGGGGTTGCATGATTACTATGTTGGCAGAGATGAGCAATTAAGCCATTGAATTAGTTAGTAATAATTTATAAGGTATTCCAATATGTTTAAACTGGTAAACTAGTAAGTAGAAAATCTCCTGCAATGAAGCTTTAAGACTTTGCATTACATCCTTCTGATCTTAATGTATTAATGCTTCCGATTGTAAACACTGGTATAGTTCTTGTCATTTCAAGTGTCTCAACATATAAAGATTTTGTGATTTATGCATTTTGAAGAGATAATATTTTACTTACCTACGGAAATATAGCTATTAGTTACGTACACAAGTCAAAGTGGTATTCCAGCAGCATTCTAGTTAGATATCACAGAAAGTCAGAGGCGAAAGACTAAATAGGTTTATATGAGGTGGTAACTTTTGTCTCCAGATAGACTGATCTGTTTTGGAAACTTGGACAGTAAAGACTGAGATATTTCTCAAAGTGACTGACTTTTTATCAAATAGAACTATTTAAAAGCATTATATTTAGAAGGCATTTTCATATTTCTATGCTTAATTCAAACATTATTAAAATTTTAAAACTCATATTACTCTTCAAGTTTGCTTCCAAAAAAAAACTTCAGTACATTCAGAGAGGGTTTTCCAAGGTAGCTTTTTTCTATTATTCTAATCTCCGCATCCCCTTTCCCCTTTGGCAACCACCAGTTGTCCCCTATGAGTCTGTTTCTATTTTGTTTTGTTTACTCATTTGTTTATTTAGATTCCACATATAAGTGAAATCCTATGGTATCTGTCTTTCTCTGTCTGACATTTCATTTAGCATCATACCTTCTGGGTCCATCTATGTTGTTTCAGTGACAAGATTTTATCCCTTTGTGTTGCTGAGTAATATTCCAACATCTCCTTTATCCATTCACCTGTTGGTGGACATCTGTGTTGCTTCCCTATCTTCAGTGTTACCAGTAATACTGCAATGAACATAGGAGTGCGTATATCTTTTGAATTGATGTTTTGGGTTGGTTTTGTTTGTTTGTCTGTTTGGATAAATACCCAGAAGTAGAATTGTTGGATAGTACAGCAGCTCTATTTTTAATTTTTTGAGGACTCGCCGTGCTGTTTTCCATAGTGATTGCATCAATTTACAATCTCACCAACAGTGCGCAGGAGCAACCTTTTCTTCAGATCCTTGCCAGCATTTGTTAACTTGTTATTTATTGATTTATTGATGATAGCCATTCTGACAGGTGTGAGGTGATGTCTCGTTGTGGTTTTAATTTGCATTTCCCTGTTGGCCATAAGTGTGTCTTCTTTAGAGAATTTCAACCTTTTTCATCTCACATAAACTAATTACTAAAATTCTTCAGCACACTAAAATATTTCTTGCTGATCTGACAAAAAGTAGGTATAATTTTGATTCCTTCACACTGGACGGCTGCTGCTGCGCTGGCTGTAGTCATTTTTTTATTTAACAATCTAAGGGAAAAGAGGTCAGTGCCCCTGACTAAACAGTCAGGTCTCGCATGTTGGGGAAATTCTTGCAGCTCACTGGTTGAAAACTGCTGCTTTAGCCTGCACTTGTTTGCTGAGCTTGGACTGGGGACAAAGGGAGATAGATTTATTTCACCTGGTCAATGAATGGCTAGGACAAATGAACCCTCTGCACTTCATCACGGAGAACGACTCTCTACTGACTAGTCTGTTCTTGCCAACGAAATCGACGATTCCCTACCTGGTCAAAGTTGGGTAAATACTGCCATTTTCTTTCTTTGTCTCCCTTTTAGTTGAACAATGTTCATTCAATAACGGTTGACTTCTTAGAATGTGATGTCGAAGGTAAACAAAGCTGCTGTCTTCAAATAGTTAACATACCAGTTAGAGATCACAGAAAACCAAAGAGGTCATAGGTCAAATGGGTGCTGTCAGATGGTGATGAGAGTGAGAGAGGAATTAATATGATGGTTATGATGGTGTGACCAAGAGTAATGGGTTGAGAAAGCGTATCTATGGATATGATATTTGAGCTAAGATCGGGAGAACAGAAGGATCCAGCTGTGATTATCTGGGGAAAGGAGTTCTAGGGGAAAGGAGGAGCAGACCACAGACACGTGTCAGAAAAGGAAGCTGTCAGATGAGGAATATTCATTCCGGCTTCTCCAAATGTGATCGTCAAATTATGTACATTCTTTGGAACACAGATATATCCAAATACCTATTAGCGAGTTAAATTGTCTAAGTGTAGCGTAAACCGCAGAATCCTGGGTGGTAGTCATTTCTGTATACCCCACCCCCTAGAAGAGTCTGGTGTACATTCGGGATTTGGGAATTAACACATATTGTTGAGTTGACGAGAACAGTCACATATCAAGACTATTCCTTATAGTTTAGCAGCAATATCCTTTCACAAAAGTGTACTGAGGGTTCATTCCACACATGACTTGTACCTGATTTTGACTCTGACAGAAGCCCTGGAAACTCAGAGAAAAGTTCCCTTTATTAAAATGAACCCCATCCAATCAGATAACAAACGGAAGGAAGGATTCTGTTCATAAAAGCTAGTGTACACCTCTCCTCTGAATCAGTTCTTAAAAATTTGTAGAGACCCACCTCCTGCCGACTCCAATGGCCTCTTTTCTGTTTTCAGGCGAAACAAGCAATTCTCTGATGTACTTTACAGAGGTGCCCATTAAAAAATGAGAGCATCAAACACGCAAATTTTCCTTGGAAGAGTTCCATTTAAGTAAACATTTAGTCTAAATAAAACTTTGATGAGGAGAACCTTAATCAAGATTCTGGAACTGAGAGATGGCTATTCAATGCTACTCCCACTTACCAGCCAGCCATATGAGCCTAGGAGGAGACTTTGACACATGACTGTGTAGGAGAAATGTAGCGAGCAATCAACTGAGAGCATGACCGGAATCAGTCACCTGGGGACTATAGTGAAAAGGGGACACAAGAGCAGAGGACAAGTGTCCTAATGCAGTTGGAGGAGAGCATCACTATTTCTCAATCTGTCTGGGTAGGTCCTTTGGCTACAGCACAGATGTAAAAATGATCAGCATTATTTATTTAGATAACTAATAATCTTTCCATAAAAAATTCAAAATGACTCATAGAGAATACATAAAATAAGATGGATGTGGGGGGTGAGAAAGGGGGATATGTATATATACGTAAATAGAAATTGATATAGATAAATTTAGAGACATTAAATATAGATACATATGTATAGATAGGATTGAGTTCTATAAAATATACAACTGAGTGAAAAATAGTTGTTATAGTGACATTGTAACCTGGCTTTGAATATCCTGAAAGACATCAAAGGGTGTTCCATGGGACACTAGCTCCTCGTGACATTCAGTGAGTAAAGCATTTGGTGTCAGATCTGTCCTGGAAAGGCTGTATACACTCTGAGGCCCCTTTTGGAGACTCGCATGCACACCAGGCTCGTAAAGGCTCTAATAAATAACAGGAAAATTGTGTATGTTTTTTAGCTCATTGTTTTCCAAACACATTGACCATGTGATCCATTTCTGTTTGCTGCTTTTTACACCCATTACATCCCCATGAACTAACGATGCACTGAACACCGCAGGACCCAGAGGCTTGGGGCTAAAAGCTTCCAGAAAGTTGGTAACAATAACTGTTGTGTTCTAATGATAACATCTTGTGATGCTGATATCTATTTTATTTATTCTATTGATGTTAATGTCTTGTATGCTATAGTATTTTTCTCGATCTGTTTAAAGATCATTTTATTATTTCTTTCCTGTAAGTCCATTCACATTCTTTAGGGAAAACTTTGTTGAGGTTTTTATTAATAAATCAATGTTTAGCACAATTCACCATGGCCCTTTGGTTTTCAGAGCCCTTCCTTTCCACATATCGTTCCAGGCTCCTCACCCTTCACCTACAACACTACCTACCCTTTCCAGTGTCCCCTCCTCATAGCCTAAACCGGAAGGGACACTCCCCTTTAGGAGGCACTACTATTACTGTCAAGCTTCAGTGGTTGCAGTCAATTTTTATGGGGCCCAAACCACATCAGGGGCTTCCTCCCTTGACTTAACAAATTTTCTTTGGGGAGTTTATTACAAGAAAGTGATGCCAACAATATAAAAGGATTTCTTAGAAGAGTAAACATTAGAAATAAAAGTCCTCCTGAAATGGTTAAATGCATGATGGTACCTTGGCACACCGAAATACTATGCTTCATTAAAAAAATCATCTTTTATAAGAATATTTGTTGTCACATAATTTTTTCACTGCATATTATTGTGTAAAATTTAGCCTCAATAATTATTTGTGGAAGGCTATACATCTTGTGATTTGAAAAATGAAATTATTTCCTGCTTTCTCTAATTGTCTGTAAATTTATTTAATTTTTCAATTTTTCAATGAGCACCTGCTCAGTTCTAAGTATTATAATATGTATAAAGGTCATAGCAGTGAACAAAACAAGGTCCCTGCCTTACAGAGTTTACACGATAAACAGGCCCTATTTCACTATTTTGTGCAATAAAAATAACTAAGAATCATTTTAGTTAGTTTTTTCTCTCCCTGTTTGTTTACTAGATGTTTAGATAGAGAATATTTGTCTGAGGAGTGTCTATTATTGCAGAAATTCCAGGACTGCTTTGTGCCATGACCCAAGCATGGGATAAAGAGTGATAGCTCCATTTATTGAGCATTTACTTTGTGCCGGGCACTTTCCCCATGTTTCTCCCAACTCAGATTATTTCTGTTTTACATTTGTGAAAATAGAGGCTCACAAAACATAGGTTGTTTGGTTAAGATTATACATTAATGAACAATGAAGTCACAGAAGCAAGATTTGGGCCAGGGTTTTCTGCATTGAAAGTCTCTCTTTTTATTTGTTTTGTTTTTTCTAAAATACCTATGAGTCTATGTTTAATGCCTTTCTGGTAGAAAAGGCCAGAGGAAGCATAGCAACCATCTCCAAAGAGAATCAACTCCCTAAACACTAATAACTGAGTTTTCTCTTCCAAATCTTTTCAGTGGTTTCCAAAGAGTGGTTCACTGTTAAATTCTTGCATCAAAAGGTCCAGGTATATTTGTTAAAAATACAGTTTTCTGGTTGCCATCTCAGACCCTGAGTCAAACTTTCAAAAAGGGTGCTATGGATCAATTTGTGTCCCCCCCAAATTTATATGAGAAGTCCTGGCCCCAGTACCTTACTTAGAAACGGGGTCATTGCAGATGTAATTAGTCAAGCTAAGATGAAGCCATAGGGCCGTAGGGTGCGCCTCTAGTCCAACACGAGGGTGTTCTTAGAAAGCGGGGCTCAGATTCACTCACAGAAAGAACATCGTGTGAAAGTGAAGGCAGATCCCTGCAAGGCAAAGGGCACCAAAGACAAGCCAGCGAAGCAGCAGAAGCCGGAGGGAGACACGGGGAAGGTTCTCTCTGCAAGTCCCCAGGAGGAACCGAGCCTGCTGGCTCCTTGTTCCGGATGCTTAGGCCCCGAAACTGGGACAGTCAGCGCCCGTCTGTGCTTTAAGCCCTTCATTCCCCCCAAACTGCAGCAGCCCCCCAAACTGCAGCAGCCCCCCAAACTGCAGCGGATGCTGCATTTCACAGCAAGCACCCCAGGTGACTCCGAGGAATTAGCCAGCTTAGGAGGTGGAGAGGCCGCAGCAGGGCTGGTGCCAGCTGCCGGGCCTGGGCATCTTTAAGACCCTCTCTTAAGGCAGCAGGCGGACTTGAAAGGGAGGCAGAGGAGAGGGGAGGGAGGGAAGGAGGAGCTCGGCGTCCAGGGCAGCCGTCGAGGGCCAGGATTTCCTTCTCAGGAGAGGGAAGAAGACAACCCAGGCGCCGGCTCAAAGGCAGCAGTGCGGTTTTCAAATAGCGAGGCAGTAGGAAAGCAAAAAGAAAGGCCTGAATCTTCCAGCCACTGGTTAACGGTTAACGCTGGGAACCAGGGCAGGCTTCTTGCACAGTGATTTATTTAATCCTCAAAAACACATTTCTCTGTAGAGTTGCCTAAGTACTTAAATACATAGAAATGATCCATTGTTTTTCATCAAAGTCACTTTTCATAACTTTCACTTAATTTTCTAACGTTTTTATCACGGCAGTTGTAAAATTCTGATATGATTCTGCATGTAGAAATTTGTCATAAAAATAGATGCTTGGAGGGTAATCCTTATGTAGTACCGCTTTCTGTATTAAATAGACCGATTGCAATGAAAATATTCAACTTCACAGAACAAGTAAACTTGCATGCAGGTGTCTATCAAGAACATCTTGCACAACAGGAGTCATACCTTTGCAGAAAGTGTATTCTGACTAAGTACTGAATTTTTAGGAGTAATTGTATTTTTGAAGCCATGTGTAAATGTTTTACTTTCCTTAAGAAAACTTTCTGTGCTTTGGGAAAAGCTTCGCTCTAACCTTCATGACCCAGTTCTCTTGTATGGACTGAGGCGTGACCTAGATAAAGACTGTGGCTCCTTCTTGGAAACCTGAAGCCTTATTTCTTCTTCCAAACTTGGAGGCCCTTTGTTTCTCTTTTTAAGAAAGACTATAATGATGAAACTGGAAGGCAGTTGGAGAAGTCACTAAATCCAACTTAAACCTAGACCCTAGCACTTCTTTTTGCCTAAAATAACTCAAGGAAAAGTCACCTACTTTAGTCACTGTTTTGTGGTTTAAAACCTTTATTGGCAGGAGTAACATCAGCTTAAATACTTATTTCATCATAGGGCCCCTAAGAGTTCTGTGTTACTTGAGAACGGAGAACTTGAGTCAAAGGATATGAACATGTAATTTTGGCAGCTAATGCCAAATGACCATTCCAAAGTTTTCTTTTGTTTATTGAATTTTATTGTGGTGACTTGGTTAATAAAATTATATAGGTTTCAGGTGTACAATTCTGTGATACATGATCTGTATATTATATTGTGTGTTCCCTACCCCAAGTCAAGTCTTTAGAATTAGTGTGTCAGGTTTTTTCAGATATATTTCCAGGAGTGGAACCTCTGGGTCATAGTTTTAACCAAATTTCCCTTCCATTTACACAATATCCCTACCAATACTTTTATCATCATGGTGTATTATTAAAAGTTTCCAATTTTCCCCAGTATATTTGGAAAAAATTAATATCTCACTGTAGTTTTACTTCGCATTTCTCTTTTAATAAGAGGATGATCAGGAGTCTTCTGTGTTTCTTTTATGCAAACTGTCTATTTCTTGCTAATATGGAAAAGCCCTTTGTTTTATGAATTAGAAATACATTTTTCCTGGGTGCCATATATCTTTGAACTTAATCATTTTTATGCTATGCAAATTCCCCAAATATCTGTAGGTTGAATTTACACACATTTTTTACTTTAAATAGTTTCAAAATATTGTATAATACTTAGAAAAAACCTTCACAACTCCAAAATTCTTAAAGAATATTTACCCAGGTTTCCCCCCACCGTTTTTACTGCTTTTATTCATGTTAAAATCTTTGATCAATCTGACTTTATATTGATAAAAAGTATGAAGTAGAATTCAAATTTTATTTTTTTCCAGATTACCACTGACTTTGATTTACATTTTGTACCAAAAATTATTTAAGAACATATGTTTTTCCCCCTTATTTTCTGAAAGTAAACATTTGTGATTTTGTTGTATACTTTTTCCTGGTTTTATTAATAATTCTTATTTTATTTGTTTGTTTTGGTTCACTGGTTCTGTTAAGGATAGAAGGAAGTGAATTAAATATCCTACTGTGAAAGTGTTTCAGTTAATTACTCTATAGTTTTGCTTTATGAACATTGATGCTATGTCAGTTGGTGCATAGACACGAGTTACTGAGATCTCATCATGATAAGGTCTTTTTCTTGTCTGATGCCTTTTGCCTCGAATTAAACCTTGTTGAAAGGTACTTTGAACTTGTTTGCATTGGCAGGTATGTTTTACCCTTTCTTTTCATAATTTTTGTGTCACTTTGTTTCACATACATTTCTCAGATAAAATTCAGTTGGAGTTTTGTTTTGTTTTTTACTGAATTTGAGAGTGTTTCCTTCTAACTAGTGAATTGAACCACTTTTTATTAGGATAGATAGGTTAGCTTTTTGTCCTGTTCTTATGAGAGAAATTTAATGAAGGGATTGAGACAATGTACTGTGGAGTCAGATTCTGTGATCCCGGCTCAAGAGTCAACTATCTGTGAAGCATTTGGTGATTTATTTTACCTTTCTTCCCTCAGTTGCCTCATCTACAAAATGGGAACATTACTGGTCTCTTCCTCAGAATTATTGTGAGGGTTAATTAGGTCAATATTTGTAAAGGACTTAGAAAAGTGCTTGGCATGTATTGTTTGCTACTATTACTACATGTATGTCATAATTCATAGTCTATATTCAGTTTCTTTTCTTATGTATTTCTTTTGACAGTACTGGAGGTTTTCCAGATTGTATTTTCCAAAGAAAACCCCAACGCTGTCTCCCAGTCCATATGTTGCTTTTGCAATTTGACAATCCCCTTTTGGAAAGGTGGAATCTGTGTCTCCCCCCTTTGAAACTGGATTGGGATTTACCTACGTTGACCAATAATAATGGTAGAAGAGATGGTATATGTTATTCAAAGCAAAGTCATAAAAATCCTATGCATTTCCACTTTACAGTCTGGGTTTATTCATTCTGGAAGAAGGCAGCTGCCGCATTAGCAGTGTGACCGCGCTCCCATGCTGTAATGAAGACCAAGCTAGCTTATAGGGACCACTTAGAGAGAGCCAGATGCCTGGAACGCAACTAGTTTCTCTAGTCCTTGGTTGTTCCACAGGATGGAAATAACATAAGGGACCTGAAAAGTGTGCTGAAAGTCATTTCCAAATACCGCACCCATAGAACAGAAGAGAGATAATAAAACGAGTGTTGCTGTTGTAAGCCAATGACTTTAGGGATGGTTTGCTATACCATAGCTAATCAGAACAGTCTGTATTTTGGTTCTAGGGTTTACATTTACCTCAATAAGTTTGTATAAGACTTTTAATTTTACATTTCTTGAGAAAGTATCTATTGGCTCACAAGCCTTGATATAACTAATATATTTCCACTTTCTCCCTTACTTACTGTTGGACTATAGTGTACAATATATTTTTACTTAGTGCTTACTTTTGTACCTTGCAATCTCTTTAAATTTTTCTGATTTGCTATTTTCTTAAATATCTCTTAATCCTAATGATACAACTACAAGGATATGATACTGCTTTTTCTTGCTAAGTCATGGTTCCTTAATCACCTGCTCACTGTGTATATGTATTATTAATACACTGCCTCACTGCTTAAAATAGCTGAAAATAAGAGATATCTTAAATGCTTTTCAAAAGAACATTTCTGCTGACAGCAGTCATCATTAACAGCACAGCAGTGACTAATTAAAATTCATTGTGAGTCCAGGTGGCTCAGTTGGGTGAGCGTCGACCCCTGCACCAGCACCAAAGGTTTTGGTTCGATTCCCGGTCAGGGCACATACCTAGGTTGCAGGTTCTATGCCCAGTCTGGGCACATATGGGAGGCAACCAACTGATGCCCCCCCCCCCAAAAGTCAGTAAAATACATATCCTCGGGTAAGGATTAATAAAATAAAATAGAATAAAATGCATTTTAAGTATCTGTCTTTCAAGTAATCTTTTATCTCCATACAATTTTAATATTTAAAAATCATATAGACTAATTTCATACATTTGAAATAACTTAGCTAAAAAAACTGAAGAGCAATACATGTGTGTTTGAACCAGAAAGTCCTAATGAATCATATTTTCCATTAAAATAACATTGTAAAAAGAAGGCAACCTTGGTAAATGTGAATCTAGCTGCTGTGTCTAAGAATGAATGGAACTACTCTGAGGAAAAGAGCTGGGGCTGAAACCGTATTTTTAATATCATTAGTCATAGCATGAAAAAAATATCACAAACCATTTGAACTCTGAGCATAAGTTTTTGAAAGCATCAGGGTAATCTATCTTTGCATCTTGATCCCTCTAGGAATAAATTAAATTTGTACTATGTCAGTAACCATCAAATGTGAACAATTCAGCAATATATATTATGACATACTAGCTAGATTCTTCTATTTCTCTCCAATTATCTCTTGCCCTAAATGTCTTTAGTATGTGACTCCATGGGTACTGTTCAAGTTGTGTGTGTTTTTGTGCCCCCTAGGAAAGAAGCAGCAGCTACAAAGACAAAAATTTAACATAGAAAAATGTATTTTAAAATATATACAACCTAAAGCATGTATCAAATATTATGTATTTGTGTATACACCGTTTCCAAAGAAAACCCAGGTTGGCCACTCTGATAACATGATTAATCAAAAACAAAACCAATAGTGTACATAAATATTTAGTCCTTTAAAAAATTATAATCCTTAGACTCTTGCAATGATAACATTTAAAGTACAGAGAAACACTGATTTTGGATTAAGTCATCTACACCAAGCAGAGATATGTCACCACCAGATCTAGGCCAGGGAATGAAGTCAGACCTAGAGACAGAGAAGCAAAAAAGGCCAAGAGGCCACAAGGAAATATGTGGGAACTACCCAGTGATAAGTCAGGGGTCATGTAGTCTAATATCTAGACAGACAAAGAACAAGTAATTTGAGATTTACTCTGGGGGAGGTTGCTTATGCTAAAGACTTGTTTATTAGATGAATAATAATTTCAATAGACATTTGCTGGGTTCCTATTTTGTGCACTTAAGAGATATAAAAAGAACACTAAAATATCAGTGTTCTCTATCATCTATTTTTATATATAGACACACATAGATACATCTTGTGAGTACATGTGCATATGTATGCAAATACACACTCATACGTTGGAGGGGTGACTTCCATGTTTCGGACTCACTCAAGGGGCAAATGGTGGTGCTATTCCTTATGATGGGGAGGGACTCTAAATAGAGTTTAGGTTTGGCCATATTAAAGCCGAGAGTCCCTTTAGGTACACTATTTAGAGATCAAGTGGGCAGCGGGTAAACAACAACGCTGGTGCTCAGCGGGAAGCCGAGGGTATGGAAATCTGGGAGTCATCAGCATATAGACAGGATATAAAGCCCAAGGGCTAGAGGAGATAACTAAACAGAGGAGACCAGGCCCTGGACAAGATGCAGTGGCCCAGAAAAATAGACGGGAAAGTAGCCAGTGAGTCCAAGGAAAAGCGAGTCATTGCAATTTTATGCAAGTCAGAAGAAAGAAACAGCTGAGGGAAGAGGGAGCCCTGAAATCGTAGGCGCTGCTGAGAGGCCAGGGCAGATGAGGGTATAAATGTCACCACTGGATTTATCATCGAGGTGACGGGTGGTATTTACCTACCCCGTGTACTTTTCCTGGGCTCATATTTTCCTGACATTGAGCATGTACGTAGTAAATGATCGTTAGATATCCGCAGAGCAGGGGGAAGGAAAATGGGAGGGAGGGAGGGTGGCTGAATTAAAATAACAACAACAATAAAACCTGATAAAGGTAAATTATACCTTCTTCTCACCTAGACAAAAACTAGTATTTGGTTTTGTGAGATGTTGGTTAGGGAATGAAACCATAAGCAGCAGCCTTCAGATCAGGGCTCGCAGCAGCAGGTTTAAGGGACCCTGGCTGACCAGCGGGCAGCACTTGAACTTTATGAACTATATATAATGGTGGGGTTTTATACAGATCTCCTATAAATAGTCAGATGTCCAGGAAGAAAGTGGCAGTCGGCAAGCTTGGTTGTAGAATACCTCCCTCCTTCACGGCCGGGCCTGGGAGCTACTTCATTCATTTATCGCTTTTCACAGACGCGACTCCTTGGCAGGACTCCCAGCTTTCACGCCTCCGGCAGGCTTAGCCGTGGGCCTTCTCCCCTGCTTTCTCTGAAACTCTGTTCAGGGGGCTGTGGTTGAGATTGGCCATTGTTTGAAAGAAATTAAGAGATAAACAAAGACTGAGCAGCTGCTCTGATGCTTAAGACAAGCTGCCTTCAACGTGCTAGTTGGCACCTGGCTGGCAGAGCCCAGGCTGGTTCAGTTTCTCCGCTTCTGCGATTGTGGATCAGTCGGTCGTCGCGGTGCGGGGCAGCGAGAGGGCGGACATCTGTTCCCTACATTGGTGATTGAATTCTCTTAATACTTTAGTATCATTGTGTTCTAATTATTTTATTTTTCAATTACAATTGATATTTAATATTATGTTAGTTGTAGGTATAAGATATAGTGGTTAGACATTTATATAACTTATAAAGTGATCCCCCTCTCACCATACATAGTTATTACAATATTATTGACTATATTCCCTATGCTATACTTTACATCTCCATGATTATTCTGTAACTATCAATTTGTACTTCTTAATCCCGTCACCTTTTTCACTGATCCCCCCCAACACCCCTCCCATTGGACAACAGTCAGTTTTCTCTGTGAGTTTATTTCTGTTTTGTTTGTTTGTTTATTTAGGTTTTTTTAAAGATTCCGCATATGAGTGAAATCATGTTATTTGTCTTTCTCTATCTGACATAAAATAGAATGGAATCTTACCAATGGACCTAGAGGTTATTATGCCTAAGTGAAATATCTTTCTATTTTTATTTGGATGTTTCTGTAGCACAGGTAGAGGTT
This sequence comes from Miniopterus schreibersii, assembly GCF_964146895.1. Classification (NCBI taxonomy): domain Eukaryota; kingdom Metazoa; phylum Chordata; class Mammalia; order Chiroptera; family Miniopteridae; genus Miniopterus; species Miniopterus schreibersii. Next base: position 61,599,453 of record NC_138111.1, on the reverse strand, counting down.
ATCAGTTAGTTTGGTCTCGTAGTGGCATTCGCTTTCCCAGCTCCTGACGGACAGCTTACCTTGTAGCTTCAGGCAGAATAAATAGAACAAGTGCGTGCAGCAGCAACTTTGATTTCCTTTACCGGTCCTTGTTTGTTGTTGTGGTTTTTATCACATTTGGGAGGTTATAGAACCCTGTGAGATTCTGCATTATCTATGAATTGCTTCCCTAGAAAAGGGGAGTTTATCAACTCCGTTTACGGACAGATCAACTCGGAAATTCTGATGGTATGGACAAGCTAACCTGGCTTCAGAATCACCGTGGACCTGGGGATACAACTGAAAACGCAGCTCCTTTGGCCATGCTAAGTCACAATTTCTGTGCTCGTTAAAGGTTTGAAACCTTGTCATAGTACAATCTGAGTGATCCTGCCCCGGACACGTGGACCCTCGATTAAAAGGTCTTAGTTAGCGGTACCCTCCCTAAGAAATCCAATAAAAATACTCTTTTACCTAATTCCTTCTCCTAACCTCTTCGCTCTCTTCTCCCCACCCCATCACTACCCTCGACCCCTTATACACACACACTACTTAGGGCACGTGCGCGGGGTGTGCACAGGGCACACACGGTGCCCTCCTGCTCCCCACCCAGGGGCCGCCTTGGTCACAACAGCTTCAAGCTCCCTTTTCTCCATGAAATATCAAGCACTGGTTGAAGCACTGGAAACTGAATCATCTTTTAAATCTTGCTTCTTTCCCTCTTAATTAATATTAGGAAAATAATCACTGTTTTGGCTGTCTTTCACTTAGGACTAGCTCGGGAAGATATATAGACTAACCCCAGGAACTCTGTTCTCAGCCTGCACCCAACACAAAATTGCCCTCAGAATGTGAACTTTCTAACACAAAGCCTCTAATCTTGCAGCAATTTTCTTTTTCTTTTTTAAATGTATCTTTATTGTTGAAAGCATTACAGATGTCCCCTTTTCCCCCCATTGATCCCTTCCACCCAACATCCCCCCCACCCTACCCCACCCCACCCCACCCCACCCCACCCCCAGGCCTTCTCCACACTATTGATACAACATTTTAGATCCACCTTCTGTTTTCTTTTCTTTTCTTTTCTTTTCTTTTCTTTTCTTTTCTTTTCTTTTCTTTTCTTTTCTTTTCTTTTCTTTTCTTTTCTTTTCTTTTCCTCTGCCCCTATTCCTAGTCTTAAGCAGTTACTTAAGATATGGGGTTTCCTTAGAAGCAGTTAAAGGTGGGTTGTGTTCCAAAAATCAATTTGAAAGTCCTTTGTATTAAACCTGGAGCATGCTGTATCATGGTAACCATACATAAATGGTGGTATGCCACCTCAGCTTGGAAGGCCTCCTTCACCCATCGCAGTGGGAATAACATTATTTCTTGATTCTGGGAAAAGGGAACCATGTGCTATAGAAATGGTGGCCATTTCTGCATTTTTCTTGGCTTGCCCCCCTATTAAAACATTGTCTTTAAAAACTATGAGAATGTCGAGGAAATTTTTGACATCTTTCTGACTGCCTCTTACATCAAAAAGTGATAGGAAAAAAAATCAATCAATTTGAGGTTATACAGGAGAAGATAATACTAAACTTTTCTTTCCTGAAGTAGAACTTTTCCCAGGCGAAATGATAGGAAAGATAGGAGTCCCAGTCTATCCCTCTGGCCCTATCACCCCTGCCATTGCAGTTCCTCCCTGGTTGGAGGTGGCGGTAAGAGAGCGTGGCCATTCATTAATAAGGGCAGTTTATATATTTGATGTTCACAAGTCAGGATATGCTTCACCTGAGAGAAGGAAACAACTTTGTCAAAAAAAAAAAAGTGGGTTGTATTTTATTTGTTCCTGGAAGGAGTTACCTGAACTATTAAAGGAACAGGTAGTCAAATGTAACGTTCACTCACACAGAAAGAGAGGCCCAGAGGAAATAAGTAAAAATTAACTCTGAGTTAGCCTGGGGGCGGCTCATTTGAAAATCCCTTCAGCCATTTATTTCCACATAAAGGTTTTGAGATTTGGATTGCACAGAAGAAATGATTTGTCGAAGAAATGATTTGGCATTTTTAAGAAGGGCCAAGTAGAATCATTTAGAGTCCAAAGCAAAGAGCAGAGAAAAATTTTAAAGGACTCATAAACCTCTTCTAAAGAGCAGGTAATTCCAAGCCTGGGTAGCTGAGACCAGGAGCTATGAAAGCATATGAGGCGACCACTACAAGGGAACAAGGTACAGATGCAAATCATAGTTTGGAATTAGAAGGCAGTTACCCAGTACTTCAGGGGTTTGGTGTTTTAATTTTTTTTCCCCTCTAGTTTTAGCTCAAGATTAAATCTGAATTTTAGACTATAGAAAAGCCTTAGAGATCATGGTATCATGGGTTAAGGAGTTATCAATTACACGCCACTGTCTACATTAGTAAGTATGCATGTACTGCGAAACATAAAAGGTGTGTAGCCCATTCCTTCTCTCCTTAATCTTAAAGTACTATGCCCACCCCACATCTTTACTATGAACTCTAGACTTTAAATACGCATTGCAAACTTGAAGTGTCAGAAATTGGTATCCTGATCTTCACCCCCAGTTTGGGTTAATGCCAGTTCTCTTCATCTAGTTAGTATAAGCCCAAACTTTGGAGTCATCTCGGAATCCCCTCCTTATCTTCCATCCATCAGGAAACTCTGACGACTCTTCCTTTAAAATATGCCCACATCTGCCGCTACTTCTGTCCTCATCTCAGCCACCACTATCTAGTTGCTGGAAGATTGCTTAGTCTCCTAACTGGTCTTCCTGTGTGTTGGGTTGTAACCACTTCCAGAGTTTCCCGGGGTGATTGGGAACCGACCCCCTCACAGGGATGGCAGGGAGAGACCGAGGAAAGGGCAGCCCATCCAAATGGTACGGGGCAGGTTTGACAAGCAAGGCAACTTACAAGGCTTGTCTTGAGTGTCCACAAACGCTACAGGAGTAGATCCCGGCACCCACTCACCAGAATCTTGAGAATCTATGCAGGGGCCCTAACTGGGGTCAGTCACACACCAGGCCCAGACAGTCTCAACACCACATTTCTATGTCAAGGCTGTGTCCTTGGAGCAGCTTCTGGGAGCAGGGGAAGGCAAGCAGCACACACATTTCAGAGCACAGGGGAGGAAGCTGGGACCCTTCAGTTGCCTGGGTCCAGCTCTCTGGGACAAACCACCCGTCACGCCTTCCTGACGACCTTCCCCAATACCGAGCCTACCATTGACCCTTCAGTCTGTCCTCAGCAAAGCAGCAAGAGAGATCCTATTAAACGTATTTGAGATCACATAATTCCTCTGCCCTGAACCTCCAATACTTTGTATCTCACTCCAAGTAAAAAGAAAAGAAAAATCACAACAGCCTATAAGGTCCTGAGGATTTTTGTCGGTCATTTCTGTGACCTAATCTGCTACTACACTTCTCCCTGCTCTTTCTCTCCGGCACCCTGGCCTCTCTGCTGTTTGTTGACCATCCAAGGGCTGCTCTCACCTCAGGGCCTTTGCACCTGTGTTTCCTCTACCTGGAACTATTTTCTCCCTAGATATCTGTCTGGCTACTTCTCTGATCTTTTTAAATATTTACTCATTTAAATATTCCTGGGCCACCTTATATAAAATTATAATTCCACACCTCCCGACCACCCCTAACACTCCCTACCCACTGTCCATGCTTTAGTTTTCTCCATAGAATCTATCTCTGTATAGCCTATTATAGAGTGCTCTTGTTTATTTTGTTCATTGTCTGTCTCATTCTTCTAGGACATAAGCTTCATTGAAATAAGAGATTGTATTTTCTCTTTCATTCACTGCTGAGGCCTTCAAAAGTATTTGCTGAATAAAGCACTTCTCCCATTTATGACTGCAGTTCCCTAAGCAGACACTGGAACAATAGCTCTACTTGTACCTCATAGTACCACAGAGTAAGATAAGAGTTCCTGTGGGTCTTACCCTCCATTCCATAGGAGCCTCTTGTCATTTAAAGAAAATTGGTTTGCATAGAAGTGTCCCTCTTTCCAGACTTCTCCAGTTCCTCTATTAGACGGGGTCACAGCAAGCACAGAGGTCAGGAAGGATGTGAATGACCCAGTGAAGGGAGACAAATAGGAACCCCTCTCGGATCTAGGATCTCAGATGCAGTAAAGTCACTTTTGCCCCTTTTTCCCTCTAGAAGCACAAAAGAAACCTGAGCCCACATATGTTTGTGTGGGCCCTACAAACCCAGCCTGAAAATAGAACCTGGTACCTAGAGTGCTTGGAAGGAAGGAGATGCATTTGCTAACCCCAGGGTGTCGGGTGTGCTTCTCTCAAAAGTCAGATCATACAATTAGCTCAAGGAGGCAATGGCACGAAGTTGGATCCAGAGTAGTATGATGGGGCCGGAATCAGAGGGTGGAAGTAGGTTCTGGCCAGATAAATTGAGGATGGAGGAAGGTAGGTGGTGAAAGACAAGTCCCAAAGAATCTAACATCTGTGATGAAAAGTCTCTGCTCTCTGATTTTACCCAATCTATCTAGATAAGATAATTTAGTGATAAAAACCTGGGCTTCCTAAAGCAGGTAGCCTTTTCTCACCTTTATGTCTCAAAACATAGTCTTAGAAATGACTCATATATAAGTTCTCAGCCAGACCCTAAGATATGAAAGTGCAGATTCCTGACCACTCCTTAGAATAAGGGATTCAGAACAATGTCTAAAAACTATTTTTAAAAGTCTTCCAGTTAATTCCTGTAGACTCTAAGGTCCTAGGAGTGTCTTTAGCCATCAAAACTTCTGATGTGGCTACAAAAAGAAATCTCTGAGGGGAAAGAAATGCTAGGAATTATATATTCCGGCAGTCCAATTTCCCAAACTGTATTCCGGTCTTGTAATGGATGCTAATAGTGAGGAGTGGGGGTGGGGACTCTCTTGGACAAATACACTTGAGCAAAACTTGATTTAAGACCATTGCTATAGGGCTCCTCACAGCCGTTTACAATGTATACTCACCGTGATACACCATGAAGGAAAAAAAGTGGGTAACTTCTACACGATTTTTCTTACTATTTTTCTCCTGAATCAAACAGAATTACGCAGAGTGAGTTTTCTAGGAAACATATTTGATTAACGTTGGCACAGTGTTGTGGCATTTATGAGACAGAATTTATTACAATTACAAAGGCATGTAAGGGAGCCTCAAATGTTTCACATTGCACAGAACATTGAAAAAATTAAAATTTCCATAGCAAGATGTCGTTGCTCACCCTTTGTTACACACACAGGGGCAAATTCTGGCTGAATGGGTTATCCCTACCAAACTTACATACCTTTAAAGGAGACCCAGCAGAGGGCAAAGCTTAGATCAAAGGAGTAACTTACAAAGGATCCTTTCTTGAGAAAAGCAGCGCCCAGGCTGGGTGAGGGTTCAGAGTAGCCGGGCCTTCCTGGCGCTTCTCAGAGCAATCACCTGCTTCACCTACCTGTAAATCCAGCTCTGATCTGTCTCTCCCAAGCTCTGGAAAGAGGTTATTTTTAAAAATTTCCTCCTGTCTTTCACCAGCCACCACATCATTAGTGTGCTCTCCAGAGAATGGAGACTTTGTACGTGAATGTTTGCCTCCTGGGTCAGACGGAGCAGCAGATGTTTCCTCGTGCCGTGTGTAGGGCTACAGTCACTTCAGGCCTTTTTCGTCTTGTTTTCTTCCTGAAAATTTAACTTCTCCTTTTAGAAGAGATTTCCATATACTCTGTGAATTATGTCCCCAGCTTGTCTCTCTACCTTTCTGTGTCTGTCTGTCTGCCTCTCAGGGTTGGTCTCGCCCCCCTCCTTTGCTCTCTCTCTCTCTTTCCCTCTTTCCCCTTCATTTAGATAAACCAGACTGTCAAGTTCAGTTTTAAAAGTGAAATGTAAGAATAGCACAGCCTTAGGCAAAACAGTGAGTAGTAGAAGTGGTAGCAGGAAAATGTGGGCTTTAGTGTCAGACCAGATGTGCCTCATCTGTCACTCGTTGGCTAGTAAGTCACTTCAGAGCTCTGGGTGCCGAGAAAGAGGGCGGTGGCTATTGCTGGGAGTGTAGAGAGGATTAGTGCCACAGCATCCAGGAAAGCGCCTGAAATGATCTCCCCTTTCCCTCCCACCACCTCTTGACTCATTTCTACTACCTGTAGGGGGCGTCCCCTCTTTTTTTTTTCTCTTTTTTTTTAAATCTTTTATATATCTTTTTATTGATTTCAGAGAGAGGAAAGGAGAGGGAGAGAGAGAGAGAAACATCAATGATGAGAGAGTCATTGATCGGCTGCAGCCCACAACAGGAGCATGTGCCCTGACCGGGAATCGAACCCCGATCGCCTGGATCCTAGGTCGACACTCAGCCACTGAGCCACGCCCGGCCGGGCAGGCGTCCCCTCCTTGATCACACTCCTGGGTCCCCCAGAACTTTCCCAAGTAGGTTCTGGAGGCCACTTCATGGTAGCCCTGGCCAGTCTCGCTCTTTAATCCAGTCACAGGACGGCCAGTAGGTTTCCTGCAAAGCACCGCTGCAAAGGTCGGTGATGGCAGCCGGGAGAGCTGAGCTGAGAAGGTGGCGAGGCCGGCCGGAGCTCTAGGACAGGAGCAGCATGATCGGGTGGTCATGTCTTTTGCAGAAGGACATTGCAACATCGGAACTTGCCAAACCTGTTTCCTCTCTTTTTTCCCCCAAGTAATTTGTACTATGCTGACCCCATCTTCTTGGGCCTTGCTGTAGCCTTGCAAAATAGCATGTTTCTACATGAGCTCATTCCCAAGAAGATTGTAGTTTTGGCTGACGGTACCCTGTATAAGCCCTTGCAGGGCCACTTACATCTTTACAGGCTAGATCTAAATCTAACAGTGGGATTTCGTGCAGTGTCCTTGCAACAGCTGCCCCTTTACCTACCTCCCCTCGCCTGCTGTAAGGTCTCTGGTGCAGTCTCTCAGTCCAGCCATTGCTGCGTGAAAGCCACTGTGGACACTGAGTGAACGTGTGGTCGGATTCCAATACGACTTTACTCACAAAAGCGTGCAGTGACCCAGATCGCATCCACTCGTTATGGTTGCTGACCCCTGCAGAAAAGCTACATGTCTGTGCACAGAACTCACCCGTGATTCTGGTCGCCGGGTCACCAATTGGCCCTGCTGCTGACAATCGCGGAGAAATCAGAACACGCCTTATTGTTCTGTGGCCTCCAGTGAACTGTAAGCAGGGCATGGACCTTGCTGTCAGAATGGAGGTAAAGAGAGCTAAGTAGAAAGGGGCAGCCAAGGGACTGGCCTGCTTCTGCCTTGCCTAAGAATAACCCCGGTGATAACTGCGCTAGTGCTAAACAGAGGGGAGAATTTGTGAATGCTTTTCACGCACATGTGGGTTTATATACATATATAAGAGATATTTAAAATTTGTTTGAAAATCCACAAAATAAAAAACTTTACGCTAATTAATAGGACAGAAGCCCCAGCAAAGTGCTGTTGAGTTCACTGGACACCGTGTTTATCTCTGAAGATACACCCGGCCCTGCAGCAACCAAAAGAAAGTCCACCTGCGGGAGTCAGCACATGGAATGGGGGTGGCCCATGGTGGCAAATGAGGCAGGTTCTGCCCTACTTTCCAGGGCTTTTCTTACCTTGGAGTGTGCCTGTGGTTTGCAGGAAAGTCATCCGGTTTTGTTTGTTTGTTTGTTGTTTTTATTAAATTTATTGGGGTGAATATGGTCAGTGTGAACATACAGGCTTCGGGGTGTTTTGGCTTTAATCTACCGCCAGGCACCAGCAGACTCCTCCTTGCCCAAGGCCATAAAGTGAGTGGCAGTCAGTGATGGGGACGGAAAGGACAGCTGTGAAGGCTAATGCTGTTCCAGACTGTTAAAGCGGCGATCACCTAAGTTGCGCTTTTAATAAAACATTCAAAGAAGAAAATAGCTGATTCACTTCCAAGGTTTATTTTAGGAGCTAGTCGATTCTTTTTTGTTTTCTAATTTAATATAACAAAGCGTTCCAGTCACAATGGCCTGTCTAACAGGCACTCTTAAAATCACATTTTAACCAGGAAGGGCAAAAGTAAGAAAGAGGAAACAAAATGAGCAAGACATTGAAAGCTAGGTTTCTGTATGATTCAGTAAATACGCTAACATACTGTATATCTGGTTTATGATATAAAAGAAGACGAGCTAAGGTGGATGCTTCCGCACACACAGTGGTCCGGCTCTAAGAGACTCTATTTGCCATGCTATAAATTCTTTTAAGTATCAACTTCCAATAAAATATGGGAGGGTCATTAAATAAGTGGTTCTAGCAGACACCAACTCCATGTATTATAGAAAAAATTAACACTTGCTCCCAGCTGCTACTCGATTCATGTTAGTGGGCTTTATTATAGCTTCAGAAACTGTATTATCCTTTGAATCTCAATTTATCTCCTTTCAAATCTATTTGGCTGATGTGAAAGGTGAAAACTGATAGAGCTCAATGGAGCATGGATTCAGAAAAATTGAAAATGGGGTGCGTATTATATCCAACTTAAAACTAAGCTAATAGAAGTGATGTTGCTGCACTGGTCTGTTCACTTGACTCCTCTTTCCCACTGCAAAGTTTCTTGGATTAGAAACCTTCCAGCTATCAATAATAATGCCTGTGATATGCATTTGACTAGAATCAATTATATTGTAATCGCTAGAACAAAAACGCGAGAATCCAGCTATGAAAAGAACATGTTTATAGAGAAAATCCACAGTTTAAAGGGACCATAATTTTCAGTATCAGCTTTAACTTGCAAAGATGGAGAGCAATGTTCTCTGAACATTGGGAAGATAATTTCCTGTTATCACCGAAGCTCTGTGCATGTTTCTTCTCTGGTTATCAAATCTTATTTCTGAGATGAATATTAATGCTTGTAGCACCTTAAAACCAAAACCTCTGGTGTCTAAATTAACTGGAATTATTTATCCATATTTAACACCTAGCAAGTTTTGCAGAAGCATCCATTGCCGTTCTGTTATATATTTTTAAGGCATTCATTCATATGAAGCATTTCACCCTCCAAGTTCAGGGAGACTGTAAGCTGTGGCTTCAAGTTTCCTCTCAATATCTAAGAGCCGAGGTGCTCTAATACAATGTGTACACTGTCTTCTCTGAGTTGTAATTTAAGTTTTATCACAACTGCGGGAGCTGCTCCTGTCTGCAGCTTGATTTCACCCACTGGCTTGTGCCCTGAAGTGTCAGGCAGATGGACAAGGCTGTGCCAAGCAGTTTCAGCCTGTTAAAGCTTGGGGAGCAAGGCAGAGAGGAAGCAATGGAAAGCTGATAGTTGAGGATAATTTACAAGTAGGCTTCATGGCTCCAAGGACTTCAGGATCTGTCCTGAGGGCCATAAAAGGAAGAAACATCTCCTTTTGCATAGTTTCTTGGGTGACTTCAAAATCCCTGATGGAGATTGGGAGGTCTAAAAGGGGTGATGCCCTTCTTGAAAAAGATGAATGAAAATGCAAAGAGTAAGCGGTTGGCTGTACAGTAATCAGTTATCGGCGGTGTCACCTAACCGTGCAGGAGTAAGGCCTCCAGATCACCTACTATTTGGGCTGGAGCATCTTTGTCTATAAAGTGAGGCTACTACTGAAATTTAGTTTGTACAGTTTTATAAGAATGAGATGAAGTGCCCAGCAAGGCGCCTGGTGCCTCGGAGTTCTGAATCCATTGTCTTTTTATTACTCCTACTCTTTTATTCCCAACAGAGTAAATCATAACAATGTCTCCTGGGCATTTAGTATGTTTCAGGCCCTGTGGCAAGCTTTACCTTCATCATTACATGTAATGCACAGAACAACCCCATGAAGTGGGTGCTTCTTTAACTTCCATTCAACAGAGGAAGATGCTGAGGCTCAGAGAGGAGCTTGAAGGTTAGTAATGGGTTGGAGATTTGGACATTTATCTATTAACCCAGAGCTTCCTGAAGCATCTGACTGTGGGGAATTAAAAGATGTTAATTCCGATTCCCCTGGCAGTCCTGGGAGTGGCGGGGCTGCTGCAGAGTAAAACATTGTTTAAAATTTGGCCAATTTCTATTCAATTCAGAACCCTTTTGTAAGCCCCATTTCAGCAGCTAGTTATACACAGGGTTTTTTGCCTGTTTCTACTAGAATGTGTACTGAAGGATATCATATTTTGCAAAGATTGTCTATAATTTTAACTAAATACACAGCACAGTATGGAAATCTTATCAGAAGATAACAGAAGGAATCCTTCATGTTGAAGCAAGACATTCCCACTCTGTAGCTCCATGCCCATGTTTTCATAATAACATTTGCATTTATACAGCCTCTGAAATTTAAGGGATGCCTAGGCCTTGGTAAATGCCACCTCAATCAAATCGGGACGCAGGTGGCTTGACATGTGGGTAAGTATTATGGCACTAATTTTACAGGAAAGGTCACCAAGGGGAGGTCAGAACCATATCTTAATTCATATTCTTGTAGGGAGTTGTAAGGAAAGATTGAAAACGTTATTTTTGAGATTTAAATAAATGACTAGCATATATGAAGTACAGGCTGCTGACACCAAGTTCAGGAATGAAGACTACGTGGGTTTTTGTTTTCTGTAAAAGCACAGAGAGCCTGAGTAATTGGGTACTGAGCCATCAATCAAGAAGAATTTATGCTGAGTCTTTGGTGTGCTGAGCAGATCCTAAATATTCATGTGTTGTAATTTCCTCATTTTGCAATATGGTAATAATAAAACATATCTGCCTCATTGGGTTGTTACAAGGATTAAGTGAAATAATGCATGTGAAAGCATTTTCTAAATGTGAAATATACAAATGTCAGCTATTTTATTAAATTCAGACAATTAAAACCTTTATTGAGCATAATCCACTTGATAATAGGAATCCAAAGACCACTATGTAGGCTACGTTACCCTCAAGGATATTACTGTCTAATAGAGAAGATGTGTATCTTATCTAAACAATTAAAATTCAGTGTGAAAACGGCTACTGTAGACTTGTAGACAAAGCACTTTTGTGCTGTAGAAATAAGAGTTACAATTAATTCAGGGCAAAGAGGCCATTTGTTCAAGAAGTTTCCAGTGAGAGTGTTGTATTGAGATTTCTCTGAAAGCTGTGATGTAAGTCTTTCAGAAAGAAAATTTCCTAGACAAGGACATCGTCGATGGAAGGACTGTGAGCATCAGTACAAAAGCGTGACAAAGGCACTACGCTCTTGGGACTGACTGTCAAAGGCATGTGAGGAACTAGGAGGAGATAAGTTTAAATGATAGATTTGAAGGTTCTGTGTGAAGTCTTTTGAATGTAATACTTAGGAGAGTTTTATCTTGAATACTATGAGGTATCTTGGAATATTTTCAGCAGGGAAGACACATCTTTCTTTTTCTTTTAAGAGAGGTAAGAGTGAAGGTGATGTCATCTCTGCCCTTAAGATGTTTATCTTCAGACTGAGAAGGTCATAGCAGTGAGGAGGTTATATCCATATATACACAGGCATGTTGGCTCCTTAACAATCTTCAGCATCAGGACCAGAACCTAAGAGCTTCATCTGAAGTGTGCATATATCAACCGTATCAGTTTACTACTTGAGATCCGTGAAGTCTCATCTGATGACCATAGTTTATACTCAGACCCCCTTTTCTCTGGTATCTTACTGTATGTACTAAGTTACATTCAACATTAACTTGAAGATAAGAACATAAACCTATACCTTGGGTCATTTTAATGACCGCATTATAACAAAGTCTCGGTAACTGGTTTTGATCACTATGTTTGAATTTATAATAATGACAGATAATACTAATTTTATTGCCCCAGACTCATGAGTGAAGGACAGAAAGTTACTGAATAGAAAAAATTAGCATTATCACTAACTAAATGCCAAATGATGACACTGCCTTAACAAGGGCTGTACAGAAACTAAAATAGAGAAAAGCAGTCAGAAAATTTATTTCTTTATTAACTGTACAAGTATTTATCGGGCACTAATCATGTGCAGGATTTTACATCTAGGATAGAGCAATTAACAAAATAAACAAGGCATCTCTCACCTGGCCCCTTCTCTCTCTCTCTCCCTAAACTTACATTACATAAGACAAGACAGTTTAAGCATGTCAAAAAGCAAAAGAGCCTTCCCTAGCAATGTCTTCCATATTCTAGTTACAAATGGTGGTTTTGCTTTCAAAAACTAAATATCATTTGTTGTACTTAATTTGTTAATTCTAATTTTATTGGATTTTCAGCCTTATTTTCATTTAATTTTTAAATTTATTTTTATGTTATAGTTGTGTATTTATGTCTTTAAGCATTAGTAATTTAAATCTGGCTAATCGTATGAATTGACATAATTTTAGTTAGCTCAAATTACATTGATTTTTTTTCTTAAAAAGGATCCTAAATCTGAAAAATATTATTTAATACATCATACATACTCCTCATGTGGCCTAATTAGGAACAGGGCATACTCTATGTTTAATAACCTCCAAGATTGATAACAATAACAGGAAATATAGGACAGTTAGCAAATTTGTAGATTTCTGTGTGGTTTTTCCATTTCAAAGGCTACTCTTTGGAGGGCTTCTGCTTTATCTGTCAATATAGAAGTTTGAAGAACACAACAAGACAGAAGGTGACTTTGTCAGAATTCCCAGTTGGCCACACAGGTGGCCAGACCATTCTAGGCATGACCTTCATGAATTCACCCTAATCAAGGATTTCCCCTCCATTGTGCAGACCCACAAATCTGACTCATACATGCATAGAGAGTAGGGAGGTGTCTCCCCCACTCCAAACACAGACACAGTCGCTCATCATAATGCCCTATAGTTGATTTGTGACCAGAAGTCTGCTTTGGAGCACCTGGAACCAGATCCAAAAGAGTTTGTCATATGATACCAATGCCCAGTGACATCAGGCTTCGGTACCCGGACACCTCATTTCATGGTGAACATGCATCCGCTGACAGAAGCAGCAGGACTGCAGCCTTGGCGAGGGTGCCCCTCTCCTAGAGGCAGTTTGGGGGAGCCCTAGGACCCTTTGCCTCTGTGAAGGTCATTTTTCTCTTTCTGTCATTGGCCAACCTGTTCTCCCCTCCCCTCCACTGACTGGCACATTTTGTCAATAAATACGTTTATCCATTCAATAAGCTTCATTATATGACTGCAAGTCATTCTTTAAAGTGCTTTCATTGAAGCATTAACTTCATAAAGATTTATTGAGTACCTTCCACAGAGCAGAGACTGGGCCAGGTGGGAAATAGATACGGTTCCTACTCTCACAGAGCTTACAGCCCCCTGGGAGGTGCACCCGTGTCCAGGAGGTCAGCGTGCAGTGCCATGTGTGCTGCGACGGGAACATAGGGTTCAACGAGACAAGCGAGGTTCATAATAGATGCGAATCAGAGTCTTCTCCCTGTGTGAGGTTATGTCTGGGCTGAAATATGAAAGTTCAGCAATCCTCTTCTGAGCAAGCAGCCTTGGGAATAGCTTAGCAGAAACGTGGTATGTGCATTATTTTCATTGCTCTGTTACCCTGTGAAAATCCAGCCTTGGTAAGCCCTTATGTCATGTGTCCAGTTTGATTTCTTAACAAGTATTTACTTTATTGTCTTTTAAGTGAAAAAATCTCTACTCTTTAGAGTATAGATTTCTTCAATTTGGATATAATTTCCCTTAGCTTGGTAGACTACAAGGAATTAATAAAACCTCTAAGCAAGGCTGCAATAACCAGCCATTTTTAGTACTCTGTCCATATTTTAGCTATTGAACAAGTAAGTGGACAGGGAAGTTTAGGTTTGATGACTTAAATGAATAATTTGTACCCCTAAAAGCTACAGGGAATGACCAGTGGCTAAACAAGATAAAACATATCAGGTGCAGTACACATCAGACTCTCAATATATACGTACTAAGCTAAATAAATTAATGAGAAATACCTCCTCATTAATTATACACACAGCAACACTGGAACATTCTGATAAGGATTCTGTGGTTACGAGGCCTGCGTGTCAGAGCACTTGTATTGTACAGCATTTCTAGATCGGGACTGATAGTTCATGGGTTCTCTGCAGAGAATAATCATCAATAGTTCAAACGGATGGTGCTCCGTTCCCTTTGGGACAGCCTCTGCCTTGGAAATGCACCTTCTCGCTACCTGGTGGGAGATATGCTGCTTGTCTCACGGTCTCCTGGTTTCTGTGTATAAGCCTCAATAAAGAGGGTTTTTTTTTCTTTTCTTTAGACTTTTTTCCTCCTGTTATATCTCTCTTTCCAGCTTTTCACTCCCCTAGAGTTCAGCTATCACTGTATCAAGTCCTACAGAATGAGAGAGAAGGTGGCAGCTATAAATGCACTTTAAGGAGAGTTCACCTGCCAGGTCTTTTTGGAACCGGAGGTGAAGAATGTGGGGAAAGTGAAGCAGAGATGTCGACAGAGTATTATTAGATGTTTAATTGTCATTTTCTACTTCTAACTCACTCCTAGCTTCAGTGTTCCAATAGCATCTCATTTTTATACAGGAAAAAAAGACACTTGAAATAGTTCAGCTGTCTTTAAAACTACAATCAAAGAAAGGATTTTGGAGGGGAAACTGCCGCTGCTGAATTGGAGACTTCAGACTACACAGTTGTAAAACAGTTGAGCACCCAGGGGATGAGTCTCATAGCCACAATCAAAAGGAATAGTTTCAGCAAGTTTCTAATGATGTAAGTTGGACTCCAGGGGGTGGGCGTCCCATTACTGCAGTCTGCGGGTGCTGGAGAGGTGAGTTGTGTATGCATGGAGGCATTAGGCCTTAGGCAAAAGGCAGTATTTCAACCCGTGTTCCCTTCCTTAATATTTATTTGTAGAAGATGATAAAGGAAGAGAATTCTGTAAAAGGCAGAGAGAGAGAGAAAGAGAGAGAGAGAGAGAGACAGAGAGGGGGAGAGACAGAGGGATGGAGCTAGAAGAAAGAGCTACAGGAAAAAAGAATATTTTTTTAATCATGCCTAAAGACAATGAATGGAAGGCAGGCCGACCCATCTCAGCGCTGTGTACTACTGGAATCCTTTCTTTATCCTGCCTTAGTCCCTGGAAGTTTGTCTTCTAAGTTCCTTTTTCATATATAAACTTGTGGGCTTGATGATGGACTCACTATTCAAGGATTAATGTGGTTTTAATCACAGAAATTTCCAACATGTAGGTTAAGATTACCCCAGTGTTGAAATGTTTAAAGTGAAGACAATGAAGCTTCCTGCTTGGCTGGGTTCTTACATGGGCGCAGTGAGATGATGGGCGGGGGTGGGTCCCACAGGCCCCGTGAGTGCTCCGCTGTGCCAGGTGGAGCAGCAACAGCTGCTGCGGGGACAGGAGGTGCTGGCTTTATTGTATTTCAGCCATGAGGGCTTCCCGAGACCCAGAGGTCTATTTCTTTGGTCTCAGTACAATGTTGGAACTGGGAGGGGGAAAATGACAAAAAATTATTGAGCAGTGAAAGCCCAGTTTTTCTGTTTCCTCATAGTCTCTGCCCCCCACCCCTCTCTCCAGACTCAGGCTGTACTTGATTTTGGTTTATAGTGGTGATTATGGCCCTGATTCTACAAGAACTTTCAACTTGTCGCACACCTAACACCAGTACCTTAATAACCAAAACCAGATGTTTGGAAGATAAAGGTACTTTGCATACTTCATTAAAATAAGAAACTTGAAATACAAAGATGATCCTGGATTTTCTAGGTCAAATCAATGCACTCACAGGGTGCTTATAAGGCAGACAAGGAGGCAAGAGAGTCAGAGTCAGAGGAGAAGATGTGACGACGGGAGCAGAGTAAGGAGGGAGGCGGGGCCGCAAGCCAAGGAATGCAGGAAGCCTCTTGAAACGGGAGAAGTCGAGGAAACAGATTCTCCCCTACAGCCTTCAGAAGGAATGTAGCTCTGAGACCCATTTAAGACTTTTATACCCAGACGTGTAAGAGAAGAACTTCGCATTGTTTTAAGGCACTAAATTTGCAGTGATTTGTTATGGCAGCCAGAGGAAAGTAATACGCCACCCCTTTCAGAACTAGAGGCAGTTGCTAGAGGAGGTCACTGCTCCTTCCATCCTCTGTAATCTAAGACCTCAGAGAAATAAAAAGCAGCTTCTCAAAGTTCAGGGACCTCTTGCCTTACATTTTCTAGCTTTTTCCTGCCTCTGAGTAGGCTGAATGAATAGCCATTAGGTTCCTTTCACATACATGTCAGTGGAAGCTCTTTTCATTTCCTGGGGGTGATTATAATAACTACTTCGTGGGAATTTTTATGAGTATTAATTTAGATAATACATGTACGTAAAGTTACCTCTAACAATGCCTGACACAGAGGAAATGCCAGCTATTATGAAGCCTATCAGTACG
The DNA here is from genome assembly GCF_964146895.1 of Miniopterus schreibersii. Classification (NCBI taxonomy): domain Eukaryota; kingdom Metazoa; phylum Chordata; class Mammalia; order Chiroptera; family Miniopteridae; genus Miniopterus; species Miniopterus schreibersii. The sequence goes on along the minus strand of NC_138111.1, from coordinate 61,583,082 downwards.
ATGTGAAACCTTGGTGGCTGTCACTGAAATGAGTGACTAGACTGAATGAAGTCTAAAGGCCGTACACTGGTTGCACACATCCCTGACTCAAATACTTTTCTATATGTCACTCATTTACACTTCATAATAACATGGCAGGATGCACTATCCCAGTCAGATAGACGAGCAAACTGAATCTCGGAGAATATAGATAACTTGCCCAAAAGCGGGAGCATCAGAGCTGGACTCTAAATGTAAGTCATTCGGCTTTCACAGGAAGCCTCTTTCTCTGTCACTGTGCAGATGCTCAGGGCAACAGACCGCGAGTCCCTAGAGCACTGCTCCCATTTCTAAGGCGTGACGTTTTAAAAGGTGGTAATGGATATGAAAAAGCTGGGAATCACTTGAACATGAAAGCGCTGGGTATGCGAACATTGTCAGAGGTTCAGTAAATGTGCCTATTGTTACGGACTGAATGGTGTCCCCCTAAAATTCATATGCTGAAGCCCCAACCCCCATTGTGACGATATTTAGATATAGGGCCTGTGAGGAGGTGAGAAAGGTTAAATGAGGTCATAATGGTGGGCACTAATCTGATAGGGCCGGTGCCATTATAACAAGAGGAAAACAACTGTTAAAGTAGCATAAATTTTGTGATTTCCTTCCCTCCTTCCCCCACCCCAGCCAAATGGTAATTCCAGAATTAACTTGTTAAAATGAATATTTTTATTCAAGTAATAAAAAAGAAATTCTGTAAGTATACTGAATATATGTAACATACTTTGCTAGATCCTAGGTTTGCAAAAATATATGAAATACTGTTTTCCATTAAAGATATGTTTTCTTTATTTTTTCAACCCCAGTTTGCGTTTAATACCATTCCATACTAGTTTCCAATGTACGGCAAAGTGGCTGGAAAACCATGCACTCTAAAGAGTGGTCCCCCCGCTGCCCCAAGCACCCACCTGGCCCCGTACCCCGTTATCTTGACATTATCTCCATGTTTTCTTTTAAAAAAAGGAAGAGACTCCAGAGTTGCAAGCCAGGAGGAGAGCTCTCACCAAAAACTAAATTGTCCTGCCCCTGATCTTAAACTTCCCGGCCTCCAGAACTGGGAGACGGTGTAATTCCGTTAAGGCCACCAATCTATGGTATTTTGCCGTGGCAGCTCGAGCAGACTAAGAGACATAAACAATAGTGGTAGAGTGAGTTATTCCGTATTTTTTCCAACTCCCAGCATTTCAGAGTGTTCCTGTGAATAGGAAACTGTCCTTCATGTCATGCCTAGCAAACACGCACGCATTGCGCCCCCACTTGCTGGGAGTAGAGCCTGCGTTGCATAATGAGATGCAGGACCGGGAAGGGGCAGGTCACAGGTATTAGGTGGAGCTTTCAGCACAAAACGTAGGAGGTGTGTGTGTGCGTGCACGTGCATGTGTGTGCATGTGCTTACGTGTGTGTTCGTGCATTTACATGTGTGTGAGATGTATGAAGAAAAGAAAGAAAACACGGTGATGAAAGTGGCTGGATTGCATTATAGAGTGAACTGAATACAACAGTGTCTGTTGACTTCAGTCACAAGAAAAATACAGTTTTCTTGGGTGAAGCCAGGGGAAAGGAAGCAACAGGGGCGTGAGAGAAGAAAGGTTCGTAAAGGTGCCTCTGCTCCTCCAGACGATTTCCCCCTTGGGCGAACACCTGACGTCTGACTGGCTCCCTCGAAGCTGCTTCCACATTCTGGTGCTTCAGGTGGTTGCTGCAACAGAGCCGGGGTCACCCCCCAGTCCTGCTGCTTAGACTTGAAGCGCGTGCATGACCAGTGATAATCTGAGGGACAAGGCAGCTGGGTGGCAACGGTAAGGAGAACAGATAGGAAGGTTCAGCGATGGAATTTTCCTAGGACTGAATCTTCACTTTGCAAATAACTTGCTTGACCACTGGAAGGCATTAAAAGATCCTTCGTCCCACTTTTTCTGAACCACAGATTCTTGCTTTCCTCTGGGGAAGGCCCTGCAGTGACTGTCACCATACTTGCCGAGCCTGTCTCCCTCTCTCCATCCTTAACGCTGCTGTGTACGGTTAGTCCATTGTCACCTAACGGCGCATCCACATTCCAATCGTCGTCTCCAGCGGCAGATAGGATCCTGCGACTCCCTGTGTGAAAGCTTCAGTGACTCTCCCTTATCCTCCGCGTCAGGTCCAGTGTCTCCCTTCCAGCTACCATTTCACTTTTCAGTCCTGGCTCCCATTCTGTATGTACTTTATGTCCTTGACTGTGTATGATATATGTTTATTTATTTGCCTCTTGTCTGCCCCCATCATAAATTATGAGCTCCATAAAGACAGGAATTTTTGTTCATTTTATTTGCTGCGAAATCACCAGAACCTAGAGTAGTGCCTAGGTGCATAATGAGCACTTGGATACATATTTTAACAGATAAATTAGTAAATAACACATTTTGAAAGAATGAAAGGGTTAGAATTCCTATACTTGTTGACCTGTTATTATTAAATATATTTTCTTCTGGTTTTGCTTCCATGAAATCATAAATTCTGAAAGGCTCAGTTTGGCTTCCGGATAACTATATTCAAAATACAGTGAAAATGAATCTTATCTATAAAAAAAATTGCCCCTTAACTTATACACCAACTCTACTTCTTTTAAAGAATATTTCAGTGTTAGTAAAGAAGAACAGTGTCTGGATAATGGCCTGAGCTTGATCAGGTGTTTTTTTAGTTCTGCATGTTGTTGCCTCAGGTATGTGGGAAAGCGAGCTGAATTGTCAATACATACAAATTAAAAATAAAGACAATAATAAAGCTCTTTATACCCCTTTTTAAGTGGTTACAAAATGTTTAGTGAACACATCTGTCAGATAATTTTTTTTTTGAAGGGCGGGTGTTTTGTTCGGTTGCCTATTAAAAGCCTGAAAGAATTACATTCGTGGATACAGATGTTGGTTCGTTTGTAGATGGGCAATGAAGGACAAGCTGCCTGAAAGAACTGCAGGTGATAAAACCACACATGGCTGTTCTAGTGTCCTTTGTGAGGGCACCTTCTGTGTGGAGACAGAGGTGACAACTTTGTTTATTGATTATGTATATTGTCTCAAGTACAATACATGCGTGTTCTGAGTTTTTTATTTCAGTGCAGTTTAGGTCCCACAGATCTGTAGGCCTTGGCCGCAGCCATTCACAGAGTCACTGACACACACCCCCAGAGCAGAATGTGTTCTGCATTCCATGCACATGGCGCTGCAGATGTGTGACTTGGCCATGTTGGCAACCAATTTAGAGCCACTGAGAATTAAGTAGCTGCCTTTGAAAAGCACGCTATTAGCAATACAGATTAAGAATAAATGAAACAATGGTGGCTTCCATTACAAGCTACTTGAGCTACTTAATACATGAAGTACATACTCTTTTTTAAATTTTTTATTTAAAATATTTTTTCCAAATTTGTTGAGATATAACGGACGTATAATGTTGTGTAAGATTAAGGTGTATAACATGATTATTTATAACATGTATATATTATGAAATGATTACCACAATAAGGTTGGGCAACTCATCCATCACCTCATACAGTTACCTTTTGTGTGTGTGATGAGATTTTTAAGATCTATTTCCTGAGCAACTTTTAAGTATACAGTACAATATTGATAACTATAGTGATTTATGTATCTTACAGTTGAGACTGTGTACACTTTGACCAACATTTCCCAATTTTACCAACCCCCAGCCCTTGGCAACCACCAAAATACTCTCTGTTTTTGTGTTTGGCTTTCAGAGATTCACATGTAAGTAAGCTCATACAGTATTTGTCTTTCTCTGCCTGATTTATTTCACTTAGCATGTTTCAAATGGTGAGATTTCCTTCCTTGTTAAGGCTGAATAATATCTCTACGTATACACCACATTCCTTATCCATTCATCCACTGACAGAAACTTAGGTTGTTTCTATGTCTATTATAAATAATGCAGTGAATATGGGGGTGCAGATATCTCTATGAGACCCTGACTTCAATTCCTTTCAACGTGTATCCGAGGGATTCCTGGATCATACGGTAGTTCTATTTTTAATTTTTTGAGGAACCTTCATGCTGTTTTCCATTATGGCTGTATCTATCGGAGGCATCACACTTTCTGATTTTAAACTATATTCACAAGCAAAAGAATGAAATTGGACCTCTATTTTACACCACTCACAAAAATTAACTTGAAATGAAGTAAAGACTTAAATATAAGACCTAAAACCTTAAAACTCCTGTAAGAAAACAGGGAAAAACCTCCTTGACATTGGCCTGGGCAATGATTTTTTTTTTTATATGACACTAAAAGCACAAGCAAGAAAAGCAAAAAGAAAGAAACGAGACTACATCAAATTAAAAAGTTTCTGCACAGCCCAGTCGGGCGTGGCTCAGCGGTTGAGCGTCGACCTAGGATCCAGGCGATTGGGTTCGATTCCCGGTCAGGGCACATGCCCGGGTTGTGGGCTCAATCAATGACTCTCTCATCATTGATGTTTCTCTCTCTCTTTCTCCCTCTCCTTTCCTCTCTCTGAAATCAATAAAGATATATTTAAAAAAAAAAAAGTTTCTGCACAGCAAAAGAACATTTGACAAAATTAAAAGGCAACCTAGGAATGGGAGAACATATTTGCAAACCATATATTGAATGTAGAGTAGCATCCAAAATGTATAAGCAACTCAATACCCCCCAAAAAAAAAAAATCTAATTTAAAAAAATGAGCAAAGGACTTAAATAGGTAGCTTTTCCAAAGAAGACATACAAATGGTCAACGAGTACATGAAAAGGTGCTCCAAATCACTAATCATCAACAAAAGCAAACCCAAACCACAAGCTATCACCTCACCTATTAGAATGGTTATCATAGAAAAGCCAAGAGATAACAAATGCTGTGGAAGATGTTGAAAAAAGGGACCTGTGTACACTGGTTGTAGGAAGTGGGTACTCTTAAGTTTAGAGACTTGACTCTACAGATTGAAGGGCAAAAGAAACATTTTTTTTTTTCCAGTTTCTGGGTTATTTTTCTAAAGAAGCCTTCCAGTTGCCATTTTTCCACTCTCTTGGATGTGTATAGAGTTTTTTTGTGTTTTGTTTTTAAGTCATACTGTTGGTATCAGGACTTTATGGTTCTTGAGAAAGGCATATTTCCTGCTCCTGTTTTACAAGCAAAAATAAATATAAACTAATAAGCAATAAAGAAAATTTAATGGCTAGTGGACCTTAAATTTCCAGGAGCATGTAAGTCAGGGCACAAATCATGTCATCGAGACACTCCTCAAACCTACATCACACCAGATGCCCCTCCAGAGGGCAAGAAGGAAAGGTCTTGCCTAGAAGCTCAAGCATGAGGCTGGCAGAATTAAGTCACTGTGGCCAGAGAATGCTGTGTTCAGGGGACGATGTGGGGTGAGCATGGCCCCCAGGAGAAAATAAGGAATAGTGACCAAAAGAGGCTGAAACGATGCTGGCTGGCAAAACCACCTTGCTACTCCCAAGAATAAGCTTCCCAGTGTTAGGCAAGGAGGTTACGGCTGCGCCCAGTGTAATTATTTGCAAACTTGGCTCTCTGTTAGGATCACCTGAGATGCTTTTTAATCCATAGGATTCCCACTTGAGCAACTCGTGCTTCAGCCATAATGGAATAAGCTTGAATCACATTTATTCTCTCGCCATAATCAACGAGAAAACTAGAGAAGTACATAAAGCAACTGTTTTTATTTGTTTTTAAAAATAAGGCAGTGGTCAAAGAAATACCGTATTCCCTTTAAGAAGGAAAACAAGCGAGACGAGTTTTATGGTCACCCAGAATTTATGCTTAGGGGAGTTTTACAGACCACGGTGCAGAAATGAGGATCCCAAATGGAGCACGAGGGTCTTAAGATCGTAAAAAGTTGAGTAGACGGGGATCATAAGTTGGGGAAAGCTGAGGTGTCTGGAATTTGCATCACTAAGAGCTGGAGAGGAAAGAGCTACATTGAGAAAAAAGCTCCAGGAATCTATATATACGTTGTCTTGAGTCTCTTTCTTAATGATAAACCACGAACACATAGCTTGATATTTCACAGGCTAGAAAAAAGCAACTAGGGAGTTTTAAGATTTCTGAATCACAAAGAATTTGGAGAAGTTTGAGTTCTGGCTGCACAGAGATGACAGTCCTCGCTGACCAGCCGGGCCTTCAGCGCAGACCCCAAGGAGTCACACCTGAGTAGTAGTAACAGGAGAAAGTTCTTAATTTAGACAGGACTTGATAGAACTCAAAAGCCCATTTTTTCTGCAAGATCTTAGAACCCAACTTTAAAATTTGGGAGGAAAAAAACCAGTATTACCAATAATACTACTGATCAAAGAAAACCTGATTAGATATTTGTGCAGGGTAAAATTTTACAGTCCTGGAAGGTGACACTTCTTCCATTTTCCTAATTTAAAAAAAAAAAAAATCATCTCCTACATTCTATTTGAATACTCTCTTTCCTGCCGTCTGCCCCATCTCAATAAATTATCCTTGTTCATAAATGCCAGAAAGTCTTCCTGAGCATGTTTCTACCACCAAACAAACAGACAAACAAAAGATCATCTTTCCTCTGAAACCTCCGTGAGCGCCTGTGTCTTAGGATCATGAAGTAGTAGCGGCTCACAGTAATCACATTTCTTAATTCCTGTGAGACAGGTGCTGCACTAAGCACACGTGCCCCTTGGATTATTTATTCTTAACAAGAAGCACGTGGGGTGGGAACGCTTCTTAATCCACTGAGGAAACTGAGGCTTAGAGAGCTGGAGGGCCCAAAGTCAGGAGTTCAACACCAGCAGCTTGGCTCCAGAAAACAAGTTTTTCAGCTCCACTGCGGACGTTGTAAGTACATATTTAGTCTCTTCTTGATTAGCAGCTCCTTGTAGACAGAGGCTGTGTCTTCCATCTTTCTGTGCGGTGTTCTTTCTGCCGTTGGTTACTGGTAGACATGTGTTGAACGCATGCATGTTTGCATGCGGGAGAATTACAAGCGTCTTTTGAAAGGTGATGCTCTTAGGAGTCAGACCTGGTACAAGTGATGCCTGTGGGTAGCAGATATATTATTGATGTGTTTGGTGGTTTTGTGTTTGGTAAATAACAGTTTTGTTGAATTGCTTTGGATTATTTTTAGATAATCTGTTTGCGTTCCTATGGTGCTAGGATTCTGAAACAAAATACACATTTGGACACATAAAATGGGTTATGTTCTCAGAGCTGGACATTGTAGTGATTGTTCTAATCATTAAGTATGAGATTTCTTTAGTAGGACAAAATTCGGTACATTGAGAGAGAAAACTAATGAAAGCCGTTGAAAGGAAGCCTCCCTCAGCTTCTCTAGGGGAAAAAAGCCAGTTCATAAGGAGCAAAGAAAAAAGGGAAACAATTACAGGCAAAGCATAAGCTTTACAGGCTCAGGGATTTTTTATTTCGGAATTCATTTTCTTGCATCTTTTATTCCTTCCTTTAAAAATAAAAATGAGTAGGGAAGGGCATGGTAATTGTGAATTTGAGGTTGCAAATTTTTTTCAGTAAAGCTACCATTTGGTTGCAAAAGAGGAAGCCAGCCATCTTTTGAGTAAAACCTGGGAGGGAGCAGTGGAAGGAGAGCGATGAATTATCCCCAGTCCTTGTTGTACCTTCCTTCCCTCCAGGCAGATTCCTTGGTCCCGAACTTTGGGCGCTGGATCTCTCCAGCATGTCATAGTCTCTGCGGAGAAGTGCAGCAAGTAACAAACTTTACTGTAGCACTGACAGAGGCTTAGTAGGAAAGGCACCTCTTAAACACTCATCCACTGTGGTTTGAACTAATGTCGTGCAATGAACCATAAAGAAAGACTGTCTATAGAGAAACTGTAAAGTTGATGACTGCCCTGGTCCTTGTTTTAGAAATCTGGGTTTGCACTTACAAAGTGTCTGTGTCAAAATGAGAAACGCTGACAATGGAAAATTAAGAGACGAGTCCATCTGGGTTTCTGTGTTGGAGATGAGCTGGGAGAAAGAAGAGCCCAGCCCGGGAGTTTCCCAGAGATGAGGTCGGTGCTTCACTGTGGCAGAGCCCAAGTGGCTCCGGGTGAAGCTTGCACAAGGGCCCTGTGGCAGCCGCACCCACGTCGGAAAGCCGAAATGGTTGGTGGGGAGCATTACCCAGGTTCTATCAGTGCCTCCTTTTCCAAGCCTCTCAAATCAAGAAGTAACTGTTTGTCTGGAATTGCTATTAATAGACTTAAATGATTTTTTTTTTTTTTTTTTTTGCCTCTGGTTTCTTGCTCTTATTGACCTTTCATATTCCTGCTAGAGTTGTTTAAAATGTGAATATAACCTTCTGGAGCTTTAAAATCTCTAATTCATCACTGTTGCCAAAAGGGTAAAATGTAAACATCTGAACCTGTTACTCGGAGTGTTTCAGCGCTGGCTTCCCACAAGCAGTTCCCAGCGTCACTGTCGCCAGGGTTTAACGGGGCACTCAGAAAGGCAGGCTCAGATCCGCACACCGGCTTCGGCGTGCTGTGGCATGTTTTTGTCGCACCGACGTGCAGGACCAGTGGTGTCTAGGCTAAGCCCCACGCGGACAGTAGCTCCTAGAGCCACCTCTGGGATCCTAGAACCACCTCTGGGATCCTAGAACCTCACTCGCCAAGACTGCCACCCGCAGGCCATCTTCAGAACAGAGGGTGGTACCCAAGGAGATACGAATTATACAGCAGAAACAGAGCTGTGCTCCTGAGACACAAATCTCAATCCATAGTAAATAAAGGATCGCGCTTCGCATTCATATAAACGGTGTCGTGGAATTGCCATTGCTGTTGGATGTCCCCAGTAGGTCTTCCTTCGGTGGGAACGGCCTCTGTTCCTTTACTGAAGCCCTGTAGTTCGGACAGGGCCTCCCTGCAGGCCCATATCCCCGCCTCCTTAGCTGCGGGTAGTTGATCTGGTGCGTGTCCGACCCAAGCCACGTGTCAGTCTTTTCCTGTAATTTTTCAACCAGTCTCTAGCATGAGAGACAGCCTCCTTCATGCCAAAGATAGAGGTTTGAAAGATGGGCTCCAGCAGCGATCTAAGTAAGCAAGCTTAAGAGACTGAAACGCGGTGGGTCACGGACAGCAGAGATGAGGTTTGGGGGCCCGATGGGAGAGGAAAGGTGCAGGCTTACTGGTACTCGGGTCCTGGGTGGAAAAGGCCCCGGAGCCATTCTTGCTCTTTCTGCAGTTGTATGAAGATTCCCTTTTTGCCCGAGTTAGTTCGGTATTGGTTTCTGTGGTTTCTAACCAAAAGACTGCAGGCAAAACATAGCTATATTATGGAATGTGATCCAAAATATTTTTTAAATTTAGGATATAAGGTATATAACTCCAAAGAAATTTTGGATTCACAGCAGACCACTCAAATCTCCTTGGATCTCTCAGAATATGACTTCTACTTTACCATATTTGGGATATTTTTTATTGTTGTTGGAGCATAGTTTTTCCAGCTTTGTTGAGGTATACTTGAAAAATAAAAATTGTAGGTATTTAATGTATACTAGGCGATGTTTTGATATACATCGCAAAATCAAGCTAATTAACATATCCATCACTTCACATAGTTAACAGTTGTGTGGGGCTGTGAAAGAACACTTAAGACCAACTCTAGCAAATTTTAAGTGTCTAATATATACTTTATATATATTGTACTTTATACTTTTAAGTATGTAATTTGTACTTTAAGTATATGATTTTTCACTGAAGTCACCACGCTGTACATTACCTCTCCAGAACTTACTTTTCCTGCATGACTGAGCCTTTGCACTGTTTGACCAACACCTCCCACTTCCCCACCCTCCCAGCCCCTGGCAACCACCATTCTACTCTCTGCTTTCATGAGTTTGACTTGTTTAGATTCACATAAGTGAGGTTATGCAATATTTGTCTTTCTGTGTCTGGCTTATGTCACTTAGCCTAATGGTCTCCACATTCATCTATGTTGTCACAAATGGCAAGAATTCCCTTTTTAATTTTTTATGGCTGAGTAACGTTCCAACATATTTATATATATCACACATTCTTTATCTTTCACCGATCAATGGGCATGTAGGTTGTTTCCATATTTTGGTTTCCACATTTGGGCTACAGCGAATAATGCTGCGGTTTATATGGAAAAATAGATATCTCTTTGAGATGGTGATTTCAGTTTGTTTAGATAGTTATCTAGAAGTGGGATGGCTGGATCTATGCAGTTGTATTTCTCATTCTTGAGGGCTCTCGCCAACACTTATCTTTTGTCATTTAGATAGGAGCTATTCTAATATATTTTAGTGAAACATTTTATGGGATACTGTTTTATGACACTTTGGGAAAATTGTTAGTAACACTTCTTGGCCAGTGATAAAGTGGAAAGATTGTTAGTATTAAATAATTAGAAAAATGCTGAGTGAGTTTTTACAATGATGGAATGAAATGGTGAAAATAGGTAGTGATGAAATGTTCTGAAGTATCATTTGCTAATAATCTCACGGAATCTGCCTAAGATGTGAACTCACTGGTGTCTGAATTCTGCATCCTACTGGGTATGTAAGTTATACACTGTGCTGCCTGGTTCCTCTTATGCATGAATCCTACTAACTGGATTTGCAATATAAATGGAGATAATAAACTGTAATAATAGATTTCCTTTCTAGCTTTAGGAGGATCGCTGGATTTCTATGATTTTTATCAACAAAAATTAGGCTAATACTATCTTTTCGTTTGTACTGCTACTAAATAATTTTTATAAATTTGTCTTTAAAATATGTACTACTTTAACTCATTTTGGAATGAAAACTTATTATACTTACACATATATAGTCTGTCCCAAAAATGTAGACACACACTTCGAATAATGATAAAGGCAGTGTTTGTTGAAATACATTTCATTTTTAAAATAGAGCCATCAGCTGTTAAAGTATGTATACATTTTTTGGGACACCCTGTATTAGGTATTGTCAAAATAACTGTAGATAACAGTATTAAAGTTCATTACCAACGTCTTTTCTTAATCATATTGTTAGCATCAGACATCCAAATGTGTGGGTTGTGGTAGTGGGTGGTTGGTCGGTTGGTTGGTGGATTTTTTTCAAGTGATCCTGGGGGCCTGGGGCACAAGTGACTTTTCTTGAGAAATCTTACCGACCATTTGGTTTTATAAATAAGAACAATGTTATATTTATAGAGCTTAAAGCCTATTAGAAATTATTTTACTCAATAAAAGTATTATGTTTATAGCATTATCTTAACCTTACCTTCTGTATCCATCAACTTTTGAATGGACCGCTGTGTTGATAAGTGGATGAGATTCTTTAGGGCTCAGGGCTGATTTGGGAGGTTTCTACCTGAAACCACTGGAGAGATCAAAATTGGAAGACTGGGTGACACAAAACATTGTTCAGGGACATAGAGGCCCACGATGCTATGAAGGGAATCAAGAGATAGTGAAACCCTGGTGAATAAGAGAGGCTAATAAATTGAGACATGGAGCCGAAAGCCAGAAATCAGTATAGTGCCTGACAGTCAGGTTATTCATTCATCCAGTAACGATCGTTTGATATCACCAGGCGCTGTTCCAGGCACTGAAAATAGAATAAGAGAAAAGAAAAAGTAAAACTCACCCCTCTTAGAAGCTGTCATGAAATAGTCAGTAAATAAATGGCTGTAGAAATGAATGAATGAACAACGCACTTTTGCAGAGTCTCAAATTACAGGTGAACAGCAAGAGTGGAAGATGGGCCCAGGGTGGAACAGAAAGGACAGAGGTTCTGACTTTTGGGTTTTACAGGACAATCTGGACCTGCGAGTGGATGAGTAGAGCCTGATATAAAGAAATAGAAAGGTAGCAGATCATTATGATGAAATGTTGTCCCTGTTATTGGACATAGGTGGAGCAATAAATAATTTGACAACCAGATTTTTTTTCTTTTTTTTTCAGTTTTCCTCCTTTCTTGTAACTCATTTTTTAATATGATAAGTCTGAGGGGTCCTCTCACAGAAAATCAGTGTAATCCAGAGACCTCTCAACATGTCGCACAAGATGCACGTTGTTTCCGTTGGAGTCCAGCAGACTCCATTCAGCACAAGTCATAGACTGACAGGCTCAGTTCAGCAGCTCTCTCCTGCCTCTGGGAACCTCAGACGATGATCCTATTAGCCTGAATGCTCTATAGTCACTAACTTTTCATAACTGCTACAGATTCCCTTTCTACAGCATCAATCCCAGGGAACTGTCTCCCCTGACAGCCGGGCAATCATAATATCATGTCAGCAATCGTAGGATCCAGGAGCTCATGGTCAATGAGTCTGGGTTAGGAGCTTCCAGTCAGTTATCGCTGTTACACACACTTGTCACCTTTTTATAGTTAAAAAAAAAAATGTCACCACACACCTGTGGGTAATAGGTTACCTAATAAGAGAGGGCAAAGGAACCATGCAATTATAGCAAATGTTCTTAGTCACCTGAAGCTTATTTGAGATAATTGCCATTGTCTTTATTTAGCTCAGGAATTGGGTAAAGCAGGAAACCTGCCATTCAGTTCTTTGTTGATTAGACTTCCAAATAATCCCAGGAAATCCCAGAAGGCTATTTAAAAATTTTTAAATTTATTTGCATATTTAAACTAATCTTTTTCTAATGTTTAGGCATTGAAATCAACAAAATTAAAAATAGCTCATGAATCAGTTATCCAAGGTAAAAGAAAACCTGCACATATGCCCATTAAAACTTGTTTGAAACGAAGAATTTATTTTTATATTTTTATCTAAAGGGATTTTTACTGTAAAATATGACATAACACAGTTTCAGCATTTTAATTATCATTGGTTTTACCTCAAGTATTTAAAATACTTATGGTAAAATATTGTGCAAATCAAATCATAAAACAAAATTATAATTTTCCTACTACACACCAATTTGCAACCCACATAACAAAGTAAGAAAATATTTGCAGTCACCACTTTTATGCATGTATGAAGCAGTTTATCACCTCACATCAAACATGAAATGATAGATTGAGAATTCAGCCATTACTCAGGTCTGCTCCTATGAGCTTGTCCGTGGGCAGCTCCTCTTAGCTGTGTTTTATTGCTCTACACTTACTTTTCCCTTTGCTCTGATCTTTTTATTAATTTGTATACCATTTTATTATACAGATCTACTTTGGAATTAAAATAAAAGAATGAGGAATGATCTAGGGAAATACAGGCGTGGCCCTGGCCGGTGTGGCCCAGTGGGCTGAGCATCCTCCCAGGCGCCGAAAGGTCTCGGGTGGACCCCCTGTCAGGGTGCTGCCGGGTGGCAGGCTGGGTCCCCAGGGGGCCTGCAGGGTGAAGGCCATGCATGTATCGCCCTCACACCGATGTTTCTTTCTCAACCTCTCCCTTCCTCTCTTTAAAAATCAATTTTCAGAAAATCTTTAAATGAGCCATGGATCTCAAGCTAGTCGTTTATAAATGTTTGCAATGGAGTGAACATTTGAAACTGGAACTAGGTCGTTCCTCCTCAGTGCGGACTTTGTGAAGGACGGTTCTGAGCTGCCTGGTGACTGCCCCTGGGCTCATCCTGGGAACTGCTTCACACCCTGGCAGAGGAGCCCTGGGCAGGCCCCCCTTTCTGTGCCCAGGGTGGTCGGCCCTGCTCACCCAGACAGCCTAATGCATCAGCATGTGATTTAATATTTTACAGAAAAAAAGTTCCACTTCCACAAATATATATTGGGCATACCCCATGTGCAAAAGTTTTAAGCAGAGAGAAACACAATTAATTTTGAATTTTTAAAACTTTGTTATTGATTTTAGAAAGAGGAAGGGAGAGAAGGCAGAAATACCATTGGTTAGGCCCCCAGATCAAACCCACAACCTGGACATGTGCCCGACAGGGGAACGAACCCACCACCTTTCGGTGCACAGGGGGAGGCTCCGACACCCTGCACCACAGCAGCCAGGGCAGCCGCACATTTTAGAAAGGCCATTGCGACTCTTGAGTAGCGACTGAGGAAGAAAGTGTGAGTGGGAGCAGGACAGGATTGTGCACAAACAGAAACGGGGGCTTAACACACGGGCGCGCTCCCGGGCACAGCTCCCGAGACAGCCTTTCGTTTAGCATGTGGCTTCTCAGGCCATGGCTCCTACCACTTCTGGATCCCTGGCTACACCCCAGGCCGTTGAATCTGTTGGAAATCTAAGCCTAGAGCAGTTGGATTTTGAAATTAAGTTGACTGTATTATCAAGTTAAACTTGTTTCCCCAAAGCTGGGAAACATTATTTGTCAATGGCTTACAAATTTCCCTTACCTTTTCCTTAATGCATCTTAATGCTCTCAGAGAGATGGTCTACAAATAAACTACCAATAAAGTACCAATAATGAGAATGTCCGACCAGAATTCTCTGGGGATCATTAAAATCCAATAGTGGTTGCAACATACCAATGTTGTTCACTTCTGCCTTCTACAACCAAGGGCTCAGTGATTGTAAAATAAAGCAAATTATTTCTGAAACGTCTCTAAAAGTAAGAAATGAAATAAGTTGTGCTGTGTGGTTGTCTGTTTTGTTTTGTTCTGTCCAGTTTTCTTCATTAGAGAAAAACTCTTTCATTCCAAGATGATATTGTGTCCTTTCTTGCAATCTAATATTGGGGCATTATTAGTATGAGATGATTATCTCTGTAAATGTTGCATTTCCTTTTCAAACACCAACAAAGTGGAAATTCATAACCTTTGATTACACAGTATCATTCATTAAAGCATAAAGGCTTTCTTTTCATTATGGAAATGGATTTAATACAGGTAGAAAGTAATTTTGGTGCCTAGAAATATAATATTCTGTGAATAAAGACTCATTTTCCCCATAACAAGAAAATAGTATACATCGGGCCTGTGTCTTTATAAATAAAAACCCACTTGTAGGCATGTGTCCAAGCAGACCAAATACAGAAATGGAAATACTATATTTATTCCTGGAATTTCTTTCACATTTGGATCAGCATGTGTTCATCTTTGATTTACAACCTTTACAAATTGAAATATGGCCCCACAGGGAAGGGAGTGAGCTTTATTTTGAGTAGAAAAACACTGCCTTAGTACTTTGACCCAAACTCTCAATCATTTTTTATGGGTGAAAAAATAATTTGTCATAGTAATAAATATCAGACTGTAAAATGACGTAGTAGATGGAAATTGGATTGCCACATCTAGCCCTGCCCCCCCCCTTTCTTCTCCATCCTGCAAGAAGATGCCACCTCCCCCACTAGAGGTACCTGCTACATGGTGATGTTTGTCACAAGCACTAGCAGCAGGATGGAGTAATTAAAGCAAGTTCAAGTCTTGACATACATGCCTTATTGTGGGGCCTTTATTCTTTTTAAACATTCTTTCCATCTTTAAGATAAACCCTCATTTCTTATAGTATTATTTGTATGTGAAAATGCTTAGTAAACCTCAGTTTGTGAAGTTCAGATACGTTTTATCTCAGTTTTCTTTCTTAAGTGAAAATTCCTTAACTATGCTCTTCCCCACCCCCACCCCCACCCCCCCAGGATATAAAAATCACTCTGTGTAGTAACCCACTGCCTAATTCTTAATTTAATCACAACAAATTTAAGTGTAGGTAACACCAAATAGCATAGTTCCAGTATAAAGGAATAGAGTACTTTCTTGTCTTCATCTTTCAATCTTTTAAATACAAACAATTTCATGTTTATTATTAAAAATGTGAAAAATTATAGAAATTGACTAATCAGTAGGTAAAAATGTCTTGTGAAGTAAAAACTACTGCGCCACTTTTAAAGAGAGATACTTTTTATAGATAGATGACTTTATGCTGAATGCTATATTACAACCTACTTATGGCATATATATCAGAACATTTGTTCATTCAACATGCACAAAATTCAACATGCAAATATTAACTGAACAGCAGTAATGCCAGGGAATGTTCTAGGCTCTGGGCTATAGCAATAAATAATCTAGATAAGGCCTATTTAGTTAGGTCCCTATATATGGAAATGATAATAATTCTATCTCCATATATGTAGTTATACCATAATAAATATATGCAGTCTTCAGAAATGAAAATTCAGGCTGTTCCAGTGCCTGAAAGTTACAGGGGAGAAAAAGTCACAAGTAAGTCTCAGTATGTGAGTCTTTCTGTTCTTATACAAATGTTCACTAAAGTTAGTAGGTCAAAATTATTAATATTTCTTATTTTACTAGACATTGCCAGATTGCCTTTTAGGAAGCTGTGCTAATGGAAACTCCCAGAAACAATAAATATCATGTGATACAGACCTTTTGCTTCTGTGATAAATGAACAGTTAGCTCTCTGATTAAATTTGCATAACTATTAATAATTCTGAGCATTGTCAGTTACTTATCTTTTCCTTAATGATATGTAGGCATTTTATATATTATGTATATTAGTTCTTTGGAATAAAATAATTTCCATATAACCAGAAACCAGAGTTGTTGCCTGTTAGTTTATGTTACTTAAGGTAAACTAAGTGATTTTGATTTCGGTTATTTATCAGAGTTTTTATGACTTTCAGGTTTTGTTGTATTTTAAGCATTTCCTACCCCCGCATTACATTTTCTCCTATTACACTTGTATTTTTATTTTTTACACTGAGCATTTAATTCATTCTGAGTTTTGAGTAAGGAAGGAAGGCTCAAATAGCTTCCAGTTGTCTCGTCAACAGTTAATAGCTAAATATTTTTCTACTAAATTAAGATGTTATTTTTATACACATTAAATCTTTTATATATATTTGGGTTTATTGCAGAGTTCTCTCTTCTGTTCCATGGATATGTGTCTTCTTTGGCTGGTGTACTACTCTATTAATCAGTTTGTCTTGCATTTGGTAGATTTATTAAGCCTGCATTACATTACAAATTTATCTGCATTATTGTATATTCTTCTAAGGCAATTCTAAAATTTGTTGATATTTTTATGGGAGGGCAACATTTTATTTCTAGATTATCATAGGGAATATTGATATTTTTACAACATTAAATCATCTGGTTCAAGAACAAAATATGTCTATTCAAGTCTAGTTTATAATTTCTGCAACTTCTATATTAAGTTCATTCTCAAGAATTTCTATGATTTTATTGTAATGGTAAAAGGATTTTTCATTAAGTTTTTTTATAAGCCATTGTTTTGGGTTTTCCAGTTACAATCATATCAACTTCAAATGATTAGAGCATTTTTTCTTTATTTAAATAGTCATAGTGCTATTGTTTGTATTTGTTGGCACATCCAGAACAATATTGAAGAGCACTGGTGATAAACTTGCAATGCTTCTAGCATATCACCATTAAGTCTTAACATCATATTGACCTTGGTATTTTATATGCATATTTAGTGTGTATGTAGATATATGTGTTCATGCCTAAATATGTTAATATTTAGTTAAGGAAGTATTGAATAATTGCCATGAAAGATTTTTATTAGAAAAAAATTTGGATTTTATCAAATGTCTCATGTAGCTGTTTAAGGAATCATATGGTCTTTCTCCAATGATCTATTTCAGTAGTCAAAGTTATTGGTATGCTAATACTGAAATATCTTTGCTTTTCAAAAATAAACCAAACTTGGTCATAATGAATTATTCTCACACTACACTGCTAGATTTTATTTAGGTTTTTTTTTATTTTTCATTGATCATAGTAAGTGAAGTATTAATCATGGTAAGTATACATTGATCATAGATCATAGTAAGTATATATTGTTTTCTCATTTGGGTGTGTTTGCTTTCTCGGGATTTGGTATAAGTACTACTCTGGCTTTGCAGAGTAATTATGAATCTTCCCTTATTTTGTTGTATTCTGAAAAAACTATCAGGAATTATGCAATCCTTTAAGAGTACAATAATTTAATTTTGAAACTAAGTTTGGCACTACTTCAGGAAGTCATTCTTTGACAATGTTAATATCCTCCATGATTACTGTGCTGTTTAGGATTTTTATCGCTTCGTAAAGTCAATTTGGGGAGTTGATTTTCCTAGAAAGTCAATTATTTTATCTAGGTTTCCAAACATTTAATTTTTTCTATAGCTGTGATCCTTTCCCCTTTATCAAACCACCATCAGTATTTTTACTTTAGCTTTGCTAGATAAGGCTAGCTAGTGGTTATTTTATTAGTTTCTCTTCAAGTACAAACTATAATTTTTATTTCTAACTTACTAATTTTTTTTAACTTTTACCTTTCTCTTTCTCTCTTTTCCATCAAGTCTTTCTTTCATAGAGAGTATCTCTCAACCTGACAAAAGTTGAGAAGCAGGATAAATCCTAGGAGTTCTTGTTGCTTTAGTAGAGTTGCAATTTTATCCATATTGCAGGGGAAAAAATGTAGAGGGAATTTTCTAAAGATTAGTCTGGTCCTCTTGGCTACTATAGCCTCACCAAAATCATGTTATCAGTGAACTTTTTCAGAATTCATCTCCTACCTTCTTACCAATTATACTGCCTTCTTGATATCTAGGATCTTCTTTTAGTTTGGCCCTAACCTCACTTTCTATGCCTGAATAAAATACAGGCATAGGAAACCAAAAGAATCCCCAGGAATAGATATTAATTTGATTTTACTCATACAGCTTTTCTGAAAATCAAATACCCCTGTAATTTGTGGGGCTGTTTGCTCTTGGTCTGTGGGCAGTTACATCTGAAGGGGGCTGACTATCACACAGCTGGAAGCTCGGAACCGGTGAGGGCTGTGAGCTCCTGTTGTGGTTGGTGCCATACAGGGGGCTGAGTGGGGATGAAACTTTCTCTCGAGATTCTATTTAAAAATAAAAAGTGAGATGTTGTTCAATCATTTTTGACAATGCCGTACAACTTTGTCCCTTCCCATCTGTCTGCTCAACAAAGACATGGAGATCAGAGCTAACCTCAGCACAGCACAAATCAGTCCAGGGCCTCGGGCCCAGATCGTTTGGGCGGAAGAAAGAGCCATATTAGAAAGAATTTTGATCAAGGGATCTTGGTACAAAGCCTGGAAAAGAATGAAATAGTTTTTTTCCACATTTGTGGAAGCTATTCATGAAAAAAAGGTTGTGTGGGGGGGGGGGGCTTTATAAAATTTTATATAAAAAATGGGTCAAGAATGCATAAGACTGAGAACTTCAAGGATCTCTGTTTGAATTTTACCTTCTATAAGGAGAGGGCAAGAGTTGTGGGAAAGGAGGAAGGAAAAACAATGAACACAGTTTCCTCAAATGAGGAACAAATGTTCTTCAAGTGTTCACAGCAATAGGTCAGGAGCAGGTCTCGGGACTGAGTACAGACCCCGGGTCCTGGCTAACTGCAAGTCACGTTCCATCTTTAAGGAGACGTGATAATGCGGTGCTCTCGAAACAGCAAATTGCCTTTCTTAGAAAACACTAGAAACAAACCATTCTGGAGGCAACTTCATAGTCTGCAGCATTAGGTAACTGCTTAAAATACCCACAGTGTTCAAACAAATCCCTAGTACCTCATGCTTTAGGCTATAAACGAGGCAGTGTTTGAAAAACCCTCTACAGCTACCTCTGCACCCTCTCTCAGCTCTCACCCCCCCCAACATCCTCTGGTAATCAGTGGGGGCTTCTCACAGCCCCTCCTCTTGAAATCGGGGAAGGAGCAGAACACTTAGTCTTATGACCTAAGAGCCCTGGTCGGGAGAACACTGTGAAGATACAGTGAAGGGGAGGGAAGGCGGTTGCTGCTGCCCGGCGGCCTCCTTCCAGGCCTGACAGTGCCCCCCACTTGCTTCTCCCCCCCCCCCCCCCCCGTGCTGTGCCTGCAGAGGGCTGGCCGAGCGCCTGGGCCGTGAAACCCGCCTTCCCGAGGCCTCTGCTGCCGGCGGTCTCCCCCTGCGCTGTTCCAGGAGCCCAGCGCTTTTTAACTGGTGCAGCTCGAGCCCACACTGATACCTCTGTGTACATTCCTCTTACACTCCTTCAGTCCCCAAGCGCTCGATCAGAGGCTCTGTCACAGGCTTCAATGTGTCCTTGTTAGTGTTTGTCAAGCCCGAGGAGAAGCTGGGTGTGGGCAGGAGGCCGCCTTTTGCTGCTGCTGCTGGTCTCGCTACCTCCCTGGACCCGCCCCCCCTCCAGCACCTAGCAGGGCTTGAGCATCCAGTCCGCAGGCTTGAGGCCGTCGTGAGGAACTGAACCCAGCAGATAAAGCACGCCATGCATGCTCCCCATTTCCTCAAAGCGGAGATCGGCCCTTTGAAAAACTTCTGTATTGAAAGCCTTATTCCTGAAACTATGGATGTTGTCACATGAAATCCTGGAGCCATAAGACTCTCAATAGTGCTTTTTAAAACGTCCTACCCTCTGACTCCTCTGGAAGATTGTTTCAGCGGTCGGTTGGTGTAGATCCCAGGAATCTGTACCTTTCACAAGCACCCCAGGGTTTGTAGCCAAGTTTTAGAAACATTGTACTAGGCAACATAAGCGTATATCTGGGAAGTCCTGAGGGGGAAAAAAAAGTGTTTTTTTTCTTCAGTCAAAATAATATATGCCATTGACACCCAAGCTCAAAGAAAATAGCACATATTTCTATAACACAGGACACTTTATGTAATAAAGGACTTTAAAATCAATTAATTTTCAAAGGGTTATAAATTACTTTTATCTTTTTATCTGTCTTTCTATCCATCCATGTACCTATCTGTCTGTATCCATTTATTTGCCCACCTGCCTACTCATCTGTTTAGTTATTGACATCCTACGTATCTATTATTAACCTTATTAATTTAAGGCAATCCTAAATTATGCATATGCTACATCAAGAAGTCACAGCCAAAATTATCATAAAAATGAATTTGGCCCAAAGGTTTTAAGCACTACCCCTTATTCCACTGAGTTTTTCCCTTTGAATTGAAATGTCTCAGAGGAATCTGTGTTGCTTGTTGCCTTTCTTATGAGTAATGTGAGTAATAGTTCTTATGATTAGAAATACTCACTTGCTCTTTACTATAAAGCTTCGTTTTCCTCACCAAGCCTATTTATATGCGTTCCCTCTGTACTAAATATCTGTTTTCTCTTTGTATATCTTTCATAGGTAAAGCTAACGGGCAGCCTTCTGAGTCATTCCTGTCTATACGGAAAATGTTGAACACTTTGGTTTGCTAGTTCATCTGTTTCCTTAACCCATTTAATTCTATTCGCTCATCTACCTGCTCTTCCCAATTTATTTTACTACTGTGATCCTCTGCTTCTTGAAATGGAAGAGATGGCATTTTATTAGACCTCCATACAAACAGGGTTTAAGATGTGAAGTACCTGTGGAAACCCAAAATAGCAGTTGTCCTTTCTCCATCCGAATTGGCCGGCTCTTCATTTTCTAGTCATTTGAATCTACACCTGACTTACCAGTTTTTCTGTCTTTGCCTCTCTAAGACTGAATTTGGGTTGCTTTAAATATTCCATTGAGGCAGTGAGCTATAGGGCCTAATGTGGATACAGGGTTGGGATTTCCCCCCCCCAAATTTACTGTCTGTTGTTGCAATTCTAGAAAATGGGTGCACCTCGCCGGGCGTGGCTCAGCAGTTAAGCGTCGACCTAGGATCCAGGAGATCGAGGTTTGATCCCGTCAGGGCACATGCCCAGGTTGTGGGCTTTGTCCCCGGTCCGAGGCGTGCAGGAGGCAGCCGATCAATGACTCTCATCGTTGATGTTTCTCTCTCTCTCTCTCTCTCTCTCTCTCTCTCCCCCTCCCTCTCTCTGAAATCAGTAAAGATATTATTTTTAAAAAGCAAGAAAAAAATGGGCATGATTTCTGAGTAGGACTCCCCACTCAGTTGGAGCCTCCCAAATGGGATCTCGGCAAGTAGCTAATTAAGAGCCTCATCCTTAGCTTTGCAATTGTAGAAATTCAATTTTTGACAGTGCATCTGGAATTGATCAAATCAAAATCTACATGAATAGATTTTCAGTAACAAAATTCCATGTAAACCAGATAGAAAGTTATTAATGCATAATCAGAATTAAGACTGCCAACTGAACTACAATTCTTAGATCATCTGTCAGCACATCCACTTCGGTTAGGAAAACCAGAATGAAAAATCAGAGCAGAGATTCACTTGATGAACAGGGAACTAGATAAATGGAATTATTGGTGATCTAAAGGGCTGGTGTACTTAACCTAGCCCACGGAATCATCAGTACTTTGAGATATTTCTGCCAATCAAATCAAAATCCTCGGGATAGAAAGGTCAGAGAATTCTCTTCTGAAGTTAATGCTAGCCATTCATTAATAAATTGAAATTCCCTTTACTCTGCTTCATTGGCTTAATCTTTCTTCAGATATGTAAATAGCATTGATAAGTATTTGCTTTCTTTGGCATTAACCGCCTTATCCTGCCTTTGTTTTCTGATCCAGACTCTTTGCTGTATACATGAAATATATTATGTTGTCTAATCCTGGGGGGGGGGGGAAAGCCCTGTGAGGCTTTTGGAGAAAGGTTAAAACTCTCTCCATTGCCACACTTAGTTAGGATTCAAACCCAGATCTATGCACAACAAACCCCATGACTAAATTTCTTTTTCTACTTAAAATACTTACTTTAAGGAAGCATTAAATATGTCTGATTACATGTGTTGGCTGGCTTTACTCTTTTCATTCTTACAGGGTAAACTTACTAGGGATTTTTAGAAACACCTTATCCATATATGTTAATAATGTGTGCTATGTAACTTTAATTACCAAAGAGGAAGAAAGTAAAGCTGAATCGGTATGCCAGGAAAGTAGAAAGTTGGGCAACAAAGGCACTTTCTATTAGTAATCCCTCCATGAACTTCTTCTTGGTTTCATGGCAACCTGCAAATGTGCTGAAGTGTATCTATTTTTTCCTTACAATTATCCAATAAGAATAGTACTTGGTTAACAATTCTAACTAAAGATCGTATTTGACAATGAAATACCATTACATGCGTAGATTGACATGAGATTGGAATATATTCCATGGTGTAATCAAGTCTGCAGAAGTTAGTGATGCAAATCAATACAGTTGACTCTTGGATTACTTGAACTATTACATAAGGAAGAATTATGGTTTTAAATGGACATTTATTGGGGGGTGGGGGGCTTCCAAGCATTGCAGGACACTGAGCATCCCCAGCTCCTGGCTACTAAATGCATCGTCCAATCTTGTGACAACCAGTGCTCCTGGCCCGCATTTGCAAGTGCCCCTCCTGTGATAGGCAGTTCTGTCCCCCGTTGACAGTCACTGAAAGGAGGCCGGAGTATAATTAGTAAACGGCACATTTCTAAGAATTCTAAAGTGAGGGCCAGGCCCATAGCTTCAGAAATGCAGTAAATGAAGGCTTGTTCTATTTCCCAACTCCAGTTAATTTCCTGACAAATAGGTTAAGCTTTCTCTACTCAGCTAACAAGAACTTCCTTTTCTCATCCATGTTGAACAGCCAAGGCTTTTTTTTTTTTTTTTTTTACATTAGGATACTAAACTAAATGTTAACTTGAACATTACTGGTTTTTGTACTCAAGATCATATGTTTTTAATATGAGCCCTAATATTAGTATTGATGATTAATGATTATATAAATTACATTATGGGATAAAGAAACTAGCAAAGAATATTTTTATTTACTTAAGAAAATAATCTTGATTTTTCTGCTGTGTGCCAACCCCTATAATGGGCATAATGAATAAAACTCACTCTGTTCTTGTAGACCTTACAACATAGTGTGGAAGGTAGAATAGTAAGCAACCAATTACTAGATAGCTTGCTAAATAATTTAGAAAATGTATGTACAAAATGCTATGGGAAAATTCAAGGAGTAGTAGTAACTGTGGAGTTAAAGAGAGCTTCCAAGATAATTAACGAGTTAGGTTTTGAGGTATGAGTAGAAGTTTGCCAGATGGAAAATGGCTTGCAGTAAGAGAGAACTTTGTGGGCAGAGGCACAGAGGATTAAAGGGGAAATAGAAAGAAATGACAGGATGTAAGACATAAATGATGATTGTGCATTCGAGGAATTGGTGATAAATATGGCTTTGGTAAATATGAAGCCTGCTGAGGAATTTTAAGTGATAGTAACAGGCAATCTAATTAGTTTGCAAACTTTAAATCACTCTAGCATACACATTAATCATACCTGGTTGACTCAGTAAACACTTCTGAGTTTGTGTTACAGATTAATCTTTTCATTTTTTCAGAAATTTGTGGAAGTGTTTCTGGTGCCAGTGGTCAGATTGTCCTGGCCTCCCTGGGCTCGACGCCTAGAGACAGTGTTAAGGAGCTTTTCATACTAACATAAAAGTTTTTTTTCTTCTGTCTTGTGATATCTGCTAGTTTTTAAGTCCAACTTTTTAGGTGTTTAAATTTAGATTTTCTTAAATGGAACATGAAGATTTTGTTTTGCTTGAGGAACCAAGGTTGCCTTGGTATTATTGTTGTATATATCTGCGTGCACACCATTTTTGAGTAAAAACAATCTTTACTTCAAAGACATTTCAAGAAAATTTAAGAAAAAGTGCTTGTAAATTGGGTTGAATGGTATGGCATAAATACTTTTATTTACTAATCATGTGACTAAATGTCATCCAGCTGCATTAATAAATGAGTTCAGTAGTCCTTTGGATGACTCAGAATGACCTAATTTTGCCCTTCCCCCCTCCAAATGAAAATATAGATATCTCTATGCTTAAACTTGTACTGTTCATTTTACTTATCCTTATTTTAAAAATTTGTGACACACTGAAATGTGTGTATTGGAAATTAAGAAAGATATTTTGCAAACAATTTCTGTAAGCCTTTCTGACGAAATTCTTTTAAATTTTAAATTAACTCTTGTGGTAGGAAGAAACAAATTCAATGAAACCAGCCAAGTAGAGAACCTAAGCACTTCTATTGTTAACCATGGGAAATGCTTCACTTTCTGCCCTTTAAAATCTACGTTTCTCTTGTCAGTTTTGTATTCTGCATTTGTGCCCCAGTGAGTGTCCAGTAACGTAGGTGATGTACCAGACTTGTGTTGTGATTGGATGAAGAGCAAAAGAGTAAATTTGAAAGAAGGATGTATTGTACTCATAGCTTGAGTTAAGGAGACCTTATTCTGTACGCATATGTACCCATCGCGTGTGTGTTGTGTATGTATGTGTATGTGTATTATACATAAGGGTGTATGTAGCCTGTGTTTTAACCAGCTCCAGAAAGCTGTCGGAAGCTAAGATTTATTTTGCCAAGAGCAAATTGCCAATGTTCAAGGTCATGACTCTGGTGACTTTTTAAGTAATAACTGAGATGCCAATATAGTCATTGCAAAGGTCAAGACCCGGCATCATTGAGTTACACAATTGTGGCTCTCACTCTGCAGTAGCAGATAATAATGCGCTCAGCAGGGCTGCTTTAAGTTTTCTGATACTTAACTAACCTGAAAAAGAGCTTCAGGCATGGATGAACAGACCACTCCCTCCTAGAAGCCAGGCCTTTTTAAGGATCACACATATTGAAGGGACAAACTTTCCGTAAAATTGACCATTAGGGGAGAAATAACCCATCATTTTCTTGGATAAATAATGGTTCTTACATATTGGATATGGGGGCAATACTTTTCTTACCTTCCCTGCCCCTTGATTTTCCATTTGTGAAATGTAGGGGAAGGTTTTGCTTCTTGGTAATTCCAATCTTTTGCAGACTTTATTGATTTATATTTCTTTAAAGTGACCATTAATGTGTTCATTTATACAAAGTCTTTAAGATACAGTTTAAATGCTTGTTTATATTAGCATCATTAACCTTTTATGTGATGTTCTTAAAAAACCTGAAGGACATGAGTACTACTACAAAAAGAAATGGAATAAAGTTTATGATTACTTTAATGAGTCGCTGAAAAATGCCTGCTTTTCAAAGCAAGGCTGTAATTCTTAAAGACTGGGGGTAATGAAAGAAAATTATATCATCTCACTACATCACTTACCATGGATTCAAATATGAAAAGTGGCCTCATGAAAAAATGCTTCAGTTCTGCCTCTGATGAGATAAGGAAAATTTTAAAATTTTAATGCCCAGCACTATCATTGACTGATTGTATTGGGAAGGCATCGCTCTTTGTCTCTCAGGTGGTATGCATGTAGACAAAACACCTTTTCTAATCCTTAGCTTTGCCTTTAAATAGAGATAGGGATTGTGAAATTATTGCAAATGCTATTGAAGTAAAAACAAAAGAAGAAAGAGGAGTCCAGGGAGAGATACTGAGCAGTGTTCAAGGTTAATTGGCTATTAGTTTGCCTTTAATCTTTGGAGAAAGTCGCTAAAATCAGAAGATGAAGACCAAGGGTCTTGAATCAGATGAGGCTAAGCTCCGACCTTGGTCACTAGGTTACTATGATTTTAGGTGTCAAAGTGGTCGCGAGCAAGGTTGAGCTTAAACCTTATGAGGCTTATTTTCTTTACCTATAAAATGGGGATGATCTCTATCTTCCAGGATTTTATAAGGATAAACTGGATCATGTATATAAAGTATTTAGCAGCAAAGAGTTTGGTACTCAGTAGCTAATAGTGGCTATAAATCTTAGAGGAATCTTATTTCTAACTATTTTCTGAAAGTGTAATTCATGAAATGAACAGAAAAATGCTCTCACATTGAGTTTCTTGTATTGAGCTTGTCTAATTATCCAGGTGTAAGTGATTTACTTCACATAAATTCTCTGGAAACTCTTCCTATCTTATGGAAGCCAAGATACACCAGAATATTTTCTCAAGTAAAGAAAAAACATTTTTATCATTAGATAAAGTTTGATTATATCTACTTTATCTCTACTTAAAAGACTAAAATCTTAAAAGGTCATGTCTACCATTATAAAAAATTGATTTTTTAAATTGCAACAGCAATTAAGCAAGTAAGGCATTAAAAATATATTTTCTATCAAATATCTATTCGCTTTGTCATGTTAAAAATTCCAGTAAAGATACCAATAAAAATATATTTAAAATAGTGAAAAGGTATATTCTTCTGTGTAAATTATACCAGAAAAGTACTGGAACTATGTCCCATTCAAACCCATATTCCAGACCCTATATATGAGTGACAAGAACACAGGAGTATTAATGAATCGGGTTGCTGGGAAGAAAATAAGGGAAGTTGATTCTGAAGTCCTGGCTTTAATTAAATTTATTAAGAGCAGAGTTGCTAGGAAGATGTACAGGACCACTTTAACCACTAAGCACTTTTGCCTCCCCCCAAATTTTTAAGACTTAAAAAAATTAAGTTAATATGTGTTTAATTCAATATTACAAAGGACACTCAACATACATACAGTTTTATTAAATTTCATTAAATTGTGTTAAATATATATTAGATGGGTTTCTCTAGAGAAATGGAACCAATAAAAGAGGGAGAGTTACATATTTTTATTAAATATATTTTTTACATGTAGGCTTATTATATATAGTAATTTTTTATAAGAAGTTGGTTCATGCCATTATGGAGACTGAAAGTCATAGGACTGCAGTAGGCAAGCTGGAGACTCAGGAGAGCCAATAGTATAGTTCCAGTCTGAACTCTAAGGCCTGAGAAGCAGGAGAGCCAATGACCTGAGTTGTAGTCAAAGTTCAGGTCTAAAGGAATGAGAAAAGCAATGCCTCAAACACAGTGAGGCAGAGAAAGTGAATTCTCCCTTACTCGGCTCTTTTGTTCTATTCAGGCCTTCAAGGAATGGGACGAGTCCCATCCGCTGTGGGGAAAACAATCTGCTTTACTCAGTCTGCTGATTCAAATGTTAATCTCATCCAGAAATATCCTCACAGTTCTACCATAATAATGTTTAACCAAATATCTGGGCAACCCTTGGCCAATCAAGTTGACAGATAAAATTAACCACCACAAGTCCACCCTTTGTCAACTTGACATCCACAGGCATCGTAAGCCATACTTAATTTCCAAATACAAGCAATAGCAAGGTCATAATTCCACCCAATATAATAACAACTATCCTGCATACAACAAAAAACACACTAACCTCTTTTCCAGGAGAGAAAGGAAAGTGATTTCTTTACTCTTCTTTGATATCTCATAACTTAAATACTATGATATAAAATTAACAATTTAAATAATATGGTAGGCATGTTATGTTACATAATAGGGAAATAAGAGAAGGTAGTGTATACAGTGTGAAAATGTTGAACAAAAGGATTATTTGAGTCCTGGGTGGGATAGAGTGGGACAGCACAAGATTTCATCATACTACTCAGACAATTTAAAATTTAAGAATTGATTTCTGGAATTTTCCATTTAATACTTTTGGGCATGGTTAACCATGGGTCACCCTTTGTACCTCACCTTTAGGGATCTACTAGGACTTGAATCCAGTTATAGGTCAAAAAGCAAAGTGGGCGGTGAATGTGTGGGTCCTGAGGGGAATCGGCATTGTCTTGCATGGCAGCTGCCCCAGGTGAGGACATCACAGTTCCCTCAGGCAAGGCTGAGTTAATCCCATTAGATGACACTAGAGAGGCTTGAGGAGGTCATTCTGCTGGATGTAGGGAGGCTACTGAGGATGGGAAGACCTCTTCCTCTGGCAAAGAAGATTCATCATAGTGTTAAGGTAAGAAACATTCAAATCTGTAGAAAATGTTGCTTTTTCACAACATACCAGGAAGCAAGATCTCAAATACGTCTGAGAAAAACACTTTTTTCACTTTCTTTTATGCATTTGAAATTGAGCCAGGAGTAAGGAAGATTATGTGAAGGTGGAAGAAAGCAAGACAAGGATTGCATTACAGGATAGTTCAAAGATCCTGTGCTTTCTTGAGGGTGGTTATCCCTTTAAGCAGTTTTACTTCTGGGTTTTTAAAGGTGTGTTATTCTAGATACACAAGAACAATGGACCGGGCTTGCTTAAAAACCTTTCACTAAAGTTGTAGGCCTAGGGTGTGACTGCACACCATGACCTGCCCAATTAGGAATTTGTGATTTATTACAGCACCTCACTTTTACCCACAATAATTTAGAGGTTAAATGTCCCCAGCTTCGTTCCCTTTACAACTTGTAGGATCTCATTATTTTCCAATCAATGCTTCACTTTAATAGTAGACACCACTGATGATGGGAAGTTGAATTTGCCTTGGATTCTGCCTTTGATTTTCAACAAGCTTAGCCCTGTGGCTAAATGAGATAAAGGTCTCCTTGGGGCACACTCGGAACATTTTAGGTCATTTATGCAGGCCTGAGCTGAGAGTGTCAATCCCTGACCTCATTCCTGTACTTTACCACTTGGTCCAGTAACTTGAGGAGCAATGAGCCATTCTCATATTCTTAGTTTTCTAAGAATGTTCAGAAGTATTATATACACAGTAACTCAGCTCCTTGCTTCTTATAAATGACTGATTGATTGATTGATTGGATATATCCAGTGGAGAAATTTTGTATCCCCCTATTGCCAGATCATGTCAGCGCTCTCTATACTGCTGGAAACAGTTGTTAGCATCTTTAAATCTAATCGGATTAGAGAGTCAACTCGAAAACCCAAGAACCAATTCAGAAAACTTATCCTTAACATTCTTTTCCTGTAGAACCATTCAGTATAAAAAAATCTGTATTAGTCATGGTTCTGCAGATGAAAATAACCAATAGGATGGATGGGTAGGTAGATATAGGTTAAAGAAAAAACAAACTATGTAGATACATCTATATGTAAAATTAATGATATGATTATTAGCTTGATAAATCAAAGTATACAAAGACCTGAAGTTTGTTACATGATTTTGGTGGAGTCTGTCAGCCTCTACAAAGTGAAGTATGTAACAGATATAAGTACTAGCGCATTAGAACTAGAAAGAGTCCTAGAAACAAGTTATTTCATCTTCCTCTAGTCACCAGACTTTATCAAGTGCTGACTACATGCGAGGTGTTGGACCACACCAGCCTCTGTTCCAGGGGCCCTTGCATTTCTGCAAAGGGAGAAACCAATATCTAAGTAAACGATATAATTAATAAGATAATTGTGGTTATGATAAGTGCTAAGAAAGAAAGAAACAAGATGATGGAGAAAATCACCATTAAATACCTTAGATGTTAGTGAGGGGGGATGCAAGGCCATTTTATGCCTGTGTTGAGACTCAGCTGTGGGAAGCTCTGGGGAGCTGTTTGAAGTTGGAACAATGTCAGTGTGGTGGAGGGAAGGAGGGAGGGGCACAGCTTGAAACCGGTAAAGTGGGAGCCAATAAAGCAAGACAGGCCATGGCACAGAACGCAAATTTTATTCTGCAGCCCTTAGTGGCCACTGGGGGCTTTGAAGAATGGTAGTTACATAATCTGATTTCCTTTCTTTAATTTTCTTTTTTGGTTTTGAATTTTATTTTTGAGTAGATAATAGACCCACAGGGTTTGTAAAGCAAACAACAGAAGTCTTGTTGTCCTTCCCCATTTCTGTCCTCTTGAGTCCATTTCTGTTTTCCGTCATGTGCTTCCTTTAATCTTGCCTCCTCGCCCGGCCGGGTGTGGCTCAGCGGTTGAGCATCGACCTGGGATCCAGGCGATCGGGGTTCGATTCCCAGTCAGGGCACATGCCCAGGTTGTGGGCTCAATCAATGACTCTCTCATCATTGATGTTTCTATCTCTCTCCCCCTCTCCTTTCCTCTCTCTGAAAATCAATAAAGATATATTTAAAAATATATAAAGAAATCTTGCCTCCTTTCTTCAATGATTTTATTTTTTATTCCTTGGTGATGTAGGTTGGCTTCCAGGCCATGCAGCTCAGGGGCTCCTTCTCTTCCCAGATGGAGGCTGTTTCCTTCCTGTATGGACCCTCTGAGTTTGTCTGTGTAGCCAGATATCTACTGGCCCTCAAAGCCTAAGGTATCCTCTAGTGCCTGCTGCCAGTTCTGCATGCCCTGTCCCTATCCCTTCACCGGCGGCAGTCATGAAGGGACATATCCTTGTGGTCCAAGATGTCAACAAAACTCCAGGAGACCTTTCTGAGAGAGAAAAGTCTTTTAAGTCCTATATGGTTTGCACACCAGGGAGGTACAGCTTTCAGTGCTAGCTGAAAATGCACTGCTCCTTAGCAGGGGATTTAGGGCAGAGTTGTGTTTTGCTGTTTTTGTTGTTTTTAATTTATCTTTATCATTGAAAGTATTACAGATGTCCCCTTTTTTCCTCATTGACCCCTTCTAGCCTGCACCTACCCTCCAGTTTTAAAGGCAAAAAAATCACAAGCTGACCTTTAAGGGGATTGGTTCCTAACGGAAACAAAGCCATATGCATACACTGTATACCTTTCTGATTGGTTAAAGCAACAGGGTTTTCCATCTCTGCTAACTTAGGATCAGCAGGTGGAGCCACTAGATATTATCAGTGGTTGATGTCATGAGATATGTGCAGTAGAGGGTGTCACAAGACATAGACCACCGCCTCAGTTCTCTTTAGAGCTTACAAAACAAAACTCAAGTCGAGCGGTCAAAGGAACAGTGCAGGGAATGCAGTTCCTCCCATAGGCAGAAGTCAGAATTCACGCTGCAGAGCTGCTTGGTCACACAAGCAGAGTCAGACAAATTGTAAAGAAGTCCAAATATTCAGCCTTAAAGCTATAAAGCTATGATTTTTTTTAAGTCTTCAAAGACAATCCTTCAGCTGTAGGATGTATTTATGGTGGTGTTGTCTTTGAAATGCTGCAGCTATTAGACTCATCACCTTGGCAACTGCTCTCCAGCGGCAGCCTTTTTACAACTCAGGCCCATTCATTGCAGCTCTGGTGTCAACTTGAACTTCTGCATTTGAAGGGATTCCTCACTCTGAGGGAGGGTACTTGTGTTGTGCTTTTTGAAATCTGCGCGCTCTCCTCTCCAGACAGTTGGCACTTAGTTGCCTACCCTTCCAGGTGGCTCTGCCAGACCTTAGCAGCATTTGGTAGAGTAACCTATCATTTGAAGTTGTGACTTCTCTCTGTTTCCTAATATTTATGGAAATGAAAATCGAGCATTTTTTGTTGTTTTATGTATATTTGTTTCTTTGTTCTCCTCATGCTTAATGGCTTCCTAGAGGAGTGATGAGTTGTTCTTAAGTAAACTCTATAACCATATGAGAGATCCATAACCATGTCGATATTGATATTTTTCTTTCCTTTTTTTTTTTTTTTTAATGATCATTGTGGCTGCTAAGTGAAAAATGGATTGTGAGTGACAAGAATAGAAATAAGAGTTGAAATAATGACTTCAGTAGACCAGGCTATAATAATTGTGGCTAAGTCTACAGTATGGCAGGCCCTGGCCCAAGAAACAACCAATGAATGCATAAATAAAGGAAACAATAAATTGATGTTTCTCTCTCTGTGTCTCTCAAATCAACAAATAAAAATTATAAAAATACTGCAGTATGACAGAACAGATGATAAGTCATTTGATTTGAGCTATATTCTAAAGCTAGAGTAGATAGGACTTAGGAGATTGGCAATGGTGTGTAAGGGAGAAAATCTTAACCAGGAAAGGTCCTATCATTTTAGATTCTGTGGAATAGGACGAATGGCGGTGCTATTTATTGAGAATTCTTTTTGGACATTCCACTTGAATATGTTCAATAATATTGTAAGACATCTGAGAGGAAATGTGAAGTCTAAAGTGATGGTTGTGGACTGGAGGTTTGAATTCAGATATCAATAAATTGTAGATGGCATTTAAAACATGAAATTTGATGAAATCATATTTCAGGAAATTTAATGAATATAAAGGCCCTAATGTCAAACCCTAAGGGACACCAATATTTAAACATAAAGAAAAGTCCTAGTGGGAATGCAAAATGGTGCAGCCCCTGTGGAAAGCAGTATGGAGTTTCCTCAAAAAATTAAAAATGGAACTGCCTTTTGACCCAGCGATCCCACTTCTGGGAATATAACCTAAGAATCCTGAAACACCAATCACAAAGAATAGATGCACCCCTATGTTCATAGCAGCACATTTATAATAGCCAAGATCTAAAAAAACCACCCAAGTACCCATCAGTAAATGAGAGAATTAAAAAGCCGTGGTATATTTACACAAATAATACTGTGTGACTATTAAAAAAAAAAAAAAAAAGGATCTCATACTCTTTGCGACAGCATGGATGGACCTGGAGAGTATTATGCTAAGTGAAATAAGCCAGTAAGAGGAAGACAAATACCACATCATCTCATTTATATGTGGAATCTGATGAACAAAATCGAGCCAGAGGCAAGGATACATGGAATAGACTGCCAGACATCAGAGGGAAGGGGATGGGGAGGGCTGGATAAACGGAGATGAAGAGATTAGCCAAAGATCATATATGCATAGGTCATGGACACAGACAACAGGGTGATGAAGGCCAGGGGAGAAGTGGAGGTGGGCAAAGGGGGGTGGTGAAATGCGCGACATCTATAATGTCAAAAATTAAATAAAAAAAAGGAAAAGTCTAGGAGCCAGCAAGGAGACTGAGAGGAGTGGCATTGAGGTGGACAGAAAATCTCATTTCACTTAAAAGAAATCTGAGGCCTGTGACCCATACCTCCAAGCTGTCCATGAGCATTCTCTAAGCTTGTCTCTGAATATACTGCCTTTCAGCCCAGTGATCTAACATAATTAATACTTTAAAAATTCACTCTGTGCAGGTTTACCTGGTAAGTAATATTTGTAATAACTTAGGGTTAATTTTTAAAACTATCTGTATCTTGTTAACTTGAATTTCATGTCTCTAGTCCAAACCTTTTCTCCGAGCTCATATCCTTCTAAATGACAGATCTACTTGAGTGTCTAGTAGGACTTTAAACCTATATTTCCATGATTATAAATATGGAGCAGACATTTAATATGTAAAACAGTTCATTCTTTTCTAGTTTTTGATGACATACCATAGTAATATACCCCCTCCCAAATTTAAATATAGACTGAATAATATATGATAACACTATTTATACAGGGTGTCCCAAAAAATGTATACACACTTTAACAGCTGGTAGCTCAATTTTGAAAATGAAATGTATTTTAATAAACACTGCCTTTATAATCAAATGTGTGTACATTTTGGGGGGACACGCTATATATCTGGTACTTCCTTAATATACATATTCAAGAAATGACAGAATTAAATCTTTCATATTTTTTGTTCTTTTATCTTCAAAGGTTACTTCTGATTAGGACAATCTGACCTTTCTTGAGCAATTCTGTTAAGATAATATATTTTTTTAAAATATATTTTTATTGATTTCAGAGAGAGGAAAGGAGAGGGGGAGAGAGAGAGAGATAGAAACATCAATGATGAGAGAGGCATTGATCGAGCCCGCAACCCGGGCATGTGCCCTGACCGGGAACCGAACCCCGATCTCCTGGATCCTAGGTCGATGCTCAACCGCTAAGCCAAGCCCAGCCGGCCAAGATAATATTCTTAATGTCAGCTGCTTCAAGGTTTGGTAGAATGAGGCAGATGACTATTTTCGTCTCCCTCTATATTTTGTGAGACTTCAGTTGCTTATTCTTAGAGTATTTATGTTAAAATGCGTATACACATGTACACGTGCCCGTGTGTGTGTGTGTGTGTGTGTGTGTGTGTGTGTGTGTGTATATATATATGCTGAAAGCCTTGCCCACAGCGCACCGAGTGTTCATGAATGTGGACATTACCTTTTGATGGACAGGACCGTCTGCTCCCATGGATGTGACGTCTCCGTTTGAAACCAGTGTCTGCTGTTGCTATTCACGTAAGTGCCCACTGAAAGCAAATAAGTTTTCCTCTTGAAAATCCAAAGGAAGGGCATGAAATTCTCTGGGACCTTATGACACAAAGTATGTTCCACTTCATGGAGCAACAGACTTAAACTCAGTCTTTTTATTGAGTAAAAATAGGAAAAGCAAAACCACTTGTAGTTTTATTACATGTGAAAAACCTGGTTTATTACAATGGAGGGCTTTGACATAAAGGGGTAAAAATGTATAAAGCAGCTATTAGCTAATTTATTTCAAATTGTATTTAAAATTTTTTATCTGTCAAACCACATAACCTCAGAAAATCTAAAGAACTGGCCACAGAAATGAAAGTTATCTAGTTGAAGTACTGGAAATAGTTATAACTCTGAGAGCCACAACCCTTTCCATCTGCCTTCATGCCTTAGAAAGTCTCTTTAAATCATGCTTTTGGCCCGGCCAAGCGTGGCTCAGCGGTTGAGCATCGACCTAGGATCCAGGAGATCGGGGTTCCATTCCCGGTCAGGACACATGCCCGGGTTGCGGGCTCGATCAATGACTCTCTCATCATTGATGTTTCTATCTCTCTCTCCCTCTCCTTTCCTCTCTCTGAAATCAATAAAAAGATATATTATTTTAAAAAATCATGCTTTTGGTGAAAAGATATAATTTTGAGGGAAATTACATTTATTAAGCTTTGGATTTCTTTTTTAGACATCCCATTTTATATAATAAACTGGAAAGGAAAATCAGGGTCAGTGGAAACAGAGATGGCATAGAGGCATAATATGGGAAGAGAGAAAATATGCACAGGCAAGCTTTACATGTCTATGAATTTACTCAGATAAGTTACTAACATTAAGCTGCATATTTAACTTTTTGGCAATAGGTATAATTCCACATCTTTTCCAGCGGAAGACACTGAAGCTCAGAGAAATTACTTAATTTGCCCCAGGGTGCAATGGTAGGACTGAATAGAGGAGCCCACATCTGATCTTAGGTTTCAAGGCTTGATCCTCAAAATTTGTGTTCTTTCTGTTACAATGTGCTGAGGAGTTCGCATCTTTTTTAAACTCGGGTTTTCATCCTAGGTATCTTTTCTCCTTTATTCAACTCCCTTTTTCCTCCAAAAATGCAAATTTCCCTGACTGCCCCTTGGAAAAGTGATGCATTGACCAGTTTTGTTCCTTTTGATCCTTTTAAGCGGAAGGACTCAACCCCTGGATGGTGGGTCAGCCACCTATTATTATTGCAACGTGAGTGAGAACATATGAAGGGCCTCTGGCCCCCAGCATCTGATTATGTGTAGGGATGAAACCAACATACATGGAACCCTCGTAGAGCAATTACCAGCTGACCTCCATTACCCATGCCTGTGTAACCCATCTGCAATTTACTTTTTCCACCTCAGGCCCTCCTCCTTCCCCACATTATATTCAGTTCATGAAATATTTATAAAGCATAGACTTATTATGCTAGGCGTTTGGGGGAGATAAAAAAATGATTTAGATACCGTCCTTACTTTTCAGGCGCTTAAGTCTATCGCTAGTGATAAGCCAAGTACAAGCCTATAAAGTGGAATAAGTTAAGTGATGTAAAACTAATAGAAAATGCTTGGGGATTTCAAAGAATAAAATGCCCATGGGATTTAAGAGGAACCCCAAAAGCTCTGTGACTGAGGTGGGTACTTCCTCTAGGCCTTCAATGGTGTTGGCCAAATACATGGCATTTGCACTACAACTTGCAAAGTCATGCGTGCCTAGGTTGACGTCACGAATCAGCGATGGCATTTTTTGTTTTCTGAAGCTGAAAGTGACTTTAAAATCTTTTTCTACGCATTACCCCCAAGAACCCTGTCCATTGATCAGAGTGGTTAACAGGACAAATTTATTTACTTGTTTAATCTGCATCATGAGGATACGTGGAGGAGAGGCCGGGATGGTGGAAGGTCAGGGTGAAGCATCGGCAGAGGCAGAGAGGGAAGAGCGTAGGCGTGTCTGGGGAATCGCAGTCCCAGCTATACCATCTTGGTTGTCCTGCAGGCTGTATGTGAAGAGACAGAAAGGAAACAAATAGAGATCTGGGCCCTATTTTAGAAGGTCCTAAATTTCTGCATAGAAATTTGGATGCTTAAACTTCCTTCTGTAGCCAAACTGGATTCCTCAGAATCTAAACTTTTCCATCTCTGCCTATCTGCCAACAAGAATGTCTTACTTACTCTATTATCGTAAATTCTGGCCAAACTAGCCCTAAAATAACTCCCCCAGCTTTGAACTTCATATTATGGCACAAACTATTATTATATTTATGAATGACTTTTATGATGTGATTTCTGGTATTGTTTACATTAACATGCAGCCTGCTTTTGCAGCTAGCTGGTAGGCTTTCCAGCTAGGGGCAGGAATAAATGTCCTGTTTTTACATACTCTTCTAACAGAGATTAAATGGTTGTCAGTGGACACATGGTGAAGGGCTCACAACATTTAGATCAGGAAGAAAACAAACTTAATGTTTATCAAGTCTGACACTGCCTCACACCACACTCTCCTTAGTGTGAAAACTTAAATATGTTCTACAGTCTCATAGCTACAGAGAGAGTTAAATATCAGACTTATCTGTGGCTGACCTTTCTGAATGCAAAAGTAATGCAGTAAGAGCAGAACAAATACACTTGAATCAGAAAATAAGCAGCGAGTTTCAAAAATCTGATGAGGAGTCTTAAGATTTATTTTAGAGGGTCTAGAGTTCAAACTAGCGTGTGAAATTGAGGCACAACTCTAAATCTAGAAAAGCCCTCGATTGCACATGGGAATCAATGTCAAAATTGACAGAATCCCCAAGAGTTTACCTGAAGATCAATAAATATATTTATGGGACCCTGAAACATGTGATGTAGTCTGAAGAGGTTATTCTGTGGTAACTTCTTGTATTTTAGGGGGAAAAATAGTGAACTAAAATAGAAGTTCATTGGAATGTAAGTTATTATACCACAAAAATTCATATGTTCTGGGTTAAACCAAAGATCAGGTCTTGTGGATGCTGAGAGCTGTGCCTCACCAGAGTTCATTGTCAGCACTGGTTCAGCACAGGTCAGTAGAGTAGAGAGGTCAAGTCCAAGTGTAATGAATATTTTTAATTTTATAAAACAAAAATAAACCTAAAAGTTCAGTCATAAAACTTTATTTTTTATATTATTTATTTCAATCACCAGGAATATTTGTACGACAAATACGTGTACATTCAGTCAATGAAAATTTTCAAATTTGGAACTGGACTACTGATAAAAAATAATTAGCTGTTTAAAAATGTCCCCCCATATTGTCTTTTTTCAGGCAATTGATGAATCTTAGATATTAAGTTACTGGAAGACAGAGCAAGTACGTTTGGGAAGTCTGGGAAATGGTCCTAGATCCATTTACCTAGAGGGGATCTGGCCTATCCTGGGGACTGATTATAAAGATATGATTAGACAGGCTATTCCAGTGATGAAGCATGTAGGTTGACTTCATCAAGCATGATGAAGCATGTAAGGGACTACACTTGGGAATCTCTCCTTTGGTGATGAATGTCCAGACACCATGCTAGAAGTCAGGAAATTGGGAGGACTGAGGCAGGGCCCCAAGCTTTTTGGGAGCTATGGGATTACTCACTCAGTTACATAATGGAATAATAACCGAGCCTGGGGAACAAAGGGAACTCTGATCTAGTTGGTGTTGTGGATGCTGAGAGCTGTGCCTCACCGGAGTTCATTCTCAGCACTGGTTCAGCCCAGGTCGGTAGAGTAGAGAGGTCAAGTCCAAGAGACCAGAAGTCAGCTTTTGAGCAATGCATTCCAGGAAGAATAAATTCCTAGCAGAAAGGTCTTGCCCAGCTTTGGCTGAGGCTTTATAAATACTTTCTCCTTAAGTTAGGTCTGGTTTTAGAACTATATACGCTAATAAGTAGGGAACTAAGAAAAACAGAGACGGGAAATTAGATGAGGCTGATGTTTACCTCCTATACATATAAGAGAAATGCTAAAAAGTTTGATTTATTTGTACTTGTGCGGTGGTTTCTGACAAAATTTAATTTAGGCACAGTAATTATCAACAATGCTGACTCGTGCTATTTCAAGTTATATTTTCTTCATCAAAGAGAAGTTGCAGTTTTTGATAGAGCTTTTACTGAGGAGTCAGGGAACTTGATCGTGATGCCTGTTCTGTCACTCACAGCCTGGGTCTTTTTGTACAAGTCACTTTCTCTCTCTGGAACTTTCTTCATCTTTGAAATAAAGGGGTTGAGCTAGATGATCTCCATGGATATATATATATTTTTTTACCTATAATCCACTAACTCTATTAAGCAAGCCGGACATCTGACCAGAGCTTTCCATACATTATCTAATGCAATGCCTGATTATATTCTACATGTGGAGGTTTTGGACAGTGGAAATCTGATTAGATTTTTAAATGGAGATCCTTAATGAAAAGGCAGTATGACCAAACTTTCTCTCTGGGCTTTTGAAGAATCATACTTCCTTCATTTCTTTGCCCCTTATGGTCTGATCCAGGTTTCTTCACTCTCTTCCAGCCTAGCGCTTGCTTTTAGCCTCCCAATTTATCACCTCTAATTTCAATTCATAGGAGCAGGAGCAGGAGCAATACATAGCAATAACAGTAACACAAATGTACATACACTCATATACTCTCATTTAATCCTCACGAGAACTCCATGGGTTAAACATCATTGTCCCCATTTTGCCTACATAAGTAAGAAACTTTCTAAGGTCACAGAGTTAGCCAGTGGTAAACCATACTGCAACCCAGGGCTTTTTGATGCCAAACGCTGACCTCAACCAGAAAAAACATCACAAAAGTGGCATCAAGTATGCAGATTCCAGTTTTATTTCCATGTGAGGGAATTGCTGTTGGATATGGAAAGGAACATGGAAGAGCCCACCATACAGAGAGGACTCTTCGTATGCTTGGCTTGTCATTCCCTCTTCTTGATGTTTTGTCTAGTCCTACCTCAAGGGTCTTCTTTCTCCGAACTCCACATGTGTGGCTTTTCAACAAGGAATTTTTTGTGAACTGTCTACATCTGCTCTCCAAGGAAAGCTCTTTAGGGTAGTAGATGGTCCAGCTCTTGCAAATCAAGCATTATAGTTTTCAGTGGTAGAAGTAGAACTCTGCCCACAGGTACTTGCTTTAGTTGGCTGGATTCAAGTATTAGTGACAAGAAATCCAGGCAACATAGCTTAGGAATTAAGGATGAGGCTCTGGAATCCAACTGCCTGGTGTTGATCCTGGAACTACAACTTTCTGGAGGCCAAGTACTTTCATCTCTGTGTTGCCCTTGCATCACCTGTAAAGTCGAGATTAAACATATTACCTACTTCACAGGGTTATTGTGAGGATAAATGCCTTAAAATAGTGCCAGGCACTATGTAAACAATTACTCAGTGCCCTTTTGCTTGAAAGAACAAGAACCCTTAAAACTATGATTTTCCAATGACATATGCTGAACACCCTTTTGACTCAGCCAAATGTTTCCTTACCAAAGTAATAGTGAAGGAAGTATGGATAGCCAGGGACGCCAATGCCATGCTCTAGGAATAGCCAGGGTTTGGGAATCTTTTTCGCTTATCTATGATTGTACAGCAAAACTACAAAACTTAGCAGCTTAGAACAAAAATGTCTCTTTTTTTGGCCCATGATTGGCAATTTGGACAGACAGGGCTTAATAGGAATGGCTCCTATCTGCTTCATGTAGTGTTGGCTGTGGCAGCTTCCATGGGGCTGGTGCAATCTCCCCTTCTCCATGGGCTCTCCAACAGTGAAAACAAACTCTATAAGCCCTCTCAAGGCCTGGGCTCCAAAGTCTCAGAACATTACTTATGCTTTATTCTATTGGCCAAAGCTGTCGCAAAATGATCTCAGATTCACGGGAAGGGACATTGGTTTCCACTTCTAGATGGGAGCAGGGGCATTGGCATACAGTGAAAGAAGGAGCTGCTGGTCACAATCAGAACTTCATGAGCTTCATTTTAATTTATTCCACCTGATACTTAAGGAACTTCTGTGACTATCAATTTCTTCATTTTTAAAATAGCTCATTTTTAGATTGTGAAGACTAACAAATGATGCATACAAAGTGTCTAAGACAAGGCTTCATTCATTGAAAATGCTAAGTACATATTTATTTTTTCTTTTAATGCCTTCTTGAACAAATCAAAGAAAAGAGTATCCCTTCTATAAAGGAAAGTAATAATCTTACCACTCACCACTGAGCCTCTCCAGTTGAAAATATTAACCATATGAACAAATTTAACACCCTAAAACAAGGAGTGCCACCGCCATAATTTTTGGTTTGTCACTTATATTTACAGTTGATGTTTGCTTGCTCTCTGTCTTGTTAACACACATGGCAAGTTCCTGCCAAATGAGAGCCAGAAGCCTCTAATTGTGTGACTGTCTATTTCTTTGAGGCACCCCCAGGGTACCCCAAAGTGAACTTAATCTCTGCCTACCAACTTGTCATTTGTCAAACCATCTCAAACATATAATTCATATTTGGGAATATCATGCAGGATTTTCACATGGATGTGGTAATAAAGGGACAGAAACATCTCTTCAATCAGGGAGATTCATTATGAGATGGTAGAGCCCCGTAAACAACTCTCAGTGCACTCTCTCAGTCTTGGTGATCAGCCAGGATGGCTTTTCGTTCCCCTTATAGTCATCATTTTTGTCTATATCCTTCCAATCAGACCTCTTCCAAATACCCTAACAAATGGGATTGTTCAGTAGTTATTCTAGGTTTCACATTTTTTATGGTGGCTACAGCCCAGAAAAGAGGGATTACTGGGATTTCGAGTCTTAGGAAATGAATTTTTATTGTAACTCACTTTGCTAAAATAGAGCACCAACTATGATAATATCACATACGTTGGTTACAAAAACAACAGAGAAATTAACATCACAGACTGTTTTAGAGGAGAGAGATTTTCTAGCCTTTCCTCAGAATTTGTCTTTCTGACATTATAGAGCTGCTTAATGTTTAAGACTCTCCATTTAAGTCAGGCCAGCTAAGATGAATTTGAATACTTTGAATTTGAGATCCTATTGGTATGGAGCACAGGTGCAATTCGGTGGGTACTTACTTTTCACTAGAGAGTGTTTATCACAAATGATGGAATAAGTATGCTGGCAATTAGAGACATTTGGGGGATGTAAAACTGAACCTCTGGAATCGGATTTGGAAGTAACTGTTCTGTTCTCTGTGATTGATCAGCCTTAGGCAGTATTATAGTCTTTCATTAATGTCACCATTTAGTTTCATGGGTTCGGCCCACACTCTCTGTTTCGACAAAAAAAGAAGGTCACTCACTTTCTTCCCCCCTCTTTCTTATTTCCCCTGAGTTCAGGGCTTGGAAATCTAAGTGCATCTTAATGATCTGGAACTAAAACTTCTTCTATCGCAGGGATAAGACTGAGAAAGCCCTGCAGTCGACAGCATATGTTTATAAGATTGGGCCTAATTTGGCTCCAGAAAAATCCTGGGGGAACCATAACAAGCCAGGTTCAGTATTTGGGCAGACATTTCTCCCACTCTCTATGTCCAGAGTGCCACTAAAATATTCAATAAGTAAATGTGCTACAAGGAGGTTTTTG
Source organism: Miniopterus schreibersii (assembly GCF_964146895.1). Lineage (NCBI taxonomy): Eukaryota > Metazoa > Chordata > Mammalia > Chiroptera > Miniopteridae > Miniopterus > Miniopterus schreibersii. Next base: position 61,540,780 of record NC_138111.1, on the reverse strand, counting down.
TGTAGGTTACATTTCCGTTGTGTAGTACCGTGTTCTGTGTGGAGTGCCCTCTGGAATAGACGTGTCAGATCAACAGTTATCTTTAATTGTTGAAGAATCCACATGCCCCTTAATTCCCTTTAAACCAATGGGTTGTCATGCTTCTTGGGCTTTTGAAAGGTCTTAAGAAATGTATTGCCCCAGCTTCCCTCTGGTATTGAGAAGCTTAAATAGCTAAACAGCCCATGCACTCAACACATTTTTCTTCTTCCCTCCCCTCCCTCCAGTGTTTTGTTGAAGAATATGTATGCACTTGACTGTGTTTCCTGGCTCCAAAGTTCTGGATGTTCTACCAGGAGCACAATTCCCTCTGACACTGAGAGATTGGAAATGGCACTCAGGAGACTTTGGGCTGTCGACCTTCTTTTTATTGGGCATTGATCTCATCCTATAGGTTTAGTGTCAATAATATACAGTCTTCTGTTTTATGACACATGTCACCATCTTTATAGTATTGCTGGTATTATTTATATTTGTTCACTGCAGATTGTTGAATTGAATGAAAAGCCAGGGCAGGGACCACAGAAGAAAGGCATGAGCTTCCTTTCGTTCCTGGCTCTCATTCCCTTGCATGTGCTCCGCCTCCTCCTAGCAGCTGGCCTGTGTCCCGGCACATGGCTAATGAGTGTTAGCAGCTGCCTCGGTGGCGATCCCATTTCTCAGATAGCCAATGGGGTATTACCAATGAGGCCGGTATTCCACTCACTGGGGGAAAGAAGTTTGAGCTGTTTACTCAGAGGTAAATAAAAAATGATATCTTGGCCATATGTGTAAAATTATTCAAAAAAAGAAAGAAAGAACAAGATAAATATAGTTTGTCCCTGAGGTCCTTTCCTCTTGTCTTTTAATAGAGCGTGCAGATGGCATAATGTGCTCCATTATAAATGTAATATGCTGTGCTCAAGAAAAGCTCGCTTTTTTTGCAACTGTTTGATTTTGAGATTACCAGTGATGTAAAAGTAAACAGCTGAAGTGTGTTTCCTATCCCTGTGAAAAGAAGTAAACTAGTTTTCACAAAGCCCTGTCTTAGAGAGCGTTGCTAAACTTGGGTGCATGATTTTAACAGGTTAACCTCAAACATAGTTCTTAGAGGGAGAAGGTAGGAGGCAGATTTCTAGAATGCACATGGGGTTAGAACTCTCAATTGTGACCAAAGTTAATGTCTGTCCAGCCATATGGGAGTCTTAAAACTATTACCAAGCAAATTCTCCAAGGAATAAGGCTACTTGTCCTTAAACCCATGACTTAAGAGAATCCGTAGTAATGTGCCTACTACAAATAACAGCTCCATCCTATTGGGGATTGTATATCTATTCCCCAAACAGAGTCAGACAGGAACTATCCCTTAAGATATCCCATCAGATTATTGCACTTTTTCCATGCCAAGAACTGAAACTTTTTTTAATGTCAGTTTTGGGGAATCAAAGGTTAGTGTCCTTTTATAGAAGGCCTCACATTTTAATTAATCGGGAGATCAATTATGAACGCATTTTGAGTGCCAAGTAAGTGCCGGACATCATGCTCGTGACATTAGGATGCACCGGCAGGTGTACTCTCAAGTGAAGGTAGGTGCCTCTCTTTGGAAAAGCTTCCCTTCGTTCCTGAGGATGCAGCTTTCGGAAGGATGTGCCTCTGGCTGAGGAAAGGGAGAAAGAGGAAGAAGGCGGTGCAGACCAGGTAGGGGCGGGGAATCAGTGCTGGGAATGAACCCACATTGCCCACACATTGCACAGTCAAGGAAGTCAGGAAATCGAAGTGGGGTTGGTTTTTTGGAGGTGGTTTTATTTTCTCAGTTTTATTGAGGTATAATCGAGAAATAAAAGTATAATATATTTAAAGTGCCCCTTGTGCTGACTTGGTATCCGTATCCACTGTGAAAGGAGTCCCCCAATCTAGTTCACACATTCATCACCTCACATACTCATCTTTTTCTGCTTTTGATGAGAACGTTGACGTTCTAATCTCTTAGCAGATTTCCATCCTACAGTACAGTGGTGTCAACTGTGCTCACCACGTTTCACATGAGATCCCCAAACCTTATTCATCCTACAGCTGGAAACATGTCCTGTTCCCCAGCCTCTCCCTGCGCCTCGGGCCCTGCCAGTGACTTTTCTACTCTCTGTTTCTGTGAGTTTGAGGTGTTGTTGTTTTTTAAATTCTACATGTAAGTACAGGATTTCCTTTTTTCTCATGACTAAATGATGTTGCATTGTGAATACTGTTCCATTCTGTTCCACATCTTTTTTATCCACTCATCTATTTATGGACACTTCGGTTGTTTTCGTATCTTGACTACTGTGACTAATGTGGCAATATAAATCCAAGTTCTGTCTTGCTGTGAGTTCTTAGCACATTTCCATAACACTAAAAAAGGTCATACTACTACCGATATCACCTAGTTTGTTTGTTTTTCCTAAAATGGCTTTCCAAACTAGTTATCTATCCCTAACGCTGGACACTAAGAAAACGCACTACTGAGTGTTTTGCTTTGAGCGTCTTTGTATACTATCTCAAGATACCTGGCGACACTGCAGTTATAAAATTAAGTAAAGAGAAATATCATTTGCTAATTTCATAAAAGGCCTCTCCAAGCTCTGAGTTTTCCAGGTAAGTCCATTAATGTGTGAGCTTATTCTCTCCCCAATGAAGATGATGGCATTTATTTTTGGCAATGTTGTGAATTTTTTAATTCCTGGGAATTTAAAAGAGCATTAAATGTTGCATTTCTGCACTATATTTATTTTAGTAGCACAAAGGCTGCATTTATAATTCAGCAGTTCTGAAGTCTTCATGCTCATTTTCACTGATTCTTATTCTAGTGGAGTAATGACAAGAGACTGAATTTTTTAAGTGCCCAGTTTTTCTTTATTCACTGGACTTTAGAAGACATTTTTTTTATTTCCCTTAAATACAACAGTTTTCTCAAAGATATATTTCATAAATCTTTGCGTTTGTCTCCGAGGAACATTCTTATAAGGCACACACTTTAGACTATTGTCCTATTGTCTTTGGTGGCTCTCTGCCAGGAGGCCCAACTGATTTCATTTAGATTGCCTATCTACTGGCTGCAGTAGCTCCAAGCACAAAGAGAACTAGGTCCTTTTGTTTTCCAGAAGGATCCGTGGGAGTACTACCAAGTCGAAAAAGAATGTTGCAGAAAGAAGTAAGGATAATCAGAGATACAGGGCTTAAACTTCGGGGAGGTTGAATTCCTTTGTAAGAGCAGGGAAAGAACAAAAGTCCTAAAAGAGCATGTTTGGGTTATGCCTCTCTCGTGTGCATGGAATAAAAACCACACACTCACCAATATTTAAAAGCTGCTTTCAGTTTAGTTACAACTAAGTCAGTTTGTCAAAGAATCTCTGCTGTTGGGGGGGGGGGGAGCCTCTGCAGCAAGAGATGGAATATCCACACTCTCTCCCTGGCATTTTCCTCAGGTATTCTTTCCCTTCATTCTTATTTCTTTCTAGTTTGTTTTACAGAATTTTTTTTTTTTTGCCATGACTTTACAGTCTATACTTTATTTTGGCCAGGGGGTCCAAAATTCATCAGAAAAATAAAACAAAAAATTGAAGTTGAAAATGGCAGATTATAAATAAATCGATACAGGTCTGTTTTAATATGATGATATGAAGGTGAAAGGTTAGGGTCGGTGGTGCGCGGAAGGCTAAATAGCATCTCAGACAGCGTTTAAAGAAAAATGGAATTTATTTAAGGAAAAGGGGATGGGGTGGGGGATGGGGATTCCAGAGGGAAGGGCTAGTCAGCACTGAGCCAGAGGGTATTGGGGCCAGGATGGCTGCAAAACTATACTCGGGACAGTGAGACAAGGAAGGGCACAGAAGAGCCAACAGGAGAGCCCAGGCTGGGCTGCTCTGGCTCCCTGAGGAGTCAGAGAAAGACGGGGGCCGCTGCCCATTGCTGCCCTGGTTGCAAGTCTGTGGGGTCCCTTAGAGGGAAGAGGGGGAAGGAGATGTGCTGGGTGCTCCCCTGGTGGGAAGCAAGCATTGGGTCCTTCATCCTGAGTATATTTACCTCTTGCAGGTGGGAATCTTATGGGAGGTCTCAGGGGAGGGTCTCGATAGAATATTCATCAGTTTTCCACGTGGGCTCTTTCAGGGTCTCCACTGATGGGTCGGTGCCAGGGCAGGAGTGATTCGTCAGTGCAGCTGGTCCTGAGGCAGCCACGGTGCCACTTGTCTGGTTTTTCTGCTTTTCTAGGCCTGGAGCTGAAATACAACTGAGGCTTAGATGTTATCTTTAGGGAGGAATACTCAGGGGGCCTAAACCGCATGACCAGAGATATGCTGGGGAGGAGAGGTTATTCTGGGGACAAGGGTCTTGTTTTCCCAGTTTCGCCCCTTGCTAGGCATCCGGGGCTTCCTGCCCTGGTGAGTTTCTGTACCCAGCCCATCTAACACAAACCATTTACCCTCAGGTGTCCTTGGTTTAGGGAAGATTGGATTTACTAGGTGGCTGCGAATTGCTATTTAACAATCTGTCTCAGTTTCCCTATTCCACCTGTCCTGGCATACTGGCCTGTCTCAAAGGGGAGGGTCTCAGTAGAATATTCACCTGCTTTCCAGGTGGGCTCTTTCAGGGTCCTGGTCTCCACCGATAGGTCGGTGCCAGGGCAGGGGGTCATTAGTCAATGCAGCTGGTCCTGAGGCAGCCATGGTGCCACTTGTCTGGTTTTGCTGCTTTTCTGGGCCTGGCGCTGAAGTACAGCTGAGGCCTAGATGTTATCTTTAGGGAGGAAACGCTCAGGGGTCTAAACTGCTTGACTAGCGATATGCTAGGGAGGACAGGTTACCCTGGGGACAGGGGTCTTGTTTTCCCAGTTTTGCCCCTTGCTAGGCATCTGGGGTTTCCTGCCCTGGTGAGTCTCCGTACCTAGTCCATCATCCTTGCTCTGCTCACCTCTGTCTAATAGAAGGTGACTTTAATCCAGGCAGGTTTGCTTTTTACTTTTTCAGATAAAATGCCACTGTGAGCCTTTAAACAGTACCTCACAAAAGTACGTGCATAAAGCTCTCTTGTCTGGGCAAGAGGAACCCGGTAAATTGAAACAGTGGGCTTTTCCCATAAGCTGATTTGAGCTAGCAGAAAGATAATTAAGTGTTGTTTCCACTGGAATTGAACAAGGGCCTACACTCATTAATTTTTTTCATTTTGAATCTAAAATTGCTGTGAATGATAATCTCTCTATTGCTGCATCAACTGAAAATCCAACTGCTGTTTTATAGAGCATTCGAATCCAGTGGGGTGAAGACAGGGAGGGGGGATTTATAGTTCTACTTTAAATCAGGGACCCCCACAAGGGACCCCTGAACAATGAAAATCTCCAGCAAATCCAATGCTCCAAGTTTTTTCCTTCTTGGCAGCCTGTATTCGTTGGCATTCAGCCACTAGAAATTAAGACCTGGTTTCCCTGGCAACAATAACATTGCATAAGTCTTCACAAGAGCTCCCTCATTCAGATTGTTAGCTGTACAAATAAAGTTCCACAAAGGAGTTGCCTCAGAATCAAAGAAAGACCATCCCCATCTATTGTGACAGGCGTTAAGGTATTATTCTCAGTACCTCCAGTTGGACATTGTGGTTTTGTGATGAACTGAATTACCTTGGATTGGTTTTCCACATCTTTTTGTGCTTGGGATAGCAGTCTAGGGCTCTATAGTCTATTTGGTTCCATCCTCAGTTCCTTTTTAGCATCAGTCCTATTATTTTGCAGTTTGTTTTGGGGGAAATTTACTTAAGTTGACATATTACCTCTTAAGGAACCACTCCTAAGTGAAATTTAAGTATAGTTCAAAGCTTTCAAAATTAAGCTGCATTTTTTTATTTGTTCCACCTTACCCCTATCTTCTCCATACCATGTATATAAGGAGAAAGGAAATAAGTATTTTAACCTGTTGTCTGACCTGTAAAAATAAATGGAGGTTGGATTGTTTCAAATTTGGCTGGAAACCTGGAGGGTATTTTGTTTGTTTTCCACAGGTAATTTACCCATATTTCTAAGGGTAAAAGTAATAGAGGTGATTGTTTTTAAATTTTACTAAAGACAGTTTGATAAATATATTTTAGACCTTTAAATCCAGTCCTGTATAATGTTTGCCAAAAATGGTGAGCCAGACTACACATCAACAGGAAGAATTAGATATCAGGCACCAGGTATTATAAAAATCAATAAAAATTACTATCCATTGAGCGTTTCCACTCTGCCACCCACAGTGCTAAATACTTTACTTAAATACCTTATTTAATCATCATCACAGCCCTATTAACCATATATTATTATTATTAAGCTCATTTTTAAAATGAAGAAGTGGAGACTTAGAATTTAAAAACCTGCCCAAGTTAACACATACATTAAGTAGTAAAGTTATGACTCAATTCCATGCAGTCAAGGTCTACAGTCTATGCTTTTAACTACGTTTTTTTTTTCAGTAAAGAAATGGAATTTTTTAAATAAAGTTATCCAAATCCTTTCTTGTTTCCCTTTTGAGAATGAGATCAGCTAGTGACTGTAGCTTGTAAAGAATCTAATATGAACCAATTTGCATATAGTTTGAACCCCTAACCTCAGGCTTTTCAACATGGGTCTCTAATTCCCTGAGCCAACACAGGACTGCATTTTATACAGATAATTTCTAGTGCCTGAACATTGGAATTCCAAAACAGGTTCAGATGCATTGACTGATAATGAACTAGGAGCTGTGACTTTATCCTGTTGGACTTTTTTCATTAATCCTTTGCATTAATTCCATAGGAATTCAGCTTGTTCAGTCCTAGGAATTCAAATTTGTTCAGTTGATAAATGTATTTCTAAGTTCTTAATATGTACAAAGCTTAGGCTTATGAGCAAATCGCCCAGATACAGTTCTGGCATTCAAAGGGTTGCCTTCGAGCTTTTAAGGGACAGAATTGAAGGGGGAAAGAACTGGAGTAGGAATACGGACATCAGGAAATTAAATCACCCTCTGCTACTAACACCCTGAGTAAGTTTATGTTATGGCTACTGGGCCTCAGTTTTCTCATCCAGAAAATGAGGTTCTTCTGGCCTCTTTATCTCCAACAGTCCCTGATACCAGCTTTCTAAGAGTCAAAGTTTTCTAAGTTGGGAGCCCTGAGAAGATCAAGGGTTTGGTGGCTGCTATCCTAGGTGCTGAAATCATTTGTGCCACCCCCCTGCCCCGTGGTTTCAGGACTTTGATTTTGCCAGAATTTATTCAAAGTGTGTTCTTCTATAGCCAGCGAAGAAATGAGCCTCTTTTCAAAAGCCATATTTTAAAATGTATTGCTAAAGGAAAAATGTTATGACCAAGATTTTCTTAAAGTCAGACTGGTAAAAAAAATTTCAGGGACCAAGGGCAAATAATTTTGAAATTAATTTTAAAGCCCTCACCCTAAATATGTAGCATCAAGTTCTATATGAGATGTCATATATTTAAGAGTTTTTTGCCATGGGTCACTAATTGGAAGAGAGTTCTTTTGACATTTAGATCACAGATTCATGGCAAGGATCATTTCTGTCTTGCAATATATTTATTATTTATTGTATATTTGTATTTTACCTCTGCTAGACATATACTCCATATACTAGGTAAAAACCATGCATGATATATTTTAATAAATCTTCTAAAAGTTAATACAGAATAGTTAACACTTACTAAGCATGGAGTTAATTTTTATAATATTGACTGTATATACACCTGTGCATGTGTACTGCAGCTGGAACTTGCCCCATGGTCTTCTCTGAAGATCACATTCTGGTTACTAAGCCTTCCAAAATCCACAGTGAACCATCTTCTCATCGCGCCCGTTGCCAGGCCCTTTGACTCTTTACATCCACCATCCTTCTACTTGCCACCTCCAATATTGGATAACTTGTTGAATATCTTACTGTACTGTTGAAAGCACTTGCCCTGCCTTCGTAAAAGTAACATTATTCGTATAATTTAATTGTGATGAAAGCAGTAATTTGGGTTCTGAAAAATCTAGAGACAACTTGCCATTTTGTGTTATATATTATATGCAACCCAAGAAGATCAAATTACTCTAAACAAAATCTATCCACTTTGAGAAGTAAGGCATGCAATAGTTTTGTCAGTCTTTCACTCTCCACCCACCTCCTGCACTCCCTTGACCCTTTCACGTCCATGTCTTTATTCTTGCAATTCCCATTTGTTGTTGTTATTACATTCTTCAGCCTGGTCTCACTAATAAAGTTATTCTGTAAGATGTGGCTGAAATACCACCTTTATATAGCATGACTTCTTCAGAAATTATGTACCCATCTCCCATATGTGTCCCTCAAATTCCCTATATATCTCTGTTGCGCCAGTCTGTCCTGTTTTTAATAACAGAGGATCGCTTCACTTCATCGGGCAATGAAAAGGAAGCCCTTTACGTGTTATCTTGCTAAATTATCACTTGCGCTGCACTGATCAATCACCCTCATTTCTAGTATATTGTAAGCTCCTTGAGGGGAGGGATAGCAAATACCTGTGGAATAAATAAAAAATGAATAATTAGAAGAGCAGTTACTGTGAGCTGAGCGCATGCACTCTGATTGTCGCCCGTCTGAAACACGCAAGTCCACGAGACGGCTGGGCATGGCTGGCAGAGCTGGCCCTTCCTAGAGAGCCTTCCTCCGGACAGCTCCGGGGCTCAGGTGCGGAGACCGGACTCGTCCGTGTTCTCACAGCCTGGGTGGAAGGCGGAGCACAGCTGGAGTCTCGGCCACCCTTGAAATGGCTCTGAGGCCCACTCCCACTGGGAGCCCCAGCACCTGGTTGTATAGTTTCCTGCTCTGTAAGACAGGGGTAAAATACTTATCTTGCAGGGAATGCCCCACCAAGTGCTCAGAGCAGTGTGGGCACTTAGTAAGTGTTCAAGGACTAGTCGCGTTCCCCCCTGGAGACCCTACTGCCAGCAGCCGATAGTCCCCGGCTGCTGCTGTGCTCTGAATGTCTCCTCTTGTCCCCGACACACCAACAGGAAAAGGAACCTCGGCTGCACCAGGAGGCCGCCCGCTTAGACAGTTACAGGCCTGTGCGAGCCTCCTGCTGTGTCCCTCCCTCTCTCCTCGCTGGCTTTGATGTCCCTCTCGGGCCTCTCTAAGGGAGACAGGTGCCATGGGGTGCGTCTGAAGGGTCAGCGGCCGGTGTAAGGAGGAAGGCGCTTCCCAGGGCGCTGTCCTTCCAGGAAGGCCACCGAGCGGTCAGTCCCCGCGTGGGCGCGCACGCTGGCCCGCAGCCCGGCAGCCTGCTGCTGAGGCTCTCCAAGGGCCCTCTGTCCCAGAAGAGGGAGTGGGCTTCCACCCCTTCCTAGGGGAAGCAACCTAACACAGCTCTGAAGGGACTTCAGAGTCTCTGTCCCCTTTCACAGACGGCATTTGGTATCGAGATCCGGGGTGCTGTAGCTGCGAGAGCTTTCAGCACCGAGGGCGAGGGAGGCTCGTGTGCACACCCGTGTGAGCAAGGCCCTGGCAGCGCTGCTGGCTTTTTGCTCGCATTTGTGTCAGCATCAGTGAACTTACACCGCTGCTGTTCTCGTATCTGTGTTCCTTTCAGAACAGCTCTTAGAGACGACACTTCAGGCCCTTCAGTTCTGTCCTGCAGCATGAAGTGGGTCTGTAATGACTGCCTTTTTCTTAGGACGGATACTGTGGGAGAGGTTTCAGTAGCTCTGAATTTTAGGCTTTGATGACTCACCTGCTTTCAAAAGTGGTCAAGCCTATGGGATGTTTTATATCTAACAAAATGTACACTCTGCCCCTAGAAATGAAGCATCAGGAAGGCCAAGCACACCAACCGCCCGAAGTTTCCATCTGGAATCGTGTTGGGGAATTAGCCCTGGCCCTTCCAGCTTTGTTCTCCCAGTGGCTAGGAAAACACTTAGCCTTTCAGATTAATATTCAGAAACACTCTGTCCTGTAACTATCATGAGTAAGTAGCTAATTACTAGAAGTGAAACAGTAGGAATTATTGAAATTAATAGGTGAGGTGGGGTGGCTCAGAAATATGCAAAGTGAAGAGTCATAGATTTTTTGTTAATTTTTTTATTGTTGACGCTATTACAGATGTCCCCATTCCCTGCCCCTTTGCCCCTCTCTACCCAGCCCCAGCCCCACCCCTGCCCCAGCCTTCCCCACACTTTTGTATGTGTCCATGGGCTATGCACACATGTTCTTTGCCTAATCTCTCCACCTTCTTTTAGATTGTTAAATGTAGAAGAAACCTTAGAGATTTACTACCTCAACCCCATGATTTACAGATTTTTTTTAAAAATTGAGATACAAAGTTAAACAACTTCTCCAAAGTCATGACATATAAAATATGGGGTATCTAATGTACAATAATGTGTTATAGTTAATAATACTGTAGCCTCTTTGTGAAAGTTGCTATGAGAATGGATCTCAAATGTTCTCACCACACACACACAAAAGATAATTATACGAGGGAGGCATTTGCTAACACTGGTGGTCATTATAATACAGTATATAAGTGTATTAAATCAACATGCTGTACACCTTAAGTTTATACAGTGTTATTGGTCGACTATATCTTAAGAAAGCCAGGGGGCAAATACCATAGTCTGAGTGACTTAAACAACAGAAATTAATTTTCTCATAGTTACGGAGGCTAGAAGTCCAGGTCAAGCTCCAGCCTCATACAGCCTTTTCTCAGTTTGCGACCAGCAGGGAGGAGGGGGAGGGGGAGAGAGATCTAACATGCCCTCTTAAAAGTCACCAGCCCTATCAAATTAGGGCCCCACTTAACTTTGTTTACCTTCTAAAGATCTAGCTGCAAAAGTAGTCACATTAGGGGTTAGGGCTTTAACATATAGATTTGGGGGAGACACCCTTCAGCCCATAGCACCTCTGTTTATATGCTTCATGCATTTGATCAGCCTATTTTTCTAGGTAGCAGTTATTACTACTGCTGTTTTTCTTCTTATTTTTTTGCCTCTTGGGTTTTCACTATTCTATTTCTCTCCCGAGACTAGAGTTTGAGCTTCATGAAGCACTATTTGTCTTGTTTGCAATGATGCTCTCAGAGCCTAGAGCGGTGCCTGGTACAAACAGAGCACTAGACAGTCTTTGCTGAGTAAGGAGCACGGCTTGTCCTGTGAAAGCTTCGCTAGAGCACATTTTCTGAGCACTTCCTACTAATGCGACTTCTCCCCAGTACAAGAGAAACCAGCCCCTGGTCTTTCAGAGCAGAGGAAACAGCAATAGGATATTTTTGTCATTAGTTGTTCATACATATCCGTGCCCTCTCCCCAGATATGCATTACTGGTACTCGGAGGGTAACGTGTGCCGATCTGCCTTCTAACTCCCTTTCTTTAAAATATATCTTTATTGATTTTAGAGAGAGGAAAGGAGAGGGAGAGAGAGATAGAAACATCAATGATGAGAGAGTCACTGATCGAGCCCGCAACCCGGGCCTGTGCCCTGACCGGGAATTGAACCTCGATCACCCGGATCCCAGGTTGACGCTCAACTGCTGAGCCACACCCGGCCGGGCTGCCTTCTGACCCCCTGACTGCGACCGGGTGGGAGTGATGAGTGACTCTCTCCGTGCTTCAGAGGATGTGCATATGGCCGGCAGAGCAGCCCTAGACAGAGATGATGTCAGTCATATAGTGAGCTCAGCAGTTAAAGTCTCAGCACATTCTGTTTGGGGGGAGGGGTTCTGCTTTTTATTTTTATTATACTATGCTTTATCTTTTAATTATGAAGAGTGAAAATAGGACATTTCTTTCATTTTTTTTACTTGCTAAATATTTTTTATCCATAATTGTGATATTAGTTTATTTTTTTTTTCATTTACAGTTGACATTCAATATTATATTAGTTTCAGTTGTATAGCCCAGTGACTGGGCATTATATAACTTATTAAGAGATCCCCCTGATATTTCCAGTACCCACCTGGCACCATACATAGTTATTGCAATATTATTGACTATATTCCCTATGCTGTACTTTACATCCCCGTGACTATTCTGTAATTACCAATTTGCAATTCTTAATCCCTTCGCCTTTTTCACCCAACCCCCCCACCCCCACCCTCCTTCCCTGGGAACCACCAGTTCTCTCTCTGTGTCTGAGTCTGTTTGAATTTTGTTTGTCCATTTATTTTGTTCTTTAGATTCCACATATACATGAAATCATATGGTGTTTGTCTTTGTCCGATATTTCACTGAGCACAATACCCTCTAGTCCATTCATGCTGTCCAAATGGTAAGGCTTCATTCTTTTTTATGGCTGAGTAATATTCCATTGTACATATGAACCACTGCTTTTTTATTCACTTTTCTATTGAAGGGCACCTGGGCTGCTTCCAGATCTTGGCCATTGTAAATAATGCTGCAGTGAACATAGGGATGCATATATTTTTTTGAATTACTATTCTGGGTTTCTTCAGATACATCCCCAGAAGTGGAATCCCTGGGTCATAAGGCAGTTCCATTTTTAATTTCTTGAGGAAACGCCGTACTGTTTTCCACAGTGGCAACACTAATCTGCTTTCCCACCAGTAGTGCTTGAGGGTTCCCTTTTCTCCGTGTCCTCGCCAGTACTTGTTTTTGTGGCTTTATTAATGATAACCATTCTGACACGTGTGGGGTGATACCTCATCACGGTTTTAATTTGCGTTCCTCTGACGGTTAGTGACATTGCGCATCTTTCCTTGTCTGTTGGCCATCTGTATGTCCTCTTTGGAGAAGTGGCTATTAAGGTCCTCTGTCCATTTTTTAAATTGGACTATTTGTGGTTTTTTGGTGTTGAATAGTATGAGTTCTTTATAAATATTGGATATTAACCCCTTATCAGACGTATCATTGGCAAATATGTTCTTCCATTTGTAGGTTGTCTCTTCATGTTTTTGATGGTTTCCTTTGTTGTGTAAAACATTTTTAATTTGATGTAGTCACATTTGTTTATTTTCTTTTGTTTCCCTTCCCCAAGGAGATATATAAGAAAAAAATATGGCTGAGAGAAAGGTCAGAGATTTTACTGCCTATGTTTTTTTCTAGGGTTTTATGGTTTTGAGTCTTACATTTTAGTCTTTAATCCATTTGAATTTATTCTTGTATATGGTGTAAGGAGGTGGTCTAGGTCTTGGTGTTTTGTTTTTATTTTATTTTATTTTTGTTTAAAATATTACACATGTCCCTTTTTCTCCCCAATGACCCGTTCCACCCCGTTCCTTCCCCCTCCCCAGTCCCTCTCCCCACCATTGTCCATGTCCTTGGGTTGTGTATATATGCATATAAATTCTTTGGTTACTCTCTCCCCCTCCACCCACCACCCACCCCACCAAGTGTATGTCCAATTTTCCTCATTTCTTTTATAATAAGTATTGATCAGATTGGCATTACCAAAGGAGAAAGACTATCAAGGTTAGCAAGACTAGATCAGAGCCAAAGCATGGTAAAGTCAGGAAGAATCGTACAAGTCTTTGTGGGAAGAGGTGGAAAGAAACAGAACCACAGAGTGACTGATACTATTTTTATCATAAGAATGGAGAAGATAAAGTGTTCCATCTTATGATACCAACATTATAACTGAAAAAAAAGTAAATGAAATGTTCATTAGGGGTAGTGCCCTGAGTGAGCTCTAAACTGGGAGAAGGTCTAGGGGGAGAAATTTGAATGTGGTTTGTGCCTCAAACCAAAAATGAGATCACCAGAGGGAGAATTTTATTTATGAAGGAGTTCATTTTAATGTCTGTTCTAGAGGGTGGCTCCAAGAAATGCAGACCCCAACTGCCAATCAGTTCAGCATCTCCGCTTCTTGGGGTTTCTAGCTGTTGGCTAGGGGGCCAGGAGAGCAACTAGACCTTCTATCTCTCATCACCCAGCAAGCTGAGCTGGTCTTGTTTACAGGGTGGCTCAGGGTTTTAAGAGGCTGAATAAATGCAGTCTCCTGGGGCCCAGGTTAAGAACTTACACAGCCTCCCTTCTACCACATTCCATTGGCCAAAACAAACCACAGGTCAACCCACTTCAAGAGATGGAGATATAGACCCCGCCTTTTGAGAGGAGCTGCAAAGAATCATGACCATATTTTTTAATCTGCTGTAGTATATATAAACAAAAATGCAGCCCTGGCTGGTTTGGCTCAGTGGATGCTGGTTCAATCCCTGGCCCTGGTCGGGGCTCTTGCAGGAGGCAACCAATCGATCTGTCTCTCTCTCTGCCCCTTCCCCCTCCCTCCCCCTCCCTTCTACTGTCTCTAAAAATCAATGGAAAAAATATCCTCCAGTGAAGATTAAAAAAAATAAAGCAGATGTATTTTTCTTTACTTTTTAACGTAATTATGCTTTTCAACTGTTCATAAAAACTGAAGAAATCTTAGATTCTATCTTTATAGGTCAAATTTTATAGATCAAATACTTTCAAACACCTTTAAGTTAACAGAAATATGTACCAAGAAATCTTCCTGAACTCACGGCTAATATAAATTTGGAAGAATGCTAATGGCCTAGATATAAGCATATGTTAAATTGAACCCAATGGAATATGTAGTAAGTCAAACCAAGGAGTATGGTGAATCCCCCATGGGTCTTTGGAGTTGACATTGCAGCTTGGCTTCTCAGGCAGGGCTGGGGATAATCACTCTGAAACATGCTGCTTCCTCCAGTTCCCCAGTTTCCAAATCAAAGTTCCTTAGTAAATACCAGACTACTGGGCTTCCAAGGCAGGAGGCCACTTAATTTTTCCTGTTTCCCATTTTTAAAGTAGTGATAATAGCTACAAGCTAATGAATAAGAGCTTGGAAAACATGCTAGTGAACCCTTTTTATTCATGCATTTGGATGATCAGAAGGGATCAGAGTTGTAGCCTTTTTATACTTTGTGATGCCCAATTTGTCACTGAGACTGGGTTTTAAGCATCTGTCAAATCAGCATTGGCCTTATTTATAAGCTGCTCAATTAAAAATAAACCCTTTGCCTTGCCATTTGCAGTTTCTCCCACTAATCTTTGTTGTGAAACTAATTAAACACAGTCAGTCTATTCAAAATAAAATTACTGACCTGGTTTCCCTCTTTTCCTATCTGTAATATCTTGCAAATGTTCTCTTGCTTAAGGCAAGTTTGTTTTAGAAAATAAAGATCTCTTAAATAAATTCATCTTTTACCTCTTTTCTGGCAGCTAGGGAATCCCCTTTTCTGGTTTATGTTTTTCCCTCAGAATTAATACTCGAATTTAAAATAGTATTGTTATTTCTACCCCAGCCTTCCACGCTGTCGGTTTCCCACGTGGCTGCTTCGATCTATCATTCAAGTATATGTACTGTGTAAAATTAAAAGCTATCTTTTCCCTTAGTCCCACCAGAAATATTTTATAGAAGAAAATACAACCTTTTCCAGGGCTTTGTCTAAGCTGATTTTAATTGACTGCTCCAGCCCAGGGACAGACCAAAGCAGCTGTGACTACAGCCTGGTCTCGGTGGCAGCAACTAAAGCATTCAGAGCACTCGGTGGGAGGGATCAAGGTGAGATGGAGGCAACGCTGATGGCAGATTGGAAGGCAGAGGCTTCTGTTTGTCACACCAGTCTACGGTGGCCTGTTCACCAGGGTTTATATTCCTGGTGCATACTCCGAAATGTCAAAATAAATTATCTCAGAGAAAACAAGTGAGTTATCAAGGTTGACTGCTCTTGACTTCCTGACTTTTCACAAACACTTTCTCTTCCAAAATGAAATGTGTCATTAGTTCAGTTTCAATGGGCAAGGTCATGGCACCACACTCGGCTTTTAGCTCTGCATGCCGATAGGTCCCATCACTGAGAGATTCAACATATATAGGAGTAACCAAGACAAACTGCTATAAAATAGTTTAACTCTCCCAGAGGCAAAAATTCCTTTTGTCAGTGGGCATTCTTGCAACCACTACCCAGGAGATTTAATTGAAAAGCTTAAAACACATAGAAGCAGTGGGGGCGATCTCCAGGAATTTAGCAATGATGGAAAAGTTTAATCTTTGTCAATGAAAAGTTGTTCTCACTCCTCACTGTGAGGTTTTAGGCTGTGCAGCATGTGCAATAGCAATTAGGAGCACTTTTCTCCCCTTAGCAGTGGCCTTGAAGTGACCCAGTTAAAAGGATGTTCATAGTTTATTTTGAAGTGCTGTTTACTTTAAGTGTGTTGTGTGATATTTGGTTATTCTGCTAGTAGAAACACATAGCCGTTAGCAAATTCAGGGCCAGTTAATCAAAAGCTGGAAAGTATGGCTCTCCGCTCAGGATTTGAGTCTAGGATGAGGGCCCCACCAGTGACACAGTGAAGGTCCAACAGTCAAATTAGCCGGGAAGTAGGAGGGGAACAGCACCCGTGTTGGATTGCAGAGGGAGCTGGTATGTGTTAAAAACCAGAATCATTCTACTCCTCGCTGTCCTGGTCTCGTGGCCTTAGTTTTACCATGCCTTCAGTAACTTATTTGTATGTTTTCTTTAAAAAAATCAGTTGAACATACCACTTTCCCCAAAACTTTTTAAATTATATAATTGTATAAGGTATTCAAAGGGCACAGGTACTCCCTCGGCTTCCTCCTACCTCCACCCCCAACTACATGGCTTCACTCATTCATACATTGACTGATGCAGTGGCTCTTTAAAATATGTGGTCAAAATGTAACTTTCAGGTGTGGGAAGAGACAGCACACCCGAAAGCAGAACTTAGAGTGAACAAAAAATCATAAGCAAAGCTCAACATCAGCAGAGCCCTCAACGCTAGATGTTAGATATTGGAGGAGTTCACGGAATGGAAGTTGAATGAAATCATTGAAGACAAGACAGATGAAAGTAGTGGGTGAGAGATTGGTGTTTCCTGAGATGCAGGTAACTGCAGCCTCAGGTTCCCCAGGGGTATTTTTGCTTAGGTTCTGTATTGATGAGAAGCTATCAATGGCTGCAAACAGGCCTGGGACAGCAGTGTTAGCTGATGAGACTTGTCTTCTTCATAACACTGAATATTGTGTTAATTTTCCTTTTGAGACTCATTGTATATCCTTACAAAAGAGTGAGCTTTGTATTCCTCATCCAGCATGTGTTCTGTTTTCTACAATCCGTTTAACATTGTTCAAATCTTTGTTAGCACTTACTGCATTAGAGTCTGGTGGAACTATGTACTGTTCTCTCTGCCTACCTTTCCAATCCCCACTAAACTAGGAGTTAGATGTTTAAAAGCAAGGAGCATTGCCCGGCCGGTGTGGCTCAGCCCTTGAGCATCGACCTAGGATCCAGTAGATCATGGTTTGATTCCTGGTCAGGGCACATGCCCAGGTTGTGGGCTCCATCCCCAGTAGGGGCCGTGGGGGCCGTGCAGGAGGCAGCCGATCAATGACTCATCATCGATGTTTCTATCCCTCTCTTTCCCTCTCCCTTCCTCTCTCTGAAATCAATAGATATTTAAAAATAAAAGCAAGGAACATTGCATTTTCTTTGTGTAGCTACTGCCTAACACTCATTGAGAACCTGTAGTAAGAGTCTCTCGTGTCTCTAGAATGGGTAGCCCAGCTGCTGTGAGAATCAGAGAGGCTCTCAGAAGGTACTCTCGACTGATTTTATTCATGTCCTTGTTTGTCAAATACTTTCTGAACTCCTAATGTGTTTTAGGTACAGTGCTAGGTGTGAGGCTTTATTGAAGCTTTCAATAAAATGGAAAAAACTCTTGAAACAAGTTACTCCACAAATAAAATGTGGAGTTTGTGTTAAATGCTAAAGGAGAAATAACAACTCTGAGCACAGGAAACAGAGCAGATTCTTGGGGCAAACGCACGTTCTCTGTGGCAGTGATAGGGTCATACTTGGAGAATGTGCAGCAGTTGGCTCAGTGAGGAAAGAATAAAAGAATGTTCCAGACAGAGGGAAAGCATGAGGATCAGAGAGTCCAAGCCCTTGTACAGGGACTCTGGGGAGAGTGGTGGAAGTTGAACTTGGGAAAGGTTCGCCAGGACTAGATTATCCTTGGCCCCAAAGCCATTTTATCAACATGAGTCACTATCCGAAGAGCATAGTTAGCATTTTAAGAGTATTAAATAAGAGATTAATATGATCATATTTGCATTTTAAAGATCATTCGGGCTTTAATATGCAGAGTGGAGCATATTAAATGTGAGCTGACAGTGTTATCGGACCATTTCCATGCCGAAGCTGGCCCTGCCCCAGCAAGGCACTGTCCAGGACATTTCTCGTGTCGGGTGACCTCCAGGATTGTGACTCATGCAGGAAAAATTTCAAGACTGGAATCCAGGGGAAAGTGAGAGTAAGTTTATTCAAGTTTTGAACAGCGCCCCTGGACACAGAATCAGGGGATATTCCCTGGACAAGCTGCTCCTGCCCATTGCTCCCTTGGGTGCCCATCTCATTGTGACCCTTAGAGCTTGGGACAGAAGAAGCAAAGTACACACCTGAGGAAAGGGGGGGGGGGGGTGCGGGCATGCTCAGAAAAGAGCGTGTGCTGGATCCTTTGTCCTGAGGGTTTTATAGGTGGGAATTTTAAGGGAGGTCCCAGGGGACGATTGCAACAGAATATTCATTAGATTTCCAAGTGTGTCATTTAGTAGGATGTTATATTAAAATGAGTGTATAATGGGGTCTGGGGTCACTTTTCTGTTAGTTTTACCTTTATCTTGGGTTAGTCTGGCTCTAATTTTTTTGTTATCTATGTATGACCCTGACTAAGGCAATTTAACCCACCTGATAGAGAGGATAGCGCTTGTGATTTATCAGTTGACCATTAATTGCTCAGCTGTCTGGCTCTTTGTTCAGCAATCTGTCCCAGTTTCCTCATTCCACTTGCCAGGGAATTTTCCTAGTTTCTTTCTAACTTGCCTCAACAGGAGGGTATTATGATGGCCCAGGTGCAATGCAGGGCTGGCCTGGGCCAGGGTAGCAGCAGTTAAGATGGAGAGAATACGGGGGGAGATTGTTGCCAGTGGAAATGAGACCCTTTCACAAGGTAGCAAGGAAAACATTCCAGGGATTCAGGTATGGAAGGATATGGCTTCGTCGTAGGTTTATTATAGAAGCAAAATCCAAGGCCTACCCCTCCCTGGATTCCCAGTGTCTCATCTCTATCCATCTTGCCATGGAAAAAAATCAGCCTTGTCTTCATCAGGCCCAGAAATAGGGACAGTGTCCAGGCAATTTGCGTGGTTGGTCCAGTCCATGGCTCTGTCCCCATGCAGCTCGGTTAACTTCTGTTCCAGGCTGCTCTTGGGCCTGCACTGTGCCCAGGCCCACACTTGGAGCCTGCGTGGCCTGCCACAGGCAGCAGGTGGCTGCTGTGGAGAGAGAATGCATAAATGAATGGGGTGAGCAAGTATGAGAGAGAGAGAGAGAGAGAGGGAGGGAGGGAGGGAGGGAGGGAGCACTTCTTTGTTAAACTAGGATTTATTAACTCAGGCTTGGGAAGGACCAGGTGCTTCTTCAAACTAACCAGTCAACTTCCTAGGCTTTCTCAGGCTGGTGCTGGATGCTCCCCTAACCAACCCATTTCCTAGCTCATCCGGGGTTCTGTGTCCCTTATCCAACCTGATCCTTTCCCCAGGCTGGACACTCCCCTTTATGGCCACTATTTCAGTTCCTACCATGCAGACAAAGGGGAAGTACCTCCACCTGTACCATCTTGACTTCTACCGGGCATGAGCCCAGCAGAGGAATTTCCCTTTATTGTTTGACCCTTTCCCCAGTGACCTGTGGGGGCAGACCAGTTGTACCCTGGGGAGACTGGAAAGCTGGTCCTTTCGCCCCACGCGGGGGCAGGAGGCGTGTTAATGCCCTTGGTGGGGAAACGCTGTGATCCCCTGGAGTGCCTATGAATGCTGCAACTTCCTAACACAGCACACTTGTTACCAACTCGGCTTGCAAGTTTGTTAGGCTTCTTAGTGCCCGATTCCCTTTGCTCCCTTCCTTTATTAATATCTAGCTACCTAAGTTAGCACGATCAGCAAGACTTATTCATTGATTAGAAGTGGGAAGTAAGGGAGACAGTGAGCCTAGGTTACTTCAGTATTTAGGCTCCTTCACAGAATGAACACTATGTTGTAACAAAAAATTTAACAAACATAAAACCAAGAAAGTGCAGACAAATTGCACAAGTATTTTTTTTTAATAGAAGCCTTTTTTTTTTTTTTTTAAATATATTTTTATTGATTTTAGAGAGGAAGAGAAAGGGAAAACCAGAGAGAAAAACATCAATGATGAGAGAGTCATTGATCGACTGCCTCCTGCCAGCCCCCTACTGGGGTTCGAGCCCACAACCTGGGAATGTGCCCGCACCCAGGAATCAAACTGCAGTCTCCTGGATCCTAGGTCGATGCTCAACCACTGAGCCATGCTGGCCAGGCAATAAAAGCCTTTTTATTTAATGCCACTGGGTTATAATGATTCAAACGGCCATTTAAAAATCATTACTAGACACTTTGACCTTATGATATTAGTGTGAGGAACTACAATAGGGGCTTAGGCTTTCACATTGTAGAGGCATCAAGATTGAAAACTAATCACCTTGATTTTTCAAAAATCACCTCAGGGAGTCTGGCTCTTCTATTACTCTGACCAGTAACACTGTTATTGCTACTGCCCTGCCCGGTGCACATGGTCTTTCTATAGTTTGAGCATAATGTTTTGAATTAAAAGTCAATACGACCTACAGCTCTGGGATTTATCTTAATTTTTGGTGTTCCCTAGCACCACTGCAGCACGAAATAAGAATCCCCATAACCTAAAGCTTATATAAAAGCATCATCCCCTCCTGTCTGTATATAGGTGTGTTCGCCGTTTCCTCTCTTCGCAGCATATCTCATCAAAACATTCCATATCCCAATAAGCTACGGGCCCTTGTCAATATAGGTACAAACCTTGGCTGCTCTGCTTGCCATGTCCCATTTAATATTTTTATCTTCTTCTGAACTCTTAACATCATAGCACCTACCAGTTGGTACTCTAAACGTCTCCATATGGAGCTAGGAATTCCTGACTTTTTTAATCCCTAGGTGCCTTTGCCAGTGACTAGTATCCCTATATAAATTCCAAAATTACACAGAGGAGAGCTAGCATTCCGAGGAAAGATAGATCCACACTCTGAGGATATAACTACATTATACCAGGGAAATTTAGGTGCTCAGTAGTCTGTAATCTGACACACAGGCACTAATAGAGGGACAAAATTGAGCTGAACACAAGCCAAACCAGTAGAGCAGATCGGAGAAATAGTGACAAATATGAACATTAAAAATTTTTAATATCTGTTTTTAGAACAAATGAAGAGAAGCATTGGTCAATGCTTTAGACATTCCTTCAACTAGGTCTCCAGCATATCCCACCCCTTCTTGTCAGCTCCTCCCATTTTTAAGCCTGCCTTAACATTGTTGACCATGTACTTGCCATGGGAAATCAACGTGGTGCTGAGGTTAATAGCTGAGTATTTGATGGGGAGGAGATTGTCCTCGTAACTGAAGCTGACTGAGTTGTGAAGACAGCAGAACATTTCAGTAGTGGGTCCTGCTGTCAGGAATATGCACTCTCATGCTAATGCATGTGTTTTTCTTTAATGTCCTTTGTAGGTCACACTGAAGGTGTTACTCTGTCTCCCAGGAAAAATAAGATATTTAATTTGTTTCAAAAATGTGAATGGAAAACTTCTGGAGTTCAGCTACAATGTAAACATTAAATTTTTAATTGTAAAATTCTAATTAGATTGTTATTAAATTTTTAAAGGATCACGTTATTGGCTTAGATACGTCTGATTATCTCTAATTACTTCTGAAATGGGTTTTTTGCAGTTAGTGTCCACCTTTGTCCTATCTCCCATTTCTAAGAGGCCACCTAGCGTGTTTTGTTTTTTCAGGTAACCTTTATTTAACTGAAAGGACTTCTGTTATTACTCTGTTATAAGAACTTCACAATTAACTTTAAGTGCCCGATAGAATGGGAAAAGATGAGTCCTTTTCAGCATGGTTTTAGCTCAAGTGTTGTTAATGAAAGACATGAAAATTGAGCACTAGTCTAATGTGTAGCTTATGAAGTATAATAGGATAATAGGATCAGTGGAAAAAATATCAACCTTAGCACACATAGGACCTTTGTCATAGATTCCTAAATGCCTGGAGTCATTGTAACATTATCAGAACAGCAGGTTTTCCTGGTCTAAAACATATCAATAAAATGAACCATTTTCTCTCTGTCTCTTTTATGCAAAATACGGCTTGATAGACTTTTGCCAAATTTAGAGAATATGTTCAGGATAATCTTATAAGCTACAGCCTGATACTGAATTGAGAGAGGTGGGGGAGGGACCTTGCAGAGACTGAGACAAACTGGTCCCTGTACCTTCCTGCAGCTTGTTAGAATGTGAGCAACAGCAGGGATGCACTCATTTGCCAAAACCTAACATTCTTGCCAGCATATTACCTAGGTAGTCCTTTTAATTAAGCTACTCTTCTCCATTGGCAGTTAGTTTATATATTTCACAGCCATTTTCTTCTCTAAATAGATCACATCCATTAAACCAAATTTTGTAAAAATAATTCTAGTTCTCAGGAGATATTTTACACTAATTATCACACTTGGCCATCTGGCCTTTTCAAAGAGCTCCCTGTTCACATCACACTTACTGAGTGTCTTCCATGTGCTAGGGTCCTCTGTTGGGTACCAGGTCCAAGATGTGTTGCAGGATTTAAAATTTTCAATGGATGTGGCAAGTGACATAATAGAGGTATCTTCCTCAAGCATTGCAAGCTCCTAAAAAGTGGCTCTGGCTGTATCTCCAAAGTTATGCATGGTTGTAAATGGCCGAATAAAGAGAGTTTTGCTTCTGGGAAAGGCATTCACATTTCAAGATTTCACAGGGATGTAGTTAGCAGCCCTTGCTTCCTCATGCCTCCGTCAGCCAACACTAATGCCTCTGGCAGAGTGTAAAAATGACACTCTAATGGCAAGGGGCTCTTTAGGCTAGCAGCACACTGCATTTTCAGACTGGAAGCTAGGACTTTTAAAATGCCATTTTCCAGGAACAAAAGGGTTTCTCAAGTGTTCAGAAGTTTCAGGATGTGACTGACATTAATGTTTAATTAGAAAAATATTAAAAGTTTTGGCCAAGGTGACAGTTAAAGGAAACTGAGATTTAATGAGCACTTACTATGTGCTAAATGCTACAATAAATACAGTCTGTGAATAACTCCTTTTAAGTCTCAAGGACCCTGGGACGTTGGTATGCTGAAAGCAAGTTACATTGCAGTGGCATAGCCTGCCTCACCCAAGCGCCCATCTTTGTCATCAGAACAAAGAAACCTTTGCTTCTGTGGGAGATTGCCACTAATGCTCCTGGTAATGACTGGGGATTTATTCCACAGGAGCATCTGCAGCACTGTGACAAGGAAATGAGTCCTTTCATTCTGGAAGAAAATGTGCTGTGTAAATTGCCTCTTACATTCCTCTCTCAGGCAGCGGAGTCTAAGAACTGGTCTCGATTCCTGTGAAGTCAGAGCCCAGCCCCACTGCACACTGCAGCGAGGGCAGCATGCACTTGGAGGCCTCCCTCCCTGAATTTGCCTCTCGCCTGTACAGCTTGCTCACTCTGCAAGCTGGGCGAGTTACTTAGCCTCTCTTGGCATCACCCATCCCTGTCAAAAAATGGAAATGGTGATAGCACTTAACTCCTAAGGCTGGGTAAAAATTAAAAGCGTATAAAGCATGTGAAGCACTTAGTCCAACGCCTGGGACATGATAAGGGCTCCATCAACTGTTTTGTGTGGCCCATAAAATGTTCACTCTTATGAAAGGAGGTGGCATTTCTATTATCACACAAGAAAGCTGCTTGGTGACAACTGCCTTTGTTTTTCAGGTTTCACCTTAATCCCATGCCAAAGGCTCTGTTTCTATGGTCATCAGTATGTCACACAATATACGTTTTTTAAGTCACAGGACTAGACTTGAGATATGCTAAGACTTTATCGTAGTCCCCAAGATGGGTGGTGCAGAATGGGCAGAGAGAGCCAGGACAGGGTAGAATACTGCTTACTATGGTGTTTGTAAAGAAACGTTTGGTTTTAAAATTTGGCTTTTATCAGGGTAGCTTGACCATGAAGGGCAAGAATCTAAAGAGCATAGCTATCCCGGGCAGAGTCCAAATAGCCATGCTAGAGGCAGGTCTGCTGTGTCGCCTAGAACATATCTGAACTTCAGGTGTCATCATTATTGCCATTTATTCAGCCCTTGGTTGTACTAAGTCATTATCATATATATATATGGAAAATTTTTATAATTTACTAATCTAATAGGCTTTTATTTAGTGATTCATGAATTGGGAAGCATCCAGTCTCCCAAACAGAAAGGAGTTTTTAAGAGCTACAAGGGGAGAGATATTGTATAGACCAAAGCAAAAAGGCATGAGGAAGTCATACTAGGCACTTGCTGATTGGCCAGAGCCAGACTACTTTTCTTATAAGGAGCAAAGGGAAGTCTTGGGAGGAGTTCGATAACTTGCGATAGGCAGGCAAGCACTGATTGGTTAGCCTGGGCCTGCCTTTCCTGGGAGAGCCAACATAGAAACTTAGTTAAGTTCCCATTTGCTGACGGGGAGTCTAGGGTCTAGTC
Source organism: Miniopterus schreibersii (assembly GCF_964146895.1). NCBI lineage: Eukaryota > Metazoa > Chordata > Mammalia > Chiroptera > Miniopteridae > Miniopterus > Miniopterus schreibersii. The sequence continues at coordinate 61,516,126 of NC_138111.1, read as the reverse complement.
TAGACACTTTATATATATATATATATTTGGGAATGCTTCAACCAAAGGGTTCCTCCCACTGGGGTTAGAGTCTTACCCGTGCTAGCAGTGGAGGAAATGGGGCATATTGAAAGGAGGCAGCTATGGCTGGGCTACTCATGTCAAAGGTTTGGAAACATGAGCCAGTGAGACACTATTCCCAATGAGATTGTCTCAGGAACTAAGTGAGGGCCTTCAGTATACTTGGCTCAAAGCAGCTGACAGAGGCGTGGGGGGGGCGGGGATTAAGATGCATGCTGGGCACTGTTGGCACATCTGTGTCTGAGTTCTGAACACGACATACAGGGATCGATCCCACGGTCATCTCAGGAAAAGATCACCAGATAGGACCAAGACTGAATGGAGAATGGAATAATCTTACTCTAATTGACAGGTAACATTTCAAATTTAGGCAACCCAAATGAAACATAATTTTCTTGCCCTAGCCAGAGTGACTCGGTTGGTTGAAGTATTGTCCATACACCAAAAGGGGGCGGGTTCGATCTCCAGTCGGGGCACATGCCTGGGTTGCAGGTGTGACCTCCTGTTGGGTGCATGCAGAAGGCAAATGGTCGATGTTTCTCATATCGATATTTTTCCCTTTCTCTCTCTAAAATCAAAATAATAATAATTTTCACATAAATGTATTCTACTTATATTCTGGTTAGAAGTGCTTCTTTTCTGCCTCAATACAAAGTGCAGATCAGAGCAAAAATTAGTAAAAAACTCAGTGTTTTAAAAATGCCTCATTTTCTTACTGTATTATTCATGTCTTGATGCAATAATGCTGCATAACAAATAACCCCAAAATAACCGATTTAAAACAACAACAAGCTATTATTGTTCATGAGTCTGTGGGTCAGCTGGGCTGTTCTGATTATCTGACGGCTCAGTTAATCTCAGCTGGTAATGGCTGTGCTCTGGTATGTACCTGTAGGTAGCAGGCAGAGTAGGAATTGGCTGGGCTCCGGGCTGCATCTGTGGTCAGCTGGCAGAGAAGGAGCTGACTGGGCTCTGGGGTGTACCTGTAGGTAGCAGGCAGAGTAAGAGCTGGCTGGGCTCTGGTATGTACCTGTAGGTAGCAGGCAGAGTAGGAGCTGGCTGGGCTCTGACATGCTTCTGTAGGTAGCAGGCAGAGTAGGAGTTGGCTGGGATCTGGGGTGTACCTATAGTTAGCAGGCAGAGTAGGAGCTGGCTGGGCTCCAGGATGCATCTGTGGTCAGCAGGCAGAGTAGGAGCTGGCTGGGCTCCAGGATGCATCTGTGGTCAGCAGGCAGAGTAGGAGCTGGGTGGGCTCCGGGCTGCATCTGTGGTCAGCTGGCAGAGAAGGAGCTGGCTGGTCTGGGATGGCCTCCTCATGAGTGACATGGTTCTCCTGCCCATGATCTCTTACTCTTCAGAGCGCTGGCCTGGACTTGTTCTTGTGGCCAAAGTAAGAGAGCGAGTCTCATGTGAGGCCATGAGGCTGGCACAGTGTCACTTCATTGCATTGGATTTGCTAAAGCAAGTCATGGGGCCAGCCCCAGTTTAAAGGCTGGAAATACTTTTTTTTTTTTTAAATATATCTTTATTGATTTCAGAGAGAGGAAGGGAGAAGGAGAGAGACAGAAACATCAATGATGAGAGAGAGTCATTGATCGGCTGCCTCCCACATACCGAGCCTGCAACCCAGGCATGTGCCCTGACAGGGAATTGAAGCGCCATCTCCTGGATCCTAGGTCAACACTCAACCACTGAGCCACACCTGGCCGGGCAGAAATACTCTTTTAAGGCAGGAACTTTAAAGTCACTTTGCAAGTGCTATGGATTCTGGGAGAGAAAGAATCACAATCATTTTTGCCATCAATCTGGCAAACATGCTATGTAAATTTTTCCTGTATGAAGGAAACTTCAGAAAAATTATAGCCTTGAGTTGGGTGATATGAAAACTGAACACAGTGACTCCACTGAAGCCCACTAATATGTGACCACATTGGAAGTCAGGTTTTTGCTCTCCTAGTCATCCAGGGTTTGCTGCATTGTGCATGATACCATTTGTGAGATGTCTGTATATGCGTGTGCATGAGTGTGTGTGTGTGTGTCTGTACACACATACATACATACATATGTGTGTGTATATATATGTATATATTCAAGTTACCATCAAGCTCATTTCTGACATAAAATTCAGAGTTTTTAACTTTGGGGAAAAGTATGTCTGAACTAGTTTTAAAATCTCTTCACTTTTTATTACTCAAAGAAATGAGATTGGACCTCATGAAGCTCAACACGCGCCTATTGAAATGTCCATAAACGTATTCCTGGTTACCAATGGGAAAAAGCAGTGGAGGGGGTTGGGAAGGAAAACTGCATTTAAAATTAATTATAGTGCTTCCTGTCTTGTAGAGATTGCATCTCGGGGCTCATGCTTTGAGTGGATGGCAATGAAATATTTGCAGGCTGCCGCTTTCTAGTTTCCGAGGCTTATCCTCTGTTCTGAATCTGAACCAGCATTATCTTTTCCGTCTAAAATTAGTGCAGCATTTCTCCAGCGTGGGTTTTATTTTTGTTTGTTTGTTTCCTGCTCAGACATATCTGGGCACATATACACACAGATGCTTCCTTTTGTTGTTAAAATTGTTTGTTTCGTGTTAAGGTAGTATGCTTGTCACATAGCACAAAAGGGCTTCCAGTGGAGAGGAAGTTTCCCTCACACTGCGATTCACCAGCTCCTTGTCTGTCCAGGTGCCGATGGATATATTCCCTTAGGGTCTTAGGGTTGTCCTGTGTATATATAAGCACACGCCAACATTTGTTTACAGCTATTTACATCGCTTAATATAAATATGAACATAGTACACATACAGAGTTCTTTACTTGTTTCACTTCACAATTTATCTTAGAGATTTCCTCATCTCGGCACACACAGAGCTGCTTCATTTTACTTACAAGCACATACCATTTTTCAAGTATCCTCCTGCCCAGTTAAATACCTCTCAGGTGCCCCTCATTTTGTCTCTCTTTGCCTGTTGGCCACATGCTATTCGTAGGGATTTTCGCTTCCATCTTGGGCCCTTTATCTGTCCCAGATGGGTCCTGCTCTCTCAGTGACTCACATAAGATAATAAGGTGTCCACTTATCTCTCCATGGCCCATTTTCTGGGAGAGCTGGAATGTTCTTTATGGCACAGGATGACCTGCCTCAGCTTTACCAGTGGGGTCAGAGGCTGACCAGAATTGGTTCTCATAATGCAGAGATCCACCAACTTGACCCATATTGCTTCTCAGTTTCTGTCCCAGTGGTATTTTTTTTATTTTGTTTTTTGATACATCAGAAATGCATCTCATCTATGTTAAACAACCTGACTGTGATGACTTCTTCAGCTCAAAGCCAGACTGTGACTGCTCTGGTGCTGCCAGGGCCCTCAGAAAAGACACCAAGATGTAGTAAAGACCCTTTTAAGGTTGATATGTTAACACCATAGCTCATCCACCTTGTGTATCCCAAAGTTTTTGAAGACATCTGGAATGGGCAAGTTAGGAAAAGCCCCTCTCCTTCTATTGTTCCCTGGTCTGGGCAGGGCAGATAAGACTTACCACGGTCTGCCTTTTATATCTCAATGCAATCAAATTTATGTTTGATAAGCATTTTATATTGTAGAATACAGCATACTGATTATAAAACACAGTGTAATGTTCATAAGCATGAACTTCAGGGCTAAGTAGGCCCTCTCTGACCTTGGGCAAGTTATTAGACCTCCCTAAGTCAATAAGTCCGCATCTGTAAAATAAGATTAATAACACTTCATAGCTCAAGGGCTGTTAGATACAGTATTGTGTACAAAATGCTCACAGAGTGTCTGGTACAGCAGTCGATGGCAGTAGCTCTAACCTTTGACCAGAGGCCAGTGTGCGGGCTCCTGCAAAGGATCCTCTCACGCTTTTCATCCCACAGGGTCCTTCAGCTATTTGAAATCCATCCTAACATCTGACTTTCTCCCCTGCAAAGGGAATTATTTATGCAGACTCTGCCCCATGGCCCTCAGCAATGCCCAGCAGTGCTGGCATCTATGTTCAAGGCAATGCCTTTGGTATTACATAACTAATCAAAAGAATTTCTTTCTTTTTTTAAATTTAGTTTGCTTTTTTCTTTTTTAGGTAAAATACCATAGTATAAATGACCATCAGAGGGTTTGGATTCTGGTTTTTTCACCTGCTACTGTGTAACACTAGGCAAAATGATCCCAATTCCTCAGGTATTACGTGGAAAGACAAACACTTACTTTACAAGATTTTAACAAAATAGCGTGGTTAATGTAATTAAATAAGATAATATTAATAAGTACTGAGCACATATTATGTGCCAGTTAACTGATATTTTCCTTCCTTCACTTCTGCATGTGTGATTGACATCCATTTAGTTATTTCCTTGGAATGTCTCTCTTAGAAAAATCAGACTCTTATTCAGACTATTATAAATTCTGTAAGACGGTGTGTGAGGGCTATGTGTACAGCCATTTTCCTCCCTATTCTTGCTTTTCAGAATGCACCAATTCTCTTTTAATTAATATTTCATCAGATTGTACTCTAAGGTCCAAGAAGGTCTGGGAAGATATGCACAACACAGTGAAATGACGGTATAATTATTACTAGTTAATTAAAAAATGGATCCTAATCTTGATGTGACACACATGTACAATTACTCTCATTATATAAATTTCTCAACACATGTGTCATCTTAACTGCTCCTTCATTTTGACTTATACTAGGTCAATTCCAGATTTTGCTATTGTTATAGTTAACACTTCTCAAGAAAAAGTGATCACTGTTGATTAATGAATATACCTGATGGCCTCTCAAGGTTATACATTCATAAGATTTGATATGGCTGCTCTTAATGTGACATCAGTATCCAAAACTGAGAAAGAGAAAAACACCTGCAATTGATTAAATATTTACTCCATGCCAGGCATTGTGAACTATAAAGAGAAGGAGATTATGAGAAATGTAGTTCCTGGATTTCCTTCTGTGATACAGGACATTTTAGAGTGAGGTGGCATCCATCCCAATTTAATAACAGTTTGTAATAGTCAACCTATTATGAGGAGGAAGTGACACCTTTCCCTGCAATCTGACCGCTGTGAAGGAGAGTCTTTTCATAACTGTAACCGAACCATCGCATGGGAGTAGTTTCTCACCATCACCCAGCGGTGCAGCTGTGGGAGAAGCTTGATTCCCTCCTTGGAGCAATTGGACTTGGTCTAAGAGTCAGGAGGTCTGAGGCCAAGGCCAGGGATGACTGAGCTCCAAGTGCCATCCTGGGGCAGGTGCTCAGACTTCCAGCCTGCAGGGCGCCCTTGGTCTCAGAATGTAATTATGCTCCTGAACATAGGCCCTGAAACCTGGGGCGTGCTTTCAGTTTAGTGGGGAAGCAGGCAAGGAAGGAAGGAGTTATAATGCCATGGATCCATACTAAGACAGATAAACACCTGGGGCAATGGGAGCACCCAAGGGAACCTGGAGGTGGGGACAGTAAGTGACAAGGATAAGTCATTAAGATGATGCCAGAGGGAAAAATGCAAACCCACTAATTCAGGCTTTATAGCTGCACTATTTCGATTTTCCTGACTGAAGGATGGTGAGATGGCAGGACGGGGCAGACAAAGAGGAAACTGTGAGTTGGACAAATCCAGAGAGAGAGGGAGATCTGGGGAGGGAGGGATGGGGGAGAGGGATGGGAGTGAGCGAGCGAGCGAAGGAGGGGGTAGAGAAACATTTCTTTAACAGGGATATTCTCTATTGTGAAGGGCAGCATAGAATTTAGTTTAAGGAGTTAAATAATAAAATTCAGATTAGAGAAATTAAATAGAGGCTTTGAAAACCCAGTTTAAAGCTTTCAAGGACTCTATTATTTGCCCCTTTATCTATTGCATTTTCAAAATGTTTTATGGCAAAGCCTTACCCAAGTGTTATGCCAGTGTTTTACAGTTTGAGAGGAGGTTAAGGATGCTTATTAATGTTAGGCTTTATTAAGTATGCATGTCCACCCTTTAATGGTATCAACTAACAGAACAGGATTACTGTATATAAATATCAAACCAGTAGAGGGAAAAAATAAAATGAGAAAAATTCAATCAAATGCATTTCCAATTAAAATCCCAATGTAATTATAAAATGCATACACAAAAGCAAAGAATCAGGGAAAGCCAATTCATGCAAAATAAAAATGTTAGTGGTAGTACCAGATATCAAAAATCAGTTAAAAAAACAATAGTAATTAAGATATAGCATACTGTTAAAGTAATATACAAATAGACCATAGAATAATACGGCAGACAATATTGGAGAGTGCTAGGAAAAAGATGTCATTCAGGAGATATCACTAGAACAATTTTTAATCTGTATGCGGGGGGGGGGGGGAGCCTGAGCATTTTTCTCAAACTAGCATATAGCACAAAAAGCAGAATTCATAAAGGGAAAATTAACAAATTTGACTACCTTAAAATGGTAAACTATTCATCAAAGGTATTTAGAAAATGAGAAGAGCAGCTAATGGCAGAAGATATTTGCAACATATAAAGCCAGAACGGAACTAGTATCCATGATACATAAAGAACTTTAACTCAATAAGAAAAAGACAAACTACTTAAAGTGGAAAGCGGAAAGGCAAAAGAATAAATGGGCATTTCACAGAAAAGTCAGTATTCCAATAAATCCATGAAAATATATTGTCTCATTTTTAATCAAGGAAATGCAAATTAATGCCACAAAGAGATCCTGTTATACCCACCACAGTGGAAATTTTTAAAAAGTAGTATAATAAGTCTTGGTGAATCTGTGGAGGAAGGAGAACGTTCATACATTTCTGATGTATGTGTGAATTATCAAGGAGAGTTACCGATGTACATATTTAGTTTTTTCATATATATAGTAGAAAAAGTCCTATGTATGTACAATAGAATAAATGAACAGCATTGATTGTGAAAATAAAAACTGGACAGAACACAATGTCCATCAATGAGGGAATGAAGATAAGTTTTGGTTCAGTGATCACTAAACAGCAATGAAATAAATAAAACATTTTTTATCAGCGTGAATCTCATAATCATCATGTTCAGCAGAAGAAAATAAGTCATGGGAATAATACAGATGCTTTGATACTCCTTATATAAAATTTAAAAATATGCAAAACTAAACAATATTTCAGACCACATACATATGTATTACAGCTATAAAGAAATTCCAAGTGATGATAAAAAAATCTGAATGCTGATGACCTTTGAGGGGAAAGGGAGGGAATGGCCCCACAGAAGCTTCAGTGATATATGAAATACCCTAGTTCTTATGTGGGTGTTCTTCAGCCCTTCTCATATATTTTATATGTAATACAGTATAAATATAATTTGATAGTATAAAATATTTTATAATTTAAAAATAAAATTTGATAATTTAAAAGAATATAAAAAGTTAAATTGCTTATTTCCCCCTTATTACTTATCCTAATATAAAATAAAATGCCTGGCTGGTGTTGCTCAGTGGTTGAGCATCGACCTATGATCCGATTGCGGTTCAATTCCCGGTGAGGGCACATTGCCCAGGTTGTCGACTTGATCCCCAGTGGGGGCAGGCAGGAGGCAGGCAGGCAATGATGACTCTCTCGTCATTGATGTTTCTCTCTCTCCCTCTCCCTTCCTCTCTGAAATCAATAAAGATATATTTTTGAAAAATAAAAATAAAACTGTCAAAATAAAATGAAGACATTACAAATGCATTCTTTTAATTCAAGTTTACTAAAGTGAACAGTGTTCATTTTTTTCACTAAAATCATTTCCTAAAATATTCCAGGAAAAAAACAACATAGAATACATACAACAATCATTAATTAGTGCGTGTGTCTGACCTTGAATAAGGCACTAATCTCTTCAGGCCTCATCTTCATCTGTCATTTGAGATGCTTGGATCAACAGACTTCTAAGAAACTTCCTGCATTGAGTTTTCAGTACCAGTCTGGTCCCTTGCTCGAATGTTCTCTCCATTAGGCAGGAGTACACAGGACAAGCTGCGGTGGTCCAGAAGGCATCGCTGCACCTGCAGTGCGTAGGCAAAGCACCTGGCATAGGGCGGAGGTCAAATAAAGGGCAGTGGAGCAAAGGGACTCTGGCATTATATGCTAGTGAATGCGGGGCACGCTAAAATCTCATCACATCCTGGAACTCATTATAAAACAATCGGATGGTTTTATACCACCATAACAAGAGTCATGGATAACAAAATATCAAAAAGATGAAATATTTATCAGTTCTAAGATACAGTTTTCACATTGTGTCTTCTCTGAAAAACAAGGTGGGCCTTGTCACTGGTGACACATGTTTCACTGTTGTGAGCTAGCCAGCAGTTGTGGTGCAGTTGTTATTGCCTGATTATGAATAAATGTAGTTACTCCTGGCGGCATGATACATCTGCTGGTGCTTCTCTCAGCAAGTCATTTTAGGAGGGAACGCATCCTACTTGCCCTGTCTGCAAAGCTTCCATTGACATGTTCTGATACGATTAAAAAAAAAAAAAAAAAACCCACACAGCTTCAAAACTAGTGAAATGAGTACCTGCATTTTAGAAGAGAATGTTGGAGATGATAGTAGAATACCCTTTTAAGAAAATCTCCATCAAGGAGACTTAACTTGGCATGGTGAACACACAATACAATATATAGTTGATGTATTATAGATTGTACACATGAAACATATTTTATTAACCAATGTCACCCCAATAAATTTTTAAAAATTGGTGCTTATAGAAAAAATAATCTCCATCAAAAAAATGTTCTTGATGGCACAGACTGATTGAAAAAGCATAGAGATAGAGAAATCTGCATTTAAAAATAATTAAGAGCTGGGGTTCAAATGTGAGTAGACTTTAGGAAACCCAGTTTATGTGGCTTATATTTTCTCTATATAAACAAAATTATATTTTTGAAAAGCTTCTTCTATTACTCATCTAGTCATGGATGCTAGCAGACTTAAAGGGCTAATTCCCACTGTTAGATCCCAGTCATGGAAACTGGGAGCCAGGAGAGGGTGGTAGAGAGCTAACCTAAAAGAGCTTTGTTTTAACTTCAAAGGGCCTTTCATAATGTATGAAACTCTTTCATACATATGAATTTATGGGATCCCCACAGCAAAACTGGGTCAGGCCAGTGATTTCCATCCTCATTTGACAAACAAGGAAACTGAGAGTTGGAGAAATTAAGTGACTAGTTTGAGGTGGTCCAGCTAAGGGGTGGCTCTTGACTTAAACTAAGGAGGAGAGTTAGACTTAAAGCGCTTTCTTTTCCATCAAATGAGAAGCCCAGTGGGTAGTCAGGAGGAGCACTGAACATGGGGTCGGCTGAGATCCAGGTCAGCTAAGCCCAGGACCAGGGAGTGTGGTGAAGATGTCATGAATCAGGTTGAAAATGTGAACTAAGAAGTTAAACCAAAGTCCAAGGGAGAATGAGTTCATACCAAACCATGATCACTAGAGCAGGGGACAACTCTCCAAACTGGCCCATGATCACTAGAGCAGGGGACAACTCTCCAAACAAGCCCATGATCACTAGAGGAGGGGACAACTCTCCAAACCGGCCCATGATCACTAGAGCAGGGGACAACTCTCCAAACTGGCCCATGATCTCTAGAGCAGGAGACAACGCTGAACCAAATTCCAACCTGGGCCAGAGAGAAAAGCCCAGGGGACATGTGCTAACAGAGCGCGCACTGAGTGCTGGTGGGGTCTCACACCCTGCTCTTCCTGGTCTTTAAGTGGTCCGGCCTAGGATATATTGAAAAACAGAATAGCTCCTGGCCCCTGGGCAATAACTTTTGAGCAAGACTCCAAGGTATTTTGTACTTTTGTACGAGTGAAGTTACGGAGGAAAAGAATAAGAGACATTCACTGTGTTCCTGCCTCACTTCCTAGCAATTAAATAAGTCTGGAGGGAGAGTTTCTGCTGCTTGTACCAAATGGTTATTGTTTTAAAAGCTCAAGTCAGGAAATGGAACATTTTGAAGTCCCAGTGGGAAGGCACATAGGGTTCTTCACGCCTAAGAAATTGCACTGAACCTTTTGGCCTGAGAGGTGTAGTCTAGGTGAAGTATTACTTTGCGTTGTCAAGATTCATCCGTTTACTGAGCAGTCACTTCACAAAGTAAGCTGTGCGGTTGGGATTCCGAAGGCTCTTGTTTCCTGAAACTCAGAGGTGGGGAGTATTCTGAAGCAGACTAGTGCCAACTCTAGTTGGTATTGTCCTGCTCGGCCAGCTCTTGGGACGCCCCTGAAGGGGAAGGTCGAAGGATGCTCCCACAGCTGCGCTTTCTGCAGACGATGGGTCTCAGTGCAGAGCAGAGAAGCAGAGCTTCCAGACTCTGTCCAGGGTGCGTGCAGGGCATGAACTGCAAAGGGCATCAAATGCAGATGCTAGAGTAGGCCTCTGCCCAGAAATCACACACATAGGAAATTTGAAGAATCCAGCACCCTTTGCTAGGCCTTTGGGATAAATCATGCTTTGTGCTGGGTGACAGGGGATTACATGTAGGAGGCTGATGATGATAGGATTAGTATTTCTTGTCAAACAAAGTCTGTGCTTTATCCAGACTGTTATATGCACTTTTGGGGGACTTACAAAGCAAATAATAGATACAAATCCATGGAGAGCTAAATGGTTCAAACTCATATAATCGTTTTATTAATGAGCTGTCTTGGACTCTCCTCTTGTTTTCATTCTGGGATGACAAATACAATCCCTAAACACATTTCTCTATCTATGTGTATGTTCATATCTACATTTATACTTATTCCCAGAGTGAGGAGAATGCAGCACAGAAGGCGCTCAGATGGACCTGAATGTGTAACGTCCCGTTTTTGTCACTCACTCATTGGTGCGTGTTGGTTAAGACACTCAATGCCTTTGTATCTTCATTTCCTTACCTATCAAATAGAGATACAATACCCACAATAGCATTCTTAAAGGAATTAAATAAGTATTCTCTGTTTGGTGCTTAGGTTCGAGGCATTAGCCAATCTCCTCTTCCCTCGTCAGCTCCCATAGACCCACCTTGAGCTTTACCTCCCCTCCTTCAGAATGCCATTCGTAGGATTTCTAGCTGGGGAGTTATGCTCTGCCAGCGTGATAAATACGGAGCACTTACTCTATGCCAGTAACAGTTCTAGGAGCTTAATAAAAGAGACAAAACCCTTTTCCTCGGAGCACTGGCAGGATAGTAACCCCCATTCCCTCTTTTTCTTTCCTACTTACACCTTCATTCCACCTACCAGCCAAACTTCACCTCAAGGGCTTCCTTTTTTAGTGTTTTGTGTGCTTTTAAATCAAAAACAGACTCCGTGCCCTTTGAAAATCTGTAGCACTTTCCTGCTTTTGCTACTTAGATGGTTTTCTTATCTTTTGCTTCCCTATGTTGTAGGATTTTTGTGGGTGTTTTTTTCTCATGTTCTTCTGAATTATATGTTTCTGGAGGGTAAAGGGTCTAGAATATAAGCTTTAAAAGGGCAGCGTGAGTCAGTGTCTTTTATTCACAGTGTAGCCCTAGTAACTATAGAGGGCAAAGGCAGGCTCTCTATGGATATTTCCCACAAGTGATTGAATGCCTTGCTATACTGTATGCGGAGACTTGGTTTTGCACTCAAAAGTTCTGGATTAAAAACCAAGCTCAGAAGTTGACTTTTCCTCTCTGAGACCCACCTTCCTAATATGTTAGATGGAAATAAGATTTTTTTGCTTTACTTATCTTAGAGAATTGCTTTTGAAGATCAAATAAGTGGGCTGTATATGAAAAAGAGCATTTGTTCGCTGCTGAATTGAGTAAAACTTATCATACCTAAACTTGAAATGATTAGTGTTGAATGAATGAATGAAGGTATGAGTTATAGGCTGACTGTTTATATCCCCCCAAGATTTATATGTAGAAGCCTTTGGGATAGATGAAGTCATGAGTGAGGAGCCTTCTGGAAGGGATTAGACCCTTAGAAGATGGGACATGGGAGAGAGCTCCCCCACACACATCCTACCTTGTGTGAGGCACACAGCTCAATGCTGACCACCTATAATCCAGGAGAAAAGGGTTCAGAATGAAATCTACCTGCTGTACCTTGATCTTAGATTTTCCAGCATCCAGAACTGTGATACATTTCTGTTTAAGCCACCCAGTCTAGAGTATTTTGTTTATTCCAGCCTGACCTAAGACAGCGTGAATGAATGAATGACTGAGTGAGTAGGGGAGGGCGGAGATGATTCCATGAATTTTAAGCAACCTAGGGATCTGATCAAGAGGTAAATTAAGGCACTCTAGAGGGAACAGAAGCTTCAGTCATTCTAGAGAACTAATTAAGGCTTAAAAGTGCTGTGCTGTAACTTTGTTGAGCATATATCCTGACATCAGCTTAACTTAGAAGTTCAGGACATCATGGAAAGAATTAAACTCTGTTAAGAGACTGATCGTTTAGTGGGTGTCTATGGGAAAGTCACTTTAACGCTCTGACCCTCTATTGCCTTATCTATAAAATAAAGAGTAGAGCACCCAGCAGAGCTGCCTCCTAGCATTGTTGGGACAATCAAAGAATTTTATGTGTTGATAAATGGCTTGTAAATTATTGATTGCCAATAAAATATGAGATATTATCAGAAGTAGCATGCTCTTAAAGGTGAACGATTTGTGCCACAATCTTTGCTTCTCTAAACTAGTTTTCTTACCCAAGATTTCCTTATGACCTGGAAATTCCTAGCATCCTGGAATTCATTGGCAGTACTAATTTTTGAATCCCCACACCAGTCCTGTGTGTCAGGTTTCGCAGAGAAGAAAACATTTCATAGAGGCAAAGGGAGCTGTCTGGGGTCACCCAGCTTACTGTTGGCACAGCTAAGTTCCCAACACATGCTCAGTAATTCCAGACATGGACCGCTTTCCATTGAAGCACAAAGATCTGTGTTCTCTTGTTTTTAAGTCCAACAGTTTTTATTTTCAGTGAGACCTAGTTTTCCTTATTATGACATTTAATCCAATAAAGGTAGTACATGGGATTTTATAAAATTTTCTGCTACCTTTAAGTTTTGGGTTAATTTTCAATATTCTTACTGGGGACATATTTTCAAGGTGCAACTTCACAATGGGCCCCTGGAGATCAGATTTGGAGGGCACCTGTGTTGCTGATATTTATTTTTTCACAAAGATTTTTAAACAGGGCCTGTTACTACAAAAATGTTTGGGGCTTGTAAATGTCAAAAATGGTGACCCTGCATGTTTTGAAACTTCACATGCTGGCATAAAATAAGAGGTTCATTTTCCATATATGCAGATATTATTAAGCAAATAACAAGATGGGTAGCAGGGCCTAGGTTGTACTCAAATCTCTGGAGGAAGGATGGTGAGGTGAGGAATTTCAAAATAGGCTTTTGAATATAGCCTGTAACTAGGCACATGGTCCAAGTTGAAAGGAAATTGCTTCACTAAGCACCATTATTCTGAAGAACAGTAAGAGCAGCAAAGACATTGATGACCTCAGAGAAACATGAATAACACATTATGGCTCAGATTATATTGGCGGCCTAGCTTGACTCCCAGGAATTTAGAGCAAATTTGGTATTCAGAAGCCAGATGGGTTTCCTTAAGACCCCCTCTGCATTTTAAAGATCTTGTCATGTCAGCCTTGGAGGAAGAAGAGGTGTGTTTTTTCTAGAGAGAAATAAATTTTCCTTTCTCTAAATCTTATCATTGAATGGCAGTTCAATAAGGAAAGACTAAGTCCGGGACCTCAAGCGCAGTGTGGAAAGGGACCTGGCTCAGGCCTCAGGAGCATTCCCGTTCTCCTAGCAAAGCTTTCCACCTAGGAAGCCCCAAAGGGGCTGAGGTCATGATACAATTTCAGGACCACAGGAGCCCAGCTGGGAAGCTTTCCCCCTAAGCATGAGATCATGGCCACTTACTGTGATTGCCATGGTGCCATCTCAGAGCATAGATTTAAATAATCCTGACAGGCAGATAAAAGCCAGGATCTCAGTATCCCTTTGCCTGTAAGAAACATAAGCCAGCCATTGCTATTTCCCAAGCTTTGTTCTCCCCTGCTGATCAAAATATATAGAAAATATAATATGTGCTAACTGACCTGACAATCAAAATCATGGAGAAAATTCTGCCTCTCCCTGTGCTACCAAGTCAGTAGGTTTCATTTGCTGAAAGATAAAGTAAATGAGCAACAGGGTGCTCATTCTGCCACACTGAAGGCTCCCGGGCTTTGGACAGGTCAGACTGCTGCATCCTTGGACAGGACAAGCCCCTTTAATGTTCTTCTTTGGGCAAAGTAGGAGCCACAAAAGAACCTCTTTGATTAGATTTCATTTTCCTATGCCGTCAAAGTCCATATCAAGATCTTTATCTGCGTGTATGTGTACACGTGTGTGCCTGTGCACAACTGAGTCTAAGCTCTTTCCTGTCCTTGTGCACAATCGAATGTTGCTGCATCTACTTTGTGAGCTGCTGCCGGAGTTTTCTTCCTCGTCAGAGTTGAAACTTGGTCATGGTCATCACCATCATCGCCGCCACTAACAGATACTGAGATGTGTTTTACTCCAGTTTATATGGAGATAAAGGTAGGTTTGTTATTACCCCATTTGATAGGTAAGAAAACTACAGTTTAGGGGGGGTTAAATAAGTTTTAAAGTTCGTGTAGCAAAATTTTGGCAAAGTTGTATTCAAAACCAGGGCCTGTGGCTTCAGAGATGGCGTGTTTTACCGTCATATCACATTACATCCAACACATGCCCATCCCTACCCCCAGGAGACCTAAAATCTGAGGATTAATAGGAATTTCACTTATTTAGTAACCAATGTCTGGAATTCTACCATTTTAGACTTTTAGATGTATAATTGGAAAACATGAAAATACATATTTTAGGTCATATATATTATATATACTATTTAAAGGTAATAAAGACCCAACCATAATATATAAAATTAAATCATTGCCCTCTCAACTATGGGCTTTTGGATGATTGCTGCCCACCCCCTATCCTTTCATTCACAGTGGCCTCTTGTTACGTCATTCATATATAAATTCAACAAATATTGTGGGAAGCATCAGCTTGGTACCAGGCGCTGCTCTAGGGGCTGGAGATACAGTAATGAAAAAGTAAATACAGATTTCATCAAATACAGAATAAAAGTGTAGTTATTAAAATTGACCTTGAGGCCGGCAGTGGTAGGTTGGTTGATTATTTATTTATTTATTTATTTATTTATTTATATTTAGAGTGCAAGAAAACCATCAGTTTTCTCTCTCCCAGCCTCATGCTAAAACAAACCACAGCCGCTGTGCGTGCCCCATGCAGGGGTTTGGCTGGGTTCTGCAGAGCTGTCAGGGAAAACGTCCTGCTCTCAAGCAGCGAGGGCAGGAATGCCGTGCTTCCAAGAATTAGGATTTTCCTAAGACTCTCTCTAGGACTCATCCGTCATAACATATCCTTTAATACCTTAGTGAATCACTGTCTAATACGTTCACTGAACCCTGCCCATCTCCAGGCGGTCCGTGGCGGAGTCTTCAGGGGCGAGTCATTGCCACTCGGCAGTGCCATGCCCAGCAAGATCTGATGCAAACACCGTTCCCCCAGCATGCCAGCTGGCAAAGGCAGGAGCTAAGGTTTTGTTCAGGCAAATGGATTAGCCCTCTAAGGGTTAATTAGGGAACAGCCCGTGTCAGGGCCCGGGATTGTTTACTTCAATGGCTTTCATGCCAACTGCCATGTTTCACTTGGGCACTAATTGTGCCTGATGGACCCATTATTTTGTAATCAGAACAGTTCCTCGGCCTGCTCCCTGGGGGTTAATTACACGGATGAGGCAGTGCCCCGGATATTACCAGCAGAGAGGACCACTCGGATCTCTCCCCAACCTTATTGGAGAAAGTCCAGTTACTATGAACAGGCAGGTTTCTCAGCAGCAGCGGCGCCTTGCCCAGTTGGAGTTTATTAGGTTACTGTGCCAAGACGAGCCCGGCTGATGCACGCATCACGCGTGGGGCCTGCCCGGCCTGGCCCCGTTTCCACTCGCAGGGGCCGGGGCCAGTGGGCCGTGGAAGCCCGCCCCGCTTGCTGCAGAAGATGCTCCCCGCCCCGGGTTAAGTGCGTGCACCTGCTGGAGATGCGGCGCCTTCCAGCCCAAGGCCCTTCAAAGCCAGGAAGGCGGCTTGAGCCCTGAAGCACTGTACTAAGCACAGCCAGCGACCACAATGATTGGTAAGGCGATGAGACATGTCTCTGATGTGCCACCGCGGCTGCCAGTGGGGCTGGCCTGTCATCTGCCAGTTTCTTCTCCCCTCCTTTCCCTTCTTCCCCGCTACTGAATTTCTAGCTCAAGACTCATGGTGTAAAGTGATCGCACATTATTTTTCAGCTTTTGTTTTTTGTTGTGTGTGTGGGTTTTTTTGCAACAAGGGCACTGGGATTTAATAACCAGGAATTTAATAACCAGGAGAGGGTATTGTGTACTGAGGTGCTCATGAGGAGGAGAATGGCAAATTTCAGAGCTTAAATTTTCAATCTAAATCCTTCGGCATCTGGGAACCATCGGGGAAAGCAGCAAACCAGGAAAGAGGGACTTTTTCACACGAGGCTTTGGACTAAAACCCTCAGTATCAAGTATAGTGAAGCAATTCTGCTGCATGTAGACTTGTCTGAACTAGAATCATAGATAACTTAGGAAAAGTATCTTGGAGAAGTATAAGTTGTTCTTTATGGCATGAGCTCTTTCATCAAGTCTTTAGGTAAGAATGACTGTGGTTGTTTGAGGGTAGAAAATGTAATATGATGGAAAGTGCTCGTGATTAGCGTGAAGATCTAAATTCAGTTCTTATTTCTCTCACGTATAAACTGTGTGATTGGGAACAACTCACTTTTCTTTGAGTCTCAGTTTCCTTATCTTTAAAATGGGGGTGATAATACTGACCTACTTTCTGCCACAATATTGTGTAAAAATTAAGCATAGTGCCTAGCATTTATTATATGGCTTAATTAATATTATGTGAATGAAGACTAATTGGATAAAAAACCCAATATTCTAGAAAAATGTTCCAGACATATTATATATTTACAATCATGTCTAAGTCATAAATGCATAAGAATGTGTAGTGCTAGGTACTTTATTACATTTCTCCATTTCTGTACACGCAAACAAAACAATATGAACTGTTCCTAGCTCCATACTACAACTTCTGGATTGTTCCAGCAACAAGCCCAATACTGAAGTCTTTTGCCTAGTTCTGGGATTTTCTGGTGGCAGAGCAAAGCCACAATGTCCTTCTGAAGCCGGCAGAATTCTGCAGCGTAGAATGGGAGTAAATGTAGCACTAAACCTATATGAGGTGTGTGAAGTGTCCAGAATAGGCTAATCTATAGAGACAGAAAGCTGATTGGTGGTTGCTAGGGCTGGGGGGGGGGGGGCAGAGGGGAATGACTGCTCTTGAGTACAGGGTTTTTAGAAAATGGGTGAAAATGTGGTGATGGTTACACAACTCTATGAATACACTGAAAACCACTGAATTGTATATTCTAAATGGCGGATTGTGTTATATGTGAATTAATATTTCAGTTAAGCTGTTTTTCAGAAAAAGTACATTTAGAAATTATTATATATATGCAATGCGTGTCTATATACACACAAATACATAGATACATACAGACAGCATTATGGGTGTACAGCACTGGAACTGGCTGGATACTGATGGACATGTGGCTCTGGAGTGAAAAATGCTGACTTCTTAATGAAACGCTTCAGGTGTAAACGAGGAAGGAGCAGATGGTAGTCACCTACCCTGTGGCAGTGAGGAGGGATGCTGGGGAGGACTGCATTCCCCAGGAGCGTGACGAGGTGTGTCAGTTTCAGATCTCAATCGGAAGCCACTCCATATCTCACTTCTTTTCCAGTCTTGGGTTCTTTTTTCCATCTGTTTCTGTAACGCTAAGTATCTGGACTCTATCAAGCCTATCCCTCTGGGAAGTTCAGACAAAGTATTGGCCCTAAAGACTTTCTGGCAGTGAGACAGAATAGCTCTCATACCCTAGAGCCGTCTCATTTATTCCCAGTGCTTAAGATATATTTATATGTGATACATATAATATAATAATGTAACATATTATTGTATGAATATAGAATATATTGTACATAATAACTATTATATACGTACAATTGTTAAATAGCTAAGAAAAATATAAGTATTTAATGGGTTAGATTAAGTTGGAATAAGCAGATTTTTAATGTCTTAATATGACAATCATTTTTCCATTATCAGCTAATTTTATCTAATCTATTATAAGAGTAGATTTAAATTCATACACTTTGTGACATTTATTTAGTTTAAGCCCAGTAATAGAAACAACAGATTTACTTACGCAGCTATTGTATGTTGAAAAAACAATTAAGTGACCACTTTTATATCTATGTATAGTAGCACTTCCTCTCTTGCCTAAAAGTACCTTGGTGTTACCTAAGTAGTATAGACCACATATGGGTGACAATGAATATGCTATATATCCATAAAGATTAAAGTTCTTTTAATTATATATAAGATTACATTTTTCTTCGGTATGGTAGTGATTGCATTACACCCCAGTCATCCCTCTAGTGAGAGCATCCCATTTTGGTGTCTACCAGAATAGATTTTAGTGATGATAGCAGCAAGTTTTTTGACCCATTAGGCCTTTTACTGTCGACTAGCAGCTAGAGCTATTCATTAGCAAGTTCAAGCAGCTAAAAGAGATGACTTTCTAATGGCGCAGCCATTTATTGAGAACTTACTAAATGCCAGGCACTGTGCTTGTCTCCAGAGATACAATGATCAAGTCATGTTTTTGGCTTTAAAGGAGCTCAAAGTTTAATGGTGGAAACAAGTCAATAAAAAAGAGTTTTGGTACAGTGTGAAATGTGCTGTGATATAACAGGACATGGGAGCAAAGAGGACATTAGGGAAGGTGGCAGTAATTAAGCTGACTTTTTAAAAATGAGAAGTTAACTACATGTAGAAGTAGGAAAGGGTAGCCTGGGCAGGGAGAAGGGCCTATTTGATTTTCACCCAAACCTATGTGGTGAAAGACTTACAGAGGCTGTTAGTGAATGAAAGAGCTGGCTTTCATATCAGGTATTCCTGATCTTCCATCACACTGCCTTACAAAATGCATAAAGAAGAGAGATCTCTAATTGGACAGTTCTTTTAATATGCATTAGTAACTGCCAAGGCTCATTTTAACAGCACAGGCTGGAATTTCGCGAAGGGTGTGTTGTAGAACACTAGTCCCTGAAAATGCACAGTGGCAAATGCTGCCATAGTTAAATGAGCCTAAGGAAGGCCGAAAGCTCTGTTTTCCTCTTGTAGTTTATAATACACATTAACATAGAGTTCTGAGGAGTTCTGAAATTGAATGAATAAGCAAACTAACAAGTAAATACTTTAACGTTTCTTAACTTGGCGATTCTGAAATTAGTTATGGAATATATTTCAGCCCATATTAGCTTGAATACCATAGAAAAAAGGAGCGTAGCCAGTACCGTATCAGGACAGACAAGGGCAAATTGGTTTAAGTTAGTTTGAATTTTGTTTGGTAATGGGTTATTTAGTTATCTCATTCATAACAGCCTCAATTTCAAAATGAGAATAACACACATTATAGCATGCAGATTTTTATTTTATTTTATGGTGCTTTTCAGTCATCTGTATAGAGTTATCCATGGAAAGTGCTTCTGAGATTAACCTAAATCAAGATATTCTCTTAAAATCTGATACGTTTCTGTAAAAATTGTGTAGCTTTTAATCTAAGGTCATATTCACTTGTGTTATTTTTGTAAGAAAAGAATGGATTGAGTGAGTTGTCAAAGATACTGTGTTGCTTCATTGTAAAAGACATTCCAGGAGCTTCTCTCAGCATAGATCAGGGTTCTTAGGAATTGCAAGTGGCAAAAATACAACTTAAGTAAACTTAAGCCATAGGCCCTATTTCTTCTGCCCCACACACCAACAAATGGCTGGTGGCAGCACCCAGATCATTCTTAGAGCTATGGATCCCGAAGTGCATTTTCCTTGAGAGTTCCTGCTATGTGGTGATGGGCTTGGGCCAATCTCTGTGCCAGGAGGAGAGTTGTCCAGTCATGTCTGAGTCATATGCACATCACTGGGATGTGAAGGACAGGGGAGCAAATCAGATGAAGCACTTGAACTCTGCATGTTTATTTTTAAATGTCTGAAGGATAATTTTCCCGTGGAGAGAGGGATAAGACAGGACAAAAACATGCACTCTTAACATTTGCCATATACCATCCCTGAAACCAGCACAGGTGTGACCACATAGACTAAGCAAGGCTTGTTCTTCTTGTAAATCAAATCATATCCATAGGCTTCAAATGGGAATAAAGAACAGTATTTAAATTTTTAAGAAAAATGGAATTTTGAGTATATATATCTTTAAAATAAGATAATTTAAAAATTTAAGTAAATAGTATAACAGATGGCTAACAAAGGAGACTTTCCTTTAGTTTATTATTCCATAAAAATCTAAATTAAATTCAAAAGCAAGCCTACTTTTTTATGCAAATCCATGATACAGATGAAAAATTATGAGAAAATGTATTGAAGCCCTAATGCTCCAATGGAGAGTCTAATTCAGTGTGGAAGCCACAAAAGTACTTCCCACTTTACTGAAGTTGCCTTATCCCCCATCTTTTATAAGTTCTTATGCTTTGTGCAAAAAGTCTTGCCTCAAATGCCCTGCAGGGGCCTGGCCCTCGGCCCAGGGCTGGGGCTCATTCGGTGGAGCAGCCTTTCCCCACCTGTGCCTGCTCTCTCAGGACACTAATGAGCCTTTTAAAAGCAGAGTAGACCATGTTCGTACAGGGACAAGGAGAGGGAGCTGAGGCCGCCGCCTTATAACAAGCCAAGTCTGCGGGGATGTAAGACATGAAGCCAGTTCACACCTGAGGACACGTCACAAGGACAGAAGAGAGTCTTCAGTGTTTTGTTGGGAAGTGCATTTCATCAGGAAAGCACATTCTGGTTTCTGGAAATTCTTGATTAAAGCCTAGCTTCCCTCTTGGAGGTTATATATTTTACTTTTGGTTTGTATGTTTTTTGTTTGGTTTAGTTTTGTTTTAATCTGAAAGCAAGTTATACTTTGGTAATGTCAGTGTGAAGGGATTCCCATTATAGAGGAAAAGAGAGGATACTTTCATTTATATCACATTGTATTAGGCATGCAAGCAAAAAAGAGGGAACATGTAAAAGTGGTATTTAGATAGCTGAAAAGGCTATATTTCTAAAATAATAGCATAAAAGCCTGGAGTTTAGATTGAGTGTTAAAACTAAAAGAAATATTAAAAATTGAAAATCTTTGGAAATTACAACTTATGATCATCTCTACTTATGATTCAGTAGTCATAGATAATATCTACATGATGATTTGGGGTTTTATTTATAATCTATTTTCTACAATTTTCTATAAATTAGTTCATAGAGCACAGAATCTGCTCACCAAAAGAAAGAAACAAATCAATACCTGGGTTTTTTTAAATAATTTTTTTAAATATATCTTTATTGATTTCAGAGAGGAAGGGGGAGGGGGGACATCAATGATGAGAGAGTCATCATTGATCGGCTGCCTCCTGCACTCCCTGGACCGGGGATCAAGCCCGCGACCCGGGCATGTGTCCTGACCAGCAATTGAACCTCAATCTCCTGGATCCTAGGTGGATTTGCAACAGCTGAGCCACACCTGGCTGGGCCAATGCCTGTTTCTTGTTCTGTTTATTTTATTTTATAGGTAGGAAAAAAGAGGGAGTGATCTAAGACTTTTATATTTCTTGTTTCTAAAACTTTGATAAATATAGACTGAGGAACTTTATCCTTTAGCCAAAAAATGTGATATATGTTAATTATCTAACCATCATAATATACACTATTACTTAAGGTGTAGATCAGAGGGTTTTATGTATGGATGTGGTTGTGGACACTAAGGCATATTTTATCATTTACCATGTACTGCTGATCTTTCCACACCCTCTGTAGCCACTATGTGTTCAAAACAGCCAAACCGACAAAAATGCCAAGTCACAAGGAAAGACTAAGTTACAACCATAGCTCCTTTGGTTAACTGAGTGAAAGCAAAAAGGTGAGAGAAGGTTCCAGGTCCTCCATAAATCTGTCTGTCTGGCACTCATTGTTTTCTTGTGGTCAACATTTCTCTTATTACACTAATGATAAGTACGTGAAGGTCTTAGACCCCCAATGACCCTCTTAGCATGGATTCCTATAGTTCTATAACAGCCCCAACATCACACTTACGCAGAGCTCTTACATCAACAAAGCCTCGCCCAGGATTTTGTTTCTGTGCCATGGGCTCTAACCTGATTTCCCTCTGCAGAGTGCTGACTCTGTGGGGGAAACTGGGCTAAGGTTGCCCTTTGTAAGAGGTATGTCTGTAATGAGTAAAAGTAGGTTTACTGTTGTTCATATGGAAAACAATACCATAATTAATAAACAGTAATACAAGAATAAACTCTGTGTTTCACGAACTCACAACTGTAAACCTGCTTTTCCCTACCCTGTATAATTTTAATAGTAGCATTGGTTAAAGGAGGGGATGAAGTTTTTACCAAATTAGCAGATGGGTCAGATATGTCCCACAGCTCTGAAAGGCAAGATACCTATGCAGTGCCTTTGGACTAAGCTCATGAATACTCTCAGCATGGTGTACTGGAAAGAGCTTCAGCCTTCCGAGAGCAATTGGCTTTGTCTTGAATCACATAATTTTGTGACCCAATAAAAGTAACGTGTAGCGTCATTTTCCTCATCTCTACAATGGAGATTAACTCAATCATTCAACATATATTTATTAAGCACCTACATATTGCGCTAAGTGCTAGAGATACAGAGGTGCATATAGCAGACTCTCAACAACTGGTAACTGATATTAAGCAGAGATTATATAACATGTGGCCTTCCTTTCTCCTCCATGGCTGCTGTTAATCAGATGTTGTTTTTATTGAGAATCAGTTCTGTAGCTAGCTGTAGAAAATAATAATACTTAATAATAATAATAGCAGGACCAAAGTCCCCAACTGCAAGCAGTTCATGGTCTATCTGAGAAGACAAAATCAGATCTGAAAATAGAGAATAATTTGGATTCTTTCCTGCCTTTAGCATTTACTTCCCTTTTCTTTAAAAATAACAATATCCAGTTCCAATACAGACCTATTAAATCAGAATCTCAGGGTAAGACCTGGACATCAGTTTATTTTAAGATTCCCCAGTTGATCCTAATTTGCAGCCAGAGTTGAGAACCACTAGTCTAATAGTTTGCAATCCCCAAGACTGGCCATGGTACGTTGATTGTAAACGTACCTAACTGCAGCAGACTGTGGTATCCCAGGACAGAACTCAGAATTTAGCAGCAGCAGGTAAGGCTATAGACTCTTTAAATCTGAGATTAGTTTTTTGAAAGTTTTACCAGATTCAGTTTCTATATTCTTCATTTTAATAAAAATACAGATAAATACCGTTTGTTGTATACAATTAAAAGTTCTTTAGGAAATATATGCTCACAAAATTAATACCTGCTCTGCAGTCATTTGTCAGCTTGCTTCACCTTAACATTCCAGTTTTGTCTCTTTTGACTCTCCTTACTGCACTGCCAGCAGCTTCCCAGAGCTCCCACATTCTGTCTCTAGCCTTTTGCTTATGTTGTTGCTGCTGGTTGGACCACTCTCTCCACCTCCCTGTCATCTAATTCCTCTCCCTTCTCCAGAACTCAGTATGGATATCATTTAGTCTGCTAACCCTTTCCTGACTCATATCAGGTTAGGGAGCCTTCCTGTGACTCCTTTTACACCTTATGTTTCCCCTCTTAAGGTTTGTCACATGGTCTTGCCTATTCATTCCTCTGTATTCCTCTCTGGACTGTGAGTTTCATGAAAACCGGAAACATACCTGTATTAGTCACAGCTGTATCCCCATTTTCTACATAGTACCAAGCATATAGTAGATGCTCAATAAGCACCTGTTGGATTGAAGATGTTTGAATACAGATTTTTATTTGTGCACATGCATACTATGTGAACTATGGTGTCAGTTATCCAGCTCTTGCAAACCCAAATAACTTTCACATAAAATTTCCAAATAATTGGTATTTTCCTGTGAGGTAACCCTTTCATGCCAAATTTCATGCATCTGAGAACTAGAAGATGTCCCTCCTCTCCCCCTTACCTTTGACCTCCTTGGGCCTTAATTCATCATCTGTAAGTGAGAAACCCCCCCTCTCAGAAAGCCTGAGAATGAATAGTGCGGGTTCTTTCTGGCTGTAAGAGGTATGGTTTCTCAGTCCCATCCTTGAGGACTCGTGGCACACATTCACATGAGGCTCATGCTATAGCATTAGGCGTCTGCTGTTGCAAGTGGAAAGGACTTCCTGGGCTGCACTGCTGCCTCCCTGGCAGATGGTGCAGGTGGATCTCTGGGAAATGGGGTACTCTGTACTAAGAACCAGAAGTCCCGGCACACAGCTTCTTGGAAGCCCCCAAATTCCCCACAGTGGACACTGCCTTCCATGCCTGAGGTGTGAGCAGTGTGCTTTGTGTTGAAGCGGAAATAACTTACAAATGATGGCCTAAAAAACTAGTCATTACTCCTAATTGCTGGTATTAGTACTTTAAATTTCCATTCCCCAGGATCACTGCTGTTTTCACTATTAAGTAGCCCTCAAACTTGTAGCACTCTCTGACTTTGTCAAGGATCAACTTGCCACAGGAATATATTCAGGCTGACTTTTTCGGAATTCATAATTCTGTTGCTCAATCACTGCAATGAACTGTGTGCTCCTTTAATGAATTAAAATTTAAACCTGAAACACTGGCTGGGCCCAATTCACCCACTGCTGCTTCAAAGCTCCTTAGCATATCAAAGTGATAAGAGCACAGAGAGCACCGTGCGGGAGACAACCCACGCCGTATAATGAGAGAGGACACACGGATTTTGAGGCAATGACTACAGTGCCCAGGGCAATTGTGGTCTTGAATATTCCATACTTACTTTTACTGTTAGGTACAAGATATTTCAACACTTTACAGAGCAAACTCTTGTCTCAGGCTCTCTTGCATATTCTTAGACTGTGTATCCCATTTTATTTAGTGCTGGTTCTATGAAAGGTATAAATGGAACCTGCTGGGGCTGTTTCCAGAATTAATGGGAGACACGACAACCTATTACTCAGTCAACAAAACTTAAGAACGTAGAATGCTGTAGACAGACACTTTGAAAATGGATTACCTCTCCTGCAGGAGATTGAGGATTTGTCATACGTCTTAGGAACTTGACCAATAGTGTATATAACTATCCTTTCTTATGGGCTCAGTCTTCCCACTGGAGGAGTGATGGCATCAGTGGTGTCTGCTTCTGTGTTACAGTGGAATGCGACTCACCTGTTACAGCTAGACTGCCTCTGAAATGATGGTTTTCACACAGCATTACCTGCAGGAATATAAAGGCGTGGAGAAAACCACGGAGAAGGGGCTAGCTGAAAACAGACCTTTCTTCTTTCTTGCATTTCACCTACGCTCATTACTGGTTTGATAGCATGTTGAACCCACCTCTATCATAACATGTCCCTCATGCATTTTCCCATTATTTAATTTTTTAAAAGTTCAAATCTGTAATTAGATGAAAAGGTAATAACATGAACATAAAATACCTGTTCATCTAAAATCACCAAATTGACCACTTTGCTACCTCCACACATGTGCTCTCTCTCTACATATTCATAATACCCATGTATGTGAAATATATAAATATTTTAAATAGCATAAATATTTGTAAATAAGTTACAGGCATCATGACATGCTACCCCGACTGCTTAACTATTTCAGCATCTGTGTCTGAATATCTGCAACTCTTCTCTATGTAACCACCATACCATTCATATAACTATGACATTTAATAGGGACATGATATTGTTGTTTTATTTATGGTCCATACTCAGATTTTCCTAATTATCAAAGTGATGTCCTTTTAACTGTTATCCTGGAGGGGCAGTATTAGTATTCAATCAATGATCATACATTGCACTGAGTTGTCAGACCTCTCGAGTGTGCTTTAACATATACAAAATATATTTTTGTCTTTCATGACATTAACACTTTTAAAGAGTTGGATTGTCTTGCAGAATGTCCCCTCCATGGCATTTGTCTTACGGTTTCCTCATGATTAGATATTAAATGGTTTTGTTAAAAATTCAGATAGGTGACTTTATATAACCAAACTGTATTCTGTTGGCCTGTTTAATTTTGTCTTTCCCACCAGCATGTGAGCTCCTTATAGCAAGGAGCCCTGTCTTATTTGTCTTTGTAAGCTCAGAACTCAGCATTTTGCCTGGCACATGTGAGTACCAATAATTCATTGTCCCCCCTCCAATCTGTTTCTTTCTTCCATTTGTCATTTTAGTTGTTCCCCTACCATCCGCTCAGCCACCCACGCTAGCCATCTAATTATGTCCGACACCTCGCTTTTCTCCCACCTCTGAATAATCACAAAGCCCTACCTGTTACACTGGCTGAGCATTTCCCAGCCATTCCTCTCGCTTCTATTCCTATTTCAGGCCTCCATCGCCCTCTCCAAGCTATTAGAGCAGCCTGTTAACTGATCTTGTTACTGCTGTGCTAGTCTCAGCCCCATCAAATCCAACTTCAAGCCAGTTTTCAGAGTGATCCATTGAACAAGCGAACCTGACCACCTTGCTTTGCTGATTAAAAGCTTTCAGAGACCTGGGTGATTTACAGGCTGTGGCCCAGCCTGGTAAAGAAGCCTTCCATAACCTGATTGTCCCCTTCCTCCTGTCTCACCCTTCCTTGTTCTTTTTGTTCCAGTAACACTGAGGCCCTTGAAATAGCATCGGTAGCCTTCATTTGTTGAGGGCCAACCACATGTCGGTCATTACAGTGCCTCCTTTACCAATATAATCTCATTTAATTCTTATGTCAATTTGTGAGGCAGGTGGGCTTCTTTGCATTTTATAGATAAGGAAATTATTTGCATTATCCAGCTAATGAGGTAGAACCGGGACTTAAACAGGAACCTGAAACCCTTGCCTTTCCCTCCCAGCCAAGGTTGTCTCTGCTCGCCATGCTCTTTGCTACCTTCATGCCTACTTTCTGCATGGAATGCCTTTTCCCCAACCACTGTTCTTCTTGCCTAGCTAACTCTACTAATCCTGTAGAACTCAGATGTAGTCTCTTTTATGATCTCTTGAGTTAAATTATATACCCCGTTGGCACTTCTAAAATAACCTAGCATAAGTCTGATGATGTGCTTACATTATAATTGAATGATCATTTCACATGTCTACATGTGTGTCTTCCCCCCTAAACCACCAGGGCTGAGACCATATTGTGGTGGTGGTAGACATCCTGAGTAGAGTCAGAGTAAAAACTCAGTAGACATTTGCTGTGAGTGCATGAGTGATAACAGGGCATAGAGATCTTCCTGCTGCCGCATTGTACATAGCTGGCTAGATCACGTTTTATTCACTTGTCAAATTTTCAGACACAAATTTTCAGGCCAAAGAGGTGACTAAGTTGTGTGACATAACTCGAATTCAAAATTATCTTTAACTTATACTGGAAACTCAATACAAACTTTTAAAGAATAATGCTTAAATAATTATTTAAAAATTCACACAATCCTCCTCTAATACTAATAGTACATCTGCATTTTGCATTTTACATTCACACCCATTTACTTTGCTACGCTCAGGATAGAATATGTCCTGTGTGCCTATCAAATGCAAACAGGCAAATGAATGTATGTTGCTGTTTTCACTGATTATGGTGTTTTAAACATTTCTATATATCCTTCATATTATTTTAATTACTGTATAATATTTTACTGAGTTGGTTTTATCAAATCTATTTCTCTAATCTTGGACATTTATGCTTTTTTTCCAGTCTTTTGGAATCATAGCTGCTCTGAGCATATGGTTTTTGTTGTGGTTGTTGTTGAATTATGTTATTAGGAGAAATTCCAGAAACTAAAATTATTGGATCAGAATAATTATTTTATACATCTTTATTATTCTCAATTGCTTTCCAAAACTGGTTATATAAATTTAAATTATCACTAGAAATAAATGAAAATAACAGATTACTTAAACTTTCACCAGCAGTGGGTACAATTTTTTAAATTTATTGCCTGTCTTGATAGGCGATAAAAGGTATCTTCAGTTTCCATCAAGAATGATCTTTTCCCATGTTTCCTTATTGACATTTCTCTGTAATTTTGTTGTTCATTTCATAGCTTATTCATTTTTTAGGTCCTTGCAGTTTTCCTTCTGAATTTGAATGAACTCTTCATATATTACAAATGTTAACTCGTCTGACATTTTCAGTTTAAGTACTTTTCTCAGTCAGTTGTTATATATAAAAAAATTAATTTACAACCCTTTTTATTTATAGAGGCTTCAATTTCTATATATTCAGTTGTAGAAACATGTCCCATTGAGTTTCTTCTATGGGCTCATGTGTTGTGGAAGGCATGGCCCCAACACTTTGGGTTTCTAAATTGCTGTATTTTTCTTAATACAACTTAATAAATATGCCCTCTTTGCCCTTTATTTGGGAAAACTGACTTAACTTTTAAATGTCTGGGTTTATTTCTAATGTTGCCCTCTTCCCTGTTGGTGTGCCTTTCTGTATTTGTGACGATACCACACAGCTTTAAGTCTTCAGACCTTTGTATAAGTTTAATGTCTTACCTGAGTCATTTCCTTCTCATTTCATCTTTTCAGATTGTCTATTACAGTTTCACCTTTGCTCACATTTTTCATGCAAATTATGTCAAATTCTAAAACATCATATTGATATTTGTATTGAAATTGTACTAAATCTATACATTTATAATTTGTATTTTTTTAAAACTTTCAATAAGGTTTATAGGTTTCTTTATAAAAAGACTTTACTCTTATCTTGTTCAGTATAAACCTTACTGTTTAGATTGCTTTTAATAAAATAATAATAGCTAACACTTACTAAGCATGTAATATGTACCAGACATTATAGTAAATGTTTTTTTATATATTATCTCATTAAAGTCCTCTGCAAGGTTGCTATAGTCATTACTATAATTCCTATGAGGAAACTAAGGTGTCGGTTGGTCACATAATGTGTCCAGGACCATGTGGCTGTTAAGTGGTAGTTCTGGGTGCAGATTATAGCTCTGCATGACTTTAAAGGCCGTGGTCTTAGTCACCATCGTATACTTAGTAAACTAGAATTATGAGCTATTAAGATAATGAAGTTTGGCCAGAATAAAAGGAGAATTCTTGTGCTAAAATCAATATTCCAAGTGGAGAAGAAGAGGAAGGACAGTATCTGTCAGAATGTGAGAAAGAGCTCAGTTGTTTCATAGATCTTTAGTACAGTGCCAACTAATGAAGGGAGGATATGATTGCTTTGAGGAAAGTGATAAAATCCAGCTCTGCATTAATTGATATGTGATGCTGGTTTATGGAAGGGGATAGTACCGGTGGCTCACATGTAGAATGCTGTGTTCTCAGCCCCATGTTTCAAGAGTGGCCTTTATAAACATGAGTTTCTTCAGGGGACAATAACATGATAATGAAGAATTGTGTAGAATAAATGGTTGAAGGTGGGAATTTTCAGCCCGGTCAAAAGAAGGCATCTGAAGAGCTGTTGTGAGCAGGAGGGAATAGACATGTAGCAATCAGAAGTTTCAAAGAGACAGATTCTGGCTCCAGTAAATTCTTGAAGAATTAGCCTGTCCAACAGTGAACTGGCTTCCTTGCAATTCAGTGAGTGTATCATCCTCTGAAGTATTTGAGCAGAGACCAAAGGTTCCAGGAAAGCGGTTCCAGGACCAAATGCACCAGCCAGAAAACACAGAAGTTAGAAATGCAAATCAGTGGACCCCATCCCAGACTAGTGAATGAGAAACTGAGATGGGGCAGCAATGTGTTTGAAGCCATCCGATGACCTTGAGGCAGGCTGCGGTGTGAGAGCTACTAACCTGATAAGCTCTAATGTCCCTCACAACTCGAAGTTTAATGCCTCTTACTGTTTGTCTGGCAGTACACTTTCATCATTCCATACTCTATCTGTTGTGTATTGCATCTAAGGGAGGTTAATTGTTGAAATAACAAAGGGACCTCATTATAAAATGGTTTCCTCAACAGATGGCTTCACAACCTCAGCCCAGAGACAGTGTTTTCAGCTGAACTTCAGGCATCCCAATAAATGTCCGAAGGTCTTCCAAACACACACACCAAGCCACGCTCACTAGTGAAGGCGTGGATCATCAACATTATGTGCCTATTTCTTTTTTTCTTTTTTTAAGGACAAATAAGTAAATGAAGAAAACCTCAAGTTTTCATCCTAGTTTTGTTCTTTTTCACCATCACACTGAATTGAAATCCTCTGGATAGGTCGGAATAGATGGGAAGAACTTTAAACTTAATTTCTTATAGCTAAGACACAATAGATGTTGAATTTCCCTTGTCACTTACCCATGCTATGAGTCCTTGGGCACTGAGGCCATGTCCCATCCATCATTGTATCTTTCATGGTGCTTAGTGCTGTGCCTGAAAAATGTTGGTGCTCAGTCATTGCATATTAAATGTAATGTATTTAATGTGGTTAATTACCTGGGTTTGAAAATGCTTTTTTTTTTTATATGAAATCAAAGTATTATGATTACATAAAACAGAGCAGACTAGAACCGTAGGCTGCCTCAACCAAATGCAATTACAATTTACATTTTAGAGTAATGACTCTTGATCTTCTCTCCCATTTTCTAAAGCTTTGTTTTGCATGGTTATAATCATGCTTTGCATACAATTTTGAATTCCGCTTTTTTACTTTATCATGTGTATTAGGGAATCAAATTACACGGAACACTCACATGTGCAAAACAATACAGCTTTTTAAATTGCTAGAGGAACGTGATCCTTTATGTTAACCTAGTAGGCAATTGGAAAACTTAAACATGACAATTAATGATAGCTCAGCCTTTCTCAGCTAAACAGTGTAGGTCTGTGAAATAGTCAGTGAAATCCATCCCTGTCTTTTGGGGTTGGGTTAAATAATACCTTGGATGACTGAGCCTATTGCAGATAAATGCTCAGTGTTTCAGATTTCCTCCCCTCCCTGTGCTCTTTACAAGATAGCATCTGGTTGGAGTTCACTGGGGGAGGGTAGAGAAGACAGGTCAATGGCTTATGTGAGATCATGGTGATGGGGAAAGAGGTCTCAGATTTTTTCCTTTATTCCAATGCCTGGCTTCTGCTGGTTCACTGGCCTCCTCAAAGACCCCACATCCACTCTCCTGAGCCCACTGAGACACTGGGGCCCCAAAATGCACATGCAGGATTTGGAGGAAGCTGGGAAAGCTGTTATATGCTCAGCTAGCTAGCCGTCTTCATCAACCAGTGTGACACCACATTACTTTAGATGTGGTCCTGAGTTCAAGGTGGGATGCTGTGCTTTCAGCTTTCTCTTCCACCTATAGGAACGTCTCCCAGCCCTTAAAACATCCGCCTCAGAGAAGTCAAGACGTGTGACTTCCCACCTAGGTCCCCTAATTCCTCTCCTTGTGCCAGCGTGGATAGAATGGTTCTTTCTTTCCTCTTGCTATTTGGCTGGAATGACCATAGCATGCTGATTATCCTGTGCTTTCTGTGCACTTAAAGAAATGAAACTGAACAGAAAACACTTTTATAAGGCCAAACTCATGAGATGAAGAAAAGGGAACTTTGAAATTTAGAAACCCTTGTTTTTTGCTCCCCAAACCCGGCTTTCAGATTGTATATATCTTAGGAAAGTCTGTTTTGAGACTTAAAGCTGGTCAGTGATGCCATAATGTCGGAGGCAGTACCCTTCTCTTGTTCCCGGGCAACAGCTTCCTTGCTCGCAGGATTTGAGGGAGAAATAGAATATGCCCATTTAAAATTTCTAAGTATTATACTTGGTAATAATTATACCAAAAACACCCCTCTACCCTCTGCTGTTATATACTGAGCACTATGATAGGATATGCACATACTTTAACATAGTTAATCCTTGAGTTTATTTAATCCTATATTCTTACCTTACAAATGATGCATTCAGGCTCCAAACTAACTTTCTCTAGGTTTTCCAGAGAGGGCAGCTGTCCAACTACATCACACACAACAGTTAATTGGATGGACACACCACTGTGTGTTTAACCATTACTCCATATTTGAACATTTAAGTTGTCTCAGGTGTTTTGTTTTATTTAATAAAGTTTTAGTTTTCAAAAAGTACAGTTGGAGCATCCGCGCCCTTGGGTTCCTGGTGTCAATTGCTGGAGCTCTGTGCTTTGAAACTAGTTGAGTAAGTCTTGTACTAAGCAGCTCTTGAAGGGCTGCCCTGGCCAAGCAACTGTGAATCTTCAGTCTCTCAGAGATGACAGCTGGGAACTTCCTTACTGAGTTGGTCTTAGGTCACTTTGTCAAACAAGACTAAGTTATTCAGCTTGTCCCTAACTTTGCCTTTGGACCATGTCTTCTTTTTGAAAGATTTGTCCACTGGGTCTTTGTCTTGGCCCAACTCCCAGCATCCGTTTTCTTCTTGTAGTCCTTGGGCAGCCCCACCCGCCTTGGGCTGCAGGCAGGCAGTCCTGGGAGCCCTCCTCCCCAGAGCCCCAACCGCACCCCAGCACCGCGGGGCCCTCAGAGCTCGGGGTTCACCTCGCTTAGCTCGCCACAGCCACCCCAGGTTGTTTTAAAGGCAGATTTCCAGCTCCTACAAGAACCTGGGGCTTAGAATCTAAAGGCTTCAAACCAATGGGGGGAAAAAATCAATAGAGTAAAAGAAAACTAAAAAATATATCAACAACCAATTGCAATGCAATGATCTAGTTGAATCTTTATTCAAACACAATGTAAAAAAATCAATTGAGGAAATTTGAACATTAAGTGGATATTTGATGATAATAAGGAATTATTTATTTTGTAGGTATCATTGACTTTTAAGAGTTCTTAGAGATATTTACTGAATTATTACAGATGAAATGAAATCATGTCAAGATTGTTTCAATCTGATACAAGGGTGGAGGCCAGATGGGAGTAGATGGAACAAAACCGGACCTAATTTTATCATCATTGAAGCGAGGTGATGGGTACAGGGGGGTTCTTACCCTATTGTTTGTATATGTTTGGAATTTTCCATAAGACACATTTTCTTCAATGGGGTGCCCACTCGAATAGTATTCCCTGTGCTCCCAGCCTTTTTTCTGATATGACTAAGCAAGCGTGTGTGCATGGTTTTGGTCCCAGTGCCCACCCCCCAGTGCCCTATCTTTAGCCACATTTCTTTTACACACTGTATATCACTTGACAGAGTCCTTTGGGGGGAGCCTTGTTGGATGAAAATTCTTCCTGAATATGGAGTAAAGAGAGGGCAGCCCGTGCCCGAGTGGGGGTGCGTGTGCGTGTGTGGGACACGCGGGCAGTGCAGCTGGCGGCAGGGCCTCGTTATCCCCACTTGGAGCTGCAACTTCCTCCTGCGTCTGGGGAAGTGTTTCTCCTGCTAGGCAGGAAGAAAATTTAAAAATCAGTGCCAGCTTCAAATACCTGGGAGGCACCCACTGACACCTTCTTATCTGCCTGGTGAAGTCCTGCGTCCTGCCGAGTGTCTCATTAACACCAGGGCCTTGGCCAGGCAGGGAGCCCCTCGGAGCACGCGTGTATCGGGGCACAGTGTTTATTCGAGTCATGAGATGTGCTGAAGTCACCCAGCGTCGCAACCCCTAAGCGCACTTGTTTTCTGTGCAAATGTTTACAGTGTCCTGTCCGCCCCCAGGCCCCAGCCCCCCACCACTGAACCAGGTGTCTGGCAGTTCTAGCTGCACTGACACGAGAGGAGGCGACGTTTCATTAATGACTGTCCCCGTCTCGATATTACTCATAATTGTCACTCATATGCGCGTTAACATCTGTTCAAGAGAGGAGGCAGGAAAGGGGCAAAGAGAACACGCGGGAGGGGAAGGGGGGAGAGAAGGGAGCGATTGTTCATCGCAGAACGTGCAGGGAGCGAGGACCTCATCGTCTCGAGAGTCTAGTGGGATTCTGAGGTGGAGACAGAACACTGAAAAATAGATTAAAGATGTGAAGTTTTCTCAAAGGCACAGGATGAAATGTAATGCTTGGGGGGAAGTTCCCTTGAATTGCACAGCTTCCGCTCACGCCCTGTCCGAGCTAATGCCGGGATTCGGGATGAAAGAGATGGCCTTTCCTTATGTGTCATCCTCTGTCACAGCATCTCTGCAAAACCCAAGGAGACCGTGAGCGCGTCGTTAAAAATATTCACATGACAGCCTAAGGCGCGTCTCCCCGTCAGACCCCCAGTATACACCAGTGGTTGTCCCTCTTTCTCCCCAAACCCTGTCATTGGTTGGTCAGCTTTATACAGGTTGACAGTTCAGTATGGGGCGTATTGATTGCTGCTGTGTAGAGCTCGAGACAGCAAGTCGTAGGTGGTGATTGTGGTGAACACTAACAGGCATTAATGGGGTGAATTTTCGACCCTAGTTCTTTCAAGAACAGCCGTGATCAGCCAGTGCTTCCGAGTTTTAAACTGAGCAGGTGGGCGTAAAGGGAAGAGGGCATGTGGGGAACCTGCCTCACGTGTACACCGTTTACCAGCTCAGGCACGAACTGACGTGTGCGCCAGCACTAAGCCGGTGCTTCACGTGTTTTATTTCATCAACTTTGTAGAAGCATGTAGAGAGCTAAATTTACTCTTCCCATTTTTTACATGAGCAAACCGAACATTTAGAGAAGTTGGGCAACATACCCGAAGTCACACGGCAAGGAAGTGGTGGGACGCAGCTTCTAAGGCAGCTCTGACTCCAGTAACTGTTTTCTTTCCGCCGCACCTACTGACCCTGCAAAGGAGGGAGTGCCAGAGCAGTTCGTGGGTTTTCTTTTTGTTTGGTTGGTTTTAATCCTTTCCCTAGGATATACTTATTGATTTTAGAGAGAGGGGAAGGGAAAGTGAGTGAAGGAGAGAGAGAGATCAAAGCGAGAGAGAACAGTGATTGGTTGCCTTCCATCTATGCCCCAGCTGGGGGCTGAACCTGCAAGCTTTCAGTACCAGGGACAACACTCTAACCAATTGAGCCACATTGGCCAGGGCAGTTGATGGGTTTTCAAAGAAGAAACCCTTTTACTTGTGGTTGATGCTTATGCCTGCACCCCTTACTCCAGGCATTAGAGAGTTGTAATTTTTCCAAAACTATAATAATTGTAACTATAAACTTTATGTTATAAGGTAAGATGCCATGTAAAAGGAAAAAAATATATGTTATAATTTGTCACTATTGGTGGGGCCCTGAGCAAACGTCTGTGGGCCCAGATCATCTCCGTCAAAGGTAATTTGATTAGATCAAGTCTAGGTTATCTTTTCCTTCAGTGATCCCCTTAGTTGACAGATTATAAGTCTTGCCAAATCAGAACTGATTTTTGTGCACACACATAGCACACAGCAGTCTACGCAATTAGCATTATTATTTTTACTTGGGGAAGGGCAGTTTAGACTAGTTTTAATACACAAAGCACATAGGTAAGGAGTGATTCCAGGCAGTTCAGTTATTCAGCATAGTTTGGACATTAAGACAACATCCCATTGCCCTGGCTGGGTAGCTCAGTTGGTTAGGGCCTTGTCCAGATACACCAAGGTTGCGGGTTTGACTCCCAGTCAGGGCACAAATAAGAATCAACCAATGAATGTATAAATAAGTGGAGCAACAAATCAATCTCTCTCTCTCTCTTTCTCTCTCTCAAATCAATAAAGAAGAATTTAAAAAAGAAAATCCCACATCCCCATCCCATGTCCTTACCACCCCTGTGATCATGGAGAGCTCTTGATCTGTACCTAAGTCCAAAATTCTGGCTGCTTTGGGATGAGCCCTTCATGGCCTCCTCCACCTTGAAAACCTGAGAAAACAGTGAATGAGGTACATTAAAGAAGGATGGATGTTACATCGAGACACAACAGGTCTCAAATATCTTTTAAGCACGTTTTTTAAGCCACTCACGGTAACTTTTGGTATTTCACCATATTTAGGTTCTGGGTTCTATAGAGAAAATGCTACCAGCAGTGCTGGGACATAGTTACACTTAGTGAGACAATGAGGCTCTTAGCTCGATGAAGTCTTTCTGTCATAGACACTGTCTGTATGTTACTATCTTTTCTGCCAGATTGATAACTTCTCAGGAGCAGCGTATGTATACTACACACCCCTTTATTGCTACAGCACCCAGCTCATGCATGATATGTAATGGGCAGTACACCAAGAAAATAGTACTTTATTGTGGAAAAAAATCATGAATTTTGGAACCAGCATCCCTGGGTTCAAAGTTCTGGTTCTGCTCATTAGTCTGTATGTTTTGGGAAGAGTTGGTTAAATTCTCAGAGCCTCAGTTTTCCTATCAGTAAAATGAGATTAATAGAACTTCCTTGGAATGTTGTTTAAAGTTTGGAGACAGTGTAGGCAAAGCAGCTATTGAGTAGTTGGCGCTCAGTGAGTGGTAGCCAGCAGCAGCAGTGTTTGAAAAAGGCAGCACTAAGTAATGTTGGAATGATGGAATTATTGTAAAAAGCTAGATTATAAACCACTTTGTCGTAATAGACAAGGAAACTGCCATGACCTATCAAGAAGAAAGAATTTTCACATTGTAACAATTGAAAGTGATCTGTCTCATGAGATAATAAGATCCCCGACATAGAAAAGAGAAGCCTTCCTGCAGTGTTCGAGCAGCAACTCTGGACCACTGCTAGGAAACTTCCAACCCAGCAGGTTTGGAAATTCAGGTTCATCTGTGGTAGCGAAGGCTTCCCCATCAAACACCAGCCATCTTGCTCAAGATAAATTATTATCAACTTGCCGTTGCTGCAGTTCCGTGAGTTATTTGGCGGAACTGAAGAGACCACAAATAACTTTTAATAAATCTGTCTGTTTTGCTAACATCAATAAAAAAATTAATAAGAAGGCAAAATGTAGTTTGTAAGGAATGGAGCGATAATCATTCAACATTTGACTTACATGCTAAATGCAGTGAATATAGCAGTTTTGCACAGTCTCCTGGGACCAAAATTAAACAGCTCACTTCATCTCCTGATGATTAGCACATGGGTTCAGGCTCAGCATATGTCTTCACAGCTTCCATTTTTGTGGGATGGGTGGCATATGTGGGAAGGAGAGCAATCACCTGTGACCCCATGGAGCCAAAGTTCCAGCAGAGCCCACAGACGTGGTCCGAGAGGGGGCATCTGAGAGGAAAGACAGCAAAACAGACCTGCTCATGAGCCCCAACACCAGATAAGTGGACACTAACATTTCTGTCTATTAGGAAAATGTTTTAATTAGGAGACTATCGAGAGGCTAAAAGGCCAGGAGTTGAGCCTTTCCATGACTGAGTTTAGCATCTCTCAGAGAGAGCACACTCCACAAAGTCGCAAATGTTCTCACCCCTCTTCTGGGATGAACTGTGGATCTGCCCAGATGTGAGGCCGTTTACACACAGGGCCCTAAAGGCTCATAAGATCCCATCGAGTACATAAGAGATCCCATTTTACTGTGACCTACCCCCCTTACACACGCACGCACACGCACACACCTCCTGCGCTTCAAGATCGCCTGGACAGACAGCATTCCCTCTGACAAGCTGGCTGGTGTTTCCCCTCCACCTCCCCAAGTCTAAGTGTGCCTCTTTTATAAGTTAGAATGTATACGCAGTAATGGGTTTTTTTACATTTTTCCCAAATGAAAATCTCGAATTATCTTTGCACTTAAACTTTATATGTAGAAATTTAAAAGCGTTTTTTATTAGTCAAAACTGTTGACCATTTTTTTTGTTAGCCTAATATATTGAAATGAAGCGCACAGCCTTATTTCTTTGAGAGACGTTTATTGAAAATTAGACTTCACAAATGCCCAGCTTTGCAAGTCCCGCAGGCAGCTTGTCTCCTGTTTCAGTAGGAGGTGGAAAATCCATTGCTCATTTGGAGACGTCCTCTTGCCCTGGCCTGCGGACTGGATTCTGCATTTGCCCCGAACTTCTTCCCCCTGCCGCTCATCTGAGGAGGATCTTTCCAAGCCCAGTTCTTCCATGAGATTTCATGGGACAGAATCAAGAAAAATAGTGGGAAATTCAGAAGGTTCATTCAGAAGAGATTTAGAGAGAAATGCTAGGGAGCCAGCAATCATGATTTTAAGGTAAATGACACAGAGAACACATAGGGATTTTAATAGATTGCTGTGGTTTGTGAGTATCCTTCATCGCGTTTGAAAAGTACAAGGAAAAAAAAACGCCTTTTTTTTTTTTTTTTAAATTCATTCTGTTTGTTGAAGTGTTTTGTCAACACTGCTCTTGTGTAGTATGTGATTTATAATTTTATAAGCAAAGCTTTTAAAATGTATGAATCTGAGCCCGGGCACAGCCCTACGGTTTCCTGCATGTTCCCTGTACCTCGGGTCCTTGGTTTCCCACACCCTCTCCTGGCCTCGTTAGAGGCCCTTCTGGTCTCGTAGTGGTTTCCTTTCCCCAGCCACGTAATGAACAGTCCCCTAAATGAACCATGATAAATGCCTGTCCTGGCATGATCTCAGATTAAATTCATTATGCATGTTGGTTGCTTAGGCTAAAACGTCTCATCTTCCCCGAGAATGGAACTGCGGGCTCATTTTTCAGAAGGAGCTCAGAAGAGCCTGCGCTCATAAATCCTTATTGTTCCCTGAGCACAGCCTGCCGGTTGAGAGACCAGCTCTCAGACTCACTCTCAGGGTTCAGCCCTCGCTGTCATCTGTGTAACCTTGGGCAAGTTATTTGACCCGGCAATGGTATGATTTCCACACCTAAAGGAGAATTTTCATAATGCAAATCGCATAGGGTTGTGGTGACACTGTCAATGAATTAGTTCGTGTAAGGAACTCACAGAGTAGCTGCCACCTAACATGGGAAGTACCCCCCAAAAGGAGGTCGTTTAAGAAGTCAGCCTCCAGAGGCTGCATGAAAAGTTGTAAGGTTGAGGATCACCATATCTGGTGATTGCTGTTTGAGCTGCTGGGCTGTGATCCATCCGTGCATTCATTCAGTGCTGACTCACCGAGCTCCTGCTCTGGCAGTTCTGCCACTGTGTCAGCTCTCAAGGCCCAAAGATGGATGAGATACAGTTGTTGCCCTCAGAGAGCTCACAGACTACAGAGGGAAAAAGCACGTAACAAACAAAATGTTGTAGGAAAGTGCAAGAATTATAAAAGCCTATAAAGTACAAAGCCAGTGGAAAGGAAGGACTAATTAAGATTGTCCAGGGGCTCTGGGAAGACTCCCTAGAGATGGGAGATTAGCTAAGTCATTGAAGGGGGAATAGGTGCCCACCAGACAAACAAACTTAATAATTCCTGGCGAAGTAAACAGCGTACAAAGTTATGAAATAGCCAGCAATCTAGTCTTACTGGACTATAAAGTTTGAGTTGAGCAATGGTCAGAGATGGTGACAGAGCAGTGGGCAGGAGGCAGGAAGACCTCTGGACCTGGTAAGAAGACAGCTTTAGGTCAGAAAACCCAGCTGTTTGTTATAAATCTAGCATTTATGTAACCATGGTGCCGATTTAGAGTTGCCTCCATACCCAGAGCAGACACCAGTTATGACCATGCAGTCATTTGCTTCCATCTACATTCATGTTTTCCTACATTGAGCACCATTTAAATGAAGTGCTTGAGTTCCAAAGTAAGCAAAGAAGCAGCATGGATGAATTACACACAGATCTATCAAGATGTGTGCAGAGGCCCTGATACAACTAATTGCAAAGCATCACACCTTTCTCATTTCAACACTAATTCCTCATTTGCAAAGACTAATAGTTTTCAAATTTCTGGGTCCAAGTTTTCTTTAGAAGTTCTTGTCCAGACTAAGCCAATCATTTCCTCTGTTTAGGAATATTCTGGCTTCTCACCCTCCCTCTGTATTTTTTTCTAACTTGTTCTTCATCTCACACATGCCTATTTGCATTTTTTCCATTCATGGTATTTCAGTACACTGCTGACAGCGAACCACTTTCCTCCATCTAATTAAGTGTTTAGGAGGCACCAGTCTTTAGGCTAATGTGTATCCCCCTTCAGTTGTCAGTCTTTGCAGCTTTCCCAAAGCAGCACTTTTTCTTTGGATGCTTTTCTAATAATGAAAACCACTTTTAGCCAGGAGATTGTTGCCTTCATCAGTTACCCACCCTACCCTCTAGACAGGGTCAAACCCTCTTGGCCAGAGGTCTTCCTAGGAATAGATCGATAACTTCAATCTTCCTAGTTGTCCTGACAACCATGGTGTGGCTAAGCAGGAGCCCTGATAAAGAATCCAGGTGCCCATGTAAAACTAGCTTTACCTTGTGTTACATGTTCTGAAGGCCCCTCTCCTTTACGTGATCCACAGCAACCGTGTGTCCTCTTGCTTTTGGTAAGAAAGAATAACTAATAAGCTGATTGTTGGCAAGAAGATCACCTGCCTCTGCACAGCACATCATTTCTTTACGGTCTTTTCCTGTTTTCCCTTTCAGACATTTCCCTTTTCTCCTACAAATGGTGAGCACAAAAGAAAATAGCCCTGTTTCTTAAATGTGATGCCTTGGCTTCTATTATAATTGCTACCTCAACAACAGAAAACCCCTTTGGGGCTCATTAAGTTCTTTAACTCTTTCCTGTCATTCTGCAGAGAGGTGTCTTAAGTCTCAAAGCACTTTACTAAATAAATGAACTATATTCCTATCTTTGGCACTGTTCCAACAATAATCAATTTTCAAAATGAAGGATAGGTAGTGAAGGACCACATCAGATCAACTACCTAATGAGTTAGTATTTAATTTGTATTGTATATGTGTGTATTTAGGTTCTGTTGTTTCCATTTCTTCTGTATTTAAATAATAAGGAATCCAAAGCAAGAGGGTACATAAAAGCTAATAAATATAAGCTTTGACATTCATTTATACCCTTCTAATTGATAAGTTTTAATATATATGCCCCTACTATGATGCCAGCTCTGTATGTTCAAAAGATTGGTTTAACTTTAATTTAATGCCCTAAGACAGTCTTAGAATTTTAATAATAATGTTGCCCCTGAAATACATGTAATTATTAAGGGGAAGGTCAACAAGATACTTAAATTAAATGTGTCAACCGAACACAAACCTGTATAACATTTATTAATTATGTGAATGTGTAATGGATAATAGCATGTGTGGTTAAATTGTCAAATTATGTAAAATTTAACTGAAATTCTACTACCCCAGTTCATAGTTACTAACACTGGATTCTAGTATATATTGTGGGATACCAGGAACATTGTTATAATTATCTGAGGTAGTCATACTAACAGTGAAAGGCCTTCATAAACGAGACACTGCCCTTGAAGTTATTTATTGAATTATGCTGAGAAAGACAGTGATATTCAAGTGAGAACCTAGACTCTGAATTCAAAGTAATGTCATTTAAATTATGTCCTAGAAGGAAATTTATGGCTTTATCCATTTGCCTGTACAAATCCCTCTGAAGGTTAAATCATAAAACAGAGGAAGAGCACAAGTGGCAGTGTGCTCACAAGAGGTAGGAAAATAAAAGCTTCAGACCACTGTACCAAAAGACCCTGAGGGTGGAATTTTCTAGACTGCAGGTGCTGCAGGCTAATATAAAATTTTTGTTTCCTCAGAAAATATCTGAATATCAAAATAGGCACCTTAGTTAAGGAGTCGCATTGATGCGGTCGGTTCTGTGGTTTGCACTAGCTGTGGAATGGGGACTCCAGTGACAGGCACGCTTCCTCAGCCTGGTGCTCAGAACTGGCCACAGTCACCTGTACAGTCAAACCTGCAGCTAACACTTACTAGCAACTCCTAATGGGTCCACCTGAAATGGGAGTTTGGTTCAACTTCTAAATACTTGGGCCTAAAGAAGAGGGAACGAATGGGTCTCTAAAGTAGAGAAGACAACAGTTATTAGCCTCATACTGTTTTTCAGCTCATAAGAGAAAATGACATGTCACTGGCTACCGTCCCCGAGCACTTGTTCTAGGGGATAGATCCTTGCTCTCCACATCAGAAAGGAGCGCATTCTCACAGTCTCTTCTACAGCCCAGAGATACGATTGTTGGTTTCTAGGTTGGCTTGCGAAGCCCCATTGTTCCAGCATCACCCATAAGGATACTTGAGTTCTTTGTGAGTTTGCTAAATTTCTAGGCTCCTGGAATACAAAGAAAAGCCGGACTGAGCTTTCCTAACTAGGATGTATGCAAAACCTCCTTCTGCCTGCCTTGAATATGTACATTTTTTTGGAAAATTGACAGAAAATGCTCCCTTGCAAGAGAGCTAAATGGCATGGGCTTCTGGGGAAACATTCTAAGTAGAAACAGGATCCCAAAGCAGAATTTCCAAAGGAAAGAAAATGAATAATCAGCTTTCTTCTGCCCTTCGCAGCTGCCCCTCTCCCTACTCAACAACTGGCGAGAGCTGTGTGGTGGCAGGATGGGCGCGGGGGAGCAGAGCAGCAGCTGGCATGCAGGCAGTGCCCTGGCAGCCCTGGCCCCGGGAAGCTAACGCCTCGCAGGTGTAAGGTAGAGCAAAAGGGGGGGCGAAGCTGACTCGCTGGGGCAGAGGCCCCTAGCCTGCAGAGGGGGCCGAGACCTCCGGAGCAAATGAAGCTTCCTTAAGGCAGCTCTCTTTTTTTTAAATTTAATTTTATTTATTGTTGAAAGTATTACACATGTCCCCCATGTCCCCCTTTGCCCCCCTCCACCCAGCCCTGCCTACCCCAGGCCTTCCTCACACTATTGTCTGTGTCCCTGGGCTATGCATATATATCTATGTTCTTTGAAGGCAGACCTACAGAAGTTTATGAAAATAAACTACCACTTCTTACAGAAAGTGATATTTGAAGTTGTGTTTATAAGTATAGAACTCACAGGGGCCCGGGGGAAAGCGATGGACTGGGGACGGATGAAATTATCAGCCAAACAAACGCCCTTGAAGGAGACTAAACACATGAGGGGCCAAGTTCACACTCAGCTCTAAGTGCACTCAGCCAAGTCTTCTGATCTCTCCCCACAAATTTAGCAGCAGATCCTGGTTGTTTTTTAATATTTATTAGTATTTCACAGATGACATGAGCTCATTACGGATAGTATTAGTCCTAGGTGGCAAGGAAACTTCAAAAATTTTTATGTAAATGTTGAGATTTTTGCCAATATGAAAGTAATCCAATCTCAAAAAAAAAAAAATTTTTTTTTTTAAATCTAAGAGGAAAAAATATCAGTCCATGATGAAATTACCTAATTGATATTTTGATATATTCACTTTCCAGGAGCCTTTTAAAATTATAACATGGCAACTTACTCCCCTGCTGCCGTGTCCCCGCCACCACTAACAAGCTGCGGGCCCGGGTGCGGTGTGGTGGAGCGAGAGCCGGAGAGGTGGCAGGGACCTCCCAGGGCTCCTGATAAGAGGTCCTCCTAGGATGGCCACGGTCCCTCCAGCACGCTCCCACTTCGGAGGGCTCACTCTTGCCTCAGTCCCAACTTTGTCATCACTGAGATCCTTTCAACTACAGGAATTTAATAAATACAGTCCCGAGGGCGTGTTAGGAGTTCACTGCGCATTTTTGAACAGGACTCATGAACACCCACCTCGTTAGCGGAAAGTACTGTGCTGGGCCCAGGGCTCACGCGCAGAGGGCGTGAGGACACATCTGCGCTCCATACGCAACCGACGCGACACGAGTAACTGCAGGTTTTGCAGCACTCCCTGCGATGCTGCTGGCTCTGTTTGTGCCACGCCTTTTAGTCTTCTAGCACATTGCTCATGTCAGGGAGAGCTGCAGGAATTTCACTTGGATGCATCGCAGAAAAGACGAGGCCAACAAGGATGCGCTCCGCTGCAACGTGCAAGCTCAGATCTCTCTCTCAGGCAAGAGAAGGCAACGTCTAGTGGAAAATGTCATTTTAAAATTGTATCCCGTTTGCTGAACACTGTTCCTAACCAGCAGCACTGAAGGAACAACTCAGCGAAAGCAAAGCAGAGCGTTTGGGTGGCACCGTGTTCATGGTTACATCCTAGGAACTTGGGGAGCGTTTCTGGCAGGGTCTGCCTGTGTCCATGTATGGTCATTCAGCAGCGGGTCATGGGTTTCCATTCCAGGATTCCAGATCAGATCTGTCACCAAGCATCTAGTCTGGGGGCCCTGGGTGGGTTGCTGGAGCACTCTAGGTGTTTCCATCTGTAAAAGGGGCTAAGAAATCCATGCCTCCTGCCTCAGCAAACTGTGTTAAGTGTGAATAGGAGGGAGTGCCCCAGGCCGTGAGCGATGGGAGCTATTTCTGTTACCTGACTTTAAGTTATCACTAAATCCACAAAGAGCTGAGTGCCCAGAATCATGGGGCATGAGCAGTTAGTTATGTGAATCCTATTTAATTGTCGACAAGGGCCGCATCTCCCTCTGCTCCCGGTGGGGCCCTTCCCTTCCGTGGTCAGCATTCCTGCAGCCCTGGAGGCTGGGGGCGGCTGG
The DNA here is from genome assembly GCF_964146895.1 of Miniopterus schreibersii. NCBI lineage: Eukaryota > Metazoa > Chordata > Mammalia > Chiroptera > Miniopteridae > Miniopterus > Miniopterus schreibersii. The sequence goes on along the minus strand of NC_138111.1, from coordinate 61,471,485 downwards.
GCGCCGAGAGAGAGGGCAGTGTGTGCACTTTCATAATATAAATAGAGCGGCAAAACCCTCCTTACACAGAGCACCAGGAGAGAACAGCTTGCACCTGGCCCTGGGCTTACCTTTTTCTTTTTTTTAAAGGAATTGGATGGGGCTCTGTGTGGAATTGTGAATGCCCGACACCGTCTCCCTGACAGCACAGCAGAGCAATCTGTTTTCTGAGGCCAAAGCTGTTTCCCCCCAGCTCTGCGGCTTCTCTCTCCTCTTTTCATCCCAGGGAGGCTTTTTTCCCGTCTTTATTTTGAGTCAGCAGCCTGCCTGTAACAAAGGGAGCCAGCTGTTCTCTGAGCCTAATCTCCAAACAACCTTCAGTAGGTACTGCTCCGTCCCACCCAGCTGGCTGCCACCACACACCCGATTACAGGCATTTTCAGGAGGATTCTGAGGATTATGGTGAAGTGTAGCTCTGCCCAACAGTTTAAGAATGGAAGGGCCACTGTCTCTCTGTAATGGTCTGTTTCCCTTGATGGGTGGGTGTGTGTCCTGGGGAGCTGGCAGGGCCCTCCCTGATGTCTCCCGCAGCCCCGGACAGGCAGGGATCACAGCTCCCGCTGACAGGGCAGCTCAGGATTGTCTTGACCACCCCACCCCAACACCACACAGCAGTGTGGCAGACCTCTCATCCCCGCTGCACAGGGAGGGCACTGAGTGTTGAGAGGCTAAGTAACTGAGGTCACAACAAGTATACGGCCCACCCCAGGTTCCAGGGAAAGCAACCTGACCCTGAGACAACCCATTCGCTTCTACTGAGGTGGGTAGGGGCACAGACAGGTGGTTCAATTTATGTGAAACAAAGCAAAGCAGGACACGGTGGGAGGGTCCCGTTTTATTCAGTGAGTGTCTCCAAAGACTAACAGAACCACCTCTGATATGCTGAGTGCATCAGAGATACCACGTCCTCCGAAGGTCCCAGTCTTCTCCGCCCCTCACCTCCCTCCCTCCCCCCCCCACTCTCACTGCAGTGTGCCCTGGGGAGGTCAGCAGCTTGTCACAAATGTACAAGTATGAATAGGATTCAGAGTTCCTGCTGATCAGGAGAGAGGGCCGGCTGATGTTTACCTTTGTACCAACTAAGAAAGTAACGTCTGCTAAGCAAAATAATAGGGTAAACATACTTGCAGAGGAATATTTAAGCTATTTAAGAGAATAACTTGCTTTCAAGCAGCCATTCATATGCAAATGATCGATATGCTAATCGTGTGTCATTCCCCACTTCTTACTGAAGCTGCTCCCCTAGGACCTGTGTGAGGGCCGGCTTTATTGAAGTCACTATTCCTGAATGCGTAGAACCACATCTCTATCTTAGGAAAACTGTTTAAATTCTGGTTTTCTGTTGGTTCATACAGGCTTCTGGCCCGCCTACCCCCAACACAGACTACATATTTCACAGGAAACATACATTGTGTCCTACATGGCAGACACTGTGTTAGGCACTAGCATCCGAAGGTGGCTGAGATGATTCCTGCTTAGAAAAGGCCCACAGAAGTTCAGTTCTGTTCTCTCCTCTTGGGACATCACATGTTTTCCATCCGTGAATGTTTAAGATGACTCGAGCAAGAATGAAAGAATTACCGGGCGGTAGCTAATGTCCCTTGAATAACATAACTCAGGATTCACCTGTACTGTGTAGACCAAATAGGTGTGTAAGCTCCCCCAGAGATGTTAGGATTATCATACATTAAGAAATGGAATTTTAATTTCCATGATTAGTATTACAGTTCAATTTGAAGTAGAAAGTAGCTTTTACAAGAAAAGGCCTGGTTTTAGGCTCCACCTTCGTTTTGTGGTACCCATCCCAAACTGCGATGTCTCTCAGTGGATAAAGCACAGTGGCGGGATTGTTGAATGGCACCTACTGTACTGACTTCTTCTAGCCTTTGGTGGTTCAGCCCAAAGCCTGGGCATCTAGCTCGAGTCCTTTCTTCTCACACTGCACATCAAGTCTCCGTCCACATATATCCGAATCTGACCATTCCGTAGGTCCACCGCCACGGGCTGGTGCGAGCCACATCTCTCATCTGGACTTCTCCAATAGCCCTCTGAACGCTCTCCATTTCAGCTCTTGCTTCCTTAGAATCTCTTGGGATCCTTCAAAACTGCAAGACATGTCAAACCCTGAGATGGTTTTGCATCTAACGCCAGGCACATAACCTCCAGAGACCTACGCGATTGGGCTCATCTTGCTGACCGGCCACCCTCTGCCTCCCCTCTTGGCCCGGCTGCCTCCTTGCTGTGTTGTAAATGTGCCAGGCAGGCCTCCAGCCTGGGGCTTTTGTATCTGCTGTTCCTTCAGTCAGCAATGCTCTTCCTCCAGGCTTCACCAGCTGCTGTCTCACCCCCTTCAGGTCTCTGACCCAAGCAAGTGCCATTTCACAGTGAGGCCTGCCTTAGCCTCCACTTAAAATTGCTGCCCCCCCCCGGCACCCCCAGTTCCTTTCCTGCTTCCTTTTTCCCATGGTACTTACCACTGACTAGTAAGTGGTGCTTCATTACGGTGATGTCCCCACACACAGCTGAATGTGAGCTCCACGAGGGCAGGGATGTCTCTCCTTTGCTCACTGCAGTGTTCCAGGCCCAAGAAGACTGCCTAGCACATAGTAGGCATGTATCAAAATCCGGTGTAATTGATCTTTGAACTGAGCACTATCATTACTAACCCTTATGTATGTATCAGAGCCTCGGCAGATGCGTAGGATGCGTGTGTACTTTGCATACAAAGCAGTGCTGTGACCCATTGCTTTGATCTGTTTCCCCATTTTAAAAAGAAGGATGAGTTTATAGTGTTTCAGAAATAGTAATTTCATGACTCTGAATCCATGTCTACCTTTTATAGATTTTCTATTTCTTCCATCATTAATGGACGAATCCCTGTCACTTCTTGCACTTACCAGTCTCACCTTCTCAGACTATATTCTGGCCTGCTGTTTATAACGCATGGTAGGTTCAGAACATGTTAAAATTTTGTCTCAAATAATAATTAGTTTTGGAGAAAATGTGTGAGTGACTCACTCCCCATGACTGAAGAGGTGGCTCATCACTGCAGGTCACCGTGACCCAGGGCCCTGCACAACCAGCTAACCTCTGCTGTCAGATACTCAATGCATGTGGGCTCCGCAAGGCTTTCTCCAACACACCTCAGTACTTCCCATTTCCAAACTGGTGGATATATTTGTGATTGGCAGATAATTCGCTCAAAAATGAGGCCAGTGTCTCTGGCCCTTTTTTATCTTGGGTGCAATAGTAAACATTTTACAATTTCTCAGTTTTGTAAGACGATTTCTAAATTAATTCCATAAATACCAGTGAGTCTATTAGTTTGGGGTGTTATAGTCATTAGTCAATATATAAATATCAAATGTATTGCCTAATTTAAATTCAGCATTATATGATAAAAAGATATTAAGATGAAAGTAAATGTGCACTTGGTTTTATACTTTTCTGCCTCACAAATGGCCTCACCCAAGGAAGGTGCTTCTCAGCCTCCAGTCTGAACATGAATCATTCATACCCAAGCCCACACCTACCACTACCTTTGCTTCCCCATAATTCTGCTTTTACCAGAAACTTCGGTGACAGCTAGTTACAGCCTGAAGTATAAGGAGATTGTACAGGTCCGAATAAATTGCCCTTTGAGATTAGGTTTACTTCTGCCTTCTGGTCTCTGGAGGCCTTGCTGATGCAAGGCTCTGGTTCCTGGGATTCCTGATTCATTTTCTTGTGCTCATCGCTTGAGATTTGTGTGCTCCTTGTATAGAAGCCTTGCGACTTCTCCAGGGACTGTAGAATTATTGTGCATTTAAGCTTTGCTCTCTGACCTGCAACCTTGATCCAACCAACAGAAAGACTCTGAAAGTCATGTAATTGTACATTGCTAATTAAATGAATACAATATGTTGAACAATGTCTACTTGCCAGGCCTTGTTCTAAGAGCTTCCCATACACTATTGTACATGCTCTTCACCCCATGAAATTTATCCTTAATATCTAAAATAGCTAATAAGTCCCATTAGCCACTGATGAAATTGATGTGAAACCTACACAACATTCATGGATGGGTATATGTATGTGGAAAAAGGTTTCTTTGGACAAGAGAAAAAAATGATTCTACTTTTAAGTAGGAAAACAACTATTTAGAGAAGTTTTAAAAGAAAAAAAATTTAAATAACAATCTACCACCTATTTTCTATTCATTAGAGGCTTTGAATATCTCAGTATATGCTTTTTAAATTTATCTTTTATTATTGCCTCTCTCAGATCACTTTTCCTATCTCCTGACATCCCCACCTTATTTCAACTGCTCTTTGTATTGTAAGTGTGGTTCTTTCATAGATGCTTCTGCTGCTGGCACTGAGTGGCTACATTTTCCCACCTGCCTCTCAGTTTCAAAATGGCTTTTCCATTTCTCCTGACAAAGAGATCAACAAGCCTTGAAATGTCTTTCTCCTTTCTGCCTTCTGAGTAGTATGAGGAGACCCTGCCTGTTTTTCAATTTACACGTTAGTCATTCTCAGTGTGTTGGCCACAGGTCAGAGGCAGAAGAACAGTTGGGATGCTTGTTAAAATTCAGATTCCCGGATCCCACCCTCAAGAAATGATAATTCGGTGGGTCTAACCTTGCATTTTTATAATAGTCTCTAGTGATAGAAATATGCAATAAAATTTGAAAATCACTGTTCCAGATGAAAAATTGTCTCCTTTAACTCTTATAGGGGCCTTATTTTTTGGACATTTTTAATCATCAAACAAAAGGAGGAACAGATTTGTTTTTAGGGAGAAGGACACAATGCTGGAGTTTCTCTACATAGAGAGTCTTTTATATACTCACTCTCATCCAGCCACCCAGTCCTATTTCTGAAAGCTGCTGTGAGCCTTCCTACTAAGCATCTTATACGTACCCATCTGTGCAGTGTTTGATGGCTGCCTTGGAGCCTACTGCACCAAGATTAAATTGGTCCCCGAGGCCCAGACGAGGTCAATGTTGGATTATTACAAATATGCGCTGAGTATACGTGTGTATGTGTGCGCGAGCGAGCACGTGCATGCATGCTTTACATATAAATGTACATGCATAGGCATTACTTTCAATGATCATATTATGCATACTGATACAGTCTTATGTGGGTGTTAAACATATACATTTGTATATAAGCAAATATAGTATATATAGAAACCCAAATCCTACTTTTACCTTTTATGACTTAAATGTCCATCAATATCCGATCACCTCATCGTGATATAACTCTGTTGCAATGGCAGGCAGAGGAGCTTGAAAAGCTGAGTGAGTGGAAAAGGAGAATTGATGAAATATAGACTTTATATGGTTGCACTGTACCTGCTTCATTGTTGAAAGGCTATATCAATAACCCACCTGCCCAAGCCTTCCAGGCTCATCCAAATGTATGTTCTTTGGTATGTTTTCCAAAAAGCCTAAACTTGGCCTCAGAACCTCCCTTACCACAGTGGCCAAGGATGTCAATACCAGAAGATCAAGCATAGCATGGGTGATGAAAATAGTTTGGAGAGAAAAAAAGACAAACACTATTTTTCTTTTCTCTGAACTCTTGGTGCTTAGCACAGTTCTTAACACCTAAATACTCAATAAATATTACATGAGTGAGTGGTTTTTAAAAAAACTTCATTGGCAAATAATTTTACAAAATATAAAATTACAAATAACAAAATTATAAATATAAAATTATTTGAGTTGATAGGACTTTTAAGTTTGATTTCCTTTTTAAAGCACTGTTACCCACCCTTTTTATATAGCTTTTGGAGCCTCTCTTAGACATACATGGTGTTCCATCTTGGATATGTTGAGGCACTATTTATAGTAGCTAAGTTCTTCATCCAAGAGTATCACTGCCAATTCCTGTCTACTGAACAAATAGAAAATTACTCAAGGTCAGGGACAAGATGATAACTCTCACCTACTAAAGAGACATGATGTGTTTGTTACTGTGATAAGTGCTTTACCTACACCCTTCACATTTAATCCTGGCAGAAACTTTGAAATAACATTGATTTTCCCCATTTTAAAGATGAGGAACAGAACATAGAAAGGTTGAGCAACTCCCCCAAGGTCACACAGTTCAGAAACTGGTATAATGTGGGTTGTCTGACTGTATTTATAGCACTAGACTGCCTATAACCTCTGGTGCTATATCCCAACCTTGCTTGATTCCCCAGTATCTGTCTTAGCTCCCTACACATAATAGGTGTTCAACAAAAACTTTAGGGGGGCGGGGCATATGATTGTGTAGATCAACAAACTGTCACAGACAGATTCTTGGTACTCTAGGTGATTTTTGACATCATTGGGGCTACCACTCAGTCAGTATAGGATTGTAGGTAAGATCATGAACTCCTACAGCCAAACTCCTGGGTTTGAGTATTTGAGCCACCACTTATGAGACCTTGGGCACATGACTTCTCTGTGCAATTTCCTTATCTGTAAAATGGTCACCCTTGCTGTAAGGATTAAATTAATTGATATGTGTAAAGTGATTAGAAGAAATCTTAAGAAACCAGAAGTAATGCCAGTTAAGTGCTTTCTATGATGATGATTATTATTGTGTAGAAAGGAAAAATGTAGTGTTCAGTGACTTTACTGTTCAGTTGTACAGTAATGTTTTGTGATGATGCAACAACTATGGGTCAAGTTTATGTTAGCAAGGCTGGTGTGGTGCTTGCCCCTATGCAGCTGACAGCCTGTCAGGAAAGATGGGCAATTAGGTTAAGTACAATAAGCTGCGAGAAGCCTCCTGTTGAACTGGGGGCAGGTGGGTGACACACCTAGCAGGAAGTCTAGGTTGTGAAAGGCCTTGCATGCTGATATTTGTAGCAGGATTTGAGATGAGGGCAGGGTATGGTCATAATAGTCTCTGAGGCACTTAATGCTGGCAAGAAAGTAAATAAGGGGTTTAAGGAACAGACACTGGGGCCAAGAAAATGACTAGGATGTGGTTACAGTAGCCCAAATGTAAGGTTATAATGTTCCCCATCTAGAAATATAGCAAAAGAGAGGGCACAGAGAGGTATAGGGGATACTGCAAAGGATGAAGCAAAAGGATTTATTAACTGACTGGGAAAGAAATACAAGGGACTGCTTAGGAACTCCTGCTGGTTAGATGGATCCAGAATGCAAATCTTCTGACTTGGGGTGCCAGTGGTAAGAATGCAGTTGTGGAAGGACTTCCCAATATTGTGTGCTTCTAGTACCATCTGGGAACTCATTCAAAACACAGGTTCTTGGGTCCCACCCCCATGAATCAGAACTTCCAGGGGTCCAGCAACGTGTGCTTCACCAGGTGATTCCGATGCCCACACTGTTTGAGAACCACTTATTCATTCATTCATATAGAAGTTGTTTATAGAGGGCATATCATGCCCTGGGAGGATATGTTTGTGAATCAGAGTCCAGGTGCCCTTGAGGAGGTTACAGTCTCGAAGAAGAACATGAACATCAAAATTTCCCAATAATCCAGAAATTACCAAAGCACAAAAGTGCATGCGCACATTTAACAGGACTTAAGCTTGTCAGAATAAATAGGAAAATTTCCCTGAGAAAGTGGCATTTAAGATGAATTTTGCGGTAAGACCAAGAGTTGCTCAGGTGAGGGCACACAGTTGTGGACAATTAAAGATGGCCTTGGTAGCTGGGGCACAGTAAGGACGCGCAACAGAAGGCTGGAGCATGAGCCAAGGCCTGATCTCACAGGCTCCTTGGCCTTCATCCCATATGAAGTGGAAAAGCTGTTGAAGGGTCTTGAGGAAAGAAGCAGCTTGATGAGATTTGCATTTTTAAAGACCACTTTGGCTCTACTTGTGTAGATTACACTTAATCCCACTGTACTCTACACAGGTATAAGCTCAGCCATCCTTAGCAGTGCCCCTCGCACCCACAGAAGTCTCCAGTTTGTCTGGCCCTCTGCCTACTGGGTGGTAAGCCCAGCTCTGAGGCCTCCCTTCAAATCTGTGTGCTCTTCTGATCCTAAAATTCTCCTGGCTAGTTCAAAAGCAGTTATTAAGTTTGAGTTTTAAACTGGCCTCCAACCATGAAACCACCAGAGTTTCAATTTAATTTCCCTTTCATGCCCATTCACACCTTGACTCCTTTTGAGAAAAACCAACTATTGATACTGATAATAAGCTCATTTTATGCTTTGAAAGGGAAAACCTGCTCAGCTGAATTCACCATTAACTACACTCCTCTCACGATGGAGTCTACATTTAAGTCAGGCTCCTATTAGCTGAGAAAAGAGTATCTACTGAGGTATGAAATGTTTATTGTAGCTGGTTCCTGCAAGTGCTGCCAAAAGAGAGAGAATACTTTCAATGGCCAAAAGCTGCAATGCACAGGACATGAATTATGTATGCCTATCTCTTTAAAACAAATCAGCATAAATTATCCCATAGGGCAGACTGCAGGATTGAGGGCCCCAGACAGGATTATTTTGTCTTGGTCTCAGCTTCAGAAACTTTGGGCTGTGGATGTAGTGACTAAATGAGATTCTAAATCACAACCTTCGGGGGGGGGGGGGGGAATGAGCAGTGACCTGCATTTCTGAGCGTCATCTGTCAAGGTACCCATGATTAACACGTGATCATTATTCTCATCAGCCCAAAGCATGAAAGTATATTGAGTGAAAAAAGTCTTCACATTATATAAAATGATTACTGCCTTTAAGCAATAATACACAATGATCTTGCCCTAGTGCTAGGCAGCAAAACAAATGAGTCCTGCCTGCTGCTGGTGCTGTGCCGGAATCATTACCAGATTCTACAGGCACCAACCCCTCCCCTCTGGTAAGGGCTGGGTGTGATTATCAGGGCCAGGAAATTGCTGCTCCAATCCCCCTCTTAGATGCAACCTTTGGCTTCATGTTGGGGAAGTTGGCTGTCTTGCACAAGCCTCCTCTCCTGAATTCGAGTTCACATCTTCCACTTGGCTCCCCAGAACAATGAGGGTGTCCTTTGAGCGGCTGTGATTGTGGAATATTTGTTGCTTGCAAATGTTGGTTGTCAACCAGGCTCCAGGCAGGCAAGAGGCAGCAGGAGACACAATAAAGGTTGAAGGAATTGACAGTGGAGGCTCTGACCTTCCCAGAGAGTGATGCTGGAAATTAGTGAAGCCTCTGAAAGGACTCTCTGCTGGTGGTCCTGTTCCATCAAGTCCTCAGCAGGGTGGAGAAATTCTAAGGGTAGGTCCTAACTTGGCTGGAAAGAACCTCCAGGTAGTGATCAATTATAGCCATCCTATAAAGCTGAGTTCAGGCTTAGATCTTCCTGCAAAGCAGGGGCAGCTGTCAGCCCACAGGGCACCTTTGTACAAATTAAATGCCATCCCTTCTTGCCTGCTAGGCTGGGTGTCCTTGTTTAGAGCACAGGCTTTACAACTGTAGGCAGTAGCCCTAAAAACACTGAAATGTTTAAAATTATAAGGTTTGCTCAAATACATATACATAAAATTATGAAAAGAAAGGGCTACTTCTGGTTTTCATTATGACATTTAAAGAGCTTGGTAGTGGCCAGTCCTATTCTTACAACTAGAAAAGCTGAACAAACTAAAATTCGATGACTTTTCTTGGACCCATCAGAGAATTAAAGTTGCAGGGCAAACTGCCACCCTAAAATCTGGAGAGACAGGTTGTCTTAGTTCAGGATGTTATAACAAAATAACATACGCTGAGCGGCTTTAAAAACACACACACACATTTATTTCTCATAATTCTGGAGGCTGATAGTCTATGAACAAGATTCTGGCAGATTTGGTGAGGGCTCACTTCCTGGTTTGCAGACAGCAGCCTTCTTGCTATATCCTCATATGGTGGTGAGAGAAAGCCTCTTTCTCTTCTTATAAGTACATTAATTCCATCACAGGAGCTATACCTTCATGACTGCATCTAAACCTAATTGCCTCTCAAAGACCCACCTCCTAGTACCACATAGGAATTGTAGAAGGGTACAGCATTCCGTTTATAATGCAGGTGAATCCGAAGAGTCACATTGAGATTTGCCTGCCTGGACAGAAGCTTCTGGAGCCATAAACTGGTAGGAAAACTTAAGTGGTAGTTCTAAAGATTTTCTGGAGACTGAGTATGAACTAGCTAAAAAGTGAGAAACCTCCAGAAAGCTCACCACATCCCCACAGTGAAGAGCCAGGAAAGATCTCTGGGCTCTGGCAGAGTGGAGGAAGAGTAACCATTGTGAATTGTGCCCAGAGTGCTCTCCATAAAAAAATGCCAACTCTCCAGAGAAAAAGACTTAACCAGAGCACCAGGGGAAAGGACCTTTCTCTGACTCTCATACCCTCTAGTTTTCTTGTTTCACTTGATGGGTGGGGAAGCTAAGAAATATATGTGAAGGCCCTGACCAGGTGGCTCAGTTGTTGGTGTGTCATCCTATACACCAAAAGGTTGTGGATTCCCGGTTGGAGTGCATATGGGAGTCAACCAATTGATCTCTGTCTCTCTCTCTCAACATATCCTCAGGTGAGAATTATAAAAAAAGAAATAAATAGATGTGAAGGTCGTGGCCAAGAAATAAAGATCCACTAAAAGACAGAGTTTTTCATAAGAATAGAGAGCATTTCCCCTCCTGACACCTTATTACCACACTCAGTGTTCCAGTGTAATTACAATGGATCACAGCTAAATGATCTGTAAGGCGTGGACTCTATTTAAAGAGAGGCAAAAAGGGAGACTAGAGGAATGTGAGGCCTCTGGTACCTGCAGATACAGTAGGCATGAAAAACAATTCAACCAGATAAATTTTATCTAGCCAGATAAAAATTAAACTTATAGGTAAAAGTTTATTTACCACAGTTCCTATTACCTGAGAAATCATGTCTATGTTTCAATAAAAAATAATAAGCTATGCTAAAACTCAAGAAAAAACATAATCTCAAGAAACAAAGCAAGCCTCAGAGTCAGACTAGGGCATGATACAGATTCTGAAAATAGGGAATTAAAAAAAATAGATAAAGGCTCTCATGGAAAAATGTAAAACACATGAAAAAAACAAGTAAGGAATATAATCATAAAAATGAAAACTCTGAGAGTCAAATGCTATAAATCAAAACAAAAAACAAAAAAACCTGACTAATGCCTTTGATGGGCTTATTAGTACACTGGACACAACCTAAGAAAAATCAATAAACTTGAATATAATTTCTATAAAACTTACTGTTTTTGTAGTGTTGGAGAAAAATAGCTTATGGGAGAAAATTTAGAAAGTATAGACAAGCAAAAAGAATAAGTAAGAAATCTGTCATAACTCCACTACAAGATAAACCCTGTCAAATTTTTATACATCTGACCACTTTTTAATTTGGTATTTCCTTTGCATTCATAGATTAAATATGTCTGATATTATTTATCACTTATAATACTCTTTGTCATTGCCTTCAGTTTGTTTAATTGGTGAGTATTGTGTTTCCCCAAATAGCAACATGAAGGGCCTGATCAAGGTTCTGTTTTCCTTTGTTTCCTTCCATAGTTGTTTACCCAGAGCTCTTTAATCCTAGTGAGCTTGTAGTGCATGTTTGCTAATCCATTGCCAAATAATGAGAAAAAAATATGCCTTGGTCCCATAAATGGGAAACTGGTATCTCTCAATACACGAGCTTCGGCCTCTGATTGGAAATGTCATGTTTGTCAAATACGTATGTTCTCCTTCCTAGTCCCAAATGCCACATCTAAAAATTAGACCCTTTTCCCAGAGCATCAGAGTAGCCTAGGGCATAAGAGGGTTCGCACCTCATGCTGTCCTCAGATGGGCTGGTACAGATGCCCGGCAGGGGTGGGACCTTCGTCGGAAACCTTGGGGATACTGCCAGGCCTCTCAGACTGCCACCTAAGACCCTCGTACCCAATGCCAGGTTTGAATGTAATTTTAGGTCCCATTTGGAACCTAACGCAAACACCCTGAGATTATCACTCATAGATATTAGCCAGAACACAGAGGAAAAAGGAAACTGGAATCAGTAAATGCAGGTCACTGGCCACAAAATTAAACTCAAATGCTACTTTCCCAAAGGAAGCCTTCTTTAAACTTCAGAAAAGATACACCCCCTCACATTTCTCTGATTATGTTTTTATGTGGTCCCTTTTACATTTCTTTCAAAACGGTCAGCGCAGTTTCTAATTAAATATTTGTGTGATTGTTTGACTCCTTTTGTAAAGTCAGAGTCCAGCTGCTCACACTGAACTGCAAACATTCAACACAGTTTGTGGTGTGTAGCTGTATCCGGTATGTATTTGTTAAATGAACAAATCAATAAGTAAGATCTCATTTCTCATCCGAGTATGAGTCTAAGGCAAGCTGGGATCATCAGCTGAGTACTGGCTCCTCCTGAGAGGAGAAAAGGGGCAGAGACAGCTCCAGTGCTGTGATTATGCCTGTTTTCCAAAAGCACATACTGACTTACTCTATTAATTAAAAGAACTACTCTGTTTTGGTTTGATATCTCTGGCCTTTGGTGGAAGTGATCCTTGAGTCTTTCTAAGATCTGCTTTCCTAATATAATGAGGGCTTTGAAGATTTCCAACACCACAATAATACTTACTAATATAAATTTGTCAGCAATCTTAAATATTTAGAATTTTAGAGAAAAAGTGTAGTGGTCTACTCTTCTCATGTAAACATCAAACCTCAAAATTAGTTCATTAAGGATTTACTATTTATGCACTTGGCAGTAAAAATTCTGATTTAGCTTAAAATTTTCAGTACATTATGGTCCCACTGTGTGCTTGCCCTATGCATTTTTATAATTAAATTTTTAAATAATTCTTCATTTAAAAATCCTGGACTCCAGTTCTGCAAGTATCAACATATACAGCAAATACCTAGATTCTTATAACATCACAGACAGAATTATCTCATGGGAACTCTGAAATCAGACCCTCTTAATATGTTTGATTACCATGTGACCTAATAATCCAATTTCTAGGAATTTATTCTGGAGAAATGAAAACTTATGTTCACATAAAAATGACTACATTGATGTTTGTAGTAGCATTATTCATAATTATCAGGATTTAAGAACATATACTATTATCACAAACTAAATGTTACCTTTGTTATATTTTTTCTTTTCTATCTCAGGGTAAAACCATTAACTAGTATGTCAGTTGGAAGCTGCTTATCATTGCTCATGCTCCCAGAAATTGCTAGTAATAGGATGGTGAGGAGTGCCATTAAATTGATCTAATTCAGGGCACTTGAGTGCAGTCAGATAATATTCTGATGTTCTTCTGTGCTCTGGTCTAGGCGCTTACACATGCATGATGGGGCCTAATGGATCAGTGGCGGGAATTATCAAAACACTAAGTAGCACTTGTATCGAGACTATTATGCAATTATAATTAAAAACCATTAGTGACTGGAATTTTTCTCACTTTTCCCCCTTTGGTGAGTGTTCATTTTCTTCTAGCTCCTTAGGCTAATTCTAAAGAATGATTTAATTTCCAAATGCTCAAGAACACCAACTGTGTTCACGTGTTCCTAAGAATAATTGAATAAAGCTTTAGATTAACTTGTTGTATTTTCTGGGTGGTAACCACATCCTACACAGTGGTGGTGAGAAGACCATACATGCTAGAAATTATTATTGACACATGGGCTTTAAAGATGTGGAAGCATGAAGATTTCACTACAGAAATACCAGAGCATGTGTGTCTTCACCTTAACAGCGTAACCAGTTCCTGCTCTTCCTAAGTACTAAAGAAAGGATTAAAAATAAAATAAGGGAAACAAGTGCTCATTTTTTAGCTAGAAATATCCTTACGTCTAACAATCAGAAGACTAGTTAAAACCCTATCATCAATGAATTTGCAGTGCTAAGAGGATAAAGGTAATAAGTGTTCTTGAATTGATGGATTTCCAACTCCAAGTAAAAATCCGAGTATCAAAAAGAAGAATCATAAACCACTTATTTGTGGGAAACCTCTACCTCCTATTAGCAAACTGTAGAGCAAGGTGCAGCCCTGGGAATGGGAAGTCTGTGTGCCCATTAAGTTGGGCAGAGAGTCAGCCTCTGCTCGCTCTCTGCCCATCTGGTCCACAGAGGCCAATTTGATAGTTTTTAAAAATACTGATGAGAGGGTCAAGCCAAATAGCTGCAGGATGTTTGGATGGTTTATTAATTGATTAATGGTTGGTTGATGAATTGATTCCTGAATGACCAGGTGAGAGGAAGGCGTTAGCAGAGGAGTTTGTAGCAGAGCTTGCCCTGAGTCTAGCAGATGAGCGGATAAGCTTCAGCTTGCTGCTTTCTCAAGCCACGCATATGATAAATTCCAGTCACTGGGAAGGGGGGAGTCCCCCTCTTGACTCAGGATTGGCACAGGAGGAAAGAGAATAAAAGTGAAGACAAAAAAAATAAAAGCAGAGGGTCAGAAATGGGAGAACTGTATGTCAAATGGTTTGTCACCACCCTAAAACTTTGTGCCTATAGATCCAGTGTTCAGAAAAGACACCCAAGAGTATCCTATGCTAAAATATAATTGCAACATTTTTATACTTTTAAAATTTGCAAAGCAGTAGTTCTCAGTGTGCTCATCTGGACCAGCAACATCAGCATTAGAGGGGAACTTGTTGGAAAAGCAAATTCTCCCACAGGCCCCATTGCATGCCTGCGCAGACAGAACCAGGGTACAGTCCAGGAATCTGTGTTTTAATCACCTACAGGTGATTCTAATGCTTTCCAGGGACTGAGAATCACAGAAAAAGCAACACAGACTTAGAGAACATGGTGTTTCTTTTAATAGTCGAATTTCGGTTGACGGTTTTTCCATGGAGATACCATAAATGGCAAGAAAAGAAACTAAGGCTCCTTGGGGATATTACTGGGTGTTACCCAGGGAAGTGGCACCTATGAGCAAAAGGTCATCTTGGGGAAGCTGTGAACCCCAACAGAAATAGCTCGGGACTGGTCCTTGAAGAATGGCCTGTGGAGCAGAGGGGCTTAGCCAGCCAGTCTAGGAGGGCTGGCCAGAGAAGAGTTTAGTGACACAGAGGCGCTGTTGCCTTGGGGGGATTCTTTCCTGAGCATGATGTCAGGCTGTCAAGTGAGGCTCTAGCATCAGCATCACACTCTACTCACTGCCTTGACTGGACATCGTAAAGCAGTAGGGAAGGCTGCAAACGGTAAGACCCTGACTTTGACTAACAAATGCTCCTTTTTTTTTTTTTAACCTTGAAAGGTAAACCATGGGAAACCTATAACCCTTCTGACCACACCTAAAACGTAAGGAAAGCCAGCGTTTTTAAAACTCTCCACCCTCTCAGAAGCAGGAAGGGCCTAAAATCAGCATGAGACCAGCTCCCACCCAACTTCACACCCTCCCCATGAAGAGCCTCCCATACATGTGAATCCAAGCATGCATCCCAAAATTACTTTTCCCCCTACTCTTCCCCCACCACCTCCCAAAAGAGAGAGAAATATGCTTTATTTGTCACTGTGAGAAGAGGAATCCAATTCCCTTTAGCGAGCTATTGGGGGGAGGGGGGATTGACATGAGGCTGGTTTAAAAGAAAGTAACCACCAAGTTCCTCTGGGCCCTAGAAGGAGAAATATATTTATAGTTATCTAATCATAAGAGTGACAGTGTTACTATTTTCTTAAGAGACTTGGTGTTGCCAGGTGAGACCCACAGGCAAGGCTGTCGTTGGTGCACGTGAGCTGATGTGGATCCAGCCCATGCTCTGTCTTCCTTACTGTCCACCACAGGAGGAGGCCTGAGGCTTCCTCACAATTTGTGACCACAGGCATTCAATCTCCCCAGCAAGATGACAATGCACAAACCGCAGCAATCCCTGTAGCCATGGAGCTTCTTACCCACATATACATGAAATAAAATTCCATCACTTCTGATGCAAGCAAATGGGAAAATGACTTATATAACCTCACCCCTCTGCCTGACCTTCAACTGTTAAATCACCAGGCATTTGTGTGTGCAGCAACCTTAAGTCAGGATTTGGAGGAGTTGAAAGGGGTTTACATCACAGAAATGCAAACTTCCTTCTGTTCTTAAAAGCTTTTCTGCTGTCCATCCTTCTTCCCAAGTCAGGGGTTCTTACTCTCTTCCTTCCCCCCTTCCTCCCAAGTTCCTGCCACTCTGCAATGCAAATCAATTTACAAAGTAGTTGATTCCTTTCTTTCAAATACTCATGCCTTCAGGGCCTCGCCTTCTACTCTCAAAAGAATTATAAAGGGATTTTCCTAAACAAATATATTTTCCTTCATCAGAAAAATTTTCTAGTACCAGCAGTTGATTTTTTTTTTTTCATGTCACAAAAATCCAGCCTTTGCTCCTCACTGCTGATCTGAAAATCAGTTTGATCTGGTTCCTTACTTTTGACTTCATTTCTTATTCTCTTGCATCCCTCCTGACTCACACCCCCACTCCCCACGCCCCAGACCAGCTGACAGATTTAATGTCCCTGATCTTCACCCAGCTCTTCCTGGGGTGTAGGTCACGCCCCATTGAGCCCCAAAGCCCCCATGGTGGTAGGCCATGGGAACTACGATTTTAAGGATGGGAGGATCTTATAGCCCGTTTCTATTGACTTCAACAGTGTTCTGTGGAGCACAGTGGAGCCCACAGTGTTCTTGACTCTTGAGAATGATTCAGGGCCCAACCCAGGAGTAAACCTACATGAGTGGGATCTAGACCCTCCACCCCTATTTGAACCATGGAAACTGGGCTTTTCTCTACTTTAAAGATTGACCTTCCATGTAAGATTTTATTCCAGAAAAAGTTTATGATGCTTCAGAAACAACCACCTGGTATAATGTTGGTAAGGAAAACTGGGACCCAGAGGAGGGAGGTTTCGGTGTCCAGGTTGCAAACTACGTTAGGGCAGAATCTTGCAGGCTCAAGGTTCTTACAACTCAAGCTACCTGCCTAGATACCAGTTATACCTTACTTTTTCCTTAATGAGAACAAATTTATGGCCAAAATTTGTCAAATATATATATATAATTTATAAATACATATAAATTGTATAATTTTATGGTTTTTAGAATATTCACAGAGGTTCAGTCATCACCACAATCAATTTTTAAACATTTTTATCACCCCGAAAAGGAATGGTGATGGAAGGAGACTTGACTTGGGGTGGTGAACACACAATACAATATACAGATGATGTGTTATAGAATTGTACACCTGAAACCTGTATAGTTTTATTAACCAATGTCACCCCAAGAAATTCAATAGAAAAGGAAGAAAGTGCTGTGCCCTCTGGCTGTCATACCTCAGCCCCTGGCAACCGTGAATCCACTTTCTGCCACTGTGGACATTTTATAAAAATGTTGTCTTTTGTGACGGATTTCTTTCATTTGGCATAATGTTTACGAAGTGTATTCACATTGTGACATGTATCATTATTTTATCTCTTTTTGTTGCCCAAATGAACCCGTTGCATAGGTATATCACATTTTATTCATTCATCAGGGGAGGAACATTCGGGTAGTTTCCATTTGGGGGCTATTGTGAATAATATTGTGAATAATATGCATATTCACATACAGGATTTTGTGTAGATGTCTATTGTCATTTGTGTGGACATATATTGTGTGGCTGTATATGGTCAGATGCATCGCCTGGGAAGGGGATTTCTGGGTCACATGGTAAACCTGTTACTACAGTATCTTTTTAAGGAACAGGCCAAACTGTTTTCCAAAGAGATTTCATATTCCCACCAACAATATACGAGGGCTTCCATGTCTTCAGGTAATTGCCAACCCTTCTATTGTCCATCTTTTTTATTTGCTCCATCATAGTCTTGCTTTGCCTCTGATGGCTGATGGTGTTGAGCATCCCTTCGTATACGTCTTGGTCATTTTTAGATCTTCTTTGGAGAAGCACCTATTCAAATCCTTTGCTCATTTCTAATTGTGTCGTTTATCTTGTATTTTGAGTTCTGAGTCCCTTATATATGAAAGTCCCTTATTAGATGTACGTGATTTACAAATGTTTTCTCCCATTCTTCTGGCTGCTATTCACTTAATTCGTGGTATTATTTGCAGCACAAAATTTTGTCATTTCTATGGAGTCCAAGTTCTTTTTTTTTTCTCTTGTGCTTTTGGCGTGTGTCTAAGAAGGCTATACCTAACCCAGGATCATGAAGATTTATTCCTATGTTTTCTTCTAAGAGTTATATAGTTCTAGCACTTATGCTTAGATGTATGATCCATTTGGAGCTAATTTGTGTGTATACTGTGAAGCAGGGGTCCAACTTAGTTCTTTTGCATATGGGCCTCCAGTTGTCCTATGCTGGTGATTTTTTTTAAAAAGAACACCTATTGTTTCCCCTTTGAATTATCTTAGCACCTTATCAAAAATCAATAGTTGTAAATGTAAGGACCTGTTTTTGGACTCGCAATTCTTGTCATTGGTTTCTGTTTATCTTTGTGTTAGCACTACAGTGATTTGGCTGCTGTGACTTTGTGGTAAGGTTTGAAATTGGGAAGTGGAAGTCTTCTAACTTTATTCTTCTTTTTCAAGATTGTTTTGGCTACTTATGTCACTCGTAATTCCATATGAATTTTAAGATCGACTTTTCCACTTCTGCAAAGCAGGCAATTGGGATTTTGCTAGGGGTTGCATTGAATCTGTAAATCACTTTGGAGATTACTGTCATCTTAACAGTTTTAATTTTCCAGCCCATGAATATAGGGTGTCTTACCATTTATATCGGTCTTCTTCAATTGTTTTCAACAATGTTTTATAGTTTTGCATTTCTTTTGTTAAATATATACCTAAGTATTTACTCTTCTTGGTGCTATTGTAAATGGAATTGTTTTTGTAATTTCATTTTCAGATTGTTCATTGCTCATGCATATAAAAAATACAACTGATATTCATATACTTATATTGATAGTGTACCTAATCCTTGCTGAACTCAGAACTCATTTATTAGTTTTAATAGTGGATTCTTTTGAATTTTCTATATATAAGATCATATCAAAAAAGAGAGATAGTTTTACTTCCTTTCGTACAATCTATATGCCTTTTATTTCCTTTTCTTGCTAATTGTCCTGGGTAGAAACTCCAGTACAATGTTGAACGGAAGTCATGAGAGTAGAATTATACCTAACCTTGACATGTCCACTGTGATTTGGGAGGGTATAGCTGTGTCTTCATGGTTATTTTTGCATAGGTTTCATTATAGATTATACACATTGTCTATCTTATATTAAATGTATAGGACAGATAGATGTATATTTTGTAAGAGTGAACAATTTATGGTACAGGGTGGATAAATACCATAATGCTGAGAAAAATCATGTGGGAATGAAGTTAAACTTTAGTATTTTCCATCAGTTTGCCACTTAACACAATAATCTCTGTTTGAGTTTCTCCCTACTTCGTAGCTTTTCTCAGAAAGCGGGTCCACCTTAGCAGAGGGTAGAGCAAGTGCAATGAGAGGGGGGTACAGTAAATACACTGACAGGTGTTACAATCTGGGAGCAATGTTTGATCAGGTAACAAAAGCCCCTGATTTCAACAACAGAACGGTCCCTCAGTGGGCATGCATTGAGCGTTGCACTGCCCAGGCTCTGGGACGATGCTGAATGAGTGCTCTCATAAGCAGAGAAAGAGCCCACCGGCTGAACCTTCCAGGCATTGGGCTGTTCGTGAGTGGCACCGTGATGCAACGGAGAGAAAACCAAACCAGAGGCCCAAAAACCTGCTCTACAATCTTGATTTTTTTTTTTTTTTTTTTTACTTTAACCAAGTCACATAAATGTGCTCATCAGTAGAACAGAAATTGATGTGGTTGTCCATCCATCCATCAGAGGGTTGTTATGAAAATAAAAGGTGTAATACTTAGGAAACCATACAGTACTCTGTAACTCTCAGTTGTGACTCTTCCAGTTGTACAGACTCTTATTAGGTATGAGTTAATTTGTTGGAAGTTAGGTGTAAAAATGATAAAAGTTATTTCCTTTCTATTTTTTCCAAGATTTTGTTCTATCAATAGGGCATCTAAGATGTGACTGAGAGAGGGTCCACTAGGGACATTTCATTTTAACTCTAGATAGAGCCATTTCAGAGTTCCTGAAATAAAGATAAGTGGGATCATCATTTTGGAGAAAAAACAACTTAAAGTTACATCTTCACAGTCAGATCTACTGTTTGTTTTTGGAGGAGTCATCAGAAGGCTCTATTGTGTACTGGACAGTTTCTTTGCTTTACCATGCATGGCTCTGTCTTTTTGCTTTTCTTGCCTACCTCTTATACCAATGCAATTATTTTTAATTCTATAAAGAATTCAGTTAGGTTTCAGTTTTATTGTGCATATCACCATTTCTTGGGTTTTAGGCCTTGTTGTGGCACATACTTTAAGGCCCTGAACACCTTTCTTAAGGAGCTGGGCTAGATGACCTGCCTCTGAGCTTTTTTCTATCTATCTAAGCTCCTTTCTATCTCTGAGCCTGGTATTCTATGTTTTATAAGTGATTTTGTTTGAAAAAGGAGTTCTTGGCTATAGAAAGCAATTGAAACACAAACAAGCTAAATAGTGAAATAGTTTGCATATTATAAGTCACAAGAGGGCAGGTGTCTTATCTGTTTGTTCACTTCAACATCCCCAGCACTTGGTCCAGTGCCTAACACATATTAGGTGTTCAATAAGTAATTGTATGAATACATGAGTTAATGAATGAAATAAATGAGACTAGCTCAGTATATGTAGATTAGCTGCTGCCTAAATTTGTTCATTCATAAATATTTGTCGGGCGATGCTCTTCTTTTTTAATGGAAGGCATTGCTGAGACAAGGAGCCATGAGGTTGATTGTGATAAATCATTTTAGCATTCCTTGATCTGCTGGTTAGCTCCTGAACTGGCTGATTCCTTGAAATTTTCATATCAGACATGATGCCTTTAAGAAAGAACAGTAGGAAGGGTCCCCTAACAAAGTTTTATCTTTCCTTGAGAAATTACTGTAGAACTACTGGGGCAAAACATACTGTGGTTAAAAGGGTTTGTTGCCATTAATATAAAGTTAATTAATCTACAACTTCATCATTTAAACTGCATTCTATGGACAACTTAGAAATCCTAATTTAAAAAAAAAAATCTGAGTCCCTGGAGTTGAGCTCATTTTTTTTATAGAACTATTCTATTGCAGACCATTTTATACAGTTCCATAAAATTTCCATCTTGCTCTCAATGGCAGAATACAGCTGTATAAATTATTTCAACCCTAAATCATTTGTAAGAGCAATCTCTTAGCAATTTGTCCTCTCATAGCCCCTTCTCTATTTTGATCTCTGGAAAGGATTTTTTTTTTTAATCATAGGCAAGGATTTCTCCCTCTAATCCTCAGAAGGCCCATGTTTTCTGTGACATTTCCCCTGTTTAAAATGGACTTTGTGATTGTATTTCAATTTTGCATTCAGAGTTCCTTGTTTTGATTGATAAGTGTTTGCAAGAAATATAATCTCCCCTTATGCTTTTCTTTTCTTTTTTTCCTCCTAGAAGGAGCTTAGTGTGGGTAGCAAAGCTCTCCTGATAATGCTCGAAATAAATCTTAAAGTCTTTGCCCTGCCATGGGCCTAGACTATATCATTCTTCTTTTAAGCCCAGTGATAATTGCTTATCAGTACATCCAGACACATTCTTATGATTCTGATGACACCGGGGTTTACATCTCCAGGAAGATAGGCAGGAAGTGCAGCCCACAGAATCTATTCTTAATAGCTTTAACCAAAACCAGACAAAGAGGGAACTCTGGACCAGGTTGGCTATCTCAAAACGATAAGGCCATCTCTGCATTTTGGATGCTGTTTCATGAAGCTTTTGCCCCTCTGCTCTGACTGGCTGCCCTGGAGAGGTGAGGATTTGCAAAATACATTTCTGTCAAAGCTACAATAAAAATAAAAGATGATATATTAAAAATTGATCCAAACTCGCTGCCATTCTACTTCTTTCAGCAGCTGAAAGGAATCTCAAACAGAAATCACCAAACACATATGCCCTTAAAATACACAGGCCTCCAGCCCAGCTGGGTGCCTGGGAGCAGCCGCAATCTTTGAATACAACTTGCAGGGAAAAAGGTTGAACATTCTACATGCAAAAGCATGCTGGTGGGAGATTGCACTCTGAATATTCTGGGATGTGCAGAGCATGCGATATAAACTATGGGGAAGAAAGGGGATCGGAAACAGAACTAGCCAGAGAAAGGGAGGGAGAAGGGGGAAATGGGGGCCTGCAGGAAAGTTGGGGACCCTATGTCATTCGTTCTGACTTTCACCTGGGAGTAGTGGGGCAGCACAGACAGGGTTATTCCCTCACCAGCCAGGATGAGAGACATGGTCAACGTATCACCGAAAGTTAAAGTGGCTACACATGTTCTGAACTTCTAACATGTCCACGGTAGACAGAGAACATTCTAGAACAGTGGAAAGAGTCTCACGTGACTACTGGACTGAGAACCACTAAATTTGTATGACCTCAGTTGCACACACCCTCTGGGGAGTAAAAAGTTTACCCAGGTGAGAGTCACGTGCTTTTGGGAAAACTGTGTGCAGTTTCCTTTTTCCAGGAGAGGAAAACATCAGTAACCTGCCGCTTTCAGAAACACTGCCTCCTTATGTGCGTCGTGGAAATTCCCTGTTCTTGCAAAACAAAGGCAACCTAACTGCATGAGTCTAAAAAGAAAAGCCTCCCACACCTGTGACTGTTCAGTATTATTGGGCTTCTTGATGATTTTAGAAATTATGTCAGATAAAAGCACAAACCTATATCTGAAAGGAAGGAACTTGTGTACATACCTGCTACACAGACAGGTCTCTGCTATATTAAGTGTAATTCCATAGGGATCTCCCCCAATATTTCTACCCCACCCATGGCCCCATTTCAAACCATCACCCCATACGGTGTCCTTTTTTTCATCTTGTTAGGTCAGTTTCTCTTACCTATCTTCAAAACTCAGCTTCAATTCTGCTTTCTCTTCGATGCTAGTAATTTATTCAGCTATACTTTTTGAATATGGACTATGGACCTGAGACTGTGCCAAACTCTGGGGGAAAAAATAATAATGGAAGCAGACCCAGCCTCTGCCCTCATGGTCATTCCAGACTCCGAGGGAGATGCACATTAATCAAATAACCACACAAATATATAATTACAGACTGAGATAGGTGTTATGAGGGAGCCAGTCCTCTGTGAGAACACAGCAGGGGCATCTGAAATAATTTGAAATTCTCCTCTGACCTGGGTGCCATAAAATGTATGCTGTTCATACTGTAAAGAAGTGTGTACAAACTCAAACTGAATTTAAGCAGAGTGACAGACTAGAAAAGACCACGTGGTCAGAATCCTCCTGGGGTCAAAAGTCAGTTAATTGATTTAATCCATGGCTGAAATGGCAAAGTTACTCAACGTAATGGCTTTGCAGGCTCTAGTGTGTATATTTCACCAGCACAGTTGAATGGTAAAGGCCTTAAATGACTCATCTGATGAGTGTGAGAACTTAGGTTACAAACTGGCTTAGATTTATCAGCAAGTCATGTCTCCTGGGAAATGATGGTTTTGAAGCTAAAATCAGTCCAGTTCAATGAACTTTTATTGAGTATATACTGTACTTACAACACTGTTGTTGCAAGTTGTAAGGGAAATAAAGATAAATCAGACAAAAATTCCTACCTTTAAGGAACTAATGGACTATTCTCTATTAACAAATATGTTAAATTTAAACAATACACTTTAATTTGTTCTGTCTGATATTTTCAATTAAAGTGTACAAAAAACAAAGAGTTCACAAACCTATCATAGGAAGTGATTAATTACTATTACAAAGGATTAGGTGTGTATTTCATTTTCACTGTATGAAAAAACTAAACTACTAAAGAGCTAACGATCCCAGTGTCCCAAGACAGATACACAAGTTGTACTGAGGCCAATTCAGTTATTTTATTGACCTTAAAAAAGAAAACACATTAGCATTTGGTTGCATTATTCATTCAATGGGTTCAAATTCACTTTTTTTTCAGGTGGATAATTATTTTAAAATATCTTGAAACCAGCAGTATTTGCATTTCCTCAGTGTTTGTATACAATGGGGTTCAAAAGAGAGAGACACTTGGTCCCAACCAAGGTGACTGCTTTTCATGTCCTTACCTCTCCCTGGACGTTGGCTTGGTTCAGCCTGACAAAGAGACTAGACCAGCAATATGGACAAACGTTTACAGTAGAAAAAGAGATCAGGATAAAAAGCAAAATTACATGACACATCATGATTTCAACTATTTTAAATATATATAAGAATATAGTCCTGGCCGGTGGCTTAGTTGGTTGGACCATTGTCCCATATGCCACAAGGTTGCAGGTCCCTGGTCAGGGCACAAACGTATGTTGCGGGTTCGATCCTGGTCAGTGTGCATCTGGAAGGCAGCCGATCGATGTCTCTCTCTCACATCGATGTTTCTCTCTCCTTTCCTCCCTCTCTCAAGTCAGTAAAGACATATCCTCAGGTGAGGATTAATATATATAAAAGACAGTAGGAACACGGACAAATAGAAACAGTTACAATACAAAGATGAAAACGGTTTTCTTTATGAAAAAATTTCTTTAATATTATTAGTGGTTTTGAACAGTAAATAAATTAATTGGCAAATTAGAAAGGCTGTTTCTGCTTTCTCAGTTGTAGTGCTTTCTAATTTAGAACCACTTGCTAATGGGTGGATTTTACAGGAATGGGTTACGACATCGTCTTAAATATCAATCAAATTTTGACTCCAAATTGTGTTGAAGATTAGGAAAAAAAGAGTAAGTTTCTGTTCCGTTAATGATTCAGAACACACACACATGCATGCATATATATACAAATTGAGACTAACTGAAGTATGAATGAGAAGTGACATGGGCGGGAGGGGAGGGGAGGGGAGGGGAAGGGAGGGGAAGGGAAGGGAAGGGAGGGGGAATTTGCACCTGTTGAGCACCGGCAGTGTCAGCTCAGGGTGGACTAAAACCCTGCCGCCTGCGCCCCGTGCCCCCGGGGCCCTGGTCACACCCATCACATTGGTGGTGCTCACACTGCGCTTCTCAGTCCGCCCGATGGGGAAGCTGCGCCCAACTCAGCTCTGTGTCTTGAGAGGCGACGAGCGTCTCCCCCAAAGTGTATGAAAGTTTTGCTGTAGAGAAACAATCCATCCCTTCTCGGCCTTTCAGCTAAGATCAAGTGCAGAGAAACACTCGAGGTTTTATAAACTTGATTGTCAGATTCTGGCCCACGTTTTATTTTAAACCCACCTTGACGATGGCCGCGAGCTTTCCCCGTGTGTCTGTGTAACTCCCAGGACAGCGGTGGGTTCAAGGTCTTGTCACTGACTTACCACCGCTCGGAGCTGGCCTTTCTAGAACATGATTTTTATTTTGTAGCGCGCTTTTTCTCCTGACCATGTCGTAAACCTCTGGGGCACAGTGACTGGGCTTCTGCTGCTTCGGAACTGGCGAGGCTTAGTCATGGGTGGGCCCACTGTTCATCCCACTGTCTCCCGGCTGTTTCTCTGCTGCCATCACTCATCTCCAGGGGCCCTGCCACTGCCCTGCGCAGTCCCTCCCAGAGGGTCGCCGTGAGAAAAGCAGAGCAGGGGCAGGGGACTGTGCAGAAGAGCCCTAACCTTGAGTCACATGCCTGCCCCTAAGCTGCGCGGTGGGGACGCCAGGGGCACTCTGCCGGCCTCTGCGTGTTGGTTTCTTACCTGCGCGCTGGGGGGATACCCAGCTGAGCTCTGAGGCTCTTCTGTATCTGTGATTGTCTCTAAGGTACCTCCTGACTTAATTCTTCGAGTCACAGGTTGATGAGTCGCAGCTCAGGCCTGCTCTGGGGAGCCCTGGGGTTGTGTGGAGGCGCCTGGGGGCCCCCCGCGGGGGCGACAAGGGAAGGGGCGCCGAGCGGCTGCTTCAGTCAGAACGGCTGCCTTTGATCTATTTTAGATATCATTTTTCCGGAATGAGGTTTCATTGGAAGAAAGGCTTCTATGGTTTCTTTAAAAGAAGTTTTGAAAACCTCCTGTGCTAGATTTAAAAAAACTTCTTTTAAAATGGTGTAAAAATATGTTGCTGGTGATTATGGCTCCTAAACAGATAATGTCTAGAATTAAGAAACATTCAATTGCTATGTCAGGAGGAGTTGATATAAAATATTTTATGGAAGTAATTTGCAATTGTCTTGAAAGGAGTATCAGCTTTAAGCCCCCCATTCAACTACTTATTAAGCTGACATGTCAGGAGGAGACTAGGCAGGTGAGATGGTTTTTATTAATTTTAGGGACCGCACAGAACGGTGACTCCCAGCTGAGAGTCTGGGTGAAATTTTCACGGGCTACAGTGAAGAACAGTTAAGGGAACAGATAGCAGTTGTTTTCTTTTAGATGCACTTTCTTGGCAGATAAAAAAGACTTGTGAACTTTATGGTAGTTTCGCTGCTTTTTAAAATGCTGCAAGCCTACAAAGTCCAAAAATGTCACAACTACTGGTCTCCAGAACTTAGCACAGCGTTAGGCATTCAGGTGGTGCTCCATAAATGACTCTCATGGGCTAGGGTGTCAAGAACACAGAGGTTGTATTCCAGTAAGTGAAGTTAGGCATTCAACCAGCATAGAACCTCCTAAAAGTCCTGTGTCTAATGAAAGGATTTCCCTCATTATGTTTATTTAAAAATTCAATCAGACCCCATTGACTCAGAATTTTTAAATTTATAATGAAGGAGCCAGAAGGAAAATAACAGCCAATCTTCATTTTATTTTTTCCTTCCCTTTCTGTTTGGCCCTGTGATATGTTGAGTCTGTTTTCTGAAGGCCGGCCAGTAAACCATCCTACATAATGTTCTTTCAGTTAATAACATACTGCAAGTTAGGAGAAGTGACTTACAACTTGATTTTAGAAGAGCGCCAGTCTGGAACCGTCTCTCACACTTCAGGGTGATCCCCTCCAGGGCACTTCGTCGGTGAGTGCGTGGAATTCATGTCCTCTTGCTCTCACGCCTGCTTTTCCCACTGAGCTCATCCTGCTAAGTATCTGAAATCAATACCACAATGATGGTTGCATATGTGAGAGAGAGTTTTTAGAAAACAGCCCAGTCCCCTCAAAAGCTCATTTCAAGCACTGTGACAACAATTATTTGACACCATGTATAGAGGATCTAATATTGAGTAACAGGGGAATTTTGTCATTTAAAATCCATTCCGCCCTCTGACTATTTATGTACAGTTTCCATTACATCTCTGTTAAGTAACATGTGTTTGAGGTTCCCAAGAGAGCTCTCTCCCTGAGCTATAACGTTCCTCTGGATGGTCCGTCTTTTATTGGACTTAGACATAATCATGACCATGTTACTTCTCTAGTGTTTCCAAGGAAGACTGTGGCAGGGCATCCCGGGGGCCTGCGTGGTCCTCTCTGCCATGGAGATATCAGAAGAAGCAGCCACCACCATAAATGCACTGCCTCCAGGGCAGATGCCCTATGAGCACCTTCATGTCTGGTCCGTCACAGCCCACATAGGCTCATGCAGATGTGCGTGCATGCACACAGACCTACATACGTGCACCCTCATGATTCGATACTGTGGTTAAGGTGAAGGGGTTTGTGGAGTCAGTCTGTTGGTCACAGGGCAGGCTGCACCTGCACACAAAGTGTAATTGCTTTCTCTTTTCCTCCCGAGCCTCGCTTCCAGGCATCCCTCCATTAGAGTGTGTGTGGTTGGTGCTTTCTGACTTTGGCCTTCCTAAACCGTTTCGGTTTCTCTGTCTTGGTTTTTTGTTTTGTTTTGTTTGTTTGATTCTCAGGTGCACTAGCTAACCTGGAACCTGAGGTCCGGGCCCAACGTGTCTTTCTTCCCCTGTGCACAATTGTGCCTGAATTTTCTATTCTGCCAGGATTTCAGTCTGTACAAAAAGTAAGAGGGAATTCTGGGCCAACTCTCTAATCTGCACCTTCTAGTAGAATCTGGGCTACTTAAGTCACTTAAGAAAGAAATTTCTACCTACCATGTCTTCTGAGCTTAGTGTATTTTCTATTTATCTGACATAACAAACCACCCCAAAATGTAGGGGTTTAAAATAATCATTCATTCGTATCTCCCATGCACTGGGAGGTCTAGGCTCAGCTGAGCAGTACTTGCGTTGAACCTCGTAGACCTGCGAACAGGTGGTGGGACAGGAGTCATCTGAAGCCCCTTCACCAAGGCCTGGGCAGGAGTGGCTGGCACAGCTGAGGGCTAGCCCGGCGTCTCTTCCTGAGGCTTCTTCTCAAGGCCAGCGTGGGCCTCCCCACAGCATGGTGGCTGAGAGCAGCTGGGCTTTTCCATGGAACTGGTCTCACAAGCTCGAGGAGGGCCCAAAGGCTCCCTGTGGCCAGCCTCAGGAGCCACACAGCACTGCATTCTCGTGATGAACGCAGTCGTGGGCCAGCCCAGATTCAACTGGGAAGAGAATCGGACCTTCCCTCTCAAGGGCAGAATGGCCTGTGTGTACCAGGGGAAAGGTTTTGGTGGCAGTCATCTTGGAAGCATCTAATACATTATAATATTTAGTGACTACATCATAGACAGATGTCCACTTCAGAAAAAAATCTCCTGTGGACTCATTTGCTGAAAGCCATTGAGAATAAATACCTTAGAAGCCCACACTTTGAGAGGGCCATTAGCTGCTCCACTGAACACAATTTGGGAGTGAAGGACTGACTTGGTGGCTGGAAAATGACTGCATTAAAGTAGCATCCAACTTGCTTTAGAACTAGTAGGTCTTAGAGGGAAAATACACTACCGGCTCGTCAGTAGCTTACAGACAAGGCAAACAGATATATTTTAGCAAAGATATCTCCATTCTGGTTAAACCCAAGATGGCTTAATTTCAGCCTGGTACACAGTGCAAACTCATAAAAGCATATTGCCTGGCACGCGGTAAATACACAATAAAAATCAGCTCTAACTATTCAGTGAAATGGCAGAGAATCATAGTCTGAGCAGAAGCAGTACTTAGCAATGCGTTCGTAAAACAACTTTATGTTATAGGCAGGAGTCTGAGGTTGAGCAAGGGGAAGGGATCTACCCAGAGTCACACAGCTTTTAAGAACAGAGCCAAACTGGAGCTCATCTGGACTCAAATCCTCTCACCCCAGAAATTCCCAGGTCAAAATGCTTAATGACCTGGGAATTTTACCCCAAAATGAATGCCATTCTATTTCAGCTGGAGTTTTGCTGAATTCTGCAGAGAACAGCTTGACCTTCAATTAGCGAGTCTAGCATATCTTAGGCCTTTCTGCCAGGTGGGTGCAGATATAGATAATTAGCCCTGACCTTGAGGAGCCCGCATGGTTCACCCAGTTACAGATGTTGAAGAAAGTCGTCCTGGGCTTTGATTAAATTTGATATAAAACCAGCAAGAACCACTATGTGTCAGAGGCAGCTGATGATTTTGCAAGGAATCTTGCTTAATATAAGTGTGTAAATATTAGATTTCTCTTTGCGAGATTCATAATTCAATTTGACATATCCCTACACAACAGATTCTTTCATACCCATGTCGACTAAAGCTGAAAACAATAGATATGGATGTTATGCGTGATGTGAAAGTATACGTGTTTTTTTTTTAATAAGCTCTTTATATGTTTATAGTCCCTTTAAGGAATTTACAGTTAAGTATACCAGCACACATAAATATTTAGATACTAGGAGTGATCAGTTATTCACCTAGGCCTAAAGAGGCAGGAGTTAAGAAAAAATAATCTATTTAGGGCTCATTGCTGACAAAGGGAAAGAGGGGAAAAATCGCCAAATACAACATATGACATTAGCATTCTAAATTCACCTGTACTTCAAACATTAATCCTATGTCCCAAAATGGGACAAATGTGGCAGATCTGCCACATCATTCATAAATGTGGCAGATCAGTCAGGAAGTCTTTTGCATTAATCATGGTCAAGTGATTAATGCCTTTTACCCATAAAAGTATTGGTCCTACAGTTGGCTTCCTGTCTAATGACCACATATTCCAGTTCCTACAAGGAAAAATAGTGCCCACCATTCAAGTGGCCTTTTCAGTGGCAGGGTCCATTTTAGAGAGTAATGCATCACACAAGGCTCCACCACTTACTTAATGTTTCCTCGCAAATTTTCAATTGTTAAAAAAATCAAAAGGAACAAAACAGAAAAACCAACCACAAAACTGCCACCTTGCCCAGCCAGGCGTGGCTCAGCGGTTGAGCATGGACTTAGGATCCAGGAGATTGTGGTTCGATTCCCGGTCAGGGCACATGCCCGGGTTGCAGGCTCAGTCCTTGATGGGGGGCGTGCAGGAGGCAGCCGATCAATGACTCGCTCATTATTGATGTTTCGCTTTCTCTCTCCCTCTCCCTTCCTCTCTCTGAAATCAATAAAGATATATTTAAAAAAACAAAAACAAAAAACCTGTCAACTTTACCTTCTCTCATGGCTTTTTTTTTTTTTTTTTTTTAATATGTCTTTACTGATTTCAAAGAAGAGAGGAGAGAGAGAGAAACATCAATGATGAGAGAGTCACTGATCGGCTGCCTCCTGCACCCCCCCCCCCATCGGGGATCGAGCCCGCAACCCGGGCATGTGCCCTGACCAGGAATCAAATCGTGATCTCCTGGATCCTAGGTCGATGCTCAACCATGGAGCCACACCGGCTGGACTCTCATGGCCTTTTAATGCCTGTCCATATGTATATATATGTCTATAGTATTGATCCAATTTTATTTGTTCACCTTCATATAATATCATTAAACTCTGTTATAATGGCTGCACAGACTCCTAGAATGACTAGTTTTGGCTACATGGCGCATTCCCTCTATTTTCCCATGGTATGGCAGCCTCAACTCCATTATCACACTTACTGTATTCTATAATTGCTCTCTTTTCTTTTCCCCACCTGCTAGGCTATTTCCACCAAGAGGCACTTTCCTTTGCCTCAGCTCTAGCCATTTGCACAGGGTATGACACATAGATTCATTAAATAATTACTGAATAAATTAATGACAATGCATACATTACTTTGAGTCAATATATCATAATTTATGTAGCTTTTGTTTCTATGGCTGAGATTTAAAAGCTTTCCTGTTTTTTCACCTATCTATAGCTTGTTTTAGGGGATTAGTACTCAAATATTAGAAATATAAGGATTTGAGACAGTATATAAAATGAAAGTATTATGAGTAGTAGGTTAGGGCAAAGGACTGGAAGGATGTTTTCAGTCAAAATTTATCAAACTGATGGTGAGTTCTTTGGAGCCACAGCAAATTGCATTATCATTATTACTTTTGCCAGTATCTTGACAGAAGCAGAAACGTAATAGAAATCAGTGTGAGTTCTTTTGGGAGTTTCCTATAATCAGGGTGTGTGTTTAGCTGGAGATGGCAGAGAAAATGAGTGTATTATTTTGATGACACCTGGAATCTTGTAGAAATTGAGAGGCAGGTAAAAAAAAAAAGGGGGGGAACAAAGACACTTTTTTAAAATGTCCCTGACCGGGGTGCTCAGTTGGTTAGAGCATCATCCCCTTATGCCAAGGGAGTGAGTTCAATCCCCAGTCAGGACACATACAAGAAGCAACCAATGAAGGCATAAATAAGTGGGACAGCAAATTGATGTTTCTCTATCTCTCTCTCCTCTCTCCCTCTCTCCCTTCCTCTTTCTCTCAAATCAAATTTTTTTTTTAAAAATGGAGACTGCTCAGCCTACTGGTGGCAGGAACTGAAACACATAATATTGTAATATGACTGCCCATTCCTCATGAAAGAATGCAAATACTTATTGGGATTTCCTTTTATATAAAATAATATTTCTCGATTTTTATCTTCAGAGATGCTCTACTATCCCCAGGAGTCCTGTGAGGTGGGAGAGATGGCCAGTGGTAAATCCAGCCAAGAGTGAAGTTATATATGTAGGCCCTACGTTGCCATGTGTTCAAAGCATCCCCCCATGTTGTCTGCTGCTCCCTTTCCATTTATATCCCGTTCACCGGCTCCCAGCCCCAATGTTCTAGAAATCGGTATGCTTCCACGCCTGGCACCTGCCCAGCCTTCATAGAACGGCGCTCACCACGGTGCCAGTGAACAAGAGTCTTGGAGCTCTGAGCTCTGTCTGATTTACCCTCTGAGCGCAGACCTTGGGGACTTATGCGGCAATCTCGGAGGTCACCTAGTCCATTTGTTTGCTCTGAGCTAAAAAGATCAAAACCACAAGTGAATCATCCCGGAGAGGAAAAATCACCCTCTCTCTAAGCTCTTCAAAGAAAGCTAAGGACACGCGCAGTAACTCACTCACTGCAGAGAAACCCTTTGTACTTATATTTGTTTGTTGTGCATAACCAAGTTCCTTATGGAGCGGTATACCTGAGTATAAGTAACTCTGAGAAAGGAGAGCGCCGAGCTCAGAGTAACCTTTAGGGTTGCCATTCTCTTTCCTTGACTCTTGATGCTTCATTGGCTCCTTTGTGTGGTGTGAGGTTTACCTGTGATGGCCCTGACCTGCTCAGTTGTGTTTAGTAGGAAATGGGCTGAGCGAGGCTGCTCACCCCATTCGAAGTGGCTCTTGACACCAGCGGTCCTGAAGTCCTTGGCTTCTTTAAGCAGAGCGAAATCAATTCTTTATTTTTGGGCACAGTAGGGAAAATGGATGCCAGTGGCAGGGTTAGTGTGAGAGGCTTGTTTCCATGACACCGGAGTCTTATTCCTACAGAGAGCGAAGCACGCAATGCCTCTTTGTCAAGGTGATGCAGGATACCAGACTCTGTGTCAGACAGGCCAGGGTTTCAGTCCTGACTCTTCTACATAATAGCCTGTAGCATTGGTCAGCTTACTCCGGCACTAAATGCTTCAGTCTCCTCTATGAAAGGGGGACAGTATTCCTCCTCCCAGGATTGTTATAAAGGCTCATTGTGAGAATGTTCATAAAGCGCTCACTTAACATAGTGCCTAGAACATAGGAAATGCCATAGTAAATGGTGGTTATGAGTTTTTCTTTTTCTAAATACCCTTGCTTCCAATGCTTTTAATTGGCCATATATATAAAACTTCAGTAGGTGAAGCTCTCCACTGAGGTAAAAGAAAAAGGGAGATTGATGCCCTAAGTGTGGTGCTTTGCAGAGTAATGAAAGCCCAATGACATTTATAAAATATACCCAATGTGCTGAAAAATACAGTCCATCATGTCTTCCTTCCAGATTTGCATGAGGGCCATTGCATTTCTGTTATCATCTATTATGAACAAATATTAACCAGCCAAAAAGAAGTAGAGGAAAAGGGATAATAGATGTAATTCCTGCACCTTCTATTAGGTTCAATCATGTTGAATTGCTACTTTTGTAGATCAAAAAATAGCAGAATAATATCAATTTTATAAGATTTGACTGAGTTATTGACAATGTCTATGATCAGTAAGAGTGGAAGGAAGCATGTTCTGTCTGTTAAATGAGAGTTATTCATTCAAGAGAATGACTACTTAATACATGCTGGAGATACCGGGGTGGATTTATAGAGAAATGAGGTTTGATTGGGGCCTCTAAAGATATGACTTCTCATTCCTCCTCTGTTTCATTCTATTGAGTTTTCCTAACATTGGTAGCAACATAGAAACATTTAAGAAGAAAGCAATAGACTTATGGTCATAAAACCTGGGTTCAAATCCCAACACTACCACTTTCTTGGATGAACTTGGTCAAGTGAACTTTCCAGGTCTCTAGTTACTTATCTGGCCTACATGAGAAAAATATCAGTCTTGTTGGGGTGAAACTAAATGAGAGAATGTATATGAAATTGTGCTGTACAGTGTTTGACCCATTGTCTGCTGTATCTTTTTGTTCTGGTCATGGGTCTTTGGTTTCTGCCACACATAATGACAATGCGATTGCTGAATAAATGATGATGGTGTTGGCCTTCTGGAATGACCTCATGACTTCCCAAAGAATTTCAGCATTTCATTCCCCAGTGCCTGCCAGAACCTTCCGTTCATGGTTCCTATACACACACACACACACACACTCACACACACAATCATTCAACAAGTACTTACTGAGAGCACACTGTATACTCAGAAGATGAACCAATGGATAGAATAAAGTTCTCATATAAATGAAGCTTATACACTACTGGGACACTAGGCAATCAAAAATGAGCAAACAAACATATAATACAGTTCTAGGGAGTGAGAGAGGCTTGGAACAACAATAAATCAGGGTGAATGGAATGATAAGTGGGCTCTTGGTGGGAGTCCTGAACTTAGTGAAGGATTAAGCCGTCCAAAGATCTGGGGATGAGCCTCCCAGAGAGAAGGAAGAGAGATTGAGATTGCAAATGTCCCCAGGCAGCAGAGATCTAACAACTTTCAAAAATATCAAAGTTAGTGTAGCTACAGAAGAAGGAATAAAGGGAGAGGATAGGAAAATGGCCATATAAGCCTTGTGAACCTGGTTTAAATATAATGTACAAGTTTCTGTTGTTTGGAAACAATAAGGGTAAAGAATGGGGGAAGGGTGATCTGATCGCTCTGGATGCTGCATGAAAATGAAAACGGCTGGTGTGTGAGCAGCTATAGAGCCAGGAGATCAAGAGGCTACTGTAGTCACCTAGGCAAGAGGTAATCATGACTTGAACTAGGGTGGTAGCAGTGGGAGTAGTGAGAAATAGTGTGTGTGTGTGTGTATATAGATATAGATATAGATATAGATATAGATATAGATATAGATATAGATATAGATATATAGATATAC
Organism: Miniopterus schreibersii; assembly: GCF_964146895.1. NCBI lineage: Eukaryota > Metazoa > Chordata > Mammalia > Chiroptera > Miniopteridae > Miniopterus > Miniopterus schreibersii. Next base: position 61,436,690 of record NC_138111.1, on the reverse strand, counting down.
TCTTTTTAAGAAACAGCAATTAATCCTGTTGCTGATAAATTAGAGAATTGTGAGAAAGAGAGTAATCAGTATTGCTCTTGATTTTTACCGTGAGCAACTGGATGCTTTGTGGTATCACTTAGAGAGATGGAAAGAGTTGGAAAAAAACAAGTTTGAGGGGAGGTCAGTTGGGTTTGGGGTGTTTGTGGGGTTTTTTTATATTTCAAAGAGTCAAAATGTAGCTGAGCACCTCATTCCATTGTAAGTGGAACTTGATAGCTCCACATGATTTTATGAATCTTTCCAAGGTTCGAGTCTGAGCAACTGATAATATCATTCATGTGTAAAGCCAGAGGAGGGTCGGCCTACATGTGTCATGTCACTTCTCCCATGGCCAAAGGATGTTTCTGGCATTCAAAGTAAACAATTTCATAGCAAAAATGTTGGTTATTTAATACAGCAGTGATCTGAGCTGTTTGGGGCCTAGTACTTACCAACCTGAAGTTGAAAGTCTATTCTTAAACTAATGGGTTTTTTAAGAGAAAACCTGTTCCCTCCCTATAGACATACTTTGCCCCATTGAAAATGTTTATCACTCAGATTCAAAACTAAACACTACTTATTAAGAAGATCTGGTATGATAGAAATTTGGCTCACTATGAATGTCATCTCATTTCATAAATACCATTTAGGGTAGGTTTTTGAACTCCCTTTTATTGAGTTGGAGAGTGAGATGTAGAAAGGTTAATAGTTACCCCAGGCTCACAAAACAAGTTGATCGTAAATGAGATCGAGTGAAAAAGTGAGAATTATGACTGGCTACTCACATCCCATAGAAAATAGCCCCAAGAGCAGGTCTTCCTGGCTCTGAGTTGAGGATGGTGGGAGGAACATTCCAAAGAAGGTACCACACATTTTCTACATATCTTTGCACATATCTCAAAGTCTCCTAGCTCCTTTCACCATAGTCTTAAAAACATGTCACAGATTGCCTTTAAAATGTTGAGTTTAGAATATGATTCTGCAGCATTTGGAGAACAGGTTGGGAGCCTTCAGGAGGAAGTGCTGAGGAGGAAGCTGTCCCTGCTGCTCCAGCCATGGTCCGCTGCACCTCCCTCCCTGCGAGGTCGGCAGCATCTCCTGTCCTTCCTTGGCATTCGGTGCTAAGGCAGAGCAGACCTCGGCCTTTACGGCCCCTTGTAGGCCCTTAGTAGGCCCTTAGTGAATGTTGCTGAATGAGTGAATAGTACCAGCAAGCCCCACTCCTAAACACTCTGCTTAAATTGTGCCCAAAGACCCGACATAGAGCTTGAGAGGATTAAGCTCACTCCTCTAATGGCTGCGAACGGCTTAGTGCTCACGCGTCTGCTGCTTCTCTACCTGCTGACTTCAGAGAACTCTGCCCTGTTCCCCAGTCTCTGTCTCTGTCTGTCTCTCTCTGTGTCTCTCCGTCTCTCCCTCGCCCTCCCTCTCTCAATTTCTTCTTTCTCTTTCTCTCTCTCCTTCCTTCCTTTTCCGTTCTTTCTTTTTTTGGGAAGATGTACTGGACCTGTACTGGGGGAGTGGGGACGTCCCTAGGAGATGTCACAGCAGGCAGCGTGCGATCTTCTCTCTCGCCTCTCTGTCTCCTCCTGCTGTTTCCTCTCTCCCTCTTCAGAAGTCAGTTCCAACCAGAGGCTTGTACGTAATAGTTCTGCCAAACCAGGAACCTCTGTCAACAAGCAAAATACTTTCCCCTCAAGTAGAATTTCCTTTCTGAGAGGCATCCCTGAGAATAACATTGTCTCTCTGCTATAAATGTGGTTTTTGAAAGTTTCCCAATAGAAAAGTAACTCCAGCTAGAGAGGGGACTGGAAATCCTCAGTTCCAGTCAGTCGGAATGACTGAAGAAACACGTTCAGCTTGATTTCTGCCGTCCTCTCACCGCGGCGATTCTCACCTCTCTGCACTCTACTTGAACTTGCCGTTCGATCTACCTTTCTTCCATTCTGTTTACTGGGATATTCGGGGAGGTGCTGGAAAATTACAAGGCGGTTTTGCATATGCAGACTATTTTCTCTCAGCCAATTGAATAATAGCAAAATAATAAAAATCGTGAGAATAAGCACTAATTGAGCATTATAAATATTTCCCACCTACTATGTGCTGTACGTACATTGTGCTAAACTTTTTCTCATGTTCTGTGAATACCAATAATACCCCTGAGAGTTGGCCATTCTCATCATCAATTTACAGATGTGGAAACAAAGACTCGGGAAGTTGGCATCATTAATGTACCAAAGTATGCACATATTGTTCAGGCCAGTATTCAAGAGAAGGGCTTCCAGGATCCAAGTGCAGCGTCTTGAGAGGAAGAGGGAGAAATTGGGGGTATCCTACCTTACTATGTTGGCTGCATACAGTGAGGTGAATGCCTGATGCCTTGTTATGAAGATGCTAAGTTTTTCAAAAGAGGGAAATAAAATCGTGCTCATTCATTTTTCCAGATTTATTGAGGAACTGGTGTACAAAAACCGGCACATAATTAATGTATGCAATTTGGCGAGTTTGGGCACATGTATGCACTCATGTTACCATCGCTGCAGTCCAGGCTGCAGGCATTTTCCTCACCTCCAGAACTTTTCTTCCGTCCTTCTGTTTGTTTGTTTGCTTGCTTTGTGGTGAGAACACTTAAAATGAGATCTACCCTGGTAGCAAATTTTCAAGTACACAATCGCTTTAGTTGACAATGAGCACTTTCCTGTAGAGCAGATCTCTGGAACTTACTCTTCCTGTATCCCTGTAAATTTTGAAGTGCTACTTTGACTGACTAAAATGATCATACTCTCTCATCAGAGCAGATTCAGAACCAAAAAGAAGTGGGAGAAAAAATGAATGCATGTTGCATGTACATGACACAGAGCTTGATGTGTTATGACACTGAGCGTGAAGAGAGAAGCTCCTGGCGGGCACGCCCTCTCTCCTCGTTCCAACACAAGGATGTCACAATAGCTCTGTTGTCTCATTTCCACGTATTTATATCACATCCGACTGTCAACTAAAATAATTCAGAGAGTCAAGAGACACATGACCTAATTCCTTTTTAAAGCATAAACGCTTACTTCAGTTTAATCTCTCTCCCTAAAACACCACTGTTTATGGCTCTTATCCTATAATTAAATACCCCATTCCCTGCCCTTCCCCAACTGTGATAATTACAACCTGAACAAGTCATTTAAACTAAGTCTTTCCTCATTTGTAAAATGGGAGTACTACTAATATCACCACACAGGGTGTTGTAAGGATTTTTTTAAGTGATAGAGGATGAATATAAACTAGTAGATCTCGGTAAAGGCCAATCTTTTTAGCCTCTCTGCTTCTGGAATGTAAAAGTTTAAAGGGCGAGCCAGCTATCACGTCTGCTTCAGAGCTAGAAGCCCAGGAATTGACAAGCACGTCTAGTCCACGCACTTAATACCAGTCTTCACCAGTTTCATTGTTTTGGTGATAATATCTCTACTATTAACACCTGCTTTTTGAGTTACTGCTTAGATTTGTAGAGCCTCTACCTTGAGTGCATTTTCCGTAACTAGATGGCAGAAGTTGCTCCCAGTGCTTTGAAATGAATTCCCCGTTGTCTCTAAGACATGAAATGATGTAGTGATTATTAGCATCATGATTTATGAAGGTGTTTCATGGACTGCTTGTATGTATTTAATTAGGTATTGTTATTTTTAAGTGTTCCCTGTTTCTGTGTGTCTGGATCACTGTGGGATTGAACTGGGGCATCGGAGAACAAAGTGGGAGAGACAGTGTTACTGTGCGCTGAACTGATTGATGAGGTGTGTGCAGCACTTCACAGTTTACAAAACACCCCATTTTCTGTGTAACTCTTCTCAACTATCAGGAGGGGCTGGAATTATTATAAACCACAGTTTACAGATCGGAAGAGAGGCTAAGCTTCATTTAAGTGACTTGTCTGAGATGGCAAAGCTGGGGCTGTCACACCCAGGTTCTCTGCCCTCAGGCCAGATCTGCAGCCAGGACAGTGAAGGATGCACCCTCTTTGCCAAGATTGCTCAGTACTAACATCCCAATTTTGCTGCTTATTACCCGTGTGAGCTAAATAAAGCAAATCACCAGTTTTGTGCCTCAGTTCCCTGTTATCAAAATGGGAAGAAAAGAGAACCAACCTCATTGGGTTGTTAGGGGAATTGAGTTAATGCATATAATGTTCTTAGGTCAGAACTGGCACGCAGGAAGCCCTTAGCAAGTGTTCATGGGGGGTGCACACCCGCACGTGTACCTGTGTGTTTATTTGCACACCCCTGTGTGTTTTCACTAGACTGCACTGTTTCTCCCATTTCTGGAAACCTCTCGCATATTAGCTCCTGAACTACAGCTCATTTCCTTCACACAGCGGAGCTGATTCCTGGCAGTGGCCTGATTATAAAGTATGTGTAGTGTATTTATGAGGAAATAGTTGAGTGTGCATCAGACCATCCATTTGGGAACAGGGTCCCCATGTGTAGAAGCGGAACCGAGACAAAATTCTGACCTCTAATGCAATCTTCATTAAGATGCTTCGCAGATAAAATCCCAAAGCTTCAAGAGCTGATTGCCACGGTAACCCTGTAGCCCACAGGACACAATGCGAGCTGTAATTTAAAATTTCATGCAGGAAGGAAAAGTTACAGCTTTCACGGAGCGTCTGTAGATCAAAAAGAAGGCGAGAACTCAGTGTCGGCCCAGTGCATTGAGCATGGAAGCAGCAGTGTGGCTTTTGAGCTCTTTCCTACTCAATTTTATTGATTAAACCTCAAACTATCTAACCTGGTGCATGGTGCTTGGGTGTCTAAAACCAGCCTTTGAACAAAGCGAGGAGACTCAATCCAGACAGTCAGGGAGTAGAAATACTGTCGGAAATACTACTGTATTTGCTTTATAGCTGCCAAAAAACAAGGTACCAAACTGACTCTCAAAGGTTTTAGGGTCACGTATGCTAAATTCTATTCTCGTCTTGGAGCTGCCACGTTTGACTTGCTGGCCCTCTGCTCATGGAGATGAACATGAAGCTCTGTGCTCTGAACTGGGCAGGAGCAGCAACCTCAGGCCCCCCCGGGTGGGTTCAGGCAGCTCCTAGGCCTACTGGTCTGGGGGCATTTCCTTGTGGGCCGCGTCACTTATCCTTTCCCATCATCTTCATCTAAATAAGGCCCCGCTCCAGAACAGCCCTCCCCTGCCTCTGGGGGACAGGCTGGGGTTGCAGGAATAGCATGAGCTTTTCAGGGTCAGAGAAAACCAGGTCTGTTTAAGTCCACGTTTTGCTTTTTCTTACCTGTGCGATAAAGGACAAGTTACTTAGCTTCTCCCCACCTCTATTTTCTTATCTGTGAATGGAAATTAAAAATATGACCTTACAATGTTGTTAGAAGGATTAGGTGAGAATAATATATGGGAAAGTGTTCGGGACATAGCAGGTACCTAAATGTTAGTTCAGAGAGAGAGAGAAGCAGAAGGCAGTAGTGTTAACTGGCTTTTAGAGAAAGAGAACTTCTGGAAGAATACAGATGGGTGTCTGACTTGTTAATAAAATTTTAATTTGGCTGGGATCAATGAAAAGCTCCATGTGTTGACTACAAATACATACTCATCAGCAATCCCAAGGAAAATCTATCAGGGCTATTTCCTTTTGTTAAAGAGCAATATAAATATTGATCAGCTCTCCTAACTGACCCGTGGTTTGCTTTCATACGTTAAGTTTCTGTTCTGAGCAGAGGACACAGATCTTCCAATTACCTTTAGTTCATAATTCATTATGTCACATTAGAAGCCAAACATGAACACAGGGTCCTCGTTCAGAAAAAGTACCACTTACAGAGCCCTTCCCCTATGGCCTCTGTATGCCCCCCTCCCCGCCAGCCCTCGCCCATCCCAGGTAGGCCAACCTCTCACATCTGAAACTGCATGGCAGAGCCCCCTCACTCTGTACCGGAAATAAACAGCATATCAAACTAATAAAAAAGGAATATTGGGCTTGATGACATAGGGAGAGCTGGAAAAACGCCAAGATAAACATCTGTTTCATAAACACAGCTAAGGGCATGCTAATCTTCTGGCTAATGGTGGTCAAAACATTGAAGATATTTCCTTTTAAGGTGATGGCAATACATTCGGTCTCTTGGATTTAGAAGCAAAAAAATATATGTTCATTTGTGATACTGGCTGTCCACAATCCAAGGCAATGTGTCTCCAATGGCTATGTCTTGCTGTGTCCAAAGGCCATGCCTTGAGGACCTGAAATTTAACCTGCAACTTGTTTATTAATAAAAGAGTTTCTTAGTTGTTCACTGCCAGGGAGCTGAATGAATGAATGACATAGAAAGGCACCTGGCATCCTGCAAGTTCGAGGGCATTCTAGCCATGCCTTTCTCTACCTCTGTTTCCTACTGGCTTCATTACTACACACTATTTGTTTCTCCTTACTAAACAGGAATCCTTCCTTGACCTTGGCTTCTCAATATCAAGACAGAATTCTTGCCACCAAGTGAAGTACAAGCTAAAAGACTCTGAATGGCTGATTTTGGACATAGGAACTATGTCCTTCTGGCCCCTGCCCCCTTCACAAGTCAACATAGGGTAGGGCTGGAACCCAGCCCCCTCAGTTAATGAAAGAGGTTACCCACGTGAGACGTAATCCCTCCTGTGAAGCACACTTATGGACGTCAAACACCTCTGGGTCCACTGGTTCTCATTTACGTTAACGGTTTTGTTTGCTTAATTCTGAGAAAGAGTTGGTTTTAGGTTTTCCCTTTGTAAGCCTTTGTCCTTTGGCATGTGATAATAGATGATTTCCACTTATAACAGGACTTTTTTGTTTTAGTATTGTCATTAACATCAAAGGATCACAGAGGAGGACTCTTCCAAATGTTGGTGGCATGGCAGAGGTGAGCCAGAGGGGAAGTAGGTGCAGCATCTGCTTTATGTAAAGATGCACATTTCATCATATCTCTGTTTGTCATTTTCACCTAGGGAAATTGCTAGCAGGAGGAGAGTAGAAAACAATAGAAAACAAAATTCACATGGTAATTTATAAACAATCTAGTTGGTATAACAATTTTAATATACAGGAATGGGCAAAGGTAGGTTTACAGTTGTGAGTACGTGAAACAGAGTTTCTTCTTGTATTATTATTAATTGTATTGTTTTTCATAGGAACAACTGTAAGCCTACTTTTGCCCATTCCTGTATATATTTACATATAAAGGCTTTAATCCCAAAGACCATCCAATGTAACTCTTTCAGATCAAGCAGTGGTCTCCTCCTTATCTGAACGGGACACATTTGAAGAACTCAGTGCCTGCCTGAAAGCACAGATAGCACTGAGCCCTACATATACTGTGTTGTTTCTTTCCCTGTGCACACACATCTTTCCACTTACAGGAAGCACTGGGCAGCTTCTCTCTGGCACATCCGAGTTGCCAGTCTCACTACTCGTGTGCTTTGGGGCGAGTATTAAGTAGAATAAACGTTACTTGAACACAAGCACTGAGACCACGACAGTAGATCTGATCGCCAAGATAACTACTAAGTGACTAACAGCGAGTGTCTACGGTGTGGAGACGCTGGACAAAGGGTTGATTCGTGTCCGGGTGGGATGGAGTGGTAGAGCGTGAGACTTATGAGTTGTTTTTTCTGGAATTTTCCACTTAATATTTAAGGACTGCAGGTTACCGTGGATAACTGAAACCTCAGGAAGAGAAACTGTGGCTAAGGGGGGACTACTGTATATGAAAAACAGAGAAAGGAAGGACCAATTCCAAGATCACTCAGTGAAACAGTGACCAGGAATAAACTAACCCTAGGACTGTCCCTGCGTTTCCTTCCCACACATGTTAAACTCACAGGAAACCAAAAGAGGAAATAGATATGGAAGTAAGGCTGGCAAACCCTGGCAGGAGAGTGACCGCTCACCTGATGCTGCTAATTGGCCTGACCCTCCATCCTGGCGAGCCCCCACACTCAGCCTCAGAGGCCTTCTCAACCCGGCGCCTCAGGTCGTCATTCCCATGGCATAGAGTTGTCGCACAGTGTGAAGCATATTTCCTATTTCTGGTTTAGCAATTAAGTGCATGGAGTTTAGAATAACACTGACCAACATTCAAATCCCACTTTCACCTCTTACTAGCTGTGTGAACTTGAACGAGTGACTTAACTCCTCTGAACCTTGCCTTCTATAGAATAGAAACAGTGTCCTTTTCCTCTTAGGGTTGTTAGATGATGGCATATAGTAAGCTTTCAACCAGTAGTATCAATTATTAGTCCAAAAGAATCAACCACTTTTCTGTATTTGCCATTTCGACTTTGCAGCATTCAATTTAGTAAAATGTGTGTGGGAGAGTTTCATAGAGCTTCCTAATAGAGCCTTAGGACTTGATGCTAGATTCTGTATTAAAGATAATTGTAAATCTGTCTAGGAGAACTCCACTTAGAAATGAAATCTAGGTATTAATGACCCGTGTGGTCCATTTTCTGCCACACGCTCAATGCCCCTCCAAGGTATCTGTTTCAGCCAAAGATGGCTCATTTGGAGACTAAAGAAGCCTGGACAGTTTTTAGAAAACAGGACAGAATCAGCACCAAAGCTGAATCTAAGCTGAAGGGCTCTTACATCCCATCCCAGGACCAAAGGGTGCAAGGGACAAACGATACTCGGAGCACAGCCAGGTCTGAGGGGCTCCTTTATGGGATGCCCTTTCCAGAGACACTATACAGCAAGAAGGAGCTAAAAGCAGCCAAGCACACACTCAGCTGAACCAAAACTGATGTTTTCATCGAAGCCTACTGGGGCTTGTTTGCAAAGCCTGAATCTGGGGCAAACAGCCTGCCACATCTCTTAGTGCCTAGTCTCGGCACTTATTTAATTTCAGATCCATTTCTTTCCTATTAAAAAGAAAAACAGCCGCAGTCACTCTTCGGCATGGATTGTTTTCTGAAAAGCACTGTGCTAACATGAGGTTGTTAGACAGTTGTATTGGATAGTGACATATTCAGGCTCCCGTGTGACGGGGGAGCAGTTCAGGTAATCATTTTAAATATTTTACTAACACAGTAGTAAAATATTTAAAAAGTGTATAGTGATAGTGCTGCTATTTATCATACATTCCTTTTTTTTAGTTCCAATAAAACTTGCCTTTTGAGGATAGGCAGTCAAGAGCTCTCCCTAGAATATTATCATTTGTAATAGATGCTCCTGAATAGTATTTTTATTTATACTAGTAGCTGGGGAGTCATGGTAACCTGAGGACGTGCAAAAACAAAAAATAGGTGAAGATGAAAAGAAAAAAGAAAGAAAACTGAGGATATTTTTTCCATTGCTTTTCAGAGCGAGTGGAAGGGGGGGAGAGAGAGAAACATCGATGTGAGAGACATCAATCGGTGGCCTCCTTGACCAGAATAGAACCCAAGGCCCTTCAGTCCCTGGGCCGAGGCTCTAACCACTGAGCCAAACCTGCGAGCATAAAAAATAGTTTTCTCTTGAGGAGAGAAGGGTAAGTAACACACTCGTCGGGCACCCCTGGAATGCTCCGTCCCCTGAAGTGATGAAGGAGCATCCAGGAGGGCGGGATGTCCCAGCAGCAGAATCTCCTGGCTGTCGGGAGGCTGAATTCTCAGCTACCACTGGAGTGACTGCGGGATGCCCCCCCCGGCCTTGGCTTTGTGGCGTGATTGTGAGCGGTTTTTCCCCCTTTCTAGTCTTCTCCTTTTTGAAATAGAAAAAGCATAGACAAATTCCACATTTGAGCAGGATGCCAAGAGTCTATTTCCATGAATATTGCATAATTATTGAGAGAGAGCATCTTATGAATTTTCAGGTGTTAGCTTCCAATTCATTTTTTTCCCCATTTACATAAAAAGTCGATTGGCACAGGAGTCTTTGTTGCTGCCTTAGTGGAATCTTCTCACAGGATTTCTCGCGGAGATTTATGTGCTTGGAACCAAACTTAGATTTAAAAAATATATACAGAAGGTTCTGCAAAATATCATGGGAATGGCCCAGCTCATAATACATTCCTGTCACACAAACAATTCTTTCCAGCTAGGCTGACGCCTGGCCCGGCACTTCCTCACCTGGAAACTGGATAAGGGGCACAGCATTTAAATTTTTACCTTCCTATAACTTAAGGACTCTCCTTCCTACAACTTAATCCCTTAAAAGAAAGAAGGCAAAAGTTTCAACAGTCTCCTTTTAGAAGGGGGGGGGAGGGGAGACACAGTACAGGTGACAGAGCCAGGCCTGGGACCAGCGTGCGCACCAGGTACATTTCTCCTGTCAGTCAGGGACAAGCAGCGTGACCTCATTCACAGAGCTGCGAGGCACAAGGGAGAAGATAACCCGAAAGAACCCAGCGCCCTGTCCAGCATATAGATTATTACTATGATTTTTATTATTAAGGGGTTTTCTTAATTCATGCTGTTTGGTCTCAAGAATTATTCTAAGGAAAAGCAACCTCTGGACCTGCCTAAGTAGAGCACAGTAGTTTCAGTCGTGATGTGACAATTCTGTTGTAAAGAAGAGACGAGACTGCTTCAGACCTGGAGCAGAGTGTAATGTCTTGTGTAAATGAGTCCACTTTTCCTCCCAGAAGGCTGCCTTTCAGGGAGAGGTGTTGAGGACAGCATCCCAAGCAGCTCTCCCGTGACACTCAAACTCAGGTGCCAGCTTTGTCTGCTGTGACAAAGGGGCAGCGAGGCAGGCTGTGTGCCAAGAAGGGGAAGCACCTTCCTGTATTGTCCTAATTCATTGCTCAAGCCATCACTTCACTTACATCCTCTTATGTTTGGGCAGGTTCACATGTGGCAGTTTTACAGCCTGTGGGAAGGTAATTAATAATAATTCAGATAAAGGGAATGCTTTTCTTTTGGCAAGGGCATTGTAGATCAATTTAAGTTGAATGTGCCCAATGCTGTTGGAATAAACTTTCATTCTATTAGAGACTATAAAAGCCATACCCTTGTACAACCTGAATGGGATTAAAGCCAGGCAGTTAATCTCCTCTGTATTTTCTTAGTGGGGAAATAGAGTTTTAGACATGAGTTTCTAAATTATGTAAAAATTATACAAAACTTATGTCTTATTTACTGTATAAGAGATTTCTGTCCCAACTAAATTCCAAATGTTCTTAAATTGTCATAAATGTGCAATCTACCAGAGCCAGATTTAATTACCTTTTACACTAACTTTGCACTTTAGAAATGTCAGATCTAACTCCATTTGACCCAGTGATGTAAGTAGGATAGTCATTAATGTGTGCACTTGATAGATAAGGGAACGGAGGAATGGAAAATAAAGGGTCTTACAGACTTACCCAGTTAGCGGCAGGGCCAGATTAGAACCCAAGTCTCCTGCCTCAAAGTCTCAACAATATCTCACCGATATGTAAAGGTTTTCCAAGTGATACAAACCATAAAAATGCCTTCCACCCCTCTGCCTATGGAGATGTTGCCTTTATTCTGTTGGCCCAGTGAAGAGAGCAATTCAGATCACATCAAACCACTAGCACAGCTAGAAACTGGCAGTGGTGGGAGTATTTACACCATGGAAGTTAGCAGTGGTTTCTGCCTGTGTGCCATCATGATAACCAAGGCAGTGTGGAATCCAGGTTCAGTGATTCAGGTGGTAGGTGGTGAAGCCTGACTCTGGAACCCACAGGCCTACCCATCCGTCGGTGCTGCCTTCCAGTCCTCAGGACCCTTCCTTCTGAGTCATCAGCAAACATGACTAGGAGCCTCCCACACTCTACATTTTCACATTTCACTGTGCTTCCAAATGTGAACATGTAGTAACATAACAGATAAATATGTACTTTTTTAACACAAGAAATGTTTATTTCAGACATGCAAATAAAATTCCCCTTGTTAGTTGTTAGTTTCTTCTGTAATGAATTTGAGAAATTTTCAATTCACTTGTAGCTCCTCTGAAACAAACAGTATTGTAAAAGAAGGTATACCATTATTTTGAACCCAACAACAAATATTTAAAAATACAGTGGATTTGTTGCCACAATTGACCACATAAAAATTATATACAATATATAAAATGTTGCCCTGGTTAATATGTAGGAGCCATTTAATTTTTAAAAATGGAGGATGCAGTTAACTATGTGTGTTGGGTCCAACTCATACCAGATTTGCAAGAGTCAACTGCTAATTTTTCACAGTCTTATAAAATATGCTGATATCATATATCAGCTAGATGGCCGTGGTAGGAGTATTTACATCATGGGAATCGGCAAAAGCTAGAAAAAAAGGGCTTTTTTTCTTCGGATAACTGGCCGTTAAACATTTACCAGCATAACACTATTTCAGTAGGTCTTGTATCCCAAACCAAACACACACATTTCCCTTAAAAAGAAAGACATTTAAAAAGAAAGACATTTTAAATAGTACATACATTACCAAGACTGGCACATTAAATAGAATGTTAATCACAGTATTGACTTAACTTTAATGACCGAATTCTTGCCAGTAACCAAAAATGTGGATTAGACACACAGAATTTATCTCTCAGCTATTAGGTATAGAAATAATTATTTCTGTAGTCCAAGCCCCTAAAGCTAAATGCAGGATGAGAAAAAAAGTGCCCCCAGGTCCTCTCTCTGATAGTCCCAGAATGCAAATCACAAGTCTAGATGTTTAATAACTCCTCTGGCAACAGAGCGAGCATGTGAAGTGTGTCTGGGGCAGGTCTGATAAGTTAGTATCAAGCTTCTAAATCTTCTGTCTTTGACTCTTGTCTCAAGCATTTCCTAAAAGCAAGTAGCATTTGGAATTTTCTAGCATTAAATAGGTGTGGAATTCTCCCAATTAGATTGAGATTATTCATACAATTGCCCTATTGACCCTTTCTCTAAAAGTGATAAGCAAGAAACTCTACTCACTTCAGTGATGGCTGCAGTTTCAACTTTTGAGTAAATGTGTTTGATGGTGTTTTAATTACCTGCTCCCTGTTTATTAAACCCAACTGTTGGTGGGCAGTAATTCCATTCAGAATCACAGAAAGAATACTACTTTGACCCTGGGAACAGGAACCTTGAATGCTGTGATAATCCGAGTGAAAGTGTGTAGCCCAACGTGGCAGAGACACGGTCGTGGTGACCAGCACTGGAAGGATGTGGGAGCAGAGTTTTCCAGGGCTTTCGGGTCATCCCAGTAGAACCTGCAGGCCTTTGGTGACTCCAGATGACTCTTTCCTGTGTTTTCACACGTTCCCCTTCTTCAAAACTTACATTGAATCCCCAGCTCTCCAAAGCTACCCAGGAGCTTTCCCTAAAGACCCCTGTGACTCCTAGTGAAAGGGCAGAGAAATAGCAGGTCTCCATGTGGACCTGTCCCCTCAGTCCCAGAGGAGTGCAGAGGAACCTGGGCTGGGGGCGTTTAGGATTTCAGCTCAGGACAGGCTCCGTCCTGAATTCCCACCATGACAGCCTGGGGCCCTCATGCTCTCAGGTCCAGAAAGGACAAAGCCAGCTCTCTTTAATAAGTTCTGTACTGTGCGTGTACAAAGCAGTTGTGAGGGGTGTGGCCTGTCCCTTTATACCAGTTAGAGCAAGTGTGGACGTGGTGACTGACCGACCACATTAGCAAGCAGAGTGAATCAATTCTCCATTTAATGGCATCAATTTTACTCATACGTCGGTGTGCGCTCCTGAGTAAAAGTGCAAAGGGTGGAGTTACTTTGATATATTTTGTCTCTGTCACAGCCCCACCCTCTGGGAATACACTGTACAGCGATACTGCGCTCTGTCTTCAAGGACACGCGCTGTCCCTTTTCAGAACCTCAGTCACAGAAGCTGCATCTCACCTGAAGGCTGGGCTGCGCAGTGTCCCCGGTCCATCCAGTGAGTCTCTCCCTGGGCAGTGACCGACCTGTCCTGTATGTGACTGCCCTCCCTGAATGCTTCCGAACTCCCATCGCACAGCAATCCCATTAAGTCAGGGAGGGAGTCTGCCTGCTCCTCTGAAGCATGGCTTCCTTAGAACAGTTTCCCCTCATCATCTGAGTCAGAATCACCTGAAAGAACTTACTAAAAATGAAGACCATGGACACTTCAATAACCTAATAAATCATAATTATCCTGCCCTCCGAGAGTGATTCCTGGATGCACTAAAATTTGAGACCTCCGTGCTTTAGGCGAACACAATTCTGTAGGTGTTCTTTGAGGCAGTGTTGATGGAAGTGAGGGAACGGGCTTTATGGACAAATTGAGGAAGAGCATCCCAGGTAGAGAAAGTGGTTTGATTTCTGCCAGTAGCTTCAGTGCCATCCTGCTGAACATCCAGAAATTTCTACTGGCATGAAAAAGACAGTAAAGCCTTTTGTTCCTTAAATTGGCCTCACTGGTGAGAAGATCTAGGGTTGGTGGTGAGCTAAGCTCCAACCACGAGGTTTCCATCACTGTACAGGCGGGTCAGTGTTACCCCAGACCCTGCACTGTGAGGCAGGCAGGGGTGGTTTGGGGATGTTCAGAACTTTTGAGAGGGCAGCGAAAGGAGGGTTGTGATCAGGGAAAACTTGCCCTTGTTACACACACTTGCAGAAAGTCTCTTTCTTGTGTCCCAGGTTTCCCGAGCGTTGCTGTTCTCATCAGACAATCTTATCTAATTAACATCTATTTTCACTTCTTTATGCAGTAATCAGCGTTCAATTACCGGAACCCAGCTGCTGGTGCTAAAAAGTACTGAAAAAATATTCATACATTAAATCCTTAGATGCCCTCCCAGTCTCCTAAACCAAGACAAAGGAGTTTCATTCCTTGACTTGCCCCCTTTCCTTTCCCTACAAGCCTCCGCTCCCTTTTTATAGATCCTTTCGTGACTTTGGTTCCACGCCAGGACCCATTATTGAAGGCCAGTCAGAAGAGGGTCAAAGGAAAGAGTGAAAACGGATGTGAGCACTACCAGAAGCTTCCATCTAAGGGAGCAAGAGACTTAAATATTTATATGGCACAATCTTTTCCATTTGGCTTTAAGGAATCAAACTAATGTCGAAGAGCATTTTATGTAAAGTTAATACGCATGTATCTGTGGCTACAGAGAACTTCAGCCTCCAGAGGAGAACTGTTGTCATCAGTTAGCACGGGCTTTGCGTTAGTTTTATGAGTGACTTGGCCACTGAACTCCTTCCCCAAAGGCCTTCTAAACAAACTCAACGGACGCTTAATTAAATGGCTAATTACTTTGATAATGATTAATTTTTACAAGGTCAAATTTCTAATTCTGTCAGATTATTTTTCAAGTTCAGTATGTACATTTTGTCATACTTTGGCCACCTTAAGTCTTTGACTGAGTGGAGAAGGGGATGGGAAGGGAGAGAAAGAAAAAGGGAGGGAGGTAGGAAGAGATGGAGAGAGAGAGGAAGGAAAATGGAAGGAAGAGAAGATAGATTGTGGCCTTTGATATGACTGATGTGAAAAATACACTGTAGGTATAGGACTTGGGGGCGCGACTGCTGTTTCAAGTCTAAAGAGAGGAGCGGAAGACAGGATTTGTTAAGGCTTGCTTCCTATGTGCCAGCTACTTTATGCACTTCCAGTCATTTAAAAATCTTAATATCTAGATCTTTCAGCTATTTCTTATCCTTGACATTAGGAAACTGAGGCTCCCTGAGTTTATATGCCACGATTAACATAGTTATCACTAGTTGCAAGACTAGGCACTGGAACCAGATATGATTGTCCAGAATTCCCTGTTCCTTTCCCACGTTATCTAGTTTCATGACCCGCTTCTGTCTCCGTAGCATACCATTATGTCTGTGATTTCTTTTTTTAATCTAGTTTTCAATTACAGTTGACATACAGTATTGTATTGGCTTCAGCTGTACCACATAGTGACTAGACATAAGTAAAACTTACGAAGTGATCACCCTGATAAGTCTAGTACCCACCTGGCACCACCCATAGTTACTACAATATTATTGACTGTAGTTCTTATGCTGTGCTTTACAGCCCTGTGGCTTGCTTTTATATAACTGGCCATTTGTACATCTTAATCCCTTTCAACACTTCACCCATCCTCCAACCCCCTCCCATCTGGCAACCATCAATTTGTTCTTTGTAGTTAATTTCCATTTCATTTGTTGGCTTATTTTCTAGAGTCCACGTGCAAGTGAAATCAGCTGGTAGTCATCCTTCTCTGTCTGACACTTCACTTAGCCTAATACCCTCTAGGTCCATCCGTGTTGCCATAAGTGGCAACATTTCATTCATTTTATGGCTGAGTAATACTCCATTGTATATATGTACCACTTCTTCTGTATCCATTTGTCTATTGATGGACACTTAGGTTACTTCCATATGTTGGCTATTATAACTAATGCTATAATGAACATGGGGGTGCATACATCTTTTCAAATTAGTGTTTTGGATTTCTTCAGATAAATACCCAGAATTGGAATCACTGGGTCAAAAGGCAGCTCCATTTTTAATTTTTTGAGGCACCTCCAAACTGTTTTCCATAGTGGCTGCACGGGTCTGCATTCCCACCAGCAGTGTAGGAGGGTTTCCTTTTCTCCACACCCTCGCCAGCACTTGTTTATTAATTTGTTGATGGTAGCCATTCTGACAGATTTGAGGTGATATCTCATTGTGATTTTAATTTGCATTTTTCTGATGAGTAGTGATGTTGAGCATCTTTTCATAGGTCTGTTGGCCATCTGTGTCTTTTGGGGAGAGACTTGTATTCAGGTCCTCTGCTCATTTTTTAATTGGATTTTTTTGGTGTTTCTTTGTATGAGTTCCTTATATATTTTGGGTATTAACCCCTTATCAGATGTATCATTTGGGAATATCCCCTGTTTAGTAAGTTGTCTTTTTGTTTTGTTGATGGTTTCCTTTGCTGTAGTTCCACTTATTTATTTTTTATTTTGTTTTCCTTGCTGGAGGAGACATATCCAAGTAACATTGCTAAGAGCAATGTCAGAGTTTGTTGCTTATGTTTTTCTTTCTAGGAGTTTTATGGTTCAAATCTTACATTGAGTTTCATCCACTTTGAGTTTATTTCTGTATTGTGGAAGAAAGTGGTCTAGTTTTATTTTTTTGCATGTATCTCTCCGGTTTTCCTAGCACCTTTTACTGAAAACACTGTCTTTACCCCACTTATTCTTGCCTCCTCTGTCATGTATTAATTGACCATATAGGCATGGATTTATTCCTGGGCTCTCTGTTCTGTTCCATTGATCTATGTATCTGTTTTTATGCCAATACCTTGCTGTTTTGATTACTACGGCCTTGTAGTATAGTTTGATATCAGGTAGCATGAAACCTCCACCTTTCTTCTTCTTTCTCAGGATTGCTTTGGTGGCCTTTTGTGATTCCATATAAATTTTAGGATTATTTGCTCTAGTTCTGAGAGGACTTCCATTATTATTTTTATAGGGTTTTATTGAATGTATAGATTGTTTTGGGTAGTATGGACACTTGAATGATGTTAATTCCTCCAACCCACTTATTTGTATGTTCCGTTTCTTTCTTCAGTGTCATAGTTTTCTGAGTACAGGTCTTTTACATCCTTGGTTAAATTTATCCCTAGGTATTTTATTCTCTTTTATGCAATTTTAAGTGGGATGTTTTAAAATTTCTCTTTCTTGACAGTTGGTTGCTGACTCCAAATCTTTGAACATCAACTCGGCTTCCAATTATAAAACTGTTAACATGAAAATAGCACAGTCCACTGTATGAAAGTTCTGACACTGGAGCTCAGAACAAGAATTAAGTGAAAGACAATGTCTTTCCTCTGGGGTTAATAGAATTAATAAGCACCACTCTTCCCACAGCAAAAACAGAACCCAAAAATCAATCTTTCTCTTGGGGTTAAAATGCAGACACCTTACCGTTACAGTCTCTTCTGGCTGCAAAGATAGCAAAACTCCCAAAAGGCAAGAGAATCTGTTTAATTCTGGCTCCAGACCTCTTACTTGATCTTAGACAGTTGTTTCCCTAAAACTAGATTAATCAATGAACATCAAAGAAATATATTTTTCTTCAGATTTACATTGAAAGCACTCAGTTTCGAGATCCACATCCAGCAGAATAGTTATAACAGAACCTGTGAACCCAAGGATAATGCCAGCCTGTGACTAGCACTAAGAAACTCTACATGCTGCCAGGGTAGTAGCCATATACAGGGGTCCCCCAAAAAAACAGACACACTTTAACAGCTGATAGCTCAATTTTGAAAATGAAATGTATTTTAATAAACACTGCCTTTATAATTATTCAAAGTGTGTGTATACATTTTTGGGGATGCCCTATATATTTCTTTGCCTGGGATGGCCATGTTTTTCACCTTTTGTCCAGAATTATTATGGAGAGTGCCCCCACCCTTCTCAGAAGTTCCCCAGTTTGGATGGTATAGTCTATGGTCACTCCACCTATAAAAAAACCTACATCACCAGAGCAGACACAGAATTACCTCCCTACCACCTTGGATTTCGCCATGTTGAGAACATGTAATATTAATATATAAGACTTCAATAAAGCTAAAATCAATAAACTATATAATAAATTCTGCTTATATAATTTATAAAACATGTTGAAAGATAGCACTTGTTTCTCTGCTATGGCAGTTCTGTATTTTTGCAAAGATGGGCAGAGGAAACATAAGTAGGTTATGGAGTCAATTACAGACCTGGGTTAGAATCCTAACCCAGCCACTTACTACAGGAATGGCCTTGACCTGGTTGCTCAGATCTCCCCATGCCTTAATTGCATATTCTGATAAGGGGATAGAAATGCTACTACCTACCGCCCAGGGTTGTTTTCACCAGAATAACTAAGGCTTTAGAGCCAGACAGACCTTAGTTTAAGATTTGATGGTTGACAAAGGGGACTGGGGGTTGGGAGTCTGTGTGGAAAATGTGAAGGGATTAAGTAGTTCAAATGGCAGTTACAAAATAGTCACCGGGATGTAAAGTACTGTATGGGGAATATAGTCAATAATATTGTAGTAACTATGTATGATGTCAAGCGGGTACTGGAAATATTAGAGGGAACACTTTGTAAAGTATATAATTGTCTTACCACTATGCTTGTAAACCTGAAACTAACAAAAAATAACACTGTACCCTGACAAGTTTGGCCCAGTGGGTAGAGCATCGGCGCACACACCAAAGGGTCTCAGGTCCAATTCCCGTTCAAGGCCGTGGACCTGGGTTGCAGATTCCATCCCCGGCCCCTGTTGGGGTGTGTGCAGGAGGAAACTAGTGATGTGTCTCTCTCCTTTCCACTCTCTAAAAAAAAAAATCAATGGGAAAAAAATAATGTTCTCAGGTGAGGATTAACAAAGTATATAATAATAATATGGCATGTAAGCTGCAACTGAGAAATAGAATAAAAATAAAATAAAGACCCTAGTTTAAATCACACTTCTACCACTTCTTTGCTACATGACCTTGTACAAGTAAATTTAACCTAGAGACTCAGTTTCCCATCTATAAATGGTAACAAGAACAGTTCCTATCTCAGAGAAGGTGGTTTTGAGGACTGAATAATAAAATGCATATAAAGTAACCATGTCAATGATTTTATTATTTTAAAATATAATATGGGAAGATATCTAATAAGGCCTAAAAGTAATTTATATCAGAAATTTAGTTAATATTGCCTTTATTTCTGGCCACACAGTATAAGCTACTAACAGGCTACTTGAAATTAGTTTTCTTATCTGAAAACCAAACTAAACTTTCACCTGGTTTTAAATACTTGAGTGAAGGTTTCACATAAGCATAATGTGTGAATTATACCCCTGAAGTTGCTGAGTTAAGACTTCAAATGCCATTGCTTTCTATAAAATGAAGTTAGAATTGCCAGAATGATTTCCTTATGTAAGCTCTTTTATACTCTTTCTGAGCTCTTTCACACTTTATCTGTTTTTCACCTTCATTTTTAGTTGTGAACGTCTGTTTGCTGAGCCATTTATTGGTTTTCTTTCAAGACAATTTATCCAGATGAGGATAATTAGCATGTATATTGCATGAAGGTAAACATAATATTTAAGATAATGTGATTCTCTATGGTTACAGAAATATTTACCAAAATACAAATAAACTGGCATATACAGGGGTGGACAAAAGTAAGTTTACACTTGTGAGTATGCAAAACAGTCTATTCTTGTATTTATTAATTATTGTATCACTTTTCACATGAACAATTGTAAACCTACTTTTTCCCACCCCTGTATATATAAGCTTCCCTAGTATGTGTGTATCCGTGCTATATATAAAGTGTATATATGGTGTACGTATGTACTTTTGTGTACATACACATATATGTAATCTCCAAGGGGACACATAGGTACCAACTCAAACTCACATATATATGGTGTCCCAAAAAATGTATACACACTTTAACAGCTGATAACTCCTTTAATTTTCACTCCTTTTCAGGTTTAACTGATTTGAAATAATGAGTGAAGCCAGATTAAGCTTTGGACAAGGAAAATTTATCCTAAAATGCCACTAGACTTTTTTTTATGGGGATACATAAAATATAAAGTTTACGTACAAAACCAGCAAATTGAGGGTGCACAAATACCAAACAAAGTGATTCTTGATATTTGTGATTCCACTGCTTCATGTCATCAGCAGTGCCTGGACCAGAATGGTCATCAGTTTGAAAACAGGCATTCACAGAAAAAGTATTCATTTCTATAGATTTTTAAATTTTGAAAATAAACTGTATGTTAATAAACACAGACTTTATAACCATTCAAAGTATATATACAGCCTGTCCCCAAAAATGTACACACACTTTGAATAATTATAAAGGCAGTGTTTATTAAAATACATTTCATTTTCAAAATGTATAGAATCAACTGTTCAAGTGTATATACATTTGGGGTGGACACTGCAGTTATCAGCTCTATGTATACATTTTCAACTGAAAGAAATAAACTGAGAAACCAAACAGGATGTGAATTCTCTGTTCCATTATTACAAATAATTCAATTGAAAGACAGAAGACTATTAATACTCTGTAGGGATTGCTTCCAAGCACCAAGATGAAAAGAGATTCCAAGACTGCCCTGAGAGGCGGGTGTTAGAGGAGAAGGAGGGAAGCGGTGGAATGTTGAGAGTGTAGACAGAGGGCTTCTGTGCAAGCCCCCACTCCAGCATTCCTTAGACATTTGACTCTAAGAAGTAATACTTTGTCTTATTGATCTTCTGGAATCCTGATAAGTGATCAGAAGTGAAAAGTCCATTGTATAAGTCTTTAATATATTCCCAAAGTATGAGGTGCATTCCAATGTGATACTGTGATTTTAGGAGGTGCAGAATGTTGGGTAACACTGAAATAGTGAAGATAAAGCTATTCATTTTTAAGTTTACCATCAATCTCTGATTGCAATGAAGAGCAAGACTTCACTTTAACACCTCTTTAATCCTGGCCATTTTCCCAAATGGAGAATCTCTGGTTCAGATCCTTAAAAGGTAAGAATGTTTAGCTAGAACATAACATTATTTTGTTTTCATTGTAGATATATTTTAAATTACTTTTCATTTGTTACTTTCCATTCTGATTTTCCATTTTAAATTGTAAATTGTTACTTCTAAGAGTATTTAGGTTTTAAAAATGAGTTGAATTAAAAAAAATAATAGTGCATGACAAAAGCCATGACTGGTGTCAAATGGCTGGCATTTTTGAAAACACTGTGCTATTATTACCTATCGATAAAGGGTTACCACTTTCTTTGCTTAAGGTACTGTGTTGAGCAAGAGCCCCATTCTCCAGCTTTCTCCCTTTAGGACACAAATTGGCATTAAAAAGCACATTCGTATATGAAAAGAGCTACCGCACACATCAGACAGGCGGAGGCTGTTGTGCGGTTGCCTGTCTAGCGCCTGGGGCTTGAGCCCTTTCTTTCCACTGACTTACGCACCGCGGTTGAGAACTGCTGTTCCAAAAAGGCGCAGAGGTGCCCCCTCAAAGGGTATGGGTTCCAGTGGAACAGATAAGACGTGTGCATACGTAACAGGCGGTAGGAAACAATAAGGTAGTGGCAAAGCACTATCATATTCACAAGGGAAACAGAAACAGTTCTGCCCTAACTTGGTAACGCGGCCAATTAGAAAAATGCTGAAAGATGTGTCAGGTCAGGTCTGTGTATTAGTTACCCACTAGGACAGAGGTTTACTGTGATTGAATGGCAAAGGGTTGTCACGTTTTTCTGTTCTGTTTGTTCTTTCAAAATTAGGATAGTATAATGTGCATTGGAACGTTTTTTGGAAATGAACCAAAAAAAACAAGTTAGACTGATAGAATATATACCCATTACTTGTAACACAATTAGTCTTCTGTTTGATGCATATGGTTAATTTTCACTTAATTATATTCATAATATAGATCATTTATTTTATTTTTACATTTCCATCCTTGTATCCCCTCCGCTAGACCCATCAGCCTGTTCTCTGTATCTATGGGTCTGTTGATGTTTTAATTTATTTATTCATTTATTTTGTTTTAGATTCTACATATAAGTGAAATCATATGGTATTTGTCTCTGACTTATTTCACTCATCATAAGAGCTCTAGGTCCACCCATGTTGTTGCATATGGCAAATGTTCACTCCTTTTTACTGCTGAATAGTATTCCATTGTATATATGACCACAGCTTCCTCACCCATTCATCTGTTGGGGTGGGCATTTGGGTTTCTTCCATATTCTGGCTATTACTAGTAATGCTGCAGTGAACATAGAGAGCTGTGCATATATCTTTTTGAGCCAGTGTTTTAGTTTTCTTCAGATACCCAGAGGTGGAATTGCTGGGTCATATGGCAGTTCTATTTTTAATTATTTGAGGAATCTTCATACTGTTTCCCATAATGTCTGCACTAATTTACAATCCCACCAATAGTACAATAGTTCCCTTTTCTCCGCATTCTCACTAGCATGTGTTATTTGTTGCTTTATTGATGATAGCCATTCTGACAGGAGTGGGGTATGTCTATTCTGGGCCTCCGCCCATTTTTTGAATCAGACATATTATTTGTGAATTTCTCCTCCCATTCAATAGCTTGTCTTTTCATTTTGTTAATGGTTTCCTTCGCCGTGCAAAACTTTTTAGTTTGATATAGTAACATTTGTATTCTTGTGTTTCCCTTCCTTTAGGAGGAATATCCAAAAAGATATTATTAAGAGCAATGTCAGAGTTTACTTCCTGTGTCTTCCTGTTTTCTTCTAGCAGTTTTAACATTTAAGTCTCTAATCAATTTTAAGTTTATTTTTGTATATGGTGAAAATATAGGTACGAATTTATATCTTTTTTCACTTAACATTTTCCATGTAAAAATTTTCCAAGTTATTAAATATATAATCATAATTTTAATCCCTACATAATAGTCTAAGGAAATGAGCCACAGATAATGCAATTATTTCTACATGACTAGACATTTCTTTTTGCCATGTTTTATATTAAATAACATAATAAAATGTATCTTTGATGTTTAGAGTTATAACTTCATTCCAGTATAGGAAAATATTAACATCATTAACTTGTACTGGACAGAGTTTTCCTATTAGACCGCTGAGTGTCTGAGAATAAGAATTGCCTTGACTTATTTCTATGTCCTCAGCTCTGCCTTGCACAGAGAAGGTAACTAGTATGTGTTTAATATTCAATATAATTCAATACTTTTGATAGTTTTCCACTCTTTTATGGAGGGAATTCAAGCAATTAGTTGGCAGCCATTAGTTACTAAAAATAAGGGAAAGTCCCCACATATCTTTTAAAGTTAGAGGCCAAAATTTGTTCTGAGCATTTTAGGATGTAAAAAACTACAAGTTCTTGGTTAAACTAATCCAGGGCCTCCACATTGCCTGTCCCTAGAGGTGACCTACATCAGGAAAGGTCTTTAGTTTGTTATATACTATTTTTAAAAGCTTCATGTTGACTTCATTTTCTTATCTAAAAACGATAAAATTTCTGTCACCTAGGAATCTCATAATGACTTAGTATGAATTAAGAATAGGCACATAAATGGGAACTTCGGATGCAATTCTCTATCTTGCAAAGATAGAGACTTGCTTACATCAAGGAATGCTAAAGTTGAACCATAGTGTGGCAAGCTATGATTGTGGGGTTTTTTTTTTTGGGGGGGGGGAGGGTTGCATGTTAGAGAAACAAAGCTGAATCCAAAATTGCATCAGTGATATTTTAGATAAATGATAAATATTCTAGATGCCTAAATCCTTTTTGGAATAATTTATAAATAATACAAGCTTAAATATATACATAATAATAGATATTTAATATCAATTTGGCAGAGAATGGCTGCTTTCTTTTCCTCAGAGGTACATAGGTGTGCCTGCATGACTGAGTTCTGGCTAGTGAATATAGGCAGAAATTATGAGTGCTGCAGTCAGGTCTGATTCATGAAAACTCTTGCCCACAATCCTCTCTGTGTTTCTCCATATGGAATGGAAAGGATTTAAAGATCTAGAAGAGGGTGGAGCTGTAAAATGCATAAGCACAAGTCCCTCAGTTTTCACGGAGCAGAACTAATAAACTACTGATTTAAGCCACAGAGATTTCAGGCTTTATCTGTTCATTTCCAGAGTCTTCCAGATGGGATTTAAAACAGTATCTTGTCTGAACAGCTTTAAACAAGAAAGCAGCTAAAATGTCTAGGTGCCTTTGGCACCAACTAATTAAAACTAGGTAATCTCCAGAGAGATTCATTCAGGCATACCCACATTTCAAAGAGTCCACTTTTCTTAGAACAACAGGTA
Source organism: Miniopterus schreibersii (assembly GCF_964146895.1). Taxonomy (NCBI): domain Eukaryota; kingdom Metazoa; phylum Chordata; class Mammalia; order Chiroptera; family Miniopteridae; genus Miniopterus; species Miniopterus schreibersii. The sequence continues at coordinate 61,411,946 of NC_138111.1, read as the reverse complement.
AAACTGAGGACTCTGAAGGGAAACTACTTAACAGGATTCTCCTTCATTTGATCTTACTTGCCCGAGGGACACTGACTAATCTCACTGAGGAGAGGAGTTGGCCTCTGTGGTCACACCTTTCACCCAGACTGGCCTGGATGGAACTTGAGGACTGAACAACAATTACCACAGAAAGGAAGAATTTTTTTTTTACTCCAAATGAGAAACATATTTCATAACTTTTCCTAACTCTACCCTCAGAGAGATTTGAGTAACTTAGTAACAGGAATTTTTGCCCTTGGTTGTGGCTACCTCGGTTTTCTCATTTGTACTATGAGATACTTAAAAGACCTTAATGTCCACCCAGATGGATTAATCCAGTGCCTCCAAATTACCTAGGAGGTAACTACATCAGGAAAGGATTTTAGTACTTCCTTCAACTGAGAGATTTTATGTCTAAGATATCATTTGCAATATCCATGTTTCTCTAAATAATAATAATGATCGACAGGTAGGGCTCTGACTTTACATACATTAGTACATTTCATTCCCACAATAACCCTGTAGGATAGTGCCTATTATTCTCATTTTAGAGGTAAGAAAACAGAGTAAGAGAAGGTTAAGATTTAAACACATTTTTATTGTTGCTCTTGTCCATGGACCATATTCTGCCTTCCAGATTTGGCCAGCAGCATCTTATGCCAACTATCCTTCAATCATATTAATTTCTAAAAGACATCTCAAAGCTAGACAGAAACCACTTCCATCTTTGAAAGGTTTAAGTAGAATAGGCACACTATGTGTCCAAGTATTTCTAAGTAGGCCAAAAGGAGACCCCAAGCTGTGGAAGAGCAAATAATTTGCATTTCAAAGAGATCAAAATAAACAAGAACAGAGGGCTCTCCAGTTTCAGGAAAGACTAAACAGAAACTGTTAATGAATGACTTAGGACAAGCTTTGCTAATTGTTTACTAGTCACTTGAATACAAAATGAACTCATGTTTGGAAACAGATACAGTCCAGTGGAAAGGGGATTCAGAACTGTGAAAAAAGATACCAAAGCATAGCCCAGAGGGAAGGTGAGGAAATTTTAGGTTCTTCTCTATTTTTAAAAGGAAGCATTACTATAAAAATTGTTTTTATAAAATAGTCATATTTGATATCTGTTTGAGATGAGATGTATTGTATAAGAAAAGATGGAAGAAGTACAGGGTAAAGGCTAGGGCTCTGCCTTTGAAGTAAAAAAAGTCCTGCGTAGAAATATTGGCTCCATTATTAACTAGGACTAACCTTAGAAAAATGACTCCTCAAGCAAGAAGGGTGCTTCAACAGGACCTGTGGAATCCTTCAGTCTTCCACTATGGTTAAGGGCACATCATGACTTCTGTGTGACTTCTTCCTGGAAAATACAAATATTGAGCTCAATAGCCTCTTTTGTGGTAAAGGAAGTTGCTGCTGTATTACGACTATTCTGCATTGACAAGGGTTTTCTGGGCAAATGTGTGTTCCCCATGCTAAATGAGGGCAACACACATGAAAGAGCCAGTATTAGACTTACCTTAGGTCCTTTCAATAATTTCACCTTGGCAGGCAAGGGGGCCTCAGCAAATACTAGCTGGAAGTGAGCATTCCTGGGGACTGTGGAATGACTACCCAGCAAACCAGAACAGAGATTCACTCATCCAGATCAGGGGAATTACCAGTGAGACGTCTTTAGAGCCCCAGAAACTGCCCCATAAAAGGATTCAGCTTTAAAATCTGCCAGTCCCAGAGAGCACTAAGTTATCTATGACAGTTCCAGTTAAATAAGAGCTTTTCTGATCTCCATACCGCTCCTCAATAAATTACAAAGGGACAGTAGAGGGGGGAAATTAAGATGCTACTTGACTACGCCTACAAGTCCTGCTTGTTCAATTTACTAGTCGTATGACCATTTTATAGCAATTTCACACAGAATCTATCATTATCTATATAGGCTTCTAACCAAATGACGATTGCAAGCATCTAATAGTCTGTATCTAAGAAACTAGAAATCAAAATGCCATCTTCAGTTTTTTTCAGAAATGCTAATCTGCATATGGTTAGTTGAGAGGTACCCACAGTGGTGGGTAACTGTTCACCTATCTGCATGAGCCACTGAGTAATTTTATCATTGTATTTGTCATTTTTGTTTTAAAAATAATTTCATATAATTTATAAAACCCATTGGGTGCTCTCCTGATCTGGCTTTCATGTTGGCTCTTTCCACCTTGAATGTTGAGCCTTAATATTGAAAGTTTCCATTCCCTCCATACCAAAAGTTGAGTAGAGAGAAAAAGGTAAAAATACAGTGCTTTGGAGGATTACTGGAAATCATGTAGGAAGATAAACTGTATTCTGTAGAAAACAGTTCAAATCTAATGTTTCCTACCAGGTAGGGGATTTGGGGTTCATGCTCAGGTTCACATGGGTCCTTCAAAGAACCCGGTGACTCGAGGCTTGCTCACACTAAAATTGATTTCTCTTAGTTTTACACAACTTTCACAACCCTTCATTAATTAGTTTAGGCACAGACCAGTACTTCTGAATTTACAGTTTTGGACACCGGAAAGGTAAACCCTCAGGAGTATATTATTCGTTAAATCATTTCTCTTATTTTTTCCCGCCTTACCTCTCTCATCACCCACCTCTCTCCATCTGAGAAGTAACTTCACTGGGGGAGACTCCTATCATTAGCTAGTGTGAAGGTTTAAAGAGATTGCCGTGCTATCCATTTATTGTTCTGTGCCCTTGTTTAGCTGCAGTCAGAGAACTAAATTAATCATAGAATTCCCAGGCTAAGCAATTTATCAGTACTTTATCATCCATCAAAGCAGCTGTTTCTCTTCTAAACAGCACAGCCGTCACCTCTTTCCTTTCTTACTTGTGTTTTTGAAAATGGTGGCTGCCTGAAAATCTCCATTTCGCCATCTATTTCTCTTTATCCATGTCACCTGTTTGAGGGCCTCCTCTCCAGTGTCCTCCTAATCTGTCCCCAGAGGAACTCTGTCTTTCTCTGGCATGCTTTCTGCCTTGCTGGATATTGCTTCAGTTATCTCATAAAAATTATAATAGTGGCAGCCTTTATTTATGTGCTCAGCACCTGACATATACCACCTGTGATCCTTTCTGCTTTCTTTTCACAAATTAACAGGAGATGAGAATCGTCGATGTCATCGGCCTACCCATGGCCCACAGCTAACAAACGTCAAACTCAGAATTTGAGCCAGGTCTTTCTGGGTCCAGATCTTTTGCTATTTGTTCTTTCACATTGCTTCTTGAAGGCTGCTTCCTGAAGGTTTGTGTGCCTTTCACTCATAGAATGGACTGTCAACTAAAATACCCAGCCCACAAACAGCATAAGCATGAACCTCTCCAACTCACATGCTAATCACTGTGCCGGCGAGTCCCTCGCCAGGTCCCCACAGATTTCTGATTCCTGCTTTATTAATGAAGCGAAGTTCATCTTGTCAAACCTTGGTCACAGCTGGACATGATGAGAAAGCTTTGATTGCAAGACTTCTACTGATGGCGAAAGCTAAACGGAGTCAGCAGTTTGCCCTTCTGGACTAAAACTGAGAAATATCTGTGATGAGAATAATAAAGCACAACCTTCCTACAGTTTCCAAACTGCACCAGAGACCTCTGAGGAGCTACGGCCCAAAGGTAGAGCGGGCAGGGACCCCAGACCCCAAGGCAGCGTGTCTGCTGCCTGCTTACCGAGCACTTAGCCACCCTTCTCTGCGATCGTCCTTCACTTTGGAACCAAAATAACCAATTTTTAAGGGGGAAAAAATGATAGATACTATGCACCTAAGTTGAGCTGCTTTCTGGTTAAGTTGTGGCTGTGATTGAATTAGGCACTGTCATTTCCATGTTAGACGCATTCAGGGCCAGATTCAGGGATTTCAGCAATAAAAACGTTTTCCTAAACCATGACAGAAAGAGGATGCCAGTGTTCTCCTTATCTAACTAGTGATGTGTAGATTGAACAAACACTGCCGGAAAAGACTGCACTCTCCAGTGGAATTTTTAAAAAAAAAGCTTACTCTTTACCATCAATTTAAAATAAACTGAAATGCACAGAGTGTGTAATAAACATGTATCTTGAACATACAGAGCCATATAATTGTAATAGGAAAAGTATTTGAAAAATATTATTTTAAGAAGTGTAAAACCATTAATCTGCCTAGGGAACCCACACATTTTGACCCCGTGACAGACATATATGAGGGAACCAGAAATTCCAGGTTTTGTTACTGCTATTAAACTTGCCCTCTCAGCGAATGACCAGGTCCCATCCACGTGACAAAGGCAGAAGTCATCTTTGCCTCTTTCTCTCCTCGCAGCCAATCCTCAACTAAAGCATTTCTATTGTGCTTCAAAACCTCTCTGGATCTGCCCGTTTCCCCGAGCCTACTGCTATGGCCCTGATCGGGAGCACTTTTATTCTGGCTTGAATGAATGCAACAGCTCTGAGTTTCCAGCTTTTCCCTCCTGCAAGTCTATTTTTCTTGCTGCAGTCAGATTACTCTTCCCCAAATGTAAATATGATCATATCACTCTTTTCATAAAACACTTTAATGGCCGGTCATTGCCCTCAGGGTGAAGTGCACGCAGCTTATCACAGTTTCCACACCCCTCGTGAATCATTCCCCTAATTAGCGCTTTGGCCTGTACCCTCTCCTGCTCCTGCTCCAGCTGACTATACAGCGTATTCTCCGTTATTTCCATGTCTGCGCACACTGTCCACTGTGCCTAGAATACACGCCTCGTTCCACCAAGATCGGGGGGAGAGATAAATGGAAATATACTGTTGCGGGGCTACTATGTATTTTACACGAAGCAATTTGATAACTAAGTAGATTGTAGTAAATTAAAGATGTATACCATAATCCCCAGACCACCAAATAATGTAAATAAATATATAGGAAATGAAAACAAATTTAAATGTAATGCTAAAATATAATAATTGATTAAAACAAGACAATAAGGGAGAAAGGAAAAAATTCAAGCAACAAATAGCAAAATGGCATACCTAAATGCAACTATATTAGTAGTTATATTCCGTTTAAATGGACAGAGCAATCTAACAAAAGGCAGAGATTGCAAAAATCATTAGACTGACTCAAAAGCAAAAGCTAGCCACTTGCTGTCTATAAGAGGAGCTGTTTAACTACAAAGACACATAGGTTGAAAGTAAAAGGATGGAAAAAGGTATACCATGGAAACATGAAGCCGCTCAAGTGGCTGTATTAATCATTCAAGGGGACCTGAAGACAAGGACTAGTACTAGGCACAAAGATGAACTCTTTATAGCGATAAAAGATCAATACATCAGAAACTGAACATGTGCTTAATAGTTGAGCTTCAAAACCCATGAAACAAAAACCTATGACACTTAGGGAAATAGACAAACTTACATTCATAGTTGGAGATTTTAACAGGTATTTCTCAGTAGCTGATAGAATGAATATCTTTGGAAAAGTTAATAAGGATTTGGAAAATCTGGACAACACCATCAACCCTATTAACCTTAATGACTTTTACAGACCATTGCATCCCAGACAGCAACTACACCTCTATTTCAAGTGCACATGGAGTAGTCACCAAGATTGGTTTCATATTGGTCCATAAAACAATCTCAGTAGATTTCAAACGATTGAAATTTTGCAGAGTATGTTCTCTGACCACAACAGAATTAAATTATAAATAAAAAAGACTCTAGAAAAGACCTAAATACTCAGAAATAAGGTAACTCAGTTCCAAACCATCCATGATTCAAAAAAAGTAAGCATAAATTAGAAAAATGTTTTGGCTAGAATGGTAATCTTTAAATATATAGTAAAATTTGTGAAATGCAGTAAAGCAAAGCATGGGGGATATTTGGAGTTTTAAAAGCTTGTATTAGAGAAACAAGGTCTAAAATCAATGAAATAGGTTCTGCCATAGGGAAATAAGTAAATGAAAAGAGCAAATTGAACCCAGAAGAACCTGTATCAAATATAGGTGTATATTGAATTATTTCCTTATGATACGCCTCTAGGGGAAAAAAGGTCATGAGACTTACCCACGTTTGGAGGTGATGGATATAATATTGCGTAAACTGTGTTGATGACTTCACAGGTGTGTATATTTATCCCCAAACTCAAGTTGTATGCCAATCATACCTCAATAAAGTGGTTATAACAAATTTTTAAAAATTAACAAAGACAAAAAATGATTCAAAGAGATGAACATGTTGAATGTTGATATATTTAAATTTAATATATTAATTAACCTCCTCATTGTTGTATCTGAACCTCCAGAAGGCTGTACCAGTTTTACATTCCTTCCATCGGTCCCTGCTGCCCTTGTTAATTCTAAGTAAAAATGATTATTGAACTTTGCCCATGTGACAGGTAAAAGTGATATACCGGTTGTTTTAATTTGCATTTTTTTGCTTCTTAGTGAAGTTTGTGATCTTTTCAGATATTTATCAACTGCTTTTAATTGTTATTACATTCACCTCTTCTCCTTAATAAGAGCCATTTATTTAGTAGTATCTTTAATCTCTTATGTATTATGAGTCTAAAATATAGTCTCCAGTTTAGCAACTGCCTTTGTGTGTGTGTTGTTTGCTTGCTTGTTATACTATTATTTTTTAAATGAATAAAATTGAAAAGATGGTTGCTTTCTCTCATGATTGCTAGCTTTAGTCATAGAAAATGCTTTCCAACTCTATTAAAAAAATTATTTTTTCTAATACATTATTTTTTCTTGCATTTTAATTCTTAATTTACGTGGAATTTACTAGAATTTGTTTTATTAAAGTTTATGTGCAGATCTTTCTATTAAAATATATAGTATATCCCCTTTTAGGTAGGTTCTGCCCTATTCTGTGTATTTCTTATTAAATTTATTCTAAGGAATTTTTTTCAGAGAGGCTGTTACTGAAATAATTTTGACAATAATATTTTCTGTGTTTTATATATAAAATTATATTTTATAATGTTAATTTACTTAATTCTCCTATTCTAATTTTTCAGTTGATTTCCTTTGGTTTTCAAGACAAGACATTAATTTGATCTATGAACAATAATAGTTTTACCACATCTTTTTCAATAATTATAATTCTCATGTTATTATGTAATTGATTTTGCCAGCACTTTCTATGCCTTCCCCTTGTTTCTACATTTTTCTTTAGATGTAGATAGATACAGCTGCACATAGACATATATGTAAACACTGATTAGAGAACTATACTCTTATTAATTGTTCTTTTATAATTCAGGAGTAAAACTGAAGTTCATCAAATACTTTTTTTATCTGAAAATATTGTTTTAAACTTCCCTTGTGAGAGAAGGGGTCTGTGGCTGAAGTGCAGGGAGGCGCAGTAACTTATCCAAGACCCGCGGCTGCTGCCGGAGGCCCTGGGGTTGCGGTTGGGAGGCGCGGGGGCCGAGCCAGGGCCCCCCCACTGTGCCGCTGCCTTGCTGGCGCCCCTTTACCTTCCCACGTCCTGACCCCACTTTCCGTCTTCTCTGTCTGCCCCCCCGCAGGCCCGTGACCGAGCTGCCGAGCAAGAGGGGGAGTCATGCTTCACACGGCCATGCCATGCTGGCAGCCGTTCCTGGGTCTGGCCGTGGCCTTGGTCTTCATGGGGCCCACCCTCGGCTGCCCTGCCCGCTGCGAGTGCTCTGCCCAGAACAAGTCCGTCAGCTGCCACAGGAGGCGACTGGTCGCCATCCCCGAGGGCATTCCCATCGAGACCAAAATCTTGGACCTCAGCAAGAACAGGCTGAAAAGCGTCAACCCGGAGGAATTCGTGTCATACCCTCTGCTGGAGGAGATAGACCTGAGTGACAACATCATCGCCAATGTGGAGCCAGGCGCGTTTAACAACCTCTTCAACCTGCGCTCCCTCCGCCTGAAAGGCAACCGCCTGAAGTTGGTCCCCTTGGGGGTGTTCGCGGGGCTGTCCAACCTCACCAAGCTTGACATTAGTGAGAATAAGATTGTCATCTTACTGGACTACATGTTCCAGGATCTGCATAGCCTGAAGTCTCTGGAAGTGGGGGACAATGACCTGGTTTATATATCACACAGGGCCTTCAGTGGGCTGCTCAGCTTGGAGCAGCTCACCCTGGAGAAATGCAACCTAACAGCAGTACCAACAGAAGCCCTCTCCCACCTCCGCAGCCTCCTGAGCCTGCACCTGAAGCATCTCAATATCAACACTATGCCTGTGTATGCCTTTAAAAGATTGTTCCACCTGAAACACCTAGAGATTGACTATTGGCCTCTCCTGGACATGATGCCTGCCAATAGCCTCTACGGTCTCAACCTCACCTCTCTCTCAATCACCAACACCAACCTGTCCACAGTACCCTTCCTTGCCTTTAAACACCTGGTCTATCTCACCCACCTGAACCTCTCCTACAATCCCATCAGCACTGTTGAAGCAGGGATGTTCTCTGACCTGATCCGCCTTCAGGAGCTTCATATAGTGGGGGCCCAGCTCCGCACCATTGAGCCTCACTCCTTCCAAGGGCTCCACTTCCTTCGCGTGCTCAATGTGTCTCAGAACCTACTGGAAACTTTGGAAGAGAATGTCTTCTCCTCCCCTAGGGCTTTGGAGGTCCTGAGCATTAACAACAACCCACTGGCCTGCGACTGCCGTCTCCTCTGGATCCTGCAGCGGCACCCCACTCTGGAGTTTGGTGGCCAGCAGCCCATGTGCGCTGGCCCCGACACCATCCGCGAGAGGTCATTCAAGGATTTCCATAGCACTGCCCTTTCTTTTTACTTTACCTGCAAAAAACCTAAAATCCGTGAAAAGAAGTTGCAACATCTGCTGGTGGACGAAGGGCAGACGGTCCAGCTAGAATGCAACGCTGACGGGGACCCTCAGCCTGTGATTTCCTGGGTGACACCTCGAAGGCGTTTCATCACCACCAAGTCCAATGGAAGAGCCACCGTGTTGGGTGACGGCACCTTGGAAATCCGCTTTGCCCAGGATCAAGACAGTGGGATGTATGTTTGCATTGCCAGCAACGCTGCTGGGAACGACACCTTCACAGCCTCCCTCACTGTGAAAGGCTTCACCTCAGACCGCTTCCTCTATGCCAACAGGACCCCTATGTACATGACCGACTCCAACGACACCATTTCCAATGGCACCAACGCCAACACTTTCTCCCTGGACCTTAAAACAATACTGGTGTCTACAGCCATGGGCTGTTTCACATTCCTGGGAGTGGTTTTATTTTGTTTCCTCCTCCTCTTTGTGTGGAGCCGAGGGAAAGGCAAGCACAAAAACAGCATTGACCTTGAGTACGTGCCCCGGAAAAACAATGGTGCTGTTGTGGAAGGGGAGGTGGCTGGACCCAGGAGGTTCAACATGAAAATGATTTGAGGGTCTACCACTCACCCGTGCATCTGTGTCATCGTCGGTAACCGGTAGGACAGCCTGGCACAGTCATCACTAGCTTAGTGCAGCTGCCCCTGTGTCAAAGCAGGGCCTGGGAAGCAGGACGACTGCTTCTTGGAGACTCTCCACCTAGAGGCAGGCGGGCGTGTGTCAAAGCCCTTCACACAGTGGGATACTAATTGTTTGCATTGCAAATATTGGCATTCTGGGGATCTCAGTAAGGAACCTGAACCTTTGGCTCATGCTCATGGATGGTTATTCAACATTTTCTACCACTGCAGAAACAAACGAAGAAATTAAAAGGAACAACCTACAATGTAGGATTTACATATTAAAAAGACGCATTTGTCTAAATATACTCTACAGAAAAATTTGTATCTATGATTACCCCTTATTAAACCCTTGCATCATACCATACTGTTGGTTCGACACCACAAAGAAATCAATATATTCTTTACTCTTCCTTTTTTTTTTTGAAACATATATGCTGTCTATGTTTTAAAGCAATATGAATGAGAGGTTATGCTTTGAGTTACCACTATAGATCCAAGTGTGATTTCACCTTCCTTTACATACAGGTAGCCCTGAGGCTAGATCCCCGGAGCTGTGGGCGGGCGGAGACATGTTGAAAGATGCATTTGTCCCATGCAGGACCAGCCAAGAAACAGGACCCCAGGCAAAACTGCTCAACTCTGTTAACTTCTGTTACTATAAATAAAGGCATGTGCCTAGTTTTGATACAGAATGGAATATTTTTTATACTTGTGATCTCACACTGGACCAGTTTACTGTAACAAAGCCCTTGGTTTCTCCAGAAGGTGGTAGACCACTAGTTGTACCTGTAAAATGCAAGGTAGGTGGTCAGAATGAAAATGACCCATTGAAAGACAACTTGATTTTACTTCTATCAGTTGCTACTAATGGGTTAATAGAAGATGAAAGGGGATGTGATTGTTATATAGTATACTCATGGGGTAATAGTCGCCTCGTAGCTAACGTCAAGAATTCAGATGTTCAAAAGCTCTCTGGATAGAGTTGTTCTCAGATGCCAGCACCAACCAGGGTGACCCATGCATAACATGATGTTAATAAGAATCTGTTGAAAACGATGGTAGCTGTCTGAAGACTGGATTGTTGCCAAAGGAAACATCTAGGCACCCTGATGATGTCTATTCAAGTACTCGAGACAAAATACTACTTTGAATGGGCAACATCAGGGTTTGTCCCTCCTTCCTTCCTAAGTAGATAATTGGTTTTTATTTTGAAAAGTATCCTGTGTAGACCAAGAGGAATCTGTCGTGTTTTTAAAGATGTGAGGAAAAGGTGGATTAAAAAGTACTTATCAAATTTTTTCCTCAAATTAGGAAAAATTAAGATAATACCCCTATAGATATGTTAAATTGTGCTGGCACTTTTACCCCACTAACCCAAGGATATTGCCAATTCAATTTGTATTAATGATTGTTACTCAAAGTTAAAATATTGTAGTTTTTTGCATGTGTGTTGTTTTTTTTTAATGGTATCATGCCATTGCCACTAGTGATCTGGTCCAAAGCAGATATAATTCCATTTGGCTAAATGTTGAGTGAATGGGTTTTCAAAGCATATATTCATATGACCTGAGAAAGCATTGGATATAGAGTGGATTCATGAATGGGATATATTTAATCACAGAACAGAGAAGAAATTTCTACACTGTGCACATTTTGAGAGAGACTTGAAATGAGCCCCTTCTGGATAGCATAAAGCTGGAATTCAAGGTTTGCTTCTCCACATATCAGAGAGGGGTTTGACTTTCAAGAAGCTCGCATTTGTTTTTGTATTTAAAATCTTGAGTAACTTCGGTAAAATAAAATTGCCCCAATAAAAAAGCAACAGTTCCAGAAATTGTCTTGCCAATTGGATAGCAGCCTGACCACACCCATCTCTCCCCTAAATAAAGGGTGGACTATAAGATAAAGACTGAAGGACTGCATGTCTGAGTCATTTTTCATTTGACTTTCCTGATGATTATCACAGATCTTTTAGAAATTAATTCCAATTGTGGCAATTACCTTATTTATATCTAACAATACAAGTCAAGACCTGTTGTAAACTCTAGCAAAACTCCAACTGTGTGCAAATGGAATGGGTCTTTCAAATTAAAAACAGCAACACAAAACAACGGTAAAGTAGAGAGATAGTCTTCCAAAAGTTAATAGGAAATACTTTATCTTAATTTTGCAATATTGTCTGGAGCAAGTACTTAACTAATTGTCCAACAACAGCAACAACAACAAAAAAGAGAGAAACACTGAGTAGTTAATAAAAGGGCTTTGTAAGTTAACTGCTGTTTTCTGTCAAAATGGACCAAAAGTCATGTAGGAAATTGGATTAAAGTTAACCCACCTATGAAAAGATTTAGTTAAAAAAAGCTAGTTACTCCGTTGGGAGAAGAGAGATTATATTCTCTTAGGGGTTTCTATACTCTGATTCATGGGAAAATCGTTACTAAGATATTAATAACCATTCTTCCAAAAAAGAATCTCATAGACTAGTAAGTTGGAAAATGCTGCATTCTATAATCACCTCTTGGAAGTTCAAAATCTACGTGAGCCTAATGAATCCTCTGAAAATCCCTGTAAACAAGAATTCTGTTTACTATTGTTTGTTTTGGGTTTTCTCTAACTTATTTGAGCATGAAGCAATTCTTTTCACATTGTTAACTGTTATCTGGAAAAACGAGTTGCGCAGAACCCAGTGTGGTCAATGTTAGACTAAAGTGGTACTCTTCTGAAATATTCTTAAACCCCATGTTCCTAATAAAAGAAAAATTACGTATTTGGATTGGGCTCCAGTAGATTACAAAAAACCTACTTCCTGTATAACTGATCTGGTTATAAAAATGTACTGGACAGATATTTCTAAGAGAATCTTCTACTTCCCGCCTGCAGCATCAAAGTCATGGATTTGTAGGTAATTGAATGGTCACTTAATTTTCTACTTTCTCACTCTTGGTACAGATCTTAGGTTCCTTTATATATCTGCAAAGCTCTGATCTTGGGTTCCACTGACAAGTTCTGGGGCCCTGGGATCCAATCTCACAAAAGGAACTTCCCCTTGTGGTTTCAGATTAACTCTTTTTTAGATCAAACTAGACCATGGTAGAGACTAACAGCTCCGACCAGCACGTGGCCAAGTTTTCCCTTTAGTAGCCATCCGAGTCCTCATCTTCCCAGAGGATTTGTCTAAGAAGTTGTTGGCTCAGCATTTAGTTCTTAGGTCACCAGTTCTTTGTCTGTGTATATTAAGCATTTTCAGAACAGTATTTAGTCTCTCTAGATATTAAAGCTCTAGAAGGAAGAATTCCCTGACTAGAGCCCCGATGGTCTGAAACCATTGACCCATGTCCCCGAATGTCTGAAATACATGTTGTGTGTTGCTGGCCAGGGACTTCTCCTTTTGCGAATTCTCCTTTTACTCACCTTTTAAACCCCCTTTCATTTTCATTGTGTTCATTATTATGAGCTTTCCAAATATTCTCAAAGTTCGCAAATGCCAACCAAGTGTTGCCAAGACTTGTACTCCCGAGTTCCTGAGGACATTTCTCAGAACTCCTGTTTGCTCAAATTTCTAGAAATTTTGCTGATCACCAACAACGCCCCAGTAGTACAAACACATTCAGAATTTGCTCTAAGGTGGATTCTTTTTTCATTGTTCTGTCAAATCGTCTTCTATTCTCAGTTCTCACAGGAGCCCAGAACTACAACCTTCTATGACTTTTTTTTTAAAAAAAGGATTATTTACATCGCACCTACACAGAAGCCTGACTTTTTTCATTGTCCAAGACTCAAGGAGGAACAAATATATTTATATATTAGAAGGTACCAAAGAGAAGATGTGATCTTGGAGAAGAGAAATTGAGCAGAGGCCCCTGTAAACTAACTTACCCTGTCGGGATCTCCCTTCATCCGCAGGCCAAGGCATTTGTTTTAACTTCAGGGACTGTGCTCAGAAGCTGTTCAACAACACAGAATGTGTCCTGGGGCTTCCTAGGAGAGGAAAAAATACATCATTTTCAGCTTGGAAGGCTAAGACCTGGCAAAAAGATACAACAGGAGTTTAAAGAAAGGTTGGAGAGAGACACTTGAATCCATTTTAATTATTTTCCCTTTATTACCAGTTTTTATAGTTGTCTTCTAGCTAAGAAAAATCGGAGATTATGCTCTTCTTTAACTTTCATGGGTGTCTTTTTTATACCAGTTCCCTGGGTCCTGCTCAGCTTATATAGCTCCCATGAGCTATTCCACATGGATCTGTGGCATGTGAACCTAGTTACAAAACCTTTGGGGCCGAAGCCATTCATTCTACTCAGTAATTAGGCACATGTTTATCATCTTTATTACTGGGATTAAGGTCCCAAAGACACTCCCCATTAGACTAGTATATCACATGCCTGGTTATTTCCATTGACTTGGCAACACGGGCTTTGGAAGTTCCACCCTTTCTGATAAAATCCTTGATATTTTCTGATTGAGGAGTTTTGGACTTGTTCTGCCTTTATGTGTGGAAAGCCTTGAGGAATGAAATATTAGCTGACTTGTTGATTCTAGAATTACGTCTCTTGGTATTTTGGGCACACTTGACATGAGTCTCAGTTACTCCTTCAAAAGCCATTCTCAGGAGAGCCTTTCCATTCTCATTCCAGCAAAAGTAAGACAGCAGGGGAAGGACAACTTCACAACGAGTCTGCAAGGTCAAAATGATAGCTGGTTTGCCTTCCCATTTAGCCAAGTTACCCAACAAAAACTGGGTCTAGGGGCCTAAGTCTAGACCTGCAAGGTGTTAGCCAAGTAAACTGTGCTTTAAATGAACTATGATAGGTTTCCAAATCTGAAGTTGGCTTGTCTATTTGGGGAACAGTAAACTTACCTGCAAATGTTCTCAAAAAAAATGTTAGAGAATTATAACTGCTTATCTTGTGTAAGCTTTTCAACAGATTGCCCAGAATAAAGTATTTGCAGCAAAAAAAAAAAAAAAAGCCACAATTAAGAAGTTTGTAAAAAGTTTATTTTTCTAAAACAGGCCTGGAGCTGATGTTCCTCTTTCAAAGTATGGGACTATGATCACCACAAGCCTGCATGTGCCCAGACTGCCCTTCTCCAGTGTGCCAAGCTCTCTAATCCCTCTTCTCCCTTCTTGCCATCATGTCCCTGGAGAACACCCTGAACAGGAGGGAAAAAAGCAGAAATTGCTTCAGCCCACAGAGAAACTAAAGCTCTGGGGTTCCCCCACATCCCTGCCTCCTTTCCTGACACCATATAGAAATGGTCCCTCATTCTACCCTTCTGCCTATTTGCCACTGTCCCCTTCCAGCTGCTATCATACCTCATCAAGGAGTGGTCTCTCCAGGGATGGCTTCTTTTCATTGGTACTCTTGGAAATTCTTGGGTAATTGTTAAACTGAAGATTGCTTTTTAAAAAACCCCTGCAGCCTAGCTCACAGAACACTTTAAAAGTGATTATGTGATTACTATTCACAAAATCACAAACTGACAGCAATCTGCAGGTTAAGTGATTCTGATTTTTTCCACTCTCTCTTCTAGAAGCAGGTGGGTTAATATAATGCCAGCCTTAAATAGAAGCTGTATTTATAGACTTAGCAGAGTGAGAAAAGAGCTGGCTCAATCAAGAGTCCTGCCTAGTTCACGGAAGTCTTTACTTTGAATATGCAAAATAGCCATTAGAGGACAACAAAAATGCAAATTTATATCCTACTAAATTGGTTAACTATATCCATTCCAATAAAGTTCAAAAGATACCTTTCTATACTGAAAATGGGTCAGAGTAAAAAAGGTGCCTATTCTACAAGGGCAAACACAAAAGAACAAAAAAAGCAGAAATGTTATTGTCATGTTAACTTTCTTCATTTTATTACACACCTCCTATTTGAAATTGCTTTAATGTCTTTACTCTCCACTACAATATAATCAATGTAATCTACAGTACCATGTAATTAACAAATAATGATTAAACAAAAGGTTAATTCAGATTTGCAAAAATAAAATTCTCCCAATCTCTGCCACGTCATGTGTCCAGCTACACACAGATTCATATACACATGTATGTGAGAACAAGAGATAGGAACTGAGTCATGGATAAACCTTGTGTAGAGACTATTTGTAAGAAATCATGCTCTTTTCCTCCCCAGTTATAAAATTAGGTACACCACACACACACACACACACACACACACACACACACACACACACACACAGGGGTTGCTTGATACCCAAGTCAATTGTTGTCTTCTGTTTTCTGTTTGGTGTGAAATGCCCCAAATCCTAAGTAATCAAAAAGTTATTGTTTATATATACATATATAAATATGTGGGGGAGGGTGTTTTTTTATGTGTTTAAAATGTAACGGTTTTAAAAGTTGATAAGCTTGAGCAGGAGGGGAAGAAAAAGCGATGTGTGTCTATGTTTTTCTTTAATGTCTTCTATCAAAATCTATTCTGGGAACATCCCATGATTGAAAGCTACTAAACCAACAACCTACAAAACTTTATTTTTTAATGCCTGTTGTCTTGTTTTTGTTCTCAGAGTATTAGTGCTAATGACAAAAGTATAATGATTTAGGTTTGTGCCTCCTTGACTAGTATTATTGATTTGTTGTTGTGGGCATGTTTTTTAACATGTAAAAATAAGTTCTTATTAATATGTGGAATAAGTGAAGAAAACAAAGGGCTTAAGCATCTGACATCTCAGTTAAATCCATGGGATATAATTAAGAAATGAAGCATAATAAAAGACAATTGGACCCACATATGAGAAAATAATTCCTACTGAGGTAGGTAGGTTATATGAGCTTCACAGGAAACATGAGGTTATTTAAATATCTTTAGAACTGTTATGAGATCGAATAATCTGCAAACATCTCTAGTCGGAGAAGAGGCAGGCCCAGTAGAATCAGGTTCTAACGCGTGGTGGATGGAGACCCCTCAGAGAGGGATCAGAGGCCAGGCTATCAGGTTCTTCTAGGCAAAATTTCCAAGGGGCCTTGGCTTGACCGGCTGGAAATCCAAATCTAGGTAATATCAACCGCACTATAAAGATATTCTATGTTAGTGAAGACAAATCCTAGATCACTTGCAGAATTATCTCAAATTCATTGACTTGGTTACATGAACTAATAATGACTATAGATAAGACTTTAAGTATGAAATATACGTGAGCAGGAACTGAAGAGTTCAGCCAGCTACGCATACAACGCCATCGTGAGTTTTCTCCCTGAGTTAGCTTTTACTCAGCCAACTATCAATGATCAAAGACACTGTGCAAGATAGGAAGGCAAGCAAAGAAATAAAAAGAGAAAAATATTTTATCTCATCCTCTGGCAAATTGGCAACAAAGGGAAGAGTAGGTTGTCTAGTGTTAAAGAGGGAAATAATTGAAAATGTGAAAACTACACTTGTGCAATCTTTTTGTTGAGAATGAAGGTGCTCTCTCCTTACCGTTGTTACTTAAATAGGCTTTAGGGAGATGAGCTGAGTTAGTGATCACCCTATGGTATCATCTACACACACACATACATACATACGTACATATCTTGTTAGATGCCTTCCAGGGAAGAGGGAGTGGTAAAGGAAGAAGCACAAAGCTGGCAGGAATGGCACCTAGGAGCCCTATCGGTCAATGATAAGACAGCCTCCAGGCAGCATCAAATATTCTAAATCTGAGATGTCAGCAAGAAATTCACACAATTTCCCCTTAGCTATTCTTTAATTACAAAGTGAAGAGCTTGCAGCCAGAGGGGGTTCCTTCTTGAAGACTTTCTGGTAAGGTCAGAGCTGCTGGGGGAGTCCCATGTTGGACGGTGGGCCTTCACTTTATACGTAGCTACCCCGGCACGGCTACAGCAGAGAGTGTCCGTGAACATAGTTTTGAATGTACTGGGTACATCCCTTTGCCAACAGATCCATCACAAGTTATGTTGTCCAGTAAACTCACTGACCAGGGAGAAGCTGTTTCTAGTACTTCAGGACTTGCTGTAGAACAGTGGGGGAAAGACTATACAATGAAGTGAGATGATGAAATGAAACTAAATTTTCATTTGACTCAGCAGCCTCCCGGGGGCTCTGTGCTCACAGGCACACTCTGCCCGAGTGCTGCTTCATACCTTTGGGAGCCCGTCACAGTTTTGTGTTTCTGGGGTTTTCATTTGGTTTGGGTTTGATTTTTGTTTTTCCTCCTTCACAAGCATCCCGCTCCAACTAGCTGCCTGTTAATGTTCCTGTGTCATTTGATGTAGTCAAAATAAAAGTTATGAGTTCCTACCTACTCCCTTTAAGGCAGATGAGTTTACTATAGAACCCAATCTTCTTTTTCTAATTACCTCATTGTCAAACCTAAAACTCAGGACGTGAAGATTCATGTGTAATAAGGCCAAGTTAAGGAGGAAAGAGAGAAACCTTAATGGGATTCCTGAGGGGAAACTGACCTAGGAAGGCTGCCACTGATTGGTGGGAAACCTTAAAACACTGGCTTCGAGGGCTGGTCACTCTGGTGCCTTTTATCAACTCTCACAACCAACCAAATGCAGAAATTACCATCCTCTATTAAAAAATTTGAATTGAGAAGGAAACCCCTTGGTAGAGCTATGCAGACATTGTTTCATTTCATAATACTTTGAACTGGGTAAATCAGATGTCAGGACATGTCAATAAATCTCTCTCAATAGTGTGTGTATTTTAATCACACACACACACAAGTACTAAGAACCATATGGAGAAAGACGAGGGAAAAGAAAAGGCAGGTGAGAAATGTGTGGCTTATCTATGGATTCTCACTGTTCTACTTGTCCTCCAGTAAGGAAAACTGTACCAGGACTCAATCACTAAGAAGTCGGGGTCTGAGAGATGAAAACCCAAGGAGAGCTTCACAAAAATCAGCATACTATTAGATAGGCTACCTCTTTGCTTGAAAGACCTAAATCTTATACGTGATTTCAGAAATTAGATCTATATTGAATATATGGAATAATTTTGTTCACAGTCACACCAAGAGATAAATCTATTGACCAGATGGCACAGAGGTAACGCTTCCACGAGCCCTTTCCCACCGCAGCATCACTAGCCATATTTTAATCACAGTTGATCAAGCACGCTGGTACCATAGCGCAGAAGCAATTCACTACATTTCATCTCTTCCTCTAGCTATGGGCCATTAGCTGGATGTACAGAAGAATAACAGGTTGCATCTATTATATACATTCAGGGCTCACACAGAATTAGATAAACACTCTTTTAAATACACATACAAATCCGTACCAGGGCATCCAAAGTTTCTTTAAGCCTCACTCTCTCTCGGTTGAAACATCCTATTGGGAGTTAATTCAATAAGCACAGAACAAATGTGCAATGCAGAGAGACTGCAAGTCAGCCCCACCACCTTGACGTAAAGAAGCTCTTCTGTTTGAGTAACACCTGAAGAATTTGGTTGCCTCCAGTTCAGTGGTCTCAAGAGCCTTCCATGGCACTGAGTAAGAACTTTGTTGGTACTGATATGGGACTGGTTTCAATACCTGGCAGCTGTTTTCCATCCTGAGTCTTTAGGAGAGGAAAAAATGGGTTCACAGAAATGGAAAGTCCCTCAAAAGTATACCCTGGTTGGTGAGTCAACAGAAGAGTGGTTCACTGTTCTAGTTCAATGTATTTTTAATATAGCATTTGATAAGAGCTGGGAGCACCCACTTTTCAAATGAATGGCAATGAGAAAATAAGTATATCCAAGAACTTCATTTTGAAGGAAATGGATGGCGCTCATGTATGTAGCACTGCCTCTAATATTAATCTTCAGAGTTTGGGTTCCAAACCAATAAGCACACAAATTCCATATTAAAAATTATTTTAAATAGCTGTGTATTTATATGCTTTTTAATACTGCAAGAACTAGCTCAAATACATGCCCACAGAAAATTCAGAAATCTAAACTCTTTCCTTCTTATCCTCAATTAGAAATTGGAAATCAGATTTCTCCAGCATGTTTTTAAATATGTAGAAAATTTAATTCCCCATTTATCCAAACACAATCTTTGTTCATTCATTCATTCATTCGCTCATTCATCTATTTAATCACTCAACATCTACTGAGCATCTATTATCACAATAACTGAACGGCACACCAGTAAATAAAGTCATGATCAAATTGCGATCCAAACTTCAACCTGCATTTCTCTACATTAACTTCTTTGGCTTCCATGTTGATCACCACCCGTTTCTCATCCTGTCGTCCAAACCATGTGGTTTAGAGATGGGCCTTAGTGTCCAACTGGCCAGACGCTAATCTGGCTTTAAGACCTACCTGCTTTAACGATCCACTCTCAGGGAGTCAGAATAGTTAACTACTAAATAGACAAGGATCTGGAGTAAGAGTCCTCAGGACTCTCCCTGGATTCACGTTTCTTTATGGACAAGCTACTTAACAACTCGGCATCCCCATCTCTCAGAATGACCATAACACTACCTACCTCACAAGGGTGCTGTGAGGTGTACTGTGAAAGCAGAGGGAACGGCATGTGGGACCGGGGGCCTGTTGCAAAGGTGCTGCAGGGTTTCGAGGGGCTGGACAAAGTCATTGAGCATGCACCCCTCCCCTCTGGGAGGCCCAGGCCTGCCAAGGTATCGCTACTCCCTTTACAACTAGCACCTAAAGAGGCACTGGCCATCAAATTGGCTTGGTTTATCTTTATTATGACCTCTACATGAAAGCTACAAGATCCATCACAACCCCCACCCCTTTTCTCTTTGAGAGATGCTGGCTTAGAAAAATCATTAAATTAATTTTAACCAAGGATAATAAAATGATTCACTTCCAGGTGCTGGGGGTGAGGGAACCGTTGTTTATTTTAATATGAAGCAAGAGTTTGAATGGATATCTTCAAGGGGATGCATTTTATTGGAGAAATGTATTGCCTAGGGCTCTCTGTTGTTTTCAGTCTGACTCCCCCGCTTTCTGTACCATTGTTTTAACATACATCTCCTTCCCCTTCTATTGGAAGGGAAACTACAGTCCCCCTCGTTCCATGGTGGTTCTTTTCATGCAGTCTGTTTTGCTCAAAGGACAAATTCTTTTCAACAGCTGTGGTAATTATTTTCTTCGAGGGCCATTTTTAATTGCCATATTGTTTAGCTAAGCCCTATTGTCTTGGTGTCCTTCAAAACTGTCCGTTGCTTTAAAATACTGGGGCGGGAGGGGGAGCTAATAAGCACATTGTTGTAATTGATTTGTATGTTTGAACTGTCTTATCAGAAAACAAGGTTATGAATTTCATCTGTTGAGACACAAAAATAAAATACTTTCCTAAAAATTTGTCTTTAGTTCCGAATGTTCTAAAACATCATTTATTCTTCATCTTTTCAATGTTTCATTAACAGTGCTGCATTATTAATCCTGTAATATAAGAGAAGCTTCACCTTCTCCTACATTCATTGGCATAGCTCAGTTCTTTATTACATATCCTTGGGAAATAATAAAATGAAACTGTTCAAGGTTTAGAATTGAAAGAAGTCAAGAAGAGCTCATGCTGAGGGATCTGCAGCCAAGGCTGACTGGGGAATTACGCAAGCAGATGGGTGTAAAGAAATAGGCCATCTAAGGTATATATTTACATGACTGCTTTTCTTTTCAGTGAAAAATGTCCCAGCAAGTGATAGGAACTATCCCAGAGATATTATTTCTGTCAGTTAGGAGATTTAAGAAATGGGGTAAAGATAATTGAGCTTGACTTAAAAAAAAAAAAAATCTCTGGCCAAGTTTTGCCATAGTAATTTAGAGAAACTTTAATATTTTTAAAAACCAAACATCAATTGTATCTTAGCTCCGGCTGCCATAACAAAAATACCATAGACTAGGTGGCATAAACATTTCTAGAGGCTGGGAAGTCCAAAATCAAGGTGTGAGCAGGGTCAGTGTCTGGGGAGAGCTCTGTCCTTGGGCTGTGACAGCTCCTTTCTTACCTTGTCCTCACACAGCCTTCTGTTGGTGCAGGCGCACAGGGAAGGAAGATCTCTCCCCCTCTCGTTATAAGGCCCCCAATTCTATCAGATTAGGGCCCCACCCTATGAACTCACTTAACAGTGATTTCCTCCTAAAAGCCCTACCTCCAAATACAATCACACTGATGATAGGGCTTCGACCTGTGAATTGGCGGGGGCGGGGGGATGACAACAGACAACGATGACATCAAAAGAGTCCACAGCATTTGGTTTCTGCATCTTAGTCGAAGTGCTACATCATCTCTTTACCGTGAGCATGAGAGAGGATATGTAACACCAGGAAGGTGAGCCAGGGAAGTCAATATACGCAAGTGAAGGCAAAATGAAAACGGACTTCACCAGGCAGCAACCCGCTCCTGGTTTCACTCGCTTCACTACCCTCTGACTTTTCTGGACTCTGGCACAGTGGCTACTAATCTGGGGGCAAACACATAGGATTTCATTCTATGCCACCAAAGTCCTTAAGGAGCCGCGCCTTTGGGTTTCTCTCAGCATCCCCAGGGCTGTTGTCATATCTCAAAACCCTTACCCTCTTACTCGGGAGCATGAAATAACTTCTTCCTGGGGGCCCCGCCCCTCATCTCATGCTCCTCTCTCTCGAGCAGGTAGTTCTCCTTAAAGCAAACGGCGTACAGATTCCCTTTCCAAGGAAAGAGATACGACACCAGTCTCCTGACAAAATTCACTGGCATTCCACGCCGACCGTACTGCTCGCAGGAGGCACACCGGCTCCCCTATGTTTGCGTTAAGACCACTTGCTGGACCTGAAGGGTCCTAGTGCATACGCTGCAGAGACCCAACCTGTCTGTCTGTCTGTCTGTCTGAAGATGATACCTGCCTAACCTGAAGCCTGCTCCACATGCCCCCACCCTGCCCTGGAGCTACTGCTGTGGGGTTTGCAGACAGGGAGGAACCGGGCGCCAGGCTCGGTGTGATAAGCCAACAGTCATCCGATCCACTCCTGAGGGCCCCTCTGAGCCAAAGTGCTGTGTCGGAGGAGGTGCAGGAATGAATACGGGGCTCCCAACACTGGGAGAAGGCAGGGAGAAAGTCAGGCTCTTCTTGTAATACAAGTTTCTTTTTTCAAGATAATATTTGTGTTCACGAAGCTAGATTCCCTCATACAGTCACTCTGCTCTTTACCTTTGTGGGCACCCAGCGGGTCACCAGCCCTGGCCTTCCTTGGCTGTGGTGATTTCTGAGGCTGGCGCTTGAATTCCTAGACCCCTCACACCCCGCCCGAGTGCACCCGGCCGCTGAGCCAAGCTTCGCGCA
Organism: Miniopterus schreibersii; assembly: GCF_964146895.1. Taxonomy (NCBI): domain Eukaryota; kingdom Metazoa; phylum Chordata; class Mammalia; order Chiroptera; family Miniopteridae; genus Miniopterus; species Miniopterus schreibersii. The sequence continues at coordinate 61,389,225 of NC_138111.1, read as the reverse complement.
CATTGCTCTTCCAAAGGCCCAGAGCGAGACACATGACACCGAGGTCGTTAACAGGGGGTCATTTCATTTTATTTTTCCTAATTATAAAAGTAATACATGCTGGCTCATTGTAGGAAACTTGGAAAATACACAAAGGTCAGGGGGAAAAAACTCTTATATGTCCATCTTTCAAAGGCAACCAGTGGTTATCACAGTACAATTCCTTTCGATCTTATCAGAATACACAACGAGGTTTTAAAAGGGAGATTCAAAATTCTCACAGCCACCCCGACTTCTTCGCCCCCCCGCCCCTTGTCTCCTTACGTCTCTCCATCAGATATGCCAGGGATAACCCGCCCGCTCTCTCACAACCTCGTCAGGGCCTCAGACAGCGTGATGGGAAAGCCCTCTGTAGTGATCATGATGGGAACTGTGTCCTTAAACACTCATTTTCTTTTAAAAAAAAAAAAAGTACTCTTACTCAAACAGTCTACATGGGCCTTTTTAAAATGTCCATAAAGAAACTAGAGGCAATAATGGCTGCCATTTACCAGGCTCTGGAATTTCACAAAGACAAGCTCACTAGTCTTCCCAGAAGCCACAGGGCCGAGCACTATCTTTACCACTTTCTAGGGCCCATTGTTTTTGCGCTCTGCTCCGCTGCACTCAACTCTGCACCTTTTCTAAGGAGAGCAAAGCCTTCCGATCACATCTCAAGGAGCCTTCTGGCTCTCACGCACGTGCCATCCGGCTTCCAGCACCTCCTCTGCTGTTCACGGAGATTTTCTTTTCTGCGCTCCCCCCGCAGCCCCACCCCCGCCCGCCGGGGCGCCGGTGTCTCTTACACATTCCCCGGTGCTCTTTGCAATAACATCCGTCCAGTGAACTCTTATTGCTAATGTGGATCTAACAAGGGAAAATGCAATTGTAACTTGGTATTAATTAAAAACTAAATGACAGCGTAGTGTACTTTCTGGTTGCCTGCTTGTAAAAGCTTATTGTCGGTCGGTCTTAAAGGGCAAAGGGGCATTTTCCTTCCTCTGAAGTTATTATCTAGTAATTGTGATCACAGCCGCCATGGGGAATGGTCCTCATCGCCTTCAAAAATCTCCTGCCCTCGTGTTAATAAAGCCCCTTTTTATTAGCTCATTTGGGAAATGGGTTATATAACCCAAATACAACAGATTCCTCTGTTTTATTTGGGTTTGGGTTTTTTTTTTTCCTGTCATATTTTTCTGGATGAGAATGGGATTTTCCTGGAATTGAAGTGAAATAGAAGATAAAACTAGACTGTGTCACCACAGGTAGAGGAAACCCCATCTGTTCTTTACAGGGCATCATCTCTGTTCAGCAGAATTACAGCTTTTTTATAGAGAGGGGTCAACCTTGGGGTAAGTGAAACACAGAAGCATAGTTGCCTAATTTGAGAACATTGGGTATTGAATCAGGCTGAACACTTCTGCTAATTGGGAAAGGAGAGAGGTAGAGACGGCTGTCTCCGCCTAGAGGTTAATGATGCAGATGGACACCATGTGGCAACTCTGACCCAACCATCACAACCACCTCCCAGGGGATGAAAGCTCCCTCCAGCTACCAGGAGAGTAAAGATCATTAGCCGTGGTTGCCTGCTGGTGTGAGTGAGGCAGCCCAAGCACACCACCGGGCGTTCATCTCACTCAGGGACAGAGAGGCAGACTGAGTGATTTCAACACAGAAAGCCTGATATATTATTGAGGTTTCCAATTAAAGCCTGCATGTTAAGCAGGGACCAGGCCAACTGTCCGTGGGTGCTTTCAAAATCTTTACAATGCAACATGGATTACTTATGTGCCCTCTCGTCTCTCTCATTTTGCCATACACAGCATGCTTTCATTTGTCAGTTATTACCTACATAGTACGCTTCCCAAATTCCTTATATTTTCACATGCACGTGAGTTGGTATATGGAGGAACCCAGAGAAAGGGTTCCACTCTTCGGTGCCTTCAGTGAGATCAGAAACAAGTGAGCTGATATCTGGCCTCTTCGTAAAGCACTCACTCAAGGATTGATCGAGTCCCTACTCTGTGTCAGCTAATATGCTAGCCTCTGGGGGTCCTGCATCAACCAAGACGCCTGAGAAAGGAGGTGTCGAGTCCCTGCCTATTCCTCAGCTCCTGCTCTGCCTGGAGGCCTTTCAGCAGGTTGTCTTTTATCCCCACTCCTGCCAGTTTTGTAAGGTGGAAAATGATGCAGATATATCCGCTCTGACGTGAGAAGCGGGGTCAGGCATAGAGCCTAGCGGCATAGGGAGGAGACGACCTCAGGCAAAAACTGTTGCAGGCCGAAGGTTCAATTTTCCTACCAATGAGCAGCTATATGGGGGGAAAATTAAATTAAATTTAAATTTAATTAAATTATTAAAATAAAAAAACCTCGTTACAGTGGATTGTCCAAAATGAAAAGCCTTGGGATGGGGTTACTACAGACACTTTCCATTTCAGAAATATCGTGAAGATAAAAGAGATAAAATGCTGTGTGAAAGTCTCTCCTTTGTCCATGGAAATGTTTAAAATGGAGGTGAAGGGTTGTGTGGAGGGAGGGACACCTAATACAGAGCTTAGCATATAGTAGGTGCTCCATAAATATATGTCAAATAAATGAGTGTACAACCTAAAAAAGAAAATTCATCATGAGGAAGCATATTTATAGACAAGAGTAGTAGTTTATCTACACAAAGCTCTGTGACTGATGATTCACTTTTTTTGGGGGGGGGGTATTTTGTGTATTTTTAATAACACAAATAATAAATGTTCATTAACGAACCATCAAAAACAGATAGAAAACAGAAAACAAAATTTCTAATTACTTCAACATGAAGAGATACTGTTCACATTTATGTGGCTAAATCAACACGTATTTTTAATGGGTACATATTGTTTGACAAGCTTCTTTTCACTTAACATTTTATTATGAATCTTTCGTCTTCAGTGGCTACACAGAATTGCACTGTATACTGTAATTTATCTAACTGATGCCCTATTGTTGGATATTTAGGTTGTTGCTAATTTTTTCTTACTATAAATTACTGTGTAGTGGATATATTTGAAGATAAATCATTATTCGTGCTCATAATTACCTCCATAAGCTACGTTATCTGGAGTGGAATTGTTGAGTCAAAAATTAATACAACTTTTTGAGGTTTTTGATAAGTAGTGATCCCAGAGAGGTGCCGTTTCCAGCTTGAGCAGTAGGGTAGACAAGAGTTATGTTCCCTGAACCCTCATGAACCCCTCTAGCCTTTGATAAAAACATGTGTAATAAAGATGGTCACCTGTCCTTTTAGGTACAGTACACTTAGATCCCACCTGACCCCACACCATTGTCCTACAATCACACCAAACTCTGTCTGCCATATTTTTCATTGTCCTGTGCAATTTCCTCTCAAGTTCTCACATTAAGAGGCATGTGCCTAACAGAGCCTTTTGAGTTTAATAACTGGTCAAATCCAAATACCAGTACTCACTTGACTGCAGGCAAGAACATTCACTCCTCCAGTAAATACACAGTGAATACTTTCAGTGCACCAGGCTCTCTTCCAGGCCGTGCTATAAGAACTGAACCAGATAGATAAAGCCTCTAATCGCAAGAGCACGTGTTTTGATAGATAAAAAACATTCAAATAAATATACAATAGAGTGTCAAGTAGCCGTAAGTGCTATCTGATGTTCTAGATAAGGTGGTCAGAGAAGTCCTTCCTGAGGACACACTTGAAGAGACACCTGGATGAACTGACCGACCTAACCCTGCTTACATCTGGGGGAAGAGATTGCCAGGAAAAAAAAAAAAAAGAGCATATGCAAAGGTCCTGAGAAGGAAGTGAATATGACATATTCAAAGAACAGCAGGAATGCCAGTGTAACTAGAGCAAAGCAGGAAAGACAGTGATCAGAAACGAGATTAAAGAAGAGACAAAATCAAATAGGGCCTGGCAGGCCATTTAGAGGACTTTGAATTTCCTCCTAAATGATGGGAAGCATTTAAGAGTTTTATGCAGGGATGGAATGAGATCTGATTTGTATTTTCTAAATCTCATCTGGGTGGTTGAGTGGAGAATGGACTACAAGCCAAGAGCGAAAGTAGGAAGACAAGCTGAAATGCTCTTGTAATAACGTAGGCAACTAGGCATCTCAAGCTCTTGAATCCTCTTTTGAAAGGAGGCAAGAAATTTAAGTGATATGAATACTCATGGTTAAAAGCAGAATCCAATCATTACATGACCTGACTCAGTGATTAAAGGATGCCTGGTCATCTCCACATTTTCATTTCTACTATTTATCAGATTGGTTTCCATGTGAAGGTATCTATAGAGCAAGTTATGAGAATTGTTGGTGCACAAAAGAATTCATTCAGCGAAGTCCAGTACATATCTGGACCAAACTGTCACGGAAAGCCTGAATCAACATACCTTCTTCAGGAAGACGTCAAATTACTGGATGGGACTGTAGGAAATTCTGAGGTGCCCTTTCCCTGCGACTCATGGCCAGTCTTGCTATCGACCATGCCGAGCTCTGAATTAAGAACTGAGTTGAAAGCCACAGCATTGCAAACATGAGCGTTTAGTTATTAAGCTATCTATAATCAAATGCCTGCTAGTAAATATTATGGAAGACCTAAATTAAAAGTTTGTTTCCGTTGTTTCTAATATTTCACTGAATATTATTATTTAAACTTTTGAGTGGGTAAAAGCATGATTAACTTTATCATTAAGGATCACTGAATTTTTTTAAGTATATAAAAACAGGGCATAGTGTTTTTCTTTTAAAATGGCACACAAGTAAAAGGACTTCAAACCCACAAGGACATACACTCAGCAGAAGTCTAGGGAAACCAAAATGTCTGGTTCTCTCTAAGTATGTCTTTTTATTTTTAAGTTTTTCCTTTTAATTCCCTCTGACGTGAATGTGCAATGCTGAGAGTCTATGCTAATTAAGAATGTGTCCACAAGATGTATAATGCATGCCTTTTAATTAGTTCTGCTGCTACAATTGATTAACATTTTGCCTGTGCAGTACTATTACAAAAAATGAGCAGTGAAACACTGTATGTATCTAGTCCCTGTTGGGGGGAAAAAACACTGAACATTGCCATTGTATAACATCTGCACCGCCAAAGCGAGCGTGCATGTTCCTCCTGCAAGTCTGTTGGGAGGTGCTTTAAGCAGCCTGGAAAAAAGCAGCAGAAATAAAAGGCAAAATGAAAGGGCAAAGGCCCAGAGGAGAGAGTATGGGAAGTGTTATGAAAGGAGGGAAGGAGATCCAGACGAATGTGAAGAGTGTGAAATCCACCGTAACTCTATAAGGAACCTGGGGCAGATGGAGCAGATAGAAATGAAAGTTGGGGAAAGAGAGATTTTGAATGCCCATTGTGTGCACATGTGTGTATTCTGTATGTATGCTTTCAGGGAAGCATGTGTGGATATGTGCATATATGCTACTGCATGTAAAATGACAATGACAGATACTAACTATAGAAACATAAGGCTCCAGAAGAGCACAGAGCCTGGTGATCCAGTGACTTCAGCTGGGGTCAGACCCACCTGAGGCAGCATCTCCAGCAATCACACCCTCCCTTGTCACCTGCCCCAGGTGAAAGGCAGGACCATTTGTCGCTGGCTCCAGCCACGTACAGAGTGTGTCCTGCGTATGAACCCTGTCCTAGCTGCCGGAGAGACATATGAAAAGTGGGCAGGAAAGGACGCTCTGGGTTAAAGGAACATCCTGTGTGAAGGACTCGAGAAAAGAAGGGTCAGGGTATTTCAGAGAAATGCAAATAGTCCAGGAGAATGGGAGGGACTCGTGGGTGGGGCGGCTGACAGGTGGCAAGGTCAGGCGGAGGCCAGGTCACGAGGACCTCTCTTGGTGGAATTGGTTTCAACAAAGTTTAGCAAGTTTACTCATTTTAAGACTTCTCACGGACCATGCAGTACAGCGAAGTCCATGTAAATTTCCAAGTGAGGGGAAACAGTGGCAGAATTCCTTACCCCCCCCGCCATGCTATTCTAGTTTTTTGTTAATCCTCACATGAGGATATTTTTTCCATTGATTTTTTTAGAGAGAGAGTGGAAGGGAGGGAAGTGGGGGTGCAGAGAGAGGGAGAGAGAGAGAGATCAATTGGTTGCCTCCCACACCCACCCCTACTGGGGCCGGGATCAAACCTGCAACCCAAGTGGCCCTGGACCACTGAACCACACTAGCCAGGACACCATGCTATTCTTTTTTAGCAAAATACCTACTCATGTCCTAGGTATTTAACAGGAGACCTGTTGGCACAGTCCGAGTATCGCTAGCCTAGATAAACACAACTGAACTCAGCCCTGGACCTTCCCTAACCTTCCCCTCAGCCTACCCAGTCAGATACTATAAATTCATAATCACAACAGTCTTGCTATGGTTCCCTTTTCCCTTTAGTGATCACCTCACTCCTCCAAGCTCCTGAACAGCAATTTCTAGACTCCTTTTGGATCTCCACTTTTCCCCATTTCCCTTCACTCTCGCAGGTAACTTCCACTTTTCAGAACTTAGAAGCCATGAAAAGGGAGTTGCCCGGTTTTCTGCTACCAACATCTTGCACCTTCCACGTGGACACCCACCTCCCTTATCACAGCAGAGGAGCTTTCCATGGCCCTCTTCATTAAATCTTATCCCTCCATTATTTCAGTAAACTTACACTGTGAAGGGTCCTTTCTCCACAAAAGTCTGCCACTGAGACAACACTATCCATTCATCCAGGTTCCCCACAGCAACTAATCTCTCCCCTCGTCTCTACTTCCTCACCTGCTGCTCATTATTCCACTTGCATTTATCCATGAAAACAGCTCTTGCTAAGGGTTGTCAGTGCCTCTCTGACACTAAATCCAAGGGTCCTTTTACAGGGCTCAGCTTCCCTGACCTCTCACTGGAGTTTTAAACTGCTGACCACACCCATCATTTAAAACACTTCTCTGGATAGGCTTCCATGACAGTCTCCCTCCTTGGGTAAATGTGTCTATTTCTGTCTTCAATTACATTTTGAAAATCTCTTGAATTCCATATACTCATCCCAGTCTTCACTGCCACCAATCTCCCATCACTTTTCTCATTCTTGTGTTGCGTCCCCCCAGCCAGCCCCCCTATATTCTTTCTGGCACTCTTGCAACATGTTCTCCATGCCACAGCTAGAGTGAAAGTTTTGCAGATTAAATCTGATCATGTCAAGCCTTTTTCCTTCTGCGACTGCACGTGCACACACACACATTTAGAACATTTTTATAGATTCCTATCATTCTCAGGATAAACATCAACAAAACTTAACGTGGTCTATACTCTGTATGCTCTGCCCTCTCCCTGTATCTCCATCGTCACTTCATATTTCTCTTTCATTCACTCTCCATGCTTCATTATATTATTATTCAGTTCGTTGTCTCAAAAACACCATTCTTTCTCCCACCACAACCTCTTTGCATATTCTGTTCCCTCTGCCTGGAACACTTGTGCCTTCCTCGCCCTTTATCTAGCAAATATGTTCTCATGACTTAACTCTCAATTAACTGCAGATTACTTAGAGATGCCTTCTGTGATGACCAGGCTCTCATCCCAAACACTGCTTGAAGCCAGAGGTCTTATTCTGTACCTCATCATCAAAAAGTAGCGAATGTTGAAGAATATCAAAATATATAATTGAAAATGGATATAGTCCCAGCTGGGATAAAATATCTTGTAGAGTTGGAGTGATATCTTGTAATATATGTATATGCATGAATCAAAGGCCAATATGCCATGTCTTTTCACCCACAACCAAAATAAAACGTATGGGAACCAAGCTGTAGAAATATGGGTGGTACTTCTTGATATATCTTCTGGTCCACAGTTAAAATGTCTGCATCTTGATCCCATACTCAGGACTCCACTGAGTCAATGGGTTTAATTCCTATGGGAGGAACATTCCTACTAGGGCAAAGACATTTCCACTAAATAAAAACTGAGCCTGGCCAGTGTGGCTCAGCCATTGAGCATCAACCTAGGATCCAGGAGATGGAGGTTCAATTCCCGGTGAAGGCACATGCCAAGGTTGCAAGCTCGATCCCCAGTTGGGAGCATGTAGGAGGCCGCTGATCAATGACTCTCATCATTGATGCTTCTGTCTCTCTCTCCCTCTCCCTTCCTCTGTCTCTGAAATCAATAAAGATATATTTAAAGAAAAAAAACCCAAAACTGAGTTTTAGTACAGACATTGGGATACCTTGTGCAAATAAGGAGGTCCTAAGGTTGGCTGGGGTGATTGACACTGACAACGGGAAATGTTGAAGATCCCTTAAACCGCCCCCTGTATCACTCTGCTAATGTTAAGGGCAGACTCTCTCAAACCACACATAGCTAGGGCGACCACAAGCTTGGCCTTCTCAGAAAAGAGGTGTTTACCATACTATACAAGCTACTGGATAGAGGAAAGGGGAATGTGAGAGGGTTAACAATGGAAAATGAAAGTAGCAAACATCAGGTGTGGCCTCATGATTCACTACAGAAATAAGCCAGGGTGTCCACCTGTGTGTCCTTGCTCCCTTCTCTTCCCTCCTCCTTTCCCTTAGTGTTTTCATCAGGTATGTTGTGGTGGTTATCCTCCCACTTAGTCCATAAGATGCCAGGTATGGAGGTGGATTCATGACAGAACCAAGGGGGAAGAGACGTTACCTGGAAATCCTGGTGCAAAGAACAGGGCAACCCTATTATTTCTGCATGAGTTCTGGAGATGGACACTTCTGGCACTGACCTATTCATTGGTTCAACAATACACCTAAAACAAACACAGACCAATTTATGGCAGTCCGCCTATGTCAGGAAAGGTGGCTTTCAAGCTGGATTCTTGAGATCTGTGCACAAGTTGTAGCAGCACTCCACACGGCTAGCTTCTGGAGGACTTAGAGTCGCTGTGTCCTTGCACACGCGAGGGCGAGAACTGCAGAACTTCATTACCCTTCCTGTCTCCTAAATCACAGCTGTCTTTGTGTGAGTGCTACACACTCTCTTTCAGCCCTTGCATATTTTATAGCTTGTGATTAGTCCTGTAATGGAGGGAAGGCTGGGAAGCCAATGATAAATTCCAACAAAATTTCCTGCATTTTTACTAGACGGCTGAATCTGAACTGCAGATGAAGGCGTGAGAGGGGCCCACACGCATTTCCCTGGGCGCACTGCTATGCTCACCGTGAGGTGAGAGACAAAGCCATTTAGGTGACAGGATTCTCCGCACGAAAGTTTTATCCTTGTGAGCCACATGTGGGTGGATTTATTGCTGTTGCATCTGGTGTTCTGAGGCTCTCGAGGGAAAAGATTGCGGCCTGGCCGACTTGGGTCCCAGCGCCCCCGTTTCCCAGAGAAGCTGGACAGTGGGCTGAAGAGAAAATTCCTTCATCGGCATAAATATTCTTTGTAGACCTTATTAACCAAAGGAAAACAAGGAACATTTATAGCGACTCAGCCAATAAGGTTACTCAGAAATGTCTGGGGACAAAATCAATGGTGTTCCTTTACTGAGCACCTATTACAAATCACACTACACCCTGGGAATTTATCTCTAAATATAACCAAACCAAAAAGCTACACATTTGAAAATGTTGCTTGTACACTGTGGCAAGAAACTGAAAATAATCTTCATGCCCAACAATAAGGGAATGGCACCGAATGGCATCGTAATTATAGCCTATCAACAAACTAGAAAATTATGCAACTGATAAAAAGGAAAAATTTGAAGATTAGAGAGATGCATGAATTCATTCATGATTACATGGTAAGTGGGGGAACAGAATTCAGAATGCTACATGCAGTGAGGATCTGCAATGAGATCAGCAAACAAAGGGGGTGAGGTGAGGGTTAGGAATTCTAAAGCTTTCTTTTTCACTTTTCAAGTAGTAATAAAATACCATTGATGCAAACCTGTTCAGTTATCAAATTATAAACTACCCAATAACCATACAGTACTTTTAGAGCTATGAGCATTGTGATTTGTTGCCAGAGGGAGAGAAAGGTAAGCGATTCAAGTAAAATCCTGCCCTACCCCTGGGCATTTTGGTCTATAAATTAAACCAAATGCACTTGAAACATGAGTGAATACAAGACCCTTTCTTAGGAAGTTCTAAGCTCACATAAGAAAGAAGTTGAATATAGACAATTAAGAATAGCTTCAAGAAGGAGGCAGCACGTCGCCTGGGCCTGGGAGAGCAGAGGAAGCCCGGGCAGGCAGGGGAGGGAGGGGAGGACAGGTCAGCCAGGCCGCACCCGCACAGCAAAGGCACTGGCCCAAGAGCGATGCAGCCCCTGATGGTCATTTGCTCTGACAGGGCCTGGGCATAGAGACTGGGAGAGGAAAGAGCACCCTGATCAGACGAGAAGATGAGGGATGTGGGCAATTAGGCTCTATTTCTACCTCCGCCTCAGGCACATAAATAACAGAATAAACTCGGATTTCTGCTGTGTGTTAATTTATTATCTGCTTAGTAACCACAACTATTATATTCTTCTCCTACAGCCCCTTCAGAGTCACTCACATCCAGATAGGTGCTCGGTTGATGTCAGCTCTAAGAGAGTCAAGGTTTATAGCACAGATGATCTGTCTTATGCACACTAGCTCTCCAAAGGATGGGGTGGGGGGTGCTCGCCATGTTTGCTGAGGCCGTGTCTTCCCTAATGCCTGTGAGTGCTTGCACAAAGCTGGGGTGGTCCGTGTTAAAATAACCATCGGCTAGTGGACAAAAATGCCACAAGCTGTTCATCTTGCTGAAGTCCAAAATAGCATGTAAAATAAGTCTTAAAATGAATGAATTCCAGCTGCAGCAGGTAAACACAGGGCAGAACCCTACAGAGGCAGCCGGTTCCCCAGCAGTGCAAGGTCGCCATCAACCCGCCAAGGTAAGGATCTTTATGGTTTCTCTTGCACCTGCAATTCCATCCTTGTATTTGTCAAAGCTCACCCTTTATGTCTCATTCCAGTTCTCAACCCAATAAGAGAAAGACAAGAATGACTAAGGCATAGAGGGGTTCAAGTACTATTTTCATATCAAAGAATGCAGCTTAAAACGGCCTGCATCAGAGCTTCCTAAATATTCAATCCAGAATTCAAAGATTTGCCCACCCATACACACCCTTACACACACACACACACACACCCAGAAGTACAGCATGGAGGGGCAGAGTAGAATGTGTGCTCCCTGCAGGCAGGCAGCTTCCAGAAGAAGGGGGACAGGCTGGGGCAGAGCTAGGGCATGTGTGTTTCTCCTTCCAAGCTCACACACCAGAGCCGTCACTCCCTTCCCCATGGGAGAAAGCCTCAGGGGTACACAGAAAGGGTGCCCACCCTCCCCCAAGAGATTTGTCTTGGCAAATTTTCTACAAGTATATTCACATAGTAAATTCCTAGTGAAGGGACTTGCAGGTCATTGTTGCCTTTGTAAGTATTGCTAAATTTCCCTGAAGAAACTTTGCAACCATTGCTGTCAGCAAGGAAGTGAGGACCTGCATTGCCCACCATCCCACCTCTCGTTCTAGACACCTCAAGCGTTTTTATTTTTCCCATCCAGGGGGAAGGAGGGCGAATGGCATCTCATGGTTGCTTTGATGTGCATTGTCTTAGTTATGAACAAAGTTAAGTTTCATTTCATATTTTTTAATTTGCATTTACTTTTTTTTATAACTCCCTTTTATGTGTTTCTCCCTGTTTTCAAGCTTACCCATCTTTTTGTTACTGATTTGTGTGAGCACATAGTGAACTAAGGGAGTTACTCATTTGTCTTAGGTGTTGAAAATCTGTTTTCCTAGACTTTTCTGACATTTTTTTTTTTTTGCCATTATACAATTTTAAACTTTTATGTAGGTAAACTTATCAGTCTTTTCTGTTATATTTCTATGAATATAATGCTCATTTTTCAGTGGCTCGCCCAGCCAAGTGAGCATAACAAGTGTGGATTTAACTGGATTTCTTTCCCAACCTTGACAATACAGAATATTTGCTGTCCTTTCAGACCACGCTCAAGGCTTCCACAGAGGCGAGGAGTAGCCCTCTAAGCCGTTTTCCTGCTTTGACAGAGCAGGTCAGATTTTATCTGTCCTATTAAGAGTGTTCTGTATGAATTTCCATTTTACAAAGAAGTGGATGCTGCTAAGGTAAGTGTTGGGGCGGGGAGACTTCAAACTCATTTGTCTGTTAAGCTGTGATTTAGGAAACCAGACATTGACACTCCCAGTCTGCTGAGGCCAAACTGATTGATAAGAGCTGTACACTGAAGGCTGCCCTGCACTGACCCTCTCCTGTCCCCCTCTCCAGTGTCCCAAGTCCAGGTCCAGCTCATGTTCACTTCTCTGATGGAGGGGGGCCCACTAACCCAAGCCTGTGCCTTCCTCACTCATGCACATACTTTGTTTTACCATTTGCTTGATGAAATGATAGAGACTGTGTGGATCAGGACTAGAATGGAGAGAGAGCCAGTCATCTCTTCCCACCTGCCGTTGGAGACTCTCCTCTGGCAGGAAAAATGACTGTGGGTACTTGTAGCCAGGCACATGGGCTGGAATCTCCCAGGGCACGAACATCAGCTGCTGAGGCCACCACTCCTACCCTCTGATGGCCACTGGCTGGAAGGTACCTCATGGCATGGCTGGGTTTCCCAAAGAGAGCTCCATTTCGTATTCGTTTGTGTGGTGCTTGGCAGTGAGCATGGCACTCCCCTATACAGACTTTCACCACAGTATAATGACAATGTCACTGGACTTTTAATCGGAAAATGTGGCTTCTGCTCTAATACTGTAAGTCACTTGGAGAGAGGCAAATGTTTCTTTAAGAGGACACAGGAAACAACAGCCGTAAAACATATATTAGATTTCATTAAGCTTAGAAACTTCCAATCAAAAGAAATTAATTTTTCCCCTTAATTTCTTTAAAATACATATTAAAGTAAAAATTATAACATAGGATCATGAGGGTAAAGTGAGTTTCTGTGGAATACATTTGGTTGCATCTCTTCTATTGAGTCTCACAATTTCTATCTTTCAATTAGAATGTTTTGACTATATATTTAATATAATTATAAATATCATTAGGCTTAAATCTACTATCTTGTTCTTTTTTATAATTTTTAATTGATTTTTAGAGAGAGAGGAAGGGAGAGGGAGAGAGAAACATGGATGTGAGAGGGAAACACCGAGAGGCTACCTCCTGCACACCCCCTACCCCCTACCAGGGAGTCAGCCTGCAAATTGGGCAAATCAGAAATCAAACCTGCAACCCTTCAGTGACGACACCCAACCAATGGAGCCACGCCGGCAAGGGCTACTATCTTGTTCTTTGCTCTCTATTTCATACTTCTGGTTTTCAGTTCCTTTTTTCCTACCTTACTGCTTCCTTTTGGGTTGCGTATTTTATACAATTCTGTCTTCTCTACTGTTGGCTAGTTTGATTTATTCTTTGTTTTATGTTTCAATAGTTATGTTGTGCTTTACAATATGCAACTTTAATATATCTCGATTTTACATCAAATAATATTATATGTCATGTAAAATGTATTCCATCAGCACTCTATCCTTTGAGTTATTGTTGTCACATTTTACTTCCCTGTATATCATAAACCTCATGCCACATTGTTATTATATTTGCTTAACCATTCAATTATTTTAAAGTTTTTAAAAAGAAAAATATTCTTTTATATTTCTGGACACAAAAGTCATCATTAAAATATTTTCAAATCAGCTCTAGAAATCTGTAAAAATGGTATTGCATCATTAGTACCAAGGATGATTTGCCCACTTTTGCTCTGGTAGGTTTAACATTCAAAATTCAATCACTGTAACTCACCATCTTAATTGGAAAGGGGTAAAAATTCATATAATCATCTCAAAAAATGTAACAGAATCATTGGACAAAATGTAATTTCCATTCATAATAGAACACCTCAACAATTAGAAATTTAAGAGAGCTTCCTAAATCTCATGAAGGGAATCTCTGATAAACCTTGAGCTAAAATCATTCTTTTTTTTCTTTTTTCCCCCAATCACTATTTATCCCCCCTATATCCTTACACCTCCCCACCCTCTCCCCTCTGCAATCACCACACTGTTGTATATGTCCATGAGCTCTTTCTTTCTTTCTCTTTTGTTTAATCCCTCCACTCCCGCCCCCCCCCACTTCCTCCCACCAGAGCTGTCTGCCTGCTCTCTATCTATGAATCTGTCTCTATTTCGCTTGTTAATTCAGTTTGTTCATTAGATTCCACATATGAGTAAAATCATATAGTACTTATCTTTATCTGACTGGTTTATTTCACTTAGTATAATGTTCTCCAGGTCCATCTGTGCTGTCGCAAAGGGTAAAATGTTCTTCCTTTTTATGGCGGAGTAAATGGTGTACCATAGCTGTTTTATCCACTCATCTACTGATGGACAGTTGGACTGCTTTCAAATCTTGGATGGGAGAACATATTGGCTGATACATCTGAAAAGGGCTTAATATCCAAAGTTTATAAAGGACTTATAAAACTCAACACACAAAAAAACCTCCAAACAACCCAGTTTAAAAATGGGCAAAGGACCTGCATAGACACTTCTCCAAAAAGGACATACAGACGGCCAAGAGACATGAAAAGATGCTCAACGTCACTAATCATCAGAGAGATGCAGAATGGCTATCATCGATAAATCAACAAACAATGAGTATTGGGAACGGGAACCCTTGTGCACTGTGGGTGGGAATGCAAATTGGTGCAGCCACTGTGGGAAGCAGTATAGTTACCTAAGAAAATTAAATAAATGGAACTGCCTTATGACCCAGCAATTCCACTTCTGGTAATTTGTCGGAAGAAACATGAAACACTAATTCAAAAGAATATATGCACCCCTATGTTCATTGCAGCATTATTTACAATAGTCAAGATTTAAAATAGTTTTTTTAAAAAATATGGTTTTTATTGATTTCAGAGAGAGGAAGGGACAGGGGGAGAGAGATAGAAACATCAATGATGAAAGAGTGTCATTGATTGACTGCCTCCTACACAACCCCAAAGGGGGATCGAGCCCGCAACCAGGGTGTGTGCCCTGACCAGAAATTAAACCATGACCTTCTGGTTTATAGGTTGATGCTCAACCACTGAGCCATGCCAGCTTGGCTAAGATAATTCTTAAAGATGAAATATTTAAGGGTTGTTTTTTTTGAAACTTAGAACAAGGTAAGGATATCCACTCTTGATATATTTATTTAACATTTTACTGGGTGACCTAGTAGTGCAATAAGGCAAAAAAATAAATAAATAAAAATAAAATAGGCCATAATCTCTATTCACAGATTACATAATTGCTTATGTGGAAAAATTCTAAGAAACCTGTAAAGGAAAACTATTAGAGTGCATACCTAAATTTAGCAAGGTTGCAGTAAATGAGGTAAATAGTTAAAATCAATTATATTGTAATTATATTGTTTATATACTAGTGGTGTCGACTGATAAAATTTCATTTATAATGGCACTGAAAAGATAACATACATACAAAGGAATAAATTAGCATGTGACTTCTGCAATGAAGACAGCAAAGCTCTGCTGAGAGTGACTGAAGAAGACCTCAATAAATGGAGAGATACGCCACACTTATGGATTAAGATATTCAATATTCCTCAAAACAATCTCGCAATACCAGTCATAATTCTACTAGACTTTCGGTAGAAGCGACAAGCTAATTTTAAAATTATATGAAAATATAATCACCTACAATAGCAAAAGCTACCTTAAAAAGAAGAATAAAGTCAGAAGACAAATATTACCTGATGCCAAGATTTACTATAAAGTTACAGGACAGTACAATATTGGCATAAGGACTGACAAAATGGTAAATACAATAAAATAGAGTCTAGAAATAGAGCCACATTTATATGATCACTTAATTCTTCACAAAGGCCAAAGATATCCTTGAGGAAATCAAAGTCTTAACAAAAAATGATGCTAGCCCGGCTGGGTGTAGCTCAGAGGTTGGGCATTGACCTAGGATCCAGGAGATCACTGTTTGATTCCTGGTCGGGGCACATGCCCAGGTTGCAGTAAATGAGGTAAATAGTTAAAATCAATTATATTGTAATTATATTGTAGGGGCGTGCAGGAGGCAGCTGATCAATGACTCTCATCATTGATGTTTCTGTGTCTCCCTTCCTCTCTCTGAAATCAATAATGGTATATATATTTTTTTAAAATGATGCTAGAACAACTGCATATTCATACAGAATAAACACTGACCACTACCTCACACCATACCCAAAAATTTATTTGAGAAAAATTATAGACTTAAATGTGATTGCTCAAACTGGAAAGCTTCTAAAAGGAAAAAGGACTATCACTTGGAGGTAGGAAATGTTTCTTCACAAAAACAGAGAAAGCAACAATCATTTAAGAAAAAAAATAAGATATTAAAGTTCATCGAAATTAGAAACTTGTGCTCATCAAAAGACACCAGTAAGTAAACCAGTAAGAAAATAACAGACTGGGAGAAAATATTCACAAAATACATATCTTACAAGGATTGGTATTGAAAACATATCAGGAATTCCTATAACTCGATAATAAAAGACACAATTAATAAATGGACATAAGTCTGGGACAAAAGGAGATATAAAATGGCGAATAAGCACATAAAAAGTGCTTAATATAACCATTCTTCACAGAAATGCATATTAAAACTATGAGATATTACTACATATCTACCAGAATGACCAAAATTAAAAAGGCCAGTAACTCTAATTGTTGAAGAGGAAGTGCAACAATAAAATAACACTTATAAATTGCAGGTATTTGCCAGAAACATGAAAGCATATGTCCATAAAAAGTCTTATAGAAGAAACTGTATTGTAGATGTGCTTATACTGATACTGTTGTAATTAGCTAGTTATTAATACCAGAAAAGGAGCAAAGGGGGAAGTCAGACATTATAGACATGTCATCTGGGCAGCTTCACCAGGGAGCTGCAATTCACACTCCCCAGGGAACCACTGGCCCATTCCCTGCAGATTACTGTGGGAAGGGGTCCAACAAAGGGAAGATAGACACATGCCCAGTGAAGTTGGGGTGACATAGGGAAGGTACTTGCCTGTCAGTCACACCTGAATACAGAGATGGTTGGCCAGAATGGTTGTGGCCACTGCAAGCCTGTGAAAATTTGGGAATACATAATCCCCTAAACAAAGGAATTATTTCTCATGTTGCTCTTGTGACTCTTGGCTCTTGGGGCTCTCTCATTCCTGCTTCCTTGCATTCATCTGTGTTCCCTCCATACCTAAGTGGCCCTATGGATCCTACATGCAATGGACTGATAGACTACAGTGAGGAACACACACTGTGCTATCCGGGTGTTGGGCTGCACTCTGCTCTCACATGGAAAGGAAACTCTGTACCCTGACTCTGATTCTAGCCCTACTGAAACCACAGCTACAGTTCATTCATGGTGGGACTGAGGGAGAGGGGACCTTGGAAACTCAGAGATGTAATTCCACAGGAATAAAAGTTACTTGTTCTCCCATGTGAGTCTCAGAAAATTCCTTTTCTCAGGATATTGCAAGAATTTCACTCCCATGAGCAATAGGTGTGGATAAGGACCACCCCCCCGCCACTTCCACTGGTAACAATACTAGCCAAAAACTGGAAATAGCCAGATGTTTATCAAGTGGAGAATATGAATATATATATATTTACTCATGGCATATTCAATAAAATACTACTCAGTGATAACAAAGAATAAATTTCAAAAATATTATGCTGTGTGAGATCACGTGATACTTGTCTTTCTCTGACTGGCTTATTTTGCTTAGCGTAATACTTTCCAGGTCCCCACATGCTGTCTCAAAAGGTAAGATCCTTTTTTTTTTTTTTACAGCTGCATAGTATTCCATGGTGTCAATGTGCTACAGTTTTTTATCCACTCATCTACTGATGGGCCGTGAATGAAACAATCCTTTCACAAAAGAGTACATATCCTAGACTTCCATTATTATGAAGTTCTAAAATAAAAATATGATGAACAAAACATCAGGACACAGACACAGATTGCCTCTAAGGGTAATCCCATGACTAGGAAGGGACATGAGGGAGCTTTCTGGGGTAATGGTAATAGTCTATATCTACACTATGGTTTGGGCTACCCAGGTGTATGCATTTGTCAAAAGTCCTAGATTAACATACTTCAGATTTGTACATCTCATTGTATGTAAATTCTGTCTACATAAAAGCACTAATCACAAATATTGAATTATAATTAATGATAAGCATATTGACATACTTAGGGATAATATATACTAATATATGTAACTTAAGAATCATCAAAAATTGATCGATGGATAGACAGGTATATAATGGAGCAAGTACAGTAAAATATTAATGACAGAATTGAGATTGTGGGCATATGGGTCTTCACTGTATAACTCTTTCAAACTGTTCACATGTTTGAAAAATTCCAGAATAAAATGTTAGAAAAAACAATGCATGTGAGAACCTTCTGTCAATTCCGAAGTGCTAGAAAATGCAACATGTTCTTAACATCTCACTTAATTCCTGACACCTTCTCACTCTGAGAATTTAGGTGTTAACTCCTGCTCAAAAAAAAAAAAAAAAAATTTATTAGCCAAATAAAAACATGGCATTAGCATGGACTCTTACAGGGACCTCTTCAGACAGGATGATGAAAGTAAGTATTTAAAAAATATTTTTAAAGAACAGCAGAACATTACAGTGGAATAAAATAATTCGAGACACTTAAATCAAACTCTTTCTACAATATCTATGATAAGTGGTCCTAACAATTACAGTTTGTTAAGTTCCTATTATGTTTAGTTTATAAGGATCCTTATTTACTTTGTTCATTTAATACTCACAATTACCTTGTGAGCTAGGTATTATTGACCCTATTCTACAAATGAGAGAGTTGAGTTTCCTGAGATGAACCACCGCCCAAGTCATATAACTGTCATGGGTGGAGCAGGAATTTAAACCAGGGCAGTGTGTCTCCAAAATCCGTGTTGTCAACAGTGGTGCTTCACTTATTCTGTCTGAACTTCGAGCCAGGGGAGAACTCACGATCACCTTGGACAGCCTGTTTTTTTGCTTGATATATTTGTTTTCCTTGGTCTATAACTAGACCCTGAAACATCTACAAAATATATAGTCTACATATTGCCAAAGTGCCCTTCTTGTCAAAATCAAGCAAATATCTTTCCAAAGTACTTGTTTCTTGTGAACATCCCAGGAGAAAACTTGCAAGAAAGAGAGAAGACAGAGGGGAGAGGGAGAGGTGGTCCTGATGTTAGAAGAAAGCAGGTGTCTAATTGTCGGCAAAATGTTGAATTACTAGAGCAATTCAGTTTCCAAATTTGCCATGATGCCAGCTCCCCGAAATTAACAAAGACCTGCACATATCAGCAAACAGCTGAAGATCATTTTCAGCAGCACTGTGCCCAAAGCAAAGACAGACGTTCTAAAGATCTCATTAAACCTTTAGAGCCTGAATGATCAACTGATTTCATTGTAAGCCACACACTTTGCCTCCTGCACCCTCCAAAGTATCTCTCGAATCAACATTTTCTGGGAAAATTATGTGTCACTGTGAGCAAGCCAACTTGTCAGGTCTTGGAAATTGATCTGTACGGTGGCTCTCTCCGAGACTTGTGAAACAACTCCTTTTGTTTTTCCTGTTTGGGGTTTTGTGTTGTGTGTTTTAGGGATTGCACTTCCCAAAAGGACCAAAATATAAAAGGCAGTTCTTTTGCCCTGGCTGGTTTGGCTCAGTGGTTAGAGCATCTGCCTGCAGACTGAAAAGACCCAGGTTCGATTTCCGGTCAAGGGCATGTACCTTGGTTATAGACTCGATCTCTGGCCCCAGTTGGGGCACATGCGGGAGACAACCAATAACCAACCAACGTCTCTCACATCGATGTTTCTCTCCCTGTGTCTCTGCCCTTACCTTCCACTCTCTCTAGAAAATCAATGGAAGAAATATCCTCAGGTGAGATTAACAACAACAACAAAAAAGATAGCTTTATGGCCATTATTTGCCACCTGTCATTTTTTAAATGAGTGAGCCTTCTGATATGGCTTCATCCATCCAGGCAACCAGTCAGTGACAAAGAAGCTCTCCATCCTTTCTGTACATCAGTTTCCCACCTCTTTAATGAGGCATATTAATATCTTTTCAGAGTGTTTTAAGATTTTAGAAGAACCAGTGTGAACCTCCTGGAGAACCAGTAAATTGTTTACAAGTGTTAGGCTGGCTGGGAACCATTCGGTAAATGGTACCTTTCAAGTTGTATTTTAACAGGCTTGGTGATGTCCCCTCTCAAAATCCCTTCATTGCATGTCATAAAGCATGAGTGTGAGCATGCATGCACGCACGCACTCACACACACACACACACACACAGTTCAGCAATTCTTAATCTCTAACCAAGTAACTGGGTTAACTGACATGAAATATCCCTACTAACTCCACCCCTTCTGCTCAGGGAGCTCAGAGAAAGCAGTGGCTCCAACCCAGGGGCACTTGTTTATGACACCCCAGACTCTAAAATTGATGGACACGGCTTTTCCTCCCTCTTTCTGAGTAGTTCAGTGGGACCTAGGTCAATCCTAAAGCTCGCATACTCGTATCCCAAACATTACTTGGAAGATAGCGGGAATACAGTAACAGGAGAAATGTCAAGAAGCTTCATTTGAGGGCTGAGTTCCGTCTGTGAAGTAAAAGTTCACTTTGATCTCCTAAACAGCAACCCTCAGTTCAACAAATTACCACATCTGTGGCATGCCTTGTCTGCCCCTGCCCCTGCCCAGCCAATGACCGCAACCCTGGTGATCTGAACGACAGATTGTCTCCTGTTTCCCCCGTCAACTTTTCCCAGCCACGGTAAGCTCCCGAGTGTCAGGTCAAATTTAGAAGGTAGGGTTTACACATTAGTTCAAAAAGAAAAACAAACAAACACTTTTAAAAAGCCAAATTCTAACAAAATAGAATAGCCTCGGACCTGTTTTAAAAAACAGCGACTAGTAAACCAAACATCAATCTCTGAAAGAATCTAAACGACATTTGAAATAAACAGCAAAAGCTATACTCACAGATGTATAAGGAAAATGCTTACAATGAAAATCACTTTTTGCCTTCCATCAGCCATACACGGATGGAAACAGAAGGTCTTAATTGAAGTCGGAACTTTTGTTTTGCATGTTTGTTTTTTGTGGATTTTTCTTTTGACTTGGGGCACTGCTGCTGAATTCACAGGCAATTAACTCCATCCAGAGTGGTGCCATCCTGACCCACCTTGAAGATTACGATGCTCTAAAGGCAGAAGGGCAGCGGGAAATGCCACACTGCACTTGCCTTTGCTGTTGGCTGAGTGAACTTTGTTTACAAGCACTATACAAGGCAAATTCACTTCAATATTGAGAGTGCCCCCCCAAATATTCTGATAGATCAGAAATGCAGCAGCAAGAATCCTCAGCAATACTTATGTCCAAGTCAACCAACTTTTTCAAGTCCTGCAGACAGAATGCTTTTCTTGCCTTGGGCCTAATGTGACTGAGACTACCAAATCAATATTCATACAAGAACAGGGCCATGCTGGGAAACCGAAGACTCATATTTGAATTACACTTCAGATGCCTTTTGCCTGGAGGGTCATACCTTCTGTTTCCCTAAGTTTAGAATCAGACCATTAAATGTAGTGGTCAGATTCTCATCAAAATAAGTCATATAGAACTCCCTTTCTTTGGAATTTCTAATGGAATGTTTTTAAACTCTTCGCATTAGAAGAAAGATTAAACATTCAATTTTTAAAATTCACTTTCATGGGAGAACACACACCCTCTCCACTTATAATAGGTGCCACAGACTTGAAAAAGGGAGTGTTCTCCATATCTCACCTCAGAATTATTTACAGGGCATCCTATCGAAACTCAAGCTTATTTATTTCTGACAAACACCCAGAAATAAACACATCTCTGTATCCTTCCTGAATCTGCCAATTCAATTGCCTTCTGTGTCAGGATCATGACTGACAGGGAGCTTCGTTCTCTGTGTGACACAAGGTTAACAGAGCAAATGCCAAATGAATATATAGCAAGATGGAAAATTGTCAGCTCCCCAGATTGCAGGTGGGACAGTCCCCTTCCAAAGAGGAAGGGTGTGAAGTGGGAAGAACTCTGGATGGAAGGATGGACACTGAGATTCTGACCCAAGGTTGTAAGTCTGAAACAAATCACATTGCTTTTCTGGGTCTTGGCTTCTTTGTATAAGTAGTGAAATTTTAATGTTAGGCCCATTTTCCCTAAGGAGAGCTCTTAGACGGCAATCTCAGACCTTACCTGAGACTTGAAGAATCTCACTGGGAAGCTGACCCACCTTGCTGCCCCCCAGACTCCCAACCTCCAACCTTATGGTTCACGGGAAATGGTTGTGACCAGTACATGCACCTTAAAGTTTTTAAGCTTTGCCACACTCAGTCCGTTCTGAGAGCACAGGAAAACCTCCCTATTAGCCATTCCCTCCTCTCACAGATACATTCACTCTAACAATATTTAGCTGAGTGATTATGTGAATGGTGTTAATTTAAAGACTGCTGACAGTATGTTTTGGTCCATAGAGTGAAGTTGCTTTTATTTGGCCAAAGTTATAGGACTATTATTTTAAAAAAAAGATGAAATGTCAATCCCAGTAAAGTTTACAGAGAGGGATAAATGATAAATATAAAATTATGTAATAGCCCCTTCTGCTTTCTGCCTCCTGACTCCCTGCTTGAGTTGAGATATCTCATCTCATCTCTTGACTTTGGGCTGGCAGTTAAACTGTTGGCACCCCTGATTCTCAAGCTATGCCACCACTTCTCTGGATGCAGAGGGCAGATCAGAGGACTTTCCAGCCGCTATTACCACCTTCCTTTATGACTGACGGTCACTTTTGTATACTCCCTGCCTGCAGAACCCTTCTTAGAGGATGGCTTCTTGTGAAGTTTAAAGAGGTTAATAGCTCCTAAGTGCTTTGAATTGACTTTTCTCACTAGTAGGGACTCTGGACCAAGACGGCATCATAGGAGGCTCCTGAATTTCCCTCCTCCCCCAGACACACCAAATACAAGCTACACACGGAGCAATTCCCTTGAAGAGAAATGCAGACACTTGTCGAGTGAGTCCTACACACTGGGCAACTGAGGAAATTCCCACACCGAAACAAGTAAGAGGGGCTGAGGCACACTCTCACCGCCACCCCTGGCACTGTGCGCTCAATCAGGAGGAATACTCAGCTCCCAGCTTCTCCCTGAGGGGCAAAGGATTTGGACCACACATCTAGCACCCCAATTGTTAAGGCTCCCACCAAGGGATGAGACCCCAAATCACCTAGCTCTGAAAGGCCATGGAAAA
This sequence comes from Miniopterus schreibersii, assembly GCF_964146895.1. NCBI lineage: Eukaryota > Metazoa > Chordata > Mammalia > Chiroptera > Miniopteridae > Miniopterus > Miniopterus schreibersii. Next base: position 61,365,822 of record NC_138111.1, on the reverse strand, counting down.
TGCACTCAGGGGTCCCATGGGATTATAGCAAAGAAGCAGTTGTGAATTGGTACTTGAGCACTTATGAGGTGCCCGGTCCCAGGGCTCTGCACAGAGAGGGCAGGTAAAAATGCCTGTCTCCCAGTCTTTCCCTGGAAGGGGGTTCGCTGTACCCTTTAGAAGCTGCCACCTGAGGGTCTAGCTTCTAATTAGCATGCTTCAACTGTTTAGAGTACTCTTATAATCCTTTATTTTTATAGCATCAGTAGAAATGCCCCCACATTCATTTCTTTTTCCTTCTACTGTAGCACAAATTTATCTTTGTGCTCATTTTACACAAAGAACTTAGAATACTTGAGGCACTCCATATGATGACAGTGAGTAAACTTCAGCTTTTGCTTCTTTTTTCTTTAAATACAGATGCTGACAGGAAAGATGGATTGGATGCATCCTTTTACTCAATTGGCGATTTTTTAGAGAATTATAAACTATGAAATTAAACTGAATAAATGTTGGAAGTTTACTGTAAGTAGCACCAAAACTTCCAGGCACATTGGCACAGATAACAGCCCCAAAGAAGTTTGGAAAATACTTCTGAATTTTTGAAATCACTTTTTGGCAAGCCACAATGGAAGCTTCTCCTCTTCTCATATATTTTACTGAGACAGCACAGGGACCTGGGCCCAGGATCCCAAGGACACTGGGTAAAATATAAAGACAGAGCTGCCCCACCCTGCCACCCCTCACTGGGATCCCAGGGATACCAGATGGCCAAAAAACACCAAACAAGTTCACCACAAGAATGCAACCACCCCTCCACTCAGTATGAAAAAAATGTCTTATCTCCCTTCTAACCACTTGCTTCTCCCACCCTGACACAAGCCCACTTTTTCAAAAATCCTGCCTTTTCACACAAGTCTACTTGGTCTCCAGCTTATAAAATGTCCAAACAAAGCCAGCCCCTGAGCCAGTTCAGAGGACCTTCATTTCCTCTGTGCTGCCTCCTTTATGCTCAAGCACAAGCTTAATAAAATCTGTCTGGTAACGTTTCTGGGGTTTCCTCTTGATTTCTGTCTTGGGGAACCCAAGAGCCCCAAAGGCAGTCCACTACAATTTGGTAAAAAGTGTATTAATATATCATAATTCCCAGTGGCTAAGGCTGCCTCTCAGCATCATCAGTAGAGGCCACATCTCCAGGTATTGGTGAATCTCCTATTCTACAATGTATGTTGAAATTTTGCCACTTATAGATGTGTATCAGCAGCAGTACATCATATATTAGGTATTTTCCAAATTCATCAGGACTTCCTCCAAAGCCCACAGTTGTCACACTGCTCTCTCACACAGCACAGCCACTCTCAACTGCATCCAGGCTAGAACCTCCAGATGCCAATGTCCTCCACACTGCTTTGGTCACATTCTTGGACCAACACTTGGCTCCAGTGTGAGGACAGGGTCAGGCAGCTTGTGTTGCAGAGGAGGAGGGCTGGCCCCGAGCAGGAGCAGCATGGGAGGCAGAGGCAGGCTTGACTTCTGCACCATGCCTCCCACCAGGCTGACGAGCACAGGACAGGTCACAGGTCACAGGTCACAGGCCAGTGCAGCTGGCGCAGACCTGGTTGCTGGCCTCCACTTTCATTTCTGATTTTAGTAATTTGAGGCTTCTCTCTCTTTTTCTTAGTCCATCCAGCTAAATGTTTATCAATTCTGTTAACCTTTTTGAAGACCCAACTTTTAGTTTCATTGATTTTCTCTATTGTTTTTCTCGTCTCTATTTCATTTATATCTGTTCTAATGTGATGTCCTTCTTTCTGCTAGCTTTGGGCTTAGTTTGTTCTTTTTCTAGTTTCTTAAGTTGTGAAGTTAGCTTGTTGATTTGAGATCTTTTTTCTAAGCTAAGTATTTATAGCTATAAATTTCTACCTCAGCACTGTTTTCAGTGTGTCCCATAAGTTTTGGTATGCTGTGTTTTTGCTCTCATTTGTCTCAAGATATTTTCTAATTTCTCTTGTGGTTTTCTTTCTTTGATCCACTGGTTGTTTATGTTTTTTAATTTCCACAAGTTTGTGAATATCCCAGTTTTTCTTCTGTTATTGATCTCTAACTTTATTTCATTGTGGTCAAAGAAGATACTTTGTATGATATCTTTTAAAATTTATTGGCCCAACATATGGTCTACCCTAGAGAACGCCCCATGTGCACTTGGGAAAATTGTTATATCTTCTTGCTATACTGAACTTTTATTAATAATGTTCTTCTTTGTTCCTTATAACCTTTGGATTTATAGGCTCTTGATTTAAAGTCTGTTTTGTCTGATATTAGTATAGCCATTCCTGTTCTTTTTTGGTTACTATTTGCATGAAATATCTTTTTCCAACCTCTCACTTCCAATGAACTTATGTCTCTGGATCTAAAGTTAGTTACTCTTGTAGACAGCATATAGTTGACCATGCTATTTTAATTATTTTATCAATCTTTGCTTTTAATTAGAGTTTCATCTACTTATGTTTAAATTACTCATAGGAAGAGACTTACTTCTGTCACTTTTTTATATGCTTTATAGCTTTTTTGTCCCTCATTTACTACACTACTATCTTCTTTCATGTTTAGCTATTTTCTTTACAGAAAAGCATTTTGATTCTTTTCTCATTCCCTTTTGGGTACATATTATAGTCATTTTCTCTATGGTTACCATGGGGATTGCATTTAACACCCTTAAAGTTAACACTCTAATTTGAATGTTTTTGAGTTTAAGAGCAGATAACATTCTGCTTCTAAACAACTCTGTGCCATCCCTTTCAGTTATTGATGTCACAAGATGCCATCTTTATATACCATATGTCTAAAAACATATACTAATAATTGCTTCTATGTATTAATCTCTTAAATTATGTAGAAAACAAATGTAGAGTTACAAACCAAAGTTACAATAATACTAGCTTTTATAATTATTTATGTATCTACCTTTATTTTTTTCATATGGCTTTGAGTTACTGTCTTTTTATTTCAACTTGCAGTGCTCCTTTTAGTATTTCTTGTAGGACAGGTCTAGTAGTAATGAACACTCTCGGCTTTTGTTTATCTGGGAATGTCTTCATTTCTCCCTCATTTATAAAAATCAGCTTCTCCAGATCTAGGATTTTTGATTGAATGTGTTTTTTAAAACACTTTAAATATATCAACCACCTGCCTTCTGGACTCTAAAGTTTCTAATGAGAAGTCTGCTGATAATCTGATTGAGGATATCTTGCTTGTAAAGAGTTACTTCTCTCTTGCTGCTTTCAAGATTCTTTCTTTGTCCTAGACTTTCAACAGTTTCATTATGATGTACCTCAGTGTGGGTCTCTTTGAGTTCATCCTACTTAGGGTCCATTAAGCTTCTTGGATGTTTATATTCATGCCTTTACCACCATGAATTTTACATGTAGTTTTCCAGGCCATTTAATAATATTTTATATAACTACATATCCATGTAATAATATATAGTGTTGCTTTTGTATGTGATATTGAAGATATAAAAGTATTATACAGCTCGGCTGGCATGGCGCAGTGGTTGGGCATTGGACCATGCACCAAGAGTTCATCAGTTTGATTTCCACTTTGGGTAGGGGGCATGCAGGAGGCAGCCGATAGATGTTTCTCTCTTCCTCTCTCTCTAAAAATCAATAAATATATATTTTTTAAAAATTATCATACATAGCCTGCTTTTCTACAATCTACTACTTTTACCCTATTATTTTTTTAAAAAATCTACCTGCATTAATGTATTTTCCCTTATAATTTCTGTATACTATTCCATCGTATGAATTTACCACACATCAGTTTTCATTCCATTTTTGCATTTAGGCTGTCATTTTGCTGTTAAAATGTTGCTTTATTTACAACAATAAGTCCATGATTTCTTGTGTACATGTAGAAAGGTTTCATTAGAGTTGCTGAGCCATAATACATGAATATTTTCAAGCTTACAATATAGCCAATCTTGAACCATACCCAAAAATAAATACCTAGCAAAAAACTAACTTTAGAATTAGAAGAGCATTAATTAATGAATGAAAGGAAAAAGACTCCTGAATTTGACCATATTAAAACTAAAAACATCTGTCCTCAGAAAAGGTCCACAAACAAAATTAAAAGGCAAGCAACAGACTAGCAGATGATATTTATAATGTTTAAAAGATAAAGGATTATAATAAAAAATACATAAAGCAATTCTTTAAAGCAAACAAAAAAAATTTGCTTTTTAAAAGGCCAGAATGTGAAAGATAAATCATAGAAGATGAAATCTGACTGAAAAATAAACAGATTAAAAGCTTCTCAGCCTCACTAGTAATAAAGAACATTGAAATTAAAATAATAAATGTTATTTTTCACCCATCAGGTTGACAATAACCAAAAACTCTGATAATTACAATTGCTCTGGAAAATGTAGCAAAACAGGAATTTTCACACACAATTGTGGCAGTGTAAATTGATATATTCCCTTTGAAAAACAATTTGGATGTATTAGAAATTTGAAAATATGCATATTTTAAAACCACAATATTTAAAACAATGTACTAGTTGAAAACAGACAAATCAATCAGTGAAAATTAATTGAAAGACCAGATATATATGCCTATTTTTAGAAAAATGTTTGTTAATATAAAAATGGCATTCTGAAGAAGTGAGGAAAAGATCAGTAAGTATACCCTGGCCACTGCGCATTCCTTTCACCAAGACATCTTCCTGCTCTACTTTCAAATAGCCTGGGCAAGAGAAGTTACTACCAGCAATCCATCATTGCAGAGAAAGCCACTTGAGGGCTGATCTCATTCAACAGCATAGCAAAATGTTACAGCAGCTCTATCATAAGGGACGGTGTAATTTGGGTGCCACAGCATTGCTCTAGCATAGATGACACAGACTATGGTTGAAGAGAGGCAGGCCCTGTGTTGACAATTCCAGAGGAGGGATCCTCCCAGCCCAAGGGCAGGGCAGTTGACTTCACTGGGGTCCCCTTGCTGATGAAAGACTCTGCTATGCAAACCATCTTTCTATCCAGGATGGCAAATCCCATTAGGCCTCAATCCATGTCATATTAAGACATGCTATGGAACTGTGGGGTCCCGAGGACCAACATTCCTTGCTACACTTATTGGCTTTTCTTAGATTTCAATAAATGATCTGTCCTGTGATCACACTTTATGGCCTGTGTACTTTGGGAGCATGGAGTATGGTTTTATTAGCCTCTCTGTTGAGAGATTTTCTCAGGTGGAAGTTTGAGCTGAAGGAAGTATGACAAGTCTAGAATGAGATCCCAGCCATTCAGAATACCAGCATTTCCCACACAGGTTAAAGCTCAACCTGACTGCTGAGATAAACAGATTGAAAGTGCTCAGTTGCAGTTCCCTTATGAGTGTCCAAAGTTTAACTAAATGAAGACCTACTGTTTCTTCTCAGTAGCAGCTTAAAACTGAGTGCTCCTCTACTCCTTTATTATAACTATTATAACGAGGGCGGTGATCAACTTTGCTATGCTCCCAGCTTCAATTCACTGTGAAAGTGAAAATGCTTCCTTAGGGCATCTTTCTCACCCACTGTTACTCCCACCTCCCGTCTAGGTAAGGGACCCTCCTCTGTACTCCCACAGCGCCCTGTGCATCCGTAATCACTGCAATTTAAACACCATGTTCTAATTGTCAGCTTAGTGCACCCTCTCGCTAGACCATAAATCTCTGGAAGGGTTTTGTCTACTTTCTGGCTCTATGCTCTGGACTTAGGATACTGCCTGGCATAGTGTTTACCCATTAAATAGTTATGAATGCCAATTAGTTAAATACAGGCAGCACTTGCAGTCTTGCATAGGGCTATCTGTGCTATTATTTACTTAAAGGGTAGAGACCATGCTGATAAAGTTACCCGGTACACAGACTAGGAAAGGAGCTGTGCTCTTTGTTTCTTTTTTCTTTTTAGTTTCTGTTTGGTGCCTAAAGCAAGGGAAAATCAAATGAGGATCCATGGAAGAGAAGATGAGAGAGGAAAGAAATGGAAGGGCTCAGAGAGATTCAAATTCTGTACTGATTCTGCCAAATTCAGGCACTGTCTACACATATTTGAGGTTCAAGTAGCTGGATATGTGCTAATGACCCCACACATGAATCTCTCTCTCCTGGAAAGCTATTTGTCTTCCCCAGCAGTGGCTGTTTCTCCTATGTCATTTTTCAGTGTCTGCAGTGGTCATAATAGCAATCTGTCAGCCCTCAAACCTTTACCGAGCATGCAGAATAAAAGGCTGAGGAAATTAATTTAGCCAACCCTACAAGTTTAACTCATTGCTGTTAGAAGCCAGTTTGACCCTGCACAGTCTTATAGCAACATTGTTTAGACAGAGGAATAATATATACATTCTTTAATGCAGTATATTTCCCCCAGGGGAGTTCAATATAATGTTTTTTTTCCCCAAGGAACCACAAATCTTTTTAAAGTCGTTTTGGCTCTCAATATTGTATACATTAATAAAGCAATTCATTCCATATATGAAACTGAAATATGCAATGTATTTTTAAATGTTTATGATAATCAGTTATTAAACCATGTTAATGCTTATAATGAAATTCATTGCTAATTCAGGAACAAATTATATACATAATGGTCCCTGCTCCTATTTATCTTTTAGCTTTAGAGCTTTCAACTTTCTTTACTTAGTGCTTGAAATAATCTAGGAGTAAGAGAGTACAAAATAAATCAAATAATAATGTCTATAATTATATATTGTAAATGTCTAACACATTTATGATAATACTTTTAACAAAACTTTAAGTATTGCTCCCTACAGAGATAAGAAACTGAGATTAAGACTGTTGAAGAATTTTCTGGGGTCTTACAACCAGGATATGACAAATATAGGGCTTAACAAAAGCTTCTAAGTCCCAATCAGTGTCCTTCCACTCTCTAGGGAAACCCATGGGTGTTTTTATGTCTCTAAAAATATCTCTTACTTAAGGATATGGCAATGTTATAGGCTGAACTGGGTCCCCACAAGAGGATCAAGTCCTACCTCCCAGGACCTGTGAATATGACCTTATTTGGAAATAGGGTTTTATAGAGGAAATGATCAAGTTAAGACGAGGTCATTAGGATGGGCCCCAATCCAATGTGACTGATATCCTAACAGGAAGCGAAAATTTGGACACAGAGAGATGGGTACAGAAGGAAATGATGTGAAGACTCAAGGAAATGCCACCGACAAGCTAAGAGGTGCCTGCGGCTATCAGATGCTAGGAGAGGGGCATGGAACAGAGTCTCCCTCACAACTTTCAAAAGGAGCCAATCCTGTGGATGTCTTTATTTTGGAGTTCAAAGCCTCCAGAACTGTGAGAAAACAGATTTTCGTGGTTTAAGTCACCCAGTTTTTGGTACTTTGTTAAGGCAGCCCTAAAAAAATAATACACTTGGTGGCAGCCATTGATCAGTTTGTACTCTATGTGTAACCTTGGAATCAGAGCTACTAGGGATAAAAATAAAGTATACTACTATACTGCTCCCTCCTTAAGGAATTTAGAACATAATTAAGGAAGCAGCTCTTTTACTTCATTGAACCTCCTGCACAGGTATTGAAGCCAATCCGGAGCAAGACAAGGAGTTCATTAGGAAGTCGAACACCATCAACAGAGTTAGTTGTATCACAATAGGCCTTGTATGACATAGGGATCTGAGCGCTAACTTACCCCATCTAACAGCATGCTTACTTAAATTAGCCCATATCTTGCCTCAAAAGCTTCCTTGTCATTCTAGAAATACCCTACCAACATACAGGACTTCGCACAAAGACGACAGCCATTTGCCTTCCCTTCTCTGGGCTCTTTCTTGCACCTTTACACGTGTGTTCTTGGGTACAGGGAGAGGATGACACCTAGCTTTACACAGCCATCTATAGCTACCCCTTAAACCTTCACACTATATGGCTATGTTGGTCCCACCTCTAAAACTGAGTTTCTGGCTCCATTTTCTCCGCTGTACTCTGTCCCTGCTGGAAATTAGAGTTTTCTGTTAAGCTAAGCCCATGTTTCTGGACTCCTGACACCTGATCTAGGTTTTGTCAATCTTCTCCCTCAAAATATTGGATGTTACCACTGGATGAAATTCTTTCAAAATGTAAAATATACCAAAATCTTGCTAGTGCTGCCTATCTGCTTTCTACTTAGTCAATGTTCTTAAAAATCCCAATTCTGTGTCTCACTCACCCTTAGATAAGGTTTCCCACCTACGCCAGGACAAGGTTCATCATGTAATAGCTATCAATCATTGATGGGTTCTTATTGTTACTATAAAATATGCATAATTCATGTATATCTTAAAATAACCTTAAGAGGTACGTACACAATTATCCAAATTTTATATAGAAACTCAAGCTCCAAAAAGTTGGTAAGATTTGTTTGCCTCTCACCCATCTCTAATGTTATTGTTTCATTGCCCCAAATGTCACACTCTCCAGGATGTCAAACAAATAGATGATGTAGACACTGGTATTAGTGTTGAAAAAAATGAATGACTCTAATGACTGGATTTTCAAAAAATTCCCTTGTAAGTGAAGGAGTTTCCAATTCTTTCCCTTCTACTAGATCGACTGAAGAACTTATCATTTGACAGCTGTTCATAGAGTGTTTTTGATGATTAATCATTATGTGATTTTTGTCATGTCTCTCAAAAGGATTTCAAAGTGAGTGACATTGCTATAACAAAACTCCTTCCACTTCTATTTACTTCTCAGTAAGTAGTATTTTTTATACATGAAATAGAAATAGAATTGATGTTGGTACTTATCTCATTTAGCAATGACATAAATACATAAACTAACTGAAAAAAATAAGGTCCCATCCATCCCATTGAAAGATGCATCTCTAAAAATATAATTATCCTGATCAAGAAATGAAAGAGCTAGACAAGCTTTCATTTACTGGCAGGAACATTTGGGGTGACTCAAATGATTTTCAGACTTTGAAATCAACATGAAAGTCCTGAACTGAGAATATTACTGCGTCTTTCAGGTAACTCCACAGAGAACAGTCATCTTAACCAGTAAGGAGAAACATTTGATCAAATTTGAATAAGTGATAGCTTATGAGATAAATCTGATTATTTCCACCTACTTAAAGAAGGTCTACATAGGTCAACAATGATCATTATTTCTGTCCCAATAGAGTTCAATAGGCATGGGGTGATAAAGAATTACTTGATTGCCCAATTTAAAAGCTTTCTTGTTCTGAATTAAAACTGTCTACTCAGATTTATTAGTTAGGTAATACTGCATAATTTTCTATTCTACCAACCATATCAAGAATATAAATTGGGACTAATAATTTGTTTCTGAGAACTTGCTTCTGCATCTTAATAATGGGCCAAATTATAGGCTGCTATAAGGATTAAATTACATAAGACATGGTGCGTAAAGTACCTAGTATTTAACTTGTTGGAGAATGAAAGTATAAGTATAAAGACTTAACTTTTTAACTCAACAAGGGGTACATAAAACACATATTTTTTTTCATTTATAAGATCACTTTGCAAATTTTAAAAGCAATTAAAAGTAAAACTTGATTTAGAAATTATGTATGTAATTTAGTATCTCCATATAAATTATTTGCAAAGAGCAGTTCGCTTTAACAGGTGGTTATATTTTGTTTTGACAAATAGGAAATATTTTTCTTTTAAATAAAATCAACTTTATTGGTATGTAATTTGTGTGCAATAAATGGCATACATTTTAAGGGTACAGATCAGTGAGTTTTGACAAATGTCTACACCCATAGAACCACCACTGCAATCAAGAAAGAATATCTCCATCACCCCCAAACTCCATGGAACCACCACTGCAATCAAGATAGAATATATCCATCATCCTCAAAACTTCTTTTGTGCTACTCCCCTGTCAAGTTCAATCTCTGACCCACTGACCCAGGCGACTGCTGATCTGAGTTCTCTCATTATAGGTTAGGTTGTAATCTCTAGAGTTTATTATAAAAGCAATAGTGAAGCGTGTATTCTTTCATGTCAGCTTCCTTACTCAGTACTATGTTTCACATGTATCAATAGTTCATGTTTACTTTTTTTTCATTGATTATTTTGAGAGAGAGGAAGGGAAAGAGGGAGAGAGAAACATCGATTGGCCACCTCCTGCTTGAGCCCCAACCTGGAATCAACCCCACCACCCTTCGGTGCACAAGATGATGCTCCAACCAACCTAGTTGCACCAGCCAGGGCAACAGTTCATTTGTTTTCATTGTTGAGTAGCATGTTATTCTATGAATATACTATAAACTTTTTTTCTTTTTAAAATTTTTTTCCAGTTTTATCAAGGTATAATTGGCAAATAAAAATTGTATATATTTAAGGAATACAACATTTCTTACAGTTTAAATTTCACTTATAGATTTCTCTTTTTCCCAGTTTTATTGAGAAATAATTGACATACATCACTGTATACGTTCAAGGTGTACAGCATGATGGTTTGATTTATATATACTGTGAAATGATTTCCACAGGAGGCTTGGCTAACATGCATCTTCTCACACAGATACAATGAAAAGAAAAGAAAGAAGAAAAAAGGAAATAAAGTTTCTCTTTGTGTTAAGAATTCTTAAGATTTATCTATTAACAATTTTCTTATATATCACATAAGTGTTAACTGTAGCTATCATGCTGTGCATTACATCCCTTGCACTTATTTATCTTACAGCTGGAAGTCTGTACCTTTTGAGCACCTAAGACTTCATTTCAATAGCAGATCAAGTGGGATCTTGGTTTGTTCTGTCACTAAAATGCTTCTATCTCTGTCGTGAGCCACACTGACATTGGAACAATCTACAACTGCAAAGGGCTTGGAGAAAAGGCACTATTTAAACAAGGTAGAGATTAATGATGTAAAAGGGTACATAAGAATATGGGCAACACACTTTTTTTCTGGAAAATTAAAAATTATTATCAGTGGTGTTTCTTGGAGAAAAGAGGTAGAGATTAAGGATGCAGTGACAGTTTTTCCTTTATTTGTATACCTCTATGAACTTTAACTTTTTAAAATGTACATATGTAACATGTATGTATGTATGTATATATATATATACAGTTTATAGTTGGGAGTACAAGAAACAGTTTATTCTTGTATTATTGTTTATTAATTATTGTATTATTTTCCATATGGACAACTGTAAACCTACTTTTGCACCACCCTGTATATCAAATTTTTAAGAACAGAGTTTCAGTTAATCAATGAAAATATTGTGAAATGATAATAGTTAACCTAAGAGGGGCTGCACTCACATCTCCTACCAAGATGCCATAACTACCAGTTCTGTAATTGTGTGACCATTTGTCTTTTTCTGCCTGTTTGACAGACGGGATCCTAGACTGACCACTAGAATCACTTGCCCTGTGAACATTCCACTCTGTTCTCAACATGCAAATCCTGATCTAACTGAAGATGGATGTGAGATTAGGGAAGTAGGTAAACCAAGAGGAAAGATGTCTAAAACCCATATGGCCTGTGGCTTCACTTTAATTCAAATGCACTGGTAGATATGAGACCTACACTCCCCTGGAACCACTAATTTAGTAAGTAGTCCTTTAAAAAGCGAAGTGAACTTATATCTGACTTAACTTGTTCCTGACACACTCATATTTGTCATCCTTACTTCCTTTTAAGTAGATCTATAACAATTTATATGAAGAATTTTATTAAAGCTTTTCCTAGGGGCCCTATCAGCATTACTGGATAATATTCCAGAGTGATCTGTTTTTCCTTGGAAAATCGGAAATAGATGGTTCCATCTTTACTTTGGGCTCCTTTCTTGTTTTCCAAATATCTTTAGGACCAATAGCATTGTTCAGGAATCTCTCCTGAAAGTCCGATCAGTGTTTTTAGGTTAATATTGATCAGGGCAGTTGAGCCCCTTGAGGTGGTTCTACTCCACTTCTTTAATAATGCTCGTAAAGTGATCTTTAATCTGTAGTGCGTTTTTAATGGGGGGAGAGAAAGACACTTAGGATTTGAGCAACAAGGCCTCCATAGCACCATATGTTGATATTATACCACCAGCCGCAAACAGTAAGACTATTACTTATTCTCAAGTCATTCTCAGCTTTATCACCTTAGTCCTGTTCTTCAAAGTTGCTACCTCTAAGCCTGACCAACAGTTTCCAGCCCATGTGGACACAAGGTGTCAGCAGTACTGCACCTGGCCATCAGGAGGCAGAAGAAGCTTGGAGCAAGGTAGTTAAGTGGCCTATTGCGGCTATGACCAAGGATTTCACTGACCTCGAGTCCCCAGAAAAACTGGGAGTGCAGCAAGTAAGGCCTGAGCAGGGGGGCATCAATAGTTCCATTAATTTATTCATATCTTATGAATAAACTGAAAAATTAGTTTCACCATTTTAATCTGGTATGCCTTTGTCTCATTACTGTTTGCTCTGTTCCAGTGTCTTTGAAAGCTATCGTGCAGGCCATCATTGTCAAAGACCCATCCGAAGTTTCTGACTCAGCTCTGGAGCCAAGTCCAGGAACTTGCCGACGATCTAACACCACAGCCAATTCTCACTCACATTACAGTTGGAAAAACCATGTCTATTCCCTTAATGAATTCCATACGGTTTCTCTGTTTAATCTCCTTTTATCTTTGATGCTGTGTCATCGCTGTTCTTCATAGCTGCTAACACTGTTAACGTCTGTCTTCCACTAATTTTTTCCTTGGCGCTCTCACAGTCTTACTCACTCTCATTTCCAAACCTACTTATTCAGCTACAAACAGTTTTAGAGGCAACAGACTGTATAACAGAAGATACAGAATGGGCTTTGAAACCAGACAAACCTCCCCAAGCCTCAGTTTTCTCATTAATAACATGAAGATAGTGCATAATATAGTTGAAATGAGGTTTAATGAGATGGTATGTGTTCATACTCAGAGTAGTGATGACGTAAAATGAAGTTTTAATAAACATTCACCTTACTACCTCTTTGATTCTTTATAGTAACCAGAGCTATGTAATTCACATTCTTCCCCATGCCCATCTCCCACGGCTCTGCTTTGGGGAACCAGGACACAGACCATCTTGCTGAGCTCACTATTAAAGGTAGGGGGCGAAGAGCACTAGCCCTGCCTGAGAGCAGATAGAGGTCTGAATAGAAAGGAGAGGGAAAGAAAAGAGTAAAATGCTGAGCTCCGGCGAAAGTAAAGAATTCAAGTGAGCTGTAGACATAGATCATATTTAAAAACTGCATTAAAAAACATTCACTGCTGGTGGGAATGTAAACTGGTTCAGCCACTAAGGAAAACAGTACGGAGACTCCTCAAAAAATTGAGACTCAGCAACCCCTCTTCTGAGTATCTAGCTGAAAAATTTGGAAACATTTATTTACAAAGATACATGCACCTCAATGTTCACTGCAGCATAATTCACAGTGGCAAGACATGGAGACAACTGGTGCCCTTCAAAACATGACTGGGTAAAGAGAATGTGGTACACGTATGCAATGGATACTACTCAGTCGTAGGAAAAGGTGAAATACTGCCGTTTGCGACAACGTGGATAGGCCTTGAGAATACCGTGCTAAGTGAGATAAGTCAGAAAAAGTCAAGAACCATAGGATTTCACTCACATGTGGGAAATAAAAACTGAAAGCAGCAAATGGACAAATAAGACAAACAAACAAAAACTCATAGACACAGAGAACAGCATGGTTACCAGAGGGAAGGGGGTGAGGGGTTGTTAAGGGTAAAGGGGTCAAATATATGGCGACGGAAGGAGATGTGACTTTGGGTGGTAAACACACCATGCAATATGAAGATGATGTATCATAGAAATGTACACTTGAAGCCTATATAATTCTATTAACCAATGTCACCCCAATAAATTTAATAAATAAAAAGAAAAGCCCTGGCCAGTGTTGCTCAGTGGTTGGAGCGCTGGCCCACACACTGAAGGGTCTCGGGTTCGATTCTGTCTCAAGGGCACATACCTGGGTTGTAGATTCGATCCCTGGCCCCAGTTGGGGTGTGTGCAGGAGGCAATCAATCAATGTGCCTCTCTCACATGGGTGCTTTTCTCTCTCCCTCCCTCCCGCCTTTCCTTCCACTCTCTCTAGAAAATCAATGGAAAAAATATCCTCAGGTGAGGGTTAACAACAACAACAACAAAAATGAGCCTGTTAAAAAAAAAAAAAAAAAAAAGGACAATAATGTAATATTTTAACTCAAAAAGTTACTGTACATAAAATTTGAGCCCAAATTGAGTAGTGCCTATACAAAATGTTTCTAGAAAGTACCATGATTTATTCTCTATCATAGAAAACAAACAAAAACAATCAAGATGAACTTATTTTTATAGTTATTGATTATTAAAATAACTGGCAAACCATCAGTATTTGTAATGGAGGCAACCGCTATAGAAGCAACCCCCAGTTTATACCAATATTGTGTGTGAAAATAAAGACAGCCCAAGTAAATAAGAAATGCATATAGAAAAAGTAGTAAATCACAGATCAGAAGCCAAATTATCTGTTTTTCTGTGTAATTCAGTGGAACATTTACAAATAAAAGTTCAAATTATTAATTTAGCTCAAGGGCTTAAAGCTACAGAAAACTTTCCCAGACCTATCAGTAATTCCCTTCATTCACTCAAGACCTCTAACTGCAAGGACCACAAGGGTGACTACAGAAACATTTTATCAATTTCATTTCAAAATTGAAATTATTTTTCCAAATAACACTTTCTAGGTAGAAAGGTGATGCAAATCTATCCACATCAATCTAATACCGTGCCGTGAGGTGGCATCTTTTCTTTGAAACTCTGTTTCCTCATCTTAAGTGATTATGAGAATCCGAATCTCACTAGACAAACAGAAAGCACATCAGACAGTAAGGATCCAATTGTAAATCGATGTTGGCCCTCCCTCCAGCCTGTCCTTTACATCACAGGGTGACCTGTGCAATGTAATATCCAGTGTGGATGTCAGTGTTTATTCCCCTGCCTTCCTTGTTTCTAAATAATATGGAACAGAAGTCATTCATTTCTTTGTTATACTTCTTAACACACAATTAGAGAGTATAGGTAGGCATCAGCAGATACTGAATTTTTATTAAAGGGAGTTTTAGTAATTTTCCCTTTGTTCTTTCATCATAGATATTCAGCACTTACCGAGTCCCTTTGGCTGGTTAGTTTAGCTGACTAGATCAAAGCACAGGGAGTTCAAAATCACGGAACTCATTAGGTACAATAAGAGGGCTCCCAGGATGCGGAGAAAAGGGACCCTTTGTACACTGTTGGTGGGAATATAAACTGGCACGGCCATTATGGAAAGCAGGACGGAGGGTCATCAAAAAGTTAAGAATAGAACTGCCATTTAATCCAGCAATCCCACTTCTGGATATATATCCGAAGGAAATAAATATAAATCACAGTCTCCAAGAGATACCTGCACCCCCGAGTTCGTTACAGCATTATTCACAGTAACGAGGATTTAGATACGACCTAATTGTGGGTCCACAGAGGAATGGGTAAGATGTGGTCTCTGCTTGCTGCGGAATACTCTTCAGCCTTAAAAAATGAGGGAATCCTGCCATTTGCAACAACATGATGGACCTGGAGGGCACTGTGCTAAATGAAATAAGCCAGGCACAGAAAGTCAAATACTGTACAATCTCACTTATATGTAGAATCTAAAACAGTCAAACTCACAGAAGTTGAAAGAATAGTGGTTGCCAGGGGTGGGGTGGAGGAAATGGGGAGGCGACGGTTAACGGGTACAAAGTTTTAGTTATGTGAGATAAACAAGATCTGGAGATCTACTAAATAGCACAGCGCCATAGCTACCAATACTGGATTGAATACTTAAAATTTGTTAAGAGGGTAGACCTTATGTTAAGTGTTTTTACCACAGAAAAAATAACACACAGAAAAGGGGGCAGGAAGAAACATTGGGAAGTGTTTATGTTTACGGCCGTGATGGTGGTAATGGCTTCACGACTGTGTACTTATCCCCAAACCCATCGATCTACACACATTAAGTATGTAAAGCATTTATATGTAAATCATACCTCAATAAAGTGGTTTTAGAAATATAGTAAGGGGTGGTGAATACACAATACACGTACAGATGATGTGTTGTGGCATTGAGCACTTGAAACCTGTATAATTTTGTTAACCAGTGTCACCCCAGTAAGTTCAATAAAAAGGAAAAGTAAATAAGTAAAATAATATAAATTTTAAAATTAAAATTAAAAATGCCTCCTATGCCCTGAAAATCCTTACTATTGATCGCAGACTATTGGAAGTTGGTTCACAGCTCTTCTGTTCACCTCATCTTAAGTCTCACCAACATCTTAAGACCCACCTGCATATGGACAGTTCAGACGCGCTGGCCTCACAAAGTCAGTGACGCCCTCGCTCCTCGGCTGACACACTCCCCCTTCCTCACGTGGCCCCCAACTGTCTCCCTCTGAAATTCTAGTTTCCTGCGTGAAATGTGCGCCCCTTCACTTCCCTCATTCTAGCACTCTCTACCTATGCTTTGACCTTCTAAAAAGCTCGAGTCCCTTGATCTCCTCTGCCAAGCTTTGAGTCCCACAGTGAAATAATCTCCCTACGTATTTAGTCCAGGTCTCACCGGTCATTAGAACGCATGGACTCCCCGGGTTTCATTGTGGCCGTGCTCTCTGGCATGCGACCTTGTATAACCTGGTCGCCTGGCTTCCCTCCATCCGAATGGCTCAGCGCCGCTGGGGAAAGTGGACAGCCATGCAGAACAATGTCCCCGCAGCGGTGCCCTCCAGCCTCAGACGGACCCTGACTGTGGGAGACAACCTCCTCCCTTCCCATTACTGCCAGCATCTCCCGCAGGCCTCAGCGGGGAGAGGAATTTCCCAGGCCCCAGAGAAGGAGGGGCCATGGTGTCTCCTCCACGTGTTTCTTCTTGATGGCCACTGTGGGGGGAGGGGAGGTAGGACACAGGCTGACTGGGTTCTTTTGGGGCCCGCGCTATCACGTTATTGGTGTATTTGCTGTAAAACTTTACCTCTTAAGTCATTTCTCTAGGATGTATAAGATGCATTTTGAGCTCACTATAGTCTGCCTTCATTAATGTTCTATCACCACGCCCTAGCCTGTGTGGGTCAGTGGCTAGAGCATCAGCCTGCACACCGAGGGTTTTGGGTCTGATTCTCGGTCAAGAGCACGTACCTGGGTTGCAGGTTACATCCCTGACTCCCGCTGGGGGGGGTGTGGGAGGCAACCAGTCGATGTCTCTCTTTCACATCGATGTTTCTCTCTCTCTCATCCCCTCCCTCCACTCTCTAAAAATCAATGAAAAAAATATCCTCAAGTGAGGATTAACAAATACATATGTATACACACACACATATATATGTATATGTATATATGTATATATGTTTGTGTGTGTGTGTATACACACAGGCTGATGTGGCTCAGCGGTTGAGTATCGACCTAGGATCCAGGAGATCAGGGTTCGATTCCTGGTCAGGGCACAGGCTCGGGTTATGGGCTCGATCCCCAGTGGGGATCATACAGGAGGCAGCTGACCAATGACTCTCTCATCGTTGATGTTTCTATCGCTTTCTCTCCCTTCCTCTCTCTGAAATCAATAAAGACATATTTAAGTATATATATACACACACACACACACATATATATATATATCACCAGATATAATGTAAGAACCTTATAACACCATATTCCAAGACCCTACCCCCCCACCAACTTTGGTGTTATTGCTATAGATTTTATTGCTATACATGTTATAAACCCCATAATACATTGATTTAATTATATTTTCAATAAAAATTGGAAAGTAAAAGTCTTTATATTTGTTCACACACCTGTTATTTTAGCACAATTCATCTATGCTGGATTCACCTTTCCTCTGGAGCTATTTTGCTTTAGTAAAAAGAACTTCCTTTAACGTTCTTGCTATATAGGTCTACTAGCAAGAAAGTCCCTTGTACTTTGCTCATCTAAAAATGCCTTTCTTTTTTGCCTTCCTTTATATATTTTTGAAGATGAAATTCTAGTTCAACATTTTTTTCCCTTTTCTTTGAAGCCCTTATACAAGCCATTCCATTGTTTCCTGGCTTACAATGTTTCTACTGAGAAGTCAAAAGTAATTATTATCTTTGTTTCCCTGTATAAAAAGTGTCCCCTGACCCCCTTTGGCTGCTTTCAATATTTTCTCTTTATCACTGGGTTTCAGAAATTTAATCATGTGTCCTGATGTGGTTTTTCTGAGTGTGTTTATCTCATTATTTTAGCTTCACAGAGCTCTAGGTATATAGTTTTAATCAACAAGAAAATTGTTCATTATTTCTTTAAATATTTCCCGATTTTGGAACACCATTTGCATGAGTGTTTGCCTGACATTGTCCCACAGGTCACAGACTTTTGTACATTGTGTTTTAAGCCTTTTCTGTGTGAGTGCTTTGAATAGTTTATGTTGCTCTTTGTTTCAGCTCACTGATCTTCTGTTCTCTAGTACCTTACCTGCAGTTAAGCCAAGCCACAGATTTTTTTCATTTTAGGCAATGTTTTTCAGCTTTAGAAGTTCCACTTGGTTATTTTTTATATCTGCTATTTCTCCTATCAGCACATACATAATTTCCTTTAAATCTTTGAACATTTTTATAATACTGTGTTGACTTCCTTGTCTGATAATTTCATTATCTTTGTCTTTTCTGGAGTCTGTTTATATTAATGTATTTTCTCCTGGCTATCGGTCTCATTTTCCTTTGCATGCCTGGAAATTTTGCATTGTATGCTAGGAGCAGTGTTTTATGCTATGGAATGTCAGGTGATTTTGTTGCCTTCTCTTAAATAGGCTTACATCTTTCTTGGGCAGATAGACTTCATCCTGATATTTCCTAGCCTTATTCTAATGTTTTAAAGACAGAGCTAGAATTTCACTGCAGGAATAGTTCAGCCCGATGACAAAGAGGTGATCCTTCTAGTGTCTCCCCTGAAAGTCCCAGGTTCTAAAACGTCTCTGCATGCTGGCTGGTCAAATCCAAATATCCCCCGACCCCATGTAACCCCTGGGAATCCTTCAGCACACATCTGCCCCATGGCGGTTCTTTCTCTGGTAATTGTTCCTTGTACTGAATGCAATGCACCTGTTTTCTTTACAGTTCTACATCTGTATACATCTGGACTGGGCTTGACGGTGATCAGAAGAGGAGCAGATAGGAGTACCACTCTGATTATGATGCATAAGTTTAGTATGTGTCATTGCAGCTGTGCTAATTGTAGGCTATTTGTATAAAACTTAAGATAACTCCACATTGGGCCTGGCCAGGTTATGGCTTCTGAGTTGGTAAGTCTTATCGATAAGGCTTAGGAAGTTCTTACTCTTCATGACCCTCAAGGAGAAGGTTCTGTGGGACCTAGGGCAGAGTCAGTTTCTTTTTAAATTCCTAAATACTCTATAGAGGTTAAATACACACAATTTAAAAAGTTTTTTTTTTTTCTTTTTCCTAGAGAATTGGCCAATACGCTTACTGGGAGCCAAGACTCAGCTATTTGAAGGAGACAGAAGGGTGTGAGGCTACCCAGTGGGTCACATCCATACTTATAAATAGTCTTTTCTCTCTCTGGACCTTACGAGAGCTTCAAGATCCTAAAGGACATGAGAGGCCCTACTGGCTAAACATACATTTAGAAATATTTGCTATTCATGTTTTGCTGGTGTCTTACCTCTGGCACATCAATTCTATTACTCTTTCCCAGGAGAGAGGCATGGCCTGAGATGGAAATAAAGACTAAAGAATTACAAAGAACTTAGTGATTCTGGCAAATGTGATAAAACAAATAGGAGAGAGCAATCAACTTTCTTCTCTCTTTGAAAATTTATTTCATTTATTTTTTATTTATTGATTTGAGAGAGAGATTTGTTGTTCCACTTATTTTTGCATTCACTGGTTGATTCTTGTATGTACCCTGGCCAGGAATCAAACCCACAACTTTGGCATATCAGGACGATGACCTAACCACTACCCAGCCAGGGCCTGGAAGTCTAATTTCGATACAGGAAAGGCCTGACCATGAGTTCCCTTGGGGGTAAAACCCCATTGAATTTTCCCTTCCTGTGTGCTACCCATCACAGGTTTTCACAGGGTCTATCACCAGCCTACAAGTTGCTGCCTTTGTCAGCTTTTCCTCACAACCTCAAAACAAATGTGGCCAATCGGGTGCATAAGAAACCAGAGATAAGCCCAGTGACCCAGCTGAGGGCCTACCTCTGCCCAGAACTGATGCACATAGAGGTCAACTCTCATGGCAGGTCAGGGTATCATCAAAGTTTGGTGAGCATAAGTCTTCACCAATCCTAGTAAAACAAGAAACATAGATTCTATAGCTTATGAGAGAGGAAACATTCTAAGGGAAAACACTGGTGGATCTTATAGCCCAGAACTTTATTCCCAGATTTACATCCTATAAGCAGTAGATCTTAACTTCTGGAGACATAGATCCCTTTGAGAATCTCATGAAAATGTTGTGCCCCATTCACAAAATGCATATTCACATATGTAAAATATGTTTATATCCTTTGATTCCTCTCCCTCCTCCCATGCCCTCTCTCTCCTCTCTCTCTCCCTCTCTCTCCCCCCCTCTCACTTAAGGAACCATGAGCTTCAGGTAACAAATGGCTCTAGAACTTTTGCTAATGAACAACCATCACTACCATGAGAACTGTGGGGCAGAGTGTGACAGTGATTCCCCTTCGACATTCTGGTCCACGAGAGAACAAGTAATTCTCGCAGCAGCTGAGTCACAGCTGAAAAAGCATAGACTTGATGAGTGCTGGGGGATCTGAAAACAAAAATGAACACAGACTAAGTTATAACCAAATAAGCCGATTTACCAGGCACGGCTGCCTTCCAGGGACACTGACTCAATCACCTCAGCTCTGCAAAGCTCAAACTAAACAAAGGAGACTCGAAGAAAAAAGATAATCAGAAGTATAAGCTCTTTTGAGGGACAGAACAGGAAGTTCTTTTTGTTACCTTTTAGGGCTTTAGAAATATGGATACTGTTAGGCAGACATGAGCAGAGCTGGGACAATGGGCCAGATACAGAGACTCACCAGGGCAGAAAGCCCTGGATGCCTAGCGAGGGGTGAAACTGGGAGAACAAGACCCTTGTCCCCAGGGTAACCTCTCCTCCCCAGCATATTGCTGGTCATGTGGTTTAGACCCCTGAGCATTCCTCTCCAAGAATAACATCTAGGCCTCAGCTGTATTTCAGCTCCAGGCCCAGAAAAGCGGAAAAACCAGACAAGTGGCATCGTGGCTGCCTCAGGACCAGCTACATTGACTAATGACCCCCTGCCCTGGCACCGACCCATCAGTGAGGACCACGACCCTGAAAGAGCACAGCTGGAAATAGAATATTGAGACCCTTCCCTAAGACCTCCCCTAAGATTCCCACCTGCAAGAGAGAGATAAATATACTCAGGATGAAGGACCCAGTGCTTGGTCCCCACCAGGGGAGCACCCAGCACATCTCCTCCCCCTCTTCCCTCTAAGGAACCCCACAGACTTGCAACCAGGGGAGCAATGGGCAGCGGCCCCCGTCTCCCTCTGACTCCTCAGTGAGCCAGAGCAGCCCAAGCCCAGGCCTCTTCTGTGCTCCTCCTTGTCTCGCTGTCCCGAGTATAGTTTTGCTGCCATCCTGGCCCCAATACCCTTTAGCTCAGTGCTGAGTAGCCCTTCCCTTTGGATTTCCCCATCCCCCACCCCCTTTTCTTAAGTAAATTCAATTTCTCTTTATTCACCATCTGAGATGACTATTTAGCCAGCCTGTGCACCACGGATCTTAATCTTTCAGTTACTGACAGGCTTTCCATAACCTCCCACCCAACCCTGAAGTGGTCACTAACATTCGTGTAAAAATGTCATCCTTTCTCTATCAGCAGTTGCAGAGCCAGACCGTGAACTCAGAGAAGAGGCTAGCAGATAAGAATTCCAAAGAGTAACCAAAACATGGAATTGCCTTCACCTTGACATGACTTAGAAGGCAAAACCTGCCATGAGATTTCTAACACATAGAGAACTTTTGCGGGGAAGTTTATGAGGGAGCTGTGGCCAACTTGGGGAAGACTATCTTTTTAAGCAATCAATAGGTATCTGTCTTCTCTTGGTTCCCGCTTGAATAGAGGCGTGAAGGATAGAGAGCCTAGGAAAAGTGGGTGGCTTCCCTTGGAGACAGAGAAATAGCTATGGTCTAAATGAGTAGAAAATTAGTGGGTATTGACAATCAAGATGCCAAAAAGTGAAGGCAGGGTATATGGAAAGGGGATTAGGGATCTCTTGCTTTATCTCATCTGCTCTTGATTGTAACAGAGCCCAAGATGCCACAAGAGAGCGGGTTATGCACAGCAGAAGTAACTGTGCCAAAGGACTTCTTCTCTGGTGTGTCTCTCTGACTACACCAGCGCCAAGAGGGAAAGAAATCCAACCTTCCCTTGAGGAGAGAGGAGTTTATTAGTCTCCAGAAGGCTGCGAATGGAGGGTGAAAAAATCCTGGAAGGCTAAGAGGCCTACAAACCTGAAAACAAGGGAATATTAAGATGAGATGGCAAAGAATAAAGCCATCTTATATAGGAATTAACATCCTCTTGTATCAATCTTCTTTGGGCATAGGAAAGAGTGCTACTGAATTGAGTGAGTGGATCAGTTAGCAGGTGTGCATAAGCTGAAGCAAGCTTAACGGGGCCAGCCAACGGATCCCTGGATATATAGGGGAACATATGTCATAGCCACTTGAGGTAACTTAGTTCATTTAATGAGAACCACCGCTTTGAAAAAAAACTGATTACAAATGCAGGAGGTGTTCAAACAGTTGAGAGATGAGAGTGCTCCAGCCTGTAGGCACTGTCTGTGAAGAAAAGCCCAGGGCTGACAAAAGCACAAGGGAGCCGTCTCCGACACGGGTGTACCAAGATGACAGGGTCAGAATCCCACACTGTGAAACTCTGTGAACTCTTTCCGGAGACAGGCATGCATAAAATCGTGTGTTCTTTTGCTCAATGTTAACACAGTCCTTCAATCCTTCATTTTTTCAGCTGGAAATTAAAGAAAACTGAAATAGAGAATCACAGGCTTGGAAGGGCCCTTAGAAATGATCTAGTCAAACTTTCATTTCACAGTTGAAGTGAAAGGGGCCAGAGTAGGTGAAGTACTCTGGCCAAGGTCACATACATAGCTGGTTCATGAGAGGTCTGGAATTTAAGCTCATAGGACACCTCTTCTAGTCTAATATTCTTTGCAAGATTCTCTTATTTTGATCTGTACCATAAATTCATCTAACCAACTGTAAAGGTAATAACTTGATAAATGGAGGCAATATGCTACCATAGATGCTATCTATCTGGCCTAAGAACAAATAAAATCCATTAGTGATGATGCATATGACTGGATAGACCGTATCTGCCATATGGCAATTAGTCAGTTCACTTGTGATGTGCGCTGAAAATGGACATTTTTAAAGTTGTCCCAATAAGAGACTTAACCATAGCAAAGATTACCAACATAAGTAGAATCTTAAACATTGTTAGGACGTGGACTTAGAAAGAAAATTCCTAACACAGGATATTCTACAATGCTAATTTCCTCTTTGGGATTTACCCATAATACAGAGAAAAAGAAAAATTCAACAGAAATTCAAATTTCTCCTCACATGAAGATGAGTTTTGGCTTCTAATGGTTCTCTAAGTACAGATCCCAAATACATCAAAAAACATCATAAACAGAATACAATGCAGACTTTTTAAACTTTATTGATAAGTACTGCTAATATCACACTGTAAGTAGGTAGAAGAAATTTTTTTAAATCTTCACTTATGGACATTTCAAAGACTAGAATTTATATTCCTCTACTAGAGCACAATTTGGCCAGGAAGAAGGAAGGTGACTTCTTGCTTTTGAGTTCACTGAGAGTTGTGATTTAATAGGAGAAATTCATTCCGTGAGAGCCATCAGAAGCATCACAGGAAGGTAGGGTGGACCATCTGTAGGCAACCATCCCACCACCACCACACATACACACAGACTGCAAGGTGCTCTGCATAAGTCAGTAACTCAGAAATCTGCAGACATCTGCTGCTGTATTTTAGCCAAGATACGACATTGTATGCCAATCAAAGTTATTATTAGAATGATACAAAATTGGTGATATATTCATTTTCCATGAAAACAAAATCATAAATATTGAAAATGCATTGTAATCATTTTTATTCTCACCTAGGACATGAAATAAATTATTCCTTTTCTGTGTAATAAAGTTCCATTAAAATTCTGATTTCAGATATTTATAAGTAAAGCAGGAAAAATAATTCGTTAAATGTGCTCATACGTAACATGCATTCTAATAATTGCAAAACAGAAGAAGTGGAGAGGCTTAAACTGGCGCATGCTGTCTGAGGGAGATGCTAAGTCTTTATGGCCTCTGGGATTGTTAACTGGATAGATATGCTAAGAAATAAAGACCTGGAGAGTAATTAGAATACTAAGTTGTCAAAATTAAACCTCCACGTGTTGTGCTATACCCTAAAAGGTTGGTGTCAAAAAATTCATCATTTTATGCCAAATTATATTATATAGTATCATGTTGGCTGCTGACTTAACCCAACGTACAGGTAGAAAAGAAATGAAGGCCAAAAGCTCACACTGGATGTCCCTGTCTTTAACAACACACGATGGTGGACATTTTATCCTATGCAATGACTTTAAGAAAAATTCACCTAACACGATCACAATATTGAGAATATTTACCAAACAAAGAGAAGAATTCACCTAGAGGTACAAAATAGCATTTGTAAATGTGCCCCCCCCCGTCCCCCCAGGACGCCAAGCCTGGTGAGAGTTTCCCACAAATGGCTGCAGATTGCATCTCCTCTGGTCTATTTATGAAGCATCTCCACTGTCTCAGTTAGGGAGGACTTTCTGGAGATTGACCCACCCTGCTGCGTTTCCAAACAGCTTCCTTTGGGTCGTGCCTGACACTGACACCCCCAGTTACAATGGTCTTCTTGTAGCGTGAGGCAAGCTAGTCAACCACCTGGCTCCAACCCACTCTACTTTCTCCATTCCGTTGGCTCTGCTCTGCCGGATTCTGGTTCGGAGACTTTCAAGGAAAGACCATCACACAGAAAACTGAATTAGGAGCTTAGAACCCGAGTTCTGACTTTGCCCCTGACTAGCCGAGTGACTGTAGTCAATTCACGCCACCTTTGTCTCACTTTCCTCCTATGTCATAGTTGGGATCATACTTCCAGTGATTTTTGTGAGAATTCAGTAAGATAAGGTCCAGTAGAGTGCTTTGAATAGAGCAGTGAGTTAAGCACAAGTACCCCAATCTTCTCCCCACTACCTTCCAGCCTTCAGACACCAATATTGACATTGTTCTGAACTTTAACCAAAAGAATATACAAACTGAAACACAGAGAGCAACACTCCTAGCATAGAACAGGGGGAAAAACAATCATTGGAATTCCAATGTCCTCCTTCCAGGTCTCAGAATTTTCCTAAAAGACCACGAAGGGCCTCAGTCCCTCTGCCATTGATCGTTTGGTGGAGAGGACGTTTGGGATTGGAAGTGATCAGAGTCTGTGACAAGCTGGAGAGGAAGTGATTCGGAGAGCACAGAAATATATTCTGGCTTTCAATTACCCAACAAGATGAAAGCGGATTCTGGAAGCTTTCGTGGAAGTACAAAATTAGGCTTTAGGGTTTGCAGAAAGGAAAGGAACCATCAAAGAAAAAGAATAGGTGTTAAAAATTACCACAGGTTGAAGAGCTGCCTCAGATGTAATGAATCATTGGTCCTTTGGGGAAGCAATGAAATATCTTATAAAATGTGGCCCTTTTCTAATATCATCTCTTTGCACCTCATCTCCCGCACCCTCTTCTGCAGCTGCCTTCACACACTCACTCTGAGCCTCATGTTTCAAATCTTCTTTTGACTCCATCACCCCATGCTTCAAGTCAACAAAACCGCTGTTCCTGTACCTTCTGATCACAAGTGACAGGAATATTCCTGGAAGCCATTTACACTGGATGGCCAGCAAAGTCTTGTAAATTTTTTATTACAAATATATCTCACTAAATCCTAACTAGATGAATCCCAAATTGACTTCCCCTTAGCCAGCTCCCAAGAAATGCACCCTAGGAGAAGTGCTTCAGCGGGACAATGGGATGGGAAGAGACTTCATTCTAAACTGCTTGTGTTAGAAAAGCTTACTTGTGTCAAGTTTACGAAAGCACATGATTCCATGAACACAGTGCAAGGGGCTCTCCTGGGGCCCTGGTCAGAGCCTGCGCTGGGGGAGAGGGACCCTGAGCTGAAGCGTCACCAGCCTCTGAGTAAATCCGCTTCCATTTGTGGTTGGGCAAGTGCAGTAGGATCTGAGGCAGAGTCAAATATATCAGCTAGAGAGTAGTTTATTTCTAAGACCAGAGCCTCCAGAGAATCCACTATGGCAGGCCACTGAGGCAGGATGGTAAGAAGCCAGGAAAATTCCTTGCCAAGTGGAATGAGGAAACGGACAGATGGCTGACCAAACTGGCAGAGCAATTTACAGCCAGATACAGAAGGTCACCTCCCTAGAGATAACATCTAGGCCTCAGTTCTCTTTCAGCCCCAGGCCCAGAAAAGCAGCAAAGCCAGATGAAGCCAGATGAAACCAGATGACCCAAGGACCAGCGGCAATGACTAATGACCCCCTGTCCTGGTGTTGACCAATAAGTAGAGACCATGACCCGGAGAGGGCGCACCTGGAAAAGCTGGTGAATGTTCTATTGAGATCCTCCTCTAAACTCCCAGCCTTTAAAAACCCTCAAAACGAAGGACCCAGAGCACTCTCTCCCTCCCGGAGCACGTCCATGCCTTTCCCTCCCCGCTCTTCTTCCTGCACAGGCCTGCATCTCCTAAACTCATAAAGGTCCCCGCAAGACTTGCAACCAGGGACGCAATGGGCAGTGTGGCAGCTCGTCATGGACTAATCACCTAAACCTGTCTCCAAGGCCCCCTTTTACTGACTTTCCAGTGAGCTGACAGACGCCCAGCCTTGGCTCACCTCTTTCCCATAACATTTCTAGGGAGCCAAAGCAGCCCCACCTCGGCTCTCTCCCATTGCTTCTTCTATCCTAGGCCCTTCCTTGTTTCACAGTCCCCAGCTTTAAGAAATGTACTCAGAATCACCTGGACTCGTGCTGTGAACTCTTTCTAGCACCAAGTCAAGAACCCACAGACTACTGGCCGGCCCTAGGCGGACCCACTCCAGCCTGGTACTCTTTCCAGTAACACTAGGAAAGAAAATTTGAATGTCTGCCATGGCAAAGGGCATTAATAGTCAAAGAAAACAAACTGCAGCAGCTAAGTGAAATGGCACGTGTGCCCCTCCTGTCACTCCCTCTTTCCCCAACCTTGGGGCAGCCAGGAACGGCTCGGTGAACAGGGGAGGAGGGAGAGGCAAGAAATGGGAGAAAAAATAAAACAATCGGCTGGACTGGGACCAGGATGAAGCAGGTGAGGCACCTAGAGAGCAAAATGTAAGGAGGTGCTCATGCAAGTCCGGGCTCTGAGACCGTGCCCTAGTCCCCCCCCCCCCCAGGTCAGGTCTCAGCTGTAGTGAAGGGGAGATGTCCTTAGTTGAATGAGAAATTGGAATTTTGACTCATAGCACATTGAACTTTCTAATGAGGTTCTGACCATGTATAACTGAAAGTGACAAAAAGCTATGAAATCTTCCCAATTTAGGCAGAGAAACGGAGATTTAGAGGACAGTGGTGGAATTAAGCTATTTCCTGACTGTGCCCTAATGAGCACTTGCCGTTTCATCAACTGGCTAAATTAAAGGAGGAAGCAACCCAGCCGCTCTTGTTGCACACGGGATCAAGGAGCTCCCTGGCTGGGTGTGCAGGGTCTTCCATCTCATCCCTGGTCTGTAGGCCACTGTCACACTGTAATGCAGCTCACCAGGCCCTTTCAGCACCCTGCCCGGCTCTGCCTTCCATCCTATCTCCCCCCTTCCTACCTTTAGGGCCAGGTGAAGCATCACCTCCTCAGGGAATATTTTCTTTACAACCTCAGATGGAATGAGTAGCTCCATCCTCTGAGTTCCACCCACTCTTTTTGGCCCCTTGTGAGGGCACCCAACACACTGTGGTATCTTTTATTTTTTCTAGTTCTGACTCCACCCTCCCTCCCCCCTAGGCTGTGATATCCTTTAGGTAGGGAGTGTGACTTATTCCCTTGCCCTACAGTGTTGTGAACACAGATCCTGGCACATGTGGGTGGTTTCAATAAATCTTAGTTACATGAGTGAATGCCTTTTCATCCCCCCGTAAAAACTGCACAGTAGGACGGCCTGCCCTGTGTAAGCAGGACCCCATTCACCAATTTACTGCTACTGCCTAAGGAGGGTTACGCCATCCATCCCCAAAGGTGTCAGAATCAAAGGCAAAACTCAAAATAGGTGCTTCCATTTGTGATTATGACATTAAGTCAGTCATTTCAGTTTAGAAAATTTCCCAATTAGGCAGAGATAACAAAGGATCTTCCCATGCAATATTTAAATACTTAACTACCTTTACCATAGGGCTCTGGTAATTCCATGAGAGAAAAAAATTCTCTTAGAGTCAAAGGTTTCGAACTCCTGACAAGTAATAACCAAGTTATTGACTAAACACAACCTTCCCGGGTAAATCTCTGAGTTCTTCCCCTCTTTTCTTCTGAAATACAGCCAACTCCTCTCACGTACTAGGTCTTCATTTTAACTAACATTCCAATTTACCTTTAACCAAGGCATCGCAATCGGGCAAATTGAGAAAGCATAATCCAAGATGTGCTTGAAGTAGAGGTGTGGGTTTTAAAGATACTCTGATTATTGCACTATGCCATTGATTTCAATCCCTTTATATCTCCTATCTCCCTTTAATCCTAAAAATTTAAGCTCATCCTGAGTGTTAGAAAACCTCTGCCTTAATCAAGTTTCTGAAAGAAAAGCGAGATAGACTCATTCCTAATGTGGATTTGTCTTAGGAACCGGGCAGTGTTCATGGAATCATGTTTTAACAGCACACTAGACAAAAGAGCTTTATAGAATCTCCTTTTCAGAGTCTGAGGGTCATAACTGGAAGGTCCCAACATTCCAGAACCTGGATTTGACATGTGTCAGTTGTCAAGGTTATAAAACACAAGCTACAGGGCAATGAAATGTTGTATGACTTCAATTAGCATCTTTAATAAGCATAATGGCAGGGGTTAGTTTTCCTGGGGTATGCTTTTATATATATTTTATGCTTCCCTAATGAAATAAAATTTGAGAGATTTTTCTTAAGCCTGTAGACCACCCTTTCCCACTGTACATGGGGCCCAGGAGAGACCAGCTTCTCTCTCTGTCTAAAGTACTGGAGGAAGACCGGGTAAAAAAGGAAGGAAGGAGGGGGACCTGGGGGCAGTAAGGCTTTAAGTGCTGGCTACTTGAGATGAAACAGCAACACTGCCTCTCAGTATTCCCAACTCCTCCCAGATTGTGGCGACTGGTGAGGAGAGTTGGTTGATGGTGGGGTCCGCAAGCAGGTGCTGAATATAATTTGTTTGTGGTACATAAGGCAACCCCTCTACCTTTCTTTTTAAAACTTAAATAACGAATTCTAATATTAATTGCATATTTTCATTTCACTCAAAGAGAACTAACTGCTAAAAAGGATAGCACTGCACACACACATTCTGATCGCAGTTGTAATGCACTATTTCTTTCTCACCAAAACCTCCACCTGGCTGGTGCTTACGTGTCAAGAGACAGCCGTTCTCAGGAGCAGTCCCTGATTTTTCAAAACTGAGCTCAGTGTCCCTCCCTTGCTTCTGTAGCATTCTGTGGATACCTTTATCAGGACACAGCACATCACAATAATAAACTTTCGTGTTACTTTCTGCCCCTCTCTCTTGACTGTGAGCTACTTAAGGTGAAGAACCATATCTATTTAATTCTGTATCCCCAAGACCCAGCAGAGCACCTGACACAGTAAGTGCTCAATACGTATTTGTTGAAGTCATGAGTAAAAGATTAAATGAATGTGATGGGTAGCCAAATAAATACAGGAATATTCAAATCTTTTTTAAAGTTTTTAGTTAATTAATCCTCTCATGAAAAATCTGCATAATCATTATGGCTGAAGGCGCTGAAGAATCTTTACCCCTCCTTTTTGCAGCACCAGCATTGGCCTTTGCGGTCCCCTGACTTTCTTCACCTTGCCCTTGTGTTCCTTTCTCTGTTCTCGAGGTCGTCTTCTCATACAGGCCATGTCTTGTGAGTCTATGTTTGGGTTCATTTTTCTTTGAGTAATCTAAGGAATCATAAATCAGGCTAAAGCCAGTTGTCTTGCCACCACCAAAGTGGGTTCTGAATCCAAACACGAAGATGACATCCTGTGTGATTTTATGCATTTTGGCTAGTTTTTCCAGAACTTCTGTCTTGGGTACTGAAGGATGTCAATGCCCATTTGTTTCTGTTAACTACTGGTCCATATTGTTACCGTGTTGTTCATGATGGCAGCTGATCTTCAAGCAGCCAGGAAGGAAAAGAGCTCAGATCTTGAAGTATGCTTTCCCCTGTTAAGCTAGTGACTTAATACCAACTTTCCTTAAGGTCTTCAACATTTCTCACAAGTCCCTCTTACAGGGTACTACTTAGAATGAATAATTATCCTCTGCAATTAAGATGGGAAACGGAGCAGAGCTACACCAGGACCCACTAGGATTGGGCTTGCTCCATATGGTGGTCCCTACAGTGCAAGTAGGACCTCATGGGACCAATGTTCATGCCAATGATTGTCTAATACTCTTTTTAAGGTCCTTGTAACCAGGGAGTTGGCTATCAGGACAAAGGAATCAGTGTACCCTGGGAAGGGTGGGATCTGAAGGAGAGGACTCTGATGAAGTCTACTCTCAAAAATAAGAGGTGAGAGGAAAAATTAAAGAGAACGTCTGGTATCCACGTCCACAAAACAGAGTTAAGGCTAAGCACAGCGGGAACTCTGTAAGATCTCTTAAACCTCTACAATTTGCCAAAGTGAGTAATTATTTTGTTATATATCTTCCTGCTATGACAGGGGAGTCAATCACCAAAAGGAAAAACAGAGCTCTGTGGAAGGGAGATCAGGAAGCACCACCTGCTCAGTCAGATCTTCCTACTCACTTGCTTGGCAGAGACCCCTCCCTTCATTAGCCTGCCGCAGTCTCCCCTGGGGATGGGCCCCTGTCCTCCTGCTCTTATCTAGCACTAGGGACCAGTGCTCTGTATTGGCTTCCCTCTTCCTCACCCCCATCCTCTGAACAGCATACTGGCCCCTAAGCCATGGAGCCACATACCTGCTCTCTATCTTAGATCTCCCGTGGAGAGGGGAACCTATAAACCACACATTTCACCTCATATCCAAATCAAAACCCTTCTGAGAGTGATAGGAGATGCTACTCATAATTATACCAGAAAATAATAATAAAGCACATCTCTCCTAGGTGAACCGGACGAACACTCACCCCCTTGTAACGCCAAAGCAGAATGAAAGTGAAGGCTGACAGAATGAGTGGGAGGCGAAACCATGGCAAACAAAAACAGAAACAGAAACAAACAACAAAAAACAGGGTATCAAATTTAAAGAGGGAGAAAACCTTCTTGTCTCCTCCTAAGATCTGCTACTTCATAATATAACCAACCTCTCCTAAGAAACCACCTCCCATTGGGTCCTATACGTATGGCAATTTAATGATAAAATAGATACAGCAATATTATTCGTAGCCAGTTCTTCTCCCCCTTAGGGACACTCCCTAGAGGAGTCCCAGCCGGGCGACCTCTCATACTCCTAACGGAGATCTGGGGAGGGGACCATGTGCGGGCCTCTCTTCTACCCATACATCTCTAACAATGTCCTCAAGACACCTCAGCCAGTGACCCAGGAACTTCCAAGGAAGCTTTTCCCTGACAAACGGACACCATCAGGTTAAATTTCCTTTATGTTCACATCTGCCAATGGCAGTGCTTAAAGTAAAACTCAGGATTAGATAAGCCAAAATGTGGTGGCATATCGGTTTGCTGTTAAATAGAAACCCACTATTCAATAACCATCCAGAGCTGACCATAAAGGTAACATTAAAACAGAACCAGAGTGTAAATATATATATATATATATATATATGTATACATATATATATATACTCTTCTCTAGTTCTGATATATATATTTTCAATCTTTAGACCTTATTGTTTTAGTCTGAGGAATTTACCTTTTCCAGAATATACTATATACATTCCCTCTTTCAAAAAAGTGTTTGGGGAGCTCACACTGAAATCTAAGCATACAGTCACAACATAAAGTAAAATAAAGAGATATCAGAAAATATAAGAAACAAAGGAATCCTATCTAAATTTTTCTAAAATCAAACAATAAAATAATTTTAAAATAGAACAAGAAGAAATTCAGGAACAGGACAAAGAAAAAAGTCATTATGGCAACAAAAAAGATTTCCCCTAGCTTCTAGTTAGGTAGGAGACCTGAGAATTGTGACCTGTGGAAATTAAACTGTTCTATCAGGAAATATATCTTTACTTAGAAGTTCTAGAAAACTATGCCCACGATTGGGTGTTATTCAAGCTCTATTACTCACTTCATTCCCCAAGTACAAAATTGTCCTCTCCCCTAATCTTTCGCTCCTCTTAGCTGGGTCATCCTGTTGCAGAGCACAGGGAAGGTATGATTTTCCAGGGCACTCAGACAGGGCGACGGAGGTCATATTTTGGAAAATGAGAGGCCAGCCACACGGAAGCCTCTCACAGCCGCTGTCTCAGGAGTAGGGTAATTATCAGGAACACTGAAATGGATCGTTAGAGAGGCCGTGTCTGGAGAGGTAGGAAATGAGAGGGGACCAGAAACATGAAACGTGTGCCTCTGAGCTGATACATTAGCAAATCTCTGGCCACCTAAGGGTTTAGCGGCTGCTACGCCGGAGAGAGCAATGTGGGAAGGCAGGGCAGCCCAGATGACTGATTGACACATTTCCAGGACAGAGCAGGAGAAGTATTTAAAAGCACCTCGAGTGGGATTTGATTGCACATCCCCATGAAGTGCCCACATAAATGACTCACATTTCCTGGCAGCCAGAGTGGTTGCAGAACTGACCGGCAATCTCTTGTCTCGCAGGTTTTAACATTTCTGAATTTCAATCAGTGCCGCCTGGCGAGTCTGAGGACCTCCATCTGATGGGCCCTGTAATTAAAGACCCAGATCACCTTTGAGCAGCCGCTTCAGTGCACACTCCACTTTTTCATTTGAGGTGAAAATCTAATTATATGAACAATAACTAGTGTTATTTTTTTCCCCTTTTGGCAAAAGCCCTGTGCTAAGAGCCACCAATTATTTAGCTAAGCATAACTCTATTCACGGCCCTGCTAATCTCAATGAATCATCTATTCTGGGTCAAGAAGTTCACTCTCCCTTAGTTGCTAATGAATTTCTTCTCTTGGGTTCATCAGGTATGACCACAGCAACATGACAAGGAGCTACTTCAGCGTTAAACTTGTCTCCTGGATAGACTACATGCTGTACCAGGTAGAAGCAAGAAGCTTCGCGTGAGAACGGGTTTCAAATCCAGTAGATTCGTTCCTTTAAAAATTAAAGACCTCCCCATTTGAAAGTTGCTATTCAACGAATATAAAGTTTCAGTTAAGCAGGATTACTGAATTCTAAAGATCTGCCCTACACAACCTTGCCTATAATAAGCAATGCTGTGTTGTACACTTACGGTTTTAACAGGATAGATCTCGCATTAAGTGTTTTCACCACATAAGCAAATTTTAGCAAATACTTATTGAGAGCCTACTATGTACCCAGTGCCCCCATTTATTATGTAACACAAGAAAACAATCTCAACAGCCTTATTTTCTCTAAAACAGACATAATAGTACTTGAGGCACACAGTTGTTTTGTTAAGATCAAAGAAGACAGTATGTGATCATTATAACTGCTACATCGTATGGCGTGTATTTAGTGCTGGCTTTGTGTTAAACACTATACTAAGATTCTACATACATTAGCATAATATTCAGTTCATAGTATCTAGTCAAGAATGCTCCTTTATTTCTTCCTCTTTCTACAAGCTCTCTGAAAAAAAAAAAAAAAAAAAAACCCACTCAGAAGATATTGACACTGTTTGTGTCTATTTTTCAGAAAAGTTTATGCTGCCCCGCTTCTTCGAGACAAAAATCCAATTCACTATTAGCATGGGAGGTGAGAAGCCCACAGAAGACATAAATATGTTACGGTGCGTGTACACCAGAGGAGGAGGAGGACTGCAAAATAACATATCAACTCCTTCTCCCGCCGTCTACTGACGAAACAAGCCGGCAATAGCAGTTTCCTTTGTCAAGCTTGAAATCCATCAAATTAAAAAAAAAGACAAAAAGGAGAAATGAGAAAAATACCTAGCCCATCTTGCAGTTCATTTCCTTGCCGCTTCCAGGTTTTTACAGAGGATGTCCTGAGGGTGAACATTTCCCGGCTGGCAATCCCTCTCTTCACATTATCGGCTTATTTTGGAGATTTCCCCCTTAACTTCCCCTGGTTTCTCTAGGTTTTTCTACATGTCACACCCTGTCAAAGAATGCCCAGGAAATTCTCAGT
Organism: Miniopterus schreibersii; assembly: GCF_964146895.1. Classification (NCBI taxonomy): domain Eukaryota; kingdom Metazoa; phylum Chordata; class Mammalia; order Chiroptera; family Miniopteridae; genus Miniopterus; species Miniopterus schreibersii. The sequence continues at coordinate 61,331,132 of NC_138111.1, read as the reverse complement.
TGGCGCATGGCTTGACGTATGACAGCCCAAGCCCCTCAGGTCAAGTTCGGCCTTTGCCTGCTCTTGTATGGTCCATGAGCTAAGAATGTGTTTTACATTTTTAGCGGTTAAAAATAAATAAATAAAATATTTCACAAAACAGAACACTATATGAGAACCAAGTTTCAATATTCATAAATAATACAGGTGATTCCACCAAGATGGAGACATAGTTTGTTCCTGACTTCACTCTCCCTCACAAGAACAAACAACAGCTATTCATGGACAAGACACCAATGAGAAAATCCTAGGATGTGGGTGAGGCTGCAGCGCTCCCCCTGCACCATAGAGACCAGGAAAGGCTGCATAAGAGGAGGGGCTCCATGCTGACCACACTGCCCCCCCCGCCCGCAAGGCCAGCACAGCTCCACATTTAGAGCTCTCTCCTGAGATTATGGTTCCTCTTGTGGAAAAAAAGAACATGGATGTGTGGGGGGGAACACCCAGATCCGCCAGCATTGTGAGTCATTTCTGGGGAGCACCCACTCTGTACTGCCCCACAGAGAGCTCAGAGGAATCTGATTATAATGGAGAAGGGGTAGAGGGAGCACTTGGACCTTGGCAGACCAATTTTCTACCTGCAAGGCCCAAATAGTAGTCCCAACTAGCAGCTTTGTTCATCTGCAGATTCAAGATGATGGTGCAGTCTGACCAGGGAACTCATCAGGGCTCAGGTCTGTCTGACTCAGGTCCTCAAACAAAGAACTTTTCTGGCACTGGCTCTTGATCTGCCCCCACCCAGTCAGGGGAGCTGAGTCATAGCCATACTCTGCTGAGCACAGCTCCTGGCCCCACATAACCAGAAAGTTTGGCCAAAACACCTGGAAGCTGCTTAGGCCAGCAAGACTGGAGAAGAGAGTATAACAGGAAGACCTGGTCATCTGAAGAGCAAGGCCAATCTCACCTTTGGCCAGGAACTTGGGGAGCAGGTTGGCCAGGGTCAAGGCCACAAGCACAGAGCATTTTCAGGTTTGGAGGGTTCCCCTGCTCCACCCAGGAAGGGAAGCTAATTCATAACCCCACCCACAGCTGAGAGTGGCTCCTACCCATTCCAACCAGAAAGCTTGAGCAGGAATAACTAGAGGGCTGCTTGGTGTGGCCCTCCCATTCTGCTCAGGCAGGGTAGCTAATTTACAGCCTGCAAGAGACTCACTTCAGCCTTAAATACACACAAAGACTGAGAGCTAAGGGAAAGAAAAACATATTTTAAACAAAGGGTAAACACCCCTCCCCCACAAAAAGCAGGGATAGCTATACTTTCTTCGGACAAAACAGACTTTACTAAAAATGGTAAAAAGAGCCAATGGTCATTATATAATAATAATGGGGTCAATCCACCAGGAAGATCTAGCAATTTTAAGTATTTATGCATCTGACATCAGAGCACATAAATGTATAAAGGAAAAACTAACAGAGCTAAAAGGAGAAATAAATAGTAAATACAGTAATATTTGGGGACCAGAATACTACATCCTCAACAATGGATGGATCATACAGACAGAGAATCCATAGGAAACTATAAACCTAATGGGCCTAACAGACATGTACAGAAGATTCTATCCAACAGAATACACATTCTTCTTAAGTACACATGGAACATTTCGTAGGATAGACTAACCAAGAAAAAAAGAGAGGACCCAAATTAAAATTATTAATTAAAGAGGAGACATTACAACTGATACCACAGAAATACAAAATAATAAATAAATAAATATAAATAAATAAAAGTCTACTATAATTAATTATATGCCAACAAAATGGACAACCTAAAAGAAAAGGAAAACTTCTTAGAAACACATAACCTACCAAGACTGAATCAGGAATGTGAACAGACCAATTATTAGTAAGGAGATTGAATTAGTAACCAAAAATCTCCCAAAACAGTAAGACCCAGGAGCAAATGGCTTCATGGGTGAATTTCACCAAACATTTAAAGAATTAATGCCAATCTTTCTCAAACTCTTCTAAGAAATCAAAGAGGAGGAAATACTCCCAAACTAATTTTTTGAGGCCAGTATTACCCTGATACCAAATCCAGAAAAGAACACTACAAGAAAACTACACGCCCATACCCTTTATGAATATAGATGCAAAATACCTCAGCAAAATACTAGCATACTGAATTCACATTAAAAGTATGCACATTAAAAGGGTCATTCTGAAAGAACCAAGTGGAATTATCTCTGGGATACAAAGATGGTTTAATATATGCCAATCAATAAATGTGACACATCACATTAATAGAATGAAATAAAAATTATATGATCATCTCAATAGACACAAAAAAACAACATTTGACAATATCCAAAATTCAGTCACGATGAAAATTCTTAACACATCAGGTATAGAAGGAAAATACCTTAACATAATAAAGGCCATGTATAACAAACCCATAGCTAACTTCATCAGTAATGGTGAAAGGTTGAAAGCTTTTCCTCTAAAATAAGAAACAAAACAAAAATACCTACTCTCATCTCTCCTATTCAACATAGTACTGGAAGTCCTAGCCAGAGCAATTAGAGTAAAAAAAAAAACAAAAGCCTTTGGAACTGTAAAATAAAATTGTCTCTGTTTGCACATAACATAATTTTACATAGAGAAAATCCTAAAGACTCCACTGAAAAACTGTTAGATTTAACAAATCCTGTAAAGTTGCAGGATACAAAATTAACATACAAAAATCAGTAGTGTTTCTATATACCAACAACAAATTATCTGAAAAGGAAAGAAAGTGATCCCATTTAAAAGAGCATAAAAAATAATAAAATACTTAGGAGTAAATTTAACCAAGGAAGTCAAAGATTTCTACACTGATAATTACATGACATTGATGAAAGTAATTGAAGACTTAAAGTTATCCCATGTTCATGGATTGAAAGAATTCATATTGTTAAAAGCCATCTATAGATTCAATGCAATCTCTATCAGGATTCCAATGGCATTTTTTAGAGAGGTATAAAAAATTATCCTAAAATTCATATGGAACCACAAAAGCAATCCTGAGAAAAAAGAACAAAGTGGGAGGCATCACACTTTATGATTTTTAATCTATGAGAAAAGAATAAAAGTAGGCCTCTCTCTTACACCACTGATAAAATTAACTAAAAGTGAATTAAAGATCTAAATGTAAGAATGGATACCACAAAACTCCAAAAAGAAAACAGAGGAAAAAAGATCCTTGGCATGGGTTTTGGCAATAATTTTTGGATATTCTCAAGCAACAAAATAAATAAGTGAGGTTACATCAAACTAAAAAGCTTCTGCACAACAAAATAATCAACCTACAGAATGGGATAATAATATTTGTAAACCATATATCTGATAAGGGGTTAATATCCCAAACATATAAAAACTCATACAACTCAATAGCAAAAACAAACCACACACACAAAAATCAACCAATTAAAAATGGGCAGAGGGCCTGAAATGCAAGTCAAAACCACAATGAGATATCACCTCACACATATTAGAATGGCTATCATCAAAAGCCAAGGGATAAGAAATGCTGGTGAGGATGTGGAGAAAAGGGAACTCTTGTGCACTGTTGGTGGGAGTGTAAACTGGTACGGCCACTGTGAAAAACAGTATGAAGGATACTCAAAAAATTAAAAATAAAACTACTATATTAGGCAGCAATTCCACTTCAGGAATATATCCAACAGAAATGAAAATACTAACTCGAAAAGATATCTGCACCTCATGTTCACTGCAGCATTATTTACAATAGCCAAGGCATGGCAACAACCTACGTGTCCATTGACAGGTGAGTGAATAAAGAATGGAATAGTATTCAGCCATAAAAAGAAGGAAATCCTGCCATTTGCAGCTACATGGATGCACCCTTGAGGGCATTATGCTAAGTGAAATAGGTCAGACAGAGAAAGATAAATACTGTATGATCTCATTTATATGTGGAATCTAAAAAACAAACTTACAGAAAAAGAGATCAGATTTGGGTTAAGGTGGTGAAAAAGTATAAAATAAATAAGTATAAGAACTAGTCAAAAGATAATGGGTAATAAAATAAATAAGTTATAAAGTAAATAAGTACTAGGGATGTAACATACAACATGATGATTATGGGTCACACTATTGTATGGTATGTTTGAAAGTTGTTACCAGAGTAGATCCTAAGAGCTCTTAGCACAAGGAAAAAACAATTTTTTTCATTTTTTCTTTTGTATCTATATGAGATGTTGGATGTTAAATAAACTTACTGTGGCCATAATTTCACAGTATATGTAACTCAAATCACTATGCTGTACCCCTTAAATTATACAGTAGTACTGTATATCAATCATATCTCAAACCTAGAAAGAAAACAGAAAATAAAAAATGTATTGCATTATAATTCAAGGTATAAAATAAATATCCATGAGTCCATATTGATCTAAAAATATCCATAAATAAGATTTTACTAGAAACATCCACGCTAGTTCATTTTCACATCATTTATGGCTGCTTTTGCCAAAAACAGTAGAGTTGAGTGGTTGCAGCAGATAACATGACCTGTATGTAAAGCTTAAAAGATTTACTCCCTGGCCCCAGATAAGTTTGTCCACCCCTGAGTTAGCGTGTCATTGAAATGAATTCACCCATGAGGGAGACCCGGCATGTACAGATCACCTCACTGAACAAAGGCAAAGCTTGAAAAGCCAACATGGCAGGAGGTCTGTGGAACGTGGGCCCAGGCACAGCTAACTGGCTGAAACCTACCGAGGACAGTTTGCCCTTGAACAGAAGATGGAGTTGTCAAGGGAGGCAATTCTGATTATTTGAGGGGTATGCAGGAAATACTATTTCAGCAGTGTGCTGCATTTGTCTCTGAGTTATGGCTGCTGGTGACCTGTCCTTGGGAGGTTAGTTAAGTCAGCTCTGCCCCATTTCTCATGATTTCTCAGTCCCCTTTGACGTCCACCTCAGATCCCAAGTGACCTTAGCTGACCACGGGGACTTGACTCTCCTTTAGATTCTGTATCACCCACTGAATGTCTGCTTGAGATACTGACTGCACAGTAACAAAATGCAACTATGCATCAGAGGAGGAAATCAAAAATCCATTAGAAAACATGAAACCCAGTCTGTATGTAGCTTTCTCTTCAGCCTAAACCTAACCAATGGAAGAAGTCCCATGGATCATGCACCTAACTTTAAACAATCAAGCGGCCTTTTCTCAATGTTAATGACCACTTCATCTTTTCCTGAAATATTACCCACACACAGCAATGTGGTTTTAGTCGTGCACACCTTGCTGTTATTGGCCAATAAATAGTCAATAGAAAATCTATTATCTATGACTATTTTTGCTGGTCAGTGGGCCTCTAAAGCTTGAGCTACTTTATGTGTTATCTGGGCCTTTGTCAGTCTTAAATTGTGGATGAGACGTTATAGTTTGGCAACTTCGAAAAAGGTTAGAAATCCTCATGCCAACTGGCTATATCTGGTGTCTCAGATGCATCCAGGTGAATTATCGTCGGGCTTTTAATAAGTCAGTACCGATTGGGACAGAGGGTTGCCTTTGAATCCTTCAAAAGTGAAGATGGATATATTATATTCAAAGTATAGGTCACATTTTGATGTGGGAAGCACAGGAGGGCCACCTGAACACAGACACATACACCTGAGAGTTGCAATTTGAAGGTGTACAAACATGCTGTTTATGATGAACAGTTGCTATCTATTACCACCTAACCTAAATGGGTTTAACTATGGTAAAAGACAAACAAACTGGTTATAGTAAACAGGTCTTGTAATGATTTCTGCATAGCTTCATGAGAAATAACTGGACAACAGCTTGCCTCGTTAATTTTATGTCTATTTCTATTCCTTTCTTCTACATTTCTTTCAGGCCGTGAGATATTAATAATAGTTAATTGTTGTGCTTAGTTACATCCTATATTGACTATAAAAGAAAATGTGGCTGTACCTACGGCCATAAGAACCTTACTAAAGAAGCCTGGGACCAGATGTCAAACCCAAGAGTTGAAAAAATTGCTGTCAACCACTGAAATTGTTTGGGAGTGATACAGTTAAGACAGTTTGAAATCTTAAGTAAAAGAACTTGGTGGAGAAAAGGGCAGAAAAGTGATAAATGGCTTCAAATCTTGTATGGACAAGAATATTCATTTTTTACTCAGAAATAAAATCAAGACAACAATTCTTCAATTACATTTCAATACTAGAACTCTTAGTGTTTTATTTTTTGACAAGCTGGCTATCACTTACCTATAGCCTAACAATCCATTCATTTCACTGGCAGCTAAGTGTTTCTCTCCCTGAGTTACAGCTTCAACAAGGGCTTGAAGCTTTCTTTAAAAGCCAGGGCATTTAAAGCATAGCAGTTAAATTCCTTTTGTTATCTAGAAATTCTAGTGTATAGGAGTACTAAATTTGGTCTATAAGTCAATCCAAATAGAAACCCCTTTCAATTTAAGAGCCTTTTAACCTTTCCAAAATAGGTAACTGTATTTCAATCCGCTTGCTCAGAAAGCCCTGTGCACTCACACAGGGAAGGGGTCTGATCACGACCTTGGTTAAGCAGGGGAGTTTGCAGGCAGACATTCTATGTAGTACAGAGCCGTTTTCCCTGGTAACTCCAACATTAAGTTGGAAGATGTTTCTCCCTATTTCAGAAAAGCTATTTCTCTAAGATTTGCCCAGCTGGATTGTGGGATAAGATAGAGACTTCATTCTAAGGTTTGTTTCCACTTTGTTCTAGTCACTCAAAAGTTTTCCTCACATCTTGATTTAGCTCATTTTTCCATAAAATTGTTCTATTACTTTAAAGGGAAATAAGAAAAAAACATACATGTGACTATTTCAGATTTTTCAGGTCTTAATGAGGGGCCATGAAACGGGATAAGCCAGAAGTAGTAATTCCCACTCAACCTTCATTTTTAAAAAGACATCCATACTTTCTTTCACTTATTGTAAAAAACAAGTAAAAATCACTTAAAATTCAGCTATCTCTGCTCTCCAAGCCAAACAAAAACTGCCTTGATTTTTAAATTCTTTCCATCTTTGTATGCACTCACCTTAAATGGTAGACTTGTCTGAATAAGGTGTCCCGAAGTGCACACAAATGACAGGTTATTTTAACTAATTTTCATAAGGAGGGAGAGACAGAGAGATGGAGAAATGGAGAGACAGAGTGAGGGATGGAGAGATCAGAAAAAAGTGCTATAGCCCTGGCTGGCTGGCTCGGCTGGCTGGCCCATCGACCCCTCCACGGAGGCTGCGGGTGCGGTTCCCCATCAGGGCGCGTACGGAGGCTGCAGGTTCATTCCCGTCGGGGGCATACAGGAGGCAGCGGAGCAATGTCTGTCCCTCACATTGATCTCGCTCGCTCTCTCTCTTTTCCTCTCTTTCTAAAATCAATTAAAAAAACATATCCTCGGGTGAGATAGAAAAAGAAGTGCTATAAATATGAAGGGACTGTTGAGCAAGGCTTTTTTGAGGCTATAAAGGCTTTCTTGCTTTTTTCATTTATAGACATGTAGACATCTAGACAGAGAAAACTGGTAGCTTCAGCTTCACGTTTGTATCAAAAGCAAGTGGAGACACCATACGTCCATTGCTTTATTTTGCCTTCTGAAAATTTTATAGTCTTTCTATACAAACAGTGGTATCACAGCTATGACACCATGTCTAGGTGTCCAGAGTTCACACAGACATGCCAGACAGCACAAAGAATTACACCAGTGATGTATCAGTGAAAGGTCAGTGGTGTAGAAAGTGCCATGAGCCCCACGACTGAAACCAGTAGCCTGTGATCTAAAACAGCAGTCAGTTTAGTGGCAAAGAGATGGATGTCTCAGATGTCAGGAGATGCCAGAATCAAGACAGACAAACGCAAGAATCCTACAGAAATAAGCCAGTCAGAGAAGACAAGTATCGCATAATCTCACTTATATGTGAAATCCAATGAACAAAACAGATCCAGAGACACTGAAGCATGCGACTGACTGACGAATCTCAGAGGGAAGGGGGGGGAGAACTTATATGCACACATGCAAGCTCATGGACAGAAAGCAGTGCAGTGAAGGCCTGGGGAGGAGGCGGGAGAGGGTGGAGTGGGTCAATGGTGGGAAAAAGAGGGACATTTGCAATACTTTCAACAATAAAGATAAGGTATGGGTTTTTTTTTAAAGTGAGAGAGAGAGAAAGAGAGAGAGAGATGCAGGTTTTCTGACTCTTGACATTTGGCAGATATTATATTCCCTGATTTTGAACCACTTAATTACAGAAACCAAATGATCAGAACAAAACAACAATACTATCCCACATTACTGCCACTAGTAGAGGGAAAGGACTACGCAAAAATCATAACCAGAACAAACTGGATTTGGCCAGGAACCAGATTCATGCTAAATGAAGGGAATTCAAGATAAGGAAAGATGAAAAATAAAGGGGTCGCACAATTAAAAAATGGGCAAAGGATCTGAAAGATATTTTTCCAAAGAAGATATACAAAAGGCCAACAGGTACATGGAAAGGTCCTCAATATCACTAGTCATTAGGAAAATGCAGATTAAACCACAGTGAGACTTCAGCTCATGCTTGTTAGAATGAACGTCATCAAAAAGACAGGAATTAACAAATGCTGCCATGAATGTGGAGAAAAGGGAACCCTGTGCACCGCTGGTGGGAGTGCAAGTTGGTGCAGTCACTATGGAAGACAGTATCCTCAAAAAATTAAAAACAGAACTACCATGTGATCTAGCAATTCCACTTCTGTGGATCTATGCAAAGGAAATGAAAAAACTAACTCAAAAAGATATCTTCTGCACCCCCATCTCCATAGCATTTCTTACAGTAGCCAAGACATGGAAACAAACTAAGTGTCCAAAGTAGCCATGGATGAACGAACATTCACACACACACACACAATGGATTATTATTCAGCCATAGAAAGTAAGAAATCCTACCATTTGCACAACGTGGATGGGCCTAGAAGACATTATGATAAATGAAATAAGTCAGACATAGAAAGACAAATACTGTATGATCTCTTATGTGGATTCTAAAAAAAAAAAAAACCTCAAAGGAAAAGAAATCAGACTCAAGGTTACCAAAAGTAGGGGGTGGAGAGAAAGATAACTGGAGAAATTTGGTCAAAAAGTACAATCTTCCAATTATAAAATAAATAAGTACTGTGGGTGTTATAGTTAACCCTACATAGGAAAGTTGTTCAGAGAGTAAGTTCTATGAGGTCTCATCACAAGGATAATGTTTTTTCCCTTTTTCTTTCCTTTGTATTTGATCTATATGAGAAGATGGGTGTTAGATGAGCCTATTGTGATCATCACTTCACAACATATGTAAATCGAAGCATCATGCTGTGTACCTTAAACTTATACTATGATGCATGTAAATTATTTCTCAATAAAACCAGGAAAAATGAGCTGGATCCCTGATAAGCCATGGACCTAAGCACTACGTAGAGTTCAGCTCAATGGGTAATGACAGGCTGTTTAGTGATATAATTGCACTATAATTGTGAAATATATTTATTTCATTCAATTTTATCTTGGAGGTTCTAGAAAATGCTGTATTACTTGAAAGTAAGTCAATTGGTTTAAATATTTTTAAGTGATTTTGATTATTTTACTGTATACCAGGAAAACTCACAAACTCCAGTAAAAAACAGCAATAAAAACCAGATGTACAAGAGAATTTAGTAAGATGCTAAAGTGTAAATTTAATAAAATATGAGTATTAAAATACCTTCTCTTTATATTAACAAAACACCAATTAAAATAAAAATATTTCAGTTATTAATAGTGTTGAGATTTTAAAAAACTAGGGGATGTATGTGCACACACACACACACACACACACACACACACACCAGCTATTCACCAGAAACATAAAAACTTCAATTATGTCAAATACGTTAGTTTTGACGCGGCGCAGGATGGGTTGTGTTTAATTTCTTCCTTAGACATATGTGTTGTTAGGTCTTTCTGCAATCAGCGCGTATTGTTTAAATGGTGCTCTCCAAAATGAGCCGGACACCTGGGAGGAGGGAGGACAATGGCAGGGAGACAGTGATGAATGTGGGGTAGGAGATGGAACAAGCTGATACATCAAGGTGAGAGCAGAAAATACCAGAACTTCTGCTTATGACTTCTTGTCATTATGTTAGAGAAATACATATGACTCATAGCGAGCCAGCTCTCCTGGAGGTTCCGCCCGAGGGAGGGGTGACAGCAAGTGGCATCCTCGCTCACTGGCCCACCTGTGCGCTCCGGCTGTGTCCCACTTCATGTCTGCCTCAACAAACGGGTTTGCTGATTATGCCTCACACTTAAACAATCCAACGCTTTGTAATGAGATAGTGAGCAATCATAACTTTTTTTTTAATGATAGCTCTCAAAGATGAATTGTACGTTTTTCATTTTCCAAAATATAAAATAAAAACCAAATATCCTATATAGGCTGATCTTTTCTGTAATGAAGAGCAGTGGTCAGTGGTTTGTTACCCAGCAGCTATGAAATGCAAACAAAACCTTTACTTTCAAATTCAATGTGACATTTTCACATTGAATGAGAAAGTAACTGCTCTTGGATGTAAATTCGTAAAACAGACAAGTCTTCTGATTTGCTCATAGAAACATCACTGATGACTTCAGAGAAGGTGGGAATTTAGGAGCTAAACTTCAACAGAAACCTTGACATAGCTGGTGAATGGGGGAAAATGCCCTAGAACCTAGTAGAGCATTTCCTAGTATCTGCCTGGCACAAAGGAGCTTTTTAATAAGTGCCTGTTAAATGAATTAGCAGCGTCCCACGGAGTCTGTTTTTCTGCATTTCCTGTAATGCCTCAGTCCTGACACTTTATCCATTAGGTACTGAGTAAATTCTTACCGTCGGGCCCTCAAGACTGTCAGGGTTGAATGGATTACTGGACTTTTTTTTTTTTTTTCAGGGAAATTAAATGACTTTCCCGAGAACATCACTCTTTCATCTGATTCGCACAGCAAATCTGAGGAATTGGCAGGTATTAATTTCAAAATACTTTTCTGTTCCCTGAGAGAGAATCTGATGTCCAGAAAGAGCAGAAAAAGTTGGCCTCACAGTCCTTCCTCCGGATCAGTTCTCTCTGCCACCTTTGGGTGGGCCACTTCCCTCTGAGCCTCGGTTCCTCCAACTAAAGAGCAGCGAAACCATTAGTGATGTTACACAGGTGTGTGGCGTGCACACTGCAGACACCACCACCAGTTTTGCTTTGGATTGTTATTTCTCGATTGCACGCTTGCTTCAGATGTCCCCCAGCCTGTGCTGGGAGAGACTGCTAACCGCGGAGGGAAGCACTAATTGGGTTCCCTGGGGGGAAAGCCAGCCTGGCCTGCAGCACTTCAGCTTCATCTCCTTTGTTCCACTTATCTTTCAGCTATGAGTGGATTCTCCTCTCTGAATATTAGTTTCCCTATTTCTGTGGGCAAATCCCACAGGCGGGATGTGTGTGCATAACCCCGGCTCTCTCCAGGGAGAGAGGTGCCCTTCCCCAGCCCCAGAGGGGCTCTCAGCTCAGTGTTATCACCTCCTGTCTTGTTTGTTCTGTGGCAGAGTCGAAGGTGTCTCATTTTTATTTTTGTTCAGTTCCTCATCTCCAGCCCGGAAAGAGCTTGCCAACACCTCCGCTTCCTAAAAATTGCTTCCCGATTCTGCAAAAGCATTTACCTCTGGTACATTCCTCAGCCCTTCACGTCTTTCTGAACAGATAGCTCTCTCTCTGTTGCTTTTCAAGCTTGCAGAAAAACTCCACTTAATCTCAGCAAGCTGCAAGTCCCGTCATCAGCAAATGCTTCTGTTTCAGGTAAATGTAGAAGACGTTTATTGAGCACCTATCACATACCGAGCGCTCCACTTGGAGCCTGGAGATGGCCGAGCAGTCCCTTTCCCTCGACGAGTTCAGGCTGGCGTGGAAATAATCCCGTGGAGTGCAGAGCAGGCCACAGCAGAGATGGGCCTAATGTTCAGCCGAGGGCTTTTTCACTCAGTGAATTCTGTCCTGCCCGTTTCAGAAAACATTTGGCCTTCGTGCTGATGTCACTTGTGCGAGCCTCCTCAAGCTTCTGTCTTCCTTGGTCCATTTGCTGCATTTTGGAATATCCCTTGAATCATTTTTGCATATGCCCTACCTGCGCACTGCGTGACCGCGGGACAAGACACAGACAAAGCAGTCATTACACCACCCGTTTCAAGAAGGGACGCTGGGGAAGTGGGGACCGTTCAGGAGAAAGCAGCCACGGCTGTGAGAGAGCCTGGCGATAGGGTGACCACACTGCAACTCTTTCCACCTAAGACGATAGTATAAGGTGACCTGACAGCTGGAATGGCCTTTTCCTATCACTAACAAACTACTTAGCAGCTTAGAACAGCAGCCATCTGTCATCACAGGTCCTGTCAGCAGTGTGTTCTAAGCTGGGATCTTTACTCAGGGTCTGGCACTCAGGATGGGAGGCTGGCTGAGTTCTCTGTTGGAGACTCAGGAAAAACCCGGTCCCAAGCCGATTGGAGCTGCGGAGAGAGTGCATGTCCTCGAGGCTGCAGGCCTGAGGCCCTCCCGGCTGGCTGCAGGTCGCGTTCAGCTCCTAGAGCCAGCTCCCAGGTCCTTGCAAATGGGCTTCCTCATACCCAGAGCCCAAGAGCCAACACCCTCCCATGAAATCCACCTCCTGCTCCAAATGCTGGGCTTCGGGAGGAGCCCAGCCCCTTTTGGGGTTCACCTCGTTGGCGCATGTCCACTAAGGATAACCTTCCTTCCTTAAGGTCAGCTGTGCCATACACAGAACATCCCAGCAGACCCAGTCCCGCCCACACTCAAAGGAGGGGACCGAGCAGGGCCTGCACCTGGCAAGGGAGCCTGAGGGCTTCTTGGTGCATCACCAACCACAGCGGGCTCCCCTTCTGGTGCTCAGAGGGCCGTGAGGTGCGGGACTTCAGAAGAGGGAGGTGAGAACTCGTGGACAGGAGGCCGAGAGGGTTACATGCTCTGAGAGGCAGCAGGCGGACCAGAGAGCAGCGCAGGAGATCCCCACGCGCTCCTGTCTCTCAGAGCAGAGAGCACGATCTATTAAGGAGACTGTTAGAGCAGGCATTTTCTTTTTTTTCTTTTTAAAAAATTATTTGTATTTTTTTTCTTTATTCTTTCCCATCACCATTTATTCCTTCTATACGCTCTCCCACCTCCACCATAGCCCTTCCCTCAGTCGCCACCCTGGTATCTGTGTCCATAAATCCTTTCTCTTCCTGCGCAGTCCTTCCAAGTCCGCCCCACGGAGCCCATACATCAGGGCTCCCTGCACGAGAAAAGGCAGGCGACTTAGGAATCTCCGTCCTAACAACCCGCCAAGCGTCCTAAAAAGATACTGCGTTCATTTTGGAGTTGGAGGTACATCCGTACCCTGTCCTAGTGTGTAATCAGAACTGTACACATTTTAGTTAGATGAAATATTTTTTAAAAAGTAAAAGCTATTTTAGGGTGCATTTTTTCTTAACCTCCTAGGCTGGAAAAGGAGAGGGAGCCAATTTTAAGTTCCAGCCCGATGACCCTGATAGGGTCTCAGCATAGGGCCCCGCACATGGTTTAAGGCCTTGGGTGCTAGTAGCTATTATTTCAATAATCCCTAATAAAGTAATAATAGCTACTAGTACCGGGGTCTTATGATGTGTAAGGGCCTATGCTGAGCATTCGGGGACATCATTTTGTTTAATTTCTAAAACAGCTTTAATAAGACAAGCAATATATCTTAGAGGAGGGCACACACTCGCCTTGCTCAAAAGCAGACCCAGCAAGAGATCCTACCAGGGCCCTTGCTTCCATGCATGGCCTGGATTTCTGACAGATGGAAGAAAGACCTTAGAAGGCTGTTGTAGAGATCAGGAAGCGGACTCGTGCTGCTCAGCTCCAGAGATAGTGGTGGGCTGACGAAGACTTAACAACCTGCTCTCCAAAGATTGCAGATTTCCTTGGTGAAAACATGCTCACTGTGGCCGACTTCAAGCTCCAGCCTGATGTCACTGAACGCAGACATATGAAGAGAGGTGACTTCAGGTAAGATGAGACTTTTACTGATGTGCTGGAGAGTTTTGCACCCAGCAGAGCAGTGCAATGGAGCTGACTCTCTCAAAAACCAGGGGGCCCCAGTATTCCTGGTAATTGAGCAGATGTTTGATGCTGTCAGAGGCAACTGAAATGAAACCTTGCACTGGAAGGTTACAAAGGCAGGGTGTGAAAATGGAGGGTTAAGGATGTCTGGTAATTTCCTGTGCCTTCTGCAATATCTGTGGCAAGATCTCTCTAATTTGCAGGTAAGACATTTCCCATCAAAGGCTGAGGGATAGAGTCTGCAGGACTCCCTGAGTTAATGATCTCAGGAGCGATGCCAAGGTGACATTTTGGCTCTTTCCACATCTGAAATCTCTAGTCACTAGAGATTTTTTCCATTTCAACATTTTAGGCTGGGAATTTTCAAGCTATACTTGATCAAAATTGCATTCTTGGCGATTTTCATCACCGCTGTCTCACCAAGATTAGAACTATAAATAATAGAGAAGCTTCATTACAAATTTCTTTTTTAAACAGTGTTTAGAGATGTAGTGTTTAAATCTCCATAAAATTACCTTTGAAATTACCTAATTGTTTTTTTCCTGCCAATTTAAGTTGCTCGTAAACGGGAAAATTTTTAAATATACAGTTTCTAATTTTCTCCAAATCATCACAGTGGTGCTGCTATTGCTCCAGGAGGTAGCAGAGCCTGTGCAAGTACTGCAGATGTCAGCAACTGAGCTGAGGCCCATATCTGAGCGGGTGAGAAGGGAGGAGACACTTCAGTCTCCTGCTTAGGTTTAGTTTATGTCCGATGGATTAAAAAAAACACCCACTTACAAGTTTAATTCTTACTCAACACCTTGCAGTTAAGGCATGTAATAATAGCTGTAAAAGGATTTGTTAAATATCCTCTAGGGCAGAGAGACCTGGCTTTCTTTTTAACTGCAATTATTACTGTCAAGTTCATTGATTTGCTTAATAATAATAATCGTTTGCACTGATACAAATTCCTTTCTTCCTAGGAGCTACCTCATGAAGTATATAGTTCACTCACAAAAAACATCCTACCAATCTGTGCACCAGCAGTCTAGTAGATGGTCATGAAAATTCTTTGTATCGGTGCCCAGCAGTCCAATTTGCAAATAGGGCAGCTTCAAAGATTCATCAAGTGCTATTTGCTTTGGGACAAAGGCCACCTTCCCAGGTTCTGTGAGCTACCACAGCTAGTCAAACAGTTGTACCACATGCGGCTTTACACACTTGTAGGGCAAGAAAGCAAAGGAAGACATATCTGAGAAATGCCAGCCCTGGCCGGTTTGGCTCAGTGGTTAGAGAGTCAGCCTGCAGACTGAGGGTCCCTGGTTCGATTCCGGCCAAAGACATATACTCGGTTGCCGGAGGCAACCAATCAATTTGTCTCTCTCATATTGATGTCTCTGTCTCTCTCTCCCTTCCACTCTCTCTGAAAAGCAATGGAAAAAATATCCTAAGGTAAGAATTAAAAAAATAAAAGAAGAGTGACAGATGCTTTAGGGTAAGAATTTGCGAGTGCACAAATGCTAAAGGGCATTCAAAATTTAGCCCTCTGCTCCCCTGTGCAAGACATAAACTAGCAATTAGCTTCTTGCTAGATTTCAGTTTATTACGGAGGGAGAAAGCTTATTCTGGTGGTTCTCAGACCTGGCTGCATTTTCGATGAGCTTAGAAAAAACCTGGTGAGCTTTTCACAAACCACAGATGCCCAGGCCCACAACCAGCGATGCTGAATCAATGGATCCTGACTTGTTCGAGTGCATCAGCATTATCACCAGCTCCCGGGTGTCTAACGCACAGCTCTATGTTGGGGATCATTTGTCCAGTGAAAACAACACCAGATTGTTTTGGGTCAGCCATTAACTAGCTACGTGATCCTGAGAAGAGCATTAATCTCTCTGGGCCACAGAATATGAACAAATTAGATATTTGAATTAGAAAGACTTTCCTTTTGTCTCTAAACTCCTTTGGTTCAAAAAAATAAAAATGAACAGTCTAACCATAAATTATAGTTCTCAACACACTTACATTCAGCATTTACAATAGGGAAATACTATAGGGGGGAAATATATTGTTGGGGTTTTACTATCAAAAAACAGATAAACTTATAAGCTATATGGGAGACCAAAGAATGTGCATTTAAAAAGAGAAAGCCACAACTCAAAGCAGGATGTGCTAGGTATGCAGAAAGGATGGTTTCAATGCTGACCATTTCTCTAGAGCCAGTGTGAGAGGAAAACTGCACAGACCACGAAGCAGGCAAGAGAGACTTAGTGCAAGACAACTGCAGGAGCCAAGAGATTAGGGCTTGACTCCACTAAAAACAAAAGGCAGGGGTTTTAAGAACTGGGCTAAGTAGTGGAAAAGTACTGAAGGATTTTGGTAGGGAGGGTTGGTCAGAGTGATTCCCCATCTATGTTTGCTAATTGGCACCCAAAGGAGTTAGATTCCCACCCTCCCACAGAGACTGGGAGACAGGGGTGCTATTCCTTCAATGATTACATTTCAAAGGAATGGTCCTGGAGATGACATTTCTGAGTGGTAGAAGATTTACATTTCAAAGAGGCAGAGAAAGAATTTATAATTGCCAGTTTTCTAAAGTACATGCCCTAAGAAAAGGAAGGTCAGGGGTCGATAGTCAGGAAAAAAACTATCCCAAAACTATGAGAACAGACTGACAGCTGTCAGAGGGGAAAGGGGTTGGGGCTGGGTGAAAAAGGTGAAGGGATTAAGCAAAGAGAAAAAACAAAACCTCATAGACACACACAACAGCACAGTGACCACCAGAGAAAAGGCGGTGGGGGTTGGGGAGGTAGAAGAGGGAAAGGGGGGATAAATGACGGTGGAAGGAGACTTGACTTGGGGTGGTGAACACACAATACAATATACAGATCACGTATTATAGAACTGCACACCTGAAACCTATATAATTTTATTAACCAATGTCACCCCAATAACTTCAATAAAAATAAAATTCAAAGTATTCAAAGAAAGGAAGAAAGTGGTTGCAAATGGAAAGAATGATTTCTGTAACAAGATTAGCCAACTTTATTGACTTGCAGAAAATCATAGTCTTACGTAGCAAAAGAAAAAATATTATCTTGTCTTGTTCCCCCTATTTTTGAAAGAAAAAATAGCCTGTTTTCTTTTTCCATAGGCATTGAATGTAATTAACAACAAAGAAGTTGGGGAAACCATCAGCATCAAGATTTCTATTGCTCACTTGGTAGGAGAAAACAAAACACACAAAAAACAAAACCAGATAAAGGCAAAGAACAAAATAAACAAATCAAACAGGAACAGACACATAGATACAGAGAACAGGCTGATGGCTGCCAGATTCAGAGGAGGGAAGAGTGGGTGAAGAAGGCGGGGGGATTGAGAAGCACAAATTGTTAGTTACAAAAGCATCACGGGGATGTAAAGTACAGCATAGGGAATGCAGTCAATAATATTGTAATAACTATGTATGGTGCCAGGCGGGTGCTAGGCTTATTGGGGTGATAACTTTACAATATATATCATTGTCTGACCACTATGCTATACACCTGAAACTAAGGTGACATAATATCATATGGAAAAAAAGAAAAAGAAAGGGAAGGTCAGGGGCCTATAGTCCTGAAGACACCTAAAGTTTTGTTCTGCTGCTAGCTTACTGCTTCAAGTCTCTCTTGTCATTGGAACTGAATCCCCATCAATGGAAGGTTTTCTCACGTCTTGGCTGTTTAGGCTGATGAACTATCATAGTTCATCAATACTAAATCACACTTTTTTCCCCCCACATTCCAAATCTGGAATGTGTCTCATAATCTATGGTGTCTTACGGGTACTGTTGGCCAGTAGCAGTGGTAACACATAAATGGCATACCTTGTCGGTCTTCACAAAGACTTTACTACTGCTCATTGCTGACAGAGTCATTTTGTTAAAATGAGACATTGCATATACATTTGATATTATAGGTGAAGTACATACTTAATGTCAAAGTAATGAAAGTCCCCATCTTCTTGCAAGATAGCAAACAAGTAATTCAGATAAAGCTATGACAAGGACAAAGCTGTGTTATTTTTTGTTACTGGTACATGTGCGAAAGGCATGTGCCTCTCAAGTGCCAAGAAATCAAATAAAAGCAGGAGGAATCACCAGTCAGAAAAGACCAGATACATGTCGGAGTCACAAGAGGCTGATGTGAGCAACTGCTAGCATTTTTCTTTCTTTCTGTGATGTATTACCATAAAATGGTGCCTCTTAGAATCAATGGAGTCTTAGATTTAACAGGGTAGGTAGCTTTGCCCAGCTGTGACTGCTGAGCCTAAGCCACCTGTGCAGTCCATTATGTTGCGCCCCAAAAAGCAAGATTGGATCTGTATATACTTTGAACAAAAGATGTCTCAAGCACTGAAGGAAAGGTACAATTGAGAGCAATAGCCAGAGAAAAACAAGCCATTTCTGTGATTTCCAAATGTTACCAGTCCCTTCTTCCCCGAGCTCCTCTCTTTGCGACTTTCCTTTAAACAGAATCTACACCTGGGCCTCTTGCATGTCAGGCGGGGCAAAGCCTGCCACTGCCTGTCTATACTGCCTGATGCCAGCCCTAATTATCCGTGTGGGGGAGCCTTCTGCGTATTCTTTAAAACCCAAGGCTCAAAAATGCCTATGCCATCTGTTCATGAAAGAGAACTACTGCATGTGGGTTTACAGTAAGTAGAATTCATTGATTCAGCAAAGCCACAATCAGATGATGGCTTTAGTTTTTTTAACTTGATCCCAAAGGAGAGTGGTATGAAGCAAGCTGGATTTTCTTTTCAAAATGCCCTAATTCAAGTTCAAGTAAAACACTCCTTAAAGTGCCTGAAGTGAGGGGCCCTCGGGGTATCATTAGCGGCTTGTCAGTGCCTGTCTTAAATGGGAAATGGTTGAAGGATGTCTTTTTTTCCTTTTTATTTTCGTTTTTATTGAATTTATTGCAGTGACACTGGTTAATAAAATGAAACAGATTTCAGGTGTCCAATTCTACAGTACTCACCTGTACTTATTACCAGAGGGAAAGGGGGTCAAGGAGAGAAGAGACTATGTACACTGGATAAGTGGTGATGGGAGAAGGTGATCTTCTTCAAACAGGGCTGGAACCCCAAGGCCTTAGGAGGACGTGCCTCATAGCCTCAGGGGGATTCTCTGGTGTGGAGGGTGTAGGAGGGAGGAGTGGCTAAGTCTAACTCTACTCCCAACAGCTCTCTCCCCGTGAGTCAGTGAGTCAGCCGGTCAGTGGGTCACAGCCCTGGCACCTGTACCCGTATTTCTCCTGCTCAGCAGTGACATCCGCTTGCCTGGCCTTTGAAGTCTTAATACTTCCTTGGGACTGAGTCTGCATTGAGTGGGGTCCTCAGTGACACACTGGCAAAGGATGGTCTTCTATGTCCAAGGACAGTCACCTATGTCCTACAAATCTTGTCCTACTGAGCTTTGTCCTACTACTCCATAATGCTTGCTTTTGTCTTCACATAGAAGCTTTGAAAACAAGGCAAATGTCAATGTTCAGTGGCAAAAGCACTTTATTTGGACCAAACACTTGGGTTCAAGTCCTGACTCTGTCACGAACCAGCTATCCGAACTTGGACAACATGTCCAACATCTCTGGGTCTCAGTTTCACTAACTGAAAATCAGAAAGGCTGTTGTTAGAATTAACTGTTATAAAATGGGTAAAATACTTTTGCAAACTGTAAAATAGTCTATCCATGTGAAATGCTGTAGAAATATGACAATAAATGCCAACACCCTGACTCTTGAATGAGATACAACACTAGAGATAAGAAGGTCAAATGTGTGCAGTGGAAAGAAGCAAAGGGAAGGCCAGACAGCATAGACGTGTCATTTGGGCAGCTTCACCAGGAAGCTGCAGCTTTGCACTCCCCAGGGAACCACCAGCCTATTCCCTGAAAAACACTGTGGAAGGGGACTGGACAAAGGAAAGATAGATGCATGCCAGCAAAACTGGGGTGGCATAGGGACGGTACTTGCCTGTCAATCACACCTGACCAACCATGGATTGGCCACAATGGGCATGGCCACTGCAAGCATACCAAAATTTGGGAATACAAAATCCTGTAAACAAAGGAGTTTGCTCTCTCATGCTCCTGACTCCCGCTTGGCTTCCTTGCATTCACCCGTGTTTTCTTCATAGCCATATGGCCCCGCTTACCCCACGCACAATGGACTGATGGGCTATAGCTAGCCTGATGCTGTATTGGACTGTGCAGACATGGAAAGGAAACTTTTAACACTGGCTCTGATTTTAGCTCTGCTAAAGCCTAGCTATGCTTCTTCTATGACTAGACTAAGGGAAATGGGACTCTGGAAACCCAGGGATGTAATTCCACAGAAATAAAGCTTTCTACTATATCTCACCCTCCTGTGGGGGCCTCTGGAAATGCTTATTCCAGTGGTACCCCAAGAACCCCACTCCCACTAGCAACCAGGGAAGAAGAAGCCCACTCCCCTCCTTTATTTTACAGTTAGTGTAACAGTTCACACCATGTTACACTGGATTTCCTTAGAAGACCTTTTAAGATGCTAAGTGACTTGGTCAAGGACTTTTGGCTGTAAAGGAATAAATGGGCAGCAATGAAAGGCTACTTCCCAGAGTGGAGGTGTGGAGATGACTGTTTTACAAGACTGTGCTCCTGCTGAGGCTATTTTAGAGGAAACGTAAATTGTTTGCTCACCAATCTTACATGATTGAACACTCTGAGGACATGATTCCTGAGGGGCACTTAAACCATAAATGTCATGCTGTCAAATCCTTAATGCAACCTAGTCCTTCAAATGTGTGCTTCCTTTCTTCTGGAGACACTACTCGCATAGTAAGTACTGACAAACTCAGAGTCTAGAGTGGAGGGCTCCCAGATACTCTTCAGGATCCTGAGACCCAGCTCTACCCTCATCCTCTCTCTGGAATACTCCTGGCCCCTAATAGAGATAAACAGGGGTCCACAACCTTTACTTACATTCTCCAAATGGAATCCCAGGACCACTGGCAGAGCCACTGTGCCCTGAGGACTGTCGGGAAGCATTGGCAATCAGATGAGACATAAAGCCTATGAAAGTGTTTTGTAATCTGCAAATTGCTCTAATAATAACGGCCAGTATTGGCTGTTGTGTGTTGGGGACTGTGTGGATTACATGCATTATTTCATTCAAGCCTTACCTGAAATGACCATAATGCTAGGATAATAGTATAATGCCACCACAATATTTTTAAACTCATTTTACAGAAAAGACTAAGCAACAGAGAACCTCAGGGTTTTATCCACAGAAACGAGGCTAGTTATTAAAGGAAATATTTGACTCGGGTAGTCAGTCTCAGAGCCCAAGGTCTCAGACCCTGTGTTCCAAGCACTAGGTAAAAGAGGTTTTCAGGCCTATGGATTCGTAGACAGGCAATTAAATCTGGCAGGAGAATGTAGAGGTGCTTTTTGTGATTCAGAGAAAAAGAAAACCAAGCTGAGCCAGGTGAAGTGAGCCTCACCTTTCAGGAGAGGGAAATTAATGGAATTGTCTCCCTCAGCTGGACAATTCCTAAGCATCCTTCAAGTGTCAATTAAGTTCGCCTTCCCCTGGAGGCTTCCCCCTATCCAGCGGACGAGGTTGACCCCTCTTTTTTGGGTCCCCACGCACAGTACTCCATACCTCCCCTTCATAGGAGTGACCACACTTGTATTTAAATTATGCCCTGGGCTTCACTTCTCTTCTTCCCACATCTCACTGCCAGACTGCAGGGCGGGTATTCCACCAGAATTAAGATAAAGAACAGAGGCATTCAAAGGCTCCTGATGCTTTAAAATCTCCCGTGATGACCACTGAAGCAGGAAAACTAGAGAGACTTAAAAGGATGGAGACTCAATGCTTATCCCCCTGCAGAGAGGTCCGGGGCCCTTCCTTTGGGAGGTCTGGGAGGCTCACTTCACCTGGCTCAGCTTGGTTTTCTTTTTCCCTGAATCACAAAAAGCACCTCTACATTCTCCTGCCAGATTTAATTGCCTGTCTACGAATCCATAGGCCTGAAAACCTCTTTATCACGTGAGGGCAAAAAATGGGAAAATTCCTCTCAGCTCCAGCAAAGCCATCTCAAATTAATTAAAATTAGTGGGAAAACTCACGGATCTGAAAAGATATTCACTGCTGAAAATCTTCTCTTTCATGTACGTGAAGTCAAACCAGCACTGAGAGCAGTCAGTTGAAAGTCAAAATATTTTTAAAAATCTGAAACATAAAATGTATGATGTAGTTCATGCTGTGCTGAAATGTTATCTCTTTACCTAAATTTAAAATTAGGTACATTTCAAGAAATTGTCCAGTTTAACAAACAATGGGAAATTAGAGAGAGAACTAGAATCTCACAGTAAAATTGAAACTAGCCAACATGAAACCAGAAAGCATGACAATACTTTTATACTCAGTATTTTGAACAAACTTGTAGCTACATTTCATGTAAGTTACTTCCATCCTTAGTGAATGCAACTAAGAAACATCATTGAATTATGAATGACTGATAAGCAGTTACCAAAAAAAATTAAAATATTTTATCTAATGCATATAACAAGTTTCTTATTCTGAATGTAAAGAAAGGAATACAGTTTTTACTAATAGAAAAGTAGATGATCCCCTACACTACTAACGATATGTGGAACTATTTACACAACATTGCTTTAAGGAGATGACAAATGATTAGGTTGCTCAGGACACTCCCACGTCTAAGTTTAATCCTGCTCCCAAATATCTGAATGTACACCCACGAGTGTATTTACCACATTTTAAGGATTGCCTTCTGTCTGTACCACTTTGCGTTTTGAAAGCCAGCACCAAGATGACAGCTGAGTGGCGATTCCTCAGAGATATTTTGAATGGACTTGAAACAAGACGTGCTAGACCTTGGGAGCTAATTAGGTTGCTCTACGGAAGCATAGTTCGGGATCAGATAAGCATCTTGGTGCTCAAGGTTTCAAGGCCCACCTATGTACTCTGTTGCCTCATTTGTCATTCACAGTGAAATGCTTCCTGGCAGCTTTAGAAATTCTCTCTTGTGGGGGACAAGCAGAAACTTTGAATTTTATTTTAGAACAAAACTTTTTTCCAAACAGTTACAAATCACCCTCAGCAAGAGATGCTTAAACTATTTTGCTAACTCATATGCCAGTTCCTGAACTCTGCCACTGGGATGCCAGTGCACTAAACCACTTTTGTTGCAGAAAAGGGTGCTTAGAGTTTCTGGACATTGCAACTATTTTGATTCATGTACTGAATGAGAAAGGGGGGAAGAAAGAAAGGAGGGAGGGGGGGGGGAAGAAAGAAAGGAGGGAGGGAGGGAGGGAAAACAAGGGAGAGAGAGGGAGGAGGGAAACGCATAAATAGACACACAGGTTAAAACCTATTTGGAAAAAAATGTGCTGAGCGGAAACAAAGGAAACAAAATTTACAATGTCATCTAACCATTTTCTTGAAAAATCACAGAATCATTGTTTGCAACTTCCCCCAAACTGAAGTTGTCCCTGGACTTATTTATTATGGAAAACTGGTACTATAACGTGGACTGATTTGGGTCCTAAAACTTGGGTCAAATTTTCAGAGACCAACGCGAGTCTCTGTATTTTTAGTATACAATAGTATCGGGTGGATGTGTTCTACCCGCGTTCCCATCCCGTGGCAGGGCTCACCGTGGGTGAGTGTTTTCCCTCCCGCCCGGGGGTGATGTGCGGCTGTGGAGCTCAGCATGGGCTTCAGAGCCAAGTTCAAGTAGATAGAAACACTGGCCCTCTCTTGGTTTACCTTCCTGGGCTTTTAATTCCATTTTGATAATGAAAGAATAACCACTGACCTTAGCACTTCATTGTGAGAATTCAATGAGATGGTATATTTCAAACTCACGGTACCATGCACGGCGCATAATCAAAGCTCATAAATAACAACCTGCCAAAAAATAACTGACAGGGAGAGTTATTTATTAGCATATTATTTACCTATATGCAGAGAAATCCAATAATCAGTAACTATTATTAACTGACTTCATTTAGCAAAAGCAAAAATAGTGTTTGTAAGAGAGACAGCGGGAGGAAGGAAAGACCTTGGACAGTTTGGAAACTGAATGTTGGATAAAGTGACAATCACTAGAAGAGCAGCTTTCTGCTCTGGGGCAAATGGATGAGCCACAAAGAAAACGACATCGGCTTTTTATAAATTCTCTAGAAGCGCCTGCCGACTTGGCTGTGGACCGGGAGCCGGGACACCTGAGCGTGCGATAGCCATTGCGCCCCTTGTCAGCGCCTTCACACGCTGCGCCAGGTGTGCGCCACTGCCCTGACCAAAATTTCTTTTTCTACTCTAAAATCTAGATGGAGCCCTCTGTGCTTTCCTGGGTGGGACCAACTCATTTTGTAATTACAGTTAACCCTTGCACAACACGGGTCTGAACCACCCGGGGCCACTTATACACAGATTTTTTTTCAATAAACACCTGTATTGTTTTCCACCCATGACTGGAGGGATCTATGGATGTGGAGAGCTGATAGCATGCATTTATCCTCCATTTTTTATCTTCAACTGAAGACATGATTTTATTGATTTTTAGAGAGGAAGGGGCGGGAGAGGGAGGAAGAGAGAGAGATATCACTGGGGGAGAGAAACATCGATTGGTTGCCTCCCATATGCACCACAGCCAGGATGGAACCCACAATTTAAGTGTGTGCCCTGGGCAGGAATCGAACCCGCCACCTTTTGGTGTCCGGGACAATGCACCAAGCAATCCTCGCCATTTTGTGTAGGGGATTTGAGCATCCACAGGTTTTGGTATCCCTGAGGGGTTCCTGGAACTAATCCCTCCCGGATATCAAGGGACAACTTCAGTTTGGGGGAGGTCAAAAGTTGTGATTTTTTTATTGTACAGGTGGGTAGTCAGCACCCTTAACCTCATGCTGTTCAAGGTCAACTGTACAAATTTCCTTGTTGATTAGTGGCTCTCTCCCCCAACCTGACTGTCCCATCCACAAAAGCAGGGGCCTTTCCGGCTTCACTCCTCCTGCCGCTCAGCAAGCAGCACAGCATGGGGCACATAGTAGGTGTTCTGATGTGAAAGGGAAGGGGGAGGGGGGAAGGGGAAGGGGGAAGGAAGAAAGGTATCAGGCAGGCACAATGCAGTACAAGATGGGGAAAATATAAAGTGCGGCGAGAGTTTAGACATGAACCTCACCCTGGATTTGGGCGTGGGAACTAGAGAAGGCTTCAGGAAAGCAGTGCCTCCTTATCGGAGTCTGCAAGCACGGATAGAATTTAAACATTCCCACAGGGAGGGCATGGGACACGGAATAAATGTGTCTCCGTTTCTCCGGAACAGAAGGTCTCTGAGGGGCACCGTAAGGGTTGAGGCTGCAAAGCTGAGCCGCACGTCAGCCCAAGCTGTCTGTCTGAAAACCGGGAGCCCTGGGGGATCCGGGCTGGAGATGAGACATGATCAGATCTGTGCTCTAGAAATATGAGCTTGGTAAGGCTCAAAGCTGAATGTGAGAGGGGAGAAGCCTGGAGCAGGGAGGCGACTTGGTCGGGCTCAGTCATTCTTTCTGTTATTTCTGTATCAGTAGAGCAGTTTTATCTACACTGGCAAATAGCCTACCAACCGTTCTGAGCTTAGCTGATTTAGACAAATGGTGATCATGCTCAATTCTTCGAGGAATTTTTTTGTGAAACAAAATCACCAAGATGAATAATTAGAATATCTTGAAAACTATTCAAGCCTTTTTTATACATGCACTTATCCATGTCTGGCTGGCATGCAAATTAGAGCATATATTCAAAATCCAGGGGGTTATAGCATGGAATTGACATAGAATAGGTAAACCCCCAAAGAACCAAGGAGGCCACAAATCTGTAGACCTCTTTATTTAAACTAGAAAGGCACGTAAATCGTATTATCACAAGAGTCTCTGTGCTTTCCAAGTTTACATGGTTAATAATAATAACAGCATTCACTGCTGGCCTCGGTGTTCTAGGTATAGTACTAGGGTATTACACAGGACAATTAAAGGAACTCATGTATAAGGCAGGTGTAGGAGTCAGGATTCTCCAGAGGAGAAACTGAGCTTATATATAAGGAACGGGCTCATGTAATAATAGAAGCTGAGAAGTCCCACAACCTGCCCTTTGCAAGCTGAAGACCCAGGAGAGCTGATGGTGTAGTTCAAAGGCCTAAGAGTTGGAGAGGCCAAGGTGTCATTCCCATCTGAGGCCGTAGGCCTGAGTCCTAGTCCAAGCACAGAAGACCCACATCTCAGCTCAATCAGCGAAGCAGAGAAAATTCAACCTTCCGCTCCCTCTTTGTCCTACGTGGCTGCTCAGCAGGTGGGATGGTGACAACCCACAAAGGGAGGGCCATCTGTTTCTTAGCTCATCACTTCAAATGCTGGCCTCTTCCAGAAACGCCCTCAACGACACACCCAGAAATAACATTCACTCAGGTATCTCAGCATCCTGTGGCCCAGTCAAGTAGACACATAAAATGAACCATCAGAGTATGTTTTTTCCATCTTTCAGATGATCTAACTAGATCTTAGAAAGGTTATATAGCCCATCATTGGCAGGTCCAGGACTTCAACTTGGCTTCTCTAACATCCTCTCTGCTAGTCTAGAGGCTCTTTCCTTTGCCTGGTAAATAGCTCCTTACTACTATTTAAAAAGGTGTTTCCAGCCAATCAACTTACCACAAATGCTATTAATTTAAACAGACAGACACACACACACACTGTCCCACCCTCCCTCCTTTGACACCTCATCACCATCTTCCTCAGCCCACTTCCTCTTCTGAAGGGCATGTTCCACCTCCAGGGAGTCATAGGTGCTCTCAGCTTAGTCAGCTCCTCACCGGCCCTCCCTCCCCTCATGTAGTCCTGCCCTGGGTCACCTCTGCTCACCGCTGTCCTGTGCCCACCCCATCACCTCCTCTCTCCCCAACTCCACCACATGTGATTGGTTCCTCTATCACAGCTGGCTGCTTTGCTGTCATCAGGGCAGATAGGATGGTAGAGTCTTGTCACCTCAACCTTCCACCAACAAGGCTCCAGTAGGGGAGGGTGGCAACAGGTGGTGAAGACCCTGGCGGTCACGCTGGGTCAGCTGGAGCCAGCAGAGGGCCAGGGTCCAGCTGCCCCCAGGAGGAAGCAGCCACGATGGTAGCTGTCAAGGAGAGGGTATCTGAGGTCAAGCTCTGTGCTAAGTGCTGAGAAGGCTCCTGTTATGAGGCTGACATTCTAGGGAACAAGAAACGAGAGATGTACGTAAAATATTCAGCAGGATAACCTTGAGGCAATTTGTACCCCGCTGTAGGATGGGCCTCCACCTGCTGCAAAGGAAGTGTGCTTGCTGTGGCTGCAGCTGGAAATAATGGAGCCAAAATAAAAACTCCCCAACTTAACACAACACTGAGAAATTGCACTGTCAGAAGACCTGCACTACGAGATAGGGTAAGTTCTTCAGGCAGGAATATGATAGATTCCAGATCAAAACGTGAGCCTGTACAAAGAAATTAGGAGCGTTATAAATGGATTTTAAGGTAAACATTCAATTGGGTATAGAATCCTGGAAGTTTTTTCTTTTGGTACTTCAGAGATGTTGTCCCATTGCCTTCCATTTGCATTTTTGTTGTTTTTCTCTCAGACACACAAATACAAACATGCACACACGCTATTTTGTGTGTGTGTGTGTGTGTGTGTGTGTGTGTGTGTGTGAAGAATATATGTATTGTTTATTTATATAAACAAATAATATCACAGGTCATCATCCAGGTAGTAGTCTCCCGATAATTTTGTTTACTTTATAACTGGTGGTATAAATGTACTTGTTACATTTTAACAAAGAGGCAAAAGTATTTTACTTTGCCTTAGGTACAGTTCTTAACAAAGAATGCTCATGAACAGAACAGCTGACTCTTTTTCTGGGTGCATTTTAAGTGTCTGTACAATCTGTATGCATTAATCCATGTATTCTGTACACAAGGTACTATTATTAGCTCTGCTTTCAATTGACTAGCCTGAGTCCTGGGTCAGTTTTCACCAGGTCCATGACTGATCTGCTGAAGGTTAAGCTGGAGCTAAAGCCTAGATCTATCCCTCTGGTTTCAGAGGCCGAGGTGTTAATAATCACATCACTCAAATGCCCTATGACATTTAGCATTTCCCAGCCCTGGGGTTTTGTCTGTTTGTTCAAATAAAGATTTCTAGGATGTCTGAAGGGCCAGCAGTTGCACTATGTCGGGACAAACCCCAGGGAAGAATGAAAAGCGGAAACAAACGGATTTACAGTTGCTGTAGCTACACTAAATGTGGGCCATCGTAAGAAAATTTGATTAGATAGTACTCCTTATGGAGAAAAAAATGCCTTCTATCAAACAGATCTCAAAAATTGGTGTGGCTGATATCTGCAGGCTACACTCACTTTTCTTAATAAAGTCAACTCTTTAAATATGTAGTCTTAGAATATTTCAATGTAACTTGAAAGTTATTTCTGATTGACTTATTTGAACCAGAGATTTTCAGACACCATTTCTCTGCGTAATTTGATGTTTACATGTCATAAGGGAAAAATAAGAGAACTGCAATGTCACATGTATAGAGTTCCCCAACATGTTCACAGGTTTACATGGAAAGTGAGAGAGTGAGCTATGACTTACTTAGCATAGGCTGACTGCTATAAAATGTATAAAAATAAATATACAGTTAATCAAACATGATAGAAGTGCACTTCTTGCTCAAGTAAATGTTCCTGGGCTTCAACAGGTTGGCAGAATAGGTCTACTGTGTGTAGACATTCAGGGATGTCAGGGAGGCCACCAGATGCTCTATTTTCTACATCCCTCCTAGGGTCTACTTGGGAATCACCACCATGCCAGGCAGCCAGGATGCCAGGGCACAGAGCATCGTGGGGTTCTCAGTCCTCAACGTAGCACACACCACTTTCGCTCACATCTCAGTCACATGGCCACACTAATGGCAATGAGGTTTTGACAATGTCATCCATGATGGGCAGCACTTCCAGGTGAGAACCACATGCTACAGAAAGACGCACAGCTGTCTAGCAGTCAGCCAGCTGTCTCTGCCACAGCCCACAACAAGCTTTGTCATCGGGAGGGTGGCGAGGTGTAAAAAAATGTAACAGGATAATTTTGACAGCTATGATTTATTAAACACTTAGACGTCAGATACGATGGTCTGCTCTTTACCTATACTCCCTCACATTTCTTTTTTATTTATTAATTAGACGAGGCTGTGGTGGGAGGACGGGAAGGAGGCAGGCAGTGCTCAGGGTTCTGGAGTAGCCAGGAAGCTTGCTGGCGTGAGTACAGGAAAACAGAGGTTCCGAAGAACTTTCGCATTTATCGTCTAATGTAAGCCTCATGATGGTACATTAAAGTAGGTAAGACAAGGAAAGGGAAACTGAGTACACAGAGGTCAGGGGCTTCACCCAAGATAGCCGGCCGATGAGGGCTAGACCGGATTCCCGACCTGTGAGCTGTAACCCAGTTTTGCTTCCCATGGAGCTCACTGCTCCCCTGGCACTTTAGCTAAGTTGCAATTGTAAAGGGCAATTAAATTGAGACCTTTCCAAGAAAAGGTGTTTGATATTTGGTCAGTAATGGTGTGCATTTTGTTTGACTGCTCGAAATTTTCTACTGTTAGAGTTGGAAAAATACATTCCTGCCACCCTTTATTGTGAGAGGGGAGTGAGAAGAAAGGCCTTTGAATTGGAGGTGATAGGGGAGCCAGGGTAATTTAAACTAGGTTAAGTTAGTTTGCTGACATCCTGGAAATTCTAGAGCATAAGCAGAATCCTGGATACAAGTTTTCATCCTATTAGCTGGTTGACTAGACCACGCTGCTCAGCTGCTTAGGCCCCTGAGACACGGAGGCTGCACAGAGACCAGCTGGGGGGCCCTAGAGCCGGATGTCTGTCTGTGCTTTGATCACGCGGTGGACTTCAGGACCTTTCTGGCCTTCTGCTGTTAGGACCAGGGATTCACCTCATTTACTCAATGTTCTGCTGTAAGGGTGACACTCGACAATGAATGGTTATTTGGCCACCCCTAGCCTGAGCTTCAAGTCACTTGGGAATCCTTACAGGTAATGTCCCACATAAAGCGCTACAGAAAGTCAGAGCCTTCCTGAATGGGATCTTACAGGCCTTTAATAACCTCACGACGAGCGCGAAGGAGCACATGGTAGCATCTGAAGCCTAGATCGTAGGATAACATTTTCCAGATGCTAATATAGTTAAATCCTGTTTAAAAATATTGAGTCATCTTTTCCAGCAAATAGTGCTGAACCAATTGGATATCCACAGGTGCATGCATGTAAACATACACACACAGCCCTCAATCTAAACCTTACACATATTAACTCAAAATGGACCACAGACTTAACTGTACAGTATAAAACCAGAAACTTAAAAGGAAAAACTGATCAATTGGACCACACCAAAATTTAAAACTTTTTTTTTTGGTTCTCTGAAAGCCCATATGAAGAGCATGAAATGACAAGTTACAGACTGGGAGAAAATATTTGCAAACCATATATGCAATGAAGGACCTGTATCTAAAATATGTAAAGAACTCTCACAACTCAAAAGTAAAATAACAATCCTTATAAAATGCGCAAAAGACATGAAGAGCCGTCTCACTGAAGGAGTCATGCAGATGGCAAATAAGCACGTGCAAAGATATTCAGCATTACTAGTCATTTAAGTACAAACTGAAATCACAATGATGTATCACTACACAGCTCTCAGAATGGCTACCATAAAAATAGCACCACCACCAAATGCCAGCGATGATACTGTAGGGACGTAAAATGGTACAGTCATTCTGGAAAAAATGTTTGGCAGTTTCTTAAAAACTGAACATGTGACTACTACAGGACCCAACAAAGGCGCTCCTGAGCATTTGCCCCAAGAAATAGAAATTTATATTCATTCAAAAAAAACCTGCCCATGAATGTTTGTGGCAGCTTTACTTCTAATAGAAGAAAACAGGAATCAGCCCTATTGTCCTTCAAGAGAGGGAGGAGTGGTTAAATAAACTGGGGTGCACACATACCGGGGACTCCTACTCAGCAACCAAAGAATGGGCCTGGGGGAGGCTCTAGGGAGCCTCACAGCAAAATAAGCCCATCCGAAGGTTACATACTCTATGATTCCATTCGTGTGGCCTTTCAAAATGACAATTTTAGAAATGGAAGAAAGATTAGTAGTTGCCAAAGGTTTGAGAAGGGAGTGGAGGGAGGGAGGAGATAAAGACGGGAGGAAGCCATGTGGCTATGAAAGGGCAACACGAGAGATAATTAGAGTTGCAGTTGTTCAGTATCTTGACTGCAGCAGTCGATATACAAACCTAAACAGGTGATAAGATTGTATAGAATTTAATACACAAAGAGACACAGACACACACAAATGACTGCAGGAACCTGGGGAAATCTAAAGACCGGTAAATTGCATCAGTGTCAATATCTTGGTTGTGATATTACACTGTAATATGTTGATATTATACTGTGATTTGGAAAATGTTACCATTGAGCGGTACTGAGGAAAGCGTATGAGGGAGCCCTGTTATTTTTATAGTTGCATGTAAATCTAAGATTATCTAAACAAAAACTTTGAAATAAATGTCTTCTGTAATCCACTGTCAGTTTAGCTTCTCTCCCTTCTCTGATTACCCTGTAATTTAAAGAACATGCCAAGGAATTCAGAGAGAAGTATTTTACGTTTCTAATGAGAGTCCTCTCTTATATTCATTCACACCTTCTCTTGGGTTCTTTATTGTGTGATGTACAGAATCTGCCAATTAGCAATTTAATTGCTTCCAGATGGACCCAAGTCCTTCGCCTATCTCAGCACCAAGGCTATCGCTTAAAGTCAAAGGTGTCCCCTCATTGCCCTGCGTTCAAACATCAGAAGATGAGCTCCATGTTTACATATCCCCCCATGTGCCAAACAAGTGATTATTTCTAATCCAGGCACAAAGAGTCCTGTAAAAATCCTTAAAGCCAAAAAAAAAAAAAAATACAGAATGACAGCAGGTGGCCTTACCCTCAAATGGAGAATTAAAGAGGCTAACCAGAAGAACAGTTAAAGAACGCACTCACAAAAGGAAAGCCAGCCTACCCTTTAGCTAGATGAGGGCTTTGCTCACCTAAGCTCCATTTGAGCCTTGCAACCATGTCAATCCCAAAACAGGCTAGAACCTGGCCCACCACCGTAGAGGGACACTAGGCTGTCGGAGGGGACTCACGTGCGGGCTATACCTCGAAGGTACTGCAGGTGACGCTCCCAACCACAACAACAGAGCAAACTGTCATGTTTCTGCTGGTGGGAGATCCTGCCCTCCATTTGTAGAAAATGCATCATCTTTGAAGCGCAATGAAACGAGGCGTGTCTTCACTGCTCAACCCCCCACCCCCAACAAACGGTACACAATGACTACTTGCCGCATTCACAGGACCCAAATCCCCAGTTTACACGTAGAACCGAATGAGTAGACCAGTGCCTGGTAGCTTGTTAGAACCCTGCTTGAACTTCTTTGGCGCTGTGGGTGCGGGGAAGGCAGAGGCTTTATCTTGGAGTGTTTGCAAACGAAGCTTCAGTAGCTCCAACCCTCTGCCCGCTGGCTGAGCCATGACTGCCACCAGCTGGAGAGTGACCTGCATCACTGTGGTATCCTGATGGCCTGGTCCACTGGCCCTGGCCTGGTGATTAATAAAGAACTAAGGACCTTGAGTTCTCGAGGTTACCCCCTCCTCCCGAGCTTAAGGGGCCCAGCCCAGCCAGGAGGGTCTCAAACGGGTCGGGACTGACACGAGCATCATTTCACCTGAGATTGTAAGGAGTGTGGAAGCCAGAGAGGGTGGCCAGCAAAGAGCTTAAAGATAGAAAACAGTTCCTAAGCCAGCGAAGAGGTCAAATGGTCCAAAAGAAACCAGGAGCACCAAGTAACAAAGTCAGGGATGAAAACATCAGGGGGATAAGCAAGAAGCAGTAGGCACGGTATTAACTGACCGGGGCCTGAGTGCTTACCGGGAGAGGCCTTCCCGACGGAGCCGCCTTCGCCTGCGGGTGTGGGTGCACTGCAGGTGGGAGGCCTGCTGTTAATATAGGGCCGGGGAAAGAGGCAGGCAGGGAAAACACGGGGTGATTACGACCTATGCAAAACCCGTGTGCCCAGTATACTCAGTACACCTGCGGGCTCAGCTCAGCTAGCCACGAGGGAGTACCCGGCTCAAGAATTTGCACTCTAAAAAAATCAAAAACTCCAACCATAATCTTCCCCTAAAGTCCACTGGGAGCTCCCAGAAACAGTTAAGTCACAAAGGAACAAAAGGATTACGAAGGTTTCAACTTTTTACTCTGCAAATCAAGTGGCCTCTTTGAAAGATATCACCTGCGATCAGGTTTGAATGGGAGAGCAAATTCCCCGGCAGCACCATGAAAGGGGGTCCTCTGTGACCCTCCTCTACTGCGAGAGCAGACAGGCACCGAGGGGGCTGAGACCTGGCTGGAGAAGCTTGGGAGTCAGAGCCAGAAGACTAGCCGGGAGCGCCCTGGGGGGGAAATGCTTGGCAATCACCAAACCAGCCAGGCCGGCGGGGGAGGCAGGCCATAGGGCAGGGCAGAAAGCACTTCTCCGAGGCAGATCTGGGAAACTGAGGCAGCGAAAGAAGGCAGCATTGAAAGGGTCCCCCATTTCTCTCACTGGCTCTTGGAACAGGTAAATATTCTCAGAGCAGCAATGGATAGTAAAGTATTTTTACTCCCTCCAGATATAGATTTAATCAATTGCAGAACAGATATTCCCCAGACACAAAAAGTCTCATCAGAGAAAAATTCTAAGCAGTGATGTAATTATATTGGACCCTCATGAAAAAATTACTAGTGACCTTATTGTTTCTTTGGGGCAGGGCTGATTCTCCAAGGATACCACGATGTTCGATGGGAAGATTCATGGCTATTGCCACGGGAGCCAAGGCTGAGCACTAGATAGCGCAGCTGCAGTGAACCGAGCACAGGGAAACCACCTGAGAAAGCGCGAAGGAGCCACCGCTCACGCAAGGATGCAGCAGCAGAAAGAGGTTCGCAGAAGCCATTAGGCGATGCTGCTCAGAGCTAAAGCCACACCATTATGAGTAAAAGAAACGAAGGGGCTGTAAATTAGCCATTTCGACAAAGGCACTGCTTCTTCCTCCTGAAGGAGGTGTTCGGGAACAGAAGGAAAAGGGCGGTGGTCTCCTGCCCTGTTTCTCAGCATCTTCACATTTGATTGCCTCGGCCTGACCGTCAAGGCCCTCTGCAATCCTGCCCCCTTCCACCCGCACGTCCCTGTGCCCATCACCACCACCCAGTCTGTGCCTGCTCTGGTCACGTCTGCGTGAGTAAAGGAAACAAAGAGAAATATTGTCTGGGGGTTCTCCCACACAGAAAGGCTTTCTTATTGGGAAAAGACCACTTTCTTTCGCAGGGTAAGACATGCAAGGGAGAGGAAGAGGGACCCGGGAAGGCAGAACGGGCCTTGAAGCCTGAGGGGCTGAGCCATCGCTGGCCTCGGGATACGTCTGTTGTGTTCAACCTGTGACTCTGGTGGCGCACGGGCTGGGTCGTCTCCCAGGTACAGGAAACTGAAGAGCAAGCCAACGCCAAATGTGGGTTTTGAAATGACGTGAGTAGATGCTACCGTGAGCTATTGGTTCAGCCCACAGGATTTGAGTAAGCATCGGTGATGATAGGGCCCGTGCTTGAATGAATTTTGCAAAAGCTCAATCAGACCACAGGAAGCATACTTCTCCCCGCAAGCCTGGTCAGTCAATAATTTGTAAACACAGACTGTGATTCTTCAAAGGAGTGGGGCAGCTACAGTGCAGGAGTCGGCCACATTTCCCTTCCATGTTCAACCATGAAACCCTTTTGTTCACTGAACATCTTTAAGGACCACTGCTGTTTAGAATCCAGTGTGGGAGGCACTGAATTAAGACGAGCTGAACAAATGTTACAGTCTGTGATTAGGATGCTTGTTAAAGAATCCACACAACCGTGCACAAGCCAGATACGAGAGGACCTTAAATTCACGAAGCAGCTCTCCCTCACCAAAGTGAAGGCCTCGTGAGGGCCTGGCCCTGAAGAGAAATTAGATTGTAACGAAAGAACCAAGCTAAGGAGGAGGGCAAAGCCCATGGAAACTTTCTGGAGAGCCAAAGACAGCAACCGTAAGATCAAAGCCAGGTGATATGGAGAGAAGAGAACCGACCGTGGGAATTCAGATGCCGGCGGCTCTACATCTGTGGCTCTGGAGTTCGTATGAAAAAATGACAGCCCCTGATTCCATAAACAATGAGCCACCAGGGCTTCTAAACATGCAGCTTTATTAGCCGAGTAATGAAAAGAACACTAAGCGAGGGGTCCTGAGAACTAGATTTTCAGTTCACCTCACAGTCTGCTAGAGCCAGTTCAAACTAGCTCAATAAGAGCCAATTGGGTGCATCTTTTTCCAATTCCACATGGAATCAACTTTACAAATTGGGCTTTTTTTACTTCTCCCCCTAACCCTCCACCCGCACAGACACACACACACACACAGCTGCTTATTAAACATTTTCCAGCACACCACCTGCCATGACCTAGGTTTCTGATTTGGTTTATCTGGCCTTATCTGTAAAGTTAAATAAATTATACTAAGTTTGCACCGTTTCAGAGTATAAGAACCTAATTATAAACGGAGGCAAGGTACCAGATATATACATGATAAAGTTTGTATTCTCAAGAGTACTTGTTTGTTGAGGAGAGGGGAAGACAAATAGCTATTATGAATTGGATAACTTATTAAAGACACATTTCATTAGTCACAGTAATTCTATAGACTTGATACATATTAAATATGAGGAGCTTAAGTGACATTTATTTGATAAGAAGAAACAGCCTTTAGAACAACTAAAATAATTACACATCCCACCTACCCTTGGGAGTCAAGGTGCACAATGTGGGAACCAGTGGGCACCCTGAGGATTTCCCAGCATGGCCAAGCAACAGAGCCACTGGTGATATTGTCAAAATTCAGCTTCCCAGGTTTTATCCCAGAGCAACCTAATAAGAATTCCTGAGAACAGGCCTAGAAATGTGGGTGCGCAGCAACCTCCCTAGTGGTCCTTGTGTGACTGCTCAGCAGTATCTCACCACACTCATACTCTTATTGGAATGATCTTGACCATGTTTTATTTTCTTCTAACACAAACATTCTATAATTCAAAAGTCTCTTCAATCCACACTGAATAGACCACACTTGAAATATTATTTTTATTTCCAGAGACTCCAGGAAAAAATTGAAACACATCGAGAACAGAGCACCAACAGGGTGATCAACTGCAGATTACGCCTCAGGAGAAACGGTTAGAAAACCAGGGAAAAGTGGGCTTTAAAAAATGGCTTGAAAACAGCTGATCAAGAAAACTCCCTAAATTGGTCCGCTTCCTTTATTTCACTTCTTGCTTCGGCTTGGGGAACTAGTCCTTGTAATCCTAGATAGAGTTGTCAGAAAAATACTCTTTATAACTAAGGTGACCTTGTAATTTATCATCCAAACTGCTACCCTTGAGAGTGAGAGGACGGGCTGTTAGTAATCACCCGGGGACATCAGGCATAAAGGCATAAACCCCGAGTGCCTCAAGCAAGCCACCGCGGATGGTTGCCCTGCTTGTCCTGGAACTTTGACCATTTATGCCGGTTCTTCCTTGGAAGCCATAAACATCGGTCTAATTTTATTCAATATCCTTCAAAACTTAGAAACTAGCTATTCTGACCTCCCTCCGGGTTCGTTAGCCATTTCTTACTCAGAACCTTAACACGTGAAACAGAATCAAATGTGGTGGGAAGGGGTGCTGCGCCCAGGCTCTCACTGCTGACATCCCTTTGTCCCTTGGGTGGTGCTTGAGGCACGTCCTGTGCAACCCTCGGAACTGGTGGTTTGAAACTAAGCTGGCTGGGCGGGAACCACCAAATGACCTTTCCAACGTCAGGCGTTCAAAATCTTGGATGACTCTGCATTTTGGATGCAGGAATTAGATGGCAAGGGAAGGAATAATATTCAGGAGGCTTTCCATTTCCAGTTCTTCTACTTTAAAAAAATTGCATGTTAAGAACATTTAAAACTGTTATTTTGCAGAGTATAAAAAAGTAACAGTACAACCGACATTCAAGTAACCGTTACCAACTTAAAGAAGGAATGTTAGCATTGTTAGCATTCGTTTATATTTGAAAGTCCCTCTACTGATCTTGTCTGTCTCCCTTCTATCTCCCAACCCCACTCAAAAAAGTAGCCACCATCAGGAATCTGTGTGTATAAGGCCCTTCACATCCTAACGCACTACCTTTAGCCCCGAGGGCCAGGAAACCCTGGGTGAAGCGGGGGTGAGATCCACACACACACCCGGCACAGTGAGAAACAGTTCTGTCCTGCTTGATGGACAATTGGTCGGCAAGTCCGCGAGGCTATTTTCCCAGAACCGTTTGAATTAATGGCTCAAGACCCCGGACTTGGCTGTTTCCCAAGCTGATTTGCTGTGGCTAATTCAGAAATGCCAATTTCACACAGCCCTGCAGAATGCTCGGGGGTTTGACGGGGGGAAAGGGTGCACCTGGCACAGAAACCTTCCCACACCGGTGACTGTCACAGGGTTTGATGCGCAGAACCGGGCTGGGTCAGCCTTTTCAAAGAAACACGGGCTCGTTTAAATCAGAAAGCTAACTGAAAGCTTTAAGAAGAGTTAGAGTTAACAAGAGAAGACAATTGGAAAGTTAAGGCATGGCCAGGCCCCTTCAGTCTTTAAGTCAGAGACGGTTTTTGTGTGTTTTTTGTTTTTGTGTGTTTTTTAGCTCTTGTGTTTTGCCTTACACAGTCCTTGCCCACATGTTGCTTAAACCTCCTTTGAGGAAAAGGTGGATTCAGGGAAGAATTATGAAAAAGTTGGTATGCTGTTGAACATCCCTACGCCCACGTGCTACGTGGGGTACCACAGGCCACTGGAGAGAGCACAGTGCCGTGTGACCAGGGAGTGACTATGAGGCAGGGCAAACAGATACAGAAGCCACTTGAAAAGGGCAAGATCAGTCGCCTGGCACCCTAGAAATCAGAGAGGCAGCAGCGCTGGAGCTGGGCCTTGCCGGTAGGGTGAGCGGGGCACGGGAAAATGGAAAGTGAAACCATTTTCATACTAATAGGGAAAGCGACTGGCACTATTGAGTCAGGCACTGGGGTAAGCATTTTACACGCATTATTTCATATAACACTCCCACAGCCATCTGAAGTGCAACTATGCCCATTCTACAGAGAAAGAAAATGAGACTCAGATTAGTGCATCCAAGTTCAGTCCAGATTCAAATGCGGGGTGTTTGACCAAATAGCCAGCGGGATGCTTCACCGTCCCTACAGAGAAACAGCACAAGAGGAGGGCCAGACACGAGAGGGAACAAGCTGATGGTCCTATTGCAGGGGCTCTGCCGAAAATCATTAAATATCTGCCCCATCCCCTATGCCTTGCACACAAAGATGCTCAAGACTGCTTGTTAAATTTAATTGGCAGTGTAAGGAAAGCCCCCAGCATGAGAAGCAGTGATATAATTGGGATTCTTTGCCTATCATAGCTTTCTAGTTTGACTAATATTTTGAAGTTTAACAGGGCAGAAACAGTCTTACATGAGAAAAAATATCTTAACTACATCAATACCAGCTGGGAAAATGAGGGGTAACAAGAATGAATGTGTCAGTTCTTGACTTTCAGTTGGTGTGGCTCAGTTGGTTAAGTATCGTCCCATGTACCAGGAGGTCACCGGTTCGATTCTGGTTCAGGAGGCAGCAGATCGATGGTTCTCTCTCATTGATGCTTCTATCTCTCTCTCCCTCTCCCTTCCTCTCTCTGAAATCAATAAAAACATATTTTAAAAAATAACTTGAGAAACTTTTTTTTTTTAAAAAGACTTTCAAGTGGTGTGAAGTCATCTTCTACTCACCTAATTGTTCAACATTCCCTGATTGGCCCCTTTATATTAGTCCCTGTGCTGGGGCACTGGGAATGTGGGCCCCTCTGAAGGCGCAACACAAAAGGAAACAGACTTCCACTATGCTTTTATCAAAACAGAATTCAGTTCAACATCTGCATCGTGCATTGAGCAATGGGCATTTATCAAGTCCCTACTACGTGCTGGGTGTTGTAAGAGATGATAAATATACATTCCCATCCTCAAGGGCATGGAAGGGGAGATAAACAGAGGAACAAATAATTGCAACACAGTGCAATGAGTGCCCCCTAAAAGGGATTATAAATGAAAACAAATGCCTGTACCAAAGGTCTGTACCTACTGTGTTCACTCAGAAGACGTTGAATAGTTTCTGTCTTGGTTGACTAAGAAGCTCACCTTCTTGGACTACTAGGACCAGAATAGGACCTCTTGAGAAACCTCTCAGCTCTAGGATTCGGATCCTGCCCTCCCACAGCAACTGAGAAATCAGGCAGAAAGAGGGAAATGACAGCAAGAGTAACCAACACCAAGTACAGTACCCAGATTGGTTATGAAAGCTACGCAATGCTCGCTGAAGGGTAATGTCTTTTTTTTACATGCCACCAAAATAGAATATATTTATTCATAAGCAGGTTAAAGTCCAATTTTTGCCCTGGCCAGTGTGGCTCAGTTGGTTGGAGCATCATCCCATGTACCAGAAGGTCATGGGTTTGATTCCCCGGTAAGGGCACATACCTGGGTTGCAGGTTCGATGCCCCACTGGGACGTGTACAGGAGGCAACCGATTGATGTATCTCTTCCCCATCAATGTTTCTCTCTCTCCCTCTTTCTCTCTCTCCCTTCCTCCCTCCCTCTCTAAAATTAATATTTTTTTGAAAGGTCCCGATTTTACAATACTAAGGAAATCACTTTTGCCTAATTGCTAAATTCTAGTATGTCAGTGGTGGTCCACTGAAAGTCAGATTTCATTAACAGGGAGATGCAAATTCAATTCATTATGTCCCATCAGTTTATTAGAAAATATAAAATAAAAATTTCAGAAATTCAATTGCAAGTATTTAGAAGAACAATTCCAAACCAAAGCTCACAATGATCATGTAGAGGAAGGGTTATCACAACAAAGTCAATGGTTTCATTAAAATTATTAAAAGAATAATCTGACCTCAGGATATAGCTTAACTAGTCTCTGTGATGTTATGCCAATCACTTACTCTTTCTGGGCCTCAGTTTTTGCATCCGTAAAATAAGGGGATTGAACAAAAAGTTCCACATGCATCCCGTGATATTATGAAAACCTAGCACTTTAGAATCATAGTCAAGGGATGGCAAATATTTTAACTTCGAATGACACCTGCAGTGGATTGGAATTTATGAGCTGCCTGGAGAGGATTCTAAAGCCCAGTCCAAGCTCAGAAGGAAATAATTAAGAACTTTAACATTATCTGGATGGGGCAAGGGGAGCAAGATGCACACAGAGCCATTTTTGTTCTAATTGAATCTTCGCATTTTATTTATTATTAAGTTTATTGGCTTGACAATGGTTAATAAACTTATATAGGTTTCAAGTGTACAGTTCTATAATACATCATCTTCAGACGCATTGTGTGTTTACCACCCGAAGTCAAGTCTTCTGTCACCATATATCTGACCCCCTTTACCTTTTACTGCCCACCTGCCCTCACCTGCCCCTTGGTAACCACCATACTGTTGTTTGTGTCTATGAGGTTTTGTCTGTCTTGTTTGTTGCTTTCAGTTTTATATCCCACATATGAGTAAAATCATATGGTTCTTGACTTTTTCTGTTTGACTGATTTCACTTAGCATGATATTCTCAAGATTCATCACACTTTTTAAACCATAAAACTTGGGCCCAGAGTGGTCTGGTGACATGCGACAGTCACAAAGCAAATTAATAGATAAGACAAACTCTTAGGTCATATTTTTTTGGCTGTCACCTATACTCTTGTTAAACTGACAAGTATTGTACCATCTTGCATCTCGTTTTCAAAAGAAGTTAAAGTGGCTTACAAAAGCGCATATAGTGCCGTGAGATCAGTAACTACAAAAATTCTATTGCTTCATTTCATCGTTCTCAGTGCTGGCAAACTCATGTCCAGAGCATAGTTCATTTCATGTTACTATTCTTCGCAGCGATTCTCCAAAGTCCTTCATTCTCTCTCTCTGACTCTTTCCAAGCCTGTACTCCAACTGCACCACTCGGCGGCCCCCAGTCACAACACAGTAAACACCCTTCAGGGATACCTGACCAGCACGCAAGTCATCTCCCCTTGTGTAGGAAGTTCCACATCCTCTCCCCATGGAAGATGTTTATCTGTGGCCTCAGTTTTCTGGCAATAGTTCATAAAACTAACATAGCGTAGGGCAAGAAGGGTCTTGCTGCTGCCCAGCAGCTAAAGCGTCGGGATAGTCACAGTCCCCCTGTGAATGGAGCTGCAGAGAGCGAGTCTGCAGAGCACTGAAGCTGGGGCGGAGGGGGGATTCCCGGCCCCTTCCTGCTCCCCCCCCCCTCACTCCAG
The DNA here is from genome assembly GCF_964146895.1 of Miniopterus schreibersii. NCBI lineage: Eukaryota > Metazoa > Chordata > Mammalia > Chiroptera > Miniopteridae > Miniopterus > Miniopterus schreibersii. The sequence continues at coordinate 61,289,385 of NC_138111.1, read as the reverse complement.
CTCCCCCCAGAGGCCTGGCTGGTGTCTGCCTCGGAGGTCCTCAAAACAGCCCCGAAGCTTGTGCTAATGCCCCCTTCCCGCAAGCTGGCTGCAGTTACCTACTCTGCACCCCTGCCTGTGTCGTTGCCTTGCCTACATCCTGCCTTCCAGTCCCTGCTCAAGGTGACTTTCTCTGGAAAACTCTTTCGGAGTCCCTCCAAGGAGAAGCGATGTCTTCGTCCTGTGAGCTGTTACAGTTGCATCCATAGCTGCCCGAGATCACACTTTCATGATGACGCACCCTGGTTTTATATCATAATGTCTAAGCTTCTTGTAGAGAGAGGTCCAGGCCTTACTATTGTAATCCCCATATGCCAAGCACAGTCGAAGTCAGCGGTGTCAACCTATATTTAAGAGAACGGATGACCAAGTGAACACCTTGTACCCATTCTCCACTGTTGTGCAAATCCCTAGCCCTCTCTCCTCCAAGCCGCCGTTACAGAGCCGAGATGTGCTCAGCCAGCTCACCCAGTGAACGTGGGCAATGCAGACAAACAACTAGGACAACCGCCGCCCAGAAATCTCCGTCAGGGCCAGAATGATGCTGTTTGCTTGTCAATACAGATCTCGTTTAATTAGAAAATGGCCAGGTCTCTGCTGCTCTTAGTGCTGTGTGGGCACCACCCAAAGGCAGAGATGACAAGCTGTTCTGAGCATCTGCAGCCTTTATGTCATAAACATGTTTTCATTTGAGAAATTTTGTGCGTGTTTTTGAGCAGGATCAGAGCCTTTTAGAGTTTCATATCTTTTCCCCATAAAAACTCTCTTTGGTGGTTATGATGAAGGAACTATTAATGTATAATTCCCAGAGTTATTAAAATAATGCTAATTTATTTCAACTCATACCCTATGAATGGGTGCTTGCAGAGGGGGTTAGAGTAAGGTTAAAAATAAAGATCAGGGTTTAAGACATAATCACTCCAGGAAAGAATGGAGTCATTTGAGCTGCACTGACTTTGTGAAGTGGGTTATTAACCTGTCAGGTACCTATGTCCCTTCCAAATGCCTCTTTGGTCTTTCATGACCCTATCAGAGCCCTTTTCAGATAAAAGCACAGCTATAATCACTACATTTTATGCCACACACTTTGTTTTTCAAATAGCAGTTTACTCTCCTGGTGTGACTTGCTATTTGATTCTGTCTATATCTGTGTTGATCCCCCATCAGAATTGAAAAAAACCCTGTCACTCTGCAGTAATGGTTAACCGAGGGTTAGAGTCACAGAAAAGCAAGTGTTCATTTACCTGCACCCACCATGTGAAACAGTCCTTCAGCAGTAACCAACTTGCTCATCTTGGCGTTCAGGCTTCAGCACGCTGTATGTGCAGGCAGTTACTGGAACATAAACCTCAAGTGAGGGTCAGTCCATTGTTATTATCAAGAATAAACCAAGGATTAAGACTCTTTCTATTTGTTTTCTTATCTATGCTTATCAATGAAGGGTATGCTTAAACTATGAACCTGCAAGATTCATCTGTTGAAAAGGCATATTGGGAAAGCATTATTCACTGTCCCTAACACAAACAACTGATTGTTATTTCTTTTATGATTTCAAAGTCTCTTTTTACCTGAAAGGAACAGGTTTCATAAGATTGGTGAGAGAGATTTGAAAGGAGAATCCTTCCTTAACTTGATAAATTCCTTTTAGACAGCTAAGATAGAAAGTGAAAGGTATAGAAAACCACACACACAAAATTTAAATCACATTAATACCACTGTCCTGAAAGAACCAAGGTTAAAATATTGCTTTATATTTTTTTAGTCATTTTATACACAGATATACATGTGAATGTGATTGGAATGTATATTTAAAATTAAATGGTACCTGACCATTTATGCTGTCCTATAACATGCTTTTCCCACTTAACTATACAGTGGGAGTATTTACCTGTACAGAGGTTCTCAAATTTTTCTGTAAAAGGCCAGATAGTAAATATTTTAGGCTTTGTGAGACATACAGTCTTTGTCACAACTATTCAACTCTGCTGTTATAGCAAGAAAGCAATGATAAATAATATGTAAATGAATGAGCATAACTGTGTTCCAATAAAGCTTTATTTGCCAAAGCAGGTAGCAGACATATTGTGTTCATGGACTGAAAGACTCAGCATAGTAGTGATATTAATTCAACATGGCAAATGGTATCAATTAATTAGACTGTATTCCAATAAAACTTTATTTGCAAAAACAAGTAGCAGACTTATTGCATTCATGGATTGAAAGACTCAGCAGAGTAACAATAATATCAATCCATAGCATAACTCCTGTCAAATTCCTTCCCAGCAAACATATTTTTGCAAATAGACACAAGATCACTCTAAAATTTAAATAAAAAGGCAAAGGAAATAGAAGAGCTAAAACAAATTTCACCCAATACAAAAGTGAGAGGAATCACTGTCTGATTTTAAGATGTATTTTATAGCTACAGAACTCAAGACTATGTGGTAGTGAAAACCATATGACAAATAACTCACATGGTTAGATGTTACTACAGACCTATCAGAACAGCTAAAATAAATTCCAGATAGGCCAAAAGCTGGCAAGGATACACGGTTTGGGGGACTGTAAAACGGCACAGCCTATCAGCAGCTACTTAAAAAGCTAAATACAGTGGTGCCTCAGTTTTCGAATGTAATCCATTCCGGGAGCCTGTTTGAGTTCTGAAACTTCCGAAAACCGAGGGATCCACAGCCGGCAGCTGGGCCTCAGGATCTTGCCCTCAGTGGAAGCCGCGGGGCATGTTCCACTTCCGAGGTGAGTTCGAAAACCGAAGCATTTCCTTTTGGGTTTACGGCGTTCATAACCCGAAATGTTCGTCAATGGAGACGTTCGAAAACCAAGGTACCACTGTATACTCTAACCACCTGATCTAGCAATCACATTTCTAAGCATTTATCCCAGAGAAATGAAAACATATGTTCACACAAAAACCTATACATAAATGGTCGTAGCAGTTTTACTTGTAATAGCCAAGAACAGGAATCAACCACAATGTCCTTCAGTAGGGGAGTGATTAAACAAAATGTGATATATCCATACCTTGAAATATCACTCAGCACTAGAAAGGAATGAACTACTGATACACATATAATTTAGGCGCATCCCACGAACATGATGAAGTGTGAAAAAAGGCAATTTCAAAAGGTTATATGCTGTATGATTTTACATATGTTATATGCCCAAAATGACAAAATTATAGAGCTGGAGAAGAGGTAAGTGATTGCGATGGTTTAGAAATGGGAAGGGAGGAGGGGTGGGTGTGACTATTAAAAGGGAAGTCAAGGGAGACCTTTGTGATAATGGAACAGCTCTGTCTCCATTGTGGTTGTGATTACAGAAATCGACACACACATCGCACAGTCACTCCCTGGTCTGATATTGTACTATAGTTTCGTAAGATGTAACCAATGGAGGAAGTTAGGTGAAGGATACACAAGACCTTTCTCTACTATCTTTTTTTCCTGTGAATTCATAGTTATTTCAAAATAAAAAGTTAAAAAACAAACAAAGCAGGTGGCACGCCATTGCCATAGTTTGGTTGTAGTTGGCCAACCCTTGACCTAGACCATTAGATGACTTGACAATAGTATTTTTATTGTAAAACTAAGACCTACAGTATTTTGTCTTTTTACACATCTACAATTATTTCTTTAGAATAAATATCTAAAATTAGTGTGAAATGTATACATATCTTTAAACATTTTGAATAATGTTGCCAGGTTACCTTCTAAAAAATTCATACCAATTTACACTCCTCTGTACCCACTTGCTCACCAACAATGTATATTATCAGTTTAAAAAACCTAAAAACTTTGCGTACTTGTCAAGAAAGAATATCTTGCTATGCTTTTCTTTAAGTGTATTTCTGTTTATTTCTAGATCGTTGCTCATGCTGGCTTTTCCTGAAACATATTCTGCCTGTCAACTAGCTAATCAGTCCTCAACCTTCAAGCCATGAGTGAGATACCACCTCCAGCAGGAAGACTTCCCCAAGCTTTGGTCTTGCTCACTTCCATAGCACCCGGTACACCCTCGGCCTTATCACCTGCACTCTGTGGTCACAGCTTAACTGCACATCTTCAGTTTCAGTGGGGTCTCCACCTTAATCTGTGAAGGGCAGGAGCTGTGTCTGTCTTGCTCCCTCTTTTAAGCCCAACATTAGCACAGTGCCTGACAAATTGTAGGTATTCGCTAAATATTTATTGAATCGATGAATGAAGAAAGAATATATCACTTATAAAGGCGATGGCCTGCTTGTTCAGAGCTCACAAAAATAATATTGATATTGTGTTTCCAAGCATCACCCAGGAAAAAGGGTCCCTTATCTATGAACATAAATATCAGGTCAGAATGGAGCCTGCTCCTACAGGAGGGGAGGCAGGTTCACCAGGTTATCATAGCTTGATGACATCAGCAATTAATCACCCCAATAACTCTTGTTATGCTGACTGTACACTCTCTAAGTAACTTTTTAGTGTTCATTTGGTTTTAAGGCATAGACTATAGGCTGCCCACACTGAGAACAAGCATGTGTCATACAAGTTTAACTTTTCTTGTTCTTGTGACAATTATATTTTTCACTCAAATTTAATAAAGCAATATCTGATTGGTGCATTAGTTGCTTATGAAGTTTATTATTATGAGTATACTCCCCAGAGCTCCATAACCTCCCCTAGAAGGCAGCAATCCATCAATGTACCTCCAACCCCCCTCCCTTCAGGGAATGTCTTCCTCAAACTAGAACGCACATGATTTTTAAATCTCTATGGTTTTTATACCCATATTTATGTTTCATTTGATTTTTTTATAATGTCAAATATTCTCTAATGGTCTTCATGGCATCATTAGCAAGCCTCTGTGATTTTCTTGCCTTAGTGAGATATATTCCTTGACTGCAGATGGATTAGACCTGAACGTGGGGAGGTATTTTAATGTTGCTTCGGCTGCTGTGGCCTGTGTTTACTAAAGGTTTTTAAATACGATTCTGCCCCTTATGAAAACTTCCTCTTTTTATCTATAAGAATTTGCCTCTCATTCCTAAGAGGTTATTGCATTTAACACACCACTAATTTATCTAAGAGAGGTAGGTTTATTGTAGGTAGAGTGGCTTTTTAAAAAATCAGAAAATATGTTTCGTTGCTGAGATTTAAACATCGGTAAAACAGAATTTCTTATTTGAGAGTTATATTCCAGGTCACGACCAGTGTAGCTGGATGCTAAGGGAGCCTCTGGAATCATATGCAGCGCGACCTGGAAACCCGAGCGAAGCCTAGAGGCAACACGTCGCAGAGGACTCGGAGCAGGCCGCCGTACTGGCCTCCTGGGGACTCCGCGCTGGCAGCGCAGCCTCCGAGTCTCGGTTTCCTCGTCGACAAACCAAGGGAAGGGGAGACCAGAAAAAAGACAAGTTGCACCATTCTGTGATACAACTGGCCTATCCCTTTGACATCCAATCCCGAGCAGTGAAGTTTATATTGGAAATCTACAATCTACAGTCTGATCGGGTCCTCTCCCTTGGGCGTCAATCTGTGACCTTCCCTTTTCAGCGCAGACTCTTTTCACTGCCCCTCATACCCAGCAAGAGGAGACCCTCGCCAGACCCCGCGTCACTGGATCCCCGCCAGCTCTCTCTGCCTGTCGCCAGGCTTCCTCTCGCTAGCGTGAGCCACTCTCCTTCCCTTCCCTAGGCCAGCCCTCTCTAACCCTGCAGAAACCAACCTGCACGTGCGCAGGAAGGGCCAAGGCAATGCTCAGAACCCCATTCCCAAGCATCCTCTCCGCATTTTAACAGAAGCTCGCCCTTTTTATTCTAACCTGGAGATATATTAATTGAGGAAGGGTGAAAGAAAACCAACATCTGTTAAATACCTACTGTGTGCCACACTCATACAGATGACCGTCACTCCTTACAACTATCTCTTGAAATATGTACTATTTCCCACTGTTTTTTGAAGGTGAGAAAACTGATGCTCAAGGAAATTAAATAAATTGCTGAGATCAAGAGGTGGTTTCTGTAGAGCTGAGATTCAAATTTCCAGCCCATATAACTCAAGAAGTGTTCCCGTTCCACCTAACCAAATAGTCCCCTTGGGTTCCACGAAGCCCCAGGGTTCGGGGTATTATCTCAGGGCCTTCTAAAAAGAAAGAAAAGAAACTAGGCCCCAGCACTATCTTTATTCTGAGGATAGCATGCACATTCCCAGCAGCATTTATTTTGCAATTATGACCAATATCTGATTTAAGGAAAAAAGATTCCATTGATTTAGAAATGTTCATTTGCATAGCACTTAAAAAAAAAATGATACCCTAATCTAAAGTATCACCTTATTTTACACTTATTTTCATAGACATTTTAGGTGAAAGAGTCAGATTGATTAACTATTCTCACCAATCTTGCATCCTCAGGTACAGTCTAAGAAATGATGGAGCCAGAATAGATGCTCAACAAATGCTATCCTGTGCCGTTCCTCTCGCTTTGTCTAACCTCAACTACATCACACATGACTGCAGGGTAGTATGCTGAAATCCCATGACAATAATCGTTGGTAAAATTCTATAGTTCCTATAAATGTATAATATTTTTTAAAAATTATTTATTGAATTTTAGAAAGAGGGAGGGAGGGAGGGAGGGAGGGAGGGAGGGAGGGAGGGAGGGAGGGAGGGAGGGAAACATCGAGTTGTGTTCCACGTATTTATGCGTTCATTCATTGCTTCTTATATGTGCCCTGACCGGAGATCGAACCCACAACCTTGGTGTTTTGGGACAATGCTCTAACCAACTGAGCTACCCAGCCAGGGCTGTATAAATGTATTTCTATTTCATGGTAAATGGGCTCAGGGCTACATCAAATCACGTAACCACCTTTTTCCATTTTTTTTTTAATTCTCCTGCACCTGCATTTACCCCCTTCTTTTCTCCGAGCCAGTGGGCCAGAGCGTATGAAAATAAAAGTCTACACTGAGAAAGACTGGATGTGCAGCATGGGTGAGCAAATGGTAGGTCACCAGATGTATTCTTGCAGAATGTTTTTTGAAATAGAACAGTTTGCAACTTTGTAGTCAGAGGAAAGATAACGACACCTGAAGTTAGCTACAGGCTTTAGCAGCGTCTAGCATCAGAAAGGTCGATGTGTGAGCAATTGGTAAGGCCTACGCCAGAAGACACGGCGTAGGAAAAGCAGATACAGAGCAAAAAGCACCAAACAATCAGCCACAGCCATGGGAGATGGCCTTGGGTGTTTGCTGGGCTGGAATCTGCAGCACTGAGGTTGAGGATTTCTGACCCTTTTGTAATTGTGTCATTCATCACAGAAGCCACACTGGAAATGGAGGGTTAGAACCAGTGATTTTCCCGCTGACTGAAGGTACTTACAATTTGTCCAGGGATGGCAGAGGGGTGGGCATGCAGGCCTCCCACCTCCTACGTGGAGCTGCTCACAAAGGCCAGTAGTCACAGTTTTGATCCCTGCAGCCTCTGCACAGGCAGGGACCACAGCAGGGACGTCCCAAGATGCTTAACTGAGGCTTGTCACATCCCAAGGATATTGACTGCCAGGACCAGTGTCTCTCCGGGGGCATGACATGATATTTCAGATGTGGAACTAGATCAATTAAGATCAAGTATATAGACATCTTCAGCATAGCAACTGATGCATACTGGGTGTTCTCCAAAATTGATGCCCTCTGTGAATTATATTCTGTGGGTGTAGAGACAGGTCTGTGAAAGTGTGAAGGGGTAGAAATGGAAATGGGCCACTGGGAACTAGCCATGTAGGAGCCAGAATATCCTTTTCTGAGTCCTAAGCATCATCTTGCAGGTCCTTAACCTTGTTGCTTATAACTGGATCACTAGTTTGTCAGTGGCCAAATTTATGGACCATGATAAAATAAGTAGCTAAAAACTTAAGTCACTGTGCCCAGTGTTAGGGAGAAAAATTTCTTGGATGGCTTCTTCCCTGTAAGAGCCTGTGTGCCCTCCCGCCCATCCCAGACCTGAAAGCTAAGCTCTAGTAATTGCCTCAATGTCTACCATTCCCCGTCAGCAAAAGTACTAGAGGTTTCGGTCATGACCCCATCTCTTCTCTTTTGCTTGCAAAGAAGAAAAAAATACACATTTTAGATTTCAATTATGAGTCTCCTACTTGACCTTGCTGGCTGGAAACGATAAAATGATCTCTCTTTGTGTTTCGGATTTCTCCTCTTAGAGAGGGCAAGTGAGAATCAGTTGGTAGGAACATGTGATGAAATAAACTGGAATAAAAACCCGAAAAGTGCCTTAAACACCAGATGCCAAAAGAACAAGCCTGGTTAATGATCTAACTTTGAAATGTATCGTGTGCTTTCTAGCAAAGAAAATAGCAGCAGGAAAACAGGCAACATAAATGTGTCATAATGTCCACCCACTTAACAGCACTGCACTCTAGCAGAGCTGGGATGGGAGGAATAAGAGAAAGAAAGACACAAGTAACTATTTGAATTCCTACTGTGTGCTAGGTTCCTTGATATATTTTTTACATATTATTTCATTTCCTCTAGACTCCTCAGGAAGACATCTGCAGTTTGGATGGAATTTAAATCTGTCATTTGAGCATGGAGACATCTTAGCTGTCTACAGCGAGTCTTTTTAGCATTGATTTGAAACATGAAAACAGAAATACTGCTAAAGATTATGAGCCAGGAGTCCTCAAGACTAACCCATGTTTGGAGATTCACCAGGAAGATTCACAGGACTCAGATATAGTTGTCCTCAGGGCTAAGGTTCAATACGACAGAGGAGTAGGATGAATGGCTGGGTCATGGTGGGGGGATGGCAGGCAGGGCCCTGAGGATCCCATACACAGGTGTTCCTTCCTCCCATGAGGGGTCATCCGGAGCATGTTTTTCCCCAAGCAGCAGAAATGCAGTAAGTGTGTCATGTTTCTGCTAAGGAAGGTCATTAGACACTCAGCCCCAAGGTTTTTATTGGGGACTGGTTATGTAGGTACCCTGACGAGTACATACCAAAAATCCCATACTCCCAGAAGGAACACATGTATTTTTCATAAACCCTATTTGCACAATCCGGGCACAGTGATTCTGAAACCAAGCAGATCTAGTTAAAAGTTGACTCCTGGGCGTGCTCTGACCTCCAAGTTCCCAGTCATCAGCCAAAGGCCACATGCGAGCAGGACTTTCTAAACATTACGGTCTCAGGCATGCTATGCTAAGTCTTTTGTACACAAATGGCATAGTAAGTTAATGCTTTCATGTATCTTTCTGCCCACTACCTTCATGCCCTTCCAGACACAGCAATGACAGATAAAATATGAAAAGGTGAAGTGCAAAAGAAATAGCTGGGCTCAAAAAATAATCTCTGTGAACTAGAAACAGAAGCACAAGATAGAGCTCTATGTGGTTCTGAAGCACAGCATGCAACTAGAATAAACCCTGAAGAGTGTCACAATGTGTGACTAGAATGTCAAGTCAGCTATTTATTTATGGAACATCAGATCTACACTAGAAATCCTTCCATGTGCAGGCAGCCTTGCAAATGCAAAAACTGATACAACTCAACTTGAAAATACAGGTTAGAGTGGTTGACATCCCTTAGGGCTATTTGCTCAGATTCAACTTAAACAGAATTAAAGTAAAACTTTTAAATATAACCAAATGAATCAGATATGCTTGCTTTCAGAATCATTTGAGCTTAGTCTTCAAAGGATGCTAAATATCCCACAGAAAACTTTAAATGCAGTCCTGGCCAATAGGACTTCCTGTGATAATAGAAATATTCTTGCTGTCCAGTATAGAAGCTACTGGCTACATGTGGAGAGTTCAACTGAAGAGGTGAATTTTTAATTTTATTTCATTTAAATTTAAAAATATATATGTTACTAGTGACTTCTATATTGGAAACATATTTTCTAATGGGATCATTCCCTTGTTCTTACTCTTATCACAGGAGCTTCTTTCAAAATATGCTGACAAGAGTCTATCACTAGACAAGTAGATAAAATGTGTTACATGCATACAGCGCAACATTACTCAGCCATAAAAAAGAATGAAATCTTACCATTTGCAACAGCATGGGTAGACTAGCGAGTACTATGCTAAGTGAAATAAGTCAGAGAAAGACAACTATATGATTTCAGTCACATGTGGAATCTAAAGAACAGAATAAACAAACGAAACTGAAACAGACTCACAGATACAGGGAACAAACTGATGGTTGCCGGGGGAGAGGCTGAGGGACTGGGAGAAAGGCGCAGGGATTAAGAAGTACAAGCTGGTAGCTGCAAAACAGTCACGAGGAAGTACAGTACAGTGTAGGGAATATAGTCAATAATTTTGTAATAACTATGTATGGTGTCAGGTGGGTACTTGAAATAACAGGGCGGGCACTTTGCAAAATATGTGAGTTTCTAACCACTATGCTGTACATATGAAACTAATACAAAATAATACTGAATATAAACTGTAATTGAAAAAATGAAAATAAAATTTTTAAAAATGTGTGGCCAGGTCAGTTGGCTTTGAGAAGCCTGGGCGTGCGTGTGTCCGTGTCTGCGGGCAGAGTCGGCAGTGCCATCTGCACCTACGCACGCCTCATCCTCAGAGAGAGACTCGGGAACCGCTTTCCATCACCCTCAGTCCCCGGGTCACCCCTTCACATCCGTGGCTTGACTCACTGGGAACCTAGAAGCAAAGCTCATCCACCTAAAGTGGAGACACCAAAAGGGGGAGGGATCACGACGTGCAGACTGGCAGTTACAAAAACAGTCACGGCGACGGGGAGCACAGCATAGGGAATACCGTCAGTAATACTGGAATAGCTACGGGGGGGGGGGGGGTGACCACTTCCTAAGCTACATAAATGTTTAATCACAAGGTTGTACACCTGAAACTAATATAATTGTGTGCCTCAACTATAATTACAACATTTTTTTAAATAAAAAAATATTTTAAAGTGGTAAGACCAAGTAAGACTTGCTGAATATTCAACTCCTTGAAATCTAAAAAAATAAAATAAAATAAAAAAGGAGTAGCAGTGGTGAAGAGCATGGCCATCAGAATCTATATTATGTATGAATATAGTCAAGTAACAGTTTGACTTATTAGTTTTGCTTCTCAAAAACAGGATGCACTGTTTTCCATTTTTCTGTAAGAATTTATACTGTTGAAAAACTAAAAGTTCATCAGGATACCATCGGAATTCTAAAACTAAAGCGACGCTGAGGTGCTGAAACACTTGGCTGGTTGTGAAGGGTAAGCTCCAGGGAGCAACGCACGTGCGTTCATTGACTTTATAACATGCCTGCGTGTCTCCTGTGTACAGGGCACTGTGCTAAGTGAACTGATGTACAGGGTAAGGCCCTGACTCCAATAACTCTCATCAAGGCCCAGCACCCGGAGTGAATAAGCCTTTAAAAAGAAGTGTCAACACGGCATGTTCCTGACAAATTTTCCAATCGGTTCACTTTTACATACAACTCTGCTCATGACTTTATCCAGAAAGATTATAATCAGAAAATTTTCAGTGACAAAAAGCCATAGTGTTAATCCTTCCATCTCAAAAATACATATAAACTAAATGGCAACATGGTATCCTGATTGGACCCTGGAACGCAAACCAGACATTAGTGGAAAACTGACAAAAACTTGAATAAAGTCTGACGTTCAGTTCATAGTAATTAATTTATTAGTTTTGACAATCATACCATAGTAATAATATTTGGGAAAACTGAATAAAGAATGCATAGGAATTCTCTATACCAGCAATTTTCAACCAGTGTGCACAAGAATTTTTAAAACATGCAATACCTGACTATTTCGTCAGGGGCACTGACCTCTTTTCCCTTGGATTCTCAAATTTTAAAAATGACAACAGCCAACACAACAGTAGGCATCCAATGTGAATAATCAAAATTATACCTATTTTTTGTCAGATTGGCAAAAAATATAATTTTTAGAGTGCTCCAGAATCTTAGTAGTTTGTGTGTGCCATGAAATGAAAAAGGGTGAGAATTGATGCTCTGTACGATTGCCTTAGCCTGATGAGGGTCCTACGACAAAAACACCATAGACTGGAGTGGCCGAAATGCAGAGATATATTTCTCACAGTTCTAGAGACTGAGAAGTCCAAGATGCAGGTGCCAGCAGATTCCGTGTCTGGTGAGAGCCCCCTTCCTGGTCCACAGGCGGCTCTTTGGCTGTGTCTTCACATCGGGGAAGGGGCTAGGGAACTCTCTGGGGTCTCTTTTATAAGGGCACTAATCCCATTCAGCTAATTACCTCACCAAGGCCCCACTTCCAAATACCATCCCAATGAGAATTAGGTTTCAACATAGGAATTTTGGGTGTCACAAACATTCAGTCTATAGCAACTCTCTTTGCAACTTATCTATAAATCTAGAATTACCCAGATATTAGAAATGCGTTAAAAATAGATGTGGAAGGATAAGCAGGAATATCTAAAGCCCCTGGAGAGCTCTCCCTGGTTGCCTGGCAATCAACTAGCTAGGACTGCAGGCTGCCTTTCTCTGAGCAAGAGAGGCTGGACATGACCTCAACATCCCCCAAAGTGTCCAATAAATCCTGTAGACAACTGGCACTACAGTCCAGACTGTGGCAGTCTATCTTAACCGGTGTCTCCAGCAGCAAGGCAACTCTCACGCTTGCTCTATAAAAATGTCATCAAGGGGGTGAGGTCCACTCCTAGGTCCTCTCCCCAGGATGTGGCCAGCTGCACCCAGGTAGACTGTTTCCAGAGGATAGGAGACCCATGCATCGTGTAATCCTTCCTTCTGTGGACTCCATTCAGTACCATTTTATGAATAATACTATGGAAATGCCATCATATTAATTTTTGAATTTTCCACTTTGAACATTTCAATTTTTTCACTAAAAGAAAAAGAAAGGTTTGCGTAGCCTACCTTTTGAAAGTTGAGAATCAAAATAAGTGGGAACAAAGCGACCAAATTAAACATAGACTTAAATATGGCAACCCTAAAGTTGAAAGTACAGATCAGGTAGTGTTTCAACTCCAAACCCAGCTTTAAACTGTCATTCTAATTTTGATATGTGCAGGATTCATGCAAGCAAGTGTTTTGAGTCTAAATATTTAGATGTGTCTTCAAAAGGCATTAACATATAAATCAAAAATTTCAACTAGTTCCTCAGAAATTTTAAATGCTTAGATGTGTTTTTGTAAGCAAATACTATAATTATGGATAGGAAAGTCCCATTAATTTGCATGCATAAAGTTAGAAGTCAGGGCGCAGTCACTTTACACGCAGAAAAATTAAAATTTGGGACAATATCTGTAGAAAGCTTCTGCTTTCCTCAGACATTAGTCTGTGCATTTAATGAGGAGCATAGCTCATCCTCACAATTTCAAAGGCAGCTGGAGGTTTTGACGCATCGGTATGGACAAGCCCATGCAAGACCTCCTCACATGGTGAACAGGTTTTTAAATAATGTGTGAAAATTCTGAGGCTGTAATCTACTTAGTACTCTCTCACGACAAAATAAGAGAAGAAAAATCAATTCCCACCCTAAGGACGGAAGTGTTGTCCTGCGGGGGCAGCACACCAATTGAATGAACAATTTCAAATCTGGGCAACACACTTTTTGGAAGAATAGATTGATGTCCTTTGTGAAAACACAGGGCTCAGAGTTTCTTCGGATAGCTTCACAGGCAAAAATAAGTAAATTTCTTTAGAGCAGAGAGAGAAAAGGGAAGAGCAGTTAAAGACAAAGCTCGGCCTGAGCCTCCGGCACCCCCTTACCTCTACGGCTTTCCGCGGCCCCTGTGGCCATTCTCTCTCGGTCCCAGTCCCCAGCTCCGACGTTTTCCCCATTGTCTTGACAACCCCTGGCAACAGTCTCTTCAGCTGCCTCAGACATTTCAGGAGGAAGTGGAGGCTCCCCCAGCATGGCAGGAAAACTCCACTACAGCTAGGTTAGCCTCTGATTACCAGTAAAGCCACCTAACAAAATACAGAAATCAGCTACACGAGGACTCGGAAAAGCGAGCGAACAATGGGGAATTGTGGAGAGAAGTGAGAAGCTGCGAAAGGAGACCACGTCATGGTTGCACAGTGCCTCGGGTGGCCAAAGCCTCAACAGAAGCACCGGCTACATGGCCGGAGGAATGGGAGAGAGGGCCTGGCAGGCTGCTGAGGCCGGGGCTTGAAGAGGGGGAGCTGAAGGAGGCCTGTCCTTATTTCGAAGATAAACACATGCAAGTGTCAGGTTCTCTGAGTTGCACGTGCGGGGGGAGCTCAGATCCCAAACGCAACTCAAACCACAGAGCCTGTGCGAGGTGCACAAGCAGGACAGGCCCAAGGCAGCGGAGAGGAAGCGGAGGCTGCAAGCACCTCCCAGGAGGGCGAGAGGAGACCTGTGATTTGAAATGAAACAGGTTGCTGACCTGCCACAACAACCACCACAGAGACAATCAACGTTCTCTGCAACAAGAAACATTACCCGAGACAGAGAGGTGCATTACTAATGGGAGAGTCAAGTCTCCAAGGAGATGCAACAATCCTAGATATCTAGGCACCTATCAGTAGAGCTTCAACATACACGAAGCAAAAACTGACAGAAGAGAAACAGAAAAGACCCGCAGTTTCGTTTGGAGACTTCAGCACTCCTCTCTCAGCAATCAGTAGAACAAGCTGACAGGAAATCAGCCAGGATAGAGAAGACCTGAACAAGATTATCAACTAATTTGATGTAATGGACGTTTCTAGAACACTCCCAATGAAAGCAGAATGCTCATTATTTTCAAGTTCACATGAAACATTCACCAAAATAGCTTATGTTCTGGTTCATAAAACAAACCACAACATAGTTAAAAGAACTGAAATCTTACAAATAGGTTTTCTGACAATAATAGAATTAAACTGGAAATCAGTAACAGAAAGATTTCTGAAAAGTCCCCAAATATTTGAAAACCAAACAACCTACTTCAAGAACAAAGTTACAAGGGAAATTAGAAAATATTTTGAATTGAATGAAAAGTAAAATACAATATCAAAATTTGTGGGATGCAGTGAAAGCTGTGCTTCAGGGAATTTTATAATATTAAATACTTCCACTAGTAAAGAAAAATCTAAGATTTCTCCTAAAGAAATAAAAATGACAAGCTAAACCCAGAGTAAGTAGACAGAAGGAAATAATAATTGAGTAGAAATCAATGAAATTGGAAAGGGAAAACTACTGTAATCAATAAAACCAAAAGCTAGCATTTGGGAAAAAAATCCCAATTAAATTGATAAACCTCTAGCCAAAAGTAAAGACACAAATTACTGATATTAGAAATAAAAGAGGAGACATCACAAAGACCCTTAAAGATGTTAAAAGGATAAGAAAATATTCCAAATAGCTTTATGTGCATAAATTTAACAATTTAGATAAAAAAGACAATTTCCTTGAAAGACACAGACTACTAAAACTCACCAAAAAAATAATCTGAAGTCATATATGTATTTAAAAATTGAATTCACACTTAAAAACTTTGCAACACAAAAACTCCAAATCAAATAGCTTCACCAATAAAGTATGTCAAGCATTTAAGGAAGAAATACTAATTATTATTTAGTATTATTTCGTAAACTCAGAAAATAAGAGAACACTCCCCAATTAGTTTATAGACATCATTACTCTGATAGCATAGTAACAAGAAAATGATAGACCAATATCCCTTGTGAAAATAGATGAAAAATATTCAATAAAATATTAGCAACTAAAGTAGCAATATATAAAATGAACAGTTTAACATAACCAAGCGGGATTTATGCAAGGTTGGTTCAACATTTAAAAGTCAATTAATATAGCCCAGCTGGGCGTGGCTCAGCGGTTGAGCATCAGCCTAGGATCCAGGAGACCGGGGTTCGATTCCCAGTCAGGGCACATGCTCGTATTGTGGGCTAGGCAGCCGATCAATGGCTCTCTCATCATTGATGTTTCTCTCTCTCTCTCTCTCCCCCTCCCTTTCTCTCTCTGAAATCAATAAAGATATATATTTTTTTAAAAAGTCAATTAATATAATTCACCATATCAATAGAATAAAGAACAAAATGAATGAATCATAATCAAAGTAGCTTTTTAAAAAGTAAAGGCAACAATTACAGTACTAATTTATTGCTGAGATCTCCACTATCTAATTTATAGAAAGTACCAAATGCACTGTCAAACACACAATGAATTGTTTATTTAAAATCTCATTAGCTTTGGGGGATAAATAAATAATCAAAGAATGCATCTTAGAGATAATGCAAATTATCTTGTCACTTAGTAGGTTTACCTCATTTCTGGTCTCTGTCCCTTCCCATATTGCACTTTTTCTTTCCCTGTCCTGAAAATGCAGAGAAAGTGATGGGGTGTTTGCACTGTGGTGCTCACTTCCTGAACTGGACTGCTCACTTTCAGGAGCACCGGTCTGCAGGCTGCTTGGCTTTCAGCTTAACAATACTGGCATCTCCTCAACCTCTAGGTGAAGGCACTTCGGACACAAGAATTTCACTCTGTTCACTGCAGCACTATTTACAATAGCCAAGCTATGAAAGCAACCTAGGTGTCCACTGATAGACGAGTGGATAAAGAAGATGCCATACGTTTACACAATGGACTATTATTACTCGGCCATAAAAAAATGAATTCTAACCATTTGTGACAGTAGAGATGGACAGAGAGGGTATTATGCTAAGTGAAACAAGTCAGGCAGAGAAAGACAAATATTGTAGGATTTCACTTGTATGTGGAATCTAAAAAACAAAATAAATAAACAAAACAGAAACAAACCCACAGATAGAACAAACTGAGAGCTGCCAGATGGCTGAAAGGTTGAGGGAGATAGGTTAAAAGATGAGAGGGATTAAGAACAAGTTGCCAGTTGTAAAAATAGTCACAGGGAAATAAAGTACAGCACAGGGAATGTAGTCAATACTACTGTAATAACCATGTATGGTGTCAGGTGGGTGCTAAATTTATCAGGTGTTTACTGTCCAATCACTACGTTATACACCTGAAACTAATATAATAATGTATGCCAACTGTAACTGGAAAAATAAATTTTAAAATAAAAAGAGAATTTCACTGTTCAAACTTTCCCTTTGGGGAAAATGTTTTAAAATGCTTGAGACTGTCCATGTGTGAGCTGTGTTGCCATGCTTTGGTCTTGCACATTCTGGCTTCACTGAGCCTTGCTGTGGCTCACGGGCAGACCTGGGTGAGCTGGCGCAGTCTGGCCCGGGAACAGTACCCCCGCTGAGCCCCACAGTGCTTGGTCAGGTACCATAACCACACAACCTGGGCTAAAGATATAGGATGTGAAGCACCGCCCTTTATTCATAAGTGTACTTTTCCCACTTTCATTTTCTTCATAGACTACAATATTCTGCATTTTAAAATAAGGGAATAGACGTTAATTTTATTTTAAACACAGGTTGTCTTAAATGAACTTTTAAATTTTTGGTTTAGGACATCATGTTCTTATGATTTTTGATCAATGAATATTCTAAAATTCTTTGAAAAAAAAGAATATGTCTATCTGAATGCAATTTATATCCATATTACATATAAACCATTCACCAGTTTAAACAGTCAGTAAGCTTTCCTATAGAAGCACAACATATGTACATCGGAACCTTGAATTTCTAGGAAAAAAATTGTTTCCTTTGGAAATTTTACTGAGGCTTTGAGATTATGTGAGGTAGCCCTGTTGAATCTAATCACCTCTCCCAACATACATATTCCCTGCCCTGTTCCTATTCACATAGAAACTTTTACTCATACCGAGTCCCGAGTCTTCTTTAGGGAACCCTTTCCCAACAGCACCCCTCCTTACCTAGATCTTTCTATATGAGACTGGAGCGTGTTCAATGCATGTATTCCCACTTGACACTACATTCTGTAAGGAGAGCAAATATGTCTTCTCTGTTTTCTTATTTTTACTATCAAGCACAGTCTCTGGTATTAGAAGGAATCAATAAACGTAATCGGATAAATGAAAAACTAAATGTGCTATGACACCAAGGAAAGACTATTCCTAAATTACATTTATGAGGAAGTAAAAACACCCAATAAAATGGAGAGATTGTTCACCTCCTCTGAGGAACAGTATTTTTTTTTCCCAAAGAATATTTATTCAGAAAAATAATTTCAACCCAAGCTGTTAAAATAAATTATAGAATATTATGTGTTCATTAACAAAAATGAAGTAGATATGCATTTTAACTCAAATGCATAAATTACACATTATATATAATTTGATTTTATTTTTGTTGGAAAAAATATAAATGAGCATGTACACAAAATAAGATTTGAGAGTTTTTCATTCTCTACTTTATAAATTTTATATTATAAAACTTTAAACAATAATTTTTAAGTCAGAAAATAAAACAAAAAGCCTCTGCTATTCTGTTTAGTTCTTCTGTTAAATGCTAGATGTATAGCAAGAATTTCAGTGTCAGAGATAATATATACGTCAATAGATTAAAATATCAAGTTTTGCTTTAGTATGATATGTATTTGACCTTTTTTACATTTTTATTTAAGGATAATATATATGTATCACAGTTATATAAATAACACAATAATTAATAAATAATATAAGAATACACTGTTTCGTGTACTCCCAACTGTAAACCTACTTTTCCCACGCACGTGTGTGTGTGTACAAACCCTAACTCTTCAGCTTAATAAACTAGGAGAGAGACATCAGACTGTGGTTTTCCTTCTGTGCCATATTAACTCTTTAAACATTCTCCTCAGCCATTATTTCTATCTTCTCCTTATGGGATTTCTATTTCATGTGTGTTAGACATTTTCACTATGTCAACATGCCTCTTAGGCTTTTTTCCCATATTTTTCACTTTTTTTTCCTGAGTACCAGTTGGTTTCTATTGATTTACCTTCATTAATCCTGTCTTTTCTGTGTCCAGCCTTTTGTTTAAGCTATTACTTTTTGTTTCAGTTATTGTATTTTTTCAATTATAAAATTTCTATTTGATTCTTTTTTTATATACTGTATTCCAATATTTTGGTGAGGTCCTCCATCTCTTCTATTGTGCCCATATTTCCCTCTATTTGGAGGGCATATTATTCAAAGTCCTGGTTCTGCTAACTCTTATATCTAATCCCCTGTGAAACTCTTTTATTTTTTTTTATTTTAGGCTATGGCCCTGTATCTTGGCTTGGCATACCTAGTAATATTTTATTCAAAGTCAGGTATCCTCTGGGAAAAAAAATCTCCAAACAAGTCATCCTTTCCTCTGAGACTGCAGTGAACCAGAGGAAAGAGACCAGGCGACAACTCTGTTGAGGTTCCATTTACCTGCAGTTCACCACTTCTCCTAAGGTGTAAGCCCCACGGATTCAAACTTGAGATTGGCGCATCCACCAGAGGCCTCCTACCTGATGGGTTCTGAATTTTTCTACATCAGTACCTTGAGGTGGCTGACATATCTCGCTTTGTTTTTCAGAGGCCTTCCGCTTGGCTTTATGGCCTCCTGCCCCTTGTAACTTTAGAATTCAACAGGTTTCTGTTCTCCCACCTACCTTCTCATTGAGATCTTAGCCCCCAAAGTCTCCATTTATGTCTCTCCAACCCTATAAAACCTCCCAGACCTCTATTGGTTACTTTGTCCTTCCACACAGGCCCTCTGCCGAGGAAAACCATGGATTCTCAGTCTCTTACCCTGTACCCATAGTCAGCAAATGCACCCAGGACAAACGTCATTTCAGAAGTTCAGCTTACCTCTCTGCAGTGCCCCTTTCTCCACAATCCTGGCCCATGTAGACCCGGTTACTTTAATAGCTCCCTTATGTCTTTAAACAGAATTTTTAAAAATTCAGCTTTATTCATTGTCCTCAATGATAGCAGTGACCTGCAATAATCTACTCAACTCAAACTATAAACAGAAACTTCTTCCCCAAATCTTCAATTTGTTACAAAGGCAAAACATAGGACATTTTTAAAAAATTAAAACAACAAATAAAATGTCTAAGCTAGTAAAAAATAAAATATAAAATATTTCTATCAATAAATTTCCTGTATTGCTCATATGTATTTTTGATCACTACATTTCTATCAAGTGTGTTTAGCATGTTTGTTGAAACTATCTGCAATGTAATAGTTACTAGGAAGCACAGGGCCTTGCCCGGCAGGGCATGGCTCAGCAGTTGAGCATCGACCTAGGACCCAGGAGACCGAGGTTCAATTCCTGGCCAGGGCACATGCCCAGGGTGTGGGCTCAATCCCCAGTCGGGGGCATGCAGGAGGCAGCAGATCAATGAAAACTCTCTCATCATTGATGTTTCTCTCTCTCTCCCTCTCCCTTCCTCTCTCTGAAATCAATAAAGATATATTTTTAAAAAAGAAGCAGCAGCACAGGGCCTCATGTAGCTCTTTTCCTTCCTATTGCACTGGTCTTTGCTTATGAAAAGTGTGAATTTTCTTAGTTTTTCAAATTTTGGAAGGATTCCAGGAGAATCTTTTATATTTGCTTTTTTGGCTCCCTTAACTCTCTCTAATTTTGTGATAGTTTATTCATTTTCATCATATTAATAATTTAGTTAGAATTTTGAATGGGCTCTACTCAAATTGAGTCAATGTCCCTTTTTTCATTTTAAGAGTAATAGAATAATTGATTATTTAAGCAATAAAATAGTGAAATACCACATGTACCATTATGAGTTCATAAAAAATAATTAGGTGTTTCTTCAGGTACTTGTTACATGAGTAGGTTCTTATTTTGAACCTCCTAATGGTATTATTCTGTTTACATGGTTTATGCTGTGCAATAAACATAAATTCAGTGTCAATTTAACATAGAAATTTAGCTGAATAGAATTTTATAAATAATAATGTTACTTGCTCTTTAGCATCGCCTTTCAGAAGAGAAACTTAATATTTTTGCTTTGAATCATTTGCAAACTAATAATGGTTTAAACATAAAGAGTTGAGGTACACTGGTGGTTAATAATTAACATTAATTCATGTGAAATTCCTCAAAATATAATTAGTGAAATAAACCAGTCAGACAAAGACAAGTACCATATGATTTCACCCATACGTGGAATTTAAAGAACAAACTGAACTAACAGCAAAACAGAGACAGACTCAGAGAGCAGGAGGACAGCTCTGCTGGGGGTGGATGCTGGAGGCGTAGAGGGATTGAGCAAAAAGGAAAAAGAGAGAAAGAACTCATGGACCCAGACAATAGCGTGGTGATTGCGGGGAGGGGGCATGCAGGCGAAGAGGGTAAAGGGGGGATAAATGGTGATTGGAAAAAATAAAATAAAGAAAAATATCCCAATTAAAAAAAAAAAAAAACGTAATTAGGTTGATATGCTGGAAAAAAACTGCGAGTTCTCTATTCACATAGAACCTAATTATTTTTTATTGTATATTTAATATGCACAAGCTTAAAGATATGTATCTGGAAAACTCTCTCATCAAGGAAATAAAGCAACAGCTCTTAGCCTCTTATGACCACTCATTTACAGAGCTAGAAAGACCACTATCAACAGACTTTTACCAATGAGCCCCCTTAAGTAAGTAAGGGGGAGCAATTATGGAACCCCTAAAACCATTGCTACACCCCCAACACATACAAGGTTTTTTTGGAACAGTAGCAACTCAACTTTTATATGATGCCGACTAAAAACATGACAGACAAACTATTGGAAGAAATCAGGAAACATTAGTGCCTCTTCCAAGTAATACTTCTGTCCAGTTTAACATTTACCTGGGTCTTTAGGAAGATAGAAAATCCTTCCCAGCAAGCCTATGGGACTTAGAATTTAAAAGCATCTGGTGCTTATACTCAAGTGGAGTTTCAGCTGGGGGATCACATTGTTCAGCATTCATTCAACCAAAAACTCCTAATTTTAGAAGAGACCTTACAAGTCACCCAGTCCCATCACCCACCTGATGCTGAAATGCTCTGCTCAGCTTGTTCGACCGATTATCTTGCTGTCAGTGAGTAGAAATTCATGTATCTCAAGTCAGTTTAGGACACCCTTACACCATAAAAGGAAACCTCACTTGTCCTCATTAAAACCCTTCCAATAATAAACATCTGATGTTTCTCCCACATGCAGTCTTTTAGATGTTTGAAGACCTCCATGCTGTTGAACCCGAGCATCCTCCTTTCTAAATATTCCACATTTGATGTAGTTTTTCCCCAAATAAATCAAATAAATATTTATTAAGTGTTGCTGGAATGGAGCACTATGTTAGAATCAGAGGTATATTAAAATAATGTTATCAGTATACCTCCTAAAAAAAATACCACAACTGAGGAAGCCTTTGTATACGAAAGTAAGCCTTGATGAATGACTAGTAATTACTCATTTATTCACATGTTCAATGAGACAAGAGAGTGTCTATTATGTGCAATACCCTATGCAAGGTGTTGGAAATTCAGAAGTGAGATAATTTATTGGATGGTGAATAAATGAGTGAATCAATGGATGGGTGAGATACAGCACATGCCCTCAAAAAGCTCAGTCTAGTGAATGCCAGTTCAATCAATTTCTTAATACCTTTTACACTTAAAATTTTCTAAAACATTCTTAATTACCACATAATGGTTTACAAGATTTTGCATTTAAATCATTAGGTATATTTATGACTTGAAAATATTGCCATTGCAAAGTTGATGAAAAGAAATGCTCAGATTGATTTAATCTTCTGGCAACCAGTCTACGGAATTATGTGCATCACTAATATATCTTCAGAAAAGACAAAAATGCTACTTATTACACCATATTTGGAATACAGTACTCAGCATTGCCCAAAAGTTCCACCGCTTATCAACAATACCCGTATATTTGCTTTCTGTGCTTGGTACCAAGCACCAGAAAAGGGTTTCCCAAAAATAACCCAGTAAATATTTTAAGGTTAGGTTTTTAACTATAAAGTATTCTATGTACTTTAAGCTCAAATAATAAAGATATGGATAACAATGTCTTAAAAGGCATATTTCATCTCCCTATTTGCAGTCCTACTGTCCAGATGGATTCATTGTTGATAGTTCGGAATCTACCCTTTCATTTTTCCTGACCTTATTTCAGTGCTTAAACAAACACATAAAGTGTGTCATACAAATACTCCAACCATAGCATCAATATGCTTAAGGAGTTAAAAACAAACAAACAAACAAAAAAAACAGTGATGAAAACAAAATCCAAGATTCTCAAGGCTTTATCTACCATTCAACACATTCATGCTCTAGCATTCTCTTTGCTGCTGATATCTTAGTAAGACTTGAAATCAGTATGGATTGTCTTGTATTTGGGGAAAATATGCAAGTACTGCTACTTTATCTTAGGGTTATTTGGAGTTTTGAAAGTGAAATTTTGTCAACTATCATGTTGGGCTAAATAAGTCCTTGAGAAGCCGCGTGCCAAGCAGTTAATATAGAGAATTTAATTTGTTGATTTCTTCAGAGTTTTGCCATTGAGCTTTCTGTGGGAAAGCTCTCCCTAAAAACACATTTTATTGGCTCTAATTAAGAATGCATCCAGTAGTGTTCTCTCAGGCTTTGGATGCCTGCTGGCTTAATTTTTAAGCTTCTCCATTCTCGATAAAAGTGCTGAATTGAATTTAAAAGTCTGCTCCTACAGAATTACCCCTTAGTGTGCACACCACTCACACTTCTGCAGAAAAGATTAAAATACTATATACTACACGGAGCAGGAATTGTTTTTAAAAGTGAACAGAAAATGAGTCTATAGTTTAGTAATAATTTTGAAATTAAAGGTTGTTTCAAACATATGGTGTTTTTTGTCTTGTGTGTTTTTTCTTTTACCCTGAACCAAGACAGAAGTTATTAATGGAGCCACAGAATATAAAAAAACATACCTGTTAAAAGTCAGTCAACTTATATTATTTTCAAAGGCTGGAAAAGTTATAGGTATTTCTTTATAACCAAAGTATGCATGACTAACCTTGGGATTTTCTCATTAGGTAGACCTGGTTACATTACCTTTGATTAGACTCTGTGGGCACTGTTTCCTTACCATTCTTCTACGGGGGTGGGGAACATCTGCCAGTGGGCCGTATATGGCCCCCGAAATCATTTGGTCTGGCCCTGCCAAGGCCTCACCAAAGAGAAGCAGTTCTAGCTATCACGTTAGGGGGGAGTTAATTAAATGTCTGACTAAATACAGCAGGCTAATTTTTAAGTTGATAATTTTGAATGGCCCACTAATGTTATAAATATCCAAATGGGCCTTGGCAGGAAAAAGGTTCCCCACCCCTGTGGGATTCCATTCATAAAGAGATGGCAACCTTTGGTGCTCTCAGTGACTCACCCAAATGGACTGCTTTTGCTCTTGAGTTTAGAGAGTAATTCAATACTATGGTGATTATATTCCTCTTATGATAAAGGAGGAAACTTTGTATGTCAAATTGTTCAATTCTTCTTTGAGCACATATTGCGTCCTGCTCTACGCCAGGCACCCTGTTAAACTATGGGGATGTAACTAGCTAACGGTCTAAGAAAAGAAAACTGATACACAGAAAGAATTCATAAAACTGTGGGGCAGAGAGAAACAAGCTGGCGGCGTAGGTAACAGCTGTACCTGCCGCCTCCCACAACCACATCAAAATTACAACTAAAATACAGAACCACCGTCACTCAGGGCCTCCTGAAACCTGGCTGAACAGAAGCCCCACAACCAGGGAACTGAAGGAGTATCGAGAGCAGTAGGAGGGGGGGAGACACAGGCAGATCGGGGCTGAACCCCAGAGACGCAGCTGGGGGCCCACACCCGGCGCCAAGGTTTAAACCTAGGAGGGCATCTCGGCGGTGGGGTTTCCAGAGGAGTGAGGGGGTCCCAGCCCCACATCGGGCCCCCAGCCCAGGGCTCCAGGGCCGGGAAGAGACGTCCCCACAACTCCGGGCTGTGAAACCCGCGGGGACTGTCCCTGAGGGTCGCGGAGGCTGCGGGAGCCCCAGCAGCTCCTCTAAAGGGCCCGGCACGGACTCACTCGGACGCTCCGAGGCCAGCACCGGGCAGCAGCCTGAAAGGACCCGGGACACTCGGGGAGGAACTGACCTGCCTGAGATCCGGGCGAGAGGCGGAGGGCGGCTTCCTCCCAGGCAGAAGGGCTGGCGGAGGCCATGGCTCCTGTGGCGAGTCCTCCCCACACAGCCGGCAGGCAGGAGCCATATTTGAATCGCCAGCACCTAACTCGCACCTTCGGCCCCGCCCCGTGATTCCCGGAGGCCCCGCCCCTCCCCACCTGCAGCTCACCCAGGCCGTTTCCAGGGGCTTTTCTGTGCAAGTGGCCTCTCGAGCCTCATGCTTAGGACTTTCCTAGAATCTCTCAAACAAGCAGCAGCTGCCCCATACAGCTTGATAAGCGGCCCCAGGCCTGGCACTAGTGGCAGCTGCATTGGCTCATAGCTTGGCCTCTCCTGGGCACCTCCAAGCCCAGCACAAGTAGCAGCCAACTATGGTTTGCTGTGTAGCTCATGCTGGGTGGCCCTGGGCAAGGCACTGGCAGAGGCTGACTTTGCACCTCCTGGGAGGCCCCAGAGACAGTGCACCTGGTGGTCAGACTAGACCACGGTGGATTACAACCCTACCACATCCATGAGTGACACACTGAAGGGGTGCACTTGGTGAACATCAAAGCCCCATAAAGTAAATCCTGCTCCATAGGGGTGTCTCCAGCACAGCAGCTCTTTGGCTGTAGTTGCAGCTGGTCCTCACAGCTGATTGGCCAGGGGGTCAATTCCTCCCAGTGACACCAACAGCAACCAAGGCTCAACTACAACAGGACAGTGCACACAGCCCACACAGGGGAGCACCTAGAAGGCCCAGCTCAGGTGACTGGGGAGGCTGAGCCACTGGACCCTACAGGACACCTACTACACAAAGCCACTCTACCAATTCCAGGAGACATAGCAGCTCTACCTAATACATAGAAACAAACACCTGGAAGCAGCCAAAATGTGGAGGCAAAGAACATGTCACAAAGGAAAGAACAGAAGAAATCTCTAGAAGAGTAACTAAATGAAATAGACCCAAGCAAGCTAACAGATACAGAGCTCAGAATTTTGTTTATAAGGATGTTTAAGCATACTATTAGGGAAATAACTGAGAAAATCAATAACATAATAAAGTACCAATTTGAAATGAAGGCTACACAAACTGAAATGAAGAATAATTTACAGGGAATCAACAGTAGAGTAGAGGACGCTGAGAATCAAATCAGCAATTTGGAACATGAGGAAACAAAAAACAATCATAGAGCAAAAAGAAAAAAGAATCCAGAAATATGAAGATAGTATAAGGAGCCTCTGGGACAACTTCAAGAGGCCCAACATTCATATTATTGGGGTAACAGAAGGGGAAGAAAAAGACCAAGAAATTGAAAACCTATTTGAAAAAATAATTCCAGAGAACTTCCCCTACCTGGGGAAAGAAATAGATGTACAAGTCCAGGAAGCACAGAGGGTCCCAAACAAGAGGAACCCAAAGAGGCCCACAGCAAGACACATCATCATTAAAATGCCAAAGGTTAAAGACAAAGAGAGAATCTTGAAAGCAGCAAGAGAAAAGCAATTAGCTACCTACAAGGGAGCACCCATATGACTGTCAGCTGATTTCTCAACATAAACTTTGCAGGCCAGAAGGGAGTGGCAAGAAATATTCAAAGTGATGAAAAATATGGAACTACAACCAAGATTGCTCTACCCAGCAAAGCTATCATTTAGAATTGAAGGTCAGATAAAGAGCTTCCCAGGTAAGAAAAAGCTAAAGGAGTTCATCACCACCAGGCCAGCACTACAGGAAAAGTTGAGGGGTCTTCTTTAAGAAGAAGCTAATGAACAAAAGAATCTGACAAACTAAATAGATCCAGAGACATTGACGCATGCAACAGACAGTCATATCTCAGAGGAAAGAGGGAAGGGGGTGGAAGGTGGGAAGAGATTAACCAAAGAAGTTATATGCATATATGCATAACCCATGGACACAGCCAATAACAGGGTGAAGGCCTGGGGAGGGGGTGGGAGTGAAGTGGAGGGGGTCAGTTGGGGGGGGAAATGGGACACTTGTAATACTCTGAACAATAAAGATAAATTAAAAAACAAACAAAAAAACTGTGTAGCAGATGCATGAAGAGGTGAAAAGCATGTACAATGAGGTGCAACTGACTGTGCTGTGAGAATCTTACCAGGCTTGGAGGAAGGGGTGCTTCTTGACGCGTGAAGCAAGGGTCCGACAGGTGGAGGTTGGGTGGGAAGATCCATCTAAGCTTTGGGCAGCATGCGCCCAGGGGCAGACGTATGAAAACAAGGAACAATGGGAAGATCAATGCAAGCCCTTATGGAGCTCAACGCTTTTCTCTTTCAACAAGGTTTAAATACTTAGTTGGAGTGACTAGGGAACCCCACGTGGTGTGAAGTGATCTGATTGCTACAAAGTCACTGTCTGTGATGCGGAGAACAAGCAACATGAAGAGTAACAGGAGAAAGGGAAGCTATCGAGGAGATCATTGCAATGGCCTAGGAGAGAAATCATGGTGGCCACTCACAGGTGCTAGGAGCAGCGACGGCTAGAAGACAGCAGATCCAGGGTGGAATTTAAAGCTAGAACCAGCAGGGCTCACTGACAAAGCAGAAGGACATGGTTTGCAAAGGAAAGGCAGGACTTAAGCATACCACTTGTTTTTGACCTGGGCAGCTGAAGAAATATGGTGGCATTTTATAAATGAAGATATGAAGATAGAATGCAAGGGGTCGGGGGGTGTTAAGGTGGAAGAAAACCAGAGATGCTGTTTGGCTTTGGTACGTTTCAGCAGCATTTGGCAGAGGTGTCATTAGGCGATTGTATGTAAGAGTGGTGATCAGTGGAGAGTCAAATGACATCAGCTAGGGAGTCAGCGTAAGCAGGGAAATATGAGGGCCAAGAACTGGACCACCTGTGTGCTTATAGTAAAAGGTGAAAAAAATGAAGGAAGATATATAAATGCGATATTATTCGGCCATAACAGAGAAGAAAACCCGGCCACTTGTGACATGAGAGAAACTTGAGGGCATTACGCTAAGTAAAACAAAGTAGACAGAAAGACAAATACTGTATGGTATCATTTATAGGTGGAATCTAAAAAAAGTCAAACTCACAGAAACAGAGCATAGAGTGGTCGTGCCAGGGGCTTACAGGTGGAGGAAATGAGAAAATGGGGGTTAAAGGGTATAAACTTTCACTCATCAGATGAATAAGTCCTGAGGATCTACTGTAACTATAGCTAGCAATACTATATTGCACACTTGAAATTTACTAAGAAGAATAGATCTTAAATATTTTAACCATACACTAAAAATGACAACTATATGAGAGAGAGGATGTGTTCACTTATCTTACTAATCAATCACTGCATAATGTATGCACATATGAAGTCAGCACATTGTACCCCTTAAACTTACGCACCGTTATTTGTCGCTTACAGCCCAATAAAGCTGGAGTGGGGATGAAGGGAGAATCAGCAGAGGTGAGTGAGCAGGAAGAGCCGGTGAATATGACGATTCTGAGCCTAAGCGAAGGAAATATCACAAAGATAAGGTCATAGGAAACTGTGACATTTTTCTAAGAAGCTCAGCAAGATGAGAAGAGAGAAGTCATCACTGAGTCTACAACACGGAGGTCCTTGGTAGCCCTGGTAAAATCAGTATTAGTGATTAGTGAAGTGGAGGGGATGAGGGCCTGATGGGAATGGCTGCAAAGGCACAGAGAAGTGAGGCATTTTGCTTTAAGGGGGACAGAGGAACTGGACGACGGGTAGAAGTGTAAGCCAAGGCAGTGTTTATTTTAGGATGAAAATCTTTATTTTACTATTATTGCATATGTAACTAATATGAGAAATACAACAGCTGATGGGAATAATCGCGTGGTTAGTGGGCACATTTTGAAGGTAGCAAAGTGGACACAGTTGTAAGTAATTTGCACGAGTGGGTGGGAGAAGGACCCAGCGCTGAGTGGGGAGGTTGTTCTTAGGAAGCAGCAGGAACAGCTCATCCAACTGAGGGCAGGAGCACTGAGTAGGTCAGCTGCGTGAATGAAGACGGTCACAACGTTAGCAGCAGAAGCAGAAGTGAAAAGGAACAGTGCTAACCCTTCAACGAGTGAGGACAATGACCCCAAGGCTGAAAGACGACGGTAGGAGAAATGAGTAGACAGTAGAGTCTCATGAGTTCCTTAGTGGAGATGGTTTTGAGAAAGGAAGGAGAAATATCCTAGAAAAAGAAATAAAGAGTAAGCAGAAGGTCCGCCCCACTCTCCCCAAACCCACTATATACTCATGAGACAAAAATTAATCATTTGAGAAGGAAGAGGTGTCCTGGGAGCAAGCCGGCTTCTCTCCTAAACAAGAGAGCATTCTTGGAAGTGTTAGAGGACATGAACAGTTGTGCTCACGACACTGAGCGTTCGAGAGAGCAAGTGCAGGGTTCGGGTGGGTAGGACGTGGTCTACGACGACGGAGTCTCATTAGAAGACTTAGAACGCTGCATGGGCATTACCTTTTGGACAATAATCGACAGCATGAGAGTCTTGAACTTCTGATTGTGCAAGAGGCAAACAGGAATATAAGGCATAATCGCATTAGGTCTGATGATCTCTATGGAAAGTGGCTTTAGGGATAGTGTCCTGTGTAGGGTTAGTGTCTTTTTAGGACTAGTGACTGGTGGACTGTGTCGTGCATGATACGGCAGCAGGGGGTGCACTGCTCAGATCCCCCTGCAAAAGAGAACTGTTGGCGAGCTGCAGCCTCCAGCTGCCTCACCTAAGTGATCCTGTCAGTGTTCACACCAACGCCTCACTCTTTCCAGGCTGCTCCCAGGCAGACTGAGCATAGGGGGAAAGTTAGAAACGGGCCGTTCCTGCCAAAAGTAGGACTCCTCTTTGCTCTGGGCCTCCCTGTTGGCCCAGTCAAGACTTCCTTAAGGCTGCCCTACAGTCTGAGGCTCTCCTACCAACCCTCCCTCCTGCCCCCTCTTTTTTCACAGATGTCAAACCTGTTTCTGGGTCTGAGGCTTTCCGCACCTATGTCTGCCCTCTTTCCTTTCCCTTTAGTTGCTACTTCCCGTAATAATGGCTCCCACACTTGTAACTCTGTCTTGAAGTCCCCTTCCAGGAGGACATAAACCAACGCACGTGGGGAGAGGCACGTGGGGAGCTGGGTAAAGTGTGCTGGAGTTGACTAGGAACTCAGAGCTCTGGAGGCCTCGTGAATCTTGCGGGCATGTGTGATCAGGGATGGCCTGGCTCACCAGGAATAATGGAAGTCTATGCATTTTCTTTAAATCCTGCTATTGGTGGCACTGCAGTGAAGACAGTGCAAAAGCTTTTCTATGACTAGTACATGGCCATTCTCCCTGTGAGCCACGTTAGGAATGCTAGAAAATGGCACAGAAAAAAGTCAGGGAAAATGTACTCCGGGCTTTCTCTGTGCCAAGCTTCGGGCGCAGGCTTTCTCATTCATTCATTCAGAATACTTTCCCTGAGCACCATCCTGGGTCAGAATCCAAGCCAACGCTGGTGTTTAAAATATCATTTACATCCTGCCTTGCTTAGAGCAGCACTGGGTTGTCTTAAAGCAAATGCGCTCACAGGCTGCCCTGTTAGAAAGTCTCCTCGCTGCCTTGCTAACTGGACGCTCCCTGCTTCTCCCAGCTGCATCTCAATTTTCCTCCTTGAATGGAGCTAACCAAGGGTCTCTTTCTTGCTATTTCATGTTGTGAGTGTTTCAAAAATGACAACATGCCTCCAGGATACCGGGAGACATGAGAATCAGGGCCTTCGCAAGAGGAGCTGCCAGCACTGCCGCTGCTTTCCCAAGCAGGGGGCCCAGCCCAGTGCGGTGGAACATGCGGGCCCCACTCGGAGACGGAGCTGCGGGCTTCAGGCTCCTCCCAGCTCTGTATCAGTTATGTGACGAGCGTCTGCCCTTTTCCAGAATGGGATGGCGGCCACTGGAAATCTCAAAGCTCTACATCCTTTTATTCTTCCCCCTAGTCTAGTCAAAGGCTTAATTAGGAGCAAAATTCGGCTCTGCATCATAAACACATTTTAGAAGTTAACAGGAGTCCCTGGCCCCTGCTAAATGCTAACCAAACGTGTTAAAATCAGCAGTTTGACGTTGTCCATCGAGACAGCTGGAGAATGGGGGAGGGAAGGCGAGGGAGCCCCTCACAGCTGGAGAACCCAGCAGGACGGTGCACCAGTGCAGGTTTGTGATTAAGCAAACAGCAAAACAGGGGGAGGGGAGGGGAGGGGAGGGGAGGGGAGGGGAGGGGAGGGGAGGGGAGGGGAGGGGAGGGGAGGGGAGGGGAGGGGAGGGGAGGGGGAGAGAGAATATGAAAATGAGAATGAGTGTGTGGGAACCAGCCTGGGCAGGTGACAGAACTGGGAAGGGGACACAGCTCTAGGTAGCTAAAATTAAAAATGATTAGCTGAGAATTGTCAAATTCCATTTACTAAAATTAAATATAAAATCTACTAAATAACTTACAAGTCCAATTTCTGTTCAATTACCCTTAATTCAAAAGTTTAATAAACTCACTTCTAAATACGTATCAGTCACTTACTAAGGGCTTTAGCCACGAAGTTTTAGGAGCTGGGAAATTGTTAATACCTTTCACCTAGGTGTGCCCCTCCTGGGAACAGAGCACAAGAAAATAGATTATGAATGAGGCAGGTATCCCTATCGCCGTTAACTCTAACAACAAGAGATTGTCAAGAAATGAAAATTGTTTTAGAAATTATATAGTACCAACAAAAGAAAATATTATGAAGAATATATAGGCATTTAGGGGTTAATGACTTTAAATGAGCCTTTTCCTGTTGTCTTCTGAAAATCAACAGATGGTAAGTGACACAAAGAAGAATGCGAGTTTCACCTGTGCTGGGAATAACAGAAACTAGCCCAGTGGTTATTAATCCCGTCACCTACCTCAGAGCCTCGATAAGGGAAAACTGGGAATTCCAAAAGGTGGTAGAAGAGAACTGGTAGGAGATTTATTTATTTTTTTTTGAGATGAAAAGTGCAATGGCCTTTTTTCCTTCCTTTCTTTAGAGAGGGGAGAGGATGCCCCCTTCTCACAAACTGATCGAGAGGGGTTCTCAAGTGTCCATAGAGTGATATCTCTGTGTGAAGGTGATACCCTTGTAATAACCTGATTATTTTTTAACGGGAAAGGAATAAAGAGAAGACTAGATAATACAGGCATGCCGTTTATACAGCTTTGCTCCGCAGATTGATGCGGGAAGGGACTGGCAAAGGCAGTCTGACGCAGGCCCAGTATGGCCTGAGTGATGTGGGAAGGTGCCTACCTGTCCATCAGTCACACCTGGGAGCAAGTCAGTGGCCAGAAAAGACTTGGCCACTGCAAGGGCTCGAAACCTGAATATTTAAACTTCTGAACAAAGGAGCATGCTCTCTTGGTGTTTGCTCTCCTGGGTCATGGCCCCCTACCTCTTTTGGGACACCTGTCGCAGGGGGCGCATTCCCCTACATTAGCCCATGTGGCCCACAGGCATGTGGGATCCACACAATGGACTAATGGACCTTAATTAACCTGAATGCTGCATCAGACTTGGCTGCAACATGGAACAGAAGCTCTGGTCACTGGCTTTGCTTTTGGCTTTGCTGAACCCACAGCTGCCCCTCCTTCTGGACTGGCTTAAGGGAAATGGGACATTGGAAACTGAGGAATGTACTTCCACACCAATAAAGTCTTCTACTGCCTCTCATTCTCCGTGGGAGCTTCTGAAAATGC
The DNA here is from genome assembly GCF_964146895.1 of Miniopterus schreibersii. NCBI lineage: Eukaryota > Metazoa > Chordata > Mammalia > Chiroptera > Miniopteridae > Miniopterus > Miniopterus schreibersii. Next base: position 61,256,563 of record NC_138111.1, on the reverse strand, counting down.
TCATTTCAGCAGCACCCCAAGAACCCCACTCCCACAGGGAATCCCACTCGTGTGCTTCTCCAGTAGCAAAGGGAGGCCAACATCACTCACCTCACCTAAATGTTTACTGAGCTGCAGACACTTGTAGACCTAAACCAGTGCAGCTCCCTGAGCGAAGATGGATAAAGGAATTCTCAGGAGAATTTGATATGTGTCTATAGATATTTCATATGCGCAATCACAAACAAGGTAGGAGTCTGACTGGAGCAAGGCAAGAACAGGCTGCCCAGCAAGGATGCATGAATTTCTAGAGAGCCAAGAGGATGTCTTGGAAGGTAAGTGGAATTGGAAGATAAATACCCTGGCCAGCACTATAAGACCTTGGGCTCACCACCAGCAGTAAGAGAAGTAGGAGCCGACACAGGAGACTAGCTAGAGAGTGCGCTGCTCTCTGGGCCCAGTATGTTGGTCTGGTGCAGCCTCAAAGAGCCATCAATGCACCCGACAAAAGCCAGCATTTAGATACCCATTGTGGAAAACATTAATAGTCACAAGAAATAAGCAAGCAGCCTTAAAGACAAAGCAAAAAAACTTTGCCTTTTTTTTCTCTCTAGTCTTCTTTTTCCTTCCTCCAAACCTACAAGATTTAAAAGGGTACACAAAATAAATAGGACAAGGGAGAGTAGGGGAGAATATCATTCCCTGTGCCCCATCACAACCCCTCAACCCCCTCAAGCCTACCTGAGAGAAGGGAGAAGTTTGAAATGGAGGTGAGATTGAACTTGTGGTCTAGACTGGCCTGAATTGGACATAAAAATATATATGTGTGTATATATAGTCTTAATTACCCTAAATGACACTGTTTTCCAACTAAAAGTTCCTGTAAAGCTATGGATTATGCACAAGACCTATTTAGAGGTGGGCAAGTGAGCACTGCTCTCGCCTCTTGAAGCCATGATTAGGAAAGTAAAAGATTTCTCACGTGTGTATTCCCAATGAGTTAATCTCATTTATTACCTCAGTAACATAGAGCATTGTGTATTTTACTAACTTTTTAAGAGAGCATGCTACCTAGGCTATGCTTTCTGTCTTTTTATGAGTTCATGTTCTTTTTAGCCACCATAAGGTCATTATTTGATCCCAAAGCAGGGAGATTTAATTCTAACATATCAAGAATATAAAACTCCAAGGGATGTTTGGACTATAACAAGTGAAATATCCTAGAACAGTGCTTCCCAAAATATGTTGCATAGAAAACTATATGATGCTCCATTGTTAAAAAGAGGAACATGCAATCACATACACTTGAGAAACTTGTATTTGTTATCTTTCTTCTTCAAAATTCATATTTAGTATATTAAAGGTTTGAGAAATGCTTCAGTTTTTAAAAATTGCTACTGTTTAACCCAGAACACTTGATATGCCTTCCAACCCTCAGCCTAGTTCCATGAGCACCTGTGGAGCACGCCTGCGTGAGTGTCTGTGCCCGTGAGTTCTCTCTGGGCAGAGGGCAGTGGGGAAAACACCTCCTCCTGCTTCTTGCCCGGGATGGTGGTTGAAGTCCAGGGAAAGTGGGAAAGAAAAGAGGCTAATGCAAAGGCTAGGACAGACACTGAAAAGGGTGAAAGACGCGGAGATACTGCAAGGGAGGTGCAAGAGGAATGGTGCTGTTTCCTGAAGGCCAAGAGGGCGCCTCAAAACCTCAACATGCAGGTAAAACGATGACCTCAAAGGACAGACTCCGGCCCCGGCCCAACCACTCCCAAGGCTTCATTCCCCAAAGAGTTTGGCTAAAAAGACAGTTGGAACATGGAAGATGAGTAGAAGGCAAAGATGCATACATATTTCAGTCAGGATGGGTATATTGTTTAGGTCTGGATATGGAGTTGGGAGAGAAGGTCTTAGAACTTTCCAGAAGAAAGATATTCTTCCTTTTCTCTCTGGGAAGGATAACCACTGGCTGAGGTTGCAGGTAGTATGCAAAATAAGTCTAAAACAGATCCAAAGAAGGGAAGAGAAAATGTTTCCAGGGTGGGTTGAAAAACTGCCTTGCCAAGCTCCACAGAGCATCAGTATATCAAATGAGCTTTCGAGGTCCAGGTCTGTCAACTCCACTCCCTTCAGAAGGGATGGGTTCTTAAAAATGCACCGATGCTACATTTAAATGAGGGAAACCTATCAGCCCCTCTTCAAAATTCACAGGCAGAAAGAGCTAAGGGTTTTTCTCTGTGAACAAGACAAATAACAGAGTTTATCATCTGAAATATTCCATTACATAAATATGACTGAAAGGAAAGTGATTTGCATCAATTAAGGGACTATGCTTCGGGTCTGTTCTAATTTCCCCAAACCACAAGACCCTCCAGCCATTACAAATAGGCTGCAGGCCAAGAGGAGAGAGGAAACCTCCTTCGGGGTCTTCAGAGTTCCTTTCTTTTCTCCTCGGTATAGAACCGGGACTGATCGTGTCTCAGGTGAGGTGGGGTTGTGGTCTTTAACCTGCTTGCCAGGGGGAGGATTTCAACCATTCAGGTGGCTTTTCTGAGCACTTACCACGTGACAGAGACCCCCCTTAGCATGTGGCATTCACTACTTCATTTCATCCTCAAAACAACTGCATGTGAGGTTGGGCACTTTTATTACCCTTAATTTAGAGAAAGGCAAACTAAGAGAAGGAATGGAAAGCTGAGAGGAGAACTGGGGGAGGGAAACCAAAGTCTACACTAAACTGCAGACTGTTAAATATAGAAAGCACCATGGAAATTATTTAGGCCAGTCCAGTGGTTCTCAGCCAGGGGTGATTTTGTGCCCACCCCCCATTCCCCAGGGCAAAGACTGGAGACATTTTTCTTTGTCACAACTGGGCAAAGGGAAATGCAGTTGTCATCTGGTAGCTACAAGCCAAGAATACTGCTAAACATCCTATCAAAACACAGGAAAAACCCCACAGCGAAGACTCATCTGGCCCAAAATATCAATAGTGCTGAGCCTGAAAAACCCCAATTTAACTGAATTATTTTATTCAAAAACCCCAATTTAAGTGAATTCCGGAGGCTGGGAGGTGCTGGGTTAAGGTGCCTGCACACTCGGCGTCAGGCGAGAGCCCCCTTCCCGGCTCACCCGGGATCTTCTCATTGTGTTACTCACGCAGTGGGGGGGCAAGGGAAATCTCTCACTCAGGCCCGTAAAGGCACTAATCCCATTCAGGGGGGCTCTGTCCTAAAGGTCCCACCTCCAAATGCCCTCACACTGGGGATCAGGTTCCAACATAAGAATTTTGTGTGACACAAACCTTCTGTTTACAGCAGGTTCTGAAATCAGACTTTCTAGGATGGTATCTGTAGGACGTCAGCTAGACCCTCAGCTTCTCCAAGTTTCCTTTCCCACCTCTGTAAGGAGAAGATAATGATGGCAAGCACTTCACACGGTTAAGTTCATTGAAATGCCCTGTGTGCACCTGGTGGCACCAGGGCTGGCACACTGTCCAACCTCACTCAATGGAGGGCTTGCCCAAGAGTTAATCCTAACTTCCAGCCCAGATCCACCAACAAAAGCTACTCGGAGACACCCACCTTCTGATTTAACCTTACGTTATCTTCCTCCACCAAGGAACAGAGCAATACCCAGTCCACCGAGTCAAGTGACACACAAGCAAAATATGAGGTCCAAACAAGACTAGTAGAGATCAAGGGAAATGGTGGGCGAGGAGCGAGGTTTCGAAGGACGACTGAAAGGAAAGTGTAGAAAGGGGAACTGCAAGGTGCCTGAGGGATTAGAGCGCAATATAGGAAAATCCACCGCTGACTCCCGGAGGCTGAGCCGGTCAGGGCAGGGCCGGGAGGGTGTGGGCACAGCCACCAGGTGAATCACCCGCCTGTCTGGGGCTTGGAGGGAGGCTCCCCGCGGTTAGTGAGACAGAGCTGGAGACACCTTGTAAATATACACCTTCCAGATGGATCAAAGTGCTATTTACCATCCTTCCCGGAGAGAAAAAAACCACTGAGGCCCCCTGGTGGGTGTGCTAAAGCAACTATCAGAGCAACTGACTACTCAAAGGGGCTCGCTTTCACTCTGATCTCAGGACGAGGCTGGAAACTGCATTTTTCTGGTTACACTGCATCCTATCCACTCCCCTCCTAATGTCAAACCGCATTTCTTCTCTATTAAAATACAGGCCATTTCAAATTCTAAGCAGCTTTCCCAATTTTTTTTTTTTCTTTTTCCGAACCAGTGCTCGGTTTGAGCGGAATGCTTTCTGATATAAAGTCTGAAAGCAATGTCAGACCTTCTATAGCTGGTAACCCTGTGCTTTCCCCCGAAGCAATGCTGAGTACAGCAATTTGAGCCAATAGAGAGAAGTCCTTCCCAGTAGTGTCAGGGATGCGGTAAGTTATTCAGGAGAGTCTGCCCAGAAAATGAGAATAAAAGTCTCTAAAGCAAACCTTGGCAGATATTCAGTGTGGCCCTTGTAGTAAGTTCATTTTCTCGAGGCGGTATGGATGCAATAAACAGCTGATAGGTAAGCATGCCTCTCCTTTGGGTTATCCGGCTATTGGGCATGCCATCTTCTGCAGAAGGCAGGATGGGTGCTGCAGTGAAAGAGCATTTATAGTACAACTGATTTTTTCGAAGAAAGCTAAGCAGTAAAGCAAGAGAACAGCACAAACAATCACTAGTTTAAATTTCTCTCCCTACAGGAATAAGTGATGAAAGAAGATCAGTGAGTAATTCTGTCCAGATGTTACCCCTGCTAGGCTGGCGTGGCTCCGCAGTTGAGTGTCAACCTAGGATCCAGGAGATCTTGGTTCGATTCCCACTCAGGGTAAATGCCCGGGTTGAGGGCTCAATCCCCAGCAGGGGGCATGCAGGAGGTAGCCGATCAGTGACTCTCGTAATTGATGTTTCTATCTTTCTCTCCCTCTCCCTTCCTCTCTCTGAAATCAATAAAGACATATTTTTTTAAAAAAGCTATCACCCTGAAGCTTGCCAGCTTCAGAAGTTTTGATTCGCAGGTTGGGGTGTAAATAAGAAATCAAGCAAATAACTCTGACTTTATTTACAAGGAGCACCAGCTAACACTTACATGGTGTTAACAATGGGTTGGACATTCTGTTAAACATTTTATATGTATTGTCACATTTAAGCCTCACAACAGATAGTAGTACTATTGCATTATCTTTACTTTAAAGAAAAGGAAACTGGGACATAAAGAGGTTAAGTAAGCAACTTGCCTCAAGTTATACTGCTAGCAAAAGATTATGAAAGTCATAAGTATTTCAGTTCTCCTCAGAGGCCGGTGGTAGAATTGAACTTGGGTCGAATGTCTAAGAGCCAGTGTTTGATCCAGCATGTTCTCTCTGCCCTGGCCCGTTATCACTGAGGTAGGTGTCGGGATGGACCCTCCATCCACCTAGGTTTCTGAGTGGCCGTGATGATTCTAGGCCTCCTGCCATCCCGAGTGGGACATTCAGCATGAACAACAAGCCCATCTTTGCTGTGCTGAGACTGTCAATCTGAGAGTGGTCTATTAATGGAGCATGGAGCATGCTCCAGCCTGCTGGAGACAGGGGTCATGCCAGGTCTGAACCCGGCTTGGCCATCTCCAGAGTCCATGCTCTGAAACACTGTTATTCTGCCTCCCAAGTATGAGATACTGTCTTACCTTAAAGAGCATACAACCTCGTGAGGAAATTGGCACACACCAGAGCAGCCAAATAAAAATGCTAAGTTTTCTAAAACCTGATGATTTAGAAAATGAACAACACAGAGTAAGTGAACAGGAAGTTTAGGGAATGGGTAGGTGAGTGTAGCCAGCTGTTCTGCCCAAGCCCATTGGGCCGGAAGGATCAGAACTTGGTATTATGTTATAAAACTCTTGGGCTCAAAAGCAGGGAAATAAGAACTGAGCCTCCTGTGAGCTAAAAGTGGCCTGAAAAATCAACAATTTCAGTCGCTTTCTCAGAGGTTGCATGTACTCTCTTATTTCTGTTTCTCTTAGTTTTTCTTCTATTTCTCAGCTGTACTTCTCTGCTTGGCCTAACATGACCATCAGCCTCACAGACCAGATCCACCTCTACCACCATCAGGAAGGCTCTGTGTCACTTAGCTCAGGTTATTGACAGAGAATCTGCTTGGCTCAACTGGTTTCCCCTTGGCCATGTAGAAACCTCTGTTCAGTTAACTGGCAGGGAGAAGACCCCATGGTTCATAGGACTATCTAAGACAATCCCTTCAGCAGAAGTTGGATGACAGAACTCCCAGTGCTAAACGGAGCAGCCACTCAGGCCCCGATGCTTCGCTCTCTCCAGAGCTCTTCATCTCCCTGGGTCAGCAACGGTGTGTGGTTGGCTAAGAAGTTAAGAATGACTTAATGAAAGAGGTGAAGATTTGATTCAGATAAGCAGAGAACTGTGGCCAGGGCATTGCAGGGCATTGCAAGGCATAAACAGCCAGTGCTCCTGCTTGTTTGGAGGCAATGAGGAAGCCTACGGGGGCCAGAGAAAGAAGGTTCCTGCCGCTCAGGGATGGGAGTTAAGAAAGTGAGAGGAGTCATCAACAGAGGTTCATCAGCACCTTCACCTTCACCTACTGTTTACTTTACAAGCTGCTCTTCCCAGTTCAGCAGCTGCTCTTCTGATTGTTTCCAAAGTCTGTGCTGTGATTCCCCAAGTAAAAGAGTGTCTCTCCTCTGAGCTATGCCATTTCTTTCACTTGAGCATTTCTTAATCTCTTCCAATGAACTCTTTTTTGTTTTATAGAAATTAATAAACATTTCCTATACCCTGTACAATACTGTAAGTCACTTTGAGGGAAGGGACAGGGTTTATACCTATTCCTAGCATCTAGTTCAGTTCCCTTCACATGAAGCTTCATAAATGTATGTTGAATAGAGAAATTAAAAGTAAATAAACCTAGTTTAGTATGGACAGAGCCACATTGACTTATGTGGTAGCACCACCAAGACTCTGAGTTTTTTGAAAAGGAAACAGCCCATAACATCTTAGAAAAACAAGGTGTCCCAAGTCATTAGCGTGACTCCCCAGGGTTCTTCTTTGCTCACTGACTACTCTGGAGGTGGTGATGGGGCTTCCTCCCTGCTCCCCATAATTAACAAGCCACTTTTAAAAATAATATATTAAGTTTCAAATATCTGAATCAATGTTAAATACAGTAATATTATCTATTATTAGATTTTTAGGTCATATGTTAATATATTGGCTGGAAGTGCTCAGATTTAGTAAAACCAGAGACTTTCAAGCCATGATCTGAATCTCCCAGCTCTACCTCATCTTAGACAAGTTCCTTTACTTCCTGGAGAAAAAAACTGGATATGCTAATACTTACCTTAAATGTTTGGTATGAAGATTATGTGAACAAACACATGTCAAGTTCTTAGCCCAGTGGCACACAGTATGTGCTGAGAAGTATTCGATCTCTTTCCTTGGATGAGAATTGCCTTGTGCTAAGCCGAGGGATGTCACGTAACTGTGCCACATTGCTCTCTGGACAGATGGACCAGGTGCAATTTAGCTGCTAAGTAGAAGCCCCAGTGCTAAACGGAGCAGCCACTCAGGCCCTGATGCTTCGCTCTCTCCAGAGCTCTTCATCTCCCTGGGTCAGCAACGGCGCCTCCTCATCGCTCTGGAATAACAGAAGGTCAGAGTGGGGCCCCACAATATTGCAAGTGACAGATCATCTGAGGCACTGCAATTTGGCTCATTCCCTGTTTTGACAAGGATGGTAACAAGAACTTAAAATGGCACGACATAAACCCATTCTTGAGACAAAAACTGTAATAAAAATGGGAAATTTTTACAGGAGCTGGTATCCCCAGAATGGCCTTCTCCCTGTAACTGTGTGGATTGCTCTCTGTCTCTATTCTTACACAATCTAGTGTTCAGATCTTGCTATGGGCAGTCAGTGAAAATTGCTTGGGCAGTCAGAAAAACACTGGTGTGCATTTAGTAACAGGATTGTAAAATTTGAACACACCAAGGCAACAAACGCTAAAGATAGTTTTCTTTGCAGAATTAACTCTCATTATATATTATGCTTTTGACACATTAAGGAATAAAAACCCTCAACCCCGAATTCTAGTGAATAAAATTTGCATCTCACAAATAGACATCCTGCTAAAGCAACAGTTCTCAAATACGCACAATTTTGCACACGGCCCTGCCCCCAAGGTACAGCTGGCAATATCTGGAGATATCTCTTGCTGTTACAACCTGGAGGGGACTGCCACTGGCATCTAATGGGTAATGGCCATGAATACTGATAAACGCCCTGCAATATACAGGCCTTGCCCCCACCGCAAAAAATCATCCCGCCCAAGTGTGTCAATACTGATGAGGTTGAGAAACTCGTGTTGAAAGAGCTCAAACTTCTTGCTTTGCTAAAATCCAATACCTTAACGTTTAATTATTACATGTTTTTACATCTCATTTCCTTGGGACTGATCAGAGAAAAATAAGGAGAAGAAAAACATAAAATGAAAACTTGCAAAATAGGAACTAAAAATTAAATCTCAAGCTTTTCAGAAGTCACTCTGAGCCATGTCACCTTTTCCTTGGCTCATCATTTCTAACACTTATATCTCACTTTAAATAGCACATTCAATTTAAATGATCTATTCAATCTTCTCAAAAGCCCTGTGGGGTAGATATAATTATCTACAATCTAAAAGCGACCGGTTAAGGCTTGCGGAGGGTAAGTACTTGTCCAATGAAACATGGGTAAAAAGAGTAGCCGGCGACGACAAAGGAAATGTTTGGGATCAGGAATCCCGAGCTTCCTAAAGTCTCGGTTGCCAGCCATGTGTCATTGTTTTAGCCACTAAACCTTGGCTTCCCAGCTACGTAATGAGAGTGGTGACAGCCAGCTCAGAGAGTCGCCATAATGATTAAAGGAGGCATGAATTTCAAGTGAAATCGCTCACATGATGTGAAACAGACCCCGAGGTGGCAGGGCCCGAGCCTGATATTCCGATTTCCAGTCCAGCGCACTTATGTCCCTTCCAAGAGGCCCCCCGTGTGCTCACAGCCCCACAAGCCCCGGGGTCACTGATTCCAGTAGCAGATGAGTAGAGCACACCTGAGGAAAAAGGAACAGAAAAAAGAAACACCTTCAAACCACTGAGGACTCTTTACCTTCCACAGTACTGCTCCGAGGTGCCAGGAGGCTTCTTTCTGGGCCTGGATGAGAGAAGCGGACCCCGGTTTCCGAGACTGACAGCGTGTGGTTGTGGTGTTGGGCGTGGGGGTGCGGGGACGAAAGCGGCTCAGAAACATCCAGGGCGAGCGAGAAGCATCTTCCCTGAAATGAACAGGACGTGCTTTTCTCGGTTCAGAGGAAGCTCAGATCACCGGAGCCTATTTTTCTCAGCATCCAGCAAATCGTTTTTGGGCCTGAATCAAAAAGAAGTGAGAATTAAAAAGAAACATTGACCTAGTGATTCTACTTCTGGAAATTCATCTGAAGGGGGAAAAATACATATAAACATATATATAATTTTAACATCTAACGCACAACTTGTAGTATCACCAATGTAATTCTATAAATTATTGAATCTTTTATAAATATGGAAATTTAAAACCAAATGAAATATCCAACAAAAGAAGAATGGTTAGGCAGTCATTAAAAATTAAGGGTATTAAGGGTAGTTATAACATTACGATTAATGCCTGCTCTAATGGCAGTTAGAAAAAAGCAGAACCAAAATTACGGACACAAAATAAAGTCAGGTTTTTTTGAAAGCCTAAATAAACTTGTAGGAAACAGTCTAAAATGTTACAGTCATAAGATTATCAATAATTTTTCATCTTTCTTAAATTTTCTATTTCTATCAGTTTTATAAAATGAGCAAATATTCATATTATAATAAAAACACAAATAAATACAATAATGAGGTTCAGAGCAGTTGAAAACAGAAGGAGTTATGTTGGAAGCATATAGAGAAATTTATGTGGAGAATTTGCTACTACAAATAAAATAATTTCGGAAGGCAGGGGAAAGAATAACTTGACTGTTACACCACTGCAAAGCCCTTAAGACCAAATTCCTCTCAATGCATCAATTTCACATTGATTTCATCTTGACATGTAACACGCCCCTCAGTTCTACAGTAAAAGAAACTATGAAATATCAATGGTGACTTCTAGAGGACACATATCCACGTGTTGATTGAAGATTAATTTCTCAGCAGGGTGGTTCATCATCGATATCCCGCCTTTTGTGTGGCACAGGTCAGTTGACCTTAATGATTATTAAAGGAACCTGTTTTAAGCAGGCTCCCGGTTTCTAGAGAATATGAGTTTACTGAAGTAAAGGCATAGAGGATGCTCTGGTTCGATCATATATTTTATTATGGAACACCACAATCCGAGCAAGAGATTACCTGGTGATGGCCTGAAATGTCACTGAAAGATACCACCTGTATGAAGCGTGGTGATATCTGATTCTAAACACAGGAAAATCTTTCTGGATGGCAGTGTACTACCTGTTGGCTGAAACTATGTCCCATGAAATATCTTCTTTTTTCTCCTTTCCTGATCTTTTGCACACAATTATCAGCAAAACTTTCAATGGCACATGACCTTCGGAGGAAACGGACTAAAGGGATTATTTAAACAAATGATTCTCAGGGCTCTATCTAGAGTAGGCATGTGAACAGCCCTGAGCTGAAGGTTCAGTTTAAGAAGAGTATAGGTTCATAGCAGCAGAAATGTGAGGTTCACCTTGGCAAGGACAGAGTTAAAATCCACCCTTTTTAAAAATAGCTTTAATGAAATCAGTGAACTGGTCTAAAACACCTAACCCCTGCCATGGTTTTGGAAAAGACTGCCTTGGGTAGTCACAATGACCTCACTTTTTGTAACTATTTCCCCACCCAGAAAAGTTATTTCTGTATAATATGTGAACTTACACTCCCCCAGTTCTGCACAGCTTTTTCAACCAAAGATGGACGTCTGGACAATGTTAAGTCGATCAGATACTCTACTATATGAATTTGGAATTGGGATAGAGGGGCAACTAGTCAGGTGCTGCAAGTGGCTTTAAAAGCTAAAGGGTGGGAATAAGGTCATCTTGTGGGATGTGCATGAAAAATCAGAAAAAGCTGAAGTAAATGTGGAGAGAAGAAAGATGTGTTGGAGTTTGAGAAGGCCCGATACAAAGATCCCTCTTCCCTGTTCAAGTTCTGAACCAATTCAGAGACACAGGAAACACTGAGATAAAAACACCCCCTGCAGCGCCGGGTGGCTCAGCTGGGTGGAGTGTCATCCCGTACACCGAACGGTCGTGGATTTTATCCCTGCTCGGGGCACGTAAGGGAGGCAACCAAGTGATGTTTCTCTCTCACATTGGAGTTTCATGTCTCTCTCTGTCTCTGTGTGTCTCTCTCTTCCCCCACTCTCTAAAAATCAATAAAAACATATCCTCAGGTGAGGATTTAAAAATACCCCTTTTATTTGTGATGCAGCGTGGAGGTCACTGCTCCAGGTGTGGTAGCGGTGGTTTCCCAGGTCAAACCCCAGGGTAGGCAGACCTACCCTCCCAGGCACAGCCAGGGCGGATCACCACAGCTTTTCCCTGCTGGCATCATCTCCCAGGCATCTTAAAACAGATGGGAGGGATGAAAGCAGAGCAGAACGTATGTTCTCTGCAAGCAGACAGATCCCAAAAGGAAGAAAGGGGGTAAGCCAGACATGCCCAGTTTCGTCTTCCAAAGTCTTCAGTTAGGAACATCCCCCCACCCCAAGGAAGAGACAGAGAGTGGAAATCGGCCAGGAGTTCTAGACGATCCAGGCCCTTCCGCATGGGAACGTGCTGAGAGGGTTACAGTGGTGCCACCTAACACGACCATGGTTGGAGTAAGAGTATGTTTGGATTCCAGCTGGGTTGCCCTTGGATTCCATGAGATACCCTAGTATCCTTCTCATAAATTTCCCTTTGGCTTAGATTAACTTGAGTCGGTTTCTATTGCTTATAACCAAAACCATCCAAAGACAACCGTTTGTGACAAGCACTTCACACTGGACTACCGAACGGCGATGGCAATGCTAGCCTAGCTGCAGAGCTAGTCCTGTTCCCTCCACCTTTTGTTTTCATGTTACAGGTGAGAAAATAAGACCTGCAGAGGTAACATATATATGGCTCCAACACAACCTGCTCTGGGCTTTAATTAGCACCATCATCTGAAACACAGAAGTAATGCTGAGTCCCAGAAAAACTCTCACTTGTGGCATTAGCCGTGTTATGTTGGGCAGGAACAGCAGCAGCGAGTGGGTGAGACAAGCCCAGAACACGAGGTCGTCGGTATCAGCAGGCTGCGGCCTGAGAGCGCAGCAATGCCCCAGTGGGTGCCCCCACCTGCCCCTCGAGGACGGAGGCACTTATTCCTCCACCGCTGATAGTGCTGGCAACTGACAACTCAGCAGAGTCCCTTCCCCAGGAAAAGAAAGCTGCTTCCCCAAGTCGTGCCCCTTCTTCAGGAGGAGAGTGGGGAGCCAACATCTGATGACAACTGGAGAAGGGGTGCAGAGGCCTCACCCTCTTGCCTCAATTCCAGATATTTCTGAAGAGCCATCCCACGCTCAGAGCTCCACTGTGACTGCTTCACAGTCCACCCTCTCCCTCTGCCTAATCCTGCTCCCCTCACTCCCTTCCAGAGCCATTCCCAAGACTGCTCCCCAATCAATTTCCTGAACGTAAACCTCTGCCTCAGTCTGTTTCCTGCGGGACCTGATGTGGGACAGTCCTGATGTTAGAAATAAAGAGCATCTAAGGCAGCATAAACCTACAGAGATTTCTGCGACGATGACATTGTTTCACGGCTGGGCTGCACAGTATGGTAGCATGTGGCTACTGAGCAAATAAGTTGTAATTTCATTTAATTCATTTAAACAGACACATTGGTTAGTGGCTACCATCCTGGACACTGCAGATCCTGACTGTCAGGGGCATGCTGTGACCATCCGAAAAGTCTGTAAAGAAGTCAAATGTGGTGGGAACTGTTTGCTGGGTGATGGACACCAAGGAGGCAAAAGTCCAAGTTTTGAGAACAGAGAACAATTAGCATAATAATGACTGAGTACCTATGCTGGGTAATATTACCCCCAGCTCGAGGTGAGAAAAACGTGGCTCAGAACTTATGCAAGGTCATACACATAGTAAGAAAGCCAGGATCGGAAGAGAATTCTAAAGTTAATGCTCTTTCAAAGTGCTCAAAATAAGAGACATGTGAGAGCAAAAGCAGCAAACCAGACCACAAGTGAGCAGCAAATATTAACATGTCCCTAAGCCTTAAGATTTCTTATCTTGTTGATGATTCGTACTGTGCATAATCACGTAAGGGGGATAATGTAGGAGTTGCTATAGTCATACAGTGAGTCCTAGCCACCATCTGTTGAGTATCTATCATGTGCTGCAGATCCTGAGATGAATAAAAAACTAAGACATGCTTATAAATGACAGTAAAGTGTGGCCTGGACTGTGTCCTTCCTGCTGACCGTCCCTGTGTTAGAGCCCTACAGGGCACAGCAGCTGTTCAGAGGTGCTGCAGGCTGTGCAGACACAGCTGGGGCTGTGGTTCTACATCCCACAGTCTCTCCTACCCTGGAGAACTGGCTGCCCCTTGGCACAAGAGTGGCCAATGAGAAGGGAGGAGGGTGGTATTCACAGGAGCAGCTCCAGGCACGCCGTTCACATCGTATTGGATGCGAGTGGCACTCCCTGGCACTGCAGTGGGTGGCCCTGTGTGAACCTCTCTTCATGCACAATTCTCCTAGGACCCACTCTGGTTCCTGTTTGACTTGTTAAAGAGTAGGGTAGGAAGGATTCCTGGGCCTATCTCAGCAAAATAGTGGCACAAAAGGTGTGATCAAAAAATAGAGATGTCCTTTAAGCTTGGAGCAAGTCCAAAGAGAAAGTGGAAGTCAGAGTTTTTATATGATCTACTCCCAAAGCTTCAGCCCTTCACACAGTGACTCTGAGCTCCCCCTGCAGGTGATTCCGTGCCACTTACATACACAGCAGTCTGGACCCTCAAGGAGCTTATCACACCCAAGCGAAGAAGACACAGCAATAAATCGTTGCTCTACAATAACTTCTGTGGGAAAGGGATGTGCAGATATGAGGGGAGCAGGAGGAGGAACTAGTCAGAGCTTACTGTTCTCAGTAAGGTGACAGAGTTAGTCTACACACATGACCCATGGTATGTTTGTGAGATGCTCCCAGTGGTCAACCCTAATGCAAACAACCCACAACCCACACACTCTTTTAGAGGGACCAGCTTGACTGATGATTCTGTGCTCAAGGGAAACATGAGGCGCAGGTTTCAGGTTCGCATGCCATATTCAGGTCCACACTAAAGGCCTATACTGTCCTTTCTTCCAGGAGATTAAGGCTCTGTACAGAAGAAAGGACAGCTACAAAGGTGCTGTAACCTCCTTAAAGGCACTAATCACAAACTTGGACAATTCCAAAGGTGCCCTTAGAGTCTCGGAGCTCAGTGCTAAGTTTCCCAGGTCATTTTCTGCACCATAACCCATAAGGAAAGGCTTAAGAGTATGGGCTCCAAGAGGCAGAGACAGTTCCATTCATCACTGTACTCCCGGTGCCTAGTGTGCCCAGTACCCAGAAGGTACTCATTACGTATTAGCCCCCCTTCTCCATTCAGCAGTAGTTCAGTAAGTTCAACAAACATTATAGAGCATGTATGTGCCCAGCATCACTGTAAGGACTGAGAGTAAAAAGATGAATGAGACACACTGGTCCTTTGCTCTCCGTTGGCTGACAGACAGAGGGCACTCAATAAATGTTCTTCACGTTGACTTGCTGATTGAGTGCTTCAACAGAATCAGGGTCTGGACCACTGAAAAAACTAAACGGAAGCCTCCAATCAAGTGAACCCAAAAACTGGTTTGAGATGTATCCAAAGGATATTGATCAGGCATGTGTCTTGAATTTCTTAAGCACCCTTGTGTGCTCTGCCTTTATATATCTATGCTAATTTATTCCTTCCTAAACCCACCCCACCTTGGCCCCTGTCTGAGCAATAAAGTGCAGGATGCAGCCTGTCTCCAGCCACAGGACACATGGAAACACACAGGTCTACACAGGGCTTGACCTGACATTCTTCACCAGCGGGAGCCTCCCCACTGCAGATGTGTCAAAACGGATTCACTATCAAGTGGACACAGCTTTATCGTATGCTCTTCAGTGTAACCTAGAATTGTCCTTCCAAGTTGTAGGCAAACAGCATTGAAATGGACAACTTCTGCATTTCCTGACTTTGCAAGCCTATCTCTAGATTAATGTTATGGGAGTTATAGAGTTTCCCTCCCTTGACACTTTGGTCTATAAATCATGCTATATTTATTTGTTTGCCCCTAAATGTGCAAGGGAAACTGTCCTTGTCACTGGAAAATAAGGATGAGTGGTCAGACAATGGCAGAATGCAGGCAATCACAAATAGTCAGGAAACAAACACTAGCAACAAGATGAATGTACTAGAAGCAAGCGTTAACAGAAAGAGGTGGCAGTGGGCACGGCCCATTGCTTCAGCCACACAGCCGTTGCCTCTGTGCATAAACGCTCAGCAGGCTTCAGAGGGAGGCCTGGAAACAAGTTTATACCCAAGGCAACACAGACCGTCCATCCAGCTTGAGGCCAGGGGAAGAACAGGCTAAAAGAGGCTAGAAGTGATTGGCAGGGGCTACTTGGCATTTGTTGAATCACATCCCAGCCTGTCTAGTCTCCTCAAGGAACACAGCTCCCTTGACCACAAGCCAGCATGGAAGGCCTTTCTGGCTTGCCTGTCTTCCTAGACTAAATGAAGGGGTCACATATAAAGGAGATGTGCTAAGACTCAGGCTTCACGGACATACAAGGGTGGCGATCCTACCGGAAAGGTGAACAGAGCCCCATTCTCCCCCTCAAACTGCAGCTGCCAAAATGTACCTTGTTTTGAAGCCAGAGCAGCTTTAATGTTTCCTACACGAACAGGAGCTTCATTAAATCACCGTGAGTACACCAGCTATGTTCTCCCTGGGGTGAGCTGGAAGAGATCCAAGCCAGGATACCAGGCGCACACAGGCAAAATTATACAGGCAGGGAAGTAAACCTCACTATCTTCCCTAGACACAATTTCACCTGCTTTAGTTAATTGTGTTTGTGCAGGGAGGGTAGTCGCGTTATCAAAGACATGTTTTCAAGAGCTGTGTGGTGGTCTGGAAACTATCCGCAGGCGCAGGTGTGATGGCCACCAGGGGTAGCCCTCCCTCCAACGCAGGTGAAGGCCATGGAGCGAATTCCAGGGCAGTGCAGGGGAATGCTGTGTCCCCTCCAAAACGTCACACAGGCTGATTCCTTTGGGAATATCATTTTTCATGCGGGAATTAGGATTATTTTATTCTAAGCTTGCATAAAACTTAGGGACACGGTCAGGGGAGGGTGGGAGAAATTACTGAAGTCATTGACATGCTCCCAAGATTATAAGTAGTATAATATTTACAAGAAGAGTTGAGCCCCTTTAAAAACGTAGGATTTCTGCAACAATCCTCAATTCATTGGTTCACTTATTCATTCATTCATTCTTTCAACAAGCATTTATTTTCTATGTGCTAGTCACGGTGCTAGACCCTAGGGATATGGTAATAAACAAGATGGGTAGGTTCCTCTCCCTTTATAGTCTAGCCAGGTAAGCATGTAATAATGTGTGATTTTAATTTTAATGAAAGGGCATGTACATGGATGAGAGGCCTGACTTAGTGGAATGTGGTAGCCTTCCCAAAAAAGTGCCTGGTCAGGACACCCTGGGTTACGCTGTGGAAACTAACAACCCATAACCTCAGGGACTTCAAACAACGGAAGTTCATTTCTTGCTAACCCTAGATGCCCACTGCAGTCTACCAGGGGGCTCTGCTAATCACGGTCACTCAGGGACCCGGGACAGAGCAGCCATCAGCTCCCATGGCACCAGATGCGGAGCCCGAGGGACATAGAGAGCCGTGAGGGCCCTGGCATCCCACTGCCCTGCTTGGCCCACACAGCGCTCTGCTCGTTTCTCACTGGCCAGGACTCACCGGGGAGCCCCCGCCCCACCAGAAGGCACCCTCCTCCCAGGTGCTCGGTCACATGGCTTGCACACTAAGTAATGACCCCACTGGGCCATCAAAGCAGGATACTAGTTAGTCCCATATAATAAGAGGGGAGGTCAGGAGCCTGAGAAAGAGAATTCCAGACATATTTCAAGGCAATAACATACGTGAAGGACACCTAATTTTTTCTGGAGTGCACGTCTCTTCTGTAGACATAATTAATTGTATGTCTGCCTGCAGACTAGACCCTGAGCTTGGCCCAAATCCACATGTCCTACCATAGTGCCTGGCACAAAGTAGATGCTCAGGACATGCCTGTGAACAAGGAAAACAGCAGAGCCTTCTGGATTGGATACAATGGGTCAGATCAGGAACATGCAAAGTTCCTGTGTCTCTCGTACCAGGAGCCATAACCGGTTGCTTCTAGGCCAAAGCAGGACTTGCTTGAAGAATGCCCTCATTTGTCTCCATCCCAACGCCTCTCTACTGATCCCTCTTTCCTTGTTTCCTAGCTATAAATTGGATAGCTAAGGTCACAAGATCTGCAACATCTTTTCCTGCATATGTTTGTCTCTCTCATCCTGCTAAACATTGAGACTAGTGCCAGGCACATGGTAGATATTCGATAAATATTTATTGAGTAATTGAATAAATCTATATTAAAAGGTATCAATAGAAGGGTGGTTGAGTAGCAATGGTAGTGGGGGAAAATTGGGTAAGTTAGACACTGTCTAAGGGAGGTCAATAAACAGAAACAAGCACCATTTCACAGATAAGTACATCTCTCCCACGGAGAGATGAATGATGTGAGTTATTTAGCCTGGTTTGAATTGGATTTAAGTTATACTAGTAACTTCCTCTACTCCTATGCCATGCTTACATTTGAGACAGAGCATACTATCAGCTTACATGTGCATTCTGGTCTCTCCAACACACTGACTTCGTTCCTCTTCCTGTTTGCTTAGACCCTGCTTTTCTGCCAGAAGCAATTCAGTGATAATCACAACAGCACTTCGTATGTATAACACTTGAACTTTATAAAATGATTTCACATTCCTTATTGCACCATCCAGAGAGGCAACATTTGTGGCATCCACCCATAAAGACTTGTCACTGTCCATCAGAGGGAGAGAAGCAAAGGTGTGCTGTTTTCACCCCTCTCTCAGGGTTGATTAGCTGAGATGCTGTTGGTCTCCCCTCTCTCCCAGCTCTACAGGCCTCGGTAGCTGCCTGAAACAGCAGGGCTACAGGCAAATATTCAGGCTGGTGATCACAAAAGTCTGAACCAAATGTCAATTTTCATGCATTCAGAGTGAACCAGGCTACTAACTCTCAGGAATTGTGTGTTCTGCCAGAATACCTGCAGCCCTGGCAACAAAGCAGCCTTTACCTTCATCACAGTTGCTCAAGAAAGGGCCTGTGAGCTGCAACTTTTCACACCATTAATGCATCGCTTACACTAAGGGGAGCAGCTGGAAGACCAGAGATTGCATTAGAGGCCTCGATGAGACTCCTGGAGATCTCGCTACCAAGGAGGAAGCAAAAGGTGATCTCTGGGACTCCACCAGCTAACCCTGCAGGGGACCGCCACTGTTTACTTACGCGTTTATCAGGGCTCTGCCTCTGACTGTAATGGGGCCCTGACGAATTGAAGGATCTGTGCAATGCTGCACTTTAGTGGGGCTAATAGGGTGTCAGCATCAGCTTTCAATGCCTTTCCTGATGACTCGAGCATAACAGCTTCCTGCGAAGGGGCCTTAAGTATCTATGACTCACTCTGCATCCAATACTCGCAAGTTTTTGGAAATGCTATTCGCTAGAGAACTGTTTACACCCTAAATTCCTATTACAAGACTTACGATGTTGTTCAGGGTTAAGAGCATTGGCTTTCCAGTTATACTGCTTGAATTCAGGTCTCCCTTCCTCCACTTCCTAATTGTAAGACTTCAGATAAGTTACCCTCTCAAAGCCTAGATTCATTCTCTTTCAAATAGGGATAATATTAGCAACTACTTATAGTGAATATTAAGCGAGAAACTGAAAGTACAGTGCAATGCACAGTAACTTTTAACTATTGTTTTAACTGTCTCTTTTTCTTTATCTGACCCATATTAGGTTTTACAAGAAAGTAGAAAGGATAGGAAAGGAGGTTTCAGGAAGGTGTCTCTTACAGGTGTCAAGCACTGTCCTGGAAGAAGAGAGATGCCTTTAATAAATACTCATGGAGGACCTAGTATGTGTGAGCCACAAGGCTCCAGGTAGATGAGCTGTCACTGATGTGTTTACATGTGGGGTGGGCAGGCACTTGGAGGGCGCTGGAGCCAGCAGAGTGCATCTCCCACCCCAGCCAAGCTAATGCAGCCCTGTGGCTATTCTAGGGTAGGGAGAGATTAATCACATTAATCTGGGCCAAAAAAATCAACTTGCACCCACCTGAATCAACCCAAAGTTGTGTGTGGGCCACTTCATTCTGATAGATATCTACATTAATGAAGAATTGCAGAGAAGTGGAGGGAAAACCGCCGGTAAGTGACATCATTGCCTATTCCAAATAGCTTCAAAGTCTTACCTCAAGAAACATACATCATAATTGAGGCCTCCGGGTTCCATTTAGAAAATGTTGGAACAGTTCAATTGCTTTGCTCCCCAGCACTCAGAATTTTTTTCTTGTTGCCATAATTATTTTACTGAAAAGTGTTAATCATTAGTGTAGGCTCCTCAGTATCATAATGTGAAAGGGGAAATCGCCTCAGCACCTGAGCTTCCTTTACCATATATACGGACACTTGAAAGGAGAGGTGGGCACGGGAAAGGGGTGAGTAGGCGGGGGCATTGTGTAAACACACCAGTCACAGTCCTACACTGAGCAGTGAGTGCTTCAAGAAAGCCAAACCCACGCCATCTGCCAGTTTCCCAACACTCTCCCTTGAGGACACAGAGAACCTGGGGAATGAGCAACTGCTAGGCTGGGGAGGTGGCAAGGCAAGCTGGCAGCGAGGCACAGCATGCGGTTAGTGGGTGAGAACGTACCAGGGGAAGAAAACTGGCAATGGAAGGGGAGACTGAAAAAGGCCCACAAGCTACATGCTGAGAAGGCAGCCCATCCCAGAACCACGACACACCTCGCTCCCAGATGTCTCCCTTGTGCTGTTTGTAGGCAGCGGTGATTCTCAAACCTGAATATGCAAGTGAGTCACCTGGAAATCCTGCTAAAATACAGATCCTGATTCAGTAAGTCTTGGTGGAGCCTAAGATCCTACACCTCTAAGATCCCAGGCAATGCTGGTACTCATGGTCCACAAACCACACTAAATAGCAATGGACTAGATCAGGGTTAGCAACTGTAGCCGATAGGCCACATCTGCCTGCTTTTGTGAATGAAGCATGGTTGGGATGCGGCCATGCCCATTTGTTTACTTGTCTATAGCTGCTTTGGCACTGGACCAGCAGAGTTAAATGACTGCTGTGAAGATCTACGGCCCAGAAAGTCTAAAATTTATTTACTGTCTGACCCTTTCCAAGAAAATGTGCCGGCCTACCTTAGTATTGAAACTCAGAAAAAAAATGATGGAATGGTGTTGTGTTGAGCTGAAGGAACTTGTATGAACTCGTAATTCATCACATTCCAATGAACAAGAGGCAAGTTCTTGTTTGACAACAAAAGTGACAAAAATGATAATTTTAATGGAGACTGAGAGAAGATCATAGTCACACATGAACTGAAGAGAAAACAATTGCCAAGTTCTATGTTGTAGTGGAGAGGCGTCTTCCATCAGGAGGGTTTTAGAAGGTCGCAAAGGAAAACTAGTAAAATCTTGGGTGCCGTCCGAAGCTGATCATAAGTTCAGTTCATACAGAAAGGTTTACCGAGCCGTGGTAGACCAGCTGCGAGTAACGTGCTTCGGTCTTCACAGCCTCGTCATGGTTGTTGCAGCCGCGAAGAGGTACAATCTTCAATGAGAAATTGAAGCAACAATTCAAACTTAATTTTTTGCATAACAGCATCCTTTCAATATTTCCACATGCAAAATACCATTTTATCTTCACATTAATCCTCCAATGTGTGTAACTAACCCAGTTGGATGCAAAGAAGCAGTAACATAAAGTCTTCCCTCAACAAGTTGACAATCAGTCACAGAAATAAACGTCACCATTGTGTAATAAATGCTAATAGAAGGGGCACAGGCGTGACTCAGAGAAGGACATGAGCTGGGGTGGGGGCTGACATCTCAGAATTAACCTTATAGGTCTCTAAATTGAGGGAGGGGGTTTTAAGGAACGTGAAGATTGTAACTGCAAAGATGATAACAGAACCAACATCTGAAAAGATCAATGATAGCATTTAACAGAGAATGTCCATATTGAAAATAAAAATAAAAAATTGCGGCTCAGGATTAATATAGAGTAGTTACTTACGGTAGAATTCATACTAAAGTCTTCTAACTCAAAACATTGTTCTTTCTACTACTGTATTAGCTTTTCAAGGATAATTTTTTCCAAAGGTGATGATACAAGGTGAGAGTATAAAGACGATAATGATGATAATGGTGACTAACACTGATAGTTTTATATGTGCCAAACCTTGTCTTTCAAAGGACTAGCACCAATAGATGGAGGTTACATATTAGAAGATTCCAACTCAATATAATGCAAATCTTTCAAATCCTTGGAGCTGTCCATCAGGAGAATGGACTGTACCATAAAAAATGAGCTCTCTCTTTCTCAAGGGAAGGGCCTGCACTGAAGCTGAATCCACAAGAGGTTTCACAACAGAGATGGCTTTGCGTGGGCTGAGAAGTCAGAACGAGTGACTTAGAGAACCCCCTGACCCTACAGCACCTCCAAAAAGGCCAGTGAATTTCCCAAGACCACACAGCTCTCGAGCGGTGCAGGCAAAGCTGGAAGCTGCACCTCCCAGCACTCGTTCCTCTACCTCCTACTCTGGTGGGACTGTGAATATTGGATGTAAGGGGTGGGATGACTGATGGAGAACTGAGCATTGTACTCCTGGAAACGGAATGGAGTCTGTTTAGGCAGATATATGTCAAGAGTCGTAATTCTCAGTGGAATCCTGTGAGGGATTTACTGAACCTAACAGAGCAATTGGGAGATTTCTTCATTCCTTTCGTTAATAAGATACCACTGTCCAATTACTTTTTTATGCCAACTGGAATTGTTCTTAAGTCTTATTTCAGGCACAACCCAAATAGTATACATTATACTTAGACCATATTTAATAGGCATTTCTTTTTCTAATTCAGATACCATTAAGTATAGCTTCTTACATCACAGTGACTTAGCTACGCAATATGCATGAGGAACTGAGAGAGTATGAGACAAGGTGCAGTGAAACCCCAGGGGACGGTGATCTTTTATTTCACAGCACAATGTAATATTTCATGATACCACGGATTCAGTCACATGTTTTTTTAATGGAATGACCTAGCAACCCGATCCTCTTTCCAATGTAATTCAAAAAGCACTTACTACAGATCTCCACGCGGAACCTAGTTCCCACCAGGCATGCGAGTTAAAGAAAAGCGTCCCATAATGAGCTTGGGGCTGCAGTCTCATGGGGCCTTGCAAACCCGCGACCGACTGCTAGAGAGAAAATGCAGCGCCTTCTCAAGGGCTGAAAAGAGAAGCCTAGACAGTAAGTGCCACAGGCAGGGATTCAATACAGGGTGGAATTTAATAACATTGATGTTTATATTTCAGCCACACTGTAGGTTGACTAGACTAGCCCCGTAATCATTTATTTATTCTCTCTTCACAGCAGGCCACAGGTGCATCAGTTGTCCCGCCATGTACTCGGCACACAGGAGCCACGTCCCGTTTGAGTGAGAGTGACTGTGGCACTTCATGCTCGGTCCTCGCTCCCTGTAATTCTCCTGTAATGCAAAACCTAATGATGTCTTTCTTTAGCCTGCGTAGTCTCCAGAGGTGGTGCATCTGGTTCAGTATCTAAAGGAAGGCGAACAGTGTGGTTTGGAGGTCAGCACAGCAGGTTAGAAAGCAATCGAAACAGCTGTGCAGCCAAAGAAAGTGCCCAAGATTCTTCTGAGACCGACTTTAGATTTTAGTGCCAAAAAAACATGAAATCAAAGGTACCGGGACTCCTCACCCCTATGCTAAATATAGATTTTCATAAATTAGTCAAACCCAGCTATAAGAGCTAGTTTATCCTGAAGTTAATCTCTGGTGAGGAATTGATGTTTAATTAATTTTAGTCAAGTTAAGAGGTGGCAGACACACTCCCTTTCTTTTTGTTTAATTGGAATCTAATTACAAAGAGGTCATTCATTCATTCACCTGCTCATTCAGCAAATATTTGTTTAACTATCTAAAGCCTTTTTTTTTTTTAAACTAAAGCAAAACTCACTGGAACGTTCCATGCTGCATTCATTTTCTTAATTTTAGGTACTTGCCTAACTCCCCAGTGATACCGCTCCTGCCTTGAGTGAGTATTTAAGGAAATTTATGTCAAAAATATTTGCCACCTGTAACCACTTTCTAATTAGCAAAAATACCAACTCTGTGCTTCTGGAATTCTAAATGACTTCGACATGATGAAACAGCATTAAGGATTCGGTTAAGTAATCTTTAGGCTGAGAATTTTCACCACCTCACGAATGGCCTTTGTCCCTAAGTTGGCCGTTAACCCTCCTCATGCCATTCTGCCGTTTTCCTGTTCCTCCGGGTCCGTGGTTCTCAGTCCCCCTGTACACTGGAATCGTCAGGAGGACGGAAAGCTGCCGATGCCTGCTAGTCATGAGGAGTTCTCAGCACCCCGCGTGTTTCAAATGTGCACCAGGACTGAGAGCCACCACCCTGGGTGATGAGAACACAAGCATCTGATTACGCCCTTGCTTTGCTAACAACCTTCTGGGGGTTCAACACCCCCATGACTGCGGGGAAACTCCAGAACCTCTAACGTGGTTGCGGGTGCGCTCAGAGATCTGGTCCCCGCTCCTGCCCGCGCCTCTGCCAGCCCTGCTCTCCCTGCCTCAGGCCTGTGAAGCGGCCACTCAGTTCTCATGCGGTCCTTGGGCTGGCTGTCCCCTTTCCTGGGTCACTCTTTCCCCACCCCTTCATCTGCCAGCTCCTACTGATCTTTAACTTGGGTTGAAGCGTCGCTCCGTTATGTAGGACATTTTTGACTCTACCTGTGTCTCTCAGCCTGAAGCATGTCTCCCTGCCACGCCGAACATCTCGCTTGCTCCTGGCATGGGAACTGTACGGCCACCGAGGGCAAGGCCTTTGTCTGCCTTCTTCACCGCTGTGCCTGCAGCACCCAGCGCAGAGTCTGGTGCGCACAGGAGCTCAGTAACTGTTTCTTATTGAATCAGCAGAGTCCAGTCAGGAGCAAGAAACCCTCAGGAATCTGACCAGGAAAAATTTCATATAAAAACTGCTTAACATTAGTGAAAAGTGGTTAACTACTAAATGGGCTAAAGAAGACTTACGGCAAATGCTGGGGGCAGTTATACCCCTGGTAAACGGGAGCACCCAGCAAAGGAGTTAAAAATTTGGAAGAGCACTAGCTCACCCCCGAGGCTCAGGCTGGACCCCACGGAGAGAGGACAACTGCAGCCCGCTGAATGGCAGGAAACGCCACGGGTGCTGGGGGCAGAGCTGATCCGCCGGAGGCCACGTGCGGGGCGTTGGTGAAGTTCACTGGGGTGCCCTGGGGTGAAGCCAGGCCATAGGAAGCTGCCCACTGGGGCCAATGGAGTGCAGCTGGTCTGCAGGAGGACTTCCACTGAGGTGCTGGAGAATCTCAATGGAGACGGAAGGCCACTGGGCTGCCCACTGCCCCCAGCAGCTGAGCAGCTGAAGAACAGAGCACGCAGGAAACCCTCTATGCGTGCAGTGGCTCTCTAGCCCCCCCTACTGACAAAACCTAACCTTGAACCAGCTCTCAAAGGTGAGATGTTTATAGCATCCAGCCCCCAAATCACAAAGCAAAGAGCAGTGGATTTGGAGCTGAGAGGAAATCATTTGATAAGTAGCACTGAGATTAGATAGATGATGATAGATAGATAGATAGATAGATAGATAGATAGATAGATAGATAGATGATAGATAGTTGATATATAGATGGATAGATAGATAGATAGATAGATAGATAGATAGATAGATGATATATGATAGATAGATGATAGATATAAATATAAAAATATGAGTATCTCCAGCAAAAACAGAGAAAATATAATCCCTTCACAAACGTAAGAGCCAACAGCATGTTCAAAAGAAAAGATGAAAGCTTGGTATTCACTTTCTCCTAATATGTTTTTTATATCTTTTTCCTTTTTCTGTTCACAGTTCAAAGCCTGTACCATATTGGTGACTGCCATTTCATCTATCCCTACTAGAGTTGTACCTCTTTCACCACGGATCTGAAAAGCCATGCAACTTGGACAAAGGCACACCTTGGATTAGAAATTTGGTGGTTTTGTTTATCTGCAAGGTGGTCATTAAATACCTTCAATTGTCCTTCTTAGGAAATTCTAGCAGCTATGTTGCAAGCAATGAGAAAATATAAATCATAGAAAATAAATTAATTAGGCTACTGCTTGTCATACTTTAATATCCTTTAAAATATCTGTGTGCCAAACAAAAACTTTGTTACAAAAATTAGAGCAGAGAATGGCAAGATTCTTTTGATCCTTGATCAGGGCTTCTAATTTCTATCGAATATTAACTGTGGCAAAGAATCATTAGTCTTCTGCTATATTTAAACTTCTGCTTTTTAAAATAAGCAAATAGTGAAAATAAAATGCATGTAGCAGAAAGATGGTCTTTGGCTGGTGTCGGGAACTGAAGAAGGAACCCTCCATTCTGGTCCATCCTTTCTAACAAGTACTTAACTCAGAATCAAGTAAATTTCTGAAAGCAATTAAATTTCCCTAAAAACACTCACTAACTTCTGGAGGTACAATTAATGACATGCCCTTTTTGGAAGCTTTCTAAAGAACAATGAAATAATATGAATAATTAGGAAATAATCTGATACATAGAAAAATGTTTATTCTAAAGATAATGGCCATGAAATATTTATAAGCTACTCCCATCACATAAAAAAAAAAAAAGACCAACAATAGGAGAACTGTGGTGCCGTCTCATGGTAGACATTCATGTAAAAGACTTGAAACAACACAAGGACATCATTATTTTATAATAATCTTGTGTTCAGTGAAAAAGGTGGAAACAAAATCATGCCCCATGTAGAATCACAACTAAAACAAGGGGGAAAGCCTGGAAGGCATTTTTTTCTAATATTTTCTACAGAATAATTCTGTAGAAAAAGAGATAATAGTGAAAAAGGAGATAAACTGAAATTTTGGTAGACTGCCAAGCTGCCCTCCAAAAATGGTGTTACACTGTACTTACTTTTCCACTAACAGTGCATTTCCCATCTTTTCCACATATTCTCTAATGTAGGTAGATAATGTTTATACGGGGGGAAATCGTTTTTAGATTTTGCTTTACAACTTTTAGAGTCCTGTCTTAGAGCCAGTACCAATTTTTGATAAACTGAATAAAGACATTATAATTGTCTACCTCTTGTATAGCTCCCATATATCCTGAGAGCAAAAGCTCATGTCCCGGGCATCAAGCTATGTTTAATTTATCCAATATCTATATTTAGTAGAGCAAATATATGTACAAATTGCTAAAGAGAAGCTGGGTGGGCACAAAAATGAATGAGAATTGAATTCTACGCTAAGTAGCTGACGGCCTCACACGCAGGCAGCGGGTGGCAGTCACTCCGGACGGACCCTAGACGTCTCTGCTGCGGGTGCAGAAACCGCAGCAACCTGGAGGACGCGGCTCTACCATCCCATCTTTGTTTCTGAAAATGACATTCCTCCTCCAGTGCCGCTTAAATTCGGGCACAGTTTCTACCGCCCGCCTTTCAAGGATGGGATTACATTTACTGAGCAGCCTTCAGGTTCCAGATGAGATACGGGATCCTAGGAATTTACACACTAGATAAAAAGATAAAATTAGCTTTAAAGGCAGTGTTCCTGATCTTAAGGGGCTTACACTTACACTCTAAGGAAAGAAACATCCAAACAAACTGAATCAAAATTCAGTTTGAGTAAAGACGCAGGAGTGGGATAGCTGAAAGACATGTTAAATGTATAACTTTTTCAGAAAGTTCCACCGTTTCCTCAGAGCCGTGGAGTGATATCTGACCTTGACTTCAACATTCCCTAATGACCGGTGACACTGAGCATCCTTTCGCGTGCTCGTTTCTCATCCTTACAGCTTCCTCTGTAAAGCATCTGTTCAGATCTTTCCATTTCGTTCATGGGTTGTTTGTTTTCCTATTATTGAGTGTTAAAGGTTGCTTATATGGTCTGGGTAAAAGTCCCCTCTCAGACATATGCTTTGCGGTTATTTTCTCATTTACGGCTTACGTTTTCATCCACTGACCTGCACGTGAGTACTCACAGCAGCTTTGTTTGTCATAACCAAAGACTAGAAACGATATAGACTTGTGTCTATTAACAGGTAAGTGGATAGACATTTTTCTATATCCATACAGTGGAATACAACACAGCAATAAAAAGAAATAAACTATTAGTATACATAACATTGATGAATCTCAAAATAATTATGCTGAGGGCAAGAAACCAAATTTTTACAAAAAATTATAAATTATGCTGTATATAAATAATACATAGTGAATGACTCTATTTAGATAAAACTCTTGATAATTCAAAGTAGTCTTTGGTGACAGAAATCATCCCTGTAGCTGCCTGGGGAAACCAGGGTGGGTGGGGGCAGGGAGGGAACTGGCAGGAAGGGTTATGAGAGGACATAAGAAAACCTTTTTTTTAATTAAAAGAAACGTTTTACTGAGAACTTTAAAAAAAAAATGTTTTTATTGATTTCAGAGAGAGGGAGGGAGGGGAAGAGAGAGATAGAAACATCAATGATGAGAGAGTCATTGACCGGCTGCCTCCTGCACGCCCCCCACTGGGGATCGAGCCCGCAACCCGGGCATGTGCCCTGACCAGGAATCAAACCCCGATCGCCTGGATCCTAGGTTGATGCTCAACCACTGAGCCACATCAGCCAGGCAAAAAAACTTCTGAGGAGAAAAGTAGGTTCAGTATTGTGACTGTGGTGATGGCTTCACATATTCATATGTCAAAACATATCAGATTGTACAATTTAAATATGTAGGTCAGTTATACCTCAATAACTGTTACCAATACAATTTGGGGAAAATGACAATATAGAGAATTACAGCTGTTACAGAAGCTCAGAGAAAGGGCTTTTAGTCTTGATTGATGGGTCAGGGGAGGCTTCCTGAGAGAGAGGCACCCAAGCTGAGCCCTAAAGAAAGGCGCAGAGTGGGAAGGACGCATGGGCCCTGCCCCCTTCCACCCTGAGCACCAGTAGACCTGCCGTCACCCGTAGCATCCTCTCCCCCGAGCCTGCCTCAGTCATCTCCTGTCTCACCTCAGGCATTTCCAGCAAGCACCCCAGTAGGGGATACTAATCCAACAGCACTGGGATGAGAAGTGAAATTCACCTGCCACCCTGCAAGGGGAATGATTCTGGTCAAGAAGCGGTTCAAGGATTTTAGAATATTCTGTTTTGGTCTGGTTCCCCTTGTCCCATCACGAAACCTGTGCTGGTTGAGGACAGGACCACAACAGCCCCTACGGGCTGCTCGTCACGGACAGCACTCTAGAGGTGGGGATCCCTAAAGGAGCCGGGGGGAATTCCCAGGCACCTCAATGATGGGGGCGCCCTCAGGAGAGAGCAGCTGGGAGCAGGGCAGGGTAGGAGGGCAGCCAAGCACAGACGTGGCCTTGGCCGAAGCTGTGTGTGTTTCAGTCTCACCCACGAGAGCTCCAAAAGGAAAACTGCACAGCAAGAGCCTCTTGCCTTTGGTCCTGGGTTAATCAGTCACTGGCTGCGGGCTGTGGGCTGTGGGCTGTGCAGTGTCTGCTGAGAGGGGCAGGGGTCTGGAAGGGCAGAAACTTTCCCACCAAAGTGGGAGAAGGGATAGGGGACCTGTGAGCTGTTAGCAGCCAACACGCATGGCGGCTGGGGATGGGGACCAGCTGGGAAAGGGGGTCTGGGCTGGACACCAAGCTCTTACCATAGTGACTCACCCTTTTCCCATCTCTTTTCCTGATCATTGCATTTAGAACAGGGATCCTCAACTTAAATGCACAGGAAGACGCATGCAAATAAATGAGATGGCTGTAGGTACAGAGGAATATTTCTCTACTTTAAGGAAAAAACCACAAGTGCAATAATAAGTAAGACTCGGGTGACCCTGGCATGAGGGAGAGAAGAGGGGAGGTGGAGACCGGCCAGCTGGATGGCAAACTCAGGGCGGCACTGAGCTGCTTCCAAAGCCCCCATGTTTTCACGCAGGAGCATGAGTTCAGCATTGGTAGAAACGCCAACAATCTTAATTTTAATGTAAGAGTCCCCCCAATTTCTGGTGGCCCCACTTACAAATTATAATACTCATTTAAAAAGGCATTGTTCACAGGTCGGTGTTGACCTGTGGGTAAGCGACATGCAATCTTAACTTTAGGAAAATAAGAAAAACATAGTTAACGCCTCACAAAGTCTTTCCCGCATGGTTAGTCCACAATAGTAAGTAGGCAGCAACAAGCAGGCATCCTTACTCCACTGTATTGCAGGAACCTAAAACTCTAAAGCAGTATGGAATATGCAACAGAGACAAAATACTAGCAAAACAAGACCCAAGCATACCAGAAACTCTGCTCACTAAGGGAGACCGAGAGCCTGCAGCCTATGTTTTGGGTGGATATGAGACCTCGAATCTGACTAAAGCCACAGGCCCTCCTCTCTGAAACACGTGCAGAATATGTGGACATGCACACATACAAATTTATAGGCAACTCCTGAGGGTTCTTGGAGCCTTAGGAGCCCAGGGGTGGACCCCCGTTCAGAGCTCCTGACATGAGACCAGGAGGAATAGATGGAAAAGACAAAGACCAGGATGTCTCACCCAGGGGAGAGGAACAGCAGTTTCTCCCTCTTCCTTTCACCAAGAAAGGTGTGGACAGCTGGCTTCTGAAAGCTTCCAGGAATGGGAGCCCTCTGAGGACGTCGCAAATGGGGAGGTACGGAGGAATGCGGGTGCTAAAGCAGTGGGGACCATGTACTCAGGGGAACTCTGGGGAGGGTGGCTGCAAAGGCCCAGCCTTCCAACCGTGCTTGGAAGCAAGGATGCTCTAGGCTGGCATTCTAGTAGTAAGCTGCTGATTTGATGCCTATTTTATTTCCAAAAGCTAAATAAGTCCATTCAAATAAGCTCTTTGTTGAGAGATCTTGTTAGGGGTGAGGGAAGGAGTCCAGGCCAGCCCCAGCCATGTCTGTGGTGTGACTCTGCTGCTACAACCAGAGGGCATCTGGGACACCCTGAAAGTCACTGTCAGTACAGAGCAAAGGGCGCCACTGAGCTGCCTCCAACACTGGGAGCCTGTGTTGTGGGGGCTGGAGGCGGAGCCACAGAGCAGGTGCAGACTCTGCCACTCACCGGTCAGGACCTGATTTTTCTGTGCTCAATTTTCTACTCTGTAAATCACAGCTACAGTAACCATAAACAGCATTTATGAACTGCAAGGAACAGAGCCCTGGGGGGGGGAAAGGAGGGGCCTGTCTTCCCTCCATGCCAAGGAATGTGCCAAGGCTTGGTTGGATCCACTGGGAAAGCCATGGTGTCACCTGGCCACTCCACGCACAGGCTGGGTGGCGAGGCTGCCAGTGATAATGTGGTGCAGATGACCTCACGCTGGTCCTTCCCTGTAAAATGTGGGAGGGAAAGCCCTCCTTTTTGTATTTTTAGAAGAGCAGAGAACGTTCATCACTATGTGGTGTGTCCTCATTGAGACCCAAGCATATAGATTTCCTTGGGGTCTTTAATTGTGGAAGCAATTTTACCCTGCGTCAACATCGGCCTCATTAACCCAGGTGGTGTTCAGTTGCACAGTTCTCTACTTAGCGTCGCCGTTTCCCTTTCCATTAAGCAGGAGTCGATGCCTTACTCCAAATCTCACCACTGTCTGCTCCAAAGACACACTTTTTACCAACCTGCATGGTATGTAGATGAGCTCCTGGAGACGAACTGAAATCCCTCAGGCGGTGGAATAATGTAGCTTAAAGAAGCCCACTTCCCACACATCTGCCTGTACCCGGAGGGCCAGAGCCATTAAGGAACACAATTCACACTGTTTCAATATTGCTGTGCTTCCACCTTGCGTCCCAGGGAATGCAGCTCCTGACAGACACCTGTAATTGATCACCATGCCTGGCCCAGCAGCTTCTATCGTTTTTATTTGTAACGAAACAGAACTCGATTCTCAGAAAACCTCCCCACCCACCCCCGCCCTGGGTCTCTTAAAGGGTATTTTATAAAATTAAAGCTTTTCTCCTGTAAAAAACTTTTCCTCCCAAAGTACAAGGGTCCGATTCAAGCCCAACTTGTAACTGACTAGAAGACATTGGTCTAATGGGTTCTGACTGCTTAATGAGGGAGCGAAGATAAACTCACATTTCTTGAGCACTTACTATGGACAAGCCCATTTGAGGAGCCTTAGATAAATGTGCTCTTGTGCATTTTCATTCTCATAACCAACCTCAGAGCAAAGTGATGATGCTAATCAGCATCCTGTGGCACAGTGGAAACTCAGAGAGGTCACCTATCCTTGTGTTGGTTAGAGGGGTAGACTTAAATCTTTGCCAGGGGTCCGAAGGCTGAGAGTTGGTTTCCTCAGGCTTAATGCGGGGAAACAGGACAAGCACGGTGCTAGGATTAGTGTCGCTAATGAACGCAGGAGCGCACTGTCAGGCACATGAAAGTAGATCCCTTCCCAGAGATTTCTCTTTCTGAAGCTCAGGGGCTATGTGCACGCAATGTATGTGAGTCTGAAACCTCTCACTGTGCACGAAATGTTCATACGTGACTGGCTGAAAACAAGACCTGGGCAGGTTCTTCTTGGGCCATTTTTCTTCTCTGCCTCCAATTCTGGGCACAGGTGCCTCTCCTTGCTCTTCTTCTGTATTCTCACCTGCCCTTTCCTTCCCCTCTTCTCTGTTCTACTTCCACTCTTTTCCCTACCAAACCCATCCTCTTTCTAGATTGTCAACCTAACGCCCCCAGTTGGGGACTCTTTGTCCCCAAAGCACCTGTGTGACCTCCAGAGCTCAGAGCCTGAAGGGCCTCCTCCATGGGTGCCATGAACCCATGAGGGGCATTTGGGCCATGTGGAAGGCCGAGCCCCAGCTACAGTTAGGCTTACTGTCAAAGCCCTTGGTAGCTTTTGTTTCTCTGAAACGACTTCATTGAATGTCTATAATAGTCCCTCTATAATATGGACCCCACCGATTTGTTTTTTGGTGTGTTTTTTCTGATTTGAAACGAAGGTGTCATATCTACACAATCCCTCCTAGTCCATTCAAAGACCATGGAGACGAGCAGTACTGACACCCTGTGAGCTGCAGATAATCACACATGTGACTTCTTCTGGTTCCACTCAATTACCGCAATCACCTCGTTTCTCTGAGTATCGACACGCAATTTTCCATGCCTGCTTTCTTTTCTTGGTCTTTGTCTATTTATTGGCTGGAAAATCAATGGATGCACTCTACTCTTGCACCTCATGAATCTGAGAAAATTGAGGAAACTAGGACTTCTGTGGCCCAATTCCCGTAACTGCTGAGAGGTCTTGTTGCAACTGGAGCGCATTGTTTACCATGGCCTTGCTTTCCATTTCATCTCAGACGGAACAGTAGTATCGGGGTGGGCCATGGGCGGAGTGCTTTCTGTGTGCCAGGCACTCTGCTAAGTCATCTTTCACAACAACCCTGAGAGGTCAGAATGTTATCTCTAGATGACGAAGTGGAGATTAAGCAGCCATGTCAAAACCAGACAGAAACTGAGAGGGAATAAAATATCTTATAAAGCACAGATACAGGAGGTATTACTGTGGAAAGATCATGGACCTCAGACCAAATAATCCTGAATTTAAATTCCAGGCACTCACCGACTGACACCCAGGGAAAGTTGCTTCACCTCCTGAATCCTCAGTTTTCTCAGCCCTAAAATGGGAACGATAAATCCTATTACAAAGGGACTGCCATACGAGTAGTTGTGGGAGTAGGTAAGTTAAATATATAGAATACAGTCTGGACTGTAATAAAACCTCTGCAAGCGTTTATTACCTTCCTTCCCTCACTACTGCCATGAGCACACATAAGGAATATGAGATGCTATATATAGTCAGACACTTTAGCTATGTTATCACACAACCCAGCCAGCTGGCCTTCCAGAGTAATGCTCACGGCTGGGTGCTGACCAAAATGTAAAACATGTATTTATTGCCCAGACACCCTTCAGGGCCATTCTAGTCTCTCGGAGCTCTACCTCAGTTCACAGCCCAGTGGCCCAAGTAATCATTAAACGCTAATAAGGCGTGTTTTGTCAGTCCTGCTGTCATGCATGAGCACTAAGTCTTTGCCCTACTAATCTTCTTGCAATATTTTTTCCAACTCATTACATATTTCTGCAGTGGATTTTTAACTTATTTCTACTGTGTTTTTTGTTTGAGTGAGAGTGAGTCGATTCCAAGAACCCACCTTCCCTGCAGTGACTTCGGTCATCTATATGAGCCAACCCCACATCACACACGTCCTACATTGCAGCAATACCAGGCTGCATCTGTATTCTCAGGCAAACTCACACCTTTGAAAATAATGGCTTAAAATAGGAATGCTGACACCACCTTAACTCAAACAGCACAATTGCAGGGCTGTAATTTTCTATGCTACTTAATCTCCTGATACAAAAACTGCGGTTGCTCAAGGGAATTCTTCATCCAGTCCAGAGGAAAAAAATATTCTCTCAAGGATGTAATAAGTTAACAAACCAAATTAGCATGTAGTCAGGTTTTGTGGCTCTTATCATCCACATTAACCTCGGGGCTCTCCAAGGCTAATATCTTTAGTTGTGCTGTTTTTTGCTTGCTGTCTCCAGACCACTAACCTTATTTTTCCATGGGGGAATTGAAAGCTCTTCTCTTTGCCAATCTCCCTCTGATTTCTGTTCTTTTTGGTGGAGCTAAGCCTTCGGTTTCCAAGGTCAAATGAACTAATACCCTCCCGAAAGGAGCTTACTTCTGACTGACACAATACGGGGCTACTCCTCTTAGCAGACCCTTGCAGGGGCATCATTAAAACACTTCTCCACCATTTGGAATGCAACTTTCCCCACCCACATTAGTGGATCTCAGAAGAGACACATGGAGCAGCAGCGCCACCTGCTGGTTTTCCCTGCATAATTTTTGCAGCAATATTGTCTTTGGGTCTCTGATTTTGCATTAGAGAATGAAGACTTCTGACTTTGGGACTGTTGCCTACACACGGGTGGAAAGCTGAGATATCTTTTGTACCCACTACCTAATGAGATGCTTTATCTGTGCCTTTGAGATGGAGGGGAAAGTGGGAAAGCCAAAATTGGAATTAGACAAAATGTTTCTTGTTGATTCTTGATGGCATCTTGTGCAGGCCCCTGTGGGCATTCCTGTTCAACCCGATGTGTCATGCTGGCTGGTCAGGGGCCTATCTGCATAGTTCATAGTTGACACCATGCCACGTGGTCAGCTCCTACCTCTGTATCAGAGTGAGAAAACAATGTTTCAATAAGCTATTTTCACGTGATGCAGAAAAGCCTGTCTTCCTTAAATTGCAGGAAAGCTGCCAAATAAATACAACACAAAATAAATACAGCACAAAAATGCCTCAAAATAGAAATGGCATGTGACACTATGGATGGCCTAACTGATCAATTAGACGAATTGGCTGATGCTTCTAAGGAAGCCAAGGTCATGAATCTAACACCAAGGACAAGTTTAGAAAAGCCTGTTCCATAGGGAGGGAGAGTTGACATTTATGGAAGCAAGGCCCCTTTGTGTGCATACGCTATGTCATTTAAATCGACCAACTACTTGATGAGGTAGGCATCGTGGCCTCCACTGACAGATGAGGAAACTGAGGTCTAGAGATTAAGCATTTCCCAAGGCAGCAAGCCAGAAAGTAATAATCTTGGAATCAGGACCACGTCTGCCAACTGAAATCCTGTGTTCTCAACACCGCAAACATGCCCTTTTGCCTCATTGGCTGTCTTGAAAACGTATCCTCCAGCCACAAGAAGAGCTATGTGAAGAGCATGTTTCAAAAGCCCTGTCCAGTTAGCAGAAGCAACTCCACCGGCCTGCTCCCAGGTGATAAATAGTATCACCTTCATCAGTGACCGAAAAAATCAATAAATATCAGCTACAGCAAAGGAAGTTATAATGTGCCTTCCCCAGAGGAGAAATTACAGTGCATTCCAAAACCCACAATGAGGCCGCTTTGCCCATCCCACCTCTCACTCAGTGGACCACATTATATGATTTTTATATCCAGAAAAATAAAGAAAAAGATGTTCCACCTTAAGGTTTTAAAGGGACTCGCCCCTCTAGAACTTATCCAGGCTTAACTCAGAGATATCACGGGTTCAGGTCCAGACCATCGCAAGAAAGTGAGTATCTCAATGAAGTGAACCATCATCTTCTTGCTGATGGAGGGTCTTGCCTTCGATTTGTATAAAATGCAATATCTGTGAGGTAGAATAAAGCAAAGCACAATAAAACAGAGTACCTGTAAGTCTTCTCGCAGTCCGTATATATGTATATATATGTATGTACACTTGCCCACTTGGAAATCAGAACTGTCCCCACTACTGTGTTCAAACAGCTCTTTCAAATTCACCAAAAACCTCCACCTGTCAAAGCCAATGGTCAGTTAGTCCTCTGTCCACAACAGCTAAGAGGAGAAAGGAAGGTCGCCGAGAACTAGGCCAGAATTAGGGGTGCCCCCCTCCCGCTGCATCCTGGGGCAGTGTAGTCTCTGTGACAGCAGCTGGGCTTCGGGATACCTCATTGCACCCCCTCTGTTACATTTTAGATATATTTTATAGCTCTTTGTATTACAAAAATCACACGTGTAAATGTTCAAACTGCATGCTGTAGAGGATGACAACAAACATAAAAATCACATAATCCCACAACTCGGAGACAACAATTGCCAGAATTGTTAACATTTTAGTACATTTCCTGTGTGTGTGTGTGTGTGTGTGTGTGTGTGTGTGTGTGTGTGTGTGTGTGACAGAGAGAGAGACAATGAGAGAGAACATTTTATATTTTTCTATTTGGGCTTTTCCTCATATTTGTATTCTGAGCATATACATATATACATATTGATATGATATTATCATTATTGTACATGTCAACGTGGAGAAAATGTTTTAATCTCAATAGCTAATACCCAATTCATGTCAAGGAAAGGAGACACTTGGGTGGAAAACTTTAAGTGGTTGAATAGGAATGAACTGCCCACCTCTCTCTACTCAAACTACAAACTAAGGGTGAGCTGGCACCGAGGCTTAAAGAAGGAAGGAAAGTGGTGAGACAGAAGGAAGAATCTGGAGTTTCTGAAGGCAACTCCGGAGGCAGGTGACACAGGGAAACAAGGACAGGGAGAAGCAGGGCCCAGGATGAGGGCAGAAAACTACGCCGTACACCAGCACTTTCCCTCAAAGTCCAGTGAACTCACTGGCACTTGCATGAATCTGGGGATGAAACTGGATAAGAGGGTGAGGTTCCCACGTGAAACAGGACACAGGCAGCGTGAAAAGGAGCCAGGACCCAAAGGACAGAGGCCAGAAACACAGATACTACTTGAGGTATAGCAGAAATTCAGAGGAGGGCTTAGGATTTCACAGTCTACGGCACTGGGAGATTCAAGGCAATTTAATTCAGATCTCAACAGTTGTAGGAATTCCAACTAACTAAGTTACTGAGATTATACAATTTTTTCAGATTTTTAAAATAAAAATTTAATATGTTTTTATTGATTTAAGAAAGAGAGGAAGAGAGAGATAGAAACATCAATGATAAGAGAGAATCATTGGTCGGCTGCCTCCTGCAAGATCCCCAGTGGGATCAAGCCCACAACCCAGGCATGTGCCCTGACCATGAATCGAACAGTGACCTCCTGGTTCATAGGTTGACGCTCAACCACTGAGCTACACCAGCCAGGCCAATTTTTGCAGATTTTACGTACAGTCATTCCCCCATGTTCAATGGTTGACTACCTGACTTCACGAGCCTTCCCAAGAGTTCCCAAGACCATCTCACCTTGCTCCTGCCTCCTGCGTGGAGGTCTGATGGCTCTGGTCCAGGACAGACCAGGTGGGCCCGGGAGAGACAGTGGTCGGGCTTGCACAAAGCAGCAGAGTGTGGACCACGGAGACTTGCTCACCGAAGGCCTCTGACAGCTCAGTGACCTTCAGCTGAGGTTGCTGACAGGGAAATCTCTCCAAAATGTGGACATACTTGCAGGCATAGATAGTAAATAGGTGAGTCATACGTGGAGAACTGGGATTCTAGGATATTTTAAATCTATCAAAATCTCAGGACAGATTCTTTTCCCAAGAGCTAAATAACATCCAGGTCTCTTTCCATCTATCCTATGTGGGTCTGTGTTTCTGTGTCAGACAAGTCATTAGTGAGTGGAGATTGACGTTAAGGGTCTAAGGGCATCTTGCAATATTTCAGGTGCGAGATAATAAGAGCTTGAGTTAGAATGTGCACCAGAAAAAAAGAGTTGTGCATAAAAGGTGTTATGAAGAAACTGGAACTTTGTGAGTGACCATTTGTAACACTACAGAGGACTGAGTAATGAACTATGACTTCCCAGCCTGGGAGCTGGGAATGATTAACAGAGGTAGAGGGCGGGATAAGCTCAGGCCCATGAAAGTGGCCAGCAGTCAGGTAGAAGTGTGGGACCGAAGTTGAGAAGGAACGTCAGGGCCAGAGCTATAGGTCTGGGAAGCTTCCATGTGGGTCAACTGAAGTCAAAGGGTGGGTGAGACCAAGGGAGACAGTGAAGCGAGTCTGCTCCGTAACACATTTAGCTTGCTTGAAGGATTCATTCCCTGCCTTCTTTTCACAAACAGTTGCTGGCAAAAGGCATGGAGGGGCTCAGGAGATTTTCATTTCACTTCATGTGAAAGCCGTCCAACTTCAGTCCATGGATTTCTAGAGCTCTTGATTAAGGGGTGCAGGCCACCTGATCAAGACTGCAGGAGGGCAAAGGAAGAGATCTTCCCAGTGAGAGCCCTGGGCATACTTTGGATCTTCTACCAAAAAAAAAAAAAAAGTAGTGCCCTTTAGCAGAACGTAAACGTGTCACTCGGTACTCTGGCTTCAGTCCCTCACCTAAAGGCAGAATTTAGAATTCAAAAGCTGGAAGAAACTGCCTTGTCCTTTCAGCAAACGGACCTTTCCAGAGCCCCAGAGTCACCTCTTTTTGACTGACAAAAAAAGGAATGTAAGTGAAAGGCACAGCAGAGGTGGCAATTAAGAAGGTCAAACGTTATTGGAGAAAAGCGTCAGAGCCCACTGAGTGTCATGAAGACCTCTGAGAGTGTAAATTCAGAATGCTTGCTTTTGGAGTTGGGGGGGTAACACACATCCAAAAACAGCAGCATGAGCAGCAGTGTTTGATCCCACCAGTGAGTCAACAGCCATGTGTATAAATGTTCTCACAATGAACCTGATGCACATATATAAGCATATATATATATATATATATATATATATAGAGAGAGAGAGAGAGAGAGAGAGAGAGAGAGAGAGAGAGCCCTGTAGCCCTGAATTATGTTCCCAGTCACAGTCATATTGCTCCAAATACGGACCTCTGGAATCAGAATCCCTCCAATGCTCATTTAAAATGTGAATTCTCGTAAGCCAGAAAGTTCTACTCAGTGTGTTTTCAACAAGCAAATTCATGAGATCCTTTTACACATTTAAGTCTCAGAAACGCTATATAAAGAACTCCTTGCCTTCCAGAGACTCTGAGCCCCAGATATTTGAAGAGAAATCCAGTTTCCCCTAGTCCTTTATATCGAGCTGGCATAATAAACATTAGC
This sequence comes from Miniopterus schreibersii, assembly GCF_964146895.1. Classification (NCBI taxonomy): domain Eukaryota; kingdom Metazoa; phylum Chordata; class Mammalia; order Chiroptera; family Miniopteridae; genus Miniopterus; species Miniopterus schreibersii. Next base: position 61,217,446 of record NC_138111.1, on the reverse strand, counting down.
TACTGTATAAAGTGATGGGAACAGAGTAACTTAACAGGCTGTGTTTCTTAGTCTGAGTGAATATAATCTCAGGTCTAGAAAAATGTTGTAGCCCTTCAGTTTGTTTGGCTGACTCTATTATGAGATGGGCCCGGACAATGAAATCCTAGAAATAACCGATATGTCTATTAAATATATACATCCATCCACATATACTTGGAATAAAGACATCACATTTGGAAACTTCCCTAAGTGATTGTGCTAGTGGTGGTGGGGGTGTTCATTGCTATTTTTAATAAAGTACATTTATAATTTTGTTATACAAGCTACTGAAGAAGAAAATAATAATTTGGAGAAAGGGACATGGAAAATATAGAAGGCAGATAAATAGTTAAACTAAATATCCATCAAAATTAGACATTTTCAACCCCATATATAAAAAAAAACAAAAAACAATACAATACAGTCCTCTTATCATGGCCCCATGTACATGCACCAGGTAGATCTGCTGAGGAATCACTGTTTTATTTTTTCATTTCCAAACTTTCAAAGCTCAAGGCCCTTTAAATTTTTTTTTTTTACTTTCAAACAAGACTTTTTCCAAATAGGTAGCTTTTCACAAAACGGCTCTCCCTCCTACGTCTATGTCCCAGTGTCAGCAAGACAGAGCGCTGCTCCTTTCCGGAGCTGTCATTGTGTCCTGTAACAAAGCGCCCTTCCCTTCGGCTGAGATGAGCACTAGAAAGGCTTTCAGCTAACGCTCTAGGAGAACCTAGGCGTTTTTAACCTTTAAGCAGATTCCTTCCTCCTGACTGAAGCTCATCTTAAGGTTAAAGAACAGGAACTGTAATCCCAATTCTCCTTCACGGATTCTGGAAATGATAAAAATGTATCGCTGGGTTCTTGGGGTAATAATCCATGAGGTCTTAGGACATCGGTAGATACAGAGGCTTCTGGGAGCCAAGGAAACGCAGTGCACATGCAGCAAATAATCGGCCAGGTGGCAGCAGAAACCCTGGGGTCATCCATCAAAAGCTTGCTGGGACGATTGTATCCAGGATGCTCTAGAAAGTGATACTCTGGGCAGATGTAGCCAGATATGGACACTTGAGTCTCTTAACCTACTGACACACATGTGCACCAAGCTGTCATAGAGGCTGCACAGTCTTTGCTCTGCTTTCTCCTGAACCTGATGCTGTGGAAGTTCCTGGAATTCAAATGCTTTATCGAATCTCTAAGAGTGGCTCATGCTGATATTTTTGGATTTAATACTTAGTACCGAACAATATAGCAGGCACTGTGTTAAGCATTAGGAATTTAAATGAAAGAAGCATCATAATGTATCCTCAAGTAACTCGCAGGTGAGTGGGGAAACTAGAAATCCTCATGTCATCCTCCAGTGCTCAGCTCTGGCATCACCTCTCATGAGAAGTCTTCCTTTACCCTGTTATAGGATCTTCCAAAATCCCTGCCCCCTGGTGCCCATGCCTTACATAAGTCCCTCCCCTTGAGTGTGGGCAGGACACTTTAATGGACCATGAATATGATGGCAAGTCACTCTAGTGATTAGTAGATTAGATTAGATTAAATTATTTGACAAAAGTGAAGGGATTTTGCAAATATAATTACCGTTGACGATTAATCAAATAAAAGGAAGGTTATCTTGGGTAAGCCTCACTTAATCAGGCGCAAACCCTTATAAAGAGGGACTGGGCCCTTTCTGAAGGGACATTCTTCTGCTGGTCTTGGAGAAGTAGGCTGCCACTGCCACGTTGTGAGAGGACCACATGGCAAGGAACTATGAGTGTCCTCTAGGAGCTGAGAGCATCTGCTGGCTGACAAACAGCATGAAAACAGGCCCTAATCCAACAATCACAAGAAACTAAACTGCCACCAAGCACATGAACTTGAAAGAGGACCCTGAGCTGCAGGAAAGAACACAGCCCATCCAACATCTCAACTGCAGCCTTGGGAGACCTTGAGCAGAGGCTCTAGCTCAACAGTGTTGAGAGTTCTGACCCCCAAAAGCTATGAGATAATAAATGTGTGTTGTTTTAAGCCACTAAGTTTCTGGTAACTTGTTTCACAAAAATAGAAAACCAGTGCAGTTCCAGTCTAAAAGTATGCTCTGACCAAGAATGAAGGTGAAGGAAGGCATGGCCATGGGGCAGGAGAAGGCAGCAAGCATGGTAGAGAATATGGTCACCCGGTGACCTCAGTTCTGGACCTGCCTCCCCATTAATTCAATGAAATAGGGTTACCTCTCTGGTTCTCACCCAGTCTGCTCACACATAAAACAAAGTAGTGGAGCCGAAGGAACTTTGAGACCTTCCAGTCTCTAATATTCTTCCGGCCTATGAAACTGTCCTCCACTGCATGGGCCACTCACCTTCCATCCACATCGCACCAACTGATAGCTCTCCACTGGCTGCCCTGAGCCCCTGAGGAGCGGGTGCTCATGACGGACGAGCTTTGGGGAGAATAGAGGAAACCCTGTTGTTTTCCCTCCTCTTAGAAATGCCCTCAGTGGCATTAAGAGCAACACAGAGATACCTTCAAATGTGCAAAGTCTGGAAAGACTCCAATCATAAAGCTGCACTAGACAAGACCTCGGAAGAGTCTCTGATCTTTTAGAATCAGGAGTAACTGATCACAACTTTCTCGAAATTATCACTTTTATGTCTTAAATCATATAATAGCTACCATTTACTGAGCACCGGATATTAAAGCACTATCTCTGGTATTTTATATACATCACCTATCGGGGAGAACCAGTAACTTATTTTTAAAGGTCACGTAGTAACTGGGGGTGAGGATTCTAACCCAGGCCCACCTCAGGCTAAAGCTCGATCCTTGTGCTGGTGTCATACCTCTTACTTATACGCCCCCATCCACGCAGTCGATGTTTCATGAACGCTCCTTCATGTCACACCGAAGAGCAACCAGGCATCTTGGTTTGCCCAGGACTGAGAGGTTTCCCAGAATGCTAGACTTTCGGTGCTAAATCTGAAAAAGTCCCAGGCCATCTGGGACGAGTCCGTCACTGGAGCACCTGTGCACAGTGCAGGAGATGCAGAACCAGAGACTGGGGGACACGTGGAGATGTACAGTGAAATCCAGATGCAAGGCTTTCTCAGAGTCAAAAGCTTCATTTCACTTCTTAGGCACCATCCCTAAGTATGGTCTGTCCATGAAATCTCCTAAAAGAACCATGTTTGATGCTCTAACTTACAGATCTACTTGTCTGCTGGGAAGGCTCCCAAAACCTGGATACCAGGTTTCCTCAGTCATCTACAGGCCACAGTCATTCAGGCTGATATTCGGCCTGAGACACAGGAGGGTTTGCAGCTTAACTATTCTCTTTTTAGCCACGGTTGCTCTCTGATCCACCTAATTCCTAAATCCCTTGAGAACAACTTAAGACTTTACGCACAGTTGTTATTCTGGTATCGGACTCTGATCCCAACCTCATTAAATCTCGTACTGACCTAAGAGCAACATCCGATATGGGGCTCTTGCGCTTCTCTTGAAAACGTCATCACTGCGTGCCGAGGATGTAAAATAGGCAGGTAAGGCTATTGACTGAGGAAATATTCAGCCTAAAACTTATATTCTTAGTCATGTAAAACCCGATTCCGAACTCTCTGCTTTTAACTTGGAATTGAACATAGGGGTCTAGCACTCAGACGAGCTGGGCTTGCAGCCTTTGACCAGGGCAAACTCTAGGGCTCCCAGTGATCTGGTCCCATTTCTGGTTTCAGGAGCAGCCTTTCCAAGCAGCTGAACCTCTTGACCACCTTTTATCAGAAGGAAGAGATAAATGTTCCCAGTGCCAAAACCAAGATTCCCCTTTTGGCCTGGATATTTGAGTATTTAAAGGAATGGTGCCCAAGAGTTCGCTTTGCTGGACAACCCCGCCTTGGAGCTGAGGGTCCAGTGGAGTGGTTCCGTCCTGAGGTCCAGCTCGTTCAGAATGAATGAGATACAACAGCCACAAGGAGCATCGGCATGCACTTCGGGTGGTGGGTGCCTTCGGCATGCACTTCAGGTGGTGGGTGCCTCCGGCCTAACCCACCTACGCCAAGGCAGTCGCTTCCTGGTTTTAGGGTCTCTAAGAAATAACACCCCTTTTTGTCATTCAAGCACGGGATAAATGAAAAAAATGAAACAAAGGAATGGCAGGCTGAGGCTCAAAGCAACACCTTTATTATGGATACAAGTAAAACTGGAGAACATAACCCCATGAGACAGCACAGACGGTGGAGACTGAAACACAGAGGACGCGGACTTGCACACCCCTCCCCACAGAACTGAAGACTTTGCCCTGGAGGACAGCGGAGAACATTGCTGGCAGCCAGCTTGCGGGGGGAGGGAGGGGGGTGGGCAGTGGGGAGAGCTGGGCTGCTTGCACCCTGTGTGTTCCTCCCAAATTTACCAGTCGCACAAACACTCCCCTTCCACATCTTCATGAACAAAGGGACTGAGTGGAAAGAGTTAGACTGACTGGCTTCTCTCCCCTTGAAGACACCATCACGCACGGTCCCTAAGTGCAGCCCAGGCAGGAAGTGCCCCTGCTCCCCCGAGGCAACAACACTGCTCAGATTTTCAGTGCGCACCAGAAAGGAAAAATAAAACATAATCGAGCTAAACTGGGTGGTGGAAACTGCAAGTGCTCTAGGGATGAAAAAGGGGCAAATGGGAGTAACTCAGGGTAGGCTTCTCACGGCAGGGTGGGGGGAGCGCAGGAAGGAGGAGAGAGGGAGCCAGTTGGATAGCAAAACAGACGAAGGGGCGAGACTCTTGATAAAGACATAAGCCCACTGGAATAGAGACAGCCGCTGTGAGGCAGAGGCCCGGCTCAGACGGTGGGAGCCAGGCGGTGAGTAAGGCTGCGGCCAAGCCCAGCAGCCGAAGCTTCGCTCTAGAAGTGAAGGGAAGGCCTTGGAGTCTCCAGAGCCGGGAGAAATACGCTTAAACTGGTGAGAATGCATTTGGAAACCAAAATCCCAACCACTCCTTAAACATTTGTTTAAAAGCATAATCATGCAGAGAGTTTTCATAGCTACACAAATCAAAACTGCGACTCTGCTATCCGTAGAGAGCAAAAGAAATTGTTAGGAAAACCATTTGCTACCTTTCTGTGTTCCAAGGAAACTGAAATGTCTGACAGGGAAAAAGGCCTCCAGACTTCAGGGGCTGCAGCGCATGCAGAGCCGCTGCGGGCCTGGCCTGTGCTCCTGGAGAAGGCCCCGCTGGCAGGCGTCAAAGTGGCTGTGAGGCAGAGGCGCTGTCTGCTCAGACGATCAAGTCGCTCCTGCGTACAGGGCTCTCGATCCCTCAGGAGAGCTTGAACGCTGGCTAAATTCTCCCAGGCACAGCTCACAGGGCCAACATTTCAGAGCAAATCCTGAGGCACACAGCAATTCAAACATGCTCCTTCAGCCGGTCCTATGGGGCCTCTTTCAAACTGGAGCGTTTCCACCCTCTCCCTCTAGCTGGGGCAACGCCGTGAGAGAAATCAGTGCTCAGAAGCCTTGACAGGCCTGTCATCCTGCAGCCTGTTCCCGCCTCCGATGCCCTCGCTCAGGGGTGCAGAATGTCCCCACCTTTCCACTTCTGCCTTCATAACCCACCTCGGAGGCTGCAGCTGCCCTCTAGCTCACAGGGTGATCAAGGTCACTGCATTTGATATTCGAGCTCTCCGTGCGTGCTAAGGGCTCCCCCCACCCGTGAAAGAATCTGAGCCCCTGGGAAACCAGGTAGAGGAAGGTTTCTCTAAAGAGCTTCTCAGAACCTCAGACCTCACCCCAAGGACAATAAGCTCCAGACTCTGCCTCCAGCCTCCATCACACCCTGGCTGCCCCTGTCCCTTCCAGGCCCGTGAGCAGTGTCACCCAGAGGCTGTGCTCCGCTCTTCCACCCAGGGCAGGAGCGCCTGCCTCCAGTACAGAAAGTGTATCCCACCAGGGCTGCGGGATGGCCCTGGCCCCTCGGCTTTGATCTTCTCCTCAGTCTGTGTGAACCCCTGAGGATACCTCTGCCCTGCAGGCCTGAATGGCTGTGCTGAGCATGAGTCCCAGCCTTGTCTGTTAGAAGCGAGAGCTCTGGGTTACTGCAACCCTAGGGGCAGGCTAATCACTCATTTATTCAATCAACAATACTGGCAAAGCACTTAGCTAGGTGGGGTGTAAAATATGATGTCTACCTTCATGAATTTTGATAGTAAATTTTAGTATCAGGAGGGACCTTGGAGGCCATCTGTCCACATTCTTACCTGTAACAGGAGCCATCTTTGCAATATGCCTGACAGGTGTTGGAATCGAGGCAGCCCATCTCCCCCATGGATAACTCCAGTTCTGAGGAATTGCTTTTCTACGGTGAATCCAAACCTGCCCGTATGTCGGTCCATTTCTAACTGTCTAGAGACAACTGCCTGTTCTCCACAGAAAGTTCCTCAAATGTTTGTGTTTCCTCTTGACTGTTCCCACAGGCAGCACCAACACCTGCTGGTGGATTCATGCATTCCTTATCAAAACTATTTCTGGGCTCCTTCTTGTCCCGGCTGCAATGCTGGGACACGCTGGGTCCCCTGAGGACTGTGGTGACAGGCACAGACGGTGTTCTGGAAGTGTGGTGTTCGATCACCCCAGTGCAGAGGGGCTCCTGCTGCCCTTGAGCTGCTTGCTGTGCTTCCCTCCTGTGGCTTCATGTCCTCCAGAGACACGGGCACAGACGGCTGAGAGAGGCAGGGCTGTGCACTGGCTCAGACAGCAATAACTGCAGGTTCCAATAACAGCTCTGTCAGTGATGAGCTGTGTGACCTTGAACAAGCTACAGAACCTCTCCAGTCCCGATTCATCATGTGTAAAATTGGAAACAATGCTTTCCTCACTAGGTTATTGTGAACATTATGTGGGACGCTACATGTAAAAAGCATTGCACAAATTAAGAGAGCAGTTATTGGGAGCTATCATCTTTGTAAGTCTATACAAGTGTCCAAAGGCCACATTGGACTGGGAAAAAAAGGTCTGTATTGCTTTTTGTGGTTTGCTGTTGGTCTCTTCTTTCCAGCAGTGTCCTAGCCACGTGGGTTTAAGAGCTGTTCTCTCTGTTCCCTGCTGCTGAGAAGGGAAAATAAATGTATTTCCCTTGGTGTGTTAGATTTATATCCTCAGGAGAGCTCAGTCCCTGACAGCAATGGGTCTGCTTCTCACAGGACTTTCTCTGTCTATGCAGGACCCCGGCTGTGCTCAGGTGGAGGACCAGGGTCAGATATGAAGAAGATGGTAGCAGGACCAGCCCTCCGTAATGCGCCCCCTGCTGCTTCATGTCCCCATCCCGTGGTCCCCACAGGTCCTACTCACAGATGAGGTCACACCACAGCTCATCCCACTAATACCGATGGGATTCCCACTCCTCATCCTTAGCCCCCATCCCTCATCCACAGCCTGCGTTGCACAATCAAACATCAGGAGTGGGGCTAGGAACTGGTTCCTAAAAGTGATGGCTCACTGAGACATTGGGAAACATCTCAGCTAGGTGTCCATCCTGTCCCAAAGTGACTCACTCCCCGAGACTTCGAGCTCACTTGAACTTAGGGAAAGATGCCAAAGGGCCTGGGAACATAAGGAACTCCTGCAAATCCCTGTATCTATCGGTCTGTCTATTTGCCCATCCATCTATCTGGTCACCCCAGGAGGAGATTGCTATTCTGCAGGGCAGTCCCTGGGGAAGAGGTGGGAACTGGAAGAGACGTCATCATGTCTTTGGAAGGACTCAGCACTTTCCCTCTGGGTCTCCTCTCAAATCTGGACATAAAGTTCAGGTGATTACTTCTATGTCCCTGGCAGGCAGCAAATCTTGCAAACTAGACTCTGGTTACATATCACCCTAGATCCCTAGAGGGATCTAGTTTCCCCCACCTTCATGAAGTCTCACCTAGTTTATTATTGAGGAAAGGCATTTGTGCCACATCACCAGCCTGAGACCCTGCTGGAGGTGGTCATGAGCCCAAAGGGTTCTGTTACCAAAGAAGCCGGTTTTGTTCAGAAGTGATAGCCCTTCCTCCTGGTCGCTTCTGCCTTCCTTCCTCACCTGTTCTCCTACTGACTTAAAACTTAAGTTTGGGAGAGAAAGATAACATTTATTTATTCCACACTTTTTGATTTCTTATGAGTAAATTATTTTGGAGGAAATTTTCATCCCTGGGGGACAGTGACCCCCACACCACCTCCCCCTTCATTACCTACCTCTCTATCACCTCTCTGCCTCAAGTCAGGCCTTTATACTTCCCACCTGGTTCTCCACTAGGCCTCCTAGCAGGATCCTCTGCCTCTAGCTTTCCTACGCCTCCATCCAGGGCACACTGGCCGACTGCCCTCCTCTCAGTGGGCTGCACCAGAGCGGTCCATGTCTACGCCCACACAAAGCCTGGGCCTTTCTTGGGGCACACAAGGCCCTAGGTGCTGAGCCCTGGGAGCTGTCTAGTTCCTGAGTGCGTGCTGTTCTCTCCTGCCCACAGTCAAAACTGGCTTCCTGAGCCTGCCAGTCCACTGCTCCAGCAGCCACCTAGTCCTGCCCTCGTCAACATGCCTCATCCTTGGCCTCTTCCCTCCTGCAGGCTTTCTGAGGCTCTCACCGGGTCTGCAGCTCACCTTTCATGAGGTGATTCCACCGCTACAGCTCAGGGTATGGGGATCCAGCCACACACAGCCCATGCTGCCTGGCCGCACATTTCCCGCAGAAGGTCCACTCCTCTCCCTGCATTCGCTCTGGCCTCCTGCCTACACTTGATCTTGGTCCCATCTCTGACTGTCTCTATGGGGGCAAGGCAAAAATAAAAAGAAAGGGAAGAAGGAAGAAAAAGAAGTTTTCCATAAAGGAGACCAGGGCCTGTTTCTGAACCGTTTCCTACTTTGGAGACCAGCACATGTCACCCAGGGTCCCAAAGGAACCCCCAGCACTAGGAGCCCAGATGAAGAGAGAGTCTTCGGGATTGTGAGCCAGGCCTCCGGGGCCACAGTTCTGTGCACCGTGAGCTAGGGATGCTTGCTTGTTGCTTCTAGTTCCACTTGCCCCGAACCTGAGTGATGAGTGTTGTATCTCCCAGCAGGGGAACTCCATGGCTCCCTCACCCACAGTCACCACCCCCAGGTCCTCTCTCGCCCCCTCTCCCAGTCACTCGCTGCCTCTCAGACCTCTATTGTACTTCGTCCTGAACGAAGCCAGATCTCCACAACCTCATTCTGCCCCAGGCCCTGGTCACATGGTACCCCAGTGCATCAGACCTCTGCCAGTGTCCCTAAGCCACAGTTTCAGTCAAAAAGACAACAGAGAGGCCAGCCCCTGCTGGTGGCTGTCAGTGGCACCAAAGCCTGGCACAGGCAGCCGCCACTGGGCTGGGGGCTGGGCACTGGCTCGCCTGAGACCCAAGACAGCAAGAGAAAGGGCTGTTTATCTTTTCGTTCCTTTTTTTCTTTTTTACTAAACTTCTTTTCCAAAGTAAAGGTGTTACATAGATGATCTTTAATTGCCCCTCCTCTTCATTCCCCTACGAGGCACACACAGTGAAACACAGAAAGGGGAGGGATCCGCTGAAATGAATGTGTATTTATACGTGTGCCCGCTGCGTACAGGTGAAGGCCCTTGATACCGGGGCCCAGGGGGAGCAACTCTCAGCTGTTGGGTTCTTTGTAGGTTCTGTGCTGCCTCTCACATATTTTGTGCGCTCAGGAAATACAGTAATTACAATAGCCCATCACCATGGCCACCCCCACTCACCCTGCTTCCCTTCACCACATGCTGAGGACCCCGGGTTCTTACCAAACCCCTCTTCATGAACACGGGTCAACCCAGCCCATCCCCATGTACACCTGCTTGAGCGAAGTTGGCCAGTGCTGGCCTCCAGAGAAGCTTCTCTCACCCCCCCCCCCCAAGTTGCTTCCACTTTTGACAACACTTCCTGGTTGGACTGGGAACCAGTCTTTCTTAAACAGGCTCCTTAAGGTCTAGTCTTGCCCCTGAGCTCGTTTATTCTTTTAGCTGAGTGATGTATCTGACTGTGACCCTCCCCTAACTGGGATAACAAGGTTTGCAAAATCTCTAGAGAAATCTCCACTTCTGTCCACCAGTGACAGCGTTCCGTCTCAGTGCATTCTCAAGGGCATCCAAAGTCAAACTCTCCGGCCCCATCCAGGATACTGGCCCTGATAAAGTGGACACCCAGCAGAGCTGGTATTCTCATCGCCATCTCCAAGACCTGCAGCAATTTTTCCTGCTGGAAAATGGCCCCCTGAGCCACATTCAGTGCCTTTCTGCTGCAACTAATTTAAACGCAAACATTTTCTTGCCCTGCCAAGAGATTTTGTTTTTAACTCTCTGCAATTCCACTAGTAACTGACCCCAGCCTCCTGCAGAAGGAAAGAGCAAAGAGTTACTGAAGAGAGTAAACAAAATCTCAACTAGGTTGCCCAGATCAAGAAATGAGAATCGCTAAAAGCCTTTATTCTCATACCCAATCCTTACTTCTTCCTAGGTACTGTCAAAAAATATATATATATTCTCTAATTGGCCAGACATTATAGCAGAGCATTAAAAAGATAAAAAAAGAAAATCACCTGCATTCGCATCACTCTCACAAAGCTTGTTTTCATTTTTCTAATCCTTGCCTATACACAAAAATAAATGATACACAGTTGGATGTAACTTTGATACCATGTTTGTAGGTTTTCTTTCATTTTATGCCACATATATTTTTTCCACTACTGCTGCAATGTCTTCAATTATAACTCCTAATAGTTACAGAACAGCCCATTGGTTTGATTAGCTTAACTCATTTCATGCTTTTCTAATATTGGACTTGGCAATTTTCAGATTTTCTCTAAAACAGACAATGCTGCAACAAAAACCATGGTGCATAAAGCTTTGTCCCTTTGTTGGATTATTTCTTTAAGAGCAATTTCCAGAAGGCAAAGCATAAACCTTTTATGGCTTTTGAAATATTTTGTCCTATCTCTTCCCAGTCAGGCGATATTCTTGTCCCCCCATTCTTGCAATTTACAAACACAGAGCTGTGTGAGAACTCTGATATGATTTTTTAAAAAAACAAAAAAAAACCTTTCTCCAAAATAGTAACCAAAGACCCAAACTCAGACTCTAGAACAAGGCAGTTTCAACCAGTTCCCCCAGTTCCCTTCTACCTTCACTGATGCCAGGCAAGGCTCTCTAGCATCACGCTTCGGGGGTCACGGCTATGCCCGCCCTCCATGCCCCAACTTCAGGCAGGTCATACTGGCCGCTCCCGGAGCAGGGAGGATAACTCCGACCGGCACTCAGGGCAGACTTTCTGCGTCTGGACCTCCTTGGTCCTGACTTTGTGTTCCGCCAGGGCTTATGTGCCACCAGCATTAGTAGACTCCGTTCCCTCTTGGTCCAGGCCGACCTTCTCTTTCCAGTTGCCTTGGCAGCTCCACACCTCCCCGGGCCCCTGATGTCCTAAAATGGAAACTCTCTTTTTCGCTTCTCTGGCTTCTTCAAGGCCAAATGCCTCTCCCATCACCTTTGCTTCAGAGTTTTGACACGCAGGGGAAACTGAGCTTTTTACAAAGGAAACAGAGGGGGAGCCTGAAAGTGTTATTCAAACTCTCAGTAAAAGCATAAAGCAGAAAAGGTCTGAGAGAAACAATAACGACAAAAGGAGTGATACCCTCCCAAGCCCCCAGCCAAGACAAAGAAATGCACTGACTTCCTCTAGCAAAGTTGGGAAGCGTGGAGATGCGTTTAATACACGCAGGTTGACGCGCAACTGAGGTCAGTGACACATGTCAGAGGCCAGAAGTTCCCGAAACTGGGCAGCCCTGGGGAACTGGCCGAAAACATCAAGGTCACCTGGATCGAGATTCTCCACAAGTACCTTACCGTGATATCCTAGTCAAGGGACAGTCACAAAATCAGAAGTGTGGCAGTACGGGAGGAGGTTTGGCAGCCGGACCACAGGTCAGTGCGCAGGCAGCACTCGGAGTGAGGCGAAAGTCAAAGTACTTCTAGATGGTTCCTGCCATGAGCAACACAACTCCTAACCTGCAATCCTCTAGACCAGCGATCTTCAACAGGCGTGCCACAGCACACTGGTGAGCCGAAGAATGCCTAAAGCGTGCCACACCTGACTGTTTAGTCAGGGGCACGGACCTCTTTTCCATTAGATTGTCAAATAAAAAAATGACAACCGCCAACACAACAATAGCCGTTCAGTGGGAAGGAATCAAAATTATATCTTTTTTTTTCTGTCATCAGCACAAAGTATATTTTTTGGTATGAAACAGAACTTTAGTAACTAGTTTATGTGCCAAGAGAGGAAAAAGATTAAAGATCGCTGCTCTAGACTGCAGCTACCTGGGCTGATTAAGACAGAAAGGGAAGGTAAAGAAACCATGTGGTTACCTGTTTTGTTTTCTTTTCAACCCACCCACGTTAAAAACGATCTCTTGTCTCCTTCAGTCCTACTTGACTAGTGTGGATAAAACACACAGAAATGCAGGAGCCAGGACTTGGGGGCAGATAGAAGGCACGAACGCGGGCTTGCTAAAGGCGACAAGCCCTTCTAGGCACTCACTCTGGCTTTTCATTCTCAACCAGTACTCGCTGGACAGACACGAGGTCAAGGTCAAATCTCATCGATTCCTCTAATTGAAAGTCTATGGAATTTCCACTTAACATCTAGAAACTCGCAGCAGTATTTCGTGAATTTCCGAAATCTGGAAGTCAGTTTGGTAGAGGAAGGAATGAGAAAGGAAGGAAGGGAAGAAAAAAAGCAGCATGACTCCCTACCAAGCATTTCACAAAAGGAGAGTGTTTTCGTTAGCAGCAAATAAGGAAACCAAAATGCGGGAGGTTAAGTGGGTTGTTAAAATCCCTCAGGAGTGAGCCGCAGCGCCACCTCCGAACTTGGGGCCCGCGCTCCTCCCCATCCACACAGCGGGGCTCGCGCACCAGCAGTCAGCTCGCCACGTAACTGCGGAAACTCTGGGACGCAGAGGCCCAGGAGAATGTACACATCACAAGGGCAGGAGCCACACATACATGCACCATAAATCGTAGCTACTACTGTTCGCTTAAAATATTGCTTAGTGAATAAATAAGCCCTAACTCCCATTTGTTTCGCCCCTTGTAATAGTGGCTTGTGTTTACACTGCGTTTACCCTGTGCCAGGCCCGGGGCTACTATTGACCGTACTTTGTGTTTACTCTGGGCTTTACGTGATTTATCCCAATTTCCACACATCCCTCTGAGGTAAAACTTAGTATACCTATTTTACAAAGGAGGAGACAGGCTTGGAAAGAGGAAAACCTGAGCAAGGTAGAAAACCAACATGGGCTGGAATCAGGCATCAGACCCAGACCTCTGGGCCCAAGGTCTGGGCTCCTCAGCATCCCATTTCCTGACCCTCCAGCGGACTTTTTTAATCACCTGAGGATATTTTTTCCATTGTTTTTCTGAGGGAGTGGAGAGGGGAGAGAGAGAGAGAGAGAGAAACATCGATGTGAGCGAGACACATCAATGGGCCGCCTCTCACATCCACCCCTAAAGGGTCCGGGGATCGAGCCTGCAACGGAGGTACATGCCCTTGGCTGGAATCGAACCCAGAACCCTTCATCCCTCAGGCCGATGCTCTAACTACTGAGCCAAAAAGGTTAGGGCTGGGACTTTCTTTATAGTCCATAAACCTGAACAGATGAGTAATTTAAAGGAGAGGGGGATGGGCACAGTTCTTCGTACCTGTAGTTCTCACAATGGAGTTGCTCAGCAGGGGGTCTTAGGATGGAGGGAGAACAGTGAGAGACTCCAGGGTGCAGACAGCCCAGCACAGCTTTGGTGCAGATGTGTTACTATTGATTTCAGTGCACCTGAGCATCTATGGACCCTCCAGTGCACTTCAAAGGCAGCATGGGCTTGAGACACTTGCAGCCCGTGAAATCAGAGGTGGGCAGGGATTTGTTAAATCTGAAGGCAGGAAGCAAGATGATTTCAAAAGCATGATGCTCTAACGGAAGTTTAAATTCCAAGTAAAAAGTGAACCTTAGGCCGGCTGGCATGGCTCAGTGGTTGAGCATCGACCTATGTGATCCAGGAGATCTTGGTTCAATTCCCAGTCAGGGCACATGCCCGGGTTGCGGGCTCGATCCCCAGCAGGGGGCATGCAGGAGGCAGCCGATCAATGACTCTCTCATCATTGATGTTTCTTTCTCTCTCTCTCTCTCCTTCTCCCTTCCTCTCTCTGAAATCAGTAAAGACATATTTTAAAAAGAAAAAGTGAACCCTTAGTCTCAAAGAAATGAAGACTGCGTCCCATTGGCCAGACCGTTTCAGAACAGATGGCTTTCAGAACATAAGAAGACCAAGTTACCAGAAAGGCAGTCTGGAAGTGAGAAATACTTCCATTTGGGGAAGGAGGCGGGAGGGGAGGACTGGTTAAAAGGCACTCTGTGTTCTCGGTGACAGACAACCCTGTCCCATAGTCTGGACGTCAAACACAAACACACCTTCCTCCTCCAGCCAAAGCCTGAGCCAATAGGACAGGAAGAGTACTCCCAAAGGGGCGAGAGGCGGGTTAAACATGCAGCGCTAGGAGTGCCCCATTGAAGGGCTGGCTGGATCACTGCGATGCCAGCAGCCCCAGGGCAGGGGAACTGGGCTGGGGATAGCTGTGGTGGCAGCGTCACTGTCACTGTCACTGTCACTTGGCAAGAACAGGGAACTGGAAAAGCGGTGTTAGAGAAAGGTCAGAGAGAATGTCACAGAGGTGCCTCTGACAGGTGGTGTCCTTGGGGAAGAGGGACAGGCCAAAGTACAAAGGAAAAAAATGTCATGACCCAAAGCCACTTGCTCTCCAGCCCCAAAGTCAAGTCATCACGCCAAAGAAGGATATAGATGCAGGACTTTAGTACATCATTCCTCTACTCCAAAAGCAGTCTGAGGCATTTGACTAAAATATATAGATTTATATGCTAAAAAGTTTAGCATGCCATGACATTTAAATTTATTAGCTGACAAACACTGTATTGTACCATCTGCTACTCTTGTACTAAACTTCCTGTAACTAAAGATGTGCAAACCCTAGAGAATAAGCATTAGGAAAAATAGATTCATTTTATATAATTGAACATAATTGTGCATGTAATGTCTTAACGTAATATTACTCAACAGCTGTGCAAGTTATGGAAGGGTCTCTCACCACAGACCACACGCCGGCAATGGGATATGAAGGCAGCACCCTAACCGGCCAGCAGACCCCCACCCGCCCGGGAACGATATGAGGGCTTGCTTTGGAAAAGAGTTCCCGTTAAAGGCAGAAATGGGAGCAGAGCGCCACAGAGCTCAAAAGCAAAGGGGTGACGTGATTCCCCAACTCCCTCTGCAGAGCAGGCAGTGCCCCTGCCTGCCGTCAGCCGCGCCCGTGTTCCCCGTGCTCTCCCCGAGGTCAGCTTGGTCTGCATGGCTCTCTTCCCTTTCCGTACTCCTCCGATGGTTTATGTATTCTCCTTTTACAACCACATGTTGACTAACCACGAGTCGGCACGTCTTCTCTTGTTTTAATTCTGTTTTAAATTTATATGGCAAGCGAGCTCTAGAACCAGAATTCTAAATCCCTAAAAGACTTTTGTTGCCAACTCATTAAGCACTTTCAAGCATCTTCATATAAATGACAGACTTTCCCAATTATCTGAGTAGAACTTATTATGGCAAGTTTAGAGATGGGAAAACTGAGGCGTGATGTTTCAGCCCTTCAACAAGTGTCTACTGAGTACCTATATGGGCCAAGTTCACACAAGTCATTTGTCTGCAGTGGTGCAAATACATAACAGCAACACTAAGGATGGGGACATGACAGGTTGCTTTCACACTGGGTCCTTTAGGAGCTCACTGCCAAACAACTTTGGATAAGCTTCTTAATATGTCTATGAGTCATGTCCTACATGTATGAAGGAGGGGCAGAAGCATCAACTAACTGGACTGTATCTACACATACTCCTATGATTATATATAAAAAATTTTAACACCTAATGAAAATAAGTCCATAAATACCAAGTCAAATATATTCCATTTGGGCTATTAATTCTATTAATTCTCTTCCACCCTTCCTTTTAAAGCTTCTAACCATTTTTTTTTTCAAACCTACTTGTCTATAGTGGATATTCCAAGTCTGTGGAACAAGACGGAGAGATCTTTTTTCTGATGTATTGTGCTAAGAAGTGTCTTACCTGCAGGCTAACTATTGTAAATTGCCCTAACATCCACTGTATTATACAATTCACATTGTTCTGCCTACAATATTAAAGCTTGGTCTCCTGGAAAATATTATAAGGGAATTTAACTATACATAAATATTAATAGGTGCAATAAAATAAGAACAGCATAAAAGTATTTCAGTACTAAAAGTTAAATGTGTTGGAGCCTAAGGATAATCTTTTATTCTTTCCCTTTTTGTAAATGACTTTGAATTCATATATAATGGTGAAATTATAAAAATGAAAAGAACAAAATAACAAAAAAATGCATTACAATATATTAAGGAGAGAAGTTAGAAAGCCCCAAGATGACAAAGAACCGTGTAATATTCTAGAATTGAAACAAGCCATCGCAATTACTCAAATACCATTCTCTCCCAAGATGTGATGACTTTTTACTAACACTCAGACAAATCTCAAACTATTTTAAGGTTGAGAGAAGGTTATGTGAAAGAGTCACTGAAGCCAATAAATATCCAATGTGGAGCAGATGTTTGGTCTCAGATCCCCTTGTGTGCAAGAATTCAGCACAGGTGGTAAGTACAATCACCATATGTTCAAACTAGAGCATCTGCAGAATCAGAACTGAAAGATTGTCAATGTAAACGCATGTTCTTTTGGGGAGGGAAAGTAGTTATTTTAAGATCGAGTGAGAATAATTTAGCTTAATCCCAATTCACTTGAAAAATTGAAGATTAATCCAATCCGTCAAGTGGAGGTCTGATTACTGAGTTTCATTTCTAAATACTACCAAAAGGATCTATGCAATTTGTGTAAGGGATTATGATTTAAAATATTACTAAATTTAAAAGAGAGATTTCATAAACCCTTGATCACTCTGATCTTCAGTTTTCTTTCCATGAGTTCAGGAAGTAGAAGTTGGGTTATATCTCTATAGCAATTCTACAATTATCTGAAAACTGTGAAAGTTCAGAAAGAATTAACCCTTCCAAGGTAGTTTTCACATATAATTGGAAATGAATAAAGTGGTTTTAAAAGGAAAATCTCAAGCCCATTGCCTGATCAGTTTCTGTAGCAGATAGCTCTGCTACAGGAGCAAGTAGCAGAGCTATCAAATCAACTTTCATAAATAAGCAAAATCTGACCAACTCCACCACTACTGGAGGGATCCAAACCACAGAAATGAGCCCACGTGATAGTGTCCTAAGTGTCCTCCCTGTTTCCATTATCACTTCCTGCAATTCGTCCTTTATATACAGAGTGGAGCAAAAGTAGGGGTATAGTTGTGAGTACGTGAAACACAAAGTTTATTCTTTTATTATTCTTCATTAGTTACTGTATTTTCTATACAAACAACTGTAAACCTACTTTTGCCCCACCTTGCAGTGCTAGAATGATCCTGGTTGTGACATACTTTTGCAGGTTGCTGCCCACCCATGACCCTCCATATCTTCATTGTACTCCCAGTCACACAGTTGATTAGACACATGATCCAAGTTGGGTGAACGAGATTCTGTGTCTCTGGAATCTGGAATTGAGAGTCACAGCCCCAAGTCATTCTCTGTGGGTCTTGATATAAGATCTATGCATTTGGTAGTTATAGAAGTGACTCTCTTCCACCATATATACAAGAAGGGAAAAAAGTCAACGTGGGAAGAAAATGTGCAGCAGATGCTCAGAGAGAAATAGAAAAAGAGACAAAATCCACACTGAGAGAGAGAAGGAGAGAGAGAAATAGAAAAAGAGGGAGGGAAAGAGGAAGAGAGGAACAGACAAAAACAGAAATAGACAGAGAACAGACCATCACCTTGGCTCCTGATGACCTGCAACAGCTGATTCCAGGCACTTGTTGGGGCCCAGAGTTCCATAAGGTAATTCTGTATCCTTATAATAAATTCCCTTACTTACCAACAGCAACTTCAGTCCCACCACTAGAGACGCAGAGGCAACAGCCTTCCTTAGAGCCTACAAGTGCCCACAACTGAGAAGATCTAACCCCTATAATAAATTCTTTATTCCACATCACTTATTTTTATTCTTCTTCCCCGACAGAACACCAACTGATATGTGATGGGTCTACAACTAGACCACCTGTTTCCTGCCTTATTTGCTGTGTGACCTCAGGGAAGTTACTTCTCTAAGCTACAGTTCTGTCATCTGTAAAGTGGGGACAACAATTTCCTCCTTAGAGCATTGAAGGCAGAGTTGTATGTAAAATGCTTAGCTCATAACCTTGTAAGTACCGCTATCGTCACCATTATCGTCATTATTCAAACAATCACTGTGTATTATAAGTCGAACTTATTAATGGGAAGGTTAACTGCTAGTATGTTATTCTGGAGGATATTTTTAAAAACAGAACTTAGGTGCCGTTGCTTTTGCTTTATCCTAATTCAGAGTCAGCGACGGGTTGGCAAGAGGTGATGCAACATCCGCGACATAGAATCTTAACACCTGAACGTCCTCTTTTGGGAGGGCCGGTGCTCTAATGGTAACCACGTTTTGTGGTGGCTCCGGTCTCTTTTATTTTCTTATTATTTCTCCTCAGTCGTTCACTATTCAGGATGGCGCTGTGGCATCTGAACCAAAGGAGGCCAATGCAAAACAACAAAACGTGAAGATGTGACACTCCTGGGTCTACAGCGAAGGCAGCAAGCACAGGAAAGGTGCTAATGGGCACTCAAAGCGTCGGTGTTGGTGCCGGATGGACCAGTGGTCTCAGGCACCGCCTCTGGGGGGTCAGCAACGCTCCCACAGCCCTGTGGCTCCAGCCAGGGAGGTGGCTTCTGTCATGCCCTTCTGGAAGAAAGCGTCACTCTGTTCCGGCTGCTCCTCCACGGAGAACATCCTCTGTCTTTAGCTCTTGATTTCACTTTCCTGATCTGATAAAAGGTTCTGTGTTGGGTGACTCATGGATGTGGGATGATCACACAGAGGCCATCAGAGAGACAGACTGTCTGCTCTTATTAGATTTGATGGCTGGGCAAGGCACATGCTACCGATCTATAAAAGCTATGAGGACAAAAAAGCTTTAGATCGGGTTAAGGTGACTTAAGGCAGAATTTGAGATGCCAGTTGCCTCAGAAATGAAACTGTGCCGACACTCTCTCCCAAGTCCTCTCCGCAAAGGAGGCCAGGTGCTCAAACCACAGACACCAGAGCACCGTATCTGAAGAACCGGCAGCAGAGTCCAATGCGAAGGGAAAGGTCAGGAACACAAGTAGGAGGGCGAGGAAAAGGGAAGCCTGTGCTCCCCTGGGAGGGAAAGAGCCCAAAAGGCGCATGACGGTCACCCTGCCCATGACAAAGCCACCAAGCCACCTCCTATCTCAGTGGAAGAGCACAATGAGCTGACTGCATAAGGACAGGAAGAACAAAATTTATTATTTATTTATTTATTTATTTATTTATTTATTTATTTATACAAAATAAGGGTCAAAATTTTGCTCAGAGAAGGAACTTTGAGTCTGTTCTGGCAAGAAAGAAGTAATATAAAAGGGATAATTTAGATCTGAGTACAAAGGCAAAGTTTTATAAAATATACCATTTCTACCCTAAGAACTTAGTCTGGGCCTCATCATCATCATTATTCAAATAACCTATGTTATAAATCTACAGTGTGTTGTAAGTTGAACTTATTGATGAGGAGTTTTAACTGATGTTACATCCTTCTGGAGGACATATTAGAAAGCAGAACTTAGGTGCTATAGTGCTTGTTTTACCCTAAAAGGCAGAGTCAGCCATGTCTTGGCAGAGCTGATACAACAGCCTAACATAGCATCTTTTTATTAGTCTGCGTTAGCTAGACTTGCCTCCCTGAGCACCCCTGATGTCAGTGGATAGGTCAGTTGGAGAAGTTTGTTCCTAGCCACCTTCTCTGCATTCACATCAGCCAGCCACAGCACGGACCGAGCTCCCTGAGCCTCACGGTGTGGCGCTTGCAGGCGCAGTCAGCTCTGTGTTCTCCTTAACTTGCCTGCAGTGAGACACGGATCTGAGGTTGAACTGTGTGACCTTGCACCAGCTAAGACTAGAACTGTTTTGGAACATTCTCAGGAAACACTTTGGTATGATAAGTGCTCATCAAATGGGAACAACAGGAGAGCATGATTAGTAACTGAAGCATTTCTTCAGAATCAGGACCAAAGGTATAATGTAATGCTAAGTAAACACATGTCCCACCTCCTTGGAGCAATCTTGAAGGGAATCCACTTCCCTGTAAGGCTTCTCTCCTAAATATCAACTCCATTTTAAATAAATAAAGTTTATCTTCATAGTTAAAATATGACCATTGTTGAAATGTTTTATTTTTTTTTTTTAATCTTTTTTTTTTAATCTTCACCCAAGGATATTTTTTCCATTGCTTTTCAGAGAGAGTATAAGGGGGAGAGAGAGAGAGAGAGAGAGAGAGAAAGAGAGAGAGAGAGAAAGAGAGAGAGAGAGAGAGAGAGAGAGAGAGAGAAACATTGATGTGAGAGAGACACATCGATTGGCTGCCTCTCGCATGTGCCCCAACCAGAACTGGTGATCGAGCCTGCAACTGAAGTACGTGCCCTTGGCTGGAATTGAACCCAGAACCTTCAGCCCTCGGGCTGACACTCTAACCACTGAGCAAAAACAGCTAGGGCTAAAATATTTATTTTTAAAATAACTATCTCTCCATCTTAAGGCAATTGTTATTAATCATTTTACATATTTCTCTCCCATATGTTACTACACAAATTTTCTTGTATGTGTTTTACCATAGCTGTTGTTTTTGGTGTACATTTTTAGACTCTGGCTTTATTTCATTTAACGTTGGATCAAGAGTAACCCTCATTTGCATCTGTTTGTCAAACTCTGCATAACACTCCATCGTTGTTGTCTGCTTAGAGAACTCCAAAAGTCACCATAAAGAGGGATTTCTCTCCTCCGCCTCTTACTCCCTCCCTCTCCCTCTCCATGTCCCTTGCCTTCCTCTTCTAACAACTCCCCTTGTTCCATGGAGAAAGCGACCACTGCCCTGAGCACCCAGGTCAGCTCAGGGGAAGCTCGGACTCGAGACTAAGGAGCTCTGTGATTAAAACATAAAAACGTTCAAACTTTCACAATGTTGGGGAACTAAACATGGACAGTTCCTATGTTAAATATTTTCTTTAGCTCCAGTGTCACAGAGAGGTGACTGGTGGCATTTACACCCGAGCACTGCGCTCTAAAGTTGGTAACATACTTTGTAGGAACCCAGAGATAATTCTCTCTATGAAGTTTATCATGTATACTTTAAGATGGAATTAACACTTCCCTCCTCAGCATTTTAACTAAGCTTTGTTTATAGCCATCAGCCACTCACCTTATTCCACTCAGTTCTACCATTATTTAGGATAGGTATTTCCTCCGTAGGTAACAATGACTCTGAGCAGTGACAGTCATTCATTCGTTCATAGGAGTATGGGCACTGATTATACTCACTTCATGTATAAGGCATGTGTCCGTTCAGAAAAAGCAACCAATACATTTTCAAATAACTTGTCAATAAACAAATGTTCATTGGGTTCCTACTATATACCAGATACTAGGTTAGGTACTAGAATAAAACACATTTCACTCCTCTTTGAAAAATTATAGATTAGCTCTTGCCAAAGGCAGGGTAACAGATTTAAGCTTAAAAATACAGCGGGTATGCTTTACGCTGTAAGAAAATCCTAACTTCAGTGCTTTCTCTAACTTCGTATCCGACTCTAATGGAGCAAATAAATTAAGCCCTGTTGGTGAGGTAAAATATCTTGAGCAAAATTCAGACTGGGACGGCACTATTAACCCGCGAGCCATAAAGTAACTGTAAGCCTGTTTATGAACCACCTTGAAAGTCATTTCAAGATAGTAGAGAAGAAACTGATTACCAGAAACAATAGCTGCCAGGATCTTTACACCAGTTCCTTATAAATGGGAGTCACCTTAGCAATCTCCACCAGCCTCCTACTGAGAAAAAAGTAACTTGTACTTAAGGATTTATAATATCTACTTAAAGGTGACCTGGGATGGAATTTGCTACCTTTTTAACTTCTCCAGGTCCCAAATCACTGTGACATAGTGAATTCGACCAGCTAACTTTAAATTGCTGTACAGGCTATATCCATAAATGGTCTTTCAGTTCTCATGGTCAGCTGTAGTCTAAATCCCATTGGCCTCTGCCCTTGACTGACAAGAAGGCTTGGAGGGTTTCTAAGACATACCCCGGGCCCTAAGGATTTAATTAACCCTTTGAGCATTGAGATGAAGGTGTTTCAGTAGCATGCAAGCCAATCTAGTGGGCCTCGTGGCTATTAAATAGTTGTGAGGGTCCTCAGGACGGCACGTGGAGGTGACTTCTCCACAGGGGCAAGCGTTCTGGCCACAGTGAATATCAGCAGCTCCTTCTCAACCTCCCGAGCTACAGGAAGGGAGGAGTGCAAAGTCCTCTGGTGTCACCCATAGTCACACATCCCAAATCTCCCCAGATGGAAAAATATCCTTCTACATTTAGATGGTTTACAGCCAACAGTCCTTTATAGCTAATGATTCTGTTTCCTCAGGATTCAACAAGATACACTATTCAATTATTGATTCGGTTTTCTTTTTGTTTATAATCATGGTAGAAAATTAAAAAATACCCACTTTGGAAATTATGTAAGATAAATACCCTCTGACCATGCTATAATAGAGAATGAAACACTGGGACTTCATCATATGTTCAAACTTTGGTGTTAAAGCAGACGGGGAGTTTTCAGAAGAGATTACAGTCCTGGTTGTAGGTGCTCTGAGTCCCATCTCTAAACCTATAAGATGTGAGCACCTATTCAGGTTAGATTCCTGTTTGGGGGTTTTCCCCCCATGGGTCTTGATTCTGTCTGCTGTCCCACTGACTGTCCCAGCACATAGGTTTGCCCTACATAGTAATCACCATGTCCAAGGTGCTTGCCTGTCAGCACCAATGACATTGAACTTTGTTCTTCCAATCTTCCCAAAAGCTCAGCTGCCCAAATTCATGTTTGTGAAAGATCCTAACGCACATTCATGTATCCATTGCTTCAAATACTCTAAAATGTGCCCTAAAGTCAATAGCTCTCTATTTGAAATGCATTTCTTAAAATGCATTTCAGAGCTGTAGTTTCCTAAATAAATGTATAAAAGATGGCAAGGAAGGTTGAATGGAGCCTGTCACTATGAATTATGGACAACTGGTGACTTTAGCCTCCAGGGATCACTCCAGACTACTCTGGCATTACACAAACCCCAGCTGACAGAAATGAACCCTAGTGGGTAAGCAGTAAAAACAGCCAAAGCATACACTTCAAAATGCTCTCCCACACCACAGGCTGACTTTGTGGCGGCATAACTTGGTGCGCTTTACTGCTTTAGGTCTCATATTCTCTACCTGTAAGTGGATATAACAAAACCTTCCTCACTAGTTTCTGATAAATAGAATATTAAGCAGCAGAGAGAACTCTTCTTACTTCTGTATTATGTCTAAGCCTGCACTGCTCACGAATGTCTAGAGTACATTATTACCTGTAATCAAAACACATTATTTTTCTTATCACAATTTCAATTATATATTAATTTGTGTGTTTATTATCTACCATCCCAATTAGATTTTGAGCTCTGTACGCTGTTGAGCTAGAGCGCCTATCGTGTCTTTAACAGTTCTTAAGTGACTGATCAAAATAACTAAATAAATGAATAAATGAATGATTTAGGGTATTAACATTTAACAAAACATTAAGTAATGATAGCCACTTTTGCTTTTGACTATCACAAAATCATGGTCATTTGCTATACTGTCTTGTGAAAATTTCACTATTTTTGCTACTTGCTAAAATATTAGGCAGGTCGCTTGGAATATGGTGATCAAATTCACCTGTACACTAGCTGTGAATTTCAGAATTCATGGACTACTGTGTTCTTCTGCATTGATACCCCTGATATATAAAAATAACTTACATCTACGAGACCCAGTTAAGTGATAAATTTGATAGTTCACTGATTCCATATATGTATATACATATATATATGTTTGTGTGTGTGTGTGTAATACATATATGGTTACTAGTTATTTACATACTATATGGGTACACTAGTTATTAAAAACATCCCATATCAGTAGGAAAATATTTATAGTGCTTATACCCATATAATCTTTGGATATTTTTCCCTATTGTATTTATCTTCAGGGCCTATTCTTCTATAACTATGGAGGATTACTTGTGGATTTAAATTTCTAAAATTCTAAGTAAAAGACACTAATTTAATTTTTTTTTTAAGTATATCTTTTTTATTGATTTCAGAGAGAGGAAAAGAGAGGGAGAGAGAGAGATAGAAACATCAATGATGAGAGAGTCATTGATCAAGCCCGCAACCCGGGCATGTGCCCTGACCAGGAATCAAACCCCGATCGCCTGGATCCTAGGCGATGATCAACCGCTGAGCCACGCCCGGCCAGGCTTAATTTTAAAATTGTTCAAGCAAATACATTTTAGCATGCATTTAAAATTCATAAACTATCCCTTTGTCAGTACATTTGTCTTTTTCAATTTTTATTTGGATTATAAGGTTAACATAACCATAGAGCCTTAGGGTCATTTCTTCTATTTCCTCCACCCTGTTCTCAGTATACTTCTTAAAAAGCAAAAGCATTTCCACTTAAAACACCATTTCATCTTGATAAAACCTCTTAGTACATGTGTAAAGAGGCCTATTCACTTGCACCTAAGGAGTACAGCATTTATTCTGTGCAGACTGCTTTACACATCACTGCAAGTAAGTGGTAATCAACAGGGCTGGGGAAGGCCAGCAGATTTTCCCCAGATCTCCTGGGGCAAAGTTCATCTCTAAAGTGTCTAAAGTCCCTTATTGTATGTTAAACTATACTTTAACTTAAAAAAAAAAAAGAAGAAAGAAAGTCCTGCTTCAACCCTACCATTCCTCTCAAATGTAAAAGTGCATCCTGGCTTCCTGTGGATGTGCTCTGCACTCTGACTAGAGATAGCCATTTAGTAGTGGAATAGTAGGAATAGTATTGGCAGATAACATTTGATCCTCATAAAAATCCCTGTTTGGCAGATACAATTATTATCTCTATTTACAGAGAGGCAAACAGAGGCCCAGAAAAAGAGGTGATCTGCCGAATGCTACACAATCAGTGGTGGAATCAGGATTAAGATGCAGGGGTTGACTCCATAACTGCCCTCTTAATTTCTACTCTACTGCCTCCCAACTTTACTGAAACCAATATCACTAAAAATACAAAGTACTCATAAAGATTACCAACATTTCTGCCCTAGCTGGTCTGGCTAAGTGGTTAGAGTGTTGGCCCGCGGACTGGAGGATCTCGGGTTCAATTCCTGTCAAGGACACGTACCTGTGTTGCAGGCTCGATAGTATGTGGGAGGCAACCAATTGATGTGTCTCTCTCACACCGATGTTTCTCTCTCTCTTCCCCCTCTTCCACTCTCTATAAAAAATCAATGGAAAAAATATCCTCGAGTGAGGATTAACAAACAAAAATTACCAGTGTTTCTATGTACCACTGAAGATTTTTCTTTTGCTTGGAAATGAATGCTTTACATACACTCAATATAGTTATTCTGACTGGATAATATCATGAAATCTTAACATATTACTGTGTCTGTCTGGATTTCTCTCCTCTTTCAAATTGGTAACTATTCTACTTCCTCACTTCAGGGAAGAAGAAGGGTGTGAGTTTTTCAAAGACTAGGCCAATAGGGGAGTTGCCAGATAAAACATCAGATACCCAGTTAAATTTGAATTTCAGATAAATAACAAACCATTCTTTAATATGAGTATATCCCATGCAAAATCCAGAACATATTTATATTAAAAAATTATTTATTCAACTTTATCTGGGTATCCTCTATTTTTATTGGCTAAATCCTATCCTTGGGATAATTTGGATAGTTTACGGAAGAAGTAAAAGGAAAGGAAATTCACACAACAGGCAGAGAATCTTAGAAACAGCAGGAGGGAGGGTATCTAGGCAGATGAAACATAAGCAGCCTGACAAAAGGCTTCAGTGTCCAAAGGTGGCGAAAAGGGGGCAGAGAGCTGCTAGTCCAAAGATGGCGAGGACAGATGAACCCTGGCTGGCCGTTTCCCACGTGTCCGTTGCTATTGGAGCCATGCTAAAACTCCGAGTTACAAAACTGATTTACGACCGAGAAGCCCAATTCAGAAGGCACTTTGGATAAAGAGGAGAGCTGTTACATAGGAAAAACATGGATTGCGCTGGTTTTTATTAAAGAAAATCAATGTTGACCTTCATTTCATGAGGACAGCGATAGCTTAAGAATCCTCTTATTCAGACATGGCCATCCCAGGGGCTGAAGCAGAATTACACCTGCAGGTAAAGGCTATTGTCACACCAAATTCTGAGGAATACATTTGAAATGCTAATTGAGTGCCTGGTGCCCACCCCTACACAGCAAACCCGAGAAACTGAGGTGAGAGACACATAAGCCCTGCTTTCAGGCCCTTACAGTCGGGTGGACAAAAGCAACATGTAAAGAAGCAATTTCAACACGAGAGTTTTCCACACACAATGGAAGTTGTCAGACGGGCAGGATTAACTGTCTAGGAGGTGACAGGGAAACTCACAAAGGAATCTGCTCCAGAGAGAGCTATAAAGACCAAGCTGGTATTTGCCAAGAGGACAGTGTTGAAAAGGACAGTCCCTCTGAGGTATGTCTGATATTTCTGGAACACACAATGGCCAGAAGAAGAAAGGAAGAAAAGTGGGCAGAGCCAAATCATAAAAGACCTGTGGCACACAAATGCTTCCCAAACTTTACTGTACACACCAGTGATGTAGGGATCTTGTTAAATGCAGGTTCCAGCTCAATGTGTATGAAGCAGAGCCTCTGAGGTTCTGTGCCTCTAACAAGCTGCCCACGGAGGCTAGTCTGAGAACTATACTTGGAGTAGGAAGGTAATACCATGCCTTAGATCTGAAACCTTTCTAGCACACAGTGGGGAGCCATCTGTGGCTTCTTTCGCCTGGGAGTGACTAGAATTCAAAAGGGCTAGGAGCTGGTACAAGATTGTTTCTTACCCTGGCCGATTTGGCTCAATGGTTAGAGCGTCAGCCCGCAGACTGAAGGGTCCCGGGTTAGATTCCAGCCAATGGCATGTACCTCGGTTGCAGGCTTGATCCTGGCCCCAGTCGGGGCATGTGCAGGAGGCAACCCATCAGTGTGTCTCTCACATCAATGTCTCTCTCTCTCCCTCTCCCCCTCTCCCCCCTCTCTCTCTCCCTTCCACGCTCCCTGAAAAAGCAATGGAAATCCTCAGGTGAGAATTAAAAAAAAAAAAAAAAGGCTTTTCCTTTCATCCAGGAAAGAAACTCCCAAACTGAAGATAAAGAGGAGAGTAAGAATCTAGTAACACTGAAAAGGTAAAGCTGACATGAGTTGGTACGCAGTAGAGGCACGGATTAGGGAAATAGGAGATGATGGGTAAGCTAATTTTTTTTCACAATTATATGATATAATTTGAGGTATGTAACACTCATTGAGCACTGTGTTCTACCACGATTAACTGTAACACATGATTTTAAGGAGTTCATTTTAAATGTATTGCATGGAATCAGTCACATTACTTTAAGGTCACTCCTGATATACATCGGGTCTTTCCAGATCGAATGTAAATCCGTCCCAGGCAGGAATTGGCTTCACTGTGTCCCCAGCACTGAGCATGTTCCTGGTACACGAGGCTTCCTCTCCAATTGCAGCTGTGCTGATATGCAGACACCCCATTCCTGACATTGCTTCATAAATACGAAAGCACAGAAACTTCCCAAGCATCAGTCTCCACGGAGTTTCCTCATTTATTCTCCCTCTTTCCATTTTAAAGATCCGAGATAGTAAGAGATTTCAATGCCAGTACTGAAACTGAGAGCTCATTCACTTCTCAAGTAACATCCTGAGGCACAGATCCCAGTGGTCCTTCTCAGTGGCTGATTAGAGTTTGCTTCTTTACCTCCTATGCATGATTACTTGTTTTGATTTCACAGATTGCTTAGCACGACTTAGCGCCTGTGCTAATTGCTTTCTCTTGTTAGAATCGGATTTTCAACACGTTGAAATGTCAACTTAAGCCAGTGGTTCTTAGCCTGGCGACAGGTTATAATCACCTGGGACCCATTTTTAAATGCTCAGGCTCAACCCCCAGGGATTCCAATGTAACTGGACTGAAGTGGGTCACAGGCATCAGGAGGCTTTATAAGCTTCCCACGTGATCGTAATGTACGCCGGGGGCTGAGAGCCACTGACTTAAGCAAACGGAAATGGGGATTTTGTTTCCCTAATTCAGCATCCAAGCTCCCTCCCCACATCAAAGTTCAGCCAAGAAAAAGTAAATAAACACTTAAATAATATTCACCTAATGTCTATCTAAAGCAACTTCACCTACCAGGGGCACCAAGAAGAACAGCAAGAGTCCAAACTAGCAAACGAGGTGGTATAAAGTCTATACAGAAAGGTGTTAACAGAGAAAGAGCCCAGATTTGACAGTAAAAACAGTTCTATTATTTCACTGGTTACATAACACTGAAGAAATTATTCTCCATCTCAGTTTTCTCACCGATGGGTGTTCATAAATCTTCCTCATGAAGTTGTTAAGTAGATTTAATAAAGGCCCTTTCTTAATATGCCTACAAAAGAGTTTATTCACGACTCCGCTCCTTTTGAGGATTTTACGTCACTCCAGGAATGCTGTTTTTCTTTTTTTGCCACATTCTTGGCAATTGTAGGATGATTTTAACCAGGTAATCTAAGAGTATTTGCAACTTAATTTTATATTTCTAATGAGTACTTATCAAATTAGTAGCATGACATGAATGATGTCCTGTACCTCTGTGGGTATCTTAATCTCATGTACAGATTTTAATTAATTTATTTTTTGGCAAGGTCTCTACGTCAACAAAAAAGCACTAACCAACAAAAGAATTTGACACATCCAACACTAGTGTCCAATGTTATGGACTGAACACCAAGAGTCACTGGGCAGCTTAATCATTTGGCAAAGTGGCCTGATCCCAGTTTTTTCCCTGAGGCAGCCAGCACCTGGCCAGAGACCTGCCTGAGCCCTAGAGGCCGACCACATAGGGGCAGCTGGGTAGGTACAGCTCAAAGTCCAATGGTAATGGTCAGGTCCAGGTTCGCAAGAAACCCAGAAGGGTTCTAACTGGGTGAGCCATACAATAATTCCTCACCACCACCAACCCCAACCAAGTTGTGAAATAGCAGCGCTTTGCATTTCTCTGTAAACTCATTAAATCCCCATTCTTTTCAAATTCTGCTCAGTTCAGTCCTTTCACAAAAATATGAGGTGTGTATGATTTTCACAGCCACAAACTCAGACCTGCAAATGCAGGGCTTCCTCTTTCCAACTGAAGTAATTTCTATCCCAAGCCCTCATGTTTCCTGATAGAAAATTGAATTTAATCACTTCTAAGTTTTAAGTCAACCACTTCAGCATTTTCTGGGGTTTTTTCTCGTTTTTTGTTTTTTGTTTTGTTTTGTTTTATTTTTGTTTAAAATATTACAGATGTCCCTTTTTCTCCCCAATAACCCATTCCACCCATCCCATCTCCCTCTCTAGTCCCTCTCACCACCATTGTCCGTGTCCTTGGGCTGTGCATATATTCGTATAAATTCTTTGGTTACTCTCTCCCCCTCCACCCACCCGCCCTCCTCCATCCCTCTGACATTCGTCAGTCTCATCTATGCTTCCATGTCATTGAATCTATTCTGTTCATCAGTTTATTAAGTTCGATTCCACATATAAGTGAGATCATGTGATGTTTGTCTTTCTCTGCCTGGCTTATTTCACTTAGCATAATATTCTCCAGGTCCATCCATACTGTCCCAAAGGGTACGAGATCCTTCTTCTTTACAGCTGCATAGTATTCCATGGTGTGAATGTCCCACAGCTTTTTATCCACTCATCTACTGGTGGGCACTTGGACTGTTTCCAGATCTTAGCTATTGTAAAATGCGCTGCTATGAACATAGGGTTGCATATATTCTTTCTGATTAGTGTTTCAGGATTCTTAGGATATATTCCTAGAAGTGGGATCACTGGGTTGAAAGGCAGCTCCATTTCTACTTTTTGAGGAACCTCCATACTGCTTTCCATAGTGGCTGCCCCAGTCTGCATTCCCACCAGCAGTGCACTAGGGCTCCCCTTTCTCCACACCCTCGCCAGCACATGTCGTTTGTTGATTTGTTGATGGAGCCATTCTGACAGGTGTGAAGTGATACCTCATTGTGGTTTTAATTTGCATCTCTCTGATGATTAGCGACATTGAGCATTTTCTCATATGTTTCTTGGCCATCTGTATGTCCTTTTTGGAGAAGTGTCTATTCAGGTCGTTTGAGCATTTTTAAAATTATTTCGGTATTATATTCAATCAAATTATGGACTTTCCCCTTTCCCTTTTCTCTCTGGGGTTGACTCTAAGTGGAGCATTTATACACAGTAGGCTTTCTGTGGTCGTCCAGAGTTGACACCACTGATATATGCAACCACAATATCTAGTTCTTAGTGCTGTCACCCTCCAAAGGAGCTTCCACTCATGTGACCTCTGACTGGATAACCCACGCCACCACCTAGAGCTGCATCCCCTGTCCTGACCTTGAAAGCCTTTTGGATGTCCAGATTTCTCTCTCTCTGCAAAAATACACATCCTTATTCGGGACATGAGGAAGGTTCAGGTGCTACCCTACATCTCTGTGGGACAATGGGACAATTAGGGTCTGTCATCAAGCCCTCTACTTCTAACACCCCATGTGGTCCTCTCTGCTCCACTGCCCCCATGCTGAATGGCATGAGAGTCTACGATTTCTCTCCCAGATGAGAAAGAGAACACTTATCCTACTCAGGGCAGGTAGGTTATACTGTAGTAATAAAAGGATCAACAAAATTTCATTCATACTCAAGTAAAATCCATGACAAGCCTAGAACACTCTCCACATCTGTCTTTCACGGCTTGGCTCACTCTTTCAGACGAGCAACATAAGAAGCAGCTAGGAAGTTAAGCACCAGCAATCAGATGCTTGAGCACAGAAACAAGTTATGTCACTTCCATTAACAATGTATTGGCCGAGCCCAGCCAGGCATGGTTCAGTGGTTGAGCGTCGACCTAAGATCCAGGAGATCGGGGTTCGATTCCTGGTCAGGGCACATGCCCGGGTTGCGGGCTGCAGCCGATCAATGACTCTCTCATCACTGATGTCTCTATCTCTCTCCCTCTCCCTTCCTCTCTCTGAAATCAATAAAGATATATTTTAAAAAAACAACAACAACAGTGTATTGGCCGAGTCATAACATCAGGCCTGTTTTCAAGGGAGAGGGCAAACAACAATGCCCATATGCCCGAGAGAGTGGGGCCCAAAGGTTAGTGCACTATAGCAATGTCTTGTACAGCACTGGCTTCCTCTACTGGCACATTTAATCCAGGGTCTTAGAGTCCCTTTGCCCCTTGCTTGGCTCATTATTTGGGAATTGGCCCAAAATGGGGACTCCATCCTAAAACCAGTGATTGTTTCTCTCTTTTCAGTTTACCTCTTTTCCTCTCTTCAGTTGGGAGCATCTTTACCTTGTAGAGAGCAGGGACAGAGAGAAGAGATAAAGGAACAATATCAAAAGATGATTTGGTACATTTAACTTTAAAAGTCAGGAAGTTGACACCTGTTTCTCTGTCCTCTTGACAGCCTGCACTGTCCTATGTGCTCCCTGCCCACCATGTGGAATGCCAGCCTCACATGTCTTCTGACATAGTGAAATGGGGCAGCGTCATGGATTAAAAGCCAGGAGAGGTAGGTGAGTCCCAATTAGTCCTTCACATGTTGTCTTTCCACTAACAACCATGCAGTACTCTCCCCTCCTATAGACCACATGAGAGGGTCTATGAAGGCTGGACAGAGAAATCAAATATATTGAACTTATGAATGTATAGATCAGAGAACAGATCTGGAAAAATGTGTCCTTAAGTGCTGTGATAATTTGTGAAGAGGACAGCAGTTACACAAACATTTTGCTGGCACTTGCTGAAAATGGAAGGAGGGAAATGAAAGTAAAGCTACATTCAATGTCAGACGAAGAAGCTCCATACAAAACTTTTGAAGTGGTGCATTCTCAATAGCATAGCACTTGTGTGAGGTTCTGCCTCAGCAAAGCACAAACCCCAGTCAGTTCTTCTCAAGCGTTAGAGGTGATTTGGGAGATGGGGTACCCATCATAGGAAGTTTTCATGTTGAAGAATCTGTTCATTTAAAATATATTTAGCCTGGCCAGCGTGGCTCAGTGGTCAAGCATCAACCTATGAACCAGGACCTGGTCACGGTTTGATTCCCAGTCAGGGCACATGCCTGGGTTCCAGACCCCATCCCCAGTAGAGGACATGCAGGAGGCAGCTGATCGATGACTGGCTCTCATCATTGATGTTTCTATCTCTTTCTCTCCCTCTCCCTTCCTCTCTCTGAAATCAATAAAAACATATTTAAAAATCACTTTTAAAATATATTTAATAGCATTTTAGTTATTACCTCCATAGACCTCTACTATTTATGAAAGCTCAGTTTTTCCCATTGTGACACTTCTACAGGGTCATAGGCTCTGAAACTACTGCTGTTAAAGCCAGGCTCGAAGGGTTATGACATCAACTATATCTGGTTTTTATTGCTACAGTTAAAGTGTGTAGCAAACAACTACAAAACTTGATAATCAGACAACAATAAATGTTGTGCTCACATTCTTGGGGTGTCAGTGAGGAGGTTGACTGATCTGGGCAGGGGATGCTGATCTAGGGTCAGCTGGTTGTTGGCTAATTCAGGCTAGCCTCACCTGGGGTGACTGGATCGTTCCATTCTAGTCCACGGGCCCTCTTCCTCCTCCTGAGACCAGCAGCCTAACCTGGGCACATTCTCATGGCGTTAACAAGGCACAAGGGAGCAGCCCCGTCACAAACAGAGCTAGGGCTCTGCTTCCATCACACCTGCTAATGTCCCACGGGCCAAAGCACATCTGAAGACTAAACCCGACTCAAGGCAAATCATGGATGCAAGGAGAGCTGAAACACCAGGCTAAGTCATGCTCTTTACCACACCGGAGGTGCTGTCCACCAAGAATGCCTGGGCAGGGCAGGAGCACCGGCTGGCCTGGGCGCTAGAGAAATGCTGAATGAAACCTAAAGTAGGGACCAGCTCCTGAGTACTCAGGGGAGAGACTGAGAAAAAGAAACGGGTTATGGCACTGAGATTTATAAGCAGGAACCGAAATTCAAAAACCTTTAATTATAGAACTTAAAGTATTAAGAATGATTGAGAGTGACCAGAGTATATAATTCTCAGCTCTACTTTGCCTGAGTATACACCACCTTCTATTAACAGAGTGTGCCACACAGTTCATCTCAGTTGTTCCCAGAAATGGTCCCCAGTTTTAAGTGTGGGATGCTGAGGACTGCAGCAATCAAATGAGGTGCCTACGATAACAAAGCCAGTATGTGATCCAGCGGAGACGCAAACCTAAGCCTGGTTCTTTTTTCCCACTGTATAAGGTAGACTTTTGAAAAAACAGCCTTAGGAACAGTAACATTTAAAACACTTTTCCTATATTTCTCCAGCATAAAGGCCAAAGTGCCAAGTGCCATCTAGCGTAGAAAAGAACAAGCTCGTCGGTGGTTGCCGTGGAACCGGGTCCGCACTTCCTCGCAGTGAAGCTGGGGTTGACAAGGGAGGCTAGTAAAAGTCATTGTGAGCCAGCGCTTACATGTTCTCTGAGTAGCATCAAAAACATGACACCATTCACATGAAACCTGGGGGGAAAATGGTTCCAAATGCTATTGGAGAAGTTGGGGTGGGGGTTCCATGGGGGAATTGGAATCAATCAGCAGACAGAGCTTCTGATGGAAAAAGATGGCTTTGAAAAATGGGGTGAAATAAAAGCTATGAATCATGAATATAAAATCAAGTAACACTTGTTACCAAGGAGGAAATCAGAGATGACAAAGTGTAGGTAGGAGACCTAAAAGATTAAAGATTGTGCAAGGACGTGGATTATCACCAATCACATAGAGCGTAAGAAATCAGTCTAAAGCTTTCAGAAAAACTAAAGCCTTCAGAATTTTTCTTTGAAACTGAAACAATGTATTTTGGAAAGTCATCCATCAGCGTGTCTAGATGCAGCCCGTATTGCAAGTCTGAGAAAAATAAACAGAAAGACTCCAGTCTGTCCCACACTTCATATCTGAGTTGTATTTTTCTTTAAAATGGCCTGAAGACTGAGAAAAAGAGAAATTGGGTTTTTCTCATTTCTGTGACCTGATCCAGAAATGGGCTTTCAGAAACCACTGGGCGGTTAGCAGGGAAATAAGATGTGCTTCCAAAGAGTTACAAGAAGAAAACACCTCCTGATTAACTAGGAGACCTTTCATGGAAGGGCCTGTCAAACGCTAATATACTAATAATTCCAGAGAGAAAATGCCATGCCTGAGACAATGCCTCATGAGGAAGCACGAAGCGTGGACTCTCAGAAATCTAGAATCAGAGGCACAGCCAGGCTGCCCTGGTTGAGAACAGCAAATTATATGGACATTAATACTTTTTCATCCTGAGAGCAACCTGAGCAACCTGACGAAACACAGGCTTTGCAAACCACTCTCATAGCCATTACCATCCCCGAGTCAGCCCTCATTTCCAGCAGTGATTTAGATAAAGATCACGAGAGAATGCTGATCATATTATTTAGGAAATAGCAAGTACGTTAACAGAGCTGTGGTAATGAAAAGAAATGGCCCTGAAACACATGGAACTACTAAGATAAAATTCAGCAGGTGTAAGTGTTCTGAGCATAAGGTGGGCCCAGGAACCCAGTCGAGGGAAGATATTTAAGAGCAGTATATAGAAAAATGAATTTGGTGTTTGACTTAACTGCAAGCTCAATGTCAAGCCTACCTTTAACACAACGATTCTTAACCTCTTTGGGGTCAAGGAGTCCTTTGAGAGCATGATAAAAATTAAGTATCTTCACCTTAGATGCAATTACAATTTGCAGTTAGTTTCAGGAAGCTCACAGAGGACCCAGGTGGCTTCAGTGTGTAGCTGGTGGCTTAGAACATGGTGCCTGCTCTAAACGACTCTATGGTCAGTCCAAGACCCACTCATGTCTCCACCACTCACTTTCGTATTATGCCCTTTCAAAAGTAATACAACCTCTCTCTGGCTTTCCTCCTCTGCAAAGGGGAGATAATAACAGCAGTACCTATCCCCTTCCAGTGTTAATTGTGAGAGATCCATAAGCAAAAGCACCAGGAACTTTTCATTATTTTTGTTATACTTATATTTTTATTATTTTTAAAATATATTAATATATTTTGTTATATGTATAGTTATTTTATATACATATATATTCTATTATATGTATATTACCAAAGTCAGTTGCTACCTTATGCAACTTTAAAAAATTTTCTAAGTTTAGTATACAAGGCAGCAGAGGGGATTGTTTCTCTGGGCTGCTTGCCACTTGGAATAAATACTAGAACCTTGAGTTCTGACCTGGGCATCTCATTTTAACAGACACGGGTTGTCAACTAGAACGCAGCAAGGGAGGCCAGCCAGGAAGGTGAGGGGATGTGCAATCTAGGCACAAGAAGGCATGTGAAAGAACTGAGCATAGTTAGCCTAGATGAGAGGACTATGGATATTTAGCTTTTGTTCTACCACATCACTCACTTTCATTCTATCTTTTCTGTAGCAAATATACTTTCTTCATTAAGTCTACAAAAATAGGGTTCTAGGACAAACACCTTTTATGGAAAGGAAATCAGCAAAGAATTTAAATGTTGCCATGGATGACAGATATCTTATGGAACAAGAAGGGTCTCCTATTTAAACCCTCCAGGGTGGTGGAAAGCGCACAGGTTGATTCAAGGCTGAGTTCAACTTTGAATTTTGAAGAAATAATTCTTATCTTACAGAGCTTTAGATATCTAACGTGCCTTCACAGTACTTGGAGCTCAACAAATGCTCCCTTTCCTGTCCGGTCCCCATCAACACCTGTAAGGAGAAGTTATCCACCACCTATTCCAGTCTACCAGAGACAGTAAGTACATTTAAGGGGTTAGAACTTGGTATCACGCCGACTAAGGGATGACCCTGGGCCCTGTGTGAACTTGGACACATTCTTTTTTCTTTCTTTTTTTACATATTTTTATTGATTTCAGAGGGGTGGGGAGAGGGAGAGAGAGAGAGAGAGAAAGCAATGATGAGAGTCATTGATCAGCTGCCTCCTGCACGCCCCCTGCTGGTCATCGAGCCCACAACCCAGGCATGTGCCCTGACCAGGAATTGAACCACAATCCCCTGGATCCTAGATTGATGCTCAACCACTGAGCCACGCCAGCTGGGCTGGACACATCCTTTAATCTCTCTGAACCTATCTATAAACCTATGACAATATGAAGATAATTATTCTTACCTCATGGGGTTGTTATGAGGATTAAATGTGCTAAGTACATAACAGGTGTTTAGAGCAGGGCCTGACATAGCAAACACTTGAGCAACTGCTATGATTATGTTGATTTTACATCCAAGAAACCAGGTTACATGGTAATTTCCCTTGTCTCCTTAGCCTCATAGTTAATGAACTGCTCTTTCATGCAAAACTCCATCTTTTCAAGAAGTCAGTTGCATGCATTTCTCTTCAGATATGCAAGAAACTGAAAAGATTCCTCTCAAAAGTAGTCGAGGTAAATGGGATTAATGGATCCAACTGGATGCCAGAAACGAGGCAGAGCCTGAATATCCCCAGTTCAAGGTACTAGACACCCACCCATTGATTTGCTCTCTCTTTGACCTCCTGATCCTCACTCCAGTCAGAGGGACATCAAAGCGCTTTCTACGGCCTCCGTGGTTTGATGTGCTCCTGTGATGACAGTCAGGAGACAGTTAGAATTGGCCTTTGTTTGTATCATCCTCAGTGCCAAGCACAACACAGGTGCTCAAAACATCTACTGACCAAGCCAACCAGGGAACCCCCCCTCACTGAGAGCCTGGCCACTACATGGTTAATTCCAGGGGCACCTCACACTGCATTTGAGAGCATAGGACTAAGCAGATGGCAAAAAGCAGTTAATAAGAGATTGGGCTCCGGGGCAAGGCTGTTTGAATCCTGGCTCCATTCGCTTTGTGGCTTCGGCTATGTCACTCAAACTCTCAATTTCCTTGTCTATAAAATGAGAAACATAATTGATGCACCTAACTAGTAGGGGTCTCATGAGATTAAGTGATATAATGCTTGTAAAGAGTTTAGCACTAAGCAAGTGTTCAATGACCTGATGATGATGGTGCTGCTGCTGCTGCTGATGATTTCAGTATAAAAATGACTAAGTATATGCACAAATAAGACTTCATTAAAGGGGAGATTAGTGTGGAACTAGGTAGAACATGCATCTTAACTCCCAGCAAATGTTTCTGAGGCTCAGATAGGTAGATAGGTTCTGAGCCTGACCTAAAGGATAGGTTTACATCGGCAAAGGACACTTCCCATGGGCAAAGATAGAAAAGGGCAGAAAAGGGGGTGGAAGTGACAGGCGACTTCGAAAATGACAAGCTACTTGATGATAATCGCTGGCTGATGGAAAAGCATGGCGTGGTCGGTAAACACACGCACGCTTTAGGGGCAGACAGACCTGCTCTGACCCCTCAGACATAGGACCTGACATTGGTACGCCTCGCCAGGCTCATCTTTCCTATGGGGATGTTTCGCCTGCCTCGCAGAATTCTGAGGAGGATTAATGATTTACTGAAGGTAAAAAAGTCCCTTCAGAGTCAAACTCAAAGTCAGCTACTATGCTTACCTAGTGGTATTCTAAGAAAAGCAAACACTAAGAGGAATTATATAAATTCACCTGGACAAACACCTAACTGCAGGAGAATTGGGAAAAGGTTACCTTCCTTTAATGTCCTAACTCTCCTTACTGGTTTCTGGATATTTCAGAGCCTACAATAAAGGCAAGTTATTATCATTATTATGTTAATGATAGAGCATCATTATCTCATTTACTACTCACACAATTCTAGGACAGAGATAATTTTATTTGCTCCAGTTTACAGATTAAAAATTCAAAGGTTTCTGTTCAGAGAGATTAGTCCCTTGTCTAAACTCACAGACAGCAAGTGATAGAACCGGGATTTGAACCAGGGCAGTTTGGCTCCCAAGACTGTGTGCTTTGTGTCTCTATGTCGACTTCCAGCAGACCACTCTGAGACCTTAGGACACATTCCTCCTGACTGGACCTGCTATGACTGCATGAGCCCACTACTTGGGTTCAAAAAGGAAAATCCGGCCTTGCAGGGAAAAATGCACATGATTAGGTGTGAGGCTGGATAGAGGGTAAGCTCCTGCAAGTTTCATTTCAATCTTTCCCTGTAATTTAATTCTCATTTTAATTCACAGGGAACAAACCCCGGCCCCTGCTGCCGGGAGAAGTGCTTGTTGGAGCTGTTGGCCTCTAATGGCAGAGACAGAATGCCTCCAAAAACAGAATCCTTAAGAAATTGGTCTGGCCGTGTCAAGTGACATTAATTGCACAGCCCAGACTAGCACCATCAACTGCAATCTTGTCTGTAGAAGAAGAGCTTGCCCTCACAGGTACTACTTAGAAACTATTTGTTCCTTCTCTGGCCAAAATAATTGAAAATTAAATTCAAGGGTGTTACAGAAAATCTGAAGAGGATTCAGTGAAGAACATAAAAAAGATTAAAATATTAAACTACTGGTTCTCAGTTTTGTTTTCTTCTCACTTTCCCTTCACATTTCATATAACCAATCTAACCTCCAGGTCCTAATTTCTCAAAGGGAAGGGGGGGGGGAGGAGGCAGGGAGAAAGGGCTAAAGTAAGAGGAAGGAGCGTGGAGAAGGCCCAGAGGAACAGAGGAGAGAGTCGGGAGGGAGGTGGCTATGTGCCTGAGGTCTTTGTGAGGGGGAAACCAGGTAGCTAGGGTGAAGCAAGAGACCAGGAAACAGAGTTCGCAGGATTTCGGCACAGGAGCGCCCTTGCGCACGGTCACAGCCCGAGAAAACGATTAGGTTTCAAGTGGGTTGAAATGGAAACGCAGAGGCGTCTCGCCTTACGGTGGGGTTGCATCCCAATAAACCTGTTGTAAATTGAAAATATGTTGAAATGCATTTAATACACCTAACCTACCACACGTCATAGCTTAGCCTGGCCGATTTCTCCTGAATGTGAATGGCTTTCTCGCCATCGTAAAGTGAAAAAAATCATACATCAAACCATCGTAAGTCAGGGGCTGTCTGTATTAGAAACAAAGGAGTCAATGAAATGTGGAGATGGGATCACCATGCATCACCCATGCTGTCAGCAGCTAGCTCAACATTCACCGAGAAACCTTGTCACACCTCCGCAGACACAGGGCATCTTGTGCTCTGGGCTCCCAAGGTGTTAGTAATGGTGCCGGGCAAGGGGACCGCAGACCCTGGCATAGGACTGACGGCCGTGAAGTGTGTATCTGCTTAGATGCTGGACTGAGAGCCTGTGGAGCAGATACTGTATTCTATTCGTGTGTGCACACAGTAGGTATCTAATAAATGTTGCTGGAAAGGAGGGAAGAAAAGGAGGAGGAAGGGCGGAGAAGGAAGAAAGAATGGAGTCTGAGATTCAGGAAACAACTCCCCATCGTAGCCAGCGTGAGTCGGTTCTTTTCAAATCCAGCATATGCTTGCCCTGGCTCATTACTGGGAAAGAGGGGGAAAAAGGCAAAGTGACTCACATTGTATCCTTTCACTGGAAAGCCTGAAAATCAGCAGCTGCCAGTATTGTAAATAACTAAAACTCAAGAGCAGATAGTATGAATTTAATAAACCATTATCTCTAAAACAATTGTTCTGAACAAGCTTTTCAAAATGGCTTTAGGCCTCTTACATCTGCATCTGTCCCATGCTAAAATACATGCAACTTTTAACATTTTGCCTTTGAAATCTTATTAAGGACATTCCAGTTAATTACTGAAAACTAGGAAATGCAGCGTAACAGAGCCTTATATTTTGGCCATGCTCAGTTATCTTCCTTTCTTTTTCATCATCACACACGGTTCTGAGGCTGGTAGAGCAAAATACTGTTACCTCCAGCCCATAGATGTGGAAATTAAGGAAAGGAAAGCAACAGCATGCAATAGATTCATGTCTGAGCAAAAATGAAAACCTAGGACTCTGAGTCTGAGCTTAGCTCTTGCCCTGCAGCAATGCTTAGAGTAGGACCATTCTAGAATGTTCTTTGGGTGTGTCTTTTGAAACAGAGAAAGGAGCAGATGTTTCTCAGTTTTTTACATATCAGACATGTTCTTACATATACTAATGTCTTTGTTTTATAAGGCATACTTTGGTGTTCTCATGCAGCTCTGGCTTTTACAGCAGAACCCTTTAATCAAAATTGCATGCCAAAGCCTTCTGTGCAACCAGAGAAAAGTGCAGTTGGTGCCTCTTTCCAGCTAAGAGACTTGGAAAAGTGTTGGTGAGGGGCTGCTGGCCTCAGTCTCAATACCAAACACACGAGAAACACCAGGATGCCATGAAACAGACAGGTGACCATGTCCAGAGCTTTTGGTGGAGTGAAAACAGCAAGGACTTCAAGTCCAACAGATTCCTATTTCAAGCCTACCACTTGCTCCTTATATACTGAGTTGGTGATTAACCTTTCTGACCCTCAGCTTGTTCATCAATAAGAGAGTCATTGTAACACCTGCCAGGCCAGTCTGTTGTGAGGGTTCACTCAGGCACCCCGAGTGAATCACAGCTCCCAGCACCCAGGGCTCAGCAGATGTGCAGGGGGGTTCCTTTGGGAAGATCCTTGCCAAACCTACATGCTCTTCTGATAAAACAGACCTGTTGTTGTTTCCTCACAGGATATAATTCTATTTGTTCTCTAAAGTCCAGCTCATGCTTTTAGCACTTGAGGGCTTGTACTACTCCCTCCAACATTTAGCATTTTCTCTTCAGTTAGCACAGCATCAAGACTCTAAAAGCAGCTTGAAAAATAAACTTGATTCCAAATATGATTTATAATGTCCCAAGCAACAGCTCATTTACCCAAGAAAGCTCCATCAATTATTGACAGATGTATCCTCAGAGGAGAAATAGCATCACGTCTAGGAAAAGAAGGGAAAAGCATGCTTCAACCCCTTAAGCCAATTATCCAAGGTGATTTTGAGCATTAAATCCTTAGATATGCTTAATTTATTGTACTTGCCAGTAAGCAAAGAAAGAAGTGTGAGCAAGGGAAAATTGCTAAGCAATTTA
Source organism: Miniopterus schreibersii (assembly GCF_964146895.1). Taxonomy (NCBI): domain Eukaryota; kingdom Metazoa; phylum Chordata; class Mammalia; order Chiroptera; family Miniopteridae; genus Miniopterus; species Miniopterus schreibersii. The sequence goes on along the minus strand of NC_138111.1, from coordinate 61,175,876 downwards.
GGACTGCTTTTAAAAACAAAGAGAAAGAATAGCATAGGGGGTAAAATACAGAGGACGCAGGATGTGGGTGTTGGACACATGTGGGTTTATGGGTTGAGCATCCCCAGCCCGCACACACCTTGCCCTCCCACCTCAGAGCCTGCGGCTCCCCGCCTGGCTTTGTTCAGTACAGAAATCACTGTGCTTACCTGCTTCTAACCTAATAATTACATCAGGGCCTGGTTTTATTCTCAGCATGTTTATCATGGTTGAATTTCCTCAGTTTTCAGTGCAGAGGCTTTGCCAAGGATGCTGCCATTATTTGCTTTGCATCAAGCTAGTGACAAGGCTATGTAAGGCTCAGTAAAAAGCCAAGAGGCCAGTGTGAATCCAGTGCAGGGGGGCTTGTAATCTGCATGTGACATGCCGATATTAGGAATCTTTGGCGAGGTTACAAGGTTCACATGCAAGGGGAGAAAGGAAATGCATGAGGCCAATAAATTAGAGGGTGCTAATGTATTTCTCCACAGTTTTCTCAAAGGAAAAAAAGAGGGACTTTTTCTAAAATCCAAATTATAAGGCAAAAGGTGACCAATTATGCCTACTTAGCTTAATTTGTATGCACTGAGGAGTGTGAGTGTGTGTGAACCTGTGTGCATATGTGTACTGCACGTATCCTATGGATGAGCATTGGTGGATGGAATAAAGAAATTCATGACATGAGGAAGGTCTAACCTATATAAAAATTTTGCATGATGAGTGGAACATTTCTATATTGAGAAAATAAATCCTGCCATGGGAGACGGGAAAAATTACTACCCTGACTTAATGCAATCTGTGTTTTAAAGTACAGTTATAGAACATTCTAAAATTACCTGCTAACACCTCATGATCTGGCAGAATAATTGTAGGCTAGATTCTTTCACCTTTTTTATACGTTTTCATTAAGAATTAAGAGATTCACTGTATTGGGTTATTAAAAGCCTGACCTCTTATAGCATATACTTTCATCCCATTATTAAACTGTGTATATAAAATATAGTAGGCCTTGACTTTTTAAAGCTTTAACTCTTGAATTTCAGATTCAAAATCAGCATTTAAGTGCCAGTTGGTTGCTGGATACTGTCCAAGTGATTTCAAAGGCACCTCCTCGTTTGATCAACACCCAGGTTCCGAACCAGGTCCTCTGTTCCAATTTCCTATGCATCCCACCAAATCACAGCCTTCTTTCATCACTTGTCATCAAGTCTTTGAGGGATTAAACAGGGGAGGGAAGTAGAGGAGCATGGCAGACTCATGGGTAACATGGAATGGTAGATCCCTGGCTTGCCCTTAGAGCCATATGCCTTTATTATTTTGGGAATCTTATTTCCCTAAATGTGAAACTGAAGCAAGAAGACAGGATCCTTGATCAATTCACAGAAATGTCAAGGATCTGAAGTACTTCACACCCTTCTCCTTGAGATTTCCTCTATATCCCAGGTGCAACTGCAAACAAAACAAACCATCAGTGAAGTGTATCCTTGGACAAGAGATGAACTTTTGACGACTAATTATTTTATCAATGCTGCAATTGCTTCAAAGCTTGTGTTAGAGGAGAAGGGCAGTCTGGGCAGGGGGGAATTTTGGAATTACCATCATCCTTGGAACAAATATATCCTCAAAGGTTCATTCTTTAAGGGATGCAAATTTTTTATGCTTTAGAAGCTAATGATAATAAAGTGAGGGATGAAACAAGATAGTACCATTTGGTATAGCATAAAGCCATGACTATAAAGTAAAGTAACGTATTATCTTGAGTAACTTATAAGCTGTTTTTGAACACAACTGCCAGGAGAATTCCAAAATACTTTAGGCTACTGCACACACACATTCATAAGGTTTCCTCCTCAAAATACTTATGTGTGTATGCGGCCCACAGAGGGAGCTGCCCTGGTTCACACATTCTGTAAGAGCTGTCACTTACCTAATCTGTTTACCTGGGCACCTAAATCTTGAGTACAGTGGTCATGCCTCCCTAGACAACTTCTACTTTTGTTGTTGTGTTGTTAATCCTCAGCAGAGGCTATTTTTTCCATTGATTTTTAGAGAGAGTGGAAGGGAGGGAGGAAGGAGAGGAGAGAGACAGAGAAAGAGAGAAAAACACCAATGTGAGATAAAGACATCAACTGGTTGCCTCCCGCACAGGGCCGGGATGGAACCTGCAGCCCAGGTACGTGCCCTTGACCAGGAATCGAACCAGCGACCCTTCGGTGTGCAGGCCGAAGCTTGAACCACTGAGCCACACCAGCCAGATCATGTTCTATTTTTTATTAGAACTATATACTTTCCAAAACTGTAAAGTATGAACATATACAATAAACTATGCACTAAATACAATGTTCCTGATCTGAACTTCCAAACATTTGCTAGATAAAAAGATATTTCTGAAGTTTTTAGGAAATGGATGAAGAAGATGAAGCACTCCCTAGTTTCTGTATGAGAATACTTTTTGCAAAGGTTTTCTCTCTTGAGAAAAGAGAGCCAAAAATCATAATGATAATAATTAACATAATTAGTGTTCAGATAGTGTGATTTAGCACAAAATATGTTATGAACTTTAAAAATTGTGACCTAACACTGTACCCCAGTCAGTACATGTGTTTCTCACAGAGATACAAGCTATCAATTCTGAAACTATTTTATCTTTTACTAAGGTTGAACAAAATAAGTAATTATATTGTAGATAATAAGGACCAAGTTTCTCATGCTCAGGAAAGAAGTTAGAAATAGGAAAGAAGGAAAGTTAGTGACACCCTACTGGCAGTGAGCACACCTATTGCCTAGATCTTAGTTCCTAAAAGCCATTTTTAAATAAAAGGAACCAGAGGGCTTCAATGAAGAAGTGGTTGATTCTAAGGCTGAGGCAGGGAAAATACAAGATGAGTCTGGAGCATCTTATAATTCTAAAAAGTAAAGAATTGCTCCAAAAAGGAGAGGGGTGATGTGGAAAAGACACAGGAGCCAACCTGAAAGAGCTCTCAATGGCCAAAGGCAACAAAATAAACAATGATAGCATTCCATTGCAAGCCATACAATAATGTAAGGTAACTTACGTGACTCTACACTGAGACAAATAAATGAGTAAATAAATGCATGGAGGAGAAGAGAGAATCTTTCTTCAGATGAACTCTAATTAATTAATGGAGGGGGAAGTGAGGAAATAGAGAATCACTCTTAAATGCACAAATTGTTGCAGGCATGGTCCACAAATGAACACTAAAACTACTAGATGTCAGTTTGAGGAGAAACAAGTCATTTGCATAATCTCCAAGTACCTCTCCCCACGATACTGATTGATTACAAAGGGGAAAATAATAGTGGTAGAGACACCTGGCAGCCACCACCTTAATCAAGTAATCAAGGTTCACACCACCAGCAATAACATATATTGACATCATGCACCTTCTGTTATTTTATGCTGAAAAGGGCTCTCCACTGTGTTCTCCTCAATAATGCATAACCCCAATCTAGTCATGGGAAACATCAGATAAAACCACACTGAGGGAAAGCCTTCAGAATAACAGCTGACCAGGGCTTCTCAAAAGTACCAAGGTCATAAAAGACAAGGAAAGACAGAAAAGCTGTTGCAGACCCGAGGAAACCTACAGAGATAGGACAACTAAAGGCAATGTGGGACTTTGGATAGGATCCTGGAACAGAAGAAGGACATTAGTGGAAGAATTGGTAAAAATCAAAATAAAGTCTGTACTTTAGTTGACAGCATTGTCTACAGTGTACACACACAATAGTTTTGGTCATTTTACTGTGATTATTCGAGATGCTGATGTAGGGGAACCTGGGAGAAGAGCATACGAGAAATATCTGTGCTACCTTTGCAACTTCTCTGACATCTAAAGCTGAAAACTAAAAATAATTGTATACTGATCAACACAACCTAGTCATAAGAACATTATGATTTATTAAACTTTGCTCCCACATCATATAAAATAGTGAGTTCATTACCATTAGGGCCCTCTGGTCTTAGGCAAAATAATACGGAGAAGCAGCATCTTCCAGTTTGTGATTCAACAGCCACAGGAGAGAAGGACTGGAGAGAAGTGGTTCTGCTCTGATAGACAGGAGCTCCCAACAGAGTCTGAGTCCTGGTCATAGCACCTATGCGAATGTGTTTGGTATTTAGGTGACATCCTGAGAACCTACCTTACTTCTCCTTTCCTCTCTAGATGGGGAAAACTGGGACCTAGGAACATGACCCAACCTTATAAGAAATGAGGAGCTGGTGATGATAAAACTAGCACTTATTAAGAGATTACTATACACCAGGCATTGTTCCAAAACTCTACACCTACTGACTCATCTCTCACAAAACCCTATTAAGTAAATATTATTACCCCATTCTGTAGATAAGAAAACTGGGGTGCAGAGAAGGAAAATGAGGCTCAAAAAAGGTATGTTGCTGGGAAAACTGTAGGAAATTGTGGCCTATCTCTCCCCTCTGATCATCTATTTACCCATCCTGCATTGGTGTGTTTTACCTGCCTAACCCAAATATTTCCTATTTCAATTAATTGCTCACACTGAAGACTCTCTTCACATCAGAAACAGAGCAAGTGGAGGGAAGAGCTATATATGAGGAGACATTTCCTCTGGCTGGCCCCTGGGTCCCAGAGCCCAGCCACCCACTCCTTCATTGGAAGAACCAGCATCGCCTTCCTTATCACCAGGATTCCAGTCAGCCATAGAAAATGTGTTCTCTTGCTGGACTGGTCATCTCAACTGAGATTCCACACTCCGAAAGTGAGTAATTACTGGTTGTCAAGCTGTATATTCATTTTCTGAGAGAACAGAAGTTGGCGCATATTTTCTCAGGTACCTCTATGCCTGTTCCAGTTAGGATAGTAACTATCTTCACAGGATAGTAACTATCTTCACAGTTGCATAGTGCTTTTGGTTTAAAAACTTCACTCACATATGGTACCTCATCTTCAAACTACCTTAGAGATTAGTTCAGATATCAGTCAACAAATACATATGAAGTGCCTGCTATGTGTCAGGCCCTAGGAATGAAACAGTGAACAAGACCAATGTGATCTTTGCCCACCAACCTAGAGTTGACATTACAATGGGCAGTACAAGCCAAAAAAAAAAGGAAACATAGGTAAAAATAAAATAAGTACAAACTATGGAGTTATTTTTTTAAAAAAAAAATACTACAAAGCAAAAAATAATAATAATAATAACCAAGAGTAACATGGAGACACCTGCTATACAGAGGGGATTAGTTGAAGTCTCTCTGAGGAGGGGACATTTATGAGAAACTGGCCACAAAGTTTGGGGTGGCACCTCTCATTCAGAGGAACCAGCAAATTCAAAAGTGGCATTTACATGGGGGGTGAAAGGGGGGTGGAAACAGCTTGGCACATTCTGGAAACTATCAGAAGGCAAATTCCTCTGGAAAATTAAGAAGGATGGGATGGCGGTCTGAAACGAGGTCACGGAGGAAAGCAGAGAGCAGATGGTGCTAACAGGCTATGTGTGAAGGTTTTATTCTAAATGCAATGAAAAGAACTGATGATGTTATTGTCATTTTACAGGTGAGTAAAATTAAGCTGAGAGGCTGCATGCCTTGTCAGAGTTCTCACATCTGCAAGTGTACAGCTCCATCCCAGACCTTTCCTTTCCCCTTCCCACAAATGTGTGTAAAATGCATGCTAAGTTCCAAGCACATTGCTACTTAATGGATATAATAGTCTTAATCTCAATTAGATTAAGTCTGGAGTGTGAAATGGCCATGTGAACAAACGCAATAAAATACAACAGGCACTGTGTCCAGAAGTCTCTACAGAATATAGAGGAGACTTGAAGGGGAAGAAGTCACTTCTCTGTGGGTGGGGTAAGGAGAGGCAGAGAGTTAGCATTGAGCTCAGCCTAGAAGATAAATGCTTGTAAGAAAAATAGGGGTGGGGGGGTAATCAAAGCAAATTCAGAGAATTAAACAGCCTGGTAGGTGCTGGAAATAGCAAGCAGTTTCTGTCATAGGGTAAGCGTGAGGGGCTAGAGGGTAAGCTTGACAAAACAGAAATGGCCAAAGGCCAGATCATTAGTCCCTGGCAAGGCAAAGTAAGAAGTTTGGACTCCATTCTATGAGAGACGGAAGCCAGTAAGTTTTCAAGTAAGGGAGCAGCTTAAACGGATCTCTTTTAGGTAGAAACAAATCAGCAGATTTGAACTGTAGAAGTGAATGGGAGAAGGTGCTAGGGGACAGTGTTGGCCACAGGAGACCAGGTAGAAGACTTGCAAGGTGTAAGTAACAGGAAGGGGAGGTGTGAGGTTAAGACCACGGTGTGGGTTGGAGAGCTAAGAAAAGGCTGATCAGATGATAAAGAGGAAGAAAGTGCAGAAACTACAACCCAGTGTTTGGGGTGAGGGAGACAGGGGATTGGGTGAATTCTAGGTTTTTATAACTTTTGACTCCAAGTTCAATACTTTTGAGATTAAAAAGGTTTTCCACCTTATATAAAGGAATGTCTTTTATTTGTTGCAAACAGTTTAACAAGTCTTCTCTGTCTGCTAAGAAAAATTCACCTGAGATTATCCGTATTTTAAGTTGTTTTTTAAGAGAAAATATGATCTTTTTCTGACAAATTATTGTTTAGAAGATGATGAAACTCTTTTTTAACCCAAAATTATCAGCATAATGACCTCTACTAAGATAAAGAACAAATTTCCACATCACTACTGGCAGGACAGATAGCTAAGCAAAAAAGAAGGTAGATTTTAATGGACAGAATTTTTTTGTAATTTAAGTGTCTATCAAAGGAAAATTACTACTCTATTTATGAAGCTAGGTGTCTCTCTGGGATCCTCAGAAACTGTGAAATAATAATCCCCTTTATGTTCAAGACCTGTCTTAACAAGCCCTACTACCACCATAAACACAGCACACAGAAGTTCAATTTCTATTCTCACATCTCAAAAAATAACTTCAGATTCATATATGAGATCTGACTTAAGAAGTATAATATTAACATATCATAGATGGTACCTGAAAAAAGAAAACATTTTAAAATTATATTTAAAGACTTGTCAAACTAATGTGGCTCCAGGGGACAAATGTCAGGGTCATGTATATATTAATTATTCCAAGAGCGTATATAAGATAGCTTGAATATACACCTGTTCTCATTTCAGTTTCCTGACCCATGTCCCCTCTTTCTTGCCCATTTCATTTTGTCACTCTTCTCCTGCTTGAGAAGTATACCAAACTCTAACCATTCTTAGGGGGAGAAATGGTCTGAGATTCCTGTTAGTTTAATGTTTTGCATAGAATGTGCTATGTGTAGAAAACTATCAAAGAAAATGAGTTAAGACCTCAAATTGTCTTGGTTAAAGCACGGCCAATGATGGTCATTTGGGAGAACCACTCCAAGTACTTGAAAAAGTCAAGATACATGTCACTGTCATCTCACTATGGTAAAGATGAGAAACTGAAGGTAGGAGAGGCTAAAGAAACTCACTGAACATCACGTAGGCAGTAAGTGATGGACTTGGGATTCCAACTCAGCTCTGTGCCTTTAAAGCTGAGGAAATGTATAGCATCCCTAATTCCAGCAACCTCACAACACTAACCATTTTGGGAGAAATTTTACAAATGCCCTGTAGATCTCTTTTTTCTCCGCAAGCACAAATGTGGAAAATAATTTTAATTTATATGCATGTATCCTTAATTGGCTGTCCTGCTTATTTATTTCAGAATGCAAGGGCACATTCACTTATTAAACCTCTGGGTGTTTTCACAAATTGGCAAAGGAAATAGAAGTAATGTACATAACACGCTTCCTGCTATAGCCAGCAATTAATGGGAAGGGCCCTCATAGCCATAGTTAACTCCACTGTAAACTCACGTTCTTCCCATCCAACTGCAGGAGTGAATTTCCAAGTCAACAAATGAGTTAATTTGCTCTCTGAGCTAAAGTGGACCAAGGAGAGGCAATTCTCCACTGAGTAAGGAGTGTTGGAGTTTGTTAATGACAACCTTGTAGCCTAACATTATGGTCTCATATGATGGATCTTAGTTTTCTAAATCTAAATTGCAGACTACCAAAAATCAATTGCTTAGAGGGAAAGAGGCTGTCAGCAGAAAGTATGAAGGAGGGAAGGAGGCAGCATATTTTAAAATAGATTTTGATATAATTCAGTCATTTGCTGGAGATACAGTTCACTTGGATCAGGTGAATGATTTCCCCAGCCATGTTTCCTACCTCTCTGTAGACTCATTTTGTGTCTATCATAGAAGTTATAGGCTACTGTAGGATGTTACAGGAATCTTGTGTGTATCATGGAAATTATAGAATGCTGATGGATGTTATAATGAGCTGCAGGATGGGATAGCAAGTCACAGGATAGGACAGGAGTTAGGAGAATTAAATTTAAATGGTGAGGAATGTAAGACCAGGGAAGTAGATGAAATATAACCAGTGGAAATATCAGAGCTATATCTGGGGATCTCTCAGGAATGGACACTGTATTAGAATCCTATTGATGCTATAACAAATTATCACAAATCCAGCAGCTTAAAACAATGCAAATGTATTCTCTCACAGTTTCTAACAGTCAAAAGTCTAGGTCAGCTGAGCCAGGTCCTCTCCTTAGGGTCTCACAATATCAAAATCAAAGGGTCGGTAGGGCTACATTCCTACCACACAGCTGGGGACGAATCCGCTCCCAAGCTCACTCAGTCTGCTGGTGGTTGTAGGACTGAGGTCCCCATTTCTTCCCTGCTGTCAGCCTGGGAGGTGGCTCCTAACAGCTGCCCACATGCTTTATCATGCTTTCCATGTGGTCCCCTCCACAATGGCAGTAGAATCCCTGTCATGCTTTAAATTTGTCTGTTTTCTTCTCCTGCCATCTTTCTCTGACTCCAGCAAGTTCTCCCAAAAGTTCTCTACTTTTCAGGGTCCCTGTGATTAAAGGCCACCTGAGTAATCAAGGACACCTTCCTATTTTAAGGTCTTAACTTTTACTACATCTATAAAGTCCCTCTGCCCTTTAACATAACACAACCACAGCATGCCATCAGAGGGCAAAGTTCTGTGAGGGCCAAGATTCTACCAACAGCACCATTGTCCCCTGGAGGACCTAACAAATACTCCATAAAAGAATGGGGCTGCCAAAAACATCAGGCTATCTTCAACTTCTGTGAGTCTAAAAACTCTGTGCAGAAGTGTCTCTTTTTTTAGATGTTAACCAGATCAGTTTAGTTTGTACCAAACTCTTTTGAGCTCTGAAAGACAGAGTTCTTAAAAGTAGTGGATAAGTTAACAGAAGACACATCTGTCTTATTTTTAAGGCAATGTCACCAGAAAACATTGATGGTAGGTTTAGCAATAATAATCGCTATTATTTTCTTACTTTGTGCGAGGTATTACATAGCCTTTAAAACAGGCAGTTGTGAACCTTCCCTTTCTATCAGCTCTTTGTTAGAATGGGACAGAATGTTTCCTCTGGACAGCGGAGAAAGATATTTGAATGACATCAGTGCTGTTATGAAACATGTAGCACCAATACAATAACCCCAGCCAATATTTCCTGTGCCCATGAAAGATTTCCATGTATGACTACGTAAATTGAACTTACACGTGCAAAACGTGGAATGAGTTTGTGCACGGCACGGTTCATTGCTGCCACAGAACTGTTGAGCAGTGCAGGCACCAACCGCTGTCACAAATCTCAAATCTGCTTTGACATCACAGTCTGAAAATTATAGTCCATCAGCAGACACTGCTTGCTGGTTTCTGCTCATTCATTTTCTGATGCAATAAAATCATTTCCCAGCAAGAATACTATTGCATGAGAGTCACTTTACCATGATTACCATCCAACAGAGTAAGTTAAACTCCAGGAGGTTACACAAATAAATCAGAATTTTAAAAATTGTTTTGAGTTGATATTTAAAGAACCAGGGTATTTAAGATCTCCAGACAATCAAATAGTAACCTGGTGAGTACTGAAGTTCTTTATTCCTAAGGATATTTAACAATGATCTTTTTTTGACATATTTTATCTTTATTTATTCAATGATTTATATTTTAGATCTAGATCAATCCTAATGACAATGATTTAAATCATTAACAAATGTGTTTATTCCCCTCTGAAAATAAATCCAAAACATACTGAATTACTGCCAGGTGTAACTGAAAGAGCTCAGACAGTGTGCCCTAGGTTTTATTTTGAAGTTACCACTTAATTTTGGTTTAGTCATCACCTCCAACATAGTTTTTTACCTTCCTTTTAACTAAACTATTACAGAATAGAAAATGATGGCCATTCTGAATCTTTCCATGCTTTCTATTCTGTTCCTTCTGATTGACAAATGCTTTTGGAGTCTAATATTTGCTGAACTTTAGAATGACTTTTGAATGCCTATAATTTTTATCAATATCCTTCAGAACATTTCCCTGTACCATACTGTTCCTTAAAAAAATAACTGATTAGGAGATTTAGGAGATCAAATATTAATGCAGCTTTCACTCTGATCAAAATTAGAACTAAATTTAGAAAAAAGAATAGGGTTTTGTGATTTTTAGCATGTTACACTTCAGATATAAATATAAGACAACATATATACTTAACACACCTAGATTTAAATAGTAAATAAATCATGTTATTTTTGTATCAAAAAACAAAAGAAGAGTTTAAATCACTTTGAATTTAAGTTACTTTACTATCTGAGTAAAAAATGAATTCAGTAAAAAATACAATCTACTTTTATATAAAATCTGCCAAATGGAAGGTCTCTAGTGGAAAACTGTGTGACCTTTAACATAGTTTAACAACCTATAATAAACTCTTATTTACATTCTCTGTTCTGTATATTACTTCATGCATTATCAGTCCAGAAAATTTTCTGACAATAATTTCACGGAAGAGTCTTAATATAACCTATATTCAAATTCACTGAATGTCATGTATCACTTGTATAGCCTCTTTCTTGACATTATTTTCAAAATATTGCTTGCATCCAATCATTCTTTTCTGCACATACTCAAATTCATACTCCAGTTGTTATAGAAGTAGCTAATTTACATATAGATTAAAAATTACCTTGAAGTCCATTTACACCCTGATGAGTTAAAGACAGAGGAGCTCAAAGCTGATAGCTGGCTTCCATTAAATCCGAGTATTATGACACATTAGACTAGTCAAAATACAGGTTTCAGATTCATGGCTGGGATCCTCAAATGTCAGACAGGTGATGGCAGCTGAGCAGACACAGCCAAATTTAGGTATTTCCTTCAGTGCTGCTGCAGATGGTGAGAGTCTCTCCCTAAGCTGGCTCCCCTCCTTGCTCATTCTTTATGTTTCACCCAAACATTGCAATAGTAGTTGTTTTAAGTCAAACCAGTTAGCAGGACATTGGCCAATATTAATTAGACTTAAGGAAACAATGTTCTTTTGAAATGACTGAAAAGTCTGAAGTCTGACTAACTGCCCATTTTGATAGCCCTGGTCCACTAGCTTGCCTATTTGTCCATCTACTGGACTTCAGAGAAGCATTAGACAATTGCTGCTCAACAGGACTGGTTTTCTACTACTTTCAGGAAGCAAAAGTCCATTCATAGTGGACATATCATTCAATTTGCCTGCCATGCCCAACTTTCCCTTAAGCTCCCCCACTCATGGTCCCTACTTAAAGAGGAAGGGCTAGATGGCCAGATTAGAGCTCTAGGACTCTGCCCCCACCCTGGCCACAAGTATCGGACAAAAGATGGACAGCTTTCCCTATGCCCTAGCTCAATCTATTGGCCTGTTACCAATTGGATATCCTCTCTTGAGTATTTAAACTTCTATCCACACAAATTATTGTCAGGAAAAGCTGAAAGGCTGTGTAGAGTTGAGACCAGGGTTGGTTTCTAGGAAAACCACATTAATAAGGAGAAAGGCTATGGATAAGCAGGTTTAACCATCCAGTAGACAAGAGAGTAAAATAGACTTATAGGGGATGACAGAGTTGAAAAAACATATTGTACTATAGAGACATAGTGAAGGAGAAATAAAGACAGAGTGAAATTCAGAGAATGGCAGAGCCAGAAACAGAGAATTTCTGAGTTCCCACTGGCTTTCCATCCCCTGGCCCAGTTCCCCTGAAGCTTGACTGTATTTCCTACCCTCAATTTAGTGACATAGCCTTGTATCTTCTCCACTTACCCTTTTTACTTTAACTGATTTGATTACTTGTCTGTTCCTTTTAAGCAACTCTGACTACAACACCCTGTTAAAGGATGTATCATGGAAATGTACATTTCAAGAAATATCAAATCAACTAGTTTATATTTGGATTTAAGAGAAGGAAAGAAAAAAATATACCTATGTTTTGTTTAAAAGGGAACAGTTTCTGGGCATCTAGATATGGAAGGATTCTCTAACCTGACACCCAACATGATATGCTATTAAACAAACGCCAATGTCTATTTTCTTTCTATGAGAAAGTACTATGTACCTAAAAGTTTTCACTTCTGAGAGTTTCTGAAGAGCCCACGGCAAGGTGACATGTCTGCATTTTAAAAGATGGAAAGGTCTTGAAGATGGATGATTATGAAGTTTGTTCTGAGCTCAACATTTACATGTAGGTGTTTATTCTAGAGATTTAAGCCTCCTTCCTCTGGGTCCATCTTACCCCTTTTGCCTAACCCTGTCTTTCCACCCACTTCCTACACTGATGATTCTGACACTGAGCTGTCCCTCTGCCTCCAGTTCTTATCCTTCTAGAGTTTACCAGAGAATATTTCCTTTTTTCCCTTATAAACTAAGACAAGTTTCCAGAAATATAGGTAACACTACAAAAGAAATTGCAACAGATTTGGACTACTGCAAGAGTGTAATAAGTCAAACATCAACTAAGATAAAAAAGAAAATTAGACAATGGCTCTTTTCTATCAAGAAAGCTTTGATCAAATGGCTGTATTACAAAAGAGGAGGTATTTATATGAGGCTAAAAGAGATCTAACAAACAAAATGAATTTATGAACAAAATAGATCCAGAGACATAGACTCGTGGAACAGATTGATGAATCTCAGAGGGAAGGTGGAGGTGGGGGAGTGGGTGGGGAGAGATTAATCAAAGAACTTATATGCATATATGCATAACCCATGGACACAGACAGTAGTGTGGAGAAGGCCTGGGGGTAGGGGTGGGGCCTGATGCAGGGTGGAGGGATCAATGTAACAGGGGGAAGGGGGATATCTGTAATATTTTCAACAATAAAGATACATTTTTAAAAATTATTTTTTTTACTATTTTATTTTATTTTTAATTTATCTTTATTGTTGAAAGTATTACAGATGTCCCCTTTTTTCCCCATTGACCCCCTCCACCCCGCACCTACCCCCTGCCCCAGGCCTTCACCACACTATTGTCTGTGTTCTTTGGTTAATCTCTCCCCACCCACCCCTACCTTCCCTCGGAGATTCATCAGTCTGATCCATGCTTCCATGTCACTGAATCTATTCTGTTCATCAGTTTATTATGTTCTTTAGATTCCACATATAAGTGAGATCATGTGGTACTTGTCTTTCTCTGCCTGGCTTATTTCGCTTAGCATAACATTCTCCAGGTCTATCTATACTGTCCCAAAGGGTAAGAGATCCTCCTTCTTTACAGCTGCATAGTATTCCATGGTATAAATGTCCACAGCTCTTTTATCCACTTATCTCCTGATGGGCACTTGGGTTGTTTCCAAATCTTAGCTACTGTAAATTGCACTGCTATGAACATAGGGGTGCATATATTCTTTCTGATTGGTGTTTCAGGATTCTTAGGATATATTCCTAGAAGTGGGGTCATGGACAATAGTGTGGACACAGACAATAGTGTGGAGAAGGCCTGGAGGTGGGGGAGCCCGATGCAGGGTGCAAGAGATCAGTGGGGGGGAGGGGGTCATCTGTAATATTTTCAACAATAAAGATAAATTTAAAAATAAATTAATTTTAAAAAATAAAATAGACCAAATGCAAAATAAAACAAATACAAAAAAGAAATTTTAAAGAAAAACTTTTTACACAGTGTATTTAGTAAATACACTTCTTTGTATTTACTAAAATACAATAAAATGAATACCCCATGGACAGAGACAATGGACAGGTGGGGACCTAGGGAGGGGTGGGAGATGGGTGGAAGGGAGTAAGGGGAGGAAATGGGGAACATGTGCAATACTCTCGACAATAAAATATAAAATAAAATAAAATAAAATAAAATAAAATAAAATAAAGTAAAATAAATGAATGAATGAATAAATGAAATAAAATAAAGACATGTGCCCATACAACGACTTGTACAAGAATGTTCATGGAAGCTTTATTCATAATAGCCCCAAATGGCCCTTCTCACAATCTTTTATAGCACAAGGACTTTTTTCTATGTTTTATGAGTATATTATTTGTCATTATCCCCAGGTAATTCGTTGTCTAAATTGATCTTTGATCTTAATAAATTGCTTCAGGAACACAGCATAATTACTGAATTTTGGTGGCTGGTGTAAAGAACTCCTGTGTGTCACCTGCAGCCAGGACACTGCTGGCTTCTGAGTGGCTGAATTCACCTGATGGCCAGGGGTTTGAAATGTCAGTCACCGATGCATCTCCTTAAGAGTCCAGATGCAATAAGGGCTCTTGCAGTGAAATAACAGTGCCCACATTTTACACAGTGCCTGACAGTTTATAATTGTCCTAAACAAATGCACAACTACATCCAGGTCAATGACTGATGCTCCTTCAGCACAATAACTTTTCCTAAATTAAGTGAAAACACCTGGCTGTGTGAATAAAAAGTGAGGCTAAAATATCTCCTGCCTTAACAAGCCTAACTAGTATAATTAGAACTTAGCCTTTCCCTCCAGCTGTCCCATTATTATTACTGAGAGTCTCCAAAGAAGTCCTCAAATGTACTCCAAATAAGAACAACCCCTCCCCCCCTTCCCCCAGCACAGACTCTTCCTGACCCAGTCTCCATTGCCCATGTCACTTTTCCAAAGGCAGCTGGGAAGACCTCACCACATTCACCCGCCATCCTGAGAACAGCACTGTCCACACAGAGGATGATGTCCCTGGACACTCCCAGAGTTTCCAACCAAAGGCAGCCAGAATGCAGGGGAGGAGGCTTGCCTCCTGTCTGTGGCACACTTGTCACTGAGCTCTGCAGGGCTTATGGCACTGAGAATTTCACAAAGTAAGCTCCTGACATTACGGCCGCCTTTCATGGTATTTCAAAACCAGTTCAGGAAACCTGGTCCTGGAAAGGTGGCATCCAGCCACATGACCCTCCTAACCCCTCCACCCATGGCCTCCTGGGGTGATGTCTGAATGGTGGCAGGGATGAAGGCATCTGCACTAGCAACAAGGCCTGTTACACCAACAACGTTTATGTAAATGGGCACCACTTCAAGGGAGACCCAGTCGGGTTTTTTAATAGTGTGTGGCCCCTAAAGATCTGCAGAGAAAGCTTGGGTGCTTGTTGACAATACATATCTTATTCTGGTATCCACTCCTCAACCACTAAATCAATAATCTGGAGAGGTGAACAGATTATTTTTTAACAAGATCATGAGATGATTTTTGCACAGATGTAGGCCTGGGAACCACTGCCATAGACTAGAATGCTTCAAGTAGAACAGAGTGCTGGCAAATCAGTATTACTGACATTTCGCTGAAATGGGGGGTGTCTAAAGGATGCAGACCCTAAGACAATGGAATCCAGAGGGACTTTCTCTAGCTATGCACAGCCTTCACATGACTATTTTCCATGAAAGAAGGGAAAGGGCTGGGAATTTTTTAAATGATGATGAAGGCACTATTTAATTTTTGCTTAAGGGGAAAATATAGAAATATCAGGGGAAAAATGAGATATGTTGATAATCAAAATTTTTAATTACTATTGCTCTAAAGACAGGTTTGTTTGTTTAGGAAGATAAAGAATATATTGTTTAATTTGGTTTATTCTTAGAATTATCACATTTGATCTCTTAAATTTCAGGGTATAGTTTGTATAAAAAGTAATTATCAGTTCACTCGCTAAATCTACCTTTAGGTGATATAGGGATACCAGTGTCTTATATCCATCTTAGTTAATAAATAGCAGGCAAATATCTGAGGGACCAGAAAAGGGGAGCCAGCATTTACTGAGCAGTTACTACACACTAGCCCTTGTCTTAAGCACCATATAGGCTGTGTCTGAGAAGAAAGTGTGAAGGTTATGTTTTTAAAATGCAAACAAAAGTTATGTTTTCAGATCTTAGCCTCCATGATGTCAAGAGCTACAGAAACCATTACCGTTCTGAAGAGCAAATGAGGGGGGAATAAAAAAGAGAGAATCCGCTGAATCCAGCATCTGCCAGTACTACCTTCATCTAACTCAGCGGTTCTCAAGCCTGGTAAGACTTGATAAAAGAGGATTACTAGCCGACCTGGGAGTGCCTGATTCTGGAGGCCTGAGGCAGGCTAGGGAATTTGCATTTCTAAGTTCCTGAGTGATGCTGATGCACAGGCTGAGCCCTGCTGGTCTAATTAGTTTCATTTCCTCAGCTCTGGCTGATCCTCTAACCTTGTGCAGACTTGCAGGAGGTGTGGCATGAGCAGAATACCAGATGCATCCTGGAACTAATACCCAAATGTCTTTCTGGTTCTGCAATTGTTGTGTTTTTTGTAAGAGGGGAGAATATTTCTAATTTCAATAGTATATTTCGTGCAAACTAGAAATATTGAGGAAAAACAGAGAAGTGATCTTGCCACACCTGAAAATACCCTCCCATACGAAGTCTTACGTGGGCATCCAGCTTTGCCATCCAATCCAGTGCAGAGCTTGCTCTGCTTTCATTTCTGTCTTTGAAACTTGGCTACGAAAGATTAGCAGATTCATAAAATGGCTGACTAAGATTTGCCTTGGGGTTTTTTTCCCACTTTCTTTTGCACTTTTCAGCAAAACATGCACCTTGAATCTCAAACATATTTTCCCCCTGGGCTATCTGGTTAAAAATCATCTTATCCTGCTATAGTGTGTCTTGAAAAAATTGGCTTTACCACCCTCAGGGAGTTCTGCAGGATTCATCACCATCACACTTCTCACGCTCTGGACACTGGAAGATCCCCAGTGACTAATTTTCTTAAATACCTTCATCACTTTCTAGTAAAAAGCACATTACCACTTCACAAACAGAATCCCAATCCCAACGTCATGTCAGTGTGTTGTTTCTTGCGCCCCTTCCTTCTGGAAGGCAGTTGCTGTACCCAGGGGGCGCCTATCTTTGGTTCTTTTTGCTCTCTTCTCATGAGTGACTAGCATGACATCAAGAAGCAAATCTGAGCCAGGAAATGAACCGCTTACTAAAGTCATGGGATGGTTGTCTCTCATGATTTCTCCTGTTGCACTTATTTTATTAACACCATTAATCAATAAATACATCAGATCCTTAATATTCCAGAGATGTTATAATAAAACTGGTGGCTGTTCTCACAAAGAAAAAAATCTGTCACTTTGTGAATGTTAGAGAATTGCATCCATTACTAGAAATAAGAGCTTGGTTACAAAACAAACGCACAGCTGATTTCAGGTGTCAGAGCCCCAAAACCTCCAGGAAGGTTGGCAGAGTGGTGTGGCTCGACTCGGACCGTGGAGGTACAGGGAAGCTGACAAGGGTGCCCGTGGCTGGAGGAGGAGGGTTGCGTTGAGGGGTAGCAGCTAGGGACGCCAGAGCCTGTGTACGGTGATGGGGGACTGCAGCAGCGAAGGGAAATTGGTCACATACAGGTCAAGGGATCGAATAATTTAGAAGGCTAATGGGAGCCAGGTTTCTCACTGTTGGAGAAGGGAGTTACAAATATGCAGAGGGGGAAAATAGCATAAACTTGGTGACACTGAATAAAAAGTGGAGGTATAGTGTGACCTCATGATTTTTAATAGAGATAGATATGAAAATATAGATGTAAATAAGAGAATACATAAACTGACAAATATTCCCTACCTCTGTCTTCTGAGAGAGCCTCAGAGCAGCAGTACCCCAATACCAACAAAGACAACTAGCGTTCAGATCTTAACTTCTAAAGGCCTTTCTTTACTGTTCCAGGGCTTCTTAGAGTAATAGGTGATGTCAGCACTGGGGCAAGGAAAGGACATGAGCCTAGAGGATCTTATTGCTCCAAAAAGTAAGGAAGTGCTCAAGGAATAATAGAGATATGTCGAAAGAACACAAAAGTCATTTTGAAGGGGTTCCCAATGGCTAAATATAGGATAATTTGAGCATTGAAATAAATAATTATAGTAATGGATTATAATCCATTGAAAGAAATAGGAAACCATAAGTCCACACTGAATAAATATAAAAATTGAGTAAAAGTATGATGAGGAATGAGATGTTTATACAGTTGTAAAATACCTCTCCACAAAATACTTATTAATTACAGAAGGGAAAAGAGTAACTTTATGCTAGAGAATCCCTAGCAGATATCATTTAATTCAAATAATCAAAGTGAACATAAATAATGGGCCAAACGGAAATAATGATCCACCAGATAAGGATGCTGTGAGGACAATTCAATATCTGTAATATTCTGGAAAAAGAGCCTTGACCTGACTATAATCATTAGGAAATATCAGACAAAGCCAAATCGAGGAAGAATCTACAAAGTAATCTTCAAAAACATCAACGTCATTGTAGCAGACAGACCCAAGGTGAACACCAATAATCCCCACCCCTTGGTGTTTATTTCTGTGTATAATCCTATCCCTTGAGTTTGGGCAGAAGTAAAAAGATATGGCAAAGGTGGTGGGATGTCACCCCCATAGTTCATTATGCCACGCCTAAGAATCCATCTGCCAGCAGAGGTGCTAGACTTAGCCCCACTGTCCGTGAAGGAAAAAGCTGCCATGAAGTAAGTGGTCATGTTGGGGGAACCCGCATGGTGAGGGACTGCGGGAGCCGAGGGTGGTCTCCAGCAATAGACTGAAGCCGCGGCCAATCCCGCAGCAGCAAGGCAATGAATCAGGCCCACAGCCTGAGGGAGATAAGCAGCAGGTCTTTGCCCGGGGAAGCCTCTGAGACCACAGCAGTGGCTGACACGTGGTTGCAGCCTGGTGAGCCCCTGAGCAGAGAATCCGGCTGAGTTATGTCTGGACTCCTGACCTCCAGGAACTGAGATAAGCAATGTGTGTTGTTTCAAGCTGCTAAATGTGTGGTAATATTTTACGTAGCATAGAAAAGAAATGAGAGACTGAGAAACTCTGAAAGAGAAAAAAGAAATAAGACACCCAAACGCAATGCATGATTCTGCACTGGATCGTTTTGGATATTATTAAGACAACTGAAAAACTTGAACAGAGTCTGAGAATTAAATGGGAGAAATATATCAATGGTATTTTCCTAATTTTGATGAATGTTTTACAGTTATATAGGAGACTGTCCTTTTTAGTAGGAAATACTAAATAAATAGTAGTAAATACTTTGAACATAAATACAGTGAATAGTAAATAAATACTTTGAATACATTGAATTAGTAAATAAATAATGTGAATACTAAAGTATTCAGAAGTGATGCGGTATCAGATTGGCAATTTACAAACGGTTCAGAAAAAAAGTTACAGTACTTGTTTTATACCCCCAGTTATTTTTTGTAAACTTGAGATTGTTACAAAAAACATTTTTAAAACAAACAAGAAAAACTATTTCTACCTTATCTTCTCTATCTCAACAAATGACATCCCTATTTCCCCAGTTGCTCAGGTCAAAAACCTAGACCTAATCCCTGACCTCTCTCTTCTCTGAGATTATTCACACGATCACCACATGCTAAGCACTGGTCACCACCTCCACTATTATCACCTTGGTTGAAGCCAACATCCTTTCCTGCCCTGTTTCCGTAGACACCTAATTGGTCTCCCTGTTCGCTCTTACTCTGCCACTCTCCCTTCACCCTGCCCCCAGTCAGTTCTCTACACAGAGGCCAGAGTAAATTTTTTTAAAGTTTACTTCACATCTTGTTCATGCCCCTGCTCAACACCTCCAGCGGCTGCCCTCGGCACTCCCTCCTGCGGGCCACAGCTCCTTCATGGTCTGGCCCCTGCCTACAGCTCAGACTTACCTCCTACCTCTCTCCTTAATCACTCCGTTAGTCCTTAGGGCCTTCCTGCTGCCTCCTGAGAGCAAGCTTTTATATTTTCTGTTCCCTCTGTCTGGGATTCCCCCAGGCAGCAACATGACTTACTGCTTCCCATCAATCTGAGTTTTACCCAATGCCACCTCCTCAGAGAACCCTTACCTGACCATCACACTAACTGTGCACCCCCCTTCCCATCCTAATGTGCACTCGTCTCTCATCCCACTTTATTTTTCTTCACAGTGCTCATCATCACCTGAGATTAAATGTTGTAGTTGTTTATTGACTTGTTTATTAGCTATCTCTTCCATGAGGGCAAGGTCTATTAATCTCTGAGTCTCTAGTATTAGAATGCTACCTGATAAATATATAAACATAGCAATGTCATTATTCAGACGCTGAGTAGTTAGCCAGATTTATTCAGTTTACATGCTCTAGCCCACAAGCTTTGCTGTATCTACGGCTGAAATGCCCGTCTCAGAAAAATAAATTACTAGGGGTAATTTACTGGTGCAGGAGCTCTAGGTCACACAAAATTGGCAGAATCGTAACCCATAAATAACAGACGTCCATTAAACTTCACCTTTGTTTATCCTAGAGAATGCCACCCCTTTGACACAGATGCATTTAGCAGCAGGTCTGTGTCCCCTGTTTTATGTTTCCATCAACAATTACTTGCTAAGTAGAAAGCCCTGAACGAGAATAAAATCTATGGAACAGGAAGAGAAAAAGACATCTTTAAGTTAATAAATTAAGAAGATGCAGAACTTGAGGATGAGTCGAACATAATGGAACCAAAAAAAAAAAGGGGGGAGGGAGAGAAAATAGGACTGTAGAATTATTTGCATTCTTTTGACTATCAGAGTAAGAGTAGCTGACACACATAAGGAGTCTGAGTAAGGAGAGTTAAAAATCTTTGTCAACAGAATGGTGGTTACCAGAGAGGAAGGGGGGTTGGGGGGGTGAAGAGGGTAGAGGGGATCAAGTATGTGGAAGGGAAAGGAGACTAGGCTTCAGTTGGTGAGCACACACAGTATACAGATGCCATATTATAAAGTCGTATACCTGAAATTTATATTATGTCATTAACCAATGTTGCCTCAGTCGATTTAATAAAAAATAAATAAATGGGGGAAAATCTCTATAAAACTCTACTGCACATTAGAATGGAGAAAAATAATCACGCAAATGAACTAATTAGGGGAGGGCCCTTCTCAGTCTCGTTACTCTGTGCATTCACAAGAGGGGGCTGTCTGGATAGAAACTTGAAGTTTAAGCTATGTAGAATGATGTCATCAAGAGAAAGCATATGAAGGTCATAAAAGTATTACTTTGAGCTTGAGTACTTGAGAGAGCCTATAGGCCCTGCTCACCCATTGCTTCTTTTACCTACTCTGTTTAAGTCAGGTAGGTAATAAATCATGTAGTTGTAGTTCTCTGTTATCCTATCTAGTCTACTCCTCATGGTCTCTGCTTAGAAGGAAACTCCAGATTAGAACTGCCGTATAAAAGATAGGATGCCCAGCCTGGCCGGAGTGGCTCAGTTGCTTGGAGCTTCATCACATGCACCAGAAGGTTGCCAGTTCAATTCCTAGTCAGGCCACATATAGAAGGCAACAAATGTTTGCCTCTCTCACATCGATGTTTCTCTCTCTCTCCCACTCTCTCTAAGCATGTCCTCCAATGAGGATTTAAAATAATTAATTAATTTTAAAAAAAGATAGGCTGCCCAATTAAATTTGAATTTCAGGTAAACAACAACATTTTGTTCAGTATAAATATGTCCCAAGCAATATTTGGAACATATACCAAAATATATTTTTTATTTGTCTGAAATTCAGATCTAACCAGAGCCTTGAATTTATATTTGCTAAATCTGACAATTGGGCTCTATATCAGGAACCCAGGACTGAGAATAGGAGGATTTTTCTGGTGCCCTGGGTAGGGCATCAGGGCAATTACAAGTCCCACTACTTGGATGACTCTCCCTGCAGTCTTCACCATGCCAGAGGGCTGGATCCTGCCTGGAAAATGCGTTGCACCGGTGTCTGTGTGTCTTTCTGTATCTATGCTGGCCCATTTATCTCCAAGCCCGCATGGAGCTGCTATTCATTCTTTCTTTCCCTTCACTGAATCTTCTCTTATTCTGACTTATTCTGATTCTAAAAATGGTCTATTCAGAATGGGTCTCATGGGGCAATGAGATGCTTGTCTTACTCATTTATAAATTTCCTCCCAGCATGCACTTTCGTTACTGACAGTTGTGTTGCAGAAGAATTTTTCTTGCAAATGCTGACCAATTCCAATTCCTAGGTGACGCCCTCATAAAGACACTGAGGGGGGAGGTTTCTTGCCATTAATTATTAATGTAACCACAAAAAGAAAACACTAGAGTTAAAACTTCAGTCGTAAGGACTCTGTAAAGAGGAACACAGCAATGTGAAGTCTGAGAGATGGTAACATTTTCATCCCAACAGGTAGGCAGAGCACAGTAATGGGCAATTTTGAGCAATACTTCTTGAGCTGTCCAGGAGGGCAAGAAGGCAGTCGCCTCCTGGACATCTTTCATTCTTCTAATAAACATTCAGGTTTAGGGAGTTGCGGGAACTGAGGCTGGTGAAACAGGCAAGAATCCAGATATCACACCTAAAATGTGCTGCTAGACTTTCAATAGCATCAGCTCAAGAGTAACTTGACACAGGGCTTTGGTGTTAGCCTAGGTCAGTTTCTAATCCTTGGCTTTTGGACACTTCCAGTCAGATAACTCTTTGTTGTGGAGGACTTTCCCAGTCTTTACAGGATGTTAATAGCATTTCTGGCTTCTACTCACTACACACCAGTAGCACCCTTCCAATTGTGACAATGGAAAATGTCTCCAGAAATTGCCTATATCCCCTGAAGGGCAAAAACTACCCATAGTTGAGAGCCACTGGTCTGGCATATAGAGCAGTATTTAACCCCGGTGTAACACTGAAGGAACCTGGGGTCTTTTAAAAACTCTGATCCCCTTGCCCAACCCCCAAAGCATCTGATTTAATCAGTCTAGGGTGGAGCTCCAGCACTGATTTGTAAAAGTTCCTTACCTGTACAGTACCTCACATGAAGGTAGGGCCAAGAACTAGTGCGCTGGACTTTATTAAAAAACAAAACAAAACAATCTTGCTTTCAAAAAGGTCACTACTCTTGGACAGTGGGAGCAGGGCCCAGAGCTGAACCCACATATGTGGTCAAGTGGCCTCAGCCCTTGAAGAGCCACAAAGACTAGGCAAGGCTCATAGCATCACTCACCCCCATTTTAACGGGTTTTAACTCCATTTTAAAAGACAATTTTAGAATTTTAGGCTATGGTTATACTAATAAGGTTGCAAGACAGGAAAAGGAACAGAAAAAAAGAATTGAGAAATTGCAGAACTCTGATTTTTTTAAACTTTTTTTTCTGTTTGTTTTTTAAAAAAGAGGAAGTTTCTGCTCACTGGTTCCTTTTTCACTTTAGAAGTCTTCCATTCTGCTTATCTCATGAAACTGACAGTTATTGTTGGGACCCTGCATAGTTATTAAGAACATGCTGTGGTGTTCTTCAAATATTTGAGGACAGCACCTTGCCTGTCTTTCCTAAATTCCACACAGAGTACACAGCATAGAGGTAAAGGCTGCCTGCTGTCCAGCTCTGGAGTCCTAGGACTGGGGGCCTTTGCTTCTGCAGGGCTTTTCTGAGGGAGTCAACCAGAGGCAGTCCAAAGGACAGGTTTCCTTTGCTTACTGAGGCCGATCTTCCTAGAAACATTCTGGAAGGCACAAAACATCCCTCTTACTGTGCCAGGGGGACATGTGGCCAGAGTATGAAAATTTAGTACAGAGGCAGGTGGCACCAGGAGGGCCTTTAAAATAAGTGCTACTTACTAATGGTTGGGCTGCAGCCTCCTTGCTATGATAGTTGAACAATCCTCATATTTTATTTTTATATCATACCAAGTCTTGCTGAAATAAATGCTAGATAATAAAATATGACTTTATTCTGAGTGACTGGCAATACGCTCACTGGTCTTCAAGGAGCAGGGCTAGTGACTACACTTTGATCGTTTACAATAAAACTCTCAGGAGGGCTCTTACACACGAATGGTAAGCTCTTGTCTCTTCTGCTATAGAAACCTTCAGCATCCACTTCAATCCCACCACCGTGAGAGAGCTCTAGAATGAGGACTTAGATCTCAAAGATCTTCTTGGGACTCCCTTGCTTCTCGGCTCAATGAAAGCACATGCAACAGAAGGAAGCAAATCCAGTGCGGTGTGGGTCAGGGCACAGGGAGAGGTCCCGGGGAGCCAGGCAACAGATGTAGCAGAGCACTGCCAGTGCCCAGGGTGCAGCCACAGGAGAGCGTGGGCAGGGAGATAAATCAAAGGAAATATAAGTGCTCTATGAAGGTCAGGGGGAAAAGAAAATTCAGTCTTAAGATTGTGGAGCCAAAAGGTCCAAGTCCAAGTCATGCAATGCTGGAGACTTAGTAAAGTGAGTCACACTCACTGGTATGAGGAAATGGATTTTCTCAAATGCTTCCTCTCACTCCTTCTGAAGCCTGGCACCTCTGGTACTAAGGCAACTAAGTGGAGACCATTTGTGTAATTCAAACCTGAAGAAAACACTCTTTTTTAGCACAACAGCTGGAAATAACTCTTCACAGTC
The DNA here is from genome assembly GCF_964146895.1 of Miniopterus schreibersii. Classification (NCBI taxonomy): domain Eukaryota; kingdom Metazoa; phylum Chordata; class Mammalia; order Chiroptera; family Miniopteridae; genus Miniopterus; species Miniopterus schreibersii. Next base: position 61,151,074 of record NC_138111.1, on the reverse strand, counting down.
TGAAAGATCTGGTGATGTGTTAGATATTTTAATAGTGCCCTGAGCCCAGGCAAGAGGGGCCACTCCTCTGTGCTCTGTGCCCTAGAGGGCCTGGCATATCACAGACTTACACAAATACACTTATCAAAGAACACACAGAGGCCTCTATAACCTGGGATCCAGTGCTCAGTACCAGCACAGCTCACACACAGCCATAAACATCTGCTTTCACCACTCATACCAGTCAGGCCCCCAGAAATGCTTCCTTACATATCTGGCCCCATGACTTCAAAACAAAAGGTAAATGCACCTGAACTCTGAGAAAGTTTGTGGGTTGTACCACTGTTGAAATCAGAGACAAACACTGATTTAGATGAGGAGTGTTTGAGTGGCAGAAGCGCTTAGGTAAGAGAAAAGACAAATTAACTTGTCAAATCCTTCCTCTCAGATAATGTGAATGCAACAGATTCTTGCATAATGAAATACAGTTTCCCAGGAGTGCCAGGCATCTATTTTCTTGCTTCTCTTCATGTTTCAAATCACAGTTCCAGAGGTGCTTGTGAATTACATCAGTTTTTGAATAATAAACATAGTTTTAAGAACATTTTGCAATACTGAACATTTTATAATAGTCTTAAATTTATGTAAATGTAAGTTTAGATATAATGTGATTGAAGTTTTGGCAATTAAATGAAAGTTGAACATGAGAAGCGAAAAAACTTATCATGAAAATACTTAAAGTTTTATAAATTTATTAAAAATGAACTAAAATAATTCAAAAATTTAGATAATTAAAAAATTTACATTTATTTATTATAATTTGTATATTTTCTTTTAATTATGTTTGATAATTTTTTTATGTTTTAAATTGTCTTTATTGTTGAAAGTATTATAAATGTCCCCATTTTTTCCCCATTGATCCCCTCCACCCAGCACCACCCCCCCTCCAGGCCTTCACCACACTATTGTCTGTGTCCACAGATATGCATATATGCATATAAATTCTTAGGTTAATCTCTCCCCACCCCCCCACCCCTACCTTCCCTCTGAGATTCCTCAGTCTGTTCCATGCTTCTATGTCTCTGGATCTATTTTGTTTATCCATTTATTTTGTTCATTAGATTCCACATATGAGTCAGATCATGTGATACTTGTCTTTCTCTGACTGGCTTATTTCACTTAGCATAATACTCTTCAGGTCCCACTATGCTGTCTCATAAGGTAAGGGATCCTTTCTCTGTTTTTCAGCTGCATAGTATTACATGGTGTAAATGTCTGAGAAGATGCTTGATATGATTTCAATCTTCTTGAACATATAGGGACTTCTTTTGTGTCCTAACATGTGATCTATCTTTGAGAATGTCCCATGTGCACTTGAGGAGCTCCACTTTGAAAAACCCATATGATTAGACTGCACACAGCTGGATAATATGGGCTACTCTCCCCATCTGAAGGACCTTAACCTTAATCACATGTGCAAAGTCCCTTTTGCCATGTAAAAGCGTCCAAGGTTTAGACATTATTCTACCGCAATCATTGAGAATGATTACAAGTCAAAATTATAATAGCAATAGAATATATGAATATGAAGCTCAGAAAGAAAAAGTGAAAGATGAAGAGAAAAAAGAAACTGAAAATCTTTGAAGAGGCGATAGCCTACTTAAATGTTTAAACACTGAAAACAAGAGTGAACAGACATCTGTTGAGCATGACACACTTAAAATTTGTGAACAGGGCATTACAAATTCTTTAAACAATGGAGATTTAATTACTGATCAAAGCAATAAAAATAAGCAAGAGAATTATTCCCATCAAACCCATAACATGAAAAGGTCAGACAAAATTCCAACAACTTCACATTCTTAACTAAATGAGACTACATGAGAGTCTCCATCTGCACTCTTGCTGAAAATCTGAAAAAAAACAGGTAAGTCAGCTTCACCTTGAGACTGACCAGTAGAACTAGCCCTTTTCCCTCCTCTCCTCCATCCACAGGTCTTGGGTCCCCACCCTCTCCAGCATCAGGACTGGACTCAAATGAAGAGAAAATATAGAGGAGGGAGCAGAGCATTGAAAAAAGGAGATGGGGGTGAGGGGAGAGGATGCAAGAGAGAGGGTCTCAAGGATAACTCTGCTCTTGGAAGGGTGGCCACAGGTTACATGAATCCGAGGAGTCAGGAGCTAGCCAAGAGACCAGAGAAGTCACACCCAGTCCATGCTACTCTTTGGATTCTGTGTTGGTTAAGAAACAGCGCCAGCCAGACGTTCCCCTACAGCATTCCCCTTGATTCCATACACGTGCTTGACCAGTGAATGGCAATGCCATTTTGCTTTAGACTATACCAAGCCCTGTTCCAAAACAAAGGGAGAAATGATGGGTTTATATTGTTAATTCCCTACGTGATTAAAATGGGGAAGTAAAAAGCTAAGCATAATGAAGAGCCCAGACTTTCACTTAATCAACCCTGTCTTCTGAATCTTTGCTAATTCCCTGTCAGGGAATGCGTGACAAAGCTAGCTCACACTGCGTAGGGTGTGTCTAAATATACGTGTTTATGAATTCAATGATTTACTTATAGTGAGAAATGGGGTATTCTCAGGCAAATCATTTTTATTACAAATTCCAGATGAGAATCATAAAAGGACACTTATTATAGCAGAAATAACTATATCTAGATGGGACTCTAATAACCAGCTATTGGCACAATCAATGCCCAGAGAAGGATAGTCCATCTTTTATTTCAGTCATCATTTAAAGCAGCAGCTGTACTGCCTGCTCAAACCTCTAGATCATTTTCTTTTTATTAAATTGTAAAAGCTCTTTATATGTTCTGGATAAAAAGTCTTTATCAGATATGCATTTTGCAAATATTTTCTCAGTCTGTGGGGTTTATCATTTCATTTTCTTGATAGTATCTTTCAAAGAGCAGATTGTAATTCTATGAAATCCAATTCATCAATTCTTTTTTCCCATGGTTTGTGTGTGTGTTCTGTCCAAAGAAGTCTTTGCTTAGTCAAGTCTAATCTAACTAATCAAAGAGATTAGTTCCTGCACGCTTTTCTATAAATTTTATAGTTTTACGTTTTGACTTTAGGTCTCTGATCCATTTCAGATGGCAAATAAGCACATAAAGATATGTTCACCATCATTAGCCATCAGGGAAATGCATATTAAAACCACAAGGAAATGCCACATACACAGATTAGAAAGGCTAACCAAGTGCTGACAAGTATGAAGAACAAGTGGAATTCTCCTGCAGTTCTCGTGGAAACACAAAACGGCACAGCCAACTTGGAAAACACTTTGGAAGCGGCTGTACTGACATGGAAGTTTTAGTTGGAAAAATCTTAGGGAATAAAAGTATTTCCCCCCTCCCCCATTTCTCCACCCTGAGGAGCTTTCAAATGAGGAAAATGTGGGTCAAGAAGGAATTGTCTGTGTCCTCTTGCAGCTTCCCCACAGCTATTATTTCCTTGATGATATCGTAACAATCACCCTTACTACTGGCTGTCTAGTGTGGGTATTTTTCTCTATATATTGCTTTTCTTATTGCACAATTGTTATATGTATATATTCTCACTGTAAAGATTTAAACAATACAAAAATAATAGAGTCATGAAAGTCTCCTCTTCATTCTTACCCTATCCAATTCCAATCTCCTTATGAGAATAATTCACTATTTTAGTTTGATAAATGTTCTAGATCTTTTTCAATGTTTTTAGCTATATGCATGCATGAATGTACAGAGAGAGACAGACAGACAGACAGACCAACGTGTGATTTTTAACATAAATGATACTGAACTATAGGCTTTGTTCTATGACTTGCTTTTTCAAACAAATTACATGTCTTGGAGAAATACAGGGTGTGCCAAAAAATTTATACACTCTTTAACAGCTGATAGCTCAATTTTGAAACGGAACCATTTCTTAATAAGCCCTGCCTTTATAATTACTCAAAGTGTGTGTATACATTTGGGTGGACACAAATGTACATTTATATATACATTGAGGCCTAGGGAAGAACCTGTCTGTAACCTCTAGCACACTTCCTCTCTCTATATATATACATATATCTCATTCTTTGTAAAAGTTTCAGAGTATTCCAAAATATGGATGGGCCATGATTTATTTACGCATTCTCCAATTAATAGGCATTTAGGTTTTTTTCTAATTTTTCATAATTAAAAACCATACTTCAACTAACATACATACATCTTTGTGCAATACGCATGAATATTTCTTTAGTATGGGTTCCCAGAAGTGCAACTGCAAAGAAGTCAAAGGGTTTTAATATTTTTCTTTAGATAAGTACAGTTATAATTTTATAACATACCAAAAGGCTGTAACAGTTTACGTTCACATAAACAGTGCAAGAGTATCTATTTTACTCTTTCCTCATCCTCACTTGTTATAGTCAATGCTTTTAATTATTGCCAATGTGAGGATGAAAGATATCACATTGTTGTTTTAATTTACATTTTCCCAATTGGTAGTGAGGTTGAACATTTGTTCTTTTGTTTTATGAATCATTGGCTTTTCTTTGTGAATTATCTGTTCATATCCTCTGGTTTTTGCTCTTGGGCTATTTTTTATTTATATGAGCTCTTTATTTATTCAAGGTATTAATTATGTCTTCTATATATGTGGGAAGTATTTTCTCCTAGACCAATGCTTTTTATCTTTGTTTATGGTATCTTTCATCTGATAGATATTTTATCTTTATGTTGCTTTACTCTTTAATTATGTACATCTTAATCACACACCTAAGTTACTTTAATATCCTTAAAGCCAAGTTCTACAAGCACGTATCTTTTATTTGCATTCCCAATAGGTCCCTGAGGCACACATTAAAAATACAAATTAAAACTTTGTTTAGCCCTTTTTAGGTGATAATCAATCATTACAGGATCCCACAAAATCATTTTAAAGGAATTCTTCGGGTTAATAACGGGCTTAAAGATGTTTCTTAAGTCAGAGCACGGGTTGGTTAACAAACTCAGGAGCAATGGACCAGGCAGACGCAAAGCTACAGGTGTTGGAAGAGACTCCAGTCAGATATGTAAATAGTTCCCGAAGGTCACCAAAGCAGACAGCTGAAGACAAACCAGGGGAGACACCTGCTTTAGGCCATCTGAGATGAGATGTCAAAGTAACAGAAGAGTTAAGCCCAAGACAGCGAATGCTAATTTAGGAGCAGGTGATACCAACAAGACCAGACAAGAGGGTGGCCTGGCAGCCACCACCATGCAAGCCAGGGGCAGGTTCAAGGCTACAGGTAGTCACTAGGCTGGAAAGAGTGGAGCTGCGCTCTGCACCAGTGCATCTCAAACACTGATGTGCACACAGATCACCTGGGAATCTTGTCAAAATGCAGATTCGGATTCAGTGGATCTGAGGTGGGGCTTAAGATTCAACATTTCCCAACAAGATCCCAGATGACGAGGACCCTTGCCGGTTCCTGAACCACACTTTGAGCAGCAGTACTAGAAAGCTTGTGTTGGGAGGCACAGAGAAGCCCCACTTTTCAGCAGTGACAAAATGGGATGAGAATTTTAAAAGTAACGTAATATAGATGTCAGCGTATGAGACAGCCACTGTTCTCCTGGGCAGTATTCAGGATGGCTCCTAAAATGAGGGCAGGGAGATCCTGTGAATGGGGGTCTGGGAGGCTGAGGCTATAAAAGGACTGCACTGACTGGGAGACAGGCAGGGACGGTGACATCTGCCACTTTTGAATTTGTACATAAAGAGCAGTAAACTGTAACACGATAACTGTGTTCTCAGCATCTTGAAGCCTTTCCACAAATTGCTACTTCCATTAATGGGACCTTTCGCTGCTGTTTCTACTTTTCCCTCCAGCTCCTGTTGGCTTTTCATACCTCCATGAAGAGGTGACCAGAGGAAACAAAATGTACTTGAATGAAGACATGCTCCTTTGTCTACTTGTTGCCAAGACTGGACAGGGAAGAAATTGAATGTATTTTAATGGCAATGATTTTCAAGCATTTTTCCTTATGGCTCATTTAGGTAAACTAACAGACCTAAGACCCACCTGCAATGTGGGCTCCCACTTTTCAATAGAGAAAGAGCTCAGTGCTTTAAAAAATGAAATTTAAAAAAAGAAAAAAGAAAGGTAAACATACTGAAGATGGTATGTGGTACCAAATTTTTGTATCTTATAGTAACACAAGTAGATCACAATTAAGTGGTTTTTAGTGACTACACCACCACACACAGATAATACAGAGCTAATTAAGTTTAGAGAAAGGATATTCTCAAATTACTTCATGAGGTAAATTTGTGCCATAAATGACTTGGATCAAAAACTAATAAAGAAATGCGAAGAGCAGTGTAATAGGGATACTATACACACACACTAATGAAGCATCGTGAAAGGGAAGAGCCTCGGGTATTCTGCGAGGCTAGGCATTCAAGTGTGCCGCTCCTGGCTCTGATCCTTATTTTTAAATACAGTTTCATTACAGAGCATCCATAAAGCAGCGTCCAGGACTACGGCGGGTTTCTATAGTAAGAACAAGGTGCCTTAGCTAATGGGACTAGATGAGACACTACAGGTCATGACATAGACTCTCACACCTTATTGTTCATGGGAAGAGGTCAATAATGCACAGCCTTAATATGCTAGAGCAATGAGATCTACTGAACGCTTTCCATCAGCCACCATGTCAAACAAAGGAAGATTCTAATAGTAAAATGACCAAAGTACAGTAATTGCAAAGGTGAACCTTGAAAGATCTCCCCACCTCCTCTTGTTTCAGCAGTAGAACAACCTAAATGGTACCTTTTGGTAGAAAGCTAGTGCTCATGAGATTTTCTTAAGGTATCGTTTTCCAATTAAAATTTATTTCACAAAGACCTACATCCCTGCCACCCTTCAGAGGGAACAGTCGATTCAGTCCTTGCTCCATCAGTAACAGTAAGTGAAATTCTCACTCTCAGAATCAGCTGAGCACTTGTGAGATAGTTTTATTTTGGCTTTACTTGGTGACTACTTGTTTCATGCCTATCCCCCCATCAGAATATAAGTCTGAAGAGAACTGGATCAAATCTGTCTTCGCCATTGTATATTCGTTACCAACCCAGCGCCTGGCACATGGTCATTACGCAAGAATTCTCTCAAGAAGAGTTGAGAGAATGTATGTGCTCATCAGGAGAACATGTGACCTCCAAGGCCAAGTTCAAGGTCCTCATAATAGCTTCAGCCGCAAGGGATCCCCTTCTTTCGGTCCTCTATCATATGTGTGCTTGGCCTGTTATTTGTGTAGCCTCCTCAACACCAAGTTTTTCCTGCTGACAGGACCCTTTTTTGTGCATGGATAAGCTTTAAAATGCCTGAGAGAATACTTTGCACATAATAGAGCCTCAATAAATATTAGCAAACAAGTGAATGAGATTACCAGGTCTTCTAAGATGTTACAGCTATTCTGAAGATATTTAACACATTATTTGATGATAAAACTACAGTTAAGTATGGAGTGCCATATAGAAATGGTTGTACTTTTGTTATTTTTGTTATTAATAATAAGCACACGTGTGTTATCCGTGTGAGCAACTTGTGGTATGAGTCTGTTTTGCTTCCCTGCACATAGACCACGAAAATCCTAAGAAACAAACTGCCACCCCAAAGCTAGTGTCTAACACAGGCATTTTTAATCCTTGAGGTTTTTCAATAGCTAAGCAATGTTTGTTTTTGCAAATGCACTAGCACTGTTATGCGGACATATTTATTGTCCTTCCACAAAGCCATTCCTCAATATGATTACAATATGCCTCCCTGGATGTCATTAAAAACCAGGATCTTATTTTTCTCTGATGGGTTAGCTAACACTCTGCATGGAAGCAGGTAATGGAAAATATGATTTCTCAAGCCCCCTTTAGCCTTTTGATTCTGTACTACAACCTTACCAGTCCACTTCCAAAGTCAACATATGCCTCTTGCAAAACCACAAAATCTTTTGGGTAACTCATTTTGTTCTTAACACATGCTCCCAGGAGATTAATAAATATTATTTTTGCAACTTGTTTAGTGGCAAAATAATGAGTCCTTGGTGTACTCTTATTCTCTGCTTTGCAGTTAGAGAAGATAGATTCAGACTATTCTAACCACAACTCAATTCAAGGGCAGGAAGCAGTCCAAAAAAGTGTTAAAATTCAAATACGTGATAACTGTATGTACAGCATGTGCATTCTAGAGAGGGCTATTATTTTAAAAGATAAATTGCACCTTGTTGAGGAATTCCAAATATCACCTGGATATATTAATCACTGAAATGCTCCCAAGTTTACCAAGAGCTCCAATGAAATCACAACCTGCCTAGACAAGCACCGTGGAGGAACAATTTTAAAACCATGAGTCCTTTATTTCCCCATGGGATCTACAACAACGCCAGAGCATTAAAGCTGGTGAACAGATCATACTACAACTTTTCCAGTTTCTACTGCATTTCATTTGTCCATATGTCAAGCTTCACAGAAGTAATAGATTTTATGCTTTACCTCACTGCCCTCTCATTACTTCCCTTGGTTCCTCCTTTGCCTAGTGAATCTTTGTTTTATTTGTGTAAAAGGCCACATCTTTGTATCCTGGTATTTTAATTGCATGTATGTCATAAACTTTGTTTCAAGCTATAAAGTCAGCAATTATCATTTTTTACAATTACATTATCATCTATCATTTGCGAGCATCACCAATTACTTAACCATTCATCTCTTGTTGGACATGGGGTCGTTGAAAAGTTGTTGCTATTTTGAATAACGGTTCAGTGAAAAATCTTGTACACATAACTTTTTTTTGTCAAGTTATTTCCTCGGGATACATCCCAGGAGTGTAATTACTTTAAAAGGTAATTACTCAGAAGGGTAATAACTCAGCACATAGTCCCATTAAGAAAAAACTTAAGTGGCCAATCTCCTTAATCCAATAAAAAGTTTATATTTACATTTGGATTTGGAGACCATTTGATAGTTATATCTTCACCTAGCCTTCATAGATCCTATTGTTAACTAGCTAAGTGATTGTTTAAATCTAATTTCACTGAGTTCTAAATTCCTTTGTATTGAACAAGACTAGATTGTGTGTTTCAGGTTTTCAAACTTAGATACCAAACACCACACTAGAAAAGTGGATTCACATGAGGCCAATTATTTTTATATCTGGAAGTTCAATCCCCTTCAAGTGTCTTCACATATGCAGTGACCACAGACCCACCTTGACTAACTGATTGAAGGAGTACAACACATGCTGGAAGTACCATTGAAATATCAGGATCATCCGTCTCTGGATAAGAGTATTCACTGGGAAAAAGCTCACTGACAGAGCCTACTGAAATACCCTATCACCTGGTGTCTGCTCAAATAAGGAATCAGTTAGCAGTCAAGATTGTAAAAAAGGTGATCGCCTTGGGAGGGCTAACCTGCTGGACTTCTTAATGACTAGAAGCAAGCGGGCTCAGGAAAGAACCTTTCAGTATGATGCAGATAGAACTTAGATTTTTGATCCAAAAGTAAATAACAACCCACTGGAATAATTAAGAATAAAAATGAGGGAGTATGAGTGAGAATCAATATGATATAAGTCTGAGGAAAATTAATATTAAAGAAGCCTTGCAGAAAACTTTTATACCCAACTCAAGGACATTATACTATAAGGCAAAAACACTGTGGTCCTGGCCTCTCCCTTCTTCCTATTTTTTGGTTTTGGGGGCCTCAGGTTCAATGTTAATCTTAAAATATGAGGCACCTGGGAAACTGGAATATTTTAAGATATTACAATCCTAATAAATATACTGGTAGCACTATACATCATGAAATATAACAGAGAAAAAGATCCTACCCTCTCCTAGGCAAACTTTCTTAAAGACCTTATTATAGGAGACAGAATGTAATGTTAACGGGAAAGGACAGAACTTTAAGGACATGGGGAAGATAATGTGTGAAATCATCTGGAAAAGCTTTGTATAAGTTACTTTGGTTTAGGTTTATTTTATTTTACTTTTATTTTTTTATTTTTCAAAATATTACAGATGTCTCTTTTTCCCCCCTTTGAATTCTTCCACCCCAACCCATTTCCCTCCCCAGTCCTTCACCACACCATTGTCTGTATCCTTGGGTTATGCATATATACATATAAATTCTTTGGTAAATCTCTCCCCCTCCACCCAACTGTCCCGACCTTCCCTCTGAGATTTGTCAGTCTAATCCATGCTTCCATGTCATTAAATCTATTCTGTTCATCAGTTTATTAAGTTCTTTAGATTCCACGTATAAGCGAGATCATGTGATGTTTGTCTTTCTCTGCCTGGCTTATTTCGCTTAGCATAATTTTCTCCAGGTCCATCCATACTGTCCCAAAGGGTATGAGATCCTTCTTTTTTACAGCTACGTAGTATTCCATGGTGTAAATGTCCCACAGCTTTTTTATCCACTCATCTCCTGATGGGCACTTGGGCTGTTTCCAGATCTTAGCTATTGTAAATTGTGCTGCTATGAACATAGGGGTGCATATATTCTTCCTGATTAGTGTTTCAGGATTCTTAGGATATATTCCTAGAAGTAGGATCACAAATGCAGCTTGCTCCTACATTGTCACCAGGGATCATAAAGTCAATAAAACCTTCAAAGAGTCTTCAAGCCTGATAGACTTCTGTCTTCTCTATGCTATCCTGGGATCTTAAGTTCTTCCACCTTTCATACTAGCATTTTCTCATATTCAATACTACACTCTTAATATTTCAAGTGTGATACTCATCTCTCAAAGATATTGCAAAATTAATGAGTTCAGATTTGGGGATTAATTACATCTTTCAGTCAGATTTTAGAGAGTTAGACTCCCTGATTTCTTTAAAGATACTGTCTGCCCTTTTGTATATTAAAGAATCTTTCTCTATCAAAGGCAGTATGAGGGTGACATCAGAAGAGAACTTGATTTCAAAGTATCTGGAATACAAACAGCTACAGCAGCTTTTGGAGTTCCCGTAGGAGGTGGCCAATATATACCTATTGATGATAAAATTTATAACACAAAGTCAAATGGCATCTATCACCATTTACTCTTTGGGATTGCAAATTAAGAGCAGAATATCCTTTATAGATCGCTCATAGAATCTACTGAAATAAGCTTGTACTTGCTTAAGCTGTGTCTCTTCAGTGGTTTTATTTCCTACTACCCTGGAGGAAATAAAACTGCTTAAAAGATTAACAGAGACTACATTTTACAATCCTTTGGCAGAGACAATACTATGTATTTACCAAACCACATCCTTTCTTGCTGGAAAATAGGGATTACTCATATTGCTTTCAGCACCAAGGACAATGCCTTGAGCACAAAATACATTTTACATTCAATAAAAGCTTGTAGAATGATAAATTTGTTAATAGATGCAGAGGCTATCCTCAGGCAAACTAATCCCAGAAGCCTTGTTTTTGACTGAAACAATTATTGCCCTGCTTTATTCCCTCTGGTATCCAGGGCTCTGTGTTTCCTTTAACTATCCCCTGTGAAAATCTAGTCTTGGGGGGTGAAAAAATATCTTCCCTACTCTATACACTAAGGAATAAAATTAGTGTTTCTCAAACTATCTATGACAAAGGACTCACTGAAGACCAGGACTTTTGAAAAATGCAAAACAAACAAATACTAGAAAATTAAATTTAAAAATCAAAGATATAAAAATACAAGTCCTAATTATTTATTATTGGCTTTAAAAGACTTAAAATTACATTTCAAGAAATAAAAGCAAACATAATGTAGGAAAAAATAAGCATCACAGACTGGCCCAACCTGCAGACTACACTTTGCCAAACACTGGCATAAATTACTAAGAAACAAAATCTTGCCTTGTGGGCATTTCCATTTCCATTAACACAATACGTAGGCAGAAGGAGAGATGCCTTTGTTTTAGAATCCCAGGTATCGGCTAAGTGGAAAGTGCAGGCTGGGGCGTGGGGAACTTCCCAGGCCTCTCAGAAGTCAGCAGGCACAGGTCCAGGCCTGTGCTCAGGATTACAGGGTTGCCAGGGCATGACCAGCACACATAGGTCCAGAAAGAAAAACATCAGCAGCCAAAATTTGACAGAATTTTCACACTTCAGCCACAGCAAACTCCGAAGCCCCTCATCTGAAGCAATGTGGGTCCTGACTTGAAAATTGCTTTCATTGAACAGGCCGCAACATTAAGATCCTCTTGTCCTGACTTACATTCCCACCAGCAAAATAAGTCAGATGGAAAAGGAGAGGATCCATATGACTTATTCACATGTGGGGCATAAAACAGAAAGCAACAAATTAACAAGTAAGACAAACGCATAGACGGACAACAGAGGGTGGGTTACCAGAGGGGGGGGTGGGGGGATGAAGAGGGGAGAGGGGTAATTATATGGGGATGAAGGGGGACTAGAGTGGTGAGTGGTGAGCACACAGTGCAGTATACAGACGGTACAGAATTGTACACTTGAAACTTACGTAATGTTATTAACCAATGTCACCCCGATAACTTAATAATAAAAAAGACCTTGTTGCCAAATGCTAGTAACATGTGAAGGTACCAAAGGTTTAAAATGTAGACATTTTTAAGTGTAAAATTAAGCCCAGTTAAGCATTTCTACTCAGTAGCAGATGTACTTGCTACCATATGGGAAGGGAGTTAACAGAAAACTAAGATTAACATTACCAGTAAGAAACAAAAACAAGACTTTAAAATTAAATAAATGGGTCACTTGGAGGCCAATTGAGAGATTCTTAATAAAGATTGTAGGATGTGTTAAACATTAGACTGTATGAAGATAATGTTTGTAACTTTAATATGACAATTTTATGTGAGGAGAAACATCATGGGCTTTGACTTATTTTTTATTGGCACCGTTCTAGAATTATAATTCCAGCATCCTGACTTTGAGATCTTCGCCTTGGATTAAACTGGTGAGAGGACTAGAAAACAGTACACATCAGTACATTGTTCATAAAATCGTGGAACAGGGAAGGTTTGTATTCCCTCCTGCTTCCCCATTTCAGCACCTATGGCAGAGTTTGGAACCCTCCTAATAATGTCCTGTATTTCAGGTCCTCCATGTGACCATTGACTGTCTAGGGTTTCCATCCCTGTCCTACAGTCTTCCCTCCCTGCAGTTTTATAAGCTATTTCTATTCTGGTGATTTATTTTCAGCTTGTAAAACTGACTCTGCCATTATGCAGTCAAATTGGAGAGCCTCTACTTCATGGCTGGGTCTCGTGACCAGGAGACTGTGTCTTTGGCCAGTCTCTGGTAGGGAAGAAAAAAAGAGCCCTGGAGACAATTATTCCACTGATTTCAACTATAAACCCTATTTTGTCTGAGTTGTCTGAATGATGAGTATTCTGTGAAAATTCTGGTGCGATAGACCTGCAAATACTGCAGCTAACTAGTGGCAAGTACAGGCCGCTGCAGCGGGACTTCCCAGGCCCAGCCAACATACCCCCAAAGGCTCAAATCTAACAAAACACACGTAATAGGACAATTGAATAATGATTTAAGTATGGGGAAGAGGAAGAAAATCTCAAGCATGAAGATGCTGTAGAGGTCGTAAATATGCTTAAGTAATATCGTACTAACTTAAACAGGGGTCACTGATAAGAAACGTATTACCAACCCCTCAAAAGGCAATTACTAACAGCATGTTCAGAAATAAAGTGTGAAGACAGAAGAAGCATAAAATGTGGCCTCCAACCCCAAGGAGTTGTTTGCAATTTGGTCCAGATGAAAAGATATGAAGTAAGAAAATACACATTTGAGAGACCAAATGTGATACAAACTCTATGTCCATATTGTTCAACACAGCGTTCACTAGCCACATCAAGCACCTGAAATGCGGCCAGTCCAAACTGGGATGTGCTGTAAGCATAAAATGTAAACCAAGTTTCTAAGACTTTTTTAAAAATGAAAATATCTCCTTAATAATTTTAAATTGATCATATGTAGAAATACAAATATTTTAGAAATATTAAAATAAAATATATTATTAAAATTTATTTTATCTGTGTTTAGAAAATATAAAAGTATACACATGGTTTGCATTTTATTTCTATTAGATAACATGGCTTTAAAAACTGTATTTCAGAAGAGTGGGAGCTCAGTAAAGAAGGGAGTAGTCTAGGTCCCCTGCAAGAAGTAGACCTTGAATAGGTCTTACTGAACTTGGAGAGGCAGAGAGAGTAAAAGGAAAGTGAAATCTGGAAAATGCATTGATGGGAGGAAAATGGGGGAGAACATCAGTAAAGGGACAGAGGGAGTGGAAGATGCAGTGTGGAGGCGATTACAGAGAACAACCTGACAGGGATGGGGGAGGAAGACGGAGGATGCAGAGACGGAATCTTTGAAGCCAGCAGAGGTCTGTGGGCTCTTCAGAAGTTAAGGCAGCCCTTGAAGGGGCTTGAGTTAGGGGGGTTATGGATAAAAGCTGAAGTTTGGGAAGAAAATTCTAGCATTGAGGTACTTAAACCTCTCGTCACATTATAAAGTTCTTATGTAATCATTAAATTCAGATTTGCAACGCTACAAAACAGTACAGCTCAGCCACCCAATTCAGTAAGAAATAAAAGCACATTCTTACACATCCAACTAACCTGGGCCTTTCATCAAAGTCTTTTTTCTCTTGTCATTTTCACATGCCATGGTATAGATATGCTGTAATTTCTAATAGGGAGGGGAATAAGAGATGGAAACCAAAGTTTGAAAGAGTCTTGGAAAAGCTTTCAGAAGATGCTGAGTTAAGAGTCCCCTTTTGTTGTCTGTGGAAAAGATGCCTTTTCTTTAAAGCTCTTTGGAATGTTGAAGTGTGCATTGATAAACATCAATTCCTTTTAAATCATAATATTTGCCAGTTTGTCTTCTATCTTACCCCTTATGTTGGTCCAGAATGTGATTGTCACAATATCTGGGTGAAGAAGATTGTGAAATGTGGTCATAAAATAAGTGATTATTTCTAAACTCATCTTAGTCACATTGTAATGCTCCACAAAGCACCTTTCTCGGGGCTACGTTTCATTTTAATTGATCCCATCAGCACCATATCTGTATCTTGAGTAACTTCACAATACCCTCTATTTCAAGAGAAACCAATCAAGTTATGGGTTTGCTAGTAATAAAAATTACTGAGGAGCAGTTTGCAGAAGATAAGAGTAATGCAAATTCTAAAGAGAAGTAATAAGAGAAATAATGAGCATCTTCCTCGCTTTTTGTAAGTGAGCAATTCCGAGCTCCCTGAAGCAACACTTAACCTATTGTGTTAAACGATAATGGACAAATATGGGAAATGTCAATGTCAGCTTTTAGACTCTGTTGGCACAAAATGTCATTTAAAAGTTAAGTTCTCCAGAGTATTCCTTGTCAGGCTGCTTTCTATAGTATTCTTTCCTGCTAGCACAGAGCCTTAAATCGCAGAATAATTTTGCTCCTGTTTTAATGATTTGATTACTGGTTCATTCCAGAGTGTGAGCTAGAAAAGAGGGAAGTGTCAGAAATAGACTTTTGAGTCCCATAATTTTCCGCTACGTCACTATTGGTAGCACTTCCCACTGCCAAACTATTTGCAAAGCCTAGTAAGTGAACATTCAGCAAGCTGCCATGGAGACTTCAGCCCTGACCAAAGCACAGGCGTCACACATTCTTCCTTCACCCCAGCCTCCTTGAGCGTGCATCTGCTAAACCTTTATGACATATCACAGAGTGAGGAAAGTGAGAGGCCAGCAGCCCTAACCACACAGGCAGCTCTTCTCTCTCTCCAAACAAGAAGAATTAGTTGGACTGGAAGGTGGGTTCCTTGGGGTGGGGGAGAGTGAGAAAGAGGTGACAGAATCAGAAGAGCCTGAGAGGCTTTCCTTTAAGGAGACTGTTTTAGGATGGAAAATAAGACTTAATGCATGTGATTTATGTGAAGTGACTCCAAAGGCTATCCTTTAAAATTGAAGGAGGAATAAAAAGCTTCCCAGATAAGAAAATGCTACAGGAGTTCATTACCACCTAACCAATAGTACAAGAAATATTAAAGAAAATTCTTTAAGAAGAAGAAAGAAAACAATACAGTGACCACTGATGGACAGCAATGTAAATGTCCAGAGTGACTTCTTGATTTAAAAATTTTATTTTTTATTTTTAGAGGACACTCTATCAACATCAGACCAACTCTAGCCATTGTCATCTGTTGATATCATCCTCAAATGGGGCTAACATGATTCCTGAATTCTAACATACACATTTTATTTGCATTGCAGTCATTTCTTTTTGTAACTATTAAAAAAAAACATTAAAATCGTTTGTTAGGAAAAATGCATTTGAACAAGAAACCAAGCTGGTAGAAAGAAGCATAAAAATAATCAAAAGAATGCTACTATGTCCCAAAGGTTAGAGTCACCTTACTATTAAGAGAGAAAGGCTAGATCAAGGAGAATCAGATAATTCACAGATTGAATATTCCAGTGCTCATTTATCTTTATTTTTAATAATTCCATTTTTGTGCATGTGTTAGATCCCAAGGCCATGATGTTACTCTTCATGCTGACTTCTCATGTAAATTACAAATAAGTTTTTATGATAATGATTTATGGGGTTAGCTATTTCTCTTTCTGACAGAGAGTTACCTACAAAGAAACAATTATTCTACTTCTGAGATGGGATGTCATGAAAGGAATGGTTTCCAGATGCTTTGAATAAAAAATGATTACAGAATATATGCAACATAAAATTCCAAAGCAGGCAAAACTAATCCTGGAAGCAGTCAAATAGTGGCTACTTTTGGTGAGAAGAGAGAGGGAGTGATAGAGAAGGGACTCCAAGGTCCCTCCTGGGGCGGGGGAGGCTGGAAATGTTCTTTTTCCTGACCTGGATGGTGATCTCACAGGTGGGTTTACTTTGTGATAAGTCAGGGTGCTGTGCACCTATGAATTGTGCATTCTTCAGTACTTGTGCTCTATTCTTCAATTTAAAAAGAATTTTACAAAATAAATGCAACTGATATAGGACTTCTTATAAAATATTATTTGTTGACAAAAATGGGGAAATTTACTCTGCCTTCAGGCTTTAATATTATATTGACTAGGAGGTGAATGTTGATCCTAAGAACATTAATCCTGATGTTCTCTCCAGTCATTATGTTTTCTGGCATTATCAGAATAGAATATCTCTCTATATAAATGACAATCTTTGGTCATTCTCAAAGAATAGCATGACACATGAAAATCAGAAATATTGATCTTGCGTTGTATAATGATGTTGCTATTGATGTGAAATAGTTTCTATAAAATTGTAGACTTGCTGTTCTAATACACATAACTGGTCCTGGAAGATAACCACAACTAGGAATTATTTCTTTCAGTAAGCAGGGTAGTTTAGGGGTATGGATGCCGGGATTCCTCATTCTCAGGTTACCCATGTTACTGAGGACCAGGCAATAAGTACTATCCTCTTCCTGCCCCCACACAGAACAGGGAATATCCAGTAAATGGGGCTTATGAGCAAGGGCGATAAGAAATACATGGATCAGCAAACAAAAGTCCTGTACCAGATGGATTTACAGGTGAGTTTTACCAAACATTCGTAGAAGAATTAACACCTATTCTATTCAAACTATTCCAGAATATTCAAAAGGAGGGAAAACTCCCAAACTCTTTTAATGAAGCCAGCATCATCCTAATCCCAAAACCAGATAAAGACACTACAAAGAAAGAAAATTATAGGCCAATATCCCTGATGAACATAGATGCTAAAATCCTCACTAAAATACTAGTAAACCGGATCCAGCAGTACATTAAAAAGATCATACACCACAACCAAGTGGGATTTATTCCAGGGATGCAAGGCTGGTATAATATTCACAAATCAATAAATGTGATACATCACATAAACAAAATGAAGGACAGAAATCATAGATCATATCAATAGATGCAGAAAAAGCGTTCAACAAAATCTAGCACCCATTTCCGATAAAAACTCTCAGCAAAGTAGGAACAGAGGGATCATACCTCAACATAATAAAGACCATATATGACAAACCTACAGCCAACATCATACTCAATGGCAAAAACTAAAACCATTTCCCTTAAAAACAGGAACAAGACAGGGTTGTCTGCTTTTATCACTCTTATTCAACATAGTACTGGAAGTCCTTGCCACAGCCATCAGACAGGAAGAAAACATAAAAGATATTCAAATTGGAAAGGAGGAAGTAAAACTGTTATTATTTGCAGATGACATGATATTGTACATAGAAAATCTTAAAGACTCCATCAAAGTATTACTAGATTTCATAAACGAATTTGGCAAGGTAGCTGGATACAAAATCAGCATCTGGAAATCAATAGCATTCTTTTACATCAACAATGAACTTTCAGAGAGAGAAACTAAAAACAAAATCCCATTTACCATTGCAACCAAACAATAAGATACCTAGGAATAAACTTAACCAAGGATGTAAAAGACCTGCACTCAGAAAACTACGGGACACTGAAAAAAGAAATAGAGGAAGATTTAAACAAGCGGAAGAATATACCATACTCATGGATTGGGAAAATTAATATCATTAAAATGTCCATACTACCCAAAGCAATCTATAAATTCAATGCAATTCCTATTAAAATACCAACAGCAGCCCGGCCAGGCGTGGCTCAGTGGTTGAGCGTTGACCTAGGATCCAGGCGATCGGGGTTCGATTCCCGGTCAGGGCACATGCCCAGGTCGTGGGCTCAATCAATGACTCTCTCATCATTGATGTTTCTGTCTCTCTCTCTCCCTCTCCTTTCCTCTCTCTGAAATCAATAAAGATATATTAAAAAATATATATATACCAACAGCATACTTCACAGATGTAGAACAAACATTTCAAAAATTTATATGGAACCAAAAAAGACCCGGAAAAGTTTCAGCCATCTTGAGAAGAAAGAAAAGAGTGGGAGGGATCACTTTACTGAACATCAAACTGTACTACAAAGCCATTGTAATCAAAATGGCCTGGTATTGGTACAACAACAGACATATAGATCAATGGAACAAAACAGAGACCCCAGAAATAGACCCATGCCATTATGGTCAGTTAATATTTGACAAAGGACTCAAGAGCATACAATAGAGTAAAGATAGTGTCTTCAATAAGTGGTGCTGGGAAAATGGACAGATACATGCAAAAGAATGAAACTAGGCCACCAACTTTCACCATACACAAAAATAAACTCAAAATGGATAAAAGACCTAAACGTAAGTCACAAAACCATAAAACTCCTGGAAGAAAACAAAGGCATCCCATGTAAAGTCACAGACATCCCATGTAGTGGAATTTTCACTGATACATCTCCTAGGGCAAGAGAAACAAAAAAATAAATAAATAAACATATGGGACTATATCAAACTAAAAAGCTTCTGCACAGCAAAAGAAAACAGCCTCAGAATACAAAGGAACCCCATGGTCTAGGAAAATATATTTGCCAAAGATGTATCTGATAAGGGGCTAATTTCCAAAGTGTACAAAGAACTCACACTACTCAGCAAGAGGAAGACAAACAACCCAATTAAGAAATGGGCAAAGGACCTGAATAGACACTTCTCCAAAGAGGACATACAGATGGCCAAGAGACACATGAGAAAATGCTCAACGTCGCTAATCATCAGAGAGATGCAAATTAAAACCACAAATGAGGTATCTCTTCACATCTGTAAGAATGGCTCCATCAACAAATCAACAAACAACTCCTGCTGGCAAGGGTGTAGAGAAAGGGGAGTCCTAGTACACTGCTGGTGGGAATGCAGACTGGTGCAGCCACTATGGAAAACAATATGGAGGTTCCTCAAAAAATTAAAATGGAGCTTCCTTTTGACCCAGTGATCCCACTTCTAGGAATATATCCTAAGAATCCTGAAACACTAATCAGAAAGAATATATGCACCCCTATGTTCACAGCAGCGCAGTTTACAATAGCTAAGATCTGGAAATAGTCCAAGTGCCCACCAGTAGATGAGTGGATAAAAAAGCTGTGGGACATTTACACCATGGAATACTATGCAGCTGTAAAGAAGAAGGTTCTTGTACCCTTTGGGAGGGTATGGATAGATCTGGAGAAAATTATGCTAAGTGAAATAAGCCAGGCAGAGAAAGACAGGCATCACATGATCTTGCTTATGTGTGGAATATAAAGAACTTAATAAACTGATGAACAGAATAGATTCAGTGACATGGAGGCATGGATCAGACTAACAAATGTCAGAGGGACGGAGGAGGGTGGGTAGGTGGAGGGGGAGAAAGTAATCAAAGAAGGAAGAATATATGTACCCCGATGTTCATAGCAGCACAGTTCACAATAGCTAAGATCTGGAAACAGCCCAAGTGCCCATCAGGAGATGAGTGGATAAAAAAGCTGTGGGACATTTATACCATGGAATACTACGCAGCTGTAAAGAAGATGAACCTCGTACCCTTTGGGACAGTATGGATGGACCTGGAGAAAATTATGCTGAGTGAAATAAGCCAGGCAGAGAAAGACAAACATCACATGATCTCGCTTGTACGTGAAATCTTAAGAACTTAATAAACTGATGAACAGAATAGATTCAATGACATGGAAGCATAGATGAGGCTGATGAACGTCAGAGGGATGGAGGAGGGCAGGTGGGTGGAGGGGGAGAGAGTAACGAAATAATTTATATGCATATATGCACAACCCAAGGACATGGACAATGGTGGGGAGAGGGACTGGGGAGGTGGATGGGACGGGGTGGAATGGGTCATTGGGGAGATAAAGGGACATTTGTAATATTTTAAACAAAAAGAAAAAAATGGTTAATATTTGTTATGTGTATTTTACCACAATTTCAGATAAAAATTAAAAGAGCTATAAAATATTTCAAACATACAGAAAAGTAAAGCTACTAATACCACCACCTGACCACATTTAAAGCTCCCCCCTCACCCTCTGCATCCCATTCCCCTCCCTCTCCCAAAGTTGGTGTGTATCTGGGTCACGCATAATTTGTCTATTTTTATTCTCCTTCTATATACCCCCATACAATATGTAGTAATATTCTGATATATCTCAAAAACATAATGTTGGAATGGGAAAAAGCAACTTGCAAATGGATGCTATTAATGCAAATTTTAACGGCACACAGAGAATCCCATAGGAACTTCAAGCAGAAGTGACTGTCTCCACATCTAAAGACTAGACCACAAAAGCATGCTGTTCTCAGATTTAAGTTCCTAAAACATTTGAAATAACCTGCCTGCTTCTTGAGGAGCTGTGTCCATATTTCACTCAAGGTCCTACTTTTGTTCCCTTGGCTACTTGGTCAGGTTGCTCACTGGATGCCCCTCCCATTAGGCCTGGCTAAGACCCCCGCCCTCCTCCCAGGTGTGTTTCACTGCCACAGGTGCCTTCATTTCTGGTCTGCCATAACCTAATTGGGGGGGGGGAGCGGGGGGAAGAGAAGGGCTCCAGAGACTTTGAGGATTAACAAATAATTTCAAAAATATGCATTCTTACTTAAGGCTTATGCTAAAACAGTACATAAATAGCTTTATGCATTATGAAAATACATGAACAATTCAGGCATCTAAGAAAGAATCCAATAAAACACCAGAACAAAGACACAAAGCCAAGAACTTGAGTCCTTTTTATGTCAAGAAACTCTTTAAGAAAATTCCAGTAAATACCATTCTTTGAACTTAAATTCTGAAGACTATATTATATGTAATGATAACTTTACATATAATTTCCTTTATACTCCTTCCCACTTCAAGCATAAGAAAGCAAGTTACCTGGTCAGTAGCAACATTATTTTACTTTTTCTATTTACTCTCAAGTCAACCAGTGTGTGACCTGGACGGCACATTCCTGGTGAAGGAAAAATTATTTCACTTTTGTGAAATAGATAGATTAGATCTTCAATTTTAATGAAGTAAATTAATTTTTGGAAGAGACTGTAGTACTCTGTATAAGGACATCTTTTAGTTTTACAAGGTAACTCTATGAATACAAGAGCATTGGTAAGCAAAAGCAAGGCTGATCGTGGTTTTGCCTGTATCCAGCCATCATCATTTTTCTATCAGGCGTCCTCATTTCCCTTGCATGTATCTCAGACAATGTAGCTCACTGCTTTCTGAAAATATAAAGACCTTTGACTTTGAGTACCTGGATTCAAAAGTCTGTTCCAACACTTTCTAATAATGAGCCCAAAGCTTCTCTGAGGCTCAGCTTCTCATAGTTATAATGAGGTTAATAAAACCTACCTGACATACGCAGGCACCTTGAAAACTTCATTTTAAATGATCTTAAGCAAGAAATACATTATTTTATGAAACACTTGGGGAACGTGACTGCCTGTATGACCTAGGCAAGCCCCAAGCTGGCTGTTGCTTTGGAAGGTCCCGGGTGCAATCCAGGTGATTCTGATACTTGGCATGTGTGAATCTTCCCAATGTATGTTAAATATACTCTTTCCCTTGTCACCCTTTGGTAGCAAAGCCATTAGATGAAAAGACAATCCAATACAAGCTCAAAGCATCTGATGTCTGTCCCTCCCACACCCTAGGCTCAAACAGCCTTTGGTGCATACATTTCTAAATTACCAAACAGGCTGCTGAGAGGTGAGTCAAGAGGGGGTCTCCATCGGATGACGCCATCCCCTCAGAACAGTGTTTCAGAAATTAGGTGTTGCTGTTGCCATGCTCAAGCCCATGCTGATTTGTACACACCACATGTTTAATCTACCTTAAATCTCAGTCATTAAAATTAGCATGCTTTAGACATATATTTTAAAAGTAACAATGCACAGCTCTTTGCCCCCCCCCCCCCGCCCCTTACTGCTGAAGTTTTCTTAAAGGGAAAAATTAAACTTTTATTTTTTAGTGGCACTATCATTTTTTCAGTCCTAAAGATAATTAACAGACCATTAGGACCTAACAGCATGACCAAGTTTTAAGAGTAATATGATAGCAACAGAAAATGGAGTCTTCTAGTCATCTCCCCAGTGTGCCATGTCCACAGACACCAGCCACACCTGCGCTAACAATTGGTCCTCTTGTTATGTTTCCTTTCGTTTTCCCCTGCCTTTTGTGTGCAAAAGACGTGCTTGCAAAGTTCTGTGCTAAAAGATTTTTAAAATAAAAATTGCTTCGAGGCAGGTTCTCGCAAAATATCTGGTACTAGCTCAAGAAACCATTATCTAACCATCAGAAATCTTGATTAAAGGTGCTTCGTGGACTTTGAGGTGTTTTGTTTTTGTTGTGTTTTGGCAAGGCCTGCTTCACATACGCTGGCTTCTTGGGCACTGCTTTGCCTTCTCACGGAGACAACAGTGGGGTGTATGGAAAGAGGTCAGACCCTGCCCCCTCTTGGTCCTTCTACCAACCTCTTTTGGATACCGTAGTGTGCAGAGCAAGGGACTTTTTAAAAGTGTTAAAGCAAGGAAAGAAGTAGCAGAGCTTTAACTGTTTTGTACTTAGCAGCTGTAGGTGTGTGAGGTAGTTGGTGATGAGTAGTTAGTAACCTGATTTCACGGAAAGAAATCCAGCCAGACTGTGTGACAGTTAGCCACCACAAAAAGCAACAAACAAACAAACCCTACCTGGCATGGAACTGGGCGGGTGAGAGGTAACGTACGTGAAGCACCGAGCACAGTGCCAGGCATATCATAGTTACGACTGAGGTTTAACAGAGAACTCTTTTTAAACCATTTCATGAAGATTAAATAGAGGTTAGGGATAAACACAAAGAATCTGTTGATTTGGTTTGTGTTGGTTTTGTGTTGGTTTGTTGGTTTGTTTCTTATTTTGCTGATTTGATTAGTTGTTTTCTCTGAATTAACAAAATCGGTCTACTGGTTTAGAAATTAATATGGTCACAGCTATTCACAATCAATCCATATTTATGTATTTCTACTGGGAGAATTTCTGGAAAAAAATATGAAGTTGGATTCCTCACTTCACACTATACACCAGGATGAACTCCAAATGGATCACAGATCCATTTGAAATATAAAAGAACTATATAGGAAATATAGAAAACTTTTTATAACCTTGGAGTAGGAAAGACCTGTCCAACTAACTCATAATTCAGATGTTATAAAACAAGAAAAGATCAACCAAATTTAACTACATAAAATAATACTAAAAAAAAAACTCAGGCAAAACCAAAAGGCGAAATACTGGGAAATAATTTGCTCATTCTACAGACAAAGGGCTAATCTCCATAACATGTAGCACGCTGCTGGAAATGAAAAAAAAAAAGAAAGAAAGAAAGACCAATAATCCAATAGAAAAAAATGGGCAAACTATAAGATGGGGGGAAAAAAGAAAATACAAATGATCCTTACACATATAAGATTTCAATTGGAGTCGTGATAAAAGCAATGCAAAGAGAATAGCAAACTAAGTTAGAATATCTCACCTATCAAATTTGCAAACATCCAAAAGTTTAATTAAACATTTGGTTAGCAAATTTGTGGGGAAATCTGGACTCTTCACACACTCCCAGGAGAGCGAAAATGATACATCTATGGAGGAAATTTGAAAATATCTTTAAAAATTATAAACCCAATTATCTTGGCAATCCTACTTCTGGGGGTTTATCTTAAGGATATACCTGCACACTTATAATACAAGGTATGTATCAGGTTCTTCATCACAGAAGTATTTGCAATAGCAACAACCTGGAAGCAACTGACATGTCCATCTAAAGAGGACTGGTTCTAAAACTATGCTTAGCCACAGAATGGAATACTCTGCCGCCCTTAAAAAGAATGAAGAAGCCCTCCATGTATTGCCAGAGAAGGAACACAGAGAGTTGAGTAAAAAGTATGTAAAACTGGCTGCAGAGTATGAGACCTTTTGTCTAAGAAAGGAAGGTGATATGAGTACATATTTATATTTGCTTGCATTTATATAAAGAGGTACTAGAGAGACACAAAAATTGAATAGAAGAAAGTGGTTTCCTGCAGAGGGTAAGAGGCATAGAGTGGATGAGGACCGGGGTGGGAGCCAGACTTTCCAGTGTATTCATTGCAAGTTGCTGTGGCTCTTCAGTGTCTTCTGTGATTCCATATAAATTTCTGGAATATTTGTTCCAGTTCTGTGAAGTACACCATTGGTACCTTCACAGGAATTACATTGCTTTGGGCAGTATGGACATCTTAATGATGTTCATTCTTCCTATCCATGGACAGGGCATATGCTTCCACTTATATATGTATCTTCCTCAACTTCTTTCTTCATTGTCTTATAATTTTCAAAGTACAGGTGTTTTACATGCTTTGTTAAATTTATGCCAAAATTATTTATTTATTTTGATTCAATTTTAAATGGGATTGTTTTCTTAGTTTCCCCTTCTGAAAGTTCATTATAGGTCATATAAATGCAACTGATTTCTGGATATTTATTTTGGATCCTGCTGCTTCACTAAATTCAGTTATCAGTAGTAGTAGTTTTTTGATAGAATCTTAGGGTGTTCTACATACAGTACCATGCATGTCTGCCTGATGAAATCACATGTATGTGGTCTAACAGGGGAGATCCTGGATGCAGACAATTGGCCCATGTGTCTCATATGAAAGGACCCCTGAGGTCTTTATGTGTCAGCACCCAGAGACCCCTGCACCCACTTTAGCAGCTGCTCAGCTTGCCTCGTCCATGTAGACCAGGATTCGTGGATCCCATCCCCTCTCCTTGGACATTAGTGTTTTATTCATTTCCTGACTGTTTCATCAGTGCTCTGATGGGTAGTCTCAAAATTACATTTTGAACAATTGTGCAAGAATTTCTGTGGGTGACCTCCTGGGCAAGCACTGCCAGGTACACAGGGGGCACCTGTGGACCTCTGACGGATCCTGCACACTGTCCTCGCAGAGCAGGGGCCTCACCCCTGTCTCTCCAGGGACCTGCTGGGGCCTCTGCTGCCTCACATTGTCCCCAGGGCTGGTCACCACCAGACCAGAGGCCTGCCAGTCTGATGGTGAAGGTGCTCTCCCCCTAGTGCTGACAGTGGGTGTGTCCCCATCAGGGAGGTCGGGCCTCTCTCATGTGTACTGGTGTGTGCACTGCCTCTCATTGGAAGTGCATGTGTTTGCCCTCTGTCCCTTCAGAAAACACCGACTTTCCAGAGTTTTCTAATCCACAGGGATGTGAAACCTTTCTCTGGCCTTGGGTTGTGAGGAATGTTTTCCAGCTTGCAGTTTGTCTTTCCAGATTTCTGCACTTTTCTTGTTTTTGTTTTGGGGACAGGAAGAGCCAACCATTGCCTGACTGGCTCCTGGCCCTGGAGTCACCCTTAGCACAGAGACGTCTACCCTGAGGTTATGCTCACACTTACTCAGAGGGCTTCTTCTTTTTTGACATTTGATGTGTAATCTATCTAGGATTTCCCTTCCAAATAACAAAAATGCTATTTCAGATAAAAATAAAATACGTGAGCAGACACAACACGGGACCTATTGTAAGATTCCATTTATAGGGAATGTTCAGAACAGGTAAAGGAGCAGAGACAGAAAGCAGATCAGGGGTTGCCAGGGGCTGAGGAGTGGGAAGTGAGCACTCTTGGTGCAGGGTTTCCTTTTGGGTGATGGGACATCCTGCAACCAGATAGTGGTGATGCTTGCACAGCATCCTGAATGTACTTCATGCTCAGGAATGGCACCATTTAAAATACAAACAATTTTATTTATTACTCATTTATATTGTAGATAAATAAGGGCTAAAATCTTAAAAAAGAAAATAATAAAAGCAGCCCCCAAAAAACAACCCCAAAGAAGAAACATAAGAAAATACGAAACCAAAGTACACCTTGGAGAAAAACAAAACTCTACAATTGAATAAAGTAAGTCAAAAAGTTTAGTGAGTGTGTGTAAAGGCTCTTCTTTGAGTAGCCCTGGTGCCTCTTCCAGGGGCAGCTCCTCCTGTGTTGCAGGAACCAGGGCAGATTCCGAGGATGGTTCTTCAGCCACGGTTGGTGGGGCATCACTTATATCAGCAGATGGTGTACAGGCCAGCCCTGGCTCCTGAGCTGCAGCTGGAGCAGCTGCTGGAGGTGGCCTGACAGCTGGAGGTAGGCACCCCTCCAGCTCTGCATTGGGGTCCTCAGGGTGGACATCAGGTGTTATAGCAAGATCGGCCTCTACCTCCTGGGCTGGTGCTGGAGTTTGGAGAGAAGAAAAGATCACCCACATGCCTGCATGTCCATGTCTCCCCGCAAAGACAGAACACAGCCACAGCCCACGACCCACCACCAGGGGATACCCTCCCCACTGGCAGTCCAGCAGATGGGTGGTCTGAGGCTGGTGTTTGCTCCTGGCGAGCCTCTGGGGGTGCTCCCTTTGTGCCTGGCCCTACTCCCTCCCCATAAATTCACATGCACCTCCCCCACCCATCCCACCCCCACCCCCACCTCCCCCACCTTCTCACCCTTAGGCTCTGCCTCCTTGGGCTCCAGGGCACCCTGCCTGGTTTGTTTAACATCAGCACTGTGCTTCAGGTTGGAGTCAACATTTGTGAGCTGCCTGCTGAGTCTGAGCTCCTTCAGGGTGGGATGCTTGAGGACCCTGGGCAGCTTTGGCAGAGGAAACCTCCTGCGAGCCATGGGCCCTGGTTCCCCAGACCCCCAGGTGTCCACACTCACTTCAGGCCTGCTCTGGCCCTCAGTGGTGTGGCTCACCGGCCCCTCACAGGTGGACATGGGGCGGGGGTCTTTGTTGGCCAGCTGCAGCTCCTCCATGACCTGGGTTGATCTCTGTAATGACAGTGACCAGAGCCGGTTGAGAGGCCTCAAGCCGTGCCTGGCCCTAGTCACTGCTGCTTCTGCCCACTGGACCTTCTGCTCCCGGATCAGGCCCAGCCCTGTGTCTACACAGACCTCCTCCCAGGGGAAATGAGATTCACCTCCAGGGCTCGGGATAAACCTTGGGCAGAGGGGGCCGCCCACAGTCCACATCCACCCAGCCAGCCTCGACCTAGGGTGCGAACATGACAGGCCCGGCAGGCTTCTGACACCCCCACCTGCAACCTGTTTCTTCTCTAGGCAGGCCCTTCCCATAGGAACCCCCATTCTACACACACACACACAGAGGGAACATAGGGCTGGTTGAGGTGGGATCAGAGTGGTGGCCTGGCCCAAACAAAACCATTCTGGGCCTCCCTGTGTTACCTCTGTGTGCCGCCTTGAAAAGGGCCACAGTCGTCTGGGCTGAGTCCGGATGCCCTGGCGGCCTTGGCGGAACACACCCTCCCCACTGCCTCTTTTGAGGCCTCGGCCCCGGGACAGTGGCAGACAGCACGGAAACATGGTG
Organism: Miniopterus schreibersii; assembly: GCF_964146895.1. Lineage (NCBI taxonomy): Eukaryota > Metazoa > Chordata > Mammalia > Chiroptera > Miniopteridae > Miniopterus > Miniopterus schreibersii. The sequence goes on along the minus strand of NC_138111.1, from coordinate 61,122,787 downwards.
TCCTCTCCAACGTCTCGGTCCAAGTGAGATGGGAAGGGGCAGTTACGGAGTGCGGCTGCCCGGTTACCAGGGTTCCAAGTTCTGTTGGGCTCCATCGTCAGGACGTGATGTCGCTGCCTGGGTCCCTGGGTCCCCTGCCCCGAACATCTCAGACAGGAGCAGTGACCTCACTTCCAGAAAACTGCAGTGACCTCACGTCCTGACGATGGAGCCCAACAGAACTTGGAACCCTGGTAACCGGGCAGCCGCACTCCGTAACTGCCCCTTCCCATCTCACTTGGACCGAGACGTTGGAGAGGACACCATGTTTCCGTGCTGTCTGCCACTGTCCCGGGGCCGAGGCCTCAAAAGAGGCAGTGGGGAGGGTGTGTCCTGCCAAGGCCGCCAGGGCATCCGGACTCAGCCCAGACGACTGTGGCCCTTTTCAAGGCGGCACACAGAGGTAACACAGGGAGGCCCAGAATGGTTTTGTTTGGGCCAGGCCACCACTCTGATCCCACCTCAACCAGCCCTATGTTCCCTCTGTGTGTGTGTGTGTAGAATGGGGGTTCCTATGGGAAGGGCCTGCCTAGAGAAGAAACAGGTTGCAGGTGGGGGTGTCAGAAGCCTGCCGGGCCTGTCATGTTCGCACCCTAGGTCGAGGCTGGCTGGGTGGATGTGGACTGTGGGCGGCCCCCTCTGCCCAAGGTTTATCCCGAGCCCTGGAGGTGAATCTCATTTCCCCTGGGAGGAGGTCTGTGTAGACACAGGGCTGGGCCTGATCCGGGAGCAGAAGGTCCAGTGGGCAGAAGCAGCAGTGACTAGGGCCAGGCACGGCTTGAGGCCTCTCAACCGGCTCTGGTCACTGTCATTACAGAGATCAACCCAGGTCATGGAGGAGCTGCAGCTGGCCAACAAAGACCCCCGCCCCATGTCCACCTGTGAGGGGCCGGTGAGCCACACCACTGAGGGCCAGAGCAGGCCTGAAGTGAGTGTGGACACCTGGGGGTCTGGGGAACCAGGGCCCATGGCTCGCAGGAGGTTTCCTCTGCCAAAGCTGCCCAGGGTCCTCAAGCATCCCACCCTGAAGGAGCTCAGACTCAGCAGGCAGCTCACAAATGTTGACTCCAACCTGAAGCACAGTGCTGATGTTAAACAAACCAGGCAGGGTGCCCTGGAGCCCAAGGAGGCAGAGCCTAAGGGTGAGAAGGTGGGGGAGGTGGGGGTGGGGGTGGGATGGGTGGGGGAGGTGCATGTGAATTTATGGGGAGGGAGTAGGGCCAGGCACAAAGGGAGCACCCCCAGAGGCTCGCCAGGAGCAAACACCAGCCTCAGACCACCCATCTGCTGGACTGCCAGTGGGGAGGGTATCCCCTGGTGGTGGGTCGTGGGCTGTGGCTGTGTTCTGTCTTTGCGGGGAGACATGGACATGCAGGCATGTGGGTGATCTTTTCTTCTCTCCAAACTCCAGCACCAGCCCAGGAGGTAGAGGCCGATCTTGCTATAACACCTGATGTCCACCCTGAGGACCCCAATGCAGAGCTGGAGGGGTGCCTACCTCCAGCTGTCAGGCCACCTCCAGCAGCTGCTCCAGCTGCAGCTCAGGAGCCAGGGCTGGCCTGTACACCATCTGCTGATATAAGTGATGCCCCACCAACCGTGGCTGAAGAACCATCCTCGGAATCTGCCCTGGTTCCTGCAACACAGGAGGAGCTGCCCCTGGAAGAGGCACCAGGGCTACTCAAAGAAGAGCCTTTACACACACTCACTAAACTTTTTGACTTACTTTATTCAATTGTAGAGTTTTGTTTTTCTCCAAGGTGTACTTTGGTTTCGTATTTTCTTATGTTTCTTCTTTGGGGTTGTTTTTTGGGGGCTGCTTTTATTATTTTCTTTTTTAAGATTTTAGCCCTTATTTATCTACAATATAAATGAGTAATAAATAAAATTGTTTGTATTTTAAATGGTGCCATTCCTGAGCATGAAGTACATTCAGGATGCTGTGCAAGCATCACCACTATCTGGTTGCAGGATGTCCCATCACCCAAAAGGAAACCCTGCACCAAGAGTGCTCACTTCCCACTCCTCAGCCCCTGGCAACCCCTGATCTGCTTTCTGTCTCTGCTCCTTTACCTGTTCTGAACATTCCCTATAAATGGAATCTTACAATAGGTCCCGTGTTGTGTCTGCTCACGTATTTTATTTTTATCTGAAATAGCATTTTTGTTATTTGGAAGGGAAATCCTAGATAGATTACACATCAAATGTCAAAAAAGAAGAAGCCCTCTGAGTAAGTGTGAGCATAACCTCAGGGTAGACGTCTCTGTGCTAAGGGTGACTCCAGGGCCAGGAGCCAGTCAGGCAATGGTTGGCTCTTCCTGTCCCCAAAACAAAAACAAGAAAAGTGCAGAAATCTGGAAAGACAAACTGCAAGCTGGAAAACATTCCTCACAACCCAAGGCCAGAGAAAGGTTTCACATCCCTGTGGATTAGAAAACTCTGGAAAGTCGGTGTTTTCTGAAGGGACAGAGGGCAAACACATGCACTTCCAATGAGAGGCAGTGCACACACCAGTACACATGAGAGAGGCCCGACCTCCCTGATGGGGACACACCCACTGTCAGCACTAGGGGGAGAGCACCTTCACCATCAGACTGGCAGGCCTCTGGTCTGGTGGTGACCAGCCCTGGGGACAATGTGAGGCAGCAGAGGCCCCAGCAGGTCCCTGGAGAGACAGGGGTGAGGCCCCTGCTCTGCGAGGACAGTGTGCAGGATCCGTCAGAGGTCCACAGGTGCCCCCTGTGTACCTGGCAGTGCTTGCCCAGGAGGTCACCCACAGAAATTCTTGCACAATTGTTCAAAATGTAATTTTGAGACTACCCATCAGAGCACTGATGAAACAGTCAGGAAATGAATAAAACACTAATGTCCAAGGAGAGGGGATGGGATCCACGAATCCTGGTCTACATGGACGAGGCAAGCTGAGCAGCTGCTAAAGTGGGTGCAGGGGTCTCTGGGTGCTGACACATAAAGACCTCAGGGGTCCTTTCATATGAGACACATGGGCCAATTGTCTGCATCCAGGATCTCCCCTGTTAGACCACATACATGTGATTTCATCAGGCAGACATGCATGGTACTGTATGTAGAACACCCTAAGATTCTATCAAAAAACTACTACTACTGATAACTGAATTTAGTGAAGCAGCAGGATCCAAAATAAATATCCAGAAATCAGTTGCATTTATATGACCTATAATGAACTTTCAGAAGGGGAAACTAAGAAAACAATCCCATTTAAAATTGAATCAAAATAAATAAATAATTTTGGCATAAATTTAACAAAGCATGTAAAACACCTGTACTTTGAAAATTATAAGACAATGAAGAAAGAAGTTGAGGAAGATACATATATAAGTGGAAGCATATGCCCTGTCCATGGATAGGAAGAATGAACATCATTAAGATGTCCATACTGCCCAAAGCAATGTAATTCCTGTGAAGGTACCAATGGTGTACTTCACAGAACTGGAACAAATATTCCAGAAATTTATATGGAACCACAGAAGACACCGAAGAACCACAGCACCTTAACATGTGAATGTGTTACCTATTCATAAAATTAAACATAAGATATATTTATTAATTACTTGCTATGTAGAAAGCCCCAGGTTCAGTACTACAGTACTTACACTTTTAAACCATTTACAATGAGTATTTTTGGCATCTATATGCTAAACATAGTATTTTACATTGGCTGGTGGCAGTGGGGGAAGAAGGGAACTCATGGTTCATAGGTTGTATTAAAGTAAATTCCCGCCCGGCCAGGTGTAGCTCAGCGGTTGAGCGTCGACCTGGGATCCAGGCGATCGGCGTTCGATTCCTGGTCAGGGCACATGCCCGGGTTGTGGGCTCGATCAATGACTCTCATCATTGATGTTTCTATCTCTCTCTCTCCCTCTCCTTTCCTCTCTCTGAAATCAGTAAAGATAAATTTTAAAAAATTATAATAATAAAATAAAATAAATTCCCCCCTTTGCCTTTGTACCTCCCTCCCTCGGGGCCTAGCAGGGCTATGATCTTAGCAAAGACAGAATACAGGAATAAAAAGATAAATTTCAATAGTGCAGAATAGTACTAAATAAATACCGAAGGAAAAAATGCTCTAGATCAGAAGGGGAAAAAGTTCCATTTAACTACTCCAGAAAGGCTTCAGAGGAAGTAAAGTGGGTCTTAGCCCTGCCGGGCGTGACTCAGCGGTTGAGCATCGACCTAGAATCCAGAAGATCTCGGTTCAATTTCCGGTCAGGGCACATGCCTGCAGGAGGCAGCCGATCAATGACTCTCATCATTGATGTTTCTATCTCTCTCCCCCTCTCCCTTTCTCTCTCTGAAATCAATAAAGATGTATTTAAAAATAAAATAAAATGGGTCTTAGAAATTTTTTCCACAAAGGGTCTTCTACAGAACTTTTTCTGTAGAAAAAGATTTTTTTTTAGAACTGCTCTCATTTTATTGATTTTCTAGAAGGGTGGAGTGAAATGTAGGAAGGACATGACCCATCATTTCTATATTATTTCTATTCATTTCTATTCAATTATCAGAAAGTCAATAGCCTTGCAAAATTAGTTTTTCCTGGTCACCTTAATACTTCCTTAAAATAAAAATAGTATACACAGAAATAAGAGTTGGATTGAAACTCACAATTTAAAAAAAAGTCTCACTTCTTTATTTTATTCCTTTCTAATTGAAAATTGTAACCATCTCAGGAAGCTTTTCTCTTTGTCAGCTTTCACAGACAACTTCCCTGCATGGGCTGGCCAGAATCAGAATTGCAAGTTTCCTTTCCTGTCCAACACCTACAAAGAGGCTTCATTTTATAAATGCTCTTAAGGAGCCAGTGATGAAGAGGGAACACAGCCCTGAAGGAATCATTAGTCACAACTCTTAGGATTGGAACCGCCCCTCTAACAACTCAATGGCCTCTTTGGCACAGCTAGCCATCCTTGACCCTTTACCCACAGAAACGACTGCTGTTGTCATCTTGATGCAGCTATAACTGCCAAGAAGTTCTTAAGGTTGAGCTGGAAAATCTCCTATCTTCAACCGACTGGTTCTACTGGTAGCCTCGGAGCCCAGCAGACAAGACATACTCATCTCAGGAGAGTGAAAGCGGTCGCTCCAGAAGAATCATTCTGCCTTACATTAGCTTGGAGTTAGGATGTGGGGGGTTGGGGTGGAGAAGGGGACTGAATATCATTTTGTTGTTGTTGTTGTTAGTTTGGTTCTAAACAAACTTTTATAACTTTTACATTTAAAATAATTAGGTAACAATATGTAGATTAATTGCAAAATATGATATTACAACATATACTAAATGTACTATTTAATCATCTACTTGACCAAATTCACTTGAAAAATAACATTTTCAACAGCATCTTAAACACATAAAATGATAAGCAGGATAATAATTGTCTGCTAAGCATGCACTGAGGTACTTCCATAGGCCCCGTTATTGTAGAACCAAAGTGTTCCAAGAAACAATTTAGTGCTGTAGTGATAAAAGACAAGCCAAATTCTCTCCCACCAGAGTTATGGCTGCACGTAAATAAGGCATTTGAATACTGTCCCTGGAGAATAAAAACTGTTTTGAATACAGTGCTGTCACCTAAGTTAGTAACACCCCAAGCAAGCTTTATGGCTACGTAAGGAAAGAATTAGCCTACTCATTTGAGATTTCACTGGTTTTTGGAATGCAGAAAGTGACAATGAGGTTGGAAATGGATTGGCTTTGGGGCTTGTTCTGCTTTATAAATAATAATGAACTTTTTCCAACATGAAGTAATATGAAATGGAAAAAAAAATCTGTCCCTGGAGTATAAAATTACCTCATAAGCCAATTTGCATTTCTCCACTCCGAGCACATTCTGCAAGTTCTACTTAGAGAGTGAAAGCTGCTGTATGATAATTAATTTTAACAAGCACTTGGCACACCGCGCTGGACAGTATACAAGCCGCCCTAGACCAAGTGAGAATCTGAACTGCATCTCTTGCGGTGTGCTTTTTCTTCACAGTGACATTATTTAGGTATTTAAAAGCATCTGGACTGCAGCTTCACTTGTTCTTTTTTTTTATTTCGATTTTTTCTTTTATTTCTCCTTGAATACACAAGTAGTTTGTAAAAACTGTTAAGAAATGCGGGAGATAATTGGATCTTGGTGTGCCAACACTAGAAAGGTAGTAGGTATTTGCTATTCATCAAAGGGACCACATGTTTTCTTTTCTTTTCCTCCAGTGTTTAGAAAAGAAATGTGCACATCTCCTGATATAAAATGTGCAGTTCATTAGTGGGAAAGGGGCTGTAGAGTTAGAACCTTATGTCATTTCCCATGCAGTATTCTCATTCTTTTCTTAAAGCAGTTTGGTAAAAGCAAGTGATGTCTTGAGATGTGATCAGCAATGTTCGAGCACTATTTCTCTTTTATATCCCTGAACATGGAACACGGGCAAGCAAATAATGAGCCATTTCTGAGCATAAAGATAAATTCTGAAAGAACTCATACTATGATTTGATAGTAATAACATACCTCTATGCATCTAGTTCAGTGATTTTCAACCGGTGAGCTGCAAGAGTTTTTAAAACATGCAATACCTGACTGTTTAGTCAGAAGCACTGCCCTCTTTTCCCTTAGATTGTCAAATAGAAAAATGACAATAGTCATCACAACAACAGCCATCTGGCATGAATGAACCAAAACTATACCTATCCTATTTTTTTGTCAGATTGGCAAAAAATATATTTTTTAGTGTGCTGCAGAACTTTAGTAGTTTGTTTATGTGTGCCATGAGATGAAAAAGGTTGAAAAATTGCTGATCTAGTTTACTATTCTATTCTAAATTATTTATGCATATTTCTATTTATAATTTATATGAAAAATTTAAAAATCTTCATTATGGCATAAGAGACATTCTGTAATTTCCCAAGCAAGCTACTAAAAAGATGAATAGCTCTCTACATATTTTAAGATGAAAAACAATGGTATGACAATTCATCCCTTTTTACATTTTTGAAAACAGATTTACTGCCTGTGACTCAGTTGCTTGCTCTCACAGAGTTCTAATTAACTTTCGTGACAAAAAGTTGTCAAATTCCAGTACTTCTACAAAAGCAATACTATCTTATCTTTCATAATTAAATTTTGAACCAAAGATTAATGCCATTGGTACAAAAACAGGTTAAAAATAATGTGTCTGAATTTCTCATCATTTTCTCTTGGCAGTATATGAAATGTTTACTTTTATCTATCTAGAAATCTTGATGCTTAAGTGGCTTGTAGTTTGTGTCGCCTAAAAATACAATAACATTCAAATTAAACTTTTCCTTATTAATGTCACTTGAGATCATGTGCCATACTTGGAGCTTAGTAAAATTCTGCAGTCAAATGTATGTTCTGACCTGGCCAGCATGGCTCAGTGGTTAAGCGTCGACCTATGAACCAGGAGGTCATGGTTGGATTCCTGGTCAGGGCACATGCCTGGATTTTGGGCTTGATCCCCAATAGGGGGCATGTAGGAGGCAGGAGATCAATGACTCTCTCTCATCATTGATGTTTCTCTCTCTCTCTCCCCCTCTCCCTTCCTCTCTCTGAAATCAATAAAAATATATTTTTTAAAAATCTACCCTCTGGTTAAAGAAAATTTGTTACTTTTGTTTCTGATGGGAATTTAAGTTACATTGCATTCAATATTTATTGAGATCTAACATAAGCAAGGCACTATGCTTACAGGCAAGGGGCAGACAAGGATGAATCAGACAAGGTCCTTGTCCTCAGGGAGCAGTCTAGTAAGCAGATAACTTCCCCTCACCACATGTTCATAAAGGAGAAAGAGCTCTGGTTTGTTTGCTAGCACACAAAGTTGTTAGTTACAGATCTGCCCTAAACTGAAGGTGTGGCCTTGGGTAAGTCTCTTTTCTTTGCCCTCCCAGTATCTTTATCTGCAAACTAGGAATCGATTTATTCAACAAACACAAACTGAGCATCTACCATCATAGTAGCCAACCTTAATGAGCAATTCCCATGTGGCAGGTATCAGGGTAAACATTTTACATTAATCATCTCCTTTAATCCTCAAAGCAATCCCATTTTCATGAGAAAACTGAAGCTCAGAGATGTTAAGTAACTTCCGCAAGGTTACAAAGTGGTTGACCTGGATTCAAGCCTAGGTTAATTCAAGCCTAGAAGCTGATGTTTTTAAATCCTACATTGTGTTGCTGTAATCACCTCTGTTTCTAACTTCAATATTATATGACCATTATTTACCCCAAAAATGTAAAATATAAATACAAAGAATTTGGTTTTTATATTAATAATGGAGATTAAGGGTGCACAATAGAATGACACATTGATTCCACCTGAGGAAATCTAGGAAGACTTCTGGATGTCACAATACAGAGCTGAAAATTCCCTCACACAAAGGAAGAGTAAGAGCATTGCAGGCTGAGAGAACTATGTGAGTGGTTACAGAGGAGTACACACTCATGGATCTGCAAGAACAAGGGGAAAGGGCAGTATGAAGGAAGCCTTGAAAAGTCAGCCACAGTCAGATTGTGGAGTGCCTTTAGAATCATACTGGGGACCCTAAACACTCCAGAAAGTGGGAAGCTAGTGAAAGTTGAAGAATATTAGAGTGAAATAATTAGTACTTCTTTGTTTGGGGATTATTTCTTTGTTTTGTTGGGGTTTTTAAATTGTTGTTTTTAATTATTTACAAGTAATCAGAACAGTTATCAAGGTTTCCAAATACAAGGTGAAACTACAAAACTAGTGTGACTAAACTGGCAACAAATAATTTAAAATATTATTTTTAGATGACCCAATTTTCAATAGCAGCACAATTAAAGTATAACTTGGGAAAATATCACAAACGATGTTAATTTGTCTTTTCTGAGAAAATTATGAAACCTAATTAACAAATATAAGAGAAGTAGTAAGTAGAAAGATATACCATGTTCAAAATGGAAAAACAATACATTGATCTATAAATGCAATGCAACTCCAATGAAAATGTCACAAAGGTTATTTGTGGAATTTTACAGACCAGTCAGTCCTCATGTTCACATGAAGGAGAACAGGCCAAGTTTCTCAAGATAATTTTTAAGAAGAAAAAGGGTTGATATCAAAATCCCCCCAGATGTCAAAACATGTTAAACTAAGTGACTTGAGAATGGCCCAGAGACATTAGTGTGGTTTTATATTTCTTTGCTAGTTAAAGAAATAGTGTGGAGAAGGTAGCTAGGAAAGATGACACCAATGACAAAGAGAAATGAACTCTGCAGTGCCTCACCCATTCTGAGAGTGACCCTGATCCTTAAACAGAGTGACCCAAACTCTTAAATAAACACAAAAGCTATTTTCAAAAGAAGCACTTGCATCATAGGAGCCTGGACTAAGGACAATAATTCTTAGTAGTTGGAATAAATTTCAAACAGCCACCTGGCATTTGCCAATCATCTGATACGGGCTAAAAACAAAGGAGTCAGAGATGAAATTGTAAGTATATGTCCTGGATCCCAAATAGCATGTGACAAAGTTGAGAGACAGAAGTCACACATGAAATAACTAAAGAACTACTTACAAAGCAGCATACTAGTAAGTAGAATAAAGTATAAGTATAAATGCAAAAAAATACTGAGAGTTGCACGTATAGCAGTAACCAAACCACAGGCAGATGTGCTCAGGGAGATATTCTGAGGTGGGTCTGGGTAATATATGGCTCCAGAGGGAGTCATCATCATTGAGAGTGCTGCTGTCCATCTGCACTGATCCACCACGACACAGGCACTAAAACCATCAAAGTGCACTGTTGACTACATCTAAATTCCATCAAATTATGACCAAGTTGTCAAGATACAACTTCAAAATATATCTTCCTCTGTAGGAAATTAACTAATGACCCTGCCTAAGATTTAAGAAAATGGTAGGCTTGTGTTCCTACTTCTTATTCTTTTTGTTGTGTGTTTTATGATGCTCCAAAGAACTAGAAATTTCTTCCCCCTGGGGACTCTTTATTTTGGGCCTTAGGTCACACACAACTGTTGCTTTTGAGGTGCAGAGCACCAACATGGAAGGAACACAGGCTAATGGTGGGAGATGTGATTCCTCTCTTTGAGAAATCTATTGGCTTACTGCTTATACAATCATGAGTCCCAGGAGGATATGAAAAAAATATATATTGTATCCTAATGATGTTCTTTCAGGGCTATTGCCTACCTTGAGCATCAGTAGAACTATAAACTATTAGCTCCAGGTATGGACCCACTAGAGCTTTCTAAACCATTCATATCACACTAGCTCACAGAACTAGCTTTACATATCCAGGAACCAAGATTCCAATTGGAAGTACCTTAGTTGGGTGCTGTTCATCCATATTCCAACCAAAAGGTAACGTACCCTCAAGTGCACATTGATAAGTCTGTAATGATTAAGGCAACCACATAAAAAGAAATTAAACTCACTGTGGTTTATACAGCAATATTCCTCATCCATGTTCAACATCAGATCATTCACATACTAGTGCAGTTAAATATAATTTGTTGTAATCTTGGTAAATGGAAGGTTATCAACAAGCCCTCAGCTCCAGCTCCGAAGCAGCACATAATACATTTCTGAAATACATTAATAGAGAGAGAATGAGGAAAAAGCTTCCCAATAATAACGACAATTGTGATGTAGCCAGAAGGTTCCCTGAGTTCTGATATTTATTGGAATTATAAATAGGTGCATAGTTTAAGAAGTTTATTAGTCATTGTTGTTCCTTCTGTTATTCCTGTGTGGTTACAAAAATTGAGATTAGAGCCACCATTTCTTTTTTTGTTTTTTTAAAATGTATCTTTATTGTTGAAAGTATTACAGATATACTCCCTTTTTTTCCCCATTGATCCCTGCCACCTCACATCCATCCCCCTCCAGGCCTTCATCACACTATTGTCTGTGTCCATGAGTTATGCACATATGCATATAAATTCTTTGATTAATCTCTCCCCACCCACTCCCCCACCCCCACCTTCCCACCGAGATTCATCAGTCTGTTCCATGCTTCTATGTCTCTGGATCTATTTTGTTCCTCAGTCTATTTTATTAGATTTCACATGTGAGTGAGATCATGTAAAATTGAATCAGGAAGAATCAGAAAACCTGAATAGGCTAGTAACAACTGATGAAATCGAAGCAGTAATAAAATAACTCCCAGGAAACAAAAGTCCTAGTCCAGACAGCTTCACAGGGGAGCTTTCTAATTCCTTAAGTTGTATGGTTAGATAGTTCACTAAAAATTTTTCCTGCTTTTTGAGGTAGGCCTGCAGTGCTATGAACTTCCCTGTTGGGACTGCTTTCACTGTCTCATAGATTTGGGGTTGTTGTGTGTTCATTTTCATGTTTCCAGGAAGTTTTTTATTTCTTTTATGGTCTTATTGGTAACCCATTCATTGTTTAAGAACATGCGATTTAGCCTCCATGTGTTTGAATGTTTTTGAGCGTTTTTACTGTAGTTGATTTCTAATTTCATGCCCTTGTGATCTGAGATGTTGGTATGATTTCAATGTTCTTGAACTTGTGGAGACTTGTTTTGTGTCCTAACGTAGTCTATCTTTGAGCATGACCCATGTGCACTTGAGAGGAATGTATATTCTGCAGCTTTGGGATGAAATGTTCTGTATATATCAAATCCATCTGATCTAGTGTGCCATTTACAGTCACTGTTTCTGTGTTGACTTTTTGTCTGGAAGATCTATCCAGTAAAGTCAGTGAGTGTTAAAGTCCATGTCTGTGACTGTATTGCTGTTGATGTCTCCCTTAACGTCCTGAAGGTTATTATTGATAAGTCCTTATTCACTGCCATTTTAATTCTTTATGCCTTTGTTTCTCTATTTCTTCTTATTATTACAGCAGTCCTTTAACATTTTCTGCAATGCTTGTTTGGTGGTGATATACTCCTTTAGACCTTTTTTGTCTGGGAAACTCTTTATTTCACCATGTATCTTGAATGATAGTCTTGCTGGATAGAGTAGTCTTAGTTTCAAATCCTTGCTTTGCATTACTTTGAATACTTCATGCCATTCCCTTCTGGCCTGTAGTTTCTGATGAAAAGTCAGCTGACAGCCTTATGAAAGCTCCTTTGTAGGTAACAGATTGCTTTTCTCTTGCTGCCTTAATATTTTTTGCCTTGAATTTTTGGTGTTTTAATTACGATGTGCCTGGGCATGGGCCTCTTTGGATTCTTCTTGCTTAGGACACTCTATGCCTCCTGAACTTGTGTGATGTTTTTTCCTTCACCAGGTTAGGGAAGTTTTTTGCCATTATTTCTTCAAACAGGCTCACTAACTCTTGCTTACTTTTGACCTCCTCTGGCACTCCTATGATGCAAATATTGTTACATTTCATGTTGTTCCACAGTTCCCTTATAATGTCCTCCTGTTTTTTAATTGTTTTTTCCTTTTGAATCTCTGATTGAATGATTTTTTTCTACCCTGTCTTCTAATTCGCTGATCCGATCCTCAGCTTTCTCTAATCTGCTGTTTATTCCTTCCAATGTATTCTTTATTTCTGCTATGTCATTCTTAATTTCTGACTGGTCATTCTTCATAGTCTCTATATCTTTTTTCGTGCTGTCGAGCATCCTTACAATCAGTATTCTAAACTCTATATCTGATAGATTGCTTATCTCCATTTCATTTAGCTCTTCTTCTGGAGACTTCTCTTGTTCTTTCATTTGGGGCTTTGTCTCCCCATTTTGGCTGCCCATTTGGGTTTGTTTCCATGTATTAGGTAGGCCCACTAGGACTCTCAGTCTTTTTGGAAGGTCTCTGGTGCAGGCCAATGTCAGACACTGTTTGTGACTGGCCTTGAGCACCCTGCTAGGAGTTGCCAACAACCCACAGCTCGAGGGCCCCTCTCTTGGGGCTTGGTGTGTTTGGGTAGGACCAAGATGCACACCAAAGTCTGCTTTTCCAAGGCCTGTGTCCAGAAGCAGATGAGGCAAAGATTCAAAATACTCTGAAGTCTGCCTCTACCTGATTAATCTGATTATCTTAATGTGCCTTAGGCTGTAGAAACTCCACTGGGTAGGGCTATAGGTTTTCCAGCATGGTGGGGCAATTGCTTCCCCCTTAGGCAAAAGCTTCTTGGAAGATAAATGTCTGCCTCTACAGTATGGGGGAATGACTCAGCACAGGAATCCAGAGGGGTGCCCACTGAGCTCTACCTCCAGAGTCCACTAGACCCTAGATTCTCTTCACACAGCTCCAGTCCACTCTGCCCTCCCTCCCCACAGGAACCCTATGAGAAATTACTCTGTTTGCATTTTGCAGCTGAGGAAACTGAGGCACGGCGAAGTACTGCCAGAAGTCTCATAAGCAGAGACAATACTTACAACAGCTCTGATCTCAGATCCCAAGCTCTTAACCATCTGCTTCACTGCTCCCCTAGTTGTAGAGGCTTTTTGTATGATTATTCATTAATTATATATAGAAAGATGGGTAGCTCAAAAATTTCTAAATAGGGCTCTAGGGGTAGCATTCTGGTTGGAAATGGAGGATGAGGGACCTTGCCTAAAGATATATTTCAACAGCAAAACCTATTTTAACTTAGATGGTTCAGTTATTTGGGATGGTTTACTTGGGCTGTAACAGAGTTTGGAGGGGGGAAGGGTGAAAGCCCTCCCCTGTCACCTTTTAGTAGCACTAATATGGATCATATTACAACATAATAAATATCATTGTCTTTTTGGTTCTCTGAAGAAGGAACGTGTGCTAGGACTTATGCTCCTCTTTTACACATTTGAGCTTCCAGGTACTATTAGACCATAATACTAAGCCATAATTACTTTTTCCCTCATGATTTTTTTTTTTTTATCCAATCCATTGAAAGACATACAAGCTACTGCTATACAATACCTAAATAACTGTCCAGTTAGACGTGGGGGGAAACAGTCACATTCACTAGCTACGAGCATCTTGCATACAGAGCCACTTTCACTATGCATCTTATTTCTGCAGATTCAGGCCTTGGCGTTGGTTATTTCTCTCTTAGGAAGCACAGCTCTGGGTTGATAGTGCACAAAACCAGAAGCCCGTTGAAGGCAAAAGGAAACTCTTTAGCCTCTAGGCAAAACTGGGAAGTAGGAAAAAGGATTCTTGGCGCTGTCCAAGGCACTTCCCCGAGTCCCAGCCTCGCTGTGCAGCGCGGGGTGTCGGTGGGTCCTCCCGGGCGCCCTCTGAGGAGGGCTGTGCCCAGCTCAGCGCCAGCCTGGTGTGGGCCCGGCCCAGGGCTCTGCGGCCAGCTGGGTGGCTGTGGGTAACTCAGTCTCTCCGGATCCCAGTCACACGCCCCCTAGCGCAGGGATGGCACAGTCTACACCCTCGGCCCTCCCGGGGGGCTGAGCCCAACTCCTCCCGCAGACTGAGGGGCACAGCACCCACACTCAGCAGGAACCACCGAAAGGGCGGCTCCCTGGGGTGACGACGAAGCACAGGGCCGCGGGTAAGGGGGTTATTCCTAGGGCTGAGGGCGCTGTTGTGCTTCTGTTCCTCCCTTTCTGCCTCGGTGGGAGATAAAACGTGCTGCGCGGTTTTGAAGATGAAAAGCGGTGAACACACAGCTGCAGACCAAAAGCCTGGTTTATCTCGAGGTTTCAGAAAATATCGCAGCTCGTCAAACAGAATGGTCCACGACGTTTTCAAAGGTTTTGTTTTTTTTTTAAACTCCCTTTGTGCAACTGGCAAAAAATGACTTTTAAAGTTGTGAAAATCATGCTTGGGAAAACGCTGACGTGTGAGGCAGACAAAACTGCTGACTACGTCCTGCGGGGAAAGGACATTACCTAACCGGACTCGGGGCGCAATCAGCGCACTTGTGTCATAAGGAAGTAGCACATTCATTTATCAAATCCTTGTTAAGCGCCCAATACCCGCCAAGCGCAAACAAAACAATTCACAGCCGCCAGCTCGGCTGCGCTTCTCGGGGCCCAGCGGCCCTTCCCCACGAGGACGGGCACCCTCCGCCGCGGTCACTACCTTCAGCCAACTTTCCCACAGGGCGCGTCCCCAGGTCGGAGCGCAGCGCGAGCCGCCAGCCCTCCTCCTCAGGCCTCGACCGTCACGTCACCGCGAGTCGGCAACGCCACGACGTCACGTACGGTGTCCCACGGGGAACCAGACGCGCTTCACCCAACGACTTCTTCCGCCCACGTAAAAGATGGCGCCTGGCGCGTCGGCTGCCGCCGCTGCCCGGTTCCTTCCCGTCGGGGGCGGGGTCTGGAGCGAGCAGGAGGTGTGTGTTTCGGGGGCGTGTGTTTTGTTTTTCCCGCCCTTTCCCCCTCCGGGTGCTTTCACAGAATTTGCTGAGGGTGAACGAGGAGAGCTATTCGATAAAATGTAACCAGAAGAACACAACGCGGGGCGCAGCAGAGCGGCTTCGGGGCCGAGCCGCGCCTGGGCCGGGCTGGGGGCGTGGTCGGGGGCGGGGCCGGGCCGGGCGGGGGCGGGGCTGCGGTTGCGGTCCCTGCGCCTGCGGCGGCGGCTGGGGCGCAGGCGGAGGCGAGTGGGTGAGTGAGGAGCCGGCGGAGCGGCGGCTGTTTGGAGTCGGGGTACCGGGGCCGCGCGGGTGTGGCGGCGGGGCTGTCCTCCGGGGTCACTTCGTCGCCTCTTTTCCTCCCCCTTCAGTGACCGAAATCGGGCGTCGGGTCTCCCTGCCCGGCGGCTAGTGGAGTTCCCTTCATCCGGGCCCCGGGCTTCCCCGCCGCGGGGCGCAGAGACCCGGGACCGGGGTTCGAGCCTCTCTGCCGCTGTTCCTCCCGCGGCCCCCGAGCCGGCTCCTCGCCGGGACCGGCGTGGGACCCGGAGGGACCCATCGGACCCGCTGTATCGCGGGCTCCAGAGATAAGAGCTGGGCGCCGAGAGGCCTGGCCGGGAGAGGCCCGAGGGCGGGTGGCGCGGGGCCGCCGCGGACGGGTTGCGGGCGGAGGAGCGAACTGGGGCGGGCGGCGCGGCGTGGACACGCCCACGGGCTGAAGGTGGGGCGGCAGGTGTCGCCTGCGCTCCGCTCCGCGCCGCGGGACGCGACCTGCTTGCTTCACCCCTCCGCGGTCACACAGGCCGACTTAAGGGAAGTGGCCGTAGCGACTTGGCGGCTGCTCGACGGGCGGTATCAGCTGCAGAAAGAAGCGCCCTGATTGCGGGTGTGAGCGGTCCCGGAGCTCTCCCAGGCGCCGGGGTGCAGGAGACGGGAGGGGCGTCCGCGCGTGCCCCCGGGAGGGCCCTTCAGAAAGTGGGGACTGTTAGGCGCTGGCAGAGCGGCAGCTGGCGGCGGCCAGGGGATAAATTCCGAGGCGGGCGGTTCCAGCCCCTCACCTGTGATGCAAAGCAAGGGGACGCAGTGCTTTTGGCATTACTTTTAACGTGTACAAAAGGCACTGGAAAATACTGTTAGATAGCATCTTTCTCCGACTTTGGAAAACTGAACATAATGGGAACATCACAGAAGCAAGAATGTAATACATGGGTGACTAATAGTATGGAGTCAAGACTTGAAATGTGACGGTGTATGTGACAAAGATACTGTTGCCAGCACCTCAGCCAAACCCTGCCACTCTTTAGGAAAGGAAATCGGTTGGATTTTCCTTATGATGACTGTGCTCTTTATGCATACGAAAAATGAGAAAAATTATAGACCACACTGCAGTAACCCTCTAGCACTAACCTGCTCCAGGAAACAGTTGCATAGGGGCTAAAGATTCTTTTTCCTTATAAAATCGATAAAATAGTCTCTTTTTTTCTGGCTTTCTTAGCCGTGTCCAAAATTTTCCTTTCGGAAAAAGAAGTAGAAAACCTATACAAACTCCTGTCTTTGAAGCCTGCCCTTGGGCTCAATTTAAAGTAGTTCAGAGGGTAGGTTAGCCAATTATCTGAGAAATTGGAAGCTGTGGGAGATGGCCTGATAGTGATATCTTGAACATCTCTGAGTCTTACCTAATGAAAATTTAGAAAGTGTTGCAAACTGTCTGGTGGTTACAAGCAGTTCGCTGTTAAAGTTCCTCTGGCAGCTCCTGTCTCCTAAAGTGGACTGATTTAGGACCCTGGTTCTGTTAGGCTGGGAGAAAAACAGAAAGCATGGTTACAAAAAGTGTGGGTCTTATGATGGTGGAATTGTGATTTACAACTCCAGTGGAACAACCCTCTTTCTAAACACCAGTTGGAAAAGAGATGACTGATTTTTAGTAAAGGTTTAAGAAAAAGCAAAGCTTCAGGCCTACCACTCTGCTAACAGTTTTAACAAGTGATAGTTAATATAATTGCATATGTTGGATTATTTTCAGAAAATATATTGGATACATCTCATCAACTCTGTTCTTTGTTTACAGGAGTGGCAAGCCACGGTGTCACCCAATTTGGATCCTGGCTTCCCTCAAAAGACTGTTAAGGCTAATGTTTGATTACCTGCTGGGGAAACCAACACTGCATGTAAATAGATATGTAGATATTTTTAAAAAGAAAGACTACTGGTTTTGACCCAGTTTTTTTTTCCAAC
This sequence comes from Miniopterus schreibersii, assembly GCF_964146895.1. Taxonomy (NCBI): domain Eukaryota; kingdom Metazoa; phylum Chordata; class Mammalia; order Chiroptera; family Miniopteridae; genus Miniopterus; species Miniopterus schreibersii. The sequence continues at coordinate 61,105,226 of NC_138111.1, read as the reverse complement.
CACATTTGTATATATGGATTTTCTTCACCAAAAAGATCACTTTAAGTGTTAGTAAAGTCATTTTTACAACTCCTATTTACACTTCTCTGTGACATTTCATTTCTCAAGTTATTTCTTTTGGCAGGATTTAAAGCTAAACAACATGATCCTTGTCCTTTGTTTTCTTTCTAATGATACTAGCAGTGAGACCAAATGTAATTAGTGGTCTATCATGGTTTAATTTTCACTATCAGTTAAAATGTTTTCCCTTAATCCAACCAGATTTTGCCTTAGGGCTCAATTCAATTTTAAGAAATGCTTTTATTTTTAATGTAATGATGAAATGCTTGAGTTGCAATCTTGCCTTTATGATTATCTACCTTTTTTATCCAAAAAAAAAAAAAGAAAAAATATATTACAATACTATTTTATGGCTGTGTGTTTACTTAATTCATTTCCTTGGCCTCCAGTTTGCTGCTGTTAATGATGACAATAGCATCAATACAGTTTCAATTCAAATTACATTCCTGTATTCTGTCATTGTAACCTGGCTGCTTAAATCGTATCCAAAACAGTGAATATTTTAAACAAGTTATATAGCACATATCCACTTACATTGTGATATAACATTAAAAAGTAAACATTTTCTAAATGAATTCCTGAAATAAAAGATAAACACGTTAGAACCGTCTTTGTGTTAAACCATTTCTGCACATACTTAAAGTGTGTTGCCAAGCTGTGTATGCCTATTTTTGACATCATGATAAAAGTGTGCATCTAGCACTCTAAAAATAGAAGTCGCTACTTTTCATCAGTCTCTGAACTCTCTTGACAAGATGTGGATAAAATCCTTTGTTTTAAGTAAAATGGTTTACTTTGACATAACTTTAGTTATAGATCAAGTGTGTTCTCCCAAAGCAATCATAGAGGCAAAGATAGGTATATCACATTTCAGCGAACAACTGCTGTCCTTTACAGTTTTGATGAATGGATTCTACAATTTAGAATTGTGTAAATGAAATTGTCATTTTTTAAATTTTTCATCTTTGAATACAAATAAATATTCCATTTTATTATTAAGCAAAAACGATTCAGTGTACACTAACCACATAGGATATGCACCCTTGGAGTGATACATTTGAGAAGGTTAAGATACACAGCAGATCTGGGTTCTAGCCTGGCTCGGTGACCTTGGGCACTTCATTCCTGTTTTCTCAGTAGATTGAAAGGCTTGAACAGGACCCATCCACTCTCGTTCCCTTCATGTTCTAAATAGCTAAAGCTTTTTATTTCAGCTATTTGCATAGAACTCTCTTTGTAGTGATAAAATTCTATGTTACTTTCTTGAAGAGCATAGTAAATGGTTTATCTTTGCCTCTCAGTGTCATTCTAAACACCTGTAATGGGCTCTAGTACCCTGATACTCAGAGAGCTCATTGAGAATAACAGGACTGTTTGCTCATTTTGTGTTATCATTCTGGCCCACACTGCTGGGATTGTACAAATTTTTTTGTCTTTTTATTGATTTTTAATTTTTTCTTTGCCTTTTTAGCAGCTTTTAAGGTATGTATGTCAGATGTTTTACTAGCTTTCTAGGATTGCCATAACAAAGTACCACAAACTGGGCAATGTAAAACAACAGAACTTTATTTTCTCACAGTTCTGGAAGCTAGAAGTCCAAAATAAGGTGTCAGCAGGGACAAGCTTCTCTGAAGGCTCCAGGGAAGAACCCTTTCTTGCCTCCTCTTAGCTTCTCTGACTACCGGCAGTTCTTGGCATTCCGTGGCTTATAGTTGCATCACTCAAATTTCTGCCTCCGTCTTTACATGACCCTTTTCCCTTTATGTATGTGTCTCCAACTCTTTCTCTCCTTTAAGGACTCCAGACATTGGATTAGGACTCTCCCTAATCCAGTATGACCCCATTTTAACTTGATTATGTCTATTTCCAAATAAGGTCACTTTCACAGATCCTGGGGGTTAGGACTTGAACAGATTTTTGAGGGAGACACAGTTCAGCCCACAAGGAGCATCAGTGTCTCTAACTGAGCCCTCCCCTTCCTCATTTAGTCCTCTTGAGTTGATACGGTTTAGGAACCAAATATCTGATTATATTAGAATTACACATTCACTGGATATGTGGGGACAGTGAGGATCTATTCTATGAGCTTTAGTTCATAATATTTCATCTGAATGTTCAGAGGCCCTTTTTAGTTCATTGTCACTTTGGGTTTCTAAGCATATTTCTGAATGTAAGTGGCAAGTTACTATGTATCGTAAAATTACATCAGCAAACACTCAGTGTGCACCTGTCCTGCTAGTTGACTGTCTATGTCCTGGTTGGAGACAAGCTTCCAAATCTTTTTGACTCAAGAGGGGAAACCCACATGTACCAAAATTATTTGGGTTTTTGATGGATGACTTTTAAATCACTGAACCTAATCATTGGTTTTGTGTACCCTGTTTAGGTACCCTTGGAGCATGTGGATAATGTGACGGTTGGGATGTAGTGATGTCGACTCTCTGTCCTCCGCCATCGCCAGCTGTTGCCAAGACAGAGATTGCTTTAAGCGGTGAATCACCTTTATTAGCAGCCACCTTTGCTTACTGGGACAATATTCTTGGTCCTAGAGTAAGACACATTTGGGCTCCAAAGACAGAACAGGTCCTTCTCAGCGATGGAGAAATAACTTTTCTTGCCAACCACACCCTAAATGGAGAAATCCTTCGAAATGCAGAGAGCGGGGCTATAGATGTAAAGTTTTTTGTCTTATCGGAAAAGGGAGTCATTATTGTTTCATTAATCTTCGATGGAAACTGGAATGGGGACAGGAGCACATATGGACTGTCAATTATACTTCCACAGACAGAGCTCAGCTTCTACCTCCCACTTCACAGAGTGTGTGTTGATAGATTAACACACATTATCCGGAAAGGAAGAATATGGATGCATAAAGTGAGTGGTTTTGAGCTTATAAGTCATCTAATATAGCTGATACATTTCTGTCTAATTTTTAGAAATTATATGCAATTAACTCCAAATAGTAGCTATTACTTGCATCTACCCTATTAGATACAGACAGATCTAGTCTGATGTCTGTGATATTCATAATGACCCTGGAACGTAGGAGATGATAGCTCCACATTACAAATAAAAAGCTAAAGCTAGCCCTAACCAGTTTGCCTGTGGTTAGAGCATTGGTCTGAGGACTGAAGGGTCCTGGGTTAGATTCTGGCCAAGGACATGTACCTCGGTTGTCGGGGCGAATAGGGGAGGCAGCCAGTCGATGTTTCTCTCTCTCCCTTCCATGCTCTGAAAAGCAATGGAAAAAATATCCTCGAATGAGAATCAAAAAAAAAATTAAAAAGCTAAAGCTTAGAGAAATTAGGGAACATAAGGTTTAGGTCCTTTGACCCTAAAAGCTTTTGTTTGTTTGTTTGTTTTTTGGAATTGCATCACTGCGTGTTTCACTTACTACTGTGTGTGAGTACAAGCATTTTAAAACAATTGTTTTATAAGTAGTTGGCCATGGAGCCTTTGGTCCCTTTAACTTCTTTGCCAAGTTTCCATGTTTGTAAAATGAGGAGGTTGGACAAAATGATTTCTAGGAGATACTCCTTTCATTTCATTTTCATATCATGAATGATATTCCTATTCATTTCATTTCTTTTGCAAATTGGGCTAGAGGAAATTATTGTTATTCCCTAAATCTTATAGTTTAATGTATAATGATACTTATATTTCCATATACTTTTGGCAGATCTGAAGAACACATTTATTTCTACTTTGCAGTTTGATACTAACATGGAAATACATTAAAGAATTCCTGATTTTATGAGGCTTTTACTTAGATACTAAGGAAAAATAGTATCTTTTAAAGCTGAGTTGGGAACATCTGGCTGGCTGGCCGTGCAGGTCTGGTCCTGCCAAGGCAGCTGCAGGCGGGACTTGAAATTCAATAAATCTAGGAGCTTTTTTCATAGCTAATTTTAAGTTGATAATTTTGTATTGCCCACAAATGATATTATAAATATCCAAATGGCCCTTGGCAGAAAAAAGGTTCCCCACCCCTGTTAAAGGACTAGTTTCTTACTGTGTCAGCAGGCTTCCCTCCTTGTTTTTCACATGTATATGAAAATCATTTAAAACCAGGAAGTTCTGTATTCTCCAGGCTCAACTTGACCTTAGCTAATTTGAAACGTACAAATCATTACCTTTGTGAAACTATGCATATGTTACATTGACTGTTTTCTGTTAAATTATCTGTTTTTAACTGCAAAGGAAAGGAGGTTGTATGGATATGTTGGTTAATTTCCTCCCTTCCCCTTTCCTGCCCTAAAGTGGAAAATATTTTTCCCATGAACTAAATTATACAAGAACATGTCTGTATTTAACTGTATTGTAAAAAATAAGCATCAAATGTTGTAGTTTTTTTAATTATCTTAATGAATTTCTCTCGCTCAGGAAAGGCAAGAGAATGTCCAGAAGATAGTGTTAGAAGGCACAGAGAGAATGGAAGATCAGGTACGGTGGAGATTGCACACTGTCAGACACTACACTACCAGCACACACGTGTCTGTGTAAGGCTCAGGGCTACTTTTGGTAAGGCCTCGAGGCCATGTTAGTTTGATGGAGTGAGCCTGAAAGTGAACAGAGCCTTTATGGAGGTGTATGGGATAAACTGGATAAAAACTTGCATATCTTAGACCTGAATAGTTAAATGTAAAGTCTAATAGTAATTGCGTCTACAGATTGTTTTGCTACCTTTTTTCTGTATGCATGCATAGAGTAAGGTTTAAATAACTTGATCATAGTCAAAATTAAAAATTGTATATGAGATTTTCTTTAAAGTCACGTTTCTTAAACATTTCTGCAGAAGTAGTTGTAACAGGAAGAAAGTGAGGACTCCTAAAGGTATCCGTAGGTGTAGGCACAGCTCTAAGTATAATATGTCTTTGAAATAGTATCTTTAGAACTTGTGCACTTTACATTTTATTTTATGACATATCTATTTGTTTTAATATTGTAATTTGCCAGTGACATTCCTCACCTCTATACTGATCAGGCTTCTTATAATATCAAGTCTCTAGGAAAATGTGTATGTTTATCCCGTGATTTTGAATATCCTTAGGGAGCAGGCATCAGAATTTGAAAGCATGATTTTAAAGATAGGGCCTCCCTGTGGAAATGAAGTACAAACCATTTCAGTACAGGGCAGAGCAATTCCTCTGGAGGGGACTCTCCAATGGAGAAAGGATTCTTTGCTTTACTATTTCCCCAGCCACCCTCTTTGTTCCTGTTGAAGCTCCAGTACCAACATCGTGGCTGGATTTTCTTTCCTCTAGTTCTCTTCAGTATGCCTGAGACAGAATGCTACTTTAAACAAAAACTTTTCTAAAACTTTGTGAAAATACAGGGCCATGTTATGTCTGTACTTTCATAAATAATTTTCCAGACCAGTGGAGGTAATTCTGGGGAAAGAGCTAAGACTTATAAGAAAATGCTTCCCTTTATCAAAGGAGCCCAGCTTTTGCTTGCTGGTCAATTAGCAGGGTCTCAAGGAAGGGCTGACTTTGGCAACCTCTAGTTATGGAGGTTTCCTCATGATAAGGAAATTTAGGACCCAGTAAAATTCTACTTTAACTGGAACTTTTTTTCAAACCAGAAGCCTATACTTATAAAGTTACCACTGTTAATGAATTCTGTTTCTTTAAAGGGATCTGGAAGATGTCCTACCCCTTCTGTTGTCATGAGGAAAGTATACTTGGGACAAACAAGATTCTTAGAGGAGAAACGTTGTCCTGCTCAGCTTAAGTTAGAGAAATTCAAGGAGAAAAGGAAAGTTAAGGATTTTTTTTTAGAGCCTCTCTGTGTTTGGCCTTGTAGGATTTTGTGTTGCTTCAATAAGGATATTCATTTGCTTATGGTGATGAATGACAGATACTGTGTATGAACTATTGTACATGTCTAAACCTGAGGGAAGATATTTTCCCACAATTGTCCTTTCTGAAAAGGAATTGCCAGATAACTGAGTCCTTGCAAATCTCACATGATGTGCTTTCAATGACTTTATTTTGACCAGTGAATGCTATTTGGGGATAACACGTAAGTGTGAAACAACTTCAGTCAGTGTTAGTTCTGGATGCTTATAGTTGTCCGCTGATAAAATCGCTGTACAGAAGCAAATATAACAGCAGCTTTAGTCGTTATTGTTGATTTGTAGTGTTGTTGATTGTAACTGTAAGCCAGCATTTAAAAATTACTTTAAAGAGCAGAAACAATGAGTGGTTATGTTGTGGAGGTTACTACAGCATGAATTTTTTTTTTTAAATTATAAAACCTTTGCCATAGTCAGTTTTGCTCAGTGGTTAGAGCATGGACCTGCAGACTGAAGGGTCCTGGGTTTGATTCCGACCAAGAAGATGTACCTCGGTTTCAGGCCCGATCCCACATGCGGGAGGCAACCAATCGATGTGTCTCTCAGATCGATGTTTCTCTCTGTCCCTCTCACTCTCTCTCTCCCTTCCACTCTCTCTGAAAAGCAATGGAAAAAATATCCTTGGTTGAGGATTAAAAAAAATAATAATAATAAATAATAAAACCTTCAATCATGCAAGAGGGCTTATGGCTTAGGATAAAATTTCCAGAGACACCATCACATTTATTTTTGTTGTTTTTTAAATTTTATTTTAAAAAATGTTTTTTAATTTAAGAATACTTGCTGTACAATATTATATTAGTTTCAGGTGTACAATATAGTGATTTGACATTTATACTTGACAGTATACTGGTTTTACCTTACTACGTAATCACCACAGTAAGTCTCTAATTTGAAGATGCATATGAAGAGCTTGAATAAAATTATTTTATGAAATATGAGGAAAATACTCTTAGATTGGTCTTAATATGTGATTTTAAAAACATGTTTAGCTAAAAATTGATAGACATAGGACAATTTCATATACCTCTCTAAAAGTTTACATATTGAGGATGGTCAAAAATTTTAGGAGAGGTGGTGGTAGTGAATAAATGAGGGATCACTTGATTTTGAGAAGCTCTACATTTGTGGTATTCTATATTGTTTCCATTCAATTTCATTCTAGAAACTACAGATTTCAAAATTACATGTTTGACATGTAGGAAGTAGAAGTATTATCTTGAAAAAACTGTAAATGAAATTTGTGTTTTATTGATTATTAAAATATGTATGTGATGCTTTTGATTTGCATTTGGGTAGATTATAGCTTATGAATGTGGAGGTTCAGTATTGATCCAGGCTTTACTGCTGAGTTAATTGCTGAGGATTTCAAAGTCTTATCCTTCACTTTATTTTTAAATATAAAATACATCAATGGCCTTTAATTAGCAAGATATATCTCACATTTCAAAAGGAAATCCTTTCTGAATTTGGTGTGATGATTTAATTATTGCATTTACCAGTAAACGATAAACCAATGATTCTATTCTAAGAAAATTGTTTCCAGAAGAATGGAAATGAGTTTTACAGCATATAAATCCTTTAGAAATGTTTTGGAGTAGTAGACTTGTGTGGAGCTGTGTTTGAACAAGTTATCAGATATTCCTGTAAAAGGGCATTATTATTTGCTTTCCCTATTTAATTTTTTATTGTCCAGCTAATCTTGTATTGTGTGGTTTTATTCACTTCATTGTACTTTTTTGTGCAGGGTCAGAGTATTATTCCAATGCTTACTGGAGAAGTAATTCCTGTAATGGAACTGCTTTCGTCTATGAAGTCACACAGTGTTCCTGAAGAAATAGATGTAAGTTCTTTATTAAATAGGAGCAATGGTAGCCTTTATCCATTTTTTTCTTGAGTTACATCACTGTTATGTATATTAGTAGTATTCTCATTTTAGTAGTATGCATTTTTTTGTCTTACATACTATTCATACGAAGTATTGGCATTTCAACAAACACACTTAAAATTATAGAGGCTTCTTAGTCAGTGATGATTATGATAACATTAAGTTTATGTATTTGACCTCTTTTATATTTCCTAGAAGTGGGAGAATTTCAGACCTTATAGAAGCAGCCGGTATTTAATACAGTACTTTTGGTAACAAAACAGTGTACAAATGGGATTTACCCATATTCACTAATCTCGTTTCCGTAATCATTTGTCGAGGACATTTTGGGTCACATACTATGCATGTATAGAGAAGTCTTTAGAAAACAGTTCTTGTTGCTGTCTGACATCTTTGTTATTAAGATTTGTCTCCTGATTCTAACAGCTTAGAAGAGGAGGTGGTTCTTATAAAAACTGTTGCTTAACCTGCCTGACCAGCCTTCACATTTGTTCTTCTGAAAGTTTATGATCGTGCACAGAGATTGTTTTATGGGGATTCTTGATGCTTAGAAATGAGGGCAATGTGTTATATTGAATCTAGACTTCAGGAAATTTGTATATTAAAAGTGGTTTTTCAACATTATGTTATCCCAGAATAATTTTTTTTTGGTGCATTTTAGATTGCTGAAACAGTTCTCAATGATGATGACATTGGTGATAGCTGTCATGAAGGCTTTCTTCTCAAGTAAGAATTTTGTTTCTTTTCATAAAAGCTGGATGAAGCAGATACAAATCGTATGCTCACTGCTCACCTGTGACACGATATGGAAGGAAGTAAATAACCGAGTGGCTACTCCATATTATTCTAGGGACAACATTGCTTATTTGAACTATTACTTAGCTTTGTGTTATTATTTTATTTATTACATATCTGTGATATATTTGATTTTACTCTTTTTTAATATTTAAAGAAGCTGAGTTTCCATAGTGCCCAGACAAGATATCTTGGTCCCTTGTTTGGTTCTGGTTTCTTGTTTTACTTCTCATTAAAGCTGAAACTAAGAACCCTTTCATATAAGTTGCATTGTGGATGTACTTGAGTTATTTGGGCCTAGAAAAGAGAATTATTTATATTTGTACTCATCCAGTAGATTTTAGTACTTAAAAGTGTGTGCTCTAAAATCAGGTTTCCTGGGTTACTGCTGTGTACCTGAACTCTGTGTGCCTCCATTTCTTTATCTGTAAAATGGAAATAATAATAGTAGGGGATTGGTATTCATAGGATTGTTCTACGTGTTGAGTGAGATCAATCAGATTAAGCATTTAAAACAGTGCCTGGCACATAATTATAGCTAGTAGCTAACTTGCTGTTTATATTTCTTCTAAGGAAAATTATAATAATAGCCAGTATTTATTGAGTGCCTACATGTTAGTCCCTAATTAAGTGCTTTCTCTACATATATAGTCTCACCTTCTGCCTTAGTGTTTCTTTACAATTGCAGATTATCATGAAATTTGTTTTTGAAAATGAGGTGTGAAAGGATAAAGTATTTGCTTTTAGGCCCACAGCCTTTTCGGTTTATGATGGAATCCTAGAGGCAAAGGTGTATCTAACTAGAAGCCTTAAGGGCTTAAATCAGAAGCGCATTAGTCCTGATTCTGTTCAGTTTCAGCCATTCATAGCAGTATTTTTAATCCCCTTTGACTTTAAGTAAGTCGCTTCACCTCTCTCTACACCTCACTTTCTTCCACTATAAAATGGTGATATTTTACTAAATGGGTTATTTTAAGGTTCAAATGAGAAAATCTCTGTGAAAGTCATGTAGAAATAAAGATGGCATTATACTGGCAGCTTTGGTGTTCCTTATGTAAAGCTATTCTAAATTATTTGAAGCTCACTTGCCTTCACTTTTTTTTTTTTTTTTTAGTTTGTGAAATTGTTTTACAGCCAATGTTTTTTAATCTCTTTTCTTCAATTTACAGTGCCATTAGCTCACACTTACAAACCTGTGGCTGTTCTGTCGTAGTAGGCAGCAGTGCAGAGAAAGTAAATAAGGTAATTTATTTTATGATCCAGCAAATACTCTGACTTTTTAATACTGCTGACATCTGCATTGTAATTTAAAGGTTAGGTCGAAGTCAAAATGATCGAATAGTATAAATAGGATAATCTGACCGAATTACTGTGACACCCTAAGCTTTTAGAAGTTTAAACTGAATAGGAAGCTGCTTATCAGTTTCATTTTGATAACTCATTCATACTAGTCTCGGTATTATATAAATGGTTTTGAGAATATTTTAAATTTAGATATTTTTTAATTGTCTTTGATTTCCTTACGTTATCTTTAATAAATAGGAAGATAGCTCTGTACTTTTGTGCAAATTTCAACAAAATGTTATCTGATCACCTTGATTTCATTTTCTTGCTTTCCCCCTAAATCTGTCCCTTTTAGAGACCTATTTCTATTAAGTGGTCAGTGGAAGTTATACTTTATTCAGTGATGTTTGTGACCACTTCCTTCATTGCTACAGGAGTTAATAAAGAATTAGTGAACAGTTACCTTTTCAAGCAGTAGGCAACAAGCTAAGGGATTTTGCTCTTTTCCTCACCAACCATTAATTAGAAAGATAAGAGAGTGTGTGTGTGTGTGTGTGTGTGTGTGTGTGTATGTATATATATATATACATAATCAGTTTAAGCAAATCTTTTTTTTTTTTTTTAAGTTTTACACAGGAAACATGTTAGGAGTGATTATTTGCTTGACAAATATATTCACAACTTTTTTTCTGTAATAAGCTACCCTCTATATTTAGAGCCTTAATTTACCAAACTGTTATTTCTAATACAACTATTTATTGCTGCAACTAGTGACTAGTGGTATTACTTTTGTTACTCCAAGAAAGCAGCTTTCCACCCGTGTCCCCCAGAGCCTTCCGGTTCCACCGAGAGACTTCTGGGTTGCTTCTTGGAGGGACAAAGGCTCAGTGGAAGGGACTGTGTGTTTTTAAACATTTTCCTCATCCCACATTGTCTTCTGGCTTAATAGCTTCCCTTTTATCTTTGAGAAAAAGGTTGCCACTGTTCTAGATTATAAACCACTGCTTTAATATAAAAACTCTAAATGTAGTCTGAATTCCAACATAGTTACATCATGCAGGGGAGGAAAAATTCTTTCCCCTCTCCTAGGTTTTTGGCCGAGACCCCCTTGTAATTAGACCAATTAACAGGAGAAAAGCAGACAAGTTGAATAACATGTATGCCTCCTATATACATGGGAGATATACAGGAAAATTGAGTACCTCCCCAAATGGCCCAAGCTTTCAACTTAAATACCATCTTCAGCTAAAGACCAAAGAAGATGTTGGGCGGCTGGGGGTGGGGGAAGCCTGCTGACTGGAGATTACCAGGATAGGGGTATTGTTATGCAGATCCAAGTCTTGGCCTTCTCTATTGATAGGGTTTCTGGAGATTTAGTTACCCTTCTCCTAATGGAGAAAATCTCTTAAAAAGGGTAACTCTCAGGGTTTCTCCTGTTCTGTTTATTGAAAATAATCAGCCTAAAATAATCCTTATGCCAAAAAGGTGCATGTGGGGGTGGCAGATTCTGCTTCCCTTCAGTGGCTTTTTGCTTTCCTTAATAGACCTATAGGTCAAATCCTGTTAGAATCATAGTTTTCTAAACCCCAAACAATGGCTTGATTATTTTAAATCAAATGTGATGTAATTAATTCTCATTCACATGAAGGATTTGGACACTTCTTGATGTTCATTATAATGGGATTTCACGTGTAGAACTACTAAACAAAAGCCATAATTCTGCCTAATTTAATTGATTTAGTTTTCTTGTCCAAAATTATTTGCTTGTTTGAAAAGCGCTTGCTGCTGGGTGAAGAAACAAGAAATAGGGGTTCCATGGTCTGTCCAGGCATGTAAGTTCAGGGCTGGGTTAAAAGTCTCTTTGTTCTTGACTGATCAACTGAGAACTGCAACAGAATCTTAGCCAGAACATAACGATAGACATACACAGTTGATTAATCAATTACTTACACATTCTGTTAGTAAAAGGGAGAGAACGGAAGAGAAGAGAGGAAAAACAAAAATCGTATTTATATTCTAACCTCGTACCCCTATCAAAATAACTTTGAGAAAGTCTGCATATTATATCAGTCACCTGGAGAGTTACAACATGTATTTAGATGTTAAAGGTTTAGAGATATTATACTGTAATTTACCAGCATTTCCCAAACTTATTTGACGACAGAATCACCATTTTTAGCAACAGCTGTTATAGTCCATGGACAGTTCTGGGTGACTAAGGAATACCTGTTTCTCAGGATGTATTTTATTGGCAAAAATAATTGAAATTTCTATTCCAGTTTCTTTCATAAGCAAACTAATGCTGTTCTTTTTACATTATATTTTAATGCTAATAAAATCTTTTCTTTTACAGATAGTAAAAACATTATGCCTTTTTCTGACTCCAGCAGAGAGAAAATGCTCCAGATTATGTGAAGCAGAATCATCATTTAAATATGAGTCAGGGCTCTTTGTCCAAGGCCTGCTGAAGGTAGAGTTTACACTGTCACAAGGGAAACCAGTTTTTGGACTATAAGTTGAAAGGTTAAGGTCAGTGGTGCATGGTCAGGCTAAACAGCCATCTCAGATCGTGCATAAAGAAAAATTAAATTTATTAAAAGAGGATGGGGAAATCCAAAGGGAAGGGCTACTCAGCACTGAGCCAAAGGGTATTGGGTCCATGATGGCAGCAAAAGTATACTTGGGACAGTGAGACATGGAAGAGCATAGAAGGGGCAACAGGAGAGCCCAGGCTGGGCTGCTTTGGCTCACTGAGGGGTCAGAGAGAGACGGGGCCCTTGGAGACAGGTTCAGAGCTGCTGCTGCCCATTGCTCCCCTGGTTACAAATCTCATGGGGTCCCCTCGGGAGGGATGGAGATGGTGCTGGCATGCTCCCCTGGTGGGGAGCCAGCCGTGGGTCCTTTGTCTTAAGTGTATTTATCACAGGTAGAAATCTTAGGGGAGGTCTCAAGAGAGTGTCTCAGTAGAATGTTCATCAGCTTTCCAGGTGGGCTCTTTTCAGGGTCATGTCCTCACTGATGGGTCAGTGCCAGGACAGGAGTCAATGTATCTGGTTCTGAGGCAGCCACAGTGCCACTTGTCTGGTTTTGTTGTTTATCTGGGCCTGGAGCTGAAATACAACTGAGGCTTAGATGTTATCTTTAGGGAGGAATGCTCAGGGGGTATAAACCACATGACCAGCAATATGCTGGGGAAGACAGGTTACCCTGGGGACAGGGGTCTTGTTTTCCCAGTTTTGCCCCTTGCTGGGCATCCAGGAGTTCCTGCCCTGGTGAGATTCCGTACCCATTTCTTTACCTGAGTTTCTGTACCTGGCCCATCTAACATAAGTATGTTTTGAGCATTAGTATTTAATGTATCTCATGTTTTTATGCCAAGGGCCAACTTACACAGGACTAAGCATAGAGTATATGTCTTACTGATTTATAGTTAGTATCAGTGAAACATCACAGAACATCTTGGTGTTTCTGGTTTCCTGTAGCTGCCTGGCTGTCCTTAGGATTTAAAAAAAATTTTTTTAATATGTGCTTGAATCAGATTGCTTATCTAAAATGAGGACATTTCTTTTGTACTCAACAGATTTGAATTTTTGTGTTACCATTTTGTTTATGTACCATATTCATTTATTGGAAAAAATTTAAAGCTGCTTTCTAACAAAAAAGCGTATAAGATTTTATCAATTCCTGTGTGTGTGTGTATTAGAAAAATTATTTTACATTTTTCTTTTATTTGTTTAAGTCTGCTTTTGAAGGAACAAAACAGATAAATGTTACTCAGCTATTGTCAGTAATTATGGGGAAGACATTTATTTGCTTTATCGAATCTGTTGGTGATGTTTTGATTATAATCAAACATGTGAAGATGTAGATTTCCTAATGTGTATGTGAGTTTTTCATAGTGGATGTTTTCTTGAGGATGTAGACATCACAAAGTGAAAGAAAACTATTAAAAATTGTTACAAATAAAAATGATATTCACCTTTTGCACTTTGAATAATGTGCATGCTATAAGCTCAAAATAAGAGTATTTAAATACAGAAACTATTTAAGGGAATCTCATTTCTGATTTGAATTGTACAAATCTGAAAATTAGAACATCTTCCTATCAAAGGAATAAGGTACTTAGTACTTTTATTTCCTCCGCAACCTCTCATTTAATTATATGTTATCTCAAAAAGGATCCTTTACTAGATCCACAGAGGAAAACTTCAAACTATAACTTAATAAAAATATATTTATTAAGAATTTTCCATGCAATTATAAATTGTATAGACTTTCAGAAAATGGTTTGACATTATATATCAAGAGCCTTACAAATGTCTAAAGACTTAACCTACTATTTCTACCTCTGGAAATTCATCCTAAGAAAGCAATTATATGTGCAGAAGATTTACTTATAAAGATGATTATCACAGCTCTAGAGGGGTAAAATTGGAAACAGCCTTTGTCTTCTGTTCTCTTCAGGCACATGGCACAGTGCCTTACACTGTATGTCCTTCTTCATGGCAACCCACCAACCACACCTAGAAAGAAGTGCATTTTTTACTTATAAAAATACACATATTATTGAAGTTTAAAAAAGCATGTGGATAGTCAAGAAGAAGAAAAGGTCCCTTGTAATCTCACAATCCGGTGAATAGCCACTGTTAATATTTGGCATGTGTCTCTGGTCTCTTACTCGTCTGTATGTATTTTTTTCACATCTCCCCCCACCCAAAACAATTGAATTATACTCAGCATGTTCTAACCTACTTTTTTCACAATGTATTGTGAATATCTTTCAGTATCAACACATAAACTTCAGCAGCTTAATTTAATTACTTCTCATTTTGGATGCTTAGGTTGTTTCTATCACTAAAACTTTGCACACAATCATGATTTAATATCTGAGTATAAATTTCTGGAGATGGATTTGCTAAATCAAAGCCAGTTTCTTTTTTAATATAAAAAATAATTCTTTATGTGTCTTGGCATATAAGATAGCAAGTTTTCCTTTCATTATGACAGGATTCAACTGGAAGCTTTGTGCTACCCTTCCGGCAGGTCATGTATGCTCCCTACCCCAGCACACACATAGACGTGGATATCAATACCGTCAAGCAGATGCCACCCTGTCATGAGCACATCTATAATCAGCGCAGGTACATGCGATCAGAGCTGACGGCATTCTGGAGAGCCACTTCAGAGGAGGACATGGCTCAGGATACGATCATCTACACGGATGAAAGCTTCACTCCTGATTTGTAAGTCATGCCCTGTCCTTTGATATTGTCATTAAGCAATATTATGAAGTTGTATCTTTTATGAGTCAGATCAAAACAAATGAGTCTGTGTTTAAAGGGAAAGAAACATTACTATGAATTATGCTTGGAGAAATATTTGGTTAATAAACCAATTTTTCTTAAATGTCTATTTTTCTTACTATAATCATATTTCCCATAAGATAGATTAGATTAGTTCTTAAAAATAAATATTTAAATATTTATTTAAAAAATATCTTTTGAGCCCCTGGGCACAGTACTAGGTACTAAGGTTAATAGTGGCCAGACAGTCCCAACTTTAACATTGCTTATAATCTAATGTGTACGAGTCACTAAAAAACTTATTAACTAAACCAAAGAAGTAATTCTGAGTCTTTTCTTTATTGATATGTGAATATAAAATACAACAAAACTGTCAAAAATTTAATAGAACATTCTTTTACTTTGAATTTTATATTGTGGTATTTTTTCCTTACCATAAAGTCTGATTAATAAATTGCAAAGATTAAAAGTGATGATAATAAAATATTCAAAGTGGATCCAATTAGGAAAAAAAATGGTGATGATAAATCTGAATTGTAAAACCCTAAGAAAACACTTAAATGATGTTCTAAAATCAAGAAAAGATTTGTAGTATAGTATTATGCTTCTCTTTAATTAATTTAAAGTGTCTGACACATAGAATAAGCTCAATAAATGTTAACTAGAATATTACAGGTTTGAGTATATAAGGGAGAAGTAAAATTGGAGCGAGCAACCTGTCCTGTGTTTCTACAAAAATTTTGAGCTGAGGCAACAGACATGTGGAGCACCAGTAGTCACACAGAAGGTGCTGACCAAAAACAGAAAAGGAACATCATGCCCACTGGATCCTAGCCTCATGTACTAGGTGCAGAAAGATGACTTCATTAATACCTATCTTTCCCAGCTCTCCAGTGTTCTTGTTGGTTCCTTAGAACCAACAAGATTGGTTTAGAAGATGAATTGGTGAAAATTGGAATTCCCAGTCACTAAGTTTTCAAATACAGTATTGGTAATTTTGGTATATATGTAGAAATTCTCAGAATTAATTTATTCCTCCAAAAGTATTTAATATTTCCTAAAGTATTTAATATTTTTCTTCTCTTTTGATTGGTTGCTTCAGAGCTCTTTTTGGGGAATTTGGTGAACTTTAGAATGAGTTTACAACCAGGTAGTAATTTTTTTAGAGAGGTTATGTGTATACTTTTACATTTCTTACTCATTTTAGCCAATTATGCTTGCTTCACTGATTTGACAAACTATGATCAGCCAGCTAATCATAAGAAAATAATGTTAGGAATTTTAAAAAATTTTTTCCAGCTTTAAGTAAATTTTCTAAACATAAAACTGTACAAATACATTTTCAGCCACTAGATTGTGAATTGTTAAATTTTCCATATTTTTGACATATTTTACTTTGTAGTTTATTTTAAACAATAGAAAAAGTTTCGACTTTGACTATATTACTTTGTGAGGATGTAGGTCTTTGGTAATTCACATTCTCTGAGGGTGGGGAAGGAACCTAGCACTACTCAGTCAAGTTTAAGATGCACATACTTTGCCATCCCTTCTACATAGCTATTCCAAAAAATAAGAAAAACAACAACTTGTAAATGTGCTCATGGAATCATTTACAAGAATGTTCATATGACATTGCTTGCAGCTGCAAATAATTACCACAATGTTCATGATTAGGGAAATGGGTAGCTGTACAACAGTCAAAATTAATAAACTAGTCCATCTTTAAAGACATAGGTGAATTTCACAAACACCATGTTGAGTGAGAAAGACAAGTATGTGCACATACTCAGTGTGAAAGGGTAAGGAACCGCCTGAGAGCGAGAGCACTGTTTCCAGTAGTGGTGACCTAGCGGGAGAAAAGGCGTTGATGTTTATGCAGGACGCGCAGTGGATTTAAAATACATGTCAGATATTTTTAATTTTAACTTTTAAAAATAATTTCAGTCCCTGGAAGTACTTTTTTAACACTTGCTTTATCTAATTCCTTATGACAAAGATACTTACTCAGCGAAGAAGGCATTTTCAAAACAGTGGCCTTAAATTGCCTTATTCGCTCTCCAAAGCCAGAGAAGGGGTGCCGTCGGGGTCCACATTGGCCACTGATTGGACACCTCACGATCGTGAAATGCTGAGGTTTTTTCCCCTTTTAGGTTTCCGTCTGTTGTTTAGTATATCCTTCTCTTAAATGGGGACATTTTAGGTACTTTCATTTACTCCTGAACACACACCTCTTCCCTGCCACTCCTCTCAGTTGTATGATAATTCCTACTATTTTCAGTTTTTTCAGTTAAAAATTGCTTATCTTATTTAATGTTACATTACCTCTTTGACTCGAGTATAACCTAGCATCTCAGTAAATTCTTTAGGAAAGTAGAAGGCAAGGAGAGGGGGGAAGAAGAGAAAAAATCAAAGGAGTTCAGACGTGGGAAGAGAACAATCTTTTTTTAAGCACCAGCTCTGTCCTAGGTGGTGTTAGATACGCACTCTCTCAGCTGTGCATGACATCTTAACTTCTTGCCCTGATTTATGTCAAAGCAGGTAATGCTTTCCTACAACACTAGCTGGTCCAAGTTACTTGCCAGGTGGCGGGCTTGTGATGCAAACCCAGTGGTTGTGATGTTGCAGACAGTCATGTAGCTGTGTTCCTTAATCCCACTCGGATGATCCTTAGCAGTCATCCTTTTACCTTTCTTCATCCTAAAGTGTTTAGTAAGTTATTAGTACATGACATAATCCTTTTGTTTTGTTTTGGGTTTTGGTGGTAGTGCTGTGTGTCTGTTTTTATTGCTGTGTTATTTTTGAGATGGCAGGAATTGGTAATTATATTTACTAATGCCTAAGGCTCTCAATATTTTTTTAAAAAGTGAGGGCACTAAAATGGATGGATAGATACTGCATATCATTCTTGGGACTGCTTATATCTTTAAGAGAAAAATAATTACATAGTGGCCTGACAGACTCCAGTAATATACAAACTTGAGTTAAAATCAATATATATTTTATATTTTCAAATATATGCATCTGGTTTTTATAAGAAAGTTTATATATAATATCCCATTTCTAAGAATTTAATTTATTGGCTAGAGTGTAGGATTATGAGAAGTAGCAATGTGTAGCCATTTCAACATTTGGACTATTTTCTCCATAGGAATATTTTTCAAGATGTCTTACACAGAGACACGCTAGTAAAAGCCTTCCTGGATCAGGTAAATGTTAGACCTGAGATTGTTGGAGTGGATGATATGACGTGGTTTTGTTTTTTATTTAATGTACCCTGCAATGCCTGTGCTCTACATAGAACAGCTTAGAACTGAGTCCTTGTCTTCTTTAGCGTCTCTGGTCTTAAAGTGTCTAAATGATTTTTTTTTAAATTGTTAATGAGGAGTAGTCTGAATATTAACAATTAAAAGGTACATCATTCCCCCATTCAATAATAGATGTTTTAATTCTTAGCACTAACCTATAACTCAAAGTATTTTCTTTTGGGGGGATGAAGAAAGAGGGTGCATACATGTTAATTGAGTCCAAAATGTCTTTAAATCCTATACTTCCTTTTCAGTGACAGCATTTTTATTGTCTCCTTTTGAAAAAAAATCATGCTTAATTACACATTTAAAGAAAATTATAGACTATATAGGATTTTTTTCATAGTATATTAGAGCTTTGTCATAGTATCATTCTGGGGATCAGGTCAGGAAACATCATAGATGTAGCTTTGAAATAATGAGATCCTTAGGTTAACTAGAAATTTTCATCCAGGTCTGTGGTCAGTGATGTATTTCAAAGTTCAGGGATAATACATAGTCATGTGATTCCATACTTCTGAAGCTGAAATGAAATCCTTGCACTGCTATGCCTGCACCCTCCCCATGTCTCCTTTCCCTCTCTCCCCAGCAAGGGTAGTAGAGGGGTACGGATATCTCAAAATCATAACCTAAGCGTGGCTCAACTTCTGGGGCTTCATCTTTATTTGAAGACATGGACAGAAGAAGCTAAGTAACACAACTGGCAGTAACTTACAGTTATGATTTTTTTTTTAATGATTTTAGAGAGAGGAAAGGAGAGAGAAAGAAACATCACTGTGAGAGAAACATCTATTGATCGGTTGCCTCCCACACACACCCTGACCGGGGATCAAACCTGCAACCTGGGTATGTGCCCTAACTAGGAATCAAACCCACTACCTTTTCGTGTATGGGACGATACTCCAACCAGCCGAGTCACCTTGCCAATTGTGATTTTTAATAATAAAATAAATATGCATATATTCTGAGGTATAGTGAAAAATACCAGTTCTTTAAAGTTGAACTGTCGCACTGCTCCCGGACTCAGTACTTCTGTCATACTCCTGCCTGTTACGAGACAGCAGGGGAAGTGATTTGAGGGAACTGCTCCAGTGTGTGTTTTCTGCCAGACACTGTTAACGCTGTGATAGAAACATGCCGTGTAAGTAGAATGAGAGCAAAACCTTTATTAAAACACTTCATTTTCCGGTAGGTCTTTCATTTGAAACCTGGTTTATCTCTCAGGAGTACTTTCCTTGCACAGTTTCTACTCGTCCTTCACAGAAAAGCCTTGACGCTAGTAAAATACATAGAAGATGATACGTAAGTAAACCTATATGGGAGAAGAACCTTTGTGCATTTTGTTTTGTTTTACTCCCTTTGGGCATTTTCTATATTACATGTATATATTTTTTTATTTGTAGGCAGAAGGGGAAAAAGCCCTTTAAATCTCTTCGGAACCTGAAGATAGACCTTGATTTAACAGCAGAGGGCGATCTTAACATAATAATGGCTCTGGCTGAGAAAATTAAACCAGGCCTACATTCATTTATCTTTGGAAGATCTTTCTATACTAGTGTACAAGAACGAGATGTTCTAATGACTTTCTAAATGTGTAACTTACTAAATATATTTCATCACAATCATGATTGCTGCTAAATTAGCTCAGTGGTATGAGACACATCAGTCCCTGGGGTCATACCCAGAGTCCTATTTAGCAATGGCAGTTAAGCTTAGTTACACTACACTTGTCACTAGAAGTCTGCAAGGAAATGTCAACAATGTTAGCAATGGATGGATCTTTTCCTAGTTGTGCTCTCTTGGGATACAGACTTATGTTTACAGTTATAATAAATATTATCGCTATCTTTAAGAAAGATATAATAATAGGATATAAACTTGACCACAGCTACGTTTTTTGAAACTTAGGATTCATGGTTTACATGTACCGAAGTGAAATCTGAGTTAGCCTCCGGAGACAGAGTACTAGTTGACTTTGCACCTTTTGGTGTTTCTTGGTCCTTGGGATTACTGTAATACTGTTGCAATCAGCTCAGAACTAGAGCATCTGAATCATTTCAGTTCCACAGACCAGAAGTTAACTTGAACCTAGAGTAAGCTTGAGAAAGAAAATATTCAAGCAGATGTTTAATTAAAGTTAATTATTAGATCCTACTCTGTAGACTTAGTCATTCAGACTCAGCCTGTGTAGAAATGTCAAGCAGTGTGTAGAGTCCGATCATGATGAACACAGGATGGTTTTGTTTTTTTAAGGTCTGTCAAAGAAAATATAGGAAATTGGATTTTAAGTTTCAGTAGTAGTTGCCAACTTTTTTAATTGATTTTCATTATTTTTGAGCCAAGTGGAAATGTGTACCTTCTGTGCCCTTTTTTCCCTTGGAGAATATAATTACTTGGAGGAAATTTGGATTTCACTAGTCAGTCATTGTCATTTTGTTTTCCTCTCATATAGTCTTACCCTAATGGGGCAATCATTGTAACTCCGAGGCTATTAAATGCAATAGAGAACATACTAATATCTCTTTTCAGGAATAGAGAATAGTATCTTGTCTTCTTACATTTCTGCACATATTTTTGAAGTTGTTGCCATGTGTCTTTGCCCGCATTGTGTGAGGAGTAGCAGGAGAAACTTGACTGACATGCTGTTTTACTAGGTGCTCCTTTGGCAGAACTGAGTGGTTTGTTTCTTTTGTTTTTTAAATGTGTTTGGACCATTTTGCTAGCTATAAAATAACATAATTCTGTGCTAGAACAGTGTTGACATAATAGAAGTATATGTAAGCATAAAAAAAGTTATTTAAAACTGGAAGTAACACAAAAGGGAAAATATTTATAAGAAAGGGATAAAAGTGATGAGCCCCTCTGCCCTTACCCAGATTTACCCAAAAACATGCTGTGTTCTGAAAAGTCCTAATGGCCTTTCACATCACTATAAGAAAGATTTGACACACACTGAACTAAATGACTGATGCTCAGTCATAAAAAATGTACACATGCCACCTCGGTATATCCTGTACTCTGTGTTTTAAGTGATAGATTACTTAAGTGCTGACTGATTTTCTTTTTTTGCTGGTTTATTGTGTTGTTATATTGAATGCAAGTTGTACAGTGAAATAAGTTATTAAAGCATGTGTAAACATTGCTACATATATTTTCTCCTAGAAGGAGAATTTCGAATAAAATGTCTTTGAAATTTTGTCTCTTACAGTTACTTGTTTAGATAAGCAATGCTATGATATTGAAAGACTGGTTTCCTGCGCAGCTGACAGTCATACTGAGTCTAAATTTCTTTCGTTTTTTATTTTGAAAGAAAATACATGTAAGTTTCTATAGGATGCTGGTGTGGGGGAGCAGAGTTTGCCATGCCAAGGCCTTTTGGGATATTGATTGTTTTAAGCTGGTTATTTTTAAGAAACAGAAAACTCAAAAAGAACGTTTGACTTTACCCCAACTGCCTAAAACCATTTAGATAGAGGACCTGGGCCAGAAAGGGAGATAGCATCATAATTAACTATAGTTTAATATGAACTAAGTGTGATAAGCCAGGAGGAACCTAGCAAGGCCCTTTGATTCAAGTCTGTGTCCCTTGGTTCAAGGTGGCCCAGCAAACATTTATTTACCAAACATTTGCTTTTCCCTTTTTTGGTAAATTGCTTTCCTGCCCTTTGAAGTCCCAAGCTACAGCCCCGACCCTTTTCTCCTTAGCTCCAGATGGCACATAAGCCTTAACTGCCTGACATGTCCTGGGTTCTCATTCTCTTAGGGAGCCTCTATATGTACATACATAATAAACTTGGTCACTTTCTTCTATTAACCTGTCTCATGTTAATTTGGTTATTAATCCAGCCAGAATTACTTAGAAGGTAGAAGGAAAAAAAATTTTTTTTGTTTTAAATATGTCTTGATTGATTTCAGAGAGAGGAAGGGAGAGGGTAGAAAGAGATATAGAAACATCGATGATGAGATCATCAATGATGATCGGGTGCCTCCTGCATGCCCCCGACTGGGGATCCAGCCCCCAACCCCGGCATGTGCCCTGGCCAGGAATTGAACCGCGATCTCCTGAATCCTAGGTCGCTGCTCAAGCGCTGAGCCACGCCCGGGCGGGTGAAGGAAAATTATTTTTTTCTCCCCCCACACTGGAATCTTGTGTTGTTTTAACCAAAAGTCTTTCTGCTTAACTCCTAGGATTGCATTTTGATTTTTGAAATTTATATATTAATATATCAAGTGTAAGATAATTATTGAGTAAGTACTTTTTAAAATCCTGTTACAAAGATATTGATATAGCCTAAGCTGAAGTTATTTTTTCCAGATATCCAGTACAGGTGTCCAGAATGAAGGTGGAAGGGTTCTAGACTCTTTAATCTGGAAAACAAGTGAGATTTGGCATTTTTACACCAGGGGGAAAAATTCACAAATATAACAGTTGAGTTGAAAGTGTTTTTTTTAAAAGAAGATGTGATTTATTGCAAAGCTAAGATTCTCAAAGAAGAAACCAAAACTTAAGGTTCCATTTTATCTCTTTTGCTCGCTCATTAGCCGTAACTCTTTGTTTTGTTGTTTTAGTTATTGCTGTAGGGCTGTAGCAGTGATACACCACTTGTGATATACTCTGTATAGTATACTTACATTCCTCCCTTCTCATCTCTGTGCTGTTTTGACCTCACATTTTCCTTCTACAAGTATTACAAGCTTGACACTTTATTTTTATTTTTGCTTAAGCAGTCAAGTATCTTTTTTTTTAAAAAAAAATATATCTTTATTGATTTCAGAGAGAGGAAAGGAGAGGAAGAGACAGAGGTAGAAACATCAATGATGAGAGAGTCATTGATCGGCTGCAGCCCGCATCCCGGGCATGTGCCCTGACCAGGAATCAAACCCCGATCTCCTGGATCCTAGGTTGATGCTCAACCGCTGAGCCACTCCTGGCTGGGCAGTCAATTACCTTTTAAAGGAATTTAAATGTAACTATCCTAAACATCCAAATGAAAAGGCAGAAGTTGTCAGGTTGGATTAAAAAACAATATCCAACTATATGCTGTGAACAAGAAACTCATCATAAACATAAAGGGTAAATGTTAGAAGTAAAAGGATGGAAAAAGATACACTAACACTAATCGAAAGAAAGCTGGAGTGGCTGTCATTAATATCAGGCAAAGTAGATTTCAGCGCAAAGAGGATTACCGGGGATTAAGATAATTTTATAATGCCAAACATCTTGCTGATGATCAGCAAGAGGCCGTAACAGTCCTAAGTGCATGTTCACCTAACAGCATCTTCAAAAGTACATGAAGCAAAAACTGATGGAACTGCAAGGAGAAACAGACAAGTCTACAATCTGTCAGTGTTCGCTAGAACAAGAAAACACAAACTAGGGATTTAGAAGACTTGAACAAGACTATCAACAACTTGATGTAAGTGACATTTGTAGCACACAGCAGCACCTAACAATAATAGATCACATTCTTTTCAAGAGCACAAGGAACACAGTCCAAGAGAGACCATATTCTGAGCCATAAAACAACTTTCAATAAACCTCAAAGGATTCAAGTTATACAAACTATAGTCTCTGATCACATGGAATTAAATTAGAAACAAGTAATAGATATCCAGGGAAGCCCAAATAGTTGGAAACTAGCACTTTTAAAAGATTAGATAATTTCTAAATTGTGTGTTGGGGGATAAGAGGAATGGGTTGGAGATAAGAAAGGAAGGAGTCAGTTTGTGGGATGACTTATGAGGAGTGGAACTCCTGCCTTTGATGTCCGCCCCCTACAGCCTATTCTTCACGTGGCTAACAGCATGATCCTTGTAAGATTAAATCTGATGATCACTTCTGTTTAATGGTGCTGTATCATTTATGAAATTAAATCCAGAGTCTTTGCAACCCAGTTTCTGTTCATCCCCGTCACCTCACTTTTCACTTTCTTCACTGAGACACGAAAACGAAAAGGAGGTGGGTTTGAGAACAACATCCACCTCCTTTTCGTTTTCATGACTCAGTGCCTAGGGCAGTGCCAGGCAGAGGGCAAAAGTTGAATGAATATAATGAGTATATTAAACATTATTTTCTTCATCTTCTCCAAAAAGAGTCAGTTCCTGAACATTCAGGAAATTGCTTTCCCTGTGTAATCAGGAACTTTTTCCCCCTGGAAAGTCCTTCATTAAAATTGAGCCCATGCACAACCTAGCTCTAGAATTTCAAAGACTTTAAGGAAGTGATTTTCAATCTTTTCCAAGTAATAATACCCTATCATTTTCTGTTTCTGCATTCGTGCCTCACTATCTCATCTCTTGCTGAAATGTTCTTTTTAAATTAATAGCTTGATAAGTTGCTAAGCAGCTTTCATCAGACCAATTAGGACAGTGGTGGGTATCCATCTGTGGAGTGTGGACATTTAAGAAATTTGATCCTGGATTTAGAAAATCTTCCTGAGCTCAGAGTTGGCTCAAACTGGCACCTTCTGGCATTTGCTTGTGGGTGGGGAATGTGGAATGCTTTGAACACTGAATGGATTTGTCAAGTTTCAAAATACCCTTATGGCTAAGGGAAAACAACATTCATTGTTTAAAAACACCACTGTTTGTTTTTTCTGCTTTTCTGTTCTTTGGAGCCTGAATCTGCAAAAACATTCACACCCAGCATTTTGCTTCACGTACCTCTCCTAATACATTTCTGGAGACATGAGAGGCATGGAAACCTTCTTTTGCTATTGTTCAGAATGTTCAGAACAAATTGAAAAAGTCTATGAAGAAGGAACATATTTCTGACGTTGTAGGAAGATAGTAGAGTTGGTGAGTATAGGTCCTGGAGTGAGACTTCCAAGGCTCAGATGCCTGTTTTTCACTTAGCTGTGTGACCTTGGACAAGATACTCAACCTCTCCGTGCCGCCTCAATATCCTCATCTATTAAATAGGAATAAGAATAGAACCTACATCATCAGGTTATGTGAAGGATAAGTGGGTTAATACATGCAGAATGCTTGGAAGGGTAACTGGCACTGAGTAAGTGAACCATAAAATTTAGCTTTGGCTGTTATCATTTTGTCGTTGTCATTATCATTAAGCAGGTGGTTGTAGAGCTCCCAATATCTGATTATTAAACCACATCAATTCTACGGTCCTGATTTCAGGTGATGCCATATCAGTAGCAGGATTACTTTATTAGCTTGAACCCAGCCGTACCTCATAAGCGGAGAGTGTTGCCTTCGGAGAAAGTCGTTCTAGGGCATGAGAGAGAGTGCTTGTGGGGAACTGTCCAGAGGCCTCGGCCTGCTTCTCAAATCTGCCCACGCCATCTCCACTGCCACTGTTAGAACCCCATCGTTTCCCATCCAGATTAACCCAACAGCTTTCTCCCCTCTGGTCTTCATAATATCACCTACCAACCACCCTCATTCCTCCTACCCTCATTCCTCCTGCCCAATATGTTTTCTCCACGGAAGGCAGAGTGATCTTCCTAATATAATCTCCTCTTTGATGTCTCACTCGCTTGCTTTTAAAACCCCCCAGTGACAACCTTTGACACAACATAAAGCCTACAATCCATGGTGAAGCACAGGGCTTAGGGACCTGACCAGAAACCTCTCCACCCTTTCCCTCACCATTCACCCCATCCCAGGAGCCCTGATGAACTACCTGCAGTCCCCCGACTCACCGTGTTCTCATCACTGGCCAGTGTGCATGCTGCTCTCACTGCCTGAAGTACCCCCTTCACATGGATAGACTTGCACTTGTCAGGATTCTCCAAACTTGTCACGTTTGTCTAGGCTCCTCCCTCAACTTCAGATCTTAAGCTTTCCAGACTTTAAGCTCCATAAGGCCAGGACCATATCTGTGCACTAACTCTCACCTAATTGCCTGGCACGTCATGTTTATTAAATACATGTTGAATTAACTGCCCTCTTTTCAGAGCTCTTCTAGGTTTCTGTGCTCATGGCCCTAGCACACCACCTAACTCACTATGCGTCGTCATTACGGTTTGCTTGTCTCATACACCCCGGGCTCCAAAAGGCAGGTTCTTGTTTACAAACCATTGTACCCCCAGCTCCCACCACAGTGCCTGCTCTGAAACAGGAACTCAGGACGTTCTGAAAGGATGGATAGTCTCCACATACCATCAGTCTCCGGTTTAAAATTTCCCCAAATTCTGAAGTAAGGGGATTTATGGGCCCGCTTGGCAGTTTATGATCTTACCCCAATGATACCACTGACATTTTAAGCAAAAGGTTTGCGTGTATATACATTTTCCTGGGTGGAGGGTCCATAGCAGTCTTCAGATTCTCAAAGGGGTTTTTGATTTCCCCAAAAGGTAAGAATCTATGTCCTAAAGAGTTCTGTGTTTTTTGTTTTTTTTTTTAAAAAAAAGGAACCTGTGAAATAAAGTGTTTACAAGGTATTTTGATGAATCAGCCCATTTGATCCAGATAAGGTAGCGTGTTTGTGTCTGCAGCCCAGCCACCTCCAGTCGTCTCCCTGCTGCTGGACTGGCCGTTCCAACTGGCTGCATGGATGTTTCTCCTGGATGAATGTCCATTTGTGGACATTCCCACACACACCTGTAGGAGCGGTTGAGACTCATTTGCATGGTCTTCTTGGTTCTAGAAGCATCCAGGATTCTAGGTCCCGGGACAGCACCACAGTGTTTTAACCCAGCTTTCAGGAAGTAGAGGCTTTTCGGTTTAAATTGAAAACCTGTGATCCACTTTGGCTAGACATTTTCTCTGGTTCCCATCAATACACACGGCATTTTTTGCTGGCCTAGACCCACACAAACAAAGACTAGAGCTTCTCTAAGAAGCTAAAAACACCCACCACATTTTTAAAATAACTTGAGCAAATTAATTCATTCTGGTGAAGGCAACCCAGCTACGTAAAATAAACTTTAGAGTTTCACAATAGGTCCTGAGCACGTAAACAACCCCAAAGTCCACATGAGCTGAGCCACTTGGCTGAACAGAAGGAGTCCCTGGCCCAAATTCTGCTTATAAAACTAGGAGTCAATGGTCATTGTGTGAGAACAAGATGGGGGTGGGGCAGAATGACTCAACCCAAGGACAGTGAGAAAGTCCCTTCATTAGATACTCAGAATCCTGGCTTTCCAGACCAAAGCAAGGATGAGGGGGGATGGGAGGCTGCAGCCTACGCCTCTAGCCCTGGCTCAGACCCTACCGAGCCCCTTCTTTCCCTAGGGAAAGCCAGAGCCGACTACTGAAGTCAGAGGAAGCCCCTGCAGGTTTTCCCATGTGTTCTGTTGAGAAGATAATGGTTTCATTGAAACTAATAACATACTTGGCCAAAGGAGCCCACACCATTATAAGAACTTCATAACTAGCCCTAGTTTTTTGAGCATAATAATATATCCTCTCTAATAAGGCCCATGCTGTTCTGTGTACTAGAATAATACTTGCTATAAATAGTAAACACAGTGATGATCATTTTATCTTTATATAGCTCCCCTTCAAAAAAAAGTGTCTTCTCTTTCCTTAGTAGTGGTCAGGTCCTCTCTATGAGGGGAGCACTGTGCTAGAATCCATATCTTAGAAGGGATAGAACTTGGAGAAATTCAGAGAAAGGGCACAGGAAACATTTTTTTAAAACTAGCAAATACAACTTATGGAAAAAGGTTAAAGAACTTGCTATTATTTATCTCAGAGATGTGGGAAATGTTGGGGTAAACCTCAATATTATGTTTCAGTTATGCAAAGAACCAAGGTCAGATTAGCAGCATTTATTGAGCAATGGCTATGTGCCAGGAGCTTTATAAGCAAATTCTCATTTGACCCTCAAAACAGAGTCGTAAAGCGAATTATCCCTGTGGTCCACGAAGAGGACACTGAAGCATATGCTCAATGATTGTCCAAATGTGATGGCCATTCTCACAACTACTCTGCTTTTTTTCTCTTTGCTCACCTGGAGTTGGATGGTTACTTGCCCTTCCAGTAGACCTCAGGCATGATGATATGACTCTGTTCAGCCAATGAAATTTGAGCAAGTGACCTGTGGCTTTCAAAAGGAAGGTTAGGGAGCCAGTTTGGGCCTTGTCTCTCCTTCACTCTGCACAGTGACCGTGCCCAAGAATGGCTGCTCCACAGCCTCGGTCCTGCAGTGGGAGCAACAGGAGCAGAGCCCCCCTCCCCACCCTCATCAACTTAAGATGAGGAAGACATTAACCTTTGTTTTTAAGTTTTAAGCTTTGAAGTTTTAAACCTCCGCTTTAAGCCACTCAACTTGGGGGAGTTGTTTCTGTAGCAAAACCTGACTGATAGACCAACTCACCCAGCTGAGTAGAACCTGACCTGCCTCTGCTGCCCACAACTTATCCTTAAATAACATGCTGGGCTGCCTGCCAGGTGCGTAATGATGGCTATGTGTCTACCATCGAGTTTGGGGAGCAGGAAAAATAGGTATTATCACCAGAGATAGAATTGAGATTCCCCAGGGGGCAGTCCAGACTGACAGGTAAAGAGAAGTGAGGAGGATCTTCCATTGAACACTTAGAAGAAAAACAGTTAATGTTTTGATTCATTTCCTTCCAGGAATGTTTACCGAACACTTTGAATTTATTTCCTCTAAGAGAGTTCTACTTAAGGGGAAATTTCTTAATAGCGTTTATGGCTTGGAATTGTTTTCTCTGTTTCAAGGTCTCTCTCTGATTTAGTCTGAGCGGATCTGCTTACAGGCCTCACCACAATAGCCTTCCCTACTATTCAGCACACGAGATGGTCTTTATTTCCTATCTAAGAACCCAGTTATCTTGCTTTGGATCCCCCCAAAATCAGAGCCTGAGACAAGAATGTGAGTGCAGGTAGTTTATTTGGGGGGTGACTCCAGGAAGCAGGAGTGAGGGAGCGGGCTGACTGGAGCGCTAAGGAAGAAAAGCCAATATAAGGATGAACTGACGGCTGGCCACTTCAGGCGTGGGTCTGTAAGGCACATCAAGAATGCCTCCTGTAAGTGTCGCCTCAAGGGCAAGAGCGTAGAGCATTTACTCATTGGCTCTCCTTCCCACTGGTTATCCCGGGAGCTTTAACTAGTCCTCCCTACAGTACAGACGCTGTGCTTGCTCCTGGGCTGATCGGGCTCCTGCAGCTGTGGAAACGGCCTTGGGGCAAAGTGTACTCATGCCTGGTATACGCCAGAGATCTGGGAAACCGGCCACCATAATTGCACTGGAATCAGAGATATGTGCAGAGATGTGTCAAGGGACACCAAGGATGTCTACCAAACCCTATCCCTAAACTCTAATCTCAGTTCTTACAGGGGTGATGGATGCAAGGTGATACAAAGTTAGGACTAAGAGCACCAAAGAAGGTCTGTGTGAAGCCTGGGCAAGTTTCCTAATCTCTGTGACAATTAGATGAGCTAATACCCAGCATAGCTCCTAGCACATAAGAAGCGCTCAATAACTGTGAGTTCCCTGCCCTCCAGCTCCTGTAAACGTTCTTGAGCTGTGCGAGAGTGGAGGCAAATGGTCTTGAGGGAACTTCCAAGTCTTGCCCCGTGCTTTCCTTCTGGCTCCTAGTGCTGACTGTCTACAATTTAAGCAGCAATGAGGACAATGAGGATAAACTTCGAATGAAAGCCTGGTTTAGCACCTGCTGAGATAAACAGAAAACACGGGAAAGCAGAAAGACAAGGAAAGGGAGTGAAAGTATAAGTCAATGTTATTAAAAAAGGAGAATTGTTCTACTAGGACATTGGGTAGAAATCTCGATGAGTTACCTAGCTGTCACAATCCCCTTTGGGACAAAGGGACAGAAGAAGGAAGGGAAAGAAAGGAGGAAGGGGAGAGGGAGGGAGGGAGGGAGGGAGGGAGGGAGGGAGGGAGGGAGGGAGGGAGGGAGGGAGGGAACAATAAATAGAAGGAAGGGAAATCCATTCATCTCTGCGGGGACTCTGTTGAGCATTAGGCAATAAGACTTGCAAGTTTTAGCAAACTTCTCTAAAAACCTTCCGGGAGATATTTTTCCTTAAAAGCATCATCAGGGTTGTTCAATACCCAAAGCAAGTCTCTTCACATTATTGGACATGAAACACTGTCACATTTGAGACTGGCCAGAGGCCATTTAGAAATTCAATAATTATTCCACCCCAAGGGGCTTTCCAAATGGTGCGGTAGTTTCTTCGGAGGAAATTAATATTGAGCAGTGTATCAAATCGAATTGGAATCCAGAGAAAATAGGGTCCCGAGTAGGTAAAATTGCCGGAGGCTGCAGTAGGGCAGGATGAGCGAGACCCTCCCTTTTGTGTCTGGCCTTCACTGTGATGCGAAAAGAAAAATCTTGTTTATTTTTATGCCAGGAAGGCAAGGGGTGGTTTGGAGAGGCTCCCCATTCATCTACAGCCACCTCCAGTCTGACAGTAGAAAAATTTACTTCTTTCACTTGTTTTCACAGACCGTAAGGGGTTGCTGAGAGGCACAAAAGGCTTTTCTTGGTTTGCCACACAGGGCAGCTGGGAGTGAAGGGCTGACTTACTGGCCTTGGTAGTGGGCATGGATAACAAAGGTGGTCAGGCTGTGTTCCCCCTTCAGGGAGAAGTTGTTTGAGATCCTTGTTTTTTCCCTCTTTGGAAGAGAGAGGGCCTGGGATCCAGCTGGAAGCGGCTGCGACATCCCGCTTTCCTATCGGTCCTCCTATGGTCCGAGCTTCCCATTTGAGAAGGTGATAAAGTCTCCCCCTTAAACTGATTTTGGGGATCCGGCTATGATGTCTTTAGATGAGTCTACCTTAGAATGCCCCTCTCCCGGCAACCAGCCCTCCTGGATCATACCTAAGCTGACCCGTTTTATGGTGAGACAGTCCCTCTCCATTATTGAGAGTCCTGGGGCTGACCACAGGCGTATCACACCTGGCTTGTGCCAGGCCCCAGCGAAAACATCAGGCTCATCTCCTGAAGAGAGTCAGTTATTAAGGAATCAAACAATTTGAAAAAGATCCACCCCACAATCTGGTAGGGAGATCTGAAGGGAACTAGGGTCACTGGGAAAAATACAAGTGGACCCTAAGAACAGGAGGAAGGATCACAGTCTCATTTCAATAAAATTAATTTAAAAATCACTTGGAACAGAAAGTTCAACTTACAGAACTGAAGCAGATAAATGCCTATTATGATTCCAAATGGCACCGTCTTGTTCAGCTGCCCTGATACAACCTTGAACAGTGTCATGGGCTCTGCACAGCCCTAAAACTCCATCACCTTCCTGCACCTCGGGTCCCTCATCAAAATGGGATGGACGTAATGTGGGTTTCAGAGAAAATGTCTAGTGTCATAAATGTTAAGAATTATGGTAACAGAAAACATGCTTTAACATAACGTATGGATTCTGTAATGGTTTGAAATGTATTAAAAAGTTATGTATATAAAAGATACTTATATACGTTTTATATCTATCTAGTACATATATGTTATACATCTATATTTTACATATATGTGTACATTTTATAATATACACACACATGCACACACATCTTTTGCTTGAATTGCCATTATTTCAGCAATGCACGCTGGGGGAGCCATGCACGCTCATGTCCACGACCCAGAGATTTCCCATAAAGCACTGAGACAACCTCTTCAGCCTTCTGACTAGTCAGGGTTTTGAAAACAAAATAGAAGTAAGGAGGAAGCGTGCCTTACTTTAGAAAATTTGTTAGTTAGACACTTGGATTTGTGAACTCTCATTGCTTGGGCTCGGAGAATGTTTGCTGTCTGTTAGTAAGCTGCCTGTGACAAGTTCACTTAGTGCACGACGGCATTGGGAAATCAGACTCGGTCGGAATAAACAGGAATGTCCTCTCCCCAATCTAATGTGAATGGCCCTTGGACTCTGAGCACTACTCTCCAGAGCAGGGTAGCTGTGGGTCTGTTGGTCAGTGCCTGCAAACTTGCTTGTCCGCTTTTACTCGTTTGCAGTCTGTTATGTTTCCATGGTGACCCCCTTCTGATATCCCTTTGCTCTTTGGTACCCCCTCAGAGGAAGCTGTAATGAGGTGGTTTGGCAACAGAGCCTTTCTGGGATTTTTCTCATCCAACATTGAAGACCAGCTTGGCTTTCCTCTGACAGGAAATGTATCAACCACTTGAAATTGGTGAAAAGTAATTTGCACTTACTTGGGCAAAGAATGTGAGTATTATTCATTGTACATCAAACTACCCAGAAATACTCTCTTTTTGTTCCCAGTTCTAGGAAATGACATCCTAAGGGACAGTGAGGCTTCTGAATTCAGTGCGGAATGGAAGGCGTGCTGGGTTCTGGGCTGGTTTTATGTGTGTTTTTTACCTTCATGAGGGTGGTGTGAGGTGGCTGCAAAGAAGACGACGTGATGTTTCTTGAGCATTTACCATGTGGCAGGCATTGTGCTAAGCAGCTTATATGCGTCCCCTCATTGGATCCATTCAGCTACCTGTATTACTATCCACATGTTATAAGATGAGGTAGCCGAGACCCAGAGACACAGCCGGGACGAGCCTTTCAGACTCTGAAGCCCACTCTCTCAATCACCAGGCACCGTGTCTTCCTGTAATGTACCTTTCAGGTGATGCTGGTTCCCTGTTTTCCTGGAAGAGCTTGGAAGGGGGATTCATGAGTGCTCCCCTCCAAAGTCCTCAGATGTATTTCATAGGAATCTGGACAGGACTGTCCGAAGCAGCCTGAAATCCGACAACTTTGCATTGCACACGTGCACCATTGTGGCCTTTTCCATTCATACACCAGGATACACAGAGCACGAATGGTCATGAGACTCAGAATCTATGTCCCAATCTCACTAGTTGCATAACCTTGGGCAAGCCACTCAATCTTTCCATCTTAGTTACTTTATCTCTGAAATGGGAATGGTGAAAACCATTTCTGTCCAAAGGTCAGAAGTAGCCCAGTTGTCTCAGTATATATATATATATATATATATATCTTTATTGATTTCAGAGAGAGGAAGGGAGAGGGAGAGAGATAGAACATCAATGATGAGAGTCATTGACCGGCTGCCTCCTGCATGCCCCCAACTGGGGATTGAGCCTGCAACTCAGGCATGTGCCCTGATGGAACTCGAACCACGATCTCCTGGATCCTAGGCTGATGCTCAACCGCCGAGCCATGCCCAGCTGGGCAGTATCTATTTTTTACCTCTCTTAGAACATTTTGAGTCTAGGATATAGAAACTGTGCCCTGGACCCAGAATTCCGGGTCCTTGATTGCCCTTTTATAGTGTGGCAAACAGAGTCAGCAGCCTCTGAAAACATTTTATCCATCAAGGAGTCCGTGTTCCTCTTCTACTCGTTGCCTTGTGGGTTACAGCTTCAGACGTTACTTTGACAGCTCCCACAGGTAGCTTTTCTCCATTGATATCTGTTAACAAGAATTGTTAAAATTTTCTTTGGAATCCTAGCCCTCATCATCTAACTGCACGCCTAATCCTTATGCCAGCTAAGTTCATCTTGATTTCCAGAACACACCTAGCACTTTTCTGCCTTCCTGTATCTTTACCCTTGTGGCTTTATCTGAAAGAGCCTGCCTGTCTAACCCCAACATCATCCCCATCCTTAAGTCCAGCTCAAATGCCACATTCCCACTTGCACTCCCTACAATCATCTTAATCCAGAATGAACCTTCCCTTGTCTGTGTCCCACAGAAATGCACTGGCCTCTTCTGTATTACCCCCAATAGCTTCTTCATATTATTGCTATTTGAGTGTCTCTTGTCATTGTAAACATCTTGAGGGCAAGACCCAGGGTTTCCCATCACCACATGATAGTGGAGTATCACAGTTATGGCCATGGCCTTAAGTCACACACGGCCAAGTCTAAAACCTGCTTACACAATGTACTAGCTGCATGACCTTAAGCAACTCACTTCAACTTTCTCGTCTATAGTTTTCTCATCTGTACCTACCACATAGGGATATTGTGAGAATTCAATGAGATATTCCATGTAAAGTGCTTAGCAAGTACCTGGCATTTTATAGGTGCATAATAGATGTTCACTATTTATGATGCCTACCATTGTAAATAGGTCTCTTCATTAATCATTTAATAAATGTTTATTGAGTGCTGTATTAATCTGCACAGGCTGTTATTAAAAATATACCATAGACTGATGGCTTAAACAATAAACATTTGCTTCTCATAGTTCTAGAGTCTGGGAAGTCTAAGATGATGGTTGCTGCCAGTTTGGTTCCTGGTGAGGATTCTCTTCTTGGCTTGTAGATGGCCACCTTCTTACTGTATCCTCACATAGAAGCGGGGGGGAGATTACTCTTTTTTCTTCTGTCTTCTTGTAAACCCACAAATCTCATCATGAGGGTCCCAAAGGCATCAGCTCATCTAACCTTAATTACCTCCCAAAGGCCCCAATCTCCAAATACCATCACATTGAGAATTAGGGCTTCAACATATGAATTTGGGGGAGGGGAGACATTTCAGTCCATAGCAAGTACCTATACATTTATTGAGCTAGTCTAGGGATAGAGCAATAAGCCAAACAGACAAAAATCCCTGTCTCATGAAATTTATATTCTAATGGAAAGAGTAAGGCTGTGTGGCGAACAAAATAATGGCCCCCAAAGATGTCCATATTCTCATCTCCGTGACCTGAGAATATGATACACTACATGGCAAAGGGGAATCAGGTTGCAGGTGGAATTAAGGTTGCTAATCGGCTGGCCTCAACATAGGGAGACAATCCTGGATTATTTGGAGGCCTCACTGTAATCAAAAGAGCCCTTATAAGGAGAAGAGGGAAACAGAAAGTCAGACTGATGTAACCCGGAAAGGACTCGGCCTGCTGTTGATGGTTTTAAAGATAGAGAAAGGGGTCTGTGAGTCAAGGAATGCAGGAGGCCTCTAGAAGCTGACAGAAACAAGGAAACTGGTTCTCCCCTACAACTTCAAAGGAATGCAGCCCTGCGGACACCTTGATTTTAGCCCTATGAGAACTGAGACTTTTAACCTTCCGAACTCTAAGATCATAAATTTGAATTGTTTTAAGCCACTAAGTTTGTGGTAATCTGTTACAGCGGCCCTGCAAAGACAGGCAGTATATATATCAGATACCAGGTGCAATAAATTCTGGGGAGAAAACTGGAGCAGGGAATGCGGGAAGGGGTGATTGTAATTTTAAATAGAGCTGAAAGGGGGGGCCTCTGGTGACTTCTGAGCAAGGAGCTGCAGGAGGTGAGCTAGCAAGTCATGAAGTATCTGAGGTCAGAGCGTTCCTGGCCGGAGGCACAGGAAGTAGGAAGGCCCTACAGTGGCAGCTGACATTCCTGGGAACCAGAGAGGGCAGTGGGGATGTCGCGGAGTTTGTGATGCGATGGGGGACAAGGAGACAAGGTGAGCAATAAGGAGGCGCGTGGTTGTGTGGGCTTTACTCTGAGTCGGGCGGGAAGCACAGGAGGGTTTTGAGCAGCAGTGACATGTGGCACACATTGTGAGGGACCGGCACTGGCTGTCGCACTGGGAAGGGAGCCTAGGCGTAGAGAAGGGGCAGGGCTGTTACGAGGCTGTTGGTACTTGTGGCTTAGACAGGGTGGTACCTGGGGAAGTGGTGACAAAGGTCTGCTCTCGGATATCCTTTGAACGTAAAACCAACAAGATTTGCTGATAGGTGAGTGGTGGACTAGAAAAGGGGAAGCGTTGAAGATGATTCTGTAATTTGGGGCCTAATGTAACTGGAAGGTTGGAGTGGCCAGTCACTGGGGGGGGGGGGGGGGGAGACAGCAGCTGGAACAAGTTTGAGGTGGAGGGCTGGGTGAACTTTGGTACCTGAACCCTCCCGTTCCCCCACCCTTTCCCTTCAGATTGCTTTTCTATAGAAGCAAAGAAGCATAGGCATAAGGATCAGTCGCCAGCGAGAAACAGTATCTTTGTTCAGTTCATAATGGAGCCAGTTCGCTATGTAACACCCATGCAAGGCTCTGATGAAAGCTGGATTTGAGACTGAGATGTAGCCCAGGAGGCTGTAGATTGAATGCTTGTGCCCTCCCAAAATTCATATGTTGAATCCTCACTCCAGGGTGGTGGTATTTGGAGGCAGGGCCTTTGGAAGGTCATGAGGACAGAGCTCTTATAAATGGGATTAATGCCTAGACAGATGAGGCTGGAGAAAGCTTCCCTCCCCCCCTCTATGTGAGGATAAACCAAAAAGTTGTCTATGAGAAAACAGGCCTACACCAAACACTGAATCCGCTGTGCCGTGATCTTGGACTTCGCAGCCTCCAGAACTGTGAGAAATAAACTTCCCTTGTTTATAAGGCACCCAGTCTACAGTATTTTGTTATAACAGCCTGAACAGACCAAGACACAGGAGGACCAAGGAAGGTTTGAATTTTAAATGCTGGCCTATGTTCCTCCAGCCACCAGGTAATAGGCTGAGAAGCTAGACAGGGTGGGTGAGGGCTGGGGCCCCATTCATCACTCTGACCCCACTCACTGGTAAAAATGATGCAGGAAATACCACAGTTCCTCCCATTCGCCAGCTTCCCCGGGGGAAGGAGCCGCTAAGGGCTGAGGGTGTGAAAGTGGGATAAAGGTTTTCTTTTCCCTACAAGCAAGGGGAACCAGAGGAGAGAGGCTGAGACAGTTCCATTTGGGTTCCTGATTAGACTCGAATGCCCTCTGCCCTGCAAGCCCTGCTCATCTGCACCCTGGAGGGTGAACCTGTCTCCAAGGGTAGAGGTTGGATCTCAATGTTCTACCTTAGTTTCTGAGGCAAGAAACTTTATTTTTCCTCTCTTCTGGACAGGACAGAAAAGATCATGTAATGAGAATTCTGGGCAGGTGACAGCCTCCTCCCAATTGGGGACTACTGAGTGACAGAGGAGGACTATTAGAGGTAAACTGGAGTAATTAAGAGACACTCCTTCCTAATTGTTCTGGATGATGACATTCACTGCTTGCTATGAGGCTAAAAGGTCAAAAGGAACTTTAAAAGCAGTGACTTGGATTTGAAGCAGTTTGGAAATGAGATTGCATTACTTAGTGATGAACAGAGACATTGCTTAGTGGCTGGATTTTTGTATCTTTTTTTTTTCTTTCTTTCTCATGTTTAGTTTTACACTCACCATCTCTAATACCTTTGCACTGCCCAAGTGACACAGAATTAAATGGAATCACTTAATCCAGGGTTGATACCGTTAGACCATGACAATATATTAAATATTTCTTTTAATACCAGAAATAACTTGATATTGCAAAGGATGTGTGTGGTTTTAGAGGTCCTCATTTAGCTGTAGAGGAAACCACTTTTGAGGGGAGGGTTGTTTTCTCTAACATGTCCTAATTTTTATTTAACTTATTTTCATAACTCTTTAAACTGCGTAGTAAGAATTGTAAAATGCAGTACTTAGCCATTTGGTACTCCCCAAGCAGTGTGCATTAAGATGCAATCATATGGGGTATGAGATGTGAAAGACATTCTTTTCTTCAGGAAGCTTAACATTTAATGACTCGTGCTTGAACTAGCAATACTTTCTATGTTTAGTTTACCCCTTACAACCACCCTGCAGGGAGACAGTGCTCTCCCCAATTTACAGAGTAGACTATTGAGGCTTATAGGTCATAGACCAAGGTCACACAAGTAGAAAGTGGCAGGCTGTGGGTTGGCCTTCACAGGCCATGCTCATTTCATTACTCCCAGGTTGCTCTAATAAATCCGGCATAATCTCAAAGTATTTCCCAGTGATTAATGCTCCCCTCTGTGAGGCAGTCCGTGGCATTTTTCAAGACAGAAAATCTTGGAGAAGATAAAGGATTTCCCCCTCTCTAGGTCCCTTGGTGGCCTTGTGGACCCAGAACGCATTCTTTCTGATCTGACATCTTCCTCGCCGCCCTGGCCTGAGGGTCAATGTATTTTCCCTAAGGCTGTGAGCCCAGGCTGGCTGTCCATTCGCCACCTCTTGCCCGAGGGAAGAGACCCAAAGGCGACCTGACTGCTTTCCCCCACGGAGCTGCAGTTCCGCGAGCGGCCGCCAGGAGGCCCCCGCTGGGCGCCCCGCGCGACAGCGGCGCTCTGAGTGCGTGCGGGGGCCGCTCTGGAGCAGAGCGGCTGCAGCTGGAGCCCGGCGCCCGCTCCCCGCGCGCTCCTGGCCCCGGAGTTCCCGGCGCGGAGCCTCGAGAGTCGCCCCTCCGGCCCGAGCTCACCCTCTCCTCTCGCGGGCTGCAGTTTACCGGGCGCAGGAAGCCGACGGGGCCCCGGGCTGAAGGTAAAACCCCACGGTGAGTGAGAGCCCGCTCCAAGCGAGGGAGGTGGCGCCGCCCCGCAGCTGCTCACTCCGGTCGCGCCCAGGCTGGAGGTGCCGGCGCACCTGGGGGCGGGGGCGACTCGCGCGGGAGGGGGGGCCGGGGGCGGGAGGTGGCGGACCCCGCTTCCCCGCCCGCCCTCCGCGCGCTTCCGGGGCCGGAATGCGCTTCAGACCCCTGCCCACGACTTGGCTTCTGGCCGGCTCCTCGTGCGCCCTTCCAGGTCCCCACCCTGGGCTCCGGGGCCTTGATTCTAAACGATATATCAGTAAAATCCATCTTCTTTCGGGGTAAAAGCCTGTCCCCGGACCCATCCCGAAGCGCAGATGACTGCAGGGTGCGTGTTGGGCTGTGGGTGGCGGGAAGACAAACTTTTCTGCAAAAGTGCGCCTGGGCAGGGCACGACGTTTGGGGCGCCTCGAGCGTGAGTCAGGAGGCTCGGCTCGGGGCTGCGAAGAGGAACTCCGCTCCGCCGGCCGGGCCCCCTGAACTGTTGATGCATCTTGGGGGGAAAGGGTGTGGAAGGGGGGTGCAAATCCTGCCGAACCCCACGGCCAACAACTGTCAAACATCTGGAACCCCAGCCCCTCCCTTTCCCTCTACTGAGAAAAGGGCTGAAAACCCTTTTAACTTTCCTTGGCTTGCTCCTCCCCGCCTTCGGCGCCCTCCGTAAGGGTAAAGGGCCGGCCCTCGGCGCCGGCAAGGAAGTAAGCACCCCGAAGTCGTCAGGATCCCCTCTCCCCCGGGCGTCCCTTCCCAGGGACCGCGCCACGGAGCCCGGGGAGGTCGTGGCGAACGGCCTTTTGTTTCTCCGCGTCCCCCCTATTGTGCGCCTTTCCAGCATCTGGCGGGGCTTTGGGCGAAGAGGGAGCCCCCAGCGTCCTCCGGGCGGAGCCCCCGCGCCGGGGACTCGGACCCGCGAGACCGCCCCACCCGCCCGCGGTTAGAGGGCGGGGGAAAGAGGCTCCTTCCCCGCCTCCGCCGCCCGCGGCGCAGGGCGCGTTTCGCGGATCGTATTCCACACGCGCCCCCCAGGGTGCCGCCTTCGGCGGAGCGGGAGCGGGAGCGCGGCGGGGCGGGCTGCGCTCCAGGCCCGGGTGGCCTCGGGTGGGTTCCTGCGACTTCGGTCTCCGCCTCCGGGCGTGGGGCCGGGCCGCCGCCGGCGCAGCCGAAGGGGACCCGGGCACTTGCAGCCGCGGAAAGCCGAGGTTCTGAGGTCTGCCGGGTCCCAGAGGTGGCCGAGCAGGCGAGTGGCCTTAGGGAGAATGTCGGGGGAAGTAACCAGGAAGCCTCACGCCTTTGCCTAGAGCAGTGGTGAGGTGCCCCCTGCAGAATGAACGTGGGATTCTGACTTCGCGAAGCGTTTCGGGTTTAAAACCCAGGTCCCCTCGCCGCCTTTAGAAGGACCCGGGCGCAGGGCGCAGACCAGACGCCGCCAAGGCCGCGTTCCCGCCTCCGGGGCCCTGCGAACCTGCGGCTTGGGGCTGGCCTGGAGTCGCCCGGCAGGGGTGGGCCGGTTAGATTATAGGTGGCCCTGTTGCCCTGCCCTCCCTCACCAGTTAGATGCCTACACGTAGGGCCTGTTCTTAGTGAGTGTGGATTGTTTAGTAAGGCACTAGGGCAGAAGAAGCAGAGTAGCCACTTTGAGAAGGCAGGGTCCTCCGATGGTGTCCAGAAAGCCCCTTTGCCTTTGAGGGGAGGCGGAGTCTGGGCACCTGTTGCTAATATACCAACAGCTCTGCATATGCTGGTGGTGCCAGCTTTTTCTGTGGGATCCTATCTGCCCCTCATCCAAGGAGACTGTTACCCTCTTTTATCTCCCATCTTTTAATCCCTGCCCCAGGCCAGGGGAAAGGAGGAGGGTTGCCACCTGTGTAGCCACTCAGGCGTTTTACGTGCACTTGGCTCTGCAGTTCTGGGAGCTTTCCCTTTACCTGACCTAACAGAACTTTGGAGCTTACACTTAGTACAGAAGAACAAAGGAGCCTGCTAAGTCGGCAAGGTGGACACACACAGCACGTTGTCCAGCCATTTCTGGATATTACTCGTGGGACCAGCAAAAGAAAAAAGTAAATAAACTCTTTGAAGCACCTGAAGACACTTTACAAACACTTCATTATGAAAATGATCCCTGGGGAAGGATTCCTGTGAAAGTTAGCAGCAGCCGCAGGGGAGAAGTGGCTTGGACCTGGGTTGCTCAAGAAATGCCCCAAGGCATCCTTGACAGTGACCGGGCACTGCTGGTCCCAGACACCCCAGTAAGGAAAGCAGGATGCTTGTGGTGGAAGATAAGCTTCTACAGTTTCTTTAATTTTCCAGTTAACACTCCCCCTCCCCAGATTATTATAGAAAATACAGAGAAGTGACAATGAAAACAAAGGGAGGAGGAATATTATGAACAAGGCTCCAGTGAGCAGTGTTATCCATTTATTTCCTTGGGTTAAACTCCTGGAGATAGGATAACTAGGGCAAAGGATTTGTTGCCTTTTTAGGATATTTGATTGCCTTTCTGTCCTGGGGGAAACTTGTGCCAGTTTACCCTCTCCCCAGCAACAGACAGGACTTCTCCTGTATGCTCCTCCCCACTTACACTCCATAGCGTCATTCTTTTTGTCTCTGAGGGCAGGCGATTATCTTACTGTCTTCTTTTGCATTTCTTTAATCAAAAATGAGAAGGAACATACATTGTCTGTAGTATTTCTTCCTTGGGAGTGATGCCGGCTTGTGTCCTTGCCTCTTTTTCGGTGGCCCTGTTCCTTTTTCCGCCTAGAGGTGCTCTTGGTACAAGCTTTCTGATCCGACGCCTGCCCCTGCCCTGCAATCAGGTGACCTTTATTGACTCGAAGTGCCACTTCTCTTCCCTCTGGTGTAGCAAACAGTTGGCAAGACTGCACACATAAATTACTGAAGTAACTGACATGACCCCAGCAGAGTTATTAGGGAGGCCGCACAAAGGCGTTATTAGAGAAATTCATGGAAAATACCCAGCGTGTACTTTCTGCTTAGTAGCTTTCGCACCACGACTCCTTTTCAGCTTGTGGTGCTCCCGTTTGTTTGTTTTCCACATAGAACAACAGTTGATGAGCTGTTTTACTGAGTGGATGATACTAACTCACTTCACGGTCTGACCCTTCCACTGATAACCAGCAGACCACGATCCACCACTTGTTCTTGGTCTTTTAATCATTTCTTTCTGACTGAAATTTGTGTCAGTTTTCTCATAAGACTTTCTCTGTTTGGCTATACTGTTTGAGTCCTGTACTTGGATGAATCTTGAATCTAAGCAATTTAGCAGCACACTGTTAAAACAAATAGCAGGCGATGTCTCCCAGGGGCTGAACCAGGCGCATTTCACCCTCTTTTGTGAGTTTGTGTAGCCACAGTCTCTGTGTGTGTTCTTGCTCGAAGGTAGACGGATGATTCTGAAACGGGTTGGAGGAGAAAGGAAGAGAAAGCCCATGTCAGCTAGACAGCGGGTTAATACACACGAGGAACCACATGAGGAAATTTAGGGAAATACTCTAGGTAACCTGGGTACAAAATAGCTTCTTTAAAGATAAAATATATTAAAGCCGGGCTGGGCGTGGCTCAGTGGTTGAGCATCGACCTAGGATCCAGGCGATCGGGGTTCGATTCCCGGTCAGGGCACATGCCTGGGTTGCAGGCTCGATCCCCAGTCGGGGGCGTGCAGGAGGCAGCCGATCAATGACTCTCATCATTGATGTTTCTATCTCTCTCTCCCTCTCCCTTCCTCTCTCTGAAATCAATAAAGACATATTAAAATATACATATACCTATATATATATATATATTAAAGTGTCATGTATTATTAGAATAACTTCCATAACAGACAGAAAGTGATCTTCTAATTGGGAAAATCCAGTGTGAAATTCTTCCATAGTATGACTGTGGGCATTTCATTGCAGACACATAGAACAGTGAAAGCAGATACTACACTTTTCTGCATTATTCTCCATGCCTTTAAATTTAGAAATCAAATAATATGAATTAGGAATGAACAGTGCTCTCTGCATTAGAATCATAGGCTCTCAAAGGTTGAACAGGAGCTTAATGGTCATCTAATTCAACCATCCAATATGAGAGAGTGGATCTTCACTCTCTTAAAATAATAAAATACCATCCTACGAGCTTTGTATCATTTCAAACAAACTGAGCTGAGAAACAAATGGGCCAGAAATTTTAAACTCTTTTTTTTTTTTTAGAGAAGGGGGAGAAAGGAAGGGTTTTAACTCTGGAAGTTTGTATAAGCTCTTTAAACGAGCTGAGCTTTAGACTTAGCAACCTTGGCA
Source organism: Miniopterus schreibersii (assembly GCF_964146895.1). Classification (NCBI taxonomy): domain Eukaryota; kingdom Metazoa; phylum Chordata; class Mammalia; order Chiroptera; family Miniopteridae; genus Miniopterus; species Miniopterus schreibersii. Next base: position 61,062,185 of record NC_138111.1, on the reverse strand, counting down.
GCTAGAGGGTTATGTCACTGAGGTGTTACATTTTGAAAAATTCTCTGACCCATATTCTCTAGCCATTGGCTTGGTGAAGTTCGAAGGTGACATTCAAGGCAAGTGCAAAATAGAAAAGAGAAAGAACAGAGACTAGAAGGTGCAGAGGGAATCCTGTTCCTTTAAAACTGTCCTCAGGACTTTGTAACAAGACTCTTGGGTCACCCGGGGGATGGCTGGCATTACCTCTCTTAGGCGAATGCGGCTGATGTTGCGAAGCCAAACGTTAGAGACAGTAAACATTACATACACCACCACCAGGCCAGCCGAGGGCGGGCTCAAAGGATAGCACAGTAATTCTTAAAAGAAAATAAAGGGGGGGAGGGATTTTGGAGAGAAACGGAATTTTAGTTTTAAAAATCTACCTTATTTCTTCCTGAGTAGTGCTATGAATTTCTGGAAGTAGTAGAAACATCTTCTGATTTCCACTCGGACGATCTTCCAGGCACAGCGACTATATTTCTTGCCCTTCAGGAAACTGCCTATCCTGTAGAAATACCTCCTCAGTTCTAAGTTGCTCAGCTGGGGCATCATCGTTCCGGGGTGTTTCCTGTCCCCCTCTTCCGTCGCTCCCTCGTCTTCATTTTCCTTCTCTTCTCTCAAGCATTGTTCCAGGTACTGCAGTTGCTGGTCAAGTCCGATTTGGATTTGTTCCAGGTGGTTCTTTTCCCAGGTGGACTGGAAGGTGGACTGAGCCAAGATGTTGAAGGCCAGCATGGACATTTCATAAAAGGTCTCCCTGATGTCTCTTTTCGGAGGCTGGGTATAGGATAGGAGCTCTTGGGGCAACTCAAAAGCTTTGTTTTCTCTTAGGCACTCCACAGGAAATGATTTGCTCAGACTGCTCAGAAGCCGCAGATTTTGCCAGATGACTCTACGCAGGTGAGTGTGCAGCAAGTCACAGTCCAGGGAGAGGGTGCCTGTGAAGAACAGGCCCACAAGGCACGCGGGCCACAGACGCTGTCGAATCACATCAGGCATGGTGTTCATTTTCCTCCTGAGCCAGAAGATTCGTAAGACTCAAGGTTAAGGACGCTGTTCTAGTCTAAAGGTGCCTTTGTGTGCCTTTTATACACCTGAATATCTTCAGTGGGGAGGAGTTTTCTTATTTGTCATTATGATGTTCAGGGTTTCGGCCCCTTTCCTTTACCTCTGAGGCTTTTTTTTTTACACTTTGGGTGACTACGCTGACTTTGGAAATTCTCAGGTGCCGGGATGATCCATAGCACTACTATAGAATCGTCATAGCAAGACTAATGCAGAGTATTTCAGAAAGAACTGAAGGCGGTGTGACTCTCTATACTCTCACCCAACACTATTACATAAGAGTGATCCTCCAAGAACTGAGTTAATCATAGACATTGATCAAATGATTATGATTATTTGATTGTAAGGTTAATCTTGTTAAATTACGCTTCTATATTTGGATATTTTCTCTTTTTATTTGATTTTCCTGAATCTCAAAAAAGATCAAAAGCAGAGTTGGTCAATTGATCATGGCACTTATCAAATAAAAGAATAAGGCGGCTTGGTTTTCTGCTGCCCATAGGAAATGTTGATATTCCCCAGCTATCCTTTCCTTTACTTAAAACCAAGCCAGCGCTTCCATCCCCGCCTGCATTTCACAGGCCTCTGATTTCTTTCATAGAGTCCTCTTGGGGGTTGGATATGGAGGAGTATTTTTCTGCTTCATTGACTTCTCTCTTGTAGTGCCATACATTTTCTTTACTTCTAGGTATGGTTTTGACAGTATTTTAAAACTTACACTCAGCTATCTTCCCTTCTTCTTTGGAGGTGGTTGACACTGTAAAGGTTTTTGTTTGTTCTTGTTTGTTTTTCATTGAGGAAGTGTGTGAGTGGGTGATTACCCATTTTAGCCAAGCTACTTTACACCTGGACCCATATTTCCACGGTAATGATGGTTTTCCCTTTGTTTGATTAAATAACCTTCTTCCGTCATGGTCAAGGCAAATGGATTCCTTTCTCCAGGAAACTGAAGTAAGATGTCATTTAACAAGGCTAGCCCAATTATCATCTTAAAAAGAGAACTACATTAATTTTTAATAAAGTCATTTTGGAATGGTAAGCGACCACATTTCCACAACTATGGCAGACTTAGATTGGAAATTTGGCTTAAAATGTTGTTTAAAGCAGTTGGCTGTACCAAAACTCATTGTGGACAAGTGAGATTTCTTGAAATTCTGATTTTGGACTGGTTTCCAATGAAAAGAAAACTTACTACATGTATTACTCTAAATGCTCTCTCTCTATAAATTCTGATTTCACAGATTTTGTGGGGTGACTAACTTGGAAAAGTAAGTGGGAAAAAGTGATCTTTTATATAATTTCACACAACCTTAATAGAGAGCAAAATGCTGATGTGTATCAAAAGCCTTGAAAATGTACAGAATCTTCAAATCTTTCTCTCTCTCTCTCTCTCTCTCTCAGAATTTATGCTCAAGAGACCGTGATGAATGTCATTAAAGACTTTGCTGTCAGGAAGTTTTTCACAGCAAAAAGTAGAAAACAATTGAAATTTTTAGCAATAGGTACTTGGTTAAGTAATTCATCGATTAAAATATCCGTGCAAGTATTAAAAATTATGTTGTAGGAATATATTTGGACACTTGAATAGATTCATTTTGTAGCTTAAAAACAAGCTTATATGGTAGTATATAGAGCCTGATGCCATATCTGTTATATATTTACATATGTTATATATTTAACAAATATGGTTATATGTGCAGAAACGTCTAGACATGTATATGCTACAATTCTTGAGTCATTTCTGACTGGAAAAATAATGGGTGATTTTTATTTTTGTATTTTTATTTACTTATATCTTTAAAGTTTTGTATAGTGAGCAAGCACTTCTTATTTAATAAAGCAAACTATTTTTAAAATGGGATACATTAAAAAAGAAAAGTCATTATGCACCTTCAGTGGGACCAATACTACTTTAGTTAAACATTTTCATTCTAAACATTTTCATGTTTAACTTCAAAAGGAAATGTGAATTTTCTGAGACTCGGTTCCAATACAGTTAAACATAGAATACAGGGGAGTTCAATTTACTATTCTTGCAACTTTTCATTTAAAAACATATATGTTTATATAAATATACACATTTATTTATAATTATACACACAGCCTCTATAAAGTGCAAAGCACCCCTGAGGGCTATACCTTCTTATATATACCCCACATAACAACTTCTAACTAATGGCTGTTGTTAACCTTCTTTAAGTTCCCCGTATTTTCTGCCATGTACAGTTTTGTCATTGCACTCCCTTCACCCCAAATTTCCTGCTTTTATAGTCATTCCACACCATATCCTCATTTACTCTAAACTGTGTTTTTAGCACTTAGCACATGCCAGTCACTGGGCAAGGTCTTGAAGAGCAGGAATAAGCTGCTGTCCAGGGCCTCAGAGTGTCCATGATTGAGTAGGCGGGCATGTTCTGAGTGTTTCAGGGAGCAGGAGTAATGTCTAGGCCCTCCCTGGAGCCTGGGCTTCATTCCCCATGTCCTATAAATGTTACTGATGCTGATGTCGACAGCATTCATGAGAAAGAAGAAAAGATCGTTGACATGCATCTCTTCCCCTCTTCCACAGTTAGGATTGTCTGATTTAGCAAATAAAAATACAGAACATCCATGCAGTATTTGGGATGTACCTATGAAATCATTCATTGGTTATCCAAAATTCAAATTTAGCTGGGTTTCCCCTATTTAATCTGGCAGCCCTCTTCACCAATGCAAGCTCCCATTGGCCTTAGAGCAGAACTCAGATATGAAGTTAGCAGGAAGCTTGTCCTCTGCTAACCCTGTACCTCATGCACAGGTGCATTCAAATGCATGTCTCTGCACTGGCTGTACTTGTGTACATGTCCCTAACAACCATGCACACTGCAAAGAGGGAGCCTGCCATGTTAAAACAAGATAGTACACACACACACACACACACACACACACACACGTGCGCGCACTCACACATAGTGACTCTGATCAGAAGCGTTATTGGATGATCAGTCACTAGTCATACCTCTGCTCCATAAAAGCCATACCATCTCAATATATTGCAAAATATAATCAGAAAATTGAAAAGAATGACAGTGTAAGGAAACCTTTTTGTCCCCAAATTTGTCACAACTGCCCAGTATGTCACTAGTGTGCTATGTGTGTGGGCATGGCTAATGTTTCACAACGTCTGTTCTTATTTCTCTAGCATGTCTTGTGGTCAAGCTTTCCTGGGGAGGTGGGGAAGCTGCTTAGCAGGGGCTGCCCTGTTGTCGAGGGAACCGTGGGAAGTGCACGTGGATTGCACGGTTAACAGTAATGGGCAAGACACAATTTGTTTGACAAAACAGTAGTGAGACACTTCAGTCTAGACAAGATAACTATGATTCAGCTCAGGGCCATTTGGCATCTTCTGGTAAGATTTATTGCTCTCTGTGGAAAGGCAAGTTTCAAACCATTCGAGAGTAGCATGTTGATCATGTTACTCAGTGCAGGAAAGTAAGTCATTCCATTGGGGTCAGGCGGTGACTGGGCCCAGCAGAGAGCTCAGAGATGGGACGCCCGTGTCTATGTCTGGCAGCGCTTCCCACAGGACATGGAGACAACAGTCCCCACCAAGATGTGTGCAGCTCTGTTAGCTCCGGACCAACCCTGAAGCCCCATCAACGGGGCATTTCTCTGGTTCTCCCTGCCCCCCGCATTGGGATCAGCCTCTCCAGGGGCCCCCTGCTTGGCCCTTCTCTGAGTGATGTACCTGGTGTAGAAATGTGTAATGATTACACAAGTAATACACGGATATTAACACTTCAGATACCGTGAAAACTTGGCCTACCAGCTCAGCCTCACATCATGCCCCTGGCCTCCCATGAAGTAGCTACAGGTATCAGTTTGGTGTGTGTCCTGGTTTGATATCTGTCTCCACATTGAACACTAGGTTTTGTGAGCGCAAGGGCAACGGCTGGCTTATTTGCTGCTCCCTCCTGAGTGCCCAGCAAACCCCAAAGAGATCAAGCGAGACCTGGATCACTTCCATGGGCGATATGCAGCTTGGGAGATGGGGGACTTATATATATATATTTTTTAATTGCCAAAACAAGATTAAAAAAATTGTAATATGCTTTGAAGTTTAATCCTGTAAGTGTGTCTCTGTGACTATATATGATACTGTTTGGAAAAAGTATAAAAAGTCTCCATTATAAACCGTTCATGAATATGAGGCCCACGATAACTGGGCCACCGGACCAGGCCCAGGACGCAGGTGCCTAGTAGGTACTCAATAGTTATTTGTTGGATGACTAAAAGAAAATAAGGAAGCCGTGTGTCAGTAACAGGGGAGTTATTTTGTGGTTTAGTTATTTTGCCATAGGGGTATGGGGAGGGCAAAGTGTTGGGGATAATTGTCGAGTTCACAGAATGGTAGATGGCAGTGCAAGCATCCATTCAGTGTCCTCTCTCACTCCCGTTGCTTTTCTTTGGGATTCCCTGAGGCTGCTTAGGTCATGAGCACCTTTACTCTAGTGGTAACACATAGTTTTATATTGTTTGTTTGACTCACATATCTTTCCTTCCAGACAAAAAATGTGTCTTATTTTTGTTTTCACAGCATCCCTTACATAAGACACTAACTGCCCATTGAATAAAAGACAGCATGCGATTTCTTATGGTTCTTAAATTTGGACTTTAACCTGTGAGGCAAAACTGCTGAGAGGCTATGAGACCATCCCTTATCCCCTCACCCCCAACACTGCCAGTTCTTTGTAGTAGGTACTCCCAGTAGCTGTCATTTTATCATATCACCCTTAGGGAGACTCTTTGGGCAAACTTACCTTGGCTGTATTTTATAGCCCAGCTTCAGGTCATACACATAATAACTTCCTACACAGGAGTAATTTGACCTCTTAGAAAATGATCCTGATAAAAAGTAATTTAACATGGTGGAACCAATATTTAAATAAATAAATGCACACCATCAGTAAAACCTGCCCTCAGTTTTGGGATTTCCCAGAACAGCTTCGATCCATGTGCTTGTCCCACTTTAGTTTCTCTTGAGCCATTTGAACCCCAGTGGTGCTTTCATTTCTGAGAGGATAGTAGGTGTTTCAGATGGTGGCAATGAAAGATACCACATACGAGAATAATCCTCCTCTTTATCCACTGGGTAGATGTGAATTTCTTCCCAGACCACATCTGAGAGTGCCTGTGGTCTGGAAAGAAATGAAAGTATGGACTGGGTGATGGACAGGGACGTCCACTTATCTAGGATAAATATTTTGAAAGGAGTTGCTGCCATTCCATGGGTGAGGACAGTGTCTTCTAATTACTATCAGCTTGTATGTGGTCATGAGGTTTCTTGACACTTATAAAGAACAAAAACGGGCATTAACATGGAAAAACTTAAGTGAGCTTTTTTTAGACTGCCAGAAGACTCACATGCTCCAAATTTTAGGATTTTTTTAGCGTTTGGGCAATGATTGAGTTTGGGGTTGGTGTCTGGGAAAAGGAGTTGCAGGAAACGTTAGTTTCCTAGAACTGGTGTAAAAACGTGTCCACAAACTAGGTAGCTTAAAACAACAGAAATTTATTCTCTCAGAGGCTGTAATCAAAGTCATTAGACCAAACCTAAGGAATAATCTTTCCTCCCTCTTCTGGCTTCTGGTGTTGGCTGACAGTCCTTGGTGTTCCTTGGCTTGTAGATGCTTCACTCCAGTCTCTGCCTCCTTAGTCACGTGACATTTCCCATGTGTCTGTGACCCTGTGTCTTCCAGACATGGCTTCTAGCTATTCTTGGGCAACATCTGCACAATTATTAATAATAATAATGGATACTATTTATTCAGTAGTTACAAAGCACCAAGTCTTTATATAAATTATCTTTAGTTCCCCCAGCCACTCTATAATGTAAACGGCATTATCCTCAATTTAAAAAGGAGGAAATGAAAGCTTGGAAATATTTAGTGGCTTGCCCAAGATCATGTAACTGGAAATCCACAGAAGCAAGATTCAAGCCTAGGTTTATCCGAGGCCATGTTGTATTTTTGCAGGATCTGGGGTTGTAAAAGCTTTGGTGTGAAATCCACTGTGTACATCTCTGCAGGAATAGCCTGTTTCATTCCCAAAAGGATCTGAAGCAGCTTATAAAAGATACACAAAACAAGAGAATAAAAAGTAGTTACATCAGAGTTGAGGAAAAACAAGAGCAAGAAAAAAAAATGGAGCCGGGGTGCAGCTAGAACATGAGAATGCATGTGATAGTGCTCAGTGGCATCACTGCAGGGGGTTGCAAATCTACCTAGAAGCAAAGAGGAAATAGGCTCTGTAAAGGAACCCAGTATCCAAAAGATCAAACAAACCAGTAGCAAAGCTAAATCCCCAGTAGAAGCAAAGCTTTGCTTGGTACTGAGTCCTGGGAGGAATTTTTCCTGTGGGCCTTCAAGAAGAGATCCCCATGGGATTTCCTGGGCAGTGGCCCCAGCAACTTCCTTAGAGAGGTAACGCCTCCGCCAGGGCCACATGGGGGGCAGGGTTGCGCCTTGTAAGCTCCTTCCACGGAGGATGTGGATGTCACATTGCCAGTATGGGTTCCTTGGCAGGCACTCTGCAGGGGCTGTAGAATGTTCTCATGTTGAGCCCCAGAATGGAGTTCACAAGTTCAGCTGGATCGGGACAGCGTTTCTTCATTGTGGCTCAGAGTGGGGGAAAGTGTGGTCACACATGCTGGCTTTCTCAGAGGCGCTCGGTGTGGACAGACTGCCTTGACATTTCCAGAGCCTCTGCCCAGATCCAGTCCTGTACGTCCTATGATTCGCACAGAGGAACTTCTGGGAAAACTATTTGTAGACATGACTCCTCTCCTTAGTCAGAACATGTTGACCCAGTGCCATAAACAAAATTGAAATGTACACTGGGCTTCCACATAGCCCTGGATTTCATTTGCTGTTCCTTTCTGAGGGCCATACCCTAGATGTAGAAACTCAAGGAGGTGGCCTGTGGTTTTATTCTACATTGAGATACTTTTTTAAAAAAAATTTTATTGATTGATTATTTAGAGAGAGAGAGAGAGAGAGAAACATTGATTTGTTGTTCCACTTTTGTAAGCATTCATTGGTTGATTCTTGTATGTGCCCTGACCAGAGGTCAAACCCAAAACCTTGGCATATCGGGATGACACTCTAACCAACTAGGGCTCTTCCCCCCACCCCGAAAGGGCTTGTTCATAAGTTGAGTAGTAAAATTCAAAGCCAGGATAGCCTTGTGTCCCCAAACATTATAGGTAATGAAATCTTATGACACATCCTCTGGGATTATCAATTTTGAAAACTTGGGTATTTTTCCTTTAAAAGGAAAACTGTGTAAAAGGGACATGTAGATGGTCCCAGAGCTGAAACTTCTTTGTATTCCCAAGAGAGATGGGTTAAGAGGACAGAAGCTAGGATTGCCCTCTTCCGGGGGTGTTGTCTACGGGCATTCATACTGGTCCATCGTTTGACATACCATTGGAGGTGGTCCTACAGCACAGCTGTAACATAACCAGGCTGTCCTGAACCCCTGGTAACAAGTGTTTACCTTTATACAAGAAGGTTGGGAAAGCACCAACATTGCATGCGGTGTGTGCCCAGGCCGACTTCATGGAGATCATGCTGTCACCTGAAGCTCTAACACGGTTGTCTAAAACGAGAAAACACACACACGCGTGTCAGCAAGACCTATGGTGGGTCAATGTGTGCTAACAGTGTCTGTGATGGGATTAAGCCTACTTTCCTTATTGAGGAGCAGAAAATAGTGTGAATGTGTTGAAGGCACAAGCAGAGTTAGAAAGCTAAATTTAAAAAATAAAGCTTTTTTGAGTAATGAAAACAAAAGGCAAAAGAGAAGAAAAAGAAACTGGGATTGCCCTATAACCATCCCCACCGTGACAGGGGATAGGGCAGTAACCCTTATTGCCAATATGATAATACAGGTTTGTATGGATGGTGCATGGGACAAATAATGCTGAAATTACCTACTCCCCATACATTACTTCCATCCATCCATGTATCCATCCATCCATGTATCCATCCATTTATGTATCCATCGGTCTCTGGGGATATGATTCCTAAAATAAGGTAGTAAAAAAGAAAACTTTCATGTCCCCATAGAGTGTCCGGATTTTCAGATAATAAAGACTAAAATTACAGGGTGTTATAAGTGCTGTGAAGAAAATAAACAGGGCAAGAGGGTAATTGGGGAAGGTGATGGCTGAATTGAGGTTTGAAGGGTGAAGAAAAGTCAGTAATGTAAAGAGCTGGAGGGAGGGCATTTCAGGCAGCGAGAACTGGAAGTCCAAAAGCCCTGATGGAAAAGAGCTGGGGATATTCAAGGAACATAAAGGAGATTAGTTGGGTTGGAGTGAAGGGAATGGGGAGATTGGTACTAAGGATAGGTTGAGATTGTGTAGGGCATGACAGGCCATGATGGAGTTCTACATTTATTCTAAGACCAATGAAGACACATGAAAGAATTTTAAGCAAGAGAGTGATGTGATATGGCATGTGCTTTAAAGATGTCACTCTGGTAACACTTTGCAGGGGGACAGTTTGGAGAAGGGACAAGAATGGAAACATGGAGCCCAGGTTGAGAGCAGATGTTTCAGTAGGCTAGGTGAGTGTGGTGGGCAGTAGAGAGGGAGAGAATAGACTGATTTGAGAGATGATGATGCATTTGGGTCCAGGCTCACATCTGTGGTGATCAAAGGCAATTTTCCAGAAGTACCACTGATAATCCATTTGATTATAAGGTCTTTACTGTGTTAATGGGATCGTTCTCTGATAACCAGTAAGTAATCTCATGTGGCATTATATCTTTAACTAGATGGCCTTAAACTAGGTTAGGTCTCTTATACTTTGGACAGCAAAATAAATAATTTACTTAATTGGACTCAGGCTGGGGTTGAGGCTTGAATTTCCCTGCGTTAGCCTGAGGATTACATTTCTAAGACTGTCCCCTGATGTATTTCCTGTGGGTACACAGAACAAATGCATATCCCTGTACATTTTAACAATGAAATAAAATAATGTATTTTATGATCAATTTTAAACATGGATTGTTATCTGTAGTCATCTCATAATGGAATATAATCACACAATTCTGAAGGAAGTGATGCTTATCTATTATTTACTCGATATGGATGAGAGCCTATAGCTAACAACTCCAATGGTCTTGAATTGATTTTTTTTTAAATCTCAGAAATGTCTAATTGTCAGAAACATCTATCTGTCCTAACGCTCTCACACAAACTATAGTCCCATGAAGCACTGGTGTTTAATAGGCTGAATCAAGGTGTTCTTGTCACTAAAGTCAAGTAGACTTGTCTTGTACCACAAGAAAATTAATGAAGAGAAAATTCTATATTTCAAGGTTTTCAACAATATTTTTCTTAAACTTTTGGCACCTCCGATGGCACCTAGTGTAGAAGCAAGTCTTCTTAGTTCTAGATTTTGTTTTTATGAGCTAGTGTCTGATTTGGCACACAGTGATCAACTCGGTTCATAATTTTACACATGATCGATCAGTAATTCATAACTTTGCAAAAATCCCAGGACTTCCAGATACGTCGGGTACCAGCGACTGTAACAAACACATCCCAAAATGTAAAACGGCTCAAGCGTGATGGAGTCTGTCAGGTTTGGGGCAGAGGTGCTTGAACCACCTTCCAAGCACTAGTCAGGGACACAGATGCCTTCCATTTTTGTGGCTCTGCCATCTCCCACGTGGCATCCAGGTTCCAGGGTTTATCTTCAACAAGCTGGGCCAAAATGGCACGAGCCAGAGGGTGGCACACAGGGGAGTCATCCAGGCCGGGCTCAGAGGGCACACGTCACTTCCAGTTGCATCGCATTGGTGGGAGCCCAGTCCCAGTCCCAGCTGAGCTCCAGCCATGGGCCCAGGAAGAAGAGGAAATGGTCTGATGAACAGCCCGCCCGGCCCTGCCCTGCCCTGCCCCCGATCCGTTTGGAAAAAGAGCCTAGCAATCGGTGTGTTGGCGCTGGTGTGAGTTGGCTTGGGGCGTGGGCTGGCGTGATAATCACACAGTGTAGATACCCAAGAAAGACTTTTAAATACCCATTTGAAGCGAATTGGAGTTGTCAGGCGTAGGCAGCTTTCTAGGGGGCTGCTTTTCCTTTCCTGAAGAGTAGGAGAAGAGGTACTGTTGAAATAAGAGTTTTAATTTCTTTTTCAAGTGAAGGAGTGAAGGGAATGGGGAATGACTAATTTGGTGTCTTTTTTTTAAAAAAGCATGCTCCCTGGCCAGGTGACTCAGTTGTCCCGTACACCAAAAGGTTGTGGGTTCGATTCCCGGTCAGGACACATTCCTAAATTGTGGTTCAGTCTTGGTTGGGGTGCTTACGGGAGACAACCGATCCATGTTTCCTTCTCACCTCTCTCTCTCTCTCTCTCACCCTCCCTCCCTCTCTCTCTTTCTTTCTCTTCCTCCCTCCCTCCCTCCCTAAAAATCAATGAAAACATATCCTCGACTGAGGATTAAAATTAATTAGTTATTAATTAAATTAAATTAAATTTAAAAAAATGCTTTCCTTATAAGAAATCTATTTCGGTAGAAAGATACTGTCATTTGCTTTCTTTAAAAAACAGAACCCGTGGGATTCGGTTTGAACTTATTTTCTCAGAAGCCAGAGAAATCTTTAAAATCTTTCTTGAGAAAGCTATTTCTGTGAAGTTGCTGTTGTGGTGTTATTAGGGAACAGCATGTAGAAGATCCTTCAGGATCATCCCGAGCTAACACGACGCTGGTCATTAACCACACAGCAAGCACAGTGTTACCAAGTTTGCGTACAGTACTTCACTTTAGCACCAAAAGAGTCCTGCAAGATCCCATTTTACAGATCTGAGGAACCAAGGCTGCACCAAGTTACGTAACTAGGCAAAGGCCACACAAAACTAAGGTCTGCCTGATTTTCTGTTAAACTGTTATTAAAGTATAAAATAAGTGTCTTATGTCATGTGTTTTTTAACAGAGAAGAGAATTTGTTACCTAATAACTGCACAACAGTAACCTCACAAAAACAGCTTTCTCAACGATTTTAAAGATTTCTCTGGCTTCTGAGAAAATAAGTTAAACACACTTGGGTCCCTTTTTCTGCCCTTGGAGAGCAGGGTCCTCTACCTCTCTATGAAGTCAAACTTTAGGCCGTTTACCAGTCCCTGCAGCTTGACCCAACATAGGGGACCAGGCGAGTATGGTTCCAGGGCGTGGCTGGAGGTCACGCCTGGCTCTGTGGCAGGGGGAGGAAAAGGCACTGCTGCCCGGTGAGAAGGGCTGAGACCCGGCGCCAGGATGTGCACAGCAGCCCACGCAGCATCCCAGGGCCTGCACGAGCGGGCGTGGCTCCTGGTTCAAGTCAGCTTGGGGAGCCTGCTGCAGACACAGCCTGTGGATAGGACAGAGCATCGTGCCATGAGAAGAGGGGATAGAGCGGTTTCAACACAGCATCTTCAGGCGCAGAAGTACTCAAATCAGCTGCCCCAAAGTTTGTCCCAATGAAACACTAAACTTCTTGCTATCATGAAATGAGTCACTTGAAATTATAATGTTCATTCTTTTCAAGAGATGTCTTAAAATTCCATTGAAGGGAAAAGAAAGGTATTAGTAAAGTGCATAGTATCGCTTAAAGGTGTTACATAAACTTAATGGGCCGATAATTTTATTTGCTGTTTCTTTAAATTTGGGAAACTTGAAATAGATCATCTCTCCCTCTCCTCCCTCCTTCCCTCCCTTCCTATAGCAAATATATGCTGATACTAAGGCTTGCCATTAAAACTACAAAACTCAGTATCTCTTAATGTGTATGTGTATTTATGTATTTTACTAGATGAATAAATTTATCTGTTATGTGAATCATGAATATTAACAAAATTAAAAACATTTGTATTCATCACTCTGCAATTTTGACAGTGTAGACGTGATAGTGTGGCGTGGTATACAGGAGAGATGCAGATAAGCAGTCCATGTACCACCGCCGTTGTCATAAGGCCGTGGCAGACGTCTCTAACTGCTCACAGCACTCCTGGTAAGCCCAGGCCTGCGTCCTTCCCCCTGCAATAGACAGGCAGCCACTACAGAGCAACTTCCCTGGAGCAGCGGAAGGGTTAGAGGCTTAGGAGACCTTGGTTCTGGTCTAATGAGTTATTTGACCTTGGGAAGAGTCCTTGGTGGGTTCCATTTTCATTTTCATATATTTGGACAAGATGATTTACTATATTGTTTTAAGCATCCACATTAATGTTCCTCTTTCTATAAAGAGCTGTCTTGGTGGCAAATTTAATTAAATGCAGCATATCAACATTGGGTATTGAGATTTCAACAGATTCAGTCAAAAGACAGCACGCTTTAGTGAAAGCTGTTTATTATGATATAGGTGAAATAGTTTCTTCACAAACTGTTCCCGGGATTCGAATGTCCTGGGTACATATTACAAAGAGAGTCATATTTCCCAAATGTACTCCTTTGTTTCCCCCAAATGATGTGGGGCTCTTGGTTAGAGCCAGTTCATAGTTCTCTATTGGTACCTTCTTAACCTCTGAACAGGTAACTTCAAATTCTTAAAAAAAAGCAAACTTGTCAGCTTGCCAGATTCATCCCAAAAGAAAAATAATTTTTCATTATTTATTGTTATCAACTGTGACTACTTGAAGAACCTAAAGCTCCTCCTGGATGAATTATTTCTAAGCATTACTTTAGAGGTGAAGGGAGGTGTAGTTGCTAAATGCTGAATCTCTAGGACACGACTCTGTGTGTAACTGGTCATTATTTAAAAGGCATTCTTCGAGCACTTTGGTAGATGTCGGAGAGTTAACTCTGACTCAGAGTTTCTTTCATCCTTGGTCTCGCCAGTAGCTCTGAGGGGATTCGGTCTAACAGTCCCTCACTCCCATGGGAGCTACTAAAACAACCACCAAGGACAAACTATTCAGTTTAACTGCCTGTACTAAATGCCATGTGTAGCTGTTTCCTGCAGCAATGAAGAAATCAGTGGAGACCTGGGAACCCTTTCTGAAAAGCAGGTTTTCTTGCTTGATCTCCGTAAGACTTACTCTAACGCAGTTATGTTTATGTTTATAATGCTAAGGGATGCAGAGTAGTGTAAGAAGAAGGTAAGCGCCATGTAGAATACGACGGGTGACAAGAGTGGGCTGAGTTACAAATGCTGTGCGAATTCAGAGATACACAGAGGACCGTGCTGGCTGGCGAGGCAGCGGGAGCAGGAGGGAGTGAAGGGTGAGTGTGGACCCAGCCTTGCCTCTCACTAGCTGTGTGACTGGGGGTGAATTTCTTACCATGTGGAAGCCTTGGTTTCTTCATTTGCAAAAAGGAACCATAACATCTACTCGTAGACGTGATGGTACAAATGGAAAGTGCTTAGATTAGCACCTTGGTGTCTGAAATGGGGAAAACACCCAGTAAATCATATCAGCGAATACAGTGAAATACTCGGTAAATAGCTTTGTGCGTTTGTTTATCTATAAAGTAGCAATATTACATAGTAGGGCAGTGGTCAATGAAATAAGACGACATAATTGAAAGGCCTGCCACAGTGTCTACCGTGCAGTAGGCACGCAATAGAATTTGCTGTTGTTCTTAATGAGAGAAGGTGCCTCAGACACGGAGGAGGCAGGCAGCCTGGCCCGGCCTTGGCAATTACCCGGGCCTCCTGGACACAGGGTTTGTTTGGTTGAGTGGTCATTGAAAGGCAGATGGTGGTTGTAAAATGTATGAAACAGACATGAAGAGCCTCTTAAGGAGGGACACTGGTGGAAGATCCCAGGATTTCAGAAGAAAATCAAATTAGCAATCTCTCAGTTTATCTGACGCTGAGATTCTGTGGTTCCTGCAAAACTTCTGGTGACTCCTGGGAAAGACCACAGTGAGTGAAACATCCCCGCAGCGGAGCTCTGGGCTCACCTGGATCACCCCCCCCCCCCATAAGGCAGTGAACAGCTCCTCCGATTTGACAATACAGCCCTCTTGCTGAGAGGAGTTCATGTGGCAATCTGCCCAAGTATTTGGTTTGACAGGTAAGAGAAGAAAGCAGGGCCCAGGAATGTGTTTGGTGACTTGTTACTCCCTGCTCATTTCCCCCCCTTAATTTGAAATCCAAAGTCAAGGTGAGAAAAAAGAGAAGAAACCCCCAGCTCTCCAGGAAATGAGTCTTCAGGCAGAACTGAGACAGGTGATGAAATGCCACGTCATATACTTTCTGCCTGAGTCACAGGCAGCAGGTTCTGGGTTTCCCGTGCTGCACCTGAGGGCTGGGGCCAGGGAAGAACCCCGCCCCCACGGCAGGCACGTCACTGTCACACGTCAGGCTCTGAGCAGGAGCCTGGGAGGCGGCGGGCTTTCCGCAGAGCTGATCCATGGCGTTGGTGGCAGCCCGGGGACAGTCTAGTGCAGCATCCGCACAGTGTCCCATGAAATGTTATGTGGAAAATAAACTGCAAAACTCAGGGTTAAACCAGTTAAAGAGGTTTCTTACTGTGGGACTTGTCAAGACCTCTGACAGGCAGTAAGAGCTGTGAGCATCCAAGGAGGGAGACTGAATGGCACGCTCCCCGCACTTACGGGAAAGCGGTCCTTTTTAAGGGGGACTGCATCTAGGACTAGTGGCCTGAGCGGCCGTTTGGGCAAAGCTGACTCAGGGTCAGGACCACCAGTGGAAATCGTTTCTTTATTCTTGCCCTCTCCCAGGGGTCCAGGTACAGGCACAGATGTCTGTGGGCATCTTGACCTTTCCAGTAGCCAAGGGGGTCGCTGACCAGGAGAGCACTGCCATTTGGAAAAACCTGATGGGCTTGGTACGCAAAATAATAGCCCTCCAGAAGATGTCCCTGTTCTAATCCCCAGAACCTGTGAATATTTCCCTGGCACGGCAACAGAGATTTAGCGCATATGATTCAGTGAAAGATCTCAAGATGGGCAATTATCCTAGATGATCAGGGTGGGATCAGTGTGATCATGGGGGTTTTCTGAGAAGGAGGCCTGTGGGTGAGAGTCTGAGGAGATGCAAGGACAGAACAGAGGTCAGAGTGACGAGGGGCCAGGAGTCAGGGAGTGTGGGAAGCTTCTAGAAGCTGGAAAAGGCAAGGACGTGGGTCCTCCCTGGAGCCTGCTGAAGGAACACAGCCCGGCCACCCATTTTAGATTTCTGACCTGCACCCTGTAAGTTAATAAATTTGTGTTGGTTTAAGCCACTAAGTTTGTGATAATTTGTCACAGCAGCCACAGGAGACTAGTACATGGGTCTGGTATTGGTCCCACCTTTCCTGTGCTTTAAGGTGTGTGGATTAACATACCTAGTACCCATCTAAGACCCTGTGACCCTCCAAGACAGTGAGCCTTGAGGGCAGGCATGCCAGTAACACCATCTAGCCAAGTGGGCCCTGCTTTCCAGCTGTCCTTCCTCCACCTCTCCACCTCCCAGGGCTCAAACATCACTCCCGCTCTTGCTTGCACTGCTCCCATGTGTAGTAACTGATCACCAACAGGCTTTGAAAGAAGCAGTGCTATTGGTCACTGGTCATGTGCACACCTGCTATTTACATAGTGATTTGTGGACTGAAAAGCTGCCTGCTGAGTTCATACTTCATGCAATTACTAATATACTGTGGTAACCGAAATCTGAACCAGCTGTTGTGGGACTGGGGCTGTTTAACTAAACCATGGTAGGTGAAATGCATGTATATTAGAACCGTGCAAAAATGAGGGAGGACTGCATGTATTAAAACTGTGGTACAAATCCTGCAGGATAGTTGTTATAGCTGGACTGGTGGGCAGCCTGGCCATGTCTTAATACTTCTGCTGAATACCAAAGTCTGAATGTGGCTGATGCAAGGGTCAGGGATGTCAGGAAACAGTGTATGAATTTAAAGTAAAGCAAAGGGTGGTGAAGGACTATTTGTAGCTTGTTTCTGATGATCACAGGTTAGTTCTCCAGGAAACAGATTCTGAGATGCTGAGATGTGCTGTAGGCAGTTTATTGGGGACCACTGATAGCCACAGTGCCTCACAGGGAGATGAGAGCTGCAGAATTGTGCAGAGGAAGATGTTGATCGTGATGCAGTGCCAGGGGTGGTGTCCTGGCAATGGGATGGCACTAAGGCAAGGGGGCCAGGCCTTTATGTGTATGTTCCTCCATCAGTCAGTCATTGGATGTGAGCTGTCCAAACCCAGTAGATAACATCTTCCAGCTGGTGCCTCTCTGTAACTAAGTATAAGTCCTGGAGAGGCACTGGGCTGAGAGCTGGCAGCCTCCAACATGCCCAGCAATGAGGGGATGGGGGTGGGGGTGGGGGTGGGGAACGAAACCCTAAAGGGATCTGGGCAGCGTATTACAGGGTCCACTACCTCAGTGATTTTAGGATTTTGGTACCACTGGGCAGCCAAATTTTAGAGGGGTCCAGTCACTATTTCAAGCAAGGTTCAAGTGATAATCTGGGGCAAAGTCAACAGAAAGAAGAGACGGGTGCAGGAGAGCTGACAGGCTGCTGAGCCCAGTTCAGGACTGCTGGAGGGAGAAGCAGGGCACCTTCTAGGCCACTTCCCTTTCCCAGAATAGAGAACAGCAGCTTGCTGGGCCTGGCTCACCTCCACTTTCATTTCCACTTTGGTAATGTGCTAGTTTCAGAGAAATTGATGGTCTTGTTATTTGGTGTCCTTTTGGCCTTGTAGGGCACTTGGGCTCTGAATTGGAACGGATGGAGAAAGTGACAAAAACAAGATAAAAAGTTGCTAGGTTTGACATTGGTGGTTGATTTTTTTTCTCGAGTACAATGTAGGGATCTTGTAAAGAAAAGATTAATTTGTTTTTCACTCCCTTCTGTCCCTACCCTCCACACATACATCAGACTCACTGTCCAATTCAGTCACCCCAAGCTCCTCATGTCTCAAGAACTGGATGGCTGGAGTCTGGCTTCCACTTCCCTGCCTCGGGAATCAGTGGGGTCAGCACCTCTGATTCTCTGAAGTGACTCACCAGCTCACACGTATGGCTTGGAGAACCCCATCCCCCCAACCATCAAAAAAACGGGGGGTCAGCAGATCTCTCGGGAAGGATGCCAAGAAAACAGCAGGGACATGAACAGGATAATGGAGCACTTTATCCCAAAGGGCTGACGGCATGTTTTAGAATTGCTGATCTCAACGCTTAGGCTAAACGCTAAATAAAAAATGATTCGTGCCTACTTTCTCTTTCAAAAGACTGGAGATGCTCCTTTCTGTAGGAATTTACCTTTGGCAGCCTGGTGGACTGAGGGCCTGGAGGCCACCTGACAAAGGCTTTGACCCAGCAGGACTTTCCTGCCTGGAGAGGCTGAGTTAAGAAAGATCCTGAAGGCAGAAAGAGCCTCTGGCTGATTGGCTGATGGCTGCCCTGCCTGTGCCCTGGGGAGGGGGGACACCTGCTGTGTATTTGGTCCTTTCTGGACTAGAGTTTTCACCAACAGTCCTCAGTTGGCTAAAGGGTGTGTGTGTTTTTAAATGATATTCAGTGCTTACCTTTAATCCATTGTAGTATATATTATAGTATTTGTGTTATTCATAGGTAACATACTGCATGTAGGGTGATAAATTAAAGAGATAATTGCCTAGTCCCTAGACTTTCCGGAAGAGGCGATGGGTGTTCAAGTTAGTCCCCAAATGAGCATTTGAATGGGGAAGAGATAGTGGAATTAGAGTGTATAAGTATTATTTGGTTCTTATATTGTGTAGGAGACAATGATTCGTGACTCCACCAAATTAGTTCTAGGTCCTGCTTGTTTGGGGTTTGAACTAGAGAATTCTCTCATCTCATTTGGTCTGATAGCAGGCAGGGAAGTATGAGCGTACAGCTTGCAGCACCAGGCTTAGCAAATCATGATTGGAAACTGGAGATCTCCCCAGTTGGGAGGAAGAGGGATGGTGCATGTTTGGGAGAAACAAGGTAGCTGAACTGGTGGCACAAGAGTGAAGGACAGACAGGGTTCCATTCCAGTGTTTGTCCTTTCTGTTGAGGGTGCTGTCCCTGAAAGAGCAACACGGGCTACAGGTAAAACTTGAACTGTGATTTTTCAGTTTCCTTTTGCCCAGCAACTTCTCTTCTGGTCAAGCAGAAACCCAAAGGGCTGCCCTATCACTCCCCGGACACTTGCCCATGCTGGGAATATATTACTTATTTCAAAAAGTTTCTGCGCATTTTTTTAAGGTCCTATTGCTATAATGAGTTTTAAATGAGGATTTTTTCATCTGTCAGGTAAGGATACCTGTTTGTGCTTTCTGCAAATTGCGCTGCTTAATAAGACAGCTTTGCAAAGGAACTTTGCATTCCTCACAAGATACCTTATAGGCAAATCAGTTTTGTTCCAACTCAGCGAACCTGAGATATAGAAAGAAACTAAAGAAGGTGAACCAGGCTCAGAGGAAGTATGGCTCCTCTGTTCTGGGTTTCTGGTATGTTCACTTTAATGGTGATTTTTCAACCATTATTTGGAAGTTCTCAGCAGTTCCCAAGTCTAGTCAAGTGTGCCCCAGCATTTAAAAACAAGATGCAGGTAAAGTAGGTGTAAAAGAACAGAAATTTAACTCGAGGCTGCCTTTGCATGAGACTAATTAAGAGTTTGATTTTAAATTAAAAAAATTCATAAACATTATGTGTTATAAATCATTTCAACACAAAACTTAATGGCAAAATTATAATTCAATCCAATATAAGACAAACGATATCTAGAAAAAATATCTAGATGCCTCAACACTGAGATCCTCTAATATTAGAATATACTGTTTCCCTGTACACACACACACACACACACACACACACACACACACACCATTCATTTCCTGCTTTAACTTGTCCCTCGGAAGGTGGAATAGTGGCAGGGTATGACTCACTTCCCTCATGAACCTGATGTTGCCATACTAACCAGAAATGGCATGTGTGCAAAGCAAATTAGTAAATATTGAAGTGCCTGCCCTCGGAAATGTAGGTTGGGTCAGATGTGATTAATATTCCAGTTATCAAAGACAGTGCTGTTTTAACCTGGCGTTCCCTTCCTGTGTGCGCCCGAGGACCTGAGCTCGCCTTGCTGGAACCGTTAGGAGAGTAACCTGTGTGCGCTGACCTGCTCCATAGGCCTGAGGGTGCGAGGCTCGCACCTATTCCCGCTCATCCTTTACGGCAGGTTCTCTTTGGACTGTTAATCATAAGGAGACAGGACTGGGCTTCCAGCCTCTTCCACTGGCTTCTGTTGGGTTTTCCTTTGTTCCTCAGTTTTTTCATAAATAAAAGAAATAAATCATTAGCAGTGACTCTGAAGTGTGAAAGAAATGCATTTGCTCTTTTAAGTCCTCGGGTAAAATATATAAATTGTAAAACCGTAGTATATGTATGATTCCTGTTTTAATCAAAGGAGGAAAACAGACCCGAAATGAATTTAGGAGCCGGATTAGGGTGAATTGGGGTAGGCAGTTTAGAATTTAAATGTAGGGTTCTTTTCAAGCCAAGTATTGGATGGTAATTTATGCACCTACAGATAAACTTAGTCACATGCACTTTGTAAATCCCAGGTCAAGATCTTGTTCTTTGGAATCAGAGGTTGCAAGCTGGCATTCCATGGGCCTGCTCTGGCCCTCAGAGATGTTTTCTTTGCTCGTAGAAAGCATTGGTTTTCCTTTTTAGTTGCCAACCTGTAAAAACACAGTTTTACATAAACATCTGGATTACCACTTACTCTAGAAAAATCAAAAGATTCAGCAATTCTGGGTCATTATTTCCATATTAGCAACTGCTGCTAGTGCTGAGTAACTGCCCCCTTTACATGGTGCAGGTGGCCCAGCACTGTTTGTCATCTACAGCCAGAAGCATGTGAGTGTGAGGCCCTGATACTACCAATCAGGGGTTTCTCTGTCGGTCGAGATGGGAAAATTCTGGCATTGAGAATAAATAATTTAAGTATGATTAAGTGGTATTTGTATTCTGAACAAAAACTTAGGCTATGGCTGCCTTGAGCTTTTTTTTTGAGAAAGAAGTGAGCTCTCCTAACTTCTGTTTTCTCTTAAGTTTGTCCAGAGGGAAATTTGCAAATGGTTTTCCAAGACCCTGGCAGAACCAGCCTCCCCCTCCCCTACATACACATCACATACTTAACTCCAGCATCTCCTCTAATTAATGGCCTAGCACAGCTCGTAAGATTCCCAAAGCCAATTAAACAGTGTTCACCCTTGTACCTCCCAGTAGATTGGGGAGTAGCTTGGCAAACGCTGTGATTGATATGAAAAGTAGCAACGTCTTCGTAAGCACTTAGAGCCCTGTGGTTACCCTATGAAGCGCAAGCTTTCAACACAGGGGCCTTTTATCGTCTGAGCCCTGGGAGTGTGAGAACGCCAGGAAGGCCACACGCACCTCAGCGTCCTGTGGGCTGGGAATCAGGGCGGGAAAGGGGGCTGCCAGCCGGTGACAGTGGGGAGAGGGAGCTGGCAGCTGTCATTTGAATAGCATTTCCCTCTCCCATTATCCTGTTCTAAAGCTCCATCCATTCATATTCATGGTGTCCACCTCTTTGTCTACCCCAAGGCCAGCTTCCTTTGCACATTTTATTTCCTCGACCTTGGATTTTCATTCGGATTTATTAAGAATCATTGAACTGTTTCAGAAAAAAGACCAGCTAGTAGAAATTGGAACTAGCTGGTGGAGAATCTACCCAGAGGAAGAATTTATTTAAATATAAGAAGTTAATGCCAAATCTATATGCTCACTAATCTTTTTTATCTCCTACTGATCTAGTAATTAATTAGTTCTACTTATATGAAGACTATATTCATGCTGATAAGAGAAAAAACGAGGAAAACATTTTATGTTTTAATTACAAAAGTAGGTTATATTTAGTGTAGAAAATATAAAGCTACAAAAATTTAGGAAAGTAAAAAAGAAGAAATTGAATATCACCATATCCTAAATACAGATAATTATTGTTCACTTTTGAGTTTATGTTTTTCAGTCAAATATGTATTTTTTTTTAATTAAGATAATTCTAGACATGCTATTTCATTATCTACTTGTTTGTGTAATACTAAATCATAAATATTTTTATATCTTTAAATATTGTATTAAAGCTTTTCACAGGTCTCTATAGAATTACATTATATGGATACTCCATGATTGATCTGTTTTTGGAAAGAGGTTTTTCCAAGTTTGAATGATAAACATTGTTGTGATACAGACATTCATAAGCTTCCCCATCCAAATTTTGTGCACATCTATGATTTTTCATTTGGAAAAATTCCCAGAAGGGACCTGTGAGTCAAAGTTATAGTTGGGCTTTAGAGTGACCTTCAGAAAGGTTGTAGGAATTGACCCTCCCAGTGGTATTTTAGGAGAGCCCTAAATAGGGAGCTTTTCTAAGAATGTCTTTCTGGGAACCTACTTTGAATATTCTTTGACTGCTTTTACCTAGATATTTTTACCCCAGGAGGAAGACTAACCATTTAAATTTCTTGGGTTAAAGAAAGAGGAAAGTAGAAAGCTGCCAGCTATGAAAATGTCTGGGGAGAGTCTGGGCCATCTTAACAGTCATTCTAAATAACATTTGTGGGTTGTTGTTTTTTTAAAATATTTTATTGATTTTTTTTTTTTTTTTTTTTTAAAGAGAAAGAGGAAGGGAAAAGGAGAGAGAGAGAGAAGCATTGATGTGAGAGCTAAACATCAACCTGACTGGCTTCCTCCTGCACACCCCCTACCGGGGGGATCAAGCCCCAAACCCAGGCTTGTGCCCTGCCTGGGAATGGAGCCGGCAGCCTTTTGGTGCATGGGACGCCCAACCAACTGAGCCACACCAGCCAGGGCAACATTTGTTTTGTATCATGAATGGAAAACTAACTCTTCTGTAAGAAAACACAGATGTCTTCTGGGGAACTTGTATTTTCTTTGAGAACCTTTGGGACTAAGAAAACAAAATGCATAATGAGGCCACAGGGGTGCCAAAAGCATTAATTAAAGAATGATTTTCAAGTTCTTTGGAGGCCGAGGGAGAGAGTGTACTCTCCAGAAGGATTCGGTTCAGAAAAGGTGGATTCCTTCACTGACAGAGGTTAACATGTCTGACTACCTGGGGTGACTTGATTCAATCAGAGCTGAATTTTAAAACACACCTAATTAAAGTTTCCCCTACTGTAAATTTAGTGCACTGTCTATCGGAGTCCCATTGTTCTATGGAGAGGATGAACCACAGCTAACCACACTCATATTTTTGAACATTTAGGCTGCAGAACTAACATTTTAAACATATCTGGAGAGGTTGAGAAATAGATACTGTACTGTCCATATGCACAGTGACCCAGTTTACAATAAAAGAACCATACAGAGACAGGCCCTGCACTGACCAGTTGAATTAGAATCATGCTATATAAATAGATTAAATTTGAACAAGTGCTTCTTGGTGTTATCTAATGAAACCTAAATTTTCAGTGGTCCTCCTGAGTTTAAGAGGTTTCTAACTCCTAGCAATAAAACTAGATTTTGCCATAGTAGTTTACTTAGCAAATATAATCTCCAGTTGTCCATGCAGCAGAATGAACCTTTAAAGACAACAAGACTTGAATGTATAAGCTAAGGCTAATATGAAGCTCCAGTTGGAAAACTTGCTATATTTTGTTATAAAAGCAGTGAATGTGTTTTAATTTTTTGTGACCCTTAATTACTTAGAAAACCCATAAACTGGAGTAGCATAGAGGAATAGATCTGTTGTCACATGCCTTAGAAGAGAATCTATGCTAATTCTAACAGCATGTTGCCAGCAAGATTGTTTTGTAAGAGACATTGTCCTTTGAGGTATTGGGAACTATAGCTTACTGTTCCCTGAGGACAGGTGACTTCACTTGTGAGGAGAAGAGAGTTCTGGGTCTTTCTTTTTTATGTTACAGTAAAGGGAGCTCTTATAACTTTTATATTTCTAGAGTGAGTATCCAGGATTAAACTTTCCTGATGGTTCTTTTGCCTGGATATCAAGCTCAATGAAGAACTTAATCCCAACAACACTAATAATATGTGAAGTTAGCCCAGTAATTTAAAAAATACAAAATTCAAACCCATTAGGCTTTTAAAATTAACCAACAGTGATATCCCTGAATTTCATTCACTCACCACATCGCGGATCCATTCCTTCGTTGACTTGTTGACTCATTGCTGAAGTGAGTGTCTGGATTCGGTGCAGCAGCCGCTCAGGGCCATAAGGATGGGCTCCTTGCCTTGAAGGAGCTCATAGCCCAGTGGAGCAGGCAGGAGAATTCCAGTGGTGTGAGAACTGCTCCAGGTGGAAGGACACCCAGTGTGTGCAGGCACAGGGAGGGCGTAGCTAACCCTGCCCCAAAGTCCATCCCTCCTCCCTCAGCTTCATTCATTTTATTCTAATTTGTGACTGTTTTACCCTAGAGCTTTGCTACTCCTACTGAGGCACACTGGCTAGCAGGATCCACATCATTAGCAGTTTGTAAGAAATGCAGCATCTCTCCAGGCCTATTGAATCATAGTTTGCATTTTCACAAGATCCCCAGGACCCAAGTTTTATCATATGATTAAAACTCCTCCTATGTGGATGGGGGAAGAGCCATCACAAATGCATGAATAATTGCTAGCAGAATGCCTGGCGCTGCCAGTTCCAAGGGCAGTTTGGGTCAGGGGTTGAATCCCATTGGTCTCCTTGCTTACGGTGCTAGATATTGTTAGATGAATTAGTTTTCTGAAAATCTTCAGGTATCTCCACCTTGGGGATCCCTTGGGCAACACTTGGCTGGCACACTACCTGTCAGATACCTTGGTCTTAAGAGACTATTTCTCTGCTCTGGGCTGTATTTTACTCAGGGGATGCTTCTTGAATCAGTTCTTAAAAGATTTATTTTTCTAACTCGTGGGATCTATTTTTTGGTCAAGTTTTTTGTGTTCAATTTTTCTGTTCAATTAGAGGGAAAGTGCGGCATGTTGTGATTGCTGTAATGAGTGTGGGCATTATGAGGACACATGAAGAAAAGGGTAACAGTGTCTCCCCTCATGTTCCCTCCGCTTCCTCCCCTCGCTCCCTCCGCAGACTGGCTGCTGCGGTCCCGCACCTTTCTCCCTCCACGCAAACACACGCAACTGATGTGTGCATACCCAGGCTTTTCACATGTACGCAAAATACTCTGCAGTTTGCTTTTGCTGTGTCATGACATCCCCCCTCTACTCTCAAATCTCATTTCCAACGTTCTTTTTCCTTCACTACCAGGGCTCTCTATTCAAGTTGGGTGTGTGTGTGTGTGTGTGTGTGAAAAGACTGCCTCCAATTTAGGCATCTCAGAATGAAGTTTTGGAGAGATATGCCTATTAAGGGGGTGATGCCAAATAAAAGGTGCTTATAAAATACGCAGATGCTTACGTTGATCTTAAAGGAATTCTCTTTCAAGTCTAGAATATAGAAAAAGGATGGTGGATCCTGACATATGTCTTTACCCCGCCCCCCCCCCCCCCCACTCTCTAAAACGAAGCAGTTTGATTAACGGTGACTATTTTGGAAATGAAAATAAGCCTCATTCTGGCAAAATTATTGTAGGGCCTAAAATGTTGGAACACTGTGCTGCACTCGTTTCTCCATGCCCGTCGCTTGCTGTCTTACATAACTTCAAAGGCCCCCATTATTTGAAAGCAAAACGGTTCCTTCCTTAGTAAACCACATGAATACACTTCTGTTTTCTCTTTTCCTAACCTCCTGGTTTATGTGGAATTGGCTCCAAATCCCTCAGCATGAAGGCATCTGTTTCAGGTTTTGACACCAGTGATAGCCTCAAATGAACAGTTACAAACAATATATCTTTTTCTTTTTAGTTACCCACTGCATACTAATTTTGTCCATACGGTAGAATTCTCTTATTCTTATGATGAAATAATACACATAAAAGTGGACTTTAAAAGTGTAAAGTACTAGGAACATTTATTGCAATGGTTATCACTATTGTTCCCATCTTCTGCTCTGGTATGTTTTACTTTCTAAAATTTAGAAAAATGGCTGTGCGATGTATTACTCGGGACTTGGTCAAACAATCTTTTTGTTCAGGTTGTTGTCACTGTTATAATCATTCACTTTTCCATGCTTCCTTCTGGCACCTCCTGGAGCTTCCTCTTGTGCCCACAGCGTCCAAGGGCATTTACTGAAAATGATTCTAGTTTCCCAGAGCTACCTTTCTTTGGCAACAAAGGCATCAAGGTCGAGTGAAAAGAGCACTGGAAGGAGAGAGGACACCTGGTCAGGTAGCCTTGGAGCTATGTTACCGAGGAACTTCGGGCAAGTCGGGCAGCCTCTGTAGACCCCCTCTGCCCCCTCACCACCACGCCTGAGCCAGAGCAGCTTGTTCGCCAGCAGGCCGAGTGCTTGCACACTACCTGCCTTTGCACGCACAGCTCCTTTTCCCCGGGTGCTCTTTCTTGTCTCCCCCCAGACAAACCCCTCTTCATCGTTAGCTGACCAAGCTCAAGTCTCAAGTCCTGTGGGAAGCTTTTCTTGAGTCCCTCTTTTAAATACTGTTACCTGCTTCTTCCTCTTGAAGGAAACTCATAATGCTGCAAACACTCAAGATAATATTTTTATGATGCCATTCTGTGTGTGTGTGTGTGTGTGGTGTGTCTAAACCCCCCTCAGAAACCATGCACACCTTTGGGGCAGGGACTGTGTCTCTTTCATCTTCGTCTCCCCGGGGCCTAGAACTTCCCCTGATGCAAAGCAAGTCTTCTACACATGTTTGCTCACTGAAGGTGTGGGCCTCAGTATCTAAAAATAAAACAGATTTTTTTCAAAAAATATCTGTTGTGACAGTTCCCTCCCTAGGGGCCTATTCCCAGCCAGGGAAACGTGTGCTTTTATTTGCAGATCTGCACCTTGGAAGCTATGCTCCAACCCTCACTCCCACTACTCCACCCCGCACCCACAGTTTGTATTCATCTGATCGGGGAAATCCATTTCTTACCACCTCCAATTTAAGCCACACTCTATACCAGCAACATAGTCTTTCTTTCCTCCCATGGCAAGAGAAATTATCTTAGTGCTTTTGGAAAATGTCAAGGCAAGAGTGGCTTGAGTTCAAGAGGAGAGAATTAATCCCTCCACACTTGTTTTTTGACCTAAGTCCCTTGTACTGCTTTCAAGAGTGAGAGCCCAGGATTAGGAGCTGCTGGGTGTAGATCTAAGGTCCACCCGAAGCCCTTGCAGAGGCTACCTGCTGCTCTCAGAACTGCCTGGGGGTGAGGGAGTCCCCCCAACAAAACGTTTCTGTTGGCTTCCTTGCATAGCTGAGAAAACTTAAGTGACAAGGGAAGAAAACCACAAGTGAGAGAAGGGGATGGAGCGGGAGAAGTAAAAGGGGACCCTGTGGACAAAGGCTGTGCTAAGGCAAAGGGATATGTGTAAGTGTGAAACAGCAGGGGAAAGCTGAAAAACAAGCCCCAAAAGGCTGGATAGAAAACCTACTGGCAACATCCAGATTTTCCAAAACGAAGGTGGGAACCATAACTATCTAAAATCTCCACCCCATGTTGTCATTTGAACCATGACGTCTCACCTTTTTAGTCCTGCAAGTTACCAGCCCTTCCGAGCCCCGGCCACGGCATGGTTATAACCCTACACCAGTCCTCTTTGCCTGGCCGAACCTGTCAGGATAAGTGGGCCCAGGCAGCGTGAAGTGTGCACTGTGGAAGCCGGCCGCGCTTCCTCCCTGCGCCGGCCACGATGCCATGGTATTCCACTGGGCATGCAGACGCGATGCCAGTCTCGAATTTCTCGGAAAATCGCGTTTGCAGTTCACCATGATACCCATTGGGCTCAGCGCTGAGCCGCGTTAGGTGGTTTGGAAAGAGATCTGATTCACAGCGGCTGCAGGGAAATTGCTAAATGCAGGAGGATTTTGTGTTTTTTCTCCCTCCTCTGCCTCCCACAGACTAACAACATAATAGGAAACCTGTTGGTAAGGGAGCTTCAGACACTTGTTTGCAGACTTCCAGCCCCAGGGGCAACATAGATCAGAGTGTCAGAGGGCAGGTGTGAGGCTTAGAGACAGCAGATACCCCGTGGAGAACTGCTATATTCATAAATATAGCACCTGTAATAAAGGATCTGAAAGAGCGGGGGCGATGGCGAAGGCAGGGCCTGGACAGTGCAGACTCCTGCGGTGGTGTAGGGGTCACTGAAGTGTTCCGAGTGCCCAGCGCAGTCCTCACTTGCCAGGCCCCGCGTGCTGGAAGCTCCGCCCACTCTGACAAGCTGTCCGGGATCCCTGTGGTCCCTGTGCACAGGCCCCTTTCTCCAAAGGCATTCCTGGGCCACCATCTAAACTAGCCCTTGCCCCCTTGTCCTCTCTTGTAGCTCTGCCCTTTTCATTGTTAGCACACAGCACAATTGGTTACTGTATTCCGTGTGTGTGTGTGTGTGTGTGTGTGTGTGTGTGTGTGACGGCTTCTCCCCCACCAGACTCTAAGCTCCATTAAGATAAGGATCACGCCTCTTTTTGTTCACCGCAGCAAACCCAGCCTGACATGGCAGGTGCCCAATAAATACTGATTGAACAAATTAAATGTAGGATTTGACCCTTTTATTGTAAAGAGGCTTGAATATCAGCTTAGTGAGTTTGTACTTATGTAGCTAGCACCAGCTAATAGTAACGAGTAAGTGATATATAGAGCTATTTGCTATGATTTATTGCTATTAATATTTATTAACACATGCACTGGATGCTAATGAAACATCCCCTGTAATTGTCCAACTGGCAATGGAAAATGCTGGTCTAGAGTGTGGTGAGTGGTCTGTTTAAACACAGTGGCAAAGCCAGTTTTCCAGGGTGGGGCATGTGTCATCAGAGTTAAGGGTAGACTCAAGTTTCCATTAACTGGGTGTCGCTGTATGTCTCGGAGTCCTAGGCTAGCCCATCCAAGGTGGGTACCTGGGCCTGGCTGTGTGGATATAGTTTAGTGGCTGGTACCCGAGTGAGCCTGAGGCCTGGATGTGAGTGCCTGCAGGAAAAGCCCAGGATGCATGGGATCCTGAGGGGTTGGGGGCGAGGGGGCAGCGGGACAGAGTAGTTGATTTATGCAAGCATCGAGTCCACAGAGCAGGTGCATGGCTCAGGAGGTGGGCACACCTGAAAGGCAGCAGGAACCACGTCTGGAGCAAACAGAGGAGAATTGCCCTGGGACCTATGACCAAGGAGCCTTTATGGCAGCCCTTTAACGAGAATGGATTCGAGTGATTCCAAAATTGAGCTAACAGCAAATGTTTTTCATGTTCTTTATGCTTTTTATTTAAAGCAGAAACAAGCCCCAAATAATGGACTTATTCTGCTCTGTGCTTACCGCTTCCCACCAGGAGCTTTGCTCAGGGAGAAATGTGCACTTCCTATGGTTTCCTGCTCCACCCCAGTTTTTGTTTTGTTTCATTTTGTTTTTAATATTGGTTCATTGTAACTGGAAGTACAGATACTACCTTTTCAGCCCCACCTGGTGGGCAGCAAGCTGCTGTAACCATCTGGGAGCCCTGGTTGGATCAAGGTCTTCAGTGCAGCACTGACCACCCTTCCCCCTTCCCTCCTGATGAATGACAGTCTCTGAAGGGCAGCCTTTAAGAAGGACCCCCCCATCACCTCTCTTAGCCCATCTTTAGCACCAGACAGTCATGACAGGTTGTGTGTTTTCGAAAGGGCATGCATTATGGAACGCAGGTAACATTTCTCACTTTGGGGCATCCTTGCCCCTCAAAGACTTAGGTAGAACTTGATCTGAACCCCAATTCCTGGCACTGTGAGTTCAACAGGGCCTCTCACTCCTTCTCTGAACCCCCTTTGCTCTCTGCCCCCCTCACTCCCACTCTGTCCCCCATTTTGCTCTCTGCACCCCCATACCTGCTCTGGCCCACATTTTGCTCTCTACACCCTCACTTCTGCTCTGGCCCCCATTTTTCTCTCTACACCCCACACCTGCTCTGGCTCCCCTTTGGCTCTCTGCCCCTCACCCTTTGGCTTTCCTGTCCCTTCTCCTGAATTGTGCAATCTCCTCACTTCCACTCAGTATCTGATCCGGCCTCCAAGACTTACCCTTTTTCCATTTCTACAAGAAATCCAGTGGAAGTCAGCACTTTCCTGGGTCTGTAGTTTTATTAATGATTTTGTGAGAGTTGGGGAGCGAGGAGGGACCACCTCAACCGTGACCCTCTGCCACGTTCCCCTGCATTGCTTTTGGCTCCGTCAGCTCTCCCTGGCCCTCCAGCTGCGCACGGGCGGGTCTTGATGCCTTCCTGAGACCTAGGTCCTCTTCTGCCCACACACATACCGAGCACGTCAGTGTGCACCCACACCCCACGTTAAATGTAAGGTTTTGCTGCAAGAAATGAAAAGCATTTCTATAATTTGGGTTCTGGAATCGACTATAAGTAACTCCTCCAGTTTTGACTGGCTCTGATTTCTCAGGAGCGTCACAGTTGCGTGTTCTTATAAAGTGAGAAAACTTCACCAATTGTTTTCACATAAATAAATATCTTTCAATATTAGATTTAGCAATTAAGAAATAAACATCATGCGTTTGTAGATATTTACTTAAACAGTTGTTATTTTTTATGTTTTTCTCTGCATTCTGGACAAAGTTATGTATCTCTCTTAAGCCTTCACATATTTACGTACATTCACCAAGAGATTAGACCGTGGGCACTGGAGCGTGCAACAGTGGATGAGACAGCTTCATAGTAGGCCTGTCGCAGGCAAGACCCTCTAGGAAGGGTCCAGTCCCCACCATGCCAAGAGCAGGCCCCTTCCAGCCAACCCACTTACCCCTCTTGCCGTCTGGAATTATGATCATCACCATTTTCTTTGTCTCATTTCACGTATTCTTGCGGAGCCCAACTAAGTTTAAAAATAGCCATCGGGTGCATTCCTCATACAGGGATTTCATCAGGAACCTTAAGCAACCTAGAGAATGCCTCGCTGGGGAGTGCATTTGGTTTGAAGCTGGGAGGGGGAGATGGAGGCTGGATCCAGCAGGGGCAGGAGCCTGAGCAAAGGTGTCTCCTGCATCCTGGCAGGGGCTGGGCCTGAAAGACCCTGGAAGCCAAGCTGAACGCATGGGACCTTACCTCCCGGGCCCTGGGGAAGAGCTGACATCCCCGGACTGGCTCAAGTAACAGACTCAGAGGCGCAGAAGGTGACTATCGATTCTTTTCCCACCTCTGCTTCCTCCTCTCTATCCTTTCAGGCGTTTTTAACACCATTATTTTTATTAACAGCTAAACAAACCCAGGTGACCAGTGAGCCCCAGAGACTTGGTGGAAGCAGAATTGAAGGAAAAAGCATCCAGACATTATTTGGAGTTTCGAGTGACCACTGGGGCTCCGTGTACTTTACGTCTGGATTATGCAGTGTTTTTCCCATCCGTTAATGTTAGGTCTCTTCAGCCAAATGATAAGGTTGAGCAGGCTGGAAATTACAGGGTGTGCGTCTCGGCAGTGTTTTAGTGTAAGCCATCGCTTCCATTCATGCTGCGAGGCTTTGCAAGGGTTGTTCTTTTGTCTTTTGATTTTTTGTTCTTGTTTTTGCACTTTATTTACCATGCTCTTTGCGCCTTTGTTTCATTTTATCTTTTTCCCTCCAATCTACTGGATTGATAGCATTTTCTTTTCCTTTTTAAAAATTTTTTCTTAAGTGTTCATTCTTTAAAAAATTAGTAGTCTATGTTTAAAACTCCCATAAAACACTGAACTTCCAACTTTGTTGACATACCTGATTCTGGGTTTGTATTCCTCCATGGTGACAACAACCCGTGAGAGCTACATTCTCCAGACACGTAGACTTAGCAGTTTACCCCAGGCCCTACTGTGCTCTGTTGTCTCCCTGACCCTGTGGGAACACCAGTTACCATTTCATTTGAGCTCTTGCTTTCCTAGACCTGCTGTTTGCTCATTTATGTGCCCTAGCTTGCCCAGGAGGCATCTTTTAGCTGGAGCCCTTGGCGAATCTGCATGTTACCGTTACTGATATATTTTAATTCACGTCTGCCATTGTGCTTTTTATTTGTTCTACAATTTCTATACTTCCTCTTTCCTTCTTGTCTTCTTTTGGATTGACTGGGTTTTCTGTCCCACTCCACTTTTCTTCTGTATCACTCCAAAACTTATAGTCTGTTTTTACTCTTTAGTGGTTAACCTAGTAATTGCAGCATGTATCTTTAACTTACCCAATTCCAAAGTGATCAATATCTTTACCTTCCTCTGAACAACACCCTTCCCATTTATGTCCCTTTAATCCCTACTTTGTATGCATTTTTTTCTTAAAATCCCATGAGGCATTGTTTCTTTTGTTCTTTTAGAGCATCAATGCTTGTATTAATTTACCTATGTATTTACTACTTTCTGTCCTTTTAATTCTTTATTATATTTCAGTGTCTTATGTCTTCTTATATCCTTGCAATTCCTTCTTATATCTCCTCTTACATGTCTTACATCTGTGACCAATTTCCCTTTTTTGAACTACATTCCTTAGTATTTTCTTTAGTGAGGATCTGCTGGCAGCAAGTTCTTTCTGGGTTTGTCTGTACATGTCTCATTCGAGCCTTCTTTTTCCCTCTTCCCTCCTCCACTGCTACTTTGGAGTTATACATTGCATTTCTCCCTCATTTCCCCTAAAATTAAAATATACATGTTTAGCATTAATTATTTATTTATTTATCTGTATTGTTGAAAGTATTACAGATGTCCCCTTTCCCCCCTATTGATACCCCCCCCTCCCGCCCCAGGACTTCACCACACAGTTGTCTGTGTCCATGGGTTGTGCATATATACATATAAGTTCTTAGGTTAATCTCTCCCCAACCACCCACCCACCTACCCCTCCTTCCCTCTGAGATCCCTCAGTCTGTTCCATGCTTCTATGTCTCTGGATCTATTTTGTTCATCAGTTTATTTTGTTCATTAGATTCCACAAATGAGTGGGATTAGATTCCACAAATGAGTGAGATCATGTGACACTTGTCTTTCTCTGACTGGCATATTTAACTTAGCATAATACTCTCCAGTGCCTCCATGCTGTTCCAAAGGATAAGAGATCCTTTTTTACAGCTGCATAGTATGCCATCGTGTAAAGGTACCACAGCTTTTTTATCCACTCACCTACTGATGAACATGATATATTCTTCCACTTGTTTATATCTTCCTCTATCTCATTTTGCAATGTCCTATAGTTTTCCGAGTATAGGTCTTTTACCTGCTTGATTAAGTTCATTCCTAAGTACCTAAATTTTTTTGTTGCAATGGTAAATGGGATTGTATTTTTAGTTTCTGTTTCTGAGAGTTCATTATTGGTGTATAAAAAGGCCATCGATTTCTGGGTGTTAATTTTGTATCTTGCTACACTGATGAATTCATTTATTAAATCTAGCAATTTTTTGGTGGAGTCTTTAGGGTTTTCTATGTACAGTATCATGTCATCTGCAAATAATGACAGTTTTACTTCCTCCTTTTCAGCTTGGATGGTTTTTATGTTTTCTTCTTGTCTGATGGCTGTGGCTAGGACTTCCAGTACTATGTTGAATAAGAGTGGCGAAAGCAGACATCCCTGTGTTGTTCCTGTTCTTAGGGGAAATGGTTTTAGTTTTTGACCATTGAGTAGGCTGTTGGCTGTAGGTTTGTCATATATGGCCTTCATTATATTGAGATATAATCCCTCTATTCCCACTTTGCTGAGAGTTTTTACCAAAATGGGTGTTGGATTTTGTCAAATGCTTTTTCTGTATCTATTGATATAATCATTTGATTTTTGTCTTTCAGTTTATTTATGTGATGTATCACATTTATTGATTTGCAAATATTGTACCAGCTTTGCATCCCTGGAATAAATCCCACTTGGTCATGGTGTATGATCTTTTTAATATATTGCTAGATCCAATTTGCTAATATTTTTGTTGAGGATTTTAAAATCTATGTTCATCAGGGACATTGGCCTGTAATTTTCTTTCTTTGTAGTGTCTTTATCTGGTTTTGGAATTAGGCTAATGCTGGCCTCATAAAAAGATCTTGGAAGTGTTCCTTCCTCTTGGATTTTTTTGGAATAGTTCAAGGAGAATAGTTTTTAGTTCCTCTTTGAATGTTTGATAAAACTTCCCCATGAAGCCATCCAGACCAGGGCTTTTTGTTTGCTGGGAGTTTTTTGATTACTGCTTCAACTTCATCAGTTGTTATCAGCCTATTCAGGTTTTCTGATTCTTCCTGATGCAATTTTGAAAGATTATATTTTTCTAGGAATTTATCCATTTAGTCCAGGTTGTCCAGCTTGTTGGCATATAGTTCACAGTATTTTCTTACAATTCGTTGTATTTCTGTGGTGTTAGTTGTTACTTCACTTCTTTTATTTCTGACTATTTATTTCTCTGTTTGCTTCTTGATGAGTCTGGCTAAAGGTTCATTAATCTTGTGTATCTTTTTAAAGAACCAGCTCTTGGATTCATTGATCTTTTGTATTGTTTTTTTAGTCTCTATGTCATTTATTTCTGCTCTGGTCTTTATTATTTTCTTCCTTCTACTTACTCTGGGCTTTTCTTGTTGTTCTCTTTCTAAGTCTTTAAGTTGTAGGATTAGATAGTTTATTAGAAAATTTTCTTGTTTTTTGAAGTAGGCCTATAGTGCTATGAACTTCCCTCTCAGGACTGCTTTTGCTGTGTCCCATAGATTTGGAGTTGTTGTTTGTTCATTTTCATTTGTTTCCAGGAAGTTTTTGATTTCTTCCTTGATCTCATTGGCAACCCATTCATTGTTTAGAAACATGCCAGTTAGCCACCATGTGTTTGAATGTTTTTGAGTGTTTTTATTGTAGTTGATTTCTAAATGCATGCTATTGTGATCTGAGAAGATGCTTGATACGATTCCAATGTTCTTGAACTTGCAGAGACTTGTTTTGTGTCCTAACATGTGGTCTATCTTTAAGAATGTCCCATGTGTACTTGAGAAGAATGTATATTCTGTAGCTTTGGGGTGATATGTCCTGTAAATATCAATTAAATCCATCTGATCTAGTGTGTCATTTAAACTCATTGTTTCCTTGTTGGTTTTTTGTCTGAAGATCTATCCAGTGAAGCCAATATGGTGTTAAATTCCCCTACTATGACTGTATTGCTGTTGATCTCTCCCATAAAGTCCTCCAGAAGTTTTTTTATATATTTAAGTGCTCCTATATTGGGTGCCTATATGTTTACCAGGGTTATATCCTCTTGTTGAATTAATCCCTTTAGTATTACGTAATGACCGTTCTTGTCTCTCGTTATGTTTTTATTTTGAAGTCTATTTTGTCAGATATGAATATTGCTACCCCAGCTTTTTTTTTTCATTTCCATTTGCATGAAAAATTTTTCCATCCCTTCACTCTCATCCTGTGTGAATGTTTTGTTCTGAGGTGGGTCTCTTGTACACCGTATACATATGGATCATGTTTTCTTATCCATTCAACTACCCTATGTCTTTTGATTGGAACATTTAAGCCATTTACATGTAATGTTATGATTGATAGGTACTTATCTATTGCCATTTTAGTTCTTTATGCTTATGTTTCTCTATACATATATTTCTTATTATTCTTATTACAGCAGTCCTTTTAACATGTT
The DNA here is from genome assembly GCF_964146895.1 of Miniopterus schreibersii. Taxonomy (NCBI): domain Eukaryota; kingdom Metazoa; phylum Chordata; class Mammalia; order Chiroptera; family Miniopteridae; genus Miniopterus; species Miniopterus schreibersii. The sequence goes on along the minus strand of NC_138111.1, from coordinate 61,026,465 downwards.
TTGCAATGCTGATTTGGTGGTGATAAACTCCGTTAGCCTTTTTTTGTCTGGAAAGCTCTTTATTTCACCATCTATTTTGAATGATAGACTTACTGGATAGAGTAGTCTTGGTTTCAGATCCTTGCTTTTCATTCCATTGAATACTTCATGCCATTCTCTTCTGGCCTGTAGCGTTTCTAATGAGAAATCAGCTGACAGCCTTCCGGGAGCTCCTTTATAGGTAACAAATTGTATTTCTCTTGCTGCCTTTAAGATACTTTTTATTTTTTGGCATTTTAATTATGATGTGTTTGGGTGTGGGCCTCTTTGAATTCTTCTTGCTTGGGACTCTCTGTGCCTCCTGAACTTGTGTGACTTTTTCCTTGACCAGCTTAGGGAAGTTTTCTGTCATTATGTCTTCAAACAGGTTCTCTATCTCTTGCTTATTTTCTTCCCTTTCCGGATCTCCTATGATACATATACTGTTACATTTCATGGTGTCCCCCAGCTCCCTTAAACTGTCCTCCCGTTTTTTGGTGTGTTTTTGTTTGTTTGTTTGTTTATTTGTTTAAATATGTCTTTACTGATTTCAGAGAGAGGGAGAGAGAGATAGAAACATCAATGTTGATAGTCATTTATTGGCTGCCTCCTGCACACCCCTGCTGGGGATCGAGCCCCCAACCCAGGCATATGCCCTGACTGGAAATCAAACTGTGATCTCCTACATCATAGGTCAATGCTCAACTGGTGAGCTACACCGGCTGGGCAGTTCTCCTGTTCTTTGGTTTTTGTTTGTTTGTTCGTTTTTAAATATATCTTTATTGATTTCAGAGAAAGGAAAGGAGAGGGAGAGAGAGATAGAAACATCAATGATGAGAGAGTCACTGATTGAGCCCACAACCCAGGCATGTGCCCTGACCGGGAATCGAACCCCGATCGCCAGGATCCCAGGTCGACGCTCAACCGCTGAGCCACGCCTGGCTGGGCTCTCCTGTTCTCTAATTGTGTTTTCATTTTGCTTCTCTGATTGAATGATTTTTTTCTACCTTGTCTTTTAATTCACTTATCTGATCCTTGGCCTCCTCTAATCTGCTATCTATTCCTTCCAATGTATTCTTTATTCCTGCTACGTCATTCATTTCTGACTGGTCATTTTTCATAGTTTCTATATCTTTTCTCATGTGCTGAGCATCCTTATAATCATTACTCTGAACCTCTATATGTGATAAATTGCTTATCTCCATTTCATTTAGCTCTCCTTCTGGAGAATTCTCTTGTTCTTTCACTTGAGGCTTGTTTCTTTGTCTCCCCATTTTAGCTGCTTGTTTGGGTTTGTTTCTATGTATTAGAGAGATCTTCTATGACTCCCAGTCTTGGTAGAATGGTCTTATATAGTGGGTGACCTGTGGGACCCAGTGGCGCAGTCTCCCTGATCATTAAACCTAGATACTCTAATAATGTCTCTTTTGCATGTTGAATGGGCTCTCCTGTTGTAATTGAGTCTTGATTGCTATTGCCTCATTCTTGTGTGGGCTCAACCCTCATGCTGGCTGACTGTGAGGCTCAATCCCCAACACAGCATGCATTCTGCTGTGCAGTTGCTTATCACACAAAGCAGAATTCTCCTTTGCAGGGTTTGGAGCCTACCAATATCTTCCTGTGGATATATTGTTTGTGGAGCTTACTGGATTCTGCTCTATTGTCGTCTGAAGCTGGCCACTGGGTTTACTGGTTTTGGGCCTCTTCAGAGGGTCTCTGGTGCAGGCCAGTGTCAGGTGCTCTTTGTGACTAGTCCTGAGTACCCTGTTTAGTGTCAGTGATCCACAGCTTGTGGCTCCATCTGCTGGAGCTGGATGCATGTGGGAATAACCGAGCTCTGTACCAAGGTCTGCTTTTCCTCACCCAATGCATAAAGGCAGGACAGGCAAAGACTCAAAGCACCCAGAGGTAACACTTCTGCCTATAGGCTGTTAGTCTCAGTCACTTAATGAGCCTCAGGCTGTAGAGCTCAAGTGGGCTTAAACTACACAGGGTAGGGTGAGAGGGTTTCCAATCAGTGGGGAAATTTCTTCCCCCCAGGCTAAAGCTGCATTGATGGGAAAGCTCAGCCTGGGAAAGATGGTTTCTGCCTTATGAGGGAATGCCTCAGCACGTGTATCCCAAAGGTTGTCCTCTCTGCTACTTATCCCAGACTCTCTTCACGCAGCTCTAGTCCACTCTGCTCTCCCTCTTCCAGAGCCCAAGGTAGGTGGCTGCAAATGAAATTTAGTGTATTGACCCTTTAAGGAGGTGTCTGCGTATCTAGCCATCTGTCCCTGCCAGATAGCACCCCCAGTGCTTTTTGGCCAGATATTAATATTTTTTTAATATATCTTTATTGATTTCAGAGAGAGGAAAGGAGAGGGAGAGAGAGAGATAGAAACATCAATGATGAGAGAGTCATTGATCGAGCCCGCAACCCGGGCATGTGCCCTGACCGGGAATCGATCACCTGGATCCTAGGTCGACGCTCAACCGCTGAGCCACGCCTGGCCGGGCTGGCCAGATATTATGTGAGTACCTTTCACAGTTCTGGTGCTCTGGGATGGGGAGCCTGATTTGGGGTTTACACCCCAGACTTCTCAGGGGGAAAGCACCACAGCTGAGACATCCCTCCAGAGCTTCAGCTGCCAGCTGAAGTGGAAGTCCGGCCAGCCGTCTCATGCCTCCACCCTCCCTACCATTGTCCATGTGGTCTATGCTTTACATTCTTGGTTAAAAGGGTTCTCTCCAGCTCGTCTTCAGATGGTTATTCAGAATGATTTCTCTATATTTTAGTTGTAATTCCAGTTTGGTCTTGGGAGAATATCAGTGTAGCTTCCACTTAATCTGCTGCCGTCTTCTCTCTCCCCTTTAACTATTTAAATAATCATTTGAAATTGCTATTGTCCTATCAAAGAACACAAGAACCTTAGAATATTTTAAGGTCATTGCCCTTCCATATTATTGCTATCTAATATTTTAGCTCCAAGTTGTTTATAGCTCTTTCTCCATTAATCTTAAAAAAAAAAATTTAAATAGTAGATGTGTTTATAAAGTGACTCTCATGTTTATTATCTTCTTTGTTCATCATTGTTTATCTTACTTTTTCTTAGTTTATTTCATATGAAATATTATTATTTAATTTTTAGGGAGAGTCTGTGAATTGGATATTGTTTTCTTTTTCGTACAAATATGACTTTATTTTACATTCATTTTTTTAGTGGTAATTTAGTTAGGTATTGAATAGTAGTTTCCCAGTTATTTTCTCTAACCACTTTTGAATATATTATTCCATTATCTCCTAGCTTTTATGTCATTAATGAAAAGTATACTGCTAATCTGCCATTATTAGGTTTGTAACCTATTTTTTTCTCTCTGGTTGCTTCCATGATTCTGCTTTATCTTTGGTTATGGTATTCTTCAGTTTACCACAATGTGTCCAGGTGTGTGTGTGTGTGTGTCTTTGTGTTTCTTTTGAATCCTGCTTGGGGCTTGTGATGTTTCAAATGAAGACCACAAGTACTACTATAATTCTGCTAAATTCCCAGCCATTATCATTTCATTATTGCCTCTTTCACAATCTTCTACTCCTTCGTCCTGGAACTTCAATAATTTTTAGTATTCTATTTACTTCTTTTTTTTCCAACTCGGACCATTTTTTCATAGAAGTTGACTATTTCATTTAAAAAATACTTTTAAACATAATTAGTTTTTAGATTCATCAAATTATTCTATTACCATTAGTTCTTAGGATGCTAATTCTGCTTGTTGTATATATAGCGTCTCCCTCTGATTGATTTGGTTCATTGTTTGGTTTGTTCAACAGGAATTGTTTATCCTAAGGGAGTCTTATAAGTCCTAAGGCCCAAAAATATTTTTACAGAGCAATTTGAGTTTGCTTCTACAGAGGTTACTATGGCCTTAGGGACATTTTTATGGTGGTTTATCAGCTCAGGATTCTTGCATAATCTAAACAATGTATATTTGGGCAACATGCTTGTGCATGGCACAGGCTTGGTGTTTTGTTTTTTTTCACTAGATGCATTTTTTTCACCCTGAGACTGGGGCAGAATACATACTTACTTACCTCTTCCCTGAGCTACTAGGGAGCAGTGGTAGTTTTTCTAGTTCCATTTTTATGTGGAGTGAGGTTTTCAAGAATTCTAACCATGTGACATTATCTCAGTTCCAGTCTCCTATCTTGCTTGGGCTCAGGGCCACATCACTGTCCTAACCTGGTCATTAACATCCCAGCCCTATGCCCTGAAGCAGCTATATCCAGATTCATTCCCCCCTGTGGTAATGCAGCATTTGCTCTCAGGCCTACTGCTTCACCTTTGGCTTTCGGTTCTCTATTTATTTCTGGCCTCTATTTTTAAAAAGTTATATTTTATGGGTTTGTGAAGTACATTCGCCAGATGACCACATCAGGTTGTAAGTGTTTGGAACTGAAGGAGGATCTGCGTGAACTTAGTATGACATTTATTTTTTTAATAAATTAATTTACTCACAAACTATTACCTACCTATCATGTGACTGGCTTTGCTGTCAGTGCTGGGGTTCAACAATAAACAAAATAAAGTTTTGTCTCTGTATAGTTCATCTCCTCAAAGGGAAGACAACACAAACAAAATAAAAATACTCAGTAAAATCAGATGGAGCTATGAAGAACTTTAAAGCAGAATTATGGAGAAAGAGAGACTGGGTTAGGTGGGGTGTGCTTTATTTAGGATGGCAGAGGAAGCCTCTCGGAGGAGGTGACCAGAGGCTACATGATGTGGTGAAGAGTCATGTTGATATTTGACATGTCATTCTGGGTTCTCCAAGAAACAGACACCAAGACTGGATTAGCTATGCAAGAGATATATTAATGCAACCCCTATAAGCAAGACCAGTGTCCAGTACACAATGAAAATGTGGGTCCCTTTGTTCAAAAACATTTCAAGATGGCTATCGCAGAGTTCCACCAAGTGCAGAGCCCTTCTGTGCTCTGCTCTGACTGCCGGGGGAAATGGGTGGGGGACTGGTGGGAGCCTGGGAGAGCACTGAATTGTAATGCAGGTCTGACCACAGATAAAGAAGATGGGAGGAAGGAAGGGTGAGTAGAAGCAGCCTTGAGTGTTGTGCTGTTCTAAGGGAGTGTGTCAAGGCCGTTGGAGAGTCCTTGAGCCAGACACTGTCAGGTGAATTTTTTATCTCCCAGGAACAGGCTTGCCTTAGTATCTCTGACATTCTCAGTCACTGACTAGGACCAGGTTTTGGAGAGCATGACTTTGGTACAAATGGAGAGATGGATTTCAGAGCACAGCAGCTGTGACTCCTGGTCAGTCAGGGTCCTTGTAAGCTGGATGACTACAAAGCACATCCTGGTGGCAACCACACTGGGTAAAGAGCTTTCCAGGAAGAGGGAGCAGCAATTGCAAAGGCTCTTGCTATGAGTTGAAATATATCCCCCATCCCCCCAATACATATATAGAAGTCCTAAGCTCTGGTTCCTCAGAATGTGACCTAATGTGGAAATAGGGTCATTGCAGTTATAATTAGTTAAGATGAGGTCATACTGGAGTAGGGTGGGCCCCTAGTCTATGCAAACTGGTGTCCTCATGAAAAAGGGAAGTTTGGGGACAGATAGGCTCCTGGCGAGAGCACCATCGTTGTGGTCATGTGTCTACATGCCAAGGGATACTGAAGATCACTAGCAAACCACCAGAAGCAGAGAGAGGCATGGGACAGATCTTTCTGTAGAGCCTTCAAAAGAATCCAACTGCCCTTCCAACAACATGATTTCAGACTTCTAACCTCCAAAACTCTGAGACAATCAATTTCTGTTATTTGGCCACGCAGCTTGTGGTACTTTGTTACAGCAGCCCTAGCAAACTAATAGACCCCTCAAATGATAGTGAACTTGGTGTGTTATGGAAACATCAAGGAGGCCAATGTGGATAGATAAGTGAGAGGGAGAATTGTAGAGGAAGAGGTATCCAGGGGCCAGATCTGTAGATCTCGTCTTTGTGAACCAACAAAGCAACTTTGGTTTTTGTTCTGACTGGGATGAAAGCCTTTACAGGGTTTAAAGAGGGGACTGGCCTTATTTCATTTATATATTTTTAAGTATCATTCTGGCTGTTGTCTGGAAATAGATTGCAGAGGAGCAGAAGTGAAGCTGAGCAACAGGTCTGGTCCATTGCAGCTGCTCCAGAAGGACAGGATGGTGGCTTGGAAGAAAGGAGTAGCTGTGGAGGTAGGGAGAAGTGTGGGATATGGTAGCAGTTGGAAGGTGAATTTACTGATGTATAATTTATTGATGGATTAGATTAGCAGTCTGAGGGAAAGGGGAGAGTCAAGAATGATCTCTCTTTCTCTTCTTTCTCTCCATTTTGTTGTTTGTTTTTGTTTTTGTTTGCCTATAGCAACTAGATAACTACAGTTGTTATTTTCTGAGATTGGAACAGTGGGTGAGGAGCTTGTCTGGAGTTTACAGGCATGGAAATCTAGATACTTGCCATGTTTTAGAAGTCTCACATTGTTCTGCAACTTCCCTTTTTCTGTCTTCTGTTCATGGACTTCTTTCTATGTCGATACAGACATATCCACCTCACTGTATTTTGAGGGCTGCCCAATATTTCTGGTATGGATGTGCCACTCTTGATTGAACTAGCTCCATCCGAATGGATGTTTGGGTTTTTCCCTTTTTGTGTGTGTGATTATAAAGAATGATACTTAAAAGCTGTATTATTTAGGTCTTGCTATATAACAAAATACCCCAAAACTTAGTGGCTTAAAGATAACGTGTATTATATCAGTTTCTCTGGGTCAGGAATCAGAGCAAAGCAAAGCTGGGTTCTCTAGCTCAGGGTCCTTCACAAGGCTGTAACCGAGGTATAGGCTGGGTCTGCAGTCATCTCAAGGGTCAGCTGGGGAAGGCTCTGAGCTTATTCAGTGGCTGTTGGCAGGATGCAGTTCCTAGTGTCCCGTTGGCCTGAGGGCCTTTAGTCCTGACTGGCTGTTGACTGGAAACCACACTCAGCTCCTTGCCATGTGGGCCTCTCTGTAGGAGAGCTCGCACATGGCAGCGGGCTGCATCAGAGTGAGCAAGCGGAGAGCGAAAGAGTATGTCATCAAGGCAGAAGTCACACTCTTTTATAACCTAATCCCTTTTTCTGTCTTCTGTTCACTGGAATAAGTCACTATGTCCAGCCCTCAATCCAGGTGTAGAGGATTCTTCAAGGGCCATCGATACCAGGAGGCAGAGGTCATTGGGGGCCATTAGAAGTCAGCTGGACACAGTAGTCCACCACCGTTGTCCTTCGATAGGTTGTTAAAGGTGGGTTTGCTGAGGGAAAAGGTATGCATATTCTTAAATTTCAAGTATAACACTAGAATTCTTTTTAAAAGCTTCACTCAAGCCCGGCTGGGCATGGCTCAGCAGTTGAGCGTTGACCTAGGATCCAGGCGATCGGGGTTCGATTCCCGGTCAGGGCACATGCCCGGTTGCGGGCTTGATCAATGACTCTCTCATCATTGATGTTTCTATCTCTCTCTCTCCCTCTCCTTTCCTCTCTCTGAAATCAGTAAAGATATATTTAAAAAAATAAATAAATAAAAGCTTCACTCAAGATTTCAAAGTTCCTTTTGAAGGGATTATTTGCTGCACAGCCTGAGAGGAAGAGCTGTAGATTCTCAAAGAGCCTTCACCGTGAAGACCCCTTCCCTCCCCGTGTTCCTTTTCCTTGCCCCTCCAAAACTCCCCAGGACAGGAAATAGCAGTGTATCTCCTAACAGAAAGGACTGGAAGGTTCTAACCAGCAGGCGCATGCCATGCAGTCGTCATGGCAACTAGCCCAGGGTATGCTGACCTGCGTTGCGCCACTCAAAATGTCCTTGCCTGCACTTGTTTGCTGGCTGGGGTGAGGTCTATTCAGCCAGTCTTCGTGAGAGGGATGGAAAGGTGGCAGACCGGGGAGAGGCAGGTAGGGCTTATAAGGACTAGGGGAATTCTGCTCGAATCTTTTCTCCTAAGCCCTCCATCCTCAGCAGATTTTGGCAGGCCGTGGAGTGATGAGGTGTACATTGATTTATCATCAGTCAGGGAGCACCTGTACTTAAAAGGTCCTCTATGGTTACTGGGATATGGTTGGAAGAAATGCAGATTATCACCAGAATTACTTTATCTTCTTCCCACACAATGCGAGGTGGCTCTATAAAATCAAATACATCCTAAACTTAGACTGAAAAAATGAAACCATTGGTGCTTCAAGTGTCTATGGCTGCTCTCAAGTGCGGTGCCCCAAGTGAAAGCTTAGACTCTCTGGGCAGCTTCCCAAATGAATGCTAAAGTGCTTACTCCTGTGAGCAGGGTGGATGGAGCGAGGAGCTAGGGAGAGCGCATGACCTCTGATAACTTCGAGGGAACATCTTCATGGGGTCCATCATCGACTTTCCCTGTTGGTGTCTAGCCCCTGGGTGGAGAAAAGACTGGAATTCCACTGTACTCTGCTCCCACATTCCACCTTCCGGTCCCCGTGTTGACTCCAGAAGCCATGAGGCCCTCCTTGCTTTGGATCAGTTTAGGGACCTAGCTCTCCGGGCAGCAGATTCATGTCTGCTTGAGATGCCAGCCTAGAGAGCTTCTCTTACTGGACATCTTAAAGGCCAAGGCCCTGCCCTTCTTCCTGTCTGGGCCCTTCTGTGAGCCTGGTGCCACGGGCACAACATGGAGTGACTCCTGCGTCCCAGCATGACCTCACCCCCCCTCCCCACCTCTCCCCCAGGCTCCTGCACAAGTTGTGCTCCCAGCTCACAAGATCTTGCTCCTAGATGAGAAAAACATGTATTTGACTCAGGACAGCGAGGCCAGTCGTGTGGATTGCATTCCAGGCAGAAATGAAAATCCTGGTGCCGAGGCCTTTCAAAGCTGAAATAAATCAGGGCTCCTTGGCCATCCTGCCATGGTCTGTCAGGTTTTGTCTTTTTCTAGAAGCCACGCTGGGTTATGGCAAATTTGGGGAGACCAGCCGAGGACCAGCTCATTGTATAATCTCTCAGTTTCTCCAGTGTGGGAACAGCCATCTTACGACTGAAAATATAAATATTTGCACATGGTGTATCTTTGCCCGTTATGTGAAGGTCTGCATTTGAGATTGCTGAAGTGGCTCAGATGGGTTGTGTTTTTTTACTATGGCCACCTTACTTGTCTTTGTGAAACTCCGTATTTTTCCATCTTCAACTATATTAAACCTTTGACCTTCTTTTAATTGAATAAAGTTGATGGAAGAAATGTTTGTGGTTAAATGCTTATCAGCGTTTTTATAGATTCCTACACCTCCTTCTAAAAGGAACTTGAGTCATCTGGCACTTACATAAAATCAGGCACTCTCTCCACTCTGGGAGCTGCTTGCTCTGTGTGTGTGTGTGTGTGTGTGTGTGTGTGTGTGTGTAATAAAATGCAATTTAAGGAGAGAGTAGGAGGCAACGCACACCTGTTTTGGTCTCTTGCTGGGCGGGTGCTGTTTTCCTAGGAATGGTGTCTGTGTTCCTGTTTTTTTCTGTTCTTTCTTAGAACAAATAGAGGAAATCTCTAATGGAGGCTTTCTCAGCAAGGCTTATTGATGAATGTATAATCTTAAATGAAAAAGAAGTCAGTAATGTGGCTTCCTGGACTCTGTGCTTGGACCAAAAATAAAGCAAGTCCTCACCGCAGGGGTTTGGCTCAGCCCAGTGCCCGCGGAGGCAGTTGTTTGCCACGCTTTGCTTGAGCAGTACATGTCTCTGGGCAAAATTCCCCAGGCGTCTGGGGGCTGGTAAGGGCCTTTTTTTCCTGTAGCTTTCTTTGTTTTTAAGAAGAGTGGTGTCACCCTCACTTGTCATTAAAGAATAGTGTGGGAATAATAAATAAAACTACTCAAAGACAACAAGAGGAAAAACAAAAACCACTACCCTAAATGAATGAAAAAGTTGACACCCATCACGCTTTTGTGGGGTAACCGTTTCCATGCAAGTCAATCTAGAAACTCTGAGAAGATTTACTCTTTGGTTTTTTTATTGTCTTCTATTTTTAACATTTTTGGCAAGTCTACACATTGTGGTTACATAAGAAAATCAGAATGAAGATATTTGGTATTAAAAATGCACCCCTTGACCCAGGATGAGTTTTTTTGGCACTGCTGTGAGAAAGCTTGAGTTCCCATCATAGAATAATAGGTAGGCACGTCCAGTCAGCACAGGCTTTGTGGCCAGCGGCTCCGTGTGGCTCCTTGAGGAGCCTTCTAAATCCGGCTCCTGTTTTTCTAAAAGGCTCCTCTGCCTCGTGGCTGGAGGGAGGTTTTGGTGCATTAGACCTGGGGAGGGAAAGAAAGCTCCTACTGTTCCTAATGCTCAGGGTGTGGCCAAGGTGGGTCAGCCTCGTCAATAACCACTGATTCTACTGAGTGCCTGTAGTGTGTCAGACCCTCTGCTGGCCTCTTTTCACTTACTGTCTTTTTATTATTATTAATTTATTTTCCAATTATAGTTGACAGACAATATTATATTAGTTTCGGGTATATGACAGTGATTAGCTATTTGTATACCTTATGGAGTGATCATTCTGAACATCCAGTACCCATACATAGTTATTACACTATTATTGACTATTTTCCCTATGCTGTACTTTACATCCCCGTGACTATTTTTATAACTGTTCTTTTGTATTTCCTTAATCCCTTCACCTTTCTCACCCTTCCCCCAACCTTTCTACCATCTGACGGCCATCAGTTCGTTCCCTGTATCTAAGAGTTTGTTTCTGTTTTGTTTGTTTGCCTACTGTCTTATTCACCACAATCCTGTAAGGCATAATTAACTACTAGTGTTTTTATAAGGGAGGGAAAGTAGAAAGCCTGTGGAGTCCCCTGTCCAGAAGGGGGGACACATGTATAAATGAATAAGTTCAGGAAAGCATTATGTGAATGATAGGAATGAAAAGCTAATACTTATTACAAACTTACCTTGTGCCTGGTGCTGTGTCAAATGCGTTATTTGGATAATGTCATTTAATTCTCACAACGACACTACAAAATAGATCATTTTATCATCTCCGTTTTATAAAAGAGGAAACTAAAGTTTAACAGTGTTACATAATAAGCTCAAGAGACTGCAGCTCTGAAAATGATAGACCTGGTGTCAAACCCAGGCAGCCTGATCTCAGACTCACTTAACCACCAGCGTGAACAATACAGAGGCCAACAGACACCGAAGGCAGCAGGTGGCGAACGAGCCAGCTCCCCATCGGTGACTCGGCAGGTAGACCGGTCAGGGGAAGGGCCACTCTCAGGTCTCCAGCGTGATTCAGGTTTGTCTTCCTTTTCCCTGAGGATTTTCTGTCATTCTTTCTGCTGGAAATTCAGCTCTCCCGAGGACCTTGTTTCTATCTGCCTGTTCTCCTCAGTAAACGACTGCTGGCCCACAGACCCCTGGATGTGCCAGGCCCGGAGCGTGAGACCCCTGTTTCAGGGAGTTCTTAAATGGTGGCCTGCATTAGGATCAATCACCTACCTCTGAAGGTGAGGTGGGGACCCGAGGGGGCAGCATTTTAAACAAGCATCCGGTCCATCTTGGTTTTCCCGTCTTGATGAGGCAGGTCCAGGGCCAGCTTGAAAGTTGATCAGTGGACAGATGGTCCAGGGTGAGGAGGGGTCGTATCTTTTGCTTCAGCAGCCAGCCACCTCTAGCAGAGACTCCAGAGCTCAAGAGAAGAAAAATGAGAGAAACAGAACAAGTGGGAGGCAGAGCTGGGGGAAGAGCACAGAACTCAAGAAGAGCAGGCAAAACCTGATCCATGGGTTTAAGAGGCAAGGGTTCAATATGAGCGCTGTACGAATGAATAGGAACAGCCATATTAGAGAAGGGTCCAGAGGGAAGGCGCAGGGGTGGGCTGAACCCTCACCGAGGGGCAGTCCTGCACTGTGTGAAGCCTGCTCCCGTGGGCCTGCAGGGGCTGCCTGTTGGGTGAGTGGGCCCTCATTATAAATGGACCAGAAGGGGGGTGGGGCATGAGAATAACATGATTCCAGCTGTTTGGATACAGAGGAAGGGTTATAAATTCAGAACTTTGGAGCAAAGGAAACACAGGAGTGACTTCCTAGCAGCATGGTCAGGAGAGGCTGCTTGGAGGTGGTGGCAGCTCTGCAGACCTTGAAGGCTGAAGGATGGTGGCCGGTGGTGGGTGAGGAAAGGGCCAGTCACTGGCAAGTGCAGTGGGCATTGGGAGTCCATGAGTTGTCTGACTGCTAGAGCCAAACCGCAGGTCCTCAGAGGGGTCTCCGTGGCTGTTGGGAGGCGGTAGACTAAGAGTGAGGGTCCTTCTCCCTGCTTCAACCGCAGAAGAGAGAACTTCTATCAATTTTTATGTAATTGAATCCTGCATAAGAGTTCATTTGCGTAGGGGAAAAAAACGTTATGTTGCTTTTATTTTTAAAAAGGCTTAAAAACTACCCAGGGGATGAAAAAACTGTGTGTGTACAGTTTGTGTTGAAAGAAATAGTTGAGTTGAGTTAAGGGCAGTTTGAAGGGCAGGTAGGTGTGAAGTTTGCTTAAGCATCTGATAGATTCACGGGTTTGTGGAGGGAACACTGCCCCGGAGGTTGAGGCTTTGCTACCAGCTCCAGTCTGGGCTGTGGGCCTCACCTCACTTTTCTGAGCATTAGGTGTGGCTGTGTCTGTTTTTGTATTTTATACATGGAGAGGTTGAATTGAATTGAGTGGTTTTCTAGAGTTCTTCCTGCTATAAAAGGGTATCAGGCATGATCTCGCCATAGGCCTCCCCCTCGGCCACATGAGGGTGGGTGGCGAGAGGAAAATGAACTTCATGGTATTGTGCAGGGTGACTGAGGAACACGGGTCAGGGGCCAGGTAGGCTGCTGACACGTCCCGGTGTGAAGGGGTGCAAAGGGAATGAGGGTGGATGCGGCAGAGGCAAAAGCTTGGGATGGGCAGCAAACTCACAGAAGTAGCGTTTGCAGTAAAGGAGATGATGTGATACATTTCTTGTCATATTAGAGAGAGAAAAAATTCCCAAGCTGAATGACTTCCTTTCATTATTTTTCCTTTGAGGCATATTTTTAAAACTTATTCTTAAAAAAAAAGCATAGCACAGCAGTAGAGGCCTTTGCAGCACCATGCAAAGATGTTCCAGAGATCTATCATGAATTTTCAAACATTCTTTTAAAGCCGGGCTTGCTTCTAAAGGAGCTGACTTTTCAGTGAATGCTGGAAAAGGAAACGTGTGAGCTGTTTGGATTGGCCGGGAAGCACGTGTCAGTGGCTGCTGTTGATCTTTGCCTGGTGTCTCTGTTTTCTGAGGTTTCTTTTGTCGATTGTGTCCCATCATGATTCCAGGAGCATGGCCTGCTCAGCTGGAGGAGGAACTGTTATCTGTGTGGTATTTGATTAGAAATGATTTAGATACATGGTTCTACCACAGAACATAAGCTCCTATTTGTGCTGGGCCCTAGGTTAGGCATTAGTGCTACAGTGAAGTCTCGGGTGTGAGCTGGCCCTCACAGGCTGGTGGAGTAGAGACAAGGGCAGAAATGCGGCGTAGTGTGGGGTCATGATGTGAGTGTGGAGCTCACAGATGCATTGTCGTGTGGGGTCACGGTGTGAGTGTGAGAGAGAAGCACATCTGAGGTGCCGGCGTCACCAGCCAGGAACGACCAGCCATCCCTTCTTTCTTCCCCCCTTCTTTCTCTACCTCTCTCCCCTGACTCTACCAGAGTTTTGAAGTTAAACCAGCAATAAGCTTGAGACAATGAGGCTGGGTGAGGGAGAGACCTTATCGGGCGCAAGTGTTTAGATCCCCCATGGAGAGAGCACGGGCCCTGGACAGTAGCCACCCGCAGAGCGTGGGGTGCCAACCCTGATGCTTGCTGACTCGTGGAATGTTTCGGAGCAACTCAGAGGAGGCTGTTCATTCGCACAGCGCCTGAGGCTGGGCAGTAATGGGGTTGTCTCTCTTGTCTGAGAAAGTTCTTGAAAAGACTGTGCGTGCCTGATAGGTAGACTCAGAACTTCTGCAGATAAGTAGGTTGTGCTTGAGCTAATGTCATAATGAAGGTCTTCCAAAAAACGGCTAACTTTGATTAGGATGGGAGCCTCTAAGAGGGCCTCCAATAAACAACACGACTCCTCTCTACATGGCTTCGGAAGGAGTTGACTGAAGCAACAGAAACCAGTCATCCTGCTGCTTATAGAAGCCAGGCTGGAGGACATAGCTCTAGGTCTGCTGGCCCAGTGAGTGGTGCTGAGTCTAAAAGCTACATTTACCCACCTTTTCGCACGTCGAGCTGGATGGAGCAGGCCTCCTCCCTTCAGAAAGCTGGGGAAGAGCCAGTAGCACACTCCTGGAGGGCAGGCTCCGGGAGGTACAGCTTGCAGCTGAGCATGCCAGGCTGGTTGTTCTCAAATTCACCAATTAAGTGAATTAGTTCCTCCCCCTCCCCCGTGGCAACATTAGTGAAAGGCCAGAGAAAGGCCAGTCTGGTGCTCAGGGAAAATCCTTCCTCTTAAAAACCAGGAGTGAGGAAATGGAGTTGTCCTCTAAAAGTTTCAAGCTTTTATACATTTTGAGGGTCAGGTGCTCAGGTCTTGTGGGAAAGAAGTCAAAGAACAGACCAGGTATGGTTGGGATCCCTACTGACCATGAAGCTAGTTAATAATATGAGAAATAATATGGTAAATGAGAAATCAGGATTGATAAATACAGCACTGACATTTGCCCATCTCTACTTATCCCACTCATGCCCCAAACATGCTGTGATATTCGTATTAATACCCTCATTTAACTGAAGAAGAAATTGCAACAGGGATAATATTTTAGCCCAGAGGGTAACTAGTTAAGGGCAGAGTCTAGGCTCAAAAGGTAGGGCTCTCCCCAGTCCTCCAGGTGGCACCTCGTTTACAATTACTTGTTTGGTTCTATTTTATTTCAAACCTCTTTTGTAGTTGCTGTGGGCATGTTCAGGAGTGTAGAGAGGATAGCATCATTAATTATTTGCCTCAGTGTTATCCTCTTGTCCATCTGTTTTCACCTCAGCAGACTGAAAAGCTCCCAGGTAGATGGTTGTCTCTTCTCTCTTGAGAGTTTCTGGGGATGCAACCTTAATCCTCCAGCCAGATAACTAATCACAAAGTTATTCTTGTTATCAGAACACAGAGATCACAGCTGGCTTATAACCTAAAATCTTGTATTAAATGTAAAGCATTTCAAAATTTAGAATAAGAACTTTTATACTTTATTCTAAAAAGTGTTTGCCCTGGTATAGCAAAATTCCTGAAATAATATTGCAGTAGATTTTATTACATGAAAAATTATTGGAATTCCCTCACAATGTTAAGCTAAGTGAGTTATAGATATTGAGGAATATTGACTCTCCATCAGGTTATTTAGATTAATGCTATTTCCTTTTGTGCGAGCATGAGACGTCCACCCAAGTGGAGCAAGAAGGAAGTGCTGATTTTATTCTTTGCTCCTAACCAGGGCTGCGTCACTACCCCTTCCTCCTGCCCTACCTCTTGCTAATAAGCACACATTTGCATGGAAATGAAGTCTTTTCATTACTCCTGTCATTTCTTGGGGTCACGTCAAAAGTTGTAGTTCCTTTTGTTGCTCATCACCGTGTTAATAACTATGTAATAGTTTTCCATTTACAAAGTTCTTTCCCGGGCAGTGTCTCTTTAAATTTTCACAGTAACCTTGAGAAATAAGTTCCATTATCTTTGCAGTAGTCAAAACTGAGATTCATAAAGGGTTTCTTGTCCAAAGACATTGCCAGTTAGAGTCATGGCCAGAACCTGAACCCAGGTCATCTGACTAGATCACAAAGGTTCAAGAAACACATGTCTTTGCAAGTGGCATGGGACTGTGTACTAGGTCTATGTTTCTCCCATCCCCTTCTCCAACCCCCTCAGATGTGCCCTAGAAGTTTCCCTGGTGTGTGTGTGAACTACGCAACTGTCTGAAGAGGCGGCCTTAATTGGGGTGTGAAGAGTTTTGGAGTCAGTTTGGCTACTTAATCTTCCTGTTTCTCAAGTGTCCCTACGTGTAAAATGGGGGAAATAATAATGCCTAACTCATTGGGTTGTTGGGAAAATTAAAATAAATAGCAAAATAAATGTGAGTTATTGTTCCTGTTACGTAATTAAGTTGAATAGAATTTTAAGCGTTCTAAGATTCTAGGCGGCTGCTTGGCCTCTCAATAATCTGACTATTGAAACTTGCATCATAATGTGATTGTAATTACTCAGTGCCCACTATGTTCCAAACATTTTCCAGATACCCTCTTGCATTTTCACAGCAACCCCGCAGTTGCTGTGCTGTTAGCTACTTGGCTATATTGCTTCTAAATGTTGCCTGCAGTTGGTGTCAATATTACCCACCACCCCCAAGTTTAAAACAGTGCCCTTTTGAAAATTAAGACTGTGTTTTCTAATTTTCAGTTTTCTAGCCCATTTTGTACTCTCCACTCCCCTTCAACAATCTCTTGCAGTGGTTCCAGATGTCATATATAAGTTCCCATAGTGCCAGGGATAAAAATTTTCCAGTCGCTAAGATTCAAATTCACTTAGAGTGGCTAAGATTAAATAAGTCTCTTGACAGTTACAGGAACCAACTTCTTAAATCTGAATATTTTTTTTTTAAAGCAAGCCTTTTCCAAGAAAGAATTGGCATACCCTGTCTCAAAGAGGAAAGAAATGGTCATTGACAGTGACCTTTATCCCAGTACCAGGTGGAGGTTCTGAGTGACGTCACATTAGCTATATACACCTGTGCTTGAAAAAGTAAAAGTATATTCTTTCTGCCTTAATCTTTTTTTTAATTTCAGCTATTATATTAGCTCTATCTATAGTTCCTTCCCCAGCCTCCATTCTCTTAGCTCCACCTGCCTTAGGTATCATGTTCTCAAATCATGTCTTTTTTTTTTAACCACAAAAATATTTTCTAGCTAGTCCAGAGATCTGGAAGTAATAAAGTAAGTGGTAAATGACTCGGAGTTTTTAATTCTTTGGAAAATTTATTAAAACAATTAGTACGTCTTTCATAAATTATAAGTGGGTCAACTGAGCATTTATCTTATAATAATTTTACCTTTACTATTTATTTTTAAAACTGTGGTAAGATTGGCTCAATCTTGCCCAGGCGTGGACCAAAGGTTTGCCATCTTCCTCATTACTGGGCATGCGAGCCGGTCCCTGCTGGCTCAGGAAGGCCTTTATTTAAGAGATCTTTATTCCCTTTAAGAAAACATATTTTTAAAAATCGGCAGAACATGAATACATAGTGAATGGAACCGCACCAAGTAGATCCCACCCTTTTCTGTCTTCTACGTTTCCCCACCCCTGCGCGTCTTCTTCTGAACGGCGACGCTTTGGGCTTGTGGGACAGACTCACCGTGGGCCTGGGCTGCAAGCACCTGTGCACTGAGCAGCCCCTCCTGTTGCTGCTGCTGCAGTGTGCACGGCCCCACACGATGCTTTTATCTCTGGAATATTTACTCCTATTTTAACGCTAAAGTGATCTCCTAAATAAATAAACAGACGAAACCATGAGAATGCAACTTGAATGGACGTTGAAGAACTAGAAAGTGGTGGGGGAGTAAAGGACATGTGACAGACTCCTGTAGGGCTGCACCTCTTTGCCTGGACTTGCTTTGTGTTCTGAAATAACATGGACTTTCGAAAGCTCTTCAATCATGCCTGTCTTTGAGTATTAAAAGGAAGCGCAGCCCGGCTGGGCGTGGCTCGGCGTTTGAGCATCGACCTAGGATCCAGGTGATCAGGGTTCGATTCCCATTCAGGGCAAATGCCTGGGTTGCAGGCCCGATCCCCAGTCAGGGCCATGCAGGAGGCAGCCGATCAATGCCTCTCTCATCATTGATGTTTCTATCTCTCTCTCTCCCTCTCCTTTCCTATCTCTGAAATCAAAGATATATATTTTTTTTAAAAAAAAGAAGCAATATTTCTGCTAACTAATCTAAAATGCAACAAGATGGCAGATCAAAGTTGAGGAGGCAGATTAGTTGGACAACAGCAAGGACAGAAAAGCAAGGCTGCTTCTCAGGCAGGAATCTCCAATTCAGGGATTGCCTAGTGAGCAAAGATGACACCTAACAAAACAATACGTAGGCAAGAGTGAAACAATACGTAAATGTTGATAGAAGCACATTTTTAGGCACATCCTTTATTGGAGCCTGGGAAGGTCAGATGATGTTCATTTTATTCACACCTACATACTCCTTTAAAATAAAAACCTAATATACTTTTATTCAATATTTTGGGCATGAGAAGAAGGTTCCATGGACTATTCCAGCCATAAAGAGAAAAATATAGAGGGAAGTTGGGAAATCGGACTAGTAGGTCTTCAGTTCTGAAGAGCTGGAATTTTAGGTGACAGTGGAAGGCAATAGCCCATTTGATAGAGACATTGGACAGATGTCTAGATCTTTCAGGAAGGGACCCTTCACAGCAGCCCAGCAGCTGGTAATATCCAAGTTCAGTGAGCTGGCAGAGAGTTTACAGGTGGAGATGGAGCCCCCGGAAAACTAAAGACAGGAGGTCCAATTTGATTTCATGTCTGTGGTTTTCCTCTTGTACAAAGGGTTCTCCAGTCACTGTCATTTACACATTCATTCAGCAAGTACTTGGCGAAGTTGGCTCTGTGCCAGGCACCACCCTAGCTCCTGGGGCCTCAGCAATGACGACGACACAGTGCCTTCCTCTTGTGGGATACTTCTGGGGCATTTGTCTTATGACCTTCCTGTAATGAATTGCCCTGCCAGCTGGTCCTGCCAGGAGGAATCCTTCATCCCGCAGATGAGATATTAACCTCTTTGCCCCCAACTAATATCAGCATCAGTCCCTCTTCTCCCTGTCCTGCCCACCCTCCTGTGGCTCTCAGGATTGAACGGGAGATTTGTTTTATTCCTGCCTTATCCTTGGCAAGGACTCTGATTTTTTAACTAATAAGGCAGATCACATCAATAGGAAAAGAAAAGGAAGAACTTCCCTTGCCAGCGTTGCTTAGTTACCTTGTCAACATTCCCTTACAGCCGGGCTGAATTCTCTCTGCATATTTTTATAGTGCACATCATATTTTATTGCTATAATTGATCTATTAAGCAGAAAATATGGAGAACACATGGGGCTCCTGTCAATGTTATGCTGTTTATTTGGATTTCCATTTTTCTCTTTCCGAAGACCTCACCCCTTATCATCTTTTTTCATCCCTAACCTGGGTAATACTGTGAAGGAATCACATCACTATTTATATTGGTGCATTTAACTCTGTAGCATGAAAAGCCAAAGCCAAGAAACTGACCTCAAAAATAGATGTCAAATTGTGGACTTTTCAATGGCAGGGACCAAGTTTTCAGTACCTCTGTATCCTTTGTGCTTTAGCCCCATGTCTGGCATGTAAAAAGGCCTTCAGTAAGTGTTTATTGGTTTAAAGAGCCATTGGTTTCACATATTTATTGAGAGCTGGCATCGTAGTGGGTGCTGCTCATAACATAGAATTTGCTTATAGTTTCTACCCAGGGGGCAAAACTTATGACTTGTTCTTTTCTTCCTGGAGGCGACAGGACAGAGAATAATGATGTGTTGTTGCCACCATGACATTTTATTTAGCCCAAGTGGTTTTTCTGCATGAGGCTGCAGTAGCAGTACCAGCAGCGCTTTCCATCTGTTATTTATGAAAGGTACTCACTGGGAACCTCCTAGCTTCTGGGTGCTGCGCAGTCCAAATCAACAGAGATCAAAAGACCCGGTCATTGTCACCATCTGCCAAGGCCATTGTATTCAAAACAGTGAGTCTCTTTCTCAAACACACATGCAAACTCAGCTGAAGACGGTTTGTGATGCCAACAACACAACAAATGGAAGTTTATTTAATCCCCCCTTTACCCCGCCAGTCAGGCACCCCTTCAGCCTAGTGTTCCTCAAAGCATATACTTCTCCTTAGATTGTATGAAAATGCAGACTTAGATCTACTAAGTCTGGGAGGAGGCCCAAGAGTCTGCATTTTTAATGAGATCTCTTAGGTCAGGCCTTGATAGTTAAAGCGTCATCCATGGACCAGTAAATTGGGCTTGTTAGAAATGCAGACTCTTAGGTGCCATCTCAGACCTACTGGATCAGAACCCGGATTTTAACAAGATCCCACATTCACACTGAGAAGCACCGAACCATTTGATATGCTTACAGTATAAATTATAGGCCGGGGGCCCCATGGTGCTTTGGCTTGGAAAATAAGGCCAGGTAGATTTCCGGTCCCCATTTCCATTTCAAAACTCTTGGGTACCCACCCCAGTGCAGCACCTGACACTCGGATAAAGGCACAGGCAGATGCCTCTTTGGTTAGTCGTCCAGGGGCGTGATGAATTTGTTCTCCATCCTGGATTGCCATTGGCCCGCCGACCAGCCTTACCCCGTCTCCAGAGAGCTTCATTCTAGACAAAAGGTTTGGCCGAAAGAGACGTCTCACGTCTGAGCATGTCAGAAATATAACATATTTGGAACAAGCCCTGGGGGATCAGTTTTCTCATCTACGAAGTGGAGACAGCAGTGAGGACCAGTCTCTCAGGGCTTTGCGACAAGGACTCGCTTTGCTATGACTGTTCTGTCTTATTCACACGCTCTCATCAGAGATGCCAGCGGCACTTGAGAGCCTGGCACGGTGTGGAGGCAGGTCTGCATACTAGTGCCCGTGGAGGCAGACACCCCAGGCATCAGGCCGTGGGGAAACGGCAGTTAGTGACAGCCAGGGTCATGTGCGGAGCAAAGATTGCTCTGAGGACCCTGGAACCGATGGCACCCTCATGATCAAAAAACAGAACAAGTCTTATTTGCTAGACGCATGAGGGGGTGGCTGTTGGGTTGTTGCTGCTTTATTGTCAGCAGCTAAGTGTTTGTAATACAGAAGGACCATTGTCTCTTTTAAAAGAAAAAACAAAACAAAAAAACAAGGCTCACCATCCTTTCCTTGTCTTCCCAACCTCTAACTCATATTTTTATTTTGCAAATACCCTTTAAAGGCCCTCAGTTTTCTTAAGCCTCTTTTCAGATAGGCCACGCCCTTGGAAGGTGTAGTTGTGAAGAGATTACCCTTTATTTTTCTAGAATTTCAGAGTTTGTGTGGTGATATTCTTCCTGATGACACCCCGTGACGTACCCAGGGGTGTGATTTCAGTCTTGGGCAGAGAGTGTCACGTTACCTGCTTTTCTACATGGGTTTTTTGGTGGGGGGGTATGTATGCTCAATGCCATTCGAGGAAGGGGGAAAACACAGCATCATGTGGAATTTCAGGGAAAACCTAATGAAGAAGTGAGTAGGCAGAGTGGAAGGGAGTGTCCGGGGGGCTTTTTGCTGAATGGTCAGCAGTTCTGAACCAGGAGCAGAGTCTGTGAGAGGAAATCGGAACGCCTCAGCTGTTTGTTTTGTTTTGTTTTGTTTTGTTTGAGGATTGTTTTCTTTTGCCTGAATAACTAAGGTTGAATAAGTCACCAAGCCATGTTTGAGCACAGAATGATAGAAGCCCTTCTAAGAAGGGAAAGAGCGCTACAGTCCATCTTAAGGTGTTTTACTCCAAGTCCAGATTTCATGATGGGGCCTCTGAATCTGGCCACGGCCTTGGCTCATTTTGCTAGAACTTGACCCATGAGTTGATCAGTTTATCTCCTCTGTGTTTCTAGGACACAGGACACAGTCTTTACCTCCAGCCAGTCTATACTTGTGATCTCTGGGGAGTGTGTATATGGAAGCTTCATGTAAAGGAACTTCATGAATCAGCAAGAAAGACAGGTTGAAGGGCATCACTTTTTAGAATATAAGACCGTGTGGAAAGAGCATTTGCTAGGAGTGAAGAAACTGGATTTCAATCCTAACCATGCCCCCTACTAGCTATGGGACCTTGTTAGTCAAGTAATTTTACCTCTTGGAGACCCAGAGATAATGATACCAGCTACAAATCTGCTATGCCTACTGTAAGTCTACTATAAACCACCAGAATTTTGTGTCAAATGGAGAAGAGAGCATTGAGGCGTTAAAGGCTGTGCTGTCCAATATGGTAGCCACTAGCCATATGTAGCTATTTGAATTTAATTAAAATGAAATAAAAGGAAAAATTCAGTTCCTCAGTCACACCAGTCACATTTTTAAGTGCTTAATAGCCACATGTGGCTTGTGGGTACCATATTGGACAAAGATACAGAACATTTGCATTATCACAGAAAATTTATGGGACAGCTCTGCCTTGAAGTGCTATCTAGGATGTGATATTAAGGACATAAAAGATGCCAGATTTTAGGGGGGATAAATACTGTCATAGTTAAGGATTCTTGGAAACAAACAGGACCTACTCAAGTTAGCTGAAGTAAAAAAGGGACTTACTTTATTAATTCAGGAAAAACTTATGGTTCCCAAGTCCTGGAATCATAGCTAGGCTTTAAAAGGAATTAGAAGCAGTTCCTAGAATATTATCAGGAACTAAGGGAGTCACTGTCTCCTTCTACTGTCTCTTTTTCTCTCATCTTCTTCCTGTGGTCACTTGGGTGCTTGTCTCTGTGTTTCTGTATGTCGATGGCTTCTCCCATCTCCTCTTCTTCCTCTCTTTCTGCTTCCGTCATCCCTCCCCTCTCTGCAGACCAGCTTTCTCAACCACACTATACATGGTCCAAATAGGCTCAACTAGACCTGGTTCACATCACTTCTCAGGGATAATGTATGACAAAGGCTGGCTCCTGATTCCAGATTCCCAGGAGGAATATTCTTATTAGCCAGCTTGGTGTGATAACCACCAACCAGCTGAATCCAGGCGTATGGGGGCAGTTGCCCCATGCTAGTTCAGTAGGGGAAGGGGGGGGGGTAGGTGCTCTCAAAAGGAGCCTATGTGGGATGGGTTTGGGTCATTGGCTACCATACTCATCCTTAACACCTTGGAGAGGGCCATTGAGCCTATGATCACACAGGGAGGAGTAACCAGAGATTTGACCAAGGTCATGAAGAAAAGGAGTGTGATGCCATTTCTTATTTGGTTATTTATATGGTTTGAATCAACAATACAGATTCCCAGGGGTTTGGCTTAACTTCCACATCCCCGGATGGAAGTGGGCACAGCCAAATGCAAGGTGGAAACCTGGCCTAAGCCTTTGTCATTTCTTAAATGCAAAATAGGAACTTATGAGACCCTTTTCTCTTCTGCCTTTAGGAAGAAACATGAGATCCACCTGGAAATCACTTAAGAGGAAGACGGAAGGGGCCCTTTAAAATAGATCCGCAGCTGAGGGCCGCAAGGCTGGGGCCAGAGGGCTGGCAGTGGAAGACTCTGTTGGGTTGTGATCTCTCACTGAGAAGCTCCAGGTGCTTTTTTGCTTCCTGCAAAACAAAGGAAGAAAAGGAGACGACCATGTCGATAGCTCTCAAGCAGGTGTTCAACAAGGACAAGACCTTCCGGCCCAAGAGGAAATTTGAACCTGGCACACAGAGGTTTGAGCTCCACAAACGGGCTCAGGCGTCCCTCAACTCGGGCGTGGACCTGAAGGCGGCCGTGCAGCTGCCCAGCGGGGAGGACCAGAACGACTGGGTGGCCGTGCATGTGGTGGACTTCTTCAATCGGATCAACCTCATCTACGGCACCATCTGCGAGTTCTGCACCGAGCGGACCTGTCCTGTGATGTCAGGGGGCCCCAAGTATGAGTATCGGTGGCAGGATGACCTCAAGTACAAGAAGCCGACTGCACTGCCCGCTCCCCAGTACATGAACCTTCTTATGGATTGGATCGAGGTCCAGATCAACAACGAAGACATCTTTCCAACATGTGTGGGTAAGTCCATGATCAGCTTCTTGGTTATTTTGTCACATCCCACCCAAGCTCAGAAGGTTTGCAGAACCTTCTTTCAGGACTGCCTTTGAACGCTGGATACCACACATCATCAATCAATGTTTCCCTAAATTCCATCTCTCACCTAACTGCAATTCCTTTTTCCGTATCTAAGAACCTCATTGAAATTTTGAAAAATATTGTTTGTGGACCACTCACAATAATGTCATGGACCTCAGTCATGAAATTACACATACCACATGCTGGGGAACATTGACTTGGTGAAATGTTAGATTTTATCTTGCTGGCTTCCTTAGGACTAGACTCCAAACCCACAGCCATCCTGGTAAGGTTCTTATTATTTGACTAATTAAGTAGGTAGAGTTACATTCCCTCTGGTGCAGTTACTGGTATTCATCTCTCAGGTTAAGAAATCCTAGTATGAGAAGTCATGGATTTGTTTGGGGATCAATCGAACAAGGGATTTGCATTCTGGGAAAATAAAGATCCTGCCATTCTGTTGATCATAGGTGATTAATTCCAGGTTGTGTTAACTTTGGACCCTTGTGTAGTTGCTAGATCCACCAACCCACCAGGACACTTGACATGCAAATACTTTTGTTTCCCGTGTGCTGCGAGTCATAAAACTCTTCAAGGGGAAGGGCCAAACCTTTTCTACCCCTTGTATTTCTTTATGCTGCTGATCATTGGAGTTTCCATGCACTGACAGACTGAATTTAAAATTCCGTGTTTTTTTAAGCCCTAGGTTCAGGGGGAAAGAGCAGTCTCCTTACTTCCATTGTCCTAGCTCCAGTGTCTAGCTAGCATGGTGCCCGGAAACCCTCACAGGCGCGCAGGAAATATTTGTGGAATGACTGGGAAAATACTTGTGCTGTTAGAAAGTATTCTGAAAAAGCTCTGAGATGGTTGGGGTATAAGAGAAGCATTTGAAACACATTGCTGAAATCACCTCTGGTTGGGCTGTGTGTGTCCCCACGTGGCATATGGAAAGTTGAGGTGGGGCACATGGAAATAATTAAGTGAATACCAGAAAAAAAAGTGTATAAATTGATGAAGGCAGTGCCGGCATCTTAAAATACTCAGCACACAGAGCAATTTGCTCAGACACATGGTGTTGCCTTGACTTGTCCAGTCCCCTCATGCTCCTTCTCTCTGCTGTCCCTTGTGAAGAAGGAGGGGGGTTGCTAACCCTGACTCACCAGAGTGGGAGGAAGAAGGCAGGTGTCCAACCCCCCCAGCCCCCCACCCCACCCCGCCAGCCATATAATAGGCACCTCAGAGGGGCGGGATCTCTTAGGTTCCTGTCTTTTTGCACTTTCCTTGACTGTCAGAGGCTTCTTTTGTTGTAGGGAAGAGTTCTTCTTTTCCGAAAGCATTACGAGCCACTGCTCATGCTCTGTGCAGAACACATGGTAGCAGGAAAGATAAATCAGTGTGGGCCAGGGGACCTCCTCTTTGCCCTTCCCCCTCTGTTCCTGCTCCTTGATGCTTTGAACTCCAGCACTTCTGCTCTCTCTTGCAGCTCCGGTTACCACACAGAGCTGGTGGCCAGAAACAACATCACTGGGCCTTGGTGTGTTACTTGAGAGTGAGGAAGCTTCTAGAGGTGGTTTTAGACTTTGCTTGGAGGCAATGTCTCCATGTCCCCCAGAGTGATTGGCTTTGCTATCTTTCTCTAGACATTTTTTTAGCCGTTCGATGGGTTTGGGGAGCATACTCACCTGATCAAAATCCTTCCCAGTTTATGCCCCATAGTGGACCAGTGTTCTAAGAGATCTTAGTAGGTGTACCGTGATTTCTTTTTCCCCATGAAAAAAGAAATGCTGAGAAATGCTGAGTGAAACTGATTTCTTTATTGCAGGACTTTAAATATGCTAATATGCATTATAAATCTCCAAGAAAGGAATAATACTTTAGTATGTGGTGTTTCCTAATCTGAACCTGCTGGCTTTTTTTTTTTTTTTTTTAATGGAACACCATTAGCATCTTTTGGGAAATGTGGATCTATATAAATTAGAGTTGTCACACTTTTGTTTGTATCAGAATTACTTGGGGCTTCTGTTAAAAATGTAAATTCCTTGGTCCTTCCCCTTAACAACTAAATTAGAATCTCTTAGGTAAGACCTAAGAATTTGCACTTTCTGTAAGAACCCATCACTCTTTCCTCTGCGTATTGTAACAGCCCAGAATGCTTTTCATTCCCCAGAAACAGTTCGTTTCTTTCCTCTCTGGCTTCATCCACTCTGTCTCCTCCTTCTGGAGTCACCATCTTCTCTGTCCTCACGCATCCTTTATACTGTGTCTTCTTCCACCTTGTGAGTGTAAGCCCCTTAGAGTTACGGGAGATGTCATTCATTTGACTGTCCCAGCCCTAATCCAGTCTCGGTGCCTTATCCGTTGTTGAATGGGTGGGTGGATGAGAGAAAGGGTGGAAAAATAATCTTTATAAAGTGCCAACACATCTGTGCTACCGGTGATCAAAGAGAAATTAAACAATTGCCTCTGAATCCCTTTATTATTACCCTGGGTATTTTGTGCACCTTGCCTCCACAAAGTTTAATTTTCCCTGTTTAACTTTTCCAAGGCGAAATGTTAGGGGCCAGTAAAAGCCACCAACCATCCACCATCACCCTGAGGGTCTTCATCAGCCTCCTGCTCACCTCTGTTATTTGCCCTCAGACCATATTTTTGCAACCGTTTGAAATAAGTTATCTTCAGGAGCCACTTTCTTTGTTAGAGTTCACTTCCTCCTGGCCTTCCTCCCCCTGACCCAGCCTACTTTTCTTCTCTTTGATCTTTGTGCCGCTGTGAGTCATCATTATCCTGAAAATGATCTAGACATCCGTCAGGAGAAAGTAAAAGAAGAATCCTCAGAAAACAGCAGACCCTGGGGGGGTGCGACGTGGGGGCTTCTGCTTAGCATTACAGCTCGAATCCTGGGCGTGCTCCTGGGCTCTTGCCTGGGAACCGGGAGGGGTTCAGACTTCACCGGCTCCCCACTGCGATCCAAGGAAACAGAACCGGAAAATACTGGCAGATGTGAGTGCTTCGCCCTTGGTTAGGTATTAAAGGATATAAACAGCTGTTGATCAGCACCGCTGGACCACGGGGCAAGCAAAAGCTTTCATCTGCGCCTGGATCCCAGGGCAGCTGGGAGAGCCGTGCTGTTGCAGGAGAGGGGCTTTCTCGGCTGGGAGAACACCAAACAGATGTGGCTCCCTTGTGAACCATAGTCTCCTGCACTCTCCCGTGATCCTCTCCAGCTTCCTTTGTTAAAAAGCCAACAGATGTCCTCGTTAAAACTCCTAAGATAGCAGTGACTTTAGAGGCAGGGGCCTTCTCCTCTCCCATTGCATCTCTAGATAATGACAGAAAAACAGGAAGCCTAGGAAGCCACAACCTTTTTTTTGTCCTATTGTCTGTCTAATTGCAATAATTTTTATGTTCCAGCCCTCGGCTGCCCAATTTTCTATTATATAATAGGATTTACTGTCTTAGATCTGACACTCAGAAAAAAATGAGTAGAAAACTTAGAGCTCCTCCAACTCATGCTTTTAAAAAGTCTTTGAACAGGAGGAATGAGAACATTTAAAAAAATAATTACATGATCTCACCTACCTCTATGGTTTTAGGATAAATGGGTGTCAGGGAAGAAAGGGAGGGGAGTAAGGGAGGGAACTCGTATTTATTGAATATTTATTGCGCCTGCTAAGTGCCAGGCACTATTAATCTTTCTTAATTCTTACCATAACTCAATGAATTAAATATCTCATTTTACCAACGAGGAAGCTGACATTTATACAAGCTAAGGGGCTTTTCAGTTGTACAGCTAATAAGTCATTAAGAAGTCAGCATTTTAGCCCAAGAGTGTCTGGCCAAAAATCTATGCCTTTGTCACCCACTACCATTCACAGCATGTATCATCATTTTGTAAATTTTCCTTCACGTAACTAGACTTCAGTGGTTTTGGGTGTTTGTCTAGGGTGGAGAAAATTTCAGAAAACCCGATTTTTGCTATAATTTTTAAATAAATGATTTTGTTTTGTTTTTGTTCGCTCCTGTTTAAAATATTACCTCTGGAATGCCCGAGGAGTGTACTGGCACTGTAACTGTTCCCACCTTGCATCCCAAAATTGGACAGAGGATGACTTAGCCTCAAGCAAACAGTTTGTGAGCTCACAGCTACCTGTTCCTGCCATTCAGTCATTCATTCGGTAAATGTTTGTCGAGTACTCGCTTGGAAGCAGGTCCTATTTTAGGCATCAAGAGAGAGCAAAGCAGACATAGATCACTTCCTTGAGCAGTTTCCCCAATGCCTAGAATCTCTAGTTGTTCCAAATTGTTCTACACATTTTTCTAACATGAGTAGTTTGTTCAGAGGTCAAGTGCATAGTGGGAAGAGTTGCATCCCACTGGCAACCTTTCTCTTGAGACTACAGCTGAGTTTCATCCCCTCTCAAAATATTGCGGCAGGAAGCATGAGACTGTAAAACTATCCATAGAGATGAGCTTTTCAGTCATGGGGGGCCGGAGAACTGAGTTGAAAATGAGCCTTTAAATTTTAAGTTTTTATTTGCTACTGTATGTTTTCCTCATGGTTTTAAAAATTTTAATATAGATTTATAAGCTGCTGGTAACATAGAAGATACAGCATGGTAGACGCAGCACTGGGCGTGTGTACAGAGACTTGGACAAGGTCCGCCAGCTCTGCACTGTGATGCTCTATGACTCTGGTAAACGCATGGCCTCTGAGCCAACATTTCTCCCTTTGTCAACTAGAGATTATAGTTCTGATCTCACAGGGCCCTTGTAAAGATTAAATGAGGCAGTGTGAGTAAAAACCCCTGGCCCACGGCCATCAGCACCCAGAAGAGGCGCTGAAAAACAAGCCTATCAGTCACCTCTCTCCACATATATTTCTGCATAACTATTAACCAGAACTCATGTAGGGCACTAGACAATTTCTGAATGATATCCCCAGAAAAACAAAATGTGTTGTAAAAGATTCAACAAGATTTTAAAAATTAGCCATCCTCATTGCTGAATCACCCCGTGATGGGATTATAAATGCTTCAGGTTTTTATCACTCAGACTTGGGGAAATTTTAATGTTTCTTTAGGAGCTAGACCAACTCCTGGTTTCAGGGATGAGCACCTAACTCTTTCAAGAGAAAGCCAGGATGAGGCTTCTTGCTTGGTTTCCAGAAGACTGAGTGTTAAACCTGCCCATGTGCAGGTTAGTTGGAGAAGATGGCCTGCTAGTCACCTCTAGGACAAGCCACTCATTAGAGTCAGTGTTGGGCAAGGTGACCAGGATTTGATCTCTCAAGAGGATAGAAAAAGGTTTCCCTGAAAACCCAGTGCCAGGAAAGGAGCCCCTAAGATAGCCCTGTGAACTGCTGAGTTTTCCCAAGGCTCTGCAAACACAATTTGCCTTTGGGATCTGATAAGCTGGCTCCCTAAGAATTTACCAGTTAGGGGGCCGTAATGATAAAGCTGCCAGTTTCTGAACATGTGCTCCCTAAACGCTTAGCCGCATGATGTCATTTAATCTGTACAACAAGCCTGTAGAGGCAGGTAGTATGATTTCCATTTCACAGATGAAGAAGAGTAACTGCTATGCCCAGGGTCACACAGGCAGAGCCAGGATTCAGACCCTAGGCCGCCAGCTCCACAGCTGGTGCTCGCCCCTCCTCCAGCATCTCCTATCTGTGATGATGTTCTTGCCCCAGAATCAGTAGAATTCTCACCCTTCATTTACCCCTGCCTGTTGTATCCAATGTTAAATCCTCTCTAAGCAACGTCCTCAGACAAACCCAAGTCACAGCTAGGGACATGGAAACGGACAGGCCCTGCATCCGAGGCAGACTGTACTGGCCCTTACTGACAGAAACTCCAAGGCTCTGCTCTCTTTACATCTTGTCTGCTCTAGATTCTGATGCTATTCATGTCTGTCCAGTTGTCTATTCGTAGCAAACATGCAGAGACAGCTGAATCCTCTCTTCCCCACCCCCACCAGCCCCTGGAGAATTGATGGTCTATTGTGATGGTCACAATTCCCCGCCCCCACCTTGTTAACCCAATACTGCAGTGACTTGGGGGCAGAGTTAATGAGAACAGTGTTAAATAACCACCCCCACTGGACAGATCCCAAGAGATACCTCTGAGAAATGGTGAGGGCATCCATGTGCTAAGAGGCAGAGAGGAAGGGAAGCGGAGACAGGGAGCCCAGAGGGCCTAGAGGCTGCCCCGTAAGTTGAGGCTAATTACCTGCTGTCCCGACCTGCACTGAGTTCTCCATTACCTGTGCTATGTATTTTTAATGGGCCATATCTCAGGTAACAAGTTGTCACATCTCAGCATCAGCTGGACAGGGACATGGGATATGTGATATTCAGTGGAAAGCAGAGACAAAAAACAAAGGCTGTGATGGGCTAGGGCGTCTGCTGTTTGTACTCAGTTGGTGGCTGTAGACGGGGGGGCCTGTCCTCAGCCAAGGGAGGCTGCATGGCGGGGGTCAGGGCTGCATGGAGGGGCAGCCCGCTCAGTGCCAGGCTGTGAGCGCCGTGGGAATGTGCCCAGAAGTTTGGAAGTGCAGCAGATGAAGAGAGGGGATTTAACCGGAACTCCTGCCCAGACCAGAATATGGACTTGGAAGGACCATTGTGTAAGCCACTTGAAGTAGGCATGATGTCCCCAAGAGCACACTGGAGTTGTCACTGAGGTCCCGACGGTTCTAAAGAGAGCACAGGTTCTTGTTTTCTGAGCAGGGTGTATCGGTAGGACCCTGACACCAGAACCTTCCCCCTCTGCCTCCCCACTAGATAGAGTGTCTAGATACTGAAATAATGTCATTCTGAAGGGGGACCACATGATCCACCTGCCCTAGACCTCCTTGTCTGGAGAGTGGTTCACAAGCTTTTCCTTTAAAACACCTTTGCAGGTTCAGGACCTGGGTTTTCTCTAAGGCCTCTGCCAAAGGGACCTTCCTGGTGCTTTATCTTTAAAAATTCATGTTAAATTCATGTTCCAAGTGATGATTCCATCCATGTTTTCCATCACATAATTATTTTTTCCCTTAAATCTTCTTCTAGTAAAACGGGTGCTCTGGGAAGATGAACCAGTTTGGGAAGGAGGGGAAGAAGGAACAGAAGCTCAGTCTAAGACCTGAGTTCAAATCCCAGTTACCAACTTCTACTACCAAATCTTCAGTCTCTCTAACTGGGCTCCTTGTCTATAAAATGCACGTAAAAGTATTTATTTCACAGGATAGTCAGTAGTATAAAATAACATGCTACTCTTAGCATAAGCTGGGTATGCTTTCAATGTTAGTTCTCTCAATATCACACGGTACCATTGTGAAGAAATAGACTGGTCAGGTGAATCAGGGTGAGAAAGGAAAGAACTGGGATGAAAATCCTTAACTACGTGAAACATTTGGCTGTGAGGTTGATATACCATGTTCCCTTCATCTTTGCTACATTTTGTGGAAACCAGCGGAAGAAAAGGTAAACATTCATGGAATAAGGTTAACTTGGCGTGGCCTTGACGGCCAGAACCAGGAACAGGTCCACAGTAGAACTTCAGGAGATGTTTCACACGCAGCCTGTGGCCTGCACGAAGCCAGTCCCACCTTCTGGTTTCTGCTACGGACGTAACACCAGCATAACACTGTGCTGAGAGGACAGGTGGTGAACGAATCACTACTCTACACGTGTGAATCGATCGACCGATCCCATAGAGTTCATATTGCAGGACAGATGTCTTCCTGAAGAGTGGAGGCCATTGAATTGTCTGTCATTTGGCTCATATTTTCATTTCTCAGAGAGTTTAAAAAAGAAAGATTGGCAAAGAATCCCTCCTATGTGACCGCCTCTTTAATGATGTGTCTAACTGATCCTTAGTCCATGCCTTTGGAAGGTAAGATGTTTGTCTTGGTGGAGGGAGAACTGAAGTCCTCGCTCAGAAAAGGGAAAATCTGTCTTCAAGGAAGCAGTAGGTTTTTGGTGTTTTGACGTCAGCCAGCCCAGGATCCCAGGACTGGAGAGCAGTGACGGTGTACGGAGGAAACTGCAGCCATTAGTCCGGTGTTTGTTTTGTCATGCTCTCCGGGAAGCTGCCCGCGATGACAGGCTCCTGCCTGGCTTCCAGCGCCGCTGAAGTGAGGGAGCCCCACTGCCCGTGGGGCAGCTCCGGGGAGCTTCAGCAGCCGGGGACCAGCGGCAGTTACTGGTGGATGGCCACCTTCGACATCGCCTCCACTGCCTGACCCAGCAGGAGTCCCCTGGCCAGCAGGAGCAGAGGGAAGGAAGCTGGTAGACATGGGGGAATTGCCTCCTGTGGCCCTCAGGTAAAGCATTTCTATTTGGCTGTCCCCAAGCGGGAAAGAGCCTGCACAGAGGGGGTCTGTCTTGCTGTGCCACTGAAGAGAAATATGAACAAGTATGTTAATTATAGGTACCAAGTCCCGTGGGAAACAATCTAAGCAATAACTATTGGATGGCTTTATTTTTGTTTTCCAAAAATAGGTTACAGGTAAGGGCCCGTCTTCAGTGCAGGTTCAGATCTGTTCCTTTCCTCATGGGCTGTGTGATCTCAGCCAGCCCTGAACCTCTCTGAGCTGAGCCTCTCTCCTCCTCTGGAAAGGAGGGTAATAATGATAGTATCCACTTTGTAAGGTTATGAGGATTAGGTGTCATAATGCATATAGAGCTCCTGGCGAGTCCCCAGTAGAGCATTAAGTGCTGAACATTTTTTCGCTTTATTTCTTTTCACCATGTTGTGGAAGGGAAGACCTCTGATTGACTGCATTTGTAATGCTTGATTCCATAGAATTTCTCCTGCAGTGTTCTCTGCACATTTCTTTCTCAGCTGAAGTAAAAATTGAGAAAAGCTATTGATCATGTCATAATTACAGTAATTACCTTGGAAAAAATAATTTCCACGTCCATTAGAATCTCAGTTAATAATCAAAACTTTAACACCAGTTGAAAGCAGTAGATTGTAAGGAAGGCAGTGATTACAATGTTTCAAATATACTAATAATATTAACTAACACTTTTACCCATTCTGGGCCAGGCAGTGTGGTAGGTTCTCTCTGTATTTTTGTTTTTTTAATCCTCACAGCAGCCCTGGCTGACCGTTATTGTTAACCCTGTTTTCAAATGAGGAAGCTAAGTTTCTTCCCCTGAAGTGTGGGGCTGGCTGAAAAGCCAAACCGGGGTGATGGTAGAGCTGCAAGCCACACACCCTAGGATTAGACAAACAGAGGAGAAGGGATTACTGCAGCCTGGGAGCCAGGGCTGCTCCCCAGGGGCTGGGAGCACGGAGGAAAGGCTGAGTCCAAAGGGGACAGAGGCGGAGAAACACCAGGGCTCCTCTGACCTCCTCTAGCTCCTTCCTGTGCTTCCCGTTGCTTTTGGCAAAGGATCCTGCGAAATGTATGCTGCAGAGGAAGGGTAGGGAATGGATCTGAGAGCAGATGGACAAACGACTGGCCTATGAAGAAGAAAAATCAGTAAAAATGTATAATTTGGGGTAGTGATAAGCTCAATGAAGACAACTGAAAGTAGGAAAGAGAATTGGGATGCCATAAGGTTTAGTTTTTTGTCCCCACCTGAGGATACGTTCACTGATTTTAGAGAGAGAAAAAGCACCGATGCGAGAGAGAAACATCAGTTGGTTGCCTCAAGTACTTGGCCCCGACCTGGGAATTGAACCTGAGACCTTTGGATGTACAGGAGGACACTCCAACCAACTGAGCCACCCGGCCAGGCAGGATGCTGTGAGATTTAAATGAGACAGATGTGGAACAGTGGTTCTCATTTTTTTGCTCTCTATACTCAAAAATTACTGAAAATCTCAAAGCTCTTTTTTTAAAAAAATATGGGTTATATCTATCAACAAATACCATATTAGAAATTAAAACTATAAATATTTTTAAATATTTACTGATTCATTCATTGAAAAAATACTAATAAACCCATCACAAAGTAATGTAAACATAATTTTTATGAAAAATAACTATACCCCCCTCCCCCCAAAAAACAAAATAGTAATAAGAGTGGCATTGTTTTGGTTTCTACAAATCTCTTTAATGTCTGCTTTAATAGAAAACACCTGGACTCTCTTATGTACTCCTATATTTCACTCTATTGTGATATGTGTTTTAAGTGAAAGTCTGGGTTCATACAGATACGTAGTTAGAAAGGGGAGGACTTTGTGTGCCCATGAAGTGACCCCCAGGGGTCTCTACAGTACTTTGAGAACCACTGCTGTAGCTAAAGCAATAGGGAGGCCAGTCCTATGCACCTAGTATGTATGCACTTGATAATTTTCATTGAATGAACACAAATTAAGATTGCATTGAGGGTTTCACAGTGCCTATCCCATGTGATAAATGGTGACATTGCTGACACCCTGGTGATAGAAACTAGTTAGACAACACTGTTCTCAGGTACCCATTGATCAGCTGGACACATGCTTCGTGGTATTTACCCAGCGGTACTGATGGCCTTAATCTCAGTGTTTACAGTCATGCAGTTTCCCATCACAGACTTTTGCAGGACCACAGAAAGAAAGATGGTAATTAGTGTCGGAAAAATGAACCCTTTGATTTTCTTAGCACGATGTTCACACTAACTTAATGGGCTAATTCAGACTAGACATTTCACTAATAGTGCTTGATGTGCACATAGAAAGTACTTTAAAATTTGAATGGAATTGCTGTAATATAATTGTTATGCCATGCAACAGAGTGGTAGCCCACCACCAGTTATTCAACTTGCAAATGATATGCAACAGTATTCAAGTTCAAGACAGCTTTCAGTCTGGGTCGGAAAGATGCTGAGCTTCTTTTCACCATCAGTTGATACATATTCTTGTAGGATGTCATAGCCAACACCTAAGTCATGTTGTAAGGTAGCTATTATTAAAAAGAAGTTGAATAATTTAGAAAGTATCTGCCCATTTGGATCATCCCTGTCCCTGCTCTTTCTATCAGCATAGATATTTGAATTCAGCATTTACTGAGTCCCATGACAAGGTCCACTGTGATGGAGACGACCACCAGTTAGCTTTAGGTGGGCATGGGCACATTACTGCACCCTGCATATGGGCAGGTACAAGCTACCTTCTGGGGACAGACTAGTTTTTGAATGGGGTTTATAAAGCATCTCTGACAAATGACATGTGTCTTTACTGTGAGTGTTGGGCAAACCTCACACCTACTTTTCTCTAAGTGGATTATGTCATATCTAGCTTTCACTTTATGCAATTGATATAAAAACAATGTCTGCCGTTCATTGAATGTCTGCAGTAGCTAGGGTGCTTTACAAAGCTCAGTTACTTTTCACAACATTTTTAGAAAGGTGTTTTGTGTTTTTTCCCCTTATTTTCCAAATGAGGAAACTGAGTCTCAGAAAGGCACAGGCCCCTTGGCTTATAAAGGCCTACATCTTTCTGACCCCCTTGTGTTTTTCACTATCCATGGACCTCTGTGATATGTGCAGTCTAGGCACAGCATGCATACTTTCCCATAAACTCACAGACAAACAGATTCAGGGACCGAGAGAGGTAAAATCACAAGAGTAATTTGGAGAAGCAGAAAGTCTGACTTCTCTCCGAGCAGGAGGCCTTTGCAGAAGAAACCCTGCCTGGATGAAATAGATATTTCAAGTCTTGGCTTTGTTAATTCTCATTGTGCTTTCGATACAGTACTTGGATTTTGACCCATGGTCTGTGGAAACTGGGGAGACTCATGCCGGTGGGACAAGCCTCCCACTAATAAGGTGAGCCAGACGTCTCAGTGTAATTTTCATGTTTGTGATGAGGGCTGATTGTGTGTGTGTGTATGTCTTAAAGATAAAAATCTCACTGGTTAGGAGTAAAGGAAAAAAATAAACAAAAGATTATGAGAGTATTCCAACTAGCCATTTCTAGTGCCCGTAGTTTCTCATTGAAAAAATGAGCAGACTAGTGTAACTCAGAGCCTTCGCTTGTAACTTGTAACCTGTGACCCGGTTGCCTTCCTTTCCCTGGTCTGTTAACCCTATTTCTTCTGGGGTTATTGTCTTCACCAGGAGACATGGGTCATAAAGTTGCTGAGAGGTCTTAATAAGATATTACACGGGGCTTGATATGTTTAAAAAGTTCAGTAAATAATCAGCTACCATGATTAATAATGAAATCATCAATACTGTATTTCTGCAAAGTAGTTATTTGTTTTCGTCCATGTGGAAAGCTGTGCATACCAATAAGTTATTGAGGCTCCTAGAAATAAAGACCCCTGAGACCCTAAGCCCCTCGACAAACAGGGTCAGAGGCAGGTCCTGGACTTTTCAGCCATGGTTCTCAGTCACCCCCCAGACAATTGGCGCTTTGGGGCCTATGAAATTTTCTTAGTCTTAAGCATGTTGACTCTTATAATAGCCAAGGATTGTGGCTGCCCTTATCAGTCTGCGATGACTCGCCAGGGGGCTGCTTGGCCCCTGTTATTTCAGGTGCCACAGGTGTACATTTCACCTCCCGCAGACCCTGGCCTCCTGCGGCGCTACCAGCAGCTGCACTTTCAGGGAGGTCACGGGGCCTTCCATCAGCTCACGAGAAAAACAAGCCAAAGTAGGGCTCAGGGTTTTCAAATAAAATAGTGGAGCCTTTCCCAGGACAGTTTGCAAAGAGGATGTTATCAAAGTGAACATTTTAATTTACCCAATACATAGGCCCATAAGGATAGGTTTCTTAAGAAAACTAGGTTTCAGAACTCAGGGTTATTAATTCAACAACTGTTTAGTAAGCACCTACATATTCCAAGTAATGTATTAGGCACTGGGATACAAAGACCCATCTGCCTGGTCCTGTGCCTGCCCTGAGGGGACTCCTCCACAACCCTGAGAGCCCTCTGTAACCCTGGCCATGGGCTCAGACCCACCAGAGTGCTCTGAATTTCAAAGGTATTAGTAGCAAGATGGTGGACTCTCCTAGTATTACTAATTATTGAGCCAACCTCATACCCCGAATTCTAAGGCCAGGAAGTGGGTTCTTGTCTGGGACTGTGCTTGGTACCCCATTCACTTAAAACTGGCATCCCACCTGTCTGCCCAGTGTGCTGTATTGGAGTCACACTTCTGGTGTCCAGACCAACGACAGGGTTCCACTATTGGATGCCAGCCCCTTCCATGCTGACCTGTGTCTTCTGCCGGTCCCCCACACTCTTGCCCAGCACGCCGCGACCTTTCAGGGCTCCCTCTGTCATCTCCTACTGAATTTGCCTCCATACCTGCCTTATCCTCATGGGCCTATTAGGGGGTCCAAAACCTCCTATCTGATGAGGGCCTCCTACCACCAGCCCAGCAGCAGAAGTTGAAGCCACGTACAACATCAGGCTAGGCACAGGGCTTTCAGCAGGGAGCCAGTGAGGCTTCCAGACTGGGGCAGGAATGGGGCTCTGACTCAAGTTCCCTCTGGCTGCTAGTGCCCTGAATTTACTGGTCAGGCTTTTTCTGAGGTTAATGCTCTGCTTCTTTGCCCAAGCTAAGCGATGGTGAGAGGCAGAGTGACTGAGTGTGGTGCAGCCCCTTCCTTAAAGAATTCTCCACCTGGCCTGGGAGTCAGGTGGTTAGGGCCTGGTCCCCATACACCAAGGTTGCAGGTTTGATCCCCAATCGGGGCACATACAAGAATCAACCAATGAATGAATAAATAAGTGGAACAACAAATCCATATTTCTCTCTCTCTTTCACGCTCTCTCTCCTTCCTCTTTCTCATATATAGAAGAATTTTCAGTGCTCTTAGCTGTACAATTACTGTTACTGCCACCTGTAAATGTGGCTTCTAAAAGGTAAACTGACTCACATCACAATGTCTTAATGCTACGGCAACTAAATAGAAAAGTAAAAATGCATCTGGCACATTCCAGGAGGGCCTTATGGAGAGGCCCTCATTCATCTAGTCCTGAAGGCCATCTCCTTAATTTAAGAAACAGCAACGCAGCCTTTGTTCTTCCATAGCTTCTAGATGTGTTTTTGGTAGTATTTCAAGAAGTCATTATTGCATGCTTTCAGAATAAGGCTCCAGACTGAAAATAATGCAATTACATTTTTTGAAATGACACAATAAAAAAGTGAAGCCTCCTTTTTGCTTTGGAGATAAGCAGTTTCTGATATGACAGGCAGCTGCGTCTGTAAGGAGGACTCTCGCTTCTACGGCACAGCTCACTGCTCATAAATAATGCGTTTGATGCATCAGTGGATCTCAAAAGGAAGGGCTCTGCTGACGATGTCAGGCACTGTATATCGGTTGAAGGAAGATGTTTATCAGAAATGACTCAGCGGTGTGTTTTTTAATGCACAGCAAGTGGATCATGTTCATCAATGATCAGTAAATAAATAGGTCTCATATAAATAAACAAATCTGATAACAGAGCCATAGCCCCTTAACTGACTAATGCCCAGTAAAGTGGGGTATTTGTCTCCCTGCTGTCAGTGAGGACTCAAAACTCATCAAAAAGGACTGAATCCATCAAATACCTTTATAATTATAGCACCAAATGAAGCCAGACTTGATATCAAAACCATCTCATCTTTCCCTAGGGTAGTTTTTGATATTCTAAGAAGTTCTTAATGCCGGGAAGGGCACAAATCTTTAGCCTATTCTTCACAGAGCAGATAGCCATTCTCTTAAAAATTATAAATCAGATCCGTTCATTCTCTGCTTGGAAAACCCAAGACCTCACTACAAAGAGAAAAATGTCCTAGATTCTTCCCTTGGCCTGCTGCCCCCTTTATGAGCAGGCCCGTGGCTATTTCTCAGACCTCCATGGGCACCATTTGCCCTGCCCACTGGATTAGCCATCCTAGCCTTCTTTATGTTTCTTACCACCTCTTCCCCAACACACACACACACACACACACACACACACACACACACACACACACACATCTCTGCAAGTTCTTCCTCCGCTCCCCACCTCCAGGCCTTTGCACTTGCTGTTCCTCATGTCGGGAACCCTCCCCCCTGGGTTTTTGCATAGCTGGCTCCTCCTTGCTATCCAGGCCTCGGCTCACAGTTGCCCTCCTTGGAGAGGACTTTTCTATTTGCTATAATGTGAATAGATCCCTTTGGTTTACCTCAGATCATCCTGTCCAATTTCCTTAATATTGCTTTCATTCCAAATTGTCTTATTCCTTTATTCATTTATATTAGTTAATAGGGATGAGAGAACCAATAATTCCTAACTAAAAATCAGATATCGAAAATTATACCTTTTGAAATGGTACTTTTTTCTATGGACATGATTGCCTGAAAGAAGTTGCCTATTTCAATACATATTTAATTACCATGTGCCCAGTACAGGAGGAACTTCTGGAGGCCAATCAGACAGTCAGCAAGTATTTACTGAATATTTCACATGTGCCAAACAGTGCACCAGTGTGCTTAACACTGGGATACAGCTCTAAACAAAACAAGCATGACTTCTCTTCACACTTAAAATCAAATAGCAAGTGAGGCATTACAAAGGATGGCAGCTCCCTGAGTGCAGGAATCTGTCCCGTTTCTGTGCTGCAACCCAGTGCCTAGAGCAGCGCCTGGCACCAGCAGGTACTCTGTGCAAGTTGGTGAATGAACAAGTGAAATAGATCATTACAAGTATGAAACGTTTGGCATAGGAAAATGCAGTGCACACATATACAAAATACAAACACACGCACAAAGACTCCCAAACACACACGCAGCACCTCTACCTGGGGGTGCTCAGCAGTGGACTTCAAGCTGAGACCAGAAGGGTGAGTGGGATTCAGCAAGGAGGAAAGGGAGGTGGTCTGGCAGAAGAGGGAGCAACTTGTGCAAAGGCTCTGAGGTGAGAAAAGTGGGGCATCTCTGAAGGAATAAAGGCCAAGGTGAGTGCTATGTAGTGAGTGAGGCAGGAGGGACAGACGAGTCCACAGAGGTAGCAGGGCTTTGGGGACCATGCCATGGATGTCCTGAGAAGAACTCTGGCCTTATTCTAGGGTCATAGGAAGCCTCTGAAAGCAGATGAGTGGCCTGGCAAGACTTGAATGTTTAAAGGATTGCTTTGGCCACAGATTGGAGAGGGGCAAGGATGGATGCGTAAAGACTGGCTAGGAGCCCGTTGCTGTGGTCCACATAAGAGATGGTGAGAGCTTAACGGCAGGTGTGGAGAGAACTAGATGGGTCAGAGAGGCGGAATCAGTGATGGGATTATGGGGGTAGAGCTGGGTAGAGAAGAAATAAAGGGTAACTCCTTGGTTTCCAGCTTGAGCAACTGAACTGGAGCCCTTTACTGAGGTTGGGAATCTTGGAGGAGGGTTGTGGGGGAGGGGAGGTTGGTTTTGAGGTGCCCCTGAAACTTCCCAGTAGGATTATAGACCTGGCAAGTGAATATACAGGTCTGGGACTCAGAAAACAGGTGGGTCACCTGAAGGGTATTGAAGCCATAGGTGTGACTGAGTTCACTTACCAAGGGAGTTGAAAGTATAAAGAGAAAGGCTAGGACAGGGCCCTGAGGGGCATCATATCTAATGGAGGAGCAGAGCAGGGGTACATCGGTGAAGGAGTTTGAGGAGAAGACGTTTTGGAGGAAAACTAGGTGCTCCAGGAGCAGCGGGAGGAGAGTGCTACAGAGTAGGGTGTTGAAAGGTTAAGTAAGATGAGCCCAGACAAGACAGGGACACCCGAGGCCAACCTGGCGAGAGGGACAGGGAGAAGTCCGGGAGAGGCACAAACACTTCAAGGCAGCATTGTCCGCCCCTGGGTCTCCTGTCCCGTCCACATCAGTGCCTGTGAGAGCCGCCCGGCTCCTCTGATTCCTGGTCCCAAAGCGGAGAACGCAGAAGCTGTGAAGGTGCCACGCATCTCCAGAGGGGGATTGCGGGCTGTGGGTCTTGGCTTCTCACTTCCATTTCCATTCCCTCGGGATGTCATTTTCCGCTCTTATTTTCTTCCACCAAATTGCCCGTGTTAGCTTGTGCCCACTCGAGTGGTCCTCTCTTTGTTCAACCAGAACCGCCTTGGGTAAGCCAAGGACTCTCTGACCGGCAGAGAAAAGGCTGCCTGACCTCTGCCGGCTCTGCTAGAGGTCACCCTTGGCAGTGATTCAGTAGCTTAGCGGGTTTACTGCTTCAGCCTGCAACTCCTAAACCATAAATTAAGCATCCCATGCACCTTCCACAAAGGCTTCTTTCTCATCTATAAATCACAGGGATTCTAAAGGCCCTGACAATGCGCAGGGCAGCCTCCCTCAGTTGTTCTGCTTCCAGGAATTTATTCCGACTTGATTAACTGGAAGGGTGGGGATGGGGCTCGGCAGGCTCATTTTTGGAATCCTTGGCAAGAAGTGAGAGGCATACTTCTCTTTTTAAAGCAGAAGTCATGAGGTTGGTTTATCTCAGAGATTTTTTGCATCTCTGATTTTTGTGGCCGTAAGGTTTGCACGCCCGTTTTCACTGAACATCTGACAGTGATGTCACCTCCATGTGGCTTACACCATGGCTGCCTCTCAGGTTAGAATCATTGTGCTGACCAGGTTGGCGAAGGTGATGGCTATGGCATAAGACAGACATGGGTGGAAAATATGTTTGGAGCCAGAAACGAGGGGACATAGGGACTGGAGCAACTTCTCTTTTTATTGAATTTATTGGGGTGACACTGGTTAACAAAATTATACAGGTTTCAGGTGTCCAATTCCACAACACATCACTGTACATCGCATTGTGTGTTCACCACCTTGGAGCAAGTTCTGATTTAAAATTTGGGAGATGCCTGGTTGGAAATCAACAAATATGCTTTAGAAAAATATTTCCTGAAAGGGAAACGTTGATCTTTATTTAGGACTGAGAGAAGAGAAAAGGCTGTTTCTAAGTCGATTTCCTGGCATCACCCTCCATCTCCCAGATGGACCCAGAGTCCAGTGTCACTGGGAAATGTTTTTGTGTTTTTAGCAAAGGTTGGGAAACACATTCTGTCTCCTCTTCCTACTTCGCCTCAGCCTGATGCCTTCCTTTCACCCCCTACCCCTTTTCCTGCACCAGAAGGGATGGAATCGAGAGGGCAGAGGAAGAAGATCCTCCAGGGACACTGGGCAATGCACAGTTTAGAATCGAACCCCACTCTTACTTAAAAGTAGGGAACTCTGCATTTCCAGCACTGTTTCTGGATAGGAAGGGATGAAATTAGAAGACTTTGGGGACCTCTCAATTGCTAACACTCTATTAATGAAGAGGAGTGTCAATGACAGTACAGATGGCCCTCCATATCTGTGAGTTCCAATTCAACCAACCATGGATCACAAATATTCAGGGAAAATGTCACATTTTTGCTGATGTGCCCTATGTAGTTAGGCCTATAATGGTGGTGTCCATATTGAACATGCACAAACTTTATTTTCCTGATCATCCATCATTCCCTAAACAATGCAATATAACAACAACTATTTACATAGCATCTGCATTGTATTAGGTATTGTAAGTCATCTAGAGATGATTTAAAGTGTATGGTAGGACGTGTGTAGGTTATATGCAAGTACTATGCCATTTTATATAAGGGTTTTGAGCGTCTTGGTATTTTGGTATCCATGTGGGGACCTAGAACCAATCCTTGGTGGATACCAAGGGACTACTATACCCACTCTGAGGGTGTGCCAGGGTCAGGGGTATGTGACTCTGGCTGGAGTTCAGTGCCTGGCTGCCCTGTGCTGGGGATGGAGTCAGGCATTGCAGGTACAGAAAGAACAGCCCAAAGTGCTCCCTGTCCTTGAGCTGACCATCTCACAGCGAAAAAGGACCAGTAAAAATAAAAGCTTTACCAAGCTAACAAAACTAAGTAGAGCTTTTTAGTATACAGATTAGTGTAATATATGGTATGGCAATAACTGTGTGATGGGGTTATTATGCAGGAGAGGAAATTCAGTTCACAGAAAGAAAGAAATCTCACAGAATTACAGGAGGAGGAGAGCCTGGCTGGGTGATCAAAATGAGTCTCATAGAAATGACTGCAAGTAAACCCTGGGATCCTCAGCTCTTTCCTGTGGCCACTTTAATAACAGGCTGCCCCCCTCCCTCTAACTCATTCCCTCTTAGTTGTGCAAGTCCCGCATTCTTTTTCTGAAAGTGGCAGCAGACGGCCTGATGTATTTTGCTTTTGTGCAGCACATGCCTAATGGATGCTGGACTGTTTCTAATGTTACCTTTTTTTTCCAGGCTGGCACTCATCTATTCCAGCCCTAAAAGGTTTATTTAGCTCAGCTTTAACTGCCCTCTCACTGTGATGCCCAAAACCTCAGCTCATCGGTTTTGTGTATGACACCTCAGCCTGGTACCCGAGAGAGTTTGGGGGGATTTTTGGCGTGTTTTGGGTCTCTCAGTACTTGGAGCTGTGTTGATCCCTCATGTCAGTCTGTTGTGTACAGTTTTAAATGGGAAAAGCATGACTTTACTGACCTTTTCTGAGCAAATAAATTTGCTTAAGGCTGCTTGGTGTCATTTGGAAAAGAATGTCCTTTCCCGTCTCCCTCTGGAGCCGCCTCAAGAGTTTTCTTCCAACGCAGCCTAGAAGGGGACCTGGCAGCAGATGGGGGGGGTGGGGGGGGAACACAGGAGCCATGTGGCTCTCAGTTACCTGGGTTTCACTTGGTTTGCAAGAAAGATTGACCTCAGGAGTCCTCATGTGCCCTCCTTGATAGTTAGCTCCTGTTGCCCCTTGAGGTCAAGCTCTCCTTCCCAAGGGAAGTCTTGTCTTTCTAGAACCTACACGAGGCTCTCCTGCGCATGGGGCTGGACTCCCTCTGAATCCCGAGAAGATGGGGGAAGGAACAGCCAAGAAGATGAATCTGTCCCCTTCCTCCTTTCCATTTCATCCTTGGACATCCTCTTGCGTGTGGTTATTAAATCACTTAAATCTCCAGGAGCCGGGGAGTTAGATTTAACGACTGAAATAAAACCACACATCTCTAGTTATGGGAGGAAAATTATGTGGTTTGTTTAACTTTTGATTCTTTGGATGTGATTCATGGCATTTGTTTGTTTATTTTTTAATTGTACAGTGACCTAGCATCTCCTCCTTGGGGAATATAGAGAATGTCTTTTCCATGGTGCAAAAGTCATTTTGAAAAATGAAATTTTTTGCTTTAAAAAGAATGCTGAATTTCCCACCAATCCCAGAAATCAGTTTTTCCAGCTACACACAACATCCCAGTCCTTCGTGAGTGGGGGAACCTGTTTAAGGAATGGCTAAATTAGCAGGGGCCAGATTCTTGGGG
The DNA here is from genome assembly GCF_964146895.1 of Miniopterus schreibersii. Classification (NCBI taxonomy): domain Eukaryota; kingdom Metazoa; phylum Chordata; class Mammalia; order Chiroptera; family Miniopteridae; genus Miniopterus; species Miniopterus schreibersii. The sequence goes on along the minus strand of NC_138111.1, from coordinate 60,982,326 downwards.
CTTAAGAGTCTGGTGAAATCTGATCCCTGACTGGGAAATTTTTTCTGGTAAGTAGGATCGCAGCTTAACAAACTGTGCAACACAATCCCTGTGGTTAATGCTCTGAAGAGGAGGGTTCAGAAGGTCAACACTGCGCAGGAACCAGGAGTGGCTGTGCCTACGTTTACAGAAAATACGTATAAAACGATCCCACAAAAACCCTCACCTAATAGGCAAAATAATTGGCCCAGTGAGCTTTTGTGTTTCATGATGGCCTCTTAGGAATTTTCCATCTCCTTTGAATTCCACCTGGACACACTGCCTTTTTTTTTTTTTAAATCTTGGCTTCAACCTTTCAGCTGTTTCAACTATAAAATATATGGTATGATGTTATTGATACAGACACACCATTTTACTGGTTTTAAGACTGTTTATATTTTCCAAACAAACAAAGACATAGAAACCTCAAATAATATGAGGAACACTATGTTGGCCGCAGTGGTGGGCGAACAGCTCGAGGCCCACACCCACTCTTCCAGGGGGAAGTCTTGCCTCACTCATCAGGTGGAACCTAAAGCTTCCAGGAACACAGTTTGAAAACCATCGCTCCCTATGCATCTGTCACTTACAATTTCCCTTGGGAGCCTGCTTTCCTTCTTGTTGGGGGTCAGGAAGGAGTCACAGACCAAGAGAGGCTGCTTAAGACTGGCAGGAGGAGTGGGGGTCTCAGGTGCCTGCCCCCCGTGGTCTCAGCCATTCCTCCAAGCTTCCCTATCTACCGTGAGAAGGTGTGGCTGGCCAAAGTTGTGCATGGTGAAAGTAACTGCTCAGGGAGAAGGGATGTCTCCTTTAATGTGGAAAGGTTGATCAGGCAGATTAAAGAACCACACTGGGAATTTCCTACAAGGCAGTTAACACCCGCAGGGCCCATCAGGGAACTCTGTTTAGGCAGAAGGGCTCCAAAGAGCTTTGTTGCATTCACTTCTGAGTTTCAAGCACTGATCTTGCTGCCCCGGACACTATCTTAGATCTAAACCTCAACACACCCTTCTCCTCCTTGGTACCTGTTTTCATAGTAACCAGGAGAGACTCATTTGCTTTTACCTGGCAATGGTGCTTATTCCTTGAATGGTAACCTTGAAACTCATGGTTACAAAACTTCAGACTCATGACCGTGAATGGTAACCTTGGAACTGGGAAGCCTCCAGCACTGGTGGGCTGACTCAGGCTTCCCATCCACACATCAGCCACAGCATCCATCTGCGTGCTCCTCTTTCCAGATTCCCAACTCTCCAGCTCCCAGCCCAGCTTCCTCCTCTTGCCACAGCAAATAGGAAAACGAAGCATGTTCTAGCTTCCAAGAGTATTTCTTCTGTTTATTTTAATGGTTTTCAGATACATTTTTCTCTTAACTGTTTCCCGTTCCCTGAAAAATTGCTCTAAGTGGGATTAGAATTTTTTAGGAGAGCTCTTCTCCCTTACTCTCTTTTCCAATGATTTCAGAGATTATATTTTGGCTGGTGTCTACTGGTGAGATTACTGTTGTTCATTCCGCATGTACCATCTCCTCCCATGGGGCACTTCCAAACAGCATGCATTTCACTGTGGGGCTCTGCGTGCAGTTCATTGGTGTGTTGGCTGCTGTAATCGGTTGTGCTTTCCAAGTGGTTCATCTTGCAGCATTATTCTGGAGTCGTAAACTAACTAAAAACGTATTAGTTGAAGTGAGTGTGACAGTGTTCCTAGGGCTGGTGAGAAATGCTCCAAGTGTTACTCTTGGCCTTTCCCCTTGAGCCCTGGCATCCACAATGTGAACCCAAGGCCAGAGTGTCTCCTTACGTCATCTGCAGACTAAACCATTTTGAATTCCTTAAGCTTCTGTAGCGTGTGTGAGTCAAAAACACAAACTTGAATGTGAGTGGAATGTCATGTTTATTTTCCTTAATTTTCTAACTCATATCTGAGTGCAGTCTCCTTTCCACCAGGTGGTGGGAAACCCCACCTCTGACACTGCTGAGGCTCTCTGTCCTTCCTTGGAGTTTGACAAAGCTTCCAGGACTTGACTCAGTGCCAGAGCCAGCCCAGCCAGACCTTTATCTGTACTAGTCACCACTGAGGTGCCCATTGTCCCAATCCATGTGGTCCTTTTGACTTTGATGCTTTTGTGCCAATCGTGGGGCACAGGAATCTTTGGCAGAGCTGGGAGCCCTGGCACCTGTCATCCAGCCATTTTTAGATACACCCTGAAGCCATCACCGTTGATGGGTTGCCATCTCCCCTGGCAATAAGTTGTCAGTAAATTAAATACTTCCTTCTGTTCAGGTGTTGGGACTTCAGCAAATAGAAAATTCAACATCTTTATTCTACTTTTTGCTTCTGCCACCCCTCATTTCCCCATACAGACCTAGTTCTGGCCAACTCTCAATCATCCTCTGGGTCTCATGTGCAATATCACTGACCAAGTTAGAGGTGGCGTGTGGCACCCTTTCTACCTGCTCATCAATTTCCCCACTCCTTTATTCTCAAAGTGTGGTTTTCACTGTGATCACATGGGAAATTGTTTACATGTAGAATCTCAGGACCCAACCTAGATCAAATCAATGGAACAGAATCTTTATTTCAATAAGATTTCCTGGTGGCCCATATACATGTCAAAGCATGGCAGGCACAGACCTACTAGATCATAAGACCTTTCCACCACATCCCCTTTCACAGTGCCTCTTCCATAATAAATAAATTGCTGCTAAATGCATGGATAGCCTATAATAATGATACAGACCAAACATGCAGTTTTTAGTGGCTGTTATTAGAGGAGGGATTATGCCTAAAGTGTGACTCTGGAGCTATTAAGCTGGACCAAGCTGGAGATGGAGGTGGGTTGAGACATCACTTGGTGGAGCCAGAATGGTGGGCTGGGCTCAGGCTAGGTAGCCAGGCCCACAGGTGTAATAACCAACATGATAGGCATGGTGGGGCCAGGTGGACTTGGTTGGGGAATCTATTGGAGAGCCTGATCCAGGAAGGACGGGACCAAAGACTGAACCAAAGAAATGGAAGAATGATTTAGGCAACCTCTGTAAGGGCTCTTGTAGGGCATGACGGGAAATAAGTTTGGACAGGTAGATCGAAATTCCAACAGCATTCATTTCCCACCCAATATTGAAACACAGATTCCAACTAGATCAAAGCCAAGACCAAAAATATGAACAGAATCTTTATTGTTCCGTGCATTTCTTTGATGCATTTGAACTTGAGGTTGGAAGAGAAGAGCCAAAAATTGGATGAACTCTATCTTTCAGGTTAGCTAGGAAATCAGAGGTTTTAGTAGCGGCCTTTACACACCTACTTCTCACGCAGGCGTGACCACCTGGACTGACATTAAGGCACCATTAGGGTAACTGGGCAGACGGGCAGCAGGCCATGAAAAGACGGCCTGTCTGTGCAGACGTTTCCCTCAGACTGCTCACTCTGAAGGAATGTTTGATGTCGGCCGCCTGGGAATAGTCTGGCAGGTGAAGCGGTTCTCTCTTACTGGCATTTCCTTTTCCCTAGGAGATAGCCAGATGCTCTTTTGGGATGCTTGCACATTGGCGCCATATCAGTTATTGAAATTTCTCCTTTTGCAGAACATAAACCCTGTGGATTATACTAGAAGGCTGAGCGCTGGATCTAGGCCAGGAAACGTGGAAGCAGCACTGTGCTAGGGCTGCGTCATGGGGCCTCGAACTCCACTGCGGATGGGCGTGAAGTCAAGCCGTAGCCTTGGCAGCTTCCTGCACTCCCTGCCCCGGAGTGCTGGGATCTGCTTTTAGGGGAATATGTAGCACTCGCTCTGTCTTTGCTTGTGGCCAACTAAGATGCCCCCTGCTAAAGTTGGCACCTGGGAGAATCCTGGATGTGCTTGCAAATTCCATCTTGCCTACACAAGCACAGGGTTCTGCAAGAAAAATGAAGTGCCTCAGCCCGTTCCATTCTCTGTGCTTGTAATGAACTCTGAGTTTTCTTCCAGAGCATCCGTGGGGAAGCGGAATCTCTTCTGCTTGAAGCCAGACTTCTGTGTCCAGGCAGTAGGAGGCTGCAGGCACAGGGAATAGAGCGAGCTGGGAAAGTGAGTCCAGGGGAACCCGGAGCAGTTCATTTTCCCCTTGATTTCTGAGCTGGGGAGGGAAGTGGCATGTACGATCCTGAGACCAGCATTCAGCTGAGCTGGGACTTCTTTTGAAGCAGCAGCAGCTGTTGCCTAGACTGGAGCTGGACTCGTGACAGGCACGGCATCGACATTCACAGTCGGCCTCACCAATCCCCACAGGAATGGCATGATGGGCCCAAGCGAGAGATGCGCTCCACAGCAGCCTGCTCGCCGCCTGACCTCTGTGTGCACCGGTCGGCTTGAAAAACTCTGTTTCTCCCCAAGACTCCTCCCACCTCTCAACACACACACCTTCCTGTCCTGTGCATGCCAAGAAATGACAACGACAATAAGACATATGGCCCTTTTCTCCTCCCTAAGGATGTTTGTAACTGAGACAATTGGGCTTGAGTACCACTCAATGCAGGTGACTTTATTGACACCAAGTTAGACAGATTAAATGTAGGATCTGGTATAAACAGTCTAGTTTGAATTCCAATCTTGCCAGCTGCTTGCAAGTTACTGAACCTTATTGAGTCTCCACGTCGTCAGATAAAATGGGGGTAATAATAGCACCTACCCCCTAAAATTTACTGAGAGAGTGGCATCAGACCTTATATTTAAAGGCTTAACACAGTCCTTTGAGGTGGACTATTTTTTTCTTTCCATAGAAGAGCAGATCCCCCTCCTGCTCAATGAATCAGCCCTGCGTTGTCCAACGGGCAGGTCAGCGTGCGGTCAGTCTTCCTTGTTCTGTGGTTTTTCTAGTCCACATTTTGAGCTTCCTGTGGTTTGATGAGCAGATGGTAAAGTGTATGCTTGAAATATAGTAAGTTTGGAAATACCTTGGGGACAGGGGTACTAGGAAAAGAGAAATGAAGTGAGGAGAGGGCTGATGAAACTGCCCGCAAGCTTTCTGATGGAGACGCTGAGGCCTGTCTCCCGCCCCACCCTGACCACGTCCAGGTTGGTAAAGCCCACTGTATTGGGCTTCAGGTTATAAATACGGGTCTCAATCCATCATCAGCCATTCTGGAGTCCAGAAAAGGTCTGAAAACCACACGTGTTTCCTTCTGACATGAGGCTGCTCATATTCTTTATTTATTTAACTTGGCATGACCGTTCTTATGTTTCGCTAGAGATACTAACGTGTTCGATTCCAAGATGCTGTCACTGGCACTGCTGGGGGAATTATGTAATCGGCAGTATATGTCCCATATTACCATTCTTATTTCTGAAAAATCCCAAATTCTGCAACTAAGTCTGTCCCCAGTGACTTTGAATAGGATTTTTCTCTAACAAAAACTAACTTAAAGTAGTTTGAGCAAATAAACACTAAACTGGAGGTGGTGGGCAGGACATTTGTTTCAAGGATTACAGGCATATCTCCCAGAATCCCGGGCAGAAATGCAGCTGCCTTGAGAAGGGGATGGACGCAGGCCTGGGAGATCTAGCATGCCCGGTCTAGAGTTCTGGTCCTATGGGCACAAGCATGGATGGCTGCCACTGATGGAGTCATAACCCTGGGGCCTCAGCTATAGCAAGGGGTAGGAACCTAACACGTACATGTAAATTAACAGATTGGCTTTCCTGTCTCATATATTCCTTGTTTGATGGTCAATATAAATTGCACTTCCCTATTAAGCCCATCATCACAATTGGCCTTTTGTAGACCCTTTATGGTGGTCTCCTGGGCTTTCCTGAGCTCCCAGGCTTCTGAGCAGCAGCCCTGTTCACTGAGCAGCCGTGGGTTCCCATGCAGTTTGAGGCTGGCCCCAACGGTTTCTTCATTGGATTTGTCAATAGCAGGAATCACTCAGAGTTGATCTTGCCCACAGTTGTGGGGTTTGAGTCACATAAGAATAGGTGGGAAATGAAGTAAAATGGGAGAAAGATGGCAAAAAGCAATTGGTTTGACACGAGGCTACCTACCCTGAGTCTCAGCATTTCTTTGGACCTTCAGTTTGAGCTCCACCCACATTAGCTCTCTTTTCCAGGCCAGTGAGACTTGGGACTGGCTTCACTTGGTCATTACTATTTGGCATGTTTGGGATGAACCTCTAAATCAGCATAACCGTTTTTCTTCTAAGTATGTTGTCTTTAGTCTTAGTGTCTTTAAGAAGCCACAGAGCCCGGCTGGGCGTGGCTCAGCGGTTGAGCATCGACCTAGGATCCAGGCGATCAGGGTTCGATTCCCGGTCAGGGCACATGCCCGGGTTGCCGGCTGCAGCCGATCAATGACTCTCTCATCATTGATGTTTCTCTCTCTCTCTCTCTCCCTCTCCCTCTCTCTGAAATCAATAAAGATATATTTTAAAAAAAAAAGAAGCCACAGAAACCTGTCTAAATGTCCCTTTTCCGTTTTTCTTCTCTTATCTAACAGTGCCATACATAGACATAGGGATGTCAGGAGGCTAAACCTACTTAGGTGATGGTCACCTGTAGGGAGCTGGAGCTTTGAGACATATGCAGACAGTGTACAGAGACATTCACCTGTATTAGGTAATGATGAGGGCACAGACCCTGGAGCCAGCCTTCCTAGTTTGCACCTCAATTCTTCCATTTACTAGCTATCTAACCTTCGGAGAGTCACTTAACCTCTCTGTGAGTTAACGTGTTGTTTATGCATCGCTTCACCTGGAAAGTGGGCATACTGGCGCATACTTCATGTCACCGTGAGGTTAAAATGAGTAATATATGTGAAAGCACTTAGAAAGTACCTGGCATGTAAGTTGTAGATAAATATTTGCTAGTTTCCTCTTATAAGCACAGAGGCTCTTATTCATTTGTTAAACAAATATGTTGTGTCTACTATGTGAAGGCACTGTGAGTGGGCCAACAATTCATGTATCTTCTAGTCTCATGGTGAAGATAGACATTAAACAAGTTTTTACACGTGTGATGAGTCCTATGACAAGCATAATGCTTTCTAAAGAGATTAACAGAAATCAAATCATAATAAACCAAACTTTATTGTCTTTTTAAATGCTCTGTACATCATCCAAGGATTGGGATGTAAGTAGAGGTGAGGGTGTCTTAGAACAACAGTAATATCAGTAGTTGCTTGAGACAAGGAGTGATTTAAATCTTGGATAAGTTTTGTTTGTTTTTGTAAGAGCTATTGTCTTACCTTATGTGTGGGGACCAAAGATATCTACAGACAGGTGAAATTATTGTATTTACTTACAATAGTAATAATAACCAGAAGATGTGTTATGCTTAGTGGTTCATTCTTTACCGTTGATTGTCCCAACTATGATGTAAAGTCAGCAGAGCAGGATTTCTGCCCAATTTACAGACAAGGAAACTAAAGCCCAAAGCAGTAAAATGACTGACCCCAAGTCACAGGCAGGGTGAGTGCCCAACACAGAATCAGCACCAGGATCGTTTGCTGGAGAGATGACATCTGGGCATCCTGAGTCTCCACGGAGTGTTCTTTCTGGTTCTCTGTGCAGCCCAGACCTCCTCTCTGTAGTGGTTTTTAGAGTTCATGCTTATTTAATTTTTTTAAGTCATTTTTTATTTTTCAATTATAGTTGACATACAATATTATATTAGTTTCAGGGGTACACCTCAGTGATTAGACATTATAAAGCTTACTAAGTGATCATCTCAAAAAATCTCATACCCATTTGACACGTTACATAGATATTAGAATATTATTGACTATCTCCCTATACTGTACTTTACACCCCTGTGACTATATGCTTATTTAACTTTATAGGATGACTGATACTGCTTCTTTGCAGATAGCGATTGAACAGCACTTCTTTCCTGACCCTATCAAGTCCCAATGGCTATATATTCTTATCCTTTTCTGTCTACAGATTCAAGGCATAGAAAACTAATTTTCAAAACACATCTTTTAAAATTTTATAAATACATTTAATAATTTAAAAAAATCAAAATATGCTGTTTTCCAACAAATTGTTCCTGTAACTGCAGTTTACAGGCAAAAAACAATGAGTGGTATACCTGCTTCAACCAGTCCTAGGATTATCTCTTCCAGATGCTGCCTTTTCAGAGCCATTCCTATTCACCAGAGGCTAATCTCACAAGGATTGTCATACAAAAAGCTTACGAACTGCATCACTGCCCTGGATTTTTGGCAAGATATAAAACTACATATTGCAAAGGTGTGAAAACAGAAAGATAAAATCTGTCTGCAGCTGTCTTGATTAAAAATGATAGCTCAGTTACATTCCACCAGTATCTCTAACTTCCACAGGATGCCTCATTTTAACCTAGTCAGACTTCATCAGCAGAATTAGGGAAATGACACCGTATTTCACCCTCACCAAACACCTCTGTGGTGAGTCTCCTCTCAAAGTAAGTGGTAAAGTTGGGCTCAGTTTATGCATGAAATGGTGACTGCTCAATTTATTCTACTGCAGAGATGATACAGTGAATGAACTCAGGAAATACTGGCCGTGAGAGAGTTCAAGCGTAAAGTGCTCAGCCAGCCATCTGTTTGGAAAGCAGGGTAGGCCCTAGATTTGTCAGCTGAATTGAATATTTAGTCCATACCATCTTTCATTTGTAATTTGTTGCCCTGAGGAGAGGTAGCATCCAGTCATTCACTTACCCAGCAAGGGTCCAGGCACTGTCTGGACTTTTCCGAAGGTAAATCCTCACTCTCATTGAGCTGATACCTGAGTGGAGTGGGGAGACAGACTATAATCAAATATACAGGGTGGAGCAAAAGTAGGTTTACAGTTCGTATGGAAAACAATACCATAATTAATAAACAATAATACAAGAATAAACTCTGTGTTTCATGTATGGACAGCTGTAAACCTGCTGTTACCCCACCCTGTCTAATATGCCAGGTGGTGGTGATAAGTGTTAGGAAGAAAAGTTAACTGAGGGTGACAAAATGCTGTTCCATAAGGTGAGAGCAGAGAAAGCGCTCTGAGAAATGCTACTGGAGCAACATCTGGAGGGCATGAGGAGAGAGCCCTTAGACATCTGGGAGAGCACGCTCCAGGCAGGGGAAGAGCAGATGCCAAGGCCCTGAGGTGGGACCCTGTTGGGGATGTTCCAGGAACAGCACCGAGGCCAGTGCGCTGGAGCGGGGAACTGGGGAGAGCTGAAGGAAGTCAAATTGTGTACGGCCACATCCAGGTTTGGGGATTTTATTATGAGGGAAATGGGGAGCCAGGAAGGGTTTTGAGCAGAGACATGAAGTGACCTCCCTTGATTTTTAAAAGAACCACTCTGGCTGCTGGGTAGAGAACAGCATGATTTGAGAGGAGCACTGGGTGTGAGCAAAAAGGTTTGCATGGATTTCTGCTACTTTCAATTAGTTCTTGGACTGAAATTCTCAAGTCCTCATCTGTAGAATGAAGGTGAGAATACCTGTCTGCTAGGAGGGAAAGTTGGGTTCAAAGTTATCCCTCATGGAAGGTGATTACTTTATTTGACAATAAAGTAATCTCACAGTCAGATGAGATTATTTTATTGTGAAGCTCTGGCTCAGTGATGTATGTTGTCCAACTTTCTCAGCCCAGAGCATTGGTGTAGGACCACATGAAAACATATATGTAAAGTGCTCCTTCCCCACCCCTGTACTATTGGAGTCTAAAGCACTGGCTTCTCTTTACTCCCCAGGACACGGAGCAGGAATTTAGAGGTAGGGGGTGGGTGTTTTGTAAAATCCCAAGGAAGACAATTATTGAATCCTTGAGCTGGGGGTAGAGGGCTCTGAGCAAAGGAGCTCAAACCTAACTGTATCATTTCACTTAAAGGAGGGGATATCTATCTATCTACCCCTCCCTCCCTCCCTCCCTCCCCCCCCTCCCTCCCTCCCTCTCCCTTTCTCATTCATTTCAGGCTTTTGTGTCTCAAAAGCAATACATCCTAGTGCTAATAATTTAAGCAATGCCAAGAGTCTCAAGTCTCAAGAAAATTGTTTCTTTTACCCCTCAACCCACCCCACTTCCAAATTCCAGATGTAACTAAAGATAAAATCTTAGGGTGTATCTTTCTTTCGCTTTTCTTTGCTTATTCTAGCAGTCATAAACACATTTACAGATTTACGGTGGCCACTTGTCTTTTGGTTTATTTTACAAAAATGAAGAAAAAGAGACTCCGTGGGTTTTGCACAGCCCTCCAAATTGTATAGAAAGTGTATAAGAATGCAGTTTACAGGTGGAGCATCAATGGCTTTATCAGATTGTCAGAGGAATCTAGCACCACACCACAACCCCAAATTAAGAAGCAGTCATTTTAAACTTCTGAAGATCCCCAAACGTGCAGATTGGACCAGATGCGCTCTCAGGTTCCTCTGCTCTTTCCATTTCACTACTTTTGCTTATATTCAAATCCAAGAAAAGCTTCTTTCCCTGATAGGCCGCATACTAGATTTTTCTTAACTGATCCTTAAGCACGCCGATAATACAGTCTCAGGTCCTTCAAGGTTGTGGAAGAAAATCTTAATGCTTAATAGAAATGCTAGATTATTTTTCATGAGTATAGTTTATTAAATTCTAATTATTCACAGTTCAATAATCCTTGCACATTGAAAACTATTGTGTAGAATAGTCTTATCAGTCAGAATGATGTATCTATCCAAAATACATTTTTTGTCCTATAACAAGAAGATGAAAACATATTGTGAGAGTTTAAAAACTATAGATCACTCACAGGTGACAGCATATGAAACACAAATCTAATCTTCTATCTGCGTGAGTCAGCTGAAGAAGTGCATAAAATCCCAAATTAAAACCTGTCTGAGTGATGACAGAATCCATTTATCATGCAATATAGACCCAAACATGATGAGACTGTGTGCGTCTCAGCAAGGCGGCCCTTCAGTGAAGTAGATGCACGTCTGTTTGGTGGTCCCCAGACGGCGACGTGGTTTTCAGATCTAAAGCCAGACCCATGTGAGTCAGCCAGGACTTTCCCACCTGAAAGTGAGAACGAGACTCTCCCACAGCTGACGGTGCTCTGTTAGCTTGTAGGGTCAACTGCTGCAACGTTTAGACTGATATAAAATGTAAGTGCTCACCTCATTTATTTTTTAATGATCCCACCCCAAAATGGATCAGATAAAAAAATTTTATCAGTGGGAAAGAGCGCTTTTGGAGAGACAAGTCATGGATGGGAAAATACAGAGACCAACAAACCAAGTCCTAATTTTTAAAATTTTACTTTATACTTTGACATAATTTTAGGCTTTCAGATAAGTAACCGAATGAAGTACATAGAGCTTCCATATACCTTTCATCAAATTTCTCCTAATGTTAACATACTACACAGCCTTAGAGCAATTTTCAAGCCCAGGAAGTTGACATTGATGAAATCATAATTTTTAATAATTTTTCTGAAAACAAATAGTAAAATTTCACTTTTAGCTTTGAGAAAAAATTGGTATTTTGCCTTTACAGATTGTGTGTGCACATAAAGTCATTTTATAAAATTCTTTCATCCTAAAGGACTTTTAAAACCATAGTTAGAATACAGTTCAATCCAGCTCTCATGCAGAATTTCTTCCTCATTTTGTCTAAGAATTTTGAAGATCTAAACAGCAGTCCCTACAAACAGCTGCTTGGAAGGCCAACATGCATTTGACTTATTGGGGAGGAAAAACCCTTGTGACTGAGTCATCTCATGTTTATGTTACTGATTTAAGTAGTGAGGCAGCACTTTGAAAATTACACCATGTGTAACCGGTTCTTTATCACCAGATCCAGGGCCAGAGGGAGTATAACCTCAGTAGCAGGAGCCAAGAAAAACTGCCTTTCATTCAAGATGCTGACATTTTAAACCTAATCCCTGTGTTAGCTTTGGTGAGGCAGGAGGTGGGTCTTGCCTCACGGGGGGGGGGGGGTGGCGGGGGGAATCCTCAGGGTCACCCACTGCCCAGCCCTAGTTGAACGGAGGCCATGAGTTTCCGAATGGGTTCTCGGCAGCTGCAAACATCTGTAACAACCTGGCGTCGAGAAGAATGAGCCCCGCGGGTTCGCAGCTGCCTGCATCCACCCAGACCTCGTGGCTTTAGACACGTTTCTGCTCTGCACACCTGGAAACGAATGTGCAGTTTCACTGCCTGTTGTCAGGGACGATGGTTACTCACAGTCGTGCTCTGAGGTCCTCGGGAGCCAGTAAGTAGTACCTGTAGCGGTTGGCATCTGTTGACAAGAGTGGGCAAACATTTGGTGCTTTGAAGAGCAAGGCCTTCCCTTGGGAAAAGCAGCAGCAAGAGAGAGAAAATGCATTTCTCCCTCAAAGCTATGGGGCGCGGCCTGGTAGGGAGATGTCACAGGATAGTTTGTTGCTCCCAAGCTAACTGAAAGCTTGACTCCAGCCAAACCCTATGTCAGTTTTTAAAATACATGTCAGAATCCAGCACTTGCCTTTTCTGTTCATTGACACACCTCAGAGAATCCAGAGCTCTTTGGAAGGCTGTATTAAAATAGCCTCAGCAACTTGTTAAGACTTGAATATATTTCCCTCACTCCTCCCTGGGCCAAGAGAGCTTCGCCTGCAGGGTTCTCCAGCTCACAGTTCTGCCAACGTCTTCTACCCAGTGGCTCAGGCCAGAAACCTAGAAAAGTCCTCGATACCTCCCTCTCCCTCGCCCCTACTTTCTTTTTTTTTTTTTTAAGCATATCTTTATTGATTTCAGAGAGAGGAAAGGAGAGGGAGAGAGAGAGATGGAAACATCAGCGATGAGAGAGTCATTGATCAGGTGCCTAGCCCACAACCCGGGCATGTGCCCTGACGGGGAATCGAACCCCGATCGCCTGGATCCTAGGTCGATGCTCAACCGCTGAGCCACGCCCGGCCGGGCTCCCACTTTCAATCTATCCTCAAACCCCGTTGCCTGTACCTTCTAATGCATGTCTCTTCATTGCCATTCCATAATTCTCTCCAGTGCAATCCTGCAGCACCTCTGATTTCAAGTTTCCCAACCTCACTTGTGACCCCTCTCTAATCCATTCTCTTCAAAATAGCCAAGAGTAAGCATCTAGAACAAACCTAGCCATGTCCATTAGTGGAAATAAATAGCGCTGCAACTGAAATGTAACTTTATTCATTGTCTCCTGCTGTTTCTTTAAAAAGTGTATTCAGGGTGGTGCTCCACCCCGTTTTGTTCTCAGACGAAATTCTTACAGGCTATGGCTTTTCTCAGTCACTCTCAGGTAATAGCAATCTGACATCACTTCAGATCACACCAAAGAAGTCAGAATTCAGTAATGAGAATGAGCCCACTCCAAGATAATAATAGCCTTTCAAAGCTAAAACTCCTCCCCCTGCCTCTGCCCCCACCTCGGTGCTGCACTGAGAAGCACAGTTGGGCTGCGGGCCTCTGGCCTCGGGGGAGTGGAGCGAGGGAAGGACAGCAGGACCCCACTCCTGGGCTTGCGTCCTTCCCCTCCCACTGCGGACCCTTGCGCTGGACTCTCCCGGAGCTGGGTGGTTTGCACTCTTGTTACTCGGTCTGGCAGCTTTGTGCTTTCTGGCCCGACGCGTGGCTAAAGGCTAACTCTAAATAAAGAGAACCTTTCCGAGGAGGGTCCATCTGAACGGACGGCCCAGCTCGGGCCCCTCATGGTCCAGTCAGTTGTAGCCCTGGAAGGGTGATGTCTCAGAAGGCAGGGCTGCCCCTGGCATGTACCCCGAAGGTCTGCGTGTGGGTCATCATTTAGCTGAGAATAGGCGGCTGCAGTCGGGGCAGGGCCTTAGTGATGAGCTGTAGTAGTGGAGCTAACCCGCCAGCCCCCGCCTTCATCCTGAGACAATGCTACAGAAACCTTCAGCTTGAGCATCCTCAATCTCTCCCTGTGACAGAGATAAAAATGGTAGCTTCTGTTTTCCTTTATGGCAGCCAATCCAGAAGACATGATTTGGGGAAAGTGGAACTCAGTACTTGAACCAAGAACAAAGGAAGGAAAGGGAAGGGGAAAGGGGGGAGGGAAAAAAAACTAAAAACGACAGAAACAAGAAAATCAGGTTGTGCTGAATGTGTCTTCATGGCCCCGGATACAGAAAAAGAGTGTCAAGAGTGGCTTGTTGTGTGACAGGGAAGCTTTGAACCTGGAACGATGGGGGCTTCTTGGTGGAAGCCCACCCCTCCCTTGTGAGAAGCCAGCTGGGAGTTTTTAAGATACTGCTCTGCAAGGGACCTCCAGGTGAGGAATGAACCTGGCCAAGTAGCTGCCTTCGTCCCCTACCACTGCGTTCCCCCTGTGAACACTGCACTGGATGGGGAGGTGTGCTCACTGCCTCCCTTTGTTTTTATTTTGTTATTATTTTTTTATCATAAGGGCAGATTTCCATACACAGCTATTTTTTATGCCCTTTGCCCCACGTGATCCTGCCACACTACCTGGATCGTTTAATTTCACTTTGTTTGACTGCGTAAAACACACCAATAATAAATGGATTGGGGCTGGCCCGCATCCTCTGTTTTTCTTAATTAATATGCTGTTTCTTTAGGGAAGTTTCAGGTTTACAGAAAATTAATCAGATAATACAGAGTTCCATTATGCCTCTCACCCCGCACAATTTCTAGCACAATTTCTCCTATTGTTTATATCTTAGCTAGTGTGGTACATTTGTTACAATGGAAGAACCAAAACTGATTCATTATTATTATAATAACCGAAGTCCGCAGTTTACATTTGGGTTCATTCCGTGTTGCCCAGTCTGGGCGTTTTGACAAAGGCGTAATGTCATGTATCTACATTACAGTATCATACAGAACAGTTTCACTGCCCTAGAACTCCCCGAACTCTGCCTGTTCACCCCTCTTACATAGTTGTTTGTTTGTATTTGTCATGTCTCATGTGTGAGCCAGGCCCCTTCTGCTGGTTCATTTAGTACAGCTGGCACTGCTTCAGATTTTCAGAGGACTCTGCCAAATCCTGAGGGAGATCAACAAGGAAATACACAGACAATTTAAAAGTCTAAAGTGAGGCACTGTGCGTGCTCTGATGATGGCTGTCCTGCCCCTCCAGGCTCCCTTGCCCATTCAAGGCCTCACCTGGCTTCTGATCTCCACTCTAATCCCAAGAGGTCAGAACAAACTCTGCTAGTGCTCTGCTGGAAAATTTAGAGGGCCCTGAT
Source organism: Miniopterus schreibersii (assembly GCF_964146895.1). Classification (NCBI taxonomy): domain Eukaryota; kingdom Metazoa; phylum Chordata; class Mammalia; order Chiroptera; family Miniopteridae; genus Miniopterus; species Miniopterus schreibersii. The sequence goes on along the minus strand of NC_138111.1, from coordinate 60,967,142 downwards.
CCGCCACCTAGATGCGCCTTCCTAGAAATTTTGAAACTTCTATGGGATTACGAGAGAGCACTGCAATAGTACCTAACCCAACCCCAGGACTTTCCGAGGCACAGATTTCAGACTGAGAGGACCAGGTGCCTTTTCCCTAGAAGAGACACATCCACCTGGAGAGAAGGCACTACTGGTTAGAGAAGACCCCACCTATTAGATCCAAGGCCCTATTCTTAATACATGCCCTAAATAATAACCGTATCAAACCCTGTTATAAATAAAGCGTACATATAATAAGAATTCTATGCATATAGCAACAAGAGGCACATGCTCACAGATTCACAACAAAGCCAAGTTTCTACCAGGCTTCTGCATTCTCATTCATTATATTGAGTCACATATTCATATAATATCATTTTAGATAGCTATTAAAGATCATGTTTTCAAAGTATTTATGCAGTATAATTTTTTTAAACATATCTTTATTGACTTCAGAGAGAGGAAAGGAGAGGGAGAGAGAGAGATAGAAACATCAATGATGAGAGTCATTGATCGAGCCCTCAACCCAGGCATGTGCCCTGATAGGGAATTGAACCCCAATCGCCTGGATCCTAGGTCGACGCTCAACGGCTGAGGCATGCCCGGCCGGGCTATGCAGTATAATGTTAAAGAGAAATGAGATACAAGCTTATATATAGTATAATTCATGTATATATAGTCTAATTAATATATATGTACATATATGTGTGTGTGTATATATATGAGAGAGAGAAAGAGAAATTTGATCACCAAGTTGATTGAGCTGTGGTTATCTCTTGCCAATGTTATTATAATTAATAGTCTTTCTTTTTATGTTTCTGCATCTTCCAGATTTTCTACAGTGATCAAAATTAATTTACAAACAGGAAAAAAGCATAATAATTTGAAAAAAGTGATAGTGGTCTGTGTGCTATTTCTAGTAGCTGTGTCTGGCCTGAAGACCAACCAGGCAGTCTTCTCTCCATTAGCAAATCCTACTGGAAGTAATGGGGATGCAAAGCCCTGGTGAGAGTGTTCACCCCTGAGTGCCCTACTTGCCTGTGCTTAACTCCAGAAAGATGCAAAATATGCATTCATCACAAGAGCCACTGTGCTCTTAAACAGAGAGAATTTCCAGAAACTCAAGGCAAAAATCTTCTTTTCTAAGCAGTTTCCTAACCAGGTGCATTGAAAAACTCTTGAACTTGGTGACTGAGATCTGCCAGTTTTCAATATCCCCTCACCACCATCCTCATCAAACTGTATTCATTTCATTTGTACTATACTGACTGTACATTTAGGGTGAATGACCCATTGGATGAAGGATGAGCTGAGCGAGGCCTTGTAGACAGCGTGCATCATTTCTCCCCTCAGTGTCTTGGGGCAGAAATGTTTGTTCACTTTTGAAATCAAATGACAGGATGATTAGGCACGTGCTTCCCATGCTGAGGGCCCTCAGTAATTGGCTGCTGAGTTCTAGTTCTTGGGATGATTTCCTTTATGATCAGACTTTTAAAAAATATATATATTATTGTGGTAAAACATATATAACATAAAACTCACCATTCTTCCTATTTTTAAGTGTATAATTTAGTGCACTCGCCATGTTGTACATTCACAATATTGTTCAGCTGTCTGCACTATCCATTTCCAGAACTTATCCATCACCCCAACCGTAAGATCTGTACCCATTAAATACTAACTCCCCATTTGCCCCTTTCTCCCAGCCCCTGGTAACTTCTGTTCTACTTTGTCTCTTCAAATTTGCCTATCATATGGACCTCATACAAGTGGAATCATAGAACATTTGTTCCTTTGTGTCTAGTTTATTTCACTTAGCAAAATGTTTGCAAGGTTCATCCATGTTGGAGCTTGTATCGGAATTTCATTCACTTTAGGCTGAATAATATCCTACTGCATGTATTTACCGCATTTTGTTTATCCATTCATCTGTTCATGGGCATTTGGGTTATTTTCAAACCTTTTGACTACTCTGATCATTTCTGTACAAGTATCAAGTCTCTGCATTCAATTCTTTTCAGTATATACCTAAAAGTAGCACAGCTTGATCATATGATAATTCTGTGTTTAACTCTTTGAGCAACTGCCAAAGTTTTCCATAGTGGCTGTACCATTCTACGTGTCCACCAGCCATGCACAAGGGTTCCAGTCTCTCCACATCCTCGCCAACACTTGTTACTTTCCATTTTTAAATAATAGCCATCCAGCAGGTGTGAAGTGGTATTTCATTGTGGTTGCAATCAGACATTTAAAGCCAACCTTCCTCTGATGTTCTGACCACCTCTATATAGTGACAGTAATTCAACCATTGCTTGACTCAAGCTCTGGGGTCAAACACCTTTGAGTCTAAACCCCTGTAGGAAATCAGCTCCATGAGGGAAGGAATTTTAGACTCTCTTGTTTTCTAGTGTATCGCAATCCCTAAAACAGAGACTGGCATATAGTAGGACCCAAATAATGTCTGTTAAGTGGAGGAATTCCAGTTCCATCACTTACTAGCAATGTGACCTGGATTAAGTTAATAATCTAAGTCTCTGTTTCCTTAACCATAATATAGGAAGAAAGATAGTGCCCTGTGCCAGGGCTGTGTGAGGATAAAAGCCTGCAGTGCCCATAGAGTGCTTGCATGCTTTCTGACACATAGTGAGCACCCTGTAAATGGTAGTTATGCCCACGCAGGAGCTTCTTACACAGGCCAATGCTGAGCCCAGGTCTGCAGCACGGTGGTGCGTTTCCAGAGGCGGGCGGGGTGCCATGGGTTCAGGGATCTGGGCGGCTTTCATGCTAAGCCAGAGCTTTATAGCAGGAAGGAAGGGGGAGTGCTGCAAAATCCATTAAGCCCAGAGCTCCCCAGAGTGATTGCACTCCCAGGCAACGATGCTGGGAGGCCGGAGGCAGAGGGAGGACAACCAGGAGACGCGCTCCCACTGGGACCGGCGGGGCCTTCAGCCAGAACTGGCACAGTGAGGCTGCAGCAAGAGGAACACTCACTGGGGATTAATGACCAGTGGTTGACAGTGGGTCTTGTAGGGGCAGCTACCATGTTCTGTCAAGATGCAGAATAATGCACTGGGAAAATGTAGCTCCTTGTAACCAGATGTTAATGGGATGCTAGGGCCAGGAGGAAGTAGACTGAGGAGGGGAGAGCTGGGGGTTTGCCCCTTTGCTCAAGTGTTGAGAGAAAATGCATCTCCCATGTGGGTGCAGAAGTGTAGGTGGTTGGGAGTTCAGGCAGGCTGAAGACTGAGTCCCAGTTCGGTCTATTACAGGTCCAGATGCTGGATGGTTGTCAAGCAGGTTTCTGCCGGGATATTTCAGAAGTGGTACATGAATTATCCCAGGGGCTGAGTCACCTCTATATTAATCTTTTCAGCTTTTCTGGGATAAAAGGGCACCAGCTTCTACTCTGTACTTACCACAGCCCCTCGGAGGCTCAGGCTCAAACCTGCAGGGCCTACCCTGGCTGGAGAGCAGCAGGATGCCCCGAGACACTGCTAAGCTGCTGGTGTCCTGGGCACTAGACTGAATGCCCAGGCTTGGCCTCTAGTGAGGCAGAGGCCTGTGAGGACTCAGGGAGAGTAGTAATGAGGACAGGCAGGACCAGGACTTGGGTCGCTGGAGCTAGTGGTGTGATGGGTTGTCAAAGACAATGGAGCCCAAGTTTCAGGATCAGGGCCAAAGATGGGAGGAAGGCCAAGGAAAGAAGTTAAGAGGAAGCAATATTGGGAGCAAAGAGGTATTGCAAGGATCTCTGTCTTGACAGAGACAACCTGAGGCCTCAGAGGGCCCAGTTCCCCTGGAGCAGAAGGAAGTCCCACGCGTGAGAGAGCCGGCTGGGTAGGGGCACAGGGCTCCCTTTGCACCTCTGCATCCAGCGCTTCTCTAGAGGGAGAGGCAGGCCGACTGCGGGCCCTCCGTGCCCCCGGGGCCAGCGCTGGCCTGCGACCCGCAGCCCACCGGCATCCCACCGGCATCCCAGCGAGCGGCGAGTGTGAGATTCGCTCCACACCCCCGAGTGAGTGGTTCCCTCCTCCTTTGATGGAGGATTCAGACTCTCTTTATAACTAAACAAAACCCGTAATTATAATCCTGTGGCAACGCTTCTGTAAACAGTAGCTTGAGTTGAAAAGACCAGCTTGGAATCGTGAGAAATGGCAGCGGTCGTCAGCCTCCCCTGGGAATCGTTCCCTGGCTTCTGCTCTGAGCTGTTTTGCTAAACTCGGATGGTGACCCGCAGGCCACTTGAGTCTCTCCCAGACCCGCAGATGACACGGAGGGGGCGGCAGGGAGCGGGGTGGAGATGCTGAGATAGCGGGGCGTGCTGGTCTTTGTGGGCCTCAGCCATTTTTTCCCTTCTCTTCTCCCCACGCATGTTTGTGGTTTCCTGAAGGTTAAATAATTGAAAGTCACTGATTTCCTTCTAAGTGTAACTATGTTTTACCTTTCATACTTTGTTTCTTCTTTATTTGTTGTCAAAACCAGAAAGAACATTCCGCTCCTCTAAAAGTGACTTCATACTAAAATCTAGAGACACAATTTGCCCATTTCTTGGAATTTTAAGGCATATGTATGGCTGGGTGAAGTCTTTCTTTTTCACTGTAGCTTTTTCCCCCATCTTCTTGATCAATCCAGACCCTCTCCTGAGCTCCTGTTTGTCTCTAGGGCCAGATACCAAATTCCTGCCCAGCACTCCCAACCCTTCCTTTTTCCAGGACTATTTTTCCTTCTATCCTATTTTTCTCAAGAGGAGATGGAATGTTTCATGAGAGATGCAGGGAATCAATTAAGCAGGTCCTTTGGACAAAAATTACATTTAAGTAGCGTGAGCTATACACAGTGCCTCTGGATGGTCTTCGTCTATCCAGAGGCTTATCACACAGTTGCAAGCTCTTGGCTGTCTCTGGGTGACTGAAGCCAGCAGGCTTCTGAGAGCTACACAGAACAGTCCTGAAGCTCCCTGGCTTGTCAGGCTGGAGTTCAGCACTTTGCCTCTCTCACCTGCCCAGGAGGCCCACAGGGCCACGTGAGTGCTGATAGCGTCCACACAGCGTGGAAGAACCAGCTGGAAATGTGAAAATGAAGGCAGGCCACGCCACGTTCTGTGATAATGATGACCGACCCCAGCTTCAGAACAGTTTTTATTGACTTGATAGTCTCTTTGGACTTTTGTTTGTTTGTTTGTTTTCCAACTTCCTGTCTTATAGTTCTTTTTAATTTAAAAAATGTCTCAATTATAATTGACATTTAATAATATATTAGTTTCAGGTGTATAGCATCGTAGTTAGACATTTATATAACTTATGAATTGGTCTTCCAATAAATCTAGTACCCACCTGACTCCATACATAGTTGTTAGAATATTATTGACCATGTTCTGTATGCTGTACCTTACATAGCCATGACTATTTTGTAACTGCCAATTTGCATTTCTTAATCCCCTTACCTTTCTATCCAGCCCCCGCCCCCTTCCCATCTGGCAACCGTCAAAATGTCCTCTGTATCTATGGGTTTGTTTCTGTTTGGTTTGTTCATTTATACCCTCTAGGTCCATTCATGTTGTTACAAATGGTAAGATTTCATTCTTTTTTATGGTCAAGAAATATTCCATTGTATATATGCACCACTTTTTTTATCCAATTGTCTATCAGTGGACACTTAGGTTGCTTCCATATCTTGGCTATTATAAATAATGCTGCAGTGAACATAAGGGGGGTGCATATATCTTTTAAAATTAGTGTTTTGGATTATTTCAGATAAATACCCAGAAGTGACTACACCGATTTGCAGTCCTACCAACAGTGCATGAGGGTTCCCTTTCTCCACATTCTCACCAACACTAGTTGTCTATTGATATTTAGATGGTAGCCTTTCTGACAGGTGTGAAGTGGTATCTCATTGTGGTTTTAATTTGCATTTCTCTGATGATTAGTGATATTGATAATTTTTTCATATGTCTATTGCCTCTCTGTATGTTCTCTTTATAGATACACACCTTTGAAGGTAGCTATACTGTCTGTGAGCCTTCTCAGATTATCCACCCTTGCCCAGAGCCCCACAGGAGATCCCATGTGATCCCACTCTTCTTTGACACAGGTGACTGGACCACAGTGGACACCAGACCTGAGCCAGGGCTACCAATAGACTGGCCTATGCCATGTAGCTTGTGTGCCACCCAGAGGGAGAGCTGTGCCAACCAGAGCTCCTCTCTCAATGACCTCGTACTGTTAAAAGATAAACTGAGGAACAGAAGAGTTTATTTGAGCAAACATTGACTCCAGCCTGGCAGCGCCAAACCGGCTTCTATAGAGAACTGGCAGAAGCAAAGACAGGAAATGATTTGATTGACTGTAGCTTGAGGGTCACGTTATCTGGGAAAGCCCAGTTGCCTGTTTGTGATTGCTTGTCCTTAGGTTCTGATTTCTTAACCTTGAGGCATTTCCAGCTTGGGTTTGGGTTTGTTTAGGTAGGCTACTAAGGCATTAAAGCCACCTCAGTCTAATGGCCTCCTTTTTAAATTAATTTTTAAATACTTAGGCCCAGAGGGAAGTTGTTAGTCAGAGCCCTTGGGCTGAAAAGTCATGGGAGCCAAGATGAGGGTGACATCAGGGGCTCCCATGCATGTCTAATGAAGAGAGAGTCAAGTCTCACGGGGACTAAGAAGAAAAGAAACCCCAGGGTCTAGTGTGAGGCAGAGAAGTGAGAGAAAAGAGCACCCGGGCCCCAACCTTCTGTCCCTCTGCCCATTTCCTTCTCTGTGCCTCATTGTCTGCCTTCGGGTGCCCTGTCATAACTCACTAAACCCCTCACTTGCTTAAACAGCTTGAACAGGTTTCTGTTCCTCCTAATGGAGAGATTAAAACAAGTTCTCAAAGCAGGTAAAGTAATTTGTACCATAACTAAGAGGAGCAGAGAGGGGAAGCCCAGGAGGTCCCACTTCTAGGTCTCACTGTTTCTGCCCTCCTCCCAGAAGGCTCAGCTAAATATTCCATGGTATTCTCGCCTTAAGGCAGCACTAAGAGAGGGAATAGAAAGCGTATAAGAAAAACTGCCTCCTTTACGTAATTATCTTTATACATTTAATGTAACACTAGGACCATCATACTCTCAGGCCACTGGCCAGTCCTTTCACCACCAATAATACACAGACCTTCTCTAACTCGGACTCCGTTCTAGATACGGGGTGGATGACAGTGAGCCACACAGCAACTGTTCTCAAGGTGTTCAGTGTGACACCTAGAGACAGCAAGCAAATAAGTCAGCCTCAAGTGTGGGGCTACTGCAGCAGAGGAGTAAAAATGCTCCTCAGAGAGGGAAATGACTCATTTCACCTGAGGATTTTGGAGGTTTCAACACCTACGAGGTGATTTTTTAACTGAGTCTTGGGCAGTGAGTAACGGCCTGGCAGTTCATAAAGGAAGGAAAGAGGCAGGCACTCCAGGCAAAGGGAACAGAATGTGCAAAGGCAGGAGGCTGTGAAACAGCCCATTGAATTAGGGAACCGGGAGGAAGTCAGTGTAGTTGGAAAAGTGGCTGTTTGGGGTAAGCAGCAGAATATGCTTCGGTTCAGCCAGATTTTTTTATTTTTTTATTTTAAATACCTTTATTGATTTCAGAGAGGAAGGGAGAGGGAGAGAGAGAGAGTTGAAACATCAGTGATGAGAGAGTCATTGATCGGCTGCCTCCTGCACGCCCCCGACTGGGGATTGAGCCCGCAACCCGGGCGTATGTCCTGACCACCGGGAACCATTGAACTGCGATCTCCTGGATCCTAGGTAGATGTTCAACTGCTGAGCCACGCCCGGCCAGGCAGTTTGGCCAGATTTTGAAGAGCTGTATACACAATTAACAATGCAACTGATAATTACAATCAGTATTATTTATCATTCTCTACCAGAGACAAAGGAAGGCATTTCTATGTATTCTTCTCAATTAAATGCCACAGGAACGTGTTGTGGACAATGGCCAACCAGTGTCAAGCCTTTAAAGCTACTTTTGGGGGTGAGGACCCAGGGAACAATTTTGAGGAGAGCCTGTTGTGAGAGAAGATGAGTAGGCAGCTGTCATTGTCCAGGTGACAAACAACTGCCCGATCCGAGGTAGGAGAGGAACAGCTGGGCCTGAGACGCGCTTGAGGCAGAGTTACTGAAATGTGTGGAGGGCAGGAAAGAGAACCTCAAGCCAGCTTTGAAGGATTCCCGTTTTCGAGGTGGAGTCCACAGTGATAGCACTGAGACAGATGCCACAAGAAAGGGAGTGGGCGGTTAGGGACATTTTAAATTTGAGATCCTAGTAAGAGAGCAAAGTGGAGATTGGCTGGCTGTCAGATAAGGGAGACTGAGGGTTGGGAAAGGAGGTTAGGATTGAATATCAGATTTGGGAGTTTTTATCATTCTGTCCTTCTGACGAGTGGAAGGATTCACAGAGGGATAGAGTCACTTTTCAAAATCTTCATTAATGCAAGGATGTCCAGGCCACATCAGCCAAGGTATATAGTTAGTGTATAAAATAGTCCAAAACAGCCATTCAGGGACTTGCCTTTCTCAGTTGAGCTCCCGGAGCTCTCATTTCTACTCTTTCTGCCCCCTCTTGCAGGGCAACTAGGTGGGAGTGAGCTGGGGGGCAGGATGCTCACTAACCATAATGGCCTGGACTGCATTTCTGATTGCTGTTTTGTGCAGTGTCACCTCTTCCCTTGTCCAGCCCCCGTGTGGCATACATATGCCATCTCTTACTTAAGAGCCTATTAGCAGTTTAAGATGAGTTGTCCCTCCTCCCTGTGATTAACTTAGAGCCCTGCTGGGATTTGGGGTCGAGCATCTGCCTCTTTAGAGGAGGATCTTTTGGGAGCTCTGTAAATTAGCACCTTGGGTTTCTGAAGGACAGGTGAGGAGGGAGGGGAATAGAATTTTTACCCATAATAAGAGTGGATCTCATGTGGGCTTGGCTTCCTCAGAATTTTCCACACATAACTAAGAATGATTTATTTGACTTCCACTTGAGATCCTCACATTTTAGATATTTGAGAGTCTATTTTCCCTCCAAAACATAGATTGACCCCTGAGAAGGTGCCATTTTGCAGATTAAAAAATAGTTGAATATCAGCAATTTCATGTGGTTCAACCTACTAGCAGCAAAAGATGGGGAAGGGGGAGGTAAAAGTAAGACATGTTTTATGCCCCTTTGAGTTTGTCACAACAGGCGTAGATGTCTCTTTTTGTTCATTCAGATCATACATGACTTTAATTATATGTAATTATTTATTTGAAGACAGACATGGCAGTATTACACAGAGATATTTCTGCTTCTAAAATGTTTTCTGCGCCTCCGGCGTGTTGAGCTTCCCCGGTCATGCAACTCCTGGGGCACACGTGCTGCCTGCTTTTCCACCAGCTCTGCTGGTCTTCGTCATGACTCCCACATCAGACCGTGCGGGGCCCGGTTTAGATTCCTGTGGAGAGGGAGTGACAGACCCCACATTTGTTACACACAGCTGCTATACGCTAGACTGTGCTGAATGCTTTATATACACTGTCTTCTTCCATTCTGAGCAGCAGCCGCTTAAGGCAGGAATTATCTTTGTTTTTATGAATTGGAAGACTGAGGCTCTAAGAGATTAGATGACTTGTTCAAAATTACCTAGGAGACGTTGCTGTTGGCTAGTTCTTGCTCTGAGCTCTGAAAGTCTCTGGTACAGTTCATCTCCCCAAAGGAAGAAAGCAGTGAGTGAGTTGGTGATTTCTCTGCCCTGATTGGGAGTGGGGCGGGGTGAAGAGGGGATGCATTCAGGAGACACATTTTATGCCTGTCTCACTGTGTGGCATTGGATTCTATTTCTCAACAATGAATTGACAATAACACGTGAGTTCTTCCAAGGGATGTTGTGTGATTAAAGGTAAAATAGCTTTAACTTCTACTCAGAGAACCCAGAAGGGTGATCTTTTGAAAAGGGAGGAGGTATGCCATAAAATATGTCTTGGATCATCTATCAGAAAAAGGGGAGGTTAGTATGGAGTAGATGAATGGCCTAAAGGGGGGTTTCTCAACTGGGGATGATGCTGCACCCTAGGAAACATTTGGCAATGTCTAGAGACATTTTCTGGTTGTCACACCTGGGAGGGTGCTCCTGGCATCTAGTGGGCAGGCACTACTACACACCTACACATCCTCCACTGTACAGGATGGCCTCTTACTACAATTATTCAGCCCCAAAGGTGAATGGTGCTGAGGCTGAGAAACTTTGGTCCTAATTACACTTGCTGGGAAAATAGTTCAGCTGCTCTAGAAGAGCGAGTCAATTTCATGAACTATCAAGTATTTTAGAAGCACTTATTTGCACATAAAGAATTACCATAATTAGAAATTACAAAATAATCTAGTCATAAAAACAGTTCTCAGGAGGGAGCTTCTATCATCATCATCATTATTACTATTATTAATATTAGATTCTTTGGAGAGTTCTATGAACTTTTTAAAAAGTATATTTTAATAAGGAAAGAGGTATAGTCAAATTTCAGAGACTGACACTCATCAGAACAAGAAAAGGAGGTAATCACTCAGAATTAGTGAGAACTACAAGACATTGAGGCATTGTTGATTTTCTCCCTTATAATGCATAGCTCTGCATAATAATCAGTGGAAAACCTATTGATCTGCATTTATTTGGCTATTGCTTTCTAGTATATGTAATAATCCTGAGTAGGCTGTGAATCAATGGAGGAAAAGCCTTGAATTAAGCGAGAATGTTAATATGTCAATCTTGCCCTTTTAGGGGACACTTCTGTAAGACTCATAGTCACAGTGTCTAACCCTAGGCCTATCATGTGGGTTTTATTTGTACTTTGAGAAGGATATAAAATTGAAGAGATCAGGACCTATGTCTTGAACAGAGAAAAAGAAACCCAATTTTGAGATGGAATACATGAAAAAATACTCCTACACCCCTCCCCAACTTGATGATATTTTTACTTCATTTATAGAGGTGCAGAGTGAAATGTTATGGAAAGTGCCAGGGCAGAGTATTGAAGTGTGTGGGGATCCTCAGGGCCCAGCTGTACGTTCTGCATGTTTTTAGAACCATTTGTAACTAATGAATGTGGTTCTTCATCATGAATGAACTTACTAAATTACAGAACTATGGAAATTCTAGCTATTGAATAAGCAGACATGAGTGCCAGGGTAGGTTAACAGAGAAATGGTAAGTGGGTTTTGTGTGTGTGTGTTTACGTGTAGGTTATGGCTGTGTGTTTCACTGTGTTGAGAAGGTTCTGAGACCGTTTGGCCTACGTGGAAAAGAGTGCTGTAGTCAACTGGTGCTATCTGCTTTGGAAGTGTGGTGGGGAGCCTGGTGACATGCACACCATATATTTGACAATATATTGACTATATATTTGACAACTGTATATGTGTTTGACAGTAAAGGACTACCCAAAGCCCTAAATTTCAAAGTTCTCTGAGTTAGAGCCTGTAAAAAGAATTCAGAAAGCTGCCTCTCCCCTACCATTTGTCAGTTGCAACTGCCTTGCACAGACATTTAATGTTGTGGTTAAAGGCAAGTGTGGAGATCCAGTATCACTCACTGTTAGGGTGAATGCACTATGCTAGTCACTATGTCAACAAACAACACCTGTGTCTAGAAAATCCCTGCAATAAAGCAGATTTTTAGATCAGAGAAATTTGAAGCTACATATCATTGCTTTGTGCCTTTGGTGCTCCTACTTGGTGATCACAGCATTTCAATAGTGTATCTAACAAAAAATACTGGGAACCATGCACGTATAATGCAGTACATTTCTAAGGCCCGTGTACCTCTTTTCTATTTTCTTCACTCAGTCACTCGGGGAGTTTAAGAGACTGATTTTTTTGTTCCTTGGGGATAAAAGAAAATGAAATATTTTTATATATGAATTTAAAATGAAGAAGTCTTCTTCTGGTTCATTGCTTTGGGTCACTTATCTGATGATCTTTTGAAAGGATGGAGACTCTCCTATTTAAACCAGATCACTGACCATAGAGTTCATTACACATTGGCTGGCAAATGACTCGGAATGATTTTGTTTTGGAGGATTCCCACACCTCCCTGCAGAAGAAATAACATCAGGCATTTTTCCTTGCCACCTATCTCCCTTCCTCCTGGATGCCTTTCTTCTCTAACTTCCTTTTAATTTGAACAATTCTTAGATGTCTTTATTATGACACTGTCTTGTAGATGTTTCTGTCCTATGACAAAGGATTTCTTTTCTCTCTACTTCACAAAGAAAATGCACTTGGATTTGGCACAAAATAGTATTTCCTCATACTTTGCTCAATAAGATGACGACAACACCTCACCAAGGATCAGGAGACTGCATTCTGATCTGTCCTCTGTCTGGCAGTTCAGTCTCACATAAGTCATTAAAAGTCTTTCCTCCTTTCTCCACACTGTAAAATAAATAGACTTAAAGCAGATGGTAGTGCCTTCTCTTCATGCATTACCATTTTAAGTCTTGAGAGCTAAGTCTTAGGACACTTAGGATGCTAACATTAACATTTTGCTCAGCCAAAAATCAGGTTGCCTTGAAGGTAACTGAATTTCATGGAGCCACTATGCTAGTTAAGAAGAGAACTGAACTTATTAGAAAAGATGTGCTGTCACCCTTATTCACAGAATGGAATAAATTCTGCCATGTTCAGTGAAGAGGAGATTAACTTTGGTGGTAGATGGTCAAGGAGACATATGGGAGACCATCCATGAAGTTGAAAAGAAACATGACTAGAGAGGAAGAAAACAAGACCAGTGTCAATTCGGGCCCTGTGGTTGCAAGCAACAGAAGCTGACTCACTAACCTGAGTGGGAAAAAGAATTTCTTAGAGAGTAGGTAACCTCAGAATCAAATAAATGATGATTCTGAGTATATATGAATAGGGGTAGGTAGGGATGGGGGAGGGTGGGTAACAGATTGGCAAACTCACCAGAACCTCAATAACTGAGAGAAAAGTAGTTTTCCCAGGGCAGAAAGCTATGAAAAGAGGAAGCTGGAAAGGAATGCTGAATATCAAAAATAATACAGGAAAGATAAATATATCTAGAACAAGTTGAAAAAAAATAGGAAGAGAATTGGACAGACTCAACCAGCTGTCGATGATACATCTTTTTGAAGCAAGAGAAAATGTGGTTTACTATTTTAGAGAAGGGAAAAAAAAAATAGGGGGGATGTACCAGGAAAGGAAAGTGAGGTAAATCAAACGCAATTAATTTGTTCTTGAGCATATTTAAAGCTGCCCCTCTCCCTCGGGTGCCTGGGCACCTTGTGCTGGGGATCTGAAAGAGGAGAGACGTGACCCCTGCCCTCAGAGAGCTCCTGGTCCAGGAGAACTCAGTGTTGTGAATTCCTTCCTTTACTGGATGCCCACTAGGTGCCAAGCTTCTCACTGAGAGCTTTAAAAGCATCTCATTTAATCCCCCAGGTGTCCTTTGAGGCTAATCATATTGTCATCTCTATTTAGATGCCCCAGAGGGGAGCAAGCAAAGTAGCCTATAGTTAGGAAGCAGGCCAGGCACAGTGCAGGCTTGGCCCCTAGGGGCTTCCAGGTCTAGGCTCTTGCTGCTGCTCTGATGCCCGTCTTAGGAAATAGAAAAAGAGAAATAAAACAGTAAGAGAAAGGGAAGGAGCAGCTCAGCCTGTGGTATCTCCTGTTATTGACGTTCACTGAGTATTGTATTGTTTAGGGAATTGAGTCACGTACGCTCCCTATTGGAGCCTGCAATAAATTACTAGGGACAGCCATGTCCAATCCGTGCACCAGAGCAGGCGGCAGCCGCTGCAAAGCAGGACAGAGCCTGCCCCTCTCAGTCTGGGGCAGGCCCACTCATCACGCTGAGCTTCTTCAAGGTGACATTTGACTGACTGACTCCGCGGCTGACCCCCGCTCCACCTTCCGCCCCAAAGTTCAGGTTTCATGTCTAAAATTTTTATCCTACACCAGGATAAAAATGTATTGTTTTCTTCTGGGCCCAGACCTGTCTATCAGCTGTGAATGGAAATCTCAGTGATTATTGGTATTTCCAGTCTAGTGGAATCACTGGCTTGCAGTCACTTGTCTTAAGACATCCCAAATAGCAGAGCACAGCTCCCAAGACATGGAATTGTGTCCCTGCTTTTAAGGTGACATGATCATTCCTCCCCCTTTTAAAATATATTTTAATACTATTTACTATTAAATAGTAGGCTTACTTTTATAATAGAAAAAGTCACGTAATAAGAAGAATGCCCAGCCTGGCCGGTGTGGCTCAGAGGTTGGGCATCCGCCTATGATCCAGGAGATCGAAGTTTGATTCTGGTCAGGGCACATGCCCGGGTTGCGGGCTGGATCCCCAGTGGGAGGTGTGCAGGAGGCAGCCGATCAATGACTCATTATTGATGTTTCTCTCTCTCCTTCTCTCTTCCTCTCTCTGAAATCAATAAAGATATATTAAAAAGAAGAATGCCTGATGTGCTGTAGTAAATCTAAAATGAGACTTCTCTGCTCCCTCTGTTATTATTTATAAAGGAGTCTATTGCAGGTGTGACTGAGATGCCTCCCACGCCAAATCTAAATAACCAAGGGAAAGAAAGTATTGCATGTGAGGTCAGGCCTGGCATCCTGCTTTCCTCCCTTTCCCCCTCCCCTGCCCTTTCGTGGCTGTTGGACCTTTCCTTCACCCTCCGGGCAGGAGTGATCTCCTGGCTGGTGCAGGTGGAGCACCAGCCCTCACCACCCATCTGGGGCCACCGCTTTGGGAACTCTGGGCCTCTGCCTCTGTTTTCTTTTCCTTTAAAAAGTCATTGAAGTCCGGAGTGTCGGCAGTGACCTCTGGAAATGTTTTTACAGCTTACAGAGACTTCCTGACATGTTTTATTAGCTCTTGGTGGTAGCTAATAAAGTGAGTCTTAGCAAAGCTGCCTAACGTGACAGATTAGAGCTATTTCCAAAGCAACCATTCCCAGCGCTGCCTTGGAGGAGGCTGATGACAGGACACTTGGCCACCACTTTCTGTCCAGTTCAGGGTGGGCATGAGGGATTACTTCTGGGAGGAACAGGGGTCGTTCCTTTAGGAAATACAATGACCAGCTCATTCTGAGAGGGCCTCAAATTCCAGGGCCCCTGCCCCAGGAAGACAGAGACATTGTGGCTCTAGGGATTGGTGAATGAGTTATTCCAAAAAGTTCTTTCTACCTTTATGAAGCTAAACAAGCCAAAGCTGGCCACCTGCCTTTTCAGAAGAAAAGAAGGTTTTTGAATGTTAAACAAGATCTCTGTTCTCTGTGTTTTTTCCTACTTAGAAGGGAGTTTAAGGCAGTGGTCTGCAGTTTAGGTTCTGGATTCCCACAGACCTAGACTCACCTTCCGCCTCTGCCGTTGACCAGCTGGTGACTTTGGGCAAGTGGCCACTTAAGACCTGGTCTCCCCATGTAGAAAGGGGATAATATTCATAGGTGCTTGTGAGGGATGAAATGTGATGACACATTAATGTATTTAGCATAGTGCTGACACATAAGCATTCAAAAAGGTGTTGGCTCTGAAGTTAATTTATTAAATTCTTTGTAATAAAGAATTTGTTTGTGGAACAATATTTATCGGTGAGCCTCTCTCTATCATTTTACACAACGCCTTGGGAGACGATTAACAGTGGGACATCATTCACGGGGACTACAGTATGAATAGTGCCCTGGAGCTGTGCCCCCCAGCAGCCCTCTCCTCACCCTCCACTGTTCATTCCCTCTCTCTCCGCCCCCCGCCTCTCCCCCAACACACACATGCACATTTCTGCACCATTTATGAATGATCGCCTTTGTGGAAATAATTAACTCATAAATAGGTGTAACAGAAAAAGCAAAAAATATTTTAAACACATGTGGCAAGGATATACTTGTACCCCTGGCATTTTGTGACAAACAAGGCAGAGAACATATTTCAGATAGTTGGTAGCAGGTAGCAAAGATTGTCTAATGTGAAACTCCATCAGAACCCAAAGCAAGAAACGCTTAAAAGCCATCTGGGAACAGTCGGTTAAGCAGCCCTTTCCCCTCCTTTTTATCTCAAGTCTTTATCTCACCTCCAACAAGAATCTTAGTCATTGCAAAGCCATAAGCAGAGACAACCAGGGAAGGAAGACGTCTTTTGAGCCCCTCTGTCTGACAGTTGGTCAGTTCATGTTAGATCATTGATGGTCACAGTGACAATTATCCTTGCTTTATAAATAAGCAAACTGGGATGAATTCATCATGTTAGCGATGCCCGGTCACACAGCTCACGGGGGCAGAGCTTAGGATTCACTTTTATCTTCTTGAAACCCTGGTCTCTCTACCGCCTGAGAGCTTCCCAGATGCCAGCGCAGGAGTCGGTGCTCCCTGCGACAGAGCGAGGAACAAAGGACCTGGTAACAAATGCCTCATACTTACCCCGAAATTTATTCCATGGAAAGGGCTGCCCCTCATTCGGAGATTATTTTTACCTTCTTCTTTCTTTTTTTGGCGTTTAAAATGCCCTTTTTATGAAATGTTAGAGTTGATGAGGCTTTTTAAATTGTCCTTCTTGGCAAAATAAAGGAGCCAACTTATGTTCCTCTCTTTGGCCAATTTTTTAAATGTTGCTGGATTTGGAAACCCAGAGGTCCGGTACTGCTATGCTACACTGTTTTTCTTCCCTCACAGTACATCAGATGTCTTAAGTGCCCCTGTGTGCTCTCTGAGATACTCGTCGGAGCCGATGGGCCGAGTCTGTGATTGAGGCCTGTATTTCTCATTAAGATGTAATGATCAAGAATTACCTGCTCCCAGAAATGATAAAGGAATGTTTCCTAGTTTGTTCAGATTCTACCAAAAATGGTTCCTATTAAGGCTTCTGTGGGAAACATTAAAATTTCAGGTTCTAGAGTCCTGCCCTCAGAGATCGATTGATTCAGTAGTTCTGGGCGGCGCCCAAATTTGAGTTCTTAGGACCCCTTTCAGGGGCTGCTGCTGCTGCTCATCTGAATATAATACTTCCAGGAACGCTCGTACAAAGGCAGTGGAGCTCCTATGAAATGCTCTCTTCCCTGCACTGAGGATTCTTTGTTCTTTCTCTAGAGTCATGGTACCATGTCAAGCTCAATGTGTGAGTTATATGAGCTCTCTGCATCCATTATTGGTTAAAATATTGGAAAGAATCATCTGATTTGCTTTAGTCACTTCCTTCCAAAATCAATTTAAGTAAAATTAATCTTTAAAGAATTTTCTAACTTTGAAATCACTTTTGTGTAGCTAAACATCTAGTACCTCCAAGCTGAATCCTGGGCCCATGGGGAAGGTCTTCATCCTGTATCTGACATCGTCAGTTGCCATGGAAGTGAAGGCTGTGCTAGAAATCCCACCTCCATGCAGACTTCCCACTAGTGCAGAACACCTGAGACTTCTCTCTCTCTCTCTCTGGTTCATACTCGGTGGGCATATTTAGTGTAAACACTTACTTTTATTAAAATACTTTAATAATTTATGGCTTCCAAATATTTTCTGCCATCACATTTTTCACATGAACAGCATACTTCCAGCAATAGCATAACTCATTGCGTGAAAGGATTATTGGCTCAGGAGAGATGGGTCCAATTAGCTGGGACACAGGTATAGCTTGAAAAGCCCTGTCTCCCTCCCAGGAGACCTTTTAAGCACTACCCACACCCCAGCATTCATTTATACAAGTGACCTTCGCAGAGATCAGACACGCTGCCAGTGTTCAAAGGGAAAGATCACTGTTGAAGACTTTCCTGAGGTGAAATGTAGGCAGCAGCAGCACCTCTGAATAGAATGAGCTCAGCCAAACAGCCTATGAATCAAGCACATTTTACCAAAGTTCTCCTCTTCGAAACTGAGACCTCTTTTAATAAAAGAGGAGGTGTGGGTAGAGGGTTCATGCCTTTGTTTCCCCACTGATTTGCTTCCCATGCCTTTGACTCACCCATGCGTCAAAACTCCATCGGGATTCCCTCTGACACCCTCGCCCGGGTGCAGTGCCCCACTGTCAGTTGCACCGATGGCCTATATTGTGTATTATTCCAGTGATGGCAAAGGATTCAGCAATGAGTTCGGGCGCTGCGATCAGACCATCCTGGCTTTACATCCCCTCTTTGCCACTTGCTGTGAAAACCTGGGCAGATGACACTATCTTACAATTCGGGTTTTTAATCTGTAAGTGGGAACGATAATTATATCTTCCATATGGGGGATCACGGGACTGTGAAATAAGATAATGTGCATGAAATGTTAGCATATTTTTGGCACATAAATAATATTAGCAATTCAATTATTAAAATGTTATTTAGGAAATTGATGTACTTGTCTCTTTCACTTCCGTTGCAAGTAATAAGTGTGTGTGTGTGTGTGTGTGTGTGTGAATGCATAGAGTGAATTATCATGAAAAATTCCAAGGCTGTATCTAGGCATAAGGGGGAAACACTGGTGATCAATTAGTTATGTCTGCCTCATTCAAATGGCAAAGTTCGCGGGGGGGGGGGGGGGGCAGCATCCCACATATTTTCTCTTCCTGTACTCTACTGGAAGTGCCTCACGGGTGTTAATGCATTCCTGCTCTTAATGTATTGATCATGAATGTACCATGCACTGTCGTAGCCATTGTGTATACATTAACAACAAAATAGACACGGCCCTGGCCTTGTGGAGGTTACAGCCTAGTGGAGGAGCCAGGTAATAACAAGTAATCCAGAAAATAGAGCTAGAAGGCAACTAGTGATGGGGGGTGCTATGAATACAACCATCAGATTGTAGCCATAGAGAATTAAAGACAGAGACAGAAGCCTACCTTAGAAAGAGTGGCCGGAGGAGATTTGTCGAGCTAAGACCTGAGCATGAGAATAGAGCTGGGAAGTATGTCCCAGGCAGCTAGCGCAGTCTATGTAAGGACCTGAAGTAGAAGAGACCTGGGCAGTTCAGGAAATTGGGAAGAAGCCCCCTTGGCTGGAGTGTAGTCTGAGAGCAGAGCCAGATGCCGAGGGAGAGGTAGGCAGGAGCCAGCTCACATAAAGCAGTGGTTCCCAAGCTCCAGCACCCAGCACAGTGGAGAGCTCTCGAAAACCCAGGGTGCTGGGCCCACTCCAGCAGTTTCTGATCCAGAAGGTCTGGGGTGGGGCAGGGCCTGGGAGTGTGCATTTCTACACAAGTTCCAGGTGATGCCGATTCTGGTGGTCTGGGGACCACTCTTTGAGAACCCCTGATATAAGGCTATTTCAGGCCATGGTGAGGGGTTCGAATTCGATGTGAGGCATTAGCGGGAAGCCATCAAAGAATGTCAAGAGTCATAGCCTTTAATTACTATTTTATAATGACTCAGAGCATTATGTAGAGAATTAATTAGAAGTTGTCAAGAATAAAAAGGCCGGTACAGAAACTGTCCACAGTGGTAGGCTAGGGCAGTGGCAATGGAGAGAAGCAGCACTCAGGATGTGTTTAAGGAAGCGGACCATCGGGATCTGCCTGACATCATACGTGATGGGTGAGAGAGGAGTGAAGGATGTGGCCGGGGCTTCTGGTTTGAGAAACAGGGACGATAGTTAAGGCATTTACTCAGATGGGGAGACTGGGACAGGAGCATGTTTGGGAAGGAGAGGAAAGGAATTAACTGGCCATGTCTTAGACACATTAAATTTAAAGAACCATTTTGGAAGGCTCAGAACCTCACAGGTACGGAAGCTTCAATGCATGAACTAAAAATGTTTAAGGCAATAGCCTTCTGGTCGGTGCTGAAATGGAAATTAGAAGGGTATTGGGGACCAAGCCTGCATCTCAGTCTTCTCTGTCTGAAAACTAGGAATGCTCGGTAATAAATCTCTACTGCGCTGCAGGAGTAGCATCTGGTGTAAATCACTTTAAGTAGGTCAGACACCTTTGGAAACTAGCTTAGCTCCTGGGCAGCTGGAGGTTAACACTAGATCCAACGTGAAGTGGAAGCTCCTGTGGGGCCAGGGTGCCTTTCTGCCAAGGTCTACCCTAACACAGGCTTTCTAAACTTCGGCACTATTAACGTTTGGGTTGGATAATTCTCTGCCAGGGGAGAGTGGAGAAGGGGTCTGTCCTAAGCATTGTAAATGTTTAACAGCATCTCTGACCTCTGCCTACCAGATGCCAGGAGCACGTGCTCCTCCCATTTATGACAACCAGAAATGTCCCCAGACGTTGCCAAGTGTCCCCCAGGGAGCAAAATCACCTCCAGTTGAGCACTGCTGCCCTACCTTGTGGTACCCCTTGCCACAGACAAACTATATTCCACATTTATTACACCTGGTTGTTTGTGTGTATGTTTCTTTAAATATATCTTTATTGATTTCAGAGAGAGGAAGGGAGATGGAGAGAGAGAGATAGAAACATCAATGATGAGAGAGCTGTCATTGATCGGCTGCCTCCTGCATGACCCCGACTGGGGACTGAGCCCGCAACCCGGGCATGTGCCCTGACCGGGAATCGAACCGAGATCTCCTGGATCCTAGGTGGATGCTCAATGGCTGAGCCACGCCGGCCGGGCAATACACCTGTTTTTAATCCGAGCCTTTCAGAACTTCGAACAGGAGCTTGCAGCAAAGAAACTTTGTTTTGAGGAAGTCACCCACCCCAGAGTCACAGGTGAGCTAATGCTCAAAAACCTGGCTCCCCAATGGTTTCTAGGAGATGGTTATATAGGGGACTGAGTTAGGGTCATGGTCAGGGCTGGGGTCTCTACTGGTTGGTAGGCACTACGGTGGGGGGTAGTTGAGCAGTGAGTGCATCTGGCCCTGACGTCAGCTATGGCATCACTCCATCTGGTTTGGCCACTTTTCTGGGTCTGGAACTGAAACACAGCTGAAGCCTCGATGTTATCTTTAGTTAGATTGAAATTCTGTCTCTGTGGTGAACAGACCCGAGGCTTGGTTTCTAAGATCGTTTAATGCTGACTGGGGCCTCATTGTCCTGAGGGCTTAATGATTAAGGGAGTGGATGTGCAAGGGAGGAGGGAGGTGAGCCAGGGTGCTGCCTGAGGCCAGTACGAACAGAAGGCAAGAAAGGGGAAAAGGTGACATTGAAAAAATGACGTTTCTGAGCTGTTACACTGTTAATGTTTTTGATGAAGGGAACTTTGGGGCACTACCTGCTGCAGGAGAAACCATGGGAGCATCTTCTGACAATCAGGATTAATAATAATAATAATAGCAGCTGCTAATGTTTATATAGAAATATGCCATATCTAAGTATTTCAAAAATATTACAGCCACACTATGACATTGGTAGTATTATTATCAACCCCATTTTACAGATGAGGAAACTGAGCTGTAGAGATTTACCCAAGCTCACACAGATAGTTAAATAACAGCTGGGTTCAGACCCAGGCAATCCCACACCCCCACAGTCCAGCCTCATAACTTCACTGTGTTTCCAAAGGAGGAGGGCATCTGATAGGAGAGACTGGGGCAGGTGGGTGTAAAATGATCTGCCTGGTAAGATGCATCACCTTTCATCCTTAATCATACTTATAAATTTACAAAATCTCTTTGGTAGAAAATTTCCATACTCGTAAGTATTTTAGGAATTGTGATTCCTACTGATGATAAATATTTTATGCAAACATTCCTTTACTCCTCCGTTCCTCCCCTTTCTTTCTGTTTAAAGGAGACAGCTGACTTCACTTTTTTTTTATTTTTTAGCTAACACACATTTAGGTCACAGGTTTTCTTATGTCATGAGGATGCACTTTTACAGGCTTGTAACTTTATTTTTGGTACCCAGAAGCAACTCTGCCACATTTGCCGCCACTTCCAGATGGCAAGGAGGGTCAACACAAACATTTACATGAGTGTGGCAACTGCGGGCAGCTGTGTAATTGCAGGTGTGCCGAGTTCATGTAATTTCGGGAGATGAACGCTCACGCTCTTCCCCCAAACCCCTCCAGGAGCAGGTCGATTGCAGAGGGAAATGCTTTCAGATGAGGGATGTAACACAAGTCATGAGCTGATTCTTTGATTGCTACCTTGGCCCCCCGACAGGTAAGCTCATGACATTTTTCTTCAAAACCTGTTTTGAAATGCGGTTCCTGTAGCTAATAAAATAAGAGTGAAACTCAGTCTGACTGGGCCTTAAGGGCCATCAAGAATGTGATGACAGCCGATACAAGGCTACACCTGACCCCATTTTTACTTTTATAGATTTTGAAATTTCTTTTAAAAGAGCTTCCATCTAGTGGATTTCTCTAAGGAGAGCAGTTTCTTGCATTTATGCATCTAGCATTTGAGAAAAATTTTTTTCATGATGCTCTTGAGAAGATAGAAAATGGTCATCAACACAGCAGTTCCTTCACTCTGCTTTAGATTTTCCTGTTAGTGAGCCTTCCTTCCAGCTCCAGACCATCAAATGGGTTATTGCTGTGATGGGACTTTCCCCTGGGCTAGCTCATTCCTCTCGGATGTGTCAATGATCATGAATATACTAAAAGATATATCTGGTCCTTACCTCATATGCTTATTAACACTTTACACTCGTAATTTAACCCCTTCACTGCCCTCTGACTTACAGGTGAGAAAATGTCACCTGTCTCAGGTCATAGGTGTCGCAGCAGTGAGGCCAGGACTTGAACTTCTCCCTCATTCTTGGGCACCGAATGTCTCCCATGTGCTGCCTCCCTCCTGTGAACACCACACACCAGAGGAAAGACAGTGGCGGGCTGGACTGTCCGTATGCTTCCTGCACGTGTCTGTACAGCATTCCAGGTGCCCAGAGCTTGAGAGGTTAAAACCACCTTAGACATGTCTGAGAAAAGTGTCTGAGGCCCCTCATTCCCTGCACGAGGCCCAGAGGCACCCATCACCATAATGGTTGGCACCAGAAGCATCCTGACCTCCAGAGGCTCCAAGGCTTGTCCCAGCAAGTGCCACAGCAAACTGCCAAAGGGAGCATGGAGATGCCTGGGGCTTGGACAGGCTGGGCCAGGCCAGGTCAGCAGGTGAGCACTCGGGTGTGTTCAGAAGCTGTCATCAAACAATTAACTCTAAGTGCGTATCCCCTGCCAGAACCCATTAGGGCAATCAATATTGGCATCTGCCTTTGCATGCTTACTAAGAGTTGTGCTCCTCAAGCAGTTCTGCAGAAAGTACCTTCAGATATCCCCGAGGGATCTATAAACATCAGGAAATTAAGCCTTCCAACAGCTCTCACTGTAAGGAAACAGAACAGATCAAAGTAGACCTGCTCAAGCTGGGGGGAGGGGGTACAAGGAGAGAGGGCAGGAGAGCACCCCAGCTCTCAGTCTCTCACACCTGCTAACACTGGAAGTGCTGAATACATTTCAATTGCCAAAAAATCCAGAGTTCCTTTGCATGCCCTGCTCTGCCTTAAAACACATGATGTTTCATGAATCAGGCGAGTATGTCAACCCCAGGGAGGAAACTCAGCTAGAAAACCCTTCAGGGAAACATAGTCTCCAGACTCTCCTTTCCTCCCTCTCTTGCTGTCCTGCTTCCTGCCCCGGGGCAGGACTGTGCAGCAGTAAACAGCTTGGGCTTGACTACAATTTCTAGGCAACATGCCTATCTCTGCCCCTTAGTGCTGTCCAGATGCTCATCCCCGTCCCCCTGACAGGGATGGCCTGGCCAACCTATGGATCTTAGGAGTCAGGATCTGGGTTCCTGGCAGGGGCACTGGAGGCTGGGGCTGCTGGCTGAGGACCAGGGTCACAGTCTGTCCCTCACCCAGGCCCCCTTCCCAGGTATAGGCTGGGACCATGTGGCCAGAAAGACTGGTCCATTCAGTCTTCAGATGAGCTGGGGTGGGGTGGGGGGAGGTGGGGGAGGCTGCTAGGGGCACTTGGCAGGCCTCAGGGAAACGCTGGAGGGAGATGTTGATGGAGAGGGTTGCCGTGGGTGTGTTCCAACCCCAACACAGGCGCGTCCGCCTCCGCGATTGCTTCCTATGGAAGACTATGAGCCCCTGCAGAACAATTGTGTTGATGAGAGTGTGTTTACTTGCCAGATGACCAGATTTCTTTTCATTAGTCCACTGAGGTGTGTGCCAGCCAGTTTTCAAGATGAATGGAACCACCCTAAATGCTGCCAGAGGTCAGCTGCTGGCTGTTTCTCGGGTCAGGCAGGTGCGCACTCAAACCATTCATGACAAGTGGTTGCAGCTTGTTTCTCTGCTATAGATTTTTAAGTTGGTAAACATGGGCCCAGTCCCTGTTCCACTCCTAACCAGCTCTGTGATTTTGGCCAGGTCACTTAATTCTTCTGATACTTAGTTTTCACCTATAAGTTTTAAAAATGAAAAGCAAAACACAGCCCCTGGGATGGTGTCTGTTTTAGCTCAGTGTTTTGGAAATGCAAGTCTTCTTATTATGGAGGCAGAGAGTTTGGCACCTGGGTGTGGCTTCTCCACCTGCTTGCTTGAGCTTCTGTTTTCTCACCTGGAAGGTGGGAATAGTTATCCCTTGCTTGCAGGAAAATCAAATTTAATCAGGGAATTTCAATATTCCCCAAAGTTTCTATTTATATGGAAAAGGGTTCTGTGATCAAGTAGGTTTAGGAAACACTGCACTAAAAGTAAACAGGTTTCTTGCCTGACCAGCATGGCTCTGTGGTTGAGCATCAACTTATGAACCAAGAGGTCACGGTTCGATTCCTGGTCAGGGTACATGCCCGGGTTGCAGGCTCGATCCCCAGTCAGGGGCGTGCAGGAGGCAGCCGATCAGTGACTCCCTCTCATCGTTTGTTTCTATCTTTCTCTCCCTCTCCCTTCCTTTCTCTCTGAAATCAATAAAAATATATTTTTTAAAAAAGTAAACAGGTTTCTTTACTATAGAATTTCTCACAGCCTTTTTTTTTTTTTAATCATCATCCGAGGATATTTTTTCCATTGCTTTTCAGAGAGTAGAAGAGAGAGAGACACATCAATTGGTTGCTTCTTGCATGGGCCCTGACTGGGGCTTGAGCCTGCAACCTGAGGTACATGCCCTTGGCCAGAATCAAACCCGGGACCTTTTAGTCTGGGGGCCGACACTCTAACCACTAAGCCAAACCAGCTAGGGCCTCATAGCCTTTTTTATTATGTTTATACACACTAGGAAATTTCTTGAAAAGGGCTAGAATCAACAGCATTTTAGCTCTGATGCCCTTTAAATGGTTTTTAAGTAACATCTAGCCACATGGGAGCAAACTTTGGGGAATGCTAGATAGCACATGTAAAGTTAGCCTCACACCAACAGAGAGTAAGTACTAAGTAAGGGTAATCGCAGCTATTTATGAGAGGCCACTGTGCTGTGGGTGGAGTACAGTGTAAATAACAAATGAGGAAAGCCTCGGCTACCCCTGAGCAGGAACTGCATACATGAACATATTTTCCAGACCTTCTTTAAGGGTCCTGGCCTACGGGTTTATGGAGTTGCTCTGTTCTAATGTGAAAGAAAAACACCCTGCTTCCACAGGTAGGAACCCTTCCACACCCGTATCCACTTGTAAACAACCTGCTCTCTCTCCTGGATTTGAGTCAGGAGCCACCCCACAGTCTGTCCTGTCAACCCCTTTGACAGGTGTCTGGGCCTCTCTTCTGTGACCTTCACAAATCCGTGTTATTTGTCTTGGAATCGTTTGAGCCTGAGTTTGAATTCCCAAACCTCCCATGTGACCCTAGATACATTACTGTGTCCCGGTTTCTCCAACTATAAAACTTGGACCCTACCCACCTCATAAAGATAAAAGTGAGGCGGGGAGGTTAAGTGAGAAACCGTCTGAATAGCAGCACGTTCCTTGGTAGCATGTCCTGTGCACCAGGCTCTGGTGTGAGAGCTAATGTGTAGAAATTCGTTTTATCTTCCTGACGTCCTGTGGGTGAGGTTCTGTTACTACCTCAGATGGGGCACAGAGAGTCCACATAACTCGTCTAAGTGACCATGTACCAGGATGTAAACTCTGGCAGCTGGGTCCCAGATCCACGCTCTTACTACCTCACCTTCCCGCCTTTCCTGTGGAGTACCTGAACAGTGCCTGGCACATAGTAGGTGTGTACTGATGGACATGTTCTCCCTCCAATTCTGTTCCCTCTGTTCATCTGTTATCTCGTATTGTCTTATTATTCAGTGTATTCTCCCCCCCCCATTCTTTCTTGCTTAATAAGGTTTTGTTTAATTGTTTAACACAGAAAGACCACATAGTACCAAGTCCTGCAAGCACATGATACTGTTGTAGGGCTTTGAATAGAATTCCGGGTGGGGGGAGGGCTGGTGATTTCACATCCCTGGGGGGACTGCGGGAAGCCCCCTGTGTGTGGCAGCTCTGTTCCCTAGTGAGTAGCATTGAGACTGAGCATCCCGTCTCTCTGCTGGCACCCTGGGGAACCAGCTGCCACTACAAATTCACACTTGTCATGTTTTTACTGTGTCCTGGAGGCAAGGTCCAGGGAATCCTTGGTCTTGTCTTTTCTCAGCCCAGGTAGGAGCCGGGGGCCATTTGTATGAGTCAGTGCGAAGGAACTCATAACTTGCCCTGATTTATTAGGCCGTTAAGGGCGGGGGCCTTGGGGAACGGTTGCCCTTGATCTTCTGAACAATGCACATACTTTCCAGCTTCTGGGTGGATGATCGAGTCAGAGCATGGAAGTAACTGGTGCAAGGTCATGAACCTGTATTCTTCAGGTGGTTTTCTGGTCTGCAAGGTGACATTGACTCTGCCTCTTCCCTCTCCCAGGTTAAACTGAGCTTCCTTAGGCAGCATGAAAAACCCCATGACTCGTTGATCCCGTTTGGGCTGCTCCAACTCCCTTCTGTTCTAACCAGTTTCACAAGGGGTTAGCAAATTTGAGAGGACCATTAAATAGCAAGAACAACTTAAGAGCCCCGGGCTGGAAGCAAGAACCAGGGTGATTTGCAAGGCTGGGGGCCAGGGCAGTCAGAGATGGACCTCCTCCGCTCCTCCACTAATGGGAGGGTTAGCTTAGCATGGACAGTCCCCAACAATTTCAGCACTTGGTATAGAGATCCCACCTCTTTTTCTGTACTTGGTCCTCTTAAGACTTTGAGATCTGCCCAAAGAGAGGAAATAATAACATATTTGGTTGAGAAAGGCTCTGTACTCAGGCTGCACCCCAGTGGTAGCCTCTGGACCACGTGGTGGGTGAAGGTTTGGACACACCTTGCAAGGTACAGGGGTGACCTAGCTTTTCCCAGAAAGGCTTGGGTGGGTTTTGTTGAATTAACATATCAGGAGTTTCACTGGGGTTAATGTTTTAACCGTTGTGTCAATATGCTCAATGCCGTTCTGTTTGAACATTCCATTTTTAAGGATAAAGCTTTGTTTTTAAATAAAGAAACGGCAGGAGGAGTTACCTGCCATACTGAAAAGTTTGAATTTTATAAACCAAATATATTACATTTGGATCAAAGAGATGTCTAGACTTTGTACCTGAGAGCTTTACAACTTTGCAGTTGTCATCATTTCGAGGTCGGTCTGTTTCGCTCTCTGGGTGCTTCCTGTACTGCGCCGCTTTTGTGATTTGGGAGATTATCTGCTGGTGGGTTTTCCTCAGACCTGCTCTGAGTCAGGTCTTGTTTGGTGCCTTCACCTCCTACGTGGCTGGGAGTGAGGATCCAAGCCAGCCTGCTTGGGCTCACAGCCTGGCTCCTCTAAGTGCTTGTGTTGTGACCTGGGGCAGGGAACTAATCTTCCTCTGCTTCATTCCTCATCTGTGAAATGGGAATGACCCTGGGGCCTGCCTCGGAGGCTGCTGTGAGGGCGTAGTGAGGGAGCTCGCTGGGCCTGGCCCAGAGTAAACACGCAACAGTTAGCTAGTATTGTCACTGTCAGCACCAGCAGTGACACCCCACAGCTGGCCCTGTCTTACCAGCATCTCTATAGTCATAGAACCTCGGAGCTGAAGGAGGACCCAGTGATTCCCAAAGGCTGCATTAGAACCCCCGAGGGGCTTTTAAAAATTAGCTCTTCCCAAGCTGTACCTGTGACCATGAGAATCAGAAGTGGGGTTAACAGGGATCTGGCCTGTTAACAAACAACATAGACGATTGCAATGTGCAGCCAATGATAGAAACCACCTTCTCTTGCTTGGATCCCCTCTCCAACAACACTAGCAAATGGCCTCTATTTGGACACCTCATTGTGCGAGGAGCTCCTACCACCTGAGGCAAGGTATCCCACCTTTGGACACTTCTGGCAATATAAAATTTGACCTAAAGAAGGAATTGGCTGCCTCTGGCTATAAGGAGGCAGAACGGAGTAGAGGAAAGAGAACAAGTTTAGGTCAGGAAGAAATGGGCTTGAATTCCATTGCACGGCTTATTAGCTTATAGCCCTGGGCAGTGACGTTCTAGTTTCTTCTCCCTTTTCTCCTTCAAATGACAGCCTTTCAGCATTTGAACCCAATCTTTCCAGACTTCCCCTGACCTCCCTACATGATAAGACCTTGTTTTCCCTTGTCATGTTAGGCACATACCCAGGCTCTGCCCAGTCATATGCTACAAAGATGCATATGGGGTTCAGGGTCAGGGAATACACTGGGGCTGGCCAGGGCTGGGAGAGTGCACCAGAAAACCAAAGAGTGAGCCAGCAGGTGAGAGGGAACAGACCCTGGCACACCAAATACCGAGCCCTCAATCCCCGGTCATTCAGCTAAGCTGGCCTGGTTCTGGTGCTTTGGGGACTAATCCCTGGCTGTGTCCCTTTGGGCCCGGGACTGGGGTAGATGTCATCGTCTTAGCCACACCTTTGAGGGTGGTGAGGAAAGAACTGGATGGAGTCAGGGCCAACTGTCCCTCCTGTTCACTTTGTCCAGATGCTAAGACCAGAGCTTGCTGGAGGGCTGGTGAAGAGTATGGCCTATGCCCATTTTACCCCTGCCCAGATACTAAGTCCATCCCCATTTTCACAGCCCACCCCCACCCCCGCTCACACTCAGGGTTGGTGTCCGATCCTGATACCATCAATGCCTGGTTCACACCCAGCCCTGCACGTGGTACTTTTAGTCTTGACCCAAGGACTCTTCTGCCGATTGTATGGGTCAAAAAGGGAAATGCAAGGGTTTCAAGACCTGATTTCTGAAGATCCTTATTACCATGTGTCTGGAAAATCTAACCTCTCTGAGCTTCAGTTCCATCATCTATAATAACTGGGATATAAGCACAGTAAGTCCTCGCTTAATGTCAGTGATAGATTCTTAGAAACTGCAAATTTAACCAATTTTACCATAGACTATATTTACAAGAGTTCAGTTCTTACAGCATATTTCTGTATATCAATTAGTCTATGGTAAGGTTGGTTTACTTCTGTTGTTTCGCTAAAAGTTGCAGTTTCCAAGAACCTATCAAGAATGTTAAGTGAGGACTTTGCTGTAGTACGTCCCTCATAGGATTGCAGGAAGGATGAGCTGGCACAGTGCATACAAACAGTGCGTGGGAAGTGATTGATGTGTGCCAGCTTCATGGAAGCAGGGGGTGCACCTGGGAATTATTGATTGCTCACCCAGCCACCATCACCTGCAAGAGACGATGGAGGGCCGTAGCTGCCCCTCGCTCCACCTCTCCAGTCCCTTGCGCAGGACCCTGGGTTCAAATGAAAACAGGGACTGGGCCTAAATTTACTAATTTAACAACCTATATCAGAGAAACAGGCTGCAAACACTTGTCATGAATGGTTTGAGTGCGCACCTGCCTGACCCGAGAAACAGCCAGCAGCTGACCTCTGGCAGCATTTAGGGCGGTTCCATTCATCTTGACAGCTGGCTGGCACACACCTCAGTGGACTAATGAAAAGAAATCTGGTCATCTGGCAAGTAAACTTACTCTCATCAACACGATTGTTCTGCAGGGGCTCATAGTCTTCCATAGGAAGCAATCGCGGAGGCGGACGCGCCTGTGTTGGGGTTGGAACACACCCACGGCAACCCTCTCCATCAACATCTCCCTCCAGCGTTTCCCTGAGGCCTGCCAAGTGCCCCTAGCAGCCTCCCCCACCTCCCCCCACCCCACCCCAGCTCATCTGAAGACTGAATGGACCAGTCTTTCTGGCCACATGGTCCCAGCCTATACCTGGGAAGGGGGCCTGGGTGAGGGACAGACTGTGACCCTGGTCCTCAGCCAGCAGCCCCAGCCTCCAGTGCCCCTGCCAGGAACCCAGATCCTGACTCCTAAGATCCATAGGTTGGCCAGGCCATCCCTGTCAGGGGGACGGGGATGAGCATCTGGACAGCACTAAGGGGCAGAGATAGGCATGTTGCCTAGAAATTGTGGTCAAGCCCAAGCTGTTTACTGCTGCACAGTCCTGCCCCGGGGCAGGAAGCAGGACAGCAAGAGAGGGAGGAAAGGAGAGTCTGGAGACTGTTTCCCTGAAGGGTTTTCTAGCTGAGTTTCCTCCCTGGGGTTGACATACTTGCCTGATTCATGAAACATCATGTGTTTTAAGGCAGAGCAGGGCATCCAAAGGAACTCTGGATTTTTTGCAATTGAAATGTATTCAGCACTTCCACTGTCAGGCCTGAGCTGGGCAGTGTGAGGTGCCAACATGGTAAAGAGGGTGGGACAGGACTGAGCAGAGGTTTTGAAACTGCATTCTGCAGGCGTCAGAGGTGCCTAAAGGGCCGAGATGGAGTCTGTGGGGGTGAGAGGCTGAGAATGGGCTGCTCTCCTGCCCTCTCTCTCCTTACTCCCTCCCCTCCAGCTTGAGCAGGCCGACTTTGATCTGCTGTTTCCTTGCAGTGAGAGCTGTTGGGAGGCTTACTTTCTTGATGTTTATAAATCCCTTGGCCAGTCCTGTTCTAAGGCAAATGTGGAATTTGAATTTCACAGAAGAAATGTGTACATTTTGGAGAACATTACTTCCTTTCTTGAACTTTTATAGGTTACAGTTCAGTGTTTCATGAAGTTTCAATTTCCCGTAGAAAATATGGTCCAACCATCTGCACGAGCATCACCTGGGAGCTTATTAGAAATGCAAACCTTGGAACACCCTCACCTCCAACATGCTGAAACTCGGCGCAGCCCAGCATCTGTTTTAACAGGCATCCAGGTGCTTCTGGCGGCTCCTGTTTGAGAATGTTGGTCTGGGTGTCAGCGGGGTCCCTCTCCCCGTTCCCCCTCCTCCCACCCTTGGCAGTTTCCAGATCCAGATGACCAGGCCCCTGTCTCTAGTCATATATTTGTAGCATTTCCACAGTTTGAAGACAGCTCCTGGGAGAATGATTTATTTTCTCGTCAGTTCATGCCAACAGCAGGTGGGATCTAAATCCAAGCCTGTACTAGAGAGGAGTCAGGGAACAAACATCTGTTTGGATGTTCAAGCCACCAGCTCATTAGGCTTTTTCCTCTTGTGAAGCTTCCTTACTGATCTCCTGACCAATAATAGTCATATCTCTGATGGGTAATGAGAACAGCAAATATTTATCAAGCTCTGCCTATGTTGGTAAGTGCTTTTCCCCCCATTTAATCCTCATAATAACCCAATGAGGTTAGGTGCTATTAATGTCACCCCCATGTCCTGCTGAGCCCTAGTCCCAGAGTCAGATTCATTGCCTCTGGGCAGGGGATTGGGAATTTGCATTTCTAACAATTTCCCAGATAGGGTGGCACTGCTGGTCCAGGGACCAAACTTTAAGCATCACTGCTGTAGACCACTGCTTCCCACCCAGGGCTGCACATTAGTACCCCCTGGAGAATTTCAGATTCAATTGCTCCACTGTGGGACATTGCCATGCTTTTGCTTTTATATATATGCTCCCCAGATAATTCTAATGTATGGCCGGGGCTGAGAACCTCTGCTAAACTCGAAGGAAGACTACTAACTGCTGTTTACAGCTTAGTTCTTGACGCAACTATCAGTGCTTCTCCAACTGAGGGGTTCACACCAAAGGGTTCAGTGCTGTGCCAGGGAGAACCGACACTGCAGGGTAATAGAGCCCACTCGTTTCATTTCAAGATTAAGGGAAATGTTAATATTCTCTGTACAGCAAACAAATCCATGGAGTAAAGTGAGAAATGTGCATAACTGTTCATATAAACCATGGGGTTCAACAACTCCTGAGAATCTAACCAAGGAAAATTGTCAGAGAGTAATTTAACAGCCAAAGATATGCTCAAGGAGAGTTATCCAAATGTTGTTTTTGTCTTGATAGTTTTTAAATCTGTGTAATGGGTATATGACAATTTATTGTTCAAAGAATATTTAATACGTGTGATATTATAAGTGCAAAAAGAATACAAACTGAATTTATAATATGATTCTAATGTTAACTGTATACAACATACGTGAGCAAAGTAAATAGACTGGAAGGTAGCACCCCAAAATATTGCCAGTGGGTATTTCTTGGTGAGGTTGCGAGTGATAAGGATATTTATACTTAACAGCATTTTTTAATTTTTAAAAACATTTCTTTTATGATTAGACCAAAAGAATTTAGGCAGTCACCTACTTTTATAAATATATGTTCCCAAATACCTATCTGAAATACAAACCATAGGTCTATAGGTTAGAAGTTTTTTCAGAGAACTGGAAGGCATTTAAAAATTGCTAATTACCATCCCTAAGTGTGCTAATGCCTTTGAGCCCAGGAATGTGAGAACCTTTGTAGGACCCTAGGAGAGGTGGTGCTGGGCAGGGGCACAGGGCCTCTGCAGGTTGGTCCCCTGAGCTCCCAGGAGCCTCTCAGGATGCACGCAGAGGGGTGGGTGGGCCTTTATTCTCTGCTCCAGTGAGTACAGCTGGCCCATGGTGCTTCTGTGTGACATCACCCAGGCATCAGTGTAGTTAGTTGATGCAGAACAGACCAAATGTGCCATACTAAGGGGGTATGGCAATGTCCAGGTACACTGTGCAAATATGCAGGTGGTAAGGAAGTCAACTGGTGTAACTTCAAGACCACCTATGCATGTTAACAAAGAAAAGGCATAGGGAGAAAACTCCTGTGTTGCAAAACACCGAGTCCATTTGTCTTCGGCACCCCTGGAGTCTTCCGTCACTGCTCCCCCTGGGGTTGCCTTCAGAAAACAAGCAAATGGTGCCTTCTGTGCAGTTTGTTACATGGAGCACTAGAAAAGCTACCCCATTACAGTGCTCACAGGGGCTTGGAAGGAAGAAGGAATCTGAAAGTATTGTACTCAGGAATAGTGGTACTAGGGTATTTTCCAGTAGGTATTTTCTATGCAACCAAGCCTCACCTGGTTCTTATAAAACAACACCACCTGCTTCCACAACAGCTGGGGCTGATGGTCTCAGCTAGAGGAGCAGACCATTCTGGGATGGCATCTTCTCCTTGAAGGGCAGAAGCCCTGCCCGAGGAAGGGCACCTGGCCAGAAGTGCCTACCGTTGACTGCAATCAAATTTACAACCACACGCAACATTTTCTTTAAAGGGTCCAGGCTGGCGAAATAAATGAATGAAATGATTGGGCTGCCAGGTGAGTGTAGCATCTCCCATTTACAGGGAGCAGGCATCACTCAGCTGTTGCCAGGGGGAAATTTCGGTCCAGTTGTGCCAGGTCTTCCAAGTTTTTCCAAGAGAAGTCAGAATTCTTGATCTTTGAATTACAGTTCCCAATGTCTGAATGTTGGCAGCTATTCAGAAATACTATGTAGTCTGAGAAAAACATGCTGCTGGCAGACGATGGCCTGCAGCCCTCACCTCAAGTCCTAGAGAGGCAGTTGCTTTAGTCGCCTGTGTCTCCCCACGCCTCTTCCCACCCCCTCCACCAAGCTCCAGAAGAAACTTTCCTAAACTCCCAGGCTCTTCTCAAAAGTCAGGTTTCACTGAAAACCTTAAAATTGGCTAATGGTCTCAGTAATTTATTTCAGTTGAGGATTTTTAAAACTACAGGCATACCTCTTTATATTGCGTTTCACTTTATTGCACTTCACAGGCATTGCATTTTTTTTTTTCAAAATGAAGGCAAGGCCCTCTGCCTTCAAAAAGATTATGACCTGCTTTATTTCCATACTCACTTTATTAGGGTGGCCTGGAACCGAGCTGGCAACATCTCTGATGTATGCTTATTGAGAGGCACTTTCTTGAAGATGAAGTTAATATAAAAAATAATTTTAAAGGAACTGTGTTGGTGTTTAAGGGTAGAGGGTAGAGAAATGTTTGCCTCGGCGGGGGACGGATCTGGGTTGAAATTTCAGTTCCTCATCTATCACCTGTATCACTTGGGCAGGTGACTCAACCTCACGTAGCTTCCCATTTCTCATCTGCAAGGTGGGAGGGAGGGTGCAGGTGTAATGGAACCTCAGGAACACACACACTCACACAAGCACACACACAAGACAACTCCTGGGTTTGCTGGTTTAGGAAAATGAGTGATATTTTAATATGTGGTACCATTAAGTGCTCAGGAAATGTTTAGTTTCTCTTAGGAACGAATGTAATTGAAACTTACTTGCAAATGTTGTAAAATGAGCCTTGTAAAGCTTTTACGAATTTAATATTAGAATTTTAAAAGTCCACCTTCTTCAGAAGTCCCATTGTAGTAAATAGTGTTACAGTTGAGATGGGAGGAAAGGGGGAAACAGAAAGAGTGAGGGGCTGAACCTCAGGGATGTCTGTACCGGGAGGGGGGGCGGTCCTAGGATCAACTTTTAGTGCCCAAGTTCACTTACGTTTAAGATGACCTTATGATTTATCAGTACAGTTTAACTCCTTTGCTTATTGCTGAATCTCTTGTGTCTAGCACATTACAAAATAAATAAATGTTGGCTAGTTATTTAAATTAGTTAATGAGCAAATAAAAAGTGTATAGTGGGAGTGTTATCTAGCGAGGGTAACTCCTGGCTGGACAGCTCTGATCTGACTACGCTGCATATCGGAGAATGCGGCTTCCCAGGTGTGGAACCTTCAGGGTCACCGGGATGGACCTGCCCTCAGAAGGGCCCTGTGCTTGGCTTAGTACTCTGCTGTTACCATCTTGAGATTCTTAATAATTTTTGAACACAAAATGTAGCAAAAGATGTAGCGAGTCCTCATCAGAGAGTTTCATCAGTAAACATAGAAATGTCAGTGCTTAAACCAAAGGGTACAAACCCATGACCCCTGGACCCGATCAAATATTTTTGGTCCAGAGAGTGGTTATTTTTAATATAAATAAACATTTTATTTAAAATAGTTTTAGATTTACCCAAAAGTTGAAAACATAATACAGAGAGTTCCCATATATCCCTCACCCAGTTTCCAGCATCTCACATTACATTCATATTTACATTTATGATACATTTGTCATAACTAAGGAACTAACCTCAGTACATTACTCTTAACTAAACACGCAATATTCAGATTTCACCGCATTTTCCCTAATGCCCCTTTTCTATTCCTGGATTCCATCCAGGATACCACATTCCGTTTAGTAGTCATATCTCCTTAGGCTTTTCTGGGCGATGACATTTTCTCAAACTTTCCTTATTTTTATGACTTTGACAATTTTGAGGAGTACTTGTCAGATAGTTTGTAGAATGCCCCTCAATTTGGGTTTGTTTCATGTTTTTCTCATTGCTTATGGGAGGAAGACCACAGAGGTGGAGTAACGTTTTCATCACATGCTATCAGATGCATAAGCCGTGAACATGACTGATCACTGAGGTGGTTGACCTTGATCCCCTGGTCTACAGTGCAGCTTTCTCCAGTCTCTTCTCCCTGCCTCCCTTTCCATGCTGACCTCTTTGGAAGCAAGTCTCCCAGCGTCCCCCACGGCCAAGGACAGGGAAGGGAGTCTCACCTCCCTCCTTTCCAGCCCTGCCGAGGGCTCCAGGCCGTCTTGTACATTTCCTACCCCAGCCCTAGAATCAGCCATTTCTCCAAGGAGCCGAGATTCCCTTATCGAAGAGTGGCACTAGAAACTAAGATCTGGGTGCTGCACATGCTCATTGCTACCAGGGTGTATTTTATTTATTTTATTTTTAAAATTTACATTAAGTTATCATCTTATGGAGAGTCAGCTTTTCTAAGCTGAGTTAACTATGCATAAAAATAAATAATGTTAATAAACAAAATGCTTTAAAATTTTTTCTTAATGTTTTTGAATTAACAACTTTTAACTAGGAAGAGATTTCACATTAGAATCTAGACTTCTGGACTCTCTTGAAAGACCAGAAGGTCCCACAATCCTGGACCCATATTCCTGCTGGACAGTAATCAGCAAAGGCTAAGAGGTTCTTTTCCTTCCCTGCATAAAGCACTCTCCAGGTTGTCCCAGCCCGCACCACTCCCTATTGTCTTACACCCAGCTTACCTGACTCTTTTATGTTCCCTTGTGACCCTCGAAGGCATTTGAATATGTGAGTCCTGATTCAGACTGTATTTAAGTAGGTAAATTGCAGATACAGTAGTTCCCCCTTATTGGTGGTTTCCCTTTCCACAGTCTCAGTTACCTGGGATCAACTGAGGTGTGAAAATATTAAATGGAAAATCCCAGAAGTAAATAATTTATAGGTTTTGAATTGTGTGTACTTCTGAGTAGCGTGATGAAATCTCATGTTTCCCACTCTGTCCCGCGTGGGATGTGAGTCATCCCGTCACCCAGCAAATCCACACTGTATATGCCCCTCGCCTGTTAGTCACTTAGTAGCCATCTCAGGTATCAAATCAGTTGTCAGAGAGAGAGAGAGAGAGACCACATTTACATAACTTTCATTACAGTACATTGTTCTAATCCTATTTTATTAGTGGCTATTGTTGTTAATCTCTTACTGTGCCTTATAAATTAAACTTTATTATAGGTTTGTATTAATAGAGAAAAACATAGGATATATAGGGTTTGGTATTAGTCGCGGTTTTAGGCATCCACTGGGGGTCTTGGAACGTATCCCAAGGATAAGGGGGAACTACTGTACACAGCTTAGTCTGTGAATTTAGCTCTACTTGGACCCAGAAGTGCACCAGCGAGAGGATCTTAGCTCTGGAGGGCTGGGGTATTATATGCCAGTTGGGAGGATCCAGAGGTGATGATGGAGACACATGTATGAGACCATGGAGGGTCCTGCTGGGTTTAATGGCTCTGGTTTTACCTTGAAACAGTAGGAAGCTGCTTTAGAATTTTGTGCAGAAAGACAAATGTTCTGGTTACATTTGCATGTAGGAAGATCTTCGACCTGCAGGTGGAGATTGGAGAGATCCCAGAGTAGAGGAAGGGAGCTCAGTTAAGGGGGAGCTACAGCCAGCCAGGCAGGAGGTGACCATAGCTTGAGCTAGGGAAGTGGCAGGGGAGTTGGAGAGAAGTTTACGGATTAGAAACTATTCAGGCAAGACTTGGTATTAATGGCCCTTCAGATAATGGAAGAAATATTTTGCTGGTGAATAAAGAAAAGTGTGGTTTATTAAGATGCTCACTATATATCATCCACAACAAGGAGGCTGAGTCATTTTCAAATGACTGGGGCTTGTGATCAAGGTCCTGGTCCTCTGCCTGTTCCTCCAGTACCAATGAAGCTCCTTGAGATCAAGTTCTCAGCTCACACCGCCTCGTTTGCCCGTTTGATTTTCAGCAACCTCGGCAGGTCTGAGTTAGCTAGAGTTTGTTCCTATGGCTTTTATTGTCAATCCATAGCGAATGCATTCCTTTCTCAGGTCTTCTTGGGTCTGTCTTGATCTACCGCCACCCCTGGGCGATGACAGCAGAGGGTGAAGGCGCCCTCCTGGAGATGGGGACACAGATCAGAGCAGCCTCGTGGCAGAGAAGTGGCACTGGGAAAGGAGGAAGTGTGACAACAGGCACACCGCGCTTTCAGGCGCGCCTTTGGGTGGCCGATACAGCACTTCCCCCGGCCCGCAAGTGGCACGTCAGAAAGAATTAATCTGTTGAGAACAGATCATCACATGCTAGTGTATTTTCCTTTCTTTTGGTCCAACATATGATAACAGGCCGGGGGGAGCCCAGGGGGCGCTGGGGCAGGGCAGAGGGAGGTGGGGACTAGAGCAGTAGCCAGTTTACTTCTAACCGTTTGCAGCTGTCCGCTTGTTCGGGGTCTTTTTCTAGGCAGAGGAACAAAGTCTTGCTCCGCGGGGTTGTTTTCCTTGGCGTGGTGAACAGACACTTTCTTGAGGAGCGCGCTGAGATAACACAAAACATCTGCTGGGAGGCTCAGCAAGAGCATGAGGCTGCTTTAGATAAACACGTTTCACCGGAGGCGGGAGGATGTGCGGGAGCGGGCAAGACGGTAAACTTAGGAGGGGCGTGTGTGTTTTTAAGAAACAGCTCTGTGTTATTAGCCGGTTGGGGTTTTTTTTCCTGGTGATCCGACTGCATTTTGTTTTGCAAGTATTTTGGAAATGGTATGTCCTCGGCCACGCTGCCAGAGGTCTGTTTTCTTTTCCCACGTGGGTGGGATGTTGTTTTTACTCATGAGCTCTTGTGAGTAATTTTTACGACTTGTAGAGGGATTTTCACACGTGCACTCTGTTGCTGGACTCCGAAGACAAAAGGGGCAGCGCAACTGCTCCCAACATGAGGAACAGTGTTAAGGAGAAGTGGGGATGATTTTGGTTGTTGTAAACATGCCATGGGGGGGTCCCAAGAGGATTGACCAGGGCCTTAGGGTTCACCTGGTGTCATGTGGAAACTGCTTGAGCAGCTCACAGGATGTTCCCGTGCATCACATTGGCTCCAAATCTACTTTCCAGGAGACAGTTCGAGGGGTGGAGAAAGGTGGCTTCACTTGCCCTGTTCATTCGCCCCCCCCCCCCCCCCCCGGGGCTTTGAGAAGGGGGAGCCGTCTTTAGAACAATAGTAACAACGCTGCCAGTTACTGAGGCCTTCTGGGTGCCTGGGGCACTGTGCTTCCTATGTGATCCTCACAACCTCCCAGGATTGGGTAGTACTATCCCCATTCCTCAGATAAGGAAACCCTGCCTTTAATTTAATTTTTATTGATTGATTTGTTTTTTTAGAGAGAGGGGAAGGGAGAGAGAGAAGCATCGATTTGTTGTTCCACTCGTTTATGCGTTCATTGCCCTGACCTGGGATGGAACCCATCACCTTGGTGTATGGATGGGGAGGATGCTCTAACCAGCTGAGCCACCTGGCCAGGGTGACAGCCTTTGAGACGTGAGCAAACTTCCTCAAGGGTGAGTGCAGGGAAGGTACACAGCTGCAAGGAGAGCCCGAGCGTGACTGGCTCCAGAGCCAGACGCTTAACCACTGTCCTCACCCTGATGACATATGTTTGGGGAAGTAACCAAACCTCCCTTTTCTACTTTCGTATTTAACAAGTTCTGCTTCCCCAGTTCTGCCAGGTGGATTGGGTGACATAAATGGAGCTGTGAGAGCCCTGTCAGGTGTCCTGGCCTAGTGGAAGCTACAGGGGCTCTGGAGTCATACAGACATGAATTCAGATCCCTCTGCACCACAAACTCGCTCTGTAAGTCAGGAGCCAGCCAGCCAGCCCCTTGGCCTTTCTGAGCTTTGATCTTGGGAAAGCGAATGGTGTGGGAGCTCCACTCTGAATCCAGCAGACCGCAGTATTTATTACACAGCCACCCTGCTCCCGGCTCCATGCTGAGCACCCAGGCTCCATCCTCGAGGAGCCTGCTGCAGCCCAGTCCTCTGGCAGCTCCAGTCCTCAGGGGGTGGCCAACCTGAGACCCACAGATAAGTGTGGAGTCACCATCTGGGATCTGTGCTCAGGGAAGTTTCCAGAGCAGACAGCGGACACAGGGAACCTGAATCTAGGAATGAGGGGAGGCTTTGAGCTGAGCTCTTGGAAAAGGAGGTATGAACTAGGGATATGATGAGGTGGAGTGTCTGCCAGCTGCTGTGGACCTGGGCTGTTTGGGGATGGTTCTCTGGCATCCCT
Organism: Miniopterus schreibersii; assembly: GCF_964146895.1. Classification (NCBI taxonomy): domain Eukaryota; kingdom Metazoa; phylum Chordata; class Mammalia; order Chiroptera; family Miniopteridae; genus Miniopterus; species Miniopterus schreibersii. The sequence goes on along the minus strand of NC_138111.1, from coordinate 60,927,334 downwards.
GCAGACAACCTCTTAGTCCTTGCTCTCCACACATCTATAGCCCAGGTTCCGCCCAGCATGATCACAAACCAGAGTAGCATCCCCAAGCTTTAAGCTTCGGGGGTTCTCTTCAGAAGGAGCTATGGCCTGCTCAGACACTGCCACCTGGGCCTTGTTTGACTTTGGGACCTGAGTCTCAGTCTGTGGCCTACCATCCAGAGCATTTCTGCATTCTCTGAGGGCTTTTCCCCTCCATGGCCTCCCTAACAGAACAGAAAGCATGCAAGCCAATAGGCAACCTACTTTCAGGAGTGCTCAGAATGGGACATCCGAGGGCTTGGGGAAGGGAAGGGAGAGAAAGGGAAAGAAAGAAAATGCACTGAAGTTCAGACATCACTGGAATTTTTATTAAATTTTGTTTGGGAGAAAAGAGATTTACTGAGTCACAGATGAAAGGCAAATCGGCATGGGGCCCCAGGAAAATTATTATATCCCATGCTCGATTTAGCTCTCACACTGACTGTGGCCGGGAGATCAGAAAGTTGTGGTTAGACACATTCATAAACCCTACGCACTCTCAGATGCTGGTTGCCAGCTGAGCACCAGAGGGAGAGCCCTGGAGCTGCCTTGTCAGGCCTTTGAGAGAGACTCCAGGCCCCACAGGCTCACCTCCTTGGCCGGCTTCACCCCAGCTGTCTGGTCTGTCTCCCCCTTGGCCCCATCACCCCGCAAACCGTAGTCGTGCTTGGAGTCTCATTGTTGAGCAAATTCCTGCTAAGACCGCACACGAGTGATCAGTTTGGGATTCTGACTGCTGCCCAGGCCTCTTGCCTCTGCTCACTGGAATCTGAGCTCAGCCTGGCCCTGTTCTAGGCCCACTAACTCCATTTCAGTACCAACCCATTTGCAAAGACCAAGGCCCCTCCATAACCCAAGGCCATCCAGGTCCAAGGCTGTCCTGGATGTCTGTCACCCAGATGTCTATCACCTCTTTGTGCACACTCATCTGGACATATTTTCTCATCTTGAGCCCACTTCTTGGAGTCTGAAATTTCCCTGCTGGAATCTGAGAGCCATAGGATGTGGCTGAGGGTGGGATAGAGAAAGGGGATGCTCGGGGATCAGTTCATGCTTGCAGATCGCTTCGAACCTTCTGATCAAAGGTGGTTTTCTGTGTCATCAGTACATATCTGTCTGGGATTATTGTGGGATGGTTTGTGTGGGTTACCTGCTGTAAGACTAGTCAAAGTTTAACTCCAAATTCTTCAAATATGCAACCTATTAAGACTGCTGGTTAATATTGTCTGGCATTAACTTTCTCATTAAGTACAATGACTGAAAATTAACTATCGCCATTTGAAAAAAAGGCAAAGGAGGGAAGTTTTCATGATAAAAAGAGGAGTTTCAGATTCTTTCTTCCCACACCCTAAGCTGGATCACAGTGTTCTTATCACAGAGCCCTCCTCCCTTCTCACCAGAGCCATGTGCAGCCAGCCATGCCAGGACCGCATCAAGACCCTGGCAGAAAGCTTTCCCTCCTGTAGTCATTTTCCTCCCCCAAATGGGAGATGATGGATTCACATCTTGACTAAATAAGATCACTGCTCTTTTATGATTCACTTTGATAGATGAGTATTCGCCACCTAGCCCTGTGCCAGGTGCTTTTAAAGGTAGAAAAGTATAAACAGTCCCTCTGTTCAGGGAACTTAAAGTAATACAAGACATAAGTAGGAGAAACTTGGAGAAAGTAATACGAGGCCGAATATAACCCCATACTTAATTGAGCAGCTGCCACTCTTAAGTTCTGTGCAAGTTCAGAATTGATGTATTGATACCAAGACTGCCGTCCCGAAAATAAATATGCAGGAGGAATCTACTTCCAGCGTATGTTACAGAGAACATTTGGCCTCCATGGGATGCTAAAACCAACAGTTCACAAAAGAGTGCTTGCTATCAATAGCAAGGCATTACTGAAGCCTTCTATGTGTGTATTTAATCCTCACAGCAACCTCCTGAGCTACAGGTAACATTAACATCCCTGTTTCTTTCCAGATGGGGAAACTGAGGCCTAGAGACACTAAGCTATTTGCATATGGCTATACTGTTAATAGGTAGTAGAGCCAGAAATGAAACCTGAGAAGTCTGATTACAGATTCTGTGTTTTATATCAATAGATACTATGGGGGAAAGGAGGTTCCAGAGTTAAATCGGACTTTTTGCTTCAGGAATTCTCATATCCTTTACTGTGTTCAGGAATACTATAAACCTCTATGAAAGCAGCGTCTTTGCTAATATATTTGACCTCATGACCTTTTTTTAGCCAAGGATCTCCTAAGACTAGTGATTTTTGAAATATATCTAAAGTGGAGGGTCTATAGTATCTTATGTACTGGACAGAAGGAGGGGGTGGATACGGTCCTGAACTAGGTCAGGGGTGCCCTGTGGACCACACAGACTGCTCTTGGCCCAGACCAGACCAGGGCTTAGCAGTGAGCCCTGGGCTTCCTAAGGTTCAGGTTGTTGTTTGTAACTAGCCCAGTGTCCATTGGAAATGATTCACTCACCTTTTATTCTTCCTACTGCTAGACTATATTCATTTAAAACAAACAGATGGACATTACTTGCTTCTTCTACAAGCCAGGGCTGAACTAAGTGCAGGTGAAAAGTGGCCGTCTCAGCAGTGAGGTTCCCCACTACCACGGAGCCTCTAGTAACAGATGTGGGAGGAAGAGCCTGAGTCTGCTCTGCCTCCTTTTAGCTGTGGGGCCAGGGACAGACATTTTATCTGAGCTAAGACTCAGCTACATTAATAATAATAATAATAACACCTCCGCTCAGGGCGTCACTGGGGACTGAATGACATCAGACCTACACATCTCAGGCCTCACTCAGGGTTTACTTTTCTGTGGCTAATTAATTGTGATTGGATACTTCTTAGTGGCAATACCTCTCATGTCAGTCAGTTTTTGTGATCTGGCCCTTCTGGAGCTTGTCAGGGATGGGAGCGGATCAGCAGGGCTGAGTCTTGCCCTGTCTTGCCAGTTACACAAGGTGAGGATTCCAGAGTCCACCAAAGGGTTGCCATCCAGTTCTCTACATCCAGAAGGAAGGTCTCTCCCACTCCCCACCTTCTGAAGGTTTATTGAAAACACACACACACACACACACACACACACACACATCTGAATACCTAGAAGGCAGAAGATTGAGAAAAAGGTTAATATGGTGTATAAATTATATAATTGGTCCCTGAACCATCAATAATATTGAATGAATTTCCCAAATGCCATGTAACTTTCTTGTCCTTAACTGCATGCTCTGTGAGCTGAGATTTTATCTCTGGCTTAGCAGTGAGCCCTGGGCTTCCTAAGGTGCCCAGCCCAAGACTTCTCAGCCTCCAGAGCTGGCCTGGAGGCACACTGAGCCATTTGCAGTGTTCAATTACATGTAAGGGAGACAATGGTGAAAGAGTTAGGCCCAACTTAGCAGCCAGAGCAAAGAGATTCCGAGCCTGAGATCCTACCTACTCGAGGAGATCAGGTGGGAAATAACAAAAGTAGAACTTAGACCCAAAGTTGCCACCAAGTGCCAGGCATCGTACACACACTATTTTAAGAAAACTGCCGAATAAATGTTTTTCTCCATAATGAAGTAGACTGATGACGTAATTTGCCTAGAAAACTATTAAGTTGTAGAGCGAGGATTTTTAACTAGGTCTTCAGACTTCAAAACCAACTCCTTTCGCCCTGGCCAGTGTTCTCATTGGTTAGAGCATTGGCCTGCATACCAAAGGGTCATGAGTTAGATTCTGGTCAAGGGCATGCACCCGGTTCACAGTTCAATCCCCAACCCCAATCAAGGCGCATCCAGGAGGCGACCAATCAATGTGTTTTTCTCACATCTCTCTCTCTTTCTGTCCCTCTCTTCCTCCCTTCCACTCTCTCTAAAAATCAATGGAAAAAATACTCTCGGTAAGGATTAACAAAAAAACCCAAAAAAACAACTATCGACAACTCTAAAGATAATTCCCATAGCCTAAAGGGGAGAGGCGAGAGCAAACCAAGGTCAAACCAAGGGCAAGGCCAGAGACCAGATGTGGAGTGGAAGGCGGAGAGAGCCAAGAGCTCAGAGCTTCTCAGAGGTAGGGATGCTAGTCTGTTTTTTCATCTGTGAGATGGGAACGATAATAGTATCTGTCTTCAAGGGTTGTTCAAGGATTCAGTCAGGTAATCCAAGCAAAGCACTTGGCACAGTCCCTGGAACACAGTAAGTGCTCAGTAAATGTTCGCTCTTACTCTGTGTCTCAGATCCATGGTCTTAAGGCGTGAACAGAGAAAACTCATTTCTCCTTGGGGACACTGAAGGTGGTATTAGCTGACCTCCATCACCTTGGTTCTGTGGCTCCCTCCGGTGTGGGCATTTTTCACCCTTCTCTCCCTTTTCTTGTCTTAAATTGTATTTTCATGCCACCAAAGAGCAACCTTTAGATGCCTCGTTGTGCTTAGCAATGGAGCTATGCCTCTATCCCTGACAGAGAGAGAGGCACACTCCAAACACAGCCAGATCTCTCGGATTTTAGAGGCAAGCTAAGCTGACTTAGTCCAAATCCCAGCCCTGCCACTAGCTAAGTGGCCTGGAGCGAGTACATCCACGTCCCAGAGCCCCAGTGCTCTTCATCTGTGACACAGGAGGACAGTCTGCTTCACAGGCAGGCTGGAAGGTGACATATGTCCACCCCGGCACTGTCACTGTGTGGCTACAGGACGCCCCTTCTGACAGAACACTCTTGTCTTCGAGGGGATCTATCCTCTTTGGGACTCGAGCTGCTTAGAAGACTCCAGACCCCCTTCCAGCCTGCAGCAGGGATTTTCCCCACCCCCACCCCTCCAACAGAGGAAACAGCCCATAACTCTTTGAGGGGCTGCCCTCCACCTCCTCCCCAGCTTTACCGCCTCCCTGCCCCCAAATCCCAGCATCTGTTGCCGAGACAGTCAGCTGCCAAGCTATGCCCAAGTCTCTCCTGGGTTCACTTGATACGTTTCCACTTTGTTTTTAAAGAAAAGCCTGTATCAGTGCAGGGCCCTGGGGAGGCAGATCCTGCCTCTGCCAACTGCCAGCCGTGTGCCATCTCTCATCTTGCCCTGGGAGTCCCAGGTGATCCCGTTTCAGAGCGTCTCTTACCAGACAGCTGCCACTGGGAGCCTGTGGGGGCACAGAAGCAAGCCCTAGGCTCTGTGGGACCAGGGACACGCCTTGAGCACAGCTCTGCAGCGCTGTTGAAAGGCCCGTGGTCATGTCTCCCTTTCTCGATAAGGGTATTTTCCTTTTAACAACAGCTAGTGCTGTAGACCTGGCCTTTCTGAGAGAAGGGGGCCATTCCCTCTCAGTGAGCTCTAACCCTGTCCTAGGCACTGTAGGAGGATTTTACTTGCGTTAACGCCCGCCTAGCCACGCAAGGCCTTGTCATGACCCCTTGTTACAGGCGGGAAACGAGTTGCACAGGTACCTCTTCTAATCCTCACAGCCATCGGAATTTTTATCCGCATCCTACATATAGAAAATCTGAAGGTCAGAGAGGTCAAGTACAGCTTGAAAAGGAACAGAGCAGGAATTCAAAGTGTGTTTCACTTAGAAATCCGTAACGTGTCATCACCTAAGGACAGTGTAAATAACAGGGGCTTAAGCAGGGCTTGAAAGGGAGAGAGGAAGTAGGCTTGGGAATTGCTGTTTGCTGCTTGACCAAGCCGGGAGCAGCTGCCCTCAGAAGGGGAACTGGGGCGCCCGTCCGACCATGCACCCATCTGTGTTATCAGAAACAGAGCCCTCCCTCTTACCCTCCTCAAGCGATGAAGTGGTAATCAATACAGTGTAAAATATTGCTCAAGTTTGCCGCCTTTGTCCACCGCAGAAACAGTGTCTCTCAGGAAAGGGCCGCATCAGAATTTGTGTACTGGTAACTGCAGGTGACGCTAACCTAGAAAGATGTTTTGCTTTGAGCCGTGGTATTTTTAAAATTTTCAGATTATAATTGCTAACGTGTTTTTAAAAAAAAAAAAAAAAAAATGCAGCAAGTCACATAGAGCTCCAGATTTTTTAATTATCTTGAAAAATCCCAAGCTGTAACAGTCCTGGGCCTCCAGCCCCACATGGCCACCATTGGCTGGAGTTGCGTTTGCCACAGTCTGCACCACTCCCTAGTACCCTGTGACAGGGAATGCCAGCCTCCCTGCAGCATCACCCTCCTCTTACCAGTTTTCTTATATTAGAGATAAGAGGGAAATGAACTTTCTTGTACCCTGTAAAGTAGGGAAAAATTAAAAGGCAGTAAGGGAAAGTGCATATTTCTATGCAAAAATAAATATTTCTGCACATTTATTTGCACCAAAATAAAATATAACCAAAGGAACAAACCAGGCCTCTTTGGGGTGGGCTCCTCCTGGCTGGCATTTGATTGTAGCACTTGTTTTAGGCAGCGTTGGACACAGCCGCTCATGTGCAGGCTGGCCTGGGCGCCCAGGCCAGGACCACTCTCCAGCCTGGCGCATGGCCCCTGGGGCTGCCGGAGCCCTCCCGTCACGACTTTGTTCTTTGCCTTCCCTAGGTGTTCCCTTCCCAAAGAACTTCCTCCAGATCTGCAAGAAGATCCTGTGCCGCCTGTTCCGGGTGTTCGTCCATGTCTACATCCACCACTTCGACCGGGTCATTGTGATGGGTGCAGAGGCGCATGTCAACACCTGCTACAAGCACTTCTACTACTTCGTCACGGAGATGAACCTCATAGACCGCAAGGAGCTGGAGCCCCTGGTAAGTGCCACCGTGCAGCAGGGGCTCCCGACAGCCCCAGGAGCTCAGCCCTCTGTCCCAGCGCCCGTCCAGACCCAGGCAAATTGCTCACTGAGGGGTAGTTGTTAGCTGAAGGCCTGCAGAATTAGATAGGCTTTAGAGGTCAGCTAAAGGTCAGAGGATGCCAAGATGTCCACAGCCACCAAATAAGGGTCTTAAATTCCTCTCTGCGAGGTGGTGGGCTATAATGGGAATGCAGTGGTTTGGGACAAGGGGAGTAGCTTTAATTCTCAGCTCCAAAACCAGTCACCTACTTACTTAATCCCTTAAATGGACACCCTTGATCTCTCACGTCATCTCCTACACTGTTATCAAAAGATGATCAGAGCATTTCTTCATTTGGTAAATATCAAGCACCTACTGTGTGGCAACTGCTAGGCAGACAAGGTCAAGTAAAACTGCCTTTGAGTGGCTTTTACTCCAGAGATAGACAGAAGGAGGCTAGATGAGGGAACAGCATCACAGGAACCTTGCTTTTCATACCAACCCCCGGGACAGTTTTAATAGGATGTGTTAGAACCCAGAATATTTGATACAAATGGTTTAGGTGATTGGGACTATGTTCATTTGCTTCATAAGTAAGTTTTACAGTTGGACCCAATCTGTGCTTTAGAAACCAAAGGCCCCGGGAAACTCCATCATCTTTTGTGATTTGTGGTATATTAACGTGATGCCCCATCACAGTACTTCTAGTCGGCTCTACAAAGGACTTTCTTAGCCAGAATAATACCCTGCTTTATAGCAAAATCATGCTTTCTTCCTGAAACATTCAGGTTGACCAGTTTGAGTAAGTTCAGTGGGCTCTGGGCCTAGGGGCTACCCTGGATGTCTGGTACCTGGCCCTGGGGTGGTGAGGGCAGGGGAATAGGAACCCTATGTGTGGGAGGAGGTAGGGGGTATGGTTGGGATGTGGGTTCTGTCGGTTGTATTGATTAGTGAGTAAGTAGCTTGAGGGCGAGTTATTTACTATCCCTAGGAATTGGCTAGCTCTGGGACCTCCAGGGTCAGCAAGACCCCAGATGTTCAAGAATCCATATACAAAAAATAAAACACACGTTTAATACAGTACAGTACCTGTATCTGGCAAAGAAGGTATCGTTGAATGTCATGTACCACCTTTAGAATTCCTGAACTTGAATCTGTTATAATGCTATGAGAGTGCATGGTAATATATATATACATATATTTGCATTACTCAAGAATTCTGGAAGAAAGCAAGACTTCCTGGGTATAATTGAGGTATATCCTTGGCTAAAGAAGTGCTAATTTTCTTCATTTTTATTTACAACACCTTTCTAGAAAGCTCTTGGGGGCAAGAACTAAGCTGTCTCTGAATTTGGTTGGACAGCTAGTGTGGAAAGAAGCTGCAATGCGTCCTGAGTGAGTTTTGCTAGTCTGGCACGTGTAAAGGCTGCCGTGGTAAACAGCCACTTCAAGAGGAAACGGTTGTGCAAACAGCTCAAGGGAGTTAAAATGCTGGAAGGACTGATAAAGCTAATTTTAGAAAATGTCAGGGACAGAGGAAGGCGTGGATGGGGCCATGCAAATGGAGAGAGTAGAGATCACTGATCTTGTGGAGAACATGGTTCTGCTTCTGCTGGGTTTAGAATTGACACGCTGAGGTGGAGGGGAAGTACCTTCATCTGACCCCAAGAGCCCACCAGGAGGAAGGGGCTCTTCTAAGCACGCACAGTTTTGGTTTCACTGAGCTAAAGGAGCAGAAACCTCAGATGGACAGGTCTGAAAGTCAGTTTCCACTTGTACAGACACTTAACGGCCCTTGTAGGACAAAGCTGGTGTAAGTCAGCAAGTACAGAAAGCCTTTCCTTTGGCATCAGACAACTTTGTTATTTTCTGAAGAAGAGACCACAGGCATTCTAACACCTGGCCATGCCAGGAGCTGACTGAAGCCTGAGTCACAGAAAGGCCCCCTAAGCCCTATGTTCTAGATAAGAGCCTCTTTGGGGCCGGGGATGTGGGGGGGTGTGGTGGGAGACTACAGTTGGATTAACCAGGAATTATTAGCAGTGGAAGCGAGCAAGAAGGATATCAGTTGTTGTTTTCTGAAACTTATACTTCTTTAAGTCTTGCTTCAAACAGTATCCTTCCTACCTTTATGCTTTTTTAATTATTATTACAGAGACTAATTTTAATTCTTTTGCATATGAATAGCAAGTATTTTTAATGCTTAATTGTCTGAAATTATATATTCATTTTACACAAACCAAAACTGATAAAGTAAAAGAAAAAGATGATTGAGAATGTTTCTACGGACAATAACTGTGTAGTTTCAGGCTCTGGATACCTAGTATAGCCTGGTGTCCACTAGGAATACTGTACTTGTGGGTTGTTATTACTGAAATGAACGCTTTCAATAACTGACAGTGCCGAATACCTAACTTCTAAATCTACTATTGCAATGCACATATTAAAATCAGTCACTGCATATCAAATCAACACATTTTTATTTGATTTACATATATCAAGTACCCAGTCTATGCAAAGTTGCTCAGATGTTTTAAGTACATAAGATATACTTTTGAGAATTTACAAATGCACTCTTAAAAAATGTAAAATAATGATTGCCACTCATCTTTGGCCCTTGAAGGATGACAAAAAAGTGAGGCATTTGGCTTCACATTCTAGTCATACATTCTTTAGACTCGAATGCAGCTGGGGCCAGAGGACAGCATTTGTCTGGCCAGTTTCCCTTAGAGCACCAGCATTCCCAGGGCTCCCACACCTCCAGTGGGAGTTTAGAATCGGAGACCCCACTCCCGTTTCCCCCCGCCATGCTTCCACCAACACACCCACACTCCTCTGCTCCCAGAGCCCCCCGCTTGCTTTGTCCGATGTGGACCAGCTGTCCAGCACACTGGTTGTGTTGAGGGTCCAGCCCCCCGCAAGGGTAGAGAATCGGTCTTAGTGTCAGGGAAAAAGCCAACTCTCTGGGTTCAGACCCTGGGGACTTCCTTTACTAACTTGCAACCTTGAGCAAGATAAGTTGACTTTACAAAGCCTCACTTTCCTCATTCATAGAATGAGTATAATAAGAGAATTGTTGTAAAAATTAACTGGGTTAGTCACATGGTAGGTGCTCAAGAAATGTTAGCTGTGAAGTGAGATAATGAATGTAAAGTAGCCCGCATATAGTAAGCAGAGGTACCTAATGCTCTCTTCCCCAGATCCCATGGCCTTTGCCATCTCAGGGACCCCCCGGGCAGCCTTGTAGCAGATCTAGTTCATTGTATCAGCGTCTCCCTCTTTGAGGGCTGCGAGTGTACATGACATAAGCTTGCATTGCCTATGCTGCCTGGTACATAATAAATACTACCTGTATTTTTGAATTGAGAAGAATACTTTGTGGATGGTTACACACGAGGCGTTCATTCCTTGGTGCCTCCCTCATCTCAGAATGTGCCTGCAGACCTCCACTTACCCACTCTTGGAAGTGATGCTTCATCCTATCGGATCAGCAATAGAGATTAAAGGCAAAATAAAATGCAGAGCAGTGAAGAGATGCAGCATCCGTCTTAGGCCTGACAGAGGAAGATGGGACCCTGACTCTAGTCAGTTCTCTGTTCCAGATTCCAACTAGATCACTCAGGGACTGTTAAATGTTTTCACACTGCCTGTGCTGTGATGCACCAGGCTTAAGGGGACCAGCCCTCCAAAGAATTGGCACTAAAAATCCCATGTCCTGGGAAAACTTAGTCCCTGGCAAGCTGGGCCAAGTGGTCATTCCATCAGGCCTCTGAGTGGGAACACAATTAGGAATTCAGAAGCTGGGAAGAGGTCACTCTGGCCTGCGCTGAGGAAGGCCAGGGCGGCCATCAGCCCACAGGCTTGCCTCGTGGCTCCCATTGGGACCTGCGCTGGTCAGCAACAGCCTGGGAACCTGGAGAATCACATCCATTTCATTGGGTCTCCAACAGGGAGGGGAGGCTGGAGCACTGACATAGACACAGATGTGACAGAGGATCCATTTCTCATGTGAACGCAAGTTGAACCTCAGTGAATTCACAGTTGGAGGAAAGGAGTCCAAATGACACTGGTAATTAGAAAACGGGCCAGGCCCCGACTGAATAGCAGGCTGCTGGGCCCTTGGCAGTCTGGGAGTCAGCTGACAGAATCAAGCTAATCAGGATCATTGTTAGCAAGCGCATGCAGCCAGCAGTGTTTCCTTGGCCTTTTCACTAAAAACAAAAGCCGACTCTCAGCCGGCTGTTCGCGGTGCAGTGGATGCTGCAGAAGGAGCTGATTAGGGAGGAGGAGAGAGGTGGTTCATCCTGCCGCACCTGCTGGCCCCTGGGTGACCTCGGTCTGGGGCCCTCACCTCTCTCTCCAGGCTTCGTTTTCTTATTTCTAACAGTAACCGTGTGAAACCAAATATCACCACTGGGCTGTTCTGTTACCTTATAGCAGGTACTTGGGCCACATCAGTGGTTCTCAATAGGGGTCTGCACACCAGCGGCGTCAGAATGCCCTGGAGATCACTTAAAATGTGCACAGCTAGGCCTCACCACAGGTACACAGAAATCAGAATTATAGCCCACCGGCATGGCTCAGTGGTTGAGCATCAACCTATGATCCAGAAGATTGTGGTTTGATTCCCAGTCAGGGCACGTGCCCAGGTTGCAGGCTCGATCCCCAGTAGGGAGCGTGCAGGAGGCAGCTGATCAATGACTCCTTCTCGTCATTGATGTGTCTATCTCTCCCTCCTCTCTCTCTGAAACCAATATAAATATTAGAAAAAGAAATCAGAATTACTGAGGTCATGCCTAGTACCAAGCATCCTCAGTCTGCATCTCAAACTTGAATGTGCCCACCAGGGCACCCTGCCAGAATGCAGGCTTTGTTTCCATGCACCTGGGCTGGGATGGGACTTGAGCATGTTCATTTTGCTCCCAGATATTGATGTTAATGGTTCCCAGACCACCTCCTGAGGGGCAAGACTGTCAGTGACAAATATGCTCAAATTTGAGAATTACTACTTTTAGCACACATCACCTCTTTCCCTTTTCTAGAATTGGGGGTTGTTAGCTCAGTGAGATGGGAAAATAAAGCAAAGGAGAAATGTCTAAGGATCCGTGTTGCTAAGAGTGTTCCCCAAAATGCGGGTCCTGAGTAATGCTCAGTGAAAACAGCATTCTTTTCTTTGAGTTTACAAAAGGCTACACCATCTCCACCCTCGAAGACTCACAATGTACAATCACAGATTAAAGGCCTTGAGATGCTCAGCGGCTGAGCATCGACTTATGATCCAGGAGATTGTAGTTTGATTCTCCGTCAGGGCACATGCCTGGGTTGCAGGCTCCATGCCCAGCAGGGGGCGTGCAGGAGGCAGCCGATCAATGACTCTCTCATCATTGATGTTTCTCTCTCTGTCTTTCTCTCCCTCATCCTTCCTCTCTCTAAAATCAATAAATATATGTTTTTTAAAAAATAAAATAAAGGCCTTGAGAAGCCATCCAGTGAAGGAACTGGTCCAATTTTGTGCAGCCCATCCAATTGAAGAGCACTTGACTCCTGAAATCTCTTTTTCTATTGCTGTCATTAGCATCTTATAGAGACCATGACCCATGGACATGATCCATAGTTTAGGCAACACTGTTTATCTCTGTGATGTGTCCCTGGAGTCTGAGCTTTGCCTCCCTGCCTCTACTTTGGCCCCAACCACAGCTGCCTGGGGTGAGGAAGAGTGAAGCCTAAGAGGGAGGCAGGAGGGAAGTGAAACTCATATGGGAGTGCTTCACAGGAAAAAAGAAACCCAGCCCTGTTCATTCTCACCCTTCCCACAGCATTGTGTGACACCCCATCATTGAGTTCTGTTCTTACCATGTGCAGGGCACACAGGCACTTCCAAGAAATAAACACTCGCTCCATTTCTTGAGTTCCAGATGTTCTATTAAGCTCTTTACATATATTATTTCATCTTTTCCTCACACTTAATACCTTTACTTCAAACAGATGTTACTTCTCGACATCCAAACCGCGTTCCTCTCCATCCCTCCAGACTCTCATTGCTGCCATTTATCACACCAAAGCTTTCCTCCTCCCTACATTTGTAGGGAGAGCCTCTTGGGTTATGATTGAGGTTCATGCACCAAATAATTTTCAGCTTTAGCACCAAAACCACTGCTTTAAAAATGGTGGACCAGATGGAAGAAGAAGTTTGAATATCAAAGATTTGGAAGGCCTTGTCTCAAAAAGGCCCAGCACAGCCCATCGAGGTCCAAGCATATGCTCACCTCGTGTTCTCCTAAGAGGTGGCCCAGTCATGCCTACACTTCCCTTGGAGATGCCCAGGTGGGTGCAGTAGCCAAGGTTGGCCTGTAATGGCAAGATCAGGTCAGGACTGTGAAAAGAAGCAGAGCCTCTCACATGAGCCAGAGTTGCTCCCCCAAATAGCCCGCAATGAAGAGCCATTGTGGGGCTTTTGAAAGGACCTTTTCTTTTAAAACATCATCTGCTCAAAGGCCTGTGGGCTGGCTGCTTCTTGTCAGGCGGGCTCCTTGACTTCCAGCCAAATGGCTGGGACAGGGACTCAGGCGTTGAAAAGAAAGAGCTTCAGCCTGTGGGCCTGGAAGTTTGGCCTTTACAATGACGTTTCCGCTGTTTTATTGCCACATAAGTTGCCTGACCCCCAGCAAGGCATGCAGTGTCTTGGTGCCTCAGTTTCCCCATCAATGAGAGATCATATCTAGGGCCTCCCCCCAGCTTGTCTCAATGAGATTCTGATCTTCAACATGGTGTTGCACTAGCTTTATCATCTTTCATCCAAGGTGCCTTGCATTAAAGCTCGCCGTGCCGCCAGGGGGTGCACCTGGCATAGAAAGTAACTGGAGATTGCATTCAAGGGCCTTTGTCCATTCAGATGGGGTGTGTGAGTGTGAGTCCAGCATGGCATCAGCTGGTGGTAGTTATTCAGGGCAACCCAAATGCCCAGAGATGAGTGAGAGGGAAAGCCTGCCAGAGACCATTTTAGGAGCCTTGGCAGACACATTGTAAAGTGTCAATTTGAAAAATAGCAAAGAAATGTGGGGTTGTTTTCAATGAACTGCATTGTGCTGGGTTATTGGGAATGTGGCGACACCAGCCACATGCCTTTTGTCAGGCCTGTTTATTCATCCTTTGCTGATGTCCAGACAGCTTCTGCTTCTGGTTTGCAGGGTGGTAGGTGCTTGGTGCTTTTTGTTGTTATAGTCGTTGTTTTATTGGGTCAGGGTGAGATGTCTGGCTTATCTCAGGGCCTAAAGTATGATTAATCAGAGTTGAAAATGATGATAATGGGATATTGTCAGCACATAATATTAAGTAATAAAAACAGGATTCCAAGCTGTACTGGAAAATCACTCTACTCATGTATCTATTTATTAGTGTTGTCTTTAGTATCATCATACTAAAGACAGTGCAGCAAAAAGTGCAGCAAAAAGTGTGAAGAATGGTTTTCTTTCAGGGGAATTATGTGTAATGCTTCTTTTTTACATAGACCTATTTGGGCTTTTCTATTACAAATTTGTATCACTTTCATAATAATCAGAAAAATCAAACTGTGTTCTTTAAAAGGCCTTAACAATGAAGACCAAAGATGCACAGGCCGAGCATCCATGTGCCCAGGACCAAGGGTCTGAGTGCTCTCTCTCCTATCTCTGGCCTCCCCCCTGCTCCCTTCATAGAGCTGCAGTGACAGAGATGCTCAAAGGAGCAGCCAGTGGTTACACAGACCCCTCTGTGACTGTAGGAGGTGCATGTGTGCAGTCACCTTGGACTAAACGATTCCCTGGATCTGGGGTGCTCTCTCCTGTAGAGTGGAGTTTGGGGGCCCCTATTTTAAGCAGGCAGATCTCCATGATCCTAAGGCATCTGATGAAGTCTGCAGATCACGCATGCATGACATGCCCAGCCCTGCAGGGACAGGCTTTGCTCAGGCACCTTGCTGCAAAGGCACCGTGATCTTGACTGAAGGTTTTGGTTGGTGTTTTTCCACCCAAATTTCTCTACTTAACTGGATCTGAAGAAATTTCTAACTTCAAGTTTTAAAAGAAAACAAAAGGGATTTGTTGAAAAGAGATTAATTGATACCATGGAATAGTCTGTCTACAGCTTATTTTCACTTAAGCATAAGTGTATGTACAATAGCTACAAATAATTTTTAACTGAAACTATAGTGTGGGCCTATCACTCCAATCCCTTATTACTAAGATATTAGCAAAACAAAGACCAGAGGTGACCAAGGAATATGTCTCTGCCCTGGTCTCAGTCATATTCTTGTTTTTTTTATTTTTCTTCTCAAAGTGGACCATCCTCCTCTCCTATCCTCAGGGACCCGTGTGCCCTCCTGGTTTATACCACCCGGTATCTCTGGACATTGATTCCTTTGCATGGGGATTGATATTCTCGTCACAATGAACTGTCAGTGTTTAGCTGCTTGGTTTAAGTTTTAAAATACAGAGTCTTAAAAACTATTAATATTTCCATGACTCTTATTATTTCTGTTCCAATTTGCTCTTGCATACCTCCATCTAATTTTTACAT
Source organism: Miniopterus schreibersii (assembly GCF_964146895.1). Lineage (NCBI taxonomy): Eukaryota > Metazoa > Chordata > Mammalia > Chiroptera > Miniopteridae > Miniopterus > Miniopterus schreibersii. The sequence goes on along the minus strand of NC_138111.1, from coordinate 60,911,974 downwards.
GTCAGATCATGTCAGTTCTGCAGGAATGCCCACTAAGAATGGCAGGCTTACCAATCGCACACCACCTCTCTCTTACCTTTGCTGAATGGCAGTGGTTTAGAGACTGCCTCTGGTTTTGACTGGCCATCATTTCTAGATCACTTGGTAACATATATTACTTGCTGGCCGTGTGGTGAAAATCGGGTCCCTACTTTTAAGGAATCCACTGGGACTTTTCCTCCCAACCTGTCTTTACTGCAGTATCTCCCAAAGTATTTTCCCCAGAACCTACTAGTTCTAAAGGATGGCAAGAGGATTATGTGAAAAGGGGTTCTGTGGCAAATAACTGTGGGAAATGGTGAGTCAATTAAGGTATTCTGTTTTTTTTAATACCTTAGTGGACACCCTAACCCTCCAAGCAAGGCATAGAACTTGTAGATGTATTTGCTCGGGGAATCTTTTCTCTCCAGAGCATTTCGTGGATCTAAGGTTTTGAAATACCCTTTGGGAAATACTCCCTACACAGTCTTATACAATCTACCTTCTGTACTGTAAAGTCAGTGCCAGAGTAACAGTCAAATAAGATACATCTCTATTCTTTAAGAAGCTGCACTGCCCAATACAGTAGCCACAAGCCACTTGTGACACTTAAATTTAAATTAATTAAAATTAGCCCAGCCGGGCATGGCTCAGTGGTTGAGCATCGACCTAGGATCCAGGCAGTTGAGGTTCGATTCCCAGTCAGGGCACATGCCTGGGTTGCGGGCTCGATCCCTAGTGTGGGGCATGAAGGAGACAGCTGATCAATGACTCTCTCATCATTGATGTTTCTATCTCTCTCTCTCCCTCTCCTTTCCTCTCTCTGAAATCAATAAAGTTATATTTTTTTAAAAATTAATTAAAATTAAATAAAAATGAAAATTAGTTCCTTAATCTCACTAGCCACAATCCAAGAATCCGAAAGCCACATGCATCTAGTGGCTATTGTATTGGACAGTGAACATTTCCATCATCATGGAACCACCTCTCAGAGACCACTGAACTAGGGGTTCTATCTGCAAGAGTTACATTCTAAAATGCACTATTAGTACCTTCTTCCACACACATGGCTGCCAGATGTGTTCAAAATTGTCCCCATGATGTCTCAATGAAGCATTGCCATTTAGTTCTTTAAGCTCCTGGGATGATCTGCTTCTCTTAGCTAGACCACTTCTCCCCTAGTTTACAGATGGAGAGCAGCCTCAAAGCCATCTGTTCAGTGTTTCTCCCTCGGTCCCATGTCAGAATCCCTGCTGCAGGGAGGAGCTCAGTGCCCCAGGCATGCTGCTGGTCTCTGGGGCACTGAATCGTAATCACACTTCACTGTGTCTGCAGTGTTGGAAATGGCTGCAGAATGTCAATCACAGCAGGAATTAATTCATCTTCATGAGTATTTACATGAAAATATGAATACTCAACATGGCTAGATGCCCATAGACAAATAAGCCTGCCAGATCTTGGCTGCCATGTGTGGTCTCCATTAGTTCAAATTTCCTGGTCAGATAAGAGTAGATTCTTTGGCTCCAAAAGAAGTCAAATGAGTTTTAACTTGGGACTTGAATGCAGGAAGGTTTTCCTTCTTAAAATATAGCAGTGTGTCTCCTCTTAGCACCCACCTGTCCCACCTCAGTAGAAGTATGAGGATAAGGTTATAGGCAATCCCTAACCTAGATACTTGTGTGGTCATTTAAGAACGCCTCTTTCTGTGGAATAGTTTCATACATAAAGATCAGATATACAAGCCACCAACAAAGCCAGTTCAGCCACACTTTGTACTAGAACTGTGCATTCATCAATATTAGTTCCAGGATGTTCGCGCTAATAGATTCCTATTACACTGTGAACCTGAGTGTAACTGAACCAATAAATGAAAATAAATGCATACAGGTAGGTCTGGGTGAAGAAAGCGAAATTTAGACTTCATGGAGTTCCTGGACATGTCCTCTCACCTCCAGGCCACAGTATGTTCCAGTCCCTCCACCTCCATGTCCTCCTAAGTCCTGAAAGTCGCAACTTAATCATCCCTTTTTCAGAGATGACCTCATTCTGCACCATGTTAGGTCTCTGCTGACTGCTCTCAGCACTCCCTGATCCCAAAGAAGGCAACTAAGACAGAAGTGACAGCATCTTTAAGGAATGATGTCAGAAGTGATAATCCACCACTTCCTCCATTTTCTGTTCCTTAGACCTGAGTCACTATCCAGCCCACACTTCAGGGGAGTGGAATGAAGCTCTGTCTCTTCAAGAGAGAAATACAAAGAGTTTTTGGACGTATTTTAAACGATCACACACACACACAAATATTTAACTGGTGATGTTTTGTTAGCAGAGAAAAACGGCACCAGGTGTTAGACCTCCTTTCAGCAACCTCAGTTCTAGAGTTCTGGCTAAGAAAGAATTCAGAGCCAAGACTCAAATTATAAGAGAAAGTTTATTTAGAAAGTCACAGAGGTAGGAAAAGTGAGCCATAGGGGAAAATGGATTCAGGAAACAAGTTACAGCAAAAGGAGAGAGAGAGCACGCAAACCCTGGCCAGTGTGGCTCAGTGATTAGAGCGTTAGCCTGCACACCTAAGGGTCATGGGTTTGATTCCTGGTCAAGGGCATGTACCTTGGTTACGGGTTTGCTTTTTGCTCTCAGGGCGGGTACAGAACGCAACCAGTTGATGTGTCTCTCTCACATCGATGTTTCTCTCTGTATCTCTCTCCCTCTCCCTCCCTTCTACTCTCTGAAAAAGCAATGGAAAAATATCCTCAGGTGAGGATTAACAACAAAAAAAAAAGAGAGAGGGAGAGAGGGAGAGGTTCGTGCAAGCTCCAGAAACAGCTGGGTCTTCCATCCTAAGGATATTTATGGAAGGTCTCTGGGGTGGACCCAATAGAATATTCATTAGCTTTCCAGTTGTGCTTTTTCAGGGTCCTGGTTTCCACTGATTGGTCTGCACCAGGGCAGGAGGTCATGAGTCAATGCAGCTGGTCCTGATGTCAGCCATGGTGTCCCAACATCTCATTTTGATGCTTTTCTGGGCCTGGAACTAAAACACAGCTGATGCCTAGATGTCCCCTCCAGGGGTTAATGCTTAAGAAAATGGTAGCGTAAGGCCTTGCATTTTTGGCCATTGCTAGGCACCCTGGTGACCCTCTGCACCTAGCCCATCATTCCAAGCTCTGGTTTGTCTTTGATCCCTGCATTTCCCTTTTCTTCTCTCACTTCCCACATCCTACAGCTCAGGTCACCCTCTCCAAAGTGCTTGTTGCTCCAGAAATCACCTGTCAATGAAAACTCCCAGCACCTCAGCATGGTCAGTTCCTCTTCCCCTTCCTGGCCAAGCTCCCTGAAAAGGCAGCCTAGCCGGTTGTCTCCACTTCCTCGCTTCCCTTTCAATTCACTGTACCCCAACCTCCTTGGCCACTCCAGAAACCTGCTGTTTCTCCTGAAGTAGTACCCTGAGAAATATCATTCACTAATAATTCATGTTACGGATAAATTTTTAAAACATTGTTCTGAGCCAAAGAAACTAGACACAAAAAGTACACACTGTTTGATCCCATTTATTTCAAGTTCTAGAAGAGTCTAAAGGAATTCACAGTGTCAGGAAGCCTGTCAGTGGTTGCCTGGGGCCCAGGGTGGGGGTGGGGGGTTGGCTGCAAAGGGGCAAGGGGAATTTTCAGAGGTGATAGAAATGTTTCCTGTCCTAATTGTAGTGGTTTCATGGGAACATTTATCTGTCAAAACTCATCAAACTGTATGTTTGAGAAGAAAATATACCTCAATAAACTTTATTTTTAAAGTGCCTGGTGAATGCATCCAAATTATTCTACAAACAACCTCAGTATTCACAAGAATAATGTTTTGACAGGTCTTTGTGGAAAACTTTTGTCTTCCTGCTGCCTGGTTGGTTAAGGAGACACGCAGAAAGGGAAAGTAGCAAGTATCTCTAAGGCCCTATTAGAATGTCTTCGTTTTCAGGAGGTTATAACAACAAAAGTAATTCATGCCACAGGGACAGGTGGCTCTCCCTCCCCTCAGGCAGCGAGTTACAAATGGTTGTAAATCATTCTGCTGCACAACACCTGGGGAGATCTCAGGAATTATCTCAGATCTCTTCCCAGACCTCTATAGTCAGAATCTCCAAGGGTGGGGCGAAGCCCTGCAGAGCTCCCGGGGGACCCCAGGGGGAGCCCCAGTGAGGCTGAGTGTGGTGCTTCTCAAACATCTTCCTTCACACGGACACCTGGGGAGCCTGTGAAGGAGGTTAATGCATGGGCGCTACTAAGGGAAATTCTGACTCAGCGGGTATAGGATGGGGCTTCTGAATCTACATTTTTTGTTTTGTTAACCCTCACCCCAATGGATATTTTTCCATTGATTTTTTTAGAGAGTGAAAGGAAGAAAGGGAAGGGGAGAGAGAGAGAGAAGCATAATGTGAGAGAGACACATCCATTGGCTGCCTCCTGCATGCGGGATGGAGCCTGCAACCCAGGTACATGCCCTGGATCGTGAATCAGAATCGAACCCACGACCTTTGCGTGTACTGGCCGACACTGTAACCACAGAGCCACACCGGCCAGGACTGAATCTACTTTTCAAAAAATTATTTTAATCCTGACCCAAGGATATTTTTCCCATTGCTTTTCAGAGAAAGAGAGGGGGAAAAAAAGAAACATCAGTGTGGAGGAGACACATGGATTGGTTGCCTCCTACACATACCCCAACTGGGGCCAGGGATGGAGCCTGCAACCAAGGTCGGAATTGAACCTGGGACGCTTCAGTCCAGGGCCAACGCTCTAACCACTGAGCCAAACCAGCTAGGGCTGAATCTACATTTTTAATAAGCTTTCGAGTACTTCTGATGCAGGTGGTTCAGGCATCCCACTCTAAAACTCCTATCAGCTAATCCCAAATTTCTAAGAACTCGAGTTCAACAGGATGCCTGGATCCAAGAGTGGGCATTCCATCTTGGATTTTTTATGGCATCCAGCCCCACTACTTTTGCTTGCTTAAGCCCAGGCTTACTTCCCCTCAGCCCAGCCTACCCCCAGAATCAACCCCACCTAGCACCTTGTCTAAACCATAATGGTCTTTGTTACCCCCTGCTGGCCACAATGATCACCGTACCCCAGAAACACCCCACCCCCAGATCTCACCTCTTCAGCCTGATGCCTCACCTGCATTAGATCCCCCATCACACCAACCTACGTGCTGCTGGGGCCCAGGGCTCCAGGCACTTGGCTAGGTGCTGGGGATACAGTGACTAGACCGTCTTGGTCTTGGTGCGAGCTTTCTCATCAACGCAGAGATAGGAAAGGTCTTAAGATCAGTGGCCCTTAGCAACAGCTTCTGTGAACAAAGGCTCTGGGTGAGGCCCAAGCCCAGTTTTGGGACTTCACCTCCTCTTCAACCAAAGTTGACCCGTTTCTTTCATCAATGGCTTCCTTGCGGGATTACGCTAAAGAAATGGTTTCTGCCCCTAAAGTAAATTGTAAATCCGCAGATTAGGGAGGGTTTAGATGTCTTTTGGGTTCTGGCACATCGTGGATCTAGAATGACATAGCTGTCACTGCCTGTCCTCTCTCTTCCTATATTTCTATAGTGTACTTGTTTAGAATAGAGGTTTAGCCCAGCCGGCGTGGCTCAGCGGTTGAACGTTGACCTAGGATCCAGGAGATTGCAGTTTGATTCCCGGTCAGGGCACATGCCTGGGTTGCAGGCATCATCCCCAGCAGGGTGCAAGCAGGAGGCAGCTGATCAGTGACCCTCTCATCATTGATGTTTCTATCTCTCTCCCCCTCCCTTCCTCTCTCTGAAATCAATAAACACTTAAAAAAAGGACAGAGGTTTATGGTAGAAATATATGTCTTATTAACATATTTCAGCATAGAAGAACTTCACATGGTCTGTAATGACCGTCTTCTTTTTAAATGTGATATGTCTAGCTTCTGAGGACATAATAGGGACATTTTTTGAGTAAAGCTACGGACTGTCTCTGGACCGTGGACTATAGATGCTGTAGGAAATGTGTTTATGTGTTAACTCATTTAATTTGTATGCAATTCTGTGAGGTAGATACTGTTTTTATCTTGACTTTAGAGAGGAGGGGAGTCAGACAGGAGTCACAGTAGCTTGTGCAATGTTGCACCGCTCTGCGGAGGCAGGAGGAACATGCGGCCTGGCTCCCAAACCCAGTCTGACCTGGCCTCTGATGGGGAAGTTCATTGAGGTGGGTTTTTGCTGAGGGACACGCTAACTCAGGTGGGTCCTGATGACCTACAGCAGCCAGATGATCCCCAAGTTTCCACCCTCTCTCCACGCATCTGGGAGTGAGACCATATCAAGTCTGTCAGCTGTCTGAGCCCATGTGCACTGTTGAGTAACTCAGATGAGTTGACAGTGTGTAGAGCTCGTGCTAAGTGCTGGGTGACTAAAGAGACATGACCCTTGCCTTGAGAAGTTGACAATCTGTAGATCAGAAGACGCAAATTCAAAGCCTACAGAGGCCAGGAAGACAGCGAGCGTGCGCTAGCAAGTAGGTAGTGGGAGAGAAGAAGCTGTGGGAGCAGCCACCATGCAACCCAGCTCATGGTTTCAGTGGGGTAGTAGAGACCTGGGGTCTCCAAATCAAAAGGAACTGGAGCTCTAACATTTTAGGTGAACTCTCCAGAATTATAAATGATGGCAACTAATTAGAGCAGTTGTTGTGTTTTATATTTTACAAGCAGTTGTTGTATTTTATATTTAAATCTACAGGCGTGACAAACTCTTGCTAGGCGCGCACTCTGCCAAAGGGCCATCATTTTGCGCCCCTGCCTTATATGGAGCCAGTGGTGGCAGCAGAGGGCTGGCCCATTACAATCTGGCAACACATCCACAGTGTCTGAGCTTCAAGTGTTATTTGTAGAGTTTTCCCTTACCTTGAAAGCCCAGAACATCCAAGCATCAGAAGTGAAGCATCGGTGTGTGTGTTGGGGGGTGACCAGGGTATCTATGAAGCAGACAAGACGGGCCACTTGATCGAGTGGGTGTCACCCTCGGGCCATGCTGCTCTGGGCCCCATCACTGTCACTGGTCTGCAGTGACTATTGCCGCAGTCACCAGGAGACACAGAGTACTCTGTTCTTTGTCACTGGTTTCACTTGACACGACCAGTGTCATCGCCAGTTGGCATTTAGGTTGTTGACCCTGTCGCTGCCAGGCCTGGACCGTAAGCAGCTGTTGTTACTGTATTGTGCACTCCAGACAGTGGAGCCTTCATAAAGGCCGCCACACACCCCTGCCCCGGGGAGCTGGCACAAAGCACCCGCGTACTCACCGCACACACTCGGGGATAATATCTTACGTACCTTTGAAAAACACTGGCAAGCGGACAGGAGTCAAATAAGATGTTTGCCCACATCCAGCACATGCTGGTTTTAGTTTTACGACCTAATGATTGAAGAGGAAGACTTTTCATTAAGGCTGGCAGCCTCTCGCATCTCTAAATTCCGTTTATAATGTAAGGTTTCTATTGTGGTTTCCTCTTCGGAACGTACTCTTACCCGGGTGGTGAGAGCAGCCTCTGAATGTATACTCCCGAGGAGTCTTCATAGGCGCTCGCTGGGTGTGGGCTTTGTCTGCTGTCACTGGTGTAAGATGTTAGTTATGAGAGGTTCTCAGACATAGTTGCTTTTTATTTTGGTTTCTGTTGCTGGTGCAAGGGTGTTTGGTATTTTGCTTTAACAGAGAGAGATTATTCTAAATGGAAGAATTCTTGTAAACATTTTGTTTCCAATATTGACAGTAATAACATAGGGAATGTAATTAATTGGACATGAGTCTTTTCCGAGAAGCGCATGTGCATACACACGTGCACAAGCACACACATGAATGCTCACTTATTCCTGATAAAGCTTCACATCTCTCAAAACCCCTTCTCGGAGAGGTTTTACTTTTTTTCATTTTGTCAATAGAATTGTATATAAAAATCTTTCTTAAAGCTTTAGAAATTGTTTTTTCCAAAATTGATACCTATGGGGCCTTTTTGTTGTTGTTATTGTCTTAAATTTTACTCTAAATTGTGATGAAACACATATAACATTGGCCAGCTTGACTGTCTTCCAGCGTACAGTTCGGTGGCAGTAAGCAGACTCCCGTTGTTGTGGCTCTGTTCCCACCACTTATCTCCAGAACTCATCCTCACAGGCATGATTTTTATTTATTTATTTTTCATGTCTGAGTCAAGCCTTTAGGGTGCGCAATTGAGAATGGGGAACAAAAAGTATGTAAAGGAAAAGGAAACTTGCTCTTGTTTTTCTTCCACTGCAGCAGTGCCTACCCACTGTCCATACGCTGGACAAGTTCCCTCTAACGCTGAGACCTAAGCTCATTGTTGCAACAAGCACATAACCACCTCTGTCGCTAAAAAGTCTGAAATTGCAGCTTCAAAGTAAAATATCAATAACAAGTAAGGAAGGAGCCCTCACAGGTAAAAATTGCTTTAGTCCTATGAAGCATGTTCCCTTCATGTAAAATTCGTATTGTTTTTATGGTTCTTTCATTGGGAATCTGAGTACCGGGGAAAAGGGCTGGCCTCCTCTGTACCCTGAAGCCACCAAAGTTTAGTTCGAAGGGATGCAGGCTGAGCTTACCCCGTTCCTGTTTTCCACGTGTTTTCTTACTGAGGTAGCATCACTGCTCTCCAAAGACAGGAGGAATGTTGGGCAACTTATGGTCAGGTCGATCTTGGAAAGGCAGTGTGGGGACCCATATGGAACCACAGGGGCTGTAAGCTACGGAGTCGCACTGCTCATGGTATCTGCAGGGTACAGGGCGGGATTGACAAACTTTTTCTATAAAGATCCAGATGCTAATTGCTTTGGCTTGTGGGCTATTAATGGTCTCAGTCAACTCCTCAGTTCCACTATTGAACTGGGAAAGCAGCCATATGTGAGACACAAACAGAAGGGTGTGTCCCTGTTCCGGTGCACAACTGTATCAAAGGAGCTTGAAATTTGAATGTCGTGTAGCATCATGTGTAATGAAACATGACTCTCCTTTTGAATTTTTCCAACTGTTTTAAAATGTAAAAGTCATCCTTCGTTTATGAGCCATAAGCAAAGCAAGTGTGGGCTGGACTTGGGTCCATGGGCTCGCGTTTCGAGGTCCCCGATGTAGACGAAAGGCAGGATTCTGAGGCCTGTTGACAAGGTCCGAATGACAGATCCTGGTCACATTCTTTCTCTGCCAAGTACTGACCATGTGACCTTGGGTAAGTCACTCACCTCTCCAAGTTTCAGTCTCTCTATAGGAGAAGCCTAATGACCACCCCGTGGAGATGAATCAGTGACGGAGTGGGACACAAAATGGTAATCAGCCCCTGAAACTCTGAGGAGGCTCAGCTTCTCTTTATGGGAGCCTGAGAACACATTTCAGTCGGTGGCAGTCAAACTCCTAGCCATAGATCTTATTTTAGTAAAAGGAAAGTTCAGTTTGCTTCATGTCTATGTACTCCATCAACATAACCCTTTGTTCCTATCAAAGGAATGAGGCTGCTGTGAAACTACAAACTTCCTAAATTACAGGCTCACCGAGGAAGAAAAATCTCCGTATGTTTTCATCAGGTGCACAATAGAGGTCTTATTAAGTGATGGCAGGCTCTGTCCTACAGTGAGTTCAGCCAGGCTGACCGGTTTCTATGGAATTCTTTGTTTTCCCTGGGGAGGTAGATTCTTCCTCCAGGGACCTGTGCCCTGAAAGTTCATGGCACACCCAAAACAACAAATCATGTTTCTTCAGCATTTCTTGAATGTCATTAAGAGTTGGATCCATTAAGCTTCTTCCCGAATAAATAAAAGCCTGTGCCTGCAGCCCAACCTAGAGTAGAACTCTGCTTCACCAGCCAGTGTCCCCATGAGAAGGCCAAATGACAAAGGCAAATGGGAGAATTCCTTACCCTGCCCTCCCACATCTAGTCTTCAAAGAGCTGGGCAACCCGACAGGTGGGCACTGGACCATGTTGAAACCTGTTCATCCCGCCAAGGGAGTGGGTGCCTTCATTATCCTTTGCTCATCCCCAATCCAAGGGGAGCACCTGCCAGAAACCAGTCCAGCTGTGCTGACAAGTGCAGGGTGTGGGAAGGAGGGAGTGAGACCCCTTATGGCTGTGGGGACCTCCGGCCAGGCTAGGGAGGAGATGGGAAGGCTGAGCGAGGAGGGAGGAGCAGCTGCCAGCCGGACGGGGCTGGGCCTGTGCCTGGCAGGACTGTAGGCGCATCACTTTGAGCAGAAATCAGGTCGGGCCCACAGACTGCCATGGGCAGGAGCTAACGGGGCACCAGTGAGAAGGGCAGGCTGAAGACGACGTGGTAGGTACGTCTGCAGAGTAAGTCAGGACGGTAAAAAGCACGGAACGGGGACTGTGGGGCTCGGGTGAGGAGATCTCGGAACTGCAGTGACGATGAAACATTTTGATCCAGGCTCTTGCTTTCATGAAGCGTGGTGAGGCAGCCCGCCTTGTGTTCATAACCCATCCTCTGTGGTTAAATGAGAGCTTCAGAAATGTGCAAATCTGCCTTTACAAGAACCAGTGTAAATCAAGAGACGGAATATGTTTATATAAAGTGGCTTATTTTTAATGCTTGTAGGATTTGGGAAAAGAAGAGCAGTGTGATTCGTGTATCGTCTGAATAAATAGTCTCTGTGGGTGGCAGGTCTGTGTTTATCCATCCATACATATGTATACATGTGCCTAGGGCGTGCAAATCTGCACACACGCTCACACACACACCCGGCAGGGAACGCCCTCTGGGTCAGCAGTGTGGGCTGCTGTTTAGGAACAGAATTAATCAAATAAATACTGTTTTTTTCCCGGGGAGGAAGGGCTGGCCTGCCCTGTTTCTATTTTTATTCCTTTTGGCTTATTTGCCACCCACATTCCTAAAAGAAAGCAGAAAGGACACTTTTAATTCCTGTGTGCTGGTTGGCTCCTGCATGTACTTTAAGTTGGGTGGAATTTTTAAAAAAATTTTGTAGTTTGGCTGCCCTGCCTGCCTTATAAGAATTCAGACTGGGATGCTGGCAAGGAGAGACGGCAGCCCCAGCTGTGGGCCGCCCATGGATGGCTCCACCCGCCAAGTCCCTGCTCCCATGGCCAGCGCTGGCTTTGTGCAGCCGCTGACTCAGAGACTCAGTGGAAAGCACACGCAGGTATGAATGAAGATCTCCACATGATGCCTGGGCATCTCTCGGGCCCGAGGGCAGGCGGGTGCTGCCCCCCCCCCCCCCGCCCCAGTGGACTCCTAGGAAGGCAGGTTTCCACCTTTCAACCCTGACTGCCCTAATTATTAGCTCTGTGCCTTTGACCACGGTGTTTAACCTCAGTTCTTTCATTTGTAAAATGAGGATAACACCGCTCACAGGGTAAGACTGCTGGAAGGACTGAATGATATAGTGAATGTGCGGCAGTGAGCACCGTGCCTGGAGCATGGAAAAAGTGCAAAAGTGATAGACGGGAACACGGTGCACTTTTGCTGGTTATTTAAGGCTCTTACACCATTGCCCCATCCTATTCACTCCATTTTTGTGACCTGACATTCATTCATTCACCAAGCTATTTGTATGTGTAAAACGTTGTTCCAGAATTCACTCAAAGTCTTCTGCCAGGATTCATTCTCACAGTTCCCATTAAACAGATGCAACCACATTAAGAAAAACAGTTCTAAAAACATGCACAGGCCCTGTGCCTGATCCCTGCTCAGGGCACTTGCTCTGGGCGGGAGAGCATCCCTCCTGGCTTCAAAGGCTCCGAGGACAGGAACAAAGTGCTCTGAGCCCTGGGGGAAAGCAAGACACTAAAGCCCCAAGGCGGGCTTACAGAGCCCCCACCTTCCGCAGGACCCAGGAGCCAGCTCAGGAAGGTCCAGTCCATCCAAGGAGATGGAACTGGGTTCGCGCTCCTGGAGGGCATACTGAGTCGCCCTGCTACTGGTGAAGGCAGACCCATCCCTCCCTCCGGGCCCTTTGCTGTGGGTGGGCTGAGCACCGTGGTCAAAGGCACAGAGCTAATAATTAGGATAGTCAAGGGCTCCTGAGAAAGTCTTGCCCCAGAGGTCCCACCCATGAAACTATTTGCCTACCCAGGGGAGCTGGGGTGCAGGGCGCCATTCCCTGGAATTGTCAAGGCATTTGAGAAAAGACCAGTGTTACCTCCTCTGACACGTGCAACTGTGTGGATTGTAGAAAGCGAGAGGAGAAACACCTCGTCGGGGGAACACTGGCCTCAAGTCGACTGCCATGGTCCTGAGACACAGGCCCCGCGGGTGCTGCCCCCTCCCCATTATTTCCACCTTCAGTGGCTTCAGCTGGGGAGTGGTTGGGGGTGTCTTGTATTTGCTTGTTTTTTCTTTCGATTTTTCTTCCTTCTTCTAGGGATTTCCCTGCAGCAAGCAGCCTGCTGCTTTTCCTGGGCTGCCTCTTAAAGGGAGACGCGGCCCTTCAGAGCAGAACTGCACCCCTCTCAGGGGGACAGCTAGCTGCCAGGCCACATTCTTAGTGACTGACTCGGGGGCCCAATGCTTCTCCCTTTCTCTGAATCGCTGTCTGACACCTCTGCAGCCTGTGACCCTCCGGGACATGTGAACGGGGCACCAGAAGCGTTCTGGGCAGGCAAAGGGAATGGGACTCCATGCAGAAGAAACGGGGCAGATACAGAAACTAACAGAAGCAAGGCGCGTGCAAGGCCTGGAGAGAGGGAGGCGGGTCTGAAATCTTTGCAGCCACTTTAACTTGCTGGGACTTTATCTGGTGGGAGATAGAGATGAGTGGGAACAAGTTTGATGCCTCTTTGGACTTTCAGCAGCTCCTTTCCCACCTGCTCTGTTGACACCAGCAGGGATTAGAGACCAGAGACCTTTGACCTTGGAATCACCAGGCAGGCTGGTGTGCGGGACATCCCCAGCCCCTCAGACGGAAGGACTGGGAGACCACGGCTGATTGTGACTCTTATCATCAAATGCCTTAACTCAGTGTCACTTCCTCTTCTGCATCTTCAGCTCCCAAAACCACACCAGCCCATTCCTGGAATTCTTGACACCAGTACGGCCAGGCTTCTCAAAGTGTCCTGATGCTGGAAGAAACCTCCCTGCATCCATGCCCTTGTCTACAATCAGAAATCACCTCCAAGTGCCCACGTGGTTTAACTGGCCATCACTCTGTCCCCTGCTGATGCCAGCTCGCATTTCTTCTGCTTCTCATTGTGAGGAAGAAACTTTATCCTCAAGGTTCTCCCCCCAGATAGGCATGAGACAGATCAGCAAGAGAAAAAGACCAAATTTGAGTACATATATGTATATGGGAACTCCACATACAGCAGAGAGTCGGAGACCCCATATGCAGGGGATGTTCAAAGACAGGAAGGAACACGGGTAAATGTGACATTCTGAGCCAGGGATGAGGTAAGGTGCCTCGGGGGCTTCAAAGGGACACTGCAGGATGGTGGGACTAGCAGATATTTAGTAGATAGGAGTTTGCCCTGCCCTGTAGCTAGATAGGTCAAAAGAGGTGGTCTCTGAAAATCTCTTATTATGGACAAGGTCCCTAATGCAAGTTCTTCTAGAAGTTAAGGGAGGGGCAGAAGTTTCTCTTGAGCCCCATGGCTAAAGTTGCCTTGAGCTCAAAACAATCCACACACCATGGAGGCACGTCTTGGGGTGGCTCGTCCTGAGGGTTCCAAAGGGACTTGCTTTTGCTATCAGTGAGTTAGAACTAACCAGATACCTGCTTGGCCTCCAGCGTGGAGCATGGCCTCAGGGAAAGGGGCAGCGACATCACCAGCACAGGTGTCTGGAATGGAGGAGGGAAGGGGGAAGACTCTTGAGAGAAATCGAATTTTCTATTTTAACTTTTTTTATATCTTTATTGATTTCAGAGAGAGGCAAGGAGAGGGAGAGAGAGAGACAGAAACATCAATGATGAGAGAGTCATTGATCGAGCTCACAACCCGGGCATGTGCCCTGACCGGGAATCCAACCCTGATCGCCTGGATCCTAGGTCGACGCTCAACTGCTGAGCCACGCCCGGCTGGGCGAAATCGAATTTTCAAGATGGTCAACATGTTCAATCCATAGGATTTTAGGGAAGGAAAAAAAGTAGCCAATAACAAAAGAAACAAATGGAGGACACAGATACAAAGGTTGTTTTTAAAGTCTCTTAAGAAATGGAGCACCACCCAGAAAGCCCTCTTTCTGACCTGGCCACACACAACGCACACACAAACACACGCGCGCACGCACACCCGGGCCTCCCTTTGCTGTTGGGAATGAAAGTTTTCCCATTAGAGGGCTTTGGTGTTACCCGCACCCCTCCGCAGCCCAACCTGAAATGCCCCTGTGCTCCACGCTGCCTGTCAAAGGGACCTTCCCAAGTGGGCCCCTGTCTGAGCAGAGAGCGGCTGGCTCAGGCGCGGCCTCGCCACGCTCCAGCGGCGGTGGGGCTGGGGGAGCAGCGGGGCCGCGCTGTGATGCTGGTGGCCGGCAAGGAAGCACTTTGTAAAGAGAGCACCACCCCCGGCTGCCTTTTCTGGTGGACTCACCTTTTTCTTGTCTTTTTAGCAACCATTACCTTAACATATTGCCTTTAACCTTGGGCCAGATGGACCCTCATGGTGTGTCCTTCAGACTACCCCGTTTTAAGCCGTTGGCTTTCTCCTGGTGGCCACTGGGGGAAGGTTCCATTTACGTAAAAGTCACCTTCGCAATTCAGCAGGGCTCCTGACCACACCACTGCACCTTCCAAAGCCCCTCCGTCGTTTCTTCATTTCCAATATTTCTTCCTCTCCTTGTCTCCTTGTTCCTCAGAATTAACAGAAAGGTGGTGAATTAAAAAATGAAAAAAACAGACGAATGGGCTGTAAAATAATGCTGGAGCCCCATGAGTCCTACTATGTGCTAACACACTAGGGAAACAAACGGCCTCCCTCCCTTTTTCTTTCATTCCTCCCCGCGGTGGAGTAATGAAAACAGTATGTTTTTTGTTGGTTTTTGTTCTCGAGTCAGCGAAATGTGGGTGCTAACCCGAGTTCTTTCCCTTGCTAGCATGGGCAGTTGGGCAAGTTCCTTCAGTTCTCTGAGCCTCCACATTTTTATCTGTAACTCAGGAAAAGCAACACGTAGCTCACAGAGTTTTGAAGAAGTACACAAAATAGACATTAGTGCCTCCACCACAGTAGGTCCTCAGTGGTGGAATATTTCCCTCCACCTCTCATTTGACTGGATCTAGAGACCTAATTGCTCTCTGTTGGATTTTAATCTAATTAGCAGATATTTCTAAGCACCTGGTATGTGCCAGATCTTTTGCACCAGAGTCCAAACAAGATGTGGTTCATCTCCAGAGCAACCTCGCGCTGGACCCAAGAAGTTACAGACTATCGCAGGGGAGCCTGGAGAGGGAGAGGAAGGCCTAATACCTCTTGGGGGTGAGGTGGGGAGGTAGGAGGGGCTATCCCTGAGGAGGCAGCACTGAGGCCTCGAAGGACAGGACATTGGCATTGGGAGAAAGGTGTGGGAAGGCGGGAGCAAACTCATGCATATGTATGGGAATTGCTGTGAGCTTAACAGGAGGGAGGAGTTGGGGAGGGTTGGGACATGAGGCTGCGGAACTGAGAAGAGGCCAGGTCGAGAAGAGCACTGTGTGCTAAGCTTGGGACTCAGTTTGAAAACCGTGGGGAGCCATGGAAGGAAATTAGGCTAAGGAGAGCCCTTCATGCGAGAAGGCTTTTACCTGAAGCTCACTGAGCCAACTCTAAGGAAGATTATTGACACTATTGCTTCTCTCAAATCAACGCGAAGTGTGGCGTTCAAGGCCAGGAGTCTTAGCTGCCATTAATTAGTTGTGCCACCTCGGCAAGTCACAGGCTCTCATGGTCTGATTTTTCACATCTCTGAGGTGTAGATATTGGACTAGATCATATCCGAGTGTCTTCCATCTTTAACAGCGTCTGTGATTCCATAATTTTATCATTGTTTTTGGAGCTTATTTTATCATTTCTAATGTTAACTTGTTAAAATTGCTATACTAGCACGATGACTGACACCCAGTAGACATCAATTATTTTTCTTTATTTCACGTAAAAACTAGGTTACTAAAGTGTGTGATAGTATAGTGCAGTGACTTTCAACCAGTGTGCCACAAGGATTTTTAAAGCCTGCAATACCTGACAGTGTAGTCAGGGGCACTGACCTCTTTTCCCTTAGATTGTCAAATTTAAAAAATGACAACAACCAGCACAACATTAACCTTCTGGTGTAAATGAATCAAAATTGTACTTTTTTTTTTTTTTTGTCAGATCGGCAAAAAAATATAACATTTTTTGGTGAGCTGCAGAATTTTAGTAATTAGTTTCTGTGTGCCATGAGACAGAAAAGGTTGAAAATCGCTGGTCTAGTATAATAAACTGAGAGTCATTTGGTTACTTTGTAGTCTTGGCTGGGTCAGAAATTATATTTGTGTGACTTAGAATAAGTTATTTTACTTTTCTGGACCACTTATTCCCTGCCCTCCAATACCGGGTCTAAAAATGGGTGAACTCAGAGACTAGAGTAAGATTTGACTCTTAAAGTTCTTGCAAGTTTGTTCTACTTCTTGGGATGACTAGAAACTATCTCCATTTCAAAAGTGTTTAAATCAGAACAGAAGAGATTGAGTGTCTTATACAAAAGATATGCTGATTTCATCTACAACACCATTCCCCACAAAAACTAAGCAAAAATCACTTTAACTTCATTTTTAAAACTAAATATTATTTCAACTTAGAGATTCGGTCTACTTCTCCTTTTCTGTTTTATTTTCTAGCTTATTTCCTAGAAAAAATTACTTGTGCATTAAAGATCCAAAAAACATGCAAAGGGGCAAAAATCAGAAATAGAATATAATTTCATTCACCCAATGATAAACTCATCATGTTACACTCATATTTTGTTGGTACTTTTCCCCAAAATAATTGGATCAAATCATATATGTACACATATATACTGTTATGTGACTTGACCAAAATATCTCTCATCAAACACTAATATACAACAAGGTTTTAAGGGTCTTCTCGGCTTTAGGCAGAAGTGGAGTGAATGGTGCAGTCCAGCGCTGCTAGACAGTGATGTGATGGGAGGGAGTGAACAATGATGGGAACCCAGGAAGGGAGCCAGTGAAGCCTTTCCGGGAGCTGACAGTTGGATCATGAAAGATGTCTAATTTGCCAGGCATAGGCGAGCAAAAAGCATTTCCCAGGACAAACGGCCTATGAGAAACTACTAAAAACCCTGATAGGCCATGGCCTGCTGGAGGCCAGAGAGGACCCCAGTTTGCCTGGTGGGTGTGGTGAGTGGGTGGGGGTCCACTCAACAGGAGGCGAAGGGTGGGAGGAGGCCCCGGTTATAAAGAGCTTTGTTTGCCAGGTGGTGGAGTATGGAGTCCATCCTACTGATAGTGGGGAACCAGGGACTTTATAGAATCAATTAGTGCCTTACATGGAAGTAAGTGTCACTGAACGAAGACAATGGAAACCCGGATGTACTCTTTTTGTTTTAATATATAATTTATTTTATTAATATTGAGGGGGGGGGCGAGAGAGAGGAACATCCATTTGTTGTCCCACTTATTTATGCATTTATTAGTTGATTCTTGTACACGCCCTGACTGGGGATCGAACTCACAACCTTGGCATATGGGGACAACGCTCTAACCAACTGAGCTACCCGGCCAGGGCCTTACTCTTAAGGGTAGATTTTTTATTTTTATTTTTAAATCTGGTGCTTTAAAAAATCTTCATATACAAGCCAAATACAGCCCTTATGAGCATTTCTCAGGAAATCCTCAGAACCCCTGCAGAAGCCTTTTAAGCACTGATGGGAGTTCTTCAGCGGCAGGCCCTAATCCCTACCGCATTCTGACGACTCCTGCAGCGGCTACTGCGTCCTCAGAGCGCAGCCTGGGTAGAAGTTGTTTAGGCCGCTGTCCTCCGTCGGAAGGAGTGTGTTCGGCCCTGCAGTGGGGCTTTGAAGAAGAGGAAAGCTATGGATCCCCGTATTGGCCTCTTTGGGGTTTCATGGTTTTTCCCACACTAACAGCTGTTTCTTAACCAGCTCATTTGCGCCACCCAGTGGGAAAGTGCTAGAAGAAAAAAGGAGCATCCAACCGAGCCTGCCTTCCTCCAGTTTCTGATCTGCTGTTTCAACCATTCTTTCCCCGCATGAATGTTAGGAGACATCCTGGTGAACAGTTTCTCCCCTGCATTTTGAGGCTGCATGGTGTGATGGGGAAGCACTGGTCTCTCAAACGGTTCCCTCTTCTTTCTTTTTTGTATTCATACTTCTAGTGTCTACAGCCTTTTAGTGACATCATTGTTTTAGTATTTACCATTGCACCTGTAATTCAAAATGGTATTAATCTGGGTGATGAAAAACATCTCTTTGGCATTTTGAAAATTCAGGAATGACTGCGACCATCTGTGATTAATACACGTAAAAGTCAGTATTGTCATTATCATCTGAATGCATCTTCATGAGAACGTCTCAGACGCTTTAACGGCATTCATGCGGTGGACTGCAGAAAGCCGGCCTTTGCACTCAGGCCGGAGCTTGAATCCCACCCCTGCCACTTCCTGTGTGACTCTGAGCCTGTTTCCTCCTCAGTCCAGTGGGGATGGCAGTCTTACCTCACAGGGTTAGGGAAAGGGCTTCATGATGCGATACCTGCAGAGCAGTGCCAGGCACAGACTGAGGGACAGCAGACTTTGTTTGAAGGAAGCAACTGTTACTGTTTAGTCTCTGTAGCTACCTATTCGCAGGAGCCAACACCTCTGCTCTGAGTCCCGGATTCCTCTCCTGTCAAACAGGGTCTTAGTTCCTCCTCTCAGAGTTGTACAGATGCAAGGACAAAACACCCCCCACCCCAGCACCTGCACCTCATGGGTGCTTAACAAATGCTAGCTCCTTTCTTTCTAAAAGCAATTGACCCACTGCAAATAATTACAGAATTAGTGATAAAGCCAAAATTGTGTTCATTCCATGAACCCCCTCACTCTGTCTCTTGCTCCCTCAAACACACACACACACACATACACACTTTGCATTCCCACTTTATTTTTCCCACCTCTATCATCAAAAGTGAACCAAAAACATAAGAGCCTTTGGCAGCTTTAAAAAGGAGCAGAAAATTCACTTCAAGATTGTCATCATTTATTTTCATTCCTCACTGTAGCTCCTTGCGAACAGCAACCCCGTCTCCCAGTCACCTGCAACATAGTACAAGGAAATAAGCCTAAGTAGATGCTCATTTAATTTTTCAATTTATGTATCCGTTTGTACCTGCCTGTATTTGATAATATTCTAGGGGTGCAAAAGCGCCTAAATTCTTCCATGTATGTTCTGTTGTTTCTCTAACCAACACGTTGGTATGTTTCCTAACAGTCTCGGAGCACCTGGGCACTCCCGCGCTCAAGCTCCTTTCACTCAGATGTTTCCTATTTTATAGGCTGGGGTGATCCCAGGTCAGTGTGGAAGAGATATAGCAGCTGGCATCAGTTCTGCAGCAGGTGGGACTTGGACACAGCTCATTCATCTAATGGAAATGACATTAAACGTGTCCTCCTGAATGCTGCACGGTGCAGGGCTCATTCCAGGCTGCTTTCCAGGCAGTTCTTGATGGGAGAGAGGAGCCGCTACTGTGCCAGGCACTGTGGAAGGCTGAGGGGCACATGGTGAAAGCACGCGTAGTGAGTGAATGAGTGTTTCTTTTTCCTGACACTTAGTAGCTCACAGTGGAGAAGGGCTGACAGACGCGGGCACGACCCATGCACACACAGAGTACATGCCAGCTCATCACATGCAAGACTCCAGATGAGCACGAGTGGAGGGAATGGCTAACTTCACAGTGGGTTGGGTGGGAGTGTTGGAAGGTGCACCAGGCAGGTGAAATTTCTCTTGCCCGATTGGGAAAAGGAACGGCAATTAGCCAAGGAAAGAAGGCAGGATGTGGTAGGAGCAGGCCACAGGTCAGAGTCTCAGCCGGTGCAGAGGCCCAGAGAAAGAGAATGGGCAGCACAAGAGCCAGGCAGGTGGTAGGCGGGTGAAAGGCAAGGTGGTTGGTTCCATGTCAGACCCATTGGTAGATTCATTTCCATTAAGAAATGTCTTCCCTCCTGCTTTTCTTGACTTACACCAACTTAGACTGTCCTTCATTTTGTATCTTTGATGGAAACTTAGGTAAAGAGAAATTAATTATTCCTTAAGAAACACAGCAGTCTAAATCCAATGATCCTGTCCACCTGTAAGTGGTAGTTGGTTTCCGTTGGAGAGCCAACTGGGAGTGGTGGGGCCTGGGGTAAACTGGAGAGCATGTTCTGCATCTGAAGAGGACAGCCATTTAACTCCAGCTGCCCAGTGGCTGCAGATCTTGTAATATTTCAGAAAAAGCAAGGAACCTGGATTTCCAGCAAGTTAGCCATGTTTTTAAGCATGCTTTGATTTATAAAAACCAAAAACCAAGCAGAAGACATTTGCAAGCGAAGCCTTATTCGTGGGCCACACTTACAATGTCTTGTTCAAAGGCTGCAGAGGTCAAAACCTTCAACAAGGAATTGCTCTGCTTTTGGTTTCCCCTAACCATTCTTCTCCCCCTGCTTTCCAGAAAGAGATGACCAGCAGGATGTGTCACTAATGCCCCACCTGACCCTTCGGAAGACAGAGGAGAGCCGTTTGCTCCTGGAGTCCAGGTGGGAGATCTCCCCGGCTGAGAAAGGCAAGGACTTCCAGGAGCAGGCGAGGTGGAGACCAGGGGCGATGGTCCCCCTCCCTTCCTGTGTCTGAACCCTGAGCGCTGCTAGCCACGACCTGTGGGCAACCACGGGGTGCAAGAAGGACCGCCCCTCACCCCCCTGGGTCTGGAGAAAGCGTTCCTAAGCCGGTGGCAATTCTGCCTGGGACCTGCGTGCGCCCCAGCGGCCCTGGGATTCAGGGTGTGAGACTGAGAGACTGTACTTTCCACCTCGCCGGCCGACTTTTCTGTACGTGTTTTCTAAGTACCGAGCGCATCTGGAACTCTGGATGACCTGCAAGTTTTTCTAAAACAAGCCTTCCTTTCGGGTCCCTGAAAACTCCCGCCCTGCTCCCGTGGCCTAACTTCCCGCAGAGCCGGAGAGACCCGAGGCCTCACCTCCAGCGGCCACACCACGTCCAATCGGCAGTTTTATCAGGGACACTGCACGGGGTGGCTCGTCTCTGCCCCCAACAGGGTCTGCACACTGGGTGGACACTGGTTTCTAGCCAAAGGCTAATGAGTGACCAGTTCGCCCTGAACTGAATGTGTTTTTGTAACCCCGCTGTTCCTTGTTTCTTCCATTCAAGATATTTTGTCCTGTTTCCCAGAAGAGAGAAATGGAAGGAAGTTTATAAATGACCAAGGATGGTCAGCCGAAGCCCTGAGCCAGATCAGTGCATTGTTTGTTCTTCCTTCAGGGTAGGGAGCCCTGGCGGTCTCTGCATAATACTAAACCTGCAGTAAAAAAAACAACCCACAAAAGTACAACCGGTTATTGGTGCGTGTAGCTCAGGCTCCCGGAGCACTGACCTGGAACCTTCCCAGCTGGCCCTCGGAGCTCCTGAGTCCAGCCAATGTTTCCTCCCCCTTCCTCCACGCTCTCCCCCCTCTGCCTTGCTACATGATGGCATGAAATTAATTTCTGCCCCAGGGATGGCACCACGGTTGCCAAGGGCATCGTGGAGCTGGCACTAGCCTCCTCCTTCCCCCCTTCCCAGGTTTTCCTTTCCAGCAGACAGGGTAGCACGTTCTGTGCTGCTTCCCGCCTGAAGAAACCCAGGCGAGTCTCGCCTGAAGAAATGTTGCCTTCTCTGATTCATTCACTCACCACCCGGGGTGACCCGAGAGCCTGTGACTAGGTGGTGATCGTGCTTCCACTGAGCATTTAAGTATGACAAAATAGCGGTTGGTGGAGGGAAGTAGATTAAGAATGTATTAGTGCATTTATTGTAATACCGATTAAAGACTAACTAAACAACCCTGATTTCGTTGCATTGTATGTAATGTGTTAAAGCCATCTGTGGCTGCCACCAGAGCCTAAAAGCATGAAATCTTGCTTTGTCCAAATAAGAAAGGGCTGGCTGGCGGGCACAGTGGGTTCTGCGCTGACCCCCCCGGCCGGCCAGCCCTTGCTTTGCCTGGCGTCCACGCTCTCTCGTGGAATCCCGATGCTGCTACCTCTCTCAATGTTGTGCTCTGGTCAACAAAATCACTGCCCTCCCCCCTGTTTATTTTTGAGAGGACAAGATAGGCAAAGATGTTTTAGCATCATTTTTGGCTGAAAGAATATCTGACAGCCCTAAGGGTACAGAGAAATAAGAGCCCCTGCCCTGCAATGCGCAGGAAGTCCCACGGATGCCGCACTGGGCAGAGAATGAAGGCACTGAGCCCGGGCCCTTGGGGCAGCTCGAAGCCCCGAACCGTGGAAAACCACAGGAGCTTTGCGTTAGAAATGGACTACGTTCCTGCATTTCAGTCACATAGGATGCTGGCCTCTGAAGACATTTGTTATTAATTCTTTCTAAGGTTATTGCTATTCCCTGTTTGTGCATATGAAATTTCCATTTAATTTAAAAATCCAAATATTTTTTTCAACTCCTTGGAACAGATTCCTCCTTGTTATATTGCTAATTGCACTAATCAACTCCTCTGGGGTAAGTTCTGGCACACGACTCTTATTTTTTAATTACAGAGTATTTTTATTCCCACAGAACCTTGTTTGGCAAATTCTAAAGAAAATCATTACAGGAGGTTTTTGGTTTTTTTAATCTCTTTGGCCCAACCACATCACAAGTACATCCCAATGTAAATGGAGGACCTGAGCTCCAGCAGCCCCTCAGGCACCTCTGGTTCTGGGTCTGAGACTGACACCTGGCTTCTTCCTCTGAACCTGGCTGGCTGTCCTTCATCTGCCACTATTTTTTTAGTTGAATTATACATGTAGCCACTACTATTTCTTTTTGAGAAATTTCAAAAAGGAAAGATTATAATGAACATCCATATACCCTTCACTCACACGCATCAATTGTTAACGTTTTTTTAATTGTTAACATTTCCGTATTTTCTTTCTCTCTCTGTAAATACATTCTTACTGATGAGCCATGTCAAAATAAGTTGCAGACGTCATAAAACTTTAAAATACTTTGTCAGTTGTCCCAAAAATGTTTATAGATTTTGTTTTAAATCCAGGATCCAATTAAGAATCACGTATTGTGTTTAGTTGCCATTACCTTTAGTAAATGGATTAGAGTTCTCGGTGTGTGTGTGTGTGTGTGTGTGTTGTGTGTGTTGTGTGTCCCTCATGACACTCATTAAAAAGTTCAGGCTGGTTTGTTTGTAGACTGTCCCACAATCTGAAATTTTTTTCTGATTCCTTATTATTAGATTCAGGTTAAACATTTTTTAGCAAGAATACTATATAAGTGATGTTGCTTCTTCCCTATTGCATTACATCAGGAAGCATATAATGTCTAGTTGTCCCTTTTATGATGTTAAGCTTGATCTGTGGTTCAGGTGTCATCTGCTGGATCCCTTCATTATAATGGTCCGTAATTCATTATAAAGCTCTGAAACTCAGTACACATGCATTTTATAGAGTGTGAGACTGTGCGTATGTACATTCCTTTCTTACTGTTCTCGGAGAGGAACAGGATCTCCCAAAGATTGCCACCACTGCAGTTAGAAGATAGAGCAAAGGCAAAGAATTCATCTCTTCATTTAACAGAAGTAAAGGGAAGCCAGAAGGTTCCCTGTGCAGGCAATACATGAGGATGCTGGCCGTGTGGGCCCTGTAGCCAGAGTTGAAATATATGTAACTTCTTTTTTCTCCCATCCTCAGTGACCTCCCATTCAGACCCATGTTTATTTTAGAGAGCATGCATTTTCACTGAAGAACATGCATTTTGTGACCAAAAGCATAACCCTTGATTGGTGTGGGGTAGATATTACAAGGGGCCATGGCCCTCTAAGGGGACAAAGTACATACACAGTGATGAAATATATATGTGGTGTTAAAATTTCATGGGGTGGGGGTGATGTGTAATAAAATGTCTAAAAACGCTCCTTAGGAGGGTAACAATGAAAAGGAAATAGGCTGAGAAATACTCACCCAAAGTCCATTTCTACTTCCAAGGTGGTTACTTTTCTCTTCCCCGGGTGTTTTCTCATTTCTGAGGGCCAGGATGAATGGAAGCAATTTTGAGAGATTCCTTTTCTTTCTTTTTTTAAAATATGTCTTTATTGATTTATTTCAGAGAGAGGAAGGGAGAGGGAGAGAGAGAAACGTCAATGATGAGAGAGTCATTGATCAGCTGCCTCCTGCACGCCCCCGACTGGTGATCGAGCCCGCAACCTGGGCATGTGCCCTGACCGGGAATGGAACCCTGATCTCCTGGATCCTAGGTCGATGCTCAGCCACTGAGCCATGCCGGCTGGGCGGGAGATTTCTTAATCCCTTCCTTCTACCCTCCCAAACCATACCAGTGACATTGCAGGTGGAAACTGACTGTACTCTCAGAGTTCTTCAAGCATAGAAGTCCTACAGTTCCCTTTAGTATAACCCACCAAGCACTTGACAGCATCTCAAATTCTTCCATTCAACTTGAACCAAACGATTATCTTTGCATTTCCACTCACCGTTTTAGAGTCTCACATTAATAAAGATCCAAAGACTATATACAGTAAGTACAAACATAGTAAATCACAGCTTTATTTGCATACCCATTACATATTTGAAGACTGTTACCAGTTGCCCTTCAGCCCTTTTTTCCCATTGACAAACTTCTCTTGGAGGTCTCGTTGCCCCCTTGCTAACAGTTCTGCGGGCCAGCGTGGAACCTTCCCAAAGCTCCCCATGTCACCGTGCATTAGGATGGAACCGGCAGTGAACCTGTACGAAATTATTGCGTGTTTTCTACTAGCTCTATTGTGCTAAATCCTGACTTGACTTTTATACATTTATAAATTTTCTATTTTATTTGCCCACACTAAATTCTTATCTATATTATATTCAACCGTTTTGATTTATCTTCTTGACTTTCCTTCCTTCGTACTTTTAACATCTCTCATAAGATTACAGTGTTTTGTCTGTTTGAAACACCTCTTTAACAGGCAAAACACTGAGGGTCTTGGATAGAGTTCTCATCGTCTTGTGGTGATTTATGCCAGCCCGTCATTCTGGTCCTGGAGGGAAGCCCAGCCCTTCCTGGGCTCTCTCACCTTGCATCACACCCATGCCCCTTGGGCAACACACTGTGAGAAACGAAACACTAGGAAAAGCATGGCCGTTTCTCTGAGAGGTGTGTGCAAAGGAGCCAGATGTGTCACTTGGATAATACTGTTGTCATTTTTAAAAAAAAATATGTTTTTATTGATTTTAGAGAAGAAGGGAGAGGGAGAGAGAGAGAAACATCGATTGGCTGCCTCCTGCACGCCTCCTGCTGGGGATCAAGCCCACAACCCGGGCCTGTGCCCTGACCTGGAATCGAACTGTGACCTCCTGGTTCATAGGTCAACGCTCAACCACTGAGCCACATCAGCCAGGCAGTACTGTTGTTACTCGTTCTTGGATCATTTTGGTCCTTGATCAGGTAGGTGATTCTCTCTTAGAATTAGCCAAACAAAGTGGGTTTTGGAAAGATTTTTTTCCTGCTTTAAAAAATATATCAACAAAAAAACCTTTACAACATGATGTTTCTTTCTGGGCAGGTATTAATTCTGGGTAAGAGGTTTCAATGAGTAAATAAGAATTTTTGTAACTTTTAGAGGGAAGAATCCAGTTCTAGCCCAATGATTAAGCTGTTTTGCTAGCTTTTGGTGTTCTAATTTCTAAGTTTTCCAGTATCTTTTCTAACTGCATCAGAAAAATATGATTACCTTATTTTTAGTTCCATTTGTGATTAAATTAAGGGTTTGACTATAAGAACATACACAATTAAATCCATTAGAAAAGCAAGATAAAGCTAACGAACCTCTATGGAATCAGTTCTGTGTGAGCTTAGGAATCCTAAGGTCACAAATAAAGGACACGTAACCATCATCTATTCTGTCTTTTTCTATGTGTGTGCTTATTTATTTCTTCATGTTGCAGTGGTCCTGGAACAGCAAAAATTGATACTAACATAAGAAACTTACTTCCCTTAGAAGTTAAGCTGGTCATTATCTGTCCAGTCTTTCAATCATCCCAAATTCTCAGCTCTGCATCTAAGAAAACTTCATTGTCACATTGACCATGATAAAGAAATGTCGTTGAAAAGCAATGGTAGAGTCATGTACCATAACAGTAATATATTTTCTCTGGCTTGTCTTCATTGTGAAGTGGATTTTAGGAGAATACATTATTTTAACTGAAACTTGTCATTATTTTAATGCAGTATTCATCATCTGAGTTCTCATGATGACAAAAACCAAGCAAAAATCCCCAGGACTTAATGAATTAATAACTAAATGAGGAAATTCAATTCCATCTAGCTAAACTTTTATTGAGTTTATAACTGTATTACTGCATACTCAATTAAGATGGACATCTGCTCCAAAGGAAATCATGTCGTACGACTGAGACATGACCTCACATATTATCAAATCAGCAAAGGGTAAGAGTCTAAACATTTTCAAGAAATATATAGAACCTAGAGGGAAAGGGCAGCAACAGAATCCTATGTTCATTAACTCAGAAACAATACCACGGATAGCTATTCTCCATGACTGCCTACGTATGTCTCTACAACGATGTATTTGGGATTGCTACAAACTACATGCTGACTGACACCCACAAGAGGCAGCACTGTTTAGAAAATTCATGGATTGTGACTTACTTATTTGTTTAAAGGCTAATTATTTCACATCGGGCTTGTCTCAATCAGAAGTATAATCGCATGGAGGTACAGCAGGGACATTTGGCCCACATGAATCTGTGGTTAAGGGAAAACCTTGGGAAAGATGCTGAGGCTTTTTTTTTTTTTTTTTTCTTATAAAATCCTCACCCAAGGATATTTTTTCCATTGCTTTTTTTGAGAGAGCAGGAGGAATGGGTGGGGAAGGGAGGGAGGGGGAGAGAGAGAAACGATGTGAGAGAGACACATTGGTTGGTTGCCTCCTGCAGGCACCCCATGCCCTAACCCGACACCGAGGTGCCTGCCCTTGACTGGGAATGGAGCCTGCAACCCACCCCTGAGCGGGCTGGTGCTCTAACCACTGAGCATCACCAGCCAGGGCAATGCTGAGGCTTTTTAACATTGGCTGGAAATGAGGAACTGGGCTGCCCACCCCTGCCCTACCTGTGGATGAGAGCATAGGCCCTTCTCTGCTCAAAACTGCAGCGCTACTCTCTACACTCAGATCAAAAGCCTCAGCTTCCCTTTTATCCCTCCATTTCAGCCCCACCCCACCCCCAGCCTCCTTGCTGGCCTCACGCACACTAGCACACTCATGTTTATGGCCTTTGCATTGGCTGTTCCCCTGACTGGATGCTCTTCCCCCAGAGAGCCTCCTGGCTAACCCCTTTTCCTCAAAGTCTTTGCTAAAACATCACCTTCTCAACAAGGTCTCTGCTGATTGCACCTGCCCACAGACACACAATACCCCTTTCTCTGCTCAAATTTTCTTTTCCCCCCAGCATTTATATTATATAATTTATTTGTTTATTAGGCTTTTGTTTATTGTCTATCTCTTTCCACTAAAAATATAAACTCCATGGCATTGCAGATCTCTGTCTATTTTGTTTATTGATATATCCCAAGCATCTAGAAGAGAGTGCCTGGCACATACTAGATGCTCAATAAACCTTTGATGAATGAATGAATAGCAGACAGGTACCTAATTAAGGTCTGCTACTATAGAGTAATTAAAAGCAATATATAATAATGATAATATCAATTTCATGATACACCAAAAGCATACATTTATTGAGTGCATCTACAGATTAAGTACACTCTAAGCATTTCTCATGGATAATCTCATCTAATGCTCATGACAACCTCATGGGCTGGTTACCTATGTTTATCTCCATTTTATGGTCAATGTTAAATAATTTACTCAAGGTCACAAGCCAGAAAGTGATGGCGCTGGATTTAAGGCCACACAGGTGGGCTCAGAAGCCCACCCTCCTAACTGTGGGAATTGCCTTCACCCAGTAGACACTGGGCTTTCTTTCCATTCATTTCTGTTTCCGGGGACACGGGCTCCATGTGGTGTAGGAACCCAGCTTTCAGTTTCCTTTCTGGATATTTGTTAAAGTGCTTGCATTAGTGCTTCCATGATCCATGCATCTGAGATGCTTCTATGACCCGTCCGTCTGAGATCATAAAGTACAGCTGTGCCTCGGTTTTCGAATGTCTCCGTGGGCGAACATTTCGGGTTATGAATGCCGTAAACCCAGGAGCAAATGCTCCGCTTTTTGAACCCGCTTCAGAAGGGGAACATGCCCCGCGGCTTCCACTGAGGACAGGCTCCGAGACCTAGCTGTCGGCTGTGGATCCCTCGGTTTTCCAACGTTTCAGAGCTCGAACCGGCCTCCAGAACGGATCACATTCGAAAACCGAGGCACCACTCTATTTCTATACACAAGATGCGCATTTACAGGCACAAAGTGGACCCTGGGCCAGAAATTAGGTGGGACAGCGGGTCTAACAGGACACCAGGAGGTGAGCATGACCAGTGTTGAGGCTGTGAGGGGTGTGAGGGTGATGCTGGAGGCCACGGTGAGGCTCCTGAGCGGGAAGGAGACAGGGAGACGGTCTGAAAGTCCAGGGGGATTCACCCAGGGTGGCAGCGAGGTGTCCCCGTGAGCAACTCACAGAGTACACAAGAAAGTTTCAGGCCCCATTCTCTGCTGTGAAGTGCAAAGCAAAACATGCATGGTATTCATCCGTGTAAGCAAACAAGCAGACTCTTAAGAATTAATAAGCGGAAACACCCAAAGCAGAAGATCTTAGCTTTGACAATAAGGTTTGCAGAACCATCACAGTTACTTCTTTGCTAATTTTTCTCCGCTAAAGAAATGAACTGACATTAATTCTTCAACCATAATATAAAACACGTAGGTACATGAACAATTAAAAATATGCAACTGAGAGGCCAGAGCCATGTGCAGCTATGAAATCTCTTTATGCACATATTCCGTAAACTAAGTTTAGGAACGAACAGGAGTCACATTTTAAAAGCAGCGTCTGCCCCACACGCCTGACTTGTGCAGCCTCCTCTCGGGTCACAGGAGTTACGCAGACGGTCAGTGTCCTCCATTCCTGCTTCCCCTGAGAGGCCTGCAAGACGTCAGGATGTAAGGCCAGGCTGTGTCTTCAGGCGGGTGAGATAAATGTGATGGAGTGAGTGACTTTTACCCTCCCCTTCCTAGGGCCCTGTCGATTCCGTCCACGAAACGATGGAACTGCAGATCACAGAAGGAGGCAGCATTTGTTGAAAGAGGAACAGGTAGGAAGGTGTTGGGATTTCTAAATAGTAAGACCATTAGATGCAGCACCTATTGAACCATGGACGTTCAAGAAAATTCATTCCAAACGAAGCCCCATGTCACACCCCCAGGAACAGTGCTCAGCCCGTTCCCACCCTTAGCTCCTGAGGATGTGCAGGAGACAGAAGGTGTGGCTTTGCTACTGAGCACCGGCAGGGCATTGCCTGGACACTGAATTCAGCATAACTCTGCGAGCCTCTGGGTTGGAAATGAAAGAAACAGAAAACTGCAAGTCCAGAAAGGTCCTAAGAGCTGCACACTGGTTATTTCCATGCTGTCTGTTTTTATTCAGAAGGAAGATCGTGCTCCCCTTGGGCTCGTGATATCTCACTGGAATTTGCATTGTCTCTCCTGAGTGACTGCGGAAAGTCCCGGTGACTTGGATCCAGAAATGGGAAAGAAAGGTCCTGAAGGTCCTCACCCATTGCCAAGGGGGAGGAGGGGTGAACGAGGTCATTTCAAATGACCACCCTCCTCCACTGCTCCCGATTCCTGAGCCACCGTGTTGGGAAGGATCGAAGGGGAGCAGAGGGGGTGCCAGGTGCCCAAGGGGAAATTAGGAAGGCGGTTAAGGGGAAAGGATTGCCGGGGTTTTTATCTGCTGAGAATTTACTTTGTGCCAAGCACCATGCTTTCTTGGTATGTGACGTATATTCTCCCATCCCATTCTCATGGTGACGGTGACGGTGACTGTTTCGTAATCCGCTGCAAAGGTGGAGGCTGGGTGCCCGCCGTAAACTGGGGACGGGTGAGCACAGCCGAGAACCTTCCTGCTCTCCAGGGCTGGGCACTGTGCCAAGGGCTTTACTTGGGTTACCTGAATTTACCTTCACCACAATCTCATGCGGTAAATACATTTTTTATTATTCCCACTTCACAGATGAGGAAATTGAGGATTAGGCACCAGAGTCTTATTTGAGGTTGTGCGGCTGGCTTGTGGTGGAGCTGGGGTTTGAACCCAGGTATCTGTCTCCAGAGCCCCTGCTCTTAAGTACTGTGTTATGTCCCCTTTGACACACACACTCTATTTATTTAAAAAGTATCCCTCCTTTTAGACTGTCCACCTGCTGCCCTGGTAACAAATCTACTTTTCACCATGCAGATCATAACATCAGTTTCCCCGAAAGGCCCAAAGGAACCTTGGGAAGCAAGGGTGGGGAATACACAAGACGAAACACTCCCTTCCCAGGGCGGAAAGGGCAAGTGGTGAAAATGCCGCTGAAAGCTAAGATCCCACACTGATGGACCGAAGGGGAGGGAACCTGGGGCTCCCTGCCCCTGTGCAGACGCTGCTCACCAGGCCACCGCCTGGGGACACAGACTGAGCAGCAGCCCAGGCTCTGCCCCTTGGGACAGCAGCCATAGGTACAGGGGAGCTCTTACACCTTTGATTCAGTGGGACTCACACCTTCCAATTGTCCAATAAAACAGTTTCGTTCCCAACCAGACCTCGTCTTCCAAGGAAGACTGGTGCAGCAACCCCCCTTATCCATGGGGGATATGTCCCAAGACCCCCAGTGGATGCCTGAAATCACAAACAGTACCAAACCCTATATATAAACTGTGGTTTTCCTATACATAATACGTATAATAAAATTTAATTTATAAATTGGGCACAGTAAGCGATTAATAATAACTAATAATAAAATAGAACAATTATAACAATATACTGCAGAAAGTTATGTGAATGACTTTGGGGCCATTATTAAGTAAAATAAGGGTTACTTGAACACAAGCACTACAATACGGAGACAGTCAATCTGATAACTGAGAAGGCTACTAAGTGACTAACAGGCAGGTGGATACACGTATAATTTAACATTATAATCTACACATTCTCATAAACTTAATTTTAATATCTGTCTAACATCCAATTCAGTGAATATTCATGACATTTTTGGTCAATTACCCTATTATTTGTTATTTACGTGGTTTAAATTTTTCTCTTTATAAACAATGAAGTAATGAACATATTTTTGACTAATTTTTTGTTTTTTTTTAGCATTCATGATTATTTCATTAAGATAATTTCCCAGAAGTGGAATTTCTACCTTAGAGCACAGGGTCATTTTTGAGGCTTTGATAATTATTTTTCTATACTCATCTTGGATTCTTCCTGCCCCAGACCTAGAGCCAGCCATTTCTCCAAGAATTTCTGACTCCTTTAGGTTGTTTTTTTTTAAATATATCTTTATTGATTTCAGAGAGAAAGGGAGAGAGACAGAAACATCAATGATGAGAGAGTCATTGATTGGCTGCAGCCCGCAACCCGGGCATGTGTCCTGACCAGGAATTGAACCCCGATCTCCTGGATCCTCGGTCGACGCTCAACCGCTGAGCCATGCCCGGCTGGGCTGATTCCTTTAGTTGAGGGTACATCCACATGCCTAGGTCAGGGGACTAGCCATGTTCATTGAATTGGAATGTCACTGTCGTGATATCCTCTCAGTGGACAGAGATAGGGAGTTATTGTATGCATGAGTGCATATGTGTATGTAATATATGCATTCATATGCATACATACATTTACACATATTTATTGCTATATCTGTCTATATACATAAAAAATCATGGGTTCAAATAGTTACCTTTAATTTCAGGCCAAGCTTTGTTTACATATTTATAACCCCTTCTTTGACACTAAGAAACCGGCTTCCATTATACTTAAGTATTTAAATCCTCTCTGCCTCCCCTCCTCCTCTTATGCAATTAGACTCCCTTCACATTCATTCTTTAATTATCAGGTATGTAGAAACCACAGGTTGGACTTAATTTGTGAGCCTATGTTACACTGAAAAAATTTTCAGGTCTTTTGAAATGCATGCTTTTTTTTTCACTGATGCTTGTGTCATTTTAATTATAAATGTCCTCTAATGCTGAGAGGCTATTCATCAACAATAATTTAAATTGAAAGAAAGTTAGTTGATCCTTTATTATCATGGAGAGCAATATTGGTGATAGCGTGCATTTGATTTCTTGCTTTATTGCTTATTATATGAGTTACAGATGAGAAATATATGGATAATATCTATATGAAAGGCCACTTTTGACTAAATATTAGATGATTTTATCAACCTGTGAGATAAAAGATGGGTTTATTGTAACCAAATTTTAAGTAAAGTAAATATTTTATATTTGCTAAAGAAAAACACGAAAAAGATGAGTTTCAAAAAACTTTTCCTGAAGAGCTATAGCTAACATAACCCATGAACCAGAACTTGCTGGGCATCTGGATTGAATCTTAGTGTCTCTGATTAGTTCTTAACTGACATTTTCGTTTCAGTTATCCAAAAGAACAGATGATGTTGTAATGCTTTGAAAACCGAAGAGGTGTGTTCTCATTTTACTATCAACAATATTAATGGCTCTTTAAAATCCTGCGGACCTTCAGAGGATCATTTCATAAGTTATATAAATCTACCTACTATGCTGTACACCTGAAACTATTACGATATTGAGTGACAACTGCAATTGAAAAATAATTTTTTTAATTAAATAAAATCCAAGGACCAATAATTCACATTATTTCATGAATACATATTTCTTAATTTTCAAAGAAAATCTTATAATGGTTTTTTAAAAAACTGAAGACCATTAGAATACCAAAGATAAAATAGACATCAGGCTGAGTCACAAAGCACTTGGAAACTCCTCCCCAGCATTCTGACCCTTGGGCAGTGAGGTCATAATGTCCCAGCTAGTTACAGGACCAGCTGGGCAACAGGAAGGAACTTCTGGAGAGACACGGCACACTAGTGGATAAATCACATCGTCCCAATGAATTTTATATTGTTTATTTTTTTATCTGGGGGTTTTTCCTCAGACATTAGTGATGTGACTTCCAATATAGAAGGTGGGTAAGCATTTAACATAACAGTTAAGGAAGATGACCCATTATCCTAGAAAAATGATGTGCTGCACTGTTCTATGGGATGATACAGAGTTTATTGTTGGAAATATGGTGTAATTTGGAATTTGAATCTCTGCCTAAAATCCTTGTGAACAAAAATGGGGTTAGAAAATAAAAGTCATAAAAGATTAACATATGTCTGATCTACAGTGTGTCCTACTTTTTTCCAGAGGTTTTTATGGAACCTATAACTGATGACTCACATAAAGAGGAAGTAATTAATGTTACTATTCCTGATGACCAAAATAACCAGCATTATAAAGACGTGAAACACTGTAAGTGTTTAAAATTAATAGTAATACATATACAAAGGCTGATTATATCAGTTGGTGATTTAATTTTTTAAAAAACTATAATCGTATTAGTTTCTGCTTCTTAAATTGTAATTTACCTCATAGACGTTTCAGTGTGTAAAATGAAATTTTTATTTTCTACAACTTTTTCATGAGATGTTATGAAGTTTAACATCGTTCTCTTGGTAATTGTCTATAATTAATGCAGGCTTCATTGTAGCATTATGCTTATGTATTCACATGAGTCACAATTGAATTAATTCTATGGTGAATTAACCAAAATTTATTTGGAGTTGTGTATGAGTTTCCTAGGGCTGCTGAAACAAACTGGGTGGCTCAAAGCAACAAAAATTTATCTCTCACAATTCCGGAGGCCAGGAATTCAAAACCAAAGTTTTGACTCTCCCCTGCTCTCCCCAAAGCCTTTAGGGGAGGGTCCTTCCTCGCCTCTTCCAGCTCCTGGTAGCCGCAAGCCTTCCTTGGCTTGTAGCAGCAGAACTCCAATCTCAGGCTCGCTTTCACATGGCATTCTTCCTGTAGGTCTGTGTCCAAATTTCCCTCTTCTCATAAGAACACCATTCATACCGGGTTAGGAGCCCACCGCCTCCAGTGTGACTTCATCTTAACTAATTATATCTTCAATGACCCTGTTTCCAAATTAGGCCATGTTTGAGGTTCTGGGGGTTAGGACTTCAATATACATATATTTCGAAGGGGATGTCAAAAGTCAACCCATAAGAAAATGACTTTAAGGTGTGTGGAAGGCCCATGAAACTTTATTCACTGTTCCTCATATGGGCTTTCTTTCCATGTTCTTCTAAGGTTCACCACTCTAAAAAGTGAAAAGTTCACAAGAAACTCGTGTTTAAAATTCTTTCAAATTAAGATTAAATCTAGTTATTCTGGGTTTCTGGGTTCTTTATTAACATTAACCAAAGGAAAAATAGAAATACATATACACTGAAGTACTTTGAAAACTATAATCCATAAGTTGTATTTCTTGATCCCTCTTTTAATTGTAAAACAAACAAACAAACAAAGAACCCCTGATGCTCACAGAGGTCAACTGCCAGGTTTCATAGCTACCAGGAGCAGAGTCAGGAGTGGTGTCAAACCTCTCCACCCCCAGGCTGCCTCTGCTGTGCGTGAAATGGTGCAATCATTTCCTTCTCAGAATGTACCTCTATTTGAATTAACCAGAGGGTAAATCAATCAAGAGCCTGATGATTACTTTGAGTAAAGGAAAAAGTCTTTCTTACCTACACACACATTTATATAAAAATGTAAATGGAATCATAGTAAAAAATTATATTATGACTGACTTCTCATTTAACAGTTCTGGAACTCTTTTTACATCTACCTCATTTTTAATGGATACATAATATTGCAATAAAATGATGTTCCATAATTTATCCGCTACATTATAAAGAATTAAATCATGGGCAGTTTCTCCCTTGCATGTTCTTCTCAGACACTCTTGGATATATTTCTCTTTGGATAGATACCAAGTACTGGAATTGCTGAATAAAGGATAAATCTTTTAAATTATTTGATTTTTTTAACCCGTTGCTTTTCAGAGAGAGTGGAAGGGGGAGAGAGAGGGAGAGAGAGAGAGAGAGAAACATCAGTGTGAGAGAGACGCATCGATTGGCTGCCTCCCGCACAAGCCCTGACCGGGCCAGGGTCAAGCCTGTGCAATCAAGGTACGTGTCCTTTGCGGGAATCAAATCCGGGACCCTTTAGTCAGCGGGTGGACGCTCTAACCACTGAGCCAAACCAGCCAGGGCTAAATTATTGATAAATACCACCAAATTGCCCTCCGAAAAGTATCTACCAATTTGCATCGCCCAAGAATGCTCCACAATCTTACAGCAATTAGTGTTAACCATATTTTGTGAATAAGTGAGAAATTTTCATTAGTGTTTTTAATTTGCACCCTAATTACTTGTGAAGTTGAGTATTTTTCTGTGTATTTATTGGGCATTTAATTTCTACTTCTTTGATTTGTATGTTTTGCTCTTTGGCCCCTTTTTCCATTAGATTATATTTTCATTTATTTATAGGGGCTCTCTTTATATTTAGTATACGAACCTTTTCTCTATGGTAAAAGTAACAAATATGTTCTCCCAGGCTGTTGCTTATCTTTAAACTTGTTTAGGTATCTTAATCACAGAGAAAATTGTAAACTTTATAAAATCAATTTTTGATGAATTCCTTTATGATTTCTACAGTTTTTATCTTGCTTAGATGGATCTTATCCAATTAGATATTAAATTATTTTCCTAGTTTTTTTTTAAAGTTTCACATTTTTGTTTTTAACTCTTAGGTCCTACCTAAATCCAATTATTTTGTATATGGCATAAAATAGGCATAAAACTATATTTTTCAAGAGGAATCACCAAATGTCTAAGACCAATTCCCTATTAATGTGAAACTCATATTTAATATAATCTAAGTTCTCATTTGAAACTCAGTTCATTATTACCTTTTTGTTTCTCTGATTTGTCTATCCCTGCAAAAATACCACAGTATTTTAATTTTTTACTTTTATAACTTATAACATGAATATTGGGCTGCAATTTCCTTTTGTTCTCCATAGACCTAGCTCAGAGACTTCTCCAAACTTATGATACATTAACAGCACTGTTGTGTATATGTGTGTGTGTGTGTTCTGTAAATACATATGCATTCATGTGTGTATAAAATTTTCTGTCATTTCACGAAATTTTGGAAAGAGAAGACGTGTATGTATGTTTAGTCAGCCATCTTTATCTGATTTATTTGACTCTGGTTGGGTGGATATGTCCACTTGTTTTGAACTATAACCAACCCCACTGATAACAATTAAGAGCAGGATTCTTTCATGCATATGCAAATATGAAGGTATAGAGTCGACCTTGATTGTTATTGAAGTATATGCTTCTTAAGCTGAACCATTCCATAGTCTAACAGAAGATTCAGGGCAAATGAATGCTTCTAACTTGGCTCTTTTCTTTGCATTTCTAAAATATTTTTTTATTGACTTGAAAGAGAGAGAGAAAGAGAGAGAGGAAGGGAGAGAGAAACATCAATGTGAGAGAGAAACACCAATAGGTTGCCTCCCCTACATGCCCCAATCAGGAATCGAACCCACAACCTGGGTATATGCCCTGACCAGGAAAGGAACTGGCTACCCTTTGGTACATGGGCTGGCGATCAACCAACTGAGCCACACCGGCCAGGGCTAACTTGGCTTTTCAATAATCTCAATATAGTGATATTACACATCTACAAAACCTACTTTGGCACCTACTATGCACTTAAATATGTTTTTCCATAAACTCCTCAATAGTTTCTTCTCTGAAAGAGTCATTTAGCAAAAGGATACTAATTTAACTTTATTCCCCGTGAATTTTATTTTTTACCTTTGCCCACTTACTTATTTTAAAGTAATGTCTCAAATACTTTATTTATTTTTCCTAACTAGTCACTGCATATGTTCTTTTAAAAATGTAAAGGAACCAAAAGTCTAAACTTAGCTAGTGGCTGAAAACTTCCGTTTTACGCTTTTAGATGTGTTCACAACACAAGTTCCAAATGGCACCGAGTCTGAAGTAACCGTGAGCGCAACAACTGATATAAATTTTTCTGTACAAAACTGTAAGTATTGAAAGGCACCACTGCGAATGTGAGAAACCCTTAAAAAAAAAAAAGATTTCACAACAGCACTAGAGTGTTGGGTAGGAAAAAGATCTCAGTGGAGCTAATGTCACAAGTCTTTGTTCCTAAGTAAGGAGATTCCAGGTCTATTGCACTGACACATTCAGAGGGCAAGGAGGTTCTTAGATTTCTTAGAATCCTGTTTTTGGTTTGCATGGAAATAAAAATTAAATAACTAAATTTAGGACTAGAAAATTGTAAGTCTTTCCTAGACTCACGTTTTTACTCCTTTCTGCTTTATACCTTTAGCTTCAAACGTTATTTCCTTTCTTGCACCTTTCTGCAAAGCATAACTATTTGATGGATGACTTTGGAGGCCATTAAAAGTCTCCAAAATGCATATACCATGCATTTTACCTTGGCATGTGACA
This sequence comes from Miniopterus schreibersii, assembly GCF_964146895.1. Taxonomy (NCBI): domain Eukaryota; kingdom Metazoa; phylum Chordata; class Mammalia; order Chiroptera; family Miniopteridae; genus Miniopterus; species Miniopterus schreibersii. The sequence continues at coordinate 60,874,156 of NC_138111.1, read as the reverse complement.
GTTTGTATCTATGAAACACATAAGCACGAAACAGAGTTACAAGGAATAAGGGGATGGAAGTAAATAGGGAAGAGAGAATGTTTTTGGCAATGGCAATTTCAACATTGGTAAAAGGCAGACACAGTAAGCCGAATTATTAATAAAGCTACTTGACAATAATGGCATATTTTGAGCAGTTTCAAGTCTTGGGACATAAATGAGACGGGCATTTCAAGGGCATACATTAATTAGAGAGATGACTCATGGGAATTTTGCTTGTACAAGTAAACAAGCTCTTGAGTTGTTTGGGAGGAGACACAGAACACAGAGTCCGTTCAGCAAAACAGACTACGTGCCTCAGATTCCCTTAGGAGATGGATTATGGAGGACCCATGGAAGAGATTCCAATACCCTGACTTCTATTCCCACAATTCAGGTCCCCAAAGGACTGTCAGGGAAAGTTGGATTGGGATTAATTGTTGCCATTTTAAATGGAGATCTGACAGAGGGAGACGGGCTGACACGGATGGGACATTCCAGAGGAGCAGTCCCCCTCCCCCAAGGAGATTAAAATCCAGAATGGTTTTGAATAACAATTCTGCAAATCCCTAAAATTCTGGGGGCAAGTGACTGAAGCCATCCAGACGCTTTTCTCCAGAACAGAGAAAGAGAGTTGGAGAGCAGAGTTTAAGGATTTTTGACCACTTGTTCTAGTCCTGCCTGAATCAGTGTCAACTCCAGTAACAATCTCTTTTCCACCCTTTCTCGCCACCAAGATACCTGTGACGGTGCTGTTTGTAGGCTCAGGCTGAATTCATTCTGCCTCCGTGGAACTCCTCCCGGGGTGCGATTGCCTGTTCTGCTTTTGGAACTTGATTGGCTCTTGTCTTAAGCAAAGTTAACTGAAATTTCAGGCCAATTGCATGGGGGAAAATATGGTCCTCCAGTCACAATTGTCCCCAAATACACTCTTACTGACATCGGTCCAGATAGGCACATTATAGCCTGAGATATGCACTAAACGAGGCCTGGAAATCCTTGATTTGTAGCCCCAAATCTTTATATCCAAAACTGTTTTGAGTAGTAAACACGTATGTGTTTCCAATTTACCAGGAAACGGATGCTGCCTCCCTTTTCATGTCATTACACTGATTAGCAGCCCAGCTGTCCTGGGCCGAGAGTATGGCTGCAAGGCCCGCGCATCTGAGACAATGTGTCTAACCCAACAGACCTTCCTTACCTCAAAAGGAAGCTTGTGGCCGCAGGATTCCAGCTTTTCCTCTCTCTTGCAAAATTAGAAGCATATGAATCCCACCTCAGGCAAAAACTGTATGTTTTTCCCTCCCCTCCTTTAAGTTATCTAAAAAAAATTGTCAACATCTTTCTGGGTTTTTTGTCCTTTCTCCTTTCCTTTGTTCCACTTTTTAGCTTAAAAATATGCCTAATCACAGATGTTGAGTCAATATATATATATTTTTTTTAATCCTTACCAGGGGATATTTTTTCCATTGCTTTCCAGAGAGAGGAAGGGAGGGAGAGAGAGAGGGAGAGAGAGAGATGTGAGAGAGACACATCGATTGGTTGTCTCCTGGACTCTCACCAACCGGGGTACGAGGTTGTAACCAAGGTACGTGCCCTTGGTCAGAATCGAACCCAGGACCCTTCAGTCCACGGGCCAACCCTCTAACCACTGAGCCAAACCGGCCAAGGCGAGTCAATATTTTTATATGCTGATAACCCATTTTCCCTTTTCCTAGATAAACTCTTCAATGACACAACGGCATCACCCGGTGAACAACCCTCTGAAACGGAAACTCTAAGTATTAAAGTTACTACACTGTAGTCGTACTTGGAGCATATCACTATATGAGTAAAAATTTAAGTTTCACTACTTAATTTGGGGGTCACATTCTAGCTTCTAAGTAGGCGGTCCAGCCTGACATGCCCTGAACCCTAAGGAGCCTTTCTGTCTCCCCGCTGGTCACACGCCCGCCCACACTCTTCGTTCCTGACGGCCCGAGGCTCCCGGAGCTCGCCCAGCCGGCCCATGCTTCGGAGCCCGCTCACAGTGGACTGACCGCCCTCGCACCTTGTTCCCTGGCACACAGTTTCTAGTCTTCTGCACCTGTACTGAAGCAGCATCTCCCCTTTGAAGGGTTTCTAGCTTTTGCAAGTTGATTTCGGTCCCTCCACGCATACAGCCTGTGCGTTTCCTTTAGCTCTCTCCACATCACGCAGCATAACTAACAGCGATTCCTGTCCCCCTTTGAAATCAAGTGTGTTGCTTGCGCATCAAGACTGCCTTGTTCATTTCTGTAACTTTAGTGCCAGCCACAGAGCCTGGCACATGGTAGGAGCTCAAGATATAGCTCAAGGTAGGAGCTCAAGGTATTAAATGACTAAGCTAACGAGTGAATGAATGCGTGTTCTAGCTCAGATTTACGAAAGCCAGAGCACCTTGTGTCCTCATCCTGTTTTCTTTTGTTTTTTTAAACAGCAACGACTGAGTCTCAAAATGAAAGTGCATTTTGGACAATGTTAGTTAAAGGTACGCTCGCAGTAGTTAGATAACTGGGAACACGTTTGGTTGTTCCAAAGTCGTGGGTAAGAAAGCCACGATCGGCGTAAATAGTTCCAACGCTCAGAATTAATGTCAGCATTTATCCTGCCGTCGTCACCTGTAACAGCAAATGCAAAACACAACCAGAAGGTTGGTCAAGGGTTTCGCTTTTCATTAGTCTCCTCCCAAAAGTTTTATGCTCCTACAAATGTTGCGATCAACTTTTTTATGATTAAAAATTTTAAATAAGGCTCTTGCCCAATCTAGTCCCACTTTGGGTCAGGAGCAGTATGCACATAAGCACATGGAGATGCATGAATAAATGCAAAGTACGTACCAAAATAGACGCATGCATAAAATTAATGTATATATCATAAATATTTAAGCATGCATTACAAGCAATGTGTACATCACACCCGTATGCGCATGTATAAATATAATGTAAATACCGTAGATGCGCACATGTATAAATGTAATATCACACACATATACATGCAATATATACGTAAAATATATACCATATCCAGTAGGTATTCATTATTTGCATATTCTGCATTTGAGAATTTACCTACATCTAAGATTTATTTGTAACCCCCCGAATCAATACTAGAAGCACTTTTGCAGTCATGCGCAGACACGCTCAGAGCAGCACATTTTAATTGCCTGTTGCTCACGTTCCCAGCTGAGGTAGGAAAAGGCACCGTTCTGCCTTCCTTTTTCAGCTCTCACATTCTAAATAAGCGTCATTTTTGTGGTCTGTTTAGTGCTACGTGTATTTTGTGTTTTCTGTTGGTGATTTTGCTATTTAAAACGGTAGCATTAAAGTGCTGGTTAGTGTTCCCAAGCACAAGACGGCTGTGATGTGCCTTCTGGAGAGAATGTGTGTGAGATAAGCTTTGGTCAGGGGAGTTACAGCGCTGTTGGCTGTGAGTCCAATTTAATGAATCAGCCATGTACACTGAAGAAAAGGGTCTTTAAACATAAGCTCGCATAAAACGAGGTTTTGTATTGATTGGTTGATGAAAATATTGCGACCTCACAGGAACCTAGCCTGGATTTCCTCTAGGATGGTGAAATAACTACCATGAATTGTGAGAATAAACTGTATATATTACACCCACGCAAGTGAATTTTGTTTCCCACAACAACACTTTATTGTTTTAACAGCTTTAAATGAAACAATGAAGGAGGAAGAAGGGAAAGATAAATTGTTCCAAGCAGTTCCAAGTAAGAACAAGACGCTTCAGTTAAGTGAATCCTACGCACTGGCACACGCTTTGGTGTCTGCACGGTGATCCTGCTTTTCTGATAAAGTGTATGTAGAGGGTGGTGTGGGCGCTGACACTGTGGCAGAGAGGACACTTGCTGTTCTGGGACAGTGATGGATTTTAAGCCTTGCTCTCCGGTTACCACACTGCAGAGGACTATTTCTGTCTTCCAGTTTTGTGACTTCTGTTCCTGAAACAGATAAATCAAATGGAGGAATAGGCAACTGAATAAAATATAAAATGCGCTTCGCTTGTTTAATTAATAGGCTTTGTTTTTAGGGTAGTTTTAGGCTTACAGGAAATTTGAGCAGAAATTAGAGTTCTCATATGTTCCCCTGCTCAGTTTTCCCTCTCATTAACTTCCTGCATTGGTGTGGTGCAGTTTTTCTAACTTATGAGCCAATATTGATGCATTATTATTAACTAAAGTCCATAGTTTACACCAGGGTCCACTCTTTACGTTACATATCTATGGGTTTTGACAAATGCAGATGTCACATGTCCACCATTATAGTATCATAAAGAATAGTCTCCCGACCCTAAAAATCCCCTGTGCTCCATCTACCTGCCTCTCCCTCACCCAACTCCTGGCAACCACTGATATTTGCATTGTCTCTATAGTTTTGCCCTTTCCAGAATGTCATATGGTTGGAAACACGGTATGTAGCCTTTTCAGACTGGCTTCTTTGGCTTAGTAATATACACATGAGATTCCCCCATAGATTTCCAGGGCTTGATAGTTCATGTCTTTTCATCACTGAATAATATTTCATCATATGGATGTCCTAGTTTGCTTATCCAGTCACCTATTGAAGGGCATCTTGATTGCTTCCAAGTTTTGGCAATAATGAATAAATCTACTATAAACATTCACATGTACGTTTTTGGGTGCACATAAATTTTCAACTCATTTGGGTAAATAACTGAGGATTGTGCTTGCTGAATTGTATGGTAAGACTATGCTTCGCTCTGTAAGAAACTACCAAACTGTCTTCTAAAGTGGCTACACCATTTTGCATTCTCGCCAGCAATGAATGAGAGAATTCCTGCTGCTAAATGCAGTCATTTCCATTAATGGATTAATTATATTTATATGAGTAAAGTAACTCCTGATTTGAATGGAAAAGTTCATGACAAGGTAATATATTAATGTCCCTCAAACCGCTGTCTTGCAAATAAAGCATTGCAAAAGAAATAGCATCTGGCACTCCACCTAAGGCCTGTCACGTCAGTTCTGCACCAGGTTATGTGACAAGTACAGCCTCTTTCAGAGGTTCTAGAAAATGGAGCCAAGGTGTCTTTGTTCAGAAGAACTAGACGTAGGAGTGACAAATGCTGGGCCACTAGAGAAATATTCTATCTTTTCAAGTAATTAAATTGAGCATGATTGGTTTTTTACCACATACTGAGCACATACTACATGCCAGTGCTTTACAGACATTACTATGTCCATGTCCAGATCCAGAGATGCTTTACAGTCCTCACAGTAACTCTGTGAAGTTAGTATTATCACCATTTTATAGATGAAAAACCTGAGGCTTAGAGAGAAACTCTGTTCCAACTTGTAATTAGAGTTTACATAATTTCCGGTGGTTAGGAATTCCAAACCCTTCTCCAGTTTTGACCAGCACCTTGACAAACAAAATGTACTATAAACACATCTCTTTACAAAACTTTTAAGGACTAGCAACGCAATTCAGGAGCACAGCCCATTTTGACATTTGTTTGATTAGTCCCCAAATAGTCTGCCTGAAAGTCAAGGTGTCAGTCTTTGACAATTGTACACCATTCATTCCACTTTGACAATGACAATTTTTTTTAAATCAGAGAACACAGATGCAGGAGCTTGTCATTACTTATTACCAAAACATCATTACCTGGAAAATCATGACAGCCCTTGAAACTTTTGGAAGGATGTTGGGATAAAGGGGAGAAATATCAACTTGATCATTTAAAGTTATCATTAAATAAATTAAGTATAAAAATATTAAGCCAGACATATATTCCAAAAAATATAAAATTTGACTGCAAAGATATATTTTTATTAATAGATTTTGTAAAAGGACTTCTGACATCTCTGGATCTGGACATGGATTTTAGTAAAGAACTTATTTTAGAAAGTTAAATAAGTTTCTATTTCATTTATTAACATCAAGTACACTAGGTTTGAGCTCAGTATTAAAATGGCAAGTTCAGTTCTTAAGCCTCGTGGAGAAAGCATCTTTTAGCTTAAAAGAAAAACCGATGCATATCCCAATAGTAGAACTGCATCTTTTCCTTTTGAAGGATGTGTGTAACTTCACATTTTTAATAGTAATCTCTTTAGAGACTTGAACTGGTTTTCAGTAGTCAATGAGGAAATCTGCTACATACATATTTTAATATTGGAAACCTGGGTTTGAAACCAGATTTTGTCATTTACCAGCTCTGAGTCAGGGGCAAATTCATAGACTTCTGTGATTCTGTAAAGTAGAGCTAAGGCCGATTCTCCTGGATTGCCGTGGAGGTTAAATGGGGAAATTTAGGAGTGCGTGGCCAAGGGGGTGGCCTATAGCCCTCTCCTTTGCATTGCCCGAGGGTAAGGGAGTGAGCAGTGACTACTCCCAAGGGTGGAAGGCCTTCTGCAGTGGCTTTGCAACCCTCACCCCTCCAGAAAAACGTGCTGAACACAATGACTCTTTTCCATTGCACTTTCTTCTCAGGCTCTGATTTGAATGCTACAAATGAAGAAGACAAAGTGCCAGTGCAACAGGATGCCAAGTTAAAATTAATGCTGGGCATCTCGCTGATGACCCTCTTACTTTTCACCCTCCTCCTGGCAATATCTAGTGCCCTGCTGTACAAACTGAAGACCACGTAAGTCTACAGGCCTCAGGAGCATCTATGACACGCTTACGTGTGAAGCTCTCACCCATCTCCCTAGTACTGTCAGGAAACCGTGACTCCCAGATTCATCTAGACAGTATTCAGTTGGCTCCATGCCCCCCATTCAGAAAGAAGCATGGGCTCTCTCTCAGGGTCTGTCCCTCTAGAACATTTCCCCAATATTTTAAGTAATCATCTTGAAGTAGAAATCACCCCAATCAACTGGAGAGGATAGAGAGAATCTGGATGAGCACGCTTTTCTGAGCCCTTGATGGCTTTTTGAGGGCCATGAACTGTTCGAAATGGCCCTTCTGCCCAGGGCCTAATGGTTTTCACTCGTTTGCATAGCGCTCTGCCACGTAACCAGCACACTGCACGGAATTCACACCCCGTTTTAACTTTCGTGATGCTGTTTGGAGTTGCGCCGCAAACATACACAACTTAAAATAATTCTTGATGTTTTCTTTCTTCAGTTATAGCAAGCAGCCTCATCCTGGTGAATATCCTGTCAACCCTAAGCTGGCAAACCGGTCTTACTATCAACCGGCAGAAGGCATCTCAGACACGACTGTTTCCAAGAGCGCGGACAGCAGCACATTGTTAAACCCAAGTTCAAAGTCCGCAGTGACAGAGGACATGACAGCCTCGGATCAATACATGGATCAGCTTTCAGAGTGAGGACATTTCCAATGATAGATACAGAACTTTATTGTCTTAAAAAAAAATCTTTCTTTCTGAATCACATGAATGTCATGATTTAGAAACTCTGCCGAGACATTTAAAATTTTCGGGTGTCTTAAAAGGAGGGCATATGCAATAAGAGTCTCTCAGCTATAAAAATTATTTAATGGGAAAGTAGAAGGAAATAATTTAAGGTGTGGAAAACTCATCAAGCGAAAAATAACCCTAGAAAGTGACTTATGAAAAGTACTCATTCTAGGCTGTTTCCTGTTGAAACGAGGACGTGTGTGTCTATTTACCTCTCCCGAGGGCCTGCTGAGGACTCTCGGGAATCCCCACGGCCTCCGCCCCTCTCCGCCGGCAAAGCACAAAGGCTACACCTGCGTATGTCTTACTGGGAAAGCAGTTGTGCCATATCAAGAGATGAACCCAGAGACTAAAGACTCCCAGCATTCCTGAATTGTTTAAAAGTCGTCAGGGCTGCTCCCACAGGACAAACAATAATGGAAAAAAGATATTTTTCCCCATTTCTAAAGTATCCTTAAACATTTGAGATAACACGGTGTTCGGGAGAAGAGACAGGAAGAAGGGTCCCAGCACATAATATCCTAGAGGGGGTGTTCATGGACCCCGAGTCTTTCAGGGCTGAAAGGTCCTTCCTTCCCTCGTCTCCCACGCGTCCAGGCTCCTGATGGTCTAGACTAATTCAAGTTCTTAGTGACTGAGGAGGTCACCCATCCCAGGAGTATTTCAGTTTACAAAGAAGACTAATGGAATGGGGATATCTTTCCCCTTTTATGAATTAGTCTCAGCTGGAAGGATCTTAGGGCAGGTATCAGGTGGATGTGTGTGGATATGTGTGGGTGGGGAAGAGCAGTAGGACTCAGGACAGGGTGTATTGTCCTAAATTCTCTCCTACTCCATGCTAGGCACTTTGGTACATTATATCACATTGAATTCTACTCCCCTGTGAAAGGCAAGTGTCTTTTACAGCTCAGGAAACAAAGCTAAGGTTAGTCAGGCACCTTGCCGAGTCACCTGTGAGAGAGGCAGGGCTAAGATGTGCTTCCAAACTCAGGTTCTCTGCATGATCCATGAAGGTTAATCGTCCAATTGTTAACAAAAGTCAAGGTAGCCCAGCATCCCTAAGGCAGGAGGCTCCTTAGTTCGGGGTTCTTTCAGCTCCTGGGGAACAGTTTTCCCTACCTCTAGCTTAGGACAGACACACACTTCACACTCAGGTGCCAGCCCCCTACCATCCACTCACTCCCTTCCCATTTTTGCCCCTGACTGCACCCCCAGCCTCACTATTGCTTGGGAGAGCTACAGAGCTCTGCCTTTGAGTAACCATGGCCTACATGTTACCCTGAGGGACAGGAGGTGTCAGGGCAGGTATTCGCTTTTGCCTGATCTTGCCAGTTATACGGATAATTTCTGAGCCTATGGGGGTAGCCTTGACCAATAGCCCATGCTACCCTCTGTGGGTGGCTTTTGTCATTTTTCATGCCCTTCTGACCCCATCAGTGCCGTGGGAACTGAGGGAGGCAAGTGGTTGCAGCTGCTTCCAGATGCAGATGGTCAGGGCCTGGGTGGGGTGGTGGGGGCGGGGGTTGACTCCCAACCATTCCCATTCTTGGGAGGTGCCAAGAATTTTCTTCATGCAGAGTCAGTTTTGAATCATATAACGTGCCTCCGGTTCTAAGTATTGTACAGTGATAAAGTTAATCATTATGGCATTACTCAGGCTAAAATGGCTAAAAGAGATGATGTTAACTGTTTCTGTTTTATTAAATTGGCTTGTCATCCTCAGCAGGCATACTTGCAGAGACCACTGTAAAGTGTGGTCAAGGTCCTGGGGTGGGAAGGGACATGAAGACAGGTAGTCCTTCCTGGTGACCAAGTTCTGCTCCCCACTTGCTAGTGTACAAGTGAGAGGCCATATGGCCCAGGATGGAGGGGTGGTTTTGGGGGGCTAGTCTTCTCACTTGGTCCCCCCTGACCTTCTATTCCATTGCTAAGCCTGCATTTCCTGAACAGGTGCTCTGGGCCTCTGATCTGTTTCCCTTAAAAGGACATAAAACCTCTTTTAACCTGTCTGTCTCTCCCCCATTCTGAAGCACCCTGGTATTTCCTTTCTCTGATGCCCATAACCTGCCTCTTCCCCAGCCCTCAAACAGGGATTTCAATGTTTTCCTCTACCTAACGTCTTAGGGGCAATTCTTCTAGAGTGGCTGTTGTGGCCAAGGGACAGATAAGCACTTGCCTTAGAACTAGCAATCAAGGTGTTCAGAGTCCCCAAGAGTTCATCTGTCCAGGGTCACACACCCAGGGGCTGTCCTTAGGCTCTTCCCTTGTCCTTCCTGCAGAAAGCGTGTTCTGAGATGCCAGAGCATCTCTCCCTTCTGTTGGGAGGAGAGGGTGCTTCCCCAGGAGCAACACCGTGCTCTGTGGCCCTGCCCGCTCTGCCTGGGTGCCCTGCTGGGCTGCGGTGGGTCGGGGCCCTGTGGTGAGCTGTGTGGTGGGCCTGAGGTCTCCTTGTTAGGACCAGCATTTGTCAGCTTCTGGGACTGAGGATACTAGAAGCAGGCACAGGTGTGCTGGTGAGATGGACTTATGTGGTTTTCTCCTCTCTCTCTGTCATGCATCCCAGGGTGGAATTAGCATTAGGGGTTTACTGTGCTCTAGTGAAAAGTAGTGGGGTGGGGCCCAGGTTGGGCAAGGAGTCATTACAAACTGAAAGGAGCTGTTCCCAGTCACTTCTAGCCTGAGCCAAGATTCTAGGTGTGCCTTCCAACTTCAAAATTAGCCCTCTGAATGTAGCTTCTAAGGAGCAAAAAATTTTAACTTGTGCAATTGAGAAAGTTAAGAGTACTTGGCCAATCTGGATGAGCATGCTTTTCTGAGCGCCTTGATGGCTTTTTTTGAGGGCTGTGAACTGTGTTCTAAATGGCCCATCTGCCCAGGGTCTAATGGTTTTCATTCATTTGCATAGCGCCCTACCAAGTAACCAATATACTGGATGGAATTCATACCCTGTTTTAACTTTTGTGATGCTGTTTTGAGTTGTGCTGCAAACATACAGAACTTAAAACAATTATTGATGTTTGTTTTCTTTTTTCAGTTATAACAAGCAGTTTGAGCCTGTTGAATATCCTGTCAACCTGGAGCAAGAAAATCTGTCTTACTATCAACCAGCAGAAGACAGCTTAAACCCACCTGCTGCTAATACTGCCGACAGCAGCACATTTTCCGACCAAGGTCAAAATCTACAATGACAGAGGACATGACAGCCTCGGATCAATACATGAATCAGCAGCCTTCAGAGTGAGGAAGTTCCCAGTGATAAATAGGGAACATTAATTTATTGTCATAAAAAAAATCTTTGTGAATCACATGAATGTCATGATTCAGAAACTCTGCTGAGACATTTAAATTTTTCTGGTGTCTTAAAAGGAGGGCATATTCAATAAAGTTATCTCAGCTCCAAAAATTATTATTTTTAAAATTTATTCTTGAAAGTATTACAAGTGTCCTCCTTTCCCCTCACTGATCCCCTCCACCCTGCACACCCCCTCCAGGCCTTCACCACACTATTGTCTGTGTCCATGGGTTATACATATGTGCATATGAGTTCTTAGGTTATTACCTTCCCACCCACCACCCACCCCTGCCTTCTCTTTGAGATTTGTCAGTCTGTTCCATGCTTCTGTGTCTCTGGGTTTATTTTGTTCATTAGATTCCACATATGAGTGAGATCATGTGGTACTTGTCTTTCTCCGACTGGCTTATTTCACTTAGCATAATACTCTCCATGTCCCTCCATGCTGTCTCAAAGGGTAAGGGATCCTTCTTTTTCACAGCTGCATAGTATTCCCAGGTGTAAATGTCTGAGAAGATGCTTGATATGATTTCAGTCTTCTTGAACTTGTAGAGACTTGTTTTGTGTCCTAACATGTGGTCTATCATGTGTTATTTAGAGTCACTGTTTCCTTGATGATTTTTTTGTCTGGAATATCTATCCAGTAAGGTCAGTGGGATGTTAAAGTCCCCTGCTATGACTGCACTTCCATTGATCTCTCCTTTAAAGTCCTCCAGAAGGTTATCTTGTGTGTGTGTGTGTGTTTTCCTGACTCTGTGAGTCTTTTGTTCTGAGGTGGGTCTCTTGTAGACAGCATATACTTGGGTCATGTTTTCATGTCCATTTAGCTACCCTATGTTTTGATTAGAACATCTAATCCATTTATATTTAAGGTTATTATTGATAGGTACTTATCTATTGCCATTTTATTTCTTTATGCCTATGTTTCGCTTCCTCTCTATTTCATCTTATTACAGCAGTTCCTTTAACATTTCTTGCAGTGCTGGTTTGGTGGTGATAAAGTCCTTTAGTCTTTTTTTTTGGTCTGGAAAGCTCGTTATTTCACCATCTATTTTGAATGATATCCTTGCTGGACAGAGTAGTCTTGGTTTCAGATCCTTGCTTTTCATTACGTTGAATACTTCATGCAAGTATGATGCAAATATTGTTATGTTTCACGTTGTCCCACAGCTCCCTTAAACTGTCCTGTTTTTTAATTTTTTCTTTCTTTTTGGTTCTCTGATTGAGTGATTTTTTTCTATCCTGTCTTCTAATTCGCTGATCCAAGCCTCAGCTTTCCCTAATCTGCTATTTATTACTTCCAATGTATTTTTTATGTCATTCTTAATTTCCTTCATAGTTTCCGTATCTTTTCTCATGCTGTTGAGCCTTCTTATGATCAGTATGCTGAACTCTGTATCTGATAGATTGCTTATCTCCATTTCATTTAGCTCTTCTTCTGGAGAATTATTTTGTTCTTTCATTTGGGGCTTGTTTTTTTGTCTCCCCATTTTAGTTGCCTGTTTGGATTTGTTTCTATGTGTTAGGTAGATCTGCTAGGACTCTCAGTCTTTTGGATGGTCTCTGGTGCAGGCCAGTGTCAGGCACTGTTTATGACTGACCTTGAGTACCCTGTTTAAAGCTTTCTGTACTTCACAGCTTGTGGTTCCTTCTGCTGGGCTGGGTGCTTTTGGAAAGGACCAAGATGCGCACCAATGTTTGCTTTTCCAAGCCCTGGAACCCAAAGCAAATCTGGCAAACACTCAAAGTACCCAGAGGCTGGTTGTTATTCAGACTCTTAATGAGCCTCAGGCTGTAGAAACTCCACAGGGTGGGGCGGCTAATTGTTATTCAGTCTCTTAATGGGCCTCAGGCTGTAGAAACTCCACCTCTTGGGTTGAGAGATTTTCAATGGGTGGGGCAATTGCTTCCCCCTCAGGCAAAAGCTGCTTGGACAGTCTGTGTCTGCCTGAGAAAGATGTCCTCTGCCCTATGGGGGAATGACCCAGCACAGATCCAGATGGCTGCCCTCTAAGCTCTAAGCCGTACCCATGGATTCTCCTCTCACAGCTCCAGTCCACACTGCCCTTCCTCTGTCGGAGCCCAAGGTGAGTGGCCGCATGAAATTTTGTGCATTCGTCCTTTCAGAGGGTGCCTGCATTTCCAGCAGTCTCTCCCTGGCAGACAGAAACCCGGCTGCTTTTCACAGCCAGATGTTATGCGGGCACCTCTCTCAGCTCTGGTGCTCTGGGCTGGGAAGCCCAGTCTGGGGGTTAGGCCCCAGAGTCCTCAGTGGGACCCCCCTCCCCCCAGCCGAGGTCTCCGGACCTTCAGCTGCTGCCTGTGGGAGCCTGAAAAGCCCCCTCGCCTCCACACTTCCTACCGGTATCTATGCCGTCTCCCTTTAGGTCCTTGGTTATCAGGGTGCCCTCCAGGTCGTCTTTAGTTCATTATTCAGGATGGTTTTTCTGTATTTTAGTTGTAATTCCAGTTTGGTCCTGGGAAAGTGTCAGTGTAGCTTCCACTCAGCCCACCACCTTCTTGGAATTTATAAAAATTATTTAATGGGAAAATAGAAGGAAATAATTGAAGGTGTGGAAAACTCATCAAGCGAAAAATAACCCTAGAAAGTGACTTATGAAAAGTACTCATTCTAGGTTGTTTCATTTTTAAACCTCCCTCAAGGATATGTGTGTTTTTGTTTTGTTTTTATAATTGATTTTTAGAGAGAGAGGAAGGGAGAGAAACATCGATGTGAGAGAGAGAAATTGATCGGTTGCCTCACCAATGGTCCAGACCGGGATCAAACCCACAACTTAGGTTTGTGCCCTGACTGGGAATTGAACCCACAACTTTTTGGTGTATGGGACAGCACTGCAATCAACTGAGCCCCCCGGCCTGGGCAAGGCTGTTTCCTGTTTAAATGAGGACGTGTGTATCTATTTACCTCACCCGAGGGCCTGCTGAGGCCTCTCGGGAATCCCCATGGCCTCCGCCCCTCTCCACCAGCAAAGCACAAAGAATACACCTGTTTGTTTTACTGGCAAAGCAGTTGTGCCATATCAAGGGATGAACCCAAAGACTAAAGACTCCTAGCATTCTTGAATTGTTTAAAAGTCGTCAGGGCTGCTCCCACGGGACAAACAATAATGGAAAAAGATATTTTTCCCCATTTGTAAGTATCCATAAACATTTGAGATACCATGGCGTTCCGGAGCAGAGACAGGAAGAAGGGGTCCCAGCACATAATATCTTAGAGGGGGTGTTCATGGACCCCGAGTCTTTCAGGGCTGAAAGGTCCTTCCTTCCCTCGTCTCCCACGCGTCCAGGCTTCTGATGGTCTAGACTAATTCAAGTTCTTAGTGACTGAGGAGGTCACCCATCCCAGGAGTATTTCAGTTTACAAAGAAGACTAATGGAATGGGGATATCTTTCCCCTTTTATGAATTAGTCTCAGCTGGAAGGATCTTAGGGCAGGTATCAGGTGGATGTGTGTGGATATGTGTGGGTGGGGAAGAGCAGTAGGACTCAGGACAGGGTGTATTGTCCTAAATTCTCGCCTACTCCATGCTAGGCACTTTGGTACATTATATCACATTGAATTCTACTCCCCTGTGAAAGGCAAGTGTCTTTTACAGCTCAGGAAACAAAGCTAAGGTTAGTCAGGCACCTTGCCGAGTCACCTGTGAGAGAGGCAGGGCTAAGATGTGCTTCCAAACTCAGGTTCTCTGCATGATCCATGAAGGTTAATCATCCAATTGTTAACAAGTCAAGGTAGCCCAGCATCCCTAAGGCAGGAGGCTCCTTAGTTCGGGGTTCTTTCAGCTCCTGGGGAACAGTTTTCCCTACCTCTAGCTTAGGACAGACACACACTTCACACTCAGGTGCCAGCCCCCTACCATCCACTCACTCCCTTCCCATTTTTGCCCCTGACTGCACCCCCAGCCTCACTATTGCTTGGGAGAGCTACAGAGCTCTGCCTTTGAGTAACCATGGCCTACATGTTACCCCGAGGGACAGGAGGTGTCAGGGCAGGTATTCGCTTTTGCCTGATCTTGCCAGTTATACGGATAATTTCTGAGCCTATGGGGGTAGCCTTGACCAATAGCCCATGCTACCCTCTGTGGCTGGCTTTTGTCATTTTTCATGCCCTTCTGACCCCATCAGTGCAGTGGGAACTGAGGGAGGCAAGTGGTTGCAGCTGCTTCCAGGTGCAGATGGTCAGGGCCTGGGTGGGGTGGTGGGGGTGGGGGTTGACTCCCAACCATTCCCATTCTTGGGAGGTGCCAAGAATTTTCTTCATGCAGAGTCAGTTTTGAATCATATAACGTGCCTCCGGTTCTAAGTATTGTACAGTGATAAAGTTAATCATTATGGCATTACTCAGGCTAAAATGGCTAAAAGAGATGATGTTAACTGTTTCTGTTTTATTAAATTGGCTTGTCATCCTCAGCAGGCATACTTGCAGAGACCACTGTAAAGTGTGGTCAAGGTCCCGGGGAGGGAAGGGACATGAAGATAGGTAGTCCTTCCTGGTGACCAAGTTCTGCTTCCCACTTGCTAGTGTACAAGTGAGAGGCCATATGGCCCAGGATGGAGGCGTGGTTTTGGGAGGCTAGTCTTCTCACTTGGTCCCCGCCCCCCCCCCCCCCCCCCCCCCCCCCCGACCTTCTATTCCATTGCTAAGCCTGCATTTCCTGAACAGGTGCTCTGGGCCTCTGATCTGTTTCCCTTGAAAGGACATAAAACCTCTTTTAACCTGTCTGTCTCTCCCCCATTCTGAGGCACCCTGGTATTTCCTTTCTCTGATGCCATAACCTGCCTCTTCCCCAGCCCTCAAACAGGGATTTCAATGTTTTCCTCTACCTAACGTCTTAGGGACAATTCTTCTAGAGTGGCTGTTGTGGCCAAGAGACAGATAAGCACTTGCCTTAGAACTAGCAATCAAGGTGTTCAGAGTCCCCAAGAGTTCATCTGTCCAGTGCCACACACCCAGGGGCTGTCCTTAGGCTCTTCCCTTGTCCTTCCTGCGGAAAGTGTGTTCTGAGATGTGCCTAGCAGTGAGGGTGCTATGGAGGTCCTGTTTAGGGCGGTTACACAGTTCCTGAAACCTGGGGAGGGGCAACCCAGTGATGTTCCAAAGATGGTTGGGTGGGCTGGCTGCCCCAAAGAGTCTCTTCTGTTGGGAGGAGAGGGTGCTTCCCCCAGGAGCAACAGAGAGCCCTGTGGCCCTGCCTGCTCTGCGCCCCTGCTCCTCTGCATGGGTGCCCTGCTGGGCTGTGGTGGGTCGGGGCCCTGTGGTGAGATGTGTGGTGGGCCTGAGGTCTCCTTGTTAGGACCAGCATTTGTCAGCTTCTGGGATCAGGGATCCTAGAAGGATGCACAGGCGTGCTGGTGAGATGCACATGCTTGGTCTTATGTGGTTTTCTCCTCTCTCCCTGTCACTCACCCCCAGGGTGGAATTAGCATTAGGGGTTTACTGTGCTCTAGTGAAAAGTAGTGGGGTGGGGCCCAGGTTGGGCAAGGAGTCATTACAAACTGAAAGGAGCTGTTCCAGTCACTTCTAGCCTGAGCCAAGATTCTAGGTGTGCCTTCCAACTTCAAAATTAGCCCTTTGAATGTAGCTTCTGAGGAGCAAAAAATTTTAACTTGTGAGATGGAGGGAAAGTATAAGCTCTTTTTTTTTTTATCAGCGCACCCCCAAAGCACTGCTTAAACAGCCCTCTCTGAAGCGTGGCAACCAAGTAAAACCCAGCTTTTGCCTAAAAGCAATTCTGGCTGGTTATTCAGAGTTCACTCCCCTTTCCAGGTTTATTTAATGAGAAATCAGAGCCAGACATTTATGTTTGGATCCTAGGATAATTGTCCTTGAGCCTGCTCTTTCCCTCCTCTCTCCTCCATCAAAATGTCATACACCTTGTCACCCCCTTTGCCCTGGATTTCAATGGAGTTAGTTTCTCAGTAGGAAATGAGTGAAAAATTGAAAAGCTATGAGCCAGGAGAAAGCTCGTTGTGTAAGGAGGAAGCGTGCGTGTGTTATCCAAACATGTAAGTTATCTAGAATGAATTCGGAGTTTTAAAAAGCATAATTTGGACCCCGTCTCATATCTGAAATCTCTTGTCTGGGAGAAGGGAAAGGTGTGTAAATTCCCCAGAGTTGATAGAGGGAGCACGTCTCGGGAAGAGGAACAGGGTGGTGGTTTCCTTAGTAAAGAGCTGCCCGGTGTGGCCAGCCAGTGCCCGGAGCCTTATCTCTTGGCACTGGGTTTTCCTGCAGAGTGCAGATGCAGCTGCTCTGCAGTTTAGTTTTATTTGTTGACATATATATGTGTGTGTGTGTATATATATATATATATATTTTATGGTTGCTTGTGGAGTTGTTTTGTTTTAGTTTGTGTTTGAGGCATTCTGTAGACCATCAGGGGCCTTAGAATGTTAGGACCAACTAAATTAAGAAAAGACTACTGCTTTAAATAGTTTGTAAGTGGCATTCAACAGCTTGAATTGTTTCCAAATTGTCACCGTTTGGTAAATAATAAGGTGAGTAGCGTATATCCAAACCATGTCGCATTTGACACAGTTTATTGATAATGTATAAACCTGGGCTGTCCTCTGATGTAGTCACTCTAGAAATGAGGCGTGAATGTACTTCAGTCATGGGGATGAGCTCGCCACTTGAAAGGCTCCAACAGTGATGGCCATTGACGTCTCCCTCTCCTCCTAAGAGCTGCCAGTTAGTAAACAGCTCCCTGTGTTGAAAACTGGGTTCGGAAGAGTTAATGACAGGAAACTACTTGTCCAGGATATCCTGGAGTCTGCATTGTAGGTGATTTTTAAAGGTAAAACAAAACCCGTCTTCCATTGACAACACGAGGCACAGCTATGGAAGAACTGAAAAGAATCAACAAAGACATGGAGTCAGTTAGGACTGAGGTTGGAGGAAAGCAGGAGGGGCGCCCCGAGTTTACTTTAGTGCTTAACGAGCTACCACGAAGCCCTCTGGTCTCACTGACTGACTCAAATGTGAGATAATTTTTCTGAAAATAGCCTGTTTCCCAAGGAAAAGTGGAATGAACCATCAAAGAACAAAGAGTGAGCCTGGAAAGTATGTGATGGACCACGAGTGTCCGGCGACTGATCTAGAAGACAAACTCTTGCTCAGTTATTCTACACGGCTGCTTGGGGCATCTGGAGCCAGACGGGCTGAGACGCAAATGCAGAGCTGCTGCCACTTGAGAACACCTGCGACTGAAGATGCCCACACGGCCCTGGAGAGCCAAGGGCCTTCTCTTTCAGTAAGAATGAAAATAAATCTTCAAGATTCTGAGGAAGATGACCTTGCGATAGATGTACCTCCCACCAGGCCTACTTGTAAGAAACCTAAACCACTTAGAGGCTTCAAACATCGGAGTATGGATGAAAGGATACCTGTAACACTCCCAGAGGGGAGAGAGCTTCAAATTAGCGGCACAGAAGAGAAAAAACAAAGACAAAACCCAGCTAACCATACAAACAGAGAATGGTGGTAACAAATTAGAACCACAAAAATCGCTCATCAAAACCCCACTAGATACTAAGAGTAATGTAAACGTGGTATGGTGTCAAAAACCACATTTCTGAGATGGGAAGCTTTGGTTGTGATAAAAAGTGTGTCTGTATCTCAGAAGAAAGTGTATTTTGTGCATCTCTCAGTGACGAAAAAATACAGAATGAAAAGCGTAATGAAAGTTATCCAAAGAGCAAGAAACATGTAAAAACAATTTATGATACTCAAAAAGAAGAAACTGAATGCCAGTGTTCACGAAGCCAACCCCAGATCTCTTTACCAAAATTTGATTTTGACAAGGAGCTTACTGACACTTGCTCGGATTCCGATGGCACTGTGAAGGACTGTCTTTGAATTTTCACAGGGGCCACAGAAAGTGATGCTTGTAAGGGAGAGAACGCTAAGCAGGTTGGTCAGTTGTGTTTTTTCCATTTTTCTAAATTTAAGGGAGTTTCCCTTTTATACAGAGTCTCTAAAGATTCTAGACTCTCTAGAATATATATCATATAGCATGTGCATATAATATATATATTCTAATATTTGTGATCATAATATAAGGGTGGGGGAAAGTAGGTTTACAGAAGTTGTGAGAACATGGGACAGTTTATTTTTGTTTTAATTATTAATTATTGTATTATTTTCCATATGAACAAATGTAAACCAACTTTTGCCCCACCTGTATTGGAATGGCAAGGCAAAGACCTTGATAATTGTCCAGCTGGTGTCTTGCAGACTTGACAATTTTCAGAGGCCATGGCATTATATACAGTAACTTTTGATTTCCAAACTTAGGGGAATCTTTTCTAGGGACCCTATGCATGTCAAATCATCCAAATTAAGTTATATTTTGTGAAAGATTTTGTAAGTTGCACAGTATTTTGTACCTTGTATTGGTATGGCTCTCTATGAAACATGCTAAACTTGCCTTTACTCTGCCGAAATTGGATGCTTTGTACCTTTCTTCCACTAAGCTTCAGGAAAGCAAATGGAATTGGATATGTTGTGTTACCAAAACATTTCTGGAGCAAAAAAGAGAACTGAACACACTGCCAAGTTTGATGTCAGTCATTTAGTCTCAGTGTCTCTGTCTCTCTCTCTGGACACATTAAATACCTTGTCATTTCTAGCATTAAGTGTATTCTAGTACTTATGTTCTGTTATCCACCAGGGGGTGCATGAGGGCAGTCAATAAATTGAATTTTCCCTGTCCTTTATTTTCCCCATTATCAAACATTTTCATTAAGAACAGATATATCGCTATTGCATAGCATTTTACCCACAAATTAATAGGTCATCCTCATTATTTGCATATTCTGTATTTTCAAATTCACTTATCACTAAAATGAATTTGTAACCTCAAAATTAAGACTTGTTCTTGCGTGGTCCTTTGTAGACATGCACAGTCGCAAAAAATTTGGACTGACGTGCACACTCCCAGCTGAGGTTGAACAAGGGAACACTCCCTGCCTTCTTGTTTCACCTCTCATACTGTTAACAAATGTCCTTTTCTCAGTCTATAACCACGGTTGTTTTTTGCATTTTTGTTGATTTTACTGTTTAAACTGGCCGCAAAGTATAGTGCTGTCTAGTGTTTCTAAGAACTTTGCGGTGATTGCCTTACAGAACAAATGAGCGCTACAGAAGCTTGGTCCAGGCATGCATCACGGTGCTGCTGGACACGCAGTCGGCGTGAATGAAGCGGCGGTGTACACTAAATAAAGTGTCTTTAATAGAAACATCAAACAAGACTAGGTTATGCCCGGCTGGGTGTGGCTCAGTGGTTGAGCGTCAACCTATGATCCAGGAGATCGAGGTTCGATTCCTGGGCGGGGCACGTGTTCAGTTTTCAGACTCGATCCCTGGGGGGGCGGGGGGCGTGCAGGAAGCAGCCGATCTGTGACTCTCTCATCATTGATCTTTCTATCTCTCTCTCCTTCTCCCTTCCTCTCTCTGAAATCAATAAAGATATATTTTAAAAAAACACAACAAAGACTATGTTATTGATTGGTTGACAAAAATGTTTAACCAGAGACTCACCCCAACCTAACTCCTTATTTGCCGTAGGGCCAATAGTTCAGTACCCACAAATTCATTGTTTGTGGGACTCTAGAACGTAACTATAGTAAGTAAGGAAATCGACTGTAGTTTTTAAAGTAACTTGAACCTCTGGTAATTTATATTATAAATGCTGAAGTTCTCTTATGACATATAAAGAAATTGAAGAAGCACTACAGTGAGCAATATTCCTTTAACACCTTTGCATTAAAAAGTGCTATTTAACACAAACTCTCTCTGCTCTAGTCTCTGTATTATTTGTACTTGGTAATACTAACAGCAGAATCCTCTGCATGACACAAAAAGAGATTATGCTTCCAAGTCACAGATAAGAACCTGAGTTCCAGTTTTTTGCAGAGCTGAATGTTCTGGGTAAGTTATTTAATTTCTCTGAACTCCATTTTCTTTATCTGTGAAATGGAGATATTGAGGATCTATCCTATGGTTTGATATATAGGTACTTATTGGTTTCTTTCCCTTCTCTCATTTTTTTTTCTCCTTTATTTTATTCTGGTTTTTTGTTTTTGTTTTAATTTATCTTTATTATTAAAAATATTATAAATGTCCCCTTTTTTCCCCCCATTGACCCCTTCTACTCAGCATCCACCCCTCAGCACCCCTCCCCCCCCAACTTTCGCCACATATTATCTGTCCATGGGTTATGCATTTATGCATATAAATTTTTTTGTTAATCTCTCCCCCCACCCCCACCCCCACCCCCACCCTCACCCCGCCTTCCCTCTGAGATTCATCAGTCTGTTCCATGCTTCTATGTCCCTGGATCTTTTTTGTTCCTCAGTTTATTTTGTTTTTTAGATTCCACATATAAGTGAGATGATGTGACTGGCTTATTTCACTTAGCATAATACTCTCCAGTTCCATCCATGCTGCCTCATGAGGTAAGGGATCCTTCTTCTTTACAGCTGCGTAGTACTCCATGGTGTAAATGTCCCACAGCTTTTTATCCACTCAGCTACTGATGGGCACTTGGGCTGTTTCCAGATCTTAGCTATTGTAAACTGTGCTTCTATGAACATAGGGGTGCATACATTCTTTCTGATTAATGTTTCAAGATTCTTAGGATATATTCCTAGAAGTGGGATCACTGGGCCAAATGACAGCTCCATTTTAAATTTTTTTTTTTTTAATGTATCTTTATTGATTTCAGAGAGAGGAAAGGAGAGGGGGAGAGAGAGAAACATCAATGATGAGAAAGTCATTGATTGGCTGCCTATCCCGCAACCTGGGCATGTGCCCTGACTGGGAATCGAACCCCGATCGCCTGGATTCTAGGTCGATGCTCAACCGCTGAGCCATGCCCGGCCGGGCCATTTTTAATTATTTGAGGAACCTCCATTCTGCTTTCCATAGTGGCTGCACCAGTCTGTATTCCAACCAGCAGTGCACTAGGTTCCCCTTTCTCCACACCCTCGCCAGCACTTGTCATTTGTTGATTTGTTGATGGTGCCATTCTGACAGGTGTGAAGTGATACCTCATTGTGGTTTTAATTTGTACCTCTCTGATGATTAGCAACGTTGAACATTCTTTCATGTTTCTTGGCCATCTGTATGTCCTCTTTGGAGAAGTGTCTATTCAGGTCCTTTGCCCATTTTTAAATTAGATTATTTGTCTTCCTCTTGTTGAGTTGTATGAGTTCTTTGTATATTTTTGAAATTAGCCCCTTATCAGATTTTTTCTTGGCAAATATATTTTCCTATACCATGGGTTCCTTTGTATTGTGAGGATGATTTCTTTTGCTGTGTAGAAGCTTTTTAGTTTGATGTAGTCCCATATGTTTATTTTTTCTTTGTTTCTCTTGCCCTAGGTGATGTATCAGTGAAAATTCCACTACATGAGATGTCTATGACTTTACTGCCTATGTTTTCTTCCAGGATTTTTATGATTTTGCACTTACATTTAAGTCTTTTAGCCATTTTAAATTTATTCTTGTGTATGGAGTAAGTTGGAGATCTAGTTTCATTTTTTGGCATGTACCTGTTCTATTTTCCCAGCACCACTTATTGAAGAGACTGTCTTTACTCCATTGTATGCTCTTGCCTCCTTTGTCAAATATTAACTGGCCATAATGGCGTAGGTCTATTTCTGGGGTCTCTGTTCCATTGATCTATATGTCTGTTGTACCAGTACCAGGCTTTTTTGATTACAGTGGCTTTGTTGTATAGTTTGATATCCAGTAAAGTGATCCCTCCAACCCTGTTGTTCTTTCTCAAGATTGCTGCAGCTATTTGGGGTCTTTTTGTTTCCATATAAATTTTTGGAATATTTGTTCTAGTTCTTGAAATATGCTGTTGGTACTTTAATAGGAATTGCATTGAATCTATAGATTGCTTTTGGTAGTATGGACATTTTAATGATATTAATTCTTCCAATCCATGAACATGGTATGTTCTTCCACTTGTTTATATCTTCCTCTATTTCTTTTTTCAGTGTCCTGTAGTTTTCTGAGTGCAGGTCTTTTACATCCTTGGTTAAGTTTATTCCTAGGTATCTTATTTTTTTTAGTTGCAATGGTAAATAGGTTTTGTTGTGTGTGTTTTTCAATTTCTCTTTCTGAGAGTTCATTATTGGTGTATAAAAATTCCATTGATATTCGGATGTTAATCTTGTATCCTGCTACTTCGCCGAATTCATTTATCAAATCTAATAGTAGGTTGGTGGAGTCTTTAGGGTTTTCTATGTACAATATCATGTCATCTGCAAATAATGACAGTTTTACTTCCTCCTTTCCAATTTGGATGCCTTTTATGTTTTCTTGTCTAATCACTGTGGCTAGAACTCCTAGTACTTTGTTGAATAAGAGTGGTGAAAGTGGACATCCCTGTGTTTTTCCTGTTCTTAGGGGAAATGGTTTTAGTTTTTGCCATTGAGTATGATGTTGGCTGTAGGTTTGTCATATTTGGCCTTTATTATGTTGAGGTATGATCCCTCTATTCCCACTTTGCTGAGACTTTTTATCAAAAATGGGTGTTGGATTTTGTTGAATGCTTTCTCTGCGACTATTGATATGATCATGTGATTTTTGTTTTTCAATTTGTTTATGTGATGTATCACGTTTATTGATTTGTGAATATTGTTCCAGCCTTGTATCTCTGGAATAAATCCCACTTGGTCGTGGTGTGTGATCTTATAATGTATTACTGGATCCTATTTGCTAATATTTTGTTTAGGATTTAGCATCTATATTCATCAAGGATATTGGCCTGTAATTTTATTACTTTGTAGTGTCTTTATTTGGCTTTGGGATTAGGATAATGCTGGCCTTGTAAAAAGAGCTTGGGAGTCTTTCCTCCTCTTGAATTTTGGAATAATTTGAGAATAGGTGTTTATTTTTCTTTGAATGTTTGGTAAAACTCACCTGTAAAGCCATCTGGTCCAGGACTCTTGTTTGTTGGGAGTTTTTTGATCACTGCTTCAATTTCAGTTTATCTAAGTAACGCTGGGGCAGCTCAGCGCACTATCCCAGTTCTGTTCAGAGCAGGTCAAAAATCCCTGATTGGCTTCACCTGCAGCTTCCGTCCCTCTCTCTGGTGGCAGGAGTCCCAGTTGTCCCATAGACAGCTCCTGTCTGGCTCAGGTTCTCCTCCTCTTCCCCCTGCCACACAGTTCAAATGCTTTCTGGGGTTCTACACAGTGCCTTACAGGAAGGCAAAGGGTTCCCATAGGTGGCTGCTGAGTGCAGCCCTCTGGCCCTTTCTATTTGGGAGCCACACGCTGTAGGACAGCCTTTACCACAGTGAGCAACCCGGGGCATAAGAGACCTGTGCCCTCTACGCCAGTAGGCACTTTGTTTTCTAGGAAGGCACCGTCCAGTCCTAGAGGACTCACCGCTCCCCTGGGCCCCTCTGCCCTCCAGGGTGCTCCTTCCCCTCTCTTCAGCTCGGGGTGTGGGATCCCCACCTTTGGAGGCCTTTCCTCACTCTCAAGGGGAGGGAGCTTTGCAGCCTCCAAGCCTCCGGCTCAGAGCACAGGCTTCTGGGGGCCTCCCCCTCCCTATGCCCCCCTTCTTACTGGACTCCACGATGCTTCCCCAGTGCTCCCCACTCGCACTCTGTCCACTCAGGTATGTTTCTCTGGGTTTTCCAGGCTGGCTCCATAGGATTTTAGGAGGAAATCGAGTCCGTGGCTGGGAGCATGCCTCTGCTGCTTGTCACAGGGCTGCCTTCTTGCCGCAGCCTCCCCTTCTCTCTCTCAGGGAGAAAGCTTTTGGAGGCTGACATCATTTCCCTTCAGTTGCAAAGGCTGTGGTGTTCATAGTTTCCACTCCTCTCCCCAGTTCTTATATTTAAGGAATTGTTGGTTTCATCAGTGATTTTCTTTTTCTTAAAATAAATTCTCACAGATGAAAGTGACTGGACAAAAAAAAGATAACAATTTTTAAGATTTTAAAATGTTGCCATATTGCCTTTCAGAAGGGCCTTGACAATGTACAGTCCTACAGTGTCTCGGGGCTCCTTTCCCAGAAACCCTTACAGAAAATGGGTATTCTATTTTTGTAAAAACCTGAAATTGTGGGTGAAATTTTATCTCCTTGTTTATGTTGCATTTCTCTGATTACTAGTCAGGTGGACACTCTTTCATGTTCCATCCTCTTGTGATGCATGCTGTGTGGAAAGTCTGCGGGCAGCCTGCTATTTCTCCCTTTATGTGTCACCTGATACCCTCGCCTGGTTACCAGAGGATTTGCTCTTTAATCTCATAATCCAGTAACTTGGGTAGGCAATGCCTTATTGTTAGTGGTTTTATTAACATTTTTACCTGCACACCAAGTGTCATTTGCCTATGAGATTTAATTTTCTCTGTGTTTCAAGAAAATTTTCTTAAATACTAAAATAGCCATTCCATTTTATTATTTCAGGAAATACTCCAGTTATGTGTGACTTGGATCTCATGTGGTACTGTAAATAGAGTCAACTCCAAAGAGCTGCTGAGCAAAAGGGTAGTGAATTACAACCGTATCAATTTTTAAAATCAATTTTCTTTGTTGTATGTTGATGCTCGATAGGTTTCAACCAGTAAAGGGATTATTAGCCCATTCAGGGGACCAGTCCCCCCTCCACTTAGTCCTGCTGGACTCCTCCGGGCTTGGCGGTAGGACGTGCAGATAGCAGCTGCCATTAAGGGTGGACAGGCCATTGTTGGTGTCACCTCAGAGCAGAGGAAAAATGTATTTGCCTGTCCAGCCTCTCAGACCCAAAGGAAGGCCTCAGGTATGAGAAAGTCGTTTTTAAATCACTTATTTAAGAAATGAGATTTACCTATTTTTAAAAATATTTCCCATAGCCCAGCCAGGCGTGGCTCAGCGATTGAGCATCTACCTAGGATCCAGGAGATCGCGGTTTGATTCCCGGTCAGGGCACATGCCCGGGTTGCGGGCTCACAGCCTATCAGTGACGACTCTCTCATCATTGATGTTTTAACTCTCTCCCACCCCCCTTTCTCTCTCTGAAATCAATAAAGATATATATTTTTTAAAAATCTTATTAAAAAATTTTCTATAAAGTTCATATATTACCAACTATAGTTGAGTCAATCACATGGAGCTTTACATGAAATAAAATAATTAGCATGATATTTAAATCATTTATGTTGCTTATCCCTAAATGCTAAGCAATAAGTGCTAGTATTTTGCAAGCATTCTTACATGGAGTAATTTACTTTAAAAATTTATTCTTCTAGATTATACTGGGACTGGTTATTGGGATTTTTGTGTGTGTTTGTATTGTTGTTTTTAAATTCATCTTTATTGGTGAAAGTTTTACAGGTGCCCCCCCCTTAATCCCCCCCACCCCTCCACCCCTGTTGACCCTGTCCACCCTCCTCCACCCCCTCCCCAGGCCTTCTCCACACTATGGTCGGTGTCCATGGGCTATGCATATGTGCATATAAGTTCTTTGGTTGATCTCTTCCTGCCCCTCCCTCCTCTCCCTCTGAGATTCATCAGTCTGTTGCATTCTTCAATGTCTCTGGGTCTATTTTGTTGGTCAGTTTATTTTGTCCATTAGATTCTATATAAAAGTGAGATCATGTGGTACTTGTCTTTCTCTGCCTGGCTTTTATTTCACTTAGCATAATACTCTCCAGGTTCCTCCATGCTGCATTGTTTTTTCTTCAAAAAAATAGAGAGCACATGTAAAGGAAGTGGTGTGAAATTTTGAATTGAAGGTTAAAATAAACTCCAATCATCTGAGGTTAATGTTATGAAAATTTCCTTTTTTTTTTTCTTTGTTCATTGAAACTTCTTAGAAAATTCACTTACATCAAAGAGCCTTCATATGGACGTAGCTCTTTCAAGGGAAATCCCAACTGCAAATCCAAGGAGACCACACATTCCTGTGAGAAGCATCGCTTCTTTTCCTGCAAAGGTATGATCAGCTAATTCCGAGGATCAGAAGTCCATTTTTAATGACCCTTGTATCCTATCTGCATCGGGAGCCCCTGAGAGACTGGTTATAGTCTTTTCTCTGAAGATCCCTAATTCAGATCAATGCCAGATCCATTAGAAAATTTCAATGTTGTTTTTTCTCAGTTACTGTTAGGTGTAGTTATTTTCATTTTGTAATGGAATTTGTGTCATGTGTCATTTTCAGCTATTTAAAAAATACTATCCTTGGGAATATTAGGCAATTTTTAGACCTAAAACATCTGTGGCTATGATTAATTTAAATCTCCTCAAAGGAAAATTTCACATTGGAATATGCCTTTCAAGCTACATCCAGTGAAGGGTGTATATGTATATGTATGTGAGAGAGAGAGAGAGAGAGAGAGGGAAGGAGGGAGGGGGGAGGGAGGGAGGGAGGGGGGGGCAGGGGAAGGGGGAAGGGGCACAAAAAGACAAAGACCGACCTTTAGTAAATAACGCCATAGCGATATGACAGTACAACCACACCTTGTTAGTAATTTTTCTCCTTGCCATGACTTTTTTGTTCTGTTTATAAGTGTCCTTTTTAAAAAACTTTATTTTTACTGTTGACACTATTACACACGTCCCCATTTCCCCCTCCTTTGCCCACCTGCACCCAGCCCCCGCCCCCTTCCCTCTGGCCCTTGCCACACTGAGGCCTCTGTCCATGGGCTATGCATCTATGTTCTTTGGCTAATCCCTTCACCTTCTTTCATCCAGTCTCCCCCAGCCCCCTCCCCTCTGACCAAGTGTTTTTTAGCAGAAAACTACCTGCCAGTTTAAAGCTTTATCCCTTCCTAAAATTTCTTTGTGCCACAAGGGAACGGTTACTGAGAAGTGTAACATTGGCTTTTTTATTTCTCAACAAGTGAGGCAGAGTAACTCATCCTAGAAATCACATAGTCTTTCTAAGTCCTTCAAAAGGAATGCTAAAATTGTTTATAGCTGGGATCATTTTAATATTGAGTATGCACAAATCCTTTATAAATTTTATTTAAATCCATACTTTTTTGTTTTTTAGCGAAATGGTAATTGAAAAACATTGGAACATATAACTGTTTTAAGAATGATAAACTCCAAACTTTCCTGCATGCTAATCAGAGGACCAAATCACAACTCTAAGACTCTGGATATGGAAACAATAGAGTAATTAGATTAAAAATCAGGGCAGCTGTAGTAGACATGCAGGGAGCAGTGCTGACCCAGCAGTCTCACTTCTCCCTTTTAAGAGTGTAGCATTCTTATACCTTGTTTATTGTACTTTCAATGAATTAAAACTTGAATTTTGTTTTTCATTTGCTACAGAACTTAACTAATATAATTTCACTTCTTTCACACACATACTAGGAAGGTTAAACCGAAGATGCGTTGTTCTTTTCTCTAACAATTCTCTATGTAACAGATGCCGAAATATAAGGTGGGTCATCAGAATCGGGCTGTGGTGACATCGGAGCCCTCTTCCAAGGTTCCTGATGAAGTTAGACGACACTACACTAACCTCTTTGCTAAGAAGTATTTGAGAGTTTATGACAGAGCATGAGGCTCTTAACAAGGTCAGTGCTGAACGCTGTAGTATATCTGTAGATACACACACACACACCCCCTTAGTAACTATGATACTCAATGAAAAACTCATGGGGCACAATTAGTAAACAGCTTTATTCACATTCTCTCCACTGCTTTCTTAAAACCAAGCTGTGGGACCAGTTTGGGGAAGATTTTTCTGGTCTTCTTAAGCTGTAAAAAGTACCCTGGTTCCTTCTAGTAACAAAAAGTGTCTTAGTCCCATGATTTTCATACCAAGGCCAGTAGCATATTAATCTGAGTAGTGTCTGGCCCCCTTCACATGGGGCATATACCGTATAGTAAGCCACAGTCCTCACCATTCCCTAATACTTACACTTCCTTAGGCTCATTTGTGGGCCATGCCTGTTCTCTTGGAGGGACCTTGTGTTTGCAGTTTCTACTCAAAACCCTTTTTTCAAGTTGAAACCTTTTAAATCAGTGGCAATAGCTATAGCTCCCACCCCTTGCATACCTTCAAGAGCCCATGTGGACTGTGTAAATAACAAGGAGTGGTGGGGACTATGGCTGTAGACAGATAAGTCCCATCTAAAGAAGGGAAACACTACTCAGCTCCATCTGATTATTGCATCTTGTCAATTCAAGTCCAATATTTACAGATTTCTAATCTTTCAACAACTTTTATGTTTAAATCTCTTTTAAAAGCTTTTAGACAAACACACATCTGGGCACTAGTTTGGGCCTAGTGCTGCTGGCCCTCTGACTGAGGCCGAGTCAGAGTGCCCTGGAGGCTATGAAAGGATCAAGGGTGGACGCAACAATAGGCAGATTTCAGGTCAATATGAGGAAGACCTTTATAACCCATATGCTGCCCATAAAACAGCTGCTTCACAGAGCAGCGAGTTGCCAGTGCTGTAAATGTTTGGGATATAAGCCAAATTGTCACAACAGGTGATTCCTCCGTTGGGACTGAGGAAGAACTAATTGAAGTAATCTCTTCATTAACAGCTTTATTGAGATATAATACACATACTTATAATTCACCCATTTAACACACACAGTTCAGTGACTTCAGGTATATTCACAGAGTTGTGCAACCACTACGGTCAGTTTTAAGACATGTCCATCACCCCCAAAAGACACCCTGTATCCTTGAGCTGTCACTCCCCCAACCTCTATATCTCCTAGCTCTAAGCAGCCAGTAATTTACTTTCTCTCTAGATTTGTCTATTCTGGACATTTCATTAAATAGAATCGTATAATATGTGATGCTTTTGTGACCAGTGTAATGTTTTTACTTAATGTGATGTTATAGCATGTATCATTCATTTCCTGTTATTGCCAAATAATATTCTCTGGTTTATGGATGTTCATTCATCAGTTGATGGGCACTTGAGTTATTTCCCTTTCTTGGCGATTATTAACAATGAACATTTGTTCCTTTGTGTACTAGCTTTTGTGTGGGGAAATGGTTCCATTTCTCTTAAGTGGAATTTTTGTGTCATACGCTACTTTTATATTTAGCTTTTTGAGAAACTACCTGTTTTCTGAAACGGCTGCACCACTTTACATCCCCACCAGCAATGTGTGAGGGTTCCAGTGGCTCCATGTCTTTGCCAATGCTTGTTACCGTGTCTTTTTGTTTAACCTTTTTAGTGGGGGTGAAGTGGTATCTCACGGTTTTGATTCGCAGTTCCCTGATGATTAACGATGTTGAACATATTTTTTATGCGCTTACTGGCCATTTGTGTATCCTGTAGGCTCTGTGTAGGCTTTGCACTTTGCTCTCTTATACAGTGGTTCTTCGCTTGTGAAAATAAGTATCTGGTTCTTGGTTTGGATTTATGGGATTAAGTTTATTTTTTTCCCCTTCTCCCAAAAAAATAACCACAGTGTAAAACAAGTTGCTTCTTATGTGTGGCCCTCATTTCCCCTATCCCTGGATTTGGATACACTTTTTGCCGTGTTTATCCATCACATTGCAAGTGACATTTATTGTTCATAGACTGGATTTAATATTTTCATTTAATTATTCCCTTTGTGATCTAGGCCAAAATAGAAAGAAAAGGCCATTTATGAATGCTGTGGCAGTAGAAGTATGTATGTGAACATAGCAATAAATACTCTTAAGAAGCTGAGAGATCGAGGTAATTTCTTTTCAAATCAAGTAATAAGTTAAAAACTTGTGATTAACACCTGACACTGAATGTGTTTTCTTCATTAACATGGTCATTTCAGATATTAAGTGGAATGTATTTTTAAAACATTCCGCTGAGTAGAGTGTGCAGGTGATGTTTTTGGTTGAAAATAACAGATTAGATTTGAAATTGGACATATAAATATAACTTCCTTGACAGAGGTTACCGTGAGATATTTAAATTTGGTTTCTGGTTATAAAAGGAATTTGCTTCCATATGTAACAGTATTTCTGAAACTTTTTTTTTTTCATTTTCATCCCAAGACATTTCTTTAGACATTGTTTTTTCCTATCTCCCTGTTCCCTACCTAAAATTAAGTGCTAAGGAGTAATATTTTGCCAGGTAAGGCTGAATTTTGGAGAGTCACTTAGTAATACCTAAGACTTCTTTTATTCATCAAGAGCCAATTTCGCTTCCTTGGGGGCAGTCCCACCACCTCCTTTGAGAATGCATGGTATAGCTCAAATAGAAAAATATTTTTTAGAAAAAGCAGCCAAGGACAGTTCTCTTCCAACTATCTAATATAGACCCTATATACCTGGCTACAGAGATGTATATCATTTTAATAACTTTAATGAATATAATCATTTATCCATGTAGTTTGTATAACTTACTTTGCTGAAGAGAGTATCAGAGAGAGTATCGTGTCAGTTAGCCTAGTGTCTGTGTTAATATCTATGTTAATGACTACATCATATTCTATTGTATAGATACAGATATTCCACCACATAGAATCTATAGAACCAAACACATTTGAGGATTTAGATTGCTTACATTTTTACTACCATAAATTCTGTGGTAAATGTAAGTGTGAATTCTAACATTTCCTCACACGCAAGCTTATGCATCCTTAGCATAAACGCCTGTGTAGAGAAGCTAGCAGAAAGTTCTGCATGTTAAAAAATCGCTTCCTATTGCTAACTGCCTCCAGAAAGGGGCTGTCCATTTATGTTCCCACCAATAAGGTAGAAGTATATGTGTTTTTCCTCGCATTCTGCCAAACTTTGTCATTTGGCCTCTTTCAGGGTGCAAAGGTGTAGACCAAAAATAGTTATTTTTGTTATTTTTTTAGTTATAACCATGAAGTTGAAGACCTTCGTTTTTTAAATTTTTCTTATAAAAAAATTCTTATTTGCCTCCCCCTGTACCCTTTTGTGAGGGGCCCATTCGCTTGGGACAGCCTTTTGCATGTCTCCTTCTGTGTCACGTGCGCGTCAGCCTCATTAATGAAGCTTTTATGATACAGAAGTTATTTTCAAAGCGTGATCGATCTCTTTCTGATGGGGGAGGCGGGGTGGGGAGGGGTGTCTGGTTTTGTGTCATGCTTAGAAAGACTATTCCAATCTCAAGAATATAAAAATTGTTCATCTATCATTTTCTTAGGACAGTTTTTTATTTTATTTTTTTATTTTATTTTTATAAGTAATTGTTCTCTTTTTTAATTTCTTTTAATATATCTTTATTGATTTCAGAGAGAGGAAAGGAGAGGGAGAGAGAGAGGCAGAAACATCAGTGATGAGAGAGTCATTGATTGACTGCAGCCCACAACCCGGGCCTGTGCCCTGACCGGGAATGAACCCCGATCGCCTGGATCCCAGGTCGACGCTCAACCGCTGAGCCACGCCCAGCCGGGCCTTATGACATTTTTTTAATGTGCAAAATTTTAAGTAGACGTAAAGACGTGATTAAAATGGAAAGATTCTCTGAAGTTAGTATGTTCGTGCTAGTCTAGTTTTCCCTCCTTTTCATATTGACTGTATGTAGCAAATCAATATAGGACATAGAGGTCTAAGTGCACATTTTAAATATGCCCATTGAAAATAGAAATGGTTTGCAAGCTGTTACAGGTGCAGTAAATTATGATACAAAACTCACTCAAATTTAGACATATTCCATCCAATATTCAAAATGTATTTGCTTTGGCAAATATGAAGCCCTGACCTTTTTTAGTATAGTTCAATAGATTTAATTTTTTTCCCAACTTGGAGATGATTATGAGGATGTTTGGCCTTACGTGTTGGGTGCCAGTTTGAAGATAAAAATAAACATTTGCGTATGCTATAGACCTTTTTTATGTTCTATATGTTTTTATAAAGCAGACAAATGTATTATCTCAGGATAAAAGTTTTCTCAAGAGAAAAGTTCTTCTGTTTTAGATGTGTCTGAAAGTGTCAACAAGATTGAAAATGAATGAAAAGGAAAATGGTAAGCTTACTGCGATAATGATAGGCCCTGTAATTTTACCTTGAAGGGGAAGTAAATTTGGTATATAATGTAATTATTAAACTCTTGTTTATGAGGGATCAGCTGCATATTTGGTATCCTTTAAAAAAAATTAGTATAAATAGAGGAAAAAATGGACTTTTATTTAAGCGATATTTGGATTGATTCCTCAACTTTTTGTTTGTCTCGATAACATGTATCCAGTCATCAAGAGCAATGCTTTTCAGACTTTACATGCACGGGATCACCCGAGAATCTTGTTAAAATGCAGATTCTGACCCAGCAGATCCAGGAACAAACTCAAAGTCTGGATTTATAATGAGCTCCCACGAGCACAAAGCTAGAGCAAAGGAATTATTTGAATTTAGTTTCATTCTGAATAATACCCAATGGTAATGCTTCACTAAGAAAGCATTATGTTTAAAAAATGGAGTTCAAGTAGGTGCTTTTAGAATCGCCCAGTATTTCTCACACAGAAGACTTTCCCTTTTAACCAAAGGGTTTGGCCAAAGAGTGAGTGTCTAGCAAATTCTGCTCGAGTTTGTAATGATAAATTAGAGAATCTTTCTTAAGAGCCCATTAGCGTGGGGGATCTGGGTCTGGGTTAATGACGTTGGAAAGAGTCCTTGAACTTGAGCTATTTTGCCCTTGTGAAAGTCCTCATGTGTCCTGCTGTTTCCTGCTTGTAAGCTTTTGTGCTGTTCTTACATGAATGAGTATTAGGAATCAACAAGCATGATTGGGAACCGCAAGACCTGGATTTGAGTATCCACTGTGCTGTGTGACCTTAGTCAGGTGGCTTCACTTCTCTGAGCCTCGTTTTCCTCATGGGTAGAAGTGGCGTCTGGGTTGATGTCAAGTTAAATCAAAGTCCTTGCTATGCACTGCTCTTACTGACATAATTCAGGGAGCAGTACGGATTTTTGTTGTTGAATGTTATGAATACTTGGATTCCTTAGGCTACTATCTTACTGTTAATCAGAATCCTAGCATTTCAGATTTGAAAGGCTTAGTAAACTAACCTTGCTACTACTTAAAAAAAGAAAAACAATGCTGTTTAAATTTTATTAAACAACTTCCTTTTTTTCCCTTAGTGCTCACAGGAATTAATCTCTACAGACAGCTTAAACATTACCTTTTAACTGAAGAAGAAGTACATGAAAATAACTACCCCCCACCCAACCCCGACAAACCAGGAAGGATTCTTTTAAACCCACACATGACAAAAACTCTTGCGAATGTTGGTGAGTATATGGGACAGAAAATTATCCTTTTCATATGCTAAGATTTGAACCCTAAAAGGATTAATTTTCTTTTAATTTCCATTATCTATACTTTTTAAATTTATTTATGTAATCTATTGTACTAAATCTTCTTAGCAACCATTTCAGGTAGGTACTGAGGCTCAGAAATGTCAAATAACTTGTCCAAGTCCCTCTGAAAATAAGTGGTAGAGCCAGGATTTGAACCCAAGAAGCTGCCTCTGGAGCTCCTACTCCTATGTACACATCCAATGCCATGTTTTGAATACTTTCTACCTTTTCATAAGGAATTCTTATAGAAAGATTTAGAATTTGTCATATTATTTTGCATTGTCTCCAAATACCAAGCATGGTTAGTTAATATTCATCCCCACCCTCCACTCAAAAAAAGAGAGAGAGAGAAATAGAAGATGTAACATTATAAATGTCAAATGTTAAGTCTATTGGAGACTGAAATACAGTTATAGAAATATGCTTCAGTGACTAGAAAATATGTATCTTTACCCTTTGCATCTTTATAATTTTTATTTTAGAATATTCTTCATCATTTGCTTTACTGTTTTGTTTTAATCCTCTCAGTGGACGGTCGTGCACTTAGCAGTTAATAGCATGGGCTCTGGAGGAGAGTCGGGCGAATCCAGGTTTGGGGGCTGGATAGGTCATTTAACCTCTCCCAGCCTCGGTGTCCCCGCACTGATTAATGTGATAATGGTGCCACCCCATCAGGTTGTTGTGAAAATCAGTTAAAATACTGATGTGAAGGGCTTGGCTCAGGGCCTGCCTCATAACAGACACTCTAATGAGTTGCTGTCATTATCATCTTTATCAGATCCAGTTTGAGGGTTATTAACAAAAAAACAAGTAACCTTAAATAGGTCCGGTGAAAAATCCATATATACTCTAAGATTTCATAAACATTCAGACCACTGTATGTCCAAAAGGGTTAACCTAATCAGGAAGACACGGTCCTATTTCAGGAGCCACTATGCACTAAAGTAGGTGACTGATCGCGTTGCCTACAGTCAGAGGTGCTGCTGACGCCACAGTTCTCTGGCACCGCCTCTAGAAACAGGCAGGGGTACATGCTGGAGCGCTGGCCACCCTGGTGCCATCAGCAGGTCACCTGCAGGTACTCCTCTGAATAATCCTGTTACTTCTCCTGTTATTTTGTGATTCTGGGTATGTCTTCACTGTGAGATCAAAAATATCAAGGCAAGCCCTGGCCAGTGTGGCTCAGTGGTTAGAGCGTCAGCCCACGCACCTAAGCGTCACGGGCTCAGTTCCCGGGCAAGGGCACAAACCTGGGTAGTGGGTTCACTCCCCGCCCCCTTGGTCAGGGCAAGTGCCAGAGACGACAACCAGTCTACGTGCCCCTCTCACATGGACGCATCTCTCTGTCTCTCTCCCCCTTTCGCCCTCCCTCTCTCCTTTCCACTCTCTCTGAAAAGCAGTGGGGAAAATATCCTCTGGTGAGGATTCGAAAGTAAAAATTAAAAATTAAAGAAATTAAAAAGACTGCAAAGGCAAGTCCCTGTATTCTGGTCCATTTTTCTTTCCCCCATGGTTCATGAATAATTCTGCTTTGTGGTTTGTTTTAGCTTCTAAGATCTGTTGTCAGTGTGGGGAAATGTATGGTGTGACTCCTGCAGGCAAACACAGTCGGCCAGAGGAGTAACTGCCACTCTGGCCGCGTGCTGAGTCGTAAAGGTGAGACTTGGGTAGTTCTCTTTCCTTTCTAGGACAAGCCAGGGCCAGAATCGTTCAGAAAAAATGTGGAATAAAGGATTCAGTTCAATATACATGTGCTCAGTACCATCCAGTAAAGAGAAACTTGCATCAACTCTGAAGTTTCAGTTACAGGTACCTACTCTGGCCCCCACTTCTTCCCTGTGCAGCTCAGTGACTCAGGAGCTCTCAGGTTATGACAGTTCTTCTGCCTTCTTAAGACCTGGGGTCAGTCAGCCACCTCCTGACTCACCACTGCCCTCCACAGGCCGGCGCTCTAACCATTTCCTTGCTACTAGCTTCGATGGCTGCCCCCCAAGTCTCACTGCTTCTACACTGCCCCCTTCCCTCTCCCCCGCCCCTACCAATCTCCCCCAGCAACACCCAGAATCACTTGTTACACCACGTCTGTTCAAATCATTTCCTTGCTTTGATTTCAACCTTCCCATTGCTTTTCTGACCCTGCCCAACTTGGCCTCTGCCCTACCACCTTTGACCCTTTCCATCGATATCTTCACGCCACACTGGCCACCTTTCTGGAGGCTTCCTACCTGCTATTCCCCCTGCATTTCACGCGGCCAGTCCCCTCTCATCCTGAAAGCCTCTGCCTGAAGGTTCCCTCCACCAGGCCCTTTCCCAGCCTCTCTGGACAGGTCCACCCTCTTCTGTTGCTGCACCACCTCTCTTCCTTCATGGACTTGGCTGCAGTTTGCAATCGTCTAGTAATTTATCTGTCATCTCCAAAGGACTGTAAACTTTCTGAGGGGCCCTTTTCTTCTCTCCACGGCTTCCCCTGCACTTAGTTTGGTAACTAACATATAATGGCTGTCAATAAATATTTGAATAGATGGGTAGACAGATAAATTATGTGTATGGACATGAGTATGGATGATACTGAAATAAATGCTATAAAAATTAAGTGAGGCAAAAGAAATAGGAATCATGGATATGACTGAACAGCAGAATAAGTACATGAGTCAATAATGTAGTGAAGGAAACCAGGTAAGTTTGATTGGAGTGTTTAAATCATGGAGGGCTTAGTTTCAGAGGGCGTGGGACTGTGAGTTCCAAAAGAGAAGGAAGACACTGAATAGTAAGTGTCGCAGGCAGGCCAGGTAGGCTAACTAGACCATCAGCATCATGAGCAGAACGGGGACTTTGGAGCCAGCAGACCTGAGATTTTAGGCTGTTTTGCCACCTACCTTCTCTGAGACCTTGAGCAAGTTACCTAACCTCTCTGAGCTTTTGTTCCCACATTCACAGAATGAGCCTTTCGTGGCAGCTCAGTGAGTTGATGTGTCAGATTCCTAGCATGTAATGAATGCTCTGTTAATACTGTTCTGGGCCTTCCTTTACTCATCACAGGAGAGGTTAGGTTAAAGCTATGGGATGCCAGGATTGGATGCGCAATGTAAAGTTGGTTAAGCAAGAGCCTTCAGTGCCAGCCTGAGAAACTTGCATTTGATCAGTAATGTACAAGTGAACCATTTGAGGAAGGTGATACAATGAAAATTAACTTGAAGAAAGTCAAGTTTTATAGGAAAATGTACAGAAGGCACCGGAGGCAGAGGGATTTATTAGGGAGAAGTTGGTAGACTATTATGTGGGGTCAGAGGGAGGAAGGGTTCAGGGTGGGTAAGGGTACAGGTGAGCTGGAAAATGTGACTGGGATAAGAAAAGAGAGATGAAGGCTTGGCATTGTTGCTATGGAATCGTGGAGTGCCAAGGATGTGAAAGAAAGGGGTGTTGGGATTTTGGAGTCCAGCCAAGGTTGCAGACATCTGCGTTGTAGTCTCGGCCTGCATAACTGGATGATGTTTCTTGGGTCAGATCAACAACTGGGATACAGGAAGGGAGATGGTGGTAGTTGGAGCCAGTCATCCAGAAGGCTCTAGCAGGGAGAAAGGAAAAAGGTCAGGTCGTAGGAGATGCTGAGAGAGACGTGAGGTGGCATCAGAGCAGGATAAAGAAGCTGCCCTCAGAGGGGAGCTGAGGGGCCAGGGCAAGTGGTGGGGGAAAGGGAGGAGGAAGGGGGTCGAGGTGTTCAGGACACTGGCAATTGTAATTCGCCTTCTAAGCACAATCCCTAAGAACTCTGCTTCCTAGAGTAGATTTTTTCCTATTATCGTGTGATAACTAAAAATGTGAATGTATAGAGTGGTAACGTCAGATCGCTTGCGTGGTAAAGTCCTTAAAAATCTTTGAGGGTAAGATAAGACACATGGTCTGGGGGTTAGCCACTCTGCCTTGAAAAAGCTTGCTTTTTGTTTAATTTTTTGGTTGGTTTTCGGTCTTCGGTGGCTTAGAGACATGGTACAGCTGTTGTGAAGGTGTCCTTGGATCCATCCCCTGGGTGTCAGGTCACCAAGGTAGGGTTTGTCACCTAGGTTGTTGCTTGTTTAAGGACAAGAGTTGCTGCCTCCAGCACAGACCTTGGGGATCAGTAAACATTTGAAATAATTAATTAGCTAATTTTCAGTTGATGAAATTTTTATGAGCTCTATTGCTTTTGCAAAAACATACACTAATTTATTTGGCAATGTTTATTTCAGCTTCACGTTCATGACCAAAAGGAATACTTCGAGGGCTTTGTGAAGACTTTTGTCAAATTCCTACCCCTTGACAGTAATCCCGGTGTTTTTGCTGTGAATTGTGAGATGGTATGTCGCTTTTATAGTTTACCTTATTGCATAATTACAAGTGAATGATTGTGCAACACTGGACATTATATAAAGGACTTTCCTAGGCTTTCTCTCTCACTTCCACACAGCTCAGCAGTGTGGTCCACATATTGTCAGACAAAGAAACTGAAGCTGCAAAGGGTGGT
Organism: Miniopterus schreibersii; assembly: GCF_964146895.1. Classification (NCBI taxonomy): domain Eukaryota; kingdom Metazoa; phylum Chordata; class Mammalia; order Chiroptera; family Miniopteridae; genus Miniopterus; species Miniopterus schreibersii. The sequence continues at coordinate 60,835,663 of NC_138111.1, read as the reverse complement.
GACTTGGCAGAGTTCCTGCCCAGTAAAGAATGGAGCCAGGAATCGGTTCATGATCCTCTTTTTATTATTTTTCTTCATATATTGCCAGTGGTGGTTCTACTCAAATTGCTGAAATCATACGGGTGGAAAATGTAATGAATACTGCTGTTATCCCAAAGTCAGCATAAAAGTGTTAATAAGTACCTTTTAAAACACTATTGTTTATAGAGATAGTAAAATGTTTATAGGGATTTAACTTTCATATGAGAATCCATACTGAAAAGGAGGGAGAAAACAGAACTTGGAATCATGAGAACTGGGAAGCTCCCACTTACTAGCTGTGACCCTGGAGCGAGTCTCCTGGATGCTTTAATCTGTAAATTGTGGGGTTAATAACCTCACAGTGACTGAGCGCCATGTGAGCTAACATATGGGAAAGTGCTTTGCATGTCAGATATCAGGTGAACAGTCATCTTTAACAAAATATATGTTAAATATTTATTCTCTGTAGTATATTAGGAAAGCAGATTTGCAATTAATTATAATAAATATAGAAGGACAGTGTTCAGTTTTTAAGCTCAGATCTTTAACTGAATACAGTGTAAACTGCTTCTGGCTTAGAAATCAAATACCATTGCTGGGTTGTCCTCTAAGATGCCACATTTATATAACTAAGATAGGGGTTTTCTATTTTCAGTCAATAAGGTCTATCACTTCGATTCCCAGTATGGTAGCCACTTGCCATATGTAGCTATTTAAACTTAAATCGATTAAAATTAAATAAAGTTAAAAATTCAGTTCCTCAGTCTGTACCAGCCAGGTTTCAAATACTCAATAGCCATATATGGCAACTGGCTAACATATTGGACTGCACAGAAATAGAACATTTCATCATCTCAGAGGGTTCTATTGGATGAGGTTGATCTCTAATGAAAATAGTTGTAAAGGCAGAGCCAAGAAAATGAAATTATTTTATTAGTATAAATATTACTAACATTAAGGGGAAAATGAAAGCTGAGAACATTTTTCACATGAATGTCAGGTCCACTGGCTTTTGTTGGCAGAGCTGAATGGTATGATTAAATTATACTCTAGCTGGAAATATCCCTTTAATATGCCTCAGATGTTCAAAGAAAATATGTTTCCTTAATATGACGTTAATATTCCCCCTTTCTAGTGCTATACAGCCAAAGGCTTGGAACTTACTCGAGTGACCGTGGTTGATCCCAGCCTCCAGGTGGTCTATGACACATTTGTGAAACCAGATGGAGAAGTCATTGACTATAACATGAGGTATGCATCATAGAAAGTTATTAGGTTTTGAGACTGTTGAACATTCAGCATATACTTTGTGAAGTTCCTTCTCAGAGCACCATAGTACCATTCCCATTAGGTAAACATTTTTATAATCTTGCAGATGTGACCTTGAGTATACATTACTTTGACATAGCATGCAGAGTAATGGTTCAGTGCAGGTTTATTTTATTAATCCTTATTATTAAAGTATGATATATTTTTAATCCAAACTCAGTGCTAACTTGAGATGGTACAATATAGATGTCCCTTTAATTTTTAAAAACCTCATATGAAACACCAGTGATATCACTGATCAATTTAAATTGGGTTTCCTAAAGGCATATCAGCCATGACATTTTATTTTATATATATATATATATATATATATATATAATTTATATAAAATAGAAAGCACTGATTTTTTTTTCTGGAATGAAAATTTAGAAGTGTTTATTATTGGTACAATTGTATTCATTTGTTAAATAAATTCTCCAGTGGCAGTTAAAATATGACTTTTTTATGTATATAAACAATATGCATATATAATATGCATTATATTATATATAGCATATATACACTATATATAGTGCTATACAGTATCATATGTTATATGATGTATATGTCTAATAAATTTTGGAACACAATAAAGGAAGGTGGTCATGTAAATTAAAAATTGTTTTGACGATAAATATTGAATAATTATAGAGAATTCTGGTAACAAGCATTTTTTAACCCAAATTCTCTCCCAGTTGAGAAAAAGTGTTGTATGCATGAAAACTCAGTAAAGGTTGCTATTATCAGAAAATACATTTTACATACTAATTTCTCTCCTGACCTCATTTGATTCCCTCCTACACACTCACTTACTTTGGTCATATGCTGGTAGCTCCATCTATTGTCTTTTTCCCCCAGCCTTGTTCTGCTATAACTGACGGGTAATATTGTAATATATTTAAAATTATTGTACCCTTGTTGGTTCTTAGTATTCTGTGAGTTTAATGGGATCTTCCCTAACTCCTTCTTGGAACAAGTCAGGAAAGACTTTGTAATTATTGATAATTCACAGTAGCAAATGATAACTGAGGGGCTTGCATTATAAACACAAGAAACTTTGAATATTAAAAAAAAACCCACTTCAAATGCATTCAATGCACTGCATTGCATTCTTTTAAAAAATGTTATAAAACAAACCCAAGTGCTCTGATAATTTCCTCTTAATCCAAATATTTGATTATATATCACATTTCCCAACTAAGCTGGATGAAGGAACTCTATGAACTTAGTTATGTCTTTCTCCCCTCCCCCAAATTATAAATTTTACTAGATTATCAACATAACCTAATAAAGGCGTAGTTGACAGTCATGAAAGTAAGATCTGTTTTGCTCAGCGAATGTTGATCACATTAGGTGAGTAATGTGTTCTAACTGATGAAATCCATTGAGTTATATCCTTGACTTACATGCATTATGGGTCTTGTTGGGTAGGTTTTCTGGGTGGTGGAGTATGACTTGAACACTCAAACATCAATCTGTGATGTGCAGGCCATCTTGCTGAACCTGTTCAGTGCCGACACTACTAATTGGACATAGCTTTGAACACGGACTGTATGCTCTTAAGGTAAAGAATTATGGGCTCATATTTTTTCAAAATTCTGTGTTAAGATGGTGTTCAATAATATTGTGTTATTACTGATGCTTGATTTTCCAGTTAACCAAGATGAGAAGAATCACTGTGCAGTATAAGAGCTAAAATCATTTCTAATCAAGATTTTTTTTTTGTTAATTACAAAAAAACAAAATCATTGTTTGTTTCGACACTGTCTTTAATCATCAAATGAGTAAGGGTAAGTTTATCAGGTTATTTTATTCACACACTTGGAGATACATTTTTTCATTAAGTCAAGTAGGTTTTATAGGTAGGCTCAGAATCAAATGTCATGCTCATGTCTCTTGGCGTGACAGACTTGAAAATCTAACTTTGAATACTCTCCAGGTTAAAATAGTCTGTTCTTTGCTCTGTGTTCTAGAACAGGAGTCAGCACACTATGGCCCATGTTGGCCACCTGATTTTGAAAATAATTTATTGGAACAGAGCCACTGTACCCATTCATTTATATTCTTTCTATAGCTGTTTCACACTACAAGGGCTCTGTTGAGTGGTTTCGGCAGGGACTGCATGGCCTGCAAGCCTGATATATTTATAATTTGGCACTTTGTATGTTTGCCACCTCTGTTCTAGAACAGTGCTAGCTGTTCTAGTAATCTAGAACCTTCCGTATTTTCACTGTGTAGCTAGTGAGTGGTTGAAATGTATCTAATGTAACTGAGAAACTAATTTACACTGAAATAGCCACATGTGGCTGAGGCTGCCACACTGCACAGCACAGCTGTAGAACTTTGGGGACCTTCAGTGAGCATTTGTTTCGGCCAGCCCTAGGACCTACCTTCATGCAGAGAAGGGCTGGTTCTTCGGTGAAAAAAATACAAGGCAGGCCATTTAATTTTCGTAGGTGCGTGCCAGCCTTTTTCACTCTAAAGCTGGTATCCAAAGTACAGATATTTATTAACACCGCAGTGTTATCTTTGCATGTGACAGATAAGACTGGAATGTGCTAGAGACCATCTAGAGACCCTACCAAACTGTGGGAACGAGTTGGGGACAGCAGTTTTCTATAAGAAAGCTTTTCACAGGGATGTCCTGTCACTTGGAGACATCACATTTCAAGCTGGACTTCTCACAGTGACTTCCTGTCTCTCATTTTCCAGGAATCACCCTAATTCTGCCTGTTACCCAGACCAGAAAATTCCAAACCATGGTGTTTCCTTCATTCCTTGTAATCAGCCTGTTTCTTCCACCCCAATAACTCAAGGGTTTTCTATTTTTCTGTTTCCACCACCACCCTCTTATATACTCAGTACCTTGTAGCCAGGAACCAGTGCCCGGTGGTGGTTGACACATTAAATGACAATTTCAAGTGCTTATGGATGTGCCATAGTAGGTGCTAACCGGTCCATTTCAAACTCCTTCCTCAGTCATTCTCTAAGCTACTCTTGTCCTGAGGCTAAGGGTAAGCAGTGCCTCTCCAAAGGACAGCCCTCCTAACTGCAGTCCCAGCTGCTCCCTGCCGTCTAGGCTGGGTTACCTGGCCCTCCCCGTGTCTATCCTATGCTATTTCAGGCTGTACAAATCGCAGTACAAACTGATTCAGCTTCACTTACGAGCATAGTGCGTTTGGACTAGATGGGGCTCCCTCCAGAGACGGGCCAGAAAACCGCTGAGGCAGGACGCCCCTGAACTGAGGTGCGCCCCTGGCTGAGCCGCAGGCGGGAGGGGCCCGGCTGTCCCCACGCCCGCCTCACTGTGGGCGGCTGTGCTTCTGCTGCCCCCTGGTGGTGCTCTCCGGGTGGGACCGTGCACTCGGAAGTTAGCCGGCTCGCATTTGATTTTCTCCCCCTCTGCTAACTCAGTTTAGGCCACTTTCTTAACCTCTCAAAGCCTCAGTTTCCTTGGCCATAAAAAGGCACAATAATCCCTCATGTTACTCGGCAAGTTGTAGTGGGATGGTCCGTGGAAAGTGCTCAGCAACTGACGCAGCTGCTGCTCCTTGCTGCCCTATTGGTTCTGCTGCTATCAGTGTCCTCATTGTTGGGGAAGAGCTGCTGATGGGCTTTCCTTTCATTTGACAGTTCATTCATGCTTCTGCTGTGGACGCGGCAGTTATGTTTCCTCAGTGGCTCGGCTTGCCTCGCCTCGCAGAAGATCCCTCCAGAGGCCTGCGGCCGAGCACCTCAGAGGCCGTGAGTCCCGGTGAGGCCCGTGTGCTCCTGATTCATACTGGAGCCCGAGTCTACTTGGCTGAGCAAACCATGGGCCATGGCACAGGTCAGTCTGAAGTGCTGATGGTGGGTCCCCTGAGCCCTCGGAGACTAGAGCAGCTGCTTGTGGACAAAGCGTCACCCCCCACCGCCCGGTACAGTCCTGGGTGTCCCACAGGCATGGAAACCTCGGTGACACTGAGAACGGTGGCCTAGCCCGTAACCCATGCCTAACACTCTAGTCGCTGTGCAGATTTAATTCCACTGTAAATTTTCCTGAGCCTCTTTGCGCAAGTGCTTTCCATTAAACCAAATGAGATCCTGGCCAAATGGGCCCAGGCTACCTCACCCAGAGTAAACTGTGTGAGCATTGTTAGTTGTTTAGCTCAAGTTCAGTAGGTTCTTTATTTGTGTGTTTGCTTTACACCGGATTGGTATGTCTTACTCTCAGCTTTTTTTTGTTCTTTTTGTTTTTTCTGATGAAATATACCCAACTTTAAACAAGTTAGTCAAGTGCAATAAGCACAGCCACCAACTACCCTGTTAGTAGCATGGCCATATGCACAATTTGCCAATGCCTGGCTTGGAATGGAGGTTACTATATATTCATGCATACCCATATAGACCCCTCCTATGTACAAGATAGAAAAGAAAGTTATTTTTAGTATGTTAAAATTAGGATACAATGCTATGTTTCTAAAGATACTTCATATATGGGATACTCCTGATTCTGTTATTAATTGTACAAAATACAGATTTTTACCCTATGGGATTTAGTTTTTCATTCCATGTCTATTAGACACTCATACAGTCTTGCTGGGGGTCTTTAATTTACATTATCTGCTTTGTTAAAAATATATCTCAAAGAATTCCCATAAAATTATATTATACAATTAGTAATGCGTTCTATTAAAACCAGTCTTGAACCATGGACATAAAAATATTTCACTTGACAAAAATAACCTATAAAAACAAATATTCTATAAGTTTTATACCATTTCTCAGAGTAAGACACAAAGAAAAATGAAAAACATTATAGCATTTTAGAAATATGGACTGTATGATTTTTCTCATCACAACCGTAGGCTTTGGGTAAATTTCATCTACTTTTTAAAACCATGTAATCTTATATCTAATGTCATTCTTTTGTGTAGAGAGGTGTACTTTTGCTAGAATTCCATACTTACAGCTTCCTGCCAGATCTGTTCTTTGGGGATAGCTGCCACTTTATTGTTATATATGTCCCTGGAAAAGAGGGACATGGAGAAGGTACCGATATGCTATCCAATCGCAGCAAAGTAGTGGCCATGTGATACAACACGCTACACAGAAAAAGGGAGATGTTACTCTAGATTTATAAAGCAACCACTAGGGGTTGTCTTAGGTGTCAAAAATCATATTTTGGTAAGTGGCCAGTATTAATTTTGTTATAAGCAAACTCAAGGCTTTGAGAACACTCATGGATAACATCACAATAAACCATCTTTGTCTAATGTGTTCTTTTATATTCTGTGCTATTCGGAGGTCACAATTCAAGTGAAAATGCTATGGCTTGCATGGAACTGGTCCTCTGGAAGGTAACAGAGGATCTGAGAGGAAAGAAGAAATCACATTGCCCAAAGATATCTTGAATCTCTGCATTGTGGTGTCTGACTCCTCTGGCCCCCGGTGCTGGCAGTGGAGTTTGGTCAATGACGGTGTGAGGTTTCTTGACAGTTTTAGAGAGAGAGGAAGAGGAAAATGCTGTTGAGGTTTTTAAAATTACATTTTAAAGGTTAAATTGCCACGGTGATTTCTAAAGTTGTGACTGGGTGTGGGGGGAGGAATTAAGTTGGTTTGAGTTTTTGACTCACCTCCATAGGGAGTGTGCAAATCAGTGGAAGATGGTTTAAAGTGAAGGAATCGGGCCATGACGTTCACAGAGTTTCCTCAGATCACCTCCATTTCTTTTTCTGTCTAAATACCTAAAGCCATCATATGTTTTTTTAACAGTTTTCTATAGGTTTCCTATATAAATGGAAGTAAATGTGAACTTTTCAGTGCACCCTGTTAACAGAGAAGTTTCGGTCGTTTGGCTATTGTGTGATGTATTTTTATTCTAACTGTTGTCCCGTTACTTGATTTTAATTCATATCAACAACTCACTGATATTTTTTGTAAGGGAGTATCCTATGCATATTTTAAACACGGTAGGTTCTAATTATATTCCCAATACCGGAATTGTCTAATCTCTTTGAGGGGGTTACTTCTTTCTTAATTGCTCTTGATAATGTGGAACCTAAATGACTTTATTCACCTTGCCAGTTTCCCTTTGAGTAAAGGTCCATGGCTCTTCCATATTAGTCTGGTAACAAGTTACAAGACTACAGAGGTTTCTTTGACAATGGTATGGATGAGTCACAGAGTGATCGACTGTGGCCTTGGGACAGAGGGAAGTCAGTCGCTTTGAGTTGACTGGGATGATACTCTCGGGAAGCATACCTCAGGTTTGTTGCCTGGGTATTTTTAATTTACAAGAAATTCTTAATTACCACTGAATACCTTTTTCTTGCTGCCATAAGTACTTAGCCATCTCTTCTGTCATATACTTGATGTGAGATAAATTCATAATGATGTGATTATTTAAAATAATTAAAAATTACAGTCTAACTATAATAGGGAAAAAACCGTATTGTGCACTCCAAAACCCTGTGCAGAATTACCTGCATTTTCAGGTCACTGTTCTTGTTCAGGTCCACGCACATGCAAACCAAGAGTTACCAGGAGGATCTCTACTAGATAAGTTGGGTAAAAGGCAAAAGGAACTGTTATATACACAGTTGACTCTTGAACAACATGGGTTTGAACTGCATGGGTCCACTTGTGATTTTCTTAATTCTTTTTAAAATTTTCTCGAGCTTTATTGTAAGAATACAGTATATAAACATATACAATGTGTGTTAATTGACTATTTATGTTGACAGTACGCTATTTATTTTAGGGGAAGTAAACTACATATGGATTTTCAACTACTCAGGAGATCAGCACCCCTAGTTGCCCCCATGTTGTTCAAGGGTCAACTGTAGGTGGACCTATTTTCAACGGTCTTTATTCAGTCTTCCACTTACTTGATTAAATAAGTGGTCAACCAGAAGTCTTGCTTTTTGCTCTGTCTCCACTTGAATTGGAATGAAGAGCCTTTGGGATAAATTTAGCTTCCTGGTTATCATTTTTGAATACTTACGGCTGACTAGATGGCAGGAATATGGAACTTTACGTGGTATGCCGACTATTTGACATCGTCAAGAAAATGGACTAGAGAGTGGAACACTTCTAGAAGATGCTTCCAGTCTGGTGAGCTGACATACCAGCCTAGTGGAGAATCCCAGCAACTGCTCTACACGCAGATTACTGACAAGTCAGAGAATGATCATCTAAGGTGTGTTCTATGAAGTACAATGAAGATATTTGGAAATACCTATGAGACACATTCCTGGACAAAACAGTGGGTAGGCAAGACATTTATTCACTTACTACAGATCTCAGTGTAACAGGTGCCTACAGTATAAATGGTAAACATACAACTGGTCAAAACGAAATGTTTTTACAATGTGCAATACATTAGGTATGTTAATTTGATGTGATAAATGTCATATGTCTCCCTATAAATATAACCCTAGGCTCCCTATTTTAATTTCTTCAAAATACACAAATCAATGTCCAGAGAAACTAAAGCCGAATCTCATTCACTTATCTTTTAAACTTATCTGTACACGTTAGGAATGAGATTTAAGTCTATTTTTAGATGTTAACACTGTGGACTGACCAGTGGGGCACTGGAAACACGTAAGCAAAGTTGTCAAATGATTCGGTGGAATTGGATGATTTTTACAGGGAGAGAGAAGACTTAGAGAAGGATCTGTTTTACAACACCCGGAGTTTTCCTTCTCTTTAATGTTAACCTATATCCTGTTAACTCATACAATTCCCCTACTTTTCTTACCTGTGCTATCAGGGTCAGTGTTAGGTTTGTTAACAGTATTTTACTTCTAAACAGCAAAACATTTTAGAGCATTCACTAAAAGGTAAATATCAAAAATATCTAGGAAACAATGAGTTATGCATTACAGTAATTGTCCTTTTACACCCTTCTTTAAAATCCACATATTTAGAAAAATATATTATTGCATATGAAACCACAAACAGGCATTCTGATTTCAGCACATTCTTACCCAAAACAGTATATACAGTTATGTAGAGTCAGAGTGTCCTGTAGGTTCACACAGGGGCTTCGTGGTGAAAGTCCCAGACATACAGCAGTATATTATATACACTTCCATGCTCCAGGCCACCCCTCTCGGCAGAGGCTGGCTGGCTGTCTTGGCATCAAGGTGTCCACGGCCTCAGGCCAGTGAAGGGGAAACAGAGATGACACCGGTCTGTCCTAGGCCGCCTCTTCGGCAGAGCAGTCGATCCCCGCGTAGGTGAACTTCTCATACAGCGTGGTGTTCACGTAGGTCTAGGGGGATGAGAGGGGTTCAGAGACAGGCCGCCTCACTGCCACCCTCGCGGGGGCAGTTACAGTCATACCCTGGTGTCCTCAGCTTGTTTCCATTCCAATATTAGGTACCTGGGGGACATTTTCTGCCCTCGGTTCCTTTTGTATTTGACAACTTTCTTTCTGGAAGGTATCCCCTGACCTCTGCCAGTAGATTTCATTCCATGGCCCCCGTTCCTGAGCTTCCCTTTCTCGCTGTCCTCACTGGTCAGTGCTTCCCGAAGTGTCCCGGCTCCCCGGCTCCCGGGTGATCGCACCCACATCTCTGGTTTAATGAGTTTCAAAATCCATTTCCCTAACCCAGGTTAGTCTTTTAAACGCCAGCTACATACAGAATTTTTGACCCTTCCCATAGCAACCTGAAGACCATGCTCTGGTGCTCCCTGAGTCACCTTTACCTCTGAGCCTGTTTCCTCATCTATAAAATTAAGGGGTCAGACGATATGATTTAAGATTCCTTCTAATTCAAATAGGCTAATTTTGTATGTTCTGTGCGTGACTATTATCTTGTATAGAGATCTTATTTCTTCCAAAATTGTAACTTCCTTAAAGTTGGGAGCCACATCTTTTGTGTCCCTACAATACCCAGGGCTGTGCCCAGAAGAGCTTGTTGAGTTGCACCAAGTATTTTTATCCACCTTACCGGGCACCTGAGGAATTCCAATTAACAAGTCCCTGCTGTGAGCTCCATACTCACCTTTCGTTCTTCTAACATCCTGTTCAAGGACACCAGGATCTGCGCAAACGAGGGCCTCTCGTATGGCTTCTCCCTCCAGCACTGTCTCATCAGGTCATACCTTTGAAAACAGAGTTAAAGGGTTAACTCTATGAATGTGCTACAGTCCTGGGCATGGCCAAGTGCAGAGTTTGGAGAAAAGAGAACATAGCCATTCAACACATGGTCAGCGGGAGACAGAGGTACAGCACCCAGGAAGCTTCTATTAGGCCTCCCACCTCCCTACCCAAGCCTCCTTTCCGCTCCCAGTAGATCTAGCGCCCACCCCAGGTACCATTCCTGCAAGATCTTGGTCTCAGCTATTCTGATCATCTGGAAAGAACTTAGTTATATCTCTAGGGCAGCATTTTCCTTGGGATATTACATCTCTCAAAGTAGTGTTTCATTAAAAAAAAAAAAAAAAATGGCTTCAAGCTCAAATAAATGTGCAAAATGCCACTTATTGCATCTCCCTCTTAGGGGCCAGCTAGTTAAATCCTGGGAAGTCCTGCCATTGAAAACAAAAAACCTGTTTAACCAGGTTTATTGGGACACTTCCCAAGCATAGCTGACCACGGAATTCCTTTCCCCTTGTATCATTTATGTAAATCTTGCGTGTTCCATGAACACAGTTGGGGAAGCACTGGTCGAAGGCAGTGCTTTCTCAAATGTGGCCAGAACTACTTGCACTGTCAGAATGCAGCTTCCTGGGACCCACACTAGACCCACTGAGTCAGGAGGTCTGGGAGTGGGGCTCAAGATTTCACACACTGAACAAATGCCTCCAGGAACCTTACCTGTGCAGATGACTATCAGCCATTGGCCTTGGGTATCATAGATTCTAGAACAGTTTGTACTATAACAGAAGTTTCATAACTACTGAAAAATCTCACTCCTCATGGAATAAATCTCAGAAGGTGGAATTTTGGAGACTTGGTCCAGTGATGGTTCAAGGCCAGCCAGGTCTGCCCAGGATGGAAGAGTTGTCTCTTATACCAGGAACATAACTAACAGCGTCCTCTCTCACTCTTGGAAGTGGCTCAGCTTAGACAGTAAATTATTTACTCAACCTACAGCCTCCACTCTTCAAATTACGCCAATTAGGCAGCTCCTCCCTCAGGGGGGCTGTGGGAATCCTGGTATCACTAACACTAAACATTCTTCCCCTCCAAATAATTTTCACCCAGGAAAGTAATCTTTAGAGAGGTGAAGTTCCATGAAGAAAAATCCATCTTCCTCAATGTAACAGCTGTGAAACTTGCAATCCCCAAAGTTCGTCTCAAGATGTCACACATTTATTCGTGAATAGTTTCATCAATTATTTCAGATCTTTGCTGCATTTACTGGCCTTCCTCATCTCAACCTTCCCAAGAATTGTCACCTTAGATCCCCCCTGGATGTCTACGCCTGGACCGCTCGTCTTCCCTGCCCATTGCACAACCATCTTAGGCTAAAGAACCCCTTTATTTCTGGCTATTTGTGATCTTTAGGGTGTGTGTGTGCGTGTAGGTATACGACATGGGTATGAATCAGATAATTCCTTCCTCGGAGTCCATGAGACGCGCAGCAGGGAGGTGGGGATCTGGTGGCCCTAAGCCAAGGCCGACTTACACCTCATCGTCACAGTTCAGGGGCTTCTCCAGTCTGTAGCCCTGCGGAAGCTTCTCGTAGAGCTCTGCACATGTCATCCCGCAGTAGGGGGTGCCACCTGCAAGACAGGAAACACTGCCCTCAGCCCCCTCTGGTGCAGAAGGCAAAGTCTTCTGCGCAGGGGCTCAGAAGCCAACAGACCGGGAGAAGGAAGGGGCATGTCAGGGTGCACACCCGGCGTGATCTTCCTCTCTGAGCACACCCACTGCGCATCACAGCTGGGCTGGGCTGCGGACCACGCCGCAGCTGCAAGATCCACGCAGCCTCCCTGCCTCCTGGCACCATTGCCCTTCCCCAAGTCTGTCTGCACATAGCACACCCATTGCCCAATGGCGTGCATCTTTTTCCTAACTGGAAGTCCGTAGTTATATTAATTCTTGTTTTATCTATAATAGTTCCTGTCCAATTTTAATTATAAAAGCAATACATAGTTATTGTAGAAAACTTGGAGAATATTTTAAAAAGCATGAAGAAAAATTACAATAGCTTTTATTACCCTCTGTGTCATCCCTCTAGTTTTTTAAAGTAATATTTTAAAGCTGGGTTCATGATGGATGTGAAATTTATTTTTTTTTTTGGCATGCACATTTTCACAGGCTATTCAACAGCCTTCAAAATGTGGGTTTTTTACTTGGTTACATAATATAACATCTTGAGGTAGTGGAAATAAACTTGGAGTGGCTCTCTGACATCTTTGCCCATGCAGGGACAATTAACCTATAACAAAGTTCATGGCCACCGGGTTGTTACAATTACACATGACATTAGATACAGAGGAACATGGGAATAGAACACGTTCACACATGGAAACCCATGAGGTTCTGTTTCCAAGTCACATCTGGTGGCACCACACACAAATGGCCCCCGTGGGAGAACAGTGAGGGAGCAGAGGGCGGGCCCACTCCCTTTGCCAGGAGCCTCCCGGGGAGAGAGACGTGGGCACTCACCTAAGCTGACGATCTCCCATAGTAACACTCCATAGGACCATCTGCGGATGGGAAATGGGGAAACCAGTAATCAGCGGTCATTGAAAAGGTGAGACAGTCATCGTCTGCCCCCAAAGCCAGGATGACTGACGCTTTGTCAGAAGAATGTTAAATGCCTGCCCCCCTGGGATGGGCCCCCCCACACAGCACGTATTTTTCTCCTCCTGGGCCCAGGGAGGATTATAACAGGAAACTGTTGGTTCTGCCGGACCCCCCCACTTACTTTAGGTAGTGAACGCAAGGCGGCACTGTGGGAAGCAGGTGGAATTCTAGGCCAGACAGATCAGCGCTAAATCCCACCTGTGCCACCTGCTACTCATGCGACCGGGGACGAGTTACTGCACCCCCGAGGCCTCTATACCAACTTCTGCCTCAGAGCTATGTAGACACTATGTGAGATGACATATCGAGGGTGCCTTGCGCACAGTGAAGACACAGTAATTGCCAGTCTCCTCCCCCAGCATAAGAAAACCCCCTGGGCCTCAGTTTTTCCTCCTGAAAATAGGGCATGTGGGCAAGACGGCCTAGGTCTCAATCCCACCCCTTCCTTCCACCGCCAGCCTGCAAGCGGAGATGGTCTCCCTGTCTGACCTCCCTGCCGCCCCTGACCCTCAGCAGCTGTTCTCGGGTCAGAGGCTGCTCCTCTGGCCAGTCCCAGGCACCGAGCTCAGTCTGGGAAGTGGAGCCACGGAGGGCTGGCATGCCCCTTCTCCCTCTGGACAGCAAGCCTTCCCCACGCCATGTCTATCCTTGACAAACAGAGGGAAACCCAAGCCTGACACCTGTGATTTCCACCCTGAAAACTGCCCACTCCGTGGCTTCCTTTATTCCACGAATCTATTTCCTGGGCTCACTGATTAGCTTTGTTCCCAGAGGGACACGAGGCTTACTCACACATCGCTGTTGGTTGTATATACGCTGTAATTGAGGGACTCGATCGCCATCCAGCGCACTGGGAGCCGTCCCTGCAGAGAACAAAGTGAGATGCCACTTAGGCAGGACAGGGCCCCTTCACAAGGCTGGCACTTACCCGAGGCTGTGGCCCACGCAGGTTCCCAGGGAGCCCTGTTTGGAGCTCCGCAGACAAGGAGGGACAGGCTCAGGAGCAGTGGTTTTGTAAACGTTCTGCCTACAAGTGTGGGTTCACACTCAAAGGCATGCAAACAGTGAAGTCCTTCTTAGCTCAAGGGGCCTTACTGCCGTTTTACACACAGGAACGTGTGTGTGCGCGCTTGAGTGTGAATGGGAGTGTGGACGTGTAGTCCATTTCTTCTGTTCACTTTGTGGCTCTCAGACACTCAGAAAGGGGAGACATGGCGCAGGAACCAAGAATTAAATTGTGATGTGGGAAAGGCTCAGGTGGTGCGAGAGCAGCTGCGCCTGGGGGAGGTGGGGAAGGACTTCCAGAGGAGGGGACATTCAAGCTTGTGGGACATGTGGGAGGCAGCAGGTGGATGGGGGAGAGAAGGCACAGCAGGGTGCAGATGTGCCCCGGCGGAGGAGAGGGCGTCTAGCCAGTGAGGTCTACACTGGGTCTGGAGAGCCGATGAGAACCACTCACTCACCCTTTGGGTACCTGGCCCCGACTCCCTCTAGGTTGTCCCCATGTTTTGGCTTATTGAGTCCAGTCTGGGGAAAATGAGGTGTGGGCTGGACACTGGGGAGTGTGACTTCTAAGTTTTATTCCTAGTTTCCTCAAATGATTTGGGGCTCCCTTCCTCCCCACCCACCCCAGGGATCCTATGAACCTATTGAGAGACCTCGGTCTCAGGGATTCGTCCAGGTGCTAACAGTGGCATTTCAGCCACATTCACTTATTGGTGGGGCAAACTCAGGAGCATAAGGGGCTCACTCTCAGCCCCCCTGAAACTGGAGCTGGTGTCCTCCCAGACCACCCGCCCACAAGCCCAGCCCTGCCCCACCCCCAGGATTATGCCTGAATGCTCAGTTCCCTCCCAGGCCTTTGGGAAGTGGCAATATTCTGAAGCGCTCTCTGCCTATCCATCCCGAGTGGTGATTCCATACTTTAAGGCTCAGTTATGCAAGCATCCCTTCTCACATCTCCATCTCAGTATTCTCAACATTCCCCCTCCTTTCACCGACTGTCCACCCCACCCCGCCCCACCCACACTCGCTGCTCTCTTCCCCTTCGCAGCTCAGGAATGGAGAGAGAGGACTCCATTCTCTGCCCGTCTTTGCTTTCACTTCCCTGTGGGCCTCTGACCTCAGACCTCCTAGTTACTGGTTTCCACATGCACTTTTCACCATTTCTTGTTTCAGCTCTGTCCACATCCACCTGTCCCCACTGCTATCACCAAGGTCCAGGCCACCATCCTCTCTTACCTGATGACAACCACCTCTTAACTGACCTCCCTATCTTGAGTTTCACTCCGTAATGACCTGTTCTCCATACCACAACCAGAGTGATCACTCTAAATGACAAATACAACCAAGTGGTTCCTTTCCTTAAATTTTTAAAATGTCTCTATTATCCCAAGATCTCAAATCCTTAGTTGAGTCCCAAATCCTTAGCTGGATTTCAAGACCTTATCCCTGCTTCCTACTCCAACCTTGAATTTTTAACTCTCCCTCTTTCACAGCTATTGAATAACCTAATTCCCAAATGTCTCATACATTCCATTGCCTCTAGGCTTTTATATGCACCACCCCTAGAGATCATCCAATTCATTCTCATGCTATCTATTTAACATCTATTGTAAAACTCGGGAGTTAGCCTCCTCCAGGAAGCTTTCCATGACTTCCCATAGGCTCAATTAGGTGTGCTTCCTCTATGTTACCATGGCATCTGTGCTTTCCTGGCCCTCAGCACTTATTAACTGTTACAATTGTTCACTGTGTGTTTATCTGTGAGCTCTTTGAAGGTAGAGACTGTGTCTGACTTATTTTACTTCCAAACCTTGCATAGAGCACAAAACATAGTAAAAAAAAATTCAATTATGAGAGGAAGCATATATTAATCAATGAAAATAAAACCCCGTATCACTTAGTACATTAGTTTGCAACACTTCCTATATTAGAATCACCTGGATTAAAAAAACAACAACACAAAGAAACTGATGCAGGAGCCCCACCCCCAAGCAACTGAACCAGAATATCTAAGCAGTAGGGCTCAGCATCTGTACTTTTTGAAAGCTCCCCAGATGATGCTGAAGGGCACTGAGCTGCAAACCTCTGACTTACACAATAGGCTAGAGAAGGTAGCCACTCTGCCCTCTGGGGGTGCCTTTCTACACTGCACCCTCCTTGCAGGGAGCTTGTTCCTCTCCAATCCCCCTCCTTCCCTCCCCTTCCTTCGTCCTGCACCTTTCCTCCTCAGACCCCAGGCCACCAGGGAACGCTGCCCTGCCATTAGGAAACAGAGTTAAGCCCTGAACAGTGCTCTGTTCCTCTAAGAATTCCTCTTAACCTCCCCAAGACTACAGAAATCCCTGTCCTTTACAAAATGCCAAGTAAACTGGAACTTGCCTTGGGGATCTGAGAGCATCCAAATAAAATGAAGTTGTGGGGATAAATGGTATTCATCCCTCCACCCCCTCATCTAGGGACCACATCACCCAAATGCAGGAGTGAAGCCAGGAACGGGATTGTGTGAGGGAGACAGGAGGCTTCCAGGTGGCACAGGAAAGGGGGAGAGCCAGAGTGGAGCGGTGAGGGGTGGGTCCTGCATCTTTAAGACAAGCCCAGCGGAGAAACATCTGCTTTGAGTAGAGCAAATTCTGAAAAGCTTAGGGACCAAGTACTGCCTGGAAACCAGCCCTCAGGGAGGCACCCTTGGGTTCAGAAGATGCTGCTGCTGCTAAGCACCCAGGGCCAGGCTGGGTGGTGTCTCTAAGAGCCAAAGGGACCCCACTTCAAGCCCTCATCAAGAAAGGGAAGGGAAAGGTCCAAAGTGGTTTTCACTGTGATTGTAACTGTAAAACGGCATGCGCTTGTGGACAGCAGTAAGTAAAAAAATGAAAAAACAAAACAAAAAAAACTGTGTCAAGGTGGTGAGCTGTGGGTCATTTCCTTCTCAAAACATTCTTGAATATTGTTTCTGTGTTATCTTGTCAGCCACTAAAATAAGCATATTGAGAAGAAAGGAAACCTGACTTTGAGGATAAATACTGAAACCTGACCCTTGCGGAGACATTTGGTGCCCACAAAAGTAAAAGGAGCCTCCATATCACATGAAAACTGGAGCTGTCCCAGGAGAGCTGAGCCCGGGCAATGTTTGTCAGACTTAGAAAAGGGAGAGCCAGCTGCTGACAAGTGAACCTGCAAACACATGCAAGGACCATAGGAATGGTCACCCGCAGGCCCTGCATCTGGCCATCGCTCAGGGACAGCAGGGGTGGTGGCATGCTGCTGGGGAGACCAGCTGCGCCCCTCTGAAGACGGTGGGAGTGCCCTTCAGTAATTTTTTGGAGCCCCTCCTAGATAAGATTAAAGTTTCTCCACAGGCACTTCCCAAACCAATGTGCCTGCCCCTGTGCCAGTCAACGCCAGCCCACAGGGGAACCTGGGGAACAAAGATCCACCATGCGCCACCTGCCTGGAGAGCCAGCCCTGTGAACGCCAGACCTGGCAGTGGTCGGAGCCATATTCATTAGTGTGTGCTCCCTCGATGCATCCAGCTCCCTCCCCATCTCCTCCCATCCTTCCCCCCACCTTCTTCTCAATAAACCCCTTTTGCATCTGTTTTGCTGCCTCTCTTGATTTCTGTCCTGAGTGGGGGAGTGGGGGAGTGGGGGAGTGGGGGGGTGGGGGGGTGGGGGGGGTGGGGGGGTGGGGAGTGGCAAGAAGCCCTTGGCCTGTGACACTGGCACAGCCCTAGTAACCAGGGATATGGCATTTCCAGGGTTTTCTGATCCCAGGGTGCGCAGCAAAAGCAGAATCAGTTCAGCTTCTCTCTTCTGCTAACACTGCAGTTAGGTCGTCCTGGGACCTTAGACTTGAGATCAAATATTACTGTTTGGAACAATAGGTATCATTAGGTGCAAGTGGGTTGGATCGATTTCAGCTTGAAGGGGGGAGTGGGGAACTTTTGGCAAAGAGGGAAATCTGTGGGCATTTAGAAGTCCTGCGTTTCTCCCCAGGGCCTCCTTGTGATTTAGGAACCTCATTAGTTTACTTCCCTTATATTTGGAAAGTATGTTAAATGTATTTTTTTTTGCCCCTCCTATGTTTGCTGTGCACGCAGGGAGGTTGTGGAGTTCCTTGGAAGTTTCTGAGGGAGACACATAGGGCCTGGCCTGGATCCAGAGCTGGGCCCCTGCACTGCGAGGCTTGCGTGAGCGAGCGCTTGGCCACGCGCAACAGCGGCCTCTTTGCTGGTGATATGCACCCTCCAGGCATTTTAGGACTCAAAACTCAGGGTGTTTGCTGGGCCAGGGCAGTATCTACTGGGATCCTTGGTCGGGCACCTGGGTCACCGCAGAACAACGGTCCTCTTAGAGCAGCCCCGTCAGGGCGGGAGGGGTGCCGTGGAAAGGACGTTACTGGTGCCTGTTTTAAACTCACCATCGTCTTTTTCACGTAAACTTCTTGACCTCGGGACAATCCAAAGTCGGCTATTTTGGCTACATAGTTTTCACCGACTAGAATGTTCCTAGCAGCCAGGTCCCTGTGGATAAACTGAAATGTAAGAAAACATCATGTATTTTCAGCATCATATTTGCCTTTGCACGTCACTTTGTTAGTACAGTGCCCTAGGGGCCAGCGCGTTGGGAAACAGAGATGAGAGGTTAGTGTGAAAGCGGGTTTTTAAATGTCACCAGAATCCAGTTCCTTTAAAGTTGCTCTCTAAAAGCCTCAGTCAGTGGATTCCACCAAATCCTGGGAGAAGTGTTTCAGGGGGGGGAAAAAGGGTCATTACAGTTTCCTGTTGCCATGTAAGTCCTCTGCTACTGAGCATTGGTGGGGCTCAGACAGGTTAAGGCACCTCACCAAACATATGATGAGATTCACTAGATAAATACATTGTGGGTGTTGAGCATTAACATCTACATAAATAGAAGGAACAGTAACAAAGAGATTAAAATTAGGGAGATTTTAAGAGGAATTAAAGAGACAAGTTGACTGAAAAAAAAAAAAGTACACATTTTTTGTACAAAAAATGTACAAATTCTCTCTAGAGAGAATTTCTAAGGAAAGATGTCCCAAGCGAGGTCCCTTGTGACAAACCTGTTTTTGGCTCAAGTAGTCCATGCCCCGGGCCACATCCGCTGCGAAGTGGAGCAGCTGCTGGGAGGACAGCGTGGAGGCGGTGCTGTTGGCGATGGCGAAGGCCGGGTCAGTCTCCAGCACTCGGCTCTTGCGCAGGAAGTCCAGGAGGTTGCCGTGCGGGGCATACTCGATGGCCAGGTACAGGTAGCCTTGGGGAGAGGGGGACGCACCACCTCACCAGGGGGCCTAAGAAGCTTCGAAATTTCTGCGATGTGCTATGGTCCTTGGAAATTGCTTATAAAAGTACTAAAAACTGCTCTAAAAGTAACGTATCTGGTGGGACCAGCCTCGGTACTGCTGGGACAGTAGGGAGAGAAGTTTCACCCTGGTGCGATACAGGAAGGGTGCCACACTGAGACTCGAGGTTCCCCTCTTTCCACCGCACCCCACCCCTTTCCCACCGACTGTGGACTAGACTGCAAAGCTTCCCGAGGCTTTCACCCACTCGGTAGTCACAGGGGCAGGAAATCAAAGCGTTTGCTGCCAGCCGATCTAAGACAGCCAGTCCGCAACATCTTTGTTTTTTTATTCGATACTGATTGAGAGCCTCATATGAGCCATCCATGCTACTCCAGTCTGTCTCTACTTTTCTTGAGGTTATTTAGAAAATACAAAATAAGTAACAGCAACAACGAAACAAACAGTGATTAAATATCCACAGCAGAAGAACCCACAACTGATAGCTCACTCCCTCGGGCCCTCTGCTCCTCCCTAAAACGCTCACCAGGTCACTTTATTGCTGATTTGGTCACCGGGCAGCAGAGCCCAGTGTCAGAGGTGGCATTTTGCTTACAGAAACCAGAAAACCCAAATTTTTAGGGGAAAAAAAATAAAACAATAGTTGTTAGAACATATTATGGTCCATTGTCTTATTTTTATTCCAAATTGGGGTTTTTTTCTTTTAATAAAAAGTAATATTTTTTATTAAAAAACGATCTTTAGAGCCAGTGAAAAGTAGAGTGTTTTTACTATCTTTTAAAGGTAAATTACTTTATATACTCTTCTAAAATTTTAAATATTGTATGATTTTGAACTTATAAGATATTCTAAAAAATTGAAATTCTGGCCAAAATAAAAAATCTTCTAGCAGTGAATCCTGTTGACTATAAGGAAAGATATGCATAATTCCTGGTATGAATCTGCTTTCTCACTTCTTTACTGAAACATACACCTTAGGATCCAATCAATTATATCCTAATGTGATGATAGAGCAAAATTTTAAAAGAGAGATATTTTTCTGTTGTTGGTTATTATTTTTTTACCTTTCATTTACTGCTGCCCCATGCGGATTGCTGTTTTCAGGAAGTAGCTCAAAAATAAATGTCATTGCTCCATTATTCAACGTAAGGGCCATGATCTTTCAGAATTACACCCTCATTGGATCCCAGAATGATATATTGTCTGCCTTACCAGTATTTTTAGTTTAATAAATTGAGGAAAAGGAAGCAGTCTCTTTTCTATTGTTGGTTTTGTGCTGCGAAGTCAACAAGAGGTTGTCAAGTTTGTAAATAATTACTTTGTGGAGCTTTTTCATAGGAGAAAACTTTTCCACGAGAAAGTAAGTTTAAGCATAGATTCCAAACTACAAACCCAGGGAGCATACAGAGGTAAATCTCTCAATACATATTTACATTAATAATACATTAAGTACTCAATAAATATTCAAATCAATAATGGAAGTTGAACTTCAAGAGTATGTGCAGTGTAGGATGGTTGCAAAGCTCCGATGGAGTTGTTCAGGAAATTGTACAAGTTGGGCAGCAGTGGCTGAACCACATCAGAAGGCAAATGATGCAGCCTTAGGTCCAGCCTCCGAAAAGACGCCAAACCTCAGCACAACCTACAAATGAGGCCAGTCATTCAGACTGAAACTGTAACTTAGAAAAATAGGCAATATTCTTAAGATTATTATCTTTCCTATTTTCAATATGGAATGTGCCTGTTTCAAACAACAACAAAAATCTGTCAGGAAAGACAGGAAAGAGCATCTTACCACGATGTTCACAAGCTCCCAAGAGATTGATGATGTTTGGGTGGTGACCAAGTTTACAAAGAACCTCCAGTTCCCCCGCGAAGTCCCTGTGGTCATCTTTGGAGGCATATTCTGGGAAGAAAGTCAAGAGTTATAATCCCTGTCTGTCATTCCTTTTCAGAAGCAGCTGACCCCCCTCCTCCCCGGGACCTTCAAGTGCACTTGGCCACCAGTAGCTCTGGAAAATGGTATAGAAACCAGAGGTTATGCTAAGGAAGAATATTTTGTCACTGCTGACACTTTGGGCTGGTACTTCCATGTTGTAGAGGAGCTATCCTGTGCATAATAGGTTGTTTAGCAGCATGTCTAGCCTCTAATCACTAGATACCAGTAGCCCAAGAAAAATGTACCCAAGCACTGCCAAATGCCCCCCAGGGGAAAAATCACTCCTGACTGAGAACCACTGCTCTAATATTTTCTGGTCTAAGCTCTCAGATACTCAGGGAAATGACTTGGTAGCGAGGGAGCTGCTTCCACTTCTAGACTCCAGCTCTTCCAGCTCCATCTACCACCCAGAGACAAATATGCTGAGGAATAGGGCTGGATTTCACTGAAACATCACCAATAATGCACGCACCTCCTTTACTCAATGATTTCAACTTGCTTTTCCACAAACCGCTCCTGTGAAAAAACTCAAATCCCAGTGACATTTTTATAGCACTTGTTTGGTGGTCAGGAAATGGATTTGCAGTTGTTTTCTTTCGTCCTGTCTCTCCACTGGCACTTTGAGCAGAGGGAGAATCACCAGGTACCAACCAGGCTGAATGGAAGGCTCCCTGATCAGTGTACAAACAGATCAGCCTGGAGGCGGTGACAGTGTGCTGTCACTGTTTTTAGGAGAGTAACAGGGGGGTGCTGGTGTCCGCGTGCATTAAAATGATGGGCCTGTTTCACGTAGGCTAAGGGCACCAGTAAGACTAACTAGCAGGGGATCCCTGTTCATACCAGAGCAGCCTGAGGGTCGATGCCTTGGGAGCATTTCAAAAGTGAAGTTCTTTATAACGAGCTTGTCTCCTTACTTGAGGAACTGCCCGCATTTGGATGTGTCACGCCCCCAGCAGAAATTGTACGTCCTGGTGCAGTTAAGCTATTTTACCTCTTCACACGGTCATGACATAGACAGTCAGGCTCATGTCAGATCCCAATAAAAACTGATTTTACAAGGTCCTATCCCCTCTCCCCTCTCACTCTCCTTACTGTTCCCCAAAACTCCCTGGGACTAAGGTAGCAAAACAAAAAGGGGATTTCTGGCTGCTAAGCAAGGGGTGTGTGTGTGACATTAGAGACATTACTATCTCTAAGCATAGTTAATACTTTGTTTAGTTTGTTTTCTAACAATTCAGAAAGCAGCAGTGATTGAATAAGACAGTTCATTCTCACTGGAGTCTCAGTGCTGCCATCAAAAGGAAGGAAAGCCCATCCATGACCTTAAAGAGCCTAATCCTGGAGCAACCCCACATGACAGCTGATTACATTCCCGGCTCTGACACGCCACTGTCCCAGCCTGACGCTGCGAGAGTGCAGCTTCACACTCAAGTCTTCTGTAAGCTGCAGTGTCACACAGGAGAGAAGACAGCTTGTATGGCCAGGGAACTGGTCATTCTGCTCCCTCAGAAGACATTACCCAATCTTCTTCAATGGGAAGCACCAAGTAGGCTTGAGATGGACACGACTAGAAAAGATTTAGTTCTGTGACCTCAGATCAGTGGTTTTCACACTTACATGTACAGAAGAGCCACTGAGAAAGCTTAAGGATAGATTCTCAGGTGCCAGCCCAGAAATAGAAGATAGCAGAACCGGGGGTGGGAGAAGCCCAAGTTGGTGCATTGCTTACAATGTCTCCAGGAATTTTGACGCAGACAATCCATGAAGACAGTGGTTTGTAAAGTGTGACCTCCAAGCATCAGTGTCACTTGGGAACGAATTAAAATGCAGATTCTCTGGCCTTGTACCAGACTTACTGAATCAGAAACCATGGGGTGGAGCCCAAGAATCTGTCTTTAAACCAGTTATGCTTCCCATAAGTTAGCGGCGCATGACAGAGAATCTGTGTTCTCGTGTCCCAAGGAATCAAGACAGTGGTGTTTAAGTAGCCCATGCCTTCATGTTTATATCCTGACCCTATCACAGGCTGACCTCAAAGGAAACATCACCTTCAGATGCACGTAACAGCTGCCTCTGACACCGTGCCAATGTTCTGCTTAAAGAATGCAAGACCACAGAGGAAAGATTCAACAGGAAGCCAAGTTCTCTCCCCACCCTGCTGAAATGCTGACTCGACCTGGCCACTCACTGACCTTTCATCCTCTTGATGGCGGCGTCCATCCGCAGCCCGTCCTTCTTGATACGCGCCTTGAGGACCTGGCCAAAATTACCCTCCCCGATCACATCTTGAAATTTGATGTCATTCCAGTCAAGCACTGGATAAATGGTAGGATCTGGGTTGTTTTTGGCCTTCCTGTTCAGGGCCAGAGTCCCTGAGTTGAACTGCACAGCTGGTTCTTCCCTCTGGAAAGATATTTCATGTCAGGATTTTTTATAATTCTAAGGTTATACCCATACCAGGTGAAAAAAGAATATATCTAATTTGAGAATGGAGGTGGAAACAGGTGTTATCTAACAAACCCACTCTGATGAGCTGGCTGTCCACAGAGCTGTCTGGGCACAATTCCAGGCCTCAGTGGGGAAGCATGCCACAATTGATTAGCAATGTCTGCAGGGAAGCATGCCACAATTGATTAGCAATGTCTGCACAGAGCGAGGGAAGTGGAGATAACAGCATGTATGCCATGGCATGGCACATCCCCAAGCTAGTCATGCTTGAGTTTCTACTCTACTGTGGAATGAGCAAGTGTTCATTCCTTACTCGAAATAGAACTTGAAGATTCTCTCTGGGGTAGTCACAGGATGTGCCTCAGTGAGAGCTTTCCTTGCATCACCTTGGTCCATTCTTGGCCCGCCCTCCCTCCCTCCCTCCCATAGTCTTAAAGCTTAGAATCTCTCAGGCCTTCTCTGGAGCAGACTCTGGCCTCAGGATGACTGAGGCTTACAGCAAAGCCAACACAGTGTCCCCTTTTCTCCTGAGTTTAAGTAGCTGTTGACTACATCATGCCATGTTCCAGCACTGCCAACCCGTTGCTGGTCCTGCCCCTCCAGGGACAGCCTGAGGTGAGCCAGCTCTGGCACAAAGTCAGATCACAAAGCATCCCTGTCCTCCACTGAGCAGAATCTCAGGAACATGTGTACATCAAGATACATCTCACTGAGAACATGTCATTGTACTTAATGGTTTATGTACAGAATTCACAAAGTTGGGTACAAATTAATTTTACAGTCTCAAACCACAAACTAGAGTTACGTTCAGGTTGTACTACACCAAAGGACTTCAGTGGGATGCCTGTAGGTAAAGTATGATTTTATAGATCTTCACTACTAGTGGTCAAAATTCCTAGATGAGCCTGTCGGGTGTGGCTCAGTGGTTGAGCCTCAATCAATGAACCAGGAGATCGTGGTTCGATTCCCCATCAGGACACATGCCTGGGTTGTGCGATTCTCTCTCATCATTGATGTTTCTGTTTCTCTCTCCATCTCCCTTCCTCTCTGAAATCAATAAAAACATAATGAAAAGAATTCCTAGATTAAAGAGAGAGGCCATGCCAAGTACCATGAACTATGGCAGCAGACCAAAGGGTACACAGGAGTAGGAGATACACACATGTATATATCACTCTCCCACATATGAGGGGGAACCTGTCCGGTGCCACACACCATTACCTACCCCCTGAGGTCTGCTCACTCTCATGTCACTCCTTACCAAAGATGTCCCGTTCTTCGTATCGCAAGACTACTCTCTCTGGTGACTCATCACCAGGATGACATATATCTCATTTTGGAAGGGCAACAGTCCTGTTTTAGGCCCGGGATCCTGCATAATTATTAAGAGCAACTTTGTCACACTCAGAATTATTCCATTTTGGACAGGAAACCCAATCGTCATGCTGTTATCTCCCAGTTAATAATGGGAGCCAGAGAGAAGGTGAGACTCGCCTAAGGGACGCGTTTACAAGAAAGCTGCCCGGCGCCCAGCTGGACAGCGCAGGCCCCGCGCGTGTGGACCTGCACTCATCGCCAGTGGGAAGAGGAGACACGCACGTTTTGGAAGGCCTGGGCCATTCTCCTCTGGACGTTCGCCCTCTTCAGCTGCAGCATGATCAGAAAGGCCAGCAGCACAGTCAGGCAGGTCATTCCCGCCGAGCCCAGGATGGCGATGAGCAGCATCCGCCCGCCGCCGAGCTCTTCTGGCACTGCCGGGGGCACAGGAGAAGCGGCGGGTTAGTTCAGAGAGTGGCCAATGAGAACGTCACGGACGCCCTGGCCCTGCCACCCAATTGTTGTGTGACCTGGGGCTACTCATTTATTTTCTGAAGCTCAGTGGAGATGAGTCTGACTCATGGGGTTGTTTTAAGATCCTTTCAAAATAAGCAGAAGTGTTTTTTAAATGGCGATGCAGTCATCATTCATGGTTGTCATTTGTTCAGCTTTTACTTCCAAGTAGAGGCCAAGCCGATGGACGTTGTCCAATAGCAGTGAGAAAGCCTAACTGGATGTGTGATGCTGGGAAGGGGGCTGCACCTCCCTGTACATTTTTCCCACTCAGAAAAGCTGTGATGCTAAGAGCTTAGAGTCCGTAATAGGATATTTTGTTCTGTTTTGTTTTCTTGTTTTAAAAAGTGGGTGGAGAAAACCTGAGGATACCAATGGGAGTAGAAAGGAAAGAGGAAGGAAAGAAAGAGGAAGGAAAGAGGAAGGAAAGAGGAAAGAAAGAGTGGAGGGAGAAACTATAAAACTTAGGGCTCAAATCAGAATAAACCATTAAAGACTAAGGTCTAATCCTTCCAGTTCTGTCCCTTATTTAAATTCAAGTAAAATTCAATTCACTGCATTTTATGAAGAGCAGGGCCCCGTCTTCTTACAAGATTCTTTTGTGCCCATATATCTTTCCTTCTACCTCTATGCACGTGTGCTTGAAGAAATGTCTGGATCGGAATAGAGAGGGGTGTTATGTTTTGCCTTGCTTAATTCTGCTTGTATTTTATGTATAGCTTGTATACATTTCACCAAAACACAAGGGACTATAAAATGATGCATTTCTTAAGGATGTGGCGGGACAACTATGGTTCTCTGTAGTTGGCACACTCATCATTCCTTGGACATTTCAAAAATGTTCCAAAGAATCAGCGCTGGAAACAGAGAGTGTTTGATTTTATTTCTTAAGCCCTCAGTAACCTTGAAGAGAAGCAAGAAATTTTTAGTGCTATAAGATTTTCTGCAAAAACAAACTCTAGCTCCAATTACAAATGCTCAGAAATCACCCTCCCCTCTATCTCGATTCCCTCGCGCATGTCGCAAACGCAGAGGCCTAGGAGGTGCCACTTCAGATCAGCTGCAAAGGGAAGGTGGTCCACGTGCTGCAGGCTCCACCCTTCCTTCAGCCCCCCCCTGCCCCCCCCCCAGTTCCCAGTTACATCCAACAGGTTTTATCCGGCACACACCCCGGGCAGGGCGTGCCTGGCACGCTGAGGGATCTCGATCTCAGAGCTTACTCTCTCTGGGATAGGGGTTAGTGGCAGATGTGTAGACATAATAGCCTGGATCCAAAAAGTAGAAAACTCAGGTTAGCATAGTGTCACCCAGGCTGAACGAGGGGTTCATTTTGAGAAAGATGGAGTGGTTCGTGGAGCCTCCCCTGAAGCACTGCACAGATCTGCCTCCACTAAGCAGGTTCCATGCTCTTTTTCCTCTGCAGACTCCAATTCATATTCCTGGGTGGGGAATGCTGACAGGCGAATTCAGGCTAAGGCTTAATAGCAGACAATGGAGTGACAGGGTCTTTCCCAGGGGTGTTTTCATTTTAAGGACCTATTTAGAGATGGTGAAGCCTGTTAGGACAAATGAATTATGTCCCATGACAGAAATGTGAGGAAAATATCTTAAGACATAAGATATTTGTGGGGCTTTTCTGATACTCTCCAGAAATAATTCTAGATCTTGTCCGCTCTACCAACCTTGAGACTTGGAGAGAGTCGTCAGCTCATAAGAAAGGGTTGGGTTGCTTGACCCTATGTTGTTCTCTGCAAAAATGTCCACCTGGTAAGCGGTTTGGGGCTCTAGGCCCTTGAGCTGATAGCGGGTGACAGTGACATTCTTGATCTTCACGTCAATGTGCTGGTCTTCATTCTTGCCCCAAACCTTGTAGCGGATGATGACAGAAGAAATAGAATAGCCGTCCAAGATTGTCCAGGAAATCACGGCCGAAGAGTCTGTGATGTTGGAAATCCTGATGTTTTCAGGTTGAGGAGGGAGGACTAGAAT
This sequence comes from Miniopterus schreibersii, assembly GCF_964146895.1. Lineage (NCBI taxonomy): Eukaryota > Metazoa > Chordata > Mammalia > Chiroptera > Miniopteridae > Miniopterus > Miniopterus schreibersii. The sequence goes on along the minus strand of NC_138111.1, from coordinate 60,808,052 downwards.
TAAAAACACACACGCAATAATATTTCACTTAAGATATCTGTCATCTCGTAGGTTACTATGCTTTTGAGAGAGAGTTAACGTCAGTTCATAAACCGAGAGTGGCTAAGAGGTGTTTTCTCAGATGGTAATTCCCAGCAATTGGTAGCAGACCTGATGGAGTAATGCAGGATGGGAAAGTAACAACATATATCACATGTTTGTCATCTTTACCCTAAGTTAAGGCCTTAGAAATTCTGTTACTCCAAAAACCTGTATTATACTGTTCTTGATTCTGGGGAGAAGAGAAAGATTATGAGAGCTGACATTTATATAGGCCCTTCCACATAGTGACTCATTTTATCTTCATAATATATATATTTTTAAATATCTTTATTGATTTCAGAGAGAGGAAGGGAGAGGGAGAGAGAGAAACATCAATGATGAGAGAGTCGTTGTTGATTGGCTGCCTCCTGCACGCCCCTGACCAGGGATCGAACCCACAGCCAGGGCATGTGCCCTGACTGGGAATTGAACTCCAATCGCCTGGATCCTAAGTTGATGCTCAACTGCTGAGCCACGCCTAGCCGGGCTCTTCATAACATTCTCACCATAAGTGTTGAGGCTCAGAGAGGTCTAGTGACTTGGCCAAGGTCACATAGCTATTAAGTAGAAGAAATAGGATTGAATTCCTGGCAATCTGATGCCATAGTCTATAATTAGCCACTGTCCCACGTGACCTATCCTTGCCCTAAATGCTTTTATGGAGCGGCAGCAAGTGAGTGCATACATAAGAAAATGTGTTAAGCGCTTCGTAAACAAACTGACATAGAGATTTGGGGGAAAGAGAAATTATATTCCATTAGGGTTATAGGTAGGAGGAGAGAGAGATATTCGAGGTTTTCCAGATGTGAAGACAACATGCACAGAATTATTCCTGCACTCTCACTTCAATTTCTTTCAGAGACAGGCCAGAAGGGAACTTCGTGACTCTATAAAGTCTAAAACCCTTTGACTCAGGAAAGAATGACTCCCAGGTCTTGGCCTTGATATTAACTGTACCTTCCATTTGTGAGGCTGTTTACAAGGTGCTTCCGTAGGCAGGCAGGCAGGTAGCCAATGCTGAGGTTTTAATTATCCCAATTTTAGTGGTGAGAAAACAGACTTCAAAACAGAAGGGACCTGTACTGGTTCCAGTAAGCAAGTAATAGACCCAGGCCATTTCACTCCAAGTTACGGCTTATAAGCAAATTAGAACCTTCAATGTCTTAATGTATATTCTTTCTATTTGGTATTCTCAGGGATTTTTCTTCATGCTAATTGTCCTCTTTTCCCTGATGTTGATTCCCCATATCGTACTCCTTAGGTAACTGTTGCAACCTATGAGGATTAGGTAGTAGATTTTGAGCCTTCCAAATCTGACTGTCATACTCTATGTCTAATAGGGGGTAAATTATCCAAAATCACAATTAATTAACAATATGTCTTAACTCCCTTTGCATCCAGTACCAAGCTTTTTGTAAATATTTGCAAAAAGATAAAAAAAACTTCTTTCCCACAAGGGATTACAGAGTATTAAGAATATTAACATTTTCAGGTTACTATAAACATATTTAGTATTTGTATTTGTATAGTTGTGCTTAAAAAAATTGCACAACTGCCAGAATAATAATGAATATAATTTTGGTGCCAATTAAACGTCATATATAAATTGGCATGTACCAAATTATTCATTTGATGCCAGATAAAAGTCTTGGGCTCGCTGAGTGGACCTCTGATTTAGATTCAGTGAGTCTGAGTCCAATAATCTACATTTTAGTAGCTTCCCCAGGTGACTCTAAAGTAGATTCTAAAACACTTTAGGACAAATACCATATGATTTCACTTATAAGTGGAATCTAAAGAACAAAATAAATGAACAAACAAAACAGAAACAGACTCACAGACACAGAGAACAAACTGATGGTTACCAGATGAGAAGGGGTTTGGGGGACTGGGTGAAAAAGGTGAAGGGATTAAGAAGTACAAATTGGTAGTTAGTGAATAATATTGTAATAACTATGTATGGTGTCAGATGACTACTAGACTTATTGGGGAGACCACTATGCAATACACCTGAAACTAATATAATATTTAACGTCAACTCTAATTGAAAATAAAATAAAACACTTTAGGAAGTGCTAATCAGATTGTAAACAATTTAGAACAGTTGATGAAGGAAATTCTCCAATAACTGACCTTGCTTTGAAGCAGTTGGTTCCCCATCCAAAGAGACAAATGAGTAGCATGGTTTAGCAAAAATAAACAAAATATAAAACTGAAATGTTAATTAGAATCCTGATGCCATGAGTTACTAGCTGTATAAGTCTGACCAAGTTACTTTCCCTCCTCTGAGTCTCAGGTTCCCTGTCTGTTGAATGTGATGATAATTCCTATTCTAATTTCCTCCTAATGTCACTCTAAGTGTCAAATGAGATACTCTACATATACATATATAAGAACACATTACACTATTATTTTTTACATATGTTTGGGGCCATATGCCAAATCTAATTCATTTCACTCCCTTACACTTGGTCCAGATGGAATTGCTGGGGTGGTCACCAACATAAACTTTAAACTAGAAGCATTAATTTGACTCCTGAACAGTCTATATGCAACATCAGCCAATGATAACATAGAATATTAATTACTATACCAGTTAAGACTGAAATGTTTTCATCCACACCCTCCTTGCCCCAATCTCCTGACCATGTAGGGACCGGCTCCCACCCTGCCAACCTCAGCTCTCTACCATCACCACCAGCATAATCCCACCCCCTTCATCAAATTCCGCACAAGGTAAGTCCTCTTTCAGTGATTACTAACTAGTTTTTATTTAATTTTATAAATATGATCAATGTGATGCGATTTGATGGTATGTCATTCTAATGAGGGTAAAAATTTATATAGACTAGTGAATGAACATCTAAGACAACTTTGAAAAAGAAAATAATGACTCACCCTACAGTTATCAAAACATTTAATAAATCTGTAGCAATTTAAACAGGTTGGAAATGGTACAGGAACAAGCCCACAAGTCAGTGGAAGAGAACAGAGTGCCCAGAAACAGAAGCAAAACCAACATGAGAACTCGGCGTAAGATGCAGAAGGCATCACAGGTCACTAGCGGGACTATTCAATGTATGGCACGGGGACCATTGGCTTGCCATATGTGAACCAATAAGACTGACATTAAAAGATTAAAATGCTTACACTATACCTCAAAATAACATCCCTATATCCTCTTAAACACCTAAATATGCAAAAAACAAAACACTACAACTACTGGGAAAAATATAGAGAATATATGTATGACCTTGGGGTAGGAACATAAAAAGTACAAATCACAAAGGCAAATTTCAACAGGTCTGATTGCACGTAAACTGTGCATAGAGTAAAAAACACCACAAACAAGGTGAAAATAAAGAGATTAGGAGGATGTATTTGCAGTGCACATAATAATATTAGTATCCAAATTATATAAACAATTTTAAAAAATCAGTAGAAGACGACAACCAAGCCAATGGGAAAAGTATATCAGCAAATATATCAAACAAGAGGAAATCTAAATGTCCCCCCAAAATGCCCAAGAAATGATGCTTAACCTTGGTAGTTATCAAGGAAATGAAAACTGAAATTAACAGTGAGGAATTGTTTTTGACTTTTCAGATTAACAAAAATAAAAAGGTCTGACAATATCAAGCAATACAGATATAGTTAAAGACTCTGGAGATGGGCATAGGGCAAAGCGAACGCTCGCGCACTCCTGGGCATGGCACACACGGAACAGTCACCGCAGAGGGAAACAGCCAGTGGCTCCTCTCTGGACATGCTCCCAGAGAAGCTCTCCCACCTATGCTCAAGGAGCCACGTACAAGGATGGCCACTGGATTTTTGTTTGTGATACTGTAGTAAAGAAAAGAAACGAAAGTCGAAATTTCTAGCAAAAAAGGAAGGGATAAATAAGATGATATAGTCATAACAAACAATTATGCAGAAGTTAAAAAAACATATGTCAGATATAAGCAAATTAACATGGATAGATAAAAATGACATTTATTCAAAAAAGCAAGATAAAGAATAATATGTATGTATATGTAAACTATGGATATATAATGTATTAAAATTATACAACATTGAATGGAAAGATACCTGACAAACTCATAATTTTGGTTGTCTCTGGGGAGAGGAAAACAGAATTAGAGTAGCAATGGTGGTCAAAGAGGATTTTGGTGTATATGTCTTGTGTTATTATTTCCGCAAATCAGTAAAAAAGCTGAAAGTAAATATGACAAAATATTAGCAGTTGTTAATTCAGGGTGGTAGGAATGTGAATATTTGTTGTATCATTCGCTGTACTTCTTGTAATTTTTAAATTTCACAGAATTGTAAAAAATTATGAAGAATCCCTAAACATTGAAAAAAACAGTTGAGTCCTAGCTGGCCTGCTAAGTGGTTAGAGCATTGGCCTGTGGATTGAAGGGTCTTGGGTTCGATTCTGGTCAAGGGCATGTACCTCAGTTCCAGGTTCAATCCCTGACCCTGGCTGGGGCTTGTGCAGGAGGCAACCAATTGATGTGTCTCTCTCACATCAGTGTTTCTCTCTCTCTCTCTCCCCCTCTACCCCTGCCCTTCCACTCTCTGTGAAAAGCAATGGGAAAAATATCCTCTCTTGAGAATTAAACAACAACAAAACAGTTGAGATGTCCACACCACTGGCACAAGAAGAGAGTGGCTGGAGAAACACTGAGCCAGGTGCCACACCTGTTACTGAGGACGTCAATACCTAGAGGCAGAGGAGAGCCTCTGAATTTGGGGGTGGGCAAGGGACCACGATCCTGATTTAAGTCATTGCTAGTGTGGCCAAGAAACATCTAACCTTTCCAAAGTCTCCAAATGCAGGCACGGTTCTAAAGCCGTGAATTAAAGTAGAACTCTGCTTAATGATGAGAAAACTTTTGATACCACAAAGAAACCCAAGAAGTTGCAACTAATTTTAAATGACCAATCTGAAATTAAGAAAAGCCTAAATTGCAGAATATTTTGAAAGAAAAGTCATATTCTTACTCTCAAATATATATTGTAGCTCCAAGAATTGTCAGTTAACAATATTTTTCAAGCAAAGTTATTTAACTTTTAAGATTAAGAAAGACCCATCTATAATTAATCAGCATCTGTATGCATGTAGATACATGATAATCCTGAAAACTGTCAAAAATTAAATGAGCTTTAGAAAAATCTTATTCATGTTATTAATTTATTTACTAAATCACTCCATACCAAGGAGAGGTGAATTTTAGCACAGACCTTCTTGAATTATTGCAAATCCATTTACATGGAACTGTCTTATATGTTGCAGGGCACTGGTTAGCCTCCATTCCCAACTAACTGCCTTTTATGATTCCTCAGAAACAGTCTGGAAGTGATGGTCTAAGTTCAAATGAGTAGTCAGTCATTCAGGAAAGACTGAGGCAACAGGAGTCACTTACTGTCGCTAAGGGTCCAAGCGGTGACGTCTTCACTCCATTCCCCCTGGGCCTTCGTATTGACTCTGGCTCGAACTATATACTGTTCCCTGGGGTGTAGATTGTTAAGTAGCACAGATGTCAGGTTGCCTGGTACTTTAATATTTTGCTGATCACCATTCAGTTGCACAGACCTCCTTTCAACTTCAACATAAAAGTCATCTTCTGATTTCGGAAATATTGGTTGCCAGGTCAAATTTAGAGTGGTCTGACTTTTGGGTAGGAGACTGAGACCTTTTGGAGGAGGGAGACCTAGGGAAAAACCACAAAGATCATTGTTTTTATACAGGGTGAAGGTAACAAACAGCCCGAAAGGGCAGCTTTACAGAATAACCTTGGCTCCTAGAATAATATACTGCAATTTCACAAGCTATCAAATAAACACAAGCTAGGAGCCTTGCAATACTTTTTCCTACCAGAATAGTAAACCTTGAAAAAAATTCAAATAGTAGTTTGGATAATTGTAACAAGAATTTAACCCCTTTGGAGTATAATTAGGAATATTTTTCAAGAACCCTAGAAATTACACATACTTTGAGCCTATAATCTGACTCCCAGGGATTTACCCTAAAGAAATAATTCAGCCCTGGCCACACAGCTCAGTTGTTTATAGCGTCGTCCCAATATGCCAAGGTTGCAGGTCTGATGTCTGGTCAGGGCACATATAAGAATCAACCAATGAATGCATAAATAAATGGAACAATAAATCGATGCTTCTCTCTCTCTCCCCTTCCTCTCTCTCTCTAAAATCAATAATTTTTTTAAAAAAAGAAAGAATCCAAAGGAAGAGAAAACTTATGTGCATGAAGATGTTCATTATAACATTATTTATAATAGCAAAATATTGGAAGAAACCTAAATGCTCAAAATAGGGAAATGCTATAATAAATTATGATATAGCCATCCAATGGCTTTTTAAAAATAGATAATTGGGAAAAGTATGAAAACCCAATAAAAATATTTATAATATGTGAGCAAAAAAGTCTCATTGCAACTTGGTAAAAGTCATGTCTACAACTGGTGAGAGATAGGAAGGAAACTGATAAAAATAAAAACAGAGGCTTTGCCAAGTTTATGGGTTTGTAGGTGAGTGTTTCTCTTACCATTCTGAGTAACACATTTTAAAACAATTCTCCTTAACAAGGAGAATTTCAGACATGCTAACAACTGTGGTGGCAGGGCCAGGCCTAGCCCTGCTCTGATCACATGAAGGTCTGCGCTCCCTTTTTTTGTGGGCCACAATTGCCCACAAGAGCCTGGGCTACCAGAGAGTAACAGAATGGAAGCAATATGGGTTTTGAAATCAGAGAGACAAGAGCATGCCACTTCAATCTGTGACCTTGGGAAAATTTACAACCTCTCCAAATTCACATGTAACACAAAATGAAAATACCCATCTTCCAGACTCAGGAGGAATAAATGAGATAATAGATGTGAAAATGCTTAGAATGCGTTACATGCTCTATCATCATGACCTCCTTCCCTCCCTCTCTCCCTCTCTCCCTTCCTTCCTTCCTGCCTAAAATTTCTTATTTTGTGTCAGTGGACAGAAGAGAAATCTGTGTGTTTTCACTTAATAATAATAAATTAATATTTTTCCTACGGACAAATATATCTAAAATCTCCTTAGGGGCGATAATTAAAAAATAAAAATAAAAAGGTTGAGAAACACTGCCTTGTGGACTAGAAGAGGGAGGGGCTGTTTCCCTGCACCGGGAAAGTGGCTCTCACCGCCAGCTCTGGCTGCCCTTAGACTAGGGAGAACCAGCAAGTGAACCTGCAGTTTGCCTGGCATCATGCTAATGCTTTCACGGGTCCTTTCTCTACAACCTTTGCAAACAGAGAGAGGTGATGTCAATTCCTTTTGCTCACCTTGAAAATTTAAGTTCAAAAATAAGCCACCCAGAGTGGTTAGACAGGCCTATAATCCCTAAGCAGACAGAAGCTTGATGTTTGGAGCCACACATGCAAACCTTCTAAGCCCATGCCTGGCACACAGGACTAACTCCATAAATGGCCACTTCCCTTTTCTCTTTCCTTCAGGAGCATGACTTACCCTTCACCCCTCCCTACCTGCCCTCTTTGTACCATGTTCAGAATATCCTCCTGGCCTCCATGGCCTCCACCACTCCACCAACACAATTATAAGTAGTGCAACTGCCAGATAAATGAAAAAACAAACATCAAGAAGTCCCTTCCCGTCTACCCTTGGAAACTATGAAATATTCCAAGAGACCTCTGAATACATCCTGCTGGGACATGCTCCGAGTGCTGAGTTCTGCGGCGTCAACCTGACCACGTGCCAGGGAGCTCTTTGGTTATAGTCACAGAGATCCCTTTGTCATCTAACTTACATAGAGTTTCTGGTGTGGGTTTTTTTGTGTTTACTACCTGGTGGGCTCCCAGGAAACCATTTCTCACTTGTGCAACGCTCCTACAAGCACCAGAGTAGCTCTTGAGTCCTATTGGGTTCTTTCAGATGCTGCTGGTTACGCGGAAATGAGGTGGGGGATGTGGGAGTGGGGGTCTATGTTAGGGCTGCTCAGCCCTGCAGGACAACTAGATGTCCTTCCTAGTTTCTCACTAAATCACTCATATCCCTCTGCCTTTAGTAAATGGACTAAAAAATAGGAAAACTGATCAAGTGGAATAAAGAAATGGTGCTTTTGGGCTCCTGGGTAAAAACAATAATAATAATTGGAGAAACAAAAAATATTAAGTCTGAATACCCAGTGTGGTAACGCATCAGGTACATCACCATGGGCAAGTTATTAACCACTCTGAGACGCTACTTTTCACTCTGTCAAATGGGGAAGGTGATAATTCTTACCCTTTAAGTTCATATGAATTAAACATATGTGAACTTGAAACCATAAGCACTGACCAGGAGATAGTCACAGGCGGTTATACACGGTAAACACTAGAAAAGAAGCTTTACAGGGTCAATCGGGTATTTCAGAGGAGGACACCTGGGTAGCAGAAAGCTGGAGCCCCATTAGCCTCAAGGAAACCTCACAAATTCAAGGAGTCTTCAATTAATACAACATAAGGCCAATAGATAGTGACTAACATTGATTAGTCAAGAAATATTACACCCTGGCTGGGTAGCTCTGCTGGGTAGAGCCTCCTCCCAATATGCCAACATTGCGGTTGGATCCTTGGTCAGGACACATACCAGAATCAACCAATGAATGCATAACTAAATGGAACATGTTTCTCTCTCTTCCCTTCCTCCCTCTCTCTCAAAAAATCAAGAGAAATATTGCTATATGAATTACTTAGAGCGTGTGGACCCAGGACCAGCACCACTTGCAAACTTTCTTGAGCCCCACTCCCTATCCCAAACCTGTGGAATCAGAAACTCTAGGGTGGGGCTCAGAAATCTGTTCTAGCAAACCCTCCAGGTTATTCTGCTGAGCACTGATGTTTAAGAACCGTCAACTTAGAAACATGGAGGTATAGACTATAAGAAATAGCCTAAGGAGATAAAAGTGGTGGCCTATAGGAAGCAGGACTAGGAGCTGGAGGGTGGAGCGGGGGCTGCTGGTCTTTAGATAAAAGCCTTTCATTTTATTTGATGTTTTAACTATGTGCATGGATTACTTTGAAAAACTAAAAAATTATTTTTAAAAATAAATAAACTGGGATTTCTGATGTATGTGGCAAGAGCCTGGCCTGGGCCCTAAGATGGAAACAGGAAACTGTGGGTAAGACCCAGCAGCCAAGGCTCAGCACAGTTGCTGCTAAGTAACTCCCAACTCCTGAGGGATGTCTCTGCTTCCTGAAGGTTCATCTGCTTCCTCCTCTGTCCCTGGATTGCCACCGACCCCCTCCCCCAGGGAGATAGAGCAGCGTGCAGCCCAAATAAAGGAACGTTTGGCTCCAAGTTGCTACCCTTCCTGTCACTTTCCCACCCATTCAAAAGCGAACTCCTTCCACCTCCATCCCCACCCACCCACTCACCCACCACCACCCTTCCTGGTCTTCCTTCCTCTTTCCCCTTCCTCCCCCTCCCACCCGGCTCGTGAATAAATGCTGTTTGCTCCAACTGACCGATAGAAGTTGTTGTGAACCGTCTCACGGGGCCAGGATGCCCTTCCCCGCCCTCTCCACGCCGGACCAGCTGCACGCAGAGCTCGTATTCTGTTCGAGGCTCCAAATAGTTGAGTGTAACGATCTCATTTGTCACTGAGAAGAGGGAAAGTCCAGGAAACTTAGGTTGACATTCTTTTACATTCTCTAAACTGGAATGTTGTTATTGTGATGGGAACTAATGTCTGGTTTTTAAAAATACAATGTCTTAGTGAGACAGAGAGGCAATTCCTCCTTCAGGGCCTCACCATTCCTAATATAAGACACATAAGGGTTTCAAAGGAAGTCTCCAGGTACATTAATATAAGTGTCTCTGTGCCACTAATCATTTCCGCTCTAGTCTTTTCATTTGTAGAGTAAAATCATAAAATCACACAAATCCTCAACCATATGGAATACCAATCTGATTGGGGGGGGGATCTCAATTTAGAATAATATGAAGTAACTTAATTTCGACTGTTTTCAAGCACATATAGTGATTGCAGGCAAGGTATTAAGAGGGTTTGCTCACAATGACAGAATATTGGATTTGTACTCGTCAGAGCATTACAGAGGGAGGGTCCTGGAGTACACGGGTCCCATTGGCAAATGGTACAGGCTGCTTTTCTCAGCTGTTGGCTTTATCCAGCCTCCTTCCCCACAGGCCCTGCAAAGGTAGACATTTGCCTCCCCAGGCGATAAATTCCCAGTGAGCAAGGAAAAAGTAGGCTGTGTTTAAGAGTCCTTGGAAGGCCATTTTGTGGATGTCTACTTGTAAAAAGAGACTATGAATTATTACCAGCATATTTTTTAAAAAGCTGCTTTTTTAATAAGACCTGGCCATTGATGTTAGAAGCAGCAATCCCACAAATCAGCCTTAAGTCGCTGGGATTTTGAATTTCAGCCGAGTCTACAATAGAATGTGAAGAGCTCAGTAATAATACCATGGCTTTATTCAACATACCCAGATCGGCTAGCATTATTAAGCCAAAACCCCTCCTTTTCTTCTCTCTCTCTCTTTTTTAACTTCCTTGCCCTTTCCAGAAACTCACAGGCACAGTGAGAGGAGAGTCTTGGTGGAGGGATGTGTGTTGCTACAGAAGCATGTGGCAGATCTCTCTACGGGATGGCACAATTCAAGCAGCATTGTCAATAGATAATGTGCATTTTTTAAAAAATTATGATTATACATCATCATGCAACAAACAGAACTCTAACTTGTGTTCCAAAATAAATTTAACAAATTAATTCATTAAACTTTTTATGAACTTTTGACAGCTTATCACATTTTGTGGAATTATTTTTTCTTTCAGGAGGTTGAGGGAGGAGCATGTAGTCTTTGCCACACCCCTCCTCCCTGTACTCCATTCCTGTTGGCCACAGTGTAAACTTTTCAGGCCCACATTCCTCTCACAATCTCTGTGGGTTAGGGGCCTGCAGGACTGGGCAAGATTCAAGTGAGAAAGGAGAACAAACAACTCAATATAGCAGCAACAATCGCCCCTCGAATTTAAGCAGATCAGGTCTCTCTGTCTTTCCAGCAGACCCTGGAATTTCCTGTTATCATATTTATGGCATAAACATGTATCTTCCACCATGACCAACCAAGACAGAGTAACTAAAAACAGGATTAGAGAGCCAGAGAAGCCTGAAAAAGAAATATTGATACAGACAGCCACTCCTGGTACAGTCTGTTCTGTGCTCCAAAGCACACCCCGACTTCCAGAACTCAGAGGGCCCCCACTCTCTATCTTGAATGCTCTGAAATGAGACCCTCTGCTACAAACACCACCACCAGGAAGAGTTAAGACAAGGAAAGGGATTTCTATATGTGGGGAAAACTTTCCTTCCTGGTGCCACATCTCCAGCCCGAGCCTCTCCTGTCCCAGCCTTACCGTCAATGTGCCGCCAAGCTTCATAATGATTGACAGGTTTGTAGAGAAGCTTCTTGGATTTGATTGGTCCGTCCCCAAAGTAAGGCTCAGAGCTGATGTTGATGACAGCAAAGTTATGTCCAGTGTCAATCACGTGTGGGGCATTCAAGGGCTTTGGAAGAACTAAACAAAATTTCAGCAATCAGATTAGTTCTTGGATTTGGGGTTTGATCGTTGATCTTAGGTGGGGGAGGAGGTGAGCGCTTTTACATTTCCAACAGCACACTCTTGGAGCTCTCTGCTCAGATTCAGAGTAGTCACCTGCTCTGTGATCTCCCCACTCAGCTCGTGTCTCTCCAACCCATTAGCCACAGTCAAAGTGCTCCCTTAAAATAGGAGCATTTCTCTGCTCAAGACCTTTCAATGGATTCCCATTATGTTTAGAATAAAATCTAAAATTTATACCATGTCCTGCCAGGCCTTCCATGAGTGAGCCCCTGCCTCCTCTCCAGCCTCTTCTTCCCCCTTATCCAATACCCTCCAGTTCCACTGACCAACTTCCAGTTCATCCAACTAACCATGCACCAAGTTCCTCTTCATCTCAGGTTCATTGTATATGTTCTCCGGGAAGGAATGCTCCACCTCCCACAATTCTCTAGTTAACTCTTACCCATCACTCACCTCTCACGTGCAATGTGACTTCTTCACAAGGGCTATCCTAGAGCCTCAGTTAGGCTTTCACAGAATTCATACTGTTGCTTCATTGTGATTTTCAACTTACTCTTTGTGATTTAGTGTGATTTTTTTGATATCAGTTTTCCCACTACACTATGTATTCTCTCTCTCTCTCAGAGGGGGGCACAGGGTGTTGCTGGAAACAACACAAAATCATTGTCTTACAGTTCTGAAGGCCAGAAGTCAGACATGGGTCTCACTGGGCCAACATCACGGTGTTAGCAGGGCTGTGTTCCTTTCTGGAGGCTATACAACAGAAGAATGTTTCCTTGTTCTTTCCAGCTTCTAGAAACTACCTGCATTCCTCGGCTCCTGGCCCCTTCCTCCATCTGCAAAGTCAACAAGCTGCATCTCTCTGACCCTTCTTCCACTGTAACATATCTTTCTGACTAGAGTCAGGAAAGGTTCTTTGCTTTTAAGGACACATGTGATTAGAGTGGATCCATCTGGATAACCCAGAATAGTCTCCCATCTCAAAGACCATATTCTCAGTGGGGATAATAGCACCCCGCCAAAGAGGTGAAAATTGGTTCTTGGAGGGTAAAAAAAATGTTAACTATTACAATGGTTTGTAAAAGCCACAGTACATAAACATATACAGTACATCTGTGATGTTAATATTTTATGGTGATGGGAGTAGAATTTTGGAATAAAATTTCTAAGAGGACTCCTTAATAGATAGTGATAAAAAGGTTGTAAAACACTGCAGTAGACTCTGAACTCCATTAAGTCAAAGACCATGTAGGTGTGTTCACCAGGTGCTGAGTAACTGTCAACTGAATTTCCAGTGAGCTCTGTAGCTCCCTTAGCCTGGCCTCCTCAGAAATGCACAATGGTTGGGATGTTTTCTCCACAAGAGTGTATATTACATAATGTGGACTCTTTTAGATTTCAGAGGACATTACAATGTTCAACAACTTTACTTTACCTCTCGGTCTTAATGTTTTGACTCACCATCTGTAAAAATGACCTTCAAGCCTCTGCTCAATATCGTCTTCTCAGGGAAGCCTGACAACCCCATTTTAAATGTTACCCCTCCAGCCCTGCCCCAGCATTCTCTACGCTCATTTCTGCTTTAGTCGTCTCCATGGCACTTAGCATCTCAGCAAGCTAGACATTTTACTTATTTACTTGTTCATTGTTTATATCTCCCTGTGGGAATGGAAGCTCCATGATGGGAGAGCTTTTTTTCTTGTATTGCTCGTTGCTATATATCCAAGCCTAGAACATAATAGTCCTTTAGCAAATTCTGCTGACTGAGTAAATAAAGGCTGTGCAGTAAGTTGCCCAAGTTCAGGATAATAAAGCTAGGAAGAAGCTTAATGGAGCAGTAGGCCCTGACTGCAGGCAACTCTGCCAGTGTTAAGTCAGGCAAGTCTGGATACACATTTTCTTCGATCAGTTTCTGAAGAGAGCACTCTGAAAATATTGAGGATTCTGAGGTTTACATGGATTCTCATGGCAGAGTATCCAAACCTATGAGGCTCTACTTATGTTATTGTTGTGACTGACCTTTTAAAAAGAAAAGATTATGTTCTAGGTATTTATATTCATTTCATTTATAGAAAATACCTCTCGGTTCTCCCAAAGATTCCTAGTCAAGTAATGAAGTGGGTCAACTAGAAGTCAACCTCGGTCATCTTGCTTCCTCGTCTGTAATACAAGAGGCTCAGAAAGCAAAATGGTGCCGGGTTTGGAGTCAGGAGACCCAGATTCAAAGTTCAGATTCGTTGCTTAGCAGATGTACTACCTTAGACAAGGAAACTAAACCTTCTGAACCCATTTCCTGACTGGTGAAGTGGGAGCAACAATATCTATTGAGTTTCTTATAAAGATTAAATAAGACAGAGTATGTGGTGAGGCAGTTAGCCCACTGCCTTTCCAAGAATATATACCAAGAGCTGTTAGGTGTTTTTGTCCAAATGGATTAATAAGTAACTTCCAAATTTAAAACTCCTTGTTGTATCCATGTACACCTGCCAAGCTAACTTGGGTTTACTTTCACTTTATTTCTTCTTTTCAAGCTACAAATGTACATACACCCACAAAGATTAATTTGAATTCTGAAATACAAATTTGTAGCAGGAGATACACAACACTGAATACGTGGAAAAAATTATTCATGTTAATTATATAGCATAATCCTCAAAAAATTCCCAAATAATTCTCTAAAATAATGAATAGGAAGTCACAATGTTGAAGTCACAACAATAATGAAACTTTTTATGAAATACAAACATGACCGGACATTTTGTACCAGACACAATTCCAAGTGTTGTATGTACCTAATAAATCTTGGCGATAACCCTGAGAGGTAGAGAAACTAAGCTTCATTCACAAATAAAGAAAGGCTCGGAGAGGTTAAATTCATTTGCCCAGGGCCACACACAAAGTAACTAGCCATTAGGGACAAAAGTCAAACCCAAGGCTATGTGACTCCAAGGGTCATATACTTAATCCTTCCTTTCCATTTCCATGCACAGAAAAAAATTTTAAAGGCTTAGTATCCTGGAAAATATCCAAAAGACATTTTAGTGGTCAGATAACATTTCTATCTGGAAGCAGCACCCAGCGAAACATAAACAAAGCACATCAAGGATACAAGCTCTTCCTCTGGAAAATGGAGCTTACCTTTCACAGAAATGTTGAAAGGCTTTTCCACCATCCCAGCCACCGTGTTCACGCTGCAGACCCAGACTCCTGAGTCAGGGGGCAGGATCCACTGGATGGTGAAGGTGGCCACTGACAGATGACCCGTATGGTTAAAGTCTTTTGGCTGGAAAGGTCAAATGCAAAAAAATAAAAGCTTCCAGGGAGGTGTAAACACAAAGGTTCATAACACTGACCCCATCTCATTGTTTAATAAGAAGTTTTCTAGGAGAGATTAAGAAGTTCAATGCAATGCTTGTATAATCATTGGCTTGTTTCCAAAGCTATTGTGGTAGCCCTGAGAGTTTATATTGGATTGACGCCCTCACAGATCCTGCTGTTGTATTTGTGTGTTTGGGCGTCTGAGGTAAATAGTTACAAGCAAGGAGTCCAATTCCTTTTAAACTGCTTCTGGTAACATTTGCTCTTTCTGGTCTAATACAGAGATGGCTGGGTGAGAGGATACAATGGCTTTCTAAGGGGTTCAAGGGGCTGTCAAGTGTGGTGTTATGCAAGGAGCCAGGGCTCTAAACACACATGCACAAGTTCACATACCAGCTCTGCCACTTATGCCCAGTTCCTTAGTTACTTAACTTCACCCAGCCAGTTCCCACTTCTGAAAAAAGGGGACAGGTAATGTTAAGTAAGCAAATGGATCTAGTATGGTTGGCCTTCCACAGCTACTAGATGGTAGCTGTGGCTTCCATTAACTTGTGGAAAGGCCAACAAGATTTTGGAAGCTGTCAATTGGCTTCTACTAACTATTGGGTTGTTTGAGAGGAATCAGGAACATGTGACGTGTGGACATTGGTAATGGACATTGGTAATTGCCCAGGGCCACACACGAAGTAACTAGCCATATCCTGTCCCCAAGAGGTCACTGGGATCTGCCTTCCTGTCAAGTTGGTTTGCAGTCATCTTTGAGAGACATAAAAGATAACTGTTTTAAAATCTTTAGATAAGAAAATACACAAACTTTCTGAGGATCATTTGTGATACAGAGAAATTTGGGATGTTGGGAGAGAATAAAGGGAAATGTATTGAAAAGGTAGGTCGGTCCTTTCCAGCAAGGAAAAACTGTTGTGATAGAGCTTTCACCAGTGGTGAGCAGCAGCAATGAAGGCAGAGAGAAGGGTAAGAAGACCCAAGAAGTTCATTCAGACCTCAGGGAGTCTGTGGATGATGGTTTCTGAACTGCAGATGTGGGAACAGGTTTACCTGGAGTCAAAGCTAACGACACCCTAGCCTAGGAGGGTGCAAGGCCTAAGTGGAACCCAGCCTTAGGCGGGGTGATTACTGCACAGAAAGCAGCTAGTGGTGTCAGGAGGGCAGATAAAAACTCTTACATGCAGCACTGTCCCATCCGGCTTCACCAGGGTCATTTCTTCATTCGCAGGTAGTGGCCAGCCAGATGCTTTGCAGATGGGGTTAAATTTACCACTGTTGACTTCTATGTCATCTGGCAAATCCTCTATCTTTGGGGTCATCCTTGGCCTGCCTGAATGAAGAAACCAGTGCTTGAAATCTAATCTTTAATACATTAGTAAGAGTAATAATAAAAGTAGCTGCCATTTAGCAGGTCACGCCTGGGAAAGAACTTTCCAAATATTATATCATTTTATCATCATATAATAAACTTGTGAGGTGGGTCCTATTATGGTCCCCATTTTATAGATGATGAGAGGGAGGCTCAGAGCCCAGGTTCAAGGTCAGATCTTTGTGAATCCAGAGTCTACACTGTTCATCATAATGCTGAGCCTACCTCAGTGGCCCTGGGATATACAGTCTCAATACTAAAATGTTCATTGGGGCCACATCTCCTCTTACATTTCAGCTTTTTTCTTGTTTTTTTAAGAGAATTTTTATAAGAACAAAGCAAAACCAAAAACTAGTTCTTCCATTCAATGAACAACCCCAAGATACTGCTGATCACCACCATGATTATTGGTTTTGATATATGAGAGATGCCTCATTGACTGGGAAGTCTGCAAGCGCCGATGATTAATAATACTCAGATATATATCCAAGAAGTAAAGCAACATATAACAGCCCCCCCAAAATATCCATTTAGGGTCAACAGCCATATCAAAAATGTTGCTTCTAATATTGAAAGAAGAAAAAATGCCTCTGGTTGCAAGAAAGATATCAGGATTCCTTATGTAATATGTGCAGAGTAGACAATGAATAATCCTGAAATATAACAATTTTATCCTGATCTGTAGGATCTTAGAGAACCTTGGACCACTTGAAACTAAATGTGAGACATGGTTGAAGACAGTTGGACACACTCTTTACTAGGAAATGGAGGTACCCCAGCAGCAGTAGTCACATGCTGTTCCACATGGGTGGCGGAAGAATGTGGGGTCATGTAAACATGTCAATAGTGAGAGTTTATATTGATATCCTATTTCTCAGGCCTACAGTGAAACAGGCCTGAGAGAAGGGTCTAGGACTACAAAGGCAAGTCTTTGGTATATCTGTAGATGTAGAGAGATTGTGGTTAGAAAATTTATTAAACTATTCAGTTTAAGTAGTTATTCATGTAGGAATTTTAAAAAATGCCTTGACACTTTGGAACCATTCCTTCCCTTCACTGTCCCCTTGCATTTGCTGCAGTCCGATGGAGGTGGAGGTGGGTGTGCAGGTGGAAGGTGGATGGTGTTAGTTAGGGAAAGAGGGGGCTGTTCTCTGAAGCTGGGGGTCTGGATCTAGGTGTGCAATTTCTCACACTGTTTGCATCATTAGCCTTAGAAGAGAAAGGAAGGAGTGATGCAGAAAATGCAAATCCTAAGGCTCGTTATTTGTCCATTTTCAATCCATTCCTCTGGTAGCCCCAAAGCATCCCCTTCCCTTCCTAGACACTCCTAGGTTTCTGCCCTGTAACAATGTCCAAACTCTGGGCAACGAAGAGAAAGTATAGAGCTGACAAGCTAAAGCCTTTACAACTGTCGGTATTTCCCCCATATTTGTTCTAATTTTTAAAACTCAGAATAAAGGGTATATATGTCCACTCTGAGTGTAGATTTCACTAGGTGTGTGTTTCTTTCTATAACATTTCTATTTATTTGATTGAAAAAGTAATATATGTGCATTACGGTTAAATTTTGAAAATATGCTTCTTTTAATTTCAAAAGGTATATTCTGGGGCGGAGATTAGCAAACTTCTCCTGAAAAGTACTAGATAGTATTTTCAGCTTTGCAAGCTGTAAGTTCCCTGTGGTAGCTATTCAACTTGTGTAAAAGCAGCCATACGTGATATATTGTAAACAAACGGGCGTGGCTGTGTTCCAACAACATTTTCTTTATGACAACAGATGGTGAGACAATTAAAAAGGAATGAAGTACTGATATATGCTACAATATAGATAAACCTCAAAAACAATACGAGGGCCCTAGCCGGTGTGGGTCAGTGGTTAGAACTTCAGCCTCGTCACCAAAGGGTCGCAGGTTTGATTCCCTCCTGCCCTCGGTCAGGCAAGTAAGGGAGGCGACCGATCAATGTGTCTCTCACATCAGTGTTTCTCTCTCTCTCCCTCCCTCCCTTCCACTCTCTCTGAAAAAGCAATGGTAAAGATTAACAGAAAACCCCACAAAACCCCATAGTATGATAAGCGAAAGGAGTCCACAGAAGACCACATATTGTATGATCTCATTTGAAGTATATAAACTGTCAAGAGTAAGCAAATTTGCCCAGACAGAAAGTAAGGCAATAGTCAGCAGAGGCTGGAGGAGGGCAGAGTGGGAGTTACTGCTAACAAGTCCAAGATTTCTCATGGTATGATGGAAATACGCTAAAATTACATTATGGCAACGGTTGCACAACTTCTAAATATGCTAAAAATCATCGAATTGTATACTTTAAAGGAATAAGCTTCAAGCTGTAAAAATTATATCTCAATAAAGATGTTTAAAAAAAAATAGTGGACTAGCTACGGTCTGTGGGTCAGTGTTTGCTGACCTCTGCTCTATGGTGATTTCTGAACTAGAATCTTTAACATTTCATTTTGAGGGTAATCTTTTCTAATTTTTCATATCTATTTTTAAAAAATATCCTTTGTCTAAATACTTCCAAAGTAGTTTTCCCCTGCTGTGCATATCTAAGGTAAAAGGCTGGTCCTAGAGAAGGGGGCAGAAGAGGTAGGCCGAGTTGTCAGCTGGCCAGTAATCACTCAATGTGCTATAAAGAGCACATGGCTTATTTCTAGTAAAGAAGGAAATGAACCAGTATAAGGGTCCATAGGAAAGAATCAGAAAGCTGTCCTTTAAAACTTGGGATATTGTCTTCCAAGTTCCTAGATGGAAACAGAACTGGTTTGAGAACCTCGGGCTCTAGGGGCTAGAACAATGCCAGCAAAGCTTTGCTCAGACGCGCCGAACATGGCCCTGACTACAGTGTTACCTTGCTTTACCTTCTTTCTCACACCGGAGCCCTTGGCGTTCCGGAGAGCAGAGGCATCCCTGGAACCGATCACAGATCTCCCCGTTGGTGCACCTGCACCTCAGCTTACAGTCTGGCCCGTAGTGCCCAGGCTGGCATGCTGCAAACAGAGACATCAAAACCAGTGCTGAGACAGGAGGCGGGAGAGACGCAGGCTGCAGCTGGCCATTGCATCTCTCTCCAATCGACCTCGCTGATGCATTGAAAGTAGTGTGTGATTTATCTGTCATTTATCTGAACCACCAGAAACTTAAAGGGTGGGGAAATTCTGCTTCTACAAGAGTTGAACAAGCTCTTACCAGGTCAACCTTCTTATAAATAACAACTATATTTCAAAAAACAACTACCTGGAAGCACTGAAGAGCGGGGGTGAGAACCAGGCAGATTCTAAAGGGGAATTAAAATTTGGAAGATGGTGTGCTTCCCATTTTTAATTTTTCAGTCTAATGGTTGGGAACAAAATAAATAGACAGACAAAATAGAAACAGACTCATAGATACAGAAAACAGACTGAGAGCTTTTAGAGGGAAAAGAGGTTGGGAGTCTGGGTGAAAAAGGTGAAGGGATTAAGCAAAATAAAAATTAAAACAACTCATAGACACAGAGAACAGTATGGTGATTAACAGAGGGAAGGGGAGTGGGGGGAGGCAGAAGAGATTATAAGGGGGATGAACGGTGACAAAAGAAACTTGGCTTGGGATGGGGAACACACAATACAATATACAGGTGATTATACAGATGTATTATGGAATTGTACACCTGAAACCTATATGATTTT
Organism: Miniopterus schreibersii; assembly: GCF_964146895.1. Taxonomy (NCBI): domain Eukaryota; kingdom Metazoa; phylum Chordata; class Mammalia; order Chiroptera; family Miniopteridae; genus Miniopterus; species Miniopterus schreibersii. Next base: position 60,787,964 of record NC_138111.1, on the reverse strand, counting down.
GTTAACCAACGTCACTCCAATAAATTCAATATAAATAACCAAAAGAGCGTTCTAGAACTGGACAACTGAAATAAAAAATATCACTATGTGGGCTTAGCCGCAGAGTGGAGATAACAGAAGAGTCAATGAATTTTAAGGTAGATCAACAGACATCAGGGAAGAACAGAGGGGAAAAATTAGAAAGGAATGATTAGAGTCACAGGGACCTAAGGGACAATATCAAAGGGTCTAGCACATAAGTAATTGGAGTTCCTAGGGAGGAATCTGGGAGAACAGGAGAAATTTCCGATTCATAAAATCTTAGTGACTTCTTGAGCCCCTCATGAACTGAGATGAGTTAATAAATGTACTCTTAGAGCCCTGGCCAGTTTGGCTCAGTGGCTGGAGCATCAGCCTATGGACTGAGGGGTCCTGAGTTCGATTCTGGCCAAGGGCATGTACCTTGGTTGCAGGAGGCAGCCAATCTATGTGTCTCTCTCACATCAATGTTTCTTTCTCTCCCTCCCTCTCTCTCTCTCTCTCTCTCTCTCCTTTCCACTCTCTCTGAAAAGTGATAGAAGAAATATTCTCAAGTGAGGATTAAAAAATACTTGTATTCTTATAAACTAGATCTAGAGACAAATTCACTATAAAGCTGATGATGCTTATATTCTAGATTCCTAACATGCATGCATGCCTTCCGGGGCCCTAGCAGTGTTCACATATGCACATGTTTTTTTAAAAATGTGCATATGATTTTATAACATTCTTTTTCTAAAGGGGACTGGATCTGCCCCCACCTGGGGGCACCTGTTCCTTTAAGGTGCACACCTCTGAGACTAGGTAGGACTCCTCCCCTGCTGTGGCTCCCTCGGTGTTCCCTGGGGGCAGACACAACGTTTAGAGGGAACACAGTGAGTTTCTGTAGTAGCTGCCTCTGGCTTTTGTGTAACTCTCCTCGTTGCCCTCTTATTTCAAGCTCCTAAGGCTGTGCTGTCCAGTACGGTAGCCACTAGCCATGTATGGCGATTGAGCACTGAAAACATAGCTCGTCCAAATTGAGATTTCAAAGACTTAGTGTGAAAAAAGGAATGCAAAATATCTCATTAATATTTTTTCTATTGATTACTAGTTGAAATATTTGATATATTGGGTTAAATATTAAAATTAATTTCACCTATTTTATTTTTTTAATGTGGCTACTAGAAAAAATTCAATTACAGATGTGTCCTGCTTATATTTTTACTGAACTGCTCTGCCCTAGGACATTGTTTTTGGGTTGCTGGGGACCCCATCATAGCTCCCAATGGTGTCAGATGTGCAAAAGCTGACTTTGTGAGGTAAATACTGAATAATACCCTTTGACTGCTGGCTAATTCACTCCACTAATATTTATTAGAAAATATCTGGCATGTTTGGCTGCAGGTTCACATTAAGCTGCTGTGTCACAGTATATGTGAAACACATACTGGGGAAGTACATGGGAAATACATACCTTTGAGCCTCATTAGATGGGAAAGTATATTTTAGAAAGGGCAGAGGGAATCTTAGAGTAGGTAAAGTTACGACTGTCTGAGTAAGGTCCACAGAAAATAAGATCACAACTTTCTCAATTTCCAAATACCAAATCCTCTCTGGACCTGACCTGAAAGTGCTGATATTTATCAGGCACTGAAAAAATAAATCTATGGCCTTCCAACTTAAAGTGTGGTCTGAAAACCAAGAGCATCGGTGCCATGTGGGAGCTTGTTAGAAAGGCAGAACCTCTGGCCCCAGGCCAGCCATGGAATTAGACTTCGTGTTTTAATAAGATCCCCCAAGAAGCACTTTCCATGAGGCCCAGAGTGTTCGTGTGAAAGCATCATTAACTCTTGGTGAAGTCATCTGCGATTTCAAACCCTGTGGCTCAGCCACGGACAGGGAGCTGACTGAGAAGTCCGAGTATGTCCCGTGCTGTGGTCTCCAAGGAGCCGGGCTTCCCTGGAGGACCTGCTAGAGCTTGTCCTGCCGGGCGGGCGGCGCACACCTTCGTCGCACTGCAGGCTCCTCCAGCCAGTGGCGCAGGAACACCCGTAGGGGTCTGGGAGGCAGAACACGTAGGCCTTACATCCCTCTGGTCCGCTGCACCTCTCCTTACAGGTCCTGCCAAATGCGTGCCGTTCGCAAGCTTTTGGGGGAGAAAAAAGCGATCCAGAATCAAACATGCAGCCCTTTGAAATGTATAAATCCTTCTTTGAAAGGGCCTCTCCTAGACCACTGAACCCGGAAAATAATCCAGTCTCGGCTGTGGCCTGGGCAGGGCGAACACGCATCTTACAAACAACAAAACTCCACAGAGAGGGCATCAGGGCCACAACCCGCAGTGATGCAGGCGTGTAGAGCACAGGCCCAGGGGTGACATTCACATCACAGACACTGTAGATTCGTTTATGCATCGCAACTTTCCAGCCGCTGACAATAAAGAGCCTTTAGGAAAGGGCAGTTTTCTGTAATTCACACAAAGGTACCGTATGCCCAGCAGAAACCATTTAACTTCCATTCCCAACTCTGTCCAGATATGAAATTCTAGAGCCAGTGACATCGTTTTCAATCCACAGCTTACTCATCAAGTACTCTCGACTTACCCTTCTCGCATGTTCTCCCCATGAACCCAGGAGGGCAAATGCACTCTCCAGTATCTTCGTGGCAGACACCGTTGTTCAGACAAGCGGTGCAGGCGCGGTTACATTCAGGTCCCCACTTCTGCGCCTCGCATCCTTTCGTCAAGGGAAACAAGGCCGTGGTGAGTAAAGCACATTGACAGCAGACCTGCTACACGTCACGCATTTTAGTGGCCACTAGGGAATGGATATAAGTAAAATGCAACCTTTGCTCTTTAAAAGCTAATAGTTGAATGTGGGAAACAGATACGTTAACAGGAAATGACAGAAACAAAGACAAAAAGTGTCTAATCCTGCCTTGGGGATGGAAGAGGGCATAAAGGAAGGCTTCCCAGAGGAGGTGGCGTGTGAGCTGAAACTGCAGAACCACCCAAGTGGCAAAGAAAGGCCTGCGGAGTGTATTCCAGGTGAAGGGCAGGCCAAGGGGCGAGCATGGCGTGCTGGGGAGCTGCAGGTGTGGTTAGAGACCAGAGCAGTGGTTTTCAAAGTGTGATCCTTCATCAGCAGTCTCTCATTACCTGAGAATCCGTTAGGCATGCAAATCTCAGGCTCCCACCCTGACCTCCTGGTGAGAAACTGGTGTTGGTCTAGCAATCGGTGCTTAACACATCTTTCAGATGACTCGGATACAAGCCAGAGTTTGAGAACCTTTGGTCTAGAGTATGTGGAGAAGGAATGTGGCTAAAAAGGGAAGCAGAAGCTAGCAGCATCCACCAATTTTTCAGGCAGAAAACATAAAAAGTGAAACAAGAGACACAAACCTAAAGGACAGTGATGGTAAAATACTTCCAGATTCACATGTCCTGGCTACTTCTCTCTAACGCTTGGTGAATTTAGGTAGTCAATTAGGTCCAAGGATGCCTTCTGATACAAAGAAAATCCAGGGTAGGGATGGTGGTGACCTTTTGTGGTCAGAACTTTTCATTTTTCTTCTGAGTTTCTTTGTCCCTGAATGTTAGTTTCCTGATGGTTAAGCTTGGACCTGTGCCCATAGCCAACGTAACCTTGTAATTTCTTTGGCAAGAATTCTTGGTTATCAGTATTTTCTCAAAATAATCAGGAAGACTGTCAACACAGACCTTTTCCTTCAGGCTTCCACTTACCAGATAGAGCTACAGTATGTCTAAATGCTAATATTTGCACGCCTTAATATATAAAGGGAAGCCAATTCTGCACAATTAGTGACTTCTTAAGAGCCTGACCGCAGGCTATTTGCACATGGTGAAGACTAATGAGGGGCAAACACTGGAGATGAAAATAGGCTTCCTGTCCCATTAAACTATGACTCTGGCCTTATACCTACCTGTAGACCCTTCCCAGCTTCACAGCAAATCCTGGGAAGGAGAGAATAAAGCTCGAGGGAATGATTGGGGGGATCTCTTGGGGATGGAGAAGTAGGGAGAGGAGTTTGTTGATAAGCAACAAGTATGCAATTATGCTCTGTTCTTTTCTTCAAAAGCCTTGTGGTTTTTGTATTTTAGGAAACCACATATTCATGGCACACAGAGAGAAATCCTGTAAACTTAATACTTGTGAGGAATCTTTTGTCAGGGAGAGAATTTATACTGAAAAGAAATCCTATAAACATAACCAGCGTGATTTTTACTACACAGCCTTTAAGCATTGACTATTCCTAGGCTTCTGTTTTTCCTGGGGAGACTCGCTACAGTCATGAGAAATGGACAAGTGCCTTCAAATGCCTAAACATCAGGGAGGTCATCCTGGGGGAAAACACCTTTAAATGGGATGACTGTACCATTTAAGTGGGATGACTGACCAAACTCAGATTTCTTAGAATGACTTTAGATATTAGCAGTGATTCTAAAACATCTTCACTGAACTCCTCCTAAGAGCAGAAGAGAGTAAACATGTGCTCCTAGCAATCTGAGGAAGACACAACTTGAAAATCAAAATGTACTTAAAGTCTTTTGCTTTATCTTAAAAGTTCAGGTGAAATTTAAATTCTAGTCTATGCTGAGTCATTTTTTAAAAGCTTTAAGCTTTTTACCATACATCAACACCTGATGTTTCTGATATTGCTGGAAAATCTGCCCATTTACGTGACTCCGAGCACCATGGTGCACGATACTGTATCAGCCTGGAGAGAATCCATCTAAGAAATTATTATAACTTGTGTCCTTGCCATTCAGACTCTCCATGAGTATAATGGAAACACAGATTTCACCAGGGGAAACTAGCTGAACCACACTTTTCACCTGTCTATTGTCGTATTGCAGTATCTGTTTATCTATGTATGTATATGCATGTACCTGCTGTATCTGGGGATTATCTAAGGGACGGTGGCTCATCCTGTTATCCTTGTATTCTCAACACCAACACAATGCCTGACACAGTTACAGTCAACACATATTTGCCGAATGAATGAGTGATAATACAAAACAAAATCCATACTCCTCATGAGTTAGAGACCCCAATCTTTAGAGGAATGCCAAAGTATCCCAAGTACTTAGACCTGAAGCCTGAATATTTAATATCATGAGTACCTGACATAGCTGGGGGAAATTCAGGGCAAATTTTTTGCTTTCTACAGATCAATTTCTTGTAAAAACTACTGGTGTTGGTTACTCTCCACTTTGATAGTTATAATGGGGTAAGGGGTAGTTTTCACTAGTTCTAACTCTTGTATTTTTCAAACCTGAAAATAGAAATCACATTTGAGAGTTAAATGATCAGGAAAGTGTGGAATTTAGAGGAGACAATGTTTAACCAGATATGAGACCAACCCAGAAGGCCCACCTCATCCCCCTGTAGGACAGCTATCAGGGGGACTGCCCAGCTCACTGTGATCCCCCCTCTCTATGGGAATATGGGAAGGGTGCTGCTATTGAACCATGAGGTCCTAGTCCCTGCACTGTAGTATGTGGCTCCACCCTTGTCTACAGCTTGTTGGTCTAGGTGAATAGACATCTGACATAAGTTAGACCAATTTTACTCTATCATGGGAATTCAAAACTGAAAGTAAAAGGCACATCATTGAAGCTAAGTTAGGGTAACAGTTGGTAGCATCCTAGAGAGAAAGTCCACTCTTCCCCTCCAGTGCTGAACCCCAGATCTTCCCTGGAGCCTATCTTTTCTGAAAAGTTGCTTGTCAGCTTTTCCATCAATTTTCTAAGAGTCCTTAGTATGCTACCAACCAATTCCTGGTTTTTGTTTAAGTCGCCAGAGTCAGTTTACTTGCAACTAAAAATCCCAACCACCACGCCATCGATCACTTACTCCGGACTATGAGCCTGGTGAAGGCCGACGTGAAGAGGTTTCCTCCTATGTACCTGGCCGAGTACACGCCAGCATCCTGGGGCTGAGCGTGAGGCAGGTGCACTTCTAAAATGCCAGGAACTTCGTGCCGGGGCACTGAATGGATGAAGGAGCCTAGCAAAGGAAAAAAGCAGAGACTAAGGGGTCACTCAGACACTCCTGTCTCATCTGGCTCCTCCGCTTGCTCAGCTTTCCATGACCCGACAGCAGATGTGCTCTAGCACATGGCATGTGGGAGAGGAGTGAAGGGGCTGAGCTGCTCAATGCACTCCCAGCCGTCAAGAAAGGTGTGGTGACAGAGCAGAGATGATCAGCCTATGGGGTCTACTGCCAAACACAGGGAGATGGGGGTAGGCGACAGCTCTTATCTTCTGCAGGGAGAAGTGAACAGACAAATCTGGGCGGGAAATGGCAGGTAACCCTGCCAACTAATCAATTAACCAGAGGATACCTAGAATCACTACTCCAATCTGGAAGTACTATTCATCCGCAGAGCTCAGAATCGGCCCCAGCAATATTTCAGCTGGATCAGGCCGCTGCCACCAAGTGGTACCAAACTGTAGTTGGCCCTAGATTGCACAGTTAAGGTCCCAGAACAATTGCCAGTTGGCTTCCCAAGCTCACATTGGTCATCTTCTTAACTTTGCAATCAAACAAGCAAACATTTGATATGGCAGGATTTGGAATCCCATTTATCAGATCACAATGGGGTTTATTGTGCATTTATAATTCATATTGTATATTCATATATGTATATGAATCTCTAATTTACTTGATTAAGTCATCAAACACATCACCTAAGAGAGCTTCCATCACATAACTTGATTAGCTTGCTTTGTAGTAGCTTTACTTCAAACATCTGCTCCCGACTAAGATAATGACCCACTGCGTTGTGTGCTATCAGGTGTCTCACTCCTCGGTGCTGAAAGGAAACAAAACCCAGACTCACCGTTTTTGTAAATCACTGCGTCTTCTTCTTTAATCAACACCTTTTGGAAAGATATGCTCACATTATCTCCCCTGTCCACAGTCATAGTTAAAGTAGCTGGTAGGAAGGAAGCTTTTAAAAGAGAGAAAACACATGAGAAGGTAAGGTCATATATTTTCTTCAGGAGCAACTGAACTTTGAACTTCAGACAGTGAGGGCTGGCACTGGGCAGGAGTCAGCTGGTTTTCATGATATTACAAACAGTGGTAGCTAATGGCTTTTAACCTTCCTTAAGGTTATATCTTTTTGAAGAACCTGATGAAAGGAATGGTTATTTCCTCTGTAAAAGTGTAAATATGTACACGCAACATACATACGTACATCTTTTCCATGCAACTAGCTGGGGAGGGGAGGATTTTGTGTTGATTAATATCTATTACCAAACTAAAACCTGATATTAACTATAAACTACATTAACTATGAATCTGCCACCCTTCTCCAATTGCTAGCAAATTTCCTCAAAGTGGAACAGAATATGAATGGTCAAGTGTTTTCCAAATAAATGGCTTTTCTCTTGGTCCTTTTGGGTTGTTGTTGCTCCAGTGAATTCTTATTGCTTTAGAATGCCCCAAGCATTTTTCAGATGGAACCAGTACAACGCTGCCCTTATTATTAATGGTGTAAATATTGGAATATTGAGGAATAAGGCAAAGATGGGATCCAATATCTTGCCTTCTATCCTTTCATTATCTATATATGAGCTGACATAGTCAAGGGGCTGAAGTACTGCGATGTAACTGGAGACGTTATTGTATATTTGGGTTGTAAAATCATTTTGGAAACTTCTGTCTCTGTGTTAAACTTGGAACAAAATTTTGCCTGAGCTCCTTGGTTTAACTCACGCCATCATCTGCAGGGAGCCACAACTACAAGAATGAAGGAGATTAACTCTAGGCTTTAAGTTAAGCCAATTTTTAAATTCCAGCCTTATTGAATATAATTGACATGTAAGTTAAGCCAACATAAAAAATGCAAGGATAACCACTAAAAGAAGAGAAACAGAATAAATAACTTTCCTAAATATGGAGGGCAGGAAGACTGCAAGCAAACAGGCGACAAAAGGAGACAACAATCACAAAGAAAAATCACAGCACAGGGTGGCAGAAATCATGCCAAATACATGATAAAAGCGAGAGATCCTCAGAATAAATTAAATATATATAAATATGTAAATATATGCTCTTTTCATGAACTGTACATTAAGTGTAATGCCCTATAAGACTGAGAAGGGATAGAAAAATATATACTGCACTAGTAACTAAAAGAAGCTGATACTGCAATATTTATAACAGAAGAAAAAATGATTCTGAAGGTAAAACAAAATTTGGCTTTACATGATGAGAAAAAGAAACAGTCCAATCAAGTGTATTAAGTGATCCTGAACTTGTATACGCCCCTAACAGCAGAGCTTCAAAACCCAGGGAAAAAACACTGACAGAATTAAACACAGAAAGTGGCAGATCCACAAACATTGTAGAAACGGTCAAAAACTGATTAATCGAACGGACCAGAAATTCATAAGGACATATATAGATTTGAATAACACAAAGATCTGGATATTTGTGGACCCCTGTACATAACATGTATCTGAATACATGTTATTTTGAAGCATATTTCCTCGCTATTAAGCCACAAAGCACATCCCCATAAATAATGGAGAATCAATATCCTCTAGAACAAATTTCTCTGATTGGAACACACTCAAATTAGAAATCAAGAGCAAAGCACCCTGTACCCTAAAGTCGGAATCCCTATAAAGTGGCCTTTGGATGGGCAGCTTGAGAAGCTGACCAAGCGCTCAGGGAGCTGCACTGTGAGGGCAGAAGATGCCTCTGAACCACGCTCAGGATCCGGGCTTTAGGCCTGTCTGCTTGTTGTGCCCGCTGGCCCAGGAATGGTGCCCTGCCAGGACTCCCACTAAATGCCTTGGTGCAGATGGGGACATGGCAAACCCAGAGGGAGAATGGTGTAGACCAAGGGGCACTGTGAGTCCTGGGAGAAGAGAGTCCTGGGCTTGAGACCACCCTCTGTCACGGGGCCTCTTTGAGCAAGTTACTTAACCTCTGAACATCACAGTTTTCTCATCAGTAATTTGGAAGTAAAAATATTTACCTTAACAAGCTGTTAGGAATATTAAGTGATGTATGCCAAACACCCCTAGGTGCTTAGGAGAAGTCAGTATCCTTCCCAAACATAAATAAATGGCAGCACTGCTGTGCTGACATTTGTAACACAAACTTGAGTGGCAGCTTTCTCAACAGGACGACATGAACCAACCATTGGGGAAGGCAGGCAGGGAACTGGGGCAGGGACTTCACTGGGCTCCCTCTCACACGGACAAGCAATTAGCAATCCCACGTGCATAGCTCTTGCTCTCTGACATGCTCCTGGGCTCCTGCGATAATTTTTTCTGACCATTTCATGCTGTTGTGCCTTTCTCTGTGGTTTGTTTGTGTTTTCTGCCCCTCACTGTGAAGACTGTTTAGCTGACCATGGGACTTCTCACCCAGCATTGTTTCTGAAAAGGAATCAAGATTCCCCACTATGCTCAGCTCCCATATAGTTTTTCTTTTCCCCACGCTGTGGCTATTATTTCAGACTTTGTGCCCTTTAAGCTCTGTTTCCTTAGGTAGGAACACAGTCACACCAGAACCCCACTGCTGCCCAGCCTGTCACCTCCCGGGTCAATCTCTCTAGGCTGATTGTTCTCTGCTGAGCACTGCACTTGGGCTTCCTAATGACACAGGAGCCAGCTTCTGCATGGTGCACACAGACTGATGCCACGGGCCTTGACTGGATCATGAAAACAATAAGCGCCTTCTAACAGTGCCTACTGCTACCAGGCATTGTGCTAAGGACTTTACACATATTTAATTTTCATAATATTTCTGTGAGATAGATACTACAATTATCCAAATTTTACAAATGAGATTAAGGGACAGAGGGGTTACATAAATTGTCCAAGATCACACAGCAAGTTCATGGGAGAGCCAGGATTGGAGAACTTTCAGAGGTTATATAATGTTAGAATTCGAAAGGCTTAAAGTCCTAGCACCTCATCTTACAAATGAGGTTGCTGAGGCCTGGGTTAGAGGATGGGCTGTGCAGAACCATGGGATGAGCTCATTAATTGACAGAACTTAACTAAAAATGCAACCCACTTGTTCCTTAAGGGCTGGAGAGGAAAAAACAGATGATGGTAAAAGTTATAAACAAAAATGTTTCTCATGGATGAAAAATAATTGAGAACAATTTCAGTTGCCTCCTTTAATGATAATTAAGGACCAGGAGTTATAAGATTTATGATGTACTTTTATGTCCATTATAATTTTGTGTAATTTCACAAAAGCCCTGTGCAAACAGGATAGCCACAGTTTACCGATGTGGGAGGTAGAGTTAAGGGTAACTAAGTCCCTTACTCAAGGCCTCCTAACACTGGGTAAGTGTGAAAGTTAAGACACAATCTCTGGGCGTCCACACTTGTTCCACACCACCAGCTCTGCAGACTCATGAGGCTCCAGGCCTGCACGCTCAGTGGCGATCCCAGCCATTCCGAACTCTACGAGGTTCTTCAAACAGACCGTGAGGTCCTCATGTCTAAGCGGTGAACTTCCTCCTTTCTCCTCTGTTCCTTTTTCCCTATGTCTCACCAACTCCTTCTCATTCAGTTTTCATTTATTTATTTTATTTTTTTAATTGATTTTAGAGAGTGAGGATCGGAGAGGGAGGGAGAGAGAGAGAAATATCAATATGAGAGTGAAACATTGATCAGTTGTCTCCCTCACATGCTCCAACTGGGGATCAAGCACATAACCTGGGTATGTTCCCTGACAGGGAATCGAACCCACAACCTTTCAGCATATAGGACAATGTTCCAACCCACTGAGCCACACCAGCCAGGGCTCCGTCTTCCTTTAGATGTCACTTTTCCCAGGGGCCTTAGGCAATCCCTGGAATCCAGGTTAAGTGTCGTCACAGCTGTGTGACCCCACTACAGTGCCACTCCTGGTGTATCTCCCCTGCTGGACTGACCTTCCAGGAGGGCAGGGCCATTGGAAGGCAGCACAAGGTGGTGGGTGGGGCCTGGCCTCTGGGATCAGGCCTGTGCTAACCATCCCGGGTCCAACACTGGGAACCAGGTGTGTGAATGCACCTAAGTTACGATTGCTACAAGCCTCATCTATTAATATGGGGTCATAACAGTCCTCGTGAGATATGCATTTGGTAAAGACTGGATTGCATGGTCATGTCTATGAAATTGCTAGGGCACATAGTAAGTATTCAAGGAGTGTTATCATTGCATCTCCCAGTGTGGCACAAATAGAAGCTTAAGAATACTTGTGGAATAAAAGAATAAATGAATTAATCTGATTTCAAATTTCCCTATTTTCTTTATGCTTTTAACATGTTCATTTGTGTTATTTAGATAAAAATGGCTCACCTCTCTCAGCTTCACAAATCATGTGTGGAAAGTTTGATGGTCTTAAAGTCAAGCTATTTCTCAAATGAAAATAGGAAGAAAAATCACCTATGTGTCTTCTGATGCAACACTGAAACAGATCTTTGGAGGTGAAAACGTCTCAAACTTCACATCTGCCTCCCTACTCCCAAATGAAATCACCAGTAAGGTCCGAATAAACTGCTTTTGACTTTTTTGCATGATGCCATTGATAAAAACAGGTTGGCCATTTGGAGTACACAAGCCAATTTAAGCGGTGTTCTGGCACATCTCAAATGGATTTTCCATTTCCTCCCCAGATGCACGAGTCAGCAGTGAGCAGGAATATATTGATGTTTTTGCTATCCTGCTGTGCCCCTGGGCAGGCACTTCTTGGTTCCCACGATGTTGTACCAGGGAATTGATATTGTCAGGAAGACAGAGTTTTGGAGGTTTTCCTAATTCACTCTAAATAATATCACTTTCCTCCACCATATTTCAGCCACTGGATGGTCAGCAAAAGAAACGGGATCAGTTCAACAGCCTGAGATGTTATTACTAAAATACAGGAAAGTACTACCTATTCTTCTATTTTGTATAAACCTCCACAATTACATGTTAGTAGATGATATTAAAATTTTCCACAATTAAGTGGGAAAATTAATAGTCCCACTAAATTATTGCTTATTCCAAGGCACTATAATGATGATAATTATTGAACATTGACTGTGAGCCAGATAACGTTGATGATATCATTTAATTTTCAAATGCATGTGGTTCAATCTCTATCCTCATTTTTTGTTCAAATGAGGAAACTATGATTTCAATGAAGTAACTTGCCCTGGGTCATATCATTCAGTTGCAGAACTGGGTTCAAACCCACGTATGACGACTTCCGCTCCCATGCCTCTGCACTATGCCTTGCATTGCCTTGCAGGGTTTCAGTTGGAGTTGTTGTATTTTATAAAACAAGTGCTCAGAAGGGAGGTTAACACTGAAAGTGATATACAAAGGGTAGTGCAGTGGTCAGAAACACCGGCTCTGAAATCAGATCGCTTGGCGTCAAACCCCATTCCCACCATTTACGACCTGCTATTGTTATCACTGTGTAACTTATTCTGCAATGCCTCACTTTACACAAGCTTTTTAGGAACACATCTATCGTGTAACTCCTATCTTATTTTAAATGCACTCATGGGAACTGGCTTCTTGCATATGTCATCTTATTTAAAACTTAAGACAATTTTGAAGGTATTATTATCACAGGTGATGAAAAACGAGGCCTGCAGAGGTTAAATACCTCGCCTAAGCCCACACTGCTAGTAAGATTGGAGGAAGAATTAAAGCTCAGCTGAATCTGAATCTAAAAGCCATCTTCTCTCACCTGTTTCTTACTACCCAAGCCTGCTGTTGCCTCATTTTGCTGAATTTGCTCTCTCCTTTATCTGTGCTGACCTGGACTCTCAGTTTGAAGGGATCATTACAGTGGGTTTTGGACTCCCATTGTTCTGGTGTGACATGCTCAACAGGTTCTTATTTATATATCATCAAGGACAATCCCAGGACATCCCAGAAAGGGCACAGTGGCTTCACATTTCATTCCTGTGAAACCATTTGGGCACCAGCCTCAGATTATCTTCATTTAGAATGTGGAAACATCAGCAGAAGGACATAACTCTTTATACAGTGAAATCCCAAATGACACATGTGGAACATAATAGAGGCAACTTTTCACCATGATAGCTTTGGCACACCTCACATCCCTTTGCTCAACCTCTCTTCCCTCACCGGAGAGCTGCATTCCTGGGAATGTCTGTTGTGCACTTTTCCCACTCGCCCTGGTGTCATTCAAAAGGGAACATTACAATTTTTCTAAGAAACCTTTTCCTTCATTTATAATAAACAGTGGTTTTATCACTTTTGAGCTTGTTGTCTTCAAATCTTTTAATGGCCACCATTAGCCAATTCAAAGCAATGTTCTCAGGTGGACCCCAACTAGTTCCTACCAAACCCTTGCTATTCAGAGTGTGGTCTCCCCCAGGAGCATCTTATCCCCTGGGGCCTCGGTGGAAATGCAGAAGTCTACCTGCCTGTGCAGGCCTGGGAGCCTTAGGGCAGAACAGAATCATTAGAGTGTTTACAGCATCATCTCCTCCCGCTGTCATCAGCTTGGTGACTGACCTAAAAACTTAGCTTAGGACCCACTTGTTTGAGGAGAAAGGCTCCACCACATCACTGCCTGTGAGGCGTAGCCAGGAGTAATGCTCCTCCCTCTCAAACCCTCCTGCAAAGTCCTGCTGTGCTGTGAGCTGGGTCTGGGTACTCGACTTCTAAAATTAAATCCTATCTCTTTCCAAGAATGGCAGCCTGCAAAAATGGCCCCAGCTCTTCATCCCTCCCTGTATCCATAACTCTGCCATTTAACTGGGTAGTGCCCTCCCACCTGATGTAGGCTCAGCTACCTGACTTGCTTTGAGCAATAAAATGAGGCATAAGTGAGAGTGAACAACACTGAGATGAGGTTTCCAGAAGTCTCAAGTGCTCCCACTTGTTCCCTTGGGCTTTTGCCATCTCCATGAGACCATACTGAGGTCACCCTGCTAAAGAATCATATGCATGTGAAACCGAGTCAAGCTGGCCCAGCCAAGGCCAGTCTAATAAGCTGACAATCAGCCAATATCCACACACGTGAGAAAACCCAGCCAAGATCAGCAGAGCCACCTAATCAGCCAGCTGACAGACTCACAAGCAATAAATGCTATTGTTGCATGGCTCCGTGGCCGGTGGTTGTTACACAGCATTCTTGTGGCGCTAGATAACTGACACACCAGTAACCCCCTGGGTTCAGTTATTGATAGGTGTTTCCCTTTTAAATTTTTTATCCCTACTATATTTTTCCCCCTGAAAACATTAGCTTCTGTTAAGAATACTTGGGGGAAGCCAAAAAAATAAAGAATCAAATAAAAAATTCAGTGGGAAAGCTCAAAATAGCCAACAGTCTGGCAGTGCACAGTTGGCTTCATTGCTGTGACTTTTATATTACATACAGGTAACATGTTCGTTTTTCCATAAGGGCTGTGGATCCCTTAGTAGAACATACATTTCATTTCATGTAATGAGCTAGGCACAGTGGCTAGTGAAAGGGGTTGGATGTGCGGGAGTTGGCCCAGACAGTCTTTCATCTCTAACGCTTGATGTACTAGAGACAGCGATGCTTGGAAAGAGGCCGGCAAGGTCTCCGAGCTGTGCTCAGGCAGCTCATCCCAGCCTCCGAGTGAGCAGCTGCCAAAAGAAAAGGTGTGCGCGTCTCGGCGAGCCTCACATGCCCACAACTACCTTGTTACCTTGTTCGCGCATCTTCATGGTGCGTATCTTTATGGCCTCGCCTCGAACTCGCCCTTCACAGAAGTAAGCACCGTTGATTTTACTGGCCTTCTCCCTCTTCCACACGACTTTTTTAGCCCACTCTCTGGTCACATCTTGAGTAACTTCCAGTGGATCCTGATGCTGGTTCATTAAGGCTTCAAAGTCTCTTCCTATGGTGAGGGGCTCATGGGGGCGCCATCCGGAGGCAATGCAGGTGAGGGATGTTTCAGCATCAGACACAAGAGGTAGGGAATTGATCAAGATCAGGTCCATGGCACCGTCCACTGTTCCTAGAAGGAAAGAGGGAGCATGAAGTATGAGGAAGGTTATTAACACGGCCCCACTGGATAATCTGGTGCTTGTCTAAAACTGGCTGTGTGAGCAGTCCTTCTAAATGCTACTCTGGTCAGGTGCCTATCGTCCATAGGATGGGATCCAAAACTCTTCACCATGGCAACACCTCAGCCCTCCTAAGCGCTCCTGCCCCACTGTGCACCCTAGCTGCAATGGACTGGCAGTTTTCTTCCATGCTCCAAAACAAGCTGTGCACTATGTATCTCTACCCATTGTAGTGTCTGGGACACTAGTGAGGTATTCAGTCAATGCTTGTTGAGTTGAGATAAATTGATGATAATGACATTACTGTCATTATTAATTATAAATAATGATCATTCATTATTAATTAATTAATGATAATGTGGTACTGCCATAATAAAATATTCTAAAGAAATATATTGACTATATACAAGTAGGTTTACAGTTGTGAATACAAGTAATACAGAGTTTGTTCTTGTATTAGTTATTAATTACTGTATTATTTTCCACACAAACAACTGTAAACCTATTTTTCCCAACCCTGTTCACTGTATGTTCACTTCATGACTCTCATCATTATCAAAGAATTGCCCAATTCCACATTAAATTCCACAAGATAGGACAGGGACTGAGCAGAGTCTGCATTTCCCTCTGAGCTTCATTTGTGTCATTTTTAAAAACACCTATCTTGCAGGATCCTTGTGAAGCTTAAATGAGAAAAAGTCCCTAACTTGCCGAGCTCTGTGTCTGCTATAGGTGGGTGCACAATGACTATTATTTCAGTTCTCTTTATTCCGTTTCCTGAACACCTAGGCCCAAGCCTCAACCCTTCCCAAATGTATAAACAAAGTCCTACCTGACCTTCAACATGCACATTTAAAAAAAGAAAATCCGCCCCCCCCCCCACCCCGTTTTAATTTCCAACGTTTCTGAGATGAACAGATGGAATCTTTTCCTATTCTCTCCTTGCTGGATGTGGAAATACCAGAGACAGAGGATGCTCTCTGGCTCCAGTGATGGTTGATTCCCAAGTCTACACGATTAGGAGGTCAAGCACACTGGGTGATGAGGACCAGCTGGAATCTGAGACTTTTGTGTAGATGTAAAGTGATTCTAGTAAGCTACATGTTAGCTCATTAAGTACTCATTAAATTTTCTCAACAACCCTTCAAAGTATGCACCATTATCTTATTTTTAAATGTGAAGAAATAAAGGCTCAGAAGGTTGAGTAGCTTACTCTGTCTTCCCCAGCTGTGGAGGTCAGAGCTGAAATTCAAGCCCTCACGCGTCTTTCAGGTGCTTGGGTACACCATGCCCTTTCCCGCCTGTCTGTGCGTGCTGATCCCTGCGCCTGGAACACCATTCCACACTCTCTGCATGGCTAACTTCTGCTCGTCCTTTGGGCCTCAGCTTACACGCCTTTCTCCTAGGTGCTTCTCTAGCTACCTTCTCGATAACGCCTCCACGTTCTCACTCCATTAGCCTCTAATTCGGCTTGCTGTCTGTCTCATACAGTTTACCATAATCTGTGATTATTTTATTTTATCCTCCCCTACACAGTAAGTTTTATGAAGATGAGGAATGAAGTGATTTTATTCACAGTGGTTTATATAGGAATATCCTGCTTAGTCTCAGCATATAGAGAACTTAGTATTTGTTGGATGCATGGTTGGGTGGATGAATGGACAACTTTTACTCCAAATGTGTCTGATTCATGTCTGCCTACTGACTTGGCTCTCACTTCTAGAAAATGAGCTAAAAATGAAAGCGTTCTCCTGAATCTAAACTGACTTTCTTGCCCATATTTAAAATACAGTTTTGATAATTAACAAGTTTATAGAGGAAAATTTAAGCAAACGTTACAGTTCTTACAAAATGTGATACAAAATGGTTGCTGAGCATTTGGGTCTGACCAGTATCCCTTTTCCAGACCTTTTTTTGAGTCCCTACTTATGCCAAGCATTGGCATTGTGCCTGCCATAAACTCCTCACACAACTTATTTTTAATGGCAATTGCCAATGTTCCATGTATGCAGCGGGGTTTTGAGGATGATCCTACTACGAGTAACATTTTTATCTGATTAATTAGGAAGAATTTCTAAAAGTCAAAACTCAATGTAAGTGGGAGTTAGAGTTTCATTATTTTCTTGTACTGTTAACTCAATATGTGGGATTGTGGGAGAAAATCTTGATTAGAGTGGGTTTCCAAGCCTGACTCTGAAGCACCTATCTTGCTTTCAGCCTCAACGGTAACTTTAAGATCCTGAGAGAGGGGACAGAGGTTACAATAAGAAAAACGTTGTGAGAGAGAATGAGCTTTACACCTAGCAGAATTATAGTCTCCCAAAATAGCTGCGAGCATAGCTCCCCTTCCACATGCATCTCCAGCCCTGCCTCCGCGGACAGCCTCGCCTGCTACACTCACTCATTCCAGGCGCTCCCAGAGCCAGTCAGCAAGAGGAAGGAAACTGTCATTCTTTCAGCTCTGGTTCCATCCAGCCCCATTTCTAGGGCCAGCTGAGTGACTTGCCAAACCAAGGATCTGCTCTGAACTTGCTGAACTGCACTGGCACTGGCCGTGATTTATTTAATGACTTTAGGAAATAATAGAAAAAGCAGTTGATTTGAAAAGACAACCACACTTCATCTGTCAATTGTTTCTAGGTATTGATATGGTTTCTTTTCCCTTTTGCTCCTCCAAGCTCTGTCTTTTTACTTTTGGAGATAGAAAGGGAAATTGTGCATCCAAGAGTCTGGATTTGACAGCACTATCACCCTAGTCAGCATGCCAGTTATAGGAAGCCCTCTTTCTCCAGTGAGTCCCCTGTCCTTTGTAATGCCATTTACAATAAAGTGCCAAGAGGATTTTGTGTGTGAGCTTTGGATATGAGAAGAAATCCTTACCAAATTCCTGGGACAGATCTTAAAAATCATCAACTTAAGTTTCCCTAAAACAAGAATCCATATTTGTACTTGTCTGTATATGCCTAAAGAATTTCTGGAAGGTGCCACATGAACCTATGAACAAGGGTGACACATTAGGGGAGAGCTGGGTGATTGGGGAACAATGATGAAAGGGAGGCCTTTCGTTGTATACATACGTAGGCTGGCTTTCAAACCATTTGAATATTGCCTACACACAAAAATTAAATGTAAAAATGTAAATGTTATTGCCCTTCCCTTAAAAAGGCACATTTGGAAGGGAATCAAGAGCCATAGAAATATATGTCTCTCAACATTTATCCCTGACATCCTCTCCAAATTTCCTTGGATTGCATCCAAGTAATGCATTTTTTCTTTCTCTCTTCTTTGGACTAATAATAGGAAATATGATGTCATTCCACAATGTTGGAAAAAAATGTTAAAACATGGGTTAAAAAGGAGGGGGTCATGTTTAGCCTTTTAAAGAAAATGGAGGAGTAGAGGCCCTATTGCAATGGGTATGGCTGTGGCCTATGGCTTCTTAAGAGAGCTCTGTGACTGCAATTGCATGGCTGCTGCCACATAAGGGATCTTCTATTAGGGACATTTTCCTAAAAATAATTGCGAAAAGATAGATCCCATCTAGGCTCACACCAGCATCAGTCCCTGTGCCTAATACCTTTTCTTACATGGCAGCATTATCCTCTCCAGTCACGTTGAGTTGTTTTGTCACAACCATAGTCTGAAGGATTCTGATCAAATTCATTAATTAGTTCAATTTACATATCTATCATCAAAGCTAAGAGTTTGTTATAAATAAAAGTAAGATGCATACTAAGTTTCATACATCTCACAAGTTTGGGGGACTGATAGTGTTTTTCCTTAGCAAAGATCTTGCAAACACTTTTCAATATTTGCATAAAATGTGTCTTGTTCACAAGTAAACACTTGCCATCATGGCATGGCATCTGCCAAGTTAACAGATGATTGTTCATCACAATTGAGGCATAACAATATCCTACAGTGCTGTTTTGTTAATTGTATTTTTTTATGATCAGCATCTAATCTTTATGGTAACATTTTCTCACTAAATCACATTGTGGTGCACTCAAAATGTTGTTTAAATCTTGTATTTGCATTTAGATTTTCTTGTATTCAATATTGCCTTTAATAATGGCCCATTAACTAAGGCAGGGGGAACTATTATTCTTTAAAAATAGTAATATAAATAATTGTGGCCCTAAATCACCACCCATGTAATAGAACTAAATCAAATTAGAAATTAGAGGCAGAGCTGTGTTTTTCAAACTGTGTTTCAAGGAGTTATTTTTGAAAAAGTTTTTGAGAATGGTGAAGGTGAAGTGAACAGTGGATTCCAGACACTCACACGAACCATATATACTCTCAGTGAGCTGCTGAACTTTCATCTGTTTTTTTTACATTTTGGCTTCACATTGTTTTCATTGGGGGGGGGGGGGTGATTTTGTTTAAATAACAACATACAAAACCTCAAAGGTCATCACTTTTAACTACTCTGTTTACAGATTAAAAACAAGAAAGGTTAAATATAAATCTCAATGACAATACATTTCACTGCAGCACAACATGCTTATTGCAATCAGCCTGCTGTCCCTCTCTTCCCACATTCAAGTTCAGCACTGCTGCACATAGTCAAGTTCTGGTGAACCCAGCTTCCTGCTCTTCAAAGTGCTGGCAGGCTAAGAGGAAAAAGCAAGTTAAATTATTGCACAGTGAGGCTATTTCATTGTGCTTCTTATCACCTGAGAATTGTGGTGGTGTGTGGAGTTTCACTGCTGTGTGTTTAAAATAAGGACACAAGGCTTCAGAATGGACGTCTGGTGTTGACTGTTTAAAATTTTCCCCAGGGTGTTCTTGGTCATTCCCCCTTTATAACAGAAGTAGATATCTTTTAAGTTTTAAATGTTTAAACTGGGCACTACCTGATGAGCACTGCCTTGGCCAAAGACATTTTTGAAATCAAGGGTTTGGCAATCAACTGAAAAGGTTTTCGCCAAAAGTATTTCTGGAATCAAAACCCTAAGTAATGAGCCAAAGAAGCAAAGACAAATCCAAAACTTTCCAGGATATTTGGTGGTATTATTTGGATTTCAGTTGTTTGTTTGTGCTGTACAGAAAGAAAAGGTCTCTTTAGTTAAAAACAACCTCTCATTAAGTCCTTTATATGTCCATTCATCCATTTACTAAACACACGTATTGAGTACCTCCATGTGCTAGGTACTGCTCTTGACCCTGGAGACACAATGAATAAAACAGATGTGATCTCCACCCTCATGCAGCTTACAGGCACAGGTGGAAAGACAGACGTGGAAAACTAAGCACATAAGTAAATACAACACTGGAACCCTAATAGGTGCTGTGAAGAGAATTACAAGGTCTATGGGAGAGCATCATAATGAACTTAACCAGACTTGGCTGAAGTGGATGGAGGGTTTGTAGATCAGGCAAGTCTCCCTGAGGAAGTGACATCTGGCCTGAAGGAGAGTTGGAGTTCCTCAGGCAAAGAAAAAGGGATATGAGAAGACAGAAAAGTCTTCCCCCAAGAAATACTACTGAGGAGGGCTTTGAAAAGGAGTAAGCGTTTAATAGGACTCACTTCTAGAATGTTCTTTCTTAATTTTATCCTAAAGTTCACATTGATTTCTTTTTATTGGATGCTAAGAACCACTGGAGCCATTTCTATGTGTCAACCCTGTAATAAAGGATCTTTAGCATCTTCTTTGCCTTCTTGCTCCCCTGAAGAAGCCCAGTTCCCAGGCATGCTTCCAATGCTCTAATCTTTTTGCTGTGGTGGCTGTTCTCCATGTTCCTTTGATATATGTAGTAAGTCTCTGAGCAATAACTTCACCCTCAAGTTTCCTCCCAAGAAGATATTGGGCCAAATTAACAAGATACCAAATATACAAGACTGGAAATAACTAAAAGAAGTTGCTAAGTTTTGATTGTATAGTTAGAAGTTTGGAGTTAGGCAAGGACATCCATGATGTGTATAGGCTGAGTCTCTCTAACAACAAACTATTCTCACCCAGGACCTGTGCCAAGTGAGTTTGCCCAAAGAACATGCCCATTTCCCATCCTTGTCTCCCAGCCAAATAGGACCGTCTGTCTACTGGAGGAAATGGCAACCTCTCCCCACCTTCGAACACCAGAAATTTTCCATCCAGGATAAATAACACATGTCCTAGTTAGAGTTAGTTACAGTCAGTTGGCAGGAAACTTTTATTTCAAGGGAATACACAGAAAGTCCACACAGTGGGACCTTGGTAAATATAAAGCACATGTGCATACTCCATTCTGTGAGGTAGGACTGGAGGAAGCATGGTAGCACCAAACCAAGGATTGTTTAAACTGGAAGGGTTCTTAGATAGTGCTTGGTACAAGCCTCATCCTTTATAAAGGGCAAACTGAGGCCATAGGAAAGAGACTGGTCAATGGTCACACAAAGGGTGGCAGCAAGGCCAGCCTTTGAGCTCTGTCTACCCAGGGCCCGGGTAGCAGTGTAAAGGGACAAATCTTTAATGTGAAGGAATTTGGAATATTTACAAACCTGGCAGGAAGGTTCCTGGAAGAATCCTGAAGCTTGATAGCGATTAGGGCAAGGGAGGAAAGACAATGAAGAGAGACAACCAAAGAGCTGAAAGCGGTACACGACAGAGAGATGGGGAATGCTCAGAAAAGAAGTCACAAATCCCCCCACATCTTACAATGCTGCCTTCTAACCTTTCCTGCCCATTTTACCTAAGAGAGGAGTGCTCTCTAATTGGACCATGTTCATCCAGGGCCAGAAAATGTACCAGGTGTAAGAGGAATGTGTATTTGGAGCCAGGCCACCTTCTCTTTCTGGGTTCTTCTCCTGATTCAATCACCTGCCAAGTTTCCCTCGGCCCTCATGCTTCCCAAAGAGCTGCACACCCACTCCCACAACCAAATGCCTACACCCTCCAAGACAGAACCAAACAAGGTCCTTAACTCTAGTTCCCTGATCTTCACCTCCCAACAGAGAAGGCAATTTGATTGATTTGCTTGCACACAAAAACCAAGATTAGCTTAAAGTGACAACCCACTGAGAACCATTAGAAGAGAAAACCAAAGAAATGAGTCTGTAATGGCAGAAGTTCAGGATCATGACAGTTGCTAAGAAGAGAGTGACAAAGGAAGGGAGCTGGCTTCCCAGCAGGTCGGAGACTATACCACAGAGGGAAGAAAGCTGACATTGTGTTTTATATGCTACACAATAGATACCATACTAGGTGCTTTACAAACAGTCTCCACTTGAACTCTCACAATAATATTGAAGGAAGGCATTTATATTCTATCTTATGGGTTAAAAAACACACACCCTGAAACTAGGGGATGTTCAGCCCAAGGTCACACCACAGGAAGATGGAATTTGAACCCATGTCTCACTGATGTTAAATTCCATTACTACCCACTATGCTTCATTCTAAGTACCCTGAGAGAAGTCAGTTTTGCCTTTTCCCATTATTTTATCTCTAACAATTAGCATAGTGTCTGGCATATAACAGGCTTTTAATAAGTACTGATGAATGAATAAACATAAATAAATGAGTAATTAAGACTGGCCTTCAGTGAATTAATTCATTCAATAATTGTTTACTTAATAAGTACTATGAATTGGGCTATATGCTGCATTCTTTGGGTGAAGAAATAATAAAATATGGCTTCTGCCTTCAAGAAGCTTATAGTGTAGTCACCCAAAGGCATGAATGTACTCATACCATAAACACTGACAGATTTCACTATAAAGAAGGCCCAAAACTTCTATGTAGCAAAAGACTGTATCAATGAAGTTAGATGACCAAGTGGGAAAATACTGTTATATGTAAAACTTAAAGAGTTAATATCTATAATATATAAATAAATTCTATAAGTCAATAACAGTGGCAATTCACAGAAAAGGAAACAAAAATAACCAACTACAGTAGACTGGGGGGGTGGGGAGAATGGTTACAATATTTTGCACTTTCTTTCATTGAGTGCATCAATTTTACTTCTCTGTCCCTTGAAGCTAGGCTTGGCCACTGGACTATACTTTATCAGTGAAATATTAGCAAACATGACACAAATAGGGGCTTTAAAAATGCTTTCCCACTGGGCTTGCCCTTTTTTGTTGTTCTATGGAACCTTGAAACCACCATAAGGAAAGCCTGCAATAACATTCCGGAGAATGAGAGACCACATGGAGCAGACATAAGCCATTCCAGCTGACGTCCAATAGACCAACTGTCAGGGATGTGAGTAAACCATACTAGACCATCCAGCTCCAGCCAAGATGTGAGCTGACCACAGAGATCAGCCAATCTAGGCTAGACCAAAGAACTTTCAGCTCAGCTACAAAACCATAAGATATAATAAATGTTTGTTGGTTTACCATTATATTTTTGGGATGACTTGTTACTCAGCAAAAGCTTACTGATACACCAACAAGCATATGAAAAGATAATTAACTTAACTACAAATCCCAAAATACAAATTAGAAGGATATTTCAGTATTTGTCTATCAAAGTGACAAAAGTAGAGAAGGCCATAATATCTAGTGCTGGCTTAATATCTAGATAAACAGGAACATCTACCTTGTAGGTAGGTAGTATAATTGGTAAAATAGCTAAATATAAAAAAATATTGCTATATGTAAAACTTAGTTAATATGTATACGATATAAATAAATTCTATAAATCAATTATTAGTCACAATTCAGAGAGGAAGAAACACAAATGGCCAACTGTAGTAGACTGAAAACAAATGGTAACACTCTGACCAGTGCAGGTCAGTTGGTTGAGTGTTGTCCTGTGCACCAAGAGGTCACTGGTTTGATTCCCAGTCAGGGCATATTGCCCAGGTTGCAGGCTTGATCCCCGGTGGGGGGCATGCAGAAGGTATCCAATCGATAGTTCTATCTCTCTCTCCCTCTCCCTTCCTCTATCTCTAAAAAAAAATAATTAAAAAAATCAATAAAAACATAATTTAAATTAAAAAAAAAAGCTTAAGGGATGCTCAAGCACATTAGTAAGAGTATTACAAAAACAACTGAGATCATCGATGACATAATAAAGTACCAATTTGAAATGAAGGCTACATGAACTGAAATGAAGAATAATTTACAGGGAATCAACAGTAGAGTAGAGGACGCTAAGAATCAAATCAGCAATTTGAGATATGAGGAAACAAAAAACACTCAACCAGAAGAGCAAAAAGAAAAAAGAATCCAGAAATATGAAAATACTATAAGGAGCCTCTGGGACAACTTCAAAAGGCCCAACATTCATATTATTGGAGTGCCAGAAGGGGAAGAAAGAGACCAAGAAATTGAAAACCTATTTGAAAAAATAATTACAGAAAACTTCCCCTATCTGGGAAAAGAAATCGACTTACAAGTCCAGGAAGCACAGAGAGTCTCAAACAAGAGGAACCCAAAGAGGCCCATAGAAAGACACATCATCATTAAAATGCCAAAGGTTAAAAACAAAGAGAGAATCTTAAAATAAGCAAGAGAAAAGCAATTAGTTACCTACAAGGGAGCACCCATACGACTGTCAGCTGATTTCTCAACAGAAACCTTGCAGGCCAGAAGGGAGTGGCAAGAAATATTCAAAGTGATGAAAAACAAGGACCTACAGCCAAGATTACTCTACCCAGCAAAGCTATCATTTAGACTAGAAGGTCAGATAAAGAGCTTCTCAGACAAGGAAAAGCTAAAGGAGTTCATCACCACCAGACCAGCACTATAGGAAATGTTGAAGGGTCTTCTTTAACAAGAAGCTAATGAACAAAAGAATCTGATGAACTAAAAAGATCCAAAGACATTGACGCATGCAACAGACAATCATATTTCAGAGGGAAGAGGGAAAGGGAGTGGAAGGTGGGAAGAGATTAATCAAAGAAGTTATATGCATATATGCATAACCCATGGACACAGTCAATAATGGGGTGAAGACCTGGGGGGGGAGCGAGGTGGAGGGGGTCAATTGGGGGGGAAAAATGGGACACCTGTAATACTTTCAACAATAAAGATAAATTAAAAACAAAAAAGAAATGGTCACGATATTTTGCATTTCCTTAGAGGTGCATTTACAGGAAATGCTTACAATATCTACAGTAACTATAAAGTTTCATAAAAGCCAACCTTAATCCATCACTTATACATCAGGCACTGCCCTAAGTGTGTTACACATAATAACTCACTTAATTATCATAACAATCTTATGGAATAGGTTCTATGATTATCTTCAATTTACAGAAAAGGAGATCAAGGCAAAGAGAGGTTAAGCACTTGGTGGTTGTCACACAGGTAATTAGTAGTAGAATTGAGGGTCAAATTTAGGCAGACTTGCTTCAAAACCCTTTCTTTTAACAATTAAAGTATTACTGATGTTACACTAGTTCATATCAAGAACACGTCTTCCAACAATTTAGTGAAGAAAGGTTGGTCTCTTCTGTAAAGGGCATTAGAACAATTGGACATCATATGCAAAAACAAAATGAATCCTGAACTAAAACCTCCCACCTTATACAAAAATTAACTGAAACAGATCATGTAAAACATAAAAATATAAAATTTGTGGGATATGAGAGAAAAGTTTTCATAATGTTGGGGTTATTACCTATGACACCAAGTGTATATAAAGAAAAAATATTGATAAATTATACAGTTTTATTTAAAAAATTCTTTTGATAAATTATTTATCAAAATTTAAAACTTTGGTCTATGAAAGACACTGTTAAAATAAAAATGCAAAATACAGACTGGGAGAAAATGTTTTCGAATTTATATACATGATAAGTAACTTGTATCCAGCATGTATAAAAAAACTCTCAAATATCAACAGTAAGAAAACAAACAACTCAATTATTTTAAATGTACAAAAGATTTGAGACACTTCACCAAAGAATATACATATATAAATGGCAAATAAGCACACAGAAAAATGTTCAACATCATTAGCCATTAGGGAAATGCTAATCAAAACCACATGAGATTCCACTGCATGCCCCCCTCCAAAAAAAAACAAGACAAAGCAATAATACCAAGTGCTAGCTAGAATGTGTAACAACTTCACTCTCACTCATTGCTAGTGGTAATATAAAAAGAATGGTCCAGTCACTGCGGAAAATGGTTTGACAGTTTTTTATAAAGTTAAACATGCATGGACCATATCACCTAGCAATCCCATTCCTAGGTATTTACCCTACAGAAATGAAAATGTATGTTCATATAGTGAATGTTTGTATTAGTTCTATTTATTCATAATCACCCAAAACTGGAAACACCCAAAGGTCCTTCAATAGATGAATGCATGTAAACATCCACACAATGGGATGCTCCTCAACAATTAAAAAGAATAAACTATTGATACGTGAAATAACATGGCATTATGCTGAGTAAAAGACAACATCAGAGGGCTATGTACGGTATGACTGCATTTATATGACATTCTGGAAAAGGCAAGCCCCTAGGGATAAAGAACAGATGAGTGGTTGCCAGAGAATAGTGGGAGAGATCTGATTATAAAGAGGGAGTACAAGCAAGATTCGGGAAGAGTGATGGAATTGTATTCTACATATGAATCTACCTATGCATTAAAACTCATAAAGCTATACACACACCCAAGTTAATTATTGTGTATTAATTTTAAAATTATAATAGAAGTATATCTTCCACAATTACCAGCAAAAACATGCAAAGGTATATCAAGGATAGTCATTGCACACTAAAGCCACAGATTAGAAACAGCAGAGCTCAGGAAGAGGAGCATGACTAGATAAATGCCGGTTCACACATGTAATGGGATATTAGAAGTCTGCATGGAATTATGTCCTTGTTATATAACGTGAAGGAAATAAGATACATTATAGTGTGTATGATCGCATTCTTACCAAAACAGAGACAAGCTAGAAGCCATGCAGCAGCCTGACTCAGTGGCACCTCTGGCCAATGAAGTTGAGGAAACAGGTGATGCTCACCTATTGCTCTAAGTACCTAGTATTGTATTTCTTTTGTAATTTTAAAATGCGAATTTTAAGTTTTAGAACAGCATACAAGACTACTCCACCTAATGGCAGCATTCTAATTAACCACTGACATGTCCGTCTCCTTCCTTAGACGGGGGGCTCCCTGAAGAATAGGACTGTCCTGTCCGTCTTCAGCTCCTCAGCACCAAGCTCCGTGTCTGACAGACTGCATTTTTAATACATTTAAGTTGACTGGAAGAATTCAACAGCAACTGAATGTAATAGATCTCAAACCCAGGCGACTATCTTGTGAATTATTAATTGCCTGGTATCATCAGTGCAACAGTGGAGCAGTTAAGAGCTTTGGCCTTGAAGTTCTGTCTCCTTTCCCTCACCTGTAAAATGGGGGAATAACATCTAAATCACTGACTTTTGCATGCAGGACTATTTGAAAGGCCACGGCATGATGCCCCCTGGATGAATGAATCTGTGTGACACTGTGGTCTGCATCAACCCCATGGGAAGGGTTGTGTTTTAAGTCATCTTGGAGCTAATGCACCCACAGAAGAAGACTGCTGATGGCTTTGTATCCTGCTGTGTCCTACCCGCCCTCACACTTCAAACCCACATGGGCAGGAAACAGGCCCACCTCGAGGTAAGGAAGATTCCCTGTGTTTCCTTCCAAAGCCCTTTGATTCTTGCCCCCTTTCTTATAGGACTGACCTTAACAGGAAACCAGCCTCTGCACATGCGCATGACTCTGGAAAAGCAGTTTCACAGCAGCTTGGGGGCAGCCTTGGGGGAGAAAGGGGCTCCTCAGAGATGAACATAAGCCCTTGCTCCACAGGCCTTTGCCAGCTGGCCCTTAAGGAGACCACTTACCTAACCCAAAGCTTACCAGCCGTGTGTGTCACCCTCCTTACATTTTTTTCATTGTCTATAAAAATGAGTCTATATACAGTCTATTAAAAGTATGGTTTTTTTTTAAATCCTCACCTGAGGATATGCTTATTGATTTTAGAGAGAGTGGAAGGGAGAGAGAGAAACATCAGTGTGAGAGAGGAACACTGATTGGTTGCCTCCAGTACACACCCTGACCAGGGATTTGAACCTGCAGCCCTCCGGTGGACGAGACGACACTCGAACCAACTGAGCAACCCTGCTTGGGCTAAAACTATAGTTCTTATACTTTGCTCTGAAATAGGGCAGTAGCTCTTCAGAAGTATCAGCCTCTCTAGCTTGTCAATGGGATTACAATCTTAACTTGGTAGTGGAAGAGGGCTCAGGGGCCTCCAGCCTCACATCAACTCCTTTATCGCAATTCTGGAGCCTACTGTCCTCCAGGCCTCACATGAATTATTGCCATGACGAGGAACCACCTATTTGGGAAGCAGTGAGTCTGGCCGTATCCCCTCCCCTGTGTTTCAAAAAATCCTGTATACTTCCAAATTACAGATACATTTGCCAGGTGGGATTCCAACTAAAGTTCATGTCAGTTTTCCCCCACTAAACTGCAGACCTGAATTTCTCAAGAGGTGCTAATCCATGTGTCTTTGTTAGGAAAAGCTTCTTGAGAAACCCTGAGTGTGTAGTTACTATAATTCCCTGGGGCCTCTGCCAGGCCCCAAGCTCATTCCAGTGGCAATGACATCATTCCAAACATGCTGGAAGCTCTTCTTAAGGAAGCGTCCTCAGAGTGTCTGCATGAGCTACCTCCTTCCTACAGTGACCTCCTTCTATTTCCACATTCAGCTGGAGAGCTCTCGCTAGCCCCAAGGCTTGGCTCACCCTCTCACACAGCCCGAGAAGCCTCCAGATGCCACAGGTCAGGGGCTGTGTCTTACGGACTGCAGAGACGTGGTGCCTAATAGGTATGGTCGTGTGACAGGCCGTGATCCTATACACAGCAGCTGCTGGGCAGTTTATCACTCCAGTGGCTTATGAGAGCAACTCCTCCTTTATCATCGCAAGTAGACAGTGTAAGATTTACTCAGACTCTTGGGCAGCAAGGAGACAGAGCCTGTCTGTGCAGTCACTGAGGGAAAGCAGTCCAAAACCATGAAAGCCAGAGAGGCAATTTCATTAAATGTTTGAGATACTCTGGGCATGGGACAGGCCCATTTTTCAGTCAAATGTAGTACACAATTTTAAAGGCCTGGCCTCGCTTTCTAAGGCCAGGCTATTCTTTGAGTTTCTCTACATTTTGACGAGGTGTGCCCCTCTCTAGCTGCTCTCCAAACTCCTCCACCCAGCTCTGGCATCCAGGGAGGCCGTCCATGCCCACTCAGGTTCAGCTAATAGGAAGCCCCGGAAGGAGACGAGGGTAGAAGGAGGCTGTGGTCAGGTGTTTTATTCTCCTGGCTCCCTCCCTGCTGAGCCATCTACAGAAGCCACAGGTTGGTGATAGTCCTCTCTTTCCACTGCCCTACTTGGGCTCAATTACTGCTCCTTCCCCTGCGCCTTCAGGTCTATGCACTTTCAAGCAATGCTCACTTTCCAATTGATCCCTTTATGTAAATAAAATTTTGTGCTGATGTCTAATAACTAAAATAGATAAAACCATGCTTTCTGTGGCTTGTCAGGGAGATAGGAGCCCAGCTTTGTACCTTCTCCCCCAACCCTGAAGCAGACACTTGGGCACCTCCCTAGAGCTGCTGTTTCTTTAAAGAAGGACAGTATGTGAATCACTACTATGAAGTATTTGCTAGTTCTGTTTTTCAATATCAGTGTGTCAATTATATCTGAATAAAATTATTAGTAGTAATATAATAGCTACAACTTATTAATACCTACTACCGTTCAGATACTTTACATGCATTGTTTTACTTAATCTCACAACAACCATATGAATTAGTCATTCATATCACCATATCACAGATGAGGAAACTGACTTAGATAAAATAAGCAACAGTGATGACTAAAAGAGATCTTAAATGTAAAACATCTGGAACAGTGTTAAAATTCATAGCTCTTCCTTTTTCCTGATAGCGAGCTTGTCATGGTAGGCTCTCCGCATGCATTGTTTCACTGAGCATCCAGTTACCTTAGTACTCTGGTCATCCCACTAGAAACGCATGAGTGCTCTCTGTGTAACACCAGGCACCTAAAATAGCAGCTTTCTCTTGGATCTAATTTCCCATTCACTCTTCTTGCCAAAACTCAGCAAGCGGCCGTGGCTGTAGCCCAGTGATTCTGGCCTGACCAGTCCTACGGAAGACCCCACTTCCGTTTCACGGTGATCTCACCCACTCCCAAGACTTCAGTTATCACCTGCTCCAAATCTAGGGCTCTAGTTCCAACCTCTTCCCAGCTACAAACACTGCTATAAAAATGCCTCTGGACACCTAGACAAGCATCTCAAATGTATTGTGTCTAGAATGAACTCAGCATCTTCTCTTCTCTTAGTTACCCCTTTCTCAACACTTAAACCTTCGCCTTTTCACTAACAGAAGGTTAAAATCTCTGAGTTATTGTCAACAACTCTCTCTCCCTCACTATATAGAATCCCTGTATTCAGCCCATGCTAGCTCTGTATTGTCTCCTTCAACTCCTTTTCATATCCTGATTCTCTCTCACTTGAGCTGCTGCAGAATTTGAGTGCCTTTATTTTATTTAGCCCCAAGCTCTCTGCAGGCTTTCCTTTCCTGGCCATTGCTGACAATGTTCCTCTGCCAAGGATGCCCTTCCCTGTATATATTTATCTGTTCGAGTCCAACACCTTCCAAGATTCAGCTCAAATCTCAGTGGTAATAGGAATTTGTGATTAATTATTTTGCACAATTTGTGGAATATAAAAATTTAATAAACTGATGAACAGAATAGATTCAATGACATGGAAGCGTGGATCAGACTGACGAATGTCAGAGGGAGGGAGGAGGGCGGGTGGGTGGAGGGGGAGAGAGTAACCAAAGAATTTATATGCATATGTGCACAACCCAAGGACACAGACAGTGGTGTAGAGAGGGATTGGGGAGGGGGGGTGGGACTGGGTGGAACGGCTCATTGGGGAGAAAAAGGGACATCTGTAATATTTTAAACAAAAATAAAAAAATTAAAATTAAAAAGGTAAAAATAATAATAAAGTTCAAATTTGCAGACTGTCATAACTAAAAATTCAAACCCACTATACTTTTGAATTAAAGAAAACAAAGAACTTTAAGATATACCAAATGTGAGGTCACACTTAAGTAACAACATCATGAAATGGAACTATATCCTCTTAACACTGAAGTCTGAATCTCAGATTTAAATTGTCATCTGATTAGCATCTTTAGGGTAGCCTCTCCCAACTTCCCACTAACACAAGAAAAAAAATGAAAAATTGCAACTACAGTGCCAATTGACCTATCGCCAGCATCTAATAACCACAAAGACCAATGGAACCGGACAGAAAAAATAAATTTTCATTATTAAAATATTTTAATGTCAAAGTTCCCTCTTAATTGAAAATATGTACTATAAAAAAATAACTTGGATCTCAAATTCGATATTAAGGTAGCAAAAAGAATGGGAAAAAGTTAATGTGCACCAAGTTCCTCATGATACATGGATGGTCAAAATATGATTTCACTCTTTATTATTATAATTGGAGACATATAGGTTAAAGAGTGATTTTTTAAAAACATAAGGGTAGCCCTGGCCAGGTGGCTCAGTTGCCTGAAGGGCACATACCCAGGCTGTGTGTATGGAAGGCAACTGATCAATGTTTCTCTCTCACATTGATGTCTCTCTCTCCTTTTCTTTCTCTCTAAAATTAATAAAATTTTAAAAAAATATTCTTGGGTGAGTATTTTTAAAAAAAGTTTAACCTTTATTTGTTTTAATAAAATAAAAAACAGATGTATACATATAAAATGACTAGAGAAGATAAATGTAAAAATATAAGCCAAGTAAGCAAAAGGCAGAAATACTAAAAAACTAAAAGGAAACAGCAGGAACATTTTTTTTAAAAAAATCAAAGTATAAAACAGGATGTCAGAATTTAAGTTTAAGGATATTATTTATGATTTAAAGATAATTGTTTAAAAATCACCTATAGAATAACAAATACTCCCAGAAAAAAATTAAAGCTTCCAAGTTACTGCTTATGGGAGACTCAAAATAAAATCACAAAATCTTAAAAACAAAGAGATGGGCAAAGAATTTATCAAGAAGCAAAAAGAACGAAGAGAACGAGAAAAAGGTGATAATATTAGTTTCAGACAAGGTGGAATTCAAGATAGAAGTCATGAAATGGAATAAAGTCTATGAATTGTGTTAACAGAAAATAAAGTCCACCATTAAAGAACAGTGGTTATGCATCACTGTGCTCCAAATCATCTGGAATCAGATAAATTGGTAAAAGCAAAAAGACTCTGAGGAAAGCACAATAGTTGTTGGAGATATCATCGCACCTCTCTCAAATTTTGAATGATGTAGACTAAAAATCAATCATACAATATAATAAGATTATATATGTTATATATTATCTATGTTATATATGTATATAATAATAATATATATGTGTGTCTTTCAGGTATATATAACTTTATACCTTAAAATGGAATTTTTTTCCCTGATCATTCATACAATACTTACTAAAATTGAGTATACTCAATGGAACAACACATTAATAGGAGTCAGGGTCCTAAAGATCAGTGGGGAAGGTAAAAATTGTGTATAGACAAAACTACTCTTGACAGTTCTTTAAGTCACCCATAAAGGATCACGTGGAATTATATAATTTATCCACAAATGTAACAGAAGGGTTTTTCTCCAGCCCTGCAATAGACCACTATTGCTTTGGGTGAGAACCAGAAAAAGTACAGTAGCCCTCCCCCCCCAACCTGTTGTTTTGCTTTCCATGATTTCAGTTACTCATGGTCAACCATAGTCTGAAAACATTAAATGGAAAATTCCAGAAATAAACAGTTCGTAAGTATTAGGCTGTGCACCATTCTGAGTAGCATGATGAAATCTCATGCCGTCCCATCCCGCCCACCTGGGACGTGCACCATCTCTTTGTCCATCGTATCCACACAGTGTCTACACACCCATTAGCCACTTAGAAGCCATTTCAGCTGTCAGACCTGCCGTCACGGTGTTGCAGCACTTATGTTCAAGAACCATTATTTTACTTAACAATGAGCCCAAAGCATAATAGTAGTGATGCTGGCAATTGAGATATACCAAAGAGAAGCTGTACAGGGTTTCCTTTACATGAAAAGGTATGTGTGCGTCAGAGAAAACAGTACGCAGTCTGCCCTCCATATCTGTGGATCTCGGATCCACGGATTCAACAAACCACGGATTAAAAAAAATTCCAGACAGAAAGTTGTTCTGTAAAGAATACAGTAAGACAACAATTTACATAGTGTTTATATGGTATTAGGTGTTATAATCTAGAGATGATTCTCAGTCCACGGGAGGATGTGCATAGTTCACGTGCAAATGCCTTTTATATAAGGGCCTTGCACATCAGTGGGGGAACCAATCCTCATGGATACCATGGGCCAAATGTACACAGGGTTCGTACTATCTGCAGTTTCAAGCAGCCACTGGGGGTCTTGGAACATATCCCCCGCAGATAAGGGGAGACGAATGTAGTTGGCTGGTGTTCAGGAACCACTATATACCTCCAAACACGTGGAGAAGGAGAAATTGAGAAGGAGAAGCCACAGGACAGGCTTCTCATTTAGGGCTCATGAAGTGAAGGGCAAGTGCAATCACCTGCACTATTTTATATTTGGATGTCTTTTAGACCAAGCCCATGTAGGTGAATTTGCCTAACTTAAATAAGTTTAGTGTGGCTTACAGGTAAATATTCAAAATATTTACCAGTCTGGGCCAACCAAATTAAAATGGACACTGATCTGGGCACCAGAAAAGGTTCTGAAAGAGACTGATAGGCCCCTTTAGTTGCTGAATTATTGGGAAGTCTAGGGACCTGCCAGTTATTGGGACCTGGGCACCAAGGTGGCAGGATAGGGGGAACTTAGGAGACCCAAGTAGTAGGTATCTACAAAATGGTACAGAATTTTTTCACAAATAATCAGTACAGATGAACCAATACAAAACAGTGGAATATCAGCCTTATAGTCTTTTGGTAACTCATTCATGGCCTCTCTGTCTCTCTCTCTCTCTCTCTCCTCCCTTCACCCCCATGAAGTTTATCAAAGAGAAATTGCTCATGCAATAATTCCGAATCACAACAAAACAATTCCCCACACCACACACAGTAAATCAAGTTTAACAATATATTATTGAACAGAAAAAGAAACCCAACCCCTTAAAAATCATAAAGCAGTCTTTAAATAATTATTAATTCTCAAAAAGGATAACTAAAAAGACGAGCTTTCTAGAAAATAGAAAATGTGTACTTTGAAAACTGCTTTCACAGACAAATTTACAGCTTTAATACTTTGCTTATTAATGAATATAAACAGACCAAAAACTCTCCCCAGAAAACTTATTTATGAAAAAGCAAAAATTCCATTTAAATTTTAGCAAATCAGTTCAGCAGTTTTTTAAATGATTTGTCTTCTATAGTCACTATGGGTTTATCCCCAGAAGGCAAGAACAATTTAGTATATCACAACTGTATTACTATATCACCTAGTACTCAATAGCCCAATATGCAATGTGGGAAACCTATATGAAATTTTACTGAAAGATAAAACAGATTTTAAGACATGGAGAGAGAGTTTATGTTCTTAAGTGAAAAGATGCTAATTCTTCCTAAATTAATTCATAAATCTAACAGACTACCAATGGGTGACACAAAAGGTAAGACAGAGACCAAGCAATGCAACAGGAGCTGAAGGACTTGGACAGACAGACATGTGTAATACTCAACGCGCAGTCGTTTGCATTGCCACAGTATAAAGCCAGTCTTGTCTCAATGTATCTGTGCAGCGTGTTACACTCACACAAAACTGTGTCTCTGTGTTTATTCATGACTGTGTCTGTGTGTCTGTCTGCACCTGTGGGTCTGTCTGTGCTTGGAGACACTGTTAGCATTCTTGTTTTCAATTGACGTAAAAGGCTGAGCTGAACGTCTGGCTTGACAGAGACCACACAGGCCGGAGTGGGCAAGGGAATGTCTGAATTAAATAAAATCAAAACTCCAGCCAGCGCTCAGTGTGGGACGCGCCTGTGAGAATGTAAGCGCCCTGGGAATTCACAGGGGAAACCTGGGGGAGGACATTTCGGTGCCACGGGGAGGGGTAGAAAATTCAGTCTTATCTGGAGAATGTTAACAGTGGCTATCTCTGCTTGGTGGTATTGTACACACAGAATAAAAAGATAAACATTTGAAAAATTGAATTCTTGGGAAGGGAAGCAAGCGGCCTGTGCGTTGCACACTGAGCCTTGGATTGATAGCAGCGCCTTCATCGTGGTGATGGGGCCAGACCCTGGGGTCTGCAGGTGCCCCGCCCGGGGCTGTGCCTGTCCCAGGCCAGGTGGCCCGGAGGGCCAGCGAGCTTAGCACCGCTGAGCAGCGGGGAGACTCAGTGCGCGGCTGCTGGCGAGGGAGCCAAGCCACCCTGGTCTGCACCCCGGGGCTGCCACACTTTATTTAGGTAATTCAGGGCCATAGCAGGTAGGTCAGCCTTCGTGCCTCAGACTGGCCATCTGTAAAGTGAAGGCAATGATACTAACCTCTAAGCATTTCACTGAAATGGATTGATGTGCAGATCTACATTCATATGAAAAAATATTTTGTACATTTTATGAATGATGTGTTCAGTGTGTGGCAAATAGCGACATGGTCAATAAATGGTGATGGAAATGATTTATGATTCCCTAAAGTTGTGAGTCTCGTGAAAAGAAAACAGGGTTTGCTTCCCTGCAAAACTGTCACAGCCAGCCGCTCCTGAGCTGTGAGCCTGTGTGCAGAGCCTATCACAGGGAAAAGCTGACATTTTTGGTAGAATTTTCATCTTACATCCATAGCAAATGAGGCCTAGAGAGTGAGCTAATAATGAACACTGCCCAGCACAATAATGGTGCAGTGGGATGAGGATCCTTTTAAACTTTATTTCACACCCTCTGCGTCCCTTTGTTTCGTGTTGTAAGAGCCCAGAGCAGCAGCACAAACACAGGTGAGAAACGAGCTGGGTGAGCCCGCGTTTCTGAACCCCAGGGGTGCGTTCCCTCTAAGGCCGGGCGCTCGGGGCTGCGTGGCTCAAGCTGCCGCTCTCCTAACCTGTCAGATCTTCAACTGGACTTGGCTTCTAGGAGGGGCTGTGACGTTTTAATTTGCAGTTTATCTAATGATGAAATGTGTCTCCATCTCAGGATGACACACGTTGATAGTCTAAGGCACTGACTTTCAGCCTGTGTGCTGCAAGAATTTCTAAAACATGCAATACCTAACTATTACATCAGGGCCGCTGACCGCTTTTCCCGTAGGCTGTCAAATAAAAAATGACAACAGCCAACACAACAATAGCCATCTGGTGAGAATGAATAAAAATTACAGCTATTTTTTTTGTCAGATCAGCAAAGATATGTTTTGGTGTGCCACAGAATTTTAGTCATGAGTGTGTGTGCCATGAGATGGAAAAAGTTGGAAATCGCTAGTTTAAGGTCATAACTGGAGAACAGGGTTATCATGTGCTCTGCAAACTGAAGTCCGGACCCCTGGACTCAGAATTTTAGAACATGACTCCTCAGCCAGAGACCTAGGTTTCAAATAGCATTTTTCATACTCCTAATTTTGGCTCCTAAAGGAGTTAAAACTAGGTTAAATTGACTTTAGTTCTTAGATTGTATAATGGACTCAAAGAAAGCCAAAATTTTTCTCTATTCTGTGTGCTTAAAATTAAAATTAAAACCTGGTTGCTGAAATCTGTGTGGCCAGTTTCAAAATTGTAATGTCTGAAAGGGCGCAATACTCAAACATCAACTTAGAAGAATATAGCACATGTTCAGTTGATTCCCCAAGCACGGATAGAACCTCAGGTGTGCAGGCAGTAAATCTCAGAGTAAATGAGATATTTGTATAGATCGATATAGATATAGATATAAATATAGGGGATAGATATAGATATAGACATGATATAGATATATAGATGTAGATATATAGATGATATAGATATACGATATCTATATCATTAAGAAGCATGTCTAGTTAACTGGTGGCTGAATGTTTTTAATGTTTTTTTCTGTGTATTCTAATTTTTCTACATGAATATAAATTATTTTTGTAATCAGAGAAATATACATTTTCAGAAAGCTAAAGCACACAAATGCCACAATTTGAAATAATTATCCAGAGTTCCAATTTGTATAGTAGTTTTGGTTCCCCAACTTTAAAAATCAACTGAATACTGTGAAAGAAGCATTTCTCACTGTCTCCCCGGGTCTTATTTCAATAGGCCACCTGAATGTTCCAATAAAAATGTCCAAGGAAGAGACTGTCTCTGGAATCTCTTTATTTTCTGTAATAACACTGCATTGATTAATATCTTGACAGTCAAAAACATTGTATGTACCCAAAACATACAGTGGTCCTGAGAAATGTGGCTCCTTTTATACTTATTTTTACCCTGTTAGGTGAGAACCATTTAAGAATAAAAATAATCATCAAAAGCTATCTCTGAAACCACAAAATCATACTGTATTTAATGGTCTTCTTAGGGTATTCAGAATATAAATTATTTAAAAATATATCTCCTTACAATGAAATCCTTCTGTAATTACCAGACCAGGCCTATCCAAACAGAGTGAGAAATGGTTAGAAAGGAACATTTTACTCTTGTTAACATTTTATGTATATCCTTTATTTTCCCCCCATACTATACATAGAGAGGAACTGCAGAAACCAACATACTGCTTAGTTTTTTCCTAGGCTAAACCAAATACAATTCCATATCCTGAATTTTTAATCTTAACATAACATTTAAAATCTTAATCTTTTACCTACATTGCCAAATTTCTACCTAAAAAGCTACAGTGTGTGAGTGAACATTTCATCACACCTAGCCATGTATTATAGCATATTCTCACTTGTTTTTTAATCATTGCTGGTTTGATATAGAAAAACAATACCTTATATTTTGATTTAATTTTAATGCAGAGGGTAGACTTTTTCACATGCTTATTAGCCGTTTGTATTTCCTCTTTTTGTGAATTATTTGTTCCTCTCTTTTTCTATCGATGTTTTGATTTTTTTCTATCAATTTCAATAAGCTTCTTTTACAAAAATAATCTCTTACATGCCATATTTGTTGCAAGTATTTTTCTCGTTTGTTCTTTGCCTTTTAATTTTGCTTACTATTGGATTAACAGTTTAAATATTTATGTAGCTAAGTGTATTAGCTACATGAATTTCATTTTTGTGGTTTCTTCCGTTGTTTTTAAACTTTAGGAGTCCTCCTCCATATGAAAAGGCAATAAATATTCACTTCCATCTTCTTTTGATGGCTTAAATTTTTACATTTACTCTTTAATCCATTTGCAATTTATTTTGGTATGGGGTAACAGATGGGCTTTTCAAACCATTCTTTTTTTCCAAACAGAAAACTAATTTTTCCTAGAACTATTATTCCTTTCCCCACTGATTTGTATCTTTTATAGGATTATTAAAATTTTATGTAAACTCAGGCGTGGTTCTGGCCTTACTAGTCTGTTGATCTGTGTGTCCATACCCTTGGACTGTACTCCATCGTATTACATCATTGCCTCTGTCTTAAGGCCTAGTAGAGCTGGTCCCAAGACATTACTCTTTTATTCCCAGAATTTTCTTAGCTACCCCTCCTGCTTATTCAAGATGGAATTCATAATTATTTGTTAAGTTTCAAAAACAATATTTTGGCGGATTTTGCTAAGAATTATTAGGAACATATGTTTAGAACTTAATGTGATGAAAATTATAAAACCTCGCTGTGAAATATATAAGAAAACTACAATAATCAATATTACATATCGGCTTGTGGAGGAAAACATTAGAGAGGTCTCTTTTCCCAAAATCATCAGTTTAGCAGAAAACCATTTATTGAAATATCTAGTGTGGCTAGGACCTGGACTTGGCTCTATAAAAACTGTAGAAACCTGGATCATGCATCCAAATGAGAAAATACTTATTCTGTCAGGAATAACTAGCAGGGCAGCGACAGTGGTAACTCATCTGGGACCTTGTACATTTTTATTGCTTATGCCAAAATATGGATAAATTATTTCCCTGGGTGAATATTTGGATAAGCCCCTTGGAGCGGGGACTAGAGGGCATAGTGAAAACCCGTGAAAGGAGGCTGAAGCGTCCATCCAGGGCTCCTGCTGAGATTCCAGGGGAGGGGGGCTAGATAGGAGCTGGCCTTTGTATTGCAGAGTGGTTTGCGCAAGGGGGGGTGAAAGTGGAATAGCAGAGGCCGTAAAAGAAGGGGAGGAGAAACGAGGAGGCGGGAGCTGGAGGGGAACTTAGCCAGGGGAACAGAGATGGCTACTTGTGAGTTTATTAAGTTTTCACACAGTACAACACAAATTGTCTTCTTGGACCCACTAAAGCCTATTAGTTACCAACTAACACTATGGAAAGGAATCCTTTAAAGTCTGTCTGGGCCCGGCTGGGCGTGGCTCAGTGGTTAAGTGTCGACCTAGGATCCAGGCGATCTGGGTTCGATTCCCAGTCAGGGCACATGCCCAGGTTGCGGGCTGCAGCCGATCAATGACTCTCTCATCATTGATGTTTCTCTCTCTCCCTTTCCTTTCCTCTCTCTGAAATCAATAAAGATATATTTAAAAAAATAAAATAAAATAAATAAAGTCTGTCTGGCATCTCAGAGTGCTGGGTCCTGCTTTTGAATGGATGTGGGTGAGAAGCGGCCTTCTGAGGCATCCAGTCAAATCTGGGCTACATAGCCCAGTGCCGGAGTCAGGAATCCCTCCCCTGCCAGCCCGTGTGGCTCATCTCGCTGTAGTAGGGCGTTCATCCCTCCAAGCTTCCATCTCCACCTGACCTGCCAGAAATACCCTCCTGCCTTTGAGAGCCTGACTTCAGTAGTGGAAACTGACTGCCCCCGACTGAATCCATTTCCCTCTCTCCTGTCCTCATCCTGCCTTCTTTGAGAACTTTATTGCAGTCCGAGTTGTTTACTCATTTGTATAAACAGTCTGTCCTTGTTATTTGTTGATTCTATGTCTGAGAATTTGCCTACAATTTATTTATAACCTCAAAATTGATACTCGTGGTGACATCCCTGTCACTGGGTCATTCAAACGCATGCAGGGCGGGGGAAACCCTGAGCCCTCAGATATGCACGTTACCAACTGAGGTGAAACAAGGCATCGCTCCGCTCAGCTCTCAAACTGCAAACCAGGGTTCTGGTGCATTCAATGCCACTTTTTCTCCTTTGTGTGCCTTTTGTTGGCAATTTTACCATTTAAAATGGCCCGAGCATAGTGTTGAGTGCTATCTGATGATCCTAAGCCCAGGGATGCTGTGAGGTGCCTTACGAGAAAATAGGTGTGTTAGGTCACCTTTGTGCAGACAGGAGCTACAGTGCTATTGGCCTCGAGTTTGTGCTAATGAATCAGCCACATACACACACAAAACTGGGTTATGTATTGATCATTTGACAAAAATGTTGCAGCTTGAAGAAAACTAACCCTGTGCTGGTGGTTTATAGAACATCTACAGAGTAGGGGCTCAAAAAATATTTATAGAATAGAATGGGCTGGGAAGGAATGAGATGTTGAAATGGGGTGGAATGGAAGAGGGTAGCACAGATACAGATTCTTGGAGACAGGATGCTCTTAGAAGCCGTAATTCTAGTGGCATAGGGAGGCCTAAGATAAACAATGATAGAAATGATAGAAATAATGATAGAAAAAAAAAAAAGATGCTCAATAAATATTAACTTTTTTTTTATTTCAGAGAGAGGAAGGAGAGGGAGAGAAACATCAATGATGAGAGTCACTGATCAGCTGCCTCCTGCACACACCCTATTGGGGATCGAGCCCGTAACCCAGGTCATGTGCCCTGACCAAGAATCGAACCATGGCCTCTTGGTTCATGGGTCAACGCTCAACAGCTGAGCCACACCAGCTGGGTAAGCATCTTATGAACCTGCGCTCTGCTAAGCCTTTGATCTGCTTATATCATGCAATCACCACGACTCTGTAGTGTGGGCAGCAAGCTTATCCCCGTCTATAGGGAGGTGAAATGACTTGTCCAGGGTCACAGTTTTCACATTGTTGAGTGGGCTCTAGTCCAGACTCATCTGTACTCAGAGCCTGTGGCCATAACCACCTGGTTAAGTGAAAAGGTGCGCCTGGTGGGGGTTGTAAACCATGAGTTCCACCGGAAAGCGATCCGGAGAAGGGGAAAAGAGGGCCTCTAACTGGAGGTCGCCTGAGTCACTGGCTCTTCCCAGCTTTGGTGGGAAGACAGCAATGCAGTTAATGGTGATTTCTCCGCCTGACTGGCAACAACACAGCTTTTTGTTCGATTCCAGAAGCAGCTGGCAGAATTCACGTATTACTCATGTTGGAATCACACTCTGCTGATGGCTAATGCACTCCAGAGTCACTCAGTGGCCGGGGCTGTGCTTAGCTCGGCCTGTGAGGTGATCACTCCAGGCCTCTGAATGTGGCTGAGCTCCTGCAGCTGTTGTGTTTTGGCTCTAGTTCTGCACCTCTTGGCAGATGGTTTGTGTGAAAAGCGCTGCTGACTCTGGGTGTGAGATGCACAGGGAGAAGGGCTGGGAGGGCCAGGCTGCACAAAGC
Organism: Miniopterus schreibersii; assembly: GCF_964146895.1. Classification (NCBI taxonomy): domain Eukaryota; kingdom Metazoa; phylum Chordata; class Mammalia; order Chiroptera; family Miniopteridae; genus Miniopterus; species Miniopterus schreibersii. The sequence goes on along the minus strand of NC_138111.1, from coordinate 60,746,302 downwards.
AAGGCCACGCTGCCAGGGCCCTTCCATCTGCAGCCACTATGCACTTAGAAGAGAAAGAAAGAAACTCATAAATGAGTAATCTGGGGGCGCTTCAGAAGATTACTCCTTGGAGCCCTTTTACTGGACCAATTTGTCAAGTCAACCCTAACCCTCCTCTAGGCACAAAGACCCCAAATATCCTCCATCATGCATGGGGAGTGATGGTTAGAGACAGAAAATTAGTAATGATATTAACATTTACCTAGTGCTTTTTAAGTTCAAGCATTGTTCTAAAAGATTCACATGAACTAACTCCTTTAATCCCTCCCCAAACCCAAGAGTAAGTGCTGCTGTGGTGCTTATTTTACAGATGAAGCCAAATGACTTGCACCACAGCACAAAGCTAGCATTAAACTGAACTGCTGGCCCCAACTCTGCTCCCCTCCTTGCATCCACACACTTGCTTTCACCTCATCATGGGCAGACTCATTCGCAGCATTGACTTTGGGCATGGCGCATGACTGTGGGAGTGACAGTATGCAGTCCTGAGCCCAGGCCTTAAGAGCCTCACTTGTTTATTTGTTTCTACTTAGTCCTCTTGTGTTTCTAACATCATCATGAGAACAGTGCACTATGGGTAATCTGCTGATCCAGGAAGGATGAGATGCATGTGAGCATAGTCACCCAGACAACCCACATGCCTGCAGCCAAAAGCAGAGCTACCCCAGCTGCTGCAACTTGGAGCAATACCACCCAGCTGTTCTAAGCATAGGTTGGCAAAACCTCAAATGACCCAAAAGCATGGTCATAAGCACTGGTTTAGCCACTGAGGTTGGGGAGTAGTTTGTTACACAGCAAAACTAACCAATACAATGATAAAGCTGGAATGCAAGCTCACCCCAACTGATTATACAGTATGTGAGTTAATCTCTAATGTACACTGCCTTCTACACTCTGTAGGAAAAGGGAAGAATCTTAGCCTCTAATGAGCTGAGTGAGCCTGAGCTAAGTGCTACACTCTCTGGGCCTCAGTGTTGACTCTGTAAATCAGGCAGGTTGAATTGCATCAGCATTTCTTAAGGTATGACACATTAGCTCTACGTGATATTAGAAAAACAAAAGATTCTGTGCCTCTCTTGGAGTCAGTATTCTGTGAAGGCACTTCAGAGACACTGAACTAGATCATCTTTTAGGTCTTTCACAGTTGTAATAGTCTGTTATTCTAGGTAACAGTGTGTGCCCCCTCCGCGAAAATATCTACCTCCGTGACCATGTATTTGTGAAACTATAGTAATTCCCTAATTCAGGTAATTCGGGGACCACGTCTGGGGAAGGGGAGATGTTTGTTATGGAAGAGGTCTTTCCCAACTTCCTTCAAAACTTGGCATATTCTCCTAGTGTCTGAGTCAGCGGCAGCAGAGAGGACCTCACCCCTTCTCCTCCCAGATCACCTAGAGTCAAGTTACAATGAAGCACATGGATACAGGAGCCTGCCAGGACACGGGCGTCTCTCAGAAAGGACCCTCTGCTCACATACTCCATGTTCTCCCTTCCCACTTACTCCGCAACCTCAGCCCTGCCCATCCACTAGAAATGCTTGCAGCAGCACCTACCCGCCAAATCTCTCATCCCTCCCCTCCCCGCCCTCCTGCCTCTGGTATTTTTGATGTAGTTGCAACTCCCTCCTACTTTGGTCTGTCTCACTGAAGGCCTTCAGTTCCCTCTTCTCCTGCCCCCTGGCATAGGTGTTCCCAGAACAACCCCTCGGGCTGTCTCATTCCCTCAGGCTTCATCCTGCATCCTAACATCTCCCAGGAGTATCTGTCCCTGCCCTCTCAGCCTGTCCTACACCAAATTCCCTTCTCCCCAACTCAGTGTCCCAGCTTTACCCCCTGCCACCTCCTTCAGTGTACCCTGGAGTGCTGCCACAGACCCGCTGCCCAATGCTTCTTAAGCCTTGTTTTCCTCATTTCCCACGTGTTCCCTCTGCCTAGAATGCCTCTGCTCATTTCTACTCCTGATTTTCCGCAATCCTACTCCTTCCCCAATGCCGCCCTTCTGCTGAGACCTTGTTCTCTTCGGGATCTCAGCTCCCTTGTTCCCAGAGCCCGCTGGCAGCCTCTATGAGGGCAGAGCTCCTCACCCCCTAAACTACTGGGCACTGGAGGCCAGGCCCCTCTCTTTACCATCCTTGTAACTCCAATGCCTAGCAGATTCCCAGTGCATATAATGGGCTCAGGAAAGGGGAGCTTGAATGTACCACTGTGACCGACCCCCTCACTCCTCCACTGGTGGGCACTGCTCATTGGTTTGCTGGCTAACTGCTGCGCCTTTATCAGGGATACCCAACATCCCAAGGGATAAACTAGGTCTTATCTGTAATTTATTAACAAATGTCCCCTTCGCAGATTTCCTGGGAGAAGAAAGATGAGAGTCCAAGACAGTCATTGGAGACACGCTGGTCACCATGAGACTCTCTTGCACTTTGTCCATGTCACTAGGATTGTATTAATTACATGCCCAGTTATCTTTCTACTTTTTATTTGGACTCACACACAGATATCTCAAAAGGATAGACTAACTCACTTAGTTATAGCAGCATCTCCCAAACTACATTAATTTATGCACCACTTTCATGATTCTTGCTGAGTCTACATGGTTAATAGAATAATTGTACAACTATTCTATTAACCATTCCCTTTAACTCATCTTTTATTCCTTAGCATCATGTTAAGCCAGAACAGTCATAAAATTACGTGATTGATATAACACATTTACATATATATGTCTACATACTGATAAATATCATAATTTAAATATTCTTCCAAGCACCACATAAAATCATCTTTCAGGCCAGCAGCAGTCTATCTAGCACACTTAGGGAAGCACTAGGTCGAAACACTGAGTCCAGTGCAAAACCATTTAGAAAGCACTTCTCTGGCAGCCAGTAGACTATGTCTGGTGCTGAAAACATTGAAACCAAACACAGCTGATAGCCTAGTGGGTAAAACCCAAGTAAACTGTAAACCACAAGTTCATTTGCTAAGTATAGGATAGAGGCAAGCACAAGGGTGCCTATTCCAACACCTCTTGGGCACCAATGCAAACCCTCCCATCCAGCTGTTGCTCCAGCTGCTTCTGCGGGGCCACTTCTGTGCAGGCCTCTACCAGCCGTGAGCAAGTGTAACCTCCAAGTAGCTCACCCAGAGCCCCTGTGAGTATACCTCACTTCCTCCCCCAGAACTTCTTCTGGCACAACAGCAGTAACTCACCAGCTTCTTACACACTTAACTCCTGAATAAAGGGGGAGTGTAACAGTGGATGAACACCCGGCTTCCTTTGCAGGTGAGCATTTCCGAGGCTCATTCCATAAGGCTCCTCAGCAGGTCTGGAGCCCCAGGCACCGTAGCTGTGGCCATGATAAAGCATCTGGATACAGTTCTATTCACCTAGTCCCTCACTCCTGCTCGCTGGGGTCACTTCCCCAACAATCTACATGCTCCTGTGCCTTTGCCTCAGGCCATGTTTTTGGTGGAATCCAGGCTGAGGAAGGGCCCTTCCCCATGTCAGGAGGTTAAGGAAGACTTCTTGGAAGAAATAACAGCTGGATAGACCTCAAAGCATGAGTGAGTGAGGCAGGTGAAGAAGTGGATGTGCAGAGGGCATTCCTGGCAGAAGCAGCAGCATGCACAAAGGCAAGGAGGCCTGAAAGTGCGTGCCCGGGAACAGCAGAGAGCCTGGTGTGGCTGAAATACACCTCCAGCATAGCACGAGGGACTGAGAATCACAAGAGCCTGGCGAGGCAGGCAAAGGCTGGCTCCCGAAAAGTTGCTCACCACAGCCAACTACCACCTCCACTCTGCTTCTTGGTCTGAAGTGGTAGCAGTGACACACACACACACACACACACACACATTCACTGACTCCAAGATGGGTCCAAAAATCCAATAATGAGCTTAGTCAGAAGTGAGGCACATTCCACTTGGAAATGACAATTCTATAGCAAATTGTCAAGAACTAAGAATTAGGTTTGGGATAAATGAGGTAGGGTCCTACAAGAGACAATTACCCTAAAGCTTTGGGTCAGTCAGGACCAGAAAAAAGAGGAAATTGGGGGCTGGCAGGAGAAAAGTAGGGAGCACCCTATTGTGAGCTGAAAGAGCTGCAGGAAGAAAGTCCCCCACCTGACACCCCCAATTTCTAGCAAAATCCCCAAAACACACAGCTGTAAGCTTTTCTCTCCTTGTCCCTGAGACAAGGCCCAGCTTAGGGTTCCCTTGCTGAGTTTCACCAAGAGAAGCGGTGAGTTCCTACTGGCATAGAATATAGAGTCGCCTGCCCACATGGGTGGTCTGTGATTCGAAAGGACTGGCATAAGGCAATATAAGAGTCTCCAGCATTGTTTATAAGCAAATAACTAAGAGCATTTTATTTTTACTGAGTGCTCAGCATGTACCAACCTTGTACTACATACTTTCAAGTAGTATCTCTTTCAAGAGCTTCCCCCAAATCACATGATAAATACTGTTGGCCTCATTTCCAGGAACCAGCCTAAGGTGACCATATTACACAGCACAGTGAAGTTTTTGAAAGAGCTCAGAATTTGGGCTCAGGTCATTCTCAATTTGACTCTGGTCTCCACCATTTCCTATTGAGACAAGGGGCTCACACTCAGGACTATTCGCTTTCAAGAGATGGAAACCAACTCAAAATAGTACAAGCTATTAAGGGTGACTGGCTCCCACAACTGGAAGGCGCAGGGGTGGGTCTTAGATATAAAACCACTGGGCCTGGGGACCAAACAACGTCAGAGTGCCTACCTTGGTCCTATTCTCTCTCTCTCTCTTTCTCTCTCTCGCTCTCTCCTTTCCTCTCTCTAAAAATCAATCAATTGATAAATACACACATATATATATATGTATTAAAAAAAGAACAATACCTATTGTTCAAGGTTATTGGGAGATAGTAAAACAATATTAAACACTTGGTACATAGAGGTATTCATCTATGGTAGTAATTTTTGTTATTACTGGTACTATTATTGTTTTCTGGTTGTTTTTGACACAGGGATCGGAATTTGAAGCCCATCCCAGATTCCCAGATGTCTAAAGCACTCCTGTCCCCAGGGTGGAGTCCCCTTGGCTCTGCAGCCAGACGCCTTGCACAACCCAGGCCCTGTGTGCCAAGGTTAAGCTGGTTCACCATCTGACGGCTGCAGAGCAGTGAGTGCCTCCCCGGCCCAGCAATGTCAATACTGCCTTCCTGACTCCGCCTATTGTATCTGGAGGAAAGTGGCCGAGCATTGTCTTCCAGCGCTCCCCCCAGGAAGCATGATATCACCCTCTAACAAAAGCGGGAAAGCTGACAGATCTACTGAGATGGGTGTGACCACCACACACACCTCACTGGGCAAGCCCTGGGCAAGGGTCTGTGACAAGCAGAGAGCAAACAGCAGCCACACACCATACCCCTCGACAGGCTGCCTGACGGGCTCCTTTGGCTCTTTTTTAAGTTTTCTCCCTCTGTGTTACACCCGTACCATGTTAGGCACGAAATCACCAGGTAGTGGGAATGCACTCCCTCTGGTCAACAAGTGTTGAAAAGAGTCGGGGCTCTGTCCATCTGGTAGGCCCACCCCACACTTGTCCCTGCAGCCTTTGGGAAGGAACACAGGGAGAAGGTAGTCAGATTCCTGAAGAGACAAAAGGCAGTAGAGGACATACACAAAAGCAGGCACTGTTCAGTCTAAAAACATTCTGTACATGTGAAGTGAGTTAGGAAGCTCTGGCTGGGTGGCTCAGTTGGCTGGAGTGTCATCCCATGCACCTGAAATAAAAAAAGGTTGAGGGTTTGATTCCCAGTCAGGGGACAGATGGGGGGCAACTGATCAATGTTTCTCCCTCACATCAATGTTTCTCTCTCTGTCTCCTTTCATCTCTCTCAAATCAATAAAAACATATCCTCAGATGAAGATCTTTAAAAAAAAAAAAAATAGTCTGGCCAGACTGGTGGGAATTGGGTTATCAGTTTTAAATTCCAGAAATAAGGGAGGCAACTTTAGACATTCCCTTTCCTGAAGGCTGGGAGTGATGCCAGCTGATCCTCTGACACCCCTTCCTGCTTGGGTTCCGAGGACTGTCATGCACCTGGCTCTTTGTAAGGCGACACACCTGCAGCCCGGTTCCCCCACACCAGGCCCCGAGGCTGTCACTCTGCTGCTCTCATCTTACTGTCCGCTTCTTAAAACTCTCCTTCCTTAGCTATCACGACCCCAGGCCTCTAAAATCCCAGGAGAGGAATCTGACTGGATTCGCTTCCCCTACCACCGCCCTGACTCCTTCTTCACTGAACCCTCAGCTCTCTCCTCCTCTCCCTTCCCTTAAAGCTTCAGATACATTAGTGCCCGTGGCTTCGCTTACCATAAACCAAAAATTTCTATGCCTCAATCCCTTGCCCAGTCCCCTTCTTCTGAGCATCAGACCAGAAAGACAAATTTTCCTAAATATTTCCCTTTAGCAGGAACCTCAAAGTCAACATGTGCAAAATAACCCCTTGCTCCACCTCAGCACACCCCCAACCGGTTCCTTCTGCCGCGTTTCACCACCGTTACCCAAACCAGAATCCTGGAGCAGTGTGGCTCTCCCCGCTCCTCTCAACCTCCAGAGGCAGTCAGCCACCAACCCCTAGAGCTTTACCTCCTAAACACTTTTTTTTTAATTGATTTCAGAGAGAGGAATGGAGGGGAGAAAGAGAGAAACATCAATGATGAGAGAGAGTCGCCCCCGGCTGGGGATGGAGCCTGCAACCCGGGCATGTGCCCTGACCGGGAATCGAACCTTGACCTCCTGGTTCATGGGTGGTCGCTCAACCACTGAACAACACCGTCCGGGCACCTCCTAAACACTTTCAGTCCCCCTCTTCATCCAGGCCATCTTACGTGAAAGGTTGGGAAGTCAAATTGGCCCAGGCCTACAGTCTCCGCCATGTCCATTCATCCTCTATGCTATCATCAGGGTGAATTTTCCAAGACATAAATCAGATGACAGGACAAACACAGTGCTAAATTTCAGCACGTACAGCATGAAGTATAAGCGACTTAGAATGGCCTGCAAAGCCCTTCCCAATCGGACCCCAATCTTAATTCTCCACCCCACCCCACATTCCAGCCTTACTCAACTTCCTGGAGCCTGCCCTCTCGTACCCTGCTCCCTCCAAAGGAAAGGTCTTTCTTCCTTTTTTATCTTCTTAGTTTTAAACTCATTTGTCTATAAGTAACTCATAACTACAACTGGCCATAATTTTTGTCAGTATCCCCTATTCCTAGGAGTTCTTGCAAAGTGAGAAAAATTAATGGTATTCATATTAAATTTAGCAATTAATGAAGCTGACATTGTGTTTTTAGACATTTATGTCTAGATTTTAAAGTTTCATTTTTTTAATTGGAGCCAATAAAAATTTTTGTAGCTTTAGAAAAGCTAGATTTTGTACATATCCCTATTATATCATTTATTATGACATCATATAATTCATCTGCCTATATTCATCTTTTCTACTAAAATGTGGGTTTAGCAAGGGGAAAGAAAGATTCATCCTTTTTGCATTCCTGGTATCCAGTACAGTACTTGGCACAAAGTCAGTCAGGGGTGTGGAACCTTTTTTCTGCCAAGGGCCATTTGGATATTTGTTACATCACTCTCGGGCCATACAAACCATCAACTTAAAAGTTAGCTATGAAAAAACCTTGTAGATTTATTGAATTTTGAGTCCCGCCTGCAGTTGCCTTGGCAGGGCCAGAACAAATGATTTCGCAGGCTGCATATGGGCCATGGGCCAGACATTCTCCACCCCTGAAGTAAGTCCTCAATATGTCTTCATTAACTGAAAGAATAGGTGAGTGAATGAATGAATGAATGAATGGGCAGGCAGTAACTCAATAAATGTCTATTGAATAGAAAATATGTATATCTTATAGGTAGTATTCAACAGTTGTACAATACCTAACATTAGGTAAATCCCTGGTTAAGCCCATTTTCATGAGTATATCTTTTATGTTTCATACCTAAGGGGAAAAAAGGATTTTCTTTTGACCTTTTTTACATCAAGTATTTAACATAAGGCAACCTTTTAAGATATGAGGGAATACTATTTGCAATGTATATGAAATTGATTATTGTTTTTGTTATTATTATTGTTATTATTTTAGTGTGGCTAAAACCCGTTCTAGAACATCCCCTTTCTTTCGGGTCTGCTGTGCCATACCAAGTGTCTCACTGTGGCATATTAAACTCCACTCAATAAAGATGACTGAACATCAAACACATGCACTATAAAGAATAAAAGAGAAATGATATCTGTTGTCAAAGCTGTTAGAGTCTGATTCGGCTAAATCTATGTGCCCAAAGCTCAAAGATACAGCCTGTGTGGTGAGGGAACTCAGAATTAGGAGAACATCATGAGGAAAAGTTGGCCTAGGCAGGTTGAGTTGAATTGTGTTTGCAGGGTGGGCACGCAGGATGCCATTTCCAAATGGATGGCACGGCATGAACCAGAACCAAGAGGAAAAATGCACGTATTGTGGAGATGGGCCTGTTTGAGGTAGAAGGGTCATGGAAAAGACACACGGATAGGGGAGGAAAAGCTTTGGATAGAAGGCCAAGGGTTCTGGCTTGTCAACTGGGCAGTGACCAGCACAACATTTGAGGGACTAGATTTTGTTGAGGTCTTTTAGGAGGAAACTGCTTCTATGAGAAGTAACTCCCTATGCCTTGGAAAAGACTAGATCAGTCTTGAAGTAGCGTCAGCTTCACAGAAACACTTCTCTTTTGATTCTGCTAACTTCATTTATTAAGTGAGCTCTTACTGGCTAAACACCTTACATGCATTATCACACCTGATGCTTATAATGACTTTGGGAAATAGATATTCTCATCCATAAAAGATGAGAAAGCTGTGACTTAGAGAAGTCAAATAACTTGCTCATGGTCACCCAATTTGGGCTTAACCCTAGGTCTGTGACTCTACTATCCATTCTCGACTCCTCCTGCATTCTTGATTAGCTCTATCTAGTCCCATAGAGCAGTGGCTTCAAAAGACTCATCATAGCACATGTTCATGTTCCTTTTTTTTTCCTCTTTTTCTTCTCAAAAGGCACGTTGAGTTAAAATGCAGTGTCAAGTGACTACATTTGAGTCCACATCCAGGACACATACCCCGTTTGGTTCAATTGGGCAAAGATCCTGGTGGCTTTTCTGAACCCTATCCACCTGCTAAGTGATCAGTGAGGAGCTACAGACAGATGGTAAAATGAAAAGAATGTGAAAGGCAGTGTAGTAACCACCCCACTCTACCCCCTCTTTTCACATTCCTAATAGATGATCAGCCAGCCTACGCCTGAACACTCTCCAGCATGTAGCTCACTCCTCAGGGATGTTAATAGAATTTTTAGAAAGTTTTCATCAGTAAAGTGAAACTCAGTCTTGGTGCAACTCTCTCCATCCCCGGATCCTAGACCTGGCAAAACACAATGTTGATCTACAATGTTGTCAATATGGAAACCCTTAAGATCACTGCTGCTCATCTCTTCTTCCTGGCTAAATATTCCCATATGACATGGTTTTTAAAGCACTTACCTTCTTGCTTGCCTACTATGTTTGCTGTCAAAATGCTCAGTGTCTTCAGTGTTTAATAGATATGCTTCAAGCAGTAGAGTGAAGTGATGAATCCTTTTAAATTGGACCCTATATTTCTACTAACGCAAACTGTTACAGCTTATGTATTACCTTTTTAGCAAGCAGAGAAGGTGCTGGTTCCTATGAATTTTGCATATCACCAAAAGTTTGTGATACTTTGTGAAGCTAGAAGTTTTAACAAACAAGTCTCTCTCACATTGAACATACATAATTTGTTTATTAAACCCAACTGCATAACTTGACATTCATCTATTTTGAAATGGTATCTTTGTGGATTAGTTCACCCTTCTGGCCTAGAGAAATCTATCTGAATCCTGATTCTGTGCTTTAACCAATAATTCATCTACAGGGAATAAGCAGGTGATATGATCACACACACACACACCAATACACACACACATACATACACACACATGCACACACACACATCTTTTTAGGGGTAGGGCCCCAGGAGACAAATTGATAATGTCAGAAAACTTTGGAGCCCACCCATCTGAATGCCCTAGAGGACATAGCATAGTCTGAGGTGGACTTGGAAGCATCTTTTCCTTCTGGAAAGATGTCTTAGAAGAACTAGGCTCTTTCAGGAAGCTCTCCCAGGGTAGGGCTGAAAAGGAAATGCCGAGACCTCCCAACAAAGACAATGCTTAGGAGGGGGCATTTGTGAAGGAAGCACAACTCCTCCCTCAGAAAGTAATTCCCAGGTGTGTCTCTGGTCCCAGCCTCAGACCCCCACCCTGGATGACTCAGACTTGGTAACTAGCCTACAAGACCAGCCCCAAGGAGGCAGTTCCCTCGCCTTACCCAGGCATGCCTCATCTTGTTACACTTCACTTTACTGTGCTTCACAGATGTGGCGATTTTACAAATCGAAGGCAAGACCCTCCACCAGAGAAAAGATTATGACTCGCTTTCTTGCAATACATTATCACGGTGGTCTGGTGAGCCCACCATCTCTCCAAGGTATGCCTATAACTGAATTTTCTCTGCCACTCCAGACAAGATATCCACTGTCTCTGAATCCAGGTTGTTATTTAAAATGTCAGATGAGACAGAAAAGAGGTATGAAGGCTCGCTACCAGCGACTTCCCATTGGATCAGTGTTGATCACATAGGACATATTATGATCAAGCAGAGGAGTGATTTTGTTTTTCTGTGTATATACAACTCTTTACAGAAACCAGGCTTGGTTTGGTGAGGATGGGGGAGTAGGGAAAAGTTGGTATGTTTATTAGAACTTGTTTGAAAACTGAAATTGGCCATGATTCTCAATTGGGAGGGAAATGTATCAGAATCTAGGTTTGAGGGAAGTCTTCTAAAACTTACACACCTCTTCCAAACCACATGTGGGTAAGCATCTGCTACCAGAGCAACTTCATTGAGGTAAATATGACATCATTTTTTCAGTGCTATTTGTTCAGGAAAAAAAATGAATAAGAACTCACTGGACTAGAGAGATAAACCCATAAGCCCCTTGCTCCATGACTGTCGTCCACCAGTGAAGCTTGGTTTAAAGAATGGGCTTCTATGCCTGTAGATTCTTATTATAAACCCAAGCCTTGGGTATTCATGTTCATCGAGGCACAGGCTGGGAATGTAAGTTAGGATTCAACACAACATACCTACCCCAGAAGCCAGCCTTGCTAGCATCACGCTCCCTTTTCAACAAGAGCTTGAAACCCTTCTGTTTGTGCCTCTCCCTGCTGACATCTGTGCTGTTTTCAGGGAACTAAGGTCTAGACATGGAGCCACTCTTGTGGCCACATAACTCTGATTTTATGACAGCCTTTCTAAGCCTATATTGCCATACATAGTCGCTTTAGGGAAAAAAAGTAAATTAAAACAATTGTGTGTGTGTGTGTTTTAACCTAAAAAGTAGCTCAGAGCAACTGTAGACTCCTCAGCTTTGATTACTATAATCCCTGGTGTAGAATCAGTTCTAGATTTCACATCACTGATACATATGCTACACAGAGAAATAGCAAGCCAAAATGAAATTATGATAGTTATTTGGTGTAAAGGTGCATATTATTAGAAAAAACAACAACATTGTTTCTATATTAATATGAGCAGTTTCTATGTAAGTACTGATACCATCTCAGATAATCTTCCATTATCAATAATTTATATTACACGTTCTTAGTTAAAAATATTATCAAAGCCTCAATATAATTGGTTGTTAGAAGCAAACTGAAGAGCTTTAACCAAACGACTTTATATGCAATTCCGGTATATTACTGGGTTAAGTTTTTGAATATTTAAGATTTCAAACACACAGAAAAATTTTAAAAAATAACATAACAGGCTTTTATGTATATTTGGATCAAATTCCATTAGTGTAATATAACCTGCACCATTAAGTCAGTAAGTTTCCTCCAATTCATTTCCAGTATCACTTCTATTTTCATTACAATAACTAGAAGGCTTTCTAACTAAAGGGGAGAGACCAATGGTGATTACAGTTGTGATTCATTAGCACTTCAGGTTCGATACCACTTTCAGTCAGTGCCCATAGGACGAGTGCACCACAGAGCAGCCACAATTGAGAATCTAAACAAGGCATTAAATCTAAAAACACTGGGCCAACCATTCCTGAAATCCACAACAGGTTTCGATACTCTCCCCTGCCCAGTGAGCTGGGTAAGTACCTAAACTTTCATTTCATTGGGCCAATAAAGATTTGATGCCAAATATTTTAGACAAAACAAAAATTATATAGCCTTAAACTCCTTGACCCCAACTATAAGAAAAAACAAGAAACCTATTTTGACTAATTTGACTGCTTTGAATAAAATAGGATGCGGCTATGAAATCTGCAGAAAAGCATTTTTGTTCTCATTTAAAAATGACAAATGTGTTCCCTGCCATTAGTGGGTCCCATAATTCTCAGCATGAATGTCATTGTTTAAAAAATTACCGAAGACTTTCTTTGAAGGAGATAAAACCGGGTTTCTTGTTTTTTTTTTAAATTAAGGAAACAATCCCTAATGAGGAACAGTAAGATAATGCACCAAGGAAACAAGCCTCTTGAAATAAAGTGAACTTATCAATCCTCGTGGAGTCTGGGGCAGCCCAGGGGGCAATCACGCTAAAGAGAAACTCAGGAAAAATCAGCTCCTGCCCCAGGGACTGTGCATTTCAGTCCTCACACGTATTAAATGGAGTGTTACATACTAAATAGAGAAACCGTGCCCATGCCGCAGCTGCTTCTTGTTAACCAGCCCTAAGAAATAGTGAGAGAGCCCAGAATGGGTTTAAAAAAAAAACAAAAAAAACTAAATAAAATAAAGCCAAATCTTACCAGAAAGGAGCAAGCTGACTCCACAGAGAACTAAGCCGGCTAAAGAGTCCATGCTTCCCCAAATCTCTCCATCCAGTTTCCGCAGATGTGCATGAGGGCCCCAGGATCCTTTCAAGCACCCCGAGGTTTGTGACTTTCCATTCTCACGTTCTCCTGGGGTCTTGTTTACAAGGCAGAGGCAAGAAGGAACAGTCCAGAAGCAGGCTGTAACAGTCTCATTTCTGTCTCTGAGCGCAGGGAGTTTTAAGTTCCTTTTTCCTGTTTCCTTTGTAGATTAGGATGGGAAAGGCTGTATCTTAAAGGCATTTGGTATCAGCAGGGCTGGGGGCACCGCAAACCCTCTACATCTTGCAATTCATCAAAACACTTATCTATCGCTGCTGCTTCTGCTGCTTTGGCTGCTGCTGGAGGGGTGGAGGAATTTTTGTTGGAAGTGTGGGTCCTGGTCAGCATTTTCCCAAACAATAGGGGTATCCTCTCATGGGCGGGAGACAGAACAGCAAGCCCTCCACCTATGTGTGGTATGCGATGAAGGAAGAGCGGCCCGCCTCGGCCTCCTGACAGCTCTCCCGGGCCCACTCGGGATCCCGGGCAGAGGGGGCTTCTGGGCGTGCGGAGCAGTTTGTGCTTTTGTTTCCTCGTTTTAGCCCACGTGGTTTGAATTGGGAAAAGACGTTTTCGTGATGAGAGAACACAACCCGCGAGGCAGTTAATCTGGCTAATTACCGGTGAGGTCAATGTCAGTGTGGCCACGGAGACCAGAGTCCAAAATTGTTAGCCTGTTTTCTTTCACACAGATGATTTATTTGTTGGGCAAGAGCCCAAAGATATCCGTGCAACTAGCTATGGCTTTCATTGTTATTACTAATTCATCTGAAGGTGATCTAATTTCTTCAAGAACTTGGCGGAGGAGAATTTTAGTAATGAGAGGGATTTTGTGGTTGTTGGCCAGTGGCATGTCAGGAAAAAAATTACATACAAAATTTTAAAAATAACCTGTGTAAAAAACAAACATTATAAGTGATCAGATCGGGATATAAATATTATTATTCATCAGAGCAGAGAGAGTACGTAGGCCAAAAGGAAAAATAGCCATTGGAGTAACCATCGCTAAAATGAGATCAGAGATCCTTAATTTTTCCAGATAATAATTTCTCCCTAACGTGAACTGTGACTTTAGAGAGGTAATGCTGCTCTTCACCCTGTCTTCAAGCGTGAGGAAAATAACTGTCTGCTCCTTTCCCACTCACCACAGGGAAAGGCAGATGTTGCTAGTCTTGCCTAATTTCTGTGCCAGGTTTCATCACGTCAGCAATGATCTTGAGAACCAATTGATGCCTCCCATCTGCTGGGGTAGAAGGCTCAGGCTCTGTTTGAAGCAGAGCTGGGTTCAAATGCTGGCTCAGCCACACGTGTGGCCTGAGACAAGATACTTAGTCTCTTTGAGTCTCAGTTAGCAGGTATAAAATGGCAATAATATCTTATTTGTGGGGGTTTTGGGAGGGTTAAATGAGAGTTAAAAATGCATACAAATACCTGGCACTGGGCCTAATTCACAGAATTCATTTTCTTTAGTCTTTCCAGTTTGTTTCTGATTTCAGTCCCAGGAGCTGCTGCCAGAAAGCCAGTCTCTAATCCCAGAAATGGCTTTACGTTTGTCGGTGTAAACAACCGGCCTAGGAGTCGGAGACTCTGGGTTCTAGGCCCAGCTCTGCCATGATCCTCCTGCCTGTGTGAGGCCTTTGGACAAGTCATTTGCCATCTCTAGGCCTCAGTTACTCAACTGTAACATGAAGGATTTAGACTGGATATGATTAATTTCCCTTCTGATTGTAACACCTCACAAGTCTGAATGACTAAGTCGTCCCACTCTCAGCACCCCCACGTTGATTCCTAGGTCCTTCCACCTGGGCAATTCAGGGAAGAGGCTAGCTTTGTACCTGTCACTGGGAGGGTCACAAATGTGCTTTATTTTAAGAACATGGTGGCTGAGGCCAACTGAGTTGTACTGGCCCCAGGCCCTAAGGAGCAGCAACGAAAGGCCTTGGAAATGACCAGACTCCCGGGTAGCTGCCTCCCTGGGCACAGCTTCCTCTGTTTGTGCTTGATGTCCAACGAGGAAATCATCCTGGCTCCCGCTCCCCCCTGCTGGCTGGTTCTGTGGGCTGGAGATGCTTCCTCTTCTGGGCTGTCTCCCTCTGTTATCCTTCCCCCATCACCCAGGAAGATCTACCCTTACTCGAAATTGTTAGTCAAGTTCTTTCTCTCTCCCTTACCCAGGATGACTCCGTTTCATTCCTCTCTCTGTAATTCAGAAATTTTGCCCAGTTTATATCTCCAGTATTCAAAAGAGCTATGTAGTTTTATCTCATCCGTTTAATCCTTTCCACTATTATCCAGAATATTGACTCCACGTAATAAATACTGCTGGATTTCCTGAGCCTGTGATTATGCAGCTGATCAAAAGGCAGGGCAACCTTCCTCTGGGACATCTGCATCTTTAGCACGTAATTTTCAAGAGTCAAGTGTAGACAAAAGTGCCCAGACTTGCTCTGCTCCAGCTTTCTGCCCCATGGATGTAAGAACATGGAGAACCAGCCAAGGAACAATAATATGAGCTTCATGCACTGTGGGGCCAACAGGGCAGCAGAGCTGACTGGCAACAGACTGGGCAGTTGCAAAAGTGGATGGCATGCCAGAGTTTCCAAGGGAAGGGAGAGGCTACATCCACGTCTGTTAGGACTTTTCCCCAATACATCGCATGTTAAGGAAACACCACATACTTGGTTGGACATGACCACAGCCCTTCTCTAGAAAGCTGGCTGCGGCCATCACTGGGGCATCTGCATTCCCTAGACAGCCGTGTTGGGGTCCAGCTGGATGAGCTCTCTACCCGCCGCTGCTCCAGCCACCTTGGAAGGTTGCAACGGACTCCCCCTCCTTGCCTGATTAACTCCCAGTTATCGTTTCCCTCTCAGTCTAAGAAATGTCTTCCCTGACTCACATCAGCCCTGCCCTGTTGTTCTCTTGCACGCCCTGTTCTTTTATTCCGCTGTACTAATCACAAGTGGTAATCATATAACTTTATCTTTCTATGTCTCTTTCCCCTACTTGACTGCAGTCTTCAAGAGGTAGGGACCATGTCTAATTTATTCATCACTGAATTCCCAGACCTGAGCATAGTATCTGGAACATAGTCTTAAATGAATACTTAATAAACTAATAAATAAACATGCTCCCATTGTTACTCATATACTCATATCTAGAATAGTTTCTGGAGACAGGCAAACCCAAACTACATGTTATAGCTGTATGGCCTGGGCAACTTAATTCACATTGTGAACCTCAAATTCTTCATCTTTGAAATGTGAAAAAATAGTACCTAATTAGTGAGATAATATGTGTACAATATCTGGCACAAGTGAGTATTAGATGAAAGCTCTCTAGATGTTCCTGCCCAGTCATGACCACCACCTCCATTCCTGAACTGTTACATAGAGCAATTTTCAGTGAGGAAACGAGGTCTCACACGAGATAAAGAACTGGACCAGCTGTGCATTAGAACCCTGGTTTTTCTGCCTCTAATGTTTATAAGTTTAATATATGGCTCTCTTTTCATAGTTCACCTTTGGATCACATTGTGCAGAAAAGTAAATAAAGGGAAGTATAGGAAACATCAGAAACACCAACAGGGTGTACCCAGACCTTAGGAAAGTATTTGAAATGAATCTTTGACAGGTAATGGAAAAGTGTGATGACACTGAGAAATGCCAGCAGTTCTCATTGTGCTTCCAAAATAGTAATAACTACTATCGCGATCTGTGGTCCCTCCACTGCCTTGCGCCAGGGAAATCAAAGGGGCTTCCTCACGACTCAGGCTTACTCACTTCAGTCTGATGTATCTGGACACACTGAGACCAGAACAAAAAAGAGCCAAATTAAACCAACAAACAAGCACACAAAACAAACAAGGCATTGGCCTGATACTTCATCTTTTTCTCTGCCTTCTGCACTTTATATATGAAAACAATCTATAAAAAAACATTTTTGAGACAGATTGATAAAATTATCAATGGATAAGAAAATAATGTTTGCGAAGAGATGTGGAAAATAACTTGCACAACGTTGTTATGATTGGTTTCATATGTCTGGAGGTCAGTATCACAAATAATGTAAATCTTAGATGTATATCCTCTGGCCCAGAAAATCCACTTTGATGTTATACCCCAATGCAAAATCAAAGATGTGCCCCCCAATTTATGGAAGCATTGTTGATAATAGTCAAAACCTGGAAATAATGTAAATAGCCAACAAAATGAATTATTTCTATAAATCATGGCACACAATGAAATACCAGACAAATGGCAAAATGTTATGGTGGAAGCATATGGACATGGAAAGATGTAAAAAGGTGTTTATGGTATATTGTTGACTGAAAAAAATGCAGTTTGAATAGTGTGAAATTTATACACACACACACAACAAATATACACCAAAATGTTAAAAGTTATTATTTCTGGATTGTTGGAAAACTAATTTTATATTCTTCTTTATAATTTTCTAAAATTTCAACATTTGAAAACATGATGAGCATGTATGTACAAATTAAGAAGATTGGGGGGAAATTCTTGAGGCAACAGGATGTACCTTAAAACCCCATTGGCAATAAGTAACAGAATCCAAGAGACCTCAGCCTCCAGGAGGTGAGGCAGGCAGCTTGGGGTGTCGACTTCCCACCACGCCCGTGGCCCTGGCATCCTGCCTTTTGCAGGGCCGTGGGCACTGAACCACCAGAGCCACCACATCTGGCTTCTCAAGGGCTTTCAGGAGCTTTTTTGTGAACTGCTGTGCTTAACCGAGGCCAGCAGAAAAGGCAGGGTCATCAGCGAGTAAGTGTTGGCCTTCCGCCAGGACATCACAGCTGAAATGGCAACACCCACTCTGGTTGGAGTGGGGCAGATGGCCATGGAAAACGCCTGACCCCCTCGGAACCCCATTGACTCGAAACCTTTGTTTTTAGCGCCTGAATGGCAAGCACTGTGCTAGTAGCTGTGGGAAGAGATGCAGCTGCAGAAGATGTGGTCTCTGCTTTCAAAGGTCGCAATAACACAAGCCTCGGGTGTCAACAGTGCGTCAGAGCAGGAGAGGGTAAGGATGAGCTCCGGCGCCGCGTGGGCAGACACCAAAGGGCGGCACTGGAGTCCAAGTTCTAGCACTTTGCTGTGGTGTCCTTTAGGCCCCGAGGCACCGCTTCTCATGCCTTTTTTCTTTCTCCTCGGCACCTGCGGCGTCTTTCCAGACAGACTGACCGTAGGCCCCGTGAGGCAGGGACTGTGCTTTATCTCAGGTGGTCATCTGCTGGTCTAACGGCTTAACAGGAAGAGTAACTAGCTTGCCCCCAAATCACTAGGAGACCAATTTGCAGGCAGAATAGACTGGGCATATTTTCACTCCATCCCCCAAAGAGACCTTCAAAAAAGGTAAAAATAACAAAAAAGAAAAAGAAATTCCTGTTCATCTTTCAAAATACAATTCGAATGTCACTTATCCCTGAAAACTTCTCTCAGTGGGTAGCTCTCCACGCCAGCAAACCAGCCCATAACTCAGCAGCTTAAGACAAGAAACAATCAGGTAGCTCGAGATGGTGGGGGGGCCGCGCAGGCTCACCTGGGCGGTTCTGATCTCACCTGGGCGGTTCCGATCTCACCTGGGCGGTTCCGATCTCACCTGGGTGGTTCCCATCTCACGTGGCCTCCCTCGTGTCTGCTGTCACATGTCAGTCCTTACGGAGTCCAGCCTCAGGAGCTGGCTCTGTGCGGAAACAGCCGAGGGAGCCACAGACCTCTTCTCCTCTGGCGAGCTGGCCTGGCTCGTCAGCATGGCAGCCTCAGGTTTCCAGGAGAGTGACTGGAAATAGGCAAGTTCTCTTGAGGCTGTTAAGTTAAACAAGGAGGCCCTTAGCCTCCAGCAGCCCTAATGCCCTGGCAGCCTAGTAACCAAACCAGATCTAAGCCTGCAAGTGACTCAAGGTTAGGAAATCAAAACACTAAGACCCACCGATCACAAACAGCCAGGTAGGCTTTCAAGCTACAGCCAATCGATTGCCTTACTTGGCTTTCACCTGTTCTCTATAAAGGTCTTTCCCCAGGTCCTGCGGGTGGAGTAATCCCAATCGTTTTCAGGTTGGTGCTGATTGCAACTGATTTTTGCTCAAAGAAACTCAGCATTTTTAATATGTCTTAGTGTAAGTTTTAACAAGGCCTGAGCTTAGAATTGGCACATCACCACTTCTGCCACATTCCAGTCGCCAAGGCAAGGCACATGGCTCAGACCAGACCTATAAGGTAGAAATGTACACTTCACTTTAAAAAAAATTATTTTAATATATTTATATGATGGTTGTAGAAAAGTATAAAATTAAGGTCATTTTCATTGGAAAAGACTAAGTCAAAAATAAAAATGCTACAACCTTTAAGCCTTCATATTTTTCATTGATTAAAGAAGCTATTAATAATGTCAATTTTATAGTAGCAATAACCTACTGAGTGAAAGGGTTCTAGGATGGAAATGACAGAAAATTAAATGAGTTTCCTTGGTATTTGATTTAAACTGACACAACATTGTTGACAAGGAAAGCTTTATAATTTTAGACTTCACCTTTTGATGCAAAGAGTTACAAAGTCATAATGCAAACAGCAAGAATTTTAAAAAAATAAAGGTTTTTGGTCATTTTATAAAAAGATTTATTGAGATATAATTTATATTCAGTAAAATTATAAAGCACCTATCATAAAGTTTACCATCTTAACCATTTTTAAGTGTACATTTCAGTAGTGTTAATTATATCACATTGTTGTGCAGAAGATCTCCAGAATTTTTTCATCTCCCAAACCTGAAATTCTATACTGATTGAGCAACAGCTTGTTACCCTTCCTCTCAGCTTCTGGCAACCGTAATTCTACTTTATGTTTCTATGAGTTTGACTATTTTAGATACTTCAGATAAGTGAAATCATACAGCATACAGTATTTGTCTTTTTGTGACTGGCTGATTTTACTTAGCATAATGTCCTTAAGGTTCATCCATGTTGTAGCCTGTAACAGAATGCCATCCTTTTTGAAGGCCACATAATATTCTGTTGTGTGCATACACCACATTTCTTTGTACATTCATCAGCTGATGGGCTTTTGGGTTGCTTCCTCCTCTTGGCTACTGAAAATAAAACTGCAGTAAGCATGGGCATGCAAATATCTCTTTGAGATCGCGCTTTCAATTACACACACACACACACACACACACACACATACACACATAGATCCAGAACTGAGATTGCTGGGGGATAATTCTATTTTTAGTTATCTGAGGAAACTCCATACTGTTTACATAGCAGCTGCACCATTTTATATTCCCATCAATAGTGCACAAGGTTTAAATTTCCCCACATCCACACCAAACTTCTTTTTTTCTTTTTTTTTTAATAGTGGCCACCCTAATGGGGGCGAAGTGAAAATGCATCCCTTTTAAGTGTACAGTCCTATGAGTTTTGACAAATGCAAACCTTTGTATGAACATCACTCCAATCATCACAATTTCCATCGCCCCCAGAGTCCCCTTGGGCCCCACTGCAGTAAATCTCCTCCCCTAACCAACAGCTCCAGGCAATCGCTGATATGTTTCTATTCCTATTGTTTTGACTTTTTAAAAATGTCATATAAAGTAGTTATATATTGTATAGTGTTTTGAATCTGGGTTCTTTCATTTAACATAATTCACTTTAAAAATTCTTGTTTTTGCATATATGAGTCAGTTTCTCTTTGTGTCTCGTGCTTAAACAGGCAGCCAAAACAACCAGGTATTAGAGGAAGACGTTAATGTAAAGACAGAGGTCTACAAGAACAGCCAGAAAAAAAGCAACCTGGAGGAAATAGAGACCACTAAGGAAGAAGGAACTGTCACAACAGAAATGACTAATTTTAATATCAGGAATATGTGAGAAGATACTGCAAGCATGAAATAAGAACAGGATGGTACTTTTAAGATATTTCAGATACATCCAAACAATGGAACAGTAACAGAGGATGAGCTATCAAGCTCTGCATAGATACTGATGAATCTCAAATGCACATTAATAAGTGAAAAACACCAGTCTTAAAAGGCTACATACCGTATGATTCCAATTATATGACATTCTGGAAAAGACAAAACTACACAGACAGTGGAAAGATCGGTGGTGTCCAGAGGTCTGAAGGGAGTGTTGAGTAGATGGAGCACAGGGGATTCTTAGGGCAGTAAAACTATTCAGTGTGACACTGTAATGGTACATCTATGACATTATGCATTTATTTGTCAAACCCATGGAACTTTACGGTATAAAGAGTAAACCTTAATGCATGCAAATTTTTCAAAAATTATTTAGCTCTTCTGCCGTGGCTCAGTGATTAAGTATTGACCTAGGATCCAGGAGATGGCAGTTCGATTCCCGGTCAGGGCACATGCCCTGGTTGCGGGCTCGATCCCCAGCAGGGGGTGTGCAGGAGGCAGCTGATCAATGATTCTCTCATCACTGATGTTTCTATCTCTCTCCCTCTCCCTTCCTCTCTGTGAAATCAATAAAGACATATTTTTAAAAAAATTCTTTAGAAGGCCAGGGTGATATCAGGATATAATACAAAATGTGACAGAAGAATCATATATTTGTAATACAAATGTATCAGACAAGCTCTCTGATGGGGGAAAAGAAGGAACCTACGTATTGTTTTTAATCCCAGTATTCCAAGCATTTGGATCATGAGAGTCTGTTAATGTTACTAAAGTTAGAAAACTTTTTCAACTGATACCTCCCATTAGAACCTACAATACTCTAATATAGATGGCAGGGCTAGTTACAATATGTTTCCTGCGACAAAGGAAGAAATTCGCTTTCTTGATAGGACATCTTAATTTTTTGAGAACAAGTTAAACATTCCTATTATTTATTTATTTATTTATTTATTTATTTATTTATTTATTAAATGTATCTTTATTGGTTTCAGAGAGAGGAAGGGAGAGAGAGAGAGAAACCTCAATGATGAGAGAGTCATTGATCGGCTGCCCCCTGCATGCTCCCTACTGGGGATCGAGCCTGAAACCCGGGCATGTGCCCTGACATCAAACCCTAATTTGGATCGTAGGTCGATGCTCAACTGCTGAGCCACGCCTGGCCAGGCAACAGTCCTTTTATTTTAATTTTTTAAAAAATGCCTGTTTACAAAACAGAAAGAAAACAGACATTTATGTTAAAACATAGCCGGACACATATGTTATCTTAGTCTCCCACAACTTTGACAGAGGAATTTCCATTCCCATTTTACCAAGAAACTTCCCATCAATAAAGGCCTAGATCACAGAGTATGTGGTAGATTTTCAATGAATATTTACAGTAAACAAATAAAAGAACAAATAATTTAAGCATGAGTCATGCATGTAAAACAAGCCGTGTATTTATTATACAGTACATTGCTGAGGGTAGAAATACATAACAAATTTAAGTAATGTTTACTAACAAAGTTCAATGGTCACTGAAATTTTCAGGAAAGGCTTCAGAGAGAGGATGAGAGTTGAGGGGGGCTTTTAAGTGTGGATAGAATATAGATAAATGGACAGAGGCAGGAGGACATTTCAGGGGGAGCAGCTAGAGGCAGTCACTCAGGCCAGCAAAAGCCTGGCTGTGTAGTCAAGTGGATTGAAGCACTTTCCTAGGAGCCTTTCAACTCTGATTTTTTTAAACCGCAATATATACAGGCTCTGCAATCTATGTCTATTAATTTTATGGCTCTCTTAAAGCTAATATCTTCAATAAAATAACAAACACCGAAAGATCATCAGCTATATCGTTAAGTTAAAGAATGTAAGAACAAGGAGATTTTGATGCAGGTAAGTTGTTAAAATTTTCCAGGACAACTGGTCGAGTTGAGTTATGAACAGAGACGTCTCTGGTGTTTGAGTTTTATAGTCTTTCTACATATGCGATTTGGTTCCTCCAATGAGGAAGTAACATCTGGATTGTTTACATTACATAGTATTTACTGAACAGTTAATTCAGTGGGGTATCCCCATTCTGATATCTCTTAGAAATACAGAAGGGATAACAGAACACAAAATATAAATAGGTCACAACTAACAGGCTCCATCGTACAGAAAGAGTTAAAAGCAGAGGAATGGGTTAGGGGGGAAATGGCTCTGTTTGGTTTGTGTTGAATTTGAGTTGCTGCTAGATATGCTGTGGATGGCCAGGGTTCCCTTTGCAAAAAATTCTCAAAATTATGGGAAGGACCACTTGGAATTTTGGCAGCTCTTGGACAACTGTTTGTATGTATGTTTGCTCATTCTGATCCCAAAGATTCTATTTCTCTCCAGTTATGCGACCAAGTTGTGAATCGTCCCTTTGACAGCTGGGTATTAGGTATGTGCGTTTCCTTGCCTCCAGAGTTTAAAGTACCCTCTAATCATTACCCCTTTGAAGATTTAGACTTAAAAGAAGAGATATGGTACTTCTTAGTTACTCCCACACTGGGAGATGTGCCTGGTCTGTACCTTCACCCCCTTCTCCTCAGTTCAGTGCAAACCTGATAAAGACCAGGCTCAGCAATTTGGACAAACCTAGCGCTCATGAAGAAAGGCAATCTCAATGTTACTGCAAAAGACTATTATATCCTACCCCTGACTTCTCCCGGCAATTCAGGAAGATCCCTCTCACTTTCCACGAACACATTACCCACTTAACGTGAGTTAGTTATATATTTTATAAAAAATTAACTTGAGCCTGTTTAGCTTTAAAAAGATGACAAATTTTTCAGTAAAGTATATATAAAATTTTCCAGAATGCTCTTATCTTAAGCAGAGTAATTGTGATCCAAGAAGAAAATAAAATTGATAAGAAATCAAGGTACTATTCTCATTACCTAAGTTTCTCAATGTGTTGAGAAAGCAAGCTAATAAGAATACCCAGACAAATTTATGTTCAAAAAATATATTTTCATGGTCAATTAAACATATTTATAGGAGAGTTTGAATTAGTCTTGAAATAATTTCAAACCCATCACGGTTTGGTATATGGGACGACACTCCAACCAACTAAGCCACGGGCCAGGGCATGGCAGGTCCTTTATAATTACCTCACTTGGTCATGAGTTAATCAGGCTCTTTTTCTGTTGACCTGTAGAAAAGAGGCAATATAGCTTTAAGTGTTTACATTCTGAACGGTTTCCTTTTAGCCAATTTTTATCTTTCTAGTATATATTTAAGTAAATGAACGGTTAAGTAAGTCCATCTTTCTTAGTACATATTTACTGTGTATAGAATTCTTATTTCCTTAGGGAAATTACTAGTGGAGAAATTTTAAAAATGTAAACTAGCCTCTATTAGTTTTCTTCCTATTAACATAAATGATCTGATAAATTTGTTTTCTGTGAAGTTTTTTTTTTTTATTCCTATATGTAAATTACGATATTTTGCTCCCTAGAAAGACTTGCTGTGAACTTGGAGACTTGAGCAATTAATTCTGCGACTTGCACTTGCTGAAGGACTTGAGAGCATCGTCTGCACCGCCAAGCAGCGCCTGCCCCCCCCCCCCTTGCCTCCCGCTCCTTCCCGCAGACCGTCGGTGGGAAACGCTTCGCACACCACCGAGCAGCCCAGACAGCGAAGCCAAAGACACTGCAAGAAGCAGCGCGTGAGGGCCGCAGGCCGCGCACCAGGCCGCGCAGACCCCCTGCTGCAGGACGGCACCGCGGAAGGTCACCTACTGATGGGCGTCAGCTGCGGCCCCGGCCTCCTGCGCCCCGCCCCGCCGGTGCCCAGCTCCACGTGCCCACCGCGGTCACGTCAAAGGGCGCATCCCGGTGCAATGTCTCCGCCTGAAACTTCCCTACCAGAGGCTGCGTGCTCTTTTTTTTAAGATGTCACATTTATTGCTACATAGCTGGAATGTGCAAGTGTCGTTTCTATACAACTGACACAAAATGTTACATGTCTCGCTGCTGGTGGGGAGATTTTGGCGGCCGCTCGCCTCCCCCCCTCCGTCCCCCGCAGTGCGCCCGGCGGCGCGGTCCCAGCGGGTGGGTGCGCGTCCAGGTGGCGCGGGTCTGTGGGGCCTGGCTGTCGCGCTGTCCGGCTGTCCGGCTGTCGCGCCCCGGCGGCTCCTGCCAGGCCCTGACCGCGCGCGGGCTCCTCTCGCCCGGCCCGGCGGCTGCGCACCGACTCCCCGCCTCCGCGTCGCGGCTCCAAGAGGCTCCGCGTCGCCCCGCAGGCTCGCACCGAGGTCGGGGGACGGCCTTCCGCAGACTGACACGGGCGTGCCCGCGGCTCCCGCCTCGGAGAACAGGCGGAGGGACCGAGAGGGACTGGCAGAGCGCGGGGGACTGCGACAGGCTGCTGGGCACGTAGCCTCCGGGCCCAGGAGCGCCCCGGCCCATCGGGTGCGGGTGCGCCTCCCTGGGCCAACAGGCCTGCGGTTGATGGAGATGGAAACTCGCAAAATGAGACGTTGTCATTGGAAATGAAAAGGGATCCGTGCGAGGCCAACGCCTTGCTGCACAACGGCGCCGAAGTGCTTCCGTACGTAAAAGAATCAGTGAGAAGAAATCCCGCCTGCACAGCGGCTCGGAGCAAGGCTGGGGAGCTGCCCCGTGCTCCTGCGGAGGAGCGTTTGCTGGGGTGTCCTAGGGAGGCCAGAGGCCCTGGGGCGGGGCTGGCTGGGAGGAGGTCCCCGGGCCCCAGACGCCAGACAGCCGCAGAGGACGGGGCCAGAGGAGAGCCTTGGGGGTCAGGACTGCCAGGCCGACAGGAGCAATCAAAAACAGGAATTTCCGAGGCTGACCCAGTGCCTTTCTTCAGGGCAGGGGCTGATGGCAACCGGCTGGCCGGTGCTGGGTCCTCTCGGCTGCCCGCGCCTCCCTGGGTATTAAAATGATGAGACTGTTTCCCCTGGCGAACAGCAGGGTGCAGGAGAATGCTCCCAAGGTAAAAAGTACCCCAAGTGATCTGCAGGTAAAACACGGGGGTTTCTGGCTGTGCGCGCTCTTGGATTAGCAAAGCCATTATGCCACAGTTCAGGTACAAGGCTAACAATAAAAGTAGAGCTGAACTTTCCAGGCTGCCTTAGGGTGCTTTCTCTCCACTAAGTCTGAGGCAAACAGCGCAGCCACCAAGTTCCTGCTCTGGTTTCTAGGTCCAGACAGACTTCAAGTAAGTGGAATTTAAACTCATGGAAAGCTGGTTGACAAAGAAGGAAATGTTGGGCATGTTTTAAATTGTGCTTGAGAGGCATTCAGGCTTGGAAGGCCATTTCCAGGAAGACATGACTATATCCTATAGGAACATCAGACGAGACCATAAAGATCTCACATAAAGTCCTCCATAAGCCTTCATCACCCATTCTGAGGGACTCCTGTCCCGGAGGCTGTCTCTCCAGGTGGTCTGATCACCGAATGGCGCTGAGTGTTTGTAAACGTCAGAGCCCTCGCTCTAAGCTTTGCTGAGTTGATGGTGAGCTGTTACCATTTCTGCATTTTGTAGAATAATTTTGGTCTGCAGAAAAACTTGATTTTTCTCACTTTCCTTCTATTTGAAATGCAATTTTAATGGAGACCCTAAGGTGAAAGTTGCAATATTAAACTTACCTTTAAAATAAACCGTCCTCAAACTGGGAACCCTAGCAGTGTTACCTGCAACAGAAATGAGCCTGAGGCTGTCATAGAGAGGGACTTCAAGCAGGTCCCCGATAGAAGGCTTCCAGTTTCTAGGAGTTGAGGCATCTCTGACACTAAGGCTTTTCTTTCTCTCTCTCTCTCTTTTTTAATCCTCACTGGAGGATTTTTATTTATTTTTTCATTGATTTGAGAGAAAGAGAGAGAGAGAAGAAAGGAGAAAGGAGAAACATCCATGTGAGAGAGAAATATCGATTGGTTGCCTCCTGTACATGCCCCAACCTGGGTATACGCCCTGTGCCCCTGACCCAGAATTGCCCCCCCACCCTTCAGTGCATGGGACAATGCTCTCACCACTAATTCTAGCCAGGGCAAAGTTTTTCTGAAATAACTCCTTTTGTGTTTTTGGTTGATAACTTTGATAAAGATCACTTAAGAGTGTAAGTCCTTAAGGACTGCCAAAGTAAGACAACCATTTTCGGGATTATGTATTTGCATATATCAATTTATGTTGTGTGCTAGATTACTATGCCATACACTATATTAGTGTTTTGGGAAAATAAAAAATAAAATCTGTTCTATAGTAAAATAAATGTTTTTAAAAAGAAAAGATTTATCAGTACCTATTAAAATTAAAATGCATGTACCCTCCACAAATCTAGCAATATTACTCCTGGGAATCTATCCCAAAGAAATAAACCTATCAGTCAGTATTTGCATTTACAAGAAGAGTTATCATCCTATGAATTTGTACTGCTTGTTTGTCTGTCTGCTCCATTAGAATGTAAACTCTATGTGGGCAGGCACCGTGTTGATTTCGGTCACTTTATTGGCAATAAAACTATGATAAATAAATATGAAGATGAAAACTGCAGTTGGTGAAAAAATAATTGCAGAGGGTTGAGGCATATGTTGCATATATCATTACTGTAACAAATTACCACAAACTTAGTGGCTTAAAGCAACACAAATGTATTATCTTATAGTTCTGGAAGTCAAAATTCTGAGAGGTCTTAGGCTAAAATCCTTCTGGAGGTTCCAGGGGAGATCCTGTTTCCTTTCCTCTCCCAGAGTCCAACGCCACCTGCATTTCTTGGCTCGTAGTCCCTTCCTCCATGTTCAAAGTGCATCTTTCCAACATTTTCTCCTAATCCTCACATTTTATCCACTTTGACTTTCTTCCCTTCATATTAAAGGGATGTTTGTGATTACATCAGGCCCACCCAGGTAATCTGGAATAATCTTCCCATCTCAAGATCTTTAATCACATTTGCAATGTCTCTTTTGCGTGTAAAGTAACATTTTCACAGATTCTGGGGATTAAGACACGGAGGATCTTACTTGGAGGGTATTACTCTGTGTACTATGGCTATTTTGAAATCTTACTCGAATTGAAGTTTTCACTCTTTGTTATTCACTATGTTGTTGCTTAAGTTTATAAATTTAGAAAAATTTAGAGGTACACAACAGAGTTTCACCCTGAATCAACAAAACTGGAAATTGATTTCTATTTCAACCAAGAAGTTCTGATTAATTTTGGTAATAAATGGGATCAGGAGGAACACTACTCTTTTATCAGTTATTTCAAAAGATCATAATATGAGTTATAAATAATGGTTTTCAAGTAGTAAAACGGATCCTCATCTCACCCCCATTCCTAACCTTCCAAATATAATGAAATCTGCTTTTCAGTTACATTCAAATGTGTGCCGAGCTTCAAAGTAGCAAACCTGGGAGGGCAGGCTTTTAGCCCAAGGATGTTGCCTTTATTGTAAACATTTTTTATAGCTTCTTTTTTGGAACTGTCTTTAAAGACAGTTCACCAGACACACAGGAAAACACAGCTCATTATTTTAAGGTCACAAGGTACTTTGCCTACTCCGTCTTCTTCCCCTCCCCATTGTTTCAATCCACTTGCCTCCATCCCCACTCCTTCCTCTGCTGATATTAGTGCCAGAGATCTGTGAGGTTAAGAGGAAGGCCTGGGAAGCCAGAGTGTGGCTGGGGAGGGGGCAGGGATGGCTTCATGCAGAGCTCAAGAGGCAGCAGACTGCAACGTAATTCTATCTGATTCAGCCTATAGTAAAACTGTTAACAACATGTGATGATAATTCACTAAGTGTCAAAAATTGTGTTGTTAAAATAAGTCCCTATTAAGAAGTGTCTGAACTTCATAGATCTTATATTCATTCCCAATGTAAATATTATTTTAAATAAATAGATGCCCTTAGATTTTCAATGTACTATTTATTAACAGGGAAGTAGGCACATTAAAGGAGAGACTAGAAAAAAAAATTTCCCCTGTGCAGATTTTTTTCCAAAGGAGGTATAAGTTTAGAGGCTTTCTTAGAATAGCTCCATAATTCAAAGTTTTTAAACTCCGGCAAATAAAGTTTACTATTTAGGTGCATGGATAAATGAAGAGAACATTATTATAATTGCATCATATAAAATATTTATACCATATAATATAGGCTGCAAAATATTTTTGAATAGTAGAGTTATTAAATGTCCAAGCACAGTTCACAAACCCTCTGATATTTCAATTACTGAAGCTACAGAGGATCTGGCCAGATTCTTTCAGAAGTCCCATTCAGAAGAGAGTATCTAAAATAGTCCTAACTACTGCATATATTTTTTTCTTCATTTGACCAATTAAAATTACTCTTCAATGAAATACGTGTGTAATTTAAGAGTAATCAAAGGAAATGCAAAAAGCCCTACTTTAGATTATAATATCATATAAGAAAGGGCTTTTTTCCTTATGATAGAGTCTTCCTCTATTTAATAAGATAGCCATTTATTTGGCTTCCTCTGGTGGCTATAATCGGAATAAAAAATTTAAAATTCTAAAATTCTAAATAGTAGCTACACTGTTCAGTTTGTAGCTACTATCCACATGTTGCTACTGAGCACTTGAAATGTGGCTAGTCTGAATTGAGACCTTCTGTAAGTGTAAAATACACATTGATCTCAAAGAGTTAGAATGAAAAAATGAATATATAATATCTCAATAATGTTTATGTTAATTACATGTTAAAATAATATTTTGGATATACTGAGTTAAATAAAATTAAGACTAATTTCATCTGGACAAGTCAAAATTACAACTAAATTATAGAACAACCACCCTTGAGAACCACCTGAAGACAAGCTGAACAGAACTCCTATAGTTCAGGATATAAAGAAGAAGCCATGTGGAGCTGGTAGGAGGTGCAAAGATGCAAAATGAGCTGGTCCTACACCCACGTGTGGTGGTTAAAAATCGGGAGGGACATCTCGGCTGCAGATGTCCCCCCAGAGGAGCAAGGAGTTCCAGCTCCACACCAGGCCCCCAGCCCTGTGTTCCAGTGCCAGGGAGAGAAGTTGCAGTAACTTCTGGCTATGAAAACCAGCAGAAATTATGACTGAGTTGGAGGACTGCTAGAGTCCCAGGCATTCCTCTTAAAGGGTTCATGCACAGACTTACTCACTGACAGACATACTGGCTCTGGGCTCCAGCGCTGGGCAGTAGCACAAAAAGTGCCAGGAACATATAGGGAAGAACTGAACTCTCTGACTTCAGGCGAGGTCTGGAGAGGCAGCTCTCCCTGCCATTTTCTTCCTTTGCTAAGCCCTCCCCCAAGCCAACTGGCAGGCACAGGTGGGCACCAAGTTTGAGTCTCCATCAAACTCACCTCACCCTAGTGATTCCCTGAGAAACCAACCCACCTATCTCATGCATTGGCCTGACCCTCTTTCAGCAGCTATTACTCACAAGCGGCTGGACTCTGCTCATGCTGTGGATTGCCCTAAAATCTCTGAAAGGTCAACAAACCCCACACTAGCCTTAGTGTGCCCTGTGCCTCTAGGTTAATTGGCCCCCAGCCTAGCACTAGTGGCAGTTGGCCTTGATTCACGGCATAGCCTCTCCCAGGTGCCTCCAAGCACACAGCACAAGTGGCAACCATCTGTGGATCATTTTGTATCTCCTACCAGGTGGCTCCAAAACCAACTGCCAGTCACCGGCTTTAGACCACACCAGAGTACCACCCAATTAGTTTCACAGACAACACACTCAAAAAGCAGACTCAGCAGGCACCAGAGCCCTACTAAAATGAATCTTGCCCCTTGAGGTCATACCCTGCACAACAGCTTGTCTGCTGTAGTCATGGCCAGTCCTCATAGCCAGTCAGCCTGAGAGTCAATACCACCCACTGATGTGCCAACAGCAAACAAGGCTCAGCTACAATGATAGGGCACACACAACCCACACAAGGGTCATCCCTGAGCACCTAGCTCAAGTGACCAGGGAATCTCCACCACTACATAAGACCACCCTACCAAGGCTGGAAGATGTATCAAATCTACCTAATATATAAAAACAAACACAGGGAGGCAGCCAAAATGAGGATAGAAAGAAACATGTTCCAAATGGAAGAACAGGACAAAATTCCAGAATAAGAATTAAACAAAATGGAGGCAAGTAATCTACTATATACAGAATTCAAAACACTGGTTATAAGGATACTCAATGAACTTAGGGGACAACAAATTGATGAACTGAGTGAGAACTTCAGCAAAGAGATAGTAAACATAAAAAAGGACATAGAAACCATAAAAAGAATGAGTCAGAATGCAGACTACAATATCTGAAATGAAGCACACTGTAGAGGCATCAACTACAGATTAGGTTAAGGAGAGGGTTAAATCAGCAATTTGGAAGACAAGGTAGTGGAAAACACCCAATCAGAGCAGCAAAAGGAAAAAAGAATTTAAAAAATTATTACAGTTTAAAGGACCTCTGGGACAACATCAAGCATAAAAACATTTATATCATAGGTGTACCAGAAGGATAAGATAGAGAACAAGGGATTGAAAACCTATTTGAAGAAATAATGACTGAGGCCCTCGCAGGGTAGCTCAGTTGGTTAGAGTGCTGTCCCAGTACACCAAGGTTGTGATTTTGATCCCTGGTCAGGGCATGTACAAGAATCAACCAATGAATGCATAAGTAAGTGGAACAACAAATCAATCTGTCTCTCTCCCTCATCAATAACAACAACAACAAAAAGAAATAATGATTGAAATCTTCCTTATTCTGGCAAAGAAATAGACATACAAGTCCAGGAAGTACAGAAGGGACCTAACAAGATGAACCTAAAGCAGCCCACACCAAGACACATAATTAAAATGCCAAAGGTTATCAGTGGAGATGCTCAAAACATCCCTCATTAATATATAATTTTTTGATGTTAAAAGTTTACTTAGTTCAGTGTTTTACTTATTGAATTTGAAGTATAATACATATTTTTTAATCTTTGTGTCAAAAACTAGGGATTGGGGAATTAAAAAATAATAAATAAATAAAATGCCAAAGGTTAAAGACAAAGAGAGAATCTTAAAAGCAGCAAGAGAAAAGCAGTTAGTTACCTACAGGGGAGCTCCCATAAGACCATCAACTAGTTTCTCAACAGAAACTTTGCAGGTCAAAAGGGATTGGCACAAAACACTAAAAGTTATAAAAAGCATGGCCATACAACTAAGATTACTCTACCCAGCAGGGCTATTATTTAGAATTGAAGGACAGTTAAAGAGCTTCCAAGACAAGAAAAAGCTATTATTACAAGAAATGTTAAAGGGAGGAGGAGAAGAAAAAAAGATAAGAAATATGAATAATAAAATGGCAAAAGTACATACCTATCAATAATTCCTTTAAATGTAAATGGATTAAATGTTCCAATCAAAATACATAGGGTGCAGGGAAAAAGACATAGGGTGGCTCAATGGTAAGTAAACAAGACCTAAGTGTCCATTGATAGATGATTGGATAAAGAAATGGTACATATATAAGATGGACTATTACTGGACCATAAAAAAGAATGACATCTTACCATTTTGCAACAACATGGAAGGATCTAGAAGGTATTATGCCTAAGGGAAATAAGTCAAAAGACAAACACCATATAGTTTCACTTATATGTGGAATCTATAAAGCAAAATAAATGAACAAACAAACAGAGAGAAACTTATAGATACAAGAGAATAAACTGATGGTTGCCAGATTTGGGGGTTGGGGGTGGGAGGGGCTGAGTGAAAAAGGTAAAGGGATTAAGAAGTACAGATTGGCAGTTACAAAACAGTCATTGGAATGTAAAGTAGAGCAGGGGGAATATAATCAATAATATTGTAATAACTACATATGGTGTCAGTGGGTACTAGACTTATCAAGGGGATCACTTCATAAGTTATATAAATGTCTAACCAGTATGCTTTAAGCCTGAAACATAATACTGAATGTCACCTGTAATTGGGGAAAAAAACACTAATTGCACTTCTTTTTATGTTTTTTATGTTGGTGCTAAAAAATTTTAAATTTACATATTTGGCATACATTATATATTTCTACCAGATAGCATTGTTCTAAATTATCAAAGCATTATTTCCTCCTACAGGATCAGAGAGCTTCACCCTTTAAGAGACATTTTGAATTATAGACATTATGGTATATTTATGCATTAAAATATCTTTAATTCAAAATATTTTAAAGTATTATCTGTTTAATCACTAGCTCTCTCTTAAGGATAGGTATGCCCTCCATTTTCCAAATGCAGCTCCACAGAGTATTAAATAACTGACAATTGTACAACTTGTACAGGTGCTCTAAGTCTGTACCCAGACTAACTTACAATGCTTTCACTTTTACTTTTCTTTGTATACTTTCTATTTTATTTTTTAAAATCCTGCCTACAAATAACCCAAATATTGACCCTAGGAAAAAAAGGGGTCATCTAGCCCTAGTTGGTTTGGCTCAGTGGTCATAGTGTCAGCCTGTGGACTGAAGGGTCCCAGGTCCGATTCTAGCCAAGGGCACATACCTGGGTTGTAGGCTTGATCACTGGCCCTGGTTGGGGCATGTGTGCAGCAGGCAACCAATCTCTCTCTCTCTCTCTCCCTCCCCCCTTTCATAGCAATGGAAAAAATATCCTCCGGTGAGGATTAAAAAAAAAAAAGTCCCTCATCCACAGTAAAAGACAAGACTAAATCAACTGCTACACTGTCAAAAATATTATACTAGAAAAACTAGTATAATACTCCACAAAAAGAACTGCTTCTGAATCATATTTATAGAAGGCAAGTTTTGTGCTTATCCTCTCCAAAGTATAATCATCTCTGTCTTTCTATCATCTATCTATCTATCTATCTATCTATCTATCTATCTATCTATCTATCTATCTATCTATCATCTATCTATCTATCTATCTATCTATCATCTATCTATCTATCTATCTATCTATCTATCTATCTATCTATCTATCTATCTATCTATCTATCTATCTATCTATCTATCTATCATCTATCTATCTATCATCTATCTATCTAATCTATCTATCTATCTATCTATCTATCTATCTATCTATCATCTATCTATCTATCATCTATCATCTATCTATCTATCATCTATCTATCTATCTATCTATCTATCTATCTATCTATCTATCTATCTATCTATCATCTATCTATCTATCTATCATCTATCTATCTATCTATCTATCTATCTATCATCTATCTATCTATTTATCATCTATCATCTATCCATATCATCATCTATCTATCATCTATCTATCTATCTATCTATCTATCTATCTATCTATCTATCTATCATCTATCTATCTATCTATCATCTATCTATCTATCTATCTATCTAAACATCCCCAGAGAAATAGAAACTCTATCCTGGCCTGTCTTTCAACAAGCTTCAAAGAGGTCCCCTTGTTTTAGAATAGTGCTGTAAGGCAAGAAGAATGGTTTCAGACATTTCTGCTTTTCAGCAGAATCCAAGAGAATGTTCAAAGGGTTCTTGCGTAACAGTATCCCACAACTCCCATGCCTGCTCCTTTAAAAATATATTAGTAATTTTGTGGAGTTTCTTCCATATTAACCAAAGACTTTTCATCTAGACTTATATATGGTTTCCTTAATTATTAAGCATTCATTTTTAAAGTTCTATAATTTTCAAAAATTTATAATTCACATATAAAATCCATTTGAAGCACACAATTATGTTTTTTAAATATTCAGGGTTGTGCAAACATCAATTTGAAAATAATTTTATCAGCTCCAAATAAACACTCTCCCTTTATCACCAGCTGAACTCTCCTTTCCCATTCCTAGGCAACCAATGATCAACTTTCTGTCTCAATGGATTTGTCCATTCTGTATATGCGAATAAATATAACATTACAATATGTAGCCTTTTGTGACTGGTTTCTTTTCAGGGCAGCATGTTTTCAAGGTTCATCCATGTGGTAGTATCTATTAATACGTCACTCCTTTTTATGGCTGAATAATGTTCTATTGTATATAGAGGGGTGGGCAAATGGGCAAAAGTAGGTTTACAGTTGTGAGTACACAAAAGTTTATTCTTGTATTATTTCGTAATTATTGTGTTATTTCCCATATGAACAACTGTAAACTCACTTTTGCCATCCCTTTATATATCCCTTGTTATTTATCCATTTATCAGTTGATGGACATTTGGCTAGTATCCACTTTTAGACTTGTGAATAATGCTGCTGTGAACACCCGTGTGCAAGTTTTGCTTGAATATGTTTCCAAGTCCCTCAGGTACATACCTACAAGTGGAATTGTTAGGACATATGGTAACTCTATGTTTAACTGTTTAAGTGAAAGTGACGTCATAAAATGCAAAGGCAGAAAAACTTTCGAGGGAGTGGTTAATAATATCAAACCTTACACAGAATTTATACTAGAATGAAACCAAAAAGAGTCCACTAATTTTGGTAATTAAGATATCACTGGACAAGTTAACAAAAGCAATTTCAGAGGAGCAGAGGGAGCAGTGTTTGGAAAACACTGGGATGTGAAGTAGACTAGTCTTTTAAGGACACTGAATGTCAGTGTTAGGAGATAATGTTTCTGTATTGAGATGATGAACTCAGGGAATGAAAGGCTAAAGCCATAGGAGAAAGGGGATGAAAGACTGAGGATGGAGGAAGATTCCTAAGGAATCTGGAATGGACGTGATAAACACCAGTGGAAGAATTTGCCTTGGACAGAGACGGGCCTTCTTTTAAAGGGACATAGAAAAATATGCTTCTAAGGCCTACAATTATGCTTTTGAGAGGGAAGAGTGGGGCAGATGCAGAATTTCGTGTGTGGTAGTCATGGTGGGGACAAGTTAAAGAAATAGAGTAACTACTGCTTTCTATAGGGGGAAGAAAATATCCATGGGAAGTGGTGACTAGCTGCGGTAACATGAAGTGATCTATCCTTCCAGTGAGTGAGGGGAATCTTTGCAGAGATGAAATGTATGTAGCTGCTTCAATGAAGAAAGGTTAAAGAAACACCAAATCATGTTTGTGAGGTGGATGCTTTTATAACGATGGATGAAATTGGTAGAAAGTCACATTATAGAAGACAGGACAAAGGGTCTGACCCATGTGGCATCCTAGGAGTTTTCTCTTATTGGGGTCCACTGTGTTGGTGCTAAATTTCCTCTCCAGTCTTCATTTGGAAATGCTCTGTTTATATTGCAATTTCTGAGGCAGTGGCCACACAATGTAAACACATGAGCTTAGCATAGAATTTCAGACAATCAATCTGATATACTCTGAAAAAATTCTTTTCATCTGTTTATACCGATTCCTACTGAGAAGAGAGCTAAGTGATATGGCATCAACATTTGCCACGCTCATTGAGGTTATTGTTGAGGAAGGGAAAGGCAGTGCACGGTGAGGTCATGAAGGATCTCACAACAGAGTGTTAAGGCAAACCTGGTAGAAATCCAACCTACCCTCGATGAAAAGATACTAGTCCACAGACACTTTGAATGTTTATTTTATTGGGGGGGGGCTTTTTTTTTTGCTGAGGTAGGGGTACCTTAGAAGTATATAGCGTGAGTGGTTTTCTAAGAAGGGCTTGTTTATCTATTAACTGACAGCCTATTCAAGTAGTCGTCTCTTAAGGTTTCTTATAGCTGCATCTCATGATCTAACTGGCTACCTCACGTGCTGTAGAAGGAAACAAGGCAACTGAACTCTTACAGCTTCACCAGACCCCCTTCTCTGACTCTGATATTTCTGGCAGGAAAAGGAACTGAGCTTCAAGGTTAAAGGTCTGGAGGAGGGCAGGGCCAACTGGTAATAAATGTCCATTTGGCCTTCTGATAACCACCATGAGCAAGGGACAAGAGTATGTGACATTATTAAGGCAAGAGCCCCAGTACACTGCAGGGGTGCAGGCCTCATCCATCCATCTACTGTTTGGCACTTTTGTTATTTCCTCCCAAGGGATGCTTACTTTTCTCCGTGGGCTGCATGGGAAGTTAGAGAAGCTGGAAAAGCAATTTTCTTTTCCTCTCCTTCTTAACTATTTCCCCTAATCCTGAGACAAGGTCCCTGCTTTGTCCTTGGCAGGGGGATGGGTGGCATTGGTCAACCTCTAAGGTCGCCTTCCCCCACTCCAGTAAACTAAGGGAAAGTTCATTTTTAACAAGAAGCTAATTAAAGATTGAGAGAGGCTGTTAAAAATGAACTAGAGTTTCCCTTGATAAAATTCAGGTTGAACTTATGGACTGTATCAAATATTTTCACCTTCATGTCAGCCTGGACTTCCTCTAGTAGCGTGAGATTATCTGCTGAAAATGATAGCACAGAAAATGAGATAATATTTCAGTTTGGTTAGCAGTAGTTCTTTCTTGACCCTACACAACTCATTAAGTCTGCCTTTAGTCCATGGTATTACTAGGTTGTTATCATGGCAAGAATGCTGTTTTACATAAAGATTTTGCAATAAAACGGAAGTTGATTTTGAAAATGTCATTTTAGGGTTTATATTTCTCTCGTGAAAGGCTTACCTATTTTGTCCAAGCCTCTTTTAGGCAGTAGACCCCTTGCATTCTTCTGGCCCATGCTTGCTTCCAAACTCTCCTGTATGCTGGACTTTCAGCGGGTGTTATTTCCCTCCTATGACACAGCCTTTCCTTACGTGTAATCACCCTGACCCCTGGGAGGATAACAATAGCCACGCAAGACAGCCCTAGTTGCCGAGAGTGGGTTTCTATGTGGATTACTCCGTTCCCTTTCAGGTTACCTAGGCCGGCTTGCAGAGCAGCAGTTTACCACAGAACACTGCAAGAAAAGCTATGGAGGCAACAGGCATGATCTAATCTCTTCTAAAAGTAAGCGATAAGCATTCAAAGTGCTTGAATATTGAATAAATATTGAATAAATATTACAAAACAAATTTTTAAAATTGGATTTTGTTTCACTTTTTAGTATGAAAATACATTCTCCATATTCCTTTTTAAAAACAAAACCCTCACCTGAGGATTTTTTTTTAATTGATTTTAAAGAGAGAGAGAGAAAGAGAGAAAGATCGAT
Source organism: Miniopterus schreibersii (assembly GCF_964146895.1). Classification (NCBI taxonomy): domain Eukaryota; kingdom Metazoa; phylum Chordata; class Mammalia; order Chiroptera; family Miniopteridae; genus Miniopterus; species Miniopterus schreibersii. The sequence continues at coordinate 60,708,264 of NC_138111.1, read as the reverse complement.
GTGAGAGAAATATCGATTGGCTGCCTCCCGTACATGCCCTGACCAGGGACCAAACCCACAACCTAGGTACATGCTCCGACCGGGAATTGAACCTGCAAGTTTTGGGTGTACAGGACAATTCTCCAACCAACTGAGCCACGCAGCCCCAGTGCATTCTTCGTATTCTTAATTAAAACACAATGATGTTTCTAAGTATAGTAATGGAAGCAGTTAAGTTTATTTAAAAAACTAAACCAAATGAGGTTTAGTCACCGTGGATACGGCCAACATTGGTGAGTGTGCGGGGAAATGGGCACTCTTGCACACTGCCAGCCATGCCACCTTTCTGAGAGCCATTTGTGTCAACAGCCTTGGATGATTCTGTGCATTCTGTGACCCATTTCTATGAGTTAAGCACTATTATTTCATTTTACAGATAAAGAAACTAAAATTCAGAGAGATGAAGTAACTTCCCAAGGTCAGACAATAAATTAGCAGTGGAGCAACAATTCAAACTCAGTGACCTTATCCAAACCCCTATACCACAAACTTCATTTAATAACATGGGTTTGTTTTTAGAAAGTATTCCTATAATAGAATAATATGCAGCAACTTAACATGTTGTACAAGAATATATAATGACATGGACAAATGTTTGCAAAATTACAAATAGCAAAAGTAAGTTTAAGAATGTTACCTTAGTTTTATCAGACATACATAAACCTATTATAAGACAGATAGGTGTGAGATATATATATTGCACATCTATAGAGACTCCTGTGATCACAAGTCAGTTATTTTCTTCATTTTGTTTATCTGTCTTTCCTAAATTTCCTAATTTTGTATTTAAAAGTGTCACTTTAAAGATGTTCAATCCCAGGTCTCATAGTGTGAACCTGCAATTTAAAGACAAAATCTACTTTTATATAAAAAGGAATGAAAATGAAAGATGCAACATTAATTTTAAAATAGACTACTACAGGATTCTGGTAAAGATGGTGGATAAATGCAGTACTAGCATCCTCCCACAACTACCTCAAAATTACAATGCCCTAGCCAGTTTGGCTTAGTGGTTAAAGCATTGGCCTGTGAACTGAAGGGTCCCAGGTTTGATTCCAGCCAAGGGCACATACCTTGGTTGCAGGCTTGCTCCCCAGTTGGGGCACATGTAGGAGGTAACCAATTGATATGTCTCTCTCGCATGGATGTTTTTCTCTCTCTCCCTCTTGCCCTCCCCCTCTCTCTGAAAAGCAATGGAAAAAATGTCCTCAGGTGAGGATTAAAAAAAAAATTACAACTAAACTGCCTTGGCCAGGTGGCTCAGTTGGTTGGAGCATCATCCCGTACACCAAAAGTTTTCGGGTTTGATCCCCAGTTGGGATGAATTCAGGAAACACTGATGAGTGTTTCTTTCTCACATTGATGTTTCTCTCCCTCTCTCTCTAAATATAAACATATCCTTGAGTGAAGATTAAAAAAAATTACAACTACAGAACAACCATCATTCAGACCACCTGAAATCTATAACTAAGGACATAAAGAAGAAGCCACTTCTAGACTGGCAGGAGGGGTAGAGATGTGGAATGGGCTAGTCCCACACCCACATGTGGTGGTTAAAAATCAGGAGGGAGATCTCAACTGAAGAGGTCCCCTCTGAGGAGCAAGAGGTTCCAGCCCCACAGCAGGACCCCAAAACTAGGGTTCCAGAGCCAGTAACAGCAGTCCCCATAACTTTTGGCTGTGAAAACCAGTGGGGATTGTGACTGAGATGGAGGCTTCTGGAGTTCCAGGTGTTCCTCTTAAAGGGTCCACACCTGGACTTACTCAACTCCCTTTGAGTTGGGGAAACAGCTTGAAAGGTGCCAGGGACATATAGGAAGTAAATGAATTTTCTGGCATCAGGGTGAGGGCTGGAGGGGCAGCTTTCTTCCAGACAGAAGTGCTGACAGAAGCGCTGACAGAAGCCATTGTTCCTTTGCTGGGCCCTTCCCCCATGAGGCCAGTAGGCAGGTACCATATCTGAGTCTCTATCAACCTGGCTAATACTGTTCACCCTGTGCTGGTGATTCCCTGAGACCCCATCCCACCAAAATTTTGGGCCCATCCAAGCTGTTTGTTTTCAGTGGCTTTTCCATACAAATAACCTCTCTTGGCTCATGCTGTGGACTTTTCTAAAACCTCTTAAATAAGCAGCATGAGATCTTGCATGCCCTGTACCTCTTGGAAAGTGGCCCCAAGCTCAGCACTAGCAGCAGCTGAAGCTGGTCCACAGCTTGGCCTCTCCTGGGCACATTCAAGCCCAGCACAAGTAGCATGCACCTGCAGATCACTTTGTAGCTCAAGCCAGGTGGCCCTGGGTAGGAAGCAGGCAACAGTTAACCTGGTCCTGCACCTCCCAGGAGGCCCCAGAGCCAGCGCACTTGATAGACAACTTCAGGCCATAGTGAAGCACCACCCAACCACTTGCATAAATGACACACGCAGGTGCAGACTCAGAGGACACCAGAGCCCCACTGAAGCACGTCCTGCTTTGTGGGGTTGGGCCCTGCACAGAAGATCCTTCACAGTGGTCACAGCCAAGTCCTCAAAGCTGATGGGCCTGGGGGTAAATCCCTTCCACTGAAGTGTCAATAGTAATCAAGGCTCAAGTACAACCGGAGGGTACAAACAGCCCACATAAGGGGCTGCGCCTTGGGTGACTGGGGAGGCTGCACCAATGGGCCCTACAGGACACCTACTACATAAGGCCACTCTACCAAGACCTGGAGGCATAGACACTCTACCTAATACATAGAAACAAACAGAGGGAGGCACCAAAATGAGAAGACAAAGAAACATGACCCAAACGAAAGAACAGAATAAAACTCCAGAAAAGAACTAAATAAGCAATCTACCAGATGTAGCGTTCAAAACATTGGTTATAAAAATGCTCAATACACTTAGGGGAAGAGTAGATGAACTTAGTGAGAACTTCAACAGAGAGATGAATCATAAAAATGGAGAAAGAAAACAAAAAAGAACCAGTCAGAAATGAAGACTACATTACAGGGAATCAACAGTAGAGTAGAAGAAGCAGAGGATCAAATCAGCGATTTGGAAGATAAGGAAGCACACCCAATCAGAACAGAAAAAATAAAAAAGAATCCAAAAGATGAGGATAGTTTAAGAAGCATCTGAGACAACTTCAAGTGTACCAACATTCACATCATAGAAATGCCAAAAGGATGAGAGCCAAGGAATTGAAAATCTACTTGAAAAAAATAATAACAAGAAACTTTCCTAACCTGGTGAAGGAAATACACATACAAGTCCAGAAAGAAGAGTCCCAAACAAGATGAACCCAAAGAGGCCCACACCAAGACACATCATAATTAAAATGTGAAAGGTTAAAGGCAGAGAAAAATCTTAAGAGCAGCAAGAGAAAGACAGTTATCTACAAGGGAGCTCCCATAAAAATGTCAGCTGATTTTGCAACAGAAACACTTCAGGCCATAAGGGATGCGTGAAATATTCAAAGTGATGAAAGCAAGGACCTACAACCAAGATTACCCAGAAAAGCTGTCGTTTAGAATCTAAGGACAGATGAAGAGCTTCCCAGACAAGAAAAAGCTAAAGGGGTTCATCACCACAGAACCAGTATTACAAGAAATGTTAAAGGGTCTTCTTTAAGAAAAGAAAGAATCGCCCGGCCGGGCGTGGCTCAGCGGTTGAGTGTCGACCTAGGATCCAGGCGATCGGGGTTCGATTCCCGGTCAGGGCACATGCCTGGGTTGTGGGCTCGATCAATGACTCTCTCATCATTGATGTTTCTATCTCTCTCTCTCTCCTTCTCCTTTCCTCTCTCTGAAATCAATAAAGATATATTTAAAAAGAAAGAAAAAAAAGGAAGAATCAAAAAGAATAAAATGGCAATAAGTACATATCTATCAAAAATTACTTTAAACGGAAATGGATTCGCCCTGGCTGGTGTGGCTCAGTTGGTTGGAGCATCGTCTCATACACCAAAAGGTGAGAGGTTTGATTCCCAATCAGGGCACATATCCAGGTCATAGTTCGATCCCCAGGAGGGATGCATGCTGGTGATAAAGGTGAAGGGATTAAGAAGTACAGATTGGTAGTTACATGGGGATGTAAAGTACAGCATAGGGAATGCAGTCAATAATATTCTAATAACAATGTATGGTGTCAGATGGGTACTAGACTTACTGGGGTGATCACTTCATAAATTATATAAATGCCTAATCACTGGGTTGTACACTCAAAACTAATATAACATTGTATGTTAATTGTAGCTGAAAAATAAAAATTTATTTAAAAAATAAAATAAATTACTACAGTTCTTTAGTAGTCTATTTCTTCTTTCTTTAATTCTAAATGTTCTCATTTACAAAGGTTGTTTATGTTGGAAACATATAGCAAAAGGAAAGCACTACAGAGAAACTGGACAGGGAGATAGCACCTACCCCTGGAGCACCTATTAACTGGTGTTTCTTATCTAGTGTGAATGACATTACTTTATGCTCGAATCCTGTACCCTCAGCTGAAATTTGCACTTTAACATGAGACCAGAATGCACAAATAAGGGACTCCCTGGTTAGTGAAAGAGTATCAAGAACTCATGTTTATTTATTGATAATGGATAAGCATGGGAAAAACAAGACTTGCTAACTTTCCCATGTTGATCTTAAAAAAAACGACTCAGCATGTTTGTTCAGCCTGGCTTCTTTTCATATGACTTCCAAGGTGTTATTTTAACAGGAATGGAACTCACTGAGCAATGTGCCTGACTGAGGAAGAGACGGCTCCTGCAGATAGTAGCCTCTAGTTCTGTCCGAGCAGAGAGTGTATTCTTGTTGGATTTGTTGAAAAGGTCTGAGAGGAAGGAAGAGACATTAGTGAGAATTTCCCTCAGATAACACATATTTTAGTTTAAAGAAATCCTGCTCAATTATGTTCCCCAAATATCATATATGAGTAATTTAGAACGGAAGTTGGAAACCTTGCTTTTTTTCCAATAAATTTTCTTTTTTTTTTCCTGCCAAACTTCCCATTGTTATAATGGAAGCACATACTGTATATTTAATGGATAGACAATCTTTCTCCTGCTTTTTTTCTGGGTGAAGATTGGTTCAACTCTAGTTCAACTACACAGCCTTACTATTGTATCTCCTTCCCACCAGTTAAAATACTAACTTATTTGAATTTTTATTGCATTCCCAAGTATTATATGTACATCATAGGTAATTTGAAAGTACCAAAAAGACCAAGGAAAATTAAAAGCCGCACAATTCTACCACTCAGGAAAAAATCATTATTATTAGTAGTCTAGTATTAATAATATATACTCTTCTTGAACTTATTGCACATTAGCATATTAAGGGTTCTGAGCAGCCAAGAAGGAAAAAACAATTTACCTTTGTTTTGAACAATGTTTCCCAAACTTCTTTGACCATGAATCTTTTGGTAGTATAACTATTAATGACCTGAGGAACATGTTTTAGAAATGCCATCTGGAATGAATCACTGTCCAGGATCTTCAGCCATCTTAGTAATCCAGAGTTAACCAAACTCACCAATGTTCAGCCCTCTAGCTAAACTCACACAGACTAAAGTTGAATAATTTACAGTGATAACTTTACTTCAAGAAAGCAAAATACATGGGTATTTTATATTATGTAAATTATATCTCAATAAAGCCTTTTCTTTTAAAGACACCAATATGCTTGTATTTTAGGAATACTGAGAAGCAGAGTAACCCAATGAACATGAGAAACAGGAGATCTGAGGAGAAAAAAAAGAGATAGTTTTAAGGGCTATTTTATGAGGATCAAAGTGACTCATTCCTCCCTACAAGACAGGATCCATCTTTAGTTCAATGGTGTCTCCAAGATTCATAATTATACCTCTTCTAGGTTTTCCTTTCAAGTGTTCTGACAATGTCTGCAAATTAATCTAATTAAGTCCTCCTACGGTACAAGAGTAAATGCACATACCAGCCATATTCCAAAACTGCACACCGTAAGTGCAGCATTTCTTTTACACTTTATGCTTTTCCTAACATATACATGTGAGAGAATATTGTTAAAATGTAGAGGTCAAAAGTTTTAAATTTAAAATCTTTAGGAATAACATATGTAAAGAATATGTTATATATTTATCTATGACTTTATATGTCTTAAAACACATCAAATATATTCTAAGTAAAGCTCAAAGCTAAACATCTCTTCCTAACCCTATGATCTTTTTCTAGAAGCAAAAATTGACCAGATCACACTCCATGCATCCCTCCCAGGGTTGACACATGAAAAGATCTCAATTACTGCCATAAATCAGTAATTTTCAACAGGTGTGCCACAAGAATTTTTAAAATATGCAATACCTGACTATTTAGTCAGGGGCACTAACTTCTTTTCTCTTAGATTGTCAAATAAAAAAATAACAACAGTCACTACAACAATAGCCATCAGGTGTTAAACCATAAATTTATAGGTCTTATAAAAGAGTTGAATCTTATTGGTCATACTGTGTAATAAGGTTGCATCTGATTGTTTAATTCCTGGTACCAGAAATCCTTATATAAAAGTATAGGCATCTGATTTTTTAAAAAGTTACTTTGGAGCAAGGATAGGTAATTACTATTATTTTTTTTTTTGTAAATCAAATTATACTTATTTTTTGTCAGGTCAGCAAAAAAAAGTTTTTTGTGTGTGCCGCAGAATTTTAGTAAGTAGTTTATGTGTGCCATGAGATGGAAAAGGTTGAAAAACACTGCCATAGATGGGCTGTACCAACTAAATGCCTCTCAATGACCACTTTTAGCTTGTTTATCTCTTATCACCCACACAAAACAAAAACACCATAAAAGGAGATGATACTTTTTATATTTTTTTATTTATTGATTTTTGAGAGAGAGGAGGAGGGAGGGAGGGAGAGAGAGAAAGAGAGAGAAACATCAATTTGTCGTTTCACTTATCCATGCATTCAACGGTTGCTTCTTGAAAGTGCCCTGACTGAAGATCGAACCCGCAACTTTGGTGTATGGGGACAATGCTCTAACCAGCTGAGCTACCCAGTCAGGGCAGAGATAATACTTTTAAAATGAAAATTATTTACTGAACTATACACTATTTAAAACATCACTCTTCAAAGAGGCCACAAAAATTACAGCATTCAAACATCTTAGGTAAAACTCAAGGGTAAGATTTTTTTATTTTTCAGTCAGCTTGTATAAAGTTTAACAGCAACAGGATACTTCTGTAGAGACTTGCAGTTGGTTCAGATTCAGTTTCTGTTCATGCTACGGAGAGCATCCATGATGGTTTTATTGTACTCTGCAATCTGCTTGTTGACATTCTTCATAACTGACTGGTAATCACTCTCTTGACTCTTGGTTGCTATGACTAATTAATTACATGAGTTAAGGGGAAACACGATGAATAAAAATATTAATCCAACTGTGGGTCAGAAAGGAATTCAGTCATACTAGTATTTTTCTTATTAAATACTGAAGATGGTACAGAAAAAGCACAGTTAGAATTTTTCTTTTAATATATTAACATATTAAGCATCAATTGAAACTTAAAAGGCCAAGCAAAACTGGTTTCAAAAAAGTTCACTTACTACGCCTCAATCAAATTCTGGTCTTAGAACATTCAAATGTTCAAAACAACCATGTTCTCTAGAATATTACAAAAAAATCTCAGGCAAGACTCTAGACTTCACTGTGTTTCAAAATCACCTACTTGATGTTGCACAAAACTAGAGTGCTGTACATTAGCATATAGTGAATGGGAGTCTTTTGCTTTTAAACTAAGTTGCAAGACCACTGGGAATAGAGCCCCTAGGGCGTCCCATTTGGAGGTAAACTGTGGTGCATGCTGCCCGAGCTCAAGTTCAGCAGTGGCCTAGAGTAGAACCTATGCTGCACTAAATCAGGATCTAATTCTCCAAGCAGATGTCCTTGAAAGGGGTTAAGGGAACAGAAAACTACTCTGGGGGAATGTTTCTTACAACTCCACAACACATGTCCTGAGCACCTTCTTCCACCTATAATCACACAAAAAGCTAAGCAAGAAGATGGAACATAGGTACTATCTTGGTAGAAATAAGACAAAGTTGAATTGGCTGAAACACATGAGCTTGAAGGTCAAATCTCTCATACCATGACTTAGTTTATTTCCCTTTGCTGCACAGATATCCAAGTGCAGCAGTATAAACAGTAATAAACACCCCTGCACACATACATATGGTTATATTATACCATTCTTCCAGCAACTCTATGAGTGGGACTATTAACTATATTTGAGATGATAAAATTGAGGATTAAAAAAATTAAGTAAATTGTCCAAAGTCCATGATCTATAAGAAGTAGAGTCAACATTTAAAATTAGTTCTATTGAATCCACATCCTGTATACTTAGTCATTATGCCACACTGACTTTAAGATACTTTGCCCCTCTCCCTCTCTTTCTCTCTCTCTCTCTCCCGCTTTCTCTCTAACAATTGCAGAGTGCAAACTATTTCTTTATTCCCCACATAGTTTAGCGCAGCGCTTTGTACATATTAGGTATTTGATAAGTGCATGTTGAACTATTTCATTTCAGCTTGTAAAACAATTCCTAGAAAAAAAGTCACTGGATCAAGTTCATTTGCAGCTTTTTAAAGGATACATTCTTTCATCACAAAATTATTTTGTTCATGGTGTTGCCACTTCCTCTCCAAATTTGTAAGCTAAAAACACAAAAGAAAAATGTTAACCAGTGCCCATATTCACAAAAATTATTGTATACCCTTTTAAGGGAATAGGAAAAAACACAGTTTTAAATCTTATCAACCCCTTGTATGAGATACAGCCATGGTAGACAAAAAACAAATTTAGGGAATATTAAATAATAGTAAATACATTAATAAATACAATGTTGACTTTGACAATTGGTTTACTCTATGTTTTAGTAGGAAATTATTTAAAATACTTATTATACCAATGAACACACCAATTGAAAGACAATTTATGGTTTATACCTTTCCTAAAAGAAATTAAAAAAGAAGAATGAGACATCATGGGAATCTCTCCTTAAAATCTAGAAGTCTAATGCCACAAATGTAATATATATTCTAACACTGTCAAAGGTTCAGCTATATAGGAGAGACTTCCTTATTTCCAGGGCTAAATTTCCTGTCTAATTCTACAAGCTGTGATAAGAGCAGAGCTGCAGTGTGAAGATTATAAGAGGGCTGGTGAAACCTGGCACTGTTACAATAATTTCTGCATCAACAGGAAGCTAATGTGGATATTATATTGATGGTTGCTTCCTCAGAAGACAATTTTACTGTTATAGGATTAAATTGTTTTTCTGATTTAATTAACCTTGTAACTCGGGTTACAGTCTTCCTTTTTTAAGATGCACATAGGTTTTTTTTCCACTAATCAGAGTAACTTCTGAAAATTAAACATAAAATATTCTGCCTGGACACTTCTAAGACGTAATGATCATTTTAAAAAATCTGATAATTAAAGCAGCTGTAGTAATATTTCTTCATACTCTCATGCTAAACTTATTTTGAGGGCATAAGTTCAGACTTATGTAGTATCCATCCTATTGTTTCCTGCTAAGAGATAAATCTAGATATTAGGATGAATCATGACTAATAAATTATGTGAACTTTATGTGCTGTGAGTTAACACAACTAAATCAGATCTAGTTCCCCCAGACAGGACCTTGAAGTGAAGGTGGACTTAAGGAAGCAGTCAGCACTTTTTGACAATAAATCTAATAACCTTTTGCAAAGTCAAGTACCAAACTTTTCCCTCTTTGCTTCACACAAAGACATGGCCTTCTTATAAAGCAGCAGACCTCTTAAGAGCTACACAAATAATGCTATAAAAGCAACACTGTCAGGTAGTCACGTTCCTTCTATATTATACATCTATATTACATACTTGCCTTTAAATCTCCAAGTCTATCATGAAGCACAGTTCTGTTTTATTCTACAACTTATTTAAAACATCTGCTATAAGTTCTTTATATAGTTTAGATATTAACCCTTATCATATATGTGATTTGCAAATATCTTCTCCCATTCCATAAGTTGCTTTTTCATTTTGTTGACTATGAAAGGAAAAGAAGCTTTTTAGTTTGATGTAGGTCCACTTACTTATTTCTGCCTCTGTGGCTTGTACTTTTGGTGTCATACCAAAAAATCATTGTCAAGACTAATATTCCTGTTTCCTTCTATGAGTTTTACAGTTGTTCCACTATAAATATGTTTAAATGATTTCAAATAATAGCCATTCAATCAAAAAACAGTCTGTGATATAAAATTATTTATAGATGTCAAAAATTAGTTTTTTATGAAATAGTTGTAAAAGATAGGGAGATCAGGATTTGATTTTTCTGGATTCAAAAAAGGAAACAAAATAGTACAGAGAAGGATTGTACATTGTGTCTTATGTTATAAATTCCTCTTATCAGTATATGGGGTTAAGACTGTGATTAGCACTTAATGTGAAAATAAACAAGGTAGCTATTAACTGGCCCTAAGAAATTGTGTTTGTCAAGTATTTCCCTCCCTCTTCCATAAGAAATATCAATATTTTTTCCTACGAATCATTTAAGACGATGACCCCATAAACATTTTTTAGGTTTTTTCCTCCAGTACCCATCCCCACTGTAAACATCTTAGGATAATTTTATCACTTACAAGTCTATTGAGATTTGCATATTATGAAGTAGAGACAAAATAACTGACTGATAAATTTGAATTATGTGAATTAATGATTTCTAAGCTTTTAGTAGTTGTGGCAAACTCTGGTGAACCTCTACCCCATTCAAGAAGAATATAAAGTATACCTTTTTTAAAAAAATGGTACATCCATACAATGAAATAGCTGATGTCATAAATGTCATCATAAAAGAGCTTGAAAATATTTAAGTACGAAAATAAATGCTTAAAGACTGTATGCATAGAATGATTTCATTTTCTTGTAAAAGCAATATAATTAATATTGGTGAATAATTGCAAAGGAAAAAGTTTATAAAATGCTATAACAAAATGTTAATGACTGACTATCATGATATTATAATATAAAGAAAAGGAAGAAAAACTGTTAATGCATTTTGCATTAATAAATCATAGTTGCAAATTGCTAATATAGACTAATTAGATACAAGAATGACCAATCTTTATAAGACCATAATTATTGATTTTGTACATAACACACATACTTCATTTAATGTTACAACAAATACTTATTAAACTTCTATTATGTGCCAACCACTAACACAGTGCTAGGGAGAAAATGAATGGAACAAACATCATCTCCATCATCTCAGACAGAGCTCTCAATCTAGAAGACCTCAGACATTGCTCAGGTAATTATTAGGAGGATGAGTGATATGAAAAGGGGGCTTGTCTGTGCATCCTGTGTAAATAATCATAGATGTAAATCAAGAAGTTCAAGGATAAAACTGCTCTTTACAGCATTATTTAAGTAGTTTTAAAAATTGGAATAACCTAAATGTCCAATAATATAGAATTGGTTCAGTAAATTACATGACATTCATGAAGTCAAATATTATAAAGAATTATATATTAAAAATCTATAGACAATGTATAGTTAATAATGGAAAACAGGTGTGAGGTGACATCTCATTGTAGTTTTGATTTGCATTTCCCTAAAAGTTACTGAAATTGAGCATGTTTCCATACATCTGTTGGCCATTTGCATGTCTTTTTGGGAGAAGGGCCTGTTCAGGTCCTCTGCCCATTTTTTAATTGGATTGTTTGTTTTTTTGGTGTTGAGTTGTATGAGATCTTTATATATTTTGGATATTAACTCCTTGTCAGAGCTGTTGTTTGAAAATATTTTCTTTCATTCGATTGGCTGCCTTTTTGTTTTGTTGGTGTGTTTTTTTGCTGTGCAGAAGTTTTTTGGTTTGAGATACTACCTCACACCTGTTAGAATGGCTATTATTAAGTAATAACAAGTGTTGGAGAGAGTGTGGAGAAAACCCTCATTCATTGCTGGTGGGAATGTAAACTGGTACAGACACTATGGAAAACAGTATGAAGGTTCCTCAAAAAATTAAGAATACAGTTACCATATGACCCAGCAACCCCTCTTCTGGGTATCTACCCCCCAAATTTGAAAACATTTATTTGCAAAGATATATGCGCCCCTATGTTCACTGCATCATCATTCACAGTGGCCAAGATATGGAAGTACCACCCTTTGATAGATAACTGGGTAAAAAAGATGTGGTACATAAATACGATGGAATACTACTCAGCCATAAGATGAAATACTGCCATTTGCGAGAACATGGATGGATTTTGAAAATATCATGCTAAGCGAAATAAATAAGACAGAAAAAAGTCAAGAACCATATGATTTCTCTCATATGTGGGATATAAAACTGAAAGCAACAAATGAAGACAAACGAACAAAAACTCATAGACACAGACAACAGCATGGTGGTTACCAGAGGGAGAGGGGTGGGGGGTAACAAAGGATAAAAAGGGTCAAATATATGGTGACAGAAGATTTGACTTTGGGTGATGGGCACACAATGCAATGTACAGATGATGTATCATAGAATTGTACACTTGAAACCTATGTAATTTTATTAATGTTACCCCAATAAATGTAATGTAAAAAATAAGAAATAAGTTTCTAAATAACATGTACAAAATGATAGCATTTCCATAAATATATAGAAATAAATATGTACATATATATGTATGTATAAAGTGTGTGTACATACAACTTATACGTAAAGACTAAAAGGACCACACAAAAATGATAAGAATGATAAGAATTATCTCTTCTGGATGGTGGAATATTAGTCATTAGGGTTTATTTTCTTAATTTATAGATTTTATGAGTTCACAATGCTTTACTTTTGAAAAATTTAAAAACCATTATCCTAATAGCTGTGCCCAGAACAACGCCTAGCATAAGAAGGCCTTCAATACAGATTTATAGAAGGCAGAAAAGCAGGACTAAATTCATTTGAGTGGAGATTATCTGGCTATCTACAAAGCCAGAAAATTTGAGAGGTAAATAAAACAGATGGGAAAAAAGGGAAAGGATCATTTTGGGGTGAAAATATTAAGAGAACAGGACAGGTAACCTATAAATAAAAATGAATTTCAAAGTTTGCTTTTTCCTTTTTACCTGAGAATGTGTCTCATTTTCTTGCAATTGTGTTTTTAGTGTCTCATATTCTGTGTTTAGCTTCTCCGTTATTTTCTTAAAGGTATTTCTGCGGGTTGATAATACTGTTCTCTCCTGATGTAATTTCTAGATAGATCCAAATAGAAGTAAATAACAGGCTTTAGCAATATCTAGTAAGCCAATATACTGTAGATTGAATTTGACAAATATTTTCAATGATATTCTGACATATTCTACACCAAGGCTATAATTACTCTAAAACCCTGTTTGTAAAAATATCCTTTGAACTATAATAAGCTAAATTAATATTAACTATTTTAATAACTCTCTTAAGGCTTTCATATCTATTCCTACCCTACCAAATTTACATTAATGTAAATGGCAATGAAAAGCCACTGACAATTCTTAAATAGTGAAGTATCGTAATCAAATCTTCATTTAACAAAGTTCATATTTGTTGAAATGCTCTATCCCTTGCTTTTCAATTTGCGCCTTTGGTTTAAAATTTAAATCACTCTAATCTCCTACTACTTATGTAAACATCTTTATTATTTTTTCTTAAAATACAAATAATCAACAGAAAATAATAAATTCTCTATACATATTAAATTTCATAAAGAAAATACAACTTGAATAATTTTGTAATACTTTTACTGTTTACCTTTTTCTTTTCTTCACCTGATGATTTTAAAGCTGGCAAATCATTAAATGTCTCCAGATCAATCATCATTTGCTTAATTTTGCTTTTTAGAGAATGCTGTTCCTCAGTCATCTTACTTTCCAGAAGCTCCATTTTCTGTAGATCCAACTGTAGACGTTGACTGTCTGAAACACAGGAAAATTCAAGTCCATAATTGGTCAAAACCTCATTCCTTTCACAAAAGGAAATGCAATGCAACCATTAAAAATCATATTTTATGAAAGCATTGGCAAAAGAAACATATCCACTGCAACCAGTGAGACAATACAAATATAAATCAAGAAAAAAAATACTCATATCCCAGGTAATCAACGTAGCCTTATGTAAAATGTGTATTAGCTATACTTGTCTCCATACTCATATGAACATATAATGAGACAGTTCTTTTCTTAATAATATAACATATCAGATAAAGAGCCATTATTTTAAATAGGTGCATGACACATATACACAGTTATGTAGGGGGAAAGAAAGTTATAAAACATAATACATATATATATATTTATATATATATATGTTTGAGCATAATTTTATAATTACATGTAGTCAGTTTTCATTATTTGTGGTAGTTATAGTTTATAAAGTCACCATGAACACTAAGTTAGCAAATACTGAACTATTGCTCCTGGCAAAATACAGGGTTAGGTTCCTGTGAGTCTCTGGTCACAGTATTTTCAACTAATATATAACCTTGTTTTATGTGTTTCTGTTTAAACACACTGTATAGAATATATTTGTTGATTTGTTAGCATTGAACTCACTGTCAAGTTATGCCTGAAAAAAGCGTATCTCCATAACGCATATCACATCAAGCCTTCTTGTGCTCAGGAACACTAGCCAACACTCACGCACTATGCTTGGGGGCCATTTTAAAAGGCAAAATCAACCCAAAAAACACAGAATGTGGGGAAAAGTGGCACTAAATATACCACAAGAAGGACATGTCTACAGTGTGAGAACTAAAGCAAGTTCTTGCCTTATTTCACCTCCACCTGAAATGCATGTCAGACAGTTCAAATTGTCACCAGTCCATACATGTGCACAAATGACCATGAAAGTACTGCTAAGTATTGATTTTGGGGTTACAAATTAATTTTAGTGAGTAGATAAATTCACAAATATAGAATCCATGAATAGTGAGGATTGACGGCACATGTGTTCATCTGTGTGTCTCATTCTTTGTTTCAGAAGTACTGAGCATCTACTATGTCCAGCTGCTGAGGATAATGAAGGAAATCAACAGGGATATTACTTGAGTTCAAGGAACTATAGCCCAGAAGTAAAACAGAAAATTAAATAAACATGTACATTAAATTGGATAACTACAGTAGTTGCCCCTAATCCAAGGGGAATATATTCCAAGACCCCCTTGTGGAGGCCTGAAACCTCAGATAATACCGAAGCCCATATATCCTATGTTTTTTCTCACACATAGATACATACCTATGATAAAATTAATTTATAAATTAATTCAGAATTTAAGTTATAAACAACTAATAATTAAACAGAATGATTGTAACAATAAAATAGGGTTTACGTGAATATGAGCACTGCAATACCAAGAGAACTGATCTGCTAACCGAAATGGCTAATAAATGACTAAGGAGCAGGTGGCATATACAGCCTGAATATGCTGGACAAATGGATGATTCATGTCCCAGGCAGGACAAAGAAGGATGGTGCAAGATTTCATCACACTACTCAGAAAGGTGTAAATTTAAAACTTAAGAATTATTTCTGAAATTTTGCATTTAATATTTTGGACCATAGCTGACAGCAGGTAACTAAAACCATGGAGAGCAAAATTATGGATAAAGGGGGACCACTGTAAAGAGTAAGACAGGGTGAGTAAGATCATGGTCCGAAGAGCTCTCCAAAACCATCTTTCTTAACTTAGGCCTTAAGGACTGGGAATCACCCAAACAAAAGAGAAAGTAAAAGTGTTCCGGTGTGTAGTCTAGAGGTAAGAAAGCATGGTATCTTTGAGTGAATAACAGAAGTTCAATATGACTAGAACTCTGAGTTCAAAGTGGGTGGTGGTAGGAGATAAAACTGAAAAATTAGAAGGATTTCAGAAGGGCTTTTTAAGTCAAGATAGGACACTGGGACTTTATCCTAAGGGCTAGGAGGGACAGTCAGCTTTAAATCTGAGTGTGGCATAATTTAATTTTAGAAAGTTCACTCTGGTTGCAATGTGGACAATTATTGGAATAGCATAACTATGTGCAGGACAATCAGTTAAGTGCTGATTCAGTAATCTAAGCAAGAAATCTTAGACTGGTGTAGTCAATTTGGGAATTTTTTTAATTAAACAATTTTTTTTAAATGCTTTCTATGTGCCAGGCAAACTTCTAGGCCTGGAGGATATAGCAATGAACAAAACATAAAACTATCTGAAATATACAGTTATGTCAGATAGAAATAAATGAGAAAATAATGCAGCAGAGATCTCAAGAGACTCAAGACATATAAGGGATTTGGGATTAATGAAACAATTGATTGGACACAGTGGTTGAGCAAGGAATCAATACAGAATTCTATTCCAACTTGAGTAAATGAGATACAAACTTTTGTTTGGGGAATGGAGTGAGATGATGGGTTGAAGTCAATTTAAGATATGTTGCATTTGGAATACCTCAGAAACATCCAATAGAGACAAGTAAGATGTCCATGTATGGGCCTGCGAGGTCTGAAGATACCTAGGACCTTTCAGATTTTGAAATCATTAGCATAGAGATGACTGAAGCTACAGAAATGGCTGAAATCATTGAGAGAAAAGGATTCATGACAGAACCTATATGACTAAATTGACATGAAGGAGCCTATAAAAAAGCATAAGAAATGACCAAAGAAATAAGAGGAAAATCAGAAGCCTTGGGAGAAAGGCATTTCACAAAGCGGTTTGTAGTACATAGTACTACTTAGAGATTTAAAAAAAAAATAGCTAGGGTGAAGGGTTCATTTTTAAGATAGCAAATACTACTTTATGATAAAAAAGATGCTTCTATGAGAAAAATGAGCCATGGAAAAAGAAAAAATAACACATGGTCAATTTTGTTACTTCAGGCTTCTCTCCTCAGGGACATAATTCTTTGTTTGGCTTTCCTTAGCTACCAAAGTAAAATCTGATTAGAGCTAACTCAAAAATGAATACTAATATGGAAATGAAATACAGGTCCCGTATATTCAGATGAAGAAATCTGAATTCAAGCATGCCTTGGCCAATTTCCTTTCTCCTGTGTTCTCAGTTAGATGTGTTAATAATCCTATACATCAAGTAGCTACTTATTGTAGATAGAGGCATATAGCATATAGTAGTAATACAGTTTCATCTTAGAACATTTTGCCTTCACTTTTCCTCTATTTTAAAGTAGGACTATGAGTGCCCTCAGAAAAATAATGATGGTATTTTACAGTGTCAATGTCAAATGTAAACATCTTCCTTTTAGTACGTACAGATTTAGGGGTGAAAGATTTTTAAAGAACAGGTTTTGGAGTAAAATACAAAATTAATTTTTAATGATAAAAATTTAATCTTACAGTGAAATGTATTGTTCCCCATATGTATTTCTCTAGTTCCTTTCATTGTTTTTTTCTTCTCTCTCTCTCTTTTTGCATTTCAGCAGTGTAACTAGGATGTGCTTAGGTGAAGGATTTTTATATTAATACTGTTTGGGGTTCAATGAGCTTCTTAGATCTATAAAATTAAGTTTTTCATGAAATTTGGAAAATTTTTAGATACTATTTCTTCAACTATCTTTTCTCCCCCATTCTTGGTCTCTCCTCTCTGTTTGGGACACCAATTATATGTATGTTAGATTGTTTGAAATTGTCCCACAGATCATTTAGGCTCTGTTCATTTTAATTTCTCCTTCAGATTGGATAATTTCATATTGATTTCTCTTCAAGTTCACCAACTTTTTTTTCTGCTGTCTTCAATCTTCAGTTAAGGTCAATCAGTGTTTTTTCCCCACTTACTTAAATTTTCAATTCTAGTTTTCACATAGTTCTTTTTCTAATTTCCATTTCTCTGTGGGATTCTCTATCTGTTCATGTATTATGATATGATTTCCCTTTAAGTTCTTAAATATATTTATAAACTTTTAAAGTCCTTTTCATTTCAACATTTGGATTATCTCAGGTTCAATGTATAGTGACTGTTTTTCCTTTGATTCACATTTTCCTATTTCTTCATGTTTAGTAAGTTTTTATAGTATAATGGACATTTTACTTTTTTAATGTTTTTTAAATTTATTTTAGAGAGAGAGGAAGGGAGGGGGACAGACAGAAGAAACATCGATGAGAGAGAAACACTGACCAGATGCCTCGAGCCTACAACCTGGGCATGTCCCCTGACCAGGAATCAAACCGGTGACTTCTTGGTTCATGGGTTGATACTCAACCATTGAGTAACACCAGCCAGGCAGTATAATGGACATCTTAAATGATAGGTTGTAGAGGCTCTACTGCTCCTTTCGAGAATGACTTGTATTATAAATGAGCAATAAAGTTCACTGAACTAAAACTCTAAACTTTTCTCCTTTGGAATGGGAAGCATCTGAAATCTCTGTATCAGGTCTTTCAATTTCTAGCTGCTACTTTTTCCTAGGTCCCCTAAAGTCTACCCAATTTAAAAGTAGCTCAATAGTCAGATCAGAATTTGGGTAGAATTTATACAGGCATACCTTTGAGATATTACATGTTTGGTTCCAGATCACTGCAATAAAGTAAATATCATAAAGTGAATCACACAACTTTTTGGTTTCTCAGTACATATAAAAGTTATATTTACACTATACTATAGTCTATTAAGTGTACAATAGCATTATGTCTATAAAAACAATGTACGTACCTTAAAAATATTTTATTAATGCCCTAGCCAGTTTGGCTCAGTGGTTAGAGGAGTGGCCCACAGACTGAAGGGTCCCAGGTTTGATTCCAGCCAAGGGCATATACTTCAGTTGCAGGTTTGATCCCTGGCCCAGGGCAGGGCAGGTGCAGGAGGCAACCAATCTATGTGTCTCTCACGTAGATGTTTCTCTCTCTCTCTGAAAGCAATGGAAAAAATATCCTCAGGTGATGATTGAAAATAAATAAAATTTTAAAAATATATATTTTATTACTAAAAAAAGTTAACCATCACCTGTGACTTCAGTGAGTCATAATATCTGTGACGGTAGAGTACCCTGCCTAGATGTCCTAGTATCTGTGAAGTGCAGTAAAGCAAAACACAATAAAGCAAGGTATGTCTGTACAAAGAGTTTGGCAGTCTCCTATGTCTCCCTAATATGTGGGTAGGTAATGAGTAAGTTGGTTGGTTTCTTCATAAAAGATTTACCAAAATTTATTTGCAAATAAGTTTTGTTATCTGTACAGATTCTCTAATTAAAAAATCAAATGCAAAGCTGCTATAAAACCTTTCTCTTCTACCTAATAAACCAATAAGATTATTGATTAAAATATACTGGGAAGGTGACATTATAATAAAAATCAATCCAAGAATTGGTTGACTCTAATTACAGGCATAACAATTATCACAGAATGTAAAATTACAAATAGTAAAAAAAGTAAGAAAGAAGGCTCTTAGCAATCAAGTTTGTTTTAAGTTGGTATAACTAAACTGAACATTTTTTGTCCTTTTAAGAGTCTTAAGACTCAACCATACTGACATATATTATTAAAAACATATATATGTATATGGACTTAAATGTTGTTAACACGGTTTTGTTTAGTTGGATTTGTGTCTCTAAGGTTGAAAATAGTTCAGATGAGAATTAAAGTGCTGAACAAGTCATTTAGGCTTATGGTTTCAATGCTCTGAATAGGAAATGTACTTAACTTGTATATTTTGACTGTTGGGTGAAAACAGTTATGTAAATCTAACTACAAGTTTAATGTAAAGATATATTAGGGAAATACATTTAGGAGCTAAACAAACTGCTTTTCCTAGCGAAAGGGAGAAAATGGTTGGTTGGTATAGGGTAAAGTTTATCTTCCTTTCACAGCAGGTCCCCATGAAAAGCTAAGCTCCTGTGAGGAAGAGACAGGAAGAGGATGCAGACGAGTTCCTTCTGATACGCGGAGAGGCGGCAAAGTTTACCCGGCAGTGTGTACACAGCAGCAACCCTCAGAAGGACCGCTCTGACCTGGGAAAATGCTTCTCTAATATTCTGCCATCAGTGCATTTGTTTATTCCCTGGAGTTTCCTTTCCAAAAATATAAATAAAAACTATTACTGATATACCTTGCCTCTTCATTCATGAATTACACCAGTGTTTCTCAAACTTTAAAAAACCTTTCACTGAATTTATTACAGTGACACTGGTTATAAAATAATGTGTTTCAGATGTACAATTCTATACTACATCATCTGTGTATTGTATTGAGTGTTCACCACCCAAAGTCGAGCCTCTGTCCGTCACCATTTGTACCCCCTTTACTTTCTTCTACATTCCCTCACACCGCTTGCCCTCTGGGAATCTGGGAATCACCATATTGTTGTGTTTCTGAGGGTGTTTTTTTTTTTTTGCTTAATACTTTCACCTTTTACACTCAGCACCCAAACACCCTCCCCACTCTGACAGCTGTCAGTGTTTTCTGTATCTATGAGTTAGTTTCTATTTTGTTAGTTTATTTTGTTCATTAGATTACACATATAAGTGAAATCATATGGTACTTGTCTTTCTCTTACTGGCTTATTTTACTTAGCATAATACTCTCCAGGTCCATCATGCTGTTGCAAAAACTAAGATTTTCTTCTTTTTTAAAGCCCAGTAGTAGTCCATGGTGTAAATGTACAGCAGGTTTTTTATCCACTCGTCTACTGATGGGCACTTGGGCTGTGTCCAAATCTTGGCTTTTGTAAATAACGCTGCAATGAACATAAGGATGCATATATTCTTTTGAATTAGTATTTCGGGTTTCTTTAAGTATATTCCAAGAAGTGGACTCACTGAGTCCTGAGGCAGTTTAATTTTTAATTTTATGAGGAAATTCCACACTGTTTTCCACAGTGGCTGTTCCAATCTGCATTCCCACTAACAATGTACAAGTGTTCCCTCATGAGTTCTCTTACATGACACATGTGGACCAACCATCTGGATCCAGGATACTACCTGTCAGACCATATACATGTGATGATAGCAGGCAGACATGCATATGTGAGAATGAAGCTTTATGTGATAGAAATAGGGGTGAAGCCCGAGAGATACCCACTAAGCCACTCATGAAAGTCATCTCTGGGGTGGGCCTTGCAAATCTCTTATCTTAGACATTTTTCGTAGACATATTTTTTCTGATATATCTCCTCGAACAAGGGAAACAAAAGAAAAAACAAAGAAATGTGACTTCATCAAACTAAAAAGTTTTTGCACAGCAAAAGAAATCATCAACAAAATAAAAAGACAACCCACTGAATGGGAGAACATATTCCCCAATTCATCTAATAAGAGTTTAATGTCCAAAATTTATAAGGAACTTATATAATTTAACACCAAAAAAACAAACAATCCAATTAAGAAATGGGCAAAGGACCTGAATAGACATTTCTTCAAAGAAGACATATAGATGGCCAAGAGACATATGAAAAGATGCTCATCATCACTAATCATCAGAGAAATACAAATTAAAACCACAATGAGATGTCATCTCACACCTGTCAGAATGGCTATCATCAATAAATTGACAAACAACAAGCATTGGGAAGGATGTAGAGAAAAGAAACCCCTTGTGCACTGTTAGTAGGAATGCAGACTGGTGTTGGCACTGTGAAAAGCAGAATGAAGTTAACCTCATAAAATGAAAAATGGAAATGCCTTATGACCCAGCTATTCCACTTCTGGGAATATATCCAAAGAAACCCAAAACACTAATTTGAAAGAATATATGCACCACTATGTTCACTGTAGTGTTATTTAAAATAGCCAAGATTTGGATGCAGTCCAAGTGCCCATCAGTAGATGAGTGGATAAAAATCCGTGCTACAGGAGAGACAACAAGACGGTGGCACAGGTACCTGCTGCTTCCCACAACCACATCAAAATTACAACTGAAGAGAACAATCATTCAGAACCTCCTGAAATCTAGCTGAACAGAAGTCCTACAACTAGGGAATTAAATAAGAAACACACTGAGACAGTATGAGGGGTGAAAACACAGGGCAGAATCAGGCAGAATCGTGGAAACCTGGGACCTGAGTGCAGCGGTTTGAAACCAGGAGGGATATCTCGGCGGTGGAGGTTTCCTGGAGGAATGAGGGGACCCTGCCCCATATCTGCCCCCCAGCCCAAGGTTCCAGTGCTGGGAAGAGAAGTCCCCACAACTTCGGGCTGTAAAAACCAGCGGGGACTGAGGTTGAGGGAGGCTGAGGCTGCTGGAGTCCAGGCAAATCCTCTTAAAGGGCCAGCACACAGACTTACTCAGACGTACTTGCTCTGAGCCCCAGCACTGGGAAGCAGCTTGGAAGGAACCTGGGACATTCAGGGAGGAACTGATTTGCTTGGAATCAGAGTGAGAGCTGGAAGGGCAGCTTTCTCCCAGACAAAAGAGATGACAGAGGCCATTACTCCTTTGAAGAACCCTCTTCCCACAGAGCCAGCAGGCAGGCATCTTCTCTGAATCTCCATCAACCTGACTCACATCTCTCCCCGCCCCCGCCCTGGTGATTTCTGGAGACCCCACCCCTCCCTACTTGCAAGCTCATCCAAGCCATTTCCAGTAGCTTTTCTATGCAAGTGGCCTCTCTTGCCTCAGGCTTAGGACTTTCCTAAAATCTCTCAAACAAGCAGAGCTGGCCTCAGCGTGCCCCATACCTCTCGATAAGTGGCCCCACGCCTGGAACTAGTGGCAGCCTGCATTGATTCATAGCTTGGCCTCTCCTGGATACCTCCAAGCCCAGCAAAAGTAGCAGCCATCTATGGATTGCTGTGTAGCCTACGCTGGGGGGCCCTGGGCAGGGCACAGGCAAAGGCTGACTTTGCATCTCACGTGAGGCTCCAGAGACAGTGCACCTGGTGTTCAGCTTTGACCACACTGGATTAAAGCCCTACCACATCCACAAGTGACACACACAAGGGACAGACTTGATGAACACCAAAGCTCCACTGAAATAAATCCTGCTCCATAGGGGAGTCTCCAATACAGCAGCTCTTCAGCTGCAGCTGGTCCTCACAGCCGATTGGCGTGGGAGTCAATTCCTCCCAGTGACATCAACAGCAACCAAAGCTCAACTACAACAGGACAGTGCACACAGCCCACACAGGGGAGCACCTGGAATGCCCAGCTCAGGTGACTGGGGAGACTGAGCTACTGAGCCCTACAGGACACCTACTACACAAAGCCACTCTACCAATTCCAAGAGACAGAGCAGCTCTACCTAATACATAGAAACAAACACCAGGAAGCAGCCAAAATGTGGAGGCAAAGAAATATGTCACAAAAGAATGAACAGAAGAAATCTCCAGAAAAAGAACTAAATGAAATGGAACCAAGCAAGCTACTCAATGCAGAGTTCAAAACAATGGTTATAAGGATGCTCAAGGAACTTAATGAAAATGTCAAGGATCTTAGTAAGACTTTTAAGGAAATTAGTGAGATCATCAATGACATAAAAGAGAACCAGTCAGAAATGAAGTCTACACTAACTGAAATGAAGAATAATTTACAGGGAATCAACAGTAGAGGATGCCGAGAATCAAATCAGCAAGTTGGATTATGAGGAATCAAAAAACATCCAATGAGAAGAGCAAAAAGAAAAAAGAATCCAGAAATATGAATATAGTATAAGGAGTCTCTGGGACAACTTCAAGCGGCTCAACATTTGCATTATGGGCATGCCAGAAGGAGAAGAAAGAGAGCAAGAGATTGAAAACCTCTTCGAAAAAATGACAGAAAGCTTCCCCTACCTGGTGAAAGAAGTAGACTTACGAGTCCAGGAAGCACAGAGTCCCAAAGAAGAGGAACCCAAAGAGGCCCACACCAAGGCCCACATCATAATTAAAATGCAA
The DNA here is from genome assembly GCF_964146895.1 of Miniopterus schreibersii. NCBI lineage: Eukaryota > Metazoa > Chordata > Mammalia > Chiroptera > Miniopteridae > Miniopterus > Miniopterus schreibersii. Next base: position 60,684,404 of record NC_138111.1, on the reverse strand, counting down.
AAGGTTAAAGACAAAGAGAGAATCTTAAAAGCAGCAAGAGAAAAGTAGCCAGTTACCTACAAGAGAGCATCCATCCATATAACCGTCAGCTGATTTCTCAACTGAAATTTTGCAGGCCAGAAGGGAGTGGCAAGAAATATTCAAAATGATGAAAAGCAAAGACCTACAACCAAGATTACTCTACCCAGCAAAGCTATCATTTAGAATTGTCAGATAAAGAGCTTCACAGATAAGAAAAAGCTAAAGGAGTTCATCACCACCAAACCAGTACTACATAAAATGTTAAAGGGTCTTTTTAAGAGAAAGCTAATGAACAAAAGAAACTGACAAATTAGACCCAGAGACTATGAAGCATGAAACAGACTGTAGTATCTCAGAGGGAAGATGGAAGGGGGATAGAGAGCAGGAAGAGATTAACCAAAGAATTTAGATGCATATATGCATAACCCATGGACACAGACAATAATGGGCTGAAGGCCTGGGGTGGGGGCAGAAGCTGTTGGAAAGGGTCAAGTGGGGAGAAATGGGACACCTGTAATACTTTCAACAATAAAGATAAATAAATAAAAAATTTGTGGTACATTTACGCAATGGAATACTACTCAGCTATAAAGAAATAGGAAATCTTACCTTTTGGGATAGCATGGATGGACCTGGAGTGTATTATGGTAAGTGAAATAAGCCAGTCAGAGAAGACAAGTACCATATGATTTCACTTATATGTGGAATCTAATGAACAAAATAAACTAACAAAGTGGAGAAAGACTGACAGACACAGAAAACAGACTGACAGCTGTCAGAGGGGAGGAGGTTGGGGGCTAAGTGTGAAGGGTGAAGGGATTCAGCAAAGGAAAAAAAAAGACTCATGGACACAGACAACAGTCTGGTGATTTCCAGAGCCAAGGGGCATAGGGGGAGGCAGAAGAGGGTAAAGGAGGGTAAATGGTGAGGGAAGGAGACTTGACTTGGGTTGGTAAACACACAATACAAGATACAGGTAATGTATTCTAAAGTTGTATACCTGAAACCTATATAATTTTATTAACCAATGTCAAGAGGTGTAAATTTCAGGTCTGCAAAGATGAAAAAGTTCTAGAGACCTGTTGCACAACAATGTGTATATAGTTAACGTCACTCTACTGTACACTTAAAAATGGTTAAGATGGTAAATTTTACATTTAACAATTATAAAACACTTGTCATCAAACCAATAGTAGGTAATAATCAAAATTAGAATTTCCTCCTCTAGTGTTTTGCATATAATTCAAATATACAAATAAAACTATGGCAAACAAACTCTAAACAAATCTGGGCAGATATAATATACTTAAATGTGCAGAACAACAATTGTCCACTTATATCATCAATCTAAATTCAACTGTATATTAATAACATTTGGTGTGTATTTTTAGGTGCATAATCCCTGAAATATAACTCCTAGGCAGTTTGTGTTTTAGAATGCAGAATCCTTCTGATTTCAGAAAAGTAATATAGTGCATGTATTGATTATTATATAACTCTCACAGCATCTGAGGCAGCATCTGTCATCAAGTACATGAACATTGCTGCAGCAAAAAGTATGAACAGTCACAAGTGGTAGGATAATTAAAGACTATAAATAGCCTCATGTTAGTTCAGGTAAGATTCGGTTTTGCTGCCAAGGGCTTTTTAGATTTTGGGATTTCAGATAAATGTATATTATGGATCCATTATCATATTTCACAAACCTTTCAACATTTTTAAGTTAGCAAGTATTGTTTCATTCCCCATGATTTCACTACCAGAGGAATTCCAAGTAGACCAAAACAGCTAATTCAAATTTACCGCATGTGTTAGCATAAAGAACACCTGTAGTTAGAATCTACTAGTTCAAAACTCAGAGATTCCATGCAAATTTTTACATGACTTTATCCTAGGCTCTTTAAGCTCAATTTTGTATATCTGTTTCTAATCTCTGCCTATACTATCCAAATGACAGCCACTAGCCACATGGCTTTTGAGCATCTGAATGTGTCTAATCCAAAGTTAGATGGGCTATGACTGTAAAGTTTAATTGATCCATTTTTATATTGATTACATGTTAAAATGATCATATTTTAGACACACTGGGTTAAATAAAATATATTATTAAAATTCATCTGTCTCTTTTTACTTTTTTAACATGGCTTCTAGGAAATTTAAAATTATATGTGTGGCTGGCATTACATTGCTGTTGGACGGTGCTGCTCTATTCTCACATTAATCATCATGGCTAAAACTAATTATAATTAAAACATTACCTCCTCTAGGATACCTCTCCTAACTACCCAAGACTGAGGTGGACATGAGCCCTATGTATGTAATTCCATTGCTCCTTTGCTTCTATCATAGCACTATTTCATTATATTTTAATTGTTTACTTGTCATTCCACTAGGTTGAAAGTTCCTTGAGGAAACAGAAAGGATTTTTTTTTTTTTTAAATCTGGGAATATCCAAGTTATAGCACAGGCATAGAGTTTTTAATAAATGTTAAATGAATGAGACTATCCAATGAAATACTATTAAGTTGATGTGAAAAGTCACACAAAATTCTGAGACTATAAATGACTGGAGCAATAGGCACTCATAAATTATATCCTCAGTCTTTTTTAAAAAAATCAAAGAGAATAATATTAGTAGATTTTAAAAGTTCTAATTTGTTACTGAAGAAAAAAAACACACAACAAGGTTTTAAAAATCTAGGTTGTTTTCTCACCTGAAGTCAAATTCCTAGCTGTACTTTGTGATTTCTGCATTTCAGTAGATTTAAAATTGAGATCATCCTGCATTATCTTCAGCTCTTGATTGGTGATAGAGGATATCTGTTTCATACGATTTATATTCTGTATTTGCAGAGAAATAAAAATGAAAAACATTTCACAGATTTAACTCTTCAATAAAACTCTTAGAAAACACTGCTAAAGGATTTGATGTTTTGAATGGGTGTTCTTTTTTGAAATACATCATTCATTATATATGTTTCATAGAAGAATACAGTGAGATTCAAGTCCGGTTTTCTCAAAAAGGGCAGGCTAAATTAAAATTCAGAATTTAAACAAAATATTTTTAAACAACACTATTTTAGGAACTGATTCAAATCTTAAAAACTAAGAATACTGAAATGAAACCATGCATTTCTCCTCCCATGGTACCACACATCATTAGTTGCTCAATAAACATGTTATAGTGAATCAAGATACTCAGATATCTCATACTCTTACAAGAACAGAATTCCTTCCATTTATAATACAAATTACAGTGTAAGAATATATTTTAAAAACATATATTAATATCTTCCAAAATAGAATATATTTGTGCAAATGCTACTTCTAAAAGTTCAAATAAATTAACAATGGGCCCGGCTAGGCGTGGCTCAGCGGTTGAGCATCAACCTAGGATCCAGGAGATCTCGGTTCGATTCCTGGTCAGGGCACAAGCCCAGGTGTGGGTTCCATCCCAGTTGGGGGCATGCAGGAGGCAGCCAATCAATGACTCTCTCATCACTGATGTTTCTATATCTCTCTCCCTCTCCCTTCCTCTTTCTGAAATCAAAAAAAGATATATTTAAAAAAAATTAACAATGGAAGAAAATGTTAATAATTACTCTGAATTAGTCTCTCACTTAATGCTGAATATTGATATCATATACATATATATAATATTGATATATATGTCACCCTTTTCCCCATAATCCAACCAATGAGATGAATTTTGCTAGAAAAACAAAAATTAATAGCTTAAGGAAATAAAATAACAAGTGAGAGAATTTTAAAGAAACAGTTTAAATGAGCAAATTTAATAGTAAACCACTGCATTTTTTGAGTCACATTGGAAGAGGTAATCACAGTAAAAATAATGAGGACACCAGGACAGGTACATGGTACTTACCCGACTACTGTGCTCCAAAAGTGCAACAATGTTGGCTTCTATCTGTGCCTTCCGTTCCAGTTCCTGAGTTTTAGTTTCCTCAAAAGTCTCAATAAAAGCTGCCAATTGAGAAATATGATGAGAGGTGACTATTGTTATTAACACCATACAAACTCTGATTTGTAGGTCTTAAGAGTAGAAATTCAAAACAAATTTTAAACTATTAATGTTTAATATTTTACTAACCCAAGGGTGATTACTGAATAAGAATATCTCTACATACATTCAAATTTTAAAGCTTTATTGTTTTGACCTTATAAGATACAAGTAAACTAAAAATTTATGTAAGCCCAGAAGTAACAGTTGATTTAAAAAAAGATCAGGAAAAAACCTGTGTTTATACATAGGATCTCCATGATACATCTACAATTATTAACATCTATAATTAGCCACTAACTTTACTTCTGAAAATATTACTGATTACCTATATTATCTGAAAATTAGTATTTTACTTATAATGCTGCATTAACTTCAACTAAATAAGTTTAATAATTTATTCAGATTATAAATATTCTAAGAAATCATCCTTTCTCTTGCCTAATATAGAACCAGTATACAATTTGCTCTTTTTTACTTTCTATGGATCTTCCAAAAATAAAAACTTATAGTTAAAAATAATTTGTTAGCATACAATAAATTAATTTTTATGTAATTTTTCGTTCTTGCTGAGATTTTAAAGAAATCTCAGGATATTGGATTTTTTTGGTTTGTTTCTTTTTGTTTTGCATATGTCTTTATTGATTTCAGGGAGAGGGAGAGGGAGAGAGGGAGATACAGCAATGATGAGTCATTGATTTGCTGCCTCCTGCATGCCCCCTACTGAGGATCGAGCCACAACCCAGGCATGTGCCCTGACAGGGAATAGAACCACGACCTCCTGGATCATAGGTAGATGCTCAACCACTGAGCCACACCGGCAGGGCCGGGATATTATGAAATCAGAGTTGGCAATTACTGCTTTATAGCATGTTTCTATGAAGGTAACTATTGATATCAGACCTATAAAACTTCAGATTTTATAGGTCTAGCAAAATGATACTTTAAGAAAGAAACCAGGAATTGATAATACATGTCAATTTGAAAACTTTCTAAATTTACAGTATAAGTTTAAGTGAAGATCAATCTACAAAGTCAAGATTTTTTTAAAAGTGAAGAGAGGCTACAACCGAAGGCTACTAAAATTTCAGTTATTGATAGAACCAAGCAACAATAAATAAATAGTATAAAAGCTAAAAAAAAATGGTGAAAGATATTAAAGGTGAACATAGTGAAGCATGTAAAAGAAATATTCAACATTGAATCAGTAAGTGGTCTATAGACTCTCTATACAAACTATAAATAAATGCTGGATTTAAAATCTATCCCTAACATACACTCATACACAGACATATACAAGTACACACCTTTTAGAATTCTCTACCTATCCCCTAACTATGCTAGATATTTACTTAATTCTTCAAGACAAATGCTTTGAATATCCACACTTTTGCATTTATTAGCCATTATATCTTCCCAAAATGAAAGCTCTGACTTGGTACAAATGAAGTTACCCGAAAATATATTTTCATGTCTATAAAACTACCACTTACTGTCCATATTTTCCTCCCTTTTTTTTAGCTCTTTGTACTTCTGGTTCATTTCACCTATGAGAGATACAAAATATAACATTAATTTCAAAAACTCCAAATACAATGCTCTAAATTAGAAATATCTTTTAGGTGCTCCATATGTCATTAGTAGTCATTGAATATTCAGTATTTTCACTGTAATTCTTATACATTGACTTACAGAATCTTTTAAAACAGCTATATTTGTATGTTTACTATTTGGAAAAAGAAATCTCCTGATTGGAAAGGACTTAAAGGCCTTCCAATGGTTCTCTATTTCAGTCCCAACTTGGAGCTATCCAGCCTACACATGAATACTACTGATGATGGGAAACATAAGCTTCCAAGAAAGTTCATTCCATATTAGAATAGCTCACATCAGCAAGCAAGATAGCAGGGTTACCACTCCCACAGAGCTTAAAGTCTAGGTACTTAACAAATAATTAAAATTAAAATGTACTAAGTGCTGTGGTACAAAAAATAAAAGGTACTATAGACACAGCAAGGACAACTAATTTAGTTGAGGGACTCAGGAAAATTTTCTCTAAAGTAACATTTAGGCTTCATTATAAAGAATAAATGAATGAGTTACCTGGTGAAAAGTAGAAGATTAATTTAAAAGTTAAAGCATTACAAGTACAGAAATTTGAAGGTAAGGATGAATATGACAGCACAACACTAAAAGATTAGTATGGCTGAGGCAGAGAATGTAGGTGAAAAAGTGGCACAAAAATGAGGTAGGTTATAAGACATCTTATAAGACACATATTATAAAAGTTTTGACTTTCTTCCAAGGACAATGGTAAAATTACTGAAGAATTTTAAGCCGGGGAATAAAATGGCCAGTTTGCATTTATGAAAAATCTAAGATGGAGGTAATAAAACCAGTTAGGAGGTTTTCACAGTAATCTGGGTGACAGATGAAGGTTGCCTGGAGTAGAGTGGTGGCAAACTAGGATGTAAGGTTGTGAATATTTGTTTGAGATGTTTAAGAGCCAGACAATGGATTCTGGTGAGGGTTTAACAGAGAGGAGTAAAACATCACTCTCAGGTTTCTACTTGGGTAACTGAGGACATGGTGGCAGTATTAATTGAAAAGAGAAGCAGCAAGTTGAAGAAGTTGCTTACAACAGTTTTGGACAAGTTTCATTTAATATATGTAAAAGACATGTCTAAAAGGGCAAAAATCTGAGGGCCAGACAGCAGGATTAAATCTGACCCTTTGGCTGAATAAAGGGATCATTAGCAGAGGTGGATCATAATTACTTTATGACAACAGGATTTTCAGTGTAACCAAAACTGAGTTTTGGAGGCACATGGTATTTTCTTGGACTAGGGAGGGAGCTGCAGCCCTGCTTCCCAGGGCCCCAGGTGAGTACGCAGAGTAAATTAGTCTTTGCTTCATTTTGGGGAGACTACGGAAGCTTATTAGGATGATGGCCAGCAAGGGTGGAGGGAATAACGGGCTAGAGATTCCTAAGGGGGTCCCTAATAAGCAGCCAGTATCTAGACGGGCTGCAGGAAGGAGAGTTCAAAGAAAGTGAGGGAGCCAGCAGGGTCCAGAGACAAAGCCCCAATGGTTAGCCTGTGTGCCATGTGTCCTCCTATAAGTTACACACTTTTTCAAGTACTGGCTATAACAACAATAAAGTTAGGGGGTAGAGGAAGATAATCGGGTAGACTGCTAATTACATGGAGGCATGGGCTTCCACTTGTCTATAGACTTGCTCAGTAGGAAGTGAGTTATGAGTACACAAAGGTGAAGGTGAAGTCAGAAACCTGGGTCAGCAAACAGCTTTTTTTCTTTGTCAGAAAATATTTTCCCCAAGCTCATTGAAGATAGCCCTGATACACAGAAAATCTTGTCAAGGCCCCCAAACAGTTCTGGTAGCAAAAAGTTGAAAGTGAAAGCTACTGTCTAAGGAGAGTAAATACCCAGGTTATGAATTCCTAGCTAGGGAACACGAGAACCAACAGGGAACACTGGGTTCACTCAAGCTACAGCTTTGAATGCATAATCACTTTCTGAACTACTACTCAGTTCAAAAAGTTAGATGGTCTCAGAGCATACTGATGCAGCATAACTAATTGTGAGGGGAAGGAAAGAGAAATTTTGTTATTAATGACAAACTTTATAAGTGATTAAGTTTTTTTGTAGACAAGTTAAGATTAGTTCTATAAAAATGTCACCCTTCACTTACCCATGGCAATGTATTTTGAGTGGAAAACAAAGAGAAAGAATTAGTGTTTGTAGCACACGTGATTTGGAATACCCTCATAGAAGGGTGATGTGTATGTAAATGTTATATAACCTCTGAGAAGTAGCAGGAAAGTTAGTATGTGCTGAACCTGCCATGGCCTAGGTTTCTAAGAAAGTCCTAGTTACTTGTTGTGGCTGAGAAGTTGCACTCTTGAGAGATTAGTCAGGTATTAAGGGATTAGGAGTAGGCCTGCAACCTAGGCTTTACAGGAATTTAATTTATCTTATCTTTCATCTTCTAAAGTTAAGAGAATCTCCTACACATGTTGTTTCCAGTTCTTCATCTTGCTATAACTCTAGACATCACAATGAGGCGTTGCCGTCTGCCATTCAAATGAAATTGTTCTCAATAAGATTATATGCCTCATTTAATTATCAAATCCAAGGGGCAGTTTCCAACTCTTATCTTAATCTGCAATATTTGACACTATTGATACATCCAGCCTCCTTTCAACTTTTTTCCTTATGTTTTTTGTTGGGGCAGCTTTTCTGGATTTTCTTAGTCTTTGATAATTCCTTCTCCGTCTTTTCTTTATGGAGTTCTCTTTTTTTCTTATTTAAATTCTGAGTTCTGATGTTAACTGACTTCTAATGCTATATCATACCCAAGGAAATCCCACTTATTCTTGTGGTTTAAGAACTCTCAAATTTGACCTTTTCCCGAATTTTCAGATTGTTTTATCCAATTGCTTACTACATATATTCATCCGGATACCTTTTAGGACATCTTAATACTAGTATATCCATAATGAAACTCATCAGTCTTCCCCCTCACAGTCCGCATCCCTCTGTTTTCCCTATTGCATTTGGAAGTCCTTCACCATACACTTATCATACAAGTCAGAAACCTGGGAGATTCCTCTCTTCTGCTCCCCTCAAATCCATGCTCCTAGTTGCCATCAACTTGAGCTGGCAGACCTATCTGTGCAACGTCTCCAGCTATACAGCTGCCAGCTGGATTAGATAGGGCAGAGTTCCCATACATCTTAGCAGATTCCCAAGCTTCATAAAACCTCCTCCCATATCACTGTTGTTAAGACGAGAGGTCAGGGCACTAGTGAACAGCACTATTTCGTGATTTCTCAGTTGGAGGATTAGTATGCGAGGGGCTTGTGAAAGGCAATGTACTGATGTGGGCAGTCCTAAAGTAGGGGAATTACCAAATCTATCCTTAGATTTGCAATCACAGGAGAGGACAAGATCATAGATACAAGGAAGCTGATCAGTATATCCTACTGGAGGGGCAAAGCAAAGGGTCTAGGGTAGTAAAATCAAGAATAAAGAGAGGAAAGGGACACAGGGTGATTTCAGAGCTATCCTCAAATTCTGAGCACTTGATGTGATCATGGTTGTATATAATATATTCCAAATTTACTGAGCACCTACTAGTGCCAGATACTGTAACAAGTGCTACAGATATAAAAATGAACAAGACAGCTACTAGTCTATGCTAGAAGGGCCTACAATCTATTAAGTGTTCAAAAATAAAAAGTTACAATGCAATGTAAGTGCTGTAACTAGGGTATGTATAAAATTCTATGGCAGCTAGAATTCGGGTGGTTTTTACAAAGAAAGTATCATATCAGCAAGGCACTTTAATAGGTAATGTAGAAATTACAGAGACACATAATATATTTTCCTTCAAGAAATGTATACACTACTGACAAGTACCTCAAAATTTACACTATAAATACTGGCCTTTTTCCTTTAGAGGGAGGAAAGAAAAAATGGGAATAAGCTGCTACAAAAGAGCTGGAATACTGCAGAAAAGAAACTACTGCTTTTTGATACTGCTAGCCAGCCAGCAGAGTAAGGGAGACACACTCCTCTTGCACTACCAAGGGGCTTAGTACCACCACAACCACCTTTGTCCTCACTGTCAGTGTGTTCATCTGATTCTTTTACTTTCTGCCATCAAATGATGCTCTCTTAACTCAGGGCTTACAGAGCTATCTTTACTCTTATACTCTGAGAAGTAGTTCTGACCCTAGAAAAGGTCTGATTGCCATTTTCCAGAACAGGTAGCTACCCCAAACTTCTTTCCTCATCAACACCCAAAGAAGGCACATGCTAGTGATTCCCCTGGCCTCAAAACCCCCAACTTGGCAGGCCTACTGATTTTGGAGGTGAAAGGGGAGCAGAAAGCAAATAAAATTAGAGAGGTAGGGCAAGAATAAACCCCAAGGGACTTTTACACATCCAGGTTCTTTCCTTTCCAGCCCTTGGGGTCCGTCTGAGGAAAGCTAAGTCTCCCAGTACCTTTGAGTGCTCCTTACGTAGCATGGTTTCATTCTCTTTATCATTCTGTTCACTCTACTCAGTGAGTTCCAGTTCTTCTTTATCACTTTTAAATATGATGCCAAGAAAATTAGGATTCCAAGGAGACTATCAATTCCCATAGTTTACATATTCATCTTTCTGTTAATGCAATCTAGGAGTTCAGTTGTTTTAGAGGCTATATCACACTAATTCATATTGAACTGTTACCTGAGTCCCCTCTAACATTTTCACATAGTTTAGCAAGTCAGGACACTTCCTCCTCCCCCACTCCTACTTTAATTTTAATTAGTTTTGAGGTCCTGTGAAATTCCATCCCTTTACATTGTCTCTCTCTCCCACCTACTTTTCACAGATCATTATAGCAGTAAATAATAAACTAGTTTATCAACTACTATTAGACTGGTATGTTTAAATGAGTACATATAAATTAATTGTTTTAAAGTAACTTTTGCCTTTAGGTTTAACCCAACTTACCAATCATACATTCTCTACAAAATGTTTTAAATTTTATCAGGAAAGTTTCTCTACAGCTATGCAGGTAAGATCTGATCATTCTATTTCTACATACTGGAGCCACTTTAAAATATATAATAATTCTCTAAATATGTAAAAGTTAAATTACTGCTAAAACCCTCAAAATTTTAAAGAAAAAAAAAAGGACTATGTAGAAGTTGTTTCAGCAGAGTAATGTCAATAATATCAGGTAACATAATGAGTCCTTGGCATGTATTAAACACAACATAAAGTTTTAGCTACTGCCTAAAGCAGTGATTATCAAACTTTAGCATGCATTAGAATCATCAGGAAGATTTGTTGAAACACAAATTGCTAAGCCCTATCCCCAGGGTTTCACATTTAGTAGGTCTGGGGTGGAGACCAATAGTTTTTATTTCTAATAAGTTTCAGATGATGCTGATACTGGCCTAGAAACAATACCATCATTCTAATGAAAGACATAAAGTGTAGTTTAATCAATCTCCAAATTGGACAATAAGCAACGATCCATTCTTCTTTATTAAACATATACCGAGAAACTAGAATAGCAATGAGTATATGCCATTTGAAATCTCAGATACCAGGAGATAAGCCACACTGAAATTAAGTAGATCATTTTGTATGTCCTGGGGGAAATGTTAATGGGAAAATACTTTCCAAAATATGTTTTGGGAAAGTCACCAGGAAAGTTATTCTGAGTCATACACACACACACTCCATTATCTAATTCTCACAGCAACCCTAAGAGTTATATAGCTACTGTATTTATCTCCACTGTATAGATGAGGAAACTAAGATACATAAAAGGTCAAGTAGCAATTCCAAAATCAGCCAGTAAAACAGCACAGCCAAGATTTGAATCCAGGCATTCTGGTTGTAGAACCTGTGCTCTAAAATAAAGCTATTCTGTCTTTATAAATTCCATTTTACCTGAAAAAAAAAACACCCAAAGAATTAAAGCTTCTAACCTAGGCCTTGGAACTCTGAGCATAAGTACTCTAAAAATGAGGGAATAATTTGTAGTAAGTAATAACACCCAAAAATCCTTCTTGGGGATGTATGTGACTATATTCTTTTTAACTATTTGTCAAACGTCGGCGCAGTATGTAGACATCCAGAAAATTAGCCCCACCTTGTGGATCATGGTAGTACCACAAAATCCAGGCCTCTGAGAACAGGAAATTGTCGAAAAGTGTATATTATCTTGACTGACAAAAACTAAGAAATTTAAAACAACTAGCACTGGTAAGGAAGCACTTTCACATACTGCTGATGATTGTATAGAATGGTACAACTTTTCTGGAAATAAATTTGCAAAAACAATCAAAATTGTGAACATAAGTAACATTCTATTCAAACTTTCACTTCTAGAAATTAAAAACAATTAAAAATTTTTCAATTGCAGTTGATATACAATATTATATTAGTCTCGGGTATAAAACCTAGTGATTAGACATTTATATAATTTAAGAAGTAAACATTCTGGTAAGTCTAGTACCCATCAGACACCATACATAGTTATTATAGAATACTGACTATATTCCCAATGCTGGACTTGATATCCCTGTGACTGTTTTCAAACTGGCAATTTGTACATCTTATCTACACATCAGAAATGTGCACGTTAACAAATAACCTTGTATGTAACAAGGTTATTTACTGCAGCACTGCTGTTGGTAGTGAAAAATGAGAAACCACCTAAATATCAATGTGGATACAGCAAATACTATCTTACAGCAATGATGACGGCAGCTAACAGTTGAAAGTACGTGGTAGGCACCATGTTTTTAAAGCCACTATGCTATACTTTTTAGAAGGAAGCATATACATCCTCATATGGAAGAATGTACATTACACATAACTAAATGAAAAACTTAAGCTTAGAAGAACTATATAGTATTATATATATTTTTAAAATATATGCTTACAGATGTATAGAAAAAAGTCTAAAAGGCTAAACATTAAACTGTAAAAAATGATTACCTCTGAAGACTGGAATGAATTTGAGAAGAAAAGAGATAACTTTTTACTTTGTATACTTTTGTACTGCTTAAATTTTTCACATTAAGTATATACCAGATTCACATATAAAAAGTACAGAATTTAAAAAAATTAATTGGAGTCTTTCACAATCAATTAAAGAAAAGTTTTTAAAAAGCAGGAAGGGGTAACCTCCTACATGCTGAGGCTAATTGCACAGTTAATGAAAGCACATGAAAATATTCATTTGAGGCAACACCCCTACACACAAACACACACATACAAAATAAAGTACATTCAAGGTGATTACAACTCTTTAAGAAATTCTGGGTAAATGAAGTTTATAACCAGTAATTTCCTGATAAAGATGGCAGGCTGAACATGCACATCTATTAATCCCACTTCCTCCCTTCCGCCAAGCTCCACTAAAACTATAGAATAAAGAACTTTTAAAGGTAAAACTCCCAGCAATGAGGAAAATAGAAGAGGAAACAACAGTAATACATTTTGGAAGCTGGAAGCAGATGGACAAATGGTAGAAAGCCTAAATACAAGCCAGCACTGGGTAAAGCTGAGACCCAACCCACTTTCAGAAGGCTAAGGGAACTCTGCAGAAGACCGAGCACTTGTTTGTGCTCCGGTTCCATAAAAGATTTTGTCATGCTGTAAAATAACAACAATGTTCTTTATAGAATTTAATGTAAAATAGTGAAGGGTAAGCAAGGGCCTGATTTCAGTGGACCAAGAAACATTTACTGTGAGGGACCTTCAATAGGAGATATATAAACACTCAAGTATTAACTTGTGCTGCGAATAAAAACTTTCTTAGTCAAGTTACCTTATCAAAAACAAATTACTCAGCTATGTGTTATAAGTAAGCCCTGAGGTAAAAGGGTTTGTATTTAAAATGATACCACGTGTTGAGTGAGAATATAGACTACCACTATCTATTTTTTGTTGTCTTCTTTACCCAGAGCAACGATGCTTTTTCCACTACTTTACCTTTCTCATAGAGATGCAACATTTTCAAAAGCAACAATTAAACAAATATTCAATAGTTAGCACTTCCTCTGAGAAAGGAGAAATCAGGATGGGTTTGGGCTTTTCTGAAAAGTAGCACAGAACCTGTCAATAATGCTGTGCTTTAATAATCATGCAGTTTGTAGCCACAATGACACCTAACAACTTTCAACAGAGCCATTTCTCATTGCTTCTACTTAACAAAAATAGTAACAACAATTCCTTCCTCAATAAATATAGGATAGTATACACATTTAAACCTAAATATATTTAGAAACCATATAACAAAATTACCTGATCCATCAATTTAAAAAAACACATACATGGGTGAAGTCTAGTAAAGACATAATGATAAAATTAAATCCCCTAGCAATTAAAAAAAAGTAATTATACCTTATTCTAATGAACATTTTCTATTATGAAAGTATTTTATTTTTTTAAATCACTTACAAAGACTAAGTAAAGATTTGAGAGCAAAGAAGTTCACCTAGAATTGGTCAAAAGTCTAAGTGTATTGTGAGGACTTTTTCCTGTTTTATTCCATATTGTCAGAAACTGATAACTCAGCATCAATGAAGATTTTCATAGCGTAGTCAAATAACTGTTAACTGATTTTAGTTAACTTTAAGACATAATTATTCAATGTAACTTTTGAAAATCATAACCTTAAAAACTTATTAAAGTCAATAAATGTAATGCACTTGTGGAAGTTGCTGGATTACAAGGCCACCATTAATACGCAGCAGAGAACGTACCTTACTCAGTATCTAAGGATGCCTTTGAATTTAGAATGAATTATGCAAACCTTTTTGTTGTTGTTGTTAATCCTCACCTGAGGATATTTTTTCCATTGATTTTTAGAAAGAGAGGGAGGGAGGGATATTGGGAGGAAAGAAGAGAGAGAAATCATGGATGTGAAAGAGACACATTGATTGGTTACCTTCCGAATACTCCCCTGACTGGGGACTGGGGATCAAAACTGCAACCGAGGTACAAGCCCTTGACCAGGAATCGAACCTGAGACCCTTCAGTCCAAGGGAGTACACTCTAACCACTGAGCAACACTGGCCAGGGCTATGCAAACTGTTTTAAAGTTTATTCAAAAACTAAATGGTTGAGCCAGGCCCAGCAAGGGCTCAGCAGTTAAGTATCGACCTAGTATCCAGGAGATCGTGGGCTCAATCCCCCATCAGAGGTGTGCAGCAGGCAGCCAATCAATGGTGACTCTCTCATCACTGCTGTTTCTGTCTCTCTCTCCCCCTCTCCCTTCCTCTCCCTGAATCAATAAAGATATATTTTAAAAAAGAGAAAACTAAAAGATTGAAGCAACTACTAACAAGGTCAGACATGTATAAACATCATTTATGGTTTCATGCTACTTTAATCAGAACCCCTACTACAAGGCAAAAGGTGACCCAGTTGGATTATACACAGGTACCATAAATGGAAGAAGCCAGATGGTATCTAAGAAATTAATAAAGAGGGCCGGGGGGAATAAAGCCAGAGGCAGAGATAAATATGGACCAGAAAGTCAAAATAATTGATTATCCTCTACATCTTAAGAAATGGATTACCCAGAATTTTGAGTCAAGGTTACTGAGAAAACAGATGCAGATAAGAACTCACCAATTTACTGGAAATCATCAGTCCAAGGTAGGAATTATCTTAAAAGTGATAAAACCTTTCCTAATTAATCAAACTCTCTCTGGATAAGAGTGCATAACTACATCTGAAGAACCAGAGGGCCCAAAAAAGTGACTAGGGCCCAAAAAATCGACTAGAGCCCAACTTTTACTTTAGTTTATTCTACAATTCTTTCCCTTCTAAAATATAGGACTGTTTAGTTCTACAAACTTTTATTCTACAACATTTATTGAGTGTTTATTTTCCCAGACATTTGTTGGTGAAGGAGTTTACTAAAGTGAATAAGACATAGTCCTTAAGAAATTATAGCATAAAGGGAAAGACAAGTACCTAAGTAGGCAGTGCTAACATAATGTGGTCAGTGCAGTGATACTTACGCACAACGTGCCCTGACACCAGCGGTCACTCACTTAGCCCAGACCAGAAACATGTTAGGGACAGAAGTTAGGGTTATTATGCTCAATAAAAAGATACCCAAGCTAGATTTTAAAGGATAAGAAAACAGTAAGGTAAATAACAGGGAAAGCACATTCGAGACAAGGGAACAAATAGGAGCAATGGACTGAGCAGGAAACAGTTTGATATATGGTAAAGGGGGTGAGGTGTGGGGTACCACAAGTAGATTATATTAAAATGTAAGGACAGAGATGATGAGGGGTGGGAGGGGAGGCTAACGATGTAAAGACCAGAATGGAACTAGAATGCCCTGCAAAAATTCTTAAACTTTATCCTGAAGGTCAAGGGGACCCACTGTCAAGAGGAATGACACAGAATCACATTTTACATTTACAATACTGTGGTGAATGAACCTGAGAGGGGCAAGACTGGAGGTGGGGAAACCAGTTAGGAGGCTACTGCAGGCAAGAAATAATGAGGTCCTGAACTAACAAGCAACCTTTTAACAAAATCCCCTTTGCTGTCGTACCAGTATTCCAGGATGATCACAGTATAGCAGAAGAATAAAAAACTGATGGAATGATATATATGTATATAGGTATGTATGTATGTATATGTATACACACATATATATGCATAATATTTATATATCAGATATTTTTATATATTCTTATATATAAATGCTTTCTGCTATTACATTACATATTATCTTTTCCTACACTAATCAAAAAGGACAAAGAAAGTTACAAAACTAAAAGGAAAATGGAAGTTAAAATTAAAAGCACTCTAGTTACCTTAGAACTAGCAATTAATAATTAATTGTTACCCCTAAAATGAGTTATTTTACTAAAAAATAAATGTTGCTAGAAATTAAAATTAATAAAGAGGAAAATTACTTAAAATGTATCTTTCTATAAAGTATCTGAAACCAAGAACATTATCAGATTTCCCAGAATAAGATATTAATAAAGAAAATCTAGAATACTAAATCTACATAAATTAATAGCAATAAAATAATGTAATAAAGCAAATAACATAATTTTAGTCTTAACTTATTGTGAGGCTCCCTTGCCATGTATACCATTTAATATTCATAAACCTTAGTTTGATAGGACCATTATATTCATTTTGCAGATGAGAAAATGAAATCCCAGTAAGTTTACTTACTCAATAACTGGGCTTTAAAGTTTGTCTGCCTTTAGAGATGCCTTATTTAAAGGCAGCAGCCATATATAAATAAAACTATGTAAGCATTTCGTAAGAATATTTTTGTTTCACAAATGCAGAACTTCATATCAGAAAGCCAGGATTATGTTTGGGCAATACAATGAAAACTTTTGGGTCAAAGAGAACTTGGTTTAAATATAGATTTTACCCCTTACTAGCTGTGGGAATTTGAGTAACTTCTCTGAGCTTCAACAAGTATAAAAGGGGTTACAAGGCTTTAAAAGGTTCTTGCAAAGATCAGGTAAGTAATCAATCAATAGTAGCTAGTTCTATTATTCACAAATCAAAAAAAAGTACAAATACATGAATATACTGCACTTAAGACTGAAGTAAAAAAAAATAGGGTTAGAATATCCTTTTCCCCTGCTAGGAATGTTTCCTTAGCCATAATAGGTGTACATATCTATGCACATTGTTTACAACATGATAGCCTAACTAACAAAAGTATATAGTCAATTCTTGACAATCCAAGAGCATACTAACTGGTTTGCAATTAATCTACGATTAAAGTGCCATGAGAAACCCACCTTTCTCTCCCTTACTAGAGAGAAACTGGTTAAGAAACTATAGTATACAACCTCTTCCCCCGACTACACTGTAGCTCCCAAATCCCCACCACAGCATATCTACATGTTCGGACCCCAGGCTTCCCCAAATGTCCTGGTTCCTGCCTTGGCTCTTCAAATCCCACTACTAGAAAAAGAAGAGGGTCAGAAAAATCAGTATTTGCTACCTCAGTACTGGGTCCCCTAGAAAATTCTTTCTGAATTATTTGTGACTTGATCTTCACTCCCCCCTAATTCTACCAGTTAACCCAGTTAGTTAATAATTGACTATACTGAGAAAACATAACTTAGGAACCTGTAACAACTTGAAATCGTTTTACTTCATTTTCCTTGCTTTGCCAAGGAAAATAAATTCTTATCATTACATAATCATTTTAAGTTATTTCAAGCTTTTAGTCAGCTTAAATAATTTAATATTAATTACAATATTTAGTATCACAGCTTAGTATTTTAGTAAAGTTAGTGATGTCATAATTAAATAATAAATCCCAGATAGTCCCTGAGGCCCAAATTAACACTGTATTAATACTGCTATGCAGCTATACATTATAAAAATACCAGAAAATATACATTATAAAAATATACATTATAAAAATACCAGAAAAATTACCTTGGTGTTCTTCTAAATCCATGTCAAGTTGTCTAATTTCCTCATGAAAGTGATTTATTTTTTCTTTTATATCTGTTAACCTATTGAAAATATTATTTAATGAATTTATGACGGATGATATAGGTAATCAGTGAAAACACTTAATGATGATGTTATAAAATCTTAAGCCTTTTCTAAGGTGCATAAACAATATCTAGAAATAATATGCCCTATTCTGAGGATAATACTACAAATTAAGAAAGAAACATTTTTTTCTAGATCTTTTTTCATGATTCACATTTGGACTGCAAGTATATCCTGAAAATGTTAGGTTGCCTGACTTCAAGAGCACACTCTTGCCCAGATTTCTTTGAGCTTGACTTAAAACATTAAGGAAGTGAAATATCTTTACTTTCTTTTTGTAGGTTTGTGTAAACTGAACTAAATTGGCAAATTAATCTCAAACATTAAAAAATAAGAGAAAATTTGTCAATGATAGAAGATTATGTGGGTTAAAATTCTAGCAAAAGGCAGTTGTACTTATTATAAAGCTACAGTAATCATAACAGTGTGGTTCTGAAATAAGGATATATATATACATATACACACACACACACATATATATAGCAATAGAATAGAATTGTGAGTCCAGAAACAAGACCTTGTATCTATATATAACTGATTTTTAACAAAGGTGCAAGACAATTAAATGGGAAAAGAAGATTAAATAATATTTGTTAAAACAATATTTTAATAACTGGTGCTGGGACAACTGGACATGCACAACCAAATAATAAACTGGACTCCTACCTTACACCATATACAAAGGTTAACTCAAAATGGATCATACATCTAAATGTAAGAGCTAAATTATAAAACTCTAAAACATAAGCATACATTCTCTGTGACTTTGGATTAGGCACTGGTTTCTCAGATATGACATCAAAGCACAAGCAACAAAAGAAAAAATAAATAAAAGTTTTGTGCTTCAAAGGAGATCATAAAGAAAGTGAAAAGACGCCCAGCCAGAGTGGCTCAGTAGGTTGAGTGTCATCCTCTGCACTAAAGGGTTGCCAGTTTGATTCCCGTTCAGGGCCCATACCTGGGTTGTGGGTTCAATTCCCTGTTGGGGCATGTAAGGAAGGCAATCGGTCAATGTTTCTCTCTCACACTGATGTTTCTCTCTCTTTTCCTCTCTCCCTCCCTCTTCCTTTCTCTAAGTATGTCCTCAGGTGAGGATTAAAAAGAAAAAAAAAGCAGACAAGAAAAAAAGAGAAAGTGAAAAGACCATCCACAGATTGGGACAAAAATTTTGCAAATCATTTATCATTAAAAGATTTGTATCTAGAATAAATAAAGAACCATTACAATTCAGTAAAGATAAATAAGCCAACTTAAAAATGGGCAAAGAATCTGAACAGACATTTCTCAAAAGAAAATATAAATACGGCCAATAAGTACAGGAAAAGCTCTACATCATCAATCATCTGGAAAACGCAAATTAAAACCATAATGAGATACCACTTCAAACCCACTAGGATGACTATAATAAAAAAAGAGATGAAAAGTGTGGATAAGGACATAGAGAAACTGGAATCCTAATACACTGCTGGTAGAAGTGTAAAATTGTTCAGTCTGGCAGTTCCTCAAAAAATTAAATATAGAGTTACTATATGAGCCATCAATCCCAGTCCTAGGTATATACCCAAGAGAGGTGAAAACATACGTCCACACAAAAAGTTGTACATGAATTCCATACCAGCATGATCACTGCCAAAAAATAAACAATTTAAATGTCTATCAATGAATGAATAGAAATATATGGTATATCCACATAACGGAATATTTGTCAATAAAAAGAAATATTAATACATGCTACAACACAGATGAACCCTGAAAACATTACACTAAGTGAAAGAAGCAGCCACACTGGACCACATATTATATGATTCCATTTATATAAAATGTCCAGAATAGGCCAATCTACAGACATGAATGGTTCTCTAGGGCTGGGATGGGGGGATGAGAGGGGGGATGGATAAGGGGTGTGGGGCATAATTAAAGCGACTAAACAGTTCTAAAACTGACTGAAGTGATGCTTGCATAACTGTGAATATACTATAAACCTCTGAATTGTACACTTTAAATATATGAATTGTATGAAATGGGGTTAAAGCTGAAAATAAGACTGAAAGTTGTGCCAATATTATCAATGTGAACCACACAAAAATTACTGTAGCAATATGCACCTCTTGTACATTTAGAATATAATTTAAAAGATGAGAAAGAGATGCAAAATGTCCTAGTATAAATGTACTTACTGTCGCTCCATACTGGCTATTTCCTGATTATCTTCTTTAACCTATAAAGGCATAAGAAGAAAATAGTATTGAAAGAAATACTCATTGTTAGGCTATCTTAAAAAGAATATCCTTCTAAGGTATGTTGTACTAAAATGTCAAATCTTGTCTCTTTCTTGAAACTCAGTTAAAAGGAACATCATTAAGGAACTATTCACTAATTTTTATTTCTTCCTGAAAGGAAGGGTGGTGACATATTTTCATACTAATCCACATGGCGCCTTAAGGTTAACTGGATCAGTTTACATAGACATCTAGGATATGAACCCCAATACACAAGGTAGGGTTGACAGATTTAGCAATCCCACTGCATTTGGAATTCAGATAAATAAATTTTATGGTATATACATATCATGCAATATGAAATAAACTTATCTATATATATGTATACATATATATACATATATTTATTATAAAAGATTATTCTTTGCTTATCTGAAATTCAAATTTATTGTATTTTACCTGGTAATCCTATCCCAAGACCACTCTTCCCTTGTCTCCAATGATCTCTTTCTAAGGACCTTCAGAGATTCTAGATTTTAAAACCTTTCTATAATGATTCTAATACTTAAATAGCTCCTGAGTTGATCCCTAAGGTTCTTCCAAACCCACTGGGTTCAATCTAAGATCACAAAGGAGTCCCATTTGTAGGCTCCTGAAGAGTTGTTCCCAAGTATATATGCAGTTCTCCTAAGGGCCCTATAGTTAGGGTATCTCATGATAAACAAATCGGCCTTGGAGTAGCAAGAAAGCTAGTGAATACACATGACATATTGTGATTTCATAGGAGAATTTATTTATTTATTTACTTTTTAATCCTCACCTGAGGAAATGCTGAGAGAGAGAGAGAGAGAGAGAGAGAGAGAGAGAGATAGAGAGGGAGAGAGGGAGAGAGGGAGAGAGGGAGGGAGGGAGGGAAACATCAATGTGAAAAACATCGATTGGTTGCCTCCTGTACGTGCCCCACTTGGAGATGGAACCTGTAACCTTTCCGTGCACAGGACAATGCTCAACCGACTAAGCCACTCAGGCCAGGTGGATTTCATAGGAGATTTCAATTCCATTCACAAAATTCTTTAGCTGTGGGGCACTTCATTTTCTAAGTACAAAGCCCAAAACAAATAATGGAACAGATATTTAATAAGATTATTTAATTATTTACTAACTAATAAAGAAGAGGTTTAAGTTTTCCTCACAGAATCCAAAATATACCCCCCCCCCAAAAAAATGCCCAAAATATGCATGAAAACCATATAAAACTAGGGTTTAACTCAAAAAACCGTTTATGTAAGAAATGATTTTTACTAGATTTTCTTGGTCAAGTAGTTCATATTGATTTAGGTGAAGCTCACTTTTCACTGTTTTTTAAAGACAAGAAACTTACTGTTCCCTTCATATGGCTTAAATAAAATAAACACATTTATCAAATCCTGACATATTAAAATAAGTATGTTTATTTTTCTTACCTGCTTAAGTAATCTCTCTCTCTCTTCCATTGGGGATCCCAAGCTTTTGTCTTCAGCAACCATTTGATCTCGATGGGACTCTAACTCATAAAGTTTTTCATGCAGCAATACAGCCTCCTGTTTTACCTGGAAGTGTGCTATTTCCTGAAGGGAGCAAAATAAGGAAAAATTTATTATTTCATCAAAAACTATTTCAAATAGGTTTCAGTTCAATAAGGACAAATTTAAACCACTAGCATCTTTAAATAGAGATAAACTATCTGGAGTACTCAACGCACATTTCTAAACTGGAAGAATAAAAATAAATCCGTGCATACTTTCATAAGCTATTTTCAGCCTAAGATTCACAAGATGGTAGACTTCTTTTCTTTTCTTTTTTTTTTCTTCAAAAATATATCTTTATTGATTTCAGGGAGAGGAAAGGAGAGGGAGAGAGAGAGAGAGAAACATCAATGATGAGAGAGTCATTGATAAGCTGCAGCCCGCAACCCGGGCATGTGCCCTGACCGGGAATCGAACCCTGATCGCCTGGATCCTAGGTCGCCGCTTAACCACTGAGCCACACCCGGCCGGGTGACTTCTTTTATTTTCTAAATCTAAGACCTGAAAAGAGAAAAAGACATCTCTACCGATGGGAAGATAATAAAGAAAATGTCACAATGTATGTACAACTTGACCACAATATTCAATTCAAAGAACAAAGAGAACTGATCTCTAGATGAAAGAGACTGCCCCCTGAATAGGTCATATATATACTTTCTCACAATGTTATGGGTTTAATTGTATCTCCCTAAAAGATATACTGAAGTCCTAATCTCCAGTAACTGCGAATGTGACCTAATTTAGAAATGAGGTTTTTGCAGATTTAGTCAAGTTAAAATAAGGTCATTAGGGTGGACCTTAATCCAGTATGAGATTTGTGTCCTTATAAGAGACAGGAGCTAAAGACAGACACACATAAGGAGAATACCATGTGATGGCACAGGCACAGATTGAAGTAATGCAGCTACAAGTCAAGGAAAGAATGCCAAGGACTGATGGCCACCATCATAAGCTGGTAAGGAAGGATTCTACCCGGCACCTCAGAGGGAGCATGGCTCCGCTGAATCCTCGATATTAAGACTTCTAGCCCCCAAAACTGTGAGAAAATTTGTTGTTTTTAAGCCACCCTGTAGCACTAAGAAACTAATACACACAAGTAGTATAGTTTTACTGTCACAAAGAAAAAAGGGATGTGATAATTTTATTAGATGACTAACATAGCCAAGGATGTTGTTGTTGGTGGTGGTGGCGGTGTGGTGGTAGTGGTCCTGGTGGTGGTGATAATGGTAATGATGATGATGAAGAAGAAAACAACACCTGAAGCTGTTATTTACTGAGTACTTGTCTGTGCCAGGAACTGTACTCCATGCTCTTTATACACTATCTCTAATACTCAAAGCAACTCTATAAGATAGCACTATTATCTCTGTTTTACAGATAAGGAAACTGAGGATTTGAGGTATAGATAATTTTTCTAAGTTAACAAAAAGTTAATGATATCTGAAACAAGGCCCCACATCATGAACAAGATCAAATTTTTAAGAGGGAAGATTTCCTTTTTGAAAGCAGAAGAGAAGAAATCTTAAAAAAAGGACAAAGTGAATGCTGAAAAGTTCACAGGCAAAGGGCTATATACAAAAATCAGTAACGGATTAGCTTTGGGTGAAAGGCATGACAGAAAATACAGACAAGCTCGCCCAGTAGTTAGAGCGCCGGTCTGCACACGGAAGGGTCAAGGGCTTGATTCCAGTCAAGGGCATGTACCTGGGTTGCCAGGTTCAATCCCCAGCCCCAGTTCAGGGCACATGCAGGAGGCAACCAATTGATGTGTCTCTCACATCGATGTTTTTTTCTTTTCCCTCCCTCCCCGCCTTCCACCCATATTCGCCAGTGAGGGCTAATAACAAAAAAAATACAGATAAAATAAATGCAGATATTTTGAGGTATCCCTTTTCATATCTTCCTCTTGCTTTTGCATAACCATCCTACAGATTTGTTCAAATTGCATCTCCATAAAACTGTTCCTGAAGACTCAAGCTCATGTTGAACCTTCACCTGATTTTTCATACCCCTGTGAACTGAATTAATAATACTTAGCATACTAGTGAACACACAGTAGATAGTCAAATACTAGTTGATTGATATATGACATAATGTTTTCCTGAAGAACAAGTTAAAAATGACAAGCAATATGGCAAAAGTTAAATAGAATTAGTGACTTAAATTTTCTTGGTTTGAGAATAATGTAAATTTTTTAAAATTCATGTTATTTTAGGCACATATGTACTGACATCAAAAAAGAGTGGCTCAGCGGTTGAGTACTGACCTATGATCTAGGGCATTGAGGTTTGATTCCGGGTCAGGGCACTAGCCCAGATTTCTGGTTCGATCCCCAGCAGGGGGCGTGCAGGAGGCAGCCGATCAGTGAATCATTATTGATGTTTCTATCTCTCTCTCCTTCTCCCTTCCTCTCTCTGAAATCAATAAAAATATATTTTAAAAAACCCACGAGTGGCATCAATACAAACACTAAACCTAAGGTTATAGATTACACCTTTTTCTCTCTCCCACATGTGTTAAAACAAAGAAAAAAAACCAGTAAGAAATTCTGCAAGCTGGCTGTGTTATACTAAATGTCCTTATTCCTTGAAGCATATTTATATTAGTATAGAGAGCCAAGAAAATAAAATTTATGTGTAACATATGGGCAAAAAATGATTACAAAATACTCATAATTCTTTCTTTTGCAAGCGAGGTGACAAAAATCATGTCAATGTACAATTGTGACTAATTTTATCATCACTGCATCTACCTGACTCCTTAGGAAATCAGGAAAGGCAGGCAAAGTCTGATGTACAGTCAGCATATGGAAGTGCAAAGAACATGAAGAGGTAGTTCACAGAAAAAAGGAATACACTAACCAACAAACACATAAAGAGATAACTCAACTTCATGCATAAATAAATGAAAATTGAAACAAAATAGTAATTTTCACCTATTAAACTAGCAAAAATGGAAAAGATGAGTAATGTTGCTGTTAGTGAATGCAGGCAAAAATAGGCGCTCTCATATGTTGGGTCTAGCAGAAAATGCAACAACTTTTTTGGAAGGCAATATAACATTTTAAGTGGGTAATTTTTGACACATTGCAAAGAATTTATCTTAAGATATACTCATAGCTCTAGCCAGGTTTGCTCAGTGGTTAGAGCGTCAGCCCCCAAGGACTGAAGGGTCCCGGGTTCGATTCCACCCAAGGGCATGTACCTTGGTTGCAGGCTCAATTCCCCAGCCCTGCTTCAGGGTAAGTGTGGGAGGCAACCAATCGATGTGTCTCTCTCACATCAATGTTTTTCTCTCTCTCTCCCTTCCACGCTCTCTGAAAAGCAATGGAAAAAATATCCTAGGGTGAGGATTAAAAAAAAAAAAGATATACTCATATAACATTGCATAAAGTGTATGCTTTCACTATAGCATTATTTATCATCCCCCCAAACTACAAACAACTTATTCATTACAAGGCTGTATATGTAATACATGTAGTGATTTAAAAATAATGAGGGAGCTTTATAAGAGCTGATGTGAACAGGCACTTAAGAGAGAATGTTAGGTGGGGGGAAAAAAGCTGCAGATAGCATACTAAGTATGAATCCACTTAAGGTTTTCCACAACAATAAAACCAAGTTAGGATTACAGGGTTATTGTGAAGATTCAACGACAATGCTGGTGGTATATGTAAAGAAATGAAAAAAAGTCCATAGTAATTACTCAATAAATTTAAGAGTAGTTCTGTCTGGAAAGAGGGCAAAAAATTATGCATTTTTATTTTCATCCTATTCAAAATTTTCTTTACCATAAACATGTTTTGTGGGTTAAAACTGCTTTAAATAAACAAATAAGAAAATGAATGTAAGCTTTTACATCTTTAATAATAAAGTGAACTCTCATCCTCTTGGTTTGTTTTTAGTCTCTTGTGCATATGCCCTTAAATCACCACTAGATTTTATGTGCCCCAAAAGACTGAATGACTTGTTTTGTACACAGCAGGTACTCAATAATTGAATCTAATTTCTTACCAAGTTAAGATATTTATGGTCCTGAATGGGGAAAAAAATTATTATGCTCCCGTAAGTAAACTGTTAAATAAATATGTACTCCAATGAGTTCCATTAATATAGTTAGCTGAATTATCTTTTGTAGCTGAGTAATATAAGAACCTTTATTTGATTTTTATACTTACAGCTTCCAGATTCTCTTTTTTCATGTTCAGTGAATCTAATTGCTGCTGAAGTGTATCTAATTCCTAAAAAGAAGGGGAAAAAGCAAATACATATGCCAGTTACATTAAGAATAAATTCGGCCCTTGCTGGTGTGGCTCAGTTGGTTGGAGTGTCAATTACCAGTCAGAGCACATACTCAGGTTGCAGTTCCATCCCTGATCAGGACGAGTACAGGAGGCAACTATCAATGTTTCTCTCTCTCGCTCTCTAAAAATCAATAAAATAAAATAAAATTTTGTTTCTCAACATTGCAAATATGTGTGTGACGAAGTAAATTTTGTAAACATCTTCAACATGTATCTTGTGATTTGACTAGAATTTATTAGTATTCATTTCTATTTTTGCCAATTTCTTTCATTATTTCTTAAAACTTCGCCATGATCCACCTTTAAAAATACTTTATGCACTGTCAGGGTGGCTCAGTTGGTTGGAGCACCATCCCATACACCAAAAGGTTGTGGCTTTGATTCCGGGTCAGGGCACATACCTAGGTCGTGGGTTTGATCCCCAGTCTGGGCATATGGGAAGCAACCAATTGATGTTTCTCTCTCATATCAATGTTTCTCTCTCTCTCCCTCCCTTCCTTTCTCTAAAAAACTCAATGGACACACATCCTCGGGTGAGGATTAAAAAAAACAAAACATTTATAAGCTTGTCAAAGGTAGACAGTCCTTTCCATACTGAATCTTCCTATCACTATAATCACCAATTAAGTTTCAGAAGCCTTTGAACTTGTTATGTCATTGTTTAAAGTTATTATTTTTAATTTTGATTTTTAAAAACATGTTTCATATTTTTTGCCTAATTCCTTTTTAAAATTATTTTTAAAAATTTTATTTTATTGTAGTAAGAAGACTTAACATTTCCCTAATTTCTTTTAGGGCCAAGACCTACAGCAATTTATATGACTCACTCCTTTAAGGGATAAGACCCTTAAACTGATTATTACTCATTGAGAACCCCCATGTAGGATTAACTATATTTTGGCATTTCTGTAATACCCTTTCTTCAATGTTTCATTATATCTTATAAATCCTGTCTAAAATAAAAGTTATATTAAACTGTCAGTGAAGGAATCTAATGAACAGAATAAAATGAAGAACAAAATGGAACCAGAATCACGGGTACATGGAACAGACTGGCGGATGTCAGAAGGGAGGGGTTGGGGGTGACTGGATAAAAAAGGTAAAGGGGTTAGCTAAAGAAAACTTATGCATAACCCATGGACATGGACAATAGTGTGGTGAAGGCCAAGGTAGGGGGAGGTGGAGCAGGTGGAGGTGGGTAAAGGGGGGAGGAATGGGAGACATCTGCAATAGTGTCAGCATTAAAAAATTTTAATTAAAAAAAAGATTTGCTGTTTATTAGGTAGGAAGAAAAGGAAAGTAAATATTCATATGGCACAGATATATGAGGCCTTTTAATGTAGTCATTAAAAGTTGATTAAGCCCTAGCTGGTTTTGCTCAGTGGTTGGAGCGTCGGCCCACAGACTGAAGGGTCCTGGGTTCAATTCTGGCCAAAGGGCATATACCTTGGTTGCAGGCTCCATCCCCACCCTGGTCGGGGGGCATGTGTGGGAGGCAACCAATTGATGTGTCTCTCTCACATCAACGTTTCTCTCTCCCTCTCTCTCTCCCTTCCACTCTCTCTGAAAAGTAATATCCTCAGGTGAGGATTAAAAAAAAAGCTGATTATAAAACAAGTGTTTTCATATGTCTTTATGACATTCAAAAATGAAGGATGCACAGAACTGAACCATATAGTAAAAGCTAGGTTATCATGCAGCATAAGAAAATAAAGCTTCTTAGATCAGTGTTTCTCAAATTTAAATGTCCACACAAATCATCTGGGGACCTTGTTAAAATAAAGACTGAGCAATAAGTCTAGTCAAGCTCTCAGGGGATGCTGATGCTGCCCATAGCAGCAAGATTGCTATATGCCTGGCCCAAAGCAGTAATTAGTATTACCTGTAATAATTTCTCATTTGTGGTTTTCATTTCTATGTACTTGACTTGTTTTTCAGGAGACATATTTTTTATAATGTCATCTGCTGCTTGTTTTTCCTGTTCAATTTCTTCTTCTACACTTCTAATTTGTTTCTCCTTCCTGAAACCAAAAGTATGCAATATTCCTTACTATACTGAGCGGAAAAAACATCAATTAATTTTACTCAGGTCCTGGTCTCAATAAAATAGGGTACTTAAATTTATACAACCATAATTTATGATCTAAAACTCCTTATAAACATACAAAATAATTCGATTTGACCTGTACAAAATTTGGCCCCCATCAGTACAGACTTACTTTATGTCTTTATCTCCTCTACCCCCAAATGCTTCTATTTCCTTACTCTCCATTTTACTTACTCTTATAAGAAAACACAAAAATTATCACAGAAAATCATTAAAGCCTTCAACATGAGGATGTATTTATAATTTTTGCTATCATACCTCAAGACAAATAAGATAGATTTTAGAATAGTTGTTTTCAAACATCTTTTAGCTACAGAATTCTTTGAGCAAATGAAATACTGTATAGAAGTTTACCAGGTAAATCATATAAAATAACATAGCTCTGACTGAACTAGGAGTAGGGAGACCTATAGTGCAATTTGATTCTTAAAAATCATAGCTTTAGATTACTATGTTTTGCTTAATTCCCTTTTATCTACAGCTTTAATTAAAACTGGTATTTCAAGAATTATCAACTGTATTTTAACAGTGCAAAATAATAATTTCCAGGAAAAAAAACCACACAGAAACATTACAAGTACAATCATGTATTAGTAGTAGCAGTGAAATTAATTATAAACAATAATAATATTTATCATATAACCACAAGAAATACCAGTGATGTGCCAGTTATTACCCCATGCAAGGTCAATTATCAATAGGACAAAGAAAAATTCTGAAAAAATAAAATAAAAAGATGCTAGTTACCATGTAAATACTTCAAGTTCTACATATAAAAAGCTTTCTTGAAGATAAATTTTAGTCCCAATATCATAAATTTCTATTTTAAGTTTCAAAATGATTATTCTATTTCTTTCACATGTAGATACCAACTTCTACAGTTTTTATACTCACTAGCTAAGCCCTATAGACCCACATATCGGTGGCCCTCACACTCTTTACACACTAATACCCCATTAGAATAAGAGAATCTAAACTCAGAAATCATCCTATAAACATCATAATAATCAAATAAATTATGAACATAATGAAACAGACTACCTGGAATTTTGATTAATTTTTGTCTCACTCTAGAACAAGAAGTGATATCTTTACCTGGAACTTCAATTACTACAGTGTTTGATGTTATAAGTGTGTTTGCTGTTGCCACAATTTATATGGGTATTTGGGTTCATAGAATTTTCAAGCAAAAAAGATAATTTATTTCAATCTTTTTGTTTCATAGATTAAGGATACTGAGGCCTAGAAGAGTTAATCTTTTGAAACTAACTCATTCCGAACTCCATGATTACTTGCCTCCAATAATGACTCTTAACCATGTTTTTTTTTTTTTGTCTGACATGTCTCAATGTAGTTAGATGAAAACTATGTTGTACAGTATTCCATTTTACAGAGAAGTTAACAGCACAAGGAAGGTAACTGATTTTCTAGAGGCCACATAATGGTCAAGTGTCAAATGTTTTGATGTTATGAGCACATGGTTCCTGTTATAACTTGGCAGTAAATCTCCAATGATGGTGTCATAAAAATGAGTAAATAACAAAGTTGAAACTCAGTGGAGTATTAAACTTGATGGTATCTTTTCAACTTGTATCTTTCTAAAGACAAAATACCTTTCAGACTAAAACTTAAATGGCTTTAGCTATATAGCTTTCAAAGTATGCATTCTCAAAATTATGTACTTTAACTCACAAAGTAAATTTGTTAATATTTAAATTTATTAAGAGTAATTAAACACAAAGGTTACGCAAACCACCTTACTTGTTATACTAAAGAAGTCAAAGATGACTTTAAGAAATTATTCCTCTAGTCAATCTTTTGCTAAGGAAGTCTAGTAGTGTATTTTTTTAATCACCTGCTCACTGGGTACAAAGGTTAAAATAAAGTGAAATGCAATCATATGACAGAGTTTTCTTTTTCATGGTGAAGAAACAGAATTGATTCGTTAGCACACCAGTCTCAGAGACAAAAAAAAGTAAAGGTAAGATCTTATATATTTACAGGTTTGGTGGTTGTTGCTAAATTTTTTTTAAAAGTCATATTTGTTTGTTAAGTCTGTACCAAAAACAATGCCTTTACTAAATGATGAAAGAGCAGAAAATATGATTACATTTTCACACACTCTAGAGATACTAACCTTAGACTGGCCAAAAAATATTTTCCAAATAAAGTTATAATGTAATAAAAAGTAATTATTTTTCTTTTTCAAAAAAGGTTTCATCTATCCAATCAAATTTATAACATCTTTTTATTTTCAAATATGTTAATCACAGAGCATTTTGAAGTGACATTAACTTAAAAACAAATTTGTAAAGCCCAAATTTCAAAATAAATTTCAAATTGAGAAAAAAATCCTATAGGGAGAAAAAGGTGATAACAGTCTTCTCTTTAGACCAGGGGTGGGGAACGTCCGGTCTGGAAATTATTTGGTCTGGACCTGCCAAGGCAACTGCAGGAGGGACTCAGAATTCAATAAATCTAGGAGCCTTTTTCATTGCTAATTTTTAAGTTGATAATTTTGTATGGCCCTCAAATGATATTATAAATATCCAAATGGCCCTTGGCAGAAAAAAGGTTCCCCACTGCTGCTTTAGATCAATTTTTAAAATGGGGTAAATTGATTCAACATTTTCTTCATAATCTACTGGGGCTAGCTATTCTACCAATCTGATTTCTTCAAGATAACCAATAATGCTAGCAAATGTTTCCTGTGTCTAGGGATTTATCTATTCAGTGTTGGGATGGTCAACATCCACCCCCTCTCTCAATCTTTCCCCTCAAAAGACATACAAATATACAAAAAGACCCATTGATCATGGGGCTCAACCAATGCACTTCATAGCTTTAGACCTAATGCTTTAGCACACTGGAGAAAATAATTACTAGTATCAAATAGGTGATAAAGATAATAAATACAAGAGGGTCCTATCTCTATTTCCACATAGGCTTCACAGTCCTGCCTGACCCTCATTACCTTCTTCAGCTACCTATATTCCACATCAACTCTTGACTTGAGTTAATTTTCTTTGTAGCCTATTTGCTTCCTTTAATGATCCCTATCCTTTTTACTTTGGAAAAAATAGCACTTCTCCCTTACCCACATCTGCACCCTACCAGAGTCATCATAGGAACATCACTACACCACTGAGAAATACTGAAATAAGACAATGAAGAGGCTGCACACATTCCTAGGGACCACTAAACATGGGTAAAATACCTTTTATATATGATTTAGGGATCCACTTTTGTGGGCAATGGTCTGGAATAAATGATAACGTGAACTAATTTCTGACTCTAAAAGGGATTCTATTATGATCTATATCCAAGTTGTAATATCTAGCAGGAATAGTGGATTTTTCTACCAAATTTGATTTAACTATAGAAAGGGAGAAAGTAGAAGGGGAATAAGCATAAACACATAAACAAACTGAAGGCAAAGAGTAGATTAACTAGAACAAACTAGTATCGAAATAACAAGTACCTCATTGCTACATGAGGTAACAGGGTTTAGGAACATGAAATGAGTCTTGCTCATTCTGAGCAGTTTTCTACTTCCTGCTCTAGTAGAATAAACTTTTCCTTAAAAATTACAAGTAACTAAATTGCAACATATGCTGTGAAAAGGCTCAAAAGAAAAATAAGATTCAAATTTTAGAAAACCACTAAGGATGATACTAACAGGATATAATCATACCTTTCAAACAGATCATTTCTTTGCAGCATAGTTTTTAGTGTTGACTTTAAAAACACACAGATAAAAACAAGAAACATGAATGTCATGAGTAAAATCACTAAATGGAAAGAAACTATTTAGCAAGAATTTACTCAAATAAATGGCAACTTCTAGAGAAAGATGGCATAAAGAATGTACCCATTAACTTTGATTTCTGCCCCAAACCTGACTAAAATGTAAATAAAAGGCAGTAAGGAGTATAAATTCATAAGAATAAAGAGAATGAAAGAGGGAGCAACAGCAATAAAATCTAGAAACTAGAAAGTTAATAGTTAAGTGGAAACTGACTAGGAAAGCAAAACTTTCCCAAGCCAGCAGTGGAAAGCTGGGGAGCCACTTGATTTATACTGCAAAACACCTAAATGGCCCAGAAATTGGCAGCACCAGGTGTTCTGGAAGTAGAGGAGGGGCTAAAACATAGTTTAAAATCTTCCCTGCCTATGTCCAGTTAGGTAAAGCTCCTCTCCTACATAAAAAGATGATTAAGACTTTTTTTTCCTCTGGGGAGAATAAAACAAAGGGAATTTGGGCAATAAGCACAAGTGAGTGCAAGACCATTATGCCAAAAAAAGGGAAAGTAAGTTAAGGCTTACATACTCATTATTGAGACAGACCCACCTTTTTTACCACTTGGCTCTCAAAATGCCAGCCACCTGGCCTTATCTGTGAGGCAGACTAGAAATGCCATTTTTGGGAATTCAACTGGCCCAAGAGCAAATATCTAAAGATAATGACATTTAGGGATTCCCCAAGAAAACCGTCCAGCAAGTTTTTTACTCCACAGTAAGGTTTAAAGTGAATAAGATCTACACAAATGCAGTGTCCAAGTAGGTTTTTTATTTCCAGTATTATCTGTAAGTTCCAAACCAAATATTAGCAGATGTATGAAGACAGAAAGTCTTTAATATAAAAGATACTGACCAATATAAAGTGGAAGCATAACATGAAGACATGGAGGCTATTAAAGGAAAAAGAAAACAAAAGACAAAACAAGAACAATAAGATAATAATTTATGCTATAGGATACTATTACAGAAAATTTTCAGAGGGAAAAAAAAAGAGCTCTTAGAATTAAAATGATTGGAAAAAGAAAACGTTAAGAGTTTAACGATAAAATTGAGGCTATCTCCCAGAAAGTAAAGTAAAAACACACAGAAATGAAATATAGGACAGTCAAGATAAAAAATTAGAAAATCATTCCAGGAGATCCAACACCCAATTAAAGCAGTTCTAGGAAGAGTAGTAAGACCAAAAAAAAAAAAAAAATGGAGAAGAAAATTATCAATGTTATCAATGAAATAATTCGAAAAATTTCCCAGAACCGTGGGACATAGTTTCCAGATTGAAAGCACCCACCAAGTAAGTACCCAGTTTCATTAATGAAAACAGACTCTTAGGAAGGTTCATGAAATTTCAGAATATTGATTTTAAAAGCTTTGAGGGTTAAGAAGAGGCAAGTTTCATAAAAAGATAAAGAATTAGAATGGCATAGCCTCACAGCTCTTAACAGTAGTACTAGAAACCCAATGACAATGGGGCAATGCCATCAACATTTTGAGAGAAAATTATTTCCTATTTATAATTTTACTTCTAGCCAAATTATCTTTCAAGGTCTAAAATAATTTCCCACCCATAGACCTCATTAGGAAGATATTGCAGGAAACTCCATTAAAAAAAAAAAAAAAGGCAGTAATCCAAGAAAGGGCATTCTAGAACACAGGAATCCAGAAATAAGGGGAATCTGTGATAAGGGTGGAGGGAGGGTGGGAAGTCAAGAGCTGTGCAGAGGGTGTGCTCATCAGTTCCGCTAGGTTATAGCATGGCA
The DNA here is from genome assembly GCF_964146895.1 of Miniopterus schreibersii. Classification (NCBI taxonomy): domain Eukaryota; kingdom Metazoa; phylum Chordata; class Mammalia; order Chiroptera; family Miniopteridae; genus Miniopterus; species Miniopterus schreibersii. Next base: position 60,650,498 of record NC_138111.1, on the reverse strand, counting down.
ACAGGCTCTGGGAGACTTTTTTAAGCAAATGAAACAGACTAAATATCTAAAATGCATAAACTATTGAGTGATTTGTTAAGGAATGGTTTGGGTATAAATTCATTTAAAAAAAGGAAAAAAAGAAAACTAAGCACATAAATACTCCAGTACATTTAATTTAGCAAAAACTTGTGAGCAGGAATAGAAAAGCAATCCTGTTGCATGGCTCAGTCACTGACAGCGTTTATACATTTGTGATACAATGAACACTCATCTAACCCAAATTACACATAACTATGTTTGAAGAATGAAGAGACAGGAAGTATATATTTGTTGTGTCAGAGATGAAGGTACGGAGTGTTTGAAAGAGAGCTGAAGACTCTTATTTCTCACACTTGTAGGTAAATAGATAATACTAACAGAGAACACCTAAATTAAAACAACAAGAAGTAGCACTATAAGAACATACCACTCATTGACATGGACAATAGTGTGGTGATTATGGGAAGGGGGTGTGGAGGTGAAAGAAGGTATAGGGAAGATAAATGGTGATGAAAAAACATATATATATTTAAACACATATACATAAATATATATTCTTCTGGACTTTATTTTCAATAGATCTAGGAACTAATGAGACACTAAAAAGTACTATTTTTCATTCTCCATAGAAGCTTTCTAGTTTGTTAAGATTAGAGTATAGGGATTGTGAAGGGGCATTTAATTGTTTCACATTTTATATATTTTAAGAAAAAAATAGATTTAAAAGGAGGAAAAAAGGAAATCAAAATGTCCTCCATAATCTCTAAAGTTCTAGTTTCCTATTGACATGAAAATACTCTCTTTTCTATCAGGCCTGCAATATGGAAACCACATGCATACCAATCTTGTTTTGGCCCCTCTTCATGCTATTATTATCAGATGAAAGCCAGACTTCTAAAACAGTAAGTTTTTACAATCAAGACAGTGAAAATATTTTCAAAGGTACACTTTGAATATCCCAAAGCAATAAAAGCAGGGGGGAAAAAATCCAAATCAAGCTATCAAAAATAACTTTTTAGTTAGCTGTGTATATTCAAAATCTGTGATCTCTGAGCCAGATTCTAATTTGACAAAAGCAGTCTTCATTTTTTAATCTTTAAGAGTTGATTGATTAAAGCTGATGCAGGATGGAGGGGATCAATGGGGGGGTGTGTAGGGGGACATCTGTAATACTTTGAACAATAAAGATAAATTTCAGAAGGGAGAAAAAAAAGAAGAAATCTGTGAATTCTCATTATAAAATCAGAGATTAGTTTTAAGACATAAAAACCACACTTAAAATGTAGGAAATTTTAAATTACATTTATGAGAAAAATTGCTGTTGCATTATTACTATTGGGGGGACATTTCAATCGCAAGAACAGTCAAAGTAAGAACTATTTCTTTGGATCTATATCCACACAAGGAAAGCACTTCTTCATGTTGTCTGGCTCTTTAAATTAAAAAATGGTTCAATTTCTATTATAAGATAAATATTTTCTTTTAAAACACCAGACTTTGAGCTACTAAGCCTCTAAAGTTATATATTAAGTATTATTTCTTAATTAATAGTTCTAGGTATAGTGTCGGTAGCTCTGCTGATTTTTAAAAATTACATATTTTAAACTATATATGGTGTCAGATAGGTACTAGACTTAGGGTATCACTTCGTAAGTTACATAAATTTCTAATCACCAAGTTGTACACCTAAAACTAATATAATATTGTATATCAACTATAATTGAAAAATATTAAAAAATAAAATTGTAATACCAGATTTTTTGAAATGACATATTTTAAAATAATTTCCTCATTTGAAATGTCAGTCCTGCACATTGAAATACTAACGTTAACTGAATTATTATTCACCATGTATTTCCATATATACAAATGGGAATATACCAATAGTCTTTCTTTCTGTAATGATTATATAACAACAGTTATAAGATACCTGTATGACAAACTAGAATCTCCTTGCTCAATTAATTATAAGTACCAGAATTCCCTTAATCTTCAGTATTTCATCCTAATAAAGAGAAGCATTTGTTTGTATTTTTTCAAACTATAATACCAAGTGATTGGACAGTAGGTTTTTTCCTAAACTATTTCCTTCCAATGTTTAATTGCCGGGATATGAAATTTGGAAAAATCTGTTAATGTTTTTCTGATTAATGCATTTCTAACTTTTTTCTTTTTTTAGGAAGTCAAATATAATTTCACTAAAAAGAATTATGCTTTGATTCCAGCGGATATCAATAAAGAGGTTACTATACTTGATCTCAGTTATAACCAAATTACTCTGAATATTACAGACACAAGTGTTCTACAGATGTACTGTTTACTCACTGAGCTCTATTTGATTGAAAATAGTGTCATTATCTTACATAATAATAGTTTTGGTAACCTCTCCAATCTAAAAATTTTAAATATTTGTAGAAACTCCATCCACATAATTCAACAGGGTACGTTTACAGGCTTAAATAAACTAGAACAGTTATATCTCTGTCAGAACAAAATATTACAACTGAACCCTGATATATTTGTGCCTCTTAAAAACCTGAAACTTCTGAATCTGCAAGGCAATTTGATAAGTCATTTTGATGTACCACAACTGTTTCGTCTGGAATTAATCATTTTAAATGGAAATCCATGGAACTGCTCTTGTAGTCTACTGAATTTGCAGAATTGGTTAAACACATCAAATGTAACACTAGGTAAGCTATACATTATTTAATCAAAACCAAAATGTGATCGATTTTTGGTTGTTTCATCCCAGAAAAGTCTCTCATTTCATTTTTAAAGAAAAGATCAAGATTTTCACCACAGTCTTAATCATAACATCTTTACTAATACAGATTAAACAGAATATAGATACTTCACTTAAACTACATTTATAAAATAACTTTATAAACAGGAATGTGCACCTTTATCTTATGTTGTTAGGCAATATAAGTTTCCTTCTTATAGTAACTAATAATGACATGTCAAAAAATTCTGGACTAAAATAATTATAAAATGTTGTTAACCATAATAATTTTATTTTCCATAATAAACTGTAATTTATTCTTTCTGATTTACTAGAAAATGAGAACATCACCATGTGCAGCTACCCAGATAGCCTGAAATGCTACAGCATCAAAACAGTACCTTATAAGGCTGAATGCTACTCAAAATTTCCTTCACTTATAACTGAAGAACTTCATATGAATTTTCAGTCAATTAGCAATTCAACATTTAATAGCTCTTTGAACAACTTAACAAGAAATTCAGGTAATGTACTGGTATTCAATATTAATATTGCTGAAGATAGCATAAATAAACTAAAGTACTTCTCATTGTTTTTCTGCATTTTAAGTCTCTAGAAAATGTAAAAGTACAATTCCTCATCTCAAGGAAAGGTTTACAAAATATTGGGTTTCCAAACTGGGCTTTGCTAGTTACCATACAAATGCCACTAGGCAAATTATTTAACTTCTCTTAGCCTTAATTTTAACTAGTCAAGACACCATTCTTAAAAGGTATAAATTAATAATGTTCCTAGGTGAATGGATAAACAATCCCTGCAAAGATAGGAGTTATTTAGAAAAAAAGATATTCTTTCACCACTCTATGAAATGTCTTTTATACTATAGTTTCATTAACTTTTGCTTAAAGAAAATTATAATGTACATTCACTTCTAATATCACTATTTGGGAGTTATTAAGATATGTAATTTTTGTTGTCAATTTAACAAAATATCTCCCTCTCTCCCTCTCTCTGTATCCCATTTAAGAACATGGACCTGTTGGAAAAAGCTGGGCTTTTCTTGTTGGTGTTGTAGTGACTGTACTGATGACTTCACTCCTCATTTTTATTGCTGTCAAATGCCCAATATGGTATAATTTTCTGCTTAGTTACAATCATCATCGCCTAGAAGAGCATGAAGCAGAAACCTATGAAGATGGATTTACCAAAAATTCAAGTTCTCTTTCACAGATACCAGATACAAACTCTGAAGATACTACAGAAATATTTGAACAATTACATTCATTTGTAATAGATGATGATGGGTTTATTGAAGATAAATATATAGATACGCATGAATTATGTGAAGATAATTAACTGCTTTCAAAGTTTGATTATTTAAAAAATGTTATCACACTCACAGTTTAGACATGGAGATTTTCATATGTGACATACCAAACTATAGCTAGTAGACCTTCATATTAATTGCAACACACATAAATATCATAAAATTATGCTTTTCTCATTGGTATTGAAAAAGTTAGTCCAACTACAGTAACTGACACTCCTTGGTAGCTAACAGTTATAATACTAGCATTATTATTCTCAGCAATATTCAAGAGACCATATATACTAATAATAAAAAAAAGCATAAAGTAAATTATTAATTAAAATGAACTGATTCTCATATTAGTTCAGATATTTGACATAATACACATAAATTATATTAAAGTTTTACTGATTGGAATCAGTAGAGAAATAAAGGTTCTGGATTTATATCATGAGTCACAGTAAGGAACAGAGATAGATTAAACTGACAATACACTTGGATTGACTTTTTTATGCTCATAGAATGAATTCATGGAATTGGAAAACTTTATAAATGCTTCCTGAATTAGCACAGTAAATTTCCTAAAAAGTTTAGCAGCAATTTAAAGCACAGCACAATGTCCAGGCACAATCCCTAATAAGTTACTACTGATTTGGGTTATAAAGAAAGATTATCACCATAATGAAGGGTATCATAATTATCTATAGATCTTATTTAAAATATATATATATTTCTCTCTCTCTTTGGGAGATTTTTATTCAAATGAGTCTGTGCTGGGGCTGAGAAATCTTCAGTTGATCCATGAACAGCTGTTTGGCATCCAAGACATAGAGGAATGTTTCCTAAATTGTTTTCTAGAACATTAATTTCCAGAGAGACATTCAGAAGTATTTACAAGGGCGAAAAAGGTACATGGTCAAATCATTATAGAATTACTGCAGGAAATACTAGGTTTGAACAAAGTGAAACAAGATTCTTTAGTATAGGAATCATCTGAAAATTCACTAAGCTAAACTGCTCTCTGCTCTTCAAAAGCAAAGTATCAAGAATTTTCCAACCTTTCTTTGAGGTGTGCCCACTAAGAGCTCATAGCACAACAAGGGTCCAAAGAACATAGTTTGAAAAACACTGGCCTTGAGACTATTATAGGAAGAGTCTAAAAGTGAATTATTTGCCAATTCCTTATGACCAATTGGCTGTAATCATAATTTTATTAACTTAATGCAAACGGTGGCATTAAAAACTAACAAAACCTATCATACTGGGAAGGTTAAATGTATTTATCTGTATCTTTTACAGGAACTAGCTCTAAAATACTGAAATATATTCATAGGTGAAATGATGTTTTAGATTTTCTTCATAACACAGAAAAGGGAACAGTGGCTAAAGGAGTAGATGGAGCAGGGTTGGTTATGAACTGATGGAGCTGGGACACGGACACACAGGACTATAGTACATTATTTTATTTTTATTCAAATTTCTCTATAATACAGTTTTTTAAATGTGTATCTACCTGGTACTTTCTTAGAAAAAAGAGACTAGATGTATGTTACATTCTGCAGAAAAGTCATTTTAAAGGTTATACTGATATATAAACTCAGTTCGATATCAATAAGTAAAATAAAAACTGTTTAAGATGATATACCCTGTGAAATAGAAAAATGAACTCATTTATCATGCATATTTGCTTGTTTATTGAAATGCTTTCAATATTCAATAAAGAATATAAATGCTTTTCACGTATTTCCTAACAGATATTATCAATTATTCATTCTTTTCAATCACAATTATAAGTCAGATAATAGAAACATGAGGCATTTTTTTCTAAATAATCTATCATTTTACCAAAATATCATTTCATAATTTAAGAGGCAAATATTAATACTTGAGGAATAAAATAAAACAAAATATAATTATGAATCAGCAAAGACTACATTAATCTCTTATATTCAAGAACCTCTTATAAATGAATATTGGGTAGTCAATAAATATCTGACTAAACAAAAATAAACGGGCTTAAAATTATAATTACATGTTTTAAAATATAACTGATTTTGACTAATACCAAACTAGAAAAGTATATACATCAGAAATTGAAGAGAATCTTTAGTTCATGCAGCTATGTGAAACTAAATTAAAGCCAGGTGTCTAAGAATTGTAGTAATCTATCAAGGCTATGTGTAATGACCAACTTACTATAAATAGATGTTCAGGAATAAGCCAGATGGTCATACCATACTAAATAGGAGGACTAAAGAGAATGAAAACAGAAGTTCTTTACACCTGCCTTCAAAAGGTATGGCATTTCCTGCTCCCTTGGAATGAGGAGTATCAAGGTAGATCTTTGTGTTATTGAGATTTTGGTTATCTGCTTAACACATAAAACAAATCTATCCTCCTGCGGCATATAAAAGTAAACTTCATAAAAATGACTTTTGTTCTTAATTTAAATTTCTTTTTAAAAGGGTCAGGAGAACCTATTTCACTCAGCCTCAGTTACAAACTACAGATATGAAGTTTTGAAACTGCTGACATTTTCAGGACAAACTACCATATTTTAAGAACTATTTCTTCAACTAAATGAACCAAATAGAAATAAAAATCTATGACATTCTCAAACTTGTAATCTATCATTTAGGATGAAATATCTATGAAACATGTACATTTAATATTTATAAATCTGACCTGGGTATTATGTAACTTTGTAGATAAATTAGGAAATAATTTAGGACCTAAATACTGTAAATGCTGTAAGGTCTTTAATGGGCTATAGATTATTATTTCTTATTCTTTAGGTACCTATAAGAGTATTTTACATATAGTAAATGATAAATACTTGCAGTAAATAGTTTAAAACTAGAACAACAAAAAGGAAAGTTCCCATGTAAGAACTTGGTCACCATGAATATGGAATTTTCTTTGTAAAAGGGAAGAGACTTCCAGCACATATAATTTTTAAGACAGCACTTTATAGCCTCATCAAATAATAGATGGGGGGAAAGAGATTTCTTTGTTTTTGATCAACACAAGAATTTATTTTTCAAATGTTTTATTATATTTTAATATCCTAGTCTTCATCAAATATTTACTGTACACACAGAGGTAACATGACAGTATATTTGGTGTTACAGAATTTTGTTAATTTTGGTTAATTATTATCCTTGCTCTCAAAGAGATTATTATTGATATATTTTTGGGACAAAATGTATGTGGTATATGTATGTAAAAAATAGCTAATCTTCCTAAGTACTGCCTTAGACATTTAATTAAGGTCAAAAAAGCAGATGAAGACAATTACTTTAACCATTGCTATTGTCTGAATATTCACATCCCTCTAAAATTCATGTAAAAATCCTAATACCAAAAGTAAAGATATTAGTAGGTGGAGCCTTTGGGAGATGATTAGGTCATAAGGATAGAGCCCTCATGAATGAGATTAGTGGCCTTATAAAAGAGATCCCACAGAGCTCCCTAGACCCTCCCACCAATGGGAGGACACAGCAAGAAGACACCAGGTTATGCCCAGGAAGAGGGCCTTCACCAGAAAGGGACCATACTGCTGCGTTGATCTTGGACTTCCCAGCCTCCAGAACTGTGAACAATAAACTCCTGTTGTTTATAAGATACCCAGTCCATGATGTTTTGTTACAGCAGCCCAAATGGACATCTACTTATTATTTTATTTTGTAGGCATTATTGTCACTGCCACAGTTATCTTGGTATTTGATCTTTAACCGGTTATACATAAAGATGCACATATAATCTAAACCTATGATATAGATTACTAATATAACTATCATCAATTAATTGGATAATGTATGAGACAATGAAATACTATAAATAATCTGCCTTTCAATAGACTGGGGTTTAAATCTCATAATTCAAATTAGTTAAAAAGCCCAAGTTAAAATTACAATTGTAGAGATGAAGATGTTCTGATCCACCTTAGATTTTTAAACTCCTAGAAGCAGAAATTATATATATCTAATCTATATAGTACTTTTATTTGTACAGAATTTGGGAACTTAATAGTAAATAAAGATAACAATAATTTGTATTACAAATATTCAACTTTTTAAAATTAAAGAATTCAACAGAGAAAAACAAAAAAATTTGTAAGGAAAAGCATGACTCAGAAGTTAAACTACCTAATATAGCTCACTTATAAATGTATTTCTACATAGATTGTACTTACGCTTGTCTTTCTGTAAATATGATATCCATACTTTGTGTTTCTCGATCATTTTGAGCTTTAAGCTAAATAAAGAGTTAACACAAGTGAGGGGTAAGAAATTGCCATTTAAACCAAACAATTTCTTTAAAGGTTATGATTATGAACTCAGAGATTATTTTAATAATCCTAATGCCAAATGTAAAGCTTAAAAAATATGTAGTTTTTGTTTCAATGAACAAATCACCATACCAGATTAAAATAAAAGTCTTTTCACAGGCATTGTAATCTCACATCAAAAGTATTCATTTTGTCAAATAATCCAATGTAAACTTAATTTATGGAATTAAAATTTCAAGAATTTATTGGGTGTCCAATAGTTAATTAGTAATATGTTAAATTTAGACCCAGCACAAATTTTATTTTATTTTTTTTTTTGTCTTTTAAACTTTTTTATTTTATTTTATTATTGTTTAAAATAATACAGATGTCCCTTTTTCTCCCCAATGACCCGTTCCACCCCGTTCCTTCCTCCTCCCCAGTACAAATTTTATTCTTAAATAATCCAGGATTTTACTTGAGCACTCCTAGTTGGCTCTACCTGTGCATATTCAGCCTAGAATTTGGACCTATCTCAGATAACTAACAAAACACATAAAGAAATTTTTACTTTTTACATTTGGTATTAAAAACAGTTTTCAAGTTGGGAATTCTCCTGTGTTCTAAAAGCCAAGAATAATTTCACTAAATTATCATGCTTTTAGAACCAAAATTTAGAAAAGAGTCATTTTATAAATTCTGTGGTTTCACAGAACTTACTGTGTAAATTAATGATAAGCTATGTAAGTTATAAGTTGTATGTTTGCATCCAAGTGTTTAGAATCAAAATAAGCTAGCTGCTAACATCTCATTTACCAATCAAAAGTAGTATTATGTCTGGCATCATATGATAGTTATTTTTCTCCCTTTCTTATAAAACTCTTTATAGGTGCCATATGTCCATTGAGTACTCAGCTCCATTTGTGCAACTGTTAAACCAGATTGCAAACTAATCTATATATAAGGAAATGTAGATGGGAATCCCTAACTAGTGCTAAGTGCAGGACCCATTAAAATATAGCCTTTTGAAAGACACTAAGGTATCATCCACCTGGGAGAGTCAATGAACAGGAAAAAATTTAAAAAGTGTAACTATGGAAACTCAATTATAATAGTGGTATTTAGGATCAGAGTAATACCTATCTCTAAGGTCCATAAGGTTTCATCAAACTATTTCTAGCTATAAATGCTTTGTTTTGGAGGATATGATCTATATTGATCTACTGCTTAGAAATTTTCTTACCATGTTGTAATCATTCATTACTTCTTCCATTTCAGTATTGGTATTAAGTTTATCTACCAACTAAAAATAAAAATACAAAAAAAACACAACACATTCTATTAGTGTATAAATTTTCTCTATAATCCATAATATAGGTATTCAATCTTACAAATAATAGTCATTTAAAGTATTAATACTTCCAGGTATTTTATTTTCTAAGATAAAAACAAATATTGAGCTACCCAAGTAAGCATATACTGTGCATTTGGCCAAGCAATAAACTCCATTTTTAGGAATATAAAAAAGTGAGCAGTAATGAACTACTACTGTTCCTGCAGATTTTACCTTGAAGAGCTTTGCCTGCTGTTAGGAGATGTCTGAGCTTATAAAAAAGGGTCCAGGAAAGACAAAAGTTTGGAGAAGATCTCTCTCTCTCTCTCTCTCTCTCTCTGTCTAGCCCCCAGCCCTTTTCTTTCCTCTCTCCCTCCCCCAGGGCAGATGGATAAAAGTCATTTTATAAATGTAAAAATGTAAAATGATTTATTATTTTTATTTATTGATTGATTTTTAGAGAGACAGAGAAAGGGACAGAGGGAGAAAAAGAGAAAAAGAGAGAGAGACCAATTTGTTGTTCAATTTATTGGTGCATTCATTGGTTGCTTCTTGTATGTGCCCTGACTGAAGATTGAATCCGCAACCTTGGCGTTTCAGGACGACACTCTAACCAAATGAGCTACCAGGCCAGGGCCACAACACTTTAATCTCTACACTTTCTATAGTTTCAATCTTTTACAATATGCATGTATTCATGTATTATTTGATACTTAAAATAACACATTTTTAAAGTGGTAAAAAGCAATGAAAATATTCAAAGAAAATCTCTATGAAAAAGCAAATACCATGTTGTAGTCTGCTAGTTGTCCTTGAAAGTCTTTAATTTCAACAGCTAAATTTTCAGCTCTGCAAGCATAAAATAAATACAACCATAAATGCATAGATAAACAAATAAATATTATGAACAAATTCAGTATTAAACTCCTGAAATATATCACATTAAATGTTACTAATAAAAAAGATCTTGCATATTTTAGCTGCAAAATTACTCACCTCTTTTCATATGACAAATAAACTGAATTCTCTTGATTGTACATTTCTATTTCTTTTTGAAGTTTATTAATTTCTGTTGTAAGTTCATTTATTTTACTTCTAAATGAAAAGAAATAAGTCAGCAATACTTCTAATCAAGAAGACTTTCTACTCAAACAAAAAATACTTTTCATAAATGTGTAATAATATAAATGGTTTTGTGAAATTTCACTTAAAAGCAGCTTATTTGATTAAAAATGAGGTATATCCCAGCTAATAAAAAGCTGACATAGACTCTCTAATCCTAAGAATGGAAACCTGGTCAAACTGGTACAATCTATAGACAGAAGTAGATGCCTAATTGTCACTCTCACAGCTCCTGCTACCCTCTAGAACAGGGTGTCTCAAGAGTGGCACTACTGACATCTTAGGTCACTGAATAATACCTTGGTAGGGGGTGGGGGGACTATCCTGTGCACTGTAGGATGTTTAATGGCATCCCTAGTTTGGATGCCAGTAGCATATTCTCCGAAACCCAGTTATGACAACCAAAAATGTGTCTAAAAATTGCCAAATGTTCCCTGGGGGACAAAATCACCACCAGTTGAACACTGCTCTAGGGTCAAACAATTACACAAACAGCTAGAATTACTACTCTTTGATGCAGAATCACAAGTCCTGGAGAAGAGATACAATGTAATGATGACAAATAGCTTCCTTTTGTTTCCTTCTTTTGATGAAAAAGTGGCTGGACATCAAGGGATGCTATATAACGATGGCCTCACTCTCTTATTGGTGTTAGCTTCAAGGATAGATGGGGAAAACCTACAGTTCTCTTTATTTACCTCTAGAAGTTTGAGAATCAAAAAAATTCAGGTAATTGAGAAACAAAAGAATCAAGGACTAAGAAAGAAAAATAAACTTTTAGGACACAATAGAAGCAAGGATTCGGTGAAGTGGAAGTAAGAGAGAAAGAAAGTATAGATGAAGAGTCAAGAAGAAAATAAAGTAAAATGGGAAAATGGAGATAAGACTGTAGAACATAGGAGCAGAGAAAAAGGTAGATAGAAAATAAGAAATAAGTTCTTAATTTAGAACTGTATAACAAAGCTTATAAATTCATTAAAATTAGGCCACATCTGTAACAATTCACCAAGCATACAGGGTGTCCCCAAAACATGTATACACACTTTAAATCAATTGGTGTTTCTTTCTTTTCAGCCAGACTAAGCTTTAAACAGAGGAAATTCATCTTAAAATGCTACTGGAAGTTTGAAAAAGCAGTGGAAGTATAAACCCTGCCTTTATAATTATTCAAAGTGTGTACACATTGTTTTGGAACACAGGTATCCCCCCAAAAATGTATACATACTTTAACAACTGATAACTCAATTTTCACTCCTTTTCAGGTCTGACTGATTTGAAATAATGGGTGAAGCCAGACTAAGCCTTGGACAAAGAAGATTTAACCACAAAACTTTTTTATGGGGATATATAAAAGATAAAGTTTATGGTACAAAACCAGCAAAAGTTGACAAATTGAGGGCACACAAATACCTAACGAAATGACTCTTGATGTTTGCGATTCCATTGCTTCATGTTATCAGCAGTGCCTGGACCAGAACGGTCATCAGTTTGAAAACAGGTGTTGACAAAAAATTATTCATTTCTGTAGATTCTTTTAAATTTTGAAAATGAACTGTATGTTAATAGACACTGACATTATAATCATTCAAAGTATGCACACATTTTCTGGGGACACGCTATATACTTAGGTAAAACTGTGCATTAATTAATGTTCATAAATAAATATACACATATTCCCTTTCTTGTTAGATGTAATTGGTGACATTTCAATAGTATTTCAGAACAATTAGTAAAAGAAGCATAAAAGGTTATTTTTATCATTAGGGTTTTTAAAAGTGAACTTGAAATATACAGCTTACATGCAAATATATAGTTTAAAGCCTCAGAGGGAAGGCAGGGGTGGGGCAGTGGGTGGGGAGAGATTAATCAAAGAACTTATATACTTATATACATAACCTATGAACACAGACATTGGTATGGGGAGGTCCTGGGGGTGGGGATGGGGTGGATGAAGGGTGGAGGGGATCAATGGGGGGAAAACGGGGACATAAAAATAAAATAAAATAAAATAAAAAAGCAATAACCTGAAAGTCTAGAGACCTAAAAAAATTAATTTAATTAAATCTCAGTCTAATTGCATTATATGTGTATTTTGTAGTACAGCCAAATTAACCAAAAACTATGTTAGAGTACAAAATAATTCTTATAAATCAACATATATCTAATTATTTTAATAAGTACTACAGTTAAAACTTCATGATAATGGATAGAAAAAAACATGTTTATGTAACGTACCGAAGAAGCCCAAGATAATAAGATTTGTCTAAAATTTGCCTCTGGGGACCTAAAAAAAATTTTTTTTAAGTATTAGTGTTCAGTTTGGAAGTGCCGCCAAAATAGCAAATCAAAAGCACAAACAGAATTACACTGTACAATTCTCTGACAGTCCTTATGAATGCCCTGGTAAATCTGATAATCAAGAAGAGCCACTGAAATGGAAAAGAGAACTAATATCTTAGCATCATGAAATAATAGAAGCTTGAATTAAGACCACAAAGACTGGATTAGAGGTGGGACTATTTAGACACAGATTCTACAGGTCAGGTTGACTGAATTTGGAAAAGGGAGCTATGGGAGTCTAGAACAGGGCTATCCAAGAGAATTTTCTGCAACAATGAAAGTATTCTATATCAGTACTGTCCAATAAATGAATTATATGGGCGTACTGAGACTTGAAATGTGGCTGGTGCTATCGGGAAACTGAAGTTTTATTTATTAATTTGTATTTAAATAGCAAATTATATATAGTTATTGGCTATCATAATAGTGCAGATTTTAGACTGAATTTCTCAGTGTAAGTACGAGATTATGATTTTTCATAATTTGTCTCAGGGACTTTTTTATAAACATGATCTTATATTTCAGTAGGACTAAGAAAGTACTTCTAGGTTAAATGTCCCAAATCTTGAGACAGATGAAGTACCCTGCAAGGTGTGAGAGGTAAGGCTAGGGAGGTCTAAGCTGAGGAGAGGGAAAGAATGTCTTATTAGAATGGGAAATGGGGCATTAGAACAGGTAAGAACAAAAGATAGTGGTAAGTCACAAAAGATAGTGGTAACAATCAAAACTCACATGAGGCTTTGAAGTATATTGGTAGAAACTGACTAAATGATATTGGTTCTGTTCAGCATGTTTCTGCCTTTAATGTTTAATAAGTAATATTAAACACATAAATATTTCCATGAATAGAGTTTTAAAGACTAAACAACTATATAATTTTGACTCATTTTTTCACAGTATTGATAATTAACCAAGCATTTCTAAATAATCTAATTGATTTTTAATATTGAGTGAGCTAAGTGTATTATGATACAATTAAGAAAATTAAGTCTCCTGAAAGGCATGACATAGTATATTATAAAAGGTAGTATGATATTTTAAAGGTAATTTTGTACTAGTAAAATGTCTTCATTCCTGATAAGTCATTTGTCACAAATATAGAAATAAAACACATTAAAGAGTTCATGCTTTGATTTATATATATACAGACCGATTCTTTGAATCACAACATACAGTGAATTGTTACGCTTTTCTAAACACATTCAGAGAACCATGAAAGATATGGTAGAAATCTGTGTTAGCCTCATTTTCTTACATAATATGGTATTAATTATTATAAAAGTAACACTTCTTGACTCACTTAAGATATTCTACACAAATATCTTAACAGTGTAATTTTGATATAGAAACAATAAAAAAGTATTTCAGAATATTTCCAGAGTATAGAAATCTAATTTTCATTCTTGAGGGTTTTTTTTCAAATTATTTCAAATTTCTTGAATTTGTAGCAAATTTCTATGTTCAGAAAAGTGAAGATCAAAATATCTCATATATGTACAAAACTCTCTAGCTTATAATGTATTTTCACATTCATTCTCTTATTTAACCCTCAAAATGATGTTGACTCAAGGAATAAGAACTGAGTAAAACAGCGTCTTTCACTCTGTAATTCTGATTTAGTAATATGGTACTGTAATATTTCTTACACAAAACATACTCATCTTTTTAAAATAGATACCTTTAATCCCTGTTTTCATTCCACTCAAACCTTGTTGTGTTACAGGACGATCGGCAACTTTAATTTGAGAAGATAGAACTCCTCCTGTCCCTATGAGGCCACCACGAGAGCCTGGTCTTGCTGTTCCAGGTGGCATCTAAATAACAAACAAGATTTTAGTTTTAATAAACTAGAAAAACACTGTAACTCTACTACTGTTAAGATTGCAAAGAGAATATTTAAAAATTTTAATTCAACATAATTTGTAAAATATTCCTATATTTTTTAGTGTTTGAAATATTAAATAGTATTAAATAAAATTCTTTAAATTTTATGTGTAGAATTCATAATACTTCAAAACTGGAAAGGAGTTAAATGTCCACATATTTTTCCTCATATACCATAGAACATGGTTAAATAAGTTGTAGTATATAACAAAATAGTTTACAAAACAGTATTTATAATTTCATTTTTGTAAAACAAAAAGTCTGGAAGATTATATAAAAAATAGTAAAAATGGTTATCTCTATATAGTGGTATTATAATTCATTTTTATTTTGTCATTTATATAATTTGGTGTTTTCAGCATTATCATGGTAAGTAATTATTACCTTTAAAATCAGAAAATAATTTTTCACTCTGAAAAAAAATTATATAATTCCATCACAAGATAGCCATGTAGGTATTAAAGGGCTTACATCATTCAGCAAGCATTCATATTATTACTTCAGTTCTACAAAATCCAATATGACATTATACACCTGAGGAAAGGGCAAGACTCCCTTCTTGTCAGTTCATATAATATGTACAAGCATGGGAAGGTATAAAAGATAACCTGAAACTATTCCAAGTGATCCTTCTTTTATCTTCCCTTTCCACTCTTCCTTTTTCTGCCTCACTTCCAAATAGTAAATTAGTACAGTAAATTAAATATGCAGTAGAAATTTTATACCGGGGTTGGATACAACCATTGTCATTCATCTTGATTGTTTTTAATTATTAGCTGGTAGCCTCTAATCCTATCAGCTAAGATAGTTCTTAAGTGATTCTGAGAATTACTTGGTAATTATTTTGAATACAGGGGGCCAGCAACAGTGACACATTCCAGAGGAAATATACTGGACACAGGAAGACTGTCAGCTACAAATTCAATTGAAATGAATTCAGGGTTATTCTGAATGATCCTTGTGAGAGAATGCCGAATCTCTCCCCGGGTAATTCTTCTAAATAATTTCCTCTTCAGAGCTATGCAAACAGAATCATGACAGCTACTCAAATAACTATGCAACTTTTAAAAAATTATCTAGATGAAAGTATAAAGAAAGTATAAATTAAAACTACACACATTAAAAAGAATGAAATAGATATACATGCATTCACATGGAAATATATTTATGGTATATTACTGATAGACTTATGATATATTACTGAAAGTAAAGGACAAGAATGTATATATTATTATCTTCATTTTGGAAAATGCTAAAACCATCAATTATATAAGCATATGTGTCAGTGTTTGTAAATAGATAGAAAAAGTCTGGAAGGATACATGCCACATTGTTAACAATGATTTTATACCTGGGGTAGAAGGAATAAAAACAAAGACACTTCTTTGTTTCTGTTTTACAGTGAGCATTACTCTTAAAAACTGCAAACATTAAACAGGTAAAGCGCCTGGCAAGTAGTAGGTGGTCAATAAATGTCAGATTCCTTTTATAAATATTTAATTAACAAGCATAAATTCTTACTAGAATAATAGAAAAAGATACCCTAGCTCAATACTACATATGACTTTAGAAAAATCATTTCAGTATAAATTGATGATGCTGTTGATAATATTACCTGAAACTCTAGAAAAATCTCAAAAATGTAAAAAAAAACTCACTTTAACAAAATTATTCCCTCCCCAAAATGCTGTTCTTGTTATGAATTAAGCATAGGACCCAACATTATCTCTATAGTTCGAGCTTGAGTACTTCATATGCACCTTATGAGGTGTGGTCAAAACCATTTGTTGTAAGCATCAGAGAAATTACTATGAATATTTTGGTGTATTCACTTACTTCTTTGTACATATAACTGTATGTTTCATATTAAATTGACACCATAATGGTTTTTTCCACTTAATACTGTATTATATATATTATTTCCTAAAATATTCTTTTAAAAAAATGTTAATGGCTACCTAATAGTCTATGATAGGGATAGATGTATAATTTATTTATGATTCATCTGTTGTAAAGCCATTTAGGTTGTATTCCAATTTCACTATTATAATTATAATGAAAATGTAACAATTATCTTTATAGGATATTATTCTTTTTAGAATTACCAGTTTGTAAAGTTCATACATTTTGTTTTACTGTGGTATTTTTCTTTTATTGATTCACTGATGTATAGCACACTCTGTCTTACATATAAGCTCTTAATATTTATTCGTTTTTAGACTGCCGTGGCAACTGGAACATTGTTTTACTTATTATTTATAACATATTTTTATATTAGACTATTGTACTTTATTTTTGCTTTTTTATTGTTTTGGATAAATTTTAGAATAATTTTATAATGACATCCCCCCCCCCGAGACACACACACACACACACACACACACACACTGCCTGCAGAAGAAATCTCATGGAATTTAGATTGGTTTATAGCCTTAATATAAAAAGAGCTCTTAAAAATTCTGAACTCTATGTATGACATATAGACTGCAAATATTTCTTTACCAGCTTGCCATTTTTCTTTTAACTTTTTAATAGTGTTTTCAATTTTGTAACTTAAAATATAAAAATACCCTCCTGTTAAGTATTTGGTGTTTGTGTCATTTTATGAAGTCCCTAGCCCACACCAAGTTTATATGAAATACTTGCCTTATTTTCTTCTAGTGCATTTATGGTTTCCCTTTTTTAAATATAAAGTTTCTAAAATATCTAGATTTCTGAGTGAGGGAGGGATCAATTTTTTAAAAGCAAATAATGCCCTACTGAGTAGTCCATGCTTTTTCAACTAATTTGAAATGCAACCTTAATCATTAATTAAATTCTTACATATGTCTGATTCTGTTTCTGGTCTATCCACTTCATTTGATTTTGACACCAATACACTATACCACTTGAATACTTGTAGGTTTAAAATACATCTGAATATCAGCATGAGCACGTATCTTCTCTCTAAAGTGTCTTTCAGACATTGTCCCACATTTATACTTCTCAGTGTTTTCAAAAACCAAACATGCCTGGCAGTGTGGTTCAGAGGTAGAGCATCAACCCATGAACCAGGAGATCAGGGTTCAATTCCCAGTCAGGGAACATGCACGGGTTGTGGGCTCGACCCCCAGTAGGGGATGTGCAGGAGGCAGCCAATGGATGATTCTCTCTCATCGCTGATGTTTCTATCTCTCTTTCCCTCTCCTTTTCTCTCTAAAATCAATTTAAAAATATATATATTTTTTAAAAAGTTAAAAAAAACCACCAAACATATAGCATGTTCATAAAATAAAGAACAAAGAAGAATTTATTATTATAGACAGGCTTTCCAACTTCTACCAAGACATATGCACAAGAATTCAATAAATTTGTTTTAAACTTACTCCAGTTGCCACTCGAATACTTCCTGATGGAGGTCGTATTCCAGAAGGAGGCCTTCCTGTCAACCCAATTCCACCTCGTGAAGCAGGGCGAGCTGCTGGAGGTTTGTGATTACTGGCCATTGTCTGTTCACTTTAACCACTGTTTGGAAACAAGGAATAGTTCAATTCCCCTTTGACTCCTTCTATAACTAGACACTAGTGACCCATATACTCTATCTTTAAACATTGTACCCTTCCTTTTATGTTTAAAGGAACATTATTTTTCCAAGTCGTTAAAAAATCATCCACAATGATTTTTCTTGTAAATTGCCATTCCAGATATTACAATGTTAAGCCCGATTTAATTTCGTTCAAATTTGATATTAATGTTCCATTTAGAACCATGAAATCATTTACTACAACATGCCTTCCTCATTTCCCTATTATCTTATCAAAATACAAGCCCATCTAGTTATCTCTCCTATGCTTATCCCATAAGTTTTCTCTCTCCTGACATATTCAGCTTGTTTCTGATCTTCCGGTATTTTCTGTGCTTTCTGGTCCATGATTAACTCCCTTATATTCTGAATCCTGTTATGAAGTACTTTCATTTACTCTTCCCTTTAACAGAATACTGGCTTTCCCACAAAACACTTTTGGTAACAAAGGCTGTTTTAGCTTCCAGTGCCACAATTCCAAAGCAAAGAAAAAGCGCGTGGCACTCTCCTTGCTTTCCAATGTCACTTTCAAAACATTATTCTTCTGCCCTGGCTGGTGTTGCTCAGTGATTAGAACATCGGCCTGCACACCAAAGGATCGTGGGTTCTATTCCTGATCAAGGGCATGCACCAGGGTTGCAGGTTTGATCCCCAGTTCCAGTTGGGGCGTGTGTGGGAGGCAACCAATCTATGTTTCTCTCTCACATCGATGTTTGTCTCTCTCTCCTTCCTCCTCTCTCCCCCTCACTCCCACTATTTCTAAAAATCAATGGAAGAAATATCCTCGGGTGAGGATTAACAACAACAAAAACATTATTCTTCGAAGTTGTTAAAAAATAAATAGAATTCTCTTCTTCTGAGGACCAGGGAATACAACTCTATTGCCTTAGATCTTTCCTGGTTGCTTTTATCTAGGTACCTCCTAATCTCTACCTCATCTTCACTAAGGTCTTTATACCCAGTTTAGCCTCTCTATTCCAGTCCTACAAACATCCTGGTTGACTTTCATATGGATACTGGATTCAATATCTAAATTCTACTTTCACAGTTCCCTGACCTAAATTTTGGTAACCATCTCAACTCCATTTCAGATAGCCATGGCTAGACCTGGAGCTTGTAATCATCTGGACTTACTTCATCTCAAATATTTTAAGTGAAATACTTTATTCTCTGACTTTAATTTTCTCTTCTACTCTTTTCTCATCTTTATTCTCACCACACCTCTCTTTAAACCATTTCCTTAATTCACTTATTCTCTCCTAGTTTATCAGCCCCTTCCTTTACTCGTCAGAGTATTATTTAAAGTTTTGGCTGATAATTTAGAATAGTATTTTTCAAATTATGAGTCATGACCTATTAGTGAGTGGTTGTTGTAAGAACAATTTGGCAGGTTATGACCAATATGTTTTAAACGTGAAATAAAATAGAAAATATAAGAGTTGACTGTAAAAAAAGAATAGTTCACTGCACATATAGGAAGGGGATTGTTTCATTAAATTTTTGTTTCAGTTATATTTATATATATTTACACATATATTTGTACTGGTCTGTAATGTAAAATGTATGTCCTGTTATAGGTCATGTTCAAAAGAATTTTAAAGATACTGATCTAGCCCAGCCGGGCGTGGCTCCTCGGTTGAGCATTGGCCTAGGATCTAGGAGATCAAAGTTCAATTCCTGCTCAGGCACATGCCTGGGTTGTGGGCTCCATCCCGAGTTCAGGCCGTGCAGGAGGCAGCCTATCAATGAATCTCTCATCATTGATGTTTCTATCTCTCTCTCTCCCTCTCCCTTCCTGTCTTTGGAATCAATAAAGACATATTAAAAAAAAAAAAAGATACTGATCAAGAGAGAGAATATGGAGAAAGACAGTGCTCAAGACTCTGGCCTAAAGAATGTCATTGCATTCAGATCAGAGAGATAACATAGGAGACTAAAAATGAAAGCCAAGAAAGCAAATAGAAAAACTAGGGGTATATGTCAGAGATCCCAAGAGAAAAGAGGAATGGCCAGTCATGCCATTTACTGCAGGGAATTAAAAAAGATGAACACTGAAATGTCCATTGAAATCCCCACTGAACAAGCCATTAATGACCATGGCAAGGGCAGTTTCAAGGACTCCTTCCCTTCTCTACATTAAACTACTGTCTCACGAGCACCATCAATTAATTTGTATCCTTGAACTTTCTTCAACCCATCTGGCAAAATCAGAAACTCTTCTCTACATCCAACCTGGACTACTGAACATTGCTGGTAAAAATCATAACTATACAGACTGGAGTACTGCAAAGTCACAGTCACCAAAACTTAGCTGGACCCTCATCTCAGAAAATTTTATTTATCCTTGATAGGTGACTTCTCTCCTAAATGATTCCAATCCTTAACCACTTTTCTAGCTACACTCTTTTTCTGCCCCCCTCAGCAGATGACTCAATTTCCTACTCATCTGACAAAATTAGGATTTAAAATCCGTCATGTTTGAAGCGCATAAACCTACCTATATCAATCCTGCCCTCTGATCTCAACAGCCATCCATTCTCACCAATTTCTCTTCTGATTTACCTTCTTGATCCCATCTTCTTTGGGACACTAGACTCCCTCTCCTTGCCTCCTTCCCTCCTACCTCAATCTCCTTTGGAATTATTCCACTCCTGCCTGTATCTTTAAACTTTCTTCATTCTTTCAGTCTGTTATGTTCAGTTCTCTCCTAACCTTAAAAATTAATTTCTTGATCCTGAAACCACTTTTAACTCTGTCCCATATGTCCTGTTCTTATGCAGCTAAACTCTAAAGAATAGCTTATATCCACTACTCTGTACCTTGACGATTTCCACCATCTCAATTTATACTATTCCTTTCAAATGGACCCTGCCAATGCAGCTAGGGATGTAAATGTCATCTGTAAGTGGTGTGCACTCCTACATGAAACCATTTCCATGACACTCCCCTCTTCTGGCTGCCCTTTTTCAGTCCTTTCCCTTTTCAGCTCTTCCTCTTGGTAGCACCTCCTAGTCACACAGTCAGAAACTTAGTCCTTGATTTCTTCCTCTCCCTCATTTCCCAAAGCTAATCACACAGTCCTACTGGTTTTATTCATAAATGTTTAAACATGTACCTTCCTCTCTGTTTCTCTAGTATTGTTCAGGGCCTGATGGACTCTGGTGGATTATTATACTAGCATCCTTACCGGTCCACTTGTCTAACAATCTTGCCTATTATCTTCCCTAGAAATCCTTCCACAACCAGTCCATAACCCTTCTTCAATTTGAATTTATAGGCCTGTCCTATATGCTACTATGCATCCTGGGCATATCCCTATCCCAGTATCTATCACACCAACTGAAATGATCTGCTCAAGTATTTTCTCTCCCTTGAAGAAAAATCCTGGATCTCATTTATCTTTAGATCCCTAGTATCTCAGTGCCAGGCAAAAACTTTGTGCTCTCCTTTGTATCTTCTGAACTTCCTCCCACGTGAAGGCACTGACAATTAATTACAAAACTTTACGAGGTTTCTCAGTTTCCATAGGCCATGCCTACTTCCTGGATTGCTTTTATTCTATAATCTTTCACCCTTTTCCTTATAACTCCAACTATGTTGATGACTCGTAAATCAATGTCTCCAGGTATGTCCTTTAAACTGGGCATCAATTCTAAATGTTCAAATTTATTGGAGATTTCTACTCAGATATCCCATTATCGCTTCACGCTGAGTATGTTCACATCAAACTGAAAATCTTCCCATTCCAACTAGCTCCGTGGTTCTTCTATTTCCTTGACGTTTTGAACTCTATGGACAAAGTAACAGTTATTACTATTATTATTCTTTCAAACGGAAAAGGGAGTTTCATGAAATAACTTCTTTAAAAGTCTTTTTTACAAATGCTTTTATTGATTTCAGAGAGAAGAAGGGAGAGGGAGAGAGAGAAACATCAAGGATCAGCCACTGACCGGCTGCCTCCCGCTCGCCCCCTGCCGGGGACCCAGCTGCAATCCGGGCATGCGCCCTGACCCCAGCCAAAGGTGACCGCCTGGTTCTTGGGTCACGGGTAGATGCTCAACCCCTGAGCCACACCGGCCGGGCTCACGAAATCACTTATTGAAAGGCAGACGAGGTCTACGATCAAAACGGTTTATCCCAAAGAAAGCTAACACAATCAATCTTTGTTTCCCGCAGAATTAGTCAACGTCACTCCAGCTTTCCCGATAGCTTTAAGAAAGCGTAAAACACATCGAAAGTCCACCTCATTTTCTTTGCCTCTGCTTTCCAGTCACGGGGAAAGCCTAGCATGAGATCAGTGCTGGGGGCAATATCACAGGGCGGGAGGAGGAACACACGAGCCACTAACTCCGGGGTTCATCACACGTCCTCGGAGCAGCCCGGCCTCGGTTCTGGAAAGTATTAGGGATACAAACTTGAGCGCTGACCGTTACCCGCCTTAGCATCCCCCCGCGGGGTTTCCTCAGCTGTGAAACAGACGTGTGGCGACAGCCTCCATCTTGCAGAGCTGTTACGATTACAGGTAGTATAATACAAAACACCTGGCTCCTAATTATTACTACTATCGTTATCTTCCCTAAACCAGCCATTTTAACATATACTAATTAGTGTTAAGTTGCTAAGTCCCTTCTGCTATACACGACAGGCAGCGATCTGCTATTATCTGGGGTACGCTCTCTCAGCCCCCAGGCCTTTTTTCTTTGAGGCTCCTGAACGCTTTCCTTCGGTCTCGCCCTGGCAGGGCTGTTAGAGGCCTCGGTGCACGCGTGGCGGGGCCGGAGGTGGACCGTCCCGGCCTGGCCCCAGGCCTGAGGAGAACAGCTAAAAACCAGAGTTTGGGTTTGTGTTGTTTGGAGCGCAGCAGCATCTCCAAGGGAAGAGAACAAGCTCCCGGGGCAGGGAGGGAGAGATGGGACCCAGGGTGTCTCACCTCTGCCGGCGCGGAAGGAGAGAAGTCGCCACGCTCGGCGACGCCACCGCAGCGGAGCCCACAGCCCGCTCCGCCGACGCGTCCGCCCGCTCGCGACCACCCACCGCTCACTCTCGCGCAGCTTCCCGGGGCCCTCAGGCCTAAAGCCGCTGGAGGCCACGCGCCTCCGCGTATCCCGGCAACGGGGGCGGGGGGGAGAGGCCCCTCCTCCTGATTAGCCAATCCTCGGCCTCGCCTCGGCTCCCAGCGCTAGCGAAGCGAGAGTACGATGTTCTCGCGAGAGGTGCCTCCGTGCTTTGCTGGAAGGAATGGAAATCGGCGAGTTGATCCAGAAGGAACGTTTTCTGGAAAAACCTGGTGGGTTTAAAAAAAAAAAAAAAAAAATCGGAACCACCCCTCTTATTGTGTGCCTGGCCTGTACTCACTTCAGCGAGTTTTATTACACTCCTGTGTAACCTCCCGTCTTCTGCCGTGTAATGTAATACGCTGAGTTTTTAATAAGAATTGTTGGAAGTTCTTCCGTGGTAGGCAGCGCCGTGCAGACTTTTTATTTCTCATTAGTGGTGGCTTCCCTCCGAGCTGGGACTGCCGGGCTCAGAACCGCAATAAGGACGGGCGCGAGTCTGGCGCCCCCTGTCGTGAAGCTTCTATCTTTACGCTTCCTTTCAGAGTTCTTTTGATTCAAGTTTGCGAGAAAGGCTGAAAAAAGGGGAGGGTGGTCTTAAAAGAATTATTTTTAAATCAGCGTTTTAAAAAACACAATATAAGAAGCATTGCACCTCAAATCCCGCGTCTCTAATAAAATAACTCGCAGTTTGTGTTTCTCCAACCTGCCTGCATATAGACGAGCTTAAATGTTATTGCAGCTGATGGGGGTCCAGTTTCACAGCTACAGTCATAACACGCGTACACGCTGGACTTTGAATATTTTTCACGTTATTTCCAACTTGCATACATTGCTTATATCCAGATTTATTCTCTTATGGGCCTGCCTGCAAGTAGCTTAAAATCAACACAATGCAAAATAATGTTATGTGGCTGAGTTCTCAAAGTTGGTAAAACATTTTCATGAAATTACCCAATTTGATCCCAACGTGTTTGTAGAGGTCGTTTTTCCTTCTGGTCATTGCAGTGAAGGGTAGTAGAATTTGCAACCCCAAAATTCGCCGCTTTGGCATAAGGATTATTTTGAGGTGAAGGCAATTGCAAAGAAGCAGATAACAAGAAAAGCTCTTTAAAATTCCTCTATTTCCTTAAAAGATGACATACATTTTCAAAGATTTTCCTCCTTGCATCTCTACCAGGAAGGACGAAAGTTGATCATTGGCGACAATTTTAGACCCTTTACCAGCTTGGGGACTGCACAGGAGGAACCTACATAACAAACTTGATTAACTTGGTATTTACCTACCATCTGTTTCTCATATATTTGCCTTTCCATAATTTGTTGCCTCTAAATACTTAAGGTCCTTCTCTTTTTTGTCACTTCCATAAAAATTTATTGTTCCTTTGTTAA
This sequence comes from Miniopterus schreibersii, assembly GCF_964146895.1. NCBI lineage: Eukaryota > Metazoa > Chordata > Mammalia > Chiroptera > Miniopteridae > Miniopterus > Miniopterus schreibersii. Next base: position 60,625,486 of record NC_138111.1, on the reverse strand, counting down.
GATGCTTTATAAGCCCAAGCTCTAGCCACCTTTGTGAGTTACTTATCTCTGAGTTTCCCTCTTGTATATATGATGTACATATTAACAAACTTGTTAGTTTTTCCCTTGTTAATCTTTTGTTACAGAGCCCCAGCAGAAAACCTAGAAGGGTAGAAAGAAAAAAAGATACTTCTTCCCCTACAACCTTTAACTGCCCAACTACTGCATATATTGTCTGAGAGATTATTGATATTATGCATATTTTCCCCCTTTAGCGCTTTTACTATTTTTTAAATCCTGGAGGATATTGTTTACATTGCTTTTCAGAGAGAGTAGAAGGGAGGTAGAGAGGTAGAGAGAGAGAGAAACATCTGTGTGAGAGCAACATCAATTGGTTGCCTCGGAAAGCTCCCTGACCTGGGCTGGGGATGGAGCCGGGACCCTTCAGTCTGCAGGCTGACGCTCTAACCGCTGAGCCAAACGGGCTAGGGCAGTGCTTTTATTATTTTCTAAAATACTTTGTTGATTGATTTTGAGAGAGAGAGACATGAGTTGTTGCTCCACTTTTTTAATGCATTTATTGGTTGATTCTGGTACGTGCCCTGCTGGGGATCCAACCCGCAACCTTGGCGATCGGGAGGACACTCTAACCAACTGGGCTACTGGGCTAGGGCCTCACCCTCAGTGCTTTTATTTTTATTATTATTACTTTATGTATTTATTGATTAGAGAGATGAAGAGAAACACCCTTCGGCTGCCTCCTGCACGCCCCCTGCTGGGGACGGAGCTGGGGCCTGGGCGGGGACCGGGAATGAACCTGCGGCTCCTTTTGGTGCTTGGGGGACGCTCAAGCCGGCCAGTGCTTTGAAGTGAAGGGGAGGGGAATACAGCATTTCCCATATGTATACAGATGTGAGTTGGAACTATTTAAAATCTTTTTTAAATGCTTAACACACACACAAAAAAGAAAGTTTTAAGTACCAAGACCCCAGTTTCGTGTTCACAGAATTTAAGGCAAGCAGTTGTTTCCAATTTGGCCCAAACTCTATCGTTTTAACTAAAAAAGTGTCTAACTTGTAAAAAAAAAAACAAAAAAACATCAGGAGACTCTGAAGAGGTTTGGGGAAATGGGGATGAAGCTGCCCTAACAGATCGCTCTACGCAATCTCAGAAAACCACCAGGAAGCGCGCCGCCCCGCAGACCGAGATTTGAAATATCCGCATTCCGCGCGCCTGCGGCTCACGCTCCCCTGGCGCGCGGCATGGTGGGATTTGTAGTCCCACTCCCGCATCCCGTATTATAATAAACAGTTCAGCGGGGGCTCGGGGGAAACGCGGGCTTGGCAAGGACCGGGGTTGGGGTGCCGGGCAGAAGGGGCGGGCGCTGTGTCCCCTGCTTGGCCGCGGTGCCGAGCGCGGGAGGGCCGCGCGCCCCGGCCCCACGTCGGCGCGGCGGCTGCGGCGCACACGCTCTGCGTCACGGCGGGCTGAGGCTGATGATGAATTCCGGCGTGCATGTCAGGGTTGCTGTGTCACTCGGCCCGCTCGGCGCGCCCCTTCCCCGCCGCCCTTCCGCACCGGCTCTCGGGCGCTTCCGGTCCCGGGCCGCCTCTGCCTCGCAGGCCCCTCGCCCGCCGCGGCCCGGCGCACCCCCAGCCTCCCCTGCCGACTGATCTTGCGCGGGGCCCGGCCCGGGCGCCGGACGGACGAGGGCCATGGAGAGCGGCGCCGCCAGGTATCGGCTGAGCTGCTCGCTCCCGGGCCACGAGCTGGACGTGCGGGGCCTGGTGTGCTGCCTCTATCCGCCGGGCGCCTTTGTGTCCGTGTCTCGGGACCGGACCACCCGCCTCTGGGTCCCGGACAGGTGAGCGCTGCGAGCCCCGCGCCCCCGCCGCCTTGGGCCGTGTTGCAAGCTCCCTCCCGCGGGTGGGAAGAGTGAAGCCTCCCTGCCCTCCTGCCCTCTCCCTTTCTCCCGGCCTGCCCTAAGTCTGCCTTCCCCCCATCCCGAGGGCGCTGGCGCTCCGGGCGCGCAGTGTGGGAAACCGGCACGGTTTGGTGGGAAGAGCACCGGATTGGGGCCGCAGAGACCTGCTTTCAGGTCCTAACGTGGCCACTAGCGAGTGGGTGACCTTGGACGAACGTCTTATCTCCTGGGGCTTCGGTTTTTGGACGATGGTTTCCCATGTGTCTTTAAGATTTGAAAATTTATTGGCGCCCTGTGCACCTTCCTAAACGAGGCGACGTGAAAACATCTGCCCTAGAATGTGCTCTGTAGTCTTCCTTCCAATGTGAGAACCGCAGTTCTCAAAAATTGCATCGCAGAAAGTTGCTTTGCCTCCTCTCTCGTTGTCCAAGTCATAGTTTCTTAGTCTGCGGGCTGTGATGCACGTAGATGCAGGGGGGTGAAACCTCTCAAATGTTTTATGAATGTGTGGGGTTTGTGTTGTTTTCCGGAGGAGAGAAAGCCTATTGCCTTCTAACAAACAAAAAGGCACAGAAGGTTAAAATTTTAGCTCCAGCCCAAATCAAGCTCAAGAGTTCGGCTCAGATTTGGCAAATTGTAACAGGATGTTTAGGACCTGGAAATCAGATTTCAGTTCAGAAAGAGAAAAATCTTGGTGAGTTACTTTGTTAGCCTCCCATCAGTAGAGGTTTCACTTAGAGTTGGGGGAACCATCCATAAATTCAGATGATAACTGTTGATTGAGTGCCTTGTATTTGTTTGGGATCCTAAAGAAGAATAAGAGGAGAGACAAGCTCTCTGTGTTCATAGAGCTTGCTTACAGTGTGGATAAAAAAATAATTACATATTTGGCACGGATACTGTGAAGAAAACAAATGTCCATATAGAGATGAGAGAGATGTTAAAGAAGTAAGCCTCTCTGAGGAGGTTTTTTGTTTTTTGGTTTTTTGGTTTTTGGTGTTTTTTTTATCTCACGCTGAGATGGAGCTTGTCATGGGAACCCGGAATAAGGAAGGTTGAATTGGAAGAGAACCGTAGGTGGTAGGAGGAACAAACACAGAGGCTCTGGATTGAGAAAGAGGAAAATCCCTTTGTGCAGGAGGGAATGAGCTGTGAGGTGGGGCAAGTCTGAAGGCTGAGGAAGGGATGTAGTAGTTGGAAGAATTAAAGGGTTCCCAGCAAGGAGCAGCATGATTTGATTTACCTGTTGACAAGTTTCTGCTAGCTGCTGGTGGGGAATGGATTGCAAAGGTTTAAATGTGGAAGTAGATCTGTTTGGAGGCTTTTGCAGTAGTGTAGCCAGGACATGGTAGACTAGACTAGGGATATTGTAGAGCCAACTCCTTTATTGAATTGGATGAGATGACTTCTAAAGGTCACTTCTATGGTTTTATGATATTCCAAACCACTTCATAACAGTAATACATAACTTTCTGTGTATTTGAATATAATTACCGAGTAAGTGTGTACATTTAAAATTGAGGTCATTAGAAGCATATGCCCAATAGGATATAAACATTGCAGTAAGGAGTATGTAAAGGGGATTCCAGTTGTCATAGTTGAATCCTGTCATTAAACTTTTACATGTTGTATATGAGTGTGTTAAGTTGACAAGAACTTAAATCACTGGAGTGATTGCATTTACCAGGACCTTGAGGAACTTTGGGCTGAAATGATCCTCTACTTGAAGACTGGTTCTTTTCCTTAACTCATGTTGTTTCTTGGTTTTCTTTTTCAAAATTCATTCATGTATTTTTTCACCTAACATTGAGAGCTTGCATTGTGCCAGGCACAGCGCTAAATGGTGGGTGATTAGAGAGATAAGATAGTTTTACCTCTAATTTCCAGTTGCTTAGGGTAGAGCATCTCATAGTCACTGGGTGATGAACCTCTTACGCATCCCAAACTAGAGTGCCTCAACCATACTTTTAGTCTTATAAAAGTGTCCTCATAGCTGATATCCTGACAAGTCCTATTTTATTGTATATTAATATAGTAAGGAAGTGCTGTGAGCCAAGTAGTAAGTGAAAATTGTTTTCCGTAGGGTTCTGGATCAGGGTAGTTAGTGTAGGGATGGACTGGAAATGATGGGGGAATTTAGTTTCAGGGAGGCGAAGTAGTTCTAGGGTGGACTAAACCAGATAACTGTGTTTCACAAAAGCCCATTGAGAACCCAAAAAATATCTGGGCTTTCTGAAGGTCCTTCACAAAGGAGACATATTTCTCTTCTTTCTTTTTTTTTTTTGGTTGTACATTAAACTGAACCAGTCAGCTGCATGCCATTCTTTGAGACTGCTTCAGGCCTCTATAAGCCCACTTCATATTAAATTGGATTTTTAAAGTCTATCACCAACTATTGCTTTGCCTTTTGAAAACGACCCATATTTGACAGATACAACAGCAGATTATACATCATGTGTTAAATCTTTCCTGATCATGCCACAGTCTCGTAAACATTCCTTAGACATATATTTCTATAGGGTTTGTTAAGAAATCAAACCCAGGATCCAAGAGATCGAGGCTCGAATCCTGGCCAGAGCATATGCCTGGGTTGCAGGCTCATTCCCCAGTTGGGGGCATGCAGGAGGCAGCCGACCAATGACTCTCTCTCATCACTGATGTTTCTATCTCTCTCCCTGTCCTTCTCCCTTCCTCTCTCTGAAATCAATAAAGATATATTTAAAAAAAAAGAAAAGAAATCAAATCTAGTCCCTTCCCCTCCCCATTTCCCTTTCTTGGAGGTAAATTTTCATCTCCTAACTGCTTATTTCTTATTTTACTTCCATATCTATGTATAAAATGCTGTACACTCATGTGCTGCTTAACTAGGGGGATAGGTTCAGAGAAAAGTGTCCGTAGGTGGTTTCATTGTTATGTGAACCTCAGAGTTCACTTACACTAACCTAAGTGATATATCTGGACTACATACCTAGGCTATATGTTCCTAGAATACAAGCGTGTTGTAGCATGTTACTGTATAAAACAACAGATTAAATCATGCACAGAGAAAATAATACAACTCAGAAGCAGTAAACAGGAGATGTATGAGGAGGCTCCTGCGGTGTAACACAGAATACTATTTTAAAGCAAACTTATTTATAGGTAGAAAGAGTACTGTTCACAAATAACCATAAAAAGCATAGTACAGTAAATACATAAACCAGTTACATGGTCTTTTATTATCATTACTGTGTACATAATTGTATATGCTATACTTTCGTACGACTGGCAGCACAATAGGTTTGTTTACACAGGCATCACCACAAATGTGTAATCAGCTCCATTGTAATCTTATGGGACCACCATCATACATGTGGTCCATTGTTAACTGAATCATTGTGCAGCGCATGACTGTATTGCTATTTTTTTATTCCTATTTTTTCTTTTTATTCTCACCTGAGGGTATTTTTTCCATTGGCTTCTCAGAGAGAGTAGAAGCGGGGGGAGAGGGAGAGAGAGAGAGAAACATCAATGTGAGAGAGAGACATTGGTTGTATCCCAACTGGGGCAGGGATTGAGCCTGCAACTGAGGTATGTGCCCTTGGCTGGAATCAAACCCAGGACCCTTCAGTCCGAGGGCTGACACTCTAACCACTGAGCAAAACTGGCCAGGGCTCTTTTTATTTTTAAATTAGTTTATTTCAGGTATTTTCTATAGTTCTTATTGCGGAGTATGAGAGTCTAGCTCTTCATTTCTACCAACGCTCATCACATATGCACCCTTTCTATGCCCTTAAATTACCTTAACTTGAAACTGAATCAATATTTCGTGACTGTACAGAGTCTGTGTGCACCTAAGCTGTGGAGTAAACTATGATAACTTTTCTTCAACAATTTTATGATCTTTATATAGCTACTAATTGCCTTGTTTTTGGTTTTCATTTGCTTAATTTTATGTATTTATCACTAATTCAGCTATAAATGCTAGTTGTATATCTCCTGTTGAGACTTTTAGACATATTGGATATTTTACAGTTTCATCTTTGTTTTGGTGAAAACTTTCTGACTTGGTCTGTTTGCCTGGGATCTCCCTTTATTATCGTCTCCTCAATTCCCTTTGGACCTCTTTATGTTGGATTTCTGTTCTCAGTGTCCTTTTACTTTCTCTTCCTTGGTTTTCTCCCTTGATGCCTTATTAGAGCACATCCTCCTGGAGCTTCCTGAAATACAGTGCAAGTCCGAAATGGATTTTACTCTGCCTTGCTACTTGAATAATAAGTTAAATATTTGTGTCATTCTAATGTTCCTCCAGAATTTTGAAGCCATTGCCCCATTTTACTCTAGCCTCTAATATTACAGCTGAGAAGACTGAAGCCATTCTGATTCTTGACCTATTATTTTGTTCTGTCAATATTCATCCATTGTTCAGGGCCACTTTTAATGTGAACACTCACAGCCATATGTTCTGGGACATTTTCTTGCCTTTTGTTTTGTTTTGTTATTCCTCACCAGAGGATATTTTTTCCATTGACTTTTTAGAGAAAATGGAAGGGAAGGGGAGAGATTTGCTGCCTCCTGCATGTGCCCTGACCAGGCCAGGATTGAGCCTGCAACCAAGGCACATGCCCTTGACTGGGAATCGAAACCGAGACCCTTCAGTCCCTCAGCGGGCGCTCTAACCACGGAGCACACCGACTAGGGCTGGGACATCTTAAATTCTTTGGTTTTCTCCTCTTCGTTTTCTTTGTTCTCGTTTCTGGAACTTTTTATCCAGATATTGAACTTGTTTCTAAATTTCTTTTAATTCTCTCCTTCCCTTTTTGCTATACTTTCTCAGGAATTGCCTTGACTTCTTGTGAAATTATGTTCTTGTTTTGTGGCTGCAATATCTCTAAGTATGGTAATGATTTAAAAAAACTTTTTCTTTTTTTTTTTTACTCCTCACCCAACAATATGTTTTATTGATTTAAGAGAGAGAGGAAGGGGGAGAGAGAGAGAGAAAGAGAGAGAGACAGAGACATCAATCGGTTGCCTCCCATACATTCCCCAACCAGGGATCAAACCTGCAACCTGGATATATGCTCAGACCAGGAATCGAACCTGAGACCCTTTGGTGCTCCAACCAACTGAGCCACACCGGCCAGGGCTGACTTTTTTATTTTCCCCTTAGTATTCTGTTTCCTCCAAATTTGTTTTTCCCCCTCCCTGTTTGTTTTGGTCACTATATATTTCCTGCTGGAGAACCCTTTCCCCAGATGTCTGACAATCCTTATTCTGGGCTCAGTGTTAAGGGTGGAGAACTGGAATGCTCCCAGCCTGCACTCTGCTCAAGGCTGGGGCTTGCTGGTTGGGAGCTTCACACGGGTTATCTGGCTGGACCGTTTCACTGGGCTGGTCTGCCTAGAGGGTGACTGCCTGGTCGCCAGGGTTTTGTCTTTTGTGGTTTTGGCCTCCATTATGAATGTACATGTTCTTCATACCCCAGAGCTCAACTATGCTCTGTGTCCCCCATAAGACTTTCACCTTTCTAAAGAAAAAGCCCCAGACTTTTGCTGGGTGCAAGAGGGGCAGTCATCTGGCTAGGGTGTCTAACTGCTTTCCCTTTAATACTTTAAATATTTTTGATTGATTCAAGAAATACTTAATTCTTACCATGTAGAATATTGTGCTGGGAACTTGAGAAGATAAAAAGAACCAAGCCTGGATTCGGCCCTTAAGAACTTCACAGACCAATACAAAAGATGCATGCAAACATCTATACTAGGATGCTAAGGGACACACATAGGTAGATTTAGTGGTTTACATAATATAGATTTTTTTATCATGTCCTGTCTTTTAAGTTTTTTTGGGCTTACTGATAAAATGGTTTCTAAAAACACAATTTTAAAACCCCACCGAAATAAAGTGTACAAGTTAAAAATAGCTACTACCAAATACCTTCCTTTGAAGATTTTTTTCACATAATTCAGCTTCTGACTGATTCTGAAGACTTTCAACTAGTCTTCCTTATTTTGGTTCCTACCTTTTCTTGTCCCCATTTTTTAAAAATTGATTTTAGAGAGAGAGAGGAAGGGAGAAAGAGAAACATCAGTGATGAGAGAGAGCCATTGATTGGCTGCCTCCTACACGTCCCCCACTGGGGATCGAGCCTGCAACCCAGACATGTGCTCTGACCAGGAATTAAACTGCGATCTCCTGGATCCTAGGTTGATGCTCAACCACTGAGCCATGCCTTCCAGGCTCTTGTCCTCATTTTTAGAGGTACATACAAAGTGCTGCTAATTCTTGAGCTTTTGGGGATTCATTGGTAGATTGGTTCTCTACTTTCCCTGCTGCCTGCATACATACATACATATGTACATGCGTATATCTATGTGTACATATATATGTAGATATATATTTTTAAAAAGACATAAACCACAGGCTAGGAAGAAAGAAAAAAGAACAGGATTATAACTTTCAGTATTGAAGCTGACAGGAAAGTAGTAAAGGTCTGGGAGACATCAGAAAAATGAGTTCTAAGCAGGCGCCAGGGAAATTAACCAGTGAATCCCCAGAAGGCTCAAGAATTAGCAGCATTATTTGCCTCCTGGAATGTGTGTGCTTGCACGCACACAATGCTTTAGTGGTGTTTGGGAAAGAAGTGAAAATAGATGTGTTCAGTCTTTACCCAGGAGTCTTGCTCTCTTTATGTGTACTTGTCTCATCTCTTTCAACTAGACTGCAAACTCCTTGATTTAGCTTGAATCAGGTATATAATTCTTTCTGTTCCTCTCAGCAGCTAACTGCCTTTCATGTAGTATATCATAATCTGTTGTTTGACTTGTTATGTAAGGCATAACAAGTGACTGAGTAACAAATTAGCAATCATCCTGGTCCCCAGGGAGTTGCTGTGCTGTGTCCCTAGAGCAATCATACATGGCTGTATTAGTTCCTTTAGCTTGCGTATTGAGAATGATTGATATTCTATTTAGATACAAGTATATGGGTACTAAGTTAATGTTCCCTAGTGTGAAAATGTCCTCACTGTGTTTGAGGGTTATTGATAGTGGATGCCATGATCCTAATTCACCAGGGGTTTCTTAGGGTAACAGTTACTGGTAAGTAGAAATGAAGATGGAGGATGAGGAAAAGCCACTTAAGATATTTTGTTTACCCCCCTTTCCTTCCTTGTCCTTCCTGTTAATTAACATACTATTATCAGTGAAAACCTAATTAAACTTTTCCAAATCTGATGTAGACCTTTGTAGCAGCTGATATAATTTAGCTATTTAATATTTAATTTAAAACAATGGATACTTGAAATAGCGTGTGCTCTATATACAGTTCAACTAGACACTGAATGAAAATGAGTAGTTTGACAGCTACGTCCTAAGCTAAGTTAGGGAACAAATGTATGTCTTATTTGTTGTCATGTCTTTCCAGTCTTAACAGGGGCTTCACAGAAATGCACTGTATGAGTGGCCACTCCAATTTTGTATCTTGTGTATGCATCATACCTTCAAGTGATGTTTACCCTCATGGACTAATTGCCACTGGAGGAAATGACCACAATATTTGCATTTTCTCACTGGAGAGTCCAGCACCACTTTATATATTAAAAGGTCACAAAAATACTGGTGAGTATAACGCTTTGGTGTTTTTCTATTTGAAAAATAATTGTCCATTTGAAAGTAAAGTTTACATACTCATTTTTCCTGTTTTTTATTATGTTTGTTAACCTCTAGCTAATAGGCTTGATAGTAAAAACCTTTTTGGATCGGCATTGTTCTTTAAATTCTCTTACAGATTTACTGTTAACAGTAAAGCTTCTCATGCTTATACAGGGGTGGACAAAAGTAGATTTACAGTTATAATACAAATAATACAATAATTAATAGATAATACATGAATGAACTCTGTGTCTCCCATGCTCACAACTGTAAACCTACTTTTCTCCACCCCTGTATATTTAAAAAGTGAAGTGTTCAGTTATAAAAGGAAGAAGCTGTATAATTTTGATATACTTTGTGATTTTGGTTTTTCAACTGTTTTGTGCAAGGAATTTACTGAGGAAAACTAAGAGTATTTCTTTATCTTTTGACTGTTATGTCTGTATTTGTACAGCTAAATGAATGTGTTTAGAACTCTGGTATCATTGAAGAGGAATACTTCTGAATATCGTTTTCTATGATTTGTATATACTATTTCTGATTCTCTGAGTTTCCTGCATTTGAGTATGGCTTAGCAGCTCTTTGTTATAAAATGATATGCTTAATCAGTGCAGTATGTGTATTTATTTTTTAATGTATCTAGAATAGTTTGGGAGTTCTGTAAGCAAATAGTGTGTCCCATAAACATTTTAAACTTAATTTCATTAAGGAGTTTGTAAAATGTTTTGTGTGTATGTATGTGAAATCTTCAGTATAGAGTGCTACATATATTTTTTTAACTTTATAGAAATCTTCACTATATACAAAAGTAGAGACAGTAATGTGTTGAGTTATATATATATGATATCTAACGGAATAGTGACCTCTTCTACTCAAGGACTATCAACACAAGCTCTGTCATGTTTCATCTTTCCTTTCTTTCACAAGATTATTTTAAAGAAAATTTTCTATGTACTATTTCATTTGTAAATACATTAATATGCAGCTCTAGCCAGGTAGCAAATACTATAGGCTTTGCAGGCTATATTTTTGTGTTCACTACCACTCAACTCTGCCGTTGTGTTCAAAAGCAGCCATTGACAAATAAATGAATTAAGCCTTTCTGTGTTTCAATAATCCTTTATTTATGGACACTGAAATTTGGAAGTTATGTGATTTTCATGTCAGAAAGTATATTTTGATTATTTTTTCCCAACCACTTAAAAATGTAAAAACCATTCTTAGTTTGTGCGCTGTACAAAAACAAGTGGCCCACAGGCCATAGTTTGCTGACCACTCTAAAAGAGGGGGATTCTCTCTCTCTCTTTTTGAAACAATATCGTTCTCACACCTTAAACAAAAACAAAATGTCATTTCTTATTATCAAATGTCCAGTGAATGTTCACATTTACCCAGTTGTCTCTTAAATGTTTTTTTATAGTTTGTTTAAATTGTGACCCAAACAAGGTCCACGTGTCTTTGAATCTGTCAGTTTGTTTCCCTTTTTACCCCTCTCCATTTGAAACTGCTTATTTTACCTGGAGCATATCCCGCAATCGGAACTTTCCTGATTAGAGCCTTTTTGTTCCCTTTAAGTTCCTCAACCTACTATATGTCTTGTAAGTTAGTTAGATTTAGAAGCTTGATCAGGTACAGATTCAAGTTTTGGCAAGAACACTTTATAGGTAGTATTGTGGTTTTTTCTGTTTAACACATCAGGAGGCACATACTATCTTTTTGTGATGTTCAGACTGATCGTTGGGTTCAAGTGTTGTATATCCATTCATTATAAAATTTTCATCAGCCTTTTATGTAATGATTTTTAGCATTTATTGATGATCATTGCATAGATCCAGCATTTCATTAACTCTTTGGTTACCATGGGAGAATTTTATACAGAGAGGACAGGTTAAATGCTTTCCTTGTCCCTTCTCCCACCTCTTTTACTGGGTTTCAAAATGAGTTGGTTCCCTAATGTTTTTGGGTTTTTTTCTTTTCTTTTTGATTCTCAAATGGGAATCCTCTTTCAATTGGTTCCTGTGACCAGAGAATAAATCTCCATCTCCTGCAGTGGGTGAGGGTGCACTTTCCTGACCCAATAGGCTGAAAAGAGAGGTCTATTGTTTTCACTGTGTTGTATGCAGACTTTGAGTCCCTCTTCTCATTTTTCTGCTTAGCTCCATCCTTCATGGAACCAACAAGTGGCTGTATACTGAGCTTTCATTTATAATTTTTAGCCTATATGATTTTACATCAATAAAACATTTGATTAACCATTCCATTACTGTTGAACATGTAGCTTGGCTCCAGTGTTTTGTCATTTTAATTAAAGTGACCCTAAGTATCTATATAAACAGCATTTTAAAATAATTGTCTTTCTATGTAGTTTCTTAGAACTGGAAAGGATTGTGCAACCCACGTAATCCTGTTCCCTTATTTTAGAGATGAGGAACTGAGGTTAAGTAATACCCCTGTGGTCAGACAGTTCATAAATGGCATCTCTAGTACTTGCATCAAGGTGGTCTGACAACAGTTTTGACCACTGCACACTTCTGCATCTCCATTGAGTTAAGCCTTATTTGGCTAATATACTATGACAGTGTCTTTAAAATTGCAATGCTTTAATAACTAACAAGGTTGAACACTTTTCTATATGGAAATGTGTTAACTGGTGCCTTTTTTTCCTTTAGTTTGTAGTCTTTCATCTGGAAAATTTGGGACATTACTTAGTGGCTCATGGGACACCACTGCTAAAGTCTGGCTGAATGACAAATGCATGATGACCTTACAGGTACAGTAGTTCTGTTTGAATATGCTAGATAACAATTAAATATGATGGTTCTGTGGCAACTTAAATTACCCATTTTACTCACAGGGTCATACAGCTGCAGTCTGGGCAGTAAAGATCTTGCCTGAACAGGGTTTAATGTTAACTGGATCAGCAGACAAGACTATTAAACTGTGGAAAGCTGGAAGATGTGAGAGGACTTTTTCAGGTAATATCAGAGTATAGACAACTTTTATAATCTCATTGCTTCATATTTTCTCAGATGGTCTTTTTCTCAAAGGTTTAGAAGCTTGAAAGTGGTATTTGAAAAACATTTCACACGTATCTTTTTTTTTTTAATCCTCACCCAAGGATGTGTTTTACTGATTTTTTTAGAGAGGGGAAGGGGAAGAGAGAGAAACATCAGTTGGTTACCTCCTCTCTGCACCCCCACTGTGGATCATGGGACAACGCTCCAACCAACTGAGCCACACAGACCAGGGCAAACACATATCTTTTTAAAAGATATAATGGGACCTCTCATTAAACAACCAAATTGGACTAATAAATAGGTACCTGATATGCTATAATATGTGTAATGTGGTTCTATGAATTATATATATGTAATTTGTGGTATGCAGTGATGGTTTTGCTTGTCCTTTGAACATGTTCAGTTTGAACCTTCCAAGCATCAGCCTTATTTTTTTGTGTGTGTCTTTTTTTAAAAATATGTCTTTATTGATTTCAGAGAGAGGAAGGGGGAAGAGAGAGAGAGAAACATCAGTGATAAGAGTCATTGATCGGCTGCCTCCTGCACGCCCCCACACCAGGGATAGAGCCCACAACCCAGGCACGTGCCCTGACTGGGAATCGAGCCACGATCTCCTAGATCATAGGTCAATGCTCAACTGCTGAGCCACATGGTCTAGGCGCATCAGCCTTATTAATGATGGATCAGTAGAGTTAGCTTCATATATATGGAAGAAAACATAAGTGCTTTTATTAATATTGAAGTACATTGTTTAATAATACATTTCAGGCTCTATTTATGTGGTGGTTTAGGTAGGTAGTCTTTTTAAACATTGCCTGTTAAATAACTCCTACACTGAGGTATCTGCTGTGTAATAATAGTATTGGTTTTTTATCTGTGGGGCACTTACATTTTGGGTGTGAATTTTTTTGTTGATATTTTTCTTTTATTTACTTTTTTAAAGTTGATGAATTCCCTGGAGGATAACACTGCAAGAAGTCCTTTCATGAAGTTAAAACTATCTATAGATGGAAATCGGACAATGAGTTATAATAAGCATCTCTCTGTTTTTGCTTTCATACATACATATATGTATTAAGCTGTTAGTGATCTGTGATAGCTGAACTAAATTAGCAAATACTGAGCATGGGAAAGGTGTTTTAACTTCTGATTTTCTTTATTAGATCACAAGCTTCAGAGAATGTTTTGTCCTTAAAAAAATTCAATGATATTTTCAGCAGGGCTTCAATTAACATTGAAAGAAATTGAATTTTATCAAATATATCTCCATTTACATAATTAAGAACATTATGCAACGAGTTTATTCCATAAATTCTTGCTGTTTTAAAAAATCAGTAATCATTGGTTTTTACTTTATCATTTTAATGCTTGCATTTATATAAATTATAAAATGTTTCCAATGATAAATCACAATGTTTGGCTTAATATTTGCATTTTGGTTGAATGAAAGGGGTAGAAGTTAGGATTTAATGGAATGGAACGAGGTAGGATAGCCTGGACAGAGTGACTCAGTTGGTTGAGTGTCATCCTCTGCACCAAAAGGTTGCCTATTCGATTCCCGGTCAGGGCCCATACCTGGGTTGTGAGTCCAATTCCTGGTTGGGGCATGTATGGAAAGCAACTGATCGATGATCGATGTTTTCTCTCTCTTTTTCTCTTCCCCCCACCCATGCTTGCCTGCCTGCCTTCCTTCCTTCCTCTAAACTTGTCCTGGGGTGAGAATTAAAAGTAAATAACTTAATTTTAAAAAGGAGGTAGGATAATGAGTCAGGAAACTTGAATTCTTGTTTTAGCTTTGCCACTAATTGTGGTGTTTTAGAGAATCTTTTTCAGCCTATTTTTGCACATTTTAATAAAATTTACTTTACTCTGATGGTTTTGATACTTCAAACTCTTAAATAATTACAATTTCTTTGTAATCTTAGTTTTTCTTAATTTTCTCTGGTGTTTTATAAATATTAATTTCACTGTTGTGTGGTAAGAAAACATAGCAAGGAATACGTGCTTATTCCTTGTTATGTTTTCTGTTATATTTAAATATTGTGTGTGTTATGAATTATCCCAGTTATTGGGAAAGAAAAGTTGAATTGTCAGGTAAAAAAAGAAAATTCTAGGGATCAAAATTCTGTTTCTGGAGGATTTTAAGAAATAATTTGGAGAAGATATGATGAATATAAAATAACTTTCCAAGACTAGTGAGAAAAAAGATAGGGCCAAACCTAAAATATAAATTTTGGTTACCAGGCTTTTCTACAGAAAAACTGAGTTTTGAAACTTGAAATCAGGTTTTACTATTCACTGATGTGTTTTACAATGTTAACGAAGTACATAGAGCCATTAACCAAATGATCTATTTTATTGATTTACGGTTTTTTTTGGATACAGGGCATGAAGACTGTGTAAGAGGTTTGGCAATTTTAAGTGAAACAGAATTTCTTTCCTGTGCAAATGATGCCAGTGTTAGAAGGTGGCAAATCACTGGCGAGTGTCTTGAAGTATATTATGGACATACAAATTATATTTATAGCATATCTGTCTTTCCAAATTGTAAAGGTAAGATTATCTTATACCATGTATTTAAAATTTTGTATTGACCATTGTTCCATCATATTCCTGAGGTGAGGGATAGAGGGCTGATGACTTGAATCAGTTTACTAACTGTAACTTGAATAATTTAATAACCTTAGTTCATACACATTTTTTCCTAAAGGAGAAAATTGTATGATCATCTTTATATTAATTCACACTTGACGGTTGTGAAAAGGTCTGAGGTATCTGAGGAAAGGCTTTGCATAATTTATTGGTGTTAAGAATAATATGTAGGATGTAAAGTGTGTGAAAACATGTTTTAAAGTTGTATAATAAGTGGCAAATACATAAAACGTAAAACTATAATTTTAAAATACTTTGAGGTTAAAAAGGTCTGCCTGTGTAGAAAGATGGTATGTGTCAATGTACTTAATTTTATTTATTCAAGTTGATTTTTTCTGTATTTATCAATTTTAGATTTTGTGACAACAGCAGAAGACAGATCTCTGAGAATCTGGAAAAATGGGGAATGTGCTCAAACAATCCGACTTCCAGCTCAGTCTATATGGTGCTGCTGTGTGCTAGACAATGGTGACATTGTGGTTGGTGCAAGGTATTTATTTTCTAGTCAATCAAGAATTAATATGTGTCTAGGACTTTGTAGGCATTAGAGTGCAGAGATAAGCCATAAGGAATTTTAAGTGAATTGGAGAGAACATATGCACCATTCTGTTACTGAACAAAATAGTAGTAGGTATAATAGCTTTTACACTAATGATGCAGGACTTATTACACCAGTATTGTTCTGTAAGTTGTACAGTTGAAACTCTGAATGCAAAATAAATTAGTAAAGATAGAGCTTGGTGTGGGAAAACTTTCTGGAGATGAAGAAATCTGGATGGGATTTTGAAAGATAATGAGTAAGAAGGGAAGTGAGGATTTTTATCAAAAGAAACAGTGTAAGTAAAGGTGCAGCATGGGAATGAAAGTGATGTCTTAGGAGGTGAAGGAAAATGGTGGAGGACTGATGCTGGGGAAAGTGGATAGTACATAAGGTGGGGCTTAATTCTGGAGAAGCTCAGTGCCAGGCATTTTTTAGATTCAGTGCTTGGGATTAAAGGGTTGTAACTCTTAAGCAAGAAGTGATGTGATTAAAGCAGACCTTGTGAATTATTAAATATGTAGGTCTTATTTAATTAGTGGTGACAACAGGAAGGAAAGCCAATTAGAAAGCAATTGCATTATTAAGGGTGTGAAGTTATGAATATTGGCCCCATAATGCTATTGGATAAATGACCAAAACTGAGATATTGCAGAGGGAAGTGATCAGAAATGGGCGAAAGAAGGATAGAAGCTTCAGACTTCCGGTGATTGGAGTCTGCACTAATAAAAATGGGAATTTGGGAGAACTGGCTTGGTGCACAGGTGATGACTCTGGTTTTAGACTCTGTGGGGTCCAAGTGGTGATCAGCCACATTCATGCCAGTGCATGGTGTAGCCTAACAACTGACACTGAAGATAAAAGTTTGCACAAAAATGTCAAATGATGGACCACCTTTCTCTGAGGGAGGAAGCATAGTGGGGGAGGAGCGAAAACTAAAAGGCTAAATCTTGACATACTGTGAGTAGAGAAAAAGAAATCCAGATGTTGAAATTCAGAGATAAAGGAGAGATTTTGGAGGGGGAGAGTGATCAGTGTCAACAAGTACATGAGGAATTAAGGATAGAAAGTTGGAAAAGCTTTTGGATTTGGTTTAAAAGATGTTAATGACGTTTACATTAGATTTTGGTAGAAAATGATAGAAGGTAAATAAGGCAATAGTGGATGAAGGATTATAGACTACTCTGACATTGAAGGCAAGGAGAAAAAGCAGTAAGGGATAGAGAGGGTCTAATAAAGTGGAGGGATTTTCCTTTTTCATTGCGCCAGCAGGTGATTTGTTGGCTTAGTTTTTCCCCTCCTTAGCATATTTAAAGTTGAAGAAAAAATAAATGAATTAAAAAAGTGAAATTGCTGTCAGTGGAAGATTATGTAAGGAAGTTTTCTATAGAATTGGGTACAATTGAAAGTAGCTAACTTGCCTTCCTGCCCCAGGATTTAGAATTGAGAAATCATGGAAATGAAGTCATTTTTCTGAGAATAGAGGTTAGGACTGCCATCTAGTCCAAAGGTGAGGCTGTTTTTATTAATTGGGATTACATTGCTAGTTAATGGCATATGAAAGGCAGACTCCATGTTTCCCTAAGGAGTAGATATTGAGCATCTGCTACCTTCTAAGTCTTATGTTGGGTATTTGAGCCCTTAATAAAGTAAACCAGCCCACAACCCTTCTTTATACAGTAACTCCTATGTAATATTGACTTTTAAAGGATACGCTTTGTCTCTAGATTTTTATGATGGTAAATATTTAACTTGGAATGGAAAAGTATGTTAAATATATATTTCTCTGTCCTTTGCCAGAAACTTTCCCCTAGTCTTTTTTTTTTTTTTTTTAAATATAGTGCTCTTTTAGAAATTTATTGATTTTAGAGAGAGAAAGGGAAAGAGAGAGAGAGAAACATTGATTTGTTGTTCCACTTATTTATGCATTCATTGGTTGATTCTTGCATGTGTCCTGACCAGGGATTGGACCTGCAACCTTGGTATATCCAGATGAAGTTCTAATCAACTGAGCTACCCAGCCAGGGCTTCCCTCGTCTTTTTTCACCCTATACATCGCTTTAGAAAATAATAGAGGATAGTGTGTGCTCAAGTCAGCATAGTGCTATATTCAGCAATAAATACATAGTAACTTTTCTCATATTCACAAATAAAGATTATTTTTGCTTTGGATCATTCAGATGTGATAACGTTCATACAATGTGACAATGACTTAAAATCAGTTTGTTTTTCCTTATAGTGATGGTATTATTAGAGTGTTTACAGAATCAGTGGATCGGACAGCGAGTGCTGAGGAAATCAAGGCTTTTGAAAAAGAACTCTCTCAGGCAACCATTGATTCCAAAACTGGTGATTTAGGGGACATTAATGCAGAGCAGCTTCCTGGGAGGGAACATCTGAATGAACCTGGTAAATATTTCAGTGTTATGCTTTTTTTTTAATATGTTTTTATTGATTTCAGAGAGAGAAAGGGGAGAGGGAGAGAGATAGAGATAGAAACATCAACAATGAGAGAGAGAGTCATCTATCCGCTGCCCCCTGCTGGGGATCAAGCCCGAACCCCCCCCATCCGCAGCCCGTGCATGTGCCATCACCTGGAACTGAACCATGACCTCATGGTTCATAGGTCAACGCTTAACCACTGAGTCACACTGGCCGGGCCAATGTTATCTGGTAGTAAAATTGTTATCAGTTATTCCAAAATTTTGGAATAATTAAAGCGATAAGAAAAGGTGGTTTTGCTACTCATTTATTGTAAAAGTCAAATAACACAGTGCAAAAACACTGCTGGCTCCCTAGTACACAAACCAAGGCAGTCACATCAGACTATGTGGTAGTCATGTGTTCTTCACCAGCACACATAGTTTAAAAAGACAGCAATCTGCCCTCAAAAATATCCTTGATGAAGCATTAAAAATTAATTTTATTGTGTCTTCACCCCTTTAGTACTTTTAAAAAATATTCTGGATGACAATGTAATTACACATACAGGACACCGAAGTACCGTGGTATGTGAAGGGTAAGGAAGGATAAGTACTGGCCTAGTCATTTAAGTTGCAGGCTGAACTATTCACTTTTTTCATGGAATGTCATTTTTATATTGCAGAACGACTAACTAGTTATTCCGGCTTGGGCATTTGGCAGGCCTTTTTTTTTAAAAAATATATCTTTATTGATTTAAGAGACAGGAAGGGAGAGGGAGAGAGATAGAAACATCAATGATGAGAAAGTCACTGATCAGCTGCCTCCTGCACGCCCCCAACTGGGGATGGAGCCCGCAACCTGGGCATGTACCCTGACCTGGAATCGAACCTCGATCTCCTGGATCCTAGGTTGACGCTCAGCCGCTGAGCTAGGCCTGGCCAGGCTGTCAGGCTGTTTTTTTAAAAAATGAACAAAGTGAGCTTGTCACTTTAAGGAAAACAACTGATGATATTTTTTGCCAGAGATAAAATTCAAACTTTCAAGTGCGAATTGAAATTTTAGAAAATCTTTATCTGCCACCAGGAGCTTGATAGTTTCCCAATACTTACAAGACTGTCCTAATTATATCAGTAGTACTATTAACAGTGTGATTTTGTATGATACTGAATAATAAAATGTGTAAACGTGGGCGATCTGCATAGTTAATTTAATCAATATTTTCCAAATGTCAGCTCATAGTGTTACAAAACCATGAATGTATAAAAAGATCTGTTCAAAGTAGAAGGTAGACCAATAGATTTTAGTTTAATAGAGGAAGGCAAATTCACTGATAGGGTTTCAGATTCTAAATTGTAACCTTTAAGGACCTACTTGTACAGTATCCACATTTTTATGAAAAGGCTATTAAACTAGTCTTCTCTTTTTCAACTTTTTTTTTTATACACTTCAACCAAAACAACACATTGCAACAGATTGAATGCACAGGCAGGTATGGCAATTCTAGCTCTCTTCTATCAGAGACTAAAGAGATTTACAAAAATGGGAAACAGTTGCTAGTCTTTTCACTAGATTTCTAAAAATTTATTTTTTCTGAAAATATTTATTTAATATGTACTGGACCTGTTATTGTTTTCCATAAAGTAAATATATTCTCATTTTTAGGTTCAAATCCAATAAATTAGTTGATAATAACCCACATTAGAAAAAGCTCTCTGGGCTTCTGAATAATTTAACAACTATAGAGATCTTGAAACCAAAACTTTGAGAACCACTTCATGAATATCATGTTTTGATATTTTTACAATTCTTTACAAAATGTAATCTTTTCATTACTGTGTATATACATACAATAAATATTTACTAAGTGCCTAATGTGTGCCAGGCATTGTTCTACACTCTGGGGAGTACGACAGATAACAGAAGATACAAATCTATGTTCTATATGAGGGGACAGATAATTAAAAAGTAAATATATAAGTTTGTCTGATATTGATAAGTACAATACTATGGGAAAAATAAAGCCAGGGTTGTAGCTGTTTTATCATTTTAAATACAGTGGTCAGGGAATGTGTAATAGGATAGTGCTAGCTGCTGTAACAGATAAACACAGATAAACCCTGAAATGTCAGTGGCTTAACAAGAAAAGTTGATTGCACATTCAGAGTTCAATTGATGACAGGGTGTGCTGGAGCATGTTTGTAGAATAATTTTGCTCTTCAGGGTCACAGGACCCAGGCTGATGGAAGCCACCATCTTCAACGTGTTGTCAAAGGTTTCTTGAGTGTAGACTTTGATCCACCTAACAGGGTAAAAGGGAGCTAGGATGATGGAAAAGGCCTACAACTGGCCTATATCACCCACCCAGATGGCACTGAGTGTATACTCAGTGTGTAACACCTAGGGACTACAAGATGTGAGGGGCTGAATAGTGTAGTCTCTGTCTAGACAGTCACAGCTCTACTGTATGGAATAGGAGCGTGAATCTCTGGAGGACAGCTAGGTGTCTGCCACTGAAGGCTTTGCTGGGAATGTGACATTCAAGTAAAGTCTTTAAGGAGGCAAGGGAGCAAATCTTGCCAGCAGCTGTGTGAAGAGCATTGGAGGCAGAATAAGTAGCTAGTGCAAAGGCTCCTTGGCTGAAGTAGGGTGATGGGTGAGGGGAGAATATAAGGTCCTGTCAGAAATAATGATAGAGGCAGACTATATCTGGGCCCTGTGCTCCGCTGCAGTGACCTAGGCTTTAATCCAGCGTGAGTTGGGAAGTCATTGAAGGGTTTCCAGCCAAGACGTGTCAGGAGCTCCTTAAACCTTTGAAAGAATTTCTGTGGTTGCTGGGTTGAATACAGACTGTAGGGGCCCCAAGGCAGGAGTAGGAGGCGATTGAATAATTCCAACTGAGAAGTGATGGTGGCTTATATGAACGGGTAACAATGGAGATGGTGAGAAGAAATAGCTTTCTAGATGTATTTTAAAGACAGAGCTGATAGAATTTGCTAAAGGATTGGCTGTGGGGTTGCAAGAAAGAGGAATGAGACTTCTATACTTTTTGGCCTGAGCAGCGGTGGAAGAATGGAGAGTCATTTACTGAAATGGAAGTGTTATCAGAAGATACTCAGTAATAAAACTTGTTTTAATTTTGATGGGCTAGCTATTTTCTAGAATCAAATTTTTATTTATTTATTTTTAATATATCTTTATTGATTTCAGAGAGAGGAAAGGAGAGGGAGAGGTAGAGACAGAAACACCAATGATGAGAGAGTCATTGATGGAGCCCGCAACCCGGGCATGTGCCCTGACCAGGAATCGAACCGCGATCGCCTGTATCCCAGGTCGACGCTCAACTGCTGAGCCACGCCCGGCCGGGCTAGAATCAAATGTTTTAAACCATTATTTAATAAAGTTTCCTTTTAATCTTTATTTTTTATGCCACTTTCCAGTAGAATTAAAAATAATACATTGATAAAATTTTCTAATAAGCCAAAATACAGATTCTCTTTATGTATAAATTTTAATGTTAACAATTTTCTATCTAAATGTTTTTGAACTTTACTCTGCCATTCTATGTTTGATTCTCAAACTTTTTATTTCAAGGCTCTAGAGAAGGACAGACTCGCCTGATCAGAGATGGGGAGAAAGTCGAAGCTTATCAGTGGAGTGTGAGTGAAGGGAGGTGGGTTAAGATCGGCGACGTTGTCGGCTCATCTGGTGCTAATCAGCAAACACCTGGAAAAGTTTTATATGAAGGGAAAGTACGTTGACTTCTGTTTTCTAATTAACCTTTATCGTAAAAGCATCTGACAAAGGTTTTCTTTTCCCTTTTCTCCATGCTTATAAAATTTTCTTTGGTGTTTTAACACTTAAAAATACATTTCTGTGGGGAAATTCTTTTCCTTGTCTTGAATTAGATTTTTTAAGAATCTCTTTCTGTGTAGGGAGAGCTGCATTTCATAGACAGATTAGGCATTATTTGTCTTTTAGTAATTACCATACATAAGCTGTTCTCAACCACTTTGGATTAGGAGCTTCTGCGCCACTTTCATCTAATGCTTCATGCCTATATTTAACTTGACAAGACATGAGGGACCCTGCAGGGCAGTGCTTACAATGTCAGAATGTTTTGGTGAGCAGGGCATGGTAACAGTTAATACTTTTGGCCTTGAGATCAACCAAATGGAAACTCCTTCGGCCTTAGAATTAAAATGTAGTAATAACCCATCCCCACCTCCACCCCCAGTGAAATGCTAATCTTGCAGCAAATGCAAGTGGTTGCTATTAATTATTATATGCCAAGTGGAAAATTTAACAATGTACTTTGGAGAAAGTTTAAGTACTATAATTATTAAAATAAAGAACATGTAAAATCTGTGTTATAAATGTCATTAATACATATGAGCAGATAAGTTAGTAATCATTTGTCTCCTTTTTATATTCCTATTAAAGGAATTTGATTATGTTTTCTCAATTGATGTCAATGAAGGTGGACCATCCTATAAATTGCCATATAACATCAGTGATGATCCCTGGTTAACTGCATACAACTTCTTGCAGAAGAATGATTTGAATCCCATGTTTTTGGATCAAGTGGCAAAATTTATTATTGATAACACAAAAGGTCAAATGTTGGGACTTGGGAACACCAGTTATTCAGATCCGTTTACAGGTAAGTTAGAGTTTGTATTAAGTCTTAATGTGTGTCCATCATTGTTGGTTGATTTTCATTTTTTGATGTGTTTAAAAACCAAGATCTATAATAGATTTTTACTTCACATTTATTTGTAAGCCTGAAATTATATAGTAATTCTGTATTTATAAAAATGATTATAAATTGTCCTGTTACAAAAATATAGTCACACTTTAAGCTAAATAAAAGTAAGAAACTTTACTTTAGTCATTTGAAATGAAAAGAGACTTCTCTCTTCCTTTATGTAGTTACTTTTTATTTTGAAGTTCTGTTTTCGCATGAGACTAAATTGGTTAGTTGTGCATCCCATCTAGGACTGGACTGTGGGTATTTCATTTTATATGTGATTTATATTCCACATGCTCATTTTAAGTCAGTTGTGTGTAACATAGTATACAGTGTCTAAAATTTTGCAAATGGGATTAAGTTTTCAAGCCAGTCCATAAATTATAACACTAATAGTATTAGTCTAAATCCTGGCTCCTAGGAAATAGATTATAATTATAATAGTATTCGCCTGAGTTCTGGGTCCCAGGAACCAAAGCCATGGTACAGGATGAAATAAAATGCTTCCTCTTTTCTTAGGTATAGGGCAAGCTCTAAATAAAATTTTGAAATTGGTACTGTATTGTTAATATTTTGCTGTTGTCAGTTTGACTCCATTTTCCACATGCTTGTTTTCATTCTTCTTTTATAAGGAAGGACCCCATGTCCTCCTCCTGTCTGAAGTCCTTATATAGGTCTGTCTTTTTTTCTTCTTCTTCCATGACAGATACTTCATGTTCCCAAATTATCTCCTCTTTTCAAAATTCCATTTCCAGTTTACATAAGAAAGATAATTTCATCTGCATGTTGACTTAAACAGAATTATCAGACTGAACTCGCTACTGAACTATAAATGATGCAACCTTCCCAAAAGTTGCACTTTACAAAAAGGGGGGTGGGATTTTTATTATCTGGACATTTTTATTGGTGGAATTTCAGACTGCAGTGCAAGAGGGTGAGCACATGGTTGCAGCATTGTGTAGGCTGTTTTGTGGGCTGAGGACAGATACTAAAGCAGCTGGTTCTATCTGGAATGTAACAGCTATTTGGCTTTTTTGCTCCTCTGAAGCTTAACTTTATAAGCAGCCTTACATATATCTTTTTGTAGATGCCTCTGATTATTTCCTTAGAGATTCTAATAAAACATATATGCACATACACCACACATTTGTAAAGGTATAAATGGAAGTCTGTTTCTTCTTTTGTAGCACTCGTCCCCTTTGTAATTCTCTTTTCCAGGAGGTTGTAAGCTTCAGTGGATATAAGCAATCATGTTCTCTGCTGGAACCCTAGCACTGAATGCACTGTTAGACACATGAATTAATGAACCCAGGGGTTCTCTAAAAGATTAACATTTGGTGCCTGTGGTTTTGCTAGCAAAAGCAACAGCAGGAATTCTAGTGAATTTGTATAGGAACAGGAACTGATTGTATGTATATATTATTCAGAGACTACCCATAATTTCTCTTTTTATATTTGAATTCCTAGTTATTTTAATATTTAAATGCAAGCGCTAAGATATAATAAAGCATTACAGTTAAAAAAGCAAAGCTTGGTGAACCACTGAGATTTTAGTTTCTTATTAGTCTTTTCATCTGTAACACTTTTTTCTATAATTTCTGTTATTGTCCCATGTAATAGCTTTGCTCTTCTGTTTTCCTCCAAGCTTAGAGTCTTCTAATTTAAATGTTTTGTTATGAAATTCAAAATATTGGCATACTTCAGTCTTTTCTTTTGTTTGCATACACAGGTGGTGGTCGGTATGTTCCAGGCTCTTCATCAGGATCTTCCAACACACTGCCTGCAGCAGATCCTTTTACAGGTGGGATGCAGTTTTGACTGAATACCTTCACTAAACGTGTAGCATTTTACATGATACGGTTTTTACATTTTGGCGATGTCATTCAATTACTGATAATTCCCTTATTTATATGTACAATTTTGAAAGATCTCCTTTTCTTTAACTTCTAATTTTTGCTTTTTCCTGGAGTACTTTTGTGACTGTCCTTATAACTTTTAAATAGCATATTATTATAACATCATTTTCTCCAGTGGTCCTGCCTGTTAGGAGAGTCATTAAGAGCATAGGTTTTAGAGCCAGACAGACCTTGGTTCAGAATTAGGCTCTACCACTTACTTGCTATGAGAAGTTGGCAAGTTACTGAACCTGTCTGAGCCTATTTTTTTTATCTGTGAAATTAGATAATAGGGGAGCCCACCAACCAAGACACAGCATGAGTGCTATCACTGGCAAGATGCTACCGATCATGAGCAGAGAAGGCGCCATGTGAGTCCCTGATATTGGATGGAGCAGTGCAGTCAAGAAGTCTGCCCAGACATATTTGCCTTAGTGTGGAAGGAGACGGTTCACCAGCTACCCAGGATTAGTCTTCCTAATCTAAGTTATTAATTGCCTTCATGAAGCCCTGAAAGTGTTGGTGTGTCTCTTCAAAGTGACTGTTTACCAAGGTATGCATGCCTCAGCGTCACCACTACTGGAAAAAAATGGCCAGACTTGGACTTTAATGCAGCTGAAGAAGTCTGTTTTCAGAATAGTTTTTGATATATTTTATGATGCTGTTATTGGATCTTCATCCGAGTTCCTGGACAATATATCAATCTTGGAAAGAGATTTATAGAGTTTATGGTATCCATTGGCCTTGCTAACATACAATCCTGTCTAAATCATAGATTGCACCAATACAACCTTGGCTCGGTGTCATGAAGTTGTGAATTGCTCTCAGTGAGCTGTCTTCTGTGAATGAATTGGTGGACCAGATGCAAATAGCTGCACCCTGTGCATTGATAACTAGTATATTGCAATAACCAACTATCAAGCTAAATGTTGTGATGGCACAGTGGCTGTTAAGTCTTTGATGACATAATACAATTTGAAAAGGTAGTAAGGACCTGAAGAGTAGATAAGATGATGATTTTCTCTTATCAGCATATTCAGGCATAGTAATGCGCTGAAACTTAGAACAACAGTTTCCGAATCTCATTGGCAGATCTTTTTTGGAACAGAAAGAACATACCAGGCTTCGAACAATACCAACAAAATCAAGAGAAGTCCATCATAACTGGAGCATGTCTCACTGTTGCACAATGTCAGTAACTCAGAAGATGCAGTGATTACGGAGATATGAAGATAGCATACTAAATGTCCAAGAGAATTATGGAATTATTAGGATAACTGAACCAACTATTATAAAAAATAGATAACAGCGCCAACCAAATTGATATGTTACGAAAATTAAATCGTATAGTACATGTGAAATATTCTATGTGGAATATATTTAAGCCCTTAATATACGTAGCTATTATTATTGTTGATGTTCCCCAATTTTGCCAATAGCACTGGTTCCATAGGGTTTACCCACCTTGCTTACAACTTAAGGGCTATCTTTCTTTTCCTGATTTATGTGGTTGTCAAACTTCTAATGTTAATTAGAATCATCTGGGATGCTTGTTTAAATTACTTATTGCAAGGTCTTACCCACAGATTCTGATAAGCTAGGTTAGTGAGGAGGCTAAAAATACTCATGCCCTGCTCCCTCCTCCGTGGATTCTGATTAAATTAAATGGTCTTGGGTGTGGTTTGCTGTTAGGTGGTTGTAAAGCTCTCTATAGGTTTCTAAAGTGGAGCCAGTTTGGAGAATCACTACGCTGGTATGTGTATGCCCTAGGAATCTGCATAGTGAACAGGTACTATCTCTAAATGTCAGAGAACCATATTTAGAAAAGTATGGGACTGCAATCTGCCTCATAATGCCTTGGGCAAGTTATTCAGCCTTTGTGAAATAAAGTATTAAGAGTAATAGTGGTAGCTAATTAATATTAAATGAGTATATGCATATAAGATACTTAGCATGCTAGCTGGCATATAGTAAAAACTCAAATCTTGTTATTTTGTGTTCATTATTTTAATTCTATTTACATGTTTGTAAACTTTTTGTATTTTAGTTTTGCTTGCTTTTCTGCATCTGTTACACTGGTTATACCAACTCCTAGATATTAAATTCAGAGGCTAGAACGATAGCTCATCTTTATTCTTCCCATAAAGGCTGGTCTAGGACTCTGAACTTCTCCAAATTCTTCCGGTTCTCTCTCTCCACATGATTTTCATATTCCTTGCTTTCCCTTTTCAAAGAGACAGCCACAAATATAATCTAAAATATGAGACTGGGCTATTGTCATAGCATCCATAACTCTTACCTAGTCTCTTTTCTGCTTGTTATATGTGCCAGATAATCCTGTTATTCTGTTTCAGTAGAATAGTTTTAACATTTCACTCTGGAAACCTTTTAATTTCTTTCTCCAATTCACTGATGCTTTTGTAATTCATTAAGCCTTTGTAATTATAATGTATAAGGCATATGATGTTTATTTTATAACTTGAGGATTACTTTCCTGGTTAACATTTATTGGCTACTAACTACATGCCAGGCACTGTTCTAAGCATTTTTCTGTATTGTATTTATAGCCCATTTATTATATATAAAGATACCATGTCAAAGTATGACTAATAATGAAAATAAGTTATTGTATCTGAAGAAGGGCAGTTTGAACTTTTATAATTTGTAGTTACCTTTGCTTAATGGAAGTATTACTGCATTTTAGGTGGAGGTCGTTATGTGCCAGGGTCTGCAAGTACGGGAACTACCATGGCTGGAGTTGATCCATTTACAGGTATACACTTTTCATTTCCTTTTTTTTAAGATTTTTAAAGTTTACTAAACTTGTGTTTAATAAAAGATAAAGAAAATTGGTGTCTTTTTTCTTGCTGGAGAACTTTTTATATTGTAAATCAAGAACAAACTTCTTGACTTGGCTTTTAGAGTGTTCTCAGTATTGTCATTACTGCACATTAGAATCACCTGGGAGCTTTAGAAAAGGTACTTCACCCTCATTCTTAGAGATGCTCACTTAGTCTGATACTGCTCTGGGTTGGGGCCTTGGCAAGGGCAGTTTCATAATCTTCTCATGCAATTCTAATGTGCAGCCAGGATTGAGAACTGCTGTTATACTTCTGTTCTACTGATGCTGGTTTCCTCAGTACACTCACCAAATCCCAGTTTATTCCAGTCTCTCCTTTGTTTGTTCTTGATGTGTTGAAAATGTAATTCACTACATTACACTGTTTTCTCTTAAGGGGACTCTGAAAAGAATTTGCTTCTATAATTTAGGCCTAGAATATTTGGCCTTCTCCTGAGAAAGTAATTTTTTTTTATCCTTAGTATCTAGCCTAGAGACTGACAACATCTTACTTCTTCACTGTTGATTATACACAGGCAGCTTTCCTCTATGCTGCATACCAGTAAAGTGCAGGGCTGTTTGTGGTTTACCTCTTGGCATGTATTTTCCCCTACTTTTTTATATAAGAGAGTATGTGTGACATATGTTATTGAGCATAATAAAATAAATACCCATAAACTGCTTAAGAGCTAACTTGGTTTGTGATTTTGTAAGCTATTTTTTCATTTTGGAAGTACCACTGGCTGGCAGTATTGAACACAGTAATTAACATTAAGGACTTTGGAATGAGGAATGCTTAGATTCAAATCTCAGTTCTGTTACTACTTACTCTGTTTGACCTTGAGAAAGCCATCCTGTGTCTGCATCTCTTTTTCTCATTTGTAAACCTGAAATAATATCTTTTAGAGTAGTTAAGACTTTAAAATTATAAAATATATGTAAATCACTTTATACAGAGTAAGTGCTTAGTATTTGTTAGCTATACCTGTTGTATTTAAAGAGTCTGAAGTTAACAGTGCTGCCTCCCATTTCCAGAAGTCTTTAACAGTCTTTAACAGTTTGGTGTATATACAGGAACTTTATTTACCATAGCCCATGCTACTGTCATCTCTCACCTACACTAATGAAACAAGGGCCTCCAAATTGGTTTCCCCAGGGTTCGTACTGCAGCTAACGAGCTTGTTATAGTCCGACTTGTTTATGCCCTTTTCTTGATTCAGACCCTTTCATGGCTTCCCATTGAGCATTTCCTCGTTCCATGTATTCTGTTCCTGTCGGCCCCTTTGCTGCCTGGCCAGTACGGGCCTCTGCCAGTTCTTTGAGCATGCCATGCTATTTTCTACCTCAAGAGCTTTGTACGCTCTGTTTTCTTTTAGATACTATGACTCTGTTTCTTAGACCACAGATTATTGTTTGTTGGTTCTCTCCTTTTTTAAAAGTTAATTTTGCAGTATAATATATATTAAATGAATTCAGTGAAACTTTTCTGGACATTTACAAAAATCACCTAGTCTATTGTAAGCTTTCATTGCACCCTGTACTTTTCCTTCAGAGAACTTTGTATCATACTTTTTAAAAAATATGTTTTTATTGATTTCAGAGAGAGGAAGGGAGAGGGGGAGAGAGAGAGAGAGAGAGATACATCAGTGATGAGAGTCATTGATCAGCTGCCTCCTGCATGCCCCCTACTGGGGATCGAACCCATTACCTGTGCATGTGCCCTGACTGGGAATCAAACTGTGACCTCCAGATTCATGGGTCGATGCTCAACCACCGAGCCAGGCCAGCCGGGCTGTATCATACTTAATGGTTTGGATGGTTCTTGATCTGCATTCTCCTTACCACAACTAGAATCTGATAACCAAGGAGTACCAGCAATGTCCATATAACTCATTTCATCATGTCAACGAATATTTTATGCCTTTTAAGCAGTTAGAATTGATTCTGTGTGTTTATCTCATTACTTTATCTACCTTCCCCCTTGTATTTCTAATATACTGAGAAGGTTAAAATGTTTTATTCATCCTTTTGCAAAATACCTTAATTTTACATTGCAACAAAAATGTATAAATTAAGATTTGAGCCCTTGCTGGTTTGGCTCAGTGGTTAGAGTGTCGACCCACAGACTGAAGGGTCCCAGGTTTGATTGTGGTCAAGGGCATGTACCTCGGTTGCAGGCTCAATGCCTGGCACCGGTCAGGGCAAGTTCAGGAGGCAGCCAATCAATGTGTGTCTCTCACATCAATGTTTCTTTCTTTCTCCCCCTCCCATCTCTGAAAAGCAATGGAGAAAATATCCTCAGGGAAGGATTAAAAAACGAACAAACCAAAAAAAGATTTGAAATGTTACTAAGATATAAATTAGAAATAAATTATACTTTAGGTGAAGTAGTTTTAGTCACTATGAATTTTCATCCTGTCATTTTTTTGTTTATCAGTTACTGTAATATGGACTTAAGAAGTAAAATCGTATAAAAGACTGAAACCCTTGACTTTCAAGAACTTAAAACTTAGGGTGATTTATAAAAATGATATAGAAAATGACAATGCCTACTACATTATCTGGAATAAGCAATAAAAGACATGAGAAGAAAGAGATCAGCATTTCATAATTGTTTTGTATTCTTTGACCTTCAAATGTATAAAAAATATGAGCGTAGAAAGTATAAAATAGAGAAGCTTTGTTTTACATATAAGTTCCCATTCTGAAACCAAAATTTATTATATCACATATAAACAGTATATAAAATCTTACAAATGGTTTTTTTTGTTTGTTTGTTTGTTTTTTAAAATATATCTTTATTGATTTCAGAGAGGAAAGGAGAGGGAGAGAGAGAGATAGAAACATCAATGATGAGAGAGTCATTGATCGGCTGCAGCCCGCAACCCAGGCATGTGCTCTGACCGGGAATCGAACCCCGATTGCCTGGATCCTAGGTTGATGCTTAACCACTGAGCCACGCCCGGCCGGGCACAAATGGTTTTTCTTTTCTGAGGTTGCTTGTTATTGCATGCCCTGAGTAGTTTTATATCTTAATTTTAAAAACAAAAATGAGAAAAATCTCATTTTTGACCACTTCTTACGATTTTCAACATTTTCTCTCCTATAATAGGGAATAGTGCCTACCGATCAGCTTCATCTAAATCGGTGAATATTTATTTCCCTAAAAAAGAGGCTGTCACTTTTGACCAAGCAAACCCTACACAAATACTAGGTAAGTATATTTTAATTGAATAGTTTTCTCGTATATCCACAGACTCTTTGCCATGCACTCAACGCCATTTCTCCTCCTAACATGAGCTGGGAACTGGGTGCTCCCATGATAGAGACTTCTATTGTTGTATTACACAACTGTGTGGACTACAAGTGCACAATCTGATCATGGACCCTTAATACTTTATAAGACGCCTTATGCAAAAATAAGGTAAATGTTTTATGATGACTTTAATAAGAAGAAAACTAAAGGGGAAAAATGTAAATCCCATCCCCTAAGCTCTTAATTTAAAAAAAAAAAAAATCAGTAAAGCATTTAAAAAATAAAAGTCTTGGCTTTAAAAAATAATTTTTAGAAATAAGGCTTTTTAAATTTCCCATTAAAAATGAAACTTGTCAGTTGAATTTGATTGCTTTTTCTGCTAATTTGTTTTTCTGAAAACACAATGACAAGGTGTTTTGGGGTGCAGGGGGCATGGACCAAGAGTACTACCAGCTTTGTTTGCCAAAGATTATGAGAGAATTATTTGAGGTAACATACATACTTCAGTATAAGACAGGGTTTGTATGTATGTGCATTTTTTTTTTTTAATCAGAATTATTCTTTATACTATCTTTATAAAAATCATTCCTAAGTGTTTTCCTAATTGCTTTATTTTGAACAATAAAGAAGTGTATGTACACCTATGGGTAACTGGCCATTTTTCAACTCATACAATGCATACAAGAGTTCTCTTTTTGCATTTCTTAAATAAACTGTTTTCTATATTCTGATAGTGTTAAAATTTTCAGTGCCAAAAATAGTGAAACAGGTCCGAGTTTCCAGTCATGATTGGTACAAATTTGTAAATTCAGACAATTCATATTCTTAAAACTTTTGTGATGGGAATTGGTTTTTTTTTCATGTTTTGAAATAAAAGTTTTTGAGGATACTGTTAGATGACTCAAAGTAGCATTAATGACGACAAGGATGCTGATATCGAAGGTGCGTGTGAAGAGTTTAAAACAAATTGTTTTCTGAAATATGAATATGGTCGGAAGTCAGTTATTTCCATGTGTTTAAAATAATGTGACATCAAAGGTGCAGATGGAACTAAGTCGATAAATTATTATAAATAGATATTTAAGTTTTTAACTATTTCTTTGACAATACTGAAAATTGATATAAGTTAGCTAAAAGTTATTATCAATTTTCTCATTGAGAAAATAGGGGAGTGTCTTCTATGTGGCTATATATGACATGTTACTGCTTTGAAAACCATTCAAAATATGATATACTTTAAAACTTATTCAAAGCAGAAAGCTTTGGAAGATCTTAGAAAATAACAGGTAAAATAAAAACCACAGTAAGTAACCTTTCAGCTTAAAAATACTCACAGGCCTTATCCTTATTTTATGGTCTTCAGTAATTGCCATGAAAAGTCTTACTTCCTTCCCCATAGTGTATGGTAGAGTACTTATTGGAAAATTTGACATTTATGTATTTTACCTGGCTGATTACAGTTAGAGAATTTTGAAGGTTTGGTTTCGGGTTCTAGGTAAATTGAAGGAGCTTAATGGAACTGCACCTGAAGAGAAGAAGTTAACTGAGGATGACCTGATACTTCTTGAGAAGATACTATCTCTAATATGTAATAGTTCCTCAGAAAAACCCACAGCCCAGCAACTTCAGATTTTGTGGAAAGCTATTAACTGGCCTGAAGGTACAGAAACACTCTTTAAAATGTAATTAGAAAGCAGGAAGTATGTCTTTTCATTTCTGTCAATATTACAGGTGTTTCTAGATTAAATAAAAGTTAACCTGAGTAGTTGTAATTCATGTTATAAAAAACTTCACAGAAAGGATTACCATATCACCGTAAGTCATAGTTTTGTTTTGCTCACACTTGTTGAGAATCTGAAGGTATTGTAATGACCCCATACATGTACCATTTTGTATTCTATTTCAGGGCATTTGTGGATCCCCTGCCAGTGATCCAAGAAACTCTTTGTGACCTGTTAACCCTAGGCTACAAACATATGCTATAAGGATTTTTTCTTTTTTTAGTAAATTAATTTTATTTTTAAACTTTTTTTTTATTGAGGTAACACTGGTTGTTATAACATTATGTAAGGTTCAGGTATACAGTATTACAATTTGATATCTGTATACACTGTAGAATGCTCACCACCAAAGGTCTAGTTTCTGTTTGTTACCATACATTTAATTTTTAATTCTAAAAATGTCCTCTCCCCTGTTCTTTTTTTGTGCTATTGATTTATTGGGGGGGGGGGGGAATCATTTATCCTACAAAATGTCTGTGGATTTGAATGATCACTTAATTTAATGAGCTGCTCTCTCTCTATAGTCCTACTAGACTAGTTAGATTCTGGTTCAGTAGTTTTTTTAAGGTGAATAGCCGGACACAATGGGTCCAGGCCGCCTGTCACTACTTGAGCCAAATTAAGCAGAGACAAGGTTGAATGATATATGAGCGTTTATTCCAATAACGCCAGCAGTGTGGAAAGAGCAGCAGGCCATCCTGTAATTTCTGCTCTTACATCCCTGCTAGATGGCTGATTATATATGGATAAGGGAAAAGGTCTGCATGCAGGAGGCAGGCCGCGTAGGATAAGGGCTGCAGGGTCCGTGGTCCCTGTGTCTCTTTACAGGATCTTGAAGTCCAATAACATGGTAGTTAATTTTCTATGATGTTAAAACCCAGCTCAGCCTGTTCCTGGGCCCAGAGAATGGTCAGCATTCCTGAGGCAAAATCCTGGGGTCAGGGTCCAGGCACAGTAACCAAATCAAAGCATGTCCTGTCTTTGGTTTGTCTCAAAATGTATTTTCTTTTCTGAGTAATGGACCCATCGGGCTCTGAGGTGTTTTATCTTTTTGTAACACATCCTTGGGACACATCCTCCAGTTTCCCCGGGTCTGTAAGAAAATCTATCTATAGTTAGTAAGGCAAATAATCATTAAACCACTGTGGTTCTAGTTTATTGCGTTCCCTTCCCCCATCAAGTACCCTTTATAAATGATATTGCAAACTGCCTTTATATCACAAGGCACATAATTTCTGGTTTCCTCACTTTCAGTGATGCTTAAGAGTTTTTAGTGCATTTATTCAGATGGTGTCTACCCAGTCCCTTGAATATAAAGCTCTCCACCAATCTGAAAGCATCCTACTAGCATCTGTGAACTAGAATTATATAAAAAACATTCTCCAATTCTTTGGTCTTGTTACAGGGTTTTAAAAAGCAGGGTCCCAATCCCATTTATTCTACCAGGATTTATTGAAAACTTACTGTGTGTCAGCTGTTTGATAACCCAAGAGAGTTACATTATTTTTAAAACATATATTATCTTGTAGCAATAAGTCTAGTCTTTATAAATATGAAAAATCAATTAACATAGTTTTAGAACTATGTGCATTTTAAACCAGGTACATGATTTTTAACCCTTTCTGAAATGAGCATGTGTTAGTTTTGTAACAAGAAATAAAATCCTTAAAAACTGAGTAACAGTCACAGGAATTTCATAAATATTAATGAATTTTTCTTCTTAATAGATATCGTCTTTCCTGCGCTTGACATTCTTCGGTTGTCAATTAAACATCCCAGTGTGAATGAGAACTTCTGCAATGAAAAGGAAGGGGCTCAGTTCAGCAGTCATCTTATCAGTCTTCTGAACCCTAAAGGAAAGCCAGCAAACCAGCTGCTTGCTCTGAGGACTTTTTGCAATTGTTTTGTTGGCCAGGCAGGACAAAAGCTCATGATGTCCCAGAGGGAAGCACTGATGTCCCATGCAATAGAACTGAAATCAGGGAGCAATAAGAACATTCACATTGCTCTGGCTACCTTGACCCTGAACTATTCTGTTTGTTTTCATAAAGACCATAACATTGAAGGAAAAGCTCAATGCTTGTCAGTAATTAGCACAATCTTCGAAGTTGTACAAGACCTAGAAGCCACTTTTAGACTTCTTGTGGCTCTTGGAACACTGATTAGTGATGATTCAAATGCTGTACAATTAGCCAAGTCTTTAGGTGTTGATTCTCAAATAAAAAAATATGCCTCAGTATCAGAACCAGCCAAAGTAAGTGAATGCTGTAGACTTATCCTAAATTTGCTGTAACAGTGGGGAAGGGGTTGAGATTTTAAACTGATTTTTCTCACATTTTACATGACTGATAAAAGATCATTAAAAAATGCTATGGATTAAGTAAAACTTCAGATCTTGTCATTGGGGGGGGGGGACAAAGAAGAAATAAAATTTTTGCACTGGTAAACTGAGATTTTCCTGTATAATGTGGGTAGGTTTTCAAGAATTTATAGAGACAAATTAAGAATGAGCTATAATCAATAACAACTACAGTGATATAATTTCTGTATTTTAGAGACACAGGAAAAGACAAGCCTTTATCTACATAATCTGTTTTTACTAATTATATACCCCTAATTGTTCATTGTTGATGGTTTTCTTTTATTGAATTTCTGCTCTGCTCATTTTCATTGCTGGGTTATTTGAACAGCACTGATACAAGGTCTTGTTTTAGGATAACTACCTTAGAAATTTTAAAAAATTAAGTTTGTTGTAAATGATTCCACATATTGAAAAGATATAAAATAATTTGTTCATTTAAGTCATTTGTAAATAGAAAGCGAATTTGTTTGATGGCTTATTTTTAGATAAAGCAAAAGCAAATTACTAAGCTATGTTAGGTTGTGTATCAATTCAGACAGATGAGGCTTCAAGTTAACTCGAGGCTTATGATGTAGTTTCTTTGGCCCTTCACTGTCTGAGGTAATTTCCAGTTTTGAAATTTGATTGCTTATTTTTGGTCATTTTCATTATCTCAAAGGGAATTTGGAATGCATTAAATTTTAGGCAGTCTGCCCTAGCTGGTGTCACTCAGTCAGTTAGGCGATGCCCTGTACACCAAAAGTTTGCCAGTTCTATTCATGGTCAGGGCACATGCCTGGGTTTTGGGCTCCATCCCCGGTGTAGGCAATGTGCAAGCAAGAATAAATCAAACTAGGTTATTTGCAAGTCCAGAGCCTGTCCTGTGAAATCAGTATTTTTGAGCCACTACCATGGTCCAGGTGCTGTGCTAACTACTTTGATATTTAATTCCCAAAACCCCTTAAATGAATTGTGATGTTATCTCTGTATATTTAGAAGTAAGGATAATGGGATGAGTTGTGATAGGAAAAAAAAAAGTGCATACCATGCTGTGCTCTACTTCCTGAGTCACAAGTTTGTGAACATCCTAGCAACTAACACAAAGAAGGAACCCTATTAATCATGTAATTTATTGTGTCTAAGAAAACCGCAATTAAGATAAGTGTAACTGCCTATTTTAAAAAGTTGGAAAGATCTTTTCATAAAGAGGACTTTGCATAAAATAGCAGTATTCTCAACATTTATGTTATATAAAACTGAATTTCCTGGCTTAATGCCAAATTGTAGTCAAAGAAGAACAATTCCCCAATAGGGGAGGAAAAGATTCTGATTGTTTAGATTAATCCAAGGAAAAACTTGGAATGTCAAAAATGAATGGGTAAAATATAAATAGAGGGGATATGTATTTTCCCAAGTATTAAATTGCAGCTTTCTAGTGTATACCCAGACTTTATTCTGTTTGCTGGTTTCATTATGAACCTGTGCTTTACTAATGTTGACTTGAAATTCAGGGGATTAAGTCAAAGTTAAGTTGCAAAGATAAGAGTTTAACTCAGGTCAGCCTGGTTCCATTACATTACACTGCTTTTTGTTGTTAACCCTAACCCAGGGGTATTTTTTCAGTTGATTTTTAGAGAGAGTGAAAAGGAGAGAGGGAAAGAGGGAGGGAGGGAGGGAGGGAGGGAGGGAGGGAGGGAGGGAGGGAGGGAGGGGGGAAACATTGATGAAAGAGGGACACATCAATTGGTTGCCTCCCCCACGTGCCCTGACCAGGGCTGGGGATCAAACCTGCAACCCAGGTACGCACCCTTGACCAGGAATTGAACCCTAGACCCTTCCGTGTATGGGCCGATGTTCTAACCACTGAGCCATACTGGCCAGGGCTGCACTGCTTTCTTGTTAGCATGTTACAAACAATTTATCTACAATATTTTGAAATACTGGGTACCTTTGGACATATGGTCCTGGTTAAGAATATGCATTTACTTTTCAAAATGTAAGGTGTGACGTATTGTAAACACTTTGCTTCTTATTAGTGTATGTCTTTTTATAACAACTTTTTATTATACCAGTATTTCAT
Source organism: Miniopterus schreibersii (assembly GCF_964146895.1). NCBI lineage: Eukaryota > Metazoa > Chordata > Mammalia > Chiroptera > Miniopteridae > Miniopterus > Miniopterus schreibersii. The sequence goes on along the minus strand of NC_138111.1, from coordinate 60,588,382 downwards.
GTTTATTGAAAAGTTAAAAAGTACAGTTAGCAAAAAGAAAAAAAATTCCACTTGAAAGATGTGTTAAATAGTGGCTGAGTGGTATTTTAAATATTCCTTTTCATTTAAACATTTTCTCATGATTTCCTTAATATTTTTTTACATAAAAATGCATATTCGTTGAATAAGACACACACAAAATTGCCTGTAATCGCACCACCCAAAGAGAACCATTCTTAATACAGTATCAATAGGTATGTAAACGTGGTTTTTTTTTTAAAGTGATATACATTGTTAAATAACCTGATTTTTAAACTTGACATACATTAGTATGCTCACTTCCACCTTAATAAATATATGGATATGCTCATTTTCTATGATCAGACATTGTTTCCAAGTTTTGCCAAAGTGATTATCAGGGTGCTTTCTTTTGGGTATACCTAGAAAGGCAGGATCTTGACTATGAGGGCAACAAGTAAACCACTTTGGTGCCTCTTGTGGAGGAAAACAGTCTTCAGCATACAGTGAGTAATGGAAACTTTAAAGAGAAGAAAGCTGACTAACACCCTTCTACAGAGTAGGTAGGCTGATACCGGTCCTAGGCCAAAGGTGAGGTCCTGGGACTTAAAACTTGACCGTGGGGTAATAAATCAGGAAAGTAAAATGTCCAATGGCAATGATATCTTTATAAAATTTAAAGTCATAGACTACAGCAATGTTTATACAACATTTTGCAACTGACTGTAAAGAAAACGAGTTAGGTATCATTGTAAAGAAGAGACATTTAAGTAAACTAGATTGCACCATCCAGCAGCTACTTCATACTCCTGGATTGGCCCTCACCCCCGTGCGATAAACACTGGCGGTAACCTTACAGGTGAAGAGAGTGACATCGGTCCGGTAAGTCTATATAACAAGTCAGTAGTAACAAAACAATGGAGAAGAGAATGATACTTGAGAAATGATGTTAAAACTGAGTATCAGTATGCAGAAAGATAACAATCTGTGGTCACTGCTTCACTCAAATGTGGTACTAGGAGAGGCGCGTAAGCTTGATCCATTGAGCAGCAGGTGCCTTGAAACAAGCTTCCAAACCACATTTTATTTTCATTCTTGTGTCCTCAAAGGAACTAATAAATGCAAGAAATGTTTACTTATTTCAGCATCATTTAAAATTTTCAATCGAACAACCAGAGGTACAATGTAATATAGTAAAAGAGTACTGGCTTTGGAGTTTAAAGGCATACATTTCAATGATATTTCCACCACTTGCTAATGAATTAAGGCAAATTACCTAAATTCAGCCTCAGTTTAATCACATGTACACTGGAACTTCAAAAAATAGGACAAAAACAAGATATTTACATAAACGCCTAGGAAAACGTCGGCCACATAGCAGCTTACTAAGTGTTCTATCCAAGATAACACAAGGCTACCGCCTTCATTAGCAATAGAGGGGACTGCTGTGTACAAGGAACATTCAAAGGGTTAAAAAGATAGGGGCTCCGATATGCCAGCAATATTTTATCCCTGCTCCCCTCTCCCATTTCACCAACATAATTAGTGTACATTTATGAAGTCAACACACTGATTTCAGTAAGTTGCTTAACTTATTACCAGGTGAATTGATGAGGAAATAGTGTTCCAACCAGTGGGAAAGTATTCAACGTTACAAATCAAAAATTCAAGTTGAAAATGTTTTCATACGCTAGCACACATTTTTTAAAAGACTGCAGTGTGTGGGTGACATTTTCAGTTGGCTCAGTCTTCCAAGAAATCGACTAAACAGGGTAAGAAAAAGATGTTGATATCTTTTGATCGATTTCTTCCTTTACGGTACAAAATACCATAGGGAAATGAAATTTTTTTCTTAAGTTACTTATAGCTTCATTATGCTGAACCTTGACAAGATGTCCACAACCTAAACACCAGCGTTGGAGTATTATTTAAATGGAGAAAATACAATGAAATGCTAGAGCCAAGTGCCTTTAGAAGTGACAGTAAATCATACCTAGAAACTAGTGTTAATGGGGAAAACAACGAAGCAGAAGACCCAATTCTTGTATAACTCCCTGAAATACGTTTTTAAAATGTGTCCCGGTGATGATGATAAAGAGGTTTCCCCTGAATTCTTGTTACAGTGCTATTCTGTGTCATAGAAATTGGAAGGGCGATGGAACTGGAGATCAAAGGCTGCCCCTTTAGGTGTGCATTTGTACACTGACAAAGATTAAAAAGCAGTATCAGTAAGGCCAAGAGCTGCTGTAAGTTTCCCTCATCCGGCCGCTGCAGAGGTTAAGACACGCACAGAACGCCCAGTACTCACCTGGCCAACCCGTCGCCGACCCACTCACCTGCGCGGCGGGCGGCGGCGCTTAGTTCCGGCACCGCCCCCGGAAGCGCCCCGCGGCGTCGCGCCGAGGCCGGAAGTGACGCCAAAGTGCGACGCGAGCGCCCGCCGGCCGCCGGCGGGAGGGTCCGGGCGCTCCCGAGACGGCGGGCTTTCTCCGCATCCCGATGGTCACAGCGCGGGGATCATGACGGGGAAGAAGTCTTCCCGGGAAAAGCGGCGCAAAAGGAGCGGGCAGGAGGCGGCCGCGGCGTTCGCGACGCCGGACCTGGTGGCCACCTTGGCCAGCAGCGGCAGCGGCAGCACCAGCGGCTGCGGGAGCGCCAGCGGCTGCGGCAGCGTCACCTGCTGCGGGAACGCCAGCCTCACCGGCAGCGTCGCGAGCGCGGGCAGCGGCGGGGAGCGCGGCGAGCGCCGGAAGCGGAGGAGCACGGACTCGTCCTCCAGCGTCTCGGGCTCGGTGCCGCAGGTGCGTGCGCGCCCGCCCCGCTGCCCTCCCGCCGCCGCGGTTTCCGAAGGATGCGGGCGGCGACCGGGAGGGGCGCCGGGCCCGCTGGTGGCGCTGGAAACCCAGATTCCGCCCGTGCTCGCGGTGCACGTGCCTAGTCCCGGTGAACCCCACACTCCCCTGCTTTAGGCTTCAGGTTCCTGGGTTTGCTGGTAACAGGCTCCCTCCACTGCTGTGGTCTCCTCAGTCTGCCTAAAAAATATGAGGAGGAAGCCGGCCTTTACTGCCCTTGCAAACCACGCTTTACTTCTCCCTACATCTCCACCTTTTGCAGTTATGATTAACTCCACGTTCCAAGATGAGAACACAGAGTCAGAGAGCTTAGGGAAGTTCACCCGCAGCCACAGTCTGTCACGCCTAGATGTGTATCCAGTGTCTGACTATATAAGAGAAAAGTTCTTTATGTTTCATGACCTGCCAAGATACCGTGTTTTTTTAAAAAAATCGTTTGCTTATAGTATATTATAAAACGTGCATAAATACATACTTACAGATATACAACACAGAAATAGAAGGAAAAGCGAGGCGGCCTCCCTTTAAGCTTCCCCGCCAGTGATAGTCTGATAGCCTCGCCCTTAGTTCTTACGAGAGGTGTGTGTGCAGTTTCCACACGTAAGACTCGCCGTGGCATTGTCCCCAGTGAATTGGATAATACGGCTGCATGGCTGGGACGAGGAGCCTTTATTTATGCAATACCTGACTTTTTCATGACTGGATATTTCATTGTACGCATCTTCATTGATGAATTAGTTAGGTGCCCCGTTTTTTTGCTGTTGCAGAGATGATAGTAAAGTGAACACCCTTGTACCTGTATCATGTACAAGCATCGTAAGTGCAATTGCTGGGTCAGTGTTTATTGCTGGGTCACGTAATTGACCAAATGGTTCCCAAAACAGCCGTGCTGGTTTATGAACCAAACAGTATATAAAAATACCCATCTCTTCAAATTTGCACTACATCCATTTTTAAAAATTTTGTTAGCTTAATGGGTGAAATTATTGTTGCATATGTTTTAATTTATATTTTCCTGATTGATCGTGAGATTAGCATTTAGATATATATATTTTTTTGTCGTTTGGTTCCTTTATAAATTGGACATTCCTTTGGTTGTTTTCAACTTTTTACTGATAAGTTACGAATCTCTCTTCAGAAAGGCTTGATTCTAATGCTTTGTGTAAGGTATATTGCAAGTGTTTCTACAACTTTGGCCATGGTGTACCGAAGCTTTTGATTCCGTTGTGGTCAAGACTAATGTTAATTTCCTGTGACTTTTGGATCGTGTGTTTTTTAGAAAGGTCTTTTCTAATCCAAGATTATAAAACTATTCTGCACTTTTTAATATTACATCTTTAAATTGGGAGTTGTGGAAGCAGAGAAGACCGTTATTTTTATGTATTTTCTTGGATCTAGCCCCACTATTGGTTTAAAATTGACTCACAGAAAAATTTCTGCTAACAGTGAGTTTTGTTTCCTCTTTTTCAGCACTGTTCAGGGGTGGGCGAAAGTAGGCTTACAGTTGTAATACAAATAAATAATACAAGAATAAACTGTTTCACTACTCACAACTGTAAACCTACTTTTGCCCGCTCCTGTATTTCCCATTTTTGGTGTTTTGTTTTTTGCGTTATCTAATACTTTTTGTGTAATGTTCAACAAAAGCAGTGATAGCAGGCATTCTCAACTCAGTCCTCTTTTCAGTGGGAACATTTGTAATGTCCTGCCAATAAGTATATTTGTTGTAGGTTTTGAAAGATACGATTGATCAGGTTAAGGACATTTTCTTCACTAACCTAGTTGTCTGAGGGTTATAGAGTTTTATCAGATGCTTTTATGGCATTCTGTTGAGATGACCTCATAGTTTTTCTCCAGTAATCAGATAATGTAGTTTTATTGATGAGTAACTCATATTGAACTATCCTTGCAGTCTTGAGATAGATCCTATTTGGCTTGTTGGTTTGGTTGTACTTGGCTGGAATTCATTATTTGTACTTTTAAATCAGTTTATGTTACTAAGATAAAGCATCCTGTGGGTTTTATTTTTGTATTTATTGTCTCTGGGTTTGGTATAAAAATTCTGGTAGCCTCATGGATTGAGTTGGGAATCTTTGCTTTTTATTTATTTATTTATTTATTTATTTGTTTATTTATTGGTGTATTCTAGAAAAGTTTATATCTTTTTTCCCCCCCAAGATTTTTCCTCAGTTGACCATTGAACCATACAGCATACATCTGTCTGGGTCTGGTATTTTTTGTTTTTGTTTTTGTTTTTCCTCTTAAAAAAAAAGAATTTTTCCAAATTCTCTGATAGTTATAGATCTGACTATTCAGTTTTCCCACCTGTTCTAGATTCAGTTTTGGAGATCACCATTCTTAAATAGTTTCCATATCTTTAGTACTCTGTATCATGGTGCTCAGACCAATAATGCTAAGCTGTAAATATTTGCATGCAGAACTAAATTCTATTTCTAGTGAGAAGTGTATTTGTGAGGAAAAAAAGAAATTACATATTAGGCATATAGATAACATCTCAGAATTCAAAGAGTGCCATTATATTTGTTGTGTATGGAGTTCCTATTTATTTATTTATTTATTTGTAACCAGCTTTATAGAAATATTCACATATCATATAATTCACCTGCCTAAAGTATACAATTCTGTTGTTCTGAGCATATTCACAGAGTTGTGAGTCACTACAGTTAATTTGAAATTTTTTTTTCACCCTCCCCCCCCCAAAAAAAACCCCCTATGTACTTTTTAGCTATTTCTAAGATGCACCCTCTCCTTGTTGCCTCCCTAGGCAACAACTAGTCTGCTTCCTATTTCTATAGATTTATTGATTTCCCTCTTCTGGACATACTATAATGAATAGAATCATGTAGTATGTGGTCTTTTGTGACTGGCTTCTTTCACTTAGCATGTTTTTTCTAAGTTCATGCATGTTTTGTGAACTTTGTTCATATCAGTATTTCCTTTTTATGGCTGAATAATACCATGTTTGGTTTTTTCATTTGTCACTTGATGGACATTTGGATTGCTTCCACCTTTTGGCTATTATGAATAATGCTGCTGTGGACATTTGTGTACACATTTTTGTTCAAACATATGGTTACATTTATCTTGGATATATATCTAGGAATGAAACTGTCAAACTGTTTTACAAAGTGGCTGCATCATTTTATATTCCTAACAGTGCTTGAGGCTTCTGGTTTCTCTACATTCTTACTAACATTGGAATTACTTTGTGAGCCATTAGAACGAGAGTTGACCTCCTTATACTTTATCAGCCTAATTATAGTACCCTTTAAAATTGGCTTTTTAAAAACCCGCTTTTTAAACAATTTCATTAGAAAATATAACAAAGAAATCTACCTGAGCTGTATAGTTTGGATTTCCAGAAAAAACGACATTTGAATTGGTACCTGAATTTGTTGATCTTGGGAAGATAGCGTGGGTGGTATGGGAAATGGGGTGTGGGGGGAGACTGTTCTAGGCAGAAGAACAGTATATACAAAAGTCCTGCCTGTATGAGTTGAAGGGAGAACAGGTTATATTCGAGTAATTCAAAGAAGGTCATTGTATTTGAAACGCAAAGAATGACCATGAAGGGCCAGATAGGCCATATTACCCTAAAAGCAGTAGGAAGTCATTCAAAGGTTATAAATAGGAAAGATTAGTATTATGTACATTTTATAAAATCCATTCTGGTCACATTATTCAAAACAGATTGGAGAGACCTCAGATTAGATGCAGCAAGTACACTTATGTGGCTATTAAAGTAATCTGGGCAAAAGATAATGGTACCTTGGACCAGGATTATGACAATAGATTTGGAGAGACTGAATAGATTTGGGAGCCAGGTGGTAAAATTGGCATAAATGTCTTAAATTACTTGGCTGCTTTGACTATGACTAAATTATATAACAGTTTTAAAAGTGATAATAGTTCCAGGTAATCATTAATACGTTATTGTACAATATTTGTGATTTGTAATATTTTTGCTGCTATCCCATTTTTATATGAATTTAAAAAAAAAAAAAAAGAAGAATGACAAGACATACATAAAACTTTTGGGTGAATGACCAGCTAGAGGAATATTCTAATTCTTTAAAAGACTAAAATTGTTAGGAAGTTGTTCAATAGTGAGTATATTTTGTGTGTCCTAAGGTATTATCTTTTCACAGTGTAAATTTGAGTTAATTGCGGTGTGGACAGTAAGTTCAGATAATACTGAGCAATTAAATATTCTTTTCTGTGGTTTTAGATAATCTATGTAAACCAAGAATTTGGAAATATTTCATGAAGAAGAATTTGTTAAATGAAAATTTATGGCATTATATACATATTCCATACACTTTAAGTAGTATTAGTCAATGGTTCTTTATCTCCTTTAATTTTAGGAAACGAAATATCTTTTACCAACTTTGGAAAAAGAATTATTCCTGGCAGAGCACAGTGACCTTGAAGAAGGTGGTCTGGACCTGACTGTGTCATTAAAACCAGTTAGTTTCTACATATCAGACAAAAAAGAAATGCTTCAACAGTGTTTCTGTATCATAGGAGAGAAGAAATTACAGAAGATGCTTCCTGATGTGTTAAAGGTACTTCATTACATACATTATCAGACTATGCACATAGAAAGAAATATACAAAAACCTTTTTTGTAGCAATCAGTTTACTTAATGCAAATTATAATTAGATATAAACTACTTGAAAACATATAAAAAAGGGATTTTGGAGAGCCATAAATGGCTTTGTATGTGTAAAAATTTGCCAAGAAAAAAAATGGAATTGACTGTATTTAGGTAAGGAATTTATTGACCTTCTGGAAGTCATTCTATTAAATGCAGGCAATGTTAGTAATTAAATTAGAGGTGTGATGATTCGTTCTGGTGCTTTAAGAAATAATATACTGCTGTGTAACAATATACAACGATATTTGGTAGTGGCTCATATTTCATTACATTTACCAATGCTTTCTTGTTTTTATTTCTGAAAATTATTCAGGGAAATACATGTTATTCTAATGGAGTTATGGAAATAGGGGTTGGACAAATTGGGCCCAAAATCATATATCTAAGATACATTGATCCAGGATTTGAATATTTAAACCTTTAGAGGAATTACCTAACAGAAATAGGATGCTGTTGAGAATATCTGGGCTCCCGACTTACTCTTTAGTTTGTTCTTTAATGATAAACATGACTGTGAATTCTCATCAAATCTTATAAATTATAATGTTCACATGTTAACTGGCAGGTTTACAGATTTCATCCCATGAAAGGATTTATGTGGCTTTAAATTTGTGAGATTTTGCTAACTGGGCTTTTTTTGTGATAGCTCTTTTCTAGTTTACATTGGCATTATATTACATAAATGCATTCTTAAAAATGTCATTTTCTTTAGAACTGTTCAATAGAAGAAATTAAAAAACTATGCCAAGAACAGTTAGAGCTCCTGTCTGAAAAAAAAATCTTGAAGATTCTTGAGGGTAAGAATACATATTTCCACATTCTGATAACTTTTTAGTTAATACTATATTCAGAATAAACCCTGAGGTATTCTTTTTCTTCCTTGAATATTACTTTAATTTCATTATTGGGTAATCACTGAACAGTATTTTTACTTCTGTTTGTACAGAGAAATATAGTTTCCATGTCAGAATAACATTTAAGTGTAGATATTTTTTGATGTATGTATGGTTTTTCCATCTCAAGAGTATAGGTAAGAGCATACGTTTGTACACAGTAATAAAATGAAGTAAAAAATGTTAACCAAAATGCTATAAAATGAATTTTTGAGAAAGCAAAGACTTCTTCTAAAATAATTTTATTTTCTGCTCTGTATTCTCATTACTCTTAGTTTCCTATAAACTTTAAAGTTCTTTCATCTGCATCATGTTTAAAGGTGACACTTTTTATGTAAGGATGAAAATTAAATGGTTGTGACATTTTATGAGCATGCTTTCAATAGTTTGTTTCATTTATAAGGTGACAATGGTGCAGACTCCGATATGGAAGAGGAGGCAGATGATGGCCCTAAGAAGGGATCTGATTTAGTCAGTCAGTAAGTTAAAAATTTTTCATCTTCATTTCTAAATGATTTTGTTATTCCTTTGGTGGTTTCTTACCTGAAGAAGGATGATTTTTCTGTGTATTTGTATAAAGTAATTCACCAGTGTAAAAAGATTGATTTACTTAACTTGCAATGATAGGTTCTTTTGGTGTATATATAAGGATGTAGTTTATTGCTCTCAGGATTAGGTGATTTTCTTTTTTTTTTTTTTTTTTTAAATATATCTTTATTGATTTCAGAGAGGAAAGGAGAGGGAGAGAGAGATAGAAACATCAATGATGAGAGTGTCATTGATCGAGTCCGCAACCCGGGCATGTGCCCTGACCAGAAATCAAACCCCGATCGCCTGGATCCTAGGTCGACGCTCAACCGCTGAGCCACGCCCGGCCGGGCTAGGTGATTTTCTTAAACTGCTACTCAGAACATAGGACAGCAGCAATACCAGCTTGAAGCAGAGTCGCATCTCTCACTTGGAATTTGAATATAATACTAGTGGTACCCACTGTTTGCTAAGTACCTACTCTTACTCTACCAGGCATTGTGTTAGTAGCTTAGAACACTATTTCCCTGAATTCCTCTCCATGCGTATAATGCTAGGTGATAATAGCCCCATTTCACAGGTATGATGACAAGGTGGTTCGTCTTCTGTAGGTTCGGATAATTTGATTATTCTTATATATAATCCCTAAAGTTTTGGGATGATCACTAATCAAGAAACAACATGCTAATTTTTTTTTCCTAGATGATTCTTCTCTGTCAATACTAACTTTAGCATCTGTTGATGATTTTTGACTAAAGCAGTTAATTTTTGGTAAATGCCAAAGACTGACTTGTATCTCTCTTTGCAGAGGTAGTAGCACAGATAAGAAGAGATTACTAGAGGCAGTGGCATAAATAAGTAGCACACAGTTAACCTGAAATCTTGATTACTTTTTTATCTCTAATAGAATGCAATAGGGCAAGTATCAACCAAAAAGGACAATTTCATTTCATCCTACAACTTCTGGCCTCCAGAACTGTAAGAAATAAATTTCTGTTGTTTAAGCCAGACGGTCCGTGGCAGCCCTACCAAACTAATTTTACACACACCCACGCAGACACACACACACACATTTCCTGGTGAAATTTCCCACCCAGACTTCTTCATTTGGAAAAACTTCAAACTTACATGAAAGTTAAAAGGCTGATATAATGAACATCCATAGACCCTCCACCTAGATTGAGCAGTGTTAACATTTTCCATTTTTGCTTTCTCTTTATATTTTTCCTTTCCCCCCTCAGAGCCATTTGTATTAGTTTCCTAGGGCTACTATAGCAAAATACTAGAGACTGGGGGCTTAAACAACAGAAATTTACTTTCTCACAGTTTTAGAGGCTGGAAGTTCAAGATCAAGGTAGTGGCACAGTTCCTTTCTTCTAAGGCCTCTCTCCTTGGCTTGTAGATAGCCATCTTCTTACTGCCTCTTCACATGTTTGCTCTATGTATGTGCGTCCCTAGTATCTCCCCCTGCGTCCCAATCCCTTATAAGGACACCAGTCAGATTGGACTAGGTCCCACCATAATGTTTCATTTTAGTTTAATTACCTCTGTAAGTGTGTCTCTCCAAAATAGTCACCTTCTGAAGTATTAAGGTTAGAGCTTCAACATATGAATTTTGCAGTGGAGGGAAATGCAGTTCATCCCATAAACCATTTAAAAATAAGTTGTAGAGCCCTGGCCGGTGTGGCTCATTGGTTGGACTGTCAGCCTGCCCGTCTAAGGGTCGCGCACGGCTCCATTCCCAGTAAGAGCATGTACCTTGGTTGCAGGTTCACTCTCAGTCCCCGGTTGGGGGCTCGTGTGGGAAGCAACCAGTCTGTTTGTGTCTCTAACATCGATGATTCTCTCTCTCTCTCTCTCTCTCTTCCCCCATTCCCTCTCTTCTACTCTCTTTGAAAAATGAATGGAAAAAATATCCTCAGGCGAAGATTAACAAAAACAAAATTAAAAAAAATATATAAGTTGTAGCCTGGCTGGGCGTGGCTCAGCGGTTGAGAGTTGACCTAGGATCCAGGCAATTGGGGTTAGATTCCCAGTCCTGGCACATGCCCGAGTTGCAGGCTCGATCCCCAGCAGGGGGCGTGCAGGAGGCAGCCGATCCATGACTCTCTCATCATTGACGTTTCTATCTCTCCCTTCCTCTCTATGAAATCAATAAAGATATATATATATATGTATGTATGTATATATATATATGATGTAGATGTCATAACATTTCATGCTTAAACAATTCAGTATGCACTTCCTAAAAATAAGGACAGCCTCCTATGTAGCCACAATGCCATCATCACTCATAAGAAAGTGAACAGAAATTCAAATAATGACATGGAATATATTGCCATATAAAAGTTCCCCAATTACTAAAAAAATATTTTATGGTATATTTGCTTCTTTTAATTAATTAACTGGTTGATTCTGATCCAGGATCCACTTAGAGTTCATGTGTTCCATTTGACTTGTTATTATCACAAAGCTGACTTTAAAGGAAAGATTTAGATATAAGAGATAAACACTTTGTGACTAGTCCAGGGACGTATTTCACATCTTAAAGGAATTAGAAAAATAATAAATCAAAAGAAAGTTGGGAAAATGAAAAGCAAAGGTAAACATTAAAATTAAAGAAATAGAAAACAGAAATAAAAAGGGTAAATAAATCCATAAACTTGGTCTTTGTGAAGACCAGAACATAGTTAAACTCCTCTTGGACCTAGTTACGGCAGCAATTTTCAACCGATGCGCTGCAGAATTTTAGTAATTAGTGTATGTGCTCCATGAGGTGAAAAAGGTTGAAGATCGCTGAGTTAAGGAAGTAAGTGGAGAGCAATTTAATTAAGATCAGGAAGAAGGAGACGTGTGAGTTTAAAAGCATAATGAGAATCCACATGGAGCATCGTATGACCAAACTTGAAACCAGCATATAGATGGTTTTCTGTCAAAATACAAATTAACTAAATTGACCCCTCACAAAGTGGACAACTTGAAGAGATTAACAAAGAAGAAATTTGAAAGTTAGGTAAAGATCTGCAGCTGAGAAAGCAGCATGACAAGGTGGATTCACAACTGAATTATTACTTACTTGAGTCAATACATGTGATGTGTTTACAGTTAATAAAGCAGTCAGTAAATGCCACTTGTTATTATTTTCAAACAGATTATACCTGTTATTTAAATTAGTCCAGGCCCTAGGACAGTATGAAAAGGTCTTCAGTTTACTTCTCTGATTTCTGCGTGCCTTTAATATCCAGAATCTCATAAACAGTGCCCAAAGGTGTGTGGGGGATTATAGGCCACCTTACCTGTGAATAGAGATGTGAAAATTGGGGCTAGTGCTCTCGTAAAAGAAACCCCACCAATCTCCGAGTCCCTTCCACCACGTGAGGACACAAGAAGCCTACAGCCTGGAAGAGGGCCTTCACCTCACCACACTGTCCCCTGCTTTCACTCTTCCATCCTTCAGAACTAAGCTGTAAGTTTCTGTTGTTCGTATGCTACCCACTCTTACTCCCCAGTGGACTAAGATACTATGAGTTCTGCACATAGGGACAGTTTTCTTCTTTCCTTTTCTTAAAAAAGAAAACCACAGCCCCAGTTTGGCATCACTTCTGCTAAAGCCCTGATACCACACCTAGATTTACTTCTGGATTCTATCTTCACCAGAAATGTAATCATCAATCAGTCCAGAGTTTTCTGGTCTAGCACTGGTTAGGTAACCTGTCCTGTGGGCCCTGTCAGTTACCATCACCATCCCACCACCACCACCAAAAGGAAGAAGGTGCAGACTGCGTGACAAAACCCTTGTCATTTTTCTCCTGGCCTACAAATAATCCTTTCTTTTCTTTTGCTAATAGCTCCCTTGCCCTTGCCCCTGCAGGATCCTATAAAAACCTTCCCTTTTGTACAGCCCCTTGGAGCCCCCTTCTACTTGCTAAATGGGATTCTGTCTGATTTGTGAATCACTTAATAAAGCCAATTAGATCTTCAAATTTATTTGGTCTAATTTTGGTTTTGACACTTTCTAATCTATATGTCATTCTTTTTTTTTATTACCTTATTGACCTGTTAGCACTTCAGTGCATTGTTGCACAAGAGCGGTGAGCGTAGATATTCTTGCTTATTTCTAGCTTAGAAAGAAAAGATTCAGCCTTTCCCAGTTAAGCATGACATTACCTGTATGCTTTTGTTTTTTAAAGCTTATTATATTTTTTCTAATTTTTTGAAATGGATAGTTTATTTTAATTATTTGTGGATTAGTAATATATATTTAATCCTAAAACTTTCCTCTGAGTACCACTTTAGCTGTATCCCATAAAACTGGTTATTGTTAGTTTTTACTTTATAATTATCCTTTAACCTAAAAGCTGGTGAGTTTTAAAATATATAGGTAGTGAGGTTATCCATCCTGTATTTGTACATTTACTGCTCCAAAACCAGGATGATTCCTGAACTTTTTTATTGAAGACTTAACTGATGTTTTATGACCAAACCTATCAATTTATATGAATATTCCACACGAGTTAGGAGTTATAATCTGTGTTTTCAGAGTATGGTCTATATCAATTAATTCATTTAGGTCCTCAGTATCCGTTAGATCCATCATGAGATGGATGAGAGGGTTGAAGTCAGGTTCCTACTGTTCATGTCCTAGTCCCATTCAGGACTTCAGCCACATGACCTATTTAGTTCCAGAAGACCCGCCTACTAACACCATTGCCTTTGAGGTACAGGATTGCAACATACAAACTTTGTAGGGGGCACAAATATTCAGACCATGGCACATAATCACCTATGTAAAAAAAATCTCAAGAATCTACCAAAAAAACCCAAAAAAACAAACAAAACCTAGAACACTTATATGGCAGGTAGAACACTGACCTTCCCACAGATGTCCTAATCTCCAGAACGGAAGAATATGTTAATTTACGTGGGAAAAGGGACTTTGCTGATGTGATTCAATCAAGGATCTTGAGATGGGAAGATTATCCTGGATTATCCAGGCGGGACCAGTATAATCACAAGAATCCTTACAAGAGGGAGGTAAGAGGGACAAAGGCAGAAAGAGAAGGGACACTGGAAGCAGAGGTTGAAGTGATGTACTTCCAAGGTGGGACAGGAATTACAAGCTAAGGAATGCAGGTGGCCTCCTAGGAGCTGAAAAAGACCAGGATATGCAATCTCCTCCACGTCCTCCAGAGGAACGCAGCACTGCCTACATCTTGATTCTAGTGCCCTGAGACTTATTTTAAGCCACCAAACTTGTGGTAATTTGTCATACTGCAATAGAAAACTAATGTAAGGTACTTAATTAAAACCTAGAAATAAGCCAAAGTTACTGATAGTTTGCTTAGAGCCATCAGGATGTTTCATTTGATCTAAATATGTAAAAATTTTTCAGGTGGTTGTCAACAATTGAAAACAAGTGACAGCACACCAAAATCTGGATTTCTGAGTTGCTTGAAAATTCAGATCAGGCAACTTTTCCTAGGAGAGCAAAAAGTTAGTTGGAGGTCAGTGTAGCTACTCTTTTTGTATGGCATGTATGTTTCAGTTTGCTACATAGTTCTTCATTTGTCTGAATGTTTAATGTAAAAAAGGTCTATACAATGAGACACTGAAGAGAAAATACATAAAAGCCAGAGGTTGGGCCGTGGAACCAACTATTTCAGTTTGTCAACGATTTATCAATCAAAACACATACCTTTATCTTTTTATCCCAGCTTTGATGAGTAAAATAATTTCAAATAGGTCTAGATAAAGCAATCAGTGTTATTAAAAATACATGAGCCCGGCCGGGCGTGGCTCAGTGGTTAAAGTGTTGACCTAGGATCTAGGTGATCAGGGTTCGATTCCCGGTCAGGGCACATGCCCGGGTTGCGGGCTGCAGCCAATCAATGACTCTCATCATTGATGTTTCTATCTCTCTCTCTCTCCTTTCCTCTCTCTGAAATCAATAAAGATATATTTAAAAAATAAATAAAAATAAAAATACATGAAAATGTTAGTATATTTTAATCACTAATCTATGCTCTTTATTATAGTTTTTACCAGAAAGGACATAACATTAATAAAATTGTCTAAGATACCATAAATTAGCAACTTGCAATATGAGGTATACATACATATGTGTATGTGTATCTATATGATATTTAATAGGGCTATGTAAAATAATTTTCTTCTAAACCATTAAAGATTTTAAGGCACAGAAGTACACACAAATGTTTATGAATAAGTAAAAAGAAATTTCATTTTTACAGCTTTATATTCTCACATTGCCAACTTTATATATGTTGGTTATATTTATCCTCTGTTAGATTTCAGATGTATCTTTTCCTTCCCAGGCTCTTTTGATCTCTACTGCTGTTTAAAAGATTATTTGTTTACTGTTATTTTATGTTGCAATAGTTGTTTACTATTTAAAATAATAAGAAAATGGTAGTTACAAGAAATTTTTGACAGTATGCTGCTTTGAAACTTGAAATTAATGAGTATTAACATAATTTTTATAGGAATGTGATTTAGGAACTATGAAGATATATTTTCCATAGTTTCTAAATATTTTCATTTTAAAAATGGTGAGGGATGGAATTGTCACTCTAGTTCACCTACAGTAAGCTAATGCGTAAGTTTATAAAACAATGTATAGATATGCTAAAATCTTTAACATCTGTGACTTTGTAGTATTTTAAAACTGTTAGGTATTGTGACAAGATTTGCAAATGTTACAGATTACGACAGTTGCTTAACAAAAATAACAATTTTAAGTAAGTAAAGTGATACGGAGGCCTGGAATTAGGGTGCTATCTCCATTTGTAGATGTGCTGGAAAAGAAGCTTTATTGTAGCTAAAATAGCACTAAAAATGAGAACAGGTATTAGCTTGGCCTATAATGCGAGGTGATTATGCTCCAAGGAATATGTTTATAATGAAATTTAAGTCTTGAATAGTGCAATAAGATAATAGGGATTGAGGTTTTATGTATAAAGAATAAAAATTCAAACACTTTAGGGAAATCTTAGCAATATTTTAGAATTGCTGTAATAACTTTTTATGAATTTTAAATTAATACACTTTTAGTAAGTGATATTGAGGGAGATGTCAGTAGAAATGAAGCTGTATTTCCCAACAGATAATAAGCAATGTTGAGATAATATCACAGTTCCAGAAGATAAAGAAATTTAAAAATCCGGTTCTCAAAATAAGGTTACACTGCAAAGCAGGTTCTCTGTGAGTGGCCTGGAACTATTGTTTCTAGTCACTGCTACTTTCTTAGAGGATGAATATGTTCTAAAATAGGTATCATCCAATTCCAATTTTGGATGATTAAGTTTAAAAACAATAAGATATTCCTAAATAGGTCTCAGAGATTTTAAATAACACATACAAATTGAACCATTTTATGTTCACTAGAATATTTAAATAGCAAGTAAAATTCACAAGGAATTGTTTTGTAAAGTAAATGATTATTTTTGGTAGGAATTATTTTTAAATCTCCATTTACTTACCTGTTTTGTAAGTCTGAAATGTCAGCACTTTTGTTTAAAATGGCATGCAGGAGTATTCTTAAAATATAAGGTGTTGAAAAGAGCAAGTTGATGTCATTTAGAACAAGTTACTACTTAACAGTGTGCTGGTTATTAGTTACAATATACTAGATAAATACATTGTAATAATTATATTTCTTAAATGGCCTACAAATTATTCCACCCTTTAAAATTAGTAGCTTCTGTTTACTGTAGTTTATAGTCAGTTTATGTACTTTAGAGATGTTAGAATGAAAGAACAGCATAGTTCTTTCTTGTATTAAGATGTTTATACTTGGAAATAGTGGGCTACTCCTCTGGCTTGATCAGTTGTCTGAATGAGAGCAACAACTAGAATTTGGGTTGATGACCACTATTCGATTGCTGACCTTGGCAGTGATACATGGTAGAGCTCTGATGCTGTTTGTTAGTTTATTAAAAAGCCAGTGATGAACAGCTGCATTGGTTCTCAACTGAGCTGTCATGACACGGCTGCCTACCACCTTTTGTTTTAATAAGGATGAAGCATCCATGTCCTCTTGGATGAATTAGAGCTGTTCCAGGGGGTTTGGCTCAGCTGTGGTTAGAGTACTAAGAATTTGATTGGTTTCAACAAGTAACATATATTAATTACTTGAATATATAACTGTAAGTAACTTTCAGAGGGGCGATGGCATTCAGCCAAATGCTAAACTCTCAGTAAGTGTCAATAGAACTTGAATTTTGGAATCAAAGGATCCTCCACAAACTGCTATTATTAAACTTCAGTGGAATAAAGTATTTGAATAAAATGTATTGTGCTCTGGAAAATTGAATTAATGGGTAGCATAAGTCTATAGTACATAAGTAAGCATTTTTATCAATGGATACGAAAATAGGCCTCAGGTAGACCCAAGACCTGGGCTTGCTGGGAATGATACACTTCAGAAAATACCTGTCATTCACCCAACTCATAACCCACTCTGGAATTCATGGTGTTTTGTAATCATTTGTTTGTTAGTTTAATTCTATTATGGAAATTCTCATTGTACAATGAACCCTTGCATACCTATCACCCACTATGTCCCTTCTCATTCCATCATCCCAGCTTCTCCCAAATCGATAACGTTCAAGCAGATCTTGACCTAGTGACTTTAAACGTTAGACAGGCACCTCTTCAGAATCTCCAGAACATTCCTTAGAATGGGAGGGAGGGACCTTCTCAAGTTTTAGACGGGATCTTCATATGAACTGCAACTGTGTTCCCTGTGGGGGAACTTAGAGGGACTTAGGAAGCATTGTTTTTAACTGTACACACACACACACACACACAGTTTGTATTCTTTATATTACAGAAACCTAATTTTGAAACTCTGTTGTCATTTTTCTGTCAGTTTACTGCTTCACCCTGCTGTTCAAGCACTGGGTTAGATGTTAGCTGGTATTTTCCTTTTTTTCTGCTATTCCTTCATCACTGTTTTAAAATTTTAAATTCTTCTTAATCACTAACCTGGTTCATTGTATTAATTGCTTTATTTCATTTGAAAAATGTTCACAGTGCACTAAACTTGTTAATGACTGTTCTCTAATACTCCTGTGTACTTCTCCCACCGTTTGAACTGTTTGCTTACCAAGTCACTCGTGTTTGTTTCCAGTTCAGTTATCTTAGTTGCCTAATTTAGGTAAATGTATAAACGGATGAAGTATCGATATGAAAAGAGTAGTTAAGTTGAGTGCTCTGAAAAAACTCCAGGAGGAGTTGCTAAAAAGTTGTCATAGCTGTGGGACAACAATAATAAAACGGGGGGGGGGGGGGGGCATTGTATAAAATATAAAGGGTTACTTTTTTGAGCTCATATTTTTGGAATTTAAATAAGCCAAAACTAGAAATGATTTATGTGAGTAGGTTGAGACTGAACTCTTTTCCATGGATTGATATTAAAGGAAAGGCTGTGGACTTAGAAGATTGATAAATGAAGGTACACTTCTGTTCTGTGTTAACCTGGAATGCTTAACCTGTATGTGTAATTTTTAAGTGTTTTACTTAGTTAATAAAAAAAACTTTCGGGTAAATGACATTACTTATCTAAGATAATAGGGATTTAGCTGTATTTTTCTTTTTGTTATGAAAGTGTCAAGTGTATAGAAAAGTAGACTAGTGAAATGAAACCCTGGCACAGTTACTACAGTTTTTCATATCTGCTTCTCTTGTTTTCTTGAAGTATTGTAAGGTGAGTTGTAGATATTTTGAGTCTAAATATTTATTTTAGAATTTCCAGGAAATAAGGACATTTTTCCGCATTGGCATTTATCTAGTGCCTGTTATTAACAGCTAACTTATTTGAATGGTAAATGCATAAACACAGTATAACATTTTTAAAATATATAGTAGAACAAGTTTCTCTCTTCCCTGTTCCTCCTCCCGGATAGGCAGCCACAGGGAACCGGCATCCCTGCACCCTCCCAGAGCTGTTCCATACATTTACAAATACACGTGGATGTGTGTTTCTTTTCCACAAGTGGTAGTGTTCTGTGCAGACTGCTCCCTACCTTTATCCGTTTAACTCTGTTCCGTATAGCACTGTGTCTTGTCTTGGATTTTGTTCTACCTGGTACCTATAAGGCTTCCTATATACCTGAATGCCACCTGTTCCATTGTTGGATATAGCAGAACATAAACGGCTTATCAGGAGACATTGAAGTTGTTTACTATCTTTTGTTACTAAAAGTCGTATGAATATCTCTGTATATAAGTAATCTTGTTCTTCTGTGATTATATGTAGCGTAAATACCTGGAAGTTAATTATTGGGTCATACCTTTGGTTATGCCAGTTTCCCCGACCCTTTGCCAGCTGACTTGCTAAAATGGGAAGGACCTGGCTGATTTGGTCCTGTTTCTTTATCTTCTGCTGAGGTCTCCTCCCAGTATTTTTCATTTGGACAAGAAATTGACTTTCTTTTTCTGTTTAGAAATATATTTTAAACCTTTAATAATTCACACGTGTGGTTGTTCTTACGTTCTGCAGGTCTCCATGCTAAATTATTCTGATTTTAAAAACAAATTCATTGAGTCATAGAAAGGATCGAGAGTGGAACTGTATTTGGGGTGAAAGAAAGAAATTTGAGCAGATACTCGTTTAAGCACTTAAGTCTCAGAGATGGGTATGACTCTCTTATAATTCAAAGCCAAGATGGTAAATTAAGTTGCTTTAAGAAGGTGCATTGCAGATGGGAGAAGGGCATTAGAAAAATAAAAAAGGAGATTGATTTTTTTTTTCTTAATGGAAAGAAGTACTAAAAATCATTGCAAGATTCTTATCCCAAACCAGATTTAATAGTGTTCCCTCCTTCCCCCCTTTCTCTCTCTCTCTCTCCAGTTGTTATAAAATTCTTATATAGTTTTAAACTGTTTAATAGAAATATCTAAATACCATTTATATATATATTTTGTTTGTTTGTTTGTTTGTTTTCCTAACTCTGACACCTAGTTTTTCTTATCATCTGTAGGTAGATTTTTTTTTTTAAAAAATATATCTTTATTGATTTCAGAGAGAGGAAGGGAGAGGGAGAGAGAGAGACAGAAACATCAATGATGAGAGAGTCATTGATCGAGCCCGCAACCCCGGCATGTGCCCTGACCGGGGATCAAACCCTAATCGCCTGGATCCCAGGTCGACGCTCAACCACTGAGCCACGCCCGGCCGGGCTGGAGGTAGATTTTTTAAAAATTTTCATAGGACTACAGAAAAGACTTAATATGTACGTGTAGTTTTCTTACACTTTAAGACATTTTCTTTTTTGTATATATCTTGCCTTTCATGCTCTTTGATGAAGATCTTTAAATTGTTTTAGAGAACTCTGAATGTAGTATATGATAATTTTAGTTTCAAAGTCTGCATCTTGGAAAAATTAACTAGATTTTATAATTCTAAACTATTTTCTGAAATTTTTTCAACTTCAGATATTACTGATGTACAATCATTATCTGTTCACTTTTTAGACACAAGGTGGTGTACTATACCTACTGTCTGAAATTTTCTTGAGTTTCTTCAACAGCCTTAAGATAAAACAGAACATTATAAACGTTCACTTTAGGCACTAAAACAAATTGTTTGTGAAAGCAGATAGTTTTTATAGAGGGATCTAGTTTTATTTGAAGGGAATCCAAGGGGCTTTCACAGAGAAAATAAAATAATGCATAAAATAATGCATTTTGCTGCATTATTAAAATTTTTTGTTTGGAAATAATTTCAGTTTTATTAAGATTTCACAAGAATAATAGTACAAGAAACATCCGTATACCCTTTACCTGGATTTACCTATCATTAACATTTTATCCCATTTGCACACCCTCTCTTTATATACGTGTGTGTTTTCCTGAAATATTTGAGGCTGAGTTACTAACATCAAGACACTGTATCCCTAAATACTGCAATGTGCTTTTCCTAAGGATAGTGATAATCTCTTTTATATAACTACAATACAGTGTAACTTCAGTAAATTCAACTTTAATAACTTAACATTGGTAAATACTTCTACCCAGTCTGCCAGTGGCATTTCAGTTTGTCATCTGCAGTGTTTTTCTCCCTCCAGTTCAGTGGTCTCAGGTCAAACATAACATTTAAACATCGTGGCTCCTTAGCCTCTTTATCCAGGAGTGTTTCCACAGCCTCTCCTTATCTCTTTAGAATGCGGGTATTTAACCACTCCTCCCCCTTTCATCAGAACATTACTCATTTACATTTGGGGTTTGATGGTTCCCCATGGTACAGGTTGTACATTCTCAGCTAGAATGTTGCTTGGGGGACGTGTCCTTCCTAGTGTATTTCATGTGCTCATATGCTCATAGTCCTTTTTTAATGGTGATGTTACATTATATATTTGTGCAAATCACTTTTTGTAAATTCGGTTGTTTATGTTTAGAAGAATTCAATGTCCATCAAGGATGCGTAAGAGCAAACACACATTTTCTCTTAAAGGAGGACACTTAGATTAATGTTTCCAGTAGGGAAAATCTGATTTGACTATAAGGCTTGAAGTAGCACATTTTAGCTGTATTCCTTGGAAAGCTCTTGATGTTGTATATGGCATTCACTCTGCCCTGGGTTGCCAAGGAGCATTACTGATATCCCCCTTAGGATCTGCCAGTCCTCATTCCGGTGAAAGAATAAAAGCAAGTAGGTGACATTAGACAGGAAGAAATGCACAAAACAGAGCTATCTCAGCTATAAATCTCTTTGGTATAATTAATGCCAAATCCAAATTATTTTGTAGTCTCTGTTTGGGTTTGTGCTTGTATTTATTAGAGTGTTATATGGAACAAACATGGAACTTCCAATTATGTTGACTGGAAAGAATATTGAAAATTCTCAAAGAAATGGTTATGTCTTTATCTTTTGGTTATTTAAGGAATTTGTTGCTGTTAAGTGGATAGAAATAGTTTTGTGAGTAGGAAACTTTCCTAAATACTTTTAGTATGTTAGTTTCAGGGTATATATAAAGATTTTCAGGAAATAATGGATAGTTATTTTAAAGAAAATAGTCATTTTGAGTATTTGAAATTAATGTGACTTTTGCTGAAAACTACTTGTAGTATCAGTAGTAAGATGGTATAATGCCCTCTAAGAAAGAGCATTAGTTTAGTTTGCAGCTGTTGCAGAACATGGTGAATCAAGACTTTTTTTAGGGCATGATCTTACATTTAATCTATTTACTTTGATTATATATGAATATTACATATAAAATATGTATTTCCCATGTACTGTAGACATCAAAGCATTTGAGATACGAAGTTAGCTGAATATAAAATAATTTGAATTCCAAAGTGCCCATTAAATTTAGCAGTTGAACTTGAAAAATTATTGGATTCATCTGTGACTCATTTCTGCCATTAGCTACTGTGCAGGGTATTAGAAGGGAGAAAAAAAAGATCTCCATGTTCCTTTCAGGTTTGTCTCTTGATTTTACAAAGAAGTGTACTGCCTAAATTGGTGGTACTTTAGAGCCGCTGTTTCTAACCCTTGTGTACGTGTTTCTGAGTTACCGGAGTGTACTAAATGGTACCCTGGGGCCTAGAAGAATTCAGTGTGTCTTCCCAAGTGTCTAACTTAGTTCTTGGATATGGAGCTGTAAATATGATTTGATTGAATATAGTTTTAAAAATTGTTTTTATTTACTTTTATTCCTCAGACAAGACATCTGTATAGATTCTTCTTCATCCGTGAAAGAGAACAAGCAACCTGAAGGTTTGGAATTAAAACAAGGTATGAATCACTGCTTAATTTTTATATAGCATTTACCAATAATAAATTTTCACAGTGTTTCAGCTTACCCCTATTTTACAGATAGGTGACAGAAAAATGTATTTGACCCAAGGTCCAAAGAGTAAAGCATACATCCTTTACTTCATGAGTCCTTTAGCCCCTGGAGAAGTTCTGCCTTGTGATGTATAGTTACAGACGCCAACTGGAAGTTGTCATCTTAACCAGTGTTAATCTGGCAATCTGTGTTATATATCCTTAGCTCTAAGATACTAGAAATATGTTAACTACGTAGCTTTGAGTTATATGTGGGGAAAAATAAGTCTTAAGGGATAACTCTGTCGTTTTTTTGCAGAGATCTTTTTTCCTTGTTTATTTTCTGCCTTATTTATTGTTTTATATACAGTAGCTTTATGTCAGTAGTTTTTGACATTACCAGTTACACAAAGTGGCAGTTTGTGATTTATTCAAGCCAAGTAGACCAGTAGGGCTAATCTTGTAGATGTATATTTTTTGTTTGTTTCTTCTCACCTTAAATGGGGAAATTGAAAGTAAAATAAATTTTTATTAGTTACTCAAAAAGCACAGTTTTCCTTTTTCCTGCTAAAATTACTTCTGAGCAGTGATAACCTGTTGTAGCCAAGAGGGTTGTGTTATTACATAAGCAACTAATATTTAATAATTTAGAATAGATTCTCAAAAACTTGAGTTATAGGAACTTACCTGGTAGAAGCAGGTTATCAATTTATTTAGGCAGAATTTTTTTTTTAACTGGTCTTTGTTACTAATGTTTAATTAACAAAGTGAAAAAAGTCGGATAATTAATTTTGTGATTCATTCAATTTATATATAGAGAGAACAAAGCCTAGATATTCTGTAATTCTAACTTATGTACAGGGGGCGGTTTATAAATATTTCTGATGGTCTTGAGAATTCCAGTGCTTATCGGAAGTCCTATTTTGTTAGCCTCTTAAATAGCCAGATGGAATTATATCTTTGTATTCTGACTACTTCTGAGTAACCCCCACAGACATAAACATTTACATTTCTTTGTCATCTATATATAATGCTAAGCACACATAATTTTTATAAAATGTAGTCACAGTCTTACAGCTCTTATACCATTTATATATATAATTGGTCAGCATTGCTGTTGTTTCTGCCTTTGTTTCTACTCTTTGCATCCGATGAGCAGGCAGTGTGGAGGTGATGCTACTAGACCATCTGTGGAGAAAAGAATGTTGCGTAAAGGACAGAAAAAACCTAGGGCAGGCCAATTCTAGGGAGAAGGGAAGGGAGACCTCATTGCACAAGGCAGCCAGTGCTGCCCTCGAAGGGAAGATGTTTTCCTGCTCCCATGTCAAGCACCTGGAGCTCTTTCGAACTCCTTTCCCAGTGTCAACAGCCTGTTTTGCTTTGATTTTCTTACGGTAACTTCAGTCATTTGAAACCCAGCCATGGAGGCAGAGAGGGAGAGAAAAAGGACTCAGAGTAGCCAGATATCACAAAGCTTTTACACAGGAGGTTTGATAGACCACTCTTCCAAAGCTTTTACACAGGAGGTTTGATAGACCACTCTGCTCTTCTCACTGAGCAGCAGAACCATCAAGAACACACTGTCGTCAGTAAGGGACAGCAAGCAGAGGCGGGAAAGCATGAGATCAAAGCACAGCAGCGCCATTGTGCAGCACGGCGCATGTTGTGACTAAATCTGTAGGAAATGGTTAAACTGAGTTTCAGCGCTTTTTAAAAGGAAGTAGGGAAATAAGTAGTCTTTAAGAAAAATAACTAAAAAAGTGGTTGAAATATAAAATGTTTTATTGCATAACAGGATAAACATAAATTACATAGACGATTCAATTACGTAGAGCATGTTCCAGATAAACATTTGTGTAGCTGAAATCTGAACCAGCTAATAAGTAACTTGCATGGAAATAGAAATTCTGGTAGGCTCAATAAAGATTATTGCCTTTTTTCTAAATGAATTAATGTGGCCTGTTTTTAATATGCAAAACTTTCAAAATTGATTTAATATTTTCTCTAACTTTTTTTGCATAGCTAGCTATTCTTGCTCACAGTGAGCTCAATAAAAACAAAATATAATGCTCCTTGTGAATGCATTGTCATTTTATTTAGTGGCTTGGCTGTTTAAGAAAATTCATTGACACTTACTTACTATAGTAACCCTTTGTTCACTAGACCAAAGTATAAAGCAGCATTGAATTTTCTCTCTACTCTTTCACAATAAAATAAATCTTACTGTATGACCTATTTATTAATGGTGTATGATGCTGACAGGTTATTTAAATTACATTTTTGGTTTTTTCAGCTTCTAAAATACTCAAATATTGATAAGTATTAACTGTGAGTTACTTAAGTTGAAATTGACATTTTGTTTAATGCTGGTTTCATTCATCTGGCTGAGGAATGCACATTTATGAAACTGCTAAAGATTAGTATCAGATTTTACACTACTATCACTTTTTTTTAATGAACGAGAGTTGATATTTTACAGTGTGGTCCATTTATTTATTTATATTTATTAACTATATCTTTATTGATTTCAGAGAGAGGAAGGGAGAGGGAGAGAGAGAGATAGAAACATCAATGATGAGAGTCTGATTGGCTGCCTCCTGCACACCCCTGACTGGGGATCGAGCCCAAAACCTGGGCATGTGCCCTGACCAGGAATCAAACCCCGATCTCCTGGATAGTAGGTCAATGCTCAACCTCTGAGCCACTTCTGGCCTGGCTATCACACTTTAATAAAAGATTAATATCTGAAGATTTACCTTCCATGTGCAAACATTATTTAAATATAAATATAACCTACTGGTTGATTGATAGGTACTGCAGTAAAATAGAAATTCTTCTGTTGAGGTTATTTTCCTGAGTCATTCATTTTTAGCAAGAGGTCAGTTGTAGAAGAAACACCAAGTATAGTTTTGCTCTTTATCTTTAGCACAGCTGTGTTTGCGTGCACATGCACATATACATATGCAAGCCTGAGATATTATGTTAATTTCTGGAGGATTTCAAGCCTTGTGTTATTGAAAAGATTTAGCTCTCCTTTTAAAATAACAGTGGTTTATATAAAATTTCTAAATTAGTTATTTGTGGTGTTGTTAACAAAATAAAAACTGCTATTTGTCAAAGGTATTAAATTTGTAAAAAGTATTTTTAAAATATCAAATCTCTGCTAATACTAATGAGTTTTTCTATATATGTATCTATAAATAAACTTGCTTAAGTCATTCAGTAATATTAAAATAATGGTATAGCCCTGGCCAGTGTTGCTCAGTGGTTAGAACGTAGGCCTTCAGGTCTTGGGTTTGATTCCCTGTCAATGGCGAGTACTGGGTTTCAGGTTTGATCCTGGCCCTGGTCGGGGCACGTGTGGGAGGCAACCAATTGATGTGTCTCTTTCACATCAATGTCTCCCCCCCTTTCGTTTCCCTTCCCTCCCCCTCTCTCCCTTCGTCTCTAAAAAAGTAAATGGAAAAAATTTCCTGGGGTGAGGATTAGAAAAATAATAATAATGGTCTATATTTAAATTGTTTCTTTAAAGTTTACAGTTGGGGGATATGTGTAATTTTGAAAATTATTCCCCTTTGTAACTTCAAGAATTAAGCCCTTGTCCTTGGAAGTTGTTAGGATAAATTTTTTTTAACTATACATGAGAAATACCTATGTTAGATGTGGGTATTTAGATTGAAGAGTTGAGATCACTTAAAATATTTGAAGGGCTGTCAAGTGGGAGAGTGATTAGGCTTGTTCTATATTGGCTTCGAGAATGAAAATAGGGCCAGCAGATAAAGTTATCATCTAACTATTTATTTCCAATAAACACAAGTAACAGAAAATGTAGTGGCTACCTTCGGAAATATGTTCCTGTTGCTGAAGGTGTTTCAACACAGGTTACAGTAAATGGCCACTTGGTGACGCTGTTGTAGAGCTGATTCCAGTCATGTTTGGCTCTTTGGCCTTGATCTTGAAGCTCCTTTCTAGCCGTCAGATTTTGTAAATGCCGGTGCCTAGCACAGTGTCTTCACTTGGGTGAGTGCTTTATAACTGGTTTCTTAGGTTGTTTAATGGAAGCAGAGTGAAATATACAGTATTTTTCTATCTCTACATTTTTTTTTCTATTTAGAGGAAAAGATACTTGATTTAGTCTTTAAGTTGTATGATGGTTCCTTGAAATGCATACGTTTGAATATAATAAAAATACATTTGTAACCATATGGTATATAAAATTATCAAAATGAATAAGACATTCACTGCCTCTTACTCTGAATATTCTGCATTAGGCTTCTCAGGCAGAGCTCTGCTGCGCTTAGGCTCAAATTTCGCCACTTTTTCTTTTCTATTCAGATAATTATTGGTTTATACAGCTGTTTTCAACCTTTTTCATTTCATGGCACACATATCTAGTTACTAAAATTCTGTGGCATACCAAATAATATATTACATTTTTTGTCAATCTGGCCAAAAAAAAAAGGTATAATTTTGATTCATTCTCACACCACCAGACGGCTGTTGCTGTGCTGGCTGCTGTCACTTTTTTTATTTGACAGCCTAAGGGAAAGGGGTCATTGCCCCTGACTAAATAGTCAGGTATGGCATGTTTTAAACATTCTTGCAGCACACCGGTTGAAAATCTCTGGTTTATAACATTATGCTAGTTTCGGGTGTACAGCATTGTAATTTGACATCTCGTGTGTGTGTGTTTTTAATGTAGTTTCCTCCTACAGTTATATTTTGGCCTAGTTCACGAGTCAGTAAATTATCTTTGAGAATTATCTTCTTAACAAGAGCTTCAAGAAATAGAAAAGTTTACTTTAATAGGGGAAAAATGTTTTCAGTGGCTAAACTATGTGGTGAAAGTTTAGAATAGGTATTTTCTTTGGACTTCTTTCAACTTTTCAGACCACTGGTCACCAAAGTAGTATACACACTCCCAGAGAGTGAAGAAGGAATACACCAGAACTTCTAAAATAAGTAAATAAATACAAACTTACATATTCAAGTCTTTTCCTGTTAAAATTTCAAATTACATATATATGATTGCAAGAGTACATATTAATTTGTAAGTAAATAAAAAATATAGTGTGGCAGGTACTTAAAAATGTTTTCACTGATAGGTTTATTTAGGTAGTGAAGTTGAGACCACCCTCTTAGACTGTCATAAAGAATTGATCATGTCCATAGCTCATTCCTTCATTAATTCTAAAAAGTTAAATGTGATATAAGAGATTTTGCCATTGTTTAGTACAAGTATTAAATATAGAACTATATGAGACCACTTGAATCCTTAAGGTGAGGGATAAATGGAAAAACCCAGTTAATTTTTCTTCTTGTTGCTACTGTTACTGTTCTAAGGTAGAACTGTCCCAGGGGAGGCAAAGCTGGGTAAGTAGAGGGACTAGAGTAAAAAAAAGTGAATTTGCAGTTTTAATGCTGAGTTTTTCTGAAAAAGAACTTTATAACGATAACTGAAAGAATAAATACAGTTATAAAAAATTAAAAAGATAATGAGAAAAATGCCATCAGAGACTTTTGCTTTGTAAAAGAAGAGAGAATAAAGATTATCAGTTAATTAAGCAGCATCTGTGTGCCCAGAGTTTTCCATGCCTACCATGAGTGTTGCTGAAGAAATCTCTGGGTTGGCAGATGAACTCTGGGCTGCCTCTTCCTTTGTATATCTAAGTTGCAGACACGAGTGCTAGAAAGCTGTGGGAGACTGGAAAGAAAGTGTTACAGGGCTGCCTGGAGTTGGAAGCAGAGAAGCATATGCACTGCTGATAAAGTATGAGTCTAATTCCCTTCTTCGTAACCCTGTTTACCTCTCTGACTGACTGTAACAAAAAGTATTCACAGAATGCAGCTTCTCAAAATGAGTTAACTTCTTTAAAGGATTTTAAAAAACTTGTTCTGGAGAACTGCTGTCTAGTTCAGCAATTGGTAAAAGTAAAAAATGGTTTAGCGACCAGTGCAGCTTAAAGAGTTTACATTGTTTTTCTTATTCCTTTGACTGTTCACAAGTTATTCCCAACAATGATTCCAAATGGGATTCTCCCTGCCTTTTTTTTTTTTAAAGATTTTTAAATTGATTTTTAGAGAGAGAGGGAAACATTGGTATGAGAATGAGACATCTCCTCCCAGGGATCGAGCCTGCAACCTGGGCATGTGACTGGGAGTTTAACCAGCAGCCTTTCGGTGCATGGGATAACGCCCAGCCAACTGAGCCACACTGGCCAGGGCCTCTCTGCTTTTTAATTTGTCTCTTTCTATAAGTAGTAGTTAAATGGAAGGGTGAAAATTACATTTTGTATGGTGGATTATCCCATACTGTATCTGTACCTTTTGAAGGCCCCTCTTTTGCATTTAAATTTGAGACTTCTAGATTTAAAAAAATAATAAATTAAACTGGTAAGGCTTTTGGATGCATAATGCCCTACATGTTTTGTCAAGAATGAAATTACAAAGAATTTGGTTCAGTATTTTGAGAGAAATGTTTATTTCCATGTTTTGTTTTGTTTTAAATTATACCCATTTATTTATTTTTAAATATATCTTTACTGATTTCAGAGAGAGGAAGGGAGAGGGAGAGGGGGAGAGAGACAGAAACATCAGTGATGAGAGAGTCATTGATCGGCTGCCTCCTGCACACTCCCAACTGGGGATCGAGCCCACAACCCGGGCATGTGCCCTGCCCGGAAATGGAACTTCGATCTCCTGGATCCTAGGGTGATGCTCAACAGCTGAGCCACACCCAGCCTGGCTAAATTATACTCATTTTAAACATCCTATCTTATGATGTAGTTCACAGGCTCCTAGACATATTCTTAGGGCAGCTGCTTTGGAGGTTACATACTCTAAACCTTCATCAGATGTTTGGTTCCCCTGTGGATTCTCTGTGCTTCTCATGTTTTTGTCTAGTTCACTAGGAAAAGCACCTTCTTGTATACAAGTGCTCCTACCAAAGGAGAGAGTAAACACCATATAGTTGCAGTCAGATTGTGTTATCAGTTCCTGACCCTTTTACATATCCCACACCATACCCTGTGATTTAACTAGCGGTTTTGGGTACCACACCATATAGTTGATAATGTGTTGAGCTTACAGATAACAGACTTTACTTTTTAAAAACTTAATATTCCTTAATTTTTTTATTTTTATTTTTAAATATATCTTTATTGATTTCAGAGATGGGAAAGGAGAGGGAGAGAGAGATAGAAACATCAATGAGAGAGTCATTGGAGATCGAGTCCTCAACCCGGGCATGTGCACTGACCAGGAATCAAACCCCAATCGCCTGGATCCTAGGTCGACGCTCAACTGCTGAGCCACACCCGGCTGGGCTATATTCCTTAATTTTTTGAAATAGCTTTAGGTTTATAAAAATGTTGAGTGGAAAGAAAGTGAGAGTTTCTATATACTCAGCACCTCTTCTCCCAGTTTCCCTCATTATTATCTTGCATTAATGTGGAAAATTTGTTATAATTGATGAGCCAGTATTAATACATTGTTATTAACTGAAGTCCATTGTTTACATTAGAGGTCATTGCTTGTGTTTTATATACTACAGGTTTTGATAACTGTGTAATAGCATGTATTCTAACACCTATACATGCTATTTTACACTCTCATGTAGTACAGTTTCGCCTATTCATTCCTCCCACTCACCTTCCTCCAGACTCCTGGCAACCACCCATCTTTTACTGTCTAGTTTTGTCTTTTCTGGATATCATACAGCTAGAATCATATAGTATGTAGTCTTTTTTTAGATTGGTTTCTTCCAGTTGCCAATGTGCATTTGAGGTTCATCCATGTCTTTGTGTGGCTTGATAGCTCGTTTCTTTTATTGCTGAATAATCTTCCATTGTCTGGATGCACTGCAGTTTATTTATCCACTGACCTATTGAAGGACATCTTGTTTGCTTCCAACTTTTGAGTCATGAATAAAGCTGCTATAATCATTTGTATACAGGTTTTTGTGTGGACATAATTTTAACTGTGGGTAAATACCAGTTTAGTTTTGTAAGAAACTACCAGACTGTCTTTCAAAGTGCTATACCATTTTACATTCCCACCAACAATGAATGAGAGTTCCTGTTCCAAATTCTTGCTAGCATTTGGTGCTCTCATTGTTTTGGATTTAGGCCATTATAATAGGTGTGTAATGGTATCTAGTTTTATTTTTTAATACCCTAGTGACCTATGATGTTGATTTTCTTTTCATATACTTTGCCATCTGTGGATCTTATTTGGTGACTTGTCTCTTCAGATCTTTTTCCCATTTTTAAATTGAGTTGTTTTCTAATTGTTGAGTTTTAAGACTTCTTATATAGATTGAATACCAGTCCTTTAACAGATGTGTTATGTGTGTTTTTTAAATATATCTTTATTGATCTCAGAGAGGAAGGGAGAGGGAGAGAGAAATAGAAACATCAGTGATGAGAGAGTCATTGATCGGCTGCCTTCTGCACAGCCCCAACTGGGGATTGAGCCCACAACCCTGGCATGTGCCCTGAACGGGAATCAACTGTGATCTCCTGGATCCTAGGTCAATGCTCAGCCGCTGATCCACACCCAGCTAGGCATCAGATGTGTGTTTCAAATATTTCCTCTCAGTCTGTGGCTTGTCTTTTCATTCTCTTACTGTTTATTCATATTTAACACACTTTTTAGGTCTGTGTCTCCTGCATATTGTATATATTTAGGTGGGTATAAGGGACCTATGAGAAGAAATGTCCAGCTTGAACCAGCATTCTAACCTGGGAAGCTTGCAGTCGTCCTGATTCTGTTCAGATCTAGGAGCAGAATAGAATGTTTAAATGCACAGATTTTCAAAATATACTCAGGTTTGACTTTTGGTCCTGCCACTTTCATTTTGTGAACAAGGGCAAGTTACTTAAACTCTCCCTCAGTTTTCTCATTTATAAAATGGAGATAATAAATATGAGTGTCTATTACTGTGTCTATTACTATGTTGGCCTAGGATTAAAAGAGTTAATACATGTAACCACTGTAAAGAAGTGCTTAGTATTAGTGCTCAGTAAATATCAGCTCTTGTTATAACTGTTTCTACCATTGTTGTCATTGGTGCTTTCTGTTTCATCCCCTCGATATCACCTGGCTGTCTCTAATTGGTAAAATTACTTCTATATTGAATTATAGTCTGAATATAACTTCTACTCATTGGTCCTTTTGTGCCCTTTGGGTTATAAAAAAATGAATTTAATACTTCTTCTGAATGATGTCTCTTTGAATTTTGAATCTGATCCCTTCTTTCGACAAACTCATTTTTGTTTTGTGCTAGTTACCAGGGATGGGGAGATAAATAAAATCTTTATTTATCTTTTGGAAATAGATAAATGGCCTCGTTTGGAAAGAACTAGTCAAATAAAGGAAAACAGATGTGTAATTAATTTTATATCCACCTGATCTGAACTTATGTATTCTTCTTCCTTCCTGTTAAAAAGATCTTTGTTGCTGAGACCAGCCCCACTCTTTGTGTGGTGCTCACAGTGCTGTTTGGTACCTGGAGTTATTTCCTCTTTTCCTAATCAACGCCCCCTTCCCTAGTGAACTGTTGCCAGCAGCGATTTCACTGCCATTGCTGAGTCTCCTCTCGACCTACCAGCCATGTTTGACACCATTGATTATCCCGCTTCCCTGACACTGACTTTCTTCTCAGACCCTTTGCATTATGCTCCTCTACTCTGCCTCTAGGGGATGAGTGCCCCAGAACTTATTCTTTGGACTTTTTCTCTTTTTTGCATTTTCAGGTGGTGATCTTACATTGTTCTAGGTCTGGCAGCTTCAAATTTATTTCTGCAATTCAGACCTCTTTCCAACATTTATGTATCTCCCTTATTTGTTAGATGTTGAATAAGTATCTTAAAAGTTGATATGTCCCAATTTGTGGTGGTGAATGCACAATGCTGTATACCTGTGATATATTATAGAATTGTACACCTAAAACCGACATTATTTTATTAGCCAATGTCAACCCAATAAATTCAGTAAAAAAAAAAAAGTTAATATGTCCCAGAGTAAATTCTAGATCCTTCCCTGATGCCTCCAAAGCAGACACCCCCCCCCAAATACCCCCCTCCAAAAAACATTGCTCTCCTACAGTCTTCTCCATCTCCATAAATAGAAATCACATTCTTCTGAGTGTCTGGGCCAAGAACCTTGGAATTATTTTTGAGTCCTTTCTTCTGTGTCAACAAATCTTATCAGCTCTGCTTTCAGAATATTCCTAATTCAGCTGCTTCACACCTCCTCTTACAATATCATTCTGGTGTAGGTTTGTGTAGCATTCCTCACTCCTTTGTTTCTGTCTGTGCTCCCCTGTAGTCTTTCCGCACAGCAGCCTGAACGGTTATTTTAAACTGTAAGAATGGGCATGTCGCTATGCTTATCAAAGCCTTCCAGTAGCTTCTCACCTTAATACAGAACCTGAAGCCCTTCCTTTCTATGTCTAGTACAGTCTTATTGTGACATAGCCTGTCACCCCCAACACAGACTGTGTGTTTTCCTCCTCGCTTTCCTCGAGCCCTCCATGCACTCTCTCAGCAGCTTTTGCTGCTCCTGCTGCCTGCATGTTTCTCTCTAAGATAACATATGAGTCTTCCACACATCATTTAGATCCCTGATCAGATGTTACCTGATCTATCTAAGCTAATTAGCACTACTTTTGAGCTCATAAACCTCTTAATAAACCTAGAATTTTACTGGGAATTGATGTCAGGTTTACTGTGCTTTATAGTCCTATAGAAGTCACCTCCTTATGTAAACCAGAACTATGTTTATCAGTGTGCCTAGTTCACAGCATATCTCAAAATATAGTGGAAATCTATGACTTGTGACTACAAGTTTTAATATCTGTGACTGCAGTTTATTCAGATCTGAGATTTATACTCATTCATGCAGGTGGTATACTCTTATTTAGGTCAACTGCTGTTCATTAAGATCAAACATCTCCAAATTGGTGCACCCTTCCCTAACCTACTTCTGCTGACCTCACCTCCTCTCAAAGCTCTCACTGTAAAATTGATTGCCACCGAGTTCATAACACTATTGCCTGTTTATTTACTTTTGTTTCATCACTGCCTAGTAACCAGTAATTGTTTTCCAATTCAAGAAACAGTTATGAGGACCTAAATACTAATTTGACATGGTCTCTACCCTTTAGTCGCTTTCCGTTTCTCTATACGTGAATATCCTCTTTAATTGGAGAAGTATCGGGCAAAGAATTATGTATGGCTTAGGATCCCTTAAGTCTTCAGTGCTTGTCTATAGTGGGTACATACCTAAATTATTTTGAATGAATAAGTAGATGGATGGATGGATGGATGGATGGATGATGGATGGATGGATGGAGGACTAAAAGAATTCCTTCTTTCTCTCCTACCCTGTCCAGCATGTGCATTATTCTTAGTAGTGGGGATGGAAGCAACATGGAATGTTAGTTACTTTCACCCATTATTATTGTATCATCTCCTCCAAAGAGTGTATTGCTTCAGAGCTTGCTTCTTTCTGGTCTTAACAAAATGGAGTCTTTCTGTTTGTTTTCCTTAGCCTTGAGCTTTGTTTATATTACTGTATAAATTCATACCAGTCTTTTATATTAATCATTGATTATGTGCCCTTTGTAAAATATGTGGTCATCATAGATTCTTACATTTCTTTGGATATTTCCTCATTTCAATAACTAATGTTTGCATAGAGTTTTGGGTTTTGTGGGGTTTGTTGTTTTTTTTGAGAATCTTTCTACACTCTTGAACTATCCTTCCCCATGAAATTACTTTTCTCTGACCATTTTGAAAACATAAGGGTATTTTTTACTGCATTTTCCACCTTAACTATCATACTGTAAGGTGATAGTTTTTGGAAGGTTTCCACTACTTCTGTTTTACATATTTTCTTTTGTGGAAAGAATTAGAGTTAAACTGACGGTGTTTATTATTTTTTCTACTTCTTTAATGAAAGTGTTTTTAATGTTAGGGTAAGATTTCTATGTTTTATAAAATATACTACACTTTTTTTGATAATGACTGGCTACTCCATGAGTATATAAGAGATACCTTTGCATTATCTGAAATTAGAATCAAGTTTGTAGCATCTCTTTATGAGCTTTTATATACATGTAAGCAAGCAAAAGCAATGCTGCAGGACACATGACAGTTTGTGAAGTAGCGAGTTTGAGCACGCCTCCCTTGGTTGGGCAGATTGTGGAGCACTGACATGTCACTAGCAGAAAATATTTGAGTGTGATGCCTTTTTAAATAAGTTCCAACAGATTGTTGGGGGAGGTTGGATAGTTCCCTCATTCTGAACTGTAGTGCTTATAAATATGGATACTGAAATAGCTATTCCATTTTCATTTTTCCCCCTTTTGTACATTTTAATATTTCTTCCTAGATTTTTTTCTAGATCACCAGTTTATTGTAAAAGGATAGGATAAAGGATACTGATTACTATTCAGATGGGCGAGGAGGAGGTACCTAGGGCAAGGTATGTGGGTGGGAGCAGGGAGCATCCGTGTTCTCTGAACACACCCCTCTCCCCACATTCCCATATGTTCTCCAGAGCCCTTTGGGGGTTTTTAGGAGGCTTCATTACATAGGCATGATTGATTAATTATTAGTCATTGGTGATGGATTGATATTCCATCCCCACTCCCCTCCCCAGAGGTTGGGGACTGGGAATGAATGTTCCAATCATCTGATCACATGGTTAGCTCCCGTGGCACCAGCCCCCATCTAGGTACTTCCCCTAACCTCAGACTTTATTCTAAGAGAAGCCTTTTTAATCTAATACTAGGAAACTGATAAGTGACATTTTTAAAGGTTTTCTTCCTGTTACTTTTAAGTTACTTTTAAGGAAAGATGATAGTCAGGAATCTCTCATGTGTCAGCCTGTTATTGTGCTCCAGTGTCACCCCAAAATGCTCACTTACCTGATCCACTGTAAAAGGCTGACAGGGGATCCCTGTTGTGCTTTCTGTCCCAGAATGGTGATCTTCAGAGGCAGTAATTGTGGATGCTACCTTCTATATATTCTCGTGTGCATTTTATTCTGGTAGGCTCACCTACTCGGTACTGAGCTCAGACCTAGCACTTGGCCTTTGTCCCCCATACTTGGAAATATACCTATTCGATTCTAAGACCTACTTCACATACTTCTATGATCTTCACTTTTCCCTGTTACCTCTTACATTCTGAAATTCTGTTATACTTAAATTTTACAGTTTAGCACTTCAAAGTATAATGTTTATATTTTAAGCAGATAGAAGCACCATGAAGGCAAAACTGTCTTAATCATGCAAGCAAATATTTAGTCTACCCTCCCTGTGGCATTTTGTAAAGCCTGCCTCTTCTGCGGCATTGTGACACATGTAACAGATACTGAGTGGATATTTATTGACTCTTGGAGCAATCTCCGAATTTGTGGTTCTTAAAAGTTAGGGTTAAAGGCTAGGGGACACTCACGTTATCTGGAAGTCCAAAGGGAGTTTGGTAGAATATTAGATGGGTTTTCTATATTAAACTGTTTGTATTTTCTTCTTTATCAGAAACAATCACTTAGGCCATGATTAAATTCTGAATATGACGGTTAACATGATGCACTTAAATTTAAGACAGTAGTTTAAAATATTACACGAAAGAAACAGTCAAGTTCTATTAGTTTGGCTGCAAGGAAGAGTGAAGCCCTCTTAAGAAAAGGTTATTCTTATGCATTAAAATAACAGTTTTCAGAAAATAAGTTTTGGTTTCTCTAAAAGATGTGACCTCACTAAAACTATTAAAAGTTATCAAACTGACTTTCTACAGTTAGAATGCATTAGAAGTGTGTTCTTATAACTTAAAACTTAGTAAAACCAAAATTATCTGCTGTCTAAGAAAAGAAATCCATGCAGGCATAGCATTGCTGTCCAATATATCATAGACTTTGTTACTAATGAGATTCCAGCAGATTCGTTAATACTGGAGGCCTTGGAGAGTTAATATCAAGGCACAGTTTCTAGTCTGAAAAACAACCCCCCTCCCCCCCCCCAAAAAAAAAAAAAAATAATAACACGTACTTTTTCGCCCTAGCCGGTTAGGCTCAGTGGTCAGAGAGCCGACCTGCAGGCTGAAGGGTCCTGAGCTCTGTTCCGTCCAAGGGCACGTACCTCAGTCGCAGGCTCTACCCCTGGCCCTGGTCCAGGCTCATGCAGGAGGCCACCAATCGATTTGTATCTCACGTCAATGTCTGTCTGTCTCTCTCCCGCCCCCCCCCCTTTCTGAAAAGCAGTGAGGGGAAAATATCCTTGGTGAGAATTAAAAAACAAAAGAAAAAAACCGTACATTTTAAATTCTTTTAAACGGGCTGCAGATTTTCATTCAGAATCAGTGTCTACAGATTTAAAAATTTAGATTAAAGCCTGCTAGGCATGAAAATTAACCTTTTGAAACTATGAACAACTTAGCACTTTCTGGAATACTCATATAAAGAGTACTGCTTTACGCAGAAGGCTCTTTGGAAATACTGTAGCTGTTTGGGAATACTTGTTGCTTTGGAGAGATGTGTAAAATATTCTTTGGCACCAAATAATTAAAATTGCAACCATTTTTTAACAAGTGCTATTTGTGGACGCAGGTAATTTGTTGATTCATTTTCCACTTTAATTTTGGAATAGAGAGTATTATTAGGATCCTGGGGGATCAGTTAAGGTGAGTAAATCTTTATTATAAAACCAGTGGAGTAGAATTGTTTGTGTCCTTCCTACACATTCTATTAACAGAACTTTTCATCTGTGTCAACCTGTTTTGTAAATAAGTTTTCCTACCATAAGGAAGTTAAGAAAGGTAACATTTTGGGGATCATAACTTTTTTAACATATTAGAACTTAGAAGATAAATAAATTGGAGGTATAAGTGAGCACTCAGAGTTGTAAATGACACCTGGATTTGAGTAATGTCCAAGGCTCGAGTGGTTGAGAGCTATAATCTGCATTTATATTCATTTTCTTATCATCAGTTATAGAAGTTTTATTGCAAATGCATTTTTTAAAATTATGGTGTACTAACTTTATTAATTAAAATCCTCTTGATGAAAACTTATTTTATCTTAGAAAATGGCCTTAGGCATTTTCCTTTAATTTATTGATTTAGAACAAAGTGTTTGAAAAAGCATATGAAAAGCTTTGGGATAATTGCAATGCACATGGTATCCAGCTTACCAGTGATATTTTTCCTTTTTTGTAGTTTTAAAGCAGAGTGTTTAAAACTCTTTCTAGAATGGAATTTTACTTCAGTAATAAGCAGTACCCTATCCAAAGGGTTCTCAGTGTCAGTTTTCAATTTGTAATTAGATGCTTCACTGTGGTGTAAAGTTTTAAGATATTTTATTTAGGAAAATAGATCATGGAACTCCATATGATGGTATAAATTTCCCAAGGCTTAGATGTTTTAAATTGGAATGCAAACTGCATTGAAATTTATAGTAAATTATATCTGCTTTCAAAGTGGGGGAGTCAGTGGAAAGGTGGTGGGATGGGGGCTGATGGAATGTGTTTGGGACTCCATGGTGGGAGGTGTGGGTGAAAGCAGCTCTTTAAACATAAATAGGAAGGCAATTTTAACCAAAACAATTAGGTTACATGGTTCTTCCTCACTGTTTGTGTTTGTTACAGGCAAAGGGGAAGATAGTGATGTTCTAAGTATAAATGCAGATGCTTATGACAGTGACATAGAAGGCCCGTGCCCCGAAGAAGCAGCTGCTCCCGAGGTCGCCGAAAGCACAGTCCAAGGTGAAGCTGGTCAGATAGATGACCTGGAGAAAGACATTGAGAAAAGTGTGAATGAGATTCTGGGACTGGCAGAGTCTAGCCCGAAGGAACCCAAAGCAGCTACCCTAACTGTCCCTCCACCAGAAGATGTTCAGCCTTCTGCACAGCAGCTGGAGCTTCTAGAACTCGAGATGAGGGCCAGAGCCATTAAAGCCCTCATGAAAGCTGGCGATATAAAAAAGCCAGCCTAGTTATTTAACGTGAACCTGAATTTTAGGTGTGTGTGAACAAAGCCACGTCATATAATTTTGTATCTGAAATTTATTTTGGGTCTTACATGGTATTTCTCATGTAACTCTTATTAGATAAACTCATTTTAGGCCTAAAATACCTATGGCTTTTTTTGTTGATGTTACTTTTATATTATATATGTGTTATTGTTCTATGAGTTCATGGCAAATATTGTTAGATAATTGGATACTTTGTTAGAGGAGTATTTTAGCTTGTCTGCAGATTAATATCTGGAGAGTCATTAGCAAAGAGTCATGGTAATTTTTTTCCTTATTTTTAAATGTTTTGGCATCAAACCTAAAAGCTTAAGAAAAATTCACCAAGCATGTTGCTCTTAAGGCCACCTATATTTTGCAATGAAATATTAAGTTAGTGCTTATAGACTTGTTAACAATTTAAGAAATTTCGTTATGCTTTTATGCACCTTGAAAATACATACCTTCTATGGTTGTGGATTTAACAATGTGGAGTAATTGCCCAACTTTAGTTCCAGCAGACAAGCCATTCTAACCGGTATTTGATATTATTGGACACTTTGTTCAAGTGTTTTTCTTCACTAAAAAGGGAACACATTTTCATTTCCATTCCAAGCTATCGGGAAGAGGAGAATATTTTATCGGACAGGTTTTCATCTGTTGTTTTTGCTTGAAGATCTGATGTGTTATAATTCCATGAATTAAAAATAATAAAGACTATCATTCTGAATTTGAAGACTTTTGATACATTTCCAAAAGCAAAATTAATTTCAGGAGGCTTTGATATGTCGATGTTATAATGAATCTAATTTTGTATCGTTTTTGTAAATAACTAACATCTTGCCACAGTTATGGATGCATTTTGCCCCATCACTAATTAAAGTTGTTTGATACCAAAATACATTTAGGTAGAGACTCTTAACTTAAAATAAATTGTTTTTTTCTAAAATATAAATCTGGAACTGTTGCTTTTATATTTGTTCACAATTATATTTTATTTATAAGTCATACTTTACTAATGTTCTATGAGGATTTTCCTCAGACACAAAACTTGCAGGGATTGTGTTTTAGTAGGTGTCTTAATTATATGTCCATTTTAGAAGGTACATTATGGAAATGGAGAGTACTTATTAAACATTGGAGTTCCAGTTACAGATTCTGTTTGTTGTTCTTGAACATGCCTTTAAATAACCTTGTCATTGCTTTTCCTCCCTGAATCTTTCTAATGAAGCAGAGGCCTGTATCATTTGAAAAGCTGCTCTTAGGCTGGTAATCGTGAATGTGATCTGAATAGCGAGTTCTCATAGTTAACTCTTCGAGATAAAAAAGCATTGATTATGGTAAAACTTTCCTATTTCAATTCAAACTAAAAGTTAAAATAATAAAGCCCTGCAGAATAAACTGTAATGCTGCTTACTAATTATAAAATGCAGTAGATGACATTCGTGTGATGAAACACACAGGAGCAGGAAAAGGTCCGAGTGCTCTCAGCTGATTGAAGGCCCCGCCTTCACGGAGCCTTGTGGCTGCTGTGCTCAGTGCACAGGGTGGCTTAGAGGACATTTAGCTAGAGCTGGGCTGTGTGAGGTGAAATGAGCTGAACAAATTAGGGGCTGCTTAGAGTCCTCCTTGGGAGATCAACTTTTCCTTTTAATCTTTTTTTTTTTCTTTATTAATGTTGAAAGACATGAGAGCTTTTTGAAAACGAATGGCTTTAGAGAATAGGGAAGTTTGTTTTAGACATGCCTAAGTAATGAGAAAATAACATATATTGATCCGATGCTGTTATTTAAATCGTCAGCTCGCAGGTATTTATTGATTACCTTTGAGGTGTTTAGTCTTGTTCAGAATCTTAAACTCAAGGATGTTACAGTATAGATTTAAGTGCGGAATAGACCAACTAGAAAAGATACGGGTGCTGCTTCCATTTATGCCTAATTCCTCCTCCCTTTCGCCAAGGTAAGGAAAATTTCTGGGCAATGTTCAATTAATAATTAAAAGAGAAAAAAATTGGCAGCCTAATTTTTCACTTAAAGCAATCCTGATATTTGGGAATTTTACCAAAATCTTGAATGATGGATGGCAACTGGAAATAATGGGTCCTCTGCTTTAGACCTTGACCCATTTTTGATGTTCCTACTAATTTACATGCTTAGATATGTCTTTAAAACTTATTACCAGGTTACCTGGGTAACATACTAGTTATGAAAAAGGCACCTAAATTCCCCAAATCCTTTTGTTAAATGCCATCAATTCCTTAAAACTCAGACAATATATATTGTTACCAAAACCTACTTTAAACAAATTGTTAGACCCGAGGGCATGATTAGATATCTGAGTAAGGGTATTCGGGATCGTTTGGACAGTAATACAATTTGAAAAAATACATGGTGGGGCAAATGTAGGTTTTCAGTTGTTTGTATGGAAAATAATTCAATAATTAATAAATAATACAAGAATAAATTCTTTTGCATACCCACAACTGTAAAGCTATTTTGTCCCACCCTTATGTACTTTTTAATGCCATTTTTGAGGGAGTTAAAGCAGGAGTGAACCCATAACTTGGGCCAAACATAGCTGGCAGACTAACAGTTGTAAAAATTCTCAGTTCTGTTCCATCATAACAAGTAGGAAAAGAGAGTTCAGTTATACTTTTCCTTTATT
This sequence comes from Miniopterus schreibersii, assembly GCF_964146895.1. Lineage (NCBI taxonomy): Eukaryota > Metazoa > Chordata > Mammalia > Chiroptera > Miniopteridae > Miniopterus > Miniopterus schreibersii. The sequence goes on along the minus strand of NC_138111.1, from coordinate 60,546,963 downwards.
GTCTCTGTTTAATTCTTAAAAAGTAAAAGACCAATATGGTTTAACTTAAAAATGCAGATATTTTTACATTTTCTTTATCTTCAAGCAGACTTCGTTTTTACAACAAAAAATGCTAATGAATATATCAGTAGTAACTCAAATACATATCCTTGATATTTAATTATTATTTTGAAAAGCATTGTGATGCAATGAAAAGAGTGAGAGTTAAGAGCGGGAAGTTCTGATTCTGTCCAAACCAGCTGTGTACCCTTGGACAAGTAACTATAAAGTGAGGGAAATAAGTTGTTAACCAATATATAAGATTTCTTTCTGCTATAATATTTTGTGGTTCTAGTACCTAGTACTGTAAAAATTTGGGAAATTTAGGGAACTCTTTTGAATTCAAGTACTTCTTACCACTTCCCCCTCGCCCCCATTCTAAATGAAGCAATCCGATTGCCTGACCTCTCTCTGCCCCATAGTGGTGCTGGATCTGAACAAGAATCGTGTGTGTGTGTGTGTGTGTGTGTGTGTGTGTGTGCGCGCGCGCGCGCGCGCGCCTATCACAGTCTATTGTCAGGATTACTTGGTAGGGATACTGTCTAGAATTACTCACTTTGGCCCATAAGCTTAGGTTATCTTTATTATTTTATTTATTCCAAAATAATATGAAAATAATGTTAAGTCAAAAAAGGGTTTTTCCCCAAGACTTATAATGAAAAATAGCACTCTTTCCCTATTCTTTTTACACTAGCTTTTGCTACTGAGAAGTAACCACTTTCAAATCATTTAGCCATTTTTTCCATTATGTCTGTATTTTTAAGTAACATGATTATTATCTATTTCTGGATAGTTTTACATCTTATCTATTGATCTGTTTTGGAATATGAAGGTTAAACTCTATTTCTTCTACCTTCCCCCTAAACACATACCTTCCTCCCTCATCCTTCGAATACACTGCCCTTTTTGGTGAAGTTAGCATTGAATACTTATACTGTTCTTGACACCATTGTCATTTAACTGGAAAGGAGCAAAGGGAAGGCCAAGTACTATAGGCATGTCATTTGTGCAGCTTTGCCAGGAAGCCCCCTGTCTGTCTCCCCCTGGGGGAAGGGATTTGGTAGGGATTAGACGCACGCCCGTCGAGCCTGTGCGAAATAGGGAAGGTGCTTGCTTGCCAGTCACACCTGGGAGCAAGGCGTTGGCCAGAGCAGGCTTGGCCACTGCAAGCCTGGGAAGATCTGAGATCCTTAATCTCCTAAACAAAGGAGTTCGCTCTGTTGGCCCAAGCTCCTGCTTTCCGAGCCCTCACGCTCCTGCTCTGCTGCATTTGCCAACATGGCCCACAGCCATGTGGACCCACACACAGTGGACTGATGGACTGCAACTAGCCTGATGCTGAACCGGACCCAATTCCAACGCGGAACAGAAGCTCTGGATGCTGGCTCCGCTTCTAGCTCTGCTGAATCCCCAGCTGCACACCTTCCAGGACTGGATTAAGGGAAATGGGACTTTGGAAACCCAAGGATGAAATTCCACACAAATAAAAGTCACTCATCCTCCCGTGGGATTCTCAGAAAATTCTTTTTCTTGAGATATTTTAAGGGCCCCAACCCCAGTACCCAGTGCGGAAGGGGATCCACCACTCTCACTGATAACATTCACAACTGGGCTGTGTGGTATCTGTAATTCCTTTTTTGGTCCAGTTTTTTGTTTTAAAATTTTTGGAATTAATAATACACATTTTTCATTTGCTTAGTGTTCTCTGTAGTAGACATTAACTTATACCCTATCTTCCAGAAGTGTAAATCTCCTCTTAGTAGGATGAAAAACGTCATATAATCTATCTTTTTTTTCTTTAAAGACACTCTTGGAGCTCTGTCTTCCTTGCCGATCTGGATCGGTTGCCCTTCACCTCTCTCAGTTGGATATCCCATTTCCTGAGTCCTCTGTCTTGCTCTAGTTTATTCCCTGGTTTTGGTGGCATACCTCTTCCCCCAGCTTCCTTTGAGAGCATGCATGCACTGCACATTGTTTGAATTCCTTGGTGTGACTCAGCAGGCTCAGCTCTAGCCATATACTCCATGGAAACATTGTGTTAGTGTTGCCATCTAGGCTGGAAATCACTGTCCTGAATTTTACAGCATCGCACCAGTGCCTTCCAACTGTCACTGAATCTGTTGAGAAGTCATCTGTCATTTTGATTCTATTTACTTATATGTGTCCTATTTGTTTCCTTTTGGAGGCTGTTAGGAGCTTATCATTATTCCTGGTATTCTGAAAATTATTGATGATGTGTCAGAGGATTTTTTTTTAAGATACTACTCCTGGTCCCATTTTTTTCTCTCATACCCTGGCCATGAAACCCCTTCCAGGCAAGTGCTGGGGGGCCTACACTGGAAATGATCAGATTCCCCTTTTCCCCAGGCTCCATCCTGGAGAAAATCGGAAACTGTTGGATGAATCTGTTCTTCATTGAATTAATCACTGGTGGACTCTTTCAGGGGGGAAATTTATGCCATTAATCTGGGAAGTTTTTAAATATTGCTTCTTGGATAAGTTCCCTTCCCTCTACTTTTTTTCTAATCTCTATTTCTGGAACTCCTTTTATGAAGAAATTGGTATGTAGGCCTGATTTTTTATTTCTTTTTTTTTGAACTTTTTACAAGCCTTTATTTGAGCCCAAATGACAATAATTTGCAGGAAGCAAGATCTCAAATGTTCCCTATTTCTTATTTCTTATCTCTATTTTCCATCTTTTCCTTCAACTTTCTTGTACATATTCTCAATATTCTCTTCCAGTGATTTAAAACAAAAAAAATGTTTTTATTGATTCAGAGAGGGGAAGGTTGAGGGAGAGAGGGATAGAAACATAAATGATAAGAGAGAATCATCCATCAGCTGCCTCTTGCATGCCCCCTACTGGGGATCGAGCCCACAACCCCGGCATGTGCTCTGATCGGGAATCGAACCGTGACCTGGTTCATGGGTCAGCACTCAACCACTGAACCACACTGGCTGGGCTCTTCAAATGATTTTTTTAGAATTTTTTCCTATCATATTTTTATTTAAAAATTTGTTTTTCTATTCTCTGAATATCCTCTTTTAAAAACAGCATTATGTTCTTGTGTCTGTAGGGCAATGGTTCTGTCCTGCGTCCTGGTCACCTTGCACGTACCGTTAGGCTGTACAGGCTTGATCTCTGACTAGCCTTAGCCTTGGAGCAGCACCCAGTGATCCTCCCAGGAGCAGGGCCAGAGCGGCAGTCTTGTGAGGACCCATCACAACATTTTCTCGCCTGCCTTTTTCCACTGAATGAGAATCCCTGTCTTGCAGAAGGATGTCTTGAGGCAGTTTTCCCATCTGCCTCTGGTTCCTTTGAGATCTGAGACTTTCAAGTCTTGCCCAACTTAGGCACAGCTGCAGGCTATAAATTGCTTAGCTGCATTAGTTCCTTAGCAACAGGGTGTCCCATCAAACCTCTTCCATCTTTTACTTTGTTGTTACCCTGCACGAGGGCCTTGGGGACTTGGCACCTTTGACTACTCTTCTTTTCACGGTCTATGCAAGCAGTAAACTGCCTGAATCTAGAAAGAGTTCATTGTCTTTCTTTACCAGCTAGACCTGCCAGGCCTAGCTCGGCCCTGGCCCTGGCCTTGTGCTTGACAGTTTCATGGATGTAACATTTTACCTCTCTGAGGTTAATTTTAGTGGCTGTTTTTTAAGTTTTCTTCTATACTTTTTTGCCTTCTATTTCCTTAGAATTAATTTTTCTTTCTTGTTTTGCTCTCAATCTGATGTTTCTCAAATTCCCTTAAGTCTATGGTGATATTTGGCTGTTTTCATACATAAGTAAGAGTGAGGCATTGAAAAGCGGATTGGAAGCTCTCTTTACGGATGAGGCTCATTAATTGGTGGAATTCACTTTTCTCTTGGGGTGGCTGCAGATATCCATGGTTCATCCTGAAGGCTTTTTACTGACCCCCCCCATGTTTCCATAGACTGACCTTCCCCTTAACTGCACTTGGCCTGCTGGAGTGTAGAACCGCATGCTTCAGCTTCGCCCGTGTCACCTGCGGAGCTGGTGAGTGAAGACACCCCTTTCATGTGTCACCCACGTGCTCTGTCTTTGGAGGAACGTGGGGTTTTCATTACTGAGCCTCACTTGGGTTTGTGTTTAGAATCAAGTCGCTTCTTAGTTTCTTATCGGCCTTGGGTTGCAACCTTCTTCATCTACTAGGTCAGTCCCCCTCATTTACTTGTGTTTCAACATCCAAAATTTCCTTAGCCAATCAGTCTTCTCTAAGTGGGTTAGTCCTTTCAGGCTCTTCACTGGTCATTTTCATGGGCTTTCACGAGGGAACAGTGACAAGTGGGCAATTTCGTATTCTTTGTTTAAGCAGAAGCTACTTGATTTTTTAACCTGTTTTTGCTTTGTCAATCTTAAAGATTTTTTTCTTTCTAACTCCAGGTTTAATGTAGAATCTTGGTAAGTGGAAAGGAGTGAGGAAGATGCACATGGCAGCAGATTAGAATCTGCGGTCCGGGAGGCAGGCGGTGACACTGCTTATGCAGGTGGCCCTGTGCTTTTCTTCCTTCTTTGACGCCGGTAATTTTTCCTAGAATACGTGTTGGTGTTAGTTCCTCAGTGCTTTTATATTCTCAGATGTGTGGCGTGCTCTTTCATTAAGCAATTGCACCTGCATTTTAATTTCAAGGACACTTTCTTGATTTATTATTGCCTTGTTTGTGTTTTTCCCTGGCTCTGGGTTTTTTCTGGATTTCTTGTTATTTGCATCGAACTTGCCTGTCTTCAGCAGACGTCGCTTTCTTGTGAATCTTTTTTAGTCTCGTTTCGAGTTTAAAATTTTTCACTTTTTACCTGTTTCTCTAAAGGTCTTCTCTGCTGTGTTTATCCACTCCGGTGTTCCTTCTGGTTTAGTCTCCACTTCTGACAGGACCTTTGTCTTTCATTTCTGATTCTTCCCTGAATTATCTTCTATCTAATTCTAATTCATGCTCTTTTAGGATTTGTATCATTTCTTTATGATGTTAGTCCCATTTTAAAGTACAAGGTAGCAGTTTTGGTTTGTTCTGTGGATCTGTCTTTCTGCTCTTACGTTTGTCTGTCGAGATATGATTCTGCTTTTTATACTTTCTCTTTTTTATTTATAACAGCATTGCATAGGATTTGACCTTGATATTTTTGCTTCTCATTGTTATGTGAAGCTCGTTTTCCTGAACTTTTAGAAGGAACCTGGTTCAGTGTGGTCCTTCTACCTTCGTGCTCGCTTGTCTGTTTTCTTCTCTGCTGTTTGAATTATGGCGGCTGGCTTTCTGAGATGGACTCACTGCCCCCTCTTTACCTGGACTTCTCTTTCCACCCTGGCGATTTTCTCTGTCCTGCTCATTTTGATTTGGTAACCAGTTGATTCTTCTTTGGGGGGGACTCTGTCCTGGAGCAGAACCCTGGCAGGTCAGCTTCAGGGGTTCTTTGGGGCTACACTGATCTAGATCTTTTCAGACCTTCTTACACCTCGAATTCACCTGCTGTCATTAGAGGCAGAACCCCTCGCAGTTTCATTTGTCTCAAATGGGCTTACAGTCATTTCTACTTATTTTGGGTCTCCCCTATTATCAGGTCTATTAGATGCCCAACTGGCTTCCCTTTGGCTTCTCTCACAGAAATGTTGATATTATGAAGGTCTTATGACTTGGTGGTGGTTTGTTCTAACATGTTTATATTTGGGGGTTGTTGGGATACCTGTATTTTGTTTTATTTTAAGTGTTATGTTGTCCATGGATTTTGGGTTTTCTTTCTATTGCTCTGCCTGGTTTATGTAGGGAATTGGAGAGATTAAAGAAGCTTTTGCTACCACCACCTTCCCAGGATACTCATGTGTTTTCTTTTTAAAATATGTATTCAGTCTTTATTATATACAAATAATAACGCAGTATTGTATATCAAGGAGAACTAATTTATATGCAAATATCTTATTGAATTATTTACCAAGTGTAAGGACAGGAAAAAGGCCTCTTTTTCTTTACTGTAACCTTCCACAATTTATGAGAAGCACCTGGTAATTAAATCCCAAGATTGTTGGCTCCTCTGTTTAAACTGTGGGACAAGATAAGCTACTCTCAAGGCTACATTCTTACACCCCCCCCCCTTCCCTGCTGTTTTCACAACTCAGGGATAATTCCAATCAAGCAGTCTCTAATTAACATAAAGTTCCCTTCCCACCCCCACCCCACCCCTTCAAACAAGCCTCTTTTGAACTCCTCATAACTTTTGCTCTGAGCATGTTTTACAGGCCTGGGAAAAATACTGATAAGACACCTCCCTAGGACATCTGCTGGACCCCCTTCTGGAAAGCAAATAAACAGTAACTTTTCAAGACAGCCCCTGGTATCTGCTCAACTTCTCCGCAACCCAAACCCCTCACTTCCTTGTTGCCTAGTAACAGTACCTGCTTCAAAGAACAGGCCACCCTTTGTTTCCTGCCCTTGTATTGATTAGCAGTACATGGGCTCTTTCCTCTTGGGGAAAGTAAAATAAACTCCGTCTCTGCATCTATCTCTTCTCTCGGCTGTGAATTTTTTCACAGCCCGAATCACAGGCCAAAGCCCTAAGACAAAGTATTCTTTAAATTATTTTGTTGCCTGGCCAGCATGGCTCAGTGGTTGAGCATTGATCTATGATCCAGAAGATCACAGTTTGATTACTGGTCAGGCACATACCTAGGTTCTGGGTTTGATCCTGGGTTTGAGCATTAAAGAAGGCAACCAATCAATGTTTCTCTCTCACATCAATGTTTCTCCCTCTTTCTCCCTCTCCTCCTTTCTCTCTCTCAAAAATCAGTAGACATGTCCTAGGGTGAGAATACGAAAAAAAATTTTTAAAAAGATTCTATCTTTAGTGTGATATTTAAAATCACCACGTTAATGGAAATTTGGCATTATTTCATATCATGTTTATCAGTCTATTATAACGTGCTCACAAAATAAACAAAGAACCATACAAACAAACAAAACCTCTGCCTGAAATGGGATTCAGGAAGCGTCAGTACATACTACCAGTAAAGTTTTCACCTCTCTCCTTTAGCGAAAAAGAGAGCTCGATGTAGTCGGTAGCTGTAAAACAATCCTTTTGGTATTAAACACCTGTGTAACAGCTTATTTGTGGGATGTTTCAGTAAACATGGAAGAAGAGAATATAATATAAAAAACACTAAGATATTAAATTAAAATCTGATTATTAAGTCCTTTGGCTTGTTGATGGTTATATAAACCTTTGTGTTTATTTCTATGGCAAATCTGCAATATGAAAAAAGTGTTTTTTGTGTTTACCTTATTTATAGCCAAATTTAAATGTTAAAATATTGCATTTGTTGGGTCAAGTTTCATGTTTTATAGCTCTTGCCATTCGCATTAAAAATGTAAATGGAATACTTATCCATTCTGGAGCCTGCAGAAAGGTTTTTGCTGCACAGTTAATCATACTACTAATGTAGTCACAGGAGAAAGAACCAAAGACTGTGACTGGAAGGTCGGCAGGGATGGGAGACTGTGGAGGACAAGTAATCATCCCTGTTTGTGTTTCAAACACACACTCATACAATTGGCTATTCTCTTTTAAATGTACCTTAAGATATCATCTTTTTCCATCTAATCTGTGGACTATTTGTCAGAAGTTCATGTGAATTTTAACCTATAGGAAAAATCAGTCTTAAATAACTTAACTGTTTTCCATGTTGAGTAAATGAATCAATCCCTCCTGGTTATAGAACATGGTTATGCCAACATATGACAACTGTAAGAACTTGGTTTTCATATTTCCATTTATGTATTAATATTAACTGATACCTTTTAGAAAGCATGCTAGCCTTTAGTGAAGGATCGGCATTTTGTTGATAGTTTTTGAATCCCAAAATGAACCTTTATTAGGTGCATTGATTTGGAATTCAGGAATCTTTAAATTACAGTTCTTCCTCAAGTGTTTAAATGTTGTGAGTTGTCAATCTCTTTCTAAAATTAAATTATTGGGGTAACGTTGGTTAATAACATATAAATTTCAGGAGTGTAACTTTTTTAAATTTTTTAAAATATATCTTTATTGATTTCAGAGAGAGGAAAGGAGAGGGAGAGAGAGAGATAGAAACATCAGTGATGAGAGAGTCATTGATCGAGCCCGCAACCCGGGCATGTGCCCTGACCGGGAATCGAACCCCGATCGCCTGGATCCTAGGTCAACGCTCAGCCCCTGAGCCACGCCGGCCGGGCCAGGAGTGTAACTTTATGATACATCGGTATACTCCACTGTGTGCTCGCCACCCGTAGTCTAGTCTTTTTTTTGGTCACCATATATTTGACTCCCTTTATTCTCCCCCTCCCCCCTCCCCTTTGGTCACCACTATTCTGCTGTCTGTATCTATGAATTTGTTTATTTGTTTGTTCATTTGTTAATTTTGTTCTATATCCTACATATGAGTGAAAGCCTAGGGTTCTTGTCCATTTCTGTCTGACTTATTTCACTTATCCTGATACTCTAAAGATCCATCCATGTTGTCTCAAATGGCAATATTTCATCGTTTTTTATGGCTGAGTAGTGTTCTATTGTGTGTGTGTGTGTGTGTGTGTGTGTGTGTGTGTGTACCACATCTTTATCCAGTCATCTTTAGAAGGACACTTAGTTTGTTTCTATGTCTTGGCTATTGTGAATAACGAATGCTGCAATGAACATGGGACTGCTGTACATATGTCTTTTGAATAAGTGTTTTCAAAATTTGGGGTAGATACCCAGAAGAGGGATGGCTGGGCCATACGCTATCTCTGTTAATTTTTGAGGAGCCTCCATGCTGTTTTCCATAGCGGCTGTACCTGTTTACATTGCACCAGCAATGTGCAAGGGTTCCCCTTTTTCCACTTCTCCAAGACTTGTCATTTTTTATCTTATTGATAAAAGCCATTCTAACAAGTGTGAGGTGCTATCTCACTGAGGTTTGGATTTGCATGTTCCTCATAACTAGCGATGCTGAGCATCTTCTCATGTATCTATTGGCCGTCTGTGTCTACTTGGAAAAGTGTCTATTCAGGTCCTCTGCCCATTTATGGATCAGGTTTTTGTTTCGTTGCTGTGTTGCAGGAATTCTTTATATATTTTGGATATTAGCTCCTTATTGGAGTATCATTTACAAATATCTTCTTCCAGTCAGTTGGTTGCCTTTTTGTTTTGTTGATGGTGTCTTTTGCTGTGCAGGAGCTTTTTAGTTCGATGTAGCCCCATTCATTTAGTTTTGCTTTTATTTCCCTTCCCTTTGGGGTCAAGTTTACAAAATCCTCTCTGAGAGCAAGGTCCGTAAGTTTAGTGCCTGTGTTTTCTTTTATATATTTCTATTGTATCAGGTCTTATATTCAAGTCTTTAATCCATTTTGAGTTAATTTTAGTGAATGGTGTCAGCCGCCTAGTTTCATTCTTTTGCATGTTGCTTTCTTGTTTTTCCAGCATCATTTATTGAGGAGTCCTTTCTCCACTGTATGTTTTTGGCTCCTTTGTCAAAAATTAGTTGTCCATACATGCGTGGGTTTATTTCTGGGCTGTCAATTCTGTTCCATTCATCTGTGTGTCCGTTTTTCTATTAGTAACATAGTTTTGATTATTACAGCTTTGTGGTATAGTTTGAAATCAGGGAGTGTGAAGCCTCTGGCTTTGGTTTCGGTTTTAGGTTTGTTTGTTTCTTTCTTTCCCTCAGCATTGCTTCGACTTCAGGATCTTTTGTGGTTCCATACAAATCTGAGGATTATTTTTTTGTCCTATTTCTTTGAAAAATGCCATTGGGATTTTGATGGAGATTGTATGAAATCTGTATATTGCTTTAGGTAATAGAGCCATTTTAAAAATGTTAATTCTTCTAATCCATGGGCTTACATAATATCTTTCCGCTTCTTTGTGTCTTCAGTTGTTTTCAACAGTGCCTTCTAGTTTTCAGTGTACAGGTCCTGCATTTCCTCTGTTAAGTTTAGTCCTAGGTATCTTATCCTTTTTGTTGCAACTGTAAATGTGACTCTTTTCTTTTCTGAAACTCATCGACTGCTTGCCTCCCACACTTACCCATCTGGGCAGGGGTCGAACCTGCAACCCACCTGTGTGCCCTTGACCGGGAATCGAACCCGAGACCCTTGGGTGCTCAGGCTGATGCTTTAGTCACTGAGCCACGCCGGCCAGGGCGCGACCAACCTTCTTAGTAAATCTTTTTGGTCTCCCTTTCTTCCGTTTTTTGTTCCACCTCACCATTAGCCCTCCTTTGCTCTTCTGCCATTTTCCTGTCCTGCACTTCCTTTCTTAACTGATCATTATTTGAAGATAAAAGTAACTTTGCTCTTTGTTCTATTCTCAACCTATACACTTAAAAAAATTTTTTAATGTAAAAAAATAAAAGCTTTGTTTCTCATAGTGAACCAGAGAAACAGAATTTCTGACTAGATGGGCTATTAAAGATCTAATTCAAAATACCAACAAATGGAATGTTTATTTACTGCATATGACTTTCAAAGGAATTTATTTTTGGATTAGTGTTTTCTTATTACAAGAAAAGATTAAAGTTTTGGTCATAGTACTTCCTTCCCTCATTCCCCATAATGACTTCATTGCATATATCACTCAAATGTGAATTCCCTTCCTCTTATCTTTCTCCCACAATTCAGTTTAAATGATCAAAAGTACAAGAACACTAGATGATTTCCAGGTTCAGAGGTTTTCTTTTAAAGCTGTGTTTCCTAATTCCCAGTTCCCTATTTCTCATTTGCAGTATTATAGGTTTACTGCACGTAACTTGGACAAAAGAGAAAAGTAGAGAGGAGAATCCCACTATCTAGATGTAAGTTGTAGCTCTCCTCCCTTGTTTTCTCATACTTACTATCTGTTGATAAATTAGCAGCGCACACACACACACACACACACGAGATACTTGGTGTTGGCAGGAGAATAGGGGCAGACAGGTAAAAAGCAATCCATCTGGAGGAAAGGCATTTGCACAAATATGAAAGCCATAGGTTGATATCTTTATGATCTAATATAATCAAGAAATTACAAAGTGTAACTTTTGGCTTTCGGCTCGGAGAAGGCTCAGGTGCAACTTTCTTCGGTCGTCTGGAATCCGGGTTCATCCGACACCAGCTGCCTCCCCCATGCACCGAAGTTCGACCCCAACGAGATGAAAGTCGTATACCTAAGGTGCACCGGCGGGGAAGTGGGTGCCCCACGTCTGCCCTGGCCCCCAAGATCGGCCCGCTGGGCCTGTCTTCACCAAAGCAACCGGTGATTGAAAGGGTCTGAGGATGACAGTGAAACCATTCAGAACAGACAGGCCCGGATTGAGGTAGTGCCTTCTGCCTCTGCCCTGAGCATCAAAGTCCTCGAAGAACCACCAAGAGACAGAAAGAAGCAAAAGAACATTAAGCACCATGGAAATACCACATTTGATGAGATTCTCAACATGGCCCGACAGATGCGGCACCGATCTTTAGCTAGAGAACCCTCTGGAACCATAAAAGAGATCCTAGGGACTGCCCAGTCTGTGGGCTGCAATGTTGATGGCCGTCACCCTCATGACATCATAGGTGACATCAACAGTGGTGCAGTGGAAGGCCCGGCTAGTTAAGAACTACAAAGGACAATGTTTCTATTAAAGATCATTTGACAACCAAAAAAAAAGAAATTACAGAGTGTCAGTATCTTAGATGTGTATGAAGTGGTTGCTGATTCTGGAAGCTCAGAGAATGTTGACGTGGTGGGAGAGAGCCCTGGGAGATGTGGGGGGAAGCACCCCCACCAGGGAGAGATGACAGCTCCAGCGAAAGACCATAGGTACGCGATCCTGGGCGACCGTCTGGGGCAGGGGCAAATCGTATGGCATCAGAAGTTTTGTTTGCTTTAAGTATGACACTGCAGTGTGATAATTGATGTTTCTCATGAAGAACAGCCTGCAAGTAGCAAGGCTCGCGCCCCGCTGTGTGCCAAAAAGTTTTGTTGTAAAATGTGTTTAAAAAGTTGTTTTGATATAAGAAGGCTAGGCAGCTTCTTTTCTTGATTTACTGAATAAATGAGGCACCATCTTCAGGCAGCTATTTGAAGATGTCTGTTACATGCACCTACATTTGATTTGAGTCCTAGTTGCAGTCCAACTCTTTGTTTGCTGGAAAATGTGTCGTTCACTGAAACAATAGAATAAATAAAATGAACCCATGTACTCTGTGGGTAGACGGCCACTTAATGTTATTTGAAGCATACGCTTTGTTTATCACTGAATGCTGAAATGAGCTCCGAACTGGTGGGCTGTGTTTGACATTTTAAAGGTGTAAACTCAGTGAGACACGTAATTAAGGATAGCGGGCTTTCATGCTTGCCAGGGGTAGGTGGCCCATTTACTTAACATACGTTGCCTAATATTACTCTCTTGACAGATTCTCCAAATATCTTTTTTTTTTTTCTTTTCATGGCAACATGGCAATACTTTTATATGAACAAGTGTTTTTTTTGATGGTTGATTGCAGTTAAATGGTGAGAATCTTGTGGTATGGTCAAAGCAAAATATATACTTTGTATGTAACAAATATGAATATAATAACTTATCTGAAATAGTTCAGTTACACTGCAGTGGAGAAATGGAACTTTATGTTCGCCATGAGTTCGCTGTCTCCGGCTTCCTCCCAATTCAGGGCACTGCTGCAGGGAGCACTTTTTTGAGGGCCTTGTTTTAAATTTTTGTGTTTGTATTACCCTGGAAGGAGAGCTCCCAGATTATATTTCCATGTCTAATCTCTGTAAACATTTACGTTTGACTTATCAAAGCAATAAAGAATCTTTCCTTTGTGGCAGAATGTTTAGTAAATAGCCCCTAAGTAACATAATAGAAACACAATAAACTTAAAATATTCTTTTAATGTTTTAAATTTGTACCTTTTTTTTAAAATTTAAGATGGGGGTAGGAAAGAAAGGAGAACTTCAGATTTTTATATTTAATTGAACTAACAGCATGTGCTGACAAGTAATAAATAAAGCAGTCCGAAGTGACTAAGTAAATTGGTTTCCACAAGCAATGATTCATTCATCTTCTGCCTTTTGTTGCCATCAGGCGAAGAGACAGCTTCTTTTGTCAGCTTATAAGGAAGAATTTGATAGTATAACACTCCTGTTTCTATTCCTGCAATAGAAGCCCATTATCTTCAGTAGTAACTGCATTTTAAAATATTTAAATACAATAATTAAGTCTCACTTGGTTGTTCATTTACCTAAAACTTTGTGAAGCTCAAATTGCTTATCGTTGTGGTGTTTTGGAATATTCTGGTAGGATCGTCCCCCCCTAATTTTTCCGTCTCTTAGCTAGGAGTTCTCGAACACTTATAAGGAACACATATTCTGCTGGCGCCTGGTGGTACATAAATGTCAATTAGGTTGAGTTGCTCAACGGTGTTGTCCAGATCTTCTATATTCTTCCTGATTTTCTGTCCATATTCTTTACTTATTGAGAGAAGGTATATAGTTTTCTACTGCTGCATAATAAATTACCAAAAACTGGGCTTAAGACAGCACACATGTATTATCTCACAGCTCCCATGAGACAGGAATCTGGGGATGGCTTAGCTGGTCCTTTCTCGGGGTCTCAGAGGGGTGTCGTCAACGTGTCCGCGGGGCTGTGGTCTCACCGGAGGCCGGGCAGCCTCTTCCAAGCTCAGATGGTTCTTGGCAAAATTCATTTCCTTGCAGCTGTGGAACTTAGGGTAGCCAGTTTTTTTCAAAGCCAACAGGACAGAGAGTCTCTGACTTCTTTCAGCTCTAATCTCCAGACTCGACCTGCTCAGGATAATTCTCTTAACTAACTCGAAATCAACTGACAAGTTATCTCACAGGTGTAAAATCCCTCACTTTTGCCATATAACATAATATAATCACAGGGATGACATGGCATGTAGACAAGTCTTGGCCAGGAATTATATAGGGCATGGATAGCAAGGCTGAGAATTTTTGGGGTGCTCTTAAAATTCTGACAACCACAGAGTATTAAAATCTCCAGCAATAATTGTGAATTATTTCTCCTTGTAATGCTGTCATTTTCACTTCAAGTATTTTGAAACTTGTTGTTAAGTGCATAGATGTTTAGGATTACTATATCTTCTTTAAAAATTGATCTCTTGCCCGGCCGGGTGTGGCTCAACAGTTGAGCGTCGACCTAGGATCCAGGCGATTGGGGTTCGATTCCTGGTCAGGGCACATGCCCGGGTTGGGGGCTCGATTGATGACTCTCTCATCATTGATGTTTCCATCTCTCTCTCTCCTTCTCCTTTCCTCTCTCTGAAATCACTAAAGATATATTAAAAAAAAAATTGATCTCTTTATCATAATGAAATAACATTATTTTCCCTAGTAATGCTCTCTGCTCTGAAGTCTTTCTTTTTCTGTTGGTAATATGACACTTCTGCTTTCTTATTTTCTTTTTCTTTTTTTTTTTTATCCTCACATGAGGATATGTTTTTCACTGATTCTAGAGAGAGAGGAAGGGAGAGGGAGAGGGCGAGAAGGAAACTTCGATGTGAGAGAGAAACATGGATCGGTTGCCTCCTGTACGTGCCCTGACCGGGGATGGGGCCCACAGCCTGGGTATGTGCCCCGACCAGGAATAGAGCCCGTCACCTTTCGGTGCCCTGGACGATGCTCTAACCAGCTGAGCCACACCAGCCAGGGCCACTTCTGCTTTCTTTTGATTAGTGTTAATATGGCATATCTTTTCCAATCCTTTAATCTATTTGTGTCTTTATGTTTAAATTATGTTTCTTGTAGGGCGGGTCTTCCTTTTCCATTCAGTTTTACAATGGAAAACTTTTATAAATAAACTTTTATTTATTTAAAAAATTTTCTTTACAGTGTATTTTTTATGCATATCTTTTGTGTACATAGCACGTCATTTGTAACACTCTCTCTCACCTTTTAGATACCTCCCACCATACATTTCTATCATTTCTTTTATTTTGACAGCTTTGTTGATATGTAATTCGCATACTTTAAAGTCCACTCTTTTAAAGTATATAGTACAGAGGTTTTTACAGAGTTGTACACCCATCAACACTATCCGAATCCAGAGCATCTTATCACCCCAAAGAGAAACTTCACACTCATTAGCAGCGACTCCCCATCCCACCTTCCCCAGCCCCTGGTTACTAATATGCTTCCTGTCTGTGAATTTGCCTGTTCTGGACATTTCATATAAATGGAATCATACAAAAGGTGGCTCTTTGTATCTGCTTCTTTGTTGTCAAGGTTCATCCACGTTGTAGCATATGTCAGTGCTTCCTTCTTTTTTGTGGCCAAATAATTTTCCACTGTATGGATACATCACATTTTGTTTTTCCATTCCTTGGTTGATTATTGGGTTATTTCCATTTTTTGGCTATTGTGCATAATGCTGCTATGAACATTCACATACGGGTTTTTCGTGTGGACCCACACTTTCATTTCTCTAGGAGTGGAGTTGCCAGGTCATGTGTTTAACTTTCTGATGAACTTACAGGCTTTCCCAAATCACTGTGCCATTTGGCGTTTCCACCAGCAGTGCGTCGGGGTTCCGGTTTCCTTGCCACCACTTGCTATTGTTTGTCTTTTTTTCTTTTCGTATTTTAAAGATGCCTCTTCGCTGCGTTCTCATTTGCTTGTTTCCAGTGAGAAATCTCCTGTCGTCATTATTTCTCAGTACGTAACATGTCTTTGTCTGGCTGCTTTTACAGTTTTCTGTCTTACTGGCTTTGAACAATTTGATTAGAATGTGACTTTGTCTAGTTTTCTTTTTGTCTTTTGTGGGGGGCCGTTCACTGGCATCTTGGATCTGTGAGTTTATCGTTTTTATCAAATCTGGGAAATTTTCAGTCATCATTTCTTCATATCTTTATTATTGCCCCGTTTTTCCTTTGGAGACTCCCATTACACATGTACTATATAATGTACTTCAAGTTTTTACTGAAGCTCACTAATGCTCTGTTCATTTTTTAAAATTCTCTTTTCTCTCTTTTCAAATTCACCAGTCTTTTATTCTGCAATATTTAACTTGCTGTTAACACCATATAATACATTTTTCATATTAAACATTCAATTTTCAACTTAAGAAGTTGAATTTGTATGTTTTTTATATCTCCCATGTCTTTGTTTAACATTTTGAACATATAAAAATAGTTATAATAACTTTTTGTGGATAGTGCAGCTTATCTACTTTTTTATTTTATTTTTATTTTTCAATCACAGTTTACACTCAACATTATTTTATGTTAGTTTCAGGTGTACAGCATAGTGATTAGACAATCATGCACTTTACAAAGTGCTCCCCCACTGTTTCTAGTACCCAGCTTGCACCATACATAGTTATATAAGAACTTTTAAAAAGTCCTTTTCTGCTTGTTCTGTGTCAGTTGTGGGTTAGTTTCAATTCATGAATTTTTCTGCTAATGGTGGCTCATATTTTGCAGTTTCTTTATAGGGCTGGCAAGTTTTGATTGAATGCCAGATGTTGTGAGTTTTACTTTATTGGGTGCTGGATATATATAGAGTTAAGCCTCACCCAAGGATTTTTTTTCCATTAATTTAAGAGAGAGTGGAAGGGGAGAGGGAGGGAGAGAGAGAAAGAGAGAGAGGGAGACACTGATGTGAGAGAGACACATTGACTGGTTGCCTCCGGCCCATGCCCCAACCGGGTCGGAGATTGAACCTGCAACAGAGGTACCTGCTCTTGACAGAGAATCGAACCCATGACCCTTCAGTGCATGGGCCCGTGCTCTAACCACGGAGAACACCAGCCGGGGCCGTGCTGGATATTTTTATTCCTCTAAATAGTCAAGCCTTTTTACTGAGACGTGGTTAAGTCACTTGTAAATAATGCGATCCTTTCCATTCTTGCCTTTAGGATCCGTGAGGTCCCCCTGGATCATGCTCATTCCAGGGCACGTTGGTGCCCGCTGCCGATGAAGCGCTGCTGTGTCCTCGGTGCCCGGTGAGTCCTGAGGTTTTGCAGCGGCCGCTGGGAGCAGGCCCTCCCCTAGCCTTGCGTGGGGGTGGGCACCATGAGTCCTGCCTCCCCTGGCCTTGCAGCTTCCTCACAGGCACCCCCCAGGGCTCAGCTGAATACCTGGGGGCCTCTGCAGTCCCCAAGAGCCCCTCATCTGGGGTTCAGAGTGCAGTTTGTCTTCAAGGAAGATTTTTCTTTGACTGGTTTATGCTGACTTCTGTTCTTCAGGGTGTTTCGCTAATTTTAATAAATTTGGGTGAAAACACACTCTCTTCAGGAGATCTTCAGCCTTGTCTGGTTATTGTCTGAATCTGGGGACACACTCATTTCCATGTTTCGAAGAAGCAGAGAAGTAGAATGCTGACCCGAATACCCGTGTTCTGTCATTGCGCCGGAGGACGCGTGACCGTGTAAGAGCATTCCTTACCAGGACTCTCAGCTGGTGGGTTTGTGTCACCCTCATTTTCTCTAACAGCCCGAATTCCGATTTACATTGTCATTTTTTTCCTCTTAACTGTTTCCTCATAAGGAGATAATGGATGCTGCTGGCAAATTTTTTAAAATTTCTTTAAGGCCCTCTTCATACAGTGAAATACTGTATTGTCATCTGTTTATCTTAGTATTACAGGTAATGGACTTTAAAAAGAGTCGAAATCATGTTAACTTCAGGCCTTTATTAAAATGGCCAAGAAGAATTACTGGGGAATAAATGTTCAACTCTATGAATAACTCTTCTGGTTGTAAAATAATGTTTATTTGTATAATGTTTAATATAAGGCTGATGGTTAATAACTCCTAAAGTAAAATAAGTTTGTTTAAAATTTTTTTTTTTATCCAATGGATATGTGGGCAATTAATCTGTTGCTATTTTTCCATTGGGAACAAGTTTAAAGAGGTATTGAATTATTTAGACACAACTTCTCAGTCATAGAACATAGTTTCTTATTTTGTTCTGTCCTTGGAAATGCTGAGATATTGAAATACTTCTTTTCTGTAGAGTGTGGTCCTCCCTTTTATCCAGGGACAGAGTTTGTGGCAAATCATTGAGTCAGCAGTTATTTTGACTCTAACTGAAAGAGATAAAGTTCCTAAGAATTTATTATATATGGGCTTGCCACTGAGTGAGCAAGAAAAATACCCACCTATCAGTGCTGACTGGTTGGTAATCTCTGAAACATGATGCCGCAGTCCTCATAAATAACAGAGTAACAGAATCACGGGGCACTTGACAGAGATCAATCTCTAGATGGATGAGTTAGTCTATAAGCAAATAGCTACTCAACTTCTTTTGACTTTTAAGAATGCTCTATGTGTTTTCTTACCCAGACCCTGGGATTTCAATGAGTCTCTAGAGATGAAGGAATGTTTGCAGACTAGCAGGTGAGGAACTGAGGACTGGTGTGTGGAGGTACATATTAATTTCAGTGGAGACACCCCCCTTTCTCGTCTACAAGCTCTACTCTTTAGCTTGCTGTTATGGAAATATGCCTTGGCTGTTTTGTGAGTTGAATGGGACCCTGACGTCGTGGGATGAGAAAGCATAGATTTCATCAGCGATCTGCGAAAACCTGCCAATAAAATATTTGAGTGGTCTAGTTTTATTTTTGGCAGATTCATGAGGGCTGGGTTGTACAGTGTCTTTGTTCTTTATATTTATATACATGTACATGTATATATAAATATCAGTTTAGTTATTTATTTATGTCACACGATGAGCTTGTTATGAAAGCATAACCTTGGTAGCCAAAGACATTTCTAGCCCTGGCCGTGTTTCTCTAGTACCTGCCACAGGGACTGTAAACTTGGACCTGATTGATAGGTATGTTGCCTAATAACCCCTGTCTCCCTGTTTGGAATCTGCGTTCATTCCTGAAGTCCATACATGAATGAGATGATCTAAAAGCAAGTGAGTATGATTTGAACTTTCCAGTGAGCTGTGAACCCAAGCAGTCCTTCATTCATCTCTGCAGATGAGGAATATAGTGGCTGGAGACGCCTGGAAATGGCCTCTGCGGTCTCATCAGTTATCATCTCAGGTTTTTGGCAGGTGTAGGCAGGCCAGGATGGTTAGAAGTTTGAAAACAGAGTTTAAAAAAATTACATCCTGGCTGGTGTGGCTCCATTGGTTGAGTGTCGTCTCTGCACCAAAAGGTTGCCTGTTGGATTCCTGGTCAGGGCACATGCCCAGGATGTGGCTCGATCCCAGGAGCATGTCCCGCAGCAGCCGAAGGAAGTGTGTCTCTCTCCCTCTCCTTTCCCATCTCGCTAAAAAAATCAATAGAAACATATTGTTTTTAAAAATCAATAAAAATCTTTATAAAACAAGAAAAGAAAGTCTGTGATTTTTAAAAAATGTTACATTTTTAATAGTCTTTATACAGTTGTGTGACTCATTGCACTGCTGCTTATAGCCTTTAACATTTGGACAAACTGAGGTATTTTTTAAAAGGATTTTTGTTAAGAGTGCATTGACTGAGTTTCGACAAACATATAGACGTGTATAACCTATCGAGACATGGAATACAGAAAGTTCTCTCGTGCCCCTTCCCAGTGAGTCCCTCCCCCAAGCCCCAGAGGCAACCCCTGTTCTGAATGTTTCCCACTGTAGATTAGTTTGGCATATTCTAGCATCATGTCACTGCAGTCATACAATATACACTCCTCTGTGTAAGACTTCTTTTACCTGGATGATATTTGGGAGACTTACCTGTCTTCTCTCACGCATCAGCAGTTTGTCCCTTGGTTGCTCTGTTTACCATCGTTTATTTATCTGTTCTATGGATGGACCCTGGGACTCGTGTTTGGCTGTATGAATAAAATAGCTGTATCACAACTCTTTTTTTGGGAACGTATTTTTATTTATATTGGGCGATACCTCTATGAGAAACTGCTGGTCATAGGGCATGTGTATCTTTCATTTTAAAAGAAACTACCTGACCTTTTCCTGGCATGGCTGTGTCATTTTACCCTGCCATCAGCCACCGCTCTGTCCCCTCATCCTGTGACTGGTAGTGTTGGTCTCTCTAACTGTGGAAATTCTGGTTCATGTGCAGTGGTGTCTCCTTGTGGTTTTAATTTGCATTTCCTTGATGACAATGGCATTGAGCACTTTTTCATGTGCTTATTGGCCATTTGTGTAAATATAATGACTCTTCAAATCTTTTGCCCATTTTATATTGAATTGCTTGTCTTTCTCTCCTTGAACTGTCACAGTTCTTTGTCTGTCCTGGATAGCAGTCCTTTATCAGATACATGCTTTGCCAATGTTTCCTCCAGGTCTATGCCTCAACTATTCATTTCTTTAATGGTGTCTTTTGATGAGTAAAAGTTTTTAATTTTGACGAAGCCTAATTTGTTTCTTTTATGGTTATTTCTTCCTGTAACCTAACAAATCGTGGCTACCCATAGACATGAACATATTCTCCTGTACTCTCTTTTGAAAGCCTTGTAGTTTCACTTTTTATGTTTGGGATATTTATTTTGCTTTTTCACTAATTTTAACCATTTTTCAAGAATGGATCTTCTAAACAATGTAAAATACCCAGTTAAAATATACTTTTATATATAAACAAATAAATGAAATATAATCAGGTTATGAGACAGTGTGTGCAAATATAGAATTATTGAATGATCAGACCATCTTCCATATTCGTGTTTTGTTTTCAAGCATATGGTTTAAGAACAATAAAGGATTCTTTGATTAAAGAGCAACCTTGACTTAAAGAGGTGTTTTAAACATGCATTTGTTCAGTTAAAAAAAAATTGACCTTTCTATGCATTTGTATGTAATGATGAACAGCAAGGAGAGAGAAGCAGTGCCCACACCTCCAGCTTCAGTGTGAAGCACATGGAATTTGGGAGGAAAGTGAGAGCAGAAGCCACATGCTCCTTGACTACTCAGCAGAAAGGACTTTACTCCTTGTGTTCCCAGTTGTCCTTATGTTGGCAGCGAAAAGAGCACCAGGTGTTAGGGTGGTGGAGTCAGACTGGACCTTGGTTCAAACCTTGGTACTTGAGTTCTGGCTAAGAAAGAATTCAGAGCGAAGACTCAAACTATAAGGAAAAGCTTACTTAGAAAGTCACAGAGGTAAAAGAAGGGAGCTGTAGAAGAAGTGGGTTTAGGAAACAAGTTACAGAGGCAAAAGAAGGGGCTATTGGAGCTTAAGAGAGAGAAGGGTAAAGGTAACGTGTGGGTGTGCCCCCAAGAGGGAGCTTGCACTGGGCCCTCCTGCCTAAGGGCTTTTCAGGGTAGGGATTTTAGGGGAAGTCCCAGGGAAGGATCTCAATAGAATACTCATCAGCTTTCTGAAGTAAGCCAGTCAGAGAGACAAATATCACATGATCTCACTCATATGTGGAATCTAATGAACAAAATAAACTGGTGAACAAAATAGATCCAGAGACATAGGAGCATGGAACAGACTGAAGGATCTCAGAGGGAAGTCGGGGGTGGGTGGGGGTGGGGGGGAGATTAACCTAAAAACTTTTATGCATAAATGCATAACCGATGGATACAGACAATAGTGTGGGGAAGGCCTGGGGGGAGGTGTGTGGTGGAAGGGGGCATGAGGAAAAAGGGGGGATATCTGTAATACTTTCAACAATAAAGATACATTTTAAAAAAAAGAAGAATATTCACCAGCTCTCCAGGTTTGTCCTTTCAGGGTCTAGGTCTCCACTGATTGATGGGCACCAGGGCAGGGGGTCGTTAGCCAATGCAGCTGGTCCTGAGGTAGCCATTGCATTGCTTGTCTGGTTTTGCTGCTTTTCTGGGTCTGGAGCTGAAACACAACTGAGGCCTAGATGTTATCCCTAGGGGCTAACGCTTAAGGGAGTGGTTGTACAAGAGCCCGTGTGGGAGTCTCATGAGGCCACACTTCGGCCCCTTGTTTCTCCTGTAAGGGGGTCTACCCCATGACTAGTGACATGCTAGGGGAGGAAAGGTCAGGGAAGGGTCCAAACTGCATGACCAGCAATATGAACGGTCAGGGGGTCTAAACTGCATGGCCAGCCATACGCCAGGGAAAGAAAGGTCACTCTGGGGGCGAGGTCCTTGTTTTCTCAGTTTTGCCCATTGCTGGGCACCCGAGGCTTTCTGCCCTGGTGACCTTCTGTTCCTGATCCATCATCCTCGCTCTGCTCACATCTGTCTAACTGCCCGCCACACTAACACTTGCTCTCTTCTGTCTCACACATCAGATCTGAGAGAGGGTGACTGGCCGCACTGCTTGGGGAAAGTGTCACTTGTGTTCCCCTGCATGGCCTGGCTCCCAGCTCTTCCTCGGGCAGAGGAATCTGACACACTGATTAATGAGCAGGCCATCTGATGTTCTAGCTAAAAGAGGGCAGTGGTTCATTGAAACACATGACGTTTGCCTCGAAAATGGAAACTTTTCACTTAAATAACTGTGGATTAACTTTTAGTGAGGCCAACACAGTGGAAACTAAGCAGAAGGTGTAATCCCAGCCACCGGTTGTCACGGCTCTGCCTTAATTCACTACATGTTACTTCCTTTGAAATTTGCAACCAGGGTCTAAACTATTCACCTTTTAACGTCTAGAAATGCTGAAAGTATTCAGCTATTTGTTCATCTTGTTTAAGCCGTACGCCCAAATAGGGTAAGAATATATTTGCCAAAGCAAAGTGTACTTCTCTAAGAGATTAGGCCTGTATTTCAAAACATTTTTCTAGCTTAGACAAGCCGTAGAATGTGAGTGATCGTGCTTCTCTGCAGTTCTATTAGTGATAACATTCCACGTTATGATGCCTCCCCCCAAAGTTTTTTTTTTTTTTTTATGAACTTAAAAAAGTTTCTAATACAAAGGTTATATTATCAGCAAATGCCAGTTTGAAAGAACCAAATAGGATTTTGAAGATTACCCTTCTTTAACAATGCCCTAAAATTTTATCTCCTTAGTCATTCCTCGTTGCTTTCTTTCTCAAGACATTATGGTTTATTGTGTCTCCACCAGGTACCTTGCATGTGATTTACACAGTGAATGGCCCTGCTTTCCGAGCAAGTTAATGATATAATATCCCCATTTATATTCAGAGCAGTCAACACTTTCTAGCTCTCAGAATAATAAAAGCACCTGCATTTAATATACATGGAAGAATGGGGAGGCAAATAGCAGATAAGGCACAATCAGGTAAGTGTAATCAGATAAAATATCACAATATTATAGCAGATCAGCATCTGGTAATGACTTGAATTTTGAAAGACTGACAAACAGCATGGCCTAAAGCAGCCAGGCGTACCTCATTCAGAGCGACTCTTCCCAGAGTTGATTGCTCCTCTCATGTGTTTTCTGGCAGATTAAACAGGTAGGGTTTCTTATTTTAACTCTTCTAGAACTTCTTGTGCCACTGCAAAAACACTGGCAACGTTCCTGTTGAGCCCAGATCGGAAACAAAAAGAAATGATGAATTTAAAAGTAAAACCTTGTATCTCCCAGCACTTATCTCAAATTGATCCAAATCAATTTTATTTAAAAATAATAATAAAGCTTGCAGTGATAGGCAGAGCTTTCATTTTTGTCTCCATATTTGCCTGCATGGTGTAGACATTATATTCTTATTTTTTTTTAAAGCAGGAGGAAACAGTTTATTAGAAACTGGTTTGTCTCTCAGAGCATCTTCACTTTGACGGTGGGCAGGGGGTAAGCCTAGCTGTATATGCTGGCCTTGCATAAGCCCTAATGAAACAGAACCATATGGTGTCCAATAGAAAGCTGTAGATTTGCTAAAGTCAGAACTGAACCAACCTGGTTAGTATAGCGGAATTTAGCAGTTTTTCTTTCCCTTTAAGTTACTATTTGTTGGAGGCCAGTGATCTCTCCAGTTAGCTCACTTGGGTTTACCGGATGGAGACGCGGGGGGTGTAAGGTGCAGGCGTGAGGCGGGCCCCGGTGCGGAGGGCCCTCCAGCAGATTCCCGCCTGCCCAGCGCACAGTGTGCCCAGCACAGGCCTCCCCAGGGCCAGGGCCCCAGCCCCTCCCTGCAGGGACCAGCCGGGCCTCCGCGCTCGTCTGCTGCAGCTGGAGAAGGACCGGCTGACAGAAGGTGGAAGTCACTGCTCCGTGTTCCGAGAAGACTGGTATCCAGTCTTGTGCCTCAGTTCTGACGCTTTTGTTTGCTGTTCTAAGGGCCGCAGCCCTGGACACTGGCCAAGGGGTGCCTATTTCAATGAAACTTTCATAAATATGAGTATGAGGCACAGGAAATAACTGTCTATTGCATTTAGAATAACTCTATTTTTATGGAAACGACTTTCTGAAATGTCTCTGTCTCTCCGCCTGGTTTAGTCAGCTCAGCCTGTGATAACAAAACACCGCAGGCTGGCTGGCTTAAGCGGCAGACGTTTATTTCTCATAGTTCTGGAGGCTGAACGTTTGAGATCAGGGTGCCAGCGCGGGGGGCTCTGAGGGGGCTCTCTTCTTGGCATACAGGCAGTGGCTACTTTGATGAGTGCTCATATGACCTCTTCAGAGAGAGACCAAGAGAAGCTTTCTGGTGGCTTCTTATGATTAACTAATCCCATGAGGCCCCACCGGCATGACCTCATCTAAACCTATGGACTGCCTGAAGGCCCCATCTCCAAACACCTTCGCAGCGGAGGTTAGGGCTTCAGCATAGGAATTTGGGGAGACACAGTTTAGCCCATGGCATTACCCAATTGTATTATTGTGGCAAAGTTAGCAACTAATTGTATCATTGTGGCTGAGACGAACAAAGCTACTATCTGGCCAAAAAGGTTGACATGAAGCGCATATTTAACAAAGGGAAAAAAACCCAAGAGTATATAGTAGTTCAGTCCATGATGGAGCAAATGTCAGTCAACTGGAACCTTCAGAGCCACACTCTCCACCCCTTCTTCTCACCCCGCCCCCCACACCTGCACTCACCCACCCCTGCCGCACCCGAGGCTTTCAGAAAAGGAGATCACAAGAGAAAGTGTTTGTGTCGGGAATTAAATGGAAAATGGAAAGTAACTTTCAAGATGTTTATGGCGCCTGGCCGGGCGTGGCTCAGCGGTTGAGCATCGATCTAGGATCCAGGTGATCCGGGTTCGATTCCTGGTCAGGACACATGCCCGGGTTGCGGGCTCCATCCCCAGCTGGGGGCGTGCAGGAGGCAGCCGATCGATGGCTCTCATCATTGATGTTTCTCTCTCTCTCTCCCCCTCTCCCTTCTTCTCTCTGAAATCAATAAAGACATATTTTAAAAAGAAAAAAAAAAAGATGTTTATGGCGTCAACATTCTCTTGCCCTTTCTATCGCACCAGCCGCCCTTGCAGTCACATGGGCCAATCGCTGACTTCAGAGTGATAGATCAACTTAATCCCCAAGGGGGCTTTAGTCACCCTGGAAGTTTTCGTTTATATTCTGAACACCAAGGAAGGACCGAGAACTAACTTTCACGAGGTTTCTAGTGGCAGGACTGGAAAGTAAGGGGCTTGTGGAGAATCCTGGGTTAATCCAACACTGTTTCCCAAGCCTCCCATTTCATGTAATGCTTTCTTTCATAGAATTCATCATTGAATGCTTTTGGGAGGTGCACCGGAGTTTCCATTTTACAAGTGAAAGACTACGAGCTTCTTCAAGGTCATGAGAAGAGAGCTGGATTATCCATTTAAACTTGAACTGCATAATATTGAAAACTGAAAACACATCCCCAAAGAGTTTTCTTGTTTAGTTGATTGGTTGGGGCTTCTTGCATTTTAGTCCTGGCCCAGGAGGGATAAACAAAGCAGCCTGCCGTTGTTATTTTCATTTGTCATTTTGTGAGTCTAGGCCATGTTAAAAAAAGAGCTGTGTCACTGTCTGACTTGTGATAGAGACAGCCTTAGATAAAACACAGTTGAGGCTATTGCAGCCTCCACGTTGAAGGCACTTCTGCTTGAAGCCGCAGTGAGAGGTATCTCATAAGCAGCGATGGTGGTAATGCAACCAGCCAAACTGTTTTCTGGCTCCACGTGCATTCCTCACCCTCTCGTCAGTACAGGAGTAAGCACCATAGTGTGAGCACCGACTCAGTTACTATATGTAATTGGATATGAAGTGTAAGCCTTTCTAACTTAGCATTGTGGCATTTTTCCCCCCCACCCCATTTTGGGCAGATAAAGTACTGCTCCCTTAGAAATGATAGTGGGAATAGACTGAGGAGAATGGAAAGACCGGGGAGACATGTGGGTTTGATGGCATTCACCTATCAAGGATAAGAATCGTTACCTTAAGAGAGAATTTGTATTTTAGGTAACAACAACAACAAAATACTTATTAGTTACCTTTTCAATTACATTTGAGTTGTATACTCTAACCAAAACCTGAGTTTGCCTTTGTTAAATACACATCTCAAATCTAAACTTAGTATATTTCAAGCTTCTAGATTAGAAAATACTAGATTTTCATGCATGTTGGTTCTTAGGAAGTTATTTAACTCTTTGCTTCAGCTTTCTCATTTCAAAAACAAGAACATACTATTCTTAGGACAGGCTTAATAATATACTCATTTCTTAGCTAAATTCTCTAGATTTTTGCCGGAAGATTTTGTCATTATATGATGGGGCACAATAATTGTTTAGTAAGTTGTTGCTATAAAGACATTATAAAATACACATATAAGTAGATATCTAAGGAACAAGTGTGCAGAGTTGCAGGTGACAAATTGTTAAATATAAAAAATGATTAGTGAGGAAAACCATCTGAAAAAATAGTAACTTAGCTGAGTAATGAGAGCTGCGATTAACATATTCTACAAATCTATCAGTGCGATGGCTCAGCACGTCCTTATTACTCTCTAAAATTAATAATGACAGACACCAAGACCCTATTAATATTTTAATAGTCTAATAGGCGAGGCAAGCATGCAGCGGGGAAGAATGTAAATCGGTGGCTGGGTTGCAGGGCTGTCTTGAGAGAGCCTGCCAGGTGGGAGAGCTAAGTCCTCATAAAGCTGTGTCGCTTCTTCCTGAGGTCGTCCTCACGACAGCACCCAGGTTCAGAAAATGTACGAATTTTAACAGAAGGATGGATGTGCTTGTGCAAAGCAAAACTCTCCGAGGACTGAGCATTCTTTATGCCCACAATGTAGTTTAAGAAAAATTAAGATATGCATGTCAGTGTATATCCTTAAATGCTCTGTTGTCTGAAAATAGTGAAACTACTTTTAAAAAAAAATTTTTATAAATATATTTTTATTGATTTTAGAGGGAGAGGAAGAGAGAGAAAGAGAGAAATATCGAGTGGCTGCCTCCTGCATGTCCCCTATCAGGGATTAAGCCCGCAACCCAGGCATGTGCCCCGGCCCAGAATTTGAACGAGTAAACTTTCCGTGCATGGGACACCCCCCAGCTGAGTCACACTGGCCAGGGCAATAGTGGAGCTCTTACAGAGAAAAAGTACCTAGGAGTTTGAAGAAATAGGTTTTCTCTGACTGTAGACTGGCAGTGTCTCTGTCATAATCATCTCCAAATTTATGCTTAGTTGCAGTGATATAATGTGTACAGACTACTGTGAGATACTTGAAAGAATGAAACTGAGTGAACTAAGGAAAGAAGAAAATAAAAACATTAAGTAACACACACGAAGTGCTTGGGGTGGTGCCCAGCACTGGGGGCAGCTTCCCTCTCTGCTTCGGAGAGGGGCCGTCTCCGCGGGAACCTCCGCTGGCCTTCCTGTGTTGCACACCACGTCCCTTCAGCTGATGAAATTCTCCCCAGGGCTCACCTGGAAATGAGGGTAGAGTGACTGACGCCCATAGACGTTGTCCTTCAGAGGGGCTGCTTTTGGGGGCTGTCGATGAGTGCCTCTTCGGGCGGTTTGAAGGACTGTCTGTTGGAGGCCATACAGGACCAGAGAGATCACACCACAGAGACCAAGTATTTTTGAGTTGGAATTTCTTTTTTTAAATTTATCTTTATTGTTGAAAGCATTACAAATGTCCCCCTTTTGCCCTCATTGATCTCCTCCCCCTGCACCCCTCCCCCCAGGCCTTCCCCACACTATTGCCTGTATCCATATGTTATGCATTTATGCATATAAATTCGTAGGTTAATCTCTCCTCACCCACCCACACCCCCATCCCCTCCTTCCCTCTGAGATCCCTCAGTCTGTTCCATGTTTCTATGTCTCTGGATCTATTTTGTTCATCAGTTAATTTTGTTCATTAGCTTCCACGTATGAGTGAGACCATGTGGTACTTGTCTTTCTCCGACTGGCTTATTTCACTTACCATAATACTCTCCAGGTCCCTCCATGCTGTCTCACAGGGTAAGGGATTCTTTTTTTTTTACAGCTGCCTAGTATTCCCAGGTGTAAATGTCTGAGAAGATGCTTGATATGATTTCAATCTTCTTGAACTTGGAGTTTCTAATCTAAATACCACAACTAGAGAGAGGGATGGGGTGAGAGGGAGCCAGAAGAAAAGAGGCACAATTCCTGAAAGAAGGAAAGAAAGGAATTTTTGCCAGGAAGCCAGAATTTGTAAGCTCGCTCCAGGACTAACATTCCAAAACTTAGGTTTGGTAGGATCTGCACAAGACCAGCATTAGTTCTGTTCTTGGAGACTTGTTATATTTCAGCTGGTGATGCCTCACTTTTAATCACCTGATTATAGTCAGAGCTCAGAGAAAGAAGCACCTCTCTCCCTCCCTCCCTCCCTCTCTCCCTCTCTCTCTCTCTCAAGTAATTTCCTTACAGTTTAAAAGAGGTTTGGTTTTACTTTGGTCTTGGCTCTGCTGCCATTTGGCCTGACTGATTTTTCTCTCCACAGGCTCCACTCAGCTCCCACTCAGCACTTGCTATACTTTCTGGTAGTTCACACAGTTTCAGCCGTCACCCCGTCACTAAGCTGCTGTGCCAGGCACATGTTAAAACTGACCAGCTTCTTGTCCTTGCCTGTTGACCAACTGTGTTCCTCAGGG
This sequence comes from Miniopterus schreibersii, assembly GCF_964146895.1. Taxonomy (NCBI): domain Eukaryota; kingdom Metazoa; phylum Chordata; class Mammalia; order Chiroptera; family Miniopteridae; genus Miniopterus; species Miniopterus schreibersii. Next base: position 60,518,015 of record NC_138111.1, on the reverse strand, counting down.
GCCACTCAGCATCACCGTCGGTGGGATTCCTCTTCTCCTCTCCCTGCTCAGGTCTGCTGAGCTCCGTTATCTTTAATTCCACGCACAGTGGACATTATAGAGTGTACTTGCGGGACTATGCCTATTTGTAGGTATGCTTGTCTTCACTGGATTGTTGGCTCCTCGAAAACAGGGTTTGGACCATTCATTTTTTAAATTTTAAAAAAATTTTCAATTACAGTTGACATACAATATTTTATATTAGTTCCAGGTATACAACATAGTGATTAAACATTTGTATAACTTACAAATGGTTCCCTCTATAAGTCTGGTACCCATAGGACACCATATACAGCTATTACAATATTATTTATTATTCCCCTGATACCGTCCTTTAACATTTCTCTGACTATTTTGTAACTGCCGGTCTGCACTTCTTATCCCTTCACCTTTTTCACCCTTTGCCCCAACCCTGTCCCATCTGGCAACCATCAAAATGTTCTTTGTATCTGTGAGTTTGTTTATTTTGCTTTTTAGATTCCACATATAAATAAAACCCTATGGTATTTGTCTTTCTCTGATTGACTTATTTCACTTATTACAATACCCTCTAGGTCCATTCATGCTGTCACAAATGGCAAGATTTCTTTCTTTTTTCTTGTAGTTGAGTAATAGTCCGTGGTGTGAATGTCCCGCAGCTTTTTTATCCACTCACCTACTGATGGGCACTTGGGCTGCTTCCGTGACTTGGCTATTGTCTCTAATGCTGCAATGAACATAGGGGTGCATATGTCTTTTCAAAGTAGTGTTTTGGATTTCTCCGGAATACCCAAAAGAGGGATTTCTGGGCCATATGGTAGCTCTATTTTTAATTTTTTGGGGAACCTCCACACTGTTTTCCACAGGATCTGCACCAATCTGCATTCCCACCAACAATGCGGGAGGGTTCCCTTTCTCCACACCCTCACCAGCACTTGTAGTTCGTTGACTTATTGATGGAGCCATTCTGACAGGTGTGAGGTGATACCTCAAGGTGGTTTTATTTTGCATCTCTCTGATGATTAGTGACCTTGAGCATCTTCATATGTTTATTGACCATCTGTGTGTCCTCTTGGGAGAAGTGTCTGTTCAGGTCCTCTGCCCATTTTTTAATTGGATTGGTTGTCTTCTTGGTGTTAAGTTGTAAGAGTTCCTTATATATTTTGGAAATTAACTCCTTATCAGATGTATCATTGGTGAATAGCCTCTCCCATTCAGTAGGTTGTCTTCACGTTTCGTTGATGGTTTCCTTTTATTGTGCAAAAACTTTTTAGTTTGATGTAGTCCCATTTGTTTCTTTTTTGTTTTTGTTTCCCTGTGCCATTCATTTTTATATGCCTGGCACATAGTACGCGCTGATGGAATATCTGTTCAGCAAATACATTCTTTTTTGTTACATGCAACAAAATAATTTGAAGTCAGTAGGGAGCTTTTGGTGTGAAAGATTAGTGAAAAGAGTAAGTGCTTATGTTTTATTGTTTGCTGTAAGACATTGAGAGCTACATATATTTAATAAATATGGGTCAAAATAATTGACTCGGCGATGGTAACGGACAAACCGCCTTGGAGGATGGCATAATGAGGTATGGCAAGGCCCTGGGTTCAGGGTTCATTAGCCAAGTTCCAGGCATAGCTTTGCCCTAGAATGTTGCCATAGCACCTGGAGCCTTCCCCTTTCTGGACCTAATTTTCTTGTCTTCTAGGATAGAGAGACAGACTGAGATAATCTTCCATGAGCTCCACGTCATCAGGCTCTGAAGCTCTGTCATCTATCATAACAATCTCAGAGAGGGATTGTATGTCTCTGCCAAGAAGGCCCATCACTCTCGCCCCCTAGAAAGGCACCTGAACATTTCCTGTGCCCTATTCGGATTTGGGATCCTCTAGGTTCTTTTTCTTAGTTTGCTCCTTTCTTGCTCTTCTCCCCCTTTCTCCAGAACTGTAGGCTTTGCCATGAAGCTCCAGGATAGTCTGCGTATAGCGAGGGGCTATATGTCTCTCCCATCCTCCCGAGAGGGAACGCTTGCTCACCTGTGCACTGCCCGCCTTTGCCTCAGTCACCAGCCCCTTGCACAATTGGTAGCCCCTCTCCAACTAGCCTTTATCTCGAACTGGCCCGGGTAAGATTTTAAAGCCTCATTGCATTTTGCCCTACCTTCATTTTTGTGTGCAAAAACCATATTACCCTTAAAGTCTGTGTCAACGTCACCACCAGCTCAACTCCCATTTTTCTACTTCTCAGAACTCTTCCATCTATAATATGACAATAGTTATAAGTACTGTTTATAGAATGTTCACCACATGCCAGGTGTTGTGATAGGTATTTACTTACATCTCTCATCCTTGCAGCACCCCTGAAGGGTAGATGAGGAAACCGCTTCTCTGATTATTTACAAGAACTTGCCCACATTGTCGGTCTCCAAAGACAGTGTTATTTCTACTGCATTCTGCTCCGTTTCAGCATAGGTAGGTCCATATCAATTTGTTGCTGTTTTGTTCAGGTCAGCGTTTTATTTGTTTCAGAATCAACAGTATATCATCAAAAAGAAAGCCCATTTCACCACACTTTATGAACATCAACCTGATATCCTATGTTTTATTATTTTACTCCTTGTTTTTAAGTAACACAGATTTTAAAGAGTTATGATCATAATGTGGGTGTCATCCTTACTGTAAAAATAGTAATTCCATGAGCATTTTCTTTGTTGGTCACTTCCATATCGTCATTTTAATAGCTGCATACTTTTCATCAGATCAGTTTATCACAGTTGTTTTTTTTAAAATTCTACTGAAGAACATTTAGATTATTCCCATTCTGTGCTACATTAAATTATGTTGAGATAATGATATTTATATATACTTTTTTACATTAATGGTAATACATTGGCTTTTCAAACCTTTATTATTATAGAAATTGTGAAATATTCACAAGAGACTAGAAGGCACCTGCAGCTAGCTTTCAGTCAGTTTCCACAATAATTTTTCCCATTTTGCTTCATCTACTCCCCCACATTTTTCTTGAGAATATTAAAGAAAATTTCAAGTATCTTTTCATTTCACTTGTAAATACTTCAGGATAGACTTGTAACTGATAAGGACTCTTTGCTAAAGTCATCTAATACTCAGTCTATGTTTAACTTTTCCTGATGATCATGAGGGACTCTTCACATTTGTTTTGTGCAAATTAGGATCCAACTATGGCCTGCACTTTTCAATTGGTTGTTACATCATTACACACACACATGCACACTTTTTAATGCCATCAACTTGTTGGAGAAACCATGTCAGAAGTCCTATAGAATGTCCCACATTCTGAGGTTGATGTTTCCTCAAGGTTTATTTAACTTGTTTCTCTATTTACTGTATTTGTTTTAACTGGTGTGATGTTGGGAGCTTACTAAGACAGTGGCTCCATTTTTAAGAAGAATATTTTGAAATAGGATCCTTTTCGATTTGAATTCAAACTTAGCATGCTTCTCAGAACATTTTGCCAGATCATAAATTTCTCTTCTTTCTTGTTCTGCTAGAAAGCCTCTTGTACAGGCAATTTATTCAAATAAAAGCCCCTGCGTGTCAGACACATGTAACTGGGTCCCTGCTGGTCCCAGCCTCTTCTGCCCTGGGTATGGGCCCCTGTGTTTGCATGAACCAGTTTCTTTCTAACCCCTTCAACCTTTGGTGGAAAACTAGGAATTGCTCGAAATACTTTGAATGCTGTTGGAGTCTCCCCCAAAAACCTGGATTTGAAAGAGGAATCACTGAGAATTGAGGAAGGGAGCCTCAGCGTTACACAGGGATGCTATGGTTCACTGGCTAAGTTCAGGTGGATCAGGCACGCCCATCAGGTTGATGCCCCTACAGGTCAGAGACGGGCTGAGACATACCCATTTTCCGGCCTCTATACTCTCTGAGTATAGGGTAGTTTATATGAGGTTTCGCTTCTTCTGAGTGTTAGTATAAAAGGCCCACAGGAAGCAGTGAGTTCTAATAGTCTGATTTCAGGATGCTCAGTCTCCGGCGATGGTGCAGGAGGCGTGGCTAGAGTAGGGGAAGGGGCACTTTCCTGTCCCCCTGTGACACACTGCTCCTTGTGCTTTAGATGTGGTGTTTGAGGCTTCTGTTCAGGGCCACATAATACCCAGAGTCCCACCAAACAGACCAAAAGGATGTCCAGGATGTGAGGTTCCCGGAATTGTCCAGGGACTGGGAGAGGCAGAGCAATTCTCTCTCTGGCCCCAGGAAATTGCAAGGCACACCTGGCTGTCCCTTTAGGCCGTTAGGTAAAGTCAGATCTTCCACCTCATAGCTTGCCTATTTCAACCCATCGCATCTTCACAATCCACAGCTTTGTGGGAAAAGCTTTAGCATTACTGCACCAGGAGGCACAGGTCCCCCGGCCACCTTCTCCGCCACCCTGCACTGGAAACGCTGGATTGACCTGCCGTCACACTTTTCCAATGTGTGCTGGAGGCCGCCAATGCTATTGCGTTCATGGGGACACCGGGGGAAAGGGATCCTGACAACAGCTTCAGAGAGGAGGGCTGTGAAGTCCTTTATTTAACGGGGCAGCTTGTCTTTGGGGACTAAATTCAAGTCTCTGAATTTTTCTCTTTTATCTTATTGAATAGGTTATGGAATAGCGACTTTCAATTTTGACTTTGAGATGTAGGAATACAGAGATTTCCCTCACTCCTTAAATTCTGGTTGCTCATTTGTTTTAATTCATTATCGCTGTAGGATATAGGCAATGTTACTGGAAGGCCGGTCACAGAAATCGCAAATCTGAAAATGGAAAAAAAGAGACTCGGCATTAGGCTGTCTAGTCCTATAAATCCCTGTTTGAGATTAGTTTTGGCACCTTGATCTTTGCCCAGTTGAAGCTAAAGTAGTAACCATTCTTCTGCTTTATTTTTCTTAAGAAATGGCTTTGCCCTGTGTTGGGTATGGCTGAGAATCCTGTTACTTTTCCTAATTGCCCACAGGCATGCCTCTTTGGGAATAGGAAGCAATGCTTTCTCTTATTTAACCTTTAAAATATTTAGAGGCTTTTAAATCGACTCTGGTAAACTGCACTGTTTGCACCATTTGTTCGCTGACCGTATGATTCTTATTACTCTCGAGAGTTCTGTTGTGTGTGCAGAGAGTATGGGTAATGTGTGTGCAAGGACTAGGGTGAGCACAATGAGTAGTGTGTGTGCAATAGAGTATTAAACTATCATAAATGAGAGGAGAGAACAGCATCCAGCCACTTCTGGTTTGGAACAAGTCATGGAAGGAGTAGAAGTGAAATTGAAAGGAAGATGTTGCTTCAGGCTTGAGTTTACATGAATAATTTTAAAGACCGCTTCCAATGTTATTGCTCAGTATTTCTCAAGGGTAGCAAGATCTAGGCTAGGAAATGGGGTGTTTTATTGAACTAGCCAGCAGTTTGTCAGTTAAGCATACTTAAAAGTTGGAAACTAATGTATACGAATCTGTTCTCCATGGAAGGCAACAGTATTGTGGCTCTTGGAGTCAAGCACACAACTTCATGGCTAAAAGAGGACCTGTGAAATAGTCCTGTTTCATACTCTTACCTTACACGTGTCCATGAAGCTCCCGCGTTTTCCTAGATCCCTTGGCTACTTAGTTGCTGAGCCTAGTTAAGTTTTCCCCCCAATTCTATGCTTTATCATGTTTAGTCAACACTGAGTAGCAATGACCTTGGGAACTACTACTTTTCTTTTGTATTTTTTTAAACCTGCCTATCATGGATTGTTTCTCATTTCACACTAAATGATGTTCAGATGGCTACTTAATACTATTACTTGGCAAAGACTAAAGATGTCACTATGTCAGATCCCTCCACAATGATGTCAGACTATGAATTCTGTTGCTGACCGTTCTGAAATGTAACAACAGTGACTAGCTCCATTATGCTGTTTTGCCTGTGTTTTCATCAGCATCTAAATTATATGTGTTCACCAATGCAGGGAAGATGAAGATCATTCAAGTGGTAAATGAAGAATGTTGGTAATTACTTCCAAGGTCAGCAACAAACCTTTTGCCCCTCAGACTCTCAGATGGAAAAATATAAATAAGGCGGCACCTAAAACGGAGAATTGGTTTCTAACTTGAGATCTGGTATGGACATAACTTCATTCCTCTTCTGTGTGCTGATCTGGATTTTGTTTTTGTCTTTCAGTGTTTTCCATTTATTTAATTGTTCTGTTTGTTTTTTTGAACTACTTAACATTAAGGTATGATTGACACAGAGTGTTTTGTATGTTTTTATGTAATGTATACAACGTGATGAGTTTGGAGATCCATATAGCGAAGCCAGCACCACAATTTATGCCTTAAATCTACCCATCACCCCCAAAAGTTTCCTCTTGCCCTCTTTATTAATTTTTCATTCATTTCATTCTTACCTGCTGGCATTCTGTTTTTGAAAAGAATCTTTCGGTAATCCATGGACACCATTTTCTCTTTGTTTTTTTGTTTTTTTAAAAGGGGCAGTTGTCATGCCCATTTTTTTTTTTTTTAATATATCTTTATTGATTTCAGAGAGTGGAAAGGAGAGGGAGAGAGAGAGACAGAAACATCAATGATGAGAGAGTCATTGATCGAGCCCGCAACCCGGGCATGTGCCCTGACCAGGACTCGAACCCTGATCACCTGGATCCTAGGTCGACGCTCAACCGCTGAGCCAGGCCCAGCCGGGCACCATTTTCTCTTTGTTTCGCCAAGTTAATTTGCTATATCCCAGTCATTCCCTGTGAATATATACAATTTATAAGCTCGGGAATTGGCATGTGCCACCTCGTAGTGTTCTGTTTATATTTGTTTCCTTCTGGCTTCTAAGCAAACAAAGGGGTAAATTTCTGTATATTCAGATGAAGCTAAAATGAAAAGGCTTGACTATCAGACATGAATCAAATGTGCTTCTCAGACTAATCCATTATTTGAGAATATCTAGGCCAGCATGAATTAATCTCGATCATGTTTATTCTTTTAAAAACATCAACAGTTAAAAATTGCACATCTTATTATTAAAAATGGTTTGAGACTGAGATGTAATCTCCTAAATGAAGGGATGAAAATAAGAGCAGGATGCTCCAGCTAACCATTTCTCTTCCTAAAAACGGAAAATAAATGGAGATCAGGAATGTGAGACATCGTTACATAAATCAGAGGTCTAATGACATCTCTAATATTTTATTAAGAAAATTTTGATTTGATTTATCTATTTAAGATAACTAGCAAGGTATCCTCTAAGTGCCGAAACATAAATTACAAACACGAAGGCTTGATTTATGTTAATGGTAGATAATACGGGAACACGGCAAGTTATCACAGATTTTGCTGTATTTCCTGACTTGGGGGATGGAATTTTAGAAAAGTACTGAACAAAGTGCTACCTTGGGCTCTATTTGTTGATGAATAGATGATGACCATCTTCTAAGAAATGATATGATCCCGATGATGTGAACTTTCACTCTATTCCAGATACCTTCAGGTTTTAGTGACATCTGCTCGACAGTCCTGGGCCTCCCTGTCTGTGTGACGGATCACAAGCACTCAGATCTCTGCAAGGAAGGCACAGAGTGAAAAGAAGAAAAGTTCTCCTGGGGTAAACGCTGGGTGTCTGATCTCTTGCAGAATGTCGACATTTCCATATTCCCCACCTCCTAGACCCTCAGAGACACCGACTGTCGATTCCCAATTCTGTGTCAATCCAAAAAACATGTGCCTTTCGTGTTCTCTGCGTGGGCCGCTGAGCACTGCCAGAGGGAAGTCGCAGGACACCGCTCTGCACGTTGGCACCAGGCCATGATTTTATTTTCCAACCCCAGTGCCTCGTGCACTGTCTCCCTGTTCTTTCATGGCTGGCCTCTTCTGGTCCTTTAGGTGTCACCTTCGGGGCAGCCGCCTCAGAGACGCCTTTCCTGCTCTCCCTGTGTAAGTAGGCTCCCCTCACCTGGGGGGTGCCTCAACCATTTCAGGAGCCTTTGCACGCTTTATGATTCTTTCTTTAGTGTTTGCAGGAATTATTGTTCATCTGGGACCCCATCTGTCCTAGTAATTGCAGTAGTAAGTGCTTCCTGACACACAGTGGGCACTCAGGCAGGATTTTTGTAAAACTGAATAAATTGTGAGATTGCATTTTTTTAAAAAGCAGGCCCTAATGAAAAGCGCGGCTTTAAATGAATGTGGCCCTAACCCGAGAGATAGCCTTCCAGATGTCAGGTTGCCCATACCTTTCAAATAAACTTCTTATCCATAGTTATATAGTTAAAGAGACTCTTGCGTTCTGAATTCAGGACACGTAGCAGCTGCTAAGCGATGGTTTTAGCGATGGTTCTCGCCCTCCCTGTGTCTGCAGGTGAGCACAGGCTGGGCTTTGGGGACGTGCTGTGGGCACACCCAGCGTGGGGTGTGGTGCTAGAGCCCCCACTGTTCCTGCACCGATTTCTTCCCCACTTGAGAAACCACGTTGAGATGGACGCGAGGGAGTGAATATGTGCGTCGGGCTATTAGAAGGATTACCTTGAATCTGTTCTAATTTATATTAAAAATTGGAAGATATACCAATTATAATTTCTTTCAATAGGAAGGAATTACTCACTGTACACCTCATAAATTGACCAGGACACATCAGTGTGTCATGACATGTGATTTTTGAATTGCTGCTTTAGAAATTAGTCCTAATCACTGGGTAGAACTTTACTGCTTAGGCAGCTTTTGGAGAAGAAGAAAATGCAGAGCTGAGAGTGCGAAACAGCAAACCCTATGGGAGGGGGCTCACGGAAATGATAAGTGCAGTAAGTGTACACTGCCCCTTGTAAGGCGCTGCCTCCAAAGCCCTTGCTCAATGATTAACATAAAATACGCAATATTTAAGGTGAACCATGTGAGTGCAAATATTTGACATCTTTGGCCTAAAAATGCAATTTCATATGGTTCAAACAAGTTAATTTATGAATATGTTTTATCATTCATCTAAAATGCACTTGGAAATGAGCCATAAGCACTTGCAAAAGAGCTGGTGCATGCTACATATGCAGCCCTAGCAAATAAACACAGTGGCTTTCTGCCTTTAGGGTTCCTAGTGTGGTTTGCCATATATGTAACTTTTAAAACTTTTTATCTTGAAAAATAATTTTATATTTATAGAAGAGTTGCAGTGTTTAAACCCTCAGCCTCCCTAATATTAACAAGTTACATAACCATGGTGCAATGATCAGACTAAGATAATACCATTGGTCCATTACTATTAACTAAGCTATAGACTTTATTCAGATCTCCCAGGTTTTCCCATTAATATTCCTCTTCTGTTCCAGGATCCAACCTGGAATACCACATTACATCTAGCCTACATGTGTTTTCATAATGGATGAGACATAAAAGTCAGAGGGAAGGCATTTTTTTTCTCATGCTCAGATATCCTGCTGTTACGATTTTGGTCTGTTCCTTTCCTAACACACTCAAATAAACACACGCCACACACCTTTTAGGTTCAGACTGCAGACCTATTTCTGTACTCTATTTTTAGCATGCAACAAATCATTATTACCCCATTCTATTAATTAGTGCTTGAAAATGTTTAATCCGTACATAAGGTTTATCACACGGATAGAGTTTAAGCTAACAATATTGAACGCTTCCTTCCATTTTTCTTCTTACAAACGACACTGTGATGATTGTAAGTGCACATGAGCTCTGGGCAGTTTTCATATTTCTACAGGCTGATCACAAAGAAGATTATAAAAAGTGAAGATCTAGGGTTTTTCTCCCTTTAATTATAATTTCTAATTCAAGAGGAACACATTTAAACTATGCTGAATTCTGTAAAACTGAGGATGAAAATCCCCCCCTGCTCTGGTAGACTTCCTTCCCCAAGGAAAAGAAAGCAGCGTGAGGTCTCTGGCTTCAACCCGAGCCAGGGCGGCTGAAATTATGGGGGGCGTTTCCAGCAACCGTGTAAAAACGCAGCCTCACCGGAGCTCTTTATAGGTGCTCCAAGTGCTGTGAGTTCTCGGAAGAATATTCCAGACCCATTGTCTTTTGATTTGTGGCCAAAGGTGGCTTCGCTTGAGCGTTTCCTGTGGTTGACCATTTTTATTTTCAGGATTTTGCTGCTCACTTGTCACTGAGGAGTCCGTTTCATTGCTAGGTAACGACAGACATCAACGCCAGGGAGAAAGGGTCCCTTGCTTGTCCCTGCCTTGGAACAGACAGTTCATCTGTTTCCAGGACCCCGAGTCCTGCACGGCCAAGCCCCTGAGCTGCCGCCGTTGTTGGCCGTGAGAGTATCCAGGAAAGGTCCTGATGCGCCCGGCTCCCAGAGCTGCAGGCCGCAGAGCTGGACACTGAGAGCCCACTGTGGGTGCTGCGGCTTCGCCCCGCCAGGGCTCAGCGCGTGGCTGAGGAAAAAGCGTGACCTCTGATCTTAGACAGGCCTGGGCGCAAATCCTGATGGGTGGGATCCAGTACCTACTAGGAACTCCGACTTTACACAAGCAACTGAGGCCCCCTGAACTTGAGGTTCCTCAACTGTGAACACGAGAATGTTGTCCATGCTGTTGTATAACTTGAACAAGATGTGACGGTGTCAGGTAGAGTGCCTGACGCACGGTGTGCCATCGGAGGAAACTCTGTTCAGTAACGGGATGGGGGAATGGCTCACACAGCAAGTTGAACACCCTATTTTTTAAAATAGTGGTGTGGCCACCTGTAACAGAAAGCGTAAGGAACATCAACACAATGAGTTAAACGTCATTTTTGTTTCTTCCCCAGGGTAGCAGCGGACAAAACCCAACTCCAGCGAGCTAAATAAAAGGAATTTATTATCAGGACACTCAGGTCCCGAAATCTGAGAAATAAAGCAACAATCTTTGGATAGGCTAGAGCCGGGCAACCTCAGGGACCTCAGAAGCAGAAAAACAGGGAGCTCTTCTCCGGAACGCTGACGTTTATTTGTACATCTGATCTTTAGTGACCTGCTGTCCGAGGGTCCGGCTCTGGTCAGGAAGTCGGGGTCACACAGTACAGGCCTGGCTGCTGGGGCCCCTCCTGTGTATCAGGCCAGTTCCCAGGGCAAGGGGAATGCTGGGAGCTAACAGACTACACATATTTAGATTTTACAAATTGATATATTCTCTCTCTCTTTCTCCAGGAAACTGTCATCACAAGGAAAATAATGAATATTACTTCATCCCTGAAAGTTTCCCTGTGCCCTTTGTATTTCCTCCCACCCCTCCGTGCCCCTGCCCCTGTCCCTAGGCAATTGCTGATTTGCTTCTGTCGCTGTAGACTACTTTGAACTTTGTAGAACTGTATATAAACGGGATCATACAATATGTGCTCTTTCTTGTCTGACTTCTTTACTTAGCATAACTGTTTTGAGATTCATCCATGTTACAGCGTGTATCAGTGCTTCGTTCTTTCTTATGGGTGAATGATATTTCCTTGTATGGATAAACCACAGTTTGTTTATCCATTTACCTGTTTGTAGGCATTTGGGATATTTCTAGTTTGGGGCTTTTACCAACAAAGCTGCTATGAAAATTCATGTACAAGTCTTTGTCTTATGAAAATATGTTTTTATTTCTCTTGGGTAAAAACCTAGGAACAGAACGGCTGGGTCATATTGCAGGGGTATACTGAACATTTTCAGAAACTGCCAAGCAGTTTTCCAAAGTGGTTGTACCATTTTATATTATCATCAAAAAGTATGAGGATTCCATATCCTCACCCACACTTGGTATGTATCCAGAATTTATTTTTTAAAAACTCTCAAAACTTAATACTAAGAAAACTAACAATCATGTTTAAAAATGGCTAAAAGATTTTAACAGAAGGTTTGCCAAAGAAGATACAGTCATTAGAGAAATGAAAACTAAAACCACAATGACATGCTTACTCAAATGGCTAATGTTAAAAAGGAGTTAATAATTTTACATTATTATGATGCCCATTTTACAGATGAGAAAGATGAGTCTCAGGGAAATAGTAACGAGCTATTAAGTGGTAGAATTTGAACTTGAACCTAGTCTGCTAATCCCTGCTTAATCTCTATGCTCTTCAAGCGACTGTCCTTTGAAGGAAGCAAAGCTTCCTGCAAGAACTTGGATGTAAGATTATGAGGAGAACAAGCCAGTTTCTCTATGGGAGCCTCCAGCAACTTCCTCTCAGGTAGTCCAGTAATGAGCGGGCCCTGCAGGAGCCAGGATTTCTACTGGTTGGCGCCTATGTTGATACACAAACTTCCCTGGAGATGGGCCCTGAGAGTAGAAGTTTCCTCACACAGGCAAGGCTGTGCCTCATTTCCAGAGCAACCGGGTCAAGTGATCGCTGTAAATATATGGGTGGGGGGCACTAGAGGTTCTCTCTCCTGGAGCATAATTTAAATTGTCTCCAACTATGTCCAGTTTAAGCAGGACATACTCAGCTTAAGGATGGCAAGAGTCTAGGGCAAGCATTTTAGAGTGGAGGTACCTCAAGTCAGCTGCAAGGCCTGGAAGGCATGCCCTTACCTCATCTGATTGACCCATTCATTCGTTTTTCAAAAATTGTTGTAAAATACACATACAATTCACCATTTCAAAGTGTACAGTTCAGTGGTAGTAAGTACATTCATATTGTTGTTCAACCATCCCCACCATCTATCTCCAGAATTCTTTTCATCTTGCAAAACTGAAATTCTGTACCCCCTAAATAGAAACTCCCCATTCCCACTCTTTACAGCCCCTGGCAGCCACCGTTCTGCCGTCTATCTCTATAATTTGAGTACTCTGGGTACCTCATATAAGTGGAATCATACAGCATTTGTCTTTTTGTCCTGTTCATTCTTAAGGTCCATTGACAGAATCAAGAATTAGCCAGTCAACTTTCCAGAACTCTTGGCAAGGGAATTTCTATAGGGAGGTGGGGTGAATCCTGCTATTTATCTTGATGCATTGAACATTTATATATCTGGGTTTCTTCTGATTCCATGTTCGCAAAGCAACCCTCTGATTATGGTTTGGCTTCTTATAATTGATACAATTAGTTGCCTCCCAAGCATCTGTCCCATCCTGTTTATATTACATAGCGTTGTAGTGCAGTTGGGCTGGTATTACTATCCCTTAAATCCAGAGATCGGCGTTAAACCAATTTTCACAAACCCATACTCTTTGTCACAGTGATGGATTCAGGGATGGATATCGAGCTAGGCCTAAACCAATTTTCTGGCTACTGTGATTAGTTCATGGACAGGTACTTATCTAATTTAGTTCCATCAAAGTGAAGTTTAGGACCTTTATTTGATGGTTGGACAGAAAGAGCCCTTCCTTCTTTTATTGAGGTTGAATAAAAAAATGCATATCATCTTACTTGTTACTACAATTTTGTAGCCATAAAAAGGAGTAGCCCTAGGAGGGTGCCAATATGACTGAAAATAGAGCCAGTGTGTTGAAGGAAATTAGCGATAGCCTTAAGCTGCTGGATTTAGCCTTGCCTGGAGTACTTCCTACCATAAACCTTTTGAATTATATGAGTCAGTAAATTCTCTTTATTGTTTAACCAAATAGGAGCTGGATTTTCTATTACTTTCTTTGAGTGCATTCCAATGGACTCTCCATAAAGATCTGTGTACAGAGCCAGGAAACAATGGACTTTATATTCCCTTTGATACTAATTTCTCATTGTGAAAAGAATACTTTAGTATCCTGGTTTTACACATTAGTTTCTTTAGCTTGTTTAATGTGAGATGTGGATTCATTCTCAGGATCTTTACAAAAGGTTGTTTCTGACTTTGTCTTATTGGGGACCGTGGTATACTTTCAAGGTAGTGAATTGATCATCCTGTGGAGGTATCTTGGGAGACCTTAGTGATTATACTTGGTTTGCCTTGAAGGTTCTCCTTGGACTTGAGCTTCTGTTTCATCCCTTTGAATTCCTGTAGCCACTGAAAATTCTTTTGAATACCAGGGTTTGTTCTAAGATAGCAACAGGCACTAGTCTCACTGTTAGCCACCTGGTCTCTGATACTCGGCCTCACAATCCTGGGAGCCTCCTACCTCAGGTCCTGTAGCATTCCCTGGCTAGCAAAAGGTAGACAAGTCTTCTTCATACAATTTCTAAATGCTTTGCATGTAGCTATGATGGAATGATATGACCTAGCACAAAGCCTGGTATATAGGACATTGATTTTGAATCGGTGGGGGCGCTTTAGCTCTATCACTCGCAGCTCTGAGAAAGTGGGGAGATACAAAGTTCGTGAAGGCTCAAACTTTTCCTTGTCTCTTTTAGCAACTTTTTCTACTTATCCAGATGTGCTGGAACGTTCTTGTGGGATAACTGTGTGTTCTCAGTGTTTTTCCCCTTCCTACTCCCCTTAAAGAAATCTATGGTTCATTTCTCCTTCTACTGGCCCTGGGTAAAAATATATTACACACAGAATAGAAACAACACCTTAACAGTAGGGTACTTTCTACATGGTGTGCTCATGAAGCATTTTTCTTTTTTTTAAATCATTTTTATTTTTCAATTACAGTTGACATATAATATTGTATTAATTTCAGGTGTATAGTCCAGTGATCAGACATTATATAACTTACTAAGTGATCATCCCGATAAATCTCATACCCATCTGACACCATACACAGTTATTAGACTGTTGTTGACAATATTCCCTATGCTGTACTTTACATACATGTGACTATTCTGTAACAACCAATTTATATTTCTTAACCCCTTCACCTTTTTCACCCAGCCCCCAAGTCCCCTCCATCTGGCAACCATCAAAATGTTTTCTGTATCTATGAGTCTGTTTCTATTCTGCTTGTTAGTTTATTTTGTTTTTTAGATTCAGTTGTTGATAGACATGTATCTGTTGCCACTTTATTGTTCCAATTTTTTATCTTTGTTTTCTTCTCTTCTTAAAGAAGACCCATTAACATTTCACATAGTACTGGTTTAGTGGTGATGAACTCCTTTGGCTTTTTCTTGTCTGTGAAGCTCTTTATCTTTGATTCTAAATCATAGCTTTGCTGGGTAGAATAATCTAGGTCTTTGATGTTCATCACTTTCTGAATATCACTGAATATCGCTTGCCAATCCCTTCTGGCTTCCCAAATTTCTATTGAGAAATCAGATGAGAGTCTTATGGTCCCTTGTAGGTAATTTACTGCTTTTCTCTTTTCTGTCTTTGTCTTTAGTCTTTTGTTTTTTAATTATGATGTGTTTTTGTATGGGCCTCTTGGGTTCATCTTGTTTGGGACTCTGTACTCCCTGGACCTGAACGTCTATTTCCTTCACCAAGTTAGGGAAGTTTTCTGTCATTATTTTTTCAAATAGGTTTTCAATTCTTGAAGCATTTCTTTCTTAAGGGACTCAAAATACAAAAATAAGATGCTGACAAAAAATTACAATTACATAGAAAACCTGAGTGTTTATTGTTTTTAATTTTACCCTAGAAGTTGAGGGCTCCCTGAATGCAAGGAAAGTTGTGGATAAAATTATGTTCAGCCATCCTTTGGGAAGTGTCTGTAGAAACATATTCCATCACTTGTGGCTACATGCAGAGCTATTTGCCTGTCAGTAGCAAGACAAGACCTACTTGGGATTCCTGTCTATAAACATTTAAATGTGGTCACTCTAAACCTATTGCGGCCCTGTCCTGTATTTTCTCATTTCCAGTGATGGGATCATTTTTTAACAGCATGCTGTGTGAACTGGCTGAATGGAGTGACTTGAAGGTCTCTAATAAATTATAGGTGGATTTACGGTTTTTTTTCAGGGCCATGTTAGGTTAGTTGAGTTGAAATGAAATGGGACATATTTATCTAGAAGGTCCAGTGGATCCTACATATCAGGGAGCAGAGAATCATGAGAGGAAGCTTTTCTTTTTCACCTTATAGGCTTCCTACTCCACATGGGTAATTGTCTTTAGGATTGTATAATTCCATCACATTAAAGTGTCACATTTTCTAATTGGTTACTTGGGTAAACTTCTTCAGAGTAACCCAGTTTACCTTCTGCAAAATCATAGTAGTGAGAAAACTCTCAAAGTCAACCTCACAGTTAAAACAGAAAAGCATCAAAGTAATTCAAGATGGATAGGCCTCATTTATATACAAGCTTAACATCTCTAAGACCAGATATTTCACACCCTCTCTTGTGATTAGTGTTTCCCAGCATGTATTTCATTTTCCAGCTCCTCTGCTCTCATTAGGAGGAGGAGATGACTAAAGGAAATGTCAGAGCTTCTGCTGAACTTGGCCACTTCTAGGGATGTCACAGTTTTTGTCAGTCCATTGTGACTTTCCATACACCTTTATAAATAAACCTCTTGTGAGCTGTGTTCATGAGAAAAATGTGAAGATGAGTGGGAGTTAGGTTCTAAATTAAAGAGCAGTAGTTCCTTAAATTGAGGCCAAAGTGTTAGCAGAAGTAGTGATGTTTGGAAATTATTGCTGAAATAACTGGAATTTTTGCAGGAAAGTTCAGAACCCTTGAAGTTCATGTATATTGAATATGTGTATTGAAAGGGAAAGAACTGTTCCATCTGTACCTGGCCCTGATTCCTAACTGAGATGATGATGATGGCATGCATTACGTCTCTCCTTCCCTTGTCATGGAATTTTCCTTCAGCTCTCTCTTTGGTATGGTTAACAACTAACGTGGGTGTTTGCTCTCTGTCTTCATTGAGCTTGTTGTGTTCAGTTTATGCTGCTCAAGCCAGTGATAAAACCGGTCACACCATTTGGCCAGTGACTGTTTCTTAAGCAAAACAAGGACAATTTTACCTACAAAATTTCTTTCTTCTCTTGTTTTTCTTTTCCAGAAGTTCACTAAGATAGCTAGGGTGTCGTTGTTGTTTTTGCACTAGAAGAGCTCCCAGTAGATAGAGTGAAAGACAAGGAAAGAATGAAGAAGAGAAGACAACAGGCAAACTCCTTTTTGTTGGCAAAAATAATGTTGATGTTTTGCTGCCTCCTAAGGTTTTTATACCTGTTTCCATTTACCTAAAAGCCTGTGCTCTGGTGAGTTTCTGTGAAGGTCCTACTCTATGTGATGTAAAGGCCAAAAAAGAGCAAGTCCCAAGGCATGGGATGGAATTGTCTCTCTTCCCTACAGAACCCAGTTAGAGAATGAACCTGGGCATTGTCGGAGATGTCTTAGCACTGGAAGCAGCTTCATGCAAGTATGTAGCACTGCTTGAAAAGGACTCCTATGAATGCATCACACAGGGAAGTATTTCCTTATAGAAGTGCTAGAAAAGTCATCTTCAAAGAGGTGAGGATGCACACTGGCCCCTCTACCTGGAGTACGCCTCCCTTGCTTGGCCACCTGCAAAATCCTGAACATCTGTCAAGCAAAGTATAAGTGTCTCTACCTCTTTTTTGCTCTGTAGAACTGTCATTCCTTTGTTCCCCTAGTATATTTAGTTCTTGCCTCTGTTATAACACCTTTCAGGGTAGGACAAATAGCTGTTGACTTTACTTATGTCAGAAACTGGCTAGGTGCTTTATTGGTGACTCTTCATAACCTCCTTAGTGGTATCTACATTTTATAGATGAGGAAATGAAGTAGTGTATGAAAAGTGATTAGCATCTAGCACCGAGTAAAATGAAAAATAAATTATTAGAAGTAATTCACATTATGTGTTTACATATTGACTTAACATCCCTTTGAGATTAGGGCAAAGTCTTATTCTTCTATGTAGTTCTAGCACCTGAGAGAGTGCTTGGGGTCTAGTAGATGCTTAATAAATCTTGATTAAAGGTGTGAGTGATTGACCAGTTGGCCTGAATCTTCTTTAAGTTTAGAGTAAAGGAAAAGTGATTTATGTTAGAAAGCAGAGCTTTATGTCTTCCATAAGGTATTTTTTCTAATTATAAAGATAATATATGTTCATTGGAGAAGATTAGGATGATACAGAATATATACTTTTCAGTCTTCTATCACCCAGAGATAGTAATTTTTCTTTTAGTCTTTTCTCTATGCATTTTTACTCTGATATCATACATATATGTAGCTTTGGATGTTGCTTTTATGCTATTTTAATTTCATAAATATTTTTCCATGCCATCAAAAACTTCTAGTAAACTTCACTTCTAATTGGCATGTAGATAACAGTGTTTATTATATAAATTTACTTATCCATTCCCTTTATGCTTAATATTTAGGATTTTTGTAATTGTTCACAATGATAAATAACACTATAATGAACATCTTTGTGCTTATATAAGTCTGTGCACATCTTTGATAAATACTGTTGGTATAGGACTTTCTAGAAATGGAATTAGTGGTCAACTGTATCAATATTTTTAGGCTCCTGATATAATTGGCAGTTTGCACCCAAGAGAGTTTATAGCAGTTTAAACACATATTAGCTGTGTTTGAGCATGCTCACCAAAATTATTATTACCTTTTACATCTTTACTAATTTGACAGACTGAAAAAGACATTGAGCCAGATTTAGAAGGCTACTTACTGTACAATTCTATTTATGTGGCATTCTGGAAAAGGGAAAAAACTGTAGGGGAAAAAAGTTGAATTGGGGTCTGGGCATGAGGAAGGGATTGCCAGGAAAGGGATCTGAGGAACTTTTGGGGGGATGGAAATGTTCTATATCTTGATTTTGATGGTGTTTTCATGACTGTATATATATTTGTCAAACTCATTGAACTATATACTTGAAACAGTGAATTTTACTGTATTTAAATTATGCTTTAATAAACCCAACTTTTAAAAAGGTGCCTTGTGGTTTTAAGTCACAGTTCTTTGGCTTTCCAATGAAACTGAATAGCTCTATATTTATTAGCCATTCATAGTCCTTCTTTGGAAACTTGTCTTTTTATTCTACCCCAGAATTGTCTACTGAATCTGAGAGTTTTTCTTATTAATTTGTGGGACCTTTGAACATTGTCTGTCATATTTGCCAAAGATATTTTTCTAAATTTTTAAAATTTATTAGTGAATATCTTATATATTTATTTGACGTAGCCAAATTTGTTGACATTTGCCTTAGTGGTTTCTTTAATCTTTTAGCAGAACTTCCTGATAGAAACTGTCGAAACACTGAAATGTCTCAGAAACTTCCACTTCAGTTTCTATAGTGAATTCACCAGGTATGGCCTGGGTAGACTTTTCAAATTAAACGGAAACAATCCCTCTGGGTAAAAGTGTAGTTTGTGAGTTTCCTGAAAGATGCTCTTTGGGCTCCTCCCATCATGAGGCTGAGTGATTGGAGCCTGTGCCCATGGCCTAAAAGTCCCATTCTTTCCACACAGTGGCAGCAGAAACAACAGGTTAGGTACAGGGATTGATAGCCGTAGTCATCGAATAAAACCTCCACCAATGGAAAACCTCACTTAACATTTCCCTCTGCTCTCCAGTTTTTGGAAGTGCTGCTTTGTCTTGATTTGCTCCACAATGGGATCGAGGGGGAAAACATTATGACTTCACGTACATTTCAGTAAATATTTATCGAATGCTTACTAAGTGCCTGGCACTTTGGTGGTGACTGAGATGGACTCAGTTCCTGTTCTCCTAGAATGTCCAGGCCGGCTATGCAGACAGTAAGGACCAAACAATGACACAGAATCATCGGAAATTATGGTAAGTGCTATGAAACAAGCAAGGAGGGCACCGGCCCTCCGCTGCACGCGGAGTTGCGAGGAGCGGCAGGGCGCCGTCTTCTCAATGTAACCTGAAAAGTTTCGTTTGGCCTCAAGCTTCCAATACATTTTCACTTCTAGGAAAACTTCAGCAGAAGAAAAACGTTTGCAAAACCACTGCCCTATGGAAATATAAATAAATGTGAAAAGTTGAGTGAGCTTGGGCAAGGCCAAGTTTTTTCATCTATAAAATATAATGTTATCTATCCTAGGAGTTGCTGTGAGAATTAGCTAAAATAAATGTGTAAGAGGCAGAAGAGGTAGTAGCCGGAGACTGGAGGCAGGCAGCCAGGGTTCAAATCCTAACTCTTCCACTTAATAACTGCTTCTTTCTCAGATAAGTAACTTATTTTTTTCTGTTCCTCAGTTTCCTCATGTAGAAAATGGGGATAGTAATAGTGCCTACCTCACTGGGTTGATTTGAAAATTAAATGAGAAAACAAAAACCATATATGGCTTTTAAAATAGTGGTTGGTGCACAATAAGTGTTCAGTCAAGGCTAGGTTCTGTCATTGTCATTATCATCATCACCGAGCACAGGTCCCAACGTAAGCACAAAGGAAATTGTGAGCATGTGGTCAGATTACCCTGGAACAGCCAGGCCCTGGGACTGTGAGAAGTAGCTCTGTGGCATGAACAGGGAAACATGAGCAGCACAGTGGCAATAGACTTCCTGCGTGACAGGGGTCAGGGACCTCATCTCAGTTCCAAGCTCATTTCTCTGTCCCTGCTTTACTAGGGAGAATGACCTTGACGGAGGGAGAACTGCACTTGGAGTAGACAGAACAGCCTTGGCTGCAGCCCAGCTCCACCAACCAGGCCCAGAGGCGAGCCCTCTGATGTCTCTTGAATGATTTAGCTTTATTGCCTATTGTCTCTCTCCAAATTGCCTTCAGGATGAACGTCCCAGCTGGAACCCATATAGAGGACACCAGCTTCCAAGTACCTCACGAGATGCGGGCTCTCTCCCCATTTACGAAACAGCCTTCAGACTGCCCGCTAGGGAGGCTGTATTTTGCATCTTATGGGAGGAATTACACTGCATTAGAAGTCCTGCACCCCGGCTCAGGCAGTGAATTAGGTGAGGTATCCAGGCTGGGGTGCTTTCCTCCTGGGCATAATACCCCATTTATTTTCATTTACATTAATTTCTCTACATCACTGACCATACGAGGCATTGAACTGTTCAACGCAAGCAATTCCCAATTGCTTGATACAAATAGAAATGTTTAATGAAAAAGAGTCTTTGGATGACACCGATGTGCGAAATGATGAGAGCATGTTAATCAACTTTTCTCATTTCAGAGAGCGCCGCAAACTTGTTTCCCTTCCTTCCTCCCTCCCTTCCTCCCCCTTCTCTTCCTTTCTTTCTAACTTTTCTTTGAAAGGACAAAGCAAATACGTTTAATTGGAACAAAGAGAGTAGTGTAGCATTGGAGACACAGCTAATAAAATGCATGATGTGAAAGTCTTTATCTGGAGGATTCCAAGGCGCAGTATTTTTTTAAAAACCCATTTCCCTTCAGCTTTATGGATGGAGCAGTTTGGCTGCTGGTATGAAAGGGGTTTTAATTTATGGATCTCCTCTCTATCTATTACACTGATGTTAGGCCTTCCTAGCTTCGCTGGCCTGTTAGAAGGGGAGTCAGCTTAGGAAAAAGGAAGATGGGTCAGGGTGAGGGGGGTGGTAATCAGCACCTCATTCCCAAGCTTCCAGAAACCTGGGGGTTACCTTGAGCAGCAGTGGAATCTTAAAGCCTTCATGAAAATTGATGGCTCACCCAGCCGGCGTGGCTCAGCGGTTGAGCATCGACCTAGGATCCAGGAGATCGCAGTTCTATTCCCCATCAGGGCACATGTCCAGGTTGCGGGCTCGATCCCCAGTCGGGGGCCTGCAGGAGGCAGCCGATCAGTGACTCTCTCATCATTGATGTTTCTATCTCTTTCTCCTTCCTTCCTCTCTCTGAAATCAATAAAGATATATTTTTTAAAAGTTGATGGCTCTTTCCCCCATAGTTTTGCTCTCACCTCCTAACCTTGTGGGGTGCAGTTGAAAGAGGTCTGCTGTTAAATCTAGGTGGGAATCCAGGCTCTGTCCTTCATGAGCAGTATGGGCAAAATGACTTTTAACTTCTCTGATCCTTAATTTCCTTATCGACACAATGGGCAACAACTGTTTGTCTTCCATGGTTATTTGCAACACTCTTGTAGTAGAAGCTCAAATATGTAAAAATATGCATAGAAAAGAGTCTGGAAGGAAAGACAACAGAATGTCAACAATAGCTGTCTATTTTCCCTCTTTCCTGAACATTCTCACTTTCTGCAAAGATAAGCATTTTCTTTTGATAGGAAAATTATGATTTAAAAAAGCACATATTTTGTTCGAGGTCACATAGATCATAATAACGATTGAAATACCATTTCCTCTGCCCCGTTCAGTCTTCCTCTTTTGAAAGGGAAGCACATATGGGGTATATTAGTTTCCATTTGCTTCTGTAACAAATTACCCCCAAACTCAGTGGCTTAAAACAACACAAAATTATCCTCCTATAGTTCTGGAAATCAGAAATCTGCAATGAGTCTCTTGGGGCTGAAATCAAGGTGTGGTCAGGGCTGGCTCTTGAAGGCTGTGAAGAGAGAATCAGGTTCTTGGTCTTTTTTGGCTTTTAGTGGCTGCTGGGCTTCCTTGCCTGTCCATCCTTCCTCCATCTTTTTATTTTTATTTTTAAATTTTTATTTATTGATTTGAGAGAGAGAGAGAGAGAGAGAGGAAGAGAGAGAGCACTCATTTATGCATTCACTGGTTGCTGTTTATATGTGCCCTGACCGGGGACTGAACCCACAACCTTGGCGTATCAGGATGACGCTCTAACAAACTGAGCTCCTCGGCCAGGTACTTCCTTCATCTTTAAAGCACATCCCTCCGGTCTCTGCTTCTGTCATCATATCACCTTCTCTCCTTGTAAGGACCCTCATAATTACATCAGACATACCTGGATAATCCAGCATAATCTTCCCATCTCAAAATCTGTATTCACATCTGCAAAGCCCTTTTTGCCACATAAGATAACATATGAGCATCTTTTAGTGGGGGTGGAGGTGGGTGGGGCCTGGGTGGGGGCGTGGGGGTGCATCCCTCAGTCTAACACATGGGACTTATGTAAGAGCTGAAGTGTTAAATAAAATCTGGATAAGGGAAAACAGGAACAAAGTTGCTGGTAATGGGAAATAGCAAACCATGTACCTTATACAGAACAGCTGCTCAATTCTTACAGCTTATAGCTGTACTGGACCAAGTGCCCTGGCAGGAAATACAAGGCATTTGGGCCTGGTGTGAATGTAGAAGCCGATGTATTTTATTAAAGAAAAAACAGAATCATGACACACAGCGATGAAAACTATCAAGTTCCTCCTCCCCAAATCTCTAAAATGCCAGAAATTCAGTCTAAAATTATTGTTATTATTATTTCTTTGACATGTCAGTTCTCACTGTTAAAAGGCACCAGAGAGACTCATGCTAGGACTACTCCTTGGTTCAAAAGCTGCCTGTTAGCTCCAGGTTGGTACTCAGATGTGCCTAGAATGATTCCTTAAAAAGCAAAAAAGATTCAAATTATTATTTTTTGTTGAAAAATGCCACAGGTTATTAAACTAACATTGGAATGGATATAATCAGATCTCATCTATTATTAATGAGGTTCTGCCTTAATGTGATCATTATAGGTGTGTGCCTTGCACCTAGAAGCTATCATCTAACATAATAACAACCTGAAATAATGAGTTGCCAGCATGACATTTTTCTTCTGTGAAGGGTTATACCTACAGGGTTGCTTTTTCCTTTTCTTATAACAACAACAATAATAATAAACCGTAGCATTTTAGACAGAGACAGGTGTAAGTTTTATTTGTAATAGAATGGTTACTGCTTAACATCTTTACAGTTAAGATTTGCTACAGAGCCAACACAAAACTGTTTTGAAAACCATTATTATTACTACTTATAATGATGATCCCATAGCTAGAAAAACTCGAATAACTTTCTATGGCATCACCTGTGTGTATGTGTGTGTGTGTGTGTGTGTGTGTGTGTGTGTGTGACAGACACGGAGAGAGATCCAAGATATGATTATGCTTACAGGTCAATTTATAAAAAAATTTTAAAATACTTTTTTGAAGGATCTCTTACCCATTGAGACAGCATGGATGGACCTGGAGTGTATTATGCTAAGTGAAATAAGCCAGTCAGAGAAAGACAAACACCACATGATCTCACTTATATGTGGAATTTAATGAACAAAATGAATTGACCAACAAAATAAGAGCAGAGGCACAGAGGCATGGAACAGACTGACATCTCGGGGTGTGTGTGTGTGTGTGTGTGTGGAGGGGGGCGGCAATGAGAAGAGATAAACGAAAGAACTTAAATACTTCTATGCATAGCCCAAGGATGCAGACAATAGGATGGTGAAGGCCTGGCGGGGGTGGGGGGGCAGGGGCAGGGTGGAAGGGGGGTAAAGGGGGGAAATGGGGGACATCTGAAATACTGTCAACAATAAAAACATATTTTAAAATACTTTTTCCCTCTCATATACAAGTTTTTAACTGCAAATCCCTTTCTTTCTCTAAGGGATAGGCTCACAAAAGACATAAATTGAGCCTTTGTGAACAGAGGCAGAGACAGATCACATCCTGAAGAATTTAGCTTCCTTTGTAGCAGGTTACGGCACATAGCTGTGCTGGGGCTTGCTCACAAAATCCTAGTTAATCCTTAATGCCGCTGAATTCTGTGGGGTGCCATTATCTGGACACCAGATTAGGCAAATTTAAGCGTCAGAAATGAGAGTGAACGAGGCCCGAGCCCCTGAGCACCCGACAACAGCACAATCAGGTGAGGAAAGCTCAGGGTTGGCCAGTGGTGACCCTCACCCCTCAAATGCATGATCCACACTACTCCACGGTGCCCGCCCTTCCCCACGAGGCTCCTCTGCCTCCCAGTCTACGGGCTTCCAGCTCTGCACTCTGACTTTTGCTCTTCTGGCCTGGTTTCCATGCAGCCTCCAGGATCTCTCTGGATCGTTTGTCAGACTCGATCTCTCTGTAACATTGCTGTTGCCAGTCACGGTGTCTGGAGGCTCTTCTCTTGGCTTCTTCAGCTCTGGTTTTCCTGGGTTTCTTTTCTTCCCACGTTGCTCAGCTGGCTCCTCTCCCTCCATCCACCCCTGAAACATTGTCATTCCCCAGGCCTTTTTGTGTCCAGCTTCCACGACCAGAATTTTACTGGTAATTCCTAAACCTATATCTCTAGCCCTGTCCCTGCAATGAGAGTCAGACTTGAATTTTCACCCACTCACTAGATGGCTCCACAGCCTCTCAAACTGACCAAGCCTAGCTTTGCTCATGAGCTTCTGTTCTTTGTCTTCTATCCACCCTCTGTCCTTGTTGACCCTCTTGGTTGAAGGCCTCACCTTCCTCCAAGTCCTTCAGTCTGGAAACAGGTTTGTCTTCCTCCACGAGGGTCTTTAATTTTTAGGTTCTATACTTTCTTTTTTGAGCAGGGGACACATGTCTTCCTCATTTCCTTCCTGCCATGTTGCCTGGACGATTATAGTAACCTTTACATCGGTCTCTCTGCCTCAACCCAGCCTTTGTTCTGTTGCTAGAACTAACTCTTTCAAGCACAGGTGGGCTCATGACAGCTCTGGCTGTACTACGTCACAGAGCAGTTGCTCAGTAAATGCTACTCCATTACCCCTCCGCTTCAGGGACCTTATATGGTAAATCGGAAGGTTTAGACAAGATACCTTTAACATCCAGCCTCAGAAAAAAATAAAAAAATAAAATAAAATCCAGCCTCAGTATGACATTTTATATGCCTCTAAGAAATAGAGGATGGGGTTTTCATTTGACTTCTGCCTGAAAATCTGATCACTGATGAATCTGGGCCCACGTCTAAAGAGTGATCACAACATTTGAGGCTCATTTTCACGGACCCTCTCTCCTCTCCATAGATTTAGCCAGCGCCAGAATATCCCAAGCTCTCAAATCAGCGCTGCTGAGAATATAAAATATGCTCTGAGGAGAAAGAGGACAGTGGGCCATTTTCTACAGGGTGGACTATCTGAAACACCTTCTTATCTATAAGACAAGGAGGATGCATTAGGGAACGCTAGGTCCATCCATACTCTTTACAAAAACCTAGTGTCTCTTTGGAACCTCATTGATATGCTGAATTGGGGATTTTAAAATTATTTATCCTACCCTAGCCTGTTTTGCTCAGTGGTTAGGGCGTTGGCCTCCGGACTGAAGGGTCTTGGGTTCGATTCTGGTCAAGAGCACGTGCCTGGATGTGTCTATCACATCGATGTCTCTCTCTCTCTCTCCCTCCCTTCCACTCTCTCTGAAAAGCAATGGAAAAAACTTCGTCAGCTGAGGATTAAAAAAAGATTATTTATCTCATAGAATTACGTACTTCGTAGTGTATTCTGTATGGTTTTCTTTGGGTGATGATCTCAGACTGCGAGTGGGGTAATTGTTCAAGCTGCTGGCCTCCCAGACCCACCCCTGCATTTTCATGAGGCCATGCTTCCCACAGGCTGCTTCCAGCAAGGGCCGAGGGTGCGGGGATGTAAAGCTCGCCCGTTCCCAGAGACGCAAGCTCTCCTCATCAGCTTTGCTGGACTGTTCTAAGAACTGCACTTGTTCTCCAGCTCTTCCACCCAACCTTCCTTCCTTCCCTCTCTCTTTCACTTGGGGTCAGGTCTGACTGCTTGCCCGGCCCCTTCCCATTTTCTCTCACAGGCATTTTCCCTAATAAAGTTCTCCCATGTCTTAGCTACTGCTCCTTCGGCAACCTGGACTAATACACAACCTATATTTGGTATAATAAGATATTCACCTTTATCTGTGGAAGAAAATGTAACAATTGGTCTGATTTTAGCATCATCTGTACAATTGCAACCAGTCCTGCAGATTCTTTTTTCCATAATAAGGACATTCATTCACTTTTTTCTTAAAAAAAAAAAAAAAATTCCCAAATTACAAAGAAATTCATAACATTTGTGGAACATACACATATATAAAAAGAAGAAAATAAAATTATCCATAACCTTTTCACCCTAAGTAACCATTGCTTTCAGATCTTTTCTCCAATATATAGACAATTCTCCTGCAACAATAACAAATAAAAGCTTATACTATAATGCTTTAGTAGAGGAGTTGGCAGACTTTTTCTGTAAAAGGCCAGATTAGTGAATATTTTCAATTTTCTTGGCCATACAGTCTGTTGCAGCTTCTCAACTCTGCCTGGTAGGGTGAAAGTAGCCAGAGACAATGCATGAATGAGAGCATGGCTGTATCCAACAAAACTTTATTTAGAAGTCTGGTGGGGCTGCATTTGGCCTTGGGCCACAGTTTGCTGACCCATGATTTAACCAAAAGATCTTGTTGGAAGACCTAACCTGTGGCTGAATGAAGATGTTCAGACCCTACTGAAAATGACCCACTGGATCTTGTAGAAATCAGGCCACTTTTGCAAAGTGGCAACTGGAAGACGGCGCTAGCTAGCAGTGTCCCCAGCAAGAGTGCGGCACAGGCCCGGCCAGCTTACCTCTGGCAGGGGATCCCCGTGTAGCGGTGGAAAGGTTTCTCCTTCCCTTGTAGGTTCTTTGGTTGGTCTGATAATTAAACTAGCATAAGACAGGTTAACAAGAGAACAAAAAACACATTTAATTTTGTATATAGAGGAGCCCCAAAGAGGGCAAGCGGCATAATTGAGGCCTATATGCCGTGTTGAGCTGAGGAATGGGACAGGGGCCTGGGGCTTGGAAGAGGGGGAGGGTAATTTGAAGGCTGAGAAAAAGAACAGATGGCAGGTAATTAGAAGCTTGCCCTGCCTACAGGTAGGTCTTGGAGATAAGAAGTTATCTCTGGTATTATTTCTTTTTCTGGTACGGTCCCCCATCTAGATCCGTGTAGGTAAAGAGAGAGGTAAATGTTTTTCCTCAGTCAGCTGGGTCTTGCTTGCCTTCAGCTCAAAATAATCAGTGTGTCAAAGTGGCGCATCTTCATCTCCGGGAGGCACATGCCAGCCCCCTCCTCAGGCCCCGGGGGCCAGGCCCTGGGATGTGTGAGCGCCTCCGGCTTGCTGGGACTTTCCCAGAAGGACTAGCCAGGCCCTAAAGTGGGAAGAGGGACAACTGAGCTGACAGCTGCCCTGTGGTCTTTCGCTGTTGTCAGGCATGAGTTAAATAGGTTTCAAACCTTCCTAATGTGCTTTTCTCATTTAATTTTGTGGCTGCATAAACTTTCATAGCAAATAATGAGTCAGGGCTGCAGCCCAAATGTTATGGACTCTTTATGGGCGTGGAGAGCCGCTCTGCATTCTAATGGCCTGCTTAACCCGGCTCGGGCTGGGCCCTGCGCTTGCTCTGGCTGGAAGAGTAATTCTGCAGAAAGCGAGGGGAGCCCACCGAGAGCTCCTTGGCCTCGCTGCCGCCCTCCCCTCTCCACGGAGGCATTTTTCCCCAAGGCTTGGCAGCCGCTCCCCTTGGGCTAGAGTGAATTTGTCCCTCAGCTAGAATTCTGACTGTGTCTGTCTTGATTTGAGTGTTGAAGGATAAACTCTCACCTGGGAGCCCTGTTTCCAACATCCACACTTGTACTCCTATCTGTCCGTGGAAATCAACGCTGGCCACCTATTCTCCGGCCCATCTGCTGGGATGGCACTGCGCCCGTTCCTGGCGGCGAGGGCATGCTCCACGGGGCCGCGGTGTCAGAGCGCAGTGCTTGGAGGGATGCCTATGAGGGGTGAGGGAGAGAAGAGCTGCAGAAAGCTACCCTTTCATGCACTGTCCCCAGTCGCAGGCTCCTGGCCCCTTATGTCAGCAGACTCTGCGGTTTGAGAATCAATCTCCATCCCCTAGGGGTCAAGCCCTTCACAAAACCTGGGCATGAGAATTGCCTGCATGGGGGACAGTGAATGTTGGAATCTGGTTTCAGTGCTCTCTCCAGAGCAGTCATCACCCAAGATAAAATGGAGTAAAGTGGAAAAAGCCGATTACAAAATGATAATGAGTAGTGTTACCCGATTAATGTAAAAAGTGTGTGCGTGCGCGTGCATTCATTTGTGCAAGTGTTAGTATTTCCAGAGGTAGGTGGTGGAATTATAGGTGGTTTTTAGTTTTCACGTCTTTTTTATCGTCTACATTTACATTTTCTACAACAGATATATGGATGGTAATAAAAAAGCAAAGCAAAACCAAAATAGCTGCAGAATGTTAGGTGTAAGAAAAGACTTTGCTGAAAGATCTAACCTTTGGCTGAGGAAGAATTTCTAAGCCCTCTGTAAAATGCCAATCTATTGGAACCGGTGCAGTTCAAGTTGAGACTTCAGGACATGAGTCAAAGGACCTGGAAGCTGAAGATGATGCAGAGGCCGGAGCAGAGTTGCCTCAGTGTTGGGTGGGGGAGTCTGAGCAGAACCAGACCTTTGGAGGACACTCAGTGTCTGTGTCATGTTTCTTGACAAGGTTTCAGTTGCCCCCACCACACCCATCCCCAGCCTTCCCTAGAAGAGTGGATTGCTCCTTTTCTGACTTCGCAGACATCTTTTGTGGGGCTACTCTCTTGGGGTACTTCCCCTTGTGGGTGGGATTGATGGACACATTCCAGTACCTCTCTCTAGCAGACTCATGGGTCCTTTGAGGGCAAAGAATCACCTCCCCAGTGCTTAGAAAAGAACCTGGTTCATGGTGGGTGCTCAAAATAAATCTCTCCCTTTCCCCTCCCAGAAAACATTATTATTTTTTTTTTTACTGCTTTAATTTATTTTTATTATTTCTTTGTGATAATATATATATAATTTACCATCTTAACCATTTATTAAGTATACAATTTAGTGGCACTAAGTGCATTCACACTGTTGTCCAACCATCACCACCATCCATCTCCAGAACTTTTTCACTTTCCCCAACTGAAACTCCATGCCCATTAAGCAATAATTCTCCATTCCTCCCTCCTCCCAGCCCCTGGCAACTACCAGCTTACTTTCTGTTTCTATGAGTCTGACTACTCTAGGTAGCTCAGATAAATGGAATAATAAAAATATGTCCTTTTGTGACTGGTTATTTCACTTGGCATAATCACCTCAAGGCTCATCCATGTTGTAGTATATGTCAGCATTTCCTTCCTTTTTCATTTAATTTAATTAATTAGTTTTATTTTAATTAATCTTTATTGTTGAAAGTATTACAGATATCCCCCTCCCCCCCATTAATCTCCTCCACCCCACATGGCACCCCTCCCCCAGGCCTTCACCACACTATTGTCTATGTCCATGGGTTATGCATTTATGCATATAAGCTCTTTGATTAATTTCTCCCCACCCACTCCCCCACCCCTGCCTTCCCACTGAGATTCATCAATCTGTTTCATGCCTATGTCTCTGGATCTATTTTGTTCCTCAGTTTATTTTGTTTATTAGATTCCACATATGAGTGAGATCAGGTAAAACTGAATCAGGAAGAATCAGAAAATCTGAATAGGCCAATAACAACTGATGAAATCAAAGCAGTAATAAAAAACCTCCCAGCAAACAAAAGCCCTGGTTCAGATAGCTTCACAGAGGAGCTTCTAATTCTTTAAGATGTAGGGTTAGATAGTTTTCTAAAAATTTTTCCTGCTTTTTGAGGTAGGCCTGCAGTGCTATGAAAATCCCTCTTAGGACTGCTTTCACTGTGTCCCATAGATTTGGGGTTGTGTGTTCATTTTCATTTGTTTCCAGGAAGTTTTTGATTTCTTTCTTGATCTTATTGGTAACCCATTCATTGTTTAAGAACATGCTATTTAGCCTCCATGTGCTTGAGTGTTGTTGAGTGTTTTTACTGTAGTTGATTTCTAATTTCATGTCCTTGTGATCTGAGATGCTTGATATGGTTTCAATCTTCTTGAACTTGTAGAGACCAGTTTTGTGTCCTAACATGTGGTCTATCTTTGAGAATGACCCATGTGCACTTGAGAGGAATGTATGTTCTGCAGCTTTGGGGTGAAATGTTCTGTAAATATCAATTAAATCCATCTGATCTAGTGTGCCATTTAGAGTCACTGTTTCTGTGTTGACTTTTCATCTGAAAGATCTATCCAGTGAAGGAAGTGGGGTGTTAAAATCCATGACTATGACTGTATTGTTGTTGATCTCTTCCTTAAAGTCCTTAAGGTTATTAAAAGGTCCTTATTTATTGCCATTTTAATTCTTTATGCCTATGTTTGTCTCTCTATTTCTTCTTATTATTACAGCAGTCCCTTTAACATTTCCTGCAATGCTGGTTTGGTGGTGATAAACTCCTTTAGACCATTTTTATCTGGGAAGCTCTTTATTTCACCACCCATTTTGAATGATAGTCTTGCTGAATAGAGTAGTCTTGGTTCCAGGTCCTTATTTTGCATGACCTTGAATACTTCATGCCATTCCTTTCTGGACTGTAGAGTTTCTGATGAGACGTCAACTGATAGATTCATGGGAGCTCCTTTGTAGGTAACATTGCTTTTCTCTTGCTGCCTTTAAGATTCTCTCTTTGCCTTGAGTTCTTGGCATTTTAATTATGATGTGTCTGGGTGTGGGCCTTTTTGGATTCTTCTTGCTTGGGACTCTCTATGACTCCTGAACTTGTGTGACTTTTTCCTTGACCAGGTTAGGGAAGTTTTCTGCCATTATTTCTTCAAATAGCTTCTCTAACCCTTGCTTACTTTCAACCTCCTCTGGTAGCCCTATGATGCGAATATTGTTACATTTTATGTTGTCCCTTAGACTGTGCTTCTGTTTTTAAATTGTTTTTTCTTTTTGGATCTCTAATTGAGTGATTTTTTCTACCCTGTCTTCTAATTTGCTGATCCAATCCTCAGCTTCCTCTAATCTGCTGTTTATTCCTCCCAATGTCTTCTTTATTTCTGCTATGTCATTCTTCATTCCCTTCATAGTTTCCATATCTTTTTTCATTCTGTTGAGCATCCTTACAATCAGTATTCTGAACTCTGTATCTGCTAGACTGCTTCTCTCCATTTCATTTAGCTCTTTTTCTGGAGACTTCTCTTGTTCTTTCATTTGAGGCTTGTTTTTTGGTCTCCCCATTTTGGCTGCCAGTTTGGGTTTGTTTCTATGTGTTAGGTAGGCCTGCTAGGACTCTCAGTCTTTTTGGAAGATCTCTGGTGCAGGCCAATGTCAGAGGCAGTTTGTGATAGGCCTTGAGTACTCTGTTTGAAGTTATCAACAACCCATAGCTTGAGATCCCCTCTGTTGGGGCTGGGTGCGTTTGGACAGGACCAAGATGCGCACCAAAGTCTGCTTTTCCAAGGCCCAGTTCCAAAAGGAAATCAGCCAAGACTCAAAGCCAAGACTCAGTGCCTCTGCCTGGAGGCTGATTAATCTGATTCTCTTAATGAGCCTCAGGCTGTAGAAACTCCACTGGGTAGGGTGAGAGGTTTTCCAGCAGGGTGGGGCAATTGCTCCCCCCTCAAGCAAAAGCTGCTTGGAGGGTAAATGTCTGTCTCTGCAGTATGGGGGAATGGCTCAGCACAGGAAGCCAGAGGGGTGCCCTCTGAGCTCTATTTCTGGAGCCCACAACCCTAGATTCTCCTCACACAGCTTCAGTCCACTATGCCTTCCCTCTGCTGGAGCCCAAGGTGAGTGGCTGCACATGGAACTTAGTGTGATGGCTCTGTAAGGGGTGCCTGCATTTCCAGCTGTCTCTCCCTGGCAGACAGAAACCCTGCTGCTTTTCACAGCTAGATATTATATGGGCACCTTTCTCAGTTCTGGTGCTCTTGGCTGGGAAGCCCAGCCTGGGGTTTAGGCCCAGAGTCCTCAGTGGGAACCCCCCACAGCTGAGCTATCCTTCCAGACCTTCAGCTGCTGCCTGTGGGAGCCCAGCCAGCCCTCTTGCGCCTCTGCACTTCCTACCCATCTCTGTGCAGTCTCCACTTTTCCTCCTTGGTTATGAGGGTGCTTCTCCAGTTCGTCTTCAGTTGCAGTTGATTATTCAGGATGGTTTTTCTATATTTTAGTTGTCATTCCAGTTTGGTTCCAGGAGAGTGTCAGTGTAGCTTCCACTCAGTCTGCTGCCATCTTTCATCTCTCAGAGTTTCAGTTTTCCAAATGAAAAATTCAGGAGATTGGTTGCATGGCAATGTGAATATACATCACACTACTGAACTATCACACTTAAAAAATGGTTAAGATGGTAAATTTTATGTCATATGTATTTTTATTGATTGATTGATTTTTAGAGAAAGAGGAAGGGAGAGGAGACAGAGATAGGGAGAGACAGAGAGAAACATTCATTTCTTGTTCCACTTATTTATGCATTTGCTGGTTGATTCTTGTATGTCCCCTGACTGGAGATCAAACCCACAACCTTGGTGTATCCGGGTGATGCTCTAACCAACTGAGCTATCCAGCCAGAGCCTATGTCATATGTATTTTACCACAACTGAAATTTTAAAAAGGGAAGAGTCCAGGAGCAATGATTATTATTTTATTCCAGGTGCACATAAAACCACATCTTTTCTTTCTGATTCCAACCTAAGAGCCTGAAGCCATTTCTTTGGAGGCAGAACTTCAACCCCACCGCAACAGGTGAGAAAGAGCTTCATAATTTTCAGATTAGCAGCCTTTCTCTGTTAATGTCTCACTAATTATCATGTAGACTTAGCATTGAACCATAATCATTATCAGTTAATTAGACCTTAAAATGCATCCTTGATAACACCTCTGGCATTTAATTATATAACTGGTAACTTATGATTGTTATTCAGGGGATATATGACTACAGTAAAGTATAATTAGATCCCATTTTTGTTTCTTGATATCATATTGATTATGATAATAGTTTTGTAGTTTTTACAGCTTAAATGGAAATGGCCACATTAAATTGATAGTCTATAAAATAAATGAACATTTTAACATATATTTTAAAAGCATATTAAAAAGAGAGAGGCCTGGCTGGGTGTGGCTCAGCCGTTGAGCATCAACCTAGGATCCAGGGGATGGCGGTTCTATTCCCCGTCAGGGCACATGCCCAGGTTGCGGGCTCGATCCCCAGTCAGGGGTGTGCAAGAGGCAGCTGATCAGTGACTCTATCATCATTGATGTTTCTATCTCTGTCTTTCCTCTCCCTCCTCTCTCTGAAATCAATAAAGATATATTAAAAAAAAAAAAAAAAAAGACAGAAGCTGTAGGAAAAGAAAAAGTGGTTACCATTTTTTATTCCATGTAACAAAAGTTCAAAATAGTTAAATTGCTTGTTTCCAAGATCACTTTTACCTAAAAATAAATAACATTGAAGAATTTATGTAATAAAAAATAATTTTATTAATTCCTACTATTGGCAAATAAAAAAAACCAACAAACAAATTCTTCCCAATATTGTGAAAGTAACCAATATGTCCTCCTAAAAGTTGTGTACACATCAACTTATATTTTAAATGTCCTATTGTATTCTCAGGAAATGCACAGTGAATCTTTTTGTAAAAGAAAGAATCTCTGTTTAGAACAATGTGTTAATTTCCTCTCTTTGTAGGAGAACTAAAGGTCAGCTAGAAATCAGATTGTCCGGCTGCTTTGGCTGATAGCTCTAAAGCCCTGGAGAAGAATGTTCTGACCCTTTTGCATTTTTTAAATTGTATTTTTCATTACAGTTTACATTCAATATTATTTTGTATTAGTTTCAGATGTATAACAGAGTGGTTATACAATCATATACTTTACAAAGTTGCCCCTGTTACATCTTAATATCATTTACAATTCCGAACATGGCGGTACATACATAGTAGGTATTTTTTCAGCTTTATTGAGGTATAATTGACATTTAAAATTAAAGGACATTTGAAATGTACATCATGATGATTTGATATATGTATCAAATCATATATATGATACATATAGGTAATAATATATATCATGTATATATCATACACACACACACACACATATATACACATTGTGAAATGATTGCTCTCATTTACTTAGTTAACACATCCATCACCTCACCTATTTATCTTTTTTATTTGTGTGTGAGAACATTGAAGTTCTATTCTCTTAGTAAACTTTAATTATAACATACACTGTTATTAACTATAGTCATCGTATTATCCATTACATCCTCAGATCTTGCCAAAGAGCTTTGACCTGATTATTTGTGTGATCTAATTTACATTTCCCTCGCTGAGCTGAGTGGTCCTTCTGCAGCAGGAAAGGATTTAAGAGCTAATACCCCTGCTCCTAGAGCTGGGTCATGGGCTGTAGGGCTTAGTGGAAAAGGCCATTTACCCAGTCAAGAGCGAGAGAGCGTGGCTGTGTGGTCTTGGGCAACTTATTTAACATCTCTGATACCACATTCTTGCCTGTAAAATGGGGCAGTAGGTTGTTCTTAGGATGAGAAAAAATATTTGGAAAGCATACGCCATTTAATTGGTGCTTAATAAGTGCTAGTTAATTTTCCTCTTATAATTGTAAGAAGCAGAGAGGCAAATTGTACTGCTGCTGAAAAGGGAAACCAATTAAGTCACGAATGAGGGACAAAAATACAAGAAAACCAGAAAAACAAAACTATTTAACTCACAGAGTCTGTAGATGTCCTTTGGGGGAAGAATAACTGTGTTTACCCAAAGCAACTTAAATGTATTTCGTTTGTGGAAGAATAGAATGGTATCTTCTAAAGGGGCCTGGACAGGGGTGGGGCTGATAACAGGACTCTGTTTCACCCTCCTTCTGAAGTTGTTAAGAATCATTGCAATGCACCCTCTAATCAACTTACCATATTTATGAAATAAAGAAATCACATTTCTGAGGAATTTTTCTATTCACAGTGCTTAATGTCTTGGTACCCTGAATAATGAAGAAATAATACTGCTTTAGATGGTATTTTAAGAGTTCATCGAGGCAGAAGTAATGAAATGAAATCCTGTGACCATCATTCTCTTACAAATCTTGGCTGCTGCCCCCTGGTGCTGGTGGTGTGTAATTTTAAATTTCATGGAAGTTGTGCCCAACGTTTGAGTCAAATGTTGCTAGAACTTCGACAGGCAGTCCCCCAAACCAAACATCCGTGCACCCGATCTGGATAGGAGATGCGAAATTACAATCCAGAGACCCGCTGAGCAAAGCAGTGGGTAGCCAGAATGACTTCACCTTTTAATAGAAAGAAATCCATTTCTGAGAAACCATCTCGGGCAATTTAGCACAATTGAACTTCGTTTTTAACCTTTTACTGTGATTTACGTGATTAGAACACTGGAGGAAGTGGTTTTCAACAGCATGATTAAAGCACTTTGAGGAAATAATTTCTGTCCTTAAGCACCTTGTGTACATTTTTGTTTTCAAGTGTTTGTCCTTTCTCATTAAAAGAAGAGGCAGGAAATGGAGAAATATTGACTTTTAAACATTGTCTTGGACAGAAAAGAGAGATCACAAAACACTAGAGTCAAAGCCAGGAGCTGGCCATTAGCAGACCTGTGCAGCATACTTAGTGCCTGGCCAATACCAGGACTAGATGGCACTAATTCAGCGTTCCCTGGATTTGAGAATTTCGCCCTTGTATCAGGGATTTTTCCCCCTACATTTAGGAGACCCACCAACTTCTAAATTTTACTAAGCAAGAACTTATTATAAAACAAGCAACACATGACTACCATCTACTAAGAACCAATTTTATAAAAGAAAGGACATTTTAATACCAGAAAAATAGAAAGGACATAATTTTATAACAGTGGATAACTTTATTCAAGAAAATACAGTTGCTGCATTAGTCTTTGGTTTTCTCACTTTGCCAGAAGGTGAAATTGGATGGCAGACCAGGTTTAGAACTTCCTGTTCAGATAACCTGCTCAAATCCAGTTGAGACTAATTTTAGGCCAAAAATACTTGTTTCTGCTTCTGTATTTGCCATTGTGCCTCAAATTATGTCCAGAGATTCCCAAACAGTCTTAAAAATCAATGAAATTTGTAGACAATATATATGATTCCACATTTTGGGGAGGAGGAAGGACTGCTATAAGAATTTAGCTAAGGATTCTGAACTCTGCCTGTCCTTTGCCATTCCCTTTTGAGAAACAGGGTTTTGCACCACTGTCCCACAGTACTTTATATCTCAACAAAATGGAAAAGAGGTTATGTTCTTTCTGGAGAGAGAATAGATTGTGGGTGACCTATCTGAGTTCACCAGCTCAGTGAACAGTGATTAACATTTAAAATGTATGCAAACTAGACTCCTAATTAAAGTCCAATAATGTAAGACTTTGAACCTATTCACTGCCTTTGGAAATAATCACAGATGCTCGCTGCTTATCATGAAAAAGTCATTATGGTAAATGACCAACTCCCCCACCTTCTTTCCATCAACTGCAAAAGTGATTCTCGGTAGCAGGAATTTGCAAATGGTGCATGTTGCAGAGTCAAATGTCTCCTGGTAGCTGTAATTGTTATGCAAATTATCTTGATATAGGAAGAATAAAATTTGCAGAGCTCCTATCATATGTGAATTTGCAGGCACGCATCAAATTCGGAGAGGGTGAACACTAGCGTTTAACGGAAGGGTCGTTAAGAACTCCTGATGGCACTTGGACGTGGCCCTGATGAAGGATGAGCGATCCTGCGTCCCACCCCAACCCTCCTCCCTCGCTTTGCTGACTGTGTGTGAGAGTGACTATGAAACCCCCACAGAGAGGGAATTGGGAGCAAGTGATGAAATCCAAAAGAGGTCAGAGGACAGAAATATTCAGGACACAGATATTAATTGTTGCAGATTGAAGAATTAGAGTCAATTTGTTTGCCAAAGGTAGAGAATCCGGGTAAGAATCAAAGACTCGGCCTCAGAAGAGAGAAAGAAGAAAAACGCGAGAACCAGCATTTGTGGTGCAATTTCTGTGTCCCTGGGATTCTAGTAGGCGTGCTACCCATTTTCTCATTTGGCCCACACAGGACAGCCTGGTGAACTAGGTTGTATTTATTACCTTACAGGTGAGGAGTCTGGGGTTCAGAAAGGCTGCTGGACATGAGTAAGGTTCCAGTGACTCAGAGGTAAACTTCCACTCTAAATCTATCTCATTTGTAAACTCATGGCTTTTGCCCGTCTCCAGGTTGCCTCTCAAAATTACTCAAAAATGCACCCTCAGGAATGAACTTTGGAATCATAATTTCAGAGCTGCGGTGTCACTCCCTCATTCACTTGGACTTCAGTGACACAGAGACAATGTGGCCACCACAGCTGTTCATCACAGAAGCATAGCTGCCCAGACCAGGGCCCCATGGTCCTGGAACAGGACGCAACGGGGACCAGGGGACGCTCTGTGCGCCCCATCAGCTCTCTCCCCGTACTCCGTCTGGTAGATGTGCGGTGGCTAATTTAATGTTTCTATTGAATCAGAAAATATTGAGATGCAGTCAGCAAATGAAATTACTTCCACCTTTCAGAAATCACTCGTTTGATGGAGACATTTAAGGAATGGAAGTTATTTCTTTAATTTATGAACAGAACAAGTGACAATGAGCTACAAGAGAATAAAGTCCCCCCTCTATTCTTGTCCCTCTCTCTGGTCTGGCAGGCTTGCCCAAATATTTACGAGGCTCAGGATGCGAGGACAAATAGAGGCCTAGATTCCATATGTCTAAATACTTAAAATTGTAAATCAAGCTAGGAAACTATTAAATATGTTCTATCCTATTTTATAAAGATGCCTTTATAATGACATGGAAGACCAGGCTTGCATCTAGGCTTCTTGGCCCCCATGGAGTTGTAGTCTAGATAGTGTGTGAGCTCAGGAAGCCAGGCCCAGTTCCCGGACGGCAGCCCACCCCCTTCTCTCCCCAGCCTACATATCCCTGTATTGTAGGGGGCCTCAGAAGCACCCATGAGCACACTCAGTACACCCCAGGCTAAATGTCCAAGCTCTACGCACAAGCTCCGCAAATCGTTCTCTTCTCTCTCTTCACCCCTCAGGCCTAGGGCTGTGCATCCTGGCAGTGCAGTCTGTACTCTGCAGGCCAGACCTGGGGAAGAAAACCATACCGGTCCTAGAAGCAGTTTGGGGGGAATTAGGCAGGGGACTCTGCGGGTCTCTGGAACCCAGAGGTGGTCTAGAAACGGGAAGGTACGAGTTTTGGGTGGGGAGGTCTTTTTGACCATACAAACTGCTCACCCCATGGGAAGAAGTGTGGCTGGCGAAGGACTCTGGTGGGGTGCCCTATAAGCCTGGGACCCAGGGCAGGCCCTTCTTGCTGAGTCAAGAGTGGCACTATTGTCCAAAGTATGTGGAAGAGAGGGGCAGCCTGCAAATGGGAGATGGAAGTTGCAATTTGTTACAGGACAAATATTCTTTAATATTAAAATACGCTTTTATCTATTTTTCGTGTGCCAACTCTTCAATATTAAAATGTTTCAGTTTGGCAGTTTCTTACAGAACAAAACTAGCTGATATTACTCTAACCAATACAATTGCAGGGTTCTTTGCACTTGCATGATGTGGAAAGGTGAGCAACCGGCTTTTCCAGACATTATATTGTATTTGTAGGAGAGTCCGTCAGGAAAAAATTGTTGCTGCATGTACCCAGCAACTTTAATCTTGAAGTTATTGGAAGAAAATGAGCATAGAATCCGTAAAGGCCATTTTCAGAGAGTCACTTTTCTGATTTCTGTTGCATTCTAATTAATATCACAGAGCGTTAGCAAACTAAGTAAGGAGCAATTATTAGCTATCAGATTCTGGGGTTGGGAGAGAAATGATGGTATACTGTGCATAATTTTTGCATCATTAAAAATTAAATCCCATAAACATAATGACTCAAACATCAGGCCCTGACAGTATCTGCAGATGATGAACTATGGTATGTAAAAAACAATTTACTAGGTAATGGTACAATATTTTCTGTATTTAGACAGACTTTCTCCCAAAAAAGGCAAATGATATTTCATATAAAATTATTTCCAAGCATAAGTTAGCATAAAAATAAGGATAGTATTTTCTTTTACGTACAGGTCCATAGATATGTAGGATGGGCTGTTGTACAGAAAACTTTCGCAGTTCTTCTATTTTATAAGAAGGTAACAATGAGGAGAGCATGGATTTTATTGTCAAATAGACCCATGTTTGAATCCAGGTCTATATAACCTTACCAACTGTGTGACCTTGAGCAGGTTTCTTAGTCTCACACATCTTCAGTTTTAACATCCGGCAAAACGAGACACTCTCTTTACCTTGCAGAGTTTTGTGCGAATTAAGTGAGATAACATAGTTAAAGCACTTCACGCTGGGTCTCGTATATAGTAGACACTTAATAAACGTTAGTTCACTTCTTCCTTCATTTTGCCATGTTGTTGAGCTCTTTTTCCTGAAG
Source organism: Miniopterus schreibersii (assembly GCF_964146895.1). Lineage (NCBI taxonomy): Eukaryota > Metazoa > Chordata > Mammalia > Chiroptera > Miniopteridae > Miniopterus > Miniopterus schreibersii. The sequence goes on along the minus strand of NC_138111.1, from coordinate 60,477,968 downwards.
AGAGCACCTTAAAATAAGAATCTGTTGCTCATGGGATGACTCATAGTGGGCATTGAAAATTGCTGATTGAAAAATCTCAGCTCTGGAAGATCCCCCGCGAGATCACCGAGCGCTAAAGGGCCGGTGGGGGTGCACGCACAGCCCACCCCCCTGGAGGCCGCTAAGACTTCCATGGGGTGGGGGAATGACTGGCAGCTGTGCCTCTTGGTTTGCTTTTCCCTGGGGACTTGTCACAGTTCCCTCGGTGATGACTTCAAGCCTTCAAAGAAATAAAATGGAGCCTCCGTCTGAGACCACCCAGAGTGCCAGGACATGTGCTAACGAGAATAAGACCATGGGTTTGATCTTGCTCCTATACCGGAGCCGCAGGCTGCCATCCTAACGTCTGACTGATCATCTCACATATGTTCGCTGTGGCTCCCACTTGGGACTGGAAGAGAAACTGGATGGTGACCATTACCTGGTGGTGAGGCGACTCCCATTCTTGAGTGGAGCTCGTGACTTCTGTGACCCTCAGCCACCAATGTGTCCTTTGCATTCTTCAGATTTTCTTGCTGTTAGCTGTCTTTGTCTTATTCAAATTCTTCCTCCAAAATCCTTAAACAAATCAAATCACCTGCATGATGCAGTGTCGTTACTAATTTTATACCCGTCCCATGCCTGCTGCATGCTAGTGCGTGGTAAGTGCTTGTCCTTCCTCTCTGTGGGGAGACACCTGGGACCGAAAGGTGGCGGGTTTGATTCCCCACCAGGGCACATGCCCAGGCTGTGGGTTCCATCTGGGTAGAGGGTGTGCAGGAGGCAATCGATCGATGTTTCTCTCATACATTGATGTTTCTCTCTCTCTCTCTCCCTCTCCCTTCCTCTCTCTCTAGAAATCAATTAAAGAAAAAAAAAAAGGAGTGTGCTGTGGCTTAGTCATGAGGTAATTAATGAAGTGCTGTAATGGGAATTCAGACTTTCTCTGGAGCTTCCCAGACGCTTTATATTTCAAGGATCCCCAACATTTTTCATGATCTGTTGTAAGTTCCTTTTCTTGTTTTTAAGCATCCTTTATACACTCATACTATGTTTATTTTAAAAGCATTTGTTCATTTGATTCATAAGGGGAAATGTGTTCACTCCATTATCTTAAAACTGAAAGTCCCACGCTTGCAACTGTTTTTAATATCACTTGAGCTGCCTCTGAGTTAAGAAGGCCGTGCGCAGTAGCAGTGCTAGGGCAGTGAGGTGCTGAGGAGTCAAGTATAGTAAAGTTTTGTGTGTGCATCATGAGGTGGAAAGAAAAACAGAAAATTTATACATCAAAGTGGAATGAGAAGAGATTAGAAGTAATAAAATAATACTCTTCAAATATTCAAAATCTAAAAGGAGCCTCAGGGCTTTCCAAAGAAGTAATGTGATAAAAGTGAAGAGAAAGGCACTGACTTGAGACTCAGGGAGTCGAAACTTCCTCCCAGTTCTGCCCTCCCACTTTGGAAACTGGCCAAGTTGCACCAGTTTTTGGGCCAAGGTTCCATCTCCTGTAAAATGGAGGTGAAGGAAGAACATTACACAGATGACTTTCAGAGTCCTGAAACAATTAAGATCAACACCTAATGCCTTAGTGCCTGGGGAATTCATTGCCAGAGGCTTAAAACAGAGTTCTGTGGAAAAACAAGTGATAAATCCATGACATGAGTTTTCTATTTTAAGAAGAAAGACTGAGGGTGAAACTCTAGGAACCAAGATGCCAAAACAGTTTCATAGGAATATTAAAAAATATTAAACTGTGAAACTGTATGATCTAACCAAAGGAAAAGAGATCAATCCCACTGAGCAATTAAAAGATATTCATATGGAAAAATGTCCATTTGTAAAAGTGTCTTACAACCTGTGAGTAATCAGATAGATATAGATAAATTGATTTTTAAAAGTGAGTGCAACTCACCAAATATTTTGTGTGTACACACTCACGCACACAGCTAGGGGGCTGTGCTTGGAGAGCAATAACCTAGCATGGCTTGTCCATGCGGACACTGTGCATAGTAAGTGCCTTATCAAACAATAGATCACACACACACAAAAACTGAAAGTAGTGTTTTTTGAGTGAAAGAGAATTACACATAAGTACACTGCCTTAGATCTTTGAATACCTTATATGCCTTTGTGTCTTTGAAGTTTTGTTTTGTATTATGATACTAATGGAGAGAGTAGAACAGAAAAAGGAACCTGACCCAAGCTTATTCTTCCTTGCCTAGAGTGAGGAAATGGCAGATTTCAAAAAGTAAGAGCCAAGGCACTTGGGAAGGGTGCACAAAGAAGACCGATGACTGGGACAAATGGAAAATTTATTAATGTTTTCACTCAGGGGATATTTTTCACGGGCCTATTATAAACCGTACTCTAAAAGCTTCACAAGGGAAAAGTGAATGGGCAAAGAGGAATTTCATGCTTAGAAAAACATGTATGATCTGATGTGCAATTGTTGTTTTTTTAATTTTTAACCATTTAAGTTATTTTCAGTTACAGTTTACATTCGAAATTATTTTGTATTAGTTTCAGGCATGCAGCGCAGTAGTCAGACGATCATACGCTTCCCCAAGTGCTCCCCTTGATATTTCCAGTACCCGCCTGGCACCATACATTGCAATATTTTTTACTATATTGCCTGTGCTGTCCTTCACACCCCCGTGTCTGTTCTGTAACTAGTGACCTGTGATGTGCAATTATTTCACCAACATGTGAAACTTCTAAGGAGGGAGGGAAAGAACCTGGGGAGTGAGGGGCGAAGGCGAGGAGGTGGGAGGGTGAGCGGAGGTGGGGCAGAAACCAGGTGGAGAGAGAATACGAGATGCGGGAATGTCTTAAAGAAAAATGTCATGAGCATTGGCAAAATAACTCGGAGATAAGAGAGGCTGCCAGAAAGCAGGAGAGAAGACAACGGTTGACATAAAACCGTATTGACAGGAGGCAGGAGTGATTGTGATGATTGCAGCTGGAATTAAGGCATCATGGAGGTGCGAACAGGGGTGATTTTAGAACTACAATTGGCATAATATAGGTTGTCAAGAAGGATAAGGAATGAATTTATTCTCGGTGAGGAAAGAGCATAAAGCTTTTATCTGCTGTAAATGAGAGAACTCAAGCCTATACAAGGCGAAGGGGAAAGGAATCAGCCTTTTTAGCCGGTGCTATGTATAAGTCACTGGGCATGGATTATCTCATTAATCCTGCCAACTCTAGGCTATTATACTCATTTTATATAAAGACAAAAGAAAGCTCAAAAATTTTAAGGAAACTGCCAAGGTCACACACAGCTGGTGAGTGGTAGGGCTGGCATTTCAACCCCGGCCTAACTGATTTGAAAACAAACAAGGTGTATCAGTCAGGGTCCAGTCCCGAGACTAAAAGGACACCAATTAATTTGCAGAATTCAATACAAAAAAATTGTATGAATCGTATTAAAGAACTGGAAATGTAAAGAGTCGACATTTTGGTGTCACAGAGGTAGCAACTGCAGGAAGCAGTACTGCATGGTGATTTAGGGGACAAAGGAAGAAAGATGGATTATCAAACCCGGAGGCTTGGAGGAAGGGCCCCCGGGGCTGGGCCCCTGATCTTTGGGGGAGGCGGGCAGCTGGCTGGCACCAGGTGTCCGAGCCCCAGGTGAGGCTGTTCCTGCGGCTGTTGGAGAAACTGCGAACTGGAATCCACTGCTGCTGCCGGGGAAGGCGCACGCTGGGGTGATGCTCACAGGAACCGGCAGCAAGTCCTTCCTCCTCCTGGCCCCCAGTTGTGCTTAGTGCCCCTGCTGGCAGAGCCTACCAGCAGCTGGCACAGGAGAAAGGCGGCTCAGGCCTCCAGCCCCGGTCCCGCAAAGCCCAGTGCGGGCCTCAGGCCGGATACATGGTCGATGAAGCCACCAACGAAGGGAAGCTCAGAAACGCAGCTTCAATATTCTTCCCCCTCCCAGGACCAGTTCTGAAGAATTTCACCACCCATTTTAACATTGGTTTTGATGAAAGGGGCATGAACAGCCACATTGCACTAATTTCTGCAAATTAATGTAAAAAATCTAAACTGCAGAATACTTTGGGAAGAAAAAAAGCTTTAGAATTTTCAAGTGTATACGGAACTGTCGTCACTGGGCCTTAAATAAATAAAAACACGTATAATTGCCTTGTGCAGTGAGGTAAGAAAAGACAATGATTTGTTTAGCTACTGAAGAGTGTCTGTTGCTGGGACAGAAGGACAATTAGCTTTAACAGCATTGCTCAGAACAAGCGCTTTCCCTCCCCAACGTTTCTCTTTTCCAAAAGAGAAGAGAGTGAACCACCCTCTTTCCAAGCGCTGCACTTTTGAGAAAAGCAATGCTAAACAGGAATTAGGAAAGAGAAAACATCCCCCAAAGCCCGTGGGGATGACAATTCCTGGTTAACAGTAAAAAATGGAGAACGTAATTGAGACAGATGACCAGATTTAGGAAAAATAAACCTCACCATTAAAATCTAATTAAATATTTGCATTTCAGCAGTAAGTTTCTTCTGCAAAGTTTTGTGAGCAGCAGGGTGACAGTGAAGATTATTGACTATAATTTGCTGAAGTTTTTGAAACTGAATTGGTTTTGTGCAATGTATGGAAAGTTTACTCAGCTGCGCTTACCCAGCGGCTGCTTTATTATTCTTTTAAAGCGAATCATTTGTAACTGTTCTCAGAGATCTTTTTTCAGCCACTTATCTCCTTCAACTGGACTGTGACACCAAGGGATAAAATGAATTGCTGGCTAATATTGTGAGAATTAATCAGACCACAACAGCGAGAGAGGAATGACTTACTTACACGCAGATATTTGCATTTGGCAGTAAAATCACAACGAAGATACAAGGACGTTTAATCTTGGGCTTTGACTCGAACACTGAAACATCTTGGCAATACAAAAAAACATCTAAGAACCGTGTGTTTTAATTTTGGGTGACTAACTAATCTGAGGAATTTATTCTGGGAAGAAAGCTCTTATTTGACGCAATGATTTATTTTTTTTCATTTTGCAGTACCTTTGGATCAAACCCATCTACTTTCCTTAGATTTTTTTTCCCTCCACTTAAAGGCCTTTGGGCTGGTGAGGGGAGTCTTTTGCCCCCCACCTCTCCTTCCTGCAAAGCCTGCCAGTTCTGTCTAGTTCTCTCTGTTTCCTTTCTGTCTTTCCCGCTTGGGCTTCCAGTTGTTCAGCCCCACAAGCACTTAGCAGAAAGCAGTGGCAAAACCAAGACCTAGATGGTGGGAAAGAGACACTGCTGCTGCTGTTCTGTTGAAATGACTTCATACATTGCCTGCTCTCTTTCCTTAGAGTCCGGCATCTCCAATAACAGACCTGGGAGCTTGGTTGCTGCCTAAGCACTGGAGAAGGTACACAGTGAGATGTTTTCTGACTTAGTCCATTGAATCAAATGCCTGGGAGAGGTTGCCTGTGGTCAGAAGCCACGGTCTTGCGTTTGCATGCCTGCAGTCAGTGTGCTAATGGCATGTTACTGTTTAGTTCTGATCATCCACAGAAATGCAGGTGTCCTCCCAGGACTGTGTAGCTTTTGGCCTTTGCTGGGTACGTACCAGTTCACACACACTGCCACACATCTTCTTTCCCTTTTCAGAGGTGGTGTGGGTGGTGTAAAGCACATGGACTCGGAGAGATCTAAGTTTGAATCTCATTTCCACCCCTTAAAGGCTGTTTCCTGGCCGTGCTACTGCAGCTCTTAGAACTTGAATTTCCTCCTGAGTGAAATGAGGCTGTGATGTCTACCGAGCAGAGCTGTCGCGAGGATTAGACGCTGTGAATGAAAAGCACTTCACACTTGCTCAGCGAATGATAGCACTGAGAATTTCTGTAACCTGCAGAGTCAGCCCCTTTGAGTCCCCTGCATTTCTTTTAAAAGGGCAAGTATTTTTTTTTTTACTTACATATAATTGTCAAATAACATTATATTAGTTTTAGGTGTACAGCATAATGATTTGATATTTGTATGCACTGAAAAATCATCACCACAGTAAGTTCAGGTGACATCGATTGCCTTACATAGTTACAAATTTTTTTTCTTGTGATGAAGGATTCCCTGCATCTTGCATTTTCTGGGTACAACAAAGAATAAAGCCTGTTTATTTGGAGCACCCCTGGGTTGTAGCTCTGGGAAATCTAAACTCTGGTCTGCCTTTGGACAGGCGTAGCTCTCGCCAAGGAGAAGGAATCCTCAACAGAATCTTGGTTTTTCTGATCTTTCTGAAGTCTACCTTTCTAATTTCTACAATTTACTGTCTTTTCCTATAAACACCCCAAGGGCAGAAACCACGTCTTACTTAGTTTTCTTTATAGTGCCAAAGCTGGCACATAGTAGGTGCTTAGTAGATGCTAAATAAAACATGACTATTACCATTCTTTCTCTAAAATTTCCTTCACTTCTACTTTGCTATTTTGCTAACAAACTGCTACTTTGGCCTGTGGTCAGACTTTGTTTTCAAATAGGACGTATGGATGGCAAATAGGTTTCATTTGGGAAACCAGCTCTGCAGGGAGCAGATCACTATTGGATTGTCGTCCAATCTCCAGTCCAAATGAATGCCGTGGTCGGTTGGGGATGCTGTCAGAGACCTGCGATGGGGGGCAAGCATGCCATGCGTTTGCTCCCTGCGCTCGAGGTATTTCTTTTCCCTGCTGGAACATAAACCCTCTTTGGATATTCCCCTCGCATTCCAAACGCTGGCTGGAGTAGAGGGAGGTTACGAGGAGGGTGGTCTCCTCCTGAATCTGGTTCCTTCCTCTAGCATAGCCTGAAAGTCACTATAGCAAAGGATGACCTTCTTGGTACATGGGGAGTGAACACTGGTCTTGAGGTATCCCTGTCACAGCCAGAGGCTGGACACCTGTCCCCATCAGATCGGTATCTGGTGCTATGTGAGTGGAGGTCAAGCTTCCTTCCTAAAGTCTCTTGCTGATAGTGAGAAGGAAATGTCTGAGGGGCTGCTGACAATGACACCACCCTCACTTCGGGCAAACCCTCGGCTTAATTTGGAAAGTGATCCCAAACCTTAGTGACGTTAGAGAGGTTGGTTCCCTGGCCCTCCATTGTCTTTAAAAAGGGAATGGAGATGTCAGACTTTCCACAGGCACATTGGGAGTAAGGAAGGAGATTTTGTCATATAGTGTAATTTGAAGGGGGCAATTATTATTATTACTATTATTGTTGAAAATAGCTTAATTTTTTAAAATAATAATTAATCATGTTTCTTTTTAAAAAAATCCAACAATAAAAAATGACATGAAGAAGAAATCAACTCAGACCGCACTCTCCAGAGATGACCAGGTATAACGTCTCGGTGAACCCTTTTAGGAATCTCTTTTTAGGATAAATAATGCCAACAAGTTTGGCGGCCTGCTTTATTCTAGCCAGCAAGATGTTCAAGGATAGTTTTCCAAGTCTATAAATTTGAATCTATACAGTATTTCTTTTCAATTTTTGATTATGGAAAATTTCAAATATATACAAAAGCACAGAGAATATTGTATAACCCCCACATACTTATTACCTAATTTTGTCTTATCTATAGTTCTCTCTGACTGTCTCCTGTACCCCTTATCATTGGGCTATTTTTAAACAAATTCCAGGCATCATATCATACTAGTTTCCCAGGGCTGCCATAACAAATGTTAGCAAATGAGGTGGCTTAAAATAATAGCAATTTATTTTCTCATACTTAGGAGACCAGGAGTCTGAAATCAAAATGTGGACGGGCTGGTTCTTTCTGGAGGCTTTGAGGCTTCTCTTCTAGCTTCTCCTGGTTGCTGGCACCCCTTGGAGTTCTTTGGCTTGTACCTGCAGCACCCCAGTCTCCGCCTCTGTCACCACACGGCCCTCCTCCCTGTGTGTCTGTGTCTCTTAGTGTCCTCCCCTTTTCTTATAAAGGCACCAATCATTGGATTTAGTGTCCACCCTAAACCCAAGATGGTTTCATTTTGAGACTTAATTACATCTGCCAATACCCTATTTCCAAATAAGGTCACATTCTTAGGTTTCAAGTAGACAAGGATTTGAGGGGGACACTGATTCACCCACTACAGTATCCTTCCATCTGCTGAACATCTCAGAACTCATGTTCTATTGTCCAAATACTACAGTGTTAAGCATGTTTTTTACTAACGACAGGGCAGGTTATATCTGTTTTTTTCACTTCATGTGAGGTGGCTGGGTCACAGTGATTCTCACTTCCCATCCTGGTACACATTGCCCAGAAGTATACTAATTTATACCCCGAAACAGTGCCTGAGCGTACACTCACCAACCCTGGATTTTGTTCTTTAGTCTTTGCCAATTTGGTAGGTGGGGATAGTTTCTATTTACATTTTTTAAATTAAAAGTGAGTAGGGGTGATTTTTTTTTTTAAAGAAAAAATATGCAACAGTTGTGGACATAAGAAGGAAGCACAGCTAGGAATGCTGAAATGCTGAGGTTCCAAAGTGATTCTGATCCAATCATTTCCACAAATACCACTTGTATTGTTGAGAAGTTCAGGGGAAAAGCACTGGAGAATGCTATTAATCTTCTATATGTAGGGTATATACATTACACTGTGGGATGCTTATAGTAGAAAATGAATGCCCTGCAGATCAAGAAAATAACCTCTTTAAGTTTCTGTGGACAATTGTAACAGAATGTTCAATCTCGAGGAATTATTGCCCATTGGAGGTCACTTCTTTAACCAAGGGGCAATACTTTTTCCAATTACATATTTCACTGCCAGGTTGTATATTAGGCTTTTGTTCTTCTTGAAAAAAAGGGGAGGGGAGACCATTCCAGGTATTCTCCTGTCCCATTAACCACCAGTCAGACCTATCAGGTTAGCTAACAGTTATAAGGCACAACCGATTCTTTGGCTAAAGGTCAAAGGGCCCTGGGACTGGAATCATCAGAAATGATAGTTTAAGACCTTCACATAGTCTTGCTTTGTTCTGGATTTTACCTTCCTTCCTATTAATAACTTAGATTTTAAAATATAGCATTACTGTTTTTTAATTACCAAGGCAATGCATGCTTATTTATAATATATAAATGATAAGGCCCTGCATATAGTAGAAAGTGAAAGACCCCTCGTATAACCATAAGAAAAATAATTTGGAATACATTTTCCAAGGTTTTATATATGGGTATACAAAAATTACTATTACTATGTTTTACAAAATTGGGCTCATCTTGCCCTGCAATTTGCTTTTTTCGCTTATCCATACATCTGGCACATTTTTAATCATGGAAGGACACATAGATCAATTTCATTTTAACAGCTGCAGTGTACACCACTGGAGGGATGCATCATAATTTATTTAGCCATTTCCCTATTGATTTGGGTTGTTGCTGAGTTTTCACTCCTGCAAACAGTGTTTCACACTGATCATGTAGAATTGCACATTTTCGCAGGTATTTTTATAGGATAAATTCTTCCATGACCAATTGCTGAATCAAAGGGCAATGCATACTTTACACATTCATAGATACCGTCAATCTGTTCCCTCTCTCCCCCAGGAAATGTTGTTTCAGATTCTGCTCCCACTAACAATGTATCGCAGTCCCTAATATCTTCATTTGTTCTTTGTTTGGTTATTTTGAAATTTAGAAAATTTATTTGATACGTGAAACCAAGAGGTCACCAAAGACTTTAACTTTGTTTTGAGGGACATGTTGCTGCTGTGTTATTTTTCCTTGCCCAAGGATCAAAGTGGTCTAGCAGGATGCCCCACAAGACAGATTGCCCAGGAGATCTGTCTGACCACTGAGAGGATTTGGGGACATGACGGCTACAGTAACTGATCGGTGTTGGATCTGAAGTCAACAACGGCAGCTTAAAAACAATCCTTAATTTTATACTCTTGTGCTCCTATGATCCACTCATCCCACAAACCCTTACCAAGCTGTGTAATATGACAGTGAATATTTATTGAATGTCTACTATGTGTTGGCATTATGCATAATTTTGTCTTCAGCAAACCTGAAATGGCAGTATTGTCCCACTCATTTTATAGGTGGCAAATCTAAAACTCAGAGAGGAAGGGGCTTTCTCACAAAACTTCGAAACGAAAAATCCAGGATTTGCATCCATTGTCTAACTGCAAAGCCCATAGTCTTTTTATGACCCAGCAGTAGCTTTAGCTCAGGCTTTCATGAATTGATTCATAACGAGCTGCTACTGATTCAGTGGTGTGGGCTTTGAATATTTCACCAGCATTTTGAAGTTAAACTTCCTTCCTCCCTCCCTCCCTCCCTCCCTCCCTCCCTCCCTCCCTCCCTCCCTCCCTCCCTCCCTCCCTCCCTCCCTCCCTTCCTCTCTCCCTCTTTTTTTCCTTCCTTCCTTCCCTCCCTCCCTCCCTCCCTCCCTCCCTCCCTTCCTCCCTCCCTCCCTCCCTCCCTTCCTTCCTTCCTTCCTTCCTTCCTTCCTTCCTTCCTTCCTTCCTTCCTTCCTTCCTTCCTTCCTCAAACGTATATTAAATATATGCCATGTACCAGATAAAAGAAGTGTGGTCCCTGCTCTTGAGGATCTCAGAGTTAAGGACAGTGACATATGGGCAACACAGATGTTTAGAGCAGCGAGAGAACTAACTTTTATAATGAAGGTTGTGCTCAGGGTGCCCTGGGCGCCCAGAGAGGGGGCTTCTACTTCTGCCTCCAGTGGTCAGGGGGTCTTTGCAAATTAGGTGACGTCTGAATGAAGACAAGCCCTTCCTCTCCTACAAAATATACCGGATGCCACTGTCAGAGCTGGGCAGCATGGCGCCAGGAGCCTGGCTTTTGAGGGGCAAAGAGCAGAGGCTTAGTGTTTCAATGAAAAACTTTATCCTTTTATCTGATACTGTAACTGTTTCAAAATTTAAGTAATTCGAAGAGACTCAGCCACTCGTAAGTCTGCTGTGGTCTTTCAACACACACACACACACACACACACACACACACACACACACACACACACGCCTAATTCTATTACACTACTCGTCTATAATTTGTTTTTCACCTCAAAACCAGCAGAAATTATAACAATATGTGCCTTACCTTGAATCTCTTAGGCAGGTATATACTATTTCAGTGTATGGATGTGTCAAAATTAATCTTTCCAGTCTCAATGGACACTTCTGCGGTTGCCATTTTTTTATATTGTAAATGACACTGCAATGAACCTCTGTGTGGGTGCTGCTTTGGGACCCTGTTCAAACTATTTTCACAGGTTAATTTTCTAGAAAAGGAACTGCTTAATGAAGTACGGGGAGGCATGCTGCTAGAATGTCCTAAAAAAGGCCTGTGTTGCCCGGCAGGGTGTGGCTCAGCGGTTGAGCGTCGATTTAGGATCCAGGCGATCAGGTTTTGGTCCCTGGTCGGGGCACATGCCCAGGTTGTGGGCTCAATCAAAGACTCTCTCATCATTGGTGTTTCTATCTCTCTCTCTCCCCCTTCCTTTCCTCTCTCTGAAATCAATAAAGATATATTTTAAAAAAAAAAGGCCTGTGTTAATGATGCTGACTCCACTGGTCGGGGGAGTTCCAGAAAAGACTTTGGAATCAGAAAGAACCAAAGTGGGGATCCTGGATACACCCGAATCTCAGCTTCCTCACCCCTGGAATCCATTAGTAACACTCGTCTCAAAGGTTATATAAATTAAGTGAGATAATCTTTATACATAAAGGATCTCGTAGGATGCTTGGCACAGAACAACCACTGAATACGTGATAGTTACTAGGTCTACAGAAAACCACAGCTCTGGGAAAACAAAAAGACTACTTTTTCATCCCCATGATGACAAAGCTGTTTCAGGCCTTTGGTGTGATAAACTATCTAATGCTCTTTTCCACGGGAGATCTTAGCAATCGCCTTCCCACAAAGGGCTGAAGCCTGGCCATGCAGGCCTTTGTATTCTATCTCCTTGCACGGAGGTCCCCTCAAGCATTTCCCTCTTTCCATCTTCTGTATTGGATTTAATGTGCCCAGGACACCGCCCTGTGTGCCTTAATAGCCTGATTTAAGAATGCTTTTTCCTTCCATAACGCAAGGCCTGTAAAGGGTGCTGGCGATCTACAACGCAGAGCTGTCGCATGAAGTCCTAGATCACTTGCAGTGAGATAGATTGGACCCGCATAGTCACACATTAAAAACAGGGACATCTGCACAGCTTCCCCCAGCGCTTCATAACTGGTCCCTTCCTTTTCAGTCCACAGCTGTTATATAGCTCCCAAGTAAATGGCACACATTTCGCTTAAAGACAGGACAGACTGTAAAGACTAAATTTTATTTTTCCTGACCATTAGTGCCTGCCATCAAACAGACTGTGAAAACGCACACATTTTCGAGCTGTAAGCAGGCATTTTGTATGCATCCCCACCAGCGAAACAATTCATCGCCCTTAAAAATATGTGTGTCTGTGTGCGTGTAAATTTATTTATTAATATACATATTCACTTCTTTATTTAGGAAATATTTTGAGATTTGCAGTGGGGAATTCTGAATTTATACATTGCTGGAGGATTTAAGAGGCTTTTTTTTTTTTAAACTTGTTTTCTTCAAGAAAGGCACAATCTTGATAATTGCTGAAGCTGGGTGATGGGTACGTGTGCGATCATTACCACACTGCTCTCTCTGCCTGTGAATGCTGAAAATTTTGCTTAATAACAATTGGATTAAAAAATTATACTTTTAGAGACAAATTATAGCCTGTTTCATTGTGCTCTGTCCACTGCAGAACATGTAAAACTCCACATTAGACTGAGAAAAGCTTAGTGTAAAGTCAAATGACGGAGAACAACCCGTGTTCTATTGGCCTTTGATTAGTCACGTGTTTCTGAGGTGTTACAATTTGTGCTGTGGGGAGTCAGTGCAATTTCCCTTGAATTATCAGTGTCCAACGTAAGATTTTAAAAATCCCATTCTGTGCTCTCATCTTTTGGCTATTTGAGATTTTAGTCCAACTCCCAGGTGCCCTCTCTTTTCCCCTCCCCCTGCAAAGGACTCTTTAACATTTTAAGTGACTCAAGGCAGATGCAGAACCTGAGAATTAGCATCAGAGTTGGTTTGGAATCTCAGTTCCATGTGACCCTGAGAAAGATACTTACTTTCTCCGAATTTTCTTTTTTTCCATGTAGAAAACTGGTATAAAAATAATCCTTCTGAGACTGCCGTGAAGATGAAAAGAGAGAGGGAATTAGAACAGTTTTACACACTGTGCAGCTCCTACTGTAGCTGAAAGACCCTGGGAGCGTGTCCTAGGAGGACTGGAGCGTCTGGGTGAGTGGAGGGCGCTTGGGCAGCCAGAGCACAAAACACGCACAGGATAGGACAGCATCCTTTCCCTCTCTGGGACAGTGTTGAGGGAAAGGGGTTAATAACCCCGTTCACACCAAGGAGTGGTTTTCAAACATTAACATGCCCGGGGAGCTGGCTAAGATTCAGACCCCCGGGCAAACCCGAGGACCCTGACTCGGAAGGCCAGGGTGGAGGGAAGACTGTACATTTTTTCTAAGCATCCCCGGTGACTCTAAAGCAGGTGGCCAAAGGTTACAATTTGGAGAACACGGCTTCCAAGGTGTAACAAGGTATCCTTTTGAAGGGTATTTCTAGTTTAAAAGAAGACTCTGAGAGAAGGAAGTATTTAAGCCAAAGGAAGTCACTAGGAGTGAAATGACAGCAGGGTAGGAACGTTTTGGTGGCATCTCCTCGGGTCCTTCAAACGATGCCCCACGTGGGGGGGCGGTGAGTGGTGGGGTGGGGATTGTGGGAGGTGGGGTAGGGTGGGGGCTGAAGGGTCTAACCTCTAATCACATGTTTGGTTCGGGGAGCAGCCAACCCCTTCTGCTTGGGGTCTTTCTCAAAGGTGCCTCAGACATAAACTTAGTTGTGATTGCAAGGGGCTCGTTCTGAAAAAACAAAAAATGCTCCTTCTACTTTTATTGCTAATATTTAGGAAATTGTCGCAAACCGGCCTCCCTGCGGGAGAGGCTGATGAATGCAAAGCAGGGACCCTTCCAGACTGGAAGGCGGCAGGCTTGGTAAGCGAGGGAGCAGCTACCAGGCCTGCCTTGGGACCGCGAGGTGAGTGAGCTCCCCGTCGGCCGCCAGGATCTTAGGGCGGGTGCAGAGGCCTTCTCGGGGCTCAGCCTCGCACAGCACCCCGACGGCCTCCCGGCAACTGCTCTCTCCAGGCCTCGTCCTTGGAAACAGTGCCCAGTGTGGGGCTGGTGGGCTGAAGGTACATTCCCAGGATGGAGAGGGGGTGAGGGGCCCCTCAGATTGCCCGATCCAGCCCTGACTGTGCCAAGAAGGGGAGGAAGGCGAACTATGTGTTTCTCCCTATAAATCACAACAGCACAGGCTCCGTCATACTGAAGCCTCGCTGGGTGATTTTGCGTCTATGTGGATCTATATCCTTAAGGGAGTGTTGTTCTGGAGACTTTATTTGTATTTTTTGGATTATTTTGAGTGTGATTATTGCTTTGTCAGGAAACTAAATATTTTACTTTAGATAATTGACTTTAGAGCGGTTTGTTGCATTGTTAAATGTAATTTTTATTTAGACTTAGGGCTAAAATATTTCCTGTGGGGTGGACATCTTTGATTTTGTAATGTAAGCCGGTGGAAAATTAGGTTTTGATTAAAAGAAAATTGCTTTATAGTCATTTTTTAAACAAAAATTGGAACAATTGTATTAGATGAAATTGTACTGTATACCTAGCCTCCAAATGTTATTTACTTTTTACAATACAGTGATTTTTTCCCAGTGTTTTCCTTACTCTCTTAGGTTTGCCTCCTGCATACAGACTGCTAGAATTTGATTTCCTAATTATGCAATATTTAAGTCAAATACTATGAAGGATATAAAAGCACTGTGGAAAATATAGTGCTACAGTGTTAAATTGTAAACTATATAGTTCTGCTTTCTCTTCTGAACCTTCTGTGTGGTGCCTAGATTTTTAAGAGGTTTGGTCTGAAGGATATTCTAATTATACAGTTCTCTGCCTAGATGAAATGTTATCCCGAAACTCTGCCTCCTACTCTGTAGCTTGAGGTGAGCAAATTAGAATGTGATGTTAAGTTTCTCTTTTTCTTCTATAAACTCAGGGCCAGGGGGTGGAGCTGGAAGTGAAGAGAGAGTTACATCTGGGGAAAAACATCTTGCCTGACTATTTTCCTTAATGCTAGTTCGTAGCAGACTACTGAGCTGTTTTATCTCTATATAGGCATGCCTCTGAGATACTGCAGGCTCAGTTCCAAGCCACCACAATAAAGAGGGTTTTTTTCCTCACAATAAAGTGAGTCATAATCTTCTTGCTCATGCAGGGCCTTGCTTTCAACTTGGGGGGAAAAAAATCTGTGAAGTGCAATAAAACAAGGCATGCCCGTGCTAGACTTTGGTGATGACCTCTTCTCAAAGTGCTCAAAAGAGCAGCATAAGGGTCATGTCTCCGTCTGTTTATTGCTGTTTTAATCAGGTTGCTGTCAGGAGATGAAATTCATTCCAGATAGCTCAAATTAAGGAAGCCTAATGGAAAGATTACTCTCAGATGTGTGGGCAGGTTTAGAAAAGTGGAGGCAGCCAGACACTAGCAACAATAAGAAATTATTGCCACCCAATGGACCAAACAATCAAGGGAAGGAACTAGTGTGCGGTGGTCTAGTAACAGTGAGATCCCCAGGCGAGGCTGCTTGGCTAAAACTGTGGTAGCGGAAGGACACAACAGGGACTGAAGCTGTTGAGAGGCAGGAATAGAGACCTCCGCTTCCCTTTCCATTGCCTCCTTTGGCTTTATCCAACTAGAAGCCAGTTGGCAAGAAAGCCCAGATGGTGCAGTCAGCAAGGTCCAACCTCTCAGGACACAGAACAAGAAAGGTAGAGAATAAACTGGGGATAGGGAGAAATGATGAAGGATATTTAGTAGTATTGTTCTTTAGCATTGACCAAAGGCCCTCCCCCACTTTCTTAAAATTTTCATCTGCTTCTCAACAGATAATACCTTTTTACAATGCAATACTGAGTTATTATTGATTCTTTAAGTTGAAGTGTTTGGGGCTGTAATGCAAGACTATGGTGATTGACCTGAGGACTATTAGTTGGTCAAACCTTTTCACATGAACAACCTGGAGTTAGGAAAACTCTAAATGACGTGAAAACATTTTCTATATGAGTTTGTGCTCTTTGTCACCAGAAAAAGTAATTTGGTAACTTATTTCTCAGGAAAATGCATTAGTGGTATCATAGTGTTTAACACATTTTATTGTCCATTGTCTACATGTGAATGAAGGTTTTTCAAAGTAAATGTTTCAATGTAAGCCTCCTAATCCCAGAGATTTATTGACATTGTGATTTTGATGTGACTTCTTTGACTGACATATGTTTTTATCATTGAACTTTCTGCTTTTATTAAAAATATTACCAAATGTGTAAACTCCCATGAATATATTGTAAAGTGAGGGTGAGGGATGGGATGAGCAATAGGTGAGTTTCAAAATCCAGTGTCCACATAAAAAATATTGTAATATCAAAATGGCAGTGATAGAGTGGCTAGATGAAAAATGAAAATAAAAGTATCCTGCTTCTTTGTACATTATTCTTTACCCTAAATTATGAGCGGTTCAGCAGAAATTGAGTTTGGGATTATCACAAGAATATAAATGGATTAACTGCTAAATGACTCAATTGCAATATTGCCACTTGTCCCAGTTAGACAGTTGGGATTTGAAGAGAGGGGAAACCACAAGAGTCTGCTAAGAACTGTGGTTGAGACTATGATAATGGTGGGGGTGATGGCAAGAGTGGAGCAATGGAATGCTAGAGCAGGTCATAAGGGGAGGGGATGGTGGACATGGTGGTGAAGGTTGGTGGATAATGTTGATAATGCTGGTGAAGAAAATGTGAAGATGGACATGGGGATAGTGGTGGCGATGGAGTTGGCAACATAAGTGGTTGAACTAGCATCATTGGTAGTAGAGTATCATTGATGCTTGTGGTTGTGGAAGAAGTAATGGAAGTTGGAGAGGTGAAGAGAGAGAGTTGGGAGCAGAGCTTGTGTTGGAAGTGAGGGTGTTAATGGGGATGGGGAAAGTGATAGTAATGATATTGATAATTCCAAAAGTGATTGTAGGGCTCAGAAGTCATGAATCTTTGACATGAAGCAATGCCACATGACCTTTATTATTTTTTTTTAATGTGTTTTTGGTTGGAAACAAATAACAAAGCCCAGTAAATTTACTTGCAGAGACATCTGTCAAACTAAGCACTCACTTTGCAGATGCTCTTTAAGCTTTTCCTTAATTACAGATATTAGCATCATGCTGTGCCAAAAAGCACCACTCTTGTCAATTTCAACACAGTGCACAAGTTCTTCTAATAAATACTATTCAACCACAATTATTGGAAACTTTTTGAGTAAATTTGGCTTCGCCTACTCAATACAGTGCACTTAAAAGTTGATTTTTATCTTGAAAGCGATGCTACTTAGTCAGGGATTATTTTTTATCTCTGTTGTAAAACAGTTGGAAATGTAGCTACTGAGATTAGATATTTGTCTTCCTGCACTTGACTGCCAAGCAAAATCATTTCATTTGTAATTAACAGAATATACCTTCATAAATTAGCATAAACATATACCATTGAAAGACTGAATCTACAAGTTTAACTTTCTAGTAGATATATGATTTTTTTATAAACAATTTTCTTTGCCTCTCTGACTATATATTTGAAATTAAACAAAAATGCTCAGAAGAACATTTTTCTTTTTTATGGCTTAAGATAAGCCTCCTTCCCTCTCCCTGGCAACAGGTGACATTCTTCTAGCCTTGAGGCCACGTATGATTCTATAGACTAGCATGACTCGGCTTAACAATCTGTGCTGCTCAAACAGTTGAAATATGTTTTCTTATTGGATATAGTTAATAATGTCAGGCACAGAGAATAACACATTTAATTACCATGGTTTAGATTTATTGAATATTTGCTATGCAGCTGGCACTTTTCATGGATTATCTCATGGTCTGTTCTAATGCTCTCTCCACCTAGCAGGTAAGAATAATGAATGAGACGTAGGGCGTCACACGGGTGTCTGGCTTAGCCAGGATTTGGACTCAGCTGCCTGCTGGAACCCACATACTTGGCCACTATGATATGCTTCCCATCAGATTTCTGACAATGTAGAATTTCTCTCTGTAGTCAAGTCTCAATCAGTCTCCCTTTCTCTGATCTCCACCTTGCCGAGCCTTTCTCCATACTTTTGCCATAATACTTTTTGTGAAGTACAACATTAACCATAGCTCTCGACAGCTCAAACACCTTCTTTGTCTAGTAAAAATAAAGTTCTTATACTGATAGTCAAGGTCCTTCTCCATCTGGTCCCAACCTAGCCTTCTAATTATACCTTTCACTATTCCCCTTTAAGTAGCCTCTATGCTAGTTAAACAGAATTACTTATTGCTCCTTTATTTCTTTCCTTCATGCTTTTGCTCATGCCTTGAATTGCTTGTCAGTTACTTAAATATCTATTCTGTATTGCTATGGACTGAATTGTGCCCCCTACCCCGAATTGATGCTGAAGCCCTAACACCCACTGTGACTGTATTTGGAGGTAGGACCTTTAAAGAGGTGACTAAGGTTAAAAGAGGTTCTAAAGGTGGGGCACTAATCTAATAGGGCTGGTGCCCTCTTAAGAAAAGGAAGAGAGCTCTCCTCTCTCTCCAGTGTGAGGACACAGCAAGAAGTGAGGACACTGCGAGAAGACAGCTGTCTGCAAGCCAGACAGAGAACCGGACCTAGAACCGGACCTGCTGGCACCCTGATTTGGGCTTTCCAGCCTCCAAAACTGTGAGAAAGTCCATTTTTGGCACTTAAGTCACCCAGTCTGCGGTATTTGTTATGGCAGCTTGAGTAGACTAAGATAAGTATCTACTAGTAGGGATATTGGTTTGAAGAATTTGAAAATCTCTCCTTTTCTTAAAAAAAATATTTTTATTTATTTACTTATTTTTATTTTTTAAATTTATCTTTATTGTTGAAAATACTACAGATTTGTGATTCAAGTTGCTGGCTGGTGAGTTTTCCCACAATCTCAGCATCACCTAATCCTGGCCAATCTGCTCTGTTCAGGGGAATTTCTAATATGTCTCAGAGCAGAGTTCATTTATGATCAATATTTAGAGAATTACGGGATGTTTTCTTGAAAGTAAGATGTGAAGATGTGGATGCCCTCTCCTTGCTGAAAGCATCGGTTTGAGTGGATAAATCCAACAGATAAAGACCTTTTTTTATTGCTAGCTGGTTGGAAGATTAATCATCGAAATGATTGGCATGGTCTATTATTTCATCAAGAATATGAATGAGGGGAACTGTAGAGGATAAAACAAGGAATAATACATTATCCAATTAATTATTTTGAAAAAATTTGGAAAATGAAATAGCTAGTCGAAATATGATTTTAAACTTTTTATTTTTAAGAAAAGTATGTATTTTTTCACCTCACCCGGGCCTTCTACTGCCATTTTATTCAACAGAGAATCGGTCCTCCTTCTCTGGGATCATGGTGGAAAATTAATCTAAACTTTTAATTGCAGTGTGTTAGTGTTCAGATGGGCAGATCGCCTCCGAGGTGGTTGCTATTAAGGCTGCCATTGTGGCTTAGACAATGAGCCCTCATTAGTGACATCTTCTTCCCTGGAGCTCAGCTGTATTGTTTCCCACATCTCCACGAATACATTGCAAACAGCTCTTAGAAAACGATGAGGCTGATTTTCACTTCCAGCCGTTTCCCCTCTGCTTCCAAGCCCTTTACAAACAAATGTATGGGAATATGAGGATGGAAACATAGGGCATGTCCAGAAGGCTTGACAGAGAGGGTGGCACTCGTGCCAAGTTTTAAATGTTCACCTGGATTTCTCTAAATGCTAACAGTGTCCCATCTGAGTCCTGGGGACAAGGTGACCCAGCAATTAGAGCTTGGGGTTATCTGAAAAAAGTGCATATTACATAATGACTTACAACAGTCTTAAGCACTTTATAATTGTTTTTAATAATTACTACTTATAGTAATAGAAACAGCATACCACACGTTCTAGGACCTTTTCTAATTCTTATAGCAGCTCGTCCAGCTAATTATCATTGAGGAAACAGGATTGGAGAGAGAGAACTTTCTCTGAAGAGGGACTTTCAACTTTTTTCATTGCCTGGCACACATAAACTAATGACTAATATTCTGCGGCACATAAAAAATATATTTTTTGCCTATCTGACAAAAATAACAGGTATACTTTTGATTCATTCCCACTGCATGACTGTTATTGTGCTGCTTGTCATTTTTTAATTTGACAATCTAAGGAAAGAGAGGTCAGTGCCCTGACTAAATAGTCAGGGATCGCAAGTTTTAAACAGTCTCTCAGCTCACCTGTTGGAAATCGCTGCTCTGCAGGCCTCCTCGTCTTTGCAAATTAAGGCAATCTTCTTCACAAAAGAGCCCCTCGGGGGTTTGATTAGCGTGGTCCAGTCTCCAGGATGCTAATCATCTCTTGGCATACTGGCAGTTGAGTCTGGTGGCTTAAAAAACAGATGACCAGACTCAAGAACGTGGGAACTGCGCTTACTTACTGCCAACATAGCTGGAGCTGTCTGTGTAGTAACTCGTGCCCTTTCCTCAGTGATAGTGTATCTATTACTAAAATAGTGTGGTTTTACCCTTTCCGAGTGCACCAGAACCATATTCAGCAATGACGAGGTGGCTGTGTAGTCATCTACTTGGCTGCTTCGTGATATGCTCACCTGCATTGACCCCTGGTCCCATCCTGTTCCTCGGTGGAAGCATTCTAAGAAGCTTTTGTTCAGGACGCCAGGGATGTCCTATCAGTACAACCTGACTGTGTTTTCCCCTTGTTTTGAGTGAAAGAGTGTTTGATGGACACGGTTCCTCTCATCCTGGTGTACTTTCCACAGCTCCATGTGACTCTGCTGCTCCTCTCATCTATTTCTCCACACCCTTGAACCCGGCTGGCTTTGTTATTTGCTCTGACCAGTAGACATAGTGGGAGTGATACTGAGTGAGCTCCAGAGTTTAGGCTGCAAGAGGCCACGTAGCTTCCACCCTTCAAGTTTGTGGACCGCTGCCCCAAGACCAGCGTGTGAGGAAGGCTGCTGGAGGACCAGCCACTGGAGGAGACCGGGACAGCCCTGCTCACAGCAACCACGCCAACGTTTACATATGTGCGAGGTCCTCTTAGATCCTCTAGTGCAGTTAACTGTGCATCTGCATGAGGGATCTGGGCAAAAATTACCAGATGTACTACCCGACAACCACACAATAATGAAAAATCTCAAGTCCTTGTTTTTAAGTCACTAAGTTTTGGGGTGGTTTGTTATAGGGCAAAGGCTAACTGATCCGCTGTGTTCTCTGGTTCCAGTCATTCTGGATCTTAGTTTTCTCAGACGAAAACGAGTAATTTGGACTAGATCATCTGCAAGGATGTTTTTATTGCTACTAAGGTTGGCATTACCAACAATAGATGAGAAAAGGCAAAGAGGTAAGAACACAGAAGCTGTTTATGGATACCATAGGATATATTAAGAAAAGTTGCTTGGCTGGAGCAGAGCCTTTAGGAATATGATCGAATTCTAGACAGGTAAGTAAGAACAAGGCTGAAGAACAGCCTTCATGCCAAGGTGGTGAATAGTTATTTTAGCTGTTCACCTGTGAAAGGTCTGTAACGACAAGGAGAGCAGAAGTGAGAGAATGAGCTTTGAAGGACATTGCTAAAACCTGGCATGGCAGATGAGATCTGAGAGTTGAAGCTGGGATATCTCCTGGAGGATGCTGTCTTGGGTTTTGTGGTTTAGGACAGAGCTCAAACTGCACACTGGTGAACTCTGAGGTACCTGAATTTGTGGAGGCCAAAAAGTTCCCACCAAATTCCCCCAAATGAAGTTTTGCCAAAAAGTCAGTAAGACCAGCTGTTTCATCCCATGAGCATGCTAACTACCACATCGACACCATCTGTGTTTAATGAGGTAGCGCTCTAGTAAGGATTTTAAACTGTATTATTATTCTGCATGTTGTCTGGACTTGATTATGATGATGATTTTTTACTTTTTAGCAGAACCATGGGAAATAAATGCATATAAATATAACAATTCATAAGAGAAGACCCAAGCCACAGGGGAAAGTATAAATCAGTGATGAATAAAGTTTACATTAAATTTTAAGAGTAGGGCAGATATTGACCACCGTATAAAAGGAAAGGCTTAGATGGTTAAAGGCTAGATACCAACGCCTTCTGAGAAGGGATTTGTCTTAAACTCTTCTCCCAGCTCTCACTCTGCATTTTCTTGTCTCTTCCTTTGGAAGAGGAGTTGCTAATCTTACTGTTCATATTTCATGACACTGATTAGGCCAGTGGGCCTCTCTACATTAAAGACCATTCACAAAGGTGTGAATCCCTTCTGCTTTCATCTCCTACGTGGCTTCAGGGCAAGATGTCTAGGCCGTCTCCTGCTGGCAAAGGCCCAGGCCACCCAACAGTCACTTCTTCCCTCCCACCTGGGTGCACCTGGGAGCACTGAGCTGTTTTCTTCCCAAATGGGAAGCTGGAGGTGAAATTCAACTTTAGAGAGTCCTCTTAGGCCTCTGTACCCAAGCCAAGGGATTTCTATTAAGTTTATCAAAGTGTTATATATTGGGGATTGGGGACCAATCTTAATAAATAAAGGAGTATAATTTCGCATTCCTTTGCCATTCATGTTTGAGCACACGTAACCTCAGAACCTAACAGATCGATGGGTAAGAGTTGGATATTCTCAGTTCCTTGATTAAATGTGATCTAATGGCTCCCACATCTCATTCTTACCTCTAATAGACTTCAACTGCTATGAAGTTTTGCTTCCACAGTTACTGAATGAATCCAAACCCATAAAGGTGAGAAATCTTAGGGAGGAAGCTTTAACTAAAGAATTAAACAGTCCTAACAACACCGATGCATCATCTTTTAAGGAGGTGAGCTGTAATGAGAGTTCCTGTCTCCTGGGAATAGCTTAGGGTCACAGTTGGCCAGGACAGGAAAGGAGACTAACCCATGCACAATAAATGTTGTAAAAAGGCTGATGACTAATTTACTTTCACTGTATCATTTGGGATGCTTCTGTAAGTAATAGAGAACCCCAGCTCAACTTAAGCAATAAGCCATTTATTATCTTATAAAAAAAGAGTTTAGAATTAGGCAAGTTCCAGGGTTGGCTAATTCAGTGATTCAATGATATTATCAAAGAGCCAGATCCATTCCATTTTTCTATTCTGTCCCTCAGTGTGTTGACTTTTGTTGTCAAGCTTGTCTCCTAATTTCTTTCTACAGCAGCTTCAAGCACAGAACAGTATCAAAAGGTCAGAAGAGGAAAGAGCCTTTCTTCACGGATCTTTTGAAGAGTAAGAAAAACTTTCCCAGAAGCCCCCTTCAGACTTTCCCTCCTACCTCATGTGTGGGACTGTGTTTCACTCCGTCTTCTAAACCACTCACTGGTAAGAGGAAGAGAACTGACACAGTCACCTAAGATTAATCAAGGCATCCACGGAGCCCTGTGGGAATGGCCACCTCTCCAGAAGCACTGAGTTACCTGAGAGCCTACCCGGATTGAGGTTCTGTAAAGCAAGGGAGAGGGGAAGGAATGGCTGTTCAGTGAGTAACCAAGGTTGTCTGCCACAAATGATGACCAAGATATATGTACCAGACACTCAGTTAAACTTGCCAGGACTAACCCTAAAACAATTGTTAAGCAAATCTTCAATCTCTCTAACTTGGAGGGATTCTGTACTAGTTTCCTATTGCTGCTATAACAAATTACCACAAACTTAGTGGTTAAAAACAACACAAATTTATTATCTTCTAGTTCTGGAAGCCAGAAGCCTGAAATGAATTCACTGCCAAATCAAGGTGTTGGCAAGATGCATTCCTTCTGTAGGCTGTAGAAGAGAATTCCTTGTCTTTTCCAGCTGCCATCTTTCTGGTTCTCTCTCTTCTGTCTCCCTCTCCTACTAAGGACCCTTGCAATTACATTGGGCCCACCTGGATGATCCAGAATAACCTCCCATTTCAAGGTCACCTGATTAGCAACCTTAATTCTACCTGCCACCTTAATTCTTCTTTGCCATGAAATCTAACGTATTCACAGGTTCTGAAGATGAGGTGCATGGACATCATTGAAAGGCTATTACTCTACCTACCACAGGTATCATTTTCACCCCTAAGATGTGGAGCGCTCTCATGGCAGCGTCTGTGGGATAAGCACAGCCTCTGGATTTGAATTTCAGCTTCACTTTATTGTAGAGCTGTGTGTGCTTTGACAAGTTATATAACCTCTCTAAGATATAGTTTCCTCAATATAAAGTGAAATTAATATTTATCTCAAAGGGTAGTTGTAAGAACTTAGTAAGACCTTATATGGAAAATGCCTACACAGGGTCTAGGTCAGAATATATGTATTCAGTAAGATGGCATCATCATCATGACTTTTACCTCTGAAAGCCTATGAACATTGTCTAACCATTGCTGCTAGTACTAGAAGTGTGCATACAGACACTAGACTTCCTAGCCATGTAATCATTGGCTGGTTATTAATTTTTTCTGGTATTAAGTTTTTTGATCTGTAAAATGGGAATAATAAAATCTTCTTCATAGAAGAGGTGAAGATGAAATGAACTAGCATGTATTTATTAGCTAGCACAGTTCCTGATTCAGGGCAAGTCATCAGTTACATTTGGTTCCCTGCCTTTCCTCAATGCCTGTTCTCATGAAAACTTCATAACTTGTCCACACCAAGGCAGTGGTTTTCAAACCTTAGTGTACATCAGAATCATCTAGAAAGTTAGTTTAAAATACAACTTGTTGGGTCCTACTCCTTGCTTACTAAGTCAGGATTTTGAGATGGGGAGGATGGCTGGCTAGTCTCCATGAAGACGCAAACAACTGATCAAACTTTATCCTAGTATCTTTCACAGGAACACTTGAATTTTAACATTACACAAACATCACGTTAAAGGGTTAACTAGGAAATGTCAGGTATCATCCAGAAGGTAGAGGAAGTATTTTGAGGGGATACTAGCCTTTGCATTGCAATACTTCTGAATTGAAACATTTTCCAAGGGCAAAAATATTTTAGGTAAGGGAGAGAAAGAAAACCAACAGTGAAAGCGAATTATTTAGGCTTCCTGTATATTTTTCCATATTAACATTACTGTCATTAATGTGGAAAGTGGGAATTTGGTGGTTAAATATCTAGCATTAAATTACAGAGATGACCTCTGTTGATGTTCCTTTGTTATGTGATAAAATTGTCCATTAATATGATCTCAGCATATTCTTCACTCTGACCAAACTAGTAGTACTTTGATGGTGCTCTATGTGTCTCCCCATCAGTAATGTTCTCGCACAGAAGAGAATGAAAGAATGATGAAAGATTCCAAAGTCTGTCATCCGTTCTGCCCTGCCTGTCCCTTACTGGTAGGTAAGCTCCATTTTAAGTCCCCACTGATTGCCACCCAACAGTAGCTCCACTTTTAATATGTAAATACACAGTAATAAGAGTTCACATTTTTTTGGTTATCAGGAATATTGCATGCAAAGGAGCAAATTACAATGTACCAGGTAATATCCAATAGACGTTTCTCATGGAAATTTTTAAAAATACAATTGCTGCTAAAGAGGAGAAATTTAAGCCACACATGTTATTGGCGTTTTTTCCCCCCTGGATGGAATGGAAGGCAAAAGTGTGATCAGGGAAAGGGACAACGAAGCTGTACAGACTGAATTCCCAAGTCTGGAGAATCAGAAGGGATTCTTGCTATTTGGTTATGCCTGGCTGAAGACGGTGCATTTTCTTCTATGATGTATATGTCACTTTTCATTAATTCTGAGAGGGCTGCTCCTTTATAAACCAGGGTAAACAGACTAGTGTATTGGATTAGATCTCTACCGTGAATAAATTTATTCTCTGGCAAGTGTAAAAAATGAGCAAGGCCAAAACCCCCCAGAGCAGAAAATGTCACAGTGATTGCTAATACATTACTGCGTGGAGAAAGGCCTAATAAAACCCCTATTAGGATGTCATACCTGCTTACGACTGAATTCTCCAGAAAGTTTATTTGATACGTCTAAGCCAATTATCAAAGTCTTAGTGATAAGAAGCAGCTCGCTGGGCCTGAATGTGTCAGAACAGAATGACTAAATTGTGGGAATTCATGGGCCTCTGCTTTGAATAATTAACTTGGCTCTTTGTAGAATGCACATACTTTGGAAACTAATTTTCTCTTTGCACAAAGCCTTTTGCCCTTGCGCTGCCTTTGAAAAGGAAACTGTTTAGCCGTAAGGTTTTTCCTTTTTTTCCATTATATTTGGCTGGAAGTTTCTTCTCCATCTTTGGCCGGCCCTTCCCCTTGCTGTTCCTCTTGGTGGCATCATTCTGACTAGACCGATGTAGCCTTACACTGGAAATATGATGTGCAGTGATGACACCTCCTCTAAATAGAATTTGAGCATTTGCTCAGCAATGATAATATAGTGCCTTGTCTGTGTTTTGCTTTTGCTATGACTAAAATTCCGAGTTTATTTATTTATTTATTTATTTATTTATTTATTTATTTATTTATTTATTTAATTTAGCGGTGCAACTGCTGGTGGTTTATTTTATTTATTTTATTAATATTATTTTTTAATCCTTACCCAAGGATATTTTCTCCATTGCTTTTTCAGAGAGAGTGGAAGGGGGAGAGAGGGAGAGAGAGAAAAAAAGAGAGAGACATCGATGTGAGAGAGACACATCGATTGGTTGCCTCCTGCATGCGCCCCAGCTGGGGATGAAGCCTGCAACTGAGGTATGTGCCCTTGGCTGGAATTGAACCTGCGACCTTTCAGTCCATGGGCCAACACACTAACCACTGAGCCAAACTGGTCAAAGCTCCAAGTTTATTTTTAAAAGATTTTAAGTTTTTTCCCTCCTTAGGAGAGAAGCAGAAGTATTAGTTCACTAAATAATTCTGTAGATAAAAACTGGAATCGATCTTAGGCAATCTATTTGAAATTACAAAAGCCAATGATTTGGACAGGACTGGGTAGTTGGTTTGTGCAAACAATCAGGTGAATCAAAAGGCCTTTCTCCCCCCATGAGTTTTTCCCCTTAAATGAGCCAAACAGATCCCTTGTTTTGACATTGGGTAAATAAGTGTTTTTCAATCTTCGGGTTGTGATACGGCAATCTGTGGGTAGGTGTGTGGACAGGTCTCTAGTATTCATTCTCTAGTTCCTGGGTAGATCTCACAGTTGGCTTCTTCAGTGTTGTTCTCTGGCCCTATCCCCTTGAGACCTCATTTCCCTGATCAAGTTAGGTCTGGGTCCTTTGGAGACCTATTGGTCTACTCCTAAGGGAAAAGAATCACTGGAAAGCATGGATAGAGACCATCAGGACAGTGTGTTTGGCTTCTTTCATGATCTAGAACTTGACATTTCTTTTTTCAGATCTTTGTTTGTTAGGTAACAGCGATTAATATCTGGTGGCTACACACCTTGCAAAAGGGCCATGAAGATTATTGAGAAGTTAAAATTCATTGGAAGAAATATGGTGTGGTATATAGTCTTGAGTTACATTTTTGGATGACTTATATTATTGGATGACCGATGCAATGGAAAAGTCCCTTCTAACTCTGATTCTAAGAAACCTGTTTAAGATTACCTGCTTTTCCCAGAGGAATTGAGTAACTGCATCATCTTGCATTTCTGTTCGTACAGATCTTCTAATAAAACCTTACAGGAAAGACTTAACCTTACCTTAAAATAAATAATAAAACCAAAGTTTCTATATATGGCTGCCTCTTTCTCATTCATGCAAATAATAAATTAAATTCTATGAAAATGGCTTAGTACAATGGAGTTTGCAATGAGGTGAATAATTTATTTTGTTTTAATAACATTTACCTGAATGAAATGGTATCCAAGTATATGTGTATGTGGAAAATGCATGTCAATATCTGTCCCCTCTTCTTCTAGGTCTATTTCAAAATGTCCTATGCAGACCTTGAAGGTTTCTTACAGTAACAGCTCTCACTTCAGCTGTCCTTGCTCTGTCCACACTGTGTGACTATTTTTAAATACCCACCATAGGAAAGAACAAAGGCAGAGAGCAGAAGCCTCTGGATTCTTAAGCACTGATAACTGCCTAGACTGGTATTATCTTCTAGGGTGATTCTCAAGGAGAGTAAAAATAAAAGCAAATGTTTGAGAATAAAATTATTGCCTCTCCTTTAAAAATATACTTTTGGGAGGAGGTTGGTGATTTTTATAAAAGGCAGATAAATGATAAGAAGTCACAACTCCAAAAATGATTAAGAATCACTGCTCTGAGAACTTACATTCTAAAGAAAGCCTGCCATAGTTTTCTGTTCTTATTTGCTGGACTTCATATGCACATTTGGGGAGAATACAATTGCTTGTCATTCAAGTTTGGGGTATTATGTTGAGAAAATGTAATAGTCCTTTGCAAGAGATGTTTTCCTTCATGAAGTAGAATCCAATGAGTGCTTTTGAATGATAAGAACAGGTTTGAGTGAATGGAAGACATCAGGGAGTACAGGACAAATTTATATCTCCAGTCACACTAAAACAGTTAGATATTTCTGGACATAATGACCTACCAATTCCTTCATCTCTTCTCTAAATAGATTGTGTGAAAATGAAATACTTGAAGTGGGCCATAGCAGGGGATTCAAGAACCATTTATTCTGTCTTTCTCTTTGCACCTGGAAGTAGAGAAAGAGAAACACTTCTCTTCATCCATGGCCTATAACAAGGCTTCTTAGGCCATGTCTAAAACAGCTCTGAGGCTGATAGAAACCTTGCATTGAAAATGGAGACACCTCAATGAAACCTTTTTGAGACTATAACCATCAGATGGCACTCAGCAGCATGAACTCACATGCAGAGCCCTGCCCCTGGTGCAACACCCCCGAGGAGTTTTTCTGTCTGCCTGGACCTCCCCTCCCCAGGAGAGCGAAGCCCACCTCCTGGGTTTCTCATGTTTTGCTTTACTGCCTCCCTTAGGCTCTCAGCATTATATTAAATTTCTCTTTCTGATTTAGTGTCTCCCACCTTTCTCAGTTCTTTCTATCTTTCTGATTTGGTTCCTTTTCACTTTATTTCATATCATCCCCTCAGCTTTCAGCTCCTCATCTCCTGACCTTAATTTCCATTGATCTAACCTGGCTGGAAACCAGAGGGCAAGGGTACCCACTGATGCAGATGGTATGGGTTAGCCTCCCAGGTCACTGAGAAGGTAGAAAAGGGTGAATAATGAACCTGGAGAGGCAAACAGAAGATCCCTAGCATATTGGACATACCTGGCATGCAGAAACTATTGTTCTCCAGACCCTTGTTCACTCTTGCGTTCATGCACAAAATTCTAAGCGCATTTGTTTTCCTTTTTGAAAGTTCCTATTTCTTAAAACACCGGAGTGTTCAGACTATGCAATATACACTGATTACTATCTTAAGACATTTAGCTATCTAGGCCTTGACTCTACAAAAAGAAAAGTTTTCTGCTTCCCCATCTTTATCCGATGACTTCCCTTCTTGAGGGTCAGATTTGGGGCATCTTTCTAAAGTAGCTGCCTCCGTGAGAAATCACTTCAGGGCAGCTGCTGTTGCTGTGTCAGACCCTCCTAGGGCTTGGTAAAGTGGAACTTACTCGGAGGTGGAGAGTGTTCTCAGTGATCCCAGGGGATGCGGGTTACTGCTCCGGGAAATGTACCTCTCCTCCTTGAGAGGGGCTGACTGGAATTCTTTGATTCATTTTGGTCCAAGACTTTTCAAATCTATCTTTAGATAAGTAACCTTGGAGTATTAGACTCCAAACTTCCTTAAAAGTCCAATTTTGTCTTTTTGTTTTTATTGATTTTACAGTTTAATTTATTTAGTTTTAGTGCACATTTTTTGTTTTAATTTTAGTCTCAATTTATGAAAGTACTGTGAAGTCAGAATTGTAGTGGTTTGCCTTATTGAGTCCACTGAAGGGTTTTGGTTTGTTCTAGTTTGTTTTCTTGCAAGCCAAAGGCCTCTTTGTTTCACAGGTACCACATCCTGAAATAACCCATCTCATTTTAATGACTTAGATTTTCAAGGATTGTGGACACTTGGGCTGACTGGTGAGTTCCTTGTCCTTTGAAAAAAATGATTTTAAAAAATTAAAAAAAAAAATCCTCGCTTGAGGATATGTTTTTTTTTTTTTTATTTTGAGAGAAAAAGGGAGAGAGAGAGAGAAACATCAGTTGGTTGCCTCCCTCCCATATGTGCCCTGACTGGGGATCGAACCCTCAACCTAGGTACATGTCCTGACCTCGAATTGAACCTACAACCTTTTGGTGTGAGAGACGATGCTCCGATCAATTGAGCCACCTGGCCAGGGCTGATTTTAGAAATCTTGATCTTGTATTTTGAGTGAGTTGTGATATATACAAAGGAAGGAAAACTTTAGATTTAAACGTAGGTGACATGGCCACACGTGACTAAGTAAAGAAAATCATGTCCTCAGAACAAAATGGAAGGAAGAAAATGAGAAAAATTTCATGTATAATAATTTTTCAAATTTGACATTTATGTATTTCGTTTAATAGCTCTAGTTTGTCCTATTTTAAATGATTTGCTTTATTATAGTTTATTTCCACTTTGGATATATAATCCTTTCTGAAGTCCTAACCAGGCTCTGTGTTTAAAAAAATTTTTATAGCCCAGCCGGCATGGCTCAGCAAGTGAACATTGACCTAAGACCCAGGAGACTGCGGTTCGATTCCTGGTCAGGGCACATGCTCAGGTTTCGGGCTTGATCCCCAGTAGGGGGCATGCAGGAGGCAGCTGATCAATGACTCATCATTGATATTTCTCTCTCTCTCTCTCTCTCTCTCTCTCTCTTTCTCTCCCTCTCCTCCTTTCCTCTCTCTGAAATCAATAAAGATATATTTTTAAAAATTTATATACATTGGTCAGGTCTTGCTTTACAAAAGATGGCTTGAGGAGCAAATACTTTTTATGACAATCTTAAAATTGTTAGAACAGAATCC
Source organism: Miniopterus schreibersii (assembly GCF_964146895.1). Taxonomy (NCBI): domain Eukaryota; kingdom Metazoa; phylum Chordata; class Mammalia; order Chiroptera; family Miniopteridae; genus Miniopterus; species Miniopterus schreibersii. The sequence continues at coordinate 60,446,860 of NC_138111.1, read as the reverse complement.
TGTTATAAAATAAAGATTAAGAAATTGGCTGGTGTTTGTGATAATTCTATTTGGGAAGATATAAGCTGGCTCCCAGTCTAGCTGAATACATATTATAATGGTAACATTGGGATGGGCTGTGTTAAGATTGCAGAATGGAGCATTGAACTTGTGATGACAGGGACATTTTAAGTGACATGACAGGAGAATTCTCTCGCTCTTTAACAGAAGAGATAGGGCTTCAGCGGCCTGAGTAAACTGCCATGTATCACTGTATGGCCACAGCTAATCCTAGGGAGCTCTGCACCAAAGTCTACCTTGAGCATAGAAACTTGTAGCAAGGGCTTTGGGCTCTGACCTTAGAGATTCATCTTATTTATTAAATTTTATACTCAGAGAGGACTTGCGTGGGTGGTGAGTCTTGCTCCACGCAGTATGACCCTGCAGAGCTCTGGGTTCCCTTTATGCCAGTCCTCAGAAAATCAGACTTAGAGTCTTCCTTTCACGGGCCAGACAGATGACGTGACATCAGAATAAAGCTGCTACGTTCCCAGTGTGGATTTTGTGCTCTGTTTCAATTAAATCCAAATCTTCTGCACTTATTAAAATTGAAGCTCCTTTCCCCTTTTTAATCAAATGCAGTCTTAGCTACTCTCTCTGCCTGAGATCTTAAAAAGCACATTAAATTCTCAACCCATTTGCTTCTTAAAGCGTTTTGAGTGTATGTTTTAAAAAAACAAATACGATATTGTCATTGAGTAATTAAAAATCGGATGATGAAGGATTTTAAAAGATCATTTCTCATTAAAGATATGTATAGATCCATGTATCATTGATCCTAATATTGAACATTACCTGCTTATGACAATTAAGTGGTCCCCATAGGGACCTGTATGAAGTCAGGTTTACAACTTAAAGACGGACTAAAGATTAAAAAATGGAGAGAAGACTAAACGAACAAAGAAGATCTGCCTTCATAGATAGAGTTCTATCTGATACAGTGCAAAAATCACGGAACAAAACAAGAAAAAAATTGCATCCTCTTGAGGGGCAGTGCTTTAAACGAATATGAGCAGGAGGGCATTCCCATCTGGGCAGCGATGCACGGCTGAATTGCCCCCTCTCCTATTTAATAACCTCTCCAGTGTCAAGACACTATTGTAAAGCCACAATGCTGTTCGTTTATTTAAAGAAGCTCATTATATAAGGATTCTACACGTATCCCTTAGCAAATCCGACACAATCTTGCTTCAAGCCCTAGAGAATTTATTTTCCCTTATAAATCTGCAAACAGACCCAGTGGGTCAGGTTTCGGGCTTCCTCCTTCTGGACATCTATTGTCAGTCCAGATAATTGTACCACCTCCCTCTCCTCCTGTTGGTCCCCTAAGCACTGAATTTTAACCACTTGGCATTGCTCAGCTCTCCTGCCAGCATTTAGGGGGCTCAGGCTCTCCGTTTGGCCTGTGCCCTGTGGTTACCGTACCTGCCTGGTGTGAGTCCTGCGGTTCGCTCACTGGGGCAGGGAGGAATGACCAGAAACCCCTAGTGCCCAGTGCTCAAGTCCCACCTAGTACCATGAAGGATGGCCAGATGGCCAATGTTTCTACAGCCCATAGTTATGTTACCTTTGTAGCTTCTGACAAATGGCAGGTGTTCTGCAAATCTTGGTTGCATATATATGATTGATATTGAAGTCTTGTCAAAGTGTAACTAATTCTTTACTGCTTTTATTAATGTTATGATTTTACATCTATTTGTATGATTATTTGATTGATGTCTAGTTCTGAACCTTGGATACACTTTGGAATCGCTTGGGGACCTTTCAAAAATATGTATGCATGGCCTTGGATGAGTAGCTCAGTTGGTTAGAGTGTCATCCCTATACCAGGGTTGTGGGTTCAATCCCCAGTCAGGGCACTTACAAGAATCAACCAATGACTGCATAAATAAGTGGAGCAACAAATCAATTTCTCTCTCCCTCTCCCTCCCTTCTGTCTCTCTCTAAAAAAAGTAAAATCAATACATAAAAAATATGTATGTATGGGCCTGAGGAAATTTTGACTTAATTGGTCTAGACTTGGTTTTGTACTGGGAATTGTCAGAGCTCCCTGGGTAATTCATGTGACCAAGGTTAAGAATTGCTGCTCTAGACTGTAAACTCCTTTAGGTGGAGGGCACATCTCCTGCTCACCATAATATTCCAGCACCTAGTTCAGTGCCTGGCATCCAGTAGTTGCTTGGCAAATGATTATTGAATTAATAAAGGTGTGAAACATGGCTCCTTGTTTTCTGTCTTGAGGGCAATGCAGCAAAAAGGTTAAATGAATAGGGCTTGGAGATGGTTCCAGTGTGTTACCTGTGATCAAGCTCAGATGGCCACAGCGTGGCCTTAAAGGACCCCAGCCCTGAAACATACTGCGACCGTCTCAGGGAGCACAGGTCTCTCCGTCTCTGGGAGTTTCACACTGGCCTATTTCAGGACCGATGGTCTGATGGTTGAACAGATTAAACTCTTGGAAGAAAGAAATTTGAAACTCAGTAGCTCTTCCTTTAAACTTTTAATCAGAAGGAAAATGTTAAAGCTTGGAGATTTTGAATAAAAAGCTGCTTGACTGTTAATTAGGTGAGCATTAGGACGGCAAAAAAAACAGAAGGAAAAAAGTGGTACCTTAGTAAATGAGAAAAATGCTTGCACAGTAGTAGGTCAGCAGGTAATGGAAAGATGAGACAAAATGAGCCAGGGAGAATTCAGGACTCATAGGTTCACCAAGAAATGCAATTTTTTTTTAACTGGAAAAAGCTGAGTTTTTATTTTTCACAGTGTCATTTGGAAATGTTTGAATTTAGGTGAAACATCATGCATTTGGAAAGATACAGCTTAAGTGGCGAGATTCCGAGCTGAAGTGTGGATTCTGATCCCCCTGCAGTTAGTTACCTGTTTTGCTGAGTGACCTTGGAGTTCTCTCCTTTCCCTTGGCAACTCCTGAAATGTTAAGTTAGCACCATGCTTCAGTCCTGCAGCTGCCTCTGGTGAAGAAGGGGCTACAGTGTGGAGACCTCTGGGGGGAGAGGCCACTGCCGGGGGTTACCTGCTGCCAGGGGTTACCTGCCACCAGTGTGAAAAGAATTTCAACACAAAGCAATGCTTATGCCTCCACAGTTTATGAGATGGAGGCTGTCACTCAAAGAGGCCGGTCCCCAGCCAGCTCTCCCACTTTACACTGCCTGTGACAATGGACTAGTCTCAGGAATGAAGTGAAAACCCTTTGGTCATCTCATCCAGTTGTCCATAGGACCAACAGCATTGAAAGTGTTCCACCTACCAGATAAAGAACATTGTATGTCTTAACTATCCCCATAGGGAGAAGCTTCATTCTTCTTTGATTACTTTGACAATCAAGAATCTGTTTTTTTTAAAATTGATGACATTCTGATCCTGTGACATCTTTGCTTGAAACTCTTCAGTGATTCCCCCCTTTTCTATACATACAGTCCCACGTTGTTAGCAGGGGTGATATTGAACATTTTTAACAACCATAAGGACATCAAAATGAACACTGGTACAGCCCTGGCCGGGTGGCTCAGTTGGTTGGAGTGTTGTCCCGCACACCAAAACGTTGCGGGTTCGATTCCTGGTCAGGGCACATGCCTAGGCTGTCGGTTTGATCTCTGGTCAGGGTTTGTACAGGAGGCAACCGACCAATGTTTCTCTCTCACTCTCTCCCTTCCTCTCTGTCTAAAATCAATAAAAACATATCCTCCGGGGAGGATTTTTTGAAAAAAGGACACTGGTGTAGAACTGGAAAGGAGACTGGTGGCATTACTCTTTAGTTGCTGAGAAGGTCTGGAGGTCCCAGTACGGAGACAATCATCTGGAGTGGAGAATAGCAAGCAGGGCGCCCATTCCACTGCATATATAAGTATTTTTATTTTGTAACAAGACATTGTAACCAGCTAGATATAAACCCAGCTTATCGGCTCACATAAAAGCGTCTCCATTATCTAGTCCCAGCTTGTGGCTCTGGCTTATCTCCTGTTTTTTCTTCTCTTACTTTGGTGTAATAATTGCAGTTCCCTGAATATGCTCAATGGTTTCCCATATTCAAGCCTTTGCATGTATTATTCCCTCTGCCTGGAATGTCCTTCCCCTCCTCAAATTTCTGAAAAATCTCCTACTCTTCCTGCAAAACTCTGCCTTCCTCCAACCATACTGCAACGGGGTTTTTATCACTCCCTCCTTTGTGTCCCTGTGTTCTTCTTATATGCCTCTGTTATTGTACCTATCACACGGAAATGTGAATTATTTATTTACTAGACTGTGAATTCCTTTCAGGGCACAAATTAGACGTGTTTTCCACATTTGTATCCCAGGATACAGAAGGTAAGTGATAAGTGTTTGCTCAATGAACCAGTGAATGAATTCTTTTGTGTAAATGGAGAGCAAGTGGTCAGCATTCTCTTGCAGGGATATTTTACACAGTGGATACCCCTTCCCCTTTATTTCCTCCTCAGTATTATCTCATGTAAGTTAAATAATCCTACATCTTTGAATCTTTCTCCAGAGATTATTTCCTCTCTCTTGTCAAGTCCCCTGTGCCTTTTGGGCCTTTCTCTATTTCCTTTCCACTATTTAAAATGTGTGATAGCCAGTACTGGACACAGAACACACTTCAGGTGTAAGTCGATGACTGGAACCTTGGAAGGCTTATTTTGAAGTCCTGGCAGGTTACACATGATTCCATGATTATTTCCCTTCTTCCTTGATGACAGTACTTCATTGCTGGGTCACACTTAATTCATCTACTCTGACTCTTGCAGGATTGTTTGCAACTTGGTTCTTAGTTGTTTCTTCCCACCCTGTATTTATCCATGTCTGGTTTTGTTCCCAGTGCCCCAGTTTGATGTGGCCCGTTTTCTCTCTGCTCTTAGAAGATGTGTATCCTGGTTGTCAAGCTCCCTTTGGACTTTAGTCTTGTCTCTCAGAGAGTCTGCAATTCTATCTCACTTGGCCACATCTGTGGATTTGAGAAGCTTGTTCTTAACAGAAGTATTCTGTTTGTGGGCTGGACTGATTAGAATAGGAACTGTAACCTTGGCAGTGTCTACATACTTATTGAGGAGGGCATTAGTTCCAGTAGGCAATGTGCACGGTATGACCACAGAGTAGGGTAAAACAAGTGCAATGTCCTACCATTTTATGGGTAAAGCAATGGGACAAAAAATAAGTGGTGGTGGCAAGGGAGAGGGACAGATAGAATGCACTATGGTCAGCAGTTGCTGCTAAAGCCAGATCACCCCGGTTTGAATTAGCTCCTCGACTTCTAAGCTGTGTGACCCTAGGCCGCTCATTTAACTTTTCTGAGCCTAAACCTGTTTATCTGTTTAATGATGATAATAATAGAATCTATCTCCTGGGGATTTTGTAAAAAATCAAACGTGTTAATGATTGCTCATAAAGCACTTAGTGTATAGCAAAGGTCAATAAAATTTAACTATTATCACTTAATCCCTTTAAAAAGATGAATTTACTACTGATTTCCCAATTGGCACCTTTGTCCGGATGTGGCTTCTCTTCCTTCCCCAATTCTATCTTTAGCTGGAAATCTTAGGAGTTAACATCTGCATCTTTTAAAGGAAGGCAGTGGCCTAGATCCGTCATTTTCCAAATGATGCTCCATAACAGAGACCTAGGAATTCCCCAGGGACTCCTGCGAGGGGCTGGGAAGCGGTGCGGGTGGCACAGCTAGAGCCTCCCTCTCCCTCTCATGTGGCAGGGAGCAGACTCTTCTTTACCTGTTTTACAAATTGGACTTTCACCTGACTGTTTGCTAAAAGAAAGAATTTTTGAAGCTAAAGGAAATTAAAATTTCCCTCCCAGCTTGAAAATCAGTGATTTTGAATGTAGAACATAATGGTAATTTGATTTCTACCATTATTTTGTGAACACGGAATTAACGATTTGGGGGGAATTGCATTACAGGATGCCTCATCCAGTGATGTAATAATCAGATAAAATAGATCCTAATTCTATTTAGTCAGCTTCCCTCTGTTGTTCTTAGTCTGCTTTGAGAAGACTGTCAAATTGAATTTGCTGTCCTCTGTGTTTGCCAAAGTTTATTATTTCAATTTACAGCAGCAGAGATGTTATAACCTGGTCCTTTATGTACTCTGTTGTGTTAGCTCTGATATTGTGCCAATCTGCACAGGAGAGTAATTACGGAATGATGAGCCTTCCTTTGCTTTCAGAAAAGCAACGGGTGAGGCTTTCTGATGTCTAGAGAGTCTGGAAGCACAATTGGGCCTGGGGGATTTAATCTGCTTTTCTTATTCATAAATACCTTTAAAAAAGCCCAACAAAACACTATTTAACATTTTCACAAAGCCACAAATAGGCTAATACCAAGTAAAGCATGGGCTGTGTTTGGGAGAAGATGCTTTGAAGAAAGGGAGAAGATCGGGCTCTAAAAGTGTTTAATTCGTTAGCCATAAAGCGCGCAGCCCTGGGTTTGTAATGCTATCAGAACATTCGGGAAGGCTTGAGAATGAAATCTCAAAGGTCCCACGCGGAGACTCCTGCTGATGTCTCCAATCTGTTCAGTAGCCTCTGCCGTCGGATTAGTTGCTGTTTTTAGCAGGGAAGGAGTTTGGCTTTGTCTCTCCCATTTCCAGTAATGCTTGGGTTCACCAGTGGGGTAACAAATTAAATAAACAGGAGGAAATTGCTTCTTTATTAACACTTAAAAATGATGATGGCAATATATGTGTGCTGTAAAAATTCTAAAGGTACAAAAATTCATAGCAAAATTCCTTTCTTATTCCCCAAATCCCACCCCTCAAGGTAACCACTGACAGTAGTTCATGCGGGTCCACCCAGAGGTTTTCTTTGTATAGACACACACACACACACACACACACACACACACACACACACACACAGCCATATGTACATATAAATATATAAAAATACATGCACACATATTTACACATATTGATTTTTTAAAAATATAAACTGGATTTTTTAACTTACTTTTATACTTTTGATATCTTTTCCTGTATACATAGGTAGGTAGATAGATATAGATAGATTTGCTTCATTTTTTAAGAATGAGAAGTACATTTCAAGGGGACCGTTAAACTCTGACTTTCAATAAAAACCCAGCCACCCAGCAGCGGGGGAGAGGTTCCGCCCGCACCTGCAGTCAGAGCCCCGAGCCTGCGACCCACCTGACCCGGGACATGGCTCTGCTTTGAAAGGAAGCCCAAAGGCAGGGTGAAGGACCATGTCTACTTTTCATGCAGACACCCCCCCCCATTGGGAAAGAAGAGGACAATTTAATCAAGTTGGTTTTCTGTCTGGCAAATGGCACCAGCTTCACTTTGGGAAATGAGGGAACCCTGGGTGACTGGGATTCACACGCAGCAGGGCCCGGTGGGGCGCAGGGGACCCTTGTTCTCAGAGGCCGCCTCGTCGGGCTTTTCTCCCATTAGTCCCAGAGCTGGGTTCAGTGAGCCGTCCATGCAGCCGGCCTGCCTGATTTGTTGATGCGCAGGACTAGCGGGGAAAGTTCTTCAGCTAATTCACTTAAGATAAGGGAATGGCTTCTCCTCAAAGGCCTGTCCAGACTGTCTGCCAGCCACCCAAGGGTGAAATTGAGTCTAACCCCGCAGCGTGTGTTACTAGGAGTGGGCCTGCCAGTAAATATTTAAAGGGTATAAGCGAAGCTTCTCCATCATTTACCTGCATTTTGTTTGGATGACACGAAGTGGCAGAGTGCACAGCAAAGTGAGATCAGGTGCTTGAAATGTGGCCGCAGAGATTAAACCAGTATTTCTGGAGGCGACCTTCACTGCGGTGAATGGTGGAGGGCAGACTTCCTGAAGGTTTTTCCACTTGCATGCATGGTTAAGTGTTCGGGGAACTACATAATTGATAATATACTTTTTTTATATTCCTGTGTAAATAATTTCTTTATTTAAACTTCACAATGTATAATATTTAAACACTTGTCAAGCAATAACTCACTGGTGACAGCAAATTATAACAGTCTCCCAGCAGGATTAAGGGTGTTACTGCAGGAGCTGATTGATCTGTATAGTTTTCTTGAGGAGAAATCTTACACAGAGGTATAATTTGTGGAACAGAACCACACAGTCTCAGTAACTTGAGCAGTTATGTGGGAAACTCTGAATCCGTCTCAATTGGCCTGCTTTTATTTTTTTAAATGGGGTATAAAGTATGTGTTTAATTCTGTGTGCACGCATGAATATAGGTATTATAATCAGATTTTTTCCCCCCCAGTAAAAGTCAAATAAGGGAAATATATGGCTCTACCCTAATCTGAGATATCCGTCATGGGTTTAAGTCTGTTACCCACACATTGAGACAATGTCAAAGTCATTTGTGTAAATAATAACAGAAAAGAGCACTACCAATTCATCATGCATGGGGATAGAGTGTGTTGAAGGAATTTACTAGGAAATCAGTATTTGTCGTCAGGTTCTTTATGGTTTATAAATCCTAGCTTAATTTACAAGGTTTTAAGGCCTTTCACCCAAATATAAAAAGTGACCCATTAAAGTTAATGAGCCTTCTTTATCTGGGCTCATCTTTTAAATTTACCATGTGATTAAATGTAATGAAAGGGAGATGGGGAGCATTTAAAGTGCAGCTGAGAGTACTTTGGTAAGAGAAGAGGAGTCAAAGATTTCTGAGACCTGGGAGATCTATATTTGCAAGTGACAGAAATAAAAACACCAGAGGAGGCTGGCACTTAAAACAGTATGCTGCTCATAAATGTGATGGAATATTGGTGGGTAAACATATCAAAAGATGATTAGTAATAGGTGGAGAGGGGTTTCAGCAGAATGGAAAAGGCCCTCAAGTTAGAATATACCACTGCAAAACAGATGCAGGTTTATAATTGTATTTGTGGAAGGAAAATATTGTTACTGACTAAAAATTTGGTTAAACCCAACCCTGAGATCCTGTCTCCAGTCTTATCATTAAATTAAGACTCAAAACCATAAAATTCCTAAAAGAAAACATAGGCAGAAAACATAGGCAGTTCTCTTAGAAATATTTTTTTCTGATATCTTCTCTGGCAAATAAATGAGACTACTTCAAACTAAAAAGTTTTTGCACAGCAAATGAAAACCATCAACAAAATGAGAAGACAACCTACTAAATGGGAGAAGGTATTTGCCAATGATACATCTGATAAGGGGTTAATATCTAAAATTTATAAAGAACTCAGACAACTTAACACTAGAAAAAAAACAACCGGAATAAAAAGTGGGCAGAAGACCTGAGCAGACACTTTAAAAGAAAGACATATAGCTGGCCAATAGACATATGAGAAGTTAGCCAACAGAGAAATGCAATTCAAATAGCAGTGAGATACTACCTCACACCTGTCAGAACGGCTATAATCTATAAATCAACAAACAAGTGTTGGTGAAAATGTGGAGAAAAGGGAACCCTCCTACACTGTTGGTGGGAGTGCAGATTGGTGCAACCACTGTGGAAAACAGTGTGGAGTTTCCTCAAAAAAATTAGAAGTGGAATTGCTTTATGATCCAGGGATTTCACCTCTGGGTATATATCCAAAGAAACCTGAAACATTAATTTAAAAGAATATATCCACATCTATGTTCATTGCAGCATTATTTACAATAGTCAAGATATGGAAACAACCCAAGTCCCATCAATAGATGAGTAGATAGAAAAGCTGTGGTACATATACACAATGGAATACCTCTTGGTCATAAAAAAGAATGAAATCTTACCTTTTGTAATAGCACGAATGGACCTAGAGGGTATTATGCTAAGTGAAATAAGTCAGACAGAGAAAGATAAATACCAAATGATTTCACTTATATGTGGTATCTAAAGAACAAATAAACAAATTAGAGACAGACTCATAGATACCGGGAACAGACTGACAGCTGCCAGAGGGGAATGGGATTGGGAATCTGGGTGAAAGGTGAAGGGATTAAGCAGTAAAAATTTGTAGTTGTGGCATAGTCATAGAGAGGTAGGTTACAGCTTGGGGAACGTGGTCAATAATATCGTGATAAATATGTACGGGGCCAGGTAGGTACTTGAAACATTGGAGGACCACTCCGTAGAGTACATGATATTCTAACCTCTATGCTATACATCTGAAACTGATGCAGAATAATACTGAATGTAAACTGTAATTAAAAATAAATAAATAAAAATTTAAAAATGTAAAGAAAGAGTTCCTATCTCCCTGTCTCTGGGGGAGGAAAGGAGCCTAACATTGATAATCCATAGCAAACACAGATGGCCTCATCATACTGACCATTCCTCCATAGTAAAGTCCTCCAGCACTTTTCCATGAACTCACCCCAGCTTTAAAAATCCTCCCACCATTTTAGAGAGGTTGAGTTCAATCTCTCTTATTGCAAGTTTTGAATAAAGCCTTCCTTGCCTATTTAATTGGTCTAGTGCACTTTTTCTTTTACGGCACACAGTCAATATCTGTTGAGTTGAATTTGAAGAATTTCAGCTTTTTATTCTCATGCATATCATCAGTTTAGAAAAAATAGAAGTCTTTATGAAGAATACCAATGTTGGAGGAAATGTTACAAACAAAGCAAAATGATTTGATAGACGGCTGAAGGTATCCATACCAGAAAGGCAATCAAACATAATTTGAAGAATGGGCTAATGCTCTGTTTTAATAAAAAATTATGTAACTAAATTGTCTTATCTGGAATAACTTAAAGTGAACTACATTATATAGAAGTTTCCTAGTAAATTGCAGGTGCTCTGGAATGTTTAAGTGTCATAAAGTCAAGTCTTTTCTTTTGTGCTTATTTCCTTTATAATCACCCTGATGAAACCATTCCAATGGAACTAGAACTTTGGAGCTGACCTGTGTTCTCCATTCTGTTGATGAAGAAACTGACAACCAAAGGGGATACTATGGCTATTTGGTGGAAGAACAGGAACTTGAAACCAGGGTGCATTATGTCCAGTCTTGCATTCTTTTTACTCTCTTCTATAAATTTGAGGTCCACTCTGGTGTTATATTTTAATTGGAAGGAGAAATTTAACTGACAAGACTTATATAAAAGCCAATTAACAGAATTGTTTAGGTGGAGAAATATAACTTGAAGAAAGACAAGACTCTTGCTCATCTATTGTTCCTTTGGGTCAATTGCAACTACATGGACTTTTACAGGTGAAACAGCTCTTTCACATGGGTCATCTGATTTGATCCCCAAAACAAGCTTGACCAGGCAAGACACAGCTTGATTAAATGATTTACCAAAGGTCACCTGGATGCTCAATGGCAGAGCAGGAGCTAGAATGAGGATTTTAGTTCATTCAGTTTTTAAAAAATCTACTGTGTCTATTATAAGTAACCACTGTATCAGATCTTAGAGACAGAGTGTGGACAGAGAGTAGAACAAATAGCAAACATAAATATGTTTATGACAGTTTTGGTAGGTGCAAATGCAAGAAAAGTACAGATTGCAATGAGAATTTGTAAGAGGGTCTTCACCTTGCTTGGAGGTGGGGTTTGGGTCAGGAAGACTGGCCCAAGGAAGTGACATTTCAATTCCCAGACCAGTGTCCTGGCTCCTATATTAATTAACTAGTGTTCAACACCGGTGGGCTCTACACATTGGCCAGAAACCTTGTCCTAGCAATATATGGAGAAATGAGAAATATAATGAAATGGTGAGGGAGACACATCGACTGTTTGCCTCCTGCACTCACCCCGACCGGGGGCGGGGATTGAACCTGCAACCCATGTGTGTGCCCTTGACTGGAATAGAACCTGAGACTCCTCAGCCCCAGAGTCGATGCTCCAACCACTGAGCCAAACTGGCTAGGGCAAATGGTAACATATTTTTTATCAAGCTAACTGTATGTAAAACAAAAGTCTGTCTTCTGAGATTGTCTTTCCTTATTTATGGTTTTAAAACACACATTTCATACAATGATTGTTATGGTAAATAAATATTTTTCAGTGAATTACTTGGGGCTCTAAAAAAATTGCAAATCTTATATCATCTCTCAAATTTTATTTAAAATATTTTTAGATAGTGAAATCCCAAAGTCTGGGAACCAATGATCTATATCCTGCTACAACCCCCAGCCTCAGGCTTTCTTTTTATTTCATGAGTGGAGGAAAGACCTTTGCTTTGACTATCCTAATAAATCACAGAAATGCACCTTTGTACTTATGTGGGAAATAGGATTAGAAATAATGAGACAAACTCAGAAGCTTAATGTTATTTCAGGAAATGGGAATAAACAGAGAATTTAAACATGCTATTTTTGTGTACTTGCTAAGAAGTTTCCTAGCAAGCTATCAACCTTTATATAGATGAGGGTAGAAACAGGGCAGAAGGAGAGGGAGTTGAAACTGAAGGCTGCTCTGACAAAGAGAAGGCAAAGGCTGGCTCGGGCAAGAAGAGGGAGAGGCTTCTTGATCCCTGTTGCTCTTTCTGTAGAGAATTTCTTTCTCTGTCTCTTCTCCTGGCCTTCCTTGTATCTATCAACAGGTTCTATTTATGCTGTAGCTTTGTTGAAGGCTGCCATGCTGGCAGAGTGCCCTCCCTCATTGGAATGTGTCACAGTGCAGAGGGTAAAATCAATCAAGATGGCCCTTCCTGGCCCCCACCCCTCTTCCTGCCCTTATAAATACTTTTATTTGCATTCTGTCATTGTGGCTGTAGCTTATCCCTTTGCATTTGCCCTTTCTAGTTGAAAGTCATTAATCTGCAAATACAACTAATTAGCCCTTCACTGTTCAGGGAGCAGAAAACACTGCTTGCTCATTGCCCTGGTTTATTGGATGCCAGAAAATGTACACTTAAGGATCAATGGATCTTGCCAAAGGAAAGAGTGCTCTGTATAATTACACAATTGGCCCTGGTAATCTATGAAATGAGAATTGCACCGAGGGCCTAAAACAGGCCCCAGAAAGGTGCAGTGACTTACACAGCAGGCTTGCACTTCTTATTTTCTCAAGTCAGTTGTGCCCATTTTGTGAGGTGAGCCATCTCAATCAATCTTCTTGAAGAGTGAGGCACAGAAAATTAGGTGAAATTGGGTGCATTTCAGCCCTGACATTTTTCTTTTTGGAGAAAGGTTGAACTCAAGACCTCAGGGTTGGTTTAAGATTGAAAAGGCCAAATCACTTTATCTTATTTTTTCAATGGGGAAAAAACCTCTTTGTCCAAAATAAAATAAAAACTAAAATGTTTATACCTAGCTTTTTCCTTTTTTTTAAACCTTAAAAAAGAGACGCAATGGACTTCAGGTCTCCAGAGAAAATTCCTGATTCCCTTGAAGGAGAATAGTTTTTCTACAGAGGCAAATGTTTTACAACAAATTGGAGGCGGGGTACCATTGGGATGCTGATTGGGCTAGCTGTTTAAGCCACAGGTGAATATCTTCCCTAGTGGCAAACATAGTGTCCAGCTGTGCGGTGAGTGCACACACGTGTGGGTACGCATGTCTTTGTGCATGATTGCTAGTGTGTGTGTGTGTGTGTGTGTGTGTGTGTGTGTGTGTACAGAAATGCTTTCCACCAAAGAGAAACTGTTGAAGAGGACCTGCAAGAAATATGTGGAAAGTACTACATCTACCTGACAAAAAGCCCAGGGAGAAAATACACGTGTCTACAGTAACCTATACCTGGAAACCTTTGGGGAGAGTGAGTTGGGCAGTTGGGGTAGTTGAATCCCACTGGGAAGAGAGCAGGTGTTGAAGAGGGTTGTTGTCACCACTGGCCACAGCCCACAGTCTGTGCTGTTAGTGGAAACCCTGCACACGTCTGTGAGATGGGTCTGAAGCTCTGTCCACCAGCTACTGGGAGCTACGCCCTTTTTCGCTCTGTGCTGAGCGGTGAGACTCAAGCTGTTGGTGCAGGACCAGAGAGCTCCCCATTTTTATTTTTGCCTGGTGGTGAAACAGTTCTTTGAATGGGCATCGAAATGAAGAAGGGGGACTGTTTTCTTCTCTTTCTCAGAATATTCACAATAATTTTAGAATAGCTAACAAAGTTGGCTTCCCCTGAATAGCATCTATGTTTCTTTAAAAAATTATTTTTACCTTTTTCTTTTCTTTCTCTCCTTCTCTGCTCACCCTCACCTGTACTTTTAAATTTCGAGATACAAAGACAGTGGTAATAGACTTAAATTTATTCAGATCCACCATCCGTACCTACATTTTGTTTATCTAACTTGACTTATTTCCAGAGGGGCATTATCATAACAATGATAGAGGATAAGCGTCATTTGTTCTTGAAAGCATCACGTAAGGCAGTGGTTCTTAACATCTTTGTGGGCACAAACCCCTTTAAGAATTTCTGTCACAATAAACCTTCCTATCCCCAGAAAAAATATTTGTAAAATCAAAAATATTACTTTTGATTTTAGGAAACTCACAGACACACTAAAGCAATTGCTTTCTGGAGCCACTGGTCCCAGATTTAAAACCTATGGTCAAATGCAATGTGTATAAAGCAGTGGGGAAGTTAAAGCATGTAGTAGGATCTATGAGCACTTTGTGTTACAGAATGAGATACTGCTGGTTTATGGGAATGACTAAAATTCAGTCTCTGGAGTTAGGCAGGCCCGAGTCTAAACAGGCCTCTCCATTTCCTAGCTGTGTGAGAAATTATTTAACTTATCTAAGCTTCAATTTCCTCATTAAATAGAGGGTAATAACATCTATCTCAGTGGGTTGCTGAGATATGCACATGGTTTGGGACACAATCAGCCCTAAAAAATATTAGAGGTTGTCTTGCTGTTAATAACGGGGAACATAATGCTGAATTAAGATGGGCACCGTTACCATTGCCATCCTCAGGGAAACAGACTCTGTTAGACACTCCCACATGCCTACCCCCTCCTTTTAAGAACTTCTACTTAGCTACGAAGACTCATCCTACTTGAGAAAATTTAGTTTTAAATTTTGAAAAGAAGAGAGGTCCATTTTTTTTTCTTTTAACAGTGATTTCATGTTGATCTGAGGTGACTGTGGACAGTGGAAGTCAAAGGAGGGAATGCTTGGTCACCTGGTGGGGAGTGTTTATCTAAACCATTCTTTAGCGGTGGCCGGATGCTTAACTCTTCCACTTTCTCTTTACACACCTTGATTTTTACCACGAGCTCTTTGATTTTTCTTCTTCTGCCCTTTGCCTTTTCTTAATTCCTTATCAGTGGCAATTCTCTGTTCAGGTCTAGTCAGTTCAGCTCAACAAATAAAAATTGAGCATCTTCTACCTCACAGCTCCTGAGATAGTAGGAACAAAGAAGTAAATAAAATAGAGTCTTTATACTTTCAAGGACCCTCACAGTATTGGGTATAGTATCATCATCATCATCATCATCATCATCATCACCACCACTGTTGTTTATTGAGTACATACTCTGTGTCAAGCATTGTGCTAACCATGTTTTGTTTCATTGAAGTTCATTTGTAGGATCTTCTTTCTAGGATTGTCTATATTTTTATTTCAATGCGACAAGCTTTTATTTGTTCTCTTTAGCCCTAACCAGCAGTTTTCAGTTCTCCCAATGGCAACTATTCTCAGTATCTTCAAGGCCTTCTCTTGGTCAACCACTCTGTGTGTGTTGCCCTACAATTCTCCACAGCCTGGGCATGGCTGTGCTTTCCATCCCTACTAAGTTTGTAACTAATAAATGATATGGCTTGTGCTTCAACAAGTCGATGACTGGCCAATTTTTAATCTTGGATGCCTCAAACTTGTTCCAGATCAGACTTAGGAGATATAAATATGATCCATAAAATGAAAAGATACAGAAGTCTTCTGATTCCACCAAAGTGTTAGGGATTGACTCAAAAGCTAGGATTCTAACCAGAATGGTGGTGAATCCCTGTAGTTTATGGATATACTATTAAAATATAACATTAGAATCTAAGATAACATTAGCAAACATGAAAAGGACTATTTAAAGGACTCTGACTATTTTCAATAGAATGTTTACAATAGGCCATGTCTACACAACTATAGGATCTCTTCACATAATGCAAAGAGGTTAGTCATCTATTGATATGCTAGCCCTACATGATTCCCAACATCTTGATGTTTGCAACAAATAACCTGTTGGCATAGAGTGAATCAGGGGTTCGAAAACCTTCCAGCTATTGGTCACGTTGGAGCAGGTACCGAGTGCTGGCATTCAGTTTAAGATTCCACTGTGAAGAGGACATGGTGCTCTGGCGAGGAGGGGAAGTAGGGGCTGTTACTGAGTCACCCAGTATGAAGGAACTTCAGGTGTTTCACTGCTCTTCTTGTATATAGTGTCCACTGCCAAATCAGAGACTTCTATAAGCATATCAAAAGCACAAGGGACATCTAAGATAAAAACTTTTGAGATGACAATAATTGGGCCTATTTTTTGAGTACATAATATAAACCATGCACATTATCAGAAACTTTATACATATAACCAGTGCCCTTTACTAGCATGCTGTGGGGTTGACCCAGTTATTCACATTTAACAGATGACTAGATTGAGGGCTGGAGAGGCAAGTAACTTGGTCAAGGTCATCTTGTTTGCAGAAGGCCGACCTTGGGTTTTGTCTTGGGACATTTTTATTTTTAGGATTGAATATTTTCGGAAAGGAACATGATTCCTATTGGCTCCTAAGCTATTAAAAACTGTTTTGTGTATGCAGAAACAGTTCTACTTTTCTGGTGCTACTCTCATCTTGCATAGGGTGTGGTTGGAAAATGTTTTTAGATTAAAATACAGTCTGTTTGCAGAAATGGCCCAGATTAAAAATACATGAATTTCGCTGGGTTGCAATAGACAGAATTGGAAAAAGTCATCCCTCTCACCCCGTCTTTAAGTGTAATGATTAATGCACCATTGCAAAATGATCTATGTGCCCATAGATTACTGCCTGAATCATTCTGTCTACTTTATGACTTATTGTTTGCCTGAGATCACTGAACATTTTATCTAAAGATAAGTGAGGGATTAAAGCACTCCTCTTTCTCCTTGGCCAGAATTAAAAAGAAGAAAGGAAGAAAGGAAGAAGGGAAGAAGGAAGGAAAAAAGGAAGAGAGAAAGAAAAAGAGAAATTAGGTAGAAAAAGAATCACACTGATGCTCAGTTAAAATTAAGCAACTGGAGCCCAGCCAGGGTGGCTCAGTGGTTGAGTGTTGACCTATGAACCCAGAGGTCACACAGTTTGATTCCCTGTCAGGGCACATGCCCCGGGTTGTGGGCTTGATCCCCAGTAGGGGGCGTGCAGGAGGCAGCAGATCAGTGACTCTCATCATTGATGTTTCTATCTCCCTCTCTCCCTCTTCCTTCCTCTCCCTGAAATCAATAAAAACATATTTTTAAAAAAGGAAGCAACTAGAATCAAATCAATCATGTGTCAGTGAGGCATATAAAAAGTTTAACAGATGCTTAACGATAACCAAACCCAAGAAATTGTGCTGTGATGGCTGATATTATTGGATATTAATATTGTTCTATGCATCATAAGACCATGGATATGGGTGTGTTAGCAACATGTGAAGTTTTATAACACTCTCAAAAAACAACTGAGGAAGAAAAAAAATGAAATTTAGATATTCAAATTAGTGGGGTTTAAAAATTACATATATTACCGATCCAGCTTTGTTCTGCAATATTCTCAATTCATGTCTCTCTGCGGTTGTTTTCCACTGTGGCAGAAGATGGGAAAAGCAAGCTGGTCTTTTAAATTTATTGCATTACATTAGTTGCACTATAAGATTCTTTGAAGATGATTGTCTTGTGGATTCCAGTTCCAGATCAGTGGACATTTGGCTGGAAGGATTTATTTTGTGTGCTCAGAGAATTAGGCCTTAAATCAGTGTTACTGTAGGCGGCAGAGGGTTTGGTTTTTACAACTACAATAACTAACTCACTAGGGAAGTGTATGTGTGACCCTTTCCTGATAGTCCAAGGGAAGTGTGTGTTTGGTTGTCATTGCTTTAAATTCTAAAAAGCAATTCAACAGAATCATTAGCTCTCCTATTGCCATACGTTTCTTTCACTTGGTAAAAGAGACTCTATAGAGAGGGGAAATCGTTGCATTGGTTTGTAATTTGTGAGGGAATTGCGCTTTTGATTCCATGGAGAAGAGCACTTAGATTGAATTATATCAGCTTCCAGGGACATTTTAAGCAGAAGGCTGCCTAAGTGCCCTCTAACATTTTTTTTTTTTCCTTTTTCTGAAAAACACTTCTTCTAACAGTGATGGTAGAAATATCTTCTAGGAAAGACAGAATAATACAGATTTATGTTCATTCATTTATTTGTTTTTTTCAATCCAACTATTTATTCTTCAAACAATTAAGCACCTACAGAAGGCAGGCTCTGCCATTTAGGATGCTCCTAGTCTGGAGGCTGAAGGCAGATCGGGAGTGACTCTTGACCATTCTGTGTGAGACAAGTACCACGTACCTTAGGAACAAAGAGGAGGGAGTGAGGAACCCTTCAGAAAGAGGGTGGGTACATCCTTAAAATGGGGAGAAGAGATGCTAGACCTTGGTTTTCCGGAGCTCCTAAAACGTATCCAGTGTTAGCAGCTCTGCGTGTTTTGGCTGCCTGGCAGTGAGGATGCATTGTGAACTAGATGTGGAAAATCATGGGAACTTAGGTTGGAAGTGACCCTAGGGATCATCTAATCCAGTCTCCCCAATGCTAGAATCCCTTCAGCAGCCACCTTGTCAGTCACCTTGACTTGCCGTGTGTATTTTTTTAAGTCTGTTGGTTCTATTTCAGCTCTCTGGTACAAAACAGGGCACATGTACTCTCTAACCTGACAGCCTTTGAAATGTTCACAGTGAGGTTGTGGTCAACCCAAACCTCTAGGCCTTTTTTCTTTTTTATTCATATACGGGGTTGCAAACCTTTTCTGAATCCCATTTGTGTTATTGATTGCTTTTAATTTAAAAGTGGGACTTTGCATTTATTCCTTTAAAATTTTATTGATTTGTCTTTGCTTTACTGTTCCAGTTTAAAGATCATTTTAAACCTGCATGCTGACATCCCTCATATTAGCTATTCTGTCCCGGTCTACGCCATCTATAAACTTGATTAATATGCTGTCTATATCTTTACCCAGGCCCTTGATAAGAATGCTAAAGAGGTAGGTGGGCGGATAGAGCCCTAGGGAATTTTACAAATCACAGCCTTCGGGTAGGATTGTTTAACTAGATACAAGTCACCCTAATCACCCAGACTCATTGCTTTATTGCTCAAAAGGTGTTACAGATACACGACCCTCCGGACTGGTTTGCCCAGGAGTGTCCTGGTTTACCTGGTTAGATTCTGGTTTATAACCTGCTGTTTAACACTAACTAGTGCTTTCTTTTACTCTCAAAAGTATTCTGGTTTGGGTGCAGAGTATTATGGTTGCCCTAATTGTCAGAGACCACACCAAACTCTTGGGGAACCCTGGAGACATGCTATTCACTGGGCTCTCTGGACCCTCCAATTTACCAGCCCTGTCATATAATGAAATGCAATTTATTTATCACATTTTTTTCTTAATCTTTCCGTTGTTCCTAGTATTCACACATTTTTCTGACTGTTTCCAAATAATCTTAAGTTTTATTTCTTTTCCTATTGGGGACTAAATTTAAATTTACCAGTCTGTAATTATAGACTTTGTTTATTATATACTTGCTATGCCCAAGTGTTTTACAAGTTTTAGCTCATGTAATCCTCATAACTCTGCGGTAAGGATTGGTGCTGCAATTTATAGGTGAAGAGAGTGAGCTAGCATCGGCTGAGTAACTTTCCCAAGGTCTCAGAGCTCATAAAAGGCAGAGGCAGAATTCAAACCCAGCCAATTGGACTCCAGAGTCTTTACTCTGTCTCCCTAATTTCCAGAATTTAGTCTTTTCTCCATTTGAAATCTGTGGCACCAAAAAAAAAAAAAAGAGAGAGAAAGAAATAGAAATGAAAGAAGCTGAGTTCAGAAATACTCTCCTCCCAGAAAATCATTTAAAGCCGGGCAATAAAGTGAAGGTAATATAAATTTCCTAGGGCACTAGCAGGAATTGATGGAATTACACAATTTAAAGGACAAAGCTAAGGGACACCCCGCAAAGCTTCTGACAAATGGGCCATAAAAGTGCTCAAAGACCACTACGGCTCAGAGACATTCTTCCAGCCCTTGAACGACTCTGGCTCCTAGATTGGCTTACGTTTGCTATCACTTTTCTGTGGCCCGGGGAGGGAGGGAGAAAAAAAGCACAATGAACCTAAAAGCCCATTCTGGGACATTTCTCCTAGACAAGTGATCAGGTTCATATTGTGAGAGTGTGAGTGTGCCTGCGTGCAACAGCAGAATGTTGCAAAGTAAAAAAAAAAAGAATTGTTCCTGACCCATTTTATTATTTTTATATTCTTATTTTTGCAACACTTGGCACACAGTCGCGCTCCATAATTGCTTGTTGAATGAATGAACGCATTCTCACAAGCATTCGCTGCACGTTTAGAGTAAGGACACTGTGTGTCTTCACAAAGGCCCATGGTCTGTTTTGTATTTTGGTTCAAAATGCTCAGATCTGCAATTCTCATACATGAAGTTTTTCAAGGATGTCACTTACCAGGGAAGGGACACCCTTTCTCACCCTGTCTAAGCATGTCCTTCATTTCGAGACACATAACTTATTTATTATGTTATGTTAATGAAGGTGCGTCTGTGGTTTAGAATGTGCCATGTTCTGTGAAAGGCAGAAAGAAAAAGACCCCATAAATACAAAGAATCTGGACCAGAGAACGTTTTATTACAAGACTCGCTCCTTCTTAAAGACAGTAAACATGATGAATTTCTCTTTGCAACTGAATTTATGAAGATAAATGATTCTCTCCGTGGTTGTTTTAACTGGGTTTGCCTTGCGGTCTGAAGCAGAGTTGCAACCCACACAAATACATTTATTGCCATCCCTAATGACAGGATACGAAGTCTGTATGCCTGAGTGGGACTCAGCCGAGTGACATTGTGTTTTAGCACAGGGATGGAACAGGATTCATTCCATGGACATGTTTCGGTGGGAAAGGCCTCGGTGTTTTCTGCGAGGGAAGCCTGGGACTGCCTTAAATCCGGCTTCTCCCACAACTTTTTATAGCACTCTTTTCAGAGGCAGCCTGAAAACAATCTTTTGCTGAGGCTTTTTTCAAATACCAACCCAGAAATTGGTGGCAGAGCTTTGTGCTTGATTCTCAGACATGAGGTTCACACTTTGGCTTTCTGCTGAGCAGACACAGAAGGGGGACGGAAAAGGAAAGGGGGAGGCAGGGGAAATGGCAGGTTTCTGAGCTCGGTGTTTAAGTGCCTGGCTCAGGAGGCCCCGTTCAAGCCCGAGCGCGCACGCAGAGGCCCAGGGAACCCGCTCCAGTTGCTAATGACGGCAGCTCGCATCATTGGCTATGCAGATCACAGAAGAAAGCCATTCTGCTTAGCTCTAATTCCATCAGGATCATTTACCTTTTGAAGGATAGAAAAGAATGAATTGAAGATCAAAATCATCAGCCTTATTTGGCTTCATCCAAGATTTATGGCAGCGGCTTTCAAGGGCAACTGAAAAAAAAACACCCAACCGCAGAATTCACATCTGTACCGCTTCTTGTCTTTCAATATTTTATAAATGTTACAAGCAAAGTAAACCTCTGGGGACATTAAAATTAAACAACCTCTATCCCTCCCTTGTATTGGATTAAGACCACATATCAATAATCGCTATATTTAACTGCTCTCATCTGTAACATACCTTTTAAGATTAGCTATCAGGGAAACCTGTGTTTAGTTTACTAATTCATTTGCCAGAGGTTATTACAATGTGGGACCCATGTCTTTGTGATGTCAAAAGCATTAAACTTTGATTTAAATGGTTAATAATACAGTGCCCATTATTGCCAGCTTTAGACTTGAATTCATTTTTTTAAAAGCAAACATTTAAGGGATATCAACCGACATTTGAAATGAAGATATATTGTTCTTAATTTAAGTGCCTTGATGTGCAGCCAAAAAAAAAAAAATTAACTTACATATATAAAAGGAGGACATTTGCTGTGATCTTTGAGGAAGTAAATAAGGTTGCTTTGGTTTCTTTAGATGCTTTGATTAGTTTTGACAGCAAGAAATATATCCTGCATCCCTATGATAAAAGACTACAATACGAGTAAGGCTGATACAGTGGCTCACAAATTATCCTGCGGACCAAGCACGGTAGACAAAAATTGATAAGGCAAATTAGTTTTCTATTTGCAAGATGCTCAAAAGCCGTAAACTTCTCTTTTCAGAGTAAAACACTTATTCTTAAAGAAGTCCCAAGTGGATTAGCTCCCATGGATGATCTTCTTTGTTTACGACAAATGAATTTGCCATCAGCCTTTGTCAGCTGGGTCTGCCAATGTCTTGACTCTTAGGTGCTATGTTCGTGGTCCCAAGAAAGGTAAAATCTTAAATGTCAAAGGGAAATGGACTTGAACTAATTAAATGAAATCTGACTCATGAGAAGTGCTTAATACTGAATGAATAGCTGTTTCTGGAATGAATGGCAGAGTCAGAGAGATTAGGTTCAAATTCAAGTTCTGCCTTATTAGCGGGATTGCCTTGGGCAAGTTACTTAACATCTCTGATGTTAAGCTCAATATCTTTTCCTGCAAAATGGAGATACTTTCCTCATCTGTCTGCTGTGAGAATGAAATAATTTAACATCTGTTAAGTGTCTGGAACAGTTCTTGATGTATAGAGGGAGCTGGATAAATGTCTGTTCTTTTCTGTAATCTCTTTTCCTTATTAGAAGTTAATATGGTGTTCACAAAATGATCCTAAGTATTTGTTTGCCTTTAAGGAGTGATTATATATTTAAGAATCTTAGAAGGTTAATAGTATGATAATTATTCCCGGGTGTGGTCCTGCCTGGTGAGTCTTCCTGTCACATTCATAGATATGGAAAATGCGGAGAGAGAGAGGGAGGCAGGGAGGGAGCCCCACTCATCCGCTGAGCTGTGTGCCTAAGGGCATGTGACTTTATCGGGGTACGCGGTGTCAGGGTGAAGGCTTTAGGGTGCCTGCCATTCCACCCTCAGCCCACTCTTCCAGCCTTCCTGGACTCCGTCTCTCTCCGGCCTACTCAGTTCCAGTCACAGGCCTCCTAATAGTTCTTAGAACGTGTCCTGTTCAGTCCTTTCTACTCTCAGGTCTTTGCACTGGAACAGGTTTCCTGCTAGTCTTAGAACAAGGGACTTCTCATCTTAAATATAACCCCTCAGAGAGACCCTTCCTGGTCTTGCTAGCTAAGGTGGCCCCTCACCACCATTTTCTGTACCATAGCCACCTTTTCTCTTCTTTTCTCCCATATCTAAAGCTACAGTTATGGTTTTTGTTCATTTGTTACCCTTCTTCTCTGCTCTGCTACTGTGCAGTTTAGTACACAGCGCAGAGTAGGTAGTTAAAGCAATAATATGATGCTAACAGTAACAATAGCTCTTCCCATGGCCGGCTGCCGTTCTTTCCCTACGCGAGCTGTTCAACCCTCCTCAAAGCCTCATTTCCCCACGTTACGGGCGTGGAAGCTGAGGGGCAGGGAGCTCAGAGGGCGGCCTGTGGTTAGACAGCTGGTAAGGTGCCCATATGGACGGACGAGTGAATTTCAGCCGTGCCAGCCGCCTTGTCTTCTGCCTTGGATTTCACTGAGACTTTCTTGCTCTTGTACCAATTAGGAAATGTTCTCTATTTGAATCTGCAAATGACCATAGCTTCATCTTTATCCCCTCGGCCCTCTTCCCTGCCCCCATCCTGCCCCCCAACCCCCCCCCCCCCACTGCATTGTTAAATTGGCATCAGGTTCCCTGTTTTCCCACCTGGCAAGGAGAGATGGGGCCAGAGTGAGATCTCAGCTAGGGCAGATATGTAAGCGAATATAGTGATGCTCTGAGGTTTGTTTTGGGGGATCACTTAGAGGACCTTAGCAGGAGGGTGAAGACCTCTGACAGGAGGTGCGAGCCCAAGTGATTGGTGCTGACCTACGCTTGCTGAAAAGCATGTGCTCACCAGCACCTCAGTGATGCAAAGCAGCCGCGGGGTGACATATAATTTCCATTTTAGGGAAGTTTATTTCCAATTGAAACAGTTTTCGTCTTCATTATGGCAGACACAGACATTGCTGGGATCTCTGGCCGGATCCCCCTGTCTCTACGCTGAGTGTCTCAGACAGTGCTTCCCTTCGTTGAGGACTCGGCGCCCTTCCTTGAACGGCCATTGCACTTTGTGGGGCCGGGGTGTCTCCAGGGGTGCTGGAGGGGTGTGGGCTGACCTCAGGTGAATGACCTCAGTGAGATGCCTCCTGCCTGCTGGAGAGCTGCCTGCCCTACTCCCCGGCGGTCACTTGGCCAGCTAGCCGTCAGTGTCCCAGCCGCCGTCACCCCGGCCTTATTTTACACCGATTGTCAAAACAATGGCTCGAGGGTCGATTTGCCTTTCCTCCAGAGTCAGGTGTGTGGCCTCTAGGACAGTCATTTTCCACACAGAATATTTTTCTTTTTTTACCCCTGAGTTCTCGGGTGTTAGGATGACTAGAAGCATGGTTCGTAGGTAATAAATGAGGTGTTCACTCTTCTATAATTCTAAATTGTATACATTATAACTGCACACATTATGGCTTTATAAAAGTATACTTTTATATTAATGTTAACATATTGATGCATTTAATCCACAAACGTTTATTTCATGCCTACTAAGCGCCGTACATGGTGCTGAGGACTGGAGTTAAATAATGCTGAACAAAACCGGGTTTTACCTTCGTAGGGCTACAGACCAGAGAGGCAGGCAGACCACCCAGTAGGCTCGTAAATGTAAAACTGTGACTCCAATAAAGCACACGGAGGAGGAATATGCTATGGCATCCAGTCTAGTGGAGAATGTTAGGGAGGGCTTCCCTGAGGAAGTGACTTTGAGCTAAGCTACGAAAGATAAATAGGAAGCAGTTGGCTAGAATTGATCACAAGCTCTATTCTTTTTCCAGGAGGTTTTCTCCCCGTATTTCATTTTCACTCTCCCACCAACCCCAGTGAGTCCTTTTGCCAGATGATGGATGATGACTCAGGTGTCAAGACAGCTTCTGGGACTTGCCCCAGGCCACGAAAGCAGCAAGGGGTGGAACTGGCACAGGCACCTGCCTTTTCACCCTTAAGAATTGGGGGCGACAGATCTGACATCGTACTCCTCTCGCTATTCTGTGGCCGTCAGCATTCTCAGCTGTGGAATGGTGACAGTGAATACCTGCGTCACAGGGCTGCATGCCTCAGTCTGCCTCGCCCCATAGTTTCCTTCTGTGATACAGGAAGGCCCTTGTGTCACCCCTATATTCTGCGCGTTCTGGCAACACTGCATGGATACACGTACGTAAAGTAAATTCATCCCTCCTAATTTATCAGGACAGGGGACTGCAGATATATTCTTGGTAACTCAAAACGGAGCCTGACAGATGCAAAAAGCTAGCTTCCGATGTAGTTGTTTGCTGGCTCACCCACAGGACCCGGCCAGTACTAATGCTTTTTACTCTAGCTACTTGTAGAAGCTCAGAGTTGAGTTAATACTCGATACTTGCAAAGAATTCCTCCAGTTTTCTGTGTACATTTACCTCTCTTTTCTTTAAAATGTACTCTTTGGTCCGACTGATGTGGCTTAGTGGTTGAGCTTCGACCCATGAACCAGGAGGTCACTGTTTGATTCCCGGTCAGGGCACATGCCCGGGTTGTGGGCTCCATCCCCAGTAGTGGGCGTGCAGGAGGCAGCTGATCAATGACTCTCATCATTGATGTTTCTATCTCTCTCTTCCCCTCCCTTCCTCTTTCTGAAATCGATAAAAACATTTAAAAAAAATTTTTTTAAATGTACTTTTTGCCTTGGCCAGGTGGCTCAGTTGGTTGGAGTGTTGTCTGGTATACAAAATGCTGTGGGTTCGATCCCTGGGGGGGGCATGTTTGGGAGGCAACCAATCGATGCTTGTCTCACATGGGTGTCTCTCTCTCTCTCTCTCTCAAAATCGGTGAAAACATATCCTCAGGTGAGGATTAAAAAAATAAAATGTACTTTTGATCATTACATTGTATGGTTTTGTATTTTTTATGACAGGCTCCCTTTGGGAAGCAGGCAGCTTAGGAAAGAGAAAGCATGGTGCCGAGTGGACGAGGGCTGCTTTTGAATCCACCCTAAATACTTAACAGGTGGGTGGCCTGATTGCACAAGTGATTTAATTTCTTTGTTCCTTAATTTCCTTGTCTAAAACGTGTGGTCAGGAACAGCTTCTTTGAGAAGCTAGTTACAGAAAAGAAACAAAAAAGAGGTGAACACATGAAGGCATCCTCTCCTGTAACATGGAGATAAAGACAGTTCTCGCCCTAGTGCGGCTGGAAGGGTGAAGTAGGAACCTTTCTGTGACGCGTTAGCTCAGGGTCTGGGAAGTGATAAGTCTTGACAGTTATTATGATGGATCAGATGCTATGTTCAGGGGCTAGAGGGGCTAGAAAGTGAGCGAAATATGTGTGTGCGTGTCTGTGTGTGCACCCATGAGGGCGTGTACCCCTGGGTATGTGTAGAACAGGCGCATGTTGGGGACACTCTGAGAGGACAGCGCAGGAGCCATGGTTCAAGCACAACCCTGAGTCCTCAGCCATTATTGACATTCTTTTGGGCAAAGAGTGTCAACCTCGAGCGGTGTCTTCCATCTAAAAGTCACTGAAGCAACGTTGAATCCTTTCTGGAAGCAGTTGCTTGCCTCCCCTGACTGGATTTCACGACTGAGTCTGCAGCCATTTTTCTGTCTTCTTCCATCTAACCTCACATACTCTACATGGTTAATTTTCTTCTAAAACCAAAATGACTGCAAACTATTCCACAGAGCTGGGGCGTGTGGACAGGCTTTTGATGGATGGAGTTGAGTGTGGAGCTTTGATCACTTGTGATGTTCCTGATACAACCTGTGAAGTGGGTGGAACCTGTGAGAGGGCAGGAGGACTTGGGGGTTATTATGTGCCCGCGAAGAAAACTGACAGTCGTGCCAAGGAAGGGCCAGCGTGTGGGGGCTGTGCGTGAGTGGGAGGGTGCCCGGGAGGGGGGAGGAGAGGATCATATGTAGCAGAAGAAGGGGGCTGAAGTAAGGATCCTTTGCTGGAACTGCCGGGGACAATGGCTGGATTCTGGGCAGAAGGTGGGCAATTTTGCTGAGTGGGAGATGAATACAAAGTTCACTTGATACAAGTAAAACGTATCATAGACCGGTGGGGAGAAGGCACCGTGATAACATTTTCTCTACATAGAGAATATTCAGATATGTTTTCCTAAGGTCTGACTTCACGGGAGACTTCTAGCCAAGAACACATTCAGTGATTACCTGAAACCGATGCCTTTTAATTAATAAGTGATGACATGAAGAGACGACAGGTGAGGAACAAAGAATGAAAAGAATTGTAGTTGCTTCTGAGTGCTTATTTACTTAAGCAAAAATGATTGAACTCCATGTAAGAGTTCTGATATATCACAGATTGAGACCAAAATTCATCCATCCATCCAACAAATATTTATCATGCAAAATGTGTGTGTGTGGGTGGGTGTGTTTGTGTGTATTTTGCTCCAAAAAACAGTAATAGGAACAATGGGTGAAAAATTAGGCAGACAGTTTTTGGTGGAGGAATGGAATGAATGGGCTGTCTTGGGAGAAAGTGAATTAATTCCTTTTTCCTGTAAAGATTTCCATATTCCCTTTATGTGCCAGATAGTTTTTGGGCACTGGTAATTTAGCAGTGGATAAAATGTGCTGATTTCTACACTAGTGGGAGTTTATATTTGAGTAGGGCAGAAATTAAACAACAGCAACAAAAACCCAAATTGAGTTGTTGGTAAGTGCTATAAAATCAGATGTGGGGTGCAGCAACGGGGGAAATGGGGAATCCTAGAGGTCTCTCTAAAGAGGCGGTTTTTGAGTAGTGTCCTGAATGTGGTGTGGGAGTAGGCCGTGGAGAAAACTGTTCATGTACAGGAAACAAGAGATACAGCAGCCTGAGGACAGAAAGAGCTCAGCAGGTTTGGGGAATAAGGCCAGCATGGTGGGGAGGTAGAAGGGGAAGGTGAGAAGTCTGGAGAAGATCTGGGCAATATGTGGTAAGGCCTTGCAGGTATTAGGAAGGAGTTTAAATTTCACTCTCTGCGTGGAGGCAAGAAGCTCTTGGGGGCTTCTGAGCAGGGGGACAATAAGGTCTAATGTACTGTTTTAAAAGTCTGTCTTCAAAATTAAACCACATATAAAGGAAGTGTAGCGGAGAGATGAAGACAGATCCCCAGTGGCATTGTTTAAGCCCCTGGATCTAGCCCTGCCTGAAACCCATCCAGAATTCAAGTTGTGTGAATTAACCCTCTCCCCCCACCCCAGTTCTCATGGTATTTGAGTTGCATTTCTATCATTTGGAACCAAAATTCTTACAAGGGTACTCTGTAAATGGCCTTAAATTATGACTAAAAATTTAGAAAAATTAGAAATCCAGGGAAAAGTAAATTAATTGATTGTTCAAACCTGGAAAGGAGATTATCTCTTTGACATATTTTTCTCCTCATTTCCACTGATCACTGAAAGCAGAGGAGGAGACATATGCTCAGTAGAAGACATATGCTCCCTTTCTGGTTATGAATGGTTCCAGTGTATTAAACTAAGTCTGGGAATGGTTGGGGAAAGAGGCTTTGGAAATGAGATTGCCATTTTATGTCTAGCCTGCTTTGTGTGGTGCTGCTTGGAAACGAGTGACAGATGACTTCCCAAACCCCTCGCAGCCATTATTTCCTCCAAACAGTACTGCTTGTGGCAGCACTTGACTTAAAAGGCCTCCCCACACACCATCTATTGTTGCACACAGGGAAGCTAATCCCGCCTGCCCCAGGTTGCTTCCTGCTCCTTGGGCTTTCGGTGACAGGTGAAAGATGGAGCGAAGGGGCGGGTGGGGGTGACAAAGGGGCCCTGCTGCACAGAGGGGCTGCCTCCAGCCACGAGCAGGTGGAATCTTTGTGTCCCCTGATTAAAGAGGCCGGCTGGCCCCGTGCCGCAAGCTGGGAAGGAAAATGGGGCAGGCAGGGGCGTTTTTCTTATTCTCGAGTCCTGTTTTTCAAAGAAAGTGCTGGAGTTCTGAATAATAGGTGGAGGCCCTGAGGCCAGGAGGGAGAGGGCGGGCAGGGAGAGGGCACGGCCGGACCTGGTATTGATCCATCTGTCCACCAGATGGCACCCCTACTTCTTAATCTGTGCTCTTCGCTTCAGTCTTGAGGAAAAACTTGTTCAAATCATCGCAGGACAAATGCAATCTTGACTTAGGTTTCATAATTTATGAAGCCGGCTTCACATTCTATCTCGGATCTCGTGTTACTGTCTTTCAGACCAAGCTGTGTTTATTGTGAGGCCCTCATTATTAATGTGGGTGGCCTGTCCCCCGCCTTTTCTCCCAGCGCCCCTTCCTCTGAGGCTGGCCTCGCTCCCCCAGGCATCAGGGAACAGTCCGGGTAGAGCAGTGATTCTCGATCCAGCTCTGGTGCTGGACCAAGTTTGTTAAAATTCCCAGTCTGTGTGGGCTGACATCACCCAACAGCAACAAAAATGAATAGCTGGAAAAATGAAATAAAAAAGACATACGATATACAAGCCAAATTTTAATACTTTTGGTTTCAACAGGCATAAAATGACATTTTAAAGAATATAATCTAAACAAAATAACATTGGCAAGATTTAGCGTGTGTATAGAAAATTAATAGAAATAACCACTGCTCCCCGGCCGGGTGTGGCTCAGCGGTTGAGCATCGACCTAGGATCCAGGAGATCGGGGTTCGATTCCCGGTCAGGGCACATGCCTGGGCTGCGGGCTGCAGCCGATCAATGACTCATCATTGATGTTTCTGTCTCTCTCTCTCCCCCTCCTTTCCTCTCTCTGAAATCAATAAAGATATATTTAAAAAAAAAAAAAGAAATAACCACTGCTATACTTGTACATTTTTGTTGTCTCACAATCATAACTGAATAATAGCAATTTTCTCATATTAAGCTACCTATATGCACACTTTGAATTATAAGGTAAAAAATTTTTGATGTGAACGTATTAGCTTCCTTCTTGCTTAATTTTTTCAGTCTAGGTTGGACTGACACAACATTACTTACACAGGAAATGTACATCTCAACTGTTTCTATGTTTTGTGTTCATAACATTCATAACAGAAAAACTAGGTTGTAATGAAAGAAAAGGATTGCACTGGAATAATTGAGAGGAAAGCTAACCGTTTCTGACTTTATTTTCTCTCTCATCCTCTGACCCATGAAGCTACCTTCCACTGTTTCGGTGTGTCCTTGTGCTTTCACTCCCAAGGGCCAGCGCCTGTGACCTTACCTGGTGGACTGCTCCAGAGGGAGGGCAGTGCCTGGGAGGTCACATCTCACTTCCTAAGACGGCCCTGGCCTCGGGAAGCTCCAGCTTCCTCACTTCATGTGGGGCCTCTCAGAGGTGTGATTAGCCCTCCAGAGTCCTCCTGGGGTGAGGCCCGAGCTCCCTCTGGGGGGGAGCCTTCCTGCCTTCTTTCCCTTCTCTGCGCTGCATCCCTTCTCCCTCCCCGGTTCTTTTACTGGGAGCACTTCCTTAAGGAGTCACTTGCACCAGAATCTTTGTCTCAGCAGCATCTGCTTCCGGGGAACCCAGCCTAAGGCAGCGTTGGATTTAGAGTAATTTAGAAACAGGGTGGCAGACCATAAAAACGTCTTTATGTATTTCAAGTCTGTTGCTTTCAGAGATACTGATGTCCCATTACTAGAAGCATCATCCAAATGACCACTTTGGGAAATAAATCAACCTAACTTAACTTCCTTGGCCTTTTTTTAAAAATTGAATTTATCAGGATGACATTGGTTAGTAAAATTATACAGGTTTTAGGTATACAATTCTACAATACATCATCTGTATATTGTATTGCGTGTTTACTACCCCAAGTCAAGTCTCCTTCCATCACCATTGATCCCCCCTTTCCCCTCTCCTACCCCCCCCTTCCCCTTGGTAATCACCATACTATCCTCTCTCTCCACCAGTCTTTCTGTTTTTTCCTTTGCCCAATCCCTTCACTCTTCTCACCCAGCCCCAACCCCCTCCCCTCTGACAGCTGTCAGTCTGTTCTCTGTATCCATGAGTCTGTCTCCACTTTAGAAACCAGAAAAACCAGAGACATTTAATGTACCAATTTCCTCACCCTGTGTTTGGAAACACTTCTTGCAACTCTGTTTTACATAGATCTATGTTCTTCTTTCCCTCCTTGATTTCAATTACCCTAAACAATTGTTTACCCTTAGAGAAATGTAAAACCTATCTCCTTCTACGGGTTTGAGGTGTGACTAAAAGAGGTTTCAGATTTCCCTCCCTGGATATTTTTTAAAGAGTGGCATTGACATTAATCTGTTCTAGAAGATACCCTCCCTTAAAGGCCATACAGGGATGGTCCCTTGTCATCAAGCTTTACTTGGGATTAAATAACAACAAAACATAACAAAGTCAAACTGATTTGGAGACACACTGTAATGAATCAGTGAAAACATTAAAAATGGAGAGCAGTTACGTTACCGTAAGGTATATATGTGCTGTTTTGTCAATTATTGTTTATTATAGAGACCTATTATGTACTAGGCATTTGCATTATCTCATTTAATTCTCTCGACACCCCTGAAAATGAGGTATTTTTCTTTCCGTTTTTTAAGAAACAGATGAGGCATAGAGAAAACAAACAACTTCTTCAAGGGTAGCAATGAGTAGACAATAGAGCTGGTTTTTGAGTCTAGCTTTCTACCAAGCCTTGCTGCCTCTACAGTTCCACAAAATTAGCTAACTAAATATTAGTGCACCTTGTGAGCTTTAAGGAAGGGCCAGCAACTATGTGTGATTGACATAATCATTTGATATGCAACCAGTATTATTAAAGTGCTTGGACCGATTTAAAGAAAAATACCAGAAATCTCCCTTGCCGTCTTGTTAATAACAGTAGCTCCCATTCGTTGTTCCAGGCACCTGACGTTCCCATCTCATTTAGTCATCACAAGAAGTCTAAGGCGAGTCTTACTTGAGAGGCAGGGCAGAGAGAGAAGCACAGAAACTTTGGCTAACTTGTGCGATGCCACACGAGGAGTAAAATGTGGGGTTTGGACCCAGGAACCCACGAGCCCGTCTGCTGTGCTCCTCACTGCCGGTGCTTAGCTGTAACTTCCTCAGGAGGATCAGAGGTGACCGCCAGGTCAGCCGGATCGGGGGTGGCAATACGTAAGACTGAAGCTCCGGCTTCCTTAAAGAATTCTGTTCCTCCCTGATGCCAAGGAGGTCTAGAAAAAGAGGAAGGAGAGCCAGAGATATGACAGCAGCTTGGCTGGATGGTAAGGGATGCTTTTGTTCTTACTCGATCATATCCGCTTTCTCACCAGCTTTGATTCCCTTCCTACTGCTCACCTGTAAACAAAACCACTGTTCACCTTTTTTGGATTCTGTTACTAAGAAATTTAGAGGGTTCATCATAGCCAGGTGTTTGTCTGCACCTGGTGTGTCTGATCTGCAGAGCAAAGGGATTCATAGACAAACACACCAGGACTCATTGCAGACCATGCAATTAATCATTCTAGGTTTCTGATTTGTTTCTTGAAACTTGCTATGTTCCTATAATGGGAAAAAGACAGCTCCATTTATCACGCCGCACCTCATGCTGCTCCTCGGCACCCTCCAGGTCCCTCACCATCCCCAAACTTCTGAAACATCTGCTGTGGTACCATGGCTGGGCTTCCTTCACATTCCTTATTACGCTCACCTTCTCAGTAGCCTGCTTTCAAGTTCTCCTACTGTGACTGAGGGCTAAAAGGCCAATATCCACCCTGGCCGGTGTGGCTCAGTGGTTAGAGGATTGGCGCATATATATATATATATATATATATATATATATATATATATATATATCACTTAGGAGAATTAAGATCACATTTGTATGAAAAAAGATAAGATCCAGTAGAGAGGGGAGTTTGATGATGTAGAAGAGGGCACGTGATCTGCTGGGTCCATATCCTTGAGAAGGCAAGATCTAGTGCTCAGGTGGAGAGATTCACTTTATTTATTTTATTCTACTCTTACTCTTTTTAAAAAAAAATTATCTTTATTGTTGCAAGTACTACAGATGTCCCCTTTCCCCCCCCATTGATCCCCTCCATTCCTCATCCACCGCACTCCCAGGCCTTCCCCATAACAATGTCTGTATCTATGGGTTATGCTTATAGACATATAAGTTCTTTGATTAATCTCTCCTCACCCACTCCCACTCCCCCACCTCCCCTCTGAGATCCCTCAGTCTGTTCCATGCTTCTATGTCTCTGGATTTACTTTGTTAATCAGTTTATTTTGTTTATTACATTCAACATATGAGTGAGATCACGTGGTACTTGTCTTTCTCTGACTGGCTTATTTCGCTAAGCATAATACTCTTCAGTTCCCTCCATGCTGTCCCAAAGGATAAGTGATCTTTTTTACAGCTGCATAGTATTCCTTGGTGTAAATGTACCATAACTTTTTTATCCTCTCATCTACTGATGTGCACTTGAGAAGAATGTGTATTCTTCAGCTTTGGGGTGCAATGTTCTGTAAATGTCAATTAAATCTACCTTATCTAGTGTGTCATTTAGGGTCACTGTTTCCTGTTGATTTTTTGTCTGGAAGACCTATCCAGTGAAATCAGTGGGGTGTTAAAGTCCCCTACTATGACTGTATTGCTGTCGATCTCTCCCTTAAAGTCCTCTAGAAGTTTTTTTTATAAATTTAGCTGCTCCTATATTGGGTGCATATATGTTTATCAGGGTTATATCCTCTTGCTGGATTGATCCCTTTAGTATTATGTAATGACCTTTCTTGTCTCTCGTTATGGTCTTCATTTTGAAGTCTATTTTGTCTGATGTTAGTATTGCTACCCCAGCTTTTTTTTCCCCATTTCCATTTGCATGGAAAAAATTTTTCCATCCCTTCACTCTCATCCTGTGTGAGTCTTCTGAGGTGGGTCTCTTGTAGACAGCATATATTTGGGTTATGTTTTCTTATCCATTCAGCCACCCTATGTCTCTTTATTGGAACATTTAATCCATCTACATTTAAGGTTAGTGATAGATACTTATCTATTGCCATTTTAATTCTTTATGTCCATGTTTTTCTCTCTATATATTTCTACTTCTAATTACAATGGTTCCTGCAATGCTGATTTGGTGGTGATAAACTCCTTTAGACCTTTTTTGTCTGGGAAGCTCTTTATTTCACCATCTATCTTGAATGATAGCCTTGCCGGATAGAGTAGTTTTGGTTCCAGATCCTTGTTTTGCGTTACCTTGAATACTTCATGCCATTCCATTCTGGCCTATAGAGTTTCTGATGAGAAGTCAATTGACAGCTTTATGGGAGGTTCTTTGTAGGTAACAGATAGCTTTTCTCCTACTACCTTTAAGATTCTCTCTTTTTTGTCTTGAATTCTTGGCATTTTAATTATGATGTGTCTGGGTGTGGGCCTCTTTGGATTCTTCTTGCTTGGGACTCTCTATGATTCCTAAACTTGTCTGACTTTTTCCTTGACCAGATTAGGGAAGTTTTCTGCCATTATTTCTTCAAACAGGTTCTCTAACCCTTGCTTACTTTTGGCCTTCTCTGGCAGTCCTATAATGTGAATATTGTTTTGTTTCATGTTGTCCCACAGCTCCCTTAGACTGTCCTTCTGTTTTTTAATTGTTTTTTCTTTTTGGATCTCTAATTGAGTGATTTTTTTCTACCCTGTCTTCTAATCCGCTGGTCCAATCCTCAGCTTCCTCTAGTCTGCTGTTTATTCCTTCCAATGTATTCTTTATTTCTGCTACGTAATTCTTCATTTTCTTCATATTTTCCGTATCTTTTTTCATTCTGTTGAGCATCCTTACAATCAGTATTCTGAACTCTATTTCTGATAGATTGTTTTTCTCCAGTTCATTTAGCTCTTTTTCTGGAGACTTCTCTTGTTCTTTCATTTGGGGCTTGTTTTTTGGTATCCCCATTTTGGCTGCCGGTTTGGGTTTGTTTCTAAGTGTTAGGTAGGCCTGCTAGTCTTTTTGGAAGGTCTCTGGTGCAGGCCAATATCAGAGGCAGTTTGTGACTGGTCCTGAGTCCCCTGTTTGGAGTTATCAACAACCCTAAGCTTGAGATCCCTTCTGTTGGGGCTGGGTGCATTTGGACAGGGCCAAGATGCACACCTAAGTCTGCTTTTCCAAGGCTCAGTTCCAAAAGGAAATTAGCCAAGACTCAAAGCACTCTGAGGTCTGCCTCTGCTTGGAGGCTGATTAATCTGATTTTCTAAATGAACCTCAGGGTGTAGAAACTCCTGGGTAGGGTGAGAGGTTTTCCAGCAGGGTGGGGCAATTGCCCCTCCTCCCCCCAGGCAAAAGCAGCACATTTTCTGCCTGAGAAAGATGTCCTCTGCAGTATGGGGGAATGACTCAGCACAGGAATTCAAGACTGGTGCCTTCTGATTTCAATCTCCAGAGCCCACAACCCTAGGTTTTCCTCATACGGCTCCAGTCCTCTCTGCCCTCCCTCTTCCGGAGCCCAAGGTGAGTGGCTGCAGAGGAAACTGTGTGTTGGGCCTTTAAGAGGGTGCTTGCATTTTCAGCCGTCTCTCCCTGGCAGACAGAAACCCGGCTGCTTTTCACAGCCAGCTGTTGTATGGGCACCTTTCTCAGTTCTGGTGCTCTTGGCTGGGAAGCCCAACCTGGGGTTTAGGCCCCAGAGTCCTCAGTGGGAACCCCCCACAGCTGAGATCTCCCTCTGACCTTCAGCTGCAGCCTGTGGGAGCCCAGCCAGCCCTCTTGGGCCTCTGCACTTCCTACCAGTCTCTGTGTGGTCTCCACTTTACGTCCTTGGTTATGAGGGTGCTCTCCAGCTCGTCTTCAGTTGCAGTTGATTATTCAGGATGGTTTTTCTATATTTTAGTTGTAGTTCCAGTTTGGTCCTGGAGAGTGTCAGTGTAGCTTCCACTCAGCCCACCACCATCTTTTTTTCTGAGAGATTCACTTTAGACAGGTGCATAGAGACTACTGTATGCTCGCAGGTGGAAAACCACACTATATGGGGGCAGATTTTGCTTGGTAGATAGGTGCAGTGGTAGGAATCATGAAGGTTCTCTTCTGGTTGCTTCAATTATTTTCTTTTAATGAGGAAGAAGCAAGGTCATCAGGATGGAAAAGAGGTGGTGGAGAGGTTTTACCAGAAGTGAGGTGTGAAAGTCATCTATGAGAGTGGGGAGTAAATGTACTTAGAGATATGTTAAAATGACTGCCAGGAATAGTAGGGCGTATTGAGGTTGGTGGTCATGAATTTAAAGTGAGACAAGTCCGTGTGATTGTACGCACTTTGGTGCCTGGGAGCCTGCTGAGTTTGGACATTCTTTCTGATGACAGCCAGTATCCCAACTCTTTGCTTCTCCCTGCATATCAGCTGTTATGTTCTGTCCAATCTCTGGTCAGTTGTTGCCTTTGCACTATCTGAAATGGTTACTCCTTTTGTTTATTTTATCCAGCTTTATTGGGATATAATTGGCATGTAACATTGTGTAGATTTAAGCTATATAATCTGTTGATTTGATACACCTATATATTATAATATGATTACCACCATAGCCTTAGCCAATATCTCCATAAAATCACACAATTACAGGGTATGTTGTTGTTGTTGTTTTGTTTTTTTGTGTGCTGAGAACATTTGAGACCTACGCTCTTAACAACTTTCAAGTATATAATACAGTATTGTTAACTATACTCACAATGATGTGTATTAGATACTCAAAACATATTCTTCAACTGGATATTTGTACCCTTTGATCAAAATCTACCCATTCCCCCAACCCTCTGTCCCTTGTAACCACCATTTTACTGTTTCTATGAGTTCAGCTTTTAAAAAGTGATAGCATACAGTATTTATCTTTATTTGTCTGGCTTATTTCACTTAGCATGATGCCCATAAGATCTACCCATGTTTTAGCAAATGGCAGGATTTCCTTCTTTCTAGTGGCTGAATAATGCTCCATTGTATTTGGATACCACACCTTTTTTTATCTAGTCATCTGTTGATGGGAGCTTAGGTTGTTTCCATATCTTGGCTATTGTGAATAATGTTGTAATAATCATGGAAATGCAAGTATCTTTTCAATATCCTTTTTTCATTTTCTTTGGATATATAAGGCAGGATTGCTGGATCATATGGTAGTTAAATTTTTAAGTTTTTTGGGAACTGCCATACTGTGTTCCATAGTGGCTGCTCCAATTGACATTCTTACCAACAGAGCATAAGGGATCTTTTTCCTCCACATTCACACCAACATTTGCTTTCTCTTGAGTTTTTGATAATAGCCATTCTAATAGGTGTGAGGTGATATCTCATTATGGTTTTGACTTGCATTTCCCTGGTGCATAGTGATATTGAGTATTATTTTTTATGTACTTGTTGACCATTTGTATGTCTCCTTTGGAAAAATATTTAAGTCCTCTGACCATTTTTTAACTAGTTTCTTTTTTGTTTTGTTTTTTTGCTATTGAGTTGAATGAGTTCTTTATATATTTTTGTTATTAACCCTTTATCAGATATGTGGTTTGAAAGTATTTTCTCCCACTCTGTAGGTTGCCTTTTCATTTTGTTGATTTTTCTTTGGCTGTGCTAAAATTTTGTAGTTTTTTATAGTCCCATTTGTTGATTTTTTATTTTTTTGCTTGTGCTTTTTGTGTTATATTAAAGAAAAAAAATTACCAAGGCCAATGTCACGGAGCTTTTTCCTTGTTTTTTTTTTTTCTTTTCTTCTAGGAGTTCTATCTTTTCAGGTCTATGTTTAATTCTTTGATCTATTTTGAGTTAATTTTTGTGAGCGATGTAGGATAGGGGTCCAATTACATTTTTCTGCATGTGGTTATACAGTTTCCCCAACACCATTTATTGAAGAGACTATCCTTTTTTACTTGTGTATCCTTGGCTTCCTTGTCAAATATTAGTTGACCGGTCACTCCTTTTGAATAATGCTTCATCTGCCTTGAGCTGGCTGTTGCAGCTGGCTTGGATCCCTTCACCTCTCTTTGGCCCTAGGGAGTGAGTGGGCATTGACCTGGCTTTTGGCTTACCTGACTTTTGAGGACTCACTGTACTTACCTCTAGAGACAGGACTGAAGGTGGTGAGCTCCTCTGCCAGACAAATGAGAGAGTGATAAATGGGTGTTCAGTGAGAAAGAAACTTATGCAAGAGAAGCTGCTTAGGGACTTCTTTTCTTGATTGGAATACAACTGTCATGGGACAACATTGTGGACTTTCCACTTCTCTTATTTAGACATTCAAATTTCATGATGCACATGAACAGTAAAGTCAAGCATCCGTGACTAGTGAGATTAGGGCAAGTAGATTTTGATCATCAACAAGTCACCTTAAGTGATGACTGATAAACTAGGTCATCTAAAGCAGTCAACTTTCAGGCCAAGTGAAACAAGAGGCCAACTTCAGGAAAACTCAGGCTCTGCGATGGCATTTTTCTGAGAGAACACAAACCGAATAAGTGGAAATTTTACCTTATTCATTTTAGCCTCTGTTCAAAGGGGTCTGAAAACTAAGAGCCAGCAGGTGATCAAGTGGGAGTATTCAGGGAGAATAAAGTGGACTTTGTGCTCTTCTTGTTGAATAGGTTCTGCATAATATCTTCAGATTTTGGCATTGCAGAGTAGAAAGAAGGAGGCTCCACCATCAGTCTGGCAGATTTATCAAGCCGAGCTATGTCAATTGCATTGTGCTGTTTTCCAGAAGACAGTAGAGCTTGTGAAATTTAACAGTGTCTGTCACCACTTGACATATTGGCTAAAACAAAAGCAGATTGAGGAAATGACTCAC
This sequence comes from Miniopterus schreibersii, assembly GCF_964146895.1. Lineage (NCBI taxonomy): Eukaryota > Metazoa > Chordata > Mammalia > Chiroptera > Miniopteridae > Miniopterus > Miniopterus schreibersii. The sequence goes on along the minus strand of NC_138111.1, from coordinate 60,407,902 downwards.
AATAATTGTTTCAATAGTCAGTCTTTCCCATCTGCACAGTGTGTTGAATGTGATGACATCTGATGGGAATTTGTAGAAAATTAATGCACCAAATTGTTTCCAAGAATCAAGCCCACTCTTTGCTTTTTTTAGTAGCTTCGTGTCAGTACCTAAAAAAAAAAATCTCCATTATATACTCTTTATAGCTTAAGTAAGGCTACAGACTATCTTTACTTTGGGAATAGGAAAAGAGAATCCTGGGCACTTATTAAAAAAAAAAATAATAATTCAGTGAATAACAACTCAATCTGTTTCTTTACCTAAATAATAGATTAGCTATTTTGGTTTTGATAAACTCAAAAGCAAAGGGAGAAATTGTTCAATATTTCACAAAGAGCCAAATTTAGAAAGATGTATGCAGAAAACATTAATATTCTATTATCACAACACATCTGGCATCAGAATCTATGATGCCACTCAATAAAATTTATCATCTTTTTTTAGGGAAACCATGAATTTACCACAGTTGCATTGAGTGTATACTCTGTAAATTAAGTTCACCTTTGCTAGATCTACGCCTTCTCACTGCCCTGAATTCCACTTAGAAATGCAACTCACGATTGCTAACCGGCTGACTGAGGTGGCCTAATGAATGACGACTTTACTTTCTGGAGGTGTGGCTGTCAAGTAAGGACAGGAAGTTTCCTTCTTGTAGATCTTCCAATGGGGATAACACTTAGCTCCATGACAGTTGATTCTTTTGGAAAGTATTTCTAGCATTTGTTTTCTTGTTGGACATCTACAAATACATCTACATTTTTGCTGCACTGGAAACCAATATTTATAGAGGAGAAAGGATTGGGGTTTGCTGTCCCCTACAGATAGATTTCCTTGGTGCTATTCAAGATACCAATGCCATATTTTTGTAGTTGTGCAGAGTTGTGATATTGTTGAATGGATTTGGTATAAGGAATGAAAGTGTCCTCTTTAACAAAGAACAAAGTAAACCTAAGAGAAGACTTCAAGACTTTGAAAGGCTCTGACAAGAAAGAAATACACTTCTCTACAACTCAATAGGGCAAAACCCAAACTGGTAGCCCAAATCATAAGCAGACTATGGCGCACAATAACAAAGGACATTTCAACTGAACATTCTAAGGAAATAGCTGCTCAGGAAGGAATTAAGCTCCGCATCTTTTCACTGGGAATTCTACTGGGTGTTGACACCTGGGAAAGTGTATCCATAATTTGAGGCAGCCTTTCACAGTCTAATAATATGCATTCCAACTCAAGGAAGATTACCATAGAATTAGAAGTGTGTTAAATTTTCTTAATTTTTTTAAAAGGTAGAATTGTAAAAGAAGGTGGGTGGAGACGTAGAGGACAGGCGTGGTGAGGTTAATGTCTAACAGTCCTGTTGCAGGCCCTGCCTCACTGGGACACATTTGTATCCCCTGAACTGAGAACTCAAAGAGCTAAAGCAGAGCGCTATAAGGCACTCATCACAAAGAATCTGCACACTCCTCGCTTTCTTTGGAGAAATCTCTGAATATATTGGTTCCACCCCAATCTAAGAGGGCCATTGTTCAGGGACAAACTTGCAAACCCAGCAGTATCCCCTCTTTGGAGACGCCAGTGACTCAGTCGTCATCCCTCTGCCCATATGAAGAGCAAATCCTTGTTCTCTCCTGCTACAAAAGTTTTTTGTGATCTCCATCTAAAGCTGTCACAAAGGAGAAACTGTGATTCTGAAAATACATTAGTGAAGTGATTTTGCCCATGTAGATCGATGAGAGTGGAACTTTTTTTCTTGCTGTATCTATGGATTTCAGTTCATATTTCCTCATAGAAAGTGGCTTTTGTGTGTGTGTGTGGATTTATGTTAAGCTGAGCAAGCAGTTCTGGTGGAATTAAGCCCGTGTATAAACAATAGGTTTGGACAGCTCAATTTTGGTCCTGAACTCCATTAGAATTTCCCCCTCTTCTACTTTATTACAATTTCTGATTCTTTGCTTATCGCCTACATTGGTATTGTTACCTACTGATTGCCTTGCTGGGAAAAGTGCTGAATGCAAGTTGGAAATGTTTGTGCTTGACCAAACTTTTGGGGGGAAAAACAAAACAAGAGAGTATTTAAAACTCAAAAACCATGATTGTGTTTCCTTGCTGCTTTTTGTAGTTTTTCTAGTAGGAAGTGAGCAAGAGTGACTCTTAACCAGCATTTAGAATAGGTTCATAATCTGCATGAGATGCATAAATGAGATGAAATTAGGGGCAACAATACTTTCCAAGGAATTTCCAAAGAGTTACAGGAAACAAGAGTGGCTCAACTCCTGAAGTCTGTAGTCAGAAGAAACAATGATGTTTCATTAAGAACTTAATGCGGGCAAAAGAAGGGGAACTTATGAGATGCCTGGAAGTACTCTAAAGTCTTTACAGGGATAATCTTACTGAATCTGCACAGCAGCACTGTGAAGTACTTATTGGGGCCCCCATTTTACAGATGAGGACACTGAGGTTCAGAAAGGCTATTGCTGTAGAACTATGATCTGAATCCAGAACTTTCAGGTCCTCAAACCATTTGCACTACTTCATGATCTGTAAAGGAAGGAGTTTGTCTGGTTTCTGTATATACTTTCTTCACAAGGAACTGCGAAGGAAGATTGAACGAAAGTCAGTATTGCCAACAGGGGAACAGAGAGACTGTCAGGGAGATGCTTAGGCAGGAGGCAGTTTCCTCTGCAGTTTTGGAAAAGATCTTGAAATGAGGGAAAAGTTGTAATTGGGCAAAGAATAAAAAAACTGGGAAACTGTTTAAGAAACTGTTAAAGAAACTCTTTTTAAAAAGTCAGGGCTCAAAGATGGTATAAAAGTTTGAAGTAATATGTGACATGGTTATTTTCCTCAGGGACAAAAAATAACACCAGTCGTGGGATTTTAAGTCATCTGGCTAAGAGGAAAACTAGACAGAGGTGTTTAGAAGGTGTGAGCTGCAACTTAAAGATGCAAAAGCCAACTGGGCACAGTGGGGCATGGCACCAGGGACCCAGGGGGAAGACATGAGTAGTTTTAGAGAAGGCTTGTGTATATATGTAATTTCTCAAGTGCTGTTAATTATATAACACCTTCAATTCATATATCTCAGTATTTATTCCATCTATATAATACTTCTGTTTTAGAGTGTAAGTGAAACACAAGGGAAAAGATGGATTTTTCCAGGTGAAAATCAGAATGTAATTAGAGTTTATAGCTTTCAGGCAAGAACCTTTGCAAACTATTACTCTAAATAACCCCTTTCCCTTTGCCAACACATTTACCCTTACTTTATTTTATTTTTAGAAATCATAAACTTAGTTGTCTCAATATGACATGATTTCCTCTCAAAATGCTTCATGACTTTAGCTATTTTAAAGAGAGGCTGTGGGTAACAGATCTAGATACGAGGAGGACTGCTGGTGAGAGCCAGGGAACATTGTAGGCGGGTGGGCTGTGCTTATTCTGTGTGCCAGGGAAGAGCTGGCCCATGAAGAACAAAGGAGCACATTTAAAATAATGCCTTTAATATATTATGAGCAGGGAACTTTTCCTTAGTGTATCTCTTATTGTTCCATTTCATTTTCTGGCTCAATAAATACAAGGCAAAGAAAGCATTGCTTTTAGGTTTTAATTTCCCAGCAGCGCTCTGTATTGGAGACAGTAATTAATGAAAACTGTAGGCTAATATTTTAAAGTTTGCATTAAGTGCCTTAGCCATGTTTTATAATCTAACTAAATAAAGATATGTGAGTGGGTGAGTATATGTGTTTTGGGAAGGCGCACGTACTGGCTCTCTCTCTTAAAGTTGTCCTCGACCGACCCTATGTGGTGATGTCAAAAATAAGGGGCCCTACATCACACAGATTATATCTCCCTAGTCCTGCAACACAACTTTAAATGTAATATTCGCCTTCTAAAATGCTGTAGCTACCAGATCTATCTACAGTTCAAAAAGAAATAATCTAGACAATATGTTCTACTAACATAACTAAATATTGTTAAGCTATTTTTTTTTTTTTTAAATCTTGAAAACATGATTAGAACAATATGATGAACAGTATTTTGTAACCAGGCTCATGGGACAATGTTATATAATAAAATTAGTTTTTTTTCCAACTTCTCCACTTTATAATTGAGCGTAGCAACAAAGAATATTGAGTTGGGCTAGTTGACCTAGGAAAGTGAAGTTCTTACCATTTAGAAGTCAATACATTTTTTAAAGAGTAGAGAATATTCTGTCTAGAAAAGTTAAATGGGAACCATGGAATAAATACATAGTGACTTTTCAAACTTTCCCCGACTAATTCAAATCTTGAAGTCTTAGGTTGAGACAATGTAGAGATTTCATGATGACTGCCCCATAAAATAAACTATAATATTATTTGCGGAAAGCTATTAAAATGAATGAAAAGACTTGTGATGCAAGAAAAATGAGAAGAGGCAGGTGGGAGAAGAGTGGATCATAAAATATACAATTATAATTACATAGCCATACTTTCTAGTAGATACTCAAATCATTAATTTTAAAATATACTGATCAATTTAATGCAGCAAAACATTTTAGGCCCCTGCTGGCAATAAGGGTGGCATCACAAGATGAATAAGGCAGTGTCTCCTCTAAGGGAGATTGTAGTCCGAGCTGTTTATGTTTGTATGTGTACATATAGTCGAACGTGGGCAGAGGACAGGGCAGAGTGGAGAGGGGGGAGATTAATACAAATCTACAAATAGCAGTGTTCCAAGATAGTAAGGTAACTTCTGTTAGAGGTCACATTAACTATTTCAGTAAGGAACATAGCAGAATCAGAGCTGAGAGAAGGAATTAAGGGCTGGGAGAGCAGGCGCAGTGTCAGGAGACAAGATCAGGTGTGTCAAGCTCTCTAGAGTTCCGGTGAATGAAGTACCATCCTGCCCAGGGGGCTTTAATGGATTGAATGTCTACATGCTGGCTTGTCCTTGGCAGTGTCCTCTATGCTATCATCATCCAAAATGCTATTTATTAAAATGAATTCAAAATGATGACACACAGCATACACATATGTCACTGAGAGGCTGTGTGGCAGTTCTTAAATGCATATAGATGAGAAAAGTGTCTTAAAACTCAGTATCAAGACAAAATTATGGTATTATTAGGGTTATTGAACACTGAACACTGAATCACAAGTTAGAAAACTGAAGTTTTCATCTGAGAACCACCCCTTCCTAGCAGAAATACCTGGGTTAGTAACTTAGTTTCTCAACCTGTCATATGAGTTCTTACAAAGATCACATCAGGCTTTGGTGTGCAAGGCTTTGGTGAATCTTCACTTGCTATGCAAATGTAAGGTGTGAAGGAGAGAGGTAAGTGTGCCTTTGAAAAGAGGGTGCTTTGGAGAGTACTTCCATCACCATGTCTAAGTTGTACTGCAAAGAAGAGAGGCACGTGGTGGTACACAGTTCTGTTAAACAAGGAACAACAAGATTTGGCCGACAAGTGGTCTTGCTGCAAAAATAGATTCCTACAAAAAACACTTGTTGGAAAGGCTACTCCCTTTCCTCATCTCTTACTGACAAAATTGGCTAACATTAGTCAAAAACTTTGGGGGATTCATTACAAGTAGTATTAATGAGACCTATTTAAGTGGTTGGATCAGCTACAGTTTTCTGCATGTGATGCATTATTACACACACATCACACATACACACACACACACATATTACCCTTTCAGATTATTGTTGAGGCTATGTCAGATCACAAAAGCAAAGTTAATTTAAGCCAATGGGAAGAGATTTATTTCTAGTCTATTACCATCTAATCCCTAATTAATCCAAAGAATAAAATACTAAGCAATTCAGTCAGATCGTTTGTCTTTTGGTAAAAGTTAATTCAGTGAACATAAAGGAGAGAAATTATTGTGTCCAAATACTTAGTGGATTTCTGTGCTCATCACTGCCTGGGCCTGGAAGAATATAGGTTTTATCAAGAGAAGCTCTGAGCCTGAAAGAAAAGCTGAAAAATCCAAGCTCTCAGGCGTCTTGTGGTAAGAGGTAGAGACATTGATTATCTCAGGTTTTAAGCAAGAAAAAATATCCCATTAAGTGCTGAAGAAATAAACCCTTGATGGCATACATGCCATCCCTGCAAGTTTTCTCCCTCTGAGACATGGCCTAGTTCGTGGCACATTTCCCTTTATTTTGAGAATTTTTTTTTCTGTTTACAAAATATTCCAAAGGTAGCTGGAGAATACAGAAAAGCACAAAGAAGAAAATAAAAATGATCTATAATTCCTCCACCTGGAGATAATAATTATAACCTCCCAGATTATTTTTTGTTGGTTATTTGTGTGTATGTATTTGATTATGTACAATGCATACATGTATGTATATATGTATGTGTATGGACATTACAAAGTAAATACATGCTTAATTTTTTTTTAATCTATATAAATTAGGGACTATTTAAGGCATCACTTTCTTAATCTGTAGTGAGCATGCTCAGTGTTGGGGAGGGGGCAGGGCCGGGGCTTTCAGAGACGGCAGTTCCTGCTGGACCTGGGTGGCAGTTACTGGCTCAGAATGTGGAAGCCCCAGCCTCCGATGGCAGTGGGCCCGGCTGCCTTGCTCTGCCTGGCCAGCTTCAGAGGACAGTTAGATATTTTTAGTCTTGGAGGAATGGTCAAGAGAAAATTGGGCTACCCTATGCTAAAGTTACTGTCTAGCAAACCTTGTCGATTGTTCAATTCACCACTGAGCTTTCTAGAGATAAATCAGGAGGGACAAGGGTGGGGAGAGGAAGGGGCCAGGTGGGGCTGTGGAAGACGAAGCTGTTGGACTCTGAGACCCGCATTAGTCACCTGTGTGAGACACACACCTGTAGTCTGTACAGGGGACTCTCTCCCACACCCAAACCAACTCTTTCTGTTACGCCATTCCTAGCAGTGTTGCACCTGTCTCCTCGGCTAGACATTTGAGGCAAGATTCTTCATTTTCCGCTTACCTTCTTAAGTCTGAAATGAACTAAGGCCTATAATTTTACTCCACCTGGGCTCTCTCTCCAATCGCCACCTCTGTTCCTACCGCTGTCACTCTTTTCCAGCCTGTTGCACACGTGTGCAATTCTGGATTTGCGCCAGACTCCGGTTTCTCCCCCCGTGTTTCCAGCTTACTGTTCTCCAAATGCCCTCTAACCATTGCTATAGCCTGAAGCTACGGCAAATAACTTATCTATAGCCTGAGCTCTTTCAAGATTGGGGCTTTGTGTTTCTCATCTTTGTAGCTCCTGCAGTTTAGAAAAGCAGCTGGCACAGGTCTGTGAAGTTTTTGAATGCGAAACTGGGTGGAAAAGTAATCTGCCTAAGGCGACATAGCTAGTAAGTGTCAGAGCAGGATTCAGTCCGAACAGGTCTGTTTTTCCCTAAACCACGTGAACTCAGCTGTACTGTGCCACCCCTGTTATCCTGCGATGTGAGACCTTCTTACTGAAGCTATCTTGTGTGCTTGTACCACTTTTCTGCATTGAGTGCTATGTCATAAGATACCAGCTCTATTGCAAAAGAGAGAGTTGAGCATATTTGAAGGTGGAGGGCAGAGGGGGCAGATTTATGAAGACCAAGAGAATTTGGGGGGAGAAGGTAAATCGTAAGGTTGAAAAAAATTTGATCAGCAAGAAACCAGGGCAGAGGGCATTCCATATCATAGGAGCAAATAGCAAAGGCCCTGAAACAGAAATGAATCAATAGTACTATAAAGAAGAAGAACTTGATCTCTGGAAAGATTTCATGTAGTTTTTCTCATGGAAACAACCTCCCCTTAAAGTCATGGTTTCGTTAGTACCCTGGAAGTAAACCCCATGCTTTTGTGAATGGAGGTGCTAAGCATTGCAAAGAAACAGCCTTCCTTCTGCATGGGGAGAGCAGAGAGGAGAAAGCTCCTTTGGGTGTGGCACTCCTTCACTTCAGATTTTGAATTGAACCGGATCATGAGAACATTCTTGTGGCAAATCATTGAGCACAGGAGCCAGATTTGTGTCTTATCATGACTTTGGTTTTTATAACTTTGACTTTCAGAAAATGTTCATGCCTAAGTTTAGGAAACCAGAAACATAAAATAGATTGGGAGTGGGGTTTGAATGTATTTACAAAGAGAATATTTTTTACTGGCTAATAAATTCCTTTGTGACCAAAAGCATGCTGTTGAAAGGGACCTGGCTGATGGCAAACAATAAAACAAGACACTTAGAATCATTACCCAGAAATGCTTCTCAATCATAAATCAGTGTCATAAAAATAAATGGTATCATTTCAAAAGGTATTAGACAAGTAAAAAAAACCTGCAAAGAACAGAAAATTACATTTTAGTAAATAATCATTAAAAATGTTTTGGTTCACTATTGCCTTTTTAAACTTATGAGTAAAGAACCAAAGAAAGGCTAGCAAATTAGCCTTTTATACTACACATATAGGTGCATACAAAGAAAAGTAGTTTTAGTTGACTGGAACATTATTTTGAATTTCTGCTTTTGTGAGGATGAGGGAGAATGTGGTATGTTCCTCTTCACCCCTATATCACCCTCAGTGCTCCCTTTCGTAGTATCACTGCTTTGGGATTCCAGGGATATGCTATAGAATTTACTACAGATGTTCAGCTCTGTTTTTCTCTGAATTTTCAACAGCCAAGTTGGGAGCATAATATGTGGGAAGTGTGTTTTTTCAGCCCTAAGCCTGCAGGAGGCCCAGTTGATCAGCTACCACATCACACAAGTCCCTAACACTCCCAGAGAACATAGATTCCCAACTCAGATATTGACAGTGAAGGCAGGTCTTTGCTGAGAAGGGCTCTTTCCTAAGGCTCCTTTACTACAGTTGGTTTAGAATTTTTAGGGCTAAAGAGATTCCACGTGGGGAGGGAGGCCAACTGCCAAGACCTTGGTGGACCCTCCACACGGCTTTGCCTTTCTAAAGAAGCAGGTCTTGCTTTTTGCTCTGAACTCTCCTTGCCCTCCAGCCACCCTCCTTGAAGCCGTCCTTCTCAGGATGGTGATCACGTGGCTTACTCTGCCCCCTGGTCCTGGTCCGTCTTTTGTGCCTACTGTATCTTCATGTAGCAACCAGTTACTTTATACCCAACTGACTCCTGACAGCCTAGGCCCACCTTCCACCTGGGAGAACAGTTGGGTTGTGCCTCATCCTGATAAAGCATGAGATTGCCCCGAACAATAATGATGGAGACCAGGTGATGGTCGCCTTGCCTTTGGGGTTAGTTGTCACTCCCTTTTTTCTCAAAGGCACTATGCTAGAAAAGGAACTGAGATTAGGGCCTGGGATAAAGACTACTTTCCTCCTTCCAAAAGTACCATCAGGCCTAAAATGTCCCACCTCTCAAGTAGTGGGTACAGTAATGGGGGCTGGTGTTATGAAGGTCACACCAGAGACATAACAGGAACAAAGGAGTCAATACCTTGAGAGTCAGATTTGTGTCTTGTTCAGGATTGAATTTCTAGCACCAGCACAGTTTCTAGTACCTAGCAGGCCCTCAATATTTGTTGCATATAAAGATTATAGGGTGGATGGAGGTGAATGGAAGGATTAGCCTAGTTATTCTTATACTCTGGGCATTTTTCAGTGGACAGTGCTGTTAATTGTGCAGTTATTATTTTAGCACTCCTGTCATTGCCTTTCAGCCTTAGGGATTAAGCCTGGAGTTCAAGGTTAACAGCTCAGCCTCAGGTCAGCTGCTGCTCATAGTAGGTGGCTTGTTGTCTTCCTCCTGTTAACCCATGCCTCGTGTCCAGGATCTTCTCACACTCTTGGGGTATGGGAGTCTCGGCCCTGGGCCTCAGTCCCCATCACTGAGTGCTTACCCGTGCTGCCAGGTGCTCGCCCTGGCTGCCAGCCTCTCATGATGCAGTGCTCTGCCCCCTTACTGGCTTTTCCTGCACCTGACCACTGGGCCTTTGCTGTGGTTATGTCTCTGCCTATTTCCTACCACTGGGAGATTCCTCTATTGTGTTTTCCACCCCTGGCTGGTCTGACCCCCACATCCTAACTTTCCTGACATACCTGACTGACTTTCATGTCCGAGAGAGAACAGGTTTCCTATTCCCTTTTGCACACCTCGTTTTTGCAAGTTAGTTTTCCTCCTGGCTCTGGATCAGTAAGACATATTGCAAAGACTGATCCTAAATTTGGACAGGAATTCCAGTTTTGGGAGAAGTTTAAGGTTGTGTATGGGGCCCTGTGGTGCCTGTTTGTGGAGGTCACAAGTCCTTGTGTTTGAGCTCATATTGCGTGCACTGGGTGTGTGTGTGGTGTGTGAGAAAGAGAAGAATCTCCCTTTTATTTTATTTTTCAGAAAAGTCTGGAACTAAATAGAGCAAGGAGAAACAGGGTGGGTAGGGATAAGAGCAGCCTTTTACCCTCTAGTTACGTGATAAAACAATCACATAGCATGTTGTTTAGATGGTCCACCTTTCCCACGTGATATTTTTCTGGCCTTCATTCTTGGCCTCCTAATGAGCTTGAGGTCAGAATAAAAGTGATGGCCACAATGAATGTGTAACACTTCATAGCAACAGACAGACACGAATTTAGAAAGATAATGTACTATAGTATCTGCTGAAGAGACCTACAGAGTGATTCCATTGAGGTATTACATGCTGCATGTCTACAAAAAAAAAAAAATGGCACAGGCTTTTAAAAACTTGCCATCCTATAAAAGGGAGAACATTTTTCATATTACTGCACTTCATTCGCAGGTGGAAAAGAAGTGATTTAGTTTAATACAACATTTGGATACTCTCCCTAACCTTAAATTTGTGTTAAGTAATAGTTATATGAATATTACCTTGAAGCTGACCTTTTGGAATTGCTTTTCCTTAGTGAATATTTTTTTCTGACTCTCTTTATGTGCATTTTAAACAGAGTTGCAGAAGGGATGAAATTTAATTGCTCTATTTGTATTTTATCCACTCACTATTATATCTAGGGCAGAGGGCTGTATTTTGCATATATCTAAAAGGTAATTTATAACTACTGCTGATATTGACAAAATGTGTGTGTAGCATGTGCACGTTTGTGTAAATGTGCCCCCGGGAAGGATCAACGCATCGATGTGGGAGGATTGGTATGAACGTGTCTATCTTCTTATGTTCCTTTGCTATATTCAAAATCTTGAATTAGGATTTCCTACCCTTTTTTTCATTGAAAGAATAGCTGATTAAGGTGTCTGTAACTGCACATAACAGTTTGTGCTTCCTTTCCTGTCATTTGCATCGTGGTGTAACTGCAAATGTGGAGTGCATCTTTGTTTTAAAGGGGACACCTTGGTGTGGAGGGAAGGGCTGCTTCTTAGGCCCTCTGAAAGCAGATCTCCTGTGTTAGGCTTTCAGGGTAACCACTGAGATGCCAAACCACTGCCGCTGTGTTGGAAGTAATGGTGATCATGCTGCAGAGGAAGGTTGCTTGGTCCTGTTGACTTACCTTCCAGGGGACCTGCGCAGCTTTACTGCTCTGGAGACTATTGCAAGTGGGAATCACCATGTTAAATCTAGATACATGCATGGTTATTTTTGTGATGCATGCGTTTGAGAGCACTTAAATAATTTATTTTTAAAAATTCACACAAAACAATGACTTAAGGTTAGATGAAAAATGGCCACATCTGTTATCTGGGGATAGGGGGCGTGGGCAGTAAAATTACAGAGCTTCACAGTTGTGGAGCTCAAGACAGACTTTCACCCTATGGGATATAGGGCAAATAACAAAGTAGTAGCAACATGGTTGGCAATATAGCAAAGGTAGAGTGTGGATCTGTTTGGGGACTTTTAAAGGTTGGAGAGAGAGGGATAGTGGCATTGTTTTAAAGACTTTCACTGTAAAAATAACCTCACAGAGGCTGGAGAGCAACTGCCTTTGGTTGACATTCTGGGTTAGAAACTTTAATAGACTTTTCCCTGTGAAGTACATTTTGGTTGTTTGCAGGAGACCAATAATGCAATACAGTTAAATGTGGACCAACTTGCTGTAGCTCCTCCCAGCACAGTTTTGGAAACCAATGGTCTAAGAAATGGGTGCTGTATAATAAAGCATGTGCTAAACTCTCCCCACCCCTAACATCCATTGAATAACTTATTAAATGAAAAGTTACAGACATAAGATTGTGTTAGTAAGAAAGAGCAGTTCCTAAGAATGTGTTGTGACAAAAGTCAACCTTCGTTTTGAGCATGCTTTTTTCCATGACCAGGTGAAATATACCTAGTGACTTTATTCACTAGTTTGAATTTCACATGTCTATTTTGGGGTGATGTTATTCTGGGAGAGCCACTATGATTTAGCCATGTTTAAAGTGGAAAATGTCCAGACAATGGACATTTTTGTTCTGACTACAGACAATGGACGTGTCTGCTCTGGACAGTCGATACCAGTTGTCTCGATGCATCTAGGGTGGGTAATCTTTTCCGTATCTCATACTGGAGTGCAACAGTGGGTTCAGTACCTGCCAGAGCATTTGAACAGATTCAGAGCACAACATAAGTGGGATAAGAAAAGACTGGACCCATCCATTCTCATCTTAAGCCCAGCTCGTTGCTGTGGGTAGGCCTCCCTGACCTCAGGAAAGGGAAAGAGTCTGGTTCCTCAAGCTGAGTGCTGAATTTGGTGCTACCTATCTAGTGCTTGAGGAAATCAGAGGACTGATGATTGAATGTGGACTTGGGATTAGTCCAAGTTGATCTGGGGAGGGGAAAGGGCCTCAACCGGACTTAATGCAATAAAGAGTTTGGCTAGCAAGGAAAAGGGAAGGAGGAAATTTATTTTGCTTCAACAGCAAGATAAAGATATGTAGGTAAAAAGTCAGGGTGGAGGTCCAAGGAGAGCAAGAGACAGTGACAAGTGGGATTGGAGTCAAAGGAGATTAGACCTGATGTCTTAGGTAATAGGAACTCCTGTAGGTGTCTGAATAGGGTCCTCTTGCACTGACCATGACATTTTATAAACAAAATATTACCTTTTTGAAAAGATACTTTGATTAGATATATCTCTTTTAGGGTAATAATTATTTTTTGCCATTTGGTGATTTTTGTTTCAGTACACATGTTAAAAACATAAGCAAGAAAAAAAAAAATCTAACTATGTGGCATTTTGTTTGTTGTCCGAGGGAAACTGAGAAAGATGTCTTGCCAGCTCCCAGATTTCCCTTTCCTCGGTTTCCCTTCTCTGCTCTTTTCCTTTTCAGGTGGGTCAAATTCTTATGCCCCCACTCTTCTCTTTCCCATCACATCCTGCTCTCTGGGAAAGGGACTCCTACCTGCCACTCAAACATTGTTTTAACCAGGGACCAGTTACTCAGAAGCGGGATCCCTCATAGAAGAATAACAAGCCTTGTCATGTGTCAAGGAATGTCATTCATTGGGAACTGGGGAAGACAGAGATATTGATGGGTCAGGGCTCTTTTCCAGAGATTAAGAATCATCCAAGTGAATGGCCTCTTCACCTATACTTTCTGCTCCCACTCTTTCCACTGTTCGTGTGCTATTATAATGGATTTATTCTTTTTTTTTCTTCTTCCAAGTTTGAGACTTCGGATTTGTGGGTGAAATCCATTTGCTGCCAAAGTTGCAAGAATCAGAAACTTCTTTGGAGCCCTTTCCCTGAAAACTGCTTCTGTCCATAAGGCAGGGCTCAGGCATGACATGGCTGGGCCCGTTTAGGTACAACAGTCCTGTGACGAGCACCGTTCAATGCTTGTCCACTAGACACGCAATTATGAACAGATTTATGGAAACATTTAAAGAACTCCACAAGAAGCTGATGAATAAGACATGGTCCATGCCCAGAAGGGATTGGTAAATAAAAATTTTGGAGATAGAAGCCAGAAACCTAATGCAGAAATCCTTTCTTGGTGATCCTGATGCTGGTTACCAATCTCTCTTGAGTCCATTCCCATGACCCTCTCTTCCTTGGTGGTTTAATCTTTTGTAGAACAGCTCCAGCCCTGACAAATTATAGCCTCAAATATTAAACTAAAATCTGCTACCTTGCAACTTCTTTCCATGGTGGAAGTAAATTCCTTTCTACCATTAGAGTCTTAGACGAGAATCTGGAGGCCCCATTATAGATGGGCATCCAAGGGATACTCAGTCATGGGCTTAGCTCCTACAGTAGCCTGGATCTCCAGGTTAGGGTTGGGCAAGATTCCAGAGCAGGTGCTGTAAGAGCCCCATGTATTAACTGGTCCCTCTGTACCTGTCCTAGTTATGGTATAGCCCATGGTTCTTAGAGGGATTGAGTCACCTAAGAAGGAAGATGGAAGAGGAGAAGGTCTTGGCTATGATATTTCTTAGTATGTCTATAACTGTAACCTGGCCTGGGCTGGGAGGATGGGGTGCAGCAACCCCCAAAGAAGACACGCTAGTAGTTTTGAGGGCCAAGGATGGAAGAAAAATGTCTAAAGTGGGTGAGAGCTCAATCTTATAGACCAATCTGGGGCCTATGTCAGGATTCTAATTATCACCTTGTATTCAATATTGAATTTCTGAACCTTCCCTGCTCTCTGTGTCAGGTCACAGCTATTCAGAAAAGATGGGGTTTGATAAAAGAAGAATTGTATGATTTATTTACTCCCTTGTGCTTTTGACTTTTCAGATACCAAATGTATTGCAAATGAAAAAACTATCCCAAGTCAGGTGCCATCTTCAGGAAAAAACCAGGATTCATGTCCTAGTTTCACGCCCATGCCAAGGGGCTGGCTCTTAACTCTTGTCTCTTCAGTTATCTTATTTGTCATCATGGGCCAAACTCTCATGTGGTCCTAAGTTAGGTATTGATTTCCAGTTTCTCCTCTCGTGGGTGCTGCAATTGGTACTCCCGGTTTTGATACCAAGGGGAAAAAAAGAACTTGAAAAATTTGTATGTTTTTTAGACCAACCCTGCTGAGTCAAAGGTCCCTATTGATGGTCCATCTTACCTCTAACATAGCTGGAGGAATGTCTCTATTGTTGAGTTCAAGTCTATTTCCTGGTCAGTGCCCACAGAAATAGTGATGTCTATTAAATAGATGTGTTTTTGGAGACCACACCCAAGAGTATTATCTGAAAAGGGGCTGGGGCTAACCCAATATTATTCCTTTCCCCATATGATCCTTATTGCTGGGAGAACTTTGCCAGATCCAAGGTGAGCCTCCTGGAATAACCTCATCCTGCGAGCTAGCTGAGAAGTGATCTTCCATGAGGGGCTCTGTCTTCTTTTGGGAATGGTTCTCTCTCCCCTCTGTTCTGCTAACTTGTGTGCAGCAGCCTACTTCTCTCCTCCTCTTCTGTCATGCTAGGTCTTGAGTTTGGGAAAGAAGAGTCATCCATTCATACATTCATTCACAACCATTTGGTTTCCTATGTCAGAGGAAATTCCCCATTATATAAAGAGAAGCCCAGAACCTCACTTCCTTCACCTAGAAGAGGTCATTTGATATCCCTCCTTTTTTCTTAGTGTGGCAATTTCATCATGCAACCCTGGAAAGGTCAAGTATAGTCTGAGGTTCCAGTATAGTCTGAGCTGAACTCCAGCTGGAGACTCACTCTCCCCTTCTGTTTGTTTTCTCCTTTATCTTCATTGCTGCTCTTCTCCTTCCCCTTCAGATGCAAGCCTATGATTTGAACAAATCTGGCTATTTTAATAGTCTGCAACACATTTACCATAGTTAATTATATTGCAGATAATTGTCTGCAATACATTTGCCACAATTAGTACGTCCCCAGAAGATCACCAAAGTCATGTTGAATACTCTTGGTTCTACATAGGTACTCCATAGAGATCCCTGGGTTGAATCCAATTGGCCAAGCCTTCTCTCTGGTTGTCCTGCAGCTCCATCAGGGAGCGAAGTCTAAGCAGAAGAGGGGTACCTCTCCTCCCTTTTACTCAAGAATTGTTTCCATGCCAGGTGATGAGCCATACAGTGTTGTATAAATATTCATTCCCTGTCCTTCTCCCTGTAGCCCCTGTGAACTTCAACATTTCCCCTTGGTAGCTGCCATAGGCCAGCTGAGAACTTTCCCTAGAAATTCTGAAGTTGACTTTTCCACTGCTGCTCTCTCTCCTTCCTCTTGATGTAATCCTTGTGATTCTGCTCTCTCCTTTTACTTCCTTTGCTTAGTTTCTTTTCTTTCAGTTGCTCTTAATGTGCTTGTATCCTCTATTCTCCGTGGTTGAGGATGGGTATCTTCTGTTTTCTGCAGCTGTTAATAGACATAGTATGAATCCCTTAGGACTTGAATGAGGGACATATCTCTACTCATTCTGCAGTCACTGTCTCTGAGACAAAATGACCTGTTTATCTTTTTGGGCTCTATCAGTTGCATCACTAGGTCTGTACTCATAGATTCCTTTTGCAATTGCAAGCTATAAGTCACTAGCCAGAGGTTCAAGAAAGAAGCTGGCTGGGAAGAAGGAGCTAGTTACCACTAGCTGGAGTTGTAATAAAGCAGTGAGGTTACATAGATAAAGAAAGCCCCAAATCCTTAGCATCCTCCAAGGAAAGTGTATAGGGCAGTTGCTCAGCAAGGCTCAGATCTTCTTGAGCTGCTGATTGCTTAAAAAAGGTTTTTTTTCCCCATTTAAGATTGGCCTTAATAGTATCAGCAAGTTACTTTACCTTAAATATTAGTATTTGGCATTGATTCTGTAAGAGAGGAAGCAGGCAGATACGAAGAAACCCTTACTTGTGCTATGAGTTGTGCTGACATTTCAGGTGTCAGAAGGATCTCAGTCCTGATTCTGAACATATAGGGACCTATTTTTCATCTGTTGGAATGCCTAGATGTATTGTGCATCACTTCTTTGTTAGTCAGAGGCCAACCTTGTGATCTAGTCTTGATCCCTTTGTATAAAATAGAAAGATTATATCTGAGATTGGCTTTTAACTCAAGATAACATCTGTTGCTGGACCTCATGCCTGAGACCACAGGATGTCATTCCAGATGCCAAATTTCAGGGCTTCTTCCCATTTCTGGGCCACATTTCCCCTTCTGCTGATTAACCTCATCTTCTTCATTCTCTCGATGGAGGCGAGAAGAATGATCCAGACCCATTTCTAAAATGTTTCCTTTTTTGACCTACATGCATGTATCATATGAATCATAAAGGAAGGATTCCCAAAATAACTTGGAGAGAGAATCCCTTGGAACCAGATCCAGAATGAGTGGCTCTCAACAATGAGTGGATTCCTGGAGTCTTTGAACATGGGGGAAATTTCTAGTGCAGTCTCATGCCACTGGAATCTTCTTCTTTTGGTCTCAAAAATAGCAGCCTTCTCATCTCTCTGCACTGGGGATGGAGGTAGTACCTTTGGTCCTGGAAAAGGGGGGGCTCACTCCAGGATCTGGACTCCAGATTTTTTTTTCTTTTTTTTTTTTTTTTTGACTTAGAAATATTTTGCCCTGGATATGGAGGCATTTCAATCTCACTATGTTTGGTGTAACCATTTGATGAAGGGAGGCTATTGTTCTGTGACAACTGGAGTGGGAGGCTAGGAAGTCAGGTCTTCATCCTCTGATGATCACCTCTACCTTTGAGCTGTCCTGGGAAGGCTCACACAAAGAGAATCAACACTTGCAGCCTTCACTCTGCAGCACTGGCTTTCCTCCTTCCCAGTTGTGATATCTTGATCTTGATTGCTCCTGCTTTCAGGTCCATCTGACCTGTCACTTAATGGAATGGATTAGAAGAGCAGGCAAAAGCCCCACTGAGAGGGCACCAGTAGTTAGTGCCTTCATCATGGGAGACCATTATGGTATCCAGGCATGCAGGAGTGGGTCACTGGGGCCACTGTCCAGGGTGAGCTGCCAAAGTCAGAGCAGTGATTTCAAAGGCGTTCTCACTTGGATGTCTTCTTCTTCCCTGTGAGGCTCACTGGCTTTAAGGAAGTTTGTGGTGGAACGTTCCTCTTTCCAGAGAGGAAAATCCGTGGCAGTCCCCTCACAAAATGAGTTGAGATGTTCTAGGCCACGGCACCCTTCATAACCTGGCCTCAACAGATGCATAATATATCACTGGGTCTTTTCCTCTTGGAATATAATTAGAAAGGATTTGCATAGGGCATAATCTGAGAAACAGTAAATAGTCAGGAAAGCAAATTCCCCTTCCCTCTGGCTTTGAGTTCTGCTTACATTCTGCACTCCCTAGAGAGTCAAGACTGGGACAATCTTCTAGTCTCTGGGTTTCCAAAGAATGAAAGTATGAATGTGAGTTTTTAGATATAACCCCTCAAATTTAGTGAGTGCTTCCTGTTTACAAACCACGATGCTAAAGAGTTATGACATGGAGAACTCAACATTGGCCTCTTTACTCCTCTGATGGAGTGTGTGGAATTTAGAATATTTCTTCCAGTCCTTATCAGGGGAACATATTCTTCTAAGTAAACTCAGAAGATTCATCTGGTAACTGTTTCCTCAATCTTGATCTTCACCAAAGCTTTGGATTTCTCATAATTGTCTTTTAAGTGTCCCAACTGTGGGATCCCCAAATTAGGGTCAGTAAGGAGAGAAGTTAAATTTATCCTTTCATTTGACAAATTTTATGGGCATTTCCTAAGAATAAAATTTATCAAAGAAGGAGGGTCAAAACGCTTGAGGGGGCACTGTCCACTTAGCCATAGCCCATCTTATTTCTGCTGATAATCTTACCCCATTTCTCTTGTGTTAATAAAAGTAAGAAACATCAAAAGTCTCTATAGAGAGAGACATTGCTGATCTATTTGTGAAATGTTCCCTATTAGACTGATCTTAGTGCATTGTCTAGAGTCATAAATGAGCCCCAGGTACTTGGGATCCATGACATGGGAAGAGACTCAGCTTGATCTTAAGGCAGGTGAATCATCCCTACTGATAGCTGGCCTCAACATGAAGGAAACTCCACTGGAGCTTCCCACTGCTAGGTTTTCAAAGCCCGTGAACCACTGGCCCAGAGACCACTGTGGAGTCCCCTGCTGTTCCTGCCATCTTCCCCTCTTGTTCTCAAAATGGCAGCCTTCTTATCTCTTGGCACTTGGTGCGGAGTTGGTGCCTGCGGTCTTGAAGAAAAGATATGCTTCTCCGCATAATGATCTAACCACATATATTTCATCTCCTTTTATGATAAATGCACTGTGGCCTGGATATGAAGGCATTTTGATCTTAGTATTGTTGGTCTGCCTGTTTGATGACGTAGAAGAGGCTATTGTTCCGTGACAACTGGAGCGGGAGGCTAGGAAGTCAGGTCTCCATCCTTTGACAATCACCTCTACCTTTGAGCTGTCCTGGGAAGGCTCACACAAAGAGAATCAACACTTGCAGCCTTCACTCTGCAGGGCTGGCTTTCTGCCTTCCTAGTTGTGATATCTTGATCTTGATTGTTCCGCCTTTGGGGTCCATCTGACCTGTCGCTTGATGGAATGGATTAGAAGAGCAGGCAAAAACCTCACTGAGTAGGAGCTGAGAGGGCACCAGTAGTTAGTGCCTTCATCATGGGAGACCATTATGGTATCCAGGCATGCAGGAGTGGGTCACTGAGGCCACTGCCCAAAGTTAGCTGCCAGCATCAGAGCAGTGATTTCACAGGGGCTCTCACCTGGATCTCTTCCTCTTCCCTGTGGGGCTCACTGGCTTTAAGGAAGTTTGTGGTGGAACGTTCCTCTTTCTGGGGAGGAAAATCCGTGGCAGTCCCCTCACAGAATGAGTTGAGATGTTCTAGGCCACAGCACCCTTCATCATCTACCTCAACTGACGCATAATACATCACTGGAATATAGTTTTCTTTTTGGAATATAACCAGAAAGCATTTGCAGAGGCCATAACTTGAGAAGCAAGTCAGAAAGATGAATTACTCTTCTTTTTTGGATTTGGATTTTGGATATAGACTGAATTCCCTAGTGAGTCCAGGAACCTTCTCCCTGTCTCAAAGTACCTCAAGAAGAGAATAGCTAGTCTTTGAGATCAATATGACCTATAAACTGTTCATGTTTTTGAGTGCCTATTATGTATGAGGTACTATGTTTAGGTGTTTCATTTGTGGATTTAACCTCTGGTGATCCTTGTCATGCCTTAATTGCAGAGATTATTGGGGAGATGGAACATTCTCTTCCATTCTCTGTGTTCGATCTCCCATCATGGTGGTCTCTGCCCTAGGGCCTGGAACACTGTCCTTGGCACTACAGATATAATGAGGCACGTTTCAATAGACCCTTCAGTCTGCTTTATTGCGGCTGAAAGACAACCTCTTTTCCCCCTAACTCTTTCTCCAGCCATCAATTGTAGATCACTTGTTGTCATTCAGATATTTTTAATGCTCTTTGGGAGTGCTTCAGCCCTTCTTACAATTTGTTTTTAAATAACTACTGCCCTTGGGTAGTTGTGTTCCTCATCAGCTATCACAGTCTTAATCTTTTTCTTGCCCATTCTCACTTATTACCTTTACCCTGAGGCATCTACTCACAAACCAGTCTTCAGTGAAGTACTTTCTCTCAAGAGAATATTCACCCCCTGAACTCTTAAGGCCAGTGCTCATATCCATCTGTCTTCTGTAATGGTCTCTTATAAAAACTTAAGTTTTGATCAGGAAACATGAAGCTGCCAGAGCCTGTCAGTGAGATTCACATGGCACTTCTCACCACTGGATAGAAACCACTTCTTGGGCTCTACACTATGCTGTTTCAATCTTCAGGACTTCCTAGCAATGGGTCTTGATTTTATCACCTGAAAATGAAGGACTGGACTTAGATTATTATATATTTCCCTATTTGCTTCCTGCGTGGTCCTTGGTAGTGACTGAATTAAGGAAGCAGCCTAGCAGCACCTTAGTTTCTGCTAGGGCAATACCATTGCATTGGCCATGAATGTCAGGCACAAGCCCCTGATGTGTTCATTGTTGGAAAAGAGCCCTCGAGGAGTAGGTGCCAGGGGTTTTGTAAGGCTCTATGAATCCTCAGGCACAGTTAGTCTCTGAAGAACAATAATGGTCACCCACATGGTCTTCTACACCACACTCTGAAGGCCAAGATCTTCCCACTTCACCCTTTTCTTGGAGAACTTGGTCCAGCCCTCTGGCCCAAAGGTGTCTTAACTACCTCTTTTTGGCTTGTGGCTCAGCATCATTTTTCTGTGTCACTTCCTCTTGGCGGAGCTCTGTGAGCAGTGACATGAATGGCTTCTGGGAAGTCTCCTCATATGAGGGTCTGCTTGTCCTGGCAGCTGGTGTGTTTTGGACTTTCAGACAGTTAGCTGGTAATGATCTACCTCCAACTGGGATGATTTTTGCTTGCCACACAAGTTTAGCAGTTTCCACAGGGTCAAAATGAAGGGGAAATTCTCAAAGTTTATTCCATTGTGAAGGTCACCAGGACTCATAAAAGATTCTGTCTGCCCTCATTGGTGGATCCTGAGAATTCTGTGGCTCCAAATGAAGAAAACAAATTTTCCATATTCTGGGGGTCAGTTCCCTTTTACCAATGGTGTATCTTCCACGGAGAATACTTCCCTGTTCTAAGACATTGCTGGATATATACTTGAATAACCCGTTGGCATTAGGAAAGAAAGATCTTTGACTTGCTCTCTCTACCTCCCTCTGGTCCTTTGAGCCACATTCTGCGTGTCACAGTTTGGATGCTCTTCCGTTCACTCTTGCCTCCCAGGAGCTTAGAGTCACCAAGCTATGGTTACTCCCCATTTCTGCCACCACCCCTTCAACTGTTGTGTTTTCATTTTTTAAACCTTTATAGCGTTGACATTATAACAATACAAATATTTTATAAGTGAAAAGATGTAAATCCAACACACCCAGAATTGTTTCTTTTTCATTTTTTTTCATGTTCTCTTCCTGCCTCATTCATAAGTGAATGACATATTTATGTCATTTTTGTATCTGAATAAAATGTTTGTGTCTTGTATAATCTGCTATGCCTAGGATCAATTCAAGGGGATAATGAGGGATTGTCAATATTAATGACCAGTCATATGGCCCTTTTCATAGCCACCTGTGTGAGGGATATTTTTAATAGGCTGAAAGTGATACTTACCTCTTAAACTCTGTCTTTGGAACTTGGAATTGCTGCTCTGGTGTCTGACCTCCACAGTTGCAAATCTATGAGATGAATTTTGTCTTAGTTTTATTAAATGGTCTCTCTCAGGAAGAATGAGTCTCCTAAGGGGTGAGGAGTTTTCCTTTTTATGAGCTCTGCCAAACCTTTCTAATTATATTCCAAGAGAAAATGTCCCAGAGAGTATATTCCACAGGAGCCTAGATGATGGAGACTAAGAGGGAATTAGAATCACATTTATTTATAAGCATTTATTCAGCCACTCCTCTGGCTAGAAGATAAAGTGTGCCAATGGGGTGGAGATCAAATATGCATAAGAAATTGTCCCATATTCAAGAACTTCGAAGCTCCAACATTACTATTTTCAGGCTTCTGAAACACTCTTTCCTTCCAGACTTTCTCGTAGGTCCTCTTTTCTGCTTGGTTCCTTTGGTTGCACACAGACCTACTCAACGTTCTCATCACACTTTCCATGTGCTCTATTGGTTGCCTTAAGCACAACCATGATGCTTCTACACACTTTGTGCTCAGTATCCTCAGGTCTGTTTTTTTCAGATTGGGGTATAACCTTTTTTTAATTTTTAAAGTTTAAAGCCATGTGTTTTTTTAATATAAGACTAAAATATTACCATTATGGAGAGATCAGAACATACAGATGAGTAAAAAAGATGCTGACATCTATGTGTGTTGTGTGTCTTTCTAAACCCTTGCCTCTCTCTTTGATGGTATTTCTCCAGAATGTTAGTGCACACAACCATTGTTTTGTAGAAATGTCATCAAGACCATTTATCCAACCACTATCATTCTCCAAAGAAGGTCGTCGAGCATCTCACATATACTATCTGTATTCAGTGTCTTGCTCCGTTCACCGTCGGCTCAGCATTACCAATGTCCTATTATCAGTGAGATTTCCACCTAATCAGTTCTTTAAGTTTGAGCAACCTGAGTCCAGCCTGCGAATCAGATCGATAGCCTCTGCTTGAATGTGGCTATCAAGTTTTGCCAATGCTATGTCACAAGCATCTCTAGAGTTTACTCGGCACCCCATTGTCATTGCCTTATTTTAAGCCTTCACTAAATCTTGCCTGGATGACCTTGATTCCAGCCCTTACTCCAAACTGCCAACCTCTCACACCCTTTCAGAGTCATTTTTCTAAAGTGCAAATATGATCCAGATATTCATCTGCTTAAAACCTTTCACAGGCTCCCCATTGTTTACAGGATAAAAATCCAGACTCCTTAGCAAAGCCTTTAACGATGTGACTCCTGCAGCGCTCTCCCTTCTCATCTCTTATTCCATCATTTCCTCTTCCCATGAACTTTGGATCCACACTTACCACACAATGTCTCCAAATTTCTGTGCCTCCTGTTCCCTTTCACTGGGATACTCTTTACGTTTCTCTATCCTAGGCTAACTTCCATGTGCCCTTCTGCAGTCACTGTCCCTCAGCTACCCAGAACCATTCTTGGTCCATCACATATGTGACTATTTTCTTGGGCACCTGGCTTGTAGCTCATTCTGCTGGAGGTGGGAAAGTGACCTAGTGATTCATCCAGGAAGGGAAGCAGAGCAGGTTATTTTAGCCATTGCTAGCAAAAGCAGGAGGCTCTCATACAAAGAGAACACATGGCCCTGCATAACCAGAACAAAGAGGGTGAATGGCCATCACCCTTTTCCAGGTGCCCTCAGACTGTGTATTGGGCTTTATGACCTTAAAAAAAAAAAGTCATTGCCATGTTCTAAAAAGGATTTAAAGTGTCACACAGAGATGAGATGCTATAATAGAATGAGGTATAAGTGGAATTAAAAACAGAATACTTAAAGAACTTGTGCCAAAGGGAGAACAAGGGTCATAGTAACCTGAAGGCAAGAGATACCGCTAAGTAGAATGAGTACTGCTACCTCATTATAGATTTGCTAGAGGGGAGCCACACACAGGGGTGGGCAAAAGTAGGTTTATAGTTGTGCATATGGAAAAATACATGCAGGTTATGATTATTCTAATAGCTTTATGAACTCAAAAGAATGTCACATGGCACAGTACACTTAGCTACAATCATGTAAGTGCTTAAATTGCCGGCCTTCATTATTTATACATGTTTGATTGAGGTCTACTTGCTATACTCAAGCACACATGGCACAGAGTTCTTTATTGACATCAGTTTATTTTCCTTTTTTTTTTTAAATGAAGAGGTCGAATGTTTTATTATTAAAGTTTTTTGTTTCCTACAAGGCTACTGCTTCACTGTATAAGAATAGCACCAGCAAACTCAATATATTGCAAAATAAAGGTAGTATCGTTCGTCACCTGACACTGTAATAACTAACAAAAACTTCTCCACTGCCAGTTCTTTTCAATGGAATGGTCATTAAGTATTGTGACCCAAATCCAGAGACTGATATAAGCAAGATACGGTATTACATAAGGCTTAAGATAACAATGTTATCCTTGAAATACCTAAT
Organism: Miniopterus schreibersii; assembly: GCF_964146895.1. Taxonomy (NCBI): domain Eukaryota; kingdom Metazoa; phylum Chordata; class Mammalia; order Chiroptera; family Miniopteridae; genus Miniopterus; species Miniopterus schreibersii. Next base: position 60,383,388 of record NC_138111.1, on the reverse strand, counting down.
TTTTATAACTATATTTTGCCACAGATAATTTCAGTAATTCTGAATATTATAACTGTAGTCTAGCCTCAAAATCATAGGGTGTTGTGAAAAAGATGCGTATTGTGTTTATCTGCAATCATTAAAAGTTAAGGGGTATTTCCTTCCATTGTTGCAGTTTCTTTTTCCATTGGTATTACTAAAAGTTGCTATTCTAAATCTTCTATCTAGCCCTGATGGTGTGGCTCAGTGTTAGAGTGTCAGCCCACACACCAAAGGGTCGTGGGTTCAGTTCCTGGTCAAGGGCACTTACTTGGGTTGCAGGTTCGTTCCCTTGCGCAGGAGGCAACCAGTTGATGTGTTTCTCTCATATCGATGTTTCTTTCTGTCTCTCTTTCTCTCCCCTCCCTCTTTCCCTTCCACACACTCTAAAAAAATCAATGGAAAAAATATCCTCGGGTAAGGATTACCAAGCAAAATAACCTTCTATCCACCGCTAATTTAAGACAATTATGCTAGATCAAGTTTTTTCATACTTTATTTAGGGTGTTTCTATTTTCACTCCTCAGTAGATTTTATGTATTTCTCATACGCTTCTTGACCCATTGGTTCATCTAGTTCTGAGGGGTTACTCAGTGTCATCTTGATCAGCCAACCATCTTCATAACAAGATTTGTTGACAAGTCCTGGATTTTCTACAAGAGCTTCATTAATTTCAGTTACTTCTCCTGACAGAGGAGAACAGAGTTCACTAGCAGCTTTCACACTTTCCAAAGCACCAAACTCATCTTATTTGTTCAATTTTGTCCCAACTTCAGGCAGACTACAATAAATAACATCTCCCAGAGTTTCCTGTGCAAAATTGCTGATTCCCACTATCCCAATACCATTTTGTGTGAGTTTACACACTGAGATCAGACTGGGGCGGGCATGCAATGTTCAGATAGCACCTGCCCTCAGGTGTCAGGGCCTCGGTGGGCAAGGTGAGGCCCGCGCCCACATGGTGTGCAGGATGCAGGCCCCGGCCAGCATGCTCAGTGCCCCCCAGAGCACTGTGTTCACAGGAGTGCTATTCTCATCAATTTCCTGCCTTGTCCTCCAATGCAGTGAGTCATATTGTGGTAGGCATTGTTATCCCACTTAAAAGAGGGCAATGGTATCATTACCACAGGCCTGTGATTAAAGAGCAGCAAGTCATTGCTGGGACTGAGACCCAAGAGGCATTTCTATTGGACCTGTCTTCATAGAATCTTTGTTTTGTGTTGGTGTTGTTTTTTTTTTCTTTATGACTGTCTGAGATTAATATTAACCCAATTTCATATATGTCAGTTGGATGGAGCTGGGCTTGGTAGAAAGAGAAATTGGATTTGTCTTGGGTCTTCGAAACCTTTCAGGTGCTTGGGTGGTTCCTATTGATTGGGCGGTTTTCTCGGGCCCTGCAATCTCCTATGCCTAGATTTGAGTTATCCTTGGACCTATATTCTGTCCTGGTTTCATATGCTCCATCATGTGTGTTCTGAGTCTGAGCCCTCTTTCCTAGGATCTGGTTTCTGTCATCTTGCAGGGGACATAGAAATTCGAGCCAAACTTGGAGTGGATTTCATTTATTCAACAATCTGCTCAGTGCCAGTGACTGTCATATGTACCAAAGATGGTATAAAAAGGGTGCATGTGGGAAGAAAATCCTTCTGAGTAGGCATTTTGCCTGAGTAGCTGTGTATACACATATCTTTCTCTGTGGTAACTTCATTCCAATCTTCTCATGGTGCAAAGATAAAAGCCACCCCCCAAAGGCAGTTCTGATCCATAGTGGGATGTTTCTTCTTGGGCTCATGTGCATCCTTTGATTATAAAGGAAATTTCAGGTCTCTGGGAGTCCAGACCCAGTATGTGAACCAGCGGGCCCTTAAGGCAGGACAACTTACTCTCACTGGTAGGTGATTTGGATACTGGGGGAACCTCACTGGAGCCTCCAGCTGATGGACCTCCCCTACTTGCTCTGTCTGGGGGCCTGGGCGCCTATGGGGAGGGTTTCTTCTTGCCCCTGGTGCCTTTGTTTCTTGTCCACAAAGTAGGCGGCTCCCTCATTAATGGAATGAAGGTGGAGGCAGTGACTGTGGTTCTTATAAAAGATGACCTCATTGAGGGTTTGCTTCTCTCAGGGTGATCTGGTATTTTCACTCTTTGTGAGGACAGTGGGTAGTCTGAACGGAGATGTTTCAATCCTGGCATGACTGGTATGGCTTTTGGATATTGGTCGGGGTGTGGTGACTGGAATGGCTGGGTTCTAAGAGCCACCCTCCATTTCAGAGCACCCCCTGCTCTGTTTTGGCTCAAGTACTTAGCAGTGACATTTTGTGAAGACTCTCCCAGTTGTAATAGCAGTTAGACAGATATGAGCAGAGCAAGGACGATGGGCCAGGAACAGAAGGTCATCAGGGCAGAAAACCCACATGCCTAGCAACAGGCAAAACTGGGAAAACAAGGACCTCATCCCCAGGGTGATCTTTCTCCCCCTAGCATATGGCTGGTCATGCAGTTTAAACCCCCTGACCTTTCATATCGCTGGTCATGTGGTTCTGATGTTCCCCTGACTTTCCTCCCCTGGCATATTGCTAGTCATGTGGTTTTAGACCCCCTTAGAGGAGGAATAAGGGGTCAGAGAATAGATTCATATGACACCCTTACAATCTCTTGCGCGACCACCCCCCTAAGCTTTGGGCCCTCAGGACAATGAAGTTCTGACCCGCATCAAATAATCTTGGGAACAAAGCCTCAGGTCTGTTGACCACAGAAACAGAGTTTTGGTCAAATTAGAGATGACATTTAGACCTCAGTTGTGTTTTAGCTCCAGACCCAGAAAAGTAGCAACACCAGATGGAGTGACACCGTGGCTGACGTCAGGATCAGATGCAATGACAAATGACTCCTACCCTAGCACCAACCAATGAGTGGAAACCACAGCCCTGAAAGGACACACCTGGAAAGCTGATAAATATACTATTGAGATCCTCCCCTGAGACCTCCCCTTAAATTCCTGCCTTTAGAAAACAGATAAAACCCCTCAGGATAAAGGAAGCCAGCATGGGCTCCCACTGGAGCACACCCACATCTTTCTTCCTCCTTTGTTAGTCATTGTATCTCTGCTCACTCTCCCTTCTAAGTGCTAAGGGTCCCAGTGATGCTTGCAAGTGGGAGCAGTGGGCAGCAGTAGCTTGTCCTGGGCTAACCCTCCGAACCTGTCTCTAAGGTCCCCTTTTCTCTGACATTCAAGTGAGCTAGCAGCAGCCCTGTCTTGGTTACTTCTGTTCCTGTTCACTTCTTTCCTATAATATTTCTAGAGGGCCAAAGCAGAGCGCCGCCTAGGCTCTGTTCTGTTGCTTGTTCTATCCTAAGCCCTTCCTTGTTTCACTGTCCCCAGCTTTCATAAACATATTCTCAAAATCACTTGGATGTATGTTACTAAATCTTTCCTGCACGAAGTCACGAACCCACACACTATGGGCTGGTCCAAAGCAGTGGGCCTGGGCCTTTTCTGGTGACACCAGGAATTGGTCTCTTGAATGGAGCTATTCTACTTGTCTTCATCATGCTCTTGAAATTGATGGTGCCCTTTGTCCTGACACATCCCAAACTGGTATCCCATATAGTTAAGCCTTGACTTACCTTGTGTTTTGTGCTCCAAAAGGGCTGTACCTATAGGTTGGAGGACAGAGATCTGCAGGTCTTGCTAAGAGGACCATTCTCACTAGAGATTGTAGAGTTGGAGGTCTTAGCCCTAGATCTCTTTGGCACAATACTAGGTCATTAAGGGGGCTCCTCTTGTTGCTTCTTATTTAATAACTTTCAGTCTTCATTATTGGTGCAAAAATCTATGGTGGGCACGCTGATACTGGGAAATCAGATGGTAATTACCATAGCCTCTTCAACATAAGTCAGTTACCACAGCCCCCCCTACACCCGTTTTAAGTTTTCCCTCCTCTTCATTTGCAAATACATGTATCCAAACATGCAGGCCCTATTCTCCAGAGACAGCCTGAAGGTCAACCACGAGACTTCTATGAAGTAAAGGAAAGCTTTCTGAAGCCAAGGACTCTTCTATTTTGGGCTCTGAATTTTAGTTACCTCTGAGAGTCTTGGCTGGGTGGAATCCTTTTTCACCCTCAGGATTCCTTAGAACTAAATTTAAAAAACAAAAAAAACCCCCACATTTTGGAGTGCTTTTTAATAACAGGCTTTGTGATTTTGGATTTCCCAAGCTGATCTCACCTCTGAAGATTTCACTTCTGCAGTTGCACATCCAAGGGTTGCTGAATGAGAGACATTATCCAGCTACAATTCGGATGCTGTCCCCTGATTTTTCAAAAAGGATCCTCTGGTTGGGTCCCTGATTCTCTTGCTTCATCTTTCCATGTCCCTGAGGGAAGGGTTTTGGTTTGTCGCTGGGCTGGAGTCCACCTGGAATTGGAATTATTATCTTCACTCTTGGTTGATGGGTGGAGTGCCTTACTTGGTCTCCAGTATCATTGCCTAGCCCTTCTCAGCTCCCTTTTTTTTGTTCCCTGCCTCCTTGGTCTCCTTAGCTCTAGTCTTGGCTTTTCTCCCATTTCCTTCCAGAATCATGGATTAGGAAGCTCCTAGGCACTGTGGAGCTACAACAAACAGTTTCCCCATGAAAGGCCAGAGATCTCCTTAATTCCATTTTTTTGGGAACTCTGGATAAGGACATTAACCCTTCTTCTGTTTCCTCTCTAAATTTAGCTAATTAATGCTGATTTTTTTTTTTTTAAATCAGCTTAATCAGAGACTGCTAAGCAGCATTTGTCAGATTGCCCTCAGTCCCCTGCCAGAGACAGACAATTGTTGGGCAATGGTCCTCTAGTGAGAAGTGGTTTCCTTTCTCATAGAGCAATTTCCCATTCTGTGTCTCATTTTCTTCTTTAAACACAAGAAACTGATATTAACAGGTATATAATTAGTCACCTTTGCTCTCTTGGTTGTCACTTAACTAGGCTGTGCTCTTGTTTCTGTGTATACACCGGCATGGATCTCAGATGCAGGCCACATTAGGGAGATGTGCTTGGAGGGAGGAGTGGAGTCAGTTGTGAGTTCTCTGTTTCCTCAATTTGATCCCTTCCTGAAGATCAATGACAGCAAAGCTCCGGTGGCTCTTTTGTTTTCTGATATGTTCTTAGAAGTTTGCAACTGTGGGTTTCCCTCGCTGTTTTCTTCAGAGGGAAAAATTCAACCTCTAGTCATCTGTGTCTTTCTCTGCCTTGCCCTACCCTACTGGACAGCTTCTTTGATCTCATGATCCAGACATTTCAAGTGACATAATGTTTGGGACCAAGCGCATACCGGAATGGTCCCTCAAGGCCAGGTGCTCTTGTCTCTTTGGCTGGTATGTTATCAGTGTTCAGATACTTGGTTGACATTGAGATGAACTCCAGCCATCAAAGTGGGGAATGCCCTCTCATTGAACCAAGCAGCAGCAGCCCCCAGGAGGACCAGTTTGTCCCAGCAACACCTGGCTGGCCCTTTCTCAAGAGTGTTATCTTTCTCTGGAACTCCAGAGTAAACTCAGAAGTATAAGGTCCTCATTTCATACTTCCTAAAATACTCCCCCTCCTCCCAGCCCAAAGGATCACTCTCCCATTGGCCCATTTTTAATGCCTTTCATTATATAACTGCATTTAGGAATAAGTAGCTCCCTTTTTTTTTGGGAAGAGCAATCTGTCATTTTTCCACCTTCAATGTTGTTCCAACTTTTTTTGTCAAAAGAGGTGCAGTGATTGACTAGGGCAGATATTATTCCCATTTAGTACCCTTCTTAAGTAACTAGATGTATAAATGAGCATTGATTTCATATCTTCTCAATATTAAATTTTTTTCTGTTCTAATATAATAAAAAGAACAAAAAGACAAAAATAACTCATGGAAAAGTTTCCAATTTCATTTTTCATAGTCTTTTCAGATATTTAATCATATGTAGATATGATCCTTATGTAGTTATATTTAGAGTCTGGATACAACTTTGTTGTTCTAAAATATTGCATTGTCTTTTAATAAGTGTTCCCAATGACTATATAATTTTATAGATTACATAAAGCATATTTTGGTTTACTCCATTGTTTGTTTACTATTTTTCTTTTGCTATTCCAAATATTTAAAAATAAACATTTTTGTATATAGTGCTTCTTTCATTTTATTACATTCCCTAGGGTTGGGTTATTGGGTTAGGGGATATGAATGTTTTTATGGCTTTGGAACATTTTACCAAGTTATTTTCAAAAGTGATGAGCCTGTCATTTATTTCAACTGCCAGGAGTGCTAAGTGTATCTCTGGCCATTTAGGGGAATTGAGTGCAGGATAGAATATGTGGGGTGTCCTGGAGCAGAATTCGCCTCAGCTGGGTTTAGAGCCTGTCAATATCTCCCTGTGGATATATTGCTTCTGAAGCTTATTGGATCCTGCACGATTGTTGTCTGAAGCTGACCACTGGGTTTATTTGTTTGGGCCTCTTCAGAGGGTCTCTGGTATAGGCCAATGTCAGACAATGTGACTGGCCCTGTGTACCCTGTTTGTAGCAAACAGTGATCAACAGATTGTGGCTCCCTCTACTGGGCCTGGGTGTGTGAGGAAAGGGCCAATCTGAGCACCAAGATCTGCTTTTACTTTTCCTGGGCCCAGGAGCAGGTCAGGCAAAGACTCAAAGCGTCCAGGGATCCACCTCTGCCTACAGGCTGATTGTTAGTTTCAGTCACTTAATGAGCCTCAGACTTTAGTCCTCAGCAGGGCATAAACGCCACAGGGTGGGGTGAGAGGGTTTCCAATGGGTGGGGCTATTGCTTCCTCCCCAGACTAAAGCTGCACTGATGGTAAAACTGCCTGAGAAAGATGGCCTTTGCAGTATAAGGGAACAACTCAGCACAGGGATCCTCGTGGCTGTCCTCTCAGCTCTCACCCCACAACCCCCAACTCCAGATTTCTCCTCATACAGCTCTAGTGCACTTTGCACCACCCTCTGCTGGAGGCCCAAGGTGAGTGGCTGCAAACTAAATTTAGTGCATTGGCCCGTTAAGAGGGTGCCTGTGTTTCTAGCTGTCTCTCCCTGCTGGATAGAACCTCTGGTGCTTTTCACAGCCAGATGTTTTGTGGGCACCTTTCATGGTTCTGTTATTCTGAGCTGGGGGGCCCAGCTTGGGGTTTAGATCCCAGACTTCTCAGAGGGAAACCTCCACAGATGAGACATTCTTCCAGCACTTCAGCTGCTGCCTGTGGGAGCCCAGCCAGCTCTCTCACCCCTCCGCACTTCCTACCAGTCTAGATGTTGGCTCCTCTTTACCTCCTTGGTTATAAGGGTGCTTTCCAGCTAGTCTTCAGTTGGTTATTCAGGATGATATTTCTATATTTTGTAATTCTGCTACCAGAGGATTAAATTTCTCCTTTGCTAGTGGGAGTGGGATGACTCTTGGGGTATGGCTGAAATAAGAATTCTCAGAACCTCCCTCCCCCCAGAGAAGGAAATGTGGAAAAAGACTTTATTTGCATGGAGTTATATTCCTTGGGGTGCAATGTCCCATGCCCCTTAACTCAGTCCTGAAAGTGCAGCTGGGGTTCCAATAGAGCCAAAAGCAAGGCCAGTGATCAGAGCTTTCGTTCCATGTTGCAGCCAGGTCTAGTTCAGCAGCAGTTAATTAAAATCCATTAGTCCATTGTGTAGATCTCACATAGCCATGAGTTACATGGGTGGAGGGGAGCACATCCCTTGCAGCAGGAGTCCCAAGAGAGCCAGAGGGCCAAAGGCCAAGATAGTAAAAACCAAGAGAGCGCTCTTTTTTGTTCAGAAATTTAAATATTCAGGTTTTGTATGCTTGCAGTGGCCACGCCTATTCTGGCCACTGACTCACTCCCAGGTGTGACCAACAGACAGGTAGGCACCTTCCCACATCATTCAGACCTTAACTGCCTTTGTCCAGTCCCTTCCCTCATCGATCTGTGGGGAACAGACTTGGAGAGTGTTAACTTACAGCTTTCTGGCAAAGCTGTATAAATGGCATGCCTATATTACTAGTCTTTCCTTTACTCCTTGCCTGTTAATAACCAAATCATTACAATGGCATCAATTCCAGTTTTGTCTTGGGAGAAGGTCAGTGCAGCTTCCACTTAGTCCAGCACCATCTTAGAATCTTCAAAGTCTAATTGTAAACTGGTCAGATAGTGCCTGTACTTACTCAGTTCCTTCAAGGTATATACAACTTTATTACTGCTGGTGATGCAGCCTCCTTTCTTTAATTTCCTCAGGATATTTTTTTGCTTATAGTATGCTTTTAAGTGTGGATCATGCAGGTTTCTATAGCTGGTTTCCACCAGTTGACAATAGATCAGTCAGGCTAAAATCATAAGAATGTTGATAAAGCTTTTAACTTATATTTGTGGTGCTTATATTTGTGGTGCTTATATTTGTGGTGCTTCCTGGGAGAACAGGCAGCTTGACCCCAAGAGGCTGATCTAATAGATGAGATATTCCTACCTCTGTAATGGTTTTTTATTCAAGAGCTCTGTCAGATACGATTAGAAAGTCTATCTTTTTTTCTTGAACTAGTCTTTTAGTTTAGACCATTCTACTTATACTTCAGTGAGCTAATACCTCCAAATAAATCAAAGAATCATACACTCAGGGTTGAAAGAACCCACCCTGCTGAACCCCGGAAGGCCTCCTAATTTATTTGAATACCAGTTTAACTGCAGATAGAATTCTTGGGAAACAGTTATTTTCTCTCAGTGCATTGCAGATGTTACTCCATTGTCCTTTGCTATCTATTGTTACTGATTAGAAGTCCACATTCAGTTCACCTGTCATTAGATTGTAGGCAATTTTTTCCCCCAATGATGTTTACAGTTTTCTTAACTTATACTTAATGTTTTATATTGTCACTAGATGTGTTAATGTGGATTTATCTCCTCAGCTCTCAGACTTTTATTTATTTAGATTTTTTTTTAAATTCTCACCTGAGGATGTCTTTTCCATTGCTTTTCAGAGAGAGTGAAAGGGAGAGAGAGAGTGGGAAATATCGATGTGAGAGAGACACATGGATTGGTTGCCGGTTGCCAGACATTGTAAGCTCTCAGACTGTTAACGCTTCAGCTTCAGTGCATTCTCTGCATTCCTTCTCTGCTTTCCCCCTGGAGCTTTCATTCAATACAGGGTGTGGCAAAAATAGGTTTACAGTTGTATGTAACACACAGGGTTTATTCTTGTATTATTATTTATTAATTATTGTATTATTTTGCACACAAACAATTGTAAGCCTACTTTTGTCGCACCCTGAATATGTACATTCATGTTGGATGCCTTCAGCCTACCCCCACGTGTCTTGTCTTCTCATTCATATTTTGAATATCTTTATTTTACTATGCAGCATTTGAGTTGATTTTTTTTGGTGTACTGTCTTCCAATTCACTATTATTCTCTTTAACTGTGTCTGGCAATTATTTTATCTGAATTTTTAAGTTTTAGTAATTGTATATTTTATATAACATTTCCGATTGGTTCTATTTAAAAAATACACATGTGTTTCATTTTTTGCCTGTTTTTGTTTTATTATGCCTTTTTCTTAATGGATTTATTCTTTCCTTTATATCTTTAAGAATGTAAAATCTTATTTTAAAACTATTTTGTAATTGCTCCATCACTATCATTTGGTAGGGGAAGGGAGGGAGTTAGTATCCTATTGCTGATTTTCTAGGTACTCTTAGCATTAGTTTTCTCATGTGTTTTAGACCTTTATTTGCAGGCTTTGCTGCCTTTGGGGAGTTAGTGTTTTCTATTTCTCTCTGTACTAATCTTACCCTGAGTAGGAAGTTTCATGGTTTCCCCTGCTGGGTAGCTTGGGGTCTCCTGCTCAAAATTAGGTCTTATACTAATGACCTAGATCTTGTGTTCTATTGAGACACTGAAGATGCTACATAACCAGGCTATTTGGGGTTCCTCACTACCCACAAATACGGGGGTTTGCTAGAAGGCCTGATGCAACGCAGCATATAGTTGTACTCGGGGCTAAGGTTTATTGTGGCCAAAGGATACAGGACAGGATAAGCAAGGGACAAAGACAAGCAAGGAGTCTGGAGAAATGCAGGCAGACTGTCCTATACCCTCTCTCTTCCATGAAGAGACATGCCTAGTGTATTTCTTTCCCCAGCAGTAAAAAGTGCAGAAAGATTTGTTTAATATTTCTGTCCAGGGAAGCCCATTCATTAGAGACTCGGTGCCTGTATTTATTTGCTAAGGCTGCTGTAGCAACTTGATGGCTTAAAACAACAGAAATGCATTCTCTCCCAGTTTTGAACGCCAGAGATCTGAAATCAAGGTGTTGGCAGGGGAGGCTCTGAGGGAAAGGCCGTTTCATGCCTCTCTCCTAGCTTCTGGCCAACCTTAGTGTTCCTTGCCTTGTAGACACATCACTCTAATCTCTGTCTCCATCTCCACAAAGTCTTCTTCTCTCTGTCTCTTCGTTTCAGATTTCCTCTCTGCCTTTCTCTTATAACACCTACCATTGGATTAAGGACCCACCTTAGATCTAGAATGATCTCATCTCAAGATGGTTCATTTAATTTTATCTTCAAAGAAATTTTTATCCAAATAAATCACACTCACAGGTCCTGAGGTTCAGGACTTGGACATGAATGGGGTAGGGGCACTATTCAACTCATTGCAGTGCCCAAAGTTTTTATTGGGGTGTTCACATAGGCAGCCTCTGCTTAGCATGTGTCCAAATTCCAGACTCCGCAATGAAAATCAGGTATTCACTATAAATTCCACTGTTTGTATGCAAAGTCTTGGCACAGTGAGATTCCCTTATCAGTAAGGGAACTATTTGAGTGCCAAGTTCCCAGATGCCAGCTCAGGGCCGACCCTGCAAACAAGGCCCTTTCGAAAGATGACAACCTGAGGCTTGCTATACTAGCTCTTTTCTGTACAGTCTATTCCATTCACCTTTTCCCAAGGCATCTTTACAGCAAAATTAAGACTCTATGTGCAGGGACCAGCCTGCAGTACTGGCTTCAGACATGCTCTCTAGGAGTCTAGACTTAGCTAATTAAAACAAATCCCATTAATTGTGAAGATCTGTGTTGGAAAGCTTGGTAGCTTCCTCGAGTAATGTGCTGTTTTCACTTTGTAGCTTTTGGCAGGAACCACAAGTTATGAATGCAATTAGTCTCTGTATCAGCGTTATAGAGCCAGTCAGCTCAATTTCAGATGGTCCCACGAGAGAACAAATCCCTTTCCATGGGCATCTCTATGTGACTCAGGCCCTCCAGCATCCACAATGATTTTACAGTTTATGGCCCCACTGAGGACTGTTCTAAATCTCTAACAGTCCCAGAGTCTGAGTCCTATTCATTGTGTGGTGAGATCCCAGCCGATTTCAATTCAACATACCCGGTACTAGGGCTAAAACAGCCCATAGCAGATAATATAAGATTTCAGCTTAGAGTCAGGTCCAGGCAACTAGGATCTGGAATTCAGGATTCCAGAAATGCCAGTAACCAATTTTCTTCTGCAGTAGCGAACTCAAATCACTGCAGGGCCAGACAGCTGTGTTTCAAGTCCAAGAAACAAGGCTTCCTTAAGGCCTTTTTACCCGGCCTGAGAGTCAAAATTGACCCACTCTAAAATATGCACATTAGACAGGAAAAATCATCAGTCTCTAAAGGTCATGCATTTGATTTCAACGGGAGGTCATTAACGAACTAAGAACTACTTTTTAAAACTAAAAGGTGAATTTTCATCTGGAGTTTGCCTCTCTTTTCATGTTGTTTCTTTTTGAAAGAGGCTCTAACAAATAAAAATCATAGCAAAAATGATCAGTGATGAAGATTTGTTCTGTTTTCAATGCTCAGGGTTTAAATGTCAATTCACTTACCCATGGCAAAAAGCCAGGGAGTTGTGTACCACTGACTTTTTTCTTTTCTTTGCAACTTTCTCTGGTTGTGATCTTTCCTTGCTAGCATTTATGAAATTATAAATTGAATGCAAAGGGGGTGACCTGGCAGACCTCACGAGCTCAGGGAACTACCTGGAATCACATGAAATGTTCTGATCATAAAAATTCTCAACTGAGCATTTTTAATGGGAAGTAACATCCTAAGGCCTAAGTGACAGATTAATCTTTACCTTGAGCAAGGCCCGTCCATTGTTTTTGTGCATCTAGGACAATATACTCAACATGTCAGACCGATCTCTTCACCAGGCCTCTAAACATAAACACCCTGGTATGGTGACAATGCCAACATTCCTCACAGTTATCCTTTACTTGCATATTTCTGTAAATTGTATGTGTTAAATGTTAACTGCCCTGCACCCACCAATGTAAAAGATCTCTGGATCTCTCCCTTTTGCTTTTATCCAATCCTAGAGATTTCCCCTTTACTATCTCCTACCTCCTTAATCTGCCACCAATGGGTCTCATGTAAATATAGTTGTAATTAACCTTGTTTATTAATAACTGGAAAGGAGCAAAGGGAAAGCCAAATTTTATAGGTATGCCACTTACGCAGCTTTGCCAGGAGGCTGCAGTTTAGACACATGCCCAGTAAGGTCCGGGTGACATGGGAAGGTACTTGCCTGTCAGTCACACCTGGGAACAGGTCATTGGCCAGAGTAGGCATGGCCACTGCAAACCTGGAAAGATTTGAGATACTTAAACTCCTAAACAAAGGAATTTGCTCTCTTGGTTCATGGGGGACTTTTGGGACTCTTACTGCAGGGGGTGCACTCTTGGCTCCCCTGCATTTGCCCACATGGCCCATGGCCACGTGGACCCCACACACAATGGACTAATAGATTGTGACTAGCCTAACGCTAAACCAGACCCAGATCCACCATGGCATGGAAGCTGGGGACTGCCTCTGCTTCTAGCTCTGCTGGATCCCCAGCTGTGTATCTTCCAGGACTGGATTAAGGGAAATGGGACTTTGGAAACCCAAGGATGTAATTCCATGCAAATAGAGCTTTCTACCACACCTTATCCTTCTGTGGGGGCCTCTGGAAATTCTCATTTCAGCTGTACCCCAAGAACCCCACTCCCACTAGCAATGGAGAAAAATCATCTATGTATTTCTCTGATAACATAACCTTCCTTAAGTGTTCTCCTTTGAGTCTAATGATAAAACAGAAACTACAAAACTGCTACACCTCAGAGCATTTTCTCAATCTTTTGAGATTTTGTGTTTGGGTTTGGCCCTCAGCTCTGACTCAGATAAACTCTTTAAAACTTCCTTTTGGTTTGGAATTTCTTCTGTTGACAAAGCATATGCTAATTTAAAAATAAATGATAAACTAAAATACCAAGCGAAATAGAGACAAACAGCTCTGGTGGGGTGGGGGGTGTTTGGGGAGGTGGAGGAGGGATTAAGCAAAAAAGAAAACAAGAAAAAGAACTTACGAATATGGACAACAATGTGACTTGTGGGGGGGGGGGGAGGTAGAAGAAGGCATAGAGGGAATAAATGGGAAAAATTAATAAAAAATGCTAATCATACATAGATGAAATAGGCACAAAATACAAAGTCATTTTTAATTTATTTATTTTTATTGCAAGCTTTGTTCGATGCCCTAGCAGTAAATTCTGTATTTACAGGGTGAAAATGATAGCTACTGGGAGCTCCCAGGTGGGATGCAAGGAGGGCAGGGCTGCAGCAGGGCTACAGGGGTGGCTCGCGAGCTCCACCCTTGTTTCTTCTGCCTGCGGGAGAGAGCAACTCAGCAGCTCATTGTTATTGTCCTTGGCCCATTCAAAGCCCACCTTTGGATATATTTGATCCCTTTACCCTACCACCAGGTGGAGAGCACAAACAGCAAAAGCATCACCTGGGTTCCCCGTTTTCTTCGTGTTAGCTCTACGGCCAAACGAAACCAGGGTGAAGATTCGATGAGCCCAGTCTCCTGGGCTTGAGTCTGTTTTCAAATTCCATAGGTAACTTTTGCCTCTCACAAAAGATAGCAATTCAGCCTGGCCGGGCGTCGCTCAGAGGTTGAGCATGCACCTAGGATCCAGGAGATCGCAGTTCGTATTCCCGTCAGGGCACATGGCCTGGTTGCAGGCTCCATCCCCGGTCGGGGGTGTGCAGGAGGCAGCCGATCAATGACTCTCATGATTGATGTTTCTGTCTCTCTCTCTCTCTCCCTCCCCCTTCCTCTCTCTGAAATCAATAAAGATATATTTAAAGAAAAAAAACGCAGTATATTTTTTTTTAAAAAAAGATAGCAGTTCAGCTGCTTTTTTGTATTCTGGAGTAACTCGATAATCACCCAGTCACAAGGGATTTCATTATCCCCTGCCCCCCCCCCCCCAACAAATAACACTGTAGGCATAAGTTTAGTGAGTTGGGCTTGTTCCAGTGAATCCATGCCAGCACTGCTTTGCTGATCTTCAAGGCCATACTCATTTGGAGAATCTTTAGAAGCACTCACTCATGGAACTCAGCACGTAGTTGGACTCATGACTAAGGCCTCTTACAGTGAAAGGATATATGACAGAACCATCAAGGGAAAAATATACTAGTGGATTCTGGAGAAATCTCTGCATAGGTGTCCTTATACTCTTTCCCTCCCATAAGGGGAAAGAACATACCAATTTTTTTTTCAGCAGCAAAATATGTAGAAATATGTGCAATATTCCTGCTCAGGAGAGCATATTAGAGAATCAGAGTTGAAGACTTGTTTGGGAGCTAATCACTTAGGCATTGTCTGCTTAGCATGTACCAAAGTTCCAGACTCCAAGAAGGAAAGATGTTTACCATAAATGACATCATGCAAAAAGTCTAGGGACAGTGGCCCTTCCTTACCAGTTAGGGAATAATTTGGGTGCCAGATTCCTAGATGCCAGCCAAGGCCCCATCTTCTAAATTTGGGCACCTCAGACCTGCTATGGTAACTCTCTTCTTCACGGTTGCTGACCCAGGAGGTGGGTTGTCCCAGATCATGCCTGAGAGGCTGTGTTTGCCTCAACATCCCCTCCCCTTCTTAATGCAACTGCGTTATATAGCACATGGCCCGATTCTGTACAGTAGCTCAGCTAAATTTTTTTGGCTTCTTTTCATGACAGGAGTCTCGCCCATAGCTGTTGATTTCATGCAAAGAGACCAGCTTATGTCCCTTGAGTGCAGAGAAGAGGGGGCTTTATTCTAACTTCCATTAGCCTCGGAGATACTTCAGGCCCCAAGCCCAGGGGGTCTTCACCTTCAGCCTCACTTACTGCTTTGTGTTCTAATTTACTTTTCCTCTACAAAGATATGGCTATGTGTTTTAGATTTTCTTTAAAAAAAATGCCATCATTGCCATCTGTTTGGAGCAAAGCATGGTGGGTAGCGGGAGGCTTAGACTGTAAACTTATAATACTGTCTTAGCCAGAAGGTGCTCCTGTTCTTTTTTATACCTTATTTCAGCTTTCCCTACTAAGATTCAGGACTGAGCCCGGGGGTCTTAGCTGGCTTGGAGGACAACTTCAGTGAAAGACGTTGTGCTTTGCTCAGAACTGCCTTTCACCTAGATTTCTGGCCCATTGTCCTTGTGTCTCTTTCTTTAGGATGACTTATATTCCAGGAGGCTCGTTGGTGGGCCTGCCTGCCTGGCACTGTCTCTTTCCGAGAGGAAACCCAGCTTAGGTTGCTCAAGCCAAGCCTTCCTTCCACTAATAGATTTTAGTCAAACATATGACTCAAAATGAAACAACAAGATCAGAGTTTGGGCAGTCTCACCATTTCCAAAAGTCCTTGTGTTCACTGTAGGGAAAGACAAAGAGCTAACCTGTAAGTCAACTATGAATTCATGTTCCCTGTATTGACCTAAGTGGTTCACTTTACATTTAGTAACAACATACAGAGGTGGGCAAAAGTAAGTTAATAATTATAATAAATGATACCATAATAAATAAACAAATAGATAAATAAAACAAGAATAAAGTTTGTGTTTCATATACTCACAATTGTAAACCTGCTTTTGTCCACCGCTGATATTTTGATTACTCAGCATCTGTTCCCCCAATTCCTTTTTGAGGAGTTATCTCATTTCTGTGATGTGAGCAGCCTTGGAAGCACAATAAATCTATATGTGTGTACTTTTACTACAGAAGCCCAAGGGGATTTGGGAGCCTTTTCTTTTCCAGATCCTTTCTGTCACTACTCTGACCCATCAAAGGATTTGGGGGATCTCAGCTCAGTCAATGAGTTGCTCTCTCCTAGGATGTGTGACCCTTGGATGGGTTGAGGCAAGGACTGAAGAACAGGGTGGTTTATTTCTGCAGCAGCGCTGGGTCAACAGCTAAGCCTTCTTCCCACGGTGACCTTCTACTTTGGTCACTCTTAAAATCTGATATTGAGAACTGAACGTGGCACTTCAGGTAAGATGTAACTGGTGTCCGCTTAGTGATTTCTACTATCGCTTGCATGATCCATACACTACATTTCTTACCTTTTATCTATAGCCATTTAAACTAACCATATTGCTTCATACTATTGTTATGAATTAAAATCTCTCTCCTTCTCCCTCCCTCCCTCCCTCCCTCCCTCCCTCCCTCCCTCCCTCCCTCCCTCCCTCCCTCCCTTCCTCCCTCTTTATCTTTTTAAAGAAAGACTGCAAAGTACAATGTACTGAAGCAGCTGATTTTTTAAATCCCAACTCAGGTTTAAGTTATTTAAAAATTATTATATATTTTTACTTTAAAAAATTTATTTCATACTGACAAGATTTTTTTCTTTTTAATCCTCACTAGAGGATATGTTTTTATTGATTTTAGAGAGAAGGAGGGAGGGAGGGAGAGAGAGAGAAACATCGAAGTGAGAGAGAAACATCGATCAGTTGCTTCCTGTATGTATCCCAACAGGAGATCGAATCCGCAGCCTTTTGGTGCACAGATTATGCTCCAACCAACTGAGCCACCTGGTCAGGGCATGAGATGGTTTTGACCGTTGGTCCTGTCACCTGTCATCTTGGCCAGCTTTGTGTCATCTGAAATTTTGCCAAAGTTTGCTAGTCTTAGGTTTTGTTGTTGTTTGAATCTTCATCAGAGCATATGTTTTCCTGATTTTAGAGAGGGAAAGGGAGAGAGACAGAGAGACGTTGATGTATTCAAGAAACATCAATCAGTTGCCTCCCAAATGCACCGCCACTGGGGATCGAACCCACAACCTAGGTATGTGCCCTGACTGGGAATTGAACTCGCAACCATTTGGTGTGCAGGATGACGCTCCAACCAACTGACCACACTGGCCAGGGCCTGTTGTTGTTTTTAAAAAAATATTTTAAAGGTTTAATTTTTTAAAAAGTATGTTTTTATTGATTTCAGAGAGAGGAAGGGAGAGGGAGAGAGAGATAGAAACATCAATGATGAGAGAGTCCTTGATCGGCTGCCTCCTGCATGCCCCCTACTGGGGATCAAGCCTGCAACCCGGGCATGTGCCCTGACTGGGAATCGAACCGTGACCTCCTGATTCATAGGTCCACGCTCAACTACTGAACCATGCCAGCCAGACTAAAGGTTTAATTTTTTAAAACATTGTTTCTTCTAGTTTGTGTGTATGTGTTTTCACCATAACTATAGTCACCTGCACGAGCACATTTTGGACTTTCTCGATGCACAATAGTATAAAGTTTAAAATAGCATAAAGTTAAAAACTATGAAGATACATTCTCAATGGCATTGCTTTACAAAGGATAGGACCATAAAACAGTTTATACAAATATTCAAAAGTGAGTATAATTTATTTCTACTTTAGACATTTGCTGGGAGTTGGCTCCAAGAATTAGGTTTACCAAAGACACAAGATGATAATAGAAATTACTGCTCCTTCCCTTGTTCAGCTGGTCTGATGTGCTTTTATACTCTGTAACCCATACTTAGATAAACTGTAGACCAAAACACTTTACATTTTCTCAGATCAGGTGAAATATATTAATATCAGTAGTTTCATCTGAGTAGGTCCCCTCAGGGGTGGCAGCTCTAGGGAGTCCTCAGGATTATGGGTGTTATGCAGGGTAGGGTGAGGTGACTAGGCTGGTATAGCCCTGGGCACCAGCGAGACCAGCCTTCCTGCTGATTCCTGGGAACTGTGCGCAGCACAGAAACAGATGTGTCTGGACCTCAAGGAAAGACCTGGGCAATGTGAGTGCCACCTATCACTAGAGATTAGATGTTCCCTTTTCCTTTGGGAAGGGAAGAAATCTCAATACTGATGGAGAATTTGCTTTCAGTCTGGTGGGATGTGTGACTGGAGTCTGAATCAAGGTGCTATAAATGAAATAAAGTGATGTTCATTACACACCTGAGTTTGTAGACTACAACACATACCCAATGAACTCGACATAAGCATCTCTTGGAATATTGATTTACTAAAGAGAGAACCTGCAAGCAAAGTGTATTGCAGGAAACTAAGGGGTTAGGGAGAAAGCCAATATGTGTTTTGTGCCTACAACGTACCAGGCCTGATGTACTGCATTTCATTAAGTTCATTTGCAGAGAGCTTTCCCCTGATGTTACAGCTGAGGAAGCATGTTGTATTAGGGTTCTCCAGAGAAATAGAATCTATCATCTATATATCTATCAATCACCTATCATTTATCGTTATCTAGGGTGTGTCCCCCAAAAATGTATACACACTTTAACAGCTGATAACTCGCTTAATTTTCACTTCTTTTCAGTTTTAACTGATTTGAAATAATGGGTGAAGGCAGACTAAGCTTTGAACAAAGAAAATTTACCCTAAAGTGCCACTAGGCTTTTTTAAAATGGGGATACATAAAAGATAAAGTTTATGGTACAAAACCAACAACTGATGAGTTGAGGGCACACAAGTACCTAATGAAATGATTCTTGATGTTTGCGATTCCATTGCTTCACATTATCAGCAGCGCCTGGACCAGAAGGGTCATCAGTTTGAAAACAGGCATTGACAAAAAAAATTCATTTCTGTAGATTCTTTTAAGTTTTGAAAACGAACTGTATGTTAATAAACACTGACTTTATAATCATGCAAAGTGTGTATACATTTTTTTGGGACACCCTGTAGATATCTAGATGTATTAAGATGGGGAAGCTGAGAAATCCCAGCCTCCACAGTCAGCAAGGTAATCTGGGGAGCCAGGAAAACAGATGGTGCAGGTTCAGGCTACATCTGAATTCCTGAGAACCAGGAGAGCTGAAGGTCTAAGCTTAGGTCTGAAGGCAGGAAAAGACCAAGGTCTCGGCTCCTGCAGTCAGGCCTGAGGAGTCCCTTCTTACAAAGCCCTTTTTGTTCTATTCAGGTCTTCAATTGATTGGGTGGGGCCCACCAAAATTAGGGAGGGCAATCTGCTTTACTCAGTCAACTGATTGGTAAGTTAATCTTGTTCAGAAACACCCTCACAGACACACCCAGAAAAGTGTTTGACCAAATGTCTAGGCACCCAGTGGCCCAGTCAAGTTGACACTGAACATCAACCATCACATGGGGTAGGAGTGAAGTACATACACATCAGTAAGGGGTAGGGTAAGAATAAAAACCTAAGGCTGGAACATTCCTAAGCTTCCTTGTAAAATGTGTGTATCTCCCAGCTTATACTCGGTAATTACATAAGCTACTTTGAAGACAATATGCAATGTACAAGTGTTATTCTCTGCTCTTCTCTCCTACCTTGTCCCTCTAAATTAGAGACCCTGGACTCCTTCATGTGGTTGGGAAAACCTGGGTTAGCTTCTTTTAGCATTTCATTGTGATAATCACCCAGGCAGGTAAACTACTTCAGGTAATGCCTTTTATCTGTCTCCCTATTATTTCCTGGTCACCCAGAGCAGGTACATAGGACCAACTTTATGTACAGACCTGGAGTTCATAGCCTCTAAAGCTGTGTGGGCCTGGACACCAGATTAGATGGTTTCAGCTAAGCTGCGGCCCATGTGGGAACAGGAAAATGAAACTTGGCTGTGTTCTACAGCAAGTAACTTCAATAAAAGCTGCCTTTTGGAGGAAGAAGAAGAGGTGGGATAGAGGCCAGTAGAGCAGCAGCCTTTTCCTTTTATTCCAAAGTGAGTGAACTTGCCACCTATGATAGCCATTTAAATTATGGAGTTGAAGTCCTGTTCACGAAGAGCATGAGTTTCAAGTTCAGGTGACGACCGGTGATAGGACACCCTCCTGCCACCACCTTCGCCCCCTACACACAAGTTCAAAGTCCAGAGGTGTGATGTCCTGATGCATTAATAAGACGAGCCCCTAGTGTAGCCGGGGGAAGGCATGTCAGACAGTTTTAAATTACTATCTGAAGACAGAAAAAAAGGAAATGGCTTTTAAATGCAGAGTACATGTTATTAAGTGGGAAAGTCTCCCTCTGAGAGCCAGTTTTAAATGTTTTAGATTGGGTTGGCAAAGTTGCCTTGTTTTGGGGACCAATTTCTTTTTCTCTTTGCCCATCATCTGGGGTTTCATCCAGAGTTGCCCATTTAGATCCAAGGAATTAACTTTTCCTTCTCCATGAAAGAATCTCATGAATCACTCTCCTCGTAGTGACTGAGATTTTCAAAAATCACACTAGATGTGCTGCCAGAGGAACTAAAAGGCCAGACTCCCCAGAAACGAGTGGGAGTAGAGCTCTTGCGATATCTTCAGAAAATGAATTTTCGAAGACTCTCACAGGAGGATGGGATGTGGAAGAAGGCGTTATTGGTATGGAGTTACATTTCTCAGGTTCCAAAGTCTCTTGCCCCTTAAGCCAGACCTGGAAAAGGTGCAGCTGGGAGTTCAGCAGAGTCAGAAATAAGGCCAGTGCCCAGCGTTTCCGTTCATGTTGCAGCCGGGCATAGATCAGCACCCAAGCAAATTAAAGTCCATTAGTCCACGTGTGGAGTCCCACATGGCTCTGAGCCACATGCACACAGGGGAGAGCAGCCCCTGCAGCAAGCGTCACAGGAGCCAGGCACCCTGGAGCCAAGAGAGAGCCAAGAGAGCGAGAAATTTCCTTTGTTTGGAAGTTTACATCTTTCGATTTCCAAAGCCTCCGGTGGCCATGCCCATTCTGGTCAATTGTTTCCAGATATGATTGGCAGGCAAGCATTTTTCCTTGTCACTCAGACCTTATTGGGCATACGTCTAAACTGCCTTTGTCTAGACTTGGACAGTATTAAACGTAGCTTTTTGGCAAAACTGCATAAATGGTATGACTCTATTTTTTTGGTCTCCCCTTTCACTCTTTTCCTGTTAAATAACAACCAGGTTATTACAATGGCATCAGATGCATTATTGCTGCAGCCCCAGCTCCTAATCCCTCCTCACAGAGAAGTTTGTTTGTTTGCATTGTGCCCCTGGCCTCTAGTTGGCTACTCTGGTGAGGAAAGGGAGCTTAAGCTAAATCAGTAACCAAGAGAGAACCAGGAGCCTCCCTAAATTCTTCACTGAGACATAAACCCCGGGGGCTAGTCAAGTACACCTGCAGAATTACAAAACTAAAGGTCACTGATGACATTAAACAGTGCTTGTTCTTTCTACTCCAGATGAAATGCATCTCAAACAGTCTTCAGGCAATTTAGTTGTTTCCAGATCCCGTTCACAAACTCCCTGAAGCCAGAGGGCAGGATGACCCAATCTCATGTATGCATTCTTTCCATTTGATGTAAAAAATGTTGATCATTGAGATACATGTATTCTAACTGAAACTTCGGATGCACCAAATGTACTTTTTCCTTACTTTTCTGCCTAGAAAAGCATCACTCACTTTTCAATAGCAGCATTCTTTCAAGGTTTCTTGAATTCATGTTCCAGGGCTGTTGTTATCAGTAAGGCCCAATTAAAAGTGTTTCCTCAGTTTTCAGAGATTCATTTTTCATTGACACTAGAAAGAACACTTGTATTCTCCTGAATCAAATAGAGGAAACAAGAAGTCGGGAACGGGAAAGGAATCCTCTTACTGAGGAGGAATAGTAAGAAGTTAGGAAACTTCTTTGGCAAGTGGAATGGGGAAACTGAGACAGGTGGCTGATTCAAACTGGTCTCATCCAGCACCCTGACTCACTGCCTCTTCCCTTGCATGACCACTCCCTTAAGCATTAAACCCCTAGGACAATGGGGTTCTAAAGAGCATCTAATAATATTAGGAACAAAGTCTCAGATCTGTTGACCACAGAGACAGAGTTTTGGTCAAACTAGAGATAATATCTAGGCCTCAGTTGTGTTTCAGCTCCAGGCCCAGAAAAGCAGCAAACCAGATAAAGGGGTGCCATGGCTGACATCAGGACCAGATGCAATGACAAATAACCCTCTACCCTAGCATCAACCAATCAGTGGAGAACATGACTCTAACCCTATATGCTCATTTTGATGCATCAGCATATTAAAAGACACACTTGGAAACTGATGAATATTCTATTGAGATCCTCCCCTGAGACCTCCCCTAAAATTCCCACCTTTAGAAAACAGATAAAAACCCTTCAGACAAGGGGCCCAGTGTGTGCTTTCTTTCTGGAGCACTCCCACTCCTGCCCTCATCCCCTTTCTTTCCTTAGGAGTATAACTTTGCTTTCTTTCTCCTAAGCCTCAAGAGCCCTTCTTTTGCCTCCATAACTTGTTTCCTGAGGCCATACAGCCCAGCTGGCTCACTTCTTCTTCAGTGACATTCTAAATAAACTTCTTGTGCTAGAGTTCTTGGCTCTGAATTCTTTCTTTGCCGAACTCAAGAACTGAGGTCCATTACCACCACTAAGGTTATGACACAACATACCATGGTATGTGTTTGAATATGCTGCAGATCAGTTCATTTTTTGGAAACACAACTACTATCAGAGATGGCCTGACATGATCCTTTCTCTTACACTAAAATTTTAAAGAGAATCTTCTGATTTATTTTTCTTAAAGGCTTTAAAAATTATTTCAGCACTATAGATTCAGTGGAAAAAAGTTAGAAAATTCAGATGAGCAAGAAAAAAATAATAAAAATCACTCCTTACCCCCTCATACAGAGATAACCTTTATACATACTTTGGAGTATACATCTGAAAAATTTTCCCAAATATATACATACATATCCACATACAAACACATAACAAAAATTGAATCATTGTGTGCATACTATTTTAAAAACCTGTTTTGGTCAATTATTGAAAAATTTCTATCTCAATGTACTTAAATGTCATCCTTCCAAATAATGGCTCAGTATCACACAATTGCACAAATGTGCCACATATTATTTAAACAATACCAAATTATTGAGCTTTTAGGGTTTTAATTCCATTCTTTAATGTAAACAGTCTTATAATAAACACCATTGAAAAATATTTTCCTTGGCACTACCTAAGAGTTTTATCTAGAGAAATTCCTAGAATTCATTATGTTTAAAACATACTTGTTATTTCTTGGAGTAATAAAGTTGATATCAGTTATCTATTGCTGCATATAGAACTAACAAAAATTTTAGTTGTTTTAAGCAATAGTTCTTTATTTTACTTACAAATCTGCAACTTGGGTAGAGTTTAAATTACCACTTCTTAGGCTTGTCTCTACTGTAATGGTGTCAGTTTAATAGGTTCACTTGGGGAATGGAGGATTAGTTTTGAAGATGGCTCAATCATGTTTCTGGTAAGCGGTTGGTATTGTCATCTGGAAGCTCAGATAGTTCTGTGGCCCAAGGTCCTTAGTTCTCACATGCCCCTCTCCATGGACTGTTTGGGCTTCTTTATAGCATGGTGGCTGTGTTCCAAGAAGAAGTATCCTGAAAGAACAAGACAGGAATGCACGGCATTTTTGTGACCTAACCTTGAAAGTCACAAAGTATCTCATTACATTCTATTGGTTGAGGCAGTCGCAAGGCCTGCCCACAAGAGGAGAGTGTGTAGACTCCATCTCTTGATTGGGGAAGTGGCGAAGTTTTAGAAGAGTATGTGGGATGGGAGACACTGTATCCAACTCCAGAAAATACAATTTGCCCTAAAGTATAATAAAGATAAGATGAATTAGGATTTAGAATTTTGAATCAATTTAGACCCCATACCTCTGTATATTTTACTACTGATGACAGGTTCCTTTGTTTTTATTCTACATAAAGGAAGAATAAATATTTGTAGGTTCACTCAGTGGTCAGTAAAAAGGTTGGATTTTACAACAGAAACATGACCTAGATTCTCCATCAGGGTCTTATGAAGCAAGGAGAATATGTGGGGTATCACAAGTCAAAAGGCATCTGGGAGCCCTGGCTGGTGTGGTTAAGTGTTTAGAACGTTAGTTCATGAGCCAAAGGGTCACGGGTGGTTCAACTCCTGGTGAAGGGCACTTACCTGAAATGCAGGTTTGATCCCTGGCCTTGGTTGGGATGTGTGCAGGAGGCAACCAATTGATGTGGCTCTCTCACACTGATGTTTCTCTCTCCCCCTCCTCCCCTCCCTCCCTCCCTCCCTCCCTCCCTCCCTCCCTCCCTCCCTCCCTCCCTCCCTCCCTCCCTCTCTAAAAAATCAATGTAAAAAATATCCTCGGGTGAAGATTGACAAACAAAAAAAGCATGTGGGAAAGAAGGCAGCCAAGATGAGCAATTGCAAATGCCATTTCCAGTGACTGAAGTACACCATCAACCTCAGATTGCAGAATAAAGAATTCAGATTTTATTAGTTGGCCAGTGTGTGATGTGTGGATATATATCAGAGGTCAGGTGGACAGGGACATTTAAATTAAAGGGGGACCTTGAAGGTTCCAGGCTCCAACATCATAAAACATTGTTACTTGTTCATGTCATTCAAGGCACAAAGAGCCTCTCAGGTGAGTATGTCTCAGTCAGAATAGGGATAGTGAAATAACTTTGCGGATCATTTAGACTCAGATGTCCTTCAAAAACCCCTAGACAAGAGGCAGTGTCACAGAAACCCTGGAGGGAGTGTGAATGGCTGCTTCCTCCGCAGACTCTGCCATTCGGGAAACCATAGTCACTTTTTTTTTTCTTTTTCTGAATGTCAAAAGATAACTATTGGTATTCTGCCTTCTTGCAGGAATTCCGCTTTACAAGGCATTTTTTATCAAAAACATATGACTGGTAGTTGATCACTGAAACTGACTCTGCCATTAGGACAGTAAGCTTGGTATTTTTCTTTTTTCCCTCCCTGCTGAAACTGCTCAGGAAAGCAATGGAGAAAATCTGGATGAATCAATAAGTGATTAAGCCCAACTTTACATAGATTCCAAGTGCTTTTAAGAATGCAGGCCCATCTCTTTCTTTGTTAGTTTGAATTATTACCAACAATGAGTGAAATATATGTCAGAGTGTCCAGGGTAGATGGCAGTGTACCCTACAAGATGAACAGAAATGTGCTTTTACCCCAGAAGTAAAAACAACAAAAAAACAAACAAAAGGTCAAGCATGTCTTTTCTTTCTTGTACCCACACATGCTTTCATTTAACAGGAAGAAAATTTGGGAGCTTTAGTTCAGCATTGACAGTTTAAATTTGACTTCAATCAACTGCTGCATATAAATAGGTAATGATATTTGCAAAATCATAGACCCCTTTGGAAATTTGATCTGAAGAGATTAATAAGCCCAAGAATTTGAACCCGAAATGCTCCAGGATCATTATGTGAAGTAGCAATTATCACCATTATTTGCTGGGCGGTGTTCAATATAGATTTAGATTTAGCCTCAGTATTTCTCAATCAGGGACAATTTTGCCACCTGTCCACCTCCCCACTCCCCTCCCCCTTCCCCAAGACATTTTTTGCTTGATGCAAACTGTGTGTGTGTGTGTGTGCGCGCACACACACTATTGGCCAAAGATGCTGCTAAGTATTATACAGTGCACAGAGCAGCTCTCTACCACAAAAATCATACAGTCCAAAAAGTCAAAAGTACTGAGGTGCAAGAAATGTAATAGTGGAACTGTTATGAAAGATCTTGTCTCCTTTATTGCTGTCAGGGCACCAAAATCAGACTCATATATAGCTGGTTGGCTTATTTTACTTTTTTTTCAATGTTTCTACTCTCACAGCTGAATAGGATCTTTTAACTTGAACTTGAGACCGTAGACACAAAGGGATTAATTGAACAAAGCTACACTGACACAAAGGATGAACTATAAACAGGTGTTTAAGTCGTTTACTTAGGCTTATCCAGAGTCATGACTCTTAAACTACTGGTTTTCCTTATTAGAATCTGGTAAAATCTTGGTTCACAGGTCTCTAGTAATGTATAAAGGCTCATTGGAGCCCTGGCTGGTGTGGCCCAGTTGATGGAGTGTCATCCTGTGCACTGAAAGGTCATCAGCTAGATTCTCATTCAGAGCATATACACCCAGGTTGCAGGTTCAATCCCCGGTTGGGGCCCATACAACTAATCAATGTTTCTCTTTCTCTCTCTCTGTTTGTCTCTCTCTAAAATCAATTTTTTTAAAAAGGCTACCTTCACATGTCTCTCAAAAAAAAAAAAAAAAAAAGACTTATTAGATTCACTTTATATTTACACTTAATTTTAAATGTGAAGTTTCTCTACTTTTATTGATGTTCTTTTTTCTTTTTCATCTCCTCGTGATTTTAATTTCTGCATTGCCTCACATGTCAGTGTAGACATATTTCTTAGAGGGCCATGAACCTAAGCCCTCCAGTTGCCTAGGATGGGCTTTCTGATCTTCGTGTTCCATTGCTGTGCTGCTGCTTGTGTCTCTTTCAATAAGGCTGCAGCATTTCATTGACCATTTGCTCCGAACTCTCAGTAGTCTATGGAAGGCTGTGTTTGGCTATATGGATATTAGGTTAATGACCTCACTGATAAATATTGCTAGTGGCCAAATAATTTGCATATTATAATCTCTACTGTTCCAGAAAGGATTTGGTGCCATTTGCAGATACTTTTTCAGGCTTTCTAACGACTTCGGCTACACTGCCTGGTGGCCACGCTGATCACGGATAGATCTGTGGGCCGGTTGTTTTTGATCTTTGGACATTGACAATCCCTCTGTCTCAGGATCAGGAATTATTTGTCTAGTCCTTGAGAAATGAGACAGAAAGAAACTGTCTAGCAAAGTGCCACTAGGAAGCTTATTTCTCTAAAGATACCTTTCTATCATGTTTTCTTGTTTCATATTTGGAAAACTTCCCTTTATCCCAGATGCTAGAAGAAGAGCTATAGTTAACGTGTCAAACCTATGGCTCACCCTCAAACTACTATTATCCCAGGGGGAAAATTATTTTTATTTCTTCTGAATCTTTTTTTTAAATATTTTTTTAATTGATTTTAGAGAGAAGAAGGGAGAAGCAGAGAGAGATAGAAACATCAATGATGAGAGTCATTGATCGGCTGCCTCCTGCACGCCCCTTATTGGGGATCGAGCCGGCAACCCAGGCATGTGCCCTGACCAGGAATTGAACCTGGATCTCCTGGTTCATGGGTCAACGCTCAACCACTAAGCAACACCGGCCGGGCTCTTCTGAATCTTTTAACTCTTCCCCAATCCATTACAAGTGAGTTGACTACAAAAGTATAGAAGTACTAGTTAAGTTTCTGGGTCACAGAGAATCCACGATCAGTTTTTACTGTGTAATAATAATTTGAATGGTTAAAATGGTAGAAAATCACTTACTCTTTTTACTTATTCTGGACTTTAGAGATGGGGCATTTGGCAAGACTCCCGGAACATTCCCCACATCATCCTGAGAAGAACGAGTCTGGGCTGTGGGTCCTTTATTGAATTTAAAGGTCAGTGACATACTGTTCTGTTGCAGTTGAGGACACAGCTCTGAAATCATTCCTGCAAGAACTTTCTCATTTTTAAAACCTCCTTTACGTAAAATCGTCCACTGGCTCGAATCTGAAATTTAATTTATTCAGAGATAAGGCAAAGGAAGATCTTAACTTCTCTGATGTGAGGGATCTGAAGAAATTAGGAGTGCGCAAGATAAATATCAGAGAGTCAGCACTACACACATTTCCTAATGGATACGATCTTTGCTTTTATTTTAATTTTCTCTGCATGGAGTCAGATAGCTTATGTGCCTTCAGTAATAATAATGCAACACTGCTAGCATTCCAGGTCTCATAAAAAAGTCCTAAAGTTAATTTTATGATTTCATTTGGGTCCAAAGGGAAGACAGATTCATATTCACTTATTTATCCATTCAGCCACATTTAGTGAAAGCCTGTGATATAAGTAGGTGCTGCTGTAAGTTCGGGGTATAAAAAAACAAGACAAATTAACATTGGGAAAACGTAACATAGTAAGAGAAAAATTTTCAATGTAATGATAAAAGAGCAAGAGACTACACACAGAAAGAACTGATGGTGAATACTTTTTGGGTGGTTTTGTGAAGCCTTCACAGAGGAGGCCCTTGAGCTGGCTCTTAAGGAAAGAGTAGGACCTCACCAGGCAGACGAGATGGGAAAAGGCATTCAAGGCAGGTCAAGTGCATGTGTGACGAAAAACCTAGAGATGAGAAATGACAAGGTGCCTCTTGAGGAACATGAGTAATTTCAGATGGATTTTACCCAGAGGATCAGCATTGGCTAAGGCTGCAGAAGTAAGCAAGAGCCGGAATTGTGCTCTGCTCAGGAATGTGGACTCTGTCTTGCAGATGACACATTCTTCCTACGTCACACTGAAAGTTTAGGCTTATTTCTTCTCTTTGTCAAAATGCACTTTTCAGACGTATAATGGTTCTCTGGCAAGTGCAGAGATGTATGAGGCGGTGAAGGGCAGAGAAAGAAAGAGAAAAATAATTTCTTTCCTTATAGAAACAAGGAAAAGACAACAGAAGAAAGATGATGGTGGGGCATCATTAATGGTTAAGTGTGAGGCCCATGCTTGCAGAGTGCATCAGTTCCCTTGGACAGCTGTTCCTAATGCTGGTAGTGAGGACACTGAGGTACACCCAAAGACATCGGAACAGGCAAGCCAGTGATTATGGGAGAGGAGGGATAGTTTCACCCCCATCTCAGACTGTATTGTGCTTGTTTGACTGTGAGGCTGAAGAGACCCAGATATCCAGCAATTCCAATCAGGCTCCTGACACCTGAAATTTCCTTGGGTTGTTTCCAGGACAATTCAAAACTGATTTGAAGAGAGATGAAGAATTCCCAGGGCAGTACATAAGGGAGATTATTTTCCACTTATTGAGGCAAAAATAAGTAGCAAAGGGAATGTGTGGTTATGTGAGTGAATACATGTGTTTGTATCTCACACACCCACAGTTGTACATCATCATAACCCAGCTTCATATAACACCCACTCATTCAGAGTGTATATTGACCCATCCCCCAACATGGTAGATTTTCATCAAATTTGCTAAAAAAAAAAAAAAAAAAGGCTGCTGCTGATTGGCAATAGAGAAAAGAAATAGGGCCCAGCCAGAGTGGCTCAGGGGTTGAGCGTTAACCTATGAACCAGGAGGTCACCGTTCTGATGATTTCTGGTCAGGGCACATGCCCAGGTTTAGGCCTGATCCCCAGCAGGGGGTGTGCAGGAGGCAGCCGATCAATGACTCTCTCATCATTGATGTTTGGACCATTACTATTTTGAACCCAAAATAATCTGCCTTCAGTTTCATTGTGTTCAAACAAGGCCAGGTTGTTTACTTGTAGTCTCTGTCTCCCTTTTCCAAGGCTCTCAATCTTGTTTATGCCTAATGGTTTCTGAGCTGTTACCTCCAAACCCTCTCGCTTCGAATTCCTATCCTTCCTGCAGCTCAACTCAAGGGCTTCTTGCCTCCTGAATCCCATCTGCAGCCTTAAGTCCACTGTGGTGGTCGAGGCAGTGGCAGCAGAGGTGGTGGTGGAAGAGGGATAGTCTTGCACCCGTTTGCATCTTTTTGGACCATCTATTCCTTTTTTTTGGTTTCTCTAAATATCTTTCAATTACAAAAAAAATTCCCTAGCTTATCTTTGGCTCCTTCCATTTCTCAAATAATGTTATGCATTATCCTGACTAGCAAAATCAGAGGCCATGAGGACCAGTGGGCATGGACTATTTCCCCCAGAGGAGGTGTGTTGGAGAGAAGAGCCTGTGAGGGAGAAAAGCCAGAGAACGCTCCCAAACAGTGCCTTGCCTGGGGTGGAGGCAGGCAGGTTCTGCTCCAGTGCAGCAATGAAGGGGCTGCATTGTCTCTGTAAAATTGAAAAACAATAATAAAATGGACTAAAAGTTGGTTTTATTGTCACACATCAGCAGTTGTAAACAATGTCAGTGATAAAAGACCCCCACCGTTTGTACAGCGCTGCTCACGAATTCTTGTTCCTGCCCCACGCTGACACTGCTTGTCCTGCTTATATTAAGTGACCTCTAGTCTTAGATCATGGGTTTTTCTTCTGGCATTTGATTCTGAGCCAATTTTGTCTGCCTGGTTCCCTCTCTGAAAGAGGAAGCTGCGTAGTGGGAGGGACACGTTTCAGGTAACATGACGTTTCTACCCATAAAGACACTAACAATAACAGTACCTTCACTGGTTTGAGACGAGAAAGGAAAGGAAGTAGAAATAGTCAGCCTCGTTATCATTTGCGCTGTCTAGGATCAATGACACTTTGCAATTGCATTCAGTAGTTAACTCACTTTTACAAATGGGTTCTCTCTGTTGGCAGCTGCTGAGTTCAATGGCAATAATTGTATGCCTTAACTACAATTATACTCCCTTCTCAGAAAATAATGACTTCTTACAAGCTCTTTAGGCCATTTTGCCCTTAGAGTGTTCTTTGCAAAAAGAACATCCCCAATAGTCAATTTTTATGTAGCCAGACACCAATCTAACTTTCATTGCTTAAGTGATTATGTATATGGAGAAGATAGCCAGAGCATTTAATTCTTGTTTTTGTTCAAGTTCCAGCCAGATTAACCTGAAAGATAAATATTGACTAAAGCAAGGACTTATGGCCTTGATGTTTTGATTTATAGAACTGGTGTCTCCTTGAAATCTACCTCACTAGCCTCTGCGAAGGCTTGTTCTGAGCTCCCTCTGTTCCTATCTGTAATCCACTGGCATTAATGCTGTACCTGCATTCAGCATGTATCCGCGGCTGGGCCGAAAGAGTCCAGCATCGGGAGGCCACTCAGAGACCACGTGTTCCAGTCCTTACCTAGGTGCCTGAACACCTTTTAACAAAATCTTGGTCAACTGTCTTTTCAGTCCTGCTTGAATACTTCAAGTGATGGAGATAGCATCAGTTTCAGGTACATCTTATTTCACTTTTAAAAAAAATTTATTACTATTATTTTTAAATCCTCACCAGAGGATATGCTTTTATTGATTTTAGAGAAAGAAGGAGGGGAGAGAGAGAAAGAAACATAAAAGTGGGAGAGAAATGTCGATCAGTTGCCTCCCAGGGATCAAACCCCAAACCCAGGTATGTGCCCTGACCGGGAATTGGACCCACAACCTTTTGGTGTACAGGATGACACTCCAACCAACTGAGCAACACCGGCCAGGGCTTATTTCACATTTTATGGTAGAAATAGTCTAGGCATTCTTTTTTTATTTTGAATTGGAATCTATTCCTTGTCTGTCTTCTTGGGTGACTAAAGAAAGGGAAAATGAATACTTTCCTGTGTGGGGAAAGTAGAAACTTGTTTATCGGAATCTCTGCTGTTTCATTATAGTCCTTATGCTAGGATAGCAGGTAAAGACGACAATGACTCTGGAAAGAGTGGGAAAATTCAAATCTGGGCTTCAGAGAGGTTATCAGATACAGGGTGTTCAATGGGAGTAAGGTACTTGGAGGAAATCATACTGTACCTTGGCTTTCCTGCCCCACCCTCAGATTAAATGTGGAAATATATAGCAAAATCACAAAATGGTATCTGGCTGGGACAGGTAGTGGTCATTGTTGTTATTTGTGTGTATGTATGTGCGTAGGGGGACTGCAAGAAGGAAGGGGGAAACCCCAGCCAGTTTATTTTTGTGATTGAGGAAGAGAAAACTCTGCTGCCACTGCCTGCCCGTCCCCCACCCTCCTACCTACATGGGGCAGTTAGAGTCATCTTTTGTCTTTCATTTCAGATGCTCGGCTGCCTCTCTGAGCCAGTGGCTTTGGCAACATCTACACCAGGCTGTTCTTTTTTTTCTTTCTTCTTCTTTTTTTTTTAATTTATCTTTATTGTTGAAAGTATTACAGGTGTCCCATTTTCCCCCCCAAAGGACCCCCTCCACTTTGCTCCCCCCCCAGGCCTTCACCCCGTTATTGACTGTGTCCATGGGTTATGCATATATGCATATAACTTTGGTTAATCTCTTCCCACCCTCCACTCCCTCTTCCCTCTTTCCTCTGAAATATGATTGTCTGTTGCCTGCATCAATGTCTCTGGATCTATTTAGTTCAGCAGATTCTTTTGTTCGTTAGCTTCTTGTTAAAGAAGACCCATCAACTTTTCCTGTAGTGCTGGTCTGGGGGTGATGAACTCCTTTAGTTTTTCTTATCTGCGAAGCTCTTTATCTGACCTTCCATTCTAAATGATAGTCTTGCTGGGTAGAGCAATCTTGGTTGTAGTTCCATGTTTTTCACCACTTTGAATATTTCTTGCCACTCCCTTCTGGCCTGCACGGTTTCGGTTGAGAAATCAGCTGACAGTCCTATGGGTGCTCCCTTGTAGGTAACTAATTGCTTTTCTCTTGCTGCTTTTAAGATTCTCTCTTTGCCTTTAACTGTTGGCATTTTAATGATGATGTGTCTTGCTGTGGGCCTCTTTGGGTTCCTCTTGTTTGGGACCCTCTGTGCTTCCTGGACTTATAAGTCTATTTCTTTCTCCAGGTAGGGGAAGTTTTCTATAATTATTTTTTCAAATAGGTTTTCAATTTCTTGGTCTCGTTCTTCCCATTCTGGCACTCCAATAATACAAATGTTGGGCCTCTTGAAGTTTTCCCAGAGGCTCTTTACACTGTCTTCATATTTCTGGATTCTTTTTTCTTTTGCTCTTCTGGTTGGGTGTTTTTTGTTTCCTCATGTTCCAAATTGCTGATTTGATTCTCAGTGTCCTCTACTCTACTGTTGACTCCCTGTAAGTTATTCTTCATTTCAGTTTGCGTACCCTTCATTTCAAATTGGTACTTTATTATGTCATTGATTTTCTCAGTTATTTCCCTAATAGTCTGCTTAAACATCCTTATAAACAAAATTCTGAACTCTGTATCTGTTAGCTTGCTTGGATCTATTTCATTTAGTTCCTCTTTTGGAGATTTCTTTTGTTCTTTCCTTTGTGATATATTTCTTTGCCTCCACATTTTGGCTGCTTCCTGGTGTTTGTTTCTATGTATTAGGTAGAGCTGCTATGTCTCCAGGAATTTGTAGAGTGGCTTTGTGTAGTAGGTGTCCTGTAGGGTCCAGTGGCTCAGCCTCCCCAGTCACCTGAGCTGGGCCTTCTAGGTGCTCCCCTGTGTGGGCTGTATGCACTGTCCTGTTGTAGTTGAGCCTTGGTTGCTGTTGGCGTCACTGGGAGGAATTGACCCCCAGGCCAATCAGCTGTGAGGACCAGCTGCAACTACAGCCAGAGAGCTGCTGTGCTGGAGACACCCCTATGGAGCAGGATTTACTTCAGTGGAGCTTTGGTGTTCACCAAGTGCGCCCCTTGAGTGTGTCACTCGTGGATGTGGTAGGGTTGTAATCCAGCGTGGTAGAGTCTGACCTCCAGGTGCACTGTCTCTGGGGCCTCCCAGGAGGTGCAGAGTCAGCCTCTGCCAGTGCCGTGCCCAGGGCCACCCAGCATGAGCTACATAGCAAACCGTAGTTGGCTGCTACTTGTGCTGGACTTGGAGGTGCCCAGGAGAGGCCAAGCTATGAGCCAATGCAGCTGCCGCTAGTGCCAGGCCTGGGGCCCCTTATCAAGCTGTATGGGGCCCGCTGCTGCTTGTTTGAGGGATCTTAGGAAAGTCCTAAGCATGGGGCTCGAGAGACCACTTGCACAGAAAAGCCCCTGGAAACGGCCTGGATGAGCTGCAGGTGGGGAGGGGCGCGGCCTCCGGGAATCAGGGGGCGGGGCTAAAGGTGTGAGCCAGGTGCTGGCAATTCAAACATGGCGCCTGCCTGCCGGCTGTGCGGGGAGGACTCACCCAAGGAGCCATGGCCTCCGCCAGCGCTTCTGCCCGGGAGGAAGCCGCCCCTCCGCCCCTCGCCCGGATCTCAGGCAGGTTAGTTCCTCCCCGAGTGTCCCAGGTCCTTTCCGGCTGCTCCCGGCGCTGGGCTCAGAGGGAGCGTCCGAGTGAGTCCGTGCCGGGCCCTTTAGAGGAGCTGCTGGGGCTCCCGCAGCCTCCGCGACCCTCAGAGACAGTCCCCGCTGGTTTCACAGCCTGAAGCTGTGGGGACATCTCTTCCCGGCCCTGGAGCCCTGGGCTGGGGGCCCGATGTGGGGCTGGGACCCCCTCGCTCCTCTGGAAACCCTACCGCCGAGATGCCCTTCTAGGTTTAAACCTTGGCACCGGGTGTGGGCCTGCGGCCGTGTCTCTGCGATTCAGCCTCAATCTGCCCGCATCTCCTCCCCTCCTACGGGTCTCAGTGCCTCTTCAGTTTCCTCCTTATAGGGCTTTTGTTCAGCCAGATTTCAGGAGGCTCTGAGTGATGGTGGTTCTGTGTTTTAGTTGTAATTTTGATGTGGTTTCAGGAGGAGGCAGAAGGCTCTGAGTGATGGTTGTTCTGTATTTTAATTGTAATTTTGATGTGGTTGCGGGAGGTGGCAGGGACAGCTGTTACTTATGCCACCGTCTTAATATCGCGACTGTTCTTTCTGAGAAGTATAAGCCACTAGAAGCAGCGGCCGATTGCTCATCCTTTGCTGAAATTCCCCATCTCTACCCCATGGCTCCTCCCTCCCTCTGAGAGAGGCTTGGAGAAAGCTCTTTAGGTTTAAGGAAAAAAAAGTGGCCAACATGGATATTTTACGGGGGATCATGAGTGGCACATAGGCCAGGGAAGCAGGCAAGACAGGTGCCACAGTTTGAGGGTTACTGCAATCACTGCTGTTAAAAATCCTGAGACTTTTAGGGAAATAAATCTGAATCATGTCCAACATGTCAAGGCCTTGAACAAATGCTTTCCTCTCTCCAGGTCTCTGTCTCCTTGACTGTAAAATGAGTAGGTGGGGATGAGACAGAAACCAAGATTCTTTTCAGCTCTCACAGTCTAAGAATCTAAGCTTGGCGTTGAATTTAGAGTTCAAAACCAAGTTTAAGCTGGGGGAGGGGGGGCGAGAAAAACTGTGTTGTGATTAAAACCCTTTGTAAAATCCTTTTGAAAATAGTCACCCTGAACTTGAAAGTGATTTACTTTCTCAAACACTAGCAAAGCTTTCAAACCAAAGGACTTCCCTCCAGTATATAAGGTGGAGGAAACTGTGTGACAGACTAAAGCGAATGCTTTATGTTTAGGTGGGTTTGAACACATCTAAGGTATCTGTTACTTTGATAGAAAAGTGTTTCAGGGGGAGTTACAGAGATGAAAGCACAATTTTGTATAGCATAAGCTCATGGGGTGGGTTTCACTAACTTGGATATTGTTTCAGAAGGAGTACCGCTCAAAGGAACCATGTTCACTTAAAACAAAACCCACGGAAGCTATACAACTGAGCTCTGAGGATATTAAAATATTATTAGCAACCAGGGGGGAGAAATCAAAGAATCATTGATCCTCTCTTTGGATGGATTTAATTTGATTATGAAATCCTTTTTATTGCTCTCTAACTCCCTGACCCTCAACAATCCTGTGATTTTTCTGTTCACTAACATTATTAAGCAGTAGAAAATTTGGGGGTATTCAGCTATTTCAGTCCATGGGGCCCTGCCCTATATATCACACAGAGATCACCAACTGAAAATAATTTTTTTAAAAAGAAAATACACATTGGCACATTATATGTATTCAGCAAAATTAAGGTGCTGCTAACAAAAGAAGAGGTAATTGATGTTAGATAGAAAAAAAATAACTCCAAACAAAAGATGTCCACTATAAGGGAGTTGAAATTGAGTATAGCAGTTGAGGAACTATTGAGGGTTCCAACCAAGGCAAGGCAGTAGAGACGGAGGTGAAGAAACTGATTTGAAAGATATTTAGGAAATAAGTTCACTGGACCTAGTAATGTAGAGAGAGCAGAGAGGGAGAGGTGAGAGAGGAGGAAGGGTGTTTCTTAAGATTTTGGCTTGAAAGACTGGTGAATGTTAGTGCCACTCGCAAAGGCAGAGAAAACAGAGGAGAGAGCTTGCTTTGGGGAAAAGGTGCCGAATCTGTTTTGACATTTTGCATTTGAGATGAATATGGGCAACGTTGAGGTGAAATGCCTGGTAGGCAGATAAATATCTACTTATATGGATCTACAGCACGTGAGTGACTGTGAAAGTTATAGGAGTGGATGGGATTTCCAAGGGACACTGCAGACTGGGAAAACAGTCAGGGTAGTACCCCCACCATTATCTCATTAAGGAGATAAAATAGGGCAGATCACAGTATTAAGAGGAAAACCTAGAGAAGGGGGTTTCTTGGAATTTAAGGGAAAAAAGCTTTCTAGAGGAATGGAAGTGTAAATATCTCAGAAGGAACAACAGTGAAAATACCCCAGATTGCTCAAGCAAATTAAAGAGCAATAAAGTAACTGTTGGAAGGGCTCAGCCACGTACTTTACACCTATTTCCACGTATCTTCATTGGGTCCTAGGTAATTGCTATTGGTCCATTTTTTTTTTTTTTTTTATTGCAGCTTATCTATTAACAAAACTGGTCACTAGGGTAGAATGGGATCTGTAGTTTCTCTTTCCTCTCCCACCGAGAATAGTGAAGCAGAAACCTGGGTTGAGTGTTTCGGCCCTGAAGACAAAATTATCCTCAGATTGACTGGTCCTGAGGGCATAGGAAGTTTGTAGGTGCATTTGGCTGTCACATCAAAGCCATATTTCTTTAGTATTAGCTTCATCCCTTTTTCTTTTATCTCTTTTCTTGTGGAACTCAAGCAGGGATGAGGAGTGCTATTTACTGTGCCTCATCAAACCCTGCAACAATAAACAGTAAACTTGGCAAATATGCTTTCTGTGTTCTTTGTGGGAGCGGTTTTGGCCAGATTTCAGAGTGCTGCAGAGTGATAGAGGAGATGTGATGCCACAGGACAGCTTTTATTTTTAACATCACAGGCCAAATGCTTGATTGCATGTTGGTAAAGGAACCAGGGTGGAGATTTAGGAGGCAAGAGGAGGAGATAGGGATCAATCAAAGTCTCTGAGCCTTTGGGGTTGAAATTTAGAACAGAGTTTGGGAATGGGTCTTGGTTAGAGAGAGGGGTAATTCTTCCTTTGAGATAACAAGGGCCAAGAAAAGGACAGTCTTGGCTGAGCTTAGTGGTCTGTGGTCTCTTGGGGAATTGATGGAGGTAAGAAAGTGAGTAACTGAAGAGTTGAGGGAGTTCACACATACTCACAAATCTCCATAGTAAAATTGCAGAATGCAGAACTGCAGCAGTGAAAAAGACTGGCCGTTGTCATAGACTGGGTTGTTGGTTCCAATTCTCCATTTCCCTGTGAAGTACACCCGTGTCCTTTGCTACGTAATATTGCCGTGCCTTTCCATTGTGGGTGGAGTTGTACATTCCACTGATATTAGACTTGGCCATGTAACTTGCTTTTGACAATGGGATGTTGGTAGATGTGATGTGAGTGCAGGCCTTGTATGTACTTGTATAGTTTGGCTTGCTCACCATGAGGTGATCATGCCTGGCTAGCGACTGTTTCTTCAACCTGGGCCCCAGAATGAACATACACCAAGCAGAGTGATCTCAACCCAAAGATGTGGGTTCTAGTGAGCGCCCCTTTAAGGAGATGAACCCGGGCAGATCAAGAGTGCTAGCATGTTCTCAGGCACTACTCACAATAATTCCAATTATTCTTCTGCAAAGGTCCTGTTTATGTTTGAAGGCCTATTCCTACAAGACATCTCCTTTTCAGGTTAGATATAATCAATTACTATTGGATCGGCTTTTCCACACTCTTCCATAAGTCTTTTTATCCTTTAGGGGCTAAACAGTAAATGACTACATTTGCCAGGCTTCAGTGAAGCTAGGATTTTGGTTGCAAGATAGATTGTTTAAATGAGGTGTACTAGAATGACATTTGGAAGGCAGAAGAGGGATGGAGGCCATTTTCAGAGGGCGAACAAATTCAAGGGGGTTGGAGGCTATTGCATTGACCAGACTCAGCATTCCTCCGCCTAGTTACCAGCCCCATGAATATTAAGCAGTGGTGGCAATGACAGTAATAACTTCCTGATCTCTGGATTGTGTTGCGGTGGAAGGTCTTCAACTTGGCTAATTGGTGCCTTCTTGACTTGACGCCCATGCTCTGGCCTTTCAGTATCTCCACGTGCACTGAATTCCCTGCATTAATTCCTTTTCTGCTTGAAATGTCTAGTGGGATTTCCATTGCTGACAGTGAACCCTGACTGAATCGCAAGCTGCCGCTTTCTCCTTCCAATACTCTTGGAGTGTGTAGTCTTCAGTGCTAATAAAATTGTGGTCTCTGTTTGCTCACCTGTTTGTGACCAATTTGCATCAGAGTGTCAGTCAATCTAGTCATTAAGCACACTTTTTATCTGATCTATTTAGGACACTTTCTCATAGAAGGGAGCAGCATGTTAATTTATATTCTGGAACCAGCTTCTTGATGTTGTTGAGATGGGTGCTTTGCGTACCACTGGTTTCCTCAAAGCCCACAGGCTGCCTGCTGTATTTTCTTCCTCTAGGCATTAAAACTGCTTTTTGTTTTGTTTTTATTGCAGTTTTACCCCAGGAGGCATCATGTGTCTCCTGGGGTTGCCTTTTTCATCTGTAATGGAAAATTTCTTCAGAAATTCAGTGATTTTCCTGTCATTTTTGTTTCTTCTTTTGCAGTATCCTTTTAAAAGTAATTACTTATTTTATTAACAAAGCAATGCATGCCCATGAGGAAATAAGTTTCAGCACTTTCATTAAAGTTTAAGCACAGGGTAATATATGAAAAACAAAAATTCCTTTATCTCTCAAACCTCTTAGCCAACTTCTTTGAGGTAACCAATGACAGTATATTTATTTAAAAAGTTATTTATTTTCGAGTGGCAATAGCCATAGTAAAATCTCACAACTATAGTTGTGCCATTACGTTCTCACCCCAGGTGGACAACGTGAATGTTTGTATTGTATAACATTGAGGCTCCGTCATAATGATCTTTTCAAGCTCATTTAAAAACCATGCTGGGCTGGCGTGGTTCAGCGGTTGAGCATCAACCTAGGATCCAGGAGATCGAGGCTTGATTCCTAGTCAGGGCACATGCCAGGTTTTCTGGCTCGACCCCCAGTGGGGGGGGGGGGCAGGAGGCAGCCGATCAATGACTCTCTCATCGTTGATGTTTTCTCTCTCTCTCCCTCTCCCTCTCCCTTCCTCTCTCTGAAATCAATAAAGACATATTTAAAACAAAACAAAAAAAACCCAAAGCACCAAGCAGATTTGGCCTTCATGCTATTGCCACAGGCTGATAATTTAATTTTAACATCAGTTTTTGATCAGATTGTAGGATATCTATATTAACAAGACGAATGTAATTTTTTTTGTGGTAAAATGTTAAAACTGTTCACATTATTGTAAAGTATTGGTATTGAGGACGTGTATTCAAATTTCTGTTTAAAATTTTGTCATGGCTGGACTTGAAATATTCATTGCTTTAGCAGATTTTTGTCTCTTTTAAAAGGTGATAAAGTTCATTTCAAGCAAAAAAGAAAAAAGATAAAACAAGCTCTGATGATTTCCCTTAATAATTTTTAAAAAATTGTGTGTGTGTGTGCCCTGGTCGGTGCCTCAATGGTGAGAGCGATGGCCTGTGCACTGAAGGGTCACACGTTCAGTTCCTGGTGAAGGGCACGTATCTGGGCTGCAGGTTTATCCCTGCCATGGTTGGGGCTTGCAGGTGGCAACCAATCAATGTCCCTCTCTCTCCCTCTCCTCCCCCCTCCTCCCTCCCTTCCACTTTCTGTAAAAAGCAATGGAGAAAATATCCTCAGGTGAAGATTAACAATAAATAAATAAATAAAAATTGTGTGTGCGTGTGTGTTTCTAAATACACTATTTCTGCTTTCTGTAGGTGTTCTCAATTGAAAAGAAGCATTTTTATCTTCAGATATATTTTTTTAAGTCGATGGTGTTGCTTGGGCGACTCCAGGGGAACACCAGATGCTAATGTGTAGTCATAACCATAGGAACTACCCAAGAGAAAATGCACACTCCTGCTTTCACAGGCTTGGAATAAAAGGAATGTGTTTTCTCAGAGTTTACCACTTTTTAGCAGAGAACATCATAAAACAACAGAATATAAAGTGTTGCCAATCATTTGAATAAAAACAAACCTAAAGAAATCAGGGGGAAATATGTACCTTCTACACCTGTGTAAAATACAATGTGGGTCCCCTACCCTTTGAGAGCTCCTTAAGGATTCCTACCTTCATGATTCATACCATCTTAAACAACAATGTGCTAGTTAAGTTGATTTAACTGATAACCCTTGTTCATGCAAAGGCATAACCCTGTAGGATTCTTTCTTGACCCTCTGACATGCCTCACTAAAAGAGGCACCATGATTTTAATGGAAATACCATTTTATGTGAGAAAAGCTGGATTTTAAGTATAACTTATCCTTTATAGTAAGTATATCATCTTAAGCAAGTTATTTCACTTGTAAGTGCTTCACTTCTCTTCACTGTCAAATGGTTGGGTTGGAATGCCCTCCACGTTTACTGTAAAAAATGAGCTCGATTATGGTGGAAAGCAAAGAATAGGGCGCCTATTCTACAGTAGATGCTTAATATGTGTTAATGCCCCTCCTATGTTTTTGGACTTGGAACATCTTAGAAATGAGCTCAGACACCAAAGAGCGAAGTCCTAGTCCATTAATAGATGTCTACTGGACATTGAAGACAAATACCTCCAATGCAGAGAAGTTGAGGGCTACAAAAACTATGGTTATATTGTAACAGTTAATGTTGGTGATGAACATGTTCTTTCAGTTTTCTCAGTGTATCTCTATGACTATATGTAATATCTCATTTGAAAATAACACTGAAGGCCTAAATTTGAGGTCTGTTATGAGGGAAAATCCTGGCCTAAGTGATCTTCTCACTTGCCCCATGATAGGCCCTGATCACAAGGATCCTTTGTTAGTTTTCAGAGGTTGACTTAAAAAAACCCAAACAGCTTTATTGAAGTATAATTTATATCATAAAGTTCACCTAGTTTAGGTGTACAATGCAGTGATTTTTGGTAAATTTACAGACCGTCATTACAGTCCAGTGTTGGAACGCTCCCATTACTCCCAAACATCCCTGTACCTGTTTGCATTCAGCCCTTGCTTCCACTCCCAACCCCAGGACAAAACTAGTTACTTTATGTCTTTTTGATTTGCCTCTTTCAGAGGGTAGTTTTTCTGGAGAGTTGAGTCACTCCGATTCACATAATGGTTGGGAGAATGCATGAGATCAGATTTCTTAGTATACTGACACAGTGGTTGCTACTGGTCCGCGGTGGTGGCGACCAGCTTCTCGGCAGCTCCTCTGAGAACTCCCAGTTCTCTTGGAGAGAAACTGGACCAGAAGGCAAACAGCTGGGGAACTGTGTCAGTCAGGGTCCAGTACGAGACAGAAGCCACTCCAGTTAATATTAACAGAGAGAATTGAATGTAAACAATTATTAGAGGGTATTAAAGAACTGAAAGGCAAACAGAGCACTAAGATACACAGAAACAAGCAACAGAGGGAATTGGCTACCTGCTTTTGTTTTGGGAAATAAAGGAAAACAGTGGCTTTATTTAAATCTACAAGTTTGGAGAATGGTCTCTCTGGGGCTCCAACACAAGCCTCTGAGGAGAAAGAAGGTGACAGACAGCTGATCCTTGTGTCTCTGAGAGAATTTGATAGGACTGGTCTGCAACTGTTCATAAAACCTGCCAACTGGATTTATCTGCATTCAACTTCTGCTGTTGGAACAGCTGCTGCTTCTGAGGTTCCAAAGTGTTGTTAGGATGACACTGACAGTAACAGAAAACCGAAAGGGATCAGGAACACACAGGTTTCTTCTTTCGCCTCCTAAGGGTCAGTCTCCCTCTGGTGCCCCCTGTTGGCAGGTTTCGCAGGGAGGAGAGCCCAAAGCAGAAAGGTGGTTCACAGAGTCCCAGCCTCAGCAGCACACAGCTGAGTCAAAAGGATGCATCTGAAACTGAGATGAACAATTTAGTTAGTGACCCAAGGTTCTCAAATCCAGATCTGTCTGATTTTAAAGCCTGTGTTCTAAGTCACTACTCCATACGACTAATTTTATGTTTATATTCCACCTCTCATTTACCAAGTCCCAAGCACCTGTGTACTTTAGTCATTGGATGGTTCAGTTTTCTATAAATTCAGGCATTACAAATCAGAAAATACAGTTTTCACCCTTTGGAGATACATCTTTTGTTTCGTAGATTTCTTCCTTAGACTTTTATCCAAAAATGCCAACTTGAAATCACATTTCTTTTTTTAAAATTTATCTTTATTGTTGAAAATATTACAGATGTCCTCCGTTTTCCCCCCATTGAGCTTAATCTGAGTTCAAATTCTTCTTGACATTCCAAGTTTCTGCAGACTTTTCCTCAAGCTATCCTTGACAATCAAAAGGAACAGTACACATTTGGTACCTCCTTGTTAACACCTACCAATTTGAAGGCCCTGAATGGGTGAGTTTGGATGACATATCCTTGTGTATGGTGCAGGAGAGATTGTTCCTCTCCAACATTGTGTATTTTGTAAGGGATGGTAACACGCAGATCATCTGTCTCTAGGCTGTTTGGGAATTATGTTTTCTTCTAATCTCTGAATAAGCTGAACTAAGTTTTCCCCTGCATTGGTTTTTCCTTGTACTCTACATGTTTTCTTTATACAAACCCCTTTATAATGAATCTTCCTATTGGGATGGAAGGTTTGAAGACCCAGAGTGTCGTCACAAGAGTTTTAATCATCCTAATGCCCAACAGAATGACTAGTAAATATTTGTTGAATAAACATATACTTGAATAAATTACTTTCCTTTCTGTTAACTTGAAAAAGTTTCATTTTCCCCTAGAAATAACTTCTTTCTGTTGCCTTGCTGGGAATATTAAAATTCAAAAATCGAAGCCCCAAAAGTGAGTGTGAGTGTGTGTGTTGTAGTGAATGTGGCAAGTAGTCTAGGCTTCCTGTACTTTGTACAGTCCATTTTGCAACCTTGTTATTGGATTGAAAAGGTAATGACCAACATTTTGTCTCAAAATGATCGGGAGGTACAACTCAACAACAAAAATGCAAACAGCCCAATTAAGAAAACTGGCAAAGAACTTGAACAGACATTTCTCCAAAGATATAATAATGGCAAATAACCTCATGAGAAAATGCTTAACATTATTAGTCACTAAGGAAATGCAAATCAAAACCACAATGAGATACACTTTACCCCTATTAGGATAGCTACAATTAAAATAAAGCCAATGGAAAATAACAAGTGTTGTTGAGGATGCTGAAAAATTGAAACCCTTGTGCATTATAGTAGAAATATAAAATGGTGTAGCAGCAATGAAAAACAGTTTGGCAATTCCTCAGAAAATTGAACAATGACTTACCATATGACTCAGCAATTCTACTTTTAGGTATATATATATATATATGCAAGAGAATTAAAAACAGGTGTCAAACAAAACTACATGAATGTTCAGAGTAGCATTAGACATAGTATCCAAAGGTGGTAATGACACGCATGTCTAGCAACTGATAAATGGATAAACAATGTGGTATATCCACACAATGCAATGTTATTCAGCCACAAAAGGTACCGGTAAACATTGTGCTAAATGAAAGAAGCCAGACACAGAAGCCATATCTTATATGCTTCCATTTATATGAAATGTCCAGAATAGGCAAAAATAGAGAGGCAGAAAGCAGATTCATGGTTGCTAGGGCCTGGGAGAGGTGAGAGGACTATGGGGAGTGACTGATTAATGGGTACAGGTTTTATCTCATGGGGGTAATGAAAGTGTTTTGGAATTACATAGTGGTGATGGTTGGACTACATTATGAATGCACTAAATTATACACTTAAGAATGGTTAAAATGATGATATTATGTTATGTGAATTTTACCTCAATAGAAAAGCAAATGAATGGCAGGGAACACGTTCAGATAAAAGATATTTAGGCCAAAGAAGAGGAGGTAACATGAGGAATGAAAGAGTAAGCCAAGGACCTAATAATACATCCATTGATTGTAGAACAAGAAGAGAGACTAAATTTCTTTAGCTGTTGTTCTTTCCAAAAGTCTTCAAATAAGAAGACTTTTATTAAAAATGAAAATCCACAAGGAGAAAGAAAGGAAGATTTACTGTATATTAGAAAACATCAAATACAGAAGGCCATTAAAGGGAACCTGCTTTTTCTGACAATGATTAAACAAGCCATTCTATCCTGTGCTATGATCGGTGTCACCAGCGAGCCTTCCTTTGTTAAGTGCTTTTCCCCTCTTAATAATTTCATGATCTCATTCACACAGATCCACAAGTGAGAATTAAAGTGACACTGATTTAAGTG
The DNA here is from genome assembly GCF_964146895.1 of Miniopterus schreibersii. NCBI lineage: Eukaryota > Metazoa > Chordata > Mammalia > Chiroptera > Miniopteridae > Miniopterus > Miniopterus schreibersii. The sequence goes on along the minus strand of NC_138111.1, from coordinate 60,338,866 downwards.
CGCCAGTTGAAGACACAGCGCATATTCCAATCTAATTTACCTCTCCAGGGGAGACCAAGGTGTAATCAGAGAAGGGCATGATTAAAGCAAGACTAAACATTTCAACTTTCTGAGTTTACTTTCAAATTGTATTGCTGTTTAGTTCTGAGTGATTATGGGACACCAAAGGCTAAGTGGAAATTCCTGTTCCCCACCTGATGTTTTCAGTGTGTCTATGGTTAAGGAATCTAAAGAGAGGCAGGGTTTGTGTCTCCTGTATGTTCTCTCCAGGACTGGGTGGCCATTTGCACAAAGCAGCAAGAGCTAAGTGATCCTCTGAAATGGGGTGATTTTGAAGAGAAAGGGTGTGGGCATAATGGTCATGGGCCTGGTTTCATTAATGCCTGGAGGAGTGGAACTGGGGCTGATTGTTCAGCTGGTTTGCCCCAGGACAGTCCCACATGTTGTTAAAATACTGATGGCAATTATCTGATGACCTGAGCCTCTTCCCTGTCCTGTGACTTCACAAAATCAAGAAACTAAAGAGTTAATACATGGCACATCAGGGAGGCTCCAGGTCCCTGAGCTTGTGCCCTGGTCTGTGTATTTCTGATGGCCTGTGGCCTGTGCAATGCCATTTGCTAAGTATATTGAATATCACCCTTGGACGAGGCCCCCCGGGGTTGAATGTTTAAGACCCTCGTCTCCCATCCTAACCCTCTGAGTTTATGTATTCTCGAATTAGAAAGTCCATCCACTGTTCCTATTATTCCACCCAGCCACCCTTCTGTTGAGCACAGCAAGTTTTGACCTTTAATCTGAGCAGGGCGTTTGTAAGTCTCTAATGGTTTTACAGTCTTTATAGCAAGAAAAAAGAAAAAGAAGAAATCTGATTGGTTACTGTAATCCACCTAGGGTTTCTGTTTTCCCTGGTAACTAGGGTGATGAGGAGAAGGGGTTTGAAGAATGTCACTTTCAAATCTTTACTCTCTGTACCCAAACCTTTGGACTGTAGGCAGTGGTTATGGTCAAGCTGAGTCATGTGGAGGCGGTGCAGGGGTGGGCAAGGACTGCTGGGGGCAGGGATGGCTGGGGTCCGCTTCCACCAAATTGACAGATCCCCAGATTTATGGGAACAAAAACATGGCAATGGCAACTTCCGGAGCTCAAGTAGTCCTTGCTCAGTATTAAAAAAAATGGAACAAAGGAAAAAAAATCTCTTTCTCTTCTTCCATCTTTTGTTAGCTGAGAGGTATGTCAATTGGTTAATTATTTTACATCAGCTGCGTTCTGCACGCCCCCTACTGGGGATCGAGCCCACAACCCGGGCATGTGCCCTGACTGGAATCGAACTGTGGTCTCCTGGATCCTAGGTCGATGCTCAACCGCTGAGTCACCCTGGCAGGGCAGGGAAAAGTCTTAAGGCCAAATAATTTCTCTTTTCTGTCCATACACCCTAGAGAAGATTTTAACTGATACTCAAATTATGGTGAATACTGCCTAGTATCTATTATCCCTCTTTTTCTTAAAAGAAACTGGAACACAGCTTGTAGCTGTGTAGACTAAATTTAGTCTTGCAGACTAAATCCCCCAGCTTCCCTTTGACATTAACTGTGATTAAGCTTTGACTAATGAGTGTAATGAGAAGTATTATGTGGATATCAATAAAAGGGATGTGCCTTTCTTGTCTCTTCCCTTCCTTCTATCCTCGGCCTCTCCTTGGAATGAAGATGTGGTGACAGGAGCTCTGACAGTCTTCTTGGACCTTGAGGATAGGGCCAGATATAAGGGATACAGAGGAGAGTGTTGGAGTGGTCCCTGACCACTTCATGGAAACACGATACCATCCCCAGAATTGACTACCTCCTGCCATTTTAAAAAATGTGCTTGAAAAATAAAATTCTATCCTGTTTAAGCCTCCCATATTTTGAATTTCTCTATTACTCAAAGATAAACTAATTCTAAGTCAGTGTCCAATATTACTTCTACCTTGAGGATCTAGGCTTTTATTATGTCCTTCTGTTGCTCTATAGCATTGCATCATTGTTTATTTATTTTATTTAATAAGTGCTCATTGTATTAGGCACTTCAGTGGTTAGAAAAAAATCATAATCTCTACCATTTGGAGCTTACTCTCTAGTGAAAGAGAAAGATAATAAAATGTGAGGAATATTTTGTTTTCTACTTTTATACCTTTCTCTCTCTCCTAACTACATTGAATTATTCTTTAATTTGTCTCTTAAAGTCAGAGGAAAAGGCCATCTCTTGAGATATAAGCACATTGGCATATGTGACTTTCAAAATAAGAACTCTTGCCCTGCTGGTGTGGCTCAGCAGTCAGGGCACATGCCCGGGTTTCAGGCTCGATCCCCAGTGGGGGGGTGGGCAGGAGGCAGCCAATCAATGACTCTCTCTCATCATTGATGTTTCTATGTCTCCCTCCCTCTCCTTTCCTCTCTGAAATCAATAAATATATTTTAAAACAAAACAAAAACAAAAAAACACACAAAAAACAAAATAAAAACTCTTCTGACTCAGGCTACTTCCTTCCCACATAAGATTTTAGAAGATCCTATATGAAATGCCAATTTTAACAGCCAGTAGGTCTTCAACTTAAGGTCTGTCTTCCCTAGTATAGTATATATGTATTCGCACATGTGTGAGTTCTCCTTTTTTTGCTCCTTTTGTGATTTAACAAATGCTGGATTTTTTTTTTTCTGTTTTTACCTGTTTCTGTCAAAATCCATATTTGTTCTTTTAATTGCTTTTTAGATGTCCTGCAAACATTTTATGGCCTTCCTGATTAGATATTATCTAACCCATGTGTTGTCAGAATGATGGCCCCACACCCCTCCCTCACTCGAGTCTGTCAGGACCATGGCAGAAGATATGGGCCCTCTCCTCTTCATCGAGTCCATTGGCTGTGAAGGTCTTTAGAGCCATGGGAGAGTCACACTTGTACTTGTTCCCTTTTTCTCTCTCCCTGATGCTGCAGTTTTGGATGCATACAGATACCTTCCCCATAGCTCCTGCTTTTGGTTTACTCATTCCTTCACTGATTAGACCTTTGATTTCAATCTCTCTTCATTTATCCTTTCCTCCACTATGCTGAATCTCCTGTTCTCTGGTGCTGCCTGTGATTGTAATGACTTCCCCTGGCTGCATAGCAGCCAAAGTGTCTAAGGTATGGTTTGCTTTGACCAAATTCCTGGGCTATCTGACCCCCCAAAGAGTGGTACATTAATAGGCACTAGAACTTTGTGTGGTATTTTTCACTTAGACAAAAATATTTTTTGTCGTATGTTATTTTTGGACCCTTGACTTTAGTAATTCATCTGTCATACTTAGGACCATTTCAGAGATTTATTTATTGCTTATTGAGTAAAATCCGAAGAATATTCCTTTTCTAAATAGCAAGTTGCAAGAGGTGAGAAGCAATATTTTGTCCATGAAAGCAACCTAAGAGAAGACAGTTGGAGTTTATTTTTAAAGACAGGAAATGTTTTATTGACATCAAAAAGTTTAGTCCCTGCTGAAACAATCTGAAAGAAGCAATGGCACTGGGTCCATTAAATTCAAGACACTATAAATTTTAGTTATTGGCACAAACATTAAGTATCTTGATATATAGAGCCACAGTCTGATAATATTGCTAAATTTGGTTCATTGTGACAAGATATTGAGAAATCTATGAAATTTATAAAGTTAGGGTAATGTGATATGTCACTTAATTGATGAAAAATCCATTCTACTTAAATCCTGTTATGAAGATTGCCAGGAAAGAAGAGAAAGAGTCCAAAATGAAGGAAAGATGGGTGAAAGCTTTGAAAGCAAATACTGATTAGACTGTAGTAATTCTTTTAAATTTTCAGTCTCCTCCCTTAGCATGGTAGAAGTTGTTAGTTTTTATATTCTTGGGTTTACAAAAGGGGCCTTAGAGGTGCTGATGGCTTGGCCATCCAAAACACAAAATCTAGAGTCGCCTCTGTTTAAGCAGTTCTCTATGTACACACATTCCAATTCTTTTTGTCCTTCTAAGAGCATAAATAAGTAGAAGAGGAGCCAGTGGTTATGAAAACAAGTTTTTGAGTCAGATTTACTTAGTTAGTGATAGAGATGGTTTGCAAATCTGGATGTTTGTTGCAGCGTACATACCATATTTTGTCTCTAATCATAGTACTAGACGCTCTCTAGATTTCACTTTGTTTCTTCCGTCCAATGCTCTCTTTCCCCTTGCTCTTTTCTTATGGGTCATATATTCCTGTTTTGTTACATACCAAAATCATTTTATATAGGATGCCAGATATTGTGAATTTTAACTTGTTGGAAGCTGGATATTTTTGTATTTTTATAAATATCATTGAGCTTTGTTATAGTACATAATGAAGTTACTTTCGAATGGTTTGATCTTTTGGGTATGGCAGGACCAGAGCAGTCTTTAGACCAGGGTTATATTCTGCCACTACTGAAGTATTATCTTTCTGAATATTCTACCCAAAGCCCATGATTTATGAAGATTCTCTACTTTGACCCATGAGAAGAGAATGATTTCTTGTCTTTTGTGAACACCCTGAATTGTTCTTTCTGACCCATTTAGGTGATTTTTTCCATGGCCTCGGGTAGTTTCTTTACTTGCATGGACTCGGCTGAAGACTTAAGGGGGACCTTTTGCAGATCTCTGGAGTTCTCTCTTTGTGTAGCTCTTTCTTCTCTGGTATTCAGCCCTGTAAACACTGACTGTGTGACACTCCTAAACAACAAGCTCTGTCTCCTCAAATCTGTCGGAGAAGGTCAACCAAAGGACATGAGCGCCGGATGACCCTACACCTGGACCTGGGCAACTGGAGCTTCTTCGCCCCCTCCCTGTCTTTGGAATGTACGTTCTGCCCACTGTTCCTATAAAAGGAGCCATTTCAAGGACGTGGCCTAAAGAGAGCAGTGTGTTGTTGAGACCATCTGATAGTATATGTGACCGAACTCCATTAAGGCCTCTACATAAACTCTAAGATTCCTGTGGGCAGGTGGGAGATCTACTTGCCTTGCAGCACCCAAGACAAGCCTCATGTGTGAGTTCTCTTGCTTATTAAACCTGCCGCCTACCAATCTGGAGCGGCGCGCCTCTTTGTTTTCCTTCTTGCCCCCTGAGTATGGGGGCCAGTTGCCTCTTTCACCTGGCTAACTTCAGAGATTGCACACTAACAAACTCGAGAACGCTGGTACCTCGGCTGGGTTCTCCCTTCCTGTATGGCAGCCTGAACACTCTCTCCAGGCAATAAGGGGGAGGGCACTCACAGGGCTCACCTTATCAGTTTCCACCTCTCAAGGATCACTGTCCTATGCTGCCCCATGTCCAATGTCTGAAAACCATGTATATATATTTTTGTAGTTGTTTCAAGTGGAAGGGTAAATCCAATTCCTATGATTCTGTCTTGTCCACTAGCAGAAGTCAATGCTTCATGTATCACAGCAGGTAAGTTCCCTGAACAAGATCTTTCCTAGCAGGGTCTTTGCCTCAGGGTCCTGGTGTCTGAGACAGAGGATCAAAAATGTATAAACTCATCCAGCATAAATTCAGCTCTTTTTCGTGGAAATGCACTGCCATGCTAGTTTCATCTCTTCAGTCAGCCATGTTCCCAGATCGCATCCCTGAGAAGGTTTGTTCCCTTGGTTTATTAATTCATCCATCCAGTCACCCACCCACCCACCCACCCACCCAACTATTGACTAAATATCTTTTACGTAATAAAACTCATTTAATTGTTGGAGAACAGCAGAGAATAAGACAGACTCGGTGACTTCCTTCCAGGGCTCCATGTTCTAGCTGAGAAAAGTAGCTGATAAGGATCCACAGGGTCAGTCGTGATAGATGCTATGAAGGAAAAGCAAAGGAAGCTGTGAAAGCACATGAGTGGGGGTCTAGCCTGGCTGGAGAGGTAGGAGGGTTTTCCTGTGGAGGTGACATATAAGCTGGGACTTGCAAAGAGGTGATTATAAGACAAGGCTGTTTATATCTAAAGGGCACGCAGCATTCCCAAAAACGTTTTATTGAGCAGTTAACCGAAACGCTAGTGTCTGATAATGAAAACACTACCGTTTTATTACCCGAGAAAACTTACCTCAGTTGCAGAGAAAAATAGTAAAATGGAAAATGTATATCAAACTTTACCAAATTATTAAACATACATTAGAAATTAAAGGTTAAAATATTAATAAAGATTCATTTTGGAATGTGGGACTCTGGGTGATTTTTCTTTCTCCAATATTTCTATTTTCTCCAAGTTTTCTGATAGGAACCTGCATTGCTTTTGTAATTACAAAAAAATTTAAAAAATAAAAAAGCAAGAAAGGAAGAGAGGAAGAGAAACAGGAGAAAATATGGAGTGTAATATAGGTGCTATTCTTTAGCAGGTATTTCATGAACTGACCCTTGAAGTACCACATCGTGACATTATGTGTCATGTGGCAAAACATTGATGTTGTTTCCAAAGACATTCGCAGGCTGATTAAATGAGCTATTTTACCAAGCATTGAGAAAACAGGTCAAAAGGGGATTTTTGTCTTCAGGTTCGGTAAAATGTGAAGCTTGTCTTTAATGCTGGTCTTGAAGGGCATGGGAAGGCGTGCTTGGTAAGCCGGCGAGTGAGCGTGTCCATGCTCGCCTGTCTCTTCACACCCATGTAGTTTGTTGGCATCTGGAAACCATGGCAGCTCTGGTCCTAGGAGTACTGTGTGGCATTGTCAAAAGAAAGGAAAATGGAGGAAACCTCTGTGTATGCTATTTTTTAAGCAAAACTCTCTTTACACTCAGAAGCATAACTTTTCTAAGTTTGGAGTTTTCAAACTACATGTAAATTTTTAGGGCTCTGAATGCAGACCTCCTGTGTGTCTGCCACTGGAGGTTTATGTGACCAATTTGGAGTTTTGAACTATTTATTTATTGTGTTTATGAAAGAAGTGATGAGTTTCTTGGATCATTTAAATCTAGTTTTTAATTTAATATTAACATTAGCCACACTCATAGAATATAGCATTTGTAGTTCATGGAAGAGAGTTGGCTGGAATTACTCAGCTCACAAAAGGTTTTCTAAATTCATGCATGTGACTAACTAACAGGAATTATTATTAGTATACTTGAATATTTTGGGGTTTTGGTGGCTGTAATAATATCAAGGGCCACACCTTAAAGCTCAGAAAGCTACAGGCATGGATGGAAGATTGTTTATCCCTGACTAAGATTCTTGCCATCAATTTTCATAGGTTTATGAAATATCAAGGTTATTTGATATCAAGTTACATTTTATTTGATATCAAGTTACCTTTTTTGAAAGATTACTGTACATTTTTAAAAAAAAGTAGAACCCATAGGATTTTAAAATTTGAGGTAAAATTTGTATAATATAAAATTAACCATTTTAAAATCTATAATTCAGTAGCATTTAGTACATTCACAAGGTTGTGTAACCATCACCTCTAGTTTTAAAACATTTCATCATTCAGAAGAAAACCCTGTATTCAGTAAAACAATCACTCACCATTCTTTCCTTCTTACTAATTTGCTCTATGTCTCTATAGATGTAGCTAGTTGGGATATCTTATGTAAATGGACTCATGCAATATGTGACCTTGTGTATATGCCTGTTTCACTTAGCATGTTTTTGAGGTTCACCCATGCTATAGCATGAATCAGTACTTTATTCCTTTTTATGACTGAATAATATTCCCTTGTATTGATATAACCACATTTTATTTATCCATTTATCAATTGGATTGTACTCACCTTTAGCAGTTGTAAATAATGTTACTATGAACATCCATGTACAAGTTTTTGTTTGAATACTGTTCTCAGTTCTTTTGGGTGTACACCTAAGAGTAGAATTCTGGGGCCATGTGGTCATTAATTCTGGGTTTAACTTTCTGAGGAAGGGCCAGGCTGTTTTCCACAGTGGCTGTTCCATTTATATTCCTACCGGCAGAAAATACAGGACTTTCAATGTTCTTTGTTTAGCCAGGCGTTTGACATAATCTCCATGATAATAGCATTGTTTGATTGAAGCTTTAATTCACTGAAAACATGCATGCACAGGGAGAGAAAAAGAAAGGTACAGCCTAAGGGAACTCTTGAACTATAGTCAATTGACTGCATAGCACCTACAATGGGGACATGTGTTAGGGACCATCCACTCATTCTGCACATGGGAAACTAGATCACTAGAGGTGAAATGACATCAGGGATAAAAAATAGAAGTCGCTCAACCAGTTGGTTATTGGCAGAGTTAAGGCTCAGACTGTAGTCTTGCAACTCTGACCCCACTGTTCTTTTTCCTACACTATGCACTTAATTCACTTTCTCTCTCTCTTTTTTTTAAAGTGGGACTAATTCTCAAATTATGGTTTTCTTCTTTTGCCAAGAAATCTTAGGAAAGTGATGGCTATATCTTCTAATCAGAGTCAGGTTTTATTTGCCCATTTGTTTCTTTAGGCATTTATTCTACAAATACCTAAGGGATGCTCATATGTACCAGAACTGTCCTGAGAGCAAAGGATGGAGTAAGCACGTGTAATGGGACCATCTTCAGAGCTGACAGGCTGGTAGTAAAGACGGCCACTTGACAAACAGTTGCACAAAGAATGAGCTGTAATTGGGCTAAGTGCTGTAAAGGAGAGGTACACGGTGCTCTGGGACTTCATAGCAAGGAGATCTGCACCATTTTTCAGTGGCTGAGTGTGTCAGAAAAAGCACTTAGGTTTATAAAATCTAATGTGATTTGATTTCAAGGTCACCTGGAAGACTCTCTTAAGCTTCAAAATTCTTCTTCCATCTGCTCATTTATGTTAGGATTTAAAGATGTGATGTGCCAGTTCTATATTTTCTAATGTACATTTAAATTTAAAAGTCTATTAAAATTTAAAATTTTATTTGTAGACTCCCTGACCTGGCCTCATTTGCCACCACTGGTCCATCTACCACACTGAACACTACTGCTCCGGGTGCTGATGGCTTTTCTGTCACTTTGATGGCATGAAACAGAGCATTCCAACTCAGAACAGAGGTATGTCATCCACACAGCAGCGGGGAAGGGAGAGGCAATGATGCAAGCTGGGGAGAGAAATGGGAAAGCAGTGGGTGCCTGAGGAATAAGATGCCATACAACCTGAGATAAGGGGAAGACAGGAATAAGGGTGTCCTCAAACAGAAAGAAATAAGCTGGCCCTTAGGAAAGCTGGATTCCCATGTCGTGCAGCTTCATTGCCTTAACAGAGAAGAAAATAAATTCCTTCCTGACCTGGCTGGTGTGGGCCAGTGGTTAGAGTGTTGGCCCATGCACCAAAGGGTCATGGGTTTGATTCCTGGTCAAGGGCATGTACCTGGGTTGCAGGTTTGATCCCCAGCACAGGTGGGGTCTTGTGCGGGAGACAACCACTCGATGTTTCTCTCTCTCTCTCTCTTTCTCTCTCCCCCACCCCTTCCTCCTTTCCTTCCACTCTCTCTAAAAAATCAATGGAAAAAATATCCCTGGTTGAGGATTGACAAAATAAATAAATTCCTTTCTTTTTTCTTTGTTCCACTTATTTCATTCATCAATAATTTGGATACAAATGATATACCATGGAACTGGGGGGCGTGCCCTGAATAAAGTTCAGCTCTTCCCTGAGGGGTGGAATGTGAGCTCCGTTGTTATTCTGAAATTTTAAATGACTTTTATCTTTGTTAAGGGATGGAGATTTGAATTTCTCTCTGGGGCATATCCTTCCTTTGTTATATTCTACTTGTTTGTAAAGGTACTGCTTACAATTATGAGGTAGATTTATTTACACTGAAAAGATTAGTATTTTGTCTGGAAATATAAATGGTTATTTATGGTTGAGCCAGCATATCTTGGAGACTTTGTTGGCTTTTATTTTCTTGGTGGAGGAAGGGAATGGGGTAGGGAAATGATTTTTTCTATATATAAATTTCAGATTTAGAATGATTTGTGCCTATGAACTATTTCTTATGGAAAAGTCCATTTTTCTGTTAGTAATCATTGGCAAAAAATGGGAAACTACTGAGACTCAAAGGTTTATCTTCTCCCTACCAGTGGAACAAAGAAAAAAGAAAAAGAAAAAAAACTGGACTTAGCCTGACACCATTCAAACTTAATGTCTGTAACAGTTTGCTAGGGCTGGTGTAAAAAGCACCACAGAATGGGTGTCAACAGAAATTTATTTTCTCACAGCTGTGGAGGTTACAAGTTTGAGATTGAGGTGTTAGCAGGGTTGGTTCCCTCTGAAGGTCTTGAGGAAAGAGCCCTTTTCAGGTCTCTCTTCTTGACTTGTAGGTGGCTGTCTCCTCTCTGTTTTCCTATCACCTTCCTTCTGTTTGTGTCTCTATCCCAACTTCCTCTCCTTGTAAGGACACCAGTCATGTTGAATTAGGACACACCCTAACGATGCCATCTTAATTACCTCCTTAAAGATTCTGTCTCCAAATAGAGCCACATTCTGAGGTGCTTCAACATGTGAATAGTTTTTTAACATATGAATGACACAGTTCGGCCCATAGCAATGTCCTACATATTATTCAGATGTAATAACTTGGAATTTACTGAGATTTCAGGGCATATTATTTTGCAATTATTCTGTCGGAGCCATAGGTTAAGACTATGATCAGGGTTTCTCAGGTAGCAAGTTCCGCTATTCTGGAAGAGACTGATCCAGAGACAATAAAGAAAATCGAGAATTCAGGCCAACAGTTGGAAAGAGGGAAAGTCTCATTTCTCTCTGAGCTTCAGGGCACAGATGGGCTTCAGATGGGCCTGGTCTTTGGGCTGTAGGGGCACATGGAGCCCACAGCGCTGGAGATGAGGCGGAGGCGGTTTTTCAGAGGCAGGCTGGGAACTGGGCAGCATGACACTCGAGGAGACACCATGGAGTGTAAGTGTGGGGCACATAGGCTCCTAGAGCATCACATCTAGTACCAAGGATACATAACTAGATAAAATATTATTTTCTTCTTTTGTGCCTAAATTTGCTAGCAATTCAAGTAGGGTCTCAGTCATGCTGTAGGGAATCAAGGGAGGATTTTTTTTCAGACTTGGACTTGTGGCAACACAACTTCCCAGTCCTCCAGTGTGGCCCCGGAGCTGCGGCAGATCACTTCCACGGGCCACAGCCAGGGCCTGATGAAAAGCTAGAACACAGAGGACATAAGAGACTCAGAAGAAAAGGTAGGTGTGTGCATTGGGAGCTGCAATGTGGCAGATGGAGATACTAAGCCATTGTAATTTGGTGTTAATATAAATGTGACCTCATTTTATCATCATTAGAAGTGAGGCTTTGGTACAATGTTCACAGAGCAATCTTTCTGAAACCAGATGCGTCACTTACGAATCCTTTATTGGCTGTTCATCTAAATGAAGGCAACACATTTGGGGAAAATGTAAGCTTTGGAAATAGACATTTGCAAGTGCTAAAAACAGTTGAGTTAGTGGTGTCTTAGTTTTGAATCTTTAAATATCAATTAGGATCAAACTTTATTACACATCAACTGTCCCAATAATACTTCTTGTTTTTTTCCCTTCCAGAATCCTACACTAGAACATGTTTACACTTAATTGTCATGTCTCATCAGTTTTCTTCAATTTGGAACAGTTTCTCAGTCTTTTTCTTTCTTCCGCATCCTTAAAATTTTTATAGAATATAGGTCTTTCATTTTACAGGATGACCCTTAATTTGGGTCTGCCTCGTATTTTCTTGTGACCAGATTCTAATGAAAGATGGAGTTTAGAAACCACCATCTAGATATTCAATGTGATCTTTGCTACCAGGGTGCTCCTACATCTAGACCCTCTCAGAGGACAGAGTTAGGAAATGTATGTGTGTTTATATCTATATATGTAGATACACACATACACACACCTGTATCAACAACTATTCCAGTTTATCTGAGTATATATATTAAAAATCCCACAAGTTCATACTGAGGCTTAACACCCCAGTCTAACATTTCAAGATTCTTTCTTGCCTCCCCTTTTCCATACTTATAAAATACCTTCTCAGACCTTGAGAAACTTGCCTCCCGTTATCCTCAATATATTTAGGTATTTTCCCTCTCAATTAATTTATTTGCTTAATTTCTAAGCTTCAAGTACCTCTTGCCTCTGCCCCTTCCATGCCGCACGCTCTCATTGCCTTGCTTCTTCAGTTACCAGCATTTTTTTTCAAGAATATTAGGCCAACAGCTGGAGGGAGAGCAAAATGAGATGGAATGGAAGTTGAGAAGGGAAATAAAGATGGAAAGGGCAGGGAAATATCTTTATTTTTAAAGTCAGTTTGAGTTGACTTTTCTGTTACTTGCAGCCTTACACATGCTAAATGATGCCGCCCATAATACGTTATTGCATTTATTTATTTACAAATATGTCTGTCTCACTTGATTCTGAGCTATGGAAAAGACTCAGCTGTACATCTCCATATCTCCAGTAGTTTCCACAGTGCTTGTCACATTGTAGGTGCTTGGTAATTGCATACTGTGCCAGTGACACAAAAACAATTAACACATAATTGTCCTCCATGAGCTAGTAGAAATGACTGATACAATCAGATAATCTCTATAATAGATACATGTGGAAAGTGCTAAGGACATACAGGGAGAATGAATAAGTCCAAATAGGACTTTGCCAATATAAACAGAAATAAGAGGTGTCTTCAGGTAAGATATATCTTTTAAATATATTTGTTTAATTTATGTAGAAATTAACTGAGAATTAAAAAGCTGGTTAAATAGTTGTATGTTCTTAATGAGTGCATTAGAATTATAAACTGAATGAATGGTTGAATAAAATCCCAGAAAACTGTGAAACTGGTCAAATGGTAGCTTCCCAGTGGCAAAAACAATTTTAATAGCACTTTAAAAACCTCAGAAGAATTTAGTATTTTCTAGCAGGAAGAATCAGGACAGGGATCATTTCAACAATACCAACAATAATGGAGATAACTTCCATCTGCATGGTCAAAGTTTTTCTTGATTTCACTTTTCCAGAAAATGACAGTGAAACTTCTCCTTAAGAAGCATTCTCTGAGCATTCCGGGATCAGGAGCACACAGAAGGCAAAGTTAGAGAAAAGAGCTTGAGGTCACAGAATGTGTGGGCAGCAGAGCCGGAACTGGACCTTTCTACTCCAGGCTTTCCCCAGGAGACCACCGTGGAAAGGAAGCCTGGAAGGACAATTTTTACATTTTTGTAGCATTTTTGGAGAGTCTAGGACCAAAGTTGGTTTATTTAACTCTTATTTATGCTTCTGTAACAGCCTTACATCATGTGGTTAAACTATATAGTCAGCAGGTAAATCGTTCGCTGGACCCACTCCTTCCGCCTTTGTAACTCATACAATATGGTAGGTGGCACTGACCAGGGCTAACAGCAAACACTGAAAGGGTCCCTCTAAATAAAACAGATCTGCTGTGTGAGTAGCCTGGCGCATGGTAAATTGCATTTGCAGTTGGCCAAATGGAAAGTGATATATGTTGGACCCAAGAATAATAAATACAGGGAACGATCAATTGAACCTAACGAAAGTGGTAAGGGTTTGAAAGACGACTTAGAGTTATATCTTCCAAACATGGCTAAAAAAAAGGACTCAATTAAAAAGTAAATTGGAAAACTATAAAGTAGCTGACACAAATACAAGGTTAAGTTTATGGAAGTTATAAATGCTAAACAGTTTCCCTCTACGATTCCAATTTCTGCCCACTCTCTGGCTCCTCTCGTGCCTCCCATTTCTTTTTATGAGTATTATTACTCAACGGGAGCACAATCAGTTATATCAGAGCCATTCATTGTAAGGTTTGTGTCAATAATTTTTATTGAAATAGGACAAAAACAGACGAGTTTGTGTCCACAAGCATGCATAAATAGGAAAGAAAAGCAAATTATTATGCTATGAGGGCACCAGCAGGAGTCTTTGAACTGAAGGGGAGAAAAGAAAGAACTCTCCCTGTGGAGAGAGTAGAATGTGCTTCGTTTCACTATCTATTACAATTATGAAAGAGCCAGAGCATGCCATGGCTTTGAACAGCCTCTGTGAACAGAGCTTGTGTCAGGCCGCGGTTATGATCTTCAGGCCCTGAGGCTGGCAGCTCAGTAACCAGCAAAACTAGTTGGGCTTTGGGGATGGAGAGCGAAGTGAGGGGTGAGAACCAGGCTGCTCCAGCCGGGGTGATCACAAGAAGCCTGCCAGGAGATTTTTATTTTAAATATAGGTTTGTGTACCCTTTAGGAATCCAAACCTCCTTAGGCACAATGGGGAGGCTGACACTATATTAACTATCTTTCCAGTTTCAGGGTTTGGGAATCACAAACATATAACTAATCCCAGGTTTGGTTCTGACTGGAGGGACACAGGGACTGGGGGAGTGATGAGGTGGGCGCTGAAACTCTTGGGGTGCTTACAGGGACACCCGGCAGCTAGCACGGAAGCTCCCCGAGACAGGGTCGTGTCTTCATGGCTTTGGATCTCTGGTGGCCAGTGCCCGGCACACAGGCGCCTGGTGAATGGATCCTTTTGATACCAGGGAATCAAATTTCCCCATCGCTTGTGAGAGCAAGGTTCCTGGGGCACCACTGACATAAGACTTTTCAGAAGCCCCACTGGAGAATGAGATGTATAAAAGACTTCTTTGTGTGGAGTTACATTTCTTGGGGTCCCAAGTCCCATCCCCCATAGGCCAGTCCTGAAAGAGGTGCAGCTGGGGTTCCAGCAGAGCCAAAAGCAAGGCCAGTGTCCGGAGCTTCTGTTCCACGTTGCATCCGGGTGTAGTTCAGCATCCAAGTTAAAGTCCATTGGTCCGTGTGTGGGTCCCACATGGCCATGAGTCAAGTGGGTGAGGGGAGCGTGCCAGCAGCCATAGGAGAGCCAGGAACCCCGCATGCCCCAGAGAGGAGGCTCCTTTGTTCAGAAGTTTCCATATTCAGGTGTCGCACCCTTGCAGGGGCCAAGCCTATTCTGGCCACTGACTGGCTCCCAGGTGTGACTGACAGGAAAGCACCTTCCCAGGTCACTCAGACCTTACTGGGCATGCGTCCAAACTTCCTTCCAGCCCCTTCTCCCAGGGATCAGCAAGCAACAGTCTTGGAAAGTGTTAAGTACAACTTTTTGGCAAAGCTGTTTACGTGGCATGCCTATACTATTTGGTCTCCCCTTTACTCCTTTCCCGCTAAATAATAACCAGTTTATTATAATGGCACCACTTTTATTTTGGTTTGGTCACCTCTAAAATCAAAAGCAGGTAAATCAATGGCAATCACAAATGTGTTAAGCTGGTTAGAACCTATTTTAAACATCCAGCAAAAGGGTTGGGGTTAATAGCCAATAGAATAATCTCGAGTAACTTAAAATAATCGTGGCTAGAAGAATCATCATGGTCCACATGCCTTTAAACAAAGCGCCAGGGAGCAGCAAGGCAGAAGGCATGGGCTCCACGCTGCTCAGGGGTCCTCACGGCGCTTCACTGTTGTCGCCTGTCCCCGCCCTGCCATCACCCAGTCCAGCTGTGCAGAGGAGCCTGTCTTGGTGTGAAGGCTGAAGATCGCTCTCCTTTGTCTCCCTTCTGGAAGCCCGTTTAGTGAGCTGTCAGGTTGGCAAGTTGCTCTCCTTTGTAAGACTTTTGGTCTTATTTGGGTCATATGTAAATTAGCCAGCCTCAGTATGTGGATCTCAATAAAGATAATAGTTTACATAAAAATAAATGCCAACCTCAACAGGCTAACTCACTTGGAGCAAAACATGTTTTCAGGTTAATTTCCTTTTCTGTCCACACACTCCTTGTTTACTATCAGGCATCTTTCTGTCTTCACCTTTGTTCCCCTGCTTCCCATCCTCGAGGCTTGAAGTCCTCTTGCTAACAGCTTTGATTGTTTTTTAATCCTAATATCAAAAATCAAACTGATACAAACTTATTTTTTACGGTTAATTTCTTTTAACAAACATAAGACATAAACATACAACAGCAGCCCTAGATTTAAAGACCACCGGTTAAAAATCACTGATCTAAAGCTAAACCACACAACCTGGCCTGCCCTCAGGTGTGCAGAGAATGGGTTAGCCCCAGAGAAGAGCCCACAGGTGAGTTTTGTTGTTTGTACATTGCAGTGTGTGTGTGTGCATGAATGTGTGTGTGCATGGGTACATATATGTGTATTTGTGTATTTAGTGAATTAGTTGCTAACTTTACAGAGTGAGTCATTTCACAGGAAACCAGTCTTTGCATCCAGCTTCTTTAGAAACTGGGAAGACTCATGGGTTTGAACTGTAGCCGCCTCATCGACAGACACTTGGGAGGTGCTTTCCATTCTCAGTGTTGGCCTGTTTCATTCACTTACGCTTCCCGCCTGGTTCCAGTAGCCTTTTAAATTTCTGCCCCCCAACTAGAAAAGAGCAGCCCTGGGCAATCTCCTGGGTGGAAAGAATAAGTCCTACAGTCCCGAAGGGGGCTCTGGGTGGCACCCTGCAGCTCCCACCACACCCCGCTCCCCTGGCTTACCTGCTTCCTCTCGGTCTGTGCGCTTGTTGCAATACTTTGCAGGTTTTTCTCCCCAACTCTAAGTGTTCAAGTTCCTGTGCCCAGTCCCAGGTTCTCTTATATTCTCTTTCAGTATTTCCTCTTCTTAATGTCAGCATTTCCCGAATTATGATATTCATTCTTCTGAAGGAATCAAAGTTGATTTTAGATGCTTGTTAAACTAGAATATATCTATCATGTTAAACAGGAGATTTCACAGACACTCTAGCTTTGAAAGAGATTAAAGTGGGGATTTCAGTGCACATTTTTAGTTGATTTCTAGAAGCTCTACACAGATATGGCAAATGTCATGACTCAGATTAGAACCACTGTCCTTGGCGATTTCATTCATTTCCTGGCTTGAAGAGCTGGCTTGCAGACAGTTCCATTTATAGCTTTAACTTAAACCTCTCCTTGGAGTTCAGGCTCTTACAGCTGACGGCTCTTCTTAGCTACCTCACAGCCTCCTTAAATATACTGTGTTCAAAACTGAACTCTTGGGCTCCCTTTCCCTACACGCTTCCCTGTTTAGTCTTAGCCACTTCCACAAGACCTGTGTTGTTTGAGCCAGAAACCTGGAAGTCTTCCTTGATGTTTTTCTCTTTCACCTTGCACATATAATCCTGAAGAATTTCTTTTTATTCTATTTCTTACATGTTACTTGAATTCAACCTCTCAATCCCCATGGCTAGCCCTTCTCTTTAGGTGACAATTATGCCTTTCCTGTACTTTATTGACGCTGTCCTTAATGGTCTGCACCCCATCATGCGTGCAGAAGCCAATGTAATATTTTTACAAACATAAGTCTGATAATGTAACTCTTTTGTCTATTACCCACCGCTGACTTCCCATTGCATTTTAAATACAATCCAAACTCCTTTATGTGGCCTCCAAGGCCACACTCTTTTATGTCTCCACTTTTGTTTTGTACCACTATCTGCCTTGCCCACTGGACTCTAATGAACTTGGCCTTTTTTTTGTGTGTTCTTGGAACACTTCTAGCTCTGTTTGAAATCAGGAACTCTGCTCATGTTGTCTCTTCCTGAAGTATCATCCAAAGAGCTCCTCGTTCTTTGGATACTTCAAGCCCCACCACAAATGCGGCCTTTTCTCAGTCTTTGCTTGACCAGCCTACCTAACAGAGTCCACCTCCTTGCCCCATCCCCTGATGATTCTTTAGCACTGCCCTCCATTTACCTGATTTCTAGTGCTTGACATCATTTTAATTATAGATTTATTTATTTGATTACTTGTCTATTGACTCTTTTACCCACTACACTGCAAGCTCCCTGAGAGTTCTCCATTGAATACTTAGCACTTGTGACAGTGGCCTGTAGAATAGATTCTCAAAAAATACCTTTCAGTGAATGAGTAAGTGGCATGAATATATTTATTAAAATATTCTTTAACTCCTCATAGAAAAAAATGTTCTTTTTCGCTGAGGTCTTGCAATTTACTTGTGAAGACGAACAGAAGTTTTGTCCCTTATGTGGCCGTGGAGGCAGCCTCTGCTTCTTTCTGGTGGCTTTGCTATGAGCTATCAGTAGGCCTGGGCTGCTCAACAGTAGGACAGCAATATCTCTGGCCAATAAAGACAGTGTTGACTTTCAAGATCTCCTGGCTGAGCTCAGGACACCTCAATTTGCTACCTTTTGTAATAAGACTCTTTCTATATGTGAGCACATATAGATCACATCATTGCACAGTCAGTTGGTTTCCCCCACCCGCTCCTCCTCCATATAAATAAATGAAGTGGTACCAGGCCAGGGCCTCTCTCCTGGAGCCCAGCCCAGCCCAGCCTAAGCATGGCTCTCATTGGGATAATGAAAGCTGGGAGTCAGGTGGATTCTTCTCACTCTGCTTATGTGCCCTTGCACTTAGCACAGCAAGTTGTTAGGTATGTTATAGGAAATTGGCATCTGCCATTTTACTACTAATGGGGTCATTTTTCATTATATATCCTAATTCATTGCTACTCATATATAGACAAGCTCTTGATTTTTAACATTTTTTTAATACTTGGCTATCTTCCTAAACTCTTATTAGCTTAAATAGCTTTTCAGTTTATTTGCTTGGGATTTCTGGGTAAAGATATAAATCATATCATCTGCAAATAATGACTTCTTATCACCTCCTTTCCAGTGGTTATACATCTTATTTTTTATTGTCACATTTCAGTCTCTACAATTTATAGAATAATGTCACACAATAGTATCAATAATAATTATCATTGTTTATTTCTGATTTGAATGGCAATGCCCCTCGTGTGTATTGCTAAATAAGATGTTGATTGATGTCCTGTAGCCGTTACTACATCAAACATGTTTCCTGTTTTCCTGCTTTACTAAAACATTGTCTCCATAGATCATTTTCAAGTGTTAGGAAGGCTGCCTAATTTGAGGCTCCATCTGCTTCCTTTGGTCCCATTTCATAGATAAGTGTGTTTCTTGTTCATGTTTCTGATATTTGAAATTCACAATTCTGCTAAGCTTCCCTCTCCTCAAGATTCCTCAAACTGTTCCACATGCACTTGGTTTTCAGACCCTCTGTCATATAAATTACTCTCTGGACTTTCTCCAGTTGCCAATGTCTCTTTAACTTATGACTAATCAACTCTGGAAATCTATTATTTTCCCTCCTTGAAAGAATATATGGATTTATTGCTGGGGTCCTAAATTTTAACTCACAGAAATACAATGAATCCCTTAAGAATACAAGGTCAACTTGAGGACATTGTTGACAGTGTCACACCAGGGGACAGGCTGGGGGAACCCATGCTTTCCAGGTACCATGAAATCCAGGAAGAGTTCTGTCTCTCAAAAGAAACCCTATAATTTTATAGAGTCATGAAAATAAATGTTATTCCTGACAAAACATAAGCTCTGGGATATGAAATTTGTTTGAAAGAAGTTGCTATAAGGGATTTTGAATGTTCACTGCCTGAAAATCATGAAGCAAAATGTCAGCTCCAAAACCTGACCTGGGAAAAATATGACCAGCCCATAGGCATCAGTAACAGAGCTATTAAGCAACCCTGGGAGAAGGTTCTTACCTGCGAACCTTGTGAATTACTTTATGTTTTGACAATCATAATGTAATAATTTCTGTTATAAGTTTATTGTCATGCCAACGAAATTTCTCTGTGGATCGATAACGAGGCTACTTGCAGAGCCTCGAAGGTTTATTTCACGACAACTGGTAGCAGGAGGAAAGGAAAGGAAGTTTCCTATAGACGTCTTCACACCTCTCTCCTCACTTCTAGAGATGCCTCCAACTGTCTCCTGGGTGTTTCTCAGTTTCTCATTGAATGTTCCTGTAAGTACCTTAATGTCAAAATTTATTTTCCCCCGAGTTAAATTTGCTTTCCCTTTCCCATTTCCTATTTGGTCGTGGCAGAGATTGCTTCTCATTTCCCAGGATCTACTGTATCTTCCAACATAGTAATAGAATCTCTAACTATTAAGTGGGCAAATGGCCACCCAAAATAATATCTATCTACCTACCTTTTTAAAATCCTCACCTCAGGATATTTTCATTGCTTTTTAGGGGATGGGGGAAGAAAGGAACATCAGTGTGAGAGAGAAACATTGATAGGTTGCCTCCTGCAGGCGCCCCAACTGGGGCCTGCAATCAAACCCGCAACCTATGTGCCCTGATTGGGAATTGAACCTGAAATCTTTCCATGTACAGGACGATGCTCCTATCAACAGAGCCACACCAGCCAGGGCTCTATCTGCCTACCTTTTGCTTCTCCCTTGTTAGTCTTTCTAATGAGATGTAAGTGAAACGGTTCTGTAGCAGCTCCGGGAACCTTCTTTAAATGACTTCACTCGGCAGCACTTCATTTCTTCCCTCCTGATGGCTGGAGGGAAGCACATGATGGCTGAAGCTGAGATGGTGCAGCAACTTGAATCATGAGGTGACCTTGAGAAGGGAGTCCTTGCATAGGATCCACAAAGTAAAAGGAGCCTTGGTCCCTGATACCGAGGGGCATCTTATCAGTCCTGAATTGCCTGGCTCTGGACTACTACTGGAGAGAGATATAAACTTCTATGTTGCTAATTCCTCCTGGTTTTGATTTCCTGTTGTTTGTAGCTGCCCCCTAAGCCTAACTGACACAAGGGGTGAGGTGCTTCACCGTCATCATTATTGTCATGCTGAACAGGAAACTCATAGTCACCCTGTTACCTACTTGCTCACTGAAACCCAGGAGTTCTAATTCAGAGATGTCTCTTGAATCTGGCCATACGCCTCTTTATCACTAACATTATTATTTTGACCAATGTCTCTTACCAAGATTGTTGTAGCACACTCTTTTTCTTTTACGTGTTAATTTAATTTATTGGGGTGACATTGGTTAATAAAATTATGCAGGTTTCAGGGGTACAATTCTATAATACGTCATCTGTATCTTGCATTGTGTGTTCGCTACCCCACGTGAAGTCTCCTTCCATCATCATTTATCCCCCCATTCCCTTTTCCACCCCCCCCCCCACCTTTCCCTTTGGTAATCGCCATACTGTTATCTGTATCTATGAGGTTTTTTTGTTTGTCTTTGCTTAATTCTTTCACCTTTTTCACCCAGCCCCAGAGCCCCCTCCCCTCTGAGAGCTGTCAGTCTGTTCTCTATCTATGACTCTGTTCCTATTTTGTTGGTTTATTTTGTTCATTAGATTCCACATATAATTGAAATCATGTGATATTTGTCTTTCTCTGACTGGCTTATTCTACTTAGCATAACGCTCTCCAGGTCCATCCAAGCTGTTGCAAAGGGTAAGAGATCCTTAAAATCATGTTTACATTAGACCAAGAATCTCCACTTCTAGAGACCTGTCCTAAATAAATAAAGATTTATGGGTGCAAATGTTCCCTTCAGCACAATGATGGGAGTAAAAAATCAGAAATGGCCCCTTATTTCACAGTAGGGCTTCAGAAATTCTGATGTGGGGACACAGAAAATGCCAAGGAGGAAGAAGACTGACTGGCAGTGCCCACCCCCAGGGGAAATGAGGTTCCAGAAGGGCACAGGTCTGGGAATCTTCCCCACCCATCACCCAGAAGTGTACACACACATGCACACATGTGAACACTCACTGGCACCCCCACATGCACGTGTGAGCATGGGAACACAGGTGCGCACACGTGCACAGGCCAACACTATGTGCACACACATGGAAAGGATTGGAACGGTGAACACCCCTGTCAGGGCTCTCCTCCCTGGAAGGACTTTGTTCTTTACTTGGTTCTGAATTCCTTTAGCATTCATTATGGTGCTACAATAAACTTTATTTATTCTTTTGCCCTAAACCCTTTAAATATAAAAACTGAATGATGTGATGAATATAAAAACAGATGAGTGATACATGGATAACATTGAACACATGACTTCAGTATGCTTAGAACTATCAAGGTCATGCATATAAAGAATTCAGACATCCCCTCAAGGAGAAGATAGAGTTTTGCAAGTCCCACCCCAAGGGGACCGTCATGACTGGCCTGATGGGTACCTCTCAGCTCCGCCTCTCTCATTCTGTCTGTCTCTGTCACAGACACACACATTGTCACATCTGCGTGTCTGCCTGCTGAAATCACATATATGGTGTCTAACAGCTTGGATCCTGGATGCAGACAGTTGGTCCCCATGTCTCACATGAGAGGACCCCTGAGATCTTTGTCTGTTGGCACATAGAAACCCCTGCACCCACTTTAGCAGCTGCTCAGCTTCTCCCATCCATGTGGACCAGAATTGGTGGGTCCCATCCCCTCTCTATGGACATTAGTGTTCTTCCCAGTTCCTGCCATTTCGTCAGTGCTCTGAGGGGTAGACTTGAAAATGCAGCTTTGAAGTGTTTGTAAGAACTCCTGTGGGGTGACCTTCTAGGGTGAGCCCTGCCAGGTGAAGGGGGCACCTGTGGCACTTTGACGGGCCCTGCTCCGTTCTCCCAGAGGGGGGCCTTTCCCACTTCTCTGCAGGGGATCTGCTGGGGCCTCCGCTTCCTCACTTTGTCCCCAGGACTGGTCACCCCCAGACCAGAAGCCTGCCAGTCTGATGGCTACGGTGCTCTCCCCCCGGTGTTGACAGTGCGTGTGTCCCCATCAGGGAGGTCGGGCATCTCTGACATGTACTGGCCTGTGCACTGCCTCTCCTTGGAAGTGCAGGTGTTTGCCTTCTGTCCCCTTGGGAAACACTGACTTTGGAGAGTTTTCCGCACCACAGGGATGTGGCACCTCTCTCTGGCCTTGGGCTGTGAGGAAGGCTTTCCAGCTTGTGGTTTGTCTTTCCAGCTTTCTGCATTTTTCTTGTTTTTATTTGGGCACAGGAAGAGCCAGCCACTGCCTCACTGGCTTCTGGCCCTGGGGTCACACATAGCACAATGTCTCTACTGGGAGAGAATGCCCACACTTACTAAAGGGGCTTCTTTTCTTACATCTGATCTCTAAACCATCTGGGATTTCCCTTGGAAATAACAAACATGCTATCTCAGAAAAAAAAAAGTATGTGAGCAAACACAAAAGGCACCTATTATAAGGTTTCATTTATAGGAAACGTCCAGAATCGGTGAAGGAGCAGAGACAGAAGGCAGACCCGGGGTTGCCAGGGGCAGGAGGAGTGGGGAGTGGGCGCTGCTGGCCCAGGGTTTCCTTTGGGGTGATGGGTCATTCTGCGACTAGACAGTGGCGTTGGTTGCCCAGCATCGTGAATGTACTTCATGCTCAGAAATGACAGCATTTAAATGCAAACAGAAACTTGTGTTTATTACTTAAGACGAATCATGCTATATAAATACAAAAAACAAGAAAAGAAAAGAAGAAGAAGCCCCCCAGGAAAAACCCTAATGATAAAAATTAAAAAGTTAAAAACCGAACCACCACGCACTGGGGTAAAGAAGGTCATCATAATTAAAAAAGATAAAAGAAAAATGTCAAATTCTTCGGGTGGGAGAGGGCGAGCAGCTAAGACAGGCGGCTCTGGAGCTGGTCCGTCTCCCAGAGGCAGCTCCTCCTCTGTGTCAGGATCCAGGGCAGGCTGGGGACAGGGCTCCTCAGGCAGAGGCGCTGGGGCCTCAGGTGGGTCAGGAGCGGCCACACAGGCGGGCCCCGGCTCCAGGGCTGCAGCTGGAGCGGCTGCTGGAGGGGGCGGGGCCGCTGGGGGTGGACCCCCCTCCAGGTCCGGAGCAGCTCCCAGGTCGGCCCCTCCACGGGCCTCCTCAGCTTGTATGACGGGCGCTGCGGCAGGAACCCGCTCTGCCTCCTGGGCTGGCGCTGGAGTTGCGAGAGGAGAGATCATCCACATGCCTGCGTTTCCATGTGCCCCCCGCCCCCCCCCCCAAAGACAGATCACAGCCAGAACCTTCCAGGGAAGCCGCAGCCAGGACCCACCACAGGACGCCCTCCCGCTGGCAGTCCAGCAGACGGGTGGTCTGAGGCCGGTCCTTGCGCTGGCCAGCCTCTGGGGGTGTTCCCTGTGTGTCTGGCACCAACCCCTCCCCATAAGCTCGAATGTACCTCCCCCCACATCCTGCCCCCACTTCCCCCACCAGAGCCTCACCCTTGGGCTCTGCCTCCTTGAGCTCCAGGTCCTCGGGCTGGATTTTTTTAATCTGGGCACGGAGCTCCAGGATGGAGACGGACATCATGAGCTCCCTGTGGAGCCTGGACGGCTGTAGGGGAGGAGCCCTTCTCTGGCCATCCTCAGGCCCCGGTTCCCCGGACCCCCAGGTGGCCACACTCACTTCAGGCCTGCTCTGGCCCTCGGTGGTGTGGCTCACAGGCCCCTCACTGGTGGACATGGGGCGGGGGTCTTTGCTGACCACCTGCTGCTCCTCCATGTCCTTGGTTGAGTTCTGCAATGACAGTGACCGGTAGCAGGTCAGTGAGGCCTCAAGCCGTGCTAGGCCCCAGTTGCTGCTGCTTCTGCCCACTGGACCTTCTGGTCCTGGATCAGGCCCAGCCCTGTGTCTGCACAGACCTCCTCCCAGGGGAAATGAGATTCACCTCCAGGGCTCGGGATAAACCTCAGGCAGATAGGGCCACCCACAGTCCACATCCACCCAGCCAGTCTTGACCTGGGGTGTGAGCATGACAGGCCCACCGGACTTCAGACCCCCCTTCAGCCTATTACTGTTCAGGGCAGGCCCTCCCCATGTGACCCACTTACACACACACACACACACACACACACACACACACGGAGGGGACATAGGGCTGCTCAGGTGGGATCAGAGTGGTGGCCTGGCCTGAACAAAACTACCCTGGGCCTCGCTGTGTTACCTCTGTGTGCCGCCTTGAAAAAGGCCACAGGCATCTGCACTGAGACTGGACCCAGCGGCGGCTACGGCGGGACAGACTCTCACGGCTAGCTCTTTTCGGGGCTCGGCCCCGGGACGCTGGCAAACAGCACCGGAACATACCTTTAGTGTGAAAGTCTCTAGTCAAATGAGCTGAGGAGGGGCAGTTTTAGAATGTGGTTGCCTGGTTACCAGGGTTCCAAGTTCTGCTGGGCTCCATCGTAGGAAGTGAGGTCACTGCCTGGGTCCCCTACCCTGAGGATCTCCTCTGACTGGAGCAGTGACCTCACTACATCGAGCAATGACCTCACTACTTCGCTTGTTAGTTCAGTTTGTTCATTAGATTCAACATAGGAGTGAAATCATATGGTGCTTGTCTTTCTCTGAGTGGCTTATTTCATTTAGCATGTTCTC
The DNA here is from genome assembly GCF_964146895.1 of Miniopterus schreibersii. Lineage (NCBI taxonomy): Eukaryota > Metazoa > Chordata > Mammalia > Chiroptera > Miniopteridae > Miniopterus > Miniopterus schreibersii. The sequence continues at coordinate 60,313,646 of NC_138111.1, read as the reverse complement.
CAGGTCATTCGATGCTGTTGCAAAGGGTAAAATTTCCTTGTTTTTTTTATGGCTGAATGGTATTCCATTGTGTCAATGTCCCACAGCTAATTTACCCACTCATCAACTGATGGACACTTGGGCTGCTTCCAAATATTGGCTATTGTAAATAACACCGCTGTGAACATAGGGGTGCGTATATTCTTTCCAATTAGTGTTCAGGTTTCTTCTGATAAAGTCCCAGAAGTGGAATCCCTGGGTCATAAGGCAGTTCCATTTTTAATTTTTTGAGAAAACTCCATACTGCTTACAGGGGCTGCACCCGTCTGCATTCCCACCAACAGCGCAGGAGGGTTCCCTTTTCTCCACATCTCCAGCAGCACTTGTTTGTTGATTTACTGATGGCAGCCATTCTGACAGGTGTGAAGCGATATCTCATTGTGGTTTTAATCTGCATTTCTCTGATAATTAGTTGCATTAAACATCTTTTCATGTATCTATTCTCCATCTGTGTCCTCTTTGCGGAAGTGTCTATTCAAGTCCTTTGTCATTTTTTAATTGGATTGTTTGTTTTTTGGTGTTTAGTTGTATGAGTTCTTTATAAATTTTGAATATTAAGCCCTTATCAGATGTATCATTGGCAAATATGTTCTCCCATTCAGTGAGTTGTCTTTTCATTTTGTTGATGGTTTCCTTTGCTGTGCAACAACTTTTTAGTTTGATGTAGTCCCATTTTTTTGAATTTTGTTTGTTTCCCTTGTTTGAGAAGATAGATCAGAAAAAATATTACTGTGAGAAATGTCCGAAATTTTGCTGCCTATCTTTTCTTCTAGGATTTTTATGGTTTTGAGGCTAATATTTAAGTCTTTAATTCATTTTTAGTTTATTCTTGTGTATGGTGTAAGAAGGTGGTCTAGTTTATGTTTTTGCATGTATCTGTTCAATTTTCCCAACACCATTTATTAAATAGGCTATCTTTACCCCAGTGTATGTTTTGCCTCTTTTGTCAAAAACTAATTGACCATAAATGGGTGGGTTTATTTCTGGCTTTTTATTTTTTTCCATTGATCTATGTGTCTGTTTTTATGCCAGTACCATGCTGTTTTGATTACTATGGCCTTGTAGTATACTTTGATATTAGGTAGCATAATTCCTCTAACTTTGTTCTTCTCTCTCAAGATCACTGTTGCTATTCAGGATCTTATATGTTCCATATAAATTTTTGAAACATTTGTTCTACTTCTGTGAAATATGCCATTGGTATCTTGATAGGAATTGTATTGAATCTATAGATTTCTTTGGGTGTTATGGACATTTTAATGTTAATTCTTCTATCCATGAACACAATATATCCTTCTACTTATTTGTATCTTCTAATTTTTTCTTCAGTGTCTTATAATTTTCCAAGTACAGGTCTTTTACCTTCTTGGTTAAATTTATTCCTAGGTATTTTGATTCGACTATAGATGGGGTTGTTTTTTGAGTTTCCCTTTCTGATAGTTATTATTATTGGTGTATAAAAATGAACTGATTTCTGGATATTTATTTTATATCCTGCTACTTTATTGACTTCAGTGATCAGTTCTAGTAATTTTTTTATGGAATCTTTAGGGTTCTCTATATACAGTATCATGTCATCTGCCTTTTCCTATTTTTGGTCTTATTTTTTAAATTTCTTATTCCTTTCTTTTACTCACTGTGGGCTTTGTTTGTCTTTTTCCTGTTATTTTTCTAGTTCCTTTAAGTTTAAAATTAGACTGTTCATTTGAGATTTTTCTTGTTTCTTGAGATAGGCCTATAATGCTATGAATTTTCCTCTTTGAACTGCTTTTGCTGTGTCTCATAAGTTTTTGGTGGTTGTGTTCTCATTTTCATTTGTTTTAAAGTACATTTTGATTACTATCTTAGAAAATGTTCCATGTGCACTTGAAAAGAATGTATATTCTGCTGCATTGGGAAAAAATACTCTGAAGATATCAATTAAATTCATCTGATTTATTGTGTCATTTAAGGCTACCATTTATTTGTTGATATTCTTTGTGGATAATCTATCTATTGATGTAATAGGTATTAAAATACCCTACAAAGAGTGTATTACTGTCAATCTCTTCCTTTATGCTCATCAAGATTTGCTTCACATATTAGGTTCTCCTATGTTGGGTGCATAAATGTTTACAAAGGTTATATCCTCTTGTTGGATTGCTTCCTTTATCATTATGTAGTGTCTTTCTTTCTCTTACTATGGTCTTTGTTTTAAAGCCTATTTTGTCAGATATAAGTATTTCTACCTCAGCTTTTTTTCTTTCCATTTACATAAAATATATTTTCCATCCCTTTTCTTTTAGTCTCTGTGTATTTTTATTTCTCAGGTGAGTCTCTCGTAGACAGCATATGTGTATGTCTTGCTTTCTTACCCATTCACCTATCTTATGTCTTTTTATTGGAGCATTTAAGCCATTTGCATTTAAAGTGATTTTTGATAGTTATGTATTTATTGCCATTTTATTCTTTTAACTATGTTTCTCTGTTCCTCCTCCTCCTCCTCCTCCTTCTTAAAGCAGGGTCTTTAACATTTCTTGTAATACTGGTTTGGTGGTAAAAAACTCCTTTAGCTTTTTCTTGTCTAGGAAGCTCTTTATTTCTCTTTCAATTTTAAATGACAGCCTTGTGGATAAAGTAGGCTTGGTTGTAGGTCTTTGCTTTTCATTACTTTGAATATTTCATGCCAATGTCTTCTGAAGTGCTTCTTTTGAGAAATCAGCAGACAATCTATGGGAGCTTCTTTGTAGGTAACTAGCTTTCTTTTGCTGCTTTTAAGATTCTCTTGTCTTTAAGCCTTGAAATTTTAATTATTATGTATCTTGGTGTGGACCACTTTGGGTTTATTTTGTTTGGGGCTCTCTGTGCTTTCTGGACTTGTGTGTCTTTTTCCTTCATGTGGTTAGGGAAATCTTTGGTCATTATTTCTTCAAATAGGTTCTTGATACCTTGCTCTCTGTCTTCTCCTTCTGGCATCCCTATGATATGAATGTTGTTACACTTCATATTGTCCCAAAGGTCCCTTATACTATCCTCATTTTATTTAATTCTTTTTTCTTTCTGTTGCTCTGATTTTTTTTTTTTTTTACTTTGTTTTCCAAATTGCTGATTTGAACCCCTGCTTCATTCAGCCTACTATTTATTCCTTCCAGTGTATTCTTCATTTCACATATTTTATTCTTCATTTCTGGCTGGTTTTATTTTATGGTGTTTTTTTATTAATCCTCATCTGAGGATATTTCTTCCATTGCTTTTCAGAGAGAGTGGAAGAGAGAGAGAGAGAGAGAAACATCAATGTGAGAGAGACATATCGATTGGTTGCCTCACACATGTGCCCTGACTGAGACTGGGGATAGAGCCTGCAACCGAGGTACGTGCCCTTGACCAGAATCGACCCCAAGACCCTTCAAGCTGTGGGCCAATGCTCTAACTACTGAGCCAAACTGGCTAGGGCTATTTTATGGTTTCTATGTTCTTTTTTATGCTGCTGAGCATCCTTATGACCATTATTTCAAACTCTATACATGATAACTTGTTTGCCTCCATTGCATATAGCTATTTTTCTGGAGATCTCTCCTGTTCTTTTATTTGGGGGCATATTTTTTGCTTCCCTATTTTGGCTGCCTCTTTGTGTTTGTTCTATGTATGATATAGATCTGTTATGACTCCCAGTCCTTGTGGGGCTGCCTTATGTAGTTGATGTCCTATGGAATCCAGTGGTGCAGTCTCTTTTATCACCTGAGTTGGGTGCTCCAAGAACGTCCATTGTGTAGGTTATGTGGGCCCTCCTGCTGTAATTGAGTCTTCATTGCTATTGGCCTGTTGGTGCTTAGGATTGACCCTCAGGCTGGTTGGCTGTGAGGCTCAATACAACCATGATGTGCAAGCTGCTTTGCAGGTGCTGAGCATATGAAGTGGATTTTGCCTCAGCAGGTACGGTGAATGCAGTGATCTCTCTTTGGATATTCCACTTGTGAAGCTTATTGGATCCTGTTCTGATGTTGTCTGAAGCTGGCCACTGGGTGTGTTTTTTTCTGGGCTTCTTGGGAGGGAATCTGGTGCAGGCCAACATCAGATGCCATCTGTGACTGGCCTTGGCAACCTGTTTAGAGCTAGAAGCAATCCACAGTTTGTGGCTTCCTCTGCTGGGCCTGTGTACAACACCAAGGCACCCCAAGATTTGCCTCGGCCTGCCAGCTGCCTGTTAGGTTCAATCACTGAAAGAGCCTCTGATGGTACTGGAGTTGCATGAGGTAGGTTCTTGGTTAGTCACCAGGAAAGGGCGAGTGGTGTTCACCAGAATGATATAGATTCAAACTTGGTGTCAGTGCTGGATCTGAGGCCTCTCAGCAAATGTCCCCACGTATATTAAGTCCAGCTGCCATCTGCTAGATGCTTGCTCACCTTGTATTGAGGGAGAGTCTCAGGGAACCTTCAAGTGAGGCCAGCAGAGTTTATCAGGCCCTAACAGAGCAAGATTTGGCCATGTAAAGGGAAGACTCTGCCCTGATCAGGTGTGAGAAGGAAAAATGGCCTCTGTTCTAGAGTCACACAACTCAGTGTATTTCAGATTCTGATGGGAGGAGACAGATCTCAGCAGGATGGTGCCACCAGGAGGTAGGGGGATGGGGCTAACAGATCTCCCATGAGGGGGAAGCACCAGTCAGGTTTATAGGAAAGTGGGAGGAATGGTCCCTATCTCAAAGCCACACAATTTATTCACTGACACCCTCTGAGTCTGCCCAGACCTCTACACCCTGGCCAAGGCAGCAGACTCCTCAGCAAGGTGAAAGCTCTGCAGGGTGGAATGAGAGGGAGCTCAGAGGGTGGGGCGATTGCTTTTCTCCAGGCTGATGTCACCCTGGGGGGAGTGCTTCACTCAAGAAAAATGGCATCTGTGGTATGGGAGAGTTACTCAGCACAGGGATTCTGGTGGCTGTCCCTTCAGCTCTCTCTCAAGAATCACAAACCTCAGACTCTCCTCATGCAGCTGTAGTCCACGCCACTCTCCCTCCACTTGAGCCCCTGTTGAGTGGCTGTGGATGAAATTTTAGTTCATTGGCCCTTTAATAGGGCACCGGTGTTTCTAGCAGTGTCCTGTCTTTTCCTGATGGACAGAAACCCCACTGGTTTTCACAGCCAGGTATTATGTGGGTGCCTCTTCCTGACTCTAATGCTCTGGGTTGGGGAGCCTGGTTTGGGGTTGAGACCCCACATTTCTCTGGAGGAACCTCCTGCAGCTGAGATATCCCTTAGAACCTCACTGCCACCCACGGGCTTGGAGCCCGCTCTTCTTGCATTTCCACCCTTCCTAGCAGTCTAGATGTGACTTGTTCTGAAAACCCTTGCTTATAAGATTTCTCTTTAGCTAGTCTTTAGTAGGTTATTCAGGATGATTGTTCTATAGTTTAGCTGTAATTCCAGTTCGGTCCTGGGAGGAGGTGAGTGTAGCTTCCACTTACTCTGCTGCTATCTTGGATTCTCTGCAGCACATTCTTAATAGTTCCCTCTGCTTTCAGGTTCTTCTTGTTTCATTCCATCTCCAGTACTTCCCGATAAATCAGCACCATCATCTTTTGTATCCACATCTCCGTTGTCTTCAAAATAAAATGGAAGCTTCCGAGAATGTCATTCTAGGTCTTTTGCCAGATTCCCCAAACTTCCCACTCTAGCATCTTTCTCTGGTCACCCTCCATCCACTCCAGCTCCTGTGGATGTCTTATCCATTCTCTAGTCTCAATGATCCCCTTTTGTTCATTATTTAAAAATGTCTTTATTCATTTCAGAGAGAGGAAGGGGGGAGAGAGAGAGAGAGAGAGAGAGAGAGAAACATCAATGATGAGAGCTGTTTGCTTCCTGCATGCCCCCCACTGGGGATCGAGCCCAAAACCCGGGAATGAGCCCTGACCAGGAATCGAACTGTGATCTCCCAGATCATAGGTCAATGCTCACCACTGAGCCACGCTAGCCGGGCTCAATGATCTCTTTTTATGTCTCCATGCTTGTGCATAAGACATTTCACACTATTTTCAGCTTTTCTCTCTCTGGAAAATGTCTTATTATCACTCGAAATTCAGCTCATATATTGTAGTAATAATAGGTAGCACTGTTTTGAGTGCTACCAGATTCTAGGCACTGTGCTATAAACTTGACACATCTCATTTAGGTCTCATGACAACCCTAAGAGGTGAAACTTTTATTATTATCCTCATTCTAAGGATGAAACAAAGAAAGGTTAAGTACTTTGCATAAGGTCATATAGGGCAGGTACATAGAAATGGTAGAACCAGCTTATTTAGACCTGAGCAGTCTGACTCCAGAATGCATGTTCTGAACCTTGACTGGTATTTTGCCTCCCTCTTAGCATGTTTTATTCAGTTGCCCATATATAACCACCTCCCTGAAGCTTTCCCGTATTGGCTCAGTCAGGACTGAGTAATTCTGGCCTGCCTCTGTGATTCTGCAGTACTTGTTCTTGCCTAACCAATGGTCTGCTAATGATCTCTTTGTCTACCTTCTCCTCTATGAGTCTGTAAACTTTCCAGGGCTTGCGTTATGGCTTCTCTATTTTTGTAAACCCAGAATTAGGACAGTTCAAATTATAGTGACAATCAAAATGAAGGCTATAAAATTAAAATGTTTAAGCCTAAAGAACCATCCAATATGAATATAAAAACTCAACTCTTTTTATATATATTAAAACTTTTCTTCTTTTTTGCAGCCCCTCCAATTTCAATTGTTAATCTAATTTATAACCGCTTTCTAATTAATCTTTGCCTGTAGACTGCCCCCTTCAAACCACTCTCCACTGAGCCATCAGTGATCTCTCCACGTCATATACGATCACGTTACTCTCCTGTGTACAATCCTCCGCGAACCCTCACGACTTTCACAATAAAATGCAAACTCTCAGGATGACATAGCGCCCCTCGAGACCTGACCTTGCCTGTCTTTCCAGCCTTACCTTCCCCACTCTGGAATTTGTCCTCCTCTCTCCAGCTTCGTGGAACAACTTATGGTGCCCAACTGAAAGCTACGTGTAGTTCGTTCTTGCCTTTTCTGTCTCCCTGTCTCCATCAGTGTTCACCAAGCTTTAAGGGCTGTGAAACACCCGGGGGCCTGGTTAAATTGCAGAGTCTGATTCCGTAGGTCTGTGGTGAGGTCTGACATTCTGCATTTCTAACAAGCTCCCTGGTGGTAGTGTGGCTGCTGCTGCTGCTGACCTGAAGACCACATCTCGAGTATCATAGATGTAGATAAGTCCTTCTAAATTGGCACACTGAACACAGGTATCACCTCCTCCAGGAATCGCTGGATGACTCCCCATCTAGTGCGATGAAACAGTAACGTTCATGTCCGTATTCTCAGCTTCTAGTTCTCTACCTGGAACAGAGGGGATGCTCAACACACTCTCACCAAATGAACCCTGATTGTTCGCTTAGTGGACAAAGTGTTTATGGAATGGAAGCCTAGGCTAAAGAAATGCTCCTGGTGCAGAGGGACTCAGTCCCATTCACAAACTAACATCTTGGGAGCCTGTCCGATGTGCAAAGAATTGTGATTGAAGTTTGAGGTGCAGAAGAAAGAAAGATAAAATCTCTGCTCACAGGGTCATATAGCAAAGCTAGGGAGACAGACGAGCACCTAGATCACTACACATAGCATGGTATGATGCACGGCAAAAAGTGACTTATTGACTTATCAACAATGAGCACTCTGAAGAGGGAATGGCTTGTCCTTCATAGGTGATTGGGGATGTGATTATGGCCAAACGAATTGAGACTGGAGAAAAAAGTAGACATCCAGCAGGAGATTGATGGAAGATGTGTCCAATAAAGGGAGCAGGATGAGGAAACTTCTCAGCCTTTTTTCTCACTGAAACTGACATGGTTCGGTCGTGGTCCCACGCACCACATATTACTATGGGTATGTGCATCATCGCTGCAGCTCTTCCCTCCTTTCTCTTATTACTCGGAGGATCTCAAGTAAGTGAGTGCTGTGCAATTGCAGAGATGATCTTGAATCTGCTCTAATTTATTTAAAAACTAATTTGAAAACATAGCACTCATACTATTGTCAGTAATAGACAGCATATGAGATTTCTCATAATTGATTGGAATATGTAGCAATGACTTCGCCCTGCAGCTGAGAACCCATCAGTAAATGCAAAGTGGTGTGAGAATGAATACCTTGTGGAGCGTTATCAAGAAATAAAGTGGCAGTAAAGCAGAGTGGTTATGAGTAGTCTAGGTCTAAATTCTGACTGTCTGAGTACCAACATTAACTCTGCTGCCCACTATTTATGTGCCCTTGGGCATAGTAGGGATGAAGCTAGTGTTTTTATCCATAGAACTTTGTGATAATTAAATGAATATATACAGCCTTTTTCCTCACTGAAACTGACATGATTCGGTCCTGGTCCCACGCACCACATATTACTATGGGTATGTGCATCGTCACTGCAGCTCTTCCCTCCTTTCTCTTATCACTCAAATCTCAGGTAAGTGAGTGCTGTGTAATTGCAGAGATAATCTTGAATCTGCTCTAATTTATTTAAAAACTGATTTGAAAACATAGCACTCCTACTATTGTTTAGAATGGTTCTTGGATGGTGGCACACATGCATTGATTGTTGACAATTGTTATTCCAGCATGCTTGGTATGTAGATAGGCTGACCATAGTATTTATTGTCCTACTCAGCCCCTTTGAGAGTGAAAAGGGGAACTGTCTATAATTACAGTGGGATAACAGGCATAAACCAAGGCATGTCAGGCGAACCGGACATGTAGTTATCCAAAGTGTAAGGCGTGTCGTAGGAGGTGAAGTTGGACAGGTGAATCGGGGTCATTTGCTGATTAGTCATATCTTGGAAGCATGAAAAAAAATTAGGCCTATTTTGTCAATATTTAAAACTTAGACATTTGAATGTGTACCTCATGGTTAGGAAATAATAATAATAATAATAGTTACTATTTATGGAGTGACCATATTGTTCCAGGCACCTGCAGTCTCATAGATTCTCAAAATGGCCATGGTCCCTGCACTCATTTCCTGTGGTTGCTGTCACAAATTGCCACAAGCTTGGTGGCTGAAAATGACAGAAATGTATTCTCTTACAGTTCTGGCCGCTTAAAATCAAGGGGCCCACAGGGCCACCCTCCCTCTGGACTCTAGGGGAGAGTCTATTCCATGCTTCTTCTAGTTTCTGGCTAATCCAGGAGTTTTTTGGCTTCTGGCCACATCTCTCCAATCTGTGCCTCTGTGGTTACATTGACTGCTCCTCTTCCTGTGTCTTCTCCTCTGTGTGTCTGTCCCCCAAACTCCCTCTGCCCCTCTCTTATAAGAATGCACATCATTACATGTAGGCCCCACCCAGACTATACTGGATAAACTCCCCCTCTCAAGATTCTTAATGTAGTCACATCTTTTTCCATATAAGGAAATATTTACAGGTAGTGGAGATTAGAGCAAGGACATACGTTTTGGGGGGCCACGTTCAACTCACTGCAATTCACATTTTATAGGAGAGAAACTAAACCTGAGAGATTTCATCCACTGGCCCGAGACTGCCCAGGTAGCACAGAGATGCACCCCAAGGATAAACCGCTAAGTTTGCAAGGGCATATTCCCCGGTGTGGCTCTGAGGCTCCTGGGCTGTGTGGAGGTAGCGGGAGCTCCATCTGGCGATGGCTCAGTCCCCGGGAGACCAGGAAACCATAAGCAATTCACAAAGAGCGGGCTCCCGCTTGCACCGACCTCTCATGCAGCAGAACCCTGCGCGTTAAATCTCAAAGCCAGGGGAGCAAACTCTCCACGGTAAGTCTCTCACAGAATGAGCTACGCATCCTAGTCGCAGGGGCAGATGCGACGAGATTTTGACATTTTCCATGTTTTACTTCAACTAGTTTTATGAAAACAACAGAAGCGATTATTTTATTTTATTTTTATTTTGTCAGCCTGAAGGTGATGCAGGAGAGAGGCCCGGGAACCCGCCTCACCGTAGGCGCTGACTTGGCTGGGGGTGAAAGGGAAGGTGCTGTGAGGTCGAAGAGGACCCGGGTGATCAGATGTGTGTGTAGCACCAGATGGAGCCCTCTCCCCAGAGCACCCCGGTATGAAATGTCCCCTTCCTCTCCAGACAGACGCTGGAAAAACGGCCGCAACATGAATTTCACTCAGCCCGAGTGAAAGAAATATGCCTCTTGCCCGTGGCCGCCTCCGGGCCTGCTCGGCTCCTGCACCCATCCCGTGATCCCCAAACACACTGCGCTCGGCATAGTGTCACTCTGCTTTCTCTGTCGTGGTGTCTTCTGGTTTGTCTATTTCCCTCTCGGAAAGATTTCCTGAGAAATCTAGGATATTGAAACTGGCCCCGGCACATACACGTTGGTTGAGTTAAATAACACATTGTTTATTCTCAATGCTCAGTGTGGGTCCGATGATGCAAAGAAGGTTCAAACTGGAAGTTTTCTGTAGGAAAGGCCGCCCACCCAGAACTCATGGCTAGGAGGCTAACAGTGTCTAGAGCTGCTCATTTAGGGAAACATTCATGACGCATTAGGAGAGGGCGCGCCCGAGCAGAGAGGGGCTGCCCCGCACACGATACCAGGCTCAGGCTGCAGTCCTGTGGCTGCCGATTCACAGGCCTGCAAGTGGCACCGGGAAGCAGGCGTTTCTCGCAGGAGGGACCCCAGGTGGAGAACACGGCCGAGGAGCCAGGAGCGAAGGCCTCTGCTTATTGGGAACGGGCGTGCGCAGCCCTGCCCGGAGAGTGGGCCCATCTGCCCTTCCTCTCAAGGCTGCAGCGAGGCGATCTGAAGGGGCCTGGGCAGGACGCAAATAAATGAGGAGACCTCTGAGTGTGTCAAAAGGCAGGAGCACCAGGATCGTGTTTCCTCACTTCTTTCTTCCCATTCCAGCCTGAACCCAGAGCAGCTCAAAACACAGAGACGGAACTTGCTAATCATGACTTCACCGTGGCCCAGCCCGAGGTGGTGGGCACACGTTGCATGACTCCGAGGGGCTCGGGCAGTGCGGTAAGTGGGGGGCACAGGAACGCCCAGCGAATCTTCACGCCTGTCCCTGTGATTCAGGCCGTTAGCGGAGCAGCTGCTTCCTTCATTGTCCAGCTCATTTTCTTGAAGGACTACATCACAGGAGTGACCAGTGATGCTCCGGAGGAGCGTCAAGTCCTCTGACAGCCCATCCATCTCTGTCAGCTTGACAATATTTACCGGATAATATTTACAGTTTCCAACTGTTAAAAGAAATTTTACCTCCAAATGAATATTCTTACTCGTGCCAAAGATCTCTTGGGAATCTACACCCATTCCTGTGAGGCTTCCATTGCTCAAAAATATCTGTGAACTTGAATTGATGACTGTTCACTGCTTGCATTTCATCTCCTACCGTCTGGCAATAACAACCTACTTTTCGTTTAGGATACCACTCGTTCCCCATTTCACATAGTCCCTCAAAAGGCTCCCCCACCTGGCTGGCCAATAAGAGAATTCCCTTCCCCTGGCCACAGCAATTCAGCGCTGCCAGGGCCGTAGCAACAACGAGGACCACACAGAGATAAACACCAAATTCTCTGGGGTGGTAAAGCGCTATCTCATCAGACGTGAACGTTAGATCTGGGATGAGCACAGCAGAATCAGTCCATTCAGAAAGTTATCTAGGGAGGAACTCATCAATTTAAGACCCAGAATCCTATCTGGCCTGCTTGGCCTATGGAAGGATTTGATCCAAACTAAATAGAGCAAATCCCCAGGATACTGGCAGACACCTTTCATAACTTATTCTTAATCCTTTAAATCCGAGGTTGATAAGAACATTCTGGTAAAATGGGTACTCTTGCTCCACCCCGTAGGAAAAAAGTTAATTGTCTTACAGGGTACAAGGAAACCTGAAGGGATAGGATGCTGTTTACAAAACAAGAATGGAAAGAAATGCAGGGTTCGATTTTTTTGTTTGCTACAGTTGCTACTATGTTCACAGTTGCTTCTTGGCAGACAATAAGAGATATAAAGAAAGCCTAAGGTTTGTTTCTCAAGTCATACAAGAAACAAAAGAAAGCTGTTTCCACAGACTGGAGTGCTTTTGCCAGCAATTATGTTTTGTAAAAAATAAATAATGCATTCTGTTTCCGAAAGCCTCTGACAAACTATGATAGAAAAAACACACCCATCAAATCTTTTTCTTTGGTTTTAGGGTGGCGAGTTTCATGACGGAAATAAAGTGAGTCTGTGTTCTCTAAGTAATTTATTAGAGCATCTTGGCACAGCAGCACTAATGGGCTTGCTGCCAGGTACTCCGAGCTGCAGTTTGTCATGTCTGACTCTTTAGTTCTTTCAAGCAATTGAAGAAATGGCCTTCTGCAGGCTGTCAGTGACAGATTCCAGCTCACTCACATAGATAAAGCTCAATTAGCTCCTGGAAGAAACATCTTTTAAAAATGCAATGAGCTGCACCATGAAAGATAGGTAGACAGTGGCACCCGAAACAAAATAAAATGTTACTGTGGAGGGAAGGACGTGTCCACAATGAGCAAGTGTACAGCTGTGTTATTGGACAGTCCCCTTCAAGGAAAACAATGGGATGGCCATTTTTAATTACTTCAAGTGTTACAATAGACTTTGTTTTAGCAGCGTGATAAGGTCAGCAATCCTGATGAGTTAGCATGTCATTCATTCATTCATTCATTTACTCGTGACTATGGCCCATACTCTGTAACCTGCAAGGAAGTCTAGCCTAAAATAGAGCTACGAAAGCCTCTCGCTCAGTAAGTGTAGCTTGCAAATGTGCTTTTTAATCCACACAGTATTTTAAATGTTGAGCTAACATTTAAAAAATGATAGTATTTTGCACACACAAAAATTCAGGCTTTTGGAGTCTCTTAAAATATTGAAATACCTTAAAACTGTGTATACATTCTTTGGGGCAAAAACTGACTTATGCTAAGTGCATAGTGCACCCCGAGGGAGAGGTTTGGCTTCCTTTGTTCACTTGGTCCCCACCAAGCTTGCTTCATTCATTTCTGACACATGCCTTACCCTGGTCTCGACAGGAGCCTTGTTTGAGTTTGCAAACCTCTGATCTCTAACAGCGATTCTGAAGGCTTCCTGCATCAAAAGTACTTATGATTCTTATTAGAAATGGAGAACTCCTGGTTCCCTGCCCTGGACGAAAGAATAAAACTGTATGATGTAAGGCTTGGTGATTCTCTGACAAGCTAAAGTATTGGAGTCACTGGTACCAGTAACCAGATAGAATTACAGTCTTTAGAAAACAGATGGAAATGTTAATTCCTTAAATGGATTCTTTTTTTGATACTATATAAGAATATATTTTCCTTATAATTATGTTACCTTACTCTTAATGGCTACTTTTCCTCTGAAAATGCCAGCTAGCCAAAATTGCCCTGCTGAGAAAAACATCAAATGACTTAGTGTCTGTTACTGACTTGGGCCAAATTTTCAATTTGGAGATAAAATCCAATACGTTTTATGAACTAATTTGTTCTCTGTACAAGTGGTTGAACTTGATAGCTATATTTGTTTCTGGCACTGCTCAATCATAATAGCAGGAAATAATTCTAGACTTAGAATTCAATTGGCACAAAGCCCAAATGAATTAATAAAAACCTGTATTCTGTATCTCTGACTTCTGAAGGTCCTGCCTAGGAAGACTCTATAGTAGCTGTTATAACAACAACAACAACAATAACTCCTTACATTTGTGTGGTGTTTCAGAGTTTGTAAAGCACTCTCGGATACATCATCTTGTTTGATGCTCTCAGCCACCTGTGAGATAGGGACACGTGAAGAAATGGAGACTGAGTTCCTACTGCAGGTAGCTGTAGAGTGAGGAGAAGATTCTTAAGTTTTACAAATTCAGGATTGCTTTTGTTTTTTCACACTGGATCCAACTTTGTAATACAAAATTTGTTGCTTATCAAAACATCTTTGTAGGCTTATCCCAAGTAGGTGCCATGCCTTGCGCAAATAAACCCCTGAGCATCATCAGCTGTATCCTTTTGCCTCAGAGAGCCCCAAAGGTGGCTCTTGTTCACTGACAGAATCCTGCCCAAACTGTCACTGAGTCTTTGGGGACTTGCTCAGTTTGCACTGTTGATTTAAGGTTCTAACCCCTTTCGTGTAGTGTCAGTTTGTTTTTTTAATTGCTCCATATTATTTTCTATATTTAGGTAAAGAATTGGAAAACAAAAACAAATCAGACAAATTCTGTGAGATTTCATCGTTCAACATTCACCCAATGTCCTCCCATCATTCCAAGGACATTGGCTCTCTTTAAACTATGCCCTAGACGTTGGGAATTGTCAGAGTGCTGGGGGTGTTGACTCTCCTCTTGGTTTTCAGGTGTGTCCTCATCTTACAGAGTGTATGTTTTGGGAGCTCAGTGCTTGAGTTAATATTTGAGAACAGGAAGGAAATGTCCCAACAAAACTTGAATTATGCTCATGATAAAACCCGTTTAACTTAAAAACTGCCCAAACTGCTGTGTAAACTTAAATATGGGCCAAGAAATCACCTCTGACATCCCCACATGCCAAACACACTGGCCCCTGCCCAAGTTTTGATGGGTGCCTCAACAATTTAAAGTACTCTGGGAAGTTGGTCTTTGAAATCAGGCAGTCCCAGGCAACCTCAGAACTGCCAGTCACTAAGTTTGTGAGACTCAGTAAGATAAGTAATTTTAGTTTCATCTTAGGTAAAATGGCTTTGTGAGAACTGAGATCACATGTAAGAGGATTTGAGAATATGCTCAGCACACTTTAAATACAAGGACATGTTAGCTATCATTCTCATTATTCCGAGAGAGTTACTATTAGGTTATTCATGTCTGTTAACATCCCAGCAAAAATGAATTTACTCTCTTCTCACAAAAGGGTGTAGAAGGGAAGAGAGGACACTGTGCAGGTGAGTTGAGAGGAGTTGTAATGGAGGCAAGTCAAGTCCAGATCACTGCTGGAGGGACAGAGTCTCAAGTTAGCCATGAGACTACATGATGGAGACGGTTCCGGGACAGTGGTGCTATCAATGGCAGGACAGGCACAGCAGAGGGGTTGAGTAACTCATGCCATGTGATGATGGAATGAAATTACATGGATTTATAGTGAGACTGGCCTAAGCTGGTCTTCTACCTCCTAACATCTAATATCAATATGACTTCCTAGAGAATCCATTTCCTCAGTTGTGAAATTTATTTTGAATTTCAGGATTGTGGACATAGATTGCAATAATATATACAAAGCACTCGTTACATGGTGAATACCCAATAAATGGTAACTTTAAAACACCTGTGTCTTTTAATTTTGCAACTTTGCTGTGGAGCTGCTTTTGTTTAGAGAACTGAAAATATATGTTAGGATTTCCAGTCCTCTGAATTCTTGCCTCTGATTCTAAGGATCATCAATGTGGAGGCCATTGCTTTAAATGGAGCCTCACCTGCCACTGACCTAGTAGAATGAAAGGACAGGTAGAAAATGTGGTGCAGGCTTTGGGAGACATGAAGATATGCTAATATATATTTAAAATGATGATGATAACTAACATTTATTAGGCGCTTGCTATGTGCCTAGAAAGAAGCTAATTAATTTGTATACATTATTTTCATTTGAGTCTCATAACAATCCTAGGCCAATTTACAGAGGAGGAAACAGACACAGAGAGGTTCCCTAAATTGTCCAGGGTCACACAGATTATAAGCAGCAGATGTGGAATTTAAAACCAGCCTGCCTGACTTTAGAGCCTGCTCTCTAAACTAGTTTGGTGAGAAAGGCATTTTAGCCAGAGACCTACCCTTTGCTTTGCTAGAATTCCAGCCGAATTGCTGGAGTCAGCAAGCTTTTGGCCAGGGAAAGGTGCTCTGCGAATGTCAGGAAGAAAATGAGGTTATACATCTCTTCCTGCCTGGGATTTATATTTATTGTGCAGTAGAATGTAATCTAAATTATTCACATTTTATATTTTATGGACATTTTACCTTCTGTAAATCTGAGATTTCAGGACTAGAGTTATGTGTAATAAAGTTCTTATAAAATCCATTTAAAAGATTAATGATAGATGTATTGGTAGGAAATTAAACCTGGGTGTTTTATTTTCTCAGTTCTCATGGGTCTTCCAGCTTCCTTCACAGAGACTATCTTTGTGACAAAATCTTCTTCTTATGTCCCATGGACAAAGCCAAGAGCAAAGTTCTCTGCAGGGCATGTGGGCGTAGACTCTTCTCTTAGGAAGACGAGGTTGGTTAGTTCTCCTTGGAATAAGTTTCTTCTAAGATTTCTTTGGAAATTGTTTGCAGACTCAGAATCAAACATTCTGGGGTAAAATCTTGTCTCTACCACTTAATAGTTGAGTGAATTGATGGGAATCACAAAAAGATCTCTGAGCCTCTGTTTCTTCAGCTGCAAAATGAGGATGAATGCATCTGAACGCACAGGTGGTCATTAGAATGAAATAAACACCAATTTGAATGGAAATGGGAAAAAGGAGTCTTGAGTTGGAGCATGAAACACAAGGATCAATATATAGAGACAAATAAATACTTCCTGTTTTTAGTATTCTGGAGTTACGTTATTGGTTGATGGGTTTACTCATGGAGAGTTGACCAGACAGGATACCTTCCTCCACTTAATTTCATCAGACCAGTTATTCAAAGCAAATGGGAATATTCCACTTTTCACTCCTCTCATCTCAGTTAGCATTAGCTAGATTCTTCTTCTGTGTCAGGCACTGTGTTAAGTCCTAAAGATCCACAAATGAGTAAGGCATGGACTCCTGAAGGTGCTCAGAACCACACCACAGCCCTGCTGAGAACTTGGCTCTAGAGTGAGCTTTTCAGTTAAAGAACTGGTGGTGTCGGGTCATGATAAATGAGAACCCATTGAAGTGTGCAAAAGAATGTATGTTCCTTCAGTGCACATTTGCTGTGGTGATAAAGGTCCCTTAGCAGCATGTAATTATTCTTCAAAAGGCATTTTGATTGCCGATCGTGTGCAGATGAGCTGAGATTCAGGGAAGGCAGAGCAGGAAAAGTGTGATGGAAGGGATGTATGAGAAGAGTCAGTCTGGTGCTGAGGACAGACCAGGGACTTTGGGCTCAGTTTTAAATTGAAGTCCTGGCTCTGCCCTTTATCAGGACAGGGATGTGCCATTGGCCAAGTTATTTTCCTTCCTTGAGATGTTTTCTTCACCTGTTAAATGGTGACAATAGCATCTCACTTGCACTTTTATTGAGGTGATGAAATGAGATAATGTATTAGGCAGACAGCTGTACCTTATTTTAAGAAGCACAGGCTGCATTGGTATGTGGTATGTGTTACACAATCATCACCATGTTACTAAGCAGAACTCTTCTATATCAATCAGCTCTCACTGTCTCTATCTCTTAAAAACCTAATAATCATCCTCAAAAGCTGGAGGTGAACCTCATCTGTCTTGATTTTCTCTGGTCACCTATGTCAAAAGTGGCCTCTTCTGTCTGCACAGGCTACCTATTTTCTACCCCACTTTTCTCATATTCTGTCTTAATTATAGCCATGCACCTACTTGTTTCACTCCTTCTGCTCGATTGCAAGCTCCCGAGGGGCAGGCCTGCATCTATGCATCTCCATACCCTTCACTTAGCATGATGTCTGCACATAGTAGGTGGTTGGTGAGTGTGGGAGGAATGCAGCAGAACTATTCATAAAGGAAATAACGCCCATCGGCAGCAATTTCCTCGTGTCTTGGGCTTTTCCCCTCGCTAGTCAACGCTGCCCCTCAACCATTTGTGTCTTTCCTCTCATTGTGGTAGACAAGGCTTTGCTCCTCCAGCTCGCCCTGCTCAAGGCCCACGCTCAAATCAATGAACTGCTCTCTGTTCTGCGCCCCCCCTTCTCTCCTCTACCTTTACCCTCTTTATGCCATCAGAGCACAAAGAGCAGAGTTTCATACCCAGAAGATACCCAATAAATGTTTGCACGAGGAATGAACAGCTCTTTGGTTTAGGGGAAGATTTGCCAAAGGATTCCTTTAAATTGTTCGTTCCTTCAGTGTTGCGATTTTCAAAAATTTCAGTTAGAAAAGCCTTTGCTCCAACACAGTCTCGCCCGAAGACCCTATTTGCACATGTGAAAGCCCACCTGCCCTCGCCGGGGAGGGACAGGCAGGGAGAAGGGGCCTGAGCTCTGCATGCGACCCCCTGCCTCTGCCCACTGTGCTGACGGAGCTTCCATGCAGTGCGCCTGGCATACCACGGGCATGTCGAAAATGAGATTTACTCACAAACACCGCTCACCACGAAGTCTGAGGCCCGCGTCACTTGCATCTAGGGCTTGACTGTCAGAGCCTGTTCCTCATTTCTGAGTTGTGCGCGTTGTTGACGTTTCCTGTCATTAGCGGGGAGCTTTCCTACCGAGGTCAGCTTCAGTAGGACGTCTAGCAATCAAACACCGAGTGGTGCCGAACGCTCCTCGAACTTGAGGCTGGTTGGCAGGGCAACGGGACGAAGGCCGTCTTCTTGGGTCTCAGAATATAAGCAAATAGTGACGAATACATTGGCATACGTGAGCAAGAAGAGCTGCTTCCATTAACCCCGCGCCTTTGATGATGCAGGAATGCAACACACCCTGTGCGCATTGTTTCCTCAGTCCTCAAAGACATTTTAGGAGGCCACAAAGGCCCGTCAGACCTAGGTTTCTTTGCTTCCCTGTTAAACCAGTGGCCGCCCCATGAATTGGATGCTGTGATTTGCTGGTTGCTAGGTTTTCCCCCTCCTGTTGCTGCCTCTCATTTGCTCCCTCGTGTTTTGCTCCTGCCGCATGTCCTCTGTTGGGTGCCTGACGAATATTTGGAATCCTTGTGTCAGATCAGCAAGAGCCCCGGTTGCTTTGTGAGCTGCACGGCAGTGGAAGCCGACTGAAATTCATCCACCCGTCCTCCCAGAAAGCTAAGGAAGCCCGTGTGTGGGGCACTTTGATAGCTGTCCCCGACTCCCCCCATTGAAGGTGGGTTGGCTACAGTGAGTCAAAAGATGATTTATAAAAAGTAGAACAACCTCTTCTAGTGCCCACAGGAGCTCTTCCGAAACCTGCTGGTTTGCTCGAGCCCCGCTGTGCTCCCTGCCTCAGAAGGAAACCTTGTTGCTCCGGCTGCAAAGGGGAGAACCACGGGCAAGAGCAAATGCCTGAAACTTCCATCCCTCTCACCTCCAGGCGTGTTCTTACAGTTATTTATTTTTGGTTTATTTTTTTCTTCTTTCCAGAGGAGAAAGGCTCCTGCTTCCCCATCACCCTGTCTCTCCCTGCTCTCAGGCCTGCACCCACCAGTTCTTGACAGTTGGATGTGTAATTCTTCTCTGGCTCGATCTCTGCCTCTCTCTATCTAACCTACAACTAAAAAGTGTGCATGCAAGTGTGTGTGTGTGTGTGTGTGCATGTATGCATGCATGCGTGTGCGCGTGTGTGAGTACATACTGACTCTCCCACCCATAAATCACTAGTCAACCATTTACCCTCCTGTCCCTGACAAACGTCTTAAAAGACCCGTCTGCCTGTCCCGACTCCACTTGCTCACGCCCCAGCCCCTCCTCTAGAGGGGCTTCCGACCCCACCGCAGAAACTCGCTCTGCTTGCCAAGGTCCCCGGTTACCTGCTTACTGCCATGGCCCCAGACTCACACAACCTCGGCAGTATTTGCGCTTTTAGCCGCTGGTCCTGCTCTGAGAATTATTTTCTCCACTAAACATTGTGTGGCTGCATTGGTCAGGGCCTGTCAGGAAACAGATGGCACTGCCCAGTAGGGTGACTAAGGAGGGCTAACGGGAGACTCTTTACAAAGTGTGAGCAGGGTTTAGAGAAAACAGCAAAGGATGGTGAAGCTCAGGGGGGCT
This sequence comes from Miniopterus schreibersii, assembly GCF_964146895.1. Classification (NCBI taxonomy): domain Eukaryota; kingdom Metazoa; phylum Chordata; class Mammalia; order Chiroptera; family Miniopteridae; genus Miniopterus; species Miniopterus schreibersii. The sequence goes on along the minus strand of NC_138111.1, from coordinate 60,293,731 downwards.
GCAAAGTCCTTGAGCCTGCCCTTCTGCCACAGGAAGGTCTGAAGGGGCAGGGAAGGGCATCCTTTAGACGTTGCCCAGCTGAAAGAGGAGGTCTCCTGACACGGGCTGGGGCCTTCGGCAGAGGAGCCGGGCCAACCCCATGACTCCCTGGTGGGGAAAGACCTAGGGGAGCGCATGGTCCACCCCGTTCCCCTCCCCTCACTCTCTAGCCGCTGCCTTGGCCGAAGGCCATCAGAAGCCACAGGAAAGGCAGCAATTTGACGCCGTCCACAAAGACCAGCCTCCCCAGGGCACAGAGTATTGCTGACAAAGGTAGAGCAACTGACGTGACGCGTTGGAAATATCCAGCAGAGTAACGATGAATGCAGGTGTACAAAGTAAGTGTGGAATGTGAGGAACAGTAACACAGCAAAGAGCTTTCTCCCGCTCATCTCACCCTCGGGTGAGAGCCGGCCAGGGCTCTCCTTACCTGCATTGCCTCTTGCACTTCACCTTCGCCCCTGAGAATGTCTTAATTTGTTACCAGCTCGCTAGTACATATTATTTCTATTTCTCCAGTATTGTTAGCTGTTTTTTTTTTTTTTTTTCAGTGTCAGAATCCATCAGGGCATCTAGCCTGAGAATCTGCTGGAAACAGCTGCTCTTTGTTCCTCTTCGGAGTGCTTTCTCCTCGACTTCTTAGAGCGGCAGGATGGAATAGTCACCCAGCTCTTTATTGTCATTTTCATTCCCCCAGGTGGGAGAAGAAGTCTTTGGCTTTTTAAAAGACAGAGGAAAGAGATGCATTTTTGTAAACATATCATGTATCAAAAGTATGCCAACGCTTTGCGAGGTTCTCCATACGAGCAGGGGAGAGGTCTCTGTTCTCAGACCTCTTCGCTCCCCCAGCTCCCTTCCCACGCGCCCCCTCCCCTGATGGACAATTAGAGATGCTCCAAACCCAACGCCCCTCCGGCTGCTTCTGCGTCTCTTCCTGTCTCCTCCTCTTGCTCTGGGTACCTCCGACTAGCCAGTCATTAAACTAGACGCCTTATGTTAGCAATAGGACTTTTCTTTCATTTACCGATCATTTCCTTGGGGGGTTTTGAGAGTAGATTGCCATTGGAAAGGTGCAGCTCGGTGTGTTTCCCTGTCTCCAGGCGACGTGGCACAGCCATGCTGACCACAGCTCACCGAAGAGGCTGCTGGGCTTCTCAGAAGCCGTTAGGCCTGTGAGCTCTAGGCCTCCCCTTCCTCTTTCCCCCCTGTGATTGTGCTTCCTGTGCCTGTTGATAAATACTGGCGCGGCCTATTTTTCTGATCCATGCTCAGTTTCCCAGCACATGCAGAGAAGTGGGTTATCCGAGAGAAGTCTGGTCGCGTGTGTTAGCAGGACTTTATGACCCTGCCTTCATTTTGGGGTCATGCTTTCCCTATAAACTCTGTATAACTTAAGTTCCATTTCTCTTTCAGGTTTATTTTCACCAATCTAGGTATATCACTGTGAGATGATCCTTACTTTACCTGTGTGTTTGCTCTGTTTACACAAACTGATAACCCTGATACTTTAAGGTTAGAGCTTCCTTAATTTTCTCTTTTCCCTGTTTCCCAACCCACATCCCATCAGTCATCAGTTCCTGACAATTCTTTCCCTTAAATATCTCTCAAATTATAACTTCTTTTCACTTCCAAGTCCTCTCTTACATAGGCTCTTGTGGTGTCTCCTGAGTTTCTACAACAGCCTCCTAACTGATCTGTTTCCAGTAGGCCTTAGCCTCAAATGGTGCACACTGCCTCCAGGAGCACTCTTTCCAAAATGTAAATAAATCAGATCACATTAGAGGTCTGTTTACATCACTGGAGTGGAGCTGTTACTGGAGGGTGGTGTCTCCTCCTGCAACTGGCACCTGATGTTGGCATCCGTGTGTCTGTTGGAGAAAGTTCCTGGAAACATCTCAGTCTGCCTCGTGGTCTCTATGTCCACTGGAATTCTGGGCTGGCCCTGTGGTTTTCACAAGCCTACACATACATGGCCTGGTGTTTGCAGGTCTTCACTGCTGCTCAAACCTTTGCCCTGCATTAAGTTGCAAATACATAAGCCAATCTGATTATAACTACAGTTCCTGTGGGTATGAGCCAACACACAGAGTTGAGCATCCTCAGGAACAAGAATTTCCCTCCTTTATGTTACAGAAGAAACACATCCTTTTATGCAAGAAGCATTTCTCTCGGCTGTAGAATACTCTTTAGGTTTAATATACTACTGACTCATTTCCCTTCAAAACAAGTAAGTCTGTGTTGTCTTTTGCTTCTGTTTTTCAAAAGGATAGAGCGAACTGGAGGGTAACTCCTAGAAATCTCTAAGAGACCACCTTCCCCTAGCTGCTCTGACCTAACTACTCCCATTCTCTAATCTAGAAGAAGCCGAGGATTACCTTTCAAACTCAGTAAAATTTGATTAATCTTTTTTTCCTTTTTTGTTATTCTGAAACTCCTTCAAATTCTGCATCTCAGAAATCTTTTATATTTCTAACTCAGCTTCATGCTCAATTCAAAGGCGTCCTTTCAACGTACTCTGACTTCACTCTCTCTCTCTCTTTTTCTCAATCTTAGCTAATTGATGTTTTGTTTCATTTCTAGAACAACTCCAGGTGGTAGGTGCAAGACAGAGATACTGGTGTTAGCTTTGTATAAGGCAACGGAAATGGAAGCACTGAGTGTGTGTGTGCTCAAGGTTACATACATATTTGAATAAATTTCAAATATTTTGACTTAAAGGGACTGGGAAAGATATTCATACAATTAAAAAATTAGAAAAGAAAAAGAACAGTAACAATTTCCAGTAAAGTTAATAGTTAGAAATTTTAAAAGTGCTTTGAATATGTTTTTCTAAAACAACCCAGCGAATCTGTGACTTTGGGTAAGCGTGCCCAGGTTACCCAATGCCCACGTCAGTGTTGTGTGCTTTAGGCTACTTGCTTCCTTTTGTAAACCCAAAGTGTCAATCTGACCATTTCTTAAAATATGAGATATATATACTTTAGGTTAAAAAAATAACTCACAAAAATTGTACCTTTGAATTCCAAGCCAGGGTGAAATTTAATCGGAGTTATAAACCCTCCAAGCATGGGCTTATCTGGAATTGCCAACATAACCCCAAGTTCAGCAATGCAAATGACACTGCTATAATAAAAGAAATAAGAAAGCTTTCAATATGTTGTCTAAGAACTTGGGCACATTGAAAGTGATTTATGAGCAAGCCGACTAAACATTTAAATGCCTTTCCCAGCAATGGTGTGTTTTTCAATACAACAAGCTCTCTCTCGCACGATTCCGTATTCCACGACAGCACTGCTCCTGACAATATAAGCCCTTTCTGATAGGGTAACATTTCCAATCCAAGATTAAAATCTCAGAGACTTGTCAACAGAAAAAGATGATAATATGAGTGAAACTGCAGCTATCAAAGAAAAATGCCTTGCAAGTAATTTCTGTAATGGTCAACTTCTAGTAATGTTCTCTTTCCCATTCACTCATAAGTAAAGGGGTTGGCCTGAAGGTCATTTTAATATTTTGGATAAGTAGAGTTACAAACCAGAAATTCATGAGCACAGGAAAAGCGAGTCATTTAATACCACAAAAATCAACTTTTTACATTGCCTTTCCTATTTCCATTTCTAATGCAGATTATAAGAAATGCTCTTCTTTTTGAACAGGGGTTTAAGCAATGAGTTGACAATAAACCTTTGAACTTCATGAGGCACTAAAAATTAGAGGATCAGAGAGTCTTAAGTTTTCTTGAGTATATTTCCATAATTTTTTCTATGTTACTTTATTTAATCTTCCACTACTTTAAGAGACTAGGACTGAATGACCTACTAGGTCCTTTCCATTTTTTTCTCCTCCTAATTCTCTTTTTCTGTTTAGGATGCGGGTGACTTCTCTAACCGTTGGTGTGCCCTTGGCTACACTGCAGGTAAATTGGGGTGATTCTCAGTTTTACCAGCTACACAGGATGGAGTATTAGAAGGCATCTGTGGGCCAAATAGTTCATCTGACAAAGTTGAAACCATTTGTACATTTTCATTACTGGGATCTGTCTAAAATATTTTATTCCCATCATATACTATAGTAGCTAAAGTGAATTTCAGATTCTAATTTCTTATTTTTTTCTTTGGTTAGACATGTCTTGCCTTTTTAACGGTCGTTTCTTTCCTGAATGCACAGCATTTTCCTTATCACTGTCTGAATACTTCGAGTCACAGATAAAGTTATATACACACACACACATTTTGTCTCTTTCTCAAAACTTACATTTTCACTTGTTTAATGATCAATCAAGTATCATTCAACACATAATTATTAACCATCTACTACTCTTCGCCAGCCCTGTGTCTTGCCCTGGGAGGTGCTGTGCTAAATTAGAAGTGTGCTTGTTTCTCATAGCTCAAGGTCAAATAGAAGAGTTAAGTGTCAGTCAGCCATCATTCTTGAGAGTGGTAATCCTAGGGGAGGGATAACAGAGAGAGGAAGGGAGGAGCACAGACGACCAAAGTCCCCGGTCTCAGGAGTCAGAGATCTTCCTAGAGCAGCCCTTCACCTGAGAACCTGCTAGAAATGAAAATTCTCAGGCCCCATCCAGACCTACTGAATTGAAAACTCTAGGGATGGGTCTTCTGTTTGTTTTGTGACAAGCCCTATGGGTGACTCTGATACACGCACAAGTTAATAGCCACTGTCTCAAAGGAAGTAAAAATTTTGTAAGGAAAATATGCCTTACTTACCACCAGGCTCAGTTACATAATTGATACCTCTTGATAATTAAGTCAACTAAACCTCCCATTGTTGTCTGTGTCTCTAAACTGCACCAATAAATGAAATAGCTTCCATTTTTAACAAATGTTACTTACGTATACTCTGTCTGTCCAGCACACATTTAAATGGTTTAAAGGTAAAAGGCAAATAACTAATTACTTTGGAGTTACACAGTGTGAAACAACATCATTAACAACAACAGCAACAACAACCTGTTTCTTCTGAAAACTAAATAGACTGGATTGACCAAATTAATCAAATGAGTGTTCCTGGAAATCTAATTTGGTTTGTGAATGTGAGGACATCTGTGTCTAGTACCCAATATTTTGGAGCTCTCTTTTGAGCTATTTCTAGGAGCTGTTGGGGAGTCAAATTTCCATCTTATCCTTATACAAAAAGAATAGAATTCACTATGTTCTTGCCCATAACCTTTTATCCATGGGAGTGGAGGCAAATGGGAGAAAAGGAAATTAGCTAAACAAAAGGGCTGAACTAGACAGGCGATGTTTTTAATTACAGTTTTACATTATAATTGAAATGATAGAATTTATTTTTTGACAAGAATGTATACTTATTTTTATGTATAAGAACTAACTAAACAGAACTATAGTAAATTGTTACATAAAGAATTATTCAGAGATTATATGGGTATCTTCAAAACCAAAACTCAAAAGTTGTTCATGGTAATATGACAGTTTTTCATAATATTTATAAACACTATGCTATATTATATCATATTTTATTTAATAATGGTATTAATAATCCAGCATACTCTTATAATAATTCAGATATGTCATGCTACAAATTATTCCCTGAAATGTAATTACAAATCTAGTGGGTCACTAAATTCTTTAAATATCTCTCACCATTATTAAAAATATGCCCTTGTATACACATCACTATTAAAAAAATTTTTAATCTGCCCTCCCCATCCTGATTTATCTTAAGCTCCATTATCCTCTTCTTGGACTTCCCTAATCTCACTAACTTGACTCCCAGCCTTTCTTTATAGCCTCCACCCCATTCCAACCACATGGCACCAGGCTTACCTGTCCAGCCTGCCTACGAATCATATTGTTCCTGTAACGACAATGCTTAAGTGGCCCTCTCTGAGACTAAGCCTTTCATAATCGGGTCCTTGCTGATTTCTCAATTTTCATCTTCTCACACTCCCAACTTCCCTTTTCTCCAAGCGATACAGACTCCCTTGCAGTGTTGTGTGTGTTTTTAAAGTTCCAACTCTTCTTCCAGTTTCTGTGAGTTGGAGGCTGCTGTTTCTTCTACCTGGAATGCCCCCCTTCCCCCGCAAAACCTGGATAACTCAGTCTCACCTTCAACACTAGGCATCCTCCACTTTGTGAAACTTTCTTAACTCCTCCGGTAAACTGGACTCCTTTGTATTTGTTTCCATACATTAAATACAAGTTATTTATGGATATAAACACAGAGCATATAAGTAAAACATGTGGGCAAGGTATAGACACACATACCATCTTTAAGATAATGCTATCTCTGGGTGGGGAAGAAGACACAGCTATATTTATAATGATTTATTCCTTAAAAATAATTTAATGTCCAAATGGCAAAATGTTCAAATAAAATAAATTTGGGTAGTGGGTATATGAGTGTTGGTTCTAGTTTTCTCTGTATTTTAAAAATTATGTTCAATGTATTTCATGATTTAAAATAAAGTGAAAAAATACGGTAGCTTACAGTTAAATTATGAAATAGATAAACAAGGGAGATTGTGGAATCTTTATTTTGGGAGATTACAGATCCATGATTAGGGGAAAAAAAACAACACTTTAAGATTAAAGTAATGGGGTGAAGTTTCCAACCACTCAATCTATATGTATTTCCAGTCCACACTTAAGCAACTCTGTTTATAAAAACCGCAGCCCCTTTCCAGTAGCCCATCTGGATTTCCTACTCTGTCTCTCACTTCCACTTCTTGGAAGGCATTGAGGTAGCTGAGGGTTCTCTCTTTTTAACATTTCATTCTGTCTTCTCAATATACTTTTCATCATGTCTTGTCACCGTTCTGATCACACTTTTCAGGATAAGATCCAGCGTATCTCTTAGTGTGTGAAGCTCCAGGTGAGCACGATCTGTGTAGAGAGGAACAGAAGCTTTGCCTCACTCATTTTAGACACTACTCATCTGACATCATCTCAGGTTTCCATTGACATGTTTGAAAGTCAAATCACACAAATGGAGCATCTGAAGGTTGTTGCTATCAAGTCTTGTTTCCTCCCTTCTTTATCTATATAATCAAAGCACTAGCCCTTGATATGATGGTTAACATAAGAGGCTGGAAAAAAATGTTACTTGAATGAAAATGTTTTCTTGCATTTACGATGACTTATTAATCCCTTTTGGTACTACTATTCCATTGACTATAAGCTTATGCAGTTGTAATATCATCCAAGTTGCTTCCCCACTTCTTGCCCTCAAGGGTAGCATGAGAACTTGTCAAAGGCTTTTCTGAAATCTAGATATGCTATTTCTACTCGATTTCCCTGATTTCCCAGTGTAGTAACTCTGTCAGTGGGAAATGAGGCTAGTCTGACAGGACTATTCTTAGGGAGCGCATGCTGAGTTTACCACTTCCTCTTCTAAGTGCTCAGAAGCCATTGTTTAAAAAAATTATTCTAGGATCTTGCCTCTGATCGATGTCAAGCTCAGTGGTCTGTGGTTCACAAATACACATTCTTTCTCTGTTATAAATCCAAATGACACTTGCCTGTATCCAATTTTCCAGGAGCTCTTTTCCACTGCAGGGTTCCTCAAGTTCACTGACAGTGATTTAGCCATGTCTACAAGTTCTCTGAGTAGAGAGGGACACACTCCTGGGCTAAGAGACTAGGATTCATTGGAAGCAGCACCTTTCAATCATCTCACCCATATTTAAGGATATATCTATCGTCTATGTGAGAAGGAAATAGAAAATTGAGGTCCTGTTTGGTTTGATGGTCAATATCAAAATGAATCAATTCAAGAGAACAAAGAGCTATTAAGGGCTTGAAGCATGTGCTGCACTATTCTAGGTGCTTAAAGAACACAATAAAATAAAGATAAAGTCTTGCCCTTATAAATCTGATAGTCAAGCTGAGGGAAATAAGACTTGTTATGCCATAACCCATATTGTTCAAATTAAGTGCAAAGTTGAGCTCCAAAGAACACAATCCTTGCCATCAAAAGGAATTTAAAAGTAACTCAAGTTGTCTACTTATATTCCTTGAATACTATCAAGTACACCCAGACGCTCTAGAAATACTTCTTAAAATTCCCTTCATTTCAATCCCTTCGTATTACAACCGATCCCACTCCCATCTCCTCAGCACTCCTGAAAATCTCCTCCGGCTCCCAGAAGTGTCTCTCTACACTCCTCTTGTATGTCTCCTCATTTCTCCTCCCGTATTTCTGATTATCCATCTCAAAAGCCTCATAGCTGGTCTGCAAGTGTGTCTCCTCTTGGATGAAGAGAATAGGGAAGAGATTGAAAAGGACCAAGTCCAAGATCTCATGAGTGGCATATGGTAAATGCTGACAACACTCACAGGTTAACCACTTTCATTCTGCCCTAATTACATGTAAGAAATAATAAAAAATAGCATCAGATAATGTAAATACAGACTAGGTTGTGTGGCAGGAAGTAATTTGTAGAGAAATGAAAAAAATCCACAAGCTCAGTAAGTCAAGCCATTTTGCATGGAGGTGAAATTCAGTCTTTGCTCTGAATTGGCAAAGAGAAGGGAGGAGTTGTATTAAAAATCTTCCTTTAAGGGTTTCAATATAACTAAGGTGTCTATGGCTGCTTTAATGCCCAGAGATTGTTAGCAAATTCTAAGCCTGAGTGGAGGACCTCAAGCCTGAGCCGGTCATTCACGCTACAGGGTTGTTGGGAGGGAGAACGGTCAGGGGAGAAAGCAGAACAGCAGGACGTGTGGCTGATAAGCAGACAAGCCGTGCCTCAGGTCTTTCCTGCATGCTATCTCCTGTGTAAAGGGTTTCCCATTAATCTAACACCTTCCTCATGCCAGGAATGCTACTAGGAAGTTTGTATGACTTGTCTTCTTCACTTCTTCAAAATCTTGTAAGATAGTCAGTTAATATCTTTATTTCACAGGGGAAGAGACTGAGCTTAGAGATGTGAAGTCATTTGCTTAATGGTTACATCACTGCTAAAGGGCAACACTAAAGTTTAAGCTCAGATGCATCTGATTTCAAAGCTATTCCCTTTCTACTGCAGGACACTGTCTAGATTAAAACAAGTTGGCGCTTGAAGATACTTTTCTTGTCCTTATAAAATGTCTTGTCAATGAAAGACAGGGTACAATCCCATGCCATCTTTCAAATAGACTGCCATGTTCTGCTAGTTTTGTTCAACATACTTTTCCCTTTTTATGTTATAGAATAAGTTCAGTATAATTGTGTCAGTGAAGGAATGCCATTCTTTTACCATGTACAGACAAAATGTATTTTCCCAGACAGTCTTTCTATTTGGGAGTTAGTAATGTCAGGAAAGTGTAATCTGCAAAGATAACTCCTTGCCACCTGGTTATTTATTGCATGAGAACAATGTTTGGTGAATGTCTGGCCCTTGGCTGAACTGAGTTTTCTAGCTATTAATGCAACAGTTGCTGCAAAATGAGATCTGTGAACCCAAGGCCAATTTTAGTGCAGAGGATAAGCTGTGAAGCAATAGATAGCTCAGGAGAGGACATGGTATATGGGGATACAGTGTCCCTGTAAGCGACAGACGCATATTGCTGAGCAGGGGCTCTTCCAAAGTACCGTGGCTGTTAATCCAATCAGAACCCAGAGCTCTAAATTAAAGCAGGAAACGCCCAGCAGAAAGACAAAGCACCCATAACCCAGGGAAGAAAGGCCCCTGAAGGGAGCACTGCAGGAGCAATGCACTTCTTTTTCTGTTCGTTTCTATCTGCTTCCGTTTCTTTACAGGGATTTGGAGTGACTGGGTGGAAGGACCTGTGTTAGTGGGGATTAGCTTTCAGGAGGGCAACTGACTCTCTCTCCGTTTCTCTCCCTCTCTCTCTCTGCTGTTAGGAAAGGGGCAGCTCCTTTCCTGGCAGCCCTGGCCATAGCCCAGCTGGGGGATTTTGAGCAGAATAAACAAGGGATGTTAGGATCACCCCTCAACAGCAGAGTGGTGCTGCCGCCTTTAAGTTGGAGCTTGACCACTCTCTTGCTCAGTTCCTCCCCTGGCCACCATGGATGCCTGATGACACATATCCTTGTTGCCTGGGTATGACATGAACCTTCACAGCTCGTTTTCAGACAACATATCTGACAGTGATTTGTGCGGAATTTCACATAGCGGGCCCTTTACAAATGTTTTATTCATCCACAAACATTTACTGACTTTCTACTGTGTGTAGGTAACAGTTCTAGGGACTGGGGATAGATATCAAGTAAACACCTGCTCTCAAGACCTCACAAAGTCATGGAGGAGGGATGTAAAAAAGTAATTAATAGCCTGAAGGTAGTACCATAAAACAGCTTCATAAAAATACAGAGTTGGCACAAAGAAGGATATGGTCACTACTGCTTACATGAGCCTGAAAATTCCATAGAAAGATTTATGGTTAAGGTGCTAGGTTAAGGTGTAAGAACCAGATGGAGTTCAAAGACTGGTTGTACCACTTTTGAGCTGAATAAACTTGGACATATTATTCAACTAATCTTGAATGGCCTGCATAAAATGCAGGACTGGCATTTATCTCATGGGGTTCTTCTGATGGGGTTAAATGCAATGATGTGGGGAGAATGGTTGGCCCAATGCCTGGCATATAGAAATTATTCTGTCAGTGTTATTATTATTATTGTTATCATTATTTATATGAACTTGTCGTAACCAAAGAAATAGAACCGAGTCCAGTATTGAACCCAGGCCTCATGTAAATCATCTATACACAGTCCTGCTTGGCTTTGAGCCTATCAAAGCAATGGCTTCCTTTTTACTTACCTTCCATCCCATAATAGTCCTATCTGTTTTTCTTTAGCTGGTAGATGCCCCATGGTTCCTCTTCATGCATGGTTCCTCTTCAAGTATGGCCACCTTACTGTAACAAGTTAATAAGGAGTGTCCTTCATGGTCTTTATCAAATGAGAGTTAACAGTGTAGTCTCATGGACATAAGAGTCAGAAAGCATGGATCCTGGACCTACCTCTGTGCTGAGAGACCTCTGGCAGGAGAGCATATAATTGAAAATGTGGGCTCTGTGGCAGGCTGGCCCACATGGATGCTTCCTAATGGTGAAACCTAGACAAGCCCCTGAGATCTCTGAGCACTAAGTTTTCTCCTTTGTGAAATGTGGGCAATAATAATGCCGATTTCATAAGGAAGTTGATAGGACTAAATAAGACACAGGAAGTGTGATGGTTAATTTCAGGTGTGAAGATGACTAGGCTCTGGTGCCCAGTAGTTGGGTCCAACACTAACAACTAGATATTGCTGGGAAGGTACTTTTAATATGTGTAGATTTTGAGTAAAACAGATTACCCTCCGTAATGTGAGTGGGCCTCATCCAATCAGGTGAAGGATCCTAAGAGCAAAGACAGATTTCCCAAAGAATAAGTGCTTCTGTTTCAAGACTGCAACTGAGTTTGCAGCCTGCAGATTTCACACTCAAGACTGTAATATCAACTCCTAACTGAATTTTTAGCATGTCAGCCCGCTCTGTAAGTTCCAGTTCCTTGGGATTCAATTCCTTAAAAATTCTTTTCTTTTCTCTTTCTCTCTCTGTCTCTCTCTCAAAATATACATTCTACACATACACACACACACACACACACATACACACTATTGGTTGTATTTCTCTAAAGAACCTTTACTAATATAGAGAATAAAGCATTTGGCATACTTCCAGGCACATAGGCCTCCATTAATATAAGCAGCTATTATTATTAAATGTTCTGGACCTCAGATGCTCACTTATACAATGAGGGGGTTGAGTCAGGAGTGTCTGGGGTATTATCCAGCTCAATACTTAAAAAACTTAATGTAGAGTTCTGCATCATAAAAGCTATCCTTGTGGAGAGAGGAAACAAATTAAAGTGCCTAAATCTTTCTCTATTGATTTTTCTGACTTGCTTGTAGTACTGTTTATGCATTGCTGCAGGTTTTTAAGTTTCAAGGTGTGCTTAAAAGTATGTCCAATGTATTCTTGAGGAATTGAATATGACAGAAATTTTCTAATGTCCCCAAAGATTTTCACATTCAAAGAGAGCTGTGCTCTTATGTCTGTTATATCATAGCTGGGAATTGTTGGCCCGATGGGAAAATTCAGACAAAGGAAAGGTTTGGAAGAAAGTCTCATTCTCTGGGAACCTCGGTGCTGTGTGCTAGTGGATTTCACAGGGGACAAAGTGTAATAGGAGATGGGAATTATGAACATAAAGGCAGGGCTCAGATTCTGAGCTTGCTTGTTGTTTGGTTTGGATTGGGTTTTTTCTTTCTTTCTTTCTTTAAAAGAAAACAAAGCGGTGCTTTTGTTTTGGGGTATAATGTGAATGTTTATTTATTGGAGATCTCCTTATCTGTATCAGCACACTACCTGCCCCACTGAGGATCTATTGTCTTATATTTCTCTTTTTTCACTTTATTTTTATTAAGAGAATTTATTGCCTCCAGATATATATTTGTCACTTTGTTAATTGTTCATCATGCCCATTAGAATATAAGGTCTGTAAGAGCAGATATTTCGCCTTGCTGGACTCAGTGCTATATCCTGGAAGTATAGAACTGTGTTGAGGATGTAGTAGATGTTCAATAAATAATTTTTGAATATATAAAAACACCTGGAAACACATTTCCTATTCTCTGCCGCTCCAATATTGATTCTTGTCACTCACTGAGGGTGACCTCCTCCATGGCTGCATTATTTTTTTCTTTTTCTTTACAAGACAGAGGTCTTGGTGGAGATCATGACACATCTGATTTCATCAACAGAGATTTAAGAATTCCAAATGGCATATCTCTGGGGAGCTGTGAGTAGTGTTGTGTGCAGGTGCGTGCTGTGATTATAGTGAAGTTGCTCTTATGTCATCTTATGACAAGGTATAACAATTTTCACAATCCCAACCTGAAGTGATTGGAATTTATAAGGTAATGACCCAGATTCTGGTCACACCCTAAGTAAACCCTCAGCTCCTCTCTGTCTCCTTTTTCCCATGCACTTCATGGAGAATTAAATGAGATACGTATATAAAAATTCATTGAATGGTAAACTCACTATACAAATGTTCATTACTGTAATACAAAAGACACAAAGACTACAAGAGGAAAGAAAGGGAAAGTTAAATTTTCTGAACATCTATTATGTACTTACTTGTTTAACTTAATCCTTATGTCAATCTTGCAAGTTTTGCATTTTTATCCCTACTTTGAAGATCATTAATCATCAGGGAAATGCAAATCAAAACTACTATGAATACAACCTCACACCAGTCAGAATGGCTATTATTAAAAAGTCAACAAATAACGTGTTTGTGAGGATGTGGAGATCAGGGAACCCTCGTGCATGGTTGGTGGGACTGCAGACTGATGCAGTCACTATGGGAAACAGTATGGAGGTTCCTCAAAAAATTAAAAATAGATATACCATACAACCCAGCAATTCTACTTCTGTGTGTTTATCCGAAGAAAACAAGAACAGTAATTTAAAAAGATATGTGCACCTATATGTTCATTGCAGCATTATTTACAATAGCCAAGAGATGGAAGCCACCTAGCCGTCCATAAACAGATGAATGTATAAAGAAGATGTGGCATGTACATACAATGGAATATTGCACAGCAATAAAAATAAGGAAATCTTGCCACTTATGACAACACGGATGAATCTAGAGGGCATTATGCTAAGTGAAACAAGTCAGGCAGAGGAAGACAAATACCATAAGGCTTTGCTTAGATGTGGAATCAAAAAAACAAAACTGAACAAAACAAAAACAGACACATAGAAACAGAGACCACAGGGATGGTCACCAGAAGGGAGGGGGCGGCGGGCTGTGAAAAGGGAAGGGGGATGTAATCAACAACCCTGTGATCAGTTTACACGGCGACAGATGATTACCAGAGTTAGCGGGGCGATCCCATTGCAAGGTACAGAAATGTTGAATCACTATATTGTATACCTGAAACTAATATAACCCATATAAGTCAGCATAAAAACTATACTTAAATAAAAATGAATTGAAAAAATGAGTAGTAAAGAAGAGCAGACTTAAACTCAGGGCTGTACTGAAGTTTCCCAAGGTCAGGTGAGTGGCTCAGGGGGGTTTAGTTGAAGGTTTTGGAGACTCCCGAGCCCTGCTCTTTTCACCACGCGACACTAACCTAACTGACAGGAGGCTCACCCTGGCTGGTTTTAAGGCACATCTGAACTAGGGAGAGGGGTCGCAGCACTGAAAGGGTAAGGCTGGCTCGGCACAGTCGGCCCTGCGGGGAAGGCAAAGCTGCGTCTCCCTCCACGTGCGGTGGCCGCTCGCCAGGCAGCCGTGTGGACGCGGAGCGTGGGCTGCTTCCAGCCCCTCTCCTCCCACCGCAGAGCCGTAAGTGTAGCCCCGAGCAGGGACAGTGTTCCCCTAACAGCCTCCGAGGACCCAGCTGCAGCTTCTACAGAAAAGTTTAGCATTTTATTCACGAGTCACCCTGTGGGGAGGGACAAGGTAGCACAGCTCCCAGGGCGAATCCCCCACGCCTCAGAGCGGGGGAGCTGGGAGACCTCCTCTGACTGTCCGTTGGTGGAAGCCTCCTCTGAAACGCGCCAGGACTCGCGGTGTGCAGGCAGGGGTGTGTCACCGCTGGGCTCTGCGACCTACCAATGTGGCAGCCACCTGTCATTCCTCACTGACACAGAATGCCAAGTCGGCGGCGGCTCTGGGACCAGTTCTGACAGTGGAGAATGACCCTGACCCGGTCTAATGGAATGTTGGGGAACCTGTCTCACTGCCAACACCACGACCCTGAAGAAGTGCCCTTTCTTCGTTTTTAGGAAGTGTGGCAAAGTGGGAGGGCATGCCAGGCAAACGACAAAATGCAGCTTTAACTGCCATTGGACCCAGCGATCCCACTTCTAGGAATGTATCCTAAGAAGCCTGAAACACCGATCAGAAAGAATACATGCACCCCTATGTTCATTGCAGAGTTGTCTACAGTAGCTAAGATCTGGAAACAGCCCAAGTGCCCATCAGTAGTTATGTGGGTAAAAAGCTGTGGACATTCACACCATGGAATACTATGCAGCTGTAAAGAAGGATCTCTTACCCTTTGAAACAGTATGGATTGACCTGGAGAGTATTATGCTGAGTGAAATAAGCCAGGCAGAGAAAGACAAACATCACACAGTCTCACTCATATGTGGAATACAGTGAACAAAATAACCTGATGAACAAAATAGACCCAGAGACATGGAAGCATGGAACAGACTGTGCAATCTCAGGGGGAAGGCAGGGGTGGGAGTGGGGAAGAGATCAACCAAAGAACTTACAGGCCTATGTGCATGACCCATGGACAATGGGCACAGAAAATAGGGAGGTGAAAGCCTGGGGGTGGGGAGTAGGGCGGAGGGGGTAAAGACAAATTAAAACAAATGAACAAGCAGAAAACACAACATGGGGCTTTTCATTGAGATGTAGTATTCTGGTCCTTGTTTGACACTGGCCAAGTAATGTGAAGGAGGGATGGGAGGCTGACAAGCACCTCACCAGGCCATCGGAGGAGTTCCCAGGGTCTGGAGTCAAGCAGCCCCATGGAACCTGCTCCTCGGTGTCAGGGTGCAGGGGGTTTGGCGGCTCCTGGCTGTGACCCCGGTTACTGAGGGCGTTTTCCTCCCCTTGACAGCGCCTGGCTGTGGGTCGCGCAGAGGACACCAGGCGGAGCGAGCAGATTCTCCACCCGACCCGACCTGCAGACCTCTGCCTGCGGGCACCTTCGTGCTATTGGGGTGCCTGAGGCCACAGGATCCTGTTAATGATTCCTTAGCTTGGCTTTAATACATTATTAAAAACCGAGAGTTGATGCTATTTTGAACAAACACCTGAGAGAGGGCTAAACCACTGGCCGGTTATCTGTACCTTTACTGTGGCTCATCTGCTAAAATATTCATGAGGAATTTTTTTCATAACCTACTATCCTGACACATGAAAAGTATCCAGCCCATTCTCATAAAGGGCAAAGCTGGATCCCAGCGTCTAGAAGCGTTTGCTTCTCCAGCTTCCCCACTGACACGGCTAATGCCACCATGCCCCCACTGAACTCCTCCAACAAAACTGCAAACCATTGCACGGTTTCCACTGTTATGGCTCATGATGGATTTGTTAACAAAACCAGGAGATGTGGAGATGCTGGCTTTGAAGGGCAAGTCGTGTATTTTTTTTAAAGTCACTTTAAAAATAAGTTGATAGAAAAGAATATTTAAAATGAAGTATAAAGAATTATGACATAGTGAGCACCTCTATACACATTACATAGTTTAAGAAAAGCAATATTAACATTACTTTAGAGGTTTCCCGAGTGCCTCCCACCACTTATTGCTCCCAGGGCCTCTTTACTCATGGCTGGCTGCTCTTCCAAATTTTATTTTATCTTCCCTTTGCTTTTAATAAACAGTTTAAAGATATTTACATATACCCTTAGAATATATTGTTTAGTTTTGCATTTCTAAATGTTAAGCAATTGACTATAGGAGGTGTGCGTTAGTGAATTTATTTTTGCTCAACAGCAGGTGCTGAAGCTTCCTCCATGTGGCAATGAATTAATTTTTACAGTGGAGACTGTGCCACAATTTATTCACATGAGTCGGTGGCCATTTAGGTTGTTTCCAGTGTTTTGCTCTTTCCAGCCTGCCACAGTGAACA
The DNA here is from genome assembly GCF_964146895.1 of Miniopterus schreibersii. NCBI lineage: Eukaryota > Metazoa > Chordata > Mammalia > Chiroptera > Miniopteridae > Miniopterus > Miniopterus schreibersii. The sequence continues at coordinate 60,277,054 of NC_138111.1, read as the reverse complement.
CTCTTGTTCACGGCCCTTGGCGTTCACGTGCAGGAGTTTATCTGGGGTACACGCCCAAGAGAGGACTGGCGGAAGCACAGAGAATGTGCCTACTCCATTCTTCATCGCCTACATAACACCGGCTAGGGCGGTTCTTACCTGCTGACATTTCAAACAGTGGCACATAAATGTTTCCTTCCTCCCAGACTCTTGTCAACCCATGACTTGGCTGACTGTTTCCCCAAACTATGAGTGTGAAATATCATTTCAACTTGTTATTCTTCAATTCTGTGAGACAAAAGCATTAGAAATATATTTGTTGACATTTTTGTTTCCTTTAATGTGATACTTTTAAGGTTTTTGTCTAAATTTTCATTTGTTTGTTTAATTTTTAGTTATTCTGAACACTAACCTTTTATTAGTGACATGTGTTGCAAATGTTTTCTTCCAGTTGTAGCTTGTTGGCACTTTTTTTTTTTTTTAAGTTCTTAAAATGAATTCTTTGGAGAACAGACTTTTTTTTAAAAAAAAATATATCTTTATTGATTTCAGAGAGAGGAAAAGAGAGGGAGAGAGAGATAGAAACATCAATGATGAGAGAGTCATTGATCGAGCCCACAACCCGGGCATGTGCCCTGACCGGGAATCGAACCCTGATCACCTGGATCCCAGGTCAACGCTCAATCGCTGAGCCACGCCTGGCCAGGCAACATTTTTAAATTCAAGATAGTCAAGCTTACCAGTGTCTTTTTTATGGTTTACATTTTTTAATCCTTGCTGAAGGCAGTTTTTTTTTTTTCTAACACTATAGTCTTAAAAATGTTCTCCTGCATTTTCTTCTAAAAGTTTAGCTTGCCTTTTATATTAAGTCCATTTGGTATCAAATTTTGAGCATGTAGTAAAGCTGAGGTACAAATTTTTTCACATGGATAGTCAGTTGTCTCAGCATCTCTGAGAAGTCCATTACTTCCCTGATAATCTACATTTCTCTTTGCCAAAATCACATTAGTCAATATGTGTGGGTCTGTTTCTGGACTGCTCTTCTCCACTGAACAGCTTGTGCAAACACGTCAATCCCACTGTCTTAGCTCTACAGCTTTATATTAGTTTTGATATCTGTTAGTTCCTCTTTGGGAGTTTTTCTTTGCTTTTTCATATAAATTTTAGTATTGACTTTTTAAGTTATAACAAAAAAGTGGCATTTTATTAGAGTTGCTTTGAATTTATAGATAAATTCTAGGAGAATTGACATCTTTATGATACTGAGTGCTGAAATCAATGAAAATGATATACCTCTCTATTTTTAGGTCTTCCTTAATGTCTTTCAATAAAGTTTTATAATGCTCCAGGAAGATCTCACACATCTTTGGTTAGAGTTATTCAAAATTTATTCCAAATATATTTTTTCTATTATCAAACTGGTCTCTTTTTTAAAAAACTACAGTTAGAAACTTCTTATAAATGTAACAAATGTGATTGTGTGATTGATTTTTGTACTACATTGATTCTGAATTCAGTGAACTTGCTATACTCATTTACTTTTGTGCTTTCAATATGAAAAATAGCAGTTTGTTTCCTCCTTTTTAACTGGTATCTTTATCTGCTGTCAATCAATGATGGATAGAAGTGGTCACAGCAGACAGTCTTCCAGAGCTCCACAGCAAAACTGTCAGCATTCTGCAATTCAGATGACGTTTACTGTACTTTGTAGACAATTTAGATATGAAAGGATGTTGAATTATATTGAGTGCATTTTCTTTATCTATTGAGATAATGATTTATCACCTCTAAACTTCAAATATGCTGAATTACACTAATTTATTTTCTAATGTTAAAACAACATTAACATTTCTGACATAAACCCAACTTGGTTAAAATGTATTATCTTATTTATACACCGATGGATTTGGTTTGTTGATATTTACTTAGGATTTTTATGTAGGTTCCTGAATGACTTTATTTATAATTTTATTGTCTTTTATGGTTCTTGTCAGATTTTAGTACCAAAGTTATGTTAGCTTCACAAAATGAGTTAGAGAATGTTCTCTCTTTTACCTACTTGAAGTTTTCTTAAATGATTGGAACTCCGTGATTGTTTTGTATAACTCATGGGCAAATTGTCTGACGCTGGTGTTTTCTCTGTGGTGAGACTTTAAACTACTGTTTCAATTACTTTTAATGGCTACCAGGTTACTCAGATTCTTTTTATTTCTTTTCAGTCAGTTTTGGTATATTATATTTTCTCACAATCTTTTTTATCTCATCAAAGTTTTCATATTTATTGACATCAAGTTGTTCATATTTTCCTTTTATTGTCTTTTAATCTTTGTAGCATCTGTACTTTTGTATTTATCTGTTCACAGTGTGGCTTCAGTGTTCATTCTCTCCTTATTTGCTTGAACAGTCTTGCCAGAAATTATTTATCTTTTCAATTAACAGCTTTTCAATTTGTTGTTTTCTATTTCATTTATTCTTGCTCTTATCTTTATTATTTCCTACTTTCTACTCTCTTTGCATTGTTTTTGTTTCCCCCCCTAAAATCTTATGTTGGGTACTTAGATCATTCATATTTAGGCTTCTTCTTTTCTAGTATAAGTACATAAATGAATATTTTTCTTTTTACTATGTCTTTACCCATACCCCGCAGGTTTTGAAACATAGTATTTTTGTTACCATTTTGTTATGAATGTTATTTGATTAAATAATAATTTCTTCTTTGACCCAGCAGCTATTAAGAAACGTATTTCTTAATTCCCAAACTTTTAGATTTTTCTAGTTATATATTTGCTATTAACTTCCAATTTAATTGGTCCTAGAGGATGTGATCTATTTCATTTCAACATTTGAAATTTGTTAAAACTTACTGACTAGCTAAGCATGGGGTAATGTTTTGCTAAATTTTCTGTCCATGCTTGAAATACCAGGCAGTGGGGATTATTTGGAGCCATTTCAGAGGCCGGGTACCACAGCAATGAAACCTATCTCCTGAGTTTTTAATGAAATGGTTATATATTTTTCATTTTGGGGGACTGGTTTTCTTTTTAATTCAAATATGCTTACTTGTTCTAGCCTCATATTTTAATGTCTTATTTTTTAACTATATCAAATACATTTATTCATATTTTGTGTCTGATAATTCCAATATCTAAAGATTTTGTTGGTCTGAATTTGCTGCCTGTTGTTTCTTCTGGCTGTCACTCAAGGTGTCTTGATCACAAACCTGTCGTGTTTTTTGTTGTTTTAAAATGTGACCTTATTTTTCTTAGAAGTTTATCTATAGAAATATTTGAGAACACAGTCTCTCCCGACGCTCTTACATGGAGGATTTGTATTTGATTCTGTTAGATGCCAGGGGCACTTTTAGCCCAGAACCACTTTAAGCTACCTGTCTGACCTGCAGTCGGTTTTTGTTTTTACTATCACCCAGGTAATGTCAATTCAGGCTGTAAAACTTCATGAAGATTAGCTTATGTTTATAAATTATGAGGGGAAATTTCCCCCTCAAGCAGTATCAAATGTGAGATTAATATTTTCCCTTACCCACGTTCTTGAACTTGGTTTATTTCTAGTTTATCCTTATACTAAGGTCACATGCGCTTGGAACGGCAACGTCCTGCAGCAGAATCTTCTAGTAGACTGCCCACCGTGGGTGGGGCCAGGGCTCCTGCTTGTCTCTGTGCCCTTCAGTGGTGGGGAAACTGAGGCTCAAGTTCATTTTCAGCAGATGTGCTCAGTGCTCTGCTTTCCTCCTTACGTTCCTGATTTTGCCTAGTTTCTACCCTTTGAGTATAACTTGCTAACTCATCAATGCATTTAAAAAACAGTTATCTTTTCTTTTTAATTTATTTTTATTGTTGAAAATATTACAGATGTCTCCCTTCCCCCCCACCCCTTGACCTCTCCCCCTGCCCCCCAAGCCTCCCCCACGCTGTGGTCTGTGTCCGTGGGTTACCCATGTGTGCAGTAAGCTCTTTGGTGGATCTCTTCCTTCCCCCTCCCCACCTTCCCTCTGAGATCCCTCAGTCTGTTCCATGCTTCCATGTCTCTGGATCTATTTTGTTCGTCAGTTTGTTTTGTTCCTTACATTCCACATATAAGTGAGGTCACGTGACCCTTGTCTTTCTCTGACTGGCTTATTTTGCTTAGCAGAATACTCTCCCCTTAGAGGCATATTTTATTCAGCATTTCTAATTATTTTCAGTTGGAGGAGTTGGTCAAGAACATCTTCCCCATGTTGCTGGAAATGAGTTTTCTCCCCTTCATCATTTTCCAGGTTTCATTGGACTTTATTAAAGCATTTGGCCTAGAATTCGAATATAGTGATAGCCTGCACGTTGCTTTTTAACTGTATTTGGAAGATTATTTCAGAACAATATGCAAAGAGTATTCTCTAGCTTCCTGGGTTTTCAGCAGAAATGATAAAGGAAGTCCAAATTTATTGGGATTCAGTAAGATTCCTAAAGCAGACCCCGCTAGCCTTGGAGAAGTTTAACTTCTTTACTTTAGTTAGCATATACTCTGAAGTTAAAAATTTTTAGAATAGGCAATGATCTGAATGAGAATCTAAACTCTCATTCTTTCCAAACACAGAGGATGGGCTAATGATGACAGAGAACCTCTTAAACCGAGTTCTCGTTTAGTCTTGATATTGTACTTTCTCTTTCTTGGTTCCATCTTTCACATTAAATATCCAATTTTAAATTCTGTTGTCTAATTGATTTAATGATTAAGGAAATGTTCCTGATATCCAGCCTAAATTTTTCTTCCTAATTTATTCCCATTACTCCTGGTTAAATCTCGAATAACTAGGATTGATGAGGCACTGAGGAGTAATTAATTGATCGCTAACACATTGCGCTATTTTCCAACTCCGCAGCGAATTCTTTTAGTTTCAGAAACACTTTTAGAAGTAAACTTCATTGTAAAGCGGTTTGTCTGTTGTTATTTCTGGGTGTTTTTCACAGAGAAATTAAGTTTAATACTTTCCCCAAAGACGTTACATGTAGCCATAAACCAGGAAAAGGCTCAGTTCTTAGACATTTCGCTTGCTCACCTACAATAAAGTTGATCACATTTGCAGAAAAGGCTTTCAAACCCAAGTGACCATCAGGGGACCGCATTCAGGATGGCACCTGATGGGCACCCTCGAACATCAGATGGCTCACTGCGCCTGCTGCCTACTCCTGGGTGCAAAGCTTAGTTGCTTCTTTCCCTGAATTATTCCTGCACTCTGCACTGCGCCCCTGAGCACAGCCCCGCATGGTTTCCTTTGGTGAGTTTTACAGCCCCAATGTGACTGAAGTTCCTTGAATGAGAATCTTGTGGCATCTTCTATTTTCTAAGGACTTTGCTGGTAAATGCGCTAAGTTCTTAGATAGGGGCAAAGTGTGCCCTGAATATCCAGAATAGCAATAGTAACTGAGGTTCTAGCATTAGGAAAGCGAGGGCTGACCTGAATCTAGATGCTTGAGTAGGATTTAGGCAAGTGGAGGACACAAACGGTGGCAGGCCCCCGAGGCAGAGAATGTTTGGGGACTTGCTGGTGATAGAACCAAGGGCATCTGGGGGAGGCCGGCAGAGTCAAGCCACAGAGCGAGTTGTTGCCATAATTAGAGCTTCCATTTTATCTTGAATGAGCTGGAGAGTCCGGAATAACAAGCTCCACAAGTATTTGTTGCAGATAGTGATGAGATTTTACTGTTTCGAAGGAGTGGTTTGAGTGGAAGAGAAACCATTGGATCTTTTATTTGCCACATGTATTTGGTTGGCAAGTTGCTGTAAGATTCCACCTCAAACGCTTCTGCCTGTTCAGATATTCCTAATGCACAGAGCAGGCCTTGTGGGAACTCCAGCCCAGCCCTCACCCCCCAATGACAATGCAGCGTGACTTGGGGAAAGTAAAAAACAAGACGAACAGTGAGGGTTTGACAGTCTGGTTCTCAGGACTCTGAGATGGGTGACCTTGGGGCGCTGTTAGGCGTCGCTTCTCACATCCGCTTGTCAGACAGGTGAGACTGTCACTCGCTGTAAGGAGTGGCATGAAAAGGGTAGGCTTTAGTTTGGGACTTTGAATATTATTAATGGTTGGAGGGAAATGGGATCTATTTTTATTATTTTATAACTTTTTAAAAAAAATTCATTTATCAAGCTTTAGAAAAATGCCTTCCTTTTTCTCTTTAAAAAAGATTGCATAGCGCTGAAGTCTGTCTTTTCAGTAGCCTTCTAGAATTTTAAGTGCTCTCTCTTCATTCCGATGAGACCTGGGAACTGTCGCCTTCTAAGTGCCTTACCTTGGTATTGTGTTAAAACACGACTGTGGCATTTTCTGGAATTACCTCAGAGCAGCGCCCAGAGGATTCCTCTGGTGCTCGCCTCTCCCTGCTAATGAGCAGTGTGTGGGAAGCGAGCAGGGTCAAGGTCATCCAGTAATGTTTTGTGTATAGCTTCTGTTGGCCAATGTGGGATTTACCATAATACACTCAGAATTTATTGGTAACTATATTAATAAAGAAAAAGATTTTTCCCCCCTCTGGGAGCTGTGTTGGAATCGCTGTGAGTTCTTTTATGTGCTGTTAATTTAGTTTCGAATTAGAGGGTCACCGATGTTGCAGAACTTCTTTCCCTTGGGCCCTTCCTGGCTGCTTACAGGTGCGCCGGAGAGGAAAGAAAGAAGGCATTCAAGGCGAGAGAGGGTGGGAGACGGGAGGTGGCCCTGGGGGAAGAGGGGGGAGAGGGGAGGGACACGAAGGACACATAAAAATGGGAGGAGAGGGGAAAGAGAAAACAAGAAAAGAGATTCTCTTTTCCATTTTTCCACGTTTCAATCTACCAGACACATATTCATGGAGCAGTGCCTGGAGCATAGAGAAATAAAGGTTCACTTACTGGTTACTAAGCAAGAAAATTCAAACTAACTCATGGCCTCTGAGACACTTTGAGACAGCTTTGGTCCTGTTTAGTAACAGGACTAAAATACATCGGGCACGCGGTTGTAACTTTCATTCCTGTGAAGGTAAAATGTGTTCATGATTTATGTCCCTTTTGATTAACACCTTGAGATGTATATGTGAACACACATAGGCATCATATATTTACAGCTTTGTTTGGCAGTCATCTGGCATCTAAACTACCTTTTGAAATATTGCATAAGGCCAAAGGAACAGTTCTAAAGTTGGTAATCACAGGGATTAAAAGGTAAAGGAAATGGAAGAAGGCAGTTCACCACAAAGACATCAAATTTTATTTTAATTTTCAGCCTGAAGTTTAACACAAAAGATAAATCTTCCCTGACAAGCTAGGCCAAGGAATATATCATATCAACTTGCAGGTTATTAACTGAGGTGTGTGGTGGGGTTTTTTTTGACACAGATATCACCTTAGTAACTGTTTCAAATGCATTTACTTTATTTTAAAGGTTGTTCTTTCCATTATTAATGCCACACTGAATCACAGAGCCGTTTATGGTGAAATGTGCTTCGCTAAAAATTCCCTAAATGCATCTGCAATGGTTGCTGATGTTTCGATTCAACCTAAAATATACTGCGCATTTTTGGAAGATGTTTTTTATCTTACTGTATATTCCCTGGAGACCATTAGAATTCAATTTATTAACTCTCTGGAAGTTGAAAGCTATGCTTCAATAAAGTGATACCAATACAGGGTGGGGCCAAAGTAGATTTACAGTTGTTTGTGTGGAAAATAATACAGTAATTAATAAATAAGAATATAAGAATAAACTCTGTTTCATGTACTCACAACTGTAAACTTACTCTTGTTCCACCCTGTATTTGTCAGGATTGATTCAAATTATGTGTTTTTTGAGATAACAGTACAATGCCAGACTTTGGATATCTTACATCAGTAATGGTCCTGGTGGGGTAGTGTAGACAGATTTTAATGACCTTCAGAATGGATATTTTTTGCTCTTTATTTTTATTTTTTTTAATATGTCTTTATTGATTTCAGAGAGGAAGGGAGAGGGAGAGAGATAATCACATCCATGATGAGAGAGTCATTGATCGGCTGCCTCCTGCACCCCCCTACTGGGGGCTGAGCCCTTCAACCCAGGCATGTGCCCTGACCGGGAATCGAACCTCGATCTCCAGGATCATAGGTCAATGCTCAACCGCTAAGCCACACGGCCGGGCACTTTTTTTGCTCTTTAAAGACAGAAAATATCTGCACTTTGGCACTCGCAATGTCCCCACTAAAATTGGGAAATTTTACTTAAAGAAAAAAGGCGTTAATTCATCCTGTAAATTATTTTACAACATAACCCAGCTGTAAAGGTAAAGGGAGAAGTGGTGTAGGAAACCTCAGCTGGGATCCCAGGGACCTGAGTTTAAGTACCATTTTTTTCTTCTCTTACTGGCTGGACAACTTAGGTTAGTCAATTAGGCTCTAGGAGACTCAGTTGCCTGAAGTATAGAACAGGGAAGCTGATCTTTACCTCAGGATGTTTTGTCTAAAAGCCTGGTATCTTTTTAGACCATGTGGGATTTCCCAAAGCTCTCTAAGAGCAACAAGAGAGTGAGTGGGTGGCAACTGAGTGAGTCATGTGTGCCTGTGTGACATCAAGGCCATTTCAGCAAAACCAAGAAGTAGACGGCATTCATCTAGATTCTAAATTTGGATTCTAGGGCCATGAAATGTAAGAGGACTGACCTTGGGGCTCTTCTCAAGATCACCAGGATGAGATCTCAATCCATGCTTCTCACTTTACAGATAAGAAAGCTGAGTCCTAGAAAGAATGAGGGCCTTGAAAATCTCATGCATGGAGTCAATATTGATCAGGCCTGGAATCCAGACTCCCCTTACCTGGATATTATTGGGAGATCCCCTTTCCCTTTTCTGCTACCCTTTCAAAACTTGTTCTCAGGAGAGGACATCGCAACATCGTTTTAGGTGCTGAAATGAATGACTGATGAGTGTTCAATTATTTTTCTATGGGGCACAATAATGAAATTTGATTACTGACAGCAATAAACTGAGAGGGGTCTATATTGGGAGGTCACATGAACACGTTTTCCCAACATGTCTCAGCTGGCCCTCCATGCTTTCCTACTACCCTATTGAGGATCTGCTATCTCCAGGTACTCCCCGGGTCATGGTGCTAACAGCAATGAGCAAGGCTCAGTTCCTGCCCCAGTAAGTTTTCACAGTGACAGGTGTGATCTCTGTCTCTCAGGTTAGCAGAAGAGGAATTAGCTATGAGATACAGGTTCAGGAGTTCCTGAGGGAGTCTTTTCCATCTCGTTCTTCCCACCTGCTCTTTTCAGAAATAGAAATTCCCTTAAGAGGGGTAAAGTGTAAATAAGAATAAAGCTCTCACTCATTTTTTGATGTGCATTCTAAATATCAGAAGATTATCCTAAAAGAAATGACTTAATATAGATTCATTCTCCCCGATATTTTGCCATGAATGTGGAACCTAAACTGAGGAATACAAAAGTGGGCATCTTAGGAATCTCAAGATAAAAAGAGATCTATAAATATTCGATATGCAAAGGAGAGCACAAGACAGACTGTATCTAGGATATTTTCAAAACCCTCAGCCCACAATCTTTGTTACTGCAACATTTTGGTTCTGTTTCAAACAATTTTTCTACCTTGTATAATCATGGCACAGAATAAGTGTTTCAACATTAAAACAGTTACTGTTTTTCAGTTCCAGGATGGCTGTGTTTCAGAAACAGGGAAGCTGTGCCTCCTGGATGAAAGGTGTAGTATAAATGAAACTTATTACCATTTTAGGCAAAATTCCCAGGATGGCATTTAGCAATTAAAAAAGCAAAGCTAAACAAGCCCAGGAGATCAACATTTCCTTTTCTTCCAACCCAAGATGCTCAGTTATTGTGGACAAAGAACTAGAAGTACCCACTGTCCTTTGTTGACTCTCTTTTGAGTCTCTAGCATTGCAGGCCGGAGGTGAGAGAATAACTTTTTCCTTTCCATTAATCAGTGGAGAGTTTAAATGAAGAGGTACAAATGGCTCTTTCAAGAACTAGTCAAAGCAAAATCCACTTTGGAAAAGATTTACTAATTTTTCCTTTTCAATTGAAAAATCTCTCTTGATATTTCCAAGCCTTTATCTTCTCTTCAAAGAGTACTCTGTTGTGGACTTAGCTTTGCAAGGTGCATGGTTGAGTGAAAGATTAATCTTCATAGGAAAATAGAATTAGAAAGATATACTTCTGGGAGAGCATGGTTTAATAAAATAGACCTTTTCCTAACTCAAAGAAAAGAAAGTCAACATTTTCAAAACCTCATGTGCTGGCGAGTCCTCAGTGATGGATGAAAGTTCTTTCCTCAGAGATTCAATTCTTTTCTGTTTGGATACCGGGCTTTGCTCTGAGATGATTTTTTTCCCTCCCAAACGTTGTTACCTTTAAATATTCAGTATTGATTTCTGCCTATTCTCTTTCCCAAGTTCAAGGTTATGCGCTCTTCTAGTTTGTAAAGTATCTGTACTTACAAGGAAACGTGAGGTCTCCTTCCCAGGGACTGCTGTAATCGTCTCTCATTCTGTCGATAGTAATCAATCTGGGAACTTTAACCTTAAGGCCAAGTAATTTACTATGATAATTTTTGTCATTGACACAAGTACATGGGTTACAAGTATATGAATGTAAATCTTTCTTGAACATATTTTAAAATCTTTTATTTATAAATTTTCTCAGAAATAAGCAACAATAGAATAGAAATATATACTAAACTAAAGAAAAAAGATCTTTCAAAGGAAAACCTTGCTGTTATCTTTGTAACATTTTTGTTCTTCTTGCCATTTATTAGATACCATAAATGTGAACCAGGTTTCAATTCTTCCTCAAGTCTTAGGCTCAGGTGCTTCATTTGCTGTTTTTCCTGGAGGGCAGCAACCCACTTCATTAGGTGCTAAGGGACACGTGTGAACGTTACATACCCGGAGGAAGGCACATACAAATGCGCACTTGCAGCTGTTACTTCAAAGTTAATACTTGTTGTTTGTCCATTCCTCTAAGGCTAAATGACAATTAGATTGAACAAAGTAGGCATTGGGAGGACACTGCATCCGCTGAGACATTTGAATGATGCAATAGCACAAAATTGAGTCCAGCCAGAACCATCCTGTGTGACACTGTAATGATGAATACATGACACTACACATTTGTTGAGAGCCCAAAGAATGAGCCTTAATGTATGCAAGTTAAAAATTACTTAGGAGGTCCCCGGATTCTAGGTGGAATGCAGTAGATGACAAAAGAATCTAACATACGTGTGAAACGACATCACTAAGGGGGCTGGAGGAGAGAGGTGCTGACAATACCCATGCGAAGTGGTTCCCCTAAGAGAGGACCACATGCACCACAGATATACAGTGTTTTCTGAGCAAGGACCTGTATCAGAGTCACCTGTGTAACTTTTTAATTCTATTTTTAAATCTATCCCCGTTTCCAGAGGTTCCAAGTCAGTAGATGTTGGGTGTGGGGAGCCGGCTGGCTGCCCCTCATGAATAGTCTCCCTGGTAGGGTGCTGCCCTGGAGTCTCTCCAGGGGCTCGCCGACCCTAGCGCCGCCTTAGAGAGAAATCTCTGGCACGTTGACCCGCAGGGTGGGTCGGTTGAGCTAGCACCTCTACCCCCTGTAGCTTAGTTTTAAGATTAAACATTGCTTTAGGGAAGTAGAAGCTTTGCACAATAGATTTATTGCTCTACCTGGAGACATCAAGTCTCGATAAACAGGTGCGGATATGCAGGAATGGAATATGTAAAGGTCACTGCTGGGGGCATTGTTTCACTGCTTGGGGTATTGTTTGGGTGCACTATAAAAGGCTTGTAATCAATAAACTCGGGGCCTCAGCCTGACTCAGCTTAACTTAGCTCTGCCTTGGTTGTGGCCCTCCCGATCCCATCCTTTTGTCTTTTTCTTTCTTTTCTAATCCTCACCCCCTCAATCAGGTCCTCGTTCGCCTGCCGGCTGGCTCCGGCAGTTGGGTGGGTCATTTTTTAATGAGGTCAATACATGTTAATTTAACAAAAGCCTAATATTAATCACATAGAGGCTTAATATTCAGATAGAATTAGGGTGAGTTATGCAGACAGATTTTATATCTGTGTCTTCTCCCTTTTCATCTGGGCTTCAGTCAGAAATCTATGTGAGTTACATGCCCCCTAAGGCTGAATTGACTTGTTTGTGTAATTGCCCTTTTTCTTCTTTAAGTTTAATTTTTTATGATGGAAAAAGTACCTTTCACCTTGTTCTGTATTTTTCCTTCTATCAAGGCAAATTTTTGCATTTGACTGCAATGGTTATAGAACAGAAAAAAATGTATGTTTTCAATTTTGTAATAAAATTTATATAAACTAAGATTTTTGATACATTGGTACTGGTCCTTATAAATAAGACATAAGAAATTAAAATATTCGAATACAGCATGTGGAAGAGTTATAAATGTGATTTATATAGTGCTTCACTGAAAGATTTGGCAGCTGTAAAGGTCCTAAGGAGGATCAGACAATGCAAACTTTGCAAAGCACCCTCGCTTGAAGGCCAGAGGATTACTTCATGTCATAACTGATGAGAAAGGGCTTCAACAAATGCCTTAATTTCATGCATTTTGTAGAATAAGACTTTGTAACCTTTAAGGCAGCTACCAGAGTTTTGTGTGTGAGTAGTGCTCAGAAATCTATGGAGTTGCCATGTGGATGATTACATCTTTATGTGTTTAAAGAAAAAAGTAAAAAAGATGCATTGTAATGAATGCCTAGTAAGTGCCAGTCACTTTAAATCCATTATCTCATTTAATCCTTAGCACATCCTTAAGCCTTAAGAATATACTCTCCATTTATAGGTGAAAAAAATGAGTCTTAGATAAATCAACAGGAAGCATGGTCAGGGTTGGGACCAAATTCTGCCTGACCACAAGGCCTATCGATCCATTTCTCATACTACGCATAGTCAAATCTGGGATATATTAAAGTGGCTTCGCAATATGCTTTTCCTATAGCTATTTTCAAATGTCTAAGTGTTTGGGTGGGTCATAAGAAGAAGGAAAAGAGAGCAGAGTCAGATTCCCTGCAGACAGGATTTTCAACCCAAATGGTACATGCTGATCTTTCTTTGCACGACTTCCCATTGCATCCCAACACCGAGCAGCTCTGTTCCTCTCAAGGCATATGGAAAGAGTTTTATGTTTTAAACAATTAGACTTGACAGCACTGTTGTTTCTTTCTTATTTAATATCCCTTCAACCCTGGAGACCAGCCAGAATCTGTATTCTCTCTCCAAATTTAATTCTTATACCTCATACATATCACTTAGTTGTCAGGAGACAGCAACTTAATGGCATTTGTCCCTGTGGCTTAGGAGCATCTGGGTTATGTCACTTTTTAGATGGCCTGCTTAGTTCAGAGGGAATAAAGTTCTTTGTCTAATGACTTTGTCTAATGACCTTTCAGGGGCCCTTTTCATTGGTGATTTTGCTTTCCAGATCCTCTATTGTTCTGGAAATGTCATGAGATGATAAGATTTCTAGATATTAATTTGTTTCTGCTCACAGATGAAAGCCAGTTATAAATTTGGAAGGAGCAGGCAACAAGCATATTACAGAGGAGAAACTAACAAAGTCATAGTTGTTGTGTGTAACTCGGTGGTTTGGCAAGTCTAAAACTCCAGGGTAAATGGGAACATGGAGTAGGCAAAAAATGCATCTCTACATTTTGTGTCATTTCAATTCAACTAAACTATTTCAATTCAAATCTAATGAACTCAATTCAGTTCAGTTCAATTCAACAGATGTTTCTTTGAGCACCTAGTGAAGAGCAGGTAGTGTCCTAGATGCTGAAACAACTTAGATTTCTTTGAGGTTTTGTATGACCAAGCGAATCAGAACCAATAACATGGACAGCTTTGAGAGAGTCATGTCACCTCCATGGGTCTCAGTTTCCGCATCTGTTAAATGGCGATATCTTCCAACCATTTGCATTTGGTGACATTCCTTATGGGAGGGCTAAGCCTTAGATGAAAGAGCGCTTGTTTTAAAATTGCTGATTTATATCTTATTTTATTTTTATTTTTTTGAATATTTATATGAGTTTATTGAACAGAACTGATAACATATGCTGGAGGGCAAGATCTATAAATCCAGCAACTTATGTTTTAGTCCTGGCTCTGCTCTTATTTAGCTGTTTGAGCTTGGTAAGTGAGTTGGCTTTTCGAGATCTCATTTGAGAGGTCAGAGGAACTGATTTCAAAGGTTCTCTTTTTACCATGTGTTCCTATGAGGCCAGGTAGAACCTCATTTGTCCATGGGAATATTTTGCATAGGGTAAGAAGTCAAATCATGGAGATTTTGTTGTTGTTGTTGTTAAATCTGATTGTTATTCTTTACTCAAAGGTGGTGGGCTGGTGTGGTTTGTAAACTGTGACTATGTAGGTATTCAACCATTGCCTGTGGCAGAAAACGGCTCTGACCAGAAGAAGGGTGATTTTAAAAGTAAAAAATTTCTAAACATAAATATCTCTGAATACAAAGATGTTTCTGGCGAGAACTTTAATTGGTGGGGATTTATGTTTGTCAATTTGCAGTGAGAAACATTTTATTAAACTAATATTTATTGAGTTCTGTTGTAATATCTAATATAGTTCACTAAATATTATAGTTTCCCTCTCTGGGGTGCCCTTTCCGTATAAGGATTTCCCACTTGATTGGCGTCAGGCTTTGCCATGTGGCTTGCTTTGGCCAATAAAATGTGAGGAGGAATTCGATCTGCCGCTTGGGAATGGAAGCTTTAAAGGAGGCAGTGAACAATTACTGTATTCTCTTTCTCTGAGCCATGAGACCAGCAATGTCCCAGGGTCTGGGGTGTCCACCAGCCTGGGCCTTGTCATGAAAATACTTGGAGCTAGCCTGTCACTGATTATAGTGTGACCACGGACAAATCTTTTGTCAATTTAACCTGCTAAGATTTCTTTTTCCATTGCATTATAATTGCATCCACCCTGACTACACTGTGCTTGCTGCTGAGAAGTAGAGTGGTGAGCAAGGCAGATCTAAGCTTTGCGGCTGCTCAGCAAGGTGCGCTAGTAAATACGATGCACGCTTCAGTACAGGGAGTATGCGGCCTGCGCGGATATTGGGGGACGCAAACCTGGCCTTGGGTCAGAGATGGCCATCGTGGTGACATGCGCTTACGCTGTCAGCTTATAAATCAATAGGAGCGAAATCAGCCAAGGGCCAGGACAATGAAGAGAGTGTTGCAAACAGAGAGAAAACCCCAGGCCGAGGCATACGGGCAGAAAGGTTATGGGAGATTCGTCCTGTGTGGCTGCGAGACAGAGCAAAGGGGGGAATGAGAAGGAACTTGGCCGGTGAGATAACATCCATAATACTAATATCAAGCATTCATTAGCTCTGTGCTAAGTGCTTTACATACGGTTCCCTCACGATTATTATCACCATTGTATCGAAGAGGAAATTGAGCCAGAGAGAGGTTTAATAACTTGCCCGTAGCCACACAGCAGGAATGTGATTTTCTCTGAAAGGCAATAGGAAATCACTGAACGGTGTTACACAGGGGGGCCTCATTATCAGATTCACATCTTAGGAAGATCATCTGGCGGCAGGAGGGGCCCATCTCAGACTCCTGTTCTGGTTGGAGGGAGAGTGGGCCTCAACTTCTGCTGCTCTCACCAACCCAACTCCACCGGCAAGGCGAGGGAGGGCAGGTGAGAGCTGGAGCACTGTAGGAAGGTCACTTTTTAAAAAATGCATTTAAAAAAATTAAAAAACTTTATTACTTTTTTAATAAAAAAGAATGGAAAGGCTCACGAATTAGTGAGTCATCCTTGTCCGGAAGCCAGGCTATTTTTCTTTGTGTCATTGCATTTATTATAGGTGCTGGCAAAGCAAGCACGTAAAAGTTCATGTTTTGAAGGAGTGGGGGTGGCATATGCAAGGAAAAATAAATTATGGGTCTCAAGAGCATTAATATTTGGGTAGTAGTTTCAATAACAATATACATATAATAAATTGATCCCCAAATGAGCTCTTGTACCTAATTCAAATAATGGATATGATATTGCATCCATATTTTGAGCATTTCAATTTACTTTTGACTGTAGAATAGATACCATAGTGGGTAAATTCAAGGCAAAGCCAATATCTTTAAGTATGTTGGTTAGTGGTCCATGTATTCCTTCCTCCTTGTTTACTGAGGCTGAATAATAGTGATCATAATTCTTGTTTCTCTTTGTCATAAATAGAGAGATGTGTAGACCAAGAGGGGAAAGAGTCCTTCCTAAGTGACAGTGACGTCTCCAGCAGTTGTTTCCTGTGAGTTGTTTGGCATCCATCAGGAGCCTCTAGAGACCTGGGCTTGACTGAAGAGGCGCCCAAGTCAAGATGCTGGGGAGGGAGTGTGATTAGCATGAACGCCATCAAGATCTTTGCAGAACGCCTTTTGTTTCAACAGGACTCAAAGGAAGAATTGCAGGTAATTTTGACATTTGCAGTTCGCTTCCTGCACACTCCTCTATACACTATCCCCAGAACCCCAACTCTTGCTTTTCTCTCCCCTTTTTCATTTCCTCCTTCCCCGTCTTTCGTTTTTCTTGCTTGCTCCCTTGACTAGTCCCTTTTCTCTTCTAAAACAGTGAGTGTCTGCTGAAAATAACACTCTAGAAACGAGCTGACTGCCAACGTGCGTAAGAAGATTTACTGCAACGGAGAAAGGGTGTTATGAGACATCGCACAAATTAATCTTTCTGGTTTTGTCTGTAAAGACCCGGATTTGCCTACCTTTATTTATGTGCTTTTCAGGAGATGCAGTTGGATCAGAGCAGGAGATTTGGGGGTGTCCAGGAGTACAGGTCTGCTCTGTAGTCGTGGCTCCTCACTCACAGCCACAGGCCGCGCCCTTTGAGGTGCCACTCCGAGGGCCGGCTTGGCAGAGGTTTTTAATGCCGCTCTTTGCAAACAAACTGCCCGGCCAAGGAAGTTGTCAGAAAAGATCAGTGCAGGTTTAGGGATGGTTTTTTGAAGTTTTCTTGAAATAACCAATAATGAGTTGCCGGCTTTGATAGCTCTTTTTATAGATCTTGCAGCAGCTGGATCAAAGTCTAATGAAGATGTTTGCGTCTGACAATGGCAGGCCTGCACATCTCTCTCGGATTTCTTGAGCGCGCAAATGCATTTCATTTGGGAACATGAAAGGCGTATTTAGTGACAACTGATGGTTCTTTGTTTTTTAATTCCCAATAACGTCTTCAGTAAGTGCTTCTGTTAACATTTTTGCATTATACAATAGGTGACACAGGAAGATAATCGGTGTGCTGAAAGCAATTAAAGAGTTTATATCCAACTTGTTCTGCCTATTAAATGGATCCGTTCGGCACAGAAGCACATTAGCATCTTTACAGTGAAATGATTGTGGAAATAGGTCATTCACGGGGCCTGTGCATCTTCCTTCTGCCACAATAAGACGTATCTTCAAGATTGGAGAAAAGGAAAGAGCCGTTTTCCTCCCCTTGGAACTGTAAACAGAAGTAAAACTATTAATAGATGCTGTAGCTAATCCCAAGAAGCTGCAACTGAGAGATTAAATAATGTCGTGAAGAGAGAAAGCTGGGATGGAGGGAGGGGCAGAGGGAGGCGAGTGCCCTGATCACTGAGCTACACGAGGCAAGGACAAGCTGAAGGACTCCAGCTGATCACAGGACTGACAATTGGTGTAACAGGGGATTCTGTTCTCAGCTAAGTAAATATCACTTCATCTATTTCCCGAGAACTGTTCTAACGGGAAGATTTATGTTTCATTTCTTAAGTAGTAGTCAAGATGATTTTAAATGGGGTTTGGGTGCCATGGAGCTGCAGCTGAGCTTAAAGGGGACAAATGGGCTTTGTGAGCACAAAAGTGTGTTTTATGATTTAAAGAACAAACAGAGAACTGAGAGGTCTTTGGGTAAGTTCACAATTTGAGACTGGGACCCCGTTTTTATAGCCACATTGAATGTATTAAATCTTATACCCAGCATATTAGAAATGATTAAATGTCCCCAAAGTTTATTCCTACTAATATGCTTGGAATTTTGTTCATGCTCTTCAAGGAACACATGGAGACTGAGGCATTATGAATCAGCAGCTCTGCTAAGGAGCATCACATCTCTGCGAATCCTTACACAACTGTGAGGTTGACATTATTGATACAATTTAGAGCTACTTACTCAATGTGTGGTCCATGGACATCATCATCATCATCATCAGGATTTGGAAACTTATTAGAAATGCAAATTCTCTGGCCCTACATCAGAATTAACACATCAGAATCTCCAAGGGTGGGCCCCAGCAATGTGTTTTTGCCAGCTCGATGGGTAATTTTTATGCCCACCACAGTTTGAAAAGCAGTGTTTTATAGCTGAGAAATCTGAAGCTCAGAGTGTTTGGATGATATGGTAAGATAACATACCACCAGAGAAACACTTGAATTTTGACTAAGGTTTTCTTATTATGTCTTAAGCTGGGATCTTTTACAGGATAATTGAAATACTAGGTCATTTCCTGCTGGGATCAGGAGCACACTTGGTCTCTGAAAATGGTCATTCATTAGGGATTGTGACTGAGGATGCTAGGAATATATGACCGATTTCAGCTCTTGTTTCTCTGCCAGAATATAAACTCTATTGTCTCTGCCAGTGCCCTAGCTTTTGACAGAGGCTGGACTGGCCCCCCTTCTGATGTGTAAAGAGACAAAAAAACTCCAATAGTGACTGGCAGGTGGGCCAAAGGATGAGAGTATGTGGCGCTCATCTATTTCACCCACTGAAACACCTCGGAGAGGACTGAATGTTGATCCTCTCTCAGCATTCTTATACCTCTTAAACTCTGGGAGAAAGAATAGATCCTGACATGTTACAAAGTGAATTAAATTTTTTTGTGATTGCAGATCACCAAAAATCAACAATGAATTGACCCAGATCAAGGAATTCACTGGATGCATGAGAACATACACCAACACGCAGGGAAACATGTTTGTTGATGTCTGGCCTGATGGACTGTCATTCTTCATGCTTGAATAATTAGCTCAGGCCTCTGGTGTTCAGGCTGCATGGAGACTCAGAAAGAGCTGGATGCTTATTAGGATATGATTACTTTTATTAGTATCATTTTGCTTTCTCTTTACTCATTTTTTTACCCTTTTTCTTGATAGCAGTTGGAAGTCATGGCCCAGAGTTGAAATATGTTATGTATTTACTCAATAAAGTCAGGTTTTCAATACAAAATTAATGCTGTTATTTGGCAGCTTATATAGTGACTAAAGGGTTTCAAGGAGGGAGCAAGTTAGAGGAAAGTGCCTCTAGCATCCAACAGACTGAGGTTCCTGCCCCTGGGTCTGTCACTTGGTAGTTTGTATGTCTCTGGGCTTGTTACTTTTTTGTTGTTGTTGTTAATCTTCACCCAAGGATATTTTCCCCATTGATTTTTAGAGAGAGTAGAAGGGGGGGAGGAAGGGGGAAGAGAGAGAGAAGCATGAATGTGAGAGACTCATCTATTGGTTCCTCCCACATGCGCCCTGACCTGGGAAAGAGATGGGACCTGCAAACCAGAGACATGCCCCTGTCGGGAATCGAACCTGCAACCCTTCTGTGGATGGACTGATTCTCTAACAACTGCGCACACCAGCCAGGCTGTTACTTTGAACCTCTCTGAACGTAGTTCCCTCTGTAAATAGGGCATATTTTAATTTCACAGAGTGGTTGCGTGACCGTACATCCAGTTTGCCCAGGACCAGCCAGGTTTACACTAGTTTTGTTGTGATTATGTAGAGTGTTCCCTTTCACTCCGAAAGTGTCCTGATTCGGATGATAAATTATATAGTCACACTAATTCAGGAAGATACTGTGTATAATGTGTCCCATCCCACTGGTATTCAGTAAATGAGAGCGAGAGCTCTTATTTGCAATATTACATCTGGGAGCCAGTTGCATCTTCTCACTAAACCAGGCCGCTTTCCTCCCTGGCAAATGAACGTGGGAACCCTCAGGGCTGTGGCTATCTGTGTCCGAGGGTCTGACAAGCCTGTGCTCCCTCCTTCTGCAAGAGCCTGGGGTAAAACGCACTGGTCACTTCTGCAGAATCAAGTGTTGCTGTCGCCTAGGGATAATTGGCCCATCAGTACAGCATTTCGGAGCTGTTAGTACCCGCTCCGTGCCAGGTGCTCTCAACCTCTGACGTAGAGATGGGCACAATTATTAGTCCTGTCTCACAAATGAAGAGCCCAGCCTCAGAGAAGTTCAGAAACATTTTTAAGGTCATGCATTTGATAAGAGGAGAAGCTAGGAGTTGAACTCTTATTTTTCTGTGTCCTTGGCTCTTTCCACAACAAATGGCATTAATGAGGAAGAATTCTAACACCACATGAAATAATGAGCAGTGCCGATCAGCTTGATGTCATTTTTGGCTTTCGATCTTTGCCAGGCAGGATAGAAACACCCTGTCTCAAGGAGGGGGAACATTTCTAAAACCAACCTGCCGCTTCTTTGATCTTAATGTTTTTCCCCATATGCCCATCACGGATATAGCCTTTCATAGACCATTGAGCATCCCAAATATTAATTGCTGCTGTCCTGCTCCCTCTGCCAAACATCCCCAAATTAAGATTATTAGAAAGCAGAAGGTCCGATTTGGCCTTGATGTGGAGGACACTAATGGGCCAAATGAGAAAAGAGAGGAAGAAAGGCAGGAGCTGACGATCGGATCCATCTCCGCATAAACAGGTGGAGATTTTTGGAGAAGCCCATTTCTTCCCACTTCCCTAACCATTTTGGGTTAATTTTGACCTGCATTAGGTAGATAAAGATAAATGTGAATTTTAAATTATATTTAATCTTCATTAAAGTAATTATCTCTCTTAATGAAAAATTTGCTGGGTTGTGGTTGTGCAATGGAGTATAAAATCCTAAGTGAATAAAATCAATTTCATTTTCAGGCTAGCTTTCCTGTCCATCAATAAACAAGGCACAGAAAATGTGTTTGCTCTGAGTCACGCAGCCTGCTCATAGCTCAGCAGAGCCGGTGCCACTTACCAAAGTGGGAAAGTTGGCTCTGTTTCTGACCCTTCATCTTTCAGCCTAAGAGAGAACCTTCACCCTAAAGTCGGTCCATGAGTTTTCGCACTGGGGCTGTTTACTGGGCGCAGCCGTGAGACAACTGTGGGTGATAACTCACACCCAAACGACTCTCTAATGGAGCAGTGTTTGCTGGTGTGCTGTATTTCATCTAAGTGCTCTGGTTTATTAATCACATAAGTATGAATTAGACTCTGGCATGCTTATGTTTCCTAATGTATGAAAATCGCTTATTTATTTCCATGCTGTTACAATGGAAAGAAACAGACTGGTTCTAAATAGCAGGGTGCTGTAGTGTGAAGCAATTAAGAGGGCTCTGCATGCCCTTCGGAAGGAGGGTAATGGGGGATCGGTGCTAGCTCGTCCTCAGTGCTGCTGGTAAAACGGAAAAGGACACCTCATGGACGAACAGAGATTCCAGTGCAAACATCTGAGCTTATTGTTATTGTTAAATCTTAAAATTTAGCTCCCATGAACTTGCTGATTGACTTAGTTGAAACTTCTGAAAAAAAAATATGAAAGAGGGAAAAAGAGCATCCCATGTGCATGGCAAGGTAGGAATGAATAATGCTGATGACAAACCTTACCTTTATTTCTCTTTCTTTCATGCACACTCTCCCCCTGAAACTTAACAATAACAGGTGCTAAACCGCAGGGTACATACCTCCACCCCTGCTGGGTGAGCAGCTGGCGTGCAGTGTGGGGGGCAGCTCTACACTCCCTGCCATTGAATATGAATTTCCGTATATTGTTAGTGGCCTACTTGTTACCGATTATTAAATTACATGGTGCTTACTATGGGCCAGGTTGTGTTTGAAGTGCTTCTTTATGTAATCTTCATAACGAGCCTATGAAATAGTTACCTTTCCTGTTCTCGCTTTATTTTATTTTATTATTTTATTATTTATTGTCAATCCTCACCCAAGGATATTTTTCCATTGATTTTAGATAGAGTGGAAGGGAGAGAGGGAGAGAGAGAGAGAGAGAGAAACATCAATATGAGAGAGACCCATTGATTGGTTGCTCCCACGAGTGCCCCAACCAGGGCTGGGGATCAAACCTGCAACATAGGTATGTGCCCTTGACCAGGAATCGAACTCTCGACCCTTCTGTGCATGGGCCGACTCTTCAACCACTGAGCCACACTGACCAGGGCCCTGTGCTCATTTTGCGTATGCGAAAACTGAGGCATAGGGAGATTAAACAAAATGCCTAAAATTGCACAGCTGGTAAGTGGCAGAGCCAGGATTCAAACCTGGGCAAACTGCTCTAGGGTTCATGCTCTTAACTGCTATGCCTCCTTGATTCTATCATTTCTGTGTGACCAAAGTCACATCATTGAACCCCTCAGAACTTTGGTCCCTCATAAAAGGGCAGAGGTAACATTTCCTGAGGTCTTTCCTGCTAGGCTCTTTAAGGACATATTCTCATTTGACCCTTACCATTACGTGTAAGGCAGGCCAGTTCTCTTTATTTGCCTATGAGAAAATTGGCTCCAAGATATTTTGCAGCTCCAAGGTCACAAGGAATGTAAGGGATGGAGTAGTTTCAGACTCAGGTTTGCTTATTCTAAAGCTCATATTTCTTCTGCTATGTTATGCTGTGCAGCTCTGAGGGGGCCATGTGACACAACGGATGGGAAAGCAACTAACCCTTCCCGGCACATTAAACAGCCAACAAGAGTTGACGTGGCAGGTGCTTGACAAATCGGAATGTTGCTATTATTGCTGGTACCTTGGCCTGATGGTAGCAGATTTGTCTTCATGGGGGGACGCGCCCTCTAGGAGGCTGATCTATTAACAGCCAATCATATGTTTACTGCACTTATCACTAGGAGACTTTAGTTCACAAAGTTCTGGAATAGAAAAGGTTGATCTAAATTGCTTAATCACGGAATGACAGACCATGTTCCTCCTGATTTTGTCCTGAACACACAGCTTCTGTAATTGTCAAGGAGCTGGATAGGCAAACTGCATTTTGATTTCTTTGTTTCAGATTGACAAAATAACAAAGAACTATATAAAGGACACTGCAACAAACACCAAGTCCTCACTGCCCAAGATGAGTACCTTATAGGCAACATTGGTTTCAGGTCATCTTTTAAAAATAAGTAACTACAGATAGATTAAATCTCCCTTATCAATCATATTACCTTTCCTTTTTCCTTCTTTATTTCCTTCTATCCAACTGCCATCATGAATTTTGTGAATATCCAATCCAAGTATTTTACTTTTTAATTAATACGTATGTGACCACAAACAGTGGATGACATTGTGTTAAGTATTTCCATAAATAGTAATGTACTTCACCTTACTGTTTTCACAATCTCATATCAGTGAGATTTAACCATGTCAATACACATACCTCTGGTGTATTCACTAATTGCTGTATTTTATTCTCTGAATGTCATTTTCCTTTTATAAAAATCCAAAAACAAGCAAAAAAGAATACCTTATGAATTATAGCACAAAGAAGGAAACTAAATAGTAACTGTAGTAGCCTTGCTCAACATTATGAGTTTCTATTCTATTTCTTGTGCAAAGTACTATTCATCTTATTTTGGGGGTCTAAGTCAGTCTTTAATTTTAAGTATTTTATCTTGCTCTAGCTGGTGTGGCTCAGTTGATTGAGCATTGTCTTGTGCACTGAAAGATCACTGGTTCGATTCCCGGCCAGGGCACATACCCAGGTTGCGGGTTCGATGTCCGATCAGGGTGTGTGCAGGAGGCAGCCGATCAATGTTTTGTTCTCACATCGATGTTTCTCTCTCTCTCTCCCTCTCTCTTTTTCTCTCTTTAAAATCAATAAAATATATTAAAAATTAACTGTTTTATCTTTTATTTTGTATTTTGGAGCAGTACAAAGAGTTCAAAACATAAACTCACAGAATCATATTTATTTGGAGTCTCCTTTCCTTATCTTTCCCAGAATATCAATGACAAGTGGTATTACGCAGTAAAAACATTATGCTGAGTGAAATAAGCCAGTCAGAGAAAGACAAGTACCATATGATTTCACACATATGTGGAATCTAATGAACAAAATGAACCAACAAATGAAACAGAGACAGGCTCATACATAGAGTGCAGGCTGGCAGCTGGCAGGGTGGGGGTATGGCTGGGTGGGGAGTAGAGGGATTGAGCAAAAAAGAAAAAAAAGAGAAAGAACTCATGGACACAGATAACATTCTGGTGACTGCCAAGGGGAGGAGGTGGGGGGAGGTGAGGAGGGTGTGAGGGGGATAAATGGTGATGGACAGAGACTTGACTTGGGGTGGTGAACACACAGTACAGTGTACAGACGACGTGTTGTAGAATTGGGCACCTGAAACCTGTATAATTTTGTTAACCAGTGTCTCCCCAATAAATTTAAGGAAAAAAATCTAAAAAGAAAAGTCACCAAAAAGTGGGTGGAACCATCTTTACTTTGTTCCTAAAGATTCTTATTTGTGATGTGGATATGCTCAGTCCTTTCTCAACCCCATATAAATTTGCCTTTCGGTACAAGAATTTCAGAAGCAGAAAATCAGTTACAGGACTGGGATGACCTACACTGTAGAGTATAGTTAAGGATGATTGGTAGTTTTTTAATAGTTATATTTTAAACTTAAAATTGAATTAAACTGGAAAAATAAATTACAGAGACATGCTCTTCTCTCTGTACAGGATAAACTGTCCAATAGAGTGAAAAACAAATCCAAGTCATTTCTGGATGTTCTGGTCCTCTCCCCAGGATTAGCACTTTACGTTTTAAGATTCCCATTGCCAATCTCTACTTTCCTCTACCAATAAAGGCTCTCGCAATTATGGAAAATGTTCTTTTTTAACTTAGAAGAAATAATGTATTGTCTTTTCCCATCCTGTGTAGTACTGTAATGTGTCTCTTTTATTTCCTCAGATAAGCTGGAGGTGCAGGGAAAGAAACACCTCATTTCTGTTATTTTCTTTTTCAGCAAACGCTCACATCCTCATTAAAGCTCCACAAACATGACAACACCTGCATCGGGCCACCTGCTTCTGTTTGTGTGACACAAATAAATTCCTCTCAGAGGTGACATTGGAATTGCCATAAAACATCTGAAGTTTTGAGGGATTCTTGGCCTGGTTTCTCTGTGAGAGGAGTTTGCTTGCCTTGTTAGAATCTAGGCCTTGATATTTGGAAATCTAATAACTTAAGAAGAATAGCTTAGATTAGAGGTGACAATAAAATCTTCATTAAAACGCTGAATTATTTAGCAATGATGAACAAGTGGTTTTCTGAGATGATCTGGAAATTTAGCTATTCTCTCTTTGGGAGTTCCCAAGGGCCTGGATTCTGGAGTCAGACTATTTAAGCTCAAAAGGCTTTGTCATTTATTAGCTGTGTGGCCTTGAGCAATTTACTTAACCCCTCTGTGCCTTGCTTTCCTCATCTCTAAAATGAGATTAGAGAACATAATACTTCATATAGGCATGGCATGTGTTTCGTGAATTAATGTATACAAAATACTTCAACAATGCCTATAGCTGACACAGTAAATAAAGTGTTTTTTATTTTTTTTAAAATCATTTATGATGTGTTAAGCTTTATTCTAGGCACTAGGGAAACACTGATGAGCATGATACCCATGTTTTCTGTTGTCAAAGAGCTCCCATTCCAGTGGGAAAACATAGTAAATAAGTAAAACAAGAAATTAAGATAAAATAATGCTCATAATTTCTAATACTAAAATTGAAATTGCTAACTGAATGTTTATTTTGAGGTTGAGCAAAATATACAAGCCCATCTCCTTGGTTGTATCAAAAATTCTCAGAATCGTGCAGTTCATTCTAGGGCCATATAAAAAGTATCAATAATGGCCCCAGAACTTGAACCTAACACTGTGCATGCCACTCTTATGCTGGAGAATTGTGCCCTTACCTTTTGTTAACTCCTTTTTATGGCCATGGACCACTCTCCCTGCAAGGATTTCCTAGACCACCTATGCTGATCAATCTTAATTTGACAGTTTACATATAAGGGAGATCACTTGCTTCCAAATTCACCATTGCAATGGGCTGCAATAGATGAGGGTTGAATCAATGTCATTAGATCTTATTTTCTATCTTGTATTATGCTTAATTCCTGTAGGTAGATCTCATAGCTGATTAACCCAGAAGTCATGAAAATGGAATTACTTCAAGAATATAATTAAACATATAAAAATCTGTAACTAAAACATGGTGTGACAATTTATTTTGCCTATTGTGCAAATGATGGCCTCATAAGACCCAAAATAATAGTACGTCTGAATCTACAGTTTATTGCCTGTAAAGGGCACACAATAGCAACAGCATATTGTATCAGAATAGCAGTAAGGATATTCATTGCAGCCAGAGGTGGCTTCAGAGAAAAGGGTTTGGAGAGGCCTGGAGTAGGCTCTGGTTGTCCTCCATCTGCAGGGCCGTATCAGATGTGCCTTCCCCCTGACATCAGGAACAAGTTACCTGTGCCTGGAACACCTCAGACCCAGCAGGTCCAAGATGGAGCCCCAAGTGGGACTCACACCCGTGCTGGGTATGTAGGTAAATTATTGCTCTGTGATCAGTCCCAATGTCAGAGTCTTCTGGGAGTCCCATAGGAACTGGGTGCAAACCATCGACCTAGTTCTAAATAATAAAAAAGGCTGATGGGCTCATACACACTGCCCCCAAACTTGCTCCAAAGCAACACTAGTAAGAACTGCATTTCATGCCTTGACCAGATGTCATTACCATGCATGTATGTCAGAAAAAGAGCTCAGACCAATCTCAGGCCTGCTGGAATTAACCCTCTTAGCACATCTATTTTAAATTAATCCTTTCAAGATTTTCACAGTTGCTTCTATATTTAGAACAGAAACAATTACTACATATTTCTGAGTAATAGTATTGAATAGAATATAAATGTAGCTCTGTTCTGAGGACTATGGACAAGAGAAGTGCAGAGTGGTGGATTTTAACTGATCTCTATCAAAATCCTTAAACAGAGTAGTAAGAAATTTGGGAAGTCTTAGAGAAAGCACTGATCTCCAGACACCATTGAGGGGTCATGAGAACAAGTTATACCCTAGAAATGAATTTTAGTTTCTGATGTCTAAATAATACAGAAATCTTCTGTATTTTTAACTTGCAAAGCATTAACACAGAGTTTTATGGTATATTTGGGGGTAAGATAGAGGAATATAGTACCTACAAATGGAACTCATATCTGGTGGGAAAATTGTGCCCAAATTGTTGTTGTTAATTAATTAGGGCTAACTTGGGAGAGCTCTGTAGGGGTATGCCACTAAGACTCGACAAAAATGTGGAAGAGGTATTTAATATGCTCCAAAGATGCAATGATGGAAAAAAAGCCATAAACTGGGCCAAAGTGATTAAAATGGAACTCACTTGACATAAATCTCTTATTTAACAATAGTTACTATGGGGTGGGGCAAAAGCAGGTTTATAGTTGTTTGCATGGAAAATGATACAATAATTAATAAATAGTAATACAGGAATAAACTCTGTGTTTCGCATACTCACAACAATAAACCTACTTTGGCCCCACCCTGTATTTATCAAATACTTACTAAATGCCAGGCATCTTGTTAGGCCTTTATAATTATTAACTCACTGTGTCCTCATAACCTGATAGCATAGGTATCCTTACTGCCTCTGGCATCTGAGCTGCTCACCAAGGCTCAGGCTGCTTAAATAACTTGCTTGAGGTTACACAGTTTGTGAGTGGTGACGACAGGTTTCAAACTCAGGCAATTTGATGCTAAATCTCATAGGTCTCAGTTGGATCCAAAGGAAGGATTAGGGAAACTTGACTGATAATCTGAACATAATATTTTAAGTGTACAACATGCTCAATATAAGCCCCATGGAATAGCTTGTATTGGGCTCCTGAAAAATAGGCTGTAATAAATTCCCTCCCTCTCTGTTCTCCATTCATTACATTGCTTTAAGAGTAGGTAATGCAGTCTGGTTTGGATGATGTTGTTCCTTCGCAAAAATACTTTTGATAGCGGTCCATTGCGTATGGAAATTATTTTGCTCAGCTTTCATTCTAGCCTCTTCTCCCGCTACTCTTCCCACACTACACCCACACTATGCTCTAGACACACAAACTTGTCCTGGATATTGCTGCTCCCTTGCAAATTAAGCTTTGGAAATCTTGCCCTTTTTTAAAGTCCCAGGTCAAGTGCTCTCTCCAGGGTAGCGAGGCTGAGAGAACTATATAACAAGAGTAGAAATTACTGTCATGATTATTATGTATTAATTATTCATGTGCCAAAGGATACCACCCACTGACTGTTTTTGTAGTTCAGTCGCCCACTGAGTCTCAGTCCTGCTTTCCCTTGAAAGAAATCGGACTCACATATGCTGGTCTTTTATGCAAAACTGGATAAAAGTGAGCACAGTCCATCTAAGGCTGTTTCCAGAAAGCCACCCATGAACAGGTGATGCTTTTGCTGTCAGAAAGCTTCCCTAGGGCACTCCAGCTATGCGGCGGCCTCCAGCATAGTCCTGTGTGATGCCCTCAGGGGTTCAGAAGTGGGATGGACTGAATGTCTCAGAAGCCCATCAAAGTTGTCAATAACTTGTTCCTAGAGACTCCCCACAAGCGTTTCCCCTCAAGAACTTTCTTAATCTTGCCTCTGCTGCCCCGTCCCTATAAATTAGCCTCTGCCTATATGCTTCAAAACATGTAGTCATCTATAAGGTAACAAGACAGCTTTTTTTTTTTTTTAACTTAGAGAAAACATTTTATCTCAATTTCAAGGATAGATGTGATTCTTCTTTTTCTTACTGCAACACCCACCAGGGATTGTCTGAGATTTAACTAGACATTCAGACTCACCAGACTCCCATAGGACACCCTTGACATCAGTCTAATCAGAAGGTGTAGGACTAAACCCCAGCTGGAGTCCCCATAGACTCATTTACAAGAAAATAAAATCTACGTTGGACAGCTGCCTTGGCTTAAAAGCCTCATGCCAGGAGCCAGGATCTCTTGTGACATCTCCAGAGGCGTAGCTTCCAGAGTCCCCACAGGGGTCAGACCAGAGTCACCACACGCAGAGAAGCCCAAAGATTGGCAGCACATCAGGGATTTATAGTTCTTCCAGGTTAGATCAACCTGTCTTTCAGAGGCATTTTTTTTGGTTATAATCAATGTTGCCTAATATCATGGTAGACACATACCATCTTTATGCATTTCCAAGGAAACAACTAGGATTAGACCCTCACCCAGAAAGGGATAGTTTTTAACCCTTTGCCCAATCATAAGAACATTGTGAATTTTATTTTGCGGTTGATTGCTTTTATTTCTTTGGGTTGATTGCTAGGAAGTTTGAAGCAATGGGAGGAGAAGACAAGGTACAAAGTGAGGGATTTAAGATCTCCCAGCATTAATTTGCTTACATGATATTTGGATGATTGTGGTTAACACAATTTTTTGAGGTAGTGCAAAAGTAGTAGTTTCACAACTTAAAGGAACTCTTTGAAAGGTAAATACTAAGTCTTCCCTCTTCCCTAATTATAACTGGTTTGTTGAGCAATGATTACAAGCCAAATCACTTTAATTATGCTAGCTCATGGAATCTTTACAATGATCGAAAGTAACCCTATTTTATTAACAAGACATTGGAACTCAGAAAGACTAAACCATTTGTCTAATTCCTAGAGAAAACTCACACACAATATCAATCAGATGACTTAAGGTATTACCTCTCGAACTTACCAATAACACATGGCTTTCAAAAGCCGTACAATTCTGTCTAATTTTTTTCATTTAACATTATATTATAAACGTTCCCAATGATTTCACCTAGCTTTAATTGTCGTAGTTGACAAATACCTGCATACTGTTCTAACACATTACAATAAAGTAATTTACTTAATAATACACTGTTCTTACACATGTATTTTATTTTTAACATTTTGTTTTCCACAGTTAATGTTACCAGGACATCTTCTTGTATGTACCTCTTTTTCTCTCCAATTATTTTATTTTAATTTTTTTGCAATTTATTCTGTTGTAATGCAGAGAAAATGATCATCTTTCCAGAGACCTGAGAGATAGTAGCACATTTTATTCTTTTGATTTCAGTAGGGCTCGAGTCGTTATGCTTCTTATTTATTTACTCCATAGGAAGATTATGTTGATTTTCAGAAAAGGGTATGGATCGAATTGTTCTTTTTCATATTACTAACCAATAATCTCAGCTCTATATTTAAAATAATTATTTTCTACTTGTTTTTAACAGTGCAATTATAATAGAGAACACTCTTACATATGTTTGGACCAATTTCTCTCTCTCTTCCAATCCCGAATAATGTACCCATTTGGACAGTAGTTTTAGCCACGGAGTTTTAACTACTGCTTCTGTGTCACACATCCCACTATCTGCTAAGCTCTCCTCTCTTTTCCCCTTACAGACTGTTGATGCTGTTTCAGTATACAACTTGGTATTATCATTTGTTTATTTTTCAAAATAAATTTCACAATCATTTGGCTAAGTTCCATGTACATACACAAAACTTTTGATGAGTTTTTAATTGTATTTCATGAACTCTATAAATTAACTAGACTAGACATGTTTGCAAGGTTAAATTCTGTCTCTCTTAAGCTTCCTTTATTTTGTCTTTTTCTTAAACTGGGTTTTACATATCTCTTTCTTTTCCTTTTCTTTCTTGTTTTTGTTTTTTGCTACTCTGAATAAAACATTTATTTTTTCATTTGTTTACCTCCTGGTTCTAACAAAGTGCCAAGTATAATTTTTGGGTATAATTATGTTGCATTCATGGGTTTATTTCTTGTTATTTCAAAATTTTAGCATTTAAAAAATTTTTCAGATATATTATAAATTATTTCAAAAATAATTATTTTTAAATTTTCTAATACTTAACTTGATAATATTGGTTTTTATTCTTACTGAATTTCCTAGAATTCTCCAAGTAACACTATAGAATAATAGCATACTTATTTTGTCCTTGATTTAAAATCATATACTTTATAAAAGTGGATATAACCCGTGGACACAGACAATAGTGTGGTGAAGGCCTGGGGCGGGGGGTGGATGCCAGGTAGAGGGGTGAAAGGGGAAAAAAGGGGACATCTGTAATACTTTCAACAATAATGATGAATTAAAAAGAACAAAAAGTGAATGGTGGGGCCCTGGTCAGGTAGCTGACTTGGCTAGAGCAGCGTCCTGACACACCAAGGTTTCAGGTTCAATTGCCAGTCAGGGTACATATAAGAATCAACTGATAAATGCATAAGTAAGTGGAACAACAAATCCATGTTCCCCTTTCTCTCTCGTTCTCTCTCTCTCTCCTCCCCTTCTTCTCTCTCTCTAAAATAGTTTTTTTAAGTCAATGGTGAGATGTGTGTTCCTTGTTCAAAAAAATGCTTTTTAAAAAAACGAAAATGAAATTTTATCATTGAATTGATTTTGTTTTAGGAAAAGGTACTCTTTAACATAAAGATGAATTGTCTTATTCTAT
The DNA here is from genome assembly GCF_964146895.1 of Miniopterus schreibersii. Taxonomy (NCBI): domain Eukaryota; kingdom Metazoa; phylum Chordata; class Mammalia; order Chiroptera; family Miniopteridae; genus Miniopterus; species Miniopterus schreibersii. The sequence continues at coordinate 60,245,478 of NC_138111.1, read as the reverse complement.
TTCCTCTATATTTATTAAAAGGGCAAAAACTTATCAAATATATTTTTGTAGTTATTGAAAAAATTGTTATTTCTTGTCTTTAGCCTGTTTATATTGTATATCACAGTTATAGATTTCCTAATGTCAAGCTACTCTGCTTTACGTTCTGAATTAATACTCCTGATATAATATTACTAGATCAAAGGGTAAGAACAACGTTTTAAGAGGTTTTTGTACACAGCTGAAAGTAAATTTACAGATGGTGACCAGGATGATGAAAGATGTGGAAATGACATCGCATGAGAACTAGAATATTCAGCCTGGAGAAACGAATACTTAAATGATCTCTTTTAGGGGGAAGAATGGTGGTTGAATTTTAAGTTTAAAAGCCTTATATCTGAAAAGATTATGTTTTGATTCAAAATTTTTCCAGAGGGAATAATTAAATAAGAAGTTACAGAAATAAAGATTTAAAAGCATTTTTAATGTTAGTTACAGAGCTTTAAAATTTAAATGCCCTCTTCATCAGTGCGAATGTTACAGCAGAGACTGGATGGCCTTTGATCTGCAGCAAAGCTGCTGCATTGGTTGTGGGGAGAGGGGGTGGTCTGGATGGCCTTCCAGATACTTTCCAATTGCAAAACAATAAATCTGTGCTTCTGTGGTTGAAGCACACATTAGGCTACATTATCTCTATTCTATAAATATTTCTTTTTAAACTGATGTGGTAGGCTGAATTCTAAAATGGCAGCTAAGATTCCTTGCTCTTGGTTTATTTATGCAGGCGGGTAGAAAAACCAAGTGGCCATAGACCTCTTAGGAGTAAGGCAGTGTAGAGCTCCTGAAAAGATGAGGGGGAGGGAAATCTAAGAAACTTGGGTATCTGGACAGAGCAAACAATTTGAAATAAGAAAAAAAGTGAGACCTAAAGTAGCCTTAAAGAGACGACTAGAGTTGGTAGAAAGGTACTTTCCAGAAGGTTATCAAAACCAATGACAACCATATTTTAACTAGAAGTAAACTTTTGATAGAAGGGATAGAAGTTAAATTCATTCAGAAGGTGGGACAGGAAACTATAACATGGTGTGGGTAGCCCCTGAACAGGGAAGAGGGGATGGCAAATGGACTAACAAAGGATTCTGACTCCAAATTCACGAAGATCTTAATTGTATTTTAGGAAGTATTATTTTGCCTGCTTCAACAGGGTAGTTATGGCTCATAAAGAGCAAGTGAAGTCAAGAGTATATATTGTTCTCATAAATAGGTATTTATGTACATTCTATTATAGATACAATGTAAAAATAAAATATGTATACATTTTATTTATTTTCTAACATACTTTATTGATTTCAGAGAGAGGGGAAGGGAGAGAAACATCAATGATGAGAGTCATTGATCGGCTGCCTCCTGTAAGCCCCTCCTGGGGAATCGAGCCTGAAACCCGGGCATGTGCCCTGGCCAGGGATGGATCATAGATCGATGTGCCACCGCTGAGCCACCGCGGCTGGGCTGCATCTTACGCTTTAAAGAGTGCTTGTGAAAATACCGAGTAGTGTAACGCTGCTTCCTTCAGTTACTCGGGCCTGTTTGAGTGAGTCAGCAGAGTACCTTAAAACAGGAGCTCAAATCATCTGATAAAAGCTGCATCGGGTGCCTTGATCTTTGGGAGGCAATTGGGAAAATATTTCTGTAATTTGCCATGAGGCCTTATTGGTTTTCACGCGGGTAGTTCCCCCAGGGAAATCTGAAACGCCCCCCCATACGGAGGGCAAGGAGAGAAGGTAGAAACAGGCAGGCCACTCCCGATCGGGAGGTGACAGGTTTAAGGAAGGAACTTACGTACGTGTGCAAGGCTTTCCAGGCGCCAGAATCTGAGAGTGTGTCGAGAGGCCTTAAGCTGGCTCAGGCATGCAGCTTCCCAGACGATCCCCACGACACACTGCTCTCTAAAGGTCGCCTCAGTGAAGTGGCCCCGGCTATGGGAACGGTGGGCTGAAGGTACATGTGAAGGACCAAGGACAGGGAGGGGTGTGAAGCCTGAGACTGCCGGGCTCCGGTTGGAGGGCCACCAGCGGTCATGCCCTCTTCATTGATTGCCTCCTCCAGAGGGCCTCGGGAAGTTGTCAGAGCCAGACCCTCACAGTGCCACACGATAGCTAATTATGATGACCAGCATTCATCGAGTTGTGGGCTTGCCGGTCACCAGTCATAGCTGTTCCTTCTTTCTTGTCCTGCACCTGAATTCCCTGCGGCCAGAACACAGCTCCCTGCCACTGTCACTCTGAGCTGCCCGCGTGGCTTGTCACTGGGCAGAAGGGGTAGCCGGTGAGGTCTGAGGCGGTTTCTCCAGCCTTCTTGCCTTCTGTCATTCCCAGTGACAGGAGCCTGCCTGACCTGGCCACTGTTCTTTCATCCCCAAGCCGGGACAGAGGCTCATGGAGCAGACCTGACCCCAGGCTGGCACTGGCCAGGTAAACTCAAACCCACTCAGCAGGGCCACCGACAGCAGGGAGAGTCCCGAAAAAGAAACTGACGTTTCCTGTTGAAAACCGGAGATTGTTAGTTATAGCTTCTTTATTTAAGCAAAACCTGACTATACAAATGTCTAATTTTCTAGGTACTATACTTTAAATTTCAACCCTACAAAAATATTATAATAAACTATTATCTTACAACAATATTAAAATTATTAAAATAAAGTGATGTTAATATCTCAATGTTATAAATGAAGCGACAGGCTCAGAAAGATGAAAAATTTAACTTATATCAGGCAGGCTTAACCGATGTTAGAATCTGAGTTGTGTCTGAATCCAACAGCAGTGCTCTTTCTACTTCTCCCAACATATTAAGAAAGGGGGACTTAATCACTTTTCCTTGTGGCCATTAAAAAGCCGTGATCAAATATGCTTCATGCTGTGAGGGCCAGGAGTTTTTCTATTTTTGAAAAAGATTTTTCTCTTTTTGAATCAAACAGCACTTTCTGAGTATGGCTCATACATACGAAGGTGTGTGCACATGCATAAATTTTGGTTCCTGATAAATTAGGAAATAAAAGTATACATTGAAGTTCCTTTAAAACTGCAACCCATGTTAGAGAAGACTGCGTGGCACCCATATGCAATCAGCGGAGATGAGATGAGAACATCACTCTGTTACACTCGCATTAACTCTAATCACATTTTGTAGCTGATGCTCTTATGAGGGCTGCCAACTAACATTTTAGGTAAATGAAGAGCTAGGATATATAGCCTTCAGAAAGCAGGCACCTCTCCTGTCAAATAGGTAATTACAGAGGCTATGACTCCATTAGGAAAATGGTGGCAAATCAATGTAAGCCCTAAGAGCTCAGATCCTTTGTAATTGATTGAGGGATTCAGTGACTTCAATGCAATTGAGTTTCAAATGTAAGAAGCCAATATTTGGCCAGATGGCTGCCATGAATTCCGGAGGGAGTTTATGAATTTTAATGAGAGCAGTGGCCACACAATTTGAGTCACAAGTGCTAATACTGAATGAAATATGCAGATCAATATCGAAATTGCAACTTGGGCTATCCAAGCTTTCATTCGTTGTGTCCTGATACTATTATTTATTTCTGCGGGTATGCGATTGCTTATCATACGAGGTCTGGAGGAACTTGTTAATGCAAATCACAATTGATGTTTGGAATGATAGCCTACTTCTTATTTCTGCTGAAATGACCCATTGCATCGCTTAGGATAATTTAGAGATTCTGTTTCAGCAGTGTCTATTTTGTGCAAACAGGAGATATTTAAGTTTATTTATTCACTCAGTAGTTTCTGCAAGGGTAATGTAAATAAGGTGCAGGAATTGGGGATCATTTCTAGATGAATCAGACATGGTTATATCCTAAAAGAACTTAAAAATTAATAAAGGTGGAGAGTGAATTATTTTTTTAAATGATTATAATACAAGATTGGAAGTGATAAGTATCATAAGAGAGGCACATGTACTAAAGCTGTAAGGCTGTTCTGTAACTAGGTTCACTTATTTTAGATAATTACATAAATACTAATAAGGGTAGAGACTTTTACTTCTGGTAATATCACTCTAAGTAATTCTAACTAACATTTGAATAAAAACAACAACAGCTGGATAACATTTTAAAGAAACATACATGTACTTGAAGGTATAGATGAACCAAAAATATATTGAAGGGTTATGGAGCCAAGAGCTGGTGAAGACACATGTCGAGAGGTGAGAGCAGCGTTCAGGTTGCTTACATTTGCAGATTATTGACAAGACAGTCAAAATGCTGAGAAGTACCTATGACAGCCTTGCAGGGCTAAGGGGATAAAAGTTAGAGTGCAGGGTCTGTCAGAAGTCGGAGCCACGGTAAAAACCCCTCACTCTGTGCATTAGGTTTGGGCCCTGAAGGGCGACACATTCCAGGAGTAAGCATGACTGGGGATCCAGTTAGTCCAGCCTTGAGTCATGTGGGAGGCCCAGAAAACCTCAACCGCTATAAGTAGATTAAGGTAATTTCTGGTACCTCAAGGTGCCTGGCTCAAACAACAAAAAATGGTTTCTGAAGGAAGATTGTATCATTGGAGGCTTAAACTTATTTCTAAAAATACAATGTCCTTCACATGATCAAAATTGACCTGGCTCACTGAGAGACAAGCGGATATGAATGAGAATACTCAGAATTTTATTGAAGGAAATAAAAGGCAAGCTTGAACTTTGTAACGGAGTTGAAAATGATATAAAAGAGCTGGAGAAATTATAAAAAAGAGGCAAAGAAAAATGTCTAAGAGTTAAAATTCTGAGTAGTGCTATTTACTTTAAAATAATTTATTCAGCTGTGCATTTATATTTATTATACATTTTTCTATATGTGCTACATTTCACAATAAAAAAGTATAACATAAATGTAAGTGCTAACATGTTTTTAACAGATTCCAAAGAATATGTTAAATCTCTGAAGCTATGATTTTATTCAAATTTCCACAACAATCTTAAGAGACAGATGATATTGTTATTTTACCATGCAGATGGGAAAATAGCTAAAATGAGTTTAAGGTCACATAGCTGGGAAACAGCAGAGTCCAATTACAAACCTTGATTTGCCTGGTTTCACCTGGAGCTCACAGCTCTAAACTAGTGAAGATGGACGCCCTGGGAGGAGAGATTATTTCTTATGTCTCAGTGATGTTGCCAGTGGCCAAATCTTCTGCTCCAGCTACTGATACCAGCAGTTCTTGAAAAGATGATGGTCTTACTCTGCTGGTATTATTCTCAGCCAAGAGATTTCTATGACAAATCAACTGGGGCTTCGAAACTTACAGTGTCTTAGTTTTAACCACAAATTCCCCTCTTTACAGCCTCCGATGTCTCATGTCTCTGGAGTGAGGGTGCGGGACATTGGGTCCCAACTAATGAAAATTTCCATTTCTCCTTTCCTTCTTTGACTGCAAGGAGGAACCAACCCTCTGGTCATGTTACTATATAGCTCCATGGTTATTTTATTTCAGGAGCTTGGTAGCTTTTTCCTACCATTAGGTCCTCTGTAGTATTGGCCCTTTCCCTCTCAGAAAGTGTCGCCCCCCAGTCTTTATGCAAATTGCTCCTTCCCCCACTACCCATGGGAGAAGCAGACTTGGCCAAGCTATAGAAAAAAGTACCATTTTATACTTTTCTCCAGGGTGATGGGCACCTAAATGCCTTAGAATTTTGTAACTAATGCCATCTAAATGATTCTTTCAGAAAATAAAGATTTCTTCAGAGGTTATTTGGTGGTTCTATTTTTAGATATAGAAGTGGCTGGCATTTTCAGTCGTCACCTCTCTGGTTTAAAAAAAGAGAAAGTTACCCTCACTAGGCACTCTGCCACACATAAACAATGAGGCTCCGCTCTAACCCAAATAAGTCCCCATGACATCTGTTTGTGTCTTCCAGTGACTTGATATTCAGTAAAACAAAGTAAAGCCCCGCTGTCCAGGCCATGGTAGTCAGTGTCCTACCGTGCTAGCTACACACATGTGACTCTCTCCCACTGCATACATCACGTTACACAAATGACATTAAAAATGAAGTGGAGCATATTCAGGGACTTAGGGGTGATCATGCACATGAAGAGAAATGATTCATGGAACTGGGCACGTTCACAGTGGAGAGGTGAAGAAAAAAAGAGCAGGATGGCTCCCTGGGCCGTGATAGGAGGACCTGCCAGGTGGTACGTGAGACAGACTATAGCTGAATGTGAGTAGATTTTAGCTGATGTACAAGGGAGGTGTCCCACATTAGAACTGGGCTGTCTCAGGAGCCATGAGCTCTGTCAGTAAAGGTGTTCAAACACTGGGCAGTTAACTCCCTCTCAAGGTCAGACATAGGGTTGTTGCAATATGGGTGTAAGCATGTGTGGACCCATCTCAGACGTCAACAGCTATTTCCATGAGACATGTGCTCTGAGCTTTAGTTAGTCAATGGGCAACGTTTAGACCACGGCCCACTTGTAAGTGGGAGTTGTTTACATAAAATGGATGTTTCCTACTGTTAGGAAAAAAAGGGGAAGACATTTTTTTGGATAACCGTGTGTTATGCTACATCACCGACTCAGGAAAGAAAGCTAAGGCTGAACTGGTGCTCTGTTTCCAGGCAGCAGAAACCTTGAGGCTCAGGCAAGAACATGGAGTCGGAATTTATTTCTTTATTCCCTTGTCCCTCTTAGACCAGTGTCTTTATTTTTTGTTAATTTTCTAGCTAAACTGTATCGCTGTCGTGATATGCCATGGGGGGGGTCTCTGAGAACTCACTTTGCAGTTGAGTCAATAAATGACCGGCACAGGCCCATTCAACCCAGACTCTGGTGAAGGATTTGTGCTTTGAGTGTTGTGTGGGAAAGAAAGAAAATATGCTCTGAGGCATTGTTTTCTGGAAATGGTATTGAGTAAACAAGGCTTTCACTTACCAAAGTAAGTCATTTACTAATATGAGAGCGGGAAGAGCTCCAAGCTCTCTGACATTTGCTTTTTTGACCTGTTTGGTGTTGGCAGTTAGAAGGCTTAGCCTTTCTAATCAGTTTTATCTCAATAATCTCTGACTTCCGAGACAGTGGTAACAGAACTAACTGGGCAGAAAAAAATTCCCCCGAGAACAATTTCAATTTGTAACCCTTTGGTAAGCAGTTTAGCACGAGGATCTTCAACCCTGGAGGAATCATATCAGGGTTTAATAAACCTGAGCCGCAGAAGAAACTCTTAGATCTGCAAGATTTTATGTGAAGACAGTGGGGAAAGTGGATCTCTGGTTTCAATTGTAGAACAAAAGCCATTGATGGTTTTATTTTTAAACCTAATCACAGTTTAAAAGAGTCATAATTCACCTTAGGGTTGTTTTTTCCTGGGTGCCCCAAGACCTGAGCTCCTTAGGACCTTAATCATATGCTTCTGAGTAGTGGATTTTCACAATGGAAGAGTAATTCTCTTTTTCCGGGACAGAAATAAAAGTTAGTTTAGGGAAATGTGAGTTCCTTTGATTATATTGCCCAATTCCTTTACTTCTGATGGAAACATCCATATTTTACATTTGTAATATGCAAAACACAAAGGCTTCAGATCAAAGTTTCTGGTGACCAAAAATATTTCTTGAGTCTGATCACTAGGCATTTTTCCCCCTTTGAAATTTCCACCATTTACAGTCTAGCTCTGAATAGTACAAGCTCTGGAATGACTGCTTTTATGCTCAGCTTTCCGATATGTCCTTTGCTACTTGTATATGCATTAAGCAATACAAGCAATTCAGAATCTTGGCAGAGGTTCCCTTTTAAAATGATTTCCCAGAAGTAAGGTATAAATGAGAACAGAGAGGAAGATGGGAGGGAGAGAGAGAGAGAGAGAGAGAGAGGAGAGAAGGGTGATGGATAAGTCCAAGGGAAAAGACTGAAGTTTGAAAAGGTAAATGATTATTCAGTTGCATCTTGGAGATTAATTCAGTATTGTTCAACTGGTTGACAACAGCCATTTTACCCCAGCCTGTGGCTGTATCATTGTCTTAATTTTCAACATCTCTGTTAGCTGGGATGCAACATTTTATAAACAACTTTGCGGTGGAAACCATTTCCTTTGGGATGGCTTTTGCAGGCTCCAGGAGTGATTAGATTCAGAGGTGTGTTTTTTTTTGAGGCTCATTTGTACAGATGAGGCAAGTTAAAGCGGCAGAAATATATGGAGAGCAATATGAAAAACGATCCTGTTTTTTATGTTAGTGAATTTATAACTGCCCTCAAGAAGACTAGTCAACCCCCATTTAATCTCTTTAATGCTTTTAAAAATGTGTTCTTTTTTATATTTTGGAATAATTTCTGGTATATATTTAGTAGTTTGAGACTACTATTGAGTTCTTATGATATGCCAGCTAATATGCTAAGCATTTTTACATGAATTACATCATTTAATCCTCACAAGAGGGTCACCATTTAATCACACGTGGTAGGTCCTATTATTATTTTGATTTTCTAGAAGTCACTGGGGCTTGGAAAGGCTGAGTTGCTTATGATCATGGAGAAAGTGTTCATTCAGCTGGTATGTTGGGGAGCAAGGATTGACTGCCAGGCAGGCAGCCTCGCTTCAGACTTGTGTAGTAACCACTCTGCTCTATTGCCTCTTGATCAATGATTCCATTGATAATAGATGATAGGAAGGTTAAGGTATATGTCATATATCTTTTTATATGTACACAGTATATACATGCATAAATAATATAATCAGTGAATTTCATATTCTTTTCCATCAAAGCTTACGACTTCTTTTAGAGCATGTTTTTCTCCCTCACTAATAGGCTATGTGCACTTTATAATGAAACTAGACACATAACTGTTATCTAGATCTCCCTTCTGGCAAGTGTATTTTACAAGCTTCATCAGGGCCTCTCTTTAGAGGAATTGCTTTATCTTCCCTTTATTCCCAGGGGCTACATCAGTTCTACCTCTGGCAGAGACTAGAAGGAAAACAAATAAAAACAACTTCTAATTTTGACATCACTTATGCATATGAACTGGGATTAGATTGTGCTTTGGCATGTTTTTGTATGTGTTCATACATGTGTGTATGGGCACATGTGTTTTTGTGTTACTTTTTGTATACATGTGGGGGGCACATATGTTTTTGTGATACTGTGTGTATACATGTGTGTGTATGGGCACATATGTTTTTGTGTTACTGTGTGTATACTTGTGTGTGTATGTTTTTCACAAAGCAAACGTTTTGAATATTTTCTTGGTTCCATGCACTTTCAAGTAGTATACAGTGTGCTCTATCCCTTTCAAGAAGCTCATCAATAAATATCTAACCTTTTCATTATCTGGAATTCTGTTGGACAATATAAACTCAAAAAATAGTCATTTCCGTTTCCAGCCTTATACCTCAATGCTTTCTGGAAGGTTCTGTTTGTCTCCCTCATACGACCCCAGCTTTCCCACCTTCCAGCTCCTAAATCTTGATCCCTTTTTGGTTGGTTTGTTTGAGTTTCTTAGCTTACTTAGTCTTTGTTTCTTTTTACTTAATGACTCTCTCCCTTTCCCATGCTTTTATACTGTTCTTTGAGCCCCTTCTCCCGTTTTCCCTTGGGAATTCTCTGATACTTTAAGCCTCTGCTTAGACAATCTCTTTCTTATAGAGCCTTCTACCATCTTGCTCCTACTAGCCTGGCCCAGACCAGGCTGGGGGGCTGCCCCTCCCTGGGCCCACAGTATCCTGGACACAGAGAATAGCCACCTGCAGTAGCTATTGTTATGCCGCTTGAGTTATCTGTCCACAGGTCTGACTCCCCCTCCAGACTCTTCGCTTCTTGATTACATCACAATGTTTTTCTAATCGCCACAGTCCCAGGGTGCAGAGGAGTGACACGAAGTGGGAGGTGGTGAATGTTTGTTGAATTAATAAATGTTTGAAGACACAGCTCTCATGCCCCCTTAGTCTCCTCTCTTAAGAAGTCCTTCCTTTCCTGACCTCCCATGACAGGTTCAAATGGTACCATTTACTTTGGAATTACTCATATGTTGCTCTGGGAATCTCCCTTATGTTACTGATATTTAAATCCTACAGTGTTTTTAAATATTTTCTCTATGTTCTCAACTAAATTTTGAACTAGTTAGAGGTAAGAGGAAGATTTTTATAATTTTGGGTGTCCTCAAAAACCCTAAATACTACTTTTGCATATATTACCTTCTTGATAAAGGGGTTCATGAATTGTTAAAGCACTTGAGAAAGCAGGGAATGAGAGCTCCCTCCAAAGCATCGATTTCACTGCCGTTGACTTTTCAGTCTTCATCTCAAGCATTGGGCACACTGTGTTGCAACAGAAACTTCAGAGAAACCCTTTCATGTCTCAACGGAATCACAGGAAACTCACAGTGAGGGAGGATTGAAGTTGCCTTTTTCTTGTAGAAAGATAAGATACGGAGACTATAGAAATCTTCATTTTGGAGCCTCAGTCTTTTTAGCTGTAAACTTGGTGTAACAGATAATATACTTCCCCGATAGAGTTGTGGTGAAGTAAGATAATGTATGCACAGCATGGAATAGTGCTTGGGACACAGCGAGTCATCATTAAATGTTAGCCTTTGCCGTTATGAGCGTTCACTATGGGCACAATTACTTAAAGGTGTCCGTAGACAATAGCCGCCTGGCATTTATTTGGTCGGCTTATCCACTCTTTTTACAAATAATGAGAAACATATAGCGCTTCCTGTGTTCAGGTACCATTCTGAGAGCTTTATATATATCAACTCATTTAAACTTTTAAGCAACCCTCTTAAGTACATTCCATTATTATCGAATGTCAGAGATAAAACTTATTAAAGCACAAGAAATTGCCCAGTCACACAGCTAATAAGGGGCGCAGCTGGAATCTGAACCCATGCTCTTTGTTTACAGAGTCCATGCATTCAACCATAATAAAATAAAGGGCCTCTTACAGAAACATCCATTCAACATCTAATCTGTGCTGGGTGCTGGGGTTAGAGAGATGAAAAGCACTGCTCTGCCTTAATGGCTCCCACAGCCCAGGGTGGGAGGCGGACAAGCTAGTATGCAATTACCGATTAATATAATTGGGGCTGTAATTAGGGTGATCTGATGTTCCATTTTGCCTGGGGTAGTTCTAGTTGACACCTGTCACCCAGCATAATTATCAATAATGTTTTCTTTTACATTCCACAGTGGGTGGGTTGGTTGGATGGTAACTATATGGTCTCTATTAGCTCTATTAAGGGGACGAGTAAGAGATTCTGGGATCTGACAATGGGTAGACCTGGCTGTCTGGGGCGGGGCTTCATCGGGCTGAGTCCTGTAGGATGAGAAGACATGTGCCAGGTAGGAGAGAAACACCTGAAGCAAAAGGAAAGGGCATATGAGTGTGAGTGTGGCTGTGCTCAGGGAGGAGCACTAGATTGGGGCTGTTCCGGTGGAGTGCTGCTTCTCAAAACTGCTGCACATTAGGGTCACCTGGGGAACTTTCAAAACTCCCCGTGCTCGGGCTGCAGACATTAAATCAGAAGCCCTGGAGCTGAATCTTAAGACTCTTCAGGTGATTACAATGTGGTTTGAGAACCTTGGAGGTGAAAAGCCCTTGAGAGGTAGGAAAGAGGTGATGGGTGGGTGGGACAGGGGAACCGGGCAAAGACAGCTCATGGAGGGAGTGCTCATCCCAGGGGTGCTCCTACTTGTCTGTGAATGTTTAGTCTTTCTGAGGAGCCTCATGTGCTGGGGGCAGGTGTGGTGAGGCCCTTTCACCCCCGACTTTTCTGTTACAGCAGCAACGTGAGTCGATAAGCTGTGGGAGTGGCTTTTACCCTTCATTTACGACCTTCTGAAAGTGAGCATTATAGCGTTACTCCAGCTTGCAAAAATTCTCTCCATGGCCCAGAAAAGCTTTCAGCAGTGCTAAGAATACCAAGAAATTTAGACATGTGAGGCAGATCTTGCTTTTATGTAACAAGGGTGAGCATGAAAATACCTTAGAACAATTCTTTATGTGAAAACAAACTCTAAAAGTATATTACATATTAAAAAATTCTTCATAGATATCTGTGAATAGTCTCTTGACTATTTACTAGTCTAGCTAATTGTTTAGAAGGTGGAACCTGCTAATTATCAAGACATTTAATGCATAAGTGAAATTAGAAGTGATAATAACATTGTCCAGGCTTCTAATGCAGAGGGGCCGCCTGCTCTGAGTCACTGTGGGTAGTAGCCAGTGAACATGCTATCTGCCCTTCAGGATGGCAACTGGGACAATAAGGACATAAACGACTGAACAAGTAGTTCTTACAAGCCAGGTAAAGGGACCTCTGCGTCGGGCTTCTTGTGTTAGGTGGCTCTTCTCTGGTTCTGGTCCTCTCGCTGCATGTTGCAATGTATCCTCAGAGCCACCCGGAGTCTTCATGGCCACCTGGAGCCTGCCTCCTCCACTTCTAGACAACTCTTTGGGTATTTGTGACTTTAGAATTTCCAGCCTAAGCAGTCCTAAGCCTGCTTCCAAGGCTCACACAAAATTTCTCCTGGGGGAGGACTACCATGCTGTTGGTGGGCACACCAGTAGGCTTGATAGGGGGGTCTTAGGGGGGCTGTTTGTGAGGGTGGGGAGTGAACTTGGAGCTTGGATGTGAGGATTGGAGTGTCCACATGCATTCATAGCCCTCACAATGTAGGAGAGAGCCCTGGGGCGGGGAGTGAAGGAGGGAGAGCTGGCTACCATGTCCTGGCATAGGACTCCAAGGGTCTGGGGGTTATAAATTTGAATCTAGCCCTCCACGTCATTATTAAGCACTTTTGCCTAGGTAAGGTGATAGAAACGATTTCATTTACATATTGTTAATTGTTTTATATGTTTTAAGTATTTAAGGATATGGTTTTCCATTTGGACTCTTGCCCTGGGCCCTTGGGGATAAGCCTGGAGCTGGGTCACATAAGTGATACACAGAGAAACTTGGGTCACCTGAGACGTGGGTGACCAACTGCCTTCATACCTGCTTTCTAATTACTTGAGCCTCATTTGTCCAGTATTATTAATAACACCAAGTTAAATAACTCATCCAACTCTTGTCCCAGCACTTGATATAGGTGAGAAAAATACCATGTCAAAATCTGTGACTAGATGGGATCCAGAACCAGTAAGAGAAGACCATGCTTATATATTAGCACTTTCTGGTGAATCAGCTAAAGGGTGAAATCAATGGACATTGAGGGCCTCCCAAGTGTCAGGCAGTGTATTAACCTCTTTGCTTTTATCTTTTTTACCTTGCAAAGCAGGTATTATTCCCATTGTAACGATGTAGAAACCTTTGTTTGGGAGATGAAACAACTTGCATAGTATCCTATAACAAATAACAGGGTTTATTTGTTGATCCCCAACCAAGACAGCTTCTTGAGGTTACTCTTTTTTTCTAACCCTGATTCCCTCCCATCAGAGGGGGAGATAGCTTCTAAGGCAAAATTATGCTAAGATATTGAGTTTGGCTTTTACAAAATGACTTTATTTTCTTTCTCTCATTTCACCCCCCACCCAGCTGTTTCTCTCCCTTCTTCCCCCTGCCCTGCCTTTTGAGTAAATCACCCTAATTATTAACTTTGTAAATGAAGCTCTAAATAACCTATTTAAGTTTATTCCTATTAGATGGGACAACAGATTAGAAATCCACTGCCACCTGGGGTGGGAACATGTTAGATTTCCATGCTAATGCCTCATGCATGTTTTATGCCTTAGATTAGTAGCTAATGTGGTCATTGATCATCTCGTGTCATATGAGCTACAAACCTGCTGCTTTGAGCTAATTCTTTTCAAAACTTGTTTCCAAATCAGTATTCAAAGTCCAGACAAAGGTTTCTGGTTTGGAAATGAGGTCATACTCGCTTTTGGTAAGGGTCAAAAACATTTTTCTAACTACTTGTGCTCTTTGTAGATAATAAACAGGACATAATATATCATTGGAGCAAGTTAGGTTTGAGAAATTGACAGAGGAAAAATATTTCCTAAAATGTAGGCCTGGAAATCCTTTTTGTATCCTATATAGTTTACTTCTGTGTTATAAGTAAAAAAAATGTGTTAAAGTTACCCTTTGAAAACCTAGTCAATTTCTAGGTGAATTACCTAAGTATTTATCCCATTAAGGAGGAAACTGAGAGCGTTTTTACTTCTAGTTGTATAGCTCTGTAATTAGTGGGGTCTAGTTTAAATTCTGGTCTGCTCACTTTGTAACTGTGGGACCTTAAACAAAATCCTTATCACCTCTGAGTCTCAGTTTCTCTATGGGAAACATGAGGCTCCTGATAGTACTTAGGCTGGTTATGAGGATTGGAGGCAATGAATGGAAAGCATTTAGTAACATGTCTGGCACTTTGTAGATACTCATACAAACATTTGTGATGATTTCATTTCTCTTTCATATAGAAAGTCAACTTGGCTAAAATATGGTAAATGAAAATTTCACTGGTGAAGTAATGTAGTAATAGCTCACCTCCCCTTTTTATTGGGCAAGTATAGAAACTGGCCACAACTTAGTCCTACCCATTGGAAAACTGGTGGTAGCTTGACAAAGAATTATGTTAATGCTTCAAGAAGGACATTTTCAATCTCTTCACAATATGAGCCCGACCTCTAGCTAAGCCAGAGTTAGAGGAAACAAACCCAACTCCTGGCAGAACCATCTCAACACAGAGCAGGGACACCAGCACTTCAGCCTAGAAAAAGGGCAGGTTCAAACTGTGATTTACACGGTTGACCATGGAGAGCCACGGTTCCTCACTTTGCTGCCACCGTTAAGGGAAGCAGCTGAAAGCTGGCTGATGCCAAGCCCTTTCCTAGCCTTTCGACTTCCCCCCCTCTCTATGCATACATCTCTGCAAACCTTGAAATTAATTCATTCCTAAGGAAAATGGACAGGTATAGCAATTTGCTTGGATTTCTTGGGAATTTGTCCGGGAGCACCATGGGGAGCCACAGCTGCTCTGGTGCTGGCAGAGTGCAGGCAAGGCTTGCTGGGTTCTGGGCTTGGCTTGCGCCTCTCCCTTGCAGCTGCATCACAAGAGCCTGGGGAGCACTAGGCAGCCATGTGAGGCTCTGAATGATTCTCTGGCTGCCAATAACCTCATGTATTTGAGGCTGAAGAACAGAAGTTTTGGTGATTAGGGAATTTAGATACAACAGTAAACGTCCTG
Source organism: Miniopterus schreibersii (assembly GCF_964146895.1). Lineage (NCBI taxonomy): Eukaryota > Metazoa > Chordata > Mammalia > Chiroptera > Miniopteridae > Miniopterus > Miniopterus schreibersii. The sequence continues at coordinate 60,230,323 of NC_138111.1, read as the reverse complement.
AAGTACAGTGGAACCAGCCATGGCTAGTGATAGGGGTGGGGGGTCTGGGTGAGACAATATGTCTAAAAGTGTTTCCTGGGCAAAGCTTCCTATATATCTCTGGTTTTTGTTCATTTATCTTACGGTCAAGGGCATTGGGATGAAGCTGTGTGACCAAATCTGCAAACTATTGCAGAATTCATGTAATTAGGTTTGCTCTTTCCTGTTGTGAACCTTTGCAATGCACTTTAAATTATAATAGTATGTTTGAGAGACAATTATAGGATAGTTTTCTTACAGGAAACCTGAGGTTTTCTTGATGCATTTTATTTCTCTCTATATGAAGAGTGACTTTAAACATACAAATATGTATATGTTTGTGAATTATTTTCTTCTCTTTTAAGTAGAGACTAGATATATAATTTCTTAGTCATTGAGAACAACTTTGCTTAAACATGTCATTCCTGTTGAATGTATAAATAAGATCTTAGTTATCAAATTACAAACACTTTTTCCATTTGGAAATGCTATTCAAACTCTTAGCACAATGCTGAGAACATGGCACATGGTTAGCACATTGACAAATGAACAAGGTTGGACTTCATAAAGAAAAATGCAAGGTATTAAGCTTGAGAAAGAAGAAATATTCAGAGGCTCAAGATGATAATGGGCTTACCAGGTCATAGAGTTGAAGGAAATGCTCTAGAAATGTTAGACTGCAAAAATAAATCAGAATAAAACCATGGTTGCAATTGTTATTGGGGGAAAATATGGAGGCTGGAAATTGCCTCCTGTATTAAAAGATGGAGTGACAGTCTGCAGGAATGTCACAAAGTATGGGCTTTGGAGACAGACTGCTGGGTATGGATCCTGAGATTGCTCTTTCAATCTATGGGATCCTGGGCAAGTAACATAGTTTTCTCTTCTGTAAAATAGCCATAATAATAATATCTGCCTCAGAGAGCCGGTGAGGATTGAAAGCAGGAGCTCACATGAAGAGCCTGAACCATGGTTAACACTTAATAATGGGGATCATTATTATTATTACCATGATCTGGAAGCGAAATAAACCTTTCACTGAGGGCATCTTGAGACTTATATGTTTCTCTTGGGTTACTGATTTTTGAAATCTGATTTTTTTACAGATGCCAAAGACAGAGACTATTGAGGCCAGGTGATCGTCTCTCTGCAGTAGCCTAAGAGAGAATTGGATCTGTTGATCTCCAGATCCTGTGCTGGCCCTCTTCCTATTTCCCTTGCTATGCTGTTCCTTGTCAGAGTGACTCCTTTGGGCCCAGATGCTGCTTTAGTGCCTCAAAAATAATAAAGCTTATCAAATCTGAGGATAATGCTGCTCTGAGAGGGAGCACTAATGTCCTGGGTAACCAAATAAGAACTCAGAGGTCACAACCAAACTAAAAGATACAATTTACTAAAGGTAAGTACATAGTCCATCACTTACATTAAAATAAAAAAGTAAACTATTAACCAGGAGTTTGGGAAGAGTGGCTCAATCCAGAGAACTTTTTTGACTTCAAGATCAGAATGAGATAGTAACATGGCCTGATGCCAGCTACTTTCTGCACTGAGGTTGACTGTTGCCGCACATGCGGGGCTTGGCCTGAGTTTCTCAGATCCCCGGATCTAACATGACTGTCACCAGCATAGGAAGAGGAAGCCGCTGGCTAGGCTCACTCACTAGGAAGGCAGTTTGCTGCTAAACACTGGCCTTGAATGCATATAATATGCACTTACATGCATACATTCATGTGCTGTCACTAGAGCCACACATTTAAAGATAAAATTATTTCATTTACTCTAAACAGCCTATAAAATGCATATGCTTATCTTCATATTGGTGTCCATGTCATGGACCTGCTGGTTGGCTTTTAAAAAGTTGGAAGAAGTAATATTCAATCAAAGATGCTAAGGATCTCTGGTCAGCCATCCAGGACTGGGGCAGGTGAGTCCCGGGAGAATCTGCAATGGTCAGCTCACATCTGAAAGATGGTCTTCAGTTTTGATGCCACCAATGAAGACACTTGTTGACAAACAATTGCTCAGGGGAGAGCTATCAGAATGTGGTGAGGCTAGGGACTGTTATAAGAAAAAAACTTGAAGAAACGGAGAAGTATTCAGTTTGAAAAAACAAGAGGTTTGGAGGAAATGTGACCACCTTTTTAATGTACTGGAACGTGTGTCATGAGGTATTTGATTTACTCTGTGCTACTCCAAGGAATTGAGCCAGAACCAAAAGTTTTAAGTATCATTACGCAGATTCAATATAAGAAAGGACATAAATTGGAGTTGTTCAAAATGCTCAGGTGGCCTAGAGAGAAAATGATCGTCTCTTCTTCAGAAGTGCTTAAGCAGAGGCTGCCGAACCACAGATACCGAAAAGCTGCCACCAAGAGTATCCGAACGCTCTTCTTAGCTTGTCTCTGCCACTTACTGGCTGGGAGATCATGGAGAAGCTACCCTATGACTGTGTCTCAGCACCAAACTCATAAATCCTCATGGATGATCATGGTGTAAAGTAATGCATGGTAACAACTTACAGAATGTTAGAATTTCTGAAAATTATTACGTAGGAACGTTGTAGGGAGGTTTTGGTAAAGGGTAAAAGGTTTGCTGGAGCTCCTTCCTGCTACAGTGAAACTCTTAATTTTATGGGTGGCCCACTGATCCTATAAAACATCATATGTCCTTAAACAGGATCAATATGACATATTTCACTTCACCACTGTAAATACAACCCAAGTACAAATGGAGACACAGATAGAAGAAAGGAGATGGGCATATACTTTATAAGGCTGATGCATTGATAGCTGTTCTTAAAAGACTGGCTTAAATGTTAATTTTGGCAATTTCAATTGCCCATTGCATCTATGAGTTATAGGCAACATAAACAGCATACGGTGTTTTATGTTAATTGTTGAGAGTGGTGTTTTAAATTTCATGTGAGTAAACCAGGCATATTGTTAACAATATAATTTGGGCTAAATTGAGCTCCTAGTAAATTATGAGTGGTTTGTTATTATTCAGAGGAATGCATTTACGTTGCTAATGCAATATTGCAGTTTTTAAAAAATTATGTTAATAGTTTAACAGCCAAAGTTAAATGCTATTAATAAAATGGTATAAGTAAAAGATCTCATGTGGACTATTCTATGATTTTCCTCAACATTTTATTAATAAAGTTGAAAAATGAAGTGTGACAAAAAGTGTACACAACAAAAGCAACAGAAATGATGGAAAAATTGCATTGCATGCTCTTAGCTGTAGCCAAGCAGGATGCAGTATACGGTGCCTGGTACATTACTCTCCAGGATGCCTGGTGCATTGCTCTGCAGGATGCCTGGTGCACTGCTCTCCAGGATGCCTGGTGCCTTGCTCTCCAGGATGCCTGGTGCCTTGCTCTCCAGGATGCCTGGTGCACTGCTCTCCAGGATGCCTGGTGCCTTGCTCTCCAGGATGCCTGGTGCATTGCTCTCCAGGATGCCTGGTGCATTGCTCTGCAGGATGCCTGGTGCATTGCTCTACAGGATGCCTGGTGCCTTGCTCTGCAGGATGCCTGGTGCACTGCTCTGCAGGATGCCTGGTGCATTGCTCTCCAGGATGCCTGGTGCCTTGCTCTACAGGATGCCTGGTGCACTGCTCTGCAGGATGCCTGGTGCACTGCTCTACAGGATGCCTGGTGCACTGCTCTGCAGGATGCCTGGTGCACTGCTCTCCAGGATGCCTGGTGCATTGCTCTCCAGGATGCCTGGTGCCTTGCTCTCCAGGATGCCTGGTGCATTGCTCTCCAGGATGCCTGGTGCATTGCTCTGCAGGATGCCTGATGCATTGCTCTCCAGGATGCCTGGTGCCTTGCTCTCCAGGATGCCTGGTGCATTGCTCTACAGGATGCCTGGTGCATTGCTCTGCAGGACGCCTGGTGCATTGCTCTCCAGGATGCCTGGTGCCTTGCTCTACAGGATGCCTGGTGCACTGCTCTACAGGATGCCAGGTGCATTGCTCTACAGGATGCCTGGTGCACTGCTCTCCAGGATGCCTGGTGCCTTGCTCTCCAGGATGCCTGGTGCATTGCTCTCCAGGATGCCTGGTGCATTGGTCTGCAGGATGCCTGGTGCATTGCTCTGCAGGATGCCTGGTGCATTGCTCTACAGGATGCCTGGTGCCTTGCTCTTCAGAATGCCTGGTGCACTGCTCTCCAGGATGCCTGGTGCATTGCTCTCCAGGATGCCTGGTGCATTGCTCTACAGGATGCCTGGTGCATTGCTCTCCAGGATGCCTGGTGCCTTGCTCTACAGCAGCTGAGTGAAGAGTGGTTGTTCAAGACACAATTCTCCTGAGAGCTTCATTCCCTTAAAGTAGAACCTCTGTTCAAGCTGTGTCTGTACAGGTAAAATGAAGCAAAGCACTGATTTTGTTTAGTAAATTAAGTGCAAAAGAGGAAGAATATAAATAACACATCTTTCTCTCCATTTCGAATTTCTTAAATGAAAAACTTCTATAAATATAGAAAATATTATTTTTATAAGGAGTTCAATGAAAGAAAGATAAATAGAGCCATCCCTAGCATTCTTTTTCTCTCTTCAGCATGGTAAACTATAAAAATAATGAAATATTTTAGGCAATAATAGATTTTAATTATATTATGTTAGGATGTAAAAATAGAAATGTCTTTACTAATTAAAATTCTAGAGAGTTATTTTCATGTGGGTTTTCTGCACCTTCCTAACATACATCCCGGAGAAGGTCACACTATTATTGATATAAGCGCTGTTTAAAATAATACACTTTGTGGTCATAAAAGTAAACATTGATTTGTGTACATACTTTGCGGGAGAGAAAGGGAGGTAAGTAGAAATTTTTATCAAAATACTCACAGTGATATACATATAGATGTGAATACAGATATGATATGAATGTCTTCATTAGATACTGAGTATAAGAAATTAACCATGTACAAGGAGCTGGTATGAATTTCTACCAAATAAGCCCGCAGTGTAATTTAATTCTGTGCTTGAGGTTTTTCTCTGGAATTGCTTCTCATCATGAATCTGGGCTTTTATAAAACGTGTCAGTCAGCACAGTGCATTTATTGTCATATGAACCCTGCACGTACAATATTTTCTTAGTTAGAATTTGACCCAATTCTCTTTCTTTCACCTTCAGGCCGCTGACCTGAGAGATTAGGATTCACTTAAAATTGTTGCACTGAATAGAAAGTGTTCAGTCTTCCTTGGCCACTTATTAGAATTTTTCTGGTTTATTTGTTCGGCCTGGGCTTTGTTTCTTTGTACTGAAAATTCTTCTATCATAATCTATAGAGAGTTTGCATATCTAATTGCAAATTACTATTAAAAAAGTGAAAACAGCCCTAGCCGGTGTTGCTCAGTGGTTAGTGTACGCCCACTCACCCACCGAAGGGTCTTGGGTTGGATTCCTGGTCAAGGGCACGTCCCTGGGTTGCAGGTTCAATCCCCTGCCCAATCGATGAGTCTCTCTCACATTGATGTTTCTCTCTTCCCCCTCCCTACCTCCCACTCTCTCTAAAAATCAATGGAAAAAATATCCTTGGGTGAGGGTTCACAAAAAATACAAAAACAAAAAAAAAGTGAAAATAATTTTAACTGTGGACAAATTTTTAAAAAGTAGATTCAAGAATTTTCTGATGTGAGGTATATGTCGATATGGACTCAGGAAGCAATTGTTTAATTTATGATAATATCACAAATAAAAACTTGAAAATCAGCAGATTCCTAAATAACTTTTTATTCTATTCAAAAATTTTGTACATGTATTACTTTGAGTGAGCCTTACACATAACATTAATTGCAACCTCTCTTTTGCTCTCTAATAATTTATTAAAGTTTTCAAAGAAAGACTATTGGATGATGATAGTATTAAACTAAGGTAATTTAAACAAGTATACATTTTATAATACAGAGTTCTTATCTATTACATGCATTATATACTGATGTTTAGAAATGATTTAAATTTTAGACATTCATACATATTAAAAAATATCTCAATTGAGAAAAAATCCAAAGACATAAAAAGACATTTGAAAAATAATTGCTTCATACTTTATAAGATAAACAGTTATAATGTAAATGGAAAGTTAACTGCATTAGAGGTACGTTTTTAAAAAATATGATACTTTCATGTGTTCATGCATTATTTAGGCTTAGTAATTCGACTCTCATGAAATTTTATTTTTTGTGATTTTGTGTAATTGTTTTCCCTCATATGCAATCAGAAAAAAGTTTGATTAGTTTTTCTTTTCAATTAATCTTGCTAGGGATTTATCAATTTTTAAAAATTGTTTAAAAAATTATCTTTTGGCTTTGTTGATTATCTCTGTTGTACTGATATTTTTTATTCATTGATTTCTGCCTTTCATTTTCTTTCTTGTACTGTTTCCAGGTGTGATTTTTTTAGGCTGTTTCAACTTCTCTTCTCTTCCAGAACATCCATTTAAAGTATACATTTCCCTCTAAGCATTGTGTTAGCTGCATCCCGCAAACATGTCCCATCTTCGTTATCATTCAATTCAAACTATTTTGTAATTTCCATTGTTACTTATTTTTTGACCCATTATATGAAGGAGGCTTGGCTAAATTCAGAGAATTAAGGATTTCCAGTCATCTTTTCTTTAGTCTACCTTAACTCCACAGTGGTCAGAGAATGTACTCTGAAAAATCTCAATCTTTTGAACGTTGCTGAGGCTTTCTTTAAAGCCTCTAATATGGTCAGTTTGGGTAAATATTCCAAGTGAACTTGAGTAAGATGTGAATTCTATTGTTTGAAAAGTCTTCTGTAAGCTTATATTTGCCATTTGGGTCCATAAGTTAGTTGTGTTCAGATCTTCTCTAGGCTTACCTGTTTTTTAACAGCTTTATTGAGGCATAATGACATATGGAAATGTAAAGTGTACATATTCAAAGTGTACAATTTTATATGCTTTGATATATCTATACCTTCATGAAACCATTACCACAGCTCTTCCTCCCAATAATCCCTGCCTCACCTGTACCCAGGCAACCACAGATCTGCTTTGTTTCACTACAGATTATTTGAATATTTTAGAATTTTATATAAATGAAATTGTATAGGATGGGTCAAAAGTAGGTTTACAGTTGTGAGTACACAAAACACAAAGTTTATTCTTATATTATTATTAATTATTTTCCATAAGAACAACTGTAAACCTACTTTTGCCCCACCCTGTATTTCTACTGGTTTCTTTGTGCCTCTGCAGTGGCAAAATCTGGATGCGTAACCTCTAGACTATGCCCCAAATTGGCAAATGCTCCCAGGAAAAGGGCAGCTTCAGATCTTCAGCACACTTCTGAAGCTTCAAATCCTTATAATTTACGTGTTTAAAAGTTATAGAAATTGTGATCTTAGAAATTTTATTTTCCCTCATCTTTGTTGTTTTCACATTTTGTGGTTTAATAGAACCATTCTTCTACTTTACCTGGCTTTTCTAGTGGTCCTCATTGGAGCATTCATCTCTGGCAAATTACTTCATCTTACCTAAAAGCAGAAATTTCTATCCCTATTTCAAAATAAAAACATAGGCATGAATTCTCCCCTCTGCACCAAATATGCAAGATTATAAAATTAAGCCCAGAGTTTTGCTTACTTCAGACTGAACCTAGGCAGAATTATAACTGTGGCTTTGTTACTTTTAGCACTGTTCTTCTTGCATTTTAAATTTCATACTCATTTTCTGGCTAGCCCATAAAACTGTAAATCCAAAAGTCTAAATTTCCCCCAGAGATGGGCTAGCCAGAAAATGGGGTACTGCTTGCTGTTAGGAGAGAGGGGAAGATCAGTGACCTTTAAGTGGCTTCTCCTAGATCACTGAAGATGGAATCCTTGGTTATCTGTAGTGATGAGCTTAACCTGGACTACTTTTGAATATCAATGGGCACTGTACTATATGAACTGAGGACACTTTAGTACTTGACATTTCAGAGCTCACTGTGTTGTAAGATTCTATTAAGGTGTTTTATTTTATTTACTACAAAATAAAGAGAGAAAAGTGTTATCAGAAATACAAACAAAGCGTTATGCCACCAAAGAGACCCTCTTGCCCTTGGAGTTTCCTCCTATTTCCAGACCATAGAAATCATCATTAAAAGTTTTTAGAATTATGCATGTATTTATAGCATCTGTTCGATTTTATCAGTGCACCCAGCTGAAATTAATAATTTAGATGAAGATATTCATTTAGTGTAACTCAACTTTTATTGATTTGTTCATTATTTATTTATTCTTTCCCTCCATGACCCCTCCTGCCCTCCCATCCTCTCTTCCTTCCTTCTACTAATGTTTACTGCGTGAACCTATGTGCCAGATACTTCAACGGAAGTTCAGGATTTGGTCATGCATGAGGCACAGCCCCTGGTTTCAGGTGACATCAGCCTAGACCAAGCTGATGGGTGCCTTGTACTCAAAAGAGTAGCAAGTGTATATGGATTAAAATGTTCATTCTTCTCAAATAGCTGGTTTGCTTCCGGGGCCTGTGTAGCATGTACATGGTTTCTCTGAATCCGGGGCCCCTCGGAGGGCTTCCCAAAATATCTGTGAAACCCTCTTTCTGTCTTTAGGTTACAATATCCTGTAACTGCCAACAGCAAGAAGGTTTAAAGCAAAACTTTCGAACCTCTTACCGGGAGTGTAAGGCTTATTCCAAAGCGTAGCCACCTGATAGGCCCTCTGGTCTGAACGCCATTTCTCCTTGTGATCACTTATAACTCAGGGTATTTAAAACTCAGGCTGCTTCATCAAAGCTTTATTTGTAATAGCCCAAACTGGGACAACCCAAATATCCATCCCAGGTGAGTAGAAAAATGAATTGTGCTATCTTCATACAATTGACCAATAAAAAAACAATGTGTACACATAATAATGTTGATAAATCTTAAAATAATTATGCTGATTGAAAGGCGCTGTCTAAAAAATGTATTCTCTATGATTTCATTGATGTAGAACTCTAGAAAATGTGAACTTACCTACGTGACAGAAAACAGATTAGTGGTCGCCAGGGGAGGAAGCAAGAGGATGTTGGTCAGGAGGAGAGGATTATGAAGGGGTCCAAGAAGATTTTGGGAGGCAATGGATATGTTCCCCATCTTGAGTGCGGTATTGTATTAACTGATTATGCACATATGTAGAATTACCAAGTGGTATACTCTAAATATGTGCAGTTTATTGAATGTCAATTACACCTCAATAAAGTTGCTATTGTATTAAAACAAACACAGCCTACTATTTGAAGTTGTTTAACTTCTGATTCCCTTAATAGACTAAGTGACATGAGAGTGATCAGGATTTCTCATTCAATGATATCTCCCACGGTGGCCAGCCTAAGATGGGCTTTCAATAAACACATATTAGATGAATAAAGGAATGGTTAAGATACACTGTCATTGAACTATGGATATTTGGGCCTTGCTGCAATTCATATATTAAATAGCTGATCAGGTTGTAGTGTCAGTCATTAACCATATTATTTCCCTCGTTATAAAGCCAACTGTAGTATACATGTCCTTGAAACGTGTTTTTATTTTTAAAAGCAACTCCATTCCCAACCGAAAATAAGCCCAAACTCAACTACCAATTTTAATAGGAATTTATGTTAGAAATGAAAGCCATGAAAGGTTAGCAAACATCAAGAGACAGCAACATCTTGCTTGTGATATTTAAAGATACGTTCGCTTCTGAAGGAATCCCACACTGTGTAATCCCATCTGGGTAGGTGAATTCATGTCATAATGAAATGACTAACTTCTGTCTCACCAAATGTTTATGACTACAAATGATGTCCATCACCACAGCGGGAGACTTGCTTAACTTTCCCGGGTCTATGATTACAGTCTCCAAACAGCGAGTGAAGCAACACTCAGTTAAGAGTCTCTGCGCATCACTTCCATTGCTTCCAGGGTCATCATTCTTAAATCCTGATTTTTTTATTAAGGCTTAGAGGTTGTTAGTCATTCAGACGTCCCCTGTACAAAAATTTCAATTCGGAGCCATTTGAGAAATTATGAGGGAGCTAACCCTGGAGTCTGTCTTGAAAACGGGTCTATCATTTTCTTCCCAGCACCCTCAGTGGCAACACTGTCAGGCATTAAAATGGTAAAAACACACATTACAAAGGCCCCATAAACAGCCTTCTGTATAAATGTAAACACGGAGGCCGAGTTGCCTGCAAAGTCCTGCTCCTGCTCTTCAGCGGTGTTTTACATTCTTCATCCTGATTCATTTCCCCGGCTCCCTGCTGCAGTGCTCACTCGGCTGCCAGCTTTCCTCACTTCAAAATAGTTGTTCGAACAGCTGCGAATGTTCTCCATGACAATTGCTTTTGTGATTTACTCAAAGCCCTGACAATTCTTAGGCCTGGAAGAATAAAAAGCCTAAGATCCCTGGGGATATCACTGCTAAGATCATATCCAGTCTTCTTGCCCCATCTCCCTGAGTCCTTCCAGCTTCAGTGCGCCAAGGAGCTGGGGAGATGCCCTGGCCCTTCCCCTCTCGCGGGTATGGTCCCAAGGCCCTGACTGCTCTTTTATTTCGTTTGGTGCCCAGAACAGCTCAAAACTTTCTTTGTCTGCATTCACGAAGAATAATAGGTACTGCCCTGGCTGCTTTGGTTCAGTGATTGGAGTGTCAGCCCGAGGACCAAAGGGGTGTGGGTTCGATTCCCAGCCCTGGTCAGTGGCAGTCAATCGGTCAATGTGTCTCTTTCGCATCGATGTTTCTCTCTCCCTCTCTCCCCCCTCCTCCTTCCCTACACTCTCTCTAGAAAATCAATGGAGAAAGTATTCTAGGGTGAGGATTTAAAAAAAAAGAATAATAATATTCCCTCAGCTTGAAGGGTATAATCTGTCCTCTTGCGTCCATGTTCTAATTTAACATTAGCCTTTCTGTTAAATATTTGAGGATTTAAAAAAAAATTACTGGTCACTAATACTGACCTATCTTTGTTTGACAGCAGGAAACTGAGAAAATTAACAAGGAATTGTTGATTCTGGGTCTTGAATGTCTAAATCCATTATGACTATAGAGGGATGCCTAGTTGACAGAGTTTGTCAGTGTTATGTCCGAGAATCAGATCCCTTATGCGACGGAAAGACAATCACTCCAGAGCTGATAATGTAACAGCAAAAGGGACTTTTATTCCAGCTAGCTGGGTTCGGTCATATCAAACGCAGTAGAATTCTGACTCGAACCCTGACCTAAATTTACAACAAGCTTATATAGGGTTACAGTGAACAAGCAATCATTGTCCTTGCAAGCTTTGTAAATTCTTCAGGAAGGGTGGGCTCAGGATGTTTCTTAACCACAGGCGCCTGAAGCTTGAGTGCACCTGGTATTTGTCAAACCCACGGGTTTAAGTTAATTCCTGGAACTGCCTCCACCCTCTGCAGTTTACCGAGTCACTCATGTATGCCTTTTGTCCTGCCCCGGGGCCTAGGGGCCTGCCTCTGTCTTGGTGGTTTCTCACAGTCAGTGTGGTCTTACAACATCTTGACAAGCAACAATTGCATTGTGTAACTTAAAAAGTCACCACTTTCCCACAGGCATATTAGTGAGGAAAAATTATGATTTGGTGAAGAGTCTACAAATATACATAGATGTCAGAAATTTGATATTAGCATAAAGGGTAAAAAAATGGGTCCAAACAGTTTAAGGGTGTGTTACCCCATTTGCATGATAATATTCTTTGTAATTTTCAAATTATTTATATAGGTTCCTTTTCCTTATGAGTTTTGCCAGTCTTTTCGAGTATTTCTCAGTTAACTTCTATAGAAAGATCATTGACAGTGGGTATAGCTGCCTTAAAAAAGCTGGAGGAAATAATATGTGCAGTTTGTTCTAAGTGCTTACATATTTCACCTTATTACAAAAAGACTATTGAGTTTGTACATTGATGATTCTCATTTTACAGATGAGAAAATGGGAAAACTGAAGCTTGGAAACTTTATAAAACTTTCTCAAGGATTCGTGCCCAATAACTAAAAAACTAGGCCGAACTGAGATCTGTAGCACCAAGGCCTATATCCATTCTAGCCACAGTGCCCCCTTGATAGGCTGAACTCCCCGAGGAGGAACTGGGGGGCTCCTTCTCTGTTTTAGACGCTTGCCATGAAGCAAGCCATGGAATGTTAGACCTGGTTTCACAGTGAGTTTAAGCACAGAACTGGAGTGGGAGAAATGCACTTAATTTTTGTTGCATTTTCAACTGTAACTATGAACAAGGGTACTTGGGCATCTTTAGAAAAATCTTAATCAGCATCATGTTTGAAGATGACAATTCATGAGGCTTTAGGGCCTCAAGGGTGTGGGGCAATTTAGACTTTTCCCCAGTATGATTCTCACACTCACTCAGATTGCAGGCCATTGGGGTTGATGTATTCTCGGGGACCATTTAAACTTGTGATCTTATTAGTGTGACTTGAAGGATTCTAGCACTTGGTCTCTTCTCCCTAACCTGGACCCTCACCACGATTTCCAGTCTCAGAAAAGCATTCTTTTGTTGTACAGCTTTTTCTCTTATTCAGATACTGAAATTGTTGGGACCCCAGTCCATTACGCATAATTTGGAGAGGTGGTGCCGTGTCTGAAAGGTTACTCTAAGTTAAAAGTCAAAAACCTTTCTTTCACCACCACAAAATGACCTTCTTTTATTACCTTTTGCATCCAGTACTTCTAACACAACCCGAGGGATGGTTGGTTTTCAATATTGTTTTTCTGTGAAATTGGCATATTAAAACCTACTGTCATCAGCACTCATCCAACAAACAATTGTTTTTTGACAGCTATCATGCATAGAACACCAGGCGTTGTGCTAGATGTTGAGAATAACTTGGTGAGCAAACTGGATTCAGCTCTGGCTCTGACCATGGGTATAATCCAATTAAGCAAGCAGACCAATCAAATAATCCAGGAATACAGACTTATGAACAGTGAATTTTGCTTTCAATTGTTGGGCTTGTGTAAGAGACTGCTGGTGGTCCCCTACTATTGGTTTTTCTTATCTTTCACAGTAATAGAAATTGTATGCTACTCTTAATGAAGCAAACATTTACCAACCTTTCTTTTTCTTTTTCCAGTGGAGGTGGCCATGTAACTAAGTCCTGATCAACATGAAAATATCATGTGGTAGTTTCTAGCGATCTTCCTGAGAACACCTGCTGGGTATCCTTTGCCCCTTGTTTTTGTCTCTTCTGTACTGCTGATTGGAATGTGGATGTTGGTCCGAACTGCATTTTGGATCAAGAGAATGAGGGAAACTCCCTAGAAATAATGAAAAAGACTAGAGGGGGCCTGAGGCCCTAAGAAGTATAGGCACAGAGCCACCATACCACTTAGGAGTTTTACAGGGTATCCTGAGAATACATTATGGGGAAACGGAGATGTGATCTAGTCTGGGAGTCAAGAAAGTCCTCCCCAGAAGAAGTGACATTTCAGCACGTGTTTGAAGGGTAGAGGGTGGTTGTGTTGAGGATGAAGTGAGGCAGAAGGGGTGAAGGGGTAACAGAGGATATGTGAAAATGATCGGCAAAGTAGCACTGCTCTGATCATACGACTTTCTCATGATAAAGCCCTTGCTTCTCAGCTCACGCTTCAAGGCCTGCTGGAACTAATGACCGGCCCACATCTTGCCACTTTCATCTCTCATTACTCCCTGCCAGGAATTTCAGACAAGGCTCATCAATTTGTAGCTCCCTTTCAGCATCCTTCTCTGCCACCCACACCATTTTCAGAGAACCCTTTCAACTCTGCCTCCCTCACAGAGAATTTTCTGAATTACCCTGGCCCCCTCCAGAGCCCTGATAACTATGGTCATTCCACCCACTTCCACTTGTGCTCACTCTCAGGCTACATGACTTTCCCTCTATTTCTCTTCTTCCACTTACTCCAAGTCCCATATGGGTCACCCAAGAGCAAGGACCCTGCCCTGTATTTTCTTGTATATCCAGGAAGGCCTCGCCCAAATCTCTGCCTTAACACATTTTGGTGACTGGATGGCTTGAGTCCAGATTGAAAGTCCTTCCCAGCTCTCTCTTGCCCATAGATGTGGCCTGTTTAGTGATGAGATTCTTGGAGGACCAGTCAAATGTAATCGTTTCTCATCTTGAAAGCTCCAATATTAAGAGTGGCCTTGAAAAATTCATAAGAGGGATAAAATTTTGCTCGTCACTTCTGCTGCCCTGAAGGCCTTTGAGTAAATGATGGCGGATGGATTGGAGCTATGATGGCCAAATACAATATTAAATCTACCTTCTGTCTCTCTCTGGTCTGCCTGGTGGCGTTTGATGTATTGAATTTTACATGTAAGAACCAATTTACTTTTGATAAATTCACGCTCCAGGCTATATAGCACTGACCACTATGTTAGGGACATTCTGACAAATGAACAGGTATGCAGGCAGAGTGTGTCACCCATGATGTGGGTGGCTCCTCCTGGGGTCCTTGATCCTGGAGAGATTTTTAACTCTACTTACTCACTGTTGGCTGTCGAAACAGATACAGGATGTCTGCCATCTTTGGGGACTTTCTCCCTCAGCTTCATTGAAGTCCTTTCAAAAACGTAATGTTAGCCCCAAGAATCAAAACCTCAGATGTACAGAGCCAGAGGGAGAAGGAACTACAGATAGCTGAGCTTCCAGATTAATCAAGAGCTGACTAAGCTAATATCTTTTTTTAATTTAAACATTTATGAAGAGACTCTCTCTAAATTTTTTCATTTGCCTTATTACATATGCAACATATTTCCATTTTTTCATTCATTTATTCACCTAATATTTGCTGAGTAACTATTAAATACTAAGTACTAAGTACAAAAGAAAATAAATTGTCTCTGACCTCAAAGGTCTTATGATCTAGATATTGGCAAACATTTTCTGCAAAGGGTCAGAGAGTAAATATTTTTGGTTTTGCAGGCCATAGAGTCTCTGTTTCAATGACTCTGCCCTCGTAGTGCAAAAGCAGCTCTAAACCCTAAATTCCATTTCTTTTGTCCGTCAAACACGTACTCATCAAGACTGTTCAAAGGAAACCCTTCATATGAAACCTTTCCTGATCGTGACAAATGGAAAAAGTTACTCCCCCTGTTGTGTCCACCCCGTTCTGTGTAGCTCTTCCTCAGAGCACCTCTAACACTTGACAGCACCCGTTTGTTTCTTGTTTGTGAAACGCAGGCAGTCCAGACAGAGGGAACAAAGGCATGCAGGCCTGGCCTGGCCTCGAACATTTGCCGAACTGGCCAGATCAGAAGCTGCGAGGAATGGAGTGAAGACAGAGGTGTGAGTGTGTGAAGACAAGCCCTGGGAGGGGATGTCATCACGAGGGCTAGGAGTTGCCAGGCCACTTAACTTGATTCAATATAGACTAAGATCTACTCAAGGGCTTTCCGAAGGGAAATGCACAAAGAGATTAATGTTCAGAAAGATCGTTCCAGGAGCCTTAGTGAAGCGGGTTAAGGCTGGAGACAAGGAGGCCAGATGGATGGACAAGGCGTGTTAGGGTGACTGCCAAGGAAGCCAGCACAGTGTTTTTGCTGCAGACACGTTTGCTGCCACCATTCTGCAAGCTTAAATTGCACAGGACAGCTATGACTTCACTGGGCCCTGAATTAGGAATCGGAAGTCCCTTTAGATTTAATCTCAGCATTCTCAGGTGCATGGCTCTGGAAAAGCCATTACCCTCTGTTGAGCTTATACCTTCAGTTGCAACACAAGGGAGGTAGTTTACGTGTTTTCCAGCGCCTCATCTCTGCAAATTAATTGTTTGAACGCTGGTTATCATTTTTATATGAGAATTAGTCTCTGTCCCCCTGCTCTCTTTTTCTTTAAGTTTGGGCATCCTTCATCTCATTGTAATATTTCAGAGAGCACAGTTTAGGACTTCATTGTATGAAGGTTATGTTGAGGAAACTTTGAAGATACCTTAGGATATTTTCATTTTGATTTCCTCCGCCCTGACCTCCCACTGATCCTCCCTATATAATATTTCATGAATCTACCTACCCCCCCTTTCCCCCCAATTCCACAGCCAGCTCTTAAGCCATTAGTTCATCACCCTGACTCAGGTGGCCCTTTACTCTGGCACTAGCCTATCTTTTCATGCTTATTTTCTCTTCTTCCCCATGCTTCAGTCAAGAATGCCCTCTGCCTTGAACCTACTTCTCTTGGCATAAGTCACATAATCCTATAGTAATTAGTTTAGTTGTCTGTCTCTTCCATGGGGCTGTGACTGTAGCCTATTAATTCTGGGGATACAACTCCAGAGTCCAGCACAGTGCCTGGTACATACAATGAACCCAATCAATGTGCAAACCCAGGGAAGGTTTTAGTTTATACCAGTTCTCTCCTCTTCCTAGAGTATCTGTCTCATCTCTCCTTCCCAGACCATGCCCAGGCTACTACCCTGCTGGCTGCAAATACAACCATCTTATGGTGCCTTTGCTGAGGGACTCGGCATGATATCAACTCTCCCTTCTCAGAGTTTCTTGTAGCACAGTTTTTTGCATTTCTTTTGTATTAACCTCATTCTTGTTTATATTTTACTTATTACATAGGGTCTCTTCTCTCTGTAAGACAGGATTATCTGTGATACACAGGTACTATATCTTACTTTTCTTCTTCTGAAACATCTGAAGCAATGCTTGTAATTAATAGGTGCTCGGCTAAGCCATCCATGAATAGAAGAAGGAATAAAACTTCCAGCAGCAAAGACACTAAAAGCATCAAATTGTTTGTTTTGTGCCAGACAAACAGGATTTTTGTTGAAATGAAAAAACCTCAGCTATCCTCTTGCATGGTGGTCTGGTTCTGATAACCTGGGAACAATTGAAAATAGACTACCTAAAATAAAAAGAGATAGCCCACAATGGCTTCATTTTAAATGCTGGAAGGGATTTACCTGTGGGGTCTACAAGCAGCCATTTGCATCTTGGTTTAGGTGAGGGACAGAAAGCCCAAGCACCTGAGTGGGGCTGCTGACACAGCGGGGATGGAGCAGCAGCAACGGGAGCAGGAGCCGGGGCTCGGGGCAGGATAAAGAAATCAATAATCCACTTATTATTCAGAACGCTGAATGGCTGCAGGCTGTTGGCAAGAAGTTCAGCAATTATCTGATTAACTGCTAATGTTACACCAAGAAACCTCTTCAAGACCTCACTTTTTTTGATAAGTGACACAGAACGGCAAGAAGCTGATATTTTGTGCAAAAAGCTGAGAGCCGCAGGTAGGTGGGCCATATGGAGGCCCTGGTGGGCCATCACTCTTTCAAACCTGGAGGCAAATGGCCCTTTTTGCTGCTGTTATAACTCTTCCTGGAAATATCAGCTTCTCTATAGCGCCATAACTCAAATTTAATATGAGAGCTGAAGTTGTTTTCCTTTTCATTTTGAGCTCTTGCTTAGAACAGGAGGGCCAGGTATCTATCTTTTCAGCGGGACCTTAGAAAATAGCCCTGCATCTCTCTCCTGGTGACACCCAAGCCGAGCCCAGCCGGGGCAGGGAGAGATCTCTCTTTGCTTTGTAATGTAGGTGCAAAGCTCACCAGCCTCTGCTGTCTGCTCTAGTTACTCGCAAGAAATTGCCCTCATTTTAAAGCTGATGCCACCACTGTGGCACATAATTCCTCTATCTGCCCCCCATTCCTGCCTTTCTTTAGGACATTGATCTCTTGAAGTAGTCACCGAAAGACTTGGAAAGCCCACGCTGCCTTGATAGAAGAACTTGATTAAGATTCACCAAGACTAGACTGTGTGGGTTAGTAAGCCACCTTTCCCAACATTTTTAAAAAAACCTCAGTTCTCAATTGTATAAAAATAAATGTGAAAGTACCTATTTCTAACTGGCAGTGATAACCAGATTCAAAATCACAATGGACCCCCTTGGTTTGTGTGCCTGATGATTCAGGAATCTGTAGGCTGTCTCTGTAATAATGTTGAAAAGTGATTTCCCATTTCTACTGGTAATATCCTGAGTATTCTCAGTGAGTCCTACTCTACCCTTCGATTCCCAGCTTCAATTCCTCCCACCACCACCCGGAATCTGTGGGGGGAAAGGGACTTCTCTAATGCAAACATTTGCTGTAACTTTTAGCAGGATGATCATTAAAGCCTGTAGCAGGCAAAAGTTAACCAAGAGAATGTTCACATGTCACAGTTCATGAAACAGGGTGCTTTGAAAGCAAAGGCATTTATTTTTGCAGCTGAAAGACCTTTAAGTTAGAAATCAAACCCTGCATAAAAATATTACAGTAGCTTTATTTCCAAAAATGGTTAATGGAAAGTCTTT
Organism: Miniopterus schreibersii; assembly: GCF_964146895.1. NCBI lineage: Eukaryota > Metazoa > Chordata > Mammalia > Chiroptera > Miniopteridae > Miniopterus > Miniopterus schreibersii. The sequence continues at coordinate 60,212,009 of NC_138111.1, read as the reverse complement.
TATGTGGATATCAATTATACCACGGTAAAAAGTCAATTATATAGTAATTGAAGGGTAAAATAATGCATTTACCTTAGGTAAATTCAAAGTTGTGTTTGAAATGTAGCTCCTCATTATTGCATCTTTGATGTATGAAATTAATTTTATCTATATAATGGTGTTCATTACACGAAAAGGTTTAGTGATAAATATACAAATTTTAAAACCACAGTGTAAAAACAAAGAGGGGCGTCAAATTTTTAACCCATGTGAAAAAATTTTTTCAATTACTCACCTCACTTGCTAAACCCATTCCTTTTCATCAGTCACCTAAAATGAATATCATTATCAAGTTTTGAATTTATATTTTCTTAACAGAATACATTAAGGGTGAAATAGTGCTTCTGCTCTGTCATTCCTCAAGCTGTGTTTCAGGCTTGGTGAGTCTCCAGTAAGAACAGGAAGAAGCGAGGTTTAGCTGAGAACTTGGGTTGTTCTAAGCTTGTCACTTCTCCAGCCTTGCCCTGAGGTCCCATCCCGTCCCTGTGTAAGCAGCCTGTCCTGCTACAGAGGCAGCCAGGGATCTCGTCAGAACAGGAGCTCAGCAAGGTCTGTCCTTGCAACACTTAAGAGGAGAGAGCCCCTGCTGGTCTCCTGCATAACAGATATTTCCAGGAAATCAGGAGGTGATACCAAGTACTCTTCCAGTGTTTTGCATCGACTGCACAAGCTGAATGACAGCCAAGCTCATCTTCCTCTGAGACGTAATCAACTTTTGTTCCACCCCCAGTACCTCCTTTCTGTTAATCCTTGAAACCTAAAACCTACACCTTATTAAAGCTGTCCATTCATTATCCCTAATTCAATTTCCAGTATTGGAGTTATACCTTTAACGTATTTAATCATTCATTAAACAAGTTATTATTCAATGTCCATCTAATATATTTCAGACACTGTTACCTTTGGGAAAATATTGAAATTAACTTCTTTATATAGGAGAAAAAATGTCGATATTTGAATTTTTTTCTATTATAGGTATCTGATATCATTTACCAATCTTAAAAAGAGATAAAAATAGGGGGAAAAAATAGCCCCACCAAACATTTTGGATGTTAACGGGATGATAAGTTTATGACATCTGAGCTGCAATTCCAATTACAACACATATTGCAGCCGGTGTCTGTTTGCCCCTCCAGGTTACAAGTGCCTTCATTCGTGTCAGAGTCTTGTTAATTGCTGTCATCATGACGAAGTCCTTTGCACATGGAAGGAAGAATATACTGCTTACTGAGTTGCGTGGTAAAGATTTTACAGACCTCCCACTGGGCTTTAATTCCCTTCAAGGTGTCCTTTTGTGAGCCTGTGTGGCAAGTCCCTGCCCAACGTAACTGTGACAACAAAGGGGAGGCAGTGGGAAAGGCTTTAGGTACGGACAATGCGAGCTGGGTCAGTGGCACAGGACCCATGGCAGGGACTCATCCTGGTCAGCCCGCGAGTGAATGGAGAGGAGAGAGCGATGTCCCCTCGGGTCACCCCAACTGGAAATTTCAAGGATCTCAAGACGTGTTCTTTGATTGCTCTGCATCTCTCAGTTGCTCTGATGTTGAATTACTTTTACTAGCTATGAAGACACCACTTCAATTTTGGAGGGAAAACTTATCATTTAGATACATATTAAAAATAATACTTCAGTGTGTCAAGACAGAGATTTTCATAATGGAAAACTTGCAGACTTGGAGAATATGACTGAGAAGTACTGGAGTATAGAGAGTTTACTGGGCTGTGCTCTCACTCAGTTCTGCTATTGACTGGCTTCGGGATCTGTTGGCCAGATCCTTAGCACCTCCGCAGTTCCTCCATCTGTAAAGTGAGTGCCCCAGATCCAAACGAAGCAAGTCAATCTGTCTGAAATGGATTGGCTCCTCTCATTTGTGTGTTTGCATTGATGATGAACTGAGGCAAGTTGAGGCCAATATGGGATATCATTTATCTGTTCTCCAGAACATTCCTCCAAATAATCATTAAAGGCTGATATTCCACTCAGGGATATTGGGGTATCTAAACTGAGTATTTAAGGGTAGCCAAGTGCCAAAAGTATTACATATGTGTCTGGCAATCACTTAAATCTTTTTTTCCCTTTGCTCTTCTACGAAACAGAATCAATACCAGGTTCGGTGTATCTTTGCATATCTGTGTGTGTATAAATCTTCATGTTTAAAGAGGGGTAGAGAAGTCTTTAATGCAGAATGCTAAAGAGCCAAAATGTAGCAAATTAGACAACCATATGAGGCGCCCCCACTTGTCTTATATAGACCTAAAAAAATAGTTGGTTTGTAACCACAGGAGCCATATTTGGCACTACACAGAATATGCTTATCCTCTTTGTCAGGAAATCTCTCCAGTTTTTCAAAATGATATGTATTTGGCTAAAAAATTGTTGATAGAAAATCTGAAGTTTGCTGTTTTGAGTTTTGTGAGCCAACATTTCAGTAACTGATGATTCATTATGTAATTGTTTCATTCAATAAAAATTGGATCTATACTTGAAATGTAAATGCCCAAAACAATTTATCAGATTGGAATCCTGAGTTAAAGATAAAATATTCAAACTCAAAATAATGGCAATAATAAGCTGAATAAGCTTGACTAATAAGAATGCCCAGCTACAACAGAAACTATAGTTGTACATTTGGTTCTTTGGTTGGAGACATGGATCTCACAAAGTATCTTTAATGTTCATTCATTCAGCAAAAAATGACCTAGAACTCACTTTGTGTCAGGCACTTTTGTAGGTGCTAAATACAGAGCAGCGAAAAACAAACAAACAAACAAACAAACAAGCAAAAAATAGTTAAACTCATAAAGCTCAGAGAGGGAGGAAAATGAAAATAAGAAATATAAAATAAACCAAACTGTGATAAGTGCTATGGCTCAAAACAAATCAATGTAACAGGGGGCAGTTACTGTGTGAGTTAATCAGGGAAGATCTCATGGACGTGGTGATATTAGAGCCATGAAGGAAATGAGGGAACGACATATGCAGATACTGGGCAACAAGTTTCAGACAAACAGCAAACGCCAAGGACCTGAGATAGGGCCGTGAGAAAGCTCTTTTCTGACTGCTTGTGGTTTCTTAATGAAATAGAAAGCAATGTCATCTAGATGTGGCTGGGGTAGAAAGTGTTAGAGATTTGAGAATACAGGAGATGTGAAATGGTCTTCTAAGCTCTTGGGATAAGTAATGGATCATGCTATGGTAGTGGCATTTCTTGACCTCAGGAAGGGCCTTCTTGAGATAAGTGGCTGTAAACTTTGAGACCAGTCAGCACGATCATGTGTGTTTTTTTCAGTTATGATCACCTACGCAAGTGCAGGTATAAGTAGGTAGAGAGCAGGATTTATCCAGGATTAGGGTTTTGTCAGGCAAATAGGATTGAGGAGAGAGGAACAAGGGCTTTGAAGGTGTAAGAAGACAGTGAAAAGGAAGTTAGAGGAAGAGAGTTAAAATTTTTAAAATTGATTTCAGAGAGAGGAAGGGAGAGGGAGGTAGAAACACCAATGATGAAAGAGAATCATCGATCGGCTGCCTTCTGCACGCCCCTCACCAGGGATGGAGCCTTCAACCCAGGCACGTGCCCTGACCAGGAGATGAACCATGACCTCCGGGTTCATTGGTTGATATTCAGCCACTAAGCTACACCAGCTGAGCGAGCAAGAGATTTTATATTATGGTGGTCGATCATCTAAAACGCTACTATTGATTACCATCCTTTCCCCTCTCATTCATGTGAGAAGCTGCTCAAGTTATAGACCCCTGAGTAATTGACTCCTTGTTTTGGGGTGTCTGGAAGCATATCCCAAGACAAGATTCCTTACTAATGATTTGTTAGGTAAAGGCTCACAGGAGAACCTGGTAAGGAAGCTGGGAAAGCTGGACAACTAGGAGAATATGTCCAGCAAGAATGAGATATCAGGCAAAGTCCCACAGAATCTCTTTCAAGGAAACTCAGAACTGGAATTTAAGTCTTAGTTGTCCTGACTCTAGGAAGGGAGTTGGAGCTTTCATACTCCTAAACTCATCAATCATTGGTTAAAGACTTTCCCAGCAGCATGCACATTCCCAGGCTCTGAGCTTCCTATGTCTGAGCCAAGTGGGCTCCAAGAACTCGAGAGAAACACTCCAAAAAATTCACAGGTGTTGGCTACTGTAAGCAGAAGTACACCAAAGAGGAGGCAGGAGGTGCACACACAATTGTTTAGAAGGATCCACGGGGATCAGAGTGGAGCACACTGTTTAATTCTTTCCTTTCTTTCATCACAGTATCCGTTTTATCAGCAAAAACTGTCAATTCTAACTGAAAATACATATTCATTCTCAACTCAGCAGAAAGATGTTCTCTGAATATAAATCATATTATGTCATTCCTTGACTGAGAATACAATCCAAATTCCTCATACAGCTCTTCAAGCTCTGCCCCTATCTCTTCAACATAAGTTGTTTCGCTCAGCCCCTCACTATTTTCTCTAGCAGAGTTTTAGTTTAAGTTCTGTGAATGTGCCAAGCTACTTCCTGCCTCGGGCCTTCTCAGCCTGGAGGACTCTCCCCATTCCCTCCTGCACAGAAACACCCCAACTGCCACTGTTCCACTGGGGGATTATTTAAGCTACATAAAATCAGTTCCCACCATCCCTTCTTCTCTCTAAATAAATAAAGATATATTTATTTAAAAAAAAATCAGTTCCCACCACCATTAGTATCACCACCTGCCCTTGTTATTTCCAATACCTGGTTTGTTTTCTTTATAGCATTTTCATTTGTGATTGTTTCTTTTTCTTAGTGTGTTTCTTCTACTGCAATGTAAGCTTCATGAAGACAATGACTGTTGTATCACCATGCTTAGTGCAATGCCAGGGGCACAGTTGATACTCAGTAAATGATTCTTGGACTAGTGAGATAACCTCTGGGTGTATTGCCTATTGGCTGTTGTTTCATTGTCCTTGGCTTAGTTAAATAGGAAGATTTGCTTCCTGTTAGATATTCCTGATAGAGATTCTTCTTTCTTGGAACTGAGTGAGCCTGAATTTAAATCCTGAAGCCTCCTAGAGGTGCCAAAAAATAAACCTACCAGCTACTGTGACCTTTGCATAGCTGGCCATGTGGATATCTGAGGATTTTGAAACATTTTATTAATGTGTTCAGTACATCATTATTACTCAATGGATAGTGTTTGTAGTTGTTACAATAAACAAATTAATTATTTGTGCTTTTGAATATTAACAGTATTTTGTGGTATATTTGTTGCTATACAAATGATTTAAGCACTGGAAATTTTGAAATACAAACCACTACCCTTGTCATATGAGCTCATAAATAGATGCTTGGAGAAAAATTTGGGGAGACAAATCACAGTTCACTCAGTCATTTAATTGGATTCCTATAGACAATGGCCTAAAATGGAAAGAGCCAAAGTGTTTTAAAGTATAAGTTAAAATAATTAGAATGTTATATTTATTTTAAAAACACTGCAATCCTTACATGAAACTTCCAAATGTCATCTCTAGTGATGAATGAATTTATCTATTCTCTTACGTGAAATATATATTTACTAGCTACTAGAGTATAGATCATTCTTAAAACATCATTTTATTTTAAATATCTAGAAGGAAGCTCTGATCCCACATTTTTCATTTTATACTCATGAAGCTTACTGATTTTTGAATTACTTTGCTACGATGATCCAATTTCAGATTTAAAATCTCACAAAGACAAGATGTTCTGGTTATGAAGAAATTTTAATGCTCAGTGCCCGAGTCACTTTTTGTTATTAAGCTAGACACTCGGGGAGACCATCAGCTCTTTGCACTGCCAGAAAACCACTGGTGCATTACAGCTGCACTCAATCTAACTGTGGTCTGACCTCGCATGAAATTTCAAGAATCCTGGCTTTGGGTATGGAAGCAATATGTTTGTTTACGACTCTGTGTGCAAGGCATAGGCCCAGAGGGCCCGCTCTCGCCTACTGTGAACTGTTCAAGGCTTCAGCAGCGCTGACATCTACGAGAAGCTGATATCACAGGGAAAAATAAAATCCAAGTTCCACTGAACAAGCAGGGTGTTGTTGTTTTTAAATTTTATCGAGGTATAATTTACACATCATAAAATTTGCTCATTTTAAGTGTGTGATTCAATGGTTTTTAGTGAGCTTACAGTGTTGTGAAATATTTTTATCACACCTGTAAGATCCCTCATGCCCAAAGTGAATCCCTGTTCCTGCCCCCATCCCAGGTGACCACTAATCTCCGTGACATCTCTAGGCTTGGCTTCCCTGAAGAGTTAACATAAACGGAATCGTACGGTGTCATCTTTTGTGTCTGGCCTCTTTCACGTAGCCTAATGTTTGTGAGGTTCACTCGTATGGTAGCTATGTCCGTGCCTTTGTCGTTGTGGACTAGCCTCCCACTGTGTGGATATACTACATTTTGGCTATTCATTCACAACTTGATGAGCTTCTGGGTTGTCCCCAATTTGGGGCTGTTGTGATTAATGTGGCCAGGAACTTTCACATGCATCTCTGTGTGAGCCTATGTCTTCCTTCCCTGGGAGAAGAATTGCTGGGTCTTAGGGTAGGCTTACAGTAAGTTGAACTTTGTAGAAACTGAAGAAAAATAAGACAGTTTTAAGTGCATGGATTGGCCAGCTGCAGGATTTGCAAAGATAAAGCAAAGAAGCAATTGTTTCTTCAAGAAGCTTACCTTGTATAAAAAGGTAAACCAATTTTAAAAATCATTAGACTCCTACAAGTCACTAGACTATGAGGGAGAGTGTGGATATCACAGAGAGGGCCTAAGAGTTTCTTTAAATAGCGCTCTTCTCAATTTGTGAGTAGAGACAGAATGTGTTCTGAAAAGTCCTTTGAGATATATCTTTGGGAATGGCTTAAAGATTTTAGGTTGATGACAAAATAATCAAAGTAAGAAGAAAGCAAAATATAGAACATGGTGAACAAACTGCAAACAGCCTAATATGGCAGGATATTCAGAGGGAATTTTCTGGTCTCTTTTGGTTGAGATCCAAAGGCCTGAATTGTTACAGTAGAGGCCCAGAATCCAATATTCTAAATTAGGTTGCCATGAAACATGCAAACATGCTGAGAAATTATGAAAGCTATTCTGCCAGCAGCTTGCCATGGAAGAGTAGGATCTGAGACCTGAAAGAGAAATGAAATAGTTGGATGAAGGAGCATTTTCTCAACTGTAATAGCCTCTGAACTTTCCATATTTCTTGTCTACTCCATCAGTAAGAAAAGGGGGAAGGACCTTTTTTCAGATCTAGGTAAGGAGGCCACGTGGTAGCCTTCGTATGTGCCTCCTGGGGTTTCAGCTTGAGAGAGCAGAGGAAAAAAATTAAAAGGGCTGCCTGGATTCGTGCTGCCTGTGATGAATAACATGGGTCAGATTTTCATGGGCTAAGTGGGTAGGTGACTTGTCCAGGGGGTATTTTTAAAAGGACCCTGCCCAAAAGGACTGTGGTAGAGTGAAAGGCTGTGATAGAGAGCGTCGATGGGATGAACTGCTGGAACCCCAGAGGCTGAAGCTGAGGTCTTAAGAAGAGAAGGGGAAATTGCTCATGTCACGAGTTCTCCCCAAAAGCCTCTAAAAGCCCCTGCAAGAGGAAGAACCAGTACTTGTGCATCCTTTGCCTTCAAAGAGAGTCTACCTGGCACCACCCACATGAGGCTGCATTGAATTCTCGTCCGTGAAGCCCTCGCCTGCTCAGCCCAGCCCAGGGGAGCCCGAGACCATGGCCAGTGAGCAGTGGGAGAGGGTAGAGTTGAAAGAGCCAGGAGCTGCCCACACGGCCCAGCCCTGGCCGCAGGCTTCCGACCCCGAAGGCCGCACGGCCCGAGGGAGAAGACAAGCTTTAGTCTGAGGGAAGAGGCTGGATGGAAGTCCTGAGTATCACCGTGGATGGCATTTTTTATACTAAAAAAACAAAACTGTTCTTGAGATTGAAGGAACCTAGAGGACCATTTATTATCCACAAATGACCAGGCGAGCTATGCTCCTGCCTGAGATTGCACACAAGAACTGTTGGCAGCAGAGTGGGGGGAAGGAGTGGTGTTCTCGGCCTGTGCCCTGTGTCCCTACCACTTCCAGCTCCTTCTGTGTAATGATTTAGGACTGACATCGAGTGTTAGTGGGAGTGGAGCTCACAAAGATAAATGGAAAGATCTTCTAGCCACTCGGAAGAATTTACAGGGGCAGAGAAGGGATACGTTAAGAAGGTTACTTTGGAAGGTTGCTTTGGAAGTCTTGTGTAGGGTGCTGTACCAAGCTAGAATTCAAAATCCAAAAAGGTTCTGAAGATCATGTACTAGTCAGAAACACATGATGAGGTTATGGCTGTGGTAAAAAAAAAAAGTTGACTTTTTTACAGAGATATTTACAAGAAAACTTTGCCTTTCACCTTGAGCAGAAGGTTGCACAACCATTTCCTCCCTTCATTGTATTTAAATCTTAGTCTCTCCAGAGAACCCCTGGTAGCCTGCAAGAGTTAATGTTCCATTCTAATCACCTCGGCACAAGGGGCTTCTTAAACTGGGTGGCAAAACAGGAGAGAATTCAGTCCATTTATTCACTGAGCCCCCACGGGGCTGTGAGGAAACTGAGTAGAAAAAGAATCCAAGGAGGGCAGAGAGATCGATATTCAATACCTATCACCTCACTGTCCGGGTTTCAAACCAAACAGCATGTTTCTACACATCTCTGCTCCCCCGAAGACTGAGAGGAAATGAGAAAGTTCAGACTGTAAATGTCAGTGACTGCGAGATTATAGAGTTAGTAGGAAAACATTCGCAACCCCTAATGCAGTTAAGCAGAGCTTCGGGAGAAGCTGGAATTTTCTAATAGAAGTTCTGATTTGCAATCAGCGTGCTCAGGCTATTATTAGAAGGAAAGGCTTGATGTAATGTGCGGATGGGGGGCAGACCTGGTTCCCATTTAAACAATGTTTTCACTTTTTAAAGAAACTTGGGACCTCCCAAGTACCCATTCACTGTTTGGGAGGGATAGTTGCACACTTTGAATGAGTGGGCTCACATGAGTTTTATATCTATGCCTTCCAGGATCCTTTGATTTCATGAATCCATGTACCTTGAACACAACTATCTCTGCCCTCAGTTTCTTCAGTTTAAAAAATTAAGTTCTTGTTGTTCCGACTATAAGACTATTGATAGCAGTAGCTAAGGTTTATTGAGCACATGATGAAACTTGACATACACCCTGTCATTTAATTCTGGTGGGACCCACAAAGAAAGGTGCTTTACAGGTGAGGAAACAGGTTCTGGGAGAGATTCGGAGACTTGCCTGAAAGCACACACGTTAAACAAATGACGGATCAGGATTAAAACCAGTTCTGTTTTACTCCAAGGTTTGCCCTGTCTACAGCGAGTCACTGCCAGAAACAAAACCATGAGGACCCCGGGACCCAGAGGTGATCTCACTACTGGAGAGAGTCATCGCCACGCTAGCCTGATACCCAGGGCTTCATGTGGTGGAGAATGAACCCTCCTGTGTGCATAAGCGCATTTAGCCTAACAGTGTAGGTGTCACCTATTTACATCCTATCTCTAAGTGTCTCCAAGAATGCATAGTAATATTTCCATTTTCTTCCTTTTTCTAAAATGCTTAATTCCTAAGGAATTACTTTAGTTTTCCAGATCCTGAAGTTACTATTGTTTGTGCTTGTATTTCAGGGATGTTTAACGCAGGCATATCGAGGTTAAAACTCCCCCATTTTTTCTTTTGTCATTTACAAATTTGTTCCACTTCTTCCTTTATTTCTGTTTCTTATAGTTTTTCTTGATTTCTTGATTGCCTCCTATGCTGTGTTTGTCAAAATCCTTTCTCTGCCCCCCCATCTGCTTTAATGCCACAAGGTGTTGGACAGGTTACCTAACATCTTTAACCAAAGTTATGCCACGAATAAAATAAGAATATTTACTTCATAGTGTTGTTGAGAATACAAAACACATAATATATGTTTTGGTTTATAGTAGGTTTTCCTCTTTTCTTCTTTGTTTTTAAAAAACATGTATGTTTTCATTGATTTTAGAGAGAGAGAAAGGGAGACGGAGGGAGAGAAACACCGATGTGAGAGAGAAACATTGGGTGATTGCCTCTGGTACCCGCCCAGACCGGGGACTGAACCCGCAGCCTGGGCACGTGCCACATCGGCCAGGGCCTATTTTCTTCTTTCTATGCCACCCTTTCTTTATCTTCTTTTTATAGTCTTATACTAATATTTTAACTTCTTCCTACAGATCCTATTATTTTTCAAGTGATAACTGACCCTGACCATTGTCTAAGACATAGATCTATGTTTTGCGTAGCTGTTCTGAGTGGACCTGTCTATTATCGCCAATAGCTATATTTAAGTTTTAAAGCTTAATTGTTGATTTTTAAAATATATGACAGGCACTGGAGATATAAGAGAAAAAAACAAAAACAAAAACAAAAAAATTAGCAAATACAAAAAAAAACAGGCAAAAATCCTTATCCTCTTGAAGCTTACTTTCTATTGGGGTTGGGAAAGAGAAGATGGACAGTTTAAAGTTAAAAATGTAGAATGGAGCTTGTGGGTTGGTGAACACATGGAGGTGCTGGAAGGATGGTGCACCTTGAAGCGGGCATGGAAGCGCCATGCCACACACCACCCCATACCTCGTCCTGTGCATCTCTTCCATTTGGCTGTGCCTGAGGTACATTCACATGCAAAAAAATATGCAATCTGTACACAGAGCTTACATCCTTTAAAAATTATCTCAACATAGATCATAGGCCTAAATGTAAATGCAAAATTGAAGACTCCTTGAAGATAACAGCGGAGAAAATTTAGATGATTTGGGTTTGTTGATGACTTTTTAGGTAGAACAGCAATAATAAGTTGGACTTCATTATAATTAAAAGCTTCTGCTCTGTTCAGGACACCCTCAAGGGAATGAGAAGACAGGCCACAGACTGGGACAAAATATTTTAAAAAGTCATTTCTGATAAAGGACTGTTATCCAAAATATACAAAGAACTCTTAAAACTCTACAGTAAGAAAACAAACAATCCGATTAAAAAGTGGGCAAAATATCTGAACAGAGGCTTCAACAAAGAAGATACAAAGATGATAAATGAGTATGTGAAAAGCTGCTCAACATCATATGCCTCAGGGAATCGCAAATTAGAACAACAGCGAGATATCACCGCACACAAAATGCTAATGAGGATGCGGAGCCACAGGAACTCTCATTCATTGCTGGTGGGAACACAAAACGGTACAGCCACTTTGGAACACCCTTTGGCAGTTTCTTTCAAAACTAAACACTCTTACCACGTGAGTCAGCAATCACCCTCCTTGGTCTTCACTCAAATGAGTTGAAAATTATGTTCATCCAATTACCTGCACACAGGTGTTTATAGCAGCTTAATTCATAATTTCCCAAACTTGGAATGAACCAAGATGTCCTTCAATGGGTAAATGAACTGAGTGTACTGTGTTATACCCATTCAAGGGAATATTATTCAGTACTGAAAAGGAATGAGCTATCAAGTCATGATGAGATATGGAGGAAATTTAAATGCACACTGCTTAGTGAAAAAAGCTAATAAAAGACTATATATTGCATAGCCCAACTATAAGAAATTCTTAAAAAGCAAAACTATGGAGATAGTAAAAAGATCAGTGGTTGCCAGGGCTTATGAGGAGGGAGAGACAAATAGAACAAGGTTGGTGAAATTATTTTGTATGATACCATGATGGTGGAAACATGTCATTAGGCATTTGTCCAACACAGAGAATGTACAGCACCAAGAATGAACCCTAATGTAACCTATGCGCTGTGGGTGATACTAATGTGTTAATGTAGGTTCAGCAATTTTAACAAACATACCACTTGGGTGTGGGATGTTGGTAGTAGGGGAGGCTGTACATTTTGGGGTGGTGGGGAATGGACACACAGTATATGCTAACTCTGTACTTTCCACTCAATTTGGCTGTGAACCTACAACGGTTCTAAAAAATAAAGTCTATTTAAAAATAAAGAATATATATTTTCTGCATGTCTTCTGACCATGTTCTAATCTCATCTATTTTTTACTTGTTGGAATGACTACAGAGTGTTCACATTTTACCATTTTTTGTTGCCAGTAATGGCGATGGCCAAATGTTTTCCTTTTGGCAATAATTACTCTCTCTACTTGCTCAGTGAGTGATTCCGTAAAATGTATTTAGGTTTCATAATAACTTTATAAGGCAGGTGGAGCATCTGTTATTTTCTCTGTTTGATGAAAGAGGAAACTGGTTTGCAGAGAAATTAAGTGACTTGTTGTAGGTCACACACACTGTTAGTGGCAGAATCAAATTAGACTTCAGTCCTGGGCTCTTTCTCTAAGATTATACAGTAAGAAAACATATAGTAAATGAATCTACTTCCTACTTTTCTGTAATTTGTAAATAGTGCTTTTATTGTACAACAGAGAGTTGGAATAGTTGACAACTACATTCAGGACTGGCTGATAGTAGTACCGGAGGGTATTTCAACCCTTGTGATTTTTATACAAAAAGTAACTCCTCTTAGGTCAAATTCAATATGTGTATTTCACTCCTTTGAAAAGCTACTAACATTTTCTGTCTCTGAAAAGCAACAGAAATTCAGAACACTGAACACAGAGAAAGCACAGCAGGGGTATGTAAGTAAAGGCAGGACATTCCCCTATAACCCTCCCTAACAACGCAGATAACAACTTAAAGACCGAATTTGGAGCGATTGCTGACAAAGGAACCGGCAAATGAAGAAATATTAGGAAGTGACATTTTAATGTCCAGCCCTTAAGACAGTGGCACAACAGAATACCAATTGGATCGAACCAGAAACAATTCCCGCAGCAACGCCTGCTAAGGACTTCACCATTATTTTTTTCAGCGTGTCGAGTTGATAGTTACGGCAGAATATCCATGCCGCCTCAATAATATGACAATAGCTGTGTGTGCAGTCACCTGATTAAAGACAGTTTTTCCTAGCCTTCCTGGGAGGTTTATGTGACCATGTGACTAAAGTCTAGCCAGTGGGTTGCTACTGGAAGTTATGTGCACAAGTTTCTGTTGTGCTTGAAAAAGGAAGAGATTGACTTCCCCCCCCCCAGGCTAGAGCCATGTGTGACCCTGGGGGCCGGAGCCATGCGCAGCCAGGGGCTGCGGGGCGCAGGCCTGCATTTCATGTGTGAGAGAAATAAGCTTCTGTCTTCTTTAATTCAGTATCGTTTTGTTCTCTCTAGCATAGCAGCTGAAAGAGTTCCTAACTAAATCAGAAGTTAATGTAAAGACTGTATTTGCCTGGCTTGTGTGGCTCAGCCATTGAGCATCGACCTAGGATCCAGGAGATCAGGGTTCGATTCCCGGTCAGGGCACATGCCCTGGTTGCGGGCTCAGTCCCCAGCAGGGGGCATGCAGGAGGCAGCCGATCCATGACTCTCTCATCACTGATTTTTTCTCTCTCTCTCTCCCTCTCCCTCCCTCTCTCTGAAATTAATAAAATATATTTTTAAACACTATTATATTCAGCTTGTAACTTGTTACATATTACTGTTCTAAAACAAACAGTGGCAACCATGCATATTTTTCTCCTTGTCATAGTGTTTTAGTCTTTCCTGTCACCTGGCCTCTGTATTTCTTTTTTTGTCTTTAAGGAAAATTCAAGAACAAATCTGGAAAGAAGAAAAACAGGAAAGAGCTGGAGGGTTTTGTGTGAAGGTACAGGGTCCACTTGAATTTAAGAATAGAATTAAAGTTGCAGCTTGAAAATCTTGACATATATAACATTTTTAAAAAATGTATGCTTCCCACACTTTGAGATTTCATGCATTCATAAAATTTTAAAAGAAATTTGAAGACTGGCATTTAGTCATCAACCTTATTTTTTCCTTTCCCTGAATGACTAGAGGAGCTGCTATGAGCATGCAGAACAAACCTTTCTCATCTTAAGGCGCAGACATTTCAAGTTAGTTATAGCAGAGAGTAGAGAATATCAGAGTATTACAATACCATAACTAATACAACCGACCCAAAACTGTGAGAAAGATATAATCTTAACATACTAGGGGACTGTCCTTTGAGTTGAATAAACTTTTCTCTATGGAAAACTCCATATGTGGCTTTTTAAAAAATTTTTTATTTTAGTCCCGGACTGGTGAAATACCCCCATTAACTTTAACCAGATTATGGACAAATGCTATGAATTACTGATGTAAACCAATCCTTGTACTGAGAGTTCTTTGTTCCTGCTTTTTCTTGTAACTTTTTTCCCAATTACCCAGCCAGACGTGCATTCTTTCTGGGGCCCCATGCTTCTTGGTCTGGCCCTGACCTTCAACCATTGGCACATTCTGCCTTCTCACTTTCTGGCCTCCTGTGTTGTCCTTGGGATGGTAATAATGATATTGAACACGCTATAGTTCAAGGGATCCATCCGTTTAACCTTACATCTCCCAAGATCCTTTGCTGAGATACAGCCCCACGGAGCGCAGGTTGAAAGTCAGTTTTTACAAATCACTGTGACTGGTTAGTTGCTAAGGTAGGGGACCTTGACAGCCGTGACAGAATGCTTCTGTGGCTAAAAGGCAGTGGGGGAATGGCTGAAGTCATCCTTTTAAATAGAATCAATGTGTGTCAGCTGCCTCACCACCTTGTACCAACATTACATCGGTAGCTAGAACTGAAGTAGCTTCCTTAATACCTTCCTAAGACCCCTCCCCGCCAACAAATATCTTAACATAAGAAGATTAATTCCAATGAACAATGTTAACCAACAATAGAAATATCATTTTAAAACTCTGTATGTTAATCCTTATTTGTTAACTGAAATTCCTTGTTGTAAGCAACATGTAAGAAAATATTTGTTAGACTTCTGTTGCTAATAAGTCAAGGTCACAGGCTTATAGCTATTACATGATGTCTATACATTTTTTTTTTAGACCAGTAAATGGCATTGTACTACACTCCTTTTCTTGCTGCTCTTATTTTGATATTAACCATGTGGGTGCTGGAGAGTCAGAATATTAGGGACTTTGCTACTTTTCATTATTAGAGTTCTAATAATGAAAACATAACAACTGTGATCATGGTGGACAGATAAACACAGTAAGACACATCTCAGGAAGAATTTCACAAACACAGGGCACATTTATGTTGTCACACCTGGAAACTTTATTCAGAGGAAAAATAATTCAGAAATTAGTCTTCCTTCAATCTTTCCCCTTAAGAAGAAAAGGTGGTGAAAATCATGCTTTCCACATTGTAAAACAAATACTTCAGAGTATTATTACATGTAGGCTTAAGAGAAATGAAAGCCCACTTGTAAAGTTTGCACATCTGGACGTAATTTCTATAGCCAGACTGCCCAAGTTTGAGTCTCAGCTATGCTTCCGACTGTGTGACCTAGAACAATGCTTCTCTGGTTTTTCCAATTTTGTTAAACTTGAGTTCAGTAAAAATTAGTTCTTACATGGGATATGACATAGGATTTTACAAAACTGTAAATGCTCACAGGTAGTTGGCATTTATTCAGTTCTTACTATGTGCCACTCTTCTAAGTACTTTACTTGTAATCTGTATGACATTTTAAAGTTTCCTTAGGTTACTGGCTGAAGGTAATTATTGTGACCTCCATTTTATAAGTGAACCAAAGTTATGGAACTTGCCCAAGGGCATACATTAGTAAATGGCACAGCTGTGGTTTAAATATAGACTGTCTGGCTGTAAAGTATGCTTTTAGCAACTATATTGCTGGAATTTTCTTAAATAGGCATTCTGTCTTTATTTCTAGCTTTTGTTTTGTACAAGAATTTTGTTGTGACTACTGACTTGTTTAAGAAACCTTGGTATTTTCCTATTTTCAGAGAGGATTCAAAAAAGAGCTTAATGTGCTGGAACTTTGACTTTTTTCTGTCTATGGGGGGAGACACTTGTTGCTTTTTATCTGGATTTTTCATGATCTTAGATTCCATGAAAGTAGTAACAGGTATCTACAACCTATCCTCAAAATTTGGAGTGTCTAATGTACAGAATACATTCACCGTAAGATAATATGTCACTGGTCTACAAAAATGTCAAAGTGGAGTGTTTTTGGATGGGATTATACAACTCCTAGGTTCCCAATATATATCCCATATGTTAATAAAATAATAATAATAATAATAATAATAATAATAAAAGTTCTTGTAGAAAGTTTGGGAATCATTGACCTATAATATTGTCCATCCCAGTCATGACTAGGTCAAACCAATTTACATATGTAAAGTTTTAGTCTGTGAAAATCTGTTCCTTCATTAAACAGAATCTTCAATTTTCCTGCCTCTTAGAGATTTTTTTTATTTACCTGAGAAAGCCAGCTAAGCTGACAACCTCTCTTAACTCAGTCCATTTTACACCATGTCACACACTCCACGCGCCTCCACCTCCCCTTCTCTGGAAACGGGAGGAGTGCTGGCTCCCTTGCCAGCAGCCGAGCTCACGCAGGGGCGGAATGTGACATTGCTGATTTCCCATTTTTTATATTCTCTGAGGGAGATGTGGGTGTGACAAGAGCATACCAGGGATTTTTTTTTTTTTTTTAAATAAACTTGTCATAAAAATCTCTTGTGACAGATTTTAAACAAGGCCCTGTAGCTGGGAGAAATGAAATGACAACACTGGGAGACTGGACGGAAACACAGCAGCCCAGCGGGTTTCTTTATTTCCTTGCCTTTGTTTCTCCTGCTGAGTTGAAATGTTGCTCCCACGGAGCCTGTGATGCTTGCTGAGTGAGAGGTCGGTGGCACTCCAAAGCAAATACCCTCCAACAGCCTTCAGTCCCTAAATAAGAGGCCACTGCAACCCCCCTTTCCTGAGAAGTGTCAGTCAGAAAGGCAGAGGAGCCCTTGGAGATGGGTTGGAGCGTGTCAGTCACTCAGAGTCAACTCTGGCATTGAACAAACGGTGCGTTCCTTCATGCAGTGCCAGCGGGCCGCTTCTGGCTACAAACTCTTTTGTAGGGATGAAAGCCTTCCTAGTGGAGTTCTAGCAGTTCTAAATATTTCATGCCTGTGCACGATCAAAAAGTTGCCATGGGAAGGCTGGCTTGAAGGTGTATTATCAGCCTGGCGTTTCCCAAGGTAAAGTTGCTCATTAGCTTGTGCTTCTCTGCCCCATTCCCACCCAAGTCAGAAACTCCAATTGCAAGCATTCTTTAGAAATCACAATCCCTATCTTGGGTATCTTCTCTGTTGAGGTCTGTCAGCTCTGCCTTCTAAATCCTGCTAAAGACATCACACACGCTAACAGGAGAGGAAGCAGAAGCTGCTGTGTCTTAGGATGTGTTTTGAAGTACTTGTGGAAATCAAGTTGTATTAGTGATCTATTGGATAGAACTATCCTGAAACTAAGTAGCTTAAAAAGAATGAATATATTATTATCTCTCACGCTTTCTGCGGGTCAGGTCTTCAGATAGGGCTCAGTGAGGATGGCTTTGTTCCAATAGTGCCTGACCTCAGATGGAGTATTTGGAGACTTGGGGCTGGAATCATCTGCAGGCTCTTTTACTCACCTGTCTAGCATTTGATCCTTGCTTTTGGCTGAGAGACCAGCTAGGATGGACATATCCCACAACCTAGGTGGCTGGATTTCAAGGGCACGTGTCTCAAGAGAGATACAGATTTTTATGACCTAAGGACGTTATGCAGAGTCACCTTCATCACATTCTATTGATTAGTACAGTTATAACATCTGCCCACGTTCAAGGTAAACTCCCTCTGAAGATATGTCAACATCACATTTTGAGAAAAGCATGAGGGATGGGATTATATATATATAATCTTCTTTGGAAAATATACAATTTGTTTCTCAAATGCAGGTGAGAAAAGTTTAGATTAGCTATGCCTCATAGTCCTCTGGCCACGTAACATAAACTGATGGTAACTCTTCAGTTGCTATAACCTATCATAGCAATGTAATGCTTTCCAATATTTCAGTTGATTTTATATTTAGTATTAACTTTCAGTATCACTTGAAGTTGATAAGTCAAGACTTCTCACCTCTACACTATTAATAAAGATGCTGAGGCTCAGAGAGGTGTAGATATCTTAAAATAACCCGGGTATTTAATGGTAGATTTGGGACTAGAATATAGCTTCTCTAACTCCTAGACCATTGCTCTTTTCATCAGAATTTATACCACCTGCAACTTGTAACTTCTCAACAAATGATCGTTTACTGAGTACTTTCGATAATGGGGGCGCAGTGGTAAGCACTGAGCTTTAAAGATGAACTGCCACGATCTCTCCCTTTAGGGAGCTCATGGTCACGTAGAGAGGGCGAGCACGTAAGTGCAAGTGTGCCAAGGAATGGGGTGTGTGCAGAAAGGAAAGTAAGCAAAGGCCTATTTGAGCACAGAGAGAATTGTTCAGTTCATTTTGAAATCGGGGTGACTTCCATGGGTGGGGGGATGGGGTAAATATTTGTCATTGCTTAGCTCACTAAACCAGATGGCTGTCTGAAAAGGAGCACATTAGTTACTTAAATTTCAACATACATATCTTAAATATGGATATATCTTACTTGATATATGGTAAGGCAATTTTCTTTTTGTTTTGTCCGATAAATGTATATGTTTGTTATATCTTAACTATGGGTATGTCTTACTTTTTTTCACTGTTTTGAATAGTATTTTTAAATACTGTGGTTTCTAATCGGTGTTGCTGGTATATAAAACTTCCATTACTTTTCTTGTACAGATCTTTCATGCTACGATCCTGTGTTTCTTGCTTCTAAAATGAATTTCATTCCCATCACCACCCTATTGCTAAGCAAACACCACATAACATGGGTTGCTGTGTTTCTTGCCTATCACCACCTTATTGTTATGAAATTATTACATGTCAAGGTACCAATTTCTCTATTAGTTCAAGTAGGCTAAGTGCTCTACTAATCCAAAAATTGCAGTGATTGAAGGTTTATTTCATGCTCATGTTACAGGCCAGTGTGTGTTGCCAGGAAAAGGGCTCTTGTCCACAAAATCATTCAGGACATTGACTCCTTTTTTGAGTGGCTCCTCCCTTCCCTATGACCCCAGAGACACAGCTGGATTCCTTGCATCTAGCTCACAAAAGAAAGAGAAGGGTTAGTAGTATTGCATACACCAGTGTTGGGGGTGGGCCTACAGAAAAGGTATCTCGCTTTTGCCCAGAACTCAGTTACCCAGCCACTCTAATTGAAGGAGAAAGCTGACAATATAGACTGGTTGTGTGACCAGGACAAGGAAATGCATTTTGGTGGTATGCAACTTTATCTCTAGATATTTCAGTTCTACCAAGATCAGCTCAATATTGCTTTTTAATATATATATATATATATATATATATATATATATATATATATATATATATATTTTTATTGATTTCAGAGGGAGGAAGGGAAAGGGGGAGAGAGAAATAGAAACATCAATAATGAGAGAGTCACTGATCAGCTGCCTCCTGCATATCCCCTATTAAGGATGGAGCCCTCAACCCGGGCATGTACCCTGACCGGGAATCGTACCTCGATCTCCTGGATCATAGGTCGACGCTCAACTGCTGAGCCATGCCAGCTGGGCTCAATATCACCTTTTAAGTTACATTATATAACATTTCATTTCATTCCATTCCATTCTAAACACTGAAGCAAAAATAAAGTTTAGTGCAGTGGGTTGCATAATATATTGAATTCCTGCTCCATAAAATGCCATGTCTTGGTTGAAATTAATTATTCTCACCTTTGTCATTTTATGGCTTTTACTAGGAAACTTGGTTAAAATATTTACCATGGTCTTTCTTGTATTAAAGAAAGTTGTAATTCATTTTTCTCTTTCCCTCTAGATGGTGTTATTAATCCTTGAATCCCCACAGGTGCCTAGAATAGTGTTTCAACATTTGGTCCATAGGCAATCTATATGTTTGTTAAACTGAATTGAAAGAAGGCTATAATTCAAGGAGCCATCAAGAAGTTTGGGGATTTTCCACACATACACAATTTTTTATAAGTCGGGATTCTCCAAAGAAACAGAACCAATAGGATGTGTGTATATGTATACACTTGACAATTACAACTTGGAACACTATGTTCTAAAATATTTCTACCCATCAAACAGTACTACAAAAGGGGCAATAAATCTAGATTTGCAGATAACGAAGATTTAATTGAACCTTTTTTGACACATACAGGTGGAGAAATTACAATTGGGGTGCTTCTGGAAATAACAATGCTAGCATTTAAAATTCTAAGTAAAAATATAATTACCAAGCAATTCCTCTTGATTAGTGCCTCTGTTCTCATGATGAGCTCAGATTCTCTGATAATGTTAGAAGAATGACACTTAGTCAAAAAGTTCAGGTGACATGCCACAAGTATAAGCAGGCCAATCAGGATCTCTTCAATTAAGATGTTTAACAGCAGGTGGGTTGTTATTTCTCTCCACAGAAATAGAATGAAGGCCTTTCCTGATGATAAAACGGATTGTTTTCTCAACAGCCTATCCAAAACAAAAATCCTACCTTGAAGGCCCTAACGTTTAGTGTTTTATTCTTTCACGTATCGCGTTTAGGCAGTTAGCATACTGGGTGGTTGTTGTGTATTATGGCGAGGAGTTACACTGTTACACATGAGCAACAAACACCCTGACTCTGCTGTGAGGAAACAACCATGTTCAAGCTTGGGTTGTTGAGTTTGTGGGCTGTGTGTGTGTGTGTGTGTGTGTGTGTGTGTGTGTGTTCCAACTCCAAGTGACTGTGACTTGGATTAACACTGACATTTTCATTTTAGCATAGATAAACCTGGCCTCAGAGGTCTATTGATTAGAACCTTGAGGTGATGGCTGGAATTTTCTTCAAAGGCTTGTTCAGCTCCAGGTTTACTCCGTTACGCTGTAAACAGAATGAGGAGACTCAGGGTGCAGTTTTGAAGACTCATCCAATTTCAGTAAATCTTTACCTCTGACAGATAATAAAATCTTAATAGAAGAGAGCTTTTACTTTCCTATTTTTTTTCTCCTTTGCTTCAGAAGATGCATCTTGGGAAATTTTCTGCTGTAAAAAATTGCCTCCCGAGTTACTAGCTACCATCTGAAACCCAAATTTTGTCTCCTCTGTGAATTTTCCTGAGACTCAAACGCAGTGCTATTTCTCCTGTTATTTCTTCTTGAAAATCTCATTCATGTCAAACAGTGTGTGCATAATTAATAATGACTTATTACACATTTGAATAAATAACTATGAGCCTACCCCTCAAAATGAAATATTCAATCCAACAAACATTTATTGATCAGCTAATATGTAGCAGGAAACATCTTTGGCCCTGGGAACAGCAAGTTGGATAAGACTCATTTGTTAATTTCAAAAAGGTGACATTGTTTTGGTGGTATATTTTGGGATTACTGCTTTAAACAATGGTGAACTAATTTGGTTAAATAACCTTTTCACAGATAATAATTGAAAAATCTAGAAATAATGCATATGTAATTCTATATCTTATATGTGCTTTTGCCCCACCCTGTATGTAAGTGTGTGTGTGTGTGTACACCAAGCAACTTGTAGGCACAGATAATGACCTAAAGTAGGTGAACATTTCAGAGACTGTTACCCTTGAGAGAAGCAGTGTAACAGGTGCGATTTGCTATTTTGAAGCTCTTTGCTTGAGTGCATGACCAAGCCTACTCAAGTCTCGGAAAGCAGAAAGCCACTGCCTTACCGGCTTGAGACATCAGAGAACAGAGTTTGGGACTGGAGAAATAGTCAGAAGTTAGGGAAAAATGCTGGAAGGAAGAGACAGAGAGTGGTTCAGCCCCCAAACCTGCATGTAAAATCCACTAAAATCCTTTGCTGGCTAAACTAGTTGGCATGTTTGGGGAAAATCCCGTGGGTCCAGCAAAAAAACTATGCAGAAGTATCAGACAGTTTCTGCAAGAGGACAGAATTTGGAGTTGAATCCAGCCAAGTTATCCAGTTCTAGGAAAAAAATCACTCATCACAGTTACATAGCAATATCTCATTTCTACAATTTATTGTCCATAATAATCTAGCATATGAAAAAATAAATGCGAAGAAACAAAAAACGTGACCCATACTCAAGAACAAAGCAGCTAATGTAAATTGATCTTGCAATAACCAAAGTGTTGCAATTAGCAGAAAAAGACTTTAAAGCAGCTACTATAAATATTTCTAAGGACAGAAAGGGAGATATCTGTGAAATTGATGGCATGGTGTAGAATCTCAACAGAGAAATAGAAATGAAAGAAAAAGGATATTCTAGAGCTTAAATATAAAATAACTGCAATATACGATCACTGAACACTGGAGGTGGCAAGGAAAAAGTCAGTAGATTTAAAGATGAATTAATAGAAACTATCAATGCGAAGAACGAAGAGAATGGGGGCTGACGTTAAAGGAACAGAGCCTTAAAACTACGGGAGCATTAATAAGTGGTTTAACACATGAGGTATTGGCATCTCAGGAGGGGAGGGGGAAGAGTATGGGGCAGAAAAAATAAAATCTCTATTCCACGGTGTACGACCTCTGCATCTGCCTTGTTCACAGCTGTATTCCCAGCACCTGGGATACAACTCGTAACTGTTGGAAAGCACATATTTGATGATTATTAATACTTTGATGAATAAATGTATAGTTTCAGGGGCTGAAAAAAACACATTGTCTAAGTCCTTGCTTAATAAAATCAGAGAAAATAATTGGATATGGGTAGTCATGCTGGTAAATTGGGGCGTGATTGGGGTTCAGTGATGTCTGACTCTTTAGAATATTAAAGAGGAAATAATGGTGCTATGCAGAGTTCTTTTGGTTAATTTCATGATTCCAAATAATTGACTGCTCTGTTTTTCCCCCTGATTTTCCAATGGCCAGCTTTATTTTTCCTTTTTGGTTTTCTTTCTGAGGCCTAAGCTGGGTGCTAACTAGAAGTGCACCACTAATTATTAAGTAGCATTAGATATCTGGCCTGTACAGTGACATCAAACTGCATTGTCTTGACACACTTGGGTCAAGGACTGAAGAACAAAATGAGTTGCATATGAAGTAGGGATACTGTGTAAGGACAGAGACCGACAGGAAAAGAGACCAAAGATGATGTCTCACTGCTGCAGAGTAAAGGCCTGCGAGCCTTTCTTGGATTGATTTCAAGAGTTATTGTTCAAGTTTTGAATGTTTAAAAGTGCATGCATACGAGCCCTTGAAAGACAGATTGAATCTGAGAGTCTTGGTGTCTCTAATTCTGAGGAAAATCAAAGCTGAGAGTGAAGATAGACCAGGCGAATACATGGTCTTTTTAATGGTGCTTGGACAAGTATAGGAGAGCTGGATATTCCGAGGAGAGCGCACACATTTACAGGGAAAAAAAGCAATAGGAATTTTGTAAAGGAAAGTGACTTTTTTTCTTTTCTTTTGGTGAGCTCATATATCTAGGTGTAGATCTTTTCAGGTTCTCAAAGATCCACTCTAATAACAGGTTAAAATAATCCAAATACCTTGAAGTACAATTTGTATGCAGGAAAGGAAGTGAGGGAAAGAAAATTTTCGCACATGGTAGAGTAACAACAACACTTGACTGAAAGCCTAGCGATCTAGCCCCATGCCTGCTTTCCCTAATCAGTTGTATGACAGCTCCTGAACTTAAATTCATATACAACATATAAATTTTTTTAATCCCTTTCAGTATTATAAAAGAGACAAAAGGAAAACATATTTAAAGCATTTGTGATTATTTTCCATAATTAGAATCTTACAATCACTCCAAGGGCTGCTTCTGCTATTATGTGCCCACCAAAACCACTAGTATTACACAGACCCATATGTAGCAAAGGCATAGACTTCTTTGGGTAACTTATGTTTATCTGGTAACCTGACTGTTTGAGGAACAAAGTATAAACACTTCTAGTAATAAGAAACCTAAGGGGTTTGAGGGACTCTCTTTTCCCCTTCATTCTTACTTTGGGGTTTCTTTGGAGGCATAAGTCCTTATTTATTCATTCAACAGCTATTCATTGAGCACCTGCTACAAACTAAGCATGTTTCATGGGCTGTAAATAGAACAGAAATTCCTGCTTTCATAGCACTTATAGTTTAAGACTCACTCCCTTTTGTGACATGTCCCTGTTTATGTCATTCATTGATCCTCACTCTTTTAAAAGTTAAATCCAATATTAACAAAAGCTGGGGGAAATGTTTAGTACTGAGTCAAAAAATGTTCTGCCTGGGAAATAAAATGTCAGCAGACAAAATTGCCTCTAAGGAATCTGAGAGGACAGAAATATACAGGCCCTGAATCACATTTTGTGCCTGTAGGTGGAAAGCGCCAACACATTCAAAGCCCGATCCATCCAAAGTCACCCATTTTTATATAAAGCCATCTAGCACAGACACAGCCATCGTATGTCACAGTTCTCCCTGCCAAAAAATTAATTGGCTCAGGCTGACTTTGAATTCATCCCAGATTTGCAAAAATCTTGCTGCAAGGTTTGTCTACCTCAAGAAAACCTTTGATAAACCCTGCTCCAAGTTTCAGATTTTTACAAAAACCTGAAACCAAGCAAGATTTTCTTGGTTCCCAATTTGGTGTGGAGGTACTGCAAGCTCTAACTATGAGGCCTCGAGGGAACACAAGGAGAGACAGACACGAAAGGAAAAGCTTTGAAACAGGTAATTAAGGAGGGAAAACACATCAGGAAAACAAGTAAGGGTCAGAAGCTTAGCTGAAATTGTAAGATTATTAATAAATGATTTACATTGAAATATTTCTATGGTATTATGCCACTTAAGAGGTACAAATTTCTGGATACACTTTATTGTTAAAAGTTAGGACTTTTCAGAAGGAATGCCAAACCCATACAGAGTGATCCATAAATAGAAAACACAAAACAAAACCCTGTCTCTCCTCCCCTTAGCCCTACAAAGTTTTACATTTTTTCCTCTTATTTACTGACATTCAAAGATGAGTTAGCATAAAATGAAAAAACTAATTCAATTGGAAATGGTGTTTTAGTCATATGCAGGGTGTACCACGCAATTGAGACTTTAATGATCAAAATAATTTACCTTTGGGTGACTTAGTCAACAAAATCAGTCCCAATATTTGATTTCAGTCTTTTTATTCAAAATGGTGCCAGATAACCCAATTTTTGTTTTGACATTTCTCCATCCATCCTCAGTTTTAGGTCAAGTATATCAAGAGAGAGGACTCAGGTTGCTTTTGTCCTTGACTCTGACTCTTTTACACTTGGAGACAATGGAACTGTTTTTATTTTTAAGTCAGGGAAGATTATTTCATGAAAGTGTTGTTTTGATACTTAAGATCCTTTGGGTTTTTCATGGAAATGAAAACATCTGTGATTATATTATTTCATTAGTAAAGTAGATTTTGAACACCTACTATATGCCCAATCATAGGAGGTATGTAAAAGGATTTACTCACTTTTAAAAATATGAGAACAGTCCTAGAGCATAAAACCAAGACTCCTGAATGGGCAGGTATTAATTTATTTATAGATGCAAAAGGGAAACATATTTGCAATCAATACTATCCCCCAAGTTAGTACAAGATCATTGTAAATAGGAAGTATCTTCTTCCTCAAAGCCAAGTCTTAATTCCAAGGCTGGTCATGCTACAGATTTCCTCATTCAGCAGAGATAAATGATAAAAGATAGATGAAGAGAGTCATTGCTTAGATGCGGCAAAAATTGCTTCTACTTTTTATGATATTAGGTACATAGAGATTTTGCAAGGTAGAGTGTTTATTTCAAATAAAAGAGATTATCATGAGATTTTTAAAAGACAGCCAAGAGCACAGGTACTGTTGTTATATGAGAATGATGCATTTTAGATCTGAGATTACTTCAGTTGGAGCTAAATAATTCAAAGGACTCTCCTTTCTGGTGTTTAATACATATTTCTGTCAATTTACTAAGCAGAGATAAGCAACTCTTTTCACACGTTTTTTTTTGGGGGGGTTAAAAATTCAACTAAAATTGAGGTATTAAAATTTAGCTTATCTACGATGACACCTAAAGTCTAGCTTTTATTATCAAAATTTTTACAAGAAAGCCTCAAGGACTTCAAAAAATGTCTATTATTTATATTTTCTAGTATTCTGTACAGCATTTTTTCTTTTATTTGTTTTTTTCTTTTGCCTGCAAATAACTTCCTGTCTTCAATGTAATTAAGAAAAAATCTGAGTTATAACCTAATAAGAGTCTGAGGACTGAGAGCATGAGAATTCAGGGTAAATAGCGTAGAAAGAGAGTAGGCTCAATTTAAGTGGAATATAAATGAAAGAATAAGCCTATTGGAAGTAAAACTTGTTCTCCAAACTAAATTGGCTTTCTAAGGAGTTATGGTGCGTTCTGCCTCTTCAATGCATGTGTAAGCTTCGTGCTCTGGGGAAAGGGTGGAAAGTTTCCCAGGTTGTGCCCTTTTTCACAAAGCTATGTTCTCTCTTCTTTGCTGGCTCATTTCTACTGGTCCTTTGGACATTTGATGAGCTGTTATCTGCAGTGAGGTTTTCTTTATTCTACTTGATTGTTTTGTTACTGTCCTCCCAGCCCCAAGCACCCCGACACATACATTGTTGTATTTACCTCGTTGACTTGGAGCTGTCTGTTTATGGACATCTCATATACTTGACCCTTAGGTCTTTAAGGACAAAAGTTATGACTTATTTATCTTTGCAGTGCAATGTTCAGTATGACATAGACATTTCATAAGTGTTTAAATTTTAAAAGCTACATTGATCCTGTTAGTGATGCAGTAATGGCCATAATCCATTTGTACTTCTGTTTATAGAGTTTTTTCTATTCAACAAAGTATTTATTATTTATCAGACTCTTTAAAACATAGTAGAAGTTGTTTAAATTGGTTTCCTGATGTGTAGCATTGTAGCATTTAAGCATATCTCTGCATATAAAATTTGCATAAGCTTATGTAAAAAATGACAAATGTCCTTTCATGGTAAAAGTTAAAAAAACTTCAATTCATCCATCTACTTTTAACCCCATTAAAATAGATTAAATAGCATCTATTAAAGGCATTAAACGGATCTTTTAAAAATTCAGATGTACACAAGTATTATAACGTGTATTATATGAGCATATATGTATAATATATGTAAATAAGTATTTGCAAAATGTGTAAGTACACAACTTTAAAATAGTGGCATAAAGAAGTTAATTTGTGGAGTAATAGGAAGACTCATTTTCTTTTTAATGCACAGGATTTACATTTAGACAGACATGAACTTGAACTCTGAGTCTGTAACTTAGGAGCTATGTGATTTTGGACATGCAATGTGGGACCAATAATATGTATCCTGCAGAATTCTGATTGGGAATGAGTGAGATATTATACTTAAGGTGCTCACCATAATTCCTGCCATCTCGCAGATGGTAGTAAATGGTGCTCTTGTTGCTTTTGTGGTTATTGTCACAGCATAGGAACAGTAATTTCATAATTTCATTTCCTTCCCTGACGTAGGTTTCTTCATCTGTCCAATAATAACCATACCTTTACCTCATGGTGAATATGAATGTCAAATGGGATCATGGCTCTGCAGGCACCTTCTAAAATGTAAAGTGCTGTTACACAAGTTAAAGTAACAGTTAAAACCATTTTGTTTTTGTTTTAAAGAGTGGAGTACCAGTTCTTTGAAAATGTTACTGAACTGGATGGAGCTCTCTAAGTTACAAACAAACAAGACACAAAACAATGTTTGCAAATTCCCTGCCCCAACTTCCTTTTCATTTTCTAGCATTTGGTCACCAGGACTCCTGGGGTTTCCCTCGTTTCCCCATGTGGGAGACTAATCACTGTTGAAGCAGGCTTTGCCAGTTAATTGGTGGAAGCACTTGTCTCTTCTTCTGATTGTGTACAAAACCCTTGGCTCTGTTTCATCAGCTTAAACCGGTTTGCCACATGACTGGATCTTCAAAAATGCCAATAAGTGCATATTAAATTTTTAAAATGTTTAGGCCCCAGTGAAGGTTTATTTCTTCCTGTTAAACGTTCTTTCCAAGTCTGCATGTGTCACTTTTTGTCATATTTCTAATGTTTCAGTCAAACTTGGTTTGTTCCTTTAAACCTTTCTCAAATCCATTCTTCTTTCTAGTATTGGTATTTATGCAGTCACACTAAGCCCGAGCATTACAACTTGACAAAGTTCTTGCCCTAGAAAACTACAGCCCTAGTTATTTTCAAGAGCTGCTTTAAACTCTTGGAATTTAATAGCACAATTTAGTGTCCTTTAAAGGCTTGTTAAATGCATTGTATAGCAAGAAACCAACAGATATTATATTTATATTTGCTTCTGAGCAAGATAATTCTCAGGAGTTGAAAATCTTTAAAATTATTTGTTAGTAATGCCCTT
Organism: Miniopterus schreibersii; assembly: GCF_964146895.1. Lineage (NCBI taxonomy): Eukaryota > Metazoa > Chordata > Mammalia > Chiroptera > Miniopteridae > Miniopterus > Miniopterus schreibersii. Next base: position 60,183,558 of record NC_138111.1, on the reverse strand, counting down.
CTCAGAAGTCTCAAGATACCAACCATAACTTTTATTTTTGAGCTTTCAAATACTTCCCTTTTCCATATATTTATAAATAGGGCATAAAATCAACAAGATCTTGACATCCCTGGACACTATTGACTACCTCTTTTTGGAATTACCAGGCTGTGTTCATATGTTCTCACTTGGAATTGGAATTATTGTGATATTGTTTGCCATTAAAACAAACAAAAATAAGAAACAACAGTGAAGTAAGATTCCCGTGTTCTTGAGTAGTTTTAAAATACACCAGTCCTCATGTGGCATCTGATTCAGTCAGGGGTGCTTTCACTCCACATAGCAGGCTCCCCAACCAGTCTGGCTTATGTAAATAGGGATTGTTTATTTATTTATTTCAAAACAGATCAGAGGTAGACATTTGTTGGCCTTGGCTTAGAAGCTAATGACATCAGAATCAGTGTCTCCTAAAATTCTCTTGTACTTTACCTCATGGTTGCAAGAATGTTGCTGTACCCCAGCTATCATATAGAGTCAAAAATAATTAACAGAATGTTACCAAGATGAATCAAGTAATATACAAAAAGTATAAAACATCATGACTGTTATTTTCCCCAGCAAGTTTCTGATAACATATACAATTACAATATTAATGTAAGCAACCATACTAAACATTTCCTAAAACACTGTAAAATCTATAGGATCATATTAACAGGTGTAGGAAAAGCATTTGATAAAATGAAACGTTCACCACCCAGGAAATAAAAGGAAACTTCCCTGACCAAATTAATAACATCCACAAAATCTATAGTTGATATCACACTCAAAGGTAAAACATTGAATATTTTTCCCCTAACATTGAGAATAAGACAGGATGTTCATTTTTATAATTCCTATTACACATTGCAGTGGAGGTCCAAGCCAGTGCAATGATGGAAAAAAAGAAAAGAGATAAAAGCCATGCAGACTGGAAAGGAAGAAATAAACTGTCCCTCTTCACAGATGATATAATTCTTTATGTGGAAAGTCCTGAGAAATCAACCAAAAAGCTGCTAGAATATGTGAATTTACAAAGATCACAGGATACAAAGTCATATAGAAATCAACTGGATTTCTGTACGCTACCAATGAACAGCTGGAAAAAGAATACCTTCTACAATGATATCAAAACATAAAAGACTCAGAGATAAATTTCACAAAATATGTATCCAAGAAAGATGAACATAAATATCTACAGAAATACTAGCATATTCATAATAGTCCCAAACTAGAAACAACCCAAATGTTGAACAGATGACCAGGTAATCAAATTATATATTCAAACAATGTAAAGGAGTGGGCTCCTGATACACTCAGCAGAGTGGAGGAATCTCACGGACTATGCTAAGTAAAAGAGTAAAAGAGGTCACACAGGAGAGCACATGTGTACGGACCCTCATTTACAAAGCAGGCCAGTCATTGTTTGGGGTGAGGAGCGTGGAGAGGATTGACTATGAAGTGGAACAAGAAGAATTTGGGAGATGATAGAAATGTTCCATATTTTGTTTATTGTTATATTTGTCAAAATTCATGGAAGAGTTGACTTAATGGTCACACATTTTTCTGTGTGTAAATTGTACTTTGATAAGATTGATTTATATTTAAAAAAGAAACATTCACCTTTCTAGTCATAGTTATTCATGGAAAATGTTATAAGTAGAAAAAGGCATCATTGGCTAGAAATGATACAACTGTCCCCAGAAAGTAGGGCATTAACACGTGTCTACAGGATAATCAGGACCTGTTGAGACTCTCTCTAAAGGGGAAAAAACACACCGAGCAGCAAAATTCTAGAGTGAGTGAAAACATGTTCAATTTACAATCAAATAAAAGAGCTGCGGTATAAAGCAAAAGAATATTCTTAGATTGGGCTTTGTTTAGCACTCTGAATTTAACCAGCTAGAATTCTTTAAGTACATTTTTATTCAACATTTTGAAGTGAAGTATTTGCTTGTTATTTGAAAAACTCTATTTCCTCTGACAGAGGAAAGTACATTTTTCTTTGTAATAAAGAATGTGATGGTTTATAATAGATTTAATACATAGTGAGCCCAAACTGCAAACATTTCCTCCCCCACATTGGGACAAGTTTGAGGCAAGGCTGGTGAAAGGATAGAAAATGTAAGTCGAGCCGTACTTGTGGAAGTGATGTTGCTAACCTCCACCTTGTGAATAGAGATATACGTAGATCAAATTGACAGAAAAAAAGAAAGAGCTGATGATATATAACACTATAATTGTGGATGAACAAATATATATGATTTGGGAATTTCCTAAAAGCCCAGTGCTCTACGAGACAGCTTTTCTTTTAATAACACTGGAAAGTTCTTTTATTATTTTTTCTATTTTTCAAAAATAAACCCTTTTTTTCCAAATAAGTGAAATGTATATTCAAGAAACATAAACTTCCCTATTTACTGTCTCAACACTCATTCTATTGTGTGCATTGGTTCATAGATTATCCATGACAATAAAAATTCTTTTCACAGTAGCACTTGACATAACAATTAAAGCAGAGTATCGAGCTATTTTTAACAAAAATGGGGAAGCAGTTTATTTCCTTTACCAAGAGATGTTGTTCTCTTTAGGGAATTGAAATTATATCCAAGATACTAATTTCCTAATAAAGGGATTTGGAGGGATTATTTTCCCCATAAAACCAATATTCCAATTAATTCATCCAAAGAAGGAGATTTCTCGTGCTCAGCCAAACTCAAAGCACCCGAGTCTGATGTCAGGAATTTTAAGTAGGAAACCACTCTGCCAGATCCTTGAGGCTCCAGAGCACACACTCAGCGCTTCACAATTAGGCTGATTTATGACATGCTTTGTCAAATAGTCTTTCTGCTAGGTAAATATATTTCAGTGCTGAAACTCTGTTTTTTTCTTTTCTTAAAACTTTTTGGGACATTGAAATTCTCATTTTTAATATATCCATGTGTTGTTGTTTTTTTAAAGATCCTAAATAGTCTTTGCCTCAAAGGAATGCTGAGAAATATAAGAGAAAATGAAAGCTGGATGATGCAGAAGACCTACCTGGTTCATATACTTATAAACACTTGCACTAAATGGATCTGATTATCGGTCTGGGTATGTTGCTGTAGCGTAGAAGCCCCTGTCTGGAGAACCATGAAGTGGAGGAAGGACCTACGCATCTAAGTCAGAGGGACAGACATGAATAAGAAATGAGGACCATGGTATTCCCACTTGGTGTATTGAATACTTTCCCATTTGTTTTCCAGAAAGAAGTTGAAATCTGAAGCTATCTGGCTCAAAATTTGGCACCTGGGGACAGTAAGCGACCTAGTGCCTAGGGGGAAAGTCTACTCCGCAGCTCAAGTAATATTAAAGCAGGGAGAAATAAAATAATTGTGAATGAGCAGTACTAATAAGGAGTTTGCAAGGCATGGTTTCAAGAGTCTTTCCTGTCACAAGACAAAAGCAGAATCCATGTTTGTTCACGGATACTCAGAAACGTAAGATTTTCTGTACTAGAATGTACTGAAGTGAGAAATACATGTTGCTGTTGTTGATGGTGCTCAAAACATATTTTATGGGCAAACTGTAAAGCAACAAACTAACAGAGCTCCCAACCTGAAGAGAGGTTTGTGTGACTGTCCAGCCTGCCTAAATACCCAAATGTTACTATGCTTACGGATGGTGTGAATTGACTTGTTTTGAAGTTGCTGATTAATAAACAGTAAGGGTGACAGAAGGCATTTTTGTTTTGTTTTGTTTTTTCCTCCAGTGAAATATTTAAACTTTAAGGTGTTTTCCTGAATTTTTAAGAAATTGGGGGCAAGGAACTGTTATTGGGAACTTATTGTGCTCAATCACTGGTCTGGGTATGTTATATTGTTGGTCTTATTTAACAGACTGGAAAGATAATGTATAGATATTTAATGAGGCTTGCATTTAGGGTGTAAAAATTGATCTTCATTAAGGCAGGCTGCAGCTGAAAGAAGTCATTTTGAGCCAACTGCATGTTTTCAAGAATTATTTTATTTAAATCTGGTGATAATTAAACTTGGAGATATTTGTTTTGGAGAGCAAGTTTAAAGCTACGGTGCTAATAACAACCCTTTTACAAGTTTTGAAATCATTTGGATTTTTGGGTATTCAATGGAATGGACAAATGGTAGCCCTAATGCTAAGAACGTTGGTAGACTTCTAAGAATTTAGCAACCAGGACTGTATACGTGACTACCCAATGGAGTGAGTGAAATAATTAACCAATATATTCTTGGTTTCCTCTATCTGGTTGAAATGATTTCCACAAAGGATGGGAGAGGGACATTTTTTATATCAGACTTAACCAAGAAAATGATCTCTCCCAATAGGAGCCAGAGTGGTTTAAAACTTCTCCCAGGAGAGTGAAATATTTTACAGAACATTCAGAACAGAAAAAGAATGGAAAGTTGAAGAAACTCACAAATTAGAGAGATACCCTGAGCAATAGATTCTGGAATTTTACAGTCTGGAAGTTTATTAGAAGCACAGGGGACTTCCTAAATATTTACAATTATGAAAATAACTAAATTACAGAAAGTGCTATTGAGTATTTGTTTCCTAATATTTAAAGGTGAATGAATTTCATCTGCAGAGAACAGAATTTTCTCATTTTTAATGGACTTTACATAGAAAGTATTTATGTACATACACACACACAAGTAGACAGCTTAGTTATGCTAACACATAACCTCTAAATTTCAGTGGCTTGAAACAATAAATTAGTTTTGCTGTTGTGTCTGCAGATTGGCTCTTTCTGGTTGTGATCATCTCTATTCTCCCTATCTTCTCATTCTTGAAGCCAGTATGACAGAGTGGTTTCTATCTGGACTATATTGTTTTCATGGCCTAGGGCAAAAATGCAAGAAACAAACAAACAAAAAAAGCAAGCTCCTTTAAAGCTTCTGTTTGGATATGACACATCGTGGCTGCCCGTTAGCCACCCCACAGGGAGTAGCATGGCCAGTCCTGGAAATGAGGTGGGGAAGTGCCTCCCCCTGCAGCGCAGCAACTCACACCTCCGACAATATGGCTAGCTCCTCCTTTGATTTTTTATTATTTTTTTAAAATTTATTTTTTATATCTTTATTGACTTCAGAGAGAGGAAGGGAGAGAGATAGAAACATCAACGATGAGAGAGTCATTGATCGGCTGCCTCCTGCACGCCCCCCACTGGGGATCGAGCCCGAAACCTGGGCCTGTGCCCTGACCGGGAATCGAACTGAGATCTCCTGGATCCTAGGTCGACGCTCAGCCGCTGAGCCACGGCTGGCCGGGCGCTCCTCCTTTTAGAGAGGGGTAAGCAGAGTTGGAGAATTTTAAACACAATGTCACACAGATACACATGCTTTGTGTTAACTCTCCAAGCAAAGCTGTATGCTTCTCAATACAACATGTAATTTTAGTTATTCAGAATAATTGATTTGTTTTTCTTATAATCCCCAAATTAAAGAACCTATCGGATATTTCTCTATCTGCACCGGGACTTGGGTGAATACATTATATTCTTCTGTTCAGACGAGGTAAATTGGACCCCTTTGAAAAGATTGCCTAAAAAAATCCTGGGCATGTTTTAAGAAATTCTGTGTATGACAGATTACACACAAAGAGATTTTTTTAAAAAGGGAATAAAAAATGTGTTTAATGAGCTATGATACCAAGTTGAAATTTCAGAATACTGCTCAAAATTTAATACAAACAATAGAATTTTTATAGAATTCATCCATGTAAACCCTAGACATTTTTCAGAAATGAATTTAAATGGCCTGATTTTGTTTTAGTAATGTTTACTAACCGTTTAACCTAGAGAACAAGCAGCATGCGAAAGCCGAACTGGGAAATCGGATGCCAAAGACATCGTTAAGGCAACAGGAAGGAAAAAGCAAAAACAAATAATAAAACGTGTTCACTTTTTTTTTTTTTTACCTCCTTGTTGAAACCACCACGTAGCAACTTCAAGGGCAAAGCTCTTTAAGGGTTTCCGTTTTGAGAAAGACAACTTTATCCCTCTGAAATGTCTACTTACCCAGGTCAGGGATGAGCCCTTTGGTGACAGTATCAGTCCCTCTGTGACTCGGTAGCGTGAGTCTCCTTTTACTGTCTGGCCTCCCCTGACCCTCGCAGAGCATTGGGGAAGAGTGTAAAGCAACAGGTGTGGAGCTGATGGGGGGCGCAGAAGAAACATGGGGAGTTCACTCCGCAGAGAATCGAGCTCTATGGGAAATGCGTTGACTTCCAAGAGAGACCATAAAACACTGAGCGCCACAAATTATATACTGACTATAAAGTGTGAAGATAAATATAGAATATTTGCCTAATAAGCTGCTTTTATATCTTCCATCTGGTTGCATTTGAAAAATATTACATAAATGTATATATATAAATGTAAACCGATCAAAGCAAAGACATATGAATGAGATGACTTTTTTCTCCCTACAGATCAGGGCTTTCATCTGGTATCTTTTCCCTTCAGCCTGAATAAATTCTTTTATCACTTTTTGTACTTCAGGCCTTCTAGAGATGTATTATCTCAGTTTTTGTCTCTAAAAAAATTATTTATTTGCCTTCACTTTGAAAGAGAGTTTTTGTCAGTGTGGAATTATATTTGGTCAGTTTTTTCTTTTCTTTCTGCTCTTTAAAGTTGCTGTTTCATTGTCTTTTGGTTTCAATTTCTTCTGTTGAGAAGTCAGTCATCAATCCTATTGTTGCCACCCTGTACATAGTATGTCTTTTTCCACTCTAGCTTGAAGTTCTTCTTTTCATCTTTAATTTTCAGCATTTTGGCTAAGATGTGCCCAGGTGTGCTTTTATTTTTAACCCTATTTATTTTGCTTGGGGTTCATGACATTTTTGCTGTGGCTTTATTTATTTATTTGACAATTTTGGAAAATTCTCAGCCATTATCTCTTCAAATATTTCTGCTTTGTTCTGTTTTCTCCCCTTCTTTGGGGCCTATATGTATGTTTAGACCACTAGGCATTGACTTCCTGCTCTTTATAATTGTGTTTTCTAATTTGTATAATTTTTGTTAAAATGAATGAATATTCACTGACTATTTATTCTAATATTTTCAGTCTTCTTTGAAATCTGAGTGATTTTTATTCCTCTGTCATATTTTTCATTTCTAGCATTGTCATTTGATTTCTTTCTTGGTGCCTCAGTCTTCTTTTCTGTAAAATTTAGTTGAATTAGATGATTGTTTATAACTTTCTCAACTCTTAGTACACTATGATTTAAGCTCAAATTTTAATCCAGACATTTTGTGTGGGGACACAGTGAGCACAGGGTGGGTGTAAATTTTTCCTGATTGCTAATCAAAGGTTAGAGAGTAAAGAGAGCTTCTGTGGGTAAACTGACAGAGGGGACAGGCTCAGAATTTAAATCCCTTCCTTTGCCCCTTTTGAATACAAATTGCAGGTAAAATTAGTTGTCCAAGGGAAGGAGAAAGTGAAGAAAAATGTGAAGATTTAAAGAAAAATTTAGCATCACATTGACAAGCTTACTCATGCACACTCTGTGAAATGGATAATTGACCCACTTTGGAAGGTAGCTTATAAATAGACAGCTGTCTTTGTTGCAAAGACTGGGGAAAAAATCATATGTGAGCTTTCAAAACTTTTATTTCTTAACACACTGTGGGAATATACAGACAAGACAATAGAATGAATTTGTTATTATATGCCCCAAACCCAGTACAAATAATAGACAGGACTTAAATAGCTATATTGGGTTTTGCTTTCATAGTTCTCCTTGACTGAATGGACTGTGAGGCTCAGTCAGATCTCTGCTGAATAGTTTTCGTGGTCAGCAACCTCTAAAATGGCCCCAGTGGCCCCCCTCCTGGTTCTTGTACCCTTTTGGGATATACTCTTGAATGTGGGCTAGACTTAATGATTTGCTCGTAACAAATGGAATACAGCCAAAGTGATGGGAAGTCACTGCTGAAATTAGATTATAAAAAGATTGTGGTTTTCTCTAGGATATTCTTCTTGCCTTCTCTTGGATACCTCACTCTGGGAGAAGCCAATTGCCGTGCAGTAAGGCAGCCCTGAGTAGGCCTGAATGAATTTGTAAACACGTCTTCTGAGGCTTGCAAATAGTTATGTGAGCGAGCACTGAAGTGGAGCTTCTGCCAACCCCCAAATAAATGAGCTTGGAAGCAGATTCTCCCTTAGTTGAGTTTGAATGACTGTAACCCCAGCCAACACCTTGGTTGCAGCCTCTGTGTAGAACCCTGTTCCAGAGCCATCCTGCTAAGCCACCCCCAGATTCTCGAGCCCTGAAAAGTGTGAGAAAACATGTTTGTGGTTTCTAAATGCTAAATTTTAGAGTAATTTGTTCCATAGCATAGATAATTAATAGAGTTTTTAGTAACATTGATTCTCTGTATTATTTGTTTTTTATAGTTTACATATGCCAGGCATCAAATGATTTGCACAATGACCCTATTATGTTATTGTCTCACTTTACAGTAAAAGGACTGAGGTTTGGAGTATTGTTCAAGATTTCAAACCTAGAAAAAATCAAATCAAGATATAAATTTATACCTTCTGACTCTAAATATGACACTTTCCAACTATAACCCTTTTCTTAACTTCTTTCATTACTAAATGCTAGCAAAAACAGGGACAGCAATGAGTGTAATTAATGACTTTGCTGAATATATTAATAGATTGTGATTTCCTACCCAGCATCCAGCAGTTATTACGTTATAAGATCCAATGGTGGCATGTATATAATATTAAGAAGTTCGACTCTGGTTAACAAGTTATTGTCATAAATGATAGTGAAATCTAGAGTTGAATCTCTAAATTCTTTGGGAAATATGTAAGCCCCTTGATTTTTGTTAAATTAGTTCTTTCTTCTCCATTTCAACAAGTTATGTGGCCCCATTTTAAAGGACTACAGTCTGCCTTATCAGTATTAAAATAGCCATCTGTTATGAAGGTGACATTTTTGTGCTGTCTCTGTGGAATCTCCTGGCCATGACTTCCATTGTAATGTCCTCAGGGCTTTTCATCTCCGTATTCTAATTGCTATACTTTTGGATGTGTCCCTGATTGGGACAGGCCATTGAAATGGCATGCACTGGGTGATTGACACAGCCTGTATAAATATCTATTCTCTTAAGCCCACACCATGTCACAGGCTGTCAGAGCTAGTCTACTGCTAGGGCCTTTTCAAAATCATAATTAAAGCATGAAGCTCACTATTCAATTATAAGTTCATAAATTAGGCTCTATAAAAAATCTGCTCTCAGGACTCTGGGCATAAGAGTTGAACACTCTTTTCCTCTCCCTCTGTTTTTAAATAGAGTGGGTATTTGAGTTACTGGTTTCTGGGTGAAAATGTGAATTCATCATATTTGAAGAGCCATAAAATCTACAAAGCATTCTACTTTGTCCCCACTAAAGGTTGTTGATGGATGGACAGCTGTTTTATATAGAGAGGAGGGGGATTATGTGGCTTATTAACTGTTTTCCTGGGTGTGGGGGGATGAGAAAGGATCAGGTGTGGCAGATAAAGTTGTGAACACTTCTAAAATAATCCTCAGGATGTATCGTGATTATTGGATTTTCAGAATTCAGTAGTGAAAGGGGAGGGCATGCTTCTAAATGCAAAGCAATCATACACAAATTAAACTGATTGCAAGGTAGCATAATTTTAAGGATCTCTAATTAAAGAGAAATTTCTAGAAAGTCTTGTGGTTGGATTTTTATTTTTCCCCTCCCTATCATTTCTTACAGTCTTTCTCTCTCTTTACTTTGTGGCCTAGCATTAACTAACTTGAGTTTCAACCGTCTTCTTTGTAACATTGGTAGTGTCACAACTCCAAGGCTGTGAGAATTAAGAGTTAATACAAGTAATACCCTTGAACAGAACTATAGAAAAGGCTCAATAAGTATGAGTTATTATTGATTTCTTTTAAAGAACAATTCTATCTATTATTGATTACTTTTTTTTTCTTTTTCATCCTCACCAAGGATATGTATTTTTTTAAAACTGATTTGAGAGAGAGAGAGAGAAGCATTGATCTGAGACAGAAACATTGATTGGTTGCCTCCTGTAGGCGCCCCGACTGGAGATCAAACCTGCAACCTAGGTGTGCGCCCTGACCAGGAATCAAACGGCAACTTACAGTGTACGGGGCAACGCCCCAACCAACAGAGCCACCTGGGCAGGGCTATTATTGATAACTTTTTAAGGACACCAGTTTTATCTCAGAACCTCTGTTCTCGTTATGGCTCTTGACTTACACATCTCTGAAAAACTGATAGAATTTAATAAGTTACTAAAAAAATTAAAAACAGAACTACCATATGATCCAACAATCTTACTTCTGGGTATTTATCCAAAAAGTTGAAATCAGGATTTTGAAGAGATATTAGCACTACCATGTTCATTGCCTCATTGTTCCCAGTAGCCAAGATACGGAAACAAACTTAATGTCCATCCACAGGTGAATGGATAAAGAAAATGTGGTATTTTCATGCAATGAAATATTTAGTTGTTAAAAAAAAAAAAGAAGAAGAAGAAGGAAATCCTGCCCTATGTGACAACATGGGCGAACATGGAGGACAATCTCAGCAGCTGACATCCGCAGCACTTGGGGAATGAGTTTCCAGCCTGGGAAAGGGGATCTGGCTTGGACACCACTAATAGCCACTGCAGTGGCCTTCCATAGCTCACTGAGATGGAGAAATCGATCAGGCAAAGAGGCTAAAGACTGCTGTGTTATGTGAGCACACACACTCTTCAGATTCAGCTAATGAGCTTTGGGGAAAGTGGCCCTTTAAGGTAAGAGTATAACAATTTATTTACACAGAGATCAGACCCTGAAGCACTCAGCAACTAGCGGTGCAGTCATGGAATGGATTCTGTCATGGAGAGATCCCCTTTCCCTCAACAAAGCCTTAGTGTGTGGTGTTAAATGGCCATGGACAGACTGATGGTGTCCTTTCTGCTTCTTCCTTCAGCGACTTTCCTGCTCGTTCCTTGTGCTATGTAATGATGAGGAAGATGCTGGTTGAGCTGGAAGATGAAATCAGGGAGGTTAACTCTCTATGGCTAACAAACATTGATGTAAATAAAAACCTTAGTTGTTTTCTCTGATATGAATCACCAACATGCCCATTTATGTATTTTATTTGGGGCTGTACTTATAAAATAACCCTATGTCGGGTTGGATGTGATAAGTATTAACTAATACTCATTATCATCATGATAAATGTGTCCTTATTAGGATGTTTCAATACTGAATAAGTCCAAAGCACTGTATATTGAAATGATGCAGACAATGATTTCTAAATGTTTGGCAACCACACAGAAATAGTCTTTGTGATCGCAGTCCCAAAGGCGTAAGCATCAGCCTGAGTAACTAAGTACTTGTTTTCTTCAAAATTTCAAAGAAAATTATATTTGAATGAAATTATTCTCCAGGCTCCCATTACTATAGTTACTGTACTGGACAATACAAGGCTGAAATTGCAGATTAAAATATGCGAGTGGGGAAACCAGCAGCATTCACATGAGGGAGGCCTTCCAAGTTCAGTCTTAAGTATTTACTCCCCTGCAGCTAATGAGTTGGCTTCCACCAAATCACTCTCAAGGCAGAATTCCAAGGTAAGTTCCACTGGACCCATCTCCTGTCCTCCCAAGAGTTCCCTCTGAGAGGCCCGCTGCTCTCAGTTTCTTAAAGGTACGTGAGTAGAGAGGATTGTACAGTAGACGGAAAGCCTATCGGCAAGGGCTCTGTAATTTTCTTCACATGAGTCCTGATCTTGTTTTGAGAGACCTACCTCTTCGAGTGTATTCTGCAGGTATAGAGTAAGGCAAGAAGTGACATAAGTGTCACTTTGCTGACCCACTCAGGAATTGTTTTCATTCTCTTCACATCTGGAAGTGTAGAAACTTATTAGAAATATGTTAGCAGCATTTTCCAAAGTGTGTTGAGTAGGTGACCTACCTCTGAGGTCCCTGGTCAAAGTAGTTGAGTACCACTATTTGATTCTTCAAAAACATCACGATGCACAGAAGTATATTACATTTATTGATTCCAGTGTCATCCTAACATGTTTAACACCCAAGTCCCTTTTACCTTGAAACTCTCGTTCACTGTTAAAATCTTTTTAAAATTTTTAAAAATTTAAAATTTTTTAAAATTTTGATTGACTGATTGATTTTAGAGAGAGAGGGGAAAGGGGAGGAAAGAAGGAGGGGGAGAGAGAGAGACTTTGATTTGCTGTCCCGCTTATTTATGCAGTCATTGGTTGCTTCTTGTATTTGCCCTGACTGAGGATAGAATCCACAACCTTGACATATTGGTGACAACACTCTAACCTACTGAACTACCCAGCCAGGGCCAACCAAGTCCCTTTTACATTGAAACTTTTGTTCACCCTTGATGGGACACATGCATTTCATTGAAAATATATTTTCAGACCTGCTGGGCAACAGCAAGGACCTGTCTTTGTTAAAAGGACAAATAGTTAGGATTGCTTATTTGGTCTATCCCCTATGATCCCTTTTGGCCTTTGCCCTTGCATAGTATCTCCATTTTTTTGAGTGAAGAATATAATATGGAAACAATTATGGCGTTTTCAGACATACATCATGGCACTGTTTTGAGATACAAATAAGAGGACATCCATTTTTCCTATATCTGAGGCTCTGTCTGTATGTCTTCCTTTGCTAGTCACAAGTGAAAAATCTTAGGTACCATCAGGGCTAGAGGAAGAGAAAGAAAAACTATATTTAGTAGACCTTCTTTCCTGTGATACCTAAGCACTTAAACAGGGTATATGCATACACATATACAGAAAGCCAAACAGCCCCAGCAGAGTTGAAGTAGTATATTTAAACATTTGAACATCAAAATCTATTAAATGAAAATGGAGAAAATACCCAAAACATTCAATAAAGCTTTTCAACCTGAATATAGGGTTACCATGACAACGAAACTCAAAATCCCTCTTCTTCATATAAAGTTGCTGAAAAAATGCCCATGGTGGAAGCAGCATGGAAGCCTCGAATTTATAACTACTGAACAGAGGTACAAAGAATCTCCAGAACATTTGATAAAGCTTCAGGGTGAACATTTTAATATCCTCTTTTAAAGTAAAATAATAAAAAGACCCAAGCCATTTCCACACGACTTCGCTTTTCTTTCATCTAAGCCATTTTGAGGATTTCATGCTATTTTAAAATCATTTTCTGTGAAAGAAAACAGTGTCCATTACAACGGCCTAATGAGGAATATTAATAACATTGATCTTAAAATAGGTTTGGTGAATACCAAGCGTGGCACAGACCGAGTCCCTGCACAAATCAAACGGCAGTTGTCAGCTTGATGCTGACTCAGCACAGCCAGTGTGACCGCATGCTTCCTGCACGTTCCTGAGGACCTTTCAACACGCAAAGACAGCCACTACCAGAGCAAATAGAAGCAAGACCCTCGGTTATCTTATTTTCATCCCTTGATGAGTTTCTTAGATGGACAACGTGCGTGCAAACATGCAGGCACATATGTATATGTTTTCATCTCATGCACATTTCAACACATGTGTGTATAAATTATATGTACGCATGTGCATGCATTGTTTGTGAACATGTTCTATTCTACAGGTCAACACAAAAGGATGGTTTTACACAGGAATGTTGGTGCATTTAAAGTTTCCTCTCAAGGGTGGTTGCTGTGAAGGAAATTAAGATAATGGATTTGCCAATTAGAAAAAAGGTAAAATTCAGAAAGGAAAAATTTCATCATTACCTTCTCACTAGGAAAGCTTTATAGTCAGGTGACTGATATCTACATGGTCTGAATAATACACTTCAAGGAGGAACGTGTCAGATCCTGGATATCATTCCTCATTTACTGGAGGTAATTTATGACTCAATAGTGTGAGGGGTGTTTTAAGTTAACCTACAGTGCTGTTGGATTGAGTTGTTTGTACGTTAGTTTTCTTGTTTATGCTTTCCCCAGCCCAAACCTGTTTTGCAATGAGTTAGATCATGAAATTGGGAGAAACGGTGATTTGTTTCAGCCTGTTTTTATTTGGAGTAGAGGAGCAATCATATAATCTCTTCTTATAGTTGGTACTGAATTACATGTGGGTGATGCCGAGCAAGGATATTTTCCTCCAAGTAGATTGATCTGCACTGTAGGTGCACACATAGGTAAAAGCACACAGATAAAAGCTCCTTAGTATGCCTTAGGCAATGTGCTTTTGGACCTGTTTCCATTTCTCCCCCACACCATGCTAATTACTCCCCACTGCAAAGAATTCTCATTTTGCTTCTGTGAACACTCTAAGTAGTAGTTTGCAAAGTGTGGACTAGACCACCACCATCATCATCACCTGGGAACTAGTCAGAAATGTAGTCTCAGGTCCTGGACCAGACCAGCCCTACCACTGTACCAGACACTCAGTGGGTATGGCTCAGAATCCTTTCAGTAAATTCTACTAGTTATTTGGATATATATTAAAGTCAGAGAACCACTGCTCTACAGCAGAGTATTTGAGAGGATGACAACGTTGATGACATGGACAAAGACAATGGGGATTAGGCAAAAGGGGAGGAGGACTAAAGAAGATAAATTCAGAATTTGAGAATTGAAAGGGAATGTGGGACCATCTGATGGCAGCTTTCATTTCCTATGTGAGCCACGGAGAGGTCAAGTGGCTTGCCCAAGGTCAGAAGCACAGCCAGAGGGAGAAATTATATTTGCTGACTCCAAGGTGAGTGACAGTGAATATCAAAAGAGAAGTACAGACAGGACTTTTCGTATTTGTGGTGTATAATTTGCCTTCTTTGACAGTGTGGCCCTTCCACACATGGCGTGAGTTCACCTTCCAGAAAACACTCTGATGACACACTGAGATTTTACTCCAAAACAGCCATTTTGGAGCTGCAGCTACGAGTGAGGATGCTGTTTTCCTGTTTCTGGAGAACTCAAAAGTGGTCACAGTGGGAAAAAGATGCTTATTGTAAGGTCCATGCTACAAAGGCTCATGTCCTGCCACTATGTAGAACATAAATATTATGTAAGCGTCACCTACAATACAGATGCTATAGGTATAAAATAGGATCAGACCTTTGGAATACCAACTTTGATAGCAGTGGTTCTCAAAATTGAGTGTGCTTTAGTATCACCTGAGAAGACTTAAAAATTCTGATATCCAGCCCGAACCAATTAAACAAGAAACTCTGGCGGTGGGAGCCACACATTGGTGTTTTTTAAAACTTTCCAAATGATTTTAAGGTGCAGCCACATGGGAAAGCTAGAGTTCTATGGCCTTCACCTTAAAATGTGGTCCTTGGATTGGCAACATTGGCATCACATGGGATGTTTTTTAGAAATGCAGAATCTCGGGCCCCCCCAGATTAATAAATGAGATTCTGCATTTTGCCTGGCCGGGCGTGGCTCAGCGGTTGAGTGTTGACCTAGTATCCAGGCGATCAGGATTTGATTCCTGGTTAGAGCACTTGCTCAGGTTGCGGGCTCGATCCCCAGTTGGGGGCGTGTAGGAGGCAGCCAATTAATGACTCTCATCATTGATGTTTCTACCTCTCTCTCCCTCTCCTTTCCTCTCTCTGAAATCAATAAAGTTTTTTAAAAGAAAATAAGATTCTGCATTTTAACAAGGTCAAAAGTTGATTTATATGCACATTAAACTTTGAGAAGTGCCAGCTTTCCTATTTAAAACTTAAGAGAAAAAGAACTCTCTGCTTGATACAGATAATTTTTAATAGATTGAAAAGAAAAGTGGGAAATCAAAATTATCCAGAATCTCACCATTGTTAGTTTTTTGCATATCTCTATAAATATGCTATTTATATTATATATACACACCTCTTGTTTTGCCTTTTAGTTGTTGTTGCATTATTTGGGAGAACTTCTCCATGGCTGATTGAAAAACCATTGATAGAAAGTCCTACAGTGTGTTTATCATTCCCATGCAATAAAAACCAATTTAGATTTGAAATTCATTTTTAATAGTTTCTTTGAAATCACCAATGTTAAAGTATATTTTTAAAAATCTCACTCCTGTCTGATCCTAGTGGTTCATACTACTGGTCTAGGCCTCTTGCTTGAGTGGACAAAAAAATACAGTGAGGAAAAGTCTTATAAAGAATCGAGACAATATAACTTCAACTTCCAAATGACAGTTATGGAGAAATAATCCATTTGTTCCATTTGTTATTTACAGGTATCTTCATGTGTCCAAAAATTCTTAAATTCATGCATTAAACTTGTTTTAAAAACAGCTCTTATACTTTTGTGGATGCAGTTGAAGGGGGTTAATACTGAGCAGCTGTGGTAAAAAAAAAAAGTTTTATAAAAGCAAGCTTTCAATTTTTATGGGCAGTTGAATTTTATGGGCTTATAATATGCATCCAAGGAATTATGAAATGAAAGAAAATTGTGTGAATAACTCTTTAGATGACTGCTCACTGCTTCGCCGTGGACCAGTGCACAGTGAGGTACAAAGATGGTGCCGGGCAAGGAAAAAGGGTCAGAGGAACAGAAGATTTGGGATTTGTAAGAACCACTAAGTCCCGGTTTGCTAAGAAAAGCCCAGTTGTTGCCTGTTGTAATGGAATAATTTTAACAGTGTTCTCTTTCACCCTTACAAATGTCCTGATTTGGAAATAAATTGTGTGGCTTACACACAGAACACCTGATCCAACTCAACCATTTGATAGGGGAGGAAATTCCGAAGTGGTTGACCGTATTAGTCCTTGATTAAAAGCAACTACAGTAACAACAAACAAAACTTTTCATGGCTCTTAATTGTCCTCTGGATCAAGTCCAGGCTATTGAGCTTGATTCAGAGAGCCCTGAGTGACCTGGGTCTTGCTCCCTCTGTCTCTCTCACTCTCTTTTTATCTCTCTCTGTCTCCCAAATTTCTCTCTCCCTGGTGCTCTTGTCCACCTCTCCTTCTTACCTGATGTCATATATTCAGACATACACACCAAGGTAGTTTTTAGTGTTGTTTTCCACATATTTCCAGCTCTTCTTTTTAGTTACCTGATACGATTGGACCTACCAGCTTCCAAGTGATACTGGCTGGTTGCACAGAGCAGAGAGGGTAGGGTGCAGGTGCTTTCTTTTTAAACCGGGTGTCCGAAGCTCAAAATAATTCCATGTTGGAGGTCATGTAACTGTATATGCTATATTTTCTGGAGATATATCTTATTTCCTTATTCTCATTTTCCTTTCATTTCAGTTGTCTTTATGGGTTGGTTTTCAAACCTCAGAGTTTCCTTTACTCTTTTTAATGATGAGGCATAAATCAATATATGAATGCCAAACATGGTGCTGAACACCGAAGGTCCAAGAATTAAGGAGACGGGGGCCAGGCCCAGAGAAACATCACCTTCAGGAGGGAGAGTCACACCAGCCTCAGCATTTTTACCACATTATAATAAGAGTCACAAGGGTACTTTCTTCTCTCACTTCTCTCATTGTCATGGGAACGAGTTTTCTTTAGTCTACCCTTTCTCTTTCCCTTTATCCACTCTGCCTCTGGAGAGAAGGGATTAGTTGTATGAATGGTGAACTGGGAGGAAGAAATTGGTTATGCTTGGAGGCAGGGGGAACCAGCCCTGCTGTGCCTGGATGGATTAGCCTCTAATTTTGGGATTCAGTAGTGGGAAAACTATTAGACACTCATGCTAAGCTACCTTCTCCAACTTGGCTTTTATCAATAATAAAAGTCAAAACTATTTGGCAGCCCATTTGTCATTCCTTGGATTTATTTCTCAGTCTGTTCAGAACCTGAGCAAGGAGGAGATTGGGGTATTTACTGGGGACCTCTTGGAGACTCCAGCATCTGGTGCCCTGACTGGCACAGTGAGAACTAAAAATAAAAGACTTGAAATTAGGGGAGCAAAATATACTCTAGAAAGACTTTTGGTGAGGCAGGCCATTGTGACCTTGGCAGTTTGCAGAGGTTTCTATTAGGCCAGGGGGAGTTTTATAGTTGTGCTGTTTGCTTTTAACTGCTATGGCCCTGGCAAGAGGCTTTATATCAGTCACATGGTCTTCTGACCTTGACGATTGACCATAAGTAGGTGGCTATTATAAAAGTACTGGGCTGTGGTAAAGGTGTGCAGGGGGCCCACATGAATGCTGTGTGAATGGACTGGGCAGAGCTACAGAGAGCCTTGTTGGGTACGGAGGGCCACAGAGGTCTTAGTGAGTAAACACAGTGGTGGCAAGAATACATTCAAAGGATGCATTTCTGATCTCCATGTGCAGACAAACAAGCAGAGGCGCAGGCCTCAGAGCCTCAGCAAGAGGATTGCAGGCGAAGCTACAGTTGCAGCTGAGGCAAAATGTAATTATAGGAAAAGAGAGTCTTCCAGCCTCTAAGCCATGGGTGAACAGAATGATATTTGCTGCTTTGAAACTGTAAGGCACCTGGCTCCAGAAGGGACCTTGGAGCACTGAGAGGTCTCAGGATTTAAATTGTCAGTGGAAGGTCAAGGGAGAAGGGGTTTTGAAGGGCTACCCCAAATTCCATTCTGTATTTAGGGCCACAGATAAAAATGAAGGGACTGCACTTAGATTTAGGGCATTTCTTGTGCTCAAGAGGCACCTCCCATAAACTGTACAGTCTCAAGTTGGCTCTGGATTGGTTGATTACTTAGAACAAGAGAAATCTCCTTCAGGTGGCCCATTTCTGGGATTCAGAAAGTCATGGTGAAAACAGACGCGGAAAGTGCCCCTTCGCAGGAGACCATGGGTGCTGTGCCACTAGAAAGAGCCCGTGACCAGTTTGGAACTGTGGAGTATAGACTTTAAGGGGGTGTCATAACCTCTGTGAGAAAGAAAAACTGGTAAGATAAGACGTGGTGAGTAAGGCTGCTACGACTGTAGGTTTCTAAATTTTGTGAGATAAAGCCTCTCTCTCTGAGAGGTGATAGGATTCATAGATGGACCCCCCTGGAGTTAAATTCACAGGCTAAGAATTCTGAAAAGCAGGCATTGACTGACTGACAACCAGCTGAGCTGAAGCCAAGAGGTTCTCCAACTGTCCTCTCTCCTTCAGTTACCACTGAGTTTCTGCTGTGATCTTTGGTAATAATACTGAATTCTGGGAACATAATTTTGAAATTCAAATTATTCAAAAAATGAATTTTAGATTATATATATATTACATATGTGTGTGTGTGTGTGTGTGTGTGTGTGTGTATATATATAATGTAAATAGATTTCTAGTTCTAGTTGTTCGGTGAGCTTTTCGGTAGATTTATTTTGTTTGGAATCGCTAAAAGGGACTATAACTCAGTGGCTACAAATGCATCACATGTTGAAGGCTGTTCTCTAATTTGAAAGTCTGGCTGGCTCTTCCTGGAGTCAAAGCAATTGAACAAACTGAGAAGACATCCACATTACCATTACATGTATAGTAAAATAAAAAGCATGCTGTGAGTTTATTTTAAAATTGAGTCTATGACTGCAGTCAGATTGCTCACTAAGGATTTTAACAGAGCTGCAAATGCATTCTCTAGAGAGAGTCTTTTGTATCTCCCTGGAAGATCCCACATTCTCTTCTTTGAGTATGTGAATGATATGTGTGCATTCCCTTTCATTTTTATCGTCTCTTTGCCTACCAAATGCATTCACTCATTAATCTATGCCTTAATATTGTCCCTTTACTAGTTGGTTAAATGTTCTTCCGTTTCTTTCTTTGTATTGAAACATATGTGTTTCCATTTGCTTCTTGGTGTTGATAAGAGCCTGTGGTTGGAACTGAATCTCTGGGTCTATGTGTTTTGCTTAAAAGTACTATTAGGAATTAAGTGCTTACTATGATTTTAAAATAGCAATATCAAAGGCACTAGAGTGGCAGCATTATCACCACTATGGCAAACAGAACCTGGACCTGCCTTGCTTTTACACTTTAAGCGCAGGCCCCTTAGCCCGTATGCACCAGCCGCTGAGCAGGGTATTTGCAGAGCCTTGGCGAGCCCGGAGGGCCCTTTCGGTCTCACGGAAAGTGGAGTCAGCGAGCTGCCCCAGCACTTTTGGAAATCATGGTAAGTGTTAAAACTACATATTAAAAATGCTTTTTTGTTGTTGTTTTAATAAAATGTGCTTTTGTTTCCTTAAAAAAAAAAAAAATCCCCCACAAGGATTGTGTCTGGGATAGACTTTGTAGCATTAGGCCCTGTGTAGGGCTCTTCTGATAGTCATTTCTTTGCCTTTCTTCTGACTAGGGATGGCCCCTGTAAGTTTAGACGGGGAACCTACCGTTTCCCTCCAGCTTTCCTTGATGTAGTGCTGCAGTTCATCTTCAGTCTGGTCGGCCGGGAGGAAGTGTGCCGCTTTTCCAACAGAGGGCAGTGTGTATTTGCTAAACACGTCTCTTCCAAGGTTTGAGAAGCTGTCCTCTGCAAAGAGCAGAAAGGACACTAGGAAACAATTTCTTTCAATTGTGCTTCTGTTGCTTCAACTGCAGGTGCCATTTGGGGTGGGGGGTGACAATTATTTTCTAAAAATCTTAGAAAATATCTTTTCCTCCTACATGTCCCTGACATCCAAAGGAGAAATGAAGAAAATAAAGGCAAAATGCACAGACTGTGTCCTAGGCACCCTGATCAAGGTGTGATACAAATTTGCCCATTGCTGCACCAGGCAGCCCCTCTTGGTCCCTTTACAGAGACTTGCAGCCTCAGCAAAAGGAAGGAGTCCACGATTATATAGGCTGTATTGATGCTGGGATTTCTTTTGTACATTTTCTGTGCATTTTGGGTAATTTTCTTGACAGAAAAGCAGCTTAGTGTAAAATGTGATATAAAATTTGTCCTTGGTAGGTTTCAGTGTTAGTCCCATAGAAGATGCTCAGTTGTCCATCTAAGGTGAGTTCTGAGACTACCTTCTTAGCCAGGAACCCTCATGAAATCATAGTTGGTTGATGTAAGGAAACTAATATTTATTGAATGTTTATTTTGTGTCTAGGATTACAAGCCTTACATAATTTATTCCATTTAATTTTCATGACATCTTTAAAAGATGGACGTTATAAACATGATTCTACTGGGGGAACATAGAGTCAGAGAGGTCAAGTGAGCTTCAATCAGCAAGTGCAGAGCTTGGAATCGAACTTGGGGCTCTCTGATGTCAGAGACTAGGTTAATTCTAAATCTCCCAGTTTTTGAAGTCTTTATTGACCATTTGAGAAGGAGTTGATTGTGGAAATTTTTGAGTATTCAGGCTAGTTTAAGTTGAAACCATAGAAAAACCTTGATTCAACATATTGAAAACATTGACATACATATGTAGAGTAGTCAATCATTTTCTTCTCAACTAAATTTTTAGAAACACACTTTTTCGTAACTTTTCTGCTGTGCCTGGATGAAAAAACCATATAGGCGAAAAAGCTTTTAACCTGAGGAATCTGAGGCTTAGCAGATGGACATAGAGGTTACCTATTCATATAGTTTGTCTGGGGCAGAGTTATGATTTGAACTCATGTATGTCTGGCTCCAAATCTTAAGCTCTTTCTACAAAGCTCCTGTAGGATAGAGACGCAATGAAATACTAGAGGAAAGGGAATAGATTTTTTGAAGGACTGCTTCTAAAGAAATATTGTCTATGGGACTGGGAGGAATCAGCAGAAGAGGCGGCCAGTAGTAGAACCACTGAAAATGCTTGAGAAGGAAAGCTAGTGAGCAAGTGAGACCAGAGAGACTCAAGCTTCGGAAAGAAACCAACATCCTTCTCAGTCTCCAGACCACCAGACGGCATGGGTGCAGATTGCATTAGCCTGCCCCTTATTTGAATTTCTTTCTCCTAAATACAGCAGCCTGCCTTTGAAGGATATTCCTGTTGTCACAGAAAGCCTCTTGTCTTTTCCTTTCCATTTTTTTTTTTTTTTATAATGAGTAAACACAGAGGCCCAGGCAGTCAGAGGTGGAAGCCAAACACGAGTGTTTTTAAAAAGCCTCTGAAATAAACACTGAAGCGCTGTATTTCATAACCCTACACAAAACTGACAGTAGCCAGCTGTTGTCTGAGCTAAACACCATCCTAAAGAGCCAAGAGCCAGGAGGCAAAAAAGGGAGAAAGTGAAAATAACTCCTCTCTTACGAACCATAGATGACAGATCAGCCAAAAAAGACCCTGGAGGAAGCAGAAGTCAATGAGGCGAAAGTCCTTGCAAATGACCCCTTGCCTGCTCCCCTTTATCACTCCAGAAATCATCTACCTAAATGGCCTTTTATTGGTGCAGTGTCTAAATGCAGTCTCTTCCATCACAATTCTAGGTATTTATTATGAATCTTGCAATAATTATATTTCATATCACCAAATTTCCCAAGATTTGGGGGTTTTCCTGTGGTCTTTTTTCCTTACCCCATTTTCTTTATTTCCACCCCTTCTACTCTCCCCAAATATAAAAAGGAAGAAAAACTTTAAGACCTCTTCTTATCTTTACTCTTACGTGTTGTATGGTCAGAATAATTTTCTCAGGCACTCAGTCTTTCTAGACTAAATCTGTGAGCTCCTCTTCTCAGAAAATATAAATTTACTATTATTTAAAATGAGTCCTGGTTGGTGACAGAGTGAACTCTGAATAATAATTTGATTTGGCCCAAGGTAAAGAAAAACTAATTTCAAGGCTGTGTGATCTTGTAGTAAGAGTAGAGACGTATCCTATGCAGTCGTTTTCTTTAGCAAAACACCATAAAGTTTCTTTTCCGGGGTGGTGTGTGTAAGAGGTACATCCAGGAGCTAACGTGGGAAAGGTTTTGAAAGGTAAATTGTGATAAAGTAACATCATTGTGAATCATTCCCGTGATAGGAAACAGAGGAGATAGAGGCTTATTAGCCTTCAAATGTGGACGAGAAATTATACGTCTTCAAAGAGCAGGTCTACAACATGGCACTAGACTGGGCTTAGTGGAAAGTATGACTCTTAAGCCATAATCCCCTGGTGAGTCTGGCCAAGGAATATTCACACAGTGTTATCTGATGTTGATTTTCAAGCTGCCTACTAGACTCTGCTCTAGTCCAGTCATATGATGTCTTTAAACTTTCAGTACAAGTTCACTATGTGCATCCAGCTTGTAGTGTGATGCTTTGATGGTGGAGAGGAGGGACAATAGCCAAGTCTAAGTAGCAGTGAGTCAGAAAGAAGACACAGGCAGAAGAGCCAGGGCAATGAGGAAATACTGAGAAAGCTGTGAATGCAGAAATTCATAAAGATAAGCGCCGAGAACAAGGAGCCCTGTCCTCTGCTCAGATACACAAGGGCTCCAAGAGGGTGCAGACCACACCACAGTGCATGGAATGGGGAACCAATTCATTTCAGTTATTAAGGATAGAAAGGAACTCGGAGGGCTGTGGGTATCTAGTTATATCTGTTTGCCCCTTAAGGTTGAATTTGGGTGAATTTTGTATGACATTTTTTATTGTTTTAGCTTGATGTGGAGTTATTAGCTCTGTGTATTTGCTCTGTTGAATGTTGATCTAAATTAGGTTGGGGCTTAAACTTAAGGTAAATTTTAGTTTGACTGTCATTTAATTTTCAAGCAGATATTTAGCACTCGTTTTGCATTTTTACTTAGAAAAATTGAATTGCTTCTTTTTTTTTTTTTTTGGTCAGGAATATACATATAAATTTACTTGACATAATTTCTGAATAAAATTACAAATTTCCATCTTTGTCCTCTCACCCATTTCTTCAATAGGATGTACATGTTTCCCATAATAAAATGTGTTAAAAGATAATGTGGCCTGGCAGGCGTGGCTCAGCAGTTGAGCATTGACTAATGATCCAGGAGATCGAGGTTCAATTCCAGGTCAGACCACATGCCCTGGTTGCAGGCTTGATCCCCAGCAGGGGGCGTGCAGGAGGTAGCCCATCAGTGACTCTCATCATTGATGTTTCTCTCTCTCTCCCTCTCCCTTCCTCTCTCTGAAATCAATAAAATCTATATTTTAGAAAAAGATAATTGGAGGCATATTAAAAACTTTAAGAGTTTATTTGAACAAAAATTGATTCAAATCAGGCAGCAACTACCTATTGTTGCAGATTACAAGGAGCTCTAAGAAGTTGTACAGAATAAAAGACTTATAAGAAGAATGGGAATAAGAAGTTATCCTGGGCAAAAGCTGGTTGGTTATTGCAAAGTTACTTTCCTTGTTAGGGGATGACTGGGGCCTATGAGGCAGGTTACCTAACTAGTGTTGATCAGGTGATCCCTGATTCACTGGTTCAAGATTCCATTTCTGGGAGAGCTCAAACTATAAGTTAAGTCTTGGTTTGGTGACATGGGGCTTCGCATAAATGGCTTCATTTTGGATCTGTTGTCTTGTTTTGTTTTGTTTGCTTGTTTTAACACAGGTATATGTCATTTGCTATTACTGTGAAAACAAATAGAACTTTTCATTTCTCAACACCAATTAGTGTAAAGACAAAAATTATATAAAAATGGAAAAAGTAAACTGTTCTGTTATGCTCTTCAGCTCCTGCTATGATGCTCAGAATTTTTTTTTCTACGAAAAGGCATTTAGATGCACTAACTCTCCTTTTTTGTTTATTCTATGGGTCCAAACTCTTCATCATCTTTATACTCCAACACATACTTTTATTCCTTTCCCAGTTATGACCATAAAATCAGTCATTGACACCAACCAGTCTTGACTGATTTCATTTGAACATATTCCACAAGTGGACAAAGAAGGTGGTTCTGATTTATCTGTATTTGTTCGATTTGTTTATTTTGCACTGAAATATTTACTTGCTCCAATTTTATTTGTTTACTATTTCTTTAGAGATTTCTATTTTGGGTTTGAACCTACCTAGTATTTCCTTGCTGTCTGAATCTAGCTTTAAATGTTTCTGTTTTCCAGTCTGCTTTGGGTTAGCAGAGCAATCAGACCATGGCGACTGCTTACCCCTGCTCTGCATAGCTATACAGGTATTTTATTCCTGGCACGTCTACTTGAACTGCTCCAATATTTTTTTTCATGTGTTCTTTCTTGGGTGGTCACGCCAGGGTGAAGACTCCTTTGGTTGGTAGGGGTCCATCTCGTTTCCTGTCCATTGGCATCATCTCTCTGGCTGTGGGCACTCTGCCTACCTGGCACTTGGCTGTGTTGTTATTGGACAATTCTGACTCCTGCACCTGCCACTGGCCTCTTGTCCAGAACATCAGGGTCGCCAGTGCAGTGCTGGCAGTAGCCTCCCTTCCCACTGTGGGCAGAGTTGCTTAGGGTAGAAGAGTCAAGTGTGGCTCTCTTATCTTCTTGCACTATATTAAGGGTAACTGTTCTTTCAGAGCAAGCGGAGAGGCAGAATCCTTTTGAATTAAATTGCATGTCTTACTGCCTGGAGTGACTGTTCTTCTGGTTGGATAGTGCTGGTTTGAGGCTGTGTATTGGAAACAGGGATAAATGAAACAGATTTTTTTTTTTTTTTTGATAGCCTGTGTCCTTTGGAGAGGGATGCTGGTCTATAACTGATTCTTTTTAATGTGGTCACATTTTCCTGGATCTTCATATATCTCATAATTTTGAATTGTATCATAGTAATTTATTTAAAAATAGAAAACCTGGGATAAATGGCCAAAATGCCAAGATAATAGGTGAATGGTTGGGCAAACCAAAGCATGTGGTCAGCCTAACTGTAGAACAAGTGGATTGTTTCTACACATTGAGGCTTTAGAAACTATAGTCTACCTATTAGTCAAACTGGCCCTGCAAAGAATAGACGGTTTCAGATATATTCTGAGTTCAAAGTTATGAGATATATGAAGAACCAGGAAAATGTGGCCACGTTAAAAGGAATTGGTCACAGACCAGCATCCTTCTGCAAAGGAGATAGGCCACGGTGAGCAGCACATGCATGCATCAATGTATTTGTGGCTATAATGTCAAATTCAAAATGAAGTGTCTGAGAAAGTTGTTACATGTTTTCTTTATTGATTGAAGTAACATATGCGTATAGTCTAGAAAATCAAGGCACTAGAAGGCACTAGAATACCCAGCAGGTCCCTAACATACCCTCTTCATATTGTAGCCCTTTCAGCAAGAGATAATCAATTTCTCCTTTTAAGCATTTTATGTGATGTTTATCTTCTGCTTTTCTATATTGATATTTTGTTTTTTGAATTTTAAAATTTAGACACTTTCCTGAACTAAGCCATTTTATGTCAATTATAAAACACAGCTAACAATTTATTACTAAATGTACGAGGAATTAATGAATAAATAAATGCATATATTTTGTTTAATTCTGTGCCTAGTTCTAAGTGATATAATTAAGCAAAAGAGTTATGAAGGATAATCATCAGCCATTATTATGATATTTATGGAGTTGAGTTTCTTGCTACAAATGTACAAATTTCTCGTCCAATACCAGGTTTTCATTCTAGTTGCTGAATTAACTAAAGCAACCACAGTCTAATTATTTCTAATTATTATGTATTTTTATCAGGCCAGCACCACGGCTTTAACTTCAGGGGACTTTGAGAGCTTAATGGCTTTTCATTCTTTCTCTTTCATCTGAAGTCACTTTGCTTATTATTGGGTTGTACGGAGCCCAGACAACTAGATTCAAGCTTTAGTTTTGTTGTTTACTGACTCAATGATTTTAGTAATTACATCAAACTGTATTTTCTTCAGTGCATAAAGTAACACAAGGCTATTGTAAAGATTACATAGGAAAGCACATCTGAATTAAATGTGATAAATTTTTATTAATATACTAATACATTATACACATATAATACATGTATGTACTAAGAATTGGTAGTATGGTGATAAGGGATAACCCTGTTTTTATTTTATTTTTTAAACATAAATGTTGAGAAAGCTCTAATTTTTGAGTTCCAACTGTGGTTGAGGGTTGGAGAATTTCCCTTTGCTATAATTCCTAGATGTATGGACAGAACTGTCATTACAGAAATATTCATAGGTGGCCTAATCAGCACCAAAGAGCTCACATTTCCTGGAAGAAGTAGGATGAACATACAGAAGGGGCAGAGTGTAGACACTTAATATTTCTGAATGAAAACAGTAAATTCCATCTGTCCATAATGCACATTCACTGTTAACACTTTAGGGCAAGATTTAGCTAAGCAGATTAGTAATAAATCTGAATATGAAAATAAGAGACTTGTAATCTATTGTTAAAAAAAAAGTTTTTAAAGCTATTTGATAGTCCTCTGGTCAGACAACAGCAAGAGTATGTATTCTTATAAACCAAAAATTCTATGTTCTCTTTATTCCTTAAATTATAAGAGTTTATTATTAAAATAATAGTATATAACAATTATTAAAAATTTTCTTATAAAATAATACATTATTCAAATAAAATATTCAAATAACGTAAAAGCATACAGAATAAAACATATGCTATAAAGTTAATGTTTGCATCTCCCCCAAATTTTTATATTGAAACATAATCCCTACTGTAATAGTTTCTGGAGTTGGGGCCTTTGGGAGGTGATGAGGTCATGAGAGTGGAGCCCTCCCGAGTGGGACTAGTGCCCTTATAAACGAGGCCCCAGAGAGCTCCCTCCTTCCCTCTGCCATGTAAGATTACAGAGAACCGGGAAGTGGGCCCTCACCAGACACTGGATCTGCTGGAGAATTGACCTTGGACTTTCCAGCCTCTAGAACTGTGAGAAGTAAATTTCTGTTTATAAGCTCCTTGGTCTATGGTGTTCTTTACAGCAGCCTAAAAGGATTGAGACAATGTAAAAATCCTCTTCTTAGCCTCCTTCGTCTCTCTGTTCTCCTTCCAGAGGTAGCCACTATTAATATTTTTAATATTCCAAACTCTTTTTCTATGAATTCATGTGCACACATATATCATATGCTTTGTAGAATTGGCACTTTCAAGTAAAGGAAGGTTGCTCTATGGTATCTTTTTTTTTTTTTTTAATAGAAGGAACTCAGGTTGTCAAGTCAGAGCATCCATATTTTGAAGTGAGTGCCGTTTTACTACTTACTTGCTACACAACCTTTAGTGGATTTCTTATACTTCCAATCTCACAATTGACTCAATTGTAAAATCAAAGTGAAAGTACCATGCAAACTTGTAAAACTTTATTAGGTGGGATTTTCAAGTTGTTGGGAAAAAAATAGATGAACTATCATATAACTGCTAGAATAGTGGTAGAAACTATGTGTTAGGCCTATCAATCCTTTTTTGTTCTCATTGGTCTGCTTCTGCTGATGACCATGGTGTTAAGAATGGATCACTGCCTCCTTGAGGAAGATGTTGGGTCTGTAGTATTAAAGATGATCAGGGCAGAGTGGAAAGGGAAGACTCCTGCCTCCTAACTCAGAGAGTGGGAATTGGGCAGATGTAAATAGAAGGTCATCTAGTCCAGTATTTATCCTTCACTTCCCCCTCTTCTTTTTTGAGAAATGAGTTGCTTAGATGAGATGTAACTGGAGCTGCTGGTGGAGTGTGGGGCTGCTAACACAGAGTCTCGTAGCTCAGCCCTTATTTTCTGAAGAATCTGAAGTGCCTCCCACAAACCCTACATTAATCCAAAATGACCCATCTCATCCAGACCCTCTCATTTGTCCAATTAGGAACATGTTTTTCATTGTTCATTTCCAAGTCAGACAGTCATCAAAATTTAGGGCATTCAGCCTGATTGGTAGTCATTACCTTTCAACTTGAATATACCACACCTTGAAAAATCACCAGCAATTTCTGGGTCTGCAGGTGTTCGTGGTCTCTATGACTGCAGTCTGGATTTCAGGACAGAAGGGAGTAGCCAGTGACCTCTCCAGAGGTTTATCAAAGACACCTCAATTTTGCTCTGGCATTTAATCTTTCAGAGAAGCTGTTTATTGCTTCATCTTCTTGAGTAACGTGGACACTGCCACTTAATTAACTCACCATTTGACTGCATGTTTAAAACTGTCAGGTGGGAAGTAAATTTGGTGCTGTCTTATGATTAATAAAATGCCAAAGTCTCGTTTTGTGAGAGCCACAAAGCTGGCACCTGAACAAAAGCTGCCAGGTTTGTTGATTGTTATTGGGCTTATAATTTTATAGGGACTGCAGGGGAAAAAATGCTATATTTGTATGTTCTTTTTACACGTTTATTTTTAAAGCAAGTTAATATGTGTGTGTTGGGCAGATAGTGTGGTTAGTTAAACTTAGAGAAGTATATCATATCTTAACAAATGAATTATTGTGTCTGGTGTCCTTTATTGAGTATAATTTGTTGAAGACAAGTGTATCAGAGTTGATAATTGCATATTTATTGAGTGGTTACTCATGCTGGGTACAGACTCGGGCTCATTTACACATGTCTTTGCAACAATCCTGAGAAATAGGTATTTTCCCTCCCATATTGCTGGTAAGGAAACAAAGCTCTGAAATGTTTCATTATTTACACAAGGTCACTTATTTTAATATGGACAAAGATGAGATTAAAATACAGGGGTTTTATGTCTAAATGCGGTATTTTTGTTTATTCCAATGGGAGAATTGCTTTGATTAAACCCAGTGAAATCATTATGCTTTTACAGAAAATATGCTTGGAAATCTTGGTCACCATTTATTTTTTTCCTGCTTCATGCCCTCCTCACAAAGATATTTGAGTTGGGGGGTCCCAACACCACTTCTTTGTTTGGTGATTTGCTAAAAAGATTCACAAGACTCAGTATATAGTCACACCCAGGGCTAAAATTTATAACAGTGAAAGGGTGAAAACAAAAGATAATGGTGCATGGGCAGAGCTGGGAGGAAACAAGGCAGGAGCTTCCAAGAGTCCCCTCCCAGTGGAGTCACAACAGAAGCACTTAATTCCCTCAGCAAGGAGTTGGGACAATGTGTGAAGTGTTGTCTACCCGGGAAGCTCATTAAAGACTCAGCGCCCAACGTTTTGGGGGGGGGGGGTAATCATAAAGGCACTATGACAAGTATGTACCAAAATTCCAGACTCCCAGGTGTTCTAGGAAAATGTTTACCAGTCAAGTTTCCAGATGCCAGCCAAGGGCCAAGTTTGCAAGCAAGCCTTTCGATGGAAAGCAGCTCCGGGGCTACCCTGTTAACACTTTTTTTACACAAGAGTCAAATAATCTCATTGAATGGTGCCAAGTCAAAACATTTTCTCATTTGCAATTCTTGAAATTGAGTCAGAAAAGGGGTAAGGTTCATCATGCCTGTTAGTGCTGAGAGGGACATGAGTCATGTCAGAATTATGCCCAAACATGATTCATTTGGTGATTTTATTCCTTCCTTCCTACACTCATCTACTTACCCTCAAAGTGTTTACTGAACACGTCTCATGCTATGAAATGGCAGGGCACGGTTGTTGAGATCATAGGCTCTGAGTCTAAATGGGTTCACCTTCTAGTTCTGCCACTCAAAAGTTTCATGACCTTAGGCAAGTTTCTTAACTTTTCCGTGGCCTGGTTTATACATCTATTTTATGAGGATTATAATAGTGTCTACCTTATGGGATTAGGGGAGATAAGAGGAGTTGCTTGCTGTCTGGTACTGGTATGTGCTAAATGCATAATAAAGGTTAGCTCCTCCTGCCACGTGCACAGACTGTGCTGTCTCTGGGTGGGCAGTGATGAGTAAGACAGATATGGTTCCTGCTTGTGATAGATCTTCTAGCCTAGTGAATGATAAAGGAAAATAAGTATGAAATTATCTTAGCAATAACTGCTTCCGTGAGTAAGATTTTGGGTGCTATGGGAGCACATAGGAGAAAACTGATTCCAACTTGGAGGAAGCTAAGTAGAGATCAGAGAGAAGGGAGAGGGAGATGTTGGACAGTGGAAGGAGATTTACCAGGCCAAAGGAACATTATGGGAAAAAGACATTGAAATGTGAGTGGGAGGGGAAGGAAGAGATTGCATATTTGAGTAAATGAAATAATAAATGGTATGGCTGGATGAGAGGTGAATTTGTAGAGATAAGAATGGACCACCATATGAAGTGCCTTGTAAGCGACCTATTAGGGAGTTTTTACGTGGCCCGAGCATACTAAGGAGTGCTTGGAGGATTCAACTTGGGGACAGCACCGTTTGGAAATACAAGTCAGCATGATCCTAGTGGAACTTTCTCCCATAGGTGTGGCTCCCTCTTTAAAGATTGCATTGTCAGTTCCCCTTATCAAAGGATAGTGATGACTCCTCTCTCTCTGCAATTCCTCTCTGGGTACAGATCAGGAACATTCTGGGACACGGTTGAGGCAATTTTAGGGGCTGCCAACAATAGATCAGACCTGTTTCAATTTGCCTCTCACTGTGAGAATTCTGGACATAAGAACAATAAAAGGACAGAATGGGGACATTTGGTTTTATTCATATTTAGCAAAACTGGTAAAGGAAACCACCTATAAGTACTAATAAGTCAGTGCTCACCTATCTGCAACCCCCACCCCCGCCCCCGGCCGGAGCCTAGTGAATGGTTAACACTAGGTTTTAGGGGATGCTTTAATTCTGTAGTTTCTTTATTTTAAAAATATGTTTTCTTGTCATATGCTTATCTCTTTCCACCTTATTTGCTTTTAAAATCATGTTCATACACAAACACCCACAGGAAATGATTTATATTGAAAGTGCCAGCCATAGTCATAGTGGATATATCATTATTTGTGGGTTAAAGAGGAGTGAAAATTAGTATTTACCTGCTGCATTTTACTTTGTTAATATCTCCACTTGTCTGTAAGATATATTTTTCCGTTTTGTTCTAAGTAAAAATGTCTTCATAAGCTAATTTTATACAACATATAACCAGTAGACCCAAATTTCCAATAGTTTTTTACATGAGGCCATTGTAGTACTTTGTAGGCAAAAGGGTCCCCACCTGGGGCCCACATTAGGAGCCCCTCCCCCCACGTCACACACACATACACACCCTTTATTGAAGAATACACAGGCACCTCTGTCTCTTTATGTCCAGCACTCAGTTGACAAAGAGAAGCCTTTAATCCCAAGCTTCAATCTCATGTTTAGTGCAAGCTAAACAGGGCAAAGCTTCTCCACATCTTTCACCCTGTTTCTTTGAATAAAAGGCGACTGGGTCTAAACGTAGTGAATGTTTGTGGGTCGAACTGCTGCTGATAATGCAGATGGTCCCTGCTTCAAAGAGGAAGAAGGATCTGAGCAGTGGAAGCACTTTTATAGATAAAAGACAAATCAATTAAGTGTCCGATCTTCCCCTGTTAGCATGAACGTGAAAGAGCTTGCATAATGAAATAACTTTCCTAGAAATATAAACGTCCATTTTCTTGCCTTTTCTCTTATTCTAATGCATATTTCAGAGGTTCTCATGAATTAGCACAGTGTTGGCAAACATTGCCTAGGGCAGCAGGGAACCGTGATCACAGGGATAGATCTTGCCGTCTGATATGGTAGCCAATAGCCGCAGGTGGCTACTAAAATTAATTCAAATTAAATAACATTAAAATTTGGTTCCTTAGTTGCACTAGCCCCATTTCAAGTGCTCAGCCAGCACATGTGGCTAGTGGCTAGGGAACTGGGTGTCAGAGAGATGGAACATTTGCATCATTGCTGTATGATCGTTGGCCCATACCTGTATTGTACAATATTAAGATTCTTTATCAGTGCTGTACTCTGGTAGCTATAAGGACATTGAATACTGGAATCATGAACAGTTATAATTAAATATTTAATTTTAATTTTTGTGTTTTAAGTATTTAGACGTGTCATTTCTGCCTTCATTTGTACTTTTTCCCTGAGCCCCGCCAATAGCAACTGAGATTGATGAGGCCCTTGTTCTTTCTTAAGGTGCTAGGAATTCTGTTTTGTGGGCCTTGCTCACTTCACCATTCTGAAATGCTTGGCTGTGTGTAAACCAGACCCATCGTCATGATGGGTGGAAGCATGTGACATCCACATGAAACTATACAATGCAACATTGTGTTGTACAGCCCACCCAATACATACTTTTAATGCTACGGATAAATTTTATGAAACGTATCTTAGTGATCCACATGCTAAGACATCATGGTATGGCTTAGTAAGGTGGATGTTATGGTAGGGCCACGGAGGCCAGCTGATCTAACTGCATGCTGTTGCCATCAGAGATAGCAAAATGTCTTTCTGCTTGACTTTGATTTTAGGGGCAGTGGATATTCCATGAAATTTAGAAATGAACAAAAGGCTACCCTTTTATTTAATGATTTCATTCTCTCACTTCCTCTCCAACACTACACACACACACACACACACACACTGAATTCCTTTTTCTGTAATGGAAGAAGATAGGTTCCTTTAGCAATGGGTGACTAACAATTTCACGGTCACTCTGTGTGTCTGTCACATGATGTCTGTTTGCTTTAAATGATGCTGTATGGATCTTACCCTAACAGAACATCTCAGCACGTGGCCTTTGTTAGAGGTGTTTGTTTAGAGGGAATATTAATGCCAATAAGTCTGAAATTTTTGCATCAAGTAATGAACCCTTTTCCTTCCATTAAGACCATTAGGATCCATAAAATAGGAACACTGTTTTGCTGCTGCTGTTGTTATTGTTAGTGCCCCAAACACCCTCCGTGTATTTAAGGAAATGGGTAGTATGTGATTTTTTTAAAGATTTTTAAAAATCTCCTGCAATTCTACTTTGGAACGTGGTTTTTCAAAGTGCATTTTGGTAAGAAGACGTCCAGCTCTTTCAAGGATAACTATGGAAATAACTGGAAGCTGGCAAAGGTGGTCAGTATTTTAGGGAAATTGCATTACATTGTTTACATTTACAACCCAGACTTTGGGTCTTGTTTATGGCACATTTCCACACAAGGCTCATTGATCCTCAGATTGCTGAATCGCAAAGCATCTGCTTCTATCAGAAGCGCAGCTATTTAACTCACTACTGATTACCTCATAAGTACATAATTTCTCAGTCATAGTCATCTTTAACTGCAGGAAAGCTCTTTGCATAACTTGCCTCTCCATGTGGCAATATTTTGGTGTCATTTGTCCATGCTTATCATCTCTATTAGAAGAACAGCTTCTTTAAGAGGGGAGAGGGACTTAGTGTGTTGTAATGTCAAGGACTACGCCGAGTGGAGTGGCCACTCAGGGCCAAGGAGCTTCACTCTAGATCCCAGGACAGTCCGAAGAAGAGCCATGGAGAGGAAGGAGCATGAGACTTTCCTTTATTTGGCCCAGGCAGGCCAAACGTACAAGATAGACAAACCCACACTTTCTCCTGGTGGCGGCCAGGGGGGCATACACGAGGGACAAACCACACCCCAGGGGCAAACTGCACCTCTGAGAGTCCCGGGCCAGTCTTGTAGGAACCCTGACAATAGTGGCTCTCAGCCAACGATGGGTCAGACGTTAGCGAGCTAACAGGGCATCTGCTATGACTCTGCTACGTCAGGTTCACATAGCTGCGGCCTTCTGCCCTGAGAAGGTGGCAGGAAGCCTCAGTGTCTTCACTTTCCCTACAGTCCTTCACATCAGCCCTGGAGCAACGTTCTCTTAATGTTTAAGATAGAGATAAACAGCATCAGAACTGTCAGAGAATTTGTTCTGGTGGTGGAATGGGGGTGGGATAGAAAATTACTGATAAATAAAGTGTTTCTTAAGCACTTAATGATAACCCTAATAAAAATTATAACAATATTGCATTAACTAGACAGGGCAACACTTTGGTGAAGCTATGATTCATCTCCTTCTTCTGAAGTGATTACAGGGTGACAATGATTTTGCGTTAATTGCCCATTGTGACACAAATTTTAGGTCTATGGCTTTGTTAATTATAAGCTTCTGTTTATGTCAGATTGTCTGGCTTTGTTGTACTTTTTTGCAGAAATTGTAAAGCACCTTAAAAGGTTTGCTTGCATTTTCTCAAATGTAGCACATAGGTCATTCGATGGCTCTATGGAAAGGCTGAATCCAGGTGGTGCTACACTGGTGGGCAGCCCTGGAGTAGCTGAGGCACTGTTTGGTGGAAGCTGGGAGATCTTAGGATAAGAAGAATTGGCCCCGAGTGATAAGGGACTGGAGATGTTCAAACCAATCTAGTTTTAGAGGAAATTAAATATTATGGAGAACATCAGCTTTGAAATCAGAGTAATCTAGGCTTCAATCTCAGCTCTGCCACCCAAGAGCATGCAGACTGTACATAGCACACAGAAGACATCAGTTGACAGTGGTGGTTGTTTTTATTGTTAATTATAGAATTAGCATTTAAAACCTGGCACTGTCTTCTCTTCCATAATATGCTGCATCATCTTGTGACTCAGTCTTTTAAACCTTTTTACTTCCTTACTTGAGGATAATAACACGTACCCAGTAGGGTCAAATTAAATGAGAATTTAAATTTGGAAACTAGTATGTCACAGACAATGACTGGAGGGCAGGTACTAGATTTAACTGTGTGGTTCTGCTCATTATCAATTCTTTTTTTTAAAAAATTATTATTGTTGAAAGTATTACAGATGTCCCCCCTTTCCCCCCCACTGACCCCCTTCCTCTGTTCCTACCCCCTCCCCCAGTCTTCCCCACACTATTGTCTGTGTCCATGGGTTATGCATATATGCATGTAAGTTCTTTGGTTAATCTCTTCCCTGTACAAGTCAGCATTTTGTTCCCTAAACTCCTTGATGTACACATGCATTTTTTTTTTCTGCCACGTGGTGGAAATATTGTGAAAAGGACATTCTTGACGACATAAGAATTCAAAGAATCCATTGAGTGATTCTGAAAAAGTCTTATTCTTTTTGGGAATTCCTTTGGGGTTTGGTAAATATAAACTAGAATGAGAAATACCAAAGACAAGAGCTAAAAACTTTAACCCTTCAAAATCCACAGATGACTAATATTACACAAAGGCAAAGTGTTTCATTGTTATCAATTATTTATTGATTCTTCAAAGTAATGATAATAAATATCCTTAAGGCTGCCATGTAACAGGAGCTCAGGATTAGGGCAATGGCAAATAAACACATAATAAGCATAACTGATATTCACTGATTCTATTACTAATAAAACCTATGTATTAGCAGAAAAATGCCTTTTAAAAGGGACTAAAAGTATCTTCTTGGGTTTGAAAAAGTGTATTTCTCCCCATGGAAATCTGCTGCGAACCATAAAGCTTATACTTAATAGTTATCATTTACTGAGGGCCCGATAGGTAACGATGCTTTTACTTTCTAATCCCTATGGCAGATTTCATTATCCCTGTGTTCCTGATGAGGAAATTAAGCTTGGGAAGGGTCAAATAATGGTGCAAGGAAAATTTTACAAAGCTACTAGGAATAAAAGTTGTGTTTAGAATGCCTTAGATGTCACTCTCACCAGGTCCCTTGTCATTCTGCTTATAATGATGCAGTAATAATATCTTTTTATTTAGCCAAGTTGTAAAAGCTCTGCTCAAGTATTCTGTAGCTCCCTTTAAAGGGCAGGAAAAGAATGAGTGTGGATTTTTTTGTATGAAATTACAGATTAGGATGAGTAGTTCCTGATTTGTGTTTTCAATAGCTTTTGTGTCAGGCACCGTGCCAGGCATTGAGAATAAAAAATAAAACACATTTCATTACCTTCCAGGACTCACAGTCTAGGTTGGGGTGACAAATAGCTGGACCAAATACCATTCTTCTCTCTCCTGGTTCCAATTGTAGATATAGCTAGGATGCAGGTGAGGTAAGCTTCTCAGCAATTAATTCTCAGCAAATTCCAGGAATCTCTAGCCATTGATTAAAATTAGTGCACAACAGAAAGAAAACTCATTTGCCACTCCTGTTTTAGGGAACACATGTAATCAGTCATTTGCAATACACTGTGACAGGAATGAATTGTGAGCTGTGTCTATAGTACTGTGGATTACTATGGATTCTTAAATGGGAGGAAGATCGCCTCTAATGCTGGAGCATGGGAGAGAACAGGCAGAGAAAGCTTCACACAGATTTTTAGTCTTAAGGGATGGGTATGAATATGAAAATGAATGAGACTAGCAATTTAGGCAGTGGCCAGAGAATGGAGGGATTTATAGGTCATTCTAAAGAGTTTTGAATCTACCTTGTAGGGTAAAGGATTTAAGGTTTTGAAGGGTTTTTAAAAGGAGTAAATTGATCAGGAAGGCATTTTAGGAGAGGCCAAGAGTTGATGGGGATGTGGCTGAGAGAAGACACTTGAAATACTACAGTCCATCTTGGAGAGAGAAATTGAGGACCTGCATTAGAGTGATAATGCCAGTAATACAGAGCAGAGGTCTGATTGGAAAACTAGTCTAGAGAGGACATAGATAAAAAGTTGGTAAACATTAGTGACTGGACTTAGTGAAGGATGGTGTGAGTGAGGAAGTGATATGTAGGACAACTTTCCAGTTTCTCCCTGGGATTAGATAGTTGATGGTAGGAAGAGTGAGTTGTGGGAGGGAGACTTAATGATTTCAATGAAAACAAACTACAAAAGCAATGCTTTATGCTGCTATAGAGGAATAGTTGGAAAATTTTTTGGTTTTGAGGCCAAGTAACAGTTTCTAAACATAACTTTAGAATATTCTCATGAGATATTAAGAAATTAATTTTGATAGTAATCATAAGTAAATTTTGCATGTCACTCATCTCCACTTTTTATATGCTTTCTTTATTGGGTAAAGTTAGAACCAGTAGGAGCTTGAAGTTCATTGATCAGATCTTGAGTATGGAGCCCCCTTAGAGGCAATGATTATTTTAGAATCAATTGTCTTCCTCCATATGGATGACAGTGATTTTTTTTTTTTTTTAAATTTCCACTCTGGATTAGATCTGCTTTAACTTTCTGGGGTGACCATGATTCCAACTCTTTAACTCCAATAAACTTTTCTCCCTCGGGCATTCATTCATACTGAATCCACCAAGCAGTTTACAGAAGTATTTATTCTTTGATTTTAGTTGAAAAAATATTAAACTTCCAACTAAAATCAACAGACTTTAATTAAAAGTGAAAATACTATGGAATTGATGATTCCTGACTTATCATGTTCTGACCACAAATGAATGTTTCAGTAGCTCCTAAAAGGCTCTGTTATATGAAATACCCTGTCTTGAGATTGTACAGGATATTTTCTCTGCTATCTTCCTGACTTGAAGATAAAAGTAACATTTAATAGTTTTAGCAATCTTTTTTCATGAAGCTCCGTGTTAAAATTTAGAATGGGTTGCTTCATTTGTTAATTCTGTTCATTTAGAATATATTATACAGTACTTACACAAGGCACTATTTAACTATTAGAGTAAGACATTAGTTCTTACTAGAATTATTTACTAGAATTATTATTTACTAGAATTATTATTATTATTTTTAGAATTATTTATTGAGTACATGTTTGTTTTTTTTTTAAATCTTTATTGATTTCAGAGAGAGGAAAGGAGAGGGAGAGAAAGAGATAGAAACATCAATGATGAGAGGGTCATTTATTGAGCCCACAACCCGGGCATGTGCCCTGACCAGGAATCGAACCCCGATCACCTGGATCCTAGGTCAACACTCAACCACTGGGCCACGCCCGGCCGGGCCATGTTTTTTTTAATGATATTCTCCGTCTTGTCTAGGTGGTCTGAATAAGTATATCTTACAGCCTAACCTCAAAGAACTTTGGATCCAAATGTTGAGGCAAGAGACATAGTGTTAAATATGGGATATATTTAACATTACGTGGAATATTATATTTGATACTCCTCCAACTTGCTGACTCTGTAGATGTAGATACGTTTTTAATCCTCTTAGTTTTATCATCTTCAAAATGGGAGAGCTGGGCTAACTAATGTTGGACTATGTGATCTGAGAAATTTCCCCATTCTTAATAACCACAGTTCCTTGGCCTTATTGATTGTCAAACAAATAAAAGAGACTAAGTGATTTTAGAAATAGAAGAGACCACTATGTTTGGACCTGTCAAACCGTTGATCAGATCTAGTTTTTACTAAAAGAGAAACAATAAGAGTTGACAGAAGTCTGTGCCAGAAGATGTCTTCTGAGTTTAGGGCTCTGATGCCCCTGCCTACTCTATTACTCTTACGTGAAACTCATGAGTGCAACACCCACTGGATGTAGTGCTTTTTTAGACCGAGTATGTTCAGGGCAATCTCAACTCTAATTCAACCCTCACCCAATGTCTTTGTTATAGGAAGGGGAAGTGTCTGGGCCATACTGCATGAAATTGTAAAAGTTCTGAAAGAGATAAAGGGGTGGAAAATTTGTGTTTTGTTTATACTGTACCGAACTAGAATTTCATGCAAATTCTGTTATAGCGACTACTGACAACACAATGAAAAGAGATTAAGTAGATGGGGGAGTAAACAAGTAAAAATGAATGAATGAATGAATGAATGAATGAATGAATGAATATGTGTTTATCTTGCAGCCTAGGCCATGCTGACATTTACCAGTGGGGTTTGTCTTTCTTTTACTATTATTTTCTAAATACTGAAATGGTTTTCATAGATGGATTCTATGATAAATGATTAAGAGCAACAAATTTGTAATCTAGAATTTGGGGCTGTTGAAAAACATCTCCTAAATTAGTCATTTTCATATTTATCAATGACCCATTTTTCTGGAGGATGCTCTTGCTATTGTTTTCTTCTCTGCCTTATTTTGACACTGGGTAAGAGTGAATTCAGGCTCTTACTGCGTGACTATTTATGGCAGAAGGTTCTAAGGACCTGTTCTGAATAGAACATGCTTTATTTCCATTAAGTGCATATTCCCCTTGTCTTCAGAGTTCTATATTTGTGGTTAAACTGCCCTTATAAATTCAGTGTGCATTTTCCATGAGTAAAAAATAAGCTGGTATATGTAGTAAGTCTGATCAAGATTTTAGGATGAATTTTATTCTTCATTTTTTACTAGCGTTACCTATCTCAGAAATAACAAAAATGTGTTGCTTTGTTCTCTCAAATTCTATCAGATTGTTGCACTTAGTAGACACGACAGTGTTCCTATGCCTTAAGTGGAACTGAAGTATATACATGGCTATGTAATTTTACACAGCCTATCTACGTTGTGATGTCAAAACACTTTTATTTCTGCATGGGAGGCTTTCTACCTTGGTCTCATTAATATTGCACCTATTTTGTTAACTGCAGAATCACTGATAAGGTGCCAAATTGAATTCAGAGAGAGATTCTTCAAAAATGTAATGGATTTGGGTTGAACTACTTGGGAAATACAAATTATTTTAAAGATTTTACTTAGACTTAAGATAAATTTTGTGCTATCCACACTAACACGCTCTTTAAAGCAATTAAAAGGGATTGCAAGATTGTAGACAAGCAAGTCAAGTTTTTTTGTTTCCTTCATTTATAACTTCAGACTTTCCTTGGTTATAAATCATATCAGTTACAAAAATTTTAAGTATAGAGAAAGCAAAAATAAATAATTATATATAATCCTACCAAAGAGAAAAGGCCAGTCTTAAATGTTTAAACTCAAATTGTTATATTTAAAACAAGGCCAATCAAACAACATTATTTTTAAATGCTATATTGTTATACAAAATATTTTATACATATGTAATTATATGTATAACATGATTTATTGAATCAGTTCCTTTTTGTAAGATATTGAGCTAGTTTCTAATTATTTATAATAATTAATAATTTTGAAATAATGGTTATATTTAATAAAAATAATAATTACTGAGCACTTATTAAAGTCCATACACTAGTCTTTATTCTTATAATTTAATTTTGCCCTCCCAATAGTCCTATGAAGAAGGTAATATAATTGTACCCATTTTTAAAAGGAAGTTACTGACACAGAGATTTTCTATAACTTGACTAAGGTAGCACAGCTAGTAAGTGTTAATTTAACCCTTACACTGTCTGACTTTAATGTCCATGTCTTCGATTACTGCACCCTACTATGTACAGGAATGATTTTATTTAAAAATAAATTGCTACAAATGCAAATGCTGGTTCAAAAACATGCATAAAGATTGTTATATCTTTTGACAAATTACCTTTCAGAAGGACAGTATCAATTTGTTGTCCCAACAAGCAGTCTTAGAAAATATTTTTAATGTAGGTTGTTTTTATTGTTTTTATTCTCATTAAAGTCAGCATAAGAACTAGTTGAAAGAGCCTGGTAACCTGAATAATGTTGCTAATAATAATAATAATAATAATAATATTGTCATTGTAATAATATGCAGCAGCTATAATTTATATATTGCCTTATGTGTGCAAGGTATTCTATAATGACCTCTACCTGTGTTAGTCTCCTTCTGGAAAGCAGGAATGTGTATCTTTGTTTCACAGCTAAAAATTGCAGAAGTGATATGACTGTTTAGGTTATATGGTTAGAAAGTAATGGAGTAGCAATTGTAATATCTGTCGGCTCCAGGTCATCTATCTATATATGGAATCTATCAAAAAAGACACTTCTTGACCTCATGTGGACTTTATGTATTGCTGTATTACTGTTGATTATAGCCGTTGTCACAGTGCCATGTACAATAGCCGCACAGCCTTCTCTCCCTAAAGTCTAAATGAGAACAGGGAACAGATGTTTTTATCAATCGTCATTTCTCCTCAGAGTTCTCCTTGTGGTGTCCCTGATGATGACCCCACTCACTCCTCCTCTGTAGATATACCCCTGGTTCTACCCTGTGTCTCAAAATATCTTTGATTAAAGATAAGATTACATATAACCTATTGTCCAATTGTAGCACTTTTGAGAGAGAAAAGGGGCTACTGTTTATAAATATGCTGTGCTAACAGGCATAACCTGGGTTTGTCCTGGGCAAATACAAACATCTTTTCACCTGTTTTCAATTCTCCTTGTCCAGTGCTCCCCTGTGTCTCCAAATACCTGTATATCTCACAGTGTCTCAAGACATCTTTCTCCAAAGTCTCCAACCCAAGGGCAAAATGTATTATGTCCATATTAACAAATGGCCACAGAAAAATGAAAAGCAGTTCTCGGAAAAC
Organism: Miniopterus schreibersii; assembly: GCF_964146895.1. NCBI lineage: Eukaryota > Metazoa > Chordata > Mammalia > Chiroptera > Miniopteridae > Miniopterus > Miniopterus schreibersii. The sequence continues at coordinate 60,141,641 of NC_138111.1, read as the reverse complement.
TCTAAAAAATAGCCCTTGTATGAAAAGACCCTTAACCCTAAAGACAAATAGTTTTATTCAAGATTCCTCTAAGTTACCTACTTGAGCCACTGAGCTAGTTTTGCAGAGGGTGAAGGAAAGGACAGTCATGACCTTAACTTATGCTGTGGCACCATTCCGAATGCATCTCCTTCCCCATTTGGCCCTGATACCAAAACTGATGACACCATACATATAACAAGAATGTCAAAAAGGTTTATTACTCACAGAATGAAGCTTTCTGAGGAGGGCAAGGCAGATTTTCCAGGTAGGTCCAAACATTGCTTGTGAGAGCCAGGAATAAAGACTGGCCTGGGCTTCTATGGTGGGTAGGTGGTGGGGAGGGGGTTGAGTATTGTTTGAACTTTCTGATGGTACCAAAGGGGAAAAGAAAGAAGTGGGTTTGAAAGCTGTCAATAGTCAAACATCAAAAATGGAGTGAGACTCTTTTACGGTTACCAAGCAACTGGGAGTTGGGTTCCTCTGCTGTGAGCTCAGAGCCACTAGGTCTGGCTTGCAGGCTGCCAGCCGCACACCTTCCCAGGATGAAGCATGCCCACAGACTACAGCACTGCGGACACCCTGGAGTCCGCATCGATGCCCTGTGTGGACTTCCCCATTTCTTCTTCTGATGTACAGTAAATGTCAGGATCTTAGAAATCTGGCTCTGCGGTCCTTGTTTCTGGGGGGAAAGAATCAAACATTTATGAATTAGTTTATTTTTGAATCTGTCCTCTAAAATTCTGAAATCTTTACATATTATCTTTCCTCCCTAAATTATTTATGAAAATCTTTTTATTACTTTGGTGTCAGAATCTAGCAATCTTTCCTATAGGGAAGATACTCTTGACTGCCCAGGATTTGGTCCCTTATCAACTGTAGTCATTGACTTATTCGAATTATTTTCTCTCTATGGTAGCTCAACAAACTCAATGGACTCAATCTGTTTTCTGCTTTAGAAGATTTAAAATGGCCTATCAGTGAATTAGTGTGATCTTGCTTAATCTTCTCATTTCTAAGGTAGGAATGTTAAATCAAGGCTAATCGTCATAATTCACACTCTTAAAGCTCTTAAAACTTCCAGTTCTTTGGGGCATTTGTTCATGTTCTTCAACTTTAGCAATAACCTTCCAATTTGTATGCTCAGGCTTAGCATGAAGTGATTGGGTCTTAGGAGTTTTAGGCAAGGGAGGTTAGCTATAGGTGTGCTTCAATGAACATTTATCTTGAGTATGAAATCTGGAAAAATACAACTTGAATACTAAGGATTCATAGAGCTTTTTAACAGAGAAAAATCTAGGCTCAATAAGAGGGCATCAAGCAGACAGGAGGAAGATGAATTTGTGTTAGGAGGAATAGCTTTATTATCGAATAAGTTGTCAGTTTTCTATGTATCTTTCAGTCCCAGGAAATAATGATTGTGAGACCTGTTATCCCTAATAAGTTTGTGAACTCTTTTGAATTTTATGGACTGCAAAGTATGTTGGATCCAGAAGAAACGTAGGATTTTGATTATGTTAGGTGCTTTTACATTTATCTTCCACTGTGATGCATTATCCAAAAATTTGTATCAAAATGTTCTAGATGTTATAGAAGTCAAATTTTTAGCTGCAATTACTGTTCTTGGATACTTTACAACCTAAGAGAGGTAATGTTGATGTAGAATAAAGAAAAAGGCATCTAGGCAGAGAGACAAAAAATTGGTAGTTATAGGCCTTCAAGAGGTGAAAAGTTCTGTCAAAATGTGTGTGTGTGTGGGGGGGAGAATAGTTAGTACTTTATGACAGCCATTGTGCTAAATGCAGATGTCATTTATTTCTAATAATCTAGAAAGTAGGTTCTATTTTCCCTTTTATGAGTGAAGAATTATGTTGAGAGGTTAAATACCTTGCCTAAATGCATGCAGACCATTTTTGCCAGAGTATGGATGTAAATGCAAGTTTTTCTGCCTCTAGAGTGAATCTTAGCCACTGTTTATTATCACTCTAAACGAAAGTGTTTCTCAGAGTAAGGTCCATGTTCTCCTAGAGGCAAGGTGGGGGCTGCTGCCAAGATTCTCTAACAGTCTGGATTTGGATTCTAAAAATCAAGTCCCCTTTTTGACTTTTTAGAACTTCAAAATAGTGATATTTTATAGACATCATTTTCATGTACTAAAAAGAATCATAACCTGCAATGTTGTTAATAATTTGGTATTTTTAAAATAAAACAAGTATGTTTCTATAGATTGATGGAGATTTGATTCTATTAAGAAGAATGGCTGCTCAGATGCCCATAATTTATATGTGGTGGGGACAGAATTTGAACCAAGGTGCTTGATTTCCAAGCTTCCCCGTCAATCATCTTGCTATATGTCCTGAATGCACTCGGATGGTCAACTGCATCCTTCAGTGTTCCCTACTGGACCGAACTGGGTGAGCCTCTGCTCCCTGGAACTAAGAGGTTCTTCTCCAGGATTCACATGCTCCCTTATCTGCCAGACTGCGGCATGACTGAGGCTTTTCTAAACCAGATTCCATAAGGAGGGGAGTCAAAGGAAGTTTTTTGAATAAACTCACCTATTTGGATACTTATTAAAGTCTCAGATTTCCAAAAGCAAATTGAAAAATATAATTTGTCTCCTTGACAGTTCCATCTTTCAGAAAATAGGGGAAACAATGTTAGAAATGAAGAGTTTGGAATTAATTTTGACCCTCAGAGGGAACAAGTTAGTAATGTGGAAGCAATAGTGACAAGAGTCTTAGGGCAAAATGACCAAGTCATCTTAATTAATTTTATGATAATGAAGGAAAAATTAATACTAATATAGTTACAAAATTTATTCATATCATTAGCAAATGAGATTTAAGCAAGAACATTGGAGAAAGGTGTGTGTGGTAATTCCAAAAATTGATTTTATTCAAAAGAGATAGGTAGCTATTTAAAAAATAATTTTGATCACAAGTCAAAACAAGGAACGTAATTACCTAAATAAATCAACATCGTATATTTTCTTTATAAAACCATGCTGAGGTGAGAGTTGATAAGAATGTTATACAGTTCTTTTATAGCTCTTAGGTTAACTGGATTCTTATCAGTTAACTTGGGAAACAAACTTCTTTCTTATAAATTAAACCCAGGATGCCTCTCTTCTTAACTGAAAAGAACAAATTGGAAAATAAACTTCACTAGTAAAACATATCCTTAAATCGGAGTTTGCATTTGGCTAAGTAACTTCTGAGCACGTAAGAGGATAAGTGACTACATGTATTTCATATATCTATGGAATTCCATAAATATTGGGCACTCCCTCTATGTCTGACACATGCTAAACTGAAAACATTTAAAGATGATTAAACCATGATTTCTATAGCTATTACTTTGGGATTGACCTTAGAATATAAAAATAGAGATATTTCAGAATAAAACTGTAAAATATTTTTTAAAAAGTAATTGGCTGGAATATAGAGGCAAACCCCAGCTTCATTCATTTACTTATTATATAATCATATATTAAATGCCTACTGTATATAGGGCACTGTTTTAGGCACTGTATATAGGCACTTGGGATAAGGTGTGAAATCTCATGGGATTTGCATAGTGCGAGAAAACAGCCAGTATACACATAAATCAAGATAGATTATCTTAAGAACTTTTAAAAACATAAAATGAATGATGTGATAGAGAAGGTCTTGGGCAGCTTCTCTGGATCTCATGCTAACAGAAAGTTTTTAGAGGAAGTGTCAGTGGAGACAAGTCAAGTAAAGACTAGGAAGCAGAATTTTAGGCTAAGCGGATGGTCAATTAAATGGCCTAATTTGAAAATGAGCTGCAAGTTCTGGGACTACTGCAGCTGAGGTATACTGATCAAAGGGGAAAGAGGGAGCAGGCGACGTCGGAGACATGTGCAGGAACATTTTTCTTAATAGAATTATTATCACCAAGGCCGGGAAAGGGAGTTTGAATTTAATTCTAAGTGCTTGTGCAAAACCATTGGAGTAATTGAATCTGGGAAAGGCCATGTTCTAATTTATGCTCTAAGGAGATCAATCTGGCTGCTATCTGGAGAATGGACTTGGGTGGTGCAGAGCAGAAGCAATTATTATAGGCATTAAGTCGGGGAGCAATAAAAAAATCTGTCTCAACAAGATAGACACAGGCTTCACTATTTTCATTCTAAGTAGTCAGGGAGAGCTCTGTAGAAGAGAGAGAAACCAGGATGTTTTGTTGTTGTTGTTGTTAACAAAGTTTTATGCACCACTGCTATATTGACAATATTGGGTAACAAATTATAGAAACATGAAAATAGAAGTGACATGAGATTGCCCTCAAGGAATTTACAAGACAGCAGGAGACAAATATCCTTACACCAAGTCACATTATTACAGGTAGAGAAATCTGAAGTTGAAAAAAATTGCCCCTCAGATGGGCAACCAAGGGAATGGTTTTGCTATTCCTTAGACGATGGAAGAGTTTGTAGGAGAGAGAGTAGTGAGACAGTACCTGCCCTCAGAGTGAAGCATAAACCCTTAGAGGGTCTGGATGTTGAGCATCCCAGGGGCGAGAGGAAATGGGAGAGGGGATCGGGAGCCACAGCCTCCTGCTGAGGGCCGTCGACATGGACATTGGGATCTGACCTTGGTAGACCAGCACCTGGGCAACAGGATCAGGCACTGCCATTTTAGGAAATGCTTTGTGCCCAAGGGGACGAATAGAGGCCTTATTCCTCTGCAGTGAGGGTCTATGGAGGGGGAGTTCACCAAGCTGACCAAAATCAGTCAGTCCGCTTAGCTACCAGGACCCAATTGCTTATGTCCTAGTGCCATAGGGTTTCTCATTCTTGAAAATTTTACTAAAGTTTATTAAAATATATTCAGCAATGTTATTGTCTGTAGTATGTACATCTTAGAGAGAAAAAAGGGTGAATTATTATTAGAGTCATAAATTTTAGGTATTTGAAGGTGACTGTTCAGATGGCATGGACATGCATAACCTTTTCATACGTTTTCAAAGCTCTCAGAGGTAATGGGAATCCTCACAATAACCCCCGAGGAAGGTAAACTAGCATCCCCATTCTGGAGCTGGGAATGAGCTCCAGAGTTTTTCTTCCTACTGGCAGAAGACTAGATTTTGTGCCCTTGCTTTATTTCTAAATATGTTACAGTTGCTTATAAACTTATTACACATTGTGGACAATATGCCACAGGGCTTCTTGAAATGTGGTAAATTACATTTATAATTTTCACTGTTATATGCCATTTTGGCAGTACACAAAGATTTTAAGAGTATTTGATAAATATAATGATATTTCTGTCTCTGCTATTTTGACTAAACTATAATTTAAAAATTTTTATGTTTGTCAGTGATTTGTGCTTTATTCTGTAGTTAAAATCAGCTCTGTTATTTTTAGTTTATCACTTTTATAAAAGGAAGGATTGAATTAAGCCCTATGGAGACAGCTCACATAAGATTGTTTTAAGTCTTAAAGCCTCTATGGAGCATTATCCTCAGCACCTAAACCTTCATGTACTTTTTAAGGCAGAAACTCCTGTCACACAGTCTACACTTCTGAAATAATAAATTGCTTTCACTTAGGTCCGCAGAATAAGAGATATTTCTAACCATTGCTAGCCCTCCACACCCAACTGTCTTCTATTATCTAATCCTAGTAATCTAAACTTCAGTTTGCCTAGTATCTGCAAGGCTTCCCGTGCCTGTGTTTGCATCACAAATTCAAAGCCAAAAGGTATGAGGTCCTTCTTCTTTACAGCTGCATAGTATAGCATGGTGTAGATGTCCCACAGCTTTTTATCCTCTCAGCTACTGATGGGCACTTGGGCTGTTTCCAGATCTTAGCTGTTGTAAATTGCACTGCTATGAACATAGGGGTGCATATATTCTTTCTGATTAGTGTTTCAGGATTCTTAGGGTATATTCCTAGAAGTGGGATTACTGGGTCAAAAGACAGCTCTGTTTTTAATTTTTTGAGGAACCTCTATACTGTTTTCCATAGTGGCTGCACCAGTCTGCATTCCCACCAGCAGCATACCGGGGTTCCCTTTTCTCCCTTTGGGACAGTATGGCTGGAACTGGAGAATATTATGCTAAGCAAAATAAGCCAGGCAGAGAAAGACAAATATCACATGATCTGACTTATATGTAGAATCTAAAGAACATAATAAACTGATGAACAAAATAGGTTCAGTGACATGGAAGCATGGATCAGACTGATGAATCTCAGAGGGAAGGAGGGGGTGGGTGGTGGGGAGAGATTAACCAAAGAATTTATATGCATATGTGCACAACCCGTGGACACAGACAATAGTGTGGTGAAAGGGTTCAACGCGGAAAAAAGGAGACATCTGTAATATTTTGAACAATAAAAAAAGTTCAAGGACATGCTCCTTCAGAAGAGTCGTACTATCAGTATCTTCAGCCTGCTTTTTCTTTATCATACCGACCATGGTTCCAGATGACGGCTGTAAAAGCCTCCGCCGTGTCCCCTGTGTATGCATTTGAAACACAACGTATATCATCACCATTCAGTGTGTTTGGGAGAGTGAGGAAGGCATTTCAAGCTAATAAAGCTTCCATGGCATTCCAGAAAACGGGTCAGCATGCACAATGGCACAGATTAATGAAAGGGCCAGGAGTGTTGCAGGAAAGACTGTGTTACAACCAGAATGTTCATTCCTGTGGGTTCTTCCAGACAGGGTGCATGACATTTCCCTCTTTGGTGCTCCAAAATCTTAAACAACAATTGTTAAATTATAGGTGCCTAAAAAATCAGCTCAACTTATGAAAGGAATTAACGTATTTTACATATTAAAAGAGAATAAACATGCAATTTTTATATGATATTGTTTGTTGAAACTCAGAGTTACTACTATCAGAACTATGACCTATGTAGAAGAGACACATATTACTTATCTCAAAGGATTCATTCAACAGATATTTATGATACATTGTCTGTGTATTAGGGTCTGTGACAAACATGGTCCTTGTTCTCATTGAGTTTTCATCTAAATGGGGCAGATAGACAAATAATAAATGACAGTATATGTAAAGAAAATAAAGAAGTTTTAGAGAGAGTGGCCAAAGACAGATGCTCTAAATTGGTGGCCTTAACATTTGAGCCTAAAGGACATTAGGAAGCTAATTCTGCGAAGAGGTGGAGGAAGAACATTCCAGGCTGGGGGTTCGCCGTTGCGGTTAGATTTCAGTGGATAGAAACTATAAAAGAGCTTATGGATATTTTCCTTCTCAGTCCTCATTTGACTTGCAGCTTCTAATATTTAAAAATTCACAGTGCAGGAAAAAAAATCCACTAAATCCTTCTGAAATTGTTCCTTAATAGCAAACAAACAATGCACAGCTGTTCTCTTGGCTTAGCGGACTGTGAATGAAAGAGGATACCTCCAAGTTCGAGGCCCACCCCTGCGTGGGGAACAGGCAGGCTTCGGCCCAGGCGGGCTGCGCTTGCCTCCGTTGCTTTTGCCACAGGGCAGAAGTCTGCTCATTGGGTTGCGTACCAGACTGACAGTAGGCACAGTTCTGCCTCCCAAACAGTAGTGAGAAGCTTGCCCCAAACTGATTTCCCATGCGACCAGATTCCGTTTACATTTCCCAGTGCGCTCCTAATTGAAGTTTTTCTTTTTCCTTCACAGTGTGGCTCCTCCTGAGACGTTTGAATCCCCCCCGCTCTTCTTTCTGGCCCCACTGCTACGCAGCCTCTCTTCTGCCTCCACCCCCTTGGTTTTCACAGCCCTTGTATCTGCAGAGAGCAGCTCTCCTGGGGCTTTACGAGCCCACTGTGCCTCATGGGAGGAATGTGCTTCCACACCCCGCAGAAACCCTGGGGGGTGGATGTGCCCCCCCCTGCATCTGTGTGGGAGGAGAGAGCCAGACTGCTGCTCTGTTGGCCTTCATAACAAAGTTGCTTAACACAACCGCAACCATAGAGAACCCAAATCTCAAGAGGCTCAACTAGACTTTATAAATGTGGAAATGCAAAAGCAAGAAATTAAGTGCTGGGGGGGCCTCCTTAAAAACGACAGTCTCAGTCACACTTATAGCAGGAATAATGAAAATACACTAAAATCCCTTAAGTTTTGTCTCCCTTGTTTATTGCTGTTTTCTTCATAAACTAGTTTCTTGCTTGCTTAATTTTGTTAGTTTAGAAAGACACTACACAGGCAGTTATTTTTTTCCTTTATCAACTATGAGGAAAAGGCAGTTCAGACAGTAGGATAGGAGGGTTCTGCCAGGCCCACTGAAGTGTGGGCTCCTTGAGATAACAAGGCATTTCCCTTCCTGCCCAAATGCTCCTCAGTGCCTTTCCACCTAATCACTTGCCGTGTTAAGCACTGGGGAGGGCAAAACTCCAGTGCCAGTTTTCAATGGCATCGCTCCATACCCAATTTTTATGCCCATCTTCTGTGATGATCACAGCGGGAGTTGCAAGTATACAGACAGCTGCTGGGACTGGGTGATTGGAATAATAGTCTGGTGGGTTAAAGGGGTGTTTCTGGTAGGTTAAGTACACACATCGGTGCCCAGATAGTAGGATTGGACTACCTTAGGGTTTAGGGCACCCGAGTTACTAACTGAAACTCTGACATCTTCTCTACTACAGGAACAGCTAAGACTGTGCTGCAGTATGTTCAGTCTTGGATAATCCACAGAATGCATTTTCAGGGGTTTCAGTCCTGTGCAATGAGTCGGTTTTTGTAAACTGCTTTCTTTCTTATGTATAGATAACCCTTCCTTGTTTGTGTGTGTGTTATAATTTTTGTTTGAAAAGTGGATATTTTTGATGATCTATTGCAGCAACTATGGATTCTGATCACTCATCCATGGATGGTGGAGGTGGCTGCTGCTGCTGTAATTTTGTTTATTTATTTAATGCCTTGACTGGATATATTCTACAGAGGAAGTCTCTGGTGGCATGTGTGGCCACTGATGTCTCTGCTCCCTCTTCTTCTGCTGGCCTGTCTTCTCAGGTGTCGCTTCCTACAGGGAGAGCGTACTTTAAAGGTCGGCCAGTGATCAGCTAGAGGTTGTGCTTAGACATTTTGAGCCGATGGGCTTCCAACTGTTGCTGAGGGGACGTAGGTTTGGGTTGGGGCAGTAGTCAAAGTTCTGAAAGTTGGCAAGTCTTCCCCAGTGTTCAGTTTCTGCTCATGTATGGCCTCAGATTCACCTAGGGATAAATAAAAAACTTGGGCCTTTTCCAGCCGCTCATACACTTCCATGCAACTTTCCCAGCCCCTTTCCCCAGAATATCTGGGAACTTTTCAAAGACCATTATGGCCCTCTCATTTCCTAGATCTCCCTGTTAATTTTGGGGTGGCTTTGTTACTTGCCCCAACCAGGGTAAAAGGCTCAGGCAGTGGTAATATTATGTGATTTTGATAATATATGAGATCTTTAGAAAAATATAATTTTGCCATTATATTGTCCAATTCAATCTACACCAAAATTTGAACAAGTTATATGACCATCAACTCACATTAGAAATCAGTAGAAGTTTAATAGTCTATAATTCTATATTTTAACTAAATTGTTAACTCTAAATTTACGGTTCTTAAAATTCTTCTTGTCATAGACAGTTTGAAAATTGATAAAAACTATCAAACGGTTCCTCAGGAAAATGTAAAGTTTACAACATTTTTGTGTATAACTTCTTGAACTTCATGAAGTTCTAAAGTCTATAAGTGGTCTCCTACGGTTTAAAAAACCCTGTTTTAGATGGTAAAAGTCATGTGCACAACTTTCTATCCTTTAAAAGACCTGGAATTAAACAGAGTAGATGCTTAATAAGTATTTAAATATTATATTTATTATATTACCCTTCAGTGTAGGCATCTGAATAGTTCCAGTAGAAAATTCACTCAACTGGGATGGGTTAAAATGATCTTAATTCTAGTTAATTTCCTGATATTTATTTGCTGTGTCACCTTGAGATCTCTTAACCCTGTTTTGTCTATTGAGCCCCATTTCTGTCTACCACCCATAATCATTATGATCAGATGAGATGATTATCAGAAGAGATTTTGAAAGCTATACATTTATATACATATGAGGCATTGTAACTATCATTTCCTGCTTAATTTGATTTCCTATAAATTGTGAAAGACATACTAAAGGCTTACTTTGGTTTAAACCTAAAAGAATCATATTTATCCTTGGTGACACAAGTTAAGAAAACTGTGGGATTCTTTAATATCTCTTTGCCTCTGGATTCTTCCACCCAAGTCCTCAATTTTAAGTATGATTTGGAAACTTTTCTACAACCAGCTGGCTAGCAGGTGTTTGAGTGCCTGTGAGATGTTTCAAGGAAACAGCAGAGGAAGAAAAACATGTAATGGGAAAAGCTGGACACGAGACAAGAGGAGGAGGAACGGAAACAGCATGTGGAGGAGTTCAGGGATGAATAAATATTTTCAGAATGCATGAGGAGGGTGGGAGCCCACCCAGATCAAATCTCTCTTAGAGATCTATATTATACTTTCTCTTTGTAGAGGACAAATTAATCTAAGAGGCAGTGTGATAAGCAAGAGGAATACAGATTTTTGAGCCAGAAAGATAGTAGTTTGAATACAGGTTCAGCAACTTACTAGCTACCTGAACGAGGGTAGATTATTTGACCCTCTGTACTGCAGTTTCTTCATATATAAACCTCTCATCTTGCTGGATTTCTGTGAGGAAGAATAATGCACTGACATGATTCTGCACTCATGGTTGGTGCTCCATAAATGTAAGCTAGCATTTCATACAAAGGTCAGATAAGAATGGGATCAGAAGACAGAGATGTTTAATTATGGGATAGGAGCAAGCAAGATCTTGGGTGGATATATGCTGTATATGCAATTTCGAGTGCATTCATTTCTAAGAAATAAGAATAATTTCTGGTAAAAATGTATATATCCGGTGATCAGAAGTTGATATAATAAATCAGAATAATTATTATATGTTTTCATCCACTTTGGAAGCATATAGTGATTAAATCATTGTGATTACAAACTTATAAAAATCCTGTTGAAGGTTCCTCTCCAGAAAACCTGATAGAGACATTTAAATTCTAAGATGATCAAATATTGAGCTATATCCATTTTGTGTCCTTTACCAAAATAAATAAGTTAACAAATATTTTTAACATTGAGAAAGATATCCCAAGTAATATCTAATGAAACCTCAGTGAGAGGGAAAGAGGAGGCTGTTTCTGAAGGTGCACAAAGTAAATTAAATCTGCAAGTTACAAACACAAGAGAAAAATGGCATGTTTATAAAAGTTCTTACTTGTAATAAACCAAATGTTTAGCTGTGAGATTAAGTTTGAATTTCAAATTGTTTACCTTCAAACAATTTTTGCGTTGTGTTTTGGAATGCTCCAATTTTTAACTAGCCACTTCGTTAATAAATGCAATTTAATCTTCCCTTCAATGAGAAAGGAGGCATTAGACATCTGTGGCATGCAGAGCAATGACCATGTCTCCAAATTTTAATGGGAGCAGTGCTATTTTCTTCTAGAATCATTAATTCCTTATCTTGTGGATGCATGCCTGCTACATGGCCCTTTGTTTACTTCAAATTCATCAGTTTGAGATGCTGCTGCATTGCATTCTTATAGATGAAAAAAAATGGACTTTTTACTGAGAGGAAAACCACATATTTTTAGCTTCAGACCATGCAACATCATTAGGTAGATTTTACATTTAGTGCTTCAATTTTTGTAAGGTAGATGATCAATGCGAAGTTTACTCAGGAATCATTGAGATGATTACGAATCCATACAAAGCAGGGAGCTTGTTTGTTTTTTAAACACCAAACTTTTACATTAAAGCTGGGCTGCTGTGGGTGGCATATTTTTCACAGCATCCTCAGTTTGTTTCCCAAATGGATTGGGCCAGAGGGCCCTACTTTACCAGACTGCCTTACCACTTTAGAGATTTGCTAGTTGGTAAAATTAATAACATGAGCATCAGGTTGTGTTCACCTATCCTTGAGATATTATCTAGGAGAGTGAGTGGTGAATGCTTACACTATTTTCTTATATCATGTACATTTAGAGCTGGAACAAAGATCTCGTCTTCCCTCTCTGCTCTTCAGTTGTCACCTAACTCCTGTTCTCTCATTTACAAAGGCGGGAAGGGAGGCTCAGAGATTTGCCCAGGGTCACACAACCACATCCTGTCAGAGCCAGGCCTAGGACCAGATTTCTTAACTGGCTCCCAGTTAAGGGCCATGTCATCAAGAATTCCGAAATAACTGGTTTAGTGTGGCCCTGTGGAAGGTTCAATAATAGTATGCTTTATGTAAAATTACACAGGAATACTTATTAAGGTAAATAATAGGGTGGTGAGGAGCTCATTCTTTTGATAGATAAGGATTTGGAATAAATTAATCAGAATTTCCAATGACCACTATTGCATAGAAAGCAGCAGTTCCTGAAAGTGTCCATGTGTTGAAAATAGATACTTAAGCAAACTGTTACCTCTAGACAACTTTAGTACTGGATTTGGATTAAGTCTGGATTTAGCTAATGGGCACTTGGCATGCTATGCAGCGATGCTGCCAGGCTGGAGTCAAAGGCTTTTTTCTTGATCTCTGGTCCCAGTGATGTATCATAATCATTTTTTTAAATAGTCCTGAAGTCTACCACCAGACTCAAAGCTTCCTGTGTAGACGTTTTGCTTATTTGGAGAGGTAACATGAGCCCCTTCCATCTAGGACCCTGCCCATACATCTTTTGGAGAGTCAACACAAAAGAGCATTAAAAAAATAAAGCATATTCCAGGGCACTTGGTGAATCGCATACTTTACAGGCATAATACATCATTTGAGCAGCATCTCAAGTGATGCTGCTTCCCCGTTTTTCTTCATGACATGGCAGAGCTGTAAGATTTCTCCACCTTCTCAGCCACCCGTGATCTCCTCCCTCAATACTTTGCAGGAAGCAATCAAACAGCCTGAAGGATGGCCACAATTTTGGTTCTCTTGCTGTCAAAGTTAAGACGACATGTCCATACTGATACTGAAAGATTTGAAAAAGGATGGTTGAAGAGTGGGCTGTGCTAGTCAAAACCAAACTATTTCTCAAGTAATGTTTTTTATGTTTATGCCAAATTTCCATTTTATTTTTATTGTATTTGCTTTCTATGCATAGATTTTTATATTCAATATTCATACTATTCAACATCAAATAGTTTATTATTTGTATTTTAACTGAGATTGAAGGGTCAAGCCTGCCCGTAGGCAGTACTAATAATTCATCGCAGGGTGTGCAGTTCTCACTCTCCACAGAGATGGGCTAAAATTATTAACTTTAGGTTTCAGACTTGCTAAGTATGCAGCTGATATTATGTCTGTACAATGAGGTAAATAATATTTCTTACTTATATGGGTGATGTAAAAATGAAGTGAGATGATGTCTATAAAATGCTTGTTACAATGCATGGCACATAGTTAGCATTCTGTGAATCTTAACAATGAAAATAATAATAATAATATTAATAACAATAACAATAATAATAATAATGTCTTTGCAGTTGGAAGAGAATTGAGGTAATTAATTAAGTTTAATTGTCACTAAGCAAATCTGTGTGTGACTAGGAAATAAAATTCACTTTGTAGAGAATATTTTTAATACTGCTAAGCTATTTTTTTTATAATTTTAAATGTTATTTCAAATTTCTATGTGATAAAACCATACCTCTATTGACAAAGGATTTAAGGATGACTATTATAAAAACAAAATGATGTTGTTGTTTGTTTGTTTTTTAATTTTATTATTGTTTAAAATACTACAGATGTCCCTTTTTCTCCCCAATGACCTGTTCCATCCAATTCCTTCCCCCTCCCCAGTCCCTCTCCCCACCATTGTCCATGTCCCTGGGTTGTGCATATATGCATATAAATTCTTTGGTTACTCTCTCCCCCTCCACCCACCCGCCCTCCTCCATCCCTCTGACATTCATCAGTCTCATCTATGCTTCCATGTCACTGAATCTATTCTGTTCATCAGTTTATTAAGTTCTTTAGATTCCATGTATAAGCGAGTCGGTGGGAATGCAGACTGGTGCAACCACTATACAAAATGATGTTTTATATACAGTAGAAAATCAGGACCAAGAAATAGAAAAGGGTGATACACCCAGCGTAAGGTACCTTGTTGTTGCTCTGTTGAGCTTCAGGGTTTCGAACTTGCTGCAGCCAAGGACAAAATGGTCATTTAATTCAGGCCTTATCCATGAAAGGCCTCAAATTTAGACTTTTAACATTATCTGCTAATAAGGCACATATACATTGAAATACCCGGCAGGCTAACATCTCCATTACAGGACTTTAGTTCTATGTCTTTTTGCTGAATCACACCGCCTTAAATGTTCTAATTAGTTAATTTTTATAAACCCTGCAATTATCTTGGAAATACATATTTAAGTTTTATTGTATTTGTGTGTATGTGCCCAAAACAAATAATTAATTTAGAAAACATAAGCATTTTAGATATGCCATCATTTTTGTAACTGTTCCTCTCTCCCTCCTTTCTTTTTCTTTTCTTTCTTTCTTTCTCAAAAATATATATGGGACCTCCAAAAGTGGAAATTGTCTGGACTCCTCCTGACCTTTGGGATGGCCTAGCAAGGGATCTAAGTGGTACTGTGCTTAACGGGAGAGGAAGAGGGAAACCAGAGAAACTGAGGGGTGGCCATGGAGGCCCACTCACAGTTGCCGCGGAAATGAAAGTAGTTAATTCTCCTTGGGATGAAGATGGAGTGAGAAAGGCTCCTGTAGGACACAGCAATAGCACTGCATCCGTGCCTAAAATTATTGAGGACCCTCTCCCTGGAGTTTAGAGGCATTATCCAAACATTTAACTTTCCGTCTCAATGTGTCTAGTTGAGATATACTGCTAAGGCAGAAATACACAAGAGGAAAGTGTAAAAATATTGAAATGATGGATTTGCAGTTGAGATGTACGAATAACCTGAGTTATTTCTATTTTCTACAGAGACAAACAAGCCATTACCTGCCCTGAGTATGATCAGACTGGCTGCATAAGTAGCAGAAACATTTATGTTAATTTGAGAATATGTAAATTCTCTTTATGAAAACATTGCACTAAATGTGAAATGTGTGCTCCACCACTACAGTCCTTTAATAAAATAAAAGCAAAGGAAATCCCATCTTTTATAGGATGGACATAAAAATACAAATGAAATATTAAACAGAGTAGGGGACATAGAAATTTGTTAGATGTTGAAAATGAAAATATTTATTCAAATATATTTGTCCTTTAGCATTGATAAATTTTGTATATGCATCAAAGAACAGAAAATATTTTCATTATTTTGCTTTGGGTTAATATAGTCATATGTAGGGCTTGAACAAATAAATTTATTCCTAGAAATTACATTCAAATTTGAAGTCAGTTACAAAAAAAGAGATATTACTTAAAACTTTGATTGTTTTTTTATTGCATTGTTGTCCTAATCTCATGTTAAATTCATTTTAATAACCTAGGGCTCTTCTACTTTTATATATATAAACTTGACAGATGAACCCATCAATGTACATTATATATCTGACTATAATGTACATAATGTATCTTTACATACATTATATAAAGTATGTACCAGGAGGTATATATTTGTTTAAACAAAAGTGACACATCCTAGTCAAATATCTTACAAGATATGGAGGCAGAAACATATCCTTTTATAGCAAATGCCTAAAATATATTTCTTGGATCAATGCATGAATGAAGGGAAGGGTTAGAAAAAAGCAGAAGAGGCACAGCAGCACTGGGCATATGTACTGATAAGGTACTATGTGTAAAAGCACTATTTGGGGAAGAAAAAGGTAGAGAAAACCTCCAGGTCATAAGGAACCTGTGGATTCTGCTTCACTACTACTATAAAATATCAAAAGACAAAACATAATAATGCTTAACATTAACTTTCTAAATGCTGGGATTTTTTTTTTCTAAAATCAGTGCATTGCATAAAGTTTAGATTTGTCTATAGAACAGTTTCATCTCTCAAGAAGTAAAGAAAGCAATAAAGTGTTAGATGACTCGTGGACTGGATCTGAATCCTGACTCCACTATTTAGAACAGTGTGAATTCTGATCCTAGATCCCTCATCTTTAAAAGGAAAATAGTAGTATCCATTCTAGATAGATTTTGTATTGATTAAACAAAAAAATTATTTTTCCCCCAACATATAGCTTGACATGTAATATTGAAATATATGTCAACCATTATTCTTCCTAAATCAGAATAAGAAAAGCATTGAGGGATATAATAGAAACCTTAAGAAAGTAAAAATGACAATGCTGTTTGAGATTCTGTTATGGATGTCTTTACACATGTACCACAGATTTTAGGAGAGTCAATAAAAATACTTTAAAGCCAGTATAGTTCATGGCAAGTGTCACTAAAATATTGCCCCCTTTGTCCATCATTTTTGCTCTTTTATCTCGACAAGTAGATCCATTCAGTGAACACCTGTTAGCTTAGCTTACAGCTAATTCTCTCTGTGTGTCTGAATCACTGGATTCCTTTCTTGCAATGCAGTTTTCTGCTTCATTTTCTAAGTGGCTTATACTTTGACTCTTGTGAATCCTAATGGCTTAGTTTTCCATACTTGATTTTAAGATTTTAGTTATTGAACATATATCTACTTGGTCTCTACCAATTTTCAGATGTTAAGATAGTCATACTTCTCTTTTTTACCCCTGATATGAATTTCTAGTACTTGACCAACTGACTTGATTCCTCCATTGCACATAAGCTTTCTTTACTCTTGTCCCCAGAATAATGAAGCCTTGAGCCCTTTGCTAAACATCCTCATGACCATTTGGATTTGCTTGGACTTTACATCTCAGGCTTTGTAATATTAACATTGTTGCTTGAATCCAGTTATGATTAAAAGCTGACACCTAAGACAGAATCAACAGCCTGAGTGGCAAGGAACCAGTATATCAGATTTGCAGAGATAGATCTATGGTGAATTTAAGAGGTTGGACATCTCTACCTCCTTCAGCTACTTTGCCTGAGACAGGACATTTTTTCTGGTGACTTCTCCAATTATAAAAATAGTATTTCCTTCCTATTCCTTCCAGTACTTTGTTTACTACCAAGAAAGTGCTTCCTTTCACTTTGTTTTCACCTAAGAATCTGGAGAGAACAATTTTCTTTTAGAATTAAACTAAAATATTAATATGTCATGGATCACAGGAGAAATATATATTACCTGGTAACATTTAGGCCTCTTTAATAATGAAAAAAAATGTAAGCCCCAAGTCAAAGTAATATGACAATAAAGAGGAATTATTGACTCTTCAGATATTCCAGAAGTTGGATTGTATATTACTTATCTACTGTTCCTTAACAAACTATGCCAAAATCTAGCAGGTTAAGATAATAAACATTTATTTTTTCACAGTTTCTGTGGTCAGGGATTAGGAGATGACATTGCTGACATCACTAGCTCAGAGTTTCTCATGAGGCTGCATTCAGGATGTTGCAGTTATCTCAACACTTGCCTGGGGTTGGAGAATCTCCTTGCATGATTGCTTACTCACATTATGGTTGGTAGAAGATACCAGTTCCTTCCTGGCTCTTAGCAGGAGGTCCCAGTTCCATGGCATGGGGACCTTTCTATAGGCTGACCGAGTCTCCTCTCAGCATGAGAATACGTGAGCCACTGAGGGAAAGACAAAGAATGAGGAGGAAGCTGCAATACCGTCTATGGCTTAGTTTTGGAATTAATACACTATTACTTTTGCCACACTATAATTGTCAGTGGTCAGTCACTAGGTTCAATCAAGAGGGAGGGGAATTAAGCTCTACCTATTGAAGGAAGGTATATTAAAATGTTCATGGACATATTTTAAACCCTCGACAGTCTGTCTTCAGGGTTAATGTGAGTCAGTGTATCAGTGATGTTACCTTAGACCAATTTCTGGGTCTGGGTTCTGCCTTTTTCAGGATGAGCACCATCCTAAGGCTGTTCCCTATGTAGTATTAAAGTGACTACCACAGTTCTAGCCTTAATATCTGCCTGTACATTACACTTTCCAGAAAGGGAGAACATGCAGATCGATTTCTGAGTCGAGGAAGACATCATCTTTTGCAAATGTTAGTATATACCACACTTCACTTCTGATTTCCTTCCACTTGTTCACATGTTCTTTTACACATCAGCAATATGGGAACCAGGCATTGTGATCACTGCCTTTGGGCTGGGTTACCTTCACCAATCAATATGGGAGGGGATGGGATTATCCTGGCTGTATTAGAAGTTCTAGGATCTGACCTGGAACTGGAGTGGGGTGAATCCCTGTCTTCCCCTTCCATATTTCCACCCAAACTGCATGGCTGATCTACTCTGGGGAAAGAATTGAAGAGATATTGGTTAGGCAAAAAACTATAAATCTCTGTGCGATGCCATAAGAGGATCAGATTCTGGGTTGGTAAGAATAGACTGAATCCTTATAAAATGTATAAATATAACTAAAAGATATAGAAAATTAAAAAATAAAATAGGAAATTTTCTGAGGAAAGCATAAGTATATACGTTTAAAAAAATGTAGTTAATGGCAATTAGTCGATTATCAAGGCCATGTTAGCAAGACCACCCTAGTGAGGATATGAATATAGAGAGCCCTATCCAAAGGATTTTTAATATTCCATGGGAGAAACTTCTCTGTCAGGAATTTGTCTGAAGTTAATAAAATTCATTTAACTCCTGTTCTGGGGCCATACTTACCAAGTGTTTATTTGGCTCAAAGTATGGAGATTAAGAATTTACTAGTCTGTACTGCATTTATAGTTTTCACCATACAATAACAAATTGGAATTCTGATTTACATGTCAGGTTTACAAACTGAACCAATGAACATAAGTCTGCAGAATTTTACATTTTCTTGCTGTACTGTCAAAATCTGGGCTTAAAAGTCAAACTCTGGCCTGAGATTAATCTGGCTACAGAATATCATGCCTATTGATAACATTTCTGATGGTGAAACATTCATCTTTAAAAAGCCTTTATACATACTAGTAAGGATCTAGGACCTCTAGCTTATATTTATTTCCCAAACACTATATCTAGTTGATAGTAAAGAAAAATAAGTGTAAGTACTTCCCATGGTTTTAATTTTCAACTACTTAGCATTTGTTGAAGAAAACTATCTTTGCTGTATGTCAAGAAGTCCATTAACTTATTTATCGTCTCCTTTTCAAAGTAACTTTATCCATGATTTCTCATGACTTGTGGGGACTCTATTTTTACTCTTTCCATTGATTCTTGACATTCAATAATTTAAGCAAGCAGTTTGACACCATGGAAAAATGAAAATGGTTTCATCATATCATATCATAGTTGAAAAATTAAATAATTTCTACTTTCTAATTAAGAATGCACAATCTATCATACACAATAGTGTTAGATACAGAGTTCTGTCCTGTTTACATTAATGATTAATGCCTGAGGATAAATAAATATCTTGATAAATAAATGTAATCTACTTCTGGTTATTATTTGACAAATGCCATATCATTTTGAGAAGAGGATTTGGATTATAAATTTTGTTACCTGAATAACTGATTTATTACTAATGTGAACTTCTCGTGATAAGATTTTAAGTCTAACAAAATGCTGT
This sequence comes from Miniopterus schreibersii, assembly GCF_964146895.1. Lineage (NCBI taxonomy): Eukaryota > Metazoa > Chordata > Mammalia > Chiroptera > Miniopteridae > Miniopterus > Miniopterus schreibersii. The sequence continues at coordinate 60,121,976 of NC_138111.1, read as the reverse complement.
TTATGATACTATTAACTACTATTATTGCAACAGTATCTATAAATTTATAGTGTTTAGAGTTCTGCCTTGAATGAGGCCCAAATATGTTTTAGAAGACTTCTGATAACTATAGAGTACCAGGGATAGAAAATACCATAAATTTGTATCTTTATGTATGTGTGGGTATATGTTTTAATTATACCCATTTATAGTTGGCTTTCAATAAATACCTCTAAACCCTGGATCTTTTCAAGCCATTAACATAGTTTTAAGATTTCTAGTTTAATATAAGTGCTTTAATTATAATTTTTTCTTTTGATAAGTCAATGCCTATGGGGGCAACATAGAGAGTTGTAGATAATATAAAATTAGTAAAGTGAAAATTATTTTTAATAAAAAAATATTGTTCTTTGCTAAATATTATTCTGCCTAAATTCACCTTTTACCCACTTTACCCTTGGTCTGTGTAGACAACGAATAAAGCAATCAATATAAAGATCATTTTTACCAAAAAATGGTTAATTCTCTCCCCTTTATACAATATGAAGTGGATCAGATGAAAATTAAACTCCATTCTCAACAATAAAGGAAGGGACTATTGGAAAGAATTTAGAAAAGATGAATAAAAAATAATTAAAACATCTAAAATATTTTCTTAAAGAACAAGTATAAAAGAATTAAAAATATAGCTCTATATACGAATGGGGAATATTCGACGTAAGGAGGGGAAAAATCAAGATTCAAAATTTGCTTGGCTACATTGGTATTTTTATCTTTTATGCCCCATCCCCAACCCCATACACATAAATAGTATTAGAAAGAACCAAATTTAAATTTGAATGGTCATTACTTATTGGGTGCCTACTCTGGACCAGGCAGTGGACTAAGTGTTCTATATGCCCTACAGTATTAAATTCTTATGACAACTCATTGGAATGCATGCTACTTTGACCCCACTTTCCTAAATAGTAAACTCATATTTAGAAAGAGCCATGAATTTCTGTAAGATTAAAAGCTAGTAATTGTTGGATCTGAGGTCTGGATGATATGGTTTCAGTGTCAGAGCTCTTAATTCCAACCCAATATTAATTCCATTTGTGTTGAATATTTTTATTTTATCATTTAATTAAGACTGTTTTTTTAGAGCAGTTTTAGATTCACAGAAAATTGAGGAGAAGGCAGAGAGATTTCCCATAAACCTCTTGCCCTCAACCATGTACAGACTCATTATCAACATTCCCTACCAGGGAGGTATATTTTCTGCAATTGATGAACATTCATTGACACATAATAACCACCCAAAGTTCATAGTTTACATTATGGTTCACTCTTGATGTTGTATATAGTCTATGGGTTTGGACAAATGTATAATGGTGTATATCCATCATTATGCTATCATGCAGAGTATTTTAATCGCTACATTATTGTTCACTCCTGGTGTTGCATACTCTATGGTCTGGACAAATGTATAATGACATATATCCATAACTATGCTATCATGCAGAGTATTTTTTTGTAAATCCTCATCTGAAGATATTTTTTCCATTGCTTTTCAGAGACAGTAGAAGGGAGAGAGAAAGAGAGGAACATCGATGTGAGAGAGACACATGGATTGGTTGCCTCCTGCTTGTGCCCAACAGAAACAGAGCCTGCAACAAGCCTGCAATGGAGGTGCATGCCCTTGGCCGGAACCGAACCCCTTATCCTTCAGTCAGTGGGTGAGCTCTAACCACTGGGCGAAACCGGCTAGGGCCACGCAGAGTATTTTAACTGCCCTAAAAATCCTCTGTGCTCCGCCTATTTATCGCTCCCTCACCCTCAACCTCTGGCAACCAGCGATCTTTTTGTCTTCATAGTTTTGCCTTTTCCAGAATGCCACAGAATTGGAATCATATAGTGTGTGAACTTTTCAGATTGGCTTCTTATATGTTTAAACAATCATTACGTTTAAACATTTTTTTGAAGCTATATATGCTTTAAAACATTAAACTTGATTCCAGCGTTCAAAGACCAAAAAAGAACCTGTATCTGACTGACCCACTGAGCAGGGGCTACAAGCCCCGAAGTAGCTGGACAACAGTAACAAGATAAGACGACTTCTTCTCTCCTCTTATTTTATGTCTTTTATATAATTTTCTTTAACCAATGCAATGCAGTCTTGTATTAGAAATGCCTTTGAACCCATACATTTGCGTGCAAAGGAGAAACAACAATTGTTTGATTCTTAGTATTGTCACTGGATTGGACATTTTTTTATTCAAACAATTTTTTTAAATTTTTATTATAGCTCAAAAGAGTCTAAGTTAAAAGGCTGGCTAACCTCAGGAAGGGCAGGAGACGGGCGCTGGGCCCACGTCAGGTTACAGCGAGGCAAGTGCAGCCGAGCTGGCACAAGGTCCCGCTCCGCACGGCCCCCGTTCCTGCGTGACACCCACGCCTGCCGGCTCTCAGCAGCGTGTCCGGTTCTCTGCGGGTGGCACAGGCCTCCTACGTGGCCAGGGGCCTGCCGGGGTGCTGCCTTCTCCCCACTCCTTGTACCTGCACCAGCTGCTACACAAACACCTTCAGCGACTGAGCCTTCTTGACAGCTCCGGGTTAACGGTGAGGCGAAAGCAGAGAGGGTTTGGGGAGGCCCTGGCCTCTGATCCAGGGTGTCCTGGGAGTCCCCGGGGGTGACTGTAGGGTGTGGTCCTGCGGGCCTCACGTCGGGAGGGCCCGTGCGCGGGCCGGCCGCTCCTTAATGTCCCCCGCGCGCTTCACTAAGAACCTGGGAGGCCCGAGCGTGGCTGGCAGCGCGCAGCGGTGCGCTGAGCGGCGCAAGGAGCCCGGCGCCGTCCCCGGGAGTGCTCTGCGCGGCTGCGCACTAGCCGGAACTTCTTCCGGAAGTGGCCGTTGCTGCGGCCATTGTTGCGGCCGTTGCAGCGGGAGAGCGGCCGTTAGTCCGCGTGCTCCACCGTGTGGCCCGGGACTGGCTCCCCAGGTGTCGCTGCTGTGTCCGGGCCTGGTATCCTGGCGGCCATTGGAGGTCCCCAGAGCAGCTGGCTCACCGTGCGGGCCCCCTGCAGCCGCTGCAGCTCGTGGGGCAGCCCCGGCCTGGGCCCCGCAGCCTTGGCCTCGCCCTGGGCCCTCCAGGCCCCAACTCCAGCGGGTGAGCTTTTCATACTAAATACAGGATGGCCTTGGTTATGTGTTGTTTTGTAACCTAGTTACATCACGAAGAGATGAATTATCTTCTTTGAAGCGTTTTTCACAAATGCGGGCTTTAAAAAATATTTATGTGTGTGTGTGTATATAGAGTAGTACCTTTTGAACAAAATAACTAAAAAGGCATCTTATTTAAGGATCATTGTCATTGGTGGTTTTGTAATTTATCCTGTAGAAGGATGGCAGAGAACCTAGGAATGAATTATTGTTTCTCACCAGGGCATATGCTGGCTACTCCTAGTACTGAGGTAAACTTATTTATCTTTTCTAGATAATATGAAGTGGAAGGTGGTTTTTCCCCGCTCGCAAGCGTGACTTTTATTTAAAGTTTTTATCAGTTTTTGGACTTTATAACAAATATTGAATGTATCTGGTTGTCTAGTAGATGATTCATAATTGTTGGTCCAGGATAATCTATATTTTTAATTCCACTTAGTCTGAATAAATACTTTTTGTAATGAGTGCTCATGGTCAGAAATGGATTAAGTGAACTCTGGGAAAATTACCTCTTAATTGTTTGTGCTTTTTGCATCATTTAGATGCCACTGATGTATTTTCTGTAGAGTAAAAAAAAAGAAAGCACTTTTGGGATCATTTCTTAGGATTTGTTTTGATTCTTTAGAATAACTTTAGTTTATTTCAAGCATGGTTAAATATAAGAAAATATGATTAGGCAAGAGAAACTTGAGATGAATATGAGCTTTCATTTTTGGACCTGATAATCAAAAAGTCTGAGTAAGAGGGGGACAGAAGTCTTGGAAATTATTTCTGATAAAAGTATTCCTATTCATTTCAGTAGAATTACAAGGAAGGGGATCTCATCAGTAGACAGGCAGCTCCCAATGATTATTACAATACAACATCTCTATAGCACGCAAAATGATTGTTTCCTAGTTTTTGGTGACTTTCTAAAACAATATAAAACAAAAAGGGAGCTCCAAAAACCAATCCAGATAATCTCTAAGTTTTCTGTATTGAATTGTATATGTCTTTAACGTATAGTTTATACTACAAAAGAAAGTATTATTTATATATATCCTACTTTAAACATAACTAGATTGCACAAATCCAGAAAGACATGAAATATATAGTATAAACTAACAGTAAGAAATCAGGATTCTTTTTTTAGGCCTTTTAAGTTTAGAATGGAATTTGTGAAGCAGGTATATAGTTTGATCATACTATAACTCAAATTTTAGGATTTTTTTAGAGTTAATAGGCCCTGTGGTTATTGTCACCTTTTACACATTTCTGTAATTACCCTTAGCAAAATCCCAGGAAAATTGAAGTCAGTATGATGAGGTGGAATTAACTTGGGCGTTACATGGATTTAGCTTTATAGTTTAACTTCAGACTCTACTGTAAATGGCTGAGGGTTCTTTGGCAACTTGTTCTCTGAGCATCAAGTTTCCAGTTGTAAAATGGTGATTATGAATTCTAGCTTGTTTAGTTGTTACAGGATCAAGTGAAATCTTGTGGGGAAACGCTTACCAAAGCACCTGGCAATATATAAATGTTAGTGGCTCTCCTTGCCTTCCTTGAATCATGTAAAGTCATTACTACCAATGTGGACAATTTCTGGTATTAGCATGTGATGTATATGTTCATGTAGAGCTAAGAAAAAACACCACAAACCATATGCATTTTAATATTCATATATTTCAAAAGGAAGCATTTTTACACAGATTTTACTCTAGCATCATTTGAGGAATCTTGATTACTAGTAATGGCAAATGCCTTTTGTCACATAGGATAAGCACCAGTACATAGGATAAGCACCAGTTTTTTGCAAATAACATTCCAAGCCTCTTGTCAGGTAAGTTTTATTCCTTGTCATTATGGAAAATGCCAAAGAGCCACAACTTGTTCATAAATATGTTTAAAAAAAGTACTTTCTGCTGCTTTCAAAACTTCTACATTTTTTTCTCAGATATATCTCAGAGGTATTTCATTTGTCTCATTTATTTCCTGTTCTTGTGATTTAGTTCCTATCTGGCAAAAGTCTTTTTTTTTTTTTTTTTTTTGTTAAGTTTCTGTTTAACTATCTGAAGCTAGCATTAGCTCATTATATCCAAACCAGAAGATTTTTTATACTTGCCAATGGTCCTTAAGGATATACTTGAAAGTCTTGTCTTGAAAAGTAGAATGAATAATGTTTCTGTAGATTGTGCTAACATGAGTTGACTCCTGATGGAAAAATGGTAAGGTGAGGTGGTAGTTTTCTCTCTATAGTTGAGAAGACTTTCAGAGTTCAAAACAGAGCATTTTTACATTTTTTCCCTTAATAATTGACTAGAATTTTAAAGATAATTTATGGAATTAGCATTAGTTCAAAGTATGTTTTAAGAAATTTTCCCCACTCATGGACAGAAATTGTTTTTCCTGATGTAATAAATGTTGGAGTATCTTTATTTTTATTTTTTTAAATGTATCTTTATTTATTTCAGAGAGAGGAAAGGAGAAGGAGAGAGACAGAAACATCAATGATGAGAGAGTCATTGATCAAGCCCACAACCGGGCATGTGCCCTGACCGGGAACCGAACCCTGATCCCCTGGATCCCAGGTCGACGCTCAACCACTGAGCCACACCCAGCCAGGCATGTTAGAGTGTCTTTAAAACAATACTTCAGTCTCCCAAGTTGCTGAGAGTTCTTTCATTATCTCCTAGGCATACCAACCTTGGGTAAATGCTTTTTGATGAAGATGAGATTTTAAATCTTAGAAGCAAGACTCTTCTAGAACTTTTTATTTCTCTTCCAGGGTTCTTACATGGTAGATAATGAAGAAACTGAAAATGAGAGAGGAAAATAGAAGTATGATAGCGACCAGGTCTAGTGAATACCCGAAAGCACAACAAAAAAGTGAGTTGGCCCTGGCTGGTTTGGCTCAGTGGTTAGAGTGTTCACCTGTGGACTGAAGGGTCTGGGGTTTGATTCCAACCAAGGACCTGTAGCTCGTTTGCAGGCTCCATCCTGGTGCGGGAGGCAACCAGTCCACGTGTGTCTCTCGCATTGATGTTTCTCTCTCTCCCTTCCACTCTCTGTGAAAAGCAGTGGAAAAAATATCCTCGGGTGAGGATAAAAAAAAGTGAGTTGTAACTTTGATATAAGTTAACTGAACAGTGCATCTCCAAGATGAATGTGGAACTTAATCTGAGTAACCAGTCTGATACATGTTCACTCTTTTGGTTTAAAAGAACTGTAGGGATAGAGAGATTTTATATCTTTCACTCATGGACAGAAACTAGAGGACTTGATGTTTAATATGTAATGGTTTATCCCACATCTTTTTGAATTTAATGTTATTCCATATGTCCTCTCTAGAAATGGAAACAAGATAACTTAGCTGTCTTTGTAAACTCTCATATCCCTCAGTGTGAGGCCCATGGAATTTCTGCATGTTCATACAGCAGTTGTTATGATTTTTTAATCAGCTTGGAATTCTTCATATTAGCAAAGAGTCATATTCTGCATTTGAAAAGTTCTGATAGAAATTTTACTATTCCTTATGATTAGTTAGTTAGCTCAGGCTAAAGAAAATACCAAGTTCACTTTCACTTTAGCTAGAAGGATATTATCAATTCAGTGTTGAAATGGTACTTAACACTGATCATAATGATTAGAGAGTTCAGTTGCAGAACAGAAAAGAATGGACTATCTTTAATTAATAAAATATACAAATGAGTTTAGTATTTACTTAATATGTATAATGACTGATTGTAATTCATGAAGGATGGACCTGGACCTGGGGCCTGATGAGGTTGGGTATGAAAGAATTTTGTGGGACATAGTAAGGAATAAGCTGGGCTCCTAAGGTACAGAAGATTCTCGAGTCATGGAATTTTTTGGATGGATTGAAGTGTTTTTTGAGTCAAAGAGCCTTGAGCTTCATGACAGTGAAGCTCTAGTTATGCTTTAACTCAGAACTCAAATTGAAGAAACATTTTAAGGAATGGAGTGTAGAAGCTATGGAAGATTTGATGGGAGGGAGTAGTGGTAGGGGCTGAGGGCTACTATGATCCATGCTGGAGGAATGAACAGGGTGATACCCATCTGTGGAGAAAGTTAGGAAGCACTCCTACATCATAACATTACTCAGAATTGGACCATTTTATATTATAAAGTGACAAAGTTGTAGTTACTTTGGGTGTCTAGGAGAACTGATACCAAAAAGAGTTGCCATTGAGAAAAATTCAGTTCCTGTCACTAAGTCAGTGAGAACACTGTTAGCACTAGTGGTTAAAGGCTTACTTGGAGTCTAGGAGGGTCAGATCAAGAAACCTGGTTGCAAATAAGGGCCTTGAGTTTTATGGAATCACTGGTGTGGGTAGGAAAATAGACTGCAGATATTCAGTACACATAATTCCAGTGGGATCTCTAAGTGAATATACATATGGAGAACAGATAGTGGGTACTTTATATATACTTGTTAAGGAAATATTTTAGTAAGAATTTAGAAGACAGCCTCATTTCTCATAGTTGTACACTGTTTTCTTTGCCACACCTTATACTCTAGCCATGTTTAAAGTTCCTTCAACTTGCCTTGTTTTCCCAAAACCCTAGTCATATGAAATTGACCCAAATCTTTTTCTCTTCTTTGCTCCTCTGTCTTAAACCACCATGAAGACTCCCTTGAGGCAAGCCTTCCTTGAATCATCATGGCTAACCCCCTTCTTTATGCTCTCTTGTTATTCTATGCTTCCATCTATCACAGCATCGAATACATCATCTTGTTTTAGTAAACTGAGCACTTACAGATCAAAGGTTGTCTCTTACCCATTTTATTATTCACATCATGGTGCTTGATTCTGAGTAGGTATGATCAGTAAATATTTGTTGGATAAATGAATGAATGAAAGCTGAACCAAGCAGTTTCTGGCACTGTATGTATCCATAATAGAATTCCACAGCCTTTTAACCATGAAACTAAAATTTTTGCAGATGGAAATTTTTTGAGTTCAATTGTGCAAGCGTTCTTATTCTTACTGAATATAGGAAAGTTTTCTCCCGACTTTATGTAAAATATACAGAGATAGAACTGGTTATTTGACAAATGCATCAGTGCATCAGATGTCTCAAATATCTGCATTTGATGTGCTGTTCTCCTTAGTTAGACAACTAAGTCTCCAACCTAGTTAGAGGCTAAAGATTTGTAGGTTTTAATATCAGGTTTAGTTTCAAAACTGATTGAACATTAAAATGTCTCTGAATTTACTATATCCATGTCCACATTAAGAGAAGTATATTTCTTTTTTTGTAAGTTGCCTCAAAGCCTTTTTAGAAAGGATATAAATAAATTCACTACAACAACATTTTAAAGTTATTCTCTAGAGATAGTTTTGGGAACTGTATTGCAGCCTAACCATCCAAAGAATCCTGCCTTTAAAGTTTTCTGAAAAAACAAAACAACAGCAACAACAAAAAACCTGATAGATCATCCATGAATTATCTAGGCTTCACTGGAGAGTATTTACCCTTCTAGAGTGAACCCCAATTAGGTTGTCTCCAGATGTCAATGCTTTCCTGTTCTGTGGTATAACTACTCCTCCTCTCTGTCATATACATGGTTATAAGAATAGTAGTTTGGCTCCCTAGTATGATCCCTCAAGTGACCCAAGAGAGACTAATGACATGGAAGTGAGTGTAAGAGATTCTGTTGTCCAAATACATTCTGGTGTGTGGCTGACTTTGGAATGGAGAGGATGTGTGCTAGGGAGCTGTTGACAGTAGTGGTTCTCCCTGTGTAAACCAGAAAACAGAAAAAAAACACATTCTTCTTCACTGAGGAAGAAGAATGAAACAGAAATAAATGAACAGAGCAAAGAGTCAGAGAGACAGAGGACTTCCTGGGGTATCGATAGCCCATGAGGTGTTGGTTCATGTTTTTCCTGAGTATTTCTCCAGGCCTCCTGCATTCCTATAATTAAACCCCATTTATGAGTTCCAACTCAAGGATATTTCTGTTACTTGCAGCCAAAAGAATCTAATTCTCAGATCATCCTTGACCTTACTGAACACAGAGACACAAACCTGTGCCCTGTAGGCCCAATCAATGAGTGTTGAGACTTGAGTGCTACAGTCAGGGCACCAAATACCAGGTGCCCTCCTATTTTAAATTTGCTTTTAGGAAAATAATTGGGAATTCATTTACAGTAAGTACACATGACTTCAAAACCCAGTGTGTCCCTTACCAAGCATTTTCTGTTTTAAGGAATTCAAAATTTGATCTAAAGTAGTTGGTGAAAAAATTTAGGAAGTATGGGTTATTTCCTTTCCTTCCTCCTTCCCTCTCTTCTAACCTGCCTTCCTTCCTTTGTGGAGAGAGAATGTTGGGCCTCTGAACTCATGCACTGAATTCATAGCTTCCTATTTTGAGTGAGTGTAGAACAACCTTGCAGATCTCTAGTTCCTAATTGACAGAGCAGCACCAGTCCCTTTTTCTCCACATCTATGAGTTGTAATCATGCAGTGTGGTAGTGTATTGGTTAAGATAGAAACCTGGGGGTTAAGCCAGTGATCCGTTGTATGATATTTTGTGAGTGACATTTCTGATTCTCAGTAGAATGGAAATAATTTTATCTATATTTAGGGCTACTGTGAAATTAAATGTGATAAAGCATGTAATACATTATATAATAGCTCTAATTAACAGTACTGCTTCAACCTAGTGCGCTCTTTCTCACAGCTCCTCTCCACCCATCTTCCACTTCTAATTTGAGTCTACATGCCTTCATTTTTACCTTAAGCAGCACAAAAGAGGCACCTCTTTTTGATCTTTCAAAAGCTCTATATCTCTAGCTTGTTTGTGCCCATGCAAATCGCAGATTGTAGTTGAAAGGGACTTTAGAAGTCTAGCCTGATCACCCTGTTTCTCTGTTGAGGAATCAGAGAGTAAGGGTGAAAACCTGGCCTAAATTCCTAACATCTCCTAGGAATTTAGGTTCCTTTCAAGCAATATTTTCCTAATGGTATACCTGTGGAACAGAAAGTTCCAAGGTAAATACTGCCCATCTTGCCGGGTTTCTAAAAAACCCTCCAGGCTAGAACTTCACCAACTTTTGTCCCAGGACACTTCTGAAGACAGAGGAGAGGGAAAGCATATCATAAGGGACTGGTAGATTAAAAAAAGATCAAAACCACTTTTTTGAATTCATGCTTTATCTTTAAAATCCTTAAAATATTACATTTTTTCCATAATAAAGCAATATCTGTTTTAATATAAAACAGAAGTTTGAAGTATCATATCATTGAATACAATTATTCTTGTAGTACTAAAATTATCCCGTGGCTTCTTATTCTCCTAGGATACCACTGTGTACTTATGTTTCTCCAAATTGAGAAATAAGGCCTTTGGATACCATGTTTTAATGTGATGGTTATTTTCTCCACCGCCCTCCACATATTCAGAGAAATACTAAGAAGACTGACTCCAATAGTAGCTTACCTTACAGGAAAAACACAGTAAAACAACAGTTATAAATAGATTGCAAAATATAAGTACCATGTAAACAGCAATGCTAGTGCTATAATCTTATTTATTTATTTATTTATTTACTCTCATGCTTTGGAAATATTATTGGACTAAACAAGTTATTTCCTGGCCTTAATTTATCCATCTATTTTAAAACCTTTAATATTCATCTATATTATAAAAATGATACAGCAGAAGTTTAAAAGTGGAAATTAAATTCATAATTTTGAAACCAGGGAGTGAATATGTTGGATGTTGAATGTGTTGGATATTGAAAAAGGATGAAGGATATTGGTTCTTTAACCAGACAGAAAAGAAATGGAATTATTTACAGACTCAGTGAATTGCAAAGGTGGTAGTTATGGCTTCTGTGCTTGGATTCTTCATTATATAAAGAGCTAATGTAGCTAGCAGAATTTTTTTTTTTTAAGTGTACATCAACCCCAAGGATGAAATGCAGCCCCATGAAATAAGCTTCTGAATTTCCAGAAATATAAATTTCCCATAAGTTACTAATTCTTCAACTTAATCTTCTGGATAGTCTCCAAATAGCAGCCTGAGTTCCTTGGAGAAATGCTCGTATTTTCTCCACATGTGCTTTTAACACTCTTCTTTATTGAATTTAAAAAAAAAAAAGGATAAAAAGGGACTTGCTTTATTGCTTCTAATAAAGGAAATGTAATCTGAATTCTCAAGTATGTAATCAGATCATAGCATTTCGATCGTGTTACTAATACAGCCATAAAATAAATAAGCTGTACACTGAAAAAGCCCACCATGCAAGCTCATCACTGTGTCCCATCCATCTTTTCTTGCCATTTCCAGTCGGTCAGCATTTTTTTCTCTACTCTTTGGGTTGCACCTAGTGATTTTTCATGCATCCGTCACTGCTGTCTTGTTACCTTCTAGTTTAATATATAGAGATTGGAATAATCCGTTGTACACCATTTATGCATCTTTAGTTTTTGGACACTCTATCTGTCGCCTGACCACTGTGCCTGCTCCTTTCTAGCCTTGCTCATTAAATCAGGTGCTAATGCATGAAGTGGATGTTTCTCATATTGCTGTTTCTGAACAATTGGTCTTTAAACTTTTTGAACCCTGTTATGTGAAGTTTGTTCCTGATGATAGTCTCTAACAGAAAAGTGAAGTGATAGCAAGTGTTTTTTTTAATCTCTTAAAGTTTGAAGTTATAGAAAAAGATAATTTCCTACACAATTTTAAAATAAATCAAGGAATTATTTAATTGGTACTTTAGTTTTGAGGGGTAGAGGGTTAGTAATCTTTTTCTTTTAGTTTTGAAAGGTTTGTATTTATCTGGAGCAGTTTGTTTAAAAAATGAGTTTTACATTCTTACATTAGGTCGTCAAAATTTTGATGATCTTAAACCCAATGCCTAGATTTATTATAGTACAATTAATTTGGATCTGTAGATGTTTACTCAGTAAATATGTAAACAGTGCTATATAAATTTTATTAAAAGTTCAAAAGTGGTCACCGCATTCACTGATGGACATCACTATTGCTCAAGTCAGAAATCTTATTTAATAATCTGACTTTATGTTATTCAATAAGGAAATTAATATTTTAGAAAATATTTTATTTTTATACTGAATTCTGGAATGAATTTTCTCTTCCACTTTTTCCTGCTTTGTGGGCACTAGAGGGGAGCCATTTGACAGAGTTGAGTTATGGCTACCCCTGGTAGCAAATGAACTACAGCTTGGAATTTACTGAATCATCGTGAGTGTTTTCCCAGCCAGAAAGATGTAGGACAAATATCTTTCTTTCCTGTATTTTAGTTTTAAAATCATCCACTTACAGTAATGTCTCCAATATAACACATCATTGAGATCTTTTCGGTGCAATCTCTTTATAATCTTGTGTTGTTCAAAAAGCTTTGTATTTCTTTTAGAATTGTGTGTGTTCTCTAGCAGAAGCAACTCGTGTCTGGCGAGGGGTGTTGATATAACTCTTGTTGCCAAAGTATTCACTTCAGTCCAGTAAACTAGTGAACTGATCTCCCCTCCCCACATTAGATTGATCTATAGTTTGCCTGATGAAAAAATAGTTGTTATGGCACTATGTGGGCACAGCCACATAGAGTACCCTTAAGAGAGAGGGCTGTGTCATTGAAAGACAAATGAGCATCACATGTGCCCAGGCCTGCCTTAAATCTCACTGTTAACTATTTACAAATACCTCAAATGAGCTACCACTTTCTCAAAGGGGTAGAAGGGTAAGGTGGCTCACCAGCGCCATTTCATCCCTTTTCTGGTGGTCCTTATAGCACGCACATACTAGATCCTTAGTTGGAGAGGAAAGTGTTAACTGTCTCACAGATGCTAACTCTTGTGGATTCCCTGGCCCTTCAGGTTTCCAGATTCCCCACTCTTGCCCCAGCTCTTCTGCTGAATAGCCATAATCCTCTTTGCCCAGGATTACATGGTTCTGTAGTGATTATATTATTATAGTGTTTATATTGTTTAAACCAGAGAATCTCCGTAAAAGATAGGTGCATTAAATATGTGTTAACTGACCTTTGGCAAAATATAAAATAAAAACCAAATAAACAAAGTAAGCAAAAGGAAAATTTCCTAGGTAGGAAGGAGACAAAATAGAAAAAGATTCTGTCAGGTAGTATTGAAAAATCAGTCGTTGATATAAAGACATTGCAGCATAGGTTGAGAAGGTAGACACAGGAGTGAATAGAAGAGAGCTTAGAGGGCTAATCATATTCTGGCCCCTTTATCTGGTAATTTAGCTTGGGCTTGGCTTTGATCCAGATAACTTGGCACATTAATTGGTCAAGGGGAGAAGTAATAAGAAAACACATTGAAAACTGGTGAGCTTGCTGCTGAATTTTGAAATCTCTTTACATGTTTTTGAGTGGATAGCCTGGTTGGGAACACATTTTAGTTTTAATAAAAGCTACAGTTGTCATTTCCTGGGTCATAGTCTGTACATGTTATATGTCAGAGCTGTACAGATAAAGGCATTCTTGATTTTAGGGCTATTGATATTACTCATTTTAAATAAACTTCAAGTAAAAATTTTTCTTTTGATTTATTTATATAAATATATTACCAAATTGTTTTGGATTTGGGGTCTCTATTGTACATTTTGTTAGAAAAATGCATATTATCAACATACTAATTTATAAATTTAAATGGAAATTTCAAGGCTTAACATCTCTGAAAGAAAAAAAAAATTCAAATGGTAAAAGGGTAACTTGTTTGATCTTCAAGTCATTATTCTGTATTTATTAATGCCTTGTTACCTGCCATATACAGTAACTTAGAGATTTTATTTGCACTGCATTAATTTATTTATATATACCATCTTAATGTTCAGAATAATCCTATAAATTAGATGTTATTTTCCATATTTTACTAGTGATGAAACGAACAAAAGAGATTAAAGAGCATGCCCAAAATTACATATGAAATGAATTTCAGAGTCAGAATATGAAACCAGGTTTGTCAAATTTTAAACAGCCTATATTTTTAACCTCTGTTTTATTGCTCAACTTATCCAGAACTGAACTCCTAACCTCAAGGCTGTATATTAAGGACAATTTTGAAACCTTTGTTTTTAAAAAAACAACTACAGTAATAGAAACCTCAGAGAAACTTGATCAGCATCTATTATAATATCCTGGAATCTAATAGCAGGAATATTAATATGTCTACACACAAAAAGTGTTCATTTGTTTGTCTTTCAGCAAACTCATTGAGACAGTTTTCACTATGCTATGGTCATCGCAACTACTTTTAAAGTTCTCTCTAGTACAAAGGAAGCAAATAATACAAGTGTATTATGTATTTTTAAAAACAAAAACATCTACTTACTTTAAAATGTATTTGTTCTGATCATTGATGGATAGCTCTGGCGCTGCTTGCAGTAGCTTCACTCTTTGTTCAAAGCTCCAGTCACTATCTTTTAAACAAGTACATCCTTCTCTTGGATAGTTTTAGTGAAATTAATGGTTGATTTTTTAGATATGCCAGTTCCGATCATTTCACTAAATTGAAGGGTCAATAAGTAAAAGACTAATTTATTCAAGTAACTCAATGAGTTGACACAGAATAATTTATATAAAAAGATTGTACCTGTCTTAAATGTAGATTCTGCCCAAGTAATACCATAATACAAGCAATTAATAGCATGCCTTAAGTTTTTGTACTAAGGAGTTGGAAGACTTGGGAAAGACTTCAAATTATTTAGAGAGACATACAGTATGTTATGGTTATCAAATGAAAATTATTTAAATTTTTTTTTAATAAAATCTCAAGAAATCATAAATTAAAAATGTTTGAAATATCAGGTGAATAATAAAATTCTTGAACTAAAAGAATTTAGTTCCTGTTTTTTGAGCACCTACTATGTGATAGTCCTTTAATTAATCCATTTATATACCCCAAGGAAGTTGTAAAGACCTTAAAGGTTTGCATGATATTTGAGTAAGCAGTAGCATAAAATATGTGTTTTAGTTCAAATGCTTGATCATATTTATGTTTACAGGTCCATTTGTCTTTTAAAAGAACTGGAATATTTAGTCCAGTGTCCTGTTTTTGAATAAGAAGAAAGAGTAGAGAAGAGTTATTGAATATTAGCTTTCAGGAAGTGATTATAAAAATAAAGGATCTGGAGGTGGGAAACCTGAGAAACTTTTACTTTACTGAAATTGTCTCCTTAAAAGACAGTTTAATGGAGTAATTAATTTAATACCCATCAGCCCCTGGGTCCATGTTATAGGATGGTACTGATTCCTATTAAGAAAGGAAGGCATTTTGTAGCTTGTACACTGTGGCTCTAGGATTTGATTTAGAAACTGTTCAGACAGAAGAGTTCTTGTTAGAGGCTCTCAGAATTGACCTTGAGTCTCAGGGCTATTCTGAGCAAAGTGTGTCTGACATCTTTAACAATGAATGGTTTTCGTTTTAGAAATTGTGACTGAGTCTCCTGGCCAAATTAGCCTAAACTATGAATGCCCTAATCCTTGCCTATTTCTATTGGGATGCAAGGAGACCAGTCTTGAGATCAGTGAGCTTACACAAGATGTCCACAAACCAGAATACAGCATGCCAAGACATATGCTCAGTGTTTCACCTCTAAGTGTGTGTGCGTCAATGCCAAGTTGGAATTAAAAAGAAGAGGGCAGCTGCTCTTAAAATATTTTGAGACAAAAAGTACTGGTATATTGGCATTCATCTCAGATAACAGCTGTTCTTCAAAACAGGCGCTGTTCCAAATCACAGACTTTGGAGGAGAAGCAGTCCACTTTTTGTTTCCTGAGGTATAACTGTTTTATGTTTTTAGACCACAGCCTACCTACCCAATGTGAAACGAAAACTTTTCGTCATCATTATCATAGGTAAGGATTTCAGTTGAGTTAGTTGGCTATGTTATCCTGCTTTTGTATATACAGCAGTATAAATTGTAAAGGATAAATTTTAAAAAGCAACTTCCTAATAACACCATAGCCATGGTTCTCGTGCTTTATTTTTTGCCTGCACCTGATTCAGTGATATTCTCCATAGGTCAGGGGTGATGACTCTTGGAGTTAAATTGCCAACATGCAGTTAGGAGCATCCTGTGTATCAGAAGCCACCTGGTTTCCTCACAAATCAGTAATGGCTTTATGCTTTCTCATCTAAATGTCAGAATTGTAGCTGTGGCTAGCTAGCCGTTGAGGACTGGTCAAGTTCCTGCTTATTTTCAGTTCCTTTAATAGCTCAGCAATTACATAGCAAGTAGATTGGTATTTTTCTTTCAGATGGTAGTTTCCTCCAAAGGAAAGAAAGGTGTCATTTTTCAGGAGACCTAAACAAGGAAGCTTCAGGGAGTAAGACCTTAAGTGAACAAATATTTTCTTCATGTGATTCCCCCCCCACCCCTGAACGGAGAATGGTCTGAAGAGAAGTAGCAAGATATATACATGTATATATGGAAACATACACATTTTAGTTGATTTTAAATAAAAATGAGCTATGTAAAGAGAAACCGTGTAGCATGATAGGAAATGGAGAAGGCCAAAGAAAGAACACAATAAGAATGTGGAAAAATATTGTGATGAATAAAGAGGAAAAAGGAAAATGAAAATTTTACTATCCTGGAACTTCTAGAATATATTAAGAAGTTTTTGCAAGTCAAAAATATTAAAGCTGGAAATGGTTTTATGTATCATTTAGTCCAATTACCTGATCCTACAGAGATTATAGACAATGAGGAAGAGAGTAAAGAAGGAGAAAATCAGAAGAAATGGTTAAAAAAAAAAAGACTGGAAGATAGCGGAAGGAAAAAAAGTAAGAGCCTAATAGGCTATTTTCCAATAAGCTTTTCTGGAACTTTTTATTTTTTTATTCTAAAACTCAAATGTAAAATTACAAAGGATGGTAGAGAAAGGAAGTTTATATTCACTTTGTATAATTGGTAATCTGTTTTTCTTCCCCTGCCAGTATATAACGTTTTGGTTTCCAGCTGTTTATTATCCAAATCATTTCCTGCACTAGATAAAGCACTACCAGCAGGACTCTAAGATGTTTTATGCTAATGAGGAGAAAAAATCTTGGACAAGTTGCAAAGCATAGATTTTTGAGTGACATGACAAAATCAGAATCTAAATGAAAAGAAAACTTGAGTAACAGCCATTATACTTAATATGCTAAAATAAATGATTGACATTTTAATTAGATGAGAAAATATAATTATACTTTTAACTCTGAAAGGACCCCTTGCAATAAAGATGGCCATTAAATAAAAAAATGTGCAAGATCACGGGGTACAAAGATATAAAGATACACTCAATTTTCAGTGTTCATGACATGAGTTATTAATTCCATGGATCATGAAGCAAAACTTTTTAAAAAGTTAACTTGCCTTTACCCTTTTGACAACAGTTTGCATTATAGTGATTGAATTTTATTAAGAGAATTGTTTGCTAGAGCTATTTGTCTTTGTTTTGGCAGCTCTGGCATAAATATTTAATTTAATTTATGTTCCAAATTAAAAAATGTCTCATAGAAACTGAGAGGCTGAGCTGTACCTGCTCACTATAAAAAAAAAAAAAAAAAATGAGGCTTACATACTGCTGCACGTAATATAAAGTACATCTACTTGAAAAGAGACTGTATGACTTGAAGACATTAACCATATCCAAGGTCTGTGGAGTAGAGCTGGGGAAAACCAAATATAAGAGGGATATCAATATGAGCTACAAGTCATGACATCCCTAGACTAAATCTGCCTTTTTAAATTTTTACTCTTGTGAGGTGCTTCTGATCAATACATAACACAGATGCTATCCTGAAAATAGTTAAGTAGAAAATTTAGATAAAGGAAAATGATAATGATTATACTTCTTTTTGAAACAATGAACTTGCTTGCATTTTTAAAGTTCACTTTGAATTTTAGTTACCTGTTATGTTATTTGCATTTTCCCTTAGTCTACATGCCAGTTATAATTTGGATCCTTGAAGTGGGAATATGGAAAAAATACTTATATAAGTCTTGAAGATTTTAGATAAAATGTTTGTTTCTAGAGTATAGGTTGTAGTTTTCACTACATGAAGAAGCTGTTGCAACCATACTGTAATTTTGTTCTTTGTGGAACAGAATTCTTCACAAGGGAGGACCCAGGCTGAGTTACAGAAATACATGGGGGATCTGATTGTAAGATAGTAGCATAGCCCTACCTTCAAGTACTGACATCTTTATACGCATATACTCTTTGTAAATTATAAGGAGATTCTGACAGATTATATTTTCCAAAGATGGCCACAATGGTATCTCCCATCTTCCATACTCTTGTGTAATGTGATCTTGCTGCTTTCCCACCAAGAGATGGCGTTTTATTCTTCCTCTTTGAATCTAGGTTGATCTTTGTGACTCACTTGTTGTGATTAAAATATAATGAATAAACTGACTTCTGGAGTTGGGTGAGAAGAGAACCTACAGGTTTCTCCTTGTTCTTTTCAAATATTTGCATTCTCTCTTAGAGCCAAGTTACCAGGCTGTGAAAAGCCCAAGCCACATAGAGAGGCTATATGTAGATGCTCTGGTTAACAGTTTCAATTGAACATGACCTTTAAGTCATCCCAGTCTAGGTACTAGACATGATAGTGAAAACATTTGCAGGTTAAGCCTTGGAAAAATGCAATTGGAAGACCAAATATAGTTTGCAGCCTGTTTTTATAGACTATTAGCTAAAATTAATTTTTACATTTTAAAGGATTGGAAAAAAATGACAATAATCAATAGATACTGTATGTCACCCCAAAACCCTAAAATACTCACTATCTGGCCTTTTGAAGAAAAAGCTGACTGATCCCTGTTCTAGATGATTCCAGACCTAAATATTGTGGAGCAGGAACAAGTCTTCCCTTTTGTGCCCTGTCCAAACTCCTGAACTGCAGAATCGTGGAGAATAATAAAATAGTATTGTTTTATTTTAGGAAAGTTGTAGTACTTTGTTCATTAATTGGTTAGCCACAAGAAGAAGCTAGTTTTTGTGAAAAAGCCAAGAACTATAAGCATGGCCTCTATAATAACAAATTGTCCAAGACAGATGATGGTTAATTTACTTGCTGTTATGGGTTTGGATTATCCTTAAGGTGTTGAACATTTACTTTAGAAGACCTGTTTAGCATTAACTACTTAGTGAAAATGAATTTTTTATTCTTCGTTGAGAGACTTAAATGTTTAAATGGACAGTAATAAAGAAGCTTTCCTAAAGGATTACTTAATTAAAATAGTTGAGTTACCTGACACAGTAAGATTTACCTTCTTGGATATTCTATTTATGATGCTGTACAAACCCAGCTATTGGGCATGTGCCATGAGGGCTTCTCTGAGTTATCTTCATGTCTGATATTGTGTAGTTTGAGCTTTCCAGGTACTATAATTCAAGGCCAAAAACTTTTCAGTAACATACTAGCCTTTTCTCGGTCTTCCATTATAATCCTAGTCCTTGAGGAGGTTAGATGGACTGCTCTTGGACCTTGCTCAGAGTAATAATATATTTTAGGCTTTCATATTTTTATAAGAAAATGTCAACTTTGCTACTCTATAAATAAAAAAATGTAAACTATATGGATATCGCTTAATCAAAATTTCTGACTGCATTACAGGCACTCATAAATTCTTAATTAACAGTGAGTGTCCATTGCATTAGAGAGAGCATTTTTACTATTTCTTTTTTATCCTTTCAGAATATTTTTATGTGTGTGCAAATATATCTACATGCTAATATAGTCTTCGCTTTCTCTTATGCAGTTTGGGCATAATATGTGTCTGTTCCTCAAATGTACAACCTTTCTAGAATATCTTTCTGTACCTGCACATAAAGATATATTTTGTTCTTTTTGATGGTTACATAATTTTATGGTGTATAATTGTGGCAAAACATATTTAGCCTGCAGCCTAGTTAAAACATATTTAACTAGTCCTGTATTGTTGAACATATTAGATAGTTTTCATGAACAGTTTAGAATAACCTTTTCTAGGCCCTAAGGAGATGTTTGATTATGTGCCATAGACTTTTGGTCTGAGGTCTATATTTAATCATTCACATAAGTTGAGCAGATATGGAAATCTCCCCATGGAGTAGGAAAAATGGATCAAGTTTATAGCAATAGCTATAAAAAATAAAATATTCAATGGTTTGACTATTGTCTCCAAAGGTCATGGAGAGGACTCTCAGGCTCACTAGCAGTTTGACTTGGCACTAACAATAGCCCAAATATTAGAAACAATCCTTGTTTTACCCAAATTTAGCAGCTGTTAGGAAAATACGTTATGCAGGTGTAGACAAGAGTAGCAGAAAAGTCCGTTTGTTTCCAGCCATAGTGAATGAGTCTAGAAACATGAATCAGTGTTTCTCCCCATTCTGTCCAGTAACTGTGCCATTTTGTTCTGAGGCTTTCACCAGTGTGCAGCACAATAAGAAAACCAAGGGTAATATAGTGAATTTTCCATGAGATTAGATTTAATTGTTCAAGTTAATTGTTCAATTTAAAGGACTGGTCTTTATTCTGAGATTGTCTTTTCTAATTGTGGTGGTTAAAGTGTTCTGTCTATCTTGAATTTGATAGTAAGTAGGAAATTGTAGGGTTTTTTCTTTTAAATATGCTTGTGAAATCTTAATGCTGGGCACCCATGTTCTGATCATCTATTTACCCTGTTGGTGAGGGAGGGTTCTTTCACCATAGTGTGAGAATGCCCGAACACTTGACACCTGACATTTGACAGATGAGCTTGACAGTAGTTCATTAGTCACACTGCAGCCTGGGGGAGGAGGACGCCACATACCAGGTAGAGCCATACTGGGAAATCAGAAAGGGTTGTTGGAGGCAAGCCTTATAGTAACAGCAGAGTGGGTGTCCCCTGATTCCTGCAGGTGGATGTGATTGGATTGTTTGAGTAATTCTGTCAGCTGGCAGAGAAAAGAAACTCCTTAGGTTGAGAACCTGGTGGAGTGAAACTAGTCTGGCTGATAGATAACTAGTCAGGTGGGAAGCTGCTCCCACTGTGTGGGGTTGAGGAGCATATCTGTTGAGAGTAGAGGAACTCATGGTTAGGCCTTTGGGGTCCTGTGAGACTCCAAGATATAAAGGCAGCACTTAAAATTTTAGGCCTTACCATGAAACTACTGACTTTAGTTATAACCCAGTGTGCAATGTTAAATTGGTGGTGAGAATATTTGAAATTTCTAACCAATTGTACACATTTTGAGTTGCGGAGTTCACATTTTTGCCTCAGGCATTACCTCCGGAGGATGAGATAAGGGACTTAACCAGAGTCTGTGTGTGGGGATCAGATCATCTTTTCAACAGGAAGACAACCTGAAATGACTTGGTGAAAATAAGATGATGCGTAGTGATGAGCAAAAGGCTAGGGTAAGATCTTCAAAGCCATGGGCAGTATTGGAGTTTGTTGGGTTAATAAGCAAAGCTCCATAAGCTGTAGAAAATGTCTTCTTGATTCATACACATAGTAAATGTACATACCATTCATTGTCATGCCTGGAGTAGGTGAGTGGCAGGAAGCTAAGTCAATAGTTAGGAACACAGTAAAAAGAAGGTGACGGTAAAAAGAAGGATCAGTTTTGCATTTGTAGCAGAAATCTACCTTTGCAAATCTCTTGTTTGTATGCTCATTATTGACAAGTCTCATTTGGACAAGAGAGATCATGGGCTTTAGAGTCAAGAGCAGTGAGTGAACCTCTTTAAGTCTTAATTTTCTCATGTGTAACATAGTGATTGATGCTGCTGTCTACCTCATAGGGCTTTCATGAGAAGTGAATAAAATAGCATATGCAAAGTGCTCTACAAGATTGGGTCACAGTAGGCATTCAACAATAGGGAGATTTAGACAATGAGACCCACTGGCAAAGTGACACTGATTCTTGGATTTTAAAGTTGCAGCTAAATTTTCAGGAACATTTCTGTTCTGAATATTGAGGTCACAACTCTAAAGCTTTCTCAAATAACCCTCTAAAAAGAGTTGAATTAATGTCAAGAAGCCAAGAAATATATATGTACATATAAAATTCAGATGCTCATTTCAAAGTGTGAAATGCACATAGGGTAATTCAAAACAAATTTTAGGGTGCTTCAGACCATAAATTTGCTTAGCCTAGATCAATGGCTTTACTCCATCACTGCTCATTTTCAGTTTAAATTGGGTTTTGCTGAAGAGAAATTAAAAAACAAATAGACCAAAGTACCCTGACTTATTTTAGAATTACTTCCACATATTTTACTAAGAATTAAATTGTTAACAGGCATTTTGCTATCCCACTCATTTTCTATAGATACAGGAGGGCAGTGGCTGCCTGACTGTCACCTCTGTACTTTGTTACAATTATAGGAAAGCTCTCATAGATTTGTTCTAATGTACCCAGAAAGAATATCAAGTTAGGGTTTAAGTTCTGTGGCATAAATTAAAGTGACATCATGAATCTGTTAGTTCCCCAAACTTCATCTCAGATTGTTTATCTGCATGTGTCAAAAAGAGTTACGTGAAAGGTGAAAAGAAATGGTATTTTAATCATAAAAAAAAGGTATCCAGAAACAACTGCACATTTTCATTCTGAAGTCAGTTTCTGTCCCGAGACGGTATTCATTCTTTTGCACATGATTGCAAAAGCATCAAGAATGTAAAGTCTGAAGGATGCAAAAACTGAAATGTAAGACTGGACATGTTTGGAACGCCTGCTGAGCAGAGAGGAGGGGAACCTAACCTGATACTAAGTCAGACACTATATTAAACTGCACTAAGATTTTTATAGTCTTTAACTTATTTGATCCTTCCATAGGTCTTTAAAGTAGGTACTTGTATTAGTCAGGGTAAGCTAACTGCCATAACAAATACTCAATATATTGGTGTCTTAACACAGTAAAGTTTTCTCACTCATATCACAGTCCATTATGGGTCAGTAGGTGTAGGGGAGAGAATGCCTGAACAAGCAAGTTCTGTTCATTACAGTTATTCAGAACCAGATCTCTTTCATCTACAGTTTTTATCACCCTCCATGACCTTGAAGGGTTTCTTCCACTGGAAGACTGATAGGCAAGTAAAGAAAGCATGAGAAAAAATGAAAGATAACATAGAATTTAAGGGATAAATGGCTTATTTACCTTCCATTAACATTTCATTGGCCAATTCAGTCATATGCCCCAACCTAACTACAAAAGTAGGCTAGGAAATGTAGTCAACCAGTCTTGCCAAGGTAAAAATGAGTCTGGTTTTGGTGACCACATTTCTGCTGCAGTGTAGTTAAGTCAGTTTTCTCTCCTGAAGAAACTGAACTTTGGAGAGGTTAAATAATTTACACAAGGTAACATAGCTAATATGTGATAGGACTGGTTTGTCTGCCTTGGAAGCGTAATCTCATTACATTAGAAATTCTCTTTAAGAAAAGGTGAGAAAGGAAACACTTCAAAGTTAGTAACTCTGAAAACTGTATAAGGATGTCTTGACAGAGCAGAAAAAATCAGAACATTTCAGCTTTTGTAGACAATTCTAGACAAATCTAATACACTGCTTGAGTTTAAGGACTGACATATGTATGATGCATATCTTAAATTATATATATCTTTATTTGGCATCCATTATTTCCTCTGAATCATCATATGGCTTTTTGGAGACATCGTGAATTAGGTTACCAAGGTGTTCAGCCAACTTTCTTACAGTGTTTCTATTTATGTAGCAATTGGATGGATATATTATCACCATACTTTCTTCCTAATGTCTCATGATATAATTCAGGCTAGGTTGTGGTTTCTAAGCAGGCACTAAATTCATCTATTATAAATCTGAACTATTCACTCAGTAACCTTTATGCATAGGCAAAGATGCTGACTGATAGCTTGTCTAATGATCTACTGCATTCATTCTCCATGATCCATTTGTTTCACTCTAAAAACCAAAATCTTAAAAAAATACAGGAATCATTAGACATTAGCTGATGTAAAATTTCAGCTATGCATTTTTATGTGACCTAAGATTATATAAAATATAGAATGGGCACATATTAAGAATAAATCCGACATTTTAATCTGGAGAACCATTTTCCCCTTTATATCGCAACAAACGTGAGCAATATATGCAGACATCTACAACTCTGTTTTGATATTTGACGGAGTGGAAAGTACTGTGCAGTTGGTTTCATATGCCCCGAGTTTGAGTCTGGCTATGTAAGCATTGGTTAGAGATTTTGATTGATTGATTGATACATTCATTCATTCAGGCAGTGCACTTTATGCATTAATCCATTTAGCACATGTCTACAGAGTGCCTACATTTATTAGGCACTGTGATGTGTTGCTAGTATACAATGAATTTAGAAACAAAAGGAAAAAGCATTTTGTTATACTAAACACCTTAAACCTACAAATACACAGAGGGTTCAGAGTAGAGCTACATACAGATATAGAGACAAATAAGTAACCAAGTACTTTGATAACAGTAAGAATGAGGCATAATATAGGATTTTATATACTTATCTTTAGAATATTGTATCTGGGCATAATGAAAGAATTATAGTACAATTATGCTATTGTACTAAAGATGGAGGCTATAAAAGCATATCCTTAAGATGGAGGGAATTAGAAGAGGTGAGGTCAGCATAGACAGATCACCTACATCCACCTTTATTATCAGGATGTGTAGATGTATTTGCACTGTCCAAAGTTGTAGTGTGGAAAAGGCCTAAGGGGGCAGTGAAGGTCATGGGAATAATACAGTTTAGGCTAATTTAAAGGGATAATAAGTTGGACTTTAGATGTTTGTAATCTTTCCCTTAAAAAGGAAACCTGATTAAAATATAGCAGATGTTTATCATCTCTCTAATATCAGTGGCAAGGTAATATATGTGGTTTATTCTTTTTTTGTGTGAAACATATATGCATATCTTGAGTTTTTCATGAATTAGAAAAAGTTTTAGTAAAGATTTATAATAAAAGCGATTAAAGTGTTAACTTATTTTTACTGTTAGACTTTAAAATGGGTCAAAGGCATTTCTTTGCTCATATTCAGCCTGAAATTTACTGAAAATGAGAATATAACATGAAGTGTATGCTGTATAAATGAATGATGTATTTTGAAATAATATATAAGGATTGACATTTTTTATTAAAAAAATTTTTTAAATCACAGCTTACATTTAGTACTATTTTATATTAGTTTCAGGTGTACAGCATAGCAGTTAGACAATCATATACTTTACAAAGTAGTCCCCCTGATATTTCCAGTACCCACTTGGCACCATACATAGTTATCACAATATTATTGACTCTATTCCCTAGACTGTACTTTACATCCCATGACCATTGTGTAACTACCCAATCTGTATTTCTCAATCCCTTCACCTTTTTCACCCAGTTCCCCCCTAACTCCCTCCCCTCTGGCAACCATTAGTCTCTTCTCTGTATCTATGTGTTCGTTTCTGTTTTATTTGCTTTGATTATTATTTTTTAATATGTTTTTATTGATTTCAGAGAGAGAGGAAGGGGGAGAGAGAAAGAAAATCGATGAGAAATATCAAGATCGATTGGTTGCCTCCTGCATGTCCCCTGCTGGGGATCAAACCTGAAACCCAGGAATGTGCCCTGTCTGGGAATCTTAATGGCTGACCTCCTGGTGCATGGGTCAACACTCAACCACTAAGCCACACTGGCTGGGCTATATTATTCTTTAGATTCCACATATAAGCGAAATCTTATGGTGTTTGTCTTTCTCTGACTTATTTCACTTAGCGTAATGGCCTCTAGGTCCATCCATTTCTTCTTTCTTTCTTTCTTTCTTTCTTTCTTTCTTTCTTTCTTTCTTTCTTTCTTTCTTTCTTTCTTCTTTCTTTCTTTCTTTCTTTCTTTCTTTCTTTCTTTCTTTCTTTCTTTCTTTCTTTCTTTCTTTCTTTCTTTCTTTCTTTCTTCTTTTTTTTTTTATGGCTGAGTAATGTTCCATTGTATATGTGTACCACCAATTTTTTACCCGTTCTTCTTCTGATGGGCACTTGGGTTGCTCCCATTTCTTGGCTATTGTAAATAATGCTGCAGTGAACATAGGGGTTCATATATTCTTTCAAATTAGTGGTTTTGGTTTCTTTGGATATATGCCCAGAAATGGGGTCACAGAGTCATAAGGTAGTTCCATATTTAATTTTTTGAGAAATGTCCATACTGTTTTCTATAGTGGCTGCAACAGTCTGTATTCCCACCAACAGCGCATGAGGGTCTCCTATTTTTCCACATTCTCACCAACACTTGTTTGTTGATTTGTTGATGGTAGCAATTCTGACAGGTGTGGGGTGATACCTCATTGTGGTTTTAATTTGCATCTCTCTGATGATTAGTGACTTTGAACATCTTTTCATATGTTTATTGGCCATCTGTATGTCCTCTTTGGAGAAGTTTATATTCATGCCATTTTCCCATTTATTCATTAGATTGTTTTGTTTTTTGGGGTTTAGTTGTAGAAGTTCTTTATAAATTTTGGATATTAAGCCCTTATCACATGTATCATTGACAAATATGCTCTCCCATTCAGTGGGCTTTTTATTCATTTTGTGTATGGTTTCCTTTGCTGTGAAAAAATGTTTTAGTTTGATGTTGTCCCAGTTGTTTATTTTTTCTTTTGTTTCCCTTGCTTGAGGAGACACATGCAGAAAAATTTTTAATAAGACAGATGTCCAAGAGTTTACTGCTTTTATTTTCTTCTAAGAGTTTATGGTTTCAAGTCTTACATTTAAGGCTTTAATTCATTTTGAGTTTATTCTTATATGCAGTCTAAGGAGGTTGTCTAGATTCCTTCTTTTGTGTGTATCTGTCCAGTTTTCCCAACACCATTTATTGAAGTGACTATCTTTACTCCAGGGTATGTTCTTGGCTCCTTCATCAAATATTAATTGACCATATAGATGTGGGCTTATTTCTGGGCTCTGTTCTGTTCCATTGGTCTATGTGTCTGTTTTTATGCTAGTACCATGCTGTTTTGATTACTATAACCTTGTAGTATAGTTTGATATCAGGTAGCATAATACCTCCAACTTTGTTCTTTTCAAGATTGCTGGTGCTATTTAGGGTCTTTTGTGATTCCATAGACATTTTTGGATTATTTTTTCTAGTTCTGTGAAATATACAATTGGTATTTTGATACGAATTGTGTTGAATATGTAGATTGCTTTGGGTAGCATTAACATTTTTTTAAAACTTGTGTTTATTAACTGGCAGTGACTGATGCAGGGTAAATGAATAATGGGGATTTGCAACTTAGAGCAACTGCTGAACAGGAAACAGAATAAAAGGGACATGCCCAGGACACTCTGTTGGTGGAAAAGAACAGGTAGGAGATGCTCATAGTCACACCCCTAGTGTGTGTGTGTGTGTGTGTGTGTATGTGTGTGTTTGTGTATGTGTGTGTATAAATGCAGAGAAAAACATCTGGAATCACTCTTGGAATGCCTTAGTAGTCATATCTGGGGAGGGGGGAGTATAGTGCTCTTCTGTGCAGAGATACCTGACATTGCTTGTTTCCTATAGTAAGTGCATAAATGCACAGCCAGAAACATGCATTAGGTATAGGTGTCCCTCAACAAGGAAACGCTTAACATCTAACAGACTATTTGGCACATATTAGGAAACATAATGCTGAACTTTTCACTGTTGCGAACTCTTTCACTTGCTGTACACCTCATGGCCAGGAGTTCGCTGCCTTGCCCATGTTTACGAAAGGCCACCAGGTTTGCTTCTTATCATGGGGTCACATCCATAGACATCTTCTTCCAGGTCACTTACCTCTTCATACACTACAGGGTTCTTTATTTCCTTCATCCTGTGGACCCAGACAGTAGTCTTCCCTTTCCTGGATTCTGGCCTCTTCCTTGGCTGACAAGAGGCCTTCGATTTTCTCTGGGGGGATAGGGGTGGAGGGGTGGGGCAGGGCTGTTTCTGAGCTGTGACAGAGTGGTGTTACTGCTAGTGGCTTCAATTCATTTTCTTCCCTTGCTTCTTTTCACGGGCCCCATCACATTCACATCTGTGCAGGGAAAAAGGCTCTATGGTCCTTTACATTTGGAAGATACCTTCAGGTGTTTTCTTAGTTGGATGTCAGAAGTCTCCTAAGGACGTTCCTCAAAAGGAAGTGATCAAGCAGAGTTTTCTTTGTTGGCAAACATTCCCAAAGTCCAGGGAGATGCCTGAAGTATCAGGGAAATCCTGATTACCGGGTTCTGAGCTTCATCAAAGTTATGCTCAGGAGAATTTGTGGTCTGATTCTTAACCATGCATGGAAACTAGGAGGTTGGCCGTGAGATCTAGATAAGTCATGATGTCAGCTTCTCTTCATGCACACATAGATTAATTTCTCTGTTTCCCAGCTTTGTCCATTCTTTTTCAGAGAAGTATTTGTGAATATCCTTGAATATCTTGCATTTCTCCTCTGAATTCTGGGAATCCTTCATTGGATTGTTTTCCAAGGAGCTAACTCTGTTCTTGGTTGTGGGAATGGTGTGATCTTGAAGGGGACACACCTAACTCAGGTCACAAAGCCAAAGATCCTCAGAATTGAAGCAGTTTTGAAAGCTCAATCCGTGCCAAGAAGAAAACGTGCAATTCAGTTACCCAAGCACCTTAGACTAACCTTAACAGTCAGAATAATAGAATGGGAACTGAGGTAAGAGAGGGATCTATCAATCCAGGCTCCAGAGTCTGGAATGTCTTTTCAAAATGGGTCAGACAATTATTTTCCCACTCAGAGCAAGGTTGCCTTCTGAAGCTGCAGTTGGCCACTCGCAAGTTTTCCGTAGTTTCATCAGTGCGCATGCTCAGTTGTTCCCTTTCCATTCAACCTGTGTCCTCCTACCCTCTGCTATGCATATGTTTCAGGGGTTTTTAAAAAATTTTTTAAAAAATTATCTGTCATTTAGTTTTAATAAATGTAGTCTAGGAGGAGGGCTACCTTCTCAAATCCTTACCATCTGTCTCCAACTTCCTCCAATACTGTGTCTTTCCTAGGACCTCCTAGCAAAAAGTTTATACTGTGTGTTTTAAAATCAGCATTTTATATATGTTTTTTCCTAGAAGACTCAATAACCAAAAACATTTTATTCCTTAAGACAAATATTTATCACACTAGTATTAAATTTAGTATCCACATGATTAGTGTTTGCTATGTTCCTTAGCGAGCTCAGCAGTCACTTTTTCTTTTTAAGTTTATTTTTTATTGTTGGCAGTTTTACAGATGTCCCTTAATTTCCACCCGTTTCTCCCCTCCACCCACCCCTAACTGCACGGTATTGACATTTTAATGATGTTAATTCTTCTAGTTTGTGAGCATGGTGTATATTTCCATTTATTTGTATCATCTTCAGTTTCTTTTTTAGTGTCTTAAAATTTTTGAGAACAGCTATTTTACCTCCACAGATATATTTAATCCTAGATGCTTTTAAAAAAGTTTTTTTAGTTTATTTTTTTCAATTTTTCAGATTATTATTTTTTTTAATCCTCACCTGAAGATATTTTTTTCTTTGCTTTTCAGAGGGAGTGGAAGGGGGAGAAAGAGAGAAAGAAACACATCTCGATATGAGAGAGACACATCCATTGGTTGCCTTCCAAAGCTCCCAGCCAGGGCTGGGGATCGAGCCTGCAACCCAGGTGTGTGCCCTTGACCAGAATAGAACTAGAGACCCTTCAGTTTATGGGCTGACGCTCTAACCACTGAGCCATACTAGCTAGGGCTAGATATTTTTTAAATTGAATTTATTGGGGTGACATTGGTTAATAAAATTACATAGGTTTCATGTGTACAAATTTTGTTTTTTTCCCCTGAGGCATGTAAATGGGATTGTTTTCTAAGTTTCCTTTTCTGATAGTTCATTATTGGTGTAGAAAAATGCAACTGATTCCTGAGTATTAATTTAGTATCCATGGTACATTGCTGAAATCATTAGTTTTTGGGTAGAATCTTTAAGGTTGCCTATATATAGTATCATGTCATCTGCAAATAAGAACAGTTTTACTTCCTTTCCAATTTGGATGCCTTTTATATCTTCTTTTTGTCTGTTGCTAGAACTTCCAGTACTTCGTTGAATGAGAGTGGTGAAAGTGGACATCCCTGTCTTGTTCCTCATAATAAAGGAAACATTCTTAGTTTTTCCCCACTGAGTATGATATTAACTGTGGATGTGTCATATATGACCTTTATTATGTTGAGATATGTTCTCTCTGTTTCCAACTTGGCTGAGTTTTATCATGAATGGGTATCTCTTGATATGATCATATGATTTTAATGCTTCATTTTGTTTATGTGGTATATCATGTTAAGTGATTTGCAGATCTTGTACCAACCTTGCATCTCCGTGATAAATCCTACTTGATTGTGGTGCATAATCTTTTTAATGTATTGCTTGATTTGGCTTGCTAGTATTTTGTTGAAGATTCTTGCATCTGTGTTCATCAGAGATACTGGCCTATAATTTTCTTTCTTTGTAGTGTCTTTATCTGGTTTGGGAATTAGGATACTGCTGGCCTTGAAAGATAAGGTTGGGAGTATCTTCCACCCTCTGGAATTTTTTTGAATAGTTTGAGAAGGATAGGTGTTAGTTCTTTGAACTTTTGCTAAAATTTATCTGTGAAGCCATGTCGTTGAGGACTTTGTTTTCTGGAAGTTTTTTTTGATATGAATTAAGTCTCATTAGTTGTAATCTGTCCAGATTTTCTATTCTTGATTTAGTGTTCTTAGATTGTATGTTATTCTAGGAATTTATTCATTTCATCCAGATTGTCCTGTTTGTTGGTGTATAGTTGTTTGCAATATTTTCTTACAATTGCTTGTACTTCCTTGGTGACAGGTGTTATTTCTTTTTTTTAAAAAATGTATCTTTATTGATTTCAGAGAGAGGAAGGGAGAGGAAGAGAGAGAGAGAAACATCAATGATGAGAGGAGTCATCGATCGGCTGGCTGCCTCTTGCATGCCCCTGACTGGGGATTGGGCCCACAACCTGGGCATGTGCCCCGACCAGGAATCAAACCCCGATCGCCTGGATCCTAGGGCGAGGCTCAACCGCTGAGCCACGCCTGACCAAGGCACAGTTGTTACTTTTCTTTCATTTCTGATTTTATTTATTTGGGTCCTCTCTCTTTTTTTCTTGATGTGTCTGATTAAAAGTTTATCAATCATGTTTATCTTTTCAAACAAACAGCTCTTGGTTTCATTGATCTTTTGTGTGTTTTTGTTTCTTTTTAAGGCTCTATTTCCTTTACTTCTGCTCTGATCTTTATTATTTCCTTTCTTCTACTCACTTTGGGCTTTGCTGGTTGTTCCTATTTGTAATTCCTTTAAGTGTAAGGTTAGATTGTGTAATTTTTTTTAATCCTCACTCAAGTATGTGTTTTTTGATTTTGGGAGGGAGGGAAGGAGGGAGGAAGGAAGGAAGGAAAGAAGGGAGGAAAGAAGGGAGGAAGACAGTGAGAAAAACATTGATGTGAGAAACAGCCATTAGTTGCCTCCCATACATGCCCCAACTGGGGATGGAATCCACAACCTAGGCACATGCCCTGATGGGAAATCAAACCTGTAACCTTTTGGTGTATGGGACGACACCCCATCCAACTGAGCTACTTGGCCAGGGCAGGTTAGATTGGTTATTTGAGATTTTTCTTATTTCTTGGGGTAGGCCTGTAATGCTATGAATTTCCTCTTAGCGCATTGTTTGCGGGTAGTTTTATCGCGTGCTAACAGGTGGCGTGGGCCATTTTTGCTAATTTTTTGCACAAATGGCAACGTTCAGTGAAATTACGATAATTTTAGTTTTACATATTTTTTTCAATGAAACTTTTTGTGATTTACTATAAAATGTATACTGAATTATTTTTCTTAAATTTTAAACAGACAAATACTGGAAAACTCACTGGAAATTGAAATAAAAGTAATAAAATATGTAAAAATTCCAATTTATTAAAAATATTTTGAGAAAAAGTAGAATATGTAAAAAAAGAATGTAAAAAAAGAAAGAATGAAGTTTTAGTAGTGTTTTTTTGTGTGATAATCGTTAAAACATTTTCCCCTGTGAAGGGGAATCTCACAATGTTTACACATGTAACTTGTTTCGCTTCATTTTTTGTGTGCTGTACAAACCTGACATTACTTTTGAGCAATTTTTTTTTGCCGGTACTGATAATTTTCGTAGTCACATGTTTACGCATATCCATCAATAATCTTGTGGGAGAGTCTCTTCTTGAAGTTTTTTTTGTAGTAGATGTGGATGGTCCAGGGTCTGATGGGTCCAAATGGTCAGTGGTTTGATCGAATATTCCAGTAGAATCAGAAAACCAGTACAGTGCTGTTTCATAAAGAAATTTTTTGTATTTCATTTTCCGTGCATGTACTGAATTATATACTATGTATGAGTTGAAAAGGGCACAATTTATCAAGTACATTACCACACGTTTTGTCCATTTAGATGTCTTTCTCAAAATGCTATAAGACAAATATTGATCTGCGCAATCGACACCTTTCATATACTTATTGTAATCAATAAGAGCATTTGGTTTTATAATGTTTTGTCGTGTTGTTCGATCAATATTATGGCTCTCCTGCATTTCCGCAGAATGGATAGTAGAGATAAGAGATACTCTTCCCTTTGATTGCCAGACTTGTAGTAATATGTCCTTTTTTCTGCGAAAGATTGTTTCTCCTTTATTCAAATGTGTATTTTGAAGATATTTTTTCTTATTCCGCAAATTCAGATTTTGTTCTCGAGAAGCTGTGTAGCATTAGTCACACTATTGTAATAATTGCCCATATAGACGTGATGCCAAATGACTGTAAATGGTGAAACTACAGTTTGAATCGTTTCTATCAACCTTAGTCCTTGAGCAGCATACGTTTCAAAGCTACAAATGTAACCAGTAATATTCTCAGATAATATTGTCACAAGTATTCCGTATTTTGTACATTTTCCTGCATTATATACTCGGAAAAATAATCTTCCACTCCATGGTGTCATACCCTCATCCAATGATAAGTTCCTTTTTGGTTTGTACACATTTATAAATTTATCAGAAAAATAATTGATTATAGGCATGACTTTCACTAATCTTCCCGATTCTTCTGTAGTGTCTTCATTATTATTGAAGTGCCAAGCTGCCCAAATTTGTCAAAATCTATCCCTTGATGTGATTTTGGAAAAAAATGGCGTTTCCAAGCACGGGTCTGTTGACCAATAATCATCTCACTTATCTTTGCGAACTTGTCCCATCAAAATTATTAGAACCCAAAATTTCTTCATTTCTGTGATTGTAATATCTCGCCATTTGATAGTTTTGTGGGATGTTTGGAATCGTTCAATATTTTGATAGCGATATCTGTTTGATTCATCAACTAAATATTGAAAGAAATCATCTTTTAAAAATGATTCAACCACATCAATCAGAGATTCTGGAGCAGCATTCGAAGTAACTCCAGGACAACCCATAAAATCTTCAAGAACTGGAGGTTCCTCAGTCGAGGACCATTCGTCTTCACTTTCATCAGAACTTGAAGATATAGTTCTGTGAGTAAAATTTGTAGGTAGGGGGATATCTTCGCTGTTGTTTTCATTGTCACTTTCCAGTTCTGAATGATCTTCGATATCACTATCACACGAAAGATCTGATAAACGATCAACACACAATTCTTCATCACTTTTGTCGTCAGATTGTCTCATGTCTCTCGAAATAATGTCACTTTGATCAAAATTACAAAGATTTTGTGAAGTGTGCACCCTTTCCGATTGTTAGAATCGCACTAAATGCGTGGCGAGGCAGAGAATTGTGTGAAGGGATGACTCTACGCAGTTGAATAGATTACCGTTATACCCGGAAGTACATACATAATTCAGCATTGTATGTGTTAGAGACCCAAATTTTGTCCTTTGGAATTCATACATCTGCATTTTAGCATCCCTTTAGAGCAATAAAAAAGTATAAAAATAAACGTATTTATACATTACCCGCATTCTACCGCTAGTCTATAAAAGATGTATTAATACGTGTCCCGCGCTCTACTACCAGTCAACGTAAAACATATAAATACGTTTCCCACATACAATGTGTTAGGACTGCTTTCCCAGTGTTATATAGATTTTGGGTTTTTGTGTTCTCATTTTCATTTGTCTCAAGGTACCTTTAACATCATTAACTCATTCATTGTTTAGTAACATGTTACTTAACCTCTGTGTGTTTGTGTGTCTTTCAGTTTTTTCTTGTAATTGATTTCTACTTTCATACCATTGTGGTTGAAGAAGATGCTTGATGTGATTTCATTTTTCTTGAATTTATTGAGACTTGTTTTGTGCTTAACAGGTGGTCTGTCCTAGGAAATGATCCATGTGTACTTAAAAAGAATGAATATTCTGCTGCTTTTAGGAGAAATGCTCTAAAAATACCAATTAAATCCATCTGGTTTAATGTATTAAAGCCACCATTTCCTTCTTGATGTTTTTTTGGCTGGAAGATCTATTGATGTCACTGGCTGTTAAAATCCACTACTAGGACCATATTACTCTCTCCCATGTATGTCCATGAAGATTTACTGTGTAAAATTAGGTGCTCCTGTGTTGGGTGCATAAATGTCTACAAGGATTAGTTATATTCTCTTGTTGCAGGGATCCCTTTAGCATTATGTAATGTCATTCTTTGTCTCTTATTATAGCCTTTGTTTTAAAGTCTGTTTGATCTGATAAAAGTATTGCTATCCCAACTTTTTTGTTTTTTTGCTTCCATTTGTGTCAAGTAATTTTTTATCCCTTTGCTTTTAGTCTTTGTGTGTCTTTCATTCTGAGGTGGGACTTTTATAGATAGTGTATATATGTGTCTTGCTTTCTTATCCATTTGGCTATCCATTGTCTTTTGATTGGAGCATTTAATCCATTTTCACTTAAAGTAATTATAGACATGTAGTTATTAACATTTTATTCTTTCTAATTAGGATCCTCTTTTTTTCTTCTTCTTAAAGAAGTCCCTTTAGTGTTTCTTGTAACACTGATTTGGTGGTAATGAACTGCTTTAGCTTTTTCTTGTCTGGGAAGCTCTTCATTTCTCCTTCCATTTTAAACATCTTGCTTTTCTTCACTTTCAATCTCTTTTTGCCTGAAATGCTTCTGTTGAGAAATCTGACAGTGTTATAGAAGCTCCCTTATAGGCAATTAACTATCTTACTCTTGCTGCTGCTAAGAGTCTGTTTTTGTTTAACTTCTGGCATTTTCATTATGATGTGTCTTGGTGTTGGCCTCTTTGGGTTTATCTTTTGGAGGACTTTCTGGGCCTCCTGGACTTCTCTGTCTATTCTCTTTGCTAGGTTCAGCAAGTTTTCAGTCATTATTGCTCTAAATAGGTTCACAATTCCTTGCTCTCTCTCTTGTCCTGATGATTGGTACCCCTATGATGCAGATGATGTTATGCTTCACATTGTTACAGAGGTCCCTTAAATGATTCTTATCTTCTTAAATTCTTTTTTCTTTTTACTACTCTGATTGGGCATTTCTGCCACCTTGTCTTCCAAACCTCTTGATTCAGTCCTCTGCTTCATCAAATCTGCTGTTGATTCTTTGCAGTGATTTCTTCATTGATTCAGTCCTCTGCTTCATCAAATCTGCTGTTGATTCTTTGCAGTGATTTCTTCATTGTAGATATTGTATTCTTCACTTCTGACTGGTTCTTTGTTTTTTTAATCCTCACTCAAGGATATTTTTTTCAGAGAGTGGAAGGGGGGGAGGAGAGGGAGAGGAAGAGGAGAGAGAAACAGAACATCAGTGTGAGAGAGGCAGGTTGATTGGTGGCCTCCCGCAGGCACCCTGCCTGGGGCCAGGGATGGAGCCTGCAACCGAGGTACGTGAAGCTTGACCTTGAACCAGAATCAAACCTGAGACCCTTCAGTCCTTGGGCTGACGCTCTAACCACTGAGCCAAACCAGTTAGGGCTCTGACTGGTTCTTTTTAATTGTTTCCCTCCATTTCATTGAGTTCTTTTTCTGGGACTTTCTCCTGTTCTTTCATTTGGGGCATGTTTCTTTGTCATTTCATTTTGGCTGCCTCTCTGTGTTTGTTTCTGTGTATTAGGTAGATCTGTTCTGTCTCCCAGAGTTGGTGTGGTGACCTTATGTAGTAGGTGTCCTGTGGGGTTCAGTGGTGCAATTTCCCTGGTCACCTGGGCTAAGTGCTCCAGGAATGCCCCTTGTGTAGGTTACATGTAAGCCCTTTTGTTGTACAGTGGCACCTCGGTTTTTGAACGTAACCCGTTCTGGAAGACCGAGTTCTGAAACATTTGAAAACCAAGGTGCAGTTTCCCATAGAAAGTAATGCAAAATGGATTAATCTGTCCCAGACCGTTAATATCAACCCCTAAAACAGCAATTTAATGTGAATTTTACTATCTAATGATACCACAGATCCATAAAATGGTACACAATGAAAGCAATAAACATAATATTCTGTACTATAAAAGCAATAATAAACAAAATGTAAAAACAGTACTATAGATGATAAAAATGAAAATAATTTTTTCTTACCCGCAATGATGGTAGTCATAGTTTGGGTGGGGGGTCCTCTTCAATAATCACAGTAGCTGACTGTTCTTCAGGTGTTTTGTGGTCCTCTTCCAGAATCATTATAGGTGACTGTTGTTCAAGTGTTCTGTAGCAGTCTTTCATTATCACTGTAGGTGACTCCTCTCCTGCCATTCCTTCCCTTGATTTTTTTTACATCACTGACAACCTAGTTCAGACTCACTGGATCTTTTCCTCACTAAAAATTTTTCAATTGACATTTGCTTTTCCCAATGTTTTAAAATTTGTCTAAAGTGAGACATAGCATTATCATCGAAAGTTTTAGTGGCATGACTTACAGCAGCTTTATCAGAGTGATATTTTTCAACAAAAGTTTGCACTTCAACCCATTTTGCACACATTTCTTTGATCAGTGCAATAGAAACACTTTCTCTTCCCCTCCTCCCCCTCCAAAGACAGTTCCTCAGTTGCCACCTGTTGCTGCTCCATCAGAACGTCTGAAAGTTCTTCTGTAGCAAGTTCAGTCCTGTGGTCCTCCACTAACCCCTCCACATCATCACTACTTGCTTCCAAGCCCATGGACTTTCCCAGAGACACAATATCCTCAAAAATAGGAGCATCCTCTTCAACAGCCTCAAATACACATTCAGGGACAGCTTCTGGCCACAATTTCTTCCATGCTGACTTCATTGTTCTGTGAGACACATCCCTCCATGCCTTGTCTATGAGATGTAAGCAATGTAGGATATTGAAATGATTGTTCCAGAACTCTCTGAGGGTTAGCTCTGTGTCCGAGGTCACATCAAAGCACCTTTGGAACAGTGTTTTGCTGTGAAGCTTCTTAAAATTAGATATGACCTGTTGGTCCATGGGTTAGATGAGCGGAGTCATGTTGGGGGGCAAAAACTGTACATTGATAAAACTGAACTCTTTCATCAACTCGTCCTCCAAGCCTGGAGGGTGAGCTGGAGCATTATCCATAACAAGCAGGCACTTCATTGGAAGATTTTGGTTTTGAAGCTATTTTTTTACATTTGGCCCGAACACTTCATGAACCCACTCAATAAAAAATTGCCTGGTTACCCAAGCTTTGCTGTTTGCCCTCCATATCACATGCATTTTGCTTTTTATGACATTGTTTTTCTTAAGTACCCTAGGGTTCTTAGAATGGTAGACTAACAAAGACTTCAGCCTAAAATCCCCACTTGCATTCCCACAAAATAAAAGGGTTAGCCTGTCTTTCATGGGCTTGTGTCCTGGCAATGATTTCTCCTCCTTTGTTATGTAGGTCCTCTGTGACATTTTTTTCCAAAAGAGGCCTGTCTCATCACAGTTGAAAACTTGTTGGGGTAGGAAACCCTCTGCCTCTACGTAACCTTTAAATCCCAAAACAAATTGGTTGGCGTCTTCTTTGTTGGCACTGGCAGCTTCACCATGTCTCACCACACTGTATGCCACTTCTCCTCTTAAACTTTTCAAACCACCCTCTACTTGCCTTGAAAATATCACTCAGCACTTGTTGCAGGGGTGCTTTTGATGAGATCAACATGCAAATGTAAAGCTTTTACATAAATCATGCCCTCAGAAAGGCTGTCACTGGCCAACTGTTTTTCATTTATCCATATGAAAAGCAGTTTTTCCACTTCTTCAATTGTCCTGTGTTCTTTGTCTTGTGTTTTAACACCTCTTGCAACATTGGCTCCTT
Source organism: Miniopterus schreibersii (assembly GCF_964146895.1). NCBI lineage: Eukaryota > Metazoa > Chordata > Mammalia > Chiroptera > Miniopteridae > Miniopterus > Miniopterus schreibersii. Next base: position 60,083,573 of record NC_138111.1, on the reverse strand, counting down.
TGATGGCTTCATTATTTTTTAAGGTGGTACAAATTGTAGACTTGGCCATACCAAACTGTGTTGCCAGTCACATACACGGACACCACTTTCATGTTTGGAAATAATTTCCTCCTTCACCTCTATTTTTGTTCTGTTAATGATTCTCTTGGCTTTGCAGCTTTTTTCCATTTCTTACAGCAAGGGGAGATTGGCAGACGGCTCCTGAGATGACATGAACACAGATTGATTGCACACAGTCACAAAAACAAATTGGTTGCAAGAATGCTCCTGAGATGAGCACAGATTGATTGCACACAGTCACCAAATAAGCCCAAATATCACCTCCGTATTGCGTGGGTGCTCAGGACTCAACAGCTGACAGCTAGGCCTCAGGATCTTGCACTCAATAGAAGCCATGTGGCATGTTCGACTTCCAAGGTGTGTTGGAAAACTGAAGCACTTACTTCTGGGTTTACAATGTTTGTAAACCAAAATGTTCATCAGTGGAGACGTTCGAAAACCGAGGTACCCCTGTAGTTGAATTTTGATTGGTGTTGCCCGACCCATGGGTGAGATTGACCTTCAGGCTGGCTGACTATGAGGACTTACCCCGAGCATAATACATAAGCTGCTGTGGGGGGACTGACAGCATGAAGCGGAACTTGCCCAAAACAAGGTCTGTTGCATGCCAAGATCTCCCGTTAGGCATGTCAATTGCAGAGCTAATTGAGGCCCACCACCAGGTGTGTTGGTTCTGAAGCCTTTTGGCAGGTCATTGTCAAAAGCTGTCTGTGACCAGCCCTGGGCTACTTCTTTGGAGCTACAAAGTGATCCACAGTTTGTGGCTGCCTCTACTGGGCCTGGGAGGGGCCAAGCTGTATACCATGTCTGGCTTCCACCAGTACCAAGTTCTGGGCCAGGTCATCAAAAGGCCCAAGGGACCCTGAGATTAGCCTCACCTAACAGCTCCCTATTAGGATCAGTCACTGAAAGAACCTCTGGATGTATGTAAGTAATGTGAAGTAGGTTTTCACTGTGTGTCACCAGGTAGGGGTGAGAATGTTTACCAGTGGTGGTCACAGATTTAAACTTGGCGCTAGTGCTGGGCTTGAGACCATTCAGCAAAAGCCTCAGGGTACACCAGGGCCAGCTGTGCCACCCTCCTGAGGCCAGCCGACCTCTGTCGTGGGGCTGGGTCTCGGTGAGTTGTAGGGTGAGGCCAGCAGAGTTTATCAGGCTAAAACAGAACACGATTTGGTTGTATGGCGGGAGGGTTCAGCACAGTAACCATGGCGCCAGTCCTGTATGCAAGGGAAAAATGGCCCTTACGCTAGAGTCACACAACTCGGTTTCTCTTTGGGCATCTCTGCCATCCCCTAAGTCAGCCTGGACCTCTTTAAGAGCCTTCCAAGAAAGTCTGTACCACAGGCCTAGGCTGGCTGCTGCTAGCAGATGCCTGTGCAGGGAGTAAGCTTGGCAGGGCGGGGCCACAGGGAGTCATGAGTGGGGCTAGTACATTCCCCCAAGCTGAGCCATAAGGAGGGTAATGCTTGGCCCAGGTAAGATGATGTTTGTGGCTGGTGTGGGAGATGACTCAGCACAAGGACCATGATGGCTGTCCTTCCAGCCCTTTCGCCTAAGCCACAAAACCTACTCTCTCCATGTATGACACCAGTCTGCTCTGAGCCACCGTCTGTCTGCTGGAGCCCATGATGAGTATTTGCAAACAAGATTTTGTGTGCTGGCCCTTTAAGAGTCAGGCACCTGGGTTTCCAGCAGACTCCCATCTCTCCCTGGTGGACAGAATCCCCACTTATTTTCACAGCCAGGTGTCATATGAGCTCCTCCTCCCAGCTCTGGTGCTCTAGGCTTGGGAATCCTGGCATGAGCTTGAGACCCCTCACTCCTCATGGGGTACCTGTGCAGCTAAGATATCCCTGTGGGTTCTCAGTCACCTCATGAGGGGGTGGGGCCAGCCCTTTTCACATCTCTGCCCTTCCTACCAGTCTCCATGTTGCTTCTTCCGTAATCCTTGGTTATGAGACTTCTGTCAGCTAGTCTTCATTTGGTATTTTGGTATTCAGGTGGATTGTTCTATAATTGTCATTCCGTTTGGTCCTGGGAGGAGGTGAGTGTCATTTCCACCTCCTCCACCTCCATCTTGCATTCCCCACCATCTGTGTATCTGTGTATCTTCTTTGGTGAACTGTTTGTCTGGAACTTTATATATATATTATATATATTAGGATACCAGTTCTTTTTTAGAGCTGTGTTTTGAAAACACTGTCCAAGTCTGTGACTCATCTTAAAATCGGTTCAAAGACTGACAGCCACAAAAATGTCTTCCTCTCACCTCTCTTCTGCTCCCCTTTCAAACAGGGTCTTCTCTCTCTTCCCCAGGGAGAGCCTGGTGAGTCCCCCACCTCGAGGATCTATGATTTATGCTTGTGGGGAGGGAGTCCCTTTTCTGGGCAGACAAGAGCTACGTTGCTGAGTGTGTCCTCACGTGGCAGCCTCAGATCAAGTGGACTCCACCTTACCTGCCTTAGAATGAGATGAAGGATTTCTCCCTAGTCCCCACAGAGCAGAGCCTTCCCCTCACAGAAGCTGAATATGCTGAGTATGTGGGCTGGGGGCTGGAACAGGGCTGGAGTAGGGGTCACTGCTGGAGCACCCCATGGTGTGGTTTGGGTTTGTGGCCTACCCCCAAACCCTGAGTCTGATGCTTTGACCTTCTGGCACCTTCAGTGAGGCCCCTTGTAAGGTCCCTTCTGTTCACACAAGCTCAAGTGGGTCCTGCTGTTGCAACTGAGAACTTTGCCTGGATAGAGCACATTCATGGTGGTCCCTGTGATTGGCTTAGCCTCCCTTGACCTGCTTTCTTGACAGAGAGGAAGGGGCTCTGTGCTTGAAGCGAGAGGGAGCAGATCATAATGTCCAGCCCCACACTCACCTGAGTCCTGGATGGCAGGGCCAGGCTGCTCAGCTAAGTTGAGTTATGAAACAGTGGGACCAATGTGGGCTAGGAGTGCGGGTGATGGGGCACATGGGGCCGGGCAGAGCAGGATGGGTGGAACCTTCCAGCTGGGCTTGTCACTCCTAGAATTCTTCATCTCCTCAACTCCCAGCCCCTTACCCTGTCTCCCTCCCTGAGGTCTTACCCCCAGGTCTCTGATACCCTGCTTTCCCAGACATGGCCCAAAGTGGATGAAGTGACATCGGATGAGGTGAACTGCATTCAAAACCTTAAAATCATGTTTACATTAGACTGAGAATCTCCACTTCTAGAGACTTGGAAGAGTAAGCAACTGTGTCAGGGTTTTCCTTGCTGGCAGGACTTTGTTCTTTACTTGATTCTTAATTCCATTAGAATACATTATTGTACTGTAATAAACATCTAGTATTGTTGTGATAAATCCTTTGAAAATAATAACTAAATAATGTACTTAATTGCATAGATGACTGACAAATGCATAACAGTGAACATGTGACTTCAATATTTTTAGAATTATCAAGGTCATGCATGCATTATAAAATTTTAGACGTTCACCTCAAGGAGAGGGTAGAGATTTTCAAGCCTCACCCAGAGGGGACCATCATGAGTGGCTTGGTAGATGTCTCAGGCTCCACCTCTCTCATTCTGTCTGTCTGTTTCTGTCACAGGCAGACTCATGCTCTCATATGCCTGTCTACCTGTTGAAATTACATGCATGTAGTCTAACAGCTAGGATCCTGGATGCGGAACTGTGGTTTACTTGTCTCCTGTAAGAGAACCCCTGACGTCTTTGTCTGTTGGCACATAGAGACCCTCCACCCACTTTAGCTTCTGATGAACTTCCATCATCCATGATGGACTAGGTTTATTTGATCCTATCACTTCTCCGTGGACATCAGTGTTATTCCAGGTTCCTGCTATTTCATTGGTGTTCTGATGAGTAGCCTTGAAAATACAACTTTGAAGTATTCTCCAAGAATTTCTGTGGGGTGACCCCCTAGGGTGCAGGGGGCACCTGTGGAACTTTGACAGGTCCTGTGCCCTGTTCTCCCCGGGGGGGTGGGCTTTCCCCTTCTCTTCAGGCATCTGCTGGGGCTTTGGCTTCCTCACTTTGTCCCCAGGGCTGGTGACCCCCCAGACCAGAAATCTGCCAGTCTGATGGTCACAGTGCTCTCTCCTCAGTGTTGACAGTGAGTGTTTCCCCATCGAGAAGGTTGGGCATCTCTGACATGTACTGGCATGTGCACTGCCTCTCCTTGGAAGTGCAAGTGTTTGCCCTCTGTCCCCTTAGGAAACATTAACTTTGGAGAGTTTTCTACACCACAGGGATGTGACACCTCTCTCTGGCCTTGGGCTGTGAGGAAGGCTTTCCAGCTTGTAGTTTGTCTTTCCAGCTTTCTGCATTTTTTCTTGTCTTTGTTTTTGGGCACAGGAAGAGAGCATGCCATTGCGTCACACATAGCACAGTGATCTCTATCCCAAGAGGATGCTCACACTTACTAAAAGGGCTCCTTTTCTTACATCTGATCTCTAACCTATCTGGGACTTCCCTTTCCAATAACTAACAAGCAATTTCACATAAAAACAAATATGTGAGCAGACATAGAAAAGCACCTATTGTAAGATTCCATTTATAGGAAACGTCTGGAATCGGTAAAGGAGCAGAGACAGAAGGCAGATCTGGTGTTGCCAGGGGCAGGAGGAATGGGGAGTGAGAACTACTGGCCCAAGGTTTCCTTTTTGGATGATGGATCATTCTCCAAGCAGATAGGGATGATGCTTTGCCCAGTATTGGGAATAGACCTTCATGCTCAGGAATGGCACAATTTAAAATATAAACTATAACTTTTATTAGTACTTAAAATGAATAACGCCATTGAAAAGCAAGGATAAAAGAAGGAAAATTAAAATTAAAAAGCAAAAGACCCCAAATAATAAAATTAAAGAGATAGTAAACAGATTCATGCCATGAAAAGAAAAGCATTACAATTAAAGAAAGTAAATGAAAAAGATTAAAGAGGGGGTAAAACAAATGTCTCTGATGGGAGAGGGCGAGCAGCACATTCAAGAAACTCTAGAGCTGGCCCTGTTGCATTTTCCAGAGGCAGCTTCTCTTCTCTGTGACAAAAAACCAGGACAGGTTTGGGGAGGGTTCTTCTGGCAGGGGTAGTGGGTCCTCAGGTCAGGAGATGCTGCATAGGCCAGCCCGAGTTCTAGAACTGTGGCTAGAGCGGCCATGGTGGGTGTCAGGACCACTTGAGGTGGCATGAGCACTGAAGGTGGATACCCACAAGGTGTGGAGAGATGGGCAGATCTTACCATGCATTGCGCTCCTTGGGGTATTGGTATGTTAGGTTTCAAGGCAGGAGCTGGCTCTGCTGTCTGGGCAGGTGCTAGAGTTGTGAGGGGAGGAAAGACCACCCAGTTGCCTGCATTTCCATGTGTCCCCAGAGACAGAACACAGTTGCAGCCCACTACCCCCATAGGACATCCTCCAGGCCAGCAGTCCAGCAGATGGGCTGCTCTTTGTGTTTATCAGGCCTGTGGGGGAGTGCCCTGTGTGTCTGGCAACAGCCCCTCCCCATAAGCTCACATGCACTCTACTCCCCATCCAACCCCCACCTCTTCCACCCTCTCACCCTTGGTTTCTGCCTTCCTGGGCTTCAGGTCCCCAGGCCTAGTTGTTTGGACTTGGACAAGTTGCTCCAGGTTGGAGTCAGAAATTGAGGGCTTCCTATGGACCCCAGGCTACTTGGTGGGGGGAGTAGGGGAAGGAATCCTTCTCTGGCCATCCAGTGTCCCTGGTTCCCGAGACCCACAGAGGCCCACAGTAACTTTGTCCCTGCTCTGACCCTCAGTGTTGTCACACACTTGCTTCTCACTGGTGGAGATTGGGTGGGTCTCTATTGAACCAGCTATTCCCTAGTGTCCTGGGAGGTTTAGCTCTAGATTGACAGTAACAGGCAGCTGGTTTGGAGCCCTCAAGTCCTGCCCAGCCTTAGTTCCTACTGCTTCTGCCCACTGGAGCTCCTGCTCCTGCATCAGACCCAGCCTTGTGTAGGCACAGACCTCCACCCAGGGAAAATGAGATTTACCTTTAGGGCTTGGAATAAACCTTGGGCAGAGGGCGTTGCCCACATTGCATGTCCACCCAGCCAACCTTGACCTGGGGTGTGAACAGGACAGGGCCACCAGGCTTCTGACCCTCCCCACCCAGCCTGTTCTGCTCAGGGTAGGCTGTCCCTACATGAACCCCCAACTCAAGTGCATCCCTGCGCGCGTATGCGTGCGCGCACACACACACACACCCCCCCCACAGGGAGGAGACATAGGGCTGCTCAGGTGGTATCAGAGTGGTGGCCAGGCCTGAATAATACCACCCTGGGCCTACTTGTGACCTCTGGGTCCTGCCTTGAAAAGGGCCAAAGGCATCTGGATTGAGTTCTGAACCAGCGGCAGCCACGGCGGGGCAGACTCTCACAGCTGGCTCTTTTGGGGGCTCGGCCCCGGGACACTGGCAGACAACATCGGAATATCCTTTTGGTGCGAAAGTCTCTAGTCAAATGAGCTAGGTTGGGGCAGTTTTAGAATGTGGCTGCCTGGTTACCAGGGTTCCAAGTTCTGTTGGGGTCTATCTTCAGGAAGTGAGGTTAAAGCCTAGGTCCCTTATCCTGAGTGAGCATCACCTCAAAGAAGATCAGTGACTTCACTTCCTGACAAGGGCAGTGAGGTCACTGCTTGGGTCCCCTACCCCTGTCGTCTCCTCAGACAAGGGCAATGTAAACAATAACTTTTATTTATAATTTAAATAAATCACACTGTGAGGAAATTAAACATTACAAAAAGTTCCAAAGAGCAGGGTATAAAAGCATCTGCTTAGAGTGGGAGAGCTCATGAAAAGGGCCACAGGCATCTAGGCTGAGTCTGAACAAAACTGCCGATGGGGGAGGTCAGGCATCTCTGACATGTAGAGGCGTGTGCACTCCTTCTCCTTGGAAGTACATGTGTTTGCCCTGTGTCCCTTTAGAAAACACCAACTTTTGAGATTTTTTTTTTTAGAACCCAATTTTGTACTGTAATAAACATTTATTTTTCTTGTAATAAATCCTTTGAAAATAATAACTAAATAATGTATATTACTCCATAGATGAGGTGACAAATGCTAATATTGAATGTATGACTTCAATATTTTTAGAACTTTCAAGGTCATGCATGCATTATAAAAAATTTAGCTATCACCTCAAGGAGAAGATAAGAGATTTGCAAGTCCCTTCCCAGAGGTAACCATAACCATCATGAGTGGCTTGGTGAATGTATCTCATTCTGTCTGTCTCTGTCACAGGCAGACTTAATCTCATATTCCTGTCTGCCTGTTGAAATCACATGTATGTGGTCGAACAGCTGGGATCCTGGATATGGAAGGGTGGTTTACGTGTCTCTTGTAAGAGGACCCCTGAGGTCTTTGTTGGCACATAGAGACCCCTGCACCCACTTTAGCAGCTGATGAGCTGGCCTTGTCCACATGGACTAGTTTTGGTGGATCCCATCCCCTCTCCATGGACATTAGTGTTTTTTCCAATATCAGCTATTTCATCAGTGCTCTGATGGGTAGTCTTGAAAATACATCTTTGAAAAACTGCAAGAATTTCTGTGGGGTGACCTCCTAGGGTGAACCCTAGCAGTTGAAGGAGGGGGCACCTGTGGAACTTTGATGGGTCCTGCTCCCTGTCCTCCCAGAGAAAGGGCCTTTCTCCCTTCTCCCAGGGGATCTGCTGGGGCCTCGACTTCCTCACTTTGTCCCCAGGGCTGGTCACCCCCCCAGAGCAGAAGCCTGCCAGTCTGATGGCCACAGTGCTCTTCCCCCAGTGTTGACAGTGCATGTGTTCCCCTCGGGCTGGTCAAGCATCTCTGACATGTACTGGTGTGTGTGTGTACACTGCCTTTCCTTGGAAGTGTAGGTGTTTGCCCTCTGTCCCGTTAAAAAACACCAACTTTGAAGAGTTTTCTGACCCCAGGGATGTGACACCTCTCTCTACCCTTGTGTTGTGAGGAATGCTGTCCAGTTTGTGGATTGTCTTTCCAGCTTTCCGCATTTTTTTCATTTTCATTTTGGGCACAGGAAGAGCAAGCCATTGCCTCATGGGCTTCTGGCCCTGAGGTCACACTTAGCACAGAGGTCTCTACCCCAAGGGGATGCACACACTTACTAAAAAGGGCTTCTTTTCTTACATCTGATCTCTAACCTATCTGGGATTTCCCTTTCCAATAACAAGCAATTTTACATAAAAACATAAATGTGTGAGCAGACACAAAAGCACCTATTTTAAGATTCCATTTATAGGAAACATCTGGAATTGGTAAAGGAGCAGAGACAGAAGGCAGATCTGGGGTTGCCAGGGGCAGGAGGAGTGGGAATGAGTACTGCTGGCCCAGGGTTTCCTTTTTGGGTGATGGACCATTCTCCAAGCAGATAGGGATGATGCTTTGCCCAGTATTGGGAATGGACCTTCATGCTCAGGAATGGCACAATTTAAAATATAAACAAAAACATTTATTAAGTACTTAAACTGAATCACATTTGGAAAAGGAAGGATAAATAAAGAAAAAAGAAAATAATATAAAAAACCCCAAAAGACCCCAAGCAATAAAATAAACAAAAAACAGACTTATGCCATGTAGAAAAGGAAAACATGACAATGAAAGAAAAGAAACGAAAAGAAAAAGATCAAAGAGAGGAGCAAAACAAATGCCTCTGATGGAAGACAGCAGCAGGTTCAAGAAGCTTCGCTAGAGCTGGCCCTGATGAATTTTCCAGAGGGACGTCCTCTCTGGCTGGAACCAGGGCAGGTTGGGGGAAGGATTGTTCAGGCAGGGGTGGTAGGGCCTCAGGTCAAGAGAAGCTGCACAGGCCGGATCCAGTTCTAGAGCTGTTGCTGAAGTGGCCACAAAGGGTGGCAGGGCCACTTGAAGTGGCATGACCACTGTGGGTGGGTACCCCCCAGGTCTGGTCTGAGAGGTGGCCAGATCTTTCTCTGCATGGCGCTACTCAGGATGTAGGACAGGTGTCCAGGGAGGAGCCAGCTCTGCCTCCTTGGCTGGTGCTAGAGTTGTGATAGTAAAGATCAGCCAGGTGTCTGCATTTCCTTGTGACCCCAAAGACTGAACTTAACTGCATCTCAGAACCCACCACAGTATGTCCTCCAGGCCAGCATGCCAGCAGATGGGTGGACTGTCTTTGCTTTTATTCGACCTCTAGGGGGGTGCTCCCTGTGTGTCTGGCACTGGCCCCTCCCCAAAAGCTCACATGCACCTCCATTCCCCATCTTACCCCAACCTCCACCATCTTCTCACCCTTTGGCTCTGCCTCTTTGGGATCCACATCTCCAGTCCTCATTGTTTGGTCTTGAACATGATGCTCCAGGTTTGATTTGGAAATTGAGAGCTGCCTGTGGAGCCTAGTTGGCTTCAGGGGAAGGAATCCTTCTCTGGCTGTCCACGGTCTCTGGCTCCCCAGACACATGGACACTGTGCCCACACTGACTTTTGGCCTGCTCTGGCGCTTGGTGTTATGACACACCTGCTTCTCACTGGTGGAGACTGGATGGGTGTCTACATGGACAAGCTTCTCCCCAGTGTCGTGGAGGGTTGAGCTCTGCAATGACAGTGACCAACAGCAGGTCTAGATGACTCAATCTCTGCCCAGCTCTAGTTGCTGCTGCTTCTGCCCACTGGACGTAGTGCTCCCGCACCAGGCCCAGTCCTGTGTCTGCGCAGACCTCCACCCAGGGGCCATGAGATTCACCTCCAGGGCTTGGGATAAACCTTGGGCAGAGGGCTCTGCCTACACTCCCTGTCCACCCAATCAGCCTTGATCTGGGGTGTGAATATGACAGGCCCATTAGTCTTCTGCCCCTCTCTCCTCAGCCAGTTCATGCTGTGGACAGTCCCTCTCCCCTCTCCACATGAATCCCCCTTACACACACACACACGCACACACACACGCACGCACACACACACGGGGAGGGGACGTACTGCTGGTTAGGGGGGATCAGAGTGGTGGTCCAGCCCCAAGAAAACCTCCCTGGGCCTCCATATGTTATTTCTGGGTTTCCTGTGAAAAGGGTTACAGGCTTCTGGGCTGAGTCCTGGCCCAGTGGCTACAGTGGTGTAACATACTAACATGGCTGGCTCTTTGGAGGTCACGGCCTTGGGACTTGTGCAGACAGCAACAGAACATGCTATCAGGGCAAATGTGTCTACACACGTGAGCTAGATAGGGGCTCTTTTAGAATGTGGCTGCCTGGGTAGCAGGGTTCCAAGTTTAGTTGGGGTCCATCATCAGAAGTGAGGTCACTGACTGAGTCCTTTACCCCTAGTGTCTCCAGATTAGAACAATATAAGCAATATAAACAGTAACTTTTATTTATAACTTAAATAAGTGACACCATGAGGAAAATAAAGGGAAAACCCTTTTAAACATTAAAAAAATTCTGAGGGGCAGGGTAAAACTACTGCTGCTTGGAGTGGGAGAACTCATGAAAAAGGCCACAGGCATCTAGGCTGGGTCCGAACAAATCCAGTCTGGCATCTCTCACACGTACTGGCTTCTGCAGTGCCTCTTCTTGAAAGTGCATGTGCTTGTCCTCTGTCCTTTTAGAAAACGCTGAATTCAAACATTTACTTTTTTGTTACTAAAACCTTAAAAATAATAACTAAATAAGGTACTTTACTCCATATATGAGTGACAGTTGCTTAACATTGAACTTATTACTTCATTCTTTTTGGAACATTCAAGGTCATGCATGCATTATAAAAAATTCAGACATCACCTCAAGGAGGAGATAAGAGATTTGCAAGTTAGAACCCATCATTAGTGGTTTGGTGGGTATTTCTCAGCTCTGCTTCTTCCTCCTCTCTAGCCTGACTTAATCAAAGGCAGACTCATTCTCTCATATGCCTGTCTGCCTGTTGAAATCACCTGTATGTGGTTCAACAGCTGGGATCCTGGGTGCAGAAGGGTAGTTTATGTGTCCCCCATAAGAGGACTCCTGAGGTCTTTGTCTGTTGGCACATAGAGACCCTCCACCCACTTTAGCTTCTGATGAGCTTCCATCATCCATGATGGACTAGGTTTGTTTGATCCTATCACTTCTCCGTGGACATTAGTGTTATTCCAGGTTCCTGCTATTTCATTGGTGCTCTGATGCGTAGCCTTGAAAATACAACTTTGAAGTATTCTCCAAGAATTTCTGTGGGGTGACCCCCTAGGGTGCAGGGGGCACCTGTGGAACTTTGACAGGTCCTGTGCCCTGTTCTCCCCGGGGGGGGGGTGGGCTTTCCCCTTCTCTTCAGGCATCTGCTGGGGCTTTGGCTTCCTCACTTTGTCCCCAGGGCTGGTGACCCCCCAGACCAGAAATCTGCCAGTCTGATGGTCACAGTGCTCTCTCCTCAGTGTTGACAGTGAGTGTTTCCCCATCGAGAAGGTTGGGCATCTCTGATATGTACTGGCATGTGCACTGCCTCTCCTTGGAAGTGCAAGTGTTTGCCCTCTGTCCCCTTAGGAAACATTAACTTTGGAGAGTTTTCTACACCACAGGGATGTGACACCTCTCTCTGGCCTTGGGCTGTGAGGAAGGCTTTCCAGCTTGTAGTTTGTCTTTCCAGCTTTCTGCATTTTTTCTTGTCTTTGTTTTGGGACAGGAAGAGAGCAAGCCATTGCCTCATGGGCTTCTGTCCCTGGGGTCACACATAGCACAGTGGTCTCTACCCCAAGAGGATGCTCACACTTACTAAAAGGGCTTCTTTTCTTACATCTGATCTCTAACCTATCTGGGATTTCCCTTTCCAATAACTAACACGCAATTTCACATAAAAACAAACAAATATGTGAGCAGACACAGAAAAGCACCTATTGTAAGATTCCATTTATAGGCAACGTCTGGAATTGGTAAAGGAGCAGAGACAGAAGGCAGATCTGGTGTTGCCAGGGGCAGGAGGAATGGGGAATGAGTACTGCTGGTGCAGGGTTTCCTTTTTGGGTGGTGGATCATTCTCCAAGCTAGTGGTGATGCTTTAAACAGTATACGGGATGGCACAATTTAAAATATGTACAATAACTTTTATTTAGTACTTAAAATGAGTTACACCATGGAAAAATGGAGGATAAAAAAGAAAACAATGAAGTAAAAATGCCCATTGAATCTCCAAATACTAAAATTAAATGATTTAAAAATTGATGCATGCCATTGAGAAAAGAAAAACCTAACAATGAAAGAAAAGAAAAAGGTCAAACAGGAGTCAAGGGTAAAACAAGTGCTTCTGATGGGAGAGGGCGAGCAGCAGGTTCAAAAAGCTTTTCTAGAGCTGGCCCTGATGCATTTTCTAGATGAAGCTCCTCTTCTTTGTGGCAAAAACGAAGGCAGTTTTGGGGAGGGTTCTTCAGGCAGGGGTTGTGGGGCTTAAGTTAGGTCAGGAGATGCTACACAGGCAGGCCCCAGTTCCAGAGCTGTGGCTGGAGTGGCCACAGTAGGTAGCAAGACCACTTCAGGTGGCATGGACCACCAGTGGGTAGCAGGACCACCACTCTGGATGGACACCGTTCCAAGTGTGGGGCAGTGTTCAAGTCTTCCCCTGCATCGATTCCTTGGGATGTAGAATAGTTGCCCGGGTTGAAGCCAGCTCTGCTTCCTGGGATGGTGCTGGAGTGGCAAGAGGAGAAACGATCACCCAGGTGCCTGCTTTTCCATGTGCCCCAATGACAGAACACAGCTGCAGCCCAGAACCTACCACAGGACGTCCTTCAGGCCAGCAGGCCAGCAGGTAGGTGGTCTGAGGCTGGTCTTTGCTTTTACCCAGCTTCTGGGATAGTTCCCTGTGTGTCTGGCACTGACCCCTCCCCAGAAGCTCACATGTACCTCCACTCCCATTCAACCCCCTCCTCCACCACTTTCTCACCCTTGGGCTCTGTCTCCCTGGGGTCCAGCTCCCCAGGCCCTATTGCTTAGACTTGGACACAGTGCTCCAGGTTCAATTTGGAAATCAGAAGCTGCCAATAGAGCCTGGGTGTCTTCACGGGGAAGAATCCTTCTCTGGCCATCCACAGGCCCTGGCTCCCAAGTTCCATAGTTGCCCACACTGACTTTGGACCTGCTCTGGCCCTTGGTGGTGTGACACACCTGTTTCTCATTGGTGGAGACTGGGTGGCGGGTCTCTGCCGATCAGCTGATGCTCCCCAGTGTCTGTGGGTTGAGCTCTGCAAGGACAGTGACAGGTAGCCAGTCCAGAGGCCTCAATTTCTGTCCAGCCCTAGTTCCTGTGCTTCTGTGCCCTGGACCCACTGCTCCTGGATCAGGCCCAGCCCTGTATCGTCATAGAGCTCCACCCAGTGGCAGTGAAAATCACCTCCAGGGGTTGGGATAAACCTTGGGCAGAGAGCACTGCCTACACTCCCTCTCCTCCCAGCCAGCCTTGATCTGGGGTGTGAACATGACAGGCCCATCAGGCTTCTGACCCTCTCCCCTATGTGTATCCTGCTCTGGGCAGGCCCTTTCCGCATGAATCCCCCTTACACACACACACACGCGTGCGTGTGCGTGCGCGGCTGATTAAGGGGGATCAGAGTGGTGGTCAGGCCTTAAGAAAACCTCCCTGGGCCACCCCATGAAAAGGTCCACAGGCATCTCAGCTGAGTCAAGACCCAACGCTCATAGTGGTGGTACAGACTGTCGTTGCTGGCTCTGGAGGCTACTACCTTAGGACTTGGGCAGACAGCAGCAAAACATGCTATCAAGGCAAATGTCTCTACACAGGTGAGCTTGGTAGGGGCTGTTTTAGAATGTGCCTGCCTCAATACCAGGGTCCCAAGTTTGGCTGGGTCTATCTTCAGGAAGTGAGGTTAAAACCTAGGTCCTTTACCCTGAGTGAAGTCAAAGAAGATCAGTGACTTCACTTCCTGACAAGGGCAGTGGGGTCACTGCCTGGGTCCTCTACCCCTATTGTCTCAGACAAGGGCAATATAAACAATATAAACAAGAACTTTTATTTATAACTTCAGTAAATCACACCATGAGGAAAACAAAGGGAAAAACCTTTTAAACATAAAAAAAGGGTTCCAAGGGGTACGGTAAAACAACTTCTGCTTGGAGTGGGAGAGCATGTGAAAAAGGCCACAGACTTCTGGGCTGTGTCTGAACAAAACTGACCGTGGGAAGGTCGGGCGTCTCTGACATGTAGAGGCATGTGCACTGCCTCTCCTTGGAAGTGCATGTGTTTGCCCTCTGTCTCTTTAGAAAATGATGAGTTTTGGGAGTTTTTCTTTAGAATTCATTATTGTAGTGTAACAAACATTTATTTTTCTTGTTATAAAACCTTTAAAAATAATAACTAAATAATGTACTTTACTCCATAGATGAGGGACAAATGCATAACATTGAACATACGACGTCAATATTTTTAGAACTATCAAGGCCATACTTGCATTATAAAAATTTACACATTGCCTGGCTGGGCATGGCTCAGCAGCTGAACGTCGACCTAGGATCCAGGCAATAGGGGTTCGATTCCCGGTCAAGGCACATGCCTAGGTTGTGGGCTCGATCCCCAGTCAGGGGTGTGCAGGAGGCAGCCAATCAATGACTCTCTCATCATTGGTGTTTCTATCTCTCCCTCTCCTTTCCTCTCTCTGAAATCAATAAAGATGTTAAAAAAAAAAAAATTTACACATTGCCTCAGAGAAGATAAGAGATTTGCAAGTTAGAACCCAGAGGTGACTGTCAGTGGCTTGGTGGGTGTCTCTCAGGCGCTCACTCTCTCATTCCATCTAGCCTGACTTTTTTACAGGCAGTTGCATGCTCTCATATCTGTGTGTACCTTTTGAAATCACATGTATGTGGTCTAACAGCAGGGATCCTGGATGGGGAAGGGTGGTACAGGTGTCTCCTGTAAAAGACCCCTGAGGTCTTTGTCTGTGGCCATGTAGAGCCCCCTGCACCCACTCTAGCAGCTGCTGAGTTTCCCTTGTCCCTGGGACCTTTTTACATAGAAGGCTATTTGATATAGGGAAAGAAACATGGTGACTACAGTCAGAAAACTTGCCTTCACATTTCTTCTTTAGGCATGTAAGTTTGTCCACATTGCTTGCTTTTCTTATCTTAGTTTGCTCATATGTTTGTGTAGAGGTATTTAATAATCCCCCTCTCTTGGGTTGCAGTGAGAATTAAATAAGAAAACATACATAAAGCACCTACCATAGGTGTTTGTTCTTTGCAATCATTAAACTATGTTAGTATTTTTTTTCTTCTTTTCCTTTTCAAAGTTTTCAATTTAGCCCAAGTATCGTTGTTGCCAATGAAGGTTTACAAAAATCCAAATTTTGGAGACTGACTTTTAGATTGTGTGTTGCATTGTCTTAAGAGATATTTCTTTTTACTGTAGGAACAGTGGTTGTTTTTGTGCTTATCCCTTCATTTGACTACTTATTGCAGTAATGAAACTAAGAATTTAACATGGATTACTGATTCACAAATCCCCAAGTAATAAGTGTGCATCATGTTACATTATATTTGTAAGAAATATTGGACATCACCTATTCAACTATGTAATCTTGAAATTGAAAAATTGAGGCCTAAAACGTTTTAGGGCATACTGAAACGTATGGTGAGGAAACTATTTCCACAGCTGGTGAGGAAATAGTTGGGGTATGAGCTCAGTTCTCCTGATTTCAGTTCACCCCAACATGGTACTACCTACTTGAAGTAGGAGTTTCACCCTCAAATAATTCAGATTCTTCTTCATAAAGATGTGGATCATTTGGTGTATTAGGAATGCCTACTATGGTGAACGGCACACTGTTGATATTCAGTGAATTTAGAATAAGTGAATAATTTAATCATATAAAGTGATTCTTTTATACACCGTGGATAGAACTTCCCATCCATATTTACTGTGATGGATATAGATACAGATATAGATTCTAGTTAGTAATATCTCCATTTTCATCCCCATGGTCAATCTCCTCTTGGCTTTCATCCCATAAATGATCTGGGTTTTCACTTTTTCTCCAGATCTAGAGTAAGTTGGGTTAAACACCACCCATCAATTTTATGGTTTAGAAGGTGCAAAGTCCTCTTCAGTAGTTCTGCAAATTCAAGGGCACATTTTCAGGGCTTCCTCAGTCTCTTGGCTCTTGTTTCTACTCATGCAAACGTTCCTCTTCATTGCATACATCCTGATGAAAAATCAAATGTTTGCTTTGATTTATATGCAAACACATACACAGGCACGTAACCTTACATACACAGATACACACACAGACACACACACAGACACATTTACAAGTGAGGTAGCTTTATCATTTGGAAAGGAAGAAACATCTCAAAAATGCAAGTAACTTCCAAAAATTTTGGCATCATTGTTCTTAAAAGTCTTATCCTACATCATGGAATTTTACTGACCTTCCTCTGCAGTCTGCTTAACCTCTGTGCATCATGGAGAGCCTGCTTGTCACTTCTGACTTTTCTATTCTCTCTCTACTTTATTTCTAGTAAAAACCATCAGTATTCTTGTCTCATGCAAAGCAGATTTGTCCTTTCAGTTGACATGGTGAGTAGTCTACAGCCCCAATCATGGGGATGTAGAAAGGATTGAGGAGGTGGGAATGAAGGCAATACTTTTTACCTTCCATCCGAAGTCTTAGCTTTTCTGTCTTCTCATGTTTGTATACAGAAGGACGTTCCTGGAGTTGTAACACCTCTGGCATCTCTGTCACCCCCGTTCATTTCACCTCTGGGAGGAGTTACTTGTCTGATTGATGTCTGAAAAAATAAACAATGTGATTGTCTCAGCTTCTTTCTTCTGCATCTCTTTGACCTGTCTGTAGAGAGAGACATCTATTTAAACATACTATGAGCATATCACGCACTGCTCAGTATCTGACTTTTCCACTTAACATTAGATTAGGGTTCTTTAAAGAGCTCTCTTTAACTCTGAACTTTTTTAAAGCAACAAAGCATGAAATGTGAGGAACCAATAGTATATCAAATATCACCATACCTGCAAAAGCTGATAAACATCTGTATGTTTTTCTATAGGATGTGACATGTTTTCTTTCATGGTATATGTTATTACCGAATCATGTATAAATTAATATATACCCATATCCTTCTTTGGGAAAGGAAATGAATATATTTACTATGTACCTACATATTTACTTTTACCATTTCTATTTTTGTTTCTTTGATTTTAATTTTTTATTTATTTTTGCCTTCTTTCTCTAACATGCTGTTTTTGTGAAGTCAATTAGAAAAAGAATGCATAAAGATAGACAGGTGTTTGCCTTGGGTTTGGGAAAAATTATTCATGTTTGAAATGATTGACACACCAAGGTTCTGGATCAAGCAGCCAAGAGAGGGATTCAGATAATTTAGTGTATCATGACCTAGGCAGGCTATCCCTAAAGGTGCATCTGGGAGATCCAAAGGAATAAGCAGCAGGAGTGGGAGGCAAGATTATGTGCAAACCCAGTCCTGTACAAGATCAGAGAAAATGGACTTTAGAGCTGACAACAGGGTAGGAGAACCAGTGGTTTATACCACACTGCAGAAAGAAAGTGGTGAGCTCAGACTTGATCCAGATCTGTCCCTTACTGAGAAGAGTCCAGTAGAACATGTCATGGTTGGAATAGGAGTCTCCAGATGGTGATAAATGTAAGCTAGAGGGCTTTAGGGTTCCTCATGGTCTATCAGGTTTGAGACTACTTGCTGGCTAGTAATGAGAGATAATGGGAATTATCTAGTTGATAAGAATTCTGGGCTGGGATGTATCGAGAGGGTTGTCAGTGTTCCCATTGAGAGGGCTAAGTTCCATTTAGCCAGAGTGCAAATCAGGAGCTGAGGTTGAAGTACCAGTTCCTTCCATGATCAGCTACTTCACCCCATGAAGTAGAGGCAAGGCTGAGGCCCAGTGACTCTGACGTGCACACCTAGGATTCACCCTGGGCACATGACATTCTGTGACTGCAAAAACCTTGTTCTTATACTTGGAAGTTTAACTTTGCTTATCCATAACTCTATTATTCCTGTTTCATTCCTCTTTATCTTGAATATTATGATTACTTTTCTACAAGTTTACATTTTAAAAATAAAGTGGGGTGTGGAGGTGTAAGTACTTAAGGTATTTTAAAAGTAAAAATTCAAATGTACCCAAACAAAAATAAGCCATTTTAATGAAAAGCACCTAAAATCCAAAGCACCAGGTTATATGGAAACAAAATGGAATCTTCTTCTGATCCCATCAGTAGCGAGGGGCTTATAGTGAAGCATTCTTTTGTGTTAATCTTAACTATAAATGTTCAAATTGTAAGCAGTCTGAAGACAATTTGAAAAATACACACATTGGACTATATTTTAATATTTGATGCCCATCAGAATAAATATTAATTTTTCTACACTTCTTTTTTTTGTTTTGTTAATCCTCACCCTAGGGTATTTTTTCTATTGATTTTTAGAAAAAGTGGAAGGGAGGAGGGTGGAGAGTGAGAGAAAAACATATCGATGTGAGTGAGACATATCAATTGGTTGGGATCAAACCTGCAACTCAGGTACCCTTGACTGGGAATTGAACCTGTTGCCCTTCAGTGCGAGGGACGATGCTCTAACCACTGAGAAACATTGGCCAGGGCTAATTTTTCTACACTTTTGATGAATATGCCATTTGATCGTTCTAACCATCCTTAGATCTTTTCTTTTGTTCATATCCACTCATTCCTTAAAGATTTTAAAAGCTTGTTCACTGTCTCTCACCAACATTTCTTCTATCATAAATCTTGAACATTTCAGTATCCAGAGAGAAGGTGCTTCCAATAAGCTATCCTCTGAGCTATTAGAACACCTAATTTCCAATGATTTTTCTCTTGCACTCCACCCTATCTACCCACACTGAGGGTCAGAGTGGACTGTTTTCCAGTACTGATAACTCCGTCTCTTCCATAACCCCAGTTTCCAACACACAATTTCCAGCTTCAACAGCCATCTTTCCATCTTCCACTAATGTACTCAAATCTAACAGCTCTTCAACCCCACTGCTGCTTTCAAGCCATTTGACTGTTTCCAACTTCTACTCTTTTTGATCACTCCTTAGCCTCACTTTCCTCTTCCTCTGGCTAACATTACCAGCCCCAGCTGGCATTAAGATCACTTTTTTGCTTACATTCTCAATTCCTTTGTCTTTCCTTTTCTCCCTCTGTCACCCTCATCTAGTTACATTTAAATTCTAGTCTAGTCTCAGCTGTAACTGACACAGATAAGTATGAATAGAAAAAAAGTCACACAACCCTGTTTTCTGGTTTCACCTTAAATTCATGGCAGATACGTCCTGTGTAGGTATCTCTTAGGCAAATATTTTGTACTTCCTCCTATTTTCACCTTCAAGTCTCCAACACCTCCATCTCCCTCCTTATACTTTTTGTTTTTTCTTTATTAGTTAATGGTTTACTAAGGAAATAAAACAAATGACATTATTTATATTCCTTTTCATGGCCAGTGCTTCTTTTTGCACTGAAATCCACTCTTCAGCATTTAAGACATCTATTTTTTTTCTCTTTCCCATTTTACCACATCTTCTCTTTTTTCCTGCTCCATTTCCGTTAATATTCATGTGCAGTAATAACTCCCATTAAAATATTGTTGTTCTCCATTCTGTGTGCCCTCTCTCCATTTTTTAACTCTCTTGTTTAGTAAAACATTCTTTGTTCATGTCACTCAAAAAGGCATTCACATTTACCTTTCCCTAACAAATGGTCTTAGGCATCAGTGGCATTACCTTTGCCAGATTTGGTCAAGTCTCAGTCTTCATCTTGCTTTTTCTGTCAGTAGCCCTGGACAGAGCTGATAACTCTTCTTCAAACACCTTTTCATTTGATTTCTTAATAGTTCTCATAGTTTTCCTCCTACCTCACCTACTTAGTTGATCTCATCTAATCTAGTGGTATAAATTAAATACTTTACCATTATAGTTTCTGATACAACCATTCCTCTAAATTATAGACTCATATTTAATTGTCTGTTTATATCCCCACCTGGATGTATAATGGGCAGATTTAAATGCCTGGAAATGGACTCTTGATTCCCATCCATTTCCTAAATAATCTATTCCTCCTATAATCTGTCTATCTCTGTAAGTACTAACTCCTCAAGAAACTATCTCAATTTCTAAGGACAAAATAACTTGAGTTATCTATCTTGCCCTACGATCCTCAACCAAGTGGCAAACCCTGTTGACCCCAGATTTGAAAGAAATCTGGAACCTGGCTTCTTCCATTGCTTTTACTACTGTTAACCCTATTCTAAGTCAAATTCCTAACACATACACACACAGGCTCATTTATCGTAGTCCCTCCTTATTCACAGTTTTGCTTTCCTCAGTTTCAGTTACCTACTATCAACCATGGTCTGAAATATAAAATGGAAAATTCCAGAAATAAGCAATTCATAAGTTGTAATTGCATGCCATTCTTTCCCTTCTGCCCTGGAAGTGAATCATCCCTTTGTCTAGCCATCACACTGCATACCCTATCTGCCCATTAGTCACTTAGTACCTGGCTTGTTATCACATTGACTATGATGATTTCACAGTGTTTGTGTTCCAGTAACCTGGATAGTGGCCCAGTGTTGTATCACAATGCCCATGTCATTTCACTCACTTCATCTATGTCATCACAAGAAGAAGGGTGAGTGTAGGACATGAAGATATATTGAGAGAGACCACATTCACATAACTATTATTACAATACATTGTTATAATCTGTTTTATTAGTTAATATCTTACTGTGCCTAATTTATAAATTGAACTTTATCATAGATATGTATGTATAGGAAAGTACATAGTGCATATCGAGTTCAGTATTATCCCTGGTTTCAGGCAGCCACTGGAGGTCTTGGAACATATCCCCTTGGATAATAGTGTACTATTATATGTATGCATGTATAAGTGTATGTATGTATGTATCTGTAGAACTCTACTTTCCATATACACATATGCAAAATTTCAGTGGCTGCAAGATATACAACTAATTTTACGAATGTAATTATTGAGGTTGTTAGAGTCTGTAGTCATATAAATTAATAATCATAGATCAGCCTATTATATATACTTAAGGAATAAGTATGATTTTTTCGCTAAGACTTATATGTTTCCCTATTAAGTCACAAACAGAGAAGTACTGGTCTGCGAATCAGAAAAATTATTTCTAGCAGTGCTATTAACAAGTTGTGTAATCCAGATATATTTGCTCCCACCACCTTACCTCAGTTTTCTTAGCCACGAAATAGGGACTGAAGTATATTCATCTTTTTTCATTACAAAATTTGGGTCTTTATAATAACAGAAGGAAAATATTTTGAGAAACTAAAAGAAGAAATAACTCAAGATACAGCTTAAAATTTTTATTACACAAGCACTGGGAATCATAGAGAAAATAATTCTGTTTCTCACAATTTAGTACCACAACTGAATGCCCAAATAAGTGAACTTATATAGTATTTATCCTGCCACACAAACACAGAGTAAAATGCAATCTCACCCAGTGAATGGGACCCAAAAAAATGGGGGAGGAAGAGAACTATTTGAAGATTATTAATATCAAAGAGTTAGTTTTGTCATTTTACAGAGTTGAGTTATTGGATTAAACTTGTGGCTGTTTTATGTAGTTTTGGCAGAAAGTGATGTGTCAGAATTTTTACATCTGAGATACCTTCTCTTTTAAGCTGACTGGAAGCATCAATCATAGGTAAAATTTTCCTGCTGATCTCTTTTCTCTCATTATCAAAAAAGAGGAACTTATATGTGATTTTTCAATAGAAATAGGTGTAGAAGAAAGGCAGTTTATTTCAAAGACACTTTAAAGCTGCCTGAATTTCTGTTTAACTTTGAAAACAAACTTAAACCGATATTCTGAATTCTGTTAGCAATCACAACTGCATAAGTCTCCGTTACCATTCCTTATACCTTGAGTTAGGTGTTCAAACATGACTCCTTCCAAAGTATGATGCCACTTATTTTGGGGTTCAATTCTGCAGACTCCGGCAGAAAAGTCAACTTTTTTATGGACTTACCAGGTTCTCAGCACTATTCTATTTTGGCACTTTGTGTTCACAGTTTATCTCGTATATAATCATCATGGTAATTATTTGCAATAGGTGTTACATTTCCCATTTAACAAATGAGTTTATTATGGAGGCTTAGAGAAATTAAATGACTTGCCCAAGGTTATTCAGCTAATAAATAGATTTAGGAATCAAGCTTACATCTTTTTCTTTCAAAGTCTGAACTCTTTGGCATAACCTATTTGTATTTAGGATTCGTTTTTGAAAATTATGAAATGAATTTAGCCCAAATTTAGATACATACTTGTAGTCACTAGTTTTAAATTGAAAAACGAAAACAGGGAAGAAAAAAAAAGAGAAGAAAAGAAGAAATCTACCCAAATTAGTGAGATATAATACAAGTGGCTTAAAGTGAAAATCAGAGGACATTCTTTTTGGCCTCAACTGTCTCACTAAGTATCTCTGTCACCTGGGACACCACTTGAGACTTGAGTTTTTCATCTGTAACATGAGGATGTTGAACTTGGTGATCTTTACATCCTTTCTAGCATAAAAATATGTTTTTGAGTGGGAACTAGTTGAAGTGCATTTTCCTCTTTTCAAAGTCATATTAGTAATGCAACCAAAGGGGAGGAAAAAGGGTAACAGAACCACATGCCATGCTTTTATGTACGTGCTCATTAAATCCCTACAACCAACCTGTGTGCCAGGTGTTTTAACCCCATTTTACTGAAGGGAAAAGACTCAGAGAAATGAAGCAGTTCACCGAAGTTCACTACCAAGATACAAGACCTTAGGAATGTGTGAAAAGTTTGGAGAAAAACCACTTTTATCATTCTGTAAAACAAATTAGGTGCTTTGAAAGCCTCTGTTTACTTAAATTTGACTAATCTGATCACAAAAAGTTAAGTAAATATGGGCTGTAATATATATAGCATTTTATTATATAGATTTCATGTGAAGAGAGAATATTTATGCTATGATCATCTATTGAGGGAAAGAAATTTTGCTCTAGCATGTTTCCAATGTTTGTAAATGCCCAAATCTTGGTTTTCAAGCTGATAAACCAAATTTATTATGTTAAATATTTGTTCAAAATATGTACCTTAATTAGCTCATTTCAAGGTAATATGGAGGAGAGGAGCTGCTGTTCCTTACAATTTAAGCATGCATTCTTGTTGAAGTCAGAACAGAATTCTAGGAGGAGAATAAAGCCAGGTGGAGTTTGGAGAGGTAGGCAGGGGAAGACCTTACAGGGCCTCTCATGAGGATTTTTATCTTTTTCTTAAGTATAATAGGACATGCTTGAAGGTCACATGGTCCAGGTTGCAATCCAAAAAGATTGTGTAAACTGCTGCAGTAAGGAGAATGGATTGTTGCAGAGCAAGAGAGGGGCAGGTGAACGAGTTATGATGGTATTGCAGTAAACCAGGTAAGAGAAAAAGTGACTTACATTAGGGAGGCAGCTGTGGAGATGGAGTGAGATGGATTGACTTGACAAGTGTATAGGAGGTGAAACTGGCAGAACTTGGATATAGATAATGAGGAAAGAAAGGTAATGAGGAATAACTCCTAGGTTTTTCTCATATGCAACTGAATGATAGATCTCTAAATGGACCAGGTTGGGAGGTTGATTGTAGTGGGAAATGGATGTTGTAATCAATATATTGCGGAGTGTAGTGCTTTGCAGCTGAAATTTCTTCTAAAGAATGCTTTCTGATATATCCTCTTGTTAATGCTACTGTCCTCCTTAGAACACAAAATTCTCCAAAAGAGACTGAGTATAATACACATAATGAGGTATATTTGAGAGAAAAAGTATTTTGATAACTTACTATTCTCTATTTCAGACTAGCATTTGTAGTTTCCCCTTAATAGGCTTGTCACAAATGTGATATCCCATTTATTGAGAATAACTAACAGCTGGTGTTTCTGAGGAATGAGAGAAACACAGGTGCCTTTGACTTGATTAGAAACATTAAACATACATGATTATCAATTAGGGTCTTTGATCAAAGTAGTTACTCAGAAGGAGAAAGTTAGGTATTTGGGAGTTGTATTTAAGTGTAGCATTATTTACCCTTTAGCTTCCAAATGGCCAAGGAAATGTGTCATCTTCCACATGTCTGTCTTGCTTAACCAGTGATTTCTTTTTGGGTGGAATATTCATCAAACTTTTTTTTTTTTTTTTTTTGCAGTGGGCCTTAGATGGTATGAGCACTTTAGTGATATCCAAAATGAGAAAAATCTGGTATATATAAAACTGTTTATATGAAATTACTGACTAGAGGGTATTCACTATTTCTGGCATGGTCCTTTATTTAATCTCTCAGTAATTTCCATTTGAAATTGGGCCTCTAAGAGATTGACCTAAACTTCTTATTGGAAACACACCCAAGCTCATTTTACATGCTGTAAGTGTGTCATTAGGACAGTGAATTTTTTTTTTTGGGGGGGGGGGAGGGACAGTGAATATTTAATGAGCAGGTCATATGCTATGTGCCTTTCAAGTATTACCACATTTTCTTCCCACAAGAATCCTCTAAGGCAGGTGATATTGTTCTAGCCATTTCACACAAGAAGCAAAGCACTGTTGATTATGGATAACTGTGGGTCATTACTTTGTACCTCACTATAGCCAAAATATCTAATAAGGGGGAGAAAGACATAGAGGAAATGGAGAAAAGAGAAAAGAAGGAAAGGAATTTCCTCAGTTATTTTCAGAATGTGAAAGTGCTTTCTGTTGCAAACACCTACCAGGAATCATAGCTCTTGATATATTGGGTTGTTATTTTCATAACAACCTAGTTGAGAGGTTTATTCTGCTCTTCTGTTGATATTGGAAGAACGTACTCCATAAATGACCAGAGAAAGGCAAAGAATGGAGAACCCAGGCATCTTTCTGTGTTCAAAGGTGGTCTAGTTAAGTGAATCCACAGAGGATCCATTTAACTAAGAAAATCTACCTAATATATTCATGGAAGTAAATCATTCTTCTGGGATGCAAAAGCATGTTTGTAATGTTCTCTAAAACTATACTTCTTCCTATTCTAGAGTTCTCCCCAAAGCCATGCAAACCTTTAAAAAAAAAAGTCAATTATAGTTGACATGCAATATTATATTAGTTTTAGTTATAGAACATAGTGATCAGACATTTATATAACTTACAAAGTGATCTCCCTGATAAGTCTATTAACCAACTGGCACCATACATAGTACTTACAGTATTTTTTTGAATACATTCCCTGTGCTGTACTTCATGTCCCCATGACTGTGTTGTAACTGCCATTTTGTAATTCTTAATCCCTCTCCCTTTTTATACAGCCTCCCACCCCACTCCCATCTGGCAGCCGTCAAAATGTTCTCTGTACCTTCCAGTTTATTTCTATTTTGTTCATTTTGTTCTTTAGATTCCACATACAAGTGAAATCATATGGTATTTGTCTTTCTTTGTCTGACTTACTTCACTTAACATAAAAACTCCATCCATGTTGTCACAGATGTCAAGATTTCATTATTTTTATTGACTGAGTAATATTTCATTGAATATATGCACCACATCTTTATCCAGTCGTCTTTCAGTGGAAACTTAGGCCATGAGAACCTTGATTATATTTCACTTTCCTTTCAAAGTCCTGTTTCCTTGGCCTCTTAACCATAGTCAGATGCTTGGTTAAGCTGTGGGCTGTGCCGTGCATGTCATGTCCTGCGCTCATATGCACATGAGGGGAGCCAGAGGAAGAGTGTTTTGTTTTATCCTTTTTAAATGCAGTTTTCATTCAGCATTATTTTGTTTTAGTTGCAGGTGTACAGTAGAGTGGTTAGACAGCCTGAAAAGCATTTTTAAGCTGAAATTAAGTGTAAACTTGGGAAGGTAGAAAAGGAGCAAAAGAAACACTAGGTAGAAGAGCAGGGAGAGGGTAGTGGGGTCTGGGGAAGACTTTATTCAAGCTTAGATTTGTGTGACTTTGCCAGACAAATGTAGCATTTTATTATTTTTTAAAAAATTTTCTAATTTTTTGGTTAATCCTCACTGGAGGATATTTTTTTTCCTTTATTTTTAGAGAGAATGGGAGAGAGGGAGGGAGGGGAGGGAGAGAGAGAGAAAGAAAAAGGAAGAAGCATTGATGTGAGAGAGACACGTTGATTGGTTGCCTCCTGCATGTGCCCCAACCAGGGCCAGGGATCAAACCTGTGGCCCCTTCTGTGCGTGGGCCAACATTCTAACCACTGAGCAACACCGGCAAGGGTCAAATGTAGTGTTGTAAATCACCAAACTAAAATACTTTTATATTTCTAGTTCACCCCTTGTTGCATTTGGGGAATTATATTTCATGTATTTCTCAAGACATCACAAACATGCTGATTTGGCAGACATATGACAGGAGCCATAGATCTGCATTTTAAACAGAATCTTTCAAGTGATTCAGATATGCACCAGAGTTTGAGACTCAGTTGTCTAAAGAAGTCCTCCTGTATGTCTGCTGTGCATCTTCCTTAAGGAACAATAGTCTGCCATGCCTCAGAAATACAAGGGGTTTAAGTAGCAGAAAATAGCTTGTCTACATGAATAGTCACAGAGGTGTAAATTTCCAGTGAGTTGTACTTAGAGCTGACTTCCTTCTCATTTTCATTAGGACAAAACTCTTCATGCAAAAAAATAAAAAACATAAGGCCCAGCCTTTTTGCTGTATAAGCTGTTAACAATCTGAAGCATAGTCTGCCTCCTGGAAGTTAAAATTTACAAGGAGATCAGAAAATCAGGTCGGGAGGAAGGTGGGAAATGAAAGCATGTTCATAAAGCAGCTCAAGATTTTAAATTGTAGAAGGCCATTCACTCAGATACAATGTTTTATTTTTATCTCCTCGGAATATTTGGATCTGACCAGTGTGCCTGATGGCTTCTGTCCCCTCTCTCCCTGTGTAGCTGTGGCTGCCTTTAAAGGGAAATGCTTATGTAAAGAAGACAAGTGTGGGAAGGCATGTATCAGCTTAACAGACCAAGGAGCTCTGCAATTCCACCCACTGCTGCTTTCCCAGAGGAAGCTCCCGAGAGTCGCTCGTCTAGGGAGATGTCTGGTGCTTTATAATGCTTCCTCAGCCCTTTCTGATGTGATAATTTCATCCTGATAGCTTAATTTTATTAGATCATAGGAGCACAGTCTGAGAATGTGAAAACAGTTAAAGGGAAAGAGAAACTTTCAAAGTAGATGTTTAATGTAGGGTTTAAAAAAATAAAGAAGAATCCGGGTGGGGGGAAGAAAAGCTTAAATCTAAAGCCTTACAAAGTAAAAGATTATTTAGGCAGCTAGCTTTCCCTTTCTCTCTGTAAGTAAAATATTCATGAATTCTCCCACGCTAGTATTGTTTGCTAGATGCAATCAAAAACTCTTATGTAGAGCTGAAGTCTTTGAAAAGTGCACTGTTATACCTTACAATGCTTCAAGAAAATCCATGAAATCGGCATTGCAAGGCACTGTCTCTTACTGTAACAACAGTGCTTCACAAATTTCAGGAGAAGGAGCAATGATCTTCACTTTCTATAATGTTATTCATAACCAGATTCCCGGGGTGGGTAGCTGGCTGCCATAAGGGCTGAGGATTCTGTGTAGCCCTCATGGGAGGAGAAAGCATTGGAAGGGGGCAAATAATCACTCAGGGTCTAGTCAGTATCAGTGCCCTGTAATTCAAACCAGGAAACATTTGGTGGACTAGAGAGCAGATGTATCTTTTCATGAGGCAGAAAGACAACTCCAAAGATATGCTGCTTCAAAAGACAGCTCACACTCTATAGGTGAAGACTCACACAATCTCTTTGAGCAACCACAAAGGTTCTTTCTTTCATGTGTCCCATCCATGTTTCTGTGCTTTTATTGACCTCTGCATTCATGGACGTATGTTTCTATTCATTTAGAGCAGGGGTGGGGAACCTTTTTTATGCCAAGGGGCATTTGGATATTTATAACATAACTCGTGGGCCATACAAAATTATCAACTTAAAAATTAGCTGTGAAAAAAGCTCCTAGACTTGGTGAATTTCGAGTCCTGCCTGTGGTTGCCTTGGCAGGGCCAGACCAAATGATTTCATGGGCCATATAAGGCCTATGGGTCAGGCGTTCCCCACCCCTGATTTAGAGAGCACTTTAGAATGTCCACCACATTCTGTGCACCGTGCACCAGAAACACAGGATGGATAAGATCCCCCCACCCCTCAAAACACCCTCACAGTTAAATAGGACAGATTGAGATATTTATGGTTAAAAATGGTACATTGAAATTATTTATCTCAGGTTGACCTCAAAAAAGGCGAAAGAAAGGATGAGTAGTAACTAATATAGAAATAGCCAGAAAATAGACTCATGAGTAGGGAGGTCTAAGAAACCACCCATTTTATGTGAATGACCCTCAAGAAACTCAAGGTTTAAATTGTAAGGAGAGGTTGGAATTCTGTTTAAGAAGCAGTTACAACATCAGAAGTTCCTCCTTCATATCCCACAGCCAGAGGATGGCCTTTCTTCCTCCAGATGGAATAAATAGGAGGTTTAGTCTCTGGTGTGAGATAGATACTAGGGGATCTCTGTACTGTAAAACACAAGGAACAGTAAAGAGCAGGGTTCCCTACTGAAAACACTGGGTGTTAGTACAAAATTATATGCTGAAAGTTGAGACCTCCATCCTCTTGCTGTTTTCCTCTATCAGCTCCCTGGACAGCGATGGCTAGGTGTATACCTTCCAGCCAGATCTTGGAAAAATGTTTTCTACCGCATTTACCAACCTGAATGAACTGACATGGGGATTCTCTTATTTAAAAAAATAAACAAGCAAACACTAGTTCAGCCACTTCAGTGTGCAATAAAGACCATCATCTACAAGCCCTATCCATAGCACTGATTACCATTCAGTTATTTATTTCCACACTCTAACATGTGAAGAAAGAGCGAAGCATCAGATTAGAAGGAAATCTCTAATAGGAAAAGGCCAAAACAAAAAAATAGAAAAAGCATGTGGGGAACATAGTCTCTGTGGGAGAAAAATAATTCTAAAATAAAAGTATTCCTTAATAAAACTGAGGTATAAGAGGCCATTGCCGCCATTAGTGGCAGTGGTGTGTGGGGAGGGAACTACAAGGTTTCTCAGGTGGTGCCGAAAGCAGCCAGGTTGTTACTGTAAATCTGTACTATGCAGTGCAGTAGCCACTAGCCACATGAAGCTATTACGATAAAATTAATAAATCAGTTTTATCGTATAATGGATTTACGATAAAATTAAAAAATCAGTTCCTCAGTTACACTAGCTACCTTTGAAGGGCTAGGTGGCTACCATATTGGGCAGTGCAGATAGAACATTTCATCTTTTCGGAAGTTCTATTGGACATGCTGTTCTAAAGGGAAGCTTCTTGAACTGGAAACAAAGATTGGGAGAACCTTTCATCCTAAATGTTTGGCAAATACAATAGCGACAGCAGTAACAAAATGATGGAAGAAAACTAAAGAGAGCAACTTTTGTTCAAGGGGTTACAGAGGAGACATTTTGCCTGAGTTGTGTGTTGACAAATTAGAAATGGGGTAGGAGAAAGTCCTGATTTTGAGATCAGGCAGGTCTTATGTCCTGTCAGGCTTTGGTCCTAGTGCCCTTTCCTGTGATTCAGGGTTTAAAGAAACTACAGAAGCAGAAATAAATGCTCCAGGGAGGAGATGCAGGCCTAGGAAATCTGAGAAGAAAAGGGGACATTTAATGTTAAAAAAATTCTTAGCAGTTGGGCCAGTGGAAGCAGAAATGAAATACTGTCAGATGGATATTAGGGAAGTGTAAAAAGACCACTGGAGGGTGCGGATGGTGTGACAAATATTGAAAAGGTGGAGCCGAATGTCTTTGGCTTAGTTACTCTTCACAGAATCATGTTCCCTCTGTTTCTGTCCATTATATATTTGGCATTTCATTAAAACATAAATTCACATCTGCATGCTAGAAAACTGTTTTAAAGTACAGTGGAAAAATAGGAAAATGTTGCTCCTGCTCATTATGTTCAAAATCAGTAAAACCTCATGTGTCCATAGAGCCACTGTTTTCTGGCTAATGAGCCATAAAAAAGAACATAGGAAAGACTAGAAGGACACTTGTCAGATGGAATTGAAATAATTAAGGTAGAAAAGAGATGAGAAGATGAGACACATGAGTCAGCATCAAGTTTCAAAAATAAAACACAAAAATTGGGGTCTTCCTAAATGCTTGCTTATCACAAGTATGTGTCATTTCTTATTCGTAACCATTGTGAATAAGAACAAGTTAAAAAATGAAAGCAGAAAGGCATTCACCATCTTATTTCTTACACAACAGAAAGGTTATTGATAATAGTAGTTTAATTTTAAGACTTGTTATTTATGATACTAATAAATTCAGCATATTTGCAATTCATATTAGCACCATTCTGGATATTGGCATTGTTATTTCTTAACTATAAAAGGTGGGTGTCATTGGTCTTATTAGAGAACGTCTGTTGCAGAACTCATTAATTTATTAAGGACATGTTTTTTGAGTACTTACCAAGAACTGCATTTCTAAGCCATAATGACACACAACACTACCTAAGACAAACTAGTTGTTCATAATTGGATATAAATAGAGAGGTATTTTACCATTAAGAATGTGCATATGTGTGAGTATGTGTAGAGAGATAATTCAACTATTCCTGGTAGTAAAGATAAAGAAAATTTACTAAACTATTTTTCAGTTACAGGCACTATATATTATTTAATCACCCTTGAGAAAGAACTATAATTTTTCCTTTGAGTATCCGATGAAGGTGAGCCTGTATCTATTCAATGGTGGGTAAGGGGTATAACTAGAAACTAAAATATAAAAGTATTGAAATATGTCTTGAACTAATAATTTATTTAGTCCAGTTACCTAGGAATACTATTTTTATTCAACAAATATTTATGCTCACTTACCAAGTGCCCAGCTCCATTCCATAAGCTGCAAAACAAAGTAAACTCAGTAGCTATTCTCAATATACCAATGGGAGAACTAAGATAAAACACAAGTAAGTGGATACTATGTAAGGTAGTCCTATGTATTCTGATGAAAAACAAAGCAAGCCCAGGGACTTTCTGTGGGAGTTAGGAATATGGAGCAGGGTGAGACTCCACCCACATTTTCTACATTTCCAAGCTGATTGGAGTATATAATAAAGTGTTACTGGCTTTCTTCCATCATTCCTGTGCTGCTGGACAACACAGCCTTCCCTTGGGTAGTTCATAGCAGTGAGACAGATTCTTCTCTTAACATGAGACTTCTTAGGTACAAAGTTACATTATACGGGATGAGTAGTAATAAGGTGTTGTACACTGAAAATATTTTAAGAGGGCAGATCTCATGTTAAGTGTTCTTAACACAGATACAGGCACATGCACACAACCACAGACACCCCTCCCCCCAAAAAAACACACAGCAAAGGGACCCCAGGAAACTTTTGGAGGTGATGGATATTTATTACCTTGATTGTCGTGAAGGTAACTTTATGTATATGTATGTCTAGACTTACCAAATTTTATATATCATGTGCAGCTTTTTGTACACCAGTTGTACTTCAGTAAAACAGTAAATAAGTGAATACATACATATATACATACATAAATAAGGAATCTTCTTGAGCTGCATTGTCAGAAGAACTCCTGGGTGGTCGCCAACAATCACCTCTGGTTGCCCCCTCAGTGGTCTTCTGCCATGTCCTTCTAAAACTGTATGACCCTGATTCACCACAGCAAAACCTCATGCGGCTGTCTCAGCCCTCTGGGACTTCCCTGGAACTACGTTTCCCCCAAAGGCACCTGTACACATTGCTCAAAGGACTGAACCTAACTCCTGTTTCCCTGAGGTAAAAATGTGAATTTATTTGCCTGATGTGTGTGTGTACTTGTTATTTTTCATGTGGGTTTTCGTATCTTCAAAGGTAACTCTGAGTCCCTCAGGGAGCGGGATAGTGTTTTTTACTTATTTTTTTTTTTTATTACTTCCATTCCCTCTTCTCCCTATTTGTGCTTTGAGTGCGGCTTGTTTCAACTTAAAGATTTCTACTTAATTATTCAGCAAAACTTTACTGAGTACATACTGCAGTACTACCTGTAGTTCAGTGGCTTTAGAGCCACAAATAAATGAAAAAAATAGGTTGTTGCCATGAAATGCTCAAAATCTAATTATGGAGATAAAAGCAATACATGCAAGGATTGCTATAGGACATATAAAGGTAGCATATGGACAGGCAAATAATTGTGGTGAGAAGTTAAAAAGTCAATGAGCTTAGACTCAGGGAAATTAGGACAGAAATTAATTTGTGATTATGAACTAAGACTTAAGGAAAACAAAGAATTTGAATTGAGGAGGCTATTCCCAATGTTCAGAATGTCATGAAGACAACTTCTAGGAAGAGTTAAAAATATGTGGAACATAAACTGTGAATCAGCCTGGCTGAGTGTTCTGTGAGTGTTGAGAGACAAGGTCTGATAGGCTAATCAGACCTTAATAGAGGGTGTGGAACTTCAAAAGAAGGGTATAGTTTTATTATAACGAGTAACAGGAGCTGCTATCATTTTTATCTGGAGACTCATTCAGGGAAATGAGAACAAGAAAATATTTGAGAAAGCATTCACAATGACTAGTTGGTCATTTATGTGTCACTCTAAAATAATAGTAATAGGTTCTTGCATGTTAACCAAATGCTATTATGGCCAACCTGCAACTTAAGCCCTAGTAAGAATAGCTCAGTTGCCTATTGCACACCTGGAATAAATTAGTCTAATACACCTCACCGTCATGTGTGGGGCAAATTCTCTCTCCTGTCCTATCCCCCCCCCCCCCCCCATGCTTTCTGCTCAAACAGGACCCTTATGTGAAGCAGATCTTTTTCATGTTTGAGGAGATGGAGAGCTTTAAGTTACAGACATAAAAAATAACATTGAATGCTTGACATCTCTGTCTTGAAAGTTGTTGTTTAGTGATTCTCTTTTATTCCCTCTCCTCCTCCTCCATTGCTCTCTCCTTGGAAACAGAAATTGACTAGAAATTAACAAGCACAAAGGGATCACAGATCTCCTGTTTTATTAGCAGAGATGTTCACCTTTTCCTAACCTGTCTCCTGTCCCCCTTCATAACTTTGGGCCACCTACAAGGAGTGGTACTATATTGCTGGGTGACATGAGTAGACTGTTAGGTACAATGCATTCTCCCCCAGGCCCTGTAGGCTGTCCAGGTTTTCCTACCAACTTAGTAGTATCTCGTAGATACGATGAAGGGAGGACAGTCTGTCCCAACTATTCCCTTGAAAGCTCTGTCTGAAGTCAGATTTACAGGAATTAAGAGCATGTCATATTCAGCTCCAGAGGTAAAGCAGATTTTATATTTCATTTCTTTTGTTGGCAAAACCATTTCTTCATCTATTTCCCCCTACACAAACTATTATTAATTTGTAAGGGCAGCATTTGCTCATGTTTTTATTTTGAATGTCACATTAATAAATTGAAAACCCTTTTGGTATCTTAATGAAGAGGATGATTGAAACAAATTATCTCTATTTCAGAATCACAAATTCTACCCCATTGTTCAGGAAATTTCTGAACTATTATCTCTGGAAAGTCTACAGTGCTTCATTTCAGTAACAGAGTGTCATTGTAGAAGGGCTTTTGTGTGCTTTCAGAGCCATTCTTGTTGGCTTTTCGATTTCAGTTACACAATTTGTCTGCTGATTTTCTCCCTCTCTGATTTGTAGAACTCAGCATTCTCAGAGAGACAGATGTTGCCAGAGGGTTTGCGTCTAGCCTATCGAGTCTGGACTGCGGCTGGGCTGCCTCCTTCTCTAAAGAGCAAAGGGGGAGAGGGTAGAGTTCTTTCCTCCCTCTGACTGAGGGGTGGGTCTTCGTGTTCCTGGCCGCTGATGCAGAACTTGGCTGTAATGATATAGGACATGAGGGGGCGGCCGAAAGTACAAAACGGTGAAATAAATTACCATATAGATCATGTTCTGGTGGGTAAGATAGAAGTGATGTGTGTAATGAATCAAAGCTGGAAGCAGTGCTGGTACGTGGTGATAGTGCGGGAGACTTCTCCGTGGCTCAGCTCAGCTTCACAGGGCTCTGTGGGAGGGAATATGTGAGTAAGCAGAAACCACTCACTGTAATGTTACAAGGGAGGACATTTGTGAGGGCACAGGAGACCTTTCGTTACTATAGCAGGGATTTGTTATTTTTTCCCACCCAGCATTCTTGATTTTCCTGTGGGGGCCTCCTCCCCTGATGCATGCAGCCTTGCCTGCACTCAATTACCCAGACTTCCCCTTCCCTCCTGAGGCACAGGCTTGTGACTCAGCCTGGGCCAGAGTCTCCTTCTCTTCCTGAGCAGAGTGATATAATGATGGAAACAGTCTGCCACTGACTCATCCTGGCAGCAGCGCCTTGAAGCCATGGCCCATTTGCTCCTGCTCCCCAGAGTTAACCTGGTTGCTGTCTTGCTTTGAGAGCAACCAGCTCTTCTGTTTCCTTTTGTTTGTGTAAGCCACACATAGCCTAGAAAAAATCCTGCTCTCTGCTCAAGTTAGCTAGGGTCAGTTTCTTTTGTTCGTGAAGAACTATTCCAGTTGTTGATATTTTCAGAATACATGGGTCTTCAGGTTCTCAGTGTTGCGTCAACCCAGGGTAAAGGTTATCTGCCTGAATCTCATGTGGTCACACTGGAAAAGAGACATGAAAAACAGAAAGAGTAGACTTAGGGTTTTGTTCCTAGGATTTCCATAAAAGGAGGAAAATATGGCCTCCTGTGGATAATGTCTCGGGGGCCTTTCTAGTCATGGGACCAGTTGCATACTCTCAAGGCAATTTTCTCACCCCTGTCAGTGCTGATCATCCCTTCTTCTCAGTAGAAGTGAGAGTTAAGTCAGGTGACACTGATAATGCCTGGCATAGGGCGTGGTACATTGAACATGCTTGATTAATGTTTGATCCTGTTTTTTCCTCTCCTTGATCACCTCAATTTCCCTTCAAAGATTGTGATGAGACTGGTAGATTAAACAGTGCATTGAAATGAGATACGTGTTATCTCGGGTTTCTTCAGTAGGGCTGCTTTCCATAGTGGATGAAGAAATGGAATGTCTAGATGTAGGTATGTGTCTGTTCTTTTGTAAAATTTTCATTAATATGAAATACTTTGTTGGTAATAGTCACAAGGAAAGTCTTATGAAACTCTGGTTTAAAGATGGAAGCAAACATGTTATATAAATTTCATGGCCCAGGCCTGACTGGAGAAGTAGGCACAAATTATATCCCATTAACATGCTTATCTTCATTTTATTAACTTTAAAATCTACTTGCTAATGAATTAATCCCCACTCCTGTCTCTTCCGGTGTCAGTGAGAGACCTGCCTTGGGTTGTTGCTGTTGAGTTTCTGCTTTGCAGTCATGATATGATTCTGTTGTTCCCTTGCCATGAGGAGGATCTCTGCACCCTCCCCCTACCCAGTACCTATCCCATCCTGAAGTCAAGTTTTATGTGGCCCCTGTGCTCTACGGCAGCCCTGATTGTCATCTGAGTAAGGCTCTTCATTTTTGGTCTCTCTTCCTTCTCCTTGAGGCTCAACACTAGTCCATTAGGCTGAAATGAGGATGGGAATATGGATGACAGAGGCTGTGTCATTGATTACATCATTCTCATATCATGTCCAGGGGTCCTTTGCTTCCTTCCTTCAGCCTAGATATATATGAATTGAGCAAGCAGATACTTAAGAGGATGGTATCATCTAACTTCATACTCCACGTTCTAGACATACCAGTTTCAAACCTGGACTAGTTAGGTTTGAAACTACATCTCTTAGAGATAGCTAAATCAGGGGATACTGTTTCAATGACTGATTTTTTTGTTGTTGTTCTCAGCCATGATTTTATTGAAATTCTATACTATGATGAAAGAGGA
Organism: Miniopterus schreibersii; assembly: GCF_964146895.1. Lineage (NCBI taxonomy): Eukaryota > Metazoa > Chordata > Mammalia > Chiroptera > Miniopteridae > Miniopterus > Miniopterus schreibersii. The sequence goes on along the minus strand of NC_138111.1, from coordinate 60,047,546 downwards.
CTATTTTTACTATTAAATATAATCTTTTAAAGAGTAAAATAAGTATTGCTAGCACATTTTTCCATTTTTTGCAGAGAGGTGATGTTAATGATTCACAAACTCTAATCTTTAGGTACTGAGGTTAGAATATTATACTAGCTAAAGGGGTGTCGGTCTTTAAAGTAAATTATAGTTGCTATGACTAACTTCTGTGCCACCTAATGCGATTTAATACTCAGCTGAAAATTTTATCAAAAAATTAAAAAACAATTGTTTTTTAATTGTTTGCTGCTATATTGAGAAAATGTAGCATTTTACTTTTTTCTTTTGTTGATTTACAGCAAACATCTGATGATTGTTGCTGATGATTGTTGCTAAATCTCAGGAAAGCAAGTTGAGTTCAGGGAAGTGTAATTCATGGGTAATCTATGAAATTATTGTCAATTCATTAAATATTTATGAAGCAAATTATCCTTGCTGGGAGGATTTTTTTCTGAGATTAGAAAAGGAAGTTTTAGCAAATAAAGCTGATCATTTTGCATTGCAGTATGCCTTCATTTTGTTTCCTTTCTCTAGGCACTGAGTGTAGTTTCTAAAATTCTCTGAATTCTGTTTAAAATCTCTTGCCCTCAAAATGTGTTCAGTTACAAGTTCTTGCATTTCCTTCAGTGCCCTTTTTTCTTCCAGTAATTATGAAATCACAATTAATTTACCCACTTTTCAAAGCAGTGTGCAGAGACTAGCCTGTGGTTAGTGCATCTTACTATAAAGAAGAGGGCAGGGATCTTGAAATCCAACAGTCATCTGCCAACTGCATGCTTGCTGTAAGACTCCTTAGCACCTTATTTCCTTTAGGTATAAAATGACAAAAGGTCTACCTACCTCAAAAGGAAAAATTTTGGTTTGGGGAAAATTAAAAAGATGGCAATTTATTTCTCTAACATAGGAAAATAAAATCTTTTACTCTGTTTTTCACCTTGGAGGCACACTCACTTTTCCAGGCCACCCAACTGCCATTTGGAAAATGACTTCTTATCAGAAGAGTCATTGACATTCAAATCTGAAGTACTTGGTCTTTTTACAGAAGGAGCAGCTCCAGTAGTCAGGTGATGGAGCATAAAGGCTCCATATTTTCATGAACAGTTGGCCAGTTTATGGATGTTCTTAAGGAACTGAATTCTGAAGTTGGAATTTAACAGTAAGGATATGAACATGACTTTTCCTAAGTATTTGATTTGTTGTTGAATGCATGTGGTGGTTACTGAATGCATGTGGCACATGCATTTTAAATGATCATAAGCACACTAACTGCGTTTGTGAGTGCATTCAGTGCATCAATATGTATGTTTTTGAAGGCAATATCAATGTTTTTTCTCTGTCCCAGAGTGAACACTGACACATTTCATGTGGTAAAAATAAAAATGCTCGAAAGCTTTATTCATAAGAATGTACATTAAAAATTTATTTAAAGTAGGGTTTTTCAAAATTAATGTCCAGTAATGGAGGATAGTGAGGTAAATGAGTTTACATTTTTATGACACGATATTATAAGATTTGAAAAATTAAGTGTATGTTGAAAGGACAAATACGCGTTAAAAATAAGACTTTCATACCTTGCTCTAGGATGCAAAGGACCTCCTGTCATAAAGATATGAGATGTTTGTTTTTCCTTTGGATAAAGCCCATTAGCTAACACAAATGGTCAACCTCAATTACCAGGTCCAGTTAGGGTGAACTGTGTGTGACAAACAGTGCTGCTAAGTCCTCTTGTTTGAGGACTGTTTTTTATTTATCTTGGAAACATATGTAATGGGTTGTATCTGGCCATATAAAAGGATGAGATTTCTTTCTGTCTTTGCAATCCTTAGCAGATTGTAATGTGCATCGTATTTTGGTTTAATGCTTACTCAGTAATAAAAGTGCTTTTTTTTTTTCTCTTCTGTCTTTGTAAAGAGGATTTGTGGGTTGGTTGAAGATTTGTTTTTAATGATATTTATTTCCTCAACATACGTGAAGGTCTTAGTAATGTAGAAAATATATATGAAATGCTAAGTTAAAAATCCATATAAAATTATATATACATGTTTTTCAATATATAGTACATACATTTAAAATATGTAATATAAGGACTAGAAAGATAAACACAGTAACAAAAGGTGATATTATGGGTGGCTTTTATTTTTATTTCTTTCTAATTGTTTTCATTATGTTTCTATAGTTGCATACAGTACTCCTAAGTCTAGGAAATAAATTTTTTAAAAAAATGATTTGAACTCTTTAAATGATATATTAGAACTTGAGTGTAATCATCAAATTAGTGAGAATAAATTGCAACTCTTTTTTCCTTCCAAACATTGTGCCCATTTCTTGAAGTTATTATTCATTAGTTGTGGAGTAGGACTTGTTTTTAGGACGGAGGAAAAAAAGTTGTGAGTAGCGTGGGAAGCATCAGTAAACCATAGACTAAATGATCTCATCTATTGGTTTATTTAGGATGGAGAAGAGACATCTCCTTTGGAAAAGGGAGAAAAGAAGACAAAAGGTATCAGGAAGCAGGCAGAAAATGTCTTTCAGCTGTTAGGTGTCATGTTACCTTAACCCCCTGTCTAACTTCTCTCTAGTAGTGACCACATCTAAATTGAAAATGATGGACGATTAAAAATAAGGACTAATTATGACTGTGCCAATGACAGCAACGAGTTAAAAGCAGAAAAGAGATCATGGATTCTGGCACCAAAAAAAATCTAGTAGCAATTCTCCACAGGCAGCAAATAATTTGTTTGAGTGCATAATTAATAGATTTGTCAGAAAGTACTTAGATTGTGAAATATTGCACGTAGCCCTCTTTCCAGATGGATTAAGATGAATGGGTCCTCCAGCAGCGTATGAAACCTCATTGCTCAGCGGCTGGAGAATTGCTGCATCTAGAGTTGTTTGGGTCTCTGCCTCTTTGCGCTCTTCTTTCTCTTTCCCTGGCTGCAGGGGGAAAATGAACAGAATGCTTCTAATTCCAATATTGAATGGTGTCCTTTACCTAAAGGGCATCCAAGCAGACAAAATTAAATCAGCTGCTCAATGGGGAAACTTTACACTAAGCAGGAATTTAAAACAGGGAAATATATTAACATGTTGAAAAATGGTTAAATTAAGCTGATCTGTGTATCAGAGGTGTGACTTTTCAGCAACAAGCTACAGAAGTATTTCATGTGCAATTGCCTGCACATTGAGAGGTGCCACGTGCCTCCTTTACCCTTGGAAATATTCGTGTAATACATACCTGGGGGACTCGAATATAAATTGGCTGACTTAAGACAGTAGATGAGACTCCAGATTCTATTTCTCTTCCGAATACAGCTGATTTGAAGGAAATACCTACCAGTGTTTGCCAGCTGAAAATTCTTCCTAAAGATGAGAAATTATGGACCTAATGAGTGGAGGGAGCTCTGGGTAGTGCCCTCCGTTATTTTGGGTGCCCACAACAGTTAAATAAGTATAAATGAGATTATTTCATTTTCTATATTTTCTCTTATGGTAAAAATTATGCTGTGTTTTAAGGAAAACTGGGTGATGTTTTCAGTTTTGTTTCCTTTTTGTATCTTACTAAGTGGAGTGGAGACAAAGCTCAGCTAGTCCCCAGGGTGTGGGCCGGGCCTCCGGGTACTTCTTAGTCCCTCTCCTGAGCAGATGGTTAGCAGATCAAGGAGGTCAAAGGGGAGGGAATTACGAGACAGTTCGTTAGTGGTTATTGTACAGATTATTTTCCAGGGCAAACAACCGTGATTGACACTAGGTAGCACATAATAAATTGTTGCCGTTGCTATTTTATCTTGCAGTTGAGAGCCTGTCCTCAACAACTTTAATTGGCTTATCCCCAATAAAGCCAGAGCAGTAGAGTCTAATGAGGGCCAGTGTTCCTCAAGTTTTTTTCATTCACTCAACATTTTTTGAGGTTCCATTTCATTGTTTTTAAAAATGATATTCCAAAACCATCTGAATCCAAATAACTGGAGATATTTGTTAAACATGTAGATTTCTATTTTCTATCATTAAATCCCTGAATCGGATTATTTGAGTAGTAGGCCTTAGTGTGACACACACTTGAATGCTTGGGAGTACTTTCACATTCCTAAAGCTAGACTCTTTGGTTGTATGCTGAGTAGTAGAATGTTTCATCTCTTCAGCCTTACTGAGCTACCTCATTAGAACTTCAACAAGAAAATCTTTGATAAAAGGAAAGCGGGGAGATTGTGATTTGGCTTTAGGATTTAGAGAGCCCTTTTAAACTCTAGTTGGTGACTTTAATTTTGTTTATTTACACATTTATTCTTTTTTATTTCCACAAATATATATTGAGAACCTCTTCTGTATCAGATACGTGCTAAGTTATGGGACATGAAGGAAATACAGCATAATGTTTCTTTCACCTTTTGCTCTGGAATCCATCTAGTTATAAGTTCTGTAAGGCTCAGAAAGCACTCCTTATTCTCAGATATGACCAGGTTCCTGTCTCAGGACTCCTGCTTCCTGTCCTACTTCATTTAGAAATTTCTCCAGATTCCACTTCTGGAGTTTCTGAATTTCAGCTTTCCCTTAGGGAGGAAGAGAAGGGCTTATATAATGTTATCAGAAAACTCAATAAATGAAATTAAATGTTCATGTAAGAAAATTTGTTTTAGATTAGAGTTACCCTGAAAACTTAGGATAAGCTTGAAGAGTAAGTTGGTATTAACATAAAAAATGGACACCTGTAATATTTTGAGATCTGTTCAGTATAAGGAAAAATACAAGATTTTACTCCATGATAAATTAGAAACGTTAAATATAACCATTTTCTCTTTTTTTCCACACTTTGTTGGTTAGAATCAGAAAAGACTCTGGATTTATTCAAATAAATGTAACCATGATGCTGAAATCCTAAGTCTAGTCAAATAAATTACCATGACACAAGGGTTTCTGATAGATGAAATGAAAATATTCTGGAAGTAGAAGAAGTGTGGGCATTAGATGACCTTTTTAAGTCACTTGGGGAGAAAAATTAAATGGCAAATGAATTCTAATTCTTATCTCTCTCAATATATCACAGCAAACTATATGGAAATATATTCCCATGGTAAGCCAGAGGGAATGACTTAATGATTTAAAACATCAGGTTTGTAATGATTAGAAACCATGGAACAGTCGGTTTGAATCTCAAAACACTTAGCTTAATCTTCCCTCCTTCCAAAGCATGTCAATGGAATATTTAATTCAGGGTCTGTGTGTGTGTGTCTGTGTGTTTTATAAATTAAGCGATACCTTGAAAGATCAGAATCGAAGGATTTTTAGAAAGTAAGTTTCCTAGCACTCTTTTCTTCTAGAAAGAATTGGTCTCACAGTCTTCTTTTATGATTTCTGAAAAGCACTTAACAAATCTGGGGAAATTCATTCCTTATTTCTCCTCCATTCTAGGAAAGCAAACTTAAGAGTTCTCTATATAATGTTGCTGTATCCATTTTTAATTAACCCCAGGGAGTCTCGAGAATATGATCAGTCTGAAGGGTTTGCCTGTTGCCTGCGCCCATTGCAAATGATAAAATAATTTCTTCTCAGTCTAGGGAAAGAGATGCTGAGGGTGACAGTTCCTTTTAAAAATATCAAGGTTTAGAAAGACTTTGAAAAAATCAATAACCATCCAGTAATATATTAAATGCCTATGGAGCAAATGTAAGTTTTGGATCTAACTCTTGGGAAAAAAGTTCTAAAAATATAACTAATTAGGTGTAAATTGTGTCAAATAAGCATGACTAGGTGCTAGAGAAGATATTGATGCACAGCTACACTTTCTACTGATGAGAAATCCATTTTCTCCTTTGACATGTTGAGATTGGTGTTTTACTCAGTATAAAAATGCTGCCATTTTTTAAAAATCAGAATATATCAGTTGGAAAGCCTAATATCATGAGGAATACTTATAAAAGTCCTCTGTATTACAACTCTAGCCAAACAACTGTCAGTCAAAACCTGCCAGGAGACACTGATCTGATTTTACAGCAGAGCAAACTGTGAAATTAAATAGTCCAAGTAATTTTTAGAACTATAGAGAAAAAAATTTGGCCATTTGCAGGGGGAAGGGGCATGTTTTATTCCTCAGGTTTGTGAATTTCAGTTAAAAAAAAAAAAAAAGGCTCATTCTGTCCCACTGATTCTTATAATAAAAATTAGCATCATGTCAGCTGTTACAAGTGAAGGCAGTCCTCATAATGGGATTGAAAGGAATCCAGAATATACTTCTGTTAACTTCAAAGAAATGATGCCCTCTCTAGCCACATCACCTTTTGTGACAGCAGCAGCTTAGTTTCAGAAGAAATCTTCAGAGGAGATCCCTAGGTATGCTTTCTTTTTAAATAAAATAAAATTTTTTTTAGTAATAAAAGTAAAGCATTCTCATTAAAGACAAATTAGAAGAAGTTAGATGTAGAAAATAGTATAAAATAAAAAGTCTGTAATTCTTCTAGACAACCACTAATAACATTTTGGTGTACTTCCTCTAACCAAAAGAAATCTTTCTTTTATTTTTAATATAACTTTTAAAAATTCTGGGCTGTTTCTGTGTCCAAAAGACTATACATAATAGTACAGCAAAAGTCTGTGTAATCACAACTTAGATTTACCACACATGAACAGTTTGCTGTAATTGCGTCAGATTTTTTTTTTATTTCAAAATTTCAAATCTATCATTGAAACCCTGACTGCGCACCATCACATTGCCATCACTCTTCTCTGAGATGTAGCCACTACATTGAGGCATGTGTGTATAATTTTACAAGAGACACACGTATCCATGACCAAACAATGTAGAGTTTTGGTTTGCCCGTATTTACATTTTATTTAAATATATTGTGCATATATTTCTTCTCTTTTTAAAGTATGTCTTTATTGATTTCAGAGAGAGGAAGGGAGAGAGGGAGAGAGAGATAGAAACATCAATGATGAGTCATTGATTGGCTGCCCCCTGCACGCCCCCTGTCGGGGACTGAGCCCACAAGCTAGGCATGTGCCCTGACGGGGAATCAAACCGTGATCTCCTGGATCATAGGGTGATGCTCAACCACTGAGCCATGCCAGCCGGGCATCTTCATCTTTCTTCATTCAGCATTGTTTTTCATATTTATCTGTTTAATCATGTTAATGCAAGTCATTTGTTTTAACTGTTTTAAAGTATTTCACTATATAACTATTATATACATCCATTCTCCTCCTGATGAATACTTAGGTGGCTCTTGTACTTTTTTTGATAATGTTTTAATGGACATCATTGTGCAAACATGCACAACATGGCTATTTTCAACTTAATAATGTCAGATTGTTCTAAATAGCAGTTATAAAAAATATACACCTTCCTGCTGTGGAAGTCATGGTGTGTTTTTCTATCCATGTCAGCAGATGGGATTTTCAGATTATTTATTTATTTATTTATTTATTTATTTATTTATTTGGGCCATGTTACCTCATTGCTGTTTTAATTTACATGTTTAGGACTACTAGTGAGGTTAAGTATCTCTTCATAAATATAATGGCATTTTTGTTTCTTATTTCACTGCCTGTCTGTCTATATTGTTGCAGTTTTCTTATACAATATTTTTTACTTTTATTTCAATGTATACATAAATCAATTAATTTTGAAAATTTGATAGCTTGCAAATACCATCTCCCATTTTTCTGTTGATATTTTAAGCTTGATATGTGTCTTTTTGGTACATTAAAAATAGTATAATCAAATTCATAAAAAACTTAATTTATGGTTTGCACATTTTATATTTTCTTTGAATAATCTATCTCTGTCTCATGGTCATAAAAGATTTTCTCTAGTATTTTCTTCCAAGAGTTCAAAAGGTATAGCTTTTCTTTTCACACTAATTGATTAATATATTTTGAATTTATTGTTTTATTTGGTGCAAGGTAGAAATCTTTATTTTAACATATATTGACATTAGCCTAACACCACTTGGTGATTTTTGAGGCAATAAGTTTCTCTATAAATACAGACTTAATTACTAGATACATAGATTTTTCATTGTTTTAAATAGATCATTATTTCAATTGTGAATTCTTTAACACATTAGACACTTGAAAGTATTCTTTAATTTATAATTTTTTTAATCTGCCAATTTTTTGTTAATTTTCAACTTATAACATTATTATCAAAGAACTTACTCTGTAAGATAGTCCTCCTTTAGTATTGTTAAGTCTTCCTTTGTTACATAGTTTATGTTCAGTTTTTTGGAATGATTTTTGTATGCTTAAAAAGAATGAAACTGCTTTTTAAAAATATGTATTTTACTGATTTCAGATTGAGGAAGGGAGAGGGAGAGAGAAATAGAAACATCAATGATGAGAGAGAGTCATTGATAGGCTGCCTCCTGAGTCTGCAAAACCCGTGGTCTCCTGGATCATAGATCAATGCTCAACTGCTGAGCCACTTCAACTGGGTGAAACTACTTTTAATGACGTGTGACTTACTTATATGTACATTATATCAAGCTTAACATTTTATGAAATTTTGACCCTATCAGCCAACTCTATAGTCTTACTGAAAATAGTTATCTCCCAGAAATGGATAGAAGTAGCAGATAACAAAGTGAGCAAGGATATAGAATATTTAAATTTCAGTATAATAAGCCCAATCTTAAGAATGTATCCAAAATTCTCCAACCAACCTTTAGAACAGATTTAGTCTTATCAAGACTCAAGAGACATTCACAAAATGTGCCCATACATAAGGTCAAAATGATGGTATTGTGTATGCTGAACAGCAAATTCCATATAATTTTAGAAGGGAAGCAGAAATTCTACAGTTACAGGATGGAGGAGGAGAATATGGAATAAATATTATGCCTTTGAAATGAGAGAGAATACTATTGCTCTCTTCCATAGACTTGTATTAATCAAGTGGGAAATTGCGAAGAGACATGAAGTTGGAGTCACTCTTAAGAATATAAACTTCCCCAAGTTATACCTGGACAAGGATGAAACAGGCTCTTGGAACTGGAGAGTGAAGGCAGCAGATTTCAGAGGCCATGAGTCTCCCTGAATGTTTAATCAGAGAGGAGAGGGAAGCGCAGAGAGCAGATGCAGGACAGATCAGCAGAAAGGAGACTTACAGGGATAGCTGTTCAATATTCTGCAGCTGAGAGGTACAGATATGCCAAATTATATTTTATGTTGCCCTTAGTTTGATTTATAGTTAAGTTTCCATTATCACTGATCCCTCCTGGAACCTAGTTTGTGAATCATATATTCATTCCACTCTATGTTTTTGATAAAGCTTACCAAGGAATATATTTTCACCTTACCTATAAAAATGATCATTTTACAAATACATCTTCTTTATACATCTTCTCTCACACACATACACATCTCACATTTCTTTATATCTGTGCTTTTACATACCAAACAGCCAAGTGAGAGAACTTGAAACCCTCAAAAGGAATTTCCTCTAATATTATTAGTTCTAAAGTAATATAATATGTTGATTTTTAAAAATATGTTTTAATTGATTTCAGAAGGAGGAAGGAAGAGGGAGAAAGAGACAGAAACATCAATGAGAGAGTCAGTCTGCTGCCTCCTGTATGTCCCCTACTGGGGATCGAGCCCACAACTCGGGCATGTTGCTCTGACCAGGAATCCAACCATGACCTCCTGGTTCATGGGATGATGCTCAACCAACTGAGCCACACCACCTGGGCTGTTTTTCATGTTTTTATCTAGCTTTTCTAAGTGTTTATAGCAGAGGAGGTGGTCTCACTAAACTGTTCCTTCATTCTGCTGGAAATGCTACACCATTTTTTTCTATTCAGTTTTCCCCATAGCAGAAGTCATATTTTGTATGTAATTTAAGGCCTTATTTTTCCATTCAATATTATAACAGTATGATTTTCTATGTTATTACAAACTATGACTTCAACTTAATTGGTACCCAAATATTTATCTGGATGAATGTACTATAAATTATGTTTCCCACTTTACTATGTTGTGTTTTTTTTATTCTTACCCTAGGATATTTTTCCTATTGCTTTTTAGAGAGAGTGGAAGGGAGAGGGAGGAGAGAGAGAGAGAGAGAGAGAGAGAGAGAGAGAGAGAAACATCGATTTGAGAGAGACACATTGATTGTTTGCCTCCTGCATGCACCCTGACCAGGGCCAGGGATTGAACCTGCAGCCTAGGTACGTTCCCTGGACTGGGAATCAAATCCAAGACCCTTTCTCTGTGTGGGCTGACACTCTAACCACTGAGCCACACTGGCAGGACTAAATTGACCTTTTTAAAATCACTATAATTTCAAGTAACCTGAAGAGGGTAGTCTGGATAAATATCCACAGATGATAACCAGAAGATGTAATTAGCTCCAAACTGTCATTTCCCAGCAGGACAGTCATTATGCAACCTTTCTTAGCAGCCTGTTCCATCACTTAATTTTCTAATATTACTGTTACAAAGATTTTCATAATATTTAATCATAATTACCCCAGGTTTTCATTTGAGCTGTAAATATGTATCCGTGCCCTCTCACTCTCACATTTAATAATTAACAGCTACTTAGTATCTATGTAAAAATGTGTAGCTCATAGACTTCCCCCCAAAAACTTGTGTTCAATTTCTTCACATAAAGAATTGAAAGGTTCAAGAATTAAAACAGAAAACGTAGCCCAGAAATATAGCAGAGAACCTCAAAGAGAAATAAATTATCTAGCTGCCCAGCTACAGGCCAGAGCTGGCCTAAGATCAATAGTAGTTACAAAACATTAAGTCTTCTGCCTTCAGGGAAGCAACTGAAATCTCTACTAGCAATTAAATAGCCCAAAGCCACAATGTGAACCAATTGATCAAAGTTATAGGGAGGCAGGTTTTGGCTTACTGTAAGACAAACTTTCTAAAAGTTGAGCTGCTCAAGCACGTAATGAGGTGGAGAATTCCTAGCACTTAAGGTTCTTCTGCAGCAGTTGGATTGTCCTTATCAGCATGTTACAGAGGAGATTCTCACATCAGTGGCCTTGAAACATTTTTTAGAATCATTTCTTCAGACAAAAACTTTTGATGAAAACTGATTATATAAAACAGAGCTGCTGTAGTTGAAGCATGAGCTGATCCTATCCATGTGGCTACCTTCTTATACACCAAGTTATCTTTACAGCAACATAGAACACAGTTTAAAATCCTTCGATACATAGAATTAAATCAGATGACCTTTAAAGTTTCTTCATGAGCTGAGATTCTATAAAATTGTCTCTTTCTTTCATGGGTACATGTATATGTGTATTTTGGAGTGGAGTGAGGGAATTGCTTGGTGGAAATTCCATATTTTAGAAGTCATATACTGTTTGATTCATAATCTGTACCATCTGGGATTTGTCATTCTAGGTGTTGACTCAAAATGACGAGACCAATTGCTTAAGCTTATTTCTTCATGATAACCAGCTTTACAATATTTCACGTTCATAGCCTTTGTACCCTAGTCCTGATAAGAGGCATTTAAAGATAATTGTTCTAGTGACTATATACCTTTAGCAAAGATTTTGTGCACATAGCACAAAAATCAAAATATATAAATGGATGTAAAGTGAAAAGTAATTCTATATCCAATCTTGTCCTGGGCTATCTTCTCCCTTAACCTCAACCAGTCTTACCAGTTTCTTTTACATATACTTACATAGATAGTCTGTGCTTTGGCAAGCATCTACCCATTTTCTTATTTCCCATAATACCATATACATTGTTTTGTTAGAGTATTCTGCACATAATAGTCCTTAGTGAATTGTCAATAAGGACACAATGTTCTCAAAGCATTTTCTTATTTTCACGTAATCACTATACACATTGTTTTGTTGTAGAATTCTGGATGTAATATTCCTTACCAAATTGTCACTAAGGACACCATGATCTCAAAACATCTCTGAAGGTAGCACATTACACAGAAACATGAAATCCTCAAATGATCAAAATAGTGACTGTTTAATCACCCTCACAACAAAGCCCCCAGCTGATCCAGTATGGTCACATAGAATGAACAATAAAAGCATTGTTTGTAGAAGTTACTGAGATTTGAAGATTATTTATTATTATAGCATAACCTAGAATATCCTGACTGTACTTTCCCTAAAATCACTGTACATCAGAAGGAAATTATGGAAAATTGAAATCACAAATTGATAACGTTTATTAAAATTTTAGTAAATTTATTTCACTACAGCTTCCAACGAGTGGAAAGGAAGAAAGATAAATTTCATTTCATTTCAACAACTGAAAATACTGTATACTGGCTTCTAAAATTTTAATGTTATTTTTGATTAATAATAAATAATGGACAAAGTAAATACTATTTTCTTTGAATGGATTGTATCAAAATTTGTATCAAGAAGGATCATTTTTTGGGGGCTTAGTATATTTAACCCTATCAACTCTCAAATTTTAGAAAAAAAAAAAAAAATAGGCTGCTAACTGTCCCTAATAAAAAATACTTTTTTCTATATTTCTATTGTAATTTGAGAATTTTATAAAAGCTTTTGCTATGACTATATTGAGACTATTTTGAAGAGGATATTCAAAATAGCTCTTATCAAGGAGATGCTCTCTGCTCTCTTCATTTCAGCTAAGGGTTCCCAATTGTCTCCTTTTGTAAGCCTCAGGCCAGTTATACTTGGGGGTTTATGTATGTAGGGGAACTAACTCAGAGATGTAATATGGCTCCAGCAGTAAAGGTGTCTGGGAAATGTTGGACTCTGTTTAACTCTCTGTGACTGCTTAACTCTGTAGCCTCAGACTTGGCTGACTACCCAGAAAGCCAGAATGCCACCCAAAGATAAACGTCAGGCCCCAGGAAGGAGGTGAATGAATGTATAGTGTGGTAACTGCCTGATGTTATCTGTTAACTTAGAAATGTGTTGTTCTTTCTCTGATCTATGTGACTACCCACCATATGGTTTTACTATGAACCCTCCTGTGAGAGAGAGACCCTGTCCCGGAGGGTGTGGACTCTTTCCAGCCGGCCACCACTGGGAGCAGGCAGTTGCTTTGCTGTGTATGTAAGTTTCTCCTATTAAAGTTCTTATGACTTTGAATGAGGCTGCTTCTCAGTTCTTCGTAGCTGATCCTGAATTTAGACTTTTGTGGCTTTCCCCCAACAACTGGTGCTATGAGCAGGATTCTGGAGAACCCACAAAAGCCAGGGGGGAAATGGGGGGAAAATGGAGTCCACTGGGGGAAATATTAGGATGGCGAAGTACTCATGCTTTGGGCCAGTGGGCACAAGCATTGGAGCCTTGGGGACCAGTGAGTGAGTATGGGGACACCCTGAAAATTCACACCTGCCAGAGTAGCAGAGTTATGGAAGAGGCTGAAGATAGGTAAGGAAAAGGAAGATGTGAAGTCCACAGTGGTCACAGTAGGCTGGCCCCTCCTATGTGCTTGAGGTTCTCTTGGGAAGAGGCACTAGGGCTAGCCACTGGGAATCAGCATTTGGAGGAGGATCTCCCATTAGAAAGGGAAGGCCCCTGACACAAGCCGCTACTACTGAAGGGCTCTAGCAACATCTGCAGGATAGTGATGAGAAGGTAGAAACCTTAGCTTGCAGGGTCTGGGCAGTTATGATCAGGACAAATTGGGTCCCAAGGATTCATCCCTCTCTTCCCCCTCGGAGGAGGAAGGAGGGGAACATGATAGAGATACTGGACTTAAAAGCATGACCAGTAATGTTAGCAAGGATTAAGACAGAACAGCCTGGGCTGCAGAGGTTGGACCTGGTGGACCTCCCTGTGCCAGAGAGGTGTCAGTTTACTTTCATGAAAGAATATACCTCAGCTGACTCAGGAGAGTTAGGAAACAGGTACAGGCAGAAAGGGAAGGAGTCTGTAGCAGGCTTGATGCTGTGTCCATGGGACTTGGGTGCTGAAGGTGTCCTCCTGACAGGGAGAAATGCTTGAAATTAGCCTGTTACCACACAACTACTCAGACAGAGCCTCTCTGGAGATGTGAATGAAGAGCAGTGATCTTGCTGGCATGGATAACAGGGGGCATGTAGGGGAGCTTGGCTGAATGTGGGCCCTCTGCCCTCCTCCCCACCCTGCTTACAGATCATAGAAAAACTGCAGGAATTAGAGAGCTAGGAGTGAGGAATGCTATTTGTATGCAGTATTTCTAGGGGCCTGATGATGAGCTCTTTACCTCTGGCATGAAAGAGAGATAATGCTATAATCTTCCCCCAATCAGTGGTATGGACCCCTGGTGTCAATCCTGAACCCCATGGTTTGACTGCTCGTAAATCATGTGGCCCAGGCTATTGCAGATATAGGAGAAACAGAGAGAGCCAGAAGATGGGCTAATATTCTGGCAACCAGCAAGAAGGGTGGGAAGTGTGGAGAGAAGCACCTGATCAGGGTCTCCCCACTGACAATTGTGGTTTGATTTAATGAAAGCGGGTATGCCATTAGAATTGACAAATAACTAAATGCTGTTTTGGTACAATTGTGGCAAAAATTCAAGCCTGAAGAGCAATTTCAGCAGCTGTCCCCTAAGAAGGAACCCGCACATGATAGGAGCCAGGCAGCACTGTCCATTCCCCCTTTATGAAAGGAGCCTGAGAAACTGAACTAGGGAAATGGCCTGTGGCCCTCGGTAAGGATGGTGCAGGGGAACCAGAGCCCGCAGGTAGAGCTAACTATCCATTGTACACCACAAAGTAAACAGTGGGTCTTGACTCTAGTAGATACTGGAGCAGAATACACTGAACTATGGTAATGTCCATAAGTTTATGGCTGTTACTGCCCATGCTCAGGGTAAGGTAAAATGGACACCTGTGGAGCTCGCTCTGCGGAGAAGGTTTATATTGGTGAGACAGTATGGCTTATCTGGGGAGCTTGCAGAAATCACTGATACAGTTAATGTTCTATATAGAGTGGGCATAATCCATCCAACCCATAGTCCTGTTTAAAAAAATATTATGTTGAAAGTATTACAGATGTCCCCTTTTTTCCTCCCATTGACCCTCTCCACCCTACTCTGCCCTCAGTCCCCCAGGCCTTCATAACACTATTGTGGGTGTCCATGGGTTATGTATATGTACATATAAGTTCTTTGGTTGATCTCTTCCTGCCCCTCCCACCCCCTTTCCCTCTGAGATTTCTCAGTCTGTCTCATGCTTCTATGACTCCGGATCTGTTTTGTTCATCAGTTTATTTTGTTCATTAGATTCCACATATAAATGAAGTCATGATATTTGTCTTTCTCTGACTGCCTTATTTTGCTTAGCATAATCCTCTCCAGGTCCCTCCATGCTGTCTCAGAGGGTAAGGAATCTTTTTTTACAGCTGCATAGTATCCCATTGTATAAATGTCCCACAGCTTTTTTATCCACTCATCTACACTGATAACGCTTGAGCTGTTTCCAGATCTTAGCCATTATAAATAGTGCTGCTGTGAACATAGAGGTGCATATATTCTTTCTTATTGGTGTTTCAGGATTCATAGTCCTTCCAACAGCCCTTTCTCACCAGTCCGTAAATCAGACAGGTCCTGGCAGATGACTGTGGACTACTGGGAGCTTAATAAATTAGTCCTCTCAGTCTATGCTGCACTTCCTAACATGGCCCAATTATTGAATGAAGTCAGTGAGTCTCTGGGAACTTACCGTTTTGTATTAAATCTTGCTAATGCCTTCTTCAGTATTCCATAGACCCTCAAAGCCAAGAACCAGTTTGCCTTCAGCTGGAACGAAGAACACTGGACGTTTCAGGTGTTGCTTCGGGCTACCTGCATAGCCCCACCATCTGCCATGGTTTAGTAGCAAAATATATATCTATGTGGAAAGATGGGGGGGGGGGGTGGCATTACATCATTATATTGATGACATTATGCTAACTAGTAAAGACCTTGCTATTTTACATAAGGCATCAGAAAGTCTGTTGGAGCACCTAGAAGGACAGGGATGAGTTGTAAACCACAACAAGGTGCAAAGGCCTGGGTCGTCTTGTCAGATTCTGGGGAGTTGTCTGGTCTGGTAAGACAAACATCATTCCAGCTGCTGTGCTGCATAAGATCCAAAATTATCCTATGCCAGAATCAGCAAAACAATTGCAGACGTTCTTGCGATTGCTGGGGTATTGGAGTCCCTTTATTTTATTCCACATCTAGCTCAGCTAATATGTCCTGTGTATAGATTAGTAAAGAAAGGAGCAGTTGGGATTAGAGACAAGAGCACACTGATGCCTTGACCAGTGCAAAGGTGGCAGTTAAACAAGCTCAAGAATTGGGGGTAGTGGATGCAACCAACCCCTGTGAATTAGGTGTTTCGGTCTATCCAGAGGGCTTTGGGTGGGGCTTATGGCAAAAGCAGGATGGGAGGAAGGTACCCCTAGGTTTCTGGTCCCAGTTGTGGAAGGGAGCTGAACAGAGGCAGAGTCCTATGGAGAAGCAACTGCTGGCAGCACACCTTCATCTGCAGCATACAGAGCATCACAAATGCCTTGCCAGTGACACTAAGGACACTGACACTAAGGACACAGTACCCCATTTGTGGATGGACTCAGGAATTTGCCAAACCCACGTCGGGGGTGGCTCAGTCCACTACCCTGCGCAAGCGGTATGCCTACCTGCAACGATGATGTGCTCTATCGACTGGTCTACTTAGTGCCAAGCTGCATGCCATCCTCGGCCCAGTCACGTATATTAGTGAAATGCCTGTGGACACTGAGGGCAACCCACATCACTGGACTGCAGTGGCCGTAGAGCTGAGTACAGACATTACGTGACTGGATGGAGGAAGCCAGCAAAGCAGTCAATGGACAGAGCTGTGAGCTGCTTGGATGGTATTAATGCATGAACCAAGCCATATCACCCTGGTGACTGACAGCCAGGCTGTCTACAAGGCCTTGCTTTGTGGATAGGACAATGGAAAAAGGACAACTGGGAAGTTCAGCACTGCCCATTATGGGGAGCTGAAATGTGGAATGAGATCTGGGAGAGGACAGGAGGCTTGGAGGTCACAGTGTACCATGTACCAGCCCACAATGTTACATACCCTCCAGGTATTCAGGAGCTACCCAGGTCCAATACATACAGGAGGAAAGAAGTGACCCTTAAGAAGTAGCCCACTGGCTACATAGAAAGACTGAACACAAGGGGGTGCATATTCTGTAGGAAATTGTCTTAACAGGTGAGCATGAACCTCATCCATGCCTATGTTGAGGCATGCCAGGGATGTACCCCTTGTTCCTTGAATGCAGGAAACAATTGCCATGGCACCTTGGACAGATAGCAACGGCAGGAGCACCAGCCATGAGGTGGCAGGTAGACCCTTGCCACTGTCTCAGACCTGCAAGTATGTGTCGATGTGTGTGTTGATGTGCATCGACCCTGTCACTGGCCTGTTGCAAGCATGTCCTAGTAAGAAAGCAACCCAGCAGGCTATGATACAGGGACTTAGGCAACAGTGTGCTACAGACGGACAGCAAACAGACATCAACAGTGACCAAGGGACTCATTTCACTGGTCACCAGGTGCAGGAATGGGCCAACAAGATACAATATAATGTGGCACTTCCATCTGCCTTGCAATCCTAAAGCTGCTGGATTGATTGAGAGGATGAATGGACTGTTGGAACAGGCTCTATGAAGAGAAACCCACTCTTTAAAGGGTTGGACACATAGGTTTCCAGAAGCTCTGATGGAATTCAACAGCTATGCCAGACAAGCATGTCATAGTGTGTATCATCTCTTAACCAGAGGCCCTTTGAGAACAATGAGGATTTAACTGGAGAGCTCGACTGCTGAATGGACTCCGCAAATTGGGCCACATAATGCTGTATTGTTGATGGCTCCATGTGACCTATCGCCAGGGACCAGTTGCCTACGAGTAGCTTGGGCATGGCATGTTCCCCCCAGGTGGTTTGGGCTCATTGGAGCCTATGGGGAGGAACAAAGTATTAACTTGCAGATAACTCCTTGGTTGCTTCCAACACCCCCTACTTGGCTGGTGGTGCAGAACCCATCAGACCACTCACTCACTAAGGGCACGCCCTTCAAAGCAGTTTGGAGTATCATTCCTCCCCTTAACATTAGTGCCCCTACCTGCCCCATCTCCTGCTGGGACCTCGGTGCGGTACTGCAAACCAGGGCAGAAACCACTCCCAGACATGCTGCTTAGTACAGATGACAGAGTAGCCTGAATTTTGCCTGAAGCCTATGATTTGCCATTGCTCATGCCTGTAACTTCTTTGTCTTTCTGGCAACAGTTTGCAAGGTAACCTAGTCACCAGCTGGGCTCACACCTTGGCGGCATTCCAGAGTGAGAGCGACTGCTGGGTCTGCAGAGAAATGCCTCTTCTGCCTCGTGGGAACTCCCATGGACTAACGAAATCTCAACTATCCAGCAGTTAGGAATTGATCCTCTGTCCACTTGGTTTCAATCTTTATTGATACCTTGGAAGGGGGCTCTCTTAGGCATCATTATTATTATTGTTTTGTTTGTTAATTATGTTGGACATCAGTGGAGTGTATGTTGCTGTGCCTCCCCTACTCCAAACCATTATGGTGTAAAGGGTCCGAGGGAACTTGCGGAAGATTGGCGTGTAGAATGGAAGGACCCATATTACATCTGGGGTGGAGTGTAGGGGAACTAACTCAGAGATGTAGCATGGCTCCAGCAGTAAAGGCGGCTGGGAAATGCTGGACTTTCTATAGCCTCAGACTTGGCTGACTACCCAGAAAGCCAGAATGCCACCTAAAGATAAACCTCAGGCCCCAGGAAGGAGGTGAATGAATGAATGTATAGTGTGTGGTAATTGCCTGATGTAATCTGTTAACTTAGAAATGCATTGTTCTTTCTCTGATCTATGTGATGACCCACCATATGGTTTTACTATGAACCCCCTGTAAGAGAGAGACCCTGTCCCGGAGGGTGTGGACTCTTTCCAGCCGGCCACCACTGGGAGCAGGCAGCTGCTTTGCTGTGTATGTAAGTTTCTCCTATTAAAGTTCTTATGAATTTGAATAAGTCTACGTGTCAGTTCTTTGGAATCGATCCTGAATTTAGACTTTTGTGGCTTTCCCCCAACAATTGGTTCTTTAGAGAATATGGATAAAAATGAGGATAATTCTTTGTCTCAGTTCCTAATCCCCTTTATCAATGTCTCATTCTGTCCTTCCAAATGTTTTATTTCTTCATTATCTAACACCATTCTGATATCCTCATTTGTTCCAAAGGTTTCTGAAATCTGTACACTCAAATAGTTAAAGCTTCTTTTTGTGATTTCTCCCCCGTTTCCCCCAAAACTTTGGAAGTGCCACTTCCTTCCCCCCACCGAGCCTCAGAAGATAGCATGTACTCTCTCTCCCTTTGCTGGGTCATTTCCTTGTAAGATAAATTGTGATACTAGAGTTGAAACATAATGAGGCTCAGGGGGGATACACAAATACATGTTGAGCTAATGGGTGGAGAGAGGCAAGGGCGGGGATGGGGGACATCTGTAATACTCTCAATAAATTTTAAAAAATAAGTATTTGGTATCCATGTAAGCCAGTTTTAAAAGAGGAGAAGGAAGCTGCCTCAAAGAAAAACAGGTGAGAAAAGGGCGGGGAGGAGAGGGCATGCAGACAAAAAAGAGAGAGAGGACAGATATTTCAGATGGACAGTGGGAAAGGAGAAAAGATTGAGGGACTTTATTCACTCCAGACATTTGGAACTTGGGGGAAGCTACCAAGCTAATTTTGTATGTGGTATAGTTCTGTCTATAGTTAGTTATATGGTTGAGAGTTTAAATGCTTGAAATGTTTTTATACCATGGTGATTCCTTCACTTATTAAGGGGTGATAATTTTAGTGCCTTCAATCACTTGGAAGAAATACAAAAAGGAATAAAGTCTCCAATAGGAGATCTTGATGGAATGATAATCATGACCAGAGAAGACCCCCACAGAGTAGGGAGTGGTATCCGGTGCTTTGGCACCACGTGGACACTGCAGTGTCATTGACTCTCAGGATGTTGTAAGGATTAAACAGAATCACACATGTGAATACTACTTGCACATATTCCCAAGGAGGCCCATCTTCGTGTTAAGTCAGGAAAGTAGTGCAGGGACAACAGTGACTACATCAGGAGTCTGTCACCTAACAAGCCAGTCAGCTCTATGACATTCCTGCATTTGGAACATTTTGGGGAAGAGTCATATTGCGCAGTGAAGGGTTGAAACCACATGCTCCTTGGCATTGTAATCCTCAGATATATCCATCTGTTGGATGTTATCCCCATTGTGCAGCATATATAGGAATATGCCATATATGTAGAAATTAATACTGAGCTTCAGAGAGTTTAGAAACTTCCCCAAGATTTCTTCTGGTAAATTCCCAGGTGAAGTCTGACTTAAAGGTGGGTCTGTGTCCCATGTTCAAACTTTTTCATCACACTATGCTGCTGTTTTACATGGAATTTTAATAACAATGACAAAATCACTAAAGGAGGCAACATTTTACTCCATCTACTAAGTCACTATTGGGGAATTATATTTCCATCCAAAAGTTTATATCTTAAAATATAGGCTCCCTAGAAATTTTGGAAAACTAACATTAAGCATATATAATGTGAATGGCCTCTAGTTTTGTACCTACAGATCAGTATGTTTTTTATGGAGATAGGTTTTTTTAATATCAAGTTTTGCTTCTGATCTTCGAACATTTGTAAGAATTGCTTTTTGAATAGAAACTGTCTACCTCAAACATTTTCACAGATTTTGGGAAAACGTGGACAAATACATTTATAAAGCAGGCTTGTATAGGAATTCTGGGCTGAAGTTCTGTTTCCATCGCCTGCAGCCAGCTCCATACCCACTGGTGCTGAAGGCTGGGCTTCAGCACAGCAAAGATCTGGGCAGTTTATGATGCACTTTGAGTCCATGGTTTGAGAGATTACTAGATCCGAGAGGGACTTTAAGGAAGGTTTATTCTAGCCAAAGCACCCAGAAAATAGGCTCAGAGAGATGAACCTTCTTGCCCAAAGTTAGGCAGCCAGTTAAAATGGAACAAAAAGAACTACACTTGGCCCTTGAAAAATGCAGGGTTAGGGGCTCCAAACCCCTGTGCAGTCAAAAATCCACATATAATTTGACTCCTCAAAAACATAACTAATAGCCTGCTATTAACTAGAAGCCTTGCCGACAACATAAACCATAGATTAACACACATTTTGTGTTACTTGTATTACATACTGTATTCTTACAATAAAATAAGCTAGAGAAAAAATGTTACTAAGAAAATCATAAGAGAAAATACGTTTATAGTACTATACTATGTCAATACCATAAATTTATGTCTTCTGTTTACAGAAGAATCATCTGTCGGTACCTACATCAGTATTGTCTTATGTGACACAAACTACTGTAGATGTTATATGTATTACTAACACTAGACATCAAAACTGAAAAGTAATGTGAAAAAGAAACTCATATTTGTTTACAGGTATGGCAGTTCATGCATTGATAATGATGCAGCAGCAACCTGGTTGCTTTATGGTAGCCTAATGTAACTGATAAAATTGCTTCACAGTAGTAAGGGAACTTCCAAAAAGTTTTCCAGTTTATTTGTTGGAAAAAAAATCCACGTATAAGTAGACCTGCAGTGTTCAAACCCATGTTGTTAAAGGGTCAGTTGTGTATTGTATTGGCATATAACTTTGTAAATTTTTTTCTTTTACCTAAACGAAGTGAAAAATACAAAGAGAGATGGAGAGAGGATTATCTGAACTACCATTTTCAGGAAGGAGTGTGTCTCACTCTGATATGGCCAATTGCTACTGTATTTGCATTTTGAGGGAGGGGCTAAGGGTGAACCAAGGCATACTCTCAAAATGCCAACGTGTGTCCATAAGGCTAATGGTTCGTGCAGGTCTTTTGAGGGTGGCTGGATCATACATAGTCTTGAGCTGACAAGAGTCCATTAGAATGAAATCAAATACTCAAGTGAGAATGTATGAAAATCTGAATTCACAGACAATGAAGAGATCCAGTACTTGTTTCCTTTAGATTGTGTTTCTCCAGTAAAAGTAAGATGGTTTTTTTTAAGATATTTATTTTACCCTTGTTTTTAGAAACAACACTGTGTTTAGAGGGCCACTCATTCTGTGAGTATATCCTGCCTTGAATGTCTGGGCTGATTGTCGTGGAGGCAGCACTAGGCTGAGAGAATCCTTAGGTCCCACTTGGGCGTGTCCACATAGCTTTGTAGGCAAATCACTCTCTCTAATGAGGAACTTGACTCTGTCTTTAAAATCAACATAGGGTCTGAGGCATGACTTAGATTATAAAGGAGAAAAAAAAAATTTTAAACATGGGAAGAACTTATTTGTCATATAAGACCCCAGGAGTCGTGCTGGCCTTAGACAAAGCAGAACCCGGGAGTTCTTTCCCCTGGGTTGGGCCACATTCTCAGAAAGGGTTCTCTCTCCAGCAGCTTTAGGCTCACTTCCATCCTCTTAGCAATCCCAATGGCCGAAGCTACCTCTCACCTGAGCATCTCCTAAAAACCCTGAGGGTGTTTGGGGCTCTGTTTGATGTGAGTCATAAACTGTCTCCCTAACCAGTTACTGTGGCCAGATAGCCAATAAAATGAACAAATTGACCGGCTCTTTTTACTACTGTAGCCAATGTGGGATTTATTCCTCTGGAATCACAGAAGGGAGGAACTGTGGTACCTTCAGGCAGACCAGAGACCCAAAGAAGAGAAAATGGATGCTGGGAAAGGAAAGCAAAGAAATGACTAATCATTTTCTTAAAAGGTCCTTCAATTTTTATTATAAATGAGCTAACATTAAATGAGATATTTTTTGGTTTTTCTGGTGTGTTTTTTTCAATCCAACATATGAGACATACTGAATTAGAGCTGTTCTGTTAAAGCTGGAAGCTTCTGCTAAACTGGTCTTCCTTCCTCTCCTATGGTAGTTTCTGAGTGACTCATCTAGAACTAAAAGGAGCAGAATTTGAAAGGCACCAAACCCAGCTGATCTCTTAGGACAAGTCTAAATGGAACATTTTATTATGTCTCTTCTTGCCTAAGTCACAAGCTCCCTGTGGGAAAGCACTCAGTCTTTGCCCTTCAGCTCTCCTTTGATCTTGTCCTCTGGTCTGAGTATACACTCACAGAAGTACTAGTTGTTTTGATGGCAATACATTTTTCCACATCAGCCTTAAATACTTTTCCCAGCTAATCTGCCTCCCTTTGGCACCCAGAGTGCTCATAAGGCTATCAGGTAGGAGGAATTCACCCCCACCCCACCCCAGACAGGCACAAATTGCTCTTCCTGGTGGAGAAAGTGCTACTTACCAGACTGCTTGCTCCACAGAGGTTTTGTTTTTGATTTTGCAAATGGTAACAACATGAAATCTCTTTGCCTAGATGCTCCATTCCATTTTAGCACAGTGTGGAATGAAGACTAGGGAGATTTTTAGTCAAATCTGGCTCCTGAGATAGCAATGAAAGTCAGCTGCTTGAGTGTTAAGCAGCCTTGTGAACGCTCTCTGCAGCTCCCCCAAACTTGTGCGATGATGTCCCCTCCCCATCCACAGCTCAGATTTAATACTACATTTGTACTAATGCCCATTTTTAATGAGACAGATGGTTTTGATTTTTTCTAAACCTGTGGGAATATTTTAATGTTTAACCAACATGAACCACTAGTTCTTCAGTGTTCTAAGAGAGTGAGGCCTTCAGTTCTGTGTGAGCTATAGGCTATCAGCATTTCACACTGCAGTGCACTGCGAGAGGGAAAGAGAAGTGTGTCCACATAACTCCCATAGTAGTAGTAGATTTTTGTTTGCCAGAATTCTGTATACGAACACAGGCTTTTATGTGTTACTATGCATTTCATTTCAGTACAACATAAAATCACTGTCATTCTTTTTTTTAAAATCCTCACCTGAGGATATTTTTTCCATTGCTTTTCAGAGAGAATGGAAGGGGGAGAGAGGGAGAGAGATACAGATGTGGCACACATGGGTTGGTTTCCTCCCACATGGGCCTCGACCTGGGCCAGGGATCAAGCCTGCAACCAAGGTACATGCACTTGGCTGGCATCGAGCCTAGGACCCTTCAGTCTGCAGATTCACGCTCTAACGACTGAGCCAAACCAGCTAGGGCTCATTGCCATTCTTTTGAGCCTAAAAGAATGTGAAAGGAAGTGAATTTTATATATATAATAAGGACTTTGCGTCAGATGTGCTCTCAGAAAAGAGAACTATGGCCCATCTCTGTAATACCATGTGCCACATGTGCCAGATACACGTGGTGCTAGGTGCTGAGAAGAAAAACACTGTTTTTATTAAATTCTTTCGTTTTTTTCTTTAACCTTGAAGGGCTAGCTCATAGTTTATTAGAGGAGGGAAAAATAGAATGCATCTTCTGATATGTTTTCTTGGTCTTGTGTGTCTCTCTGACTGAATTGAGCTTTGGAATTATGTTCTTTGAGGAAAGCTTGAAGAAACATGAATGGAAATGTATTTCTGTGTCAGGTGCTAGCTGTAGAGATGTTGAGATCATGGTGTCCTTATTGGTAATTCCCTAAGGAATATTATTTTCAGGACTCTATGACATGAATAACTTCGTTTCTCCTTTGCAACAAAAGTATTTTCTTCTCACTTTGAGAGTAATACGCAACAGATATTTTCCTTTTCTGTTAGCTGTCTGGAGGCTCAGAGTCAGATTCACCCTAGTAACAATACAGCATGTTGGAATATGTCTTCATAAATTGTTTCTTTTATTCTACTTGGATTTTCTCTGATTCTAGATTTGTACATATTTTTATTTTTTATAGTGTTGACTGTATCACTTGTGAGCCACTTTAAATATTTTGTGCAGTAAGGAGGGTTCTCTGTAAAGAAATGCACAAGTATTATATTGTGTCCCCATCTAACACTTATCCAAACACTTGTGTCTGGAGTGTTCTACTTGTGTGAATCCTTCCTGTTTGAAAGGATATAATAGAATAACAGGTTAGGTTAAGTTGAGGTTCTGAAGTAGTGCCTAAAGCAAGAGGGGTTACCCTTAAAAATTCTACAGGGAGATAAGCACATTAGGAACAAAAATGACAGTTCTCAATAAATACAACAGAGATTTTCCTCCACAGTTAAACAGATAGCTTGCTCTTCGGTAAAACATCATGTAAAGGAGTTGGCTTGTGTTAGTGACCATGTTGTGGCTGTACATATAATCTTTACACATTAAAATAACATGCAACAGGTGAGGTGCTCAAGCATTAAGAGGCAGACAGAGCTCACGTTTTATTCTCGCTCCAGAACCTTCTCAGTTTAAGCTGATCATCTCTCGTGCCCGCCCTCGCTACCTTTTCCCTGTTTCAGCCGCTCACTGCCTGTGATGGATGCTGGGCAGCACTGGTCCGGATTCAAGGGTATGGAGGTTCAGTTTCAGCCTCAGTTGGAAGCGTGTCAAGGACTTGTCACCACCCTTAATTTATCACATTCCCCTTTCCTATCCTGTCTCCTTTTTTCTATCCCCAAGTGGAGTGGCTTATAGCATCATTTATTTTGCTGATTATTTTTTGGTCAGAAATTTGAGAGAGGTTTTGCTGGGCCAGTTGGCTATACATTATGTCTAGAAACCTCTCCAAGCAAATCTAAGGGTTCATTAGGCAAACTTTATTTTCTGTGCTAAGGCCGGCAAGCAGATTGCCAGACTTTTGCCACTGCATAACAGTGACTCCCTGTTCTCTGGAATCCAGTAATAGTTTCCTCTTTGTCCTTCCTAACCTTCACCAGTAGTCCTCAAAGTCCTTCAGTTTCTACCTGCTGCCTCGTTCTAAAACCAAGGCTATATATTTTATGTTTTTATCATGTCACCGACTTTCAGCTACTGGATTCTGTTCCACTTAATTATGACTATGTAACAAATTACCCCCAAACTTAGTAGCTGAAACATTTTTATTTTTCTCACAGTTTCGTGGATCAGGAATTGTAGAAGGGATTGGTTAGGCAGGTCATGTCCAAACTGCTGGTGTCAGCTTCCAAGGTGACCTTCACTCACAACCTGCCCCTTCAGCTGGGACGCGGGGCAGTTGTTCCTGGCTGTGCCTGGCAGCTCAGCTGGGACTGTGGGTGAGTGTGATGAGTGTCACGTATAGTCTGTCCCGGTGACTTGTGATTCTCGTGTGGAGTGTCGATTCCCAGAGAGAGCATCCCAAGACCAGATATATTTGTTTCCTGGGGCTGACATAACAAATTTCCACAAACTGAGTTGCTTAGAACAATGGAGGTTTCTACTCTCACAGCTTCGGAGGCTGAGTGTCTAAAGTCAAAGTGTTGGAGGGCCCGTGCTCCCTGGAAGGCTCCAGGGTCGAACCCTCCCTTGCCCCTTCCTGCCTTCTGGTGCTTTCCGGCAATTCTTGGCATTCCTTCACTTGTAGCTGCGCCACCACTCCCGTTTCTCCCTCTGTCTTCACATGACCATCTTCCCTCAGTGTGTGTCTTTGTGTGTCTTAATACCTCTCTCCAGATACATAAGGATACGGACCTTTGAATTCAGTGCTTATGCTAATACAGAATACACCTCATCCTAATTTCAAGTGCAGAGTCCCCCTCTCTGAAAAAGGTCACATTCACAGGTATCGGGATTAGGACTTCAACAACTTTTGGGGGGATGCCATTCAGTCCACAACACTAAATGTTCCAGAAGGTTTTGCTGAAGCTGTAAAACTTAAAATATAGGTCTTGACCTTCACAAGTCCTAGAATGTCACTTTTGTTGCATTCTATTAGTGCCAATGCATATTCAAGAGTAGAAAAATGAGACTTCAGGTCTCAGTGGGAGGGGTGCCAAGGATGCCACTATCTTTAATGTATCATGCTCTCCTTTTCTTTTTCCCTCTCTCCCTCTTATTACCTCCCCAGTATACTTTCAGTTAAATGCACTTACTGTGTAATCCACTAAATGCTGAATATTTGAAAAAATAGAACTTTTTGTTTTATAGTACTTCCTATGATTTTAATCAAATTTTCTAGAGAATATGGGGTATATTGCTGTATTACTCTGTGTGTGTGTGAGAGAGAGAGAGAGAGGGAGAGAGAGAGATGGGATGGGGAAAGAAGGTTTATGTGGTGAAAGCATTAAAATGAATAGCTTGTGAGGCATCTAGAGACCACCATGATTGGTGCAATGCTTTCTCACCAGGTACCAAGCAAAAGAACTCTTTCTACTCTTAGATGTTTGTTTACCTTCTCCTAGCTCAGAATAGCCTAGTGATCAGGCAGATATTAAGTGGTTATTCGAGTTCCCATTTAAGAGATCATGGAACGGAGTCACAGAGAAGGAAAGGAATTATGTTCAGTCCCTCCAAGAAAAGAATCAGGAGACAACATCCATTTGGACTTTGCTATCTTTGCCATATTACTGGTTCAAAGTTATAAAATGTTGCACATGTCCCCATACCATTTCTGGCACATGGCTACCACATCAGGATTCCTTTTCTCAAATAGATGCTTCTAGGAAACCACAGATATGGGCATTTTGAATAAAAGCAAGTTGTATTTCTAGATGACACCTCATCACTTTTCAGTGTAGCTGTATGAAAGTTGTATTATTTTTCAAATATATTTGGTGATGTGCTTTTATCTGCCCCCTCCCCACTGGCTCCTGACCACTGAGTTCACACTTGGTCACCTGACTGGCTTTGACCAAGTAAACTGAATGGAAGGGATCGGTGTCAGTTCTGAGCAAAAACTTGAAGCACATCATGTAGCTCTGTTATCACCTTACCAGACGCTGACATGTCCCCGTCAGTCCTCATCTGAGACCCATCCTGAAATGATGGAGCAAAGCCCATGCCACATGACAACGGCAGTCTAACAAGAGCCAGAGACAAGCTTTTGGAGTTTAAGCCACTGAAAGTTTTGTATTCCTTATGTCTGCAGCACAACTCACAATGATGCACACATTGTGTATGCGAGTAAAAGCTTTCCGGGAAACGGTGTGTGCCCTTTTACAGGAGAGCCTTCGTTTCAGTATGGCTGGGGAGGGGAGACATCTGCGGATACTTAGAACTTGATTTTATGCTCATTTGTCTTTGAGGTAGCATCATTTAATGATTAAATTATTGGGATCTGCAGTAGATTTGATTTCTACTTTCTAGCTGTGTGACCTTGGCAAATTGCCAGAGTCCTTAAGCTTCTGCCACCTCATCTAGAAGATGGAGGCAATAATACATCCCACGTGGGAATATTGCCAGAATCCAATTAGCTAAAGCAGCGGTTCTCAACGGGGGTAATTTTGCCACCCAGGAGACATGTGGCAAAGTTTGGAGGCATTTCTAATTGCCTCTATGGGCGCATCTAAAAGGTAGAGATGCTACAAAACATCCTACAATGTACAGGACAGCTCCGTACAAAAGATATTTTTCGAGCCCTGAATGTCAAATGAGAAATCCTTAGCTAAGTAAAATTCTTATTTAACACAATTCTTGGCACACAGTAAAAAAAATGAAAATGAATGTTTATCATGTATAAGATTATTGAGTGGGTTTAAAGAACAACCTGGGACACTTTGCAATTATTTGTTTATAAATCAATACCAACCTTGTAAGTCCACCGTAATGATCTGTATCCAACTAGAAATAACTAGAGAAAATCATTGTTCTCTCATGTGGTCTGGCAATGACATTCTGTAGATTCTGCAGTGGTTACATCAGTAGTAAGATAGAAGAGGCCAGAAATTCTCTGAAGGTTCATACAATTTTTTATGCTTCAATTTCTGGTAATTATAGTCAGTATACAATGTACATTAGACAGGGTTTATAAAACCATATGTATTTAAAATGTCAGGTAAATATGTAATGCATAAAAGTAAACTGCCTGAATAATAAATATATTTACCCAAGGAGTAAATAAAACAGCACACAAGAAGCTTTTCCAGTTATTCAGGTAAACACTACCTTCTATGCCTGACTTTTCTTCATTGCTTTGAGTCATGAGAATAAAACCCAGACGTCACCCTGCAGTGAAATTGGGAAATGTCATTTAAAGCATCCCCAAAATCTAACAAAGTGTCACTGTCCTAGCTCTCTCCTTTGGTCAGTATTCAGGGGCACTCCAAGAATTGCTTTCAGAATCTACTCTTCCTCACAAGAAACTTTACTATAGCTGATAAATGAGGCCAGAAATAAATAGTATGGAAAACAATTGGTCTCTGGAAAGACTGGCAGATATTTGGTTTCCAGTGCTGGTGACTAACCATCTGGTAACCTTGGGACACCAATTTCCTAGGCATGAATTGCTCATCTCTAAGATGAGTCCATAGGGTTAAATCTCGACATTCCTCTCCAGCTTATAAATTACATGAATTCATGTCTTCATAGGCCTTGTTTTATATATATAACCTTTCAGGTTCATGGGAGCACTGCCCTCGTTTTGAATGTCATTTAAGTGGGAACATACTTGCAAAGAGTCTTAAAACCACTGTTGATACAATAGTTTTTCCTGTGTTTGAGTATTGCTTTGCTTTTAGGCTGTAGTTGATTTTGTTTGATTTTTAATTTAAAAATCTAGCAGGAGGCTAGCCTCTAGCATTCAAGAATGAGAAAGCATAGCCTTGGCCGGTATGGCTCGGCAGTTAGAACATAGGCCCATGGACTAAAAGGTCTCGGGTTCGATTCCTGTACCTTGGTTGCAGGCTTAATCCATGTCCTTGCTCCAGTCGGGGCCCGTGCAGGAGGCATCCAGTCGATGTGTGTCTCTCACATCGATGTTTCTTTCCCTCTCCTTTCCACTCTCTCTGAAAAGCAGTGAAAAAATATCCTCGGGTGAGGATTTAAAAAAAAAAAAGAAAGTAAAGTAAAATCTCCCCCTAGATATTTTCATAGCAGACGATGCTCGTCCTAATAGTAGCCTACATTCCGGCGTGGCGCTGTGCATCGCACTCTGTGCTCCATTTCCCACGCATTATCTCAGTTAATCTGAGCAGTGGCCCTGAGTGGAGACATGAGTAGCCAGTGTCCATGTGGATAAATTGAGACTTAGCAAACACTGAAAGACATGCAGCGTGGGGGATGCCAATTAGGGCTAGCCAGCCAGTGTGTGGTCTTAACCACCACGCCTTAGGGCTAAAGGCCATTATTTGACACCTTTTCTGGAAAATGATAACAATATGGACTTCTTAGTAAGAGAACACATTGATCTTTTTGACTGTGTGATTTACTTTTACTTGCACTACCCATGTATCTTCTCACCTGTGCCTCAACACCCTCACCGACAGCTATGGGGTCTCCGTTTCCCTTGCCTCAGGCCAGCCGAGGGGCAGGGAGGGAAAGACCCGGGCCAGCCTGAGATTGCGGCGGGGCAGGAAGCTGGTGAAGCACTTGTAGTAGATAAAATGAACAGTGGTCCCCTTCATCTGATTGTCTACCGCACGGATTCAGTGCGGATTTAAGTAGGTCAAGTTGGATTAGGAAAATCTAGCAGTTCATCTATCATATTGTTCATGTCTTTGAAAATCTTCTAGATGGAGAAAGGAAATTGTGTTTCGTTACTAGCTTTATGAAAGGCAAGACAGCACTGTTGACTTCAAGTGCTGCAGCCTTGGGTCTCATTCAGGAAGATGTCCCAAAATATGAGAATGCATATTTATTCTTTTTAGATACATAAATTGTCTATACCAATATCTTGCCCTTCTTGGGAAAAAAATAATATTTTACTTCAATTTATCATTTAATGTTAAAAACCTCTAAAGTCCCACAGAGTACAAAAAATATATTCTAGGATTTTTCTACTTCTAACTTTATACAATTTACTATGTGCCACTTTCCCATCTATTATGTTGTTTAATCAACATAACAGCTCTCCAGGTTAAGTGCTGTTGTTATCCCCATTGTACAGATGAGAAGACTGAGGGCTAGAGAGTTTATAACTTGCCCTGTAATCCACAGCTGATAGATAGTAATTCCAGGACTCAGTCTCAGGCCACATGACTATAGTGTCCATGCACTTAACTTACCACTTTACTGGGCAAAGAGAATCAGGTCAGCCACCACCCAAATTCTTCCACCCCAATTCTTAAAAAATATCCTGAGAAGATATTTGTTACTCAAACTTCTGTATAATTTTTCAGAGTTCAAATTTGAGCAACTCAGAGAAAATTACTTGAAGGTACGACAGTTTTAAATCTATATCTGTTTGTAAAGATTGGATTCATGAAAGTGAAATCACTTCATACAAATGATTGCCTCATACAGGGATCTCTGTGACTTCTATGAAATCTTTTGGCTGTAAGCTAAATATATTACACTTAACACTCAGTAGTATTCCTGCTTGGGATCTGCAAATCCAGCTGTGATCTGGCATTCTCTGTTATGAGTTATAATAATTCTGCAGTTAGCATAGGACAGGTAGACTGCGCCTGCTAGCCTCACGGAAGATGAATCAGGTTTGTGTAGGCTGCCTTGGAGCGCGAGCCGACCCTCACCCTGGCCCAGCTCAGTTGCATAGCCCAATTTCTATTGCCTGTACACTGCTCCTACCTAATTCCTTAAATTGCATTGAGAAGGAACGTCACACAATTCTTAAAAAATAATAAAAGTTAAGAAATAAACCAGCAATTGTGCTGCAATCTCATGGGGCAAAATGGAATCTGCTGACTCTGCAGTAGTTTGGCAGATTTAATTTTATAACTTGTATTCTTTTCTGTTGTTGAATTTGTAGCTGAGCTATTGTGTGTTTTTTTTTTCCTTTTTATGATGCCTGCATTTGTTTCTTTGTGTAATTAATATAAAATGTTTTGTTTTGGCTTTTGTTATTTAATTTCAGCAAAGTCCTTTGAGGTGCAGTTTTGTCCCTGAAAAGTGGGAACATCTCTGTTGAACAGTAGTAAATTCTGACTTACTCTCATCCCTCCTAAGAAGGAACTTGCCAAGGTAGCTACACGGAGAACATTTTCTTCTTGCCTTGCTCCACTCCTTTTCACTCTTACCTCGGTTTTGCTATTTTCTTTCCACCCGGTCACCCCTAGAATCTGCATGTTCCTGGAATTTACATAAAGGAAGGAGAAGATAAAGAAAGAAAAGGTGGGAGAGGGTGCTCCTTAGGGTTTTTACCTAAAATCTAACTTAGGAACATTCCCTGAACAGGACCGGAAGGGAGGCGATTGAAATGTAAAGGCTGTCCTATTTCGAAGTATTCTGTTCATGATTAAGACCGACCCTGTGCAAAATGTATAGTGAAAACACGTCTGAGATTCCCAACCTTTTGCGTTCGTGCCTCACGCCCACTTCTGTTTCCCATCCGCTTTCACTCCATCACCCCCAACATACCCTAACAGGTTCTCAAACCACCCAAAGTCCTATTCAGGCTTCACAAGAGGCCCACTTTTAGGAAATGATGCTATTTCACATATTTACAACTAGTGAGTAAACAGAGTCTGGACCCAGATATTGGGATGTAAATTCTGGAATACAGTGGAGTGAAACTGAGTTCCATAGTTCAGGATTTAACAGGGTCAGAGAGTGGGAGAAAGCGGCAGATCAGTGTGCTGCTTTCATTGTGTGCGAGCTCTGTGATGCTCTCAGAGCAAAAGCAAACCTTTCTACAATATATGTTACATTTATAAAAATATATAAATAAGATCTTTTTCTTTTTCCTAAGAATATATGTATTATATATTCAGGGCATCAGTGCTTTTTAAGTTAGTCTAACAATTCGATCAGTCCCTGAGAGCTTAACAAAAATCTATGACTGGACACAGTAAACTAAAACCCCCCTAAAGTTTTATGATCTATCTCCCACTAGTGAGCCAGATTTAACAAATAATGAGAGAGTGCTGATCAAATAGTGGATTGGACAAGTTCACAAACAGGTCCCTTGTAGCAAGTATGGACACGTGAGGTTACCCATCTTGTCCTGAAGACATTAGATTCGTAAGTCATCCAGGAAACTCTCGTCTTTGAGTCCCTATTGTCCAAGCAACTAAAGGGTTTAATTTAGCACCCAATGCACATCTGTCGAAGAGACACAGGGCATCCTGTTCACGCAATTCCGCATGATTGTCGCCATTTCCCTTGTTGATTAATGACTTGATGGTTGGTTTCACATCATTCTCTGTACGCTTGGGTAATGGGGACTCTTCTTCCAGACCTGCCACAGTAGATTTCTGAGCCTGTATAACCGAAGGGCAGACCTGAACTGGAATGAATTCAGTAAAGGGCATGTCTTCTCACAGCCGTCCCCTGCTTCTCTGGAGACATTGTCATTTTACTGTGTTCCTTTATTTTGAAATTCCACGTTTATAATTAGAAGAGAAACTCAACGCATAAATGTGTTTTGTTGCAGGGCATTTGTCTCTGTTCAGTTAAATGTGCAGAGATAGGTTTCTTTCTTTCCTTTCCTTTCTGTTTTCTTTTAAATTTTACATGGACCTTGCCTCTAGAACTAACAGAGATTAAGAAATATCTCCATACATTGAAAGCCATAAAAAGAATCTGCAGGGCAGGGCTCAGTTAGTTGACTGTGGGAAGAGTAGGAGAAAGGTTTCAGCCTCCTATTTTCCTATTTTATGAAATAGTTCTTTTCTTTGTGGTTAAAAGACGTGTAATGTGAATTGTTGCAGATCATGCTGATGTCCAGGAGGGCAAAGACGACTTAAGTGCTAGGTTAATTTGTATGTTTGATGCAAAGGATAAACATAACTTCATAAATATATAATGTTGCTAATGGCAGCTGAAATTATTTCTGGCCATCATATGGCTTTTCTCCAAGGTCAGTGCTGCCTGTTTGCTGGTAAAATTGTTGAATGGTTTTCTTACCTTGCTTGTACTATATCAAAGTGATTTCTGATCACTTATTCCAGATTCTGTGCTTTGAGTTCTTTCACTTCCCAGCATCTCGTCTCAGAGAGTTCCAGGGCTTGGAAGGACTGACTGGACAGGATCCTCTGTCAAACTGCCAGCTGTGGTGGCTTGAAGAGAAGACGTCGTTGTGGTTCCTTAAGGAGGTTTCTCAGGGCACTGATGACAATTTTTTGAAAAAATCCAGGGAGGTGGGATAACTCACAGAGGCAACAGAATATAACAGACACTAATGGCGTGGTCACGGTACTCTAAATCACATGCTCTTTTTTCCTCTTTTTAAATAAACGTTTCCCCCTTACTATAAATGCTAACTCATATGCCTTGGAGAAAATTTAGAAATATTTTTGTCCAGTATTTTTTCTAGTCATAGAAACATTATCCCACATTTTGCATTAGTACTTTCAGGAAACATAAATGCTTACTTCCAAGGTAAACATTCCCAATTTCAGATTACTATTAACAACCCTCTAGCTTTTTGTAACAGTCTATGGTTTATCAAACGTTTCACATATTACTAGCAGGGAAAGGGAACATCATTCATTCTAGATTCAAATGAAGAAACTAAGTTTGGTTTGGTGGCTAATAGCCAAGACCCAAGTCATATAGCTTGTAAATACTCGTCAAAGTAGGCCTTTGGTTATATGGAAAAATGTGGGGACAAACGGACCCCAAAAGTCTTTACACTTGGCTTGTAATATTTTCATCATAATGCACTCCTTCATTTTAATGTAAGAATATAAAAGTATAAGCTGAACTGAGAAAAGCATGGAGTCATTTTACTCTCCTGCAATGTTAAAATGAATTAGCTCATAAGAGAAGCCAGTAGAGCATGGTGGAGGCATGAAAACAGACAGGAGTATCCAAAAGTCATGTTACATTTATTAATTAATTAACCATTCAACAAATATGTAAGCTCTATATGCCAGTTATTTTTATACTAGGCCCCAAGATACCATCATAGAGAAAATAGGCACGATCACACCTCTCACTGAGAGTTTTGTCTGGTGTGGGAGATAGACCTTAATTATATGATTATATAATTATAAACTATCACAGAAGCAAGGCAAAAAAATCAACGGGAAGCAGTGAAAGTGCAGAGTAGAGGCACCTGATTTAGTCTGAGCTCTCAGGGGACGCGTCCCTGAGGAGGTGACATTGGATATGACACGTGACATATGACCTGCAAGTTGTAAGCTGAGGGGATTTAGGGGGTCTTCAAGTGTCCCTGGCAGAGGGACACATTCAAAATGCCCTAAGTTAATAGGAAGCCTGCTGCTCTGAAGAATGGTGAAAGAAAAGTGGTGCATGGAGTGCAGAGATCAGGTAATGGCATTGTTTGATGAGAGAGAGAGAGAGCTGGAGACAGGTGATCTTTCTGACCTTTTGAATTTTAGCCTAAGAACAGTCTTGAACTACTGAATGAGTTACATCAGAAGCATAAATTGATCAAGTATGTGTTCTTCAAAAGGTCACTCTGAAGGTCTAGTTCTAGTAAGAATAGTTGGTCTATGTCAAACTAACCCTCCTACATATGAAAATCATAAAGCAGATTAGCCCTCATATCTCTTAAATTTAAAACCCTCTCCTTAAGAAAACTCCAGGCCCAGATGGCCTCACTGGTGAATTCTATCACAAATTTAAACAAGGAAATATCACCACTCTTAGACAAAGTCTTTCAGAAAGAAGAGGAAGAGGAAACATTATCCAATATATTTTACGAAGCCAGCATAATCCCTATATCCGCATGCTCGTTATAAGAAAAGTGCTGACCAATATCCCTGAAGAACATAGGAGTAAAAATCCTTAACGGAGTTTGATAAAATCTTATAGGGGGACATATAGAAAGGATAATGCATCATGCCAAATAAGGATCACCCCGGGAATGCAAGTTGATTTTAGTATTTTAAACACAATTTAATACATCATACAAGGTAGAGGAGAAAAAGTCATGATTATATCAATCTGCAGGAAAAGCATTAGACAAAATTCAGCACCCATTTGTAATAAGACCTGAAACCTGGGAACAATAGAGAACTGCTTCAACCTGAGAAAGGCTATTACAGAATCCTCAAGTTGCATCTGTGTATTCTTAAATTTAATAAAAGCATCACAGAGAAGACCCAGAAAACTTGAATGTGCCCCCCCACCCCCAGGTCTGCCACTCACTAGTGACCACTTTTATCAGTCACTCAACAAACCTCTTCAAACTATTTTGTTCATATAGAAAATACCTTCAACAGTTTTTGAGAGGCTCAAATAATTTAAAATGTGCTTTAAATGTTTTAAAGTACTAAATAAGCTTGATTGGATGGTAAAAGTGATTATGAACTCAGAGAATTAAAATTCTTTTAAATTTCTCTAATCAATACCCTGAAAGCCCCTAGAATGGGCTTTCCTCTAACGTTAGATTACCTCAAAGTAGTTTCATTATGTAGGGCCTAGAAAGTAATTAATATATTTGAAATTCTTTGCTTGTCCAATGCCTCCTTTTGAGTTATCTGACTTCTCTTTAGCTCTTTCATCAGTCATATGGACAGTTTTTGAATGTGAAAGTCAATCAGATAAAGGGGCCACATCCTCGAACCCCTTGTGGAGGAGCTAGTAAAAGTATGAATAGGGAAATAATAGATTAAATTATTATTCATTAATTTATTGGTAGATTAATTTTTTTATACTTTCCCTAACCCCCTCAAGCCAGGACAATTTATAGTCAGTCTATCTCTTCTTCTGCAAAATAAATCACATTCTTTTTATGAAACCAGGAAAGAGGGTGGGGGGGGATGAGGAGGGGAGAGGAGGAGAGTTCTGTGAGATGTAGAAAGTGACCTTAATGCTCTCTAATATTCCTCACTCCTTGTGCCATACTAATTGCAAAGCTCAAAAAGTGTCCTTGGTGCTTGATAAAAGTTTATGGCAGAGGAAACTGGAAAGTACCTGATATTTATGCAGAAATTAGCAAGGTCATTATATTTTTAAACTATTTCTATTATTTATAACATATAAATCTTAATGAGATTTCTCTCCTTAGGGCTCAGGTACTTCTAATTCAGATGTCAAAATGTAAGAAATTATAATTCCACAAAAATAATGAAACAATAATTATTTTTTTTCACCTGTCTCCAAGAAATTCTACAAATTTTATGTTAATTCATTGATTGTCACTAGTCCTGCATTGTATTTCAGACATATTTCTCTGTTTCTATTTAATTCGGTCTCAGTCCGCCAAAGCAGAGTCTAGATCTGGGACTGTAATGATGAAATAGATTTTTTGGTAGGGAACCAAAATTGTGAGCAAAGTCAGGGGTTGTCTGGGTAAACTGTTGCTATCTGGCAAAGTACAGTTGACCCTCAAACAACAGAGGTTTGAACTGTATGGGTCAACTTAACTTATACATGGAATTTTTTCAATAAATACCTGTACTGTTTTTGACCCACTGTTTGGAGTCTATAGATGCGAAGGGCCAGCTGTATGCATGGATCTATGCCATTTTATACAGGGGACTTGAGCATCCACAGCTTATGATATCCATCAGGTTCTTGAAATCCATCCCTCACAGATGCTGAAAGACAACTTAAGTTTCCAGGGAATCAAAAGTCATAAGCAGATTTTTGACTGCATGGGTGGGTTGGTGCCCCTAACCCTCCCCCACATTGTTCAAGGGTCACCTGTAATAAACTTTGGGATTTGCAAGGGCTTTAAAAATTGCTTCTTTACCATCTCTGATCGTAGACATGAGAAAATAGTATTCATCAGGACGTAGCGCCCCTGAGGTCAGTAGCTTGACTGCAGACCCCAGAAGAATTTAGGGATTGCGGGCATAAGATTAAGAGAGACTGTCATGTGGGGCGAAAATGGTTAGGCTGGGCTCAACAGGCCTAAACCATAACCTAGGAACTGAAGATGAGTTTTAAGGCGAGATGTTAGCCTAATCTAACAAGGCTAGAGCACAGGGTCGGGGTAGATCTGTGATCTGAAAGACCCCCATAGCAAGACTGGCCTCAGGTATCTCAGAATGTGATAGACTGAGAGCCCTTTTTACTTTTTTCTGATGAAGGAATGGGCCCAGATTCTGACTCCACACTGGGAGGTTAGTTTTCTAAAGGGAAGATCTGAAGCCTGGGGGTCAGTGCCTAAGGCGTGGGGCTTCTATAGTGGGTTAGGTAAGAATGGAGGAGTCTCTGGCTATTCTTTCCCTCTCTCTACCCCACCCCAAGCCCCCCTGTGCTCCTCCTTAGCTCCTTGTGCAACTAATTCTATTACTACCTAAGGGCGATTCCTCTGGAATAACATCACCTTGATTATAGCAGGATGCGTTGAAATAGTAGTATGCTCACAGTGTGAACTGATTTGGTAGACCAGAAGAATTGAACAAGTCACTACTGTGATGATTGTCACAGTGGTGACTTTTCCATCTGGGGTGATCACAAGGATGGAATATTAGGTAGGGCCCCGGACAGATCAGATTTCCTGTATTGTCACTCGCAAAGTGCAGTGCAG
The DNA here is from genome assembly GCF_964146895.1 of Miniopterus schreibersii. Taxonomy (NCBI): domain Eukaryota; kingdom Metazoa; phylum Chordata; class Mammalia; order Chiroptera; family Miniopteridae; genus Miniopterus; species Miniopterus schreibersii. The sequence continues at coordinate 60,009,221 of NC_138111.1, read as the reverse complement.
CTACTAATGGCAAAATGTTTCAAACTTTAATTGCATCTCATGAAGCACACAGGAAAGGAAATCTGAATTATCACCCATAGCACGATTTCGTAAAGTCTGTGCTTTCTCCTTCCCAGTTTTCTCATACTCCAAAGCCTCCCCTGGAGGCTCTCCTTTGAATAATGACTGTGGCATTCTCAGCACCGTGGAAACTCCGCTCACTTACCCTCTCTGCACTCTACTCCACATCTCTTGCTTCTCTCCTGGAATGGCTGCCAGGGTCTCAGCTATTTACGACCATCAATATTGAGCTGCTCTAGTGTGGCAAAGGACAGGGGAGCTTCATCTGCTCCCCCTCACTGTAATATACAGACTCTTAAGTACAATTCTTTCAATCCGACCTTTGCTGTTTTTTTCACAAAACATTTTGCAAGTATTTCTAAATAATTAAAATTCTGCACATTATTAACAATAAAATGAAAGTCAGGGATTCTGAGGGAGGTTCTAAATTTGAAGTGAGTCCGTAGACATGGAATGGAAAACAGTGTGTAAGTTTAAATTTGAAATATCAAAGGCTTACAACGTGAATGGTCCCATGTTCATGCCTGAACTCATCACATCTAGCAGATACCATCAGTGGGCTATTCTAAGAATCTTCTCACCTAATTCTTGCTAAACTACTAAGTAAATCCATGACCTTCAGAGAGTTTCTTATACTCTATAGTCCTCGTTTTTATCGTTATAAATGTAGGGAATTAGCCTAGGTTAACCTCTGATTTTCCTAAACGCTATAAAAATGTATGAAAAATGACCAGGGATGGCATAAGTTCCTGGGATATCTTCTTTTTATGCATAGCATTTTCTGTATTCATTTCCTATGACCTCATTCACTATTTATTGCTGCTTACTTGACATAATTCCTATTTCATTGAGACAGGTTCTCAAAAATTTCCTATGATGCTTTTTAAACACAAAATGCTTTTGAGATGTCTTTTTATGTAATGATTATCAAATTTACCACTTATCATTAAGTTGCTCTAAAGTAATTCATTAAAATGAATGAAATATGCACACCTTTCCTCCTATAAGTGACAAGGAAATCGTTACTCCCTTTCTGGAGTCTTGTTGGCACTCCTTTAGTGGTAATGCATTATTTTTAGACACGTAGGCGTATTTTCCTATTTATTTTCCACGGAAATTAACCTCACCTGACATGTAGACTTTTAGTATGTTAATGTAATTAAGGTGTTTTGCATAAGAAAGGTTCTTTTTGATTTATTGTTTTAAATTTAAGGCCTATAATACCAATAGAAATGTAACATCTTCCAACTATTTCTAGAGGGAAAAAGAAAGGAACTAGCTAATTTTTGAATGAGACTTTTCTGTTACCTCCAGAGGAGAAAGCTTTATTTCTTAAAAACCAGAAAAAGAGACCTTTGGAATTTCATGTTTACAACTAAGAAAGAGTGTAACTATGAAACTGTTTTACATTTTATCATTCACTGGGGTTGTGGTCTTAGAAAAATTACTTAAGCTCTCTAGGTTGAGTTTCTTCAAATAGTAACATGTCAAAAATATCAGCTATCTCCATGCATAACTTAAGGATAGAGCTAATTTATATATAAAGGGTTAGGGCCTGGCAAATACTAAGTGACTGATAATTCCATTTCTTCAAAAGATCTCCCAGCAAGTTGTTAAGAATTTGCAAAGGCAGAAACACCCTCAGGAATAGGGATGGCAAACGGGGCCCGCATAAGGTGGTATGGGGGTCATTTCTCTCCTATTGTCAGTATTTTAATTACATCTCTGTTTTTTCATAAGCTACAGATAAAGAAAACTGAGTTAATGTCGGCATAATTCATTCTTCTATAAACTAAGTGGTTTAAAAGGTGTTCAATTGGCATGAATTTCATTGCCCTATAAAAACTGATGCATGAAGTAGGTCCAATTATCCAAACTGATGTACATTTACTATTTTATGGCCCGTATTAAAAAGTCAATTTGCTACCTCTATAGAGAAAAGGACACTTGAGTTTGCTGAGGTATTAGGTAGAGGAGGGAGAATTTGCGTAGAAGTTAGCAAACTTGAGTTCCACTTCCATCAGCGAAACTGTTTGTCCATTTATTCAAGGGCGTCCCATGTTCAGGGTAAATGATGAAGTGCTTTCTGAGGGCTTAAATGAAGCCTGACACAGAATACATGCTCATTTAAATGTTAGGTGGATGGTGATGTAAGAAATATGGTAAAAAAAAAATCAAAGGTAAGTGTGATGCTTACAAAGTACTAAGATAGTTTAGGGGAATGAGAGAGCAGACCGAGCCTACTGTTGTGCTCAAAAGGCCCATTAAGGAGGCCAAACTGAGGGACACAACCAGGTCTGAGTAAGATTCCAAAGGGGAAAGTGGAAGAAAGAGACTTGGGTGCTAGCAGAGAAGATCTGAAATGGTTTGCCTTAAAGGTCACTGGATAGGTGAGTTATGTAGACCCTGCCAGTTACTACCAGATGGGCCTGACCAATTGCTCAGTTCCTCTGCCACTGATCTGAGCCATGGTGCCCCAGACGGAGCATTGGTGTCACTGGCAATTCCAACTGGACCTTTCACCAGATCCTCTGACTGTATCTTCACCACATTCTCTGCCACAACCTTCTTTCCCTCCCTTCCTTCCTTCCTTCCTTCCTTCCTTCCTTCCTTCCTTCCTTCCTTCCTTCCTTCCTTCCTTCCTTCCTTCCTTCCTTCCTTCCTTCCTTCCTTCCTTCCTTCCTTCCTTCCTCCCTCCCTCCCTCCCTCCCTCCCTCCCCCTCCCTCCCTCCCTCCCTCCCTCCCTCCCTCCCTCCCTCCCTCCCTCCCTCTCTCTTTCTTTCAATTTATCTTTATTGTTGAAAGAATTACAGATGTGCCCTTATTTCTTTCCAAATCTCAAACACTGTCCATGCCACCGTCACCCTCAGAGGTGAGGGAGCTCCCGTCCATCACAGCTGCTCCCTGGGACTCCAGCAGCCTCCTGGGGCACCGAGTGGACACAGCAGGTGTTCAGTAAAGGAGGCCCCTGCTGGTGGTCAAGTCACCCAGGCCCTGAGCCACCAGCAGGATGTCCTTGCTCTCCAGAGGACTGCAATGGCCTCATTAAGTAACTAGTATCCCTACTTGCACTCTTGTCCCACTTTCCCCAGCTTATTATCAGCCTAGCAACCAGAGTAATTCTGTTGAAACTTAAGTTGTGGCATGTTTCTTCATTGTTGAACCATCCAATAGATAATGCAGTTTTCAGAATCTTACAGAGCCATAAAGGATCTGGCTCCCTATTACCTCTTGGACCCTTTAGACAGTTTCACCGAAGGGCCCCATATCCATCAAGACTGGTCATTATTTCTTGGTAAATTTCTTTGACCTTTCCCTTTAAATTTTTATGAAGCTAGTATCAGTGTGCCTCTTGTGGAACTTCTCAGGAAAGATGGAATTTGCCATTGGCATTCACTGTCAGTGTCCAGTGGGGGCTATCTGAGTGGAAATGACACTTCAGAGTGGGTAATGGGGTGGGGGGAAGCCTAGGTGTGTAGTGTGCCTTTAAAGATTCGCTTATGTTGATGTCACATTTGGCAGTGCCTTGAGCTGCTCTGAATGTGCTCAACTATGTTTGAGAAGGTCAGAAAAAAAGGCATTATTAAGGAATTAAAGAAAATACAAATACTGTGTCCAAGAAGAAATATCTTGAGATAACTCTTTTCCTCCCACTGATATTTCAAAACTTAGAAAATAGTCTTTTCCATACCTCCACCTTGAGAGTAGTCTCACTGCAAAGTAATAAGTTAATCCCAATGTTGCAGTGATTTACTGTCAGATGTTATACGCTTACGATTTTCTTCTCTGCTTTTATAAAAGAAGTTTGTTTTAAACTAAACCTTTGTATAAAGTTATGATAGAAGAATTTTTGTGATTGTGTTCATGTTCATATTTATAAATAAATTAAACCCCAAATGCAGGGCATCAGGCAATCAGAGGATAAAGTTATAAATGTTTCAAGAAACATTACTTAAACCGCACTACCCCTGGACTTGTTAAAAACAAAACAAAACAAAACAAGCTCTGGGCTTTGATACTGCTCTATTAATTTGGCTCCCCACTTAAAAATGACAATAATATTAGCCATGGGAACAGTGCAGCAATGCGTTGAAACATGTACTAATCTCACTCAGCTTCTGTGACTAAACCTGAGTCTATGTTATGAAAAACTTGACAGGTGTGGGGTTTTCTCCTTTTGAAATTATGTCTGGATCAGATAATGTGGCCAGTGTAAGTGGGACCCAGCATAGCACAGCAAAACAGCACAGCTTCCAAGGCCTCATCCTGCCATTTACTGGCTCTGTGGGGTTGGGGAGTTTACTCATTTCTCTAAGAATCAGATTCTTCATGTATAAAAATAACACTGGGACTATTCTGATTATTAATAATGCACATAAAGTATTTACTCTAGTGTTTTACACACATTGGTGATTAGTAATAATATCATCATTGTCCTGTAGAAAGAAGCAGATGCAGATGATTAAAAAGAATAGTGGAGTAATTACATTGTAAGGTATAAAATTGTACAATCACTATATTGTACACCGGAAACTAATACGACCAACATAAGATTGTATACCAACTATATTAAGTTAAAAAATAAAATAAAAAACAAAGACATAGTCCTAGTCTTCAAGGAAAAACAAAAAGAATAGAATGGCATCTACTAGAAAGTACATGACAAGTCATTCATTTTCCTCTAAACTCGTTTTTTCATCTACAGAATGAAATTGTTAGAGTATTTTAACATCCAGTCCAACTCTAATTTTCTTATTTTATGAAAACCAATTGAATATGTGTCTGTATCAGAAATAACAATTCACCTTAGCTCAGTGATTTGGGCCAATCGAGTCCATCTGGTCAGAGACTAAGAAGGTATGTTGTTGACATATATTAAAATAGGTGAAATGACACCAGAAATCACTGTTATGTGAACGTGCTTTTAAAAATCAATTGGTTAGATATGTCTTAATCCAGATTTCTAGTATAGCCAGAGAAAAAGGATACTATTTTGTCATTGTGCCACTTTCTAAAAATACGTTTTCAGCATTTAGCTATAGCATGTTTTACTCTGTATCTTGGGAATGTTCATTTGGCAAAATAGCATGGGTATAGTATTAGGCATTTTTGATTTTTGCCATTATTTCTTACTCTGTCCTGGTCAACACACTCTCGATTGCTTTATTTAGTATGACTCCCTCAAGAAAATGAGCCAAGCCTCATCTAATGTTTTGCTGTATCTAGGTGGGGTGGGCAGCAACCTTGTCAAACCAACTTGACAAGGTGGTCTTTCTCATCTGGAGAGGCTTCCAGGAGAAGAAAAATCCATAAAGAAAGAAATGGAGATGAAAATAGTGCACTTTTTTCAATCAATGTCACCAACAGAAACAAAACCTTATTAATTATTTTGTAACTAATTTGGTTATTGAATTTATTAATACAAGGTGACACAATATTACTTTATCTGAAGTGAAGTTAACAGGAAGGACTGTTACAGGAAAAAAATTTTCCCCCTCATAATTTTGATTTATCCCTTTATGTATTTATAACTCCATTTCAAAACAGACATCGTCAGTAATTTTCTTTATTAAATGAATGGGTTAAATGGGAATAACTTAAGAGTAGTAAATATAATGTGAACCTATGTTTGATGATGGAAGTTTGTGGGGAGAAAACTAAGGAATCAGTAAATGAGAATTTATTATCATAAGCTATACTGATTTATTTCTTGATTTAAAGAAATGAACAACATATTTCAAAATGAGAAGCATGTTTGTTTGAGGAAAGGGTGGTGGTTTTAGGTGCTTGCTACATTATCAAGAAAACCTGAACTAAACTGACTTTTTAGAATTATCAATGTAATGGATGTCTAGAGTTTCGAGTTAAATAAACCTACAACGCTGATAAGGAAACTGTCAGAATCTTGGTCAAGTCCATGGAGTAGCCATCTCGGTCCCTTTCGTAAACTGCAGGCATCTCTTGGAGTTCTCTGCCCCTTCCTCCAGTCTCGGGGTGCTGATGATTAGGCCCTCTGCACAGCCGTTTCCTAGGAGCACTCATTTACTGACCTTGTTCATTCCTTTCACCTCTTAATTTAATACTATATTCATCCTTTCTTTTTGTCTCGGATCTGATTTTTTTTTTCCTTTTTGGTTTGCTCTGTTGATTTGGCGACTCCCTTTCCAGTTAGTTTCCTGAGACAGAACTTTGAGGTCAGATGTTGAGTTTGCTCTAATATGCAATTGCTGTCTTGGCTGGGAATAGAGTTCTGGGTTAAAAATCATTTTCCTATGCTTTTAATGACATTGCTCCATTGATTTCTAACTTCCAGAGTTGCAGTTGAAGAGACTGATGGTGCTCTGATACCCGGTCTTTTGTATGTGATGGGATTATTTTTCTTTCTGGAAATTTTAGTTGTCTCTTTATTCTTGGAGCTCTGAAATGTCAATATGATATTACTTAACTGTGGCTATATTTTTGTTTTTATTCATTTTATTGTCCATTGGCCATTTCAGTCTGGAAACTAATGTGTTTTAGTGTTAGGAAAGTCTCATGTTATTTCTTTATCTTTATTCTCTGTGATCTCTCTTTCAAGGCTATTAATTAGTTTGATGTTGGCCCTCCTGGATAGATATTCTTTTATTTATCCAAAATCTATTATGTATTCCTCTCTTCCCGTTTTTGTATTGCCTGTCTCTGAGAGATTTCCCCAACTGTATCTTGTAACCCTTCAATGGATTTAAAAAGGGGGAAAAAAAAAAAAAGAAAAGAAATTCTGCTATTACATGTTTAATTTCTTAGAATTTTTTTTCTGAAAATCATATAACATCCTGCTCCTTTTTAGAAACATTACAGATGCATTCTCATGTCTTACCTTGCTGAGGACATGTATGAAAGCTTTTAATATTCTTTTAACCCTTACTTGACTCCACTACATTGGAAAAACACCAAAAGTTGGAGCCTGACGTTTTCTTTCTCCTAAATGGATTAATTTTATTGGAAAGAAATTGTGCAAAATCTTAACTAAGCATCAGAAGCTTGTCAGCTTCCTAAAAGCCAAGAATAGGAAAGAAATTTCAAAATTCCATGTACAGTTTCACTCGCTGCACCACTGCACTCACCTGTGCCAGGCACACACCCAAGTCCAGATAATCTCTGCTGCAGTCTCCAGACAGTAAGCCTCTAGCGCTCTCCTTGGGGGCCTCCCACATTCACGGGCTGCTTTCACTAACCATGATGCCGCTGAGGCCCATCCCTGTTGCTGTGAGTGGTAAGATTGTGTTCCTTTTCATGGCTGAAGAGTATCCCATCACACACACATATACACATACACACCTCATTTTCTCTTTTTCCCTTTTTATTAAATTTATTGGGGTGACACTGGTTAAAATAATTATACAGGTTTCAGGTGCACAGTTCCACAGAACAACATCTGTACAGTGAGTGCATTGTGTGTGCACTACCCCAAGCCAAGTCTCCGTCCCTCCCCATTTACCCCCCTTAAACCACCTCCATTTCCCCTCTCCGTTCCCTGGCACTCACCACACCGCCACACTCTTGTCTGTCTCCACGAGTTTTTTTCTCTTTTCCCCCTCAATCCCTTGATCTCCCCTCCCCCAGCAGCTGCCAGCCGGCTCTCTATGAGTCTGTCTATGTTTTGCTTGTTAGTTCATTTTGTTCATTAGATTCCACAAATGAGTGAACTCAGATGGTACTGTCTTTAGCTGGCTGGCTTATTTCACCAAGCATAATATTCTCTACGTCCATCCATGCTGCCGCAAAGGGTAAAATTTCCTCATTTTTTATGGCCGAGTAGTATTCCATTGTGCAAATGTCCCACAGCTTTTTATCCACTCATCTACTGATGGGCACTTACGCTACTTCCAAATCTTGGTTATTGTAAATAACACTGCAGTGAACATAGGATTGCATAAAATCTTTCGAATTCATGTTTTGGGTTTCTTTGCATAAAATCCCAGAAGTGGAATTGCTGGGTCATAAAACAGTTCCATTTTTAATTTTTTTGAGGAAACTCTATACTGTTTTCCAGAGTGGCTACACCAATCTGCATTCCCACCAACAGTGCAGGAGGGTTCCCTTCTCTCCACACCCTCGCCAACACTTATTGTTTGTTGATTTGTTGATGGAGCCATTCTGACAGGTGTGAGGTGACACCTCATTGTGGTTTTAATTTGCATCTCTCTCATGATTAGTGATGTTGAGCATCTTTTCACATGTCTATTGGCCATCTGTATGTCCTCGTTGGAAAAGTGTCTAATCAGGTCCTTTGCCCATTTATTAATTAGATCGTTTGTTTTTTTGGTGTTGAGTTACAAGTTCTTTATAAATTTTGGATATTAACCCCTTATTTTCTTTATCCATTCATTCACTGATGGACATTTAGATTGTTTCCATATCTTGACTATTGTAAGTAATGCTGCAGTGAGCCTGGTATGCATACAGCTTTTCAAGTTAGTGTTTTTGCTTTCTTTGGAAAAATACCTAAAAGTTGAATTTCTGGATTATATGGTAGTTCTATTTTTAGTTTTTTGAGGAACTTCCATACTGTTTCCCATAATGGCTGCACCAGTTTACATTCCTGCAAACAGTGCACAAGAGTTCCAGTTTCTCCACATCCTCACCAACACTTATTTTTTGTCGTTTTGATAATAACCATTCTAACAGGTTAGAGATGATATCTCATTGTGGGTTTGATTTGCCTTTCTCTGATGATTAGTGATGTCAAGCATCCTTAGTGATGCTGGCCATGTGGGTGTCATCTTTAGGAAAATGTCTGTTCAGATTCTCTACCCGTTTTTTAATCAGAGTGCTTGTGGGTTTATTTTGCTGTAATTTGATTTTATTTTTTATACTAGTTCTTCTCAAATGTTAATCCATATGTGAATCACACAGGAATCTTGTTAAAATTACAGCCTCTGATTCAGTAGAAGTTTGGGGAGGACTGTGATACTGCATTTCTAACATGCACCTGCGTTAAGATACATGAGAAGAAATAATGAAATTCAGGCACGACTTAGTAGTGACAATAAGTTTAATGTGTGTGTGTGTGTGTGTGTGTGTTCGCATGCACACATTTTCTTTTTTTTTCTTTTTTTTAATCCAAATGCATTCTAATATCTATGGAAGCACATTGTAGTATCTGGCTTCAAAACAACCATAAACTCTAATACCTACTGTACATTGAAACATAGGGATTTATCTATTGCTCTGTTCTCCTTTGACTATGTATTACTCAGTGTGATATCTCAAACTGAACTGTTTCAGCTGTTAAAGATATGCTATTTGTACAAAGGGAAAAAAGAATACAAAATGTGCTAGGTTGCTAAAGTTATAATTATATATACATGCTGACTAAATGATTGTATAGATCCTTCATGCAAATCCATTATTAATCAATGCTTTATTGAATCCCTACTATGTTGAGGAACCCTAAGTGTGAGGGAATCCAAAGCTATAAAAGACTTATTCCTCAGAGTGCTAGATGACAATTGCAGAATGAGATGTGTTTCAGGAAATATATTTTTTTTAAGGCCATGGGAGGGCTGAAGAGAGGAGGAACTTGTCATTAGTACTAAAAATAATCCAAGAAAGTCAGATAGAGGAAATGGCATTGGAGCTGGACTTTAATATAGGAGTATGATTTGGACCAATGGCTATGTATGCATAAAAGAAATACAATCATATATAACAAATAGCCATTAGTGTCATTAAACATAAGGGGGATGGAGAGAAACAGAAGCAGGAAACGATGTTGGGAGCCAGATCATTGGGAAAGTTTTAATGGCAGCATTCAAAGAGCTTGGACTTAATTCACCGCACAGTTGGGGACATGTGAAGACTTTAGAGCAGAGAGATGAAATGATCTGTGTTGTACTATAAAAAGATCACTCACACTGCACCTTGATTTAAAAAAAAATAAATAAAATCACCCTGACAGGGATAGAGAAGATGGATTGGACGAGTGCCACAGGGCTGACGTCAGTGATCTGAGAGAGAACTCCTTACTGAGCCCAAACGTGTTCTTCAGTCTTCCTCAAGGTAGCATTCGGGGCCTATTACCAATCAACTAAAGTTGGCACAGGAAACAAAAGCAATTTGCCATTCTGGGAGGGGAGAAACGGAAGACATGGGAGATTATGATAAGAGTAGGGATGTAATTAGGTCACAAAATAACTGTTAATAGTGGGAGGATATTAGATGAGAAGAAATGGATTCTAGGCACCTTTCAGTAGTAGTTTGACAGGACTTGGTGACTGCTCTTAGTGGTGTGGGGAGGAGGCTGGGCTGTTTCTTCCATGAGAGAGTAAGGCTGGATTACATATGTGGTTGTCCGGAAAGTAGAGAGGACATTTGAAGAAACAAGACAGTCTTGCAATGGTTAGAGAGATAAGAGAATGCTAGGTTTCCGTGGAGAAACCTAGACTGGGGAGGGCAAAGCAGGCACAAAAGTTAGAGAAGGTAACAGAAGGAACGGAGAGGTAGTAATGAACTAGCGTGTGATAGATGGCTACTGAGGGACGAGCTGAGAATGGCCTAAGGGTCAGACACTTCAAGTGGCTGGGCATTTGAGGAGAATGTAAATGCCACTGATAGAAGTCGAAGACCATCACAAGTACCAAAATCAAATACAGGGATGGTTCTATAAGAATGTCCTTAGGTAAGACCTATAGTTCAAACAATTCTAATATTTTCCAGCCAAATGAAACCTTATGAACAATCTGATCTCTCTCTTTATATGTGAAAGATTTTTATCAGGACTCAGCTGTGTTTGCTGTTTGTACTAAAATACAAACAATCAATGAAATGTTCTGAAAATGTAGTAGATGAGGTAGAGAGCCGAGGGAACTGTATGAGATTTTCATTTTTATTTATTTCTGAGTTTGAATTTTTGCTGAGTATGTACTGTTCTAGTTAGGAAAACAAATAGTAAAACCATATGAAAAATGTTAGGAGAAAGAATAAATCATTAAAAATATTTTGGCAAATGCCGAAATAGATTATGGAGCAGGTTTTATATTGCTGGAGATAGTAGAGAACACACTGAAAAGACATCTTTTATATGATATAGTTTATATATTGGCCAAAAGCCACATATGTAGCAAAAGCCACAGTAAATAGCAAATGCTTGATTCATAAATGAGTCATTTCTAGATACCAAGTCTTGTCTGGACTCTACTCCTGAATGATAAAGCATCTTAGGTCAATTCAGTTGCACTTTTTAAATTGAATATAATTTAAAGTTCAAAATTTAAGTTTGTCTACAAAATTATAATTGAAAGTCATTAAAGATTACTGGAGGGAGTTCACTATTATAAGAATTATGGGACTTTATAGGTTTATAGTAATTATTAACAGAGGTCAAGCAAACTGAAATAAAGATACTTAAATTATTATAATTTAGGTTTTTCTATAAATATTTACACCAAAATGTGTTTGTTATTACATATTATAATATTAAAAACTTGAGAACCAAATATATTAATATCCAAAATACATGTGTGAAATAGCCAATCGCTTTTAGCTTTTGCTTTATTAGACTCTACATCATTTTACCCTATTATTAAATTAAACTCATGATTTTACTGAAAACTCATCTTTGAAAGTGGCTCAATAAAAAACCTTCAGTAGTCAATACTTCTGACAAATTTTGATTTGAGTCTGATGCTGCTCTTTTGCACTTTCCAATTTTTTATTGGATTTTAAAAATCTGTGAAGAGATTTTTCAAGCATATATAACTTACTAAGAGAGGCTTTTCATGATAAAAAAAAAAAAAAAAGATGTTTTACCCAAGAAATAATTTTGTCAGCTTTCACAGAGCACTGAGAAGAAATTACTTGTTATATGTTTGTGCTATATAAATTCAACTTGGACATATAATTGAAACAAAAGATGTTACCACTGCTGGGTTTTAAATGGCAGACAAAAGAGATTCTGTTGTTTTATAATGTATTTTAAATTGATCTTTGGATTTCATGGTGAGTTTGATTCCTCTCGTCTTATGTGACAATGCACAAAACTAACATAGATGAAATATCTTTTGTTTGCTATTAGAAACAAACTATTTTGCCCTGTAATTTAAATTGAATTTTTTTAGACTAAAATTTATGTTTAGTTTTTCTCAGCCATACTCAGCTCAACCAGGAACTCCTGTAACTTGGAATGGAAGTAATATCATCTGTCTTCTATGTTTAACTCTGAAGCCACTGTAGAAAAATGAAAACACTAAATGGAATATGCTTTTAAAACTCATATCCTACTTTGAATCTTTTCTTTCAACAACAAAAAATTTTAAAAAAATTAATAAACTCTAAAAGTGATCATGACCTAGAGTAGGCCTAAGTTTTTATTTAGGTATGTATTAGTTATTAATTATGAATGAAGAAAACAGAAATCTGTTGAAATGGAGGTGCAGTTCTGAGAAATCTACTCAAAGCACTGCTCTTGATCAGGAAGTAATTATTGCCCAAAGCAAAACACTTATATAGTTTTATTATCTGCTACTTCAAATAATATTAATAGTAATAATAATAACAATTACTACTACTAAATCAATTATAATAAGATCACAATTCTTAAAGCCAGAGTCCCAGTATGTAATCTCAAAATATGCCAAAAATTAGGAAATCTTTGCTAATCAAAGATTAAATTTAATATAATTAAGATTCATATTGTTTATTATACCAGTTATGCAGGAATTAGTCATGGTATAGAATTACTAAGACCAGCGTATCTGTCTTTAAGCATCACAACCCTTATTCTTTATTTCCTGTTCCATACCAACTTTAGACACTGCCGATGATAATTGCATGGAGCATAAGATATTGCCCAAACAAATATGAAAGGGATATATTTCTGTTTTTAATTTATTGCAGTCTAAATGGATACATGGACATTTTCCCTTTTAGATATACATATTGGTAATATTCAGTTGTATTACCATAACACATTAAGGAGACAAAGGGTTCCCTAGTCATAATAATCAAACATATTTATAAGCAAAGAGGTTTTTATATTTGGGGGAAGAAGCTCTTCTAGTTATTAAAACTGAACAAGCAGCATGATATATCTATATATATTATATTTTATACCTGTAGAGTGTCAAGAATTCTACAGTAAATATTCCTGAACTCTGGGGGGATCTATTAGCAACTTTTGACATCTCCTTTATTTTGTGTTATTTACTCTCTTTTCTACCACTTCGTTCAGCCATCTGCCATTCACAGATGGAGATACGAAAGGATGATGTGAAGGTTGCTAGTTAATGGAAATTATTTAATAAAATTATTTAATAAAAGAGTTCTTGCAGTCACTAATCAGTCCTTTTGTACTTAAATTATTTCTTTGAAGTAGAGAGAGGTTAGATGATAGAATGTGAATAATATAAGTTTGATTATAACTGTTGAGCCTTGAAATTTTAGATCCTGTGCTGTTGGGAAAAAAGTTTATTTTGGTTTCAATATGAAATAGTAAAAGAAAAATATAAAAATTCTTAAAATGAGTCTTTTCAAGTTTCTAAGCATATAATCGAATTTTCTTGCAATATCAAGTAAGAAAGGTAGAAAAAAAATTTCAACAGTTATAAGCTCTTGAAAAATGTGGTTAATAACAAAAGTGCTTACCCACTCTTATTAAACTATGCAATAAAAGCTTACATGAAAACATAGATGAAGCAGGGATAGATACAAAACTTTTGGTTATATTTTTGAAAATGCCACATATTTGAAATGTGTTGCTCATACAAGAAAAATACTTTCTTTAGAGCAGCTACATTTAAGTTTAGCTATTTAGCTTTATTTTAGCCCTGAGATTTTCAGTGCTGGTTTGCTTAGTAGACCTTCTGAGGAGATCCTTTTCTAAGAATTAAAGGTATGAAGTATGATTATAATAAGATCTTATAACATGTATGTGGAATTATGTCTATAAGGGCATTTTTGTTAGTTTTAACATCATCTGAAGGTTTTACTGTGGAGATGAAATATATATACAACTTATATGTATCTTCATTTCTAAAAGGAAAACAGTTAAACTTGTATGATAGTTGGAAGTAAAATTTCAAACTTGTGTTTGATTTTTGCAATCAACTTTTTGGCTTCCTGGAAGTAATCATTTGCAACAAAAGATGTGATTATTTTTAGAAGAAAGAAAATCTTAATTTATTCAGTCTATATTTTGATTACATGTTTACTCACAGAAACTAGTAGAACTGATTTTATTTTCAGTCACATCTAGTTTTGTTTTTTTTTTAAATCTGTTTCATTCTATATAATTAAGGAAGGTTTGGCAATATTTTTGTGGTTGCTTTGGGTTTATAAAACATAAAGGCCCACATAATCTACACATGGGACATTACTGGAGCACCCAAATCAGATGATCAAGAGGACTGTGCCACTGGGTCCTAGAGGACACCTACTACATAAAGCCACCCTATCAAGATGGAGAGTAATACAAGATCTACTGAATACATAGAAACAAACACAAAGAGGCAGCCAAAATGGAAAGACAAAAAAACATGCCCCAAATGAAAGAACAGAAGGAATCTCAGGAGAAAAAGCTAAATGAAGTGGAGGCAAGCAATTTACCAGATATAGAGTTCAAAGAAATGTTATAAGGATGCTTAAGGAAACTGGAACTTCAACAAAGAGATAACAAGGATATAAAAGGACATAGAAACCGTGAAAAATAACCATTCAGAAATGAAGGATACAGTATCTGAAGGGAAGAATACACTAGAAGGAATGAACAGTGGGTCAGATAAATCAGAGGGTCAAATCAACAATTTGGAAGGCAAGGTAGCAGAAAACACCCAGTCAGAGCAAAATGAAAAAAGATAAATAAATTAAGGATAGTTTAAGGGATATTTGGGACACCGTGAAGCACAGCAACATCTACATTATAGGAATAACAGAAAGAGAACGGAGAGAGCAAATGATTGAGAACCTATTTGAAGAAATAATGACTAAAAATTTCCCTAATCTGGTGAACTACAAAACACACACAAGTATAGGAAGTGCACAGGATTCCAAACAAGGTGAAGCCCAAGAGGCCCACACCAAGATACATCATATTTAAAATGTCAAAGGTTAAAGACAAAGAGAGAATCTTAACAGCAGCAAGAGAAAGAGTTACCTACAAGGGAGCTCCCATAAGACAGAAACATTTCACGCCAGAAGGGATTTGCATCAAATATTCAAGGCAATGAGAAGCAAGGACCTACAACCAAGACTACTTTGCTCAGCAAGGCTAACATTTAAAATTGAAGGACAAATAAATGTCTTCCCAGACAAGGAAAAGCTAAAGTAGTTCGTTACCATCAACCAAGTATTACAAGAGATGTTAAAAGGTCTTTTTGAAGGAGTGGGAGGGCGAGCGGGAGGAGAAAAACAATAACAACAACAGAGGAATATAGTTAAAAGAATAACATGGTAATAAATATGTACCTATCAATAATCACTTTAAACTTAAGTGGCTTAAATGCTCCAATCAAAGGACGTAGGGTAGCTGAATGTATAAGAAAACAAGACCCATATATAAGGTGTCTACAAAAGACACACCTCAGAACAAAAGACACAGAGACTGAGAATAAAAGGATGGAAAAAGATGTTTTATGCAAATGAAAATGAAATAAATGCTCAGGTAATAATACTTGTATCTGAAAAAGTAGACTTTAAAACAAAGGCTATAATAAGAGACAAAGAAGGACACTACATAATAAAGGGAGCAATCTAACAAGAGGATATAACCCTTGTAAACATTTATGCACCCAACAGATGAGCACCTAATATGTAAAGCAAATCTTGATGGACATAAAGGGAGGGATTGACAGTAATATAGTCATACTAGGGGATTTTTAACACCTCATTGACATCAATGGATAGATCTTCCAGACAGAAAGTCATCAAGGAAACTTTGGCCTTTACTGACACAATAGATCAGATGGATTTAATTGATATCTTCAGAGCATTTCTTGTGGCAATATTTTTTCTGATATATCACCTTAGGTAAGGGAAACAAAAGAAAAATAAACAAATGGGACTACATAAAACTGAAAAGTTTTTGCACAGCAAAGGACACCATCAACAAAATGAAAAGACAGCCCACTGAATGCAAGAACATATTTGCCAATAATGCATCCAATAAGGGGTTAATATATAAAATTTATAAAGAAATTATGCAACTCAACACCAAAAAAACAAACAATCCAATGTAAATAAAGGGCAAAGGACTTGAATAGATACTTCTACAATAACATACAGATGGCCAATAGACATGAAAAGATGCTCAGTGTCACTAATCAGAAGTGCAAATTAAAACTACAATGAGATATTACGTCACAATTGTCAGAATGGCTATCATCAATAAATCAACAAACAATAAGTGTTGGTGAGAATGTGGAGAAAAGGGAATCCTCATGCACTGTTGATGGGAACACAGATTGGTGCAGCCACTGTGGAAAACATTATGGAATTTCCTCAAAAAAATTAAAAATGGAACTACGTTATGACTGAGCAATAACTTCTTAGAATATATCCAAAGAAACCTGAAACACTGATTCGAAAAATATATGCACCCCTGTGTTTGCTGCAGTGTTATTTATAATAACCAAGATTTGGAAGCAGCCCAAGTGTCTGTCAGTAGATGGGTAAAAAAGCTGTGGCACATTTACACCATGGAATACTCCACTATTAAAAAGAAGGAAATCTTACGTTTTGCCACAGCCTGGGTGGGCCTGGAGAGTACTGTGCTAAGTGAAATAAGCCAGTCAGAGAAAGACAAATACCATATGATTTCACTTATATGTCGAATCTAATGAACAAAACAAACAAAATAGAAATGGACTCATTGATACAGATAACAGACTGACAGCTGTTAGAAGGGCAGGGGTTGAGGGGCTGAGTGATAAAGATGAAGGGATTAAGCAAAAAAACACACCCAAAAACCTCATAGACACAGACAACAATATGATTTCCCGAGGGAAAGAGGGGTGAGGGGAGGTAGAATGGGATAGAGGGGGCATAAATGGTGATGGAAGGACTTTGGATGGTGAACACACAAAACAATATGCAGATAATGTGTTATAGAACTGTACACCTGAAACATATAGTTTTATTAACCAATGTCACCCCAATATATTTAATAAAAATTAAAATTAAAAAATGGAGCTTACTGTTATCTTTTAATATGGAGACCATGCCACTGAGTCACTCCCATAAGATAGAAACTGAAAAGAAGTACATTAGAAGGGTAAGAGGAATTGCTACAGTCTGATTTCATTGTCCCTCCCCCGAGCTTACATAGTGCCACACCAAGAGGGCCCCCCTGGGCCTATACTTTTTCCAATTGGGAAAAAGAGAGCCCATGGTGGACCTCCAGCGCCACCAGTGTTGTAGAACACTTTCCAGGAAGTCCACTCAGTGTCACTTCACAGGAAACACCGGGGGAATGTGCAGGGCTCAAACACTGAGAATTAGATAGAGACAGAGAATGGGGCAGGGCTTATAGAAACCAGCACTCAGATCTTGGCTGACTGCATTCCTGCTTATAGCAGAACCTGAGCATAGATCCCAAGCAATTGCTCTGTTCATCTGCAGAGCCAAGCCTGTGGCCACATCTGGCCAGGGAGCTCAGTTCTGCCTGATTTGGGTTCCAGCCAATGAACTGTACTGGCTATGGAGCCCATTTTGCACCCCTCCCTGGGAAGGGAAACAAATTTACAGTCCCACCTAACCACTGAATATAGCTTCTAGTTCAGTCCAACAAGAAAGCCTGGCCAGAAAATGTGGGCAGCTGTGCAGCCCATACTATAGCCCTGCTTAGACACGGAGCCAAGCCAGCAGCCCAGGCCAGCTGTTAAGTATAAACTCCTGTCCCACAAAACCAGGAAGCCTGAACAGTGACAATGGGCATCCTGAGAGCCCAGCCTATAGCCCAGACCCGCAGCAGAGTTCAAGCTATGACTCTGCCAGTTTGTTGAACACAGCCCGCAGCCTTGCCCAAGAAGGGAGCACAGCTACTGACTCCACCCAATCACAGAGCATAACTTACAGGCCCAACTGACATGGGAACCTGCAAAGACACCCCTCTAGACCATGGAGCATGGTCTCTAGCTCCCATGCAACTGCCATACACAACTGGAGGCCCCCCCAAAAGCCCAGCCAGTGACCTTGATCAACAGCGGAGCACAGTCAGTGGCCTACCTGATTGCAAAGCATAGCCTGTAGTCCTGCCTAACTTTGGGGCACAGTCTGTGGCCCCACCTGGACACAAATCACAGCCTGAGGTCCTGTCTAAATGTGAAACCCTGCCTGTGTACCCCTAAACGTAGAGTCCAGCCAGTGGTACTACTGGCCAGAACACAGCCTGAGACCTCACCTGACCAGGAACAATTACAGAGTCCAGCCCATAGCCCTGCCCAAACACAGAGTTCAACCAGTGGGCCCACTTGGCCATGGAACACAGCCAGCAGCCCTGACTGATCCAGGAGGTCACCCAGTGGCCCCAGTTGAAAGCAGAACTCATCCAGCTGGTCCACCCAGCCATGGAGCCCAGCCAGTGGTACACCCCATGACCTCAGAGCATGGGCACTAACCTTGCTTAACTAGAGACCCTAGTAGCAAGCCCTGCCTGTCCATAGATACTACCAACTGTCCTGTTCAGTATCCCAAACTGAGCTGACCGGTGACAATCTTTCCCTGCTGAAGTGAACCTATAAAGTCTAGAACAGAAGGCTTCTTACTCAGATGCACAGATACCAATGCAAGGAATCAAGGATCATGGAGAGTCAGGTAAGCATGACACTACAAAAAGAAACTAATAAAGTTCCAATAACAGGTGCTAAAGAAATGGAGATCTATATACTGTTCTGGCAAAGAATTCAGAATAATCCTTTTCAAGAAATTAAGTAAGTGAACTAGAAGAACATATAGACAAGTAAGTGGAATTGGGAAAATAATGTATGAATACAATGAGTTCAGCAAAGAAATAGAAACCATCAACAAGCAGAAATTATAGAGCTGAAGAAAACAATGACTAAACTGAAGAATTAAATAGAAAGCTTCAATAGCACATTCAAAAAGCAGAAGAAAGAATTAGTGAACTGAAAGAGAGCTCCTTTGAAATTATTCAGTAGAACAAATAAATGAAAGAATGAAAAAGAGTGAATAAAGCCTACAGGACTTGTGGGACACCAGCAACATACAGAAATTAGTTGCATTTCTGTTCACTAACAATCAAATACCTAAGAAAGAAATAAAGAAAACAATCCCCTTCACAATAGCATCAAAAACAATAAAATACTTAGGAACAAACTTAACCAAGCAAATGAAAGTGACATAAAATGAACCTACAAAACATCAATGAAAAAGTATGGAAGACACAAACAAGTAAAAAAATATAATATCCTGTGTTCATGGATTGGAAGAATTAATATTGTTAAAATCTCTGTACTACCTAAAGCCACCTATAGAGTAAGTGCAACCCCTCTCCAAATTACAGTGACATTCTTCACAGAAATAGAAATAACAATCCAAAAATTTGCATGGAACCACAAAAGACCCCAAACATCTGAAGAACTCCTGAGAAGGAACAAAGCTGGAAGCATCACACTTTCTGATTTCAAACTACATTGCAGAACTATAGTAATCAATAAACATGGTACTGGCATAAAAACAAAAACATAGACCAATGGAACAGCATTGAGAGCCAAGACATTAACCCACATGTACACAGTCAACTAATACTGACAAGAGAGACAGGATATTCAAGAAGGAAAAGACAGTCTCTTCAAAAGAATGAAAATGGACCACTCACAAAAATTAACCCCAAATGGATTAAAGACTTAAATATGAGACCTAAAACCATAAAGCCCTTAGACGAAAACAGGGAAAACATTCGTTGGCATTGGTCTTGGCAATGATCTCTTGGATATGACATCAAAAGCACAAGCAACAAAAGCAAAAATCAAGTGCGATTACATCAGACTAAAAAAGCTTCCACATAGCCAAAGAAATCATCAGGAAAATGCAAAGGCAACCTATGGAAGGGGAAAAATATTTGCAAACTACATATCTGACAAGGGATTAATGTGAGCTTGTTTTAAAAAGAGTGGTTTCTCAAACAGGGTCCCTAAGAGGTACTTGCATTTGCTTATCTCTCGGGAACAGACTCTGATCTATGAATTTAAAGCAATTCTTTCTCCAAGGATGCGGTAGAAATCAGTAGCGTTCTAACTTGTCAGTTTCTGCTGGGAAAGTAGTTGATAAAGACAACAGAACTCTGAAGTGGGAGGCGTCCTGTCGTGTGATGTTCTTCCAACACAAAGCACAGGCTCCTCAGTGTTTAAAATGTTCACTTCCTAAGTGGTAGTCTTTTGTACTGCCCAAAGTTGGTGGCACCCGAAGAACATGGGAGTAAGCATTTGTAATACTGTCTGTCTATGCAAATAGCTTTAAAAATGAAAGTCTAAATACCCAAATGCTACTGTACAAACTGAGGTAATGCATTTTATCCCTTCGACTCAACTTTTCCTTCACATTAAAATGAAAAACTTGGCTATATCACCTCCTGGTCACTTTATATTTAAGCTATTGTTATTATTCTATAACTCTGCAAGTATTAATAAAATTATCCTCTTATTTCTTCCTCTGAAAGCTCTATTGGCCCAAAGCATATTGTTGAGTGATGAGCTGTACCCTTTGAGCTTGATGGGGAGTTATTTAAGTGTAAGAATGTTGCTCTATTAAAAAATGGATTTATAAATGCCTGACAGAAAGAAAGAAACAGTTGAAGAAATTTGGCTAAAAGGAAATAAAAATAGGAAAATAATAAAGCCAGAAATAATGTTAGTAGAAATTAATATCATACAGTCATATATTATTGTCACAGGTGGGAGCAAATTTTCCTCTAATCTTTCTAGCAGGCAAAGAAATAGAGAAAAACAATAATTTAAAAGATTTATTGAATAAAAAAGTATGACTTTTTCAGAGGAAAAAACCTTTTTTTATCTTTTCTCAAAGGGAACAGTGTTCAGTGTGGTAGATAACATCTTCAATATCTCAGAATTTTATAACAGCGGAGTTTTATAATATTTTTAGTAGCTTGAGGGTGAACGTCAAAGCACACATTCAGTGTAATGTTATGCAGTTGAGTGAGGCAGGATTTCTAAACATCAGCTGCAGTGACATTTTGGGCTGGATGATATTTTGTTGAGAGCGGCTGTCCTATGCACTGTAGGATGCTTGACAGCATCCCTAACCTCTACCCTCTAGATGCCAATATCAGCCCTTCCTGTGCCCCAGTTGTGACAATCAAACATGTCTCTGGACATTGCCAAAACCCCTGGGGGAACAAAATCATCCACAATTGAGAACTGCTGAGCAGCAGTAATTAACAATTACTAATTGTTCAACCACTTTTGTGAAAAAATGCTATAAAAAGGAAATGGATTTGGGGATTAGAAAATGCTTTCTGGAGGAAGTAAGACCTAATAGGAGACCTTAAAGGTAAGAAGTGTTAAGCTACAAAAAATGTGGGTAAAGAGTATTCCAAATAGAGGAATAATATGCATACTGACCGTGAAGTGGTGAGGCAGGCATGACATGCCATTGAATCAATACCAATGACCAGGATGACAAAATCAATTTCCTGTCATTGTCCAACCAAGAAATGTTGGCTGAATAGTGATCTCCTAGCACTCTGGGAAGGTGGGGGTCTAGATTTTTTATCTAGGACCTTGCAATCTGATAAAGAAAATAGAAATAACAGACAAAACAAAACTGAGTCATAATTAAAGGTAGCTTGAAGAAATTTGGGTAGAAGGAAAAAAATAAGAAAATAATAAAGTGAGTAGACAGTACTTACTCCTTTCCCTATTAAGATGGTTTTTAAACCTGAATTCTAAGCCACCTAAGCCACAAATTCTCCCTGGTTATATCTCCCAGGTATACATGAGGTATACATGTTGGTAAACTTCTGTTTAGTTTTCTCTTATAGAGCTGTCTTTTACTATCGTGGTCTCAGCTAAGAACTCAGAAGGGTAGAGGGATCATTTTCCCTTCTGTACAGGAAAAGGTGATGGAAGTACTGTCAGGGAGGTGAGTTTGAAAGTGATTTGATGGACAAGAGAGAGACATTTATGTTTTCTGGCTGAAATGATGCGTATAATGTTTTGAGGAGGTAAGCTTGCAGTGGTGCTTATACAGAGAGAGCGGGGACAGAACAACCTTCTAGCAGGCGCATGAAATAATAAGTTGTTTATTTACAGGTACCAGGATCAATAGAAGCGTTGGGAATAGGAATTGGAAGAGGTTTGAATTGCTGCATCAATACAAATGCCTTCCTAATCTATATTGCTTGGTGTGATTCCTTAAATTCCATCTTTGTTTAATCAATGATTTGTTAATGTAGGGAAAGTGAAAACACTTAGGCTTTCTCGCCACCTTCTCACAGCAGAAGGTCGCAGTTATGTGAAAGTGATATAGCAGAGTCATAGCAGATGCCCTGTTAGCTGACTAAATTGTCCTGGTTCCTATAAGACTGGCCCAGAACTTTCAGAGGTGTGGGTTTGCCAGTTTGCGGTTTTTGCGGTTTGTCCCCCGGGGGTGTGGTTTGTCCCCTGTGTATGTATGCCCAGCTGGCCGCCACCAGGAAGGCGGTTTGTTTCTCTGTACGTCAGCCTGGCCATCACCTGAATAAAGTAAATGTCTCTTCCCCCTTCAGCTCCACTGTCTTCTTTGGACTGTCCCCAGATCTAGAGTGAACCTCCCTGGTCACTACAGTTGGTATAGTCCTTGGCACGACACTTGGCGTAGTCCTCTGCATTACAGTTAGATATAATACCTTTATGTTATTGTGTACCTTCAAACTCACTGTATCTTAAACTAATTGGATTCTTTAGGCTGTAAGTAATAGAAACTAATTCTGCCCACCTTAGACAGAAAAAAGAAATCCAAAGAATGTGTTGAGTAGTCAAGCCTCAAGAAGTAAGAAACCAGGACAGCTCAAGATTATTATTGGCGGGTCAGTCTTCTAGAATACTTTCATTCCAAACACTCCCCTATCAAGAATCTCCTCTTTCTGTGTAACAGATTCCCAATTTCAGGGAGAGAGAATCTTACTCATTGGGGTCCAACCAACTACAACACAACATTGACGTGTGACTGTTGAAAATCTACCTGCTGTTCAGAGAAGAAAGAAATTCTGAGAGGAATCTGAGTTGTGAAGATGAGGGTCACATCCCAGAGACGGTGGTGTGGTAAGCAGGAAGGAAATGCCACAGCAGAAGGTAGCACAGAAGAAACAACACACAAGTGCCAAACAGCACATACCAGTTATCTTTTAAGATTTCTCCAAACTCATCTTATTCTTCTGTTTACATGTCACTATATATATTCCAAGTGACATATATGAGAGGGGCAGGTAAATGCAGGCTTTATTCCAGGCTGCAGTGTGTCCAGCTAAAAGCTGGAATTCATTGCTAAGAAAGAAGTGTAGAGTGGATATTAAGATCAACAGCTAACAGCTTTATGACACAGTTGGGAAAGTAAGTTATACACATACATGCAAATATACACAGAAATACATGTGCATGCATATGTGGAATTAATGTGTATATGTATATATCTGTGTGTGTGCATATATATTTATATAATTTTTAATATTTTATCTGGTGTTTCCAGGGACCATAAAGATGGAGAAAAGTAACTTCATGATTTGTAATTAAGTCAGTATTTGCTGATATGTTTTCTGTAAATTCTAGTCTGGAGTGATGCTTCATGAAAAATAGGTGACTTATGGTTAACTATTGTCAGGGAATGCTTTATGCAATACTGTGGATACAGACTCATGATACAAATAAGCATGTTAAAGTTATAGAAAGGTCCTGCGGTAAACAAGCTTATTTAATGTTAACTCAGAATATTCTAAACTTAATGGAACATTTTTCTTTTTGTATATACCTATCACTAGTACATATTTATATTTATATTTATATTTTGAGAAGCATTGAGATAGTAAAACAATAATGAAATGAAATGAAAGAAAATATCAAATTCATAAATTAAGAAAAACAGCTTAAAAATCTTAGATTAGTAGCCATATTTATGTTTAATTTTATAAATGATATTTATCTAGTATTCTGTTGTTGAAAATACAGAGAATTCTAAATGAAAATAACCACTTTAGTTTTTATCAATTGTTTAAAATATTATTTTAAAAATTAATTTGCAACACTTAAAAATTATTTATTTCAAAATCAAACTTTTATGCAGGAGGTAGCCTATCAATGACTCTCATCATTGATGTTTCTATCTCTCTCTCTTCCTCTCTCAGTAAAGATGTATTTTTTTTAAAAATCAAGCTTTTAAATATCAAATCTATACTGTTCTTGAAAACTAGTTGGCCAGTTCAGACATAGTTTGATATGACATACAAATAATTACCTGAAAAATAATTGTAATATATTTATAGAGACAAATGTACCAGTCTAACACCTGGTGCTATTCTCACTGGTGTTAGACCAGTGGGGTCAGACTGGACCTCTGTTCAAATCTTGGTACTGGAGTTCTAGCTAAGAAAAAATTCAAAGTCAAGACTCAAACTGTAGGAGAACGTTTATTTAGAAGGTCACAGAAGTAGAGGAAGTGAGCTATAAAAGAAATGGGCTCAGGAAACAAGTTACAGAGACAAAAGAAGGGCCCCGGAGAAAAATGTATCTCGGAGAAGGGGTGGGGAAAGGCACAGGTATGCTCCATAGAGAAAATAGAGGTGGACCCTCCATCCTATTATCTGGAGGTCTCAGGGTAGGATCTCAATAGAATATTCATCAGCTTTTTATGTGTTTCCTTTCAGACTTGTGGTCTCTACTGATTGGTCAGTTCCAGGGCAGGGGGTCATTAGTCAGTGCAGCTGGTCCTGATGTCAGCCATGGCATCCCTTGTCTGGTTTTGCTGCTCGGTTTTACACAACCGAAGTCTAGATGTATTTGATGCAGATCAGAACCTCATTGTCCTGGGGGCTTAACGTTTAAGGGTTATCCTCTGGTCCCCTTGTTTCCCCCTCAAGGAGGATCTGATCCACATTACTAGCACCATGCCAGTGAAGAGAGGTCAGGGGAGCATCTGAAACACATGACCAGCACTATGAAAGGTCAGCAGGTCTAAACCACATGACCGGCCATATGCCAGGGGAAGAAAGGTCACTCTGGGGGCGAGGTCCTTGTTTTCTCAGTTTTGCCTGTTGCTAGGCACCCGAAGCTTTCTGCCCTGGTGATCTTCTGCACCTGACCCATCATCCTTGCTCTGATCATGTCTGCCTAACTGCCTACCACATTAGAATTTGAAGATTTTTATTGTCATACACCATCCTTTCTGGAAATCATTTGATTTTAGTTGTCCTTCATCATTTTAAATGTAAAAGCCTCATTGAGGAAGTTTTCCTTTAGTTTTCTTTAACAAGATGGAAAGGTCCTAAAGTTTAACAGGTCTTAAATGTCCCTGTACCCCACACTTTTGCAACTGACAAAGGAAGCTAGTTTAACTGTCTGAAAATTCTAAGGGCTATATCACATCAAATGTATGCTTTGTAATTGCTTGTGGCAAATTATCCTACTGGTAGAGAAATATGTACCCAAGTTCCATGTGGATATTATTTCTTTGAACATCAGAAATGATTCTAAGTAAACGTCTTCAAAGTAATCTTTTGAAATGGGCTAGCTATGTCTTTAGTTTATAAATTACACAATATGTACTATTTTCAATCAAACTGACCACTATAAATCAAAGAATTTGTATCTATTAGAAGGATGACTTTCAAAGCTCATTGTTTGAAAAATTACCTAGAAATTAGTTTTATTTTATCTTCTCAGACATGGGTTTTAAGATATGTGATGCTAGTGAAATTGTTTTATTTTTTTAACCAGCTTTTCATTTTCTTTACTACACGTAGCAGTGTAGTTAGGCATTGGGAACAGACTTTATACTAATGCTTAAAATTCCCAAAAGGAATCCCATGTAAATAAAACATGCAGTTAAAATGATGAGGAAAAGTTATGTTTTTGATTAAGTAAAGATTTATATAAGAAATATTTTTATTATAACTCCTAGTTACAAAATGTTCATTGGCATGACTATGGAGCTGTAAGGGAGCTTTGAGTGGATTTTGTCTCTTTTCTCAGAGAAGGAGAATTTTCCTTGTCTTAGTACACATAATTTCATAAGCACAATCAAATCTTTCCTTGATAACATTGAATTTTATAGTGTTTCAGAGACACAGTTTAGGAATTCATCAACAATGTGTGAGAAGGTGTCCTTGACCGGGGGTCTGCCATGTGGATTTGGATAGACTATTTGACCTCTTTGACCCCCCTCTGGTTCACCTGTGATATAAAAGCATTTATCACTGAAGCCATTTCTAGACCTTAAATTTCTTTATGGCTGAAAATTCTGACTCTTTGTACTGTGAATTTGCAAGAACTAAAAGATTTGAAAGATGATCAGCTTGTCTCAGATACTCTATAGAAAACTCTTTTCTAAATAAATACTCAGTATTAACTGATTTTCATCTATAAGCCATTTAATGCCACAAATAATGTACAATGCGTGTTTGAGTAATTGGTGGTTCTGAATTTGTTGGTTTGAGTGCCGGCTTTATTGTAGCTTATTTATTATACACTATATTAGAACTGAGTGACTAATAAGACAAATTCATATTAGAGGGACCAGACATACGCACCATTGTGACATAAGCAAGATATGTCTTTGGTATTTCTTCTACTGGCTTTTAGTGCTCCTCCACTTACCATTCCACTTAAGGACTCTAATTCCCCTTATCAAAGTCGGCTCTCAGCAAAACTCCAGCTGTAAATGACTGACAAGAGTTTAAAAGAATTTTCTTTCTTGAAATTAAAAAGATGAATTTGCAGTAGACTTTCAGATAATAGCCCATGTATAGGAGTGACATGTTTTGGGCAGCATACCTCCCTTCCTTTTACTGAATGAACACATTGCATATCTCTTACACTGTGCCCTTCCTTGTAAAAATGCACTAAAACACGTACTCCCTGCGAATCACAGGGCCTCCCAAAGCTTGTACTCTAGTGAGGAAGATGGACGGTGAGCTAAGTCATCACAAAACATAAGTCTGTGACTGCTGCGATGGCCGGTACACGTGGTGACCTGGTACACACAGTAGTGCTTAATGTTTTATTCCTGGTATTTAATATTTTGTATAACAAGAGAAGTCATAACACTCTTCCTTTATTTCTCTTTAGTTGTTAAAAATAAAACAACAGTGAAAAAGATTCTGTCAAGGAAAATACCCATAATTTGACCATTCCCAGTCAACAGCTTTCCCTGTATGTGCATTCTTTTATATAGCTATCCATGGTCATGTGCATTTTGTATGGTCATTAACATGGCATAATTGGGTGTTTTGTATATTACCATTGTTATTGAATGTTATTTTGTAAAATATTGCAATAATATCTTTATAATTATTTACTTTAGGGTAGACATAATATCAGTTTATGATGAGATGCCATAATCTCCTTGAGCAATTGTTTTGTTAAATATTTACTCTTTTCAAATAATATTGCCCAGCACAGAACATCATCATTGGTAGAGCCATTTTTTCTGTTGAATTATTTCATATAAGTAAATTATAGGATCATAGGTATGAACATTTTAGTATTTCTTGTCATTAATGCTTCATTGTTTTTCAAAGATGCTATACTAATTTCCTGTGCCATCATAATTATGTATTTTATTTTGAATAAATTATTTGTTTTATTCAAGAAATATTTACTGAATATTAGTATGGCCAAGGTTTGGAGTTGAACAAATTAAAGGGATTTAAAGCTAATCATATCTTTTGGGTTACCTGAGGGGTGGAACAAGATAAAGGCTTTTGGAGCTGTGAAAGAATCTCAGGGTACAGAGGAGGAAGAATATGGGAGTGCTTTAGACACGACACTTCACAAATTTATCACAGGGAAGCATTAAAACATGATTTGTCTAAAATCTGGTTCCAGCCAGCATTGACCTCTATGCAGCATCCTGGTAATGCATCCAGTCACTGGGCTTCTCCCTGAGGACTGCTCATGGTGCAGTCAGCTTTTCTTTAAGTTCTCTGCCTTTATTGATGTCTTGTCTAAAAAACTCAACAGGTAAACACATTCCTGTCCCATACAGTGATAACAAGGTATGCAGCAGTAGCTTGGCAGAAGATTATTTTAGAGTTTTCTGGTGGTATATGTCTTCCTATTTTCATCTGTATTTGAGGAAGAATCACCATGTAAACAGAGCATCTTTCACATGCACAGCTATTGCAGTCACAGCCACATACAAATGCTACACTCATTTACCTCTTTTAATGTTTTCTTTTCCTACTTATTAAATTTTGGAGTGTTGCATTTACTGCCTCCCTTAATCCTCAAGCATTTGTGATTAACTCCTTTCTATAGATAAGGAAATAGAGGCTTGGGAAATTAAGCAATCTGTTGAATATCATTCAGCTGGTAATTTTGCATCTAGAATTCAGACCCAGAGCTGACTGACTCTGAATACTCTCCACTGGGCACCTCTGCTCAGTTTTTTACTTTGAGATTTATGGATGTTTTCCTAGATGGAAACACATCTATAAGTTGACCCTTTCCCCTTACTTCTCATTTATTCTTTCTCTATTTGGTGACAATATCTAACGTTTATTGAACATTTATGATCACCTATGTCCTAGACAATCATCACATTTAATCTTTGTAACAACCCTAAGAAGAAAATACTATTATCATTACTATTTGATACTTGAGGAATTTGAAACTTGAAAGAAGCATAGTGATGTGCCAAGATTCTTCAGTTATTTGGTGGAAGAACTGGGGAAAATAGGAATGAATGATGTCTGTTCCAGAATCAAACAATTATGTCAGTCACCCTTTACATCAATAGATTGAGGGTTGTAAGCTTTGAATATACCTTTGGCTCCTGATTATGGCTGAATTGGAGAGCTTGGTCAGCATCCTTGGACCTCAATCTACAAGCAACAAGAAAACAGCTCTGAGATAAATGAGAAATTTAACTGTTACCAGTTAACTCAGTTTTCCACCTTCAGCTGTTAGAGGCTACACCACAGATTTACAGCAGATATATGAAAGTCACCTGATAATTGTGTGAGATAAAATTTTGTAACTGAATAATGCATGGTATGATGCTATTTACCCAGAATGAAATTTTAAAATTTTATTCCTATAATTACCTCTATCCTGAGAGTTGGCTAATGATATATGATTAGGAATTAATAAATACTGAAATAAAAGACAACTACAAATAAATAAAAATTATGTTGAGTGATTATAATACATCCCTTATATTTTAAACCTAAAGAGATTTAACCTTTTATTCAAATAGTGGCTCCTCAGATTGTTTTTCATGTAAAGGTATAGAGTGATACCATGCTTGGGGTATTTGCTTTCCTATATTACTCTAGCATCAGTAGTGAGATGAGCAACCATATATAATCGAACACAAAAACAGATGTTTCCTTTCTTTAACTTATTGATATACTATTATATTTTGAATCATTGAATTTATTCCATCGTACTCCAACCTAAAGATTTAAAGGGAGGAATCATAGACACCATCCTCCCATCCTTCCATCCTTTCATTCACTCATCCATCCAGTAAATCTTGAGCACCTGCTGTGTTCTGCCTAGATTCCGGGTTTGAAAGCTCTGACTTCAAGAAGTTCACACTAATCTAGTGGGGGAAGCAAATAGGCTACCAAATAAGTGAAGTGTAGACAGTGTTCTGTGGAAAATAGAGGGCAAGTGCATAGCTATGGCTTTGCCAAAAAAGGTGACTTCGAAATTTTTTTATTGAATTTATTGGGGTGACATTGGTAATAAAATTATATAGGCTTCAAGTGCACAATTCTACAATACCTTATCTGTAGATTGCATGGTGTGTTTACCACCCAAAGTAAAATCTCCTTCTGTCGCCATATATTTGAACCCCTTTACCCTTTACTCCCTCCCTCACCCCCTCTCCCTCTGGTAACCAGTATGCTGTTGTCTGTTTCTTTGAGTTTTTGTTTTTCCTTTTTGTTCATTTGTTGCTTTCAGTTTTATATCCCACATATGAGTGAAATCATATGGTTCTTGACTTTGTCCATCTGACTTATTTCACTTAGCTTGATATTCTCAAGATCCATCGATGTCACAAATGGCAGTATTTCATCTTTTCCTATGGCTAAGCAATATTCCATTGTATACATGTCCCAAATCGCCTCCATCCAGTCATCTATTGAGAGACACTTTAGTTGTTTCTATGTCTTGGCCACTGTGAATAATGCTGCAATAAACATAGAGGTACATATTTCTTTAAGAATAGATATTTTCGCCTGGCTGGGCGTGGCTCAGTGGTTGAGCATTGATTGACCTAGTATCCAGGAGATCACGGTTCGATTCCCAGTCAGGGCACAGGCCCGAGTTGCGGGCTCCATCCCCAGTCTGGGGTGTGCAGGAGGCAGCTGATCAATGACTCTCTCATCATTGATGTTTCTATCTCTCTCTCTCCCTCTCCTTTCCTCTCTCTCTGAAATCAATAAAGATATATTTTTTAAAATAAATAAAAATAAATATTTTCAGATTTTTCAGTTAGATAGCAAAAGAGGGATTGGTGGGTCATATGGTAACTGTATTCTTAATTTTTTGAGGAATCTCCATACTGTTTTCCATAGTGGCTGTACCAGTTTACATTCCCATCAGCAGTGAATGAGGGCTCCCTTTTTTCAAAAGGTAACTTTTCATTGGCGTTAGGAAGGATAAGTAGGTGTTCTCCATGTGGGCAAGGAGGAGAAAGAAGGAAAGCCATCGATCAGCTATATGGCAGGCATAAGATTGGGTTTTATTTTACATAAGATAATATTTAATTTACTCTGAGAGCAGTCTTATTATCTCCACTTTATAGATGAAAAAATGTGGGATCAGAGAGATGCAGCAACTTTCTCAAGATTACATGGGCAAGTCCTATAAGAGTTGAGACATAAGCCCCAATCTGCAAAATCAAGAGGCTCATACTAGTTGCACTATGATATCCTAAAAAAGGGAAGATTATTTTTCAAAACATTGCCTAACATTAGCAGAACACAATAGAGACAAGAATGACTGTCAGCTGTGATCAAGGAAAGCTTATCTAGTTCATGTCACCAGCTGCCATGGCCCCACATGAGAGCCCTGATGCAAACTAAAGAAGTGTTCCCTCATCTGGACTTTTTCAGTCTTCTCAACAGCAGCATTCACCTGTCATATTTTTCATATTCTCAGACCTTTTTCTTTTTTCAATCCTCACCGGAGGATATTCCCCTCCATTGCTTTTCAGAGAGAGTGGAAGGGAGAAAGGGAGAGAGAGAAAGAAACATCGATGTGAGAGAGACACATAAATTGGTTGCCTCCCCCATTTTGCCCTGACCTTGGCCAGGGATCAAGCCTGCAACCCAGGTATGTGCCCTTGGCTGGAATCGAACCTGGGACCCTTCAGCTTGTGGGCCAAAACTCTAACTACTGAACCAAACTGGCTAGGGCCCCAGCCCTTCTTTTTCTGCCACTGTGGTAATGAACTAACAGTTTTAAATAGGCTAATCTATGGACAAATCAGTACGTATTTCCCAACCTACTGTCTTTGGCACATCAAAATAATTTCCCTAGCACAGCAACTTCCAATAAAAATATAAAGTGAATCACATATGTGAATTTCTACTAGATATAATAAAAAACTGAATTTAATTTTATTAATATATAATATTTCATCCACAGTCAAAATATCATTTCAATATGTCATCAACATTAAATTTTCTGATAATTTTGCATTTTTTATTTCCTACTAGAACTCTGAACTATTAGAGCACTCAATAGCCTATGTGGCAGGCTAATGGCTACTGTATTTATTTGACAATACAGCCCATAGGAGACATATATTGTTGGTTTTAATAATGAAATATCAGCTACTACAGCAAGTTAGTGAAAAGGATACTTTTGGTCTGCAGTAGCTTTCTTGCTTTTCACATCACAACAAATAAATAAATTAGGTTCTCAACCTTCGCTGAACTTCGAACTAATTGGGGAACTTAAGAGCTCAAGTGTCCCACCAGAGTTCTGATTTGGTTCAGCTAGCGTGGGGTTCACACATCACTCTTTTAAAAGCATCCTTGATGATTCTAGCATGTAGCCAAGGCTGAGAATCACTAAGGTAGATACAGCCAATTCTTATCCTTGCTATGTCTAGTAGCAGGAAAGGGTCAGGACAAATGGAATATCAGACACCTTGTTGTTCCTTCCTTCATGAGAAATAGGCCATTAGAGTCTCCTGGAAATGCCTACTGACTGACAGGGCTTGCACATGCTTTGGTTTGAAGATAATGGGTCCCCAGTAGGGCTCATATACCCCAGTGATCTCTTCCCTGTCATTCTTGTATCAATTTGAGATTTTTTGTAAAAATCAACATAGAAATGACTCACATCTGAAAAATACTGTTGTCTTACTGAACTAAAAAACTTAGTTAGATGTCGTTAAAAATTATATATATATATAAAATATACAGCATACATATGGTGAAAAGTTAGGAGTATGTAGACTTCTGTAGGAACTGCTTTCTTTAACACTGTGGAAAAATAGTGTTTTTGCCCTTTGCACTTGATGTGGAACAGTCTAGACTTCTGCACTGGCATTTCTGTGCATAGTCTTCATGGTTTGGAGTTCCTGGGGTGAGGAGGCCGGGGAAGAAGGCGGGGCTTAAGTATCCACTGTCTGTGCCACAGGCCCGATCCTCTTTGGCTATAATAGAGCATTAAAATGCATGCATATCCTTGACTCAGTCCTTAGCTAATGTCCCATTTGTATCTAATGGTATAAATGCCATTGTAAATTACCCTTAAATTAAGGCTTACCATCTCTCAATAATAGGGTTAAGTTATTAACTGGAGTTTAAAAGGAAGACATCAAGCTTTCTTAATGCTGAAGCAAATACCATCCAAATGAGTAGACCAATATAACTTTAAGTTTTCATTAATAGAGTAAAATTATTAGCACCTGGTTACCCAGAGAATATCTAATACTGGCATGCAATTGCTTTTTTATGATCATTACAATAGTGATTTATTCTCTTTTAACTCGTAACCATTCTCTTTGGAGTGTTTTTTCTTCTAATGTGTATAGAGAAGCCTTAGGCTCATGACAATGATATTTACTACCCTCAATATTAGGATATTTCTTCATTTTTGTACTCATTTACAACATTTATAAGACATCTGCCAAAATGCTAAAATCAGCTTTGAGAAAGTAAAGTAATGGCGCCCTGTGAAATGAGGAGGTCTGCGAGGTTTGGAAGGCTGTAATTTCTCGAGCTCTCACACTGCGATCTGTATCTATAGCACAGGGACACATGGCGAGTCCTGAATGAAACACTGATGCCCATGTAGTGTCCCCTGTAAATGAAGCTACTGTGCTAAATGCCAACAAGGCCCAAACCTGTGCATGTGCGCGTGCATGCACACACACACTCACTCACTCACTCACTCACTCACTCACTCACTCCAAAAGTAGGGTTAAAAAATGCTGCAAAGAGGACTTAAGAATTTAAAGTCCTCACAACCTGCATCATCATGTTAACAGTGAAGTAGTTTGTCATTAGCGATAGCCTCTATTTCCATTTTTGCACCCTAAAGACATTTGCTAGTGATGGCTGTGTCCTCAAATTTTGAAATTAGAAATCAGAACTTTAAGAAAATAGCTAACTTGCCTGAATTCACAGAGAACCAAGTGTAGAATCATACTGTGATAAATAGTCTATAGTCTGTAATATTACGATGTAGCCAATCAGATTAGGGACAATTTAATATAGCAAGAAACCAGTCAGCTGCATTGAGTCAGTCCCCAAGGGTTCCATTAAAATCAGATGAATCAGAGCAGTATGGCTGCTAATCTTGTGCTCATCCAAATTATATGTGAACAGCCTGAGCCTGCAGATTTGGGTTGAGAAAAACCTAAACACAGTTTCTTCTTAGATATTTAACACACAAACTGATTAGCACATTTCAAAATGGGCTTCAGTTAGATTCACTGAACAAATCTTATCAAGAACTTCCCGATTCCTCTCAGACACACATTTAGAGATGCCATTAGCCATTTTTGTTTTTTAATTTTTGATCAATAGCAAGTTGATGTAAAAATTTACAGAGATTCATTCTGTTTTCTCAGTCTGTTTTATCTGTAGAGGAATGCCTGAGTTTGTCAAAGGTGAAATGCAACTCTAAAATGTTTTGACGTGGTTGAATACTTCTTACCTGTGTTTTTTGGCATAGACTTCATCACAACTGTAAATCATGGAAATATGATCATTAAAAATATAGTTTTTTCCTGGTTGGATGAATATGTATTTGAAGACACTGTAGTGTGCGGTGAGAAGCATTCTTATCAACAAGGATAATGCTAGATTTCTTCTGAAATAATTTTGTGGGAGGAAAGCAGAGTTTACCTTTATTAAGAGTTGGAGGAATTGGAGCAGCAGTGAGCAAAGTATACCTAAGACACACGGGATACCTGAAAACATAAATATACCATTGAATCATTAAAGAAACAATCTTGTTAAGAATTAAGTTTGACCTAAGTCTCTGGTTCACATTTTTGACCACTCAGAAGCTTATAATATTGATAAAAGGGAAGCAAGAAATTTAGAGATTTCAAGGCATAACACTTGGCAATTTAAAAATGGAAAATCTAAAAGTAACTTTGAAGTCAAATTTGTAATAAATTCTTTATTTTACCAATATTGTCTCAATTGTTATTTTTTTCAAGGACAGTCTTTGGATGTGTGTTAGTTTTATGACAAGTGATTATGTTTTCCATTTTTGAAACAGTCCTGTGTTCCAGTGTTGTAGAAACAAACTAACATCTTGGTTTCCACATCTAGTTTATGGTTCATCAGCACTGGCATGTAAAAAAAGGGAGGGGACAGTGAATCTAGGAGAAAGATAGCATTCTGTTGATTACCTGCTTTGAACAAAGATAAATGTCTTTATATGATTATCATTGCAATTTAGCTGATGAAGGCCCTGATGCCATTGAAATGAGGAAACTCATGTAAATTCCCCAGTGATATAGTGTAACAGAGCTAGGGTTTGCCTAGGACCAGGGTTCTGGTTAACACACACTGCAGGAGAGTACTGAAGTTGAATTTCTAGAGCAACCGCTTTATTTTTGGCCCATCCAACTTAAACCAGCATTTACTGGGTAAATACTTTGTGCAAAGTGCTATGTTCTCATAGTTTACAACTGAGTAGGTGAAAAGATCATTGTGGAATTAACTTGTGCATGTGGATGTAATATGCAGCGAAGCAGCTCTTGCCCCCCTCAGTTTGGATGATGCCCCACACAGGACCACACAAATCTGGATGGTTTGAGTTATGATGTAGTAAATGAACAAACCCCAAATCTCAGAGGTTCAGCACATTTCTGGCTCGTGCTCCATATTTATCACAGGTTGGCTGAGAGCCCTGCTCTGCATCTCCCTCCCTTTGGGACCCGGCGCTCTGATCAGGGATCCTTGGGAATGATGTCAGTTACTATGGAAAGGGTAACACAAAAGCATGGTAACTTGTATCCTGGTTCCTACAGATTTCACCCAGAAGCGATTCACATCAGTTCCACTTCATCTCATTGGTCAAAATAAGTCTCTCAGCCACAGTGAACTTGAACGGAGTAGGGTGTGTACCTTATCCTGTGCTTGGGAGGGGAGGTGGCAGTATTTTTTGACAGTACTGACCACCGTAGCACTGTTTTTTCTCTGGCCCGGACTCATTCACTTTTACTGTTACTGTTCTTTAACAGAAATTCCATGATGCTCCTGTTTCTTATTATATCTCCAACACGATCACAGTGGTTGGGATATGCACTATTTGTTGAATTAAAGGCACGTTCCTTTTGCACATTCATAATAATTAGAGTCTGTGGTCAGCTGAGAAATCACAAAACCCTCCAGTTTCTGTATTAAAATCTCAAAACAAAAAAATTCCCACATATATTGGCACAAATGATGTTTTAGGGAAAAAAAATTAATGAAAGATTTTGATGCTACATAGACCTGAGTTAAACCTTGGAAAATGCCTACCCATCTTTCATGAAATGATGGCTTATTTTTCCTGCTTGTGTAGTTGTGGTGCACCAATCACATATGAAAAGACTTATGCAAAAGACATTTTCATAAATTACGAGTGCTCTAATAACATTCTATCTCAGGAAGCTTCATCTCTTTCTCAAGTGTGATTTTTTCCCCTCTTTTCATCTCAAGATGAAACACAGATCAGTACACACCATATCAACACTTTTTCTTGGCATAAAACCATTTACTATCTCAACCTTTTCCTACAAAAGAATCCATTGTTGTGTGAATTTTGGAATTAAAAAAAAATCTTTATTGTTGAAAGTATTACAGATGTCCCCTTTTTCCCCCATTGATCCCCTCCACCCCACTTCCCCCTCACCCCAGGCCTTCCCCATACCAATGTCTTTATCCATGTGTTATGGTTATAAACATATAAGTTCTTTGATTAATCTCTCCTCACCCACTCCCCCATCCTCACCTTCCCTCTGAGATCCCTCAATCTGTCCATGCTTCTATGTCTCTGGATACACTTTGTTCATCAGTTTATTTGTTTATTATATTCCACATATGAGTGAGATCATGTGGTATTTGTCTTTCTCTGACTAGCTTATTTCACTTAGCATAATACTCTCCAGTTCCATCCATGCTGCCTCATAAGGTAAGGGATACTTCTTTTTTACTGCTGCATAGTACTCCATGGTGTCCCACAGCTTTTTTATCCACTCATCTATTGTTGGGCACAAGGGCTGTTTCCAGATCTTAGCTAGTGTAAATTGCGCTGCTATGAACATAGGGGTGCATAAGTTCTTTCTGATTGGTGTTTCGGGTTCCTTAGGAAGTGGGATCACTGGGTCAAATGGCATGTCAATTTTTAGTTTTTTAAGTTAACTCCATACTGCTTTCCATAGTGGCTGCACCAATCTGCATTCCCACCAGCAGTGTACTAGGGTGTCCTTTTCACCGCACCCTGGCCAGCACTTGCTGTTCATTGATTTGTTGATGGAGCCATTCTGACAGGTGTGAAGTGATGCCTCATTGTGGTTTTAATCTCTCTGATGATTAGCGACGTTGAGCATTTTTTCATGTGTCTCTTGGCCATCTGTATGTCCTCTTTGGAGAAGTGTCTATTTAGGTCCTTTGCCCATTTTTCAATTGGAATATTTGTCTTCGTTTTGTTAAGTTGTATGAATTCCTTATATATTTTGGATATTAACGCTTTATCAGATGTGTCATTGGCAAATATGTTCTCCCATACAGTGGGCTCCCTTTTTGTTTTGTTGATGGTTTCTTTTGCTGTGCAGAGGCTTTTTGTTTTGATGTAGTCCCATTTGTTTATTTTCTCCTTTGTTTTTCTTGCTGTAGGAGATGTATTGGCAAACATATTGCTATGTGAGATGTCTGAGACTTTGCTACCTATGTTTTCCTCTAGGATTTTTATGGTTTCACGTCTTACATTTTTAAGTGTTTTATCAATTTTGAGTTTATTTTTGTGTCTGGTGTAAGTTGGTGATCTAATTTCATTTTTTAATGTACCTGTCCAATTTTCCCAACATAATTTATTGAAGAGACTGTCTTTACTCCATTGCATGTTCTTGCCTCCTTTGTCAAATATTAATTGACCATAATGGTGTGGGTCAATTTCTGGGTTCTCTATTCTGTTCCACTGATCTATATGTCTGTTCTTATGCCAGTACCAGGCTTTTATTATAGTGGCTGTGTAGTGTAACTTGATATCAGGTATTGTAATCACTCCAACTTTGTTCTTGTTTCTCAAAGTTGCCATGGTGATTCCGGGTCTTTTTTGGTTCCATATAAATTTTCGAAGTGTTTGCTCTAGATCTGTGAAATATGCTGTTGGTATTTTAATAGGGATTGCATTGAATTTATAGATCGCTTTGGGTAATATGGACATTTTAATGATGTTAATTCTTCTAATCCATGAACATGGCATATTCTTCCACTTGTTTACATCTTCCTCTATCTCTTTTTGCAATGTCCTATAGTTTTCCGAGTCTTTTGCCTGCTTGATTAAGTTCATTCCTAAGTATCTAAATTTTTTTGTTGCAGTGGTAAATGGGATTGTATTTTTAGTTCCTCTTTCTGAGAGTACATTATTGGTGTATAAAAATGCCATCGATATCTGGATGTTAATTTTGTATACTGCTACTTTGCCTAATTCATTTATTAAATCTAGTAGTTTTTTGGTGGAGTCTTTAGGGTTTTCTATGTACAATATCATGTCATCTG
The DNA here is from genome assembly GCF_964146895.1 of Miniopterus schreibersii. Classification (NCBI taxonomy): domain Eukaryota; kingdom Metazoa; phylum Chordata; class Mammalia; order Chiroptera; family Miniopteridae; genus Miniopterus; species Miniopterus schreibersii. Next base: position 59,970,769 of record NC_138111.1, on the reverse strand, counting down.
CAAATAATGATAGTTTTATTTCCTCCTTTCCACTTTGGATGCCTTTTATGTTTTCATCTTGTCTGATCGCTGTGGCTAGGATTTCCAGTACTATGTTGAATAAGAGTGGTGAAAGTGGACACCCCTGTCTTGTCCCTGTTCTTAGGGGAAATGGTTTTGGTTTTTGCCCGTTGAGTATGATGTTGGCTGTAGGTTTGTCATATTTGGCCTTGATTATGTTGAGGTATGATCCCTTTATTTCCACTTTGCTGAAAGTTTTTATCAAAAATGGGTGTTGGATTTTATTGAATGCTTTTTTTGCATCTATTGATATGATCATTTGATTTTTGTCTTTCAATTTGTTTATATGATGTATCACATTTATTGATTTGCAAATATTGTACCAGCCTTGCATCCCTGGAATAAATCCCACTTGGTCATGGTGTATGATCTTTTCAATATATTGCTGGATCCAATATACTAATATTTTGTTGAGGATTTTAGCATCTATGTTCATCAGGGATATTGTCCTGTAATTCTCTTTCTTTGTAGTGTCTGGTTTTGGAATTAGGCTAATGCTGGCCTCGTAAAAAGAGTTTGGAAGTGTTCCTTCCTCTTGGATTTTTTGGAATAGTGTGAGGAGGGTAGGTGTTAGTTCTTCTTTGAATGTTTGGTAAAACTCCCCTGTGTAGTCATCCGGGGCAGGGCTTTTCTGTGCTGGGAGTCCTTTGATTACTGCTTCAACTTCATCAGCAGTTAGCGTATTCAGGTTTTCTGACTCTTCCTGATTGAGTTTTGGAAGGTTGTGTTTTTCTAGGAATTTGTCCATTTCATCCAGGTTGTCCAGCTTGGTGGCATATAGTTGTTCATAGTATTTTCTTACAATCCTTTGTGTTTCCATCGGGTTAGTTGTTACTTCACCTCTTTCATTTCTGATTTTGTTTATTTGGGTCCTCTCTCTTTGTTTTTTAATGAGTATGGCTAAAGGTTCATCAGTCTTGTTTATCTTTTCAGAGAACCAGCTCTTGGATTCATTGATCTTTTGTATTGTTTTTTTAGTCTCTGTGTCATTTATTTCTGTTCTGATCTTTATTATTTCTTTCCTTCTACTTACTCTGGGCTTTCTTGTTGTTCTCTTTCTAAGTTTTTAAGTTGTAGGGTTAGAGAGTCTATTAGAAGTTTTTCTTGTTTTTTGAGGTAGGCTTGTAGTGCTATGAACTTCCCTCTCAGGACTGCTTTCATTGTGTCCCATAGATTTGGAGTTGTTGTGTGTTCATTTTCATTTGTTTCCAGGAAGTTTTTTTAATTTTTCTTGATCTCTTTTGTAACCCATTCATTGTTTAATAACATGCTATTTAGCCTCCATGTGTTTGAATGTTTTTTAGTGTTTTTATTGTAGTTGATTTCTAATTTCATGCCATTGTGGTCCGAGAAGATGTGTGATATGATTTCAGTCTTCTTGAACTTGTAGAGACTGGTTTTGTGTCCTAACATGTGGTCTGTCTTTGAGAATGTCCCATCTGCACTTAGAAGAATGTATATTCTGCAGCTTTGGGGTGGAATGTTCTATAAATGTCAATTAAATCCATCTTATCTAGTGTGTCATTTAGGGTCACTGTTTTCTGTTGATTTTTTATCTGGAAGACCTATCCTGTGAAGTCAGTGGGGTGTTAAAGTCCCCTAGTATGACTGTATTGCTGTTGATCTCTCCCTTAAAGTCCTCTAGAAGTTTTTTTTATAAATTTAGTTGCTCCTATATTGGGTGCATATATGTTTGTCAGGGTTATATGCTCTTGTTGGATTGATCCCCATAATACTATGTAATGACCTTTCTTGTCTCTCATTATGGTCTTCATTTTGAAGTCTATTTTGTCTGATATGAGTATTGCTACCCTAGCTTTTTCTTTCATTTCCATTTGCATGGAAAATGTTTTTCTATTCCCTCACTCTCATCCTGTGTGAGTCTTTTGTTTTGAGGTGGGTCTGTTGTAGACAGCATATATTTGGGTCATGTTTTCTTATCCATTCAGCTACCCTATGTCTTTTTGTTGGAACATTTAATCCGTTTACATTTAAGGTTATTGAAGATACTTATCTATTGCCAGTTTAATTCTCTATGCCCATGTTTTTCTCTCTATATATTTCTACTTCTAATTACAGCAGTTCCTTTAACATTTCCCGCAATGCTTGTTTGGTGGTGATAAACTCCTTTAACCATTTTTTGTCTGGGAAGCTCTTTATTTCACCATCTATCTTGAATGATAGTCTTGCTGGATAGAGTAGTCTTGGTTTCAGATCCTTGTTTTGCATGACCTTGAATACTTCATGCCATTCCCTTCTGGCCTATAGAGTTTCTGATGAGAAGTTAGCTGACAGCCTTATGCAAGCTCCTTTGTAGGTAACAGAATGCTTTTCTCTAGTTTCCTTTAAGATTGTCTCTGTCTTGAATTCTTGGCATTTTAATTATGATGTGTCTGAGCATGGGCCTCTTTGAATTCTTGCTTCGGGTTCTCTGTGCCTCCTGTACTTGTGTGACTATTTCCTTGAAGTTTTCTGCCACTATTTCTTCAAACAGGTTCTTTAACCCTTGCTTACTTTTGACCTCTTCTCTGGAGCTCATATAATGCTAATATTGTTATGTTTCATATTGTCCCAGAGCTCCCATACACTGTCCTCTTGCTTTTTAATTGTTTTTTCTTTTTGGATCTCTGATTGAGTGATTTTTTTCTACCCTGTCTTCTAATTCGCTGATCTGATCCTCAGCTTCCTCTAATCTGCTGCTTATTCCTTCCAATGTATTCTTTATTTCTGTTATGTCATTCTTAATTTCCTTCATAATTTCCATATCTTTTTTATGCTGTTGAGCATCCTTACAGTGAGTATTCTGAACTCTATATCTGATAGATTGTTTATCTCCATTTCATTTAGCTTTTTTCTGGAGACTTCTCTTGTTCTTTCATTTGGGGCTTGTATTTTTACCTCCCCATTTTGGCTGTGATTTGGGTTTGTTTTTATGTATTAGGTAGATCTGTTGAGACTATCAGTCTTTTTTGAGGGTGTCTGGTGTGGGCCATTCTCAGACACAGTTTGTGACTGGCCCTGAGTACCCTATTTGGAGCTGTCAACAACCCTCAGTTTGAGGTCTCCTTTGCTCGGTCTGGGTGTGGTTGAACAGGACCAAGATGCACACCAAGGTCTGCTCTTCCAAGGCCCGAGTTCAGAAGCAGATGAAGCAAAGACTCAAAACACTCTTAGGTCTACCTCTCTGCCTGCAGGGTGATTAATATGATTCTCTTAATGAGCCTCAGACTGTAGAAACTCCACAGGGTAGGGACAGAGGTTTTCCATCAGAGTGGGGAAATTCCTTCCCCTGCCAGGCAAAGGCAGCACATTTTCTGCCTGAGAAAGATGTCCTCTGCAGTGTGGGGGAATGACTAAGCACAGGAATCCAGACTGGTGCCTTCTGATCTCAATCTCCAGAGCCCACAACCCTAGATTCTCCTCACACAGGTCCAGTCCTCTCTGCCCTCCCTCTTCCGGAGCCCAAGGTGAGTGGCTGCACAGGAAACTTTGTGTGTTGGCTCCTTAAGAGGGTGCCTGCATTTCCAGCTGCCTCTCCCTGGCAGATAGAAACCCTACTGCTTTTCACAGCCAGATGTTATGTGGGCACCTTTCTCAGTTCTGGTGCTCTGGGCTGGGAAGCTCAGCCTGGGGGTTAGGCCCCAGAGTCCTCAGTGGGAGCCCCCACAGCTGAGCTATCCCTCCTTTCTCAGCTGCGGCCTGTGGGAGCCCAGCCAGCCCTCTTGAGTCTACACTTCCTACTAGTCTCTATGTGGTCTCCACTTTTCCTCCTTGGTTATGAGGGTGCTCTCCAGCTCGTCTTCAGTTGCAGTTGATTATTCAGGGTGGGTTTTGTATATTTTAGTTATAAATCCAGTTTGCTCCCAGGAGAATGTCAATGTAGCTTCCACTCAGCCCACCACCATCTTTAATCTCTATGAATTTTGTGTATCGTTTTTCAAAGCTCAGTCTCCGAAGGTAGTACTTGGGGTAGATTTTAGTACTATGCAACATTTTCAGTTTTTTAAAAAACTTAAAAAAAATTGGCACATTTACCCGAGAAAAAGTTAAACATGCTAATAAACAGACCAAGTTCCTTTGATTTGAGCTAGAATCATATTAACACCCTCTGGAACCTAGTTATTAAATGATAAATAAGATTCAATTTTTAAAAATTAAATTATTAGCCTGGATGGCATAGCTCAGTGGTTGATATCAACCCATGCACCAAGAGGTTGCCAGTTCGATTTCCGGTCAGAGCACATGTCTGAGTTGCCAGCTCAGTTCCCAGTGGGAGTGTGCAGAAGGCAGCCAATCGATGTTTCTCTCTCGCATTGATGTGTCTCCCTCTCTCTCCCTCTCCCTCTCTCCCTCTCTCTAAAAATCAATAAAAACATTTAAAAAAAATAAAAATTCAATTAAAGTATAAATTTTAGATTGTTTGGAAGACATATGCTTTTAAAAATCAGTCTTGGTGATAGTTTGTATGTGATAGATGGCAAATGCTATAGCGTGGCTACTTTTGATGTACTTACAGGGACCAGAGTGCTTGCCAGGCAGATGAAGTGCCCTAGGGTCCTGACCGCTTGCAGTCTCTGCGCACACTGCCCCCTGCGAGCCGCATTTCTTAGGTAGGAATGTGCTGTATGACCCATGCTATGACCCCACATTACTGAAGAAAGAGTGGGAGGAAGAGAGGGAGAGGGCAGAGGAGGGTGAGAAGAACAGAGAAGGAGAGGAGGGCAAGAGAAAAGGGGGGAGCTTTGGGTTCTGGACCTGCCCACCTCTTTATCTTTAACTCTGGGAGCTGGGATTCTTCAGTTTTTTACAAATGTTCTCTCCACAAACTGCTTATTTTTCTGAGGTAATTTGAGCAAGACTGTTATTTTATAACCAAAAGTGACCCTCTTATAATAATCTCCTATAAACAATGAGCTCTCCTGTAGCATCTGAAGTAGGACTTACATGCACTGAACATTTTAGGAAGCACATCGTGTAGACAGTTGTTTCTGGGCGTGGGTTTGCCCCCTCACCTGCTAGCCTGCCCCTGTGGTGTTGATCTTGTCACAGTGAGAACTGATATAAACCCCTCCTTCTTGAGACATTTTCAGGGGCTCTAAAAAGAGAAAAAGAAAATGAAATCTAAACACAAAAACCAAGAGCATTAACAAACTCCCCCCCCCCCCCAACAACCGACTTTGCTTGACTTGGAATAAATGTTACCTAACATTATGGGTACTACTCGTAGTGTCTGCCAGTCTTCATTTGCTTCATGCAGTTTTGCTTTTTGATTAGTAAGGTTTTAGAAACTTTTAATCACTTACAGTAGGCAAAAACATTAGCAATAGCTAACATTTGGAGGACTTACTCTGTGGCAGATGCTGTGCTCTCAGAACTCTCATTAGGAAACCGAGGCTACGTCACATTAAGGGTGTGCAGCTAGTGAATGCTGGGCTTGCTTTAGAAGCCAGGCAGTCCGACTCCAGAGCCCACGTTTACCCTTCAATCAACTCTGTTTATTAGGATATTTGACCATGTCTGGGTCTAAAGTTCTTTAGAGAATTCTAGGGCTCAAACTTTGACTGGATTTTCTTTGTGTGTGCACATTTTAACCTTTCATACACCCCTTTGAGATGACGTGTGTATAAAATAGCCTTCTCACTTTCAGTTCCTTTCCATATGAAGCAGTCTTTTCACATATTACTTATAGAATATGAACCCTGATTTTCAAGATAAGACAAGCTCAGCTAGTGTTAATAAAACATGTTGTCTTTTTCTCTATTTAATCCACAGTTCCGGAAACTACAGCATTGCCTCATTAAATTCCTACTTAAGAGCCCAGCGTGAATAAATAATTTAGAGTATGCTGTACTTGGGGAGAATCTTGGATAAATATACTCACCAGAGTAGCTACACCCTCTTTGCAACAGAACTTCTGCTCAAGGCTTACATCCATCCTGAGCCTTTTTTTTTTAATTTGATCAAATTTTTATTCTATACTATTGGTAAGCAATGGCACATGTTTATAATATGGATCATATATAAAGATTAGTAGTTATTAGGAAATGTTTGAAATCATTGCTTTTACCTCTGTTGGAGTGGAACAGAAAGTGAAGGTTATTTTCCAGCTTTATTGAGGCATAATTTACAAATAAAATTGTATATATTTAAGGTGTACAACATGGTAGCTTGATGTAATTCTGAAATGATGACTACAACTGAGCTAGTTAACACATCCATCGCCATAGTCACCACCCTTTTTTGTGTGTTGAGAATATTTAAGATCCACTCTCCCAGCAGACAGCAAGTATACAAAAAGTATTATTAGCTGTAAGTGGAGGTTAATTGCTTGAATCAATCGTCTCACTGCCCAAAGGAACTGCCAGAAAATCTTCTTTCACTTTGAAACTTTAAATGTAAGACAAAGGCTTCATAACTCATTAAGTCTGAATAACTGGCAGTTTACAAGTCACTGGGAATGAACTTAAATGATCTCTGTAGAACCAGCAGGTATTATGTATGCATCCCTGGGCTGTTCAAAGATAACGGGATATTTAAGTATTAGTCTTTGTCTACTCTTTTTATGTAAGGGATTTCTTGGTCTTTTGAAAAATATGATTACTTGCCTACCTCTCATCTTAAAGTTATAAACAGATATATAGAACTTAGTAAATTTTATCTGTTTGTTCAGTGCCTGCATAATCATCAAGAGCCTGGGCTCTGGAGTAGGAAAGACCAAGAAAACCATCACCACTCTGGGACCTCAAGTCTGTGGCTCACATTCTCTAAGCCTCAGCCTTGTAAGTTACAAAATGGGTGTCATATTAGGACCAATTTAGGGTGGTTTTGAGGATTAAATGAGATAATGTACCTAAAGCCTTAATAAAGAGAAGAGATTTGTGATTTACTCAGTACAACCCAGTCAATTATGATCTTGGTGTCTAGAACAAATTGTATGCTTAATAGAAATGTGGGAAAGAATTTATGGATGTCCAGAGCTGGTGTTAAGATCTGCGTGGAAATAAAATGCATAAAAAGATAGTCCTTACCCTTTAGAAACTTTTGTAGTGGGAGTGACAGAAGTAGAGGTAGAAATAGAGACAGACAGACAGAATAAAATACTGTATTGATTTATAAAAGCAGAACTAGTTTATGTCTAGGTGAGGCATCAGGGAAATTTTATGAAGGAGTACTTTGAATGGGAACATGAAATATTGGACAGCATTTGTATTTGTGGAGATATTATGATATTGGATATAAAGCTCTGAGAGAGTAAAGTCATTTTTCCGCAGGGTTCTTCCTCAGCAAAAGGTGTGCATAGTAATGACGTGAGAGTTGGCGTGCATTCCTCTTTTGAACATGAATATTTGTAGTACCTGCATAGGACCTAGGGAGTTATAGGACTCCTTTGGACTTGTTAGGAAAACTTAAACTATCCTGGGTTTAAACATTTTAGAAGTTCCTTCTTTTAAATTCTCTAGCTATTCAAATAATTTTAGTAAATTGTTGGTCTAAATATTATAGATAGATGCCAGATAGATGATAGATAGATAGATAGATAGATAGATAGATAGATAGATAGATAGATAGATAGATAGATAGATATAGATAGATGATAGATAGATGATAGATAGATAGATAGATAGATAGATAGATAGATAGATAGATAGATAGATAGATATAGATAGATGAGAGATAGATAGATGAGAGATAGATAGATAGATAGATAGATAGATAGATAGATAGATAGATAGATAGATAGATGATAGATAGATAGATAGATGATAGATAGATAGATGATAGATGATAGATAGATAGATAGATAGATAGATAGATAGATAGATAGATAGATGATAGATAGATAGATAGATAGATAGATAGATAGATAGATAGATAGATAGATAGATGATAGATAAATAGATGATATAGATAGATGATGATAGATAGATGATGATAGATAGATGATAGATAGATAGATAGATAGATAGATGATAGATAGATAGATAGATAGATAGATAGATAGATAGACAGATAGATGATAGATGATAGAGGATATAGATAGATGATGATAGATAGATAGGTAGATGATAGATAGATGATAAATAGATAGATAGATAGATAGATAGATAGATAGATAGATAGATAGATAGATAGATAGATGATAGATAGATAGATATAGATAGATAGAGATAGAGATAGAGATGATAGAGATAGAGAGAGAGAGAAAGAGAGAGAGAGAGAGTGTCTTGGAAGAATACACTGACTTTATTTGCAGTCTGGCTGTATTTAAACATCTTTGTCTCCTTTCCACATTCTTGGGCTTATGGAACACAAGCCCTTTCTTGAGGCAGAGATAGAAATTGTAACAAGCACGTTCGCCTGAGCTGCAATTAAAGAGGAGGTGCAGTTTAATCACACAGCCTATGCTGTGATTTATCTGCATCGGGCTTAATCATTAGAACCTTTTTAAAGACCAGCACTCTATTTCAGGTCAGTCTTCATGCTTGTCACAGGCTCTAAGGTGACCGTTAGTGCCTTACTCTATACTTCCATGTGGTATTTGGGACGGAAACAATTTATTGAGCTCATTTTCTATGTTAGCCAGGGTGCTCACAGGATTATTTCAATGCTGTTCTCAGTAATTCTGTGAGGTAGGTAATAGCGTATCCTCCCTCCCTCACTGATGAAGACAATTCGGTTTAGGCTAACTTGTGCTAGTTGCATACCAGCAACTGGTGAAGCAGGATGGAACCTCAGTTCTGATTTTAAAGACTCTGTTTTAATTACTGTATCTCCCTGGTTGCCTGTGGAGAAATTAATCTTGAAAAAATTACATGTGCATACATACATACATACAGACTTTTACATACAGTATGTGAGTTTTCCTTTATTTATGTTCCATTATAATCTAGCAGGCTACTTGTTAAGGGATTAAAAAGCAAAGCAAGACGTTCCCTTCTCAGATTGAGTTTTAAGAACTAGACCATGCTGGCACATTTTTGCTAACTTTCAAGTCCGAATGCACTGAGAGAGATTTGGAAATAAAAGTTCCCCTTCATTTTTGGAGGATGCAGCTACATATAGCTGATCATGACTTAGCTGGTGAGTATAATCAACAAAACTGTTGGACCATCAATGCTATTTATTCAGCAATTGTTTTGCTTAATCTTCATGTTTTGTTCCATTCCCCGGCATCCTGCTTCCCTCGAGGGGCCACGCAGTGTGACAGGGAGGGTGTGTCTCCCAATAACCATCATGTCCGGGACAGAGCCCCTGGTAGTTGTGTGAACTTCAGCAAATTATTGAACCTTTCGATGTGCCAATTTTCTCATTTCCTAAGGAGTAAAAATAAACACCTTCCAGGGTTATTCTAAACTGAAGCTGATGATGCATATGAAGCACTTAGCAAAATACTGCTTTCATTCACCCTTAAACTTTGTCCCATTCTTTGCAACAAGTGAGTAATATCTACTCTGTGTGTGTGTGTGTGATGTGACTAAATATAAATCACATGTAGAGAGTCTGGCGCCCGGTAGAATCTCAGTGAACAATGGAGCCCCTTTCCACCCATTAATTCACATTAAAAACACATTTCTGTCACCTTTATCTTATTTCGCTTATGGGTGTGTGTATCTCTATTGTCCACCACAGTGCGCTTGGCTTGAATGCAATGTGCAGTTTTCACATTTTCACCTAAATGGTGAAGGAAGGGAAGAGCGCAGGCAGGAGCGGTGCCGGCAGGAGGAGCGTAGGCCGCTTTCCAGGCGGACGGTGAGCTTGAAATGTAGGCTCCTGTCAACATTTCAGGGACACACTCTACATACGGCGCCGGGAACGTAGCCAGAGGAGAAAGCCGAGGGCTTTATCCCGCAGTTGTGGGAGCGGAGGCAGAGTCACAGATATCCAACCACTTCTGTAATAAAGGCGCAGCGGCCATTCCTTCTACCACAGCTTTGTTTTAGAAGAACAGGCAAGGGGTGGAGGCTCTGCAGGGAACCGCGCAGCCCATTGGAAGGGCTTCTCTCTTTTCCTCGCGCCCTCTCCTATTTGTATGCAGCAGGTCTGAGCCAAAATGCAAGGAGGGCCCCTGCATAGAGCATTATTCTTAGGAAATTCTTCGGAGGCAGGTTTAATAATGTACCTCTATCGACTGAATAAGTGTTTTGAGCACCTACTGTGTGCCAGGTCCTGCGATGGATGCTACAGATTCAATCAGGGAGCTTGAGGAAACTCGCTTGGTGCTCATACACCAGACCCAGCGACATGGGTGTCCCGGCACAGACCCCCGTCCCTTCTTTACAGCGCAGACCTGCCCCGCCCCCGCCCCCGGCCTGCTGCGCCCCTGGGTGCTGTGGCCCACGCCCATTCTCCTGCCCCGGGCCTTCGCTCCTGCCCTTGATGCGCCCCGGTGTTCTTCCCTTTGGTGAACATGCTTATCCCTCTTAATAGAGTGGCCTCCTGCTTGCAAAATATGTCCCCCAAACTTACATCGCTCCCCGTTTCTCCAGTGCCTCTTATGGCAAAATTCCTTCGAAGGGTTGTCTCTACTGCGCCTCCTTTCCTTCCGAGCTTCCTTCCAGACTGCTCCCTTCACGCATGCATCCTCATGTTTCTGCAGAACTGCCCCGACCGAGGTCGTCAGGCCTGCCTCACAGCCGCAGCCGCGGGCCCCTGGTCTTCAGGGCACCGTGTCCTGGTTCCTCTGAGCTCAGAGGTGAGCCTCCTGGCCTCCCCTGCTCTGGCCTCTGCCTCCTCCCCAGCACGGAAGGCTGGGGGCCCAGCGTCAGCCCTCAGGCCTTCACTCTGTCTTCCTCACCTGCGAACCCGTCTACATCCCAACAACTTCCCAATGTACGTCTCCACTCTCAAAGCTCCTTAACTCCTTAAGCCAACTGTTACTTGCATTTCCACAGCTGAAACTTTACTCATCTCAAATTGAGCTCTTAATTTCTACCTTCCAACCACCTTCTGTCCAAATATTTCTTATTTTGATCAATGCAACTCTAGTCTTCAAACTGTTCATGCCCAAAAATTTGGAGCCATCCTTGGTGCGTTTCATTCTGCCATTCCTCCTCCAGCCGCTCAGCAAATCCAGTCACTTTACTTTCAGATATACACAGAATGTGACCCGTGCCCCTCACCTTGACAGCAGTCGCTGTTCCATCGTGGTCTATTCTATCCGATCACCCGACTCCATCCTGCTCTTTCACTTAAACTGCTGCAGTCACCTCTTAACCGTTTCCCTTGAGCAACCCCTTCCAGGCTATTCCCCATACAACAGGCAAAAGCAGTCCTTTTAAAACATGTCACGTCCTGTCACTCTCTGTTCAAATCACTTAAATCTTGTTCCCGCCTCACCCAGAATAAAACTAAGTGCCTTACCGTCTCAACATGCCCTTCCTCGTGCCCCATAATCACCCCAGTCTCACCTGCCTTCTCTTGTTCACTTTGCTCCAGCTCAGTGCCCGCCTGCTGTCCATGGGCACAGCGAGCGATCCCAGGCTCAGGTCTTTGCACTTACTGTCCCCTCTACCTGGAGTCTCTTCCTCTACTTGTCGTCAGGGGCCCACTTATAAGGAAGGCTTCCCGGTTTACGTTTGATAAAACAGACCTCATCCACCGCGACGACCTCTCGTGGCTGCAGCCCAGAAGCACTCTTTGTGCCCTCCTATTGCTATATTCTTCATAACATTACAACCTACCTTTTTCATTTTCATTTTTGCTGTTTTCTGTTTCCCACTACTAGACCGTCAGTTCACTGCTGTACCCGGTGCCTACAAACAATGCTTGGCACCTAGTACGTGTTAAATAAATATTTCTGGATGCGGAAGAAAACCGATGCGGTTTCTGCCCTCACAGAACTTACATTTAGTGGGTGCTAAAGACAAATACAAGTAAGCAGACGAATGACTAGAATAGCATACACCTTTGAGAAGTAATTTTGATCAGTATTTTAAAAGCAATGCACATCGATGTGGAGATTAATAGGGAAAATTAAATTTGGATTGATTGGTTGGGGAGGCTTTTCTGAAGAGGTGATAGAGAGATGGTAACCATCCTGGATTAAAGGGAGAGCACTCCATTTCTTGCAAATGCTGGAAAGTGTAGTTACAAACATTTGATCAACAAGCTTCTCATAGTGATGTGCACACACCTTTCAGTATAAAGGAATCCTTGTAGAAATGAAAGAGTAAAGAACACGTTTATTCCAGCTAGTGGGTAATAGAAAGAAGGAAAATTGTATCTGGATGCCAATGAGATGACTGTAGGCCTAAATGGAAAGTCCACCTTGGGATGCGTAACAGCTATGAATCCAGGCTGATCTCAAGGTGTTTGGAGCCAGTCTCCACATTTTGCGTCTCCTTGAAAAGGAAAATCTGTCTAAAATTTGGATTAGAAGTAGAGTTAAATCTTTCATTCCAACCTCATCTGGCATCAGGATATTAAGACATTTATTAACACTGTCATTGAGATTAGGAATTAACTAGCTAAAAGGAATGGCATTAATGGCGATTTTAATGGTAGCCACTATTTGTTGAGCACCTAGTATGAGTCTGACACCTTGAAAAGAACTTCAGCTATGGTACCTCAGTCAGTTATTTTTGTACTAGCTTTCCCTTTCTTGCATAATGATTGTATTTCTCTACCGTCTTTCCTTTGCTTACCTGGTGGTTTCATATAATTGATTCAAAACGCACTAAACCAGGCTTCTTTTCAGGAATTTGCTACCTGGCTGACTTTCGATCAAGGTTGAGCCCTTTCCTTCATTCCTTCCTCTTGCCTTCACTCTCCCCTGCCCCCGGCTTGACTGCATCATCTGCCCTGCATCTGTTTCCAGGCCCCTGTCCACACTTCACCCTTCCGTGTGCACTTGAGAAGTTGTTGCTCCTCCCCTGCACAAGAGCCCCTCTCTTTCCTTTCTTGGGGCTCTACTTTCCTGCTGGCACCCTGTCCTGCAGCTGGCCTCCCCTTGGTCTTGGTACAGGAGCGCCGGTCTCCACTGGCAGCTCCTCCGCCGGCCTTTTGGTGCCAGCCTCCTTCTGAGTGGCCAAAAGCTATTCCCAGTTCCCTCCTCTACTTCTGGGGCTTGCCAAAGTTTTCTTCAGACCAGCCAAGCCTCTACTCTTCAGAAAATTACTTAATGACTACCGATGGATCTTTACCCCCACAAACAGCCACCAAGCAAAACCACACCGAGAAATGAAGCTGTAAAATGCTTGTGAAGAAACTAGTTAGTGTTTCAGAATTGTAATAGCAGCTATGAAAGGCAAGCACGAGTATTTACAAACTATATTGTTCAGTAGGATTTACTTTGTGTCCAAAAAACCAAAAATCTCTTTTCACGCTGTCTGTGTGCTAATACGAAGGAGCAAAAGTGCCCTCCAGGTCCATATTCCCTTTAAGAGGAGTCAGTAGTGTAATTGGCCCACGATGAATTTCGCCGGTCCACTGAGCCTCAGGGCATGGGTGCTACAGGCCAGCAGATGAGAGAGCTTTGGAGTCAGAAAGGCTTAGGGCTGAAGCCCAGCACAGTCATAAATGAGCTGTGCTATCTCGAGGAGCTACTTAAATTTCTCTATCCAAGTTTTCTCATCTATAAAACGGGAGAGAGTAATTCCTACTTTGTAATGCTGTTACAGGGATTAAATAGGTAGTGTGAATCAACCTAGACTTATAAATCCAGGACTGAAGGAAAACAAGATTTCTCCATTTTCTTTAACTCATAATTTATGACTGAATGCTTCTTCTATTGGTCTAGTGGAGATACAAACATAAAAACTCAATTTAATTTGTACCGGCGATTTTATTCTCACACTCTTTGGGAAACAATATCCACTGTTTGAGGCCAGTATACGGTGGTAAGGTTTTGGCTGTTAGATCTTGGTGAGAGTCTTAGAGTCTTGTCTGAGGTCATAAGTTAGCCCGGGGGGCCTTGGAGGCATCCACCGCATCAGTGTGTGGGCCCCGTCAGATCCCAAGCCTCTCCAAGGCGCTCTAATTCTCTCCACTGCCCAGCTGGACTATGGAGTATTGGCCCAGGTCCTAGGTGCCACTTTCTCCAGTCCTGTTGCCTTTGTTGCTGAAAACTAGGGGCTAGGTTTTCTCTGCTCTCAGGACCCATAGAATTTTCTCTCTTCCTCTGTTTCTTATTCAAGCCAAACAAAATATTTTACTAATAACAATCTGGGGAGTACCCTGCTTTCTACCTGATATGGACCCATAGGTACGAAGACCCTTTCCCACATTACTCTCAGGAGCATCTAGCATTATTTCCTCAGTAGGTTTGGAAATTCTGAGCACAAATACTCTTCCCCAAACTTTATAGAAGAAAACTAACCAGAATTCTGTCCTTAGCCTTGAATGAAGGTTGAGAGGAGTGGGCATTAAAAGGGGAAAACTCCAGGGAAAGAAATGAATACTTTAAATTAGTATTCTGCATCATGTGTAAAAGCATCCTCACAATTACTGGTCAACAGGTGCTCAAGAGGTTGGAGTTATTGCTGACATTAGAGGTGATTCTCTAATACTGTTGTGTTGTTTTTTTCTCATGGAACCAGAACCTTCTAGGATCTCTCTTCTGGAATGTCTTGATTCTGGGCAGTCATTTTGAGATGGCTGGCCTGGGGTCAGAAGAGAAGTCTGTAACTATGGAACTGAACTAACTTAACTGGTGCACGCTGATAGAGTGGGGAGGGGGATCCAACTCAGCACTTAGGTCCGTGTGCAGTGGAGTCCAGCCCCGAATGAGACACTCACAGGAGCACTTTCTAAGAGAAACATAAGCTAACCTATACACTTGCTAGTATATTTTTGCTTGCTAAGCCTAATTCGCTAATGAAGGAATGCTAATGAGGATGGCAGTTCCTTGGTGGACAGGCTAAGGGTGATGTCTAGAAGAATAAACATATTGCAGGAGCCCAATCATGACCTATTATTGTGGAAAGCAGCAGGCAGAGTTCTGCAGAACACAGAAAGCAAGACTGTCTGTCTCCTCACGTAAGTAGTAACAGCTCATGTTTGTGTAGCACTTTAAATTTTGTAATACTTTTTATAAACCTTAATTTCCTCGTATACCTTCACAGCATTGGTCTGGAGGTATGTAGATGGTTCTTATAATTTCCACTTAGAGACAAAAAAAGTCTTAGGAACTTACCTGAGCTCAAACAACTAAGCAGCAGCCAGAACAATGCTTTTTCTGATATTCCGTGGTCTCCTCAGAGGCATGGAAAAGGTCCCCTGCCTCTAGTTTTTGACCTGCAATCTTAACATTGACAGAAGCTTTCAATGCAGTGCTGACTACTTAAAATTACTCCTTTATGAAACTTCTGACTTTCTGTTATGGGACAATTACTGCTTCAAGGAATTCTAATAATTCAGATGAAAGGCTTTGTTTGATTATTTAAACTTGTTTGATATTTAGATCAATTCGTATACTTGACCATAGCTGTCTGTTGTTTTTCAATTTGACCTTTTTCTCATGCTTAGACTAATCTTAACCTTGTTGTGTTTTATTATTTATCTTCTATTTTGCACAATACTTTCAAATGAGAATCACAAAAGGGAGATAAAATGGCTTTGGTTTTTAAAATGAGCCTTGCCATAAGCAAGGCTGGACTCTGACTTTTATATTCATCTTCCTTCTATTAGTTTCCTTAAAGACCCTTAGAGCATCTCAGAGCAGATTTACCATTTAATTCCCATTAAACATCTTCACCCTAAACTGAATCGGCTGGGACATCCTGGTAGTCTACTTGGCTTGGGGCAATGGCACATGATGCAGTGTGCAGAGGATGTTTTATTGAGTTGTACACTTGAAACCTATATGGTTTTTTGAACCAATGTCACCCCAATAAATTCAATAAAAATAATAAATAATAAAAAAAATAAATGCACAGACTAAAAAAATCCAGTCACTGAAGATGGTATGCCAGGTTAACCACAGACATATTTTTTAATTCAAAAAATGTTCTGGAAAAGCAATGAAGCAACACAGATTCTCATGTCTATAGTGTAGACAAGAATGATGAGTGTCCTTATGATCAGGGCCCTCCCCAGCCCTGGGCCAGTGCTGTATCTAACAAGGTCTCTTTAAACTGGACTCAGAAAATTTAGTTTGCTCTTCTACGTCTGACACTAATAATTCTTAAGGGGTGATAAAGTAAATGATAAAGCTACTCTATTAATGAAAGATACCCAACATCTTCACTTTCTTATAACTCAGATTCTGCCTTTGACCTTTGCACTTGGTGTTTGAAACTTTAACTCTTCCAACTGACTTGGACCTGACCCTCCACCTCCTGCTCCAGATCACCTGCAGTAGATTAGTGTATCTTAGCACCACTGCCTTGGGATCCGGCTTCTGATTCGGCTGCTTGGCTGGTGCTCAGTCCACCTGCTCTGAGGATGAGCAGTGAGCGGAATTGGGTTTGAGATGGTTCAACTTCAGCTGGTACCATCTTTAGAAAAACAAATCTGATGGAAATCCTCATGTAGGATCATTTCTAAAAGGAGAAAGGTTGGACAGCACATGCTAAGATAAAGTTGGAATGAAAGCATTTCTTAAGACAGAGCATAAGCAAAGTGGGGTTATTTTAAATCATAGACTGCTTTTCCTCAATTAAATCACATACCTTGAGACATGAGTCTTCTCAATATTATATCAGGTGACATGGGTCTTGTTTTATTTTATTTCATTTTTTGCTACTTCAGGTTGGCTTCTTTTGCTGAATTGTAACCACTTTAATCACATTTGCTGCAGAATTATAGAGATTATACAATGTTATACTCTTCCTCAGTGTAGCTTGTTTATTTATCATTGAGTCTCAAATTAGAACAGATTTGTGTCTGGATTGAGAAGCAAACCAGGGAATGTGAGGGACAATGCTAGTTAATCTCATGTTCTTTAACAGCAAAAACAGTTCCCCTGGAGGAGCCGCAAAACATACAGGCATTTTTCTAAGCACCTGCTCTATACATTTTTTAAAAAACGTAACTAGTCAATACAATGAAAACTGTATTTGTTTGCGCACTATGACATAATAGTAATGAGAAGCCAGGCTGTTTGGCTTTGTAACTGATGAAACCCTACCAGTCAACTTATAGACCTGTAATTATTACCTGTTCTTCAGCTAAAAAACTTTTCCTATATTACATTATGAAGCATTTTTGCTTTTCAGTTAAAAAAGTTAAAAAAAAAAGTTGAACTGTCTTACAAGGATAACTTCTACCATTGTGAAAATCCTGACATAGAAGAAAACTTGAGAGACCATCAGTCTGTCCGTTTTCTTGTTTTATACACACACCCAAACCTTCAGGGACATGTCGATTATACAACACGTTCTTTTTGTTTTCAGCTCACATGTAATTTAGTGGCTACTCCGTTATCCTTGGAGGCACTGTAACACTATAACTTTTTTTTTTGCTGTCTTGGATCAAGATATAGTGTATCCCCTTAGACATTGAATTACACATTCAATATTAACCTCTGATGGAGACCGAGAGCTACTTGTGTTTAAATAATCTTGGGTGCTTATTAAAATACAGAGTCCCTTAGCCTAGAAATCTGTATTTTTATAATCACACCAGAAAAACTTAATGTAAATTTGAAGATCCACTAGTTAAAACTATTTGTATATGACCCCAGAGGAGCCCCACCTGTTGTGAGGTATAATATGTCACTTCACTGAGTCGCTAATAATTAGAATGATGAACCTAGATTGAGGGAGTGGTCCTTAGTGCGGGAGGAAGGGCATAAGGCCACTCCGTGTCTCAGAGCAGCCTTTGCTGTTTGCACATGAGCTCCGGAGAAGCCTCGCTCTCCTGCATTAAATGGGTAAGTTACAGGCTCTCCTAATGTTTGAGACTTCTCAGGACTGTCTAGAGTATCAAGATTCTGCTATTTGTATGTATGTATGTATATATGTATGTATTTATTTTTAAACATGTTTTATTGACTTTATTGGGGTTACATTGGTTAATAAAATAGGTTTCAAGTGTACAGTTCTGTAAAACATCATCTGTATATCGTATTGTGTGTTCACTGCCCATAGTCTAGTCTCCTTCCCTCACCATTTATTCCCCCTTTACCCTCTCCTACCTGCCCCCAGCCCCATTCCCTCTGGTAATCACCATACTAGATTCTGCCCCAAACTTAAAATGCTTTGAAAGGTTATGTTTTGGCTAATTTTTTTCCTGATTTTTCACTAACAGTCTGCACACATCCTACACAGAGTGCAACAGATGTGGGACATGGTTATCTGCACAGAGAGAGGTTCACACCTATGATTTCATAAAGAATTGTTATTCGGTATGTAAGCCAAGGACACCTTTGCATTACATGGTAATGCCACTGTATGGTTCTCATTCAGTGCACTGTCCCTTGGGATGCCTACTCTTTTTTTCTCTTTTGTTCTTCCCAGTTCTCTCTCTCCAACTGAGTGGGTTTATATTCTAAACCGTATTTTTTAACATAAGACTTCTCAAGTTCATCTCATCTTGTTATTTCTTGCTCCGTAAGTCTAATTTTCTTTGTCCTTTTATATGATTGCTCTGTCCTTCTTGGTCCTGGTAATAGTTCTAATTTAGCATGTTCTGTGATTTAAAATTTTCTCTCTTTATGCAGATCATTATTAACTGCTTAAAAATAGGATAGATTAATTTTTGCTTCCATCGTTTTTCCAACCACTTAAAATTTTGCAAGTCATTGCTACTGTAAGTTTCTAGCCCATTTTATAATTTACCCTATGGAGCATACTTTTATACGAACACTGCAGAAAATGTGCTAACTTCCCCTGGTGAAACTAACCAGTTAAATCAGGTCCAGCGTATTTCCTTCAGCTCTTAATTTAATATACATCTAAGGAAAGCAGCTTAGCTTTCTCAGTTTACCTTTGTAGGAAATTAATGGTTCATTAGTTAATGCGACCCGTTAGTGAGAGTGTTAAAAACCTCTTTGTGCATTTGCGTGTATGTGTGAGTATGATGCTTTCACTGATCCCCCTCTGGATGCTAATTGCCATTATCACTTTTGTCCTTCTTGGAAGGGTCATGTCAACAAATAATACTCCTTGGAAAATAAACATAATAATGCCTGATAGGAAGGATCTATGCCAACTATGAGCACCTGCTTGACTAGTTCCAAAATAATTGCTGTTCTGAGAAGGAGCTGACATCAAGCTAAGATCAGAGGCACAGGCCTGTTTCCTCTTACTCTGTGTAGGTGTGAAGTCAGAGGCGTCGACCGCCTGGCTCGTTACGGCTTCATTGGAGTGAGTGAGTGAAGTGCAGCCTGCAAAGCCCAATGTTCAGCAAAGAGGAGAATTCTTCCTTTTCATTTATCCTGTATCTGTTTAATTGACCAATATAGAAAAGTTTCTATTGTCGGATCAATCCAAGCAACATTTAGAGTACCTACTATCAGAGCACTATCCCCGGTCAAGAGTTATAACAAATGTTCACATTAAAGATCGCACAGAATCTTACATTTCCCCCCAGCAAATATACCCCCCCTTAAAATTGTCACATGATAAAATATGAAATGTTATGGTTATTTTTTTTGTCTACACTCACTGACTCACTGACTGTTTCGGTTTTGGCTCCCCGTCTTTTAAGAGTGCCTGGAACATCTAGATACTTACTAAACATTAGCTGGGTTAGTGCATAACGTCCGTATTCCGTTGGTCACGTGGGTGCCAGCCCCCTTCAGTGTGGGAGGGACTGTGCAAGTGTGTAACTCAAGGAGGTGAGAACCTCTGGGGCCATTGTGAAGGCTGCCTACCACAAACTGCATCCATATACTCAGAAAATTATCTCTACGCTCAAAGTGTCCACAGATGATGCCTGCACCCAGCAGAGGAAAGCTCAGGGGCAGAGTGCTAGGCCAGCTTCTTGTTTCCACACACCGTCTCTTATGCCCTCCCAGGAAGGGCTTCTTGGAAGAACCAGGACATGTGGCCGTCAGAGAATGATGCCGACCTGTAGTGACACTTTCACAGTTATGGTGACCTTTTCTCTCCCCCCCTTCTGACCCGAACCGGTGCTTAGCTGTCACTTTCCTCCTCTTGTGCTCCTTGTCTATCACCAACACATTCAAGTAAATGAACCTTTTCTTTTCATTGTTGGCCTAGTTTAAGTTACCACATCTCTTTCCTGAACAACTGCAAGAGCCTAGTCATTCCTCCAGCAACAGCTGGAAGTCAGTCAGCGTGAACAAAGGCAATTTCAATAATGTTCTTCCCACTTAAAGCCCTTTGATAATTAATGTAAGGAACAAACTCTTGCTAGGACCTGCATTCTTTCAATTAGCTGGCTCCTCTCTTCACTTCCAAGATCACATTTTGCGTCTATGCCCCTCTTTTTCTGACCCAATCATCCCTCATGCGGTTTCTCAAATATTTTCACGTTCCTTCCTACTCTGAGGCCCCAGAACAAGATGTTCTCTCTCCATACATTCACCCAGGTGAGTCCTCTCGTATATTAGCCAATTTGTTTCTTTCTCATAGGAGTCTTCCTGATTTTGGACATACTCAGGTTCTCCAGAAATATTCTCTTAACATTTAGTGTATTTTATTCTGTTATATCCCAGCGACTATTCTAGGAATTTCATCTCAGATATCTCAATAAGTGTTACAGAAAATATTTGACCACCTTATCACATATTTCTATTGTAAAGATTAAAAAGTAAAAGTTTGTCAGATTTGTTTATCATTTCAAAGATCCAGCTCCTGGTTTCCTTGATCTTTTGTATTTTATTTTAGAATCCATTTTATTTATTTCCACTCTGATATTTAATATTTCTTTTCTTCTACTCACTTTGGGTTTTGTTTGTTGTTCTTGTTCTAGCTCCTTTAAGTGTAAGGTTAGATTGTTTATTTGAGATATTTCTTCTTTCTTGAGGTAAGCCTGTAATGCTCTGAATTTCCCTCTTAGGGCTGCTTTCCCTGTATCACAAAGATTTTTGGGTTGCGTTCTCATTTTCATTTGTCTCAAGGTGCCTTTTGATTTCCTCCTTGATCTCATTATTAACCCATGCATGGTTTAGTAACATATTATTTAGCCTCCATGTGTTTGTGTGCCTTTCACTTTTTTTCTTGTAATTGATATCTACTTTTATACCCTTGCGGTTGGGAAAGATGCTTTATATGATTTCAATCTTCTTGAATTTGTTGAGACTTGTTTTGTGCCCTAACATGTTGTCTATCCTAGAAAATGTTCCACGTGCACTTGAAAAGAATGTATATTGTGCTGCTTTGGGATGAAATTCTCTAAAAATATCAATTAAATACTTCGGTCTTATGTGTTGTTTAAGGCCGATGTTTCCTTGTTGATTATTTTGTCTGAAAGGTCTATCCATTGATGTCGCTGGGGTGTTAAAATCCACTACTATGACTACTTTACTGTCAGTCCCTCCCGTGTATGTTCATGAAGATTCGCTTTATACATTTAGGTGCTCCTATGTTGGGAGCATAACTGTCTACAAGTGTTATATCCTCTTGTTGCATTGATCGCTTTAGCATTATGTTATGCCATTCTTGTCTCTTATTATAGCCTTTGTTTTAAAGTCTAGTTTGTCTGATATAAGTATTGCTTCCCCAGCTTTTTTGTTTGTTTCCATTTGAAGAAATATCTTTTTCTGTCTGTATGCTTTTCATTCTGAGGTGGGTCTCTTGTGGACAGTTCATATATTGGTCTTGTTTTCTTGTCCATTCAGCTATCCATTGTCTTTTGATTGGAGTGTTTAATCCATTTTCATTTAAAGTGATTACTGATGGCACATAATTATTGCCATTATATTCTTTATTTTGTTTGTTTTTTCTTCTTCTTAAAGAAGTTCCTTTAACTTTTCCTGTAATACTGGTTTGATGGTAATGGACTTCTCTACCTTTTTCTTGTCTGAAAAACTCTTTATTTCTCCTTCCATTTTAAATGATAGCCTTGCTATGTAGTAGCCTTGGTTGTATGTCCTTGCTTTTCATCACTTTGAATATTTTGTGCCAAAGCCTTCTGGCCTGAAATGCTTCTGTTGAGAAATTAAGTGACAGTCTTATGGGAGCTTCATTGTAGGTAACTGTCTTTGTCTTGCTGCTGTTAAGATTCTCTCTTTGTCGTTAACCTTTGGCATTTTAATTATAGTGTGTCTTGGTGTGGGCCTCTTTGGGTTCATCCTGTTTGAGACTCTCTGCACTTCCTGGACTTGTGTGTCTTTTTCATTCACCAGGTGCTTCAGGTTAAGGAGATTTTTAGTAATTATTACTTCAACAGTTTCTCAATCCCTTATTCTCGCTCTCTCAGCCTTCTAGGTGGTACCGTTATAATGTAGATGGTGTTACACTTCACATTGTCACAGAAATCTCTTAAACTAACCTCATGTTTTTTAGCCTGGCTGGTGTCTTCAGTGGTTAGAGCATCAGCCTGCCACAGGACCTCCTCCCAGCCAGCAGTCCAGCAGATGGGTGGTCTGAGGCCAGTCCTTGCTCCTGGTCAGCCTTTGGGGGCAGCTCCCTATATGTCTGGCACCAACCCCTCCCAGTAATCTTGCATGCATCTCCACCCCATCCCACCACTACCTCTACCACCTTCTCAACGTGGGGCTCTGACTCCTTGGGCTCCATGTCTCCAGTCTTAGTTGTTTGGACTTGGACACAGTGCTTCAGGTTGGAGGCAGATATTGTGAGCTGCCTGTGGAGCCTCGGTGATTTCAGGGAAGAGCCCTTCTCTCGCCAATCACGAGTCCTGGTTTCCCAGATCCCCAGGTAGCTACATTCACTTTGGGCCTGCTTTGGTCCTCCTTGGTGTGACCCACCTGCTCCTCACTGGTGGAGATGGGGTAGGGGTCTTCATTGGCCAGCTGCTTTCCAGTGTTCTGGGTTCAGCTCTGGGTTCAGCTGCTTCTGCCCACTGGACCTTCTGCTCCCAGATCAGGCCCAGCCCTGTGTCTGCACAGACCTCCACCCAGAGGAATAAAATTCACCTCCTGGGCTCGGGATATAAACCTTAGGCAGAAGACACACTCCCAACATTTCATGTCCACCGAGCCAACCATGACCTTGTGGGAGTGGGAGAGCAGGTTGAACAGCAAGGGGCCTTAAAACTGGCCCTGAGTGATTTTCTTGAGGTAGCTCCTTGTCTCTGCTTGAGCTAGGACAGTTTCGTGGAGGGTTTTTCAGGCAGGAGATGCTGCACAGGTGGGCCCTGGTTCCAGAGCTGCTGTTGGAGTAGCTGCTGGAAGTGGCACAACCATTGAGTGTGGACACCCTTCCAGGTGTGGAGTGGCGTCCAGGTCTTCCCCTGCATGGGGCTCCTGGGGATGTATAACACTTGTCAAGGCAGGAGCTGGCTCTGCCTCCGGGGCTGGGGCTAGTGAGAGAAGAAAAGATCACCCATCTGCCTGCATTTCCATGTGTCCCTCAAAGACAGAACACAGCTGCAGCCCAGGACCCACCACAGGACGTCCTCCCAGCCAGCAGTCCAGCAGATGGGTGTCTGAGGCCAGTCTTTGCTCCTGGACAGCCTCTGGGGTGATCCCTGTGTGTCTGACACTGACCCCTCTCTATAAGCTGACATGTATCTCCACCCCGTATTCCACATCCACCTCCCCCACCTTCTCAACCTTGGGCTGTGCCTTTTTGGACTCCAGGTCCTGAGCCTGGTTGGTTGACCAAGGATATGGTGCTCCAGATGGGAGTCAGAAATTTTGAGCTGCCTGTGGCAACTTAAATTCACTTGAGTTTAATCTAGCATCCAATATTGAAACCTAGTTCCCTCTGTCTTGAAAACAAGAGCCAAAAAAGATACTCTTTGAATATGGATTAATTAAGAACCACTATGGAATAGACGGGCACCCCTCGTGGAGATGGTCAAGTCTAGCTCAGGATATTAGAGGGCTTGCAATGGGCTTCTGCTTCCTTCTCTGGTCTCTTTTTAACCTATGAGAATATATTTATGACATAAGCATCGTATTTGTTCGCTTATATCAGGTATAACACTTCAGTAATTGATGAATTTAATTCCATGTCCACTCAAAGACTACCTGGGAACTGTAAAGAGGAAATATAAAGCAACTTTACTCTATTGGTCGATGGAGCACTGGACAGTGAGTATAACTCCCTGGAGCTTCACCCTCTTTCTTTTCATGAAGACTCCACATCATAACACACAGAATCTGTCGAAGTGTGCTGCCCTGCCCACATCCCCCTCTCCACAGCGTTAGCCTCTGTGCACTAGCAAGTACCAGGGTTCCAAGGCCAGACACCGGCGTGAATCCCCTTTGCCTCCATGGCTTTGCCAAATGTCCCCCTCTTGCAGTCTCACCCACTTGAGGTTTCAATCTAATTAACTAACCTTGAATTCTTCTTCTCAGCCCACATTCTCTGTCTCAGATCACCCCCTTCAAATGGTGAGACCTTGGCATTACTTCAAGGAATTTCTAAGCCATATCTCATTACTGACTTCCCTAAGGGCTGGCAAACCTTTCACGCCAGTTCATATGACCCTGTGGAAAGGGCCTGCATGTATCTTCATGACCTCAAGCTTTCGTGGATTTTTCTTCCTTAACAAGCTTATAACGGGAGACTGAGAGGCTACTTGACTTCCAGTGTCAGTTTCTTTATCAGTAAATCAAATGGTCTGATCACTCAAGATTCCTCTCAGCCCTAATGAACTCTGCCTTCTCTCTTTTCCCAGTGACTCAGTTCATGCATCTCACAGCTACTAGGCAGCCTTGAGCAGTAGCTAATAGAGTTTGTTCTTTCAATAACAAAAACTAACAAAAAACAAAACACCAAACCATCAGCTTCATGATGCAGCAAAAAAGAGAACTGTCATGTTTCTAGCAGCGCTCCTTGCTGCAGTTGCAATCCTGGCCTCCTGCCTTTTCAGGGCATCACACTAAAGGGTGACGTAAAGGGCTTGTTCAAAACCTGCTGGTCAACAGGACAAGTGTCTCGTTAGCCTCAAGTGTAGAGAGAGGGCTCTAATGTGGCTATACAGAGGTAGAGTGTCAGAATTTTGATAAAATTAATAACAATTAATTTTCCCTTGGTAAGGATATGCACGGAAGATGTCCTTTTGCCATTTTATAGGAAGCTAAAAAATAAAAGTCAAATGAAATCATTTAGTTTTTGCTTTTTCCCTCTGAGCCTGCAGAACTCAGCAGTAACAAAAGATCAAGCTGCATTTCACACTTCTCTCTGACAAGGAGAGAGGTGCCTGGCAAGGAGAGAGGTGCCCTGAGAAAGAATATGAATCTTAAGAGTCTTTCACTTCTAGGTTCAGATCCTGTCTGTGCCACTTGGTACCTACAACCCTGGAAAAATTAAATCACTTCTTTATCCTTTGTTTCCTTGTCTGACTCTCTTTCAAGGTTGTTACCTGACCCCACTTAGACAGGTACACATGTTACCCTCATCACATTTCATTGCCCATTTTTCTTTCAAGTCTCTACACCCATGAAAGAGAGCACAGTGCCTATCTTTTCACCATTGCATTTGAAGGGTCTTTTGCGGAAACTGGAAATACTATGTGCCCAATTAATATCTGGAAATGATTAATATTTTTTTCAGTGGTTTTTAGTATATTCACATAGCTGTGCAGTCATGACCACTATCAAATTTTATAACATTTTCATCACCCCCAAAAAGAAACCCTTTCCCCACCTGCAATCACTTGCCATCCTCCTGTCCCCCTGTTACTGGCAACCACAAATCTACTCTCTGTCTCTATGGATTTGCCTATAACAATTAACGTTCTAGAGTCTCACATGGTGTCTGGTTCTTAGTCCATATTTGAAAAGTGAGAGTCCTCCATCCTTTTTGGGTCCTTCGCTTGTGCCTAAACTCTGTTTAGAAAATCCAAATTGGACGTGCCCGTTATCTTCCTATTGTCTTAAATCCAAACTCACATTTCTAGGCTCTGCTTCGTGACACTAGGGCTGGGACCCTGCCTGCTGCACTTCTTAGACTGCTGTGCCAAGTGGCTTCTGGTAAATTCAGTCAGTAAGATCACCAGAGGGAGACTGAAAGGTAGGAAGAGGGCAGAAGGGAGCCTGTCCGTGACCTTTGGCTTCTGTCAGTATTGCTCCATGGAGGTGGCTCTCTTCAGGCTCCTTCAGGACTCCCAGGATTAACCACAGCACGTCCTCCCACGGGGAGCTGGAGCAGGCAGGGTGGTAGCTCTTTCTCAGATGTCCGAGCATGAATCATGTCCATAGTTTCTTCTTTGAGCATCTAAATTTCAGCAATTCCATGTTTTCAGTAAAAATATCCTTCATCAAGTGGCGTCTTTCACAGCATAGGGTCATCTTGTTTTCAGTTCTAAGGTGGGAAATCACACAATGTGAGTAATGGATGATATTATTTTCTACTTTCCCATTGAATGATCTAAAAAATAAGCCTCCATTTTTAAACACCTGATTATGATGAGCAGCACATTTAGCTTGTCCACACCAGTTGGTTAAGGAAATAAGAAACTAGCTTCTTTCCACTGCTGAAACAATTAAGACACATGAGCTCAGCTTCTGGTCAAGAATATATACATGATTACACATAATTTGGAGAGGCTGAGGTCTGGTGTCTTCAGCCCTGCCAAAAGTAAATGGCAATAAACACTGCAGCACCCTGCCCCCTTTCACCAATACTTAAGGCTCAGTTCCAGGATTAGCATTAAAACTTTAAAAAACGGACAGCCAGAAAGCCTTCCTAAGCATTTGTCCACGACCTCTCAGTGATAGTGGTCCATACCAAAACATCTCTATTATTACTCTAATTTGATGCAATTCAGAAAAAGAAAAAAAAAAATACACTTTACTTACTTGAGAGACTGCATGCAGGTTGTAACTAATGAATAGAGTATATGTGATGAATCAGTGAGTGAAGACACTATGTTGAAGAAGGAAACAGGGACCAAATCCTTAAGGACACTGTGCACCAAGGGAAGGACTGCGTGCTGATCCTCACGCTATCAGTAGAATGGCCATGTTTTTCAGTTTGACTGGCGCAGCTCTTACTTACGCATTTTGTTACAGAATAACTTTTAATACCACACCTTCCACTATCAAAAGTGGATTTTTTTGGAGGATTCTAGTGATATGGTGACAGTAGGAAGACAGATTTTGAATCTCTCCAAATCCCCATGTAAAAATGTTAAAGACTAACAATGCATGGACAGCATTTGCAATGAGAATTCATCAATAAAAATTCATCAAGCTGCACATGAACGTAGGTTATAGCTCAATAAACCACTCAGCTTTCCTCATTTGAAAAGAGAGTTCGTGAAATGGCATATATAAAGCAGTAAGCCCAGTGCTTGGCACATCCTTGGAACTCAGTAAGCGGTGGCTTTGTTTCTCATCTTAAAGGGGAAATGAAATCAAATATCACAATAAGAATATTGACGGACAAGAAAGCTACTAAATAGAAAGAATGTCATAAGATAAATTGGTATATAAAGTTTGTCAAATAAAAATAGTGAAAGGAACTGGAAAGATTTGCTTTGGAGAAAACACTTGATAATCTAATAACAATTTCCAAATATTTTAGTCTTTCTAAGCAAAAGAAAGGGTGCCCAGAGCTAGTAAAGGAAAAGAATCCGTACCAAGCCACCTCTTCACAGAGAGGTTTCCCCACCACTGGAGTCATGCAAGCAGAAGCTGGAGGACCACATCAAGGATGTGATCAGCGGGTTCTGGCTCACGTTATCTAACCCTAAGTTTCCGTGATTCTAAGAAATTAATGTCTCAGAATGATGCAGAATGTTTGATGTCATTGATAGGTCCAAGGAAGCATACACTGCACCCTGTGGCCCCAAAGCACATGACCCAGATTCGTGAATAAATAGAATGTTCAGGTCCATGAATTAAGAATTTGGGGAAAAAAATGTATTAAGGAACATCATATTGTATTTAACTCAGTTAGATGGCAAAGGGGCTGGAGGGAGAAGGAGTGAGGCTCAGAGGCGCTTTCATTATCTCACATGGCAATGGTTTATTGTAAAGATTCCTGGAAAGTGAGAAAGCGCAAAAAAATTGTTTGAAGGTGGAATAGTCAGAGCTCATGGAGAAATGAAATACCATTCATAACCTTCCATAATATGGGCTCCATAAACTACTCAGAAATTCATTAAAATTTTTCTAACATTTTATCTTAATCTTTTCAATTGAGTAAACCTTCAATATCTTCCTCAACAAAGCTATTTGTCATAAAGGAAACAAACAAACAAAACTACAGTATGTGGAAGCAGAGATAACCATAATGTGAGCCAGCCAGGAAAAGTAAATGTGAAAAATTCATCAAGCCT
The DNA here is from genome assembly GCF_964146895.1 of Miniopterus schreibersii. Taxonomy (NCBI): domain Eukaryota; kingdom Metazoa; phylum Chordata; class Mammalia; order Chiroptera; family Miniopteridae; genus Miniopterus; species Miniopterus schreibersii. The sequence continues at coordinate 59,942,440 of NC_138111.1, read as the reverse complement.
CAGAACAATCCATCCAGTAATAACAGTAAAAGTAGGTAAAACTTGTATTTCCTATAAAAGCTGTTTGTAGCCTTTTTGTGTCTCTGACCACACTGTGTTATGAAGTAGATTATTATGTTCTTTCCTATGATAGCCACATTCTTAATTAAAAATATTTAGGCCCTGGCCCGGTGGCTCAGTTGGTTAGAGCATCATCTCATATGCCAAAAACGTTGCAGGTTCAGTTCCCTGTCAGGGCCCATATGGAGGCAACCGATTGATGCTTCTTTCTCACATTGATATTTCTCTCTCTTTCTCTCTATCTCAAATCAATAAAAATATTCTTGGGTGAGGATTTAAAAATATCTATATCTATATATACACATATATATATATCTAGAGTTAGACCAAGTAGTCTATTCATGAAGTAAATTTATTCATTGCCAAGGTACCAATTCATCAATTTATAGTGCTCTCTCCACTACAGCTTAAGTTCACAAATGTTTGTCTTGAAAAGTCTTTGATGGATTATGGTAGAGATGAGAATATCCTTTCTTCGTCCAGAGTTTATGAAAGAAGAAAAGAAGAATCGGTTTTCTATACTTTGCAGATAGAAGAAATAACTTGATTTTACAAAATCACAGGTCAAGAGACCCAACGTTTGGTCTGATTTTATGTGCAACAAGAAGCAAATCCTGGAGTGCTTTGGTCAGTGATTTAAAATTTTATTTTAATTTATTGATTTTTTTAATTAATTAATTAATTAATTTATTTTTTTAGAGAGAGAAGAAAAAGGAAGAGAGAGAGAGAGAGAGAGAGAGAGAGAGAGAAACATGGATTTGCTGTCCTGTGTATTGATGCAGTCACTGGTTGTTTCTTGTATGTTCCCTGACCAGGGATCAAACCCACAACCGTGGCGTATGGGGAGGACACTCCAACCAACTGAGCAACCGGGCCAGGGCCGATTGATGATTTTTAAGTTTTGTTTTTTCAATAAAGAACTATAGTTTTTCATTCAGCAGGCATTAAGCAGTATTAAAATGCAAATATCCCTCAGAAGGAAAAGCAAGGGCTGTCTGCTGGCATTTGATGCATAAACATAGGGTGTTATCTTTAGGCTATTTGGATGGATTCCAACAGGTTACCTAAGTCCTTTTACAGTGTACCCAGTGTGTCCTCGTACAGACATTGCTTTAAGTCACTAATATCAGATTTATTCTGGAAGACAAGTTTTAGTCAGGATTGGGGGGAAGGGAACAATGAAAAGAGAGTGAGAAATCTGAAAATGTTTATAGAGCGCTTGGGTGAGATGAAGAGCAACAAAAAGTATACAAAAGGCAAAGTAGGAGCTTTCCATATTTCCTTATTTATTCTCACTATTGACCCCAATTTAAAGAGTTTTAGACTATACTTGAGAAGACAGGAGAAACATTAATTCTTTTAATCTGCTAGGGTGTCATATAGCAGATGAAGACCAAAACCACCATATGGGATGCTATTTCATCACCGCATTACAGCAAAGGTGCCTATTAAAATATACAGTTAAAATGGTGTAAACTGTAGTTTGAGCATCATAGTTGTATGCTAAAAACATGTTTAGAAAAAATCTTCCCAACACCAGTACAGTTATTCTATGAAAGAAACTTTTACTCGTGTAGAATCAGATGTGTTATAATCACTCATCACAACTTCACATTGTCCTCAGATCAGTACTTGGAACTTTTCGTAACTTCTGAAAGAGCCAGTGCCACCTCTAGCCTTCTCACTCGCTATTCCTGCCTGAAGATCACTTACTGCGAGTCTTTCCTTCAGACAGTTCCAGGTGCTGTTGGGAAATCACTGCTGAGTGCCATTTCAATTCCTGTAGTGCACTGTTTAATGAGGATAAGATCATCTTGCTATTGTTTCACGAGCCTTACTACAATGGCTCTTAGTTTTCGCATCCTTCAATAATTCCCTTGGTGTTCCATCTGTGGAAAAAATATGATTCATTATTAAGAATTGAATCATAGCCCCATAACGCAAACTTGTTTTATTTTACTAACTTTCATTGGATGACTTGTAATGGGAGACAATAAAAGTGTTTGTGTGCTTGACTGCTCAGGAAAAGAGGCAATAATTCTCCAAATTGCTTTGAAAATACCTTGAGGTATTATATTTTTATTTGAGAATACTTGAAATGATTGGAAAGTATCATGTTTCGGTAACTGTTACATTATCAATTAATCAAGATATTGTTAGGTAATTTGAGTAAAAATAATATTTTCTCTATGAATTGCACACAAAAATATTTAATATTTAATCTGTTAAGATGATAATGTAATCATTGTGTTCATTGCATGGTAGTCTAGAGTGTATATATAGGCATGTTTCTAATGCATCAATTGTCAATATTTTCAAATTCCTTTCAAAGCATTTTGACATATTGTGATTATGACTTATTTGGACCTTATTACACAGAAAAGTTCTTCCCTTATTTTTCCTCTGCTCAAGTGATGGCTGTCTTACTCTATGGTGGTCCTAATGATCAGAAATTTGTTGCACACTAATAATTAGTAACTGCTCCAAACATCTTAGCCCTAATTAGCTCTAAAACCCAGAAGTAAGTTATTCTAAATGATTAAGCCAGCATTAATATTGATCACCATGCTAATTAGTCCTAGAAGTAAAAGGCAATTTGATCAAGAGCAATTAGTTTTAGCTTTTTACCTGCTGTAATCATTCAGACTCATTTTAGCATAGTGTTAAAATCAATGTGTTTCTTATGATTTAGATTATCATTTATTTTTTTCATCACCCAAACTAATCCTGGCCTATGCATTTATAGCAGTTCAAACACTCCTGACTGAGTCTTATAAACTACCGTTGGCTTAGGAATTGAGCAATGGAAGAGCTAAGATCTCTTAACAGTGTCACCCAGTTAAGTCCAAAAAAATTTTAGGAGTTTCCCTAGGTCTAAGCCCCATTCAGCTAATCAGCTGTCACAGCACACAACCATCATCATTTAAAAATTAATGTAATTCTGGCTCTATCCCAAATAAACTGTGTCTAAATCATCTAAATTCAGAATACTATGTTCATAAACTGTAAGAGGTTAAAACTTTGTTCTACTTCTTTCCTTAGTGAACACAAATTTATATGCAGTTATCATGATATTACTGTTTTATATCAAAACTTTCATACAAAATAGGCATGTATATACAGTATTATGCATTTCATCAATGGAATAAGTCAGTTGTCAGTTTTCTCCTACTTGGACTGATTACTTCTGCCTGGAAAGTCTTTTCCCTGGCTTTCAATCTGGAAAATATTTACTCATCCATCAGGAATCAGCTCACCCAGCACATTTTCTGTGTCATGATCCCGAAGTAACAAGTTAGGACCAGGAAAAGTACTAGGTAATACAAGGTTACAAAGATTGGTGAAACGCCAGCTCTGCTCTCAAGATCACATCACACTGCCTGAGTTTGTATGAGCAAGTGACTTATAGTTTCTGTGCCCCAGTATACTCAGTTTAAAATGTGAATAACCCTGGCTTGTGTGGCTCACTTGGCTGAGCATCCTCCTGTGCACCCGAGTCGCCTGTTCAGTTCCCAGTTGGGGCACATGCCCAGGTTGTGGGCTTTCTTCCCAGTAGGGTGAGTCCAGAAGGCAGCCCATCAATGTTTCTCTCTCACATAGATCTTTCTCTCTCTCTGTCTCTCTCCCTCTCCCTTCCACTCTCTCTAAAATCAATATAAATAAATTAAAATAAAATAGTTCCCCTTGCAGAATATTGTTTTGGAGACTACTTAAGAATATATGTAAATCATTTAAAGGAAACCTAATAAATAATGAATGCTCAATAAATGTTAGATATTAATATAATCATAAAATTAATGCATATATTTAAGAAAAAATACTAAATGTACAAAAAGGAAAGTACAAAGGAATTGCAATGAAGGGTCAAACATGAGGAAAGACTATAGTAATCTGTAATCAGTACCTAAAGTTTCTATCTCTTTGTATGCTAATCTGAACTACTTATAATTAGCACTAGTTAATAGTAAATGACTATATTTCCCTCTTGAATAAATTATTGCAATGTTTTCTTCAGATCCTTTATTGAAGCATGCAGGGATGGGCCAACTCAGTGTTTAGCAAGCAACATTCGTTATTCTTGTTTCCTTTTTTTATTGTTGACACTATTACAAATGTCCCTCCTCTCCCTCCCCCCATCTTTACCCACCTCCACCCTCCCCTGGCCCTCACCACTCTGTTGTCTGTGTCCACGGGCTGTGCGTATATGTTCCTTGGCTAATCTCTTCACCTTCTTTTATCCAGTGGTCTCCACTCCCTCCCCTCTGACATCTGTCAGTCTGTTCCATGTATTCTTGCCCCTGGTTCAATTTCGTTCATCAGTTTATTTTGTTCATTAATTCCACATATAAGTGATGTTATTCCTGTTTCTTATCACGTTGATCTTGTCATAAAGAACTATGTCTATCCCAACAATTCTCATTCCTCATGGCAGCTGATTACAATGTATTCCTACTTTGTTATTCGAGACTTTTTCTACATACTAGTGGTCAAATGTGGTCTTAACTGTTGCAAGTAACAAATAATTCCTCATCATACTCTGTCTACACATGCAACCAAAGTCAGACATTTTCTTGAAGCTACTTGGGTTAAATGACTCACCAGGGTTCAAAGTTTAAACCCACTTATTTTTAAGTGTTACTCTGGGAAGAAAAATCTTTGCATACTTTGCAAATGTACTCTAATACACATTTCTTTTTTTTAAGTTAAATTGTTATCCTTTTTCCATATTTTCTGGTATTATTCAGAAAGCATTTGTTTTAAATAATGGTAAAACCCACATTAAATCCAAATTTGTGAATTTTCTACCATAGCCCAGTGCAAGCCCAGCTTATCTCTGAAAGTTTTTTATTCTGTCCCTTTTACTGATCTATGCATCCATGTAAATCTTTTCTTTCAGACTTTACTGAATTAAGTTATTTAAACAAGGATGATATGAGTGCTAAATGAGAAAGTACAACAAAGTTAGGGAGCCCAATCAAATGAGTTTAGAAAATAAAGACAGATTGCAAATACTAGAGTTTTATGCAAGCACTTGAACCACATGTTCACTTTAAATTTTGTTTTATAGCTGATTCATTTGTAGATGCACATATGCTTTTGGAAGTAAATGTAATATACTAAGCATGCTGTATACCTGGACTATGGATTCTTATTGTTTCTAGGCCATTTCACTAAAAATAGCCAGAGTATGTTCATGTAAGAGCATGCATATCCACAAACACACACACACACACAGTTGAAGTTAAACAGATATAGATTTGGGACAATGCATTTAATTTAATTTCTATATTAGATCTATATCTATGTTTTTCCACACTGAGAATTTTAATTTTCTAAGTTAAAAGTATAATAGAATTAAAATTTCCCATGATTATTCATTTGTTTTAATCCATGAAGGTTCCATTGTGTCTTCCAAAAGACATTGAAGTCTTAAGTTCCCGTAGCTGTAAATGTGACTTTATTTGGAAATAGGTCTCTGCAGGTAATCAAAGATGAGGTCTATTGGGTGGGCCCTAATCCAATATGATTATGACCTTAAAAAGAGGTGAAATTTAGACAGAGAGCTAGATACACACAGAGGGGAGATGATGTGAAGCTACAGGGAGGACCCCAGGTATAAGTCAAGGAATGCTTAAGGCCACCAGGAGGTAGGACAGAGGCATAGAACAGAATCTCCTTTACCACCCTCAGAAGAAACTGGCCATGCTGTCACATTGATCTCAGATTTCTGGTCTCCAGAAATGTAAACCATAAATTTCTGTTGTTTAAGCCACCCAGTTTGTGGTACTTTGTTATGGCAGCTCCAATAAACTAATACATCCTACAATACAAAAAATATATATATTTGAAATTACAATATTAATATTCTAATCACTCTTATATTTCCTGAAATACTTACATTTTCAGTATACACTCTGCCATTCTACCCCAATTTCTTAATAGCTCATGATTTCTACATTATAAAAATGTATGACCATTACATACTATACTATATTCCCATTAATTTTCTTTCAATTTTTGTTTCATAAGTAACTATTTATGTGATCTTCATGCCCTTATTTTAATTCTGTGTTCCTCTGTCATGGTTGTCTGAGCTTATTATCTAGTAGATTTCTTAGAAAGAAAGAATTGGGAAAACAGTTCCTAATTTATTTCACTTTAATAATTCTTTGATCTCCTTGCACTTAAAAGTAGGTTTTGCTGGATATAAAATCATTGGTTCACATTTTCTTTCCTTGAGTACCTTTAACTTATTTATATATATATATATATAATATATATTATATATATTATTTATATATATTATATATATTCATATATATTTATATATATCTTTCTTTCTTCTTTCTTTCTTTCTTCCTTTCTTTCTTCTTTCTTTCTTTTATCTTCTCTTTTTGCCTTATATGCTCAAAGGATTTTTTTCCTGTCACTTTAAAATTCTTTTATTTTACTGGTTACTTATAAGAATATCTCTTGGTGTTTGTCATTCTGGGCCAATATTCTCAGATATGTGGTTATGTTTTTTTAAATATGTATGTGCATGTGTATGTTTGTATATTTATATATTTATGTATTTTAGAAAAATATTTATAAAGGATAATTTTTACTTTTGTTATTGTTCCTTGCTTTAGGGAACTTCAGATACTCCTATGATACATATGTTGGATCTTCTTAGCTTATCTTCAGTTTTTTTCTATTTTTACCATTTCTTGCCTATTTGTCAAAAGAAAAAAAAAATTCACCCTATATGTGTGAGTCTATTTCATATCTATCTGTTCTTGTATCCTTGAGCCAATACAACCACCTTGATTATTGTACCTTTATTGTCAGTTTTAAAATTAGTTATGGTAAGGTGGCAACTTTGTTTCCCTTTTTCAGAATTGTTTTGGACATCCTAGCTACCTTATTTTTTCATACAAATTTCAGAATAATCTCAATATCTACAAGAAGCTCTTATATTTATCATAATTGTGTTGAATCTATAGGTCAATTTGGGGTCAAGTGACATTTTAACAATTTTGAGCATTTCAGTCCATGAACAAAATAACTGTCTCCATTTAGTATTTAGGCTTTCTTTAATTTCAGCAAAATTTTGTAATTTTAAGGTCCTGTAAATAATTTGCTAAGTTTAGTTGTAATTAACTTCAGTTTTTATTATATTGAGAATGGTATCTGAAAATTTTAATATCCATTCTAACAGGTGTGATCATTGTGTTTTTTGTTATTGTTTTTAACCTCTCAATAACTGATAGGACAAGTAAATAAAAAAATCGGACCCAAGTGGTTTAATTTTTTAAATTTTATTTTACTATTTCCTACCATTTATCCCCTCTATGCCCCCTTCCACCTCCACCCGTGCCCCACCACCCCCACAATCACCACACTGTTGTCCATGTCCATGAGTTCTCGCTCTCTCTTTTTCCTTTTTTTGCTGAAACGCTCCATCCCCCCAAGAGCCTCCCCTCCGCCCAGCTGTCTGCCTGCTCTCTATGTATGAGCCTATTTTATTGGTAGTTCAGTAGATTTACATATCCCTTAAAACTAGTGATATTGAGCATCTTTTCATTTATCTGTTGGCCATTTTTAGTCCTCCATGGCAAAGTGCCTATTCACAGGTCCTCTGCTCATTTTTAAATTGTATTATTTATTTTTTGTTGTTGAATTGAGTTCTTTATATGTTTCTCAAAAATTAAGAATTGAACTACTATGTCACCCAGCAATCCTTCCTATAGGTGTCACACTGAGGCTTCAGTAATTCATTATAACAGTTCTGATTTTTCTACTCCAGAATAGCTTCCTGTGGTGGTTTCTGGTGGTGAGTCTCTGATCTACTAAACTGCAATTCCCTCTATTCCCATCTCTCTAACATTAGTCACAGTGGTTTGCTGAGTCTCCTCCCCTCCGAAGAAGAGTTTTTGAGTTTTCAGTCTGTTCAGCTTTTTACTTGTTAGGACAGACTAGAGACCTTCAAGCTCCTTACATGTGGAATCAGAAACTGGAAGTCTTTTTTTTTTAAGAATACATTGTCTGCCTCATTCACATTATATATCTCTTTTACAGATTACAATGCCACATGTATTCTTCAGTTTAATGTTGCTGTAAACTGAGGATCTTCTCTGTGTGTTCTCCCTTTATTTTTCTTTCTGCTTTTCAGATTGGATAATTTACATGTCTTCAAGTTCATTGAACATTTCTTCTTTTATCTTCAATCTTCTATTAATCTCATCTAGTGAATTTTTTTATTTCAGATATTATTCTGTTAATACTAGAAATCGAGTTGTATTTCTTTTTATTGTTTCTTATTTTGGGGGATGAAATTTTCCATCTGTTCACTGTTTTTGACACTTTTTTCTTTACATTGCAAACTTTTAAAAAATATATAATAGCTTTTTTAATTCTTTGGTAATTCTAAAATCTGAATTTTCTTAAATTTTTTTGTGTTGATTGCTTTTTTTCTTGATTATGGTATTTAATGTTCTATCTCTTTTCTGATATTTTATTGTATGGTGGGCACAGATGATGCATTTTAGAGACTCTTATCTTCCAATAAAAGTGTTGGCTTTCGTATTGGCAGGTACATAAACTATTGTCTGATTATCATGAACTTGTGGAAGCTTGCTTTAACACTTCCTAGGATGGATTAACTTAAGTTTTATCCTTAATCTTCAGGCAGATCTTTAATCCTTTGTTAAAGTATTTAGTCCTATGACATGATCCATTTTGAGTATTAACTCAAAGACATTAGCCCTAAGATATTTTCCAAGCCAGTCTAAGTTAGTGATATAAAAATTCCTGTCTTTTCTCTGATAGGGAGCAATTGAAATCTCTGTCCAGATTCTGCTGTGATCCTTTGATTTTCCTTTCATACATGATTCAGGAGTCTTTCAAATATATGTGGGGAGTCTTATGCCAAGTTGGCCTCCCTCATCCTGTGGGTCCATCATTTCTGGGATTTCACTTCTCAATTATCAGCTCTTCTTGTGGCCCTGAACTTTGTACTTTGACCCCCTCAAGTCAATCAAGACTATAGATTTCTGTATGAGTTGAAGGAACCCTTTGCTATGTGGTCTGTTGAATCCTTTCAGGCCAAAAGCCAAACTAACATAGCTCACCCTGTGCCACTTCCTTCTTTGAAAGCTTGAATTACCTATACTTTCTTAATGCTTTTGTTTGCTCCCCAGTGCCTTTAAAGAGTTCTTTATGCTTAAATATTTTTTCCAGAGCTCATAATTTCTATCTATTAGTACATTACTCCAGTACTAGTTAAACTGAATTTAAAACCAGAACCCCAAGATATAGAGTTTTAATTATCTTGACTAAGTAAAAACCAATATCTGAGCTTACTGATGTTTGAATTCCCCACTGCATCTGATGCTGCCCTGTTGTGCAAAAGGCATCAGTGAATGGTGGTTGACTGACATTTAATTAAATCTGAGCAACTGTGCATTATCAGAGAAAGTGACACCACAAAGCGGATTGATAAAGCCAGCTTCAAGTAGGTCCAAAACATTGCATGGTAATTCCACTGTATTTCCATTTTCAACTTGTTCTCTCATTTTTATGACTATTTCAAGCTTTCTAATGCTCCTTATATTTTGGCAACCTTTCCCCATCACTGTTAGCAAATGACGTCACTTCTTACAGTGAATTATCTATACCTGTTTTCTCCTAGCCTACTCCCTCCATAACCCAATCTACTTAACTGGCTAAATCAAAACAGCTCTTTCTGTGTTGACACAATCTAAATTAACCATATTCAGTAGCTATTGTATAGTCTTTATCTTACCTGATCTCAAAGCAACATTTGACATAGTTGACCATTCCACCTTCTGAAAACCCAGTTTCCCCCAGGTTTCTAGGGCATTAGACTCCTCTGTTACCTATGAAGCCTTCTTATTTATTTTCCTTTTATACTAGTTCTATCTGGCCTATTGCTACATGTTAAATTCCTCAAGGTTCTCCTCTCTTCTCACTTTAAACCTGTTGCGTGGGCAGTCTCACCCACATTGTATTCTTTAGTTATCATTTACTTCATAATGACTCCCCTACACATATACTCCTTTCACAAATATCTATATCTATGTCTCTGTCTATAGCTATACCTATCTATATCTATATTGATATCTATAACTCTAACTCAGACCTCAGCTCGAGTTCCTGACATGGGAATCCAATTGCATACTCAGAATCTCCATTTACATGTCTTAAGGGAAACTCAAACTCATCATGCCCGAAACCGATCTTATATTTCCCAAAAAGATTTTCCAGTCACTTGGCATCCTTTTGATCCTAATGTCCAAAATTAATCCATCATTATCTTCTGTCAAATGTATATCCTAAATACTTCTCAAGGCTACATAGTACTTTCCATATCACCACTACCATTATGATAGCTAATGCTACTTTATGTGGCATAGTAACTATTGCAATAGCCCACTTAATGGAATTCTCACATTTCTTTCTTTTTAAAATTGATTTTAGAAAGAGAGAAGGAAGAAGAGAGAGAGAAAAAACCATATCAATCTGTTGTTCCACTTATTTATGCATTCATTGTTTCCTTTTTATATGTCCCCTGACTGCAGATCAAACCCACAACTTTGGTGTATCGGGACAATGCTCTAACCAACTGAGCTACCCAGTTAGGGCTTGAGTTCTCACATTTCTTACCCCTAACCATCATATATGCTGCAACCAGATTTATCTGATAAAAATGTACATATGATTAAGACATCCACCTACTAAAAAACATTCAACACCTTCCCACCATTTTTAAGATTATGATAAAAATACATAACATGTCTTGCAAGATCCAGGATAGTTTGTTCTCTGAATACCTCTATTCAATCAGACATCCTTCAATTTCACTGACTTCCTCAGTTTCTCACATGTACCATTTCTTTCTAATTACTTCTGTTTACTGCTCACTGTCAAAAATTTTCTTCTCCCTGTCTCAATCTATTATAAAATATTTAAATATATAAAAGCTAGATTGATTCTGTGGAGCTAAGCTTGTAATACCAGTATTTATTGGCTCAACTTTTGTAAACAGAAGTGTTGTTACAACATTTATTAAGTCTAATTCACTCAGCTTATCTCCAGTTTTCAACTTAAGAGTCATTTTCTCAACGAAGCCATAATTGACCTCCCAAACTATAGGATTATGTCTTTATTATGCATTTTACTAAAACAGCATTCCTTTTTCAGCTTATAATTGTGTATATAATTATGATTATTTGATTAATATCTGTCTGAGTAGGCTAAAGTCTCCATTAGAACATAAATCACATTTGGTTTTACTCAAAAGTTTATCTCTAGAGTCCAGCATGGTCCCCATTACAAATATGCCCAATAATAATTTTCAAATGAATGTTTCTGTAAATAAAAGAATAACACAATTGAGACGTAGTATTGGAATAAGATTAAGGTAGACATAAGAAAGAAATTAAGTGAAAGAAAGAGAACTGGGAATTGAAAAAACTTTCATTAATATTGAAATCTGCCCCAGTTGAATGAGAGTTAGAAATTAGGTCTATAACTGACATTTGCTCTATAGGTTAAATTTTTTTTAATCTTTGTCTATTTTTTTAACTATATAAAGTCAATTTCATATGATTCAATCTAACAAAATTTACCTGCTCTTTTATTTATTAAGTGATCCTATGAATATTTATTAGTTACTATTCTCCAGGTATTATGTAAGTACCTGGAATAAGTGCAAGTAAATCCTGAGCCTGGTTTCATATTGCTGAGCCTTAGGAGATGATAGACATGAACAGACAGCTGATGTGTGATAATGGTTATATTGATTCAACAGGAACAGAAAAAAAGAGAGTGATGATTTCAGAGGTCAGATGGACAGGGATTCTTGCACTCCATGTGTCTAAAAGGAAAATGAGAGAACACCAGTGGCACTCATTAATTGCTGACCTTGAGCTGGCAGAAAAAGCCATGGCATTCTGGCAGGACTAGAAGTAGTAACTACATGATTAGTATGAAACTCTAATTTGGCATTTAATACCAAGAAGTATAATATTCTATCCTTCTATATTTCTACATATATATAAAGTAGTATCAAGGCCAGTGAGTGCTGGAGTGTGGAAAATTTGAATGAACAGTAGAAAATCCTTGGTAGTTCACTTAACTGATCAGGGTCTTATTTCTTTACCAATATTTGTGTTTAGTTATATAAGAGATAATTGTTAAGTCTTATAGAGCTAGAAAATTGTATTGATTCTAAGGCAACTACCAACTACCTTTCTCTACAAACTATGTAGTTTTTCAGACCTGGACATGGCACTATAGGCCACCTGGTAGCCAACCTAGTTATGTTACATGCGAAGAACTGGAACCTCAAATGGCAAACCCAAGATTATGTAATTAGATAATTCTAACAGTGGGACAAGAATCCAACTCGAACAAATTCTTATTCACTTGTTATTTTATAGACAACATTTGATTTAGATGAGTAAAAAATGGATAAAAATAATAACGATCATTTACTGGATGCCTACTATGTGCCCACTATTGTGGTGAGTGCTATACATGTGTTATCTCATTTAAACCTTATGACTATGTGAGGTGAGTACTATTATTACGGCCATTTGGCACCTTAGAACACCAAGGTTTATGACTATTAAGTAACCCATCCAAGATAAATTTGAGACAAACATAAATATATTATGTTTAAAGCTCTCCCTCTTATTATCTAATCTCCATATCAGCAAATCTGGTTGTGGTCTTATTTATATAATGTTTCAGGCAAATCCACTTATAAACATGTAATTTTAAACCTTATATAGTGTTCATAGTTTCATGGGATGCAAGCAGTGTGTGTGCAATGAAACTGCCTTTCAAACTGTATTCTGATCAATGTAGTGCAAACGATCTTCCCTTGTCAAAATAGAAATGATAGGTACTGCCAGAGTAAAAGCAACCAGGTTTGATTATAGTCTTTACCTCCTTGATACACACTTTAGAGTCTACAGGATTCCTGTGAAATTATAGCTCTCCACGTTTCAGTGTTTCAGTCTTGTATGTTCTTTATTTTTACATTGGCAGTATGTCCTATGAAAGACAGTTTCTGTATTGATATAGCTTTGCCCAGTGTGTCCCAGAAAGTTTTCCACCTTTATTAAATAGGTGACACATATAAATCTCAGATCATAAATTAATGTTGACAAGAAATGTCACTTCCTTTGTTTCTTCAAACATATTTTTTCCTTTGTTTCTTCAAACTCATCTAGCAGGAAAATATTTAATCTTAGTCAACATGAAGTAAATTCATTCACTCAATTGAATGCTGCTTGGTCTATTCAAAGTTTTTTCTCTCACAATTTATCCCTAGGGCACCTCTAGGATCTACTTTCCAGAGGGCTTCAGGTAGCATCAAGTCGTCAATGGAAGTAGAGTAGGGCATTGTAATTCTCACTCATCTGTCTATCCTGACATCCTCTCAAATTTATACCATCCCATTTGAGTGTGGGCCTTCGTGTCTGTATGAGTCCATCTGCTGAGGGATCCATGTTCTCAAATGGTCTCTGGGCACATAAAATGCAGCCACATGCCCCCTGTCCCAATGGTGAGTCCTCTCTGGTTCCAGCCCTCTTTCACCACTTTCAGATCACTCTTTGGGGCGATGAAAATAATTAGTTGGTCTCAAGTTTTTCTCTGGTCTACTAAAAGATCTCTGTAGTTGTCTAAGGAATTTTGTATAGATGTATTAGACAACTTTTATTCTATGGCCCTTTATGGGTTGAATTGTGTCCCTCCAAAAGATATGTTCAAGTCCTATGTCCTGGTACCAGTGAATGTGATCTAATTTGGAAATAGGGTCTTTGTAGATGTAGATGTAATCAAGTTAAGAAGAGTTCATTAGAGTTGGCCCCGATCCAGTACGACTGGAGGTCTTTACCAGAAGACAAAGTGAGGACAGACACATGGAAACAATAGCCATGGAACTACAGACACACGCTGAAGCCCGGGAACAGCAGGGATTGCTGGCCATCAGCAGGCACTGGGGAGAGGAAAGGGATGATTCTACCAGACTCTCAGAGAGAGAACGGCCCTGCTGACACTTTAATTTTGGATTTTAGCCTCCAGAACTGTTATTTTCAGTTACTCAGTTTGGTACTTCATGACAGCAGCCTTAAGAAACTTACACTGGTCCTTATGCCAAACCAGCAAAAGGGCATTTATCAGGACTTCACGAATCCCAGGAATTTGCCCAGGCTGACGTGCAGAGGTTTCTGGTGTTCTTGGATCCTAAAACTCACTTAGATATCTCATTACATACCTGACCCTGGGAATTAGACTGAGGAAGCAGTGATTAGAAAGACATGGGACAGGCCCCTTTTGGGGTGCCGACACCAAGTTCTAATTCTCTTTGGCCATATTTCAAATTGAATTCTGGGTCTTCAGTTAGTATGAGTTTGTGGAAAGAACATTACCAAATCGATCATTATTGTTCTATGTCTGTTGTTTTTGTATAGACTTTGTTTCTTAAACTGTCAGGATTCTGGTCTTGTTATTCAAAGCCAAGTTTCTTACAAATTAAAAGTTTTCTCTCTCCAAAATCTGTCTCTGTCACATATTTTAAAACTCAAAGACTGAGAATTTACCTTTTCATTCCGTGCTCTCCGACTTAATCACCCCTCTCCCAAGCGGGTGGACCAAGTGAAAAAAGACAAGGGGTAACAGAAATGATCAGAAAAAGAGTCACGTTGATGAATTTTACAAAACAGTATATTATTTGAAAAACCTTATAAAGTCAGGTGATCGGATTTGGTGGTTCGACTGAATGCAGTTTCACCAGCCCTCTCTCCTGGTCCTGTCAAACCTGAGGACATCTACCTAGTCAGCACTGCTCCCCGAGCAGTGGAACTGCGCTTGGCTCAGTATGAAAATGTTAAAGGGAATTAAAATGTAACACGGCCCAACTTATGAAGAGAACTGAGAAAGCTTAAGGGAAAGCGTGGGTTTAGGAGTGCAGTTTTAGACTGTGCTTTATATTTCACAGGGGTTTTTCTGCCTGTTTATTCTCTTTGGGACTTTACGTTGGTATTAGCCTGGGGTCAAGGATTACCTTATTCTTGATATTGACCCGCTTCTACATGGGCCCTGAAGGAAAGATATACGCATAAGGGAGAAGTCAACACAAATGAGCCCTACTCAGAGCGTTTGACCTCAAGCCACACGCAGCATTCTAATGAGCTAGGCGGAACCCTTCGGAGGAGTCAGTGTGCATAACTTACTTTCTTTGGCATTTGTGCTAGACTTTCTGTTGACATCTTGGCACAGTTTCACCTCTCTTCTATGCTATTTTCTATACTGCAGAGGATAGAGCTGTAGATACTATATTTCAGGACTTCTTGACAGTTGAGCTTTTATCAAGGAGAAATAAAGCTGGCTCAGGCAGCCCATCCTGAGCTTTTATTTTGTGGGTGGCCAAGGGAACTTCAACTCTTTTTTTTTTTTTTTTATAACTGGAAGGAGATTGTCTTTAGAAGTAACAAGTGATACGTGATAGGGCTCCAATCTTAAAGAGACAGAGAGTTCAGTGTTGACACTCATTAATTTATTAACTTGGGTGCATCATATACTCTTGCTGGACCTCATTGTCATTTACTGTAAAATGGAAGAGTCAAGATAGTTGGCTTAAAATTTACCCAGGTTAGTCTTTAAACTCTCTCCCAAAAGAACTTATACAGAAAGAAAAAGGTACTTGGCATGGAAATCTTATTCCAATAGGAAGACACCATACTTTTGAGTACTCAGATCCCAACTAGACCCTGGAATATTCATGGGCATCAATCTTCTAAATCCTTGGGAAGTGTCACTTGATAAGGTTGAGCCCTAAAATGACTTCCTGGCATTGATCAATCCAGATGAGCACTCCCCACTGCAGGAAGAGTTCGGAAGAAAAGGAGGAACCATGGGGTGACCATCACTACTCTGTCCTCTCAAGATATAAGTATCCTCATATAATTACCTCCGCAGTCCTGTAAAGTGGTCGCTGTTACTTCCAATTCATAGGTAATGTAGATAATGTAACTAACTTGCCCAAGTTCTGGTTTTTATGAGTTGGAAAACTACACCTAATTTCTAAGTTTTCTGGTTCCAAATGAAACTTTCTGTCTCCCACACTCCAGCTGCTCCTATTTATTGGCATCTCTATACGCAAAGGAGAAGGCACTCTCCACTCATCACCTTCTGCATCTATTCTTAAGTGTTACTGACTTGATTATACACTTAAACTGCCTCACCTCGCAGACACCGTGTTCCTTTATTCGCAAAATCGGGATAATTATTGCCGGCTCCTAGACATTTCACAAGAATAGTTTCAGGTTTAATTAGAAAATGAGCAATAGTTTTGGAAACCTCATTGCAGTCTTGGCTATTAATGGACTGAACTATTTTCAGCCAATTAATAAGACAATCTTTTTCTCTTTCAATTCAAATCTTTAGTCATATCTGTAATTGTATACCTCATACCACTTTCTTTTCAGAAACCCAATATAGACTCTCCTCTTTCTCTTTTATAAACTTATTCTTTGGAAGACAACTAAATTCATTCGTTTCTCCCTTTATTTGAATTTCTTAGTGAGCAAGCTCCTCCAGGATAGTCTTTATTTTTTGTAAAACTATATGACTATTGAATTTATGCATTAAAAGGAATTTAGTTTTTAGTGATAAAACATTTAGAGAAGTAAAATAGTCTTTCTTATGCCCTTGAAATTAGACATGTTTCTACAAATGGCTATCTAAAGTTATTTTTTTTTTCCATTTACCATATGAAAAAGAAAAGGAAAGCATTCAATAGCAAATACAACTATTTTACGTCTATGACTTACCCCAATTGTAATTTCTAAATTATAATGAGATAGCAGAGTATGATTCTTAGAAGTAAATATATTATTTGATTCAAGATAAGCTTATTTCCCCCTTAGGTCACCATGAGGATTGCAATTAGTCAGTCACTTATAGCACATACAGGAGTGCCTGGCCACTTTGTTTGTCCTAAACATTTTACCCGGCCTGTTAGGGTGACAGACTCTGCCCCACACTTGCTATAGGGAATGTGTAAATCACGTTGAACCAATTATAAGATCACAGCTCCAACTTCTGTGACTGGTCCAGAGAGTAAACATGTGATTAAAGCAGACCAATCAGAATACTTCCTTGTATTTTTTTTTTTTTAATAATGAAGCTAGTAAAGACAAATTCTATTTCTTCCCTGGTTGAGTAGTTCTAAGACTATGACTGGACTTGCCAGCAACCATGTTCTGTACAATGTGTAGAGTGCAGCGTATAAGAAACCCCAGCCAGAGAGAAGTAAAAGAAGGGGGCGGCAGGGAGAAAGGGAGAAAAACGGGAGGTATTAAGATGAAAACCAGGGGTCCTAAGTTGTTTAGTCCCCATTGATTTTCCTTAGTTAGGTCACTGCAGTGTCACTCCAATAAATACCATCTCCCTCCTTTTCTTTAGGTTATTCAGATTGATTGATTATCATTTACAGCCATGAATGGTGAGCTTAACACTGTGGAATAACATTGTAAAATAAAGTAATGCTGTAAATTACAGCCAAAGGAGAGAGAAGGAAAGGAGAAACTTTAATTTACAATGGTAAAAAAAAAAAAAAAAAATCACTGAAAAAAGAAATATGTAATAAAAACTTGTTTATCATAATGTTTATATATATGTGTATGTGTGTGTGTGTGTGTGTGTGTGTATAGGGTGCTTGCAAATACAAAATTATAAGGAAATCATAGCAAAGAGATTTAACATTTCTTTAAAAATTAGTTCTCTCCAGGTACTTTTAAATACAATTTAATTTAATATTTCATCTAACCCCATGGAAAAGTTACTGTTGTCTCTATAGTGGAAAATATCAGAAACTTAAGGAGAGCAAGTGTTTGGCCCAAGATCACACAGCTAGGAAGTACTGTGGCCGAGCAAGGACTAGACCGTAGGTGTGTAGGGCAAGCCCAGGTATTGTCCAGCCCACCACCTCTTTACAGGGAATGAATGGGGATGATCATCACTGGCTACAGTGAAACTGTTCTCAATGTGATTTCTTTCAGTTTGTAATCAGGAAATGTTAGACATGGCAGGGAGGTTTACAACAATTTAGCCTGGTCCTCTCATGTCATAGTGAAAAAAACCCAGACTCAGAAAGGCTAGTGGACTTACCTCAAGTTCAGTAGCCCTTTATTTAGAGTGGGTTCATGCGTAGAGGGCCTCTCAGGGTCTCTGCCATCCTAGTTATTCTGTGTTCTTCTGGTTTCACATCTGAGAATGCCTTATGTCTGTCCACGCGCAGCCTTGCCAGTGAAACTGCTAGAAGGAATACTTTCAAATGAACCTTTTACATTTCGTTCTCTAGTATTTCTATGAACAGAATGCAAATGGTGTCAATTCTATTATCTTCCGCACAAAATGTTCCCTTCTCAGGGCCAAATCAAGGGTAGGAAATATGGAACCATGCCCCAAGTACCTCAAGGACAGCTGGCCACTTCTATTTCTAGATCCCAAGCACCTGCATTTCTTAAAAGCTGGGGCCGTTTCAGACGAGGCATTTGGAAGTCATCAATATACCGCTTGCTTACTGAAAACCTTGAAATGTCAAGTTTTAGCTTGAGGCCAAGTTGGATTTGTGAGCCCTCATACTGATGGGTGATGAGATCATTTACATTGGATTATACCTCTGGTGTGAGAGCCATTCAGTAAGTGATGAATACGCTGGGAATTACTGCCGTACATCTGCTGGACACTTTTATAAAACAGCTCTCTCATCTCACCTCCTAGGTGTGCGATCTTGAATTAGGAAACATATTTGAACCGGGAAATCAGTTCTCAAGCCCAGGGCTGTATCATCTGCTTCTGTCTCTTTTGCAGAGAGTAATTTTGTCCACTGCCATATTGCGAAGCCGGCAATCGTAGCACAATGATTATTTATCGCCAGGAAATAATGCACTCCAAAAAATGCCTCCAAAGTCACGGCAGACCATTTGCTGACTATTGTTAGGAAATTATGATTAACATGTTGATAGACTCAGGCACTGAACTAGATTCTGGGAATTCAGTCACTTGTAATATCATGTCCTTGTTCCTCACTGAGCTTCAAACTAGCCGTGATGATAGGCAATTATAATGTGATATGTTCTGCACCCAGTTAAATAAAGAGTGCTAAAGTAGTGAATAGTAAAATAAGTCAAGATATGTTTGCAACTTGCTCCTGAAAAACTGTATTCAGGTGGACCCTTGAATTAGGTGAGTATTGGAGGTGGTAAGATTGAATGTTTCAGAAGGAAATGCATATGTATAGGATTAGAGTTAAAGTAAAACCAGAAAACCAAGACAAATCCAAATGGGACAGTAAAAACAGAAACATTCATTTAGGCAATAGTCATATGGAGTCCTATGCTCTCACTTTTCCTGCTATGTAATGTGGGATATGTTGGGTGGCTTCTACTGGTTGTTTATTAATTAATTTATTTCTTCATGCATTCAACAATCCTATATGCAGTGCTTTATATGTTTCTAGCACTATCATCATCACTGTTCCTATAAGCTGAAAGATGGATTTTATCTAAATTCTTAAACCTTACAGTCAACCATTGTCATCCAGGAGCTATGTTTTGGTGCTAGCAACAAAAATGTGATTACAGTGGCTTAAACACAAAAGGGTTTATTCTTTCTTGTAGGGGTCTAGATACAGCGTGCTGTGAAGAAAAAAAGTTTTCTGTAGTTTCCAGTACTCTCATAAAATGCCGCAGTCAGGCATGTGCATCTAATATAAAGATGGGAAATGCTTGCCTTCCCTTTCCCTAGGAACATTTAACTCTTCACTTACCACGAAAATGAGATCTTTAGCCATTTTCTGCTTAATTGCTCTGATCAGAAAGAACCAAATGGTTATTTTAGAGAGGACAAGGGTCTCAAGGTCCCCAACAGTTCTAAATGTTATTTCTGGCTGAATGTTAAAAAGTAACAGAGTATTTTGCAGATGCAGCTGTAAACAGAATGAGCTGACAGGAATTCAACCAGATAAATGTAGACAGCTGCGAAGAAGAAATCAACATGTAATTGACCGAATCGTGGATCTAAGCAATGGCTAAGCCAGGGAGGCAGAGCTTTGGATACAATCCCGGCTCCTTCACTTGCTGCAAGTAAATAAAACCACCTTGTAATAACCACCTCTGCTTTTTTGAATAGAGCATCCCATGCAAGGAGCCAGTAACTGTCATAGCCTGGATTAGGTTATGAACCCAGGTATCAGGAAGCCTGGAGCAGTATTTCTTTAGGTGTTTCCCTTTGAAATGAGATGAAGCTCAGACCTTAGAGACATCTTTATCTTAGAAGTCCTAAAAGATACCAGAGGTTTATCTGGCCCCTGGAAAGATGTATTTACATTCCAAAAGGTTAGAGTGAGAACTCAGGATCCCTGCCATCCGTTAGCAATTTTTTTCCTCTCATTTCTGTGGGAGTGATGGATGTCTCTTTCTTAAATGTAAATGGGGAAAATCTATTGTCTTTTCCTCATCTGTGCAGTGCCTGCCTGCTAGCACAGGACATTTGACCTAGCTTTCACCCGGCCACTCCAGGGGCAAGGGCTGGGGCAAGAGGGAGCAGAGCCATAGACTTAATTACTGTGATGTAATTAACAAGAAATCACTTTGATCCAGAGCACCTCATGTTCACATTCAAGATAAAGTTAATAAACATGAATATTAAAAACAACATCAGTTTAGGACTGGTATGTCAATATCTGGAAGCCGTTAAGAACCCAGGGTTCCTCTGCCATTCCATAGCTTGTGATTTCTACCCTCAAACCGTGATGTGGCTTCTGGAGCTCCAGCTATTACAATCGTATTCCAGGCAAGAAGTAAGAAAGGGTGCAGAGGAGGACAGTGAGATTTTTCTGGACGTCCTTCCTCAAAACTGCTTAGATTTGTTTACTTGATCATTTCTATCTGCAAAGGAGGCTAAGGAATAAAGTAGCATTTTCATTTGAGGGGAAATAGAAGGTCTATTAATAAAGAAGGTGGAAATGAATAACATTAGTCTTCCCTTCAACTGGATACTCCAATAAAGAAGAAAACTGATGTAAAGTTAGTACAAACACTTGTTTTCCTAGGGATTCTAAGGCCAGAGATGATGGGTACAGTGCCTTAAGGACGTAGATAATTCGTAACTGAATGGCTATCCCAACTGACTCCTTCTGCAACAGAATTCCTGCTTTACCTGCAAACCTCAATATTTTCAAGTATTTGATAGTTTAGCAGAAAAGGCAGTGTTTCTACAAGACTATCTGAGCACATTCTGTGTACATGTAATTCAATATGCCAACACACATCAGAGAAATTTAAAAAAAAAATAGGGGAATTGGCAGGTATTTCTGGTTTTTCCCTGTTTCCAAAAGCATTCCTAACATAGGTTCTTCTGGATCTCTTGTTATTACACCGTTGTCAAACATATGTGAAGAGGGACATTTTGACATCTTTGAAGTATGTGTTTGGCCAGTTGTTAGATGAGAACAGAAAGTTCTATGCGATAGGTTTTCTTTGAACTACACTCATTAATTCTTTCATTCAGTAAGCATTTTATTTGGGACCTTCTCTGTGCCAGGCATTGTATTAGACATCTGCATTGCTCGTACTAGGTAACCTGTAACTATTATCAGTGAGGACAGTGACAGATGCTCATGAACCCTTTGTTCTTTGGGCAGGTTAAGGTTATTCACTGACTTAAATTTCAACCATTTCCAAAAGAATTGTTTTACTAAGTTATGAAGGAAGTCCCTGATAGAGAGTTCTTATTTGCAATATGCATCCATAAGCCATGAACCCTTGATATTGTACTGGTATTTCTACTGCATCATATGAATTAGGATCTTGGTAAAGTGTTCATGTGTTAACCATGCTAGATATTTTAAAAGTGAAAATAATGACAATCTGGCTTGGTCATGGGTAACAGGTTATTATTAACAGTTCATTCTTCATTCCCTCTACTAATATTCTACGTGACCTAAGTACCTGTTCAGTATTAAATGGTATAGAAAGAAAAACTTAAGACAAACTTGATTTTAAATCCCAGCCCTGTCACCTTTAAGCAATGCAGTGACTGGATGTTACTGGATCTTTCTGATATTTTGTTTCTCAACAAGTAAGGAGAGAGAAAAAGAGAGAGGGTGGGAAGGAGAGGGAGGGAGAGAAGGGGCTGAAATGAGGGAGGGAGGGAGGGAGAGAGAGGGTGAAATGGGGAATATCTTTCTCATTAAGTATTATTGAG
Source organism: Miniopterus schreibersii (assembly GCF_964146895.1). Taxonomy (NCBI): domain Eukaryota; kingdom Metazoa; phylum Chordata; class Mammalia; order Chiroptera; family Miniopteridae; genus Miniopterus; species Miniopterus schreibersii. Next base: position 59,920,090 of record NC_138111.1, on the reverse strand, counting down.
AACTAATATGAGGCTCCTTAGAATTAGAAATAATATGTAGGAAATACCTATTAGACTGTGTAACAAATAGTTAACCCTCAGTAAGTGGTAACAATTACAATGCATTTTAATTTTCATTCCTTTCCTCCTTCCTTCCCTCCCTCCCCACTCTTCTTCCTCCTTTAAGGAGACACTACAAATGTAGTTTTACTATCTTTTCATCTCTTAATGGAGTTATAGATACGTAATGTCAAAATCCAAACCAAAAGGGAGTATGTAAGGACTGGAGAGATTTGTAAATGATAGTCAAACTTGATAAAACAATGCCAAAATGTGGAATGAGACTCTTACAAATCCGTGTGCCTGCGTCGCTGGACGTATGCCGCCTCCTGTAGCTGTTCTCAGCTCTCCTTCCACTTCCCAGCTCTCCCTCTTTTCTTCTCTCTTTCTTTCCAAGGCGACCGTTCATCATCGCCTTAGTGGTGGCGAAGCTACTAGCAAAGGAAGCAGTGAAAGTTGGGTAGTTTGTATCACATTGAAAATCTCTGTCCTGTGAACCGAAATTAATCCGGAAATCAGATTGCCTCCCATCCCTACTGCTTGTGCCGAAGTGTCATCTCGGCATGGTTTGTCGGCCCACTGAAGTCTTTAGAACCAAATAAAAGTTACTTCAGGCAAACAGTTGTCTACCTTTGTCTTTTTCAGACCCTGTCTTGTGTCTGCTTGATACTACAGTCTGAAGGTTAGTCAGCGATCTTTATGGCAGAGAATAATAGGATTGATTTTGAGCTCTTTTGGAAGGATGACCACAAAACAAATTAGAGATTTGGCCATGTCCTCAGCTTGCCCTGTGACTTCAGCAAAGGCATTAACTGTTTCTCACCAGTAGAGAGTGAATAGCAAAGGCTCACAGGGTGGTTAAAAGAAATAGATCACCTTATTTTTGATGTGTTTTCAAAGCTTAATAAGAGCAAGGCAAGAGAATTGAGTTGATTCACTTTGATAGTCGCTCTGGGATAAAAATTCATTATTCCCAGTTATACATTTGAGCCAGTAGGATGTACATTTCAATGATTCTCCTTCTGAGGAGCCTGATTTTTTTAAATAGGCTACCTTCAGGCCCTGGCCAAGTACCTCAATTGGTTAGATAATCATCCCGATACGTCAAGGTTGTGGGTTACACCCCCAGCCAGGGCACATACAAGAAGCAACCAATGACTACATACATAAGTGGGGAAAACACATCGATGTCTCCCTCACTCACTTACTCACTCACTCACTCACTCTTTTTCTCTCTAAAATCAATCAATAAAAATTTAATAAAATAGGCTACCTTTACATATATTCTTTTAAAAATGATTTTAAATAATAATTTTTAAATGATTAATAATCCTACCTCTATTTCTACAAAATTTGAATTTGATGATGAAGCTAAGCCTCATCATGTGCTGTTTTGTGGACAAAGGCATTCTTAAACTGGAATAAACCCCCAAAAGTTCAAATTCTGCTTTCCTTCGCACAGGTGCCCTTGGTCAGGTAGAACTATCTTGGGAAAGAAATAGACAAAATATTTTCCTCTCCTTGTTTATATGGGCAAAGGGAAGGTGGAAAGTCAAATACAAATACAGACTCTACTGCCCAAAAATGTTTTTATTCAAAGAAAAAGAAGGCAGTCGTTTGCCTTTCTGTGTTAGGTAACTTTTTTTATATTGACTGAGTTCAGTTAGTAGTTAAAACTTTATCTGTATATTAGGCAACAACCCTTTCAACTTAGACAGTCTGAAATAATTTGAAGGTCTTTTACTGGTGGTGGAAAAGGGATTAGGAAGGAAATGTTCAAATTTGAATTCAGTTTTTATGTGTATGATGAATTTAACCTTAAAACTTCTTTCCACTCATCGGTACTTCTTGACTCTTTAGTCTGAACTAAATTCATTGAAATGTTTTGCAAGATAATAATGATATAATTTGACAAGCCAAGGACTTGCATTTAATGCCTCAGGCTTAAGAAATTAATGGGCAAGTGTCACCTAAAGCTATTAACTTTGTCTCAATTCCTGGGGCCTTTTGTAGAGCTTTCTCAGCAACCCTGCAAAGTGGAAATTTCATGTGGCTTATTTAAGGCTCCCAGGGCTAACAGTCTATTTAAGGAGGTGCCTCTAAGTAACAACTCTCCCATCATAATATTACAATTATGCATTAGAGGGTGATTTCTCTAATGATGTATTACACAAAATGTGGTGCCAGCCAGAATATCAGCAAGGTAGATCATAAAATTTTATTTAACCTTTTGTTAATTTAAAGGCTCCAATATTCTTTAATTTATTTATTATGTATTGGAAGGGAGGAAATGACAGTAACGTCAAAGGCTATGAAACCTGTATGCTATTTCATTCACTATGTTAGGAAAATATATGTCACCAATGGGGCAAGAAAAATGTTTAAAACCCCCAATTAAGAATGCTTGTAAGACTCACAAGAGCAAAAGGACTGAATAGAGACTATGTGGAATGTACCTTAGATGCAAACAAAGCCTGCTGGTCTGCATATAAGAAAAGAAAATTTCAATAATACTACTTTTAGTCATTTTACTGAAAGCATTTTAGAATAATATTTCTCATTTATGTACTATGAAAAAGAATCAATTCTTAATCCAGAACAGTTCCAAAGAATCATCTTACCAGTCACCCATGGGCTCCAGCACGGGCTGTCATGGAAGGATGAGTCCCAAGCTCAAACCTGCTCTCTCTCCATGCAGACATTTCCGAGGCACGAAGGGATGGCATTGTAACCCCTCTACCATGGTTTGTGCGCAGTAATGCACATAAAGCTTTTAGCACAATGCCTGGCACAGAGTAGTAACTCCTCAGTATGTGAGCTATTATTTTTTTGTGATTGCCATTTGGTGTTAAATCGTGAATGGCATTTTACAATAATAACACATTTATTAGACTAAACACTACCTTTAAACTTCAATTCAGCTTTAATTCAGAGAGTGAGTCACTTCATATTAGTAAGGCTTCTTTTAGAGTATCTATAAATTTTAAATGGAAGCTTATGACACTCAATTATTCCAAAAATTCAATACTAAAATGTTATTCATGCCTACATTATCTGGCTTTATCTGACAGCAATGTATTTTATCTGAATTATCAGATCAATTATCTTGATTTCTGCACTCAATTTTGCAAGCACATAGGTACTCTGTATGGTGCAATTGGATTTCTTCAGGTTGAAGTGTGACCCAGTTAACTTACTACCAGGCAGGTAAGGCCTGTTCAGAGATGATGTCTTTGAAGCCTGGGGTGCATTTCTAAAATGCCTCCAGCCTTTCCAGAGATGTGACAATTAGTGACTGCAGAGACAGAATGCCATTATTTAAATCTGCTTAGAAAAATTTCCTCGAAACCACAAGAATGTCTGCTCTCAGTGCTAAAATTTTTGAGTTTATCTGAAAACTCTGTTCTTGTAACTCCCATAGTTTGAAATTTTATTTCTCTTTTTTAAAATTCTTTTCACGCAAGCAGCAATATTTATTTACAAGTTTTCTAGGTGATAGCTCAAGTAGAAATAAATTGGCCGTTCAATCCAATGTGAGCAGTGAGCCAGAGTTTGAAAGTACAGAATATTTTAGGGTAGACTCAAAGAGGAAGGAACATCATAAGCCAGTCTTCTCAGTATGAGTTTAAATATTCATGATTTGCTTATTAAAACATTTTAAAAATTGTGTCTCTGAGCATCAGGCTCTTAATATGCAGAACAGAAAGAGCTAAGTGCTGATAAACAACAAGCATATTGTCATAGAATTTGCTTAAAATATCCCAGAGCTAAAGCTTAATGTTTCCAGTATTGTATAGATGATACATTTCAGCTTCCTTCTGAAAAGGATATGCAAGAAAATCAGTCATCCTTTGAGAATTCATCCTTAAAAATCAACACATAATGGAACAGAGAAATGGTTTGCAAGTTGTAATAACAATGATAAAGGGCTCAAGTGGTAATCTGACTGTGATGGTTACTTTTATGTCAACCTGACTGGCCACAGGGTGCCCAGATTAAATATTATTTCTGGGTATGCCTGTGAGGGTGTTTCTGGAAGAGGTTAGGGTTCTAATTGTTGGATTCAGTAAATTCGATTGCCCTCCCCAAAGACAATGGGTCAATTGATTCACTGAGGACCTGAATAGAAAGAAAACACAGGAGGGAGGAATTTGCCCCTACCTTCCTGTCTGACTGCTTTAGCTGAAATCCTCCAGCTCTTTCACTGAAATCACTCCATTGGCTCCCCTGGTTCTCAGACCCACCCACCCAGACTCAATTATACCACAAGCTTTCCTGAGCCTCCAGCTTGAAGACAGCAGATCCTGAGACTTCTCAGCCTCCGTAATGTCATGAACCAGTTCCTATATATATATATATCTTTACTGGTTCTGTTTCTTTGGAGAATCCTGACTAATACTTGAGTTTACTATATTAACATGTATAACTAGAGAGTCAATAAGAAGACATTAGTCAACCATGGGAAAAGAAGTTGGCTAAGAGAGTAGAGGCAAACTTTGGTAATGCCCATTCAGTCAAGGGGTTTTCAATATTCTAGTTCCATTAGCAAAGTCTTTTACAATATAGGGTAGATATATTTAGTTAACTCAGGTTAATACCAGTGATCATGGTGTGTTGAACAGATCTCAGCAGAAAGAAGCTGGAAGTAAATAACGGGATGTCAGAGGGCTGCCTAATAGTGCAAATGCAGCCAGCTATATTTACCCATGTCAAGGAAACCCTTCAGCTAAGAGAAGATCCTCAACTCTGGTGGGACAGATGGGTATCTCTGAAGAACCCACAAAGGTTGACAAGAGAGGAAGAGTCAATTTTAAGAACTTGACCATTTTGGAGATGCCAATACTTGATTACCACAAGCATCTAGAAAAAAAAATTGCTGCCCTTCTTCCAATCTCTTTACCTTGCTTCTACTCTAGAGATACAAAGCAAAACAAAACTGTGGTTAGGGAGGTGGGGAATAAGGGATTGAAATGCTTGGAGTGGGTAGACAATGAAACTCATTTTCTAGCCTGCAGGCTTCTTAACTATAGCAGGAAGAAGAAGAAATCTGGAGTTTTGATTATTACCTGAGACTGAGTCATTTCAGGTACAGAAGTATGGGTGACTTTGCAACCTGAAAGAATCATAGAACTTCTTATCCTCTTAGAATGGACAAGGAAGTTACCAAGCTAGTTGAATTATTTTTTTCATGGTCAGAGAAGGAATATTCTGCAAATAAATATAAAGGCCTTTCTGTTTGACATAATGCACACATAAGGTGATGGAAGTTTGTTGGTATAAAACAAGGCGATGAAGGGAGATCGAAACTTTTTCATAAGCTACATTGCCAAGTCTCATGGATAACTGAAATGATATTTTAGACTATATTGCAGCTTTACTGGCCAATTGACATTTTGAGTAGTCTGCTGTTATCATAATTCAACTTCTCTTTGTATAAATCGCTGCCTACATTTGGTGCCACAGTTGTTGCTACTGACTGCTTCTCTGTATTTGCCTGTCTACTTGATGGCTTGTGCTTTTTCACAATTTTGACCCCCTACCTTTTTGTCTATGTCCCACTCTTTTTTCCTTGTGCAAACTCCATAAGAGATATCCAAATGGCCTTATTTATCTGCATAGAGCATTCTTTTTTAAGCGGAGTTCTTGTGATAGAGTACTTCATAGACTAATGTCTATATTTTAGAGCTGCACTATTCAGTATGCAGCCACTAGCCACATGTGGCCACTGGGCAGTTGAAATGTGGCTAGCCTGAACCTGAGATGTGCTACAAATGTAAAATAGACACATGATTTTGAGACTTAGAATGGGAAAATGTTTGATGAATACTGTAAAATGTCTGATGAATACATTTTATATTGGCCACACAAAAGCATATGTTTGATTTATTAAATCATATTTTGAAATTATATTATTTTGAAACAATGTATTTTTAAAATTCAATTTACTTATTTTGTTTTACTGTTTTTAAAAATGTGGCTATTAGAAATTCTAAAATGACATATATGGCTCGCATTTGTGGTTTATATTACATTTCTCTGGTAAAGTAATGTCTTCCATCTTAATTCTAGACAAGTGTGATTTGTCTAAGCAGGCACTTAATTACTACCAAAGGATGGAATGAAGTTTATTTTTTTACTATATATAAGGTGGGGCAAAAGTAGGTTTACAGCTGTGAGTACACAGAACAGAGTTTATTCTTACATTTATTATTATATTACTTTCCATACAAACAAGTGTAAACTTTGCCCCACCATGTATATATAACATTTTCTATATTAGATGTAATTTTATAGCACTTTATAGAGATTTTTCCCAGATATTATCATTTTAACTTCACACCTATCTGTTGGGTATATGTTGTCCTTTTACAGATGAGAGAACTGGAATTCAGAGAGAAAAGGGGCATTACCCTATATACAGATCCTATATATAGTGAAACCAAAAATACATCCCAAATTCACTAGCATCATGATGTTTGTCTTTGGAGTCAGGCCAGCCTGAGTTTATGTAATTTTCCGGCCAGTGACTTGCCCGTGACCTTGGGGAAGTTACTTATTTTTAAAAATACATAGATGTAATGGCAGGAGTGAAAAATACTAACATATAGTTGGTGCCTAACATGTTAGTTCACACTCAATTCAAAATTCTGTGTTTCTCAACAGGGATAGCTAATCAAAAATTGTTAGTTAACAGGAATAAACGCTTAATAGAGATAAAACTATTAAATTTTTTTATGTATACTTTTCTGAAAAATCGCATAACTTGTTCATCTACCTGTTAAAGGATATTCTCTGAACTTCCCCTATTCAACTTTCCTAAAACCCTAGTTTGTATTATAAAGTAAATCAACAGTTTTGAAAATGTGTAATAATTTCGATGTAGAAATTACAAAAGACTTCTTTAATATATGTTTTTTGGTCTGGATTAGTGATACGGCATTATTGCCTGGGGAAAAATGAAATATTTTCATAAAAGTGTAAACCACATGCAAAGTTCTCTATTACTTAATCTGAACTAGTTTGTCCAACCTGCATGACCATCTCCCTGACCATCACCACTGTTTTCTCTACTGTTAAAATGTGTTAGGATTGACTTATTTCAGTGAGTGGTACCATAATTGTGCTAGTCACTCACATTCAAAATGGCAGTCATCTGATTTTCCTGTTTTTTTTCTCCCATTGGATTTAATTAATTGTCAGGACCTATAGTTTCGATTTCAGCAATGTCCACTGTGTTAACTCTTAGACAATATTTGAATTGCCTTAATTCAAGTTTCGATCATTTCTCATCTGGGTTATGGCAATAGTTTCCTAAATCTACTTTCAGCTTCCATTCATACCCACCTCCAAATCTCCCTTGTGTTGAGTCCACAACACTATTACTAATTTGGAATAGCCCAATGCTAATTATATAAAATACAATTCCCTCCTTCGTATGTACTTCCTTAAACATTCTTCAACACCTGTAAGATTAAGTTCAACTCCCTTAGCATGTTGGAGATCTAGCATGATATAGTCCTTCCCGGCATTTCCCAACCTCATGTTTCCCCATGATCTTCAGGCACCTTCTTCCACTTTTGCTCCTGTTGCTCCATTTCTTTGGAGTTATTTCCTGACTCTCTCCATCTCTCACTCCTGCTTTGTACAACTCTGTTTTAACAATGTTTATTCTCTAATCGTTTCTTTTCTTTTCTTTTGAGTTCTTGAGTTTTTTACCCACCAAGCCAAATTTTGTACTCATTGAATTACCCATTATTCAAGCACAGTGCTACAGAACAGAAGTTCAATACATTTTTAAAATGAATAAATGAATGAGTGCCTGGTGCTTAAAACTGACTTTTCTAGAAAGGAAGTCCAAACAGTATGTCCCACTTAAATACCTATAGGAATCAGATAAAACAATTATCTTGGTCTTTTAATTAATTTACTCAAGCTTTGTAAAACATATCTAAATCATGGAAATTTGGAATGTCTTAACTCTTAGACAATATATTTAAGTTTTACCAAAAATTGCAGAGTGTAGTTTTAGAGATTTATGCTGTGATACTGGTGGGGAGGTTGCACCCATGTATTAGGAAAATGCTAAAAAAGAAAAATGTGTGTATGTGGCATCTTCTAGATAAGAAAACAATCTTTTGAATCCTTGCATAATGAATTTGTCACTGCCTAGATGGCTCCCAAATGATTAGCAGAATAATATACAGGATCCCTGTGTAACGGGAAATAAGATTTAGTGAAGGTCTCAGTGGTCTGGAAGATTTTCCTACATTGTGATAAACACATTGGGAGGTTGCTGCCTTTGCCATGATCTAGTTCAAGTTGGGGGACTAAGTCTCACCCACTAATTTTAGCATCCCAGGGGGCTATCGGAATTCACAATGATTGATGATCTCTGTTGAACTCAAGATAATGTGCCTTAGCCTCTTGAAGATACCACCCCACAGCCCAACGAAGAGACTCACGTTTACTCTTCTATTTAAAAATACCTTATTCTACCTTTCTACTTATCCCAAACCAAATTCAGTGTTCATTAAGCAGAAGCTATTAGAAATTTTTATCCCAGGGCCTCTGGACAAAAAGGAAGAGCTGGCACAGATCTACAGCCTTTTGAAGTTACTCTTGTCGAGCAGAAGCTAGGTAAGCATGTCCCATTAGGACAGAGGTGGATGGGGTGGAAAGATGCTAGGCAAGCCGGGGACCGCAGCATCACTTGAACCAGTGTTTCAGCTGTTGAAACGTGATTCACGGGGGAAAAGCCAGTGAGCTTTGCCACGTCTCAGCTTTCCCAATGCAGAGAAGAAGTTTTGTTTTATATCTATCATGTCTCTTTAGCTTAAACAGCGCACATCATGGTTTGCCCTGCGGTGCCCTCGACTCTCTTGCTCCTTCTATAGCCTTGAAGCTTTTCCTGAAGAAGAGCTCAGCCTGGGAGGTCGGTGTAACCAGCTGGTCCTTTCATATCACAGCTCAGATTCCTTTCCTATACAGTTTTCTTTAACCAAAAGTGTTTCCTCTCCTATGGACACTGAAAAAAGACTTAATTTGAAATCAATCTAATATTGGATAACCAACTGCTTTGATTAATCGCGGCTATTATTTGTGACTTAGAGTTTATTATAATGCAGGAATAAAGCACATTTCCAAAGTAAAAATAAAAATAAAACTTCCATGTGACTGGCATTTAAATGAAAACCTCTTGATGTGTAGCTGCGGCAAATATCTCAACCTAACGTGAGATAATTTAATAGAAGCAATGCCTCCCATTTGGGGAAGATTCAAGAGTTAACTCTTAAAAGTTTGAGTAATTAGGCTCCTGATTATCTGAAACATTTCCCCATTCTTTTTGGGTTTTTTTAAAACTTGGCAACACTGCAAAAGCCTAATTTGTTGCCCTCCCCCCATTCTTTCTCACTTCCCACTAAAAATAAGATCTTTATCTATATTAGAAACCGTGAGATACCCATCTCTCTTGGCTTGACTGTTTCATCTCGCTGGAGGAAAAGCAGCCACCCAATTATACACAGCCATAAATTAACTTGACAAGCCGCACGCTGGAGCCGCCACCCTGGCCGGAGCTGTTTAAATTGTTCCTGAGTTCAGTCTCTTCTTTGGGAAGAGGCGTGACGTGCCCCAGCGGAATTTGTTTTCTTTGCGTTTTCTGACTTACCAATACACTCTGTGCAGCAGGTTCAGCAGTTATGTACTTGGTCCGTGGGCTGACTATGCAAAGGACATCTCCTCTGCTCCTTCCCATAAAGGTGTCCCCAGCGCAGAGGCTGAAGTTGCCAGGGCCCACTCATCCTCCACTGCAGAAGGGCTTGGGTGCTCAAGTCTAACAGCCGGCAAACTTCACAGACTTATCATTTGAAAGTGTCTCTACTCTGCCCTTAATTGTGAATATTATTCTGAATTCTGTTATGATATCCAGAGAGATCATTCAAGGAATGTACCTTTAAATTAAATGATAAACCAGTACAGTCCAGCCAGCATGGCTCAGTGGTTGAGTGTCGATCTATGAACCAGGAGGTCACGGTTCAATTCCCGGTCAGGGCACATGCCTGGGTTTCAGGCGAGATCCCCAACAGGGAGGGTGCAGGAGGCAGCCCACCAATGACTCCCACTCCCATCACTGATGTTTCTCTCTCTCCCTCTCCCTTCCTCTTTCTGAAATCAATAAAAAAAACCAAAAACATATTTTTTTAAAAAAATGATAAACCAGTACACCTTGGGAAAAGTGAAAACGGGATTGCCTTTGAGTCTGCCTCTAGACTCTTGTGCCTATTGCTCATTTCCTCTGCTAATGAAAGAACAATGCCGCATGCATATATTTACACTGCACAGTAAGAATTTGAATTCACGGCGTTAGATACATAATGATGAAGACTTTAAAATAAACCCAGGCCGATTTTATGCTTCTCTATGGTGAGTAAGGCCAGTCCAGCTCTCCTCATGTCAGCACCTTCCTTGATGCTCATTCTAGGGGCTGCAGAGCCCTAAACTGGGAGAGGCCAGCGGCGAGCCTTCTTGGGACGCCTTGAAGGACTTGTCCCTCTCTCTCTCTTTCTCCACTCAGGCTCTGTGCTGTAGACAGCAGCTCAGCTCTTTCCCACTTAGACCCTCTTCAAAGAGGAGGGGGGGGCACGTTTCTTCTCGGCTTCCATGAGGCTATTAGTGGTGAGGATTGCCCTCCAGAATGATCTGCTCTCTGAAAGCCCAACATCCACGTTCAATGGTTCGCCCTCTCGTTCAGTGGGACGCCCCCTGGTCTTCCCCTGCCTGCCCTGCTCCATTACAGACACCTCCTCCTCGCCTGACACCAGTCCGTCAGCATCGCCTCCTCTCCTCGAGCCTCACCTTGCTTCCCGACTCTCAGTTCTGCAACCTTTTGCAATATCCCCCTCTCACGACGGTGCAAATAAAAATAGTGCTGTTGGCAAACGTCCTGAGTGCTAATCCCCTCCAGTACAGGCACATGGGCCACGGCAAACGTTCCACCCCACACAGCGTGAGTGTGCAGTAGCTTCCAAGTGGCTTCAGAGAAGCTGGTGTGAAGCTCTACGTCTCCAACAATACGAATGCGCTCTACCTAGAGGGAGCTCCGATACTTTCCTGGGAACACTTGGTTCTTGCCTTCCTGACACTGAAAAAAACTAAGGAACTCAGCTTTCTTCCCGCCCTAAATTAAGCTCTTCTGTGTCAATGCATCCCAAAATATACCTTCTGACTCATCTCTCTTCCCAGTCCTTCTTGTTGTTGTTTTTCTTTCTCAAATATTTACTGTGTGGAGGGAAAAGTTTGTTTCTTGCTAGGTTGTACCTTCCTGGCTTACTAAGTGTGGTTGATATGGAACTCTGGTTATTATCTGACTCTAAGTCCAAAATAAACAGATGTTCACCAGTCCCAGGCTAAAGCTATAGCTATAATTAAAGCTACAGCTATAATTCAATTAATTTTTTTTTTCAGAGAAGGTATTTATACTTTAAAATAAAACAATGAAAAAAATCTCACCAAGTAGCTTTCCTAGGACGGCTCTGCTTGTTTTCCACATAGGCCAAGGCAGCCCAGTGCATGGTCTCTGCAGGTGCTGGCCTCCTGGGAAGCACCCAGCTCCAGCTCAGGCGAGTGTGGGGAGACCTTTAAGGGCCCCTCCTCACCTCTGTTGTTCTGAGATACCTACTACTCCAAAACCCTCCTGCTCCCCTCACTCCCAACTCCATTATCAAAACAGGAAAATGACTAATACCGCTCATTTATACTTGATTGATTACACTTAACTGAAATTTTTACCCTCCAGACATATGCATTTTCTTTTTTAGCCCCTTCTCTCTAATTTTAGACCCAGGCCCCACCCCTACCTTGTCAAAGGGATTTCAAGCATCAGCCAACAGATTTTTTCCCCTCACTCGCTGGCAGTGCAGAGGAGTCTCTAAGATCACTCAACAGCTGGCACTGAAGAAACATCTGGTTTTGTCTTTGTAGGTTTTCTAGGTGGTGCTGAATGAGCTAGAGGAGCTGGGGCGTGGTTCCTTCCAGCTGACATCCTCAGAAACCTTGGGAAACAGGGCCATAACTCAGCAGGAGTGGGTGCACTGGGACAGATGAAAAACCTGAACCTGAACATCACCCAGAAAGTTTCTATCCGTGATTCCTTGCTAAGCATTTCTTATAAATCAGTAGTTGTGGAAGTCGCAGACCTACCTGCCTCCTCATTTCTCCTCAGCAGGTTCAGTCCTCATGCCTCTGGTCTTGCTCTTAATCCTATCCCTTATCACCTTTGGTCTTTCTCTCTGAGTGAAAACAAGATGTATTAACTGCAGTTCTAAAATACATCAATATTCATTCTCTGTCATTTCTACCTGTGGTAAAAATGTTTCCAATAAGGATAAGCTTTATTATAACATTGACTATTTGTAACAATAATATTTTAAGTAATAATTATTATTTTAGTTACTTTTTATTGAGACATTATAGGTCAGGTATTTTTCTGATAAGGTATTAATATGTACTGTTCTTACCTAACAGGTCATTGTACAAATTAAATGAAATATATGTAAAGTAATTTATTATTGGACATGTAGTAATGCAAAATGTTAGTTAATAAATTATCAAAAGACCTGGCTGGGTAGCTCAGTTGATTAGTGTCGTCCGATACACCAAGACTGAGGATTCGATTTCCGGTGAGGTCACAAACAAGAATCAACCAATAAATAACAAATAGATGTTTCTCTCTCAAGTCAATAAATTTTAAAAGTTAAATTATTAAATCATTATAAAGTTAGTAATTAAAATTATCAATATTATTTCCCCATTTGGCTTTTACACAATTCCTATGCAGTAGGAATTATTATTAGCATTACCCCATTTTAGAGATGAGCATACTGCAATGCCCATCAATGAAATGAGGGAGCATTAACCTCACAACCTCAGAGCCCATGTTTTCAGAAATGTAGTGGTTCAAATTATGTGTGTCATTTTCTGATACTCTGGTTTTTACATAATATATATTTATTTATTTTGAATATTATTAACTTGATTTTTTTTCTGCTCTATCAATGTATAATTTATCGGCATACCACAAGCAGCACAGATTTAATGTACACAATTTGATGAGTTTGTCATAGACATACAATTGTGATACCAACACCACCATCAAGGCAGCAAACACATTCATCCACTTTAAAAGTTTCCTAGTGCCCCTTGTTTTTTGTTTGTTTTTGTTTTTTGTGGTAAGAACACAATATGAGATCCAACCTCTCAACAAATTCTAAGGTGCACACACTGTATCGTCGGCCACAGGTGCTGCGTTGTGTAGCAGGCCTCCAGGACTCGTGATCCTGTGTAACTGCTCCTCTTTACCTGCGGAGCAACAACTCCCCACCCCCCGTACCCCGGGAACCCCTATTCTCTTTTCTGATTTTATAGGTTTGACTCTTTTAGATAACTTGTCCTTCTGTGACTGATTTATTTCACTTAGCACAATGTCTTCTGGGTCCATCTGTGCCACCGCGTATCCTGATCCATTGGTTTTATTTCTACCTCCAAGAAGTAAAGCTTCTGAAAAGAATAAAATACTGTTGGAACAACTATTAAAATATTAAAAATACCAAAATTGTTCCACTCTAATTGTGTTCAGCTCAAGTCACAGGGCACTTTATACTGACGTTGCCAAAAATTTCCTCCTGAACCTACTACAGGGTAAAGCTTGCTGCCATGTGCTCCCCTTTCCCTCTGCCCCGTCCCCTTCATCTTATTTCCTCTACAACAAAGGACAACCACGGAAGCAAAGAAGGCAAATCCTCTCCAGAAAGGAATCAGAGCAGAAAAAAAACTTCAAGCCCAGGGGTATTTTCATGGCAGAGAGTTGACGTGTGGGGAGCAGGTTATAAAAGATGGAACATGCTGGCCCAGAAAAGAGGGGGCCCCAGGACGGAGGAGGGAGACCAGAGAGGTCCTTCAGTGCAGAGAAGAGGAAGACTCTTAGGAGTCTGGGGGCACAAGTCAGTTGTTAGGACTAGCTTTGTTTTGTATTACTTTAAATGTTTGAGGAAATTTTAGGAAGAGCATATAATCCTGTTTGGGCCATGTTCCTTTCAACGTAGTGTAGTCTAAAACGGAAATGGGTTTCATTTCCAATGACTACGTAACTACGTGAGTTTTAGAAGGTGCCACAGATGTATAAGCATTATAAATAGAAAAACAAAGCACACATATACACTTAAGGTGGATGTAAAATAATATAACTTTATTCTATACTCACTATCTTCTTTTGAAAAACCATACACAGTAGGTAGATGAGTTATATCGTCTTGATGCTTAAAATGTTAGCAGGGAGTCATTGGTTTGGTGTGTGGCTAACACAGTTAATGTCTATAAAGTACCTAATACAGTGAGTGGCATGTAGAATGTGCTAAGTAGATGTTAACCTTTATTGTTTATTGTTATATAAATGCATAATAAACATATAGTGTATATTTGTGGAAACTGAAACTTAAAGACTTACATTATATTTATTACTGATATTTAACTAATACTTAGCTTTAGAAAAGGTCCTTCTAAATTTCTGTCTTCAACACACTCAACTCTTGCAATCTGGGATCATAACACTATTTACATGTAGTCAATATTTTAGAGTTACGGAATACTCCCAATAGAAATATTTTTTTTAAAAAGCAGAGTGCCAAAAGTTTCACCCTAGGAATTTTTTTGAGCTTGAGACTGGCTCCGTGGAAACAGAATAAGACACAGGTTCAGAAATGCTTATCTTGTCTCATTGATCACCCCAAGGAACACCTATGGAAAGTTACTATCTGAGAAATTGAGGCAAGCATGTAGCTCTTCCCCGGCCCCCTGACTTTCTCTAGAGGTTAAGGAAACATGGGTAGGAGCATTGTGTCTTGCTCAAGTCTCATCTTGTATGAGAACAAAACTAGACACAGGCCTGAGCTCCATGGTAGCTCTCAACATACCCTACATAAAATGGTTCCCATAATGCACTGCCAAGAGCAGAATTCTCACTAATTAAATGTCTTAGGCTGACTCCACTGCTTGACTATCTAATGTGCTTTGGAGTCTCTGGTTACTGTCTTCTAAGACGTCATGGTAGGAGATCTTCATGGATCCTTAGGTTTGCTCCTGAGGATGCAGGGAGTAGCAGTCTTTCCTGCCCTTTACTTCTACTCGCCACTGCTGTTGGGAAGCTACCTGTGACAGTTGGTGAAAATTACCCCTTTTCTGGATCTTAGGACAAATGGCCTGCAGATGTTTCCATTTTAGAGAGTATGGAAAGGGGATTCCAAAGTATAGTTTGAATATTACAACTTAGGCATCCAAAGGTTTAAACAAAAAGTATTTATAATCCTTCAAAAACTGATGTTACCTGCAGCAGGAGCTATCTAGAATATGTTCACATTAAGTTTAAATAATTTTTGTTAGATAATGTCTCATGTAGCAGTCATTTTGGTCATAGTTAAAATGATCATTAAACATTAACCTCTCTGATAAATCGGTATTTACCTATTGTGGACAATTAAACTCATATGTATACCCTATTGATTCTATTGAGAAAGGACATTCACAATTAATTTAATCTATCATTATAAGGAAAATTTCTTAATTTGTAATATATTAAATCAACAATCTCTCAGCCAAGTTTATTTAAATTGCAAATAACAAAACCACTTCAAGCAGCTGAAGAAAGAGAGTCCTAGACAGAAATATAGGAATGTATCTAGGTCTCATGAGTAGTAGCCACCAGGATCTCAGATTATTTACACTTTAAAATATCTTTCATTCTCCTCTCTCTCATTTTTCTCTCTGTTGACTGGTTTAGCTTATATAAGCACTTATAGCTTTTTAGTTTACATTTCTCAGTTTATGAGAAGAGCTTAAAGTCATCGTATCTTATGCTCACTTCTAAATTTGTAAGAAAGAATACTAGTTTTTCCAGTTTGATCAAGTGTCCACTCTGGTCCAGTCAGCTATTCATGGCCCTGCTCCTGCCCAGCTCCAAGAACACGGTTCACAGTGGAGTCTCTGTCACTGTAATCTAGAGAGAAGACTGTAATAGGAATGCCCCGCAGCCCCTGGGTCTGTGCAAAGTGAAAGCCCTGCAGCTGAGGCCCAGGGCACAGCATCATATAGAGGAAATGTGAAAACAGGGGGCCCATTTATGACAAAAAAAAAAGGGATAGCAAGAGATCTCAACATTTGTATCCCACAACAACAAAAAAAACCCAAAAATTATATTCTAACATTAGAAAGTATGGGTAGATATAAGTAGGTTTGAACAATTTTAAAAGAAATCTAGCTCAGATCCTGATAACTGAGTTGGATATTTTGCATTTATAATAAGGAGATTATAAATCACAGTCCATTAGAGGTGGAAGGCAACTTAAAAATATTCTAGTCTGTTTCCCTCACTTGACAAAAGAGGAAAGTAAGCGCAATTAGATAGAGGACATGACCGGTTTACACAGCTCATTAGTTGCAAAGCTAGAATTAGAAGCTGGTTCTCTTGAATCCTGAAGAGTATGAGGGGACTGCTGCCTTTGGAACATTGGCCCAGAAGTCTGGTATCACATTTACTTGCTTGGTTTGCTTTTTGGAGATGATCCAGACCTGGTTATAAATAAGAACTGCTCTATAATTGGAATGTTCTGGTTTAAGCCTGTTGCCTTTAAAAATGGTCTGTTTTCCGGTTCCCTGGAAACCACTTGACAAGATAGACCCTTCCCTTTACATCCCCTGTGTTTGATATCTAGTGTACTGGGTTGAATAAGGTTCTCCCCAACTTCATGTTTATCCAGAACCTAATTTGGTCATACAGTCTTTGCAGATGTAATCAAATTAAGATGAAGTCATACTAGATAAGAGCAGGCTCTGAGTCCAGTATGACTGGTGCTTTTATAAAAAGAAGGAACTTTGGATAAAGATACACACAGGGATAACACCATATTACAAAGGAGGCAGAAAATGAAGTGATGCTACAAGCCAAGGAATGAATGCCAAGGAGAGAGGCATGGGAGAGATTTTCTCTCATCACCCCAGAGGAACCACCCCTACTGACACCTTGATTTCAGATTTCTAGTCTCTGTAACTGTGGGAGACTACATTTTTGTTGCTTCAGGCAATCTTTGTGTGATAATTTGTTATGGCCACCTAGCAAATTAATGCACCATGTACACATGTGTGTATGCATAACTTTTCTATAGATTGGTATTTGGACTTTAGGTAAAATAAACAATAGGAGAATTTGATATTAAGTAAAGATGAATGCAAGGCAGCCCCCTGGGTTTTCTTAAGTAGCAATTTTAAACAAGGTATGTGTAGATCTTCTTTACCCCTTTTCAACATTAGAATAATAGGAAAAGTTGTGGAAAATGACAGGAACAAAAAGACACTGAGTGTCTTTAGTAAAAAACTAGCCATTGTCTAGGGCACCTTTCCAAGTTACACAACGCTGTAAGTTGTAGAAAATTAATACTAATGAAGATGGTTCTTGTCCATAACAGTGCAAACGAATTGTATTTGGGGGGTGCTTGTCTAGCTGTCCATCATTTACTTGTGAATTCATTTAGCACCCCTGGTTGCCTATATATGTGTGTGGCTCTTTGGTCCTCCTTTGAATCGGTTGTCACATCTTCCTGGCTCCCTCATTAATTGAGTTAAAATTTTTGATATATGCTTATTTTATATTTGCCTAAAGGTCATAGCTTTACTCTTTGTAAAAAATCTATCCTTTAATAAGAATGTAGTCTGAATTCAACATACGGTTCTTAATTTTGATACCCTCCTTCATAACTTAAGGGAGGGAATCACAAAGGACAAAGTTTCCCATTGCTTCCTACCCTGTGTTGAAAGCTTTTCTAAAGATCCAAAAGCATTTTACAAGATTGCAACTTCCTGACTACTTTAATAATCGGTATCTGTTGTAGATGACAAAAAGAATAGGAAAAAAAATCTCAAGACATGTATGGGAAAATTAGTCAAAGCAATGCCCTTGGTCTCGTGAGCAGTGCCAATCCACAGAACAAAGGTCAAAATTATTCTTTGCTTCCTATCATATTTAGCTAAAATCCAGCTTCCAAGACCTAACATATCCCCAAGCTAAGTTGCAAACAGGAACTTCAATCTAATTTGCAAAGCTTCTCCAGTGATGTGAAACAGCTTGGTAAGGGTAATTTATATTGCCCTTTAAATGTTTAAAAACTGGAATGAGGGTCGCAGTAGCATGAAAAGTGATGTAGTGATAAAGTTGTATCTGTGTGACAATCTCATGTCCAACTGGGACAAAAGAAACTAGAGTGTTCGGAGGGCTTAGCAGGGAAAGGCAGCATGCCAGATGTGTCCTGGGCAGAATGGAGTCTATTTTGCAGAACATAAGGAGAAGTAATGACCCATAAAAACTCCTGGTTACTGCTCTAACACGAGAGGGGACTGTGAAAAGAACATAGCACATTTCCTTGCAGTCTGGGCTACCCTAGAGTTTTGGGGTTTTTTATAAGTTCTTTACATGCTGAGCTGCAGAATCAAGAGTCTGGCTTGGAAATTGACTCAATTATTAGGCCTTGGATGTGTTTGATGCTTAAGTTTCTTTTTATTTTCCTTACATAATCTGTGCTCTTTGGATACAACAGATCTGCAGCATAATGACTTAGGATGGCTAATACCCTACCACGTATTATCATTTCTCTAACACAATTGAGCCTATTTTCACTTCTATGTTTTTCAGTCCCCGCTGACTTTTTTATTCAGTTCAAAGAGCGTGGTTTCTCGGTTGACATGAGGGCCAAGGATATTTTCAGCTCCTCTGGAGACTCCTGCCTGCTCACATCTCCTCAGTGAGCACCATCTCTGTCTTTCACAGCTCCTCAGGTGGCTGAGATTTTCACAGCTTGTTAGGTGGCTCTGGCTTTCACAGTTTGTGGCCCTGAATGACTGCTAGGGGAACAGCAATTGTACTTCTTCCCAAAGCCAAGCTTCGCTGTGGAAATGTGTGCGCTGTGCCAATAGCCTCCCAGAAATCCTGTGGTCGTGGCAGATGCAGACTACTCAGCATGGAGATGAGCTTTTTTCCAGATAGGGAATTGATGTCCCAAACAGAAAGTGAATTGTACTGGCTTCATTCTCAACTAAGTTGTGACAAGTGGAAATAAGAGCAACACCACGTTAAATGGCTGGCAAAATAAACAGCAAACAGCAATATGTGTGGAATATTGGTCCCTGTATATCTTTTGTCTTTTAATAGTTGTTAATCTGGCCAAGATGGTAAAATGTATTTAATAAAGGTTTCCCTTGATATAGCACTATTTTCAGGAGCCAGGGAGAAGTAGCGTTTTATCAGGAAGAAGGTAATAAGCAGGAACTGAAATGTTTTCATTTGGATCCTAAGTGGTGCCTGAGGTAAAATTGCACAATGTTAAAGCAATAATAATTGGTTCCTCCTGGCTTTCTCCATTGAAGGAAATTGAAATTCAATTGACTTCCATTGGAATAGTCATGGAGTTCCAATTGTCATTGGTCTGACTTTGTGCTTGTCTATCCCAAGAATGGCGTGGAAGCCAAAAAAGAAAAGGTTCTGAAACAACTGGGAAAATAGTACAGTTGTTTTGGGGCAGATTGGAGAGGAAATGAGGTATTCCAGATATATCAATAACCTTCAATGTACCCTGGAGGTCATAACTGATACGTTGCCAATGTTGGTGTTAATTTGGAAATGATTGGAAGTGGGGTACAGTCCTTGTCATGTAATTGTTTTTAATGGTAAAACAAAGTTTAATAAAAAGAGGTTAAATTATGACAATGGTACAGGCTTGGAGGTAAAATGAAAGATCTACATTGAGTCTGTTTTATAGGTTTTGATAATTTTAAGTAAAGTTGCAAGGTGCCACCATAAAATAATTACAGTAGCTAAAATTTATTTTTAAATACTATGAAGGGTTATCTCATTTATTCCTTAAAAAATGTAAGGCAGCTAGTATTGGCCCTTTTTATAGACTTTCAGACTCAGAAAAGTCAGGTACCCTTCAAGGTTCATAAACTAGAAAATTGTTGAGCCAAAATTTAGCCTAAGGTGTGACTGACCCTTAACCTCTATAAGACCCTGACTCTATGAAAAGATATTCAGAAGGATAGGAAACAATCCAATGATTGGGACTACAGATTATTATTCATAGGGGTAGAGATAAGGCACTAGAATCGTCAGCGTGATGGTGAACAAGTTAGCTGGAGAAATATAGTGGAAAAGAGCCATTAATTATTTGACAGTGAATTCTACTAAAATGTCTCAGTTTTGTTTAATGAACCAGATCTAACATGCATTAAAGATACATGTTATTAAACATTTTATTGTGGAAACAAATTCAAAAGTAAACAGTAGTATTAGAAAACTTTATATACCCATAACTTACCTTAAACAATTATCAACTCACAGCAAATCACATTTTATCTATACCTCAAATACTTGCCCACTACTAACAGTCATATGAAGCAAACCCCAGAGGTTCTCTTATTTCATCCACAAATATGTCAGTGTGTACCTCTACCGGGTAAGGACTTATTATTTTAAAAATAATCACAATCTTGCCCAGGCTGTTGGCCCAAGGACTGAAGGTTCCCTTGTTCGATGGGGCACATGCAGGAGGCAGCCAATCAATGTGTCTCTCTCACATCGATGTTTCTCTCTCTTGCTCTCTCTTCCCCTTCCACTCTTTCTGAAAAGCAGTGGAGAAAATATCCTCAGGTGAAGATTAAAAAGTAATAATAATAATCACAATCTTATCTTACATAAATCATGATAACTCTTAAATATTCAAATATTATCATTGTTCAATTTCCTAAAATAATATTTTTTTAAAATCAACTTTATTAAGGTATAGCTTATATAAAATAAAAATTATCTATTTTTTTGCATACAATTAACTGATTTTGAACAAATATATTCACTTACGTCACCACTACCCAAATCAAGAGATAGAATATTTCAGTCATCCTCAAAGTTTCCTGTGCTCTTTCTCAGTTTTTCAACTGTACCCCAGCTTCAGGAACCCACCAACCTGCTTTCTGTCATGGTAAATTATTGTTTTCTATTTTATGTTTTTATCTTTAATATTTTCGACCTTTTATTTTAGCTTTTCTTTTATATTTCTAGCTTCTTGAGGTAAAACTTTGATATCTGATTTTAATCTTTTTTTTCCTAATATAAGAATTCAAAGCTTTAAGTTTCCCTCTAAGCACTACTATATTTCCATCCTATAAACTTGAGTACATTGCTTTTCATTTTTATTTTGTACAAAATATTTTCTCATTTTCATTTGATTTATTTCATTAACCCATAGATTACTTAAAAATTTGTTGTTTAATTTCCAAATATTTGGCGATTTTCCATAAATCTTTCTGTAATTTATTTCTAATTTCATTCTACTTTGGACAGAGAATACAATACACTTTCTGTGATTTCAATTATTTTAACTTAATGTCACTCATTTTTCTGCCCAGCATATAGTGTATACTGGTGATTGTTCCATGAGCACTTGAAAAGTTTATTGACTCTGCTCTGTCCCTTGGTGTGCTCTAATGTCAGCTGGGTTAACTAGGTTGTGGTGTTATTCTACATTGTCACAGATTTTCTTTCTACTTATTCTATCAACTAATGAAAGTAAAATAAAATACCCAGTTATGTTTGTGAATTTGTCTCTATTTCTGTCGATCATTGCTTAATGTATTTTGAAGCTCTTCTATTGTATTTATTTAAATTTATTTACATTTATTTAAATTGTTATGTCCTTTTGAGGGCTTGATATATTTATCTTTTATTCCTTTTTTGATATGCGTTTCACCTAATATTTATATAACTTTTCCAACGTTTTTTACCTATATTGTTTGCCTGATATATCTTTTCCCATTTTATAATTTTCAGCCGACTGCCTTCAGATTATAGTGGTTGTCTTGTAGAGAATTTGCACTTGAGTCTTGTTTATATTCAGCTTGATACTTTTTGCTTCTTAAGTGAAGTGGTTAGAACATATGCATTTAAAGTAATTATTGATATGGATGACTTTAAATCTACTACCTTCTTGCCCTGGCTGGTGTTCTCGGTTAGAGCATTTGCCCACGGACTGAAAGGTCCAGGGTTTGATTCTGGCCAAGGGCAGGTACCTCGGGTGCAGGCTCGATCCCTGGCCCCAGTTGGCACTGGAGCAGGAGGCAACAATGGATGTGTCTCTCTCATATTGATGTCTCTCTCTCTCTCCCTCTCTCTCTCTCTCTCTCTGTTCCCCTTCCACTCTCTCTGAAAAATCAATGGAAAAAATATCCTCAGGTGAGGATTAAAAAATAATAATAATATAATAAAAAATAGATGGTTGAAGTTTGAACAGTTTGAATTTGCTGCTATACGACAGTTTCTCTCAAAAAGCTTTGTTTTTTTAAGACATTAATTGAATGGCTTCTGTTTATGTGAATAGGGAGGTGTTTTCCAAAGAGCTAATCTCAGGAGGGGATTAGTAAGAAAAAGGTCAACTAAAAACCTAATTCTAAGTGGTTTAACACATTGTTTATTCCTTGTTTCCACAAGGTCTAATACATGTTCAGTTCCCTCTGTAATTTGCAATCTACATCTGGAACTCATGTCCTCAAGGTCAGCTTGGTAGGGGAACATAAAGATGAGTAGACACGCTTGTGGGTAAAGGTGGAGTTAGGTGCACTGATGTGCAAATCCTTGGTCCCTAAAGTGAAACCACTTCAGCTCACAACTACTTGATGAGAAGTAGTCATGTGGCCTCAAGCTAACTGCAAAGAGACTGGGAAACAGAGAGGAATACGTGTGTATTTGAAGTGTCCCTATGGATGAATCAGAAGAGCCTTTCTGCACTGAGAGGCAGGAATCTTAGTAATCGGAGAAGAAATAGGTTTGGAAGCCCTGGCGAGAAGAAGTAGAAGAAACTGTCTAGAGAAAGAGACAGAGCCCACCAATGTGGCGAATAAGAAATTCCCTACCCTAGCGATTTCCAGGAGCAGTTGGGTCTGGCATTCATTTTAAAGTTGTGTTTTCCTTCACACTGTAATTACTTTTCATGATTCACAAATTTTCAGCGAAGATGCTACAGAGAACAGCCGTGTGTTACTGGTAGATGATGATGTGAGGGAAACACATGGAGAAAGAGATTCTTTCATGTATGGTGTAAAATGGGGTGGAGAGAAAAATTCCCCAAAATTGAGAAAAGCTATGAAAGATAATAAAAATCAAGCTTGCAGTAGAATACAGAGTGAGAGATTTCAGGAGATCATAAACCAGCCCCTTCCCCAGCAGAAAAATGGGTTCTGGGACTTCCACTCATGACATAGTATGGTTGTAGGCATTTACAGGAGACAGTGACCCTGTAATTTTGAAGATTCAGGATCTTTGTGCTTAAACTAATAATACTCCATTCATTGACTTGTATTTAATACAAATTATGTAATTTATACATTATCTCATTTAAGTCTAACAAAATAGATATTAGCTTTCCTATTTTGTAGGTTAGGTAACTGGGGATCTGAGAGTTTAAATACCTTACCCAGAATATATATGTAGTAAGGAGCAGAGACAAGATTCAAATTAGGATGAATGACCTAGACTCATTCATTTCTTATTTCAAAGTATATGCTGACTTGTAGAGGTTTTGCCATCTGCAGAGTCTGCCCTTACTAGAACTTGGTTTTTGTAAATGTCAAAGGCACTCACTCATTTTGGTTAAGAAAAGCAAAGGAACACTTTGCATTTGTCCAAAATGATGACCAGATCATTTTTAGCTGCATGAGAACCTGTGTGGAGATTTGAGACAGTATTTTCTTTGCTAAATGCGTTGTAACTGCAGATAAGCACACCTTAGGGTCATGATGCATCTAATTAAGCCAAGATACATCTAGCAGCTGAAGGGGCCGAATTAAATGTCGCACTGGAATAAAAACTATGTAATGACTGAGGCTGGGATAACAGAATGCTTGTTCCAAGGTTTCAGGAGCCCGTTGTCCTAATTCTTCACCTATAGAATTCATGCTTGAAGAAAGCTAATCTGTGGAGAAATCCTTTTACAAATTGCCTGATTTCTACCAGCTACCAGTGGAATAAGCAATCTGTTCCTGCATTAATGGGCTGTTACCTAGAGGAAACACTTAGGCAAGATTGCAAGCCGTCTTTTAAAGTTCTGGAAAGGGAAAATGTCAGAGGCCTGATTTCACCAAATTGGCCTTCGAATCCTAAACTGCTTATTAAAACATGTGTGCTTAGAACATATATGGAGCAAGCAACCAGTTTATTTCATGTAGGACAACTAGCCAGAACCACTAAATATTTGGTCCTTTAGTTAGGAAACAGAGGTTCCTGTGTTGTCTTGTCATTTGTGGACTCTGATAAAAGCCATTATGCTTGAATGAGCATTGTTTGTTTGTTTTTGTTGTTGATGGCCTTATATGGAATGCTAGCCTACTCTTTAAGTAAGAATGTTTCTAAAATATATATACAGGGGCGGGCAAAATTAGGTAAGAACTCTGCCAAAGTAGGCGGGAGTGTAGCAAGTAGACCAAAAGATTGTGTAAATAATGAAGGCCCGCATTTTGAGCACTTATGAGACTGTAGCTAAGTGCACTGTGCATTGTGACATTATTTTGAGTTAATAAAGCTATTGTAATAATCATAACCTGCATGTCTTTTTCCATATGCACAGCTGTAAACCTACTTTTGCCCACCCCTGTATATAAATAGGTATCTTTGCATATCAATGCACACTTGCTGAAGTCAGGGTCCACTCCATTCTGTTTAATAGCTCATCAGCTCGTGTGACCAAAACTTGTCCTTCCAAACTATATTATGTTTTAGTACCTATATATCCTTTAAAAATATGCTGGGATAATTCAATTCCAAAAACATATCTAGTTATCTTACATTTCCAGTGAGGCATGCTCTCTACACATAAGGAAAAGTGATTACTTTATAGGAGCCACACAATGTTCGCCTAACTTATGTAATCTTCTTGTGGTAAAACTATCTTTTTTCTTCCCTGAGCAGAAATAAAAGCTATATGTAAGCAATATTAAGTGTGTTGCTGAATGTTAGTAAAAAAAAATCAGTTGAATAAAAAAAGGTAGTAGGGCTCAGCAATCAATTTATATCTGGTTCAGAGCATGTTACAAATACCAAGAGATTTCAAAGTGTTGAAAATGAATCACAGCAGCATTCACGACTGAGCAGCAACAGGGAATGATATAAAATAAGTTCCCAGCTAGGGCTTTTCTGTAGATTTCTCCCTTCGCCATGCAATCAATCATGTGCGGTATTGCATTCTTTCCATTTCTGCATTCATCACTGTACTGGCAAT
The DNA here is from genome assembly GCF_964146895.1 of Miniopterus schreibersii. Classification (NCBI taxonomy): domain Eukaryota; kingdom Metazoa; phylum Chordata; class Mammalia; order Chiroptera; family Miniopteridae; genus Miniopterus; species Miniopterus schreibersii. The sequence goes on along the minus strand of NC_138111.1, from coordinate 59,894,696 downwards.
TGCACTGGGGGACCTGAACAGAGCAGAGGAGGAAGGGAGTCTGGCTGGACTGTTTAGTGACATAGGTGGCAAGTCTTTTCCTTTGAACCTGAGGTTGGAGTTCCATTTGGTTTAGAGATGCATTTATGGGCTGAGAAACTTCATCATGTGCCTGGGAAAATTCAAACATTGGTGAAAAGCAGAGTATAAGTTGAATATGGGGATTCTGGTATGGTAAAGAAAATTTTGATCAAAATGGATTTTTAAGAACATCTGTGTTTAGGATCTAAACAAATCCTAGAATCAACAAAATACATTCATAGTAAATCCAACCTATTTAGCATCTACTACATGCAAAACTCTGCACTGGGTGTTTAGCAGGATAGAAAATGTCCCTTTTCAGAATTAAAAATCTTTAAGACATATATAAAAAGTTATTTTGTGATTCAACTGAGCATATAGCAAGGGCTAGATCAGGAAAATCAATGTGATAGTTCTTTGTAAAAAGAATTTGGAATAGTGAAGACTGGGAATGTTTAACAGAATACTCGAGAAAAGTGGTTGGAAAATGAGCCTAGAGCAAAGGAGTGGGGGTGGGAGTGGGCAGAGCTCATGCCCGGAACAGGACATGAGCCAACCTCTCTGGAATGGAGGCCATATTCTAGTGATGTTTTGCGAGATAGGTCACAGGGAGCAGAGGAAGACAATTGCATGTAACATAGTGGATTTTCGTCTTCTGAAAAAGTGTCATGAAAAATGATAAAAGTTTTTTCCCCAGAAACTTGGAAAATACGTGGCCTTCTACCTAAGAAATAGTCAACGTACCTCACATATCCAAATGAGTAATGCTGAGTGTAGGATGTGAGGCTGAAGACAGCCTAGACTTAGGTCTGTTATCTGCTCTTGCATGAAGTGTTTGCTTATGTTTATTTTGCATGTGAGAAATTGATCCTTCAATTAATTGTGATTTATTCTAGCCACTCAGCTTTGCAACAATTTAAGGTTCACTCTTGGATGACAGATTATATTTTATGAAAGTTGTTTGGTACAAGGGACTATTTGTCTTTGAAAGGATATTTGGGGAATCAGTGGCTCATCAGTATGTTTCTAAGTCTGATTCATAGTGGAATTATACACATCCATGAGCGGGCCAGTAGATTCTTATTACTATGATTTAAATAAAGTCTGGAGTCTCCACCATGAATTCTGTTCCCTTGGTCTCCATTGGAAGTACCTGAATATGGTGGTTCTGGATACAACTTAAAGCAGCCCTCTTAGATTCTGGTTTCTGAGAGAAGAAACTTCTACGCATAACCACAGAGTTCCAGAAAGGTGTTCTGTCATCTTGTTTTTAGGATTGGGGCAACTTGAATGGAAGTAGGGAACAAGATGTCTTGCCTGAGTTTCTGAATTTCTCAAATAGTTACATCATAATTAGGGGCTCACTAACTTCAGGCAAACCTCTTAGATCAACCTGATATTAAGGAACTTGCATTCATCTCCTACTCATCACAAGAAGAAGGGACAGGCTATTGGCCAGAGAAGGAGTCAGTTTGGCTTTGTGCATGCTATAATTTTTAAAGGTTTAAGTGTTTTGATTTTTTTAAAGATATAATTAATCTTGAAGATCCCTAGGACACATACATATACAAAGATTACAAATGAAATATGTAATTTTAAAAATCAACTATTTGAGCAATATTTTGATTCAGTAATACATATTTTTGTTTCTGGTATCATCAGTTTAAGGAAAATCTATGCAAGTGGAGTGAGGTGGAGAATTGGGCAGTTTTATAGGCACTTGGGGGTCAAATTGATACTTTTTTTCTTAAATTACATAATAGTTTACATTCGCAACATCATTCCAGAGCAGAAGTTCTCAAATAATGTCTCTGTGATACCCTTTTTATGAGATATTTATAACAATATAGGAGGTGATTTTTAAAAATCTCATGTTTAAATAATGTTCAGAGCACAGCTTACATAGTTAAAGAGCTTTATTTTCTTTAAAACTTCTCAGGTATTTTAATATATATATACCGACTTTGGGAATCTCTGAACAGCAAAAAGTATATACGGCCCTGGCCTGTGTCTCAGTGGTTAGAGCGTCAGCCCATGCACTGAAGGGTCATGGGTTAGATTTCTGGTCAAGGGTATGTACCAGTGTTGCAGGTTCGATCCCTGGTAATCAATCAATGCGTCTCTCTCACATCGATGTTTCTCTCTCTCTCTCTCTCTCTCTCTCTCTCTCCTTCCATCCTTTCCACTTTCTCTAAAATAATTTAAAAATTAAAAAAAAAAAATCAATGGAAAAAATATCCTCAAGTGAGAATTAACCAAAATAATAAAAAAATAAATTAACAGTGTATACATGTTAGAAATAATAGTGGGCTTTGATAGCATTAGGAAGCTTTATGGCCAGGAGACACAACAGTGTCCTAACTCCCCTTGTACTAATCAGATTTTCTCTTGTGAGGTCCCCAGGTGAAACTGTATACAGAGTAAGCAATAGCAGTAATAAATAAGAACTCAAAATACAATCTTAATATGCGAGTGCCTGAAGTCTCTTAGTATGCTGGTAAAGCATACAGAAATAAATGATTTCTGTTCATTTATCCAAACTTACCAGCACTGTTCTATTCATTTGTAGACCAATATGGCCAGCTGAGCCTGGCTAGAATTCAGTTTACTATCCTTTTAAATGAACATAGGAAGTAGATGACAGACTATAGTGGACCTGCTTTCAGTGAGCACTAACATAACTCACAACACATTCCTTGAAAGGATTATATAGAAGAAAGAAAGGAAAAAAGCAAAAGAGCTGAGTTGCAGTCTGAGACGACCCACTCAATTAAATTTCATGCCAGGAAATGCTGGAAGAAAAAGACACGCAGAAAGAGAAAGAAAAGCAAGAGGGGTAGGTCCAAAGAGGAGGTGAAGTTCAATGAACCTGCTCAGCTGCCCCAAAACAGGCACTAACATGGAACAGCACAGGCGCATGTCTTAAAGCATCATTTACCCTACCCAGTAATAAAATAAGTTCAAATAAGTGTTCTGTCATCTGTCCAGTCAGAATAATACAGCAGAAATTAAGAAAAAGGAGCATCCCTCAGCCTTACAGATGCACAGTTAGCCAAATGTATTGACCACAGAGTCTTTTCTTGTTCTTCAGGGAGAATCTTGTAAGGATCAGCTTTTAGAGAAGATCCAGAAAATGACGCAGTGTTCCATACGCATTTCCTTAAGGCCCTTGTCTAGAATGAGTGTCTAAGTGAGGGATAGAATCCAGAAAAAAAGGGGCCCTCTTTTCTTTTACCAATATAATAATACATTTCACTAACTGGAAGAATTTTGAGACCTGAAATTTGAAATGATATCAGAAACAAAAATATTACTGAACCAAAATATTACTCAAATTATATGTCTTTCTAGGAAAGGGTAGGGGTAGAACCTTTCCTGAATCAGTTACTTTGATGTTGAGTATATGGAAGATGTATGGAACTGGACATATGGAGGAACACTTGAATCCTGAAAGCAAATCCCCACTTCTACCATAAAGCCTGTGGAAATTAACTTAAATAGGAGAGGATGCTCATGTTGCATGATTTGGGCCAGATGACTTTGTACATGACCTTCAGTCTAAAAGCCGTTTTTATCAGAGAACAGTTGTTTATAATATTATAGCCTAATTGGTTTTGTGATTGGTTAGAATTCTGTTTTGAGTGTTCCTACTAAGGTAAAAAAAAAATAAAAAATAAAAAAAATCAGCCTCTTAAAACCATGGTCACTTTCTTTGTTATTTATTTATTTATTCTTTTTAACATTCATAGTAAAAATATATTAATAAAATCTTCCAGTTAATTCTTAACTTTCTTGAAGAATTGAAAAATACCTACAATGGACACACTATTGTTTTTTTTATGCACCAAAAAGCAGCTTCACCTTGTGGGTATTTTGTTTGCATGGTTTTCCATTTCCTTGCAGCCCTGGATAACCTTCCATCAGCATATTCCTTGAAATGAGCTTGAAGTATTTGTTCTATATTTTATATTAAACTTGGGCTCCTGTCTTTTGCAGGCAAATGACTTGTTAACATATTGTTTTTGAAGCACACTTTGCATTTCTGTGAACGGGGGATTAGGCATTGTGTGTAGATTAGGAATAATTTATGTCTAATTAATAATTGATGTTTTTCCCTATTCTGACTGAGGTTTCATTCTGCATAACACGAGAGAGCTGAGTACTCCCTGGTGATGACAAGAGAAAGCATTTTCAAGAGCAAATAACACTGAAACATTGAAATCAGCTGCAATGTTTTACCCACTTTACTGCTAAATAATTGAAACTATCGGATCTCAGAATTTTTTCACTACTCTTGTCTTCTGAAATTAGAAAATGCGTGTATACAATAATGCCCTGTGTGTCCAAAACTTAAAAATGTGGTGACCTCACATATCTGGTGACACCGATAAAGTGGAAAGGACACCAAGATGACCTCTGACAATCAGAGAAGGAGCCGCAAAGCTTAGATGCTAACACTCACTAATTTATTTTTTGGTGGAAAGTCCCTCAGGAACATACTTAAAGCAGTTAATCTACATATAATTTTAATAGGTTTTTAAATGTAAAAGGAATTATAGATTTATTGTAATAATTCCAATAATACCAAAGTGTATACAATAAAAAGTAACTGCTGCCTCCCCCACTCCCATTACTCTTCCCAGTAGCGATAAGTATTTTTTTCCTGCTTTGTTTTGTTTGATTTTTTAATTAAACTTATTGGGGTGACATTGGTTCATAGGGTCATATTGGTTTCAAGTGTACATTTCTATGATACATGATCTGTATATTGCATTGTGTGCCCACCACCCAAAGTCAAATCATCTTCCGTCACCATATATTTGGCCCCCTTACCCTTTACTATCCCCCAGCCCCCTTCCCTCTGGTAACCACCACACTGTTGTCTGTGTCCATGAGTTTTTCTTGTTTGTTTTTCTTGTTTGTTTATTTGTTTCTTTCAGTTTTATATCCCAATATGAGTGAAATCATATGGCTTTTAGCTTTTTCTGTCTGACTTATTTCACTTAGCATAGTATCCTCAAGGTCAATCCATGTTGTCACAAATGGCAGTATTTCATCTTTTCTTGTGGCTGAGTAGTATCACTTCCAGTCTCTTTAAAATTCAACCAGCCTGGCTATTTTATTTCTTAGATTAAAACAGCCAATTAGAAGAGTGAGAAAGGCACCTGGAAGGAGATAGAAGCCCTAACAGTCTGTCTGTCAGAATAGAAACAAAAATAAAAAGTAAAACATGAACACACAAAAAAACACATATTAACACAGTCACATATACTCTGAAATCATGATGACACAGAACATTTAATTTACATCAGGTTTCAAGCAGTATTATATATATATATATATATATATATATATATATATATTCTTTTGTTATTGATTTTAGAGAGAAGAAGGGAGATAGAGAAACATCGATGTAAGAGAAACATTGATTGGTAGTCTCCCGCAAGCACCCCGACCGAGGAACGAACCTGCAACCCGGGTATGTGCCCCAACTGAGCCTATTCCATAAAGCGTTTCTATCCTTCCCTCCCTAGCATATAAATTAACCTCTCTTTCTCTTTTCCCCAACTCTACTGTTACATTCTTCTGTCAGAAAACACAAAACATTTTTTGCACTTGTTGACTATTCAAGAACTAAAGGACCAGAAACTATTTTGATTTCAGCAAACAATGTTTTAGTAGGTGGAGGAACAGCACCTATTAAATATTGTCCATTTTGACTGAGTTTTAGGTTTGTTTGTTTGTTTTTAATTTAAATTCATTAGTGTGAATGTCTCTATTGGTTTAGTGCCGTACAGACAACATCTCTGACATGTAATGGTCTCATATGCTTGGCTTTGATCCTTGGTTAATGACTTTATTGAATAGTCTCTTTCTTATATAAAGATATGAAATAGGCACTTTCATAAGTTAGTCTGTTGAGAAAAATGTCCTCGAACCTGTTTAATCTCTAAAACAAAAATAATTACAGACACATCTTGTCTAACAAGAGCCTTCAGTGCACAAATCATTCTGGATAAATTTTCCCAATAGCTTACCACTCTAAATAGCCAAAATTTAAAATACTCTCATGAAAGAAGCTATTTTAGATGTTTTTTACATATGCTATTTTAACTAGAACATATTGGATAGAATTTAATATCTTTTAATATTTCCTTTACCATGTAAAGTCATCATGTGGAACAGCCCTTGCTATATAAAGTTTTGGAGCTTCAAGAAGCAGCTCAGTGTTTCAGAACTAGGAGCCCTTGGCTGCTGTGTGCATGTCCTGCCTGTCACAGACCTTCTCTATTTATATAATATACTACTTTTTGGAAACTGAAAAACATACACTCTCATTTATAAAAGTTTGGTATCTCTTCATCTTCTATTTTCATATTAGTTTTGTAACATATCTAATGTTCTCTGTCATACACAAGAACAAATTAGTCAAAAAAATACGTCCAAAGAGATGATAGAAAAGTGAATGCTGCTTTCTTATTTTGAGATAATATATATATACCTCGATGTCTAATTTGCCTCCAGATGTCAGAAAAACAAATTTTCTGGCTCAGGAGTCAGCATTTTAAGCACTATAGTGCATTGCCACGTAATCTACAAACCTTGTCCAATTTATCTTTTCACCTACTTCTGTGTGTAACAGAGTTTCTGGCATACATTAGGTAATAAATAAATCCTTGTTGAATAAATACCACCATATATGCATACATAAATAAATGAATAAGTAAATTAATCATTTCACATTATATAAACATAAAATGTTAGTTTAATTGAATAGAATCTCAAAATCAGTTCTTTTGAGGTTTTTGAAAAATAATTTCAACATCATTCATCCTTTATATTGTTTATAATCAGCATATTTTAAATTTTAAACTTGGTTCTGCTCTTTACTGGCTTAATAAAAGGATCTAACCTTTAGATGAGCCTCAGTTAGTTTACCTAAAAATGATAAAGATAATATATTCTCTCATTCCACCTCACATCATTGTTTTGCAGATCCTGTGTAATGATGTATTTTTTAAAATTATACAAAGAATTATATGAAGATCTACAAATAACGAGATATGTTTTCGTGTGGTGGTATGAATTGTTTTTAAACATTGTTAATGCATTCCTAAATGAATCTGCTCAGAGTAACAAGCAGTGATAAATATTTGAATTTTCTTCAGTAATATAGAACTGTTTTCAGACTTATCTGGCTGACCCAGATGGATCCTAAAGGAGACCCTTTCCATAGAAGAGTTTTCATTTATACATGTGAGTTCCTACTGATATCAAAGCAAGTATCAACTGATAAAAAGAAGCTTGTAAACTGTCCAACTGCTCAGATGTCTGACGGGTTCACAGGGAAAAAGTATAAAATGCAGTCTAAAACTAGGTTTCACAATGTCTTAGAAACAAGTGGATAAAAGTAAGAAAACATCTCCAGGAAAGTGCCCTCTCCCTGAATCAGAATTAAAGGTGTAAGAAGAGTAAGTGAACAACAAAGGTCAATTTAACTGTAACTCACATCTAAAATATACATGAGGAACAGGATAAGAAGTTCTTGCATAGGTTTAATAACACAACAAAGCATCTTAGTCAGTATTAGGGTCATTAAAGTTTCGCAGAATGAAAGGACAGGGCAGAAATCGAAGACGATGGCCTAGAACACCAAATAACTCTCCATATTAAACCGGCAAAACTCTAAAAAGACCTGAAGTTATTATGGGTCTAACTTAGTCACAGTGCATCTGGAATGAGAAACTGGATGAGCAACAAGAGGGAAGAAAAAAAGTGTTTTTAGTACTGTATCGTATTAGCATTGTCAGACCATGACCTCAAGCTTGGACACCTCCTGGACACCTCAGGCCTGTTGTTTTCCGCATTGAGAAAGTCAGTGTTGGTCGTAAATCATGTATTTAAAACTACATATTGCTTTGCCTACAGATCTGGAGAGGGAATTATAAGTTTTTGTTTAACTGAATATTTCGGGTAATTCTGAACTCCAATGAAGATAAAACTATCAGGCTATGAAACAGCATGAAACGCAGAGCCAGAGAAATAAGTTTCCACTCGTGGTGGCTTCAGAGTATGTAGACAGAAGAGGCTTAGAGGAGGCAGCCTTCTGGTTGGAAATATTTGCCTAGGGAGGAGGTTAGGGTCTTTGTCTTGAAACTAAAATTCAATGTTTTAATTTAAATGGAATGTTTATTTTGAGTGACTTTGGGTGCCTGATTTTGACACATGGCCCACAAACTCTCACTACCACCAAGATAGTCATTGCTATTTGCAATACAGAAAGTTGGGAAGAAATAGTAATAGGAAATAATAAGATAACTGTATATGACAGTATGTAAGAGAGTGATGGATAAATGAATATGAACTTTCAATGCAAAAGAGGAATTTGGAGATAAGAGATAACTATGTGGGTTAGAACAACCTAGGGGGCCTAATAAATGAGGTAAGAAGGGTTTCAATTAGAGATTAAAGCTTAGGTTGGATTGGAAGAAGATAGAAGAGGGAAGATTTCTTAGGCATCAGCATTTGGAAAAACACTATTTGAGAGAAGTTGCCCCCTCTCCCTGCTCCACCCCCTGCCCCAGACTGTCAATTAATAGGAAATGTATTTATCTGGATATAGGGCTGTACTCAGGTCTTTAAATTGAATAAATATACATCCATGGTGCTTGAATATTGTTCTAATTCTATGCAGGATGGAGGAACTTGTGAATATCTTTTAAAGTTCAAAAGCAAACTGTGTGTGTGTGTGTGTGTGTGCTTGTGTGTGTGTATCATGTATGGTTTAGGGCAGAAATGATAGCTCTTGTCAGGTCCAGTCAGTAGATTGTTAGGGATTTCCTGAAGTATTCTCTGGGCCATGACCTAGTTCAGCAAGAGAAACACGCCTAGATGTTCTTAATTTCTACCCTGAGGACCAGTGAAAACAGTAGGCAATAATACTATATATCCCAAAACCCAAATGTAATACAATGATCCTGGCACTTTAAAATGAGGCACTTGATTGAAAATTTTAACTCCATCACTTTTACCTATGTGACTCTTGGTATGATATTCAGCCATTTTTTGAAGAAAGATTCGGCATCAGTTAAATGAAGTTACTAGTTATTTTATAGAATTTTTGTAAAACTTGAATGAGATCACAAGTACTAAGCCTCAACATCTGAAATAAATACAGCAGCATTTAATATGTATTATCTTTTTTCTAATTTTTACCAGATACATTACAGAGGCCGTTAAAGAGAGAACGTGAAACTCTCTATGCCAAATATGATGCATATAAACAGTATAAATAGAGCCAATTCTAAACTTTGTTATACAAGCATCATGGGAAATAGTTACCATTACCTCCCACAAAATATCCTTTTGTATTTATCAGAGACAAGTAGCTAGACTGGTAAATCATTCATCTGACAGTTTATGATATTCTTATGATACAGAGAAGACATACGGATCAATATCAGGGCTGATCAATTACCACAAGCCTAATGCAATATTGCCAAACGTCACAGCGTGTTTTTATCTGGACATATTCAATATTTCTTGCTTTTTCTTCAGCTTGTTGAAGTTCTAAGATTCATCAAATATGATCAGTTGTCTCAGTCTCCTGAAGAACTGTTTAGTTTTTGTGTAAGTGAAGGTGTCAGTCTTAAGTTGAAGCTCTGCTCTTCTCGTGACTTACGATTGGCCTTGGGCAACACACCTAATACTCGTGGGCCTGATTTCCATCTGTAATATAGTTCCCATATCGTCCCACCACAGCATTAGCTTTGTAAGAGGTTAATAGCCTAAAATACCTGCAGACTATCATGGGCAGCTCCTTTATCATTAACATTATCCTCTTTTGGACCTTACATTTTCATTTCAGGAACTAATTTTTAGTGTCAGTTACTAACAAAGATCTAGTGAATTTAAAATTAAAAAAATAAATAAGCAAACATCTAAATGAAAATTCCGAAATGTCTGGAATACTGTTGTATTTATATAGTGATTAAAACTGAGCAAACTAATTTGTTTTAGATTCTGGTTTGTCTTTTTTTTTTTTTTTTTTTTTTAAAGTGAACTATAAATCTGTGATTGCTTTTGTTGCTTTGAAACTTGGAATTGTAAGAATACTACCAAAAGCTTTCTAACCATGGATAATCGGTATAGCAAACCAAAGTTGGATATTAGCTAAAAAAAAAAAAAAAAAGTTGGATGTATATATATTTGTGATTTAGAGAGTCATTAAAGATGTTACATTCAAATAGCATTCTCTGATGTTTTAGGGGTAGTTTTATTTTATGGGTACTAGAGTGTTGATTTCTAGAAGGTATGAACCATGATTCATAGGCTTCTGTATTCTCTGTGATGCCTTCCTGCTGTCATGACCGATGGTCAATAAGTACTTAGTAACTGATGGATTCAGTCCACATTCTTTTTAATCTAAGCTTTCATTTTCCTCCTCATTTGAACTCAGATTCTGAATTCCCAGCATCTCCTCAGGACTTTCCATTTGCCTTCACCTGGGATTGGAGGAGTGTTTGTGAGGAGGAAAGGCTCTACACTTTCGTTTTGCTCTGCTGACTTCAAGGGAGCTGCATGTGTTAACAGTCACATGGGACAGGTAATAACTGACTGTTTAAGTGGAGGTCTCCACTAGCTCAGAGGTATTGCTTAATAGCGTTAAAGACAAGGAAACTGAGGCTGGTGAGAGTAGAGGATTTGTGGTAGGTGGCTAAATGCTTCAGATGTTTCATTGTTTTGTTTTAGCACTGACTTTTCCTTTGCACATTCTGTCTTCAATTCTGGAACAATTTTAGACTCTTAAGATCACAATCAGTCAACACTTAAATTGTAGTGTAAAAAAAAAAAAACACGTCATTTTCAGCATTCCCTTCTATCTGTAAAATGGGAGACATCTTAATCCTTTAACTAGTTGGAATCACTAGTTGAAGATTATGAAACATTCTTATTATTCTAAAAAGAAAGTGCAGGGTTTCTATTTAGTGTTAAAAGCAGGCTTTGGAGGGGTGGTCATTCTTCAAACCGTTAGTATGTCTTTGTAAATGGGCCTCCTACTGCATCAAAGATTGTGCGGGTGCACTATGAGGACAGCCTCTTTCAATTTCCTCCTGTGCTGCCAGCTATTTAGTCTGAGGCTGTTGACACTTCCTTGGATATAAATGATTTTATCTTCATTGCTGACAATGTTGGATTCTATGTCCTTCTTTTTGATACAGTATTTGCTGAAGAAATTGTATTGATTTACAGAGTCTCTCTTCTGTAATTCCCCTAACATCTCAAGGCCTTTTAGGTTAACCAGTTTCTTTCAAACACCCTTCAAGACAAAAACATATTGGTTTTCAAAATCTCAGCAGGATCTAGCAATACAAGAATCAGTGTTGGCCCTAGTAATTAATAATTTAAGTTTATATAGCTATCTTTACAAATTCAGTTCTAGCAGCATTTAACATTTTATACCTCAGTTTTTTTAACCACCAATAGTTCTGCTTTTTTCATGATGTATTTCCTTCAGATGTATAGGTGAAAGCACTGATTTATTTGTGTGAAGTAAGAAGCAAGGGAAATTAACTCCCTTCACCTGCTCCCCCTTTAGACAATCAATAATTCCTGTTCTCATCCAGGGTTTAATCATTGCCTGTCTGGATTATTGCAGACTCCTTCTTGGTCTTCCTATCTATGACCTCTCTTCTCAGTAGAGAGCTCAAAAACTTTGGCTAAATTCATCTTCCTCTCACTGAAACCATATTACTAGTCCAAGTGTCTCTCTTGCTTTTGGAGTTAAGCTTGAATTTCTTGATTGTGGTCAACCTAGTGGAAACCAATTTAATTTTCTTCTACCCTGAAGTCAAAGTGCTTTTTAAGTTCATCCATTTTATTTAAGTCGTCAAAAGTTCTTTAAGGCAGTTTTCTAGATGGTTTGTTGAATGTGCGAAGTGACTTTTCAATCATATTCTGTTGGTAAAATATGAATCTTAAGTGTGAGTTTAAGAAACTGTACAGTATCTTTTCAGTGTGTACATACTATTGCCAATAATGCAAGTGACTCTGAGAAAGCATCTTAGTAGTGTTGTTAGGATGCTTTTCCACATTTATCATTCAAATTGGCATAACTCACACAGTTATGATGACAGTTAGCCGTCTATAATATATTCAACAAAGCTGCATTGTTTTGCATTTAAACTCCTTTCTCCCTGTTTTGTGTTCCTGTAGGAAAACTTCTGCATAAAATCACTCTGCTCAAAGACAAGGGATAGGGGCGTAGGTGTTAGAAAGAAGAATTAGGAAGGACAAAAATAGAAGAAAGAGCAGAAGAAGCTGTCCTTTCAGGTGAAGGATGATTGACTAGACTGGAATCGTAGGGGCTATACTAGGCTTGTCTTGGGCTCTTGGACCTACCCCATGGATATTTCCTCTAGTCCTTACAAATGGAGCTGCCTTTTGTGTACTCCCTATTCAGTTCATTTACTCACAAATACGTAATGAGGGAATGCTGCGTTCCTTGAATTGTTCTGAGGGCTGGACACAGAGCGATGCACAAAGCACACAAGCCCCTCTAATGGGGCTTACTTTCCAAGAAAAATAAGGGATGGGGTTGAGACATGATATAAGTATATAAAATAACAGATATACACAATGATTCAGATTGTGCAAGATGCAGGAAAGAAAATGAAAATAAAGGAGTGTGACAGGAGTAATCTCCCTTAGATCATGTAGGCAAAAGAGACCTCTAATGAATGGGAGGAATTTCATCTGAAACCTGGATAATGAAAAGTTTGCTATGATGTGAAAAGCTAAAAGCAAAGCATTTCAGGCAGAGGGAGAAGAGAGTATAAAGATCCAGTTGAGCTTTGTGTTTAAAGAAGAGAAGAAAGCCATCATGGCTGGAGCAGGTTGAGTAAGAGGAAAGATTGTATGAGAATGAAGATGGAAAGGCAGGCAGGGGGGCTCAGATGAAAATTGAAACCACAATTGAAATCACTTCACACCTGTCAGAATGGCTACCATCAACAAATCAACAAATCATAAGTGCTAGTGAGGGTGTGGAGAAAAGGGAACCCTGGTGCACTGCTGGTGGGAATGCAGACTGGGCAGCCATATGGAAAACAGTATGGAGTTTCCTCAAATAATTGAAAATGGAACTGCCTTTTGACCCAGTGATCCCACTTCTAGGAATATGTCCTAAAAATTCCAAAACACCAATCAGAAAGAATATATGCACCCCTATGTTCACAGCAGCACTATTCACAATAGCTAAGAGCTGGAAGGAGCGCAAGTGCCCATCAGTAGATGAGTGGATAAAAAGCTGTGGGACATTACACCATGGAATACTATGCAGTTGTAAGAAGGATCTCTTACCCTTTGGGACAGTATGGATGGACCTGGAGAGTATTTACTGGAGAGTAAATAAGCCAGGCAGAGAAAGGCAAATATCACTTGATCTAACTTATATGTGGATCTTAAGGAACAGAATAGACTGATGAACAAGATAGGATGACAGACATGGAAGCATGGAAAAGTCTGACAGATCTCAGGGGGAAGGCTGGAAGGAGGGTGGGAAGAGATTAACCAAAGAACTAATAAGCATATATGCACAGCCCATGGACACAGACAATGGACAGGTGGGGGCCTGGGATGGGGTGGGAGATGGGTGGAGGGAAGAAAGGTGGGGAGAAATTGAAGATACCTGTAATACTCTCAACAATAAAATAAATTTTAAAAAATACTCTGGAATGAGATAGTGGTGATGGTTGCACAACATTGGGAATGTACTAAAAGCCAGTTGCTGTATATTTTAAGATTATTAAAATGGTGAATTTTATGTTATATGAATTTTACCTTATTTTAAAAAGCAACCAGAGACTAATATATTAATATAATAATGTTATAATTCATTAGTTTATTATTAGTTTATTCATATATTCAATCAGAAGCTAGTGCAAAGTGGCCACTGCATTTAAATCATGGATAAATGTATAGATAAATGGGTAAATGATAGGTAAATGGAAAGATAGGTGGATTGATGAATGAATGAATCAGTTACCTACTCAGAATCATAGGGTTAAGTGTGTAATAGAGCTTTACTCACACTCATTATATCTGGTTATTTTTTCTACTCCATTTGGCTTCCCCTAATGCTTGATCTGACCAATGCAGAGAGATTCCTATCTGTGGGTTTTAAGTGCTTGGGTGTATTTTTATAACACATTTTCTAAAGGTACTACCTCACTCTGATCTACATCTTCTTTATATTCCAGAGTTCATTACTCACCCAATCACTTTTTTCTTCTTCCCAACTGAATCCCATGTATTTTAATGACAGGGACAATTATTTAAATTCTTTGTCGCCTTTTCTTTACTATGTAAGATATACTTTTATTATTTTCAAACGTGGGAAGGCATTTCAACATTTAAGAAAACTCTATAGTTCAATTCTTGAAGTTATCAGTGTCTCACTGTGTTTGGATTTTGGTGTTCTGGATGTTCTTAACTGGATATATATGTGTGAAATAAGAGAATTTATGGATAGAGCAAAGGAAAAAATATTTAGAAACTACTTAAATACTATTTTAAAACAATGGTAAGATTGTTTAAATTGAATTTAGCTAACCCACTGTTTTAATTTAGGAGAGAAAAAAGGAGAAGGAACCCAAACTTCCAAATAAAACACAATGTGGCTGATCCTAAAATCAGGGGGCAGTAAGTTGCTCACTTACTTGAGGACCATTAACTCTTTCAAGTCACTGGAGTCATTTAGTGCATTGAAGCTGACAGGTAATAAACACAATTTGAGCGCAGACGGCATAGGAGCGGTAGTGATCAGCAAGCCTTGGCTGGTTTCTAGGCCCTTGGAAGCGGAGAGAAGAGAGGCCAGCAAGCCTAATCCCAGCGCCATCAGAGAAAGTCACTCTGTATGACTAAGGCTGGGGAGATCTGTCCCAGCCATGTAAGTGCTTAATTACATATTTATAAGGTTTGCATATGATGTCTTAAGACTGGTCAATATTACAATAGGAAGATAATATGAAAGTTCTCCATTTTATTTAAAAACAAAATGTTTGGGCACCATTCTCATTCAATTCCCATTGTATTTTGTTACATGATTCCTTTTTTTTTTTCTTTTTTCATTTGACAAACATAGTTTGGTACTTACCATGTGAAGGCTCTGTGCCAAAACCCTTTGGGAAATGTGGGGGTGGATATTTCAAGATCCCTTCACTCAAAGGTTTTAAATTTAGTTGGAGCAATAAGCCATTATAGCAATAACTAAAATACAAAGAAAAAAGATAGATAGATGATTGATAGATAGATAGATGGATAGATGTTAAATGTCAAGAGTCCAGGAATGTTTCCAAAGTAGAGATGGGACTCATGTAACTGCTAGAAATAGAAGCATTGATAAAAAGCAGAAGTAACTATCTAATCAAGACAGAAGGATGGGACTTGCCGAGAAATATCAAGTTGGCATTACGGAGAAAAGGAAAAGACATCTCCCCCCTTTCCCTCTGGAAAGCTACGACATCTCAGAGGCCAACATTAAAATCAAACATGTTGGTAATATATGTGATGTTATTTCTGAAAGAACAAGAGGTGTTGACCTCCGGTTAGACTCTAGAAAAAAATGACAGGAGAAGGAATGCAACTCCTTGACCCATGTAATAGGAGTGCAAACAAATCTACAGACAGAAAAATTAATAGCGTAAGTTATTTTCAAACCTTTGTGAAAATTCTAGATCATCATTTTTGCATACTATTTTTAAAACACTGATTTTCATTTTTTGTTCCACAAATATTCCATATTGACAAAATCCTCAAGGGGTAGTGAAGGAGGTAATTAAGCCAACATGGCAAAATTCCACTAAATAATTATCAGAGGGATTAATGGAATAACACACTGAAATGGCTGCTTCATTTGTAAGGAGACACACAAAAACAGTGCAGTAAGGACCAAAGGTCTTGCGTCTTAAGGGATTGGAGCTAGGATGCAGAAAATCTCACTTCTATTAGCAGCCCTAACATTACTTATTCTCAACTATATTTTTAGAAAATATTTGGAAAAGTGGTTTACAATATCTACTAACATTGGAAAATGATGTTTGTAGGAGTTACCACAGAGAGCTATGTTGGACACCAGTTTTATGAATGCTTTTTCCCCATGATGGGGCTCTGGAGGATCTGAGATTCTTTTTCCCCCTCTCCATGGTAATGGAGTTCCTGTGTAGCATTAGATAAATCACAAATGCTCAATTTGTTTTCCTTTAAATCCATAATTACATAGTACTGTTAGTACCTTACAGTCATGTAGAAAACTTATTAATGTGCTAATAGAACCTTGATATTCTAAGATTAAAAGCCAATATAAAAAAAGGAAAAAGGATTATCTGAAATTATCCATCTAACCATAATTAAATGATTGAAAAAATAAACCATTGGAATATTAAAATACTAATTGAAGAAGTTGTATTTGTGTTGGTTTCTGAAGTGTTGTTTATGCTATTTATTTTTCTCTCTTGCTGAATTTGTTACTATAAAAATCATTCTGAGTTGTGAGCCATTCCTAGGGGAAAATTAATTCACTGTATCATCAAAGGGGCTTATTTTCTTGTTATAGCCAAGAGTGTCAATAAAGACTTCACAGAGCAGTTGATGTTGAGATACCTCTAGGCAAGAGTGGGGAACATCCAGCCAGTGTGGGCCATATATGGCCCCCAAAATCATTTTTTCTGGCCCTGCCAAGGCAACCGCAAGCGGGACTTGAAATTCAATAAGTCTAGGAGGTTTTTTTCATAGTTAATTGTTAAGTTGATAATTTTATATGGCCCTCGAATGATGTTATAAATATCCAAGTGGCCCTTGGCAGACATAAGGTTCCCCACCCTTGAGAGGGACAGAGGACAGACAGGGAGGGGACCCAGGCAGAGTAAAAGGCATGTGTGAAGGACCAGAGTTATGGCAGGATCTGGAATGTTTGTGGAATGGTGAGAAATTAAAAACTGCTGAAATATATGGGTCAATAGTAAGAGATTAGAGCCTGAAAATACAAAGTAGATAGATAACCAATATTAAAAATCTTGCATGCCTTGCTAATACATTGGGAATTTATTTTATAGGCAACTGACATGACTGAAGAAGTAGCTAGGAATGTGATCAAGTTTTAATTTGAAAATCCTCAGTATAGTGACGATAAAATGGGTGGCTTGAAATGCCCACTTAAGAAAGAAGTTAGAAGTCTACTGCTGTAACCAGGGGGAGTTTGGTGATGATCCCTTGAACTAGAGAAGAGAGAGTCTAGAGATATTTACAAATACCCAGAAATGAGTAGATTGGGTGACCTTTTGAATGTGGATATGAAAAGATGCCAACCCTGAGAATGTAATGCAAAGATCACTCGGTTCATTACTACAGTTTTCCACCGAATTCTCTTGTCTAGATATGAAAATGTTAATAAAAGCAAGAGAGACATACGGCTCATGTCTGTTGCCAACAGAATATTAACAAACAACACAGTTGGACCAGATGTAAACTCAACTGGAAATAAGTCGAGGAAGCCAATAGTGACTGTTACATTTTGCCAGTCCTTCCTCCTTTTTGCACACCTGTCATTCTGCACTGCTGTTAAACAAAACAAAACAACAACAAAAAAAGAAAGAAAAGTAGGAGAAAGACTAAAATTTTTAAGAGGGTAAAAGCCAGTGCAATTTTTGCCTTTTCAAATAATTTCAGTAATTGAAAAAGCTTTCACCCTAACAAAGTACAGCGTTTCACAGCTATGCTCATAATTTAAAAAGCACAAGTGATTAACTCATTTCTCCCATTACTGTAAAGAAGAAATGGTAGTTGAGTGGGGGGGAGGGGGTGCAGAGAACATTATACTCACCTCCCTTTTACCTTCAGTTTTATTTGACTTTACATATCTAGGAAGAACATTTTTTTCTTCAGGCCTAAATATTTGTTAATTATTGCTCTCTGTATTATTTCAAAGTTTTTGTTAAAACCCTGTGATATATAGGGGGAAGGTAGGCTAAGAGCAGAACAGAACAGTCATACAATAACTTAGAAAGACTCGGAAGGAGAATTGAGCTCTGCAGACTCCTAGACCTGGTGGCCTTTGAACAGTAATATGAGCACTATAATAATAATGTGGACTTTGTAGTGGACGAGTCCATTTAAATATACTGACATTTGATATATATGAATGACAAGAAAGCCAGAGAATGAGTTTTACTTTCCCTCTCTCCCTAAGTGTTGATTGGATCATAAAGACATTTCAGTACCTTCTCCATCAAGAAGGTGTCAGGAGCTCATCACAATGCTTCCTCAGCTTTCCTGCCAAACATCACTAATGGCATTGGAAAGTCACGTTAGTTATTTCCTTTGTCTAATAAACAGATAGATGGATTACCCACTTATGAGACAGACACTTTTTTTTACTGAATTATAAAAATCTGTGGGAATTAGAATTCTACCCTATGATCTATTTATACTTATCTAAATAGTAAGTTTTGCTGGACTTTGCATAAAGTTAATGCTCCAGGAAGATAGGGACACTGCTCTGTAGATTCATACAGACCCCCTGAAAACCTCAAGATTTCTGCTCTTGTGGTACCTGAACTCCAGTTTGCAAATAATGATAATGTTCTGCTACATCGCAATGTTTGGCAAATTAGCAGCAGAACAGTGGGCTGAATGGATCATTGGGGAAATGTGGTGAACATAACCGGGCACTGCTGTGTTAATCTGCTTAGGCTAACCTGCTTAATACAATTATATATTTCTAGGATTCAGGCTTTGATTTTACCCACTTTGAGCTAATTTAACAAAGACAACTAGATTATATCACTCTTTACTGACACATCATGAAACAAAACAAAAAGGACTCACTCCACCAAAAGCAGAAGATGAAAACAAAATGTGAGAAAACATAACAACTCTTCAGTGGTTGCCAGGTGTGGGAAGGCGATTGTATAGACTCACTAATTTAGCACCACAACACATCCTCCTAATCATTACCCTCTTCAGGAACTTGGTGCGTGGGCCAAGTCCTGATTACTGACTGTCCAACAGCTTATAAACTTAGAACAATGTTTGTTATGTGGAATAGATTTATAAGTGGCTCCTAAGTTCCTCATGACCTAATTCCCCTGATTGAGTAGCAATGGCAGTCTTGAAAATGGAATTCAACAATGTGCCAGACTGCATCGGAGGTAACTCAAGCTGATGCCACTGGGGCTTAGCATTCAGCCACGCCAAAATCTTAAAAATGTACTAAATTTTATACTTTTATTTTCAGTAGCACAAAAATAGAGATGCTGGAAAGTACAGAAGTTATAAATACCATGATTGCTGGTGACTACCTTATCTTTTTAACCTAAAATGTCTAGACAAGCCAGCACATGATCGAATTTTGCTTTAAGAAGGATAGCAGGCCACTTTTATTTTGGAATCTGATGGCTCTTTTTCTGGCTTTTGGAAAAATATATAGAGTTGTAGCTCTCATTTAAAGCTCTCAGTTTGCTGATAAAGACAATGGATGAGTCTTAGGCTCAGATATCTCAGAGTACAGTCTGCTTCACAAGGGACATCTATTTATTATTTTAACATGAAATAAACAGTGGAGGCATATTTGTGCAGACCAGGAGTCTGTGAGTTAAAATATGTTTTTTACATTTTTAAGCAACTGGAAAAAATCAAAAGAAGAACAAGATTTTGTGACATGGAAAAATTATATAAAATTCAAAATTGTATGTGATTAACAGTGTTTTATTGGGACGCAAGCATGGCCATTCCTTTCCATGTTGTCTACGCCTGCTTTTGCTACAATGACAGAGCTAAGTAATTATGAGAGAGGCCATGTAGTCCACAAAGCCTAAAACATTTACTCCTTAGCTCTTTACAGAAAAAGTTTTTTGACCCCTGGGGTAGACTGATGAGAAAGAAAGGAAAGGAAGTGCAATGCCTTCAAATTGTGAGGCCTTCAGAGTGGAATTCACAAATTCTTTCATCTGCAGGAAAAAATAACTTTGAAATGCAATGCAACAGTGGCCTCCTGAAGAGATCCACTCTGTGCCCCATCCATCTCCAGAGGGCCTAGTTAGTAAGAGCAAAGTACCTTCTCTTCTGATGCAGCTAAGTCTCTACCCTTAACAGGTGCTTTTCCTTTCCCTATCTCCACACCACAGAGCTAGTGCATTCTTTGTCATCCAAATGCAATGCAAAGCACAAAAATATAAAGCCTATCAATAGGCGGCTTTCTAGAAAAAGGTGGGAGTACTGAGCACTTAGGAAACCTCAATTTAGCATCCACAGCTGTCTTTTATCAAAAAAGATGTCCCAGGCATCAAATTTGACAGTTGTGTCTGACATTGTTATTTTCATCTGTGCACACGCAGCCAGAATATGCCACTGATATGGTACACAAGGAGCTGTGCCATTATAGATTGTGCTGGAAAATACATTTGGTTTAATGATCCTTGGAAATGTTCTCAGCAGAATTGGATAAACCAAAGGCAATATATTACTGTCACCACTGGCTATTCAATTTCCCAGTTGTTTTAGTTAATTTAGAACAACTATCTCTAAAGGAAGCAATAAGTCAAAACAGTTGTTGGGTTCCATGTAGACCAAAATGCTCAAATAGACTTTCTACTTTTAACTAATTATCATGTTATCCATTCAACTTTTGTTTCTAAGTGCGATAGAGAAGTTAGGAGAAGGAACTGGTGTGAAGAAGGTGTATACAGTTTCATGGAGTAAGTGGAACTCTTGCTATACCTTGGAGAATGTTTCAGATTTATTGATCTGAAGTAGAGTATTCCAGCACCAGGGGAAAAACATGGGTACTCTCAGGGCTGGAAGGAGCTGGGTGTAGAAAGTAATGAGGTATTTAGCTGGTGGAAAGCTAGTTTGTCAAGATAACTAGAAAAAAAGAACTGATAAAAAGTACAAAGTTGGCTAAGTTAACAAAGGAACTCAAACATGTCTGAAATTATAATAGGGGATCCTTCTATATATATGAGCAAAAATGGCATCTGATAAAAAGCAATGTTTTAAATCAGCAGGATTTAAAACATTGTTTCTCTCACAGCAGTGTCTCTCTCTCTCTCTCTCTCTCTCTCTTTCCCTTCCTCTGCCTAAGCATGTCCTTGGGTGAGGATTTTTTAAAAAAAAGATGCTTAGGAATGCTCACTGGAATATGAGGTTCCATTGGCAGAAGAAGTAGGATATCTGGGAGAGTTTATATTTGTGAAGAAGAGAAAGAGTAGTTTATTTTGGACACTCTCTTTTGAAGTGACAGGAGGACACTGCTTAAACAGAGATGCCCTGTATAATATAACAAGGTCCGGAGTCAGAGGGCAGAATGAGAGGTGTCATCTTGGAGTTTATCCACTTGATGACAACTTTAAGATGATGATGACTTTAAGAGGTAGATGATAAAGGGAATAACACTGAAGGTGAGTTAGGAAAGTGGAAAAGCAATCAGAGAAGAGACAAGGAGTAGTCAAAGATGTAGGGAGGAATTTCAAAGTTAGTGCTTGTGGATTTACTTGATCTAGGTTGATAGATAATAGCTACATAGAGATATTTTGTTTGATTGTTTTTAAAATACAGAACTAAACGTATTGTGGCTCTAGGACACCATTCCTGGCTTCCCTATCATCTTATGTATTTTTTTCAAACACTTGGTCGATTACTCTGGCAATGAGGGCTTCCAATGTTTTAAATAATCCTTACCAAGGAGAAAGTAGTTAACAGCTCTCATTACATACCTACCCAAATTAAAGAGTCTTGATGTATTTATATAGCTTTTATTGTGCATAACAATCTTATCAGACAGATGTTATAGTCAACATTTTATAAATAAGATTAAGAAAGGTAAATATGGGTGTAAGTTTTTTCCAATGCTCAGTTTCAATCTTAAAATCAAAGGGAAAGATACATAATATAGGTAGGTGGATAGATGGATAGATGGATAGGTAGATGATAGATGATAGATAGATAGATAGATAGATAGATAGATAGATAGATAGATAGATAGATAGATGATAGATGATAGATAGGTAGATAGATAGATAGATAGATAGATAGATAGATAGATAGATAGATAGATAATATATAGATAGGTAGAGATATAAATACAGATATGATAGTGTTACCAAACTCAAAGGTCTGCCAATTGGGGTGCTCTATTAAAAAAACAGAGCTGTTTATCACAAGGTAGTTTTATTTATGTGCAGCAGGTAAAGGAGATGGGATTCATATTCGAAGCTCTGCCCTTAGCTATTGCTTATGCACACTCTTTGGTCAATTACATGTTGATTTCTTCTTTGCAATTGGCTACTTTCATTTGGTTGAGTTCTGTCAGCTCATCCTATTTACAAATGCATCTAAAAACACTATGCTACATTTTAACATTTAGCGAGAAATAACATTTAGAACTGCCCAGACTTTGAGACCCTTGTCCTATCTTACAATACAAGCCAGGGATATTTTCAAGACTTACCTAACAAAAACTCCTAGAAGTTACCTTAGTCGTACTATTGACTCCTCCTGATATTTCTTTTAGCAAATAAGCTCATATAGAAACATCTGATGTTTTTCCTCTGAAACGGCCTAAGTCCAGTTTTCATTTTCAAAACAGCTCCATAAAGATATGCCTATGCCCTTGCATAGTTATTGCAGCAAAATAATTCTTTGGTTAATATCATGATTTTATTGCCCAGTCTTTTTTTGTGTGGTTTTTTTTTTTTTTTTTTTTTGCATTCAGCATTTATATGGCCCACGATATCTGTATGCAGTATACATCTAAAAGTTAAATTGCCATCTTTCTTATCTTTTATTTTTTGCCTTCTTTTAACAAAAGTCTTATTTTATGGTCAAATCAATTAGAAATCTTTAAGTATGAAACTGTTATCTCGCTGACATGAACATAAAAAATATGGAAATATTCACTGATTCTATTACAGCTCCGTAGAGAACAGAAATTAGATTTGAGCTGCAATGAATATTTTTTGTAAGCATGGGCTAACAATACTTTTCATTACTTTAAGAGTGTGGATTGAATTTGACCTATTTTAGAAGTGTGTTTTTATGGAGTTGTTTCTGCATTTGTTTCCTTTGCAAGAGGTATTTTTTTTGTGTATATGAAGGAAAAACATTTTTCTCCTTTATTATTGTGGGGGGGTGCATATGTGTGTGTTTTAATTTTACTCTAGGAATTATCAAAAACTTAAATTGAAATGGATTTTGGAAAGTATGTTGTCCAAATTGCTTATTTTTAAAATGAAGCTGTTGGATTATACCTTAACATAATAAAGGCCATATATGACAGACCTACAGCCAACATCATACTCAATGGTCAAAAACTCAAACCATTTCCATTTAAAACAGAAACAAGACACGGGTGTCCACTTTCACCACTCTTATTCAACATAGTACTGGAAGTCCTAGTCACAGCCATCAGACAGGAAGAAAACATAAAAGGTATCCAAATTGGAAAGGAGGAAGTAAAACTGTCATTATTTGCGGATGACATGATATTGTACATAGAAAACCCTAAAGACTCCATCGAAGTACTACTAGATTTGATAAACGAATTTGGCAAGGTAGCTGGATACAAAATCAACATTCAGAATCAATGGCATTTTTATACACCAACAATGAATTTTCAGAGAGAGAAACTAAAAAAACAATATCATTTACCACTGCAACTAAAAAAATAAGATACCTAGGAATAAACTGAACCAAGGATGTAAAAGACCTGTACTCGGAAAACTACGTGACACTGAAAAAAGAAATAGAGGAAGATATAAACAAGTGGAAGAATATACCATGCTCATGGATTGGAAGAATTAATATCATTAAAATGTCCATACTACCCAAAGCAATTTATAAATTCAATGCAATTCCTATTAAAATACCAACAGCATATTTCACAGACCTGGAACAAACATTTCGATAATTTATAGGGAACCAAAAAAGACCCCGAATAGCTGCAGCTATCTTGAGAAAAAAGAACAGAGTAGGAGGGATCACATTACCGGATTTCAAACTGTATTACAAAGCCATTGTAATCAAAATGGCCTGGTATTGGTACAACAACAGGAATATAGATTAATGGAACAGATCAGAGACTCCAGAAATAGACCCATGCCATTATGGTCAATTAATATTTGACAAAGGAGGCAAGAGCATCCAATCGAGTAAAGACAGTCTCTTCAATAAGTGGTGCCAGGAAAATTGGACAGCTACATGCAAAAAAATGAAACTAGACCACCAACTTTCACCATACACAAAAATAAACCCAAAATGGATAAAAGATTTAAATGTAAGTCACGAAACCATAAAAACCCTGGAAGAAAACATAGGCAGTAAAGTCACAGACATCCCACGTAGTGGAACTTTCACTGATACATCTCCTAGGGCAAGAGAAACAAAAGAAAAAATAAACATATGGGACTACATCAAACTGAAAAACTTCTGCACAGCAAAAGAAAACAGCCTCAAAATGCAAAGGAACCCCATGGTCTGGGAAAACATTTGCCAAGGATGTATCTGATAAGGGGATAATTTCCAAAGTGTACAAAGAACTCATACTAGTCAGCAAGAGGAAGACAACCCAATTAAGAAATGGGCAAAGGACCTGAATAGACACTTCTCCAAGGAGGACATACAGATGGCCAAGAGACACATGAGAAAATGCTCAACATCGCTGATCATCAGAGATGCAAATTAAAACCACAATGAGGTATCACTTCACACCTGTAAGAATGGCTACCATCCACAAATCAACAAACTACTCCTGCTGGTGAGGGTGTGGAGAAAGGGGAGCCCTGGTGCTGGTGGGAGTGCAGACTGGTGCAACCACTATGGAAAACAGTATGGAGGTTCCTGAAAAAATTAGAAATGGAGCTGCCTTTTGACCCAGTGATTCCACTCCTAGGAATGTATCCTAAGAATCCTGAAACATTAATCAGAAAGAATATGTGCACCCAGATATTCATAGCAGCACAGTTTACAATAGCTAAGATCTGGAAACAGCCCAAGTGCCCATCAGTAGATGAGTGGATAAAAAAGCTGTGAGACATTTACACCATGGACTACTATGCAGCTGTAAAGAAGAATCTCGTACCCTTTGGGACAGTATGGATGGACCTGGAGAATATTATGCTAAGTGAAATAAGCCAGGCAGGAAAAGAAAAACATCACATGATCTTGCTTACATGTGGAATCTAAGGAACTTAATAAATTGATTAACAGAATAGATTCAGTGACATGGAAGCATAGATGAGACTGACGAATGTCAGAGGGATGGAAGAGGGTGGGTGAGCGGACGGGGAGATAGTAACCAAAGGATTTATATGCATAAATGCACAACCCAAAGACACAGACAATAGTGGGGAGAGGGACTGGGGAGGGGGATGGGATGGGGTGGAATGGGTCATTGGGGAGAAAAAAGGACATCTGTAATATTTTAAACAAAAATAAAATTTAAAAAGAAAAAAAATACCAATAAATAAATAAATTAATTAATTAATTTAATTAAATGCAGCTGTTAGAGGCACCTCTTACCGACACCAGAGAAGTGTTACTGGACAGCCCCCTGAGTCAGTGGGAGAGGGCTGTCCCCAACCTAGATCCTTGTCTTCTCCCTTCCACCCTCTTTAAAAATCAATGGAAAAAATATCCTTACTCTTCCCTCACTCCTCAGGTGAGGATTAAAAAAGATAACCAGATCCTGAGTATACAAGACCTCATGATTAAGAACCAGCAGAAATAACACAAAATAAAGATATCTACCATAACTCCAGGTGATGTAATTATCAGACACAGATTGTAAGATAATTATATTTACCACATTCAAGGAGGTAAGTGACAAGCTTGAAACTTATGGCAGAGACTGAAATAATAAATATGACAGCAAATTTGAAATAAAACAAAATAGAAATTTAAGAACTGAAATATACAGTAAATTAAATACAGAATTCAATGACTTGGGTTTGACAGTGGAAGAGAATTAACTTAACTAAAAAAGATGACTGAAAAAAATCTTGAATGAGACATGGAGAGATGAAAAACACAGAGAAGGCAGGAGCATAGAGCACAAAGGGGGAGATCCAGAAGAGTTAGTTGGATTCTTAAAAGGAGAGGAAAGAAAGAACAGGAAAGCAGGAATATTAGAAGGGATTATGCATAAGAATTTCCCAGAACCAATGAAAAACATCTTCTTAGTAAATCCCAATAATAATAATAATAATAATAATATGAATAATTCACATTTGAGGTATCACAATAAAAACATAGAATGTCAAATATCTTGCAAGCAGCCAATGAAAAAAGTGGTTTGAAAGGAGCAAGACTTAGATTAAGAGCTGGCCTCTTAAAAGAAACAATGAACATCAATCAATGTGTTGAAAGAAAATAAATCCTAAGCATGAATTTTATATTAAGTTAAAATGTACTTAGAAAGAAAGTTGGGATAAATATATTCTTACATAAATCCATATTGAAAGACTTTGTCACCAGCAGATTTATACTAAAGAGTTTTTTTTCAGGCAGACAGAAAATTTCCTAAATGGAATACTTGAGATCTAGGAAGAAATAAAGGGTAATGTCTTATCCTCTTAATTGGTTCCTTATTCACATATTCTAATTTGTAAACTTAGTCTAAGCATTACCTACTTTATTTTGATACGTAGAATATGTCTTGTTTATTGATGGCATAGAATATGCTACTGTTTATCTAAAACAATCAGAAAATTTCAACAAAGATATAAAGTGTTTTCTTTAGAATCTAACAAAT
Organism: Miniopterus schreibersii; assembly: GCF_964146895.1. Classification (NCBI taxonomy): domain Eukaryota; kingdom Metazoa; phylum Chordata; class Mammalia; order Chiroptera; family Miniopteridae; genus Miniopterus; species Miniopterus schreibersii. The sequence goes on along the minus strand of NC_138111.1, from coordinate 59,867,833 downwards.
CAATTATACTTCTTATAAAAAATATAAATAACATCAAATTCTTATCAGTAGTTGTGTAACAAGGAGATTTCAATAATTAGTTTTTACTTTGTAAGAATATAACGTTCTTGGTGTAAACATTTTTTGGAAAATATCTGAATGACCAAAATAGAAAATTTAATAATTTTATAAAATTTACACTTTTTAGTTTAGGTCTTCAAAGGGTAACATAAACTATGTCTGTATATTTAAATTGGTAATAAGCATAAATATTATTTGAAGGACTAGAAAGAATTTCTTAGTTTCTATTTCTTAGGAAATAGAAATTTCTAAGCTAGACTAAATTTCTATCAATCCAAACAACTAAAAAAATCAAGTAATTTTTATGTGAATTAAAATATCAAAAAATATTTAAGCTTTGTCTATATTGAATAGACACAGCAAAGTATTGGGAGGCAATGTGTTTTTCTTTTTTTCATCACTTCTTTTTTCCCCTTTGTTTATATAGCTTTCAAATGACTACTTTTGAATGAATTGATTAAAAGAAAAAGTGGATATCCAAAGTGAAAATTAATCAGTTTGGCCCATTAGAGCAAATAATACCTAGAGGCTGTTATTGGTTATTTTGTTACTAGAAATATATTATATACATGTTATATATATATACAGGGATGGGTAAAAGTAGGTTAATAATAATAAACACAATAATAAATAAATAATAATACAAGAATAAACTCTGTGTTTTGTATACTCACAACTATAAACCTTTTGCCACCTGTGTGTGTGTGTGTATGTGTATATATATGTATATATACATATATTTCCATTTTATGTAAGTGCAATATTTGAGACATACTAAAATGCATTTGTTGTTTATCCAAAGTTCAGTCTTAACTGGGAAACCTGTATTTTACCTGGTAACCCTGTTCTTCAGTCTTATGAAATCCATGGAACTGATTTAATAAAGCTTAACCTTAATGATTAGCAGCCTCAGGACTATGGCACCAAATTTGACTGAACTAAAATTGAATTTGCCCAAAACATTTTGTGTTTTTGCAGATGCATCAGAACATTTCAGATGGATATACTGACTCTGATTTCATTTGTCTAAGTAGATAAATCCTTGGTATTGAACTTGTCTCCATCAGCATGACAGTACTTCTCCCTGATTTAATTACAGTTCCCCTCTACTCCTAAGGAAAGCAGATGTGTAAAGAGAATAAATATGAAGGTTATCCAGGTCATTTTATTTTAATAAGGCCTCCAGGTCAAATTTTGGCAAAAATGTTACCCTAAATTGACCATTTCCTTGCTTCTCTAATTCATTGATTTGACTTGACTTCTGGAGACATTGAAGATTTGGACTAGGAAATGACCTTTCTCATGAACATTCAGTGGTAACATTATTTTATTTGATGCATTAGTCCCTTACCAATGCTACAATTTATTTGTTATTGTTTTTATTTTTTATTCTTATAAAATACTTTAATAAAGCCTTATAAATAGACATAAAAATGAACCAAAAAGTATAGGCCATATCTATATTGATAGAATGACACAACCCAATTAATTGGCCATTACCAATGACCTCAAATTAGTGCTATTAATGATATCACTGTAATTAGCTAGTTATTAATCATAGGAAAGGAGCAAAGGAGGAAGCGACACATGGCATGTCATCTGGGCAGCTTCACCAGAAAGCTGCAATATCACACTCCCCAGGAACCACTGGCCCTGCAGATTACTGGAGGAAGGGGTCCAACAAAGAGAAGATAGAGGCATGAACAGTGAACTTGGGGTGACTTGGGAAGGTGCCTATCAGTCAAAACTGGGAACAAATCTGGGGCCAGAATGGGCAGGGCCATTGCAAGCCCAGGAAAATATGGGGACACATAATCCCCCAAACAAAGGAACTCTCTCTCTTGGTTTGCAGGGCTCTCTTGTTCCTGCTGTCTAGCATTCACCCATGTTTTCTCCACAGCCATGTGGCCATGGGGACCCCGCATGCAATGGACTAATGGACCACAGCTGGGACCACAAACTAAGCTAGCCTGATGCTGGATTGGACAATGCCCTAACATGGAGTGAAAACTCTGGACACTGGCTTCGATTTTAGCCCTACTAAATGCAAAATGGGACTTCTTCCTTCGTGGGACAAAGGGAAATGGGACCTTGAAAACTCAGGTGTTTAATTCCAGTGAGTCTGGGCTGCCTGTCACTGCTTGAGCCAATTAAGCAGAGACAAGTTTGAATCATATACCAATAATGCCAGCAGTGTGGGAGAGCAGGAAGTCGCCCACGAAAATCTGCTCTACCCCAACCCCCATAAGCCAGCTGCTTATATTGGGTAGAAGGACAAAGATTTCATGAGGAAATAGGCAAAAGGAATTACAGGGATGGGAAGTAGGCAAAAGGAATAAGAATGGGTATATGGGTTACAGGAAATGCGAGATGGGGGTTGCAAAAGGGTGGGGCACCTCCAGGACTCCTTTGATTTGGCAACAGGGTTGTTAATCATCCGTGGTGACAGGAGAATGGATCGCTTTCCGAATGTCACAAGGCGAACAACTCTCAGCCAGGTTAGAATGTGCTTTCTTAGCCAGAACAGAACAATCATGGTTAACAGAGCATGATTAATATTTCTGCTCCTAACATCAGAAAATCTTTTTCTTGGGCTATCCCAAGAAACCCACTGGCACCCAATGGGGAGGAGGACCTTTCCCCACCCATAACATTAACAACTCAAAAAAAATCTGTGATACTTGGAATTCTCTTGTTTTAATTAAACTCAGTGCTGAATTTTGAAGCTTGCAGCTTTAAATTGTAGGTTTTGTCAATGTAAGAAACGTCCAAACCTGTAAGAATTTTGTGAGTTCATTTGAACCAAACTGATAACAATTGCTGGGAAGCAAAATCCCAACATATTAAGAAAATGCTCTGGAAAATGGCAGTTTTGCCCCTTATTATATACATTATAATCAAAAGAGGAGGTATAAGGGGGGTCATATGAAATTAATTGGTGATAGATTAGGGAGGTGGGAGAAAGCAAAGCTGGGGGAGGAGGAACCTCTGGGATTGGGTAAAAAGTAAAATGATAGATTCAAACTTCTTTTACTTAGGTGTGTATAGTAAACAGTCAATAGTTAACAGGATAACAATGACAATGAGGGGATTTGTGGTCTCAGCTCTGGTGCTGTGCCTGTGCTTTGAAGGGTCCAGAAAAAAGGAAATTACTTTGTTATTACTAAAGGCATGTTTATCAGGTATGTTATCCTAGATGAAAAAAGAAAACCGACAGTTTTAGTTAAGGTGAAGATTGACCTTTGTTAGGGAAAAATACTGCCCTAGGACATGAACTGCTTTTAGTTAAAAAGTTTTAATTTCAGCCTTAGCCGGTTTGGCTCAGTAGTTAGAGCACTGGCCCACGGATTGATGTTTCTCTTTCTCTCTCCCTCCCCCCCCCTCCCCTTTCCACCCTCCCTGAAAAGTAATGGAAAAAATATCCTCCGGTGAAGATTTAAAAAAAAAGTTTTAATTTCAGACCATCCAATGTGGTTACTTTAGGTCTCTGAGTTTGTAAGGCCTCCACACAGGCCTTCCCTGAACTTGTCAGGTTTAGTATGTGGCACCCGTTCCTCCACCCTTTCCACAGTACATAACTGGGAACAGTGTCAAAACAGACAACTATTATCACTTGGGCACATTTTCTTAGAGATCCATTATATAAGCTGAAGAAGATGAACGGAGTGATGATGATGATGCTGGTGCTTATTTTGATGTTGGATACTAACCCCCCATTTTGATATTCACAGCACTGTCAAAGCACTTTAAATATATTTTCCTCATCTTCATAAAAGCAGTACAAAGTTAGGAATTATTACCTTTCACTTTACAGATGAGGAAGTGAGACTCTGCAACGCTAAACATCTCGGCCAAATTCATAACTGTGATTACCTTCCCTAAGTCACCTTCTGACTGAAAATACTAAGGAATTATTCATGTTAATGTAAATAAACTGGATAAAGTCACTATTTGTACTGGTGCTCCTGGCTTCTATTTATGTCTTTGTTGTATATTTTTCAATGTTAAATTTATAATCCTCATGGTTATGCAGCATTTAGGAAAATATGCAGTCAGGTATATAAAGTAACACAACTAATGACTAATAAATGTTCCCAAACAAAGGCCCTGAATGAAGATCATCCCAAATTTGCATATGAATGGGTTGCATGCAAATGAGTGTTTCTAAGGAACTTGAAGATTGTTTGTCCTTTAAAGTAAGTTAACCATCCCTTCAAGGTTCTCTTACATGCCTAGTTCCCAAAGTCTTTGATGACACAAAGGTAACTGTGAGAGAACACTGGGCAGCATCTTAGGACCCTGGAGCTGCTGCTCACGACGGGATCTTGGGTTTTGTCGTGAAACTTCCCCTCATGAAGCTTCTGTTATCTCAGCCAGAAGAATGAAATAATTGTCCTAAAGTAAGTGTTTCTAAATGTTTAAATGCATTTTTAGGAAACTAATCAAAGATAACTGCTTTGAAGGAAGTGTGGAGGAGGCAAGCTTGACTTTAAGGTCCCCTGTAGAATCCTCTACACACACACACACACACACACACACACACACACAGTCCAAGAAAAAGTGTATGGAACGGAATTAAATATGCAAGGAAGATGTTATCCAAGACTATTTCAGTAGGAGTCAAGGCTATTGCAATAGGAAAGGGAGATTGAACTCAACTCTCCTGGAAAAAAAAGGCAGGAGAGTTTTTAATCACTGGGGCGAGCTGGTGGCAAACTACTGGGGGAAAGTAACCATTAGCAGGTTAGTCAATTTGATTAGGTCATCTGTGTTTGTTAATTGGTGCTGATTACAGTTTATTAATATTAGGCTTCCACTCTCCCATGAAGACTGTGAGAGAGGAGTCCTGTCTCCATGATTATATTTCAAAGGTAGATTCCAGTTCCTTGTGTAAAACATCGCCAAGTCGTAGAAGATTTACATCTCCAAGGGACAAAAAATTTACAATTGCAAGTTTTCTAAAGATAAAGCTGTAAGGAATGACAGGTCAGAAAGAAAGCTGTCTAAAGTTGAGTCAAGTTGAAAGGAACCTTAAGGGCCTCTTGATCCACACACACACACACACACACACACACACACACCCTCAGTATAGTTGACAAACCTATAGCCTTGATGTTTTCTAGGACTTATTCCACTGCAGCAGCCTACAAGCCTCTGATTCTTCATCCACATTATCATAAATTCCAAGTTAATGAGTCAAAATTAGTAAGTTTATACGCCATCTGAATTTAAACTCCCTATAATTCCACGTATAGTTACAGTGATTGATTTTTATGTACCATATAAAACTTATAAACACCCTCTTTGAATAAGTATGTAATTGATTATTCTTTTAATTAAATTGTCTAGATATAAATAAAATATCATTAACTATTTGTTGCGGATATGGCCTCCTCATATTTGTATCATGACCACCCTGTCGTACCTGAATGTCTTCATATTACTTCAGTATCTCAGAAAATTTTAAATTCTAAGCAGTATGAAATTATAAATCTATGGTTTTCACGTCAATTATAATTTAATCTCTTGGCACATCTGCTTGTAGTTTTTTCTATTTCTGTATAGACTCTTATATTTATGTCTTAATATATATTTGCCTTACAGCCCAGTTATGATTCCTATGAGGACCATAACTTTACATTCCATGATGCTGTTCTAAAATTCTCAGCCATAAAATTGCATTAATATATTTTATGTTGCTGTTTCCTCCCTTTGTTTTAAAGAACATGGAATGGTTATGTGTTAGGCTTTTCCTCCTGCATAGTAAAATGTATCCTAGAATATGATTCAGGGTTATATTTAAAATTCTCACCTTCATAAGTAAATACATGTGATTAATCCTGAGTGACATGGGGGCTCACATGCAAGAATAATTTTACATAGGTCACATACAGGGCAGTGCTTACATTCCATTGAAAATCAGCTGTCAAAGCAAATATTTAGAGATAGGGGAAAAAAAAAACCTCTCTCCTTGAAGTGCTGCTGTATAGTGAGGTATCATAAATTATCAAAACCAATGCAATCAAATGGTAAGAAAAACATTGTTATTTGGGGGGCTATGGTTTAAGCCACATTTCTCAAACCTTATTGTGTCCATGAATCCTTTTGAGCTTTTGTGAAAATGCATCCTGTAATTCAGTAGCTCTGTGTGGGACCTGAGATTCTGCATTTGTATCACGTTTGGACAAACCACCTCAAATTTACTACAGCCCCTCACCCCCACACTTCCTGGTGTGTTACAGCTGGCTAGGTACACTCATTAGTTTGTCTACCTGGTCCTGATCATTGGAGTTTGTCATCACTGCTAAGATTTTCAGAAAATTTACATTCTACCTCCATGTCGGATGCTAGTCTAATCTGCCTCACTTTCTCTGACCAATGTGGTCCTCTCTCCCTCCCCCCTCTCTTTTTTTGTCATTGTTCTACCTTTTTCCTCATTTCTGAGCATCACTCCAGACATTCCTGCCTTTGAAGGTGCATCTAACTCCCACCTTCCTACCCCATTTCCAGGGGACCATGTCTGTCTTACAGAGTATCTGTAGTACATGGACCAAGATGAGTTCAACATTCCATTCAGCTTGACTCAACTTTAGACAGGCTTCTTTCTGACCATAACCCCTACTTCCCTTTCATAGAGCTTTTTCTTTAGAAAACTTACAATTGTAAATTCTTTCTCTGCCCCCTTGAGATGTAAATATTCCATAACCCAGGAATGTATTTCTCAAGGAACTGGGAACCATCCCTTTGAAATATAATTATCAAGATATATAGGCTCCTTGGCAACTAGCCTCTGGGAACGTAGGGGCCTAACTTCAATGGATAAGCAAATAAGCACCATTTAGCAAATGCAGATGACCTCTCAAATTAAAATGACCCATTATTACATCCAGTCTTGCTTATCCCACTCCTGATTTTATCTTGGCCCTCTCCTCATAATGTGGATAGTGAAAGGAGGTGAATTCAGGGACAATGTTGGCTGAGGAAGCACAGAGGCAGAAGTGGAGGTAGAAACTAAGGATATTGTTGTAATATATTGAATATTACGTTTTAATTTAATATTTGTTTCACAATAAACAAAATTTGTGAACACTAAAAATATTTCTTTTAATGGAACCAAAAACCTTAAGGGTGACATAATTGATATTCTGATTTATTCTACATTTAATATTATTGGAAACCATGATAGACAAATTTACCTACACTATCTCATGGAACGCTTGAAACTTCCTTGGATTACTCTCATTTATAGATGAAAAGGGAAATACTCTGAGGAATAGTAACCTAACATCTTCAATATTACAATCTAAGGCAACGCGTTTGACCCTGTGACATGGATTAAAGATTTCAATTTCATCATCAATACTGATGCATGCCAACAATGATGATAATATTAGCTATAATTTTATAATATCTTCTGTGTTATATGCTAGACCTACACTGTCCAACTCTAGGTATAAGCTGCATGTGAATTTTTGAGTATTTGAAATGTGGCTAGTCTAAATTAAATGTTTTGTAACTGTAGAATATATACTATATTTTGAAGCTTCAATACAAAAAAATAAAATGATTAATAATTTTAATACTGATTACATAGTTTTATGTTTTAAATGTAATAGGTTAAATGAAATATAAAGATTAGTTTATCTGTTTCTTTTTACTTTTCATGTGTACTAGAAAATTTAAAAAGTATACATATGGTTCATGTATTTTAACTGATGAGTTCAATGCTAGACAATTTAATCTTTCAGCCTCTAACATTCTGTATCTAATGAGTTGACATTTTAATGCTAGGTAATTAAGCCCTAGCTGGTTTTGCTCAGTGGTTAGAATGTCAGCCGAGTACTGAAGGGTCTTGGGTTTGATTCTGGTCAAGGGCATGTACCTCGGTTGTAGGCTTAGTCCCATCGATGTTCCTCTCTCTCCCTTCCAATGGAAAAACAATGGAAAAAATATCTTCGGGGAAGGATAAAAAAAAATAATAATGCTAGATAATTAATATATAATTTAAAAAGTTTATATTGTTTATGTCAGATAGTTTTACTTTATTATTTAAAAAGATCTATTATGTAGTTTAATCTATATTAGTGGATTACATATATCATACTAGTGAATTAAAACAATTTTGCTTTCATCTCTCTCAAGTGTGTCCTTGCACGTGTGCGCACACACATTCACACAAAGAAATATACACATAAAAAAGAGAAAAAAGTTTGATAGGGATAAATAGCCATAACCCAAATCAAAATCTATAAAACCAATACCACTAAATGTAAACAAAAATGAGGTAGGACTCTGAAAATTCATACATTTTCTAACCTTGATCAGGATATAAAAATTCCTAAAATATAGTAAAAAAATGGGGGGGTTGTAAGTGTAAAATATTGAGTAGTGTAACAAGCGTTGCTTCGATTAAGTGTCCCATAAACAAAATGGACACTGTCACTGTAGAGACCCAAGTCTACATAGCAGAATGCCAGGTAGGTGGGAATGAAGGAGAAATTATGTTGACATCTCATCTCCTAGCCAAGTAAAATTGAAGAAATAAAGTTGAATGAAGACGGGTAGCAGGGGAACTGCCATCACCACGACCTGAGTCACAGTGCCACCCCAAATCTTGAAAACCGAGGGAGATTAACATTTAGCATAACACCTCCCCCCCCACACACAACACACAGAGATTACATGTGAGTGTCCAAGAGACTGGTTATAGGCTATACGACTCTAGACAGAAATGAAAGTACAAATGTAAAGCAATGTGTAGATGAAAGGCATGCTAGAACAGTGACAAAACAGGACGGAAAACGCAGGGATGTGGTAGGCAGCCAGAGGAGACCACAGGAAATAAAGGCATAAGATAGATTTATGTACTAACGGGTGTTTCTAAAGACGAGAACAGAATAAATAAATAGTCAAAAGTAGATAGATAGTATTGATATTTGCAACGACATAACAAAGGTTGACTTTGAAATATGTATTCGATGTCACAAATTAAATGGGTTTCCTATGTCTAATAAATACTCTGATAAAACTACTGAACTTAAAATATAAAACAGAATCTATGCCCGGCCGGGTGTGGCTCAGCGGTTGAGCATTGACCTAGGATCCAGGAGATCGGGGTTCGATTCCCGGTCAGGGCACATGCCCGGGCTGAGGGCTCGATCCCCAGTTGGGGGCGTGTAGGAGGCAGCCGATCAATGACTCTCTCATCATTGATGCTTCTATCTCTCTCTCTCCCTCTCCTTTCCTCTCTCTGAAAGCAATAAAGATATATTTTAAAAAATTAATTAATTAATTAAACAGAATCTATGAAAACAACATTTGAAAATTATGTACATTAATGTGTGTAACAGATAAAGATTTTCAAACATGCAAAGGGAAGAAGTAGACTGCTCAAGACCTAATTTTTCAGTGAGGACAATAGGCAACAAGATGATGAAATGTAGCCAAATAAAGGAAAGATTGAAAAACTGAGAGATGGACTAATCATACTACTAGTACTAGAAATAGTCATGGATTCATTTAAGTGTGGAACAAAGGAAAAACCTGAAAATTACAGTTACAGAATAGAATGTCACTGAAATAAATCTTGACAATGCACAAATAAAAATATAGAGGAAGACAGAGTTTTGAAATTTTCTCATTTTTCAGAGCAGAAAATCAGTAGTTATGGTCTAAAGTTGAAACTGTGATTAATATAATCATCCTTATGTCTTAGCATTTATATAACCTTTCTTAATGTTAGAATTATATTTTAATAGAAATATCTGATGTAAAAAAAGTATATTTCCCTGATATTTAGCTCTTTCCTCAATTACATATAAGTTTATTTTTATTCTAAGTTAAAATAAGTTAATTTTATTACAAAATTCAATTTTATGAATAGATTTCTATCTATTTATCTATTTCATGAATGTACTGAGGTGGAGTGGCGTTGGGAGGGGCCCACTCTGATGGGAGCAGTGTTGTGTCACTGATACTCTTTAGAATTGCTAGCACCGGGTGAGAATGAAAAGAAGACTAATTTTTAGTTGATTTTATTAATGTTCCCAAATTCTCTACCATCTTATTGCCTGCCTCCAGCGTGGAGCACTCTTCTAGCCCTCCCCTCCACAATCTCATTCCTTCACTCACAGAAGACCTACGGCATTGTCCATCTTTCTGTCTCCATTAATGCTCAGAAAGACGTTATCAGACATTAATAATATGGGTGTGTTTTTTATTCTGGGTGGTGTAATCTGGAAATTAATTTTTAATTTCTTTGTTTTACTTCCATGCATAGCTTAGCCTTTTATAATGATCCACATCATATTTCAAATAAAATAAAATAATTCTTTAAGGAAATTTAAAAGCATGTTTCAAGTGCCACAAATGAAACTTCACAGCAGTTTCTTAAATGGGTGTTCAATTAAAATAAGCAGCTTTACTTTGGTCTATTACAGGATGCTACTATGTGACCTCAGTTTATTAAAACAAAAAGGCACATGCTGGAAACAGAACACATTTATTCTTCCCCCATATATCTTGATTGTGCATACCACCACTCATTATTGAAAATGTATGTCATAAAAGTTAGATTTTATTCTGTCTGACCTCTAAAGTGGAATGTATATATCACACAGCCTGTAAAAGGCTATCTGGTAAAGTCTGAGCAGAAAATATTAGAAAATATGTTTCTATTTATATAGTTATTTCTGAAATTCTACTTTAAATGTGAGCTCAATATTAATACAGAAATATATGTATGTATATATGTGTATGTATACACATATAGTCATAATCAATTGCATATGTATGTGTGTGTGCATGCATTTATACATGCATCTGTGTATCTGAACACAGACTTTTAAAAAATATATTTTTATTGATTTGAGAGAGAGAGGAAGGGAGAGGGAGAGAGAAGTAGAAACATCTCGGAGAAACATTGACCAGCTGCCTCTTGCATGCCGCCTACTGGGGACTGAGCCTGCAACCCAGGCATGTGCCCTGACGGAGTAGAACTGGCGACCTCTTGGTGCCTGGGTTGATGCTTAACCAACTGAGTCACATGGGCAGGACTCTGAACATAGACTTTGGAGAGCTAATGATATTTAAGTAATGGAGTATATCATCTGAACTTTTGAAAACGGCTTTTTTGTTATAAATTATATTATCGTTATATAAAGAAAAATATAACCTTTCCCTTCAGTAAATCTCTATATTTTGAATTCTATTATTTGCCATATTTCCTCTTTACCTTTAGGTTCTAAATTTGTGATATTTCAAAGCTATGTTTTCTATTATCTCAGTAAATTATTTTTTTAAAAAATATTAATTCACATTCAGGATGGAAACTGGTATACCTAAAGTTGCTACTCTCAAGCCTAGGCGTCTTATCTTTCTGGACAATTCCTGTGATATACCCAACTATCTGAAAATTTCATTCCTACATTCTAATATGTAAATGTAGATATTTTTTAACATTGATCCTCATGCTCTCCAAAATATAAAGAAAATGGAATTTCTCAAATCCCAGATCTAGAAGAACATACAAAGTTTAATTTGTTCTGTCTGAAATTTAATCTTTATGGTCTCAGTTTGGGTCCTGCCTGGGTCTCTTCTTGAATTTTATTACTACTATCCTCTCTGGTGTCTTGGTTTGGATACCCATGAGTTCTCTTGTTTCTATTCCAGTCACATTTGCCATCTTTCCCCCATTTAAGTCATGCTAGATTAAGTCCTACTAGATTGTTATGCCTTTGAATATGAGGTACTTCATCTTCTTTCAAATGTAAATCTCAATGATTTGAAAGCATAGCATTACTGGGATGCAATCATAATTATTCTAATAATAATTATTATTAAAATAAATGCAATAATACTTTGTTACCCTAAATAATAATTTTCTTATAAAGATTGCAAAATATTCCTTTATAGATGTCCTGGAATAATTTTACAGAATATTTGAACTTGAATAGAAACTTATCAAATAGAACTATTTTTTTAAAGAAGTAAAAACCCACTAAGAACCTCTTTCCTTTGAAGGAAGTTCAAAGTCCTGATAAAGGTGATATGTAGTGATTCTAATTGCTGGCTGTGATTCTACTACTTCACATGCTGGCTACTACAAGCCTTTGAAGTCTTCTCCAGTCTAAGAAACAAAAATATCTACAAACGTTTTATTAATTGAATTAGGAAGCAGACATTTACATTTAATTTTATAAGAAAAATCTCATCTCAAAGAAGGTAAGATGGCTTTAGGAAAGTTCTAAAGTTTTGCAATCCATGAAAAGTCTATAAAATCTATAGAATCACTTACAGAATTTTACAAAAAGAGATGTTATAAAGACACCTGCAACAAAGTCTTCTGTCAAATTAAATGTCGTAAACTAACTTTCTGTGCATGGAGACACAAAAAGTCTCATTCAGTTAAAGGGTTATAACAACAAACCAGGTATTTGACAGACTTCTGCTTTTTGGTACACCTGACTGGGCAAATAAACCAGTTCTTAGACTAATTATGATATAGGTATAATACATTATATAGCATGACAATATTTTGTAGCTACTGACCTGAAATTAAATATGAACTGGTACATATCATTGACTCAAGAGCTCTGTCAATTTGACAGTACAGTAGCTCAGAGCTTAGGCTGGAGTTAGACAAACCTGAGTTTAAAATATGATGCTGGTACTTCCTGTGTTACCTTAAACGTGTTACTCATTTTTTTCCAAGGATCTTCCTAAGACGGTTGTCACCAGGATTACTTTATCCAATAGACTGAATTTTTTTTTTTTTTTTGCAACCATACAGGGCCCTTCCCTCTCTGGGCCTAACGCCTTCCGCCTTTATTTTTTACCCACTGATGGTGTTTGGACAGTGGAATGTAGGCAACAGTGACAATGTGTTCATTCTGGGCAAAGACATTAAAGGACATCATGCTCTACTGCTCACTCTCTTACATTCATCTTAAGAAAACCATGGTCCAGGTAGCATTTGGTGCAAGTAGAGAGTCCTATAGGATAGATCTAAACCCAATCTTCTGCCTCGAGCCTAGAACATAAAATACAGCTTATCCATGCTTACTATCCATCAGCTCACAAGCCCGTAAGTCTGACTTAAATGCTTGTTGTTGTTCATCAGTGAGTTTTGGTGCTATTTATTATACAACATTATTGCAGTAATAGCTGACCAATACATTTTTAAATATATATATATTATTTAGCATAGTCCCTGGCACATACTAAGAGCTCAGTAAATACCAACTATTTTAATTAATATTCCCTTTTGCCAGGTTAATAATAAATGAAATTTAAAATCAGGAAATGACTAATTGTTTTATTGATTTAGTGATGAATACAATTTCCAGAATAGTTTCCCAACCTCTTTTTTATTCCATGTAGTTAAAATATAAATATGATTGCTGCTTTGAGACAGGCTCGAATCCACTTATTATATGTGCGACTTCGTACATTGGGCCATTCGACTAACATCTATAGACAACTTATTATGTGACTCTGACTTTTGGACTTCAGCTTCCTTTTATAAAGAGTTGTAAGGAGATTGGTCATAAACTAAAGAAGGAATTTAGCATAGGAGTTGGCACATCAAACGTGCTGAGCTTATCGTAGTCGCTCCTATTTGTAGACAGCCTATTCTCATTTATTTGTGTGTGCGTATGAGTGAGCCATTTGATATGATTGCTAAAAGATACGTCATTTTTCAACTGCCATCAAGGTAAAACCATCCTTTATTTTTCTGTGTCACATTTAATTTGCAACAAGTGGTCAAAGCGATACTTTGATAACCTTTCCCTTGCTCTGTATTTTCTTGAAAACGGAATGGCAAAAATTTAAGACAATTTTACCTTCATAAACAATAAATATTTGAAATTTAATCAGTTCCATAGGATTATGAATTTTGGCAACAGAAAGCCAAGATTTCACTTTTGAATTTTGTAGCATCTTGGTTTTGAATCTCCATATGACATGACAGATTCATCCCTGTGTAGTTCGAAACTAGACTTTCTTGGTTCATTCGCAGAAAATGAGTTTCCTGGAACAGAATCAGCCTAGTTGAATTCACGTGAGACCCGTTGTGGCAGAGGTTAGATATATGCTTAGCAATCTCATCTCCTGTCCCTGGACACACAGGTGCTCTATATACCCAGACTCCCTTGTGTTAGGTTGGTCCTATGTGGTTGGTTTCTGACGAGTATTATCTGGGGCTAAGTGACATATTACTCCCAGGATTGACTCATAAAACTTCACGTGCAACTTTCCATCCTGTAACGTATCTTAACATATTGGCTAGACGAATAGAGGGGATCCTGAAGATGATTCTAGAGATGCCCTTGAATCTGGCAGAGCCACAAGGTAACTGGAGAAGGGATCCTTTAGTCACTGACTAGAGAGAAGTCACCCAGGAGAACCACTCAATTCTCACTAACTCTGAAATGATCAAGAAATAAACCAATGTTGTTTTAGGCCGCTGAGATTTTTGCATTGTCATATAAAACTGCTGATGTTAGTCGCCCTGGCTAATTCTCTGATATATGGGTCAGGATGTATATTTATCTCTAATGGGGAAATCTTCTGTCTAGGGAGTAGGAGGCTCTTATTTCCTACTTAGAAAATACCCATCCTGTGTGTAAGACAGCTGGGCGGTTAAAACGTGAACAGAGCTCAGAACCAGAGAGGCAGGACTATTGAGGGGAGGTGTTTTATCTAAGTACCTAGAGAAAATAATGATGTATCTATTGCACAGAAAGAGCTACTTCATAGTTTATTCTTTTATTTGACTGGTAAATCAGATCTTTTGGACACACTAAATGCATGCCAATGACATTTACCTTTTCTTTTTTAACACTAGGGCTGTTAGCTTGTTTAGCTTTTTTTTTTCTTTTTTCTGATGATGTTGTTTTACAGTGTAAAATTATAAAGTGTTCTGCATCAAGGCCAGAAGATCCAAGTGCATTTTGTCACATACAAAAATTACATTCTTAAGAAACTCAGCAGAGGACAATAGTCTTGTCCTTTGCCTCATATACACCTTCTAATGGTCTCAATACGGCTGCTCTGGTTCCAGGCATCACGTAAATTCAAAGAGGAAGAAAAAGCATTAAAAAAAGATAAAGCGAGAGATTTTTGCTTTAATCTCATTGGCCAGAAATGAGTCACCTGACTCTGTGTAACTAAAGAAAATGTGGAAAAATAACTTTTGTTTTTGTTACTTATTTGTTTTTAGATGTTCCAGCTTCTATGGTATGGAGAGATGAGAGAGGCAGGGGATGCACTAGTGACTCGGGGACCCAGCCCATAATGTCTACCGAGTGTGCTAGGGTAACACTTTCTATGGGCCCAAAGGACATTCTTTCTCTTCCATTATACATCAATTTACACAGACCAACTTCTACTTAAGGCATTGCCTTTACCCAGTGAAAAACAACTTACTATTATTTGGACTAAGACATTTAAACTTTGACAACTGAAGAGAGGTTGCAATGTGCAGAGAGAGAGATAGTTAGAACTGTAGACGACAGGGAAGGGAAAGGAAAGGAGAGGCTGCTTCAGGGAATTTCTGCAGGCAGAAGCCAGAAAGAAGAGCTAATTTGGGATTCAGGTGGCTTTAAAAAGAAAGTGAAGCTGAAGGGCTGGACAAGATAGATAAAGCCCTGAGAACTGGAAGGCACATTCCGAAGGTTCCAGGCCAGTTTCATATCCATTCCTTTCATGGAAGCAGCATGATGGAAAAGATCCAGAGTAAATATGGTACCGGCTTGTACCTATCAATCCCATAAAATAATGCTTGGTGATTATTTGGTCCTTTACTCTCTCTCTTGCTCTTCTCAGAAGAGGAAAAGATCCCCGCAGTCTCTACCACATGGTATGGTGAAAGCCGTGGGCTTTGGAGGCAGAGAGACACCAGGGGTTCCAATACCAGCTCCTCCCAAATAAATCGAATAGCCTGGGATGGGATGTTACCTAATCTCTCCAAACCATAAAATTCGAATGAGAATGCTTTTTTTGTATCATTGCTATGAATATTAAATACAAACACTATTTTAAAGACATTCATTCAGTTGGGATCCATATGAGTGATCCAATAAATAGTAGCTGTGATAGGAGTGCTGGTTGGGAAAGAATGTAAAATGTGTAACACGCTGCAATTGGAGCTATTTGTGAAGCATTGATTCAGGAAAAAGCCCAAATAGTATTCCAGTTAGGAGACAAAGGCACTGGGTATTTACAAGGAAGGGAAGGGGAACAATTGCATCAATTAGAAGGAAGGCAGTCTATTGGTGCAGATAACATAACACAGTGATGTTAATTCTAAACAAGGTTTTTAATTTTCACCCTGGTGGCCATTAGTCTGAGAATCACAATATTTACTCTCTTGTCATCCTTGCAAACAGTTCTATGGGACACAGTGATGCTTAAGCCCAATCCGAAGGTCATTTTGCCCTGTTTGACATTCCTGAGGCCTAAGACGTGCAAGGCAGTTCCCCTGGCATGGCAGCTGTCTCCATTTTAAAGTGGTTCCATTCATTATTTGTTTATAATTCACAGTATCCTCAAAGTCTCCAGCAATAGCCTCACCCCCTTGCCATGACAAAGATTCAGGGAAGAACTGAGAAAAACATTTGCCTCCAAGTTTTAAGTACGTTGTCTACACAGAAACATCACACTCTATTTTAAAATCTTTACCTGGCCTTACGTAAATGTGTTTCATGTATTTTTTAAACTTTATGTTCATTTTTTTATTATCAATATTTTTGTGGTGTCCATAGTAATGTTTTATAAAATGGATTATTAAAAAATCTCTATGAAAGTTGCCTAGAGGCAAGCTCACAATTCAAGAATAATTAAAGTGACAGTTTAAGAGCAAATTATGCAAGCCAGAGATGTACGGTGGGTTTATTGTCACTCTCATCTCTGTAATCTGATAAAAGCACGTGATTGAGCTTAATTTTTAATCAGGTAGCATCTTTCCAGGAGGCATTCGGAAGAGTGGAGTGTGAATGCATCCATCAGTTTCCACAAAGCAGTGACATAAACAGCCTGTGGTACTCATACTTGTGTGTTTATGTGAATGGGCAAAGCTCATTTTAACTTCTTCAGCATAAGTTTTAAAAATCACGTTGCTTGTGTCAACTGCAAAACATCGTGTTTGTTAAACCAGATTTCCTCTCCTTTCTATTAAGAGCATTTAAAAGTTAATCTCTCGAAGATTATAAACCTTAATCCTGTTTACAATTTGATGACTAGACTGATAAAAGCTTTCCTTAAAAACTAGTCCTGCCTATAACACCCCGGATATTTCAGCTTTTCTTAAATGTTATTCTATTCGAGCTATATATTTAGGAAGATGACCTGCTTTTTAAAAGTTTTACTGGAGAAATTTAAAACAACAAACAATTGCTCTTTTCCTGAAAATATTGTGAGAATGTTTTATTTCAACCAGACGTTCATGTCCACATTTACTGTTTATCTAAACATCGCAATGTGATCATCTTCATGATTGTCATTTCTGATTACGGACAGGCCTGCCAGGTAATGACATTTTTAAATTCTGTACTCTTCATGTATCCAGAGACTGGGCTGTACTGGTCCATCACTCAAAGGCCATGACTATTCAGACACGGAGGAGGCCTCATGCTGTTACATTCTGCAAGTGTTATTAAATCAGATGTCTGAGCTTGATAATGACAATGAAAGCTAACCTCTAAGAGGGCCTACCCTATGTCAGACATGGTACTAAGTATTTTATTCACAATCGCCCATTGAATCTCAACTATGTAAAGCTGATTAAATTATTATCCCCATTTTACAGATGGGGAAACTGAGGGAAAAAGAGAGAATTTTTTTCCATGGTTCTGTAGCTGTTGACTCTAAAATTGAAACTCAGATTTTTTTCCTGATGCTAGAATCTTTGTCATTCAGATACATAAACAGAAAGTATAAAATTTTCTGGGAAGCAAGACCTAATTCTTGTCTCAATCTCTCCTGAAATAAGAAATTTAGATGTTTTAAAAACATTGTTTCACAAGAAATTTGGGTGGGGAAGTATCTCCATGTTAAATGTTATTGCTTTGTTCTGGCAGCCTTTTGAATCTGGGTCTGAATACACCAAGAGGTTTGACAGTTTTGAGTGTCTTGACCTGTGAAACATAAGCACAGTGTGAATATCTAAGTACTAGGTACTAGGGACACGACTGTTATCCATCTCCAGCCGCCTATCTGCATTATTAGTCGTCAGTACCTAGGTGAATTTATCTGAAGGGAGAGAACAGATCTGGACAATTACTTAACAACAAGAAAATTGCCATTAAAGTAGGAATAAGCTAGACGAATATGTGGAGGCCACATATAATTAGTCAGTTTTAATAGTAAATTCAGCTGCATGTGGTTTAAACCTGTAATTTTCCTGTCCTCAAAGTATCTTCATGATTGCTCTTTTTAGACAGCTCAAAGCATAGAAAAAACAAAATTAAAAATACAGACTTCTGTGGATTCCTTGAAAATTAAAAAAAGTGTGCGCTCCGTAGGAGACATTGAAGTTTATTTCTATTCTAGAAAATTATTATTTTCTTATCATCATTGAGGGTGCGATTAGATGTAGGGGGAGTATGCCACAGGATGGGTTAGATTTGGAAGTAATCTCTTCAGGATATTAGAATACAGTGAAAGCTTTTTCTCTGGGTAAAGCCTACAAGGAAAAATGCTTGAGTCCAATCAGTACTTTTCTCAGAAGAGTTGAAGCAGAAAATGTTGACCATTTTATGTCATGGGCCAGAAATGCTATAGTCTCACCTATTTTTTTATTTCAGTTTTATAACTTGAAACAATGTGAAAACTTGAGCTTTGGTGAATTTACGTCTTTCTTCTGTCTGAGGATGAAGGGGGCATTTCTATACCACACAGAGAAGAAATAACTGTTTTCTTGTCCCTCCCAGGAGACCGAAGCTCGGCCAGTGGTGATGTTGGGGTGTAAACCTGATCTTACTCTGTGACCAGATCTTCTGTTCCATATATTGCACACGAGCTGGAAGAGACGGATGCTAAGGAACTTGCAGAATTTCACACGACTTACAAAAGTAAGTGGAGGATTTTTATTCAGGTTAGACTTTGAATTCTAAGCTTTCCCCCCACTAAACTAGGCTGAGTCATCATCCGGTTTCGGGAAATATTTGGTGCAAAGCTAAATAAAACACTAGCTGATTATTCACTTTAACATCTAACGTGTTATCAGGAAGTAACTTAGCCAAGTGCTGTCAGTTGAGATTTAGAACAAGAAATGGTAATTGCTCAAAGCAACCAATACCTGGAACCATCACTGGAGCCACTATAAGACGAATGCAAAACAGCTCATTAATTTGATCATAACAAGGAACTTCTGTATTCAAGCTGAATAAATAAGTGAGATTTACTTAACTTTAATCACATGTCCCAGCTCTGTGGGTGTAAACACAGCCATTATACAAATACCACTTTGCTTATGCCGAGTCCATCAATATCAGCGTGCTGAGCCTTTTCATTTTAGAGGCCCAACTGACTCTCCTAAGTCGTATTTTTCTGGGAAACTGTTGATCTTCCTGGGAAATCATTAAGTTCTTTGCACTCCTAATTTCCAACACATTTGCACATCCCTGCCTTGGCAATCCAAAGTGATACTACTATCATTGTTTACCATTTAGGCATTCGGGAGGGATCTGAAAGGTACACCTGTCACCTTTCCCTTGTGGTCTCAGAGATCCGTGAGTTTTTCTAAAATGGGCAGATAGTCTTTCCCATGCTTCTGAAGTAGGACACGATTGCAGGTAAAATGTATGACCGGTGGCAGCCCACAAGTATAGCTGCTGTTTTTCAGAATCATAAACAGAGGTCATCACAAAATTCACGCAGAGCTGCCTGGTAACCGCTAAGTCTTCACAGGCTGTGCTGCTTCTCTTGGTGACTCAGTCATGTCATGCATGCTTTTTACAGGCACCTTTGTGACATTAGATAATGGAAGGAGGGGCTGGTGGGTGCAATGTCCACAGTAACCATTTGGACACAGTTATGGTCATCCATTACTTCTCCATTTCTGGCTGACTTGGTTTCAAACCTTTGTACATTCTTTTTTTTTAAAATTTCTTTTTATTGTTGAAAGTATTACAGATGTCCCTTTTTTCTCCCCATTGATCCCCTCCACCCCGCTCCCCCGTCCCCCTCAGACCTTTACCACACTATAGTCTGTGTCCATGGGTTATGCACATATACATATAAGTTCTTTGGCTCATCCCTCCTCCCCCCACCTTCCCTCAGAGACATTCTTGAATATATCATTCCTTCCGCTGTGTAGGTCCACTGCTGAGGTATTGAACATATCCATTAAGCCCTTGCTATGGACAATGTAGTGCAGCAATATCAATGTTTATAGCTATTTTTTATCAAGACAGCTCTGCCTCTGTTTTTTGAGCCTATAAACCACAGCACCTAGTGGGAGGGAGTGACCTCAGCTACCTACATGCTCCCCTGTGGGACTGGTTTTGTGTTTTTTCGGCTTTCTGTTACCTGTTGCCCTCAAACTCTTCTTTGTCTTTATTTCAGAAGCTCTGCCCTTGGGGTTGGGCCAACGTTAGCCTCCGCAAGTAGATCCTGCGGGAGACATGGGTAGGCAGGAAAGAGGCATCCTGAATCTAGTTATTTTATAAAGACATTAAGAAAGGAGAAATAAAGCAGTTTTTAAAATTACTCCTATGTTTACTTTTTTGCTGTTTTTTTGTGTAGTTATAAGTTTTGATCTGGTACCATTTGCCTTCAGGTTGAAGCATTTTCTTTTACATTTCTTATGATTCAGGTCTACTGATGAATTCTCTCAGCTGTTTACCTGAAAGTAAACAGCTCCTGTTTATCTGAAAATGTTTTTGTTTTGCCTTTATCCTTGGGAGATATTTTTGTAGGATATAGAATTCCAGGTGATGTTTTTTCAGTATTGCAATATTTTTATTCTATTATCTTTAGTTTATATTGTTTCTGATAAAAAGTCAATGATAATGTTTATATTTGTTCCCTTATATCTGAAGTGTCTTCTTTTATTTAGCTACTTTTAAGATTTTCTCCTTGGCTCTGGCTTTGATTTTCAGCAATGTGACTAGAATCACTCTAGATGTGGTTTTATTAGTGTTTATCCTGCTTTACGTTTGTTAATTTTCTTGGATCTGTGGGTTATCCTTCCATTAAATTTGAGGAAAAAAAAAGGAATTATTTTTTAATTTTTTTTTTCTGGTCTGATTTTTTCCTCAACTTCATGGGGTTCCACTTACATGTATGTTAGACCCCTTGATATCATCACAAAGATCATGGTGGCTCTTCTATTTTTGTTGTTGTTGTTGTTTAATCTCTCTTTTAAAATATGTATGTTTTTAATTTCCATTAACTTGTATTCAGGTCCATTGCTTTTCTTTAGTCTGCTGATAAACTTATTCAATGAATATCAGATATTATATTTTTCATTCAGTTTTTTTTAGTAATTTGTTCTCTGTTGAAATTCCCTATTTACTGATATTATTCATCAATTACTTTATTGTCTTGAATATATTTATAATAGAATCTTTATAGTCCTTGTATCCTAAGTCCAATATCTGTGTCATCTCTTGATTCCTATTGACTATTTTTTTCTCCTGGTTATGAATCAGATATTCCTGCTTTTATGCAACATTAACAATTTTTATACTGGACATTATGGATGCTACATCGTTAAACATCTAGATATTCTTGTTTTCCTTTAAATGATATTGAGTTTTTTCCTGGAGAGCAGTTAACTTTTTGGTTGTTAGACTCATGCTTTTCGGAGAGTTTTAGAATTTTTTGGGGCAGGTCTAATGAAGTGTTTACTCAAGGGCTACTATAGACCCACTCTTATACTGTGGACTTTCTGGGATCTTAACTAAATGCCTGTGTTTTTCATTACTCTTGGCTGGTTCTAATTCTAATATCCGCCAGCACTATTCCTCCTCCAAAATCTTATTTCAGCTCACAGTCTCCGGTAACTGTTTTCTGCTAAGCCTCCTGCAGTCTTGTTTCCAGCATGCATAGTTTAGTATTTGGCCAAAGTCTCAAGGTAACTCCTGTGCAGGTTTCTTTGGTTCCCTTTCCTCTCAGCTCCTTCCTTTCTGGTACCCAGACATGTATCTTTAAGCCACCTCAGCATTTTCATACTCTGATCTCGGTTTTCTTTTCTTAGTGAGATTGTTGTGCTGTTTGTTCTGTACTTCCCTGCCATGCTGTTTAGAAAGTGCCCCAAAGCCAGTGTAGCGCTCACTGTGTGTTCCCATGTCACAGGGACAATAGCCCTGCACTGCTTGTGGTCCGATGACTGAAAACAGTTGCTCCACACATTTTGTACAGTTTATGGTTACTAGCAGTCGCTTGGTAAACTCAGTATCTGTTACTCTGTCATGCTGTATCTTCAAACCTCATTTTGAATCTGAACATACTTAGTGTTGCGCCCTAGACAGGTTTCTCAAATTATCTATGTCTGGGTTTGTCCATCTCTTGAAATAAGCTAATAGTTCCTAATTACTATAAAGCAGGTAAAAGAGACCAGCCACCGTAGTTCATTAATAAATGTTATATTGGTATCATTTTATTCCACTTCTTTATTTCTTTTACCTTGGCCTAAGAACACTGTGCTTAATTGAAATAACTGACTCAGTTTGCTCTGAATTTTTAGAGACAGGTCTAAAGAAAGAAGGAGCTGCTGGGGGAAGAGCATTCCTCAGAAGAGCTCTGTGTTCCAAGTCCTGAGAACTTACATCCCATGTGTTACGTGTTACTCTAAGCACTCATGCTGAGGGAGTCTTGCCAGTCATAATCTTCCTCCATGGATACAGAAGGTTATCATCTTCCTGTGGCTTTCACAGTAACCAATAGCATGCCCAAGGCATAAAGTGAGATTTTTGCCTAAA
This sequence comes from Miniopterus schreibersii, assembly GCF_964146895.1. Lineage (NCBI taxonomy): Eukaryota > Metazoa > Chordata > Mammalia > Chiroptera > Miniopteridae > Miniopterus > Miniopterus schreibersii. The sequence continues at coordinate 59,844,845 of NC_138111.1, read as the reverse complement.
TATGTCTCTATGCGGAAACCTTTAGAAGTGGTCAGGGACTCTTCAGTGGGGCAAGATGAGGATGGTTTAAAAAACTTTAAAAACTCTTATCTAGACTCTCCAAGATTTGACAACAGTTTTGTTTTAAGGTATTTTTAAATTTTAAGAACTGTTCTGAAGAATGAACACGTTTAGAAACATGCTATATATAGACTACTTTAATGCAATGTAGAAATACTTTACAGAGGATTTATGATGTATTTTTAAGCGATGTTCAGTTATAACATAGCAACAGCCGTTGCAAATACATTTGCTTTAAGTTGCCCCATTGATTATAAATAGCTCCATGAAAATGCTAAGCAATTATATTGAAATGTGACATCCTTTTTGAACAACAAAAAGAGGATATAGTTCTTATTGATGTTAAAATTGTTCTATTGTGTAAATACATTGTTCTTGGTTTCAGAAATTGCTACACGCTATACACAGTGGGGAAACATAAAGAGGAAATTATCATCCATTTTCTAGAATAGTAGTAGGAGTTGAGAAAAAAAACATCAAAGTTCCTAAAGCAATAACAACCGGAGTTTAATTTTCTAGCAACGAGCCCCCAAATGAACCTGCATAGTTTATCTATTCACGCACCCTCCCTCCCACCTACTCATCCACATATCCAACCTGTTACAGTTTTTAATTAAATAAGGAATGTTTATTAAGAACTTACTATGTGACAGGCCCTGTGCTAAGCTTGGAAGATGAAATTGTTAGCCATGGGGATAAAGATCCTTCTCATTTGCAGTTTATAGTATAGTCCAGCCAGTTAATAAAGAAACACAATAACAATACACTGCGCAAGGATTCTGCTAGCAGGAGTGCAGAATAGTATAAGAACACAGAGCACTGAAAAGTTCCAGTTTGTGGGAAGTAAGGGAAAATATATTATTCAAACTGAATTATCCAAGGGAAAAGAAATGCTAAGGGTTCTGTAGGCTGAGGGAATATCATGCAGGCAAGCCCTGAGGCAGGTAAATATGACCAGATTTGAAAAAGACATTTGGAATGTATCAATGGAGAATGGGACATAAAAAGTGGTAAACGATATGGCTAGAAATACAGCTATGAATGAGGGTTGGGAAGACTTTAAGGAGTATGGGCTTAATTCTGAAAGCAATATGGAGGTGCTGAAACATTTTAAGCACTAAAGGCATTGATGTGATATGATTTTAAGGGATCATTCTGACCCTATTAGCACCTGCAATTTCTTATAGTAAAGCAGAGTTAAATTTAGAGATTTATATTCACAACCTTTCCAACACTTATTACTTTTCTTATTGATAACAGCCATTCTAACAGTTGTAGGTGGTATCTCATTATAGTTCTGATTTGCATTTCCCTAATAGCTAGTGAAGTTGAGCATCTTTCCATGTATCTGTTGGCCATATGTATGTCTTCTTGGGAGATGTGTCTGATCAGGGCCTCTGCCCATTTTTTAATTGGTTTGTTTTTTGTGTGTGTGTTTTTTTTGGTGGGAATGTAAAGTGGTACAGCGACTGTGGAAAAAATCATGGAGGTTCTCAAATTTAAGATGAGATTTACCATATGACCCAGCAATCCCTCTGATGGGTATCTACCTGAAAAATTTTGAAACACTTATTGACAAAGATACATGTACCCCTATGTTCATTTCAGCATTATTCACAGTGGCCAAGACATGGAGACAACCAAAGTGTCTCTCAATAGATGACTGGACAAAGAAGATGTGATACATATAGACTATGCTGTACTACGCGGCCATAAGTAGAGATGAAATATGGTCATGTGTGACATGGGTGGGTCTTGAGAATATCATGCTGAATGGAATAAGTCAGACAGAAAAAGTCAAGAATCATATGATTTCACTCATATATGGATTCAAAAGTGGAAGCAACAAATGAATAAATGAGAAAAACAGCAAAAAATCATAGACAGAGGCAATAGTGTGGGGGTTACCTTAGGGAAGGGGGATGGAGAGAGTGAAGGGTAAAGGGGAAGGTCAAATATATGGTGGTGGAAGGAGATTTGACTTTGGGTGGTAAACACAATGCAGCATACAGATGATGTATTATACAGAATTGTATACTTGAAACCTGTATCATTTTATTAACCAATGTTACCCCAATAAATTTAATTCAAAAATAAAGAAAAATGTTAAATAATTTGGAGATTTATCCCTACCCAGTTGCTGAACCCGGCTTCATCTAGCAAGATCTGTCCCCAGTGGGAGAGAAGATTATGATCTCCTTTGTGGATTTAGGGTTACTATTCGTTCCACCCATGAGAGCTTAAACCCAGTTGTTACCATTTTCTTACCTTCATGAGCCACCCAATCAACACGCAGGACTTCTACCCCGATTTCGTAGTTATCTTCCAGTTTCCTTGCTCCAAACCATCAAGCCCAACCACTTTGAATAATATCTATACTGTCTGCCTGTTCCTCATGTCCTTCTAATTTTTTTTCTGTATGTTTAAGATGATTTTTTTAAAAATTCTCATCACTAGCTAAGGTTTTAAAAACGCAGTGCATACCACCACTATTCAGATTTTAATTCTCAAATGTGTGGACCTCCCTAAGCTTCTCAGAAGGCTTTCTTGTTTTTTTCTATGGATTCATACTAGTGAAAATAATTTTAATGGTTTTAATTTTCCGGACTCTTTTTTTTTTTTAACACATACAGCTATACTGGTTGTACTTTTGCAAACTAAACATGTCTTTTCCTTTTGCCATGCCTGCAATTTATTATATTTTCCCAAATGAGTGACCCCTTTATCTCTTCAAATGCGTATCCTAGAGACTCATGGTATATGTACTAATATTAAATCTGACCCTGCTGCATATTTATTCAGCTAAAGAATAAAAGCTCGAATTTATTACAACTTCTTGGATACCATATCTGGATGGCTTGGTAATACACAGAAACTCCAAAAGCCTCAGTCCTTGAACCGTGTAGCGCCTTTTCCCCTTGTGATACAAGTTGCTCCAATTTTAAACTTCTCTGAGATGTTGAACTGTGAGCTCAGACACAAATTAAAAGGTCCTCCGAGCAGCAATAAAATGCAACGAAGTCCAAATGGCTTATTTCATGGGAGATTAAAATCATCCTAAAGCACTCATCAAGTTCTCACAATTCTGAATAAAAATAAAGCAGAAGATTACAAACAGTGGAAGACAAGTAAGAGAAAGAAAATTGACAGCTATCAACACAGAACAAAGCCCAATTTACTTAATGCAAGCCAGAAAATTTTAAGCATTATAGAAGGATATATAGAGCAAAACACTTAGGCGTTTTAATAATGCACATTAACAATGATGAGGCTGAATCACCAAGAAATGGTTATATTTTGAATTATGTATTCTGTTGAAGAAATTGTAGAAATGTTGGCGTGTTTTAAAATGATTTCTATCAGAAGTGGCTAAAATATAAAGAGATGGTACTTAAAGTATTAGGAATAATTAAATGGAAGATGCTTTGATTTTTGGACTCATTGTTTCAAATGGCAGCAGTGTGTCATGTTCAGCTCTCTTTCTCATGTAAGATTTGAATGTCGTAAATAAGTCACAATTTAGTGGGAAGATAACAGGTGTAGGCTTATAGTCAATAGACCTGCACATTCTGATTCTGTTCCTTGAATGGTTTCTGGCAAGATATTTAAGCCGGCCTCAATTTCTCCATTGACAAAATGAGAGTAATTAATAATCACTTTGCTGTAATGCTCTAAGGAGTAAACACATTTTAAGTAAAGTGCTAAGTATAATACCTGATATTTCTCTGCCGAATAAATAACTGCCATCATAAAAAGGTGGCAAAAATTATAAAAGGTTGTAATTATTTTTAAGATAGTTTCACCTGTTAGGGGACTCATTGCATAGATATTAAGACAGGTTTTATATAAACACCCCAAAGGTATCCCCTGAATATCAGTGGCTCTACATGTGAAATGATGACAAACTTCACAAAATTAGAGGCTCCCTAGTACAACAGGAGTTTGGACATTCGATAGACAAAGGTACCGAGATCCAGGAGGAGTAACACCCTTGCCTGAGGTCATACAGATGACAGCAAGTGTGCATCTCCACCCTAAACTCTTTACTAAGCCTCCAGCTCTCCATGGTTCATTCAGCACCTTAAACATCTTGCTGGGCATTTCTCCTCTAACTTCTATGTGTGTGTTTTAGATGGAAGTAGTTGATGGGAGGCATATAAAAAATACCTTGACTCCATTTAAACACGAAACATGATTTACTTAGATTAGACTTGAAGTTGGTTTTCAGGGACTAGAATGTGAATCGGTGCTACATACAGTCTGTCCCCTCCCCCTGTGGCAAGGCTCCGTAGCTGTCGTTTTTGACAACCTGAGTCAAATCTAGTCATCTGCATTTCTTCCAGTGAGCTTGCCATGCTCTCACCATTTTAAACACTGCCATGCTTAACCTTTTAGAACGGCCCTTTCCTCTATCTGTTATCTCATTTTTTACATCCACTTTGCCATTAAGTTTATTGGTGTCCCTTTGAAAACATCTCTCGATGTTCTTCCCAGTGTGGCTCTAGCCCAGGTGCTACACATTTCTTAACCAGACAGGTGTCAGCATCTTTTCATTAGTGGCCTAGCCCACATTTCTTTCCCTCGCTCTTATTTTGTGCACGGTTTCAGACTAATCATAGGAGCCCGCCTCTTCCCTTTTGTCACCGCCTTGCAGAGAGCCCTTAGCTGGGTCCTCCAGACCTGGGAAAGGGGGCGGGCTGCCTGGACCAGCACGCAGCCCCGACTGCTTCTGATATCTTTTGTCGCAAGTCATTGTTCTTTTCTTATTTCTTATGACAAATACTTTGTTCTTTTATTCTTTTGACTTTTTTTAAAAAGTGTTTCTAAGGCGGCTACCTGTGATTATGAATCTGAACAGCATTATTTTAAGGAGAGAATGTGATTAACACACTGTGCTGCATGTGATACATTCTTTAATCTCAAAGGTATAAAAGATGTTTCTAAGTGTGCTAGTTACTCAGTGCATCAGGGCAGAGTTATTTCCTGGTTGCGGTAAAAATCATCTAGCAGGACATATACTGTCTAAACAAATTTTAAGTGTACAGAACATGAGTGTTAGCTATAGATACAAGGCTGTACAGCAGGTCTCCAGAACCTTTATATCTTGCATGACTGAAACCCTATACCCTTTGAACAGCAACTCTTCTTCCCCTACCCCCAGCACCTGCACCCACCATTCTACTTTTTGGTTTTATGAACTTGACTGCTTTTAATGCCTCATATTGTTGAGGAACTGGAGATGTTCACCTTACCCAAAGACCAAGCGGCGCTCGGAGGCTGGGGGTTCAGGAGGTTTATTTTATGCCGGTGGGCCCAGCAGAGTCCAACTCCAAAGTCTGAGCCCCTTCTACAGGAAAGTTACAGTTTATAGAAGTTCAGAGTTTAAAACAGATCAAAGAGGCTTCCTAAACTCAGTCACAGGCTAGTCTTATCTCTACTCGGATACTCCTAGTAGAGCACGCCTGAGCACACGGGGTGGGGCTGGGGCACAGGGAGTGACCCTGACGCCCACTAAAAGACAACAGGACAAGGGAGGAGGGGGAGGAAGAACGCGGCCTAACTCATCCCACTCTTTAAATGGAGAAGCCAGCAGCCGGTGCTTCTCATAAACAAAGCAAAAGGGAGGGTTTTAATTTTATTTCATATCATTATAAGTGGAGTCATACTGTATTTGTCCATTTGTGACTGGATCATTTCACTTAGTATCATGTCCTCCAGGTTTGTCCATGTTGTCACATATTGTAGGATTTTCTTCTTTTTTATGGACAAATAATAATATTTCAGTATGTGCATATATCACATTTCCTTTATTCATCTATCAGTGAATATTTAGGTTGTTTTCACCTCCTGGATATTGTAAATAATGCTGTAATAATCATGGGAGTGCAACTATTTCTTCAAGCTCCTGATTTCAATCCTTACAAAACTAAATATGTTCTTACCATATGATCCAGCAAATCACACATCTTGGTATTTACCCAAAGGAGTTAAACACTTATGTCTATACAAATACCTGCAAATGGATGTTTATAGAGCTTTGTTCATAGTTGGCAAAAATTGGAAGCAACCATGCTGTCCTTTGGTAAGTGAATGGATAGATGAGCTGTGGTACATCTGTACAATGGTATATTACTCAGAGCTAACAAGAAATGAGCCGTCAAGCCATGGAAAGACATGGGGAAACTTAAATGCATGTTAGCAACTGAAAGAAGCCAATCTGAAAAAGCTACATTCTGCGTAATTCCAACTATACAACATTATGAAGAAGGGCAAACTATGAAAAGAGTAAAAAGATCAGTGGTTTACAGGGGCTGAGGGGAAGGAAGACAGGAACAGGCAAGCACAGAGGATTCCTAGGGCAGTGAAAATACTGTGACACTGTGCTGGTGGGCACACATGTCGTTACAAATCTGTCTAAGTCCGTAGGATGTGCAATGCCAAGAGTCAACGCTGATGTAAACTGTGGACTCTGGATGAAAACGATGCATCAGTGCAGATTCATCAGCTGTAACAGGTGTACCACTGGGGTGAGGGATTTCGATAACGGGGGAGACTATGTATGTGTGAGAGCAAGGGCTTTTGTGGGAGTTAATAATGAAGAAAAGATGGTGAGCAAACGTTCAGACAGTCTCAAGATTAGTTTCTTCTTGTGGAGGTTTCTATAAAATCATTATTTTCTCAATTGGTTCAGTATCTGATTCATTTAGATCTAAATATATTTCACCCTTCTGGTAAAAGGACATGTGGGCATCAAGGATTTCAAGATAATCTCATCCTACCAGCTGATATTATCCCATAACATTCCCTAGTTGGAAGGGAACAGGTTCACATTTAAAAACAGACATTGGCTGATTAGATATCCCTGCCAGTGGTGCAAAACCTTTATTCTGAGGGAGAAGGCAACTTAGCTGGGTGTGGTTAAGAACAGATAAACGAGCACCAATATCTGTAAGGGCCTTAATACCTTCCCCTTTCATAATACTTTCAATTGCTCCTAGACTATGAAGAGAGCAAGGAGAAGGGGAAATGCCCTCTCACAGTTCTCCGAGCAGCCCTATGCTTGTTTCTGTTTCTTTTCCATTTCTAAATCTTATTTCAGTCTTCTAAACCCTTCTTAAAGTGATCTGGATTTCTACAATAAAAACAGACTCCTGCCTGGTCAGGCATGGCTCAGCAGTTGAGCATCGACCTAGGGTTCGGGTGATCGAGGTTCGATTCCCAATCAGGGCACATGCCCGGGTTGCAGGCTTGGTCCCCAGTGGGGGGTGTGCAGGAGGCAGCCGGTCAATGACTCTCTCATCATTGATGTTTCCATCTCTCTCTCCCTCTCCCTTCCTCTCTCTGAAATCAATAAAGATGTATTAAAAAAAAAAAAAAAAAAAAGACTCTACACAAGTTTCCCAGCAGACCCTATTAAGTATTTCTTTTGTTTTAGTCCTAGAAATCAGTAGGTGTAGTAATTCAAACAGGTCAGGACAGCCAGGATTATATATTCTAACAGTTAAATTTCTTTGTGAACCCATCAAGATTCTGGAGAAAGTCAGGGAAATCTGTAGGTAGCTTCCTTAATTTTGTTCTAGTCCAAGGAATGTATACAATCACTGTTTCCCCTCTGCCTGAGACCAGCTTTTCTGGTTATCTATTCTAGTGTAATTTACCTGTGCTCCTCCTAGGAGCTTCTAATTTCCAATCAATATAAGCTTCTCATTCATTCAGTTTAATTTTAGAGCTGGCTTTTTCTCATTTTGCATGCAAAAATTGATTTAGACATCAGAGAGCCACTTTGGCCATCTCATGGTTGATATCACTTCTAGTTAAATCTTCCCTTTTCTACAAGTACTTGCAAGTAAAGGCTTTCTATCAATTATATATCTATAGGAGTATTAATGGGGGTTGGGGCCTGTGAGTTTCTGGCCTTGGAAGCATGATTTCCCATGTTAATTTCAGTTTTGTTTTGGGATCTGTAGAGTCTGAACAAATTTCTAGGTATATTGTGTAGTGGTTTGAAGTGTGCTGCTTATGGATTGAGCTCCATGGGGCTGTTACCTCCCAACTCATCTCATACCTTCTTATTTGTCTTGGATTCTCTCCCTGGCTATCTAATACAACTGTGAGGACTCAGAACACCAGGTACCAAATCTTTCTGTGTGCATCACTGGATGAGTCAATTATTTAATTAAGTTGAGTTGGAATTCCCTAAGGGGCTCCTGCACATCGTGAGGAATACCTCTGACACTTCCACAGAGCTTCTTTGTTGCCTAACAATACCTGAGATTCTAACTGGAGGGGGGAAATGCCCCTTATCTTTGGAGCCAAATGAGTTTAGGCTCTCATTTATTCAGCAAATGGTTTTTTGTTTTTATTTGTTAACCCTCACCTGAGGATATTTTTTCCATTGATTTTTTAGAGAGAGTAGAAGGGAGAGGAGGGAGAGAGAGGGAGAGAGAAATTGATGTGAGAGAGACACATTGATTGGTTGTCTCCCGCACACACCCCAACAGGGGCTGGGGGTCGAACCTGCAACACAGTTAGATGCCCTTTACCATGAATCAAACCCAGGACCCTTCAGTGCAAGGGCCGGTGCTCTAACCACTGAGAAACACTGGCCAAGGCCCAGCAAAAGGTTTTTGCTGTCAGACTGTCAGAAAGCAGTTCCAAATGAGAACCCAAACTTGAGGGGGGGGGGGGGGATACAGCCAACCACTTTTTTTCTCCTATCCTTAGTTATTGCAACCCCTATGCTTAGTCTGGGTTATTTCAACCCTTAACCTTTAGCTCCACCTCGAGGATTTAAAAAAAAACACAAAAAACAGTGCAAAGAAAGTTAGCCTCCTACCTTAAAACAGGGAGGTCCAGAATTCTGAGGAAAACTTACCCAATTCCACCTGATGCAAAGCTTGTAGTGGGTGGGGCACAATGGGCCCCTGCTTGTACCTAGCATAGGTCCAGTTCTGCAAGGTGGTTCTGGGTGGGCTTCTCTGGAATCCTGCCACTCTACACCCCTGTAAAACAATCTGAGTCATAATCCAAGCCTCGGCACCATATGTTGGTGGCAGCAAAAATGGCACCAGGTGTTAGACTGGTAGATTTTAGCAACCTCGGTACTTGAGTTCAGAAACAAGACTCAAACTATAGGAGAAAGTTTATTTAGAAAGTCACAGAAGCAGAAGAAGTGAGCTGTAGAAGAAAGAGGCTCAGCAAACAAGTAACAGAGGCAAAGGAAGGGCCCCTTGGAGCTTAGGAGCAAGAGGGAGGCAAGGAAAACACACCTGGGGGTAGGGGTGGGGAAAGGCACAGGGGTGCTCCATAGCAAGAGCTGTGCTGGGTCCTCTGCCTTGAGGTCATGAAGGTATTTATCTGGAGGCCTCAGGGGAGGATCCCAATAAAATATTCATCAGCTTCCCAGGTGTGTCCTTTCGGGGTCATTGTCTCTACTGATTGGTCGGCACCAGGGCAGGGGTTCATTAGTCAACACAGCTAGCCCTGATTTCAGCCATGCCATTGGGTGTCTGGTTTTGCTGTTTTTCTGGCCTAGAGCTGAAACACAACTGAGGCCTAGATGTGTCTGATGCGGGTCAGAGCCTCATTGTCCAGGGGCTTAATGCTTAATGGCTATCCTCTGGCTCTATTGTTTGTTCTTGCTTTAAGGGGGTCTAGCCTGCATGACTTGTTACATGCCAGAAGAGGAGTCAGGGGCAGGTCCCAGCTGCATGACCAGCGATATGAAAGATCAAGAGAGGGTCCCAACGGCACAACCAGCAATATGAAAGGTCAGGGGTTTAGACCCTATGACCAGCGATATGCTAAGGGAGGAAAAGCCACCCTGGGGGCGAGGTCCTTGTTTTCCCAGTTTCATTGTTGCTAGGCACCTGGGGCTTTCTGCCCTGATGACCTTCTGCACCTGGCCCATTGTCCTACTCTACTCATGTCTATCTAACTGCCTATGGGTAAATTGATTTTAAGATAGTACTATGTATATATGAATATGTTGCTCTGTAATCTTGAGTGTTGCATTGATATTTTAATCCACATGGTTCCATGGAATGTATTGCATATTAATAAGAGGGTGCCATAGCTGTCTCAAAGTAGCAATGGCCCACTTCAGCCTCAAGTACCTCACGTTGCCCATTCAGTATGGCTCACTTGAAGAGCAGATGTTTGAGAAGTACTTCATCAACTTGATATTCTTGTGAGAATTACTATTCTTGTGGTAGAGTCACTAAGGCAACAACACAACACCCTAAGGAAGTGAATCACCAGGTCCCAGGGCCCCTACATTGGCTCAGTCTCTTAGATTATATCTTTAATCTAAATTTTGACCCTTCAGTCTGTCAACAAAAGAGAGCAGAATTTTTATCACATAATGAAGGAAATTTGTTTTGAAAACCTGTTTACTGGGAAAAGTAGGAAATTCCCAGTTGTCCAAGGGAGGCGGGATGTTTATGAAGGTCTTGTGAGCACTGGAGTATTTGGGAGAGGACGCGGGCCTTTTGTGGGACCTTTAGTATTGAAAGGGTCTTAGATAAATGTGGAGGAGAGAAGGGAAGGGAAGTCAATGGGAGATTAACAGCATAAACACAAGCTCAGAAACATTGTAGCCCTTGACATTAAATATTTAGAGACAATTAAGAAACCTCTTTGGGTAACTACAGGCTTTATTACAGGAAAAGCAAGACATAAGGCTGGAAAGGAGATTAGGACCAGAAAATGAGCAAAAGATACGAATAGACAATTCGCAGAACAAATCTAAAATACCAATTAGACTATGGTAAAATGTTCAAAGTTACATTAGTTAGGAGAATATAAATTATCTAAGTTACCATTTGAACCCTTTAAACAGGCAAACTTTAAAAGTTGTAAGTACCTATTAGAGAGAGGCTATTGCGGTAAAAAGGTGCCGTCATGGAGACATCTAGGTACACGCACTCGCATCTGGACTTCTCTCTTGCTGGACACCAGGATTGCACCCCTCACCCCTTGCAGTTAGATGTGGCAATGCCATTGATTGTGGCTAATCAATGGGCACTCTGAATATCTGTGAATTCCGTGTCAAAGCGCACAGTTGCATTGCTGAACCTGCCTCCCGTTTACCTGCTGTCATGCTTGTGGATGAGACTGCACATGATTGAGGTTCCAGATGATTGTCGAGATGATAGCCCAACATTCAAAGAAGCCTGAGTTGCTTTATAAAGGACAATTGGCTTGGAGAATTGCCGGTGTTCACATCTGATTTTGCATGAATGAAAAATAAACGTTTATTGTGCGAGCCCCTGAAGTTTCTGGACTGTTAATCACTGCAGCATAACTGAGTCTACTCGGACCCATGCAGGTATTTTCCTACATTGATGAAAGAATTGTCTATTCATATCTCCTCTTTGGAATGCAGTCTAACGGCGCCCACTGAAATAAAAGATATGTAAATCCTTTGATCAGATTCACTGTTGGGAATTTATCCCAAAGAAATAAACATACCAATTCATAAGGCCATTTAAAAGATTGCAGCATTGCTTTTTAGTGGTCACTGAAAGAAAATGCCCCCAAATGCTTCCCAAGCCCAGCTACACACCACATAATATTACACAGCTCTTAGGAAGAATGAATTTTAACTCTAGAAGATGACTGGAAGAGATTTATGCGAGGCATTGCTGTCTAGATACTATGACAAGAACTATAATTACACAATGCTTATTTATACATATATCTCTATAGGATCACATAAGTATGAAGAACAATAAGAAATGAGGTGTCTTAGGTCGTCGGTATTGCTTACCTGGATAGTAGGGCAGGGAGGGAGGGTGAGTATTGTTTTAAAGGAAGGAGAACACATCCTACCCTGACTTCTCCCTCTGTGTACTGTATATTCATATATATTATCTTTTACATAAATGAAATATTCATGTATATGAAAAATATTTTTAAAGGCAGCTCTTCTGTTGGAAGGAGTTAGTATCTATAAGAAAAATAAACAACTGATGGCAAAGGGCGCATAATTCACACAGGGGACGCTTCAGAGGGTTGACCCTGGGTCCCCCTTCACCCTGGCACAGCCCCGCGAATGGCTCGCAGGGCCATGAACTGTGCGTCCTGCAGAAGATCGGAGAGAAGGGTATTTTAGACTCCAGGGATCTCCTCCATATGCTGTCTCTCTAGAGTTTCTACTTAATATCAAAATATCAATATTCTATTTTAATATCAATATGTATTTAATATAATTTAATATCTGATTTAATGTTAATTTTGAATTTCACTTCCTAAAACAGGATATTTCTTGCTGCTTCCCTATTTAGTAGAAAAAAACACAGATGTTCAGTCTCAAATCATAGACTATCCTACTGTTACTTTTTTAGTCATTTTAAAATTTTTTGTTTTCTTTCCTTTTGCATCTCAAAAACATAAAGTGTGCCTGCGGTCTTCTTTTATTAAGGGATAAACAGTTGATCGCTCTTTCTTTACCCTAGAGGAATGCTCAGAGAATTTCCCAAGCCCGACTTCCATGTGTGGTCTCTCCCAGTATTCTCACCGCATACGCTGTCCGGGAACATCTGACCAATGCAAATGCCGTGTCCCAGGGGCACACTCACACTCACGTGGACTCTTTTCTAGGTCTCTTTGATTTTATTTATTTTTCAGTTTTTAAATTTTTTTTTATTTAAATATATCTTTATTGATTTCAGAGAGAGGAAGGGAGGGGGAGAGAGAGAGAGAAACATCAATGATGAGAGAGTCATTGATCGGCTGCCTCCTGCACGCCCCCTGCTGGGGATCTAGCGCTCAACCAGGGCATGTGCCCTGACCTGGAATTAAACCGTGATCTCCTGGATCCCAGGTCGATGCTCAGCCACTGAGCCACGCCCTCCAGGCTCTTTGATTTTAAATATCTCCTTAATTATTTATTTTGATAGGTCTCTTTCTTAAATTCACATAATAAAGAAAGACAATCACTTTTAATTTTCACAGATTTACATAGTTTTCATATTTTCGGCCAATGCCAACCATTTGGGTTTGATAAGACTTAGGTTTCATACATTAATTATTTGAGGCTTTTCAGAATAAATAATTGTAACAAGAAACAACTATACTTACACACTGGTTCATTATGATTAGGACATCATGCGTTAAGAGGTACCCGGTCTAAAAATATTTGACAAACGTGACCTAATTTCAATATTTTTCTTAAGAAACTGATCACATAGTGCCAATAATTTTGATTAGTTTAGTAAATTCGAAGAAAGAGCTATATAAACAGGTTACTTAGTAGCATGCTGATCCCATTGTTACTTGACTGAGATTTTGGTTTGTAACGCTGATGCTCAGATTATTTGAAGAAATATTAACATGTTGCTAGAGACTGAGAATGTAAGCTCTATAAGAACAGTCTATTTTTAAAAAACACTTGGGTTTGCTATTGCATACAGAAGCTAAAGCAATGACCAGCAGATAGTAGACAATAACTTTTTCAAGAAAATAAAATTCAAATTTAGAAAGCCTGAGAAACACATGTGATTATTAGCCTGGAGTGGGGTTTAAACAAGACAGGCCTTATCGAGGTCACTATATTCTGGTTTTGGTGGTTGGGTGAGATAGAGCCTTTGAAAAGTGATCTTCAGATTACTTGAGGAAGAATTTCATCTTCCAAATTAGGGATCTGGTAAGACAGTATTTTTAAAAATTGCTATAGAATATACATAATGTAAAATTTGCCATTTTAACCATGTTTAAGTGTAGAGTTCAGTGGCATTAAATACATTCACACTGTTGTGGGACCATCACCACTGTGCATCTCCAGAACTCTTTCATCTTCCCAAAACTCTGTACCCATCAAGCAACTGGCCATGCCACCCTCCCCCTGTCCCTGGTAACCAGTATCCTGTTTCCTGTCTCTAGGAACTTCAGTATTCTAGGTAGCTCAAATAAGCGGAGTCATTCAATATTTGTCCTTTCGTGTCTGGCTTTTTCACTTGGTAAAACATTTGCTCTTAAATCCACGTTGGGTGCACACATTAGGAGATTTGGACCAATGAAGAGTAGACCATCATTTTCATACACAGAATCCCTTATTCCTTTCTCAGAGTTTTTTTTTAATCAGGCCTGGATTAAGTGGGGAATGGAACTGGAACTTCTTTATTGAAGTTTATGATAAACGCCTAGTTCCTGTCTCACATGAGGCACAGTGGTAGCTCACAGCCTGAGGGTGACGTTTGGGTGTTGGTACTACTAAATCAGGCATTCTGGATATGTTAGGCATGTCGAGAAATTGCTCACTATGTTCAAGGATAGAGTGTTTGTCAGACCACCCTGGACAGCCAGTGTGTCCCAGTGGTTAGAACATTGGCCTGTGTATCTGAGGGGTTGCAGGTTCAATTCCCCATCAAGGGCACATACCTTTGTTACAGGTTGGATCCTCGCCCCCAGTCAGGGTGCATGTGAAAGGCAACCGACCTGTCTTTCTCTCTCTCTTCCCCTCCTCCCCCTCCCTTCCACTCTCTCTAAAATCAATGGAAAAAAATATCCTCACTCTTCGGATGAAGATTAAAAAAAAAGTTTGTCAGACCTACTGATTTTTTTTTTTTTTTTTTGGAGTATTTCCCAAAAAGAAAAAGTTACACTTCTTCATAGCATTAATGTAAATTTAATTACATGGTATGCCTATGGTACAATTTTTCTTCCCTGTAAAGGTAGGTCAGCTCATTGGACAGGTTAAGAATCCCATTCTAATTGGAGCCACAAATATCATTAATTAAATCCCCACCAGAGTCCCTGCAGATTGAACTACACATATTGAACTCAGAGGAGATTAACCAATGTAATCCTTTTATTCCTCTAAAGGAGTATAGCACATCTTCTTTTTCAATTGTGATCTTCAAAATGCACACTGACATCCTTTTTCCAGCTGACTATAAATTTGTAAATCTCCTTCATAAGAAACATGTCTACTCAAGTGAAGTGTGTATCCCACTAATAATGCTAATGCTATTAATGGACCATATAATGTCTTTCCCCCAAAACCAAGGTGCCCTGTGGTAGATTCTCATTTTCTGGTTTTTGATGGGACAAAATTGTAACCCAGTTACCTTTATATGTCAAGTCCCTTTACAGCGAATCCTCACATAGACCACAGTAAAAGGATTTCAGAGTCCCATCAGAGAAATTAACTTGTCCGATTCTGTTCCTTCTAGCAAAATTGTGCTCATAATGCAGTATACCCAACTTCCCAAGTGTACTTTGAAACATTTTTTCTGTAAGTAAATTCAAAGTATAATTTTACCTTTCTTTATAGCTCCATTTGCCCTCTGGTGAACCATATGAAGTTAAGGCAATTCTATGTAGTTCTTTTAAAATTTATATAATTTTCCCTAGAAAGAGTTAGATGTGCCAATGACTATTGCCTATTGAAAATTTTTCAGTGTAAATTGTACGATGGTTTCTTCTATAGAACTCCCCTATAGTGCTGCTCATCTGTGAAAGGTAAATGTCCAAACTTACTTGATGTGACCAATAAACCTGTTGAGGACCTTTTCAGAACCGGCCACACTATTCCATGTGGGTTCTGAACCAACCGAGAAACAGATAAAATCCAGGTACCAAATATAAGCTTCCCCCACCCATGCTTCCATTAGAAAATCTGCATTGAAAGAAATGACTTAGATTTCTGATCAGAATTCCCTTTTTATTTCTTCCCATCCCCGAGTCATCCTGGTATTGAGCAGAGGAACCCTGCTTCCAACCTCTGGTCCCCTACCTATCACTTAAAGATCCGAAAACAGAGCGCAGTTATTCGGTGTGCCAGATTGGTTGAGAAAGAGCTGGGCTGGA
Organism: Miniopterus schreibersii; assembly: GCF_964146895.1. NCBI lineage: Eukaryota > Metazoa > Chordata > Mammalia > Chiroptera > Miniopteridae > Miniopterus > Miniopterus schreibersii. The sequence goes on along the minus strand of NC_138111.1, from coordinate 59,828,972 downwards.
TCATGCACCTCATTAATCCTGCCTTAAAGGGAAATATGAACCAGGGGGTCCCCACTCTTTCCCTCTCACCAGTCAGGTAAAGGATTAGTCAAGGGTCAATTACAAAGTGAGTTAACTCAAAAGAGATATTCTCCCATACCTCCAAGAAAGTAGCACTTGCTATTTTATGTGCCAGCCACAGTTCCAGAGGAAGTAACGGTGCCCCCTAAAGAGGGGCCATCAATAGGCATGCCCTTGTTTGCTTCTCTTGTTAACTTCTGCTTCTCGCCCCTCAATATCATCTACATTTTGGTTTGAAATATCCCCAGTGCTCATGCATTCTCCTCTGCCTCACATTCTACATCTCTCATTCTTTGCCTGATAAACCGGTTATCACTTGTCCTTCAGGACGCAAGCATCAGTTTCTCCAGTGAGCCTTTCTTGACTCCACCAGATAGACATGACTCTTTCAACTCCTATGTCTCACAGTACCTTACGCTTACCTCACTGTACTTACTAAACTGTGCTGCAAGTGTTTTTTAATGTCTGTCTCCCTAACCAGATTGAGAAAACATAGAAAAGATCTGGCAAATAATGTGCTTGTAGATAGATGAATTAATTAATGCATGAATAATTAGTGAGAAAGCAGAAGTCCTGGGCGCTAAGGCTAGTTTTGCCACTGTGTTGTATCCATTCTTTTATTCAACGGATATTTAAAGAATCTAATGTATAATTTTATAGTAGTATGTATGGATAAAATAATTTACTTAATTAATCTAATCAACACATAGTAATTGGGTGCCTATTTGTGTGTGCCAATGAGCTCTATGTTAGGTGAAAAGTGGTTAAGGAGGCAAGCATGGTCCTTACCCACTTGAGTTTACATACGAGCAATCAAGAGTGTCAACAAAACAAGGATATTCCTATCAGGATATAAATACAACAATGGACAGCACCAGCTTGAAGATGGAGTAACATCGCATAGTAACACACGTTAGATTCCAGAGGCGGGAGGAACTGTCTGTAATTCAGCACCACAGAAGTAAATTATAATTGACTGGGAGCTAAATTGTAATAGCCAGCGTTCAGTGACATACCGATAGCATTAACAGCACCACCACTATGTACCAGACAATGACCCCCAACTATCCGCAACTGACATGTGATGTTCACCACAATCCCATCTCACAGATGGGAACATCAATGTGAGATAAGAATGGAGGGAAAAGGAAGGAACAGGTCACACATAACCTTGTATCTTAAGTTAATAAGCTTGAATTTTAGTTTCTGCCAGTGGAAAACCATTGTAGTATCTTAAGCATGATCAGATTTGTATTTAGGAAGATTAGTGGCTACCATGAGGAAAATGCATTAGGCAAGGGAGGGCAACGCCTTAGTAACCCCGGGGAGATGATGTCAATCTTAGTAGTAGTAATTAGTAGTAAAATACAGACTGCTGGTTTGAGAGTAGTAAAAACAGATCAAAGAGACAGTAAGGGAGAAATGCCAGATTGGGTGAGTCACTAGATGTGTGGCTTGAAGAGTAAGACTAGCGTAACGCCTCATGTGCTAGGTTTGGGGACCAATTTTGCCATTCACTAGGAAATACATTTAGTGTGGAATATGGAGAATGGGGAGGTTTGAGTGGGGGAGGGGTATATATTTAAGCATGTTGAACTTGTGATCCCAAGTGGGAATATTCAATTTGTGTTTGTCTGTACAGACCTGGAGAGGCAGGTGAGGAAGGAAACAGTGTGACAAATGCTAGGGAAGGAGAGCTATGAGAGCACATGGAAGGAGCCCTAATGTGTCTGCTGGCAGTCAAAGAAGGCTTTCCAAAGATCATTAAGTGATACACAGAACATCTCTTAGCAACAGTTTTTCAAATTAAATTGAAACACTTGAGCTTTAACCTTTACCCAAGTTTTATGATACTACAATAGGCATTCTTCAAAAATGTAATAAGAATTGGCAACAGTGGTCAGTGGAAATGACTTTGAAAAGCTACATTACCCTAGATGCCTCCTAAAATATACATGAAAAATCAATATATGCTTGGCAAAGTTTAACATTAAATGTACTTCAATATTCTCAAGACTAAATTCTAATCTTGGGCAGACATGGAACTGTTAATCAAAATGTTTACTAGGCACAATAGCTAATGTTTATTGAGTGGGCACTATGTGCCAGGCAGTTATATAAATTTCTTACATGGATTAACTCATGTCAGACTCACACCAGCTTCCTTTTACAGTAAGAAAGTGGAGGCACATAAAGGCTAAGAATTAGTGGAAGAAAACCCATCAGAACTCAGGCAGATTGGCTATAGAGCCTGCACTGCTATTAATGACCTTGTACAAGGCAAGGCCTCCAAGTTCCTCCAAATAAACAGCTGATAGCATTCTTAGCTACCCTGGGCACTGATAAAACTATATTAATAGCAAAATTTGAAGACATTAATTTTTAAACATTAGGCTATTCAACCGAAAACAAAGTTTTTTTAGTGCTCCACGCAACACACCTAAAATAACTGCACAGCCCTCATGATCTTGTGTTCTGTTGTGAGTAGAGTCTGGGGGTCACACAAAAAAATTGAGTTTTTGGCAACTTTAGTCATAGCAAGAGTAACATATCAGAAAAGTTAAAGAAAATGCAAAGATAATTAAAATCCCTAATTAATTTTTCTGCTAAGTTAAAGTGTTCTATCAGGAAACGAGATGATTTTATTATATAATCACAAAGACGTTTGAAAAAGGAAGGGATTTACTAAATAATAAACGCCAGTTTCTCAACAAACATACCCCTACATACATAACGTTTGATCAAGCGCAGTTTGTCTGTCCCGTCTTTGCAGGGCAGCCGCTAGGCCACCCAGAGCGGCCCATTGTGGAGTTTTATGACCCCAGACCGGCCTCCACCCCTTCCTCTCACTCGCCTCAGGCAGAGGGGAACACAATGGGTCCTGTCACCTAAATCTGCATCACCATTTTCTTGCACAGGCTCAAATCCACCCTTCTACCCATCTTTCTTACTTTTCTTAACTTTCTTTAGGTAAATCTACAAGCATATTCTGATTTCTTATTTCCTTTATCTCTCATTATTTATTTTGAAAATTAAAAAGAAAAAAGTGATGCCCATTATGGCTTATACACAACAGCAGTGCTACAAGTGGGATACAGCTGGTATCAAAGAGAACCAGCGCCTGTGTTTCAAAGCGAGGCAAGACCATAGCCAAAGCCAACCTCCTGAGTGCTCAGCAGTCCCCTCTGGACTCTCCATCAACACCTCCAGCTACTCCCTCTTTTAATTAAAACTGTGCCTTTATAAGCAGTAGCACTCAAGAGAAATAAACCACTATTTTTTTATTCAAGTTTATAGGTTTTTCTGTTTTGTTTCATTATTAGTTGCAAGAGAATTATTTTTCTGCAGCAAATGTGCTGAGTTTCAGCTTTATTACGGGCTAAATAAGCTTTTATGTGTTGGTCATGGGACCCACTCTACCACTATTAATAACACTGTTTTTATGGGAGAAAATGCTGAGTCCCGCACAGCTAATTGTCAAATGAACTGCCGGAGCTTCACCTGTTTGTCAGTTGGGAACTGCCTTTAGGAGCCTGACTCTGCCCCTGCTGGTCCTGGATCCATAACGAAAATTCTGTGTGTTTGGCTGAGAACTCCCAACCTCAGTTCACAGAGCACGGGTTCTCTTTCCTCCCCCAGCATATCATGCCTCAGCCTCGGACCCACACAGGAGTCTACAGGCCCTTTGCACAGGACTATCGCATCCGCAATATGGACTTGGATACACAAATTTTATTTCTCGCCTGTTAGTAAATAAATATTTTACATGAAGAATCCCAACTTCATCTTCTTAATTCTCCAACATCCCTAGGAACTCAGTTGGCCTAGACTCTTACCCTTTGTGTATGAGTGTGTGTACATTATTCTTGTTTTTCCTATTTTGTTCACCACTTTAATTCCTGATCATAATCATATATTTCAAAATTGCTCAATAAGGCTTCTTAGAAAGAGCCACAAATAGGTTTTAACTCAGTTGTTCAATTTATTAGCTCATATATATATGTTAATAAAATAAATTGTAATAAACTGATCCACTTGCATTAGCACAGGCATTTAAAATATTTTTTTCTGGCACAGGAAACACACTGTAGTCAGGAAGGGGGGAGATAAAAGGAACCATAAGAAGGCTGTTTAGCAATAATCCATGTGGAAGATGTTGCTAGTTGGATGGAAATGGTGGAATGGTCAGGAGTAGTTGCATTCGGAAGGCAAGGCTGCTAGGACATGGAGTGTGAGAGAAGAGGGGTCAAGAGTGATTTAGAAGATTTTGGTTAGCCGTTTGGAAAAGCCAAATTGCCGAAAGTCTTCATGAGAGTAAGTGGAGTTAGACTGGGTACCAAGACGTCACTGTTGGATATGGTTAGGGATCCCTACAAGCCTTCCAGGTGCAGATCGAGTCAGAAATTGGATATACGAATATTAAAAATTCAGCATCAAGAGGCCAGATTAGCAGAGATTCAAGACAAAGGCTCTCTCTAGCAATGGAGAGTGTACACTTTTCTGGAACATCTCTAAGTTGCTGGGCAGGGAACCCTAGCAACAGAAGAGAAGGATGGCCCACACTTAGAAAAATTAAATGACTTGGTCAAGGTCACAGAGAATGCAAAGTCAGTGCCAGCTCAGATCTTGGCAGCCTGCTCTGGCCCACTGCAGAGAAGTGCCTCATGCAACAAACTTTGTTTTTCTAACATTTCTCCAATGAAGAGTTCTGCCCTCTTTTTCAAAACATTTTACAATCATTTTGAACACATATGCATATCTGACCCATTTTTTTCTCTGCCATGTAATGGATTTACCAAATATTTAGTGCTATTTTCAGAAGGTTTTCCTTTTTTCCTGTATTCAATCCATCTTCCAGATTCTTCTATCCCACGTAAACGCACAAATACTTTGTTTCTTCACCCAGTGCTATGGACTGAATTTTGTCCCACCCAAATCCATCTGTTCAAGTCTTCCTCCCCAGTGTGGTGGTATTTGGAGATAGAGCCTTTGGGAGATGATCAGGTTTGAATGAGGTCGTGAAGGTGGGCCCTCGGGAGGGGATTCACTTGCTTATCAGAAGAGCTTCTAGAGGGCCTGTTCTTCCTCACGGCGGACACGGCTGGGAAGAGAGCTCCCACCAGAGCCTGCTGGACCCTGATCCCGGCCTCCCGGCCTCCCGGCCTCCAGAGCAGTGAGAAAGTAGATGTCCCAGCCTATGGCACTGTGGGAGCCTGAGCCGACTGATACCCAGGGGATTACGTGGAGTGCTTCCAGGGCTCATCTGTGCTATGTCCTGGACGTAACTTCTTATATGTATGAAGCAAGCAGCAGTTTACAAAGCACTTTCACACCTTTCCCCTGCTTGTTTGATCATGACGACAGGATCGTGGAGCACGGGTGTCCTAGTGACAAAGAACACACCTGGCCGCGGTCTCAGCCTTGGTAAGTGATGAAAGCTCTTCTGGTTTGACACCTCCCGCTCTTTCCATGACCACAGGACAGAGGCAGACTCGCCGCCCGTCGCAGCAGCGATTCGGAGGGGAGGCCGCGAGCACCCGGCGAGCGGCGCGGCCTGTGGCGCGGGCCCTGGGTCTCCATCCTGCCTCTCCGACCTCTTATGTTTGTGACTTTCGACAAGTTGTTAACCTTTCTCTGCCTTAGTTTTCTTCTTTTGAAAATGGGATAATGTTAGGACCATGTGGATGGTGAGAACTGAAGAGTTATTTCATGGGAAACACTTCAAACAGAGCTTAGCACAGAGAAAGCACCCTATAAATATTAGCAATAATTAATATCACTTTTCTTTTGATGCATTTCTGAGAGCTGTGTCCAGTGCCCTTACTACGTACTTAGCACAGAAAAGCAAGAAGTCGCTATTTAACTTCCTCTTTTTCATCTGCTGTTTTGTTCCACGTTGATAGTTGCATATGGTATTTATCATCATCTATTTTATTATAACTCTGAAGATTAATTCCCCATAATTGCCCTCATGTCCGGGCTGAGAGATATTAGTAATCAATTACAGTCTCCTTTAATCACCCTCACTGTGGACTGCTCAGCACAAGGCAGCTAATCTCTCCCTCTCAACCTTTGCCCTTTCCTCTCTCTAGATACATTTTTCTACTGCTTACCATTTAATCATCATAAAAAAAATCCTTCTCTCATTAAAAAACAAATTTATCTCCCCTAGAGATCATCATTCACAGTTAGTAACTTCCTACTAACTTTTACCTGCCTCTTTTATTCTGCGGAATATTTTCCTAAAAATTAAATTTTCTTTTTTATTCCCATTTTTCAATTAAGCAAAGTGTGTTTTGTTTATGTTATCTGCAGCATGCTAGAGTTAGAATCTTTCTGCACATCATTTTAATTCTAATAATTTTGTAAAGGTGCCACGTTAGACACCCTTTTCAGAAGTTGGAACAAGGCAGAGTCCGTTTCTAGCTTTGATAGGGATGGCTCATTGGAATGACATTTTAGCAATAATCTGTCACATTGGGATGTAAAAAAAAATAGGGCGTCCTTTCCTCCTCTCACAGTCATAAGACTATTGGGAGGGTTAGCGAGTCATGCATGTTACTGTGGCAGGACAGTAAGACGCTGGGAAAATCCCTGGGCAAGGGGACTGGGGAAACTGAGACAAGAAAATGAAACAAGGCCAAGCAGTTGGGCAGCTTGCAGCCAGCTTGTGAACTGCAAGACCTTATCTTCCCCAGCCAAGGATGCTTGAGAGCAAATGGCTCATACCCTCCTCCCTGACCAGGGAATACACAGCTCAAGTCACCCTGACCTGGGAAATAGAGAACAAAGACCCAATTAATGCCATTTGTGCCAGCTCAACCCAAGGACAGATGAAGTTGGGGAACAAATAACAAAAACCCCATTAAAGCCAAGACAGGCCTAAGATAAAAGTAAAAGAGTAAAACAGACCAAAGAAAAATCCAGAACCCCCCTATACACTCATTTTAATCCATCAGCATATTTAAGCTGCACCTGGAAAGCTGAGGAATATCCTGCTGAAACCCTCCCCTAAGATTCTCACCTGCAGAGAGAAAAATGGATAAAAAGCCCTCAGGACAAAGACTGAATGTGGGCTCACTCTAGAGCAGGTCCATGCCCCTTCCCAGGCAGGAACTTTTTATTTCTTCCTAATTTCTTGAGTCTCCAGGGGAGCAATGGGCAGGGGCAGCTAGACCCAGGCTAACCCCCTGATCCTGTCTCCAAGGCCCCCTTTTTCTCTGACTTCCCAGTGAGCTAAAGCACCCCACCCAGGCTCACTTCTGTCACTGTGACCTTCACTTCCCAGTGAGCTAACAGCAGCCCGCTCAGGCTCACTTCTTTCCTATAACATTTCTAAGAGCCAAAGCAGAGCACCCCCTGGGCTCTCCCCTGTTGTTCCTTCTACCCTAATTCCTTCCTTTGTTTCACTGTCCCCAGCTTTAATAAGCACACTCTCTAACCCATCCCGACTTGTGTTGTGAAATCTTTCTTACACAAAGTCAAAGACCCACATGCTACAGGCCGAACTCTGTCTGGTAACATTCCCAGTCAGGAGATGTTAGAATACACTGAGAAACAACCTACAATTTCTGTGGCTTAATGCAGCAAAGGTTCATTTCTCATTTACACAAAGTCATTTATGGGTTGGGCTGGGCCTCTGAGGCTGCTGGCATGCATGCAGCTGCTCAGCAATCCAGACTGAGTCCTGTAGCTTGACCATCTGGACAAGAGGCCCCCGCTTGGCTGCACGAGGGAAGGGAAGGCAGGAGGACTGGCATGGCCTGTTCTCTGCTGCAGCCGGGAAGCGGCACACGCCACTTCAGACATCGCTGGCTAACTAAGAGAAGCTCCGAAACAGGGAGAGAAAAGGAATGTGTGGCACACATTGTTGGTTCCGCCCCAGGATGTAAACACTTAGAACAATCCTGGCCACAGAGTAAAAACCCAGCTTCTGTTAGCTATTGTTGTTATTTGTAAAAGAGCAGAATATGTTGCTAAGGAGTCAAGAACCAGGCTGTGACCAAGGGCTGTTCTAGGAAATGAATTTGCGTGTTTAGAGCAGGTGTCCTAGGAAAGTGCTGTAGGTCCGTCTTGGGGCTCTCAGCCTGGCCTGCTTTAAATTAAATTTCTCTTTCTTGCTCCTGCTACCTAAAAATTTTGTGTCGTTAAAACAGCCTTTTAACCTTTCCATAATTCAGTTATCTCATCTGCAAAATGGAGATAATTGTAGCTCCTTCCTCAGAGGATGAGTATAACAGCTAATTGTTCTAATGTCTCAGATCACCAGGACTCAGTTTTGGATATGCCCTTAACCAACTTTATTCTGTTTCAACATCTGTATCTTGAAGGTACGATTCATATTTTCTCTAAGAATGCCTCCATCACGGTTATGAACCGGTGGGCATTTGTCTAAATTTGACCGTCTCTAAGCAGCAGGGTCTGTTTCTAACATAACTGGTATAAAGCTCTAAAGATTCCCCACCTCGTGCCTTTTCCTTACACTGTCATTCCCCAATTTCCCAGCACCAAAGCTGACATAAGAAGTATTTTATTACCCCCAGCCCTAGTTTCCATCCCACCCCTATTATTAATGTCAGTTCTGATTACTGGCACCTACATGGAGAGCCCCCGTGTTGCATTTCTTCATCATCCTGATGAAGCCCATTCCCCACACCAATGGCTGGATCCTGCCTCCCTCTTACAGCACCTTTCACCAGTGTAGAAGCTGAAACTCAATCCAGTGGCAGAGCCTGCTCCTCAGAGAGAGCCATCGTTATCAGAAATAGTTGGCTGTACATCTAGACATCTGAAGATTACTCTTTTGAATTCTTTACAGATATGCTCAGCTCATTAGTTGACAGATTCTGATACTTCACCAACCAACTGGTGACTAGATCTATGCCAACAATGGCATGTCTACTAGAGTTTGCCTTGCAGATCTACCAGAATTAACAAAGGGTGTGCTCCAGGGCTGCTGTTGAGGTCCTGTCTGCCATAGTCATCTCTCTGTGATAAAGCACCCACGCTGTACTAGACTCTAAGATGTCACATGCATTCTATGGATCAGGATATCGTTGGCAGAAAATTCCCTAAATAAGGTGTTGCTCCACTGCCCACCCTCCGATGGGATGTGTTCATGCCCAGTAAGCAGTGGAAGTAGATACATAAACCATGAAAGCAACATCCAGAAATAGCCTGTAGGAGTAATTTATTTCAAGGAGGACTTCCACAGGTAGCTCACGTAAAGACCACTCGGATTCTGAATCAGACAGAGCTTTGCTCACACCCCGACTTTAACACTGATGGTTTAAGCCATCTTAGAGCAGCGTTTGGACTCCTTTGGTCACCTATTTCCCTGTCTACACAATGGGAATAATAATACTAATGAGTTACTATAGCTATGAAGATGAGATCACTGTATAGCTGGGAGATAGGAAGTCACACAAACCTTTGTCTCAGATACCTTATTTGTCAGTGGGGGATAACTACGTATGAGTATCACCAGGATTAAATGACACGGTATGTGTATGTGCTTAAAACTGTGCCTGATACAGAGGAGGCATTCAGAATATATGAGCTGTTATCAGTTATCACTGCACAAATCACCCGAGTTCCTTTCAGAGAGCCATGAAAGTTGATAGCTGTGTGTGACACCGAACCAGGCTCTGGCCCAGGGCCGCCGTTAGGTTGCAATGAAAAGGAGCCAGGAATATAGTGACTTCAGGAAACTTTTTATTTGAGTTTAACGATGACAGTTTGAGCTGTACCCACCCAGTCCCTGTGGCTCTACTGCCAGCAATGTGAAATTGCTGGTAAAATTCTCATAAGGCAGGACGCGGATCAGCGAGCCCCTCTGCCCTCCGCCCGGGTGGCCGTGAGCCAGTACCGACTCAGCCCTGTGTGCCCACATTCAGTAGAAGGCGTTGGGTGAGTTGACTTCTGAATTCTAAGTGGCTCTAAAATTGACTAAATGTCTAGCACATACAAGCCTGCATCTCATTATTTGTCATACATTTTAAGAAACAATCTTTTGAAACCATAGTTTTGAAAATGTTTTAAGTAGGGAAGATTAGCCTAGATCCTTGCAAATTAAATATTTATATGCATAAAAACATGGTAGGTAGAACAAAAATTATAGGTCTATTTGTTACTGTATTATTATCTCAGTTTCTATCAAGCAGAGGTATTCATGAATTTAACATTTTGGCCTCTCCTAGTCTGTCCTATTTTAAATAATTTCCTTTTTGTTATGCTCTGTTTTGTCTTTATGAACTTCCTTTCACCTCTTTCCTTCTCTCTACATAAAACAGATGCTCTAATATTCAGGCATAAAGCTGCATTACTTGAGGAAGGTGGGGGAGAGGAGGGAACAGCAGGGATTCTAATCTGCTTCACTGGGCTGTTAGGAACTTGTGAAGTGTTATTTGGGTTGCCTCCTGGAAAAGGTGATCCGGGTCAAGGATTATCAACTTTCTGCTCTTTTTTTTTTTTTTGGTGATATTACAATTCAATTGATTCTTGGAAAAGGGTTCTCTGCTTATTATTTTTCTGTTTGTCATTGGAAGTTTTTCAAATGCTACACAAAGTCCCTGAAAATCTAAATGGGACAAAGTTATATTACATAGTTTAAAGCCCAGTACTACAATTATGCTAATGTAATTAAGCTTCATGAATATAGTATGCAAATCACATTGTGAAGAACTATACCAAATAGAATTGTTCTTAAAGGTAGAACAGATTGGTTCTGAAGTTCTTACAAGGACCCGTGTTTCATAATATTGTTTTGTATAATGAAAACATGCTCTTGGGGTGTCATCATCAATATATAATTTGCAAATTTTTCTCCTTGGAAGTGGCACATCTTGGTGTAAAGAGAACAGTTATTTCTGTTGGCAGAGGAAAGGTTGAAAGTGTCAATATCTGGAAAGGGTTTAGATGTTATATCTTTTTTCCAGCTTTATTGAGATATGATGACATATAATATTGTGTAAGTTTAAGGTGTATAATGTGATGAATTATGTGATCTATGTATATATGATGAAATGACTGCCACAGTAAGGTAAGGTAATACATTCACACATCTATCACCTCCCATAGTTACCCTGTTTGTGTGTGTGGTGAGAACTTTTAAGATTTACTCTCTTGGCAACTTTCAAGTATATTGGACAGTATTGTTAACTATAGTCCTTATACTGTGCATTACATCCCCAGAACTTATTTGTCTTATACCTGGAAGTTTGTACCTTTTGACCACTTTAATCTATTTCCCCCACCCCATGCCCCCCACACCTGACAACCACCGCTCTGTTCTCTGTTTCTATGAGTTTTTGTTCTCTTTTGTGTGTGTTTTTAAGATTTCACACGTAAGTGGGATCATACAGAATTTGGCTTTCTTTGTCTAACTTATTTCACTTAGCATAATGCCCTCAACATTGAACCATGTTGATTTCCTTTTTAATGGCCTTTTAATATTCCATTATATAGACCACTTTTTCTCTCTCCATTCATTGTCCTTGACACTTAGATTGTTTCCATGTCTTTGCAATTGTAAATATAGCTGCAGTGAACATGGGGGGTGCAGATATTTCTCAGAGATAGCGATTTAATTTCCTTCAGATATATTGGGACAGCTGGATCGTATGGTAGTCCTAGTTTTCATTTTTTGAGGAACTTCCACACTTTTGTTTTTATAGTGACTGTATCAGTTTACATTCCCACCAACAGCACAGAAAGCTTCCTTTCTCTCTACATCCTTGCCAGCACTTGTTATCTCCTATCTTTTTTATAATAGCTGTTCTAACAGATGTTATATCTTAAATATAAACAGGCTTTTCTCCAGTAGGAACATAACATAATATACCGCATTTTATGAAATAATGCTGTTCTATGTGCTATTGATTTTTACCCCACAAATATAATAACAAAAAAGCTGGTTTGAGACATCAAAGTGACCTGAAACCCCTCAGCAGTTATGATACGAAGGTTACACGGGGTCCTTTGAAGGGCTTAATGGGGATGCGGTAACAACAACCTAGGCTCCTTCCTCTCCCGCGGGCCTTTGTGCCTCTAGTGTTGATGCAGCCCTATGTGTGGTTATTTGCTGTGACCCTTTCTCAGCTGGTCACCCATCTGACCCTCCAGTGTCTCAGCCTTCAGAAAACCGGCACAGAACAGGAGCACAGAGGAAGTAAATGCAAACAGAAAGGACTCAGTTGTTTTGTGTGTGGTCTTTTACATTTTTATGATTATAAAATTAACATTTCCTCATTTTAGAAAAATGAAAAGCAAACTGGAACAAACAAGGAAAAATAACCCCAAACCCTATAACCTCATGCCCAAGATATTTTCTTTGATATGATTTCAGTATTCTGTCCAAATTTTTTTAGTGTCATGCGTATATTTCTGTTACACAGTTTTGTATTTTTTAAACTGAAAACAATGTCCTCTATATTTCCCGAGTTTTTCAACATCATTTTTAACATCAGCACACTATTCCGCCATATGAGTGTAGCCTGGTTTATGTAAACGCTCAGCCAGTATTGAACAGAGGGTCTGAGGCTGGTACTGACAAACTGCCTCTGTGCCTCAACTCTGTAGGTGGCAAAACCTAAAGGAGGCAACTGAGAAACCAAACTCCTCTTACTTTAATTTTTCCCCCTCTTTTCATCAAAGTGGAATATTCCATATCCACCTGTATCCATGTAGATGACTACACCCCAGATATTTCAAAGGAAAAGTAGTTCTTTAGGGACACCAAAAATTATGTTTGCAATAAGTACAAACTGTGCTTTCTAGTAATGTTTAACAAAATTATGGATTTTGCTTTGGGAAGAAGAATGAAACTCATTATCGATAATATTATCTGCTCAACCAAAAACCATGATTGACGGCAGTGGGTGGTGTCTGAATTAGTCACTCCACATTACCCTAATTAAATAAATGGGCGTACAGGCACAGAGCTTATGTTTATTATTCCTGCCAGATGATCATTCGGTTGCATGCATTGACATCTCTCACCATCCTTCAGTTTTGCAATGAGATTATTTTTAGGGCGAGTCACTACTGGCTTGGAGTCTGCACCCGTTTACAACTGCGGACCTTTGTGTAAGAAGATGATGCCTCAGACGGTGATTCCTTTGTGTGATGGAGCATCTCTGCTTTCCACAGACTCCCAGAGGCCTCCCTTCAGTGGTTTCTATTAAAACTCTCACTTTAATTTCCTCTAGGCTATTTGTGGCTGAAAATCACAGAAGAGCTTCCTTTCCAAAGGAACTAAAGTATAATACTAAGGACATTAAGTTCTACCAGTGTCACTGTAGGCATTAGTTTTGAGTTTTGAGAGATGCGAGAGGCAGGTAACCTTAGGGATTTTGTATTTCTTCCTCTGCATGAGGCCTCCAGCCCTAATTTGTCTCCTGAGCCAACTCTCTGATGCCCATTCACTTTGGGTAGACCCTCTGAAACCTAAGAGCCAGCTACCCCAAACTGAAATTTATCATCACTGTCACTAAAACCAATGGTTGATCTTTTTTTTTTTCTTTATTTCAGTTGGTGGCTTCACCATCTTGTCAATCGCCTAGGCCAAAAAGCCAGGAGTCACATAGGTTACTTGACCTCCCTCACACCTTGCACTTAATCAGCAGGAAAATCCTGACATTTCCATCCCTGTTTGTTTCCAACTCTGTCTTCTCCTCTGAATGCTCTATTTCAGACTTGTCTCATCACTTGATTGCATTATTTTAACAGATGCTTAACAAGTTTCGATATCTCCAGACTTTTTCACTTTAAACCAATAACTCTACAATGACTTTCCAAAAAGCAAATCTCATTTCTCTGGCTAAAACTCTTCAGCCTGCCCACCATCTGTGCCATGTTTTTCCCAAATGCGGTCTGTTAATCACCTTCTTAATAATCCCCTAGGGAGGGATGTTGTAAAAATTCAGATTACTGTACCAACAGCTTTAGAATCAGAATCTAGTGGGGGCAGCGTCCAGGAATCTGGATCATAAGCAAGCTCTCAAGGTGACTGTAAGTACTCAACAATTATGAATCACTGACCTACCTACAGGATAAAATACAAGTTCTCACTAAGACCTGGTCCCTGTCTATCTCTCCAGACACCTTGGTACTCATTTTTTTTTGCCCTAGTTAAAGGGAACTTCTTTCCCCTTCCCCATAGGTCGCTGGCTGGCTCACATATGCTTGACTTTGCTCAGATGTTCCTCGGTAAAGAACCCTTTCCCAGCTTCTTTGTCTAACTAATCACAACACAGTCTGGTGTGGTGGTCTCCTCTAACCTTAGCATTCAGGATGTGGTCCTCAGACCAGCAGCTTCCACTTCACAAGGAAACTTGCCAGAAATGCAGAATCTCAGGCCCCGCCCTCGATGTACAGGATAAGAATCTGCACAGGACAGTTCCTAGGTGTTCTGTAGACACTTCCATTTGAGAAGCTCTGCTCCGGGAGAACCTACTAGATCTCGCCAGAGGACCAAGTTGTGCTCATTGCAGAGCACTCTGAGGACACTTGTGCACACACCTGTCTCTTCTGCTAGACTCTGGGCTCCTAGAGGACAAGAAATCTTCCTTACAATCTCTATATTTTTGCCCCTCTTATTGTCCCTGGCACACAGAGTGGCTCAACAAATGTTCATTTGTTTAAACTCAGCTGACCTGCAGGTCAGCCTGGAACTAGAAAGTTGGATCCCTGATGAAATGTCCTTTTGCACAGATTGGTTGTACTTTCATTTTTTGGATGCTCTTGTTTTTGGCTGAGCTGATGCCGCTCTCGCCTCCTTTTTCTAAATTCACAGATGGTCCAGAGCGTTTGCTCACAGACAGTGGATTGCTGCCCGATGCGATTGCTGCGGGCCAGGCAGCTGGGCTTCCCTGTTGGTCACCAGCCAGGCCCTGCTGATTGAAGCTTCCTTCAGGGACTGCACATTTGTTTTTCCTTCCAGGATGGGCCTCATTTGAGTTCAGATGTGTGTGTGCCGGGGAGCTTCTTGGTTATCAGAATGTTATCTATCTCCATACACATCTAGGTTAAAGCTGCTTATGCCATTTTCAATTCAAACTCTTTAGCACGAAATCTCTCCTACCTCCCAATTCACATTTTCTATCCCTCGTTTTAGAAATTGTCATGTTTTAGCCCTTACTACTTGTTGAATATATATATCTATTTCTTCTGTTGTATTTTGAGCAACTTGAGGGCAGAGCTGTGCCTTTTCCATCTATCTCTCCTACAGCACCCAAAATACCTTGTACAAAGTAATACAAAGGACTCGCATATAGGATTGAAAATAATTTGGCTAAAAACGTGAAACTCAGGAGTCGGGGGTTTTCTACTGGCTCCATCTCTTCTTGGCTGCGTGAGGTTGGCTATCTTTTCTCTCTAAGCCTAGACTCCCTGCAAAATTGTGAAATGGAGTTAGTAATAAAACCTATCTCCTAAAGATGCTGTGAGCATGAAATGAATTAATCTATGTAAAAGACTAGCACTTACTAAGGTTCTATATTTTATATCTTCATTTTATCTTCATTTTTAGCTTCATACTTCCTTCACATATTGTTACAAGCTGCCAAATAAGCCACAGTTGAGAAACTTGGCAATGCCAGCCCTCTCTAACTATTCATTTTCAGTGGAACTCATAACTGTTGCTAGAGCAGAATAGCTGTTGAAGGCAAAGATTTAACTCAAAAACCATAAAAAATTTTTTTGAGGGGGAGTTTAAGATGCGGGAGGTAACTTAACCATCAGGGTATTTTGGCCGCAGTTCATGACAAATAAACCTGTTACGGATGATTTATGCCGAAGCTGTTCGTGTCGCATGGAAGAGGCTCCTATTTGCACAGCACACGCTTCTTTATTACCGGGTGATTCATTGAAGATCACCATTTGCGATGATCTGCCTAGTGGAAGGGTTGCTGGCCATAAAAACATCATAGAGGAAAACTCCACAATGAATATTATTTATGCCAAAGACATACATTTATATTAGCTACGCACATCCCGATGGGCGTGCATTAAAATTATGACGGCACTGACAATTCAAATGAGACCCCAGGGCGGGTGAGCGTCAGCATCTCTGATAAGCTGTAAACAATTTTTGATACAAAAGTGATTTCAGCAACTCATATACCAAAGGATACTTTCCTTAATAACGAAGCCACATTTTCCTACATACGATCATTAGCAAAGGAAATAAAAGGGAGGGGTAAAGGCAAAGAAGGAAAGAATGGCCTTCTGTACCAAATATGTCCAGCTTCTTGAATTATTTCCCAGTACTTACACAGGGAAGCAAATTAACTCATTCGGGCCTGGTGGGCGCTGTTGCGTGCCTTCCTGGAGCAACGGTTTAAAAAAAGTTGATGATGCTAAGTAACAGTGTTTACTGTGCAATCAGATGGCTCATATGAAATGTCCTCTAGATGCAAACCTGTCTTTCTTAAACTTTAACAAAAGGCATCTTATTTTAACACAGTATTTTTTCTGTTAATTTTATTTTTTTTGTGTGGTTTTGTGTCCTTCATACATATGAAAGAAATTAGACAAGTATGGGGGCGGAGATGGTGATTTTATAACAGACAAACATACCCTGATTTACTCTGTATTTTGTATCCTTTATTAACCTTTGCTTTGTTTCCTGTAGATACAATCTGAAGTTGTGCCAATGTAGGAGACATTGCAGCTTTGTAGTTGGTTAATTGCATATGATAGGGTTATATAACAATTAACTTTTTAAATTCATGACATATAGGGATTAATTATATAAGATAGGATAATAATGACACAAAAAATGTGAATCAACAAAATTGGCATTTATAATATTTAACATTTGTTTTCAACTGATGTGCAGTTTAAAGCCTATCAACATTATTTCATTTACTCTTCAAAACAATCCCGTAAAACAAATTTTATTTTTTTTATAATTTTTTTAACAAAGGTACACTTTGCAAAAAAGAAAATTACCAAAAAAAAAAAAAAAAAAAAAAAGTGAAATGATCTCTCCCTTCATTTCTGTTCTTTGACATCCTAGAAATAATTAGAATTAGCACTTTCTTGTATATATTTCCAGGCCCTTTAAAAAAATACATAGGCATCATTTTACAAAAGACTGTTGTATGTTCTGAGATATGCTTTTTTCATTTACTAGTAAGTCATGGACATTTTTTTGTGTGCTGGAATATACATGTTATATTCTTCAGTGTTATTTCAGTTTTGTAAGTGGAAAACTGATGTTCTAAATGGATAAACTTTCCAGCCAATGGTCTAGGTGAGATTACGCCTGTATCAGTCTGATTCTGGAACCCATGCGTATAACCATGACGCATCTGCCTCTCCCAATATATTGTCAACATCTAACTATAGATATTCAAAGGACTAGAGAATTATTTTTCAAAAGTTTTTATAAATGATTTCATTTTTTCTGCTGTTTTAAATTCCAGAAGATTATTGATGGCTCAAAATATATAACTTCAGTCTAAATTATTTATATGCTCTAATAAATCTATTAAGGAACTGTACTGAGCTGCTCAGGACAGAATGAAATTGCTTTATCCATTTTAAGAATTGCTTTTTTGGAAAAAAATATTTTTTAACTGCCTGTTCTATAAACAAAAGTGATGGTGTTAAATGAAATAGGAACTTTCTATTTAATGAACAATTCTATTCTTCCTTTATGTTTTGTCTGAATGGGATGGAGAAGAGATTGACATAGAAGCCTTTAGAGGACTTTTATAAGGGCTAAAGGAAAACTCATTCATCCAACAGTATTCATTGAGCACTTTCTATTTTCTAGGCACCAAGTCATGCAATTAAAGCTGAGAACAGTGAGAACAGTCCTGTTGGACAATTATATTCTAATGGCAGTGGTTAGAGATTGTCTAAACACTGCTTCCAGCTCATTTTGAGTAGAGATGGGTACAAATTACAAGGAAATTAATTAAATACAAATTTTGACTGGGGTTAACCACTTTTTCTTCAGTTTTCTTTTTTGCCTGGTACTAAAAGTCTTCCAGGATATTTTTCTCTAGTAAATAAATTATGTCTTAAAATATCCTGAACATCTTCTCTTTATTCATGCCACTGAGTTAACTAAGGCCCTTCCTTACCATCAAGCCTAGCTGGGTGTGCCGAGCCCCTCTAAGACAGGCCAGTCTTTCCCGGATTAACTGTGGACCAGACGGCCAGGGCGGCTTTATTATTATTCTTGTTTCTTCTAGGTTCCCCTTTGGAAAGGACGTGCTTGAGAGGCACATCCTAAGAGAGACTCATCAGGAGGAGCCCAGCCCCTCCTGATGATCATTTGGAAGTTGATGTTCTTTTTTTGGGTCAGATTAAGATCTGGCATCTTACCAGCCAAATCCTCTGTTTAATTATAGAGGTGAGATAATTGCCAAGGGAGTAGTTCAGTTAATAATTATAGCAATCCCAATTTAGCAAGAAAAACAGGGTAGAACAAAAGCTGATTTCAGCCGAACTGATTGTCCAAAATGTGGGGTTTTGAAAATTATTTATTCACCGTATCAAATTGAGTCACATAATGTCAACAGCAATGCTAGTGTGGAAATTCCTCATTCAATCTTCAATTTGTAAAACTGCTGTAAAGACAAACTCTGGACAGGAGAAGAAAATATAATATTAGCAAGTTTTCTCTATAATAAAGCCGAGCCATATTTTCCTGAATAAAAAACAGAAATAATTTACTGTAAGCCTCTTTTGAGCAAATCTAGACATGTGAAGAGAGGAACAGGCAGGTGTGCATGAAACTATTCACGATATTGATTTTCTTTTTTTCCGTCAATGAGCACACAGGATTTATTTGAGAAATGCCCAGCTCTACCTAACTTATGTTATAATTAATCAGTTGTGCCATGAGGATTGTTATTAATATCATCACTATCATGAGCAATTTGCTTTATAAAACTTTGCGATTCATATCAGTTAATTTCTTGTAGAGCTGACCAAATTTTTCTTCTGGGTTGTTTTTGCAACTATACTACATAATGATACATTTGTTAAGCTATATTAAACTTAAATTCTGTATTTAGTTCAATGGTTGTTAAAACTACAGTTTTTAAAAAAATAGCAAAGAGTTGTGTTTAAGTAAGAACTACTCCTGGGTACTTATAAAATTTTTAAAGAAATATTTTATTGACTATTATCTTACATTAAAGAAGTTAAAGGTTTTTAAAATTTTTTACATATTTTCTCTATTTTTAGGGTGCAATTAATTGTAGCAACATTTTCTCCATTAGGGAAAACACAACATAAGTTTTTGTCATTGTTTTGAATATTTTCTTTCTTTTAAAAAAAAATCTTTATTGATTTCAGAGAGAGGAAAGGAGAGGGAGAGAGAGAGAGAAACATCAATGATGAGAGGGTCATTGATCGGCAGCCTCCCGCATGCCCTTGACTGGGGATCGAGCCCGCAACCCGGGCATGTGCCCTGACCGGGAATCGAACCCCGATCATTCGGATCCTAGGTCGACGCTCAACCGCTGAGCCACACCCGGCCAGGCTGAATATTTTCTTAACAAGTTCAGAGTTATATTCTAAGAATTATATATAACTGCCTATAGTGCAGAGAATGATCCATTTTTAAAAAGATACTAAAGCTGAAGCCAGAAAAAAAAAGATATTTCCAATCTTTCTCTGAAACTGTGTAGAATATTTGGGGATGGAGTATGAGGGAAGGGATGCAGCCCTTCCAATATGATTTTATTTCAATGTTTCCCTCCCCCCACCAATACAAAGTTCTTCCTGCCTTTCCTCCTCAAAACCTCCTAATAGCTTCACGTTGCTTAGGGTCATAGCAATGCTTGTAACGTGTCCTGCAAGGCACTTGTGGTGGGCCCTGTGTGACTTGTTCATGCCCACTTCTCTATGCCTCATTTCATTTCAGTTTTCAAAGCTACCTTGCTCTGTCTCATTTTCAACTGTTAAATCTTTTGGCTCAAACACACTTGCCTCTGTGCAAGCTAATTTGTACATATTTTCAGAGGTAAGCTTTGACTCAATCTGTTAGTACTGTGCAGGGCCTTTTCTGAATTTTCTTTTCTTCCTCTTTGCAGTCCTTTACACACACAAATAAAACAGCAATGAAGAACTGGAACTCTTATTTGGACCTGTGATAGCATACTGAACTTCTCTAATCTGGGTACTCATGGAAATTTACAGTAATTATTCATTTACCTTCCCCAGTATAGATAGCAATCATAATCTATAATTATTGAGTCTATACCTATCAAGTAAATCAAGATACACTCAGTCTATGCTGAATGCCTTGCACAGTGCCTGACAAGTAAGTAATCGGTGCACAGACGTAATATTCGTTAAATGATGTTGAGTGGGCCTTGTTCTTAAGTACACAGTAATTGCAAGGACTAATAATACTAGCTCAAAGGCGCCTTTGAACAGTAAAACAGAAAATGCCTATCATAGTGCCTGATCCCCCCAAAATGTTATTTTCATAGCTTTTTCCTTTCTTCATGGAAAAAAATTGTTCACTATACCCGATTTCTCTTTTCAAGCTGGAGGTTAGTATGTTAATTTGGTTGATACAGATCTCCAGCAAATGCCATGTATTTTGTATGATAAAGAAATATTTAATTTTTACTTGAAACACATTTAGAGCTTTGAATTTTCACGCTAAGACCAGATGATAGGACCTTCAGAGAAAAACAGAGAGGTCTCAAACTGATGTTATACACCAAGCTCGTTACCAGCTGGTTCAGTTACATCGTAATAGATTTGGGGGGGAAATCCATTTTAAGTAGAATATTTCTCTTTTTAACAAGCTCTGAAGGCCTCGTTTATATGCATCCTCTGTTTTTAAGCTTCATAGCCCCTCAGAGGAGGAAATGGGAAGCTCTGGTAGGAGTAAAGGTGATGATAGTGATGGAATTAGTAACAATGGATGTTTTCGGCCATAGGTACATCATTCATTCAGAGAAAAAGTGTGGTTTTGTTTATTTTAAATTTTCTGAGTGTAGTATAAACATCCTACTTAATGACAAATATAAAATCAATAAAAGATGCTGCATTCTCACGAACAGGTTAAAGAAATGACAAATTCAGCTAGAGATGTCATAAGGATAAATAAATATTTTTACAGTAATTACATTTGTTTTCTCATTACACAAAAAAAGCCTTAAAGATTCACTGAACAGTTAAGTCATTCTAATTTTTCCCTACCACAGAAATAGCCAGAAACCCAAATGTGTAGAAAGAAGGGCAGATTTAGAGAGTGACAAAAGCTGGTACTAAATAGAGAGAAATTCGTGTGCACACTGCATAGGTAATTTTAATGGCCATATTAATTTGAACCACAGATCCTTTTTAGTGAGATGTCCATGTAGGGCAAGGTGTTTCTTTCTTTTTATAGGCATGATCCATGATTGATAAGCAATTGGGTAAGCTCTTCTCTGGCTTTAAAAGGTATAAATTTAAGCCACATGCAAAATACTTCAAATTAATTTACTTGGCGTTTGGACTTACAGGGCTAATATTAGAACTCTCAGAATTAACATGGCAAAAACAAAACATGGATTAGCTGTTCTAACTCCCAAACGGGATTTCTCTCATTCCCTAGCTCAGCAATGGCATCACCACCACGTAGTTCCTCAGGCCAAAAGTCTACACAGTGTTTTGATTGTCCTCTCCTTTCCCAAATCCAATCTGTCAGCATGTCTTTTTATTTTTATTTTTATTGAATTTATTGGGGTGACATTAGTGAATACAATTTTATAGGTTTCAGGTGTATGATTCTATAATACATCATGTTTATATTGTATTGTCTGTTCACCGCCCAAAGTCAAGTCTCCCTCCACCTCCGTTTATCCCCCTTTACCCTCTAATGCCTTCCCCCACCCCCATCTCCCTCTGGTACCCACGATATTGTTGTCTGTGTCAGCAAACAGTCTACATTTTCCCACCTATTAGGAGAGACACTCTTGCGTGGGCCCTGCACATCCCTACATGTTCTTTCTGTGCCTGGAATGACAGGCCCTGACTCCTCTTCACTTGGGCAATTTATCAGAGTTGTGATTATGCAATGTTTACCTTGGACATAAAGTACAGGCTTGCTTACTGCTTGCTGTAAAAGTAGTGGATTCCCGAAACTCGGTGTTCCTCTGCTATAACACAGTCCACCACATGTACACATATTCACATGGGTCAAATAAAAAATGGTTAGGTTTTTTCCCTTTGTGTAAGCATGACCCATTTAATAATAAAGAATTGTTTTTTTTTTAATCTGAAATCCAGACTTAACTCAGAATCCTTTATTTTTTAATTGAAATTTATATTTAGATAACTGTACATTGTAAAAAATGATTCAGAGCAATTCCTTGTGCACTTTACACAGTTTCCCCCCTTCTTTGTTCATCTCTCGCACTCATTGCAAGGTTTATAACTGTTCAAAGGAAAAAGATAAATGGGTCCATACCATCTCATCTGGAATGGAATTTTGATCCTTCTTGTACTTTTGTTTGCAACCACAACTAGGCCACAGGGAACCCGTAGGGCAGGTAGTCACCTGCAGTGTATGCTTTGCCTACATTGTTTTGTTTCCTTATGCTTCACAACAAAGGCAGAGTCAGTGGATGTAAAACCAGTCAAGAGTGGAGGGCAGAGGACCCCACACTCTATGCCCCGGACCAGATTTGCCCTACAGTCTGTTATGATATGGGTACTTTGACTAAGAATGGTTTTATATTTTTTAAAGTGTTTAAAGAAAAACAGAATGTGTGATATATTTCATATATGGTCAGCAAGGTATAGACCATTTACTATCAAACCCTTTACAGAAAAAGTTTGCTGATCTTAGTCTAAAGAAATAAAAAAAAAATTTAAAAACACTAAAGTTGGATTCAGAAAGGAGGGTTTGATTCTTAGTTTCAAAACCGATAAGCTTGATAACTTTGGGAAAATTACCAAAACCCCCTGTGCTACATTTTTCTTTTTATAAAATAAAGCTTTGGATAAAAGTATCCCTGAAATTCCTCCTGTATGGAATTTTAGATCAGCCATTCATGAAACTATTGTAGTTGGGTAATTTTCTAAGTGAGGATTATTTTTAACCTCAACTTTTTATTTTGAAAAAAAATTGAAATTTATGGAGAACTTGAACAAATAGTACAGTGAATATCCATATATCCTTCACAGATATTCACCAATTGTTAATATCTTGCCACATGTGTTTTATCTGATTCTTTGCACATGTCTATCTGTTCATATATAAATTTTATTTTTTTCTGAAACATTTGAAAATATATTGCAGCCACAATAACACTTTGCTCCTAAATATTTCAGTATATATCACCTGAGAAAAACTTGAAAGGAGCAGGCATCACTTGAAAACATGGTAGTGTGGAAAGCAAGAGTGTAAATTCAAGGTCCTATAGAAATGACAGAGAATCACAATGGAATGCATATAAAACAAAATCCACAGAAACTTTCTAGAACTAAGAGTGGAATCTGTAGATTAAAATTGACAAATTATCATACACGAAGGAAAACTGACGGAGAAGCTGTAAAAAATACTAAGTGTAAAAAAATACAAAGTAAAAAAAATCTTGTTATTATCAGATTTCTCAGTAGCAACATACAGAACAAAACAACAGTAAAACAACATTTTTTTCTAATCAAGGAAAGAAAGTTCGAAACAAGTATTTTCTATCTAGTCGAGCCTTTCATCAGTTATCAAAGTCATAAAGAAGAAACAAACAATGTTAAGCATGCATGAATCTGGAATTGGTTTACTAGTTATTCTTTATTTTACGTGTTTTTTTCGTGGAGGAGATTTTAAAAGCCTTGGATGGGAGGGAAAACATTAATATTTATTGGGTATTTATTATGAGCTGGATGGAACTAACAACTTTGAGTTAGGCCTAATGACCTTTATTTTTCAATGAAGAAACTGATACTCAAAGAATTTGTTCGACCTACGCGACTCGGTAAGGACGTGTCAAAGCAGGCTTCCAACCCCACCGTGTCACTGCCGAGCACGACCTTTCTTCTCCAGCACGCGCACTGGGAGTTGTCCATACTCAACGCCCACTTCACAGAGCAACTCTAGCTTTGCGGTGTTGCTTTGCTTTTGATTGGAACAGAGAAATGCTCCTCCTCACTGCTTTATTTAATGCTTCTTCCCTAACGGGGAAAGCCACTCATAATCCTCCTCAGCTGACAAGTAGTTCTACTCTCGTTGCAGTAGCTTAAGCTCAGAACACTATCAAGAACATAGTGATTTCATTTAAAGGCTTGAAGACAATCAGTTTGACAACACGGTGGTTTTACACGCTCAAATTTCCTCCCTCAGAACAAATCACATCTGATAATAAAGATAAACACTGAAAATCCCAAAACTTAGCTCTTGAACATTCTTTGAGTCTGTTTTGAATACATGTAAAATAAGCAACACTTTCAATGAAAGTACTATCCCCAATAGGAAATTAACAGAGCATATTGGATTATGAATTTTAATAAACGGTGTTAGCATTATCACTTTCAGGCAGAGGACAACAGATCACTTGGTGCCATTTCTGAGACTCTGTAGTGTTTTATCGGCTTCTGGGACAACCGCTCTCAAGTATCTACTGTCCATGCTAATTAGTTCATAGCTACCAACCGCATGTCTACTCAGAAGACAACAGAGCTACTCAAAACTGCTCCCTCTTTCTCTCAAAAGTTCAGGACAAGCAATTCAACACAGACGCCAATGCAAGGAAACAGAACGGTGTCTGGAAGACACAATAAATGTATTACCTAATTAAATCCCACACATTGTTTGAAAGTTAGTACAAGTATTTGGGTCTCCAGACTTTCTGAAACACAGCCTTACCTTATTTGATCAAATAAATGGCTGAGGGGCATCCCTGAGAAGTAGAACTGGGATGCTTCACGACCTTCCAGTCAGCTGCAGCCTTTTTACCAGTGACCTAGCCTTGTCAATAGTGTTTTTAGCTGAACTGCCATTTTCATTACTAGGACAAAATTTTTAGCAGTTTATAACTAGGACGTTTTAATTCTCACCATCCTGAAACTTAACAGAAGTTGTCAGACCAAAGGCACTTTGAAGAATACAGCAGATCTGCTTTGGCTCATTGACAATTTAAAAGTACAATAGTTGCTAGGCCTTTCACCAGATCTCTCTCTACTCCCAAGACAAAAGACATGGTTTTAGGTGATTTTGATAATTCTTTTACTCTTTTAATATTAATTATACTATTTATCATATCACCTTCTCCTTTGATTTGGCCAAACATCAAACTCACCTTATTAAGATGGGAGAATTTGAAGGGGTTGTGATGTAAGAATGAAGGGAGATAACAGGGGTCAGATGCCAGAATAGAGTCTGGAAAATTGCCGGCAGTCCACTCATGTGAGTTTTTCATCTTTGCCTCTGAAAAATGGAATACCATTTCTTAGGGTTATTAAAAAAGCGTAAAAGGCAATACAGCAAAGCAATATTTCAAAGGAATCCAACTTAGTGTGAAATATAGTGCTCGGTAAAGTTACTGTCCCATTTTAGTTAAACTAGAAAAAATACAGAAATAATTTGAGGAGGAGAAGCAACTTCTAATGAACTGGGCACTACCTTTTAGCCATTCCTTCAATCAAATTGCTAGTTTTATTTATTAATAAGTAATCAAATTACTAAAATTGATCAGTATGGTTTGCTTCCTATGAAATAACTGCCAGAAGTCTTTTGCCCATTTTTAAATTAGATTGTTTGCTTTTTTTGGTGTTTAGTTGTATGAGTTCTTTATAAATTTTGGATATTAACCCCTTATTAAATGTATCATTGGTGAATATGTTCTCCCATTCAGTGGGTTATCTCTTCATTTTGTTGATGGTTACCTTTGCTGTGCAAAATCTTTTTAGTCTGATGCAGTCCCATTTTTTTGGTCTTCTGTTCCCCTTGCCTGAGGAGATATATCAGAAGAAAAATTACTAAGAGAGATGTCCAAGATTTTATTGCTTATGTTTTCTTCTAGGCTATTTATGATTTTGAGCCTTGCATTTAAATCTTTAATCTATTTTGAGTTTATTCTTGTGTATGGTGTAAGAAGGTGGTCTAGTTAATTTTTTTGCACATATCTGCCCAATTCTCCCTACACCATTTGTTAAATAAACAGTTTTTACCCCATTGTATGTTCTTGCCTCCTTTGTCAAATATTAATTGACCATAAAGGCCTAGGTTTTTTTCTGGGCTCTCTAATTCTGCTCTATTGATCTATATGTCTCTTTTTATGCCAGTGCCATGCTGTTTTGATTACTATAACCTTGTAGTATAGTTTGATATCAGGTAGTGTGATACCTTCAACTTTGTTCTTCTTTCCTAAGATTGGTGTGGCTATTTGGGGTCCTTTGTGGTTTCATATAAATTTTTGTATTGTTTCTCCAAAGAGGATATACAGATGGACAACAGACATATGAAAAGATTCTCAATGTCACTAATCAGAGAAATGCAAATTAAAAGCACAATAAGATATCACTTCACACCTGTCAGAATGGCTATTATCAGTAAGTCAACAAACAAATGTTGGTGAGGATGTGGAAGAAAAGGGAACTCTTGTGCACTGCTGGTGGGAATGCAGACTGGTGCAGCCTCTGTGGAAAACAATATGGAGGTTCCTCAAAAAATTAAAAGTGGAACTGCCTATGACCCAGCAATCCCACCACTTCTGTGTATATATCCAAAGAAACCCAAAACACTAGTTGAAAGAATATTGCACCCTTATGTCCATTGCAGTGTTATTTGAAATAGCCAAGCTATGGAAGCAACCCAAGCGCCCATCAATAGACAAGTGGGTAAAAATGTGGTGATACATATATACACAATGGAGTATTACTTGGCCATAAAAAATGAAATCTTACCATATATGACAGCATGGATATACCTAGAGGGTTTTATGCTAAGTGAAACAAATCAGACAGAGGAAGACAAATACCATATGATTTCACTTATATGTGGAATTTAAAGAACAATATAAACAAACAAACAAAACAGAAATAGACTCATAGATACAGAGAACAAACTTATGGTTTCCAAAAGAGGGAGAATGGGCAGACTACGTTAAAAAGATGAAGGAATTGAGAAGTACATATTGGTAGTTACAAATAGTTATGGGGATGTAAAGTATAGTACAGGGAATATAGTCAATAATATTGTAATAATTATGTATAATGCCAGGTGGGCACTGTAAATATTGGGGGGGACCACTTTGTAAAGTATATAATTATGTATCTGCTATGCTGTACACCTGAAACTAATACAAAGTAGTATTGAATGTAAACTGTAATTGAAACAATTAAAAATGTTCAAAAAAAGAATTGCCAAAAGTTAGTGACTATCTAATAAAAGCAATTGCATGTAAAACAGAATTCGATAAAAAAGATCCATAATCTCTTAGGATGTAAATTTCTAGACTATTTCAGGGAGATTGTATTAACTCTGTCACCTCATTATGATATAGCTCTACTCGATACAATGGCAAAATAATAGAGAGCCCAGTGATGGTGTATGCAGCTTTGCAGAGGTGTCAGTCTCTAAACAATAAATATCACAGGCTCTGGGAGAGCCTGGTTCGCTGCTCCTAGATAGGTTAATTCACAGGATGCCTGAGACTCATTTTTATTTTCTTACTCGGTATAGAAAGGACCATACCTTATTTTCCTGGGGTCTCTGACCATGAAGGGACGTAAGGACAAGATAACCTTTCTAGGATTGACTGCTACTGTTTAAATTCCCGCCCCATAAGGACAAAAGGCAAATTTATTGATTTTTCCTTTCTTGGAAAATCAGTAAATTTAATAATCCGCAATGCGTTTCCCCATTACCATTGCAGAATTAACCAGAATTGACACTATTCTCAGACCCCCAAAGAGAGCTTAGCATAGCTCATTTTCTATGACTTTGCCTATCATTTCACAAAGTAAAGTGGAAATTTGAGACAAGCCATGTACTATAAACACATTGATACCTGTTCTTGCCTCAGTTTATTTGATTATTTTAAACCAAGAGATTAAAATGTAAACACATCCTGGGTATTACTAAGTCTCCCTTTTAATTAGCTAGAGTTTTGTAGTGGGCTGGGGGCATGGATGAGGGTGCAGATAGGCTGTCTTAATTCCGTGTGGTTGAGAAGATATTAAAATAACCCCCTAAAAAGTAAGAGTAAATAGACTGGTGAATCTGGAGTTTTGCCTATATGCTACCAAGCAAGTGGTGGTTTGACTGATGATTTAACCGCAAGTCAAGCAGTAACGTTGGTGGCCTAGAGCCATTGCCATAGTCAGCGGTGGGGAACCTTTTTTCTGCCAAGGGCCATTTGGATATTTATAACATCATTTGCGGGCCATACGAAATTATCAACTTAAAAATTAGCCTGCTATCTTTGGTCAAACACTGAATAACTCCCCCCTAACGTGATGGCTGGAACTGCTTCTCTTTGGTGAGGCCTTGGCAGCGCCAGACCAGGGCCCGTAGGCCCGACGTTCCCCACCTCTGCCATAGAGGAACAGTGTAGATTTTGTAGAGATCAGAAAAGTGAACTAGAAAACCTTTCTAGGCTTTTATGTATCAGATAAACTCTACCCCAACCATGGAAGAAAGAATAAGGGTAGGCAGATGTCAAAATAAGTCGATTACTGTTGAGCAAGGGAACAGAAGAGGGAATCTCATAAAATACTTGACTTAAAACCACTGCTGTGTCTTTGTGTTTTAAGGAAAACAGTGGAGATCATCTCTGTGCCATTGCCAGCTTTATGTGAAGATTACTTCTATGCAACATCATAGGACATTTTTTAGGAAACAGAGCTTCATATTTTAAATAAAACCTACCAATACAGCTCGTGAAATTACAGCGATGGCACAATTTTATCATTAAATTTTTAGAAATTTAGATCGTCTGGAAGAAGTTTTAGAAAGAAGATTTAAAAGACCTTTAGACACTAACTCATTCTGAAGCTGGTGTCCTTTGCAGCTGGGTGCGGCCCTGCAGCTCGGAACTCAGGTTTTTAAATGTTCCTGGACCTTCTGTTTGCTTGTCTTTCTTTGTTCGGTCTGTGAATATTTTAGTGAGAATTCACCTGGAGAGTAATCCTTCTCCTTGTTGTTGTTTTACAGCATTTGAGGAAATGACTAGAGGGGCTTTAATATTGTCTTGTTCAGCCGTGTGAATCAGATAAAAGATTAAAAGCAATACCTAGACTGCAGCTCTCAACTTGGGTTTCTGTCAGTTGAATTTTAACTCCACGGTAAGATTCTTGTTCAGACAGACGGTAAATAAAAAATTTCATAAAAAGTCCACTGATTTCAGCAGGCTGTCCCTGGGGAGGCATTATTTTGAAGCCAGCGCATCATCAGTGTTTTGCACAATCGCGTTAGAGACTCCGGGCCCCGATTCCCTGGCGAGGCTGCCGCACCTGTTTCCACGCAAAGGCTTCGGACCGCAGCAGGGGGAGCGAGCAGAAAAGGCCCTGAGCAGCCTCAGCGGGGAAGCGGTGGGTAGGGATAGTCACGATAGGACACAATTGGCCTTCTCAGGCTCCTTAGACGTTTTAGCAGATACCACTGGTTTTCACTGCCCTCTTTTGGATTTTGTGTTCTACTTTGGGAGACAAAAAAGTGGGTGTTAGGGTTGCAACATAGGCCGGGAAATGGGGAAACTTACGCAGCCTTTGGTCTGCAAATGCCAATATTGTTGCCTCAAGAAGTGACCGTATTACTCGTCGCCTGGCTGGAAAGGAAAGGAGTGTGGCACTCACACCTGTCAAGGAAATTATAGGTGCAAGCAATTACTGGGGTTGGGGGCACTAAGGAGAAACAATTATGCTCATTTTCTGTCTAATCCGATGATAGCCTCAGGTTTCTGGTCCCTTGCCAGGCCAATTGCCTGTGTTATAAAAACTGAGGCACCTGGATTTTAGAAGTTAAGCCATGTTTTGAGCTTGTTGATTGGCCCACTGCAGAAGGAAGGCAAATGAAAGAATACAGCTTTTTTAAAAAGCATGTTTCATAAATTATACTCCAGAAGCTTACTTTTAAAAATAGTACTATGGAGGTTTATAGCCTTTATTCTGTTTTGTGATCTCAAAATTTGTTTATATATCCAAGATTTATTTATTCAAGCAGCCTACAAATACTTACTGTCTCCTCCCAGATGTCAGGTATAACTAATAAATAGAAGAAACATGACCCCTCCTCTCGTAGGTCTTACAGTCTAGACAGGACTGCATCTGTACACGAATACTGTATGTGTGATGAGAGTCAGGAAAGGTATCCTGAGGTTGTACAGTTGGGCACATAATTTGGTTTTAAAAAGAAGTATCAGGGAATATTACCTAGAGAAATGTCCTTTAAGAGAAGATTAAGAGATACGTTGGCTAGATGAAGAGTAATAAAGAGTATTTCAAGCGCGGGCAATACCACATAAAACAGCTTGTAGGTAAGGTGGAACCATTCACATAAGAGGGAGTAAAGGAAGGAGGTCACAATGAAGGAGGGAGAGGCTGACTTAGCAAGAAGCTAGCGATGGGGTCTGAGGCCATTGTGCCTGGGACTTCATAAGTCATGGTTAGGAGCTAGGCTTGATTCTAAGAAAATGACTGGCTGCTGAGAGATTTAAGCATAGAAGTTATAAGAGCATTTCAATTCATTATGCTGGTAATTGGGGTTTAAGGTAAATATGAGATGGTCCCTGTCTTTAAGGAGCCTACCAGTTTAGATGGAACCGGTAAGAAAACCTCCCATCGCAATAAAAGGATTTAGGATTGAATAGAGGCATGAACCAGGTGCTCTGGAGGAGCAGAGAAGAAACCCAGAAAAGGGTCTTTAACTCAGCCTGTGAGTGGATAGCAGGATGTGTCCAATAAAGACAGTATTTGATGCAAATCTGGAAGAGCATGCAGGGTAGCTCCATGGAGCAAGGGTCAGAAGAGCCTTCCAGAGAGAAAAGCATGCCCAGAGACCTGCTGACACACTCGGAGGATTGCCTGTGGGTCAGAATAGCTGGAGATGAGGGTGTGAGTGCCAGTAAGGCAGGACTCGTGGCCCTATTAAGGCATGAGAGCTATTAAGAGATTCATATGCTGTATCACCTTCCAATTTTAGTAAATATTCACCAAAGAAAATTCCAAATTTTGCCTTTGCAGAGAAAAGATCCATTAAATGGGACAGTGTTCAGTAATTCAAGTGACTGTCTTAACCACTTCAGTGACTGTTTAAGTCTCCAAGAATTTATACCTATTCAACAAAATGTTAATTTATGCTTCAGGAAAAAGAACAGAGAAATATATCTCTTCAGGTGATCTCTTTTTTAATTTTGATCTGATTTCTGCATCAATCTGAAAAGGGGAATAAATTTTCAAAAAAGACATCAACAGAGAGGAAGGAAAAGGTCCCTATTTATCACGTTCCTGCAATCACCGCTGAGTGATGTATTGTGATTACAAGTTTTCTTTTAATTGGCAGGCTTCCGGGATGCTGTGGGAATTGGTGACAAGGTGATGGATCAGGTTCTCCATATTGGCTGGTTGATCCAACAAACCTAAAGCAGATATTGACATTTGTCATTCAACATTAGAGCCCTACAGACTCCTGTGCTGATTAGTCAAATACTTCACCTCCCTTTAATTAATGTTTTAAGAGCAGAGCTTCACAGTGATGCTCAAGGGTGCAAAGTTTTACACTCTAATGGAAAAGAAAGGTTGCACAGGATCAGTTGAATGAGAAGAGAGCATGGGGGTAGAAATCAATGACAGTGTTTGAGCAGCTTAACTCTGTTGGCTCTTGCATGTTAATATATTATTTATGCATCACTTTGCCAGTGAGGAGAAATTGGTATGATTAGCATTTTCTGTTTATTGACTGCTCATCACAAATTGGAAAACTGTTTACATGTATTTTTGTGTATTTCCTTGAAAAGTCACTGACAAGAAAGGTCAGGAGAAGAACTCACCCTCTCATATAAACAGAAAGTATTTTATCCTAATGGGGGAAAAAAAAGTAAATGAACAGAAATACATTTCTCATTGTGCTGTGAAGGAAAGGGAAACTGTGTTATTTCCAGAGAAAAGCCTTTTAAAATAGGTGGTTAGGAAGGAGCTTTGAAGTTTGACATGAGCCTAATCTCATTATTTAGGTACTAGTCAAGAATTTTCAAAGAGTCCTTACGATGTTGGCAAAAAAATGTTCACCCGTTCTGTGCCTCCCCACACCCTGATCATTCCGAGGTTTCTTTCCCCATTCAACGTCAATCATGCCCTGTTTTGAAAGAAAGCTACAAGCTAATCACATAATAAAGACAATAAAACAGGTGCTTAGGGACCAATCCAGTAAAGGGGGTTAGATTTCTACTTTAAGCTACTTAAAAATTCACAGGTATAGGTTAGGTATTATTTAAGGAAAATGAATGTTGGCGCCTAACTCTTACAAATAACAAATCCACAAAGATCTCTGCTGTACTTAGCAACCATGGAAACAGGGACCAAGTGTAGATTCCCAGATCTGGGATGGATTTCCAGTTGCCATCTCTTGGTGTTTGGCAAAGGGAAGAAAATGTAGACTCTGGAGAAAGAAAGATTTGGATTTGAATCTCAAGTACTTTAATTTCCAGTAAATAATCTTGTTCAAAAGTTAGAAAATTGAAGCAACCTAGAGATTTCGTGAGGTTCAAAAAGTTTCTTTGTCTTTATCTCTCACTATCTACCTATCATCTATTGTCATCTATCTAAATACATGTTAATTGTCCTTCCCATCACCTTCCCATCTGCGTGTTCCTCCTATTGATTATGTTAATGAGACATATGGAGCAAAGAAGGATCATAATACTTCCTATTGTTGCTAATTAAGCCTCCAACTTTCACAAAATATGAGATTATGTCCTTTATTCTTATTGAAACGATCACTGGATTCAGGAAAGGATTACAGATTTCTAAGTCACATCATTGAACAACCAGTGCTTAGCATTCACATGATTGAATAAAGTCAGCATTACCTCTTAGGAAAATATTTAGGGAGAGTTTCTTGTGATATAACCACTTTTTTTCCCCCCTAGGAAAGAACAAAAAAGTCTCCTCTATTTCTGGAATATGTTCTACTGAAATCTAGTCCCAATCAACGGCATGAATGCAATTGTTTGACATCTATGGTTCTGTGAAGTTAAAGAGCATATTGTCAAAACAAAAATATTCTGCACAACAATTTGTATGCAAAAAAATAGTATGAACAAAGGTCATAGATTTCTTTCCAACATCCTGAAAAGAGCCCTAAAATCAATTGTATGTAGTTATATTTAAATGTAATTTTCATTTTATAAAAAAATACACATACACATATTTTAAAATATCAAGTAATAGTACAAAACTTATGATAAAAATCATCACTATTCTATTTTCAAGGGCATCTACTTTCAACTTTTTATTTTCCCCTGTTATTTATACCCACATTACTAGACAACATCATAATTAGGCTATTTCTTGATTTTCTATTATAGAAGATTAGAATGTGGATCTTTTACTGTACCTACAAACAATGAAACACTTTCCCTTTCCCTATCCTAACAAAACAAATACATCACCATTTTTGTCTACATCAATATTCAGCATTTATTATAAGAAGGGAAATCTTATACACAGAAGAGCTACATAATCAGCTATATTTTGATTGTATATTTTTTGTACAACATTTTATTTTCCCTGAAGTTAACTATTATCCACACACACACACACACACACACACACACAGAGGAGAGAGAGAGGGGGAGAGAGAAAGACACTGATGTGAGAGAGACACATTGATTGGTTGCCTCCCGCTCACGTGCCAAGGAATTGAGCCTGCAACCGAGGTATATGCCCTTGGCCAGAATTGAACCCGGAACCCTTCAGTCCAAGGGCTGACGCTCCAACCACTGAGCCAAACTGGCTAGGGCTGCAATTATTATTATTATTATTATTTTAATGAAGAAGGTTAGCTTAAAGACTATCTGGAAATACATCCTTATATTTAATGTTCTATTTCACGATGGCGGCATCGAATTCCGTCTTGGGGTAAGGTGAGAGCTTTCCCTGGTCCTGACCAATTCTTTCCCTGTTCTATGATATGGAAAGTTGCTGTTTTTCTTTCTCAGTGTTGGCGTGGAAAATCAGTGTTTCTTTTTTTCAGTATTACTGTAGAAATCTATGGAAAATAAGCTTCAACACTGTCCTCCAGTGATCCACTTCCTCAAACCAGATGACCACTCTCATGTTCCTACTATGTGGAAATTCTAGAACTCTCACTGATTCTTCATAGTTTGAATGTAGCCTTTTTCCTTTATGATTCCTTTTGTAATTAGACTTGAGAATAAGACAGTAATTTTCTGTAGCAATTTAAAGACAGACATAAATGGAGCGGGATTCAGGATGTGACATAGCAGGAGCCCAGGATGTCAGCAAAAGTTGATGCAGGAGTCAAAGTTCAAAGCAGGGAAAACCATTGTTATTACCTAAAGATCGGGTTTGCTTCTCTATGCCCTCATTATTTACATGCCACCTATCACCTGGAAGTTTTACTCTGCTGCTAGGAAAGCCAGACCTACTGCATCAGATCTACTGAAGTTTAGAAACACTGGTCCAGCTGGGTAACTGATGGTGAACTTAGTAGAGAGCTAAAGCTATTCAGGTATTTCTCTTTATCCAGATTAGTCAGAGAAAGGTTGGAACTTAGTCTTAGCGGAAAGAAAGTAAAGCTATTATTAAAGAAAACAGGATACCCGGCCAGGTGTGGCTCAGCGGTTGAGCATCGACCTAGGATCCAGGAGATCATGGTTCGATTCAGGGTCAGGGCACATGCCCTGGTTGTGGGCATGCAGGAGGCAGCTGATCAGTGATGACTCTCTCATCATTGATGTTTCTATTTCTCTCCTTTTCCCTCCTTCCCTCTCTCTGAAGTCAATAAAGATATATGTAAAATAAATACATACATACATACATACATAAAAACAGGAAATCCCCAAGCAAAAGGAAAGTCAGTATGTATTAAAGTAGCATCATTTTGGAATGGCAAGAAGCTCATTATGACTTAAAAGTAGAGTGCAGGTTTGGGGTAAGGCTGAAGATGTGAGGGAGAAATTAATGATGGAGGACCTCAAATGCTTTACTAAGGACTTTATCTTGTAGGTAATTTTGGATCCACTGGAATGTGTTAAGAAGCAGAGTTATGGCCCGGCCGGGCGTGGCTCAGCGGTTGAGCATCAACCTAGGATCCAGGCAATTGGGGTTCGATTCCCAGTCAGGGCACATGCCCAGGTTGTGGGCTTGATCAATGACTCTCTCATCATTGATGTTTCTGTCTCTCTCCCTCTCCTTTCCCCTCTCTGAAATCAATAAACACATATTTAAAAAAAAAAAAAAAAAAGCAGGAGAGTTATGTAACTAACCTGTGTTGTGTTTTAGGCAGACTAATCTGTCTACACTGTGGAGGACAGTTTGGACTTGGAAAAGAGAATGGAGAAAAAGACTAATTGAGAGATATCACCTTGTCTCAAAAAGTTGATGAAGATTTGAATTAAACAACAAAAGTAAGAGTTGAGAAGATGAGATCCATTGGAGCCAAATTAAGGATATAAAATGTTAGACTTGTGTGACTTGATGGTAGAAGTAATTGAACAATGCAACTGATCTCAGGAAAAGTAAGTCATATGATTCTCATTTAGTTCTCTGGTGAGTAGAGTAAGCTTATTTCATAGTCTAGTGGGCTTAATTGTATCCCCTTGAAGTGTAGGTTCTGTAAAGATATTACAGAAAAAAAAACAAAAAACGACATCACAGGGATAGGGAAATGGCATAAAATGTAATGTTGTTGTTTTTCAGGGACTCTGAACTGGCTACTCAGGATCTAGTTCCTTTTTTCTTCTTCCTAAAGAAATTCAAATTCTATTCAACAATTCTTCTATGTAACGCTGTGACTCTGGGGATGCTGACCCTACACCAGCTCTGAATACAAATTCTTTTTTAAAAAATGTATCTTTATTGTTGAAAGTATTACAGATGTCCCCTTTTTTCCCCATTGACCCCTTGTGCCCCCCCCAAATTCTTATTAAACAAATACATTGATGGCATTTGCCTTGTGGCTCTTATTGATCACAGTAGAGCCATCAACCTAACTGGAAGAATTCAGAGTTTATAATTGAGGGAGCCAACTCTCTTGCATTCCGTCCTCCATTCATTAATCAGCTGGTTCTTCTCCCTTTCTCCTAAGATGAGAGCAAGGCACAAGTTCTCCCCGTTTCCTTTTAGCAGCCATCTATGACCAGGAAGCGGACTAGTCTGAAGATAAAGCAATGCATGAGTGAAATCACAAATTTGCACACAGCCTAGCTCCTGGTTCATATCTGAGCTACCAAGTCAAGCAACTCTGAGGCTGGCCCTACTTACGGACTTAGTGTTATATGAAATAATAAATGTCCTGTTTGTTCAAACCAAAAAAAATATATGTTCAAGTCCTCACCACTGGTACTTGTGATCTTACCTGCAGATGGGTTCTTTGTCCGTGCAATTACTTGAAATGAGGCCACACTAGATTCTCTTGTTCTTAAGAGAAAGGGGCAGGGCCAAAAGAGGCACAAAGAGAAGAAGTCCATGTGAAGTCATGGGCAGAGATCAGAATTATGCTGCTAGGAGCCACCACACGCGGGAAAAGGAGGGAAAAAAAGAAGAAAAGATGTTTTGCTAGAGCCTTTAGAGGCCCTGCCAATACCTTGATTTCAGGCTTCAGGCCACCAGAACTGAGAGAATAAATCCCTGGTGTTTTAAGCCACCGGGTCTGTGGTAATTTGTTATGGCAGCCCTAGAAACTACTCCCCGTAATTTTTGTAGGATCTTTTTATAAACCTGTCTCATTAATGTAAGAATACATTGTCTAGAGCTTGTAATTCTTACTCATCTTTGCCTCCTTCTGGCTATAAAGGAACAAGATGAGGTTTTTCTGTTTTAAACTATTTAATCTCTCGTTGTGAGTGAGGAAGGGTGGGGATAGTCTTAGTTTTCTGCACTCAGGGTGGAATGTTGCCACGGCTGGAGCAGAAAACAAAACAATGCTGTGTTTGAGGCACAGCGCTACAACGAAGGGAATGGTTCATGTCACTAAATATGAATTCTCCTAATAAGGTTAACAGGCAGAAAATAAATTAATTAAAAATAATTAACCTCGAATGTAATAAGATAAGCAAGAGTTTCATCTATAAAATGAATCAAATAACTTTAGAAATCTTTAGAAGTTTGGAGATTGACATTTTATAGTTTGTTTGCTGGACTGAGTTATAAAACCTGTTAAAGAGATTAATTGTCTTTATTACCTTTTATATATATTCCATACACAGTCTGCATTATTTGATTCTTTAAGTCAAATTTACCACGTCAATGAAGAATGACCTCTAGAATATCTTTAAATTGCTGGACTTTGCATAGGCTTACACTTTTACTTTCTGATTTAAAGCCTCTATGGATTCCGTGCTTATCTCATCCTGTTTTTACTCATTACAGTCTCACATTCCCTTCATTTGCTTGCAATATGCAAACAGCTACTTTCTTATTATTTTTATAGAGAGGGAGAGTTTTGCCTCTTGAACACTGTTATTGATTTCCCTGTGCATCTGTACAATTCTGTTTAGACCTGATTGTTTATTGTTATTTTGAGTTTTAATTTTCTTGCCTTTGGGAAGAGAAGCCTAGAAATACTCCCTGGTTAATGAAACCGTTTATATTGAAAGAATGAGATACTAGCATATATACACTGACTTTAGCATACCATTTATATAACACATGTAGCAGGCATATACACAATTGGATCTAGAGGTAGATTTAGGTGAAAATGTATGTGAAGTATGAACAAATGCATATTTTCAGGTTTATGTAGTTAAATATAGAGTTAGAATCTACAAATTCTTATTTCTGCTAAGAGTAAACTAGCAAGGGTTCCTGACTATCCTCACTACACCCACGGGAACCAACCTGGGAAAATGATAGAAGTAAAAGAGTAAAGCATGGATTTTAGGAACCAACTCCAAAACATAAAACTGTGGGAGTGACTGAAGACCATCTCGAGGTGTGTATTGGGAGAAGTAGGCAGGTACTGCCTGGGAGGGAGGTCGCTGGGCAATAGTGGGAATAGGTTGAAGGAAAATAGTTAAACTATTGCTCTTGCCATTCCCCCTTCTTGGGAAAATTGTTACCTGTTCACAGCAGAGAACGGCAACAAAGTTTTAGTGACATTCAATTAAATGTAAGGGTGCAATAAAAATTACCTTAGGCATATAAAGCCTCACAGGTTTTACTAAAAACTTAATCGCACTAGAAAATCTCTAAGAAAGTCCTCAAATATTTATTTTTGAAAAGCACGTAGGTTCTAGAAGGGTAGAAATCAATTAGCAAGGTGTTGCCTTCTTTTAGTTTGCTAAGGCTGCCATACAAATTGCCATAGACGAGTTGGATAAAACAACAAAAATTTACTTTGTCACAGTTCTGACGGCTTGAAGTTCAAGATCATAGTGTCAGTAGGTTTGGCTTCTCCTGAGGCCTCATTCTTTGTGTTGCAGACAGCTGCCTTCTTGCTGTGACCTCACATGGCCTATTCTCTGTCTCTTCTTCTCACAAGGACACCAGCCATATTTTATTAAGACCTCACCTTTACGACCTCATTTAACCTCTTTGAAGACCTATCTCCCAATATGATTACATTCTGAGGTACTGAGGGTTGGGACTCCAACATGCAAAATACGAGGGACTACATTTCACCCGTAATAGTACTGTTTTACAAGGCTTTGCGTGAAGGACTGAAACGCTAATGTGAGGATACCAGTCCTGAGAGCCATTGAGTATCAGGCGCTCTTCTAAAGGCTTCCCATATATGATCTCATTTAATCTTCACAACAAGCCTCTGAAGTAGGTACTATTTTATTTACCCTAATTTTACAGTTGAGAAAACAGAACATGAAGGTATCTGCCTAAAATTGAACAGGAAGAAAATGAAGAACAGGATTCAACCCAGGCAGCCTGATTCCAGCATCATGCTCCAGCTCCCCGGTCATGTTGAGCTCCCTTCTCCAAACTGAGGATCAGATATATGCTCGTTTGACCTCACAAGCAGTTTTGCTGTGGATGGTCACTGTGGGAGTCACGATGCTAGTTCGGTGCTCTATGAGTTTTTGTTTGTCTTGTTTGTTCATTCGTTGCTTTCAGTTTTACATCCCACATATGAGCGAAATCTTATGGTTCTTGACTTTCCATCTGACTTACTTCACTTAGCATGATATTCCCTAGACCCGTACTTACAGACACACGGACAGTGGTACGGTGGTTACCGAGGGGAAGGGGGATGAGGGAAGGTAGTAAAGGGTGAAGGGTTCAAATGTATGGTGATGGAAGATGATTTGACTTTGGGTGGTAAAATCGCAATGAAATATACGGATGATGTATTATAGAACTGTACATTTGAAACCTATATGATTTTATAAATCACTTTCACCCCAATACATTTAATAATTTTTTAAAACTAAGCGATGCTAGCTCAGAGAGCGCTGGCTTCAAGTTCTTTCTTCACCTGAACCGAGGGGTTGTTTTGAGAGACCTTAAAGATAAGCTTAATTGAGGAGCATTGCTTCCTGTGCAAGATAGTTTATACCAACCAAAATAAACTCACTTTGGAGTGTCAATGGGAGAAGGGTTGAGAGCAAGTTTTTCCTGTTTTCATCATTAAAGGAAATGAAATACATGCATCAGTACACCAGAGCAGAAGCGGGTCAAGGATGGGTGCTTTGAGAACAGAGGTAACTAGTTATTTCCTTACTCCCGCAACTCCCTTTTTGGTCCATGAGTTCAGCAGGGGTGCAACGTTAAGGTATGTGTCTTGGGAGAAAAGATATGAGAGAATCAACTTGTTTAGAGGTAAAGATCATTTCCTGAAGGTTAGCTGTTCTGTTTTGGAGTTGGAAGGAGAAGTGATTAACATTTCTTTCTGTTCCAACAGACTGAGGAATAACATTCGGGGTATAAATAGGAGGAGCTACCACACTTCTTGCAGTCAGAAATCAAAACCAAATAAGAACTAACCAAAGTCTGGTAAAGACAAGCCAGGCATTATTTTGGCACATTCAGGAAAAAGATATTGGGGTTTAATTTAAATAGGGAAACACACTTTGGAAAATGCTACTTCAATCTTCAGGTATCTTGCAAGTACTTCATTGTTGAATATGTTATATGAGGTATATCTGAATTAGAATTCCAGTGAGTGTTTTCTCCCTAAACTTAATCTCAGACTCCCAAATTAGGCCTTTGTGAATACATGTGATCTTAAATTCTCTACATTTTTCAACTGGCCCATCTGTGTAAGCAAAAGATACTCCACTGAATTATCTGGCTCATTTCTAAACAAAGATCTTCATGAAATGGTAGGTAGTGTGAATGTCTTTAAATATACTTTGTAAGGATCATAGTTTATTTACAAATATATTTTCTTTGTAAAAGTTAATATAAAAAAAAATGTGATGAAAAATGTGAAAGTTCCCTCGCAGTCTCTTCTATAACCCCACCCGACTTAATTTCATGTTTCATCTTCTCATTATCTTCCCTATGCTTTTTTAAATGGACGCACATACCTACTTTTTAAATCTGCTGTA
Source organism: Miniopterus schreibersii (assembly GCF_964146895.1). NCBI lineage: Eukaryota > Metazoa > Chordata > Mammalia > Chiroptera > Miniopteridae > Miniopterus > Miniopterus schreibersii. The sequence continues at coordinate 59,788,266 of NC_138111.1, read as the reverse complement.
TTGAGGTGTAATTGGTTTGCAAAAACTGCTTAAAATTAAGGTATACAAATTGACCAGTTTGTACACTTCACAAACACCATTGTTTGTATGCATTCACCATGTTACTATCACCACAGTCAAAGTAATAAATGTACCCCATCACGTCCAAAAGTTTGCTTGTGTCCCTTTGTTTTTTTGTTTGTTTACTTGTTTTGTGGTAAGAATACAACATGAGGTTTAATCTTTTAACAAACAAATTTTTTTAAATGCTTTTTAAATATATGTTTTTATTTATTTCAGAGAGAAGAAGGGAGAGAGAAAGAGAGATAGAAACATCAATGATGAGAGAGTCATTGATCGGCTGCCTCTTGCACGACCCCTATGGGGATCGAGCCCTCAACCCCGGCATGTGCCCTGGCTGGGAATCAGCCTGCCACCTCCTCATTCATGGGTGAATGCTCGACCACTGAGCCACACCGACTGGCTCTTAACAGATTTTTAATGCGTAATACCTGACTGTTTACTATGGGCACCTAGAACTTATACATCTTGTATAACTGTAACTTTCTATTCATTGAACAGCAACTCTCCATGTTCTCCTCCCCTGTCTCCTGGCAGCCACCATTCTATGGTCTGTTTCTATAAGTTTGACTTTTAGATGCCTCAAATAATATTTCTCCTCCTTAGTACTTAAGTAACTTATTTCACTTAGCACAATGTCTTCCAGGTCCATCTAAGTTGCCACAAATGGTATGAGTTCCTTATTTTTAAGACTGATCAATATTTAACTGGGTCCTTTCTGGCATTGAAGATATTGAAGGGAGGATGTGGTAGGTCTTCCACTGCAAAATTCTGGGATTTCCCCGCGTCTTCCAGTGGGAGCCGTGATCGTCTGTGCTGACAACACAGGAGCCAAAAATCTGTGCATCAGCTCTGTGAAAGGGGAGCAAGGAACAACTGAACAGACTTCCTGCTGCTGGCATGGGAGACATGTGATGGCCACCACCAAAAATAGCACCCAGAGCTCAGAAAGAAGGTACATCCAGGGGTGGGAATTCAACAACGGCGGTCTTACCAAAGAAAAGATGTGTGTTTCTTTATTTTGAAGATAACTTGGGGGTCATAGTGAACAGTAAAGGCGAGATGAAAGGTTCTGCCATTACAGGACCAGTTGCCAAGGAGTAGATTTGTGGCCCAGGATTGCATCCAGCACTGGCGTCATTGCATGATTCTCTGGTGTATTTGAAAACAAAACAAAACAAAAAAATATTAAAAATTATTTCCTCCACCACTCCCCAAAATATTCAATTATATAAATATTAAATTGCATAAATCACCCAAAGTGATTTACAGATTCAATATTATTCCCCTCAAAATGGTATATTTTCAGAATCCCAATGGTATATTTTACAGAAATAGGAAAAACAATGCTAAACTTCATATGGTACCACAAAACACCCAGAATAGTCCAAGTGACCTTGAGAAAAAGAACAAATCCTGAAGATATATGTCCTGATTTCAACATAGATGACATAGCTGTAGTAGTTAAAATATTGTGCAACTGGCATAAAAACAGCCAAGTAGACCTATGGAACAGAATAGAGAGCGAAGAAATAAACTGATGAGTGTGTGGCCAGCTACTGTTCCATAAGAGTGCCAAGCATTCACAGTGGGAAACGGCAATTTGTTAGTTATGTGATCTTGAGAGGGCTCATCTCATAAGGTTATAGTCTTAAAACACTGCTTGGTGCCCTGGCTGGTGTGGCTCAGTTGGCTGAGGTGGCGAGTTTGATTCCCAGTCAGGGCACATGCCCAGGTTGGGGGTTCAATCCCTAGTTGGGGGGGTATGGGAAGCAACCTATCAGTGTTTCTCTCTCACATCAATGTTTCTTTCGCTCTCTCTCCCTTCCTCTCTGTCTCAAATCAATAAAAACATATCCTCAAGTGAGAGTTAAAAGAACAAACAAACAAAAAAACATTTCCTGGTACATAGTAATCACCACCTTGGAAGTACTGCCTATTAGTGTTCTTTCTATGAACACATCCATTTGTCCTATGTCCTGACCCACACTGGATATTTTCAAAGTTAAAAAATTTTAACATGCTAATGTGTGGGAAAAAATGTGATCTTAAAAAAATTTATAATTTTTGATTCCAGATATGGGAGTAACTTTTTGTCTGTATTGGTCATTTGTAGTTCTTATTTTATGAATTACTTGGTCATGTGATTATTTGTTTTTGTTTTATTTACTTATTATTGTTATGTAGGAATTTTAAAATATACTTTAAATATATTCTTGACAGTAAGCCTTTGTTTTTCATACATATTACAGTAATTTTTTTCTAGTATATATCTTATCCTTTAATTTTACTTGGAATTTTTGTAGTCATAAATAAAGCCTTCAATTATTATACGAACAAATCTGTCTCTTTTTTTATTGGTCTGGAGGACGTGATTTGCTTAAGATGGCCTTCCATATGCATATAGAAAAATACATTCTATTTTCTTTTCATACTTTTTCTCACTTTCATTATTAAAACAATAACTCTTTAATCCATACGGAATTTAGTTTTCTTTATGTAATGAAGTTGAGGTATAGCTTTAAATTTTTCTACAAATGGTTACTTAGTTATCAGCAATGCATTTATTGACTGGCCAGAAATTTCCTTATTGATCCAAATACACACACACACACACACATTTCTGGACTTGCTCTTCTTCTCTGTTTAACCATTTGCCTATTTTTATCCCAATACCACACCATTTTAATTTCAGAGATTGTATGTTTTTATAGAGAAAGTCCCCCGCCCCAATTCTTTTAACATTTGACACTTTAGCACTGTAACAAGACTAGTTTCCTAACTCCAATCCAAGGACCTTTGTAACAAAGTGCCTGGACTCCAGTTTACTATTCTTATGTTGTTGTTATTGTTGTCATTATTGAGGATTGTAGAAGGTTAGGAGCCAATATGGAGAGAATTCATCTTTATTTTTAGATGGAAAATTTGAAAAAACCTAACCACTTCCTACTTCTTTAGTACCATTGGGGAGAGACCAGAAAGCAGAGTTTAATTAACTGACTGGTTTCATGAAACAATGAAAGATATTTACTGAACTCATTACCAACCAGACACTCTAAATGTGTTATTTCATTTAATCCTTATGACTAGACAATGAAATGAACATTTCCACCCCTGTTTTCTGGAAGAGAAAATAGATACATAGAAATTAAGTAACTTGCCCCAAATCTCACTGCTCATAAGCCCCGGAGCCCAGGATTCAAACCAGAATTGTACAAATACAGAGTTTTGTTAGTTTTAATTTATCTTTATTGTTGAAAGTATTACAGATGCCCCCCCTTTTCCCCATTGATCCCGTCCACCCCGCATCCAGAGTTTTTCAATGTGATTATCACTGCTTCTCAGTATTTTTTTCCATGCACATCTGGCACCATTTTACCCTATTGCTATGCCCATTTCCTAAGGACACATGAGTTTTATAATATAAACCAGGCTGAAATTGATGATGCTGGTGTCAGCAGTGATCAAGGGGGTCTCGGGCCAGAGATAACCTCTGGCCAGAGACAGTACTCTGCACCCCCAGTTCTTGCCTTGCTTGTAGGAATGAATTTAAACAAGATACAACAAATGGCAGCAAAAGCAGGTGAGGATTTATTTATAGGAAAGAAATACACTCAGCTAGGACCTGAGCGGCCAGCTCAGCCAGCCAAAACCAAACCAAGTGCCCTGAGCGGGAAGCTCAGCTGGCCGAGACCAAACTGAGTGCCCCGATATTTGGGAGTTTAGAGGATTTATACTCTTAGGCTGAAACGTCCCTAGGCAACGAGCAAGTCACCCCCCACTTGGGTCTCAAAAAAATGTATCTTTAGCTGTAAGGCTCCTTCACCTAGGCGTTATGCCACGGGTTAGGCCACAACCCGGAGGGCTCTAAATCTTGCCTGTTCACGTAGGGGCCTGCCACCTCCATTGTGTATTTTCCGTTTGTCACATCTCACACACACTCCTTCCAGGCCCCAGCTCCCTCTCCCGGCTCGTACCTACCTAACGCTGCGAAGGTTTATAGATGGAGGATCCCGGATAGTCCCTTCATTTCATACTGTAAGTTAACATATAGGGCAGGAGTTGGCCTTATAAAGAACCAGATAGCCCTGCCCGCGGGGTTCACCAGTTGAGCATTAACCTATGACCTAGGAGATCACGGTTTGATTCCCGGTCGGGGCACATGCCCGGGTTGTGGGCTTGATCCTCAGTCGGGGGCGTGCAGGAGGCAGCCGGCCAATGACTCTCTCATCATTGATGTTTCTATCTCTCTCTCTCTCTTTCTCTCTCTCTCTCTCCCTCCCTTCCTCTCTCTGAAATCAATAAAGACATATTAAAAAAACACAACACCAGATAGTATTTTACTGTAAAATACAGTAATAAAACATCAAATAGGAAATATTTTATACTTTATGAGCCACAGGGTAGTGTGAAAACATAAATATGCATGGTTCTGTTCCTATATGTTCCAAATTAAACTTTACTTACAAAAAGAAGTGGTTAGGCATCATTTGGCCTATGCCCTCTGATTTGTAAACCCCTCATATAAATGACTTATAGGGTCTTTTGGGGTTGCTTACCTTTTTGAGTGTGTGATTCATGTTTTGTTGAACGAACAATCCTTTCCAATCAGTATTTTTTGAACATCTACAATGTGCTCTGCTGAAATAGAACAGATAAGAAAACGCAAAACCTGTTCTCAAGCGTGCAAAGCCCTTTTTTCCCCCCTGTTCTTTGCACCTGAACTTGTTGGTTACATTATTTTTCTTTGTGATTTAGATGCAAGGCTTTTGTTTAGTTGTGTTGTTTTGATCTTTTATGAATAGTTGTGCTTACTAAATAATAGTTATAGCTTTTGGTTTTACATATAACACCTTTTATACAACCTTTTAAAATATTGCCTTAACATGGAACATAAATGTGTATTAAATGAAGAAAGTAACATATTTCAGTGAAGAGAGTAATTAACTGCTGAGATTACTTACCTTTGCTCTTGTTTTTAATCTCGTCTTGCCAATGATGATAAAAAGACTGAATTCTTTCTATACATGGATTCATCCATGATTCAACCTGGTGGTTTGCTATTATCAAAGTCTTTTTTAAAGTCTTAGTTAATACATATGTATGATCTCTCCAACGACAATTTTGTTTGATTCATCCTGCATCCAGCTCCTATTGCATAAGTAACTTCAATAAGCTTCAGAGGCTAATGAAGGTGTCGCCCACTGTGTGGAGCAATCACTGGGCTTCAAGAGCTGCCTAATCCTTTCTGAGGTTCTAGGAAAACTATCCCTGGGTCCACAGGCATGGGTGACAGTCTGTGCCATCCTCAAAGTAATCAGGACACTGGAATTCCATGGCGATTCTCTACCGCGGAGCAAGGCCTGCCTCAAAGCCTTAGATTCTAGAGGCGGTCTGCCCACAAAGCCTTTATAAATCTTTGCTTTTAATGTGGCTCTCAAATAGGCAAGAGCAAAGACAAATAAAAAGGCATCCATTTTCATTTAGTACTTCAGCTCCTGTGCTTTTTTTGTTAGTCTTTGTATAAAACAAATAAATAAAAACCCACAAAAGTTTATTTTTATTTTCCCTCAAAGTTTACCTCTTACCTGTCTTAAGAGTTCACCTTTACAGCATGTCTTTCAAATTGCTGATTCATTCCTCTGCTTCATCTAATTTGCTGAAGAATCCTTATAGAGTATTTTTTTTAACACTATTAAATTTATTTGGGTGACAAGGGTTAATATGAACATATAGGTTTCAGGTGTGGGTTACTGTGTTACCAGATCTGTATATTGCTCTGTGTGCCCATCACCCGAAGTCATATCTTCTCCCGTCACCATATATTAAGACCCTTTTACTCCCAACCTCCTTCCCTCTGGCAACCACCACACTGCTGTTTGTGTCCACGAGTTCCAGTTTTACATCCCACACATGAGTGAAATCATAGGGTTCTTAGTTTTTTCTGACTGACTAATTTCACTTAGCGTAATATTCTCAAGGTCCACCCATGTTACAAATGGCAGTATTTCACCCTTTCTCAGGGCTGAGCACTATTCCATTGTGTACATGTCCCACACCTTCTTTATCCAGCCCTCTATCGCAGGACACTTTGGTTTCCATGTCTTGGCCACAGTGAATAATGCTGCGATGAACACAGGGCTGCGTATATCTTTGTGAATACATGTTTTTGAGTTTTTCTGGTATATACCCAGGAGAGGGATTGCTGGGTTGTATGGTAGCTCTGTTCTTAATTTTTTGAGAAATCACCAGACTGCTTCCCATAGTGGCTGTACCAGTCTACATTCCCACCAGCAGTGAACAAGGGCTCCCTTGTCTCCACCACCTCTCCAGCATTTGTTATTACTTGTCTTGTTGATAACAGCCACCCTAACAGGTGTGAGGTGGCATCTCATTGCAGTTTTCATTTTAATTTCCCTAGTTGCTAGTGAGGTCAAACATCTTTGCATATATCTGTTAGCCATTTGTATGTCTTCTTGGGAGAGGTGTCTGTTCAGGCCCTCTGCTCACTTTTTGATTGGGTTGTTTGTTTGGGGTTGAGTTTTATGAGTTCTTTATATATTTTGGAAATTAAACCTTAGTGAGAGCTACTGTTTGCAAATATCACCTCCCCTCTGGCTGGCTGCCTCTGTGTTTTGTTGTCAGTTTCTTTTGTTGTGTAGAAACTTTTTAGTTTGATATAGTCACGTTCATTTATTTTTGCCTTTACTTCCCTTGTCTTTGGGTCCAAATTCATAAAATGTTCTCTGCGACCAAGGTCCATAAGTTTGGTACCTGTTTCCTTCTATGTAACTTTTTGTTTTGCTTCTCACATTTAGGTCTTTGATCCGCTTTGAGTTAATTTTGTGATGGAGACACACTGTAATCCAGTTTCATTTTTTTGCGTGTAGCTTTCCAGTTTTCTCAGCACCATCTATTGAAGAGACTCTCTTTATTCTGTTGTTTGTTTCTAGCTCCTTTGTTGAAAATTATCTGCCCATCTCCATGTGGTTTTATATCTGGGCTCCCTATTCTGTCCCATTGAGCTGTGTGTCTGTTTCTGTGCGAATCCCGTGCTGTTTTGATTATTGTAGCTCTGTAGTGTATTTTGAGGTCAGGTAGCATGATACCTACAGCTCCATTCTTTATCTGAGGATTGCTTTGTCTACATGGAGTCTTTCATGGTTCCATACAAATCTGATGATTTTTTGTTCTATTTCTTTAAAAAATGACATTGGTATTTTGATGGGGATTACATTAAATCTGTATTTTGTTTTGGGTAATATGGCCATTTTAACTAGGTTGATTCTTCCAATCCATGAATATGGGGTATTTTTCCATTTTGTTGTGTCTTTTTCAGTCTTTTAATAATTCTTTGTAATTTTCAGTATATAGGTCTCCATCGTCAGGAAGTGAGTCACTGCTCTGGTCTGGGGAGAATCTCAGGTTAGGGGACCTCACTTCCTGACGATGGAGCCCAACAGAACCTCGAACCCTGGTATCCAGGCAGCCACATTCTACAACAGCTCCTACCCAGATCATTTGCAGAGAGACATTCACACCAACAGCATGTTCTGTTCCTGCCCGCCAGTGTCCCGAGGCCATGACTGGCAAAGGGCCAGTCATGAATGTCTGTTCGCTGCTACTGCCATTGGATCTGGGCTCTGCCCAGCCCTCTGTGGCCGTTTTCAGAGAGGGACCCAGAGGTAACACAGGGAGGCCCAGGGCAATTTTCTTGGGGCCAGGTCACCACTCTGATCCCACCCGAGCAGCCCTATGTCCCCTCCCCGTGTGTGTGTGTGTGTGTGTGTGTGTGTGTGTGTGTGTGTGTAAGGAGTTCACTTGGGGAGGCCCTGTCTCAAGTAGGAACAAGTGAAGGTGGGGTCAGAAGCTTGGTGACTGGGCCTGTCAGGTTCACAGACCAGGTCACGGCTGGCTGGGTGGAGGTGGAGTGTGGGTGGCGCCCTCTGCCCGTGGTTTATTTTGATCCTGGAAGTGAACCTCATTTCCCCTGGGTGGAGGTCTGTGCAGTCACAGGGTTGGGCCTGATGCAGGAGCAAAAAGTCCAGTGGACAGAAACAGCCGTGACTAGGACAGGGCTGGGCTTGAGGCCTCAGGACTGGCTGCTAGTCTCTATCATTGCAGTGCTCAACCCAGGACACCAGCGGGAGGAACACCAGCTGGTCAACCAACACCCCTGCCCCGTCTCCAACAGTGAGAGACAGGTGTGCCATACCGAGGGGCAGAGCAGGCCCAAAGTGCTTGTGGCCACCTGGGGATCTGGGGAACCAGGACTTGTGTATGGCTGGACTGGGACTCCTCCCCCAAATCAACCCAGGCTCCATAGTCCTCCCCACCCAAAGCTGCTCAGGCTCTACAGGCAGCTCTTGATTTCAGGCTCCAACCTGGACCACCGTGTCCAAGTCTAAACAGCCGAGCCCAGGAACCTGGAGCCCAGGGAGGCAGAGCCCAAGGGTAAGACGTTGGAGGAGGTGGGTGTTGGATGGGGAGGGGCGGTTCCAGATATACAGGGAGCACACTGAGAGGCCAGATAAAAGCAAAACCGGCCTCAGACCTCCCATCTGCTGGACTGGTAGCCAGGAGGACATCCTGTGGTGGGTCCTGGGCTGTTGCTGTGTTCTGTCTTTGGGGTCACATGGGAAGGCAAGCAAGTGGGTTATCTTTTCTCCTCTTGTGACTCCAGCACCAGCCAAGGATTCACAGCGACATCCTACTTCAACACCTATGGACCAGGAGGCTCTGCCAGACCCGGAGGGGTGTCCACTTCCAGGGCTCGAGCCACCTCCAGCAGCTGTTCCTGCTGTAGCTCTGAAGCTGTGTTTCGCCTGTGCAGCATCTACTGGCCTAACTGAGACCCCAGGACCCTGCTTGAAGAACCTGCTCTCCCACTCCCTCCAGAATTTTTTTTACCCCTCTTTCTTCTTAACCTTTCATTACTTTTAACTTTTAGATTTTCCATTTATTTGCTGTATGATGTGCTTTATTTTCTAAAAATAAATAAAAATTCTAAATAAAATTTTTTTTATTTTAAGTTGTGCCATTCCTGAGCATGAAGTACATTCACTATGCTGGGCAACCAATACCACTGTCTACTTGCAGAATGACCCATCACCCCAAAGGGAACCTTGGGCCAGCAGTGCTCACTCCCACTCCTCCTGCCCCTGGCAACCCCAGGTCTGCCTTCTGTCTCTGCTCCTTCACCAATTCTGGATGTTTCCTATAAATGGACTCTTACAATAGGTGCCTTTTTGTGTCTTCTCGCATACTTTTGTTTGTTTTTATGTGAAATAGCATATTTGTTATTTGAAAGGGAAATCCCAGATAGATTAGAGATCAGATGTAAGAAAAGAAGCCCCTTTAGTAAGTAAGTATGAGCATCCTCTCAGGGTAGAGACCACTGTGCTAAGTGTGACCCCAGGGCCAGAAGCCGGTGAGGCAGTGGCTGGCTCTTCTTGTGCCCAAAATAAAAACAAGAAAAATGCAGAAAGCTGGAAAGACAAACCACAAGCTAGAAAGCCTTCCTCACAGCCCAAGGCCAGAGAGAGGTGTCACATCCCTGTGGTGCAGAAACTCTCGAAAGTCGGTGTTTCCTAAGGGGACAGAAGGCAAACACCTGCACTTCCAAGGAGAGGCAATGCACATGCCAGTACATGTCAGAGATGCCTGACTCCCTGATGAGGACACATACACTGTCCACACTGGAGAGAGAGCACTGTGGCCATCAGACTGGCAGGCTTCTGGTCTGGGGGTGACCAGCCTTGGGGACAAAGTAAGGAAGCAGCGGCCCCAGAAGATCCCCTGGAGAGACAGGAAAAGGCTCCTCCTCTGGGAGGACAGGGCACAGGACCCATCAAAGTTCCAGAGGTGCTCCCTGCACCTGGCGGGGCTCACCCTAGGAGGTCACTCCACAGGAGTTCTTGCACAATTTTTCAAAGATGTACTTTTGAGACTACCCATCAGAGCACTGATGAAGTAGCCAGGAATTGGGAAAAATCCTAATCCATATTTCCTACTTTGGACAGGAAGTAGGCAATGGTGTAATGAAAGAAATAGTTTTATGGAAAAGTAACTCTATGTGCTGAGGGAAGTTTGCTATTTCCGGAAAGCTAAATATTTCAGCTTGAACAGATGTAGGCTGGGAGTGGAGGGTTGACACTAGTTGCATGTGGAGGGGATGCAGGGAGAGAATCATCCTGCCTCAGGAATAAGGAGTTTGACACTTATCTTGAGAGCAATGGACCTTTCAGTCAAGGGGGCTGTCCACTGTATGGTGCTGTTATTTTCTGGTTCTGTACTAAGTATTTTATATTAATTATCTAATTAAACCTATCCACTTATCCTTTGAGATGCATTCAGAAAAAAATAACAGATAAAACACATTCTTGCGGGAGTACCTCCTGGTGTTCAGTGGTGGGACGAATTTTGTCTTAGACTTCCGACAGAGAAATGAGCAAAGCAAAGGTGATGGAGATTAGCTGGTATACGAATAACTACCTTACTCCCACACCACAGCAACAGGATAACTCCAAGTGATCTAGCTTCGTTGGCATCTACATAAAGGGCAGTTCAAGAGAGAACAGCTCTGGTGCATAGGCCGGCACCTAGGCATGAATTTTAATCCAAAAACAGAACATATTTCCACTTTGCCATGTGGAAGGTCAAATGAAGAGTGCTGGGGCATAGGGAGATTCCAAGGGAGTATATCAGCCTAGAGAGCTTTATTACTCATGTACCAGGTGCCTCTTCCTGGGAGGAAAGCTTGCCTTTGTAAAGCTCATCTCAGAAAAGCACACTTTGATCTACATTTATATAGATTACAGAAACACCTCTTTTTATTGTGTTGAGCTATCATTTTACAGGTAATCTTTTTGTGACTTTTAAAATCTTTGGTTTTGATGTTCCACAGTTTCCATGGAGTGTGTCTACATGTATTTGTTCCATTGGGAATTTGCTGTGGTGGCGGAGTCTGGAGATTCATCTGCTTCATCAATAATGAAAAATTACAGGCTATCTATTCTCTCCATATGCCTCCAGTTCTTCTTTAACCCAAATAAGATATGTCAGGCCTCCATAGTCTACCTTCATATTTTTAAAATTGATTTGAGAGAGAGGAGGAAGAACAAGAGAGAGAGAAACACCGATTTGCTGTCCCGCTTATGTATGCATTCATTGGTTGATTCTTGTATGTGCCCTGACAGGGGATGGATCCCACAACCTTGGCTTATGGGGACTATGCTCTAACTAATTGAGCTACCTGGCCAGGGCCATCTCTTTCATATTTTTCATCTTTTTGTCCCTCTGAGATAGTTTCTGAATTTCTTCTATTGATGTTGCAATTCAGTATTTATCTCTTTAATTCTATCTAATATGTTGCAGTGGACTTTAATCGTATTTTTGTATTTTTATCCCTAGAATATCTATTTAACTTTCTGCATGTCAGGCTGTTTTTCATTTTTAATATTTTATTTCTCTAGCAATTTTTGATAACTATAATTATCCAATATTTTAAATATATGTGGTTTTTATGGTATATCTGGTCATTATTTTTGTCTGGATTTCCATGGGACCCGATTACACTCTATTTTTCTGCTAATCCTACTTGGGGTGGGTTGTTTCCTCACCTGTTTGTTTGTTATATTGTGAATTCAAGTGTGCTCAGGATTTACCTAGAGGAACCCAGCAACTCCTTTAATTGAGAGTGAGGCCTTCCAGAAATAATTTTTTTTTTGTTTCTGCCATTTGCCCCCAAGATACTGCAAACCAAGGACTAACCTGTATTAACATTGAGGTTTCCAGAAATATTTAAGCCAATTCTGGGTCAGGGAAGTTCTCAAATATTAAGTTCTTGGGGTATACTTTAATTTTTAAGCAGATTGCTGGCTAAGATAAGCAAGTTTTCTTGTCAACTAGTCCTTTTCTCATGACATTTTCTAGTTTACTGTTGAATGAGGGCAAATAACCTCTCTCTTTCTGCCCTTTTGAAGTAAGCTCTGTTCCCACACATCATCTCTCTTGGGCTGAAGGTCATGTCCACTGTTCTGGGCACAGCCATTATATCTACACCTCCTGGTTACTGAGATTGACAAGCTCCCCGAGGGTACCAGGGCTTGAGCATCAGCCTGCCATTCTGATTCCTCTCTCTCTTTTGAATCCGGGCCTCTTGAGACTATCCTTACTTTTTAGTGAGTTCAGTTATGCATTTAAGAAGGATATTTGCTATATTTTGTCTAACATGTCTAGGTATTTTGCATTGGGGACTTTATGAGAATTTAGTTTATAAACATTGCCAGAAACAAGCTCAGAAGAGTAGGAATTAGAAGCTTTGATAATCTGTTCAGGACTCTTTGTGGCACCCATAATAAAAACTACTTCTAGATACTTTCCAGCCAGCTCATATTTGAGGGCTAGAGCTAGCGTTTCCCTTCTTAATGTCTCAGTTCCTTTGAACTTCACAGATCAGAAGGCCCATAGGAAAAATATTGGGCACTAGCAAGGTTTGTTTTTTGGCAACCTAGTTAACGAAAGTTAACCAAAGGTAGTAAAATAAAGTCTAGAGTTAGAAGGATGAGAATTTAAATTTATTATTTATTAGCCTTAAGGTGATTATTTCCATAGAGAGAATGGGGGAGACTTTTAACATCTTTCTGCTTCTCTGCATGTCTTATCACACTCTATTTTAATATTAATTTATATAGATTAATATTTATTAATAGTGGGAATATTGATGAGGAATTTTGCATATCTGGAGAGAAGGGGGAGAGGAAGATGCGAAAAAATTGCAGGCAGTTCATGCAGTGAAAGTCGATATGCTCCCTTGTCTATCACCTTCCAATTACCAACCACAAGCTGGGGTGGGAGTGGTGCGAATGTAGTGTAATCAGCATGTTTTCCCTTCATCAGTCAGTATAGTAAAACGTTTTGTTAATAATATTACATATATAACACAAATAAAATGTTTAAAATGCATATGAAAAGATTGATAGCTAATTTAAATATAGATATAAATGTGGTTAAGTTTGTAAAATCATAGTAAATCCACAGCAAGCAGACTGACAAGCACAGTGCAAGAACAAGATCTGAGCAGACTGAACAGGTCTTTGTCACAAGCAGAGTAAGTGCAATACGTTCGTTACAGGATTCGCTGAGCCTCTCCTGTCTTTCAACGTGTAAGTCACGTGACTGGAAGTCAGGACATCTTCTTAGTTAACTTTGCTCAGGCAGAGATTGGGATAGGCAAGTAGTACATTTGGCTGAATCAAAAAAACCTAATTCCCTATTTATGTGATTATAGAATACTCAGTGTTTTCTCCTTCTGCTATCTAGGTTGTATCTACTAGCAGCTTCACCAATCTGGAATTAGTCTAATACACTGCGCAATCTGCAGGGGACCATTCACATCTGCAAAACCTGTTCAGCTGTCCGCCACGGTCCTGTCTGGGTAAAAAGATAAGATTAGGTTTCTTGTTTGCACTTTTGCCAGTACAGGAAAAATCTTTTTTATCTTTCTCAGAATTCCTCCTCCCATCGCTATCTCAAAGTGGCCACGCCTCCCTTCCTTCCTTCCTTCCTTCCTTCCTTCCTTCCTTCCTTCCTTCCTTCCTTCCTTCCTTCCTTCCTTCCTTCCTTCCTTCCTCCCTCCCTCCCTCCCTCCCTCCCTCCCTCCCTCCCTCCCTTCCTTCCTTCCTTCCTTCCTTTTTTTCTTTGCCCGAATCCATCCGGACTGAATGCTTGCCCAAACTCAAGCCTACACACTGAAGACTGGAAGATTCAGCCACCCCCGTCTGAGAGCTGATTACGAGCTACCAAGCTGTGGTGCTGCTGCTGAAACTTAAGGCGGCCACAACCTTGCCCGGTGGCCCAACGCTGTGGCAGCTCTTGGCCTCTGCCGCCGCTGCTGGCTCTCCACAGCCCGGCCATGCTCGAAGACAAATCTTTGCTGCTGCACTGGGTTTGTCCCAAGACTCAGGGACACCTTCTGCGTGCAGGGATCTTCCCGTCACTCTGATGCGGCGCTCTTCAGAGCCTCACCTGGGCAAAGGGCAGGCCTTTGCTAATGCCCGTAGAGGGAGACCGCAGCTGCTGACGCCGCGGCTCATTTAATATTTGCCCAGGGCGCAATAACAACGCTGTTCAAAGTCCAGAGGAGAGGCAAGAGACCCCTTTCTCAATGTTACTGTTGCTGCTGGTGCCTTTTACCACCATTAGAGAGGGGTCCCATAGTGCATTTTTTCTTTTACTTTGTGTACACAGTTATTATTCCCAGAGCACTCCCACGGTGGTGGTGCACCTTGGTCAAAAGAAAAGTCTGATTTCTGCTCCATATTGAAATAAAAATGTTTGCCCTCCCCGTTCTCATGAGAAGTTATCTTGAAGCCTTCTTGAAGATACCAGCTTCCCGTAAGTATTATCTCACTTCATCGGAGAAAGCGCGGACCTCTCTCTTCTTCAAGAGAATTAGTGCACCTTGACTAACTTATCCCAACACCCTAAAAGAGAAGGTTTCCTTATAGTTTTCTTATAGTTTTTACTCAGAACATTGTTTCCATTAAGTTTTTACTCAGAACATTGATACCTACTTGCATTTCAGTTTCATAATGCAAAGGCCACTCATAATCTCACAAACACAAAGGAAATTTACTCCGCAGAAACTTGTAGACAGAACTTCTTGGCAACTTTGGAATAGCATTTTCTCTGAAAGAGTAAAAACGGGGGGGAGGGGAGAGAAATACCCTGTGGGAGGAAGACAGCTATCCTGCTTTCTATTTATTTTCTTTACGGCAGAGTCCCTCAGAAGAAAAGAAGCATGTCGTTGGGCCTCATCTCATGAACTAGACCTCTATGTAAGTAAATGAATACCATTTGCTATGAGAAAGGGCTCTTATTTGCAGAATGCCCTGGTTAAAGAATGTCCATGGTTAAAGAATTACTTAGAGCAAATAAGTCCATAATCTATGAGAGATGGTACCCTTGAGATGTTACTTAAACTGTATAATTCTTTGGGCATAAAATAGAGATTTTTCATATCTTAAATGCTCCCTGTTGTAGGAGAAATCTCACAGAACCTCACTAGGAGAACTTAGCTATTATTCCGTGCTCGAGAACATGTGTGCAATGCAATAAAGGGCCTGGGGAACCACTCCTGATGTTTTCACACTGTGGAAATATTTAAGAGAAACTTATCAGAATTCTAAGGTCTCTGAAGACAAAGTTAAATGGGATAAATATACTTGGACACTCTCCCACATCAATTCTTCTAATAGCTTGTGAGTTATAAGTGTAATGGGATAAGAAGTTTTTTTCTGATGCAATAAATTAGTTATAAATGTATGTGATTGATATGAATGGAAACCATCCTAATTAGATGATGATGAGAATTGCATGAAGGATACTGTATGACAAGTGTACCATTTTAAGGTCGCATTTCTGTTGAGGGATTTAAGTAATTCATACTTGTTATTTATAAGATATTAAAAAGCCCCAGGGTAGAAATACAGCTGTACATTTATGCATTTCCCTTGAATTATCTTTTATAGTGTATTATGCGGAATTTTAAAGCTGGTTAGTATATACTATGTTGAAATTCATAATGATTTAAACACTGCATGATGCATTTTTCCAGATGCTATGACATACTAATAAAGATAAGTCTTTCAAATTATATTTAAAGGCTGAAATGCAAAGAATACAAGGACCTTTTAGTAAATTTTCAAAGCTATTTTCTAATATGTAATGTTTGCCTGAATGAGACAATCACATTAGCTAGTAAGCTTTCATAATGCTTTTTTCAAAACCAGGTAGAGTATAGATTTTATAGGTAGAAAATAGGTAACTAATGACTGTGATCTATTCTTAGAAAGCACATTGATCTCAATGAAGCTATTAGCCTTATAAATATATAACATTAACATATAAGAAATAATATAAAATTTCAGAAGATTTGGGATCTAAATTGCAAGCTGTTGTTTCACAGGGGTTTAGCTCCTAGAGTATCTTAAAATTAACTAAAATCTTTATTATAATGCTTCCTGTGAAATGCCCTTGAAAGGGTGCTGATTCTTAAGTATGAGCAAAGTCTTTCCCACTTCTGAAAAGAAAGCTGCTGTTTTTCCAGTGAGGAATGTCAGCTCACACTGTGGGCTCCACATACTGTATCACTCAGTAGAAAAGTGAGTTGCAGCAAGATTTCGGGATTAACCCGAAGATGTTGTGTGAGTAGCACACAGGACCAGAGCTCAGAGGATCTGGACACTAATCCTCCCTGTGCTGCTGCTGAAGAATGAGGGTTCCTGCTGCGAAGGGGGGGATCACGGGGAAACTTAGAGCCTGACTCACCCGCCTGACACTAGACGGTCAGGTGGGCGCAGCTATGGAGGGGAACCCCCCCAAGGGTTGGCACTGGGACAGATGATCAGGGTCCGCCAAGCTCTATCTTTTCATCCTTAGAGGGACAAAGGGAGCATTTTCTCCTTGGTGAATAAAACCTACCGAATTATATTATTAATCATGGATGTGGGCCAGGTGAGTAACAGTTTTCATGCTAAGGTCAAGGACAGAACAGGGCATTACAGCAGCAACACATGAACCAGGACAGACCGTAGGAGCGGCTGCTGGAGAAAAGCCGTGCACCTAAAGGACATCCTTGGAGGCGGCGACCTCTCAAGGTCCCTCGCAGGTCTATTATTCTTAGAGCTTTATCTTCCTTTCCATTTTAATGCTGTCCTCAGTCTGCTTTTCTTTCCAGTTTATTTTCTTCTGCTTTCTTCATTTTCTTAGATGCCTTTGATCTCTATCTCTGCTTCCTTCAGGAAATCGATAGCTTGTTAAAAAAAGATACTGACACCACAAAGGGCAGGGCTAATGGTCCTACTTAAAAAACCATTGTGCTAACTGGGTTTATAAAGCATATCTCGCCTCTTCCGTTCAGAAGAACCAAGAATCCAAATGAGTGGTATAAAGAAAAATTATTTGGGCTGGTAGGGGAAGGACAGGACAGGAAAGAAGAAACTACAGTATTTTTTTTTTTTTTAAACTGAACAGGTTTTATAGGCAATTAAGAAAAACTGGTTGTTATTGTTCATCTTGATTTTGAGATAAAGGATGAAAACATCTTAAAATAGTGTTATTTAATAAAGGAGCATGGTCCTCTAGAATAAGGAACATTGTATGGAAAGAAGTTATTGAAAATGCCTCTTTTGGAATCAGCTATATTTCTGAGATGTTGCTTTTGGAAACAGGAATATAAAATTAGATGACTTGAAAATAACAGTGTTATATTTTTGTTTTATTACTAATACAAATAACAACAGAACACTAAGGAAAATGATCTGATTAGCAGAAGCATCTTTCTTCCCAGAGGTGCCATTCCAGATATTTTCCCCTGGCAAAACCACCAACCAGATAGACAGATGACATAGTTTGATCAACTACTCTTCTTTCACTGTAAATTTTTATTTTTCGCTTAATTAAACCTGAATGGTCTTCCAGCTCTTAAATGTGATTCTACAAAATGCAACTAATTGTTACACAGTCTTACCTGCACTGCACTAAACTTTATGTATCTTTTTCTTCTTGACTGAAGGAGTGAAGGAGGGTTGATGAAATGGAGGGTGGCAAGGACATAGGAGTAAAGAGGGGTAGGTGGCAGAGAGGGTAACGTGGCAGCGAATCCTGTGGCCTTGGGGTTGCATCCTGGGTCGCTAGCTCTCGTGATATAAGCCATGTTCTTCGTGCTATCCAACTGCAGAGTGGGTGCTGTCTACTTGAATTGCTCAGTGTATAGCTACCCTGGCAAACTATTCAGCTTTGGAACCAGAGAGACGGCTATTTATTTATTTAGCACCTTTTGGTCTCGAGTTATATCAACCCAGCACTTTGATCTTTGATTTCCTCTCTATGGAGATTTATCTTGTAGGGTTCTTGCAAGTTTTAAATTAAATTAGGGAATATATTTAGAGTCTTTATAGGAGACTGATAGGTCTTGGACAAGCACTCAGCAAATATTAGATTAAACCACATGAAATTGCTCCTTTTATAGATCAAAAATGTAAGATATTGGAATTTTATGTGGTTCAACCTAATATTGATTTTCTCTTTTTTTCTTAAGCAGCTGGGAAGGCATAGACCAAGGCCCCAGATATCTGACACTGTAGCCCTGTTGCATGATCTGTGCAGACCTGCTCTGCTCTGTTGCCCTGAGAAGACACAGGTCGCACTGCCTGGGCATGATTGCCTGGTAACCGCCTGTGTGTATCTCCTCCTGATGCCAGATAACTGGGCTTCTCACTCAGCTCTGGGTCCTGGGCAATCTACACTGGACCCACTATATCGCTAATGGAGCTGTGGGTATTTTTCCCCACCTGATGGCTGTCTGGATTGAACTCAATTGAAACTCTCACGGATGAGAAGCGCTGTGCTTTCAGGGAACAGTCTACCTTTGTAGAGTGACCATTGTTTAAATGGAACCTGCGCTCATGTTAGGTCGAGCCACATAAAATTGCCAATATTTGACTTTTTTTGATCTATAAAAGTAGCAATTTCATATGCTATTTGCCAAGTGCTTATCCAGGACCTAATTTAACAGCAGACATCTTGCCATTTCTTGGACTCGGCGTGCTGTTTCTGTTTTTGCCTGTGCCTGTCCCTCTGCTGCCAACATATTTTTTTCCTCTGATTTGACAAAATCCTACTCCTCCTGCAAGAGACAGCGCCTATGTCCTGTGCCCCATAAAGCCACCTCGGAATTCCCTGGGCAGACACACCTGCACCGGCCCCATGTGCCACTGCACCCCCTGTGTACAGCACCCACCACACCGCGTTTGAGTGGGCCCCCCATTTAATTGTGAGCTCCTTGGGAACAGGGACAGTGCCTTCACACTGAAGTATTCCCAATGTTGGACGTAATAACTAAAATACAATAGGTACCCCTGAATTATTTCCTGAAAAATTTGATAAATGAATGAATCAACCTTTTCCAAGGGCCCAAGAACAGATTGATTACTTGCTCCTTTGTTTGTTTGGGGTTTTTTGGTATTAGCTCTCTATTTCTTTCACCCCTCCTTCCTTTCCTCCCTTTCCTCCTTCCCTCACTCTTATTACTCCTTTATTTTCAATCAGGTTAAAGTTTTCAAATGTACCTGCCTGTTTAGAAGCTTATGGGGATTTCAAAGATGGTGAATTGCACAGGTATACAAAATGAAAAACCTAATCACACATAAAAATGAATAGACTCCTTGGCATATTATCTCCTTTAATAAGATGCTGTAGAGTCTGCACATTTTCCTGATAAGAATAACTGCTGTCATATTTTTTGTTTCAATTTGAACATTTTAAAGGCGCTTGCTATTAGCACTAATTAGATGTATAAGAGCCTTCCTGAGCGAAGTAGATAGTCACAGCTAATTCATAAAGAATTAACGATGGTAGCTAAATTGCCACATAGATTTGCACTTTGGGTAGGGTTAAATTACCAAATAATGTGAATGCTGATTAAAATAAATTTAATAGTTAATGAAAGTCATAGTTTTATTAAATTCCCAATAATTTTGAAATTTGCTCAATGTAGTTTTAAATTAGCATCTGTATAAAACCCCTTTAAAGTAAACAAGCTAATAATATGACATCAGTAGAGGGAATAATAACATTAGCCATTTATAGAGCACTTATTATTATTATCATTATATTTCTTCTTTTCTTCTATTTGTCTATCATACATACAGTTCAAACCAAGTTCTTCCAATGTTAGACATTTTAGACTATTCTTTAACATTTTTGAGTCATTAGAGTATTGACAGAGCTGAAGTAATCATTTGTTTAATGATTTATTAATAGCCTTAAAGTGGTTGGCATGCATGTGTATGTGCGTGTGTTTCTCAAAAGTTATACAGTTTTCTCTCAAAGTAGTTTATACGCTGAGAGAATATGTTCAATTTACTTATCTCTTATCCAGTTGGAAGTTAAGTTGCAGTACAATCTATTTAAAGAAAAATTTGAGAGAGAGTTTTAAAGCCCGAGAGACATCCAAAATTAAGGTGCCAGCTGAGACAGAACTCAGCGATGGAGTCCTCGAGAACAGGGCTAAGGAGCCCTCTGCAAGTTTGTGTCTGCAATGCAGATCGTTTCCTGATTTAGAGAATGCCAACACTTCAGGAAAGACTTTGATATATAAAGCTGGGGGATGGAATAGAATGGGACTGAATTCACATATTTTGTCCACCTACCGTAAGCCAAAATTTGCTCCAGCTTTATATTTGTTATTGTATTTATCTCAAAATTGGGTACCTGCTGGGAGAAAAGAGAGGTCTCTAAGAGTATTCATATTTCCTTTTTTTACTTTTACAATTTTAGTAAAGATAGCTCCACATTCTACCACTTTGAAATTGTTCTTAACTCATGGCTTTGGGTCCAGAACATTTCATAGACATAAGGAAACAGGGAAATGGCTACAGGGCAATCCACAGGGCCTGAGGATCCGGTTTTCTTCTTTATTCACTGGGCAGATGTTGGAACACAATAAATTAGGCTTAATAATTGTTTGCTGAATGAGAGAATAAATGAATAAATTACCTTACAAAAATCTTTTTTCCATCACTGAACTCTAAAGCCCGGTTTTCTTTTTTGTTTGCTGTATTCAGATCTTGATACCTTGCCCTCCTCAGTACCTCTTCTTATAAATTCAGCCTTTTGCGGACAGTGCTCAACACTACTTTCTAACTTTGTTGCCAACACATTTAGTTTTGCTTTAGAAACTGATTCCTCAGCCCATCTAGCTGTTGTCTTAGCCTCCTGACTTTTATATCCCTAATGTCCCTCCTTTGAGATCAGAAATATTTAAATCCCAGCTGTTGCAACCCCAATTGTTGCCCTCTACCTAATCTCTCCCCATCTTCCAAGAGACTAACTTGAAGATGGTGCCAGGCATGACCAATAACTCGTGTCCCAACATTTTGAGGTTCGTTTTGTTTCAGTTTTCAGCATTCCCAGAACGTATTCCACTAGGAAGAATGAATTTCAGCTACTTCAGCTTGAGAATATGGTAGGGTAGGGACCAGGGGAAAATGTCTGTGCCCAAGAAAAGACTCTTGTCCTGGTTGTTAATCTGCAATCTCACTGTAATTACAGGTGCTCTTTTAGTAGAAAACATACATTTGTAATAAAAACAAAGCTATTCACCCTGGCTAAGTGGCTCAGTCGGTTGGAGTTTCATTCCATGCACCAAAAAGTTTGTGGGTTCGATTCCCAGCCGGTCAGGGTGCTTAAGGGAGGCAACTGATTGATGTTTCTCTCTAACATGAATGTCTCTCTCTTTCTCTCTCCCTTCCTCTCTCTCTAAAAATCAATGGGGGGAAAAATCCTAGGGCAAGGATTTTTAAAAAATCATTCTATTTGTTTTTACATGTTAGTAAGAATTTTCAAATCAATCTCAGCTTCGAAGAGACTACCTAAATTAGGGAAGTTTTTCATTGGGAGAGAAAATTGCCTTGATTAACCATGCACAAAATAGACAAGCATGGACTAACTGAAAAAGAAGTGGGATGCATTATTCATTGTATGCTGCATGTATTAAGGTATTCACTATTATTACAAAGTAGACGTTGGAAGTTATCATAGAGATGGGAGGAGAGATAACACTACTTACAGAAATGGAGATTGTAGTAGTATCTATTCATACTTTTCTTGCTTGTTTTGTTATGCATGTATATATTTTAAAGATTTTTTAAAAATTGATTTTTAGAGAAAAAAGGGGAGAAAGAAACATAGATGTGAATGAAACATCAATCACTGCCTCCCAAGCCCCCTACTGGGGATATATATGTATATATATATATAAATGTATATATGTGTGTGTGTATATATATATATATCCCCATATATATGATATATATATCAACCATTTTTCCTCCCCATACTATCTATTATAAGCTGTGTTAACAATGTTAACAGCGATTAATGCTATAAATTTAATCTTTAACTTACAGGATAACAAAGGGAAAGCATGGCTGCTAGAAAAAGAATATTACCAAAAGATGAACACAGGTACAGAATGGAATCCGCACCTCCACTTTTGGGAAGAGGCGGGCAAGCCTGCAGTTGCTGAAGGAATACTTGCATCATGCTACATAGAAGAAGGGTATGTTTTTATTATTATTTGTGGCTAAAAGGGTAAATATGGATGCTGAGTTGGCAAAATGCATTGCAGAAGAGATGGTGGACACTACGCTTCCTAGAATCCACTTCCCTGTATCAACACAGATTCTGGTCTGTGAGAAAGAGGCCGCTGTGAGATTTAGAAGACAGAAGAGGGCAGGTGCCAGAGGGCGCAGGAGACAGATGTTTGGGGCAGGCGACAGGGGTGAGGTTCGGAGCAACTGTGTTATACTCAGAATACGTAGAATGACTTCTGTTTTCTGTACTAAAGCCTCATTGATTCAGGGAAAAGGGAAAAACTCCCCTGCTCCGGGTTAAGAATAAAATAATCATTCCTCATCAGCTTTCCTCCCATCGAAACCCTGGAGGCGCTCGAGTGTGTGACCCTGGAATGCACAATAGTTTGTGATGGGTGACAGAAGTGGCTCTAAACTAGTTCTCTGCCCCAAGCAGCTTTAAAAAGAGAACATATACATTATGAAAAAATAAAAATATAAAGCACCATGACCTATGAATGATGAAGGTACGGAGGAAATCTCTCCGAAGTTTCAAAGGCCAGCTGCAGGCCTCTGCGAGCAGCTCGCCCACCGCCTGGACGCCGCTCGGCGCTCAGGGCTCAGCTCCGCGGCAGCTCTTCCTTGATTGACCACTCAGCCTACATTAAGTGTTCTTGTTATCTTCCAGAGCACCCAGGTTCTTTGCCTGCACTGCACTAGTTACTATTTGAAATGATTCGTGTATCTCCATATCTGTGCTTAATTACCATGTGTCTCCTCTATTAGACTGTGAACTCCAAGAAGACTAAACTAAGGCCATGCCTGTTGTGTAAACTGCTTCATATCCAGTGCCTAGAAAAACAGTAGGTGTTCAGTGAATATTTGTTGAATGAATAAATGAATGAATGAGTGGTTAGTGCAAGCAGCGAGAGGAAGGGGTGGCTGAAACAAACTTTTCAAAAAAGAAGACATTGGTATTTAACTCAGGAATATTAGTCAATAAGGTAAAATTATGATATGGGTTTATTTTGTTCCTTAGTTCCCTGTGTGGTTGGAAAGGAATGCTGGCATTCTAATATTTACTAAAAGATAGTTTTTCCAGAGAACTGAAAATAGGGAAGAAAATTATTTTTGCTTTTCCCATATGTTGTTCAATTTCTCTTAAAGTTTAATTCCAACTGATTGTATTCATAGCCCTTCATTTTTATCTGGTATCTATAAAATGAAAGCATTTTATATGATATTTATAAAAAGAAAAGCTCTTTGGTGCAATTAAAATAAATTTGTCTGATGGAGCTACACATGGAATTATTTAGCAACAATTACTGTTTTGTAGAAGATTTTTTAAGTAGAAATTTTTACTTATTAAACAACAAAACCAGTGTAAAACTGACAATGTTTTGATAATTTTGAGACATATTGTAAACACTGTGAAAAGA
Source organism: Miniopterus schreibersii (assembly GCF_964146895.1). Taxonomy (NCBI): domain Eukaryota; kingdom Metazoa; phylum Chordata; class Mammalia; order Chiroptera; family Miniopteridae; genus Miniopterus; species Miniopterus schreibersii. The sequence continues at coordinate 59,764,628 of NC_138111.1, read as the reverse complement.
CCTGCCTCCTTGTTTGAAGTTACCCCGATCGATGCATTGACCTTTGTCTGGAGCTGCGTTAACCTCTTTTTACAGTTAAGAAACTTGAGAACTCTGCTATTTTTCTTCCTTAGAAACTTTCACTAAGATGCAACGTGATTTTTGGCAGGTGGCATTATTTTCATTCTTACTCAGAGAAGACAGAATCATGTCTACATTTGCATGCAATATATAAAGCTACAGTTTGTATAATCCAAAATGAAATGTGAAAGCAGGACCCAGAGCAAATCTGCATAGTTCTCACACTCGGGGCCTGTGTGTGAATTATGTACATCATCGCACTGTTTGTAGTAATATTTAGAGAGAGACTTTTGCTTCCTTTGCTCCCTGCTAATGACCTCTCATAAGAAAATGAGTTTTTATTTTGATTAGATCAAACAAGAATATGAATATTTAAGCTAGGAAGCCCTCTTTAATTACTGAATTCTAGTGGCCCTGTTTAAATCTGGTCATTTCTTTTTAAGATATTGTGTCAGTATTTCTATTACTTAAAAAATAAAAAAGAATGAAATGATAATAGAAATCAATTGAATGAGCTGTCACATATTTGGCTAGCTTAGTTTTAAGCCTAGATTGATTGTTTTAAATCATTTTTATCTTCTTTCGCATACTGAACTGGAGGTTACCATTGTCATTCCTGCCACTTTGGAAAGTTCTGAAGTCTTATGATTTGAACAGAGAGCAACCCTGACAAACTGGCATCAGGAAGAAAATGAAGGTCATTTGGAGAGCCACCGCCCACTTCGAATGAACCCCTTACTGAAAGGCCACTTCCAGTGGACGAGTCAAGTGTTGACAACTGTTTGTTATGCAGCAACTTCAAAATCTTCAGGACATTTACCAATAAGCATGCCTCCCTGTCACACCTAAGCCTGCCCGAGCCGGCCGCGTAGCTCTCCTGGCAGCGGCGCTCAGTGGCTCTGCTCCCAGCGCACTCAGCCTGGGCCCAGCGGGAGGAAGAGCAACCACCCAGGGGAAGCTGCTTCACGCAGGAACGGGAGGCAGAGAGCTGGAGACAGACGGGGCCTCTCACAGCCTAGGTTTACACCCAGCACACTGTCACTTACACCCACATCCTTTTGACCAAAGCAGGTCTGCAGCTGAGCTCAAAGGTCAAGGAAGCCCAGTTTGTATTTTGGGGGGAGGAACTGCAAAATTTCTAGGGAAAGAGACTGTGAAGGGGCCATAATACGTCAATCACTGCCCTCAGCCACTGACTCTGATGATCTTCAGCCACCTGTTAGGCCTAGGCAGGTCATGTCCAAGATGATTTTCCCAACATTCCTTGGATGTGATGGCAGGAATAGCAGCAGTGACAATATTAGGTTCACTCTACAAAAAATATTTCAAACGTGAAATTAATAATGACTTAGCCAAAAATATAGGACTAAAATCAATTAACAAAATGCCTAAAACAGTATTAGCTGCTTGTGTCTCAATGGGTGGTTTTCTGTTAAATGGAGATAGCAGGGCCCAGAAGAAATCATGCTTGTTTTCATTCCCTTGGTCAACCTGAAATGCCCATTTACCGGCAGGTCCTATAGGAGGAACATCTGCTATTAGGCATTAAATACTGTTATTAACATGGGAATCTCAGAGGTACAAATATGGTTTTCATTCTTGTTTTTTTTTTTTTTTGGTAATTTAACTTATATTTTTATTATTTGTATGTTTTAATTTCTCTTTATTGTTGCAAGTATTACAAATGTCCCCTTTTTCCTCCATTGATCCCATCCCCCCTGTACCCTTCGCTCCAAGCCTTAACCACACTATTGTCTGTGTCCATGAGTTATGCATACATGCATATAAATTCTTAGATTAATCTTCCCCACCCACCCACTCACCCCCTGCCTTCCCTCTGAGATTCATCAGTCTGTTCCATGCTTCTACGACTCTGGATCTATTTTGTTCATTGGTTTATTTTGTTCATTAGGTTCCATGTATGAGTGAGATCATGTGATATTTGTCTTTCTCTGCCTGGCTTATTTCACTTAGCATAATATTCTCCAGATCCCACCATGCTGTCTCAAAGGGTAAAAGACCTTTTTCACAGCTGCATAGTATTCCATTGTGTAAATGTCCAACAAGATGCTTGATATGATTTCAGTCTTCTTGAACTTGTGGAGACCTGTTTTGTGTCCTAATATGTGGTCCGTCTTTGGGAATGTTCCATGTGCACATGAGGAGAATGTATATTCTGCATCTTGGGGATGAAATGTTCTGTAAATATCAATTAAATCCATTGATCTAGTGTGTCATTTAGAGTCACTCTTTCCTTGTTGATTTTTTATCTGGAAGATCTATCCAGTAAAGTTAGTGGGGGTGTTAAAGTCCCCTACTATGACTGTATTGCTGTTGATATTTTCTTTAAAGACATTTTATAGTTAATTTTACCTGTTTTTTTGGTTTATTTGTTTATAGTTTCATAGCTACTAATGAGATGTTTTTAAGGACATCCCTAATGGTACATCAGATCTAGTAAAGTTTTTTATGATTTTATTAATGATAAAGAACTTCTTTAAATGTGTTATTTAAAGAAATACATCTATTCAGTTTCTCATAATGGCATGGTCGTGGTGCTCATTTGTCTGAAAGTTGTGGGTTAGTTTCAGAAACCTTCCTCAGTGCGCATCTCTACAGCCCTCTGGAATATTCTCCCCTTTACCCTCTTGCCCTGTGTTGTCAACTATGTCAAATGAAACATAATGCTATTTGCTCATCAGAGAAGATCATGATAAAAATGACAGTCATGTGTTCAACCGGTAAAGCAGTACACTAACGTATTCATTTCCAAAGTATGAAACTCGTTTTGAAAGACCAAATTCTGTTCATTTTCTAAATTTTCTTCAGTGAACATTTTACGCATGCCATCTTTCAAAATGCAAATAAGAAACCTATAAAGAAGATGAGCTTATTTAAAATTTTCTAGTATTCAATGCAGAGTTTTTCAGTTGGAGGGAACTGGGGTTATGTAGTTGAAGCCACTAACCATCTTTTCACCTTTTTCATATTCTTAGTGCTGCTATTACCCGTTTCTACGTGACAGACTAAATATGTATTCTTACACAATACACAAACTCTTCTACATTTTTCTGGTGGAAATTCTAGAGCAAAACAATTATTCATAAGGTCAGAGTTCTTCAAGTGTTCAGCCAGTCCAAGCTGATCCTCAGCTGGTCTGCATCAGTATAACCATACCTCCTATTAAAATATTAAAAGACTTATATAACATTTCAGAAATAGGAGCTGTCCTGAGTCCCTGAGCACCCCACTTCCCTCTTCATGGACCCTCCGGGAACCCCTCAGCTCTACACAGCAACTACAGGGCCTGCCTCTGGCATTCCTGGGGCCTCCAGAACCCTTCCCTGCACTAACCGTATCAGGCATCTATGCTCACTGGTCAACTCTCATGCCGTACTAGTTTTTAAATATTACTTAATATTATCCTTGCAGCCATGGAGAGAAAATGTCCCACAGTTAATGTGGTCGAAAAGGGCAAATAGGACAAGAAAGATCCATCTGTAGGAAGCGGTAAGGTGGTGCTAAGAAAAATCGCAGTAGATATCCGTCCTGCTGTTGAAGTCAGTCTTCAGTTCTATCCAGTTTCTGTCACTCACAGTTGTGTGTTCTTGGTAAGAATTCAACCATAAATGAGCATCAAGTTCCTCATCTTTAAAATGAGCGTGAAAATACCCATTTTGTATAAGATAATGGTTGAAACATGAGGTAATGTTTAAAAGTGCCTGAGCCCGTTGCAAGCAGTTAAGAACTGATACCATCTATAATCATCCCTGCGCTTCCTGTAAAGGAGCCGGAGGCGTTTGCATCTCCATGGCCCTGATGTCTTCCTTCAGTCATTGCCCTGAACGCAGCTGCTGTAACGAGCACCGACAGCAGAGGGGGCCTGACTCGGCAGTAAGGTTGAAGGGACACAAGGAAAATCTATTTATTTCTGCTAACTTGCTACAGGGTATTGGCGCGCTGGTTGTCTGTGGGTAAACTTAATATCTTGATTAGCTCTCCTGAGGATGCCTCTGGAAACTGTTACATGAAGTGGGAGGTGGAAGACTCGCTAATACCTATGGTGGCTTCAAAATAGTCTGCAGAGGTCTAGTTGCTTAGAATTGTAAGATGTTTGTTACCTTGACAACCACAGGCAGCGCAAGGCTGAGTTTTGAGTGACTTTAGATTCCAGTGCAATTTCTTATGGGGATGAATGATTTGTATGTCGAATCAATGAATGGCAAATACATGTTATTTAATAAGATTAATGAAGCTCGCATAAAGCATTCTGCTTGCCTAGAATTCTAGTTAAGATTTCTGGAATGTTGGCCCCAGGGAGGAACCGAGACCTTCTTGAATACTGGGTGAGCTGCCAGGTTGGGAGCATAACTATATTTGCAGTTTCCTCTGATACGTAGTCTCGGAATTTGATATGTAGTCCAGAACTCTATGAGGAAGATTTTTCCCCTCTTTTTTCCCTCCACTTCTTTGTTGATGATCTGGGTACTACTTTTAATAGCTACCTTTAATACAAATAGCTACCTTTAATAAATCAATCCTGACGCTGTGCCGTTACAGTAGGCTAGCAAACATTGAAGACAAGTTTTGGGTATCTTTGCTCCATTCAAGAAAATTTTGAACTAGAGCACCATTTTCATTTCCCTGATGTTCCTCCTTTTCTACCGTCTTCCTGCCATGGCCTGGTTTTATCTTCCTTCCTCAGGCTCACGTTTTTCCCTTTCAATCTGACTGTAATGAACACAAATGTATAAGTGTGCTCTCTTCACTAATCTATAATTGAAATTATTTTCTAGAAGTTGTATTATTTATTTATTGCTCTGTAACAAATTACCCAAAACTTTAACAGCCAAACAACCGGCGTTGATTCTCTCACACCCTTTCTGAGGGTCAGAAGCCCGGTGGTGCCTGAACGGGGCGGTTCTGCCTCAGGTGTCCCATGAGGTTGCTGTCAATCTGTCAGGTGACTCGCAGGCCCTAAGACTTGACCAGAACTGGAAGGAGGAGCCGCTTCTAAGTTCGGTCGGGGCTGTTGGCGGGAGTCAGCTCTTCACCCCGTAGGCCTCTCCGTCGGGCTGTGCTCCTACCGGGGCAGCTGGCCTCCCCGAGTGGGCAACGAGAGGGCCGCAGCGGGCCTCTTTCATACCCTGGTCTCAGGACTGACGTGTCATCACTTATGCTTTATTCTGTTGGTCACACACTCCAACGGTGACACAATGTGGGACAGGACTGCACAAAAACATAAACACCAGGAGGTGGATCATGGGGAGGCCACAGGTATTTTCTGTTCCCTCTTTACTAGAGTGTAGAAACTGAGTTACAGGCAATGGAAAGGTCCCTCAACCCTCATTCCTGGAGTAGCATGTAAATCCTTACACAGCAACACACCTGCGTTATTCTTTTAAGAGGGCGGGGTTGAGGGGCAGGCATATCTGGTCTGTGGTACTAGTATATATTCACTCTGAAAACTGACGACAGACTGTCACAGACATTGCTAGATCATGCCACTGGAGTGCAATCTGTTTGTGCCCCCAAAGATTTATTGCTCTTTCCACATGTTAGGACACTCCTAAGCACCCTCATTCCAGGCAGAGGGTGGAGAGGCTCTAGAACTGCACTGTCCAGTAAGGCTACCAGCCACATATGGCTTCTTGAGCTCTCGAAATGCAGTAGTCTGAAATGAAATGTGCTATAAGTATAAAATATGCATTTACTTCAAAGACTTTGCCTGAAAAAGAGACTGGAAAATAGCTCATTAATAGTACTTAGTTGATTACATATTGAAATAATATTTTAGATGCATCGAGTTAAATAAACCAGTATTTCATGTCTTTAATTTTCTTTTATAAAAGTGGGTACAGGAAAAGTTAAAATTACATACATGGCTTGCATGTGAGGCTCACCTTACATTTCGACTGGCCAGTTCTACTCTAGATACCAGGGTGGGAGGTGACAAGAGGCAGGACGTGCCTTCCGGTCCAGTATAAGAGCCTGACGTGTCCCTCCGCAGGTGGAGCCTGGTGAAAATGAACACTAATGATCAAATCAAGTAGAAAAATCAGAAGCAGACGTCACAGGGTGTGAGGAAATGGTGTGCGGAGCAGATACTGTCAATTCCTGGACCAGGCTCCCCCAGCGCTCCCCTCCCGTGGGCACCGACCCCTTGCTGTAAAGCCCCCGACCCTTCCCGAGGAGCCGCCTGACAGCAGGGGTGGCCCCAGCCCCGGAGTAGGGAGCACGGAGGGGCCTGGGCGTTAGTGTCACTGAGAACTGCCTTCAACCAAGATGAACGGGAATGGACGGGTGCATGTCCCAGTGTCTTTGCCCCTCATGTAGGATTACCCTGAGGTGGGTTCTGCCCCTCTCCCAGCGGTGGCCCCGACAGGGAGTCCCCGCTGCTTCTAACAGCAGCCAGTTCACTAAAGCACCCTGTTCAGACTCTCTTCTCTTCCTACCCCTCTTCTGGGAATTCCTGGGACCATTTCCCAGACAAACCCCTCTTACTCCGATTTGTGGGGTCTGCTTCTAGAGAAATCTAACCTAAGAGTATGAGTCTGCATGTAGGAGCTCCCAGTCCCAGTGACAGAGAGCCCTGTGTATTCCCAGGCGGGGCAGTGTCCATGGGAAACTTGACTTAGTATTTCTCCATGGGTATGTCGTTAGCGCACCTGCTTCTGGCCCTCCGGGTCTGCCTTCATGTCTTACTGTTCCGTCCCTGGTGATGTCCTACCTCCTCCCCTCTAAACCATCTCCCCCAACGGCTCTGTGCACAAAGCCTTGCAGTCGCCAAGCTGGGCCGGGTTCTGGAAATACGGGCCCTATGTGACAGCCTCAAATTCCCCTTTTGACATTTGTTGAAAGGAAAATTAGTTTTCCTCCTCTGATGATAGCATGAGAATGACACTTTACCTTCCAGCATCCTCTTATTGTGACAGGATGACAGCATCTATTTCCACCCTCCTGTTTCCCCATCCGTTTGTGACCCACGCGTGCGGCTTCGCCTGGAACCGGGAAGCAGGCCAGTGCCCTCTGCTGGGCCGCCGGGCAGCAGGAGCAGGGCAGACGCGCCTGGGCGATGCCTTGGCGCAACAGGACGTGGACGTGCTTTCCGGGGGAACACTGCCCTTGTGAAATACAAGCCATACTGTCTCCGGGTCTAGGTTACATTTAAAATAAGCACAGTAATAGTAACAATAGAGATTCTACCACTTCTCATAGACAAAGTGCTTGGGATAAAGTGATTGGGAAACACTTTCCCCCAAATCTTCACCTTTCATTCTCCCAACATTTTGAGGGACACAACAGAGTTATCATGGATATGCTGGTGATTTTTTGGCACCACAGTCCATATTCTTGCAATAGCTCATATAACCCACTTGTTTGGATTTAAGGACACAGCCAGGTCTAGTGAGTGAATAAAACTGTGCACAGGAATCATCTGATACACAAACACTTAATATTTTCAACCCAACAGGGACTTGTCCAACTTATCTTACTCTACCCCAATCCCTAACCATTTTCTTAATCTTCCTCCAAACCATAAATTATTCAGATATGACCTGCTTTCTTAATTCTTCAATCAATACATTAATCCTTCCTGCTAGCCTCCAGCTTGATTTTGAAAACACTCTGGATAATAGACGACTTGTTTTGGTCCCAGGGCTGCCTTCTGGGTCCTGCGGACAGTTGGCATCCTTTGGGGAGATGGCACAGATCTTCAGTGTGAGCCGAAACTGATAGACAAATGTCTCCTTGCTGCATTGTTGTTTACCCACATCTTTGGAGAGACTACAGATAAATTAAACAGAGATGTGTTGGGAAAGCACCACTGTGACAAGGCTAAGTTCTATGGTAGGAAATGCTGAGTAAATGATTGCTCAAAAGATTGAATAAATGGCCAAATGTAAAAAAGCCGTAAGATGTCAAGTAAGGTGGGATTAGTGTAGCATGCAATGTCTTGTTACCAAGCAAGGTGAGCTCACGGGAGTTACCAGAGAATCAAGGTATTTGTCACCATTCCTGGCAGAAGTATTTTGCTTCCATTTATACAGAGGACATAGTTTTATATTAGAATGTAAGCTGCATAAGGACCAGACTTTGTGTATCTTGTTTCCCACTGTATCACCACCTACCACTACTGTGTCTGGCACATAGAGAGTGTGCACACATTTTTATTTATTGATTGATTTGAGAGAGAGGGAGAGAGACATTGATTTATTGTTCCACTTATTTATGCATTCATTGGTTGATTCTTGTATGTGCCCTGACCTAGGACTGAACCCACAACCTTGACTTATCAGGACCACGCTCAACCAACTGAGCTATCTGGCCAGGACCTCACATTTTTTTTTAAATAAATAAAAACCTAAATGATTAAATGAACTTGGCACCTAATCTATAGTAATTACATTTCTATTCCAAAATCACTGGTATCCTGTGGTGTCCTAGAGAGAAAAATGAAGGCATGTTTTACAGAAAAAAGTTGAATAGCCCCTTTAAGTTTTCTCAAGCCTCCACTAATGAAGCAAAGGAAAATACAGAGGCATTTTGTGTTTCTCAGTCAGGAATGGTCTGGCCACAGGGCATAATGATAATTTTAAAATGCAGGGAAAATAATCCACCGGTTTAATCTGCACAATGTTTAACACAAATATCCTCTCCATTAACAAAATGGTGCAAGAGAGAGCGTGGGGTCATTAGAGGACCTAAAAACGCCCTGCAATGTGTTTGTACAAGATTAGCCTTCATGGAAAAGATGTATTCATTCTCGATATGGCCTCGTGTCAGGGTTGCTGGCCTTAACGCGTGGAACTCTTCCAGTTCATCAAGGCAAGCGTGCCCAGAGCTATTTTCTAGGTTTGAAATAAAAGCAAGCTGCGGTAAGGCTGAAACCTTTGTTACTATTTCTATTCCTCTCTTCTCTCTCTATTTCCTGCTCATTTTTTCACCCACCTGTTTTTCCCTTGCTTAGTAAACAGAGCTGCCCATCTGGCAAGTTGTGATAATCTTCCTCTCCCTGCTCCCCACCCACAAATTTGGCTTTGGTTTTAATACCAGGAGTTTCAAATATTGAAACTCTTCTCACTAGAGGTTCAACTTAGAACCATTTTCAAAGATCCGAATGAATCCCCAATCTACCCAGTGCTCCTCCGGTGTGGCTGGTGCACTGCCCTGTCCTGTCTCTGGCTGGCCTTGAATTTCTTTTCCTATCAATATAAATTTCTGATTTCAGTGTTAGAAGCCTGTGTGTTAATTGAAAACATACACAGGTGTTTTGATTTTAATTTCACACTGTATATTTTATATTTGAAAAAAGAGAAGAGAAAGGGAATATATCTGAGCTATGCAGTCAGCGTGGACTTTGTTATCCTGCAGAATCAAGCCACAAAAACATCTTAAAACACGAAAATTTAGCTCATGCTATATGCTATCCCCAATTGGAGTCACTCAGAGTTGCAGGCTGACAAGTGGGCCACAATTTCAAATGTGACTACTCCAAGCAGCACCTCACATGTCGCTGGCCTCCGTGCCAGGGACAGCTAGAACTCTAGAGCAGTGCTTTTCAAATTTTGATTTGCTTGACTTCTACTGGGGGGTCTTGAGAAAGTGCCAATTTCAGTTCAGCACATCTGGGCAGGGTCTAAGCACCTGCATTTCTAAGAAGAGCTCAGGTGAGGCTGATGATAATGGTTCACCCACCACTTTTTCCAGCAGCAAAAGTCTAACTAAACCGGCAACTCAATGTTTTGGCCCAGAAGTACCAAAAATTTCATAGGCTCATGACCCCTCCTCAGCACAAGGAAGCTGAAAGGTACAGTCCAATCAGGTACTCAGAAGAGAGAACTGAATATATTTGGTGAACAGCCGGAAACATTAACATGCTCATTTATATAGCACAGAAGCAAAGTTAATACTTTTTTCATGTTTTTTAAGGTAAACTGGTAAATGTGTTAAAATGTTAATAAAAAAAATTGAGCAGAGATTGTCAATGCCCAGCTGTATCTGAGAATCAGTTGTGAGCATTTAAAAAAAATACAATACTTGGTAATTGTGGAGTAGGTGTGGGGTAGGACTTGGATATTTGTAATTTTTCTTTTTATAAACTGCTCAGGTAGTTCTCTAGCAGGATTGAAACACACTGAAACACAGGCTTCTAAGCTTTGTTTTGAAGGTGTAAAGCACAGTTTGAAGAATGCTTTTGATCATGGATATCTTTCACCACACATCAATGAAACATACTATAAAAGCTGTTGTATTTTAATTATAACTGAATATAAATGTATGTCTGTGACACAAACATTTCTATAATTTTTTCCCAAATTAAAAAAAAAATCATACTTTTTTTTCTCTCTTTTAATAACTGCCATTACCTAAGGGAAAACTTTCTAAACAGAGGGTCACCTATTTTACATTTTTCAAATTGCTCCAATATGATTTATTCAAGTCTGTGAGATAGTTGAAAGAAAGGCTATCAAGGAAGGCTGAAAAGCAAGGAAGGAAGGAAGGAAGGAAGGAAGGAAGGAAGGAAGGAAGGAAGGAAGGAAGGAAGGAAGGAAGGGAGGGAGGGAGGGAGGGAGGGAGGGAGGGAGGGAGGGAGGGAGGGAGGGAGGGAGGGAGGGAGGGAGGGAGGAGGGAAGGAAGGAAGGAGGGAAGGAAGGAGGGAAGGAAAGGAGTGACGAAGGAAGAAGCTGACATGTGGGCCAAACCACAGCAGTAAGGGGAATCCACTGAGTGCAAACACTGGGGTTAGCTAATATGAAACCTCAGATTCACATTTTAATGGCTTATGAATATTATTAAAGTGAACCTCCTTGTGCAAGTTACTTAGCCTCCTTAGAACTCTGTTTTCTATTATTTCAAATGGAGAAAATCCCTCACAAGACTGTTGTTAAGCTAAGTGAGAAAATAGACGATCTTTTAGCACAGAGGCTAACATTGTTATCCGTCAGAACGGGCACTTGCTGTTTGTGTTGGCATGATAGGAAGGAGCTGCCTACAATAGAACTCTGATGGCACTGGTTAGAAAAATGCCAGCCCCCTTCATATCCTTTGCAACTATCTAATATATACAAAGAATGTATATTTTCTTTTCATGGCCTGCATCATTGAACTTTGGTAATGTTTGGGGTTAAGGGTTGCTATTAATATGTACAAAATTAATGAATTGCAGGCTAGATTTCTTTGGTTTTCCCAACACAGTGATTTGAACAAAGGCAACACAATGATAAATATAAAGGGCTTAAAAGGGGGAAAGCGATGTCATAAGATACACTTCGCCCCTACAACACAATGGTTAGGAAAATAGGCTCTTGAATGTCAAAGATAGACATCTGCCGCTTCCTAGCTGTGTGGCCAGGGTCAAGGTGCTCATCTCAACTAAGTAAGGCCCCCCCCCCTTAAAGTAGGTGTGGAAATATAACTACCATAAAGATGTTGTGATGTTGTTATTTCCTATAGCAGCAGAGGAAAAAAGAAAGGCGTGAGGAGTTTCTGTACGGCATCACGCAGCTTTTAAGCTAGCCTGTGACCCAGTCGGCCTTCAAGTTTCCCTCAGTGTGAATGACCTGTACGTAGGCTTCTTCTTAACTCTCAGCCCTGACATCCCTTTCCTTAGAGTATTTGTGTTTGAAAACTTTCGATTATAAGTTATTTCGACAGCAGCTCATGGCAGACCAATGCTTCTCTCAAAACAATTAGAAAAACTGGGTACAGTTTTAAAAAATCTAATTGAGAAGGTGAGGCTGCTGCTGAAGCAAATGGGGGAGAGATCTACAGAGAGGGGAGGAAAAGACATTTCCCCTCAGGGTACCTGCCAGCGTAAGTCCAGGGATGGTGAGAGACTAAGAAATAAGGCTAAGCACCAGAACCGAGGCCAATAAGCTGATAGAGTTTTGACAATTGCATGGGGCTGGTGAAGAGTTTTTGGGGAGAGCCACATAAGACTTGGGGACATGGACCTCAGGAAAAGTGAATGCTATGCTCTGGACATGATTAAATGCACACTATAAACAAACTGTGATTACAAATAACTGGATTAAGGTGATCTGCCTCCGCTCAGGCTGCCTCCTGGAAGATGGGCGAATTACGTAGAGAGGGAGAGAATGTGGCCCAGAGCTTACAATTTTTTATATAGATTTCTGACATTCAGGCAAAAATTACCAGACACACCAGGACACATGTAAAAGGGGGAAAATAGACAATAGAAGCCATTATGGATTGAATTATGTTGCCTCAATATTCATATGTTGAGGCCCTGTCCCCCAGTGTGACTGTACTTGGGGAAATATCCTATAAGGAGTTAAATAAGGTTAATTGAGGTCCTAAGGGTGCAGCCAAGAATCCAGAGGATTAGTGCCCTTATAAGAAGAGCTACTAAAGGGCTCTGTCTCAGCCATGTGAGGGCCCAATGAACAGGTGTTCAACTGCAAGCCAAGAAGACAGCCCTCACCAGGAATCCCACCGGTGGGCACCTTGATAATAGGCTTTCTAGCCTCCAGAACACCTTTTGTTGAAGCCACCCTGTCTGTGGTGTTTTGATATAGTAGCTTGAGCAGACCAATACAGAAACATGCCCACAAATAATCTAATTAAAATTTGATTCACAGTTTAGCATCAGCAACAGACTGCGGGCGGGGTAGCCCTGCTCAGGTTTCCAGAGCTCTCTATGGCACTCTTCTTCCCGGTGCTACATCTCACAGGCGCTAGCTGCTTTCAGCCTGGCCAGGCTCTGACACAGGCTCTTCACTTCAGTGAGTCCCGAACGTTCTCCGTGCCTTACACTCTGAAAAAGCCTTCAGGAAGATAGTTGGAAATGCATGTGGAGCACTCTGTTTCCCTTTGCTCAGGAATCACACTACTTGTCTCAATGTCTAAAACTGGTTGTTTTATATATTTGATCAGTTTTTAAGTCGAGTGCAACATCTATACTCCTTCATGATCAGAATATGAACTCTCCCTCTTCTGGTTTCATGAAACCAGAAATAGTAATTTTAAAAAATATAATAAAACATAGCAACAAAATTCATCCAGCTAAACCTAGTAGACTTATTATGGTGATCATTTCGCTAGGTAAGTATCAAGTCATCATCCTGTGCATGGAAGCTAATATAATGTTATATGTCAATTACACCTCAAAATGTCACCTTGGTGGTAAAATGCTGAGTGACAGAGATTGGAAAGAGAGAAGGAGAAGGGGTCCCTCTATAATTATTTCAATTCAATATCATTTGGAAGGGTCCACTAGTTCAATAAAGCAGGAAAATTAAGTAAAGTTAAGCATCTAAGAATAATTCTAAGGAAAGAGATACAAGACCTCCACATAGAAAACTACCACACAATTTTGTCAAAAATTTTTAAAAAGCCCTCACTTAATGGAGGGATATACTATTTTTATAGATAAGAAGACTTAGAATTTTAAAGATACCAATTTTTCCCAAACGAATCTGTAATGGCTTCAATGTAATTCTAACTATTACAGAGAAAATCTAGATAAAAGAAAAAATGGGAAGATTCATCCTACAACACATTCAGATGTATTATAGAGTCATAGTGACTGAGGCAGTGTGGTGTTTGGCACAAGGATGGGCAAAGAAACCATATTACAGGATGGAAGTTCAGAAACAGACCTGCATATACACAGTCTCCTACAAATAGTGGTTCCCACTTTGTAAATCTGAGTATATGTATATGTATATATATAAATATATATGTGTGTGTATATATATATATATATAGTTTGCTCAGAAATTCTACACTTAGATATATACTCAACAGAAATGTATTTAAAGTATCCTAAAAAAAAATAAACTATCCTAAACAAATGTACAAGAATGTTTATAGCATTATTATTCAAAACAGCAAAAGACTAGAAGACAAATGATTATCAATAGTAGTATGTACAAAAACTGTGGTATATTCACATAAAAGTAATACTATACTCATGAGAATAAGCTGCTGATAAATGAAAAGTATGGATAGAGATCATAAATATGTGTTGAGCAAAATAAGCCAGTCACAAAATAATACATAATGAATACATTTACGTATAGTTCAAAAGCAGTCGAAACTAAGACATGGTGATGGAAATCAGAGTAATCAGATCACTTTTGGCCTGAGGTGGTCACTGCAAAGAGGTATGAGTAAGAATTTTAGATGCTGTTATGTCCTATGCTTCCACTTAAGTGATAGTTGTACCAAAGTGCTTACAGTCTTAAAAATTCATCAACATCTACACTTGTGATTTTTATACCTCTTTGTATGTATAATTTCTGTGTGTATATTACATTTCGGTAAAATTTGTGCAAGCACAGCTATTACTCCAATGCTATAGTAAATTAGAAAAGATATGTGCATAGATATCTATAATTTTTACCAGAATATATAAGCTGTTAGAAAATTACAAATATATGACTGTTATAGTTCAGAATAGAAGATTGGTTCCACCTTGGAGGAGGTGAATGGAATTGGTGACTAAAGAAAGCCCTTCAGGAGATGAAATTTGAGATGTAACTGGAAAAACAAAATCAAGTAATTGATAGTCAGAAATGAGGGCAGTAGGTCATTCTAGCAGGAGAAATAACATCACCTCAAAGTTGGTTAGGATGTAAGGAAAAATTGACAGCAGTTTTATTTGGATTATAATCAATAAGGTGAAATTAGGTTGGAAAAGAATACTAGGGCTGTATTTTGAATGACTTCACATAACAGAAGGAATTTGGGTTTCTGTAGACACTGGGGAGCCATTTAGTATTTATGAGCAGAAGAAAGTCATGATAAAAATTATGCTCCAGAAAAATAAATCCATTGACTGACCTCAAGATTATTGAAAGGAGAGTTGAATTGATGTAACAAGAAAACATAAGTGTATTTTATGAAAATATAATTCATTTTCATTTAGCAAACAGTTATTAAAGGTCTACTGACTGGCTTGGGAAAAAAGTTAGTGACAACCTAAATTAGATCACTCAAGTGGGAGGGTGATAAATGATGGACATGAAATCTTTATGAAAGACAATTAGAAAAATAATTTGTTGAGTACCACAAATAAAAACTTTGGCAGTAGATGAGTTAAGAATATACTCAGCTGCCATAAACATAAATCCCAGCTTACAGCAGCCGAAACACATAGGAGTTTCTTTTTCTCACATGGTAAGAAGACCATGTGTGGACATTGCTAGTGTTTCAGCTTCCGAACAACACCATCCCACCCAGGTTTTAAACTTTTCCTCAACATTCAGAGGCAGTTGGTTTCCATAGTCCCAAAGTGTCTGCCATGTCTTCAACCCAGCTCCATGATGAGGGGAGGCAAGGACAAGACAAAAGAACAATAAACAGAGTGAAAAGGAAACTTATGGGATGGAAGAAAATATTTACAAATCATGTGTTTGATAAAGGGTTAATATCTAAAGTATATAAACAACTCATACAAATTCAATAGCATATAAAATAAACAATCCATTTAAAAATGGGCAGAAGAGCTGAATAGAAACTTTTTCCCAAAGTATCCATACAAATGTCCAACAGGTACATGAAAATGTACTCAATATCACTAATCATTAGGAAAATGCAAATTAAAACCACAATGAATTTCAAACTGTATTATAAAGCTATAACTATCATAAAACATATAACATAAAAACAGATACACAGATCAATGGAACAGAATGGAGAGCCCAGAAATAAGCCCATGTAAATATATATGGTCAATTAGTTGATAACAAAGGGACCAAGAATATACAATGGGGAAAGGATAGCATCTTCAATAAACAGTGCTGGAAAACTGGATTGCTGCATGCAAAAGAGTGGAACTGAAACCTTATCTTACACCAGAGACACTGATCCAGTCAAAATGGATTAAAGACTTGGACTGAAACCTGGAAGAAAACATAGAGGGTAAGCTCCTTGACATTAATCTTGGCAATAATTTTCTGGATTTGACACAAAAAGCAAAGGCAAGAAAAGCACAGATAAACGAGACAACAAGTCTGTGCAGCAGAGGAAACCATCCACAAAATGAAAAGGAAACTAATGGAATGGGAGGAAATATTGACAAATCACATATCTGATTATGGGGTTAATATCCAGAATATGGAAGGAATTAATACAACTCAGTAACAAAAAAATAAATTACCCAGTTTAAAAATGGGCAGAGGCCCTGAATAGCCATTTTTTCAAAGAAAACATACACATAGCCAACAGGTATATGAAAGGTACTCAACATCACTAATCATCAGGGAAATGCAAATCAGAACCATGAGACAGATCGCCTCACACCTGTTAGAAGGGCTATTATAAAAAAGACAAGAGAAAAACTACTGATAATGCGGAGAAAAGGGAACCCTTGTGCACTCTTGGTGGGAATGTAAACTGGTATAGCTACTGTGGAAAAGCAGTATGGAGAGTCCTTAAAAAATTAAAGAGAGAACTATTGCTCTGGTCATTGTGGCGCAGTTGGTTGGGCTTCATCGAGTGCACCAGAGTTGCGGGTTCGATTCCAGGTTGGGCACGTGCCTGGGATGTCGACTAGATCTCTGGTGGGGGTATGCAAGAGGCAGTCTATCGATGCTTCTCTCTCTCTCCCTCTCCCCTCCCTTCCTCTCTCTCTTAAAAAAAAAAAAAATCAAGGGAAAAAAATAAAACTACCATATGATCCAACAATCTCACTTCTAGGTATATGTCCAAAGGAAATAATCACAGGATCTCAAAGAGATATTTGCACTCTGATGCTCCTTGCAGCATTACTCACAGTAGCCAGGCTATGAAAACAACCTAAGTGTCTGTCAGTGGATTACTGAATAAAGAAAATTATAGATAGACGCACACACACACACAATGGAATATTTTATATAATTAATTCATGGAAAAGAAGGAAATCCTGCCATTTGCTACAACATAAATGAAACTTGAGAACATTATGCCTAGTAAAATAAGTCATACAGACAAAGACAAAGACTGTATGATATCACTTATATGTGGAATCTAAAAATGCCAAACTCATAGAAATAGAGTGTAGAGTGGTGGTTACCAGGGGCTAAGGAGGGGTGTGTGTGTGGGGGGGGGGGGGGCGGTTGCTGGGGAGATATTGGTCAAAGAGTACAAACTTCCAGTCATAAGATGTAAAAGTTATGGGGATTGAGTGTGTAGCATGGTGATTACAGTTAATACTGTCTTATATACTTGAAAGCTAAGACAGATTTTCAATGTTTTCACCACGAAAGAGCAATGGTAATTATGTGACTTAATGGAGATACTAACTAAATCTATGGTGGTACTCATGTTGCCATATATAAGCGTATCAAATCAACATGTTGTGCAACTTAAACATATATGATATTTTATGTCAATTATACTTTGATAAAGGTAGAAAAAATTATGATCCTGTTGTTAAAGTGGAAAACTGATAATGGCCCTAACAGAACTTGTCCTAGTATCAACACACAAAAAATATAGGAGATAGTGCTTGCTCTTAAAAAAGTATGTGATAGTTGTGGGAACATTGTATGTGCCCATAAGAAATAACTACAGTCAATATGGTATTGAGAATTTCCACCGAACATGTGGGAGATATTTTCCATTTGTTTGCATATTTTTAATTAAGTTGGTCAATCTTTGCTTGTTACAAAAATTATCTTTGATCACATAAAGTGCACATTTTAATATAAAAATGGACAATCAAATCATTACAAAAAATGGAAAAGGAGAAGAGAAATAGCTGTGGCCTCATGAGGTAGTTATGTGGCATGTGTCCCATATTTTATGGCAACTTTGCCAAAAATAGGGTTAGTGAAGGATGTTTCCTTATTTGATTTTTTAAAAGTGAGTAGTTTTATTTTGAGGAACAAACTTCCCATCAATGAAAACACGAAGGACCAATATGAACTTTTCAGACTTTATATGAGAGATATTAACAGTAGGAAACTGAGATAAGTTATGTATGACCTTAATAATAAGAGTACCTGCTTATAGACTAAGCTTTCAGGCGTAATTAATTTCCCATTCTTTCCCTCAGGTGTCATTACCTGAACCTGATCATTTTACATTTGTTTTAATGGTCTTAAGGTTTTTCTATGGCTACATCTTTAAATGCTATGTTTCTGAGAGTTCTTCAGTGCATTTCCCCTTAAATAAGGACCAGGTATGACTGATTCCCTACCAGGTCTCTTGTACATGGAAGGCAATCAATAAATATTTATTGAATAAATAAGAAAATGGGATAAAAATAAGAATAAGAGATATTGTGCTTTCTTCTCAACAGTGATTCCAAAAGATCCATTAATATTCCACATATTGAAATTTTTGCGATTACCTCTGAGAGTTGCTAATCACATTTAATTTTAATTGGTTTGCGTCTCTTTTTGCCTCAGATAGTCCAAAGCACCAGCACAGTATCTGCTACATCGTTGGTCATTCAGTGGACAACTGATTTTCTCATGAGCAGAGATACTCCTGAGGGCAGTTGAAACAATGCTTTGCTGGTACATTAATTCTGATTCTCTCAATGTCAGGGTAGAATTCACTGAACTCAGGAAATAAAAGATGAACATATCCATTAGGCTATTCTTCCTAAGCGTTTGATGTCCAGGCAGCCTTTGGAAAATACTGGGTCATGGCTAATTCTTAGCTCTATTCTGGAATTAGTGCCTGGGTGCTGGGTTGTTGATTAGAAAGGGATTCCTGTACTCCAGAAACGAGCTCAACTAGAAGTCGCATAGGTCCTTCTGTCATCAGAGTTGAGGAGGCGGGACTTCCGTCTTGCCCAGGCAGATGGCATTCCTCTTTTTTCATAGAGCCCACAAGGACATTTGCTGTCAGGCCAAGAGTTTCTCCACAGCAGAGCTTTGAATCTGCTGAAGCATTTGGAAAACAAACAAATTGAAACCCCAGATTTCTGTACAGCACTTTATGGAAAAGACCATTTTGGCATGAACGTCTTTAAAGGAAGATGGTGACCTCTCAACTGTCTTGACCATGCGGGAGCCCAGCTACTGAGCCTGAGTTACAACTGTGCATACATAAGTATTATACGCTCTTGTCTTATACTTTTGAGTGTAATATATTTCACTGAAAAAAATTTTCAATGAAGTGGCTAAGGGAGGTGTGGTAAATGGAAGAGAACTGTAATTCTGAAATTTTGAGCCCAGATGGAATCAGAATAATTATGCTTTTGACAAAAATAGGAAAGTAAGGAAAGGAACATTGAATCCCTTTCAGGAGTGCCAATCCACAATGCATACTGAATCCTTGTTTAGAAATTGCCTGAAACCTGAACTAAACAGAAATGGAAGAATGTGTGCACCTAAGCAAAGCATTTAGCAAGAAGCAATCGTCAAGATGGCATTCTGGGCAGGTGGGGGAGAGATTCAGGTCAGCTTACCTGATCCTGACCGTCTCATTTTGGTCCTGCTTTACTCTTCATTTCCTGCTCATCTCCTGTCTTTATTTGCCTTCAGGAACCTGGCTTCATATTCCACTTGCAGTTCTGAGTTTGTATTCCTGGATCTGACAGCCAGTTGAACATCTCTGCCCTTCTAGACCCTGTCTCAACATTCCTGTCTCCATGTGAGGAGAACCTAGACAGGCAATATCTATCTTTAACCTTTTAGGAGAAAGAAAGTATAGTGTTTCATAATACCTCTACAGGCAGGTCATATTTATTCCAAAATAACACTTTATTAGGGCTCTAAACAATGTAGTTAATCATACTTTACTTTTTATGGTATGCAAATGCATACACCTAAGAGGAAAAGATCACTTAGAGCCTTAGCTATGAACCACAGTGCCCCGTGACACACTGCAGAATGCACCAATAAAGGGAATGGCAGGTGCTTTTTAAAATAACACAAATTATATTTGCTAATGTGTATTGAATACCAAGTATCGGGCACTGTCCTAAACTTTTGTAGGAAATGTTAAAGCAATAAAGATATTTAGAACATTGACTTTCTGATTGCTCCCTGCTCTCAGGTGATGACAATAGAATTAGTAATTGAATAACTGTTACTTCAATTTACATATTTCAGCATTATAAAACATTTCTAAAATTTGTGATTTCATAACATGGTGTTTTGGCTTTTTCTATCTACCTTGGATAAAATTTATAAGAGAAAAGAAGTTTTCACCTGAATTACCTGGTTAGGAAGTGGTGCTTAGAGTGGCTCTTTAGAGTAGTAAAGATCATATAACCTCCTCAAACACATAAATACAACTGGTTTGAAAGCCATTATATCCAATGCCTTTCTAATGTCACTCCCCCCACATGAAATGTCCTTTCTCTGTTCTCCATCTAGAAACTTCTGCTGATTCTTTCTGACCTCGGCGCTAAATTGAAAGTAGGGATCTTTGTAGTGCTTTCCGGTACAGGAATACACAGTATAAATCAACTCCCAGGTGATGTTAATGCTGCTAAAATGCCACACCTTGAGAATCACTGAACCACAACAATATAAAGAAATAAAAAAGGCAAATAATAACTTCTTTTTGTTAGGTCTATTGACTGGGCTCCTTCAGACAATTAACACACAGTTGTGTGCGTGTGTGTATGTGTGTCAAACTGTTTGGTTGCATATTAAGCGTAATAATTTATATTCCCATCACTGATCTCTTCCCTGAAATCCAGACTTACATATTCAACTACCTATTTTTTATCCCTATTTGAATTTCTAATAAGCATCTTAAACTTAATGTATCCAAAACTGAACTCTTCATCTGATCAAACCTTAAAAGTGGGGCCTAAAAGGATCATACATTTTATTAGTCACTTAAATATGTTCCAGAAAAATAATGCTCAGGAATATTTATAGAAGTATAAAAATATCCAGGCCCAATGAAGTGAAATATATAATGTTTAGCATCCAATAAAAAAGTACCAGGCTTACAAAGTAGCAGGAAAATACAAAATATAATGATTAAAAACAATCATTCAAAAACGACTCAGGCTGTCATAGGTGTTAGAATTAGCAGACAAGGCTAAATTTATTATTGTATTACATATATTCAAAAATTAAGTAGAGATATGGAAGATATTTTAAAACCCAATAAAGACTTCTAGAAATAAAACTATAATGTATGAAAAATATACCAAGTGGAGTTAACAGAAGATTACACGTTGTAGAAGAAAAGAGTAGTTAACTTGAAGGCGTAACAGTAAAAATAATTGAAAATAAAATGCGGAGAGAAAATAGACTAAAACATGAACAAAGCATGAGTAAGCTCTAAGACAATTTCACAGGCCTAAGATACATGCAGTGTGACTCCTCAAATGAATGAAGGCAGGCAGAAAATATATTTGAGTAATGTGGTAGATAGAATTCTAACAGAGCCTCCAAGGCTTCCCCACCCCTGGTGCACTCGCCCTGAATAAGCCCCAGGAAAATGAATGTGGTAGATTTTACTCTCTTAATAAGGTTATGGAATTAACCTTAAAGTGGGGTGATTGTTCAGGGGGTCCTGATCTAATCACATGAGGTCTTTGGAAGACAGCTTTCTTCAGTGGCAAAAGAAGTTAGAAGGAAGATTCAACATATCACTGCTGGCTTGAAGGTGGAAGAGACCACATGGCACGGAATTCAGGTAGCCCCTAGGAGCTGAACGCGGCAAGTAAGTGAGAACTCAGCCCTAAAACGACAAGCAACTAGATTCTGCCAAGAAAACAAATGATTCTGGAAGAAGATTCTGTCCCTAGAGCCTTCAGAAGAGAAATCAGTCAGGCCAGTAAGTTAATTTCAAGGATGTGGAGGAACTGAAACTATCATGCTGGTGGGAATGTTAAGTGATTCAAGCAATTTGAAAACAGTTTTCCAACCTCCTTAAAAGATAAACACGTATCGATTATATGATCCAGCCATTCCTAAATGTTTACTCAAGATCATTGCAAGCATATGTTATAACACGATTTGGTAAGTTCCTAGAGTTTTTTGTTTTTAATTTCAGTATGATTGGTATACAATATTATATTAGTTATATTAGTTTCAAATGGACTACATAGTGATTCAACATTTTTATACTTTATAATGTGTCACCTCACTGATTCTAGTAATCATCTGTCACTGTGCAAACTTATCACAATAATATTAATTATATTCCCCTTCACCTTTTCAACCCTCCCTTCTGGCAACCATCACTTTGGTCTCTGCTTCTGTGAGTCTGTTTTTGTTTTGTTTTGTTTGTTTGTTTTGTGTTGTTAGCTTCCACATATAAGTGAATCCATACGGTATTTTATTGGCAATAGCCATAAGCTGCAAACAGTACAAGTTCTCATCAGTTGGTGAGGGGATGAACAAACAGATCTTGTTATAGCTATACAATGAATCACTTCTCAGAATAAAAATTAAGGAACTATTGCTAGATGCTACAACATGGGTTAATCTCAAAGTAATTATGCTGTGTGAGAGAAGCCAAACACGAAAAAGTGCATATTATGTGATTCCGTCTATATAAAACTCAAGAAAATGCAGTTCTAATCTATAATGACAGAAAGTAGATCACTGGTTGCATGGGAATGGGGGTGGAACAGGTACTAGTGGGAGAAAGTAGTTACAAATGTGAATACGAAAACTTGGAGAATATATGATGGGAAAACGATAGTCTCTTAAATAAATGGTGTTGGGAGAAGTGGGCAGCTATATGCAAAAGATCTAAATCTGGACCACTGTCCTATACCATACAAAAAATTAAGTCAAAGTGGATTAAAGACCTTAGACCTGAAACCATAAAATTCCTAGAAGAAAACGCAGGAGGTAAGCTAGTTGACATCGAATTTGGTGATGATTGTTTAGATGTGACACCAGAAGCAAAAGTTACAAAAGAAAAAATGAACACATGAGACTACATTAAACTAAAGAGCTTCTGCAGAGCAAGGGAAATGACCAAGAAAACAAAAAGGAAACCCAATGAATGGGATAAAATATTTGCAAATCATATGTCTGATGAGGGGTTAATATCCAAAATATATAAAGAACTGATACAACTCAATAACAAAAGCAAACAAACAATTGAACTGAAAAATGAGCAGAAGATCTAAATAGACATTTTCCTGAAGAAGACACAAATGGCCAACCAGGTACATGAAAAATGCCCAACATCAGTAGTCATGAGGGAAATGCATATCAAAATGGCAGTGAGGTGTCACCTTACGCCTGTTAGAATGGCTGTGCCAATACAGTCAAGCTTGGCTCCAGAAGCCTCTGAATCCTCACAGTCTCAACCATGCAATAGGTCTGTTGCAGCAAAACTAATTCTCAACTCCACTCACTTTGGGTTGAAATGCTTTTCCTTGATTCACATTTGCCGAACAACTTAGCCTAAGCGTGGCCTCTGAATGGAGTCTCATGACAAGAAATGTAATGACTACCATCGGATGGCGATTTAGAAAACAATAATACAGGAGAGAAGGAGACATTCTTTCTTTTACTAATAAATGGTTCTTTAGTCTACAAATATCCCTTTCTTGGAGAAAAGGGGGGAAATTATAGAAAAGAGAAACACTGAGAAAAGCCATTGAGTAAATATTTCAAGAATACACATTCATTTCTTATTATCATGATTCAAAAGAACAATGTACCACTCTGTCACTCTTCTTGGGAAAGAGAGAGACCCTTAATAAAATTAATAAAATTGAGAGTTAACACTGAAGACTTAGTCATGAATTAGCCACTAGATAGAGACATATTTAAACTGCAAATACTTTTAAAGTCACTAACCACCCGAACTTAATAGTGAAATCTTCATACTGTTAAAGAGAGTAACAGATGCTGTTTTTAAAGTTGAATGAAAAATATTTATCTGCTGCTATTGTGAAATCCTGTTACCCTGACCCCTTTTCTTTTCTAGTTGGGTTTGTTATGTTACATTTAAAAGCTCTTTTGCAAGTCGATCAGTATTGTTGTAAACAAATTACTAAGGCTCACAATTAAGCAAAGCTATTTTTCATGGAGCTCTCCATACTGTGCATTTGAGGAGCAAGAGCAAGCCTATCGAAATCGGTGAGAGGGAAATGGAGAAATGGCATCATTTTCTTCTGTGGGCATGGCAGGCAAAGATCTGTAACCTCAGAAAAGCACGTCAAGTGCAGCTTCACGCTCCGAGGGAAACCAAGCTGGCAACCGTGCTTTCTCTTGGATGAACTTTTCTTTCTCTTGGATTATTTAAAGAAGACTAATTTCTTGAAGCCCTGGGCAACAGGGTCACGAGCAGTAAGCAAAGCTCGGATCAAGAGAATAGCGATATTTCAATGTTGGGGGAACAACCCCTTCATGGCCGGGAGGGAAGCAAACAGAACTTAAACGGCTGCAATCTGGAAGCTTCTCCTCAGGACCTGTTCACGGCTGGGTCGCTGTTCTCTCAAGCAGCATAATGTGCCAAAGAAGTGGCAGGTGGGAAGGTTATGGAAAGAACTGTCTGCAGGGCGTAAGTGACTGCAGAGATGCAGAAGGCGGACTCAGAGGGAGTGAGCCGCCCCGAAATGAAAATGCTAATTCCCTCAACCGAGGGGCATAAAGGTCTCCATCCGTGGGGACCTGAAGGGGACAGTGTATGTGACTTCATGAGCCAGTGCAGATACAGCGCCTTCTGATTTGGAAATATCTTACGACTTTGACACTTTTGTGTAATAACCCAGAGAAGGCATCCTTGATTTCACCCTCTAGGCTTGTAACTAGCCTCTAATGCTATTCTTTCCAGCTTTAGGGAAGAAAAATAGCAATCTGGGGGAAACGGGGAGTGCATAAAAGGTCAATTTAGTCTCCCTGGAACATCCCCTTCCATAAGAAAGGGACGCTTTTTCTTTTTCTACATAGATCCTGGCAGATTGAAATATTAAAGGATTAAAGTTTGTTCTATCAGTTATATTGTGATGAGGTAGGTGCCCAAAGTAACCTTATCCGTGACCCTAGATGAAAAGATCATGACCTTCCACAGAACAAAGATGACCTAGAAGATGGTGTGGAACATAAAGATATTACAGTTGAAAATCGCTTCAGTGAAGAACTTGAATCTACACATATTTACAAAATATCACCCTGTTATCGGCCAGGCTCTGTGCCAGGTACTTGAGGGAGGAAACGAAGACGGCTCCAGGGCAGCCCCCACCCAAGGAAGCGTCAAGTTGAAGAGGAAGGTTAGAAAACACACACACACTGTAAGAGGCCGCAAAATAAAAACAAAAACAGACCCAAAAAACACAGCAAGTTCCTTTAGAGTTGTTCAAAGGCAGTCAGGCTGGGAGCTCTGAAGTTTAGAGAGCCCACTTTGTCACTCACAATGGGCTTTGTGGGTTGAGTCGGCTTTGCCACCGGGAGGGTGAAGGCAAGTGATCGGGCTGGCGGGACAAATGAGCCCAGGCGCCAGGCGCCGAGTGTGAGGGTGTTTGGAGACGGCAAATTGTTCATTGGAGTGTAGGGCATGCTGATTGGCCTGTCAAGTGCGAGAGCTGTTGACAAGAAAATGATCATGTCATGTGTTTCTTTTACATAGTACTTTCCTGGCAGGTGTGTTTGTTTTAAACACTTTCAAAGGAAGAATGACATATATAACAGAAAAATGAACAAGTCATATAGCTGGATGAAATTTCCCAGAGTGATTACATCCTTGTAACTGGCATCTAGTTCAATAAGTGATATTATCAGCATGCAGAGTCCCCCCTCCTCTAGCCTCTTTCATCCCCATTGATAATCACTATCCTTATTTCTATCATTGCATCACCATAGATTAGCATTGCTTGGTTTAGAACTTAATAAATAAAATAATATAGCACATGCTTGTGTTTAGATTCATTTACTCAACCCTCTGTGTTCTATGTAACTGTAGTTTGTTCTTTCTAATTATTGATGAGTATGTAATTGTATGGAGTTGTAAGGATGTTCTTTGGTTGATGAGCATTTGAAGTTTTTGTTGTGTTTAATCTTAACTTTCCAGTCAAATAAACAAATTAAAAACAATTCAATTTCAAAATAGGCAAATATAGTCACTGATTAACTTAAATATGCACACAGGCACCTACTTACTATGTTCAGTATGAATATTGGTCAGTAATTTTCCTTCTTAGAGTATCAACTGTGGTCAAAAGACAAGGTGTGAATTGAGTAGGAATTCGAGCCACATCTTTGATCTCTTCTAGTTTGTTTTTTTTGGGACACTGGCTTGTGTCGACTTTTCTTTGAGTTCTGAGCTATTGTCTCTGATTAGCGGGGTCCTCAGATATACTATACTTATTGCGTTCTAATGCAAGTTTTTTTTTTGTTTTGTTTTTTGCCACAACTGCAAAGCATTGGGCACCTCTACTACTAACTATGTTATGTAAAAAAAAGAAAAGAAAAGAAATCCTTGCACTTGTTTTGTTTGCCAATTCCAGAATAACTCTCACTGTGGAAAACTTTCACTCTTTCTGATGAAAGAAAGTGTTATCTTCCTCCTGAGGAAGCTCTGTATTTCAAGCAGGAAAAACTAACTTTCAGGCCTGCCATCTGGAAGGTTTTTCACTCAAAAAACTTACACAAATTTTCCCTCTATTGTCCTCAAAAGGGTCGTCCATCCCTGGATCTGTGACGCTCACCATGTCTTGCACTGTTAATGTTTACCTGGGGGGGAATAGCATTCCTTAGGACCATAGGCAGAGCTTCCCACCTCACTTACCAATCCTGATCATTACCTCCACAGTCCCTGATATCTGTCTCTATTTGCTTTTGAGGAAAATAAAAAGAAAGGACCAAGGAAATGGTGAAGGTAGAAGATGGTGTATACATTCAGAGCTTCAGTAAGAGAGTGAAAGACTCCTGGGGAAGGTACTTCACGGGAGCTCCAAATACTACTTGTACCTGTAGACTGAGATAATTTAATTTTTGTTTCAGTTTTGGAGAGTCAACAAAGTAAAAGCTGGCAGAGTGAGAAGCTGTCCCCATTTTAATCTTTCTTGCTATCGTGTGTCTATGAATTTCAGGGAAACATTAATGTTTATTTCATACTGTCCATTGGAGCTACAATTCCATTGTGTGTAAACATGTACATTCTGTGACTACTGTATAAAGAGATATATTAATCACTTGGGTGGAACTTAGAGGTGGTTTGGAACTTAAATAGCACTAACACTAGCCCCATAAGGATTATTTTTAAATGGAGTTTTATTATAATTCTTAGTTTATTATAAAAAAACACTTCCCCTGAATAAAGTGTTTCTCATTATAATACTTAGCATAAAAATATCACTCTTAAAGAGAGTATTTTTATTATTCTTAAAAAAGAGGAAAAATGATAAATTTTAATATTGTAGGTGAGAATTAGAATATAATTTAAATTTTTAAAATTTGGTTTTAATTGAATTATTAGGGTGACATTGGTTAATAAGATTGTATGAGTTTCTATGCTGCATGATCTGTGTATTGCATTGTGTGCTCACCACCCAAAGACAAATCATCTTCCATCCCCATATATTTGGTCCTCTTTAACCTTTACTACCCCACTCTCTTCCCTCTGGTAATCAGCACATTGTTGTCTGTGTCTGAGTTTCAGTTTTATATCCCACATATGAGTGAAATTATGTGGTTCTCAGCTTTTTCTGGCTGACTTATTTTGTTTAGCATGATATCCTCAAGGTCCATCCATGTTGTCACAAATGTCACTACTTCATCTTTTCTTATGGCTGAGTAGCATGCCATTGTACATGTACCACAGCTTCTTTATCCAGTCCTCTATTGAAAGACACTGGTTGTTTCCATGTTTTGGCCACTGGGGATGCTGCTGCAATGAACATAGGAGTACATATATCTTTGCAAATAAATGTTTTCAAATTTTTCAGGTAGATTCCCAAAAGAGGGATTGCTGGGTCATACGGTTATAATAGAATTTTTAATATATTTTGCATCAATTGAATGCCCATTACTGAGCTACTTGCTTTAATTCTACAAATGTTTATTGAGTACTAACCATCTGACATTTTTTAAGCATTGAGATTATAAAGCTAATTAATCATAGTGAGATACATTTCATGATGGAGCTATCTAGCTCCTATGAAAAGTCAGAGGAGGGCTGTTTTTCCTGTTGTTTGTTTGTTTGTGTTGGTCACACTTTTTGGGTGTAAAGCTTTCAAAAAATTGAGCTGGATGGATTTGGAAAACAGCAGTTTTAGGAAGTGGAGGTTGGGAAGGAGAAGCACTCCAGAGATAAACTTTATCTTGTTAATCCTTATAGTAGTCCTAACTTTTAGGCATTATTAACCATATTTTACAGAGGACATATCTAAAATCGGTATCAATGTCTGGCCCAGCTCTGCTGTACACAAAAGCCCATTCACTCTTCCACTCTATAAAACAGATGTTGGACTGGACATTGGTTATTTTAATACCATAAGTTTTCTTATATAATACTTCACAGTTTCAAAGCATCTTCACATAAGTTATTTTAAACTCACAGAAATGTTGTAAAGCAGAATGTAGGTATCTTTACTCCCTGCTTCCTTTGAGGGAATAGAGCTTTAGAGTAATAAAGAAACTGACCCCGAATCACTCCAGGCTGACAGAGTAAAATCTAAATCATTCTAACGGCCTATTCTGCATTGTTTCTGTATATTCTCCATTTCTCTTTATCACATAGTTACTGTGATAAAATGGAGAGCTGCTATGGTATGTTTATTCCTACATGGAGTTTATGATCTTTTAAGAGTATAATTAATAAAATTAGAAAAACCAGGGCTTCAACTGAGCCAATTCAGAGAAGATTAGAGAGCCTGCTGGACACGTAATGACAAAGGTTAGAATGCATGAAAAAGATGTCTTGAGGGGATGTTTCAAAAGATCATCGCCCAGAGTGCCACTCTTGTAAGCAGGGAAGCAAACTCTTTCTAGCAGCTTCATGAGCCATCTCCTATAAACCAGCTGAACAGAATATTATCACGTCTCCGAGAAACATAAATGCTGTTTTGAGCCTTTTTGTAGCACTGCTGTTAGTTGGTGCCTCTACCAGCTTAGGTCGGATTCAGCCAGTTAATCATAACCGAAGAAAAAAATCAGAGTTTATGGTGCTCGTATTTAAAGGAGGGATGCTTTCCGAGAACATGCAATCGACCAGCCAAATCGACTGCACAGAACCACATTACATGCCTGAGAAAGGATTCTGCACGTTTTGCAGTCCTGCCAGCTGTGTCTGAGGAGTTATGCAGAATGCTGTGAAGTTGGGCCCGTCACCTATGTGTTGAGACTGACAGTTTTCAGGGAGGGCTGATGGGTTGATCCAAAGCATGTTTAAAAACCATGGTTAAATCAGTTTAGAGGAAGTCGTATTTCTCATTTTTCATCATGGATTTTATTTTCCTCTGAGAAAGATGCAATCATACTGAATAGATTTTCAATGATTTAAGGCTCCATAATATTGTCATTCTTCATATCTCATTAATTACTTAGCATTATAATGATGCCCAACCCCATAAATGGAAATACAAAAATAGGCTACAATGTTGGACTATAAACCTTGTTTTTTACTGAGATAAACTTAAAGACAGCACAATATTTAAGGCCCTTCAATAATTAAAGCCCAAAGAGAAAATTTTGCAAAAATTCAATTCAGTGGTTCTTACGTGGATGAGGTAATGATAAGTCGGCAAAGCATCACAGAATCGTGCTCTCTCAGGTCAATAATTTTCTGGAACATCTTCCAATTATGATAAAAACAAATGCAATATTTCTTGTATTTTTTCATTTGGGGTACCATACTGTCTCTTTCTTAGAGACATGTATGTGAATGCATGGAAAGAAAGAAAAATAAAATAGAATATGGGACAAACTTTTACCACAAAATTATATTATGTTTAAATACTGGAACTACTGTAGAACTCTAATTCCCAAATCTGATTGTGTATCATAACAGTTTTAATATTATCAAAATGCAGATTTGGGGGTTCCACATTCTTCTACAGAACTCCAGTATTGGGGTGCCTTTGAACTTATATTCTTAATATTATCCATGGTGATTCTTGTGCACAACTAGATTCGAGAGCCAGTGTGATAAGTTATTCATAGCAGATATCAAGTGTGTGTACATAGCTGACCCTGGAAATACATGTAAAGTTTCTTTCAAGTTGTAAAGCAGATACAAGAACGATTTTATACTCTCAACCCAATATCACCATGTTAAATTCTGCCAAGTATTATTCGCCTATATAGTGCCACTCAGTAGTTAGTTGTGTTGCTCTAGGTCCTGGGTGATGGTCAGCAAGAGTGTTTACACATGTAAATTTGAACTTCTCTGCACTGCATTGCAAGGAGGGAGGATGACTTCCAGGGGTTAAAAGCATATATCAACAGCTCAGCAGTGGCCCAAAGAGCCCCTTTCAGAGTCTTTCACATATCTGCATACAATTATAGTAATCAGCATTGATTACACTACTAAAGTTTTTCTAGGTACTCTTTTAAATATTTGCATAAATTATTTAATAT
The DNA here is from genome assembly GCF_964146895.1 of Miniopterus schreibersii. Taxonomy (NCBI): domain Eukaryota; kingdom Metazoa; phylum Chordata; class Mammalia; order Chiroptera; family Miniopteridae; genus Miniopterus; species Miniopterus schreibersii. Next base: position 59,734,152 of record NC_138111.1, on the reverse strand, counting down.
AATCCTCACAAGAGAACTATGAGGTATGTGTTGTTAAATCCACTTTACAGTCTAGGAAACAGGATTTCACAGGGACATCTGACTTTATTAACTATAATTTTAAACCAGTTAGACAATAAAACCCACACACAAATATAGTTACTCTACAGGTAACAATGATAAAAAATGTTGTCTTTATAAATTTAGATGAAATACTAAGAGCAGAGTCTGGCAGACCTCCCTTCTGCACTGCCAGAGTAAAGGGATTCTTCCCTCCTACTCCCTCCAGCGCCTCTGACGGGCTTGGCCCAATGAAAGTCGCCTTCTTAAGTTTGGGACTGCATCAATCAGATACTGTAGGGCCAGGGGGCATGAGAGACCTTCTATTAAGTTTTCCTATGAGTCACTGGTGAAGCATAGTAGTTTCCTGCCTCTGGCACTCTACAGAAAAAAGCAGAAACAAAAAAAAAAATACCCAGGCAATTTGCCCCTGTCACATAGATTAATCAAAAAAGGCATAACCTTTGTATCTTTGGCTGCTCTCTGATAAGGGGAAAGGGTATTATGATAGATACAGGCAGGAACCACTTCAATCATCTGTAACAGTCCTGGACGTAAGGCAAGGGGCTTAAAGCTTTCATTTAAAACATCTTTTTTTTTTTCTATTGAAGTTTCTGAAATTATTACCTGTGCTCCTTCTATCATGCCTTATTGTGAACAACTTCAGAGAAAGGAAGCAAGTTCTTTAGATCAAAGAAAAAAATTGACTGGGGGAAAAATTGATTGTCTTTCTACTAAACACACACACACACACACACACACTCTGTTGTTATGGCAACATAAGATCTAAGAATGACACACCAAATAGTGTGGTACCAAGGCACATTCCTATCATCAAATGTCACAATAAATGTGCTTCAGCTCCTGAATGTGACACCTCAGGTTGTTTCCTGTTCTCCTCAGTTCTTTCATTGGAGGCCAAAGGCCCTTCCTGCAATGGGGACCAAACATCATTCATCACCCTTTTCAGTGGATCTTTCTTTCACAAGGAGATCCACTAATTCCACTGAAAAATATACGCGGCAGGATGAAAATTAAGCTAGCTCCTAAGGGGAAAACTGCTTATCCTTAAAAAAACCATTACATGGTATCTGTACAGCAGCGTGTCCAACTGAGGGATTCATTTGTGTATGTACACAGGGTGGGGGAAAGTAGTTTTATAGTTGTTCGTATAGGAAATAACACAATAGTTAATAAACAGCCCGGCTGGGCGTGGCTCAGTGGTTGAGTGTCGACCTAGGATCCAGGAGATCGGGGTTCGATTCCCGGCCAGGGCACAAGCCTGGGTTGCAGGCTGCAGCCGATCAATGACTCTCATCATTGATGTTTCTGTCTCTCTCTCTCTCTCTTCCTTCTTCTCTCTGAAATCAATAAAGATATATTTTAAAAAATAATAATAAACAATAATACAAGACCATACTCTGTGTTTCACCTACTTACAACTTTAAATCTACTTTCGCGCTGTCCTTTAGGTGTTTGTAAGTGTGAGTGTATAATTTGGATTGGCTAAGTATGTGTAGACAAAGTCAGTCATATTGATTGAGGTAAAAAAGACAGCCAGAATATCCTCCCACATACTTTAAAAAATATATATTTATGTAAGAGGGAGTGGAGGAACTTTTACCATAATTTGGATGGCAGTACATATTATATAGTAGCTCTATTCTTTGTATTTTCTTTACTATTCTGATATGCATATATACATATAAATGTTTTATTATTGATATTGACTTGCAACCATATCATGTGATTTTGCCAAAGTAAGGGGATGAAAAGGAAGAGTAGGTTACAAGTCAACAGCAATCTTCTGTAGAATCCTGGGAGATCACAACGGGGAAAAGGCCAGACATCTAGGAGATCTTAGAGATGATGGAAAAAGATCACACATTTTAAAGAAGCATGTGAAGTACTGAGCACTAAACTGGGAGACTGAAATTGGCTTCAGGGACTGTTCCCTCTTTCATGTGGCAGCAGAAAAGTAAGAAAAAGGAAGGGCTATCTTGAAGTGGACCTAAGGCTTCAAAGACCTGTCCTTGGGTGGATGTCATCCTCATGCCCCACTGCGTTTCTGTTTCTGATATTTCACCTTGATTCTGCACCTAGATAGGGCTTTTTCTTAAAAAAACAACCCCAAAAACCCACACATTTGTCTCCAAGATGTGTTAATATAGATTTCTGAATGCATCATGCCAGTTCATTTCCGAAGAGTCTTCTACATTTATCTTTAGAAGCTCATTTAAACAGAAAAAAATCCATAAAATAGCTATTCAGTTAGTGTCAGCTCATTCCACTGCTTGGGTCCCTATTTATTTGAAAAATATGCCATCACACAGTATATTTGTGATAGGACTGAACTGAGGGTGATAATACTGAACATACTAATTTAAAATATATGCTAGAGCTCTTTGCTTAGTCAAACACATTTGAGGTTTCTCTTCTCAATGTTATTCTCACCAAGTAACCATTTCAAGAAATAATCTGACTCTGAGTGGTGAGCTGTACACTGATAAAGGAGGTCTATCGTCCCCAAAGCATTTACTATCAGTTTACTTAGAGTATCTTAAGATGCCAAAGAAAATGAAATTCCAACCCAGTAATTTAGCGATTATACTAAATATATTTCTTGATGAGATCGCTGCGTATTACTGAAGACCAAATTAAAAAGTCAGTGAAAATCGATTAGAAAATAGAAAAATCCCATAAGAAAGACAAAGGCACTAGCTCATGAGCATGGACTTCTGCGCATATTGAAACAATATTCAGAATTTTGTTTTTATTTAGAAGCGCGGGTTGCTATGCAGCACACAGCGTGTGTGACCCTACCTATAGAAACCAGATGGGGGGACATAAAACCATCTTGAAAACATCTACAAGCATCCCTCCGAATGGAGTTTACCTTTCACTGATAAAAAAGAAACATTGATTCAGGAAAGCTACCAGGCACCCAGCTGGAGATAATGTTGATTTTTGAAGCACATGTAGGGAACATTTTTGTGACTTGGGCTTAGCACCAGATGCTGAAGTCCCCACCAACTTTTTAAAAATACATATATACATATTTTTATTGATTTCAGAGAGAGGAAGGGAGAAGGAGAGAGAGATAGAAACATCCATGATGAGAGAGTCATTGATCGGCTGCCTCCTGCACGCCCCTTGCTGGGGATCGAGCCCGCAACCCAAGCACGTGACCTGACCGGGAATCGGACGGGGCATGGAACTGAATCTCCTGGATCATAGGTTGAAGCTCAACCGCTGAGCCACGCTGGCCGGGCCCCACCAACTTTTTAAAGGTTTTCCTTTTCTATAGAAAGACAAAGGAGGAAAAGCCTACAGACTTCTCATTGTTAATTTTTAGGTAGGATTGGCCCAGGTGTGCTGTCGTTCCCTGTGGTTGTTACTGTTCAGCAATCAAATCATGAAGAACCTTTGATTTCAAAACATTCCCCCTCATTAATCATCAGTTCCTCACACTGTGGGGTGGGCTCTACAACAAGTTTCCCTAACAGCTAGAAAGGGAGGTGCAGAAAGACGGTGCCACACACACACACACACACACACACACACACACACACTCGACTGATTTCATCACTCTTTATTTATTGGTCTATTCTACAAGTTGAATAAATGACTAAATAGAGTAAGAATTAACAAACACTAATGTATAATTAATATGTAAAAGTAATTACAAAAAGGTGATGATCATTTTCAGGGGTTATAGCCTGTCTATTTTAACCACATAAACACCTATTACTCCAGTAGGAAAGGAATTATAACATTAATTTGTTTCCATAACAATTGCTTGGAAACATCGGTCTCATATACATTTATATTTTCCCCATTGTCTTTTGTATTCATGGGCTTTCATTTTTCTTCCCATGTCATGTTTTTCCTACCTGAGACGACTTGTTCTCCTGTGGACCCGGTCACTCCCATGCTGCCCCCCAGGTGTATTTCTCTCACATCCCTTCTCCCCTTTTTCCTTCCAACTACCCATTCTACTTTCTCAGCCATTCAGTTACTTTCCCTCTTGACCTTCATTTCTCTTTTGTCATTATGTTCACTTTTATCTTCTCATTTATCTTTTTTCTCTAAATTTTTTCTCCCTCTTATAAAAAATTGATGTCCCTCAGATAATGGATATTTTTCCTTTTTCTCATATTTTGAGATATCCTTACTCCTTCCCATGATTGACCTACCTCCCTCCTATATTTTTCTCATCTGTTATTTTCCCTTCTACTTCCTTTTACTCTCCTTCATTTTGCCTTAATCTTCTTTGTTCTCTATTTTTATGGGAAAATATCCGATTTATACATTACTTCATGTCTTTTCCCATGTTTTGTAAGAATTTCCCCATTCATTAGCTGCACCCTCTACAAAGCTCCCTTTGTAGATATCAGAAGTCATGCCACTGATCTCTCAGTCCTTACAAAAGACATTTTTTCTTAATAAAGTGTCCTAGGACTGACACTATATATATATATATATATGCCTTGTTACCCTACATTTGATATTCTAGCCTAGATTTGAATGACAATAATACTATATTTTCTTACCTCTATTTAGAGGTTAATCAAATTCTATTACAATTCCTCTTTACCACCTTGCCTTTATGTAGTCATCAATGAAATAATGTGAGATAATTTGGAAATTAACTTGGTAATATAATAAACATAGAAACACAACTATTTGTGGGCACATGTGTTTGAATAATCTGCCTTTGGTTGATGATTTTTTCACTGCATAATGAAGTGTCTCTGTCGAAGGTTACCTGTGTTATTCATTGATACTTATTTGAACTTAAATGCTAATTTAAGGATAATTTATTCCTATATACTATTTCCTCTTGTCATTTATAAACACTTGTCACACGTGTTTTGAGGGCTAAACTCTATAGATGTCCTGGAGAGAAACATTGAACAAAAAGATAGAGATTCTCATGCCTTTTATTAGAAGAAACAAATGTAATGAAAGAACAAACCACATAAAGATATAATTTTTAACATAACTAGAAAAGGGAGGGTATAGGGTACATGTAGCACAAGAGCATGTAAAGATTGAGTTCAATTTAATGAACTTTAGGGAGGTCTTCCCCAATCAAACGAAGACTGAGATTTGTAGGAAGAGAAGAGTAGATGGTAGTAAATGAAAAAAAATGTGTCACGCATTTAAAAAAATATGGACCCACTATATTTTTAAGTTAGCTTATTTTTGTTTTACAAATTATTTTATTGCCACCAAGAATTGGGTCCTTCTTCTAAACTTATTATTTTTCATATATATATGTGTGTGTGTGTGTGTGTGTATGAAATGATGGCATAGTTTTTTCTTATACAAACTTTTTATTTTCATGTGTTATATTAATAGATTTTGAAAAGTAATTGCTACACATTCTCTATAATTTTGTTAAATTAATTTAACTATATTTAGTAAGGATTTTGTTATAATTTTTAGGCATTTGAATCAGCATTTATAAATATTATTCTATAATTTTTCTGGGGTTTGTTATATTTTGTGCTCTTGTTTACTCTTATTTTATAAATTGAAGAACTTCATTTGTCACAAACATTATATACTATTTCTACATATCTATAGATGTATCTCTTCAAATTTTAAATATCTCCTTTATCTTTTATTACATCCTCTCTTATTTAATTTTGTTTATGTGTGTTTTCTTTCTTTTAAGTAAAGTTTTTAACATGTGCATCAGTTATCTATTACCATATGATGCTCTATAACAAACAACCCAAAAATCTCAGGGGCACATAAGAATAATCATTCCTTTAGCCCATGAGTCTGAAGTCTTCAGCTGATCTGAATTTGGCCCAGGTGATCCCACCTGGACTCACTTATGTGCCCGTGTTTAGTTGTGGGTCACCTAGGCAGGTTTTCTGACTCTGGCTGGGTTTTTATACATATCTGAAGACTGGCTGGCTGTTGGCTGACCTAGGATGGCTTCACCTGCAAAAACTGGGGCAATTAAGCTCGGTTCCAGGTATCATTTATTCTCTAGCAGACTAGACCAGGTATGTTTTCATGGACATGGAAAAGAGCAAGGACAAGAGGCTGCATAATGCAAGCATGTCAAGCCTCTGTGTGGATTTCACTCTCTAACTCCAAATGATCAGAAGAAACACAGACGTACACCCAGCTGTAGAGTGGGAAGCCCTGATAGTTTACATGGCAAAGGGCTCAAATATGAGCAAAGTTGAAAATTCGACACCATTAATGCAATTAATCATCCACAGAATACAATTTTAATGAAAATAATAAAAGCTCAACTTCAAACAAGCATAATAACAGCCAAGCGAGGTAATGATTTTAATTTACCCCCTTAAGGTTTACAAGCTTAATTCCTATTAGAATCTGAAGTGAACTCAGATAAAAGGAATCTTCTTGAGCTTTTATTTCCTACTCTAAATCCTCATTGGTTCTTCATCTTGGAGTAAAAGCAAAAGTTCTTTTAACGGCCTCCAAGTTTTCTACACTACCCATTTCTGTCGTATATCTTATTTACCATCTACTTCTCATCTTCACCCACACCTTAGTTTTTGTCAAACTAGTCTCATGGCTACATGTTTTGTCTTTTTGAGGAATTAAAAGAATTCTTCTAAAGGGTTTTCTCCCTATTTTGTTTACCACGGTACACCAAAAACATAGAAAAGTGCTGGAACATAAGTACTCAGTATGTATATCGTATGTATATTATTGAATTAATGCATGCATCCATAATAACATAAATCAATTGGAGTTCTTTTAGCTTTGTCCAAAGTTTCATAAAACGTTCATACATCCTTTATGTAAGACAAGTGATCCTACCTCAAATCCTAGCTATAATTACAAAGCACAGTTCTGAGCAATTTCAGAAGCAATATAAAATGCTTTGCAAATGAAAGATTCATGTAAATATTATCATAGTTCTCTGGGCATGGGGTCCTTTCCCAAATACAGTCTGTTTTGTGTTTTAATAAACTGCCTAAATAACTCTGCAGATGCCAGATTCCTATTTCAAAAATTTTCTGAATTAAAATTACTAAATTGGTATTATGACCCTCAATTATATTAAATCAAGAAGGCATTAAGGCCTTCAAGCAATAGCAATTGAATTATGTTCCAGGCACTCTGCTAGGAAATAGAAATTAAAAAATGAACAAAACATGTTTCCCACCCTCGGGTCTAGATCATATTACAGAATTTTTCTTAAAGTAGTTTTATCTTGTGTAAAAAGCAAACTTATAAGAGCTCATTAAGATTATTATTAAGATATTATTTTACTTATTTAGTCACGTTTCTCGTCTTCCATATTAATTATAGCTTGTTGTTTATTGCTCATCCGTGATGTCCATTTCATTATCTTGAGGAATTTTGCTTTTTCCCCAGTTTATATCCATCCTTTCCTTCCTGTTCTTCACTTCTTGCCTTTGTCTTAAGTTTCCCGTCTCGGAGTGGAGCTGAGCCCTGTCCTCGTGCCCCATCGCCTTTTCTTCCAGCATGTCTCAAGTTCTTCAGCGTCATGCACCCTCTTTTACACCTTTTAAGCCTTTATGTTTTGACTTCTAGTCACATGTGCTTATCTCTGCTTCCTCCCAAATGGCTACTAAAATGATACTAAAGAATATAAAATGGTATAAACCCACAGGGACAAAGGTTATGGGAGAGGAGACAGTGGCAGATCAATTGGAAGGCAAATGGAGGGGGATAATGACTTCAGCTGGGTGGAAGGCCTACAACCTCCGGGGCCTGGGTAGGAGAATGCAGAAAACGAGGCAGGTCACTGCCTGGCAGGAGACAGGAGGCGCATCAAAGGGTCAGGGCTTGGAGCTCTCCGCTCCTGGGTTAGTGGGAGGAGTGCGCACAAGGCTGAAAACAGGGTAATTGTTTGTAAATCTATATTGATCACTCCATAATCCCACCTGGCCCGATGAATGCCCCCAGGCAGAGACCAAAGGTTTACATTATGGAGAAGCTTAATGGAACAGAGCTGGCAATCCTAGACTAAGGTGTGCTGGGAAACAGAGACAAGATATGTGCCTGCGAGTGGAGATTTCATTGAAGGCCTAGTCCCCTTTGCTCTTAGAACAGCTACTGCTGGGCTAAATTCTCGGAAGCAGAAGTCGATTTTTTTCCTAAAGAAACAGGATAACCACCTGCAAAAATACTACTACATACTAACTTGTGGGGGTTCTTCCTGTTAAATAGGGGTCCCCCACCTCCACAGCCAATTACTAGACAGTGAAGTTCACCTCTCAGCAACCATGAATGTGCCTACAGAGCTAACAGTCACTCTCAAATGTGAACAAACACCAAAAGTAGATTATTATTGCCAAAATATTCACTAGCCTTCCCCAAGAGTCCCATTCACTGGGAGGATGATTCATTTCATCCCACAGACATAGACCTTGTTCATGTGATTTGCTTTGGCTAATGAAATATAAACTAAAGGGATATATGCTCCCTCTTATCTGAACAGTTTTAAGAGCTATGATGTGGATTCACTATTTGTATTTACCTTCTACAGTCACACAGAAAATGTTTTGCATGAGGAAATTGAGAAAATAGAGAGGAAAGGTAGTAGAAAAAAATGTTGATAAATGAAGCACATGAAATACTATATTGAAAATGCCTTCCCAATGCCCAGGAAGATGGATAAAATATAGTCACACAAAAACATTTCAGAGCACCATAAATTAAGAGGTGATCCTACAAGATTTTGGATTAAAGCAAAACATGGCCACCATCACCACAGGTAACTTACAGGCTGGAAAAAAGGTGGAGTTAGACTTCTCCATGGCAATTCTAAAAGCCAGAAGACCATGGTGAAATGCCCTCAAGTCCTCAGGGGAAATCTACCCTAGAATTTTAAACACAGACAAAATATCACTCAAGTGTGAGGGCAAATACATATGTCTCAGACCCAGAGGCACTCAGAAAATGGGCTTGTCCTTCGAAAGTTCATGACGAATATCCTGCAAAATGAGGCTTTAGACCAAAACATGAGATTCAATAAACAATAGATCTAAAGTGGGAGTGAGGTGAATAAAAACCCATATGCCAGTTGAACAAGACTCGGAGAACCATCAGGTTGAGTTGGAACAGGTAGGTAGAGGGTTTTAGGAAAGTTTCCACAAAAATAAGGAGCAATTTCTTTTATTATTAGAAGCCATTTTGAATGTATTACTGATTATGTAGTTAGGGAAAAAAAGAGAGCATTTATTGAAACCTAGCAAATAAAAAACAAATATCTATATATCTATACATACATACATATACATATACATATATATATATATATATTTTTTTTTTCACACACACACACAATATTACCAGAAAGTATAAAGTATAATAAAAAAATGAATTTATACACTGTATGGCTATTTATCTTTATAGGACTGTATTACTTATATATAATGCATTATAATGAACACTGGTATTTTCTGAAATCAAAAATCTTGTGGGAGTTCAAAATGAGCCATTCCAAGATGTGCCTCAATAGTATCAGCAAAGACCTTGCAGGCTCAAGAGAAAATTCTCATCCCTCCCCTTAACTGTCTAGAGGGATTTGAATGAGTGTCCATGCCCATACTAAGAGATTATCAGAGGTAACCTTTCCCCACGCCATCTATAGAGCAAGGAATACTTCTCATTACTAAACATCTCTCTTCTTCTTATCCTGCAATGACCCTCTGAAGCCCCCAAGATACCTTGCCTCATCCTTAACTCAGAATGTCACATATATCACACCTTCCCTTTCTGTTTTAGAACCTCTTGTGTATGTGGGTCTCTGAGTATTTCATGGATGTGGGGCTCCCGCGTGTACATATGTATTAAATTTGGTTATTTTATCTTGTTAATGTGTCTCATGTTTACTTGATTATTAGACCAGCCGAAAGAACCTCAAGGGTAGAGGAAAGTTTCTTCTTCCCCTACATTTCCAAGACAAAGATAGACAGGTAAATCCTGTCTATAATGAATTAAGATCCACTCATAATATATAAAATATTGTAAGTCATTTACGGTGCAAATATTTTACTTAGAATTAGACAATTAAATACTTAAAGAAATAGGCAAAGCAGTTAAAATCATTACCTTTAGAGAACAGAATTAAGGGTGGATAGAGATGGCTTCATTTTTTATAAACCTTTCAGTATTGTTTAATTTTTATACAACTTACATTTATTATTAAATAAAAATATCCAATAAAAGACCAAAAACCTTTTAAAACTGATAATATGAAAGAGTAATGCTTCTTATAAACACTTATATGCTCATACTAAGTACAAAATAGTTGACATATGTTTAAAATTATGTGATGTAAACAGTCCAAATTTATTTTTCTTAAAAATAAACAATACATGCTACAAAATACATACAGTTCTTATAAATAAGCATTGGTACTAGTCAGTTATCAATGAATTCATTTATAAATTGACTGGAAATGTGTTCAGTAGAGCACTTCTCACCACAGAAAAACCATTCCTACATGAAACATGAGGAAATATGCCCAAGCTTTTTATAGACATATAATTGAATATATGATAAAGAGAGAAGTGCTATGCAAGATAAATACCAGGAAAAAGTATGACACAATGAAAAAGCCAGTATTTCAAATATATCTTAAACTAATTCAATGATACAATATGAATTCTACCAGAAACTAACAACAATAAAACACATGATATATTACAAGCAACCTTTATACTTCCAGTGAAAGCAATTCTGCAAGAAGTTCCAACTATTTGTAAGAACACAAAGGAATTTACACTTGAAAATAACTAGTCGTGGGATATATTACTATACTACTAATGATGTATAGTGAGAATTAAGATCAGAAAGGAACATACAGAAAGCAATACCTAATCTGAAAACATAGCTGCCTCTATTCAGCTAATATGGACCGCAGGCCTGAGTTAAGAGCTATTCAGAGAGCCCTGGGGGAAGCCATCGCTGACTGCGGTTTCTCCTCACCAGTGACATTTAGCTTCCACGACATTTGTGACCCTTCTCACTACACAATGAGCTTGCAGGATGGCGTAAGTACTTACAATTAGCTCCTTGTTTCTTGGCATCCAACAGAAAACCAATGACCAGTATAATTTTAATGGCCAAGGGAACATTATACTGTTACGACAGTCCACAAACCTTAGGCTAGAAAAAAGGAAACTTCCGAAAACTGAAAAGTCAATTTTTATCCGTCTTTGTTGGAAGTCTTGATTTGTATGCTTTAAAGCAAATTCAGCCCAATCCAGGGATTTCTTTGTCAAATTTGACTTGATTAGCTCAGTCCCAGTTCAAACTCCTAGTCTGTATTCCTCTCTGTTTCCTTGAGGTTTTTCTTAAAAAACGTGAAAACTGGGGCCAGAAGGTACAGCTTTCCTACATACATTCCATCGGCTTCTGAATCCTACTCTGTCTATATAGCTTCAGTTATGCTCCATGTCTGCTTTTTCTGTCATTTGGCTGAAGAAAAGCAGTTGTTGTCTAAAAGTCTTCAGTGTTTGGAACGGGGCCAGACTCCCAGACTTTCTTTGGCTGGGCCTGATTTACCTTCCTTGGCATTTCCAGGTTGCCAGTTTCACTGTATTGTTTCTCGGACCCCAAGGTTCCTGGTCAGTCTACCGTCTTCTCTCCACCATTCAGGATGTTTTAGCCTGCTAGAGCTGTCATAACAAAATACTACAGAAGCAACATACATTTATTTTCCTACAGTTCTGGAGGCTGGAAGTCTAAGGCCAAGGTAGCGGCAGGTTTGGTTTCTTTTGAGAGCGCTCTCCTTGGCTTGCCGATGGCTGCCTTTTCATTGCGTTCTCTCGTGGCCTTTTCGCTGGGTGTGCGCAGCACATCCCTGGGGTCTCATTCTCTTCGCATACGGACACCAGTCACATTGGATTAGGGCCTCACACTTAGTGTCATTTCATCTTAATTACCCCTTTAAAAGCCCTATCCCCAAGTATAGGCACTTTGTGGGTAGGACTTCAAATATGAGTTTAGGAGATGTACTTCAGTCCATAACACTCTGGCTTCTGAACCCCCAAATGCCCTTCTCACATGGAAAATGAATTCATTCCCTTCCTAACAGCCCCCAAAGTCTTAACTCATTCCAGCATCAATCCTAAATTCTGAGTCTCATCTAAATATCATCTAAATGAGGTGTGAGTGAGACCTGAGGTATGATTCACCATGAAGCAAAATTCCTCTCCACGTGTGAATCTATGAAATAAAACAAATATTATGTGCTTCCAAAACACAGTGGTGGAACAAGCATAGAACAGACATTTCCATTTTAAAGGGAACAATCAGAATGAAGAAAATGGTCACAGGTCCCAAACAAGTCCAAAATCTAGCAAGATACATTTTATTAGATTTTAAGACTGGAGAATAATCCTCTTTGGCTCCCTCTGCTCTGTCCGCTAGGCCACCAGGGTGGCAGCCCTGCCTTCTGTATACCCTGGGACTGAATACAAATGGGTGCTCAGTATAAAATTTGTTAGATGAATGTTTGCACAGTCCTTGAAACATTTCACATTCTACCAAGGGATTGTCATGGAGAAACTTGAGAATATAGTTTGTCTTGGGTTATGTGTTCAAAGAGAAGGAAGGGAGGGAGGGAGGGAGGGAGGGAGGGAGGGAGGGAGGGAGGGAGGGAGGGAGGGAGGGAAGGCAAAAAGGAAAGAAAAGAAAGAAAAAAGTGAGAGAAAAGCTATCACAAACTTTGATGTCTCTTTAAGACATAAAGGAAAACCAGTGTGAACCAAACCTCAGTCTTGGCCTCAACCAGGTTTTGTCACCTTGGGCGATCTGTCCTGAATTCCTGGCTGAAAACCTCTTAGTACTTGAGGAGTGAGGAAAGAAACTTGTGATTTAAATCTTAGACATTTGTCTTCAGCACAGCTAGTCAAAGACCAAACTTCGAAATACATCATTTTCTTTCTTAAGAAACAGTCTAGAAAGCTCAAAAATTTCAGCATATTGGAGCACTTCTAAACAGTTTTTTTAAGTGGAAAATACTAAATACTCCTGGTTATAGATTTTGCAGTGTGTCTGAATGAAGGATTTTCTGTTTAGGTGGGCTCCAGCTATGGAACTCCACTCACCTTCCTGAAAACCATGTCTGCACAACGTCCCCTGTGACCAGTCCCCTCTCTCACACGACAATCTGTCCCCATGGCCCTGCTGGCTGGCACACCTCATCCTCACTCCCAATGGTGAGTTTCCTTTCACAACTTAGAATCTGATGTGATTTATAAAAGGACATAGGTGGAGGCTTCTGCTGTGACATCAGGAACTCGAGTATACAAAATAGGACATCTTACCTACTGTGTCACCCATGACAAGGGGCTCATTTGCTTCATAATTGACTGATATTGATTCCAAAGCACTATGACCTCAGGCCCTGATGCCCCTTCACCTACCCAGCGCGTTTTCACAGCTCTTCCCTTAGACCCACATCACTCTGGCTGTGGTTGTTGGAATATCTGATTGCTGAAGCTCTCTGATCAGCTGTGTTGCATGCTTGAATCAGCCTGTCCTATTGTGTCCCAAAGAGGCAAGGTACATATTTAACTTTCATCTTTCATTTGAAGAGTAAGGGGGGGGGGGTAGAAAAGCCTAAAATTCTGCTGCCTTTTTCACTTGCTTAGGAACAGCCACCTGTACAGTTTCTCTGAGATTTTATTTCTTGAGTTGTTACTTTGGGTAAAATCAGCCCACTTATGGTTCAATATCATAATCCCAGGGACTCCAGAAACTCCCTTTCCTCAGTGTCATTGTTCTGTTTTGCCTTTATGGAGAATCGTAGTTCCTGGGGCCATTCCGATTCCTACTGCCTCTATTTTATTCATTTTTATAGGCTCTTGAAAAAGACAAATGTGATTGTGCTGTGAAAATGTTAAACGTGATTTATACGGGCGAACCTGCTATAATTACAGCCCAGTACAGCCCTTAGAGGTCCGAGCTCTCCTTCAGTTCTGTGATTCCCTTATTCCAAGCCCAGCCTAGCTCCCAGCACAGCAGCCGGAGCCAGGGCTGCCTGTGCTAATAGCTGGGGTTCATCAGCATAAATTGCTTTTGGGGCGCTCCTCGGCGTGCATGGTGCCATATTCGATGCTATGACTTGCGACAAACAGCAGGGGTGCGCTGCAATTGAGCAGCCTGCCCTTGGCTATTGCCTCAAGGGAGCTGAGGGGCTTTTCAATAAACTATGTATGATTTGCTCACATGAGATGCTATTTAAGGGCCACACGACAGGCAAGTGCATTTAGAGGAAGCCCAGGTGCATCAGTTGAGATTTCCAGGGTCAATGTAAGCGTCAGCCCTCTAGTAGGGCCCGCTGAAGCAGGGATGGACCCAAAATGTATACACACACTTTGAGTAATTATAAAGGCAGCGTTTATTAAAATACATTTCATTTTCAAAATTGAGCTATTAACTATTAAAGTGTATATACATTTTGGGGGACTATATGTGTATATACATATAGTACACACCCACACACACACACACACACACACATATCCCTAGAGCTCAGAGCAGTGTCTGACATATAATGGCTACTCAATAAAAGGACTGATTGCACTTCAAAATTGTACCTTTTAAATATGTTCACATTTAAAAGCTGCACTCTAATTTAATTGTTACTCTATAGAAATATTTGTGAACTTATATCTTGTGAACTTGGGCACAAGATATATATGACAATTTTAAATTAGAAATCCCCCACCCCACACACACACTGGGCCTCAGTGTTGTGAGAAGGAGGAAAGGAGGAAAAAGGGTAAGGGTATTTTATGGCATATATTTCTGTCCAATGTGAGAAACTCATCTTTAGCATGGACCTCAATGAAAAATGCTTTATTTCCGGCAGAAAGAGCTTTCAATTGCCCACAGTTCATTAGATGACACTGAAAACATTCAGGGATCAGGATACAGAGTGCTCAGAAAGGCACAAAAAAAAAACCCTAAAAGACAACCATCCCTTATGTAATATGCAAAGCGGGTATCCAGTATTTTTCAGGGGGAAAAATGGAAGAAAAACTATTTCTATATAAATTTATCAAGAATATTTTAAAGTGAATCTTGAGCAGTCATATAAGCGAATACAACGATAAGGCCTGCACTATAAGAGAACATCCACAAGCTAAAGAATTATATAAACAGCACAGGGCACCCACAATAGGATAAAAACAAGTTAGAAGATGCTAGAAAATGAGGCCCATATTTGACTGGAGACGTATTTTACCAAGGTTTAGGTGGGGGTTACCCCACTGAATATAATTTTTGCAAAAACATTTTCTTATAAATGTATTTGCTTGCTTAAGAGAAATCCTTGGTAAAACAGCTGTAATCCTATTTCAGGATGGTGATTGAATCATCACCATGCTACCTATTTTGTTATCTTTATGAGGTTCTACTTTAAACCTCTTAAGAACTATTAGAGAGAACCATGTAGATTGTTTTGGCCCAGAGTTCCAGAGCTCAGAGTAGGGAAGCAAAGTAAGCAGCCTCAGTCATGAGGAAAGTTGCTCCAACGAAACTTATTAACAGATTGATGCTCAAGGTGCCACACACACTTCGCATCTCCCGGAGACTCTGTAAAGCCCTAAGGCCCCACCTCTTTTGTTTTATACCTGTTGGGAGGTATTGTGCCCTGCACATGCTTTATTGGCCAATGAACTGCAGATTAAAAACAAAAACACTAAACCAAACCAAAGCAAACAAAACCGACTGCCAAGCTGCTGCAAACACAAGGCACTGTAGTTTAAGGGATCTCTTGAGGAAATACAAATCATTGCACTTAATGGCCTGACTATACAAACAGTCACTGAACGGTGTTTATTTCTGGATCTGATGCCATAAAATTTGTCAGTGGCTTTCCACGCAGGAATAGCCCGCTTAGGACATTTCACTGTGCAATCTAACTCCCTCAATTTCCATGGCTTCCTATGAAAATCAGCCCAGTATTTCGTAAATGGCAGAAAGCAGCCTGAGTCTGACATCCCGCAAAGACTTTATTTTCTGCATTTACACCTTTAAGAAATAGCAAAGCTCTGTGGTATGTTCATTTTATGATAATCAGACACAAAAATAGGGAAGGACAAAGTGGCAGAGGGAAACAGAAGCAGAAGAGGAAAAATATGTGGACTAAAGTTAGACTATATATTAAGATTTAGCAAACTGGCAAAGCAACTGATATCACTCAACCGAGCATAAAACCAGAGCTCTTATCTGATTTGGCTTTCAATGAATATTTTTCTTTCTGAGATTTCAAAGGCAGTTTTATGGTGCAATATGTTTTTTAAATTCTAGGAATCAAGCATCCTAGGATTTTTTTTCTCTCTCTGAAATATTGTGATTAGAGTTGGATACACATGGATCATTTTATGCTTGGCTCCTAGAGAACATTATGGAGCTGCCACTACGGCATATTAAAAACATGCTGTGGTGAATTGCTCAGATATTTATACTTCTGTGGTCAGTCTTATCCATTTACTTTTATGACTTGGGCTCCGCTCACAATCAGTGGCCCCATAATTGTATAACTTGACTGCCAAGAATCCTAAACTGCTGTTCCTATATGGACAACTGATGCCTTTTAAAACCAATCAATAACAACATCATGACACTGTCATCACTAACATCCGATTACTAGCACCGTCCCACTTGGTCTGTTTGTTTCTAAGTATATTTACTGTTGCTGACTACCTGCATGACCTTCGTTGCTTATTTATAAAATAGGCATAATAATAACTACTTCACAGGGATATTATGAAGATTAAATGAACTAATACAGAGCCCTATGTATAATAGAGGCTCGGTAAGTATTAGTTTCCATTCCCTCTTGTCCTTCTATATAAATATCCCCTTTCTCCTTGATTGTATTTTTATTGCTCTTCTGTTGGGCTAGAGAGACATATGTACGTGAGCTAGAAGGACTGAACTCAGCGAAATCCTGAGCAAACTGGAATGTACTTGTGACTCATTAATGGGTTTCCTCATCTTGTTGAGCATACAAACCCACAGGAATTTGTTTCAAGACACTGTTTAAGACCTTAATTGCAAAGTCAATTTTGTTTATTACTTATCTAATCTCTTACACAAGATTCACTAATAATCTAATCATAACATATTATGCACAACCTCTCAGCTGTTGGAGAATTGTTTCACTGTCAAATTTGGAAGAAGAGTTTGTTTTATAAAGTAGTGAGAGGACAATATGGTTCTTTAAAAAATATTGATGAGAAACGGTCACTTTGAACTCAAAATTTCTTTCTTTGACATTTGACACATTGGGCCCCCTTATCTAGCTTGTTAATTATAGGCATGTTGGACATCTTCATGTCCCCCACAATGATAGCTTTGGCTACTAAGTAAAAATGACAAGGCTTCTCCTTTGGCTGCTGCTGCTAAGATTGCAACTGCAGTAATGACAATCCAGGGTCCCAAACTCAAATCTCCATGATTCCAGCCCAGAGAGTAAATGAGCAGAATAGGCCAAGGATTCAAATTAGAAGGACATCGCATGGCCTAAGGTAAATTGCTCAGTGGGCAGCTGCTATTCAGTTCTAGCCAACTGTCGCCACGAAGGAGTACAGAACCACTGTTTTTAGACCTTCAGACCTCAATTTCGTTTTAAAAGCACCACCCGGGTCAAATGAAACCAGCCTGTGCACAGGACCTGGTCCCCGCTCTTCTCTTCCTTGATTCTGCGCAAGACGATTCCATCTTATATTATTTATAGTCTATAGAGAGGAATGATTGTCATCCTATATTTTAAAGCACATAATCAAAAAAGCTTCATTATTAAAGTAGTCCATTGTTAGAGCTCCTGACTAGTATTTGGCAGGCAGGCTGGTCTAATATAGAATTTGTTTTATTTCCAAGGTAAGAATAGCTGGTTAATTATAAGTTAATCATTGAAGGCTTTAATAAAGAGAGAGAGGAGTCACTTTGCATTTTAGGAAAATAATCTTTGTGGCATGAAGGCAGTATGGAAGGAGTGGTGCGTTAGGAGCCCACTTAGTCTTGGGGGGAGAGGAGAGAGCAGCGCCAGAGGGAAGGAAGTAAAGCAGGCTGACCTCACAGGTACTGTGCGCAGCCAGGGTTTGGTGAGGTACCGGCTGTGGGGCGTGAGAAAGACTTGAGCATTCACAGGGCATAAATCCTGTTGTCGGGTCATCTGTGTCCAATTCCCAGCCCTGGCACTCAACAGCTGTATAACCAAAAGAGAGGTGCAACACGTCCATGCTGCCTTGTGAGGCTGTCGGGGGTTACAGGAGCTAACGGAGAAAACCCGCTGACCATGTGAGCCTAGCGCATGGGGAGTGTGCAGATCGATGTGCTCTCTGGAGGGCGTTGCAGCTGTGACTCCCAGGTTCCTGACTCCAGGGGCGCAGTGGATGGCAGTTCTCTTTAGCCAGGCTCAGTGTCTCTGCAGTTCTTTTGACCCTTTCCTCAAGGCAACAACATGGCTGCTGTGGTTTCTTCTATTACATCAGTATTCAAGATAGGAAAAAAGAGACCTTTTGCCTGTTCTGTCAGAGAAGATAATTCTTTCCCAGAAACTTCTAGGAGATTTCTTATTTTTTACTAGCACTGTACCAGATGGCCAATATTAATTATAAGGGTGGCTGAGATGGCTAAGATTTAATTAGACACCTTTCCAGCCCTGATAAAATTCAAGATTCTGTGAGTGAGGAAGAAGGGATTTGGATCTTGAATAGAGGGTTTGCCACAGAAGGAACAGGCATCTCTATGCAATGGGTTTAGAGGGATTTTGCTGCTAGGAGACCTACAAGTGACTAGATAATCTCTAAAGTAATTCTTCAGCCATTGGATTCTACCATTTAATCTAACTAATCTTCAAGAGCATCATTATGTAGGTAATTCAACAGTGTCGCTGGGCAATAACATTTTATTAGCAAACAAATCAGCAAAATAATAAATACAAAGTAATTGCATTTTAGACCTCTGCTGGTTAAATGTTATAAGATGTCTTAGCTCACATGTAAGCACTTAAGGAAAGGTTTTATTCCAGTTCCTCTTCCTTTACTATCACCTCTCCCACCCCCAAATAACATAAATACCTATGTAATTTTTTTGGTTCATTTACTGGCAAATTATTCAGAGGCATTAATGCATTACAATTCATTTTCTAAGCAAATTGCAAGTGTAGTTACTCCACAATACTGTTTTCCTCCAGGATAATAGCCATGTGTTAGAATGTTTTTTTGTTAAGATGTCAGCCCATTTTGTAATATGTACTATTATCATTTATTATACTGTACCATATAATTTATGTATTACAGAAGTAATTATTACAAATTAAATTTGTATTAACTCAGTAGATTGCTGTGCACAATAGTCAGGAACTAAGAGACAACTTTTTATTGTATTTTAAAATAATAATTATTATTTATCATTTAGCAAAAATTACAAATGCTGCACAAAATTCAATGTAATCTATTCTTTGCCTCGTTCAGTATGCTTCTGAGGGAAAAGTTAAAAAAATAAAAGTACAAAGAGAGAGAAACCTTTCCATACAAATTCTTTTAGAAATGGATTAAAAAGAAATAGTTGACATCCAGCTGAGAACTTCCAAAAAAGAGAATAATTTCTCTAAACCAGTTTTTGACAAAGAACCTGTAGAATAAATTGATATTAATGTGATTTTAAACTATGTATTTGGGCCACATTTTACTATTAGATTTGGCTGGGAATGTGGTGGGCAGTTAGAGGAGCAGAGCAAGGATGTTGGGCCAGGTACAGAAGGTCACCAGGGCTGAAAGCCCTGGGTGCCTAGCAATGGGCAAATATGGGGGAAAAATGACCTCATCCCCAGAGTAACCCTTCCTCTCCTAGCATATCACTGGTCATGCAGTTTAAACTCCCTGACCTTTCATAGTGCTGGTCATGAAGCTGGGTCCCTTCCCTGACCTTTCCTCCTTTGCATGTCACTAGTCATGTGGGTTAGACCTCCTTGGAGGGGGAATGAACAAAACAGTCAGAGAATAGCCCTTAAGCATTAAGCCCTCAGGACAATGAGGCTCTGAACCACATCAAATCCACTTAAGCCTCGTTATCTTTCAGCTCTAGGCCCAGAAAAGCAGCAAAACCAGACAAGTGACGGCATGGATGACATCAGGACCAACTACATAGACTAATGACCCCCTGCCCTGGCTCTGACCAATCAGTAGAGACCATGACCCTGAAAGGACACACCTGGAAAGCTTATAAATACTGCATTGGGTTACTACCCTGAGACCTCCAGATAAATACCCTAAGGATGGAGGAACCATCAAGACTGTCTCTCTGGAGCACCCCTGTGCCTCTCCCCACCCCTTCCCTCAGGTGTGTTTTCCTTGCCTCTCTCTCCAAGGGCCCTTCTTTTGCCTCTGTGACTTGTTTCCTGAGGCCCTTTCTTCTACGGCTCACTTATTCTACCTCTGTGACTTTCTAAATAAACTTCCTCTTATAATTTGAGCCTGAATTCTTTCTTCACCAGAACCCAGGTACTGAGGTTGCTGAACCGAGGCCCAATTGCCAGTAACATTCTCGCGCCTTTCTCACCACCGCCAACAGAAATATATGCTACGTAGGAGGCAAGTGCATTCCTGATGATTGCTATAAATTTTTATGAGGCAAACTTGATCATACAATAAAGTTGCTAGTTATCTAACGTATGTAATACATTTTAATGCACTACGAATGTATATAAAGTACAAAATAATGATTTTATCAGTTTCTTCATTTTTAGCTGAGCAAATGTTTATCTTCACATGCATGGGTAAAGGATAATACCTTATGTCTCCTACATACTTTATTCCAATAGGGACTTTGGAAAAAGCATAGGCACAAGAGGGAAAAGTCTAAGTGGGAGATTAACAGAGAGCCCAGAAGGAGAGAAACTGAGGAGAGGCCTCTTTTTTAGACAAAGAACTGGAGTAGAAAATTGAAAATCCTTTTGAGCAGATAGTAGAAATTAAAGCTTTTGCTTACTGAACTCAGGGATCACCTGGGAAAAAATGTGGCTCAGTAAAAAATGTAGATACATAACCAATTAAAAATTAAAGCCAAATATTGTCAGACTGATCTAAGTGATGGGAATGTAGGGTATTTCAGTTTTACTCTAGATTCTTTTTTTAAAAATATATCTTTATTGATTTCAGAGAGAGGAAGGGAGAGGGAGGGAGACAGAAACATCAATGACAAGAGTCATTGATCAGCTGCCTCCTGCACACCCCCCACTGGGGATGGAGCCCGCAACCCGGGCATGTGCCCTGACCGGGAATCAAACCTCGATCTCCTGGATCCTAGGTCAATGCTGAACTGCTGAGCCACACCAGCCAGGCAGAAAAAATATATATTTTAAAAATAGTCCTTACAGTTGTTAAAAAAAAAGTTAACATACCTCTGAATAAACCAATCAAAGATACCTTAGACTTCTTTGGGAAAAATTAGAAAGCTTTACTAAAAATATTAGCTACCTAAATAAACTGAGAGCTATACAGTATGATAAATAGGAAAACTCAATATTGTAAAGATTTTAATTCTTTTAAAATTAAAATGTATTTTTAAAATATTTTATTTTATTTTTGGTCAATTAACAACCTGATTCCCAGGTTTATATGGATAAACAATGGGGAGAGAGTAGCTGAAATGTGCCTGACATAGAATGGTAGGAGTTATAAAGCTGTAGTAATTAAACTATAGTAAATAAGACATTTTATTATTAATGAAAAGATACAGAGATATATTTTCAAAATATATGATTAAATCAGAGAGCTCAGAGAGATGCAAAAATATGAAAATGTTTTATTTCACAGAAATGAGATAACTCAGTTAAGTGAAGAAAAGATAAACCATTCAGTTTTGGGCAGTTGATACTGGAACAATTGATTCATCATCTTGGGGAAAAACAATTTCCATACATTAGTTTGCTAGGCCTGCCAAGACTAAGCACCACAAGCTGAGCGGCTTAAATAACAGAATTGTATTGTCTCACAGTTCAGGAGACTCATAATCCAAGATCAAGGTGTTGGCAGAGCCGGTTCCTTCTGATGGAGTGAAGGAGAATCTGTTCCATGCCTCTTACCTAGCTTCTGATGGTTTGCCGGCAACCTTTTTTTATTTTAATTTTAAATTGATTTTTAGGAAGAGGGAAAGGGAGAGGGAGAGAGAAATATCCACGTGAGAGAGGAATATCCATCAGTTTCCTCTCCTATGCCCTGACCAGGAATCAGACCTGGGATCAAACCAGAAACCTAAGTACGTGCCCTGACTGGGAATTGAACCCACAACCGTTCTGGTGTACAAGACAACTGTCCAACCAACCGCGCAATGGCCGGGGCTGCTGGCAGTCCTTATCATCCTTTCACTCCTGAAGGCCTCACTCCGATCTCTGCTTTCATCGTCACATGGCATTCTCCCCTGTGCTCGGCCCGGATGCAACTCCCCCTTTTTATGAGGACATCAGACATGTCAGGCTCACCCTCACGACCTTATTATTTTTATTTTTTGTTAATCCATTGATTTGTTAGAAAGAGTGGAAGTGAGGTAAGGGGGAAGGGAGAAAGAGAGAGAGAGAAGCACTGATAGGAGAGAGACACATCCATTCGTTGCCTCCCGCTCATGGCCTGACCCAGGCTGAGGGCCAAACCTGCAACCCAGGTACATGCCCGTGACTGGGAATCCAACCCACAACCCTTCAGCGCCCAGGCTGATGTTATAACCACTGAGCCACACCAGCCAGGGCCTTAATGACCTTAGTTTAACATAATTACCTTTATAAAGACCGTATCTCTAAATGAGGTTACATTCTGAGGTACCGGAGGTTAAGTTTCAACATATGAATCGGGGGAGGGGGCCCAATTTAACTGATAACACTCCCCGATACCATACACGTTAATCATTTCACAGTAAATTTAGAAAAAAAGTACTTTAAAATACAGGGTGGGAAAAAGCAGATTTATAGTTGTGAGTTTGGGAAACAGACTATTTTTATATTCTTATTTATTTATTTATTTATTTATTTATTTATTTATTTATTTATTTATTTATTTATTTTATATACCTTTATTGACTTCAGAGAGAGGAAAGGAGAGGAAGAGAGAGACAGAAACACCAGTGATGAGAGGGTCATTGGGAATCGAGCCCGCAACCCGGGCATGTGCCCTCACTGGGAATCGAACCTCGATCTCCTGGATCCTAGGTCGACGCTGAACCACTGAGGCACTCCTGGCCAGGCTATATTCTTATTTATTAATTATTGTATTATTTTCCATAGGAACAACTGTAAACCTACTTTTGCCCCACACTGTATTTAGGAGAAAATGTGGAATATCTACCCTTATGACCTTGTTTAATAATTAAATTAAGCATAAACCATAAACAGAAATGATGATAGATATGATCTCAATAAAAAAGTTTAAACTCTACAGCAGAGCAGACAAACCACAAACTGAGAGAATACATTTGCAAATGAGTCCTATAACTTGCAATGAATTAATATCTCTACCATGTAAAGAATCCTTACAAATCAAAAAGTAAAAGACAAACAATCCAGCAAATAAACTATAACAGTATATATACAGACAACTACATAAGAAAAAAAAAACCTGAATAGTCAAAAAGTCCAATAAAAGCTTCTTAAGCTCACTAATACTCAGGGAAATGCAAATAAATGCAATGAAAAAGTATCTTTTTCTTCATGTACATGACAAAAACTGCAAAGTTGAAAGTGAAGGGGAGCAGATTTTGCTACCCCAAATACCACTCTGTGGCATAAGGATTATTTTGAGCTAAAAGACAATCAAAACCTGGCAGATTCAGAAAAATCTCTTTATTTTCCCTCAGCTGCATACATTTACATTGGAAAGGGTGCCTGAATCAGGAAGAGAGCTATTACCAGAGATACCTTTTTACTTAAGAAACTTACCTGCACCACAGGGCAACGTTTGTTGTCCAAACATCTCCTCTGCTTTCCTGTTAATAACCTTCCCCTGCTTTGTATCCCTAGACGCCCTGCCCTCTTCCTTAGCGAGGGATGTTATATAAGCCTCAATTACATGGCTGCCATTGAGTCACGTTTTCATAGGGCTCCCTTACATATGTAATTAAATTTGCTTTTCTCCTGTTAATCTGTCTTGTATCAGTATAATTATTAGACCAGCCAAAGAACCTAAAAGGGTAGAAGAGAAATTGTTCTACCTCTACAAAAACATAAAGTGTCAGTGAAAATATGAACTGATGGTTGTTCTCATATGATGCTGAAGGCTGTATACATTGCTGTACCCACTAGTTTACACAATGTTTCATAAAGTGTTTGATGCACATCCCTCATGACCACACAACTCCTTGTAGGTATGCATCTTAGGAAGATCCACATGTGTGCACGTGGATCTATATGGCACAGAGGAAAATTTTTTAAAATAGTGAAATATTTGGAAAACAATCTAGGTGTCCAGCAATAGAAGAGAGGATAAACTATAGTGTATTCAGAACATGAGATACTATTAGACTTAAATGATTACACTAGAATTTTATGTATTCAGTATACAGCTGAATCTTGCCTGCACAATACCATCATATTCAGGTCATGGGATGATTCTAAAGGAAGGCTGAATGGACCACCCCAAAATATGCCTCTTTGGCATATGACTATTTGAGGCTGATTATTTTTAAGAAATTGCAAACATAAGAGGAGCTCTGAAAACCTAGTAGAAGTTACCCTTTTGTAGGAGAAGTTTACATTTATAAAAGAAGCCTGAATTTGTAAGATGGTGCCTCCTGCTTTATACGAGGAAGAGCCTGAGGATGACTCTCAATTTCTAGAAACTCTTATTAGAAGAGAAGGTGTTACCGGGAAACCCTGGTGGGGTTCGGGCTGCCTGTCACTGTGTCCAATTCAACGGAGGCAGGGTTGAATCATAGAAGGCATTTATTGAGGAGGCCAGCCAACCAAGAAGACAGGGAGCATAGGAGCATCCAAAACCTGTCTTAAGGAGTAGCCAGAGGGATAGAGTTATATAGGGAAATGGGGTAAACTGAGGCTGGGAATGGAATACAGCCATATACAGCCCCAGAGGTCCGCAGGCATCAGCTATTGTTCTTGGTCATATGGCGATGTCTCAATAAGGTGATATCTTGACTCCTGGGTTGGGCGGGCCTGACCATGCCTCTTCAAGGATATCTTGTCCACAGCTGTGTCACCTCCTTAATTGCTTTTCTAGGATCAAGGAGAGTGTACAAGTGCAAAGGCCTAGGAAAAAGAAACTTAAGGAAAAAGAAACTTAAACCCCTGTTCACATAAGTATGTGTGCTATAACTTATAAGTAATATGATTATATTTCAGATTAATTCAGGTGCTCAATCTATGAAAATTATAAGTGCCCCTATCAAAGGCAAGGACTTAGATCTGCTTAACAACCGTACCCGTGGCTATTGTGCTTTTCCTCGTAACCTCCCATAACTGCCTCCCCTCAGTATCTTTCTTTCATCATTAGCTGATTGGTTTTTAAGGAGATAGCTTGGGCCATTTTAAGGAGTTGCTTAGTTTTCCTGATTACCTTCCATCTATGCAGGAAGCATGCATGTTAAATCTTTTTGTTTTTCTCCTGTTAATCTGTCTCATTATAAGGGGGGGTGTCTCAGCCAACTCCCTAGGAGGGTAGAGCCAACATTATTTTTCTTCCCCTACAATGCATATCGTAAGATTTCATTTATATAAATGCTAAAGGTATGTCAGATAATATAACCTATTGTTCATGGATATATACATCTGTAGCAAAAATGCAAAGATTGTTTGGGAAAGATGAACATCAAACTCAGTGTAGTCATTGTTCTGGAGGGTGGAGAGAATAGATGAAGTAAGGGGGTGTGACTTCCTCTTCTTGCTTTCCCTTGGTGGTGGGTAAATGGTCCTTTTACATAATATTTGACACATTTTTCTGTCTGTCTGAAATATTTCATACTGAAGAAAGACACATTCATATTTAAAAACTAAACAGAAAACTTAAATAAAATGGAAAATGAATCAACTTGTAAAAAATAGCCGCAGTATGAAATGGAAGAAGAACGATCTGAATAAAACTAGACAAAGATAAATGAGGATAGATAATAAAATATATTGGAACCTATTTCAAAGTCTGTTCACAGAAACAACTCAGGGTTTTTAGAAACGTGGACAAAAACACAAACAAAAAACAGTGGCAGAATCAAAGAGTGCGTTATAGGAGAAAGTGGTGGGAAAATATGGGCAAGATGCACCTGAAATAGCAGGACTTACTGGGCTGTAAATCAGAGTTGGCGATTGAACTGATCATTTACCTTTAGCTACTGCTTTGTTTGGAGGACATGAATATACTTGCACTTTAGGGTGGCATTTGGCAATATAGGTAATCCCTTTTCCTAGAGTTGCAAACAGTTAACAAGGTGCCCAATTTGTCTCAGATTGCCCAAGACCGAACCAGGTTTAGTTACTCAGTAGTTGCCAGCCAAAGACAACCCCAAGATAATTTCATGAGAAGGAACTGAATTGCAAATGAACAAGCCAGGGCACACCAGGGATCACTCCCACAGCAGTGTGCCCCTGATCAAAGGAGCAGATTCGTCTTTATTCAGGGAAATCATGGATAAACATCAAGGTGAACTTCGTCATCTCACATATAGGTGGGGATATTAGAAGTTAGAAAACACGGCTATACATACACCACGTTCGAAAATGGTGGAAAATCTCCACCCCTGGGAGGAGATTTTAGTATTATAATGAAGGTGTAACGAGAAAAGTTCATGAGGAGGTCACTAGAGGGTCCTCCAAGCTGCTTTGGCCAGTCTCTGGAGGTGTCAACCAGATCATGGTCCTGCAGTATATCCCTGGCTTGTTCCTAAAAAACAGCTCTGACAATCATCAGTGTCAGGGATGGTGTAGGTTTGGAAGGGAGTTTAGCTAAGTAAATCTCAGTCTTTCTGTTAAATTCTTAGCGAATTATAAGATATAGTTACACAAACCTTATAAAATCTAGGATGATCTAAGTGGGTTTACAGTTTATTCTTATAAGCGAAGTTATGAATTCTAAATAAAAATTAGTCTATGCTAGGCTACCTGCTAGGCTGTGTGTATAGGTTAAGTTACAAAAGTCCCACCTCCTAAGACAGACTGGGGTGGTTGGTAAATTTTTTGGTGGACTCAGAAAGCATAGTATTTTTTATAGAAATCAAATTGCTGTTCCTAGAATAACTTCATACTATTTCCAGATGTAAAAATGCCAGCATCTTTCAGAAATTTCCAATAGTAATGACTTTATTTATGAATTTCCTTCATATCATTTGTGATAAGTCTGGAGAGAATTTTAGTCTAATAACCGCATTCCTAAGCTTGTGGTGAGCATGCTTCTCGACATCGTTTCAGCCTTACTTTCCCATGGGCATTTTACCTGTAAATTGGCTTGGGCCTTGCATCTTTCAAATATGGCTTTGATGATACTTTCTCCTAACTACAGAAATAACTGCCTGCCCCTAAAGAAAGGAGGTAGGTTTCAGGTACTGGTATTATATAAAAGTAGCCCTGGTAATTCTCAAGTGCCAGGGATGAGAACAGGAGGCTTAGGAGATAAAAGAAAAGTTATAATGATGACATCGTGAAGGTTTCTTTAGGTGCTTTATTTGGTGAAAAAACTTTTGCATTCCAGAAATGTCTTTAGATATTGGTTTGGGGATAATAAATTACTATGAATATGTGTATACATAGAACCTCATCCTAACAGAGTATTCCATAAATCATTTAAGTGTTTAATTTAAGAATTTTATACTTGATTTCTAGAATTAAAATTTTGCAATGTTGGATTACATTAATGACTAACTGACAGTGTTATTTGATTACAATCCTCTTGGGTCTTTCTAAAGCAAAAGAAAGTTTTGATTAATGTCTATTTAAAATCCCTTTTACCAGAATTACATCAAAGAGAGAAAGTATATAAGAATTTATTATTTTCATTTAACAAAATCAATGAGGTACAGACATTTTATCCTGTATTCTTTCTTATATATTCCACGGTACCCAATAAAACTAGCTATGCTAAATGATTAATCCCTAAATTTAAAATGGAATGTCTGCTACAAAACTAAATCATGGCCAGGAGGCTGCATGGCATAAATCCTTCACAGGGTGCTATAACCTTTATGTTTTTGAAATGTGCCCCCATTAGGGATCCCTCAGGCAAAAGTACAAGGGACCCACATGACATTTCCATAGCCATTGCGTCAGCTTAGACGTGTGTCCTCCCACATCATTAGGCAAAGCCTGATCAGAGCAGATGCATGACAGATTGCCCAGTGTCTCATGCAAGGCAAATAAGCAGAGAAACAACAGTGCTGTATTCACACTTGGGCTCCATGTCCAAAGGGTCCCCTGACAGGATGAGATCAAGCTTGAGCCCTTTAAACTCGAAGGTGCAGGACATGCATGTAACACCCATTAACAGGCATGATCTTCTACTCCCCAGGGCAAAATAGCAGGCAGCAAATATTTTGCAGCTGGCCTGTTCCTGGGTAACTGAAAGAACGCAGAGAAGTTTGTTTGCTTGATTACTGATTGATATTCTTATGGTGAAAGAAATTTTGTGGCCCTTGGTTCCCACTTATGTTTTGTTTGTTAGTTTTTTTAATATAAGTGAATTTTATAGTGCAAAAGGAGGTAAATTGAAAATATTTTCGTTTCTTTTAGGTAGGAGGTGGTTGATGTTGTAGGAGAATTTCTGTGCTTTTTTGTTGAAATTTGGCCTTCCCCTCTGTGCTTAAAAATCACTCATGAATCGCAATGGCTAGGAGATAAAGTGGCAAGAACCCGGGGCACAGTGACAGGAATCCCAGGAGAAGAGTCAGCAGGTCTGAGTTGTGGCCCTAAAGGCCGAGTTAAATATTCATATCTGAGCAAGTCCCTTGACTCTTGTTTTATTTCCCATGCCACCAGGATGACTGTAATTTATCGTCCAAACCAGGATGAATGTGAAGATGAACAGGATGTTTAACTGTAATCACACCGGATGACAGAGTCACCGGGGAGATGAGGAGGAGACCTCGGTCCTTCTCTTCTTGAGGGAAAGATTTCAATCAAGAGATAGATAAAGTATAGAAAAACAAGCACGAATTTATTGGCTGAAGCAAAAATATACTGAGGATGGTGAAACAAGGGTACAGCAGTAACAGGAGAGCCCAGGCTGGGCTGCTCTGGCTCACTGAGGAGTAGAGAGAGAAGGGGGCCTTGGAGACAGGCTCAGGGTGCTAGCCCGGGACAAGCTGCCGCTACCCATTGCTCCCCTGGTTGCAAGTCTCTTGGGGTCCCCTCAGAGGGGAGAAGGAAATGGTGCTGGTGTGCTCCCCTGGGTGGGGGTGAGGGGAGAGCGTGCATGCTGGGTCCTTTGTCCTGAGCATGTTTATCTCTTTCTTGCAGGTGGGAAATCTTAAGGGAGGTCTCAGGGGAGGGTCTCAATAGCATATTCATCAGCTTTCCAGGTG
The DNA here is from genome assembly GCF_964146895.1 of Miniopterus schreibersii. NCBI lineage: Eukaryota > Metazoa > Chordata > Mammalia > Chiroptera > Miniopteridae > Miniopterus > Miniopterus schreibersii. The sequence continues at coordinate 59,704,611 of NC_138111.1, read as the reverse complement.
GGCTCTTTCAGCGTCCTGGTCACCACTTATGGGTCGGTGACAGAGCAGGGGGTCATTAGTGTATGCAACTGGTTCTGAGGCAGCTATGGTGTCACTTGTCTGGTTTTGCTGCTCTTCTGGACTTGGAGTTGAAATATGACTGAGGCCTAGATGTTATCTTTAGGGAGGAATGCTCAGGGGTCTAAACCGCATGACCAGAGATATGCTAGGGGGGATAGATTACGCTGGGGACAAAGTTCTTGTTTTCCCAGTTTTGCCCCTTGCTAGGCATCTGGGGCTTCCTGCCCTGGTGAGTTTCCGTACCCAGCCCATCTAACACAAACCATTTACTCTCAAGTGTCCTTGGTTTAAGGAAGATAGGATTTACTAGGTGGCTAAAAACTGCTGTTTATCTGTCTCTGTTTCCCTATTCCACTTGTCCTGGAATTTTCCTAGCTTCATACTATACTATAACAACAGGACTAAACCGGGACTGTGCTGGGTAAACCAGGCTTTGTGCTCACCTTGCTTACCTATAAAATGAAATTTGGCATTAAATAATATCTGCTATCTAGATTAAAAGGCTATGATTTTAGGTAAACCTCTCTTTAATAATATAATTCTTACAGGACAGAACCTAAACATCAAAAAGTGGTACATGAAGCAATAAATTAAGTAACCAGAAGTCAAGCAAGAACATGAGCCTTCCTTTTGTGCTTTAGAGAGGAGAAGGTTAGGTTTCTTATTAGCCTTTTTAAAAAATATTCTGTATGATTTTATAAATAGCCATATTTTAATGATAAGATCTTGTCAATTTATTGAAAGTCTGCTAAATTCCATGATAATAAACTTATTTCATGTAAAGTTATCCTTTAAATCATTTCCTCCTCAGGTATCACACTTTCAAAACACTATCTTCATCAAAACCGTTCACCATCATCACCACTACGACCATGTGTGCTTGTGCTCACACACACATGCTCACACACACTCACACACACATACACACACGATCTAGGAGTGGAAAAAGGTAAGTAGTAAAGTACTTGCAATATCTGGAACAGCAGCCCTCAAGAGGGGGGAAAATTCAGGAAATAACAGAAATACTTTCAAACGCTTAACATAAATCAAGTAAATAGGAGGGAAGTAAATTCCAGAGCCTAGAGTATTTATGTCCCAGTTATAGTTATTTCCATTTCCCAATAGAGAGGTTGACATTGGAATAGCCTTCGAAAAAGTGCACTGCAAGGCTCTGAAGGAATTAAGTTTAGATTGAAAAATCTCATCCTGCATCAAGGCTTACTGGCAAAATAAGTAACCTTGAAGAAAACAACTTTACAATAAGCAAATAAATTACAGTAATACTTTCTTTTATACTTGAATTGTATCTACAACTTACAGGGCACTTTTCCACACATTATCTGACCACGGCAACAACTTTGTGAGTCATTGTTATTAGTGTTCTTTTTACATTTAAGAACTCTTGAAGCTTGAAGAGGTTAAGTGACTTGCCCAAACATATTTAATAAATAAATGGGAATTCCTGTTTGATCCTGGAGACCTTGGAAAAAATTGCTCAAGAAGATAAGGACAGTCCTGTGTGAACTTCCAAGGTGACTCCAGGAAGTTGCTGAAGAAACTTAAAGCATTATATTTTAAGATCACAAAATTTCCCTTAGGTCAAATAGCTTAATTCTGGATAAGAAGAACTGTAATTTCACTAACAGAAATTCAAAACTGCCCAAGGCTCAATTCAGGAATGGAGAACTCAGTCATTCCAAAATAGCAATTACTACAGCAAAAGATTGCAAAATACTCTACTCAAGTATAAGAACATAGTTTCCTCTCTTCTCTGTTCTAGTGCATCCAAGCCTTCCTGACCTTCTTAATTTGTGTAATTATCTCAGCAGAATCTCTAATGAGGGTTTGATTTGCTGAGAGGACTCACTGAACTCCAGCCACTATAAAATAGACCTCCTACAGGAAGTGAAAACACTTGCAAAGAGGTGCAGGTAATATAAAATAGAACCAGAAAGTCATTCAAACATCATCTCCTATATTGACAGATACACACCACAGCTGTGATTTTTCTTTTAAAACAATATAGTGAAACCCAAATTAAGAAAAATGTTTGGATGACATTTTTAAAAATTACTTTAGACTAATTTCATGCCTCAATTCTTAGAGAAAGAAATGCTTCTAAAATGTGATTCATACAATTTTCTTCAATAGTAAATAGAGTATCTAGAAAGTACTGCATTTCCCCCTTGATTACTACAGGTCATATTGTGCTTCAGGGTCACCTTTCAGAATTTTGTTTTTATTGTATAAAAGGCTTGATGTAGACATTATAAACAATTGTCCTCAGGACATAACCTGGAAGTTTTTTTAGCAAGGAATGACCCAATATTAGCTTGTCAACTGCTAATATTTCCCTTTCTCCCCCCAAATAAATTAACTCCGTATTTCTATTACTGGAATTTTGGGGGGTCTTACTGATACTGTTAAAATAGGTAGTTAGCTCTTTATGAATAAAGGAAGGGAGCAAATGGAATCAGATATTAAGCCTAATCTACTAGGGAGCTGAATTGGACAACAACCCCGATTCCCCAGGAAGCCACAGTATTCACCAGCTCCCAGGGGACTGCCAGCATCTTCTGAGAAGGGTACTTACTGCCAGAGGCAGGCAGAAAGCCTTGGTTACTGGTCATCAGCAGGGGGTACTGAGGGAGGGACAGGCAAAAGTCCTTTGCAACGGGCATGCACGGCAGAAGCCAAGGTGGCACAGGGGGAGGGAAATGCATGTGCACTAAAAACCGGGTGAGGAGGCAAAGCTTTGGGGCATGCACAGGAGGAGTTGAAGTGGAGACACAAAGGGCGCAGTCTACCTGGGAAAATCTAGGAAAAGGGTCGGATTGGATGGGGGCGGGGAGCCCCAGAAGGTCCAGGGAAGGGATTGTTAGGGGGAGGGCCCAGCACAAGCCTGGGAAAACCCAGGGAGTAGGTTGGATAGTTAGAAGGAAAGCCTGCTTCTTTCTGAAAACCAAGATAATATATGGAGGATTCTCAGGATTGGAGCAACTGCTGCTAGAGCCTGCCTACCCTCTACATCCCCGAGGGCATGGTATTTCCCCCACCCCGATAAATTTGGTCACTACTAGACTTAAACTTCTCCCATGTGAGCTGCCTTTGAAATTCCTTTCTCAAACACCGCAAGAGCCCATTTTCACAGGCTGGGACAATCAAATTCCTGAGATCGGTTCTCTTGAAGAGATTAAGAGATCATGAATCTGCTTCTGGATTTGTACACTCATTGCCCCCATGCCTAAAATGTTTATCACTTCCTACCCTGGACACTTAGAGAGTTGTTACCAACTTCAAGTTACCCTCCGTCTGACTAAACATGTTTCTTCCTAACTCAACAACCTGGTTTCCTTTTCCTTAGAGAATTTACTTTATAAAACATGGAATTGTGAATGCTTTCTCTGCCCCTGTTAGACATAAATCCTTAAGAAGCCGGGAAGGACTTTGTTGAGCTGGGAAACTTCTCTTTGCAGTGTAATCACTAAGGAAGATACAGTTCTCATTTCCCAGTCTGTGGTGGGAGGGAAGAACCTGAACTTCAGTGGGCTTAGCTCCAGGGCGTATGTAGATTATGGTGTGTGTGTAAAGCCCAGGCAATAGTTCTGATCATGGTGTTAGTTATTTTTAATTCCTCCTACTAATATTCTTTTTTGATAGAAGTAGGTTCAGGGTATCTCAAAAAAGTATAACTAAAAATACTTGGATCTTCCGGAGCAAAGATTCCTAGGGGAATCTGGGCTTTTTAGCATTGATCTGTGAGGCCGAAATATGCACTAGGCACACGTCATTGTGGGGGCTAAAAAAATTAATATTTTTTTCTCCTACCTTCTAAGTTCTTCTACTTGGGCTAATAATCAAATCAACAGAGACAGATTAGCAGGAAAAAAAATTACTACATGTGCATGGGGAACTCATATAAACATGAAAATTCCTCAAAACAATGCAGCAACATTGGGGTTATATGACATTTTGGACAAGGGGGGCTGGGTATTAGGTTTCGTAAGTGAGGATGAATTCAAATGAAGCTAAAGAGAAGATCCTAAGATCTTCCTCCTGAGCCAGGTTTTTCTGTATGAATCTCTTAGGTAGAAAAGGGGGGAGAGTCAAAAGTTCTTTCTGAGTCTTGTTTCTTAATAAACAGCTTAAAATTAATATCCCCAAAAGGCAGCTTCAGGGTGGGAAAATTTTAGTCCCTTCATCATCATTTTACCTTTCAGATTACAAGCATATGTCAGAGACACTGCAGATTTGGTTTCGGGCCACTGCCATAAAGCGAGTAAAGGCAATAAAGTGAGTAATAAACTTTTGTTGCTGGTGGAAGGTCTTGCCTTCAGTTTCAAAAAAAACATCTGTGAAGCGCAATAAAATGAGTGCAATAAGACGAGGTATGTCTGTTTATCTCAGTAGCTGGAGCTTCATTGCTATTCTTTAGTTGTTACAGTAAATTAATAGCCAAGTGGTTCATTTTCTTGGATTTAATCTACTTGCTGAATGGTACAATGTAATAGTTGAAAGTCGAAAGTGGTAGATTGGTGGATGGGAATGAGAAATTGAAAATAATTGTTTTTAACAGTAGATGCTCACTATTGTTACTTATTTCCTTAAGTTAAAGAGAACTAGAAAAATATACTATAAACAGTAGGCACAGCAGCACAAAGAGAACATAAAGAAACTAAGTTGCCTCTTGGTGTAAAGGAGAGTCAATATAGTAATCCATCCCTTAGCCCTGCATCTGGCTCTGCACTTCCTCTGAGAGTAATAAAAACAAACAAAAAACACCTCCAAGTAGGCAAAAACAAGTGCTGAGGTTCCTTACCCTCATGCAACATGCAGGTTTTTTAGGAATAAATATAACCGATACGATATTGAACCCAAAGTTGGTAATGGCCATTGCCTGCTGTTTTGGTGGATGCCTAATAAGTTATATAGGAAATTGCATGGTGTTTCCAGGCAGGACGTGTGTTACTCTGCTGACGAATTTTTTAAACAGTCCTTCCATCATTGTAATGCACAAAAGAAATTTAATCCCACAGGGAGCAGATATCTACTGGAGAAAAAATAAACACAGAAGGCTCAGATTTACAGAGCTATATAGAGACATATATTATCCTGTAGTCATTCTTCTTAATAAATAATGCAGTGACCCTTCCCTTTGTCAACTCAAATATAATATACCTTTAAAGAGTGCATTTTGAAAAAACAGTAGTTACGAAACTTAAAATTACCTGTGATTAAAAATATGAGCAGGCAGGTCTGCCCCAGCACAGTCTGGAAATAGGTTCTTGTGGTGTCGCGAGAAAGGAATTGAAGGGACAGCCGCGAAGGAGGAATTTAAGCAAGAGTGGCAAGATTTAGAGTATGTTTAGTATAGCTGGGGATGGTGCAACAAAGGGAAGGCTTATGATAAAGGCAAGATCACAGCTGCAGGAGTGAGCCTAGACTGGGCCGCCTAGACTCAAGGAGGAACGTTATAGAGGCAAGAGGAGAGTCCTTGAAGCTTCCCTGTGACAAGTCTCATGGGGGCCTTTAGAGTTTAGGAGAGACGAAAGAAAAGGTATGGCCCCAGAGAAGGAAGGGCAGGCAGGGCACAGGTGCACAGGTGCCCTTGAAGAGGCTGCCACACTCCCTGAGGTGCTTCTGCAGAGGGCCCAGCACCAGAAGCTGGTGGGTACTGCCCGCCTGCCCTCAGGAACATCACACCCAGAGCCTCACTCATGGCCAGGTGGTTTAGTTCCATCTCGCTGAGGAGGGAGGCCAGCTTCCCCACCGCAGGCCTGTGCCCAGGCCTGCTGGCACCAGGACGGCCAGGGCCCAGAGCTGTGATGCCAATACCCTGGCACCTAAGGCTCCAGTCGTCCAGCCCAGCCTCTGAGATCTGTGCAGTGCTTTGGCCCATGCAGCTGCTAAAGAAAGACTGGGGCCTTTGTTCAGCTTCCCAATGTTTCCGTGGGCTCCAGAGAGAACAAGCTTTCTCTCAAGCTATCTAATCTCTTTCCTGGCCTTTTCAGGGCTTGCACCCATATGTTTCCCAATCTTTCCCCCAGGGTTTCCCAGGTTTGCCTCCTCCCTTTCATGGTCATCATTTTGGCCGCTGCGCAGACACCCAGGGAGACTTCCCCCAGCACCATCTTCCCAGCCTTCTCCCTCCCCCGTTAGCGGGAAGAACTCCCCCAGTGACTGTAAAGCTTAATCAGGTTTAATTTGCAAGGACAGAAAGGGAGAAGAGCAAAGTGGGACAAACTAAAGGGATTCTCACCTGATCTGCACTTTGCCCCTGACAGATTGATAGGCAGGAAGTGGTTCTCGGCCAGGTCATCAGACAGCTTGCGGCAAAATCAGAGGAGCTGCTTTAAAACCCTGCCCCCCTCCAAGCTTATTGACATACAATCTCCGGGAGCAAGGCTGATAACCTCAATCCAACTTTATGTACCTCCAAATGTGGGAGTGCTGAGCTTCGTCTAGCGTATTTCTTAGTTCCCACATACCCTGTGTTCATTTTCATCCAAGCTTCTTCATGAGAAGACAGAAAATTGTCTTTTTCTTTTCCTTCTCTCGTTCTCCTTCCCTCCTACTTTCCTGTGTTCTTTCTTTCCTCTCCGTCTTCCTTTTATCTTGTCCTAACAAGATTTATGAAATATTTTTATCAACCTGTATGAAACAATTAAAAAACCCACTGTACAGCTTTTGTAGTTTTTTTCTCAAATGCAGCTTCCAAAGTTATTTAATGTGCTTCAGATATCAGATATGGATTTGACTGTTTATCACTGAGAAAAGTTCCCTTTTCAGATAAAGAAGCCACTAAGGCTATGAGAAAACTGGGTTCGACCGTCTTCCTGCCACATGGCAGAGCACTACCCTGGTAATCCTAAAACAGTGCTCCGTAAGAGGACGTGAGCACGCATGCCTTACTTTGCTTTCCATTACTATACTGTTTGCAGGCTGGCCTCGGAAACCTGTAGGGATAGGACATCAGTAGCAGAACAACCCTTGGATTGACTGATTTCTTAAGGTGAGTGTCAAGGCAAATGAGGCCACACGTGAGCAGAGAATGAAGAGTTGCCTGTCGCCTGACATTTTACAGTTGTATGCATCCATCAAGCCCTTGGGGTTTTACTTGTTTGCCAGTTTTAACAGTACTAGATAAGGTCCTTTTCAAGAGCAGTTATTTTTCTGGCATCTCTTCAAGTAGACCAAATCTCTGGGTTTTAGGTCATACAAAAATTGTGTGAGAGGAGGGTGGGAAAGGCCTCCTATAACTTTTGATGATAATACCGTCTGCATTCCATGAGTCTCCTGCATCGCTTGGCCACATTTGCTTGCCAAAGGGCAGGGTCAAGGAGTAGAGATGATGTTCCTAGACAAAGTGTCTAGCTATCACTCACTTATAAAAGCAGAACTCATAAACTTCCGAAAGAGATTTTGCTATTGCTGTAATGTTAAAAGGAAGAAACTTGGAGTAAACAAGTTTATGTCTTTCTCAAAGTTTTGGCTAATTTGAGAACTTAATCTGACCCTTCTTTGCAGAAAGATTGATTGAATGACAGCAGAGTTTTCAAGTAAGCTGCAGTACCTTGCAGCGCTCTTTAATAACATTTCTAGTTAAGATTAACATCTATATTAATGGAAAGATATGTTGAGATTTCCCAAGTAGGATACATGAAATTGAGAACAATTTTGGCCTCTTCAGAGCTTTTGCTTTACCGAAGGGCAAGGATTTGATCTATACAGAGCACTAACATACATCAACCAGAACATAGTCATATGTCATTGCAGGAGATAATTATATAACGTCCATTTAGAGTTATTCAAGCAGGCCTGAGGATTTGGCTGTATCTATGCACTTTGTTTAAAGTTTTGTCAGGATTTTATATATATATATATATTAACATATATATTTTTATATATTTTTATATATTTATATATAAATATAATATATTTATATATATGATAAATATATATATTTGTTTATCATATAGTATCCTTTCTAGGAAGACTGATAGAATAAAAGTAATTCAGTGTTTATAGGAATAGTTTTCTTTCTCTAAACAATTGACTTGTTTTTATACTGCACATGCTGTGACTTATATTACTGATTTTATTTGCCTCTACTGCCCCTAGAGAACCTAGAACTACTTTATTACCTTCCTTGAGCAAGTATGCAGGGCCTCATTGTGTAGATTTTGTGTTTTCAACATATTTTTCCCTCTATGTTGGTTTTCTACACTTAATTCTTTGTCGCATTTTCCTTACTTATTATGTAGCTTTGTAACTCTCCATAAATCCTGTTTATGTGTAGTAACATGCCCACATAAATTAACAAGTAAATATTATATTTTTCAGTTACATATTATCAGTTCTACCTTTATATGTTTTGAGTTCATATCCTATTTCTAGATATTTAAACGTAGAAATAGTGGACATCACTTTTCCATCAGAAGCAAGGATCTGCTACTTTAATTGGGCAAAACCTATAAACAGAGTGCCTATAAAATATGATTTTGAGAAATTTATTTATGTTTGAATGTGCTACAATAACACAATGACAGTAACAAAGGAACTCAAGGCCCACATGTAAATAGTTATTTCAAAACTGAAATAACTCATCATTTAAGATCTGGTGTATCTGAATGTGACAGTATAGAAAGAAATCTGCATGATTACTTATATCTAGATTTCTTCCTTCGAAATAAATAATTTCTGTGTCTTTTAATGTTCTCAACTATTATATAAAATATATGAACATGATCTCAGGAGTTTAGATAACTTTGAATAATTTGGTCAAATAAATAATTTAGTGAAGAATGAATTCATTTAGTAAAATTACTAACTTAAAATGTTCTTTACATTTCTGTTTATATCAAATGGGTCTATAGTTTCACTTACTGACTGAACAAACAAGTTGCTTGTCAGATTGACAGCCTCATGTACATACCATTCAGCTGACATTCTCTTTTGTATATATTTTACCTCTGTCTGCTTTGTCTGTCAGTGAACATGTGTAAACTCAGTTTATGTCTACCCATGTATATTCACTACACCAGTAAAATTAATCAATATCTGTGTGTGCTGAAGAAATGAAATTTAACCCAAGTGTACCATATTCCAGGCCCTACAAGAGTTGCACTTCCTTGAATGAGAACAGAACTTGACACAAATTCACAGAAACAGTAATCACAGCATCAAACAATGGGCCTGAGTGGTCATATAGCCCCATACTCTCATTTTACAAATAATAAGAAAAATCAATGATTGTCTCTGCATTTCATTGTTCTAAAAATTAGAGCTGAGACCCTATCAAATTCCCGATATTGTGCACAATGCAAAAGGCACAGAAGTGAGGCATACACAGTGTGTATGGAGTTACAGTTTAGCGGGGGAAACAATAAACTGAGCATCATGGTAAAGATAGAAACCAGGGATGTTTCAATGTTATTGAAGTAGGAAGGAGAAGTACAAGGAAGGTGTGTTATGTCATCATTGGGACATTAGGCAATGATTCAGAGAAGGGGTGACACTGGAGCAGACTCTTGAGCACAGTGAAGTGAGCTTGTGAGAAAGGGTGTCCCCATAGTAGGAAAGCTGTGTTCAAATCACAGAAATATGCGAGAGCGCCGCATGTTTGAGGCCTTCCAGTGAGCCCAGTAACTGTGGGCCTTTATTTCCCCATCTTAACTTTGAGATAATACTTAATACCCACCTGGCAGCATTATCCCCACAGCAAGAAAATGAAGCTGGAAGGCAGGCATGGCACAAAAAGGACCTGGGCCAACCAGATGAGGTGACCAAACTTATCCTGAATATAATTTACAGCTATTAGTGAATTTTAAACAGAAAAAGGTGTTTTAAAAAAGCGTTTCAATAGCAGTGTGAAGTAGATCTAGGGGAGGGAGTGGATGAAACCTGATGCCATTACAGCTGCCGGCTCCCCAAATAAGCAGGGCCCCCTTAGACAGTGAAATGGGGATAGAGGGGAGGAAAGAGATTTGAAATGCAGTCACATAGTAGAAGCAGGGGACGCCCATAACCGAGTAGATGTGAGGACTGAGGGAAGGGCTGAGTTAAGGAGAACTCTTTAACCTCGCTGACTGCGGGCCTGGGCAGAGACTGGGGCAGTTGGCTAAGATGGGGAGACCGGGAGAGGAGGGAATACTGAAGCCTGCTTTGTAACCTGTGTGAATGTTGACTCACGATGCTGTATGTACACCTGAAACTAATATAATGTTGTACGTCAACTATAATTAAAAATAAATTTTGAAAAAAGACTAAAGTACCTAGTGATATACAAGAGACATTTTTAAGATTATGGGATGGAGCTTATGAGAGAGACCTGGACAGAGGTCTACCTGGGATTTCAGTGGTACCCACATTAGACAGAAGAGTAAGTAACCATAAGATCATTTAGAAGTTTGTGTAGCGTGAGAACAGGAGACAGCGAAGGGCCCCAACATGTAAAAGTCAAGCTGGAAAAAATATGGAGGAGGTTGAAAGGGGTGAAAATTTTAGGAAGGATAAAACCAGGTAGATGCATCATAGAAACAGAAGAAAGACTTTCAAGAAAAGGGTCGACACCAGGGGCCAGTGCTGGAGAAACGTCCAGAAGGACAGGAGGTAAAATAGGGTTGTATGAATTAGCATTTAGGAAGTCACTGATGATTTTTCGAGAGCCATTTCAGTGGGAAAATAGGAGCAGAATCCAGTTGCAAAGTGAATGTGATTTGACAAAGCAAAAAGATCACTGCTGTGTAGACAGTTCTTTCAATAGTCTTGGCTGAAGAGGAAACACATTTTGGATGTCATATAGTCATACCTACATAACCAAGACGAGCTCGTGTATGTAAGGAGGGCCAAGAAGGAGGTTTACAGATGAAGAAGAGTGTGTGGGGGAACTGATGGAGAAAGGATCAGGAGGAAACCGGAGGATGAGATTCAGGGTACGAGATGAAGGATTAACTTTACACAGGAGGACTGACATCCTGACAACAGGGGGGGCAGAGGTAAAGATGGGGATCGCTGCAGATGAGCTCACGGTCGGGGTGCAAGAAGGTGAGGAAGTATATATGTGTACATTAGCCAAAAAAGAGCTGCAAGAAAGTTATAGGAAAAAATAATAATGAATATTTGTGCTTCATTTTGCCTTAAAATAGCCCCTATCAAACGGTAAAGCATAGCTTCTTAACTTTATAGCTCCAATATTTTCAAAATACAGTGAGAAAATTCTCACATGTCATGTCCACACTCTTCAAGGCTTATCCACATAAAAGCCTTTTAATTGGTTTTGTAGACATTTAGTAAATAATTCAAATGCAGCTCCTTACCTCCACATTATTGTGGTAATTAAAAAGGTACAACCTGTTACATTTTAAAATTAAAAGTAAATTTTATATTTCACAGAAAGTTGGAAGGCATATGGTACAATTATGAATTATATTCTTTGATTTCCCTTATCCAAGATATATTACATTTCAAAATATATTATAATTTTCACTTGGATCTTTTTTGTAAATAGGTTGATCAATTACCAAAAGATGAGCAATGGTCTTAAAACAAACACACAGAGGAAACAAATAAGCTAGTGTAAATCGCAAGCCTTTGTATTTATGTAAAACCAAGTGAGTTCATTTCTGCAGAGTGTCTGGGATATAAACACTTGGAAAGATTTTAATTTCTTTGTTATATCCAGTAGAATTGAAGGAGGGTAAGGCAGAGAAGGTAGAATCACATTCGACCAGATTTATGCCACTGATCAACAGGGAGGATCTGGGAAAAGCAAATTGCCTTTTAGACTTCCATGTGCTATAGGGTAGCTATTAGCCATGTTTCTTATTCAAAGGTGAGAACTGGTTTCAATCCCTTTCTTCTTCCGGGCAGGATCGATCTATCAGTTAGCTCCCTGGGTTCTTTGAAAGACACTCTACCTGGGAAGAGTGCTGCTCCTCTTAGGGAGGAGAGCCCAGATTTGGAAGCGAGACCTGCATGTGCAACTTTGGCCACGTTACTTGATGACTCTGGGTGTTTATTCCCCTATCTGTCAATTACAGATACTATTTAATGCCTACCTTTCAGCATTATTTTTAAGATTCAAAATAATGAATTGGATAGTGTCAAACACACTTATGCTATACAAAAAAGTGTTCAGTGAATGTTTTTTAATGATTCATGTCTCAGTAAAAGGATGCAGACTCATGGGTGTAGAGGGAATTATATCAGAAAGAGATTAAGTTCCAGAGAATTTTAACAGGGCCTGGGAACTGTGAGTAATTGCGTAAAGGACATTGCTGCTCACTGTTTTATCCACAAGTGTGCATTGTGATCAGTGAAGAACCAGATCACTTTTTTAACCCTCACCCAAGGATATTTTTTCCATTGCTTTCCAGAGAGAGTGGAAGGGGGAGAGGGAGAGAGAGAGAAAATGGATCTGAGGGAGACACATCGGTCGGGTGCCTCTCTCATGCACCCCGACCTGGCCGGGGATCAAGCAAGCAAAGGAGGCATGGGCCTTTGGCAGGAACTGAACCCTGGACCCTTCAGTCCGAGAGTCAATGCTCTAACCACTGAGCCAAACCAGCTAGGACCAAATCACTTCTTTTTTAAGTCTTATTTTGTTATTTTTAAAAAAAATTAATTAGTTTACATTCAGTATTATTTGTATTAGTTTCAGGTATACAGTATATTGGTTAGACATTTATATAATTTACAAATAGTTTAGTACTCAACTGGCACCATACATAGTTATTACAATATTATTGAATATATTCCTTATGGGAAATATGTGCATTCATACATATAATGCTGCTCATGTTTTATATGTATAGTGTCAAAGAATAACAAACCTGCAAACATTTTTTTTAAATGCCTGGCCAGTGTTGCTCAGTGGTTGAGTTTCGCCCCATGCACCAAGAACTCACTGGTTCAATTCCTGGTCAGGGCACATGCCAGGGTTTTGGGCTCAATCCCCAATAGAGGCCGTGCAGGAGGCAGCCAATGGATATTTCTATCTCTCCTCTCTCCCTCTCCCTTTCTCTCTAAAATTCAATAAAAACATTTTTTTTAAAAAACTGGAATTTTCTTTTTGAGTAAAAAAAAGCTAATGGGCAAAATAGTACTGAATCCCAGACGATTACATAACATCGTGAGGATTCTGTCACTAGTGTAGTGTCTTAATCAGTTTTGCTGTAGGAGGTACAGTGAGAGAGAGCGGCATCTTTACTAAGTACTGTAGCCAACTGACTTCAAGTGTAAATTTTATATTACTTTAGGTAATAGCATCAAGCAGCAATAGGAACACTACATGTAATTTATGTTACCATTTAGAGGGTATATGTATTCTGCTAATGTCATATGAACACCATTGCAGCCGTTCTTAACATGACAGCTCCTGTCTACATGGTGGGGCAAAAGTCGGTTTACAGTTGTAAGTACTCTAAACACATTCTTGTATTATTATTTATTAATTATTGTATTACTTTCTATACAAACAACCGTAAGCCGATTTTGTCCTACCTTGTATATTAATAATAACATTCTAGACACATTATTTCCCTCTCCAAAGCTTTCCCCAGCTGCATCTTCCAGAAATTCAGTGAATAAAAATAAAGTTCACTGGGTTTAGGAGAGTATTGGCTTTCAGTGTTAAATGACGGGAAAGTCAAAGGATACAGAATCTGAGCTGTCTACCCAAGCAATCGATTCACTCTTATAATCGGCTTTCCTTACCCTGCAGAGGGGAAAAAAGTGATGTGTTTTTAGTTAACTGAGGCCTTGATCAAATATAATAGGAAATAAAACATAAAAGAACTTAAAATTATATATATTTCCATATGCATATAGCCATAACATTATAGGTGCAGATATGTGCCAACTTCTAGATATCTCTAGCATGTCAATGCTAATTCATGTGTTAGAGAAAAAAAGAGAGAGGGGATAGAGAGGTTTGAAAACCAAATTAAATTTTAATAAGTTTTCAAACAAACAATCAGTTTCTTTAGGGATCCAATTGATTTTGGTTTTGGTTTTAGTTTTAGCTCAACAGGCTTTTGTGTGTGCCTGTCTCCTATGTTAGTTATCGAGGAATCCAACCTAATGAGTCACGTTATTAATTTTTAAGGAACATGTTACGTAATGAAGAGAAATGCTATAAAAAGAGCTTTACATAATTTCTTGGTGATATTAAGAAGCATGAAAGACCAACGATTTTTTTCAGTGTATTTCTATTAATCGATTGTATCACTACATTTTATTGGGTGCCTCGTAAAGTCATCTTTAAGAAGTTTCCATATTCTAACTTCCCTCTTGTTCTCATCGGTTATTCATCAGGAGAATGAATGTGTCCGCTGACAGAAGGCAAGGACAGAAAATCAGAGGGGCCAGCGTGCGTGTGAAGATGTAAAGGCGAGGCTGGGAGGACGAGTGGGCAGGTGGCAAAGACTGATGGCTGGGGTGCCTGGGAGGTGAAAACTGGGGGGATGGAAACAGCGTGAGGAAGGGAGGTAATGTGCATTCTCTCCTCCCTTCCCACCCTCTTATATTCTTTGCTTCTCCCAATTGTTAGAACAAGGTACTGTATCATATGAATTCCTATTAAGAGTAAGTAGGCAACGTATGGAAACAACCTAAGTGCCCATCCATGCGGGAGCAGATCAAAAAGATGTGGTATAGTGTGATATTCCTCGACCATGAAAAGGAATGAAATCTTACACTGTCGACCACATGGATGGACCTAGAGGGTATTATGCTGAGTGAAATAAGTCAGAGAGAGAAAGACAGATGCCATATGACTTCACTTATACGAGGAATCTAAAGGACAATATAAATGAACAAACAAAACGAAAATAGATTCATAGATGCGGACAGCAAACTGATGGTTGCCAGATGAGAGGGGGTGTGGGGGCTGGTGAAGAAGGTGAAGGGAGTAAGAATTACAATTGGTAGCTATAGAATAGTCATCAGGATGTAAAGCACAGGGAATATAGTCAATAATATTGTAGGAACTATGTATGGTGCCCGGTGGGTACTAGATTTACGGAGGAGGCCACTTCTTAATTATATAAATGTCTAACCACTATGCTATACACCTGAAACTAATATAAAACAATACTGAATGTCAACTGTAATTGAAAAAATATATATATTTTTTTTTCAAATAAAGTAGGCAGCATCCAATACCTTTAAGAAAGGAGAACCTCCAAATAGAAATTCTGACTTCTTTCTTTAACCAGTAGCTTGTGTGAAAGAGCGCAACCAAAGATGCGACCTGGATCTTTCCCCTTTTGGTGGAAAGCACCACTGCCTATCTGAGAAGCATTCTCTTAGAAGGATGGCACCACTGGGGCACCACCAAAGCCAAGGTAGCATATTCCTTTTACCCCTACAGTGCTAATGGTAGTATATATAGGCCTATATACTAATCACGCATAACTAAAGAGGAGTATTTATCATCCTAAATTGTGTCGCAGAAACAAACTGAAAATATTGGTGGCTGAGCACAGCAAAGGCTGACAGCTCACCTGGCATGTCCATTTCAGCCCCTTGCTCCACCTCACTGCCTCTGAGAACCAGACGACAGAGCTGGCCGTCCTGGAAACACGAAAAAGAATATGGGGAGCTGTGTGCTGGTCCGAAGTGCTTCTTTCTGAAGGGACATACATCGCGTATGCTCACATTTCACTGACCAGAGCAAGTCACGTCGCCACATGATGTCAGGGAGGAAGAAAGTAAAATTGTCCCCCGGGGGAGGGAGCGGATGCCACTGAACAGCAGCCTGAGGGTCGCAGTGGAGATCTTCCAGCAGGCCCCCCACGAGCAGGCGCCTGTTAGGTCTCAGCACCGTTTCCTACCACCCGCCCGGGCTGCCCCTGCCACACTGGCCTCTTCGCCACCCCTCCCCTGCCCGGGGACCCCCGTCGGGTTGCTCCCCCAGCCTGGAGCCCGTTCCTCCAGACACCTGCGTGCTCGCCTGCTTGCTTCCGTCGGGCCTTTCCTCTAGCCTCGCCTCCCCCGTGAGGACTTTTGGGGCCATCCTATAGAGAAACGCAACCACTTTGCTATTTCTCATCTCTCTTCTTGCTTTATTTTTCTATACTCCCTAACAAAGTATATAGACTACTCATTTATTATCTCAGTCCCTCGGCAGATTGTTAAAAAGCAGGGATTTTATTCAAATCTGAGCCAAACATCATCTGCAGTAGCATCTGGAATGAGGTAGACGGGCCACGATTGTGTGCTGGGTAAAGGAACTCATAAACGAACGCGGCATCTGGTTTTCGCAGGCTAGCCGCGTCCCGTCTGCTTTTCTGTCTCTTGCTACAAGCTGTACCTTTGAGACCCTCGCTTCTCCCCCTCCTGGACTTCTCTTTCCCTCACTTGACCTCTCCCCAGACATATGGGACACTTTTGAGTCAGGGTGATACATAGGAAAAGAGTTAAACACTTAGAGATGGAGATTGTTTTCAGTCGGTGCCACTGAAATAGCATGTGATCCTGGGAGAGTTACTTGAACCGTTTAGGTCTCAGAGAATGTAGCATAATGAAGAGTATGACATTTACGGTCAAGATACCGTAGGTCCCAGCACTGCCGCTCACCAGCTTGATCTTAAAACAGGAGATTGGGTTTGGTTGCCTTCTCTCAGCTTTATTTTCCCTTTTTGTCTATTCGTTTCGCAAAGTGAGGCCAGGAAAATCATCTGTTGCGGTTATTAAGTTCTTGGCCTTACCCTCCACAGCCTCCTCGGCATGTGCTGGGCTGGGCCCTGCACTGTACCTGCCGCTTTGCCCGCTGCTGCCTGTTAGGCTCCGGCCCCAGGGAACACGAGAGGGAGACCACGAGCCTGGAGGGAGCGGACGGCAAACTTCCCGCTGCCAGTTCCTGGGAGTCCGGCCGGCAGGGCTTCTTTGGTCACCTGAGGGCCCCAGTTCCTTCTGTAGCAGCCATTGCGTCCTGTTTGCTGTTTCCCAACATGGGCAGAACCCGCTCCAGACACCAGCACCAGTCGGAGCTCCTGCGTCTAAGGCCTGGGCTCCCGCCCCTCAGGGTCCCTCCTCCCAGCTCCGAGCAGTCAGCATCCTCAGCAGCGGGGCCTCGCCTCCTTAAGTATCTGAATCTCAGTTCCACAGGAACCCTCCCCTAGGTGCCTGGATTGTAATAATTGCAACCTATTCTCTCGGTTCCCTCAGCCTTAGGGCCTTTATAAAGTAGTTACCTTTGGGAAACAGAGTTCTCTTCTCACACTTTCCAGTAGTTAAAACTTTACACCCAGTTAAATGTTCACGTTAGGTTCTCTCTTGTTTTCTGTCCCCCTGACAGGATCCTGTCTGATGCACCATCCGTCCTATCAAAGTCCCAGGGTCATTGTGAGCATCAGATGAGATCATGTCTAGGAAAGCACTGCGTACAACTCAGCATTGTCTGGCAGATGCAGTGACTGGATTGGAGCCAGCCATGCCCTGTGGGCTCCATGCACCTCCAATATCTTCCCCCAAGTGCCATAACATCGAATAGCAAGTCTAAGAGTTAAAAACATTTATTTATTTATTATTTTATTTTTTAAAATATATCTTTATTGATTTCAGAGAGAGGAAAGGAGAGGGAGAGAGAGAGAGAGAGAAACATCAATGATGAGAGAGTCATCGATTGGCTGCCTCGCCCGCAACCCGGGCATGTGCCCTGAGCAGGAATCGAACCCCAATTGCCTGGATCCTAGGTCGACGCTCAACTGTTGAGCCATGTCCGGCCGGGCTAAGAGTTAAAAATATTTAAATCAGCAAATAATAACCCCACTCACTCATCTGTGTGAACCAGAGGCAACGCACACACACACACACACACACACACACACACACACACACACTATTGGACACACACTCCAGCTGTTGGACACTGGGAGATGAGCACAGCAGGTTACACCCATGGGAGGAACCTGTGTGAGGTCCGAAGCATTAACAGAAGCATTAATCAGTGTAAGGGGTTTTAAAAAGGTAAAAGTAGATATGCAGCTAAGTTCCCGGCTGGAGCTCTAGGATGCTGAGTTATGGAATGAATTATTCTGGAGCTGCTGGGCTGGGAGGAAGGACAAGGAACTGGGCTAAGTCATGCAACAGGAGGAGGGAGAGACAGAGATGCTGGAATGGGAATGCGTTGGAGCATATCTCTGCAAAATTAAGGCAATCTCATATTCTAGAGTAACTTAAATTATTCCACATTGTAGGGGGGGTCCCCAAGACAACAAGCTTTTGTGGGGATCTTGATCTTTCTGGTTCCCCACAGGCAAGTGGAAATTTGTGACTTATTTCAGTCACCAGATTGTCTACTATAATAATTTAAATGTGCAGGACTTCACTGTAAGCAGGATAAGTAATTTGTTATGATGGAGTACAATTGGAAAGTAAATGTGCAGTTGGACTTTAGGGAAATAGTTAGAAAGGATTCCTGGTTTATTCGTGCCTGCATGGCCTCCCCACAGTTGCCGGGACATATCTGATGGCTCTGTGGCCTTCTCTCCAAAGCAGCCGTAGGGGAGGGGGCATGCATCCCAGTCCCTGCTACCTGTGTTACACCTGCTGGAGCCTCAGACAGGGGACTGTGATGGGCCTGCTGGCAGAGGCAGAGCTCTGACTCCGTAAGGGCCGTAAACTGAACCGGGAGGCAGCCTCTCCCACCGGTCCCGGCAGCCGAGCGCAGGCCCAGGCTGGGAGGCCACGGTGCTCTCCGCCCTGGGGTCGGGCCCTCCTTTTTCCCCAGCTCCGGGGTGAGCCAGTGCAAGGCGGGCGGGAAGCTTTTCTTTTCCTCATGTCTTCCTTCTGCGATTTCTCCCTCAGTTAGAGAAAAAGCAGTTGCTTTTGGTTTGCATCTTAAACCGCTGTCCTTCAGGCACTGACCAATAATGATACACACTTTCAAAAATTATTGCCAGGATAAAATAAATCAGGTGGGGTAAGAGTGATCAAAAACGGTTCCCCTTCGCTTCTTTTTTCTTCTTCTGTGTGGGAGGAGAGAAAAGGAGGGTGGATGGAAACCACTGGTGCCACCAGACACAGACAAATATTTTTTTTTAAATTAAACTTTTAAAAGTAAATAAAATATTCATGCAAACGCCTAGTGGAATACTTAACATATAGATATTCTTGTGTTTGTATGTGTGACAGCATATTACTTTGAGAGCCCTAATTCTATTATTATTAAAGCATTTGCTAATTTAAAAAGTAAACAAAACAGAACAGCACTTGTTACATGGTTATATTTTGCTTGTGTTCCTACCAGGAGGGATGACTGTTGCTGGAGGTGTAAAAACAACCTCGAGCTGAAAAACCCCCACCTTTTTTTTTAACAAGAAGCATCTTGTATTTTTCAGAAAGAACCTGGAAACAAGGGGCATGTACACAGTCCGGGCTGCTGTCATCCCTTGGAGAGGAACCTAGGAAGTGACTGTTTTACCAGAATCCAGAACACCGGCCACGGAGAGCAATGGAAGCATTTTACAGGTTTCCTCACATGAGGTGGAATAAAAGCGATACCAGGCGACAATCACTGTGAATGGTCACCAATGCAATATAGCAGGTGACTGAAGATGTCTCCACTGGCTTTGAACTCAAACTCTTATACCTCCAGGGATTGGATTTGTTGTCTCCAAATCACATCTTTAAGGACCATGCAAATTACCAGTTAGGGACTTCAAATTTAGTTGCCTTGTTCAATTTTTTTATTGTTGTTAATCCTGATTTTTAGAGAGAGTGGAAGGGAGGGGGAGGAGAGAGATTGTTTGCCTCCCCCTGCAGGTACACCGACAGGGACCGGGATTGAACCTACAACCACGACCCTTTGGGTTCATTGGCTGGTGCTCTAACCACTGAGCAACACCAGCCAGGGCTCCTTGTTTGATTTTAATTGGAATCCTAAATACATCATACTTTCCATACTATTCTTGTTATGTTTAGTCAGCAAATATTTATGACTATTTTAGGAACTTTCTCCTTATTTGCCCATGTCATTAGTCAGAGAATATTAGAAACAATTGAAAAACATGTTTCAGTACTGAATTATTTGAAACTGGGTTTAAAATAAGGACAAGAAAGTCCAGGCTGGGTAGCTCAGTTGGTTAGAGCATCATCCCAGTCCACCAAGGTTGCAGGTTCAATCCCCGGTCAGGGCACATACAAGAATCAAACAATGAATGCATAAACAAGTAGAAACACAAATCAATGTGTCTCTCTCTCTTTCTCCCTTCCACTCTCTCGAAATCAATAAATTAAACATTTTTTAAATAAAATAAAGGCAGGAGATACAGGCAAACCTTAGAGATTTCTGTAGCTTGAGACATTTCAGGGATCACCCTCATGCTGAGAAAGGCTCCCATTACATCATCATCATCATCAGTAATAACAATATTGTTTAATTTTCTGCATTACATACTATCAAATCATGGATCAGCTATTTACATATTTATTTTATAAAAATACTGTGAATAATTATTATTTCCAAGTCACTTTCCCTACCCTATATTTTAAGTACATTCTTTTAAACCATTCCACCTAATAGCATTATACTTTAGAGTGGTTTTTAATATTCTAGACATTATGCTAAGCATTTTGCAATTACTCTTGCATGTAGAGAGAAAATAAAACAGAAAGCATTTGGAATGATTTTCCTCTCTGGAACTCATAAAACTGAAGTCAATCATTTCTCCCCCAAAACTTCTCATTTCATTTCCTTGGCATTCCTGTTTATACAGGAGAAAACTGAAGCTTGGGGATTTACTCACAGCCACGCAACTAGGAATGACCAGCTGGGGTTTAACCAAGGGTCAGTCTGCAGCGTGGCGAGATCTAAAGTGCTCCCCGGCAGAGGGGCCCGGGGCACTGAGGAGGAAGCCCTGCTGCCCACGGGCTGAAGCTGCCCGACGGCCTCTCGAGGTCACGCCCTGCCCAGCATGTGCTGAGGGTCCCCATTTATAAGCACTGGGCATCTGAAGCTGGTTTTCATCATTTATCCCCCATTCTCCTGCTATCTGCTTATAGTAAGCAACTGGGTCAATCAATCTTTAGTTCAATAAATATGGTCAACCTGGCTGTCCGTGCAGACACTGTCTGAGAAGCTACAGGAGAAAAGAAGGAGAAAGGGAAGCTTTTGATGAGACAAAGAAGGACAGGGGAATGTACTGAGCAGATTTGAGTTTTGTGGTGTCAGAATATTATACAATGTAGGGGTACTCTCCTTAAGAAAAAGGTTCAAGTCCGGCTGGGCATGGCTCAGCCGTTGAGCGTGGACCTAGGATCCAGGCGATCGGGGTTCGATTCCCCGTCAGGGCACATGCCCGGGGGACTGGCTGGACTCCTGGGAGGGAGAATGCAGGAGGCAGCCGGTTGATGTTCTGCTTTCACGTAGATGTTTCTCTCTCCCTCTCCTCCCTCTCTCTAAAAAATCAATAAAAACATTAATTAAAAAAAAAGTAGTTTAAAACTGCAAATATTAAAATAAGTAAAAATTGGTAATTATAACGAGAGAATAAATACAAAATTACAAATTTAACAGCTCAGCTAAACACCACATGGCCACAGAACCCAAAAAACAATAATCATGTTTTTATCGGTTAAATATTTTTTTCCCTACATTTTTTGGCTTCATACTTTTTGTCTCTGAAAACAGTTTTATAATATCATTTTCTATAGAGATCATTCAATCTTTCCCTAGCATGACTGACCAAAGTCTGTTTTTATTATTGACAACTTAGGTACAGAAAACATGGGGCATTGCACACATGTACACTGTCCACTTTTAGTGCTGCTGTAAGCTTGCTCCCTACAAATACAGGAAAACAAATAGATTCTACTTTGCCTGATTTCCATAAAATTATACTGCTTATATAAGTATCTATTCTTCTATGAAAAGTATATTTTTTATAGGCTGGAACTTCCATTGATGAGAAACCAAAATAAATAAAGTTTTAGATACATATTCATCAGAAGAATTTTTCATAAACTAGTTTTTGGTCTGTACATTCAAATTGTGTTTCTCCTCCACTAACCTTATATTTCCAACGTTGAGGGTTGTTGGATCCTTTCTTTCTCTCCATAGGATCTCTGATCCTGATGCATTATCTCGCAATACCAGCGGGCCTCAGAGAATTCCTGGAAGTCATTCCTACACAAGGACAGCTACCGATAATGTAAGTATACACGGAAGTAACCGCACAATACATGCCTGTCCCTTTGATACAAACTCCATGTGTATCCAACTCTACTTTCTTTTACCTTCTTTAGGGTATTTAGAATCTTCAAAATGCCCTTGACCACTGTAGAGACATGAAGGGACGAGCAAAGTTTAAGTCAAAGTGGAATGAAATCAAGCTGAAAGATCTTACTTTTATAAATTTTATTTTTACCATAATGTTCCTTCCCAAATCATAAGTGTATGTCTTTTTTATATTTTTGTTTTATTTTTTTGACAATTATAGTGCTGCTCTTTCTTCTTTCTTTTTTTTTTATTGTTGAAAATATTACAGATGTTCCCATTTTACCCCAATTGCCCCCTCCACCCTGCATCCATCCCACACCAAGGCCTTCCCCAGACCAGTGTCTGTGTCCATGAGTTATGCTTATTATAAACATTGATTAATCTCTTCCCACCCACCCCCCACCCTCTGAGATCCCTCAGTCTGTTCCAAGCTTCTATGTCTCTGGATCCATTTTGTTCATCAGTTTATTTTGTTTATTATATTCCACATATGAGTGAGATCATGTGGTACTTGTCTTTCTCTGACTGGCTTATTTCACTTAGCATAACACCCTCCAGTTCCACCTATGCTGTCCCAAAGGATAAAAGATCCTTCTTCTTTACAGTGGCACAGTACTCCATGGTGTAAATGTCCCACAGCTTTTTTATCCACTCAGCTGCTGATGGGCACTTGGGCTGTTTCCAGATCTTAGCTATTGTAAACTGTGCTGCTATGAACATGGGGATGCATAAGTTCTTTGTGATTGGCGTTTCAGGTTTCTTAGGATATATTCCTAGAAGTGGGATCAAATGGTAGGTCAATTTTTAATCTTTTGAGGAAACTCCATACTGCTTTCCACAGTGGCTGCCCCAGTCTGCGTTCCCACCAGCAGTGCACCAGGGCTCCCCTTTCTCCACACCCTCCCAGCAGCTGTCATTTGTTGATTTGTTGATGGTGCCCTTCTGACAGGTGTGGAGTGGTACCTTGTGTGGTTTTAGTTTGCATCTCTTTGATGATTAGTGACTTTGAGCATTTTTTCATATGCCTTTTAGCATTCTGTATGTTTTCTTTGGAGAAGTGTCTATTTAGGTCCATTGCCCATTTTTTAATTGGATTGTTTGTCTTCCTTTTGTTAAGTTGTACGAGTTCCTTATATATTTTGGATATTAGCCCTTTATCCAATGTGTTGTTGGCAAATATGTTCTCCCATACAGTGGGCTCCCTTTTTGTTTTGTTGATGGTTTCCTATGCTGTGCAGAAGCTTTTTATTTTGATGCAGTCCCGTTTGTTTATTTTCTCCTTACTTTCTCTTGCTCTAAGAGATATATCAGCAAAAATATTGCTGAGAGATGTCTGAGATTTTGCTGCCTATGTTTTCCTCTAGGGTTTTTATGGTTTCACATCTTACATTGTCTTTTATTGATTTTGAGTTTATTTTTGTGTATGGTGTAAGTTAGTTGATCAGTTTCATTTTTTTGCATGTACCTGTCCAATTTTCCCAGCACCATTTATTGAAGAGACCGTCTTTACTCCATTGCATGTTCTTGCCTCCTTTGTCAAATATTAATTGACCATAATGGCTTGGGTCAATTCCTGAGTTCTCTGTTCTGTTCCACTGATCTATTCGCCTGTTCTTGTGCCAGTACCAGGCTGTTTTGATTACAGTGGCTTTGTAGTATAACTTGATATCTGGTGTTGTGATCCCTCCAATTTTGTTCTTCTTTCTCAAGACAGCTGTGGCTATTTGGGGTGTTTTTTGATTCCATATAAATTTTCGAAGTGTTTGTTCTAGATCTATGAAATATGCTGTTGGTATTTTAATAGGGATTGCATTGAATTTATAGATTGCTTTGGGTAGTATGGACATTTCAATGATGTTAATTCTTCCAATCCATAAACATGGTATATTTTTCCATTTGTTTATATCTTCTTCTATTTCTTTTTTCAGTGTCCTGTAGTTTTCTGAGAATGGGTGTTTTACAGCTTTGGTTAAGTTTATTCCTAGGTATCTTATTTTTTTAGTTGCAATGGTAGATGGGATTATTTTTTTAGTTTCTCTTTCTGAGAGTTCATTATTGGTGTATAAAAATGCCATCGATTTCTGGGTGTTAATTTTGTATCCTGCTACCTTACTGAATTCATTTATTAAATCTGGTAGTTTTTTGGTGGAGTCTTTAGGATTCTCTCTGTAGAATATCATGTCATCTGCAGATAGTGACAGTTTTACTTCCTTCTTTCCAATTTGGATGCCTTTTTGTTTTCGTCTTGTCTGATGGCTGTGGCTAGGACTTCCAGTACTATGTTGAATAACAATGGTGAAAGTGGACACCCCTGTCTTGTTCCTGTTCTTAGGGGAAATGGTTTTAGTTTTTGCCTATTGATGTTGGCTGTAGGTTTGTCATATATGGCCTTTATTATGTTGAGGTATGTTCCCTCTATTCCCACTTTCCTGAGAGTTTTTATCAAAAATGGGTGTTGGATTTTATTGAATGCTTTTTCTGCATCAATTGATATGATCATGTGATTTTTGTCTTTCAATTTGTTTATGTGATGTATCATACTTATTGATTTGTGAATATTGTACCAGCCTCGCATTCCTGGAATACATCCCACTTGGTCATGGTGTACGATCTTTTTAATATATTGCTGGGTCAGATTTGCTATTATTTTGTTGAGGATTTTAGCATCTATGTTCATCAGGGATATTGGCCTGTAATTCTCTTTCTTTGTAGTGTCTTTATCTGGTTTTGGAATTAAGCTATTGCTGGCCTCATAAAAACAGTTTGGAAGTGTTCCTTCCTCTTGGATTTTTTGGAATAGTGTGAGGAGGGTAGGTGTTAGTTCTTCTTTGAATGTTTGGTAAAACTGCTGTGAAGCCATCCAGGGCAGGGCTTTTCTGTGCTAGGAGTCCTTTGATTACTGCTTCAACTTCTTCAGCAGTTATCTGCCTATTCAGATTTTCTGACTCTTCCTGATTGAGTTTTGGAAGGTTGTATTTTTCTAGGAATTTGTCCATTTCATCCAGGTTGTCCAGCTTGGTCACATATAGCTGTTCATAGTATTTTCTTATAATCGTCTGTATTTCTGTTGTGTCAGTTGTTATTTCACCTCTTTCATTTCTGATTTTGTTTATTTGGGTCCTCTCTCTTTGCTTCTTGATGAGTCTGGCTAAAGTTTCATCAATCTTGTTTATCTTTTCAAAGAACCAGCTCTTGGTTACATTGATCTTTTGTATTTTTTTTTTAAATTTCTATGTCATTTATTTTTGCTCTGATCTTTCTTATTTCCTTCTTTTTACTTACTCTGGGCTTTTCTTGTTGTTCTCTTTCTAAGTTTTTAAGCGTAAGTGTATGTCATGATAAATTTTCATGTGTACGGGCTCATGTTACTATTACTCAGATATAAAACAGAACATAATCCTTTCCCCAGAAGACCTCTTGTGCCTTCTCCATCACTCTCCCTGACAAGGTTAACTACGATGCTGACTTCTAAAGTCACAGTCTATGTTTACCTATTTTTGAACTTTATATAAATAGATTCATACAACATGCACTCCCATGTCTAACTTCTTTAGCTCAATATCATATTTGTGAGATTCACTTACATTGTCGCACATTGTAGTCTCTTCATTTTCATTGCTGTATAACATTCCATTATATGAATATGCCACAATTTATACACTTATACTATGATTAATTGCATTTTGGCAGTTTCCAGTAGAGTCTATTACAAATAGTGCTGCTATGAATATTATTTTATATGTTTGGGGTGTAGAATGAAATTCAGATAATTTAAATGTAGAGTGATAATTGCTGGGTCATAAAGTATTTGCTGTTCAGCTTTGGAAGACACTGCCACACGCTTTTCCCCAAATGTACTAATTTATACGTACCTTGGTTGAAACTTGGTAATGTCTTGTCTTTTTCAATTTAGACATTATGAAGAGTTTATTTATAGTAGTATCAAAATGTTATCATTGGCATTTCCATGATGACCAATCAAGTCTACCACCTTTTCATATGATTATTGGATATCCTCTTTTGTAAAATACCTACTAAATCTTTTGGCCATTTTTCAATTTGTCTTTTTCTTATATATTTACTACAATGCTTTACATTTTATGGATGCTTTTAGATTGGTTTCATTTTTTAAAGACACATCTTAATTAGATAACAAGTAAAGAAATTTCAAGTGCATTTGTTAAAGCAGTGAAAAGTTATGACTTAGATGGATAGCAAGCAACTGTGTTAAATACTGTAACCTAGGAGAGAATTTGCATTGCCTTATGTTTTAAGAACTATTTTTTTTCATTCTTGTTTATAATCATTAACAAATGTTAGGTCATAAAAGATCATATATAATACTATATAAGGACCTTACTCCAGTTAGGGTTGTATGTTTTTATTTTCCAAGTTCTCAAATGCCTTGAAAGCAGCTTATTAAGAACACACAGATTTTTTTTTGTTTTTTAAGACAAAAAATATTTAAACTTCTTTTAAAATTATGGTCTTTTTACTCTATCCATACTTCTTAATGGGTTAACTTTATTTGGTCAAACCTGAAAGAAATTTTCAATGTGATATTTGCAATGTCTATTATGTTTATGAACTGAGTAATATTCCAAAAGTAAAAAACACATTCCAGATTTCATAACAGTTTTTTCCTTTTTAAAATTTACCTTCATTGTTGAAATAATGCTTTTTCCTTCATGCCCTCTACAGGAGGTCTAGTAGTTGTGTAGAGTAGTAGAATGTTTTCTGGCATAGTGCTAACAAAATGAACTCTGCCAGAGTGCTACTCTTCCTCAAGTTTCGCATTTTCTCACCTTTCTTCTTTCTTCTAAATACTTACTTACATTGCTTGAAAATATTCACTCCACCAACTAAGCCACTAGACATAATCAAAAGTGAAAGAAGATACATTTGGTGTACTTCCCTCGAGAGAAGAATTTGAGCAGGCTCTCCCTAAAAGAAGGGCATGAACAAAGTGGAAGAGAAGATACACTTGTTTGCAGCCCTGGTCTCCTAAAAATTATGGACGAAAAAAAATGTCACAAATAATGAATCATCAATAATGTTATTTTTGTCTTCACAAATTTAAAATTCACAGACATCTGTCATATCCAGAGATCTCAAAGATAATTTCCAGCTGGAGATAATGGAACCCATGCTGAGAATATTAATCAAAGTAAACCCAAGATTCTGGGACTCATTGCTTTCTTTTATGCAGAAAGATGCATTGCTGATATTGCATAAAGCAGAAATTAGAGGAAAGAACAAAGACTGCAGAGATGTAAAGGTATGATAATTGCAGTCAGTTAATATTTGTCTCATGTCTGAGCACTGGGCGAAAAACACCTCATAGAACTGAAAATTATTAACATTTAGATTCTGTATTTCTTCTTTTGAAGCTAATGTGTTAGAAGGTCAAAAGCAAAAGGCTTTTGTTATCCATACAGGTTGGATTGTCCTAGGCTTTGAAAATGTGTTTTAAATAGCGAATGAATCATTATGGATGAGCATATTGGATTTGCAAGTATTTGACTGTTTTGATACTTTATGCCTGAATGTTTTCCAACTCTCTGTACATAGACGCTTCCCACACATCAGAATGTCTTACAGTTTTATTCAGAGTAAAGGGAACCAGGCAAGGAAGCCTATCTTCCAGAGAGTCCCTCTCTACATAACATTCATTTGGCTGTCAAAACAGAAAGGGCTGTCTGACAAACGTCTCAATATCACGGTGTTCACGTAGGCTCATTGTCTGAGCTCTGCCTTTTACATTTACATTTCAACATGTTTATTATATTTATTGCTCATATAAAGATTTTCTCATTTTAGTTTTAAATGATGTGTATACTAATTTTTACAGTTATGAAAAGTCACATCTTGTGCAGCAAAGATGAATTAGTTGTCGTTAATAAGTGGAGTTTTATTATATTCAGGGAGTAGGAATATATGAAAAAAGTTTTGATATTATTTGACTTATAGCTTTTTGTAAGACTTGATAAAATCATACAAATATGGCAAAATATTGTTTCTCTTTTCCAGATTATCACAAATAGAACCGTTAAATGTTTGTCTTCCTTCACTCCAAATAAAATTAGCTATTATACTTGTAAGTCTATAAACTGCTTAAAATGGAATTAGGGCTTAAAAGATAGGCTAGAATCTTCTAAAGGTTTCAGGTGCATTCAAATTCTGCACATACACAAACTCAAGGGAAGGAGTTTGAGATAAACAAAGTCAGATTTGGGAGTCCTGTCATCTCTGTTTCAGAGCCCCTTTCATGACCTTGCTAGGGCCTCTTACTTTCTGGATGCCTGGTAACCAATCCCTTGGTAGTTCTTTTCTTCCTTGAAGGGAAGCTATATGATTGGTGAATTCTTTCAAATAAAGGGGTAACTTTTTTCATCTTCAAAATTCCTTGTGCTGTTTGGATTTAAATAAAAATTTCTGGGAGAATGCACTGTTTAACCCCAAGAAATATAATTTTGATGTCTAAGTTGCACCCTTCCTCCCTCCCTCCCTCCCTCCCTCCCTCCCTCCCTCCCTCCCTCCCTCCCTCCCTCCCTCCCTCCCTCCCTCCCTCCCTCCCTCCTTCCCTCCCTCCTTCGGTCCATCTATCAGAGAAAATTGGGGTTCATGTGGGTTACAGGTATAGAGTACTCGTTTAAGGATCTTAGTGAAGCCTAAGTCAAAAGCATTAAATACAAAGAAGATGAGAACTTGATTTGGTGGTGATGGCTCAGGATCTGAACAAAAACTTAATACAAAAGGGAGGCTTGGAGCTTGTGGACAGATTTAAGACACAGTTTACAAGAGACTTTAAAAACTGTAGTCAAAGGGTGACACTGTAGATAGAGTTCTCTTGTCCCTAGGCTAGTAGCATCCAGAAAGAATCTACAGTTACATTGTCCCAGATAAATGCTTTAGAGGTTGACAGAATTTAAACCTGCACTGCTGTCTCCATGCAGGCCCATGTGGTATGAACAGCTCCTCCCTCGAGCTTTTAAAGATCCTGACTCCGTTTTGTTCTTTTAGAAGTGTCACCTATTCTGCATAGAGGGGAACAATAGGGAGAGTCTAAAAAACTCTCCTGATTCTTGTTTGCGGTTAATATCTGCCACGAATGGTCAGGGATCTAATCGAAGGAATCTTGAAAATCTCAGGTACATTTCCATTGAATAAAATATCTGGTTTTCAGTATGAAGGCTTTCCTGGTGCAACTTGCTTGCTTACTTCCCTACTAGTTTATTCATTTGTTTATATGTTGTAATAATTTTTATTTCACTTATACCCTAGGTGAAGGACACAGTGCTGAAGAAGACAAAGAAGGTCCCTGTTCTCATAGAAGGATCTGGGCAATACACAAGTAAGCAATTTATACCATTGTTTTAATTTTTATATGTATGTTTTTAAGGTTTTTATTTTTATTTTTTAAAGAGAGAGGAAAGGAGTTGGGGGAGAGAAAGAGAAACATTAATGTTAGCGTAAAACATCAATGGGCTGCCTCCTGCACACCCCCTACTGGGGATGGAGCTCACAACCTGGCATGTGCTGTGACCTGGAATCGAACCAGCAACCTTTCAGGGCACAGGAAAATGCCAAACCAACTGCGTCACACTGGTCAGGGCTCAGTTTTAACTTTTAATCAAAAGTCCTTCTTATTTCAACAGGTTTATCTATCTTTGTTCAATGCAATCGGATATAATATTTAGGTATTTATATCTGTATATAGGTACCTGAGTTAAGGATTCAAGATTAAAGGAGACAATTTGACTTTTTTAAAATTTGCATTTTTATAAAGACCACCTAATATCTGGAGATTTTATCTTTTCGTGTCATTTTATTAAAAAATAAAAGATTATTGTAAAATCTGACATTATGAGGCATGTGTCAAACAAAGTATCTTCAAAGAAATTCCAAGTCACTTGTGAATCAAATTAGGCTCTTTCATAAGTATGGTGGCAACATGTGGTAATATTGAATTTTAATTCTGGGTACTTTTCTATTTTATCAGAAAGGTGGGATTCTTTAAGAAAAAGAAAGCTACTCCAAGTATCAATACATGACATGACATTGTGATTAAGCCTTAGGCCTTGATATCTTTAAACTCTTTTTTAGTCTGCTGTACAGAATGCCATAGCCTTCGAGATCCAGCTCAGATTTATATCTGACCACAGGAATATGAACAGAGTGAGTTCTTTCAAAAGAGTTAAAAGCTTGATCAGTTTTGAAACAGAAATGTTAAAATTCCTAGTAACTTTAGGAATTTCTTAATTTATCTTTTTTGCCAGTCTTTTCTATGTATTTTATAAAGCCATGATGACAGACACACACAGATTCGTGATTGTTGTAACTTCTTAGTGAGTTTTTTATTTTATCATTAAGGAACAACCCTCTTAAAATTAATAATGATTTTGTTCCTTTAACTATATTTTGTATGATAATAATGCTATCCTAGGGTTCTTTGGTTAAGTATTTCTCTGAAATGTTTGTGTGTGTATGTGTAAACGTGTGCATGCACACGCACTTTTACACATGTGCATGTACATGCAGTATATGCAGACACAATCCACTGTCTTTCAGTTTTTCTGTGTTAATATTCAGATGCATTATGTTATAACAGTATAAGCTGGATTTTCTTTTCTAATCAGTCTTGGCATCTTTGTCTTTAACAGGAAAAGTAGCTCATTTTTATATATTGTGAATACTAAATATGTTGGCTGATATCTCCAACTTCTTTTTAAATTATTTCTATTTAATATTCATTACATTCAATTTTCTTTTTTTCATTTGATCTTTTTTAAGGGACTGAGTATACTTTATTCTTTATTTTTCTTCCCTTATAGCTTTGGTATTTATAAGGATAGAATGTGTAAATTCTGCTTTATATTTCTACCATACATATATTCATTAGTTAGCAAAGTTCTAAGTTATTTAATATCTCTAAATTCCTCCTGAACAATAAAAATCACTTTGAGCACTTTAAACCTCAGCTTACCACTACCTTTAATATTACTGTTTTCTATTATCTCAGTTTATTTTAAAATGTTTTCAGAGGTAGAGGCCCCCTATCAGTGTTTATTTGGCCTGTCATGTTACCAGAATCCCCAAAGTTTATTTCAAACAACTTAACCAATTATGATCTGGTAATATTGCTCCTTTTGTTCCCTGCACATATAATTTCAACCATCTTCTACCTGAGTAAAGGTAAAGTCATGTACTGAGTACGCACTGTGTTCAATGCGTGGCGATGGAATTCGGAGCTGGATAAGGTATGAGTCATACACTTAGGAAGGCTTTAACAAAGTGTACATTCGCCTCCTTCATCGAACCGAAATTGACGTAAGTATTCCTACCTGCCATATTATAATACCCGTCATGGCCCCTTGCCCATGAGATCTTGCTTAGCCAGTGCTTTTGATTGAGTGGAAAGTGAGTGTAGGGGGTGATGACACAGTCGTAACTTAATGGGCTAGCTCTGCCTCAGGAGGGAGGTATTGATATATGCTCCCTGAGGCAGATGGGGGTGATATACTGCACCCGTAAGCTCTCTACCATCGAAGCCAAGTTTTCATCTCTGAAGGAGGAATTCCAGGCCAATCATAACAGCCTGAGCCATCTCACTGCAGGTTGCTGGAGAAAGCGCTCTTACAGTCTCTTCCAAGAGGCTCTAATTACTTTCCTGCAAAAGCACCCCCACTGCATCACTGCCAGGCGAAAAGTTACTGGTGGCTCCTCTGCAGTTTGAACCAGGCCGTGCTTCCTCCGAGGGCTATCGAGTGTAGGCTAGCTGCTTAATTAACAAGCGCTTAACAGGCATCTGCTGCGTGGGGAGCGCCCTGCACTTCTGCTCTCCACCTACGCAAAACCTACTTGCACATCCGAGCTCAGCTCCTGTCTCTGCCCCTGTGCCTCCTCTACCAACACGCTGATATTCCCCATTAGAGGGATCAGCTGAACCATTTGGCATTTTAATATTTTTTATTATTTGGTTCTTTATTGATACCTAAATGAAAGCTTTAATTTTTCATCACAATTCTAAGCGCAAAGACTTTATTTTTCTATTGTTTATTATAGTTGAGTCTTACTTGGTGATTAATTTATTGTTACTTAAGATACTATTTCCTAAAATGCACTCCAGAGAATGCTAATCCTTCAGATCTTCTCAGTAAAAGGGCAGTTGGTGGTGGTCTATGTGGTTAAGTTTGTGAAATGCTGCACATGATTTCCTTCCTCTTGAAAACACATGACAATACGCAGACAATTAAGACTATGAAAATTCATGTTTTTAACATAACATTTTTACTAGGTATTTCTTAAATGTAATGGATTCCTTCTTTAATGCAATCAGATGTAATCTTCAGGAATTACATAGATATCTGAATTTAGATATCTGAATTAAGAATTCAGTATTAAAGGTAGTTTAAATTTGGTTTTGTTTTGTTTTTACAGTGGCAACATGGATATTTTTAAATGCGTATTTTAACTTTTCATATACGTATATTTTCAAGTGAAAGCTCTTTCCTTTCTCTTTACTGGGCATCATTTAACATTGCTTAAAACCAGCATTCTACAGGATAATTTTTGGGAAATACATTTTTGCATTATAGCCAATGGTTATTGCCAATTACTTAATCAAGGTAGATGCTACATCTGAGAGACAGCATCTTTTTAGCTCATGGCTGTGGTATCTGGAACATTCTGGAAGATGTCCAACAACTATGTGCAGGTATTGAGTTAAGTTTTCTTACTTAGACTTTGAAGCAACGATATGAGTGACACAAGAAAAAGGTATGACATCTGTCACTCTAATGATAGTCAGGGTCCATCTGGTTGATCAGATTATCTCTGTCACAGTCCCTTTCCTAAATAGAGAGGGACTGTCACTTGGTCAAAACTGTCTAAATAACAGCTCCTTTGCTAGAGCTTTCCAATGAACTCATACGACATTAAGCCAGACAGAGTCCTTGTCATCAGACTGAAGCTACAAGCAAATCCACAATATTATTTAGTCCCAATGGATACATTGCCTAATACTAAGCTTTTAAAGTCATAAAGGAGAAACATACTCTAATGGAAGTGGCATTTCTATGTTGAAGTTTTCAGATAAATGATGACACATTTTAGGAAAACCTTCAGTAATTAATATGTCTTATTCCTGATGATATTAGTTCTTGATTTTTGCCAGGTCTCTCCATTGTAAAATTTTTATTTTCCTTTTGAAATTAGTAAATATTTTTGGAGGTATATTTTTTATTATCATACTTTTGCGTACTAATTTTAGCATTAACTGATGACTCTTACCTTCAATATGTATTAAAATGTTTACCAAGTGGCAAATTTATATCATTCCTCCTATATTAATTAGAATTCTACTATAAGGAAGAGATGTCCCTTGTACCCCATTTATTTGTTTATGCATTCAATTATTTATATATGTCAATATAGGTTCATGGATATTGATGGGCTCCACTGCTTATCATTGCTTAGTTTGTTCCTCAGATTTTCCTAGGTTGGGAACTTCCTTGTGTTGGTTTCTATGGCCCCCATCCTCTCTGTTGTAATACTTCCTTACTTTCGGCACTCTAAGATGTTCCAGACTCACCTTGTACGTCCCCAGTAACGTCCAGCCCTGGAATCTACCCTTATTTGTTTTTGGTTTTGTTTCTTTCCGGAAACTGTTTACAGAAACCAGGATCTCGGTAGGCATACGGTGTTCTCGTTGCTGTTGTGTCTTCTCAGTGAATACGATGAAAAAAATATTTGCATGCAGAGTAACCCACATATAGACACATCTACATCTATTTTTTATCTATTCACAGTATAGTTTATGAGTTCCAACTGATACTTTCTTTTTTTCAACTATGCTTTTATTGATTTATTAGAGAGAGAGGAAGGGAGAAAAAGAGAGAGAGAAACATCAATGTGAGAGAGAAACATTGATCGCCCACCTCCGGTGCGCACCCTGAACCCGAAACCTGGGCATATGCCCTGACTGGGAGCTGAACCGGCAACCCTTTGGTGCATGGGATGGCGCTCAACCGACTGAGCCACACCGGCTGGGGCCCAGCTGTCATTTTCAATGCCAACCCCACGTCACAGAGTTCACTCTGGCCCTGCCTTTGCCTATTGTAACTCCTTCCTCTGCGGGTGAGGAACCTGGGCCTCATTACCCACCGTCTCTTTCTGTAAATACATTTACTAAGATCGTTTCAGAACTGCTGATCATACCCCGTGAAAGTCAGCTTTACTAACTGAGCTATCCTAATTGTGTACAGTTCGTTTTCCTCTCTACACTTACGAGTATCCTGCCAAAATATGTTTTATGACGTTTCTTAGTCTCTTTTTCTCTGACTCCTGCGAGGGCCGTGGAATAGAGTTTGTAATAGAGTGAGGTTCGTGTATTATTTTGCATTTCGTTTTTGATTCTCCCTGGTATCTCGTTGGAACTTCTGTACCGGTTCTGTCTATGAAGGACTGCTGACTGTAAGACGCAGCACGACATGTGAAGGGCACCCAGGGTTGCTCTCCCTCCCTCTCCCCTTCTAACCACCCGCATTCCCCCATTCTTTCCACCCTGTTCCCACCGCCCATGCACGTAACACGCCTCATTTTTTCCTGAATTTTATTTCTTGAATTACTTGGTGCAAAAAGGAGCAGATATATTGATATTTTCTTATTTACTTTCCTTTCTTTGTGAAGGCTACATACTACATTCTTTTGCACTTTGCATTTTACACTTAAAAATACACCCTGAAAATTACTCCGTATCAATAAACAGAGAAGTTCTTCATTCACATTGGAATCCAACTAACATGCCTCATGACTTGCTGCTGACGTTTTAGCTCCTGTGGCTGCGTGAATCAGGAAGACATGCCTGCGTCGGTTCGTGTCACGCACATGCTCTGGCTGGCGCTTACCACTCCTTCCTTCCTATTGCTTCCTGCCGGAGTTGGCTTTTGCTCCATCTGGTGATCTCACGTTTGAATCTGAGCCATTGCTTTCGGCTTCTCCCATCCTGCCCTGCCCCGGGCACCTTCGTCAGTGCTGCGCCCACCCTGGCAGCGCCGGGCCTCCCCGCCCGTGTGCCATGGCCCTGGCAAGGCCCTGGCCGGGCGGGCTTGCTGTCGGGAGCAGGCCCAGTCCAGCTGGGCCGACATTAGCTGCCTCTGCTCCAGATTCTATCTTTTGTCTCACTTCTCCATAGCATTCACTCACTCTTAATATAATACCTGGATACTGTCCAATTTGCAGAATAAGGCTGGACTTTAAAATTTAGCATTTTTTTTTTTTAAAGAGGCTTACTTCTGTTTTACTATATTTTTGCAATGCTTTTACTCTATTTACTGAGGACACTGTTAAAACAGCTCTCTAATGAAATTTGTCCATTATGATAAATGTTTTCATTTCATGGAAACCTACTGAAATGGAAAGTATTTTGAAAGTAAATGAAACATGGACTGTTTTTGAAGACTATGTATGCATGGCAAGATGCAGCAAATCTTGATAGCTTGGAAATTCCTGATACTTTAAAAGGAAGAAGAAAAAAATACAGTTGTGTGTTAGAAAGTTTTCAGCCTCGAGTATCTCACTTCATTTTTATAGACGCAGTCTTTAAGATCCTGATTAATTGTTCCAGCTCATCTGAAAAGCAGACTTTCTGATTATCCAAATAACCCTGAACACACAAATCAAAATGCTGGAATGCTGTCTCTATGTTCAACCCTCTTCTCACTAAAATATTATGAGATCATCTTCCTTCCCTCTTTCTGTTGACACACATAACAGCTGAGACATTAGATTTAAGCTGTATGAAAAACAGGGGATAGCCATTAGAAGACTAAGTGAAAACATGTGCAGTGAATGTTTGTGATAAAACAAGACATTTCATTATCCACAGGCAGTTTGAGCCTCTTTACTACTTTCTCATCTACGGCAGAAATCAATTTGACTCTCTTTCACATCAATAGAACATCTCTGAGATGAACCCCTGAGGTGGGTATATAAAGGGTATCTGACTTTTTCATTAATGCAAAGCTATTAAAGCCATAAATAGGGCTTAACAGTTTCCAACATTCATTGCAGAAGAGCTTCTCGAGCAAAGCGGTATACAGAAAAAGGAACAATTTCCCATTATTCTGGCATTTACAAGTGGAAGGTGATCTGAAAATTGTACCATGAAAATGTTGGTTCTAAAGATGAAAATGGCACAATAGTGGTTAGGGCTGAAGAATTCACTTCTTTTTTTTTTTCTTCAGATCAGGTTTAATTTTGCTTGTACTATAAATGCATACACACATATTTGCCACTCTAAAAATACACTGTGTATATTTACTTATCACAGATGTCTGCTGAGTCACTGAACAATATGTTTGGGATAGGTGAAAATTATTTGAACATCTAATGGAATAGCAACGAAAATAAATATAGTATTTTAAAATAAATTAAAGAGGTTAAACATCCTAAGACATTTTAAGGTTAGCTTTGCCTAACTGATGAACAGGGTATTCATGATCATGTGTCTTTTTTCTCTGCATTTCTCATTGTTTGAAACAGATCAGATGTTGGCTTTTTCTACCAAGTAGTTTCTGAGATACCCCAATTTCTTTCTAAATGTTCCTTTTGTTGAGATGAGTATAGGAGAAGTAACAGGTTTATGTGAAATGTGTGTGTCCAGTTGAACACACTGACTATGAAAATACAGACATTGTTAGGTGCCAAAAATGTAATAGTAAATAATCATGGTCCTTGACCTCATAGAATTTATAGCCTATTATAGTCCAGGTAAGCAAATATATATGTGTGTGTGTGTGTGTGTATGTATATATATGTGTATGTATATGTATCTGAACACATAGGCTGTTAAAAAGAGCTGTGAGGGTCAGCAGTAAGATGTCAAAAACATAATTAGAGGGGGAAGTGTCAACTCCTAGGTAGGTAGTCATAAAAAAATGCCTCACATGTGAAAATTGAAGCTTGGACCTGGAGCTTGAAGAGGAAACCACAGGAAGTTAGCACAAGCATGCTGTAGTAGAAAAGAGCTTGGCATGTTCAAGAATCTAAAAGGAGGCCAATGCAGCCGGAGCACAGGGCAGGGAGCACAGGCGGGGGGGAAAGGGAGATGGAAAACTGGAGTTCTCAGTGCATAAGACATATGACAAAAGTAGATGGCATCTGGAAGGATGGGGATTTGTAGCCATAGATTGGAAGAGCGGAGTTTAAGTTTTCAGATGTATAGCAGCTCTAGATAACTGCAAATTTGGGGTGTGACCCAGGGGACATGTGGCCTAAGTGGCGATGTTGTGCAAGTTTCAAAAGGGACGTTAGGAGGAAGCTGTTAAAGGGAGTGTCCTCATGGTCTTTGAGACCAGGTTAGGTGTTATAAAAAGCAAGACTGTGAGCCAAGGGCCCATTTAGTTAAAATCTTTTTAACATTTGGGTAGATTTTGTTATTATTCTAAATTCAAACCTCTATGATTAGTATATCTTTTCTAGTTTCTAAATGGGCAAAACAAACAGCTACTCAAAACATTGAAGATTTTTCAATTTCTTCACATTCACATGGCATAGTAGGAAATATGTTGCACTTTCAACTAAAACTGTCATTTTTACATTCAGCAACAGTCTGCATCATACCAAAAGCAAATAATCTAGTAATTAAAATAATCAGAGGTAGTGATTTCTAAATTTACCTAAGTATAAGAATCAACTAGGATGCTTCTTAAGAAAATGCATACTGGTGGATGTCATCCCAGATTCATTGACCCACAATCTTCTAAAACAGTGTTTTCGAAATTTTTATTTTTATTTTTATATTTTGTTAATCTTCACCCAAGGATATTTTTTCCATTGATTTTTAGAGAGAGTGGAAGAGAGGGAGGAAGGGTGGAGGGTGGGGCAGATAGAGAAACATGATGTGAGAGAGGCACATCAATTGGTTGCACCCACATGAAAATTTCTTACCATTGGGACTTCTATGCATGGTCTGTGTAGGAATTTTCCACATACACTAAATTAATAGTTAAAATCTTGTAACTTCAGGCAACATTAAAAAAAAACAAACAACTCAGTAAATTACAAATGATTTGCTAAAGATTCCATGAAATTGATGATAACATTTTTCTGATTTTTCTGGTATTTTTAAGTGCTGGCCACTTTACCAAACCTTTGTGACAATTTGAAAATAAGAGATTTTCAAATTCTCATTTTTGAATCTCCTTAAAAGTTTCCATTGATATAGCTAATCAAAAGAGAAAACAACTCAGTTAAAATTAACATTCTTACACCCAACTGCTCTTATAGTCAAAGGAAACCACACAGGCAGCAAAATAAATATAATTTTTAACAATAACATTTTCTATTAACACAAGTCTTAGATTTAAAAGCCATATTTGTGACTAGTAATATAATATAGTATAACTCCTTTGACATCTATTACTGTTTTTAAACGTGTGAGTTGCAATGTATTAGTGCATCATAACAGAAAATGTTTTTTCTAACTAAATAGAACACACACAAAAAAACCTGGCCAGCATGGCTCAGTTGGTTGGACTTCATCCTGCGCGCCGAAAGGCTGCCAGTTTGATTCCTGGTCAGGACACATGACGGGGTTGCTGGCTTGATCCCTGGCAGGGGGAGCGCAGGAGGCAGCTGATCAATGTTTCTCTCTCTCTCCCTCTCCCTTCCTCTCTCTCTACAAAGCAATAAAAAAAATCTTTAAAAAAAATCAAAAGACATCACCTATAGTAGGTTAAGTGTTATTTTGTGAAAGTTTTATTTGTTATATACTCATATCTATACACATTTTGTATGTATTCTGAGAATTTATGTAAGATGAATTTCTCACTGTGGTCATATGATTCTATGTAATGTGCATTACTTTCTGCTATATTATAAGTAACATTAGTTAGTTTGACATATTAAATAAGATCAGTAACTACTGTGCATGAAAATATAAAAAAATTAATGTAGCTCAGGCTCCAATGAAATATGATCCCTAACTCAGTGAGCTCTGTACACTCTGGTTTATAGGTACTCCCTCTGCCCAATCAGTAGATAGCCTCCAGATCTCCAAATAGAAAGACTTCTTAGCACTCGTGCCTGGAACCAGAATCTAAATGAAACACATATAGCAATATTATAAGGGAAAGTTAACGTTCAAAATCATATTCAGTGCTGTGTTGACTACCTACATTATAGGTAGATTTGAATGTCACTGTCCACTATTTGCTGTAAACATCTTGAGGTCAGAGATTGTTTGTTCTGTTCCAGACAAAATCAGTTTATTTTCATCGGTATAGGGGAAACCTGAGGATTTCAACTGGAGTTACTAATTTTCTTTCAACAAGCAGTGATTTTTTAAAAAAGAAATTGACTAGAACTCCCTGAATTTGGCATATGCAGATGTTTATGAATTCAAGGAATATATTTCGATGAAAGAAGACTTGGGGTTTTTGCCATGTCTTCTCCACGCAGTCATATGTCAGATCCAGAACACAGAACAAAAAAGCAAGTTGAAGGCTTTCACTGACAACATGGAATATGAAGTTCTAAGAACTAGATGTTCATTGAAAAACTGAACTGCAACTTGCCAAGGTCAGAGAGTGACAGTTTCATAAATTAATGTTATCAGAAGCTGCTGAAATTTTCACAATTGTCTCATTTGAAACCAGCCGAAGTTCCAATAGAGGTCACGCTGATTATTCTGGGAGCAAATCTGAAGACTTCCAATGCAGGTAAGAATTTTCTTTGAATACATAGTGATAAAACTCCACTAGATTTTGTTTGTATGCCAAACAGAAATATATCTATGTTTGTATGTTTACTGCCTCTTTGGTTGCTCTAAAATGTTTCTCTTTTCATGTACGTAAGCTTATGTATAATTATTTTGGTAGTTTTTAGCTGTAAGTAACAAATCTTAAACTAGTAGTTTGATAGGGAGAGATCTGGATTGAAACTGGGCAATGAAATAAATGATAAAACAACAATGAGGAAGTGACAGAGGCTAAAGGAAAGAGAAAGAGAATTTTCAACTTACTTTGAATATGTATTAACTTCTGAAAAGTTCATGCCTAGGTGAACCCAGGAGACGGGAATTGATTGGAAATTATTAAATATTTATTTGGCTATTATCATTTGCCATTGGGTCACACATAAAGGATATTCTGAAACCATAATCAGGATTATGATTCTAAATATTAAACATTTCATTACATAAAAAAAATCAAATGGAAAACAAGGACAACTCCTGTGTTATCACATCATTAGCTAGTTAATATTAACGAAGGAAGTCAGACACTATAAGCACGGTCACCTAGGAGGCTTCACCAGGAAGCTACAGTTTCACTCAGCTTTGCTCCTCCAAGGGGATTAACACCCCCCTTTTCCCCATCCGGTATGGGATTGCTGGGGGCGGCAAAGGGGGAGACAGGCACGTGCACAGAAGTCAGGGTGGTGCAGGGGAGGTGCCTGTTTGTCAGTCCAGCCTGGGGAACAATGGATTGGCGGATTGGCTAGGGGGTGGACCCTATCTGAAGCTGGAAATCGTGGAAAGTTAGTTAAATTGAAGAAACTCCTGATTTAACTCCCAAGACAAAGAGTTCCCTCTCTCTTGTTCCCTCTTGCTCCATGACTCACATTCTCCCAAGCATTGGCACTCTCTCTCTATAGCCATGTGGTCTTAGCAGCAGCATGGCCCATGGCCAACTTCACATACAGGATACTGTATTTTAATATGGAGCAGAAACTGTGGACAGTGGCCTTTATTCTGGCCCTGCTGAAGACACAGTTGGACTTTTTCTATGGCAGGTCAGAGGGAAATGGGACATTGGAAACCCAGGGGTTTATTTCCACCCCAATAAATATTATTCATCTTCCCGTGAGAGTCTCAGGAAACTCTTTTCCTTGAGATATCACAAGAACTCCACTTCAACCAATAACACTATGAGACATGAGACAAGGCACTTAAGTGGGAAATAGGAACAGGGAATTTTAATTTGGCTGTAATTTTTCTAATCATGTCTTTATCTACTAGAACTCACGTCATCTCACTTAACTCACTTTGCTGCCCTTTGAACCTCTGCAACATAGATAATGAAGGAAAAGGTCAATCCCAATTCATCATCCCTGGCAAAAAGGATCTAGGACAGGAATTTCCAGACTTTTTAGCAGCAAACCTACTGTCTAGTTCCCTAAAATACAAAGCATTGGTGGGAACAAGAAGTTGGGGTTCTACTTACTGACTCTGTAAGAGTCCATGTGAGGAGACATGCCTGTGGGTGGCTCCCAGCCCTGCCCCATCCCTGGCCAGGGGACCTCAGAGTGGTTGCCACAGGGCCCTGAGCCCTGTTGGAGGCCATGAACATGCTTTTCACTGTCTTGGGCAGTAGCATCCCATGTACACAAAAATAGGAAAGAACAGCTTGAAATGATAACCACCGAGCTGTCATAAAATAAACTCAATTTAAAAATAAGCAAACAAACAAACAGCACA
This sequence comes from Miniopterus schreibersii, assembly GCF_964146895.1. Classification (NCBI taxonomy): domain Eukaryota; kingdom Metazoa; phylum Chordata; class Mammalia; order Chiroptera; family Miniopteridae; genus Miniopterus; species Miniopterus schreibersii. The sequence continues at coordinate 59,662,846 of NC_138111.1, read as the reverse complement.
CTCCCTGGGACTGGAATGGGAAGCGTGTTTGCACTTGGCGATATTCCCCATTGAGCTCTGCTATCTGTTAGAATATATAATGTCTGTCCTGGTCTTCATTCTATGGAATTCAATTACTTAATTTTTCTAAATGTGAATAGGCTTTTCCCTGAAGTTATATTTTGATGGATAGCTCTGTTCTGACACCCTTTTGTCCGTACCCTAGACATATGCCTCTTGCTTATGAGGCGGCTGAGAAAAAAATTTATTTTTAAGTCAGATCTGTTAAAATAGACAGTGTTTCTTCTCTTGGACTCTCCCCTGAAACCTTGACTCTCAAGTAACAATAGGCTCAGCTGACTGTCCTGATCTGAGACATTCAAGAGAATTTTAAAAAAAGATTTGGCTTTTGTTTGTTCTTTGCTGATATCTGGAATAAGGGGAGAGCATTATTTCTAGCCTTTCAATCAAAAGGTTTCAGAGCTTTCTTTGAGAGTAAGACTGGTGACTGGGATGCTTCCATCTCATCCCAGTCATCGGATCATCACTAATCTCACACTGTGGAGCTTGCCAAATTATGGTACATCTCTCAGTAGCAAGTAAGTAAAGGGAAATAAAGGACAAATAACGCATCCTATATTTGTTATAAGTAACTCAAATTACCTTGAACAAACAAATGTGTTTTTATTATTACTATGTGCCATGAAAAAGGTGAAGGTATATGGGAATAATTATCTTTAATTGCATAAAAGTGCATATATTGATGCCTTTATATTTCATATACACATGATATTTTATCCATTGAAAAACAAAGGATCTAAAATTCAATCAAATGTCTCACATGGGTCATGAGATAGTTTACACGATTGTGGGTCTGGGAGAATGTATTCAATGATTTATCAGAAGTTAGTTGGAATTCACAGCAGGAGCAAAGAAGTATCATTATCTCTTTCACCTGGCTACAGCTAGAATATCACATAACAACACTCAAGCACATAATTTAGTTGTATGTAGTGCTGCCTTAAGAGGTGAGAACAGCGTCTACTCTTTGCTTTCTCAATTGCTTGTGGGAGAAGTTGAAATCGTACCTCCCACATATTAGTATTGGGAGCTTGGAGCACTATGCTGAGAAAGTTTTAATGTCTGAGTCCAAATCCAACTTTATCAGGACAGAATAGTGTCAACGATTGGTGATTTGCATACATCCTGGAGGGGGAGGAGCACTGGCCCCCTGGCCCACATTTTCCATCCCTGGCCTAACCATTGTTACCATTTATCATTCAGCCATCTAGCCCTCTGTTTGGAAACGGATTATTAAACTTCAACTATATTAACTTCTGGTGTAGATCCCAGGAAATCACCATCCATGCTGTAGCCAAAATGCACTCGAGAAAAAATTAAGACCTAATGTTACTATATAGCACCATCCTCTAACTTCCTTTTTCCCATGTGTGGCCCCCATTTCCGATGCACATTTTTTAGACATCCTCTGTCTACTCTATTAGTCTTGTTTGAGTAATGCTCTCACGCTTTCCTTCTTCACAATCTTATGCGAACATCTTTCTGTCAGTCTATAAATCGTCATTGGTGAACTCTTCGATATGATTTCCATTTAACTATAAAGTGGTGGTTGGGTTATTGCATCTGCCCAGTGTCCTCAGGAACACTTCTCCTACATACATTTGCTACATTTTGCCTCTTTCCAAGTCCCCAGTGTTTTGTTTTAAAATATATTCTAGTGGCTTCCTCATCAACTGCTTCTTGGCCAAAGTTCTTCCCTCTTTAACTGCTGTCTCAGGTTTCATCACGGGGAGAACCCGGTGATACAAGATATGATTAGAAATGTAGACAAAATGGATTTATTTATTTATTTTTTTGCTTGAGACTTCAGTTGCTTTTGGAATAGAAAAACACTGTAGAATAAGTCCCCTAAACTCAAACATTAAGAAAAGTGCTTATTTAACTCTATAACATTTTCTTCCAAGCCTTGGTTTACTCTAATTTAAAATCTACTAAAGGGTGGATTATTATCTCATCCTAGTGAATCTCTCTCTAAATCTGGATATTTCCTGTAGATATGATTGAACTAAGCCACTGTTTATCAACGTTTGAAATCCATAGTCCTCTTATTTCCCAAATAGTTGAAAAAATTAAGCTGAGCAAAAATTAATTTAGTAATAACTTCATTTTTAATAAACAAAGATTTTGTTATACATTTTTAGCTGACAAAAAGAGCTCTTGATCACCTCTGGATTCATTCATTTGTTCAACAAATATTGAGCACCTACACTGTCCCTAGTTTATAGGAATAAATGAATCAGATATGGTCTCTGTTTCTATGTATTTTACAGGCTCATGATAGAAACAAAATATAGTGTTAAAATGGAACTTACAGAATAGCGGAAAAACTAATAAAATATAATTGCAATTAATTTTCAACATTCTGAAGTAAATGAATAGGGTGAAGGGATAGATAGAAAAGATGGTTGTCATCTAGGAAGACCTTGATGGAAAGAATATTTGAGATCTAAAAGATTTTAAAAAAAGAAAAGCAAACCACATAGAGTAGGGGAAGCATATGTTACAATTAGATTGAAATGAATGTTCAAAATCTCCAAAGTGCAAGACAATTTGGCAAGCTTTAAGAATTAAAAGAAGCTAGGATGCCTGACCAGCATGGCCAATGGTTTAGCATTGACATATGAACCAGGAGGTCAGGGTTTGATTCTTGGTCAGGGCACACGCCCAGGTTGCTGACTTGATCCCTAGTAGGCAGCCAATCAGTGATTCTCTCTCATCATTGATGTTTCTATCTCTCTCTCCCTTCCTCTCTCTGAAATCAATAAAAACATATCAAAAAAAAAAAAAAAAGAAGCCAGGATGGCTAGAGTGTAGTAGACAAGCAGGCAACAAAAATTAGTGAGTCTTAAGAAGTAAGCAGGAACCAGAGATTATGCAAGAATTTGTAGGCCATGATAAGGATTTTGGATTTTATTGGCAGTATAATGGGAAGCCACTGAAGGGTTCTAAGCAGAGGAATAGCATGTTATGTTTGCACAAAGTCATACCGGCAGCTCTGTACAGTTTGAGTCTAAGGGGGTAAACATCGAGACCGGCAAAGCAGTGCTGCATGGGCCAGATGATAGATGACAGTACTTTGGACTATCTGATGTCAGAGGACACGTTGGAAAAAAAAAAATTTAGAGTAAGAAATGAAAGACTTGAGATGGATTTATTACCTGGAGTAGGAATGATCGGGAAGAAGAAAGAATCCAAGGAGACAGTTGGCCTAAACAACCAAACAACTAATTGTTGAAATGGGGAAGTCTGGGAGAAAAACAGGTCAGTCAAGGAAGGCAGTGTATTAAGAGCTTCATTTTGAAAATACTGCTTGAAATACCTGTGGGACAGTCAAGAAGACATGTCAAGTGAGAAGTGACATATGAAGATGAAACTCAGAGTAGACTATTTGGATCCGGATATAAGTTTGGAAATGACTACCATAGAAAAACATATTTAAGTTAATTGGGTTGAATGAAATACTTAGTGAAAACACAATGAAGAAAGGGTGTAGGAATTCAGTATAATCTGAGAGTTTGCAATTTTAGAGTTTACAACTATAATGGCAATACATGTTTAAATTCCTACAGTGTGCTAGGAACTTTACATATTTTAAATATTTTAAATACTGGCTCATAGTTGAGTTTCAATAAACGCTACTTGTTTGAATGAATGTGTATCCTTCACTAGAACAAATATTTTATCTGTTTGAAATACGGTGGAATTTGTTCTCATCTCAGCTGAAGTGCTAAAATGAAGGGCATTGATTATAGGTGCCTACTTGTCTAGGAGGGGCTAAATCATATCCAGAATTTCATCAAAGGACTGAAGCTGGAAAACTGGTTCAATGTCTTGTCTGTAGGCAGACAGCATAGTCAGAGAGGAGGATGGCGGCAAGAGTTTCTTGGGACAGTATGACAGGGAGTGTTTTCCTGTCACACACATTCCAAGTAAAAGCATCTCCAAAGAACCACACATAAGTAGTGGAGTAGTCCCCAGAATGGAAACTGACCTCTCAGCCTGAAGCAGCACACACTCCGGGCGGACGAGACTCATGCTCTTAGCGTATGCTCCCAAGGCCGAGTGCGGTGAAAGTGGCCTTGAGGCCCGTGGTGTTTGTGGGACACTGTGGCCTGGATAAAGCTGAAGGTTAAAGGTTAGCTGAGGATGACCCTGATGACAGAGGAAGATGGCAAGGCTGTCGTGGGAGTGACCTATACTTCCCGAGTTTGGGTTAAAACAGGAAGCGAGAAATGCAACTGGCTTTACCCTCTCCCAAAGAACTTCGCCAAAAGGCTTGCCGTGGGAGTGAGGCAGCCCCACAGAAGGCAGCTGCGTGAAGTCTAGCAGCAGAGCAAGGGCTAAGGCCCGAGTCATTAGAAGTGAAGAAAAGAGAATCCTCGTGGGATGGCCAAAAGCACACACAGGTGCCCTAGGAGAGAAAAGGCTGTGTGCAGGCATGTGCCCTTGGAGGACACAATGCCAAAAGTGGCAGCCACAGCTACCTATGATTTTTCTTCCTTTTGCTTCAATCCTGCTTTTCCTTTGCCCCCGTTCCTGCCCCTGAAGGACCTGGAAATGGCAGCTGGAGCAGGAGCAGGTGAAGCATGGGGGAGAGTGCACATCACTTTCACCCTCCTGCCCGCTGCAGGCTGGTTAATCCCGGTCCGGGACACGCAATGCTGCCGCCAGGAGGAGGAGAGGAGCCATGGGTAGGAGGAGCATCTGAAGTTTTGAATTCCATTGCAATGGACCTTTAATATCTGAAAATGAGAATTGTCCATTAAGCTCAAAAGTAATTGCAAATTAATGGTTCTTCTCGAGATATTATCGAAGGGAATGGAAGGAAGAGCTCACAGAATGGATTTGAGGGGCAGTGGTAGGAGAAAAATTACTTGTTTTTTGCACCGTTCTGAAAATAGCTTAATAACTCAGTTGTAATTAGAAATTATTCCCAAACTCCTATTACTACCTTCAATGATGTGTAATAACTGGAAAACTCAGATTTAGAGAGAATCACTATTTTAGGTTACATATGTTTAAGAATAAGATGGCCCTCTGTGTTCAAGGTTGATGAAATAAATATCTCATTGGCATGAAGTCAAACATCCAGAAAATGCTGGAAATATGCAGAGACATCGCTTTCATTTTATTTTTTTATAAATTTTAAAATGGCTTTTTGAAGGTTGAGACCAGAGTAAGAATTGGACTATAGTATTACTTGTCCCACTGCTGACCAATAGGTGTTTCTGTGATAATGGAAGTGCTCTACACCTGCACCATCAGTAGCCGTATTTGACTACTGAGAGCTTCACCTGAAATGTGACTAGTGTAAATAAGGAACTGGTTATTAAATTGTATTTTATCTCACTTACACTTACATAGACATCTGTGGCTAATGGAAGCACAGGTCTAGGCACTTTAAAGAATAATGCCAGTCTACAAACACATAGCATAAGACAACACTACTTTAGAACATACATTTCCCCTCTTGAACAGTTTATTTTGGACTCTTGCTTTAGCTGAACATCCTGTGTGGCTACACTTTGCTGTCAGCTACATTACTGGCTGCTAATCTGTCACGCTCTTGCCCTCTTTTATTAGTCTGGCTAGTGGTTTATAATATTTGAAGGAAGGAGGGTATATTCCCCACTGTAGAAAGTATCCTAATTAAGATAGGTCAGTCATGCTGCTTGTATGTCACAATTTTCTGTATAGCTCAAGTTAAATGATGCTGTTAAAGGGCAATGCTAGTAGCTTTTAATATTTTTGTCCATATCAAAACACTAAATAAATTCAGTCAATATTCCCAATTCCTAATTCTCTAGTAATTATTTCAATAGAGAGATATTCATGCTACCAAGCATCAATATATGCTCTTCAGAGCCCTGATAAATCTACTCCCAGAAAATAAACAATGTTCAACTAGGGCTTTAGGGAGAATATTAACAAACACCAAGCCCAGAACGTGATTAACCAAACTCTTCAGCACACAGGGCTTACAAAATATGGATTTAAAAAACCAAAACACTTAATGAGAACTATCAAGAAAGAAGAATCATATCTTTAAAGGAGCTGCATATTATATTTCAGGTGGTTCTTTAGGCAAACTCAAGTGAAGGTTTTAAATAGCATGGGCTATTCACATGAACTCATCCTAAAATGTCTATCTCATAAAATAAAAACAACTACAAAATTATGATATCGAGAGTTATTGAGTACTCTTTGCTGGCCGACTCTACTTTAAGATACTCATAGATCTTCACAAGAACCCCATGAAGTAGGTACTATTTTATTCTCATTGTAAAAAATGAGGAAACTGTGACTTCAGGAGGCTGTCCAAGGCCATATATATGGGGTGGGAAAGTTGTGGTATTTATAAAATCCAGATATGTCTTACTGTAAAAGTCATGCCTCTTATTCATTACATGTTTAAAAATCTACATATGAAGACCCACTATATAATAAGACAAGTCATTAATGAGACTTGTCATTAACAAGGCAGTGCCAACCTCCTTCCTATTTCAGTCTGAATAATTCCAGCCAGCATTCTATGAATCTTTCTTGGTGAGTTTCAATTAGCTCTGTCTGCTAGATATATAAACTTTTACTATAATATGGTTAGCATTTTTACTTTGAAATCTTTTTTTAAGATTATATAAGAAAATAAATGCTTTTGACATTCTAGTAATTTAAGGAATATTTGTATAATACACACACACACACACGCACACGCACACACAAGCTGCTCCAGAAACTCACATTCTATTTGGAGATCTATTTGTACAAGAAATGTTAACACAGGGAAGGACCTCAGCATCATATTACATGAACAGGTATTATTTTATCAATGTTTAAAAGAGGAAAAAAGCACCTTCAGTTCAGGAGGCCTAAGATAGATGTATGAAATGGTAGGGTTTAAACTTTGCCCTGATAGAATCTTTGCAGTCCAGATAAGTGAGGGGGGAAAGTGAAAGGAACTGTATAAACAACAGGAATTTACTTCTCACAATTCTGGAGGCTGGAAAGTCCAAAATCAAGGTGCTGGCTGATTCAGTTCCCCAATGAGGGCTCTCTTCCTAGCTTGAAGATGGCCACCTTTTGGCTGTGTACTCACATGGCACAGAAAGAGAGAAAGGAAGCAAACTTTTCTGTGGTGATATCTTATACGGGCACTAATCCCATCATAAGAGTTTTACCCTCGTGATGTCTTCTAAACCTAATTCCTTCCCAAAGGCCTCATCTCCAACCATCACAGTGGTGGTTAGGACTTCAACGTAAGAAGTAGGAGGGATCACAATTCAGTCCACAAAAGGGACTTTACAATCAAACTACATGGCAAAAGAGTTCAATGACTCTTAGTAGGAGAATAAATAACTCAGCAGAGGAGTAATATAAGGTAAGCATGGAAAGACCTAGAGCATACAGATTTTGCACAGCTGTTAAGTACCAGACTGAGTTCAACATTGTTACATAATAAACGATCAAAGTAATTAACTAAAATCCATTTGGTGAGATATTATAGGATGTTTTAAGGAGAGAGGAAAGAGAGAGGTATCTGATATAGGTTGACTTGTCCCAACATAAATGTGCCATTAATTACCTTAACAATATGGCTCACTTTATAAGAAATGTGACTCAAAAGGGAGAAATGAATCAAATGAGTATGGCAATAAAGGAATCTTAGAAACCAACCGAGGATACAGGAAGCAAACTATATATGTCATGGGGCCTCTTTCTCAAGCAAGTACCTAGAAATATATAACAGCTACCATATATGGAAAGAACAACCTGTTTGGAGGATGGGAAAAGGGGGGCAATAAACTCAACAGCTGTCATTCAAAGTTGGTTTTGAGAAATAATAAAATGGATGCATGAAGTGCAAGTCAAAAAACACTGCCATTGCAATCTGCTGACACAGCTTTTCTCAACTATAGTACTTACAAAATTGTTGGTTTAAGACCTTATATTAAGAACCATAACAATTGTAAAATCATGTTTGCGTTTTTTCTATTACATAAGGTGAAATTTAAGTTGTTGAATAATTAGAGAATGGGTATTGAGGGTGTGGAGGGGGGAGAAAACCTAAATACAGTACTTACAAAAAGTCCCTGTAATAAAAAAATAGTAAGTTGTTTCAGGGAAATAACAAAATCAGGTACTCTAAATGACTCTTTTTCTGCTCTTTTACTCCAAACTTAATAACGTTAGTCAAGAAATCATCTTCAACCTTAGAACTTCCTAAACACAAAGTGAAAATAGTCCATTGGAATTTATACATTTTTTATTTATAAAACTGTCAAATTGTTATCGGAAAATTCCTACCTCTTTTTCTTAGTAAGGGTAGCTTAAAAGACAATAAATACTGTTAGGAAAGAGCGATCTGTGTCCTTCAAGACTTTTTTCTATTTAACAAGCAATTTTACTGTTTAGAAACTCCCATCTTTAAAGGAAAGCACAGGTATTTATCTTTTATATTTTTTCTAGTTAAGATATGTATTTTCCTGTATTCTCTTAAGAATCTATATAAATGCATATTTCTTCTAAATTTTATCAGGTCCATAATTTTCTTTTTCCAGGATTTTTTTATTTTCACATACATGTTATATCATTTGCACAATAATGTTTTCATATGTAGACTACTAACAATGGTGAGTAAATGTATTTTTCTAGGTTTTATGATATCTTATTTAGAAATTATGTAAAGGTTCATCTTCAGGTATAGAATTCTCGAGATATTATCTAAATTTAAAGTAGTAATTTTGCCATCAATCACTGTAGTCACTGTTATCCCAAATACTCCTTCAACTTAGAAATTACACCCATTGTCTCCACCTCCTATTTAGAAAGATTGGTGGGATCTCCATTCACCATAAGGCGAATGAATGTTCATTGCTACGCATAGGTAACTTTCATGACTTTTTTTGATAGCTCTTGTTGGATTTTTTTTTTTCTTTTTCCCTTTCCCTTTTATTTCCTTTCTTCTATTCCTTCCTAGTAATAAAATCAACATAGTTATATATACCAGATGTCTGGCTCAGAGAGTCAGTATTAATGGATTCTGTCTTTTGGAAGTATACCTGTGTAATCAGATTACTGTTAAGATATAACAAACAGACTATCAATTTTACTGGATCGCCTTTTGCTTAATCGGTTTCACCTGCTTTTTATATTTTACATTACTTCATTCACTTATCAAGGCAAAATAGGGTGCTTTGGGGTGGGGCTGGGTGCAGAGAGGCCTTTTCATGAACCAGCAGGTGCCCTTTAGGAAGCCCAGCGGCTGAGCAGGTAATTCCACAGGTGACACGGAGCAGCTTTGACCTCGGAAGCTGTAAAAAGAGAATAACAGATTTACAAACGTGGGAGTGAGAGTGCAGCCAACAAAAGTAACACAGGCCCGGCCGGGCGCGTCAGCGGCTGGGCATCCCCCAGGACACCGCCGGTATTACCAAGTTTCGGGGTGAACGGGGCCCGTTCTGAGTTTCCCGGGCTTCATGGACTTGCAGGCGGCTTGCGAGCGGAGCCCAGGCCCTGAAACTGGGACTCGCCCCCGTTCTTCGGGAGCCACCCGTCCCACCCGAGGGCCTCGTGGCGGGCGCTCAGCTCAGTTGTTTTATGAAGCTCGGAGGGGGCTTAACCGGCTACGTTTTAAACGAGGTGGTTACATTTCGACTCGCCCGCGTCTCTGTCCCAGGACTTCTCGCGTTTGCTCCGAGGCCGCCATGCCCCGGGCGCGGCCGGCGGGCCCCCGGCGCACGGGCCTCACGGAGGCGCCGGCGGAGCCCCGCGCGGACCCGCGCCGCGCCCGCTCCCCGGGGCTTTGTGCGAGCAGCCCGCCGCCCGCCGCGGAGACAAGACACGCCTCGACCGGGCCAGTTCCCGGCCTCCTCTGGCCCGCGGCCAGAAGCCGCCGCCCGCCACCGCCGCGCCCGCCTCCTCCGCTGTTGGCCCGGCCGCCCCGCCGGGCCCCGGACTCGTCCGCGCCCGCGCGCGTGGCCCCTCGGCCCTCAGCCCGGTGGGGACGGGACGGATGTGGCGCATGCGTGGTGGCGCCACCAGGCGCGGGAGCGGCGGCGGCGGCGGCGGCGGGGCCGGCCGCGGGCAGGGCCGCCCGGGCCGGGGTCGGGGCTGCGGCGGCGGCGCGGGCTGGCGAGGCCGCGCGGGCGGCGCCCGGCAGCAGCTGGAGGAGCGGTTCGCCGACCTGGCGGCCAGCCACCTGGAGGCCCTCCGCGCGCGAGACGAGCGGGACCGGCTGAACGCGCGGCTGCGGGAGGAGAACGCCCGGCTGCGGCTCGAGAACCGGCGGCTCAAGCGCGAGAACCGCAGCCTCTTCCGTCAGGCCCTGCGGCTCCCCGGCGAGGGCGGCGACGGAGCGGACGGAGCGCCCGCGGCGGCGGCGAGGGCGACCCCGGGCCCCGAGGAGGCCGGCGCGCACCGGACGGCCAGGGGCGACGGCCCCGACGGGGAGCCGGGCAGCCCCCGGGCCCTGAGGGCCCGCCTGGAGAAGCTGGAGGCCATGTACCGCCGCGCCCTGCTGCAGCTGCACCGCGAGCAGCGGGGGCCGCGCCCGCGAGGGGACCACGAGGAGCCGTCACCGCGCGACCCCGAGCCGGGCCTCCGAGCCCCGCACCCCGAGCCCCCGGAGCCCCCGGAGCCGGGGCCGTAGCCCGAGGCCGCGAGGGGCGGGGCCTGGCGCGGGCCCCTCCCCCCGGCTCCCGGGCCCCCGCCTCGCGCGCGCCCCGGGCCGCCGGGCACTTCCGGGAGGCGCGCGCCGCGGGCCGCGGGGCTGACGCCGCGCCGGCCGCTGGAGGCCCCGGGTCCGAGCGCGCCCGGCCCCTGCGCGTCTCCGCGTGGGGCGCGGCCTGGCGCCGGCGAGGCGGGCTCTGGACAGCCGGGAGGGGCCGGCAGCACCCCCGACGCCCGGGCTCCCGGGCGGCGAGGACCCGTGTCCCTCGGTTTCGGGGCTCCGAGGGAGGACTCACGCGTTTTCGAGCTGGTTGGGTTTGTCGCGCGTCCTTCAGTCCCCTCCCTGTGCCTCCAGCCATCCTCTCACGTGGCCAACCTTCTAAGGATTGTTTTTATAAATTGGTATCACTTGGATTTCTTATAAAGTACCACCCTTTTTTATTAAAAAGGTATTATTTATAAGAGGAACTCAGTGTGCCCCTGGCTCCAGTCCTTACACATCTAATATATATTGATTTGTTCTGCCCCGGGAATTTTTAAAGGCTCTGACTATAAGTGATTTTTTTGAATTGGTAAATAAATCTTGTGCATTAAAAATCACCTAAAAGCATCCCGTGACTATTCTTTGGAATTTGTGAGAAGTTTACCTATATGCTTCTATAAGAAATATTTTACATATTTTAGTATCTAACTTTGGTTATCCTTTGCAAGCGAACGTTTTCTTTTCGCCTTACGTAACTGTCCGTTTTAAATAATCCTAAAATTTAAACATTTCATTTTGATATTATTTTAGACCTGGCATTGTAGTCAGTGCACAGCTACTTTGCCTGATTTTGACCGCTTACGAACTTAATACGAATTATTTGTGTATCAAAAGCCCCAAACCAAATGATTTGTCTCAATTGTGACTTCAATGGAAAAAATCATTAATTCTAACAGCAAATGTTCTAAAAATCACCTTAATGCATTTTGTTAATAACACTTTCTCTACTTAGTAGTAAAGAGAGGGCACCATTGTACCTGATAAAAATCATGGGTGTAAGAAAGTGTTTGTTAGAAAACACTTTAATTCAAGAAGAAAAGAAACCTTGAAAATCGAGTTTTTTAGAGCTAGAGAAAACCCCTCACAAGTTAGTTTTTGTTTTATTTGTGGCACATTGCACAGGTTTCAAATATATAGCATATATTATGAAACAAGGTGCCGAGAAAAATAGTTCTGATTTCTCTAGGCCCAGGTTTTGAAGACACTGCAATTTACTTAAAGGTAGTTGATATTTAATTGTGAATATTAAAATCTTTCCCTATGACGAGAATATGAGCAGAAATGGTGAAAATAGGTAGGTGTATGAAAAGTATTTATATCCCCTTTAATTCATTTTCTAATACTGAAATAAATATTTTTAGAAGGCAGTAGAAATTAAAAGGACAAAAGCATATCGGCCCTACTGCTACTTAACTTTGGGTTTAAATTAGTTAATCTCTAAGGCTTAGATTTCTCATCATTAAAATGAACATAACCTACCTAAAAATGCTATAAAAAGTATAGTGAGATGCTGTATGAAAAATGACTGCTTCAAATAAGTTCACTACCGATGAGAATTACAATCCAAGATGTAAAAGTCGTAAATTAATATTTTACTGACATTTTCCCTTGTCTTCTGTATTTTGCTCCTTTATGACTTTATAGGTATTAGCAGATATATATATATCATTATATATTATTTAATATATAATGATATATATATATTATATATCATATATTTCATATATCATATATTATAATCATATATTTGCAGCATGATTTTCTAGCGCAAAAATACCATTTTCTGTTTTGCTACAAATAATAGATTTTTACTGAGAATTTGTCACAAAATCTTCATGAATGAATGACAAAATTTAATATTTCTGTTTAGTGATTGATTGATCTATTATAAATTCTAATTCTATTATAAACTTTTTTGATATATATCCTATCTATCTGATATAGACAGTATTTATGCAATGGAAATTTGGACCAAAGAAAATGCTTAGATAATAGCCATGTCTGACTTTGTGAGGATTAATCGTGCTCAAATTTCAAATTTTATAGCTTATACTAAGATTTGCATCTCTCAATGATCAGAATTAAACTACATTGTGTTTATTCCGTAGCAGATTTTGCTTATTATAAAATTCATATTCAGAATCTACTTGTCAGGATTGTCTTTTTCATATTTCATGATAATTTATTAGTAAGGGAGTTGTTTTTTTAAAACTGAACTTTCCGACATCTCTTATACTTTAGACAAAAATTAAGTACAACCGTGAGTTTATTTGGTGCTTGATTCTTATTTGAATAATACGCATTTTACTCTAAAAGTTGAGTTATCTGAGAGAGGAATTTGAACAACAATCTATCTTATATCCCATATATAAGACTGATAAATGTTTCCCTTGGACTTTCATTTTTCCAGTTATGTTCAGTTTGTCTTTGACTTTACCTTAAACATATAACCTATATTGTATTTTAAACTTAATGGATCTGCCTTTAGTTATGATGAAGTCTAATGCTAAAAACCAAGAAACCCAACACTTAGTGACTATTAAAAACAATGATGATTTTTAAAACACTAGTAAAATTCGTGATTCAAGGGCTTCAGGGTGTCAGGAATCTCTGTTCCACATGGTCACTGGGGGTCTCAGATTCCTTTTATCATGTTTCCCTGCCTTGCCCTGTGTCATTGTTTCATCTGCATAGTAGAAATAGGTTATTTCCAGAGCTAGGTCTCTCAGCATTTGGGAAAGAAAAAGAGAGGCCTAGCCAGAACTGAAAATAACATAAGTTTTCCTGGTTACATTCTATTGGCAAACCTTTATCACATGACACATTTAACTCCAAAGAAGGCTGACATATGTAGTAAAGCTGTAGAGTCGTTTGCCCAGCTATAATTTTATTACTATGGAATAATAGGAAAACTCATTTTGGTGGACTACCAGCTTATTGGAGGCTGACATCTTACAATTTTTAAAGAATTTATGTGTCCTAGTATAGCATTTTTGAAACTACGTAACAATTAAAAATACAGTGTGATTGCTTTCTAGTTAAAAAAATTCTGAACTTTTCATTCTCCTATGTACTATCCTTAGGAGTATAAAACATAGGTATTACTTGAAATAAGCAAGAAAATGTATCCATTAACCTTTATATAGGAAATCCCTGTAAAGTATGAACCATCTCTGAGTAGAGCATATGTCATAAAAATATGTTTTTAAGAACCTATACTTGGTAAACGTTATTCTATGTCATATGCAAATCTAAATGTATAACTTGAGGGGGAAATGTTTTCTGTTCATCTAGGATTCTACAACTTTTAGAGTTGAAAGAGGCCTTGGAGGATTTTAGCCCAGCATCTTTCAGACTTTTTGCCAGCAACAGCTTTCATAGGGAACCACATAGGCATCACACTTCATAGCTTAAAATATGCGCGTCACAATCCTAGGCAGTGTTATTCCCTTTCGTTTATGAATGAGGAACCTGATGAACAAAAAAACTGAATAATTTCCAAGTTCAAAAATTATTTTAAAAGTTTTGAAATAGAGATATTTCACATGACATTGTGTCAAATTTAGGACAAACATAATGATCCAATATACGTATATATTGCAAAATGATTACCACAATAAGTCAACATCACCGCATAGTTACATTTTTTTCTTGTAATGAGAACTTTTAAAATGTATTTTCTTAGCAGCTTTCAAATATACAATACAATACTTTTAACTGTAGTCACAATGCTGTACATATATCCTCAGAACTTACTCAAATAACTTATTTCTGATTTTAATACGAATTCTGGCTTTATTAAACATATGATTGCTCAGTAGATTCTTAATATTACAGTCCTTATTTTGGTTATGATTATACTTATTCCATAAAAAAGATGTTTTTTACTATTCTGTAGAACAGTTTAAATAACAATAGAGTTATGTGTTCCCTTAAATTTTGGTACATTTCACATGTGGGACTCTTGGGGATGGATGGATGATTTTGTGGGGACAGTAGATATTTGAAAATTTTGCGTACTTATTTGACGGAAATGTAGTTCTTTACAAAGTTGGCCGAAAGTGAATGAAGAGAAGGGTTTATATTCCTTGGTCAGGAGAGAGGTTCTCTCTCTATCTTGCTGGACACCTGAAGGAAGCATATAGCCCCACTGCCCTGGAAGCTATCATGTGATTACTATACGAGTGGCAGAAAGCTGGAAAAAAACGTTTCTTGATAACATCACTGTAGTCCTGTTTATCATTCCTGGAGTCTATCCTACATTTGGACTTTAGTTTATGTGAGAAAATACATTCTTTATTGTGTAAGCCAGTTTGAATTAGGGAATTTTCTTAATGGGAGTCAAGTGGAATACTATTGTGACTACGATGACACCAACATGTGGGTGTCACATAAAAACAGTGTGAAGGAAAAGAACAGATACAAAGAACATAAAATGGACAAAAAGCTAATGTCTCTATATATTGAGAACTCTTGTTAGTCAAACAAGAAAGAAAATCATCCTAGTTCAGAAAAAGGCAAAAGACCTTACAGATCCTTTATATTAGCTAAAAATGGAATAGCCAATGTTAAAAGACTTTCACATTAATAGTAATATAAAACTAAACTAAAGTGTTTTATCTCTTGTATTTCATAACTAAATAATCAATTGCCTAATGACTGAAGGAAAAAAAAATCTGAACATCTTCAGTGGTCCTTATATCTAAGTGGTTATCACATCTTATAATTTTTGTCTCAAAAATGCCTTTCAGTTTTTCCTTTCTCTTCGTAATTTTGGACCTAGAGTATCTAAGAACCTTTAGGTTTCATTTTCTGTACAGTGAGCATTGAGGAATGCAAATTTATATTAGTTCAGAGAGTAAGTTGGTGTATGTACTATTGACCAATAATCTTTCAAGCAGGGTATGCATGTATGCTGGGAGCAGGTAAAAAAAATCCCAGATCTCCCATTTATATTTATTTTTATGTCATTGTTTTGACATTATGTTTTATGTATGTTCTAAAATTTTCTTAGTATATTAAATGATATACAGATTTTACATACTCAAAAATATTTTAAAGGTCCTGATAGAATGTAAATAACACTACACTGGGAGGCACACAGGTCAGTTTCAGCATTTGTCATTTATTAGTTTTGGAATTTAAGAATGTTACTTAATCTCTTTAATATATAATTTTTCAAATTTAAAAATTAGGTTATAGAATGTATCCAAGTATATATCATAATAAGGTTTGTTATGAGATTTAAATTAGCTATTATATCTGAACTTGGATTTATGCTTTAAAATCTAATACCAAAGTAAAAAAATGAATGTTTCTGAAGGATAATTTTTTCATACCTCTTGCTTTTTGGAACAAAAGGAATTAGTCATTAAAATTATTTCAGATTTTTAAAATTTGATTTGTTTCCTTAAACACTTCTTGAGGTTGAGGATTCATTTCTCAGAATTTTTTGGTATGTGTATCTTTGCTTGGTCTTTTACACATTTCAAGTGAAAATGCAAGGCCGGTTTGTATCTATCAAGTATAAGAAGTCCACCAAGTTAACTCGCAAATCCCAAAGGTGGTATTACTGAATCTATGTGCTTCACAACATTTTCTGAGAAGAATAAAAACACTTTTGTGCTTTTAATAAGGCAATCAGTACTACTAATAAGTCTAAGACATGAAAATATCTGACTGTGAAGCTGATTATGTACTCAAGCAGAAAGCTATAATCAAAAGGTTTCTGAATCCACTCTCCTTCCACGATATCTTTTATTTTCACATTATTGATGTAGATGTTGAGTTTCTTCACAAAAATGCAAAATAATTGAATCCTTTAAAAAGAAATTTTTACTAAACCAATATATTTTTGATGAAATAAATTCATATGAATTAGTCTTCTGAAACAGATTCAGCAGCATAAAAAGAGAATCAAATAGAAACAAAATGTCCAAACATAGCTGCCAGATATCAAACACTGCCAGACCCACACTCTCCTTCCTTCTTCACCCCACTCTATTTACCACGTTCCCACCCTCCCTTGGTTTTGGGGTTGCAGGGCAAGGTGGCTTATGGCTGGATTTGGTCACTTAAGACATACCAGCAGAAATCAGAAAGAGGAGGTAGCGTTAGGTCTGGGTTCGCTACAGGTTAGTTACATCTTTCTACCAAAGCTGCAGCTCTGGTAAGTTTGCCTCCTCTGCAGAGCCCTCTGTCTCCAGGTTCTGGTGAAGGTTCTAGCCCTCACCACTCTGGCCAAGGGGTGGGACGTTTTCCATGGTAGGTATTACTAGTTTCAGGGTACTGCTTCAGCTCCTCTTGGTTTTGCTAACCCACACCCAACTTTTTGTAAATAACCCTTTATTATACTATTTCCCTACCTTCATAGTGCCACCTTTTTCCTGTGGGGACCCGGATTGATTCAAATACAAACAGTGACTACTGATATTGATATTGACTGGTATACTTTAATTTTTATTATATTTAATTAAATGCATTTTAAAGATTCCATTGAACAAAGAAATACATCTCAAAATTTGATCTCCAAATTTAATCCAGTTTAATGTTTTCTTGATTTAATGAACTCATAATGTATATATGCAAATTAGGTTTTTACAGTTAGAAAGATACTAAATATATATTACTTTTTATAGGGTTTTTTAAAAAGTGTATCTTAAGTGATTCAATACCATTCAACACATATTATTTTAATAATGCTTATGCACAAAATCTCTGACCACTGGTAACACAATCTGTGAGATCATTTCCTTCCTTGAAGTGTTTAACGTCCAATGCAGAAATGTGGAAATAGAATGTAAGATAGGAAATCAAGGAGAAAATATTAGCTCCTCAAACTAGGAACAACAGGATTCACATGAAGTGGTGTTTGAACAGATTCTTAAAGGACTGGCAGAGGGTAGATGGATCTTACGGGCTGATTATTCAGGATCAAGGGAACATAAGCAAAGGGGTATGAATAGAGATATATAGGAAATGCTCCAGGAACAAAGAGACTAACTAGTAAGACTGAAGTGAAAGGTGTATGGGATTGTATGTAACTCCAGAGAACTTGGGTAAAATAGTGGAAGGCCTTAAATTACAAACTGAGAATTTAATATTTTAATGGGGAAAAATCAAAATGCTTTGAGCAGGCGATTGATTTAGAATTGTAGAGTAGCTCCTGTCAGCGTCAGATGTGGGTTTAAGAAAGATTACTCAGGCAGCGGATAATTAGAGGAAAAGTAAAACTGGATGTAGAAATACCAGGAAAGAAATTAGAACAATAGTTCAGTTATGAGGTGCTCGGGCCTGGACACAAGCAAAACTGTTGGAGAATGTGTTTCTTGATTTGTTTCCGCTGAGAGCAGAGCCTGTGACAAGGCAGTAGATAAAGATGACACAGTCATGGGAGAAACATGTACAGTTCTACGAGATAAAGACCAAAGAATGGGCTTAGAGAAATGCATATATTCAAAGAACTGACAAAGACCAACTAAGGAGATTAAAAAGAGTAGACTGGAACTGTAAGGCGAAACCTAGGAGACCGAAATTCCTGAAGACCCAGGAAAGGTAGATTTGATGAAAGAATGAGCTGTTTAATACTGCGAAGAAGGTAAGCAAGATATGATAGAGTCCAAATAAAAAAATGATCCCGTTCTCCTCCCATCCCTGTGTCCAGAGCCTTTGTAAAGTAACTTTGTAAACAGATGTAGTCTGTTTCCCTACTCCTGGTTGTTACTTGCTTTGGCCAGTGGAAGGCAACGGAAATGACAGCTGTGGGTACAGGACCCAGGAGACCATGCACACTTCCACTCCTCGGAATCCTGCTATCACTGTCTGAACAAGCTTAGGACAGCATGCAGGATGAAACGAGCGCAAACCGATTACTCCTGTGACTTCAGCCAACAGTGTGAGCCAGCTATCCTCAACCCGCCAGTTCCCAAACAAGTCACCTGTTCACATACATGAGAGTAAGTGCCGTGCAGGTCAGCTCAGCCAGACCCAGATCAGCAGTACCACGGACAGGTAAACTTGTGGTCAACGATGTATGGTTATTTCAAGCCATAATTTTTTTGGGTAGCTTATTACATAGAAGAAGAGACCTGATACAGGGAGAAATCTTTGCAGGAGCAACTTTAGAGAAGTGATGGTAAGGGGCAAGTTGTTAGATTATAAATTGTTGAGGAGTTATCAGGAATTGGGCCATGAGTGTTTCAAAATAAGTCTCTTTTTGAGGAGAACAGACTTGGACAAGTTGCTGACGGTATTATTATTTTTATTGTGTGTATAGAATGAATTTAAGTGTTTTAGGGAGATGAGAATAACCTAATAGAAAATGAGATTAACGGGCCAGTGGAAGAGGTAATTGAGGAACACGTTATCAGGAATGGGTGAACTCAAATGCACTGATGATTACAACAGTCTGGTAAAGAAACAGAAAAAAAAATTAAAGAAGAGATAAAGAGAAAGGGAAGTTGATGATCTAAAGAATGGGGCTGGAGAGAAAGAGAGTGAGGTGATGCCAGTGAAGCAGTAAAATCATCTGTTGAATTAAGTTAGTTGATTTTCTGTTCTTAAAGTAGAGAAAAGTTTTAAACATTGATGAGATGTATTTAAAATGTAGTCAATTTGGGAATAAATCCAAGGATGGCTGAGTGTTTCTAAAAGTGCAGGTGAGTCTGGATATAAAAAAACACCACCACACCAGCCTGGCCAGTGGTTGAGCATGGACCCATGAACCTGGAGGTCACTGTTCGATTCCCGATCAAGGCCCAGGTTGCAGGCCCCATCCCTAGTGGGGGCTGTACAGAAGGCAGCTGATCGATGATTCTCTCTCATCATTGATGTTTCTATCTCTTTCTCCCTCCCCCTTCCTCTCTCTGAAATCAATAGAAACATTTTTAAACAACAACAGCAACAAAAATACACACAACCCGCCATAAGTGTATAAATTATGTTGGGCATGAGGAGGGAAAGAGACAACTCTGAAAGATAACTTAAAGATGCACAAGAAAACTTTTTTTTAAAAAAAGTTTTTAAAAAATGATTTTTAGAGAGAGAGGATGGGAAAGGGGCAGAGAAACATCAATGTGAGAGCGAAACATCTATCAGCCCCCTTTTGCATGCACCTTACTGGGGATGGAACTGCACCCGGGGCAAGTGTCCTGACCAGGAATCAAACAAGCAACCTTACAGTACACAGGACGACACCCACCCAACGGAGCCACATCGGCTAGGGCACAAGAGAACTTTTTATTTCTAAAGTTGGATTTCACTGCATAGTCTTGTTATAGTAGACAGTCAGTTGGAGGGCTGAGGAGTCCCCCCTTTTGGCCAAGATGATGGCAGGGGGAGTTCTTACACTGAGCATGCCAAAAGCTAGAAATAGGAATTGACAGGACCCCAGTGAGCCAAAAGATGAATGGATAGGGCCCCAGCGCACCAGGTGCTAACAAGATAATTGGATAGAAAGAAAAAGCCCTCACGTCCCTATTCCTATAAGAACAGTGGGCCTGAGCAGGAAGAGGGATTTGGCCTTTGAGACTGAAGCCCGCCACTCTCCCAGGTCCTGTGGCTCCTGAATAAAACCTCTTGCCTTTTTTACCAGCACCTGCCTCACAAGTCTGGTTTTCGTTGCAACAGGCAGCCGAACCTCTGTTTTTTGTTTGTTTTTTGCTTGTTTTGTTTTTTGGTTGGTTACAGTCTTACTGGTAAGTCAATTCTGATCATTTCTATTTGTTGTATATATTGAATTAATACTGTTAGAATAAGTGAAATTAATATAGATAATGCATGTGCAGAGTTGAAAATTTCATAATTTTGGAGGCCTGGCAGTATGGGTGTTGGGTAGAAGAGTGGGACCAAGTGGGGCTTTGTTACCAGGATTAGTACTGGGGAGAGAAATACAAATTATTAATAAGAAAGGTACAGAAAACAATACCCTCTCTTTGCTCATCGAGCTTAACATTGAATTGTGAAGTTGATGAGAAAGAGTTCCTGCGCCCTTTGTGTAGTGATAGCAAACAGTATCTTCAGTTCCAGGATGCCGATCAGAGAGGGATGTTGATATAGGAAAAGAATGAAGTGAAGATACATTCACACAAGAGGGAAGATTTTATTTTTATGGCAGTCTCTCAGAATTGCCTTCCTTTAACCTTCAGTCAGGAAAATCAATTGGACTCTATCTTCATTTAGAGCATAGTAATATGAACTCAAAGAATTGTTGAAAAAGCTAATAAGATGAGTGTACATGAAAGTGCATTCAAAATCGAAAACCCCGTACAAATGAAAATAATTTACAAAAACTAATGACAATGATATTTAAAGTAAATTTGATTAAAAATCGATTTTTAAATGATGCAAGAAATAAGCCTTATCATATTGCCTTAAAATAACTGGCTCTGTCTCAAAATGATCAAAGTAATTAAGCTAAAATGTTTGTCATAAGAGATTAAAGTAATACCCTGAATGTTACAGGTTATAACATTTGTCAATATACTCTTTCATTTTAGGTATTCGACATTAACAAAGAAACCTACATTCAATTAGTTCTAACTCTACCAGCCCTACATAGCTTACTGCTTCTATCCTGCAATGTTTACATGAACTATTTTTCTTATCACTTTTTATGCCATCGTGAAAGTAAAGTCCTTCACGATGAGGATTATTTGCTCTGTTGGTCTACATGGCTATTGATAAAGCATAAAGCCATCTGACAAATAATTTTGAGCATTAATATCATTCCCCTTCTGTCTTAAGCAGGGAAAGAAACAGCATAATTCACCCTAATAGTTTGTATTATGGCGTTATGGAGATAAGGTCTCAATGAACATATATGACAAGAGGTGGAAAATTAAAAAATGATCCATTATTCTATTAACAGTGAGAGGAGTAATGAATGATTAGTACGGGGAGGAGGTTGTGAGTCATTGTGACTGAGCTGTTCCAGTTTACATGCACAGAATTCTCTTTCCCCATTTAATTCTCCTGATCTGTATAACTTCTTACCAACTCACTGAGTTTTAGAGACAATTTAAAAGTGAATATTCCACACAATGTGTAAAAGATAGTCTCTTCAATAAATGGTGCTGGGAAAGCTGGAAGCTGCATGGAAAATAATGAAATTGGACCCTTACACCATATACAAAAATTAACTCAAAATGGACTTAGTGTAAGACCTGAAACCATAAAACTCCTAAAAGAAAATATAGGAAAAAATCTTCTTGACATCGCCTTTGGAAATGATTTCTTGGCTATGACACCAAAACACAGGCAACAAAAGCAAAGCTAGACAAGTAAGATTACATCAAACTAAGAAGCTTTGGCATAGTAAGGGAAACCATCAAGAAAATGAAAAGGCAAACTACAGAATGGAAGAAAATGTTTGCAAACCATAGAGTATATCTGATAAAAGGCTACTATGCAAAATATATAAGAAACTCCTACAGCTAACAGTAAAACTAAATAAAATAACCTGACTTTAAAAATGGATAAAGGACTAGAATAGACATTTCTCCAGAGAAGACATCCTAATGGCCAACAGATATATGAAAATGTGCTCAACATCACGAATCATTAGGAAAATGGAAATTAAAACCACAATGATGCCCTAGCCAGTTTTGCTCAGTGGTTTGAGTGTCAGCCCACAGAATGAAGGGTCCCGGGGTTTGATTCTGGCCAAGGGCACATACCTCAGTTGCAGGCTGGAGTGCAAGGCAACCAATCAATGTGTCTCACATCGGATGTTTCTCTCCCTCTCTCTCTCTTCCAGTCTCTCCCTTCCGCTCCTTTTTCCAATGGAAAATGAATGAAAAAAACAACACACAATGAAATATCACCTCACATATGCTAGAATGGCTGGTATTTAAATATATATATATATAACAAGAGTTGCTGAGGATTTGCAAAACCGAGAACCCTGTAGAGTAATGGTGGGAATGTAAATTTGGTGTAGCCGCTATGGAAAACAGTGTAGATGGTCCTCGAAAAATTAAATGTAGAACTACCGTATGACTCAGCAATCCCACTTTGGGTATATGTATATCCAAAGGTATTGAAATCATGATGCCAAAGAGTTATCTAAATTCCTTTGTCTATCACAACATGATTCCCAACAGCAAAAACTTGGAAGCAAGCTAAACGTCCATTGACAGATAGACATTAGATATAGATAACAGAATACTAATCAGCCTTAAAAAAGAAGGAAATCTCGCCACTTGTGGCAACATGGATGAACCTGAAGAACATTATACTAAGTGAAATAAGCCAGACACAGAAAGGCAAATACTACGTGGTACCACTTACATGAGGAAGCTAAGAGTCAAACTCACAGCGGCAGAGAGTAGAATGCTGGTTGCCAGGGGCTGGCTGGGGCAGGGGGATGGTGGAGAGGGAGGGATAGTCACAGGGAAGAAAGTTTCAGTTATGCAAGAGGAATAACTCCTAGAGACCCGTACAGCATGGTGCCTGTAGTTAACAATACTGTGCTGCATACTTAGGAATTTGCTAAGAGGGTAGATCTTATGTTAAACGTTCTTATTACCAAAAAAAAAAAAAAAATAGAAGTCTGCAAGAAAACTTTGGAGGTGAGGGATATGATCATGGCATAGCTTGTGGTGATAGTTTCACAGGTATATACACATCTCCAAACACATCAAGTTGTTTCCATTAAATATGCGCACAGCTCTTTGTCCACCACACCTCACTGAAGTATTTCGGCGTTTTTACTGAAGTAACCGAATACGTATTATCGAAAGGCAGCATTATGTAAAGGGATATCAGGTTTTGCATTTGGTTGCAAGTTTCTCTAGGGCAAGAATGGTATCTTGTTCATCTCCTGTCACCAAGATATGCCTAGAATGTTATTGATAATAAATATTTTGACTTTTTAAAATAAGTGAAGATTCCCAAAGTGAATGGACACAGATTATTGTACTTTCTCTTTTTCCAAAAATGTATTTTGAAAGGAAAGGGATGAGTTTTCCTAGAGATGTATCTAATTGTTTAGCAATAATTTGTGGTCCTTCAAAAATAGGACTAATTATCATCATGTAGGCAGGGAAGCTTAGGTGGCAATTTGTAATTTTTAGCAGCTTTTTACTTGTAGCATTTTAGAGTTGCTGCAGCAGGAGGTAAAGTACTGTACAAAATCATGTTTATTTGAATAGAAATCTTTAAAATGCTATATTATGGAATCACTAAAGTCAAGTTCAGGGGAAATAAATGTATCTGTCCTCTGTTTATATTATTTAAACTTCTCATGTGTGCCACATAATGGTGATGTGGAATTTGGTTTCTCTAATACCCTCTGGTGACTTAAATTGGTACTTACAGATACAGCCTAATGGACTGGCCAGTATGATAGCCACTAGACAGATATGACTGTTGAGTATCTGAATAGTCTGAATTGAGATGTGCTGTGTAAAATACATGCTGGATTTAAAATACTTAGAAAAAAATTAAATATCACATTAATAATTTTTATATCAATTACATGTTGAAATCAAAACACTTTCATTTACTGTATATTTCACATAAAAACACTAACAAAATTTAACTCTACCTGTATCTTTTACTTTTTTTTTTTAAATATATCTTTATTGATTTCAGAGAGAGGAAAGGAGAGGGAGAGAGAGAGATAGAAGCATCAATGAGGAGAGAGTCATTGATCGAGCCCGCAACCCGGGCATGTGCCCTGACCGGGAATCGAACCCCGATCGCCTGGATCCTAGGTCGACGCTCAACTGCTGAGCTATGCCTGGTTGGGCTATTTTACTTTTTTAATGTGGCTACAAGAAAATTTTAAAGCACGCATGTGACTTGCCTTACATTTCTATTGAACAATGCTAGCGAATAAATACAGGACACATTGGAATTCTTTTTCTCCCCCGTAGAACACCCTTTCCTATTACTGCAGCCTTAGATTGCAATAATTTTTCGAAATGAGACCGCGTAGTTTAGGTTTGTATTCAATTTCTCATCTATGAAAATCATGAGGTCCATTTTAAGAGAGTTGCTGGTAGTCAGCTCAACACTGTCCTGCAGTTTATTTTATATATCTCAGTTCCTTGCAGGAAGATTTTGCCGAAGCTTACCATAAACAGTAATTGCAAATAAAGTCAAATAGAAACAAAATCGGATAGAGGAAGAATAGATATTATTTCTGAGATAAAAATGTTTACTGTAATTGACTAGTCATCAAGCTCAACTCTCTTACCAGAGGAAAAGAAAAACAGCCAATGTCTTCTTGGCTTGATGGTAGAGTAAGATAAAAATTTGGAACCATCCGTTATAAGGAAATGAACTTATTACAAGGTGGCCTCTAAATCTTCTGTATGGCACAAAATTTAAAAAATCAAATAAAATAAATGACAAAGGCAGACAAATCCCTGTGAGGTGAGGAAAATCAGAGCACCTTAAGAATCTACTGCTGCTATAACTAGTTATCCCACTGATGACTCTGCTTGCATGGTCTTAGCTGCACCTTTGTTCTGAAATAGCGATGACATGAGTAGCAGCCATATGAGCCCCCTTCACCAAATTCCATAGAGTATGTTTTTGAAAAGTAAGTGCTGAACATTTTCAACAATACTATGAGTGATCGAAAAATACAAGAATTTAATCAAAAACATAACTTGAGGTCAATTAAAAGTTGTGAAGTACAAAATGAAAAAATATTTTAGCAGATTTAAAGAAAACTAAGAATCTATTAAAGTGGATCATCATGTTGTGGCCCAACGGTTGAGCACAGACCTAGGATCCAGGAGATCACGGTTCAGTCCCGGTCAGGGCGCATGCCGGGGCTGTGGGCTCCATCCCCAGCCTGGGTCGTGCAGGAGGCAGCCGACCAATGACTCTCTCATCCTTGATATTTCTATCTTTCTCTCCCTCTCCCTTTCGCTCTCTGAAATCAATAAAGATATATTTTTTTTAAAAAATAAAAATATATATACTGGTTTTAGTCAAGTCTGAAAGAGATACAGTTAAAGTGAGCAGAGGGAAGAAGAACCTTGTAGAAATGATGTAGGAGAGGTAGCTGAGAGCCAGACTTCCTTGTAAACTCTGAAAATAAGTTTGGATTTTGCTCTAAATATGTCAAGCCATTGATTTTAAGCACTGGAAACAGAGAATAATATTTTACAATGTAAATACCAGTCTGACTGCTTTGGGGGCCAAGAGAGGAATCAAGATAAGGCCCTTTGGATGTAGGCATTAAGATGTATTAAAAATACTTGGATATAGGAGTTTGAAGCTCAGGAAATAGATCAGATCTACATATATAACTTTGAGCATCAATAAGGAGTAGACAAAAGCTTCTGGAAGTAAATACAGACAGAATAGGACAAGGGGCCCTGCACTCATACATATTTGTATTTCAACTAGAGATGCTGAAGCCAGAAAAGAAAGCTTAGAAAGAGCAGTTTGTGGGATAGAACCTAAACCAGGAGTGACATACTTCATGGATACCAAGAGTCGATGACAGGAATGGGGGGCGGTAATCATCAAGTGTGCCAAATACTGTGGATAGGCTAAGAAGTGGCCATAAGATGTGTCATTACTGAGGCCACTGTTGACAGTGACGTTGACAAGAGTGGTTTCAGTGGTACAGGCTAGAAAAACATTTGGAAAGTGACAAGATAGATCCTGGAGGCACAATTATTAACAACTTTTTCAAGAGTTTTCTATTTAAAGGAGCAACCGCGACAAATAAAATAACTGAGCAGATACAGGATTAAGAGATATTTGTGGGTTTTTTTGAAATGAGAATGATACAATAAGAGGGAAAGACTGATGATCCTGGAGGAGAGAGGGACAAGAGGATGGAAGCCTGAGCGGGTACAAAAAGATTGGCCTTAGAAAAGATTGGGGAGACTTCATTCTTTGTCATAAAAAATAAAGCAGATCGTACACGACAAGGTACAGGTGGGGTGGCAGGTTTACTGGAGGGATTCTGCTGGCATTTGTCTCTTCTTTTTCTATTTTGTCAACAAGTGTGAAGCGAGGTCACTCACTGAAATGGAAGCAAGGGGTCTGTCTTATTACACAAGTAATAAAGAAGTGACTCTAATAAAAAGAAGCTGTCTGAACCTGTTCCCAAGGTCGTATACTACATTTTCCTTCCAAGTAAACCTGCTGCTGTCTACATGACTCTTAATGATTAGAGGATTATCTACAACCCAGATGTTTGATAGTTGTATGTCACTTCTGACAGCGTGGGGTTTAGGAATAGGTTACGGAGGCCAGAAGATATACTGAACTGTTACTTCAGTCACATTTTCCGTATTTTTTTGAGTCACCAGTACTTAGACAAATCTAAAGGATAACTGAGAGATTATCTATACAAAGGCAGGCTGAGATTTAAAATAAAAGATGTAACATTTATGTTTCCCTGAAACAATGTTTATGTAGAAATTGAACATAAATTCTAGTCCTGTTCATTGATGTAAAAGATATAAAAACATGTCACAAGTAGACCATGCCAGACAAATGCATCTATTTTATTTCCTCAGAGCTACAAAAAATCTGATCAAAAGACAAACATGAAGATTGGTACTTGGACTGTGATTGTTATATATTATTGCAGTTTATTTTTAAGGTAGTCCCATTTTGACATGACATTTCAGGTGAATTGTAACCTACATACTAAAGTGGTCATTTTCTATTGGAATTTAAGGTAGTATTGCAGGTCTTATCTTGGAGATACTGATGAATCTTTAAAGATTGGTGGATACAAAGAAAACCTACAGATACTATTTTAAAAACACAAAAACTGTAATTTTATTATCTCTTGACAATAGCTCATAATGTTTGATCTGGTTAATTGGTGTTAGGAATTCATTCTTTGTCATTAATTAATGAGATAAACTTTTTAGATATACAATTTTAATCTGTTTTGAAAAATCACTTTGTAACTTTACTCTTTTATGTTAGGGCTTTCTTAAAACATGTTTCTATAATAAATTTATATTTCCAATTTGGAGACATATGAGACATTGATTCCTGAAAATCGGTAGGGACTTCTAAGTATAATATTATAAATCTTGGGCTGTAGGGTCAGACAATCCTGGGTTCCAGTTCTGCAATCTCCATTGGGTTGTTGTGTAAGCTTACGTAGGTAACTTAATCTCTCATAAACTAGCTTTTCTTATATGTAAAATGGAGAAAATACTAGCACCTCCACAGTTGAGATTTGAGGTTCAAATTATTTGCTATTAGGAACTATGCTGAAACTTGTACATGATTTCTGATCCATTAGTGCCGGTATACCTCTAGAAAATTAGATGAGTTGCAGGATCTTTGTTTTAATTTTATAAGACTCTACTGTATTTCAAAGTGGTTGCACCAATTACACTCGAATAAGTGTTATATAAGATTACTTGGTGATCCATGTACTTACCCTTATTATTTATTTATTTACTTACTTTTGAATTCTTATCCAAGGATATGTTTTATTGATTTTTAGAGGGGGGAGGGGAGTGAGGGAAAGAGAGAGAGAAACATCAATGTATCCATGGGTTGCCACCTGAACACTCTTTGTCCAGGGATAGAACCCGGAACCTAGGTATGCGACTCACTGAGAATTGAACCCACAACCTTTTGGTGTATGGGACAGCACTCCAACCAACTGAGCCACCCGGACAGGGGACCCTTAATTTTTTATATTTGCTTTATCACAGATGTCTCCACTGTATCTTCCTATAGCCATGCATCAATATATCTCATTTTCGATGCATTCAAAGTAAGTTGAGGATATCAGTACTCTTCAACACAAAACACTTCAGCATGCATATGATTAACTGAAGTTCAAAGTTTGTTTAGGTAAATTTTTTCCCCCCTCAATTTTTAAAAAATCCTTACCCAAGGATATTTTTTTCCCATTGCTTTTTAGAGAGAGTGGAAGGAAGAAAGGGAGAGAGAGAGAGAAACATTGACTGGTTGCCTCCTGCAGGAACCCTGACCAAGGCCAGGGATCAAACCTGCAACCCAGGTACATGCCCTTGACCAGGAATTGAGCCCTGGTCAAGGCCCTTGAACCAAGTATCAGACCCTTCAGTGCATGGCCTGATGCTCTAACTCAGGGGTGGGAAACCTTTTTTCTGCCAAGGGCCATTTGGATATATATAACATCATTCGCTGGCCATACAAACTTATCAACTTAAAAACTAGCCTGCTATAACTGGTCAAACATTTAATTAACTCACCCTTGAAGTGATGGTTGGAACTGTTTCTCTTTGGTGAGGCCTTGGCGTGACCAGACCAAATGATTTTGCAGACCATATACGGCCCACAGGCAGGACATTCCCCCCCATCCCTGCACTAACCACTGAACCACACCCGCCAGAGCTAGGTAAGCTTTTATAGGTAAAATATGCATACAGTGAAATGCACAAACATTGTGTACAACTTCATGAATTTTGACATATTTATACTTCTGTTGTATAACACAAATGGCTATCAGTTTATAGAAGAACATCACACCATGCCAGAAAGTTCTTTCACAGCTCCTCAGTCAACTTCCACATTCCTCCTGGAAGCAGTAACTGTTCTTTTTTTAATTTCTATATATATAGGGTGTCCCCCCAAAGTGTATACACATACATTTTTGGTAGCTCAGCTGATGCTTTTTTCTTTTCAGATTTAACACATTGAAATTAAAAATTATTCAAAGTATGTATACATTTTTTGGGGACACCCTGTATTTAGTTCTGTAAAAATGGAATCATTTGTGTGAAGCTCTTTTTTGGGGTCACTGTTTTTTTTCCACATAAATTTCACATTTAACTTGTCAATTTCCAAAAAAAAATCTGTATTAGAATATTGATTGATGTTATATTGAATCTATACATAAATTTGGAGGTCTTATTATCCATGAAAATAATGTATCTCTTTAATTATTTGAATCTACTTTAATATATTTCAATACAATTTTGTATTTTTCTGTAAACTTTTACATATCTCTTGTTAAAAATTTCCTAAGAATTTTCTATTTGATAGCATTATAAGTGATGATTATTGTGAAAATGGTGATGAAGTTGAAGGTTGCATTCTTTAACCTTTCCCTCCTGGTGCACAGCGTTAATTTTATTGTAGTATGTAAGCCATACATTCAGGCACATTGCTAGACTCTCTTATCTTCTCTAACGTTTTAATAGATTCCTTTGATGTTTGTGTGTAGTAATAATAGTACCTATGAATAATGCTTTTTATTATTAACAATTATAATAATTTTTTCCCTTCACTGTGCTATGACTCGCTGAATGACATTAAGGAAAAGCAATGATAATGTCCATATTTATTATGTTCTTGATTTTTAAAGGGTCTGCTTTTAGGAAAATACATTTTTTAAAATTTCTTTTTTCTCCTCTGTTTTACATTTTGTGAAGGGTTTTATAATGACTTACAACTGCTGAATTTATCTTTTCAACGTAAAGATTGAAATGGTCATGCAGTGTTCTCTGCTGATTTGCTGAGAAGCTGAGGCACACACATGTGAAGCACCCTTGGGTCCCTGGGTTAGCCTGAGCAGGTCAGTGCACCCCCTCTTCTCCGCGATGCTGACTGTGGCTCTTCAAAATCTTGCCTGAGGCCTTTGCCCCTGTGCTCACGGTGAAATTCGTATGTAGCCTTCAATTACAGTACTTAAGTGAAGTTTATCATTATTCGTTAAGTCTGCTTTCTCTTTCCACATTCCCTTCGTGCTCAGCTGCTTCCCTAATTTCAACTAGTTACTCTCTCCCAGCGCCTCAGGGCCCTTTAGCTGCCCCCTCGGTTTCACCAGTCCAACCCATTGGGGTGCTTTGGGATTTTCCCCAGAAATAATGGCATTTTGTTGGTTAGTGCCGGAACCTAGAAGGGGAATGCTAGCCAATATGATTTATGACCCCTATGGCATGGAGGGACTCCAGAGAGAAGCACGATTGGACTCCTTACAGTCTCAAAATACGCGTGTTTTCACCTGGGTTTGTGTAAATCTAAGAAGTGAGCAAGCACACGAGGCAGTTTCCATGGTGTGCACAGTAGGAAGGACGTCTGCATGCCTCTCCTCTGGGGTCTCATTTTTGTTCTGGTGTCTGAGGCAAACAGGAGAGCTGAGATGCATTCAGGTATTTTGACCATCTTTATCCCATTTCAACTACTATGTTTGTCCCCTCTTTCCTTTCCCCATGTTGAACACATTACTTTCAACTGTGCTTTGTTGTAAAAAAAAAAAATGACAGAAAGTGTTCCCTTATAGGACCCTGTCTGTTACTAGTAGAGCAGAGTGGCCTACATGTACTTCATGGATTATTTTTAACTCTTCCCGCCTCTGTATTATTATTTTTTTTATTAAGAAGATTTGAGGGATAACAAAAGAGAGATGTTTATATATGATAAACACTAATAAATATAAATGTTCTTATCACTTATCAATCATGTACTTTTGTAGTAGTATTGATGATGAACTAGGAGGCCATATATATTTTTTTGAGAGGAAGGAGAAGTTTGCCTTACAATTATTGATCATAAAAATATTATTTTTATTATTATATACACATATACAACAATACAGACATTAAGGTTACTTTTAGTAAGCATTATTATCATCCATTTTAGTTGACCTCTGCTAAAAATGGAGATTCTGACCTCCATTCATGCCTTTATAAGAGAGATTTTATAAAATAATATTCTGGTTTATATCCTCATAAAATTATTCTGACTTTCAATACTTTGGTGGCATTGCTTCTGTATTGCTGTGTACATGTCTATACCATTATATTTTTTCTTTGTATTATTTCCACATGAACTTTTGCTGTCTCTATCAAAAACGATAGTAAATTTTTAAAAAATTGTCTTTTTAAAATTCTTCCAAGCTCCTTCCAAAAGCAAGTTATACGTGTGGCTTGTTTCAGGGATGATAAAGCATGAACTCAATAAATTATATCTGTCTGATTGATTTACCTGTTATAGAAGTTGAATCTGGAAATCAGTCAAATATAATTATTTCAATAATGTTAGGTAGTAGGAGTGTTGCTACCAATAAACCACCCAGGAACTAGTAGTAATATATTTTGAAATGTATCTGTATTAATTTCTCATTGCTGCTTTAACAAATAACCACATACTTGGTGGCTTAAAGTGAAATTCATTATTTTAGAGTTCTGGATGTTAGAAATATGAAAATGCCTCAACAGGCTAAAGTAAAAGTGGTGGTAGGGTTGTGTGTCTTTGAGAGGTTCCTGGGGAGAACCTATTTTCTTCACTTTTCTTTTTTTTTATGAAGTCAGAATGAAACTTTATTTCACATTTATAGAAACCTTGAAAAAAATTTACATTTTCCCACATTACAGCGCAACAATTCAAAGAAATATCTCCTGCCATAAATAAGACCCTGTGGATTTGTGTAACTGAAACAATACTTTATATCCATTGAGGTAAATCAAAATGACATTAAGTGATTGTTGAAAAATTTTAAATCTAGGCATAAACACATGGCTTCATTATTAATGTTCTATATAGTCCATTACTAAATTATTTCCATTATCAATTAACACCCATTTATAAAGACACATTCCTGACATTGTTTTAGTCAGTTAGAATAGAGAAAAAAATTAGCAACAGTTCAGAAATATCAAGAATACATTTTTGCTACCTATTGAACTGTGGTAACTATACCATATGTATTGAGTTCTGACTAACCTTTAAAGCCCATATAGTTGTTTTAAGATAGTTTTTACCAATAATCTAAAAATTTGATGATTTAAAATCAAATAATTGCTACTTTTATTTTGCACAAAAGCTAACTTTTAAAAACTAATCTGACAAACATAAAAATTTCTAGTAATTCCATTGGCAGGTAAAGGTAAAGTAATTTTTTCTGATGGATTGTTCATTTCCTAGAGTTGATTTCAAACAGATGTACAAAATAAGTAAACTAAAACTCTAAGCTACAAGGAGAATCATCTTAGAGCAAAGCATCTTAGCAATAAAGTTTTTAAGATCAGTCTTAAATATTCCAGAACATACTAGAATATGACCTAATTATTCTTTCAGTTAATTACAGAAAAATATAACCGCAGAATTATTCCCTTCCTGGGCCGAAGATTCTAGTAACTATGTAGGTCTAATTTTGGATTAAGATACAGTTTAAGAAATAAGTAATGTAGGAAGTTTGCAATGATCTTTGGTTTCTTTACATCAGTGTAAAACATTTTAAATACCATAGTGTCTGTGACTCAGAATGTCAAATTACAGTGTGCACTGGTAGCAGATGTTTACGGGAAGGAAGCAATATTTGGTCTGTTATGAGGATAAAAGAGTAAAAAGAGCACATTTCTAGAGAGGAAAAAAGAATATTAAGAAATTACACCAGGGAAAGAAAAGCCTGGTTCTCAAAATCAAAGGACCATTAACTGAAGAGATCGATTTTACTTTTCTTGGACACTTGAAACAGTATCCCTATTATTAGGATTGATGTAATAATATCTCATTCTTCTTGTATATTATAAACATTAAGTATATATATATATATTCACTTATATAAAAATACTATATGGTGATCAAGTAATTTTTGAAGTAGTCCATAGACTAAGCCACAGCATTCATAAATCATTTATATCTTAACTGCTCATTTATACCTGAAGTTTTCATTAAACATACTAGTAATGTTCAAATGATGTAATAGAAAATCTGGTTGCATTATTTTATTATTTTGCTGAAATACATTTTGGGGAAAGAAGGTAGCTGCTTCACATATTTTAATGCTAGTATATTCTGGATGGTATTGTACCTACAAATACATGTATACAAACTTAGTAGATCATACATTTCGCACGAGGAGATATTATTTAGTCTGCCATGGGTGTGTATTTGCAAAACATTTTAACGCTGCAAACATTATAAATTTCAAAATGGGGCCCCGGGAAAAGGTTCATACCCCCCCACTGCAATGATGCTGGCCTGTACTTCTACACAAGGTCCCCTTAGCGATGTCAATCAATGTATTGCTTGTTTGGTAGTTAATCAATGAATTGCTTGATAGCCATAATTTCCTGTTAATATGAAGTGTGCATGATGCGTTCATGGGTTTGAAAGGTTAGAATGGCCAGATTTAGCAATGTTTTCGCTTTCTACAGGAAGAGAGCCGAGCATTAGGGCCACTAAGAGACAGAAATGTCCATGGCACTGAAGGATAGAAATATGTTAACGCTGATAGGGCCCTGGGGGAACGAAGCCACAGGGGAAGCCGGCAACTGAGTCAGTGACACCTGCCAGTTTTTGCTGGGTTAAGAGCAGCGTATAGAGATCAAATCTCCTCCCTGAGAAAATCCACCCAAAATAACTGTTTGAAGAAATGCCACTCTTCACCTCCATCTCTACAAAAGCTTTTGCATTTTCTGCCGCCAGTTTACTTCCAGGTTCATGCTCCTGTGAATCTGGTGAAAGCTCAAAATCAAACCCAGAAGGTACAGCCATGTTCGTATCTAACGTTGGAGGCACAGCAGGTGCATGTGGAGATACATTTGCTAGGTCAACTTCTGATACCTGCAAAGGCTTCTGCCCAGCTGTGCCCTGTAGATCCCCCACCCCACGAAGGAAAATCACAGCAGGGGTGGCCTTCCTGGCCCAGGGCACCATGGCTGGGCCTAGAGCACACGTCAGAAGCAGAAAGGCTATTTCCTCGCCTTTTCCAGCCTTTACAGACAGCTGGACTCCTGGATTCAGAGTCCCTTCCACCTTCCCAGCCAGCAAGGGCCTGGTGGCCAGTGGAGCCTTTCCCAGGCTTCATCACCCTGACACTGGGTCTCCTGCTTTCCTCTTTCGCTTAAGGGGCTCTGGTGATTACACTGGGACAGGAAAATCTCATTGCCGGTTATCCAGGATAATCTCCTTATTTTAAGATCATTTTATCAGTAACCTTAATTCCAACTGCAACTGTAATTCCCACTTGCCATGTAACATAACATATCCACAGGTTCCAAAGTTTAAAATGTGCACATCTTTGGAGGGGTGATAATTCTGCCTACCACAGTCGCCAATCGTCTAAGTACCATGCCTAGCTGTAGACCTCTAAGACAAGGAACTGAAAGTATCATCTGCAAAACCTGAGTCTAAAACACCTTTTTAAAAAATTATTCTTTGCATACAAAGGCTGCAAAACTTTGCTTTTGGTTGATTTATTTAGATAATTATTCTTAGTTTTCTAGTTGATTTTCCGTAAGTTAAAATAATAATAGATTTAAGCTCCTAAGCACCCATGAGCTCCACTTTTGGAATTGTATTAATTTTAGAAACAAAGGACAGTGAGGGATACTTATGAATTTTAATTAATTAGGTTTTAAAATAAAGTGAATAAAATTTCAGAACCTAATGACACAGCTTCTGTGTAAGACGTATTAAAAATGACAGCATGGTTTGGCATACTATGTTTTCTTTCATTCTTTATGACCTTATTTATTTAACTTTTCGGGGTCAAAAAAAAGTAATAGGTATTTGATTTGAGTGTATGAATTTTTAATGTAAGTGTTTCTGACTCCAACGCTGTCGGGACCTCCTGACCTTGAAGCTTGAAGTGATTTGATTAGGTCAGCAGACATCATGGCCATTGTTTCATGTGTAAACAAAAGCGCCCCCCCCCCCCTTTGCTTTTGGTCTTTCAAACTAGATTTGAAATTCACTGACATGGTAGAGATACAATTTAGGCTGAATATCATGGAATAATTAACATTATGTTCATGTTGCGATAATTTTCGCTGATGCTGAGCCAAGATAGTTTGCAGCATGAGTTCTCCGAAGATCTAGGGGTGCCACCCTGTTGTTTACTTTCAAGTCCTCAGAGTTAATTTTTACTAACTCATTAGTTTGGAGAATGTTTTTGATGAGGCCTGAATGCTTAAAGGTATAGGTCAATGAATTATGATTGGTCAAGAGTCTTTATATGTTGGGCATAAATTTGGATCAAGAATAACTATAATAAAAAATTATTTTAAATTATTACCCTCCAGAAGTTCGCATTCTCCCCAAGGCTGTAATTGGTGTGTTTTCTGATATGATACTAAACTGACATTTGCATTGCTCATCTCATCTATATCATGACATTTTAGCCATACTATTTTAAGTCAAATTGGATGGCTAGCCACTGAACCCCAATCATCTCTTACTATATAGATCTTGTGTACCCTTTATATATCTTTTAACTGAGAAATAACTTCATATCTCTATTTTGGAAGGGATGTTTGTTCATCAGATTAAACCTTCCATTTTACATTTCAAACCAACCCAAACTTTGCAAAGAGGTAAAAAAAAAAAAAATCAGGATCTCTTTATATTGTATATTAATTACATGAATAGGCTTTACATTTTTTATCAGTTATCTTTCATTTTGTTTTGCTTTCTTTGGTTACTGAAGACTTAGAGAAAAGATTAAAAACTGTACTTGGATTTGAATATCAGCTCTACCTTTTTAAGATCTCTGTCATGTTCTCAGATATAAATAGAAAATAAAACATTTTAAATTATAAGATTAAAAGAGATAACTTTTTAATGAACATAAGTCTTGTTAATAAAAGATACTCAAGAACCCTTCTTTTATTGTTCTTTGTTTTGTTTTGCATTTTCCTTCTCTCTTATTTTTAGTTACTAGGGTGCTTAATGCAGGTTACTCTTTCAGGTTCCATTGTGTTGCTTTCTGCTTAGAACTTATGGTTGCATAGGGTGAAAAGTTGGTTGTTGATATTTAGTTGATGAAATAAAGGATACAGTTGGTTTAAGGCTTTGAATATACAGTCTCCCATAGAAGTAAAAAAAATTAGAAGCCCCCAATACTTGTAGGCCAGTGAAATAAATCTTCAGGATGCCAACTGTAAGATAGATTCATTAAACTAAGAGAAATAAATAAAATTAGTTCTTAAATCATGTTTATGACTTGTTTAGTAGCATTGGCCTACTTAGTGCTTAATATTTCCATGTAGTCATGGACTTTTATCTGGAGAATTAAAATTTCCTTCCCATTAATTTCTGTGCATCTCAAAAGCACTTTTGTTCCTTAAATATAATACTGTTAAGTGAGAAATATTTTACTAATATAGGCTCAGTAGGGGTATTTGAGAGAAAGAAAAATAAGGCTACAAGGAGATGTGTATTTCCTCAATATTAGTCCACCTGCATTATTATGACTTCAGCTTCAGTCACTTAAAGAAGGAAATTTTAGAAGAAATCCTATGCACCTTAAGGAGTATAAGTAAAGAATTATTCAAATTTAAGACATTGTTTCTAAAACCTTAGTTGAAAACTCACAAGCATATGTTATTTATTACTTATTTGTTATGAAGTTTAAACTTATTAAGTTCAGGGAGCATTTTTATTATTATATATTTCCAAGTGCTTCAGGTTATTCTTTATCCTCTGAAAAAAACAGTAATATGATTTTAAAATGTTGTGGTATCCTTTTAAACAAATAAGCATGTGAAAATTCTTTGCAAATGAAAAGTCTTTGAAGAAATAAATGTAAAGCAGTGTAAGAACATGATAGTGATGATGATGATGATGATGGTGATGGTCATGATTATGAAGAAGATGACGATAAAGATTACAAAATTTGAGATGAAGCAGAGTTGAAGAGAACAGCAAAGAGATGTGATAGCTCCTGTTAAGAGGTTGGTAGACCAGGTGGACTGGTGTAGGTAGACATAATAAGAGAGGAATTATTTATTAGTAAACAAAGGAATTTATCAGTAGTGTTTGGTGCTTTGGCAGACAATCAGGTGAAGAAGGTGTCATGCTTATCTTCAGTATAGTAATAGTTTAGGATAAAATATTAAACTGAAATAACAATAAAGCACTTTGCCGGGCGGGGTTTAGAGGAAAGGGGCAGCTTCTGCTTGAGAAGGGGAATCTGAAATTCTCAAAATAAAGTATCAAGCTTTGCGCAGTGGCAGGATCATAGCCCATGAGGTTTATCCAAGGCATGATTATTGCTAATTGAAAAAATAAATAAATAAGAAAATAAATATAAATAATAAATAAATAAAATAAGGTATCAAACCAGAGGGTTTTGCAGAGGAAAAAGCTACAATTTTTAATCACTAACTAAATGTAAGGATAAAGAAGAAAAAGAAATCAAGTTGATTAAAAGTTTTTAACCTTGAAAGACTGGACAATGTGTGCCATAAATGGAAATTTAAAAATCTAAGGCAATTTTATACAAAGCAAATAGCCATAATGAAGTCTTGTTTTGTGGAAATTTGAGGGAAGGAGCAGAGGGCTTCCTTCTGCTTGGAAGGTAGAATTAGGCATCTAAAAAATACGCATCAAACCTGAGCCACTAGAGAAGACATGTGGGATGGAGGAGGGAGGTGAAGTAACATTTAGGAAGGAGAAGAGACAGCAGGGAGTAGAAATTGTGTGCGGAGAGGTTTGAGTAGGATGTGCTAAGTCCAGGTAGAGATACCAAAGGGCCCAGGCTAGGAGGGAACTAAAGCTTTAGATTTAAACTTTGGGAGAGGACTCAGAGGTGGAAACGCAGGATTCTGAGCCATCTGAGAAGAGGTGATAATTGAAGCTTTATGATAGGACATCATGAATTGTAGATAGAATGACACGGAATAGGACAAGGAGTCCAGAGCCCTAGCGATGCCCTAAGGCCCGAGAGGAGCAAGGAGGCCAGAGAGTAGAGCAAATCAGAGTAGTGGGAGACAAACTAGAAGAGTGTTCTCAGAAACAAAAATCATGAGAGGAGAAAGGATTTAAGGGTGACAACCTTAAATGTTTAGTCTTGTAGGGGAATTGAGAAATGGTTTTGGAATGAATGAATGTGGTTGAACTAGGAGTAGATGTTAGCTCTGTGCAAATATTGCTACCCCTATCCTTGGCCTTTATTGACTGGTAAAATTAATATTTGTACATATCTTTTCTTTATCTGTATACCTCTGTCCATGTCATTTGCTATTATTTCAGAAAAGAGGAATCCAGAACATATGTGCTTCTTTTTAATTTCATGTATCTTTGTATATAGTTTCTCAAGTGCCTTGTACATGATTTTATATTCTGTGGTAACCACAGTTTTCCTTTGCACAAAAGATTTGCTAACAAGAGCTCTGATTTCTCAAGTGAACCCAAACATTTCTAATTAAATGTGTGTTTAATATCTCTCAGAGAAAAATTTCTATGCTTCCATTAAAATTAGTAGGGAGTACGTGTCTACAATAATAACAATGGAGTTTGGTGACTTTTGATCTTTGGATAGAAAACTCCTTTTGATAATTAACTAAGAAACTCTTGCAGAATTCTTGTGCTTTAATTTCCATTGTGCTATTTTTGATGATTTGTTAAGCCTAAAAAAGTGATTAAGACAATATTTTCACAACTATAAAGGATTTGTCAGGAACAAAGTTTGTCTCTAAACTACTTATTTTGGGGGATATTTTTAATATTTTAGGTGATTTTCTAATTGCTTCTGTGCATGTCATGTTTACCCAGTTTAACTATACGGTTACCGTGGGCTGAAACTGTTGTAGGCAGTGGGAATGGCACCAGGTGTCTGACTGGTGGGGTTACACCGGGCCTGGGTTCAGCAAGCTCGGTATTTGGGTTCTAGCTAGGAAAGAATTCAGGGCCAAGATCCACACTGTAAGAGAACATCTATTTGGTAAATCACAGAGGTAGAAAAAATAATTCCTAGAAGAAACAGGCTTAGGAAACAAGTTATAGGGGCAAAGGAAGGACCTTTGGAGCTTGGAAGTGAGGAAGCTAATGGTAATATTCCCGGGAGGAGAGGGAGCAGGAAAGGGAGGGGAAAGGGCGTGCTCCCAGGAGGGAGAGCACACTGGGTCCTTGTCCTAATGGTTTTAAGGCTGGAGATTTTAGACGAGGTCCCAGGGAAGATCTCAGTAGAATATTCAGCAGCTTTCCAGGTGTGTCCTCCCAAGGTTGTGGTCTCCACTGCTTGCTTGGTTCCACCAAGGTGAGGATCATTATCCAAGGCAGCTGGTTCTGAGGTCAGCCCTGGCTGTTTTTGTTGCTTTTCTGGTCCTAGAACTGAAATACAATGTTATCTCTAGGGGAGAACGGTCACCCTGGGGGCAAGGTCCCACCCTACCATTGTCCTTAGCTAGGCACCTGGGGCTTTCCACCCTGGTGACCTTCTGCACCTACCTGGCCCTTTGCCCTTGCTCTGCCCAAGTCTGTCTAACTGTCTGCCACAAAATGATTTTTTTCTTTTTCTTTTAAATTAGTCATATAGCAGCACATGAAACACAATAGTAAATTATGTTTATGAAAAACAAGAGTAAATTGAATGCCTGTGAAATAAATAGAAAATAATTTCTACATATATATCCCTCTGCTTTTCTTAATTCTCTGTCATTTAAGCATAATTCAGAATTCATCCCAACTCATTTTTTATGACTGTTTGTAAGAAACCCCCACAGAAATGGCCAAATTACAGGCGTACCTACAAGGAAACTTTTTACCATGTTATCAACAAGGTAAATATCTTGAATTCAAAACTAGAGAATGTAGATAAAAAGAACAAAATTTGATACAAAAATGTATCCCAGAGAAAAATGAAGTATAAGGTTAAGACATTGGAAAGTAGGAGGGGGATATGTGAGCACTTGATATTTGTTATTTTTCATAACTTGCAAGTAACTCATTCCTTTTACCTCTAACAGTAACATTTGTGCAGAAAGGTCATTTTCATTAACCTTAGGTTTGTAATTTCCGGTCTCCGTGCCCAAAGGCATTACTGTTATTTACAATTTTTCTTAGTCCTATGCAAAACCAAACAACCATCAGTGTGAGGCTAATACATGTTAAGTGCCTTAGGCACATTTCAATTAAGTACTAACATAGTTTGGAAAATTTCCAAAACATTTAGTGAATATTACTTTTAATCATTTTCATTAAAATTAATAACAAGTGTTAAAAAGTAATATAACAAGGAGCTGGGGGAATTGAATTCTTAGTTTCTAAAGGGCTACTTGTACTAATGTAGAAAGAATTTCAGTACAATTCAGCCACACGTCACCTGGTCCCATGAAATACTGCATTTTGTGTGGGTAGAAGATGCAAGTTATGTACAAATTAATTTTTGTTTTAATACTTTTATATATAGTGACCAGATTTTAATGAGTACTTACTAGATGCCAAAAATAATGAACTGGCATGTGAACAAGCTTAAAACCCTAGAGTCATCCATACGTAATGATATTTTACAGAATCCTTAAAGATGAGCTTTCATAAAACCATCTATATTAGTAAAAAAAAAAACACCTTTCAAATTAAAGACTATACCAATATAGAAATACTATAACCATTCATTATAAGAGGAATCAATAATTAAGAATTGTTTCTGTGAGTTTTTTTCTATAAAAGTACAAATAAGAAATGAATTAAATTGAATATATTATTGAAGAAGAAAAACATAACAAATTATAATGGCCCACATTTACCTCTCAAAATATTATTATATAGAATATAAACTTTAAAATGAAACCAAAACCATTGGCCTTCCTCCCTTAGTATCCCTTTATTTCCTTAAAAATAAAAAGGACTCTAACTGCATACCAGTTTACAATACTATTGGTATTATGTACAGCATTTACAAAAGTATTATTTCATCA
The DNA here is from genome assembly GCF_964146895.1 of Miniopterus schreibersii. Classification (NCBI taxonomy): domain Eukaryota; kingdom Metazoa; phylum Chordata; class Mammalia; order Chiroptera; family Miniopteridae; genus Miniopterus; species Miniopterus schreibersii. The sequence continues at coordinate 59,621,494 of NC_138111.1, read as the reverse complement.
GATTCAGTCTGTGATATATATGTAACTAAATATAATTTCCAATTTAGGTAGTAATTTTTAACCTTTTAAAGATATTACACATGAGCACTGATTTTCCTTCATTTCATTTTCTTTTTTAAATATATCTTTATTGATTTCAGAGAGAGGAAGGGAGAGGGGGAGAGAAACATCAGCGATGAGAGAGTCACTGATGGGCTGCCTCCCGCACGCCCCCGACGGGGAGTGGAAATGGTCCACCTCCTGGAGCTAGGCCGTCGCTCAGCCGCTGAGCCTCGCCGGCCGGGCTCCTTCATTGTTACCATTCAAGTCGATGCTGTATAAGGATCACATCGTGGAACATGAACAATTTAAATATTTTGAATAGAATTATGCCGCTGGAATAGTAGCAGCATTTTAAATATTAATATAATTCAAAATAATTTTCATTACTTTGTTCTAAATTTCCTTGAAGTATAAAAGAAGGAAAAGGGGTATTATACAAAGGACACAATAAAAGAGCATAAAGATAAAACTCTTTTCTTTGCGATGGGAATGGCCTTTCTACTGTCAATTTTCTACGAGCTTATCTTTCCCCAAAACCCCTTGGTCACTGTGAGGCAGCACTGGCTGTGAATCAGGGGCAGTGACTGTTTGGCCAGCAGGGGCCAGCAGGAGCAGACAGGAGCTTAGTAACTTGGGGGGCCAGGGAGGGCCTAAGAGTGGGAGCCCTCAGCCAGGCCCTTAGGAGAGGATGGCTACGGGAGAGCACCCCGAGACGCTGCTGAAAAATACGGTATGTTTCCCACTGTTCTTTTTTTGTGAGAAAACAAAAACTAGTTTTGTGGTGTGCATAGTAGAGACTGACAGAAAATCTCATTCCCCATGTCTTTTTTTATGTCTGTCCCCTTGTCCACTACAAATACTCATTTTTACTCTTCAAATCTGGGGGGAAATGTCATTTTGCTTCACCTTTTTTTAGTTCCCCAATTCTCAAGTAAAGTCATTCCTTTCTTTGTCTCCCATAGCGCTTCACACACAGACACACAGACACAGACACACAGACACACAGACACACACACACACACACACACACACACACCCATACTTTCTCTCTCTCTCTCTCTCTTACCACAGATTAATCATTTCAAAGAGAGGGTCAATACCTATTTAATTCTGTATCCTTAACCTCTAGCACACTGACTGACACATAATAGGTGTTCAAATATGTTGAATGAGTAAATTAATTATTTAAGCCTATAGACAAATAGTGTAAGATTAAAGGGTAACCAGATCAGAATAATATCCAATATCAAGAGTTTTAAAGGCAAAATGGATCCCATATTTGAAAGAGATTCTAAGTAAATTCCAACAGAATTTGAAAAGCTTCTGGATTCAGTGCTCTTCAAGCATTATTACTACCAACAGAAAAAGATTATAGATTCATATGAGGCTAAGTGGGGAACACCTAGAATCAGTATTTTGCCACATTCGCCAGTATTTTACACTAAGCATATTGTAATTAGTAATAAAGGCATTTTAATTACAGTTTGGTAGATTATTATGAAACTCTTCCATAATAGTTTGGTTGTTCTCAATCAAGTTGTTTCCATAATTCCAAATTTAAAAATCAAATTTTTAGTTATTTACCCTAATTATGAACCTGATCTCTTGATAAATCTATAGTAACTGAATCTGTTAGCATGATTCATATGTCAAATGACTGAATACAGGAAATTTTCATTTGTGTTATTGCCAAAGAATATAATTTTATGGTGTATTATATATTTATGGTATATATTTAATTCAAAATTAATAAATAACTTATTTTTGAAATAATAGATGGTTATTAAACAAATAGCATATATAGCATAAGTTAAGTATCTTTCATCTAAAGTTGCATATTGCTAATAGATCAAGTAAAATTATCCTTCTTCATGTAAATAGACAGTGGGAGCTTGAACACTATTTGTTATTTTTTTCTACTCTTGTTTCTAATTTGATCTCTCTGAGGCTTTGGTCTCTATTCCCATAAAAGCTTTCTCCTATGTGAATTAAACAGTTTTTTACTGATGAAGAAAAGACATCTGTAACATTTTTTCCTGGAAGCTAGCATCAAATTGTTGACTTCTTTCCAGTGACCTTTAAAGTATAATGATAATGCATCATTACTAATCTATATTGCAGTTGAACTTGTAACCTTTAGACCAAGAATGGTATATTGAACATCTATATTCATGATTCCTGTAATTTAGCAGAGTATTTACCTCTTGGGTCATCTGTGAGCAGACATGGGGAATTCATAAGAACATAGTTGTAGGGAGGTTCGGATCTTTAGGACAAAAATATATGCAATTCAATTACTTTAAGATTGATAATGCCCAAAAGAAAATGTGACATAGATTATACAAGAATAGTCAATGGCTCTTTTACTAAGGAATTACGGTGTATAGCCCAAGCAACTCACTCTTTTTTTTTTTTTTTTTTTGTATAAAATTCCAATTTTATCTTTGGTTCTTAGTAACTTTAATCAATTAGGTAAATATCCATGGTTCACGTGGAAAAGAATTAGCTATGGTTCACTTAGCAATAAATTTGGGTTAATATGAGCTTAATGGTTTGAAAAAATAAAATGAATAGTATAGCATTAGATTAATTTTGCCTTTATAAGTGAAACCTAGCTACCACATGGATACATAGCTGTGCTGGTATGTAGACCTGTACTGTGATGATGCCATTTCTTATTGCCAACTGGTGGTGGTTGTAGGCCAGACATGACAGGCACACACATGAATTTTGTTTGAATGAGCAAACAAACTTGGTTGCTGAATCTCTCATCTCCACCTTTGGGTGGACAAGCAAAAGAAAATGCTTTACCCCCCAAATTCCTACCAGATTCTGCCATTCTATCTCCAATACTCAGTAGGATGAGCTGACATGACAGAAAATCTTTTCCAAACCAGTGGTGGTCTTTCTCTCATCTCCAGATGTAAAACATGTAAGAGATTCATTAGAGTTCTCTTTGTCAAGATATTCAGAATAGAAGACTCTAAGAATGGACACAATTAATATGTAGTAATCACATAGTGATTGTCTGACCAGCTTTGCTCTTTTCTTTGGAAATAATAAGTTTCCACTGGGAAAACTTTATCTTCCTATTTCAACAAGGAAGTGAAAGTTACTAATTATAGCATCTAATTGCCTTACTAAAACTATGATGAGGGCGGGGGGTGGGAGTGGGGGTAGAAGAGGTCAATGGGGAATAAAAGATGACTTCTTTAATACTTTCAACAATAAAGATAAATTTAAAAAAAAAAAGAATCTCTGGAAGATACTACTAACAGTGGTTATCTATGCCGGGAGACAGGAAATGGGCAGAGAGAGTGAGGTATAAAAAAGAAACTTTTTACTGAATACCTTTTTACGGAATATCTTTTTTTACTGATTTTTAATCATGTAAATATATTACCTATCTTAAAAATTAAATAAATAAAAATTTTAAGTGATCAAAAAATATGACACAGGTAAAGTATTCACAGTCTTTTACTATAATATTAAAGAAATTGGAAACAGAATAATTCTTTAATTTGCTATCAGAAAATAATGTTTCTCTTAACTACAGCCTTCAGGTCCACAGAACAAAACTAATGGGCAGAGAAAAGCAGAGATGAGCAATGAGAGATGAGAGATAGCATTTGAATCTCTAGATCGAGTGTTTCTTGTGGCTTATTAAGGTTGTTTAAAGGAATTTAATAAATAATTTTTTCTATTATCTCAGCTCATTTTGGGTGGGGTCAGTTACTTGCTGTTAATACAGTCCTGTTGAAGAAAAAATGACTTCATGATTTAGTGGCCCGCAGACACATTTCTGTCAAGAACTTCCATTTTCTCTTTCTCTGAAGTCAAATACAGCAGTAGGTGGGGTTCTACCCTCTAAAATCTTTTATTTTCTTTGAAGTATTAATGTGCTTTGTCCTAAACATACAAATAGCCAACCAATAAAGCTAATTTCAACTTCATTAACAAATATGAAAATTCAGATTAGCAATCAAAGTGCAAAGAAAATAATATGTTGCAATGTTTATTGTTTGAGGAAGTATAGGAAATGAACAATTTCATATTCTCCTTGGGGAATTCTATATTTTTACCAACTTTTGTGAACATATGTTGATAGTCTACATCAAAACTCTTAAAAAATATGTACCTCTTGACCCAATAATTCTACTTCATGTGCATTTATCCTAATGAACAAATGATGAGTGTAAAAAAATATTTTTTTCAGAAGACTGTAGATCATACTTTTTATACTAGTGATAATGTACGGACAATGTAAAAATCAATAACAGGATATTAGATGTAAATTGTAGTACATCATAAACAGAATAAAGTATAGTCCTAAAAATAATGTAGAAAAATATGAAATGCCATAGCAAGATACTCATGATGTTTTATATAAAAGGGGTATGCAGAAAACAAGTATTTCCAGTGTTATTTTACTTTTGTCTAAATGGAAATCGTATGCTTAAAAAAACTAAATATATATATATGTTTCAGAATGTTAATAGAAATTATCTCTGGGTAAAGGGTTATTGGGTAACTATCATTGTTGATCTTCACTGTCTACATTTTTTTCATGACTAATACTGTAAATGAGAAAATACAAAAAATCATATTTAAACCAAAAAAATGTCATTCCACAGATAAGGAACATATTATTAATTGCGTAGAACCTTGGGAAGTTGACATCGCTCTGTGAATGATGTGCTTAGAGATTTCTTTATTTGTGTTTTTGTTAGACTATGGGATATGACTTTTGTTTTTTGTTTTTTATCTTGTATAAAACACACTTAGTGTGTACAAACCATTATGTAGAAGATGTTGGAAAGCTTACTATAGGCCAGAGGAAAACGCCGTGTATTCACGTGTGAAACAGTTGACTTGGGAGGTGCCTTATATCCTCAGAGTAACTGAGGACACCCTCCCACAGATGTGTGCTGGGACAAACTGAGAACCCCGGCACCATGCAGGATACAATGCATCCTCATTTTTGACAAATTTTACCTCTAAATTTAGAGAATGCTCATTGTTTGGGTCATTGGGATCTGATTTATGGTAAGGTTTGTCTTAAGAACAAAGCTTTGCTTTAGTCATTCATTAGAGATCTTTGCAATACAGTATTGGTCAAGAGCCTAGACAAAAATAAAATGGTAACTTGTTTTTAACTTTTCATTGGAATTTGTGCATATATCATTTATCTCCTTTGGGAACTCTAACTGTACAGGCACAGATGAATGTGGTTTGTGGTAGAATTAACTTATTTTCACATCCCCTAACAAAATAGTTTAAACACCTCTCCCACACTTCTGATACAAAATTAGGAAACCAAGTACACACACACACACACACACACACACACACACACACACACATCAACTGGAAAACAATTTTTTTAATCCTCAGCTGAGGATATTTTTTCCACTGCTTTCCAGAGAGAATGGCTGGGGGGAGAGAAACAGAGAGACAGAAGGAGATGTGGGAGAGACACATCGGTCGGTTCCTCCCTCATGCACCCTGACTGGGCCAGGGATCAAGCCTGCAACCGAGGGCTGATGCTCTAACCACTTAGCCAAACTGACTAGGGCTGGAAACAGTTCTAATTCTATGCCTCTCTAACCTCTCTATTCCACTAGAATATTATTTATAGTATCACAAGCAACTAGAATACTTCCTGGAATTTAGCAAGCATTCCATAAATATTTGTTGCATAAATTGCGTAAAACGATGAAAAAAGAATCCATTATTTTTGACATTAAGAGGTGATTAGTGGCTATTACCAGAATACTTTGTTAAGAGATCATAGAAATGCTGGGATGCTGGGAGGCAATGCGCATATGGGAATTGAGGAAATCACTCAGATTTTATAAGATTTTGCTAGATAGCTCCAGAATGTTCTTGTAGATTTTAACTGTTTCTGAGTCCTGTACAAAAATCATTTAAACTGTCTCTTCATTATTCTTGACTTAATACCACTCTGTTAAGTGGAAGGAAATCAGAGACACTCCCCTAACATGCCTCCCTTAGGGTCTCTGTACGTGGATTCTCACTTCTAACGCCTCCCGGGGTTCTGTACTATCTCACTCCTTTCTCTAGTCTTCACTGCTTCCCCCATCCTGCAGGGAAATGGCTTTGTATTATGGTGTTCAGCTTCTCTGAAAGGGGATCCCACATTAAAAGTTTTAGTGACACTAGTGACTCTAGTGACACAAGTCTTTAATTTTACCACATACTTTTCCTCCCTTGGGGACAGTGGAAGTCATTTCAAATATAGCCTGCTGCTTTACCTGGAACCCATTTGTCTCTGGGGCCTCCGAGGCAGGGCTGCTGAGGCTAGCCCACCATGCAAATTTATTTCCCATTTTAGCCAGAGTCATCTTTGGACACCCAGTGCTCTTTCCTATAATTTGGCTTCTTTTGGGAGACACAACATATCAAATATGTCTACACCTCATCCTGTTTATAGCGTTACAGTCTTTTCTCATGAGACTTTTGGGCATTAAACAAAAAGTTTTGTTTTGTATTGGGCTTTTTTGTTGCTGTTGTCAGGAGTCCTTGAGCATTCTACACCAAGTACAGAATCAATGTGGGCCTGGACCATAGAGAGAACCACTGTAGGGCTGTCCCGTTCTTTAATCAGTTGTGTATCTCAGCTTTGATTCATGCAAGCTATTTCCTTGGACTTTTTCAAACCAAATATATTTGCTATATTTTATTTTTTCTTCAGAGAATTTAAGCTAGCTTATAACAAAAGAAATATTTAATAATTTAGTAGAATATATCATCAGAGCCAAGTTAAAAGATTTCAAATTAGGCCAGCATAGGTAATGTGATTCATATTTATCTCTAAACATGCAGGAAGCTAGAATGAAAAGGGGAACATACATCACATCCGTAACTTAAGTGATTAGGAAGTAAAAAACAAACTAATCCTTCAGGGGAAACAAATATATAAATAATTTTAAACTAGATTGTGAATAGGATGCATTGAGTGAAAGAAAATATCCTCAATAAAAAGGTAACACAACCCTGCTGGTGTGGCTCAATGACTGAGCCAGGAGGTTACAGCTGGTTCCCCATCAGGGCACATGCCTGAGTTTCGAGCCGATCCCCAGTGGGGGCCGTGCAGGAGGCAGTGGGTCGATGATTGTCTCTCATCATTGATGTTTCTATCTCTCTCCCTCTCCTTCGCTCTCTCTAAACTCAATAAAAACATGTTTTTGCCCAGTTGGGCATGGTTCAGTGGTTGAGCGTCGACCTAGGATCCAGGAGATCGTGGTTCGGTTCCCAGTCAGGGCACATGCCCGGGTTGAGGTCTTGGTCCCCAGTCTGGGGAGTGCAAGAGGCAGCTGATCAATGACTCTCTCTCATCAATGATGTTTCTATCTCTCTCTCCCTCCCCCTTCCTCTCTCTGAAATCAATAAAGATATATTTAAAGAAAAAAACACAAAAAATATTTTTTAAAAAAGCACAAATACAACAATTAAATGAGATGCTTAAGAAGCATACTGAGTTTGTCAAAGAATTTTTTCCCCCTAGAAACATTTAGCATTATGGTGAACATACAAAATATTGCCAAAATTAACTAGTCTACAGAGATTTCACATCTCCCCATCATGATGAGTTGACTTTTTTTAAGTTCAGTAAACTTTTTGTATGCTTCTTATTAGTTGAGCATCCTGTTCTATGCCATGAAGCATGGCAAGCAGCTTAAGTTGGGGGTTCATCGTGTATGAAAATTTCAATTTTATTTAATAGTATGTTCTCAGTAATAGAAAGAACAGTTTTGTGCTTTCTCTTATTGACTAGGGATTAATGGTGCAGTTGATGAAAAAGGGCAAGACTTTATTTTTTGTATTTGAAGGATTTGATCACAGCGGTATTAAAGGGGCAAGAGTGAAACAAAGAGAATTATCAAGAAAGGCGCCCATGATTTTGCAGTTACCCCTGGGTGAGTAGCAGCGCCATCCAGGGAGATTAACAAATGGCTGGGAAAATCACACAACTCTCTTGGGCGTGGTAAGTTAGAGACGCCTGTTAGGCATTCCCCCCCTCACTCAGCCTCTGTAGCATTGGATGGTGCCTAGCACTTCAGCACTTCAAAAGCTTTTTTTTTTTCTTTTTTTTTTTTTTCTTGACTACCCCTCCTTCCTTTTTCTCTAATTATTATTTCTCAGCATTTTAGTCTCCTCGCTATTTAAATGCTACTTTTCTCTCGTGGCCATCTGTTTTCCCAAGTTATCATGACCACACAGAACTTCAACTCTCTGTGTGCTAATGATTCCAGCGCGTATCTTTTTAGCATAGATCTTCCTCCTGGCCTCTAAGACCCATTCAGTCAAGTGAACCACATCCTACATCTGTCTCAAACTTTACTCACCAACTTTTCCCGAATCCCTGCTCTTCTTTTCTCAGTGAATAAAATTAAATCACTTGAGTATGAGATACTCTGCCAAGCATTGTATATCTGTTTAATCATTTAATCCTTATGACAACTTGCTGAGGCAGGCATTACCCCACCTTACAGGTGAGGACATTGAAGCACTTACATAAATGGCAGAGCTGGGCTCTAAACTCTGGCTCTGTTGTTTGTTTCATGACAATAACATACAGATACATAAATAAAACATCAGGAAAAGAAAATAGTTTCATTTCAGTGCCAGATTTTCCATGAGAACAATATAAAAAGAGACCTTGAAAGTAATATCTTGTCTTTGTCTATTGGAGAGTAACCATATTTCATGAAGGAAGTAAAAACTTACAAGATTAGGGGCTTTTTCCTTCCAATTACTGAAGTTCAAGCTCTGGCTCTTCACTCCCTCCTCCGTTTTCTTAGCAGGCTATTGATGAGAGTCATCAGAGACGCAGAGGCATCCAGTTATTTTGTAATAGTGGAGAGCAACTGTGTGTGATGAGTGTCTAGGGCACAATGGAAGTCGGTTTAGCTACATGCACAATGTCAGGATTTTTCACAAAGCTTCCCAATTAACTTCCAGAGAGCCCGGCTACAATATCGCCAGCTGCTCGCTCAATCAATTTCTACACATTTTCCTGAGCTAAATGGGGCTTGCATGACTGAATTTGCATAGGAGTTTTCTCCAGTTGCAATGTCATAACTGGTGAGTAAAGTATTTGGAAATGACTTTCCCCCCCCTGCTCTATGGGACATTCTCTTTAATTTTATATCTTCCCTGTCTCTTTCTCCGACGTTGCTTTGCATCTCTGAGATTTGTAAATTTGGAATGAGAGCCAAAAACTAGTGATGAGAGTAATAGAGTAAACTCCCTTCCTTTCATAATTTATTCATTTATTACTTCAGATTTTTGCCAGGTACAGATTGAGTGTCTATTACGTGTAAGGTAGTATGCAAGGTGCTGGGGATATTAAAATAAGAAAGAGTTCCTGACATATGAAATTAACACTTTAGGTAAGAGTCTGGAAAATATACTATTAGACCACAGATAATGAGAGGGAGGCTCTAATGTAGGAAGGGTAGTCTGAGAAATGCTCGGTAAGAAGGTACCACTTAAACCGAGACCTGAAGGACAAGAAAGAGTCAGAAACTGGAAGACTTTGGAGAAGAGAATTTAAGGCAGATAGAAAAAAATGGTGAATCTCTTGTGGAGAAGAGCTGATCGGGTACAAAACTGACAGCCAGTGTGACTGCAGCTTACAGGACAGGTAAGCGATGAGACAGGATGGGAGAGCTTAGCAGTGAGGAGGACATTCAGGGCCCTGGAGATCATGCTAATAATTTTTATTTTACAAGGCCTGGCCATTCAAATGATTCTTTTTGCCTATCTTCATTTTCCAAAGAAAATGGATCAGAGAAATGCAAGAGAGGAAGTGACTGACAATTGCAGCGATACAGGTGAAAGGTGCAGTGTTTGAGTGAAAGAAATGATACTGAAGACAGAAGGAAACAGACAGATTGTGCTAAATTTTGTAAGTGGAGCTGGCTGAACTAACTGAATAGCACTTAAGAGGGTTTTTTTGTATGTGTGCAAATTATGATTATAAGCCCCAGTTTTGGCTACAGTACCCTGTTAACATAAAACTATAAGAGAGGCTTCCATCATCCACAGGGACATCACAGTTTACCAAGATCAACAATTTAGGATACTTAGTTTTTGTGGGTAAAACTGTAGCCAGATAGGCAGGGGTAAAAGGTTTTAGAATGGGCCCATCGAAAAGAGCTATTTAGATGTGTAGAAATGGCAAAGGTGTGGAAACTGAAACATTTCTGCAGACAAAAAAAATTATATAAAGTTTTCCTAAGCCAACATTCCTTCATATTTGGTGCCTGTTGTATCTAAGATGAGCCAGGTATGTATAGGAAAACTAGAATTAAATCTAAATTAAACTTACAGATATGTATTTGGGAAATACATCTGTTCTATTCATACACATGATGCAAATTACTGTAGGGGAGAAAAAATGTTTTATTCTACCCTTCTAAACTCTTCTGACCGGTTTAATACTCAAATTGACAGAAAACAGATTAACAGAAGAAAATAACCAAATTTATTATGTATGTGCATGCAGGGATTCCACAAAAATATGGAGCCCAGGGTAAATCAGGCATTGAGGTTTATACCACTTCTTGAGCTGAGGCGAAAGAAGAGTTGGTGTTTGGAACTTCAGAGGACAGGAAAGTAATTCACATGCAGAGGGAAAATCAAATGTTTGACAGACAAAGGATTGCTGGGCCATCTCTAACAATGGGACACAGAAAGGACTTTGATCAAAAGGGCCTTGGTAGCCTCGCCCGGCGTGGCTCGGTGATTGAGCATGACCTAGGATCCAGGAGATCGAGATTCGATTCCTGGTCAGGGCACATGCCTGGGCTGCGGCTTGATCCCCAGTTGGGGGCGTGCAGGAGGCAGCTGATCAATGACTCTCTCATCATTGATGCTTCAACTCTCTCACTCCCTCCTTCTGAAAGTAATAAAGATTTTTTTTTTTTTTAAAAAGGACCTTGCTAGTTTCCTCCCAAGCCTGTCACTGACTGGTTCATACTAAACTATAGCTTATCTATGATAAAAGCTCCCTTCCTTGAGCAGGTTCTCTATCTAAATTCTTTTAGGCAGCTAGGGGGAAGGTCAAATATTTTTCCTGAGTATTTTGTTTTTTAAAAATAACTAGCTTAGAATAATCAATACTCCAGAGGTATATTTTGGGGTGACAAATTATTCCCCCCTTACTACAATTAACATTATTAATAGTTCATACTAAGTGACATACAAAGTGACTGACTGGTTCATATTAAATGGTGAAGTGATAGGTAATCAAACAAGTCCCAAGACAATAGAAAATTATTTACTAAAAGTAGGAAAGAGTATAAAACTCCAACTGCTAGTATTTAGCAACTGTAAAGTTGAGATCAATTTCTTAAATGGAACTAAATTCTCATATTCTGCAACTCAACAGGTTATAATGCAACTCTTGTACAACTTATGGAAGATTGGAAAAAAGATGAGATTCCCTTAAGTTTGCAAAAGAACACAAGAAAAGGTTAAGAATGCAAAGAACACGGAAACATATAATTATGGTGAAAGCTAGTGATCTCCCAAAGAGTCCCATACCCCAAACCCTGAAACCTGTGACTATGTTGTCTTACATGGAAAAAGGGATTTTGCAGATGTGATTAAGGAACTTGAGGTAGGGAGATTATTCTGAATTACCTAGATAGGCCTAATGAAACCACAAGAGTCATTTTTAGAGGAAAGCAGGAACATCCGAGATATAGAGAATAAGATGTCATAGAACTAGAAGTCAAAGAGACAGGAGAATTTGATGATGTTATGCAGCTGGCTTTTAAGATTAGGAAAGAGGCCATGAGCCCAATGAGGAAGGCACATGGACTCAAGAAGCTGGAAAAGTCAAGAAAACATTCTCTTTTATAGTCTCGAAGAGAAAGGGAGCCTGACCATCCCATTTTGGACCCCTGACCCCCAGGAGTGTAAGAAATTAGAAATATTATTATTTTAAACCACTCAGTTTGTGGTAATTTTTATAGCAACAGTAGGAAACTAATACAATATTTAAAAAAAGAGGAAATAGGAAAAAAACCTATTACACTAGTATAGTTTATACAAAACTAAAACTGAGATGGAAGTGTTATTTAAAGCAGTGTGTAAAGTAAAAACTAAAACTATTAGAATGTAATGTGGATCCTATGCAATATGGTATCAGGACTACAAATGCAAAATAGTCAGGAAAAATGTACAATGTCAAATGAAGAAAATAATAATCCACAGGTAACGCAAAGCATTTAAAGGAAACATTTAGAAGTTTACATGTAGGTAGTAGATAATACTTATTTAATAAGATATTATTTTCAAAACTACTTTTACCAATTCACCTACAAAGCTTTTACATTCTATAACCCAGACTATTTATAGTCAAAGATCTTAAGGACTTCAGTTCATGATCAGTAGTAGTCAAGTCATAAAAGAAGATTGAGATGATATATATATATACACACATATATATTTCATGAACATATAGTTTATAATATGTATAATATTTAGTGTATCTTAAATATATTTTAAAGAAGAGTTTTCTGAAGAAGAAAGAAATACTAAAATCAACCACCATAGTTGCTTAATGTGGTTTTATGTATTTATTTTTTATCTTTATTGTTGAAAGTACTACAGATGCCCCCTTTTCCCTCCAGGGACCCCTTCCACCCTGCACTCACCCCCCGCCCCAGGCCTTCCCCACACTGTCGTCTGTGTCCATTGGTTACGCATATAAGCATATAAATTCTTTGGTTACTCTCTCCGCCCCCACCCCCCCACCTTCCCTCTGAGATTCGTCAGTCTGATCCGTGCTTCCGTGTCACTGAATCTAATTTGTTCATCAGTTTATTATGTTCTTTAGATTGCACATGTAAGTGAGATTGTTTAATGTGGTTCCTTGCGTGCTGTCCAATTCTGCCTTTCGCGTGTTGTGCAGCAGTGGAATAGTCTCGCCCTGGCACAGTGAATTCAGAAGGAGCTTGAATCTATGAAGAAAAAAATTTCCTATGGAAAATATCAGACAAGTCTTTTTTAGGTCACATTATCCCCATTGCAGCTATAGTCTGTGTAGGCAACGGTGTAAAATAATGACTCATTTCAAGACAATTACAAGATTTTCTACTTTCCCTGATTCCTTTTCATTTCAGCCGCCCTCAAGTGCTGAAAATGCACCTATATATTTTCCAAGAATTGAGGATGAAGAAAGGGGGCTTCTCACCAACAGTTACCAGCAGTGGCAGCAGAGATGCCCTCAAGCCAGGGCAAACCTCTGATTAATAAAATGGAATCATCTGTAAATCATTGGAGACGTGTCAGGTCCTTGAACGGGTTGGAAGATTTACTCTAATGAGAGAATGGCAATAAAGAAGCATATACAACTGAAATGGGAATGGAAGTAATTAAGAGCTCCTTTGAAAACAGAAGGATAAATGAAGGAGCTGGGGAAGGCTAGAGTGTTAATAGGAAGTTAAAAAACAGCTGCAAACCATTTGTCTTCTTGATTGGCTAGCTTTATGGAGTTTTTTAAAGGCAGCATTCCATTGAAAACATCATGGTAAACATAAATATTTCTCCAAATGGTACAATAATTACTTCTGGAATCAGATGTCAGATATAAAACTGACACCACATTTAAAAGTCAACAGTAAAACAAATATTTTTCACAGTGCCAGATTGAATATAATCTTTGAAAATTGTTAAATACTACAATACAGAAACAAAGTATGTCAGGTTATTTTAATCAAAGTTACAAAAATTAAAATGTGTGAGGGTAGATTTAAAGTTCTAGTGGCTCACATTTTAATATTTAGCGATTTTACCTTAATTCCTACTATCATTTTTAGCCCCACTCAAATCCTTGTCCTAAATATTTTGGCACTGTGGCCACAACTCCTTATTTTGGATTATAAATTGTATTGTGTTCTTAGTGTACTTTTGTATATAGCTTACATTCCAGAGTAGCTGTAAACTTCTTATTGAGAAGGTAATAAATGTGGAAGATTTCTAGCTTTTATATCCCTAGGAGAATAATGAGTTAAGAATCTTCAAGTGACTGAAAAGTAGATCCAAGTATGCCTAAGAAGAAAGAAAAAAAAGAAAGAAAAGAAAGAAATTAAGACACCTTACAAAGCCAAGAACCTAGAAGGGTAGAGAGAAAATTATTTTTCCTCCCCTACACTATAATGGACTGGAAGCCTAAATAAGCAAACCAAAATCTAAGCCTGTAAGGGCCTCAAGGTTACAAAATCAAAATGCTAAGGTCAGCCAATCATAGCCAGCTAGGCTTTAAGCTATGGCCAACCAATAATTTTCTTTCTTTGCTCCTATACTTTCTCTGTAAAAGTCAAGTAAATTTTTGCTCAAATAAGCTCTTAAAATTTTTAATATGCCTTAGTTTATCTTTTAACACAGGAAACACTGTATTTATTGCCTAAAAAACTTTTCATCAAAATACAATTTTCTCTCTTCATTTTTAACTCTTCTTCATTGGTGAGCTCTGAGCTGGTTCTTACCTCGTGATCCTAGGGCTACAGGCTTTCCTTTTCGTACCCAGAAGGAATAGCTAGAGTATTTTCCCCATAAATACCACAGGAAAAAAATCTCATTGTTTCTCATTAGCTCTTACTGGGATTTCCTATGTATCTCTATACCAATTATTTTGGCCAGAGGTATATAATAAAATGGTTAGAGAGTCTTAGTTCACAGGCACCCCATCTGAGCTAGACATGGAGATAATCTAGCCTCAAATAAAAGTGCTGTGGATGGGGAAACAAGGTGGATCCATAGAGAGAAGTGCTAGGTTCATTTACCAAAAGAGTGAGTAGGTTCTGGATGTACAAACATATTTGTTTTCTGCAGAAAAACAATGAAATATTTATTTATTTCTTGAGTAGAGGCATGTTGGGAGAGAATTCCAAAATGTGCGTGAGAGTGTGTTCTGTGGGGGAAGTTAAAGGTAAGAAAGTAGGCTTCAGTCAAGTTGCAGGCAGTTTGAATGATAGGCTAAAGATCTGACAGATCATACTCTTCTCAGTGGACAACCACTGATGAGGATTTTGAGCAGTACAGAGTATCGTGTTTATTAGGTACCTTTTCCTAATTCTTATTAAAATATGCAGCAATCAAGACAAGTGTAAATGTTGCAGCTACTCTGTGCATGGCATATATTTTGTATATGATATTTTCCCCCTTATCACCTTGTAAGGTAGGTTAGAACAGTCACTTTAAAGGAAGCTGAGTCTCAGAGTAATTATATAATTTGCTTAGTTCATGTAAATAGAGCGGTCGGCCATTCCATACTCTGTGCTCCTAAAACACCAATATAGAGTGAGCATCAATCTTAATTCACACTCCTCAGAATATAGTTTAAGGCATAGGGGACAGAGGTTAACTAGGATGCTTTTTATAGAGAAACAAAACCAAAAAATCAACACTTAGCAATCTAAAACATACTTACTTCGGCATTGTTACGACGACATAAGCATCTGGAGCCTTTTCTAAACCTTATCACCCAAATGCAGGGTTTTATGACACTGGCTCTGCTTATCAGGTCTTGAAGATAGCAGAAGCTTTTTATCTGAGTTGATTAATCCCCAAATTATTAGAGGTGTAGGTCTCCAGGCTCAGACGTAGAGACTCTCTCCTAAGCATTCTCATGGTTGAGTTACACACTGCTTCTATGTTTCCATGTACTTTATCTCCCTTTCCTTTTGCTGGCATCTCAATTATTCCTTCCTTTTATAATTTCAATCAATAATGCCATTGAATTATGTTGTATTATATTCAAAGTACATACCACAGTACTCTGATCTCTTTCTGCATTGGTTATATTTTCTAGTGGCCAGTAAATATCTATTGCATGAATATCTGAATGATGATTGGGAGGAAATTTTCACTCTACAGTGCCTTAGCTAACTCACTTTATTTAGTTTTTAACTTGGAGTTGAGGACTAACATAAACAATTCAATACAATCCACATAAGCATACTTATTTCTTAATTACAGAGTAATCTTGTAGATCTAATTTTCACCTTGAGTTTTCTTTTCTTATTATTTTTTCTAAAGTTCAACTGAGTTGAACTGAATTTTTATTTCTCATACATTTTGCATTCTTTAGTCTAATGTGGTTATGAAAAAGCTGTTTATTTCTTTGTTTTCACATTTTAGGGACCATCCTTGGTGGACGTACATTTTTAAGCACAGGAAAAAATATTGAGATCAAAGGTATGTTTTTAACTAACCAAAATAGGAATAGTAACATATGCTGAATGGGATCTAAGCCTCAGTTTCTTAAACTCTAAAATATGTACATGTACCAACTCTTAAAAATGATCATTTCCACCCTGTCCAGTGTGGCTCAGTTGGTTGAGCATCATTCCATGCACCAAGAGGTCCCCAGTTTCATGCAGGGGACAGCCAACTTATGTTTCTCTCTCTCTTCTTCTCTCTCTCAAGTCACTAAAGACATATTTTTAAAAACTGAACATTTTCTGGCATATGGAAATAACTATAATTAGGGCTTCTACCTTCCTATGCTTTCTTAAGCAATAATACAAAAAAACACACAAAACAAAATAAAAAATAGATAAAGCATGGGCTCCTATTAAGATATTAGAATAGATAGATATAAGAAGTAGATTTAATGATAAAGCCTATTAAGTATTGCTATATTCAAATTTTCCTAAAATAGTATAGGTTTAATTAGAGCAAAAGTTCAGGAAAATGGCTTCTGTAGTCATCTTTGGTCCTTAAGTGCAAATATTTGACATTTAGCTCTTTCCTTTTATGAATGAGGAACACTCCACATACCAATACTTCTGAAGCTAACATAGAATTCAAAATTTAGTATATGCCATACCTTAGCCTCAATTGACTTTAACTACACTATATCCACATCTCAGTTGACTTGAAGAATGCAGTAAAACCATTATAGTCAAGAAGTTGTGTTGGATACTGTATATGAGTTAAATTGTTTTAATTAAGACATTTTTGTATAGACCATAAAACAGACCTTAATTACAACCTGATGTGTTTGTCTAAGCATTTAGTTTTTTAACCAAAATGGATAGTATATTTATGAAAGGTTAAAATTGGAATTCACAGAAAAGCAATATATTTTTCTTTCATGCAATTGCTACCAATAAGTAAAACATATTACTTGCAGATCCTTTAAAATTGAAAATAAATTTTAAAATTGAAATTCAAAAATAAAATAACATAAAATAAAATAAAATATATACAAGGTGGGACAAAAGTAGGTTTACAGTTGTTTTATCTGAAAAATAATACAAAGTTAATAAATAATAATACAAGAATAAACTCTTTGTTTCATGTACTCACAACTATAAATCTACTTTTGCCCCACCCTATATAATAACAGTACTTTTGTTATAGATTTGCATGGAATTTTAAAGATAATGATTTTATAACACTTACTATGGGTTTGACATTTGGTAGATAGCTCTGCCAATGGGAGGTGTTTCTCTTACAGTATTTAAAGTGAAACAAACAACAGTTAAATAAAAGATCATGAAAAGTATTTTAGGAGATATTCAGTTTCCATATTTTATATTTCCAAAGATAATATTAAAACCCAATTAGATTTATTTTTTGTAAGGCAAACCAATTATTGCATGGGAATCGCCTATTTTAAATAAGATACAAAGACTTCACATGTTTCTTGAAAAATTACTTTAGATTCTCAGGCTTCAGTGAAAAAAACAGAAAAGGTAGTTTCTATTATATTGGAGTTTATATCTAGATGGAGTTTATATCTAGATGAGTTTATATCTATTATATTGGAGTTTATATCTAAATATTAAACAAGTAAACAAATTAATGAGCAATCTGCTTTCAGATACTGATTCTAGCATGGAAAGGGAATAGCAATTTGTTGCTTTGTGAGAAAAAGCCCCTCTGAGAATGGTAAAGAGCCAGCCCTGGAGAGGGAAAAACAGAGGGAAGGAGAGAGGGAGAGAGGGAGAGAGAGAATATCTGAGCTGCTGAGGCTCTGATGGGTGTCAAGCCTGTATCTTTGAAATCACCAAAGACTACCATGCATTGATTTGCCCAAATCTAGCAATTCATTTTTCATTAAACATATTTACCACTATATCTAGTTTCATGAAATTTGTTTAAAAATCTTTGTAATTTAAATTTATCATTTACATTTTAATATTCATTAATTTATTTAAGTTTTTATTGAAGTTGCCCTATGCTGTGCCAAGCATTGTGATATGTACTGAGGAAGTAAACATGCCAGCAAAAATGTTCCTGTTCCTGGAGCTTTCATTCTCGTTTCGAGAGAAGCATAAACAGTTAATTCAATAAGTACATTATGTATTATGTTAGAAAATGGTAATTACAATACAGTAGAATGAAACACAATAATGGAGATGGCGTGTTCCTCTTCAAGAATCTTGCATCAGGGCAAGTCTATTCTTTGCTGGAGTGTTCACTTCTTAGATTGTCTGAAGGATATGAAGTCTTATTTTCTCTGTCCTAAGTGAGCGGGCCTATTTACTAGATTTCACATTCTGAAATGGAAAGTCTGGGCATTCTAACCAAAGGCTCAGCTGCTATCTACTCTTACTGTCGCAGCATATCTAAAGCACTCACTCAGGTCCACTCGGCCTGCTCTGTCTTTGCTGTGACCAGAGTAGCTCTTCTTGGAGTTGAAAAGGGTTCTAGCTGCAGTCATACCATTTGCTCAGAAGCAGTCCCCCATAAAGGTAGAGGCAATCTGAATTGACACATAACACAGTCTATGTTTAAAGTGTACAGTGTGATGATTTAACACCTATATATTGTGAGATGTTTAGTACAATAAGGTCAATTAACAAATTCTTCACCTTACTTAATTACCATTTAATGTTGTTTTGTTATGGTGAGATCATTAATGCTCTACTCTCATAGCAACATTTAGCTATGCAATACAGTATTGTTAGCTATAGGCACCCTGCTATACATTAGATCCCTGAAACATTCAGCTTATAACTGAAAGTTTGTACCATTTGACCAACATCTCCCCATTTCTCCCACCCCTCAGCCCCTGGCAAGCACCATTCTACTCTCTGCTTCTATAAGTTTGACTATTTTAGATTCCTCTTGTAAGAGGCATCATGTTGTATTTGTCCTTCTGTGTTTGGCTTATTTCACTTAGTATAATGTTTTCAGGTTCATCCATGTTGTTGCCAATAGCAGGATTTCCTTTTTTTTCCTAAAGCTGAATAATATTTTGTTGTATGCATATACCACATTTTCTTTGTTTCATTCAACAATCAATGGACATTTAGGTTGCTTCCATGTTATTAATGTGTGAATAATGCTGTAATGAACTTTGTTTTTCTTTTTTGCTATTGAGTCCTGAGTTCCTTATATATTTTGGATATTAACCTCTTATCAAATACATGGTTTGCAAATATTTTCTCCTATTCCATATGTTGTCTTTTTATTTTGTTAATTATTTCTTTGGCTGTACAGAAGCTTTGTAGTTTGATGGAAGTCCTGCTTCATTGCTTGTGTCCTTGTTATCATATCTCAAAAAAGTACTGCCAAAATGTCAAGGGAACATACCTCAAAATAATAAGGGCCATATATGACAAGGCCGTATTGGTGAAGGGTTGAAATCTTTTCCTCTAAGATTAGGAACAAGACAAGTGTAGAAATTCTTACCATTCTTATTCAACATAATACTGGAATTTCTAGCCAGATTAATTAGACAAGGAAAAGAAACAAAAGTCATCCAAATCAGAAAAGAAGAAGTAAAATTGTCTCTGTTGCTGGTGACACGACATTGTATATAGAAAATCCTAAAGATTCCACACAAGGAAAATATTAGATCTAATAATCAAATTCAGAAAGGTTTCAGGATACAAAATCAACATACAAAAAATTGGTTGCATTTCCATACCCTAACAATGAACTATCTGAAAGAGAAGTAGAGAAAATAATACTATTAAAAAGACAACAAAATACTTAGGGATAAATTTAACCGAGGAAGTGAAAGCACTAAAAACGAAAGTCGATAATGAAAGAAATTGAAGAAGCCACAAATAAATGAATAGGTTTGCCATATTCGTGGATTGGAAGGGTTAATATTGTTTAAAATGTCCAGGATATCTAAAGCTGTCCATACATTCATGGATGGTCTATCAAAATTCCAATGGCATTTTTCATAGAAATAGAAAAATCCTAAAATTCCTATGGAACCACAAGATTCTTAATAGCCATAACAATCTTGAGAAACAAAAAACCTGGAGGCATCATGCTTCTGATTTCAAACTATATTCCAAAGCTGTAGTAATCCAGATAATATGGTTCTGGCATAAGAACAGACACATAGAACAATGGAAGAGAACTGGGTACCTAAAAAATAAACCCACACATATATTCTCAACTATTATTTGACAAGGAACCAACAATATTCAATAATGAAAGGTGCTGGGAAAGCTGGATATCCACATGCAAAAGAATAAAACCGTACACTCCTTTCTTACACAGCTCACAGAAATTCACTTGAAAGAGATTATTGACTTGCCATTAGACCTGAAACAATAAAATTCCTACATGAATTCAGAAATTCTGTCTCTAAAATCCACTAAAAATGAAATAAGCTCTCTCCCAGAACTCATAAGTACAGATCGGGATGTCCTCTTTGGCCTAACCAAGGCAGTCACCACAGTTCATGGTCCAGTCCCCCAACATTTACTCTTCTGCCTTAAACATCCCTCGTTGCAGTATATTTGGGTCAGGGACAACATTTCAGCTAGAGTATCTTCTTTTAGAAAAGTGTGTTCAGTTTTTAAGGGCCAGTTCCCCAAAGTTGCCTTCTTTTTACATGACTAAAGGGAGCTTTTAATAACTGTTTGCAGCATTAGTGTTCATAAATGGCCCAGTCCATTTGTAGGAACAGGCAGTATAGGTGTGTATTTCCAAAAATAATGAGACTCCTTGATCTAAAAAAATATAATTTTCCAAATATGTCCAATGAACTTTCACTAAAATATCAGGTAAACAGAATGATAAGCAAAGAAAAATAAATGTTTTCCATACTAGTCAAACACACTCTGAAAAATAAAAACAGTTTCAGCCTAGATGTAATACTGTGTGTAGACAAAAAACAACACCTATAAAAATATAAGGTAAACATCAGCAAAATACTTTTAAAGGTTAAAACAAAGTAAATAGTGGAGTAAAGTAAGAAAAAATATAAATCAGGCCAAATTATAACTAAAGTAAAACAAAATAAATTAGATTAAGTAAAAATAAAATCTAAGAAAAATTTAGTAAAAATGATTGAAATATAATAAAACCGATGAACCATGAACCAAATATCTAAACTATTATTATAATAAAAATAAAGTAATATATGAGTTGATTTAAAAACTAAATGTTAAAACTAATGTTAACTTGATAGAGCAATTTAAAAATTATTTTTAAAGGATCAAAGAATTAAATATTAAAATAAGCTACAAAGAAACAAAAGGACCTTAAAAAAATTAGAAATTATTTTTTAAAAATTCAAAAGATCATGATTATTCAAGCTCAAAAGCTTACATTTCTCACAAAGAGCCCTAAGTTTCAGAAAACACCAGCACATTATTTCTTTGTAAGACACAATTTGAGGGGAAAAAAGTACTCATAAAGACAGAAAACAGATTGGTGGTTGCCAGAGGTGGGGATGGGAGGGCAGGTGAATAGGTGAAGGAAGTCAAAAAGTACAAAATTTTTAATGAGGGTGGTGGGCACACAATGCAGTACAGAGGTCATGTGTCATAGAAATGTACATTTGAAACCTATATGATCCTATTAACCAATGTCACCCCAATAAATTTAATTTTAAAAAGTACAAACTTCCAGTTATAAAATGAATAAGTCATGATGTAATATGCTGCATAGTGACTATAGTCGATAATACTGTACTGCATATATAAAAGTTGCTAAGAGTAGATCTTAAAAGTTCCTATCATAAGAAAAATAATTTGCAACTATTTTTGATGACAGATGCTAACTAGACTTATTGTGGTGATCATTTCCCAACAGATAGAAATAGTGAACAATTATGTTGCACACCTGGAATGAATATGATATTATATGTCAATTATACCTAGATAATTTTTTTTTTTAAAATAAAAGACACAGTTCATTGTAACACAGCTGTTGAAAACATGTCCTGAATGCCAAGACTCAAGGACAAAAGTCAGGGTTCTTATTCTCACCTCTTATTTCAAACTGGTTCCTCTGGTGTCCCCGTTTTTTTTTGTTGTTGGTTTTTGTTTGTTTGTTTTTTCTTCTTTGAATGTTTGGTAAAACTCGTCTGTAAATCCATCTGGTCCAGGACTTTTGTTTGCTGGGAGTGTTTTTTATTACTGCTTCAATTTCATTAGTTGTTATCGGCCTATTCAGGTTTTCTGCATCTTCTTGATTCAGCTTTGGAAGGTTGTATGCTTCTAGGAATTTGTCCATTTCCCCCATGTTGTCCAATTTGTTCGCATATAGTTGTTCATAATATTTTCTTACAATCCTTTGTATTTCTTTTGGGTCAGTTGTTATATCGCCTCTTTCATTTCTGATTTTATTTATTTGGGTTCTCTCTCTTTGTTTCTTGGTGAGTCTGGCCAAAGATGCATCAATCTTATTTACCTTTTCAAAGAACCAGCTCTTGGTTTCATTGATTTTTTGTATTTCTCTCTAGTCTCTATGTCATTAATCTCTGCTCTGATTTTTATTATTTCCTTCCTTCTGCTTCCTTGGGGTTTTTCTTGCTGTTCTCATTCTAGTTCTTTTAGTTGTTGTGTTAGATGGTTAATTAGATCTTTTTCTTCCTTGAGATAGGCCTGTAATGCTATGAATTTAAATCTCAGGACTGCTTTCGCTGTGTCTCATAGATTTGGGGTTGTTGTCTTTGGGGTTTTGTTACTTTGCATGAAGTATTTGATTTCTTCCTTGATCTCATTGGTAACCCATTCATTGTTTAATAACATGCTATTTAGCCTCCATGTGTTTGAATATTTTTGAGTTTTTTTACAGTGGTTGATTTCTAGTTTCATGGCATTGTGATCCGAGGAGATGCTTGATATGATTTCAATCTTCTTGTAGAGACTTGCCTTGTGCCCTAACATGTGGTCTATTTTTGAGAATGTTCCATGTTCACTTGAGAAGAAT
The DNA here is from genome assembly GCF_964146895.1 of Miniopterus schreibersii. Lineage (NCBI taxonomy): Eukaryota > Metazoa > Chordata > Mammalia > Chiroptera > Miniopteridae > Miniopterus > Miniopterus schreibersii. The sequence goes on along the minus strand of NC_138111.1, from coordinate 59,598,274 downwards.
GTGTATTCTGCTGCTTTGGGGTGAAATGTTCTATAAATGTCAATTAAATCCATTAGGTCCAGTGATTCATTTAAGGTCTGCGTTTCCCTGTTGATTTTTTGTCTTGATGATCTGTCCAATGCTGACAATGGGGTGTTAAAGTCCCCCACTATGATTGTGTTGCTGTCAACCTACCCTTTAAGTCCCCCAAGAAATTTTTTATATATTTAGGTGCTCCTATATTGGGTACATAAATGTTTATAAGGTTTATTTTCTCCTGTTGGATTGATCCCTGTAGTAATATGTAGTGACCATCTTTGTCTCTTGTTATGGTCTTTATTTTGAAGTCTGTTTTGTCAGAAATAAGAATTGCTAATCCAGCTTTCTTTTCCTTTCCATTTGCATGGAATATTTTACTCCACCCCTTCACTTGTAGCCTGTGTGAGTCTTTTGTTCTCAGGTGGGTCTCTTGTAGACAGCATATATTTGGGTCCTGTTTTCTTACCCATTCAGCTACCCTTTGTCTTTTGATTGGACCATTTATTCTGTTTACATTTAAGGTTACTATTGGTATCAACTTATTTAATGCCATTTTCCCCCTTTATGCTGATGTACTTTTCTCTCACTATTCCTTCTTTTTCTTAAAGCAGCCCTTTTAGCATTTCTTGCAATGCTGGTTTGGTGGTACTGAATTCCTTTAGCCTTTTTTTTGGTCTGGGAAGCGTTTTATTTCACCTTCAATTTTAAATGATAGCCTTGCTGGATAAAGCAGTCTTGGTTGCATGTTCTTGCTTTTCATTACTTGGAGAACTTCATGCCACTCCCTTCTGGCCTGAAGAGTCTCTGTTGAGAAATCAGCTGTTAGCCTTATGGGGGTTCCCTTGTAGGTCCCTGCTTGTCTCTCTCTTTCAGCCCTTAATATTTTCTCTTTGTCCTTGACATTTGCCATTTTAATTATGATGTGTCTTGGAGTGGGTCTCTTTGAGTCCCTCTTGATTGGAACCCTCTGTGCTTCCTGAACTTCTGTGGCTTCCACCTTTGCCAGCCTACGGAAGTCTTCTATAACTTTTTTCTCTACCAAGTTCTCTATCCCTTGCTTTCTTTCCTCCCCCTCTGGCACTCCTATAATGCAAATGTTGTTTTGCTTTATGTTGTCCCAAAGCTCCCTTAGACTGTCCTCATGCTTTTTAAGTGTTTTTCTTTTTGCTGCTCTGATTGTGTGATTTTTTTCTACCTTGTCTTCTAAGTCACTTATTTTCTATCCTCTGCTTCATTGAGCCTGCTTTTAATTCCTTCCAGTGCATTCTTGATATCAGATACAGCATTCTTTATCTCTGTCTGAGTTTTTTTTATGGCATGTATCTCTTTTTTCATGTTTTCACTAAGATCCTTGATCATATCATCTAGAGTCTTCTTAAGTTCCTTGAACATCTTCATCATCCATACTCTGAACTCCATTTCTGATAACTTCCTTAACTCCATCTCATCAAAGTCTTTCTCTGGCGATGTTTCCTTTTCTTTAATTTGGAGGTTGTTTCTTTGTCTCCCCATTTTGGTAGGTCTTAGTGTTTGTATCTATATATTAGGTATATTTGCTGTGCCCCAGTCTTGTGGGATGGGATTTTGTCTTGTGGGTGCAGTGGAGCCCAGAGGTGTGTTTTCCTTATACTTCTGAGGTCTTTGCTCTAGGCGTGTCCCTCTTGTGGGTGCTCCTTTTGTGGTTTCTTTATGTTCTCCTGTTGTGGTTGGGTCTAGATTGTTGTTGATCAGTCCTGGGGAGGACCCTCCTCTCAGGTTGGCTAACTGTGTCTCAGCCCCAACCTCATCGTGTAAGCTGTTGTACGGGTGCTGGCAAGGCAGGAAAATACACAACTAAACTTCCAGGAAACAAGGGGTATCTTACAAAATATCTTGACAGTCACAATGAAAACAACCCACGTGAAAATAGAACTGGGAGAGTGAAGGGAGAACACACACACACACACACACACACACACACACAAATGCTTAAAAAAAGAGAGAGAAAGAGAGAAAGAAAAGTAATGCTTAGAGAGAGAGAGGTATATTGTTGTTAATACTGGTGAAAATTTAGAAAATAATAATAAACTAAGATGTAAAAAATAGAGAAACTACTGGGAGATAACAGAAACAGAGAAAAGATTCTGAAAGAAGGGCCAGCAAAAAATTAAAGGAGAGAATAGGAATAGGATTAGTTGAAAATGAGAAAACAAAAATACAATAAAGAGAATAAGAGAAACTAACAATTGAACAAAAAGACAGGAAGACAGAAGGGAGCATAATGAAAGAATGAAAGAAAAATAGAGAAAGAAAAAAGAAAAAGAAGAAAAAAGTTATGTCACTTGATTGAGAGGAGAGAGAGAGATAAAGCCCAGGCAGGCAGGGAGTCTGGTAAGAGATTTGGGGGAAACTATAGAGGAAAGCAGTAAACTTGGTTATAACGATAAAGTCCCACTTGTTAAGCAGGGATATCAAGAAAGTCTTGATATTAGAAGCAAGGATAAAACAAAACAAAGCAAATAACCAAAACAAAACTAAAAACAAGCAAAGCAAGACAAAATTCTTTCATAAAAAAGAGAAAAAAAAATAGTTAAAAAAAATGTTTAAAAAAATTTTTTTAATTATAAAATTTAAAAAAGAAGAAAAAACAAATTTTCTCTCCTTTCTCTTCTTCCTAAGGAAAAAAGAAAAAAAAAATAGACAAACCCACAAACAAAAAACAAACAAAAAACCCCCAAAACCAAAAAAACCGAAACCAAAACCAAACAAAACAAAAAGACAGCAGTAAAAAAGGTAGTCAATCAGGTGAGTTTCTTCTGGGCAGCTTGTTGTCTATGGCTCTCTGTTTTGTGTGCTGATTTCAGTTCTCCTGGGAGGTCCTTGTGTATCAGCCAGCGTGAGGAGCCGTCTAGGTTTGGCTCTGGTGTCCTTAGGTAGATGGTTGATCTGAGTCTCTCCGTGGGCCACCTCCTCTTGTCAGCTATTTTGTTACCTTGTAGTTGCCTGGTCTTGCTCCAGAGCCTCTGTAGAGTCTTTAGGGTGCAGGGTGGCTAGTGTAGCTCAGGGTGTCACTCCCCTTAGAGGTGTCGCTGTCAGGCGCTCACTCTGCGGGAGTTAGTCTCTGCTCCACAGCCAGCTCCTCAGTCCCTACCCTGTCCTCTGATTCTAGCTCCCCAGGCTCTGTCTGCTACAGCTTCAGATTGACTTCAGCCTGTCGCCTTTTCTGTATGGGCCTTTCGGCAGCCTGGGCTCAGTGGGTTCTATTAAGGAACATTCCGGTGAGCCCTGTGCCTGCCCAGCCCCCAGCAGGGGTTTTCAGCGTTTCCTCCAGTTCCCAAACAATAGTCCCTGAGAGTCTTATTCTTGTGATATCCTCCTGTGAGCTGCTCCCCCTGCCCCCTCGGGACTGTGCCCTGCGGGGTGTCTGGGGCCTCAGTGAGCGGGACCCGCCCCTTTCCTGTTGGGGGCGGGGCTCCCGGCTGCAGGAGAGGCCGGCGGGCTCCGCCCCTCCCTGCTCAGCTCTGGTTGGCTGGTCGCACTCAGAGCGTCTACTGTGCAGACCCCAGTCCCAGCCTCTGCTGGTCTGCCCACGCAGTGCACGCCGGGAAGGTGGGAACCAGTTCCGCGGTCAAAGTTGCAAACGCACAAAGCAACACACAGGCAGAGAGTCCGCCCCACAAGGTCCTGCTGCCTGCGCACCAAGGCTCCCAGCGGGAGGGGACCCAAAGTCAGTTTCCCGCAGCTCCCCGCGCCGCTGGTCTCAGCAAAGCTGGGGCGGCTTCAGGGGCCAGCACGGCGCCCCTCAGGGCCGGTCACCGATCCCAGCCTCTTGGCACCCGGGAGCTCAGGGCGGGAGGACACCCTCAGGGCCGGTCACCGATCCCAGACTCTCGGCACCCGGGAACTCAGGGCGGGATCCCCGCTTTTGGATGCCGCCCGCACTCCCGAGGGGAGGGAGCTTTGCAGCCTCCAAGCCTCCGGGCTCGGAGCCCAGCTCAGACTTCAGGGGGGCTCCCCGTTCCTACGCCCCCCTCGCTTACCGGACTCCGCGATGTGTCTTCAGTGCTCCCCACTCGCGCTCCGTCCGCTCAGGTATGTTTCTCTGGTTTCTCCAAGCTGGCTGCGTAGGATTTTAGGAGCAAATCGAGTCCGTGGCTGGGAGCGGAGGCCTCTGCTGCTTCTCGCGGGGCCGCCATCTTCCCGCTCTCCTTGTTTGTTTTTAAAGTATGTTTTATTGATATTAGGGAGAGAGAGAGAGAGAGAGAAACCTTGATCAGCTGCCTCCTGCATGCTCCCTACTGGGGATCAAGCCCACAACCAGGGCATGTGCCCTGACCAGGAATTGACCCAGCGACCTCCTGGTGCCCAGGACGATGCTCTACTGACCGCGCCCTGTTTAAACAGCTCCTTAGAGCATGTCCTTAGCGCACGTGACTGGGAGGCCTCCTGCAGACCTTCACTGACCTGCTTGTTCTGCCCTTGCCCTCCGTGCTCTGCCCTTGAACTTCCACCTTATCATTGAACCCTGTTCTCTAAGAACCTTGGATTTCAGAGAGCCTATTTTCAAGATATAACATAACTTCTGACATTAATAGTGATATTTTTGAAAACCAGAGGAACTGAAAAAGCCAGTTCTAAGATAATAAGTGTGAATGTGGCATTGCACAGAGTGGTTAAAATGATTTTCAGGTGAGGGAATAAAAATTGGAAGGTCAAAAAGCTTGCCTAATGGCACCCAGTTTAAGAACCAGAACTAAAGTCTGAGTCCCCAATTTTCTAATTCAATGAGTTTTCTATTCTGGCACAACTCTTACTTTTAGAGTGAAATGATTTATCTTTGAGACATTTATTTCTGAAAGCATTTCTTACTGGAATCTAACACATTTCAAGCACAAAGTAACATTATACACTAAGATGAATTTAAAGGAAAGTAATACTTCTGTCCTTTAAGGTTTGTATCTATAGAAACAGAATCAAACAAACTTTTTTGTTGCCACAGCAAAATTTTATTTCAGAATTTTTGCTAAATGGAGCATCACCAGATATTTAAATCCATGTCAAAAATTGTCCCCTGTGATTAAAAATGACATAAATGATAGAAATGTATAGAAAAAGAAAATAGATCATATTATTGGTTTTCTTTTATTGAAAAAACATCAATAAGTTTATAATATAGAACAAAATTAACTTAAAATATTTTAGAAAACAAGATAAACCTTAAACATTACCAAAAGGTGAAATTCCAAAGTTTATGAATATGGCAGTTGCTTCAATTTTATAATTGCCCTGAATTCACTGAAAATCTATAACTGACTTTTATGCCCTGGGAATTTTATTTTCTCATTAAACTTAAAAAAAAAATCAGCTCGCTAGTATATATTTCCTGTACCAGGGCCAACTGGCAAAAACAGTTAAGGGACAAGAGTTTTGTATTTGCCAAATTAGCAACAGATAAAATAATCACACAAGTAGGTAGTGGAAGTGAAAGGAAGGAAGTGAGAAGTGAACCATCAACAAAATAATTGTGTCACTCTTGACACTTCCAATTCTTAGACTTAAGGGGGCACCAATTAATACATGAAAATAAAATTTAAAAACCCACTAAAGGATACTATGTAGTAATGAAAAGACTCGTTATAGAGCTGGGAGCACCAATAGCCTTATGACCCAAAACAAGATGACTGCCATTATCCTGATATTGTACCACATGCAATTAGCAGAAGTACTAATTAGTCCCTAGAAATGGCAAGTTAGGTATACTTTCAACTTTTAAATAGCTGAATGAATTGGAAAAGACAGAGAAAGAAGTGACAAGTAGCAGCATGAAACAGATTTAGACATAAAACAGATTCTTATTACAATTTCATAAAAAAGAGAATTAGCCTGAAAGGACAATTTTAATGAGTTAAAAAAAAAAAAGTCTCTGGTAACCTGTTCTATGATCCTATATTTCTATGGTTTCCTTTTCCATGTAAATTTTGGCCTAATTTCATAAAATGACATTTAATTTCTATTATGTGAGCTTGACTTCACTTTACAAGTTCTAATACAGTACTCTATGGTGAATAATTATATTCTGTAGCTAAAAGAAGGTAAAATATGGTAGAACATTATAATTTTGAGAGGATATATAAATAAAGGTAGGTCACCCTGACTGGTGTGGCTCAGTTGGTTGGGCATCACTCCATGCACTGAAATAATGCCCAACCATGCGGGTTCCATTCCTGGTTGGGGCACACGCCTGGGTTTAGGGCTCAGTCCCTGGTAGAGGGTGTGCAAGAGGCAGCAGATGGACGCATCACTCTCATATCAATGTTTCTCTCTCTCCCTCTCTCTTCCTCTCTTTGTAAAAATCAATAAAAAAAAATTAAAAATAAAGGTAGGTCAAGTGTTCTAAAACCAATCACACATTTCATTGGATTAATATAATAAAAGTTTATTTTGCACTCATATCATAGTCCAAGGTAGGGAGAGGGGTGTGGGAGAGACCACTCCATGCAGTCATCAGGAACGCAGGCTTTTTAAATTTAGATTTTCACTCTCATCTTCATTGCTCAAGCATACAGAAAGAAAAACAGAGGACAACTGTATGGGAGAATTCTATGGGCTAGGCCTAAAATGTGTATTTCACTTCTACATGCATCTATTGTCCCTACTCAGTCCCATGGCGAGTTCTGATTATATGGAGGACTGGGATAAGCATAACAGCTAAGTGCCAGGAATGAAAGGAAAGGAAATTTGGGCAACACGTGGCCGTCTCTGACACAGCTCCCCCTTCTACTCATCAAATGCGTACTTTACTCTGTTCACCGCAGCCCAGGCAAGCCGAGCACTATGCCTACGGCTGTGTAAGTGATAGGTGTGTAGAATATGTGCACTACCGTTCATGGCGAACTTCTACATGGCTGGCATGGTGCTTAGACACTTCAGTCATTCATTAATCCTTCATTCAAAACATTTATTTGGCATTTATTTGAGACATTTCTGCGCAATGTGCTAAATGTGATTTGCTAAGCCCGTGGGAGTTTAAAGTCTGATGAGAAAGATATACTTTAAAGTGTGTTTTGTAACTAAGTACAGAATGCAAAGTTATGAGAGTTTTAAAATGTGCCGATAGAATAACTGGGAGAAAAGGCCATTAAAATGAGAAAGCTCAAGTTAGGTCTCTATAGAGGTGATGTTTAAATGGACACCTGAAGGGTGAGAAGCAGTGTTTTGAGCAAGGCAGGCGAAGGGACCCACAAGAGCGAAGGTCTTAATGTGGGAATATGAGCTCCTCTCTTAGCTCCTTTTGGATCAATTATTATTTCTTAAACCATTATTTATGCTTACATGTTAGAAAGTTGTATACACTATTTCCATGGGCACTTAGAAATGACATCATAGCCCTGGCCAGCTTTGCTCAGCGGTTAGAGTGTCGGCCTGCAGACTGAAGGGTCTCGGGTTCCATTCCCGGTCAAGGGCATGTACCTGGGTTGCAGGTTCATTCTGAGGCAACCAATCGATGTGTCCCTCTCCCATCGATGTTTCTCTCTCTTCCCTCCTCTCTCCCTCCCTTCCACTCTCTCTAAAAAATCAATGGGGAAAAAATATCCTCGGGTTAGAGGATTAAAAAAAAAAAAATGACATCATAGTTCCTTAATATAAATCAAAGGTTAGTAAATACCTTTGCCCTCCTTGAGAATAAGTCTTTAAACCACTTTAAATTCAACCACTACCATCCAATTTGTTGCTATTTTCTTGATTATTTAATTCATTTAAAAACAGCAGACAGGATTTTATTTTTGATATAGTCAATATTTGTTTAAATTTATTTAAAATTTTATCATCACATTAACCATTCGATTTTGCATCTCAGACCTTCATTCTCTTTCATTCCCTTCTAATGAAATGAAATACTTTAAATATACCTCTCATGAGGAAATATGACAAACTCTGAATTTTTGTTTGTCTGAAGAGTAACTTTGAAAGATATTTTTGTTCTGTACGGTATTCTGGTTGACAGCTTTTCTGACAGATATTAAATATCTTTAATAGAATTAAAGGTATTATTACTGTCTTTCGATTTTTAAAAGTTAGCAGACAGTCATCATTTTTGAGGTAACATGACTTTCATAATTGACATATTTCCTTCCACTGAGCTGCATCCTTAATTTTTATTTCATTATCTATCTTGCAGGTTCCTATTTCTCTTGTAGATTTTTTACATTGTTGATGCTGTTCGGCATCACGCTGTGTTTATAATTTCTATATATTTTTCATACCTGAAGTAGTGTGAGACATTTTTCAAATCTGGCTGCACATTTTTATGGCATCTTTCTCCATCGCCCTACTTTCGTTTTTCATTCTTTTTTCTTTGAATAAATGAATATTCTTTTTTAAAATGTGGGACCTGGTAATCCCAGTATCTAAAACCTTTGTTGGTCTGGCCTGGGTTTCAGCGGCCTTTTGCCTTTGCCCTCGTGGTGCCAGGTCTTCTCCTGCGCTTCCAGCGCTGGCCCTGCGGAGGGGGGATTGTGAGCTGGGGGGCAGTGCTGCGGTCCGCTTGGGCCGCTCCCCACCCAGCACTGCTTTAAGATAAACTTTCACTTTCAAATTACTCCCGTTCAAACACATGTAAATTCAGACAGCAAACCCTTATAAAGCCTAGATTTTAAGTCTGAATTCTAAAAACGGATTTTTTAATACATACAATTTTTCTTTTTCTCCTACTTTTTTTTTTTTTCCTTAAATCCTCACTGGAGGATGTTTTTATTGATTTTAGAGAGAGAAAAAGGGTGCGAGGGAGAGAAAGAGAGAACCATTGATCTGTTGCCTATCATACGGGCCCATGTGGGGACAGAACCTGCAACCTAGGTATGTGTCCTGACCAGGAATCGAACCCATGGCCTTTGGTTATGTGACAATGCTCCAACCAACTGAGCCACTGGCCAGGACCCTCCCTGTCTGTTTTGCTGCTTCTAACTACCTCCAAGTGTGGAAAGAGCAGAGTCGTTTCTGGCTTCCTCAGTGAGATTTTATGCCTGTGTCTTCTATAATTCACCTCATATTAAGTAAATTCTTAAGTCTTCTATTTGTGCTCCATGGAGCTTTGAAAATAAACTCAAAGTTTAGGTCACTGGAAAATGGCCTTAAGATAAAAGCCAACTTGAATAATTCTCTTGTGTCTCTTGATTCCTGGTCTCATATTGGTTTGGCTATAAAGATTCCTTACTGTATCACCTGCTTAGCAATTAGTTTTCAAAAGATTATTTTTCTATTTAACCAGGATTCTTAGATATTTTCTTCTGGATGGTCAATCAAAGGATATAGTCTGCAATGTTACCAAAAGACAATGTGAAGACAAGTCCTTCATGATGAACTTGAATTTATTTTTTTAACCAGCAGGCTTAAAGTACAGAAATTTCTCTTCTACCTTAAATTATAGAATTCTTAAAAAGTCGTGGGAACTAGGCTTAATTGTGAAAAATAATTAACAATGAACTAAATACATGTACATGTTATGGAAAATACGTGGATTCCTATAGATGAAAACAAAAACTTCAACTCAGATCCAAGAAGGAGCTTGCTCATCTAAAATCAGCTGAGCCTCTGTTGCTCTTTTTTGTTTTGTTTTATGCTGTTGTTATTATTGTTGCTGAACTATAAAAAAAAAAAAAAAAAAAAAGGCAGGATCAGGCCAGCAGTTTGAAAAATTATCAATTAAATTTTCTCATTAGCTATATTTGGTTCCTTAATTGGCCTTTTTGACTGTGTAATTTCAAGTGATAATTATTTGTGGCACTAGCACATTCCTATATCAATGTTATCTCTTAATTAATTCAAGAAATTGACTTCAGATTTTTTTCTTTACTCAGACACAGAAGTAATTTGCGAGTTACCATTCCTTAGACAGCACAGTCAGCAGCACTTTGAAAAATGACAGTAAGAACGTCCAATCTCACAGGCTTAAACCACAATAGCATTGATAATAATCTTGGATAAGCTCTGCTGAGGAAGGATTGAACAGGTTTGGTGTGAAATAGAAAAAAATGAGTATAGAATAGAGGATGAGAGAAAAATGGGAAAAAATGGAGATGTTAATGAGAAAACTCTCAAATCTTAAGAAACACAGAATTGTAATTGGACTAGGGTTATATATCTATATGTGTGTCCCCCCAAAATGTATACACACTTTAACAGCTAATAGCTGTTAAATGAAAATGCAATGTATTTTAATAAACACTACCTTTATAATTATTCAAAGTGTGTGTATACAGTTTTTAGGAACACTTTGTATGTAAATATGTTGAATGTTTTGGTTTCAACAGAGAAAGCTAGCAATAATTGCTTTGCAACCCCATTTTTCTCATTGAATTGCTGAATTATTCAGGGAAACACAATGAAGAAAGCAATGTTTTAGTGGTCAGTAATTTTCCATGCCTGAGTAGTAATTTCCACTCCTCAAAGTGAGAATGAGCTACTGAAGAAAAAAGTATGGTCATTCAAGAAAAAAAGATAGGAAATTGTCAATAGGCACACCATAACTTTGGATTCTTACTTCCCTTTCTAATAAGAAACACTTTCTAAGACCAAAAGGGCTATTAATGGGATTTTTCTTTTTCTTTCAGTTTTTAAACTATTTTCCTTGGCCCTTACCTTCTTCCCAACTCATGTGTAAAACTTTGCTTGTAGCCACTCTTTCAGTGCCTTACAGTCAACTCAGTACTACAAAAGGCAGAGAGGTTTATATAGTTGCAAAGTCGGCAACAGGAAGGATGGCCTAGGAGTTTTCTCAGGTCAGTGTCTGCCCAAGACACTGTTTCAGTCACCCTGGGAAAGGAAGAAACCGAAGCTACTGCACACTGTCCAGAAAAAAATCTCCTCCTCATAGCAAGATAGGAAGTCAAGAAGCTCTCGGGTGCCTTCCTTAGACTAGCAACTCTAAAACATAGCATAATAAATAAGGAAAACTTAATAGCAAACTTGTAATATAAGTCTCAAACCAAGCTCTAACATAATATGTAAAGGCGATATAAATTTTCATCCAATCAGGACTAAGACAATAACTGAACACTGAACTGGAAGCAAGGTCCAATGTAGTAAATAAACAAAAATAATATACACTTACTGAAAGCAAGGACCAACACTGTTATTAAATAAGAAAATGACTTTATACTGAGAACAATCCAATGGAATAATTGAAATATTATTATTATTTTAAATGCAGAGTTTAGTGAGGTTACCGGTAGTAAAGCAAAAATAAAATAGGAATAGCTATTATATATTTCATAACAACCAGTCAGGTTATTTAATGCCTATGAATAAAATTTAAAAAAATTATGAAGTACCAATATGAGGATGACTTGATTAAATAAAAATAAATGCCATGTTTTGGATCTAAGATTAAATTATATCATCATATCAATTCTCCATAACTTAATTTATATGTTAAATTTAATTTTGATTAATGGGATTTTTCTTTTTCTTTCAGTTTTTAAACCTGAATGTAACTCTAATGTTTATCCTGAGGTACACATAATAGCCAAATGTGTTTTGAAAGAGTAATACTAATATATATTCTTAAATCTAAACACATACATTTTCAATGATTTAGATGTGTGGAAGGAAACGGTACAAGAATAGATAAATGTGCCAAGAAAATTATGAAGACACTATTACGTACGGGGGTGGGCAAAAGTAGGTCTACAATTGTGAGTATGCAAAACAGTTTATTTTTGTGTTATATATTTTTCCATACAAACAACTATAATCCTACTTTTGCCAGCTCCTGTATAAAAGTCTAATATCAAGTCAGTGAAAAACATAAAAACTTAGATAAATAGCTGTGGCACAATGGGTTAATTAGATTAAGAGAGGAAAATGAAAAGAAGAGATTTACATTATCTGAACCTAGTGGAATCCACATGTATTGAAGCTTTAAATGTAAAAATAATGAAAAAATAAACAAATATCTAAGAAAATACAAAAAAATCATTTGATTTTAAAATAATGAAGCCTCTTTAAAATATATATATATATATATCTTTATTGATTTCAGAGAGAGGAAAGGAGAGAGAGAGAGACAGACAGAAACATCAGTGATGAGAGAGTCATTGATCAGCTGCCTCCTGCACGCCCCTGACTGGGAATCGAGCCCGCAACCTGGGCAAGTGCCCTGATGGGACTCAAACCCCGATCGCCTGGATCCTCTGTCAGTGCTCAACCGCTGAGTCATGCCCAGCTGGACAATAATGAAGCCTCTTAAAGAATGAAGCATTTAGTGAGTAACCATAAAAAAACAATTTAAATACTTTCAACAAGCCTGACCAGTGTGGTTCAGTGGTTGAGCATTAGCCCAGGAACCTAGAGGTCGAGGTTTGATTCCCAGTCAGGGCACATGCCTGGGTGGCGGGCTGGATCCCCAGTAGGGGGTGTGTAGGAGGCGGTCAATCAATGATTCTCATTATTGATGTTTCTATCTCTCCCTCTCCCTTCCTCTCAGAACTGAGATACAAATTCTAAAGAAAGAAAACTGAAACACTAAAGCAAAATAAAAATCTTATGTACATGCTTTACTAAAATATATGCATAAATACATTCATATGTTACATACAACAATATATACATTGCTTCAATAGGTAAAAATGGGTCTAGGACACAGACAACTTATAAATAAAAACAATTAAATAAAGAATTGCTTTTCAGTGCTCAAACATTATTAATTAAAAGCATATTCAATTAACAAATACTCCTTTTTGCTAATTAAATTGACAAAATGTATTATTTAATAATAACTCTACTTTTGTTGAGAGTAAAAGTAAACAATTACTATATGGCTCTTGGAATTAAAAATTGGTAAGACTTTCCTGAAAGTCAGCGTGGCCATTTGAAGAAGGCTTGCAACGTCTAGGACCTCAGAGCGTTGAATGCAGGCTCTGCCATTTCCTAGTTGTGTGACTTTGGGCAAGTTACTAATTCTTCATTTGTTGTTTTCTCTTAGTTAAAATGGTTAATGTGAGGATTAAATGAATTAACACAGGTGAAATGCTTAGAATGGTGCCCATAATATAATTGATATAATTGATACCATTGATATAATTATTTTTATCATATTATTTATAATAATTTGGCTCTTCTGACACTGAGGTTAAATTTTAACTGTTTGTATTTGCATCTTTAAACATTACTTGTCTTAGAGTAGGAAGCTACCAATGTGATAAAACTTCAGAGGTGCACAAGGCCTTATTATAAAACTGGACTTCACAGACTTTCTAAAGTCACGTTCCTTATCTGGAGTGAGCTGCCCTCTTTACTAGAAGGGTTAACACTTATACCATGGCCAGTTTCTGTGTCACCAACATAGAAGTTAATTCTAATGACTATATAGGAAGTTAATGTGAGCCTTTCCCTAAATACTTTCACATATTTGAATACTCTAATAATTTGGGTCCATCTATAGTGTCACATGTCAGGATATATAAAGATCATACTGATATTATATGTCTTTGGGACCAAAGCATTGCTGAAGATCTGGGGGATAAGTGCAGGTTGTTCCAAATAGATTAAATTCCACAAGTTATGTGTATTTCTCAGTATACACAGAAAGTGAAAGACTGTGCCTTTAGAGTCTTAATCATGTATAACCATTGATAGAATATAAGAAGCTATTTTAATACCATAAGGCAGAGTTCAGGAAGGTATTAGATTGTAATGAATTTTACTTGATATGAGTTTTTTTTGTTAATCCTCACCTGAATATATTTTTTCCATTGATTTTCAGAGAGTGGAAGGGAGGGAGGGAGATAGATAGAGAGAGAAACTTGGAAGTGAGAGAGACACATTGATTGGTTGCCTCCCGCAGGTGCCCCACTCGGGGCTGGGGATCAAACCTGCGGCCTGTATACTTGCCCTTGACCAGGAATTGATCTAACTTGTGACCCTGAGGTGCGTGGGCTGAGGTCCTAACCACTGAGGCACACCAGCAAGGGCAGATTGTAATGAATTTTAGTCAACAATAGGCTCTTGGAAGGCACCTCAGGCATGAGAGGAAAAAACCTAAGGTTTTGCTTTGTTTTGTGTATTTATTGAGGGAGAGGAGAGTGTGCTACAGAAGAGGGCTTCTCCTAGTTCTTATTTTACTTGTCATTTGATTGTTGAGAAGGAGCTGATCATCCAAAGTTTCTCTTAAGTCACAAGGGTAACTATTTTAAGTTAAGAATTGCAGTTAAATGAGATGACCATAACTGTAAATGTTTCTGTAGAAACCACACGCATAAAGTTGTAGAATATAAAAACTGGAAGAGACCTGAGACTATCAGCAAAGCCAAGTCTTTCTAAGTCTCTCACTTTGTAGATGAGATATTAAAATCAGAGAAAGAAAGTGGCTTCAGTGTTTTGAAATCTCATTGCTAGTAAGTGGAATAGATGCAGCTTATACTCAGATATTTCGGTTTCTAAACAGAACAACTCTATCAGAGGTGGCTACATCTTTCTAACAGTATAGGTTAGATAGAAATGTGAACAAAGATTAAGGTACACACAAATAAGTCCTTTATTGTTTATATTTTCGGGGTTTTTTTAAATTAGAGTAAAAGGACCCTGTATTTTTGTGTTCAATGAAATACCACACCTTCTTCCAAAATACCAAGATGAACTTTTTATTTTATTATTTTATTATTTTAAAGCAACAAAAACTCAAAGACACAGACATCAGTATGGTGGTGGCCAGAGGGAAGGGGGAGGGGGCAGTAAAGGGTAAAGGGGGTCAAATATGTGGTGGCAGAAGGTTTGACTTTGGGTGGTGGGCACACAGTGCAATATATAGATGATATACACTTGAAGCCCATACAATTTTATAAACCAATGTCACTACAATGAGTTTAATTAAAAAATAATAGTTTTTTATTTTTCAATTACAGTTGACATACAATAGTATATTAGTTTCGGGTGTACTAAGATAATCTTAACGTTCCCTTTGTAACTAAGTGAAAGCTTGAACTGCTTGCTGAACAACAGCCGATAGGTGGAGTGAAAAGTAGTTGGAGCAAGGAAAGCGAGCAAGTGGAGAAGATGGCAGACCAGTGTTCTAACGAACCATGAGAGCCTGGCCGGTGTGGCTCAGAGGTTGAGCATCGACCTATGATCCAGGAGATTGAGGTTCGATTCCCAGTCAGGGTGCACACCTGGGTTGCAGGCTCGATCCCCAGTATGGGGCGTGCAGGAGGCAGCCGATCAATGACTTTCTCATCATTGATGTTTCTATCTCTCTCTCCCTCTCCCTTCCTCTCTCTGAAATCAATAAAGACATATTTAAAAAACAAACAAACAAAAACAATTCTGAGAAAGTACAGAATTCAGGCTTTTTTTATGTCAGGGGAGGGGAAAGGGGAGACATTTGAGGTCAGGAGGTGATTGATGACCACAGACATCTGGAGTCAGCAAAGGTCCAAGGGGGATGGTGAAACTTCTTTGCCTTTGGTCAACAAACTCTGGTTTCTGTATTCCCAGTCATGAGGCTCCTAAAATCATTTGATAAGCAACCTTTCCTTATCTCCTTGGAGAGGTAGTTTCCAGCAGGGAGGTTGTTTTAGTAATTCCTAGGCTCCAGGTTAGATTCCTTTAATGATGACCATTTCTATGTTCAGGACAAAGCAGAAGTTGCTAACAGAAGTTACGGGATCTAGGCAGGTCAAGCAAGATGGAGTCAGTAAGACTGATTATTTTATTCTGTTACACCTTCAGTTTGACTAAACTTTAGACAGACTTCGCCTGATTCTAGGCCCCGACCCCCTTTTCTTTGAGAATTTAAGGATCTTGTTAATTTTAAGTTTTGTCTCTGCCTTTTTGAGATGTAAATTTTTTGAAAAGCCTCTTGCCAGTTTTACACCCAGGACTGTTTTCCTCAATAATCTGGGAGATATCCCTTGAAAAGCAATCATCAAGGCAGATTGGGCCCCTATTTTCCAGTCTCTGTGGGAGGGTAAGAGCCTAATTTTGGTGGGTGCCTGGCTTCAATTTGTAAAACTATCTCCTATCATGAAGATATGAGAAAGTTTACTTTCTGTTTGGGTAAAACCAATTGGCAAACACAAATGGCCTAAAAGCTTCCCCTTCTGCCCTTTGTTTCAGCAGAGTTGAAATTAAGAGCTGTGGTCTCTTCCCTATTCAAACAGCCTTGAATAAAGTCATCCCACCTGTTTAATAGTTTAGTATGATTTACTTTGACATCATACCAGCTCTAATTTCTACAAAAGATCCTGCTCATTTTTATATAAATGATTCAATCTAGCATTTGAACTCACCTTGATTTTTTTAACAGAGAAAGAGTTGTTACCACTAAACATTATTCTTCTTTATTTCTGTTTCATTAGTCTTCCATTTGCTTTTTATAAAAGTTCTATAAATCCAGCTGGAGTTGCTAATTGCAGGAGCTAAACAAAATCTGATTTGCGCAATTTTGCATCTGAAATACCACTGTCAGATTGTCAAATTCTTTAACAGGCTATTATATTGTCTTCTCTTGTTTTTCTTTTTTAAAGATCTGTGCAATTTCAGGCTTTTCAGAGTCTTAGTTTCCTCTCCGACTTTTCTATGATGAAAAGTGATATAAAATGAGTGGGCCAATGTCCTGAAAGATTAGTCCAACCACTCTAAGCACACAATTAGAACTAATTGAATTAGTCCCACTCCTGGCAAAGAAGTAAAATCAATATTATAATTAAAACTGCGTTTCTGTATAATTGG
Source organism: Miniopterus schreibersii (assembly GCF_964146895.1). NCBI lineage: Eukaryota > Metazoa > Chordata > Mammalia > Chiroptera > Miniopteridae > Miniopterus > Miniopterus schreibersii. Next base: position 59,581,552 of record NC_138111.1, on the reverse strand, counting down.
ATTTTCAAATGAAACCTGAAAAAGGGGGAGGAGTGGAGATTTTCTTACATGTAAAAGTAATTAATATTTGTATTAAGTTTATATCTTTAAAATAATCCTGTAGGAATTCGTGGCAATATCCTCAATTTCATTAGCCAGAGCTGCTTACAGGAGTCCCTCTCTCTAACCCTTAAAAAGAAATAAGCCATCCTTTCCACTGAACTGCCTGGACAACTGGCTTCCTTTCCTATATCAAATATTTCAGTCGGATTCAGGATTAGGATATTCAGGGAACATTTTATTGAATGTATTTGTTAAATCATATCCAAGATTTTTTTCCCCCCTAGATCAAAAGGAATCAAGCTGAATAGAACTGGGCAATTTAAGTGCTGTTCTATTTCTTTCCCGGGAGCTCACTTCCTTCTCTTTGAGTGGTTTTTGTCACAGTTCCACAGATAAAAAGAAATTTCTTTTTATAATGTAATGTTAGAAGAGATTCAGAATTTATTTAAAAAAAAGTGACATGATTGGGGCCGCATGGAGAGCACCAGTTGGCATGGCTCCTTTATGAGAACGTAGTGATTTAGGAAAGTTAAAGACAGCAATGTCTGCACCACTCCTTCTGTCGGGAAGTCTGCTGGGTCCTGGGTTGGGCGTGGGGAGAGCACACAGATAAATTAGACAAATTCATTGGACTCAAAAAAGTTCTCCTCAGTTGGGCAAAGCATAAATTATACACACAAAAGTAAAAAACAAAAAACAAAACAAACAGTGTAGGCCATTTGTCCAATGAGTGGTGTGGACAAGTAAATATGTAGGTGTGATGATGTGGAAAAATCATTGGAAAGGGTTAGAATATCTGGTTCAAGTTTTATATATACAACTTAATAACTGTATTCCTTGAGCATGCAGGTCACTTGATCTGTGGAGGCCACGTTTTTCTCATTTCTAAGTTGGAAATGTTGAGCTAGATTAGAATGTCTCATCCAAGTCTGAAATTCCATGAAATTTAGAAGAGGGAGATCAGACCTTGTGATGATGTGACCATGGATGATTCTGTGAGGCACCTTAAACCTGAGGTAACACTGAAAGATTAAGAGGATGTTGGTGGACAAGGGATACAAAAAGGAGACAAAGGAGGAGCAAAGACAGAGTTACTATGTCTGTTTTGTTCACCTTGGTGTTCTCGGGACTGGCCACAGTACTGGACACGCACCAGGCAGCCCCTAACACATACTACCAAAGCAATGAAGTGAGTGGGAAGTGTCCCTATTGCTCCTAAGTGGGATGACATCTGAAAGGTCACGTTCTGTATTCGCTTCAAGACTCTCCAGCAAAGAAACTCAACAACCAGAGACAAATTTGTGCAGGAATTTTCTTCGATGCCCTTATAATGGATGTACGTGAGCATTTTCCATTTCTATTACAAATTTCTCCTTCTAATTTGAACGTTGAAAGCTTATTTCAAAATTTCCCAGGACATATCATTAATAAATGGCAAAATTCTGAATTAGCCTATGAAATTCCCTCTTCTATGTCAGTTTTTAATCCAGGGAACACTCCCTAACTGGTCCTGAATTTGACCTGTGACATGCACTGGATGCTCCCGTTTGCTGCCATGTTCCTGACTTGAGTGCTGCATTTCCATTGCAGTTTTTCAGCTCTTTAGCCTACAGAACAAATTCTCACTGAAAACTATATATGGACCATCTTCTGAAATGCCTGCCATACCCAGGTATACTTTCCCTTCCTATGCCACCTTTAAAACTCTGGATGTTCTTTTCTCTTTTGAGGATTTTGGGTATGATTTTAACCAGTCACCTCCAGGATCAATTTTGAATGCTGGAAAAAGGGGCCCAATAACTTGATTTCCCCTGAGTCTGCTGAGGCCCTAATGCTCAAAACAGAAACACCCTGAGAAGACATCTTTGCTTACATATCACTTCTTGGCAACAGATAAATTGTTTCTCCATAGTTTTATCTTTGAATTTTATGTTGCATCAGTTTTAAACTTGGAGATCATTCTCTTTTGAGTAATACTTTCTCATTGTGTCACACCTTGAGATTTATTGCACCAATACATCATCAGAGTGACAACTGGCCCTGATGATGTATAGCTTAATACATCATCAAAGCAATTTCTCATTCAGGTTACGCATTACATAGAAATGTTAGTGCAAATACTTTTAAAATATCTATTTATGTGCTTACAACAAATAAAAGATGCTTTTTAGATCTGTCCCAAATCAAGACAGGCAATGAAATGAGCACTGGGTCTCAATAATAATGAGAGTCAACTGGTTTCTGCGTAGTAACTGCTTTCTTCCCTATAGACTTTTATTTTTTTCAGTAGAAATGTGTGTACTTGATAAAAAGTAAAAAAGTGCCAAATATATAAAACAAAGGCTATGTCTTGCTTCTGTCCCTATCTGGTAGTGACCTAGTACCCTTCATTAGAATGAAAACTTATCAACTCTTTCAGAACTAATGTAAGAATATACAGACCCCTATATATATATTTCCCTTTATATATAATCAATAACACACTCTTCTGCATTTTTTCAGTTAATAGTATAAATTAGACATTGCTTCATGTACATACATACACTGTTCTCATTCTTTTTGATCACAGCACACATCCTCTGACTGTTTCCCATTGTTATCTCTATATTCTAAAGAGATATTATCACTTTTCTGTAGAATATCCACTTTTCCTGATTTCATGGACACAGTCCAACCTAGATAAAGAATTTTGAAAATGAATAAAAAGGAAATGGAGTTAATTTTATTTTTTCTTCACTAAATGATACAGAATCATCTTATCCTTTTTATGGCAGCATACTATTCTACCGATTTCTGATTTCAACTCAAGGAGAACTAATTTTCGTCAATAAGGATTTAAAATATTTGTTTTACATGAGATATTTAATTAATTGAATGGTACCAAAGGTGATAAAAATATCTACAGTTTGTTTTAGGAACATACTAAAATTGGGAAGAAAGAAAGGGAAGGAAATAAAGGAGCTAAAGAGTACTTAAGAGTGTAATATACTTTAAATAATAAGTAGCAACCCAATAGAAATGTCCCAAGTCATTACATAATATTCTACCTTCTTTATTTTTTCTCATGAGCTGGCTTTAAAAATTTAGCTTTAGTTAGTGTCATGGACAGTCAAATTAACTGTTTTAGGAATAAGGAATTTTCTATGTTCTCTCAAATGAAGAACATGAGAAATTCCAATATGGAAAGTCTGTCTTTAATCTAAGTTATGACAGACAGTAGCTTCAATTGAAGAAAATATATAGAGTAGTTTGAAAGAATAAATCTCTCCTCAAAATCAGAAGTGTTTTTTTATTGTGGCTATTATTATTATTATTATTATTATAGACAAATTCCTTCTCTATCAGTCCTTAGTTTTTGCTTTGCTACCTCCATGACTTATTCTGTATTCTGTATTTTGAGTTCATCAGTTCCCTCCTTTAATATCAGGTTACGTCTTTTAACACATAGCTATAAACCTAAGGGCACAAGGGGCAGAAATTTTGAAACTGTACAGGAGATTATTATTATTATTTTGGGAAAAGTACACAAATTTTATTTTCTCTTTCCCTAGACCACCTTAATTTAACCAATTTATGAATGTGAGAGTGTACAGATACTTACCCAGAGCATTTTCTTTTAAATCTCCTCTTAAGAGTAAGAGAAAAAATAAGCTATGAAGTACTGCTACAGGAAAAATTTACACTGTGTGTGTGTATGTGTTTGTGTGCACACGCGCGTGTGTGTGTGCATCCGCATACTTATTTCTAACCTTCAACTCTCTTTTCTCCTCCACTGTTCCGAAAAGGATGACTTTCTGATTAAAGTATTTAAGCAACCTGAAGAGTTCATGGGAAGAATTTAGTTTGGAGAGGAGGGGAGAGAGTAGGGAGTGTCATTCTCGAGAGCTGAAGGTGCTAAAGGGGTTTCCTATTAAGAGAAAGGAACTGGACACAGGGCTTGGGGAGGGAAGGGAATAGAGGGAGAGGAAGAGAGGGAGGGAAGACAGAGAGAGATTGGAAAGCGACATCAGAAACAACAGCGACTGGCCATTTGGTGACATTTTGTAATCCTTACATTTTTTTTAATAAACTTTTATGAAAATCTACCTAACAGGCAATATGTTCAGAATTGAATCTATTTGGGTGATTATTCTACCTATAAGGTGGAATGAACTAAGATTCAAAGCAGCAGTAGGGCCATTACTTCTGGAAATAAACATCATTTTTAATGAGAGAATTAATTGCTGCTTTGAGAAGATAAGGTCATTCCTTCTGGCTCTAATCAGGTAATCCTCAAAAACAGGATATGTGAGGTTTCAGTGATCTTATTTTCCCACCTCTGCTGACTTTGTGAAGTCAAACAGTTCATAATAAAGCTGGAATAGAACAGACTGGTTAATGAGTCAGTTTCTGAGGTTCAAACTCCAGCATCAACACTTAATAGCTTGAGAAAATCACCTAATCCCAATGCATCTCAATTTTCTTATTATAAACTTTACCCAAATTTTTAGGTGTTTTTGTTTTTTTAAAGATTAGGTATATATTATCTAAGTTAATAAATCAGATTTTAAAATTAATTTACTTTGTTAATTAACCTTAAAGTCTTCTTTGTACTTTCTTAAAATCCATGATTGGCCAAGTACAAAGGTGACAATTGGAGAGAAAACCTCATTTTAAGTTGAGTTCAGGAAGTATTAGGCAGTACCACTTAGAGAAAGAAAAAGTGCTGAATCAAATTCTGCAGACTCTGAGAATATACCTGCCTCTCCTGTTGCTATTTATGTACTAGGGTTTATCAACAAAACTGGACTCAGATATTTTGTCAAGTGACCTTGGAGGGAACACTGGACTCTATTACCATGTGCCCTGATCTTCCCCTGTAGCCCATACTTCAGTTATTTGTAAAAGGTTTAGTTAGATTTATTAGATAATATATTTTGATTTTTGTTTTAAAAACAATCATGAACATGATATAGCAGACAATGTTTTATATGAGATATGACTAAAAAGGGAATAAGCAAAGTCATTCCAAATCCTCTGCTGTATTGATCAAGATGTGCACATACACTTCTAAGATGAAATTATGAAATATTATCATTAATTGATCCATAGTTTAAACTTAGGTATTAAAACATTTTTAAAATAAAATTTAAAAATATAATGTATATTAAATATTTCTTAACACAATTTAAAACAGAAGCATATCTATTTGTAACAAAAGCATAAAACACTTATTTTCTCTATTTTGACTGAAAAAGAGAAAATATTTCTAAGTATTAATACAAATAAAAATAAATGTCATTTTTGGAGGCAGAGGCATTTTCTTCTATTTTTTTCCATTCACTTTATTCATTCTTTGTCTTTATCATTTTAGGTGTCGCCTAATGTCGTATCTTTAAAATTGCGCCTATCACAACTTGACAAGCCACACAATTGACTTAGCTTTTATTTAACTAACTGTATCACTCATTAGCTTGCCTTTAGTGATGCTTATCCACTTAAAAAGAGAGAGAGAGAAAATATCATGAACAAGACAATGAAATGTCTCCCTTTCTTGGCTATTTATGAACATTATAATTATCAAAGTGTTATTCAACAGTAAGGACAGACCTTTATTGAGTCAATATTATTTATTTTCCAGACATAGTTTTCAGTGCTTTATGTGTGTTATTTAATTTCCCCAAGCCTCTGAAGAGAGGATTATTACCCATATTCTTACATAAGAGAAAGATAAGTCAGTTCCCCTTCCATAGTTATATAGCTGGTAGGTGACATGGTCAGGATTCATAGTGACATCATCTGTCTCATGAGGCCTGGCAATTAACCACCAAGCCCTCACACATACCGTCTCAGTGTGTATCATAATACGTCACACTTATTATAGAATATATTTTGGCCCTGACTGGTTTGCTCAGTGGTTAGAGAGCCGGCCCTTGGGCCGAAGGGTCTCGGGTTTGAATCCTGGTCAAGGGCACATACCTTGGTGGCAGGTTCCCTGTTCCCAGTCAGGGTGCGTGCAGGAGGCAACCAATCGATGTGTTTCTCTCACGTCAAGGTTTTTTTCTCTCTCTCTCCTCTCTTCCACTCTAGAAATCAATGGAAAAAATATCCTCAGGTGAGGATAAAAAAAAAAAAAAGAATATATTTTGAAGTAATTATAGGACACTATTTAATACTGTTTGTGATTTTTTTATATTTTCAGAACATTAAGATGTTTGAAAAATTAGAACACAGAATTTTTAAAATATTGCTTTCCATAAAATATATTTGCTTGAATTGTTTTAATATTTCTGCTCATTAAAATAAAAACAAACTTTTAGTTGAGCCATCATCTCTGTTTCTGTTGGGTTCTTGTCTAAGAAAAAAACTAGAATGGACAGAGAACCTTTTTTCACTTCTGCAATTTCTGTAAATTCTAAATACATTTGAAATGTCAATGCACACTGTTTACCAACCTGTTGGTACCAAGTGAAGCCGGAATTATTAATGAGAGACCTTTGCCAACAAATGCGAGGGATAGTGAATAATACCTTTCCATAGGTACAAATAAATCACGTATGAAATGACATGCCCTCTAATGCTGGTGGAAAGGGTAAAAACATGAAGAGAGTGGAAAATAACACCCTGCTTGCCTGCTTTCCATTTGAAAGTCAGAATTCTGGGAAAGAAGAAAACAGGTGAAAAGAAAGTGAGTAGAGGCGTTTGGGAGGTGGAGGAGAGCAGGGCCAACTAGAAAGTAAGTGAAAAAGTAGGGTAAAATACAGAGGAATGGAGATGAACTCGAGGGAAAGAGTTGAGAGGGTTAATTGAGAAAAAAGTACAAAGAATCCCACACCCTCTGCTTTGTGCCTCACCTTAGCTGAGCAAACGTTCCCTGCGCCACCTTTTGGTTCTCTTTTCTACACTCTGTAATGTTTCTCATTAGGATTTCACCAGAAAGTGTCTTCAGAAACTTTACAGTGTGTTAGAGATTTTGTTTTTGCTATCAAAATCATAGATAATAGAATTTGAATAATTACTGGATAACTTTAAGATCATGAGAAAACGTATTTCTGGGCAATGGCTATTGAAAACTACTAAAGAAACATTTTTTTCCCCCTTAAATAAAACTAACTCTTTCCCAAAGCAAAAACATAATGAGCAAAATGGAACATGTAAAGAAAGCACTGGTTTGAAAATAAAATATAAATCTGGAATTTTCAAAATATTTCGCTCTTCATCATCAGCAAAACCCTTGTATCAACTTAATCTCTGAAAGAATTTTTCCTTCTGCTTACTGCTTCCCACAATCTGGCTCTAACCCAGACACTGACCTCCCCTGTACCTTTATTCTGTAGTGGATGGTTTTTTTCCTCCCACACTCACCACAAGGCCTAGCACTGCCTTAGGTGTCCTAATTCGTCCCCGCACTTCCAGTGTTATGTAAGGTCTTGAGGTTGGCCTGCCTTTTTCATTCATAAAAAATTATGTGTTCAAGAATTCCAGTTGAGACCTTTCCCCTTATATTAGAATGTGTGGGAACCAAAAATAAATACCATCCAAGACAAATAAGAAGAAAATTAAGACATAGCCGGATAGCCTGAGCACACACTCCTGAGACTGAAGATGTGGGATATGTACTCAAGTGGTCCAATCTACATGGAGTCGCTGTCCCAATAAAGGAAAGAACGTAGAAGGAGAGTTGTAGTTTGGAGGGAGGCTCGTCATTTCTGATGCCATTGAAAGTTCAATAGAAAACAGAAATAGAAAATATTCACTGGGCTTGTTGAGTTGTCCAAAATTATGACTGTCACCTAGCTAAATTAATTCTGAGTCCTTGAAAATGGTCCTGATAGATTTCCTGAATTCCTTAATCATTTTCTTTTCATTGCTATTCTGGGGAGAGTCCTGAGCCATTTTTCACTGGTATATGTACTCAAGTTTCATCTAGTTCACAGTGTTTCTGACTGTATAATGTATATTTATGAACACATTTAATTTTTATGTGTCTTCATTATATTTGACTGTTATTTGAAAGCCCACCATTCGTACAAAGTCGCTGCTATGTTTGGTTTGTGACTTAATAATCAACTGTGTATTCTTCCAGTTTGGGGATCAAGGTTCATTTGGTCTAAAATCTCACCTTAAACCGCATTGAAAATTCAATATAATTAATTATGGACAGATTTGTATTTCTTTGAACCAAGAAAATGTTACAAGAGAGAGTTGCCAAGAGAGAGTTGGTAAGAAAAGCTGTGTTAGGTAATGGCTGAACTGCAGGTAGAGAGAGTATTTTTAAATTTCTATTATGGCATTTTCAGTCAATAGATTTGCAAATCCCTGGCCTGGGTGGAACTATAATGGTGAAACAGAGCAGCCAGCCGTTTTCAATGATTGTAGCTACATTGTCTGCATGACTTTGTCGAGCTGATCTTAACTTATCCTAACCTTAAAACAAACAAACAAAAATAAAAACAAGAAAAAAACCCTTTCTCCACCTAAGAGATGCATTGCAAAAATAAATCAAACTCTTTCTATTCATCATATTACTGAGTTTTTGGACAAATGGTGCTATATAAATGCAAAGTGCCATTGTTTACTTTTACAGACACTGAAAATAGTGTGCAGAAGGATGAGGGTTGGGGACAAATAAAATGTTTATGTTAGCTTTGTTTCTAAGTAAAAACACTTTGGAAATATGCAAGCTTAATCACACTTAGCTTTTCCTTCTAATAATTCAGTGCCCATTTATCTTTGTTCGTCCACACAGCAAAGGAGTTATTGCTAGTACTTGCTTAGGATCTTGATCTCAGGCTCATGAAAATGCTTCAGCTCTCTGTGCCAACAGAAGGAGCCATTTGACAAATTGAGCATTTGAGTTATCACAATCTTATGTGATCTCCCCACAATGCTACACACCTCTTATCTGATTCCAATAGTTCAGGGACAACTTAACACATTGCATTTATCTTTATTGTGATTTAATTTTGAGCAGTCAGGATCCTGAGTGGAAGGAGGAACTGCTAGAATTTCAACATCAGGTTGCCCTGCTTGCTAATCACTTCTTCTATTAAATACTTGGGAAGAGACCCACCATGACATTTTGACACCCAATCCATTAAAGCCTTGTTTCAGCTTTTCTGACCTCAGGGCAGTTGGATTCTTTGCTCAGATTCTTATCTCAAGTGATGCCACCACTCCTTAGAACAAAGAACCCATGGTGATATCAGAGCCCTGTAAACTGAGTGGAAATGGCTGTGGAAATAATCCCCTTTGATTTCTCATAATCCTTTGTGCTCCTTGCTATAGGCTCTCAACTCAGCTTCTATTGCTCCCACAATGAAGTAAAAAAGAGTAAGAATTTTTGTGCATAGCTATTGACAGGCATTTCTAAGGCTGTAGGACAGCCTTCATAAGAGATAAAACCAAACATTGAAGAATAAAGGGTCAGTTTATTGGAGGTGAAGGTATATTCTGGTGACAACAGGTAGAAAGTGCAGCAGGCAGAAACTCAAGAGATAGGGCTCTGATAATGATACCATCATAGGACTGGGTAATTAATAAACTGCCCTTTTTATCCCTAGAATCCTTGATATAATCTGGAGCTGGACTAGATAATTTCTCATGCAGGAAATAAATGCATTTTTGTTATAAAAATTTGTAAACCATATGAAAGTTTAATGATCAAAATAAGCCTTTTTTTTTTTTTTTTTACTTTTAAAACACCCATAAAAAAGTGAGTTCATATCTTACACAGATTTACATTTTAAAGTCATAAATTTAAAGGTGATAAATGTGCATACCCAAAATTAATTTTAATATCTTTAAATTGCACATTTTCAAAAATACAGGCACATGAATTTATGTAAGTACAGGCCACTGGATTGTGTTTAAAACTCCTATGGCAAAAAAAGGGGGGAGTGATTTAAAATATTAGAGTCACAGGCAACTTAGCAAAATACTCAAGGCATGCAAGAGCCAAGAAGATCAAAATTTCATGATCACTCAGAAGCATGTGGACTCAAAGATATGAAGTTGTTGATATGCGATAATTTTTACACCACAAAAAGGCAATTCATATAGTTCAACTTAATAGTTAAATTGTTGATACTCTATTTTATGGCTGTGTAGTTGAATAAACATAAACTGGATGGATATAATGCAAATTCCTCTGTAATGGTTTTCAATGGTTTGATGGCTGCTTCTACCTTTTAAAATGACTAATACATTTTCTTACTCAGAAATTGTTGCATCCTAGAAAAGAAATTCTTCATACAATTGTCTTTGCAATATTTATGTAAGATATCAGACTTTTCAAATGCAAATTCATTTTTAGAAATAGGTTTATTCTGATTATTGTGGTAGAGATTTTTGTTGAGGAAGTGAGAGTGGATCTTTCACACTTTGATTTTATGGGACTGAGTGTCCTGATGTGCCTCACTGCCAGCCTTCAGATTCTGATCTTAGCACTTCAGGGAAGATGGAAGGGTAGGATTTTCGATGCCTCTAATGTAATCGAGAAATGCTCAGTGCACAGTTTTATAGGAAAAGCCTAGTAACTAAATTTCAGGTATCGAGCAGCTAGTATCTCTGGATGACACTGAACAAATCACTTCAACTTTCTGATCTTCATTTTCCCATTTGTAAACTAAGGGAGTGGTATTTGGTGATAATATATTTTCTTTAGCTCTAAAGTTCTATGGATACATGAGTCTTTGAGTTAGACATGAATTCCCCATCACTAATAACTGTGTGGTTAAATTCTCGCAGGAAAACCCCGTCTCCTTTCTTTTGCCTCTATTATTTGTTGTTCTGCCAAGAAAGAGAAAGATCAATATTAAGCCCTTCATAATGAACTAATTTCAGTCCTCAGAGCGAGCTCTTAAATTATAATGAAAATATATTTTCCAATTCATTTTATTCTTCATGGTCATGTATTGATCTCAGGAGCCCTTCATCCTTCCTATAGCAAACAGTGTGAGCATTCTAAACTTCATGTAGTGACCAGGCTTCTCCCCATTTAGTTAAAAGATTTTGAACAGACTGAGTCATTTAGAGATTACAAAATTATAATGAGAAAATTTGTGAATATGTTTCTTTGGAGAGGGCTGTTGCTCTTCTGTTAGCTCCACCTGCCAAAGTTCCCATTCTACACAGCTCTGGGGGTGATATCCATCGGTTAACCTCGCTACAGTGTGCTCTTTCTGTTTCTTTTTTGTCTTTTTTTCTGATTTCTCTTTTGTCAAAGTTGACTAAGGGTCAGTTTAGTATGATTATAGTTATTACTTGATAAGGTGAGGCTACATTTCGTAAAGGAAATGTAATCATATATGCTTACCTTTTCTGATATAATACTGCATTGAAAACATGCATTATAATCCATTTTTGAAAAGGGTTGTCTATATCTCTGGCATGTACACGCACACGTACACACACCACCGCCTCCACCCCCACCACCTATCTATAATAATGTATCTTGTTTCTCAAGAGTAAAGTCAGATGAGAAAAGGAAACTATAATAATCCTTCATACTCATAGGATTTAATAAAATATGGTTCCTAAATTCATTTAGTTTTATGCTTATTTTCATTCTTTGATGTCCCTTGGTGACTCATATTTTGTCCCAACACAGAGAAATCTTCAATATTAAGCAGATCTAAAGTGAACTGTTCATGTTCTCCATTATTTAAAATATATATTCTAATTTTAGTAAGCATGTAAATCATCCACTAGGAATAATAGTGGATCATAGCAAATAGTGCCAAATCTATCAAAGCACAAGAAGGAAAGACCCAGTGGGAACTATTACCTGTATATAATTCCTTTAGAACTGAATGTGTCTGCTCATTTCCAAATATGAAGTTCAGGTCCAAAAGTCATCAGCATTACTTTAGTTGTAGTCATAAATTGATGTAAACGGCAAAATATAAAATATGATTTTGAGTTAAGCCAAATGATTTAATATTACCTTGGTATTTCCTTATTACATCCTGTAAAGAATATGATATATGAGGGTCAGATTTGACATTAGATTAGCATAGCAGAATTACCTGGCAGGGTTCTGGCTTTGTTTAAAGGATCATAGAAAATAGGAGCCAGACTTAGAAAAAATGACGAACCAGCTAATATTGACCTGTGATATGACTGTGGCTTCATTATTGGGAAGAAAAAACACAATACACAGACATAAGAGGTACATATTTCCCAAAGGAAGGCAAAAAAAAAAAGGGCTCCTAGTATATTTAGAGATTTCAGGTAAAAAAAACTAGCTGCGAGAGAGAACTAATCCATATGATCTGGCTCTCAAAAAAAAAAAAAAAAAGAGAGAGAGAGAGAGAAATTGTATTTTCTCACGTAACTAGCAAGTTTGGTGATGTATGTGTCTTGTGAGGCTTAACTATATCCAGGAATTCAGAAAATATCCTTTCTTGGATCTAACTCCTTCTAAACACTGATTTAATCTGTGGACAGACTCTCTTCATGCTCTTATCCCCAGATTCATACACTTTGCTCTTAAGAAATACTTTTAAAAATTGGTTTATACCTGCCTGGCCAGGCATGGCTCAGGGGTTGAGCGTTGACCTAGGATCCAGGAGATCAAGGTTCGATTCCCAGTCAGGGCACATACCCGGGTTGAGGGCTCGATCCCCAGCAGGGGGCATGCAGGAGGCAGCCGATCGATGACTCTCTCATCATTATGTTTCTATCTCTCTCCCTCTCCCTTCCTCTCTCTGAAATCAATAAAAATATATTTAATAAATAAATAAATATTGGTTTATTACAAAATATCTCGTGAAAAAATATACTGGCTTATTATTTTCCTGGTCTTATTTTCTAATAGAAAACAGGTCACTGAAACATGCGAAGGGGGTGAAATTCTCCAAAGGAATCGAAATAAGAGAATGGAAAGTTATTATGGGTAAATAAAAATTATAGTTCTCTTGGTTATTACATTTGACCTCATATTACTGCATATTAGTGTTATCCAAACTTTGTTACATGGATCATCATTGACCCATGAATTATTGTTCAGTATTCTGTGGGGAAAAATAATTTCTGCAATCCAATAATTTTGGAAAATGTTTGATTAACATGATATTAAAATTGCTTTTTTTCTTACCTGATTATTTACTAAGGTGCAAACATGATAGATATCAGATCCTGATAGAAAGGAAAATAGGTTTCCATATACATAACTGTCCAAGAACAAGTTCAATGATGTTTTAACTCTCCTACTCAATTACCAAATGTAATCTAGTAAAAAGAGCAGGATTTGTGAATGCATAACTTTGGCAATAGCTGTTGCTGTGCCAAGTCCCAGCCCATTAAAGCACCCATGCTGCACAATTCCATGGGTGCTATAATTTCTGCTAATGACATGCTCATTCCCAACCCTCAGTCATTCACATTGATTACCTACCGTGTGCAATACAGTGTCTCTGTCAGCCAGTGGGGCGCACTGGGGTGTGCTACCTTCTTAACTGTGAGTTTAGTGGAAAGGATTTTTATGGGACTCTCAGGAAGCTTAAAATGTGCTCCCTGGTGTCTGGGGAATCTGAAGATTGCTTTCTGAGTCCTGCCTGAGAAAATGAAAGTGGCCTGTGGTAGAGGAGACTGTGGTGGGACTGACTGGCAGACTCAGAGTTTATCAGGCAGAGGGAAGCATGAGTGTTTCCTGTAAGTAGATGTGACTATGTAGGCGAGTCAGGGTGGAGTAGTCTTGAATCCTGGCTAAGTAGAGCCACCTGGTTCGGAGAGGGACCCAGTGCTAAGAAGATGGACACAATTATGGGAGGTCTACAAACTAGGAAAGAAGTCATAATTTAGTTCATAAGGGTCTAATAAACTTTCAGAGAGATTCCCACTAACAAAAAAAAATTACCCATGAGACCAAGAGCTGTAAAATTTCCCAGCTCAAAAAACATGAGCTGGTTTTTAATTAAGTCATTTCTTATGCCCTTATTAGCCTTCCATTCACCCCTAAATCCCAGAGGGGTCAGAACCTGGGGCAGGGGCGAGGCAGGAGAACAGTAAGTTGAAGGCTATAACTGTATCTTTTCTTTCCATCTAAAGCAAACTTGGGCTGGGCTTGGAAAGAAGATATGTGTCAAACTCACAGTTTTAATCCGTGTTTTGGAAGAGACAACTTAACTATGTATTGAAAGTCTGCTTTTGACTGAAAGTAATTCTATCATTATTTAATAGTAATTAATAGAGAAAAGTCATGGGCTTTCTGAGGTTTTAATTTGGGAGCCATGTAAGCTTAATTTCATCGCATCAATTTTAAAGGGATGAACAGGGCTGTATTTACACTTATACATCATGACTGCTGCTGCATGTTTAACATGTCAGATTTACAAAATTGAACAAGTTTTTAGTTTTTTCTTTGCTTTTAGTTGTGGTATTTTTCAGGGCCATTCACATGCTATTCAGCATGGGAAATCCTAAGACAAACTTATAGAAAATGATGTTTCCCAAATTATTTGGCCCTAGAGCCACTTGTTCATAATATACCCACTCACATCTCAAAGAGTATAATACTGCAGAGCACTGAGCTTGGGGATCTCTGTCGCCTGCTAATATGTAAAGAATGAGTGATAAGCAGCGCTGATCAAAGATTGTAGAATAAAATGGCGAATGACCCCTTTCAATATCCTCCGCAAAGTGATAGAGATGATAAGAATACACTAAAGGAAAATTATGCCCCATTCAAAAGAAACATCTGCTGTATTACACGGTGGAGAAGCTCTGGAAGTCCAAACAATATATACCTCCTCAGAAAGCCACGGTAATTCAAGCAAGCAGAGTACATGGCACAGAAGTGATCCCACTCTGGGAGATTCCAGCGGGCTGTGTGGAGCAAGTGGAAACCACTTCGTGTGTGCAGAGCACACGTCGGCTAAGATGCAAATCATAATAGTGATTTAGGCTTCCAACAGCTGGACACTCACTGGAAGTCTCATTCAATTACTAAAAAACCCAACACATTCTTGACTTTTTAAATTCAGTCTCCCAGAAGTGAAAGGGGAAAAAAACTAGTTAAAAAGCCAGCTCCGAATTAAGTGTTTTGGTCGGGGAAGAAGTGGTTGCTAACTTAAACAAATGGGAAGGTACAGTGTAATATGGAGGCACAATATGAGGATGGTCATTATGCTGTGCTGCTTATTTCTCCATTTGCAAAACTGAATAATGCCATTTTGTAGTTTACGTGGTATAGAAGCAGTAAGCTGCAGACAGAAGCACATCTTAGATTTTAAGAAGACCATTTTTAAATATTGAAATAAATCAGAAGCACGAGGGAATGACATGAGATTCAGGAATGGACAATGTCTAAAAAGTCTAGGAAATTAAAAAGAAATCCTGACCTACTCCTTTGAAAACATGGGCTATACCTGGAGAAATCTGTTGGCTACTGAGGAAGCTCTCTAAGGACCTTAGAGCCAAAGGAATAATAAAAACATATATAAATAGGAAACATAACTGTCTAGCTAGTGTAATATTTATACACTGACAAAAGTTGACCCAAAGGGGAAAGTACAGAATGAGGAAAGGTTATCAAAAAACTAAGCAAAGCAAATGGTAACTTGCAAATATATGATCAAAGGCATGAAATCTAAAGGAAACACACAGTCCAAGATTTTATTTTGCTATAACAAACACTCATGGGACAATCCACAAAATCTGAATAGGTCCTAAAGATTGATAATAGTATTATAAAAATGCGAATTTTTAATTTTGATAATTGTACTGGGGTTACATCAGAAAGAGTTCTTGTTATAGTCTGTTGAGCCATGTCACATGGAAAAACTTTATTCCATTTTACTAACAGTCATTAATTTTATGAATGTAATAATAATAATACAGAAAGCTAGAAATGTAGTAGCTGAAGAGAAATGTGACTGAGCAGTACAATGTGAGTACATAGAACTCAGAGAGCTCAACTGTGTTATACAGAAATGAAACTTACCACATTGATATATACCTAGTACATTTCAAATATATAAACTGAAGGAGTAATATAAAGAGTTTAATAGAAAAAAGATAAACCTCTTATGTAAAACGAATCAGTAGAATAATCAATTCAATAAATATTCAACCCCCCATTATGTTTTAATTTCTTTATACATTAGGATATCCTAACTTTTTAGTACTATCTTTGTAAAATGAAATAATTCTCCTTGGCACAAAGGAGCAGTAGAAAGTAACATCACACTTTGTGGTGAATATGGCATTTATTGGAGTCTATTAATCCGAAAAATCTCTTCACTCTCCCTTTTATAAGACAATGTTTAAATAGTAGTATAAAGTATGTATATTTTACAGACTATTTACTATGGTCTGTAAAAACATTGATGAATCAGTCCTGGACAGGTGGCTCAGTTGGTTGGGGCACCGACTCCTACACCAAAAAGGTTGTGGGTTCAATCCCTGGTCAAGGGCATGTACATGAGGCAACAGATGGATGTTTCTCTCTCTGAAATCAATAAACATAGGAGTTGAGAAGATGGTGGTGGACTGAGTGGAAGCTACACTGACACTCTCCTGGGACCAAACTGGAATTATAACTAAAGTACAGAAAAACTACCCTGACTAATCAACTGCAACTGAAGACTAGCTGAGGAACAACCTCATAACCAAGGACAGAAAGTGGAGACCACACAGAGACTGGTAGGAAGAGCGGAGGCACGAGAGGGCTGGCTGGGCTCCCACAGGCAGCAGCTGAAGGTCTGGAGGGAGATCTCAGTTATGGGGGTTCCCACTGAGAACTCTGGGGCTTAAACACCAGAATGGGCTTCCTAGCCAAGAGCACTAGAACTGAGAGAGCTGCCCATGTAACATCTGACTGTGAAAAGCAGCCGGGTTTCTGTCTGCCAGGGAGAGGGCTGGAAATGCAGACACCCTCTGAAAGGGCCAATGCACAAAGTTTCGTGCAGCCACTCACATTGGGCTCCAGCAGAGGAAGGGCAGAGTGGACTGGAGCTGTGTGAGGAGAATCCAGGGGGGCTGGCTGGGAGAATAGATCTCAGAGGGCATTCATCTGGACCCTGATGTTGAGTCATTCCCCCAGACTGCAGAGGACATCTTTCTCAGGCAAACATTTACCTTCCAAGCAGCTTTTGCCTGGTGGGGAAAAATTGCCCTACCCTGCTGGAAAACCTCTGACCCTACCCTGTGGAATTTCTACAGCCTGAGGCTCCTTAAGAGACTGAATAACAGCCTCTGGGTGCTTTGAGTCTTTGACTGATTTGCTTCTGGACTCAGGGCTTAGAAAAGCACACCTTGGTGCACATACTGGTCCTGTCCAAACACACCCAGCCCCAGCAGAGGAAAACAGAAGCTGTGGAGTGTGGAAAATTCCAAACAGGGTACTCAAGGCCAGTCACAAACAGCATCTGGCATTGGCCAGAACCAGAGACCATCCAAAAGACTAGGAGTCATAGCAGATCTACCTAATACATAAAAACAAATACAAACAGGAAGCCTAAATGGGGATACAAAAAATAAGCCCCAAGTGAAAATAAAAGAATTCTCCAGAAGAAGAACTAAATGAAATGGAGATAAGCAATCCATATAGATATTGATACAGAGTTCAGAATACTGATCATAAAGATGCTCAACAGCATGAAAAAATATATAGAAACTATGAAGGAAATTAAGAATGACATAGTAGAAATAAAAAACAAAAATAAAACACTGGAAGGAATGAACAGCAGATTAGGGGACGCTGAGGATCAGATCAGCAAATTAGAAGACAGAGTAGAAAAAAATCACTCACTTGGAGAACCAAAAAGAAAAAAACAATGAAAAAACAGGACAGTTTAAAGGAGCTGTGGGACAACATGAAATGTAACAATATTCACATCATAGGTATGCCAGAAGATCTAGAATGTAAGCAAGGGTTAGAGAACCTGTTTGAAGAAATAATGGCAGAAAACTTCCTTAACCTATTCAAGGAAAAAGTCACACAAGTCTGAGGCATAGAGTCCCAAGCAAGAAGAACCGCAAATGGCCCACGCCCAGACACATAATTAAAGTGCCAAAAATTCAAGACAAAGAGAATCTTAAAGGCAGCAAGAGAAAAGCAATCTATTACCTACAAAGGAGGTCCCATAAGGCTGTCAGCTGATTTCCTATCAGAAATTTTACAGGCCAGAAGGAAATGGCATGAAGTATTTAAGGTAATGCAAAACAAGGAACTGAAACCAAGATTATCATTCAAAATAAATGGTAAAATAGCTTCCCAGACAAAAAAGGCAAAAGGAATTTATCACCACCAAACCAGTATTGCAAGAATTGTTAAAGGGACTGTTCTAATAAGAAGCTGAAATAGAGAGAATGAGAAACATAGGCATAAAGAAATAAAATGGCAATTGATAAGTATCAATAATAACCTTAAATATAAATGGATTAAATGTCTCAATCAAAAGACATAGGATAGCTGAATAGATAAGAAAACAAGACCCAAATATATGCTGTCTACAAGAACAAAAGACTTCCACAGGCTGGAAAAAACAACTCCTGGAGGACTTTAAAGGAGAGATCGACAGCAATACTGACTTTACTGGATAATTCTGCCAGACAAAAATCAACAAGGAAACAGTGACTCTAAATGACACTCTAGATCAGATGGATTTAATTGACATTTACAGAGCATTCTGTTCCAAAGCTGCAGAATAAGCACTCTCAAGCGCACATGGGACATTCTGAAAGGTAGACCACATGTCACGACATAAAACAAGTCTCTACAAGTTCAAGAAGGTTGAAATCGTATCAAGCATCTTCTCAGACATTTACACCATGGAATACTATGGAGCTGTAGAGAAAAAGTATCCCTTACCCTCTGAGACAGCATGGATGGAACTGGAGAGTATTATGCTAAGCAAAGCAAGCCAGTCAGAGAAAGACAAGTGTCACATGATCTCACTCATATGTGGAATGTAATGAACAAAATAAACTGATGAACAAAATAGATCCAGAGACATAGAAGCATGGAACAGACTGAGGGATCTCAGAGGGAAGGCGGGGGTGGGAGTGAAAGGGGAGCGATTAGCCTAAGAAGTTATATACAGATATGCATAACCCATGGACACAGACAATAGTGTGGGGAAGGCCTGAGGGTGGGGCGGATGCGGGGTGGAGGCAATCAATGGGGGTGGAATGGGACATTTGTAATGCTTTCAACAATAAAGATAAATTAAAGTAAATAAATAAATAAATAATAAAAATACCACTATCATAGTAGCCTCAGGCAGACTGATGTAGGGGTGGTTAAAAGCATATTTTTACTAGACTTTGTGAGAATTCTGCCTCAAGATTTTTGCTCTTTACAAGAGAGTCTCTCAGTGAATGCAGTGAACTAGTCTAGTCAATGACACAGTTCTATAAGTTGATGGAGCGAAACAAGCAATAACTACAGTGTCTTTCCAGACATCAAAAGATACTAATACTCTGGAAGACGGACGTTTGTTAATTATATTTACTTGTCTGATACTGTTTTGAATGTTTTACATTTCAAACACCAGGTGTGCCATCTGAAATGTTTAACATAAGGCTGAGAATTCAAATGATAGAGGACCATGGTCACAGTGCATCTTACCTGGGCTAAAGCACATTCCTGGTAGTAGATGAGCCCGTTTGGATTGAGAAAAGATACAAGAGATGGTTCGTGAGAAGTGGGGATTCATAAAGCACAATGAGAAATGCCTTGATGTATAGGAACTTACCTTTGGAAATTATTATTTTTTAAATTGTAGAATAGGGGAGTCCAGCAGAAATGGAAAGAAGACCACAAAGAGGTAAAAAGGCAATCAGCCATTTCTGTAGAGATTATAAATTAGAGAAAAAGCTTAAATTCAGGATTTCTGTTGGTTAAAGGACTCTATAAAATATCTGCAAACCAAATCATCTTTAATGATTTTGTTGCTATTGATAAAGAGCATTCAAGCTCACAGATGTGTTATAAATGAAATTGGGATGCACAGTGCTTTTGCACGTTGGGACAGCCGACGTAATGCTTGTGATTTTTAAGTAGTAATGAGTCCAGCTTACTCACACAGTAAAAATCTGTCTTTTATGTTCTTTTAATTAGAGTAGACATTTCTCCCTTAATACTTAAAAGTAAAGATTATAATTGTACTTGGAAAGCCATAATGAATTTCTGATGATAGTTAAGAATATGGGAACTTGGGGGTAGTTGCCCTCAGCAACAAAGCCAAAATTGTGTTGGTAAATAGGTTAACATTCTTTTATGTGTTCTTGGTATTATTACTAGCTGGCAGTAAAAACTTATAAGAGATTCACAGTGTATTAAAATTTTACAAGATGTAGTGATTCTATATGACACAGTCACATTTATGGTTTGTTTTAGCTTTGGACAAGTATTTGCCAACTATTCTTCACTTATCGTTTCTAAATATGGGTCAGATATAATTTTATTCTCAAAAAAAAGAAAAAGACTTTTTATCTTTATTCTTCCTCAGAAAAGTAGACTTTCTTTGTTATTTTATATTCTCTAAAATTAGATACGAATCCATAAATGTACGGAATTACATTAGATATGATGGTGACAGTAGTTAACATGCAAATCGTAATGTAGACAATAACCTCACCCCGCCCTCAAAGAAGATCATTTTAAGACCTACTTAGTGATGCTGTTTTTCTCAAAGTTCAGCAACTCTAGGTAATGAGAGTGATGTGCTACTTGTTTTCCCCTTCAACACTTTATTTTAGGGATCTATGTTTACTTATCAATTTTAACATAATTCTTTATTTTCACTTCCAACAGTATACTTTCTTTTTCTTTTCTAAAATTATGTTTTTACTGATTTTAGAGAGAGAGAATAAGGGGGAGGGGGAAAGAGAAACAAATGAAAGAGAAACATCAATAGGCTGCTTCCTGCACGCCCTCCGTTGGGGATCAAACCCCAAACCTGGGCATGTGCCCTGATCGGAATTGAACTGGCCACCTCTTGGTGCATGGAACAATGCTCAGCCAACTGAGTCACACCTGCCAGGGCTCGACAGTGTATTTTCTGTGAATGTAAATCATTATCTTTTTTATTTTCACATCATAGACATTTATGTTGTTTCAAATTTTTCCCTAATAAAAACTACACCTATGTAGGCAACCTAATACTTATCTCTGGTTTAAATGTGTTAGAGTTTCTCTGGATAAAGAATACATTTAGTAACAGAAGTGTAGGGCCTTAGATTGTTTTTTAAAGCATTATAATATCTTTACACATGTAGTTAATTTCCTGCTGATTTACATTTTGACAAAACTTGATGGTGTCAAATTTTTTACTATCCCAGATAAAATTCATATGATGATATTACAGTTTTGGTTTGATATTACAGTTTCCTTATTACTAGTGATTTCAGGGATTTAATATTTTACACTTAAAATTTTTTTTCAATTACAGTTTACATTCAGTATTATTTTGTATTAGTTTCAGGTGTACAGCATAGTGGTTAGGCAATCATATACTTTGCAAAGTGTTCCCCCTGATATGTTAAGTACCCACCTGGCATGATACACAGTTATTACCATATGATTAACTATATTCTCTAGGCTATATTTTATATCCCCATGACTATTTTATAACTACCAATTTGCACTTCTTAATCCCTTCACCTCTTTCACCCAGTCTCCCAACCCTACTCCATTCTGGCAATGATTAGTCTATGAGTCTGATTCAATTTTGTTTGTTCCTTTACTTTGTTATTTAGATTCCACATATAAGTGAAATCATATGGCATTTGTCTTTGTTGGACTGACTTATTTCACATAGCATAATATTCTCTAGGCCCATCTACGCTGTCACAAATGGTAAAATTTCATTCTCTTTTATGGCCCAGTAATATTCCATTGTATAAATACACCACCACACTTTTATCCTCTCATCTGTTGATGGGTACTTGGGTTGCTTTCATATCTTGGATAATATAAATGGCACTGCAATAAACATAGGATGCATATATTCTCTTGTATAAGTGTTTTGAGTTTCTTCAAATATATACCCAGAAATGGAATTGCTAGGTCATAAAGCAGTTTCATTTTTAATTTTTAAGGCCCCTCCACAGTCTTTGTCATTGCAACTATACCAACCTGGATTCCCACCAACGGTGCACTAGGGTTCCTTTTTCTTCATGTTCTTGCCAACACTTATTATTTGTTGATTTGTTGATTGTAGCCGTTCTGACAGGTGTGTGGTGATACCTCATTGTAGTTTTAATTTGCATCTCTCTGATGATTAGTGATCTTGAGCACCTTTTTGTATGTCTCTTGGTCATCTGTATGTTCTCTTTGGAGAAGTGTCTATTCAGTTCCTCAGCCCATTTTTTAATTGCATTGTGTGTTTTATTGGTGTTGAGTTGTAGGAGTTCTTTATAAATTTTGGCTATTAACCCCTTATCAAATGTGTCATTGGCAAATACCTTCTCCCATTCAGTAGGTTGTCTTTTTATTCTGTTGATGGTTTCCTTTGTTGTGCAAAAACATTTTAGTTTATTGTAGTCTCATTTGTTTGGTTTGTTCTTTTGTTTTTCTTTTGTTTCCCTTGCCTAAGGGGAAATATCAGAAAAAATATTGCTTAAAAAAATGTCAGGGATTTTACTGCCTATGTTTTCTTCTGGGAGTTTTATGGTATTGTGGCTTCCATTTGAACCTTTAATCCATTTTGAGTTCATTCTTGTGTACGGTGAAAGAAGATGGTCTAGTTTCACTTTTTGGGGTGTATCTGTCCAATTTTCCCAGAGCCATTTATTGAATAGACTGTCTTTAACATATTGTATGTTCTTGCCTTCTTTGTGAAATATTAATTGACCATATAAATGTAGATTTATTTCTGGGCTCTCTATTCTGTTCCATTCATCTATATGTCTATTTTTATGATAGTACCATGCTATTTTGATTACGATAGCCTTGTAGTATAGTTTGATATCAGGTAGCATGATACTTCCAACTCTGTTCTTCCCTCTCAATATTGTTGAGGCTGTTCAGGGTCTTTTGTGGTTTCATATAAAATTTTGGATTAGTTCTGTAAAACATAACATTGGTATTTTGATAAGAATTGCATTGAACCTATAGACTGTTTTGGGAGGTATGAATATTTTAATGATGTCAATTCTCTCTAACCATGAGCATGGTATATGTTTCCATGTATCTGCATCTTCTTCAGTTTCTTTCTTCAGTGTCTTATAATTTTCTTAGTACACGTCTTTTGCATCCTTGGTTAATTTATTACTAAGTATTATTTTGAGGCATTGTAAATGGGATGGTTTTCTTAGTTTCTTTTTCTGATAGTTCAATGCAACCAAATTTTGAATATTAATTTTGTATCCTGCTACTTCACTGAATTCATTTATCAGTTCTTGTAGTTTTTTCGTGGAATCTTTAGGGTTCTCTCTATATAGTATCATGTCATCAGCAAATACTGACAGTTTTACTTCCCCCTTTCCAATTTGGATGCCTTTTATTTTTTCTTGTCTTGTTGCTGTGGCAAGGACTTTCAGTGCTATGTAGAATAAGAGCGGTGAAAGTGAACATCCTTGTCTTGTTTTTGATCTTAAGGGAAACACTTTTAGTTTTTCACTGTTGAGAATGATGTTAGCTGCCTGTGACAGGCCCTGGACTATCTCTTTGGTGCTATAGAGAGATCCACAGTTTGCGACTGCCTCTGTTGAGGCTGGGTACCTGTGGAAATGTGTTAGCTGAATACCAAGGTCAGCTTCCACCATGTATCAAGCCCAGAGGCAGGTGAGCAAAAGGCCCGTGGTACCCCAATTTCCCCTCTATCTGCTAGCTATCTATTAGGCTCAGTCACTGAAAAAAATATCTGGTGGTATGAGAGTTATATGAGGTAGGTTCCTAGTGAGTCAGCAGGTAAGGGTTAGTGGTTTTTGCAGGGGTGGTCACAGATACAAACTCAACACCAGTGCTGGATCTGAGGCTATTCAGCAAAAGCCTTAGGTACACCAAGGACAGATACTCCCTGCATACCTTTGTGTTGGGAAGGGGTCACAGGGAGTCATCAGGCTGAAGCCAGTAGAGTCCATTAGGCTAAAACAAACCAGTATTTAGCCAAGTGGAGGGAGGTCTGTGCAAAAGAATGGGACACCAGTCTGGGTTGCAAGGGGAAAATGGCACTCACCCTAGAGCCACACAAACTCAGTCTCTTCTGTGTGTCTCTGCAACATCCTGAGTCTGCCCAGACTTCTCCGGGGCCTTCCAAGTAAGTCTGCACTGTGGGCCCATGCTGGCCTAAGCCAGTAGGCTCCTCCCCAGGGTGCCAGGGAGCAAGCTTCCCAGGTCAAGGCCACAGGGTGTAGAGAGTATGAAGCAAAAGAAGTGAGGTTACTGCTCTTGTCAGGAAGTGAAGTCACTCTTCTTGTCTAAGAAGATGCTTGTGATGGGGACCCAGGCAGTGACCTCACTTCCTGATGATGGAGCCCAGCAGAACTTGGAACCCTGGTAACCAGGCAGCCACATTCTAAAACTGCCCCTACCCAGCTCATTTGACTAGAGACTGTCGAACCAAAAGGATGTTACGTTGCTGTCTGCCAGTGTCCCGGGGCCGGGCCCCCAAAAGAATCAACCGTGAGAATCTGCCCCGCCGCGGCTGCCGCTGGTTCCGGGCTCAGACCAGATGCCTGTGGCCCTTTTCCAGGCAGGACCCAGAGGTCACACAGGTAGGCCCAGGGTGATTTTATTCGGGCCAGGCCACCACTCTGATCCCACCTGAGCAGCCCTATGTCCCCTCCCCGTGTGTGTGTGTGTGTGTGTGTGTGTGTGTGTGTAAGAGGGTCACATGGGGAGGGCCTGCCCCAAGCAGGAAGAGGCTAAAGGGGGTCAGAAGCCTGAAGGGCCTGTTAGGTTCACAGCCCAGGTCAAGGCTGCCTGGCTGGGCATGGAGTGTGTGTGTCGGGGGGTGCCCTCTGCCCAAGGTTTTTCCCAAGCCCTGGGGGTGAATCTCATTTCCCCTGGGTGGAGGTCTGTGCAGACAGAGGCCTGGGCCTGATCTGGGAGCAGAAGGGCCAGTGGGCAGAAGCAGCAGCGACAAGGACTGGGCAGAGCTTGAGGCCTCAGGACTGGCTACCGGTCACTGTCATTGCAGAGCTCATCCCAGAACATTGGAGAGCGGCTGGCCCACAGTCACCTGCACCCCATCTCCATCAGCGAGGGGCAAGTGAGCTCTACCACGGAGGGCCAGAGCAGGCCCGAAGTGAGTGTGGCCTCCTGGGGGTCTGTGGAACCAGGACCTCCCCTGGATGGCCGAAGAAGGACTCTTCCTGTGAAGTTGCCCAAAGTCCACAGGAGGATTTGGGGTTCTGGCTCCAACCTGAAGCACTGTGCCCAAGAACAAACAACCAGGACCAGGGACCTGGAGCCCATGGAGTCAGAGCCCAAGGGTAAGAAGGTGGGGGAAGCGGTGGTCGGATGAGGGGTGGAGGTACTTGGGAGATTTTGGGGGGTGGTTGTGCCAGACACAATGGGAGCTTACCCCAGAGGCTGACCAGGAACAAAGACTGGCCTCAGACCTCCCATCTGCTGCACTGCAGGCAGGAGGACATCCTGTGGGGGGTCCTGGGCTGAGGCTGGGCTCTGTCTTTGCAAAGGGGTGGGGGGGAAGCACATGGAAATGCAGGCGTGTGGGTGATCTTTTCTCCTCTCAACTCCAGCACCAGCCCAGGGGTCAGAGCCCGCTCCTGCTGCAACACCTGTCATCCAGCACCAGGAGCCTGATGCGGGGGCAGAGCTGGACTGTGCCCCAGACCTGGAGGGGCGTCCACTTCCCGCAGATGCTCCAGCTGTTGCCCTGGAGCCTGGGCCGGCCCGTGTGGCCTCTCCTGACCCACCTGAGGCCCCAGCAACCCTGCCTGAGGAGCCCTCCCCTGAGCCTGCCCTGGATCCTGACACAGAGGATCAGCTGCTTCTGGAAATTGTTTGGCCAGCTTCAGAGATGCTTTTTGAATCTGAATTCTCTATGCCATCAGAAGAATTTGTCTTACCCCCAGTCTTTAAACTTTTTATTTTATTTTCCATAATTGCTACCTACTTCTTTTCTTCGTACTCTAGTGCAGTTTATTTATTTTTTTATATGTATTATTTGGCTGTTTTTGGGGTTCTTTTCTTAATTTCTTTTTTTATACTTCATTGTTTAATGGAATGATTTATGTTAAAAAATAAAGTGTTTATATTTTAAGTTGTATCAACCCTGTGCATGAAGTACATTCCCAATACTGGGCAATCAACACCTTTATCAGGTTGCAGGATGGCCCATCTCCCTGAAAGGAAATCCTCCACCAGCTGTACTCAGTCCCCACTCCTCCTGCCCCCGGCAACCCCAGATCTGCTTTCTGTCTCTGCTCCTTTACCGATTCCAGACGTTTCCTATAAATGCACTCTTACAATCGGTGCCTTTTGTATCCTCTCACAGATTTTGTTTTTATGTGAAATAGCACTTTTTTTTTATTGGAAAGGGAAATCCCAGATAGATTAGAGATCAGATGTAAAAACAGAAGCCCTTTTAGTGAGTGTGAGCATCGTCTTGGGGTAGAGACCACTGTGCTAAGTGTGACCCCAGGGCCAGAGATTTATGAGGCAATGGCTGGCTCTTCCTGTGCACAAAACAAAAATGAGTAAATGCAGAAAGCTGGAAAGACAAACCACAAACTGGAAAGCCTTCCTCACAACACAAGGCCAGAGAGAGGTGTCACATCCCTGTGGTGCAGAAACTCTCGAAAGTCAGTATTTCTTTAGGGGACAGAGGGCAAACACCTGCACTTCCAAGGAGAGGCAGAGCACATGCCAGTACATGTCAGAGACGCCCGACCTCTCCGATGGGGACACATACACTGTCAACACTGGGGGGAGAGCACTGTGACCATCAGACTGGAAGGCTTGTGAATTGGTGACTAGCCCCAGGGACAAAATGAGAAAGCAGAGGCCCCGGGCAGATGCCCTGGGGAGATGAGAAAAAAGTCCCCCCCTGTGGGAGGACAGGATGCAGGACCTGTATAAATGCCCCTTCACCTGGCGGGGCTCACCCTAGAAGGTCACCCCACAGGAGTTCTTGCAAACACTTCAAAGCTGCATTTTCAAGGGTACTCATCAGAGCTCTGATGAAATGGCAGGAACTGGGAAAAACACTAATGTCCATGGAGAGGGGATGGGACCCACCAACCCTTGTCCACATGGATGGGAGAAGCTGAGCAGCTGCTAGAGTGGGTGCAGGGGTCTCTGTGTGCCGACAGATAAAGACCTCAGGGGGCCTCTCATGTGAGACATGGGAACCAACTGTCTGCATCCAGGATCCTAGCTGTTAGACCCCATACCCATGATTTCAACGGGCAGACATGCAGATGTGACAAAGTGTCTGTCTGTGACAGAGAGACAGAATGAGAGAGGCGGAGCCTGAGAGGTACCTGTCAAGCCACTCATGACAGTCTCCTTGGGGTGGGACTTGCAAACCTCTATCTTCTCCTTGGGGTGATGCCTGAATTCTTTATGTGCACGACTTTGATAATTCTAAAAATATTAGTAATATTTTCAGTGCTATCCCCATATCACTCTTTTAGGGGATAACATACATTATTTAGTTTTTATTTTTAATGTATTTATTACACAGGAAGTAAAGGTTTCTTATAGTACAATCATGAGTTGTAAAGAAGTTCAGAACCAAGTAAAGAACAAAGTCCTTCCAGGGAGGGCACCCTGACAGGGTGCTCACCGTTCCAGTCCTTTCCCTGTGTGCACTAGTTTCGGCATGTGCATGTGTGTGCACCTGTGTTCCCAAGCTCACAATGCAGGTGTGGATGCCTTCGGGGGTGCATGTGTGTGTGCACTTTTGGTTGTCAGGTGAGGGGCATTCCAGGGCATGTGCCCTTCGGGAACCTCATTCCCCCGGGGGTGGGCGCTGCCATCAGTCCTCTTTCTCCCTGGCATGTTCTGTGTCCCCACATCAGGATTTCCGAAGCCCTGCTGTGGAACAAGGGCCATTCCTGATTTTTCCCTCCCATCATCGAGCTGAAGGAAGACATCTGCGTCCATAAATCTTTATTTATTTAGGACAGGTCTCTAGAAGTGGAGACTCTCGGTCTCATGTAAACACAATGTGAAGGTGTCCAGGGCAGATCCCTACATCTAAGGTTCCACTTTGAGCCTTGTTTGGGAAAGCAGGGGTGCCAAGATCTGGGTCTGGGATCTCTGGGAGGGAGGCAGGAAGAGGGGCTGAGAGCCGAGGAGATGAAGGTACTTGGGAGGGACACACCCAACTGGAAGGTCCCATCTTTCTTGCCCCTCGATGCCCTAAAATCCTCTCTGCCACCCCTAGGCACACCAGCCCCCCCCTGCTCCATAACTCCCTGAGCTGAGCAGCCCGGCCCTGCCACCCAGGCAGTGGAGAGTGGGAGCCTGGGCACTCTGAGCGGCTTCCTCTCCCCCGGGTGCAGAGCCCCTTCCTCTGTGTCAGGAGAGCGGGTCCAGGGGGCTCAGCCGGTCACAGGGACACCGTGAACGCGCTCTCGCCAAGGCAGCCCTCAGCGGCAGCAGGACCCACATGAGCCGGGGTGAGCAGAAGGCACCTCACGGGGAGCCTCATGGAAGGGCCCAGGAGGTCAGAGCACTAGGCTCGAGGCTGTGGGGCGGCCACAGCACCCAAACCACAGAAGCCCTCCAGCAGGGACCTCTGCCCTGGCCCTGGGCCTGCTCCCAGCCCACACGCCCAGCACATGCAGCGTCTGCGAGGGACAGGGAGACAGTGCTCATCGTCCAGGCCGGTCAGGCGGCGTCCAGTTGGTGTGAGGGCAGAGTCAGTGACACATCTCTTGTCTGCCCAGAAACGGGACCCCCGAGCAGAGAGCACAGGTCCTCTAGGTGGGGACCCAGCAGGCTCTCCCTGGAGGAAGAGAGAGAAGCCGCTGATGATAGGGGAGCAAGAGGGAGGGGAGAGGAGGACATTTTTGTGGATGTCAGCCTTCTAACAGATTTTAAGTTAAGCTGTAGACTTAGAGAAACTGTTTGAAAAAGACATATTTGATGAAGAACTCATCTATATATGTATATATATACACATACACACATATATATAATCTTAATCTGCAACAATAAGAAAATAAGCAACCCAATTAAAAAATGGGTATAAGCTCTGGACAGACACCTCCCCTCAGAAGATACACAGATGGTGAGGATCCCGGATAGAGAGAGAGATGGGTGAAGTTGCCCTGTTCATTGCAGTGTCATTTACAATGGCCCCAATGTGGAACCACCTAGTGCCCACCCATAGCGAGTGCATAAAGAAGCAGTAGTTCATACATACAATGGAATATTACTCAACCATTAAAAAAAGGCATCTTATCATTTGCCACATCCTGGATGGACCCAGAGTAATGTTACACTCAGTGAAATAAGTAAGCCAGACCAAGACAAATGCCACAGGTTTTCACGTATATGTGGGACCTAAAGAAGAAAGTAACGAACAAACAAAACTAAAGCCGACTCATAGACACAGAGAGCAGATTGGTGTTTGCCAGAGGGAGGGGGGTTGGGGGCTGGGAAAAAGGTGAAGAGATTAAGAAGCACAAATTGTCTGTTCCAGATTAGGGTGTCAGATAGAGCACAGGGAATAGTCAATAATACCACAGTGACTATACACGGTGCCAGGTGGGCAGTGGAAATATTGGGGGGCATCACTTTACAAAGTATATGATTGTCTAACCACTATGGTGTACGCCTGAAACCAGTCCAAAATAATATTGAAAGCAAAGTGTAAGTGAGAAATAAAATAAATAATAAATAACACAAAATGCAGTCTCCCTTTTTCCTTGACGAATAACACTAAACTTGGTACAAAGAACAAACCAACCAGCATTTAAGTAAGTTCTACACCTGCCAGTGTCCTCATATTGCAGCGCACGTGCTGGGTGTTTGAGTCCTGCGGCAGCCCTGTGAAGCACACATTGTCCTTGCATTTACATACCAAACCCTAAAAGGTGAAAGAGAAACAGCTCCTGCAGATGACATCAAGGTTCCTGTTCACTCTTCACTCCCCCTCCCCTCCCCTCCCTTCCCCTTCCCTGGACTGAATGGACTGACTGCCGTTTGCCTTGACTTTATGCTGCTCATGGGACAGGTTTGACATGGAATATTAGTGAGTGGGTAACACAGGCTTAAAATATGCTTAAGGTTTTAGCTTTCTCTTTTGGGGTCTTGCAGTTATCATGAGAAAATTTCCTGTTGCAGTTTCTTCTTCTTTTTGTTAATCTGCCCCCTGAGGATATATTTCCCCACTAATTTTTAGACAGAGTAGAATGGATGGAAGAAGGAGGGAGAAAAAAGTAGGGGGAGAGAGAGAGAAGGGAGTGATGCAAAGAGAAATTCGCCCAAAGGAGAAATTCCCAGAGCAGAGTCAGGAGCTGTAGGGAACAAAGGCCTGAGCTGAAAATGGCTCTCCCCCTAGGGCCACACAAACTCAGTCCCTTCCGTGTGTCTCGGCAACCCGAGTCTGCCCAGACTCCCCGGAGCCTTCCCAGTGTCTGCATGTGGGCCATGGGGGCCGAGGCCAGGAGGCTCCTCCCCAGGCGGCCAGGGGGCAGGCTTCCCAGGTCAAGGCCACAGGGTGGAGAGAGTGTGAAGCAAAGGAAGGGAGGCCACTGCTCTTCTCAGGAAGTGAAGTCACTCTTCTAGTCTAAGGAGACGCTTGTGATGGGGACCCAGGCGGTGACCTCACTTCCTATGATGGAGCCCAGCAGAACCTGGAACCCCGGTAACCAGGCAGCCACATTCTAAAACTGCCCCCACCCAGCTCATTTGACTAGAGACTGTCGCAAGGAAAGTATGTTACGTTGCTGCCTGCCAGTGTCCCGGGGCCGGGCCCCCAAAGGACCCCGCCGTGAGAGTCTGCCCCGCCGCGGCTGCCGCTGGTTCCGGGCTCAGACCAGATGCCTGTGGCCCTTTTCCAGGCAGGACCCAGAGGTCGCACAGGTAGGCCCAGGGTGGTTTTATTCGGGCCAGGCCACCACTCTGATCCCACCTGAGCAGCCCTATGTCCCCTCCCCGTGTGTGTGTGTGTGTGTGTGTGTGTGTGTAAGAGGGTCACATGGGGAGGGCCTGCCCCAAACAGGAAGAGGCTAAAGGGGGTCAGAAGCCTGAAGGGCCTGTTAGGTTCACAGCCCAGGTCAAGGCTGGCTGGCTGGGCATGGAGTGTGTGTGTCGGGGGTGCCCTCTGCCCAAGGTTTTCCCCAAGCCCTGGGGGCGAATCTCATTTCCCCTGGATGAAGGTTTATGCAGACAGAGGCCTGGGCCTGATCTGGGAGCAGAAGGGCCAGTGGGCAGAAGCAGCAGCGACAAGGACTGGGCAGAGCTTGAGGCCTCAGGACTGGCTACCGGTCACTGTCATTGCAGAGCTCATCCCAGAACATTGGAGAGCGGCTGGCCCACAGTCACCTGCACCCCATCTCCATCAGCGAGGGGCAAGTGAGCTCTACCACGGAGGGCCAGAGCAGGCCCGAAGTGAGTGTGGCCTCCTGGGGGTCTGTGGAACCAGGACCTCCCCTGGATGGCCGAAGAAGGACTCTTCCTGTGAAGTTACCCAAAGTCCACAGGAGGATTTGGGGTTCTGGCTCCAACCTGAAGCACTGTGCCCAAGGACAAACAACTGGGTCCAGGGACCTGGAGCCCATGGAGTCAGAGCCCAAGGGTAAGAAGGTGGGGGAAGTGGTGGTTGGATGGGGGGTGGAGGTACTTGGGAGATTTTGGGGAGTGGTTGTGCCAGACACAATGGGAGCTTACCCCAGAGGCTGACCAGGAACAAAGACTGGCCTCAGACCTCCCATCTGCTGCACTGCAGGCAAGAGGACATCCTGTGGGGGGTCCTGGGCTGAGGCTGGGCTCTGTCTTTGCAGAGGGGCTGGGGGGGAGGAGCACATGGAAATGCAGGCGTGTGGGTGATCTTTTCTCTTCTCTCAACTCCAGCACCAGCCCAGGAGCCAGAGCCCGCTCCTGCTGCAACACCTGTCATCCAGCACCAGGAGCCTGATGCGGGGGCAGAGCTGGACTCTGCTGCAGGCCTGGAGGGGCGTCCACCTCCCGCAGCTGCTCCAGCTGTTGCCCTGGAGCCTGGGCCGGCCCGTGTGGCCTCTCCTGACCCACCTGAGGCCCCAGCAACCCTGCCTGAGGAGCCCTCCCCTGAGCCTACCCTGGGCCCTGACACAGAGGATCAGCTGTCTCTGGAAGTTGTGTGGCCCACTTCAGATCTTTTTGAATCTGAATTCTCTATGCCATCAGAAGAATTGATTTTATCCCTAGTCTTTGACCTTTTTATTTTATTTCCTGGAATTGCTCCCTATTTCTTTTCTTCCTTCCGTAGTGCAGTTTATTTGTTCTTTTACATGTGTTATTTGGCTGTTTTGGGGGTTCTTTTCTTAATTTCTTTTTTTATATTTCATTGGTTAATGGGATGATTTATGTTAAGTAATAAATAAAGTGTTTATATTTTAAGTTGTATCCTCCCTTCGCATGAAGTACATTCCCAATACTGGGCAACCAACATTTTTATCAGGTTCCAGGATGTTCCATTACTCCCAAAGGAAATCCTCCACCAGCAGTACTCAGTCCCCAGTCCTCCTGCCCCCGGCAACCCCAGATCTGCCTTCTGTCTCTGCTTCTTTACCGATTCCAGACATTTCCTATAAATGCACTCTTACAATAGGTGCCTTTTGTATCCTCTCATAGATTTTGTTTTTATGTGAAATAGCACTTTTTTTTTATTGGAAAGGGAAATCCCAGATTTATTAGAGATCAGAGGTAAAAACAGAAGCCGTTTTAGTAAGTGTGAGCATCGTCTTGGGGTAGAGACCACTGTGCTAAGTGTGACCCCAGGGCCAGAGACCCATGAGGCAATGGCTGGCTCTTCCTGTGCCCAAAACAAAAATGAGAAAAATGCAGAAAGCTGGAAAGACAAACCACAAGCTGGAAAGCCTTCCTCACAGCCCAAGGCCAGAGAGAGGTCACATACCTGTGGTGCAGAAACTCTCGAAAGTCAGTATTTCCTAAGGGGACAGAGGGCAAACACCTGCACTTCCAAGGAGAGGCAGAGCACACACCAGTACATGTCAGAGACTCCCGACCTCTCCGATGGGGACACACACACTGTCAACACTGGGGGGAGAGCACTGTGACCATCAGACTCGCAGGCTCTGGCTGGAGGAAGAGAGAGAAGCCGCTGATGATAGGGGAGCAAGAGGGAGGGGAGAGGAGGACATTTTTGTGGATGTCAGCCTTCTAACAGATTTTAAGTTAAGCTGTAGACTTAGAGAAACTGTTTGAAAAAGACATATTTGACGAAGAACTGATCTATATATGTATATATAATCTTAATCTGCAACAATAAGAAAATAAGCAACCCAATTAAAAAATGGGTATAAGCTCTGGACAGACACCTCCCCTCAGAAGATGCACAGATGGTGGGGATCCCAGATAGAGAGAGAGATGGGTGAAGTTGCCCTGTTCATTGCAGTGTCATTTACAATGGCCCCAATGTGGAACCACCTAGTGCCCACCCATAGCGAGCTCATAAAGAAGCAGTAGTTCATACATACAATGGAATATTACTCAACCATTAAAAAAAGGCATCTTATCATTTGCCACATCCTGGATGGACCCAGAGTAATGTTACACTCAGTGAAATAAGTAAGTCAGACCAAGACAAATGCCACAGGTTTTCACTTATAGGTGGGACCTAAAGAAGAAAGTAATGAACAAAGAAAACTGAAGCCGACTCATAGACACAGAGAGCAGATTGGTGTTTGCCAGAGGGAGGGGGGGTTGGGGGGCTGGGAAAAAGGTGAAGAGATTAAGAAGCACAAATTGTCTGTTCCAGATTAGGGTGTCAGATAGAGCACAGGGAATAGTCAATGATACCGCAGTGACTATAGATGGTGCCAGGTGGGCAGTGGAAATATTGGGGGGCATCACTTTACAAAGTATATGATTGTCTAACCACTATGGTGTACGCCTGAAACCAGTCCAAAATAATATTGAAAGCAAAGTGTAAGTGAGAAATAAAATAAATAATAAATAACACAAAATACAAAGTCTCCCTTTTTTTTTTTTTTACGAATAACATTAAACTTGGTACAAAGAACAAACTCACGAGCATTTAAGTAAGTTCTACACCTGCCAGTGTCCTCATATTGCAGCGCACGTGCTGGGTGTTTGAGTCCTGCAGCAGCCGGTGAAGCACACGTCGTCCTTGCATTTCAATAGGGAACCCGAAAAGGTGAAAGAGAAACAGCTCCTGCAGATGACATCAAGGTTCCTGTTCACTCTTCACTCCCCCTCCCCTCCCCTTTCCTTCCCTGGGCTGGATGGATGGACTTCCTTTGGCCTTGACTTTACCCTGCTCATGGGACAGGTTTGACATGGAATATTAGTGAGTGGGTAACACAGGCTTAAAATATGCTGAAGTTTTGGCTTTCTCTTTTGGGCTCTTGGAATTACCATGAGAAACTTTCCTGTTGCAGTTTCTTTTTTTTTTTTTAATCGCCCCCCTGAGGATATTTTTCCCCACTAATTTTTAGACAGAGTAGAATGGACGGAGGAAGGAGGGAGACAAAAGTGGGGGGAGTGAGAAGGGAGTGATGCAAAGAGAAATTCGCCCAAAGGAGAAATTCCCAGAGCAGAGTCAGGAGCTATAGGGAACAAAGGCCTGAACTGAACTAAATAGTGTCTATCCCAAGAGTATGGGATTCTGGCAATATCTGCTCAATAAAATCTTGAAATTTCTGCAGATCTGGAACTTCTCCTCGCCTCCCCTTCTTTCCACTTTGAGCAGCAGTGTTTACTGTGCTTATCTGGTCCTTGTTCCACCATCAAATGGGTACATAGGAGGGATGGGGTGCAGGCAGATTATCTAGCTCTGCACCCATATGCCCTGCATGTGAACCTGATGAAGGCTCATGCCTTGTAAAAATGGGAATTGGGGTAGGTTTTGGAGAAGATTTGAGTATTTTTCACAGAGGGAAGTGGAGTGAATGTTTGCTAGCAGGGGAAGCCCAGTGTGGCGGCTATAACGATATTCCACTCCAATCTCCTGATTGTGTGTGTGTGTGGGGGGGGGGGGGTGTCTGATGTTGGACGTATGCAGATGCCTATGAGGTGATGAGTGGTCTGTATAAAATGGGTTGATTTCCTTGGGATGACACCTGTTTCTGCTAGAGGAGCTCAGGGATATTTAGGTAGCTCCAGTTTTACATATGTTTGTGTTAATAGCATCTAAACTTTAGAAACTTTAACTTTTACACACTGGGCAAGAGAATCCCCAAGAGAGAAAAAGTAAATATTTAAATATAATTATTAACAAATGACTAAAAATGTTACTCTACTTGCACAACAACATATTTTAATTTGGTCAAAATTACATACTGATTTGTAGGTCTAAATAAAACAGAGTCTCCCTGGAAATAGACACTTAATTTTACTTAGTGTTTTCGACAGATTTATCTGGTTGCGTGTTTAAAGAAACTGGTGATAAATAGGATTTTAATATTGCAGATGTGATTACCATAACTGTTTAAAACTTGTAAGGAAAAGAGTACAGAATTTGGAATGAGATATGCTACTTACCGCCTCTGTGGCCTGTAACATGCATTTAACTTTCCTGAACACCAGTATCATTTGCTTTAAAAATGGGGCTGATATTAAAAGCCTTGTAGTGTTACTGTGAAATTAATTGCTATAGTATATGTAAAGTTTCTATTGAACAGTAAGCTCTTAGAAATTTAATTTCGTACTTGTCCTTCCATGAACACCCACATACACTTTTTCCTCAATGCATAAGGAATTGTTTATCTTACTTGAAATATGAAGCTGAATTTTTAAATGTACCTGAGGACTTAGGAAACGAAATACTCACCTCCATTCACTATTCATTCCCAGCCTGTCCTTTAGGCAGTGCTGGGCAGTTAGATCAGAACTAGTTCTTTTTTGTGACCCTTTCTCTCGTTCACCATAGTATTAGAAAAATCAAATTAGTTTAAAATAGCAACTTATCTTTAAATAAACTGGCTTTAAAATCAGGAAGACTTAAGTCAAAGAGGAGAGGCAGGAGCTGGTCTGAACTTGTTAAAACCTTATGTACAGGGTTTATCTCCAGATTGCTCCCCTTGAATTTTGTGTGGCCACTTGCCCCATAAGCTGGAGATGGGCTGAGGAGGGTAGGTGTGATGCTGAGCTCATGCACTGATGCCTGTAAAAGGACCAGTGGGTTGTCTGAAGCGGGTCGATAATCATGATGTGGCAGCTCTTCTGCTGGAGGGACCTGGAGCACCTTGCTCGTTCCTCTTTCCCGTTGTGTGGCGCTGCTGTGCTGGCCTGCCCGCCCCACCCGCTGCTCACCAACCGGAGCCTGTCTCACTGGGGTATGGGGTTAGATTTGGACTCAAAATCCAGCTTCACTATCTAAATAGTCATATGATTTTGTATAAAGTTCCTAAAAATCTTAGAACTTCCTTTTCTTACTTATTAAAGAATAAAAAAATATGCAGTACATGAAATCCATACCCCTTCCTAAATGAAATGTAACAACATATGTCTGTGATGTTGTAGCATGACCAGTCTTTAGTAGACACTCAATAAGAAAATAGTTAATATTAGATTTGACAGCCTCACCTCTGAAAAGAAAAAGTTGCATTAAAACCTGAGGCAAACATTATATTGAAGCTCCATGTGAAAATTTTATCAGCTACTTTTTGGAAGTAAGAAACAGAAGGGGATCAGAAATTGACAAAATTTCCATCAAGTATTATGCATGAAAATAGAACCAGATTAATTTCTGAGTGAAGGGAATCACTTCTAAGTGTGGTCCTTGGTATCAGTTGTTTGTCGACATAGTGAGTTTCCTTTCATAATTCTGCTGTAACATCCTATTGTATTTTGTGTGAAGATGTTTCACAAGCAACTCTTTCTGGTGATGTCCTAACTTTATAAAAAGGTGTTCTGTATTAAAGAGCAACTACTCTTTGAGTTAGAGCTGCAAGAACCTAAGTAGTTACCTTTCCTATTGCATTTAAAATTGTCCAGATATGTCTGGCAAGTAGAAGCTTGTCGTGAATATGTATGAAAGAAGAAATGGAAAGATTTGAATTTTGCAGGGATAACTACTGAGAGTATTTGGGAAAACAGAAAATGATCTCTCCTGCGCTGACCAAAGTTGTCATAATGACATGTTTTTGTAGAGTGGTAACAGACTGCATTTGTTAACAAACCTATAAGGAAGGAATTAAATGGTAACAGGAAGCAAATCTGAATTATGAAAAAGTTTACGAGATTTTAGCGCAGTATCAAATAGGTGAAAGTCCCAAGAACTAGGAACACTTCCTAATATGTGAGAGATCTACTGTGACTATGATGATGGGGCTTCTATGCAGTTGAAAACGTCTCACCCAGGACTGGACTGACAGAACAGGAAAAAACAACAACCAGACCTTTGGGTGCCAATCTGTTCCAAAGAATTGACGTACCCGTGGTATGTTGTAACAAGAAAAAATTTCAACTAAGATTTTTAAAAATTCATTATTTCAAAGAAAACATTTGAATCCAGCCTATTAATTAGCTTAAATTTATATTGTGTCATCTGATTTGGAA
The DNA here is from genome assembly GCF_964146895.1 of Miniopterus schreibersii. NCBI lineage: Eukaryota > Metazoa > Chordata > Mammalia > Chiroptera > Miniopteridae > Miniopterus > Miniopterus schreibersii. The sequence goes on along the minus strand of NC_138111.1, from coordinate 59,543,910 downwards.
AGCTGAGAGGGAAGACAGTGGACCATTAGTTTTCTAGCAACCAGTGTCCTGGGATTAATATAGACTGTTAAAGAAAATAAGCCACTTTGTGGATTATTCAAAGGCCTGACCTTTGGAAGGAGAATTATCAGAAAATTGTACACTGGAAGTAGAAGCAAGGAAACGGACATGTTTAAGTCCCCAAGGTCAGCAAGAGAGCAATTGTAGCCACCTTTCCGCCTAACCAAGAGCTGTTATTCACAGGAATGCCCTTAACATTGGGTCAGTAATATGAGCGAGAGAGAAATACGGGTAGAGGGATGTGATGAGCAGACTTTACGAGCCCAAGTGCTGGTGTTCTGGCCTTTGTGTCACCCTCTCCCCTGACCGGGAAGGGGACCTGTGACTACTTCTAACAATAGATTATGGCAGACGTGGTAAGATGTCATGCCTCTGATGAAGTCAGGCTACCTAAGACTTCGCCTTGCTCGCCAGCTGAAGACGCAAGCTTATGTGAGCTGCATGGCCACAGGGCAAGAAACTCCACCAGCAACCTGAGTGGGCCGGGAAGCGCATCTTTCTTTCCCCATCGACCCCCCAGATGAGAGCTTAGACCCGGCTGACATCTCGATTGCAGCCTTGAGGCGGACCCAGCTAAGCTGTGCCCAGATTCCTGACCCAGGCCATCTGTGAGATAATTAATCTATATTATTTTAAGTCAATAATTCTGTGATGATTTGTTACACAGAATAGAAAACTGATACAAATAAACTCCATCAGTCTTCACAGATTAAGAATATCTTGGGGAAGGTAGAGGTTTATTTGGAGTATTGTTAGATTTAGCTGCCTTAGTAGCACTGGGGTACCCATTATGCTGAGAGCGCTCGTTTCATGCCAAGTAACTATATGAAGTTAGAATCAAGCTCCAAATTCAAATTAATGAAGAAAACCTATCAGACTGGTTATCCAAAGAACTTAGTGGTTTCAGCAAATTTATTTTCTATTTTTTCTTTTAAAGTTATTCAAAAGAAACTTCTCCATCTTAACCATTTTTAAGTATACAGTTCAGCAGTGCTAAGTGCATTGTTGTGCAACGGACCTCCAGAACACTTTTTATCTTGCAGAACTTCAACTCTATAACAACTAAACAACAACTCCGCCTTCTTCCCTTCCCCTCAGCCCCTGGAAACCGCCATTCTACTTTCTGTTTCTGAATTTGACTACTCTAGATTTCTGATGTAAGTGGAATCATGTAGTATTTGTCTTTTTGTGACAGATCTATTTCACTTAGCATAGTATCCTCAAGATTCTTCCATGTGGTAGCACACAACAGGATTTTCTTTCCTTTTAAGGCTAAGTAACATTCGGTTGTCTGTATACACCACATTTGTTCACCCTTTCTTCTCTTGATGGACACTTGGGTTGCTTCCACCTTTTGGCTATTGTGAATAATTCTGAAATAAACATATGTGTACAAATATCTCTTAATGACTCTCTTTTCAATACTTTTCAGAATATATACCCAGAAGTGGACTTGCTGGATCATATGGTAATTCACGTTGTAATTTTTTGAGGAACTGCTAGACTGTTTTCCATAGTGGCTGCACCACTTCACATTCCCACCAACAGAACACAAGGATTCTAATTTTTCCAAATTTTCACCCACACTTTTTATTTTCTGTATTTTTATTTTTATGATAGTCATTGTAATGGGTAAGAGAAGCTATCTCGTTGTGGTTTTAATTTTTATTTACCTAATGATTAGTGATGTTGAGCATCTTTTATGTATTGATTACGTTATACTTTTTATCATTATTTTAGAGTGTACTCTTTCTATTTATAAAAAAATATTTGCTGTAAAACAGTGTGCCGTGTTATGCAGGCAGCAGCTTCATACATCTTGTGTTGACCAGTCTTTGCCTTTCAGGTATACCTGTCTAACTTTTTAGCAAATGCACAGCTTAAACTCCATTAAAGCTCAATGAAAGAAGGTAGGCCTTATTTATAGTTCTCTGGGAGAAGATAGCACCCCACCTTCTGATTTGGGGGGTGACCTATAACTGGAGCTGGGCTATGGGAGCATCTGAACTCGCTCTTTGTGACAACCAGGCCCAAAACCTTCCTAAATATAATAGACCATGTTGCCAGCTTCAGGACAGGTATGGACTAAAGCATGAAAGGGAATATACACCATGCTAAATGATTTCACTGGGGAGGACTTCATACAAAATAACCGAGTGTAGGCCAGCAGTTAACTAGAAAGTTCATATCAGGATTGGCCTGTATTTGGCATAAAGACCATGAATACCCCTGAAGAAATTGCCCTGCCAGGAATATGGAGGAAGCTGAGGTTTCTCAAAAGTACTTTTAATTAAAACCAGCACCCTGGAGCACTAAAATAACAAAACCTCACCTTGTGACCTGAAGTAATTCTTTCCCTGGCTCTCTGTTTTTTATCTCTAAAACTGATGCTAAGTAAATGAGTTAATTTCCCAGTTCTAATCTGTCTTCAAATTGTATTCAAAATCAATGAAATATGTGAAAAAACAGGTCACTGGAGACACATATGATTACATGACTTCATACACCTCAAAATATGTTTTGTCTTATTATAATTCAAAGCAAACTATAAGTGAAGAATTAATTATAACATCTTACGCAGTTCATCTGGTGTATGTAAATGTGGATATGTGAGTCCTACAAGAGGTGAACTCCTCATAGTAAATTTACCAAGTGCACCTTTTACACAGGGCATATATCTTGTGGGTATTTAAGGTTTTAACACGAGAAGCATGCATGGCATGACTGTGTTAATATTACAAGAAGTCTTTACTTTTGTATATTGTATTTTGACTGTAATAAAATATACAACTCACATTTTGTATGCAATACATCTATAGGCTCTATTTTTTTCTGAAGTTCTTAACTATCTTTACTGCAGCAAAATATTTGAATGAAAATGTGTGCTTTGTGAGTGATCGATATGGTAAGGGCAGAATGGCAGAATGGACTATGATGTATAATAAACGCATTATTTGGTTTGCTTGATAACCATTTCTCACCAGGAATTAAACTCATGTTGGAGTCATAACTTTTGAAAGCAAGAAATACAGAACTACAGAGGAATGAGTCCATGTGATCTCATTTTTTTACACTTATGTTGGCCCACAAGATTCTTAAATGTGATGTGTATGAAGCACAGTATATGATGATGATATCTTTCCTCTCCCTCTAACTTTTCTTTTCCTCTAGCTTTTCCTTTCCACTATGAGCTGTGCCTAGCTATTCAGCAAACAATTGTAGGTGACAAACTACTGTACTAGATATGTTATGAATAACTAAAGAATGTGCTGCAGAAACAAATATAATGCTCAGAATTTTTCACTCAATTTTCATGTGCAATATTACTATTAATTCCAGAATTATACTGACATTAGGAATGTACATAATTATGGTAGTAATTTTCTGTAATATTATGATGTCAGATAAATGTTAGGATTGCTCTTCCAGAAAAGGAAAGATAAAAGTTTCCATTATTTTAACTTAATCATCAGTGAATGAATTATCCCAATTGCCTTCCCAATTGTCTACCTATGGGATTTAGCTAGAAAACACTGTGTCCTACATAGCAGCAGAAGTTGTTACATAAAGTTATTTGGTTTTAAAATACCCTCTTGTAAACTAGAGAAGTTATACAGAGATTGGCAGCGTATTCCTGATGAAGGCAGGAGAAGAGATGAATCTGGGGATATGCCGGGCTTTGCTTTATGTCATAAACATAAATAGAAGGGCAGGATTTATTATTTTAAATGAATTCAAATGGGGTGGGATATTTTGTATTATAAACGAGTATGGCCTTATTTAATTTTTTAAGTTCAAATTTCCATATGTCCTTTTATTAAAATAGAGCACATTTGTATGAGATCTAAATGGAAAAATGGAGAACGGTTCATGTTTAATGCATTGATGAATTAATCGTTCATTCATTCATTTGTATATTACATAGTTACCAAACATATATACCTAGCATCTGTTTTTGTTTAAAACAGACCAGATCTTACTGCAGGAACAAACAACCCCTATCTTATTAACTTCAAACAACAAAAACAGGTTTATTTCCTCCACAAGTTACGTTTGTGACAAGATGACCAGGACCTCTGTTCATTATCACAGCACCTTCCCCCTGGGACCCAGGCTGATGAACCAGTCACTGGCTACACCATGCCAGGCGCTGGTAGAACAGAAAGACAGTGTGCCGAGGCAGGCACTGTCCCTTACAGCTTCCACCCAGAAGGGACACATGTCACTGTGACACACGTTATATTGGTCAATGCCAAGCACAGGATGTGAGTTTAAAGTGCTGCATGAGACATGCAATAAGCCTAACTTTCTATCCACGTTTAGGTGCATTTTTCTGTCCCTAAGTTAAACAATTCATAAAAAAACCAAGAATCATTTTGCTACTTATTCCAGAAAAAAACATGTCCTTCAGAGATATGAGTGCTAATCAAATAAAAGATCTTCCTGAGCAAAACTAACATCTCACTACCAGCGCTGGCTTTACGGCCTTCTCTTTGTTGTGTCCATCAGCCCAAAGCTAGTGTGTCAGATACTCTTCTTGATCTCCATTAATTTCTGTTTTGCAAGACACATTCAAGTCATCCAGCTCCAGCTCTAAAACACTGAAACATTTTTCCACTGACTTTTCTCTTCTGACTCAGAGCAGTGTTTTCTTATTGCAGCTGGTCAAAGAAATTTTGCTTTGCTTGATCACCAAGTTTTTCTTTTTTTGAAGGAATAGGCATTTGACATATGCCTACTTTATATCTGGAAGAGGACAGGAAACCATATATTACTGAACAGCACTAATGGCAATCAAAGTATTTAAATGTCAGGTATTGTGATAGGCCCTTGAGATCTAGAGCTAATAGCACCCGAGCTTTGGCATATGGTAGTTTCTTCATAACCTTTGTTAAATAAATGAATGAAATATAAAAAGGAAGGCAAGTGTGTATGAATCTTAGAGAATGGTCATAGAGTTAGCAAGATAAATATTAAGGGTACATACAAACTTACTGCTATGCAATCCAATGCTTTAAATGGATTTTTAAAATTTACATGTTTTCCAGTTTTGAGAACAAGATACTCTACAGAGAGGTGACAGTTTCTTTTTAATACAGTTTGAAACAAATAACTTCATAAGAACTTCAGAAAGGAAACCTGGTGCATAAGAGAGTAAAATATTTGACTATTTTTCGGATCACCTCCTCTTTCATACCTATAAATCCATGAAGACATGATGTTTTCACCTTCTAACACCTCGCACAGTATAGATAGATATACAATACGGTTATTTTAATAAATGCATATAAACCCCACTTATTCTTGTGGCATATGTTATGCTCTCTGTGTGCAAAACTGTGTGCTGTGTTACAGACCCCAAAATAAATAACATGTGATCACTTGAAACATCTTTATAAAAAAGAAATAAAGTCTGAATCAAAGGAAAAAGCACCATGGCTTCTAGAAGGTGTGCAATAGCTCTTAACCCAAAGAGGCTACGTTTGTTTCCTGAAGAAATAATTCTCTGACAAGCCACTTGCTGTAATGGAATGAGATCTGAATGTGTTTCCAATGCCAGCTCCTCCACTTGATTCTCTGTGTGAATTTTGGCAAGTTGCTGTCTACCCCAGTCTTGATTTCTTAGCGTACAAAATGAGAGATGATATCTTTATATGATGAGTGTGTTATGAGCATACAAATATATAGATTGGAAAGTAACTGAGCACCATCTGCCTTTAAACACAGCAAAGTATTTTCGTGTCCTTTCTCCTACCTCTTCTCTTCATCTCTTGTCTCTGGTCCTTTAGCATCCTCTGGCATTTTATATCCTGCAGTAAACTGTAATCTTCTATTGATTTTTCTACTTCCCTGTGCAACGTTTCTGAAGAAAAGACTATTTTATTCTTCTTTAGCATCCCAGGCATTTAATGCAGAGCCTGATATATGGTCGATTGCTAGTAAACGTTTGACAAATGGAAGAATATATAAATATATAGATGAATTAATGAGTGAATGAATGAATGAGGAATTTAATCATTGTCAACAAAGTGCTCTGATGAATCATTAATGTAGGAGAGTCATTGGCTCCTCTCATCCATGTAGCTTTTTTGAAACTAAACATGTAACTGATGTGCAGCCAAAGATAACAATGAACACTCTAAAAAAAAAAAAAAAATCAACACTGTAGAGCAGTTTTCCAAGCTTCCTTGATGATAAGAGTTATTTGGGTATTTATTAAACATACAGCTTTTCATACCTTTTTCCTGAAGATTGTAATTTTTCAGGGTGGACTATCACTAAGGAATTTGTATTTCTAACAGGCACTCCTGGGCAATTCATAACATTATGAAAATTCGGTAAACCCTTATCTAGAAGATAATGTAATAAAAGCTACAGCAAACCTAATAGAGCACATACTAGGTTAAATCATTTTACTCCACTAATGTACTTCATTAATTTACAGATATTGACTCATTTAATCTTCACAACAACCGTAATAAGAAGCTATTGTTGTTACTTCTGGTTTGCATATGAGTAAACCTGGGGTACTGAGAGGTTAAGTAACTTATCCAGGTCACAGAATTATACATGGAGTAGCTGGGATTTGAAATTTAGCAATTTGACTTCTGAGTCTGTGCTCTTTAATATTTTTATTACTTCCTCATTAACCATAAAAACTTCATATATGTACAGTGGCACACAATTCAAGCTGCTCACAATGATCCTTTAAGGGTGTTTCCAGAGTAAGAATCACTTTAGGGTATGGATTTTACAGGACGTAATGGGCAACCCCATATGGCCACTGACCAGACTCTTCAGAAATCTACTGTATTCATTTCCCATTGCTGCTGTAACAAACTACCATAAGCTTAGTGGTTAAAAAGCACATACATCTGCTCTCTCACATTTCTGGAGGTCAGAATTCCAAAATCTTACAAGGCTACAGCCAAGGCGTCAGCAGGGCTGAGTCCTTCTAGAGACTCCAGAAGGGAATCACTCCTTGCCTCTTCCAGCTTCTGCAGGCTGCTAGCATACCTTGGCTTTTGGCTGCAGCTCTTTAATTTCTGCTTCCATTGTCGCATTGCTTTTTTCTCTTTTGTTCTTCCTTTCTCCCATTTTATAAGAACTATTATGATTACATTGGGTCCACCCAGACAATCTAGAATAACCCCCCCATTTTAACATCCTTAACTTAAACCACCTGCGCCAAGTCCCTTTTGGCATGTAGGGGGACCTATTCAGAGGTTCAGAGGCTTGGGTATCTTTGGTGGCCATTTGCCAGCCCAGCACAACAAGAGCAACAGAGGGGGTTACCCCTTAATCTAGATGTCACTGAGCCTCTCAATTCACGATATTTGTCAACCAAAGGATGGAGTTAAGGTGAAACATGTTTAAATATGTTTACTAGAATACTTGGGGTAACAAAAATGCAGGTTTTGATTTGACTAATAAACCATCCCCATAAATACCCAGGAAGAATGTTACACCCACATAATAACAGTCAGCAACAGTTTTCCTTTGCTATGTGGAAATGGCCCTGTGTACCAACTTAAAATTGACCTAGGAATGGGGGCTCAGTGCATCCTGGAAGCTTACATCAAACTACATTTCAGATTCCAGAAGAGTTTCCTGAGACTTTACCTACAAACTAATAACAAGTCACCCCAAATGTGAAATTATCACCAACTCCTCTGCAGGGTTTCCTAGGTGCTCATCAAGATAGCGGCGTGTTTGCACAACATAGAGAAAGCCCCGTAAAGGGCTGCCCTGTATTTTAATGATGAGGGCTCCTCTCTTGTTGAAAATTCTGCAGCAATAAGTTTTAGAAAAAAAGCTAAATCGCCAGCAACGTGGGGAGTTGCTGGAATAAAATCTGCAATAATTAGCATGTCTCTGCCAGAGAATAGGAAACAAGATGTCGACTAAAATAATTTAATTTCAAATGGTCTCAGCGATATTGATAGAATTGGTATCGTGCCAAGTAAAAACATATTTTTTTTCTTAATTCCTTAATGGATTCTCCCATTTGGCAAATTTAAGTTAATGCATTGACAAGAAGAAAAAGGTTACTTTTACATAGAAACAAATATGAATTGGCTAACCAGATGTGGGCTGCTAAATGGCAATCATCTTTAGACTAGTTCCCAAAGCTTTGTTAGTTCCTATTTTATGGAGCCAAGAAGGAAATGTTGAGTTTTCCTGTCACGAAGATACATCAAGAGCATTTCCAGAGTAAACAACACTTCATGTTTGGGATTTTCTAGTGCATGGTGGGATAGCACTGAGCATCCTCTGGATGACTTCTGAGCAGGGAAATTAAGCTGTTTGCAAAGCTGTCTTCTGGGTCAAGGCAAATGAAGTGATCTGAACGAACGGAAGCTTGGCTTAGGTCCTGGATTACTCTGAATGGCTTGGAGGTGTCACTTCAAGCAAATCACTTAAATATTTTATACTTGAATCTCTCCATTTGTACAAGGCAGGTGTTATATACTTGCTATGTCTTTACCTTGCAATAGTACTGTAGAGACTTGTGAGATTTCTTTTTATTTTTAAGGTATTGCAAAAGAAAATTGAACACATAGAAAATTAGTATAATCTCTTCATATTATATTTAATATAGGTTAATAATATTTCCACCCTCCGGTTGACTAATATCATTCTGAGGAATTTATCTTAAAGAATTATCCAAAAGATAGAACATGGTATGGTCAAAGAACAAAGATATTTTTTATGTATTATTTGTAATAGAAATACAAATGAAAACAATCAAAATTTCCAACTAGTAACATTTGATTATATAAATAATAAAGATGTGCTTAATTGTGAATTGAAAGTAATAATAATGAAATCTATATGGCACCATTGAAAATTACAGATTATTACATGAAGTAAATATGAACCCTTTTTACTAATATCTGAGCTATGCTTTCCCTATGGATGAATCCTGGAAGGTATAGGCAAAGTAAAAATGAATATGCTTGAGTGATCCATCTGTCTCATTTCTTAAACATCCTGTAATGTTGTATAGTTCTTTACATTTAAAAACATTTAAACTAAGGGTTTAAAAGAAAATTAATAAATAGTGATGTGGGAATGTGCTGAGATGTTGCCCAGATATTTTGATCTTGGTGTCTTTTTCCCCTCTTTGCCATTCCCTAGCTTCAGCCAACACTCTTGTCTTCACTGGCAGCTTTCTCTGTAACTCACACACTGTTTCAAGGTTTATCATTCTCAGTGCTCTGATAGTGAAAGAGCTCTGGAGGGCCTGCAGGCTCTGTCTAGCTGTCTCCTTCCCTAGCTGCCCGGGGGTCATCCACACCACTGGCTGTAAAATGCCAACAAGAAAATTAATGAAGCATCGCCTACACCCGGAGTCATTCCTAAGGGAGCCTGCCTCTGGGGAGCCGATAAAAGCACAGAGGAAAAGTGCAGAAATCTCATGGGAAAGGAAAGGCCTGAAGACAGCTGGTGGATATGGCAAACCCACATCCCTGCAGAAACCCGTCGTTCAGAAATAATGTGACCCAGTTTTCCAGGAATCTGCACCTTATTGGACTGAAGTGGGGGGAGCATCTCGCTCTGTGAATGCAGCTGTCTAAGAAAGAGTGAACCAGACCTTGTGCTCAGAGCTTTGCACGCATGATCTCATTTAATTTTCACAACAGTCTAAGAAAGAGAAAACACAATGTCCATTTTAGTAGTGAGAAGAATGGGGCCCTGAAAAAGTTAATGACTTTACCCATGGAATGCAGTCTTACTAGAGAGTGTCTGAGCCCTTCGCAATTCCATTCAGTCTTGGAAGGCAGTGTATCCAGCGTTATGCAGAAAATACAGCAATACTAATACAATAAAACATCTTTCCTTTCATATCATGAGAGCACAGCCATGCCATTTGCACACTAATGGAATGAATCAATGGTCCAGGACCTTTATATTAGTTGCTACCATTTGTCATTTAGATACCCTTTAAGAATATAAGCTTTCCTAATCAAACTATCAAATGGTGATGCCTCATTTTGCTTCTTTAATCACCTGAAATAACACACTTGAGGTAAATAAAAGCATATTGTGTGTAAGACTTCATCTCTGGATATTTACTGTGTGATACCATGTATTACAGCATGTGCGAGTACTAAATGTTCATAATAATAAGTTTAGCCTGTAACTCAGTGTCCCTTATTTATTCCGAGTTCTTTTTTGAAAATAAAAAATCACAACTTTTTGCAGTTAATTTTCATTTCAATTTCTGGATTTTTTCCCTGAAAATCTCTTACCGTCTAGGCCAAACCACTCAGGCGAGGTGAGAGAGTGAGTTTCCCAACAAGATCACACTACTGGTAAATTGGTAGAGCCACTCACGATTCTGAAAGTGAGGTCTAGTCTTTTTCAAATGCTGCAAGATTCCTTACATTTCCCAGAATCTCTCAAGCGCAGTATTGTCCAGATCTCACTTTCCTTGCTGGCCTTGATATAGTGTATGTGTTCGTCATTGTAAACAACATAATCTGACTCTGATCAACTAAATTGATTTTTAAAGATATCAGATAAATCAAAGAATCACTAGCAGGGATGCCGATTGCGACCTCAGACCATAGCCACCACCATGCCATGGAACTAGTCCTGTAAAGACATCTTTGCTGCCACCACTAACAGCTGGATGACACAGCTTGGACCTCCACTATCGCCACAGACATAAGCTACTAAACACCAGACACTACCCTCGCCCGTGGCCGCTGCTGCCCTGGAAACTCTGATAGTTGCCTCTTCCACTACAGCCTTCCACCAAAATGAGTTATTCAATGCCCCTGTTTCTTTGTCTGACATTTCCTAATTCAAGGTGCAAGTGGGGTGAGGAGGGTCTGATTAGTTGAGCCCATGTCACATATCTACACTCCAGTCGCTAGAGGTGCTGGGATGTTGAGTGTCTGATACTCTCAGCTTCTATCTTATAGACTGTCACTGCCTCACCAATCCTCAAAAGTGTGATTACCAGCACTGTTCCTGATAAACATCAACTATACATCTGAGCTTCTTTTTCTCATTCTTTTGGCCTAAAAATTTTTAAGTTTCCTTTTAAACTATAAAGAGCATGATCTAAAGAAGCTCGTACATTATCAACACACCAGGTTCTTATATCCTTCCAGTTTCTCCAATTATCTCAAGTAAAAAATCAAAGTTCTAAACGGTTCTAAAAAAATCACATTGATTCATGTCCAAGTGTAGGAAAAGAATACAGGAAAAGAAGTGAACAAAAAAGGTAGAACTGTGTCCGCTGCTCACCTGTTTCTTTCGCAGACCTGGAGAGGAAAGGTAGGAAAAGTGAACTGAAAGGTCAAAAGAGGCGACGTGCATGGAAAGTTACTTGAATGATTCATTCCTTGATACAACATATATTTTTTAGTGTCTACGCTGCCAGACACAGCCCTAGGTACCGGGGATCCACACATGTGTAAAACCTACTCGCTTTTTTCATAGCATTTGCCCTCTTCGTGTATAGGGTGCTCGTAGCTCACAGGCATTTCCTTGTCAGGGGCTAATTCTCAGGAAACCCAAGTTACGCATTTTCTTCTCAAATATCTACCTGGCATGAAATGGAACTAGATTGCACTGGTTCGGCCTGTGTTTAATATTCTGAAATCATAATTTGAACCCTAAACTGCATTCCTTTCAAGTGATTGCTGTCTGGGGAGTCTCCTTGCAGCCTGGAGCTGGGGCATACTCCGCTCCTTCCCCGCCTGTCGCTGGCTTGTTAAAGTGACCCCGAGCAAAGCTAAGCATCTCTGGGACTGGGTTTCTTCATCTCTAAGAGACGGGTAAAAATACCAGCCACCTGTTGTGAAGATCAGGGAGCTAATATGTCTCAGAAGCTCTCAAATCTCTGGCTCTAAGCCTTTTGCTATCTATGTATTAAGAACAAAGACAAGCCCTCACTGCTTTCACCCAAATGCTGCATTCAAAGGAATAGAAAAATACTATATTTGAGTTCTATAAGACTTGAAGGTTAGTTTGTATTAGTTTGAATTTCAAACTGTTTCTCTCTGTTGTACTCTTGGCACTGTCATTTTTTAAGTACAGCACTTCATTTGCATAGTAATTACAAAGTTTAACAAATAGCATTAATGTCTGAAAGAAAGAGGTACACTCCATTTAAATTACTGACAGTATTGCATTACACATTTTTAACTGCAATCAAAAAAGGGGGGGAGCTATTACATCCTAATGTGCTGTACAGATTACCAGAACTCAGCAATATTTGTGCTTTAAGGAGGAGGTAAAATCTCCTCCTGTGCTCTTCAGTGACTTCTAAAACCCTTTTCATAAATACTGATTAAGCACTATTTCACCACAGCACACAGTGCTGTTGGCACAACTCCCTACTCAGAGCCAAATTGGAAATGTTAGCATAGTAAATTAGGTTAAATGTCCTAGTTGTGCTGGACATGAAAGATCATCTTTAATAAATAGGTGCTAATGCAGCACTTGGATCACTTATAGCTGTAAATGTCAACCCTCGGTCTTGATTCCAGGAAGTTAGAAAATAATAATGAAAGATATTCAAGGAATGTGTGCTGTGTTAACACAAAAAGAAGGGTAAAGAGCGGATGTGAAAACACACTCACATGTTTCTTGATATGCTGGCGAATTTGAACAGAAACATGCTACTTAACAGGAGTGTGAGAGAAGGGGTGTAAAAAAGGAAGTGATCTCTAATTCTTCCCACTTATGCCTGCAGCGTTGGTTTTGCTTTTTTCGTCTAGCTGTGTTCCTTCGTGTTTTCCATACTATGCGTTTTTAACTAGTTTCCTTTTCTCCTGAATTGTTTGTCCGCACTTCTTTGAACAATCCTACATCTTCTGGCAGTAATGCATGCCTGATGAGTGATTCCTGACTTACCACCTACCACTCCACTCACACTTTTATAACAGAGCAATGCACATGCATGCACAGACACACACACACGCACACACACCCCACAAAACTCATAGGCAGATTGGACTTAAATATATTTAGTTTAGAAAATTTGGCCGGGGGTGCAAGTGATTTTGGTTTTATATTTATGCTTGGTCAAAGGTAAAACAGCTTAGTTTCCATTATAAAACCTATCTTTGAAGAGCATATAGGGATTTCAAAGAAAAAAACTATGCGCAGATTTTTTGAAATAATATTAAGAAAGTTGATCTGGCTTGTTAGTCTTCTCAAATATTTTAACCCACTTATTTATTGTCCATGAGGACTGGCTGGTTCACTTTTCTGACTTGAGGCAGTAGAGTGCAATCATTAAGAGCTGTCACATATTCCTGATTTACAGCCAAATATCACAACTCTGCAAGTCACACTTCTCAAGTCTCTGTTTCTTCTTCTGTAACCTGGTGAGGAGAATATCTATCTTGTAGATGCACTGATCTCATAGACTCAAAGGACTCAGTACAGTGTCTGAGATATCAAGGGATCCCAGTAACAGAAGATATCACCATGTTATTTGTAAATGGATGGAGTCATTTTGAGTTTTAGTCCATAAGATTTTGATATTTTATCCACAGCTTTAGGGTGAAACACTGAGCTCTATTTTGATGATTGATCGCTGTCTTAATGGAAAATGATGGCTTGTGTTTGGCATATCCTTAGTCTTAAATATTCCACACAGAAAATAGATGTGCTTTTTGGTTTTGACATACACTATGAAACCTTCAGAGAAGTATTGTAATTTTTGTGAACATTATTTTCTAAAACTATGGAAATACTGCAGTAGCATCTTCTATTGTGAAAGTCATGGTGTTTTAATTAAATAAAATAATGTGTGTTCTAATTTTACCATAAGAGTCAAAATTATATGGTCTATCATAGGAAGATGTCTATAATAGAGATTGAAAGTATTATGCTACAGAAACCCCTCTGCTAACCTATCTAATAACAGCATTATCTTGAATAAACTCTGAGAGGAGCCTCTACAGTCTTGATTGTAATAACTACAGTAATAATTTTGTGATTTTTTTATTTCCTCTATTCTGTGCCAGGCACTGTTTTACCCTCCAAAAAACTGACTTCTAATCTTTACCACACTCTTTCAATAAAATGATTGTATCCCCGCATTAGTATAAGAGAAGGGGAACTCCTAAAGTTTAAATAACTCACAAAGTCACACAGATGACAAGAGTCAGCACCTGCATTCGCACCCAGGCCTTCGTCTCTCAGACATCTGTATCTGTTTTATTGTACAGTCTGTGTCCTAACACTGAATTATAGGGATGCTTTGCTTAGTAATATTGATTCTTCAGATATAACATTTCCTTTAGTGTGAAAGAAATGGGAATTATTTTTGGAAGTTAATTCAAAGGTTATTTCTAAATGCATAAGAACACGTGTGTTTTATTGTCCTCGGTAGGCAATATGAATCCAAAATGAATTGATTGACCATTTTGTGATTCAATTCCAGGAAATAATAATATCGCAGAGATTCTCTAGGTGAATTGAGTTAGGGGATCTTAGGGAAGTTCACAGAGCATGGAGTTAAGTGGAGTTTGCTATTATTTTGAGATGTGGGTTCAGATCAGGTAAGTCCAGAACAGCCATATCACCATGTGGACTAGGAGAATGTGAAACATATTATAGTTCCTGGATGGAAACCACGGGGGGATATATGCCAGGATTTATATAAGCATAGCTCAAAAATGAGCAAGTTAGCAGGCGGTGAGTACTGTGTGTCTGCAAGGCATTGCCAAGGACACGGTAGATTCTTAGTGAGATAACAAAGAACTTGATGTCACAAGAGCCCAAAAGTGATATTGGGCTTTATGGTGCCTAAAATATGAAGAATTATAGGAAAGTGAGTACTGTTTAGAATTCATAGAAGGATTTAAGGGAGGTCAGGATTTTTAATTGGATAGCATTATTTAGTTTTTCTCAAAGGGACAAAATAAAATTACAATGTAAAATTTTATAGTTTAAACATTAATTTGGAAATAGGATACAGTGGGTTCTAAGCAAAAATGATCAGAAATAGACAACACAATATTTAAAAACACTTTCAACAGAATATTATAATAAATGGAAATATCATTTATGATGGAACTGGAGATTATTTTGAAAGGTGCCATTATATAACATCAATATTGTTTGTTTGATAAATTTCTTCAAAGACCTTAAATTGAGTGTTTCTAATCTCTAAAAGCAAGCAGTATTCAATGGGCATTTATTTAACAAATAGTACTAAATACCCCTCTATGCTTACTGAGCACTGATTGCTTAACTGATGTCCACTGTTCCAATATTCATCACTCCTTTCTCTCAAGAGGACCATTTTTTTTCAGGTGTTTATTCCATCCACAGATTTGCTGACCAAACAGATTATGGAATCCCCCTTGGTTCAGGGGTAGGTTTGTGAAGGAATGGATTTATTTTCCATGGTAGGGGAGGAGGCTAATATTTTCCCTTTAAATATTCTTTTTCTGCCTCCATAAGTGTACCTACCATCTCTTTTTCCTAAAGGACAGGGACAATGATTCACAGTGATCTGGATGTTCTTACAGCTGTGTGGCAACTACCATGTGATTCAGCCTCAGTACTAAGCTGTTCCTAAGTAAGCAAAGAATACAGATGGAAACCATCTGGGTCTTAAATGACATTATTTAGACACAGAACATTAAGTGCCTGGAGTCCACCTCACACTTTATTGGTTAAGCCAGTTCGCACCTATGTTTTCTGTCACTTATAGCCAAAAAGATCGCAAATGATACTCATGATTTCTGTTATGTGTTGCAAATTTTCAGAAAAAAATTTAAAAGAAGGCACAGAGTTTCTGCTCCCAATAAGGGAGCAAACAGATATATACATTATTACATTAAAATAAAAATATATATTAGAGGATACATAGACATATGTTATATATACATATATAAAATAATCACATAAAATATGTACATAATTATAAACAATGGTGTAAATACTACTAAAGACGCTTGCCATGCTCAGGCAGAAATCACTCTCCTATCAGCCTCCGCAGCAGTCAGAGTATGAGAGGAAACCACCAGGCTACGTGAATTCAGACCATGACTTACCCAGTTTCAGACATGAAAGGCACATTGTGTGACTTCAAGATTCATTAGCAGCAATGAATATGGGAACATGACCCCCGTGACCCCCCTATCCTGCCCTCGGTCTGAATAGGAGCTCATTGAACAGAAAGATAAAATTATTCCTCATAGACTTCTGTGGAATATAATAACCAGTGCCTCTTTATAAATTTAAATTTTTAATTGATTTAAAATTTTATTTTTATTTAAAATATGTTCTTGACATATGCATGTGTATGTGTACATATCTGAAGCGTATTGGTAGCACTGTGGTTATGCATGTGCGTTTGTGTTGGTAGGACAGAGGCATGAAAGTCTTCATAGAAAAGTTATCGTTTGGAATTCAAGGCAAGAATTCACCATAAATTGAGAAAAATTGGTCAATATTAAGAAATAGCTATAGAGCACTTCTTATGTGGCAGGCACTATTCTAGGTTCTGGAGAAGTAGCTCTGAACAAGAGAAGAAAATATTCTTTTAAGCGTGGCTTATATTTAGTGGGGTTGAGTCAGATAATAAAATAAATAAGTTAAATTATTTGGTATGTTAAAGTCATAAGTGCTGTATTGAAAAAATAAAGCATAGAAGTGAGATGAGCATTTGAATTGGTGTGGGAAAATGAGATTTCAATTTTAGATAGGGTGGTCAAGGAAAACCTCACTGAAAAGGTGACAGGGAAAGACAGGTACCTAAGAAAGCTTTCTAGGGAGAGGAGCAGGCGGTGCAGAGGCTCCTATACGGTACCATATCCTGCATATTCAGAGAATAGCAAGTTGGCAAAAAGCATCTGGAACAGATAAGCAAAAGAATTAGCGAGGCTATGATGGGCCCCTAAGTCAGGTAAGGCTTCAGGGGCCTTTGTAAGTTCTTTGAGTTTTACTCTGAGTGAGATGGGAGGCACTGGAAATTTTGAGCTAAAAAGTGATAACACCTGAGTTTTCAATCGGGTCATTTTGCTGCGATGTTAAAAATAGATGGTAGCAAACATATGGTATGTTTAGGAAGCAAATAATTCAGAGTAGCTAAAGGACATTTTTGAGCGTGTTAGTGGGTGCTAGACAGGCAAGGGATGTAGGAACTAGATTAGGATGGACCTTGGTTTCTTTGGTAATCATTTTGGACTTTTTTATAAATGAAAGATGTTAAACACGGGAACAGCATACTAACATTTATATTCCAGAAAGCACTGTCAGTGTTTCCCTCTGCTGGAGAGATATTAGAGTGAGTTAAAGGAAATAGCTAAGAGGCTCTGTTTGTTAAGACTTGGTTTCACTGAAGGCCTCACATATCAGTAACTTAAACTAAAGGAAGTTTAAACATTGTCTGTCTAAAGTTATCAAAATAATTCCTCACTTGACAAGGACTTGGACTTTTTCTATATTGTTGAATTACCATCCTCAACACTGGGCGTTTATGTCACGGCCCAAGATGATTGTTCTATTTCCATCTATCACATATACTACATTCTAGCTGGCAGAAAGAATGAAAAATTGAGAAAAGCATGTCATGTCACTTCCCCTTAAGGACATTTTGCAAAACTTGCTCAAATCATTTCTTTTTATGTCCCATTGGTTAAAATTTAGCCTCCATATATGCCACATATAGCTGTAAAAAAAGGGTAAGAAGCCTGGCTGGTGTGGCTCAGTGGTTGAGATTCGACCTATGATCCAGGAAATTGCTGTTTGATTCCTGGTCAGGGCACATGCCAGGGTTGCAGGCTTGATCCCCAGCAGGGGGCATGAAGGAGGCAGCCAATGAACGATTCTTTTCTCTCATCATTGATGTTTCTATCTCTCTCTCCCTCTCCCTTCCTCTCTCTCTGAAATCAATAAAAATATATATATTTTAAAAAGGCTAAGAAATACAATTATTATTCTGGGAAGTCATATATCCTGCTAAAAGTCAAGATTTCTATTGATGAGACAAAGAAAAAGAGGCTATCAGGGCAACTACCCTGCTGCATTAGAGGCTATTGCAATAGTCCAGGCGAGAAATGCTGAATGCCTGATCTCAGCCGGTGGCTCTGCAGCCAGAGGGTAGCAGTGCATTTGAGAGATGTTTAAAAGGGAACTCAACCAGACTTGGTGAACAATTGAATCTATGGATAATAAAGAACCACATCTAATCTGAGATTTTTTTGCTTGAAAGTGATTTTTTGACAGAGTCATCAAGAGAGACAGGAGGATTCCTGAGGAAGAAACAGGTGTGTGAAAAATATAAGTTTGGCCTTGTACAGGTTGTTTTTCAAATTCTTTATGAAAGTCAACATCTGGCAGAAATTCTTATTTTTATGTTACATTTCTTTTTTAAAAGAAGAATGTAAGTCACAGAACACACACTCTTTAAAGTATAAAAGTACCATTTGAGTGGCTGAACTCATTTGTCCTACAGCCCTGGAAATTGCTCTAGGAAATGCATTTCTATTTACTTAAGAGCTACCTGTTATTTTATTCTTGACCCTCCTGCCTTTTGCTAGCATACAAGCATAGTTACCAACTCACTCTAACCAGTTTTATTTTATTCTGGAGAGGAATAATGGTAATAAAATGCCTTAAAGCCTGCCCTCTCTTCTTTTGCATCTCCTGTGGTAATTACCCATTCAGGAGGACTCACCTCTAGAAAGAAGCTTCTTTCTGAAATCAATACAAGAGCAAAAGCAAACAATCGTGTAATAGCATTTCTGGCAGCCCTCTCTGTCAACAGAGATGCTTAAACCGCAAATGCCAATTAGTTTTAGAGGATTAGGATATCACCCTCGTAAGAAGGAGTCAGAGTCTTATAAATAGCTGCCTGCACCTGCTCTCCACTTGCCTTTGGGCCTTCTCGGGTTTCATCCTTCCAGAGGCCTCATCATGGAAACGTGGAATATCCCCCCCACACAAAAAAACTTTGAAAAATACAAAAATGTGACCCAAATCAAAGTGGTTAAAAACGAGAGGGGCATTACCAAATTTTAGACAAATAATGAGATCAATTACTATTACTACTACTACAAATGTTGCTGCTTTTTCTGTTTTTATTGATTTCAGAGCAAACGTCTTTTGACCTAAAAACTTCAGAGTTGGAAGACAGTCACTGGAGAAACATGAGGAGCTACTTTGCATTAACTATTATATACACAATCAGCTTATTGAATCTTTATATTTAACTTGAGATAGAAATTACTGTCATTGTACAGATGAGAGACCTAGATTTTAAAAGACTATACCATATTTACAGTTCTAGAAAGTGAAGTAGTAGAGATTTGAGCCCAGGGATGTCTGACCACAATGCTTCTCATGTGGATCTCAGATTCATTGAACAAAAATGCACTTTATATTCTAAATCACCTCAATTTGCAATGTCTTGTGTAATGGACAATGCCAACTTTTATTATTCATTTGCACACATTCTTATATTCTACGGTCAGACCAGAATACGCAGCTCCTAAGTCCCGTTCCTATAACACAAGCCTATTGTGTACTTTGTGAAGTCTAGATTGATAAACAACTACTACAGGGTTGCCATGTGTGTGGATGTGTAAGAATGAATCACAATGCCTGCCCTCAAAGGTCCACAGTACTATTGGATACCCATAAGCAAAACAGATCATGGAAATATGAAAGGAGCAGGTCTGGCTTTAAGGAATATTTCACAAAGGAGATGACACTCAGGCTGGAGCTTTAAGGGTGAGCTTTTAAAGTGGAGATGGGGGCATAGCTAGCACTTGGCAGAGGAAACAAATGTATACAAGCATAATGCTTAGAAACACCAGTTCTGGAGTTGAACTGCCTGGGTTGAAAGGGTATTTTCACCTTTTTCTAGTTGAAAGACCTTAAGAAATCTGCTCAACCTCATTAGCTTCAGTTTCCTTATTTCTAAACTGAAAGACACACTGGTTCCTACCATTTAAGGTTACTGTACAAAGCAAATTAAATAATACATGTTAAAGTACTTTTCAGGCCACCTAACAGAAAGAACACTCATTAAATATTAGCTAATACTGCTTTGTAACTCAGCATAGTTACGCTTTCATTATTTAATAAACACATGGTCTACTATAGTGAATGGAATATTCTGGCTAATTAAGTATTCCAGTTAATTGTTATATTTTACCTGTGAATTTACAGTTTTCTGAAAATTAAATATTGAAGATGAGTTCTGCTTCAGGGAAGACTGAGTAGGTCCTTTCCCTTTTCTTACCCCCAAATGCAACTAAAAACCTTTCATGAAGGTACTAATGCCATTCAGGACGACTCCATCCTTATGATCTAATTATTTCCCAAGGGCTCTGCCTCCTAATGAAATCACATTGGGGGTTAGAATTCCAACATATGAACTTGAGGGAACACAAATGTTCAATTCATTGCACCACCATATCAACAGGCTAAAAAAGAAAAATCATGTGATTATATTAATCTAAGCAGAAAAAAGCATTTGAGAAAAATTAACATCCATTTATGATAGAAACTCTCAGAAAAGCTGGATTAAAGGAGAACTTCCAAAACTTGATAAAGTACATCTCCAAACACCTACAGCTGACATTATTAACGGTGAAAGATTTCTGTGGTGAAACTCTACTCATTTACAGAAGACATGGTTGTCTATGTAGAACGTCCCAAAGAATCCAGAAAAACTAAAAAATGAATCTCCTGAAATGAATAAGTGAGTAAAGCAATGCCATAGGATAAAATATAAACATATGCAAATCAACTGTACTTCTATAAACTAGCTAGAAACACATGGCAACTCAAATTAAAATATAATACTACTATAATCACTAAACTAGACATGAAATACTTAGGTATAAATCTAACAAAACTTCTACAAGATTTTTCTAAAATATACATGGAAATTCAAAGGACCTAGAATAGTTAAAACAAGTTTGGGAAAAATGAAAGTGAGAGAAAAGAGCTTATCTAATTTCAAGACATACATAGAGACAGTAATCAAGAGTCTGTGGTGTTGGTGAAGAGGTGAACAAATGGAACAGAATAGAGAGTCCAAGAGTGGCCCCAGACAAATTTACCCAACTCATGTTTGACCAAATTGCCAGATGAGGTTAGTGAAAGAAGACAGCCTTTTGAACAAGCTATTGGATACCCATAAGCAAAAAACTGAGTCAGCCTAAATATCATACTTTGTATAAAAATTAACCTAAAATGCATCATGAATTTAAATGTGAAACACAAAACTATAAAATATTTAGAAAAATATATAGGAAAATAATCTTTGGAATCTAGGGCCAAGAGAAGAATTCTTAGACTCTATGCCAAAATCACAATCCTAGAAAGGGAAATGTTGATTAATTAGACTTCACTGAAGTTAAAAACTTTGATCTGCGAAATTCCCTGTTAAGGGAATGAAAGACAAGGTACAGACTGGGAGGAAATATTATGAAAACCACATATGCAGCCAAAGACTGGTATTTCAAATACATAAAGCACTCTCGAAACTCAACAGTAAAAACAAACAAACTTCCAACTAGAAAGTAGGCTAAAGACATGAGTAGTCATCTCACGGGAGTGAATATACAGGTGGCAAATAAACTCACGAAAAGATGTTAAACATCTTTTGCCATAAGAAAAATGAAAACCACAGTGAGATCATTATATACCTCTCATAATGGCTAAATTAAAAAATCGTGAGAGTGCCGATGCTGCTAATGATATAGAGAAAGTAAATCGCTCATACATTGCTGTTGGGAATGTAAATGCTCAGCCACCCTGGAAAATTGTTTGACAATTTCTTTTCTTTTTTTAAAATTTAACATGCAACCATTCTATGAATCAGCAGTTGCACTCTTGGGCGTTATTTGCAGGGAAATGGAAACTTATGTTTGCACAAGAACCTTCACATGAAAGTTTATAGCATGTTTATTCATACTAGGCAAAAACGAGAAATAACCCGATGTCCTTCTAGAGATGAGTGGTTGAACAATCTGTGGCACTTGCATACAGATAAAAGGAACCAACTATTATACACACCTAGTTAGATGAATCTTAAGGGAATTACGCTGAATGAAAAACCCAGTCCGGAAAGGTTACATCCTGTACCACTCCATTTAAAAGTTGTTCTTGAAATGATAAAACTATAAAAGTGGAGAGCAGATGAAAAATTACCAGGCAGTAAGGAGGAAATAAGGAAAGTAGGAAGTAATGTGGCTCCTAAAGAGCAACATGAGGGATCCTCGTGGCGATGGAAATATTTTGCATCTTGACTCTATCAATGTCAGGGTCCTCATTGTGATATCATGCAATAGGTTTACAACATTTTATCATTGGAGGAAATTGGGTAGAGGGTAAATGGGATCTCTGTATTATTTCTCACAAGGACATGCGAATCTACAATTATCTTAAAACAAAATTTAATTGAAAAAGTAGAATACTCTGAATTATATTTGCCCAGTCTTAATGATTTTTATTATCCCGACTCTTTTAATCTCTTTAATCTTGCTCCATCCAGCTGCCTGTTTTTCTCAGACACATCGCGTCTTGTTATACTCCACAGGTTTTCTCGGCCTTAACTGCGACCCAGATCCTTAAGCCATGCTCTCTCTTGCCGAAGCCAGAGTGGGACCAATACTTTCCTGTACTGAGCTCGATCCCATGCCCAGGGCCTGTGGGCCTGCGTCCTGCCTCTTCTGGGCCGAGTGCAACGCTGCCCTAGGTGAGGCCACCCGAGGGGCAGAGGAATCTCCATGCGGGACAGACTTTGAGAAGGGAGTTGGGGGCAGGGGCGGAATGGGTAAGATCCGGGCAAATAAATTTTCTTACTACTCCTGGCAGACTGCCGAAGGAAATGCTATTCTTACCATGTATCTTTGTGGCTTATTATGAAACAGTGGCTGGTGTGGTTGTGTACCTTTCTGCTGTGTCTACTATCCTTCCCGTCTCACCTTATTTTCCTTCATTCTTGATGCCTTGGGGTTGCATCTCCTCCCCCCAAAGGTATTGCCAATTAATTTCTGCTTCAGTCTTTGTTTCTGAGGAGGTAAGGTAATTTTTGTAAGCATTACCATTCTCATACACCGAGTGTTTTCTTTGACTAAGGCAGTGAGGCAATTCTTTATATCCAATGATTCTTTAGGCTTGTTCTTGCCATTTTTTATGGTAACCAGCTACTTTGGAAATGGCATAGCGTAATAGTTTCTAGAATAAATTTTGAAGTCAGACAGTCTTTGCTCTGACATTTACCACTTGTTCACATTTTGAGCAAACTGTTCAAATTTGAAGAGCATCTGTTTCATGAATCAACTGGTGATACCAATATCGATGTCACAGAATTTCTGTGAATATGAAATAAATGATGTTGAAAAGTATTCAACATACCACCTAACCTGTAATTAATATTATTGAATGCTGTCATTTTCCTGTGTTCTCCTTAGCAATGATTCTAACCAATTGCAGTAGTGTGACATCCTCATTTGTGGTCATTTTACTTCTCCAAACAGTTTGCCTGACCTATATGTGTTTGTTTTAGGGTCACTTTCCAGATTGTGACCTTGGCAAGAGAATGCAGTGGAGCAGTACTTGAACACCTGGTAACCAAGTGTTTATGCTGCTAACCATGGAAACATAGGCCAGTTACCTCACCTCCGGTAGCTTTTGCTACTCTTGTATGTAAATGACAATAATGAGCTATTGTGAATATTAAACAAGACAGCATCGATGCCAATAAACACACATAGTGAACCCAACATTCTAATGACCTTCTCTCCCACCTTTCTTCCTTCCTTTTTTCATTTATAATATCCCACCTTGCTTTGAGTTGCTAGATCTCTCTTGGTAAAATTTCCATATATAATTTCACTTTAACACTACAAAAACTGGTACTTCGTGGACTGAAAGCTTAGAAACACCTGTCTATAGTGTTTTTTATTTTATTTTACTTTTTTAATCCTCACCTGAAGATATGTTTTCCATTGCTTTTCAAAGAGAGTGGAAGGGAGAGAGAGAGAAACATCAATGTGAGAGACACACATCGATTGGTTGCCTCCTGCAGGCGGCCCTGAGGATTGAGCCTGCAACCCAGGTACGTATCCTTGGCCGGAATCCAATCCCAGGACCTTCAGTCTGCAGGTCAATGCTCTAGCCACCGAGCCAAACCAGCCAGGGTGTTTTATAAATTCTGCAGTGCCATAGTAAGGCACTAGTATTTTTTATATATTAATATATAGACATAAGAAAAATCAAGGTATAGGATACTTAGGTTTGTATGCTTTTTCACCAGAGCAGTATTCAAAATTCAGTGTCATAAAGTTTTTCATTAAAAAAATGCTTGAGCCTGGCTGGTGGGGTTCAGTGGTTGAGCGGCAACCCATGAACCAGGAGTTCAGGGTTCAATTCCCGGTCAGGGCACATGCCCAGGTTTTGGGCCTTTCCCTAGTGGGGGGCGTGCAGGAGGAAGCCAATCAATGACTCTCTCATCATTGATGTTTCCATCTCTCTCTCCCTCTCCCTTCCTCTCTTTGAAGTCAATAAAAACATATTTTTAAAACAATGCTTGATATTTGTATGAAAGCGTATTACTATCTATGCTTTTAAAACTCAAATTTTATGACCTCTCTTGTATGTTGTGCAAAGGAAGAAAATAAATAGATACATAACTACTAAGTATGTCCATTTAGGATAGCCCTTAGTGCAAAAAAATGATAAAGATATTGAGAGGAAAAATATGTGAATAAAATTAATAAAACAAAAAATAAAAGAAAACCACTTAAAGAAGCATTATGCTGCTGTTGTTCCTCTCAAGGCTGAAATGTGGTATTAACTGTAACTACCAGTCACTACAGCCTCATTCAAGCACGTTAGCCATAGAGAAAAGTAATAAATTTAGTACAAACTTGTTTCTGGTATTGAGTTACTTACTAATGTTAGTGGCAGTGGAAATACTGTGATCAAATAAACACATTTATGTGCACCTGTGTAATTTAAGTGAGACGTTAAATCACAAAAATGTAAACAACAGTGTGAGCTATTTGTCAGAAACTTCCTGGGGAAATTGTCAGCCAGGATTTTATTGCTGCTCTGAGAAATAAGTAGATTCTGCTGGAGTCAGCAGCTGCCTCCTGTACATGTCAGGCTGGCCTTGCCCTGACTTTCCGCTAAGATCCCGGACCCATCACACGATCTCCAGTGTGCTGCTCAGCCTGCGTGTATGGCCAAAGAGACTTAATTTATTAATCAGCTTGCGCAGTTATAATATATTTCACTTTTAATTTTTCACAGCTGGTCCCAACTTATTTTTTTTATTCAAAAATCAAGTGGGAAGAGAGGCTTATAGAATATACATTTAGGCTGTGTGTATAGCCATGATTTAATGCGATCTAGACATAGTTGAACAGTTAATATGAAAATGTTAGTAAGGACAGGTGCTCAGTCAGACTGAGCTGTGAAAAATAATTCATGTCATTGAATCTACAACTAAATGATATCATGAGTAAAATTAGAACCAAATTGAATTAAATTTTTTCTGGTTATCTTCAATACACCATAAGGTAATAATATAAAGATAACACTCTTGTTCTTGAAGGACTCATAATCAAGTGGATGAACAGTGTGATCTATTTGAAACAGATAATTTAAAACAAAATCAACCGAGTCCAAAAATTTTAATTCATGAATATGGTTAGTTCTTAAAAATCAGTAAGATGACAGTAGAAAACATTTGATTTCCACATTTTTTAGTAATAATTTTTTATATTAAAAAATATTTTGTCTATACCTGTTTTAATGTTGCAAAAATATATCCAAATATGCTTTGTATATAGATTTATTTTTAAATTAAGAACTTTGTAAGATGATTTCTTTATATTACTATCTCCTCATGATGGAAATAAAGAAGTCAATAAATCCTTAAAGACGTAGAGGATGGTCATGATATTTTGTGAATAAAATAGGATACAAAATTATAAATACATTATTTCAAATATATAAATATGTGAAAATATATTCAAGGTTATATGCCAAATTATTAATAGTAGTTGTTTCTGGGTAATTTATTTCTACTTTTTTCTGTTTCTTACTTTTCACCTATTATGAAATAGTAGCTCAGATATCATAATAAAGCCAACGAGGCATATCTCATCACAAGGAAAAATAAAATGTTGGATTTGGATACATAAAAACTGAAAAGTCTATTAATCAACAAATATCAGAAAACAAAGGCATAAAACTGGAAAAACTGTATGTAAAAGATTTGACAAGAAGCTAATAGCCCCACTGTATTGTTTCACACAACTAGATTAAAATTAAGAACTATAAGCAAAGAACACAAAGGTAAAAGGGAAATAACCACAAAAATCAACCTTACTCTAAGCAAATAACCAAAGGGCTGAGAATTTAACCATGAGATACCATTTTCAAATATTAATTTATAAAATGTTTATATATATACATGCATGCTGGCTGATTCAGGTATTCCACAAATGGCTGCAGAAGCACCACCAGTACTGATGATTTGGGAGTTATAAATAAACTTTAGCAAGCAGGTGAATTCACAAGTACAGAATCCACAAATAATGAGGATGAATGCTATATATGATCAGCAAACATGCCAGTAAATCCATGCTTACCTAACCAAGTCGGAAAAATATGCTGTGAATGATCTAAACACACACACAAATGTTCTGACATTTATCATAGATACAGGATTATGAATAACTATGTTAGCTATATATCCATCATTTTCTAAAATGGAAATATACATCATAAAATGTTTTAATAGAAGTTCTGTATTTTTTTGCTCTAAACAATAACTTAAATATCATCAGAGGCATGCAGATTTTTAAAAATATATTTTTAAAAATTCTCCATAAAAGCTGGCATTGAGCTACCCATTTTGGAGAATGCACATTAAATCCCATAGTGTGGATAATAAAAAGATGTTAAGTTCATGTTACACAAATGGAGATAAAGCGTAAATGAAGGTTCAAAAATAACTGGTTAGCTTTCAAATAAAAAGAACTGCCTGTTTAATAACATATTTATATCTTGATAAGAATGAACAATGTGACCCGAGAGAGTCTAGAAATTCTTGGGTTTTAAGAAGTCAACATTTTCTTAGACTTCTTCAGCCACTGTTCTTTGTTTATTTTTCTATGAATCCACAAATGGTTGTTTTCCTTTCTTTGAGTTGAGATAGAAATATAAACCAGCTACTTGGCATAAATGGGAATTTGTGTGGGTATTTAAACAACGTAAATGTGCAATTCTGAGCAGAATTCTGCAGTTACCTCCAAATAAAAGAATATGCTTATAGAATTTTTAAAAAGTAAATGAAGAAAGATATTGTGATTATTTTAACTGACTATTTTTACTTTCAGAAGCATAGATTTTCCATACCTTCCCAACACGTCGTTTGGGTGGATTAAGTTTGTGTGAGTGTGTGTGTGTGTAAGTGTGTGTGTGCATCTTCTGCTACCAAGAAAAGGCAGCATTTACAAGGGAAAGAGGAAAACGAATAAGAAAAAAAGCAAAAATTCCACAACACATTTCAACAATACATTTAATTTTTATTCTAATGTTCTCAGCAATATATGGAAATAAGTGCTTTTTGCAAAGGCAATTTTCTTTTTGGCCTGATGAAAGCAAAAATCCTTGTATGTTCAAATCTATTTCAAACTTCAAAGGACAGAACAGCCTTGGCATTGGCATGGTTCTTGCAAGCAGTTGGGTAAATTGACTACATAATGAGTCCTTGGCTGTCCCTAACCAAAACTTTGTTGGACAGGTTCATTTACAATCCTCAAACAGAATGACCTTCCATCTGGCTTAATGGCCCCTGGATTGTTGCAAATGCGACCTGACATTTCCTTATGGGTGAGTTATTAAATTATATCACAGAACACAATAACATAATTTGGTTTCAGAGCCTAAGTGAAAGTGATAGTCCTGCAGATTAAGATGTAAAATTCCTTTGCAAAATTAAGTTATTTATAATCTGATGCATACTCCCTTGTTTTATCTGCCATATAATATAATTACTTTCCACAGTACAGTAGCCACATACACTGACAATGCTGACGAAACAGAAACAGCATTTGAAGGGGGGAAGAGAGCTTCAGCAGGCAGGTAAATGATTTTATAGCTATCTTTCTAAAGTGAAACCACTTGCAATTTTTGCTTTTTTCTCTCTCTCCCTAATGGAATTGATCCATTAAGCAGTGCTTCTCTCTTGCACCTAATAGTATTAGACATACTTAATTCTATGAGCTATAATTCCTTAATACATCCTGAAATATCTCCTTTGAGATGACTAATACCAATATATTTTAAATTTAGGGGTTTTATCTATTTAGCTATTTCTAGGAGTTGTGATTGAGTGAAAAGTAAACCAATGTCTCATTTGTTACTCTAACAGACACTTGAATTATTACCTCTAAATTCTCTAATGGTCTAGATAAATTTCAAGACCAATAAAGCTAAAAATATACATTTCTATAATTATTATAGACAATGTAAAATTATATATATGTTGCCTTTAGAAAAAGAAAAGTACAAAGGTAGATTTGCTGGTTTGGACAATGAGAACTTCCATTCTCACTGCTTTTTCTGGGATATTTCACCGTCAAGAATGCTGTTCTGCCCGGCCGGGCATGGCTCAGCTGTTGAGCGTTGACCTAGGATCCAGGCGGTCCGGGTTCGATTCCCGGTCAGGGCACATGCCCGGGTTGAGGGCCCGACCCCAGTCGGGGGTGTGCAGGAGGCAGCTGATCAATGACTCTCTCATCATTGGTGTTTCTCTCTCCCTCCCTCTCCCTTTCTCTCTCTGAAATCAATAAAGATATATTTAAAAGAAAAAAAAAATCCTGTTCTGAACTGCATTTAGTTTCTTCCCTAGAGTTTCCTATTTTTTCAAAGTACTTTCCTTTATTCTGTTCACCCATATATGCTGTTTATTTGCCCTAAACCCAGTTTCAGTTTTGCAGTATTTTAGCAATATTTAGCAACTTACTATCAGGCACTGTGCTAGGTTTTATACAAACAAAGAGAGCAATGGAAATAATGATAATGTTAGCAAAAATATGATAACATACAAGACCTATGTCAGGGAGGGGAAAATTCTCCTCACCCCTGTGGATTAGTAATAAAATAATAAAATTGATACAAGACTAGATTAACGGAAGAAGCACTCTAGATTCTTTCACCTCTTATGGTTGTCTCTTAGACCTCAGGAGCAGACAGGGCACCTACCACATGGGATATTTATCTCCTGCTTTTAGGGGCACAGAGAGGTCAGGGTTTTCTTCTTGCATGGGAAGTTTCTTAAATAACCTCAGTTCAAAATAATCAATATGTCATTATGGGATATTTTGGAGTGGCCTCCCCTGAACCCTAACTCCTACTATGTCAGAAATCTATTTTAATTGCATATGTACCCCAAGTGCCTAAAATATGCCTAAAACATAGTAGGAGCTCAAACATTGTGGAATAGTGCCTACTATGTGCTTCAGATATGTATTCTCATTTAACCCTTAAGCAGTCCCTACTAGGTAGATACTGTTATTTCTCCCTATTCCAGATGAGGAAAATGAGGAACGAATATGTTCAGTCGATTTTCCAAGGTCATGGAACTTATTAATGGCCAACTATATCTTGAAGCCAGAGAAACTGGCTCCAAAGTCTGTTCTTTGAGCAATTGTCCCATTGTTTGTCCCTGCCCTCAGAAAGCTCATTCATATGTGTGAACTTATCCACAATGAAAACATCTGAAATTAAGCTTAACTTGTGATCTTTGAGCTTTATGAGGGCATTGTTGTATACTCTGCTCTCATCATCCAAATCCATAATATAAATTACACTATATATATGTATTGCAAGAATTTGAACTCTTTAATAACATCAATTTGAGTCAATGAGAGCTAGCAACTTCACTTGAAGTAATATCATTCACACGTTGCTGATTTTATCAACAGTTAATTCTTCTCACATTCTATCGTCCAAGCCACATCGCTTATAGCTTTAAATCCAAGATTAAAGCTAATTTTCTGCATTAAACCTTCTCTCATTTAACAGTATTGACCAGTTCACGCACTTCTTAATCTAATTGGGCTATGTGTATAAAAATCCAAGTAATCTTAGATCAGGACCAAAACATCAAACTTACATAAAGCCATGGAGATCCTACTGAATGAATTTTTTTCCTGCTAAGTGTTTCAACAATACCATACTGATAACCTGTAATTAAAAACAAACAAATAAACAAACAGACAAACGAAACTATGTACACACACACTCTCTCACACGTGTGTGCTGTCTTATTCTGGAGGGGACAGGGATTTGGACTCAATGTCCTTAAACCCTCCTGAGGCTATCACATACCTTCAATAAGTATAGAAAACAGGTCTTCTCTGTACTGTTGACATTTCACATGGTTCTTTCCTGAGAGTTAGAGGAACCCATGGAGTAGTTAATAAATGCCATAGTCATTTCTATATCATGGCATTTAAAGCTTGCAAGCTTTTTTTGTTTTTATACTAAAACTAAGGGTTTTTTTCTTGTAATTCTTTAGGAACAGTACAAGGCATGTACTCTAATTAATATTTTGCCATTGAAGAAACTACTTTCAGAAAGTTGAAAAAATATGAGCAGGGTCAGTCAGCCATCTAGTGTTCATGGATTTCCACTTTGCCTCTTTTAAGATGAATGATTTTTTTAAAAAATGAATGACTTAGCCAAGATTGATAAATATTATCATCTTGGTACATAGTTACTGAGTAAGTCTTCCACCTACTTCCCTAGCCTATTATAAATCACCCAGATATCACATATGCTCCAGCCAAATGAGGGTGCCCAACCTGAGGCTTTTTCTGCCCCAGGGACTCGGTCCACTTGTCGTGCCTCTGACTGATAGTCTCTGGGCCCGTCCCACCTTCCTTTCTATATCTCTGCACACTGAAGTCTTACTAGCTCTTAAGGGTCAAGTTTAAATATTAATGATTCCCGGATAGCTTATTACCAGCTGAACGTGCATTCTTCATGTGCTGCACACTTAAAACCAGTTTGCCCCTGATGGAAGTGACCTCCCAATGCCCTATATTAAAGTTTTCCCTCTTGTCAACTTTGTTCACCTCCTGGGTTCTAAGTCTCCAAGGGCAGGGGGGATAAATGTCCTCGGAGGCATCTACCACACACTCACCCTCACACAAAAGCGTACACAACATGTGCTAGTAAACTGGCCCTCCAAAGGGGGAAAAAAGCAAAGCGAAGCAGTGATTTGTTCCATTTGCCTCTTTTAGTGATATAAAAAATCCAACAATTTAACAACCAGCTCTCAAAAATTCTTCAAGTTTAAAAAAAGTGACTCTCGGTAGGTTTAGTAGCTGGCTTATATACACATAGTTCCCTGTATACAATCAGCAATCAGCGGCAAGCAATAAAAAGCCAGCAAGACAGCGCATAGTATCAAAAGGCTGGGAAGCAGGACGCAAACAGGAAACCTGTTTTCCGGTGAGCGCCAATAAAGAGGGCGGCCTGTGCAAGTCTCTTTCCCATTACTTCCAGGAAGCCTCTCCTCGCTTCCTCGGCGCCCTCCCCCGGCACTAACACACCCTCTTTGTCAACCGTTTGTCTTCTTTCCTCAGCTGCCTCCCATTCAATAGCTAAAAAGGATCCCAGCCGGAGGAGAAAACCCGCCGTGGCAGAATCTGGAGAGCAGAGCGTGGGCACCGTCCCCAGTTCCCAGTGGCCAGGCCCGCAGCCCACCCCTCAGCGCTCGGCCAGTGCAGGCGGGAGGCCCGGGCCCCAGGAGTTCAGGCGTTGCGCCTCCCGGGACACTGCCCGCCTGGCTGCTTCCCACCTGCAGTTGCCCGGCCCTGGATGGCTCTGCTGCTAATGGTCCCTGGGAGAATTCTTGAAAGGGACCTGCTGAAAGCTCTGTTCGGGTTTGCTTAGGCTCTTGCCGTTGGGCAGAGAGAAGTTCCTCAGGACTATGACATTCAGTTCCATCTGGATGAGCCTGCTAGCGAGAAGGTGGCTGGAACAGTCACTTAGTTTTTTAGTTGCTTTATAAAATTGCATCTGTGATGAGCATGCCTCAGGGAATAGACCGAAGAATTAGCACATTAACTATAAATAAAGCACGATAGAGCAATAGCGATTAACAGCTCAAACTAGATTTTTAGTGCTATCATTCATGCTGGGCCACTAATAAAGAAAAAAATAAAAATGGGAGAAGACAATATAACCACTAAACTATCTATCAGTCTATCTATATCATCTATCTATCTATCTATCTATCTATCTATCTATCTATCTATCTATCTATCTATCATCTATCTATCTATCTATCTATCTATCTATCTATCTATCTATCATCTATCTGTCATCTATCTATCATCTATCATCTATCTATCTATCATCTATCATCTATCTATCATCTATCTATCTATCTATCTATCTATCATCTATCTATCATCTATCTATCTATCATCTATCATCTATCTATCTATCATCTATCTATCATCTATCTATCTATCTATCTATCTATCTATCTATCATCTATCTGTATCTATCATCTATCATCTATCTAATCTGTCATCTATCTATATCTATCATCTATCATCCATCTATCATCTATCATCCATCTATCATCTATCTATCTATCTATCTATCTATCTATCTATCTATCTATCTATCTATCTATCATCTATCTATCTATCTATCTATCTATCTATCTATCTATCTATCATCTATCTATCTGTCATCTATCATCTATCTATACCTACCTACCTATCTCTATCTGATCTACCTATCTCCCTAAGATCTGTAGTAATAATACCTTGATTTTGTTTTGTTTTGTGTTTTATCCTGATTCTGCCACTATCTACCTCTGAAATCTACATAGTTAATTTCAACTCTCGGATTTATAGCGCCATCTGCAACGATGCTATCTGTTATGGCTGGGGTAGTGTTGCTAATTTCCGGCTTTATATTGTTCCCAGTATTTGTTTCCATTTCATCCGATTTTAATAAAAATGGCATACTGTAGAAATCATGCACAGTATCTGTTTCCATTGAGATGGAAATAGTCTAAACCTACAGCAGAAGACATTTAGGCTAGGTAAACAGGTACATTTTATAATAGTGACATTTTCAAAATGAAGTAAGGATTATTCTCTTTTTATATAGTATGCGTTTTTTGTTGTTGCTTCCCTTCTAGCCTGTCATTCTAAAAATCAACTTTTCCTGCCCTTTCTCCAAGCCTTTCGACAAAGATATTGCCTTCAGGACTTTATAATATCAGCTGCTCAGAGAGACCTACCCTGCCCTTCCTAGAGCTGGTGTTGAGGTTGACATTATTGTGGATGAAAAGGGACCACATATTAAACCTGAAAAGCTCAGGGCAGGCCTGCGTGGTGGCCTTGCAAACTCAGAGACCTAAAATAACCACAAAGAATGGTCTGAAATTAAGACTTTTTAAACAGAAGCAATTTATGGTTGGTAGCCATGCCCTGAGGCAGTATTTTTCCCTAACAAAGGTTAATTTTCACCTTAACTAGGCCTTGTTGGTTGTCTTTTGGGTCTGAGATAACATATCTGATTAATATATGCCTTTGCAAAACAAAGTAATTTCCCCTTTTTCCAGGCCCTCAATGCACTAGGGCAGAGGCCAGAAATCCTCTCATTGTTATTGATTTCTTAACTGTTGGCTGTTACTATCCTGTACCCGCCTATGTAAAAGAAGTATGTGTCTATTATTTTACCTTTTATCCAATCCCAGAACCCCCTTCCCCCCCCCCCCTTAGCTTTCTTCCACCTCCCTAGTCTACCTCCAATGAATTTCCTGTAGGCCAGATGCCTAACAAGGGGCAAAACTGCTAAAACAAAGACTTTGTCCCCAGGGTAATCTAACCCCCCATAGCATATCCCCAGTCATGCAGATTAGACCCCTGAGCATTCCTCCCTAAAGATAACATCTAGGCCTCAGTTGTATTTCAGCTCCAGGCCCGGATAAGCAATGGAGCCACCAGGCAAGTGGCACCCTGGCTGCCTCAGGACCAGCTACACTGACAAAGGAACCCCTGCCCTGGCACCGACCCATCAGTGGGGACCACGACCCTGAAAGAGCCCACCTGGAAAGCTGATGAATATTCTATTGAGACCCTCCCTTGAGATCTCCCCTAAGATGCCCGCCTTCAAGAGAGAAATAAAAACTACAAGACAAGGGACCTGGTGTGCTCTCCCTTTGGGGAGCACCCTCCCCCTGCCGCTGTTCCCTTTCCCCTCTTCTTCCCCCACAGACATGCGTCTCCTAAACTCTAAGGGACCCCAAGAGACTTGCAAGCAGGGCAGCGATGGGCAGACGCAGCACATCGCAGGCTAATCTCCTGAGCCTGTTCCTGATGCCTCCCTTCCCCTGACTCCCTGAGGCCCAGGGCAGCCCACCGAGGCTCTCCTGTTGCTACGTCTATGTTAAGCCCTTTCTTGTTTTACAGCCCCAGCTTTAATAAATGTTCCCTCATGGTCATCTGGACTCGTGTTGTGAAATTTTTCCTGCGTGAAGTCAAAAACCCACATAGCACTGGCTGGCCCGAGGCAGACCCGCCAAGGGCCAGGTTCCCTTTCTGGTAACAATATCATGCCTGGTACAATAACTGTTGGTTATCTGAATGAATGAAGAACAGAATCTTATGAATGATAATTCCATGATGGAAACATAAAGCTTATTTGTTCTTATGGAAGCAAAGAGTACATCATCCTGCATATAGGTCATTCTGATGCACCCAAAATAAATTAATGTACCAGATGAGAAAGGTCCCATCTCTCCTGTGTCTCTTAAATTTTTAAATATTCAAGTAAATATAATTTCTAGATCATTGTCTCAATTTAACTCTTACATTAGATTTAGAAAAACTCATGGTGCTCTACTTAGGTCCCACACTTAATATTTCTTTGTGATTAATATAAAGGTATTTTTATAGCCCTAAACCAATTTGCAACACCTACACTTGTCTTCAAACCTCAATAAAAGTAAAAAAAAAAAAAAAAAATCTGTGTATTTGGTTGTGTGCTAAGTTTGGGAAAAGTTAAATGTATATATTGAATCAACCTATATATTTCACTTAAACCCAGTGTTCGTTTTCGTGAGACTAAATGGCCTCCCTGCTTTGAGGGTCAGGAAAGATTTTTTAAAAATGGAAATCTACTTGACTTCCACTTTCCCGTTTTCAGATGAAAAGGATATCTCAGTCACTTGTAACACATCTTAATTGCTTCATTATATTTTTATAGAGCACCTGAATTGCTTGGAAGCAGTTTAATTAAAATGGTGCTTGTTTTATAGTTAACGGAAATGCAAAAAGCACATATCCTGCAGTACCATCAATCATATTTTTTCTTTGCTGCAGCCTCAAAGACAGTGTCAACTGAACAGATTAATAAGGCTCTGAAACATTTGAGCACCATCAGAATTTAGATGTGCACATTTTCCAGAACCTCAGCTCCTCGTAAACTTTAACGCGATCTTTACCTGGATCTGCTACATCATTTCATGAACCGCTGGCTGCAATATATTCTGTGGTCTGACTGTACATTCACCAGTTCCATACATGATAAGAGAAAGGGGATTTCCAAAAAAGCGGGAGTTATAATTAGGCACAATTTTACATTGCTTTTATAGTTTGTCTCACTATTATTATCAGAAAAATTAAAGATGCAGGTTTGAGTTCCTAATTCAGTGACAGGCATGCTGTGCGATCTTGATTAAATCACTTAATTTATCTGTGTTTTTTCCCTTTTCTAAGCAAAATGGACTTCTGCCCTGGAGGTATGTGATATAATAATGTCTTTGTGTGTTTAATCTAATACTGTTAAAGGTAGAAAAGATAGAATTTGAGAGGGTTCCTGGGAAAATGGGGAAAACGTGTTTGTAGTACCTGAGGGTGGCATGCATCTACATGGCGATTCCTAGAGGTTCTGCCAGCATTAAGGAGCTCACCACAGGACGCTTGCCACAGTGCTGCTCTGACCCACCACTTCCATTTTTCTTCTGTACAATCACACTCACATTAGGATCTGCAGACTCTTGAAGGTTGACACCAGAAGCTGCTTCAGGTCTCCTCTGAGAGTGGGTTATTGGGGTTTTTTAGAAGCTTCTCTAGAACTTGTTCCAGTATTTACACAAACCTATGATAAAGCATTCAGTCACTTAAATCACTCATTCAATAGCTATTTACTCAACATTTATATTTTTCTGGCACAGTCGAGGTCAGATTTTATTGTGTTTGGAATCAGGTTCCTGATTGTCAAATAAGATGTGACATACAGAATATAGACAATGTGATCCTCAGAGCAAGAAAGATATTTGGGAGTGAAACTTTATAAAAAAGAAATTCTGACCAATACATTGTTATGTTAAATTTTCTATTATGAATAAAGTAATGCAGCCCTGATTTATTAAAAATGCCACTGCACAAGGAGGCTCAGAGAGTTATATAAATGTCAGAGCCAAAAAGTAAACAACTCTTCTGTCTTGGAACTAATGTTGAATTTTAAAATGCAGTAGTTAAAATGGATAGTACCCCACCTCCTCTAAACACACACACACACGCACACACACACACACACATTTTGAAAAGAATTTAGTTACACAGAGAAGAGAGGGAAGAAGTAGATTTCTCTAAGCTTAGGATTCAAAAATACATGTGCCCTTGACTAGAATAATCTACCACAATGGAAAATTACCTCTAGTTGGATGAATAACCTTTCTGGTACAGTGGTTTGAATGGTAGCTGCCAAAAGGTATGCCAACAGCCCCTGAACCTGTGAATGGCACCTCATTTCAAAATATGTCCTTGTAGATGTGATTAACTTAAGGATCTCTAGCTGGGGTGATTCTGCATTAACTGGCAGAGTTCTAAATCTGATGGCAAGTGTCCCTATAAGACACACACCGAGGAGAACCTCACAGGGAGAAAGAGGTGAAGGCCCCACACAGAAAGAGGAGGAAGGGACTAGAGGTAAACTGTCACAAACCAAGGAATGCCTGGAGCCACCAGAAGCCGGAAAAGTCAAAGAAGAATTCTCTCCGAGAACTCAGAGAAAGTGTGGCCTTGCTGATACCTTGATTTTAGACTTGTGGCTTCCAAAACTTTGGGAAAAGAAAACTCTATTTTTTATAAGCTCCCAAATACGTGATAACTTGTTATGGCAGTTCTAGAAACTAATATGTCTGATGAAAACGTTTCATCTTTTCATATGACCCACTACACAATGAAATGAATCAGTACAAACCAATAAGGTTGTAACTCCTTGGTCAAGACTGAATTGTCTAGAACTCTTGTGGAGCTTGCCAAGAAATCTCGTCCTCATGCAGGATGGGATCATGCTCCACAGTTTATTTGCCTTTTAATTTTCTTTGTTTAATAACATACACCCTTCAGTTGTTATCCAGCTAAACTTATCACAGTTTTCTGTAAAGTTCTTGCCTTTGCTATCCATCTGAGAAGTCCATTGCAGTCCAGGGCAGCCGTGGTCAATTTCATTTTTGTCTAGTTCTTGTGGTTTCTGCTTAAGTTTTCGAGCGCATGCCCTTCACCACCCTTTGTTTCACTCATCAAAAAGGGAGTTTAGTACCGCTCCGCTCTTGCTCGCTCACGTTTCTCCTCTCCACTGCTGGCTTCATTTGGCGAGGCAGGAGCCTTGCCATTCCGTCTTTCTTATTCATTTCACATGCTGTTTGGTTTTGTCTTAAATTTCTCTGAGAGTACTAAGCATGACGCTTAACCTTTACTTCTGTTGCCCACAACAAAGCTATTTACTCAAAGATATATTCTTCATCTGCTCTTGCATTACTGTGTTCAGCTCCTTATTGTTTTGCAGAATCATTAATTAATTCCAATGGTCATGTTTTAGTCTGTTAATTCTTTGAATAAAGAAAAAATAGCTCTGCCTCCTAGTTGGCTCTAAATAGCTTACGTAGATTTTTCCTGTGTCCTGTCATTTCATTTATAAAGACAATAGTCAACTATCTAAACAGAGTATACGCTACATTCACTTAATTCTCTCAGTAACTGTATACATTGGGTTATGCAAGTGTTAATATTCTCCATTTCTGTTAGATAAGGAAACTGAGGTACAGAGGGTTCAGATTTGTTAAAGGGCCCACACACTGAGAATTCCCAACAAAACCATCTTTTAGATACCAAACCCCATCCCACATCACTTCCATCTAGGGTACACCATGTATGCAATGGCTCCCTTTGTCTTAAACTTCTCATTCCAGAACTGGCCTACTTTGCTGTTTGTAACTAAAAAGGTTTATCAAAACAATTTTTCGAAAGATATACATGTCTTTCCTCTACTAACACCAGTTGTCATAATTCTATCTTTCTTACCCAGCCATTGAAGCTCACAGTCCCAACTGCAGCCATGGAGAACGTGAGAAACGAGTCCATGAGCTTTTACATTCACCTTTTCCTTCTTCTCCTGTTTATGGTCCAATATTCATTTCTATTGGAGTCTACAGCCAGGGTAACGAGATGTATATTTTTAAATTGTCACCACATCCAAGAATGTTAACAGCCTGTTCTTTTGAACTACCATTTCACTCATGCTGGCAGCTTTTCTTTGCAAGATATGCATTGCTTTGAAGTCCATGAATAAAGCTTTATTGATCACTTAGTTCTGCATTCTCCAGAACTAAGTGATCATTTAGCTCTTTCGTTGTCTATAAACTTTAGTGAATGTTTTTGTAATTAATTATTTATGTACCTATCTCAGTCTTTACAACGGATTCTTAGAGGGGAGTTTCTGTGTCTTAATTGATACTTGCATTCTGTCTACCTTGCATTGCTCGATGAATGAATGGATAGGTAGATGTATGAATATCACTTGATGCCATCCTGCCACTTTGGCCTCATTTGTTAAGAAGCTTTGTGTTTGAAATGCTTTCCTCCTCAATAACTTCTTTGAATAACTGCCCATCTTTCAAGGTTAGTGGAAAGGCTTTCTTCTCTAAAGTAATTCCCTAGTTTGATTGAGCATAAGAGTTAACAAGTGCTTCGTGTCGAAAAAGAAATTCTCAGATCCTTCTGAAGGTACCAAGTTGGAACATTCAAGAAAAGACAGGGATTCTGTATTTTTAACAAGCCCTCCAGATGAGTCTTGTGACCAAGCACTTTTGGGAAAAGTTGAATTGAGTGAAATCTATACATGTCAGTGAGAAACATTCTCTCCAGTAGTTTTGTATCTTTTACAGAATACTTTTAATATTCTACTTTAAAATGCACTTTTATATGTGAAATCTAAATTCTACTATAAAACTGTGCCCCCTTGAGAGTTAGAAACTTCCTTAGGTTAAATTTTCAATTCACCAGAGTAGAGCATAGCTTTCTGCAAATAGTCAATATTTGTTGAGTTGAGTCATTGCATGTACTTTGCAGAGTCATCTCTCCACACTCAACTTAGAGATGAAAGGGCTACAGTTTCCTTAAAAGACCAGTTTTAAATAAGTGTAGGGTAATTTTGTTTATTATTTTTAATATACAAACCACATTAACGTAATGCTTAATATAAGTTGAATCCTAATGACATTTTGGTATACAAATTAAAAAATCTGGTATATTTAGTCACCTTTTCTAATATTAAATCATTATTTACAATTTTTTTCTTGCCTTCTATTAATAGTCAGGAGACACCCAATTATAAATTTACTTCTCATTAATTATATAATTGAGGCCTAGAATAAATAGATTTAAAAAGAAAAACCTAAGATAAAGGGATAATCAAAGAGATTGAAAAGCATGCCAAGTTGAGAGGAAAAAAAAAGAAGATCTTCTAAGGAACTGAAGTTGACACCCAGCAAATGAAAATACTGTTGACTAAATGCAAAACATAACACATCCATTGGGAAGGCCAGGCAGGCAGAACCAGGGCAGCACACTGAAATGTGGAGGAATGAGGTCTTCACACAAGAACTCTTCTCAACAGGTTCACTGACCATGAAGGGGGATCTATTTTGACAATGCAGAAAAGAAAACAAAGAGAACCTTGTGATAGGTATTTTTCATGTATATGGACTTATCGTGATGATAAATTCAGGCCATCTTATTAAAATTACATTTGATTCATATCACTGAGGTCATACTTTTAAAAGTATTTTTACTTATTATATTATTTCATTTCTTTTTCTTTATGTAAATTTCAAACATAAGGACAAGCAGTGTAGTATAGTGGTGAAAACCCCAAATTCTGGGCACCTCCAGCAAGTTGCCTAGTCTGACTATCCTTCAGTTTTTCCAGTGTGAAACGAAGATGTTAATGCCAAACTCATGAGGTTATTCTAAGAATTGAATGAGTTAAATGAGTTAAACTGCTTACTTCCACAAAGGACTCAATAAGGAATATCAATTAGTGGTAGCAGCTACAAGCAATTAAAGGGTAATGTGTCAAGATGTCTGAAGTACACAAAACAGAAATCCTTAGCTATCTAGTTTAAACAATAGAGAAATTTATTGTAAGCTGTGGTAGGCAACTTAATGGTTCCTCAAAGATGTCTTTGTTCTAATCCTAGAAACATGCAAATATGCTACTTACATGGCCAAAGGGAATTAAAGTTGCAGATGGAATTGAGGTTGGTAATCTGGTTTTCAGATGAGATTATCCTGGGTTATACAGGGGGGCCCAATTTTATCACAGGGCCCTTTTAAGTGAATGAAGAGAACAGGAGACTCAGAGTTAAAGAGAAGTGATCATTGAAGTAGAAGGTGGAAAGATGTGAATGCTGACTTGGAAGGTAAAAGAGGGCTGCAAGCCAAAGAGAATGGTCAGTCTCTGGAAACTAGAGAGATAAAAAAATGGATTGTCCCCTAGAATCTTCAGAAAAAAGTGCAGCCTTGCCAACACTTTTATTTCAAATCTATTGTAGACTTCTGACCTCCAGAACTAGAAGATAACGTTTTGTTGTGTTGAACCACTAAATTTGTGGTAGTTTGTTACAGCAGCCACAGGAAGCTAATGTATCACTCAGTAGAATCCATGATGATGAGTCTCCAAAGTTGCTGAAACCAGCAGTTGAGCAACATCACCAGGAACTCACTTTCCCTCCGTGTTTTCTTTGCCGTCTTCAATGTAAGGCTGACACCCCGATAGAC
The DNA here is from genome assembly GCF_964146895.1 of Miniopterus schreibersii. Taxonomy (NCBI): domain Eukaryota; kingdom Metazoa; phylum Chordata; class Mammalia; order Chiroptera; family Miniopteridae; genus Miniopterus; species Miniopterus schreibersii. The sequence continues at coordinate 59,502,724 of NC_138111.1, read as the reverse complement.
GTGAAATGGCTTTACCAGTTCCCAGTGCCCCGACCACTTGACAAACCTACTCGGATCTAAGGGCAAATAGATTATATGTCTTGCTTCTATTGCGCAGGCTTGTCAGTTTACCTTATTTTTGTTATAAAGTTTTTTATTCTAATTTTGTTAAATAGATCAATCTTTCCCTTTTCTGTGTACTGAAGAGGGTCATCCTGCTTAATATCAAATGGTTTTCTGAGCTGGTCTTTGGAGGATGAGAAGATAAGAATATTTGCAAAAGCCTAGAAGTATAACCCAAAATAAATGGGTTCATTCTCTTAAAATAACTGTCTCAGTGCCTTTGTGGGAATCTGGACAATTACTGGAGTCCTCTCAGCAGTCAGGTAGACCTCTTACTGTGCCTGTTTTTAAGAAGCACAATGTGTGGCAGAGATTGAAGTTAACCATAGCGGAAGATGTGGGTTTCTCATTTAAACCATTAGAGTTATTTCGTTTTTTTCAACAGTGATGTATTTGAAAACAAGAATACCTTTTTGTAATGCGTAATTCTCCAATATTCTAGAACAATTTTTGGTGACGAAATGGGACTGAGAGTTGGGGTGTTTAAACAACTGATTTTCAGTATTTAAACAACTGATTTAAATTTCAAAATGAGATGAGAACTCATCTGTACTTCAAGCAGTGACATGAGATATACCAGTTAGAAATGTGTACTCATAAACCAGAAAAGAAATGATTCCTTCTTTTCAATGCATACCAGGAAAAGATGAGTATGACAGCAACAGAGGAAATAGGGACAAGTACAGCCATAGACTAGTGTTTAAATAGTACTTTTTTGAATGGTAAAGCTTCTCAGAGTCTCATAATTTAACCTCTCAAATGTTTCCAGGTGTTGTTTTGAATGGGTGCCACTGCATTCAATTCACAGGTATGTCTTACCCAAGGCCACGTGTTGGCAGACTTCTACTAAATAACTTTATTTAAGCCCAGTAATGGGCAATTTCTAGTGGCCTAAAATTTAAAAGGGGGAGAAATCATCCCTAATCCATGACAAAAGAACATGGAAAATGTCTCCTGTAAATTTGGAAGAAACTAAAGTGTAAAGGGGAAATAAAGAAAAGAACAACAGAAAAACAGAACCACTATCTATAGGTAAAGTCTTGGGCTCTTTAAGTACTTTATAAAATAAGTAAATTCTTTTGAAGATCTTTCAATGAGTTTTCAACTGGCATTTCCTCTGACACATAACCTAGCATCGGGTCATGTCTAGTAAATATTTTATAAACAGAATTATAGCCTTTCTTTTTTAAAAAAATATATCTTTATTGATTTCAGAGAGAAGAAAGGAGAGGGAGAGCGAGAGATAGAAACATCAATGATGAGAGAGTCATTGATTGGCTGCAGCCCGCAACCCGGGCATGTGCCCTGACCAGGAATTGAACCCCGATCGCCTGGATCCCAGGTCGACTCTCAACCGCTGAGCCACGCCCGGCCGGGCATAACCTTTCTTAAAATTCTAAATTTTGTTAATATAATATGTTAGATTTATATATAATTAATATTACATATAAACTCAACACTTTAAAATTTAATATCTATATGTTGTATATTTATCATTCAATAATATATAAATCAAATTATATCATTCAAGTTTTTAAGCTTTTAATTATATTTTAATGCCCCAATAGATACTTTAATGTTAAAATGTTTTTTCTCCCAAAAATCTTTATTCCAGTTGCAATCCATATGTATGTTATCTCATTAAGTACAAAGCTATTCATGACTGTTACACTCTGGAGGCAAATTTGTAAATATAAATTAGCCCTCTGTTTTTTGTTAATTATTTGTATATTAAATTTTATTTGTCTATTAGTTTTATTATTTTTGTTTAGGTTTGCCTTGGGTAATCTCTACTTTTAGCTTCCATATTCATTTTGATTTTTATCCAAGTCCTGTGACAGGAGACAGCTTTAACATTAAACTAATAAGATAGAAGTTTCGGAAACCTTCCAAAACTGCGTGACTGTGTTTATAATGAACGGTACACTCATTTTCCTAAACGGAGACTCAAACTCTTATAAGCTTCAGGTTCCATCAAACCTGGATCTTACCATTTGCTAACAACACATAGTTGTATTTTTAAAACCCAATCTAAAATTCTTTCTTTTAACAGGGTATTTAACACATCCATTATGGTTGAGATACTTGATCTTATTATTATTATTTTTTTAGTACTTCCTTACTTTCTGGTTTATCCCATTCTTAAACCAAGTCATTTGCCTTCTTATATCATATTGTAAGAGTTTTCTTCATATGCTGTGCAAATAAGTTCTATGTTAGATCCATGTTTGCAAAATATTATTGTACAATCTATGTCTTGACTTGGCATTTCCTTAATCATGTTTTATGAAGGGTAAACATTTTAAACTTGATGAAATAAAATTTAACTAATTTTTTAAAAAATTTAACCTTAACGAATCTTATTCAAGAAATCTTTGCCTAAACGAAGGCCACAAATATTTTCCCTTATGTTTTCTTCTAGAAGCTTTATAGTTTCAGCTTTTATATTTAGGTCAATGATCATGTCAATTTTTATATATGTTTTGAGGCATGGGTTGAGGATCATTTATTTTTTCAGTCTTAAGCATGTAGAAAGACCTCATAACAAAGGCATCAGGAAGACTCTTGAGAAGGATATTGCCTTAGTAATAGGGCTAAAATAGCTCTACTAAAGTCTGTTCTGAACCTATTCTATAAAAAGCTTTAAAACAAACCTCAAAAGGATCAAACTGACTCCAAGTACCTGTCAGGTAGGAACACAAACTATTCCAAGCTCTTTGTAAGCTTTGGGAATTCTTTGCCCTCCTGCTCTGGTGGTTCTTTCCAGGCCTCAAGTAGGTCCCTGGGATGCACACACAGATTAGCACTATACCAAAGGCTTAAAGAGACTACTCTTCCCATCTCAGGAACTGAAGATGACTTGCCTCCTGTGAAAGTTCCTTTTCTCTGGTATCTTGTTTCACAAATTCTGGCCTCTTGGGCTCCCTCTTGAGACCTCTGGAATCTGTTTCCTCACTCTACAGTTGCCCGAAAACTGCCTCCAGGCAGTAAACTATGGCAATGATAGGGCTCATCTTGTTTATATCCCTTTTCTCAGGAATATATGTCCCCCTTTTTGCTATCCAGTCTTTAAAAACTGATATTTCTTATTTATCATCTGGTTTTCTGTTTTATAAAGTGGGAGGTAAATGTGGTCCCTGTTGCTCCATAATGCCTGGAACCCAAACATGTTCTGAATCATGTATAGGAGTGACTGACCATTTTTAGGGAGTAAAACTCTTCTAAATGTTTATGCTATAAATAAATCTTGATTATACAATATACTTCTCTTTAAAAAGTCTTATTTTTACTTATATCTCAGTCCCTTTTGGAAAAAACATAAAGTCCTGCCATTCTTTCTAGCCATTTCCAAATGATTACTTTATTGAATCCATTAACTTTCAACTTAGAAAGCCTGAGGTGTCTGATGACAAGAGGTAAATTCACAATTAAGTTTTTAATTTAAAGTGTAAGAATGCCACTGTAGCTGGCATATAAGCAATTGCTGAATGAGGGAGAACCATAATTAGGAAGTGATGGGAGAAGTCAGAAAGAAAAGAAGCTAGGACACCTTGCTGGTCAGTGGATAAGAGGAGTTGGGAGTTTGGCTTCAAAATAATGAAAGAAAATAATAATTTCAAGTAGCTACCATTCTGTTGATTCTCAGTCCAGGATTCCTTTTTTTATACCACACAAACTCCTTTCTTAATAAACACATTTTTAATGGGCATTTACATTAATTTTTTCTAGAATGAACTGACCAAAATTTTACATTGTCCACAGAATACCAGCTCATGCCTGAGTCACTTGAAATACTTAAACACAAATAAAGGGATTCAGGCTATGAATAAATAAAGACTGGAATAATAAAGGAAATATTTCTAAAAGGCGATCTCTGTTCTAATTTAAGTATTTAGGACACTGAATCTTTGGCACAATAGGTACTGGGGGAAACTTAGAAAGGTTGCCATAAACATCATGTATAAGCAAAGCTATAAAATGAGACTATAACAAATAAGACCAATAGTATTGAATGCATATTAAATGGTCCATCAGCACTATGAACGCATTTATTGGGTCTGCATGAGAGAGAATACTTATAGATAGCCATCTTTTTAAAATCTTACACTGAAAATTTTTATGTATTTTGAAAAGATCTCTTTGAAGGCTGACATTGAATTTCCTCCAAATATTCAAGTTGGCTTGATTGAAAACAAATAGAGTTATAATTTTCATGAGGACAGAACAGAAAATATGATTTCCTATTTATTTAGATATTTTGTTTCTGCTTTACTAATTATCAGGAATTGAAATATTTCAAATTTTCAAAGAAGTACGAATGACATTGACTGCTAAGGAATAGGCTTCCAAAATGAACATATTTTCAAAATAATATCACACATGGTTCATGAAAATATCTGGTTGATTGTGGCACAATACAAATTGCCCTATATGGTGACTTTCTCTGACCCTCTCCCTTTAAGGGACATTTTTCTCTCTGTGTGTGTTAGTTATGTAATATTTTACACTACTGAGTTGATATAGATAAAAGGAATTTAGAGTAAAGCAATAATGCCCAAAATGTATGTATGTTAAATGTATTTTCTCATAGAACATAGGAAGTGACAAAAACTAGATTGCTTGAAGGCTATGTCTCTCAAAGTAATAATAAGTTCCACTGAATTCTTCATATTTTCCTATTTAGTTCAGACAATCATGTGGATTTGTGAGATACATAAACACAGATATAGATGAATTCTTTTTGTTGTAACTTTCTTTTTCTTTATATAAAATCAGTTGGGCCATAGCACCATTTTCTTACTAATACATATATTCCATTTGTGTATGCATTACTATCAAGCTCTCTTTCCAATTAGGAGTTGAGATAATTTACAAAGATGCATGTATAGCACATTGTAAAAAACAAAATAAAATATCAGGGAGAAATGAATATACAGACAATGAAAATAATATAAACTTAGAAGGAAGAGTAACATTCCAACCACATGTTTCCCCATACACTTTGGAGATTTTCAGAGTAAATAAATTAAAACAGGTATGATTTAGTAAAATATGTTTTATTATTATAATTACTTTTGCATAATACATAAAATTTCCCATTAAAATATCCTTAAAAGTTTACCAAATTCTATTATATGGAATAAAAAGCCTTTTATGTCATGGTGTCCAACTTCTTTTTAAAATTTTATTTATTTATTTATTATTTATTTATTTTTTTTTTAAAAGAGCTTTATTGAAGTATAATTGATATACAAAAAAACTGTACATATTTAATGTATACAATTTGATGTGTGGACATGTATACACCCGTGAAACCATTATTACAATCAAGATAACAGACATATCTATGATGTCCAAAAGGTTCAGTGTGCCTCTGTGGTGTGTTTGGGTGGTGTGTTAAGAATACTTAATATGAGATCAACTCCTTTAACAATTTTTTGGTTTGTTTTTCTTAGTTTTGCTTTTATTTTCTAAATTTATCTTTATTGTTGAAAGTATTACAGATGTCCCCCCTTTCCCTCCCCAGACCCCTTCTACCCCACCCCTCCCCCCCACCCCCAGGCCTTCACCACACTATTTTCTGTGTCCATGAGTTATGCATATATGCATATAAATTCTTTGATTAATTTCTTCCTGTGCACCCCCCCTTACCTCTGAGACTTGTCAGTCTGTTCCACCTTCTTTTTAAGTAATGTTTTCATTATTCTCACATGTACAGGGTGGCCTGATTACCCACTATGTCTCTTCATTTCCTTCTGTTGTGTTCTCGCACTTCTACATCTCTGCCTTTGCACAAATTAGTCTTTCCTCATGGATAGCAAATCTCAATCTCTTTTTCCTGATGAAATTGTATACAACTTTTAAGATCAATCTAGTTTTTCTTTCCTTCTGAAGACACCCAGCACCACAGAACAAGTTAGTCACCTGGCTTTCTGTGGATCATCAGCATTTTAAACTAGTCTCCATCATAGTGTAACAGTAGCTCTCAAAAGCCTTGTAATAATTTCTCATAAGTAGTAGCTGCAACATACAGACAGGACAAAGACTGCATTTTGTTCAGTTCTGTACTCTCAACTGTGGGCCCCTTATAAATGGATATCTGTGAGTACCAGGTGCACAGTGAATTGTAGCCTTGCTTATATTAAGCTAGTGATGGAGAGAAAGTAGAGGTGTGTGAGAATTAGTGCTTAGAAGAATCAAATAAAATGTTCATGTGAGGACTGAGGGCTAAAAAACCTCACAGGGAATCATTATTTGAGAAATGTAACCTAATTAAAGTGTTTTATTGGTCCATCTGGCTTAACCTCACAATTAACAATTCATTATTAGTATTATTATTATTTAAATATATATCTTTATTGATTTCAGAGAGAGGAAGGGAGAGGGGGAGAGAGAGTCAGAAACATCAATGATGAGAGAGTCATTGATCGGCTGTCTTTTGCATGCCCCCTAGGGGGATCGAGCCTGCAACCCGGGCCTGTGCCCTGACAGGGAATCAAACCGCCATCTCCTGGATCTTGGGTTGACACTCAACTGCTGAGCCAAGCCCGGCCAGGCTAACCAATTCATTATTAAAATCCATAGGAATATAGACAAAATTTTAAAATGCATAGTATTACCAGTATAACATATACATTTCACCTACTGTGAGTTATATTTTTAAAGGAAGTAACTCTCCTAGTTTGCACACTGAAAGCATTTTTATTTTATTAGATATGGCTTTTCTTTGTGGTTGTGATGAGCTATCACAGTCAATTTTCTTTCAATTGTACAGTACAAAGAATTTCTCCTAGGAGCTGCTTTTAAAGATTAAAGCAAAACAATAATTTTATTAATGCAATTTTATTTTATATAACAGCACACTTTAGCAAGCCTAAATTCTTCATGAATATCAGCATTACCTGTATAAAATTTAATTTAGCAATGGTACAATGTGAAAATGCACTGTTTCATGTTCACAAAAATCAGTAGGTATCCTAACAGTTACTTCTTGTCATGAATCACCAAAGTTTTATCAGAAACTGAAAAACTAGTAGTACTGTTAATTTTTTCTCATCAGTATTAGCTGCAACATACTGAGAGGATGGAAACTATATCTTCTTCAATTCTGCAACCTCAACTGTGAGCTTCTTATAAATGGGTATCTGTGAGTACCAGGTACACAATGAAATTTGGTCTTCCTTATATTAGTTAAATGATGGAGATAACAGACGTATGTGAGAAAGCTCAGTAGTGCCCTTCAATTGTGTTTATTTTCTAAAATTTTTATTTTACAAAGTGTTTACCTATAATATTTTTTAACCGTAATTCAGTTCTGTGACCAAAGAATTATTTGCCAATTTATTCTACATAAGTGAGAAAAAGAGACTCAGAGACCTGAAAGTGAATTTCCAGGGTCATGAGACAGAGGACAGATTGGGGCTAGAACCAAGGCCGTGTGGCTTCTGGCTCAGCACTGTTTCTTTTCTGGAATAGCCCTCACTTTAACTCAGTTTTGAAATGCTTCAGAGGGAATTACGGTGGCAGGTTCAGAACTCTAGAATAAGAGAGAGTACAGAAGACACAGAGGGAGCTGGAAGGAAGTCAAAAGTCACTCAGGAAATCTTCATTTGTGCATTGATCCTTGCAAGAAATATCAGGCATCTCTTATGGGCCCTTCACACTGCTAAGTAAGAGAATTTAGCAATGAACATATATATGATAAATGTCCCATTTTCAACAAAAATTGTGAGACATACATATAAACAGGAAAGTATGAGCCATATACAGAAAGTAAAGCAGTCCATAAAAACTGTCCATGAGGTAGCTCAGACATTAGGTTTACTAATAGACAAAGACTTTGAGTCAACTATTAAAAATATGTACAAGTTCTAAAGGAAATAATATCTAAAGAAAAAATGTAAGCCCTGGCTGGATAGGCCAATTGCTTAGAGCTTTGTCCCAGTACACTGAGGATGCAGGTTTGATCCCCAGTCAGGGCACAAACAAGAAGCAACCAATGAATGCATTAAAAAGTGGAACAACAAATCCATGTTTCTCTCTCTCTCAAGTAAATAAATAAAAATTAAAAAATAAAGCAAACATGAAAATGGTGTCTCACGAAATAGAGAATATTAGTAAAGAGATAGAAATTATACTTTTTTAATAAAAAGAAACAATTAGAAATTATGGAATTTAAAAGCACAATACTAAAGTTAGAAATTATTTAGAGGGGTTTGACAACACATTTGAGCTCACAGAAGGAAGCATCAGAGAACTTTAAAATAGACCACTTGATATTTTATTATATTTGTTTTATTTTTTATTGAATTTATTGGAGTGACATTGGTTAATAAAATTATATAGGCTTCAGATGTACAATTCTATGTACATCATCTGTATATTGTATTGTATGTTCTTCATCCCACCTCAAGCCTCCTTCCTTTACCATTTTCTCCCTTTTAGTCTTTTTTTGCTCACTTCTTTCTCTTTTCCCACCCAGCCCCCCAATAGTCCTCCCCTCTGATAGCTGTCAGTCTGTTCTCTGTATCTATGATTCTTTTACTATTTTGTTTGTTTGTTTATTTTGTTCATCAGATTCTGCACAGTGCCAGGGTCCAGCCCCAGCGGTCCAGGGGTCCCCAAAGGTGTGGACGGTGTGGGCGAAGAATGAAGGAAGGACATGGAGACAGTGTTCAGAGCATCGGGACAATCATCTTTTTTTTATCACCTTGTTAAAACTGTATTTATACTATTTGATTTTATTGCTGGTTAAACAACATGACCTCAAGCTTTGTTCCGGTTTCTGTTTTGGCCTTTCACGGTTAATGAATACACCTTATCTGACCTTTGCTAAAGAATTTGCATCTGTTTAGGTATGTTAATTTTAGTCTTACCCATTGTTTATATTTCTATAGGCTATTCTACAGGTTAATCTCTAGTTTGTTATTTATATTCTGAAGTTACTATTCTATCGCTCTACCACCTAGCTAAAAGGAGAATAACTCAGCCAGCTTTTCTTATGTAAAGGTTACGCAAGTCCTAAGTAAGGGCTCTGGAGCTTGCGTGGGATGGTTTTTGCTCTGGTGAGTGACCGCCTGTCTGGCACCTGCCTTAGTCTCTCCGCTGACACTCACTGCAGCAGTCCATCCTCATAGTAATATTCTGTGTATGACAAGGGTTCAGGTGTAGATTGAAATACTCTCTTCCCTTGTGAGGATTCCCAGAGTTTTCCATGAATATAAATATCCCCAGTAATACATTCCGTAGTGGGGGCTCGCTGGTGGCCTCCCTGTGGATGCCCTGCGCCTCCGAGTGGGCAGGGGCCCCGACCCAGGCCTGTTCCCTGGTGGGAAGGCCCCCTGGGTAGTGGGCCTAACAAGTCCTAACTCTTCTGCTGACAGTCTAAGTGCCTTATAGGTGCCACATGATATCTTTGTAACACTTGGAGCTTTTACTGAATCGTTGTCTTTTCCAGTTCTATCTGACTCCCCTGTTGGGAGCCAGTGACGTGGTTGGACATGGTCCACGCCACCTGAGGGTCTGGAGTCAGGGACTCCACCCTCCCCACAATGATCCTTGATACTGAGAGCCCGCTATGTGTCTGGACATGTTCCATGTAGCCTGAGGGCCTGGAGCCAAAGACTCGACCCTCCCCACAAGTTCCCATTAGGAGCAGAAATAAAGATAATTACCAAGGTCTAGGCTCATGCAGGAGGCAGGATGTTTACTCTGAAAGAGCGTTCATGCCGCCTTGAAGGAACTACTTTGTATCGGCCTCACCTCATTACTAATTGTTTGTTGCTTACTATATAATAAAGGCTTTGAAGCCATTTGGGGCTGCACCTCATGGGAGGGCAGCCCTCCTGATCCCAGGCTGGCTCCTGACACCCTGCAAGAGAAAAGTTTCCAGCTAGGGCAATGCCCTTTTCTGGTGCAGTGACTCGCGTAAGGACACAGAGCGTCAGGAAGGGGAACAAGCATAGGAAGAGGGATACACCAACTCCCATGGAGCATTCATTGGCTGTGCAGATGTCTCCTCCTTGAAGGGCCGTGTCAAGCAGCAAGGACGGAAAGGCTTCCGGCAGCACAGTACTTGTCTTCCTCTGCCAGGCTTATTCACTTAGCATAATACTCTCCTGGTCCATCCATGCTATTGCAAAAGGTAAGATTGCCTTCTTTTTTTTTTTACTGCCCCAGTAGTATTCCTTTGTGTAAATGTACCACAGCTTTTTCACTGAATCATCTACTGATGAGCACTTGGGAAGGTTTCCCAATAATTGTCTGAGATATTTCTGCCTCTGTTTTCTTCCAGGATTTTTATGATTTTGAGTCTAACATTTAAGTCTTTAATCCATTTTGACTTTATACTTATGTATGGTGTCAGAAGGTGGTCGAGTTTTATTTTTTTGCATGTTTTTGTCCAATTTTCCCAACACTATTTATTAAACAGACTATTTTTACCCATTGTATATTCTTGCCTCCTTTGTTTTGACAAATATGAATTGACCATAAAGGTGTGGATTTAATTCTGGGCTCTCTATTCTGTTTCATTGATCTATGTGTCTGTTTTTATGCCAGTGTCATGTTATTTTGATTATTGTAGGTTTATAATAAAGTTTGATATCAGGTAGTGTGGTTCCTCCAACTTTGTTCTTCTTTCTCAAGGTTGCTGTGGCTATTTGGGGTTTTTTGTGGCTCCATATAAGTTTTTGGATTATTTGTTCTAGTTCTGAGAAATATGCCATTGGAATTGTGATAGGAATTGCATTGAATCTGTAGATTGCTTTGGGTGGTATGGACACTTTAATGATGTTCATTTTTCCTATCCATGAACATGAAATATGCTTCTATTTATTTGTATTTTCTTCAATTTCTTTCCTCAGTGCCTTATAGTTTTCTGAGTACAGGTCTTTCACATCCTTGGCTAAATTTATTCTAGGTTACTTTTTGTTTATTTGTTTGTTTATTATTTTTTTCTTGTGCAATTATAAATGAGATTGTTTTTTTTAGTTTCTCTTTCTGACATTTCATTATTGCTGTATAAAAATGCAACTGATTTACAGATATTTATTTTGTATCCTGAGGCTTTACTGAATTCATTTATCAGTTCTAGTAGCTTTTTTTGGTAGAATATTTAGGATTCTTTATATACAGTATTATGTCATCTGCAAATAATGACAGTTTTTCTTCTTCCTTTCGAATTTGGGTGTCTTTTATTTCTCCTTCTTGTCTGTTTTCTGTGGCTATGACTTCCAATATTATGTCAAATAATAGACATGAAAGTGAATATTCTTTTTTTGTTCCCAATCTTAAGGGAAATGCTTGTAGTTTTTGCTCATTGAGTATGACGTTAGTTGTTGGTTTGTCATATATGGCCTTTATTACATTGCAGTATATTCCCTGTATTCCCATTTTGCTGAGAGTTTTTGTTATAAATGGGTGCTAGATTTTATCAAATGCTTTTTCTGCAACTATTGATATGATTATGTGATTTTTATCTTTCATTTTGTTTATGTATGCTATCACATTTATTAATTTGCAGATATTGTACCATACTTGAATCCCTAGAATAAATTCCACTTAGTTATGGTGTATAATATTTTTAATGTATTGCTGAATCTGGTTTGCTAATATTTTTTTGAGGATTTTAGCATCTATGTTCATCAGAGATAGTGGCCTATAATTTTCTTTCTTTGTAGTGTCTTTATCTGGTTTTGAAATTAGGATGATGCTGGCCTGGCAAAATGAGCTTGGGGGTCTTCCCTCCTCTTGAATTTTTTGGAATAGTTTGAGAAGGATGGGTGTTAGTTCTTTGAATGATTGATAAAATTCACATGTGAAACCATTCAGTCCAGGACATTTGTTTGTTGGAAGTTGTTTTGATTACTGTTTCAATTTCATTAGTAACAATGGTTCAGGTTCTCTGGTTCTCCCCGATTCACTTTTGGAAGATTGTATGTTTCTAGGACTTTATCCATTTCACCCAGGTTGTCAGTATCTTCTTACAATCCTTTGCATTATTTTGGTTTCATTTTCTCACTTCTACTTTTTCATTTCCAATTTTATTTGTTTGGATCCTCTCTCTCTTTTTTTTCTTGATAAGTCTGCTTTAAGGTTTGTCAATCTTGTTTATCCTTTGAAAGAACCAGTCCTTGATTTCATTGAAATTTTGTATTTTTTATACTCTATTTTGTTTATTTCAGCTTCTGTGATTATCATTTCCTTCCTTCTACTCACTTTGGGCTTTGTTCATACCCTTCTTCTAGTTTCTTTAAGTATGAAGTTAAATTGTTTATTTGAGATTTTTCTTTTTTCTGGAGATAGGCATGTGATGCTATGAATTTCCCTACAAAGATTACTTTTTAAAATCCTATCAAATATTCAGTGACCAATTTAAGACATATTTTATCCATCAGAATTTCTCTTATTCTTGTAATCCACATAGATAATAAAATAAATTAGTATATATGGAGTACCAGCAATGTGCAAAGCTCTTTGTTAGTTACTTTGCATACGTTATGCTATTCAGTCTTTGCAACAAGTTAGGAGAAATTTAGGCTGAGAAAGGAACATACCCAAGCCATGTACCTTAACACATCACTAACCCCTATTTATGGAACCAGTATTTTTTAAAACTACAATTCTATACTTTGAAGTACTCCTATTCTAACACCCTACTGTACTCAGCTCACATAAGAACCCAGTCATTTATTTTTCTCTGATTCTCTCATGTACTTTAATTCTGTCTTCTATGAGAATTGTAAACTCAGGTCTCACATTGATTTGGTATCTCACCCACTCACAGGAGTACCTATTCTTCCAATAACCCAGTTTAGACTTTAGGATTCAAGAATTTGAAATAATAATACATAAGGTATATGTAATTCTTTTTTATTTTTATTTTTTTTAATTTTATTGAATTTATTGGGGTAACTGGTTAATAAAATTATTTCGGTTTCAGGTGTACAATTCTATAATACATAGTCTGTATATTGTATTGTGCTTTCACTACCCCAAGTCATACATGTGATTCTTAAAGTCAGAATTTGAAATGAAATCTTAAATCTTACAACACTGGTTTTATCTAAGAGAACAATTTCAATGACTAAGGTGAGAAAGGCAGGTTAAGACAATTATATTAGATGAATATAGGCCATTTATTTGTAGACACTAAACAATATAAAGACACCAATGATGACTTTTTCACTTTTTATTCCAGTTGTGCAGATACAGATATAGATGTTAAACTTGTGGTTTGTTTCCAGCAGGGAAAAAGAAAAGTAAACAGGCATATTAAATGCCTTGGTGAAAGAAAGGGCTAGATGCCTAGGGTTACTGAATATTTTAGAGCTATTGAAGGTATCAGAAATGTCATTTTAAAGTCCTAGCCCATAATAGATGCATTGAAATCACTCTTTCTGCAGATTATATAAGTAGTAGCAGGGCTAAAATTCAAATCCCAGTGTGTCTACCTCCAATATCTATGCATCTCTCTTCATGGCACCAAGTTTTTAAATTGTCTGCAAGATATAATTACAATCCCCATTAGATTGATTGTGTTTAAATATGCACAATTCCTTCATGCTGTTGAGAATTCTACTGTTTCACTGCACTGGGGTGTGGTGAGCAGTTAACAATCTGGTTTTTCTTGGCACTACTTTGCCAAAGATAAAACCACTCACATTCACCTTTGCATGTGGCAGATGGTCTTTTCAAAGGAATGTGCACAATATTAAGAAAGCGAAGCTGCACAGTATTTTCTCTGTGTGCATCAGTTTAGTTTCCTTAGGGCGAGTCATTTCATCGTTTCTCTTATATTTGCCAAGTCTGTGCTTCAGTGCTAATTAATATCTTTATAAAAACATTTTTCTCTCTATCATACTCCCCCGTAATCTCTTTTCTGCTGAACTTTGATCAGAATCCAAGAAGTTATATGCTTTATTTTGGGTTAAGCTCTAAAAAGTCTCATTCCTGAATCTGACTGTGAAAGTTAATCATATCAATAAATACCCTTTACTTTATACATATAAGACCAGAAAAATGACTTTTTAAATTACATGTTTCCCCACTAAGCTACATATACAATGCACAGCCTCCTTGGTGTTTTCAAACCATAGTCATATCTTCGTAGTTTCTTCTCAACATAAAGTTTTTGCTTCTTTAAACACCTCTGAGGTAATATTATGGTGAATGCTGAGTTGGATTCCATTCTGCCATCTTCCAGTTTGCAAAATCACAGCATGATTTCTAGATTCCCAGTGGAGATATCACTGGAACATAAAAAAATGGTCTCTTAACTTGATGAAAGTCACTTGGGAACCAGGGAGAAAGAATGGCTACTGACATATACGCTACGGTTCTTTAGTAGGTCCCTTTAGATCAGAATCCCAGGCAGTAGTAGTTTTGATATCATAACTTCTCTGGCATTGATAAAGTTTCATAACTGTGCAATTATTTTGCAGACTTTCCAAGGCTCTTGAATTTCTATAGTAGAATGAAGATTAGGAATCTGACCAGCTCTGAAATGTGTTAAAGTCTATACTAATGCAATGAGCATAGCTCAGACGAAGGAATATATCCAAGCTCCAGTTTCTAGGAGCAGGTTTCAATCTATGGCTGATATGCTGGGGACATGCAGATAAGAAATGGGACCCACGTCAGAATTCTTTTTAAAAAGGTTGCATCATTAATACCTAATCAGAAATTAGGAGAATATCCTTTTTGGGGGGGATGGTTCACTAAAAGATGTTAAATGTTAACTGTGGTGATTAGCATAAGTAATATAGATATAAAATATGAACATCACAAGAAAACAAGTCTTTGTGACTTGGGTTGAATAATAATTACCTCAAGTGCTCTACCTCACCTTCTCATTTTGACCCAGCGTAGGGAATTGTGGGGTTCTTTCCCGCCCTCTTCTCTCCTCCCCTTCTTTATCTCCAATCCTCCTGCCCTCTCATTAACTCCCTT
Source organism: Miniopterus schreibersii (assembly GCF_964146895.1). Taxonomy (NCBI): domain Eukaryota; kingdom Metazoa; phylum Chordata; class Mammalia; order Chiroptera; family Miniopteridae; genus Miniopterus; species Miniopterus schreibersii. The sequence continues at coordinate 59,487,670 of NC_138111.1, read as the reverse complement.
CTCTCTCCACCTTTCTCCTCAATCATTACATTTTCTCCTCTATTCAAATGGGGAAAAAATAAAATTTCTAACCAAGTTCTAAATCTTATCTAATTTGGCTTGTTGGCATCCAGGCGTTGAGGTGTTTTTAATGACAATAAAGCAGAATTACTTTAGGAAGCTAAATTTACCTTTTAAGTTTTATTAATATAATAAAGACAAAGCATTTTAATAGAGAAATCAGAAACTTCTGATGTGGAGGGGAGGGGTCTTCAACTCATTAAGATTTCTTTTTTGGAAACTGTTTACTACACTGAGTTACAGCTAAATTAAATATGGTGAATGGATCTCCCCTAAAGGGATAAACTAAATTAAACTGGGAAGAAACCAAATCTAATTGTATTTCATTTTTATAATCAAGCAGCAAGAATTCTTAGTCTGCCTCCATCCCTTTGCTTTGATTACACTCACAATTTATCAGTGTGGTTGATATTCTGTATTTCTCTAAGGGGAATCTTAAATAAAATATTAAAAACCAAAGTTCTCTTAAAAATTATTCATTTTTGTTAAGGACATGTGTTCATATTTCTGGGATAAAAGTGTTGTAAAGTATACTAATTATACATAATCATTTATTTAGCATGATCTTCTTGATAAATGAGTTCCTTTATATTTTATTCATTTATTTATTCAACATTTTTTAAGAAACTACTTATATGCTAGATTCTGGGTTTATAAAGAACAAGTTGGTCTTCAGTTTATTTGGGAAAATCTATAAACTAATGAGAGTAGGTTAATGGAGTGATAGATAAGTGGGTAGATAATAAATAGTAAAGGCTCTTTAGCAAAGCTTCATAGAAAATGCTTTGAAACACTAAAGTAAAAGTGATAAAATTTTAACTGTGGGAAATCCAGTGTGGATTTGCATTGAGTTTTTGAAATCAAATACTGAATGGGAAGGCCAATCTAAACAAAATACTAGCTAATATTTATTGAGCACCCAATAACATTTTACATATGTAGAAAAACGGAGGACAAGAGAGGCATGTAACATGTCAAGGTCATACTGTTTAGAGGAAGAGTTGGAAATGGACCTCAGACAATTAGAATTTAGAATCTGTGTTCTTATTCTAGATAACAACACTTCAAATGAAAGATAATATGAACTCTGATAGATTGTTCTAGATCATAAGATCTAAGAGCCTGGGGAACCTATGGTGATGAGGTTAGAAATGTTACCTATATTTCCCCACCGTTTGTTTTTGTGGCGACAGCAGATAATATTTGTTAATTATATTTCAGCATAAATGCCAGCTTCTTTAGTAAGCTTTCACTCATTAGGCCTCTTCATTATAGGTTTAGTTGGGTATTCATCATTGCCAGTTATCCAGTTATCTCAGTTTCAAATTCAGTTTTTTGATTACCCTGTGAAAATGGATCTGGGCCCTTTAAATATTTTTCTTTGCCTGGCACATTTTAAACTTTATCAATAGAAACTACCATAGAGAAATATCAGGAGACAAGGGCTTTTTGCTCCCTACTTCCCATGAGCTCTGCTCAGGCAGGACCTGAAGTGTATGTGGCTTCTCCAGTGCCCAGTGTCTGTAGTGCACTTTCCTCTTTAGACACTTTTGTAGCATAGTGTCTCTGATGAAATACCTCCTCATAAACAGTTTTCACCAACCACAAGAAGGTCTATTTCTGGAAAGTTCTAGAAGATAGGTTTCCAGAAAATTCCAATGCTGCAACACTACAATGACTTAGCTGCCATCTAGTGAGCTATGACAGGGCCTCCCAAGCAAGGTCTGAATCTCAGCCATGGGGACATAGACATAGGCTCTTTCTTGGATGTTGTATCTCAGAGTTAGTGGTAATGGCTGCTCCTTATATTTGCTATTCCTATATTCATTTAAAAAAATAAATATTTTTATTGATTTCAGAGAGAGGAAGGGAGAGGGAGAAAGAGAGATAGAAACCTCAATGATGAGAGAGAGCCACTGATTGACTACCTCCTGCACCCCCCCTGCTGGGACTCGCCCGAAACCTCTGCATGTGCCTGACCTGTAATCAAACCGTGATCTCCTGGGTTCTAGGTCCATGGTCAACAGCTGAGGGATGCCCGCCGGGCTATTCTTGTATTCTTGAGAGTTCTCTTTATTTCTGACTGATCAATCCCTCTTTATTTCAATCCTCTATTATGGTTAATAATTCTTTATATTAAATTTTCAAATTACTGTGGTGTTTTCCACTTCTGATTGGACTCAGATTGATTCACCATCTAATACTTTCTCAGAAGACATTTGTTGTCCTCTCAATTTACTTATCACTTTATACTGACTGTAAGCTCTTTTCAAGTCCAGTCTTCTTCATATTACTTTAGCTAGGTCATGATGAGTGCCTAATAAATATATATCTAACAAAAGAAAGACTGAAAAATAAAGCATTCCCAACATTTGCCTGCATTATACCCTAATGAAAATCTTAACTCCCTAAAATATCTAAGTTTGTATATTCTCCTCTTCAAATATTAGTGAATGTTTTTGCCATGTTTAAAACATTTAATTCAAATTTTACCAAGTGATATAAAAGATAAACATAACAGTAAAGTGGATAAATAAAAATATATAAAGACTTTATCATAGACATCTGTCCATGGAACTATCCAAGCCACGACCGAGTAAGGGTGCCTAAATAGATAAAAAGCCAAAATTTCATGTGCTTATACAGGGTCTGGCTTCACACTGAATCAAACTTTTAATACTGAGATCTTTTACAAAACTCTTCTTTGGAAAGGATTCAGTATAATGTGATAGTTATGGTGTACCTAACTATCTAAATAGCTTCCGATTTAGCTTTCTGGCAAGGGAAACTGGCAATAATAACAAAGGGAGGAAAGACAATGCAGTAAGATCATCTGAAGGAGGACAATATTTAGAAAAACAATCACTGTGTTTTCCTTACTTGTCTGTGCTCATTTTATCTTCCCCTCCTAACCTGAGCAGGTGGAAAATTCTCCGTAATTGTCTCAAGAGGAGGGTAATAGAGCAGAACACAAATAAAAATGCAATCCTTTACTTTTAAACCCCTTTTTCAGGCATAAAATAATAGATTTGGAAGAATGTGTAATTGTTTAGAATCAGTATTCCTCATTATTTGTACTTGAAACTTGAAAAGCTGGATGGGACTTTCCCGACTGGCAATGGGAGGAAGCACCATATAGGGAAAGAGGGAACCTTAGAGTCTAGTTGTTCTCTGGTAAGAGTCTAGGCCATGTGCCTGTTCTTCCGCTGCCACATACCAATGACAGGAATGCCAGCAAAGTCATAATCCAGGCTGAGATCATTAGGATAATATGGGGCTTCATCTAGGAACATTACCAACAAGATTTTAGAATAATTATGGACCACTGAAGATTGCATGACTCCTATTTTTTCCCTTAGTGCAAGCATTTATTTCATTAACTTGTTCTTGTCCTACTACTATGTATTATTATTATTTATGGACAGAAAGGGCAAGTAACTTGACATTATTAAATCCAAGATCAAGAGGAGCCATATTGACCCAGATGTAGAAGTTATTAGAAAATCCTGGATTTTGAGTCCTTTGTAAATCTTCCTAGCAGAGGAGTAAATGTATCTGTTCTTTGATGGGAAGAAATGACAGTTTGTAACTGAGGTTAGTCTATGACAAATTGTTTTACTTTTTTCTAATTATTTGTTGCCCCACCTATAATAGGAGTATACATCTTTGCTCAGTGTCATGCTGCTTGTACTGGTTCCCTGTAAGAGAAATATCACTGTTTCCTCCATCCCATTGTCATAATGCTCAGTCATGAGACTTGTTTTGACCAGTGCAATAGAAGAGATGACACAAGGTACTGTGAACAGAAGCTTTCAAATCCATCTTGTGATCCTTCTAGTTATCTTGCATTTTACTCTGTGTCTCCCAAAATAGCATGAGCCTAGAATATAAAAAGACCCCACAGAAAGCTGAAATATATGAGGTGTTATGTCCAGTCCAGGGTCTGAAAAAAGTATTAGAGTTTCTATAGCCTTAGACACTACTAAACTGGAGAAATTTAACAATTTCAATCTTACATAGTGCCATTTAACTCTCATATATGTCTTAACCCATGAATACTTATTGAATTTTATATAATTTTAGATTATAAATTTCTGTAGGGGACCATCCATGTTCTGTAGGGGACTGTCAATGCTCAATAGTATTTCTTATCTTTTCTTGAGTAGCACATGGAGGGTATCCAGATCAATAAATATCTGCTAAGGCTTCTCTGAGGTGCTTGAGAGTTTAGGACAAAGCTAAGACACTGAGTACACAATCTTAGAGCTAATGATCTCCTATTTACGGCTCAAAGGAAGAGTAAAGTATTAGAATGGAGCTGATTTTCTAAAAGGATTGAGGAAAGGTAATCAAGCATAGTATTCTAGGAGGCAACATGCCATTTTTAAAGTAAATTGCAAATTGTTAAGATGAGTTCTAAGTAAGAAAAGTCAATAGACATTGGTAACATGCTGAGATAGTGTATAAATGGCAGTGAGTCAGTGAAAATTTTCTGAATAAAGCCTGCTGATTTAGGTCAACATTGAGAAATTATGGGGAAAAACACAATAAAAATGACAATCTTTAAAATCTTTATTCTCTTACTGCATAAGAACTGATCATTCTACTTGCTTAGTTGGGGCGGGGAGTTCAAAGATTAACGCTTGAATTTTCATACCTTTATGAAACTGTAACAGGAAATGTGCATTTTTTAATCAGTATAAAAACTGAATTATATGCATGATAATTAATTTCCCAAAAGTTATTAATTTAGTAAGAATTGGTCATTTCCAACATGTTAAATCACCTTTTAAAAATCTTCCTTCCTATTAACATGTCTTGTGTATTCTTTAGTAAGCTAAGATATAGTGCTCTGCCTAGAAGAGAGGGGATACCTACATATATTAAATGTTGAATGATTGACTTGATGGAATTAAGACTCAATTGTCTTGCCTCTAACCACGCTCCTATAAGTAACATGCACATACTATGTCTGTGGAAGTATCCTTTCATCCTTGTTTTAAGTTATTGAAGCACTAAGCTTCATAGTAGTGAATGAATATTGAGGTATTGGCTTATTTTGCTTCTATAAATAAGTTTTTATGGACACTCAAATAGTGAAATTCTAGCCACTCCTGAAATGTATACAGTAGAAAAGTGGGAGGAAACGACTCCTGCTTCTGCTGCTAATGAGCTCTATGAACTTTTGTGAGTTACATTCCCAAAACCTATGCTTTGGTTTCCTGTTCTGCCATACTTAGATAATACCATTTGTGATTATAATGATATTATTTAGATATCTGTAGTTCATCTAGGTGTGTTTAAGAGTTGTTCTGAAGATAAAGTAGTGAGATAGAGCTCTGAGTTCATTTTTACCAAAGGAAAGCACTATGTACTATATTGCTTGTAACTCAAAGTTAATTTACTCACAGTGGAGGGAGGGCCACTGTCCTCACACACTTGGCCCCTCTGCCTTCTCATCTCTCATTAAACACACCTAAAGACACTATCTAACTAAGCCATTATCACAATAGAGCTAGAATATGATTTTTATATGCCTAATTCCTTTGTCCCTCTCAATTGTTTCAAAATTTGAGGAGGGATTTATTTTTCCTTCTTTTCTGAAACTTATTATTCCCTTCTCTGTGACTTGTTCTCCATGTTCATCTACCAATCGGTGGGTATAAGTCATATTTTAAATGTGACATGATTTTTTAACTTTATCATCAGTATCTATTTCAAAGTAATGCTATTTAGTCATGTAAATCTTGGGTCTTACAAACAAGTTAAACCATTGCATTAGAAAAAACTTATGAGAACATATTTTAAGTAATTGCACAATTGTACTGTTTTTTAGGTACTAAACTTTAACATGCGATAGCAATAAAATATACTTGCAATCTTCAGAAACAGATGGAAGGTAAAGTATATATTACCAAAATATTCAATTATTGCTCTCTAGTACAACACATTTTCCTGAGTATGGGCTTATTATGGTGATTAATGTAATACTTAAATACACTAAATGGCCAAAAATTTTTAGAAGATAGAGCAGGCAATATCTTACATATATGAAATTTCAAGGAATGCCTGTCATATAAAAATATATCCAGGCTCATAAATACATTTCATGGTTTTTACTAACTTCAGAATAATCATGTATCATTGCTTTACTAGAAAAATAGATCTACTTATTTTGATTTGCTGTTATACTTATTTATGCATTTATTTGTTGATTCTTTTATGTGCCCTAACTGGGATCGAACCTGCAACCTTGGTGTATTGGGATGACATTCTAACCAACTGAGCTACCCAGCCAGGGCCTTAGACACCTGATCTTTAAAAAAAGTCACTTAGGTGCAAAAAGGGTAGGTAATTACTATTATTATTTTTTTAAATCAGTCAAAATTATACCTATTTTTTAAAGTATATTTTTGGTGTGCTGTAGAATTTTAGTAATTAGTTTATGTGTGCCATGAGATGAAAAGGTTTAAAATCATTGGATTAGGAGGTTGGAACTTCTATTCCTGCCCCCTGACCTCCAGAGAGGTGGGAGGGTCTGAAGGTTGTACAGCTAGTGACTTCATCAATCGTGCCTTTGTAAGGAAGTCTCCATAAAACCCCAAAAGGATCTTATAGAAATACTAGCTGAGTTTCTTGGTTATTTGGTTTCTTGGGTGGTAGTTTTAACTTAAAGTCAGAAGAAATGACTCTAGATTCAGTGAATAAAGTTGTTATAAACATTAAAAAAACAAACAAAAAACAGGGTTCAGAGAGCTTCTGTGTTGGTGAACATGTGGATATACGGGGAGGGTGCTTAGAGAAGTTCCAGGCACCTTCTCACATGCTTTGCCCTATGCACTTCTTCCATCTGGCTGTTCCTGCATTATATCCTTTTGAATATATTGGTAACTTAGAAGTGAAATGTTTGTTGAGTTCCATGAGCTTCTCTAGTAAGTTAGTTGAACCCAAGGAGGAGGTCCTGAAAGCCTACAAGCTGTAGCCTGTGGTAAGATGCACAGATGATAGCCTGGGCTTGGGACTGGCTTTTGAAGTGGGGAAGGGGCAGGCCTGTGGCACTGAGCCCTTAGCCTGTGGAATCTTCAGGTAGATAGTGTCAGAACTGAGTTGAATTGTAGAACATCCAGCTGGTGTCGGAAGAATTGCTTGTTAGGGGTGGGGGAAACCGCCCCTTCCCCTGATGTTGGAATTGGTGCCAGAACCCCTTTTCTATACATATCCTGAAGTGGGTAGCATGATATAATAAACACCAAGTCTCAGAAAATTTTTGTCACAATCTCTTTTGAGATTCTCCTGATATTACAGTCTCAGGTGATGAATGGGTTTAAAGGTCCAGGTTAGGTGATGCTTAAATGACATTCATAGACTCAGAATTTTAGAATTTTGGGGAATTTTAAAGTTCTAGGTTTCTAATGTATAAAATTTAATAATTCGAATACTCTCTTTGGAAGTTCCCCCTTATCTCTGAATCATCTTTACCATTTTGTACATGATATATTTTTGATAAGTATTCTATTTAAAAATAAGTAAATATGTGCATACATATATAATTAAAACATTCTTATATCAAAGTTATAATAGGATATTAAGTCATTTTCAGATGAATCAATGTGAACAAATTATATATCTATGAGTGTAAAATATAATTAAAATAAAATTTATACATATATATGTAATACAGTATCACATAAACACAAACTCCCTAAGTCATCTCTTCTATAGCAGTAGGATATACATACTGCAAACAATGATCTTTCTGAAAACCACTCATTGTGTGCACCTCACTGGTCTTTCTAATAGGGCATCTCTGAGAACAGATTTGAGCACATATCTGTATCCCTCTAGTATTTGCTCACACAAAAGGGGTTAAATATTTCTTTGAAGTATTAAAATCTTTTAAATGAAATTTTAGAATTTATTGCTTAAACAAATTTATTCATGGGTAAGCCATGAAAATATATATTCAATAAAAGTGAGCATATAAGAACTGTCTCCAGCCCTGAGGTCTCAAAGATCAAACTCAGTGGTGACAGAATCAGTCACACATTGTCACAGCATTTGGCATGACTGGCTAACCAGTATGCTACCATACTGGATGAAAAGCCTTCTTGATCACTTTTACAGTTTTACGTAAAAAAACTATTGTGTTTTTGTTGTTTTGCAGAATGCTACTCAAAAGACTAGTTTCATAAATAAGCAAAAGCAATTGTACTTTTCAGAGATTTTATCTTTATTTCAAAATACTCTTTTTTTAAAGAAATGGCACGTAAGACAATGATTCTAGGCCCACTCTGTTCATTCCAGATGATAGACTTTCAGCACATTCACACTGTAACTTTTTTCTTCTTTTAAAATGAAGATGGTTGCTGAAGAGCTAGTGAGTGAGCTTGAAACAAGATGAGTGTCAGGATGAGAGAATCTATAGGCTCTTACCTTTATATCCAAGATCTTGACAGCTCTCTCTTGCAACACTTTCCTGCACATTCACTATCCTTCACAATTTTTTATCTAAGCCCATCACATTTATGAGTACATATACTCAATAAATTGAATGTAGATATAAAAATAAATGTTTCTAAATTTCACAAAAAAGATCAATTTTCTTGAGGTCTTCGCTCATAAAGATTCAGAATAAAAAGGCCTCTAAGTTACCTGATGTCAGTGACAAATGTTTGGTAAAGGTTTCATATGTCTCCACTTGCCCTTGTTTAGCATAAGGGTCTCATTCTGATCCACAGTTGTCTTTTTACTTAAACACACACGCAAGCACGCACGCACGCACACACACACACACTACAATACAGTATAATGACAATAAACGCATGCCCAGTTATGTGAACCACACAATTGTCATGGTTGCTTGGCAACTACTGACAGGTACTGTGTATTGGAGGGCAAGGGGATACCAAGCAGTGAATGAAGGACTTATCAAAGGCATCGATTTCAGGTGGAGGGAAACTACCTTCAATACAAAAATGCCTCCTTTGGGTTATGACGGACGAACAGAAAATAAAAAGTTATTTGCCTGTTTTTAAAAATTAAGTTAAATCAACAGTTGTATTGTGAGAGCAGTAAGGCATTTCATGAAAAACTAGCTGACTGTTGGTAAAAAGAAAAGATGGGTAAACCCAACAAATGAGCCCTTGAGTGTGCTCTCTTGGCAATAAGTCAAACTGATATTGCTGTGAACACAGCTTTTCCTTCTTATTCCCAGATTGAAGAAAATCTCATTATACTTGAATTTTTAGTATGCTTTTTTATTTTTATGTTGGTCCAAAGTAAAAGCTGCTTTGCTACTTTAGAACATTGTATTTTTCTTCCCATAATCTATATCATTAGTTGGCGAATAGCCTAAACCTAAGCTCAAAAGGAAATAATTCAAATGAGCGTAGCTTTGGTCATTCCTCTTATTAAATCTGTTTAGTTCTGACCTCCCTGGGTCACAAAATATCTGTCTTACTGTAATGCCTATTTTATATATTACGCATGGACATACCTGCTTATACTTTTGTAACTTTTAGTTTTCAAACACTGGTTTCCTTCCAAATAATTACCTTTGTTCTCTAGGTCAGGAGATCAAACATGTTCACAGACATCTACAGAAAAATAGTTTTGTCAGATGTTTCCAGAGATAGAAAACATGATATCTGAGGAAAATTCATACCTAATCCCTTCAGACTGTACTTATATACCCAAAGCTAAAATCCTTATGAATTTGAAATTTTTAGTCCCATTGCTGCTACTTGAAACTACCATTTTCCTAATTTCTTCAGTTGTGAGAAATACCATAAGCCACATTAAAAAAAAAATTAGGAAAAGCAGATGAAAAAGCAGCCTCTCCACTTGTTTCCATGAGGGTAGGAGGCGAGGTGATTAAATGGGTGGGAGAGACACAGTGTCTGTTTCTTACTCTCCAGCCCCTATTGGCTCTCCAATGATAATTAGATGAGAGAAAACAGATGATTTTAAGAGATTCTCTTATTTAACTAATATTAATTGAGGGCCTCTTATATCCCAGTACTAGCCTCCTTTCATAGATAAGAAAGTAGAGCCATAGAGAAGTTAAATAACTTGACCAGTAATAAAATGTTAGCTAGGGACAGAGCAGAACCAAAGCCCATCAATATGAAACCTAAACTCTTAATCTCTGAATTTCATTTCCTCTTGAGATCGCTTGGCTCACATGAGTGCCCAGCTGAAGGAGTCCCTGTCTCTCTCTGTAATACCAGCTACTTGACCACAATATACCAGTGGAACCTGACATTTCCAATCCCTACATCCATAGGACATTTCTGGAAATGCATCTGCATTTATAACCCAAAATTGTAAATTCAGCTGCAGTGTGTCCAGCTGGTCTTATCTCTTTAAACTTTCCATTTTTACTACCATTTGGTTTTATTTCTATGTTCCATTGGACAACTTAACTGAGAAGAACATGATCCCATAGTTAGCCAATCTTTTATTTGGGTTTCCTTCAGTATCTCACAATGAAAGCCATTTAAGCAAGTATAAGTTTTAAAAATTTGTTCTTTCTAGAATGGTGAACTCAGAAATCAACTTGTTTTCATTCTTTTGTAGAAGACACTGTGGATGAATAGCCTGGATTGCTTTAAAACGTTGAGTTTACATGCTATCAGTTTATTGTACTTGATATAGGCTATTGAAAGTTGCTTAAAGGAGATTGAAATTTCCAGTTCAATGTTTTCCTATCAGAGTTATGTTATCTAAAGTAAAAGAGTAAAGTATTCCCAAAACAGTATGAACATTTTATTTTGAAAATTTAGAACACTAGTGTTTTAATAGAAGCGGGAAATACCAAATAAGTAGTTCCATTTAAGACTAGGTATTTTAATTTTTGACTTCCAATTATGATCAGAATTCTATATAATTTCTTGAAAAATGCTAGTTGGAAGAAAATTCTCTCAACCTTTAAAAATTGTGAAGGAATCTATTTTAAGTGAGGGCAAATAAATTAATAGAGGTCATTAGTTTTGCCATATTTGAATCAGGAATATTTAATGTTTCTTGATACACAATATAAAATCAATAAGAATTTATTTGAGTTTAGATCATAGGTAATAATAATATATATAAAATCCCCAAGTTAATAGACATTAAGAAATTCATATTTTCAACTCAAAAACTTAATCTAGACCTTGTCTTAAATATTAAAATGTATTTGATGAAATAATTAGAATAAATGTTAGGATATCTTGATCTTTCTATAAATGTGGTTTAAGAAAATAAGTGTAGCATTAATAAAGGAGTTGGAATATTTTTTTTCTATTGATTCTCAAATAAGTAAAATAAGAGTTATATACAAGTAAAAGTAAAGTATTGGCAAGGGGCAGAAAATCATTCAAAATTTGAAAATTTTTTTATTATAATAAATAAAAATAACAGATAAAAATTAGTTTTGCATTACAGCTCCCTTAATTGAGTAGTTCTCCTTAAAAACTGTGCTCTAAGGCTATGTGAGTGAGTGAGGACAAGTTCTCATGGAAGTTTCTGTCTATAATGAGCACACAGTTCACAGAGCTGTCGTTTAGGTAATATTTAGTGTGGATATTATCAATTATCTATACTTCACATGTTAGAATTCCTTTGGATAGCCAGCCATGCAGAGGCCAATGATGCCTATTAAACTAAGAAATATTTGGAATTTGTGGCCATTTATAGTCTGCCCTTGGTTGTCGTTTGCTTGTGCTTAAGACTGAATGGCTCTGTGTTGCAGCTTGATGACTGGGAACTCACCATCTATACACAGACCACCCACATGACCAGTAACTGTGGGCTGAGCCCTGTGATTCCCCTGATTAGTTCTTGCACTAGATCCCCAATTACAGTAGTTTACATGTAGAAACATGATGCTTCCATATCTTAGATTGGGACTTCTACCATGATGTGGAGACTTCTACAGGCTTGGGCATTAAGCCTCTCCCACTTAGTAGAACTGTTCTATTGGCAGATCCACTTCATGTATCTTTTTTCTTTCTTATTAAGAACCTTTTTTTTCCCTATTAACTTATACTGTTGTGGATCAAACAAAATTTGTAACTAGCCTATGAGATCTGGGTTATGGAATGTCTTTATGTATCTCTATTATTGTCAATGTATTAATTTTTCCTTAATAATTATATTTGTTATTATGTGTTCTAGGTACTTTTCACACACACACACACATTTAAACATTACGAACCATTTGAGATCAATGTGTATATATATATCCCTTTATATCAAATGAGGACACTGAGGCACAGAGTTTATGAATATTCCTTAAGTTCTCACATTAAGAAATCGACAGAGGCAGGAATCAAATACAGGCAATTTGACTTCTGAGTTTAAGCTCTTAAACACTACATTTCACTTGCTTTTCAAAGTTACTTTTTTAACAGTATACCAATTTAGACTGGTTACCAATTCAGAGAATGTGGTAGTGTAGTCTATCTGGACTATATAGCATTTCATGACATATGTCATGGAGATAATTTTCATCTCTTTCTGAGATGGAGAAGTATGTGCTGAATACTTATTTAATCAGGTAGATCTGTAGCTGCGTCTCAGGATTAAAAAATCCATGATAACCTGAAGGAAAATGCGTTGTGAGACCCCCAAACCCATCTCCATCTCAACATTTAAGCAGATTTATCAATGACTTGTGTTTATATATGCAAAACACAATAATCAGACTTAAAGATGAGATTTCATTGCAAGAGAGAGTAAATGCTTTGAATTCCTGAGCTAAAAATATCTTAATAGTGCGAAGAAGGAAGAAATTTTTCTCTACCTTCTAGGTTCTTTCACCTGGTCTAATAATCAAATGAACATGAGACAGATTTACAAAATAAAATGACCAAATTTAATTACATACATATGTATGGGAACCCTACATATATGGAAATGTCAAAGACACCTCCATACATGAGATTTTCAGAAACAAAACGGGAAAATGAAGTTTATTTGACATTTTGAGCTAAGGATGAGGTAAGGCACCTTGGGGCTTCAGATGGGAGGAAAGTGATTCACAGCATGATAATAACAGCAGATGTTCAGTAATTAGAAGTTTGCCCCGCGCTGCTCTATAGATAAGTCATAAAAAGTTATTTCTGATTATAACTCCTATTATGGGCAAGGCCCCTAATTAAAATTCTCTTTTGAAGAGGTAAAAGTTTCTCATGAGTCTGTAGGGTCTCAGATGCTTTCAGCTCAAAATGATTCACAGGCACATCTCGGGAAGACCTGTCCCAAACTCCTTCAACAGACTGCAGGAAAAGGCTGAATATCAAAAGATGACATTAAACGGGGGAAAACCCCTTAGGTTTTGAATTTTCCTTAAAATTTCAAAACATGTACAGGAGTCAACAAAAGATGTGGACAAGCAGTGGAATCCATGGGAATGGGCTTAGAGACCTTACATCAACAATCAGGTTTATAGAGTCAGATTTGCCTTCCCAGCAGAACTGCCTTGCATGTCTTACTCCTTAGACTTTCAGAATGTTAAAACTGGGCAAAATCACATTTGGACTTGGGCCTAAAGCAGCATTGTATTCCAAACAATGTTTTGCAAAGCTAACAGGAAAGCAGACAGTTTGACTACTGGGCTGCAAATTAAAGACATTTTAAAAAGTTAGCATCACTGTTAACTTATTTGCATTCATAGAAATTCTTTCCTTAGCGTGTTAACACCCTGTAGAGATTCCTTCCTTCTATTCCTGTAATTATCCCTCTTTCCTTTCTCATAAATATCCCTTGCCTTCACCTTCTGATCTGAACACTACTGGGCTTGGGCCTGAATCAGTTCTTCTGGATTAGCTATTCTTTTGGATCTCAGATAAACACTTGTTGCCTCGCACTATGGCCTTTTATTTCAGGTTAACAGATTCATGTGAATCATCAGTTTTCTATGGACATCAAAAAGATGGTTCCAGCGAAGGTGACATGGAAAAATAGGACAGTCTCTGCAATGAAGGAAATGATAATTCCATTGTATTCTGTTCTAGTTAAACCACAGATTTTAAGATCTACCCATACTTGCACTTAAAAGGCAACATAAACACCACAGATAAATTGTTATGGGAATGCGGACAGTTTGGTGAAGCATGTCATATGCCATGAGAATACTCAAAGAAGGTACAGGTGTTAAGCTTGAAAATGAAATGGGAACATGTTTGAAGTACCTAAACTTTCTTAAAAAGAGTAATTAGACAGTTGTTTAATTCTTCTAAGAGTAAACCTAGGGGAAAAGGGTGAAGCTACAGTAAGACAAGTTTTTGATCAACACATGGAAGTCCTTTGAAATATGCAGAGCTGCCAAGTCAGGAAGTAGGGAAATCCCAAGCATGAGATTGAGAGCTGTCTTGTTATACAGTTATGGAGAGGTTTCAAGGACAACTAGGGTGTTAGATTTTATGGTAATAAAAATTCCTTCTGAACTTTAAAAACTTAGGGTATTTCCTTTGTCACCAGTTTGTTTGTCCGTTCCTGAAAGTTGAGGTCAGAAAGGGAAGTTCTAGAGAGAAAGGATAACTGCAAATAAGTCTATGCAATTTCACACCATGGAAATCATAGGCCAGCTAAGCAGACCTGCCTCCTTGGGGAACATCAGCCTTTGCCTGCATAGAACTTTTTTATTCTAGCCCTTTATCTTCTGTTCTCTGCCTCCCATACATTAGTCTCGGTTCTAATTTTAAAGATATAAAAAAAAAATAGGTAGCTATGGATGTCTTTAACTTCTATGATCACAACAAGGACTTCATTAGTCATCTGCACACCATTCAATTCTTTGAATAGTATTGTTCCAATGCTACAAAGATGCTTAAAGTATTTAGTGTGGTAGACAGTGATCACCTCAACGGCTCATGTGGAGCCTTTTAATATGACTCCAAGAAGAACGTTTTAAAGGCAGGATCTGCCCAGTTTCCGGAGCAGAGAGCTTCATGCTTACTGTGATACCTCAGGTTAGATGTGCACTGGCTTCTAACCACGTGGTCCTATCTTTCAATAAAATCTTCTTCATCTTGCAAAAACTGGTAGAAGGTTAAGAGATAAAAAAGGAAGGGTGTTGCCATCAATTAAGTGCCTACCATGTGCTAACCACTGAGCTCCTCTTTCACATTTACTATTGCATTTAGTCTTCATGCCAAATCAGTGGCATAAGTATGGCCATCTTGATTTCACAAATAAGGAAACTGCATCTCAGCTCTGGGGAGGGTCTTACTCCAAGGCAGAGTACTGACTGGTGTTAGAACTGGAGTTCATAATTACACCTTCTGATTTTCACCCTACCGAGTAGGGTGGAACTACAAACAGACATGGCACAAATGAGCTTTCAAAAATCTAGTCCTTAATTGCTGTAAATCTACTCCCTGCAAAGATCTGCCATTTATAGACACAAGAATGCAAACAACCCCAAAATAATTAGCATCAGACCACAGGGACTCTGGGAAAGCAGAACCATAAGAGGAGAAAGTAAGACTCCAGGCTTTTTCCAGTTCTCCATGTTAAGAATTATGGCAATATAAGTTTTCAAAGCTCCTGAAACAATTGCGTAGATTTTTACTTTTATTTTACCATAATTTAAATTTCTCATCATGCCTGACAAGAATAAATCTAATGAGATCACAGAAAATGTATTCCAGATTTTTAAGTTTTGACCACTAACACCTTGGAATGCAATCTTATCCATTTATGATATGCTCTGTTTTTTGCAGACAATGGGCTTAAATGAAATCAGGTTCTGACTGAATTTAATGCTTAACTCATATGTGAGCCTGAAAAAAAAAAAAAAAATATATATATATATATATATATATATATATATAATTTTAATGATGATACATCTGCATGTAAGAACTTTGAAGTGACAAAAATTTTTAAAAAACGTTCCCACTTTGTAGTTCAAGTTACTTATTGCTCTATTACTTTGGAATAGAAAATTAGAAATACTACTTAAATAAAAACATTAATGTATCTAATGTTGTTGCATAAAATTCCATTTGACTTGGTTTTGTTTCTATCTGAGGAACCATGCATTTCTTTGCTTCCCAAGTTCCTTTTAAAGAAGCTATAGTTTTATCAGAGACACACTTGGACAAACACCAGACATTTGCTATGTTCTGTTCAAGGTACAGCTTCACAGTGTATACAAGTACCAAAACATTGCCTATAATTGCAGAGCTTCTGAGGAAAGGGGCGATCAACACCAACCACACGCTACTGATACAGTTGTAATTAGCTAATTATTAATAATAGGAAAGGAGCAAAGGGAAGGCCAGACATTATTGCAGGCATGTTCCCTACAAAATAGTGGGGGAAGGGGACTGGACAAAGGGAAGACAGGCACATGCCCAGCAAAGCTGGGATGACTAGGGAAGGTGCTTGCTGTCAGTCACACCTGGGAACAGAGGTCATTGGCCAGAATGGGCATAGCCACTGCAAGCCTATGAAGATTTGTGATACTTAACCCCCCAAACAAAGGAGTTTGCTCTCCTATGTTCTTTGCCCCCTTGGTGCATTGCACTTGACTCATGGCTTGGGGGGCTCTTTTGCTCCTGCTTCCCTGCATTTGCTCACATGGCTCTTGGCCATGTGGACCCATGTGGACCCACACACATAATGGACTGCAACTAGCCTGATGCTGTACTGGACCTGTTGAACATGGAAAGGAAACTCTGGACACTGGCTTTGCTTCTAGCTTTACAAAAACCCCAGCTACACTTCTGTGACTGGACCATGGGAAATGAGACTTTGGCAACCCAGGGATTTAATTTCAATCAAATAAAAATCACTCATTCTTCTGTGCAAGTCTCAGAAAATTATTTTTCTGGATATTGTAAGAAGTCCACCCCCAGCAGCACCCAGTGAGGAAGAGGCCCTCCCATTTTGTCCGATAACACTATGACCACTGACCATGCTGGGCAATGAACTGGGATCCTCTGTTCTTAGGTAACATGAGGGAGCTGAACCAGCTCTATTGCAGGTATTTATGAGTCCTGACATTTTATGTGATCCCATGTCTTCTGGAACAGAACCTTTTGTGCTGCTATCTAGAAGATAAGTTCACAAGGAAACTCTCAAACATAACTAGTGTCAAACACTAGTTTTCTTTTCCATTTTGTGATATACAATATATTTTCCTTGGTTTATAAAGGTACTTCGGAGAATTTTATTTTATATAACAGATCTTAAAACAGTGTTACAGAACAGTAACAGTGTTCACCTACCCAGCGCGAGCAGAGCCAAGCCCTAAATACTGAGAATTTCAGTGGAGAAGAATTGGCTAACTTATTATGAATGGCAGCCCTCAGGAGAACAGGAAGCTAACGTTCAAGAGTTTGAACTCCTGGATTCCAGGCAGTTTTTTAAGGGTATAGGAAGAACAGGTATGTGGAAGTGTTAGTGGGGCACGTCTTAATTGGAAGACCTTGGAGCTTGGCGATATGTGGTAAGGGGCAATGACACAGGTTTTTCCCGGATGGACCCTTTGCTTCTGAAAGGGTTCCAGGGTTCAAGTTCCAGGTACATTCCAGTCCTTTTGAGGCAGGATAGTAAGAAGCTAGGAAAATTCCTTGGCAAGTCAAATGGGGAAACTTAGATAGCTGAACAAACTGAGAAATTTACAGCCAGATAATAAGTCGCAGTGTCTTATCTTACACATTCCAGACTGTGCTGGGGAGAACCCGCCTCCATTCTGGTCCTTCTTCAATGACATTCTTTGAAGGTGAAACTAACCAGAGAATGACCTATATGCTCATTTTGATGCAGCAGTATATTAAAGGACACACCTGGAAAACTGATGAGTATTGTATTAGATCCTACCCCAAGACCTCCTCTAAAATTCTCACCTTTAGAAAACAGATTAAAGACCCTTAAGACAAAGGAACAATGCACGTTTTTCTTCTAGAGTATGCTCATGCCTTCTTTCTTCAGGCATGTATCTTTGCTTTCTTTCTCCTAAGCTTTAAGTGTTACCATGAGACTTGCAGCCATGGGAGCAGTGGGCAGCAGCAGCTCATCCTGGGCTCACCCCCTGAACCTGTCTCCAAAGGCCTTCTTTTGCCTCTGTAATTTGTTTCTTGAGTCCATGCAGCCCAGCTGGCTCACTTCTTCGGTCTTTGTGACTTTCTTTCTAAAAGGCCAGGGCAGCTCTCTGAGCAGCCTGGTCAAATCTCTTTGAGTGTACTTTCACTTTGCATGACAGATAAACTTCCTCTTGCACTAGAGTTCTTGGCTCTGAATTCTTTCTTTGGATAAACTCAAGAACCAAGAGCAGACATAGTCAGTAAGACTTTGGTTTTAGGTGCAACTGGAAGTCAAAGCTCTCTCCTCTGGGCATGATTCGTGGTTTTGGTCTGTTGCCTGTGAAATGCAACTCAGTATCTCCTTAAAAAGGATAGGACCATTTTGAGCTGGTTCTGTGTTTGCAACAGCCATAAGAAGGGCTTAATGAATATTTGTTGAACAAAAAATAAAAGTAAATTAATAATAGTAGTTCATTTTGGACCTTGAATTCATATTGACATTTCAACTACCATTTTCTGAGTTTATCATCATTACTAAACTTTTAAAAATGATACTTGTTGCCCGAGCCACTTTGTTCAGTGGTTAGAGCATTGGCCTGCTGATTGAAGGGTCTTGAGTCAGATTCCAGTCAAGGGGACATACCTTGGTTGTAGGCTCGATCCCAGGCCC
Organism: Miniopterus schreibersii; assembly: GCF_964146895.1. Lineage (NCBI taxonomy): Eukaryota > Metazoa > Chordata > Mammalia > Chiroptera > Miniopteridae > Miniopterus > Miniopterus schreibersii. The sequence continues at coordinate 59,468,920 of NC_138111.1, read as the reverse complement.
TGTCAGGGTGCACGCAGGAGGCAACCAATCAATGTGTCTCTGTCACATAGATGTTTCTTTCTCTCTCTTTTTTCCCCATTTTCTCTAATAAGCAATGGAAAAAAAATATCCTCAGGTGAGGATTAAAAAAATAAATAAAATAATATTTGTTGTCAAATAGTAATATTCTATTAAACTTCTCTTAAATCAGTACATTTCAGATAAATAAATTTTTAATCAAGATTATTATGTGCCCTAACCCATGGTCTTAGACTTGAGGTACAGGGATAGCATCTGCCCTCAAATGTTTTACAATCTAGTCAGATGGGTAGGAGAAGTACACAGATAAAAAGGGCCTTAACAAAGAGGGAGACTATCCTGTACTTTCACTGTAGGAAGACCATGTGTTCCTTTGAAGGAATCAGAAGACTCAGAAGAGATCATTAAAGAGTAAATGAAGTTTTGATTAAGACTGGTGGGAAGAATGTTATAATTTTTTTAGACACTAACTTGAAATGTGCTTGATCCAATCTGGACTGAGTCTGGAATTCCTTTATAAGATTAAAAATAACAATAGTGATCTGACTGCCTTTTGTAATCTTTAGTGCTTATAAAGCCATTTCATGAACTTCCCATCATTGAATTCACATATCCAACCCCACAGGTCAGGCAGAGCAGACGTTATTAAGCCTGTTTTTCCGTTAACAAAACTGGGGCTCAAAGGTTCTCAAAGTCACATAGATACTAGATAATTAAATGAAGAAAGACACATTTACTCGTAAAACCAATGCTCTTAACACTGCCATACTACTAAGTCATGTCAGCTGTGGAGGACTTTGACTCTGAGAACAAGGCTGGCTTTTCATGGGAGCAGTGACATCCATATTGTTTATTTAAGCAATGCTATTTAACCAAGAATTTCTAAATTACCATCAACCACACTATAATATTATGTTATAAATGATAACAGCACATGCATATGTTCAGGAACTAGATCGTCTGGAAGGTGCATAGAATGGGAGGATATTGGAAACTCTAATGAGAAATTACCAGAAGAGTAACATGGTATATGTCACAGTTATCTTGCAAGGGGCCTTCAAGGTATACAAGTAAGTCTCAGCCAACTGAAAGGACATCATGGGCAGGGAGCTGATGCAAAATATTAGACACTTAGGGTAGGCAAATATATATTCAAACTCAGAACTGTGAAGTCTTTTCCCCAGTAGAAAGCTTGTTCTTAGATAGAATGAGATGGGATGGTTCCTAGAATCCTGGGCTGAAAGAAATGTGTCCTGAGAAAAGATTGAAAATTTAAAGGTGAATGGAAGGAGCATAGTAGGGAAAGCACTGTTGAGAGAAAACCCAGGTCAGGTAGCAGAGTTTAAATGTCAGGATCATTTCCCCCATGTATCATTGACTTTAAAAGAGTATGGCAGCTACTGACTTACTGCTGACTTTGTTACAACCTTGAAAGACAAGAAGTTAAGGAAAGGAAGGATTGAAGACTTCTCCTTTTCTCATTGGCTTGTACTATCAGATTTATCTGAACTGAACAAAGAATTAAAGAGAATTTGTGCAAACTACTGGAGTTTGAGGGAGTCCTCTCCATACTTCTGAAAATTACGTACGTTGTATTAGGAATAACCCAGATGTGTGGATTTTCAATGTCCTTGATATTCCTGATACCAGATAAAATTCTAATACAAATATTCCCAGAAAAAAATCTCAAGCCCCACACTGCAGCAGTGAATCTCCCATGAGTCTTTCCTTATAGCAATTCTATTTTGACTTCCTGAAGGCACTGCGAGCCTTTGCTGCTTTTCTGTCTGGAAAATAACAGACAGTGTGACCCTGACTCTCATCTTGTTTTTCAACTGCTAATGTGATTCTGCAAATAAGTAGCAACCAATGGTGACTACTGCAATTCAAATGAAAAGGAGGACAGTGGAAGGATGTGCAGACAAGGCTCAGATGTGGGTTTGTTGATATTTGTAGCAGGAGGTTAATTAGCATTAACAGAAGTATCCACAGTCACTTGGACTTACCCATAAGGTACTGACTGCTCTCAGCAGTAGGGTACAGAGGAAAACAAGTCAAAATAGTTTTCTTTTTCCCTCTTACAGAAAACCATTTACAAAAACAAACATAAAGTAATTGGATTCTTTTATGTTTGCTTTCTGTTTCTCCTTCCCAGCTAAGTGTTTGATTTAGCTGCTTCTTTTGCTCCTTCCAAGTCCTACATGGTTTGAGTCGTAATAGAGTTTCTTGTACTTTCCTCCACTTTTCCATTCCTTTCCCTCCCAGGCCCCTCCGCATCCTTTACTGTGGCTTTCCCTGTGGGAAACACTTTTCTGTACAGGCTCTTTCATTTTAAATCAGTGATAAGTGTATTTTTATGAGTGGTTTATAAGTTTTGGGTTATATAGATGCAAGGCACGCATCTCTCCCTCTAAACGCTCTTGACCCAATAAGCCTTTTGAAGCTGCTACCTTCCCCTAATCTTTGCAATGACCTGGAGAACTACTATACCCATATTTTTAGAGTTAAACAAAGCCCCCCAAAAGTGTTTTATTTGCTTGACTTTGTGTTTTTTTAAAATTTGCTCTCCAATAAAGAGAAACCATGCATTTTTTAAAGTAGCACTTCCTTTTATCTATATGCAGAAGGGCTTAGGATCATTTAAAAACTATTCTAGATATTCTTAAAATAAATGTCCACTAGTTAGTAGCTGTAGAATTATTTAATGTACACGTCTTTATATTATTTAGTCATTCTTTGATGCTTTATAAAATTTACAATTTTTACCTAATGAGAAATATTAATTAGTAGTGAAAGATAAATTAATAATAACCATTATGTGAATTAAAATACCTGCTGCTGTGCAACACTACAGTTATTAGATGTGATGAGAATGTTTTTATTAATCTTTCTTCTTTTCTTTTGCGGAGGAAACTAGAAGTGGATGTGAATAAAAACTAAGGAAATATATATGTATCTATCAGATAGATAGATTTAAAAAAAATGTGACCCATAAATCCAAGAAAGGCTTAAAACAATTTGAGGAAACTATTCAGTGGTGATAGAAAATAAGGGGTTGGGTATGCCACTGTTGTTTTGCATAAAAACAAAAGGGCCGGGCTGGGCGTGGCTCAGCAGTTGAGTGTTGACCTAGGATCCAGGCGATCAGGGTTCAATTCCAGGTCAGGGCACATGCCTGGATTGCGGGTTGCAGCTGATCAATGACTCTCTTGTTGTTGATGTTTCTATCTCTCTCTCTCCCTCTCCTCTCCTCTCTCTGAAATCAATAAAGATATATTTAAAAACAAAACAAAACAAAAAACAAAACAAAAAACAAAAGGAAGTTCACAGGAACATAATTTCCACTTAGACTTGCCAAATCAGATAGAATATATCTAAATATGTACTATAGTCTATCTGTCTACCTATTTACCTATCAAAATGTTAGCTGTAGATTATTTATGCAACTGGCACCATGTATGAGTCAAGGAGATATGAGTATTTGTCACTAAATCTCATGGCTCATTGGGTAGAGAAGATAGATAAGTCCCCAAGTAATAATGTATGCACCCCTATCATACTGTGGGAGAGAATTAGGTCCACAAATGGTAAGTGAAAACACCAAAGCAGTAGCTATTTAGGGGCTCTGCTGAAGCTAAAATGTAAGTCCCAGACCCTTCATTCAGCTGCCTTTCCTTAAACCTACAATGCCATACAAGCATTATCTTGGAATCAGGGTAAAAAAAAAAAAAAATCTTTGGTCTTAATTTGATTTATGTTCTACCTCCTCTCTGTAAAAATGCACTATAGGGAAACACAGTGTGTAATGTACGAGCTGAAGAATTGGACATCTGTTAAAAGGGAAGAGATTTTAGGATTCTACTGAAGACCATGGGCTTTTGGAGAATGAGTCCTCTGCTGAAATAATCTTAGGAGATTAAGAGAATATCTTTTAGACAGGTCTTGCTTTCTTTCCTCCCCTGAATGCTTTGATCCTGATTAATCCATGCTCATCACGGTATATAAAATCAGAAAATATCCCACTAAACCTCTGACAGTTGGCTTATTTTTCCATACAATACAACCAAAGTATGCTCTCCTTGGCATCTTTCACTCTTTCCTTGGAATAAAAGACTTCTCTTTTGAAGAGATATTAATAATTCTATTTATTATGACACAACTCTATGCCAAAGACTCCATTCTTATGCTTCACAGCAGCACTGTGAACTAAGTACTGTGATTGTATTTATTTCATTCAAGTGGAAATTGAGAACCATAAAGGAGGTGTCATCTGCTCAAAGTCACATGAGCACTATAAAGGACTGAATCACGGTTTCTCCGGCTGCAGTGGTTATACTGAGGCAGGAGGGAAAGAAGTTCGGGAAACATTCTGACAAGTGGAATGAGGATCTAGGCGCTGACATCCTCTCACCAGAGCCCCCACCTCCGTGTGTGATCAAAGGGAAACAGTTTATGGCAGGAAAACCCCTGCAGTGGTCATCAAAGTCAACAACAACATCAAGGACTGGCTAGAACCAGATCATTCCTGGATGGAGGAAACACTGACCAGAGATGACCCCAAAGCTCATTATATCATCATGATAATGAACACTGACACCAGTGGGGCCGAGGGGGACAAATGTTTTGAAGCTTCCAAAATGTCCCATGTTAGGAGCAAGGCCCCCTACCAATCAGGAGGTAGAGACAGAATTTGGCACCACAAATTCAGAAACTGGAAACCATAAAATCCCAAGAACTAACTGAGCACGTATGTAACTCTCTGGCAATTTGGTCCACCTGCATCCACTTGGATAGTTTTGCCGCTTTCACAGTGGTGCCTACGTCCTGGCTTCTTTCTTTTTCTCTACCTGAGTGAAACTTGCTTTGTTCTCACTCCAATTCATCCTTGACATTTTTCAAGAACCTGGAAGTCACCTGGCATTCGAAAGTTCCAGGGGCCCTGCCAGGGCAGGGCCAACCCCCACAGTGGAAGAGGGCAGGTAACAACAGTACTTAGAAATTGCAAGGAAAAAAAAATTATTGCACTTTCTAAGCAAATTCAGCAAGAAATAGACAATGGGGCCCTTGCTGCTTCACTTCAAAGGCTCTTGAAGTGATGTTATTTAGCCGATATGCTCTCCTAAATTGGCCTATCCTATGGGAACAATTAAGCAATAATTACTTATAAATGGCTTCAGGGAAATGCTGAAGCTGGACTCTTAGTCTACAAGTCCTAAACAGAATAATTGCAAACATGGCCATGGATAAAACATTCTTTTTTGTTTCTGTGCAACCCATGATAATATATGGAATAAATTAAAGCACATTTGTCTGTGTAACAGCATAATACACATTTAATTCAAAATTGATATTGTACAATTTTTGCCCTAATAGGAAGATAATGATGCCTAAAAATAAGAAGCCATATACATATGATCAGAGTAAATCATATGTTTACTAAGTCCAGTAGTTTCTAATGCCAGAATGGGTTATGTTTTAATAAACATATTTTTCAATGAAAATTAATGCAGTGCTTCTTTATCCTTAAACAGAGGATTTTTTTTCTTTCTTCTTTATAGAAACTAAACTATAGTTTAAAAAAAAATAAAGTAGCAAAATCAATCATGAAATTGGGTAGTTATGATTAATGTGTTGGGTATGTAACTCATCCCTCTATTCTTTTAATATTGTTTCTGTTAAAAGTGTTTTCATTAAAGGTGAATTGTTAACTAATATGTAACCCATGGATAAGCGGCATAGTAGTGTAAGAGTTCTAGGAACCAGCTCGAGGGGTGGAAGCTGACTCTAGCAGCTGTATGTTCTCGCTCGGGAGACTTGCTGACTCTCAACCATAAAAACCAGACCTCCCAGTTCAGAATGCGCTGTGTTGACTTACAGCTAGAGAACTTTCAGCCCTCCACCCCTGATTTCTCTGTTCTGCTCTCCCTCGCCCTCCTAAGAAAACCCCCTGCCTGCACTGAAGTGTTAAGATGGTCTTTGGGATGGGAATCTGCCATCTTCTCAGGCTGCCAGCTCTTGAATAAACCATCTTTCCTTGCACCAGCACCTGTCTCTTGAGCATTGGCTTTCCAAGCGGGAGGCAGCTGAACCTGGGTTCCGTATCAGGTATACTGAGATAAAAATCATAACAAAGGTTCTTTGTAAATCCTGATATTCAAGGACTATAAACAAATGAAGAATCAAAATTAAAAATGTTTAGGTTCTCCTGGTGCCTAAAAATATAAAGAAGAATGCAAGTTTAAAACTGAACCATGGACTTGCACTTTGGCCATGGATTAACTGGTACTAGGCTAACACTTCTTCTATAAAAAACAAAACAAAACAAAACAACAAAAAACTAGAAAAAGGGTTAAATATATGAAAACTCTCTTTTCATATATCAGACAAAAGATAATACAGGATTGTGATTCTTGAGGGAAGAAAAACAAAGGAGATATTACTTATAATTATGCTAGCTCTCTCTCTCTGGAGGGAGAACCCAACCAAAGCCGAGTAGTTTCACTAAGTAGAAGAGAAAGACATCAGAGATCAGGCAATCAGAGAGGGCTAGGATTTGCTGCACATAGTACTAAACGGGAGAGGGAACTGCACAGACAAAATCTCTAGGGATTGACATAAGTGCTCCATTGAATCTGAATACTAAGCTGTGCATGAGTAGAGTGAGATACTGCAAGTCTGCACAAATAAGAGGTTCCAAAGAATAAGTACCAGGAATTATAAACTGTACAACTAACAGAGCTCATACAGATTTTGGAACTGTTTGAATTCCAGGAAGCCAAAGTGAAAAGACAACACTGAACAGAGTTTGACTAAATGGATCCTAACTAAAATAATGACTACTCTTAATTCGCCCTAACAAACATTAAACAATTTTTTAAAGGAATCATGTTGATCTGTAAATTAAATACCTATCTAAATTAATCTGGAACAAAGTGTAACACTCTTTAGAAGAAGGCAACACATTTTAGACATTCAACAATGCATCAATCCAAGCAAAGTTAAGCATCCAATAAAAAAAAATTACTAGGTATGAACAAAAGCAGGAAAACATGTTCTGGTGAACTCTCAGGTGTTAAAAACAGAACAAAAAATGACACAGATAATGACAAGGATTTTAAAACTTTCATTATAATATAACTAATATGTCCAAACATTTAAAGAAACACATGAAAACAAATAAGGTGAGATATTAAAATCATAAAAAGAATAAAATGAAACTTCTATAGTTTGAATAATGCAATAGCTGAAATTAAAAAATAACAAAAACACAAAACACCAGATGGGCAAATTAGACGGTGAAGAAGGTGACCTTGACAATATAACAATAAAAAACTATTCATATTGAAAAAGGCTAAAGAAAAAAACCCCATCGTCTAAGTGACTGTGATCAAGCTGTCTAAATAACGCCTTCAGAGTCCTCAAAGGAAAGAACAGGAGACAGAAAGGGGAGGCCAACAAATATTTAAACAAATAGTTATGGAGCCATTTAAAGTGGATAAACTTGGCATTGGTGCTTCTAAAATTAAACAGAAAGGACAAAGTCTGGTTGGCATGGCTGGCGTGGCTCAGCGGTTGAGCATGGACCTAAGATCCTGGAGATCAGGGTTTGATTCCCGGTCAGGGCACATGCCCGGGTTGCGGGCTCGATCCTCAGTGGAGGGCACGCAGGTGGCAGCCAGTCAATGACTCTCTCTCATCATTGGTGTTTCTCTCTCTCCCTCTTCCTTCCTCTCTCTGAAATCAATAAAGATACATTAAAAAAAAAAAGATAAAGATAGAGAAATGCTAATTATATGCCAAATGTTCTGAGCCGCTTTATATATCAATAATTGTTAATTATAATTATAGTTTTATATATAGTTTTCAGACTGAAAATTATATGGATAATTTTTGTTGACACTTTCTTCACCGTATTCAACACTGTGTGCAGTTCTAATTTCTTATTGACTTATTTATTTACTTATTTATGTTGGAAACAGACTACAAGCTCCCTATCATTTTGTTTATTATTCCACCCTCAGTGCCAGGAAAGTTCGCAATATGTGGGAGGTATTCCATAGGTCTTTATCCTATACCACCCCTCTACACTTGCATTTGTTCTCTCTCCGCTCCTCTTCCAGTGCTGGCCTGAACATTTTCCTGCTCTTGTATTTGTCAGTATATCTAAACCTCATGCTTTGAATGTAGTCTGTAGAGTTTTCAAAGTTAATTCTACTCATTAATTATGTCTCCTTGAAACATTCCCTGATTACTCAAATTATATATATGTGCCAGATTCATCATTCCGTCAAATAACTTGATTTTTGATAATATTTTGGTAAACATTGCTCAATTTAAACAGCTAGTCAGCAAATGGGCTTTAATATTGTCTTTTTACTTTTCTTCTCTTACTCTAAGTTCTCACATTCGAGTTTTCACCATTCAAACATACGCTTGAGAAATATTTTTAACTTCTACCCGCTATATAAAATTTGGTGCCTCTTTTGGTTAATGTTTCTTTTCCTATAAACGAACAGAGGATTTTAAATAGACCGTTGCTTGCAGGAAACATGTCATAGGTATCATATAAAAGTTCTTTTGCTGTTGACTTTTACATGCACATCAACTGATCAATATATAAAAGCAATGCACATCATGGGAATATAAATACTGACCCATTGTAATAACCCACTTTCACAACACAGTTTTTAAAAAAGCAACATGGTTCTAGTCTTGGCTTTGTCACTTGGTGACAAGTTTTAGATCATGTGTGATATGACTAGGTTGATGTAGTTTTCAAACATTTTTGAACAATGAATCAATTTTCCAAAGAAATCCTTCAATAGAACCCATTAGGTTAAGCAGGTAAAGTGAAGGGGATCTGGCGAAAGTGGAAAAGGGAGAGCTGGAGGCCTGGGGGCCTCCAAAGAAGTATGTCCATCCACTCTTCTCTCAACTTCCATGTTTCCACTTAAAGCAGACTCCAAATCAGCTCTGTGGAATACAGTTTAGACTGGATGCTCTCTAAAGTTACTTCTAGCTTTAACATTTTATGATGAATTATAAGTGCTAGATGCTTCTCAAAGGTTGAGCATTTTGTTGTTATTTTATAACTGTTATTTGTTTTGTTTTTAAGGTGAAGTGCAATTAGAATTTATTAAGAAGGGAAGCTATCTCTTTTCATCTAATCAATTCTATGGCCAGAAGAGATGTCAATTCATTTCCTGGAGTCCATAAGGACATTTTAACTGTTGGCTAGAATGCCTTACCTGTGAATTCCACTAGCATAAAATGGACCCAAATTCTCTTTATTTTGTGTGTGTAATATTTTAGAGACAAGTTGAAAGGCAGAATTAGTTGAGACTATTTCTTTTTTTTTTGGAGGGTGGGCAGAGAGAATAAAGGTGAATGTTCCTTTCTTTAAATTAGTGGCAACTGCCCTGCCATAGTGGCTCAGTTGGTTGGAGCCTTGTCCCATACACCAAAAAAAAAAAAAAAAAAAAGAGGTTGTGGGTTCGATTCCCAGTCAGGACACATACCCTGGTTGGGGATTTGATCTGGGGTCAAGGAATATACCAGAGGCAACCCATAGGTGTTTTTCTCACATCCATGTTGATGTTTCTCTCTCTTTCCCTCTCTCCCCCCCTCCCTTCCTCTCTCCCTTTCTCTCTGTAAGCATGTTCTTGGGTGAGAATTAAAAATAAAATAAAATAAAATAAAAATAAATTAGTGGCAACTGATATAAAATTTAAGATCCCTCTGAAATGCAGAAAATGTTCGATCCTTAGAACATCTGCAGCAAATTTACAGCAAACACTCCTGCATCCCTGGAAACAGTTTTATGCTACAAAGTAGGAATTTCTCCAAACTTACAATTATATGATTCAAAACAGGTAATTTTCACCCCAATCTCGTGTTTTCATTTCAGGCCTTAGTTAATGCTGTCTTGATGGTTGTTGTTTGATGAATCAGCTTTCCTGTTAACTAGAGGTGCAGGGCCATCATCTAATGAAAACACTCTGTATTTTATGACTCCCTGGGCTGCATTTCTGCATATTAAAATGGAATTTCAATCTCACTGTTAGAAATAAAATCAAAACGAGCATCTGTGGTTTGAACGGAACTGAGAAAAATGCTGCTCATTTAATGTTAACAATATTTTTCATGCTAGACAGCATAAAAAAGAGGCTCTGGATATAATTTTAAAATGCCTATAAATTAGAAATAAATTGGTAGAAATCAGCACAATAGTTCAGTGCATGGGTTACTTTATTATATCTACAAATTTGAATGCTACGAGTTTTCTGTTCTAGTTAGAAGTTTGTCAAGATGTTCACAAATTAAGGCTTCCTGCTGTTCCTCCAGTAGCAGGGGTAGCAGGTCATTCCGTTCCCCCTATTCCAAGTGCTGAACCCTCTGATCACTCTATGGAAGTTTCTTTCTGTCTAGGAGTGGTGGCACATTCACATTCATGAGGCATATGAAGGGGAAGTCGTTTTGTAGTTCAGAATAAAAGTCATGGCAACAGATTAGTAAAAGAACTAAAGTTTTTCAGATGGTGTCCATCAATCATATTTACACAAAAACACTGTAAGATCACCAGGGACAAAATAGCAGGCTTCCTGCTACTGAGTTATTCAGTGATCAATAAAGCACTACGGAGCATGCTCAGTGTTTGACCATCCAACTCTGTCACCCATGTCCTTTATCTCTTTCTCTCATTCTAGAGAATATAATTCAACACAGCAGATATAAATGCAATAACCACTATTTATAAAACACACACCACAGCTCAAGTGGCAGGAGAATTCTGCGCTCAGTCTTCATCTTGTTCAATCTTTCCAACAACCTACAAAGTATATGTTATTCGTCTCCCCCTTTAAAAAAAAAAAGTGGTACCTAAAGTTCAGAGTAGCTGAGTAATGTATGCCAGGTTGTAAAACTGACAAGTTTTGAAATGAGGTTTAAACTGATGTTTTTGTGATTTCGAAAGCCCATGCCCTTGCATTTTAAATCATATTACTTTATATCTAGTCTTGTAGACGTGTTTCGGGGTTTGATAAGCTGCCATCTAGATCTCTGTAGTAAATGGTCTTATGAATGAAAAGCACTTTGAACTCATGCAGGAAAGAACTGGTACAATGTTCCATTTTATTTCTACTCCTGTTTTCTCCTGTCCTAGTTTTCTCCTCTCTGTAGAGATGAATTAATTGCTACAAAGCCCAATAAATGACATCTGCAAGTTACAGGACAATGTTTGCAGGCAGAAAGGACTGCTTTTCCTTAGGCAAGCGGTAAGTGTGTGGGATAGAGCGTTTAATAAGCGCCTTCCAGGAAAATCCTTGGAGATAGGCATTATTAGCTACCTTTTCTTTTCTTTCTTTCTTTCTTTCTTTTTTTTTTTTTTTTACAAATGTTGAAATCTAGGCTCAGAAAGATTAGTTTACTTATCAATAGTCCAATTGTGACCTTCCCATTTCTGGCGTCCAGGATCTTTGTATATATTACAGCAGCCACCCTATAATGATGTGCGGTAATTGATTAACATCTCTACAGATAGGAAAGAAAATGAGAAACTTGTTCTAACATATTAGGTGCAAAGAAAACATAACCAAACATGTAAGGAACTTTCATATCTTTATCAATATTCCATATAAACTTGATTCACCATATTAAACACCGTCAATCCAGTAACTTCCTAAAGTATTTACAAAAATGTTTAGATAATAATTTAAACTCTAGCATGAGTTCAGTTTGTTGTAGAGTGGTATAAACTAGGAAAACACCATCCCCCGCCCCTGTATGCTTAGGGTCAAGTTGAAAAGAATGAATATGTGGGAAATACGGAGTCATCTAATGTTGAAGTATGTTGGTCAGTGTTTAAGTGCAGAAGAAAGATCCTTGCGTGTGTATTCCTACATTGGATTCCTGAGAGGTGTAGCTCAAGCTGTGTCTTGAAGCAAAAACAAGATTTTTGTATGTGCCTGTGGGGACAGGGTTACATTTTAGATAACAAGATGACTTTGAGATAATAAACGTGGTATCGTTTCACAATTCCTAAAATGTTCTAAAAACAAAGTTTTATAACTCATTCATTGGTAAAATAGGACCTAATCTAATGTAAGAATTTTAATAGACTTTGTGTATATGACATATATACTTATGATATATATCATATACATTATGATATCTAATATATCATATATATCATATATTACATATAATATTACATTATATATAATTATGTTACATATAATCATATATATCATATATCATATATGATATATATCATATATGTTACAATATATCATATACATCATATACATAATATACTTATATATATATACTTTGTGTTTGTTTATAGATGCTGCACCAGATTCAGCTGAATTTGTTACATGATGTATAGATATGCTTCTGTGAGTGTTTTTCTAAGATCCAAAATTTTAAAATTATTTTACACATCTTGTCCCAAGTGTTCTGGGCAAGGAGTTATGAAACTTTGTGTTGAGAGTGAGAGAAGGCATTGAGGAAGCCCGAGTGGACAGTGTGCAGTGAAGCAGATTACACAGAATCTTAAAGGTGGGCCAGTGATAGAAATGGATGCGGTAGGCCTTAGGCCAGTGTGACTCTTTAGGATGAGGGTAACATGGTAACAGTGAAAATTTAAAGGAAGAATTTGCCTGTCAATATATTTGATACAGATTGGATTGAAGAAAAAAATAGAGAGCAAAAACAAATCAGCGAATGACAACAGCAACAAAAAACCCAGAACATAACCGCAATACTTCTGTAGTTTCCTATGGTAAGGTCATGGCCAAGCTGTTTAACTTCCCAACACCTTAGTACCCTCATTGATCAAATAAAGATAAAAGCAGTATATACATTATTAGGATGTTGTGAACACAAAATGTTTTAATACATGTGTACGACCAGGAAGAGTTCTTAACATAAAAAGCCCAATAAATAGTACCTATAAATATTATTACCATTATAGCACTGGAGACACTGAGTAGGATAATTATACGAGAAAGACATATAAACACTTTTAAGGCTCCATTTGTTCACCTCGAAGCCTGAGGATAGATGCTCTGATTTTTAAAATGAGATGGAAAAGCATCATGGAAATTATTGCCTATTAAATGAAATGCAGGAGAAGTGATAAAGCGTATATTAATGGAACCATACAAATCTCTATCCAATGTTGGATTCATGATTGAAAAACCACTTGGATATCAAATAGACAAACCTTAACTAGATGGAAAGGTTGGGGTGTTGTTTGATCTTTCCTGTTCTCATAAAACTAAGATAATTGGCTGACAAAAATATTGTCCCTTCCATTGGACACAACCAGTAGGACACAGGTATACAAAACAAACAAGCAAACAAACAAACAGAACACTACCTTGATCATCACAGAATCAAGCTAGTGGGAGAGTAGGCCACAGTCCACAAATAGAGAATTATCCTAGTGTAATGTGGAAGGCAACCTTATGTTAGAGACACTGCAATCTAATTTAGAATTCACTCTCTTCAAAATACTAAGTCAGGCAAAATCCATAATCCTTACCTGAGCTTAATTCATTTTCCCATTTGCATGTGTTATACTTACAATATTTATTATTCTCACACAGAACATAATCAAAGCTTCTCTTGAATATTGTCAATAAATGAAAGCTTTAACAAAAATGATAATTTAGGGAGTGATATTTTGCCTTATAAAGGGACTTATTAGTAAAATATTCTAACAGTAAATGTTTCTATCCTAAGCTATGCCTTCAACTCTCCCCTAAAACAATTCCCTGACCATGCTTAATTAAGCACCCAGCAAACATGGCACAGTTTGTTGCACATACAAAGACACCTGTCGTAATTCCTGTTTTCTGGATGTCACAGTCCTAGGACCACATTGCAACTGAGCATCCTGTCACCTGTCAAGAATGGATTCCTGCCCCGAGTGCCAGGACTCTCCCTGTTATTGATGTCTTCATGCACCTGGGCTATAAAGTTGTCAGATTGCAGTTCAAATGTTTCATCTGTCACTAAGTTTTTGACCTTGTACAACTTAAATTGTCTCATTTTTCTCATTTATAAAGTAGATATAATAATATATTTCCTATTGTAATGATTAAATATCTATAGAGAGTCCAGTGTAGCATAGAGAAGGTACATAATAAATATCAGTTCTCTGTGGCTTCCTGGGTCCTAATGTCAGCCCAGTCTTTTGACTACTATGCTTTTTTTACCCATTAGTGATAGAAAGGATAAAGTCTTATTAATGGGTTTTTTATTGATTTCTCTACACTAACTCTCTTATTAGATGGGGCCAACAGAGTTGGCCTAAAATATAATAACAATATTTAATTGCTTATTTTGTATTCAGGCATGATACTGAACGGCAGGGCTAGTTCCTTTTCAAGGCCCTGAGGGAAAATCTTTCTTTGCTTTTTCAGCATCTAGTAGCTGCCTTTATTTGTTGGTTTATGGCCCCTTCCCCATCTTCAAAGTACATCACTCCAAGTTGCTCTCATCACAATGCCTCCTCTGAGTCTGACTCTTCCTGCATCTTTTTCATAAGGCTGGCTGTGATTCCACTGAGACCACCTGGATAATCGGATAACTTCCCCAACTCCAACTCCTTAATTTAATCACATCTGCAAAGTTCCTTGTGCAATATAAGGTTAAAATTCACAGGGTTCAAGGATTAGAATGGTGGTACATTTGGAGGGCCATTATTTAGCCTGCCACATATATTTTTACTTATATTCAGATGAACTCCCATAAAACTACTTTTAGAAAGTTATCATGATGTTAAATATGGTCTTAAATATTATAGTCTTTAAACCATAATAGGAAAACTGTAATTTGCTTTTATCCTCCAAATGGGAAAAAATATCTTCCAACATACTGAGTGATAGAAAAATGCTAAATTAATAAAACAGCATTAATAAAACAGGATTGTTTAAAGCCTAGAATTGCTCTGTACATAAAACATCAGATTTTCCTCCAACAAATACTTGTTAATGGAACAGATGTATTAAAAGAATAGCATTTTCATATAACAAGGTTATCTATTAGGCTGCTCCAGTATTTACTTTCTTCTATTTCTAGTCAAATACAGTGCATTATTTTCATATTCAGCTGTATTAGCCACAGTTCCCAATGTACTTGTTTATCTGATGCAAGGTTAATGTGGTATCAAGAAATTTTATGGAATTAGAATTTCTTGTTATTAAATGAGAGTTATAACAACACAATCAAAAGCTTTGTATTGCATGTGATATCAAAAAAAAAGAAGAAAAAATTTGAAAACTAATATAAACTAGAGGAGACTATTCTGATAATGACCTCCTTACATGGCCTTTCATATTGTGCAGATTATGAGTTGGTGTAGCATGTCAGAAAACTGTATATTTAATTGGTCTTCCTAACCATCTTTCCAACCTTTGAAAGATATTTGCTAATAAAGGAGAAAATTGCTTGCATTATTTAGGGCCTGAATAATTAGCGAGCCAGTCTCCAGACAAAGCTGATAAGCTTTATTATAGGGAAAATCTAGGCCACCATATTAACTCCATCTTTGCTCTCTGAAAGATGCCCATCAAGATGGTAGTTGGCGATCTGCTGCAAGAAATTCTCTGATCTGAATTGTTTTAATTTTAAAGCAAACTTGTTTTTTTTCCTTTAATCTGAATTTAAATAATGATCTCTACCAACTGGTTGAAAAACATTAATGTCTTAAGTTTCCTTTGGGGAAAAAGAAACTGGTTCACTTATCACAGACCACATCTAATTTAGTCAACAGCAGCATGTGCTATTAGATGCATTGAAATTGAAAAGTGCTGACCAAGGGAAAGAAATAAGTGAAAGAAAAGTAAAATACTCTATAACAGATGGACCGCGTCAGTGAGTTATAAACTTCAGTGAGGTGAAAATGTAATCCGTGGCGGTTCAGGATTCTTTGTATTATGTGTGAGTACGCACTTGCGGGCCTATATTCAAACTCAGGAAACTCCCAGGCCCCCTGAGGAAGTTGCTTCCACCAGTGGATAACAGGTTTAGAATGCAGCAAAGTTATTTCAACTAAATGCAAGAGCATATGTAACCATAACCTCATGTGTAGGTGGAAACAAAGAGGTGTATGGATACCTTGAATATAAGGACACATTTTCAGTAATTCTTTCGATTGTAGTTCAGTTTACCTCAAGAATTATGCTTCTACTATATATAAAACTCTTAGCTGAATCCTAAGATAGGCTCAGAGACATAGCCTTTGCCCATAATTTATACACAATCTAGTAGTTGTGTTATGTACCTTAAGAGATATTGGAGAGACTACCATAGGACAATAATTCATGACTTATTTTCTTAAAAATAAATGTTATAAAATGGAGGCAAAACTGTTATGATAGCCAAGCCGGCGTGGCTCAGTGGTTGAGCGTCCAGGAGATCACGGTTCGATTCCCGGGCAGGCCACATGCCGGGGTTGCGGGCTCCATCCCCAGTGTGGGGCGTGCAGGAGGCAGCTGATCAATGACTCTCTCTCATCACTGATGTTTCTATCTCTCCCTCTCCCTTCCTCTCTCTGAAATCAATAAAGATATATTAAAAAACAGCAAAAAACCCTGTTATGATAATTAGAAGATGCTTAAAAGACATCAAAATGTGTGTGAAACTTATTGAGAGTCTAACTTGAACAACTATAATAAGATATTTTTAAGACAATCTACAAAACATGAACATAGGCTATTAGATGATAGTGTAGAAGAAAATTACGTGGCCTATTTTTTTAGAGGAAAATATTGAACAAGAGTTGGAAGACCTGGTTTGAATTCCCCCTTACAATGATTGATGACTTGAGTCAAAGCATTAGATCATGTTACAAGTATCAACACGCATTTTGTTGTTAAGTAAGAGTATACTTACGCCCTTTTTCCAAAAATAAGTAGGCCCTGCTCCGTAGAGCCTTAGATGATTGGGCTTCTTCCTTTGAGCTGGGTATGCTGGAGAGGAGACAGTGTGCTGACTGGGAGCGGGGGGGCTTTGGCATCAGAGGGCAGCAGCTACCGGTGCTGGCTTCGCACTTACCAGTGGCTGGGGGCCTCATGCCCATGATCTGTGCAATGACAACGATATTAATAATGGCCTTGTAGTTTGTCGAGAAGATTTAATGAAAGGGTGTCACACAAGGCACACAGCTTCGAAGGAACACCTCAAACTAAATATCTTAAGAGTTTTGGGCAAATGTTAACTTTGTACAAATTTTTTATTCTATGTACTTTCAACTCCCTGTCACATGATGTTCAGCGAAGGCCAAAGTTTGGAAGAATGTGCTGTGGGAAGATACCTTGGTCAGAATTACACTTTGAAAGCCAGAGACGTTAAAGCCTCACTCCCAAGGATTCTCAGCATCAAGAGATTAAAAAAAAAGTATGCTCCATTTCTATAAGTTGAAGTGTCTTTCAGAGGATCTCAGTGACTCAAAGGGTCTTGGCTATGAAAAAAAGTTATTTTTTTAACACTGTGAATAGGGAAAGAATATAAGTATCATCAGAGAGATCCATACTAGAGATTCGGAAGAACAAAGGATAATTTCCAGCTTGGGAAACAGGGCTGGCTTCGTGGAAGAAGCAGCCTTTGAAATGAGCTTGTAGAAGGCTTGTGATTTTGACACACAGAGCTGAGGGTCAAAGGGGTAAATTGGAAATAAAGGCATGCAGAACCAGAAGGAGCAAGGGATATATGGAAAAATTTTAAAAAATTTTCCCATATATCCACAAATATTGGCTAGTAGACCATGACAATATCACTGGAAGATTTTTTTTTTAATTTGACTTTGGAATCTTATAAACGCTTATTTTTAAACTATATTTCTGAGATATAATTGATGAATAATAAATCATTTATATTTAAAGAGTGAGATTTAATAAGTTTGATATAGGTGTACAACTGTAAAATAAACATCACACTCAAAAGAGTGAATGTATCCATTGCTCCTAAGGGTTTCCTCACACACTTTGACACAACCTCCCTAGAAGTTTAGCACAGACAAAAAGGCATAAAAAGTCATGAAGAATTTTTAGAGGGAAACACAACAACATCTGTTTTGAAAAATATATTGGAAGGGATTGATGGCTTTAAACATTGCAAAGACATGAACCTCGCATGATAACAAGATGGTAACAACATTGATAAATATATATAAGATTTTAAACCTTATGATTATTTAAATCTCTTTAAAACATAATTGATGGTTTAAACAAAAGTTTTACTCTTTTGGGTCCAACCTATTCTGTATACCTGCAAATCAAACCTGCTTGAGCTTTTTTTCTGGAAGTCAATTACATTACTTAGAAGTTGTTTGATCCTTTGGGTCTTGCTTTTAAAATGTGTTAGACATCACCAAAAATAATTATTCCTCACTGGCAAAACCCTTCTGAAGACTCTCCCAATGCCCAGTGCGTAGTGAGATCTTCCAGTTTGAGTGGTAGGAGCAGGTGCTACTCCTGGCCCTGGGTGATCTCTGGACAACGTTCCCTCTAGTAGTTTTGGATGCTTCCTTCCCCAGCCTCATATAGTTTACTTGCACCCAGGAACTGGTCAATAATCTGCAGAATACTTGATACTTGTCTGAAAATATTTGTCTGAGAAAGTATAGGTTCTCTGTTTTCTGAAGCTTTCGTCTCTCCAGTCTTCTGTCCTCTGCACCCTAGCTACCCGGGCCTCTCACAACTCTTAGCTCTACTTCTCAATTCAAGGAGTCCTTCAAGCTTCCCTTGGGGTCCCCTTCCCTATGCAGCTGCCAGAAACTCCCTCAAGGCACTAAGTTGAGGCAATTATAGGGCTCATTTCAATTCATTCATTTCAAATTTCTATCCTTTATCATCTGGAGTCCAATTTCTTGAAAACCACTGTTTCTGATATTTTGACTGTTTGGTTTTGGTTGTTTCAGAGGCAGAGTATATCCAATCCCTGTTACTTCCCCTTGGTCAGAGGTGCATGTCTCGAACACTTTAATAAAGATCTTACACTTCCCTGAATTCTGATAAAATGACAGCATGGGATATGAAGGACAATTCCAGACTTCTTTGGGGAAAAATTCAGTATATCAGAGGAGTACTGGAAATAAGAGAAAAATTTCTAGTGCAGGATGTGGGTTATATACTTATTTAACTCCTTTCACCAAAAGGAGAAGCTAGCTGGGTAAGAATACAGTGATTTATCCATGGAATTGATACCATTGAAATTAGCTAATTATTAATATTAGGAAAGGAGCAGAGGGAAGGCCAGACATTATAGGCATGTTCCCAGCAAAATAGTGGGGGAAGGGGACTGGACAAATGGAAGATTCATGCAGGTCTAGTAAAGTTGGGGTGACATAGGAATGGCACTTGCCTGTCAATCACACCTGGGCACAGAGGTCATTGGTCAGAATGGGCATGGCCACTGCAAGCCCAAGAAGATTTGGGATACTTAACCCCCCCAAACAATGGAGTTCTCTCTCTCTTTCGTGCTCTCAGCTCTCTTGAGGTTCATGTGACTTTGGGCTTGTGGGGCTCTTTTTCTCCTGCTTCCCTGCATTTGTCCACAGGGCCCCCCACTGGACTATGGGCTGCAGCAGGGAAACACAAGCTAAGCTATCCTGGTGCTGGACTGGACCTGGCTCTAACAGGGAAAGGAGACTCTGGACACTGGCTCTGATTTTAGCTTTACTGAAATCCCAGCCTCACTTCTTCTATGACTGGACTAAGGAAAATGGGACTTTGGAAACCCAGGGATTTAATTCCATAGAAACAAAGCTTTTTACCATATCTCATCCTCACTGGGGGGCCTCTGGAAATGCTTATACCAGCAGCACCCCCAGGAATCCCACTTCCACCAACAACAGAATGAGGGACATGGGGAGAAGGCTGGGAGGGCTGTGTGGGAGAAGCCCAGGTTACCATCTTTATGATCACATTACCATTCCTCATACTCCCCGAGCTGATGCTGAAATTGATGGCAGTGGTTCTGAACTGGGACCCAGATGACTGTCACTGATTTCAGAGACTGTTGCCGGCTAGGAGTTAACAGGATCTTTTCTTACAACCTGGAGCCAGACACTTGAAAGTGTAACTTGAAAGACAATGGCTTGCAGTTGCTTCCTCCTAGAGAAGTAGAACCTCAACAATATAATATAGGCCCTTTATGATGTAAATTAGTCTAATTCAAGTATAACAACAACAAAAAAGTATAGTATAACCTATCTAATCCTGATGTATACTTTCTACATTAAAAAGACCTATACTTAGTTCCTGAGAATGTCAAAATATCGTTTTTTCTCTCTGTTCTGTTGCTTTTGGTCAAAGAGCTGCTTCTTGCATTGTGTCTTTCAGTCCTGTGCAAGACACCTGTTCAGTACTGTAGGCATTTTCCACTTCCACTTCCTCTTCCTAAAAATATGCCCCTTGAAATCCACCCTTTCTATCTGCTTAGGGCAGAAACCAATCAAATATATTGACCAGTTTTATGTTTGAAACCAGTCCAATAGGGGACTTTCAGAGCATCTCTCTGAAATTCATTTTTCTCATTAGTCCCGTGGGGTGATATCATCCTTGTGAGTGTAAAACTAGGTAAAATAAATTTCATTTTTTATGTACAAGTTCAATAATTCTGAGGTTCTCAACGTTATTTTTATTGATTATATTAATGGTGTATTTTAGATATCAAGAACTACTCCTTTGCATGCTAAACACTTTTAACTTTATTCTTGCTGCTGAATTCTAAAATAATCAGAAAGGCCAGCTGAATTGCCACTTTCCGTGCTGAAGTAATTACCTGCGATCCAAGTTCTGGGAGCCACTGCACTACCTTTGTGGCTGAAGCATACTTTCTGCACACCTTTGAGGCACGTGCTGAGATTCAACAGTAGTCATTTGACTGCACCTACAGTTCCTCTTTTCTCCCAGACCTTCCTTTCCATGCTGCACGTGAACTTTAATTTGTGCCTGGTTCTAACAGGGACAAGAAAGTAGAAGTGTTTCACTGTCTAATTCTCTCCAACAGATGCTTAAAATAACCCGCCCAAATCTATGTTTTATAAGTATCAAATATAATCTCTGACCAAGTCATCTTAACATGCTTGGCTTATAGCAAGAGCCCAGAATATTCCCTGATTTGTTAGCTAGTATTTTTTTTTTCTCTACTAAAAAATGAATGCACAGGGCAAAGCCAAATTTAATTACCCCATCTTTTATCAAATCACAGGTATTCTATATTTTTCCAAATTTGATGAAATATGGTAATAATTTATACATATTCTTTCTCCTATCCAAGAACCCCAGACTGCTTCTCCTAAAATAACTAGTAGGACAGTTTCCTGTGAGACCTTTGACATATTTTCTATATGTGTATAAGTTACCTCCATTGGGTTTTTATTTTTGTTTCTGTTTGTTTTTTACACAACTGGGAAAAAGTACGCTACATTGTTTTACTCCATGCTTTTTCAGGTAACAACTTGTCTTGGGGGTCAAAAGTCTATGTATTATGGTGTTTTTATCAATTTCACTTTATTCCCCCCACCCCCCAAGAACATGTTATATTCTGCTATGTTCTCTGTAACTTTATCAACATTCGGAGAAAACATTTTCCCACCATCTCTCACTAACTACTTACTCTGGATGTCAGGAGGGGTCCCCTGTGCCAAAGAAGCGAAATAAATGGGGGTGAGGAGAGGATGCTGTATTAGTGAGACTTTTCCAGAGAAACTGTACCAATAGGGTGTGTGTGTGTGTGTTTGTATATGTGAAGATTTATTACAGCAATTGTCTCATGAGATTATGGAGGTTGAAAAGTCCCACGTTCTGCCGTCTGCAAGCTGGAGACCTAGGAAAGTGGATGGTGTAATTTAGCCTGAGTCTGAAGGCCTAAGAACCAAGAGGCCCACTGTAAGTCCCCAGCTTGAAGGAGCGCCGATGTCTGGTGTTCAAGGGCTGTCAACTGATTAGAAAATGACCACCCACATTGGTGAAAGCAAATTCTCTTTATTGGATCTATTAATTCAAATGCTTCTCTCTTCAGGAAACGTGGCCACAGACACACCCAGAAATAATGTTGCAGCAGCTATCTGGGCAGCCTTTAGCTGACTAGTTCACACAAAATTAACCATTACACATGTAATAATAAAACCCCATTTGCATGGCCTTTTATCTGAATCATTCTGTATAAGGTAATTTTAACAGTTTCGGTATTTTTATTCATTTGCTCAAAAAACTTCATTTGTTCACAAATCCTTATTTAATCATATATAATCATCCTAACACCTCTACTGTGTGATATCTGCAAATCTCTGTGGCTGAATTCCTCTACACACATGCCTTGCTCTGGTCCAGAGTGACCTCACTCCTTCAGGAGACCCACACATTCCTCCCTCCCTCCCTGCCTTTGCCTAGGAGTTTGATTCTGCCTGGAGTTTCCTCTCCCCTTCCCCTGCAGTCATAAGCCACAAAGCCTTTTTTTTTTTTTTCTTTAAACAGCATGACATCGCTTTTATTTGAAATCCCGTAATATATCTTCTGTATCTCTTTTGAGACATTTGTACTGTCCCTCTTATTACTTACATGCATACTAACTATCCCTTCTAGGGTGCTTATTAACTACTTTAGAGGAATGCCAATGTCTCTTCTGCGTATGCCATGCAGTGTTCAGCACAATATCTTAGGTCAAGTAAGTGCTCAATAAATATTTGATGATTTGAACCGATTAAATTTGGTACATTTTTACTCCTGTGTGTGAATAAGTTTGATTTATACGGGAAATATTTCAACTAGCCTTCCTAGAATTTACCCATCACATTAAGTGAAAGGCAACTGTTCAGTAACTAAATAGATACTTATTTTTTTTTCCTGGGAGTAAGAAATATTAAGTTTCACTTAATTATAAAGATTAGAAAATAAAGGAAATTATCAGCAGTAATAGTTCCCATTACCATGAATGAAAATATTTGGCTTTTAATAAGGAACAAACCAGACTGTGATGGCAAAAAAAGTGGTGACAAACGGCAATTATTTTCCTTAAGTCTGGCCAAAGTCAGAAAAAAGAAAAGATTATATAATCATTGTGTTGTCAATAATGAGGAGAATAGTTAATCAGGTAAATCACAAGAAATAAAAAGAAATTTTATCTTGAAACAGTGAGTGTCAAATTTCCCATCTAGCAAGAGAAAACAGGCTTTTCTTGGGGATAATTTCTGAGCTTTTCAAGTGAACATGATTTTCTTACATTCAAAGTAAAGAAGACATGGATTCCCTACATAACATGTTCAGTCTGCTTTCTGTCAGATTCATTTAACCGAACTTCATCGTACACACTGGAGTCACAGAACCTGGATTTCCTCTATAATGAGCCATACTTAGTACAAAAGGATTTTGCTACCGGCGACTGGAAGGAGTGGCACCGAGACTGAGGAAGCGGGTGAGAAAGGCCTACCCATGGCTTTCGTCTCTCACTCCGTCAGCATCCCAGCCCCTCCACACTGGTTTCCACGGGACCCGTGTGACCGCATCGTATGTGACATTTGTCCAGCACATGTTCAATGGGCTCTTCTTTTAACTTGCTCAGGGGAGTAGCCAGCATGTGGAATTTTCCCATTGAGGGGGGGGTTACAACTTCCAAATGGATACACAGAAAACATGTATTTTTTATTATCAAAATCTTTTAGAATGCAAACTATTTGCAAACACAAATCGACTATATTTTGATCTAACCGTAGTTTAAAGGGGGAAAATGAGTCATATTTTGCATCCTTACTTTACCAATAGGTACGTTGGTTTGGAAGAAAAGACATATTAAGGTAGAAAAGTAGAAAGAAGGCAATGCTGTTTAGAAAATAAATGTATTTTAGAAGATTCAGTTAATTTGCTGAATTCAGATTCCAAGTTTGTTTGGCTTTTTGTCTGTGTTATAGCAAACAGATTAAAAAGGGAAATGCATTTACAAAGCTGGTTATGCTCCCAAGGTTTTTTTAAGTAATGAGGAATAGCATAATTCCAAAAATTTTCTCAATAATGATTTAATAAGCACATTTCGTGTGGTTGTTTCTTGTAACAACCCCTGAAAGAGTTTCAATCAAATAAGATAGTTAACAACTACTGAGCATTCATCATAAGCCACATCTCATTTAATTGTCATAAGAAGCATTCTTATTAAAATCCACTCTACAGATAAAGCGACTGAGAATTTGAAAGATCAAGCACGTTTTTCAACATCACGTGTTTACCCAGAGAGGAGCCAGAAATTGTAGCTAAGACTGGCAGACTGAAAGGTGCATTTAACCATGTCTCCTCTAAGTATCCTCTAGGGAACAAAGTAAGTTGGTCTAATGATGATGATGATGATGATGATGATGATGATGATGAGAGCACTCACTCTCTGCTGGATCATTTTCTTATCACTACCATAACTCCTTTAGACATTAAAACAATCTATAAGGTACCATAAGCATCCCTACTATCACGCTGACTATAACAAGACCCAGAGAATTTATCTCTTTCTTGCTCAGTGTCACACAGCTGGTAAGGCTGAGGTAGGATTCAAATCCTGGACTGCGTAGTCTTCAGATAATATTATATTTTATATTCAAGATTTGGAGATTAGGGCAGCAAGGAGCTTCAGGACACATTCTTTGTCAACAATTTAGAGATTGGCCTGGCTGGTGTGACTCAGTTGGTCGGGCATTGTCCTGTGTACCAAAATGTCCCTGGTTTGATTCTGAATCAGGAAATATGACCGGGTTGGGTTGTAGGCTCAACCCCCAGTAGATGCAGCAGGCAGCCATTCTCTGTTTCTCACATCTTATGTTACTTTCTCTCTCTCTCTCCCCCTCTCCCTTCCTCTCTCTCTAAACTCAATAAAAACATATTTAAAAAAATTAGAGACTAATCATAATATTGAAGTTTGGTTGAAATGGGGAGATCCAGAGCCAGTGAAAACAGGTGAGAGGCTTTTGCAGTTATTCAGCTATGAGGTTATGACTATTTTCATACTAGTCAAAACTGAAAGAAAAATAATTTATTTAAATTACATATTAAACAGCAATCACAATTTACACACTGGGTTTTAGGAGAGTGAAAATGACCACAAGTTTCTGAGTCATGCTGTTGGCAGTGGCATGTGGTAAGAGGACAGTTTTTGAGAAAGTAAACTAATTGGTACTCGATAGCTATATGAATTAGCTGTTATTTTGTTGCTCTATCATCACTTGAATTGATAAGAAGCTTGTTGCTGTATTTTATTTGTTTATATAAAGAACAGAGGAAGCTATTAGAGGAGACTGAGTGTTAGAAGCTGGTCCAGCCCCAGATCCCGCTATTCACTAAACATATAACATTGGAAAAATCACTCACCCACCAGGAACGTCAGTCTTTTCAGCTATGTAACATGCTTTCTGTTTACAGAAGGCCTGTAGTGATCAAAACAATTCATATAGCATATTGCTTTCTAACAGAGAGAGAAATGAAAAACAGCATGTTGTTATTTCTCTGTCCAAGCCCCTACTCATAGAGTGTGCACACCCTTGTTATACTATCTCTAAATGATAATAATCTTGATGGTGGCATGTGTTCATATTTCAGGCCCACCACTGATGTTATGTTTTGTGATCTTGAATCAATTACTCAGACTTTCTGTGCTTCCTGTGTTAAATGGAATATAGTGGTACCTAACTCATAAGGTTGTACTGAGTACTCATGACACAAGTAGTGCATCTAAGGTGCTTGTAACAGTGCCCAAAACTCATAGTAAGTCAATAAATGTCATTATGATTAATACCAGCATTATTTATAACTCAGTGATTTTTATTGTTCAGCCATCTAATGATAGTTGATAGTCTATCATGGACACATGGATTTCTCAAACTTAGTATGGTCAAAAATTAGTATAGCAATTTTCACAGGTATTATCACATTTAAAGATATTCATAATGATCTCCCAACTGTAACAAAATATATTTGTGTTGTTTCTAATTGTGCAGATGTAAAAAGTTGATGGGTTGTCTTATATGTATATCCAAAATATGCTGTACTTATTTTTGTTGAGCAACAATAATTATTTATTACTCAATCATTTAAACTGTTTCTCTTTCTATATAGCAAAGGAAGACTAGTCATGTAAGTCAGTTTGATTTAAAAGCACAATGCCCTTTTGAATTTTTTTAAATTTTTTTTTACTTTCCATAAGGGTGCTGAATAATCCAGTAGGGAAGGCATTTTCACTGATGGACATTTATCACAGTAAAAAAAAATGCTGAGACTTTAAAATATTTTAAAATATTACCATGTGACTATTGTTACAGTGCATATATTTCCATGTAATGGCATTTATCATCTGACACCCTTACAAATAAGTTTTCTTTCTTTACTCACTGTACATCTTTTCACTTGTCTTTCTCAGTTTGTGTCTAGTCATAATTAATCTCTAGGTTCGCATAATAGGCCTCTCCTGCATGTTCTCTTAGCTAAGGAAATAAGTACCCAAAAGTGCAATATCATAGGCAGGGAACAAAGGACTCACATTCCGCTCTCTGTGTTAGAGAGCACTGATGTGATTCTCAGGAGCCAAGCTTCTTAGCAACAAAATGAAGGATTCACAACCCTCCAGCTTTCTCAGCTACCAAACCTCTTGAAGGCTTTCAAGAGCTGACCTTCTTAGCAAAGGGCTGGATTCTTTTAATGCACTCGCTATCAAAAGGGAGCATACCTGTTTTCCAGTGTGATGTGGATGCTATTAAAAGGGAGTTTCCATGGATACAGACATCAGTGGGAATGAAGCAGGATTGTCCTCTTTTCAGACTTATTGTTGCTCCAAATATCCCTAAAACCAAGATCATGTCACTCCTTCTATTCACATTTCTATGGCTAGCTCCTTATTTATAAAGCAATGTCGGTGGTAATTAATGCCTTTCTACATGGTAGGTTGAAACACCAAGTTACTTCTAAGAGATGTTGTAAGATGGGCGTGGAGAAGTCAGTTAATATAATAGTTTATTTAGCGTGAGTTTTGTTGTGGATCTTGTTTACATGGCTTTAGAGAATACACATTAATAAGAGACACCATCCATGTGATAACAGAATTGGTCAAGTTTAGAACCCTCCTTAAATGATGTGAATTTGAAGTTGTATCACAACACTGCAAAGTTGCCCTTTCTCTTTCTTTTTGTATTTTGGATGGGTTAATTCTAAGTACGTAGTATGCCCTTTTCTAGAACATTATGATTAAAGTATGTCAAATTACTTTTATGAGAATTAATTGAGTGTTAAATGTGACACTATTACGAATAATGACAAATATTCATTATTATCCTTAAGGGCCAGCTTTTAAAACTTTACTTAATTGCTCATCAGAATAAACTAAATATAATCAGACCCTGAAATTAGAAGGAAGTTACCTTCAAATTATAACCTTTATTTATTTAAATGATTGGTAAGAAATCAGTTTCCAAATACTTAAAAAACACATTTAACATATGCTTTCTTCAGTAGTGTCATTTTTCCCTTCTTTGAAAAGAGTTGAGAAAAGACGTTACTTATGCTTTTAAATAACTACATTTCAGCCAAAGACTCTGAAGGGTAGGGAAAGTGGAGTAGACTCTCACAAAATTCAAACCCTTTAAGTGCCACGAATAGCTGTTAGGGAGCATGAGCAATTTATTAGATTTATTGCTTGAACTTGTTCACATAAAGGAAGTTACAAGTATTCCACAAAAGAAGATAAAATTGAAGGTTGTTGGTACACACTGTTATTGTTGAAAGCTATCCCAACAAGGGATATGACCTAGGAATAAAAAGGAAGTTATTTTATCTCTTCTGTCACCTGGATATGCCTCTCCTTTGAGTCATCTCTGAGCATTTTCTATTCTTTTATTTTTCGCCCGTGTTGTGAAAGCCCTCTTATTGTTTAGTAAGCAGAATTAGAGTAGCTGAAGTTTATAGAGCCAATGGCTGATAAACAATAAGGTCAATGCCTGTTCTATCCTGGAAAAATTGAGGTTACAACAGGTGAAATTATCATTCTCTTTTGTTTCGATGGCTCTAATAGAATGCCAGAGAGTCCCTGACCTCTGCCGCCAGTCATGTCTTACTCTAATAGCAACCTGTAGCCTTTGACACTCAATTAAAACAGGAAATAAGGCAAAGAATGGGTCCATATGCATGTTTGGTTAATGCAAGCCTTTGAAAGAAATTCCAAGGGGCTTTCAAATAAGACATAACCCTTATTCATTTGGCACCCAGGCATTAAAGTTATGGTCAATAAAGTAAAAGAACACAGAAACAAACAAAAAATAACTTACGGTGTTTCTTTTCTTTCTGACCCTGAGACCTGAGTATTAAGGTATCCCACAACAGAACAACTCATTTTATTCTTTCTGATTTCCGAGGGCGAGGGTGTTGCTGAAAGGGAGAGAGTAGATGCTTTGGGCATAGAAGGTTGCTGACTTGAACAGTCAGATCTCTTCATTTAATGTGAATTTATTGTATAAGCAGAAGAGAACCAGAGAGTGTGTTTTTCTTTCTTATGGAACACAGCAGCATGGTTGTTGAGAAGAGTTGACTGTGAGAGGGTCAGTGCTGGTAATGGTTTTGGTGATCGCCTGGAGAGGCATCCACATCAGAGACAGCAGGTGGACCATATTCTGATAGATCTTGCAAAGGGACAGTGTGTTGGCCAGTAAATTTCCCTCACATATATTCGAAGATAATATCTTATGTTTTATCCCAGAAACAATGAGAAAAATGTGAGAGAAAGGACATTTGTGGCAAAAAAAAACTTTGTCAGAAGCAGTGTGGTCTTGGATTTATTAGGTCTACCTGTAAATCCCAATTTTATTTATTGGAAATGTGCCTGATGAATAAATTATTAGGGATAATATTATATACCTCTCTACTGTATTTTTTCTTATTGTTTTTGACTAAATGAGATGATTCTTATTTAATTATAAAGTGATTAGCATAGAATAGGCATAAAATGAATATTTCTTAGCTTCTCATTAATTTATATGTTTTTCTATTGAACAATTTGCTTTGATCTAATGTGATAGTTGTTAGAGCCCCAGAAACAGCACCAAAGTACAGTATTTCATGTAAAGTAGTCATGCACTTTTTTTGTTGTTAATCTTCACTGGAGAATATTTTTTCCATTAATTATTAGAAAGAGTGGAAGGGAGAGAGAGGGAGGGGCCGAGAGAGAGAGAAAATCGATGTGAGAGAGACACATCGATTGGTTGCCTTTTGAATGCGCCCTGACTGGGGGTGGGGATCCAGCCTGCAACCCAGGTATTTCCCCTTGATCAGGAATCGAACACTTGACCCTTCAGGGCACGGGGCAGATGCTCTGACTTCTGAGCTGCACTGGCCAGGGCGTCATGCATTTTAATTTCAAGTAGAATGGTTTAGACAGGCTCCGGCATGCACACAAACACACTTACACACATTAGAGGAGATCTGGAAAGATATAAGTAAAATGTCTATAGCAGCATCCTGTGGGTAGTAAGAATATGGTATATTTCTCCTATTTTTTAACTTTCTATATTATACACTTACTGTTTTTATAATAACAATATAAAAAGATCTATTAATGTTTGCAAATCATCTCCTTAGTTTTTACATTATGAATTAGATTATCGATCGTCCCTTAGATAGCCTCTCAATGAAAAATATCAGGACTGTTATCTTAGCATCATCTCGTTTCCAGCACTCACAGGTTCTTTAATTTCTGAATGCATTTGTTAATTGATGGCAAATGTGTGTTTTCTACATGCCAGCTGATACTAAACTCATCTTCTCATTTTAAAATAAAATCTTGGTGTGTTATTGTGATATGGGACTCTGCTAGGATTTTACCTAGACTTTGCATTGGATTACTGCGTTACACTTTTATAAGTGGGAAAATGAGATTGGCCTTTAGTTTCCTTCTCTTGTACAAGATTATGAGCCTTATTATAAATGCTCTACTCATTGTGAATGAAGACTTTGGATGCTTTCCTTCATTATCAGTAACATTTTAGGTAGCATTTTGGTTATTCTTTTTTTTTTTTTTTTTTTTTTGAAATTTATAGAACTTCCTTGTGGAATCAGCTGGAACCGATGCATTTTGGAAAGGTAACTCTTCGTCAGTTTTATTTATTGTTTCTATGGATTGAAGCTTTCCACTTATTCTCAGGTCTGTGTTGGTAAATGACAATTTTTTTTTCTAGAAAAAAAATTATTTGAATTTATTGCATTGAGTTTCGTAAAATATTTAAAAGGTTCACTACTGATTGGTTATGTTCTTTCTATCGATTACTTAGTGTATTCTCCATTTAAAAAAAATATCTCACTGATTTCAGAGAGAGGAAGGGAGAGGGAGAGAGAGAGATAGAAACATCAATGATGAGAGAGTCATTGATCGGCTGCCTCCTGCATGCCCCCTGCTGGGGATCGAGCCCACAACCCAGGCATGTGCCCCGATGGGGAATCGAACCTCGATCTTCTGGATCCTAGGTCAATGTTCAACCGCTGAGCCACGCCGGCCAAGCTCCACTGTTTTGTATTAGGTTATTTCCAGTTTTTTTATTTTTATTTTTCAATAAACTAGCTCTTTATGTTATTGTTTCTACTATTTTCTAGCTTATTAACTTCTACTTTTACTTTTAAATAATTTATTAATTCTCATTTTTAGAGTACAAAGTTCATCATATACCTGTAAGATCTACTATATTACTTACGTTGTTTAGCACTTCTAAATTCTTGCTCTTTTTACTAGTTGATATCTTTTTGGCACAGAAAGTGTAATAAAGTCTCCTATTAGGTTTGTGTTTCTGTCCGTTTTCCTCAGATCTCTGACGGATTCTGCTTTGTGACAACTTGTGCTTTGCTATTTGATGGATGAATATTCATAACTGCCATGTCTTCACTGTAAATTTTAGCCTTTAGGATTATAAACTGCCTTTGTTTGCTTTATAATAGTTCTGTGGCTGAATTCTACTTTGTTTATTACCAATTATGTGTTCTTTTCTTTTTTTACATACCTACTGTGTCCTTGTCTTTCAAACTTTCTGAATTACTTTATTTATATAGTTCTCTTGAATACAACAGACAACTGGATTTTACTTTGTGTGCAATCTGAAGATCTCTTTTTCTCTTAATGAGCCATTTAACCTTATTTAAAAATTTTAACATGACAAAATCATGTCAGTGTTGTGATTTATTTTGTTATGTTTACTGCTTTAGATGTCTTTCACCATGTAGACTGTATTCTTTACCTATTTTCTTCTAATATTTTGATATTTATGATATTCTATTTCTTTGCCCTATTGTTAAACTTTACATTAATGCCAAAAATATTATGATCTTCTTTTCTTTTCTTTTTTTAAGACAACTTCTTTTGGTTCCCTGAACTGATAAAAAGATAAAATTAGGGTATACCCTTTTCTCACCCTCCTCCTTTCTATACCTTCTCTGATTCAACTATCCATTAAAATGGCATTATCTTTTGGGTTACTTGGTTACTATAGTGTAACTTTGAAGATCCTGAAATGTATTTTTGGCTTGCTGCTGACAGTATCCTTTCTTTGTCTTATAGTTTAATAATATGATCAGGAAATAGCTTGGTACTAATGAGTCTAGATCAGTTCTCTTCAGTACAGAATATATTTTTTCAATATGTAGATTCGGATATTTTATTTTAAGGCCATCTCCTGAATTATAATTTCAAATATTTCCTCTGTTTCATTATTTCGTCTTTCTTTTCAGACTCCAATTATATTTTGTTGTATCACCTTTGACTATCTTCAATAACTATCACTTTCTCCTACAGCTCCTTTATATCTTTTATTTTAGTCTTATTTTCTTACCTCTTTGCATTTGATCTGCACTGCACTTTACTGTGCTGTTTGTCAATTTTATTTTTTTAGCTTTTTGTAATTTAGTCAGTATTTCAGAAGTAATTTTATGTCTCACTTCTACTTTTGCTCCTAATTCACATCTAAGGAATGGGTAAGATAGATTTTCTATTTTCTCAACTCCTCTGATGTTTCCATGACTGCCAATTTCTCTTGTATATGGTACTAACACTTCGATATACTTGTACGTTCATGCAGTTTTTTCTCTCTGCCTTGGTTGTTCTTAGATCAATCCAGAGCCTCTCCCCCGAAGAACATGGAGCACCTGGCTGCAACTATGAATTTGGTGATGATAGCTTATGTAAATCAAATGTCAGGTTTCACTGGTTTTGATTTTAAATAATTATTCTTAAACAAATGAAGAGTTTTCAAATTATATGTTTTAAGTTTATACTATTAATATGGAAAGTCATATTAATAGAATTTTCATATTGCTGAGCCATCATGTTTTCATATCCCTTTTTTTCCGATAGCTCTTCTCCACTTAATAGACAATATAGCCTCCCATGCTCTTTCGTGGTTTATCTTTATCACAAATATTTGTGCAGAAAAGCTCTTGTTTTGTTTCTATTCAGAAGTTCACCTCCACTCCAGTCAATGCTAGATTGTCTCCCAGCTCTGAAGCAGTGCCCTAACCTTCTGTGGCTGCTCTTTTCTCTTTTTATTGCAAGAGTTCAAGCAAGAAATAGGGATTTTTTTCTCATTTATTCAAAACATTGCCAACAAGTTCTATTGTGCATAGCACTCGCCAAGAGATTTCAAAATCAAAATGGGATTTTCTTTATTTTCAGAAATGATCTGCCATAATCTATTTTACAATCATTATGCGTCCCTTTAAAGGATTGCTCTCATTTCTGTGACCCCCTATTTCTTACTATTCTCTTTTTCATAATTCAAATAATAGTTTGCCATTTATTGGGCATGCTTTGCTAACATTTTCTGTTACCCTTTAAAAAGTCTGAATTCACAAATAAGATTAGAAATTAGCTTTTTTTTTTTTTCTTTTCAAATTTAATGTCAATTTTTTTAAGCCAAGTTAATTTTGGCTTCATAAAATAATTTTAGAAAACTTTACATTGCTCTCTATAAGTTTGAGGGTTTTATACTAAATGAAAAATTTCTCTTTCTTATATGGTTAGTGAAGTTAATCATTCAAGCTACAGAATATGGCACCTTTCGGGCAATATTTCTTAGCAAAATTCTATGATTATTGTTATATAATTCACACCTAACCCTTATTACACTTTAGTTTTTCCCAAATATCTTTCTCTTTACTATAGATTTTGTTGGTATCTTTCTAAGTGTTCAATCTACCTATATATCAATCATTTAATTATTTTATAGTTATATAATTTTTGTTTCAAATCAGACAATTTTATTTTAATCAACTCCAATATTTATCATCCATTGTTTTATTATACAGCTTTGTGATTTTTAAATTTTAAATTCTTTTCCATTTGTTTAAAATATATTTTAGAGAACCTCACACCCTCCATTCTCAACACACCCTCCCCTCAGTGCCAGAAGAATACAAGGGGTTTTATACTCTTCAATTGGACATATTATTCATGTATTATTTATATAACATGAATTACTCATGTTGCATCTTCACATTATTATTTTTGTTAATTCTCACCTGAGAATATTTTTTCCATTGATTTTTTGAGGGAGTGGATGGGAGGAGGGAAAGGTTCCGGAAAAGAGAGAGAGAGAGAAACATCATGTGAGACACACTGACCGGCTGCTTCCTGCACACACCCCAACCCAGGGCCGGGATCAAAGCTGCAACCCAGGTACTTGCCCTTGATAGGAAATGAACCACAGACTCTGGTGCAGGGGCCACACTCTAACCACTGAGCACGCCGGCCAGGTCACATCTTCACATTATTTAGATGATATATAATAATACGTAAATTAATAGATAAATATATCAATGATAAATATAGCACATGCTTTTCTAATAAACAACATATACTTATTGGTATATTGAACAATATGTGAAACAAGTTACACATACAAACACACACCTTGTACTCCTCTATAACTTTACCTATGTCAATAACAGTGACTTTTTTGATATATTTTGAGAGACAATTTTTTGCATGTTTCTAGAGATGATACAAGTTTTATGAAGTTCATAAATACTTTTTATAATAATATTAGTATACCAACTATATTTAAGGGAGATTAGGAAAAATAGCTATCCTCAAATAACTTGGCATTTATAATGTACCAAGTTTTTTCTAAGCCATATGATTTTCAGTACTGCCTTTTACTTTGCCCACCATGAGTCAAGTCTTAACTTACTTTATATAACAAATGCATGCTGCTTGAAAATGTAAGCCCTTTGATGTTTACAAATAGATGTCTCTCTAATGTAACAGTTGGCACTGCTATGTGAATAGTCTCTTGTGTTCCCTGGAGATTATCAATATTTGATTTCTTGTAAACTGAAACATAAAATGTAAAATGTGCTTATGTGCTGGATATTCAGTGTTTTCATAGATTTTATGTGTAAGTGAGAGTAGTATTTGGACCGCTTTTCATACAGAAAAGCATTTTCTCAGCCGCATAGCGATTCAGTATGGGAAGACTTATAAAAAAGCCTTCCAGGAATAAATTATTAGAACCTGTTGGGTCAGCAAAGATGTTATGCAGTCTCATGAAAATGAACTCTGCTGAAAAATGTCTTCTGCTTTTCCGTTTCAGAGTTAGCTGAAAACATAGCATGGCCAGAATTGCATTAACAGTGGATACTTAAGAGTCCTGTTTTTAAATGCAATTGGGAAAACTGATGGAAAATTTTTTAGAAGAGCATTTATAGTAAGTAGAGCCTAAAATTATACTGTGCATAAAGGTTTGGTTCGATAAATTGTCTTATTAACTTCATAATGCCTCCAAAAATTAAACTTGGGGTTCAACTGAATGTACTGCTTAGCAAAAATATTTACAGAGGTCCTTATTAAATGTTAGTTGCCTGGATTAATCCCATCATAATTCTTTTTTCATATTAATCACTGGCTTCAAACAATATTTTTTCCATAATGTTTTGCAAGCATCTCCAATACTTTGGTTTGTATAAGTAATAGAAATACGTAAAAGGACTTATTTAGTCAACCTTGACTTTTGCCCTTGCACCAGCCTCTGAGTTAAGAGACGCTCCTTCAGAGACATTGGAAAGTCAATTGAAAGGGATAATTATGAGCATTTGGCTTGGAATACAGGGAAGAAACTTGTCCTGAATGTGTTGTCTAGATACCTGCAGAATGTGCTGCTATGCCAGCAAATGGAATCAAAAGACATGTGACTGAATGCTTAAGGTACAAAAAGGATTTAAGGCAGAAGATATGGATATTGGGTCTAGTCCCAGCATTATTCTTCACTGATAAGTGATTTTACCAATCAAACATGAGATGTGTGATTTCTATCAAACAACAGGATTATATGTGAGGTAATATATGTGAAAGTGCTTTGTAATACCAGCTAACTAATATGGATTATTATTAATGAAAATAACAATGTTAGTTAAATTTTGCCTATTGCTTTATATGTGTCAAATACCTTTATAAATGATCTCATATAATCCTTACAACAAGCCTATGATGAATATACTCTTATTTCAATACTGAGGAAAACAACACTTATGAGTGCTTAGGGCCCAGGCACACACAACCAGAGATGGTAGGACTGGGACTTGACACACATATATGTCCATTATGACAACTTTCTCCATTACAGAACAACTGGGCATCACTTTAGTTAATAGTAAGTAGGGAGAGTAGACTTAACGTATGTCTTAATTTTATTCTAGGCCCAATAGTCTGTGCTGTTTCACTAGTGTAGTGCTCAGTACATTTGTCAGAAGACTTTTGAACCTCAGGTAAATTTAGAAGAGCTTAAACCTATAGACACAGACAAGTGTGGTGATGGCCCAAGGGAATGAACAGTAATGTCTAAAGAGGAGCAATGGTTTTCGTAACATATGTGTAACTAAAAGGTAGGTATTCCAAATGGTTGTGATTCCCTAGTGAACACTCTGAAAGCCAAACACCAGAAACATACTGTGCCTATTAACACCATGATCTATTGGCCTTAACAAGGCTTAATATAGTAGGAATAATAATACTGCTTTACAGTTCATGGGACTTTGCACCTTTACTTATCATTTATAAGAGCCTTATTCCATTAAATTTATTCTCAAGTTTTACTAGGAATCTAGTTATGTGAAATCTGACTAAGGAAAGCATCTTTTTCTATTGAACAGTCATTACATACTCTGTACTCTGCTCCACATACCTCATCTCATTTAAAATTCACAACAGCCCCGCCAGCATGGCTCAGCGGTTGAGCATCGATCTGGGATTCAGGAGATCGAGGTTCGATTCAGGGTCAGGGCACATGCCCGGGTTTCGGGCTTGATCTCCAGTCGGGGGTGTGCAGGAGGCAGCCGATCAATAACTTTCTCATCATTGATGTTTCTCTCTCTCTCCCCCTCTCCCTTCCTCTCTCTGAAATCAATAAAGATTTATCTACATATAAAATTCACAACAGCTCCAAAGGTAGATATCATCATCATCCCACTGTTGCTGATGAGCCTCAAAGAGCTCTAATAGAATACAAGAGAAAATCCTAGTGTTTCTGAACCAGTACCTGAATGTATTAAGTCAATTATTTATGATAAAGTAAAGTATCTACCTATTCAGAAAAGGCTGTCATTTCCTTTCTATCTCATTGCCACCAAAAGGGTATTATGAACCATTATTAAGTGAGTAGAATAAAAATACAACATAAGTGTGCCAAAAGAACTAACTGTTTTAGTTAACACGAAGTAACATAAAGCTTAAGTTACATTACTGTAGCTTTTTGTGCCTTTACCACTGGGTCTTTGGTATCCACATTACATCTATGCAGCATCCGCTATAGAGCCAGATTGCCTGGTTGTGAAAAGCCAAGGCTCTCCACCTTGGGACATTGGACAAGTTACTTAATATGTCTTTACCTCAGCTTTCTCATCTGTAAAATGAACAGAAAAAAGATCCATACTGGATTCATTGATTTTGTGAGGAGTAAATGACTTAATATGGGTAAACCAAAACTATGGTTGGCATTTTGGAGCTCAAAGAAAAGAAAGTTATCATTGTAATAATAATAATTATCATTATGACTCCTACCTTTTACAATATTCCCAATAAGGTTGAACTTCTAATATTAATAATAACCCTAATAACATTGGTCATATGTTTAATAAAACATAGCTATGTGGAAATGCTAAGTAAAATAATAAAATTTTATAAAGTTTAAAGTAGTTTTATTTTTTTTATAGGGTCAAGGCTTTATTAAATTCAGCAACCCATGGTGTTAATAAGCTCGATACGCTTCTGGTGTTTCGCATTCCGAGGTTCTTTAGACAGTTATATTCAATTGGAGTTCCATCCATTTAATTAACTCCTGTGATTCCTGAAAACTTTTTTACTTTGGTCATTATTACTACGTCTTAAAATCCTATCCTCAGCCGGCACATACCACAGATGGTGATGAGGCGGCTGATAAGTTGATGGGAGCCTGAGCACGCGCGAGGCACACGGAAAGGTTTATCTCAAGAAGTACGAATCAAACACACCGCGTCTCACAATTATTATCTGTTCTGCTGGTAAAAACAGGTTTAGGTTGAATGTCTGCTCCCTATTATACTGACATATTAAATGATAGCATTTAATTAATTTCCTACATTTATTTTCCTACTGAAGTATAGTTGAGAGACCAAAATTCAGGAACCCAAGTCCTCTCTGCTCTTCCTCTCCTGTCTTCAAGCTGGAGACTCTATGTCAACTCACTGCACTGGGACGCTCTCCTAACTTTATTTAATTGCACCCAAATTCTCTCAAGATATAGCAAAGGAAGGAAATTCAAATTTTCTTAGGTTTAACCTATTATTAAAAATATCTTTGATTAATAAAAAATCACGGCCATCTTATGATTCTGGAAATGTCTGAAAAATTGATACTTTAGTCCCATGGGGCATTCACTTGAGTGAGAGCCCAGAAAACCTCCCATGTGTGCGTTTCAGTGTGTGTGGTGTGTGTGTGTGTGTAGGGGGGTGTTGTTGGAGAGGAGACAATCATAAGGAAAGGCTCAAGAGCAGTTCAAGTCTACCAAAGAATGACTAAAAGAGAAAGGATCTGAATAGAAAATGTCTTTCACTCATACTCCTCTCCTTATATGTTTTCATGAGCCTCAGCCTGCAAAGAGGAGCCTTCCATAAAGGGCAAATCATACTGAAAACTCTTATTTTGCTACGTGAATGTCATTGTATATTTATGTTCCATTTGGTTTCAAAGAATCTATACTCAGCTTAATCACAAGGGTAAAGCAATGGAATGATGCCTAGCCAGCTAGACCCCACAAAGGACTAAAACCAGGAATTCGCACTAAAGACCTGAGTTTATTTTCGCCTTCCCAGGGACGCCTTGTTTCTTGTCTCTTAAATTTCTCTGATAGTCTGTTTCACTCTTTTCTCATTCTTGCTAGTCTTTCTAAAATGTCTTTGTGCATGTAGTTAAAATCCAACTCTTAACCTAACTGTAATTTAAACCCAAACTGTAACTTCAGACTAATTCTAATATTAACTCTAACCCTAACTATAAACTCAACACTGACGCTAACCCTAAACTTAATCCTAACTCAAATCCTAACATAACTCTAACTTAAAACCTAACCCTAACCCTAATTTAAACCCAAATCAAATCCTCAGAGCTAACTCTAACCCTAACACTACAAAAAAAAAAAAAGCCAACCCCAGGTTTCCATAATTTCATATTTGGCTTTAACTGAGTTTTTCCAGATCAGTCTATATGAAGAAACTCTGGCCCACAATTCTCAATCCCCTTGCCTTGCTGTGTTTTCATGATCATATAGTTACCTTTCATACTATATTTTTAATTCTTTCCTCACCATCACCAGATTAGAAGTTCCAAGGGAAGACATACTTTATCTGTTTTTCTCCCCAGAGTCTTGTGTAATGTCTGTCAAAAAATAAACATCCGCCGGGCCGGGTGTGGCTCAGCGGTTGAGCATAGACCTAGGATCCAGGAGATCCCAGTTCTATTCTGGGTCAGGGCACATGCCCGGGTCGTGGGCTGGATCTCCAGTCAGGGGCATGCAGGAGGCAGCCGATCAGTGACTCTCATCATTGATGTTTTTGTCTCTCTCTCTCCATCTCCTTTCCTCTCTCTGAAATCAATAAAGATATATTAAAAAAAGAA
The DNA here is from genome assembly GCF_964146895.1 of Miniopterus schreibersii. Classification (NCBI taxonomy): domain Eukaryota; kingdom Metazoa; phylum Chordata; class Mammalia; order Chiroptera; family Miniopteridae; genus Miniopterus; species Miniopterus schreibersii. The sequence goes on along the minus strand of NC_138111.1, from coordinate 59,429,752 downwards.
AGAAAGAAACATCCAATACATACATGTTCAATGAATGCTGGATAAATTTCAGAGTCCAACACACACAAAAATAACTGACTGTAAGTGAAATAGATACATAAGAGGCGAGTGTGTGTGAGAAAGAGGCAGTATGCAAGAGGCTCCAGAATACAGAATGCCTGGAAGCAGGTATTATTAACTAGGGAGCAATAGCCTGGATGCCGAGGCTCATTTTCCTTTCAGACTCAAAGGGATAATTACCACAGCCCGTAATCAGCCTCTTCTCTGAAAATTAAGATTTTACTCTCACTCCACCTCTTGGAAAAATATCCCGGGGCAAGTAAGGGAGTTCTCAGCCAAACTTACCCAATGATTTCTCTCTATATATAATTTACTGATTACTTGTCACTGACCAGATACGAAGCCAAATATTTTACATATATTATCTTACTCAATCTGCACATACACTTTATGATGTGGGTTTTATTATCACCAGCCCCATTTTATAGATAAAGACTCAGAGGGAATCGGTACATTAATGATCTGGCTTAAAAGTGGTAGAGTGGATTTTCCTGTAGCAGCCTCATTCTAATGCTCATGCTCTTACCTAGGACTCTATGTTGCTTCTCTATTATTCCCAGGAAATTTAGGCTGTTGGCTAAGTCCCTATTGATCTCACTTAGTTTTCACCAATTTCATAGACCTTAATTTAACTATAGTATAACTACCACATATGTATCATATTTCCTCTCAGTACATCTTTGCATAAGAACTTGATTCTAACCGAAGCTACGATGCTACACCCTGATCCCATACTTCTTTCAAAATAGACACAAAAACCCTAGTTTGTTGATATTTCTATCTACTTCCTAAAGGACATTGCCCTACTGTAAACTTAACAGAGTAAATGTCCTAAATTTTCCTATAAAATAATTTGTTATTTTCCCTCATGTGTGCTTTGTTATTTTCCAAGTTTCAGTGCTTTACCCTGAATTTATGAAAGGTAATTCTTATACACTACCTACTATGAAGTTTTTAAACAATTTACCTGACTGAATCCTTTGTGAGTGATGCAATGATAACAATTTTTAAAGCCTTATCTTTCTCCCTTTACTGTTCTTTTAATTTTCTTGCTTATTTTGTAACTTATTGAACCTAAAGCAGTCTCTTTACTCATTGGCTCCTTTTTTGAGAGCACTTCAGATATTAAAATCTCAGGATTTGGAGTTAGAGCTGTGTTTAAATTTTTACTGCTTCCACTTGTTAGCTTAATGAGTCATTAAATCTCCCCAAATGACAATTATACTACATTCCTCAGAGTTGTTTTATAGAATAAAGAAGATAACTAATTTATGCTGGCCTTCTGCTCTTCAAAGCCCTCCAGAATGGCATCTTGAAATTCTTTGTGACAATAGCCTCCACCTCACTTAAATCAGCACATTCTTCAAATGCCACTTTCCTATCACATTGCTTGTTATTTCCTGCCTTGGGTGGCCTATTTTTATGTGGATATAAAGATAATAGTGTTGAAAAATAGTTGCAACATAGTCCATTGAAGTCGATACATATTCAGTAGTTTTCAACTTCAATATTTATTACCTTAAGTTTCTAAAAGTATGAGTCAACAGGTAAAATATGACACTTGAGGATTTAATACAGCTAAGTATTACATAGACTGAGAAACTGGGCTGGGAAGCCTGACAGACCGATTTCAATTTATGATTCTTCTTTTACGACCTGTGTCATCTTGATCAAGTTACTGAATCTCTATATGACTTGATTTCCTCATACATAAAAATAGAATAAAATTATCTAACTCAGAGTTTATTGAGACTGTTAAATGAATAAATCCATGAAAAGGGCTCAATTAGTGTTAGCTATTATATTTATTATTATTATTATTAATTATTATTATTTGTTCTATTGTATTTCCTTCACAGCCCTTTGGTTAATCTGTCTGGATTTGGGTATTGATGATGTTCTCAAATCACTTTCTTGATCACATTGTTGTTTTTACAGTTTGGGTGGGTTCATAAGATGTATATATAGTGATGTGAGTATAGTACTGATGTATAGTACAGTGATAAACATAGAAAACTCAGGAGTCAGATCACCTCGATTTGCATCACTACCTACTAACTGAGTAATCATGGGGAAGTTGCTTCTCTAAGCCTTGTTTTCTTCATGGGTAAAGTGGGAATTTTGAGACTACCCATGTCATGGAGTTATTGATTAAATGACATAACATATATAAAGTACTTAGCATGGTGCCTCATAAACCGTAAATACTATTCATTCATGCTGCTCCTGTTCTTGTTGGTGGTGTAATAATAATTTTAAAACTTTGTTATGGAAGATTCCAATATGGCAGTGGATTAAGTGGAAGGTACACTGACATTCTCACAGGACCAAACTGGCATTACAACTAAAATATAGAAAAACCGTCCTGAACAAACAACTGAAGACTGGATGGAAATAACCCTGGTAACCAAGGAGATGGCATAGAGGCTGGTAAGAAGTGTGGAAGCACAAGAGGGGTAGCTGGGCTCCTGCAGGCAGCAGCTGAAGTTCCAGAGGTATATCTCAGCTGCAGGGGGTACCTACTGATGACTCTGGAGACTAAACCCCAAGCTGGGCTCCCTATTTCAGAGCACCAGAACTGAGAAAGGTACCCACATAACATCTGGCTGTGAAAAGCGGCAAGGTTTTTATCTGCCAGGGAGAAATGGCTGGAAATGCAGGCACCCTCTTAATAGGACAATGCACAAAGTTTCATGTGCAGCCACTCACTTGAGCTCCAGCTGAAGGAAGGCAGAGTGGGCTAGAGCTGTATGAAGAAAATCCAGGTTTGGTGGCTCTGGTGATAGAGCTCAGAGAATAGACACCTGGATTCCTGTGCTGAGTCATTCCCCCATACTGCAGAGGACATCTTCCTCAGGCAGAACTTTACCATCCAGGCAGCTTTAGCCTTGGGGGAAGCAATTGTCCCACCTGTTGGAAACCTCTCATGCTACCCTGTGAAATTTAGGCTTTGCTGTGGTCTTCAGCCTGAGGCTCATTAAAAAACTGAGAATAACAATTAGGCTATAGGCAGAGGCAGATCTCTGGGTGCTTTGAGTCGTTGCCTGATCTGCTTATGGACTCAGGGCTAGGGAAAGCAGGCCTTAGTGTGCATCTTGACCGTTTCCAAACACACCCAGCCCCAGCAGAGGGAGCCACAAGCTGTGTATTGCTGATAGCTCTAAACAGGCTACTCAGGGCCAGTCACAAATCGTGTCTGACATTAACCTGAACCAGAGACTCTCCAAAAAGACTGGGAGTCCTAGCAGATCTACCTAATACATAGAAACAAACCCAAACAGGCAGCCAAAATGGAGAGACAAAAAAAGCAAGCCCCAAATGAAAGAACAAGAGAATTCTCCAGAAGAAGAGATAAATGAAATAGAGATAAGCAATTTATAAGATATGGAATTTCAGAGTAATGATATAAGGATGTTCAACAGCATGAGAAAAGATATAGAAACTCTGAAAAATGGCCAGTTGGAAATGAAGAATGACATAACAGAAATAAAGAGTACACTAGAAGGAATAAACTACAGGTTAGAGGAAGCTAAGTATTGGATCAGCAAATTAAAACACAGGGTAGAAAAAAAAATCACTCAATCAGAGAACCAAAAAGAAAAAGGAATTAAAAAATAGGAGGACAGTTTAAGGGAGCCTTGGGACAACACGAAAAGTACCAATAGCCTCATCATAGGAGTGCCAGAAGGTGAAGAAAGTGAGCAAGGGATAGAGAACCTATTTGAAGAAGTAATGGCAGAAAAATTCCCTAATGTGGTGAAGAAAAAAAGTCATACAAGTTCAGAAAGCACAAAGAATCCCAAGCAAGAAGAACCCAAAGAGGGCCACACTAAAACACATCATAATTAAAATGCCAAAAATTAATGACAAAGAGACAATCTTAAAGGCAGTAAGAGAAAAGCAATTTGTTACTTACAAGGCTGTCAGCTGACTTCTCATCAGAAACTGTACAAGCCAGAAGGGAATAGCATGAAGTATTCAAGGTCAGGAAAAGCAAGGATCTGAAACCAAGACTACTTTATCCTGCAAGGCTATCATTCAAAATAGGTGGTGAAATGAAGAGCTTCCCAGACACAAAAAGGCTAATGGAGTTTATCACCACCAAACCAGCATTGCAGGAAATGTTAAAGGGACTGCTGTAATAGGTAGTTGAAACAGAGAGAAAGAGAAACATAGGCATAAAGAAATAAAGTGGGAATAAATAAGTACCTATCAATAATAACCTTAACTACAAATGGGTTAAATGTTTCAATCAAAGGACATAAGGTAGCTGAATGTATAAGAAAACATGACCCAAACATATGCTGTTTATAAGAGACTCACCTCAGATCAAAAGATTCACACAGGATGAGAGTGAAGAAAAGGAAAAAAATTTCTATGGAAATGGAAACAAACAAAACAACCTGGGGTAGCAATACTCATATCTGACAAAATAGACTTCAAAATGAAGACCATAATGAGAGACAAAAAAGGTCACTACATAATACTAAAGTGATCGATCCAACATAAAGACATTAACCCTGGTAAACATATATGCACCCAATATAGGAGCACCTAAATTTATAAAAAACTTCTAGAGGACTTTAAGGGAGAGATTGACAGCAATACCATTGTAGTAGGTAACTTTAACACCACACTGACTTCACTGGATAGATATTCCAGACAAAAAATCAACAGTGACTCTAAATGACACCCTAGATCAGATGGATTTAATTGACATTTACAAAACATCCCACCCCAAAGCTGCAGAATATACATTCTTCTCAATTGCACACTGGACATTCCCAAAGACAGACCACATGTTATGACACAAAACAAATCTCTGCAAGTTCAAGAAGATGGAAACCATATCAAGCATCTTCTCGGACAACAATGGCATGAAATTAGAAATCAACCACAATAAAAACACTAAAAAACATTCAAACACTATGGAGGCTAAATATTAGAAATCAACCACAATAAAAACACTAAAAAACATTCAAACATTATGGAGGCTAAATAGCATGTTATTAAACAATGAATGAGTTACCAATGAGATCAAGGAAGAAATCAAAAACTTCCTGGAAACAAGTGAAAATGAACACACAACAACCCCAAACCTAAGGGACACAATGAAGTCAGTCCTGAGAGGGAAGTTCACAGCACTACAAGCCTACCTCAAAAAAAGAGAAAAACTTCTAATAAATTATCTAACACAACAACTTAAAGACTTAGAAAGAGAACAAGAAGAAAAGCACAAAGTAGAAGTAAGGAAAAAATAAAGATCAGAACAGAAATAAATGACATAGAGACTAAAAAAACCCCAGAAACAAATAAACAAAAAAAAATTACAAAAGATCAATGCAACCAAGAGCTGGTTCTTTGAAAAGGTAAACAAGATTGAGGAACCTTTAGCCCGACTCATCAAGAAACAAAGAGAGAGGACCTGGTAAATAAAATCAGAAATGAAAAAGGTGAAGTAACAACTGACCCAATAGAAATACAAAGGTTGTGAGAAAATACTATGAACAACTATACGCCATCAAGCTGGTCAACCTGGATGAAATGAACAAATTCCTAGAAAAATACAACCTTCCAAAACTGAATCAGGAAGAATCAGAAAAACTGAATAGACCTATAACAACTGATGAAATTGAAGCAGTAATAAAAATAACTCACCGCAAACAAAAGCCTTGGTCCAGGCAGTTTCACAGGGGTTTTACAAATCATTCAAAGAAGAACTAACACCTATCCTCCTCATACTATTCCAAAAAATCCAAGAGGAAAGAACACTTCCAAGCTCCTTTTATGAGGCCAGCATTATCCTAATTCCAACACCAGATAAAGACACTACAAAGAAAGAGAATTACAGGCCAACATCCCTGATAAACATAGATGCTAAAATCCTCAACAAAATACTAGCAAATCGAACCCACCAATATATTGAAAACATCATACACCAAGACCAAGTGGGATTTATTCCAGGGATGAAAGCCTGGTACAATATTAAAAAATCAATAAATGTGATACATCACATAAAAAAATTGAAAGACAAAAAACACATGCTCATATCAATAGACACAGAAAAAGCATTAGACAAAATACAGCACCCATTTCTGATAAAGACTCTCAGCAAAGTGGGAATAGAGGGATCAAACCTCAACATAATGAAGGCCGTACATGACAAACCTACAGCCAACATCATACTTAATGGGTAGAAACTAAAACTATTTCCCCTAAGAATAGGAACAAGACAGGGGTGTCCACTTTCACCACTCTTATTCATCAGAGTACTGGAAGTCCTAGCCACAGCCATCAGACCAAAAGAAAACATAAAAGGCATCCAGATTGGAAAGGAGGAAGTAAAACTGTCATTGCTTGCAAATGACAAGATATTATACATACAAAACCCTAAGGACTCCACCAAGAAACGATGAGATTTAATAAATGAATTCGATATGGTGTTGGTAGATAACTGCGGTCAGGCTGAGAGAAGGGATGCATTTTGAGTTGGATTACATGAGTTTTAAAATAAGGGATGACTATTTAGGAAGGAGAGGTTTGTGTGATTTATGGGTGTGCTTGGGGAGAAGGGAGGGCAGCTACTTCCAGGGTCTGTGGCAACTTCCTCAATAACATCAACAAGTAAATGTGAAGAAGGGAATTTTCCCAGGTATGCTTACCCTCAAAGCTCATGCTTTTAAGAAGATTAACCAAAGAACATACATGCATATATACATAACCTATGGGTACAAATAATAGCACGGGGAAGGCCTAGGGTAGGGCAGGGTTTGGGTGGAGGGGGCAAAAAGGGAGAAAAAGGGGAAACATCTGTAATACTGTCAACAATAAAAAAGTAAAAAAAAATAAATTTTAAAAATAAAATATTTTAATAAAAGAGAGAATTATAGCATTTAACATGATCTTTGTCTCTATACTACTTGTCCTTATTTTAAGTGACTGTTTCTTTTCAAAGGTACTACACACAATTAAGTCCCTGATGGAGCTTCATAAACTTATAAACTAAAGATTTTGACAGCCAGCAACACAGAATTAACTATCATAGAAACAATTCATTCACTAAAGAAAATGTGACATAGTTCAACTTCTAACTTCAGGAGCCAGAGTCTTGTTACAATGAAATGATCTTACTGAATTAGACAAGATGACTATTTTTTATTTAAATTGAGAGTATCATATTGCCAGGGTTTCAATATGTTTTCTACCACAGGCTCATTCCTGTTCATTAAAACCACAATTATTTTTTGATACCAAAATTATAGACAGATAGGTAGGTAGATAGTTTTCAGACTATGCTAACCATACTTACAAGTTCTGCTGGAATGTTGTAAATGGTAAAACCAGAACACAAGTCAAAGACAGTAGAATAACTAAAAAAAACACCAACCAATATGTTAACTTAGACTATAACTTGCGAACTGCTAAGCTTCTGCTAAGTCTTGGGAGAAAGTATAAATATGTACCCCCATCCTGATAACAGCACCCTGTTAAATCACTAACATAAAAAAACACCACTTGAAATCTGTCAAGTTACATAATGTTTGAACATAAAAAGCTCTATGCATGCATCTTAATATTCAAAACTTTACAAACCTTTCATTCTAATGAATAATTTGATTATCAGTGAAAAAATAAATACATTAATCTATAATAAATTATTATAATATAGTAACTACATAATACAAAAACTAAATAAACCAAACTGCAATAGACTTTCCATTGTCAGCTGAAATTACATTTAGAGGTACGTCTGAACATATAAATATGTACAGTTAAGTGTATATATAAAACAAACAGGAGACTTACGCCATATGGTCCATTCAGTTATGCGCTTTTGTATCCCTAGATAGCGATGCACGTCATTCTTTCTATCCGAAATCTTATTTAACTACCTTGAAATATGGAAACTACACCAAGTTTTATCTCAAATGTCATGTCTTCTCTGAAGTATTTTTCTTTCAATGAACAGACCCAATTATTCTGTGTCTGTGATTTTATACTGTCCAGGATTCTTTACAATTGTATTATACATTTAGTGTTGCACAATCACCTCTGGGCAGAAGGCACTTTTTAAAAATAGTGAATCTATCTTGATTTACCTAACAGAATGAATTACTCATTCCCACCAGGAAGGGAGGGAGGGGGTAGGGAAGGGCCCATCAGGAGGTGAGCGGATAAAAAGCTGTGGGACATTTACACCGTGGAATACTATGCAGCTGTAAAGAAGGATCTTTTACCCTTTGGGACAGTATGGAGGGACCTGGAGAGTATTATGCTAAGTGAAATAAGCCTGACAGAGAAAGACAAACATCACATGATCTCACTCATATATGGAATGTAATAAAATAAATTGAAGGGGGAGAGGGGTGGAAATAATATTTCTGATTTCAGAGTAAGCAATGTGATCTCTATTTTCTCCGACCATGAAAAAGAGCTAGAAGAAGGTTTCAGTCTTCGGATGTTTTTTCTTTTTCCTTTTTCTACATTGATTTAAAAACAATTTCTTTTTTTTGTTTTGTTTTTTGTGCTGAATTCTTTTTTTAAAATGTTTTTATTTTTGTTCAAAATACTACAGATGCCCCTTTTTCTCGCCAATGACCTGTTCCACTCGCCCCACCCCCTCCCCTGCCCCTATCCACACCATCCTCAGCGTCCTTGGGTTGAGGGTATAAATTCTTTGGTAAATCTCTCCCCAACCCCCCACGCACCCCCCCTCCTCCGTCCCTCTGACATTCGTCAGTCTGATCCATGCTTCCAAGTCAGTGAATCATTTCTGTTCATCAGTTTATTTTATTACATTCCACATATGAGTGAGATCATGTGATGTTTGTCTTTCTCTGTCAGGCTTACTTCACTCAGCATAATACTCTCCAGGTCCCTCCGTGCTGTCCCAAAGGGTACGAGATCCTTCTTTACAGCTGCGTAGTATTCCACCGTGTAAATGTCCCACAGCTTTTTATCCGCTCACCTCCTGATGGGCTGTCTCCAGATCTTAGCTGCTGTAAGTTGAGCATACACTGGATTCTCTTTAAACCTCGTCTGCATTTCCCACCCTGACCCCGCAGAGCCCGCTGTGCTCCGCAGGGGCATTTCCTATCCACAGGCCCCCACCTCCCGCCTCCCCCTTCCTGCAGACAACAGGAATCGCAGCTTGGGGAGCCCCCGGTTTTCAGTAACCTGCTCGGTTTTCAGGACGAGCCTCTCCCCGGCCTTGGCTGAAGCCGTTCTTCCCTCCTGGGCGCCCCCCCCCCCGGTCCTCCGCCCACCGCCTCCGCACCCGGCCTCCCCACAGCGACTCGCCTCTTTCCTTGGTGGCCTCTCGTCGCTGTGGTTTTTTATGGGTTTCCTTCAGGGACAGGTCTTCCTTCTTTGGAGAAGCTCAAGTTCGTGAGGCTCTGAGATGGCGGGTGGTGGCTTTGCGATCCGCCCCCAGGCCTGGCCCGAGGCCTGCTGCTGATTTCTTTCCCTCCCGCATCTGCCCGGCTGGGAAGGTGACGGTGCGCGGGGCGGGGGCGAGCGGGTGGCAGCGGGGCTACGGGGAGGCCTCTGCGGCTTCGGCCCTGGACGGGACCCGCGGGTGCCAAGCGGGCCAGGGATGGGGCAGGGCCGCGGGGAGGGACCCGAGACCCCGGAGCGACCTCTATCCGCCCTCTATCGGGGCTCTCCCAGCTCCAGCCCTTGCGCCAGCTCCAGCACCAGCTCCAGCTCCAGCTCCAGCTCCAGCTCCAGCTCCAGCTCCAGCTCCAGCTCCAGCTCCAGCTGCGCCAGCTCCAGCTCCAGCTCCAGCACCAGCTCCAGCTCCAGCTCCAGCCAGTGCACCAGCTCCAGCTCCAGCACCAGCTCCAGCTCCAGCTCCAGCCAGTGCACCAGCTCCAGCTCCAGCTCCAGCTCCAGCCAGTGCACCAGCTCCAGCTCCAGCTCCAGCCCTTGTGCCAGCTCCAGCACCAGCTCCAGCTCCAGCTCCAGCCAGTGCACCAGCTCCAGCTCCAGCTCCAGCTCCAGCCAGTGCACCAGCTCCAGCTCCAGCTCCAGCCCTTGTGCCAGCTCCAGCACCAGCTCCAGCTCCAGCTAGTGCACCAGCTCCAGCTCCAGCCCTTGTGCCAGCTCCAGCACCAGCTCCAGCTCCAGCTCCAGCTCCAGCTCCAGCTCCAGCTCCAGCTCCACCTCCAGCTCCAGCCCCTGCGCCTCCAGCTCCAGCTCCAGCCAGTGCACCAGCTCCAGCTCCAGCGCCAGCGGCCATGCAGGGCTCGGAGTTTGCAGGCCTCGCCTCCGCCTCAGTCCCTTCTCCCTCCTCAGAGCGCGCGCCTCCCGCGTTCCCTCCCTCCTGCCTGCTTTTCGCCTAGCGTTATAAAATAATATCCATTTCACTATTTTTCTCCTAAGATCCAGACATGCGTGCAGTTTCTCTTAACTGCCCTACTTCATATTTAGGGAAGATAGTTTAATATACCCCCCAAATCACGTGTATGGTTTTCTCTGACCATGATATTAGTTTTATTGATTAATGAAAAAAAAAAAAAAAGAGAGAAAATGCTACCGTATACTTGCTTATAAACCCTAAATAGTACTGAGAGTTTTGCTTATTTTTTGAAAATAGAAAAAGAAGGGAAGGAGGAAGGGAAAGAAGACAAGAAAAACTGGAGCTTAATAGTCAAATATTTAATAGTCGGATATCCTGTTTTTTGTTCCATCACCCAAATTTAGAAAACAAATTTAATAATGCATATGATTTTTATAGTCGACATATATGTCTTCGATTAATGTTTGCTACTATTATGAGAATGAGAAATGCTCCCTATACCGTTATATATAAAGTTTGCTTATTAAGTAATTCTCAAATACATGAATTTTGATTAGTTTGAAACTTAAGATCAGGAAAAAGTGAAATAAAAAGTACCCATATATACTGTACAAGAACACATACACAATCCAAGGCAATAGGTTTAAAATAGCTTATTTGAAATTCCTAGGCTTCCGCCAGTTCACGTTCCTCTGTGTGTGGGTTTTTGTTTTGTGTCTGTGCGTGTGTGTGGCTTTTTTGAGGATTATGAAGCTATTATTTTTATATAACCACTTCAATAGAGGATTAGAGGCATACCATGTATTAGCAGCCTCCACAGTTGAACTACTCCAAAATAATGATCTACTATAAATAATTGTAGAGATTACATAGAATAATTGACATTTTATGTGCACACAATTGACTGGTGTCGCACTCTACCATCCTTTCACTTTCTAGCATAAACAGCTGATAAGGTGTAACAAGCAAATGTGCCTTCAGTATCCAAATTGCCAAAGTAAAACCTTGAATTTAACCACCTCAAGGACACCCAGCTGAACATTCAGCAGAGTGAAAACTTGAATGGTCATTGAATCAATCCTGACAGGTTATGCTTTGGTAATGAAAACCCAAAACTCTCAATGGCTTAAAATAACAAAGATTTACTTTTCAACTATGTCACAAGAGGGATAGCATATTATACACCAGAATAACAAATACTATATTAGAGTATAATACCAAGGGCGGTAAAGGATGTGAGGAAAAGGAAAACTCGTACACTAGTCTCAGGAGTATAAATAGCTACAGTCATCTTGGAAAACAATCTTGCATTTTCTATTGCAGTTAAATGTGTGTTTGCTCTGTGGTTCAGTAATTCCGCTCCTAGGTATGTACCCCAGAGAAAGTCTCCCAAGGCCTATAGAAATGAGCACACAATTCTGAGTAATTGTAAAGGAATTATATTTATAGTATAATACTCTTTATATAAATTAAATCACTTATCTCGCAAATACACCATATATTTAACAAGATTACACATATATTAAAGTACCTATATGAAACACATAGTTTAGTTCTTATAGAACAATGAAGAATAGGAGAGGTGATGAAAGATAAGAATATTTAAATATAAAATGTCTTGTTCTAAACTAATGATTGAAAAAACAGTGCTATAAAGTGAGAAATATAATTTACTAAATTCTTTGACCCATCATCAAATCAGAATTTTAATAAAGGTTAGGGGATCAAAATAATTTCTAAAGACATTTATTTTTGTCCTAATCATTTTTAGTCTATTTATGACCAATTCTACAGGAAAACAATTTATTTCTGGATGTGACCATCACTGGCCAATATATTTTCTGCACCCAGGACATTCATCTTTCTATTTAATAACTAGCAATTTAATTTTTACTTTCTCCTAGTCACCTGGAAATAAAAATTGTTGTTTTTTCCTTACATGCAGAGATAATTTAACCCAAGAAAAACCTAGAAAGTGTAATAATAATAAAAGATTAGCAAACTAAAATAGGATATAAATAATAAAGTATCAGATTGGGATGGGTGGGAGACAAATACAAAGATTAGAATTTGAGAAAATTATGTCACTGGTTACAGTGAAGATGTTTCTGCATCCAAGCACACAGCACCCACCTTCCTTGCTTCTAATTTAGCCACTTATCCATCCATCCATCCATCCATCCATCCATCCATCCATCCATCCATCCATCCATCCATGTAATAATATTAATGATACCTTACTAGGTCCTGGACAAACAGTGTCCTAAGTCATATGTTTAAGTAACACCTAAGGTAGCCAATGAAGCTGGTGGTCTAGCCTTGTCAGAATTTGGAGATGGTTGCTGTATTGGGATTGAAAACAAGCCAGCTGGACTCCCTATTTCTCTCTAAATTAGACATATAACAGAAGGCTGTGTAGAACTAAATATTTAGCCTTATGCTGAAAGGAAATATTTCCTATAGGTGGCAAATTTTATCATAAATCTGTGAAAAGATCAGATGAGACAAGTATAAGTGAAAACAACTTTGAATCAATATTTCCATCTCTCAGTTCCTTCAAAATGAACTTGTATTCAGAGAGATTGCCGGTTAAAGTTTACTTGTAGCCTTAGCCAGTTAGGCCCAGTGATTAGAGCTTCAGCCTGAGGACCAAAGGATCCAGGGTTTGATTCCCAGGCAAGGGCATCTACCTAGGTGGGAGGCTCAACTGGGGTACAGGTGGGAGGCAACCAGTCCATGTGTCTCTGTCACATCAACGTTTCTCTCTCTCCCCCCCTCTTCCCCCCCCTCTCTCCCCCCCTCTCCCCCCCCCCTTGCCTCTCCCTCTTTCCTTACCTCCACTCTCTCTAAAAAAATCAATGGAAAATGTCCTCAAGTGAGGATTAAAAAAGTAAATAAAGTTCACTTGTAGATTTCTAACAACAGATACATTTTATTAAATATCTAATGGAGCCATTTCTTTGAGTTTGAAAGAGGTTCAATTTTGCAGGAACAGCGATCAGCTTATATATGGAACCAGAGAACAAAGAAATGTAGAGGTGAATATTGACAAATGTTTGAAAGAAGAACAAAGAATTGCTATTACAAAGCTTGTGCCCAAAATTAAAAGGAGGGATGCCCAGGTTTTTGTTCAATAAAATGGAGAAAATAATTGCATCTTTGGCTGAGATTTTTGAGGTAACTTTGAATAGTCTCTAAAAATGTGCTGTTTAAATTTCTTTATGTGTAGAAGTGTTCTTTGGGGGTAAGGGGAAAATGCTTGGGGATAGAGGAACCCTGTCTAATGTTGCAGTTTTAGTTGTATTAATTTAAACCACTGTGAATGAATGTGTTTTTTTCTTTGTTGTTAATCCTCACTGGAGGATATTTTTTCCATTGATTTTTTTAGAGAGTGGAAGGGAGGGAGGGAGAGGGAGAGAGAGAAGCATCCATGTGAGGCAAACATCGATTGGTTGCTTCCCGCATGCACCCTGACCAGGGCAGGGAACAAACCTGCACCCAGTACATGCCCTTGTCCAGGAATCCAACCTGCAACCCTATAACCACTGAGCATGAGGGCTAGGGATGAATCGTCTTTTAACCTCTTTATATATACATATATACACACCTATACATACATATATGCATGTATATTAATAACAATTTAGATTGCATCTCAATTAGGTGCATGTGTTTCACGTGTGTATGTTTAGGTAAACCTCAAGAACTAAAAAATAAAAAATAACGAAATCCCTTCTGGTAGACACCTGTCTTTTCTGGCTGTGCAGCATCCTTGAAACAGCTCACTTCCTCTTGGGAAACCCCCTTCCACACCGTGTGAAGCCCATGTGGATGGGTTATTGCCTTAGCCCCAGCTTCCCTTGGATTAAGGAAACATGCGCGCGAATAACACCATCTAGGTACACACTGCTCAGGTGTTACATAAGAAATCAGAGACACAAGTAAACAGCAATTTCACTAAATCATATCGGATGTGGCAGTGTCATCTCCATTGTCAGTGTCACAGATGTTAGTTCTGCAAACGTGGGGTTTATATTCAGCAGGTTCAATAGTGGTGCTTTCAGAGGATCAGTTCTGTGACATCCTTCTTGTCATTGTCCATTGCTGTTTAGCTCTGTGCCTCGTTCTCAGGCTTACCCACAGTTTATTGGAGCTACAAGATATTTTTAATAAATATTATTTTGCTTAACCCCCATATTACATTTCAGTTGCTTTACACTAAAAAATCTACAGATAAAGGTAGTAAGTCTGAGCATAGTTTCCTAATTTTATAAGTCAGTCATCTACCACGCCTACAAATTTCTTCTTGACATTTTTTACTATGGAAAATAATCTCCTCTGTTACACATAGAAGAAATATTTTACCTGAGTCTGTCAATATTACAACTTGGTTTGTTTTCTTAATTAGAATGTAAAATTATGTAAATTATTTGCATTCTTTAACTTATATCGAAGACCATGCGTATTAGCCAAATTCCTACTCTCCTTCTCTGTGTGCGATTTCTTGTATTTCTTATATTTCTTCACTAGCTCATTCTGTAGAAAGGATACCTTAGACTAATGAGCAGACAACACTGATGGTTGGAGCAGACTATATTTTCCTCTCTGGCTCTGACTTGTACAACTATCTTTCTAACTTTGTTAACTGTACAGTCTCCCAGGAGAATCACTTTTTATACAACCTCTCTCATTGGATTATTGAAAATGCCTGCTATTTACATGAATGTTTTAGAAATTATTTTCACAGATTTTTGGTTTTCTTAGCCTCATAACTGTTTTATGATATAGTCAAGGATAGTATTATATTAACTTTGAGAATAATATTGGCAAATTTTGAGAAAAGAAAAAACTTAAAGTTTATGTGGTTTGGAAATAAATGTCAGGATTTTAGTTTCTCATAGTTATTCTTGTGTTAAATTTCCCAGACAGCAGGAATTGTATTTTATAAATATTAAAATGATGTGAAATCTATCACAAGATAACCACCTTCATTAATTTTTACCATTGTCTTTGACCACTTCTCTATCCTTTTTTGAGAACCTGGGTTCAGGTATCTTGAAGCAGTATTCTTTTTATATGTTTGAAATGTTTTCAATTATAGAAAAGTTCCAAGTCCTATACATGAACCTTCTATTTTTATGAGCCATTTGGTTCAGAGTTGCTGACAACATGCCCCATCACCCCTAGTATTTGTGTGTGTAGTTCCACAAAGACACTGACCTATATAATCACACTGTAACCATCAAAATCAGGAAATTAACAAGGAGACATTACTACTATCTACTTATAAGATCCTGTTCAATTTTACTCCGTTGTCCTTGTAATGTCTTCGTAGCAAAATATCCAGTCCGGAATCCGGAGTCACGTTTAGTTGTAAGGTCCCTTTAGTCTCCTTTGATCTGGGAGGTTTTGTCAAAGTTTACTTGACTTTCGTAGCTGTGAAACTTTTGAGGATTAAAGGCAATATGGGTTGTCAAATATCATTCAGTTTGGGTTTGTCTGGTATCTCCTTAGAATCACATTCAAGGTTTTGTGTCTTTGGCAGGACTGTTACAGATGTGGTGTCCTTCTCTCGTCCCCCTCTCCAGTGGGTGCAAATTTGGTTTGTCCACTGCATGGCCCCCTTGACTAAGGTAGCATTGACAGGATCTGTCCTCGTAGAGGCATTTTGGATTTACTTTGTAATTAATGATTATTTGGTAGATAAGTACTCTCAGATTATAT
Organism: Miniopterus schreibersii; assembly: GCF_964146895.1. NCBI lineage: Eukaryota > Metazoa > Chordata > Mammalia > Chiroptera > Miniopteridae > Miniopterus > Miniopterus schreibersii. The sequence goes on along the minus strand of NC_138111.1, from coordinate 59,413,668 downwards.
AAATACAGGGTGGGCAAAAGTAGGTTTACAGTTGTGAGTATGCGAAAGATAGTTTATTTTTGTATTATTACTTATTAATTATTGTATCATTTTCCCTATGAACAGCTGTAAACCTACTATTGCCCCACCCTGTATTCTGTTCTCCATCAAACTTTCAAAAGATTCCTTTTTTTCTTTTATATCATTATGGACTCGTGGATTCATATTTTATGCAAAGAATATAAACTTTTATTATCGTTACTTATTTTGATGCTATTTTGATGCTTAATTCAGACACCGTGATCAGCTTTAAGCTGGCTTATTTGTCCGGTTCACGTCTTCATTATTTTTTTAATGTCTTAGCTCTCGGGCACAGTTGTCAGTGCGAGGCTCTACTTGTACTTTAACATCCGTTTCTCTAATGAACCTGAGTTTCTCCGTGTGGAGAGTGGTAATTATAAAGCAAGACCTTGGTGTGAGAATTCCCTGTTGCTAATGGGGTGTTGCAGTGCACAAATCTCTTATTGAGCAAAACTAGTGTATAAAAAAATGTATATATATATGTGTGTGTTTGTATGTGTCTGTGTATATGTTTATGTGTATATATTCACATTTGTCTCTTTATTTTTTTATTCAATACCATGAGTTTACACTGATATCTCCAAATCCAATCCAATCACTCAAATTTTATTTTTTATTTTCTCTTTTCCTATTTGTAACTACTGAATCTGATAAAGAAATATGTGTGGTCCCCATTATTACACACACACGCACACACACACACACACACACACACACACACTCAACCCCTTTGTATGGAACTGACTTCTCTTTGCTGCTCCCACCTCCGCCTGCTCCATAAGCAACACGCTCCTCAGCCCCCTTGGATATGTACACACTGTGCTGGGCTGTCCCCAGACCAGGGCCCCTGCCTCATGCCCCCCGAATGACCCCTCTTTCATAGATGTCCCCCATATGAATGTCCTCTCTCCGGGTCAGGTTCTGACATCATGCATCAGGTTGGCATCACATCTCACTCCCCACCATGTGCAAGCCTAACTTGATTCCTCAGCAACATTAACAATTTAAATTGAACATTTAGTGATTGTACTAAATTTTTCAAGGAGAGAAGAGAAATAAAGAGAAAGGAGAAAGCAAAGGAAGAGAAAAGGAACATATATTATGTCTTAAAATTGCAAATGACAATAGTGTGATGAACATTACCTTGGTAATAGCTTATTTGATTTCCTTGGTTTTGTCTCCAAAACCACGGTGTCTCACAGGGTTCAATGAATTGTGCTTTAGAACTCTCATTTTTCAAGTTTGCGATGTGAATAGGACTAATTATAGAGACTGAAGTTAACGACTAAGCTAGGACCTGTGCAGTGAAATCTTCCGCGGAACATGAAAGTAAGAATTATAGCTATAATAATAGAGCAATTGTTAATGTTGCTGAGGAATTAATATATAAGTATTAACGGGACACTACACACATTTCAGAGAAAAAGCTGTACGATGAAGTTAGAGCTTTACCAACAAAATAATATATCCATGCTAAAATAATGAAAATGTCACTGTGATAAAATTAATAAAAAAGTGGAAATAACTGTTATATCTATTAGAAAAACCTGTACTGATAAAATAAGCAAGATGAAGCTCTAAGCGTGGAGCTTTAAGCCAGAGGCTGACTAAGGGGTGCCAGGTGACAGCTGCTCACCAGATCAGAACCAAGCAGACGCCTGAGTGCATTTCAGACTTCAAAATCTTCCACGTGCCTTTGTGGTTTCAGGTTTTTAAATTGCCTTTTACATCGGTAGGGTTTCAGTTGGTCCTTCAGGAGGAAGATGCTGAGCAGGAGGTGGTGGTTCAAGCAGTTGACTGGGGAGTGACTTGAGTGAAAGATCGAGGGGGGAGAGTAGCTGAAGTGAGCAGGATAAACCTTTCACCCACCCTGACCCCTGTGACAGAAAAGGGACAGGGAGAGGGACCGGGCAGGCTCCGGGCCAGGATGCAGACCTGAAAGCGTGTCCGAAACCCATGGGCAGTTCTGAATCAAAGGCGGCCCAGCGTGAAATCGCGTGTTGCTCTAACCTGCCCACAGTGCTCCGTCACAGCTGTAAGAGGTGTTTAGGCTCATACGCTGAGGCTGGTCCTGAGTATCTGGAGCTGAAGCTGACCAGCGAATTGCACTCCGCTTTTGTTCTTGAAAGAAGATCCAAGCGTTGCCTTTCTGTGGCTGCCACAGGTGGATAATTTTATTTGTACACAAACTTTTAAAATTTATCAATTTCTGTATGTGGTAACTTATTCCTCTGATTCATTCAGTGCGTGTCCAATGTCAAGCCTTCAGGATATTACGCTGAATATGAAGTATTTATTTTTCTCAAGGAGCTTAAAATCTCAATGTAGGGAAAATAATGGTAAAAAGGCAATTAGAACAGATTATTGCAGATGTTATAATTAGGTTGTATGTAGGGAATTCTGTCAGGACAAAGATTGAGTCCCTAAACCCATCTTCAGGGCCTCCCAAGTCTTTCTAGAGTAAGTATAGATAAACTGAAGTCTGAAACAAGCAGAAAATACAGAGTCTAAGAAGAGATAGACTGAGAAAGTCTGTCCAAAAGACTATTTTAGAGTAAATGTTGTCTTGGAACTTGGTTTAATATCCTTAGGACTAAAGTCAGACTGCGTGCATGAACTTTTCATGCCTTCTTTTCATATCCCAAGTCACTCAAAAGTAAAGAGAACATATATTTCAAAAAATAAATACATAATAGTTCAAAAATGAAAACATATAGCATCGGCAGACCAGAAATGAGACGCAATTCCAGAAAGTGAATGGTATCAGATTAATAAAAGTCCTGGAAAACCAAAGCTCCGTGTCTGCTGGAGCAAATGACAATGGCAGAGATGGCAAAACTGCCATCCCAGAGGAAGCCAAGGCCAGAGTAACAGGTGACATCTGGGGCAACAGCCAGGGCAATTCGCTGAAAAGGAGATGCGACCAGGCCTACCACACCCCTTCCTTAGTCCCGGTATCCCCAAAGCTTGAGGGGATGGCAGGCAACCGCTGCACACTGAAGGAACTGACTTCCTAAGGAGGCTTTTTACTGCAATACGGGCCACACACTGCGGAATAATGATATGTGACCACTTTACTCTTTGCTTTTCCTGCCAAGCATCTTTTCGTAAATACACTTCTAAATATATGCTCATCTAATATAGAATAACTGCTTCTGGCATACCTGAGTGTCCACTGTTGAAAAATTATCACTCAAATATCTTATTAACTACAGCCTGAAAGATGTCCATCAACGGCTTATGAATGTTTTTCATAATTCAATTTTTTAAAAATATTCTGTAACATGAATTGTCAAGTTCACTACTAGCAATATCCTTTATGTTTCTACTTCAGTACGGACAAATTATTTCATGATGATAAAGCAAAGAATAGAAATAGAATTAATTTGTAATAGCTAATATAACTCTGGTCCTTCAGGGGTATGTGAGCAATTTTCTTTAGTCACGACTACAGGCCTTTGGATACTAAGCAGTGGTAGCAGAAAGATCAGTAATAAGAGATGCTAAATCCATGTGATAAGCTCATTTATAATCCCTATTCCTATCACCATTTCCAATGGTTTGGATCTAATTAAGTTAGAAAAAGAGGCCAGAGTGGGAGGATGGATGATATCTAGCAGGGCACCGTCTTGCCTATCTGGTTATTTAGAGCTGCATTCCCAGTAGGGTCTTTGGATACAAATTTGCAAGAATACAAATTATCTCTCACTATAGGGTTATTCGGAGAAGTCTAACCATATATGGTTTCACCAAGCACTTAAAACCATTCCTCTAAATGTCTCCATCCATTTCCCTGACCATCCTGCGATTCCATGAGTCACCATGCAAAAACTGGAGTATTTTGCAGCTTCCATCTTTCTTTTACAGATATAATGAACCAGGAGATTAACCACACTGTTTGGAGCCCTACCTATTAATAGGAATTCACTCTTCCATTTTAATTCAAAGCCACCACAAAGGTGGGCTGTAAGGCTGCAGTTGTTTATATCCAGTTGATACAGGTATGTCCTGCACATTCAGAATGTAAAACAGACTTAACTAGAAAAGTCATATGGAAGAGTTAATTTTAAATTGAGGGCTATGGAAACCTATTTTAAGCCGGAGACAACAACATTCAGATATCTTTAAAGATAATTTCAACAAAAATATTAAATTTAGATTTAAAGGAAGATTATAAGGGCAATCAACCAACTGAAATAATTATCTATTAATCCAAGGAGAAATGATAAAATATAAATGGAAAAAGTTGTCACAAAAAAGAGAAAAGTTGGGTATAGTAGAGCAAAATTTTTGAAATACAAACTGTCTATAATTCTGAGTAAGAATATAAGTTAAAATGCTCTTGTAATTTGATGATAACTTTGTTGATTGTGAAATCATATCTATGTGTTTACCTAAATTAAAATTTTTTCAATGATATGAAATACTTATATATTTTTACTCTCAAAATTAACAGTTCTAGTAGGAATGCATCAAAATTTAATGCACTTATTTTTGAGGGGTACAGATTTGTCCTTGAAACTTTTTCTTTTTTATAACTGCAGTTTGATTGAGGAGCATAAATGCCAATGTTTGGATCAATTCCAAACAGACTTTGGGAACAGAATCTGTGACTATATTCTAAAGGTTAAGGGAAATAAACAGAGAGCGTGATGACAAATGGAATTACAGAATTAGCAAATAGAAATGCAAAGGACTGATTAACACTTGTGTTAGTCTCTCAGCAGGCCATGTCTTTAAAAAGAGATAATTACAGCACATAATAGCCTATGAAAACAAAAGTTCAGTTACACTCAAGTCTGTCTACCTATCATCTATCTCTCCGTCTAAGTTTGTATAAATCACATGAAGAAAGAGACTAGAATGCATTTTTGTGCATTTTATGGGAAGGGCCTAGAAAAATAATTAACTGATATAAATAATGAATTGCAAAAAAACAGATAAACCCATTTTTGCAGAGTATTTACAAGACAAAATGCATTTAGGAAAATTGATTTCCTGGACTATATTTATTCTAGTGCTCATGCATTTTCCAAGAATTTTACATATTTTGTCATTTTGTTAATTTTAGGGAGAATCATCTCTCCCTTCTTTGTGTCCTCCCATCTTTCTTTCCATTTCTGTCTTTAAATTAATCAATATTCATTTAGAATAAAAAGGAATAAAGAAATAAAGTAACCAACCAAGCAAATAATCTACAGTGTGACCACCATGAGATGAACACCCTTAGTAGCACAGTGTACCTTTTTACACATGCTTTACATATGTTTTTAAAATTACTAATACTGGAAAATCATGTTAAAATGCATACATTTTCTGTATGCACTTGTGTCACTTAACAACATATTATGCACATCTTTTTACTATCATTCATGTATTAAACAAATAGAGAGAGTTTCTACTCTGTGTCAGGAACTATTCTCAGCACTTTGCATACAAAATAAAAAACTCTTTTTTTGGCACTTACACAATGAATGGATAAATTATATAATATGTTGTATAATTCTAAATTAAGTATATATTTTACTAGTTATAAGTGCTATAGAAATAAAATAGGATAATTGGATCCGAGCTGTAGGAAAATTGCAATCTTACCTGGATGATCAGAGCAGACGTAACCAAGAAGCAACATCTGAAGGAGGCGCGGGAAGCAGCCCTGCGAGTAACTGGGGGAAGCAAATGTGAGCACCTGGAGCAGTCATTGCAAAGCCGCTAACACAGCGGGGAGCCCAAAGTGTCTGTCCTTCTGTCTTTCCTATATTCTTTCACTTTTCTTTCCTCAGAGAATGAGAGACACACAGATGCTTGTACTTGGAATCAACAACAAGGGAACTATATGACCTTTTATCTATGATTTGTAGCTTTTTTTGGTTCCATATATTTTCAGAGTATCTCTGATCTCCGAATCCTGATGTATGAATTGCGAGTCATGCTCATTGAGGAAGAGTAGTGGGTATGAAACTACAATAGAATTAAAATTTACCTTTCAGTCAACATCATGTTAAATGGAAATGGAAATGGAAATGGAAATGCTCCTCTAAGAAATGTTTTTCTCTTATGTTCTGATGTTTAAATGATTAATTGTTGAAATTAGTGCTAGAGAACTGGTGTTGCAGATTTGATCTGTGCTCACAGCAAAAAGCAATGAATTATACAATTAGACAGGAATTTAGCATTAATCAAGGCTTGTGCTGAATTCTCTATAACCTGCAGACAAGAGGTCCCCAAGCTATCCGATCATCTTTATTTTTTTTTAAAAAGTAAGTCCTTCCACAGAGCAGAAATAAATGTCATTGTTGTGTCCAACCATTTATGGAATAAGTTCAAATTTTTTTTTTAATTTTAAAATTGAAACAAAAAATTCCTAGTAAAGTATTTAATTTTCCAATTCCTCCCCCATTTCAAACTCCAACATGTTCATACTAATTATCAACCATAATTTTAAGTTTATGACTTGAACATTAATGTCTTTTCCACTGCACACCATCTAACATAAATATGGTGAAATTAATGAAATATGAATGGGACATTCAATGGGGGGGGAAGGGACATCTGTAATACTTTCAACAATAAAAATAAATTTTTAAAAAAGAAAATAAATACGTACGTAAAAAAAACCAAAACATTTCTTTAGTATCCAAAGCTACATGCTTGTTTGTTTGTTTGTTTTTGATTTCACTGTATCTTTGGTTCCTTTTGTTGATTTCTCTGAGTGTTGAGATGTATCTCTGCCTGGGCATCATCTTACCCTGAAGTCAGAACAAAAAAGACCCAGGGACACAGAAGCATGGAACAGACTGAGGGGTCTCAGAGGGAAGGCGGGGGAGTGGGGAGGGGGTTGGGAGAGATTAACCTAAGAACTTATATGTTTATAACCATAACCCATGGACACAGACATTGGTCTGGGGAAGGCCTGGTGGTGGGGTGGATGTGGGGTGCAGGGGACCAATGGGGAAAAAAGGGGACATCTGTAATACTTTCAACAATAAAGATAAATTTAAAAAAAACAACAGAACTTCACATTTTTTTTTAAACAAGATTCATTACAAGAAATTTTACGCAATCACGTGATTTGGGTTTTAAATTATTTCATCAAACAATATCAGTCAAAATACTGGCATTACCTGATATTAACAGAACAATAATTAATGTTAAGATATTAGATGGCTCACAATATATCCAGGAAAAACAAAATCCAATTTGAGTGTTTGTCCCCAGGAGTAAAATCCAGTTGACACCAGCCCCTTTGCAGCAAGGATGGCACTGCCTCTTGTCATTGACACCACAGCTGACAACACAGATGAGCGGCGTGTGACCACACCTGGTCCCTCTTACCCTGCTACCTCCAAAGCCAGTGTTTGCTCTAATCCAGAACCTCTACCTGGATATCGAGCCTATGTCTCTTTCCTTGGGTGACTCCCTGCTACAGGACTGGGAGGACTTCATCTGATTGGGATAAGCAAGGTCAGATTCTGCTCCTACTTACCAGAAGTAAGGTCACAATATAATAAATTCCCTACAGAGAGCAAGGCTATGTAAAAGATGCAGGGTAGCCACCATGTGCAACTAATATCCTTTACACTTTAAAGTGAGCGTTGATATTCCAATGTTACAAGTAGGAGAGTTAAGACTCGCTTGATTGTCCTAATACTGCTTGCCAGAAAAAGGCACCCTTCTTGTATGTGATAATTCTGATAATATTTCACTTTACCTCCTTTAAAGACCTTTAGCTGTATTGAGCTTCTTGGAAAAGAAGCTAGTAAAGAAGTTACTGCGACGGTTTGTAAGAGGTACACCAATAGCATACTGTATGAAAATCAGCTACTAAAAATTGTGATTGTATAATTAAAGAAAGCTACTAGATAAAAAATTAAAACATTTAATGTAAAACCTACCACATCCTTAATGACAAATACATAAAAACAGTAACAAGCACAGTAAAAAAATACCATTATGCAGACCTATTTTCTAGAAAGTGATTCCCATTTGAATCTAAGCGTGAATACTCAATTTAAGTCCCTTGGCCAACGTAGCAACCGCTCTCATTACTACTGTACATTCTGATTCTCACTTTTCTCAACCTGCAGTGCTTGTTCATAGACTTTAAACAAATATAATTTTAGAGTTGGAAGGCCTCTTGGATAATTCGTAATCCTATGCTCTCATTTAACAAATAATAGAATTTAGATCTGGAATTTGCTTTCAAAAGTTTAGTTATTCACAAATCTCATAGTACAGTTCAGTTTTACATCTCATGGGGACATGGTGTTTTCACTACCACTGACTTAAGTTGTCTGGGTCACAAATCTGGCATTAGCGTGTGCTGCATTTTACTATGAGATGTGTACTTCTGTACATATAACTTGCCTTTTGTAATAGATCCAAAATTCCTCAATACCAAGAAGTATATATTTACTATATATTTATAATTTTAAATATATATTGCCTTATTTTCTATAGTTAATATTTTGTCACAAAATGTTTATGCTTAGTGTACTAATAAATATTTGTCTACTGGTTAATATGGTTATGAATCAATGCAAATTATTTAGAATTATTTTAATGCATTCTCTCAAAATTACTAGCTAATGCTAATTATATATATACATATATACACATATATACATATATACATATATATGCTTTCTCATTAATCCCTTTTAAAAAAGTTTTTATTAAATTTATTAGGGTGACTTTGGTTAATAAAATTATATAGGTTTCAGCTGTGCAATTCTATATACACCATCTGTATACTGTACTGTGTGTTCACCACCCCAAGTCAAGTCTCCTTCCATCACCAGTTATCCCCCCTTCTTTTTCTCTTGCCTACATCCCCTCAGCCCCTTTCCCTTTGCTAATCACCATGCTCTTGTCTGTGTCTATGAGGTTTGTTTTGTTTTCTTAATCCCTTCGCCTTTTTGACACAGTTCTGCAACCCACTTCTGTTCTGACAGCTGTCAGTCTGTTTTCTATATCTAAGAGTCTGTTTGTATTTTGTTTATTTTGTACATTAAACTCTACATATAAGTGAAATCATATGGTACTTGTTTTTCTCTGACTGGCTTATTTCACTGAGCATAATACTCTCCAGGTCCATCCAGCTTTCGCAGAGGATAAGATTTCCTTCATTTTCATGGCTGCGTAGTATTCCATTGTGTGAATGTCCCACAGTTTTTTATCCACTCATCTACTGATGGACACGTGGGCTGCTTCCAAATATTGGTTATTGTAAATAATGCTGCAAAGAACAGAGGGGTGAATATATTCTTTCAATTTTTTTGAGTTTCTTTGAATAAATTCCCAGAAATGCAATTGCTGGGTCACAGGCAGTTCCATTTTTTATTTTTTGAGGAGAATCCATATTGCTTTCCACAGGGGTTGCACCAGTCTGCATTCCCACCAACAGTGCACGAGGGTTCCCTTTTCTCCACACCCTCGCCAACATTTGTTGTTTGTTGATTGACTAATGATAGCCATTCAGGCAGGTGTGAGGTGCTATCTCATGGGGCTTTAATTTGCCTCTCTCCAATGATTAGTGACATTGAGCATCTTTTCACATGTCTATTGGCCATCTGTGTCCTCTTTGGAGAAACTTCTATGCAGGTCTTTTGCCCATTTTTTAATTGGATTGTTGGGTTTTTTTTGTTTTTGTTTTTTGCTGATCAGTTTTATAAATTCATTATAAATTTTGAATATTAACCCCTTATCAGATGAATCATTGCCATATATGTTTTTCCATTCAGTGAGCTGTCTTTTCATTTTGTTGGTGATTTCCTAAGCTGTGAAAACATTTTTTAGTTTTTTTGTAGTCCCATTTGTTTATTTTTTCCTTTGTTTCCCTTGCCTAAGATGATATATCAGAAAAAATATTGCTATGGTATTGCTATGAGAAATGTCCTAGATTTTGCTGCCTATGTTTTCTTCTAGGATTTTTATGGTTTCATATCTAATGTTTAAATCTTTAATCCATTTTAAGTTTATTCTTGTGTATGGTATAATAAAGTGGTCTAGTTTCATTAAAAATTTTTTTTAAAACTTCCAACAGAAGAAAATGAAAAGAAACAAAAATTCTTACTTCAATGAAGAAGAGACAATGTTACTCTGTTACCATGATGATAGTCTTTAATCCCGATGATTATGTTAGAGAGCAATCTGACAGCATCTAGTAAAATTGATAATGCAAATGAGTCCTCATTTCCACTTCTAGGTACATGCAATTAAATATTTTATAAAAAAATTTTCAGCCCAGCCGGGCGTGGCTCAGCGGTTGAGAGTCAACCTGGGATCCAGGCGATCGGGGTTCGATTCCCGGTCAGGGCACATGCCCGGGTTGCGGGCTCGATCAGTGACTCTCATCATTGATGTTTTTAATCTCTCTCCCCCTCACCTTTCCTCTCTCTCTCTCTGAAATCAATAAAGATATATATACAAGATTTTTTTCAAAAGGAGTTATGTAAAAATGTTCATTGCAGTATTATTTTAATAATGAAATTTGAAGCAACCTAAATAAATGTCATTACAGAAATTAATGCTATGTAATAATTAAAATAAATGAGTTACACTTCCTTGTATATATCAATCATGAATATATAGTAAAAAAAATATTTTAAGAGGACAATGTGAATTTTATCAATGGCTTATAGTTTCAACTCCAACATAAACAAGAAATGACTCTGTTTTGAGCATCTGTTGACTGTAAGCACATAATCAAACTCATCACAATGTGAATTATGTGACTTGTGCAGGAATATAAAAAGGTAGGAAAGGATGCTAGGATGCAGTGAACTTCTTTAAGAAAAAGCAATTGTTGCTCCATCTGATGTGAGTAATCTGTTAACTGAATACAAAATAAAAGATTCTCATGTAAATTTATGCATGAGAATATTAATTGCATCATTATTTAAAAATGTAAAATAGTGGATACGATATAGGATAAAATGAGTGGGGATTTGGATAATAAAGGCTGGCATATCTACAGCATTGACTAATGTGCAACCATGAAAATTATACTGAGTAAACATTTAATGTTTTAGAAATTGCTCACAACATTGTGCTACATTAAAGAGTATGTCATAAATTTCAATGTCATGGTCCTAAATATGAAAAAAATTGGTATCAATATATATAAACAAATACATTTACAAACACCATGTATAATCCCTCAAGAAATAAATCAGATAATGTTGGAAAAGACAGTAGATGTTTCTGAGAGACCTTTTCAAACAAGAATTATTTCTCAAAATCTAGAGGCACACATTTCTAGGTCTTATCTCAGTTGTGATCTTCATGAGACGTATTAAAAGCTCACATTGATGGGCTTGGCAACAGCAGGATACTTTTAGACCCTACTCTGATGTTACTGTATTTTTAACTTTTTATTTTGAGGTAATTTCAGCCTGTTAAAAGGAATTTTTGTTGTTGCTGTTGTTGTCCAAGAACTGAAATTTAAGACTTCTTAATCCTTAGGAGCTGAGCAACTATGTATTCTGCTGAACTACATTAGCCATGCTCTGCCTCAGCTAAAGTTAGTGTATGAAACAGAAATGTGGATAAAATATAAAAGGCTTCCTACTGATTTTCAGACACTCAATGCTATGTAATTCAAACCTGACAAAGGTAATAATCCTTTACATTTCAAAGTACAATTAACTGAGGAGAAACCAGAGGTCTGGGAAATACAGCATATTAGCAAATATTTAAAATATTCAGTCAATATATGAATGAATCAATCTATTAATTAATAGATCAATAAATAAATAAATAGGATGTATCAAAATTATTTATACAACTCTGAAGTGTGTATTTCTATCCTTTAATTGCAAATTTAATATGCAAAGTGGGACAAAAGTAGATTTACCTTTGTCCAAATGGAAAATAATGCAATAATTAATAAATAATATAAAATAAACTCTGTGTTCACGTACTTATCACTGTAAACCTATTTTTGCCCCATCCTGTAAAATATCTTGCAAATTACTAAATAACATGTAATCCAATAAAAGCTTGACTACTGTTTTAAAAAATATTAAATGTATATAGGTTTTTACATAAATACTATGGTAAAGGAAACTTTGAACAAGGGGGTTGGATTAGGTCATCTATAACCTTCACATGAGAGAGGAAAGGGGATTTGGCCTACATGGTTTTAAAATATCTTGTACTCTTACATGTCTCTTGCATATCAGCTCTTTTCTTCCAAGAATACTTAGCAAAATGGAGAAAGATTTTAAATAAGTAGTCAAGATTCTAAAAATTTTAAAGTAGCAACACTTAGGCATCTTCTCAGCCCTTAAAACACTATCTTTATTTTATTTAAATTTATTTATTTATTATTTTTTTTTATTGAAAAGACACCTCCCTATCCAATCCACAGCATTGGATCTGCACCGAGCCAATGTTGAGCTCATTCCCAGCTCTACACGACGAATTAAACTAGTGACAAACACCTCACACAAGCCAGAGGTTCTTTTCGGTAGGATGTTGAAATTGGACACAAGATATAGTCAGGCCCTGCTGGTGGCCAAATTTGTGCCCTTTAAATTCCAGGTCCTCAGTGAAATGTATTCTGCCATGACAGCAAGGAATAGAGAAAGCTTGGCTTGGATGTGGGAGAAACAGTACAGAAACTAAGCAACAGGAGAAACTGAGTCAGTTATGAAGTTTTACTAATTTCTTGTCCAGGGACAAGATTGTAAATGATTTATTACAAATAGCTTCCTTTTAAAATAAAATTGTTGCCCGGCCGGACGTGGCTCAGCAGCTGAGCATCGACCTAGGATCCAGGCGATCGGGGTTCGATTCCCGGTCAGGGCACATGCCCGGGTTGCGGGCTCGATCAGTGACTCTCTCATCATTGATGTTTCTCTCTCTCTCTCTCCCCCTCCTTTCCTCTCTCTGAAATCAATAAAGATATATTTAAAAAAATAAAAATAAAAAGTAAAATAAAATTGTTTTTAATGCTTAAAGCATTTTTAAATTAGGGGATGGGGTTTTGGGGTGAAAAAAATGAAAAGTGAAATGAGGACTGCTACATAATTTGTTTTTATATATTCGTATTAACCATTGTCACCCCAATACATTTAATAAAGTGTTTAAAAAATTAAAAAAATAAATATATAATTGTGGACATCTCATTGGAATTAAAAAGTATACATTACATTTGTGCCCCTTCATTTCCTAGAATTAAAGGTTTCAGTATTTTTCTTGATTATTTGGATAGGACACTAACAGAACACAAAAATAGCTATTAGATGTAGACAGAGGTTTTAATTCACATCAGCCTTGCATTTACCAAGGAGATACAAGGTGAATATTCATTTACTGGCTTAACTAAATATTGATACACAGCCCCATAGATGCCTAAGGAAACGTGTGAAGCTCAGCACAGGTATGAGCAAAGGACAAGACAGATCAGACAGCTCTAAGTAGTTTGTTTTATAGATTATACTGTCTTTGAGGTAATACAGCAGCGTTTGCATTATGAATAAGAAAATATATTGGATTATCCTTAAGGACGCCTTAATTCCCATAGCACACAACTTATTTTTGTTTTCTTGGGGGCATGATGCGCCCTATTAGTCAATTCTCTTTCAGTCTGAGAGAAAAGCTGCATGATTTACTTGGGTTTTTTGTCTTCCGTCTCTTGCAAGAAGACACTTCCTGGGATTAGGCAAAGCATCACTTTATTACACTTCAATCTCCTTTATATCTTTGGTTTCAATAAATAGGATCTCTTATTTCTATTTTCATTGTACCAATATAAACCTATATTTTTAAATGTTTTTATTTTAATATAAATTATCTTAGTCAATGGATAACATCATTTTTTGCACCCAAATCACTTTCCAATCTACAATACTTCATTTATATTCCAAGTGCCCCAGGTGAACTTTTCCCTAGTATTCACATTCAGTCAATGCTTATATTTACCTAATAGATTTGTTATAAGGATTAAAGAAATAAGTAAAAAGAGTGTAAAACTGATTGATAGTTATTAAATGACATAAAATGTTCATACATTATAACAACTAATATCTGCACTAATCTCATAAAATAAAAGGTATTCGCCTCATTAAAAAGTAGAAAACATAGGTCCTGGCTGGGTTGCTCAGTTGGTATTAAATTACAAATTTTTTCCCCAATATTTTATGTACTTAGTATACCCGAGAGCTATGCAACATTATTACTGTGGACATGAGGACAGTGATTCCTAGGTTTTGAGCAAAATAAGATCAAGGTGCAAAATCTGAACATCTGAGACTAGGGATAGAGTAGAGTTAAAAAAAATTACACAGGTAAATCTGATATACTTTTCTTCTCTAGTTGTGAATATATAAGGAAGACATTGAGAGACAATGGTGATACTTCTTTGAAATTTAGTTCACAAGAAGTCAATCTAATACCTCCTACTTTAAAAGGAAATATTAAATTGTGACTCAATCAAAATGAGTCTTTAAGGGGTTAAACTGATATGGTCCAAGGAGGTGGCCTCATTGTGGTCAAGGTTTATTCAAAGACAGAAGGCAAAATGTCAAGGTGATATCAAGATAAAGTGCTTGTAATCTTGATAATCTCTGCAGGTATTTTTTTAGTTAGGCCTTTATTAGAGTGCATAGTTACATTCTCTGAAATCATGGGGTTAGGTTTTTCTTTCTCAGTTCTCACATGATACTATTTATTCTTTCTTACTACAAGTTGTGATTCCTTGTGTACATGTCTGATTTCTTCATGAAGGCATCTTTTCCTTGAGTAAAGCACCGTGTCTCTGGTCTTTTTATCTAATTGTACTGTTAGGCCTGGTAAGTGCTTAATGAATGAATGGATCCACTTTCATAAAAGAACTGGTAAACTTTTGACTCACACAAAATACATAAAACAGAAAGATGATATAATATGTATCACAATGTCTTTTATTCAGTTGTTTAGTCAACATAGCAAATGATTTTGTATGCATTTAAGTGTCATGTAGTAAGCTTTTTTTTTTAAAATAAGAATTTTTGAATGATGAAATTACAAAACATTTAGAGTATTTTCACCACGAAGATTATTATTTGCAGATTGTTACCACATTGTGTGTCTATCTCTTTAGAAATTTTCCAGAATTTTCTTTTGCTTCTAACTGTGAAACAATCCTTCTCTAATTATTATTAAATTAAATGCCACTTTTACCCCCATATATCTCAGTGGAAACTAGTAATATTTTCACCATTGGCTTAAAAAGTTAGTGAATCAGGGTTTCAAAAGGGCAGAAAATGCACAGATGCACAATAAAAGTTTAAAGAGCAGGACCTGACATTTTTGGAAAACCCTCAGTGAATATTAAATAGAATTTTAAAGCTAATACTAACTCTTACATTCAGTGCTTTATTTTCTGTCGTGGCTTGTGGCAGAACCCCTGGCTTTCCTTCATTCTGTGCAATGCTGTAATGTGATGTTATTGGCATCAACTCTTCCTGTTTACTTTGTAAATTGTTTCAAGTTGTTTTAAAGACTGAGTTGTATTCTCTATGCAGTAATCTTGCTGCATACTCTTGCATACCCAAGGACTCAAAGCACATGTGAAAAACACACAAATATAATTTAAAAATTCTGTTTGATTTTATAAGTTGGAGATAAAGCAAGAGTGGAGAAAAGTTGAGGGAATTGAAACAATTATACAGAAAGTTTTCATTATTTCCCAGCTAAAATATTTTTTATATGTACATTGAAATGCACATAATAAAAATCAGGCTGAGCACAGTTAAGTATTTATGACCTTCTTTAGTCTAAAAGATTTCTTAAAATCTGAATATCTGAACACCTGCTACTTAAGTCTTTCCTTAATAAATTATGAAATCACCTTAGTGTTGTTCTCCTATAGACTTCATATTGCTCTAAGAGCAACTCTGAAATTTGTTTTGATATTTACTATGAAGACATTTTGAATATATTGTTTTTTAAAAAAAAATTTCAATTACAGTTTACATTTAATATTATCTTGTATTAGTTTCAGGTGTACAATATAAGGGTTATACAATCATATACTTTAGAAAGTGTTCCTCCTGATATTTCCAGCACCCACCTGCACCATACATAGTTATTGCAATATTATTGACTATATTCCTTATGCTGTATATTACACCACTGTGACTGTTTTTTAACTACCAATTTGTACTGCAGAATCCCTTCACCTCGTTTACCTAGCCCCCCAAACCCCTCCCCTTTGGGTCCGTTTCCATTTGGTTTGTTCATTTATTTTATTCTTTAGATTCTACATATGAGTGAAATCATATGCTATTTGTCTTTCTCTGACTTGTTCTGATTAGCACAATACCCTCTAGGTACATCCATGCTCTTGCAAATGGTAAGATTTTATTCTTTTTTGTGACTGAGAAATATTTCACTGTATATATGTCCTACTGCATTTTTGTTCACTCATCCTATTGATGGGCACTTGGGCTGCTTCCATATCTTGGCTATTGTAAATAATTCCGCAATGAACATAACGGTGCACATATATTTTTTGAATTAGTGTTTTGGGTTTCTTTGGATATATACCCAGAAGTGGAATTGCTGGGTCATAAGGCAGTTTTTTTGTTTGGTGGTTTGTTTGCTTTTTTGTTTGTTAATCATCACCTGAGGATATTTTTCCCATTGCCTTTTCAGAGAGAGTGGAAGCGGGGGAGGGAGGGGAAGAAAGAGGGAGAGAGAGAAACCTTGAGGCGAGAGTGACACATCCACTGGTTGCCTTGCTCATGAGACGGGGAGTGGGGAGGGAACCTGTAACCCAGGTATGTGCCCTTGACTAGGAATCGAACCCAAGGCCCTTCTGTGCACAGGCTCTACCCACTGAGCAACACAGGCCAGGGCAAGGCAGGTTTATTTTTATTGTTTTGAGCACCCTCCATACTGTTTCCATAGTGGCTGCACCAGTCTGAATTCTCACTAACAGTGCTGCGGGTGCCCCTTTCCTCCACGCCCTCGCCAGCACTTGTTGTTTGTGGATTTATTGATGGTGCCATTCTGACAGGTGTGAGATGATATCACATTGTGGCTTTAATTTGTATTTATCTGATAATTAGTGACATTGAGCATCTTTTATATGTCTATTGGCATCTGTATGTCCTCTTGGGTGAATTGTCTTTGAACACATAGTTTTTAAACTTCTGATTCTGGTAAAAAGATCCTTGAGAAAATGTATCTCCATTTCTTGAATCAGAAATACATATTTATATATTTAAATTATTTATGTATTTATATTTATCTAGTGGATCAGTACCTGTCTTATGGAGCTTATAAATTATGTTAAAGTTTGTGTTATGCTTTTTTTCATGTTTGCTGCCAGAAAGCTCAGAGCAAAGTGTATGGTTCATTTCCATTAAGTATCCTAGGTTTCTTATAATGAAGATTCTTACCGCCCTTTCCTTTCCAAAGAAAATATTAAAGGGTATACAGAAGTAAACTGGTCAAGTTTTTCTAAACTGTAAACTGATAAAGATGAAAGAGCGGACTCTTTCCAACCAATGGACACATTTCCTTCGAAGTTCCTCTGTCAGATGCTTAGCAAGGCTCTACTTGCCTACTTTTAGTGATGGGAAGTTCAGAAACTTAGAAAAATACTTAATAAGCAGACAAATTAAACTTTCTTTAGCCCTCCCACCAAAATTCATTCCTGTGTCTTTGAAAACTCAAGGCCTGCCATTTGAAGTTGTGAGTCTTTGGAGTGTCTATTATCTATTTTATTTTTCTGGTTAATCAATATGATTACTTTGGAGATTTAAGTGGTGATTCCTAAAGACAGATCTTAATAAGTCGTGCTATCTGCCTTTTGAATATTTGAACATCCAAAAAGTTAAACACAAAGAAGTATAAATTAATGTACTGAGATGGGAAATTTTCTGATCAATTATCATTTTCAAAGTAAAGCAAATCTATAGGAACAGGTACACACACTAAGCAAAATGCAGAAGATTGCCACAATTCAAAGCATAGTGAAGAGAATACTAGCATATAACCCATGTTTGTTAAAATACAGATTTGAGAGACATCTAAAATATAGTAAATAGTAGATGCATTCAAGATAATTGGGCTTAGCTCTGTTTCTTGGCTAAAATAATAAAAATTAGTTGGTAGATGTCGCATTTCCATTTAGGTATATATGATTTGCAAAGCTGAGTTAATATTAAACTCATTTGTTTTCAAGGGCTTTATTCTACATGCTTAGGATACTAGAAAGAACATAGCATGAAAAACCAAACAAGTTGGTTATGTGTAGCATACATAGATCTTTCCAGATGTTTGCTATTGCAAACAATAATATCTGTATTTGCTTCAAATAGGACATTTCATCAGCTGATATTCATTCATCTTATATAACTTGATCACACACAGTGGGCTCTGGAATAGGGAGTATGCTTTGGATTTGTTTTCAAAATTAACATCTTGGCATTTGTATCTGTGATAACCATCAAGTTACAAATGGATTCTTAAAGATTTGCAAATATAATAATACCAAAATCTATATTTTACAATATCTTTTCTAAACAGTTAAAGTCAATGATGTCTGTTTGACTGTCACTGAGTTCTGGCAGGGATGGTCAAGTCTTAGGCTGGGTAACTTGCTTACTGCTTGGTGGTCATTTGCATATACACTCCAAGGAACTGGCACAGGGTAGGAGACTTGATAAGAGAATATAAGAATCAAGGGAGTCATTTATAGGTGACAATGATTATGGCATCCTAGAGTGGACCCTTCTACAAAGAAGAAACTTAAAAGAATAATCATCATGATTGTCATCAAGGCGGCTTGTTGTTTTTCTCGCATCGTTTATACATACTTCCTCACTGGATGTTGCCACTGGATCACTGAGTTATCACTCTCTGCAGCTATGTGTCCCTCACTAGGGAAAAAGTCCTCTAATACTGAGGAATTTCGAAACAAAAGAGAATGGAAAGGATGAGAGTGAGCTAGGGTATGGCTAAACCCCATCAAAGCAAAACAGGGACTTTAAGGTTTAGCAGTTGTTTTACTTTGTCCACAGAGAATGAAACAGTAGGAACGCTTTAGGACATTCTGCTAACATCAACTAGAAGGTGGAAGTGTGAAATGTCAGAGCTCCCGAAGACAGCGGTCTGGAACTTCTACTCTTTTGTCACCTTCTGTCCTTGATGAGTGCATGCAGTCCCACGGCTCTCAGTACTTTCAGTGCTCCCTGAACCCCCTGGCACGATGCTGCACTGTGAGCACCAGGCTGGTTACGTCAGTTAGATAGTTAAGACACATCTCAATTTTAACATGTGCAAAATGACAGTTTTTCTTCCCCACTCCTGTCACCAGCTCTATATTATCCCTTCTTCCTCTAGTTTTTATGGTCGTGGTAAACTGTGCAATCAGGCATTCACTGCTCAAGCCCGTGTTACAGCCTTCCTTTACCCTCCCTCTTCCTCAATATGACAACAATATTCGCCCTGTTTCTGATTCAGTCTCTTTTGCCTTGTTGAGACCAGCACCGGCTCTCTTCTGACTATGATAAAATCCCAAACTATCCTTACGTCCTCTCTTGCTTCTCTCAAGTGTATTCTCCCCACAGTAACCAGATTTATCTTAAAAATGAACCAAACAAAAAACCCAAGCAAACAAAACATGGACTTAAAAATGCCACTGTCTTGCTAAAATTATTTATTTCCTTATTTCAATTAGAATGTTTCAAAATATTCTATTATTTCGATTAGAATGAGACTAACTGTTGATAAATGTTAAACAACCAGCTCTCTGGGGATAAAATTCTCTGTTTTGTAGTGGTTATCTTCCTGATTTTCTTTGTTTCAAACTCCCACCCATTTCAAGATACAAAGCAATGTCATTGAAAGTGAAATCTTTTATCCTTTGGGACAGCATGGACGGAACTAGAAAGTATTATGCTAAGTGAAATAAGGCAGTCAGAGAAAGACAAGTACCACATGATCTCATTTATATGTGGAATATAACAAACAAAATAAAGTGATGAACAAAATGGATTCAGAGACATAGAAGCATGGGACAGACTGAGGGATCTCAGAGGGAAGGGGGAGGGGGGAGTGGGTGGGGAGAGATTAATCAAAGAACTTATATGTTTATAAGCATAACCCATGGACACTGACACTGGTCTGGGGAAGGCCTGGGGGTAGGTTGGACGTGGGGTGGAGGGGATCAATGGGGGTAAAAAAGGGACATCTATAATATTTTCAGCAATAAAGATAAAGAAACTTAAAAAAACCTAAAATGAAGTTGGAAAGATGTGCAGTAGAACTCCATCATATTTCATTTCCACCATCAGACACAATAGGTGTAAAATATCTCTTGTGATAAAAGGAAACTATAGCAAAGTAATCTGGGAAGCAGTGAACTTTGAGTATTGATGACCTTCATTTCCCATCTGATTTATTTACTTGTAATTTAACTTTTAACAATGACTGTTTAAAAGCAGCCTCACAATATTCCTGAAAACCCAGCCATCAGGTCTTACAAGCCAGTCTGAGCAGCAACTTCATCCCAGTGAATGGAATAAAATAATTTTTCTCCGGATAACCAAGTCCTCACAACCTGGTTGCTACTCCTCTCTCTCTATGATCATCTTGAGTCTTTGAATCCCTCTTTGCCAGATCAATTGATTTCCTTTCTGTGACTGAAGCATAGAAAACTCTTTGTTTTCTTGGAATTTTTCTATCCAAGTGGAATTGAGTGGATGCTTTCTGCTGAAATTGAAAATAATTTAGGGGAAATAAATAATTTATTAATATCCCAAACTTGGGATATTATATAATTATATATATTATGCACATAATTTAATATTTAACTTAACCACTTATCAGGAAGGGTAAGGACACCAGATTCATGATGACAAATCCACATGTCTTAGAGTTCATTGTAAGAAGTTCAACAATCCACAAATTCACAAAGTATAACAAGTATTTGACAAGTTGATCTATTTTATTTTCATTATTTAAATATATTTATCTTCATTCTTAATGAACATTAACTTTAGTTATTTTTTTACCATTTTTCTCAGGTCCTTTATGTAAACTTAAACATTTTCTTTCTTTTTTGAATAAAGTTATTTGTGGTAAATGCTTAAAATTTTTCTTTGGGTTAGGGATGATTTTTTTGCCTTTCTTGCAGTAGGATATCTACCCTCTCTAGAGGATACTGAGCTGCATTCCATCCCCAAAGGTTATGCCTTGGGGGTAGGCTGCAATCAAGGACTGGTCTACATCGAGGAACAAGGGCCCCATCCCATTGCCTCAGTTGGAGGGTCGTCCCAGTTCTGATTGACTAAGGTCTTTGCTGCCACTGCATCACAGTTCAAGTTCTCTCTTTGCTTATTTTTTTAACTTTATGTAAATTTTTAAAATTAAACTTATTGGTTGATTTATTGGTTAATAACATTATATAAGTTTTAGGTGTACAATTTTATAATGTATCATCTGTGTATTGCATTGAGAGCTCACCACTCCCAGTCTAGTCTTCTTCCACCACCATACATTTAACCCCTTTTACCATCTTCAGCTTTCCCTTGCCCCCTTCTGCTTAATTGTATTTGGTTCACCCCCTCCTGGGTTATGTTGCTGTGATCACTTGCCAGTACATTTCTCATAAACAAATTGCTGTCTCATAGTTAGTTTCCCAGGGGACCTGACCTAAATAATAGGTAAATAGATTATTAATTTCCTTCACCAACACTCCACAACCAAAACCAAGGAGGTTTATTTGGATAATTAAGGAAAATTCCAACCACCTCCCTAACCCCCTTCCCAGCAACTTTCCCTACACAAACTTTTTTGAGAATGATTATTTTAGTATCTCATGCCATTCTTTATTTGACAAATTCAATGTTTCCATGATCAGGGTCCAGGAGGGTTCACAGCAAATCTTGTTTTTATTCTACACATAGCATCTTATCAGCATTTCTACTTCTTTTCCTAACCATATACTATGAACAAATAACCTAGATGGAAATTCTTTCAACCTGCTAGGTGTTTATCATTCTGTAGTCAATACCTCTCTTATATTTCACTCTGGCTCTCTCAGCTTTTTAGAATTCCAGACTATACAGTAACTATTTATCTTAAGTGGATAATTACCTTCCTTGTAGGTAACTGTACATTTAAATGAGATAATTAGGTAAAGTATCAGGCCCAGTTGTTTTGGAACATATTACGTGTTCAATAAGGGATATTTTTATTATAGTAAGAACTATATCTTGGTCATATAATTTCATCTATAAGTGGCTCATAATTCAGTGACCAAAATCTGACCATAAAAAATAATCTTGGGAAAATGCTAGAGAAATGCTCAATATCAAGAATGTTGCATCCAGAACATATTTTTCTTTCAAATCAATTTTATTAAATTTTTTTTTTTGGGGGGATGCCATTTTTATTTTTAAAAAGCACCATGGATATAAAATAAACAGAAAGGAGTTCTAGAAATTTCCATTCTCTTCTCTCCCCTTCAGTTACTTTTTAAAAATTGAGATATAACTTATATATAACATTGTCTAAGCTTAAGGGGTACAACCTGTTGATTTGATACATTTATATACTGGAGTAAGATTACCACTGCAGTGCTAACACCTCCACTACATCACATAATTATCACTTCTTTTTTGGTGAGAACATTTAAGACTTAGCCTCTTAGCATCTGTGAAATATATATAACACATTGTCGGTACCTATAATTATAATGGTTGTGCATTAGATGTCCTGACCTTATTCATCTGCTAACTGCAAGACCAGTACCCTTTGACCAATATCTCTCCAATCCCCCTGGTTAGCTACCATTCTACTCTATGTTCCTATGAGTTTGGGTATTTTAGATTCCACATATAACTGATATCATACATATTCATGTACTCAATCCTATAATATGCACAAATTACTGTCAAAATTATTATACAAACTACATTCACAGATTTCTTATATGGAATTTAATTTTGGTACATTCCAAAGATATCTATTGAGAATCAACTCGATGCCAGGACACATTCTAAGCCCACTAAAATGTGTTATTTCCTATGCATTATATAACCATCTTATATCTCACAGAGTTCATTATTGTCTCTTGCTTCCAGATGAATAAATCGAGACGCAGCCTAAGAAACACTCAAATGCACACAACTGAATGTGGTGACACAAGATTCAAACTTAAGTCCTGCTAACAACTCCAAATTCTGTTCTTTTCAATTAATCTTCACTTGCATTCATATTTAATCAAGGATGACAATCACTCTTTTAAAAATGTACAAAATCACTAAAACTTATATAAATAAACATCAGCAATTAAGTCAATATCTGTGCACTAATCACATTTCTATTACAAGGAAAGGTTACAAGAGTGATGTCGCATAAACCACAGTGCCGGTCCTAATTTTTTTTTATCATAAAGACATATGGTTTTCAGAAGTTGCAAATATCCAGCACATGAAATAAAAAATATTAAACAAAAATTTATCCTGGTCTTTGAACTTCTAGTCACCAATTTGGTATTTTAGTTTAATATGCTTCAAAAAACTTGGCAACTACAATGTGACATGAATGTGTTTAAAATGGATTATCTTTTTGGATTTAAAAGTGAAACAAATGTAAATATTTAATATAGCTTTGAGCGGCTTTTATGTCATGGTTGCCATCGAAGTATGTACATAATAAAAAATTAAGAAATTCTGCTGAGATGCCATACACAGGATGTGTTAAGAGAGAATTAAAAATGGCATGAATGACATTAACAAGTTGAAGAGAAATGTACTTTTTAGTTCCAAAATGATGGTGAAGGTCAGTAAGTTTGGAACTATAGCTCTTCCCTTTTCAAAAGTGTTTTTGTATCTTAAGGTCATAGTCTGTTTGTTTTAAATTTTATTAATAAAATTGCCCTTTGGCTGTGCCTCCACCCCAAAAGTTTACAAAATAGCTCTTTAATTAGAATCACCAAATAATAACAGTAATAACAAATTCTCATACTTATGAGGCATTTAATATTAGAGGAATGGGTGAAGTAAGAAAGAAATGTGTATGAGATATTGGATTTATTATATCCATTATATTATTTGATGTTTCCAACAAAAATGAAAGGAAGTGCTACCAGATTATCGATCTTTTTCTTCTTTATTTTTTCCTAAACATTTACCTAGTCCACATTTTCCAGCCTCTTGCAGTTAGAATTAGTCAGGAAGCCTACTACTGGGCCACAGGGATGTGGATCTCTGCTAGGCCTGGCTCACAGGAACCTGATATGCTGACTTTCATGTTCCTTTTCCTGAGGCCTACTTGTTACAGTTAAGAAAAAAAAAACAACCCAAAACTTTGGAAGTTGTGTATGAAAAACAGCAAAGCCCAAAGATGGAAAGAATCAAGATACCTTGATCTTTGAACTTGATATTGTGTGAAAAATCAATTTCTATTCTATGAAGCCTCTGAAATTGGAGAACTTGATTGTTACAGCACCTAGTGTTACCCTAATAATATTATCATTCTTGTTTTAACAGCTATGGGAATTGAAAAGTAGATCACAGATAACTTTCTTGCCCTGGTGGAGTGTATCAGATTTTCTCCTTAGACCCTGGAGGGGGAACATGCACTGCTTTTCTTTCCCTGCTCCATTCTGTAAGAAATGAAACCGTAACTTATACACACTCTCTGTGCCCTTTAAGTTTCTGTGTGTGAGTGTGCCTGTGTGTGAATATATTGATACATTGTGTGGTTGTTTTTATTTATTTTGGTCAGTGTAGATGTACACATATCATATCGCAGTTATTATCTGCATCCCACTATATTTTTTTGCACCTTTTCATTTGCTTTTTTTAGTTGTGTCAGTGCTAGTCCACTGCTCGTGGCCCCTTGGCCTCTATCAAAAAACTCTCTGACTATGTACCATTTAATTTCCTTCCGCATCCTGATGCTTTGCCCTCCATTTTCAATTCCCTTTAATGATTTTCAGTGGATGGGGCTCACAGATTATGAAGTTTTTAAGAGCAAAATAATTTAAAAGGCTTAACACCATTCTCAGGAAGGGTTTTACAGCTGGGATCCTAGTAATGAGGGAAGGAAGAACAAATAAAGAAACAGCCTAATTGGCTACAAAGGCTGATGGTTTTATTTCTCCTTGGTAGACAAGTAGATTGAAAGCCACTGCACAAAGTACATAGAAGGAAATGCCTTCAGAAAATCACGTACCTTGGCAACAGCTTGGTGTGGGGACATAGGAAAGCCTCAATTTGTTTATTTATAAACTTTGCAACATCAGCATCTTTCTGATCTTCTATTCCATCAGTGGCCTGGCCACATCCTGAGTTAGAAAACCATAATGGATCTCTATATCATACAGAGTTCGGAGGACTTATTCATTTTTCCTGCAAAAGTTAAATAAAGTGCAAAACTTTCAGCCCATCAATCCTTTAGCAAGCTGTCCAAGGTGACATTTCATTAGCACATTTTGTCAGTGGATAAATCATACGGCATGCTCTGAAGAGAAGGTGGAAAACATCCAGTCCTTTTTCATGAGATCCATCTGCACTTGAACCACTGGAGATTACATACAAAAAGCACATGAGACAGAAGAAGCGCTCTCCTGTCTATAAACGGCATTAATCATTCATTCCCTTCAGAGCGTCTCCAGTCAGAGCCCTGTCTCTGCTTAAGCCCCAAACCGGCTACTCAGTTCTGAGCTGCATGACAGATACATTCCGAGGAAAATCAGGGACATCACGACTCCTGCCAGGCTTGATAAAGTCCTCATTGGTCAATTAAGGGGTCCCGATAAGCGAAGATGGATACGGAAAACAGAGGGGAACGTGTGTGGTCACACTCGCTGGTGCTCCCTCCTCTCTCTTGGTTTGTGGGAGTCGTGAGAGTGGGGAGGCCAAGGCCCGCCTGAGGGCCTGGATTCGGAAGGATTCCTTTCACCCGGGACAGAGGGCCTTTCTAATTCTGCCTGCGTGGAGCTCTATCTGGAATCAGCTGGTAAGGACAAGCTTCATGAGCACCTTTCCGTTTCTCAAGCCAAGTGGTTTTAATTAGCTTCCAGTTCGCACTCCCTTTTTCTCTTTGGAACACGAACGTCTGTGGAAACAGGAGTCTTTCCCTTGGTCTCACGATTTCAATTTTGTTGGATCGCATCAGAGCGCTAGGACTGTTTCCCAGTTTTAAATAGCTGCGGTGTCAAAATGTTTCGGAAACATATGCTCGAATGTAAATTTTTGTTCTATAATACCATCCAGGGTATATTTCAAACCAAGAATTTTGTGCGTGTATCAAATGGGGAGAATATATTTGCATAAGATGTACAGCGCTTTCATTAGGCAAATCGTCTAAGTGAGTGAAAACTTCATGTAAATGAAGGGTGTTTTTAAACAAATTAATAAGTACAATATTTGGTCGATTTTGAAGTGTATTATAAAAAATAGCCGGTACCGCTAAAAAGTATTTGATATCACTGAGGTCAGAATTTTAGAAGGTGATGCTAAATCAATGAGAAAAAAGGAAATATATTTTGTATTGCTTATTTATATGGACCCATAAAGCTAATTTATATATATACAGGAGTTCAGTGTGCCAAATGCAAATGCAATGTTTGGCAATGTTATGAAACTGAATCATGTTTAAACATTTTCTCAAATTATTTCAAAGTGCTTTGTTTTCAATAAACTAATGGTTTTCAAATTGTGCTCCTAAGAGCATCATGTGGCTACTGCTGAGGTGTTTCTAGAGCAACATGGGCGAATGGAAACTGTGGTGTTTGTGGGGAGGCCTCCAACACCGGCAGAAGCAACTCTACTCTTACGTATAGGACTTCCCAGTAAAATTTCCTTTGAGCAAAATTCTGCAGCTGAGAACCATTAGGAAACCACTGTAGTACTTAAGGACACCTTTTTTTCTTTCACTACCACAAGACATTAATTTATTTAAAAAATACAATCAGAAATTTTCATATCTGAACCTAAGCCAACTACTGGCTCAGGAAATTTGGATGAAATATTTTTATTGCATTGATAGAATTACTGAAATTGGTTTGGTCAGCAGCATTATGGTCAACACCAACCCATTTATTAAAGTGATTAATCATGGTTTGTTACTAAGTGGGCTCTCCAAATGTTTCCCCCATCCTTGACATTTTGACTTATTAAAGAAGTATCTCAGACAATCTTTTTGTTGTTGTGAGAGTAAATAAGCATTTGCTTATTTTGATCTCTGGTAAGTTTCCTGGGGCCTACAGCTTATATTTGTTCAGGGATTTTACTTTTTATGAAATTATTTTATGGCAATTTAATTAATTTTCACAATAGAGTATATTTTATACAGAGCTTATTCAAGCTATAAAGACTTATTGCCCAGGTGCATTTGATCACTAAGGCGGCTAGAACCTGATCTTGTTTCTCTGCCTTTCAGGTCATGAACTGCCCTCACATACCCTTCCCATTTCTAAATGGGTCTAGCTCTTGAGGAACATATTTATTTGTGTATACCATAAAGAATGATATTTCATAGTCACATAGTAATGGACTAAAACAGATGGTAAAATAGAGGCCACAAGAGGAAGCCTAGGAAGCTTCAGCCACACCCATACCCAAACTCTTTCAGTCCACTTCATAAGTCACTTCAAATACTAATAACAACAAAAAACATCTCTGATATGGACAATTTAACTTTTCTTTATGTCTAATATGTTCAAACAGAAGTCTCTCTACACTCTGGCCAAAAATATTCCCCAAACAAGATGCTCATTACAAAAGTAGATTTGGATTAAAAAGACCTTGGCATATACCCTAATTTGATTTTTATTTAAATAGCAAAAAGATTAACATATAAACTACACAGATACTCTCCCATTTTTTTCAGGTCTCAGGTTTAAACTGTTGTGATAGCACCCATGATAAACTCACTAGTATAACATGACCTGGTAGCAGCAAAGGCCAATGAGGAAAAGCATTTGGTTGAGAAATATAACTCCATAATTGCTGTCACTGCAACCTAAAAGTAGTAAGTTATGTTATGTGAGTTAAAATATTTCACTACTGGTAACAAAACCAATTTTGCTAAAGCCAACAGTCAAATCATTATAAGAAAGTACACTTCACTGGGCCCAAGGACATGGATACATATGATCTCAAGTTAATACTGTGTTGATTTGTATTATATGTCAACATACTCGGTCACAGGGTGCCCAAATTAAATGCCATTTAGGTGCATCTGTAAGAGATTTCTGGACGAGGTTAGCATTTGAATGAGTGGACGCAGTAAAGTGATAGTTAAAAATCCCACATTGGTGGGTGCACAACATCTAATTTGTTGAGGCCTAAATAGAACAAAAAGTGGAAGAAGGGAGGATTCATCCCCTTTTGCCTGCCTGCTTGAGCTGACATCTCATCTCATCTTCTCCCGCTCTTAGACTAGCATTTACTGCATCAGCTCTCTTGGTTCTCAGACCTTCAAGCTTGGACTGGAATTACACACCAAGTTTCCTGGGTCTTCATCTTGCAGGTGGCAGATCACAAGGCTTCTCAGCCTCCATAATCATGGGAGCCAGTTTCCCACAATCAACCTCTCTCTCTCATTCTATATACATACAATGATATAGATATATAGATATAGATATAGACATAGATGTAGATATAGAACAAAGAGAGAAAGAAAGAAAAAGAGAGATGAACACAGAGAGAAATATGAGAAATTGGATAGATATATAAAATCTATAAATAAATATATAATCTCCAATTGGTTCTATTTCTCTGGAGAATCCTGAATAATACAGGGACTAAAACCAGGCTTAAAGATCTGAGCAAATAATCTCTGTCTTTCTCCCCTCTTGACTTCTTTCTGCCCACCTCACCTTTCTCACTCTGGACTCTTCCTTTTCCTGTTCTCCATACGTTAATATTGCTGCTCTGCAATGTCAGGTTTAGATGTTAAAATTGCAGTTACACAGGTACTCGGTAGTTAGTCCTAAGTCTCAATTTCAATTTCCCAGAAGGGAATGACGAGCTCAGCCTGAGTTAGCCGTCAGTGTAGTCATCGAGTCAGCAGGGCTGGTGGAGCCATGGGGCTCCCTTTTGTGAGCACTGAGGTGGCTCCCAGGCTTTACTCCAGCTGAGGTCGGTGGAGGAACCGGGCTGGAAGGCAGAAAGCAGCACTAAGAGAAGGAAGGAGACGGGAGATACAGTCCCTGGCCTGGGAAACTGCCCAGAGTTTCCTAAGGACACCACAAACCCCTGGTTCTCCTTGGTGATTTACCCAGGAGATGTTTTGCTATACTGACCCGACACTTGCCCCATCCTTACCCACATTTCCTGATGTGTTCTTGATGCAGAAAAGAACAGAGCAGATTTGCACTCAGGCTGGTGGAGGAGTCAAGCTTCTAATGAGAAAATCACAAAAATGGGCATAAACTCTGTGACAAGGGCAATCCTGGGCTCTACTGAGGCCTGGCGGGGAGAACCAGCTGAAGTTGGGAGCTAGAAACAGGCTTTTCCGGAGTGAAGAGCCTTCCCTGCGTGGCAAATACAGCTTGTGAAACCAGGAGCAAAGGCCCTGCTGCTTGTGGATCAAATAATTAGTCCAGCATCCCTTCAATTGGATAAGTGTCAATGGAAACTAAATGTTCGGGCTTCAGTAAATCCGTGATAACCAAAGACTTACATTCTTATTGTGGAGTTGAGGAACTGCCTCACATATCTGAAGCTACCACTGACTCCTCATATATGGAAGGAATTAATGTCTTAACCTATACACCTGGCTCATGATTCTTTAAGTTTATTTTACTGCATAATTATACTCTGCTTAGACATGTGGCAATAAAATTGAGGCAGCTCTGCGGATGCCATTCCTCTGCAATTCTTATTTCGCCTCAATCAGGTTAGTATAGCTGGTTTGGAAAGATTTACCATAACTGTAAATATAAATAAACTGCAGTGGAGTTTTATGGAAATATCTGTATTTTCACAATAATCTACTCTAAGAACTATACATTTCACTATAATACGAAATAAAAAGTATAGTAAAACTTCCTTTCAGCATTCTCTTCTTTAAGAGTAGATATATTGCATCTCATATGTACATGATGTAAATAGAGGTTTCATTTTCAAATATGTAACCGCTGCCTAAACATTTTGTTAAACAAAAAATGTTTAAATGTTTCCAGACTCACAAAATTCAAAGGCTGTGTTGAAGGTAAGTTTAACTTTACAGTGAACTTTACACAAAATGTCAATGAGCTACTGGGACAAGTGTTGGTAGAAAAGCTCCCTTAAAAAATAGCAGAGACCTAATACTATTCTTCCAATTACATGCACATATTGAGAGCTCATATGTATCTGCCACTGTGGATGAGATAGTTAGGACACATGGTCTTTATTCTCAGGGCAGCCCATTGTTCCATTGCATAGCCCTCCTTTATAACGCTCTCTTTTATTCTGCTTTCCTAAAATAGCTGTATGTTGCTTTCAGGTGTTTCTCAAGCAATGCATCAACACCCCTAAAAGCATTCGGTAAAGTAGCAGAAGGTATCATGTCACAAGACAAAGAGGCACACAATCCTGAAATTGCACTCTACCTGAAGATGTGGTGAGGAGAGAGTTAACTAATTTAACCAGTATATAAAATTAAAACATTACTCTTTACATACCGGTGGAGATTATTGTTGGGTAGAAAGGAAATTCCCTTAGAATAAAACCAGAGATTTTAAAGAACTGTGGGCTTAATGTACAATTTCAAATTCCTTTCCTCTCTTCTGCTTTTCAGATAAATTTCACCAGAACATGTTGAGAGGCTTCCTTTGGAGCATCCACTTTATGTTACATTATTTCACACGCTCAGGTTCCTGAAAGTCATAATGTAGGAAAAATTCAAACAAATGGATCCTTACTATCTGTCAATGCTCTCCTGTTTACTACACATCTATTTGAATGCTTCTATCCTGCTGGTCTGTACTCCTGTTAAAACATATATCCTGTCCAAAAGAAAGCTTTAGAATTAGTTTCTTAAATACCTGATTTCAGGTTAGCTGGGCTGGACAAGCTAGCAGGAAATCTAGGAGCCTTTTTATTTAATCATGACCCCAGAACGAATCCTATCACCATTTCCCCGATTCTCATTGAGGCTTGCCACTAGAATCTCAAATTCCCTGGCAGGACATCTCCAATTTCCCACATTAAAATGCCCCTCATTAAGAATATATCTAGTAATGTAATTCATTTTGCAAAATCATCATTTTAATAGCTTGTGGAATCCCATCAACCTTTCTACCGTAGATACTCTCCACAGGCATAAGATCCGTGAGAAGACAGGAGGACAATAGAATTATTTTTATTCACCATCTATTCTTGTGTGAATTCTTATTTGAGCCTTAGGTTATTTAAAAGTGTATAGTTTATAAGTATTTGGGGTTTTATAAATGTTATTGTTATTGAATTCAAAGTTAGTGGTATTATGGTTAGAAAATATACTCTGATGTTAATTCTTTGAAAATTATTTAGATTTGTTCTGTGGCTCTCCAATATTGTCTGTCTTGGTGAATGTGCCTGTTTGTTTCAAGAACTGAACACTGTGCAGTTGTTGGGTATAGTGATATAAATATTGATTCATGGT
The DNA here is from genome assembly GCF_964146895.1 of Miniopterus schreibersii. Taxonomy (NCBI): domain Eukaryota; kingdom Metazoa; phylum Chordata; class Mammalia; order Chiroptera; family Miniopteridae; genus Miniopterus; species Miniopterus schreibersii. The sequence goes on along the minus strand of NC_138111.1, from coordinate 59,382,018 downwards.
GGTTGACACAGTGGTTTAGATATTCTGTATCTTTACTGATCTTTTTTCTTTAGTTTTTCTATTAATTGCAGAAAGAGAGGATTTTCCTAGCATGATTCTTGGATTATCTGTGTCTTCATTTATTTCTGACAAGTGAAATTCTCATATTAGGCAGACAATACATATTGTCTTGTCTTTCTGACAAATTGATCATTTAATTGTTATGAAACACCCCTCTTTTACTTTAATAATACAGTATACTTTGTCTTGAAATATATTTTAGTTAATATTAATATAGCTGTTCCAACTCTCTGATGCTTATAATTTCTAAGCTATATCTTTTTCCATCCATGTATTTTCAACTCCTGTATGTCTTTATATTGAAAGCGTAGTTTATAGACAGCATATAGTTGGATCTTGAATGTTTATTTCATTCTGATAATCTCTCTTTTATTTGTGTATTATTTCCATTAATATATAATGTCATATAAATATAATTCGACTTAGGTTTATTTTATTTGTTTTCTGTTTGTCCCCTCTGTTCATTGTCTTTGTTTTTTCTTTTCTTTTCTTTTTTTGTTATTTGGATATTTTTAGATTTGTAACTTATTTATTAATGAGCTTTCAGTTACATTTATTTGCATTAACATTTTAGTGTTTGCTCTAAGAATTACACTATGCATTGTTAACTCTTCACTGTCCCTTTACAGTTAATATTGTAGAATTTCACATAACATGTAAAAACCTTGCAATTTTGTAGGTCCATTTGCCTTCACTCCACACATCGTTGTTATATTTGTCACATCTGCATACATTCTAAGCCTCTCAAGATAATGCTGAGTTCTGCTTAAAACAGTCTGATGTATTTTATTTCATTATTTTTTAAAATCCTCACCTGAGGATATATTTTTTCCATTGCTTTTCAGAGAGAGTAGAGGGAGGGAGAGAGGGAGAGAGACAGAGAGAGAGAGACATCGATGTGAAAGAGACACATCAAACCCGGGACACTTCTGTGCAGGGGCTGATGCTCTAACCACTGAGCGCACCGGCCAGGGCCAGTCTGATGTATTTTAAAGACATGAAGATATATTCTCATCATTTGCTAAGTATCTTCATTCATTTCAAAAAAGTCTGAATTTCCATCAGCAGTTTTTTTCCCTTCAGCCTGAAACTTAACGAGTGAAGCACAGATATGTTGGCAAAAAATTCTTACTTTTCTTTCATCTGAAAATGTCTTCATTTGCCTTCATTCTGAAGAATATTTCCACTCCATATATAGTGTTAGGTTGACTGTTTACTGACCTCTGTTATTTCTGATGAGAAGTCAGTGATGTATAAGTAGCATATTTGATGGGGCTCATTGAGTGTCAGGCACCAAATTCAGAGAAACCACTTCAAGTCAAAAAGCATCAAAGGAGGAGACCATGATTTATATACCAGTGAAGGGGGAGGAAGCTTCTAGAATAGAGAAGTGAAGACCTCCACACACATTCTCCATAGTAAAACAATTAAACTGGTGAAAATTACACAGGGTGTCCCCCCAAAATGTCCCCCATACACACTTTGAATGATTATAAAGTCAGTGCTTATTAACATGCAGTTCATTTTCAAAGTTTAGAAGACTCGACAGAAATGAATAATTTTTTTGTCAGAGCCTGTTTTCAAACTGATGACCGTCTGGCCCAGGCGCTGCTGGTGCCATGAAGCAATGGAATTGCAAACGTCAAGAATCATTTTGTTGGGTGTTTGTGCGCCCTCAATTCGTTGACTGTTGCGGGGTTTTGTACCATAAACTTGATATTTTATGTATCCCCATAAAAAAAGTCTAGTGGCACTTTAGGATAAATTTTCTTTTTCTTTCTTTCTTTCTTTCTTTCTTTCTTTCTTTCTTTCTTTCTTTCTTTCTTTCTTTCTTTCTTTCTTTCTTTCTTTCTTTCTTTCTTGATTTCAGAGAGAGGAAAGGAGAGAGAGAGAGAAACATCAATGATGAGAGAGTCATTGATTGAGCCCGCAACCCGGGCATGTGCCGTGACCGGGAATCGAACCCTGATCGCCTGGATCCTAGGTCGACTCTCAACCGCTGAGCCACACCTGGCTGGGCAGGATAAATTTTCTTTATTCAAAGCTTAGTCTGGCTTCACTCGTTATTTCAAATCAATTAAACCTGAAAAGGAGTGAAAATTAAGTGAGTTATGTTAAAGTGCGTATACATTTGGGGGGATACCCAATTTACACGGAAATCAATCATTCAAAATCTCTTGAAATTGTCCAAAGGACAAGTAAATCAAGAAAAATGGACTCACTATTGGTAAGATTAGTGGCATTTGGGCCACGCTCTCCCTTTACCCCTCTGTGTCACAGAGCTCTGCTCCCAGTGTAAACAGTCAAGAAGACGGGACTCTCCTTCCCTAGCGCCCAGCCCGGGGCTATTCCTTCCCCTTGGAAGCAGACGGCCGCTGGCCTCTCTCATCCTCTCCCAGCCCGTCTCACAGAAGCTCGAATTCCAGACACACCGAGAGATCTAGAGGCCTGGCCCTCTCCTCCCTGCCCGGCCTCCGCCCCTAGGGAAGAGCTCTGCTGCGGGAGCAGGACACAGCAGAGAGAACGCGGAGCCCTCACGCACCCCCGCCTGCTCTGAAACAGTGCAGCCGCTTGGGGAAATACCTGGCATTTCCTCAAGAGGCTGAACACAGAGGCACTATGTGACCCAGCAATCGCACTGCTGAGTACAAATCCAAAAGAAATAAAACCATACGTCCACACAAAAACTTGTGTATCAATGTTCACAGCAACATTATTTATAATAGCCAAAAAAGTGGAAATAACTGGAATTTCTATTAATTGATGAGTGGGTAAATAAAACGTGGTACATCCATACAGTAGAGCACTATTTCGCAATACAAATAAATGATACATACTATAGCATGCACAAACATGACGATATTAGGCTAAGTGAAAGAAGGCAGTCAGAAAGGCCAGATATTTTGTGATTCCATTCATGTGAAATAGCAAAAATAGCCTAATTTATACTGACAGAAAGTAAATTAGTGGTTGCTTAGAACCAGCAGGCTCGGGGCACGGGGAGAAATAAGGACTGACTGCTAGTGGTATGGAGTTTCTTTCACCGGAACCAAATGTCCAAACATTAAATTGTAGTGATTATTGTTGAGTTGAACGAGAAAACATTGAATTGTGTTCTTTAAATGATGAATTGTCTGGCTGACATCTTATATCACAGACTTCAACACATTCAATTTCAGAAAGAGCCTGTTATTTTTGGTACAAGATAGCAAATATTAATCAGTGAGTATTTATTGAGTATCTAGTGGTGGCCAAGCCTGCCTAAGCAAGCAGGGTACAGGATACAGGGAAATGTAGAGGAAAACCAGAAAGCTCACCCAGCTATATGTTTTGTCTACATGGTTGCAAGTATCCAGATGGTGAGAGCCACTTTTGAAAATATAAATGCTTAGATAAAAGCACTCTCCTTTTAATTCTCTCCCTCTGTTAAGTTCTCTGTCTGTCAACATTTCACACTGACATCCAATTAGCTGTGCTGCAAAGTCCCACTCGGTAAGCAAGAATGTTGACTTCATTATGCTTTCATTACATTTTCAATAGTTTCTTCTGCAATGAAAATTTAGTTTATAGTATGATCAAAGATGTTAACACACCACCTGTCCTATGTCATAATACTTACCCCTTTTTAATGGAATAAAAGTTACAGTCGGAATTCTTTTAAACAACCAAGGGGAGATATGCATATTATATTGCAGATTTTGAGACACTTTTTTCTGCATTCTTAGCATTTTGCCTCCCTTTTTCTTATTGCTTTTATTTAGTTGTTTAGTGTGTCGGTATTTTCATCACAAGTATTCTTTAAACAAATATTATAGTGAAAAGATTTAACTTAAAATTTCTTTTAAAATTTCTTAGCAAATATTGTAAAACTGCTTGAAAATATGCAAAAATCATGAAATTTTCTTGACCTCTCCAAAGTAGGTTGGATATTTTAAATATTTTGATAATGTTTTGTAATAAACGCAGTAAACACGGAAACCTACGGTAGTTATCTTTATATATATTTTAAGATCAATTAAGTCTTAAACAAGAGTCTCATTTACTATTACAGTTCTTTCTTTCCTGGAAGAAATGGTTTTAAATATAAAGGATTGCTGATTCTAGTATTTAAAAGAGAAAATAATTTTCATTGTGGGTAAATTAGAAAGGGATGATATCTCAGAGGGCTATAGTAATGATTAGATTAGCTAATGCTTAAAAAAAAAAATCCTTAGCACAGTGCTTGACGCTTATTACTTAATAAATGTTGGTTAGCCCTGACCTTCCCGTGCATGGAAAGGTTGACAGTTGGATTCCCTGTCAGGGCACATGCCTGGGTGCAGGAGGCAGCCAATCGATGTTCCACTCCCACATTGATGTTTCTATCTCTCCTTTCCTGTCTCTCTAAAAATCAATAAAATATGTTTTTTAATAAATAAATAAATAAATAAATGTTGGTTAGTTTTTACTCTCTTTATATTTATTAATTGTTCATGTTTTATCAACATTAATCCTCACTAAGGATGTTTTTCCATTGATTTTAGAGAGAGTGGAAGGGAGGGAGGGAGAGAGAGAAAGAGAGGGAGAGGGAGAGAGAGAGAAGAGAAACATTGATGTAAGAGTGACACATAGGTTGATTGGTTGCCTCCCACGTGTGCCCAGACCGGGGCTGGGGATCGAACCTGCAAGCCAGGCATGTGTCCTTGACAGTGAATCAAACCCAAGGCCCTTTGGTGTGAGGGCTGGTGCTCTAACCACTTAGCCACACAGGCCAGGGCAACAATTGCTAATATTTATAAATACAGTAACTGAAAATGTGGACTTCCTGAAGTTCCACACCCTCAGGGAGCTGGCACCTGGCTGGCTGTTGTTTCACCACTCTTCCTCTTCACACCTACCACAGATATTACTGATGGTTCACAGCACATAGGTATCTAAATGTCAAGATGCTGTGTCAATATGTCCCTCTGTATTGCTTAAAGTAGGTACTACGATGGATGTAATCTGACATGAGACAAGAATTACTTGCTTTAAGTTGTAAATAGACACTTTCAGGCAATGCCGCAAGCTGAGGTGGCAGGGGGTTTGGTGATGGAAATAATTCCATGGTGCCACTAACATTTTCCTTTCTAAAACTGTTGCCGTAGTTTAGCAAGCTTTCTGCTAAAAACATTCTCTCAATGACCATTGTGGGCCATTTAAAAAGTATTTCCTTCTCCTTTTAACCTTTGACCTAAGAGATCCAGAACCAAATATACTCATGGTTGAACTGAGAGTCAAGTTTGGGGAAGAGTGAAATAGACCAGAGGGTCTTCAGATTATTTTGATAACTTAGTAAATCTCCATTGCTTTGCTGTGTGAAGGAAAAGATGACTCGTCTTGCTGTCTATCTAGAAGGTCCAGTTCAAATTAAATGTATCTAGCCTTAAAATGTTACAGCAAATATAGGGCTTCCAATCCTATATCCTGGCCTGTAATATACTGATATTTGGCAAATAAGGCAAAACAAAGACACCAGACATCCAAAATGCTAATTGGAAGTGGCTATCCCAACCCCATCTACAATAAAACTAAAAATATACCTAGATCCCTAAAAAATATTTAAAGTATTAAGGCAAGTTAACTTTATTTTGTGTCTTGGATTCAGGCTTGACCAAGTAGTTTCCAGGGCAAAAGGTATTAGAGGTGAAAGCTGATGAGAAATGCCCCAAAATTTACATTACTAACTAATAAACTGATGTTATTTTTTCCAATGTTAATAAATAACAGTTTTTTAAAAAAGAAACAGAATGAGTGTTGTGTGTGTGTGTGTAATGTAGTCACATGGCTCAAAAAATAAAGATATTACTTAAAGTTGTATATGTTGAATTGTTTCATTCCTCCCTCTGTCCCTGTCTATTCTTTCTCATCATATTATCTTGACATTCTGCAAGTAACTACTTTAAATATTTTCTTGCATATATTTTCCAGACTATTTATTCTAATATAGAAAATATGAAAATGGTTTCTATTTCCCCCTGATTTCATACAAACGGTCACTTATTACATAATTTATCTAGATATTACTTTTCACCAAAAAACGTACCCTGGTGATCTCTTTTCCTTTTCCTATATGAGTAATTAGAAGTATCCTAATTCTTCCTCTTTTCAAATAACTGCAGAGTGTTTCATGGTGTGGTGTATACACTGTATTTAACCAAACTCCTAGTGATGAGCATTGTTCCCCAAAGTACAGGGTCAGCCACTGGAGCACTAGACATTCTATCAAAAATGAATTCTGGCCCAGTCAGCACGGTTCAACAGTTGAGCATCGACCAGGGATCCAGGAGATCCAAGTTCGATTTCCGGTCAGGGCACATGCCCAGGTTGCGGGCTCAATCCCCAGCAAGGGATGTGCAGGAGGCAGCCGATCAATGGCTTTCTCATCATTGATGTTTCTCTCTCTCTCTCCCTTCCTCTCTCTGAAATCAATAAAGATATATTTTAAAAAAGAAGAAAAAAGAATTGTTGAAGACTTAGTATGGACTGGCTTGAGAATGAGAAATTTCTGAGGTCAAGTCTTAGAGCAAAACCCATGGTTTCATTGGCTTTAACTCAAGGGACACTTCCAGGTTCTCACAGAGAAGAGCCAAGAAAAATCCACTGTGATTCGGACAGAGCAAGAGAAAAGTTACCACTCAGGTTTGCCCAGTGAATTCGCAAAAGCAAAGGACTCCCTTCAAGGGGCAAAACTTTACTGTAGACCCAACCAAAATGGGAGGGGAGCAATTACCCAAGTCCAGCCCTTCCATCCTTCTTGTGCCTCCTAAGAAGGTGAAGGGCAAAGTAACAATTGTGAAGGACATAGACCCACTAAAAGACTATGAATCTCAAGATTACAAAATGCTTCTTCCCTTCTCCCAATTTTACTACCATATCATTAGGGCCCCAGTATAATAACAGTGGATGACAGGTGAAAAGTCTATGAGAATTAGACTCAATTTAAATGAGAGTTCCACCCACAGTCTGGGAAAATATATTTGCTAAGGATGTATCTGATAAGGGGCTAATTTCCAAAGTATACAAAGAACTCATACTACTCAGCAAGAAGAAGACAAATAACCCAATTAAGAAATGGACAAAGGACCTGAATAGACACTTTTCCAAAGAGGACATACAGATGGCCAAGAGACATATGAGAAAATGCTCAAAGTTGCTAATCATCAGGGAGATGCAAATTAAAATGACAATGAGGCATCACTTCACACCTGTCAGAATGGCTCCATCAACAAATCAACAAACGACTTGTGCTGGCAAAAATGTGGAGAAAGGGGAACCCTGGTACACTGCTGGCGGGAGTGCAGACTGGTGCAGCCACTATGGAAAAGAGTATGGAGGTTCCTCAAAAAATTAAAAATGGAGCTGCCTTTTGACTCAGTGATCCCACTTCTAGGAATATATCCTAAGAATCCTGAAACATTTATCAGGAAGAATATATGCATCCCTATGTTCATAACAAAGTTATTTACAATAACTAAGATCTGGAAACAGCCCAAGTGCCCATCAGTAGATGAGTGGATAAAAAAGCTGTGGGACATTTACATCATGGGATGCTACACAGATGTAAAGGAGAAGAATCTAGTACCCTTTGGGACAGTATGGATGGACCTGGAGAATATTATGCTAAGTGAAATAAGCCAGTCAGAGAAAGACAAACATCACATGATTTCGCTTATACGTGGAATCTAAAGAACTTAATAAACTGATGAACAGAATAGATTCAATGACATGGAAGCATAGATGAGACTGAGGAATGTCGGAGGGATGGAGGAGGGCTGGTGGGTGGAGGGGGAGAGAGTAACCAAAGAATTTATATTCATATATGCACAACCCAAGGACACGGACAGTGGTGGAGAGAGGGACTGGGGAGGGAGATGGAATGGAGTGGAATGGGTCATTGGGGAGAAAAAGGGACATTTGTAATATTTTAAACAAAAAAGAGAGAGAGAGAGCTCCAATGGAATCACCCCCCACCCCTCAAAAAACAACACCACCACCCAGGAGCAGAGACAGAAACAAAAACACTAGAGGAAGCCTCTGTCATCTACAACTGCAGGAAATACTACACAGGCCCAACTCCTGGCCCAATTAACCTAGGATCTTATACCCAAGGCCTATTTATCTCGGTCCCTATTACCCAACTCATCACATCTCATTTATTTTTTATAAATAGGATCCACACTATATAAATACTAAAAACACTACACTCAGGCAAATGATATTTAAACCACAGAAACCAAAGACAAAGGAAACCTTGAGAGAAGCAAGAAGGATAGAAGGCCTACTTACAGAGGAACGAGCCTGAGAATCCTGGTCTACTTTTCATCAGAAACCAGGCAAGCAAGAAAAACTAGAGTAAAATATTTAAAGCGTGGAAAGGAAAAAAATCACCAAGTTTGCATCTATATACAGGGACATCATCCTTCAAAAGTAAAAGAGAAATAAAGACTTTCTTTCACAGACAAAAACTGAGGGAAGCCAGTACTGGCCCACCTGCTTTGCAATAAGGTTAAAAAGAAGTTTTTCAAGAAGGAAAATGACATAGTTCAGATACTTTCATCTACTTAAAGGAAGGAAGAACATCAGAGAAGGAATAAATGAAGGTAGAAAGAAAAGATTTATTTTTCTTATTTTAATTGACCTCAGATTTTTCAAAGTAATTTTATTTTTCAAAGTAATAGCAAAATTGCATTGAGTGGTTTTAGCATAGGGATATGGGAGGTAAATGACAGGAATATTAAAAGGGGTAGGAGGGAGGAATTGGGGATACTACTCTCTTATAAGTATCTGCATTACCCATGAAAAGTTATAATATTATTTGAAAGTGAACTTAAGGTAGTTGAAAATGTATACTGCAAACCCTACACACTGTATAATTCCAAATATATGACATTCTGAAAAAGGCAAAACTATAGAGACAGTAAAAATATCAATGGTGCCCAGGGGTTGGGAGTGGGGTGAATAGTTGAAACATGAGAAATTTTTAAGGCAGTCAGGGCATTTTTTCATGATACTGTAATTTTAGCACACAAGATAGCTTTCAAAATCCACAGAACTATACACTGGATATAAACAAGCCAGGACTAAATGGGGCAGCCCAATGTTGACCCCTCCTGATGATTCTGATCCAAAACCCACAGCTTTAGAAAGTTCAGTAGGATGGCAGCTTACTCGATAAGGTAAACTATAGTGGGCATGTAGCAAGGGTGAGTTCTGGGCAGTCCTCATTCTTGTTGAATTTTATGTCATGATGATTTGACACTGCTGTTTCAGTTACTTGAATAGTATCCTTCTATAGAGAAAGAAATAAGCATATTTTTCTCTTTGTAAGACATGGTTTTATTATTTCTAGAAGCATAGATTGCTGTGTCTAATTACTGCCAGAAGAAGGACTGTAGATCATTGATTATAAAACTAATCATGATTTTTGGCAGCCATTCCCCAAATTTTGACTGCTTTATGGCTAATAATCTTTATATTTATAGAGCAAACAGAATAATAAAAAAGCACAGTAGGCTGGGACAAAGAACCATATGCACTCGATTGACCCTTGAGGATGTAACTCTAACACAGTATAACAAATGGGTCTCATTATAATAATAATCATAGAATGTGCAATTAAAAATTGGAAAACAGCTAAAGAAATATACATCCCAAGCACGGACAAGTAACAATTAACTTAAATCCCCAACACAAGTGTGTTGTTGAACAGAATTTCGAGGCCCCATTCCAGTAATGGAGCAGCAATTTTTGTTAGAAGCTCTGCAAGGAACAGCAGTGCCTTGGATTTCCCACATGCCCTGCTTGGTGTTACCTAATACTTCATTTTACTAATTAGGAAACTGTACAGCTCAACCATGTGTGTTGCCTAAAGTCAGAGAGCTAATAGAATCCTCTTTCTACAGAATCCAACGGTTGCTACTTGAAGTTCAGCTGATAAATATTGAGGGCCAAGTTTTCTGATGCTTTTAAATACATTGACTCACATCCAAGGTCAGGGTCTCCTTTGTACTTAAAGGATCTTAGTGTATGTACAAGCTGAATCCCAAAGTGGTCCAGAATGTCATTTGGCTTCTCCAAATGCTAGAGGGCATGTCCCTACTCAGTGGCTCTTCGTAAAGCAGATACCCCGGCTCAGAAATGAGAAGGGAAAAAGTGGAGGGATTAACATTTACTTAACAGCTGCATGGCTCTGGTAGTAGGCCAGGAGCTCCACATATATCTCATGTATCTTACAAAACACTTAGAGAAAAGTGACACTAGTCCCTCTTTGAAGATAAAAAATCTGAGGCTCATAAGTTTAAATAACGTGCACAAAGTCTTACCGATAGAAAATGTCAGACTTGGATTGGGACTCAGGTTCGTGCTGTTTTTACTTCATCCTAGTGCCCCCCTGACGATGGGCATAGACACTTTACAGATTGTTCTTAAATGTGAAGTGAGGAGGGGAACGTTGAATGCTGAGCTTGCTGCTTTCAACATAGTGCATATTAATAAATGGGAACAGTGATGGGAAAGGGACAGAAGAAAAGGCCCATGAAAGAAGGAGATAGTTGTAAAGAATCTAACACTTCCATAGTCCTACAAAACTAAGATATATATAAAATATATAAAAGCATTATCCTTATTCTTAAGAGATACCAGAAAAACAAAGAGCTCATACCGTCCATCAGAGTTTTGCAAGAATCAGTGGTGTCAATATTGACTTTCAAATAAAAGAACATTTAACTGATCTTGAATCTGAAATCTCTAGGCAATGCAAGGAGTTCTGAAATAGCAAGTTTTGAAGATCTTTAAACTGGAAAAATATATGCATTTTTTGTATGACACCATCAGCTGATGAACAGTAGTGGAAATGGAATGAAAGACACTTGTAATTCTTTGTCTTATTACTAAGTTGTGAAATAAGTGGACTTCTGTCGCACAAACACATGTCCATTAGTTACACAGGAAATAAAGGGAGATGTTCCTTTGGCTACTGATTTACATGGTGTGTAAATGTTGCCTAAAGAGCAGGTTGAAGGTGTGAGAAATATCTGCTGCTTCATCTCACAACTTTGGAACTGATTATTATATTGTATATTAAATACTGGGCTAAACAGAACTATACACCAAAGTTCTTGCTTAATTACTGAATATGTGTTTCCCAGAAAAGTTTACTACCTGCCCATTTACCACCTTGATAGCATGTTAAATAAAGCAAGGACTTCAGATAACCCATTTAGGCTCATTTTCCTCTTAATATTTTATTTGAAAATTTTTTGGTCTAGTTTTCAACCTTTTTTGTATCTGCTATCTCCTTTCCTAAATATTTGATAGATTTTTAGATTTCCCTTCATAAATATTCTATTCTCACCTCTCTGAGATTTCCTCCAGAAAGCCCTTGGCTGAAATTCTCTTTTATTCTTCGTTTCTATATATGTAAAATGGGATAGCATATTTCCTTCTTACGGTTAATGTTTCAGTGAAAAACAGCAACACCTTTGGAACATAAGGCTCAAAATGGCTTTCCAGGATGAGTCTTGAGAGACTGGATCATTTATTTTTTTTTAAATCCTCACCTAAGGATATTTTTTCCATTGCTTAAAAAAAAAAAATCTTTATATCTTTATTGATTTCAGAGAGAGGAAGGGAGAGGGAGAGAGAGAGAAACATCAATGAGGAGAGTCATTGATCGGCTGCCTCCTGCACACTCCTAACTGGGAATCAAGCCTGCAACCCGGGCATGTGCCCTGACCAGGAATCGAACCTCGATCTCTTGGATCCTAGGTAGATGCTCAACCCCTGAGCCACACCCGGCCGGTTCCATTGCTTTTCAGAGATAGTGGAAGGGACAGAGAGAGAAACATTGATATGAGACAGACACATCGATTAGTTGCCTCCTTGGGGCCAGGGACTGAGCCTGCCACTGAAGTACGTGCCCTTGAGCTGCTGATCTAACCACTGAACCAAACCAGCTAGGGCTAAGGGATCATGTTTTACTTATCCTTTAGCTCAGCATTTGTCCTTTACAAGTTGCTAAATGAATGCTTGTTCGATGGATACAGACAGAGGTTGAACATTTTAAACAGAAACAAATGTCTTGTCCTTCCGGACATTATAGAAAAGAAGGTAAAAGAGATACATGCAACTAAATAACTTTACACCTATGAACAATATAATAGAAATATGTATTAAGGTACTCTAAAATGTACACACATAAAGGATTATAATGAATCACATTTACAATATTGCTTCACTTGGAATTTCCTATGCATCAATGCATGCAGAATGGTGAAGGGTCCTTCAAGGACCTTTATATGCTCATGAAGACTTGATATTCTTAAAAACATCAAGAGCTATCAGCAAGGTGTGATTCTGTGTGTAGAGGGAGATGTGGGAGTCCCACCCAGGCTCTCCCTTGACTACCTACCCTCTATATTTGTCAATGATCTCTCAGATTAATTGCACTGAGAAAGCCATGTACATAAATCATAATTTTCCAAAAATAAAATTAGGTAACTTGTTAAGGAAGCTGAGATAGGGAGAGTTAAGTGCTCTCTTCTTGGGAAGACCTTTCTCTAAATACAGGCAGAGAAGTATGCTAAGAGCAGAGGACTCACTGTTTGTTATAATCATCCTCCCTAAATTTCTCAACTATCTTTTTAGAGGAAACACAGGCTTCCTTAAAATATGGGATAGTATATCTTTTTCCTCAGGGCTAGGGCATAAAACCTTCCAGAGTAGGGGAGAAGGAGCTTCAAAAACATTTTCCTTTGTGCTTTTTTATACATTTTCCTTTCTGGAATAATTGTCATGAGGTGGTAAGACTTGAACTTGGTAAGACATTGGCTTCTAAGTGCTTAAGTTCTGGAAAATACCAAAAGAAACACAGGACCCAGGGAAAACAGAGAGGTTACAAAATGTTAAAAAGTTAAATATGATTCTAGGCTCTGAATAAAAAACGCTAGAAGAGTAATTCATGATTGTAATTCTAATAAGAATATGAAAAGTAAAATTTCTGCTGTACCTCACATTTTAGTTCCGCAGATCAGAGTGTGGATATTGGGCTCAATGGGGAAACTATTTAACTGAGATAAGAAAAGCTAACAGCTTACTTTTACCACTACATTTAGACTCATCTCCATGAACTTATAAAGTGACATGAGATCACTGACTATCAGACTTTGGAGTCTCTGTGCTTCCAGACCTCACTTCCCAAGACAGAGAAGTGCACACAGCCGCTCTTCAGGACAGAAACAAGCAGTGTAGGCCACACTGATGAAAGCAGCAGAAACAGTCCCCGGATACGAGACCTCCATGAGCCAAATTTCCACCCTGATAATTCCTGCTGCCTTCTCTAATGCAGTATTTACTACCCGGTGGTGGTGGTGGGGGAGCAATACTTCTAAAATGATTTACCATTGTGAATCCTGGCTTTTTCTTTCTTTTATACTGTACTTATTTCCCATAGCATCAGTAAGATAAAGAGTCAGACAAACAGAAGAAAATAAAGAGAAACATATTAATTACTTAACAATACATGTATTATTTTCATTAATCTTTATAACAAACATGCAAGATTTATTACAATAATTTCCATTTTGTGGAGTAGAAAACTGAGACTCAGATAAGGACTTATTTAATATTTTAGCTGCCTCGGTCAGGATTCAAAAGCTGGATTCTGACTCAAAATATTGCGTTTATCTTGCCACTCTCTGAGGTACCCAGTATACTTTAGCATTTTAGAAAGAGCAGTTTTCAAGGTACAAACTCTAAATAAGTATAATCTGAGAAATAATTTATCCTGGCTTACATTACTGGCTGTTGTTATCAAGTCTTCCTAGTTTCATCTCCAATTTGGTGCCTCTCTTAGGTCCAAGTAGTCTAAATTTAAGGATTATTACTCTGCCTTGTCTTTGGTGGGGATTCTCATTTTAAATCTGTATGTTCCATGTCAGGGCTGTTTTTGTAAATTGCTCAATTTAAATAATCACAAATTGAAAGTCTTAATCCTGCTCAGTAGCCCTTTGCTATCTCTGCTCCTAATGGGTCTTTATTCTTTTCTGTCTTCCCAAACCCACTGGATCCCTGAGTCACTGCATGGCTCTTTCTCTGCTTAGGTTATCAATGGAAATCATAATTTATCATAAATAGAAAATAGTATCAGGTTGCTTGAATTTTGTTACATTGTGGCCCTAAGCTCTTTTCAGGCATACTTTCAGCATGTGCCCCATACATGTGTATTTTTAACAAGTTAAAGTTCTAGCGGGTTCTGCTTCTTGGTGTTCACAGAGTTGGGTTCAAAGGATTCCCATGCTACATGTGTGTTCTATACTGTCCATTGTCTGTCTTTCTTTCTTTTTATTTTATTTTTGTTCAAAATATTACACATGTCCCTTTTTTCCCCCAATGACCCAGTCCCCCCGCCAGTTCCTCACCACACCATTGTCCGTGTCCTTGGGTTGTGCATATATGCGTATAAATTCTTTGGTTACTCTCTCCCCCTCCACCCACCTGCCCCCTCCATCCCTCTGACATTTGTCAGTCTCATCTATGCTTCCATGTCATTGAATCTATTCTGTTCATCAGTTTATTAAGTTCATTAGACTGAGTTATTTAATGACAACTCTGAGTCTATGCCTCTTCCCCACTCTAAAGAAGTCATGCTGACTCTAGAAAACACAGGTCACATATAATCTAAACTGGAAATATTATAGGGCCTTGGAGTATTGAGTTAACGTTACTTGATACTGATTTTAATGCACCCAAAATGTAACACTTTAAGCATAAACATCAAGTGTAACTATGTCTTGCATGACTGGCATTTTCTCTCCATAAATGATGATTATTTTAACATGCTGTTGCCCTATGGGTATTTTTCTTTTGTAACATATGTTGATTAACAGCAGAGGGCATAGAAAATATGCATAAATGAATGTAGATGACAAAATGTAAGCAAATTGTGAAAGAGAGCCTGCACATGGTTCTCACCATTTCTATTACTGTTTCTAGCTAAATAAATGATGATAATTTGACCCAATTTTTGGTCCTCATACTAAATAGTATTTTCCACTGCATTTTGAAAGAGTGAGAAGAAGATTTGGGAACTAGGGTGCATGTGAAATTGCCATGGAAACTGCAGCCACATTCAGCCAATGAAAAGCCTCCAACATGCTCTTTCAACTTCACTCCACTTCCAAATTTAGTGATTTAAAACACCTGTTCTCTAGCACATGATTACTGTGACTTAATGGGGGTTATTAGAGCTGTAAATAGGATGGATTTTTTATGAAGGTGTTGAATATTGGTGTGCATATCTATTTTTGAAAAGGGTAAAAATTATCTTCAACTGATATTTCCCTATCTATGAAATTTTTATTCTCTTACACTTGGTAACTTTAAAAGGCAGACTAAGCTAAAGAAAGCATCCTTGATATTATCTTGTTGATGCACAAATAAGTAAGAATACATTCACTACTAAGTCCCATTATAAAAGATGTATTTAGACTGAATCCCAAGTACACCTAGTGCATTAGATGTCCACAGTGCAGACAACCACACAGATGAATCCTTCTAAAGTCTGCTGTTTCTTACCATTGGTCTCTGCCTCTGCCTCAGGGGTCAGGTTTGCATGTGTATGTTTTCTCTGATGTTTCACATGTATTTAAAATCAGAACTGTAGCATGTATTTTCTCTTGTGAAATGTAAAGATCACATTTATTTTTATCATTTTGATGTAGTTTAAAGTTTTGGAAAGGCCAGCTAATTGCAACTAGTTGCCCTTCTTTATACAATTTAACAGTATATATACTTATATATATACAAACACATACATATATATGTACACACACACACACACACACACACACATAATTTGTTTGTTTTAATGGGAAAATAAACCATTCCATTTGATACAAGGGGTTCAAGGATATAAATACATGGGAACATTCTGAAATTAATAACTTTAACAAAGCTATAAGATATTGGAAATATGCCCAGAAACAATGCCTAAAATATGTGATATTCATAGATATTAAGACTTTTTATTTCAATATTATCAAGAAGCATTGTAATTATTGTGATTCCTCCAAAATATAGAAAAAAAAAATTAAAAATTTAAAAATGTTACAGAAATTTAGAAAACAAAGTCTGTGTAATTTATTAAGGTTGCAATAAGAAAAATTGCTTTTACAATAGGACCATTGACACTGTAAAATGATTGCTGTTCATGTGTATATTAATGATCCACTCAGCTATATAAAATAAGGTTGTCTTTCAAAATTGCCTCATAGACAAATTAAAGTATATAACTAGTTCATTTTTAGCTTCAGCAAAAAAATGAAAAACTAAATATTCATAAAAAATAAGTTAAAAAATTGAATTGCATTGATAAAGTTATCAGAGGTGAGACCAATATATTCAGTTTACTCAGATTTTCTGAAAACAAAGTAATGACTTCTCACAAATAAGAGCATCACCCAAAACATTATTTCTGTATTTTGTTGGAAACATGCAGTAAAACATTGCAGGTCTTTACAAACACTTTCATTGAAACTCTCTTGACAATCTAATTCTTGACTGGAAGGAGCAGCTTGCAAAAGACTAAAATTTTTTTATCATGATTATTTCCTTCTTAAATAAAATAAGCTATTTATTTTCTCAAGATTGTCATTCTTGAGCAACACTTTGAATATACCCATTCATTGCCTCTATTCAGGAAGCCCATGTCTAAGTTACTTCTGCTGCCTCCTATTACAAATGTATAATTTTAAAACTTTGCCAGTCATCCAACTAGCTAGTCATTAATTCATTCATCTCTCTCTACAGCTAACAAATATGTTTTAATGGATACTATGTGCTAATGCAATGTGTTTATTAGTCCTATGAATATAAAGATGGAGAATAAAAAAGCATACAATTATTCAAGAGAAAGTGCTTTCAATACAATTCTAATAAAGAATAGTTAGAAAGCTCTTGGAATTCTTCTCTGAGAGACTGCATTTATTTGGGGGTTGTGATCTTATCCATATACAGGTATTTCTAATTATCACAGATGTTGCAGCTGATAAAGATTATTGAAAGAATATATTTTGTACACTGAAGACCTAAATCAGGATGAAACATGCATTATACATATTTTATTACGCTCATATACTCAGTAATTCTTTGATCTCCATGCTCTAAGCTGAGAAAAAAGAGGATTGGTTCATTGATAACTGTGTGGTCTCAAACAAGAGAATATCTTCTTTCCTTTTCTACTTCCACTCTAAATTATGATCCTTTTCTCAATTTTATTTTACTAGCTAATGGTCTTGATAAATGATAACTATATTGAGGTTTAGAAAGATGTACTTTGATATACCTGACCTATATATTGCTAGGGGTAGAAGTAAACAAATCTATGGTTACATTGGGATTTCAGGAGGCAATGCGGTATGGTGGGGATAGACAGACTTATGTGTAATGGTAGTTTGTTATTTCTCTTTCTTGCCCTTCACTCGTCACTTCAGGGACATCATATTTCTTTCTTTGGATAGTAAGAACTCCTCCTGAGGTTCTACAGATTTTTCTCCAGTTCCAAAACTATTTAATTTTTTTAAAAATTAGTTTTGGTTTACATGAGTATTGTAATGGGGCAGTAGAGGCAGGCAAATCAGTCATTGTCAGCCATCATCAATGAAAAGTCATGCAAATAATAGAAATACGAAGGACTTGTTTCAATAGCCAGCAACACAAAACCAAGTGACTTCATACTACAGGGTTTGGTTCAATTTACTCTGCATTTTATAAAATTTTGACCTGTCTCAGGCACGGAAGTTGATTTTCTCAGTCCATTTTTACTGCCATTAAGATCATCCTTAAAAACATCAACTAGGTAGACTGGTTCTTGAGAAATGGGATTCTGATAACCCATTCTGTATGTTAGCACTAAGGTCAGTTCATTTAAATTTCAGTTTTATAACATGAAAGAGAGAGAGAGAAATATATTTTGATAGAAATTCCATAGTCATATGATGAAAACCAAACATTAGTCTATATTTAATTGCCTAAGGGTCCAGGTGCTAGCTTTTATGGTTTTAAAATACTATACGTAGTAAGAAATACATTTCACAACATAATTCAATACATGCACATCTATATGTATGTGTGTGTGCACACAAATATATATAATAAATCAGTAAGAAATTTCCCAAAATGCTTACTATTGCTATGATAAACTCTGATATTTTGACATTTTCTATTTTAAAGGATCATAATTAAAATATACTCACTGAGACCCACTAAACAAATTTAATGACCTAGTTAAAACACATAGTTTGAAAAAGATTGGCCTAAATAAATTTTGAAAGTTTCTCAAATTTCTTGTCTCTTTATATACTGCTTCTGTTCCCCCCCTCCCCGCCTCTCTTTTATATTTCTTCTCCAAGTCTCATAGGAGATGGTTTCTTCTGTCTAATCTGCTATGGAATCTTTCCATTGAGTTTTTAATTTTAGTTACTTTTTTTTTTTAATTTATAGATTATTCTTTTTCAAACCCTTAATAATTTCTAGCTATTTGCTGAAATTTTTAATATCAGCTACTGTTTCTACAAACATATTAAGTATACCTATTTTACTAGCTATAATAGTATTTCCACCATTTGTAGTACCTGAGGGTCTGTTTCTATTATCTGTTGTTTGCACTGGTTCTTCTTCATATTATGTTCTCTCTTCATATGCCAAGTTGTACTGGAATTGTAGGACAATTGTATTTAAAAACAAAAAAAGTAATATAAGGCCTAGAGTGATGCTATCTTTCCTCACACAGATACATATGAAATTTTGTTTTATTCTACCATCACCTAAGAGTGCTAGCAATCTGGAATCATCTAAATGTCAATCAAGGCTTGAGATCATCCCAGGCCACCCAGATGACTCAAAGGTTAGCCCATGTCCATGGGAAAGGTGGTTTACTTTCAATTCACATTAACTTCTACAGCCTTTCAGGTTCCCACACTAAAGCCCTCATCATTTGCAAGCTTGAGACACTTTTAAAATATATATATTTTTAAGTTGATTTTTAGAGAGAGGGGAAGAGAGAGAGAGAGAAACATCAATGTGAGAGCAGAATATCAACAGGCTGCCTCCTGCACATCCCCTGCCTGGAATCAAGCCTGCAGCCTGGACATATGCCCTGACCAGAAATCGAACCAGCAGCCTTTTGGTACACGGGAGGACACTCAACCAACTGAGCCACACTGGCCACAATTCAAGGCACTTTTTAAAGCAAGACTTCCAGAAACTTTCTCAGCACCTTAGCTACTTTTCTTTGGATCAGAAAAATCTTCCTCCACAATTTTAATGGCCGTCTAGCTTCTTTGTATTTTCATCTCTCAGAATATATCACAATTACCACGGACTGGGTGGCTTAAACAACAGAAATTTATTTCTCAAGAGCTTGCATAGTCCAAATTCAAGGTGCTGACAGATTCCGTGTCTGGTAAGGGCTCCCTTCTGGTTTTTAGAGAGCTGCTTTCTTGCCGTATCCTCACATAGCAGAGACCTGACTCTCACATGTTTTTTTCTTATAAGGGCACTATTCCCATCATGAGGGCTCCACCCTTAGGATCTTATCTAAATCTAATTACCTCCTAAAGGCCCTGTCTCCAAATACCACTCCACTGGGGCCAGTGCTTCAACACATGAATTTTAGGGATACAAAATTCAGTCCGTAGCATATAGTAACTAATTTATGCCTCTAGGAAGATGTGTTTATATTTTGTTAAGTGTTCTTAGTTGCCATGTTTTATGGAACATGAAGGCTGGTCTAAATAACCAAGACTATGATTTCCACAAAACGAAGTCTCTCAAGGGAGTTTATTCCACTCTGTGCAACTTCACATAGATTATCTTTCTTTTCACCCTCGAAGTGTAAGGGTTGGTTGTGTCTTGTATATACCTCAAGGTGCCTGTAAGTGTATCTTTTAAGGTAATTTATCCAACACCAATATAAAAACATTTTTGATGAAAAATATGGATAAATAAAATTGAAAATAAAAATACTTGCAATCATACCACTGAGTGATAATAAAATTTCCATACTATAATTTATTATAATGGTATTTTCTGTACACATGTACATACATTTCTCCTTTCAAGTATGAGTTCTTACCCATGGATGCTTTTTAACTTAAAATACTATGACTTTTTTTGCCTGTCATTAATCTTAGCATATAATCTATATTGGAATTACTACATGATATGTTATTGTATAAAACCAATACTGCTTGTTAGGTATTTAAACATCTTGAGCCTTTTAAAAATTGTTCATTATAATTGTGTGTGTGAGTACTGGTTTCTAATTGATTCATATTTAAGTAGGGTTTGTGTTCATTGAATTACATCAATAACTAAATTTAGTAAGATATTTCCAGTAGGGTCTTGATTGTTTTATGAACCTATGTATTATGATTATAACTTTCAAAAACAATAGGAGTTAGTTTTTGAGTGATTATAATGAAAGAAGGTCCACCATGGCATCTTCACACTCTTAAATAGATTGGGTCTTCCTAAGCTGCAGACCTTTGCACTTATTTTACATATTGTTTTAATAGAGAAAAGGTAGGCAGAGTTCATTCCTATTGTAAAATGAATATAGTATGCTGTGTCTTCAAAATTAAATAGAGTTTTGATCAGTCACACGTATGTCCACTATGAGCACTTGCGAAAAACACGGCATTCAGCTCAGTGAGTAAGACTGTAAGGAACGTATGACCTTATGGGAAAGGCTTAAAGTTCCCCTGACTACAAAAAGATATCCTGATCACCACCACCACCACCATGTTTCAAATCAATAAGTCCAGAGATGCAAATAGAAGAGTTATTAAAAATTAATCTCTACATTAAAATGCCTGTGTGACTAATGGCAAGTGAAAAAAATATATGGTGTCATAAATCTTTGTACAGGCACTAAACCCCTCTGCTCATAAAAACATTGTGATTTGCATGCACTGGTTATGCCTTGAAATTTATGAACAACAAATAGCAACATGACAGGAAAAAAATATCATACTATGAAAGAAAAATGGAGAAAGCAGAAGGGATTTAAATAGCAAAATTGGGCAAGGAGGGGATGGCCTTAAGGGAACCTATGATGCTCACAGTCTTTTTACTTTTCTTGGGTGGTACCATAGAAAAATTATACACGTGAGAAGTAATTTAACTTATAAATTGTCTGATACAAAGACATTATCATTTACTTTTTTTTTATTCCTTTGTATCCACAGGGAATGTTAGAGCCAATCATTTGGTTAATTTAAGACTAAAGCATGAGAATTGCTAAAGAGAAAAAAATTGTGGTGACGGCCTGAGTGTCATATTATAGTCATGTAACTTTTCTGTAGATATGATTTACTATGCATTTTCTGTAAAAATATTTTGCACCGTTTTAGGAAATGTAACTGTTTAATGCATAAGGACAGAAGGGGAGGAAATAATCAAATAAAAGGGATTCAGGCTAACTGCATTGATTTGGATTTACAATAGAGTCTCTCTGAATTATTCAATGGATCAGCTAAGATATTTTAATCTTAACTGCAAGTGACTGAAATCCAAATTAAATTGGCCTACACAACAAAAATAGAAAATGAATTTATTTGCTAGGCAACAAAGAAAGCTATGGCTAGATCCAACCCGAGATAAGATTACCCAGATATTCACTTATCTCGCTAAGTTCTCTTTGCTTTTTTATCTCCTGCACGGGATGTCTCTCAGTGCTTCTAGCCTCACATCCTCTGAGCGAAGGCAGCACCTGCACCAGCTTCCAACAAGCCCAGAGCAGAGGTTCTTCATCTTTTACTGATTCTGAATGTGTATCATTGCTGCATTTATCCCGGAACTAATCACAGAAATCAGAGAAAATCGACATTCAGATTCGATCAGGTCTGGGTTACATGTCAGAAACACGTGGACTGGGGATGGAGAAAGAGGGTGATTACACAGAGGAAAATAATGAGGAGAGTCAATATATAATGTGTGTAGCTAAAAAGAAGTCCATGGTAATCCAGCCTGATGGCGGCTCCACATTCTTACACACTTTTAAATTACAAACACCTTTAAGGTTATAAGCAACCCCGGTGCAGCTGAAAATACAATAACCTGTTTTCCAAACAAAGAAAAACTCCAGATACTAATCTGTTACTGCACCCAGCTTCAAACCCGGGATATTTATGGGATGCATATTCCTCTTCAAGGGAATTGGATACAGTGCCTCCTTGTCTAAATGAAACAATTTATCACTCCCACTATACCCAGTATCCACGGTGGTAAAGAGCAAGAAAACGTGAAATAAATGCTGAGCAGTTAAAAACAAAAAAAGGAACAAGACCAACACTCTGGGATGTGACACAAGATTCTATTTCTTCCCAACCTAACTGCTTACCTGATAAGACGAAATATGCATGTTTTTTTGTCTGTCTATCTGTTATATCTATCTATCTATCTATCTATCTATCTATCTATCTATCTATCTATCTATCTATCTATCTATCTATCATCTATCTATCTATCTATCTATCTATTATCTATCTATTATCTATCTATCTATCTATCTATCTATCTATCTATCTATCTATCTATTTATAATCATCTTTCTATCTATCATCTATCTATAATCTGTCTATCATCATCTATCATCATCTATCATCAATCTATCAATCATCTATCTATCATCTATCTATCATCTATCTATCTATCTATCTATCTATCTATCTATCTATCTATATCTATCTATCTATCTATCTATCTATCTATCATCTATCTATCTATCATCTATCTATCATCATCTATCTATCTATCATCTATCTATCTATCTATCATCTATCTATCTATCTATCTATCTATCTATCTATCATCTATCTATCTATCATCTATCTATCATCTATCTATCTATCTATCATCTATCTATCATCTATCTATCTATCATCTATCTATCTATCTATCTATCTATCATCATCTATCTATCTATCATCTATCTATCTATCTATATCTATCTATCTATCTATCATCTATCTATCTATCTATCTATCTATCTATCTATCTATCTATCTATCTATCTATCATCTATCTATCTATCATCTATCTATCATCTATCTATCTATCATCTATCTATCTATCTATCTATCTATCTATCTATCTATCTATCTATCTATCATCTATCATCATCATCTATCATCTCTCTCTACCTATCAATCACCTATCATCTATCTATCTATCTATCTATCTATCTATCTATCTATCTATCTATCTATCATCTATCTATCATCTATCTATCTATCTATCTATCTATCTATCATCATCTATCTATCATCATTATCTATCTATCTATCTATCTATCTATCTATCTATCTATCTATCTATCTATCTTCTTCATCATCATCATCATCTATCTATCTATCTATCATCTATCATCTATCCATCTATCATCTATCTATCTATCATCATCATCATCTATCATCTATTCCCTTGCTATTGCAGATATGAACATAGAAGACTTAGTCTCACTTGTCCATTTCCATTGCTCAATGTAATAACTGCATGTAACTTGAAATCAGGATCAGAAACTTCTGTTTAAAATTATTCAGTTGAAGACTTGAATTAAGGCTATGGATTTGATTTATCAACTAAAAGAGGATATAGGTTACTAAACAGACCCAGTCTAGATAAGTTATCTATGACTCGGTGAGTAACAGCACACTGCTCCTCTGATTACACTCTCTAACAGCACCCCCCTCATTCTCAATAAAGGCGGCATCTTCACAATTACTCCCTGCAGGCCCAACCCTAACCGGGTCCTTTTAGTTTTTCTCCCCTCTGTTCTTACCTGCTCCAGCTAAAACGCTGCCCAGCCCATGACTCACACGTGCCACATGCCGTGCAGCCTCTCACTTGCTGAAATGCTTGCGCCCACTTCTCCACACAATTTCCTCCCTCTTGTCTTTCATGCCTTTCTGCAAACACTACTCCTATCACCACTGTCCACTGTCATACTGTACATTTTACTTATTTATTCTTTATTAATTTCCTGCTTTCCTTATATTGAAGCTCCTCCAGGGAAGAGATTTTTGTTTATTTTGAAAATGGCTTTATCCACAGTCTACAGTGTCTAGATCAGTGCCTGAAAGAGTATTGATGCTCAATAAATATTTATAAAAATAAACAAACAACAAAACTGTATTGTTATTGGCCTTGGAGTAATCTAAGAAATACTACACATGTTCTCATAAGAAAGCAGGTTAGCAGACTTTTAAAAGCCTTAATTCTGATAATCTGAAAATGGGAATCATATCTATTTCACTCAATTTGTAAAATCTTAATGAGATACATTTAAAAGTTATTAGGGCAAAGGCTGCAATACAGACTCAATAAATATTAGTTTGCTTTCTTCCTCTCTTCCTGTTCCATAAATAGTCAAAAGCCATCTTTATTAATTATTTAGACTATGACTGTTTCAGTTTCCTAGGGCTGCCATAGAAAAGTATCACACACCGGATGGCTTAAAACAGCATAAGTTTATTTTCTCAGCGTTCTTGGCGTTGCCGGGCTCAGCCTAAGTCAGTATGGCTTCATCTTAGATTGAGTCCCTCTGCGAAGACCTAGGTCATACGCACACGCACCGGGGGATAGGACTGGTGTGTATCTTTGAGAGGAACACAGCGCAGCCTGCCACACTGGCTTTCCCTTGCTTATATCTCTATTTCCAATTTACCAGGGTCACTCATTCTTAGGCTTACCCCTCTCAGAATGACGGCCCAGATACCGGGGCGGTGAAACTAGAAGAGTTAAAAAAGCATGTAAGAAATAAAATCCTCTCAGATAGTATCCATAATATTGAAAAGAGTTTGTATTTGCTTTTGGCTGCCTTTTAGTTTCTGATAGTTATATAATAAAATACATAAACAGATGAACATTTTCCTTATAAATTTAAATGCGTAATTCATATAAATAAAATATAGGTAAATATTCAGCTTTACAAATGTTGAAAGAACTACAAATTGAAACCATTTTGCTGTAAATTTTTTTCACCAACAAAATCATCAAAGACAGAGAAAAAAGAAATACAATTTGTCAAGTTATACAATCTTGCTCTCTTATACCAATCTTAAACATCTCTACAATTAGAAAAACCAAATCATTCTCTGCCTCCTGATTTAAGGATACAGTATCACTATGCAATAACTTAAAAAAATTAATCTAGCTTTAGCATCTGCTTGCTTCTGCTCCAAAGGGACGGGCTTTGATCTTTCCGAGGCAATAAGACAAGAAGTTCTTCATGTAATGGACTGAATGTTTATGTTTCTCAAAAGACAAAATTCATATGTTGGAGCTCTCACCCCAATATGGCTGTATTTGATTGGAGAGAGGGCTTTTAGGAAACTAATTAAAGTTAAATAAGGTCATAAGAGCAGTACCCCAATTTGATTTGATTAGCATCTTTATAAGAAGAAATTCCACAGAACTTGGTCTTCTTTGCACGTGCACAGGAGGAAGCCATGGGAGCGCAGTCAGAGGGCGCAGTCTGCAGGCCAGGGGCCGAGCTGACTGGTGCCTGATATTGTACTTCCCGGCCTCTGGGACCATGAGGAATATATTTCTGTTGTTGAAGTCACCTCGTCTGTGGTATTTTGTCATGACAGTGTGAGCAGCTAATACACTCTCTGCCTGCCTTACAACCAGAATGCCATCAAGCCTTTGACTTTTCTAGCGGCTGTTTAATTTTTATGGTCCTTTCTCAGGTGCGTGCTTCATTCTTGCGTTTGCCGCTTCTCCTGTCTCCGTTTGCGGGAAGGGGGCAAGCTGCCTGACCAGGTGTCCCTCTTGCCAGTGGCCTTTGCTCTTCCAGGCGCACAGCCAGCAGTGAAGATCCCGCGGCCCTAATGTGTTATCAAGTGGGCTCGTTACAAATGCTTCCGTTCCTGCCGGGAGCAAACATTTCAGCAGCCCACGGGCTTCAGGGCGCTGCGAAAAGCTCTGGCCAGCACGGTTTTTATACTTGTTCCTTGAGATCCCGATTAGGATGATGGCTGGTTTCTGTTTATCTCCCTCAGACAGACCATCTCATTTAAGAACCATCAATAAAAAACACTCAGAAAAGTATAAATTACTCATCAGTGGTATGTGTACAAAGGGACTTTGTGCCTTTCATAACATTAATTGCTACGCATATAATTGTGAAATTAAGTTATAATTTTCAATGGTAAGCTCCTTATAACTCATTGAGGAATCAAAGTCGACCATAACACTGTATCATTCATGTAGGAAATATGCTGGCCCTTCAGAATTACAATTCAGTATGTCTTGCACAGAGGACACTTGGTGAGAAGTATTCTTTTTTCGTTTTTCAGGCTATTCTCTCATTTTTGTATATTCTTAAGCATGTATCAGTGTACTCGGACTATTTTCTTTGGATTGCAAATATGAGTCTTTCTCTGGAGTTATATGATCTGAATATTTAGGTCAATACAGAGATACATGTAATTTGGAAATAAAAAAAAAAAGACAGCATGAAAAACAACAACAAAAAATAAAGTGGAAAAAAAAAAAAGATATGTTTGTCTTTTTTGGTGTGAGTCTAATAATGGTAATTGCTCATGATTGACTGACAGTCACTATTCATTAGAGTTCACTGAATAGTTACTATTTGTTATACACTTTCCTAGCCAGTGTGTTGGTTATATAAATATGTAAGGCATGACATATTGCTTTCAATAGCATACCAGCAAGGGAAGTTTGTGTAGTGGAGGGTAGTGCATGCAAAAAATACAATGTAAATATTATTTAGAAATGAAACAAAATATGGAGAGGTTAAAATCAGTTTCAGAGAGCAACTGATATATGAAAGGACTGTATAAGTTTTCTAGGCAGAGAAATAGGGTAAGAAAGTTTTAGCGGAAGAACTGGTAACATAGAATGTTACATGTAAATGAGAGAGAGAGGAAAGGAGGGAGGGAGGGAGAGAGGGAGGGAGGGAGGGAGGGAGGGAGGGAGGGAGGGAGGGAGGGAAGAGGGAAGGAGGGAAGGAAGGAAGGAAGGAAGGAAGGAAGGAAGGAAGGAAGGAAGGAAGGAAGGAAGGAAGGAAGGAAGGAAGGAAGGAAGGAAGGAAGGAGGAAGATAGAGTGAGTATCTGGGAACTTTGGGAAGTTTCATGCGCAGAGGTTATAATGCAGATATCATGGTGGAAAGCTTGATCTGCATATAAGACTATCTGCATGCAAGATGGCATTACGGTTAGGATTTAGGCAGAATGTAACTAATTAAGTTCTAAATAGGTCTTGAGAAGGACAAGCCAAGATGCAAAGCCCTGCGCCTGAAGTGGGATGCTCGTGGGTGGAGCGGCAGGCTAGAAGGTGAAGTCCTTGGGAATTGCTTGAGAAGATGGCCAGAATCCTCAGCGCTTTCTTGGGCTGTGAGTATTCGGAAATGGCCTAAAGACGCATTGAGAAATGACAGTTTCGACTCTTTGTTCTACACCCACTCTAGACATAGGGCAGGGCAGGGTTGGGGCGCATTTAAGTAGCAGGCTGAGAAAAATGTTCTGAACTTGGTCAATTTATAGCACCCCATCCATTGCATACATCTCAGTTTCAAGAATATGTTTCTCAAAGAATCTGTTTAGCATTTTGCAGGTGGACATATTGTGTGCACATTTAACCTCTGAACCACAAGCACTAAGTTTACCTTAAATATTTTAAAATACATTTGCATAATCAAGGAAAAGTCATGATAAATAACATACAGATTCACTTACGATAGGTACCCTGGGCACGCACATTTAAAAAGTGCTCTTTAGTTGGGAACATTACCTTAGTACCAGTCGTCTCTCCCTCTCGTTGTTTAGTGAAGAACCTCAAACTCTGTTCCTGCCTCTGTTTCTGTGGCTTTGGACAAATCTCCCTACCAAGCTCGGCCGTCTGTAAAGTGGGAATCATGCTATGCCTCCCGGCAGGGTGGCTGGGGGCTGCAGCCTCAGGACAGCCCCCCTTCATCTCGTGCTGCGGGGCGAGGCGGAGTCTCCCCTTTTGCTTCCCGAGCCTCCTGGTGAGAGCGTTTTCTTCCTGCGTCAACCAGGCCAGTTGCTATGTGTCTGCTCCCCCAGCAGCAAGAATCAGCAAAGGCTCCCAGGGACGCTGGGCTTGCAGACAACTCGCCTTGGCCCTCCATCGCCTGAGTCACCCATCCAGCCAAACAATGCACAAGGGCCCAGTTATTTTTGTCACTTGCTCCCTAGCCTTTACTATCCCCGCCGACTATACGTTCAAAAATTGTAGTTATTATTTATTTACTTCCTTACCCTCTTCCGTTCTTTCATCCAGGGCTGTGCTCTCTGACAGCCTTTCAGCTGGCTGTAGGTGTGGGGGGCAGGAGAGGGGACAAAGGATATGTGCCTAAGGTACAGTCCCCTGACCTTCACCCCTAGAGACCCAAGGCCCTGCCTTTCAGCCCTCGATGCCTACGCCAGACGGAGCCTGCTGGTTAGCGCACGGGAGCCCGCCTTGCTTCTCCCGTGCACCGAGCACCACTCACCCCACGTCCACGGACCAACCTTCCATTTATGCATAAGGACACAGCTCGCCAACTGGCTAGCTAGATAAAGACATCCATCTGCTTTTAATATGATTTTACTGTGAGCATAAGCTGCATGCTTGGCCTCTGACATTATTTGAATCTTTCCAAGTAAAAAAAAACCGAGATCTACCTTGTCATTTTTATTATTTAAGCATATTCATTGATACGACTACATGTTTGTGCTTTTGTAAGCAATCTGATTTTGTTGGGGGTTGGCCTTCCCTACTATAAACCCTTTCCAACCACATGACCAGAAATATTTTTGTACATATTTTTTATAAGTTTAAGATAACTTAAAAAGTATGTAAAAATATTAAGAACATTCAATAATGTGGTTTGTACTATCAAACTTCCTCTCAAAGGTATGTGTCAAGTTCTATACCCAACAGCAATGTGTACTAATAATCTTTTAAATCCTTGACAAGGTATCTTAAACTTTAAGAAAGGGAATTTATTGGGCAGTTAAAAGAAAAACAGTGAATATATTCTATCAAAAGTACATATCCTCGCCCTGGCCAGTGTGGCTCAGTTGGAGCATTGCCTCTTGCACCAAAGGGTCCCAGGTTCCATTTCCATTCAGGTCACATATGCAAGGTTCAGGTTTGATCCCCATTCAGGGAGCATACCGGAGGCAAACAATTGATGTATCCCTGTTTCTCTCTCACATTGATGTTCCTCCCTCCAGTCTCTCTTTCTCTCTCTCTCTCCCTTCCTCTCTCTCTGAAATAAATAAAAACATATCCTCAGGTGAAGATTAAAACGAAAGTACACATTCTCTTCAGTGTTCAGTTTGATTCAGGAAATTCAGAATTGCTGTATCAAATATCTGATATATTCATTTCATGAAAAATTATTTGATAATACATGGAATGACATAATGAATAAACCTTGAAAACATGCTGTGCAATAAAAGCTAGTCACAAAATACCACATTTTCATAATCTTATTTGTAATAAGTGTACAGAATCGAAGCATTTATAGAGACAGAAAGAAGATAGGGGATTGCCTAGGGTGAGGTGGTCAATGGGGAGTGATACCAAAGCACTAAAACTTGATTACAGTTATGTATAAGTCTGTGATATACTAAATACTATTGAGTTGCTCACTTTAGAAAGGTAAACTTCATAGTATGTAAATTATATCTCAATCAAGCTTAGAAATATCTTGCTCCGGCTGGGTTACTGATTACTCTGAGTTGCCGGTTTGTTCACCTTAACTTGTCTCTCCCTTTAGAATATGAGTTCTTTGAGGGCAGGGACAGTTTTTACCCTGTTCATTTTATGTCTCCCACACCCAGTACAGCTTTGGCTTCATGAATTTGGATGATGAATCTGTTGAACAGAATGCCATTAGCCAGTAGATAAGTGAGGAAGTCGGCCAGGTTAGTAAGTGAAGTTTTAAATATATTGAGTTTACACTGTTTATTGTACATCAAGGTGAGCTGTTCAATGGAAATTGTAATTATGGACCTGAATGTCAAGAAAGCAGAGAGAGCAGTGGCTTCTTCGTATGATGACTACTTGAAATTAAGCATGGAAAACTGAGCTAAAACAGGCATATTATGAATCTATGCAATATTATTTTATGGGAAAACAGAATAATTTAAAAACCTGTACCTATAATTTTATCTGGTATCATCTAATGACATATCATAACAGATTCAGTCAGTAAGAGTGAGGGATAAAGCTACTGACAGTGCACCTGTCATTTACAAAGCCTTACTCAAAATATTTTAGTTTTGTTCAGCTTACGATATGAGAAGATTCAGTCTTAGAATATTGACCAATTTGGGGCAAGGTAACTTTTGTAGGTTGCCTAAACATGCTTGAAAGAAACATACAAAGGGAGACTTAGTCAAAGTCATTGTGCACTTAGCACATGCTTTGCACTATGCTTAGCACTTGACATTCATTCTTCCGTTAAAACCCATGACACCAATAATTAGCTACCTTAGGTAAAAAAGAAAAGATGAAAAAAGCTTAGGGGGACTATATATCATATACTTATTAAGTGATCCCTCTAAGAAGCAAAGCCTCTCTTCCGATTCCGAAACCTACGCTCTGCCAATGATTCATTCGAGAGGTTGGCTAGGAGGGTTTCTTGAATTTGACAGGCAGTGGGAGGTTTCAAAGCCTCAGAAACCCCAAAATAAAAACAGAATGAAATGCATGTCTCATTGGGTGAAATGAGATAGAGGGGATACTTCCAGGTAAAATTCCATTGAAGAATACAGAAGCGTGTGGCAAAACACAGCAAAACCTGCTTGCATATGTGTATACATACATATATTTTCTGATATTTAACTTCTTATTTATCTCCGTCAATCTCAAAAGAATCTTCATGGATAGAATTTTATATTATGCTCTACATTCCGCTGAAGCGGGTAGTTGATGTTTTCATAAACTCCCAAAGCCCAGAAGAAGGCTCGTTTCATTCCGAGTTAACAGGCACCTGGACCATCTGAAATAAAGCTGGCAAACTGGGGAGTGCAGCGGGCAGGGCCCAGAGCAGCTTAGCAGTTTTGCACAGATCCTTGAAAAGCCAGTAAGTTCGCCTCGGCCTTTCTAAAAGACAAACACTTTGCAGAAAAGCTGTGCAGTAAGGGAAATTATCAAAAATCATTCTTGTAGAACAGCTAGGCAGTGAGGCAAACACTATCTCCCTTGTGGTTTTAGAGCCTGTAATAGAAATTAACAGTGCCATCTGCAGCCCGATTATGCACTTTAAGATCCCGCATGGTTTATAGCACGCATTATGGTATAGAGCACAATTTTTGCGAAGCTAGTCACAGTTATATTCGTTTCCACAAAATTAAAAAGATCCTAAGGACATAAAAAATACCAAGACAGAGGTGTGGGACAGGCCCATGTGAGCATTAAAAAACACACGTTCCTCATCTGGGTTTATCTGACATCCGCCAAGCCACTGGTACCGCTTCTCTGGTGGAACTCCTCATTGCCACCCTCCTTTAGAAATACACTTTGTGCTGCTGGACTATATTATATTATCTGCTCCAGTGATCTAAGCTAGCAATGTATTCCCCATCTTTGTGTGAAATAAGTCTCCTGAATTTTCCACTTGCTTTTAGGTGTTTTAACTTTTGAAGATGGTCAACCACTCAGCATAGCTAGAACAGGCAGAAAGAGATTGGCAGTCCCATCAATGATTCACATCATGATCCATGGATGGAGAAACTTAAGGGATTTTATTTGAAACTTTGTTTAAAATTAGCAAATTAGTTAATTTAGTTTACAAATTGCTCCAGAAGGTTTTTGGTCACCAGTGTTCATTTATGAGGTGGAGTAAAATGGGCATTGAGGAATTAAATCAGAAACACATGCCAAAGTAAAATGCTACCTGTCTTAATAGGCACGTCATAAAACTTGCAAAGTAATGTATGTTTTGCTCAGTATTTCCAGCTCAAATGCAAAATACAATGTATATTATAGAGCATGTTGATATGAAACAATCTGCTTTACTAAGAATGGAGGAAAGCTAACACTTTTTGGACGCCCACCTTAATATGCATTTGACAGGTATTTTCACATTTAGTTTAAGACTCATAATAATTCTCCTAGGTAAAATCATCAACTCCATTTCCCAGTTAAAGCAAATGGAAACCCAAGAGATTTAGCTATATTTTGCTATAATATCCATTGCCAAGTTGATCTCCAGGATGGTTTCAATTCCTTCAGGTAGAGAGAAATATCACCACTCATCAACCTGTATTCCAACTCTCCCCAGTCTTCAAATTCAGTTAAGAGGGATTATCTTCTTTAATCAAGATGGTTCTTTGGACAATGATACATGAATGCAGGTATATGCTAACCTCTAAAGCTTTCTGTGGCTGGCGAGGGCTGGCCAAGATTCAGGAGCATTTGTAACCTTGGCTGGAACTATGGTGATTAGAATAATCTTGAAGCTATAGACTAATGAAACAGAGTTTTCCTCTATACTTTCAAAGGAAGTACCAAAATTTTATTACAGATTTTGCAAATGTAAAGAGTGAAGTAGCTGGAGATTTAAAATAGCAACAGTCTTTATTGCTTTTAGACAAGATCTCCAATAACAAAGTTATTACTCTCTACCTTAAGTTTTCAAATCCCAGGTTAACCACTCTAACATTTGTAACTAAATAAGTACTTGTTAAATTGTCTATTGAATTAATACTTTCAGTATCCTGGTTGGCTTGAAATGAACTCCAAAAATGTGAACAACTTTTGTAATCTACTTTATTTTTTTTTAATTTCATAAATCCACTCTCCCTATTGTATTTCATTTGAAAAACAGTCCTTTAGTCAGAAGAAACTGGCATTTGCTATGATTAAAACACAACAAAACCCCAACATCTTAGAGGCTTAGAAAA
The DNA here is from genome assembly GCF_964146895.1 of Miniopterus schreibersii. Taxonomy (NCBI): domain Eukaryota; kingdom Metazoa; phylum Chordata; class Mammalia; order Chiroptera; family Miniopteridae; genus Miniopterus; species Miniopterus schreibersii. Next base: position 59,348,990 of record NC_138111.1, on the reverse strand, counting down.
GCAAAGGTTTAGTTCTTGTTTTCGCTAAGTGTCCATGCAGGTCCGTTGCTGCTCTGCTCCTGGTGTCTTCACGTGGGTTGAGGGCCATTCACAGAGCAGATGGGAAAAAAAGCATATTTAGGATTATGAGCTAGTTCTTTAAGCACTCTTAGTTAAGAGAAAGAGCTCTCTTCTCAGATTTCATTGGTGAGAACAAGTTAGATGTTCAAGTCTGAGTCAAAAGGACAGAAAAATTATTATCTTTGCCTAAGATAGGCAGTGATATTTTTAAATCGATCTCTAAGTAGCTTACAGTTGCTCAGTCTCATAATTATAAACATATTACACAGTACTGTAGAACGAGAGGTTTGAGTTAATGTGTACTAAACTGAGTGCATCAAATACAAAGTGTGAAGACACTCTCGTCCTGCCAGATTCCTGCAATATGTTTTTATTCTTATGATTACTCTCTTCAATATTCCAGTCCACTGGAATTTGGATTAGTACATCAGTAAATCTCAGGTTTATTTCACTGTGCACAGATTTAGCTCAATTGACTTAGAAATGTGATTTCTGTTATCACTCCTAAATCGTGGGAGTAGAGAAGACCACAAGCCAGTGCCAACTTCAAGAATTTTTAAAAAATCCTTACTGGAGAGTATGTTTCTTTATTGATTTGAGAGAGAGAGGAAGGGAGAGAGAGGGAAAAAAAATCAATGTGAGAGAGAAAGCAGTCAGTTGCCTCCTGTAAGTGCCCCCACAGGGGATGGACCCTGGAACCTACGTATGCACCTTGACTAGGAATTGAACTCGCAACCTTCTGGTGTCCTGGAGGAAGCTCCCACCAACTGAGCCACCCAGCCAGGGCAACTGCAGGATTTATATGTACGTTGTCATTTCCACTTCTTACCTAAATTACTTAACTACTGGTATAGAATAATCTTATTAAATGTTAATCTGAAATATTCTTAGATACAACGTCTAAGTAACTGTAGTGATTTTGTGCTTTAATTATCTTTTCAAGTAAGCTGATTATTCTTATCTAACAATGATTCAGAAACTTGCTTTTCAAAATGTAATATATACATTTAAAAACAAGATTTAATTGGTCATTGAAGCAATGCTGTTAACAGTTATTGACATCATCAGCTGTTTATTGTTAGTTTTTCAGTTTTTTAATGGCCAGTATCTGCACAATTACTTGGTTGTACTGTGCAGCTGATCTGATTTGGATGCTAAAGTAGCCAAGCATGGCTTTGTTTTAAATGAATGGCTCTTGCTTCATAGCTATAGTCTGAACTAGTTACCACTGAAGGGTTCGCTTCAAAAGTTCATGTCAACACCAGATATAGGACCAGTAAATGAAACACAGGGAGGGAAAGAGTTAAGTTTATCTCTTTCACATTTACTAACTGTGCTCTGGTCACTGAATCCAAGTCAACTGTAACGGTTTCCAGCTTGTATTGAGTTTATTATGCCAGGCACTGGGGTAAGTGTTTTTCATGCGATATTTCATTTACACTAATAAGCTCATGAGTTAAGTGCTATCTATTACATCCATTTTTCAAGCAGCAACTACTTATGAGAGAGGTTATGCACCTCCTCCAAGGTCACACAAGAAGTGGGGGACAGGAATTCAAACCCAGGTTTTCTGGCAGCAGTCTATGCTTGAAACTAGTGCTTCTCTAACTTGAAAACGGCCACAGGTTCCCAAAGGGATCTCACTGATTTTATGATCTGGTAGGTCCGGAATAGGGCATAGAAGAAATGTCTGTTTCTATCCAGCTCTCAAGTGATGTCCGTGCTGCTGGTTCTCAGACTAGGTTTAGAATAGCAAAGCTCTAAGTCTCCATACTATGTCCACCTTTCCGTTGCCTCTCTAGGCCTAGAAACAGCGATGGCCTTTTCTAGGAGAAAGTGAAGAAAATACAAATTGCCTTTTCTGCATTTCATTCTTCCAACAAGCCCCTCCCTGCCTTCCACCCTCGTCAGACCTTTAACCGCTCAGGAACCTAACGGGGCCAGGCGGCAGGTTTTTGCTGTCTAAGGTTTCCTTTCTGCTTCTTTGCCGTTTGTTTTGCTGACAGCCTCCACTGCTTCTCCCCTGCAAAGTCTGATTCTCTCTGGTCATTTTGTATACCTAAAAAACAAGTGATGAGTGTGTGCCTCAGCTTCATCAAAACACCTCTTGCTTTAGCTTTGGAAAACTGATTTCCTTTAGCAACAAGGAAAATCTAGCTGAACGTACATCTATTCATCCTATTACAAATGAAGAGAGGTGAAATTAATAAGCTTACTCTCCAAGGTATGCTAGCATTTTTCAAAGGAGGCTTACCACAGAGTCTCAGGAGATTGCTCCTGGTTGGAGTTGTAAGAAATGAGGTTAATCCAATCATTCTTAAGTTACTGCAAGTGGGCTGCCGCCTGGGCTGACCCTGATCAGACTTTATCCACAAAAACCTATTTCCCTAATCAGAAAAGAAGTAATAGAGGGAAGGTTTAAGTCACGCTTTTAAGTTCCTAACTGGTGGATATATGCTACTCTTTTTAACTTCAGTAAGACAATTGCTTACCCCACTCTCTAGTTATTCTTTGAAGATTTCGACAAGTCCCCCTATTTTTTATTTGGTGCCTAAAACCTCACAGATAGACTTTAATAAATGACATTAAATTGTATTCTTTCTTCTTTTCCTATAGTAATTTAGTAAGCTTTTTTTTTTCTTTTTAAAAAATATGTCAGGGAGAGGAAAGGAGAGGGAGAGAGAGAAACATCTATGATGAGAGTCATTGATCGGCTGCCTCCTGCACGCCCCCTGCTGGGGATTGAGCCCGCAACCCGGGCCTGTGCCCTGACCGGGAATCGAACCTTGATCTCCTGGATCCTAGGTCGATGCTCAACTGCTAAACCACGCTGGTGGGCGTTATAAGCTTTTCTTAGTTTGTTTTCTCTTGTGATGGATGCTGTAACGTGCTTCTGATGAGCATTTACTGCAGTTGGCATTTAAAAAAAGTCTCATCATTTTGTGTTGCTTCCTTTAGAACTCTGCCTCATGAGTATTTTAAATCTAATGACATTATGATCACTTGATCTTAGATGCTCCCAATGTGAAGCTTATTTAACTAACATGCCTGGCATTCTTTCAGGGACGGAGTCCAGAATTCACTGGAGTCGTGTTGGCTGCTCAACAGACTACAGAGAAAAGCAATCCTGCTACCCAAGCCCTGAGGAAACACGGAGCCCCTTCCTTCCCCAGAGCTGCCAGAGCTAGTTTCTCTAGCAATGTACCAGCAGTGGAAATTCTCATTGTAGGCCCTATTTTTAGCATGAATCTTGGAGTATAATCCAGTTATCTTGTTCTAAAATCTTGGGAGGAAATCTGATGAGGAGGCGAGTCTTTTGCGTCTGTTTCCTTATAGCCATCTGTTGTTCTGGCTGGCTTGGTACCTTTGATTCTAGTCTTTTCATTCCTCTGTACTTTGCAAAATCAACATTAGTGCACTTGAAATTGTTCTGACGCTCCTGGACTGTTACATGACCAACAGGCCTGGGTTCTCCAAGTGGGTTCGGGGGAAACGTGCATGCAGTAGGTGTACTGACTCAATTTCCCCCCACAAACCCCAATGAACATTTAGTCTGAATAAAAGTCCAGTCCATATACTTTTAAATATAATTGCTTTATAATAACATTTTATAATAAAGAAAATAATCAATGTTCAAAATTGACCAGGAGGCATAAAAATATATATACAATTTTCCTCAGATCTTTCCATTCAGAAATAATAATATTTAGATAAGATTTGTCTTTGACTTTCCTTTATATCTATTAATAACATAATATTAAATCTTATATGTTAAATATGATAATATATATTATTATACAATTATTATCCCTTTAAAATGCTTTTATTCTTATTTTGTTGACCAAACAGTTAAATTGGACCCTCAAATTACAATTCTGCTTTGTAATATTATGGAATCATCTTGAACCAACAACATTTATAATTAAGACAGCAGAGTTCTAGAAATTGGAAATTAAGTCTGTTTGAATATGGGAAATCAGAGAGTTCCAACTTTTTCCTTAAACATATGTGAGTTTACTTTCATTCAAGACAGGATGAAAGAGAGAACAAATATTTAAGCAAATGTTCTAAATAAATGTTTCAAACAGTTACAAATTATTTAAGGCATAGCTGCTGAGTTAGATCTTATTGAGGCCAACTGATAGCTTATATATGCCAAGATGTAATCTAAGAACTTCCTAACATATAGATTAGGTATCATGTTGAAATTCAGTTAATATTAGCTGGTAAAGATATTCAAAATTTTACTAGGTTGACACAATAGGTTAATTTCTCATAGCAAACAAGACAATGGAATGTAGACTTCCACGTTTGGACAATTTGGGATAAAAGGGACAAGATTAATATTACTATCTTAAATAAGTAAGAACCAGAAGGTATATGAAATAATGGTTGTTTGGATGTTGGATATCAAGCAGGGTAGTGAGCTCTGAGAGTGGAGAAACACACCTGATGAGCACACCATTTGCCACAGCTTATAGTCAGTAGAGAATTTCCAGGAAACAGTAAAGTGAGAGGAAGCCCAGAGTTTGCTGGGCTTCCTAAGTCAAGAAGACAGAACTGAGGTTTGGAAAAACCAGAGTAGCTAGAATTCACAGGGCAGTGTACTTGAGAAGAGCATGTAGTTTAAAGTTATAGCCCCAGAAGGTAAGTGCATGCATGTGAGACAATTATTTGAGGTTAGCAAAGGAATGGAAGAAATGGAGCAATGCAAGCAATATATGCAGCTTACACAGGGCTGGATCCAATTTATTTTTCCAACTGCTGGAGTAAAGAAACTTCATAATACATGACATCTTGGAAAAAGTACTTGGAATTGTTGCTTCAGTTGTAAGGCCAAGGTAGCCCTTAACTAGAGGTTGCTCTGATATCATCTAATAATAATTTAAAACAAGCCTGAAAAAAACTGTTCACAATTAATTATGTCCCAGAGCAAAGCTCAATAACATTTATACTAATACAAAAATGTGCAGAGGCCAAAAAAGTAAATTTACAATGTCTAACATCTAATCAAAGAATACCAGGACCGGCCCAGCCAGCATGGTTCAGTGGTTGAGCATCGACCTATGAACCAGGTGGTCCCTGGTTTGATTCCCGGTCAGGGCACATGCCTGGGTTTCGGGCTCGGTCCCTGTAGGGGCTGTGCAGGAGGCAGCTGATCAATGACTCTCTCCTTCTCCTTTCCTCTCTCTCTGAAATCAATAAAAACATATTTAAAAAAAAAAAAAAAAGAATACCAGGGCTGCATAGAAGCAGAAAAGTGCAAGTAATAAAAAAAATCAATCAATCAAAACCAATGAAGAACTGACACACATGATAAATTAGTAGATGACACACATGATAAATTAGTAGATGAAGGTATTAAAATAGCTACAATAAATATATTCCATATTTTGTTAAGTTAGAGGAAAGTATGAGTCTACTAAGGGGAGCATGGTATGTATTAAAAAGAATGAATGAAAATCCTAGAGATAAAAATTATAACGTCCAGTTTAAAAATGCAATGGGTAAGATAAACAGCAGAAGAAACACTGCAGAAAGATTAGTGAAATGGAGGAAATGGCAATAAATGCAATCTACAGTGAAGGAAAGAAGACAGACTGAAAACATCGTTAGAGCACCAGGAAACATGAGACATCTTGAAGCACTGTTAATATGCCTGAAATTGTAGTTCCCAGAGAAGGAAGGGGACAGGAAAAAATATTGGAAGAAAGAGCAACTACAACAACTACAGTTTTTCAAAATTTGGTGGAAATGATAAATTGATAGATTCAAGAAGGTCAACCAACCCCAAGTAAAAGAATTATGATGCAAATGATACCTCGGAACATCATAATCAAATTGCTTAAAGACAGATAAAATCTTAAAAGGAATTCAGAGTAAAAGAAACATTTTGCACAGAACAGGGGTAAAAATGACAGTTATTATTTTTTTAAAATTTATGTTAATTGTTGAAAGTATTACAGATATCCCCCCTTTTTTCCCCATTGACCCCCTCCACCCTTCATCCAACCCCCCCCCCCCAGGCCTTCACCACCCTATTGTCAGTGTCCACAGGTTATGCATTTATGCATATAAGTTCTTTGATTAGTCTCTCCCCACCCACTCCCCCACCCTCTGCCTTTCCTCTGAGATTCTTCAGTCTGTTAATTTCTTGTTTGAAACAACAATAGCCAGAAGGCAGACCAGAAGCATCATTAAAGTAGTGAAATTTAAAAAAAAAAAAAAATGTATTAATTTAGGATTGTATTCTTAGTAAAAATATATTTTAAAATTAAAGGAAAAACATGGATTATTTGATAAATAAAACTGCTGAAAAATGTCATCACTACCCAGCAGCAGCATGTCAAGAAATGTTAATTATGGAAATATGGAGCTTTACAAAGAAAATTAGAGTTCCAGAAATGACAGAGGGAATACCAGTACATGCATTTAAAATCTCATTTTAAAAATAATTAACATTTTAAGTCCAACATAATAATTTTTTGATATATTTGACATACATGTATATCATATTTGTATTTATTTTCTATTTCATACCACTCTGCCAAATGCTTTTTCTCCTCAGAATCCATTCTTTCAAAAATAATAATAAATCTGGTGGAGAAAAAAACAACTTTCTCACAGATAATTTCAAAGTTGTATCAGTAAAATATATGGCAACAAAAGCACATTGGCTACGATAAATAAATGAAAGTAAACAGTTGTGAAGTGCTTGTTCTCTATTGAAAATGCTATAATATACTTGAAAATTAAATATAATATACTTGAAATCATATTAATTGAGATTAATTATGTAAATCATAAGACAAATGCTAAAATATAAGATAGTTATTAAACAAATGGAAACTTAATAAAACACCTTAGTAATACTCAATAAAAAGAGAGACAGAAGAGAGTGATGAAAAAGGAAAGAAAGAAGATATAGGACAGCTACAAACCAAATAGATAAATGATAGATTTGAATGCAAGATAGCAATAACCACATTAAGTATAAATGTTTTAAACAGCCACAAAAACAAAGAAAAAAAATTTCATATTGGATCCAAAAGTGAGACCAAATTCTATGGTGCTCACTTTTAATATAAAGACATAAATATGTTAAAATTGAAAGGAATCGAAGAATATTCTGTGCTAACTCTATTCAAGTCTGTACTATTAATATTAGCAACAGAGATTTCTGAGCAAAGGGGATTATCAGGAACAAACAGGAATTTTCATAATGTTAAAGTGGTCAATAAATCAAGAAATATAATTATGTTAATGTTTATTTTTCTAATAGGAGAGTTTCAAAAGGTATGAAATCCAATTATATAGACACTGAAGAAGAAATAGACAAATCCATAAGAGTACGAATCCTCCATGCAGAAGAACTTCAAATAACTTACATTACGGCCTGCCCCAAAGGAAGGGAAGGAAAATTCCCCACACCTTAGAGATGGACTATGTATCGTGACTTCCTTGCAAAGAGTATAGTGAGAAAGAGGGGGAAATAGAGTGGCTCTGCAGCGCAGAACCCTGCCAAACACTGTCTCAGCCATAGGGCGACATAGATAATGATAAATGTCAAAAGTATGTGCCCTTGATATGCTATCCTGAACATGCCACTTTACCTCTGTGATCACCCCATAGTGTTGCATGTTTATCAGGTTTGTTTGAAGAACTCACTTCATTGCACAGACACACCATAACATGCTTACCCATTTCCATGTTGATGGGCATGTGGTTTGCTTCCTATTTTGGCTTTTACAAATAAAGCTGCTATAAACCCTTATGTACAACTTTTTGGTGGGCATTTACTTTGGGTAAATATGTAAAAGTGGAATAACTGGACCCAAATGGTAGATGTATATTTAAGTTTTTAAGAAACTTCTAAAATGTTTTCCATAGTAATATTATTTTGTGTGTTTTGTTCTACACTTCATCACCAGAGGAATATTGAAATCTCTTATGTTATGTTAAAGCTGACTTAACTTATGGGTCTGTCTGTTCTTTAGTTTCTATGTTCCAATTTTGTATATTTGGAATCTCTTATTAGGAAAATAAAAATTAAATGTTATTATAGAGTCTTTATTAATTGACCTCTTTAATATAAAAGTCCCTCTTGGTTTCTGATAATTCTCCTTGCTCAGAAACCTATATTTTCTAATAGTAGAACAGCCAGTTCACCACTTGGCTGGGCAGCTCAGTTGGTTAGAGCGCTATCCCATGTACCAATGTTGCAGGTTCAAGCCCCCTGTCAGGGCACATACAAGAAGCAACCAGTGAATGCATCAATAAGTGGAATGACAAATTATGTTTCTCTCTCAAAATAAATAATAAACAAACAAACAAACAAATAAATAAAGTGTTTTGTTTTCTTAAAAAAGCCAATAAAGGAGACAAATCAATATTGATGATTTAGAGTATGGAATTTGTACCTTAGGCATAGAGGAAAACCAGTCTCGATTGTTGCCATTATTTCCATACACAGGCAAGCAGAGGGCTCTGACTGCGTTGTGCATGTTTTAATCCTGCAAAAACCTACTGAAGGCTACTTTCTTCCAAAACAAGGAAGTAAACCAGGGAGGAAAAAATTCCTGCATTCTGGGAAACAAGATCTCTGATCCAGAACAAAGGCAAATGCCAAGGTTATCAGCAAAGCAAATCCCAGAATCTCAGCTGCAAATCAAGGCACAGAGCAGCCTGTCCTGAGACTCAGGGAATAGAGTGCTCCAGGGTGAAAAGCTCTCTCTCCAAAGAAGAAAAATAAACTGATTAGCCGATGTAATGTGTTTGTGGGAAACTGCATTAAAATGATATTAGAATGTATAAGATTTAATAAGTAAGAGGAAAATTAAATGAAAGAAAAAAGGCAACTTTCAAGTGAAACAAAAAATAACAAAGGAAAAATAAACATAACTCACAAGACTGTTCAGTTGTGAATAATATGTAAGAGGAATTCACATTGAAGCAAAAATTGTAATATAGTGATACTGGGAACACTGGAGAAAATGCAGAGAGGACTGCACTGAAACAGTTTGTCATCTGCCATGATAAAAATCAGTAGATAACCCTGGCTGGTGTGGCTCAGTTGGTTGGAGCATCACCAGTACACAGAAAGGTTGCAGATTTGGTTCCTGATCAGGGCACATTCCCAGGTTTCAGGGAAGGTCTTGTCTGGGGCACATGTGGGAGGCAACCAATCAGTGTTTCTCACATTTTTGTTTCTCTCTCTCTCTTTCTCCCTTCCTCTCTGTAAAATAAATAAAAAACATATCCTCAGGTGAGGTTAAAAAAAAAGAAGAAAATCTATAGATGTGCAAATTGATGAACAGAAAATGGCGATTTATGTTTATTGCTTAAAATATAAAGACTTTTAAGATCTGGGAAGTAATAGTTAAAATAATCTTCATTATTTGCCTCTTAGGAGGCAAATAAACCAGTTCTTTACTTCAATAAAGTGCTATGAGGGAGAACACAGCTAAAGAGAATTTAGTTGTCCCCCACTGCTACCCAGAAAGCCTGTCCTTCTTTGAAAATAGATTTCTTATTTTCTTTTTTCTATTTTACAAATATTAGGTAATCAAAGTTGACCAGACTTTGAAAAAGAAAGGTGATGCCTCTTTATTACATGTCTAACACACTCTTTGAAAAAGATGAAATTATTAATTCAAGGGATTGCTCCTGAGAAGAAAGCATAATTTATTTCTTATAACGCTCTTGTGTTCTTTGCTGAAACACAAATAAATATCAAGTCTAAAAAGGTTACATAACACAAAAGTCCTTATTAAAGTCTTCTCATTCTTTGCTCTTCTGTTTTAGAGTGGTAGCCTTTAAGAAAGATAAACCACATACAGTCATTAGTATTATGAACACAGTCTCTAGACTCTAAGTCATGACAACACCAGTAAAGAAAAACCAATGGTTGCCTTAATAACTGAGCATTTTGCTGTGATATTTTTTCCCACTGAGACCTTTTCATTACTGTCAAAATGTATACATTCGATTCTTTTAAATAAAGATATTGCATTGTATTACCATATTTCACATTTTTTTACAATAACTCATGCATAAAAATTTCTATAGGACCTATATATAATTAGACATAATCTTTGGAGGGTATCTATTATTTTCTTGGGGGTTTTTTGTTTGTTTTTTGGTTTTTTGTTTGTTTTTAATGAAAAAGGAAGGACTTTTATAATTGTGGTAGAAGTTAGGAAATCATAGTGATAGTAAATGATTTTTATCAAAAAAAATAAAAACAGTAGTTATATTCTGAAATTTACAGACACTTTATAAAATGTATTTTCCAAAACAATCCCAAATGTACAAACTAAAGTGAGGACTGCTCTACTCTCTTCTAGTTACTATTGGCTCAACTGTCCTGTGACAATTATGATAAGAATCCACTTATTGGACATAGATAAAAAGAATGATGACTTTTATTCACCAAAAATCAATGGAACAGCAGCAGTTTCTGATATACTTTGTCAATGAAATAACATCAAGGTTGAAGTTGAACTACTTGAAGGGAAGCAATGCCACTTGAAGACATGTGCATTGAGAAAAAGTGTTTCAGAATATTAGAATTATTTCCCCCATAATGTAAATCAATTCAGCTCTCTCACTTGCTCTAATATTTTCTGGGCCTACTCCATGCTGACAGGGTGGACTCCAAACTCCTTAGTATAGCCAGAAAGGCTCTTTAGATCTTGGCTGTAGACCAACATTGAGAATGAAATTCCAGTCATTTTCAGTCACAATTGAATATACTCTAGACCAGAAATTTGTTACTTCTTTGAATATGTGGCACACTTTCAAAATCAAGGGCTCTTGATAGCACATTCAAAGATATAAAACATATTCAAAACAACATTGAAACAGCAGCAATGTTTAGAACTCAATCTCTAATGTAGTGTAATACTTCAAACACTCTATAGAAACTTTTCCTATAATGACATGAATCACTTTGTCACCTTTTAGCAATGAGATGCCCCACTGAGCTACTCAAATCTATAGAGTCAAGGTTTGTCCTTGTTACATATGCCACTTTTTTGGCCAATGGTTGATGTCATACAGGTCCACAACTCTTATTTCCAGTAAGATTTATCCTACTTTTCAGTGAAATAAAACTGGACATACAACAGCCTGCCAAAACACACTTAGTGAGAGCATTCCTTTTAAACAAATTGAACTGTTTACATTTACTTAAAAATATATTGTGTCCTTTCTCTGTCCTGAGTTATTGCTTAAAGTAACATCCAGTGCTTTATACTCCCATGCAATTAACAGGATCTGTGGTTAGGACGAATGAATAAATAAAAAAATGAATGCATAATGACAGCATTTTGAGTAGAACTCATGTTGAAGCATTTGGAGAAAAAAATGGAAAACATTGAAAGATAGAAAGAAGACACACAAAAATTGCCCTGAAAGCTAAGATGTAGTTAATTTAAAGCAGAGATTGGATAATCATGTCATGACTTTATCAGTTGGAATAATGTAAGGACTTACAAAATACTTATGGTTTATTCAGTACGAATGCTATTAGTGATCCCCACAGAAGGGTTTTCATAGAGTAGTGGGTGGGAAAGCAAGTTTTAATGGTCCAGAAGAGAAGCCAGCGACTGAAGAGGAACAATAATTCCCCATGTCTAAGGCTCACATAACTGAATTTCATTAGGAACATTTATAATTATCTTAATTTGACCTATTACAGAGTCACATTCACTCGCTGGTGTCTTTAACTCAGTAATTCATAGCCTTTTGACATATTTTTTATTTGTCTTCTCACATAGTGTACTTTCTTCCCACACATAATTCTTGCACATCTCACTAAGGATTTTGCATGTCATCATTTTCCAATGATATAAATTTGTAAATGTTTTGGGAAATAGCATGTATTCTTCAGATTGCCTTTTTCAACCTGACCATAAATCATGGCATACATGGATTTATCAACTGACAGTCTAACTTTTGGATCTTACTCTTTTCTCTCTGACTGTTCATAATGATGTTCTAGCACCAGCTGTGTTGCCTCGATCTTTCTTTTCTGCTATACTTACACATTAACTTCAGGCACTTCCTTAAGTCTCAGTCCTAGATTCACTACTACTTTCTGTTGATACTTATTTCATGTTGAAATTATTTCTAAGACAAGAAGCAAAGATTATTTCCCCCCCTCAAAAAAAATATAGCCAATGACTTAACAACTAGTATGTATTATTTGGATGTTGTATCTTATCTGGAGTCACAGTCTAAGTTTGCAAAAATGAAAAAAAAAAAAAAAAAGCCTGGAATCATAATTACCCTTGAAAATCCATTATGTAGGATATAAAATATGCATATTTGTTTTGTAGAGACAACATTGTTAAATTAATGTTTTATAAGCATATAAAGCAGGCAGTAATGCTGTGTAACCTTGAGAATGTAGTTAACAACATTTCCTCATTTTTTCATATGTAATATGGGGACAATAGTCTCAAAATCATGGTAAAAATAAATGAGTTAATGAGTATAAAACACACAGAGCAATGTTGGCACACAGCACATCCTCAATCTATTCTAAAATATATATTAAAGAGTATTTAATGTAAAACATAGTATTTTACACAGTATTTTTATCACACATAAATGAGATGGTAAAGTCCACATAGTGGAATTTTGTAGGTTAACTCGAACATGATATGTTGCTACAATAATGCTCCCTTCACATGCTTAACAAATTTCCTTTTCCAAGATGGATTCTCAAGAGTAAAAATTGAAATTCATCACCCTACAACTATCTTTCTTTAAGCCTATTATTTTTCGCATTGTTAGCTTTATGCATAATGCTCAAAAATCCAGGTTACTGCTCAGACTGCTGGAAGCATTAAAAAGTCTATGATTTGATGTTCTTTTAAGCCACATTGAAGCTCCATACATTTGTTTCCTATCTCGTGGGCCTTCTCCTTTTGACTTTTGCAATTTTTGCATGTGTCCAATGCCCTGTGGTTTCATCACACACCATTTGCGAGTACTTTGAGCGCACAAAGGACAGAAGCTGTTCTGTGATGAAATGGATGCCGTTAATTGCCTCTCCTGTGGATGATTTTCTTTATTGGAAGAAAAATTTTCTTTCTTTTTTTAAAATCATTTTTTATTTTCAATTACAGTTGGTATACATCATTATATCAGTTTCAGGTGTACATCCCAGTGACCAGACATTATATAACTTAATAAGTGATCACTCCAATAAATCCCACACCCATCTAGCACCTTGCCTAGCTATTAGAATATTATTGACTATATTCCCTATGCTGTACTTTATATCCTCAGGACTACTCTGTAACTGCTAATTTGTAATTCTTAATCCCTTCACATTTTCACCCATCTCCCCAACCCCCTCCTATCTGGCAACCAACACTAAGTTCTCTGTATCTATGAGTCTGTTTCTGTTCTTGCTCATTTCCATTTGTAGATTCAATTGCTGATAGATATGTATCTACTTCGTATTTAAGAATAAAGGAAAACAAAATGTTCTCCATGTCTCCTTGAGAGCTCCCTGTGTGCTCAGATCACTGGCAATGGGGAAGAAGAGTTTTTATATTCCAAGACAGGTTGTCCACCCTTGCAAAGATTTCTTCTTTATGTGCATGCTTTAGAATTTCTAAGGAAAATTTTGGATGAATGTCATACTCTTCTCTTGCTTTTCTTTTGCAGTTATATTTCATTATGTCCACCAGAGCCCCACTGTTCTTACCATTAGCATCATTAAGGGTCCTACATATACATAGGTGTCATGCACAAATTAGAAATAAAGTATAATAACATTTAATGAAGGAAGCTTTGTAACGTTTTCAAAGATGTGAGCAGGAAGAGCAAAAACCCTATTAAAGTACAGCTTCCAAGGGCAATCCTACAGGTGGGGGAGCTGGGAGAAAGATAGGCTGCATACTTTGCAGAACACAGTGCAGAGTGAAAATGAGGGGCCGCTTCTTAAAAAATGATTACTGAATTTCAAGACATTGACTGAGAAGCATTAGACCAAGCATGGAGCCCATCTGAGTGGGGGGCCCCATGCAGCTCCACAAGTCTCACACCCATGAAGTCAGCCTTGAAAAAATACATACCCCAAAACTTCACTTTCTTCTCTCACTTAGAACACTTTCTGCTGTTCTGCACTTGCTGAACCGAATGAGGAGCTGGAAGGTAAGGGAACCCACTATGTACACAGGCCATCCTGAGAGGCACAGACAGGGGGCAAGAAGGAAATCCAGCATCCACGGTCTTCCCAATCAGACACCAGCTTATCAAGATTCACACTCCCCTTGCCAGCGGTGAAGAACCCACTTCTATAGATGAGCTTGAAATAAACAGAAAATAAAAACACAACTGATGCAAATTAAAAGTTGAATATTGACAAGAGAGGTAAATAAACAGAAGCTCATCTTACCAAGAACAAGTTGTACATGTTTAAGAATTCATTTTGGCATCGTAACTTCATGTAGTACAACTACTCTTTTGCATACAATAGCATCTTTACTAACCTTGTCGTCTTTTCTAGCATAGGATAATAAATAATCCCTTAATATACGCACATATATTTTGTGATGCCCTCTAACAAAGTAAGGATTAGGGCATTAAATGCTGTATTATTTTTCAAAACCATAAAGTGAGGGGAAAACAAATTTGCATGAAAGAGAATACTTATGAGAATTGATGACTGTCATGTACTGATTTATCTCTGTATATTTTAACTCTTAACTTTTCTCACCTGCATAAACTCTGTCAGAAATACTCATTTTTATTTCATAGAGTTTTAAATTTTTCTGAAATTATGCGCTCCCACACACATACTCAGAAACATATGTGGATGTACAGATGCAGAAATATTCATTTTAATATTACCTATGTTTTTATTTGAAAATTTACCCCAAAGTGTGTAGCATTTAGAACCCTTCCATCATCCTGAATGTGCTTTATACACAGTTGAGAAATCATCGAGGATATACTTAGGAAATTATGTCAGAAATTATATATTAAAAATTTGGAGGAACTTCTATGATTCTGTAACTATCTTGCACTCATTACTGCATTTATGCAACAACTGTTTAATGAATGCTTACTATGCATCAAGTATTATGAAAAACTCTGAAGATAAAGAGAAATAAAAATTTTCTTACCCTGTAAGAACTGCATATTCTCCAGTGATATTAATAGAAATGCAAGAAAAATAACTCCAAAAAATATAAAATGTTAATAGAAATATATATTAATTTGTCATTTGTTGGATGTCTTCATGGCAAGAATGTACATTTCACACGGGCAGAACTTTTTCCATTTTATTCATTAAAATAAAATCTTCTGTGGATCAAATGGCATCTGGCACACAGAAGGCCTTCAGCAAATAGGTTGAGTTCAAAAAAGTGACTGGATAAATGGAAAAAAGGGTTATGACATCATAGTAAGGAATGGGTAACTCTCTATGAGAGGAGACTGAATAAAAATAAAATGATGATGATAAGAAAGATAAAAATAATGGTAGACAGTGTTCGTTGTCTACCATATGCCAGACTGTGCTAGGCATTTTACAGGCAGTTGTTGATTAATCTATAGCAATGTTTCGTAAGAGTCATTGTTTGTATTCCCACTTCATAAGTAAGGAAAAGGAACAGAGAGAGGTTACAAGCCTGCTCAAGGTCATAGATTATGGCCTGGGTATTATCTCAAGCAGACACCCAATTCCTTGGTCAAACCACTAGTCTATCTTGCCACTCACATTATTTTTCATTAAAGTGTGACTGGTAGTAATGCTGGCAGATGGAGAAATATATGAGTCATTCAGAGAACCAAATATTGTAGGATACTGGAGACGGTGTGCCTATAAGGTGTAAGAATAAGCCTAAAAATATAGCTAACCAGATTATAAAACATATGAAGCCCAGGAAAAAGAGTTGGTGTGTTATACCAAGGGAGACGCAGAGTTATTAAAAGCCGTATTGGGTGAATAACATCCTAAATAATATGTTACATTCTAAATAACATGTCAAATGCAGAAGAACAGATCATGGCTTATTTAAATACAAATTCATTTATATAACTTTTCTGGCCAGCATGGCTCAGTGGTTGAGTGTGAACCTATGATCCAGGAGATCTAGGTTTGATTCCCGGTCAGGGCACATGCTGGGGTTGTGGGCTCAATCCCCAATCGAGGGTGTGCAAGAGCAGCCCATCAATGACTCTCTCATCATTGATGTTTCTATCTCTCTCTCTCACTCTCCTTTTCTTTTTCTAAAATCAATAAAGACATATTTAAAAGAATATTTATATAACTTTATTTTTTTAAATTTATCTTTATTGTTGAAAGTACTACAGATGTCCCCTTTTCCCCCCATTGATCTCCTCCACCTTGCATCCACCCCACCCCCAGGCCTTCTCTTATATGCTTATATGCATATATGCATAACCTATAGACACAGACAATGGTGTTTATATAACTTTAAATACAAGTTTCTTTGTCTCTCTTACTTTGCTTAAATACTAATTTATTTTAATATGTTTCTAATGTCATCAGATTATATTGTCACAAAATCTGCACACATTTCTAAGGGGAGAGATAATTTAAATAATTAAATAATTTATTTAAATAAGTTAAACAATTTTTCATATTGGAATGAAAAGTACAAAGTTCAGAAAAACATGACTGAATATTGTATAATTCATCTGGCAATTTCCTTGGTGCCTTTTAATAGAACATGAAATTGAATCTTTCTATCAAATTTCTAAAATTTTTACATTTAATGAAACATGCTTCTTGTTTTCAGGGAAGGGGCAGATATTTTGTAATAATATAAAACTATCAAGGATGTTCTTGTGTTATTTGCTACACAAGAAACATCATCCTGTGAGTAGAAAAAAATTCATATCAATGTAAAATAATCCAGGCCACAACATTGTATAATATCACTTTCTATGTCAAAGCTTTCATCTATCTATCATCTATCTATCTATCATCTATCTATCTATCTATCTATCTATCATCTATCTATCTATCTATCTATCTATCTATCTATCATCTATCATCTATCTATATCTATCTATTATCTATCTATCTATCTATCTCATCTATCATCTATCAATCTATCATCTATCTATATCTATCTATCATCATCTATCATCTATCTATCATCTATCATCTATCTATCTATCTATCTATCATCTATCTATCTATCTATCTATCTATCTATCTATCTATCATCTATCTATCTATCTATCATCTATCATCTATCTATCATCTATCTATCTATATCTATCTATCATCTATCATCTATCTACCTACCTATCTACCTACCTATCATCATCTATCATCTTTTATATGTATATTTAAATATGCTTATTAAATATATAACTGTATGTGTAAATATATATATATATATATATATATATATCCTTAATAAAAATAATCTTAGCAGTCTTTAATAAAAAAATCTTTCAGTGACTTTTATATCTTGTAATTTTATTACTGTTGTTCTTTGAAAGGTGAGAAATGTCAGGAACTACTAATCTCAAATGAAAGTGACTGTGATGGAATTTTTTAAATCACTTTTTAAACTGGAACTACATTTCCCAGAACCCCCGTCCTTGAATTGTTCCAGGTTAGAGTTGAATAAAGAAGGCGCATTTGTGAGATTTGGGAGGCAGAAGTGAAGCAACAGCCGTTGCTCTGTGTAGGAAATAGTGTGGAGCCGTGGGACTGGCAGGCACAGAAGTGCAGGCAGATTCAAGTTTGCATTTGCTTTCGTCTCCTGTGCTTCCAGCTCTTCCTTTGGACCACTGGCCCTGCTGACCAGTCAAAGGCCAGACCCCTTACAGGATGCTTTGCTGCAGACTTACAGATTTCTCTCACATATTTCCCCACCACTTTCCCTCTGCAGACCCACTGGCCTCTCAGGGTCCCTGGTTGTGGCTTCTCCTGCCCCTAACGCCCTGGGAGACTTTTACTTCCCCAGCTGTTCTGTACATTTGGGTAAAGCTCAATTCCTATAATAAATCCCTTTTCTATAACTCAAAATGGTTCTGCTCTGTGAGTGAACACTGGCTGACACTAGAAAGAAAACAATTCCCAACTCCTTAGTTGGAAAAAAGTGAGGAAGAAAATTTAAAAACTACTGGAAGTAAATATGTAAAGTTAAAAAAAAAGGTATTAGCTCATCGGTTCAGTCAGTTTTAACCTCTCACATCTCAGTATCCCTTCTTAGATAATCAAATCTAGTATAATTGATTGGTAGTTTCATTGTTTCTTTTAAATATTGAATTTCCAGTGAGTATACATCATCATGAGGAAACTATCATGCCAATGCAACCAAGGTTAATTTGCAGTTTTTGTAATCCCAGTAGCCTTTGTGACATCCCATTTGATCTACCATTGCCTATTCACTTTCATTTTCAAATATTTACATTATTTTAATAAATTCCCTCTACAAACACCCAGAGGGATGAAAAAGGCGGAGGAATTAAATAATTGTGTTTTTTTCCATACACAGCAATATAAATGTCAGTTTCTATAAACCACAAATCTAATTCAGAAAGACTTTTATCTTTTTGTAAAAGGGTTAATAATTAAAAATTTATACCTTAATTATAAGTTTTAAACCCCTGAAATTGGTAGTATTTTCTCACGCTGTCAATGGCATTATTTTAAACGTCTCTCCCAGTTTTATGGTTAAATAGGTACTCTCTGAACAACCCTCCAGATGGTACCCTGGATAGAACATACACCTTGGAGCACTGCTCTCTCTTAAGTGGGAAGAAGGGTCTCCAAAACAATTCCCAATTCCTTTTTTTCCCCTAAACAGTTTTCTGGTGGCAGAGAATTGTTTGGCAATAGACTAGATGTTCCTCAGAGGAAAATGCTAATAACAGAGCACATTAAGTTATTGAGTCTTGGATCAGCTGTAGAATAGAAAAGCTGGCTCTGGGACCCACACTGATCCAAGAATTTTGAAGGGGCCTGAAGTGCTTTCAGTTCAGTCCTGGCCACTGGATTTGGTAGAAGCAAAATCAATTCCTGTCTGGGGCAGAACTCCCTTAATTTAATCCCAACATATTCACAAAGATTAGGGTCAAGTAATGTCGTTACAACCAAAGTCTAACAAGTAAAACAGAACACAGACACCCTTTCTGAGGAGAAGCATAAAAAGAAAATAACTGATTTGGACCTTGAGGGACTACAGATATTGAGATTATCAAATATATAATACAGAACAACTATTGAAGAAATATTTAAAGAAAAAAGATGCAACTAGAGATTGCAACAAAAGAGCATCATAATTGAATAGAAAGATTTGAAAACAAAACTATAAACTAACAAATAAATGAAGTTTTTCTAGATAAGACCCAATTGAAAACATTTTTAGTGGATGCATTAACCTGCAGATAATAAACAACTAAAAAAATTGGACAACTGAATGATGTATCTAAAGAAATCAGTCAGGTTTAAGCATCTCTTAGATGAGAAGATGAAGATTAGGAAATAATTAAGAAACGTGGAGGGCAGAATGAAAATGTATAATATATAAATTTAATTGACATTGTAAAAGGAGAGAATTAAAAAAATGAACTGAGGAAAGACAGCTACCAATTTCCCAGCACTGAAAGAAGTAGTAATACAAATGAAAACTTTAAGAATCTGTATTTTAAGTAGGAAAAATAAGACCCAAATTCACTGTGTTGAAGCTTTCAGACCACAAAGTAAAAGCCTTATAAGTGGACTAGAGAAAATCTAGACCATTTATACAGAAATAACAATTAGCGTAGATTTTAGCATCAACCGTGATACTGGAACAAAGTAGAAAAGTTGTTGTGAAAAATAAATGTCAAGCTAGGACTGTGTACCTAATAAAACTCTTTTGTAAAAATGTGTATGAAATAAATGAGATATTTTAAACTTACTAGATTGGTGGTAACTACAAAGTCTGAAAATGCCAAATATTAAAAGAATTTACTGATTGGAAGTGAATGATACAGTTTCTTTGGGGAAAAGTTAGTATTACCTTATAATATGAAATATTTACATATCCATTGACCCAGCAATTCTACATGCACACAAAAAGATGAATATAGCATATTTAGAGCAGCAGTGTAAATTAAAAAACAAAAAACAAAACTAGAAACACTTTAATAACCATCCAAAAAAGAAAGGTTCAAGAAATTGTTCTGTGTCACAATGGATGCTGCACAAGAGTGAAAATGACTGAACTACAGCTACGTGCAGCAAGGCAAATAAACCTTTGAAAAGTTATGCTGCAGAAAAATGGAAATGCCAGAAAACTATATTTTGGTGCCATTTTTTTTTTAAAGCTCTCAAATGAGAAAAACTCCACCATGTATTGTTTATGCTTATACACACGAGTGCTAAACCTAAAGCAAAAACAAGAACGGAATAAAGGAAGTATAAACACAAAATAAAATAAACTTTTCCCGCTGGAGGGAAAACAAGCAGATAGCACAGGAGAATAGAAAATAGTAATACAAGGAATAATAACCTCCCTTTTGGATTGTGTATTGGGATGATATGCGTTTAATTATTAATTAAATCAATAAGATTAAAATATAGTAAATACATTATTTTAGTTAAATAAATGTGCATAAATATTTGCATTTAATTCTCCATTTTTGTCTTACTCTGAAGCAACTATCCTTTAAGAAAGAAATGTATTTGGCACGATTTCTATGAACCAAATGTGGTAATCAATTCAACTGTTCACTATGGTTATTAGATTCCCTAGAAATGTATTAAACTTCTTCTCGATGTCTTATCACTGAGTCACAGTATTTCCCAGCTACTGAGTCATAAATTCTAAGGGAACGGCTAAGAAATGTGCATTTTGTAAATTCCCTAGGTAATCCTTCACTCTATTAAAGTCACATAATTATTGCTAGAAGAAATGGATGTTCCACACAAACGCACACCCCGTGTAAGTGGCCCTCTGTTGCTGTTACTCAGGTGAGCCAAACGGAGACGTGTGGAATTTTCAGGGTCTGCTGGCAACTTCCTCCTTAAAGCACAGCTAGTACTTTTTAGAATGAGGGTCATATCTTTCCTCATAGAGAACTATAAAATTTATTAGTATTTATTTATACTATTATTTCTTGATGACCTAGAGTGCGGCAACAGAGGACTCCCAAAATTAGGTCCAAATGATTATAGCTGACAATAGAAAATTAAAATAATTTTTTGTTCTTGTCTGAAAGTTGAAACTGGACCCAGGCCTGACAAGCTATCCCCTTGTTACTTTCTTGGGCTCCCGTTGGGTCTCAGTAATCTTCCAAAAAGAAGGTATTTACTGTGCTGCATGTATAGATACTCCATTTTAACATTCTATGAGGATAAAAAGGGCAGCAATGAATTAGAGACAAGATGTTATAATTAATTCACTGATATAAGTAAAGTCAAATACTCCTAGTTCTGCAGAACATCTCAGAGCTTTTTCTAAGGCAACTCTTTTCTGCGTGACCTTTCATTTCCCATGTTGGAAAGGGGATGGAAATGTCTGCATAGCACAATGTATCTCTATAATTGTGAGCACAGGAGAGTTGATCCTTGATAAGCCCACATATGTGTATGTGGAGACTTACAGCTACTCCAGTGACCGCAAACCTGGGAAACGAGCACCGGCTGGCAAGGGAGAGTCAGAGACTCAGTATAAAGCACAGGAGGAATATGTGAAGTACTTGGAAACGAATCAATCTGTTGACAGAACAAAATCACATTTCACTTTTTAGTTTTTAAATGTTTCTCACAGTTGTATCATAGATATAGATGTTATCTGTGTCTACTGGATAATGGAAGAACAATATCCCACTCACCTTTGCAATGGAAAGCAGCACCCTGGCCCTGACCCTTTCACTGAAGATACACTTATTAGAATCCACATAATGGGTAACATATCCTAACTCGAACTCTATCTTGATTAGACATCGTTGGAGCATCTGGGTATCATTTTTATCATCTATAAAATGGTAATAAAATATCTATCCTGCCAACATAACCTGAATGTGAGGTGAGGTTTTAAGTGAGCTACTCAATACACGATGAAGCATGGTATGGCGTAGCTTATGGGTATTAATGTAGGAATATTTATCATTTTGGACTGGGCTCACTCATGTTTTTAGTAACCAGGGAGTACATATATTTCATAGACTTATAGGTGTGGCCTTCTTCATGTCCAAATTTAGAACATGCTAAAAATGCAAGGCTAGGCCTCATTATACCTAGAATTTGGGCAAGATGTGGGTGATCAACATTTGGATTGGAATCTACAAGGTGAAAATTATAAGGTCATTTCAGGAATAGTTCAAAACTGTAAATAGACTGTCTCCCAGATATTTCCAAAATTTATAAGCAACAAAGAAACTCTGTGGCTAGAGCCACAACCAGTTTGACAGTGCAGCTATTCCCTTGGGTGAAAAATGGTATTACAGGTGAGAAAGAAAACAGACAGTGACTACTGGATTGATTTGTGCCAGACTATAGGGTGATACCAACAAGCCAGGGTGGTGATTGTCCTGAATGGGACACATTACCTTGGGACATTGGGAAGCAATGGGGTGAAGTCCGGCGGCCGGGCAGCATAGGGGCTCTCGGTCAGAAAGGACCCAGGTTCAGATGCGATGCTCACCTCTTAACAAGACCATTGAGATACCATTGAGATTGGGGCCGGGTGCTCAAACTCTCTCTTGTTCATGGGCTCCACCTGTCAAAGTTGAGATGATAACCACATTGCCCCTTTGCGTTTCTGTAAAGATAAACAAGAAGTGTAAGTCACGCAATGAATTGGGTGTTTGGAATATTAGAGTTTAATGATAATGGGCACAGGGTTTGGAGCCAGACTCTGCTTGAATCTTGGCATTGGCACTGACCAGATGTGTGGCCTTTGGCACTTTGCTTAACCACTCTTTGGCTCAATTTCTTAAACTATAAAATAGCAAGGGTAATGATTGTACCTACTTCATGAAGACTAAACTAATTAATGTCTTAGAGTGTTTAAAACGGTGCCTAGTGCCCTGCCGGCATGGCTCAGCGGTTGAGCACAGACTTATGATCCAGGAGATCGAAGATCAATTCCCCATCAGGGCACAGCCCAGGTTTTGGGCTCAGTCCCTAGGTGGGGGCGTGCAGGAGGCAGCCGATCAATGATGATTCTCTCATCATTGATGTTTCTATCTCTCTCTCTCTCCTTCTCCCTTCCTCTTTCTGAATCAATAAAGATATATTTAAAGAGCAAACAAACAAAGAAACAATACCTAGTACTATCACACACAGAAAGTGCTGTGTGTCTGTTTTTAAATAAAATAAATGCAATGAAAACTTACTAATAGCAAAACCAGATTAATATTTAAAAATATTTTTTTCTGTAGTTCTTGGGGCCAATAGCTGAGGTTGCTTTGCTTATGGAAGAGCTCCTACCCAGAAAATCAAACTGTTCACCTAATATTCTCTGAGATATCAAGGGAACCAGTTTCCACAAAGCTGAACCAAAGACTCGGGTCTGGCTGTGAATAATCACAGCTGGCTCGCCTTAAAAGGTTAGAGGATTAGAATGTTAATAATTTTGTATTTCTTAAGCAAATATGCTCAAACATGCGATGAGCAGCTGTTCCCCTGGAAGACGGAGCCAGGGAAAAGTTCCATCATTTGATAGGAAAGCTATTTTTGATCAAATGAGAGTGCAAAAATTGCTGTTTTAAAAATGCCTATTAGTGACAGGAAACAAATATTTTTTGCAGCTTTCTTTTTAATACAGAAAACAGCTTGAGGACTGTTTTTGAACTTGAGAAGGGTAGAGATAAAGCTGATTCCAAATCCTAGAATGACCAATTCTTGGGGACTTTTTGTAAGACAATAATGTGTAGGTTTGTATTATGACTGAGGTGAGGTCAATATACGGGGGGAAACCTTGGTACATTTAAAGCAGTGTTTCTCAATCATTTTTTTCTTTCCATCCCCTTAAATAATCTTTTCAGATATTTTTTTCCTAATTGCCTCTCACAAGCAAATTTGATAGGGTTAAAGACAATCTACAAGTGTTTATGTAATACTATATGTATACTTGTAATTTATACACAAAACGGTAATTTTACCCCAGAAACCAATTTTCTTCCCACTGCGGGCAACATCATACACCCTCTTTGAGAATTTCTGGTTTAAAGTGCTAATTTGCAAAGCGAGTGTCTCCCTTACCCTTGTTTACACCAAAGTGCAATTAGCTTCATAGGACTCTATTCACTCGGTGTCTTAGTTAAGGCTGTTTTTATTTTGTTTGCTTGTTTGTTTTGTTATGTTTTATTAATTTAGTATCATGAGACCTATTTTAGATTTTCTTAGCTCCAAGTCTACAAAGTCTTTGTTTAACTGAGCAGGGAGAAAGGCTTTAATGTGTTTAAGCAAATCATTGCACTTTCGATGCTTTCTGTTCACCTGCCTCCCATGTCAGAGGCATCGGTTAGGGGTAAGTTGTGTGGCTTCTCTGTGCCTCGGCACCCTCATCTGTAAGTGACAATAGTAACAACACCTCGCAGGGGCTGCAAAACTTAAATGCATTGATAGAACAGTGCCTGGTAAAGAGCAAGCACTACAGCTCTTTCTTATATTTATTTTTTATTAAAACAACCTTAAGACCTTATAATCCTTCACCTTATAAAGATATAGGTTTAGCTCCCAAAACCAGGTAGCAAGAGAAGGGTCAAGATGCACAAAGGCAGAGGCCACAAGATGCACAAACAAAGGCAGAGGCCACAAAACTGCTGGGAGCTC
This sequence comes from Miniopterus schreibersii, assembly GCF_964146895.1. Taxonomy (NCBI): domain Eukaryota; kingdom Metazoa; phylum Chordata; class Mammalia; order Chiroptera; family Miniopteridae; genus Miniopterus; species Miniopterus schreibersii. Next base: position 59,324,152 of record NC_138111.1, on the reverse strand, counting down.
AGGCAAGGCCTCTCTCGGGGCCACTGGCCTCTCTTGTATCCAAGTCATGCTTTGCAGACGGGCTCTCTTATTTTCTCTGCTCTCACTGATGGTCCGACTCTCTAAAGTTTCCGTGGCCTCATACCTAACATTTCTAACCCAACTGCAAATTTCTTTCATGAGTGTCAGATTGGCTTAGCTATCCTTTCCTCTTCCAAACTCCTGAGGTTAACAGAATCGGGGCAGGAATTGCAAACTTGGTAGATAAATCCAAATTTTGAGGTTGAGTGACGATTATGAAATAGGTTTATTTTGGAGTCGACAATATGCAAATGTTGTCTACCATAATTTGGGTAAGAGGCAACAGCCATCAAATTATCATTTATGAGCTATTAATTGCAAACTTTTTCCTGAATCAGTATCTCCAAATATAAAGGAAGTTAATAATGAAAAAATTAAAATATACTAACTTAAGCAGTTGACATATTTACTAGGGCAATATACCACATTACCAAGACTAAAATAATGGCTCAGATATCATAAAGGAACAATCTCTTTTAGTCCTGAAAAATAAAAATATCAAAAGTGGAGTAAAAGTCTTTATTTAAACACATTTTAAAAAGTGATTCTTGCTCAATTAAATAGAAAATAAAATGATGAGCCCCCCAAACGTCATAGCTCTCTTTAAATATCATGATCCTATTTTATTTTAGTTGCTGGCAAGAAGTGAGCTGCATGTGTGTCTCTATTTTCTTTACTTTTAAAATATCCTGGATAAAATATCTACTGTGAAAATAATTTTTGGAAGAATGTGACTGAATGCTACTTGATATTTTGCATCAATTAAACATGTTTACTCTTGTTGTGGTGAAAGATTTTTACACTGTGTTAGAATAACAGCATACTGTGAAAGTTCAAAATGGTAATATCTCAGAAACATATTGCCTGATAGTGTTTAAAAATAATCCCAAGAAATGGAAGTGCTTAAAAATAAAATCTTGAGAAGGCATTGCTTCTTTATTCAGATATGCTGGACTTTAAGCAACATGATATAAAAAATGTTTTTAACATCTCAACAAAATTGAAGATGGCATTGCTATTTTGTGACCTTCCAGATAGCTCAAACCCTACTGGATTCAGGGCGGATTGTGTAGGTTCATGAGAAACTTACATGGGTTTCACCACCAACACCCCTCAACTGTCAAACTGGTCTAGTTTAGTATCACAATACTTTGAATGAGAGAAATTGCAGGATTTTATCACCCTGCACACTCAATGAAGTTTATTTGCTTCCACTTGAGATTGTGTTGAGGGTAGAATTCCATGGAAGGATTTTCTGCTTAAAATAACTTTGCCATGGTATTGAAAAATGATGTGATTCAATTGTCAACACAAAAATATTTATTCCATATCTTATAGGTATCCTTAGACAAGTTGGATTATAACAAATATAAATAATATAACTCCATTAAAACCTTTCCCTAAAATATTCATGAAAATATAACCAATATCAGGTCACTATCATCTATATAATTTCATATTAAAGATAACTAAAATTTCAAAACGATTCCTTCTAAGAGTCATTTTATTATTTTATTTTTTAAGAAGGTGAGTGCTCTGTATTTTTTTTTAAACATATCTTTATTGATTTCAGAGAGAGGAAAGGAGAGGGAGAGAGAGAGATAGAAACATCAATGATGAGAGAGTCATTGATTGGCTGCCCCCTGCACGCCCCCGACTGGGGATCGAGCCTGTAACCGGGGCATGTGCCCTGACTGGGAATCGAACCCGGATCGCCTGGATCCTAGGTTGATGCTGAACCGCTGAGCCACACCCGGCTGGGCCATTTTATTATTTTAAAAACAAAGTAACTTTGTCCAGGCCATATGGTCCCTGAGGCAACTATTCAATTCTGCCATTAACAGTGCAAAAGCTGCCACAGACACGTGTATCTTTCATATTTTCTTGACATTTAAAATGTAAAGTTTCTTTAGTATCTCAAGTTCTTAAGTGTTTTTTTGTTTGTTTGTTTTAGAAAAGTAGTTTGTTGCCAACTTACACACTCATCCAAAAATAGGTCTAAAATATGAAATGCTTTGTGCAAACACTAGAAAAATAATTTAGTAAAAATTGAAAAAAATAAAACCTTGCTCAACTAACAATTTTTGTTAACAAGAAAGATAAAAAGGCAGCGTGCATGTCCTAGATGCCTTCTGGAAACAGTGTTTTACAAACTGACAGAATGTCTGGGATATTAAAATAACGCTTCTTTGTACAAGTTTGCACAGTACTCACATTTACAAGTGGAAGTCTTTATGTTAATATGCTTACATTTTCTTGGGTAAATACCTAGTAGTGGAACAGTTGCATCATATGGTGTGTGTACGTTTCAAATTTTAAGAAAGTGCCAAACCATTTTCCAAAGTAGTCGCACCGTTTTCCATTCCCACCAACAACACATGGAGAATTTCCGCCTCTCCACATCCTCTGCAAGTCAGGATTGTCCGTCTTCTGATTAAAGCTTCCTGGTGATGACAAAGTGATCTCATTAAGGTTTTAATTTGTATGTACACTTGAAAACTGTATGATCTTATTAACCAACGTCACCCCCAAATATTTAATTTTTAAAAATATTTTAATTTGTATTTACCTAATAACTAATAATATTACATTATTATTATAAAAGCATCATTTTAGGTGCTTTTTACCTTTTTGTATATCTTCTTTGGTACATTATTGGATCAAATAGTTCCCTATTTTTAAATTGTTTTTTTTTTAAATCTTATTTTCAGAGTTCTTCACTTGTTCTCTATTTATAAGTCTATTATCAAATGGATGGTTTGTAATTATTTTCTCTCAGATTATGGTTTCTCTAATTTTCTTCATAATCCCTAGAAGCACAAAGGTGTGAGCGTGAGTGTGTATTTATTTATGCAACAGATATGCAATTGTCCCAGGAGGATTTGGTAAAAATACTATGTTTTCCCCCCCACAAAATTGTTTTGTAACCTTTATTGACAATTAATTGTTTATACATAAATTAAATTGTAAAGATTTATTCTGTACTCTCAGTCCTATTCCACTGATCTATATGCCTAGAATTTCATCAGTACCACACTGTATTTATTACTATGGCTTTATAGTGAGTTTTAAAATTGGGTAGTATAACACATAACTTTTTTCTTCTTTTTAAAAATTGTTTTTGCTCTTTTGGGTCTGTTTCATTTCCATATACATTTTAGAATCAGCTTGTCAAGTTCTATAAAAACTTTCTTGGGATTTTGATGCATTGATTTTGTAAATCAATTTGAAATAAATTGCCTTCCTGACAATATTGTTTCTTCCAACTCTTGAACCCTTCCATTAACTTAGTTATCTTTTCTCAGTGTTTCTTTTCAAGTGTACAAATCTTGCATTGTTTTGGCTTTGATTCTATTAATGGTGTGTATTATATTGCTTTTATAAGGTTAATCCTACCATACATTTTTGGTATAAATTTCACATGGTTGTGGCATATAAGTCATTTTAAATATTGCTACATTTTAGTTGCTGATACTTGTTTGAGTATTTTTGTATATTTTAAAGGAATGTTTAATGTGTTGTTCTATATATTATTTATGTGAAGTTGGTTACTAATCTTTTCTAAGAGTTCTATCTGCTAATTCTCTCTCTAGTTTTTGTATAAGTTATTGAGAGCAAGACATTGCAACTTCTAATTATAGTGGCTGAATTGTCTTTTTCTTTCTTTTTTGTCAGTTTTCCTTCCTGAATTTTGGGGCTCTGATTTCAGGCAAAAATTCATTTATAAGTGTTTTACATTCCTTAGGTATTGATCCTTTATGATTATAAAATTCTTCATTTTGTCAAATAATAAAATTATTATCAAAGTCATTTTGCATATTGGTTTAGTTAATCTGTTGATTTTATTTTCACTTGCTTTTAGCTATGACATTATAGGATGCACCTTATCACAAACTACTACAGATTAATATTTATTTATTTATGATAAAATATAGAAATTTTCTCAAGTGTAGCTCCAATTTCTCCCACATCCTTTATGCTATCGTTGTCATTAGAATCACAAAAACACAGTGTTATATTAAATTGCTTTGTACAATATTGTATCTATTAAAAAAATTAAGATAATAAGTAATGAAATTAGATATCTATATAGACTTTTATATTAAGGTAAATAAATAGCACTTACAGTGACCTTTACTTTTTCCTACAGATTTGAATAATCAGCTGGTGCCCTTTGTGATATATCTAGAGTTAGTATAAAGGAATTCTTGGAAAGCAGGTCTACAGCAATGAATTCTCTCATTCTCTGTTGTTTGGGAAATATCTTTATTTCATCTTTCCCTTTGAAGGATAGTTTGGCTGGACACAGAATTTTTGGTTGACTCTCCACTCTCTACTACCGCTTTCAATTTTTTTTTCTTTTTTTATATTTTTATTGATTTCAGAGAGCAGAAGGGAGAGGGAAGGAGAGATAGAAACATCAATGATGAGAGAGTCATTGATCAGCTGCCTCCTGCACGCCCCCTACTGGGGATCGAGCCCCCAACCCGGGCATGTGCAGTGCCCGGGAATTGAGCCATGATCTCCTGCATCATAGGTCAATGCTCAACCATGGAGCCACACTGGCCAGGCTGCTTTCAGTTTTTTATTCTACTAATTTCGGCATTCTTGATAAGAATTCAGATGTTAATTTTATTGTGGGTTCTTTGAACATATTAGTCTTTTGTTTTTCTCTTGAATACTTCAAAAATTCTTTGTTTTTTTTCTTTCAACTTTTTACTTATGATATATCTATGATAGGATCTCTTTCTAATTTTCCAGCTTTTCTTCTATTTTGAACTTCTTAGAGGTATAGATGAGTATTTTTCATTGAATTTCATAATTTTTCAGCCATTCTTTTTTCAAATATTTTTTTTCTAAAACATTTCTTTGCTTCTCTTTTTTTCTTTGCTCCAAATATGTATGTTGGCATAGTTGATAGTGTTCCACAGATTTCTGAATCTTTGATCATTTTAAATCTTTTTGCCCCATTCAGATATGTGAATGAGCTTATATAATTTCTTTTGATCCATAAACAATGTCATGGAGCATAAGTATCATCTACTCCAAATTTAGTGGGTCTCATTCAACCTTTGCTAGTCTTCACTGCCTGTTCCAGTGTGGTAGAGCTCATTACCTACCATACTAGGAAATTTTGGGGTGTAACTTCAGAGAAGAATGACACAGATTCTCACTGTTCTTTAAGTGCAACAGGTTTAAAAACACAAACACTTCTCATATTTTTGTGTACTTTACTTGATTTTCAGAGTGTCAAGTGATTAGTTTGTAGAGCTTTAAAATTGCCAGAGAAGATTTTCTCTCTGAAAGTCTGCTTCTGTTGAACTTTTTCAACATATAGGGATAGGTTTAATCACTGTTTTAATATTCTTATCAGCTATTTTTAATATCTGTGCCAGCTTTAATTGATTAAATTTTCTCATTATTTTCTTGCTTATTTGTATTCCTGCTAATTTTTATTTGTATAGCAGACATTACGATCTTTATGTATTTGCGTTCTGGAAATCTTTTTAGTCCTATGAATATTCTTGAGCTTTGACCTGAAAAGTAGTTATTTGGAAACACTTGGATCCTTTGAGTCTTACTTTTAATATTTGTTACTATGTGCTTCTGTGTAATCTACTGAAGCCATATGAATCATATAGTTTTCCATTCTGGCTTGTGGGACTAGATAGGCACTGTTTCTAGGCCAATGTGAATGCTAGCAGGATACTGTTACCTTAAATCTTTTCTGATGATTTTTCACCCAGGTCACTGGTGTTTCCTCATGCAGGTTTGCTGATCAACACTCTGCCAAATCTCGATATGATCCCTTAGTAGATACCCAGAGTTATCTCTCTGTCTTATCGCTTGTCTCTAGCACTTTTCCCTTGAATCTCTACTTTCCTCATTTTCCCAGACTCTCTGGTCTCCGTCTCTTACTCGGGAAATCTGCTGAGCTTCACCTAAGCTTTCCCTCTATGAATCTTGTCCTGGAAACTCTCGAAGCAGTAAACTGGGGAAATGTTAGAAATCTATTTTTCATTTCTTATGCAACCACCGTTTTTTTTTTGCCTGATGTCCACTGTCTGGAAAAGTGTTGTTCATATATTTGCTGTGGTGTTTTAGTTTGTTTCAAACATAAAAGCAAATTCAGTTCCTCTTACTCCACCATGAATGGAAGAGTGGAAGTCTAGTTGTTTCTTTTTTAAAAGGAAGAACAAAATTCCTTATTAAAGCGAGCAAGTTTACATTAAGGGAAATAAGAGCTCCCACCATTGTGGTCAGGGTGTAAAATTAGAATGTAAACTGTGATCCCCCGTTAAATTTGATACCAATGAACAAAAAAGAAATCAGCAGAGCAGCAGATGGTACTGTTTGCAGCTCTGGGAGAGACTTGAGGCTCATAGTCACCATCTGCTGCACAGCATTTTCTCAAACTTAGTATTTAGCAAAGTTTATTGCTACTAATCTTATGAGCATTATGAGACAGATTACCAAATTCCTGCATTCTACCATGCTTTAATTAAAAGAAATATGTGTCATGTGTTGGACGGTTATGTGAAATATAACTACCAAGGCCTGTTACTCTTCTTAATAGCCTCTGCTTTTTAAGTTCGAAACCTTTTTTTCTCTTCAAAATGAAACATTTACTAGGTTATACAATACACCTTTAAGAGGTTTGTGGGATCAATCCATCATTGGGCTTTGTGCAAATTCTTACATAAATCCTACCCCTTGAACACTTTTATTAAACCTGACTCTTCATGGTTAGTGAAGTTCTCATAAATGCAGTGTGTGTTTCCTTTATAGATTATAAAATGCTGACAGTTATATATTTTGTATTCCCAGCAATACACGTTCAATAAATTTTGAGAATTTGTTGGCTAAAAGCATTGTAGCTACACTTATTGAAGTTTAATCCACTGGTAGAGAAATTTGGTGAGATATAATCGTACATAATTAATCTTAGCTTTGGATAGAGTTGCAAGTTCTGCATCTGAATCTATGGATATCTTCCACTGCTTGCATAATAAACCCCATTCCCAGTGTTAGGTTGAACATAGGAAAGTGCTGTTTTTGTAGGTCAAAACTGGCTGGTTGCATTTTTTTTTTTTTTTTTCAAACTCATTCAGTTCAAACTGGCATAACATGACTCTAACAATCGTTTTTTGTCCACACAGAGCTGATGCTTTTATTAATGATTTCCAAATCAGAAATACAGGTATCTGTCTGCTGTTATCCCCTTTAATATAAAGATGTACAGTGAATATACCTTGGCAACATTGGATTTATATAACCTTAACATGAATTGAATAAAAAATAAAGTTATAATTGTAAGGTGTGGTGAATCTTCACTAAATTTAATGACATAAATGTATAGCAAGTAATTTTTAGATTCATACATAGGAATAGAATGTTACATAATTTTTAGATTCATACATAGGAATAGAATGTTACGATAACCAAGATAATTGGGGGGGGGGGATGAGTGGTGGGACCCTTGCTGTAGTTTAAGGATATATTAAATAATCTGTTTTTCCAGGCAACAGAATGAAGGACTGCCTGTGTTTTCTTTTAGCTTTGTTATTTCATAGATATGTGGCAGTAGGTGTGATATATGACATTTCTGTTTCGCGTTTTTTTTTAATCAGTGAAGTGAAGACAATATTAGTTCCTACTTCAAAAGACTGTTGTAAGGATTAAAAGAATCAGCCCATGGAATGCATTTACAAGTCTTTTCAGCACTGTGGGAACTCCATAAATGTTAGGTGTTCCAACTATGTTATTGTAAGTGTACGTTTCGTATTTGTAAGTGAGACAGCATGGGTTTACTTTCTGGCACTTTATACTCTGGGATTTAATTGCCTCATTAGGAAAATACAGATAAAATTTGTATTTATTTCATAGGTTGTTATGGATTTAAATGTGTTGATGAATATAAATAACTGAAAATCTTGGTCTTTGAGACTTATTAACAAACTATTTTTCGACCTGCATATAACTTATCTAATTTAAAAAAAATATATGTCTTTATTGATTTCAGAGAGAAGAAAGGAGAGGGAGAGAGAGATAGAAACATCAATGATGAGAGAGAGTCATTGATCAGCTGCCTCCTGCATGCCCCTTGCCTGAGATCAAGCCCATAACCTGAGCATGTGCCCTGACCAGGAATCGAAACTCAATCTCCGGGATCATAGGTTAATGCTCAACTACTGAGCCACGCCAACTGGGCTAACTTATCTTAGTTTTAAGGAAATGATTGTGATTCAGGGCCATGGGAGACTATATAATTTACCACTCCACTCCATGCCCAGCCTCTAAGCAGGTTTAGACACAAAGCTCTCCAAAAACTGATAATTGTCCATTGCTTAAATTTCTGGGAAAAATATGAGCCAGTACTAATACACTTATTTTTGAAACATAGAAGTTGTTTTCTGAGTTGTGGGGCTAAGTGTGTAGAATATACACAATAGCAAAATAAATATCGTTGGAGGAATAAGTACTTATATTGCTTCATTTCCACTATTGTACCCAGCTGTCTTTTAGGGACCACCCAAGTCTATTGACTACTCTGAGTCTGGACCCTGTTGGCCCCAAAGCAACACCTTGATCATCTTAGCTTTTCTCTATGTTCTCTGTAAAATCTTCCTTGTCCCACTAGATATATTCTAGCCTGGGCACAATTGTCCACCAGGGTAACGTGCCTCAAGGATAGAATATGACAAGTGAGTTATGGAAGAGAGATGATAGGTGGGAATGCCGCTGGAAGAGGAAGCATTGCCATTTTTTTAGTGACCAAAATAACAGCTCATCACAGTTTTTAGTATAGGTCATGATTTTCACCTGAACAAATGATGCTCATTTGTAAAATTTTAGAGTCTTATTTTCAAAATTGAAGATAATTAGATCAATAACCTACTGGTTTGTTTTTCAATGATTAGATATTAGAAATAAAATTTTCCCTCTGTTTATATAATTTTTGAAGGTATATCAATTTAGACTTTTTATAATACTTATAAATATGTAAGGTAAGGCAGACTGATTAGGGAAAAAAATAGCTTGCTTTATACGATAAGCAATTTCATTATCCAATTTACAGAATACACACCAGCTTCTATTTCATTTATAAAGCAATCTGGAACTTGACTACTCTACTAAGTAGGCAATACAATAGCTTATTTTAAAAATGGAATTAAGAAATTTCATTGACTTCCTGTGCAAAATCAGCACAATTTTTACTTTAGAGATGTACTGGAAATATTTTAGACTAAATGCTATAAATCTTAGAAAAAATACAGTAAAGGAAACATAAGAGCGTTTCAGTTAAATCAAGCTAAAAATATTCATTCTTTGTAAAGTAATATTTATGATTTATTTTATTCCTTCTTCTATATAATAACCTTTAGGAAGTCATGATAATCCATTTCTGTGGTGATTTTAATTCCTACAGTAGATCAGTTCCCATTATATTAGACATAATGTAAGTATTTGCATACTGCTATTACTCCTCTCATATACACAGAGCTATACATGTGGAATATATCCCTCACTTTTATGCCAGTAAAGAAGTTCTATATATTTGGGTAAATACTTTTTAAGCCCAGTATAGACAAAGCAAATATTTTCTAGACTATTTTTGTATAAACTCTGGCCTATGGATTTCTGAATTATAAATGAGAACAGTCAGTCTGCACCGTGTTTCTGGTGTTGTAAGAATGGCTCTTTGATATGTTTGCAACATTCAAAGGCTATAGCCAAACAGTGAAAAGTGGAGTGGTAATTATCACATAAACAACACATAAGGAAACAAATGAATTAATAAATATACTTTGAGCCAGTATTTACACTTTAGGAATTTGTTCTATTAAAGAAATCAGAGATGTGAACAAAGAGGCTGTTGGCAGATATCTCAGCTGTTACACCTGAAAATAATGAAAATATTACATAATTTCTATACATAAGAGGGATTTTAAAAAAATAACTTAAAACATACTTCTGTGTTGGAATACTAAAAATCATGGTGTATGAGTGTATTGATAGACAATATATTGTAACTGAAAACAACAACAACACAGAGACAGAGTCGTTTGTATAACAGATGCTAAGAGAAGACCAGAGAGAAATGAAGAAAATATTAAACGTGTTCAGAGAAAAATGTTAACTGTAATTATCCCTCTGAATGGAGGATAACACATGATTTTTCTTTTTTCCCTTTTTGTGCTCTTTTGTATTGTATTTAGGAATGTATATACTCTTAAAATTCTCCCATAGAAAATGTTAGGACATCTACGCTGAATTAGTCACATAGACGAATTACAATAAATCTGACACGTCTCCACTATAAAATATTTGTTGTGAGCTTAGCATATAAAATATATCAAATTAAACAGTCATAACTGCTCAGTTCTTTGGTTTTAATTCTTGAATAGTTAATGAAAGAGAAATCAGGGCACAAAAATTAGTGAGGTATTGCTTTTATATATCTATTTATCTATCTGTATTAAAAATAGGAACTAAATAATATCCCTTTAAATAAGAATGTCTTATAATAAACTACCAGTTTGACTATAAAGCTGTGATACCAGTTTTAGAACTCTTACTCACAAATTATTATCATTGTCCACTTAACTGATTTTTGAAAATCATTTAATTATAGTAACTTTTGGAGAACATATGAATATTCAACATAATTTGACCCTCTTAAAAGCATTCGATTAGCACTTTATGATTTTAGCTACCCAAATGATGAAATCCTTTAAACTGAATCATTCAAGCCTACCCTGAGTGATCCACATGGAAACTGTTATATTTTATCTTTGCTGAAATCTACAGCCAGTCTTAAAAATTATTTCAAGAAACTGAATTATTCTTGAGCTTCCTTGGTGTATATTCCAAATCACACCCCATTCACAATTATCTCCTTCAATCAAATAAGGCCATTTTCAACTGTAGTCTAGCTTTGTTTTCCTGAATTGTATAGAGCAAGGCCCAACAAACATATTCTGTAAAGAGCTAAATAGAAAATATTTGTGGGCCATGTGATCTCTTTAGAAACTATGGCCACTATAGTGCAAAAAGCAGCCATAGACAATATGTCAACAAATGAACATGCTGTGTCCCAATAAAACTTTATCTACAAAATGGCCAGCAAGCTGGATTTGGCCTGCAGGCTATAGATTACCCACTCAATCGATTTTTCTTATTGTTCTCATCTTATTAATACATAAATTGAGGTTCAGTGAAGTTCAGCAAGTCCTATAGTGGGATAGAAAATGTCAGATCTACACTATAAAAGAAAGTTATTTACTGTAGTACCACAGAGACCTTGGTGCATGTAATGCACAGTTGTATACAGTTGGACAAATAATGGTTTTAATGCATCACACATTATGTAAGTTAATGGAAGTTAAAACATTGTTAGGGTTTTACTATGTTTAACAAAATCTGGAATGCAGTCATTAGCTGAATATCTGCTGTGACTTTATGAGCAATTTCATTGCAAGTTTAGAATATATATGTTTTGGACCCGGCCTGGAGTGGCTCAGCGGTTGAGCATCGACCTAGGATCCAGGCGATCGGGGTTCGATTCCCAGTCAGGGCACATGCCCGGGTTGCGGGCTGGGCAGCTGATCAATGGCTCTCTCATCACTGATGTTTCTCTCTCTCTCTCCCCCCTCCTTTCCTCTCTCTGAAATCAATAAAGATATATTTTTAAAAAAGAATATATATGTTTTGGGGGGATTTGGGGATTTATATATTGTTTTACATATATTTATATGTATATATTTGTATATACAGGATGTCCCAAAAATGTATACATACTTAATTAATTATTAATTCCAATAGGTTAAATCTGAAAAGAAAGAAACATCAATTCAGCTATCATGAAATATATGTGTATACATTTTTTGGGACACCTTATATATACCAAACTTGCAATATAAAATAAGATATGTTTATCTTTATTCTTAGCTCTGAAACATTCATGTATTTCATGTTGGTGTAAAGATATTTTCTGAGCTAAGAATACAAGTTTTCTCCCCCACTTCTTCTTAGGAATTCTATTCTGTCCCTAAATTTTATAAAATGAATTTTCTAACATCTGTTTTGACCCTTGAACTTTTTTTGGGAAGTGAAGGGCTGTCTGCCATTCTAATTCTTTTACCCGTCTCTTTTCCAAAGCCAATTAGGTAGAAAATTCAAACAGCATAAAAGTCAAACAATAAAAGGAATGTGTGTTCATTCTACTTTATAGTGACATTTTATATTAAATATAAATTCTAGGGAAACTTCCCTGAAAAAGCTAAATACTATTTATAACCATCCTGCCATGAGAAAATACAGTACACTCAGCTCTTCTAACGGCCTTGATTCTTGCTTATTTACTCACTCAATGCACAATCATTGAGCCCCTGATCTCAGCTAGGCACTATGTCTTAATCTATTTTCACTTAATAACATGCTTAGTTCAATAATGAGAGTTTTCAAGTGATAAAACACAAGGGGTAAGGCAGATGTTAATTTAGACTGGGATATCAGGGACACTTTACTAGATGAAATGCTGCCGGGGTTCTCTGAATCAATGAGTATGTTAGCTGGGTAAAATGACAAGTGGGAAATGGTAATGGGAAATGGTAATGGGAAAGGGGGAGGGAAAGGGAAAGGGGAAGGGGAAGGGGAAGGGGAAGGGGAAGGGGAAGGGGAAGGGAAAGGGGAAGGGGAAGGGGAAGGGAAAGGGAAAGGGAAAGGGAAAGGGAAAGGGAAAGGGAAAGGGAAAGGGAAAGGGAAAGGGAAAGGGAAAGGGAAAGGGAAAGGGAAAGGGAAAGGGAAAGGGAAAGGGAAAGGGAAAGGGGAAAGGGGAAGGGAACAGAATGGACAAGAACCTTCAAGAATTTGTGCTCGTTTCCTGAGAGCAGAAATGTGTGCTGGAGGGAGGGTTGCTAGGAAAGGTAGCAATGGCTGTGGGGATGAGGTGGGGGTGTGTGATTTGGTGGCAGTCACAAAGGTAGTCAAAATGACAAGGTGTGGAAAGGGTGTGCTTTTTGCAGGAATGGAGGAAGGTCTAGCAAATAATGAACTCCATGGTTGAGGCCATTTCTATATATTTACATTAAATTTCAAATGCCAGATTCCAACTCTACTTCCATTGAAGGGTCAAGTAATTTTTGTCCTGACAATAGTGCCAGTTGCATAATGTGGCCTCATCAATTTTTCTTTGCTATTAATACTTATAATTTACTTTATTTTTAAAGATACACTTTATTACTAACACCATCTTCATGCAGAATTTCTGTTAAGTACATACTAATTTAGGATGTGATGCAATCTTTCTGACACTAAATCTTCCTGCAATGATTAAATTGAAGGATGAGGTGAAGTAGTCAGATATTTATGATATTGATTTAACATCTATCTCAAATTTAGCATATCACAATATTTGGGGGTACTAATTTTATATGTGACATGTGATACATTATAAATTAACTAAATTCAATCCTTATAGAAACCATACATGACAAGGCAAATTATACCCACTTTATGGATGAGGAAACAGAATGATTTAGTAAATTCTTTAGCTTTTTACAGCAAATAAATGATTAAGCAACATTCAAGCTCTCTTACCTTTTTGCTACCCCTTACTATAATAGTTTAGTATGGAGAAATTCTGGAGTAGAAATATTAGTCACAAAAGATTCATAAAGCTGTTCTAAATACAATTTTCTTTATGTTCAGTTTGCTTAAAAGCAATATATTTTGCATGTTTATAGTATAAAAGTAAAGTAACAATGAAATACAACTTATTTACATTAATATATGAAGTTTAGGTACCTAAAAACACTGTTTCTAGAGTCCTTCAATTGTTTACATATACAAATTAGAATAATCCTACCTGTGGCAGATTGAGTAATTCAGAAATAAAAATCTATTATTCATTGTGCCCAATGGCAATTTATTTTAGAGTAAATTTAAAACAATAAAGAATGTAGCAGAAAAAAAGAAGACACGGATACAAACAAAACCAAAAAGTGTGGGAGTCTGGCCATATTTTAGGCAAACTAGTCATTGTACAAATTGTTCATAAAATGACATGGTTTGGTGTAAATTCAGTTTAGTTTGATTAACCTGGGATGCAGCCAGGACTGAGGCCAGGACTTCAGTGGATGAGCAGCTAGAGAAAGAAAAGAGGTTGGAGGAAGGGTGAAAAGGAATTTAGAGTAGCAACGGATTGGAGACTTGGGCTCTAAAATATGGGGTTTGTGTCCTAATGTTCGGCTGAGACTGTATTAATTTCCTGTGGCTGCTCTAAGAAATCTGCACAAACTTGGTGGCTTGAACAACAGAAATGTATTCTCTTGTAGTTTTAGAGGTCAGAAGTTCAATGTCAGTATCACTGGGGCAAAATTAAGATGAGGGCAATTCCTTACTCCTTCCTGAGATGCAGGGGCAGGGAACATCCAGTCCTTGAAATCATTTGGCCTGGCCCTGCCAAGGCAACTGCAGGCGGGACTCGAAAGTCAACCAATCTAGGAGCTTTTTTCATAGCTAATTTTTAAGTTGATAATTTTGTATGGCCTTGAATGATGTTTTAAATATCTGAGTGGCCCTTGGCAGAAAAAAGGTCCCCCACCCCTACAAAGGGAAATCTGTCTTTGCCTCCTCCAGTTTCTGGTGGCTGCCAAAACTCCGCTTGTAGCCACATCACTCCAATATCTGCCTCTCTGGCCTCTTCTGTGTGGTCAAATCACTCTATGCCTCCCTCTTATTTCATTCAGAGGCTACATGGATAATGAAGGATAATCTTCTTATCTCAAGATCTTCAATTATCTCCAAAGTCTTTTGTATTGTAATTATAATTTATTTGTAGCGGAACATCGAATTTGTGCAGTACTTTCTATCCTTGAAGATTTTTTACTTTTAAGACGTGGACAGTCAGTTTAACATACAGGTGGGTCAAAGTCATCACTACCCCTAAACATACTCTCTGCTTTTTTAAAATAATTTTTTAAAATTTTCAATTACAGTTGACAATTTGACCTAGGGATTGCATTACAGTGAATAAGGAAAAGTGGCCTTCCTGTGAAGCTAAACTGCAACTGTGTGCATGTGCTACTCCGCGGTAGACTCACCATATACATGCCATATATATATATATATATATATATATATATATATATATATATATATATATATGTATATATCTTGGACTAGAAATAGAACAATAGTTCCATTGCTATGGACCTAGTCTATCATCGGGGTGAGAGGGTTTACTATGTTCTGCTTTCAATGTGGGAATTGGTTTAAGTCCTTGACGAGGCTGCGCTCATAATTTAGAGGCCTCAGTTTCTCTAGTATGAGGGGTCAGGAGATGTAGGAAGTAATAATCATTATAATAATGAATCTAAAGATTCATTTTTCTACTATACTTTTATTAGAAACTTCTTTTAATAAGTTGAAGTTCAAAACTATGTGACCTTAAATAATACTCATTTTTAAATAGGCTGCCAAGCACTACAGAATCTGAGAAGATGGTTGTAGAGACTGCAAGAAACTTAATCTAGTTTTAATTATTTTTGACAGAAGGAAAAAAATAAGAACTGAATCCATTTCCATTTATCCTGTTGTTAACGGCAAATGTGCAGTCTGAATAAAAGCAGTTTTTATAGGGTTTTTCTTTTTCTGTAGAAGATCTACTACCTTTATACTTTATTTTCATGCTTCTAGGGTTTGCTATAGAACTTTAATGTTCCTGCTTTGGTTTCACAGGATTAAATATTAAACAATATCACTAACTAGATATGGAACATTTACTTTCCAAGTAATTGGATTGTGGATGAACCTGCTGCTACTGCTCATTAGTCTGTAACTTCATAAGACTTTAACTCTATTCTTTTACAACACTGCAATTTGGAAACTTTCCACAGAGCTGAGAGAAGCTGGAAATAGTTGGATGTGGCCTTCCATTGCCTATGGGATGCAGGATCGTGCTTATCACCAAAGGTGTCCTGCCATCAGTGTCAAACTGTAACCCACAGCACCCAAAACACTCAGAATTTCCAACCTAAACATGGATATCTCCATTAGTAATTTAACAATAGCTTTCCTTTCTTTTAAAAATTATCTTTAAAGTGATATATAGTCACTATAGAAGTTTCGGAAATTTGATGAAAAAACATCACCTGTAATTCCTCTATTCAGAGATAATTCTGCTAATATTTTCTTGCTTATGTGTGTATTTAATGTACATGTTATAATTTTTCAAATATAAAATCAGTTCTGTTTTTCTCATAACATTTTATGAATATTTCCCATATATTTAAAATTATTCCTAAGTGTGTTTTATATTAGCTGCCTACTCTTTATCCTTATGGCTGCCCCATGATCCAGTTCATCATTCATTGCAGGACATTCGGGTTGCTTCCTGTTGTTTGCTGCCATAAATAATGGCATGATAAAATCTCTGTACATAAATCATTGTCCTCATTTATGAAGATTTATTTAGAAGAGATTCCCAGATATGGAATTGCTGGTTCAAAGAGAATGAATATACAAGGGTAGGCAAAAGTAGGTTTATAGTTGTAATACAAATAAATAATACAATAATTAATAATTAATAAGTTATATAAGAATAAACTCTGTGTTTCTCATACTCACAACTGTAAACTTTCTTTTCCCCATCCCTTTGTTTAAAGTTTTTGATATCCTTCCAAACCTGTTTTCCTGAAAGGCTTTATGAACATATTTGCATACCAACCATGAGTTAATGGCCAGGCCTCTCTCACTACACTCTACCAGATTTGTATGTTAAAAGTGCTTTAATTAATTGCACAGTACTAGTCTAATATTTGAATAAGTTATGATACCATCACTAGATAAAATAGTATGCATTTCATTAAAATTAAAATTATGCATATTATATTGCAACATTAAACTTATTGATGATATGCTGCTAAGTAAATCAGATGATGTAAATTTGAATATACTCCATCATTGCAAATATGTATGCATATGGAAATTATTGGACAAAAGCGATGACTAATAAAAATACAACTTAATAAAAATAGATTACCTTAAAAACTGACAGCTTACTACATGGTTAATAAACAACAGTGTAACACTAAGTACTTAAAATTCATTACTTCATTCCATTTTATAATAAGCATGTGAAGGAGGTCCTGAAGCATAAAGGTCTGAAGTAAAGTTCTTATAACTATGTGGGATGTCAGTTGGGTTCCAGAACTGAACCCGAGGATGCTCACTTCAAATCCACCATTAGCACTGTAAGCTTCCATTTGAATCCTTTAAACGTTTTCCATTTCTTAAACTTTGTAAAATGCTGCAGCATGTTCTTTATGACAGAATAATGTAAAATGTTTCATATTTAAGAGAAACCATAATGAATAAACTTCTTATGATTTCTTAGAAAAAAATAAATCACCAAAAACCAAATTAAGAGGGCCCATAAATACAACTCTAAATAGGAAAACAAATGTTGCGAAAGCCATGAAAAAATAATATTCAACCCAGCCATTAATCAGTGAAATGCAAACGAAACAATAAGGTAACATCCATTCAACCCAATGCCAAGATAAAGAATCACTGAACGTTGTCCGAAGTTCACTATTTATATTTTATTCAGACTCTGATATAAATGAATAAACTACTGTTTTAATATAACAAATGTTGAATTTCTTTTTTGGGGCCATGAAAAAAAATGCATTATAGTAATGATCTAGGCTGACACTTCATGTAATTCATAAATTTATTTATTCATTAAACATTCAGTAAATCTAATATTTTTCATAGAAATGATAAAATATATTCTTTAATTCTTTCAAGAAATATTTCAAGAAATATTTATTGACTGCCTATCAGGTGCTAGAGGTTATTGTAGAAGCTATGGGTATATCTATGACCATATCCAACAAGCAAGAATACTTGCTCTCAGTTATGTTACATTCTAAGATGGAATACAGGCAATAATCAAGAAAACTCATTAAAATATACACTCTATTATAAACTGATCAATTCATAAATAAATGCCTATGCAAAGGCATTGAAGGGAGATAGGAAATTGGGGGGAGGAGGAACTAAAATTCTTTCATTTTCTTTACAATTTAACAATACGAGATGTTACATTTCATCATGATTCTCCCAGGCCGTGACCCTGGACACACACACACACACACACACACACACACACACACACACGCACACTGTTACACAGTCAACAAATATTAGAAGCCATTGGTTTATATAATCAAAATAGTAAGGGGAGTGGCAACCTTGGGTATTGAAACATTATGCACATGAATAGGTGCGCAGTTTGCTTCATACACACAGAGGCTGAAATGACCTCCCTCAGTTCACATGAAAAGAAAAAAAAAATCAGCCTCACTTTGCCCAATGTTGGCTTTTTGGAGGCACACTTTGCGACTGTGCCAGGCCGCAAGCGCTGCTTGCTGCATCCATCTCCAATTCCATGCCAAGGAGACACGTGAGGGTTTCCGAATCATAGTCAGAGGTGGTGCTTTGTGTTTTTCTCATCCTGGCACCGAGATCCATCACCCTCTGCCCTCTTGAAGTCGTTTCTCTCTGTTGCACCAAACTCTTGCCTTTATGAGATTCGCAAAACTCTGAGCCGGGCTCTGGTGTACAGCTTCCCGATTCACATGAGCCACTTTCCAACAGATGTGATTTCTGAGTGGGAAGGAAACATGCTGAGGGGGAAGTTCAAGATCATTAATATCACTGATCAGATTTAGCAAAATAGTATTGTTTTGTCCCATGAGTTTGCTGAATAAGAACTTTCCTAGGACCAGTAATTGTGAACACAGTGTCTTCCTCTCTACTGACGACAGAAAGAAAACCAAACGTAGCTTGGCAAATCATTATAAAGTTTTAGAGGCCAAATGTTCCATGCTGTGCCAAAATATCAAGGAAAATTCTTGAAAGGAATGAAGGAACTAAGGGTGAAAAGAAAGGAAGGAAAGATAGAAGGAATGAAAGTATATATGTATACATAAGCACAGCTATCTGTTTATTAATGTGTACATGGACATCAATATGCGTCTATATGAAATATTATAAATGCCTATGAAAACTACATACAGAGCCTCTGTCCCTGGAACACGGAGCCACAGCTGACCCTTAGCACTTCAGCGTCCTCTACTGTCGTCTCACAGACATCTCGTTCCCCAGAGCTCAGGACTCACGGTGAACGGCTGGACTGATCCTTCAGTCTGAAAGGAAAGAGAAAAATCGTGTATGGCACAACCAGAAAATTAGGAAAGAGCGTGCGAGACTGGCCATATGATAAGAGCGATCCATTTTCTCCCCTCTTTTCTCAGCCCATTAATCAGCCTGTCACGATACTGCCTGTGATATTTGTCTGCCTAGAAACAATAAAAGTTCACTTTTGCCTTTTCCAAAAAGTTGCTCTGCTACGTTGACATTTTCACCCTGGAGGAAAGCCACGTGGCACTGAACAGATGCTGCAAACTGGTTCGCTCGTGCTAATTCTGCATCAATTTGCTTACCTGCCGTGCTCAAAAATAGAATCGTGGCAATGCATTTTGAGGCATATACATGACGCCCCTGAAGAGTTTACATGCAAATAGAACCGAAAAGAAAAAATAATAAAACTTGGTGTGGGGAGGGCCTGGGGGTAGGGTAGATGTGGGGTGGAGGGGGTCTGCAGGGTTAAAGGGGGGGCATCTATAATGGTCTCAACAATAAAGATAAAGAAACATTTAAAAAAATAATAAAAGAAAATTAAAAAGAAAAGAAAAGAAAAAATAGACTCGAATTTGTTGATTTGATTAAAACATGTATCAACATTTATTTTCTGATATTTATAGGTATAAACTAACTTCCATGGGGATAAATAAATGGTCTTTCTAGCCTTGTGTGTTACGAGCTTATGGGTCTGGCCAAAGCTGGATCTTCAACAGTTATTTATTGTACTCAAAGGCTGAAATTGTAAATCTTTAAATATAAAATCATTTAAGATAGTATTTCAGGCATATAATCTCTCATGTACATAGGGAAGAGTTTTTGTGTGCTAAATTGAGTCTTACTCTTGTTGCTATAATTGGAGCACTTACTGATATATTTTGATTTAAATTTGCCATATTACTATTAGTTTTCTCTTTCCTGCCTGTTTTATGTTCCTACCTCTTTCCTTTTCTGCTTTAGTAATTAATTGATTTTTTCAATTTTGTTTACCCCTCTATTATCTTTTTAAGTATACATTCTCTGTTCCCTTAAGGGCCACCCTCGATATTAAAATATTAGTGTCTTCTTGACCTATTAAAGTTTAATAAAAATAAGTAATTTTATTTCACTTAGGTAATGAAAAGATCTTACCATATTCTAACCACAATCAATCCCTCTAAACTGATGTAATAATATTGTCCTTTAATTGTATGTGAATGTAAATGAATAATATAATATTTCTGAGCACAAATATACTATAGTTTCTCTTTTGTGCAGTCAATTTTCTTTCAGATGTGCCCATATAATTACCATTCTGTAGTTCTTCATTTCTCCTTCATCTGTGACCTGGGGTCTAAGATTAGTATTTTCCTGCCTGAAGTATTCCTTTTAATAAATGAATTAGTGAAAGCATGCTAGTGAACATTTTTCTCAGATTTTGATTATCTGAAAATGTCTTCATTTTTGAAGACTAATGTCATCAGTTATAGAGTTCGATGTTGGCAGTTATTCTCATTCAAAAGGATTTTTAAAATGTCCATTTGAAAAAAAAATTTGGTCCTTTTGCTTCCATTGTTTCTGTTGAGAAATGAGTTGCCAGATTTATTATTGTTCCTTTGAAGGTGGGATACCTATTGTTTGGGCTTTTATTTCTGCTTGGGATTTTTTTTCTTTTTCTTTTTTTTTTAATCTTTGATTTTTGCATTTTAATTATCATGTGCCAGTTTTCTTTGTATTTATTCCACCTAAAGTTCATAACAATTATTTATAGATTTATTGAGATGTAAATTGACATACAACAAATTGCACATGTTTAGGTGTATAGTTTAATAAGTTTGGGCATAGAGCTACACCACATAACAATCAAAATAAAAGAAATTTCTCTTCCCATCAAATGTTTCTTACTCCCCTAATTTAATCACTCCCTCTGCCTCAATTTCCAGGCAAGCAATGATCTGTTTGCTACCAGTATTTGATTAGTTTACATATTATAGAATTTCATATAAAAGAAGCAATTGAGTAGGTTCTCTTTTGCCTGTTTCTTTTACACATTTACAGTTTTTGAATATATATATATATATATATATTTTTAAAAACATCTAGCATGGAACTTGCATTTTCTCCTTCAAATAATATTGGAGTTGAGAGCTTATCAAAATCTGTTTCAGATTTTAAAAAATTTATCTTAATTGTTGAAAGTACTACAGGTATCCCATTTTTCCCCCTCATTGACCTCCTCCACCTCGCTCCCACCCACTCCCCAGGAGTTCACCCCATTATTATCCGTGTCCATGGGTTATAGGTATATGCATATAACTTCTTTAGTTAATCTCTTCTCACCCTCCACCCCCCTTCTCTCTTCCCTCTGAGCTATGACGGCCTGTTACATGCATCAGTGTCTCTGGATCTATTTAGTTTGTCAGATTCTTTTGTTCATTGGCTTCTTCTTAAAGAAGACCCTTCAACATTTCCTGTAGTGCTGGTCTGGTGGTGATGAACTCCTTTAGCTTTTTCTTATCTGTGAAGCTCTTTATCTGACCTTCAGTTCTAAATGATAGCTTTGCTGGGTAGAGCAATCTTGGTTGTAGGTTCTTGCTTTTCATCACTTTGAATATTTGTTGCCACTCCCTTCTGGCCTGCAAAGTTTCTGTTGAGAAATCAGCTGACAAAGAGGCCCACATCAAGACACATCATAATCAAAATCCCAAAGGTAAAAGACAAAGAGAAAATCTTAAAAGCAGCAAGAGAAAAGCAGTTATTTACCTACAAGGAAGCACCCATACGATTGTCTCCATTTTTAAAATTTTATTTCATTTTATTTTTCTAAGTTTATCTTTATTGTTCAAAGTATTACATATGTTCCCCTTTTTCCCCCTTTGCACCTCTCCCCCCCAGGCCTACCCCACTATTGTCTGTGTCCATGGGTTATGCATATATGCATATAAGGTCTTTGGTTAATGGCTTCCTATTCAACTTCCCCATTTGCCTCTGTGATTGGTGTGACTGGTCTGTTCCATGATCCAGAGACATGGGAGCATGGAACATAAAAATTGACTTTATAATGTAAAGGTAATCTTGAATTTTGGGATAAACCTTGTTTGATCAGAATTTATTTCACTTTTCAAATATGTTTGCATTCAATTTGCTCCATTTTGATGAAAATTTGTACAGCTATATTCATGAAAAATATTAGTCTGTGGTTTTCTCTTTCATTAATGGAAGATGCATGCTACAGGATAATGCATGCTAATGAGAAGAACTTGAGAAGCAATTCCTCATCTTCTAGAATATGGAAGAATTTATATAGATTTGGTATTATTTCTTTTTAAATCTTTAGCTCAGTTTGCCCAGTATAGCCATTTTGGCCTGTAGAGGTACTTTTTGTTTTGTTTTTGTTTGCATATTTTTTTTGGGGGGGGGGAGGTGCTATGAAACAGTAATTTCCATTTCTCAACAAGACATAGTTTTCTATTCTCTGAGACTTTGTCTCACCAGCTCTATCTCTCTTTGCCTTTTCAAGTTATGAACTCTTCTGCTCAACTCAAGAAGACTACTCATCCCTGTCCAGGTTTCCTTCTATCTAGGCTACCGGTTTGGAAACCAGAGGATCCACATGGTTCATGCCCCTTTTTTCAGAAATCACTGTCTTGTTCTGCTTTGGTCTGATGTGTGCAAATAGTTGGTTCATATATTTCTCTCTCTTTAAAAGTCATTTAATGTATAAGGATATATCCAGTTCCTGTTAGTCATAGTCAGAAGCATTAGTATTATAGCATTTTTATTCTATACTAGATGTCATCAATCAATTTTAGAAAATATTAGCTATTACTCTTCTACATATTTTATCTGCTCCATTTCTTCCTCTTAAAAATTGGTAACTCCACTTACACATTAGTTAGATTGTTTTCTATGTTCTATAGATCACACTACTTTCTCTATTTTTTCTTTTTGACTCTTTAGGCTTCCATTTGGATATTTTCTGATAATCTAACCTCTAAACTAATTTTCTCTTTAACTCTATATAAATTACTATTAAACCCATCCATTTATTTCTCAATATTAGTTCTTATATTTTATTGTATATAATGTCTATTAGGTGTCTCTTTGTAGTTTCCAGTTTTCAGCCAAAATAATTAATCTGAACTTCAATTTCTTTAACATATCAATCACAATGATTTTAAATTTTGCCTCTAATAACACCATAACCTGAATTCCCATTGGATCTGTTCTCTTGTTTCTTCTCTGGGTAAAGTTTTCTTTTGGCAAGCCAGAATATTTATTTATTGAACACTGCACATTATGTGTAATAAGATCTGGGGTCTGAATTATGTTTTATTGCTCAAGAAAGCATTTCCTTTTGACTCTGACAAGAAGTTAGGCTGAGAGTAAATTATCTTTTAAAATATGAGATTGAACTGATTTGGAGGCCATGTTAATAAAGAATGAAATAATCTCTGCAATGAATGATGCAAGAGCTTTCCAACTTTGCCTTTCTTCTATGAACATTTTTTTCCTGATGTCGTGCCAGCCTTCCTAACCTAGCCTGCATATGGAGTCACTGAAGCTTTGTACAATTTTTTTAACAATGGCATAAAAAAAAAAGAGGACATCAGGATTCTCCCTGTGCATCACTGTCTTTATCATGTGACAGATCTCAGGACATACAAAAACCGTGTTGTAGAAGCGCTTGGGAAGGTTAATAATATATCCACCTCTAAGATTACAAACAAGTGTTTCTCCACATATCTTTGCATCCAGTTACTTCTTGCATTGTGCTTCATTACTTTTATTGTGGAATAAATTCTAAATTATTAAATACACACGAAACCACAAATTATTAACAAGTGCCTGATGTTCAATGTTCATTCAGTACTAGATTTTAACTTAAATAACAATTTCTGAACCAGTCTTTTTTTTACTACTGCATTTATGATATTTTGATATCTAGAGTGCAGGCATAGTGTCATCACAAAGACGTATTACGTGGCCTTTCACCATGCAGTCACTTTAAATCTCCAAGAGAAAAAGAATATAAAAAAGAAAGCCTTTGTGAAAGAGGAAGGAAGGCCACTCACAATGTGACAGGTAGGTAGCTCCTGAGAACAGATTGACAGATCAGGTGCACTTACCAAGTGTAAACTGCCAACAAACTGTCAACTGCCAAAATGAATTAGACTCACAAACCAAGGAGGTCTCAAATCTTCAATGTTTAAACATTCAGGAACTTCACTAAGACATCTCCTCATGTTATGTTTCCATGGTGTCCCTGCCACACCTTCAGTGCTGTTCAAAAGTAAAAAAATAAAAATAAAGACATATTCTTTATCTTGCATGAATATTTTCTCAATATGCATTTTAATGAGGGGTGATGGAGAGGAAGAGAGAGAGACAGAGAGAGACTGATTCCTTGGGAGACTGCCAATGTGTCATATAGCTGTATCGACTTTCATTTTCATTATGTTATATCTTTCCCAACATTTTTTGTTTTCAAGATCTTATGTATCTTTTGTAATATGTTCTATTTTGTTCCCAACAGCATTAGCATATTACATGCACTACATTCACCCAAACACAAGATCACTTTGGGTTATTTCTGAACTTGTCAGCTGAGGACCTGCAATTGTTTCCCAGGATATTTTCCCTTCTTTTCCTCCCTTGGGCCATACTGATATCTTTGTTACTTAAAAGTAGTAATATCAGACAGAGGAAGGCAAATGCTGTATGATCTGCTTATATATTGAATCTTAAAAAAAAAAAAAAAAAAAAAAGCATAGAAACACAGAACAGATTTGTGGTCACCAGAGGTGGCATAAGGGGGAAGGGGGAAAATGGGTAGAAGTGGTCAACGTGTACAAACTTCCAGTTATGGGGTAAATAAGTTCTGGGGATGTAATGTACAGCAATGTGACTATAATTAACAACACTGGATTATATATTTGAGAAATGATAAGAGAATAAATCTTAAAAGTTCTCATCACAAGAAAAAAATTGTAACTATGTGAGGTGATGGATATTAAATTTATTGTGGTTAATAATTTTGCAATCTATACATATATTAAATCATGTTGTACACCTTAAACTAATATAAGGTTATGTGTCAATTATATATGAATAAACTGGAAAAAAAATGATGCCTTTTGTATTCCAAATGATTGTCATTTTCTTTCTATATTTCCATCTACCTTCTTTCTTTTTTCTCATTTATTTTTGTAGTATTTATTGAAGGCAGTGATGTGTCAGACACTCACTTGTGGAATGAGCGTGTTTAGGACACACTCATTTGGGGACTGACC
Organism: Miniopterus schreibersii; assembly: GCF_964146895.1. Lineage (NCBI taxonomy): Eukaryota > Metazoa > Chordata > Mammalia > Chiroptera > Miniopteridae > Miniopterus > Miniopterus schreibersii. The sequence continues at coordinate 59,298,605 of NC_138111.1, read as the reverse complement.
AGACAGTCTGTATTTTTTTTCCTCCACAGAAAAGCAGCTGAATATATTAATTGGGAAAGTAGCCTCATAGTGTTTTTTTTCACTAAGTAGCAAGAAATATCACTTGCTGGCTCTTGCCAAATGTCGGGCGGACAAAAGATATCCACAAGCTTAACATGGTTCTTCTGCCATTGTTGAAATGATGAATAGAAATAACATACTCTTGCACATGCCATTTAATCTTGTGACACTCATTGATTCCCTTTTCAGCTGGTGTTACAAGGACATTCTATCACCCAAAGCATTGGAATGGGTTAGTTAGCTCCTTTGCTCCGCCACATATTTGGGTCATTCATGGAGCTCTTTTCTCTTTCCTTAGTACTTTCTTTTAAAGTCATAAAGAACTTGTTGCTCTATTGTTCATCACTTGAATTTGCTATATTTTTAATTACATCAGCATTATAACTACTCAATGGAATTATAGTATAAAAAAGTATGAAATAAAATGCTGTTTTTAGGCACAAAACTAATTGGACCAGGCATAGTCAACTATTTTAACCTGTTGTGGTAAAGTTTCTTTTTTCTATTTTTGGTGGTGGACTTCTTAACTTATAGACAGTTTTTATGACTGAATCTTTCTTTTTTTTTTCTGAAAGGCTGTGGCTGTTGTCCTTCCTTAAATGAACTGCATGTCTACAATTGCATAGTTTCATCTTGAATGATGTCTTTCTTCCGCTGTCACCAGAAACAACTGGCAGCCACACTTCCTTCCTTCAGAGTATTCGTGACAATTTATAATTATACACTCATTTGTATGCTTATGTTTTTTTATCTCTCTCTGGGCTGTAATTTTGAAGATATAAGCAATTTCTACTTATTTTTAATATATATATGTCTTATGTGTACCACTCAAGAACTGCTCAATAAATATTTGATTATTGAATAAGTGGGTGGTCAGATGAATCTTATTTTAGTTGTTTTTGGCTTAGTTATATTGTTTATTGGCATCAAACAAAGCTTGGGACATTAGAAAAGGGTTGGCTCACCTAGTAAATCTAATGGTTTACTGCCAGTTTTCAGCTTTCCTTGGGTTATAGAAGAATCACCCCAATTATATGGTGTTTGCCCTGTGTGTGTGTCTGTCTTTTCACATGGCATTTTTTTTCATAAGGACACCAGCCATGTATTGGATGAGGGGCTCACCTTATCCCATTATTACCTTCTCTTAATAAATTACATCTGTAACAACCCTATTTCCAAATAAGATCACATTTTAAGGTATTGGGGGTTACAACTTCAGCATATGAATGGGGGGGGAGCAAAACTTCTAACAACATGTACAGATAAACAAAACCTGAGTGCATTTGCCATGAGCAGACCAGAACAACAATAAATAAAAGGATATTCTTTCAACTTAAGTTAAATGATGCCATATAGAAGGAAAGTATGGAAAGAAAAATAATAGAAATCATAAATGGAAATACACAATTGTCAGGCTATTGTACTTGTGAAATGTGGAGTGGGATGTTGAAGCAGAAACTTAGAAGTATGAAGTGCTATATCCATCCCAATTCTCTTATCCAAGTCTTTGAGACTCTTCTTTACATTTTATTTTTATTTTTCTACAGCCAGATTATTATATTTCTGAATGTGGTAACTGAATAAGATTAGAAGCTCCAGAGTCAGATTGTCCAAATCAAATACTTCCTTTACCACTGATAAATTGTGTGCTCTTGACAATTTAAGAAATCTTTCTCCTCTATTTTACCTTCTGTAAAGTGGGGACAAAAACAGCACCTGTCTCATGGGTTATGGTGAGGGTCAAGTTAGAACTCCCCATTAAATGCTTTTCTCAGTGTAATAAATGTTATTAATAATCCTTTAGTCTTATCGCCTAATATTAGCACAGACCTTCATGTTTATGTGTGAGATTATATCTGTATTATCTTTATAATTATAAGCAAAATATAAACCAACACTTATTGATCACTTACTATGTGCCAGAGAGTTTAAACACTTTATACAGCTTATTGCATTTCTCACCATAACCTTTATGAATTAGACATACTAGCCTTATTTAGACCAAGATATTAAAATATTAAAAGCTTCCCAGACCCATTTAGTAAACAGAATAGAATTGAAATCTAAATCTCCTTGACTACAAAATCATTATACCATTTTATTTCCAAGAACAGAATATTGAATTCTGTATTAAAAAACAAAATTGTGAAATTATACATTTACTCTACTGAACTGCAGAAAAGTGAGTCGACTTAAACCCCACCACCTCCACTTAAACTATTTGGTATCTTCTGACAATACCTATATTTGAAGACTTTCTTGATTGTCCCAGGTTCTGACTTTGGGGACAGTGTTGATATAAAAACATTTCTTTGTTGGTCTCACAAATTATGAACACTGGAAAATTCAACTAAACACTATCTTCTAACATAAACTGTCTCTTGCACCGAGATGTAACAAAAAGAACAACAGCAAACGCAAGGACAATAATATTTTCTCAAGTTATATATCCATGTTTGGGACCACAACATCTGCCCTTTTTATGCAAGACTGCTCTTTAGAAGAAAGACACATAACTTGGGCCCAAAGTCTGGGACTGAACATTTTTGGAATATACAGAAGGTACAAAGCAACACTGAACATGGGGCTTTCACGTGTCATATCCGTAACACTCCTGCCGTAGAGGCCGTGTGTGCCTGTGTGGTGTGGACCAGGCCTTCCAGTGCAGTGGGAGGAGACCTGCTCTAGTCTCATCAGCCCTGTTCCCCGCCCTCCACTGGCCATTCTTTCAAACACCCAAGTCCTTGTATTTCCTGAAGACCTTTAGGAAGTAATCTTCTTTTAATAAGATTTGAGCTTAAAAAAATTATATGAGATCTGTACATAACCTGGTCATTCCAAGGACCTACGTCCCCCCGAAACACTGAACTCGCAGCAGCAATGACTGCAATGCATCACTGTGTTTTGGACCCTACACCTCAGAACCATGTCTTATTCCATTTCATTATCTTAACTACCTATTTCTTAAGCCCATATATTTTTTTTCCTTCCAAAATACAATGACAACAAGAAATCTGATTAGTATAGAGAGGAGGTGTTATTTATGGTCTTATAAGAGTATGTGCCTTATTTAACTTTTTTTTGGCACAGGCTTTTCATATCTTAAAAGAACAATGGTATTTAACTGAAAGATGATAGACTGCATGAAAGTGGAGCAAATAGTAAATGTAGTTATCAGTTTTAAATCAATTAAGCCCTTTGGAAATTGCAATGGAGTGTTTTGCACTATTTTTGGCATCCAGAACCCATGGTAGGTCCAGCATAGCCAATCTTGTGCCTGCGTACACATTAATGCTCATTTCAAAGCTCTGATAATCGCATTCTCATGTTTTATGGACACATCCTCCTGTCTGTGGATCAGACATAAACACGCAGCTGCTGCACACGACTCAGTCTGCTGCATTCACTCAGCAAATCATGAGCCTTCAAATTAGGCATTCTGGAGCAGACGCTGAAATAAAAAGAAATTTGTTTTCAAATGTCAACTTCCAGGCAGCCTCTTTTAATAACCACATTTTGTTCTTTGATTCCATGAAGGGAAAGAGGAAGGAAGGAAGGAAGGAAGGAAGGAAGGAAGGAAGGAAGGAAGGAAGGAAGGAAGGAGGGAGGGAGGGAGGGAGGGAGGGAGGGAGGGAGGGAGGGAGGGAGGAAGGAAGGAAGGAAGGTGGCTACTATTTGGACAGCAAAATAACTTTTTAAACTAACATTATTTTGGGAGCTATGGGGCCAGTTTCTTGGCAGAAGAAAATCACCAAGCCTGCCCCCAACTCATTCCTGTTAAGTATTCATCCTTTACCAAATCCCTATTACTCACCCTAAATTCTTCCCCTGTAACAGCCACTCTGACTCTCATGCCCGCAGTGGCTCTCACACTTTCCACAGCCAGGGAGACTTTCTGCCTGTCAGGGTTGTTCATTTATTTAGTTGATGTTTATTGGAAGCTTCCGTTATGTCAAGTTCTCCTAAATACTGGTGATAAAAGATAGAGTGAGATTTCTTTGCTTTCAAGAAACTCAGCTCCTAGTAAACCAGATATCATTCTGTGATTAATTTGAAAGAGGTAAGAAATTATAAACGCTACTTTATTTAAATTGCAAAGAACAAAATTAAAAAGTATAAATTTAAAAAAAAAAATTTGTATTTAGATCAAATTTCCAAACCTAAGAGAAATAGTTGATTGAAACAACATGTATATGTTTTAAAGTAAGGGTCTGGGGTTTGTTTGCTTGGTTTTGCAAGTAACTAAAGCATAGAGAAGCTGCACTAAGTGACAATGATGCATCCGTTGGTAAGAAAAAGGAAGGGGAGTTTGGCTGCACATGGAGCTAGAAGGAGAAAAAGAAAGTTGTAAACAAAGGAAGCTACTTTCTCCAGCTCTCAGGATAACATGGTCTCATCTTCACTTCTCTCTCCTTCATTCTTAATTTTACATGTTTACTGGCCTCTCTGCTCCACTGTGCACTTGGAAAAAAGAGTTTGTCTTAGCTTAGAAAGTATTATTTTTCTAATTTCAGGAAAAATAAAAAAGCAAATGGACACTTGATTTCTAGTTCCTTGGCAGAATCTGGTTGGTTCAGGGTCTGCATTTGCCCAGCCCTGATGGGGGTGGCAGTGCGGGAGGGCTTGAGGGCAGAGTCCTGGTCTTGCTTGCTGGTGTGGCCTCAGTGATCATCGCTCAGCACCAAGAGGAGGGAGCTTGGTAGAGAGATTCCAGCACAGCTCACAGGAGAGACGGGCCTGGCTTTGACACTGCCCCTTTCTACAGAGTACCACATGGAAATCTGTTTCGTGTACCTGTGATACTTCTTTCCTTTCTTAAGAGTAATTTCCAGGCTAATCAGAAGTTGTCAAAATGTAAACAGATCGACACAATAATACGGTGGAATAAGTGCTCCAAGAGAGATAGATGGAAAGGCCAGACATCAGAGTAACTGAAAAATTGCATTTCATTTCATAGCAAGTTGCGTTTCACTTTTGCAGCTTTAGTCTTTGTTTTATTTTTCCTTTGTTTTGTGAGTAATTCTGTATAGGAGGTCCCCTTATTTTTGAGATTTTCAACAGTCCATGCTGAATTACACAAACAAAGGACCAAAAAAAAATATGAGTACTGCTAGGTGGAGCTTTATAATGAGCACAGCCGTGAATCAAACGTCAGCGGCACCCTGGAAGCCTCCTCCCCTTCCTCCCGTGGGGAACCCCAGTCACCACCTGCAGACACCCACCGGCCTGTCTCCGAAGTCCCGAGGCCTGATTTTGAATTTCATACGAATGGAATCACGCAGGATGTCCTTTTGTAGGCCTGGCTTTTCACATTATGTTTGTGACGGTTACCCATGCTATTTGGAGTAGCTGGAGTTTGTGAAGTTTTAATGTCAGACTGAATTTCACTGAATAAATATCCGGCAGCCCATTACACTGTGGATGGACGTTTAGATGGTTTCTCTTTCCGAGTTCGTATGATAAATGCTGCTATTAGGATTCTTGTATATGTCTCTTTTACAAAACATATGTGTGTTTTTCAGTTTGTTTTAGTCATTATAACAGAGGGTAGTTATATCTGAGAGCTATTTGAATTTGCATTTCCTGATGACAGATACTGTTGAATACATGCTGACAGGTTTATGAGCCAATCGGTTGTCATTTTTGATGAGGGAATAAGTTTGCCCTTCTTTTTGAAAAATGAGTTGGTTGTCCTGTTATCTCTTTTTGTGAATTTCATCAAAGTTAACAATTTCTGGCCTGACTGGCATGGCCCAGTGGTTGAACATTGATCCATGAACCAGGAGGTCACAGTTGGATTCCTGGTCAGGGCACGTGTCTGGGTTTCGGGCTCCATGCCCAGTAGGGGGTGTGCAGAAGGAAGCCTATCAATGACTCTCTTTCATCATTGATATTTCTATCTCTCTCACTCTGAAATCAATAAAAATATATTTTAAAAAATTAAAAATTTTTGTTTACCAAAGGACATAATTGTCAGATTACAAATAAACACACTTTAGTATTTTGTAAAAAAAATCTCTTTACCAAAATTTGATTCTCAGTCAAATCTTAGCATTATATCTGTTATGTGGAATAATAATACCTCTCTAAAGACATGCAGCTTTACAATATGGTTATAATATTCTATAGAGAAAAATCTGACTCAGACTTGTATTTTCTTTTAATTTGCATAAGAGACCAGTATTTGAAAGAGCAGCCCATTTATTAGTAGTTAATATATTTTGTGTTTAATCTCAAGGATAAAAATATATTAAAAAAACCTTTTTCTCTGCCTCTACCCCATCATTTATCTCTCTGATAACTCAGAGAAAAAGTCTCAGAGTTAGAAAAATCTGTCCTGGGCAGTTGGCTTGGTTTTTCCTATGGGTGCCTTGGCTTTGGTGGCAGAATATATCCCTCTCTCTGCTTTGTTTTCCATCAGATGTTTATCCCACACTTATATACTATAGAGGACTCTATATTTCTCCATACTAATCCTGTCCCTGTCTTTCCTTTGCCATTTCACCCAGATATTTCTACTAACTTTTTATATAAAATATATAATTAGAAGAATAAAAAAGAAACTGGAATATATGTACATGTAAATACACTATATATGTTATATACACATATACTAAGCTAAATATATATAATGTATATATCTAACTAAATGTATATACACTTCATTAAATACATATATACCAAATAAAATATATAAGGCAAGTATATAATATATAATTATACACACAGGACAAATAAGTTCATGTTTGTGACCAGCCTTATTTTTATAATAAAAGCATAAATAATAATTTTATAGTTAGTGGCCTTAGTATATAATATCTATTCTTATGTCTCATGGCATAACATTATTTTTACTCCAGCTTTTGGCCATATTCTTGCTTAACTTTCGTTTCATGCTACAAAGTACAGATTAGTACTGGGGTCGAAGCCGCCTAAAGTATTCTGTGCAGCATCTTATTTGTTTGCAAAGTTCTTGAACTATGAAAAAGGGTAAAATTTTGAAGCCAAAGCATGGAAAAAAAGACTGGAGAAAAGCATTTTTATGCTAATGGCCGTAGCAATGATTATAAAGCAGAGTGCACACAGAATGCACCGTGGAGATGCTAAATAATATTTATGGAGCCTATGGGCCTTGCATAGCAGAAGCAAAAATGTTCTTTTCTCACATTTGGTTTGCAAAATTACTTTGGACATTAAGAAAAATGCTGAGGTTTCATTTGAACTGTGGACTGAAACCCCTGACCAGGAGCAGGGCTGGGATTTGTGGGCCATCATTTTATTCACAAGGCTAAATACAGCTGTGACATGCGGGAATGACTCTGGATACATTGTCTTTTACTTGTTTAGGGTGCTCCAAAGGGAAAAAGTGGAACAAGGAGTAACAGTTTCAGAAAAGTTTAAATAGAAAAGTTCATGAAGTTCTTCATGGAGACGGTGTGAGTGCAAGGGCTAAACCAATGCTCCTTTTGTGAAAATGTATTGCTCTTAATTTTATTGTAATAATCTGATGCATCAATGCATATTTTTTATTGTATTGTAATAATCCAATGCATGACTGGATATTTTGGAGATCTGAAAAACATATTTAATATAAAAATACATAGACATCTCATTAGTAACCCTTGATGCCTCAAAATAGCACATCTTCATGTATCCCTCGTTAAGTTGGTCTTCATTTAATTTACTCAGCTAATTGCAATAAGCACTTGTTAAGTGTCAGGTACTACGCAGAGCTTTTTACCTTTGCAGGATAGATTTTTCCCCACTGGTTTTATAAATGTCAACGTTGAGATCTTAAATGTCTAGGAGCTTGTCCAAAGTCACAAATAGTAGTAAAACTAAGATTGAGTTCCACCTAAACAAAAGGCCCTGTTCTCTTCAATATACCACTCACTGTTTCATTACAAAATAACAAAAGCAAAAAAAAACCAAGAAACAAAGCAACAAAACACTCCATGAAAGAATATAGATCATCTCAGGTTAAACCACCAAGTTCTATAGCAGAGATGTAAAGAACTTCCTTTGAAATAGCTTCAGGAAGATAAAAAATTACCACCAACTTATATTCTGTTTTATAGGAAAAACTTACCAGGATAATTTTTGGATGACTGAAACCAGTTTCTGAATATCACTGAGTATTTCTGAAGCCTTTTATTGGTTTTAAACTGTCAATACGGTGGAGCTGGAAGTTTACTCCTTTGGCTAAAATTTAAAAGCTCTGATGATTTTTTTTCTAATTTATCTTTATTGTTGAAAGTACTACAGATATCCCCCCTTTTTCCCCCCCATGGATCCCCTCCACCCCACATCTGCTCTCCCCACAAGGCCTTTCATCACACTATTGCCTGTGTCCATGGTTATGCATATATGCATATACGTTCTTTGGTTGATCTCTCCCCACCCACTCCCCAACCCCCGTCTTCCTACTCAGATTCATCAGTTTGTTCCATGATTCTGTCTCTGGATCTATTTTGTTCCTCAGTCTATTTTGTTTATTAGATTCCACACATGGGTGAGATCATGTAAAACTGAATCAGGAAGAATCAGAAAAGCTGAATAGGCTAATAACAACTGGTGAAATCAAAGCAGCAACAAAAAAAACAAACTCCCAGCAAACAAAAGCCCTGGTCCGGACAGCTTCACAGGGGAGCATTCTAATCCTTTCAGTTGTGAGGTTAGACAGTTTACTAAAATTTTTTCTTGCTTTTTGAGGTAGGCCTGCAGTGCTATGAACTTCCGTCTTAGGACTGCTTTTGCTGTGTCCCATAGACTTTGGGTCGTTGTGTGTTCATTTTCATTTGTTTCCAGAAAGTTTTTGATTTCTTTCGTGATCTTATTGGTAACCCATTCATTGTTTGAGAACATGTTATTTAGCCTCCATATGTTTGAATGTTTTTGAGTGTTTTTATTGTAGTTGATTTCTAACTTCATGCCATTGTGATATGAGAAGCTGGATATGATTTCAATCTTCTTGAACTTGTAGAGACTGGTTTTGTGTCCTAACATGTGGTCTATCTTTGAGAATGACCCATGTGCACTGAAGAGGAATGTATATTCTGCAGCTTTGGGGTGAAATATTCTGTAAATATCAATTAAATCCATCTGATCTAGTGTGCAATTAAAAGTCACTGTTTCTGTGTTGACTTTTCAACTAAAAGATCTATCCAGTGAAGTAAGTAGGGTGTTAAAGTCCAAGATTATGACTGTATTGCTGTTGATCTCTTCCTTAAAGTCCTTAAGGTTATTATTGATAGGTCCTTATTTATTGCCATTTTATTTCTTTATGCCTATGTTTGTCTCTATTTCTTCTTATTATTACAGCAGTCCCATTGATATTTCTTGCAATGCTTCTATTTCTACTTCTAATTACAGCAGTCCCTTTACCATTTCCTGCAGTGCTGCTTTGGTGGTGATAAACTCGTTTACCCTTTTTTTTGAAATCTGAGGAGAAGAGAGATCTCCTTTGGCTCTAAGAGTGACCTCCCATGCTCCTTAATACTGGAACTCTGCAGGAAGACAAATCTAAACAGAATACAACAATCTTTTTTAGCATTTCCAGTTTTTTCCCCCTCTCTGGGAAAGCTTAGGTGCATATCTATCTTTATGAAGTTTTGTTAGTTTCTCAGTAATATCTCTCTCGTGCTTTAAACAGAGTAGATGTACACATATATTTTCTGGAGACTCAAAATGCAAGAGCACATCAACAGTGATAGACAACTAAATGCTTAAAAGACAGATGACTAATAGCTATAACTGTAAACAGTAAATTACAGCTTTCATAGCATTTGAACATAGATAAATTCATTTTTTATTTCACAACTGCACTCTGGAATAAGTCAGAGAGTTTTATTGGCCCCATTTTAAAGATGATAGAACAAAGAATACAAGAGGAAAAGAAAGGCCATTAAAACTTGCTTAACATATGCTGAGAAATAGGAAATGTGCCAAGTATTTTAGGTAATTATTTCATTTGTTCCTCATTGAATCTGTTGAAGTTGGCATAATTTTCTCCACTTTGGCAGGGAGTAAACTGAGTTTCTAAGAATAAGCTACAAAAGTTTACAAAGTAAATCAGGAAGATACATTTTATTTTCCAACCTGAAAGCAAAAGTATTTGGCTTATTATTTATCCTTGGAAAATATAGTTTCTGGAATGATCATTAGACAGTACATATCTCAGTACATTTCACAAGACTATGTGGAGACATACACCTTAAGCATGCTTAACCACAGGATGACACACACAAGAAGACCCGCAAGCCTCTGAGAACCAAAGCTAATGCAATTGTGGGTTTGATACAGATCTGATAACAGAAAATCTAGGAAGATCCAGAGAAACAACGTATGTAATTGTCCTTAAAAAGTTTTGGCAATGTTATTTAGAGGAATGTAAAACATTTTTCAGTGAAACTCCTGAGTTGAGGTTTTGTGAAGCTGCACCTCAGTTGGTCCTTTAATCGCTCCATGGAGCAATCCAACATAGTCTTTAACATCTTAAGCCATCAAAACAGAGTTTCATCCTTTGCAGAATCAAATATATGGTTGCAATCTCTCAGTTTTTAAGCGAAGAATTGAATTTAACCTTTTCTTCCCTAATGGCTTTGTTCATGTACCTAAAAGTAGGAATGCCTATAAAAGTAACATTAGTATTCAATTGTTTGATAAATATCGACATCTTTATGGATGATTGGAGCCAAATGACCTAAAATTCAGGCTTCAAAGTTAAACTGCTTGAGTTTGAATCCCTGTTTCAATAATTTCTGGCTAATTGCCTTGTACAGATTTACTAATTTCTCTCTGTTTGTTTCTAATTAGAATAGGGCTATTAATTACGCCAACAACATCAAGTTGTGAGGCTTATCAGAGGTAATACTATGATATACACTGTTCAAGATAGTATATTAATAAACACTCAACAAATATTCACTATCATTATTTTTAGTATTATTATTACTTAATATTTTTAAATAAAACATACAGATATTCTGAGGCACAGAATCCCAGAATCCCACACAGCTGTTGTCTAACTAACCTAATTCAGCACTTGGACCTCACCAACCCCAGCACCAAACTTTATCTCCAAAATAAACCCAGTATATTTTCACTGCTTAAGTTCTAAGAAGCTCTTTCCTCGTATTGAGCCCCAAACAGCCTTCTTGAAATTTGCATACATATGTCTGGGTTCTGCCTCCTGAGAATCCATGGAATGAATCTAATCCCAGTAATAAAAGGAAACCTTTCAAACAGTTAAAGACAGATAGCAAGTTCCTTTTGAGATTTCATTACTTCAGACTGAATGTTTTTCATTCCTTTTGTTTCCTTACCAATTGACAAGTTTATTTTGACTTCCTCAATTGCTGTTCTTGCTGATTATACTGGAAGATTTAGTGTCATTATAGTAGAAGAGACGGCGAAGCACAGAGTGCAGCTCTCAACCATAGCTGCGCACGAGAATATTTGGAGGCCCTTAACGATACTGAGGCAATTGTCCATATCCAGAGATTCCTACGGAATTGGTTTGGGTTGCAGCCAGGCTGGAGAGAACATTCCAGTAGAAGAAAGAGCATAGAATCTATAGTTAGAAACATCTCATGTCTGTGTGACATTTTGAGCAATTACTTAACCTCTTGGAGTCTCAGATTCTTTTGTTTATTTAATCCACAAATACTGTTAAATGCTTACTATGGGTCAGGCATTGTGCTAAGCAGACGAAATACGCAGAAATTAAACACACTTGCTGCTTTCCAGTATCAAGATAGTAACAATCAATGTCACAAATGAGGGTGCATTTAGATGAGTGCTGCAGACAGAGTCATGGTTCTCTGAGACTCAATGAAAACGAAAACAAATCTGGCTCAGTCTGTATTATGGAGGGGAAAGGGTTTGTGTTAAATGTAGAAATAAGAAAGCATTTTGACCTGGGAAAGAGAAGCTTCTGGGACTGAGTCACGGGGGTTTACAAGAAGTAAAGGACTCTTTCTTAACAAACAAACAAACAAATGCAAACAAAAAACCAAAAAAGCCCCAAGTGTCCCTCTTGGTGGAAAATAACCATTTTTTATTTCCTTAAAAATCTGAAATTTTCAGGGGTGAAGGGTCTGCTGGGAAAGGAAGATTTGACTGAAAGCGCTTGAAATAAAGAGTGAGGAGGCCGGCAGCTCTGTTCCTCTCCCAGAGGAAACTTCCGAATGCAAAGCCCCGAGTGGGAAAGAGGCCAGGTAGGGAGGTGAACAGCAACCCTTCCCTGGAACCGTCCCTGGGCTGCTGGCCTCTGACCTTCAGGGGAAAATGAGATGGGAAAATGCCGCCTCTGGAAAGGTGTCCTCCACGGGAAAGAAATCTGTCATGGCATCCAGAAAAAGTGGACACTAATTACTTGCTGTTTTGGCCTGATTTGGGGAGAATATGATTTTTTTTTTTCTTTAAAATATATCTTTATTGATTTCAGAGAGAGGAAAGGAGAGGGCGAGAGAGAGAGAAACATCAATGATGAGAGAGTCATTGATCAAGCCCACAACCCGGGCATGTGCCCTGACCGGGAATCGAACCCCGATCTCCTGGATCCTAGGTCGACACTTAACCACTGAGCCACGCCCGGCCGGGTGAGAATATGATTTTTAAAGTCCAAAGGATTTCAAGCAAGTGCTTCACAAGTTGTAAACTGTCTTGTTAAGAGCATATTCTGATTTAGCTGTTCTGGAGGAAGGGGGTCTTGGGAGCTTTCATTTCTAACAGATTCTCAGGTAGCTCATCAGCAGATCACGCTTCGTGTAGGAAGGAGGAAGCCACTGAACACTCTGTCTCATTTTACTCATCACAAAGGGTCTGTTTGACAGAACTGTCAAAAGTGTCACCTGCAGGAATAAACTAGTTTCTGCCTGGGACTTAGTGGAATGCCTTTCCTGCAAATCTTTGAAGTATTATGATTTGAATCTGTCTTCCCTAAAGTAGAAATGCTTGAACTTTCACCCTATATGCCCTTTCCACCTGAGTCACTTCTGTTATGCTTTCAGTGGTAATAAATGTCCTAAGGATATCAAACCACTTTAAGATTTCTGGGCACTTCCTGTCCATCATCTCGCTGCACGTTTTGACCGTTGATTGGACATGCTACCAGACCACTGATCCCCAGTTATTCAATGCCCTCCAAAGACTGCAACGATTAGTGGGTATAAACAATAAAATTACTTAGGCAAAAATCAATATTGCACTTTTGCTACACGGAAAGACGGCTTACTCCTCAACTCTGGAGAGGAAACTAGAGACATTATATTTCTGGACCTGAAATGTGTGCCATATGCAACGTGAATGTATAAGTTAGAATTTTATTTTAACTTGGGGGCTCATATAGTAACCATTCTCCCTTGATAGTATAGGATCTCCAATCCAAATTGCAGAAGTAGTCCTTCTAGAGGTCGGAGCTCTTAATTTTAAACTACTAAGGCAAACAGACTTGTAGAATATTTACAGATGCAATCACAGAATATTAGGACCAGACTTACTTTAGAAAGTGTCTACGTGGCCTCTATATTTTGTAGTTCAGATATGAAGGGAATAGAAGGTAGAAGGATTTTTATGACTTGGCCAACTTGTGAGTGACAAAGCTGGTGCTATCATCAGTTCCTGGATTTATAGTTCTGATAACTAGAAATTCAGAAACCAGGGTTTGATCATAGGTTGTTGTTTTTCACTTGTGACTTAAACATTAATTTCTCTAAGACCCAATTTAATTTGATTATGTTCTGAATCCATAAAAATCAATATAAAAAAACCCATACAAATAGATGATAAAGGAAGATGATTAGATTTTGGGTGGTGGGCACACAATGCAATGTGCAGATCATGTATCATGGAGATGTACACCTGAAACCTATATGATCCTATTAACCAATGTCACCTCAGTAATTTAATTTTAAAAAGAATAAATAAATAAATAAATAAATAAATAAATAAATAATATTTAAAAATACTTATAACTTTTGTGTTTATTCACTTTTACTTTTGGACTCATACCATACAATCTGAATAGATAAATTTGATGAGTAACAGAAAGCTAACACGAGTTAGTAGGATGAATGCACTACTACCTGCCTATGACTGGATTAATTTTCAATTTTATAATTCAGTGGTTCAATAAAAAATGACACAATTTAATATTATCATATATTATATATCTCACTAGAGATAATTAGTAGTAAATTTATGACAAACAAAAATAACATATCTGAAATACTTACATTCAGATTAATATAATCAGAAGCTCTGTTTCCATATACTTTAAATATTTAAAACTAAAGTTGTGTAAAAAATTGTGAGGTTCAGACAGCTATAATAACCATGATCATACAATGTCTATAGATATCTTTTGCCTTTGTAGTGCACTATGGTTAGGTCCACATTCACACAGAATATTTTCCTGTGTATGTTTGAGGCAGAGTTTAGGAAAGGACCTATTTTTGTTAAGTCACAAATTCTATTGTGTACTAAATAAAAACATTGAAGAATTTCCCCAAATACCAATAATACATTTCAGTCCAGATAAAGCATTTAAGTAACAGATGGGACACAAATAATCTACTTCCCCCTTGAATCTCTGGATAGGTAGGAAATGTACAAAGGGTTTTTCAGTGAGATGTAGAGCCTTAAGAAAATGAGTATTACCCAGTGTAAGTCCCCAGACATATAAACTGCCCAAATGAGAAATACAGGCATTTGTTTTTCTCCCATGGATTGCCTCTTCAGTCTACAATGGGGATGAATTGGTCTTCTTGGAGCCATAAAAACTATATGGCGTCTAGTTACCATCCCAGAAGGGATTCAGTGACTTTATCTAAGGAGCATGTCTGGAACATTTTTTAACATCCCCAAGTTTGTAATTTCCTATATCTCTGTCTGTTCCCTGTAAAAGAAATGACCTAAGTGTTTGGTTCCCATAGGCATGAAGGAGGAGACTGGAGAGATGCTCTCCATATACAGCTAAATATGGAGAGTAACCCATAAGAGAAATGTTGGTGGTGAGAACTGTAAAATAAGGAGGAAAGGCACCTGGAATTTTAGAGATTGCAAGAAAGTTCAGGAAACTGAGGGTGTGGCTCCACAGTGATTCCATTCCATGTTTTATCTTAAACTGAGCAACTGAGATAAGTGCAGAGATTCAGGAAAAAGAAGCTTTGAATTATTGATATAAACAACTTACCTGTCCAGACTCATTAGAGAATTCCACACTCCACATTGCATCAATAGAGCATCCTTAAAAATAAACTATATCTTGTCTCATCTCTCTAGAGCAAACATATCAAACTTAATCAGTTGGAGAATAATGATGAAAGTATTTTGCCGGAAGAGGGGTAAAGGATCTGTTACCACTGTCTGATTTTGATGGCATCATCTGTTAGATAAAAGCTCCAGTTTGAAAAGAACGCCAGTAGTCTGCCTTTGCACAATTACGAAGTGGAGACAATTTACAAAACCATACAATTTGCAGAGATGAAAGTGATGTTAATGCACCAAAAGCTTTGTTGTTATCATTGCTTTATTATTGTTTCTGGGTTGTTGTGACACTAAAAATTATGATCATCAAGGGAGGTGACCTAATCAAGAGGAAAGACCTCAGCTTGCTAGAATGAAGCAGAAACCAGCTGTCAAAGTGGGGGTCATGGAGAGACACACATTATTTATATGGAGGCTGCTTGCTGTTTGAAAATTGTCCCTTTTTTCCAGGGTAGTCACCATTCTGCTCTCATCCTCCAGTTAGCTTTCCTTTTCAAAACACACTCAATCAGAGGATGTTATGTATCAAAACACTTGAAGAATCTGGATGAGTGCTAAGGGTGTGTTTTACATACTGATTCAAAAGAGATTGCCATTTTAATCAGCAGAGAATCTTCAATAAGTATGGTCCCCACATGACTTCAAGTGAAGAGGAAGTCACACTCCATGGATGGTGTTTACTTCTCAGTGCCTTCCATCTTGACAATTAGATTGTTGACTTGAGTCCATGTGAGTATGCATATGTGCTTGGGCCTGTAGACCAACTCACAGTTAAACTTTTATTACTTAAGGAATGAATACTCAGCAGAAGAGTTATTGATGAATATAATTTTGGGGAAGGTCAGAGTAAGAAGGATTAAAAAACTGACTAAAATATAATTACACAGTAGAAGCCACTTGTCTTAGTCTGCTTGGGCTGTTATAACAGAAGACCAGAAATTGGGTGGCTTATAAACAAGGAACACTTTATTTAACAGTTCTGAAGGTTGGGAAGTTCAAGACTGAGGCATCAGCAAATTTGGTGTCTGGTGAGAGACCAAATCCTGGTCCATAAATATCTATCTTTGTGTGCTCAAATATTAGAAGAGGCGAGAACACTAGTCCATTCATGAAGACACTATCTTCATGATATAATTACCTTCCAAAGGCCCTACCTCCTAATGCAATTACCTTGGGAGTTAGAGTTTCAACATATGAATTTCAGGGGAGCATAGTTAGTCTATAGCACCACTGCTAACATTTATACCAGATTTTTACTTCAAACTTTTTCCAAGCATATTTTCAAGATAAATAATATCATGTTATACATACAATGTTATGTTTTGCTTTATTTTACTTTATAATAAAGTAGACATTTATTGAACAATATACTAAACTCTAAATTTTTTTACTTTAATTTTTTTTTTCAATTACAGTTAACATACAATATTATATAACTCTCAGGTTTACAACCCAGTAATTAGACATTATATATCTTACTAAATGATCATCCTCATAAATTTCTTATCCATCTAACACGATAGGTAGTCATTACAGTACTATTGACTATATTTCCTAGGTTGCACTTTACATCCACATTACTATTCTGTAACTACCAATTTGTACTTCTTAATCCCTTCACCTTTCTTACCCCTACCCCCAACTGCATTTCCATCTGGCAATTGTCAAATGTTCTCATATCTATGAGTCTGTTTCTGTTCTGCTTTGTTTGTTTGTTTTTTTGGATTTAATTGTTGATATATATTTATTGCCATTCTATTACTCATTTTTTTAATTGTTTTTTTCTTCTTCTTCTTAAAGAAGTTCATTTAATGTTTCATATCATGCTAATTTGGTAGTGATGGACTCCTTTACCTTTTTCTTGTTTGGGAAGCTCTTTATATGTCCTTTGATTCTAAATGATAGCTTTGCTGGGTAGAGTAATCTTGGTTGTAGGTCCTTGCTTTTCATCACTTTGAATATTTTTTGCCACTTCCTTCTTGGCTGCAAGGTTTCTGTTGAGAAGTCAACTGACAGTCTTATGGGAGCTCCCTTGTAGGTAACTAACTGCTTTTCTATTACTATTTTTAAGATTCTCTTTAACCTTTGGCATTTGAATTATGATGTGTATTGGTGTGGGCCTTTTTGGGTTCATCCTGTTTGGGACTCTCTGTGCTTTGTAGACTTGTATTTTTGATTAGTTCTTTTTTATGTTTCTAGTTTCATTTTTATGTTTTCTATCTCTTTGTTGAAGTTCTTTCTAAGTTTAGCTATTCTTCCCCTAAGTTCATTGGGCATCCTTATGACCAGTGTTTTGAACTCTGCATCTAGTAGATTGTTTGTTTCCATTTTGTTTATTTTTCTGGAGTTTTTTTCTGTTCTTTCATTTGGGAAATGTTTCTTTATCTCCTCATTTTGGCAGCCTCCTTTGTGTTTGTTGCTATGTATTAGGTAGGTCATCTACATCTCCTGGGCTTGGTAGAGTGGCCTTATGAAGTAGGTGTTCTATAATTTCCAGTGGCACAGACCCCTAGATCACCTAAGCTGGGCACTCTAGGTGCACTCCCCTTATCCCATGTGTGGGCTGTATATACATACCTTCCTGTTCTAGTTGAGACTTAATTGCTGTTTTCATGTCAATGGGAGTGATTTACCTCAAGGCCAATGGGCTGCAGGGACTGGGTGTCACCTCTGTGGGATATCAGCTGTGCAGGGGCTCACCCCATGGAACAGGACTTACTTTACTGGGGATCTCTGATGCCTGTTGAGTCCTCCTCTTGAATATGTTGCTTGTGGAGGTAGTTGATGATCCTTCAACAAGGTCTGAAGCTGTCCCCTGGATGCACTGGCTCTAGGGCCTCCCAGAGGTGTAGGCCAAAGTGCCTTCACCCGTTCTCTACCTGAGGACACCTGGCATGAGCTACAAAGGGATTTTCAGATGGCTGTCACTTGTGTTGGGCTTGGAGGTGCCCAGGAGAGGCCAAGCTGCAAATGAAGGCCAGTTGCCACTAATGCTGGACCTGGAGCCACTTAGCAAGAAGTATGGGGCATGCCGAGGCCAGGCGCTGCTTGAGAGATTTTAGAAAATCTGATGCATGAGCCAAGACAAGCCATTCCTATGAAAAAGCCACTGCAAATAGCTTGGGTGGGCCAGCCAGTGGGGTGGGGCAGGGTCTCACAGAATCACCAGGGCAGAGCAAATAGTGATAGCCAGGTTGATTTAGACTCAGATGTGGCACTGCCCTCAGACTCTGTGGGGAGAGGGCTCAAAAAAGAAACAAGACCTCTGAAAGCACTTCTGTCTGGGAGAAATTTATCCCTCCTATTCTCTCCAAGATGTCAGACACCAGGAAAAGATGGGGAGGAACTTGAATGAATTAATTAAAAATGATTAATTATAGCTACCAATATCAGCACAAATAAATCTCATATCATATTAAGAGCAAAAACTGAGTTACCAAAGAATATGTATATAGTATGGTGACATTTTGTTAAAGATTTAAAACATGAGATATTATGTACTACCTGTATTTATATATGTATATATTAATATATAATTGTATATATATTAAATTTATTCTTTCTATATGTATGTTTACATATAGCATATAAAATATTTATATTCTTCTCTCTCCATATAAATGTATATATATGGATATATATATATATATATATATATATAAATGAACAGTTGAAGATAATGGATACCTTTGGAGTGAAGGAAGAGTGGTATAGTTATAGAGAAAACATTGGATAATTTATCTGTAATTATAGTTTTATTTTTTAAGTAAGAATTGGAAATACCAATACTGTGTTTCACTAAATGCCAGGCTGTCATGTGATTGTTTTACATATATTAATATAGTATTTATTCCTCCCAATAACCCTAGTGTTTTGCTTCTAATTTAAGCCTTATATTGCAGCTGAGATATTTTTTGAGGAACAGAGAGGATAAGAAACTTGCCTGAGGCTGCTCAGTTGGTATGTGGCAGAGTCAGAATTCAAACCCAGCAAACTCAATTCTAGATCCTGTGTTTTCCTCACGGCACACCTTGCCTCAGCCTGTGCTCCTTAGTACCACAGGTGGTGTACAAATATGCACATTAGATCTGAGTACTTATAAGAACTTTAATATCATAACCTATGGCCCAACATTGGGATTTTTTGCTGCTTGAACTCTGAAGCTGCTTACAGGGCATAACTTTGCCCTTTTGGGCTCTGAAACTGCCTATAGGGCAAGCAGCCCTCCTGTGCTGACTGTACTGTATGATAAGTCATACCCCCTGTGTGACTGATAAGCAACACCCCTGTACATGTCCTATACAAGAACTGCTCAGCCAAAGCCTTTGTTCTGTGAGCCTGAAACAAAGCTAGGATGTAGATAAATGCTCAATTATATTTTACCCATTGTTCTTACCCTTGAAAGTTCAATTGCCCCCACCAACCAGAAAATGAATGATGTAAGTAACCTTGTTTCACTAGCAACTCTTTTTTTAAAAACCCTCTTCTCTTCTTGGAACATATCTTTGGTTAACACCCAGGGCTAGCTATGTTCTTTCATTTGAAAATCATAAGTAAATAAAGCTCTCTTTTAATTTCTTTGGGAATTTTTGTTGGCAGATTCCCTCCTTACCTTTGACATTATGAGCTATTTTGTAATGTGAAATATCAATAAAGGAGATATGGACACTAATATACAAGAATGAATTATTCATTAAAGCTTTCAAATAAAACTATCCAGACCCATGAAGAGGATAGTGTTCTTGAAAGGCAAGGACATGAGGTAGGAGTGAATCTGGGAGTTTTGTGCCCAATGTGAGAACATGAAATTAGAATAAGTTAGAGAGGTCAAGGGTTCTACACAAAGTGTGATAATTAGGATAGCTTCCTGGCCTGGGTCTTAGGGAATTCAGTATAATTTTACAGTTATACTGTAAAGTTCAAAAGAATTAAAACCACCTAGGAACAAGATCTGAAATTTATTAAGCTTTTTCTCATTTGGTTCAGAGGGAGAAGTAGCATCCAGTGGAGCAGTTTCAGTAAGCAGCAAGAGAAAAACTATCTAGAGGTGCTCACGGTATTGCCTGGAGCCCCTGCACGCCCCTCCTCCCATTCACTGTTTACTGAGGGCCACAGGTGACTAGGGAGTATTCTGTGTGAAGTTGTCAGAAATAGAGCATGATGAGATAAGATGAAATTGTTCTCTTGGGTAGACATAAAAAAGGAGGAGCTGGAAGAAACATTCCCACATCTACTGTGAACTTTTAGGGACAATGAAAAAGATAAACTCAAACAGCATTTCTTTGTGTCATTGTTCCTTCTGCATGTACTAAGAATCAGTTCCTTACACCACTATTATGGCAGCCACATTTTACTTAAATGTTTAACTACTTGCTTATTATAATGTCCTGGTTTGGCCTTCAAGTCTATACTGCTCAATGGGAGCCTTCACTTTCACATAAATGTGATTCTGTATGGATCCTTCACTGCTATGTATAAAGTCAATTAAATGTTCAGGAAAATTAAAGCATTTCTGAGATTTGCATAAGAAGGGAATGCGTGTGCGTGCATACAAATGCTTTTTTTCCTTTTCTTTTAGGAAACATTTTCTAAATATCAAAAATGTATTTTGCTGATTTATTCTAGAAATTAGAATTAATTCTTTATAACCATTGGCATGATCTTTCATTTAAAACATTATTAAAGATTTTTAAAGCTAAAAATCATTTCACTTTTTTCCTAATTAAAAAATATAGTTGAATCAAATAGCTACATATCATATTTAAAGTTTATGACTATTCAAGCAAATGAATTATTAACAATATTTTAATTGCATGCATAATTTGTACCAAAAAAAGTTAAAGTGTTTCCAGACATTACTTGAATGCCTCAAAACTTTTTTATTCTTCTGCTAAAATGACCATTGCCTGGTTGAATCTATTACTATAAAATATGGGACTACATTATCTAAACAGAGCACACAAACTAGGAGCAAGCCTCAAAGTGTTACCATCAGAACCTAAAATCATTAAGAATTATTGAAAGGGGCTTGCCATTTTCAAGGAGATTCTTTCATAAGAGATTGTTTAGATGTGTTCTACCAATAAGACCAGAGTGTTTTCCAAAATTCATGACATAGAGCAGGACCAAAACTTTTCTACAGTTGTACCCATCCTGATGAGTTGGTATTGGCAGCCTGAAACACTCTCAAAAAGGATCCACATGCCTGGGTCCCAGTGCTGTGGTGTTCACCATGACCATGACCATCGGAATAGGGAAAGAAGATATCCATGATACATATTTGTTATGTTTCCCAAAGGGATCTATAGGCTCATTAACGAGTTGGGTTTTTTTTAAAGATAATAATCTTTTTCGCAACATGAAGGCACAAGCCTACCCACGGGAGTCTAGTCAATGAAAGATAAAAAGTCTGAATATGTCAATGCCCAGAAGAGCTAGTAGATGATACAACATTCATTTTGTTTGGCAGATAACCCCAGAGAGTGAAAGTGGACAATGTGCACTATCACAGCTGGGATGCTTCTCTTAGGATTTTCCCCTTGCTCTTTTTTAGGAATTCATCAAGAGATGCATGACTTCCTTTTGTGGAGTGGAGTGAATGTCTTAAGACTGATGAATCTGAGGGAAGGGGGGAGAGGAAGTGGGAAGAGATTACTCAAAAACTTATATGCAGCCCTGCCGGGCGTGGCTCAGTAGTTGAGCGTCGACCTGGATTCCAGGTCAGGGCACATGCTCGGGTTGTGGGCTCGATCAGTGGCTCTCTCCTCATTGATCTTTCTATCTCTCTCTCTCTCCCTCCCCTTTCCTCTCTCTGAAATCAATAAAGATATATTTAAAACAAAAAACAAAAAACAAAAACACCTTATATGCATATATGCATAACCCATAGACACAAGCAATAGTGCAGTGAAGGCCTGGAATGGGGATGGGAGCGGGGTGAGGGGGATCAATGGGGAAAAAAAGGGGACATCTGTAATACTTTCAACAATAAAGATAAATTTTTTTAAAAGCCAATCTAGTATTCTGGTCTGCAGAAGTAAGCATATTTCTGAATAAATAATTTGAATTGCTTTAGGAATTTGTGATTGGTTAGTGGGGATCTACCTCCCAAAGACTGACCACCTCAAGAAGTATCAATATAATGGTGTTTTTCAACAACAACAACAACAAAAATCTGGCTATGACTATTCCTGTGATTATCTTATTAGACAAATATATTAAATCTTAGTCTGCAGCCTCCTCCTTTTACCTTCTCCTAGCTGTAGAAGATTAATTTATTTTTCAGGCTACAGATTACCTCATGAGAGTAATCAATGTAATCATACAAAAAATAACCAAGGTTGAATGCTTCTTATTGACCAAATTCAGTTAATAGCCACCAGTGATTATATAAATTCAAATGGGTCAGAAAACTGTCAATGTGTTATAATACCACATAGACAAGATTCATATGCTGTGATATATTAAAGCGCATCTTTCTATAAAACTGCCTGTCACCATTTCACGTAGTGTAGGACTCCTGAACGCACTACCTCTCTTGAACACAGTATATGTTTCTCATGAATGTTTGATTATGCATGTGTTTATCTGAACTTTTGTTCTTTTGTTTGGTACTGAATCTTGATATTTATAAGTATCAATTTTCACCCTTGGAATTTGTAATAATTCTGTTAAGGACTCTTCTTTGTCTGGCCAGACTCTCTTGAGGTATTTGAGAAGCAAAATTCTGTGACTAGAAGCTGCTATGCTTTAATTTATAGCAACACATGGTATCAAAGATCATGAAAGCAATGTTTTCATCCAATTAAACTTGCTAAAAGCTAATGAAAACTGCCCAGAGAATTTCCCTTTGTAAATTAAAGATACACAACAAGGATTGTCACTTGACTTGTTTTCAGTTGGCTTTGTATGGCACTAATGATCTTGGTTAGCAATAGCTGTGAGGAGTTTGCATCTGTGAAGGGCAAACCACAGAGGACATAGAGATTAGCCAGAATTCGGCTAATCTGCTACCAGAGTTTCAATGTTTATTCCAATCATCTTCAAACTCATTAGGTCTACAAAATTGAGTTGCAAATCTCTGGAGCTCATGCTTTATTAAGAGATGACTGGAATTTCCCTTTTCCAGTTGGGCAGAAGCCCTGTGAGGATTCCATGTTTTCCCCTCTGGAGAATGTTGGCACATCTGTCAATAGCCTAAGCCAGAATCAAGAAGTCCATCTGAGTGTGAAAGAATGTATTATTACAAATATTCTTTTTGGACTCATAATCTTGGACATTTTCTAAAATTTTAATCTGGTTATCTATAAAATTTAGCCACCTCTCATTTAGAAGAACCCTTTTAGTAGAATATTAAATCACTTGGCTGAGGCTCTTTTTTGTGCACAGTGCCAAAGGTCTCCCAGGACCTGGCATTTCCCAGTTCAGCTCACCCTTTCCCCTTGGTGAGCACATCCTTCAGCACTGGACATTCATTGGGACAAAACAGCCACTAGGAAGAGGTGTATGGTATTTGTTTTATGCATCTTATCTTTAAGAGGGTTAAGATCGACAAAGACGTCCAGAAAATATTAGCTTTTCATAACTTGGCTTCCACAGGGTTAATACAGAGAGATCCAGAAAATACTAGAATGGGAGGGCAAAGTCCCTGAAGCAGCTAGGCTTAGAGCCATGGTGTCCAAGCCTGAGGCAGGTCAGATGCCAGGATTTCAAAGGTCATGTAAAGATCAGCCAAAAACAAATTCCGGTAGAAGCCAGTTCAGGTGTCAGCAGATTTCATACGGAGAGAATTGGGAATGCTGTGTTCCAGTAACTCGTCTGTCTCAGAGTTACTCACATTAAAAGGGGAAAAAGGCCAGAAAGCTGGATGTAAGATATAGTTCATGTACAAGAAGTATAAAGGCATTTTTTGAAAGCTGCATGTCACAACAGTGAGAGAAAAAAAATGACAAGACTCAGAAGCAATTTCTCCAAAATAAGAAAATGAAAAAGTTATCTTGAGGATAAAAGTTATTTGTGGTCAAATAGTTAGTTGTACATTGTATCATCTACATAGTACCTATGAGCATATGTTTTAGCTGATGATGTTAGTCTATATAAATTCAGAGTTTTTTGTAACTAGGCAATTTGTATTTGTGTAAATAAATATTCATTTGAAAAAAAAAATCTATTTCAAAAAATCTACTCCAATATAGCTCCATGACATTTTTTGTAAATGTTTTAATCTACATTCCCAAACCTCCATATCCTAGGGACATAGGTGTCTAAACTATATAATGCTACCAGTGAGGCCAAACAGTAGTGTAGAGACAAAAGAAACTAAACAAGAAAAAAAAAGAAACAACAAAACAAAACTAAAGGCTGGAACTAGAATGGCATGGAAAAAATCCAATCATTACATACCCTTATGACCTTGTGCAAAGGACAAAACTTTCTATACCTGTTTTATCTCAAGGAAAACTCTTTGTTTGTTTTAAATTTATTTTATTCATTTCTCAGTATTGCTGTCTTCATAGAAAAGAACTGGGAAAAATGTGTACTTGTTTGCCCCTAATTTCCTTTTCTTAAAATTCTCCATTTCAAACATTGGTCGCTGTTTTAATGTCATTTTATTTAATAATACAGAGCTAATAATTGCCTGTGTTCCAATAGCTATTAGCAAAGCTGGTTATTTCTTAGGCCTGATTAAGCTTGCCCCTGAATGAAATATGTTACATACCTTGTATCTTGAAATCTTTAAATTTCCATATTCAGTGACCTTGAAATTTATTTGGTACAATGCTGTCACAACACTTTGATGCTTTTTTATTACTGAAGACCAACAGCATCTTAATTATACAATTAAAAATCTGACAAGTACAAATAATAAATAATGGCAGAAAAAGAAACCATTTAGCAAAGGCATAGACAGAAATGTGTGCCTCAGGACAGGGAAACAAAAGTCATTAATGAACGTTGCATATAAAGCAAATTATAATTTGCAGAAGGCATGCAGAAAGCTCTCATTCTTTATCTCCTGACAGTGGAAAAGACCATAAAGTGTTCTGCTAGGCTGGAGTGCTGTGACTGCCCAGCTTAACTCTGGTCTAGTTTCATTGGTTCCCGGTAAACAGCTCTTCATCCCAGTCATGGGGATGTGAATCTACTCGTATTTTGGGGCTGTGCTCCATGAAAAGAGGTAAATGCCAGAGGCTCTGGTGAAACTTTGAAAATATTTTATAAAGCATATTTAGTCTTTAAAAGAGGTCCATGATCACCTTGATATTTTGTATTTTAATATATATGTAATTTTAAAAAATGAAACTGGTAGGTTGCTTTCATTTACTTTTCAAAGTAGTCAATGCCCTCAAAATATGAACAGCCACTACCCTACAGTATTATAGAAGCTGAAAAGGGGGACTATGAGAAGACAAATGAAACCTGCATCAGGATTGTTTTGTGATAGATGTTTTATGTTTATCATTTCTACTAATCATGATGATAATTATATAAAATAGGTATTTATTCCCATATTGCAGATTATAAAATTAAAGCTCCTAAATCAATTAAGCCAACAGTCCAATGTTACATAGCAAAAAAGCTGTAGATGTGGAGATCAGGTTCAGGTGGGAAACCAAATTTGTCTTTCTAGTAGCATCATTTACTTAAAAGGCCAAGATTGATTTCCTAGACATTTGTAGTAATGACAACATCACTTCCTTTTTGGCATTGAAAAATTAAAATAAATAAAAAGACTTTTAAGCAAACTTTAAATTTTCAACAACTGGTTCAGAACTGGCCTTTATTGTTCAAACACAATTAACTCTAGAATCTTAAGTACTGGAACAAATTCAGATAAGGGAGAGGGAAAACTTAAAGAGCCATTCTTAAGAGAAACTTAACTTCAGGAATTACCTAAGTGCAAGCATTTCTCTCCTGATTGGTATTCATTCTCTCTCTCTCTCTGATTATCACCAAGTTCTGTAAGGAAACATGTCAGATGTTCATCATGGAGTGTTTTTGTGTACAGAGGGAACAGTTACATAAATCATAGAAAACAAACTAGATGGAAACGCAACAACACGGATAGATTTTTTAAAACATAGCACAGAGTAAATTATGTAAAACTAAAGTTGCATGTATGTAAATCAAAATATATGGACCCCAAAACCTCACTGCATAGCAGCAATATTATATACCTATGCATGGACATATGTTTATATATTTCAGCCACTACCTGTAAGGAAACAGAGAGAAATCAAGGGTATGATTAAAGAGAAATAAATGAAATATAGAAAGGACTTCACAGAGGCCAATATTGTTGGATGCTTTGAACCAAGGAGCTCTTTCCTTGATGTTAAATTATATGTTAAATATAATTTTTGTGTCCTTGATCCTGATTTTTCAACGTTTATGAGCTTGGTGGCTCTAATTTTTAAATTATATTTTCCTATCAACTCATGGTGACTTACTTTTCTTTTGATTTTAGTGAGTGCTGAATGTGAGTTATATTCTTTGGAACTTTGTGGAAAGATTTGGACACGTGGATTTAAAGTAAACTCCTCGGTGAATAATGCTGCAGTGACCTTGAGATTATAAGGCTAAGCAAAATTAGTCAGACAGAAAATGTTAAGAACCATATGATTTCACTCATATGTGGGATATAAAACTGAAAGCAACAAAGGAACAGACAAGAAAAACAAACAAAAACTGATGGGCACAGACAACACTATGGCAGTTTCCAGAGGGAAGGAGGTGGGGTGGGGTGAGAGGTGGTAAAGGGAAAGGGGGTCAAATATATGGTGATGAAAGATTTGACTTTGGGTGGTGGGCACACAATGTAATATACAGATCATGTATCATATAATTGTACACTCGAAACCTATATAATCTTATTAACTAATATCACCCCAATAAATTCAATTTAAAAATGAATACATTTAATAAATAAATAAATTGAGTTCCTCTATGGTAGGCTTGTGATTCTTTTGTCAGGCTCTTGGAAACACTACTAATCTGGGACCAGCTTTCAGGTCACCTTAACCCTTATTTGTGCAACATTCTGCTTAGAATAGTCAGAACAAACCTTAAACAAGAGCACCATGTGTGTTTGCAGTCTCCCTCCATAGACTGTATAGGTGCGTCGGTGAGTGGTGGGGGGCCTGGGGGGAAGATGGGGTCATATTTCTCTCACTGGGAGTGTTGCGTTTTGGGAGAACTGGGTCCTGGCTTCATGTATAAGCATGGCGTTTTTTAATAGGTTATTCTGATATAGCTCCAGGTTCTGTTTTGTCCCTGCTATTTAGACACACCTTTAAATATATGCATGTCCTAATCCACTAAAGCTATCAACAAATACCTTTAGGGCAATCTTTAGCTACAAGGCTTGCTTTTGTTCCAGTCCCTGAAAATTTCCTTTGTAGTCAACAGATCGGCCATAGGTAAAAGTAAATGTTTTTATATTTCTCTAGTATTTTAGGTGTTTCTCTCAAATAGATGAAAATGAATGTAACCATAGTGAATATCATTATTTTTAAAAATAGTTTATCTACCAACTCTTTATTTTTTTTAAATCTTTATTGTTGAGAGTATTACAGATGCCCCCTCCTTCCCACCCCCTTTATTAATAAGATTCATAACTTAAGATTAAATAAGCGACATTTTTTCAGTACAAAATGACATGGAAAAAAAGTATATTTTTCTAGATAGATTAAATGTTTATAACATTTAATAGATTTTACCAAGCGATTGTAAAATAACCATACTATCTGTGATTATGTGCTGTATGTAGGGTTTGCTACTGATATGGGTAATTTATGTTTAATGTGAGCATTTCCATTGCATTAGCACTTTAGAATATAACCTTAAACACCAAGCACCTATTTCTGATGAATTCAATCTAAGAATCATTTGTTATAGTCTTGGAAATAGATTATGGCATTTTGTTTTATCCTCAAATATATTGCAAACTTTTTCTACAAGATTTTCTAAAAGATAAAATACACTATAAACTATGATTGACTTAAGCATCAGGGAAAAAAAAAGTGATATGATCTACTTGCATCTTAATACTGGAATTGGAGCACATTCTATATTATGTTATCATTAACTAAGGACTAAAAGTAGTAGTGATCATGCACTGAGTGTTCACATATGCCAGACATTGTGCTAGACCCCTCATAGGTTTAATTATCACAGCATCTCTCACATGGAAAATACTTTTATTTTATATATAAGAAAAGTTATGGTCAGTAAATTGAGTAAATTAACTTTGCCATGAAATACTCACAAATTACAGAAATCCAAGGGAAAAATAAAATGTTGAAAGAATTAATACATAATTATAGTAAATATATAAATGGTTAATCTTTGTTTATATTTTACCAGTTTGTCCCTTCCTTCATTGATGTTTTAAATGTTTATTTAATTATTGTACATCTATTTTTAAGATACAAATTATCATCCTTTTCTGCTTTCAGTAAAGTGATAAAATGTCATGGATTCAAGTATGAAGATTGCCTGAGATTAAATCCTGGCAACATCATTTTCAGCTGTGTGACTTGGGGTATGTTACATCACCTTTCTGAGCCTCAGGTCCATCATCTCTGAAATGAAAATAAATAGTAACTCATAGTAATAATTCACAAAATAATTCTATTTCATGGTAGTGATATAGCACATAAAACAATAAATGCCAAATAGTAAGTGCTCAGTAAGTGTTTATATATGGAAGTTATAAAATCGTCTGCCTCCAGCATTCATTTATATGCTATTACTTTTAATGCTGTCTGAACTGAAAATATGTATTTTGTTTGTTAGACAGGGTATTAATGTGTGCATTTTACAAGATCTCTCTTTGCAGCTCAGAAGATATTTTACTTATTTCTGTTTGTTTCACAGTGTTTGAGTAACTAAAAGTGACAGATTTGTAAGCTCTGGAGTCTGTAAGTAATTGTATATTGTGATTTTTGTCTTTAAAGATATCATTTTGTATTTTTACACAGGGGGATTTACAGAACCAAAAAGAATGGTTTGCCACCTTTTTATAACTTTATACCCTTAGGAGCTGTAGAAAGTAAAAATATCCCTCCAAGCTGTAAGAAGAGAGAAGATAATTCCAAAGTTGGGCCATCTCATTGTCACACGTTGATGCTCGAAGTGAACGGCTGTGTCTGGGTTGTGAGATTCACAAGATGTCAACATTCATCAATTTACTGAGTAGGCCTCTTTGTTTTGTTCAGGTTTTCTCACTCTTGCAAGAACCCCAGTGAACTTCCTTCTTGGTGTTTATTACAGCAGCATCTTTGAATGATAGACAATGGGAATCAACATAAGTCTACTTGAGTAAATTATCATTCAGTGGCTTGCTCTTTCAATACCAAGTGTTCTAACTTTTATTTGATTGTAGTGTAAAAAATCAGAAGGCAAAAAGCCAAAAATAAATTACTTTCCCTTCCCTTGCCCAACTATTCAGGAGGTATCACCATTGACATGTTCAACTTTATTCAAGTCTTAGGGAAAACTAGTTTCTTTCTTTTTTTCCCCCTGGTACCATGCAATACTTAAAATTAAGTGGATATTAGGATAAATGGGATCCACCCATCTTCAATTTTACAGATGATGAAGCTGAATCTCGGAGCCACCCCCTTTATGCAGCTCATGGCAAAGGTTAAACCAAATTGTTCACTCATTTCACTGTACCCCCATTACGTGATTTATGAAAACATTTTTAATTTTTAATTATTTCCCTCCTATTTTACTTTTCTTTCCCAAAGGACTAGTGATTTAGCTAATCCTGTGGACAATATAAATAAAAAATATGTAGTATGGATTTGGTGATAGTGAATATAATAAATTAGAATAAAGGAAAAGCAGTTCCATTCAAGAGTTTTACCCACATTTCAAGTCCTTATGATTAAATACTATCACAAAGTACACAGATTAAAATAAAATGTAAAATGTATGCTGTGGACTCATTTGCCCTCATTTTTATAGCTACAAAATGATTTGTAGTGAATAAAGGGTGAAGGTTAGAAGATGACCAGAGGCAGAGCAAGTAGTCCTGGATCTTTTCGTCTTCTTTGCTTTCAAGAATGGTGAAAGCGAGGGCACACAGCGTGTTTCCATGGCCCTGCCTACGATCCTCAGTGAGATAATGCACGCTAAGCACTAAGCATGGTATCGAAACCCAGTAAGCACTCAGCACACATTAGGAATTCATATTTTCATCATGATTATTAAAGGAATTAGAGAACTGAATGGAATAATTTACCAGGTCCATGCATTCATTTCCTTTTAGATTCCACTGCACTTGGACTACATCTGTTTTTGCAAAGTAGGAGTATGATTGGAGATCTCAAAGTACCTAACAAGTGTCCTCTTTGAGGGAAAAAGCTACTCAGAGGTCCCAGCAGCATGTTCTTCTCTTCTAAATTAAGAAACTACAAATTCTCAGTATGTAGACAGGAAATTAAACTAAGTACTATCTCTAATAGAAAACTAACCAGTGTATACTGAATTACAGAATATTTACATACAGCCAGGTTAATTCCAGCAAATACTTCCTGGAAATTGGTGTTTCACATTCTAATTATTGCAATGCCTGTGTTACTTTTAGGAAATTAAATTATTTTATGATATTTCTGAATTACATTAAAATTCATCCATGGAGCTGTGAACAATTCTTATTCAAAATTTTAGCATGTTAATCTTGCAAACTCATCCAGAGTGCCTTAAGATCTTTGCAGGGAGAGGAGATAAGAATGCTAATTTCATTTATTTTTCTACCTGTTTGCCTCTTATAGGGAATTGAATTGTTTTTTTAAAGTTAATTTTTGGTCTGCATTTTTATGGCTGATACTACTTTCAGGATTGAATTGTTCTTGCAAGCAAAAACTAAATATTAAATGAATTCAAAGGGGTAACTACTCTCAGAGACTCCTGCAATGTAAATATTTCCAGGTAAGGAGCTGAAGGGAGAGAGTCTCGAAGAGAAATTTATTTCTCAATCAGTATTCTAGTATTCATTCAATAAATACTTATTAGACACTTAACATGTACCAGGAACTGTTGATACAACAATGAATTTAAAACCTTCCCCATTTCAAGGATCTCAGTGATACACAAGGCAGTCTCACAGTAATATAAACTCACAGTAAAATATGAAGCAAAATGTAAGACTGGGTATAAGAAACGTACAAAAAGAATAAGCACTTTTATTGGGTAAGGTAAAAAAAAGAAACCTATTGAGAAGACATTTGATATGGACATTAAACAAAGGCAACATTTTCACAGGGGAGATGACAGGGCAGAAGTAGAGAAATTCAGGGGAAAGAGACTCATGAGCAAAAGCATAAGGATCTAGAAACAAAGCGTCTAGAAACAAAGCAATAGACAGAGAACTCAAAATAGGTAAGTTTCAAGGGCTCAGCCTAAATAGAAGCTGCTAAAAGATAAACAGCAACCTTAACTAATTTTTTACTCAATACTAAATTGAGCGGAAAGTAATAGTCTCATTTTGTGCTACTACATTTAGTGTTTTTATGAATTAACATATCCAATGATGAGGATGGTATATGGTTTCTGTAGATGCCCCTGTAAAAATTATGATACTCGTGACTTTAAAATGGCAGAATTTAAAGTGGATTATAAAACAGGGTGAAATTTTGTCACTTACTGTGATGCCCAGTGGTGGATTCTGAATCAAGGGCAAGTTACTTCAGTAGCTCAACTAAATTTTCATGGACACCAGTTTCTTCTAATTTACATTCTGACATCTATAGCATGTTGGTTTCTTCATCACCCCTGGGGCTCCAGAGTATTAGTTCTACTGAAATCTCCAGAAATCACATTTTCAAGCAAAACTGCCCCCAAACCAGAGAGAGAATAGCACCTGATCTTCACATATCCTTTAAAAGAAGAGAAACCCTCCAGTAACCAGGAAGCCTTTCCATTACATCTCCTTAGCCAGGGCTGCATTACAGGTTTATTTGTAGTCCAGTCATTGACAATGGAAATAGGGTTACTGAGCATGGCTGAAACTAATGAAATTTCATTCATTCAAGCTGGAGACACCAGCTAAAACACATGGACGCTAAGTAAATGATCAAAGTTGTTTTGTTTTGTTTTGTTTTGTTTTGTTTTGTTTTGTTTTGTTGTGTTTTGTTTTGTTTTGTTGTGTTTTGTTTTGTTTTGTGCTTCTACTGACACAGTCCTCAGTAGGGGGCATATAGGAGGCAGCCAATCCATGTCTCACTCTCACATCAATGTCTCTCTCTTCCTCTCTCTCCAAAAATCTATAAAACATAAGATGCCAAATTCATTAAATATTATGTGAACTCCTAGGCAGTCTTAACATCATCCTTAGACCACATTTAGAAGGATATTTGTTTTTCCATTCATTCTGCGTTCTACATAATGAGGTATGAAACTCTCTTGCCACTAGTTCTTTAATTAATATGGTGGGATTTTTCTTTGTAATGAGAGGTCGCATATTTTGAAGCATAGAAGACAGAGGCAAGCTGGTTCATAATCTTGTACACAAATTTTGACTAGAAGTGAATCTTTTAATTTTGTGTCAAAATAAATATTATAAAATCTCTTGTAGAACTTCAACAAAGACTTCTGCAAATATTTTTCCAAAAATTAATTTTTTAAAATGACTATTTTCAGAAGTGTACTGAAAAAGATGAAATATTTTGATAATGAGAGGAAGTATCTGGATCCAGAAATTGTACCATGAGCCAACTGGCCTCATTTGATAGTGCAGTTGCAGAATAGTGTAAGGGGGAGATAAATTAAAAGTGGTTCAACCTGAATTATGAAGTCAGATAGCAGGTGGAGCCTTTCATGAAGTCTGAGGTTTGACATTGAACAAAATATGAGAGTTTTTTTAGTTGAAAGAGGAGTAGCAGGCATATTTCAACTTCCACATAAATCCCCCATACCTGACACTATTATCGAAAGCGCAAATAATACATAAGGCATGAGATTTTAATCAAAGTCAACTTTATATTTTGACAAAACACTATTTAAATTTTATTAGTAATGAAGTTACAGAAAAAATTAGTTTCTACCTATCAGGTTGGGGTCAGTTAAAAGTCAGGTTTGTTTGGTTGTTTTTAGATAGCATTTGCTGTCTCTCATTTGTTCTCTCTTCTTCTGTTGATTGAACCACGGATTTTTTTCTGGGGAACACCCTTTCCACCCACAGGTAGGGACTGGAGCAGGTGTTCTGGGCCTAGGCCCATCTGAGTATCCCATTAACTGTTCCTCATGACAAGCAGTGGAGATAATCACAACCCCTGAAACAAGATACTACTGCTGAAGCTTCTGGGAAAGAAACCCACATTCTACCACCTGATTCAAACTGAGGTATGTTGGATCTAAAGCTGTGATGAGTTTCTTGGAAACACAGGAAACGTTGCTGACTATGGAGTCAATCAGGAGAAAGGAAAGGCAGTGGTGATAAAGGAGAAAAAAAATACTGTGGCCATGAGACATTGATGGAGTCTTCCATCTAATTGCCTCTTACGCTAACTTTGCATTTAATATTACAGTTACATCAACTGATAAATTTTCTTTTCAGCTAGTTTGGTTTGCATTTTATACTACTTATAAACCAGATATCTAATATACCACCTGACTTTACTGATGCCACTTTTCATGAAAACTAGGGGAGCTGCTGCATCATAAAAACCAGAGGGACCTGAGGTGAATGATATGATAGAAGCAGTGTAGGAAGAGGAATCAGAGAAGTCATTTGAGACAGAATTTCAGAGCGTAATTTTTTTTTTTCATTGAATTGGACATAATATGTCTTTTTACGATAGTTATGCTCTCGGGGGTCATTTTGGTCTCAGATTTAGTTTTCTGAAGGAACATTTTGGATTTCATTATTTTTCCCTGCCAAAGTATATTAAGTGTTTTAAAAAGTAAATAATACATGAGTTATACAAAGTCAATAGAAACACTTGGATCAATTCATATGACTTGCTCTTTGAAAAATTATAATCCAAACATTCATTTTAATAAATTTCATCACTATCCGAATTCCTTAGCTGGACATTTAATTCACTCGTTGTACCAGTCAAGGCTGACAAATGCTAACTTATTCCCACACTACTTCCCTTCTTACATAGTCTACTTCTGTCAAACTTAGAGCTCATTATTTCCTGGAGTCATAACCAATATTCCCATTCCCATAACTTAACTCTTTTGAAATATTTCCAGTTCTTTATTTGATTATTGCTGCATTTTTCAAATTTCGTCAAGTCCATGTTCAAATGCCATTTCTATTGCAAAGCCTACCTTTCATCTTTCCTTTAGAAATAATTGCTTGTTCCTCTAAACACCCAAATATCTTCATCTCTACACTTTTTTTCTACTTATCACAACATATTTGTACTTTTTAATGGTTTTATTTGCATACCTATTGCATCTTTTTAAACTGAAAATGTTTTCTACGCAATCTTGATCTTCAAATATGATTCAGCATCCAGAAGATTAGTATTTACATAATATGTACACAAAGTATATATTATTTGTTAAATTAATTAAACAAGGAGGGCATTCAACTAAAGTGGCTTTAATGCTTTGGTAGTTTATGTAAACAAACCGAAATCTAAGCTCTAAATGCCTCAAGGTTCAGAAATCAAAACCTATGGACAACCAGTCACAAACAGCCAAACTGGGCTTTAAGCCATAGCCAATCAATTCCCTTTCTTTGCTTCTGCACCATCTCTACCCTAGTCCTTTCCCCAGCTCCACCTGAGGAGCCCTTCTAACCACTCCCGGTTTTGCTCTGCTGAATGAGTCCATTTTCACTCAGATAAACTCTGAACATTTTTAATATGCCTCAGTTTATCTTTTAACATGGGACCGATGATTTTAGATAGTCAAAATAATGAACCAATAATAATGTTTTATGTGCCATACAGTTGAGAAAACTTTAAAGTATTTAGTGGCCTAATCTTCATTTTTTTATACAAATAAAGACAAAACTAGGGCAACCTCTTGAAATGGTTTTACATTAAGAGAATCTTAGAATATTATTGCATAATATTATTTTTTTTAAATGTAATAAAAATATAAAATTTCATACTCCGTGAAAATTGACATTATCTACATATCACCTTCGTATTTCTAATTCAGGTTAAGCAGTTTTTATAAAGAATTTATTGTGTATCACCTCTATACATTGATTAATTCAATTGGTCTATGTCATTGTAAAATGTATAGAAGTAAAAAAAAAAGTTTACTACCCTGGGGGGATTTCATTACAGTTGTAATGGCACATAAACTTTATTCTTTGAAAACAAAAATATCCAAGAATTATGGAGATATCTAAAGACAAATGATTAAAGGAGACACGTATCTTAGATAATTTAGATCTTAAAATTTACTTTTGGATGAAATTATTCAGATGACTATTTTGGTTCTTTAGTTCATTTCATCTGTATAGCCATAACCTAAATTATTTGCCCTAAACATACTTAACTAGGCATTATATTGAAATTGATAGGATAATTATTGAGGTTAAATAGATACTTTAATGATCTCTTAACAGACACAGATGAGTGTATAAAGCAAGGTTTAGTATGCAGTTGTAAACCCTCAACAAACACCTTGTATTAATAATCTATTATTTAATAAATATGATTAAATTTCATGAAGATCTAGTTATAAAACACATGGTTTATCATTTACTGATCATTATTAAAGCATATGTGGAGGCCTGAGGTGTGCAACAACTAATAATTAACATGCTTACTGATCAATTATCTGTGATGTTATGTGAACTTACATTAATGAGTATAACATGAAATTAAATTAATTTCTTTTTAAATGAATATCCTGTGGAATTTGTTCAAACTATTTTTGTATTCTTTATTTACATTTATATCATCTATTACCTATAAGGAGGTGGGCCAAAGTAGGTTTACAGTTGTGACTACCTGTACTTGAAACACAGCTTATTTTTGTATTATTTATTAATTATTGTATCATTTATTTGTATTACAACTGTAAACCTACTTTTGCCCACCCCTGTATTTTACTTGGACTTTGCCCTGATTTTTTAATATTCTGCTGTATCATTATATATGAGATAAGACACATCCTCAGAGATGGAATATTTTGAAAATGATGTCACAACTCGATAAAGAGTACTGATAAATGTGTGACTAAGGTACAGGGTATAAGATAATAATAAGAGGAAGATCTCTGGACAATGCTCAAATACTTAGAAACTAAGTAACATATTTCTTAAGTAATCAGCGTATCAAAGAAGAAATCATAAGAGAAATTAGTGCGTATATTGAACTAAATGAAAATGTTATGCTGACAGAAAGCTAGCCGGAGGTTGCTGGCAGGCCAGCAGTGCGGGTGGGGAGGGTGGGGGAACCAGAAGAAGAGGGTGCCACACTTTGGGGATGGGGATGATTGTGTTCATGATCTTGACTGTCATGATTTTCCAGGTTTATTCATACGTCAAAACTTTTTAAATTGTACACTTTAAATATGCACAGTTTATTTTATATCAGTTATCCCTTAATATCTCTGTTTTAAAAGTTAAGAGATGACAAGGTCGTGAAGGAACGCAGAGGGTAGAGGGGTTGAGGCTGCATGCAGAAAGGGCAAGTTGTACAGAATTCGCATGTCTGGTTGAGGAAGTTCCCTACTATTCCTAGTTTCAGAAATTTTCATCTGAGTGTTAGATTTTGTCAAATACTTTTTCTGTGTCTATTCAGATGATTGCATTTTTTTAAGTAAATACAGTGAAACGTTTTGATTGATATTTGCATGTTAAACCAACCTATACTCAGGAAGAGTGCTGTATTTCTGTTTAATGTCTTTTTCTGGGTGATATCAGGGTAATACTGGCCTCAGAAAATTAATTGGATATTCCCTCCCCTTCCGTTTTTGGAAAGAATTTTGTATAATTGCTGTTATGTTTTCCTTAAAGTTTGGTAGAATTCACCAGTGAAGCCATTTGGGTCAGGAGTTTTCTTTGTGGAAAGGTTTTTAGATATGAATTCAATGTTTAAATACATATAGAGAGATATAGGTCATCAATTTCTTTTTTGGTGCGGTATAGTAATTTATACCTTTCAAGGAACTATCCATTTTATTTTATTATATTTTAAAAATTATTGTCATGAAGTTGTTCATAAGATTAATCTGTCACCTTATACTTTTATTATTTGGAGACCCCATAGTGATGTCAGTTGTCTCTCTCATGATTTTGGAAACATCTGTCTTTTTTTTTTCTTTCTGATTAGTCTGGTTAGAATTTTATCTTTTTAAAATTTATAGTTGGTATAGTAAATGATATTAATCACATTAGTTTCAGGTGAAGGTTTTTAAATTGATATTCTCAAATAAAAACTTTTCATTTCATTGATGTTTTTTCAAATCTTTCCTATTTTATTGATCTTATATTTCTACTTTGATTTTTTTAGTTTCTACTAATTTGCATTTCATTTTCTTTTACCTTTGTAGTATCTTAGCATGGAAACAGAGGTCATTGACTTCAGACATTTTTTTTCTTACTGGTATAGCCCTTATTGCTATTCACTTCTTTCTATGTAATGCTTTATGAGCACTCCACAAATTTTGTTATGTTGTGTTTTCATTTACATTCAATTCAGAATATTTTCTAATTTTTATTTTGATGTTTTTGTATGTTTTAATTTTCCAGAAATCTTTTTGTTAATGATTTCTCTTTTAATTCCATTGTGGTCAGAGAATGTACTGTAAATGCCTTGGATCCTTCTAAACAATTGAGAATTAATTTATATCTCCTAATATGATCTACCTTGGCAAATGTTTCATGTGTTCTTAAAAAACATGTGTGCTCTGCTGTTGATGATTGATAATCTATAAATGTCAATTAGGTTAATTTTGCTTATAGTATTGATAAAATCTTCTATACACTTATTGATTCTTGTCTACTTGTTTTATCTACTATTGGGAGAAGAGTATTGAAATCTACGCTTATCATTGTGAATTTGGCTTCTCACCCTTTCAATTCTATCATTTTTTTCTTCATGTATTTTGAAGTTCTGATATGTGCATAAATGTTTAAGATTTTTATATGATTTTTATATGATTGATCTCTTACTATTATAAAATAACCTTTTTATTTCTGGCAATATTTTCCCTCTGACATTAATATGACCACATCAACTTTTTAATGGTTAGTGTTAGCACAATGTATATTTTTCCCGTACACTTTCTTTAAATTTAGGTGTATTTAAAGTGCATTTTTTGTACACAGCATATCAGTGCACAATAGTGTTTTATTCAATATGACAATCTTTTTAATTGGTGTATATTTACATTTAATGTGATTATTGGTATCTTTACCTTTAAATCTATCATCTTGCTATATCCTGTTTACTATTGATCTCATTTGTTTGGTCCCTTTATTCTCTTTTTCTCCCTTCTTTTGGATTAATTAATATTTTTTTGTGATTCTACTTCATCGCCTTTGTTGGCTTATTTTCTATAACACTTTGTTTTATTATTTTAGTAGTTTATGTGGAATTTACGATATACACCTTAATTTATCATAACTGCCTTTGCATGATTTTATTCTTCTTTATCTATGTAGAAATTTACAATATTATACCTCCATTTCTCTCCTTTGAACCGTTGTGCTATATTTTTCATACAATTTACCTTTACATATATAATACCTATGCTGCCTTTTTATTGTATTAGCTTCCTCTTGCTGCTATAATAAATTACCACAAAATTAGTGGATTAAAACAAAACAGTTTTCTTACATTTCTATAAGTCAGAAGTCTGACTTGGGTGTCGCTGGGCTAAGCAATTCCCATCATATTTGAGTTACACCCACAGACAGAACAGACTAATCTGCAAAGGAAAATAGATTATTTTAGTTTTGCTTAAATCTATTTTTCTATACCTTATTTTTTGTTTTATCATGTATTAATTTTAAAGTTAGAAAAAATGTATATGGTACAAATATATGTATATATTGCATATAGAGAAATAAGATATATTTCAATATTTGTTATCTTAAATATGTTTTGAACTAAGGTAGCATAATATAGCATAAATTAATTTGAAATTTTTCAATTCAAACAATTGTACAAAATGAAAATGCATCCTTTTATGGTAAATATAGATTTAAACATAATAATATAATAATTTTAAAATGAAAATGAAAACTTCAGTGCTTTTCAGGGAATGCCGGTGTCTTTATATGGACTTGTGGGTAGGAAGTTTTCAATTTTTTCTCTTGAACTTAATGAAAGAAAATTGGCTATTCTACCTGAATTAAACCTAAAAGAACTACTGTATATAAGTTTACGTTTGGAAGCACTGTATGAATACCTGTTCCCTTGAGGATTTCCAATATTCATCTCCATGCTCAGAGCTTGCTGGTGAAGCTAAGGCTCCATTCCCCTCGGTGCCTGGGACAGTGTGACATAGTGATTGCTCTGTGCAGGGAGCGGTGCCCTCCGCAGCCCGCGCAGAGCCCCGCGCGCCCCTGGGCAGCATTTGGAAGCGGCGCTGAGGCGCCCGGGCCGCAGAGGAGGCTCTGGACTGGGGGCTCGTGTGCGCGGGGGCGACTGACCCTTGACTTGTTAGAACTGGCCGAGAATATTGAAAACATCTAGAAAAAGGAGAAGGAGACTTGAAGTGCACAAGGCTCGAGAGCCACGCCGTGTCCCCCCGTGGAGCGCCCGCTGATCCCCTTGGACGTCAGCGCATGTTCCCTCCTGGTAAGAAGATTCCAGGGGCGTCATTGGTATTCACCTCGGCAGACACAGAGCCTCTGCTCATTTCATCAAAGAACTATTTATGAGGTCGTAAAAGAGATGAGTTTCTCCGAATAGTCTCCAAATTAAACTTTTTAAAGTTTAATGTTGGCACACAAGAATAATTACAGTTATAAACCATTAAACATTTAGAAGAAATTTATAGGATTGGAGGGAGGAAATTTACAGCTGTGGCCTAATACAATAAATTTCCTCTGTAAAAGCAGGGCCACGGAAACATTTCTATTCTGGACTCTGGAAAGAGAAAATGCTTTATTAACATTACTCAAACTTGGAAGCACTATATGCAAACATTATTTATATAAAAAAATGAATATTTTTAAAGATACAGTTAATTAACCTTACAAGCAAGGGCATTTATTTTTTTTTTTTTAACATCAGTAAATAGAGCACACTAAATCTGTTTGTAGGATTCGGCTATATATACTCTCCTTTGCTACTTTACTAGAAGGCAATCCGGTGTTTT
The DNA here is from genome assembly GCF_964146895.1 of Miniopterus schreibersii. Classification (NCBI taxonomy): domain Eukaryota; kingdom Metazoa; phylum Chordata; class Mammalia; order Chiroptera; family Miniopteridae; genus Miniopterus; species Miniopterus schreibersii. The sequence continues at coordinate 59,258,018 of NC_138111.1, read as the reverse complement.
AGAGTATTTTTATTTCTTCTAGGAATTATTATATGTCGATTATTACACTCCTGGGCAGGTGGTTGTTGTTGTTGGGGATCTCTGTGAACTTCAATCATATTAAAAAAACAAAACAAACTTACCCACCCCTACACTGCAAACTGCAGGTCAGTTTCTAGAGAGGCCTTTCTCTGAAATTCTAATATGCCTTCATAGTGCAGAATATACATATTCTCACTGTTTGCTCTAACAAGGACTGCATTCTAATCGCCCATTAGTAGAGATGTCAGGCAGCCACTCAGTTCTTTTGAGGGACTATCTGGTCACCCAAACAGACTGGCTATTCAGTTCACAAATCACCCACTGCTTAGAGCTCAGTTCTACCTACCATGCAGCTTTAGCCCAAAACACCCATTATGTTTGTTCAAGTCTTCTTTTGTTTTGTTTTTTGTGTTTTTTTGTTTGTTTGTTTGTTTGTTTTTTAAATGTCTTTCTTGATTTCAGAGAGAGGAAAGGAGAGGGAGAGAGAGAGAGAAACATCAATGATGAGAGTCATTGATTGGCTGCCTCCTGCACGCCCCCTACTGGATATCAAGCCCGAAAACTGGGCCTGTGCCCTCAACCGCTGAGCCACGCTAGCTGGCTCAAGTCTTTTGTGACCTTTAGTAGCATTTAAACAGTAATATCACCTAAAATAAGAATAATTTTACTTCCTCCTATCTAATTTTGATGCCTCATATCTTTTACATGCTATTAGAAGGCTTTAAAATGATTGGGATGATTTAAAAAAAAGTCTTGTTGTTGTTCCTTGATGACAAATAAAATTATGATGACAAAACATTTTTTATGAGGAAGTGGTTTAATGAGACTTGTAGAAAGTAGCTCTCCTATCACTGACTTTATAAAATCTAAGGAGATAATCGTATACTTTAAAGATTTTTGGTGTAATGCTATAGTGAATTACATTAATAGGTACATTAATAAAAAGAAATTCTTATATTCCTGGAATAAGCCCCACTTGATCATATTATTGTTTTGACATACTTCTGTGTTATTTGATAAAATTGTATTAAAATTTAAGAATATTTTATTCCTTTTAGGAATGATGACTAATGAATCATGAAAATGATAATGATACGAATGAAGACAAAAATAAAAGCATAGATATTCTTTGTTAAACTTACATGGTAGATGAAACCTAATAAAGTGGTGGGTTGATTAGTTAACTGCGTAGTCTATTTATTTGTGCTTTTCCAAAGCTTAAAACAACCATTCAAATTAAATATGAGTTTTTAGCAAGGGGCTGTCTTTATCACTCCACTTTTGAAACCGATAATCTAATCACATGGTTTAAAAAATTGTTCTGTTAGTATGATGAATGTGTTAATAAAGCATTATATTCCTGTAGTAAACCCTATTAATAATTCCAGAATGGTACTTGAGGGACTTGATGACATTGCCCCCAACAACAACAAAAATCTAAGTGGACATAATTATAGCAAAAAAAAAAGATAGACTCTGCACATTGTCCTAAGGATATACAGTCAATTGAGAAACACTGACTCAAGGAAATCTAAGCCTTAGTAAGAATAGCGACAGTGTGGCGTTTAAACACAACCTATTTCCATGCTGTGCCCCAGCCATGCCAAGGGAAACTCAGTGGCAAAAAAGGAAGCTCCTTTTTCTCCTCACTCCCAGTCTGTGCCTGTGATTTCACCCTAAGGAAGAAGGTCATCCTCGGATCTGGTTCTCCCCAGCCCCAGATTACAGAACATTCTGCTGGGTGCACACTGCCAACAGGCTGATGCTCCCTTCACTGCTGAAAACAATGACGTATAAGTGAGATCATGTGATGTTTGTCTTTCTCTGCCTCGCTTATTTCACTCAGCATAATATTCTCCAGGTCCATCCATGCTGTCCCAAAGGGTACGAGATCCTTCTTCTCTACAGCTGCGTAGTATCCATGGTGTAAATGTCCCACAGCTTTTTATCCACTCACCTGCTGATAGGCACTTGGGCTGTTTCCAGATCTTGGCTATTGTAAACCGCTGCTATGAACATCGGGGTGCATATATTCTTTCTGATGAATGTTTCAGGATTCTTAGGGTACATTCCTAGGAGTGGAATCACTGGATGAAACGGCAGCTCCATTTCTAATTTTTTGAGGAACCTCCATACTATTTTCCATAGTGGCTGCCCCAGTCTGCATTCCCACCAGCAGTGCACTAGGGCTCCCCTGTCTCCACACCCTCGCCAGCACATGTCGTTTGTTGATTTGTTGATGGAGCCATTCTGACAGGTGTGAAGTGATGCCTCATGACAATGGTGGGGAGAGGGACTGGGGAGGGGGAAGGGACGGGGTGGAACGGGTCATTGGGGAGAAAAAGGGACATCTGTAATATTTTAAACAAAAATAAAAATTAAAAACACACACACAACAAAACAAACAAAAAAACCAATGATGATCTTGGAAAGAGCAATTAAGAGCACCTAGTAGCACCACAACAATGGTAGCAACCAAAGAGATAAGAGAGAAGTCAGAAATAGGAAAGAGAGCAATAGGGAAAGATCCTAGACGAACCCCCTTGGGATCACGCTCAACCCTGAGAATCAGAAGGATTGTGCAGTCACCAGGCTGCACTCAACCTCACAACAGGAGGTGGAACATACTCGAAAACAATCCCCAAGGCGCACAAACATCCATCAACAGAGCGCAGAAAGCAACTTGCAAAGGACTCAGCGGATCAAATGTCGGCTGAGCATTAAGCTACTCTAACCAAGGAACAACTTCTAAGAAGTTTATCTATTTAAAAATAAAATCACATTTGCCCCTGGAAGTTTGAAAACTGTGTTTGTATCCAAGGTTGTGTCCTCGCAGAAGTAACTTGAGAGGGAATTTCCGAGCTAAGAGTTAATGGCTGAATGTTTGCCAAAAACAAGCTGTAATAACAGCTCACAAGCCACACACACATGCAACCATAAAGAGCAGGGGGCTTAGGCTCACACCACTCTTGATCCATAGTGGCTTATGCTGACCAAGGGCTGACTCTTGATAGACTAAAAGAGAAAAACTGAAGTGGGAAAAAGCTGCAAGAAAATAAACTTCACAGAATCAGTTCAACCGTGTCACTAAACAAATAGACAGGTGAGCAATCCAACAACAAAACCAAAAACTACTCCCTATATGTGTTTGTGAGTGGGACTCAGTCTCCATATCCATAGTTCTGACAATATATTAACTTAAGATACAGTTTTTAACCAAAAATAATGAGACGTGCAAAGTTCTGGAAAGTATACTTCATACAAACGGGAAAAAAATACACACACCATAAAATATAAACTGTTTCTGTGATTTTTGTACTCAGCAGACTTCCAAGCAGTGGATATTAATTGTTTCCAAGAACTTAAGCAAACCACATATAAAGACTTGAGGGAAGCGATGATAACAATATCTCAGCAAACAGTAAATATCAATAATGAGATAGAAATTATAATGAGGAACTAAATGAAGTTCTAGAGTTAATTAAAACAGAAAATAACTAAATGGTCAACAGTAGATTTGTGCAAGCAAAACAAAGACTCAGCACACTCCAAGATAGATGATAGAGATTATCAATCTAAAGAACAGAGATAAAAATAAATGAAACAATATGAACAGAGCCTCAGAAAGATGTGGAGAGTCATTAAGAACACCAAACATTCATGATACCAAAAAGAGAAGAAAGAGACCCAGGGACAGAAAATATATTTTAAGAAGTAATGGCTAAAATTATTCATAATTTGATGAAAAATATTAATCTATACATCCAAAAAATATAATTAACTCCAAGTCAGATAAATACAAAGAGATCTGCACTTAGCTACATCACAGTTAAATGTTAAAAGTTGAAGATAAAAGAAATAGTTTGAAAGCAGAAAGAGAAAAACAACTGATTTCATTTGAGGGAAACCTAGTAAAATTAATCACTGATTTTTCTTCAGAAACAATGGAGACCAGAAGGGGGTGAACAGCAAAGCTCAAAGTTCTGAAGATAAAAAACTGAGAATCTTTCAAAAGTAAAAATTAAATGAAGATAATTTATTGCTATCTATGTTACATGCAATAATGAAAGAAAATTATTCTGATAAAAATGAAATAAAGAGAATTTGTTGCTGTCTCTGTTACAAGGAATAATGAAAGAAAATACTTCAGGTTGAAAGCAACTGACAGCAGGCATAAATTCAAAGCTACCTGAAAAAACAAAGAGGGCTAACAAAAGAAATTACGTAGGTAGTATAAAAGACAGTCTAATTACATATTTCTTCTCCTTTTAACTGATTAAAAAAGTAAATTAAAATATGTATATAATTGTATTATTGGGAATATGCATATGCATATACATAATTTGCCTGGCATTATACGACACAAATACACAACAGCAATAGAAAGGAGGCATGTGGGAATAAAGATCTATTGAAGCAAAACAAGTAAAACCAGATGGTAATACAAATCTACCATGAAGAGAAATGAAGAGAATCCAATGGGCTGATGGAAATGTTCTATATTAGACTGTGGTAATGGTTACCCAACTCTGTAACTTTACTAAAAAAATGAATTATATGCCTCAAATGGGATTCTGGAGAAAGTGTCATTTGAGATATGTTATTAGCAGATAGAATTCTCACAGAGGGAACATAATGCACGAGACATGAAATACGACACTTAGCATGGAAGGATTTTCCTACATAATAGGTAGTGTGGCAGATGAAGGCATTCGCACCGGGATAAAAGACAAGCAAAGGTCAGCCAATGAAAAGTTTTGTATTACATGCTACAACATAAGATTTTTTTTGTCTAATTGAATCTTAATTTGAAAAGACAGAGTATGCCTTTATAACAGCTCATCAGATATAAACATTCATTCGTAAGTTCGGTCCACAATATTTATTTAGTGTGCGCTAAGTAAAAGCACTTTGCTTGGTGTTGGACCTCTCAAAGTTGCTTAGCTTGTCTGAGAGATAAAAGAAAAATGAGTGACCCTAAGGTGACAACTGAGCCTTTAAAAAATGTTACTAGGTTGAATTGTGTATAGGGAACTCATAGACATCGGTGCTCAGAATAGCCTTCAATGGAGCATTGTTGAGCTATGGTATATGGATTAAGAGATAAGAGATAGAACAGCAGCCTCGAAAAAGAAATCCTATCTAACCTGTACACTGAGACTTCTTAGTATTCCAGTAAAAATAAAATAGTGTTTTCTATTTCTACCCACTCCCCCTTTGTTTTAAGGGGGGATAAAAAGAGAAAAATAGGCAGATAAATATGTTTATACGAAAAATAAAACCATGGTCAAGCTAATATTTAATAACTTTACATTACACGGGAGGAGGTTGATTGTTTTGTTTTGTTTTTTTAGAAGCTCTTGTTCATTCAGTTAAGAAGCAGCACATTAATGGAAATTTTTAAAAATGATTTATTTTCTTAGTATTCTGTTTGTGAATTGGATACTGTTTGAACTGGAAGAAGGAAGATGGTAGAGATTTGAAGTAGTTAGAATCAGAGAAAAAGATAAAGATTTCGTTAGTAGATAAGGCTTGTGCTATTTCTTACTGCACTGTCTTCCTGCGCAGGATTTGTTGACTGGTGTAATCAAGTGAAGGAGCGCTGGTGATGGATGTCAGATGATTATAATTTCTGTGTTGTTCCAGGCATCACGAGTCTGAAATATTTTCAGAAGGCTGCAGCTGCAACTGATGCCATTTCTGAGCAATGATCATAACAATTTGCAAATATACATGGATTAGTGTGGTACTAATGTGAGCCTTGGAAGCGAGCACCCAGTGCAGCTGTTCAGTTACAGTGGATAGATGTCCTCCGGCTCTGTGGGAATGGCCCATGTACCAAGATGAGGCCAACCAATGGCTCACAGAATGGCACATGCATAAATTTCAGTTAAATACATACCTGGAATGTATATCATTTCTCTTTACACACCAAAAGTAAAAAAATTGAAATTGAAGTGTATATCTACGGATGACCTTCTTCTGTAAATTATTTTCATGGAACTCTAAACTCATTACCTATGGTTGAGTTAAACTACCAGTAATGATTAAGGCATTTAAAAATGATTTTTAAGCTGAAAAGCTTCTGAGAAATTGGTTTTCCATAAAATTTAATTTTTATTCTAAAATATGGCTACACCTAGGTAGTCAATTTTAAGACACATTTTTCCCCCCTGATAAAATTCACAGAATGATTTGAGGCTCTTACCCATAGGAAAGTAAAACAAAAACAAACAGGATAAATCCAGTTCCTCCTCAAATATATTTTGTATAAATTTCTGCTCCATTTAAAAAAAAACAAAAAACATTACACATTGATTTGAAAACTGATCTCTTTTTTTGAAGTAGGTCTAATTTAAAATACTTAAAATTAATTTGCTGTTCAGCATATAAAGTGCTTTTACTATACAAACTGGATTATACAAACATACCAAGTATGAGATCATCAAAGGATCTTTCTTTTGATGATTTCTTTTTGTGGTATTCTAAATGTTATCCATGAAGAAGGCATATACAGAAATAGAAGTACATCTATTTACTCTAATAATATCTTGTCAATTAGTCTAAAGAGTATGAAATATTTGATGAACTGCAGGGTTCTTTCCCTATGATGTTCGTCAACACATAAATAAGGTGAGAAATACTAGTTGTATATTAGAAATCTGGGTCTAAACTCAGTTGCCCCCAGTCTATAGTGTGCACAAGAATTAGCGAGGCTGCTTCTCAAAAGTATTGGGCCTCACACCATGATTCCCAGATCCAGGATAGGAAAGAGGAGTCTGTATTTCAAAAGGCTTCTAGATAATTCTTTGTCTTTCACCAAAGAACCACAGAATAAAAATGCTATGGGGGATGACTGGTGATGGAAGGAGGCTTGGCTCAGGGTGGTGAACTCACTATACAATATATAGATGATGTATTACAAAATTGTACCCCTGAAACCTATATAATTTTATTAACCAATGTCACTCCAATAAAGTCAACAAAATAATATAAAATAAAACAACAAACAAAATGCTGCACTAGTACAAGATTCAAAACACAAATTAAATACTGGTTATTTCCTGCTATATGCCTAATACAGTGCTTGGGACTGTTAAAGATAAAACAGAAATAGAAGTCATGGCTATTAGTCCAAAGCAGTTAATGATATAGTTTGGAAAAAATTAAATATGCACAAGACGAGAAACTATATAAAATGGGTAATCAATTAAATAAACAGTATTTACAAAGGAATGTTAGTATTGAAGGACATCAGTGAAGGCCAGAATTATCTGACAATGTGTCATAAAGATGATAAAATATATAACTTGGTTGGTTCTTTTAAAATGAGAACAATTTGGCCCTGGTTGGTGTGGCTAGGTTGGTTGGAGAGTAGTCCTGTACAGCAAAAAGGTGTCGGGTTCCATTCCTATTAGGGCACATATCCATCCAGATTGCAGGTTCGATCCCCAGTCGGGGTGCATACTGGAGGCAACCGATTGATGTTTCTCTCTCAAATCAGTGTTTCCTCTCTCTGGAATCAGTTAAAAAAAGGAACAATTTGAATACTCAGAGATGAGTAGATAGGATCTTTTCATCAAAGCTGTAGATCTGCAAGTGAGTAGGTAGTACTAGGTTAGAATACTGTATGCACGTTAAAGAGAACTGAGAAAGTAAATTGAGTAAATTGTGTGACATCAGATTATGAAAAAAATTGCAAACCAGGTCAACCAGCAGTTTCTGCACTGATGACTATGAAACTCTGTCTCTTTCATCATTAGAATACTCAGACCCTTCTATGTGATACTAAAATTTGAGTAAATGTGAATGAATTATTGTTTTATAAAATCAATGAGAATATGGAAGGAGTAGTTGTTGCTTAGTTAACAATCAGTTCTAATATGAATACACCATGCAGTGCAGGACACATACATTAATATTTAATCTAGAATTAGAAAAGGGTACAAAAGCTTTCTAATCCACTTACTGCAATTTCCAAATGTAATTTAGATGGTAGATGGCATAATAACCCAATTATTTCTTTCAACACATCATATGTAATATGTTGAAAAAGACTAATATTATGTATTGATGTGTATAAGGTATTGAGTTATGGTTACTTTATTTTAGAACATGTGATTTTTTTTTAAATTGAATCCAAATTTGTCTGAAAAATGTTTCTATAAGTATAAAATCAGTAATAATGAGGTTTCTCCTGTATTCAGTTATTTTGATATGCAAATTTTTATTGCTTAATCAGTGGCATATTTTTGTTTTTATTTTATGAGATTAGTGGTTCCTATAAATACTAGATGTGAACAGAGATGATCAAGAGCATAAATGAAGAATTTAGCCTAAAAACTAGATCACTTTTTCTGCAGTAAGAAAGAATAAGAGAATGGGTCGAAATTTGAGAATGAGGGACCGGCTGTAGAAGCACTTTCTCTAAGAGAAAAAATCGTCCCACCAATAAGAAAGCAGCAGGCTTAAAATTTGCGAATTGAGGGGAGTTGAGGTTCTGTTCTGACCTCCAGGAGAAATAGGAAATGAACCTGACTTGGTGAAAAGTTTTAAATTCAATTACACTTTTGTATCAGATACTACATGTCCCACAGCCTCAGCTAGAACTGCAGAGATGAGACAGGTGTGATCTCTTCATCGCCAGCCTGACCCCAGCGATGGAAAGCTGAGTTAGGAAACATGGGCCTTTGAAGAACCAATGACTATATTTACGTTTTTTTCTTTATATCATGTTTAGTTACTACCAGAAATAGAGATAAAAAGAGCAGTGACAATTTACAGAGATTGGAAACTGATAGTTGGGAGGAAGCGGGAATGAAACTGCAAGGGAATACCGATGGTGGCAAAGGCCAGAGTGTGTGTAAGCAGGAGTTATATGGGGTTGTGGTGGGAAAGACACTGAACCTCTAAACCAGTTTTATTAGGAAAGGAGAATCATTAAATTTATAGGGTCATTGTATACATAAAGTTAGGCCATATAGATGGAAGCATTTTGAAAGAAAGTAAATACTCATTATAAAGCATACCATTTTAGGAGATCTGAGGAGAAACATCTTCCTTGTTTTACATATTACAGTTTGCATATTTTCTAAGGTAAATAATACATTACTAAAAGGAATGATGGAAGATTTTATTTTTCCTAGTTTGTTATATAATGTTCACAGTGCTGTGTGGAAACGTATATTTATTCCCAAACAACTTTTGATCGATGATCAATAGTTAGTTGTTACCAGGCAATCAAGTTTATTGACCTATGGGAAAAAGTGCATAGTCTTGAGCTCTCTATAAAGGGTACAGTAAATCTAGTAGCTGTTTAATGAACTCGTAATTATGTAAGCAATAAAGGCATAATTATAAGATTATTAATATGTTAAAATTATAAGAAATTTTCTGGCATTTAATTAACATTTACCAAAGCAGGCTACAGCAAATTAAATATCAATTAATAAAAAAGTGACATTTATTTAGATACTCTTAGTTATCACAATTATTAACTTGTTATCACTGGCTTTTAAAATTCCAATTAAGTGCCTAAATATTCCTTACAGTTTTTATGTGTTAAAAATGTAATTATATTAGTGTCCTGTAATTTACAATTGATTACACAGCATCTCTCATAATAAATCTCAATAATCTCTTAACTGTCAATCGATACATAAATGACATGTACTAGATTTGAAAGCCAAATAAACCCTTCTCCAGGAACTAAGCATTCTTAAAAATTCTCTTCTCCTTTAAATTACCCAAACTTATAAACCTCAAATTAAAAAACAACAACAAACCATTGTATTAAACCAATGGGAGCATCGATGTCTAGCACAAAACACTAGATGTGGATTCCCTATAGTTCCATGAATTTGGGTCAGATCATGATTTAAAACATGTGCTTTTAAGCACCTAGTTGACTTCCCAAGATATGCTTATGTAAATCTAGTTCACCAGTTCTAATCTTAACCATATGAGCACCCTTGGGAAGCTTACAGGTGTAATATCATTTCCCAAGCAGCCACTGACTCTTATGATCAGAAGGTACAAAAGCTCGCCTAGTTGTTGATGGTGAAAGACATCTTAACTAGTGGGAAATACTTATCACGATCATGTTAATCCCAAACTCTCACAATTCAGTTTTATTTCATAACTTTCCAAGTGCCAAGAGGAGATAAGAAGTTTGAGAAGTACACTGCAGATAAGCCAACAGCTTTGTAAAACACAGGGATTGGCAAACGTAGGTTTACAGTTGTGAATGCGTGAAACACAGAGTTTATCTTGTATTATTAATTATTGTATTATTTATTTGTATTATAATTGTGAGCCTACATTTGCCCACCCCTGTATAAATGATTATATTAAAAAAGATATGACTGAAGTAAATCAGGGAAGCCATCAAAAGTTATAGTGGGTTAAAATGGTCATTGTTTTATGACATCCATCATATAATGTGTGTGAAATTTAGTAATAAAAATTTCAGGACTTCTCTTATTAATTTATGAAGTTAAGAGGGAATCTTTTCCTTTAAGCTAGATCTGTGACATCTTAAGGGGCTGCCTGTCAAAAGTGTTACTAAAAAAGAAAAGGAATGTATTCGTTCCTTGTTTCACTACACGGTAGCGTAACCTGCAACAAACAGGGTCTTAAACTTTTCACTGTCAGCAGGTCCTCAAATATTACAGACATTGGAACAGATAGGTATCACATTAAGAGAAAATAAAAACTTCCTTTCAGTTAGGAAATTTTTTTAAATGTTTGTTTGTTTGTTTATTTATTTTAGAGAGAGGCACCAACATCGATGTGAGATAGAAACATGGATCAGTTGCTTCCCACACATGGCCCAACCCAGGATCAAACCTACCAACCAACTGAGCCACACAGGCAGGGCAGTTAAGGAATTTTTTTAAAATATTAAACTATATTTAAATAAATAATAATCAAGGAAATTGTGATATAGTCAATGTGTAAAAAACATATTTGAAACCCTAAGTCATGGCAAAGATAAAAAGCAAATGCTAATAAAGCAGAGCATAGCATCGCTACACCTGAGATCTCTTTAGGAAATGTCTTCGACTCCAGTTTGAAATATAATTATCTCATTTATTGTAACTACCACTTAGACTTTGTCTTTCTCATTCAAACTAAACTTTTATTTTGCTAAATTTTATTTGCTAAACTTTTATTTTATTTTATTAAACTAATCTATTTTAGAAAGAAACTTTTCAAACTAAAATTGGCATAATTTACTAATGTGACACAACCTGTCATTCTCACAGAGCCTGTCAATCTTTCTCCAAGAATTAGAATGGCCCCCTGACTCCATACATTGTTATTACGACTATATTCCCTATGCTGTAATTTACATCTCTGTGACCATCCTGTAACAACCCATCTGAATTTCTTAATCCCTTCACCTTTTTCACCCAGTCCCCCAACCCCCTCCCTCTGTCAGTATGTTCTCTGTACCTATGAGTCTGTTTGTATTTTGTTGGTTTATTTTGTTCTTTAGATTCCACATGTAAGGGAAATCATACGGTGCTTGTCTTTCTCTGTCTGACTTATTTCACATAGCATAATACCCTCTAGATCCATCCATGCTGTTGCAAAAGGTAAGATTTCATTCTTTTTTGGTGTCCAAGTAGTATTCCATTGTATATACGCACCACAACTTTTTTATCCACTTGTCAATTGATGGGCACTTGGGTTGCTTCCACATCTTGGCTATTGTAAATAATGTTGCAATGAACTTAAAATATCAGGGGAGAACCATTCTGTAAAGCACATGATTGTCTAACCAATATGCTGTACATCTGAAACTAATAATAATATTGAATGTAAACTGTTATTGGAAAAGCACATCATCTAAGCAAATGTTAATACATAAATAGTAGAAGACCACAGTTCTGGCCCTGGGGCTTTCTCTAATTCCTTGTTTTAGTTTAGCTCCATATCTTGGTTTCTGACACAGTAGTACTTGTAGATCCCTACCTCACAGAAATCAAAATAACATTAAATTAAATAAGAAAATACATGAGAAAAAAATTAGAATCTCCACTTAACCTGAGACATTTCTTAATAAGTCATACATACATTTTAGCTTTATAAAAATTTTTAATTTTCCCCTTTAAATCTATGATGTTTCTGTAATTGACTTTTGCATATGATATTAATCTAAGGTTATTTTTAAAAATGTGGATGTCTAATTGAACTAAAACCATTTATTTAAGAAACAATTTTCTCCCTTTCTGGCTGTAGTCATTAATAAAAAAAATTAGTATATTTTTTGTTGTTTATTGTCTGTTCTTATAGCAAATACCACACCTTCTAAATTGTTATATATTTATAAAGGGTTTTATTATCTAAATATTTAATTTCTCCAGACTTGTGTTTCTCTTTAAAGTTTTTCTTTTTACTGTTAAGATATTTAATTACCATGAGGATGTGGATTTACACAAATGTGTAAACTATTGTAGGATTTTAAATATGATTTTAATGAATTTTTAGAACAGACAGTTTTAAAATATAGTTTCCCAATCTTTGAACATTTTCTAATCCAAGAAAATTTATTTATATTTTTAAAAATACATACTTAGTTATGTTTTGTATTTATTAATGTGGACATTTTTCACGTATTTTGTTACATTTATTCATAGGCATTTGATGTGTTTTAATGCTGTAATAAATAGAACCACTTAAAACTTTTATATTTGTTTCCTGCAATGACCTTGTATTAGAAAACCTGATAAATTAACTTTTAATTAGAAAAGTATGTCTCCTGAGTCATTTAGATTTTCTATATATGAAAATCTAAGAAATCACATCTTTGGCAAATAATGACAATTACTTATCTTTTACAAATAATAATGATTTCTTATCTTTGTTCCCAATCTTCATAAATTTTATTTTATTTGCCTTGTAGGCAAATAAAGGACCAAGTTTGCCATGTAGAATAAAAATTGTGACAGGATGTTTTACCAGAATATTAAACAATATTAGTGGAAGACAGGATTGATGAAAGAAATACAATAAAAATGTTTAAATTAAAGAATAGAAGGAAAAACAAATAGAAAATAAATAAAATAGCATAAGAAACAAATGGAACACATTGAAAAATTTTAATGAGTATATAAGTGGAGAACTATTTAAGAGATGATGACCGAGAATGTTTCAAAACTGAAAAAAAGTTATCAATTCACTAGTCGAAAATATCTAGTAGGACAAATAAAACATGTCTAAGCACATACAAGTCAAACTAATGAAAGTAAAAGACAAAAAAAGTCTTAAAAACTGATATAGGATAAGGCACCTTACTCTGAAAATTAAAAACAAAAATGACAATGAGCTTCCATCAGAAATGAAGTGATAAGACAATGTAAAAACATGTTTAAAATGCTGAAGTAACTTCCAAACTAGAGGTCTATGTGTACTGGAAATATATTTCAAAATGAAATTTAAAAAAGTAAAGAAACATTGAGAGAAATTCTAAAATGAGTCTGTATAAAATCCAAAGCAAGCAGAAAAAAAATCACTAATAAAAATTGGAACAGAAATCATGAAAATTGAAAACAAAAAAAATCAACAAAACTCAAAGCTGGTTCTAAGAAAAGGTTAACAAAATTGAACATCTATCTAGATTAACTAAGAAAAAAATTGCTAAAATATGAGGTGAAAGAGGGATCATCACTATTTGTCTCTTAGACCTTAGGGATAATGAAGGAATATTATAAACAATTGTATGCCCGTGACTTTGATAGCTTAGATGAATTAGATAAAATCATTGAAAGATACAATCTACCAAACCTCATACAAGGAGAAATGTATAATCGTAATAGTCCCTTATTTATTAAAGAAATTGAGTCAATAATTTATAACCTTACATAACACGAGTACCAGGTCCAGATGTGTTCCCAGTGAGTTCTACCACACAACTAAAGGATATCATGCCAATTCCCTACACTCTCTTCCAGAATATTAGGAGAGCAAATATTTCTTAATTCATCCCATGAGGCCAGCATTGCTTTAATGCCCAAACTGAAGTAAGACATAACAAGAAAGGAAAACTTAAGATCAATCATTTCCCAAACTACAAGATGCAAAAAATCCTCAATAAAACATTAGTGAGTATTAAATCCAAAAATATATAAAAAGAATTATACAGTAAAACCCAGTGAGATTTATCCCAGGTGTGCAAGGCTGGTTCAGTATTTAAAAATCATTCATGCCACCTTACCAGGTTTTGCTCAATGGTTAGAGCGTTAGCCTGTGGACTGAAGGGTCCCTGGTTCAATTCTGGCCAAGGGCACATACCTCAGTTGCAGGCTCGATTCCCAGCCCTGGTAAGGGCACGTTCAGGAGGCAACCAGTTGCTGTATCTCTCACACATTGATGTTTCTCTCTCTCTTTCTCCATTCCACTCTCTCTAAAAAGCAGTGGAAAAAAATAATAATAAAAAATAAAATAAAATAAAAATCAATTAATGTAAATCATTACATCACCTGGCTAAAGAAATAAAATAATATGATCATATCAGTAGATGCAGGAAAATATTTAACAAAATTCATCATCCATTCATGATAAAAAAAATAATGCTCAGCAAACTAGGAATAGAGGGAAACATTGTCAAGTCAATAAAGAACATCTACAAAAATAATCTATTGCTAATATGCTTCATGGTAAGGAGGTAGATGCTTTCTTCCTAATATCAGAAACAAGGCAAGGAAGTCTACTTTCACCACTCCTATTCAACATCATACTGGAAGTCATAGCTAATGCAATAAGACATAAAAAAAAATAAGTGTTCAGATTGTGAAGGAAGAAATAAAACCATCTTTGCAGGAGATATAATTTTATGTGTAGAAAATCCAGAGAATCAACAAAAAAACTCCTGGAACTAAAGCAATTATAGCAATATTGGAATAGTCAATTGCTTTTTTATATTCCAGGAGTAAACAACAAGAATTTGAAACTAAATACAAAATGCCATTTCCATTAGCGCTAAAAAAGAAATAATTAGATATAAATCTCACAGTATGTACAGTACCTACATTACAATCATCAGCTCCTTAATTCATCAAGGCAGCTAGACTCCATTTGAGTTTCTCTCCCTGAATCTACTGCTCAGAAGTTGCCTCTAGCCTGAAACTCTGGTCTATTCGAGCTATCTCCAAAACAAAAAATATCATAGAAATTTGTGATTTCTGATAAAGATTTTTTTTCTCTCCCTCACAAAAAATCATATTGCAAAGCAGCCAAGCTTTCAGAACCAACTGATTGACTTTTCAGTTTGAGTATTTATAATAGTCAACCATTTTAATTACCCTGATAATATAATTTTGATGGAAAAATATTTTAATTTTTAAATAAACAACCAACCAACCAAACAATACAAATCTACATTCCTACATATATACATATGACACACATTACATACATACCTAAAAATAAAGAAAAGAAAAAGAAAAACCCAAAAAACTGACATCTTGGCTCATCTCAAGGTGCAAACATAAAACTTAAATCTTCTTTAGGTTATGTATATAATCCACTTCATGGCAGACATTGAAACTAAGTTAAATTGAAACTAAATGCTAGTTTCACCATTTTTATTCCATCACTGTTTAGTGTAAGCATCCACATAAAAGAGGCCTTGGATTAATTTTTATTACAACTTTTGGTTGGCTTTAACACCGCGGGTTGTATACATTTGATATACATTAGCCACTGAAGCTCAGGCTTGGACTAAGACTTTTCAAGAAAAACCTCTTCTCCCAGATCCCAGAGTCATGCTCAGACAAGTGTTAATGTGTATTAGTAGAATGGTTTTCTTCTGGACCAACTACTGCTCAAAGGGCATCACTTTAGAAGCTCTGATTTTATGAAACTGTAACTTTCTGTCTCCTTAAGACAAAGCCTTGTTCCCAGTCCTCAGCTGGAGATGTATATGACCAATCTTAGCATACTAGGACTGACAAGGCTTCCGACAACAGATTTCATTTCCTGTTTCCTCCTGTGTCCAATGCATAAAATTCAGGATTTGTATTAAATTGATGAGATTGGATTTTTCATATTTAAATATAGAATTCAGAAAATGTTAGATGAAGATAAATAAGGTTGGAGATTAAGTATTTTGGACTTTTCAGTATGTTTTTGTATGCCCATTTTAATGGGTGTCACAAATATCTAGTATTTGGCAATGCTTCAAGACAAATAATGAACATCTTATTACCAAGACACTTCAAAATAAATAATGAAAATTATTACTTTAAGAAGATGTCAGCAAGTAGACCTACTTTTCTAATTGCTAAGTTATCTGATACTTCAATGTGGGAGGTTTTCCCTTTAGCATTGTGAAAACAGAAGGGTTAACTATTCAGGTTTCAAGGGACTTCTGGCATAGAAAGCAAACTGACACAGGTGCAGGTATAAATAAGCAAGTGTTGACCTAGCCATCGATAAGGTTACAGAAGGAGACCTCGGATCTGTAGAGCAGTGACATTGCCAATAATTTGGGAAGTAATTTTTTAAAAGTAATCAGGGAATGATGATGCACTCAATAATAAACAGGACTAGTGTTTCATTCCAGATTATTCTAATATTTAAAAACTCATATTTATACATTAATAAATCAGCTAAGGCATTCATAATTTCTGAACTGTTTTTGATTAGCATCTGAATCTTAGTAAAATTACTATGGTGTTCTTTTTAAAAAAGAATGGGCTAGTTATTGTTTGAATCTAAGGTAAGTAAATGCATAATGATTTAAAAATATTTTTTTACTTTTACAAAACTACAATATTAAAAATCTCCATGTTTCCAGCAATTGGATAAGTTGGTGTGTGAGGAGTAGGAATAGTAGTTATTCATCTGCTGTGTCTATTTAAAATTTTACGTTATAACCCCACCAGCATGGCTCAGTGGTTGAGTGTCCACCCAGGAACAAAGAGATCCGTTTGATTCCTGATCAGGGCACATGCCCTGGTTGCGGGCTCCATCCCCAGTGGGTGCTGTGCAGGAGGCAGCCAATCAATGACTCTCTCATCATTGATGTCTCTCTCTCCCTCTCCCTTCCCTCCTCTGAAATTAATAAAAACACATTTTAAAAAAAATTTACCTTATATTGAGTATTTGTCCTGGTAATACTAGGAGATAGCTAACTAATGTCCAATAATTTGTTATAGATATATAACAGATGAATACATATACTTTATCATGACTACAGTTATTTTATATTATCTGTATCAATTATTCATTAAGATTTGAATATGATAAGTAATCAGTAGGGAAGGCATTGTTTTTTAATATAATCCTATAAATCATAAACATATACCTCTGATTCTATTCATGCTTCATTAGAACATTTTTAAAAAATTCCTCTTAAAATATATCAAAATCCTACAACCTGTATTAGGCATGCATAACTTTGATGTATAATCCAAATTCAAGACAAATAGAAACACTTTTGCCAAAAGTTTTATAATAACCAACATATTTGGAGATGATATAAAAATCACTGTTTTTATTGAGCATGCAGTGTGCTAGCCATGAGGCTATTTCTTAAGTGTCTAAGCCTTCTTTTTAGAGCTGGCCCAGGAAACAAGTTTCTTTAGGAGATTAGCTAGCATTTTACCATAAAAGTTGATTCTCAAAGAAATTACCAACAAGAAAATATTAATTATTGTGAAAATTTTGTCTGAAATAAGTTCTTACTTTATGTACTGTGTTTTAACCCCAATGCATGGTTAAATATTCAGTTTCTGATATTTGTATTCAGTAATTCTGCATATGTAATTTATTTGTGTTCATTAATTCTATATGTATATATAAATATCCATATGTATATACAAATATATGTGTATATATATACATATATAATTTAATTTATTTATATATACACACATATATAGTTTTTAATTTATTTTTGGTGGGGGGGGGCGGAGAAGGCACCTAAGTTCTATTTATTTGAAGAGCTTCCTTGATAACTGATATTTCGTGTTGTATATATTCTGCCCCAGAATACCAATCGGTCATTTCTCCTTAAAGCTCTGGTTTCTTCTAATGGGAAATGATAAATCAGGATCATTGTGGGTGCTAGGGAAGCAAATTGCTGCTGTGCTGGTCACAGCTTCTAAGATGTTTTTAAGTAACCGAGTCAAGGATAAATACCAGTAATACATATTAGCTAGGAGTTATGTGTGTGTGTATATGCTGTGCATAAACATTTAAAGGTAAAATGCCTCATTTACATGCTGATATTTACATTTTATATGTGGAATTATAGGTTTTTTTACTTAGCTTCATCTATATTACACTTATATCTCCTAAACTCCACACTGAGACTTCTAGTTTTCTTGATCAATATGAATGATAGAATTAAAATTACCCATAATTACATATTTTCGGTGTTTTCTTTACAGACAAGCATTTTAGACTAACAATATTAATACTGTTATCACCAATTATTTTTACTGTATTGTATCATCACTGTACTGCGTCAAAATCATCAGGTCGGATAAGCACTGCATGCTAGTTTCTTCCCCTTTTAATTCTTACTTAGTTCTGGTTGTATTAAGAACTATACGCTTAATGCTCATCATATCTCTACTGCTTCTGCATCTCTCTAGTCATTTTTGTTTTCCTGAAGTTTGTTCTTGAGTAAAATCTTTAGGAAGCTCTCATAAGAACTATATTCTCTAAGTTCACACCGGTTGGATAATAGTCTTACTGTGCCCTTTGTATTTGAAGGTTAATATCCCTGGATATGAAACCTGTGGTCATGTGTTCTTTCCTTGAATAACTTAACCATGATACCCTATTTGCGTGCATAAAAGTTGCCATTGAAAAGTCTGATGATAATCTAATTTTATTTCCCTTCCAAAGTCACATGCTCCACTTTTCCTTCCTTTTCTTTTAAGTGCTCTAATTATACTAGATTAGGTCTTGCTGATCGTTATGGTAAATATCGTTAGGTGAACAATGGATCTTTTAATGTAAAGTTTAAGCTTTTTTTAAAAAGTTTCCTTGAAATGTACATTTTCATAATTTTCTCTGTTCTTTAGGAGCTCCGGTATCTGCCTGCTCTGCCTTCTTTATCGATCATCGAGACTGAATCGCTTTCTCTTAAATCCTTTCCATCACTGCCTTTGTCACTTTTCATGTAAATTTTTCCTTATTTTCTACATATACTTCTCTTAAGATATTTTTATTGTGTTTAACTCATCATGCTTTTTTTTTTCTAGTTTAGTCCTAACTTTTAAAGTCATTTATTTCTAGCTCTGCTTTAAATTGTCACTTTATTCTTGAGTTACTGTAGCTCTGTTTATATTGTCCTTTCATGTTTTGTATAGTTTCTTAATGTCCTACTTGTTCTGAAACAGAACTGCACTTTGCAATCTGGGCCCCTTATTTATTTTTGCCATTGTACTTCAGTATCTCTGAGGATGCTATGACGTTCTGTATTCTTTTTTTCTTAAAATGATTTTGATGGTATTTAACCTTGCTACCTTCCTGTTTTAATCTCTATTTAAATTTAGTTTTCACAAATGTATAGGGGAAAAAGCTGGACTCAAATATGGTTTCTAACTTCCCAGAGCTCCCCCTTCTGTTATTTTAGAGTAGTGTTAAAAATTACCGTAAACTGCTTCCTGAGATTGTTCTTCCTCCCCTCCTCCACTTCTATTTGGACATTTCTTGCCTGCCTCTCTGGGGGTCCTCTCCCAATTAATTTCAACACCATCCTCTGCAATTCTTCTCTAAGATAGGAGCCTTCAAGAGTTCAGGGGGATTAGATTCCTTTTTAGCCTTCCTGCTAGTCATTAGAGTTCAATCCTTTTGAATATAAAATAATACAATTGTTTTTGTGAGTGGTTTACTACCCCTCTCTGACCAATCTACCAGGTTAAAAATAAAATGTTTCAATATAAAAATGAATTTACAGAAAAAAGGTAGGTGGTGTTGTTTTTTAACCTATCATAGCAAAAGCAAAAAGTGAAAGCCCAGATTTATATTCTTTCACTGAATATTTTCTGGACTTTGGCTTTCTTGCTTTAGGGAAATTCACAAAAGTGAACTAGAAGTGAAGACAATCTTGGAGAAGATTCTGAACAAAAATCACAGTATTTATTTAGATAGTCCAACCCCTTCAAGGGTGTCAAAATTAGATGAGCTGCTGCTGTGGACTGATACTTATGTAGAAAGTGAAAAGAATGTCCCAAGACCAGGTTCTATAATTATAGGCTACAAAGTCTAAATTCCCAAAACAGTAGGAGGTGAACTTAACATTCATGGTTGGAGCATGTTTGAAGTATGTTCTTGTAGTTGTGATATTTGGAAAAACCATTACTGATTGAATAGCAGTGCATGACAAAGAAAATACATACATATAACATTCCAGCTGAAAAACAAACATGATTTCTGTAAATATCGATTTTGTAAATGAACTGTTTTTTCATATATATAATATAATCTCCTAATGAAGACACTTATCATAACTTTATTTTCAGGACACTGTTTAGATTTGCTCTGTTTTATCTGAATATTTCATGCCATTTGATTATGCAATATGTACATATTGCAAAATGCCAAAATATGTATTGAAATGCATATGCTTGAAACCAAGTCTGAATAACATTATGGGAGTGAGATGATTGTCCCAGTGCTTTAGGACACATAATCAGTTAAGCAACCATTTGTTTAAATACCAGGGGACCAAAGTGTTCATGTTTTATTCAAAATTAAGATTTCCTTAAGGAAATTCTAAAATATGGAATTTTGCTTTTACTTCTTACTGTCTTTCCTCATGGGTTTGTAAGTCTTAATGATAGAAACTCAGTAGTTGGGCTTTTCATTGCTAACCATCAGAGGTCTCCTGGAAGCACGAACATGTTCACCTAGCAGGCACTGATTCTATAACCAGTTAGAATGAGTAAGTCTTTTCAGGAAATGAAATGCTCATCTATATAAAGAAGAGCAATTCTTCCAAGATTCTCAATACCATTTGAAAATCCACATACTGTATATTTTACTTTTCCTCACACATAAATCTATGCATTTATTTACTTTTGTTCACACACAGAAGTATATGAATTTATTACTAAGTGTATATAAGGTGATAAGTAACTCACAAAACTGAGTGAAATAGATATTTTTATAACAGTTTTATTAGTATATAATTCCCATAATACAATTCACCAATTTAAACTATACACTTTGATAGTTTTTAGTATATTCACTGTCATCACCACCATGAATTTTAGCATATTTTTATTACTTCAGAAAGAAACCCCATATACATTAGCATCACTCTCTAGTTCTCCTTAACTCCTCACTTCCTTCAGTCCCCCAAGCACTAGGCAACAACTAATCTACTTTTCATCTCTATAAATTTGCCTTTCTGGATGTTGATATACATGTAATAATAAAACAGGTGGCCTCTGTGATTGGCTTCTTACCTGTAGCATGAAGTTTTTATGGATTATCCATTTTATACTATCAGTACTTTATTTTTTTACTAAACAATATTCCATTTAATGGATACACCATGCTCTGTTTATCCATTTATCAGTTCATGCTTTTGAGTTGTTTCCACTTTTGGTCTATTAACTAAAGAACTTATATGCATTTATGCGTAGCCCAAGGACACAGACGATAGTGTGGTGTGAAGGCCTGGAACGGGGTGGGGACTATGTAGAGGGGGGTCAAGGAGGGGAATGGGGGACACCTGTAGTACTGTCAACAATAAAAAATAAATTTAAAAAATGAATAATGCTACTATGAGCATTTGTGTGTAAGTTTTTATGTGGACATCTGTTTTCACTTCTCTTGGGCGTATCTAGTAGAATTGCTGGGTCATATGATTACTATGTTTTACCTTTAAAGGAACTGCCAGAATGTTTTCCAGGGGGTATATCATTTATAATCCCACCAGCAATGCATGAGGGTTCCAATTTCTTACCAGCATTTGTTATTGTCTGTCATTTTGATTATATCCATCTGTGTAGATATGAATTAATATCTCGTGTTCTGGATTTACATTTCCCTGATAGGTAATGGTGTGAAAATATTTTCATGTAATTAATGACCATTTGTATGTCATCTTTGAATAACATTTATTCAGATGATTTGTCTACTTATAAAATGTTGTTTGACTCTTATTATTGGTTTGTAAGAGTTCTTTAAGTATTCTAGATACAAATCCTTTATCTAGATACAAATCCTTTTGCAAATATTTCATCTGACTCCCTGGGTTGTCTTTTCTTATTCTTGATGGTATCATTGGAGCACAAAAGTTTTCAATTTTAATCCAGTCCAAGTTTGTTTTTTTAAATTCTGATGCTTGTGTTTTGTTGTCTTTCTAAGAAACAATTTTCTTCTATTAGCCTTAAACTCTTAGTTTTTTATTAAATTTATTGGAGTGACATTGGTTAATAAAACTATATAGGTGTCAGTGTACAATTCTATGATACATCATCTGTATATTGCACTGTGTGTTTACCACCCAAAATCAGATCTTCTTCAATCACCGTATATTTGACCCTCTTTACTCTCCACTACTCACCCAACCCCCTTCCCTTCTGTAATTCTCATATTGTTGTCTGTATCTCTGAGTTTTTTCTTTGTTTGTCATTTGTTCATTTGTTGCTTTCAGTTTTATATCCCACATATGAGTGAATTAATGTGCTTCTTGACTTTTTCTGTCTGACTTAGTTCACTTAACATGATATTCTCAAGATCTATCCATTTTGTCCCAAATAGCAGTATTTCATTTTTTCTTATGGCTGCATATTATTTTATTGTATATATGTACCGCATCTTCCTTACCCAATTATATATCAGAGGACACTGGTTGTTTCCAAGTGTTGGCCACTGTAGTTCTTATGATTGGATATTTATTCCACTTTGAGTTAATTTATATATAGTGTGAAATAGGGGTTAAACTTCATTCTTTTTCATTTGACTATCCAGTTGTCCCAACTCTATTTGTTGAAAAAACTATTCTTTTATTTCTTGTGATAACCTTGTCAAAAATTGAATGATCATAATTGGCAAGGTTTTTCTCTGAGCTCTCAATTTTATTCTATGGATTTATATGTCTCTCCTTATGATATTACTGCGCTGTCTAGATTGCAGTATCTTTGCAATCAATTTTGAAATCAGAAAGTGTGTCTTCCAACTTTGTTCTTTTGCCAGATTGTTTTGCCTATTCTGGGCTCTTGAATTTCCATATGACTTTTAGAATCAGCTTGTCAATTTCTGCAAATAAACCAGATAGAATTTAGATGAGAATTGGGGATGACATTGAATCTATAAATCAATATGAAAATAACCCTTCCCATCTTATCAGTGTTAAGTCTTCCAATTCATAAGTATGAGATCTCTTTATTTATTTAAATTTCTTCTTACTACAATGTTTCATAATTTTCAGAGTATAAGTTTTACACTTCTTTTATTAAATTTATGTCTGATATTTTATTCTTTTTGATACTATTATAAATGAAATTGTATTTATTTACATATTTTCTGGATTATTTATTGAAAGTGTATAGATACATAACTGACTTTGATATTAATCTTGTATCTTGCAACTTATGTGAACTTGTTTATTAGTTCTCATAGTTTATTTTACTGGATTCCTTAAGATTTAAAACATACAAGATCATTTACCTACAAATAGAGGTACCCCTGTGTCTTCCTTTAGAATCTACATACCTTTTATTTCATTTTCTTGCCAAATTGCCTGGACAAGAACTTCCAATACACTGTTATAGAAATTGTGAGAGCAGACATCTTGTCTTATCCCTGACTTTAAGGGTAAAGTATTAACTTTTTCCTCATTTAGTATGATATGAGCTGAGTGTGTTTTGTAGATGCTTTTTGTAAGATTGAGGAAGTTCTGTTCTAACCCTAGTTTGTTTGAGGTCTGTATAATGAAACTGTGCTAAATTTTGTCACATACTGTTTCTGTCTCTACTGAGATGATCCGGTGGCTTATATCCTTTATTCTATTGATATGTTATATTTATTTAATGGATGTTAAAGCAAATGTGTCCCTGGAATAAATTCCAGTTATTCAAGGTTCATAATCCTTTTAATATGTTGCTCAATTCAGTGTTCTCACATTTTGTTCACTATATATTTACATCTTTATTCATAAGAATTATCGGTCTGTGGTTTTCTTGTTTTATGGAATGAAGGTGAAACAAGCCTCATATAATGAGTTGGGAAATATTGCATCTTCTTATTTTTGGAAGTATTTGTAAAAAAAAAAATGGTGTTAATTATTTTTTAAATATTCAGTATAGTTCACTGGGCTTTCTTTGGGCCTGGGCTTTCTTTGAGTAGTTTTTCTTTTTATTATTAAACCAATCTTTTTACTTGCTATAGGTGTACTCAGATTTCTTTCTGAGTCATTTTCAGTACTTTGTGACTTAGAAATTTGTCCATTTCACCAAAGGTAACTGCTTCTCCTAAGTGTTAATAAGTTGTCTCTGTTTTAATCACAACAAAGTATTCTTCCAATTTTCCTTATAATTTCTTCTTTAATCCATTGGCTATTTAAAAGTGTGGTATTTAATTTCCACATATTTATCAATTTTCCAAATTTTATTCTGGTTTTGATTTCTAATTTAATTCCATTGTCATTAGAAAATGTAGTTTGTATGATTTTAATTCTCTTAAATTTAATGAGTCTTATTTTATGGCCTAGCATATTGTCTTTCATAGAGAATACTCTATGTGAACTTGAGAAGAATATTTATTGTGCTATTGTTGGATGAAGTGTTCTATGGATGCTTGTTAGATATAGTTGCTTTATAATGCTGTTCAAATAAATTATGTTCTTGATGATCATTTGCCTAATAATTCTATCAATTATTGAAAGTACAATATTGAATTATTTAACTATAGCTGAATTATTTATCTCTCATTTTGTAAATTCATGTTTTATGTAATTTAAGGCTCTGTTGTTAGGTGCATATACGTTTAAATTATGAGATCTTGCTCCATCAGTGTGGCTCAGAGGTTGAGCATTGACCTATGATACACAAGATCGCAGTTCAATTCCTGGTCAGGCATGCCCAGGTTGTGGGCCCGATCCCCTGTGGGAAACGTGCAGGAGGCAGCCGATCAATGCCTCTCATCATTGCTGTTTCTGTCTCTCTCTTTCCCTCTCTTTTCCTCCCTTTGAAATCAATAAAGATATATTTAAAAATAAAATAAAATTATGATACCTTCCTTCCAAACTGACTCTTTTATTGCTATAAAATGCCCTCTTTTATTTCTAGTAACATATTTTTGTTGTATTTTGTTTTAAGTTAAATCTGACATTTGAGCCTTTTCCCAGGTAAGTGCTGTTGCTTGTTTTCCTCTGTATTGATTCCATTGTCCTGTGTTCTTACATTTCTCAAATTTTTTTTTGTTAAAAAGTAGACTATTTACTTATTCATTCATTTATTTGGCCTTCCCACACTAGACTGAAAGCCTCATACTCTTAGTCATGGAAGAAAATAATGAGTTTAATTTTGGATATGTGATGCATTTCTTTTTCATTTTATTAAATTTCTTGTGGTGCCCGGCAGAGCGTGGCTCAGCGGTTGAGCGTCGACCTAGGATCCAGGCGATCGGGGTTCGATTCCCCTGTCAAGGCACATGCCTGGGTTGCGGGCTCCATCAATGGCTCTCTCATTATTGATGTTTCTGTCTCTCTCTCTCCCTCTCCATTCCTCTCTATGAAATCAATAAAGATATATTTTAAAAAATAAAATAAAAAAAAATTTAAAAATAAGAAATAAAAAATAAATTTCTTGTGGTGACATGGGTTAATAAAATTGTAAGTTTCAAGTGTACAATTCTATGATACATTATCTGTATATTGCATTGTGTATTTACCACCCAAATCAAATATGTCATCATATATTTGACTCCCTTTACTCTTTACTATGCCTTCACCCCCTTCCCTCTGATAGCCACAATACTATTTTCTGCCTATGAGTTTATGTTTGTTTGTCTTGTTTGTTCATTTATTGCTTTCAGTTTTATAACCCACATATGAGTGAAATCATATGATTCTTGATTCTTTCTGTCTGAATTATTTTGCTTAGCAAGACATTTCAGATAATATATTACAGCAACTCTGAGTACTGATCCTCACTCAGCTTACCTCAGAACTCGTTTTTGTTGTTTTCATGTTTATTTGTTTAGTGATTTGGCTGGAAAATGTTGGTAAAATCTGTTTCTCTCTCAATGTGAAGCCCGTCACCTTGCTCCTCAGAGGCTCAGCTTTGGGCATGTGCACAGTTACACTTGGATCACACTGGTTTAGATCAAGATTCTCTTGGTCTCTTCCCCGACCCCTTGATTAAGTTGCCTTCCTCTGCTGTTATCATATGCAGCTGTTAGGCTTCACTAATGACAAATGATTGCTCTCTAATTGTTGATAATGCTTTGGAGAATAGTTTATTCCACAGTCTGATTCAATTAAATCGAGGTTCTTTTGCAAGGGTAGGTTTTGAGGCAAGTCTTTGAGATTTGTTCTGACACCTAGAGGGCCTTTCACAGTTATAGATTTTCCCAATAAAAGTTTTTTCATTTGTTGTATACCTTTAGGTCAATTTCCATAGGCATTAAATAATTTTTAATGTAATTTTACCAATCTCGTTTGTTTTGCTAGGGAGTGAGTCCATGGAGTTTCTCACATTACCAACTAAAAGTAAAAGTTGTATATTAATATTTATAATAGAACTATCTCAATTTTGACACTCTAAAGGGTATAATCATATTCAGACTCAACAAGTTTATCTGTTTGGGGCTTGTTTTAATGATCATCATGAACATAAGCAGAAATACACATATTAGTGCTCAAAGGTTAAAGATAACTAAATATCTAATAATTGAACTTCCCTACACTTTCTCCAGGACACCCCATTGTCAAGATCTGTTCATTTATGTCATCATGTATTCTCCTGTGATTTTTTTCCTACAGTTAAAAACATGGCCAGTAGCTCAGATGGTTAGAGAGTCATCCCCATATGCCAAGGTTGCAGGTTTGATCCTTGGTCAGGGCACATAAAAGAATCAACCAGTGAATGCATAAATAAGTGAAACATCAAATCTCTCTCTCTATCTATCTCTCTCTCTCTCTCAAAATTAATTTAAAAAATTAAAAAAACACCCCACAATCTTAAGTCATGTACATGGATTGAAAATTGTGAGCATTTACATAAGCTGGCACTAAAGTATGAGTGGCCATGAGGCCAAGCACTATTGTCTCTGATTCATATATCTTAGACACCTGATTTGCTGTTCAAAAAATATGATTATATAGTAGAATTACTAGATATAAATCACCAGAAATAAAGACTGTAAGGCTATTGGAGATAAAGCAATGCAGAGTATGGAAATATAAACAATGACAAATTTCAATACATTTGACAACCTGGAAAGAAACTTAAGGAGTGGTAGGAATAGATGCAGGTAGGAGAAAGCCACAGCCTAGATAAAACACAACTAATCAGCTAATGAGGGACCCAAAGTGCCTTGTAGGTTACAAGAAAAGCTGCATACTACATGTATGAAAGAGCAGATGAGGAAGATATTGGTGCAAAATTCTGGGTTAATTGAAATCCAGAATGTGGGAGATCACATATCAGCCAAATCTCTTATTTTTATGTGTAACTAAATGTTGTAGATATCCCCCCAAATTAGTTCCATTTCTTTAGAGGAGAGCTGTTGGGCTTTTGTCAGTGATAGACACACCTAGCTGTATACTTTTTTTCCAATTAACTCAATATGCTTAAAATTATTTTAACTAGAAGTTCTAATTTAACCACAATGGCTAAGTTAACACATTCAAGTCAAATTCTATCCACAAGCTGTGGGGTGACCTCAAATTATTCAACTTTTGTCTGCCTTGATGTCAGTGCATATTAAATGGAGATAATAATAGGACAATAGAATATGATTAAATGTTAAATTACATAAACTACATAAAACATCAGTTATTAATTTTATAATTTCCATTAAATCAATTTTAAAAATTAACTTTTTATCTATTTTTCTATTTTGATGTTTTTTGATAATATGACTGTTAGAAATCAGGACACCTTTTGTTTTGAATTGAAGGTGAAGGGAAGAGATAGCACTGAAAGGAAAAAGTAGACATAAATAGAATGTTTTTGACATAATGATTAAATTTAGTAACTTGTCAATTAATATATACTATTTATTAATCATTATCAATCTCTTCTTTTTATTATTAATTATCAATATCTACTACTTATGAATAATTTCTGTTTGTGTTCATACAAGGAGAAGTCCCTTCAACTGAGAAAATTACTTGTCCCTGTGTTAAATAATAGCAGTAGAGGGAGTTTCCTATGATAGACAATACTGAGGACAAACAGAAATAACTGAGCTATTTCCTCCAGGAAATATTTGCTCCTGGAAAATAGAACTATAAATTAATTCACATGTACTTATCAGACTGATAGCTTGCTCATCAGGACATGCTTCAAGACACTTGACTCGCTGTGCCGACAAATTCTAAACTAGTGCGTCAAAATTTGTGACACAGCCTAGTACCTTCCCTTGTGAGATCCACCTTAGAATAATCTAGTGCAGGCCTTAGGACCCTATACATATGCTCCTCTGATGCTTCCCTCTGAGGCACTGAGACACATTCAATGTGCATTGTCCCTTAAGGAACTAGGTCTAATCAATTTAAGTTTTGCTCAAAGGTTTTTTCTGGTGATCTCTGGGGAAGGCAGACCCTGACAACATCCTTCATAAAAACAAATGTACACATCAGAGGGACTCAAGCTGGTTCAATGACATAGAAGAAATTTGATTTACAAAATAAATAACCTGACTTTCTGAATTAATCTTATTTAATTTTCAAATAAGTTTAGCATTTTAAAAATGATTTGTTTGAAAAATTGTTATTCATTTACGTAATTGAAATTAAGATACTCTAGCCCTTTATTCATGAAAAAGTGAAATAGTCTAGCATATATAGAGTTTTATTAACTATATAAATTTATAACTATATACATTTAAAATGTGGGATTTGTAATAAAATTTAAGTCACATTTGCAGACTTTCCAAATGATTACATAGGGGACCTGGTTCAGTTTAACATCTCACCCTCAACGTGCCTCTGCCTACACATTTCTACCTGATGATCAGGGTTACAAGGACATATTCATTACACTTTTCCTTGTGAAAGCTAATAAATGTTGCTAAATACCTCACAGATATTTATCATCTCTTGGTTTCATAAAATAGTCAACTTCTTATTATAACTTTTCTCATAAATATTATGCTGTAATAATTACATTTGCCTTCTATGCCTTGTACCTCTTTTCCAGAAGAGCATAATGATATTACGAGTTGAAATTCTGATTCAGATCAGTAAGACAAGACTGAGAATATATCATTTTTAAATAGAAGATTTATGAATACACTGTTATTAATACAAATTTGGATCTAGAGGCATTTCCATGTATGGTTTCAATAATACAAAGTTCATACAACAATTCAAATTGAACTATTTGTTGGCATATATTCATCATCAATTTTCTATTAGTGATGAAATATAATCTCTTCATTAAAGCTCCTATGTGCAGGTTATAATATAATATAAATCTTGTTTATAATAGACATTTCCTTAGCTAAACTGGTATCCATAGGCTCAAAGCCATCTTTAGTACTATTTTAATTATGACATATTCTCAATTAAATTGGGGCCTGCATTAAAGAGTTTCCTCTACATTAATTACTATACATATGAGGCAATCACATTATAAGTAGAACAAAGAAAACCCAAAGGATAGTTCCCAAAGGCACAATTCAAAATTAAACCCAAGGCCTTAAACTTTGTTTTCTTTTCCCCCCCATTAAAGAACAGCACCATTAACAAACAAATGAGTCAAAGTGAGTGCTTGTTATTCCGATGGGACAGCCATAAACTGCAGTCCATGTCAGGAGATGACCCGTTCTCTCCGAACCTGAGAGTGGCTTCCTTAGACATGAGGTGTCCCCAGCCTTGGCCAGCGGAGCACCCGCACGTTCTGAGCTTTGACATGCAGTGCTTATTACAGCTGCAAATATGTAGACGTGCTCCTGCAAGGTGGTTTGATTTGCTCTTCGCCACACTTCGTGCCACAGAGCAGCGCCTAGGAGCTGAATGCGTTTTCCTGAAGTGAGCCACCTGATAAAACTGTGCGCGAGCCGCAGGCCGTGGGCGCAGCGCCAGAGGGAAGCAGAGGTGGGCTCACTGCCCCCCGGATCTGCGCCCAGGCCAGGGACACAGCTCAGAGGAGGCTCAGAGGCAGGCACTGCAGTCGACAGGGAGAAGTCAGTGAAGCCTTTTGTTGTTGTTGCTAAGAGAAAGTGAGATTTTTTGATGTAGTTTTGCTTGTTTGTTCGTTTAAAAGCAGACTTTACCACAAAGATATAGAACTTAATGGAACTGAATAGAATAGGCTTTGTTGAACTCCAGGTTACCTTGTTCAGCTAGTCGAGCCCTGCTCTTAATTAGTCGGATCAAAAAGAAAAAACGAGCTGGTGAGGGGATTAGTGACCATTAGGCTCTGACTTGGCGACAAAACTAACAATTCAACCCATGTGATTAGATTTCATATACAGTGTTTTTCCACTAGGTCAGAGGTGAAATATTTCAATGAATAGTAAGCATTTATCCTTGCAATAGTTTGTTAAGAATGAAAATCAACTATGTGGGGATCATTGCTATCATATCTTGATATAATTGATGATATTTTGTTTTTGAATGAACATTTTGTTTTTGCAACTCATGAAATCAAAATTGAATTAGAAAATAAGTTCTTTTTATTCAGCTTTATTACAAATATTTGTTTAGAAATGTGCCAGAGTCTGCCAGTTGTCCATCAATATCTGTTCTCCTGATATTCTACAGCAGAACAACGGAATTTTATCTGTATATCCAGCTGGTTAGAATACTCTGTATTACAACCTCCCTTACAGTTTTGTTATATGACTAATCAATAGCCAATATTGGAAATGGTGTGTGTCATTTTTGCAAAATGTCCTTAAATGGAGGGGGTGCGGTCTTCTGTCTCCTACTTTCTGCTGGCTAGAACACACACATGGTGGCCGCAGAGCTGGAGATGAATTTAAAGCGTCCATCTGCAAGTTTAAGACTTTGAAATTAAGAAACTCATAAACCTGTCACTGGGACCATCATACCAGTCCTGGAACACCTACAGGGGATCTTTAAGGGAGCACACAACAAATTTCAGTTTTATTTAAGCCATTGTTACTTTGGGTTTTGTAATTGTCAGCCAAATCTTAGTCTAACTGTTGTGTCCCTACTGTGTACCAGGAACTGTTGTAGGCAGCAGGTAAAAGAAATCCCTTGCTCTCATGAAACTTAAATTCTGGTGTAGGTTAATATAAATGGGTTAAGGGGATAGAAAATCCAAGATGGAACATTTTCTCTGTTATATAAGGGGGCCAGCAGGGTTCTATGATAAGGTGACATTGGACAGAAACCTTAAGTATATGTCGAAGTGAATCATGCAGAAGCTTGGGGAAAAAAACATTTCAAATCCTCAGGTAGGAGATTATTTCCTTTGGAAAGTTGGAGGATCAGTAAATAAGCAGTGTGCCAGGAGCAGAACGAATGATGTGAAAAGTGGTAATACAGGACCTCACAGGTAATTAAAAGGCTACAGCTTTTACTGTGGTTGGGGTGAGAAGGAATGGGAGAGTCTTGTGCAGAGAAGAAACATACTCTGGTGTATTTACAAGGGTCACTCTGATATCCTTGTTTACCTGACTAAAACGAAGCCATAGTCTTACCAAATGTTGAAAAGATATTTAAAAATATGTGATCCCATAATGCAATATTTTTGCTCAAGACCAGAAATGTGATGACTTTTTTCTGAATATAAGCCATGATTTGCACATGTGAACCACTCTGATCCATATGCAGAGATTTTATATTCAGCAATGTATATTTTTGCTCTTCTCAACAATCCTAAGATATTTCTTTAAAAATATATATATGTTTCTATTGATTCCTTTAGAGAGAGAAAAAGGGAGAGGCATAGACAGAAACATTTATTGGTTGCCTCCTGCACATCCTGTACTGGGGATCGAGCCCGCAACTCTGGCGTGTGCCCTGCCTGGAAACTGAACCGGCAACCTCTTGGTTCATGGGTAGATGCTCAACCACTGAGCCAATCCTAAGATATTTCAAATTCTTATTTTACATCTGAGGAAAAAGTGAATAGAAGTTTCCCAAGGCAACAGGTAGAATAATTAATTAGTAGAAATGGTTTCCAGTCTTGGAAAATCTGAGTCTAGACTTGCTTGCCTTCTTAACTGACCTCGTAACCATTATGCAATATCGCCTTCCAACTAGTTATGCTACAGCATGTTTAAAGACAGAAGACACCTGCACAGAGTGACTTTTACATCAGTAAGAAAAGAAACCACATCAGACAATTGATAGAGCAGATGAGACAATTCACAGGTTAATCACAATTTCACTTGAATGCATTTTATGTCACCAGGATAAGTACAGATATATTATGATGATTTAATTTCATTTAAACCCCTGGTAAATAGAGGGTTAAAAAGTCTCAAATTCATAGGAGTTAACAAAAGCCCTTTTGGGTTTTGTTTATTTCTAACTGGTGGAGAATTAATTTGTCATGCTCCAGGGGGTGCCGAGCTCCAATTAACACCCCGTGTGTGGTTAGCACATTTGTGATGGATTGACTGTGGAGTATGTAGAATTAAGAGGCTCAGGTCCCTACACTAGCACATGCTGGTCCACAGGTTCTGGGCCTCATGTTAATCCAGGGGTAGATCAAGGATGTAGCTAGCTCATTAGTTGCTTACTGAATACTGGAGTGTCACACCTGCTATTCCAAATTTGGAAGATATCCCCCCAAAATGTATTTTGATTAGTTTACCTCTAAGGATGCTGTCCTGGTTATAAGGTTATAGGCACAACTCTTTTTTTCTGAAAATTTAAAGGAGTTCAAATTCTTAAGCTATATAGCTAATGACATTCACACTTACACAAAATAGTATCTTTTTAATTTATCTTTATTGTTGAAAGTATTACAGATGTCCCTTTTCCCCCCATTGACCCCTCCACCCCATACCTGCTCCCCCCAGGCCATCCCCATACCATTGTCTGTGTCCATGGGTTATGCATTTATGTATATTTTTTAAAACCACATTCTGACTTTTCTTTCATTTTATTTTGATACAGTATGTAGTCATGTACTATGCAAACAAATATTTGACTGAGCTCTAGTTTATATCACTTTAATAATAATTTTGACTAAATTGGTTAAAAGATAGGATATCATTTTAATCCTCAATTTATGCCTTATTAATGTAATAGAAGTCAAGCTTCTATACCAATTGCAAGGTCATGTCAGTAATTATTAATATCCCTTAGCCTTTGTATTTAATATGGCAATGCTTGTAACCTAAAGTGAAATTTAAATGATGAAAAAATAACTGTAATGGTAGAAAAGTGAGATATTAATAAATTAAAGGAAAATGGTGAGAAAGAATTGAACAGTGCAGTGATGTAAGTAAAGTTTTAATAAAGAAAATTGTGCCGAGTGCAATAATTGCCAGCTATGTCATGGCACGATTTCCCTTTAGTGTTAACTGCATTCCAGTCTTTTTTTTTTTTTTTTTTTTTAGGACTATGGGATGGGAGTGGCAAACTAGAACACTGTGCCACATAAACACTCATTTCTAAAGGTTTTATTTTATTTCATATAATAAAATACATGTAATCCCATTTTAGACAAAGATTTAGAATTGCAGTGAGTATGCCAAAAGGCAACTTTCACAAATAAGAATGAATTCCTGTTTTAAAATATTGCATTTGCTTAGTTCCTGACCTGAATGCATCAGTGCCTTATGCGCTCACTCACTGAGCAGCATTCGTCTCTTGTGTGCGTCCAGTTCCCTTCTCCCCATCCCTGCCCTCTCTGGTCCCCTAATTCAGCGCTCAGCTTAGGGTTATTTCATTTCAACTTGGAGTCATCTTTTGAATGAATTTGCTGCAGGAAGCAATAAAAATAGAAACTCTTCCCCATCATCTGCTGAAGTACACAGCTCTATTTTTAGGAGACTAAAAAGACATTCATTGCTCCAACTATGGGGGGTCACTGTTTTTGAAGAATATGGACAAGTAACAGAGCACCAAGAGGGAAGACTAAGAAAGCTGCCAGGGAGGCTGAGACCGGCCAAGTGTTTTCCTCCACAGGCCATTAAATGACATCGCCGCACTTGGATGTCAATGAAGTGAATGGTCACGACGACTGCTGTTTTTGTCTTTCAAGAGACAGACGCTCAAGAAACATTTTCTGTTTAAAAGCACCCAGTACAGAAAGGAGTAGAATACTAACAACAAGGCCCCATGAAACCTTTTATTGAATAATGAAGG
Source organism: Miniopterus schreibersii (assembly GCF_964146895.1). Classification (NCBI taxonomy): domain Eukaryota; kingdom Metazoa; phylum Chordata; class Mammalia; order Chiroptera; family Miniopteridae; genus Miniopterus; species Miniopterus schreibersii. Next base: position 59,223,556 of record NC_138111.1, on the reverse strand, counting down.
AAGGATGATATCAGTACCCTTTTTTATCTGGTCAAGAAATTTCTCTGTAACAGTCTTTTGGAGCCCAGAGTTCTAATGGGCTGATGACTACTAATGGCTTTTTAATCTCATCGTCTGTAACGTTAGAGTTTTAAATCTATTTACTTCCATTTCCTGACAGGCATCAGAGACAACGAGGGCATTTACTGGCTTTGTGGGCTTTGTGCTACATTTTTGATTGCATTAAAATAGCCCAGACTTTTGCATCAGCAACTCAACTGGATAGTTTTGGGAGATGGGAAAACAGAAAGAGAAAAGTGATCAAGTATAGAATCTTAGACCTATCACCCCAAATTATATAAAGGGTCATGTTACACTCACAGTGTGTAAGTGCTTTTGTGTACCTAGGAAACGTTGGCAAAGTTGCCAGCTTGTGAGTGAGTTTTGCATGGGCCGGAAGAACAAGCATGGTTCTCTTCTATTTAACATATATTAGATTATATTTACATTATCTTTTATTTATTTCTTAATCCTCTATGGTTCAAGGTTTGTTTTGTTTTGACCTGGGTTATATCCCACATCGATAGTAAATATGATTTTGTTTTTCCTTAGCACAGTGAATGCTAAGAAAAATCACTGGGAGGAGAATCACTTGGGTTGTCTTGGACAATTCACTGAGTTCTCTTGTTTTGAATTTCCTCACTTGTAAAATGAAAAGGTTTAGAGTATTTTCTTACCTCAGAGCTTTTTAAAAGTACAATATGTTTGTCAAAATTTCTTTGTAAATGTCCACACTTTAGGGAGAACCAAAGCACGATCTACACTGGAGGGGAAAAAATGAAGTAGAAGAGAAAAAAAAAGTCATGAATGCCAAATAGCAGTATATGCATTAAAAATTCCATTCATTCCATTATATTCACCAGCCCTTTCTCTCAAAAATAGCGCCACGAAACCTCCTTGAAAATGTATCATTTATTTTTAGCACATGAAAAAGAAAAATTAACTTTTCACAGTTAGAGACAAATAAAAACCAGATAAATGAAAATCAGGATGATTTCACTTATATGTGGAATCTAATGGACAAAATAAACAAATAAACAAAATAGAGACATTCATAGATACAGAGAACAGACTGGCAGCTGTCAGGGGGAAAGAGGGCTGGGGGACTGGGTGGAATAGACGAAGGGTAAACACCGTACAGACACTCACAGCAGAATGGCCAGCACCAGAGGGAAGGGGGGCACAGGGAGAAGAGGGTAGGGCATAAACGGTGATGGGAGGAGACCTGACTTGGGGCGGTGAACACGCAATCCAATATACAGACCATGTTTTATAGAATTGTACACCTGAAGCCTATATAATTTTATTAACCCATGTCACCGTAATGAATTCAACAAAATTTTTGTTTAATTCAAATATTAACTCATTTATTAAACCAGTCATCAATAATCAAGTTTTTCCCTCTCTCCTCTACTTTTCACTGCACTTTGTTAATGCTCTTACTATGGTGCTTAATATGTTATTTAATATTTTTATTGTATAGTATATCAAGTCCTTTAACATACTTTTTTTTTTTTTTTACAAGTTTGGCACTAACCACTAGCGCTTGACAAAGTCTCAATTATTTTGGTTGACTTGAACTATTAAATCATGAATTCAAGTTTATTTCAGATTATAAATGATCAAAAGTAACAAATCATGATTTATTTAGTAATTAGATAAGCCGATAAATGTATTTGTGAAAGCTTTTTAATACCAAGTACTGAAAACAAGTGATGTTCCTTCCTCATTGTCCTTTCATTAATCAGAAATTTAATCAGAATAGCTAGCGCTCTCGGTATCCTTAGTAACTGAAATTCTTATTGTATTGTATTTAAAAGAAGAAATATATTACTTTATTAACATAAATTGAATTAAATTTTCTTTGGAGACCTAAATTATTAAAGTAAATGATTCAGATATATTTTCCAAATGCCACCATTTAATTTTAGCATGTTTATGGGAAGCAATTCCTAAGATGCAATCATAGCAGGTGTATTAGTCAGGATGGTCTCAGTGCTCATAACAAAATTTGACTTCTCACTCAAGGTCTCATACAGTTTACTGAATTCTCCAGGGCGGTGTTCCTCTGTGCAGTGACTTAGCAGCCACTTGCTGCCATTGCTCACCCATTAATGCCAACATGTGGCCACCAGAATGACTACAGAAAGGAAAGACAGAGTTGGGAGTTGCATATGAAGTTCATATTGCCACACCCTAAAGGAAGTTCATATCATTTCTCCCACAATTCGCTTCTCAGAACTAATCCAATGGTCCTGCTCTAAACAAAGGGGTTGAGGGATGTGGTAGGACACATAGATGTTCTGTGGACATTAAATATTTTGCCACCAGAGAGAATAAAGAGACCAGACCATCCTAAAAGCTTCTGTGAGGTTACTTGGAAAGGATCGTTACAACAAGCTGGAACAGTGGAGAAATGCTAGCATCTAACAGGCCAGCTTTGCTTACACCTTAAAAAAAAGTAAAGGCAGTTCTTTCTTCATGCAGGGCAATGGGACTCGGACAGCACTGGTCATGATAAGCAGACTAGTAATGTCAAGTATATTAGATAAGCAGACTAGTAATGTCAAGTATATTATTTATAATGCATTGTTTTATAGATGACACAGCAGTGTTTAAAAACATTAACATCAGAGCCAGAATATTCAGTTTCAAGTCTCAATTCCCCCACTTACCAGTTGTGATTTCGAGCAAGACACTTAACTTCTCTGTAAATCAGTATCTTCATCTATAATTGTAGAAATTAGATGTACTAACTCACAAAGTTATGGTGCAAATTAAAGAATTGATATTTGTGGAGATCTTACATTAGTGCCTGGCACATAAAAATAATAGTGTTTGTAAAACAACTAAAATTTTCTAAGAACGACTTTATTGATTTTCTTCACATGTTCTAAGTAGTTTTGAAGAAGCATTCTAAAAATTAAAAGATAATTTGGTTGTTATAAAAAGCAATGCAGCAGATAAATGATAAAATATAAGAAAAATACATTTTAATGAAAGGTGCAGGCTATCCTTTCCTCTTTTTCCTATTCCTCCCCATACCCGGTCCTTCTGTAGGAGGCATTTGTGTTTGGGTGAAAATGGCACACCCAGGTTAGATGGGGCTTATTCCAAGTTGAGTCATAAATTAGAAGACTGTAGAATGGGCAGCTAAGCATAGATAGCAAAAAAAATAAAATAAAATAAACAATAAAATAAGCAGGGTAATAATCAGCATCAGTTTAAGAATTGTGAAAGGAAACATATTAGACTAAGATAAATGCCTTTCTATTCTTTCAAAGAAATTAAAGTGAAAAAAGGCTGAAAATAAAATGGAAAGAGAGAGATGGTTATTTACAAAATAAGATAAAGCAACAGAATAAGTTAAGAAATTGGAAGGCTCTAGGAAACAAATTGGTGTCAAATAGTAAAGCTATTATAGGATTTCAATGAAAGCAATAGGAAAAATGCTGAAAACAGTGTTAGTAATAGAAAAAAATCTTCACAAAAGCACACTAAACAAAAATAAAAATAAAAGTGGTAAGAGAGAATATGATAGCTAGATAAAGCATATTTAATGCATAATTAGTATTTCCTAAAAAGAGAACATCTCACTGATATAAAGACAAAAGCCTAAAATAAAGGAAGACTTCAATCGGTACCTTGTTCTTTTAAAATATGTACTGTTTTGAAATGTTGTTATAATGCTATCATTGTATTTTGTTTAAGGTTTATTTATTTTAGTCTTCTCTTTTCCTTAGACATGAATTGGATGGCTTTTTTGTTTAGATTGTATACATGTGTATTTAGCTCTCTTTAAGGTCTTGTTTGTTAGGCTAAAACTAAAAGCAGTTCATAGCCAAGACCAAAGGGATGAAACCGAGACGCCGCCTATGGCAGGCTTCAGGCAACCTCAAGACCGTAGTTTGTCTAATCAAGTTCATTGACTGCTAAGGTTAAACATTTCAACACAGGTCAGAAGAATGCAATTGAGTATATGCGACATGGATATGCACATTGTCCGTGATTAAATGAAAATTATTAAACTTAAAAAGAGTAAAGACAATATCACCCATCCTTAAGATAAAAGAAAATGAACACAGGCTAATCCCATGACTAGATGCAGGACTGTCAGCAAGGACTGGCAGGTAACTGTGAGAACTGTGCTCAGCGCCATAAAGGAAGATGCTCATGACAAGTGAAAACATGTGAAATCAGTATAGAGAAATAGAAAACATAAAAATGACTAAAATAAAATTTTGGAAATAAAAAATACAATACCCCAAACAAAACTCACTGGCTTAGTAGCAAAATCTAAATGAGAGGAGAGTCAGTGAAGTTAAAGACAGGTCCACAGAAATGATTCAGTGGGAAGGAGATGCAAAAACTTTCACAGAAAGAAGAGAGCCCCCCGACCCTACGGAATAATAGCAAAACGCCTGACACGTGGGTCATCAGAGTGCGGTAAGGAAAGAAGAATGACCTCAAGGCACCAAAAAGCCGCTTGAGAGTCAATGGCCCCAGACTTTCCAAATTTGTTGAAATATATGAATTTGCAGTTTCCAGAAGCCCAGAGAACTCCAAACATTATAAACTCAAAGAGAACGATGCATATCTTTGCAAAATTGCTTAAAATGACAAAAAAACACCACCACAAAAAAACCTCATGGACACAGACAACAGTGTGGAGGTTACCGGAACAGAAGAGGGTGGAGGGAGGTAGAAGAAGGTCAAAGAGGTCAAATATATGGTGACAGACGGAGACTTGACTTCCCCTTTGGGTGTGCTGCTTTTTGGGTGTGGAGCTAATTGGGTCTTGCTCTGATGTGATTTGAAGACCGCTGCTGGGTGTGGGTTCTGGGACATCTTGGGGGGGGGCGCTCTGGTGCAGGCGGATGTCAGACACTGCCTGTTACTGCCTCTGGGCTACCTCTTTGGATCTATAAAGTGATCTAGATTTTTTAGCTGTCTCTGCGGGGAGTGGGTGTTGTGGGCGGGGCCCAACTGTGTCCCAAGGCCAGCTTCCCCCAGTATGGAGCCCTGGGCAGATCAGCAAATGTCCAAAGGCATCCTGAGATCTGCCTTTGCCTTCTGCTGCCCAGTGAGCTCAGTCTCTGAAGGAGTCTCTGGCGGTAAGTGAGTTATGTGAGGTAGACTCTCAGTGAGTCACCATGTAGGGACTACTGGCGTTTATTATTGGTGTTCACGGATTAAAACTTGGCAGCTGTCGTGGGTCTGAGGCCACTCAGCAAATATCTCAGGATACACCAAGGCCAATTGTCACCAGCGTGGGCCCTGTGGACTTTTGTGGTGAGGCAAGGTCTCAGGGAGTCATCAGGTGAGGCGAGCAGAGTTCATCAGGGTAAAAACAGGCCACGATTTTGCTGTGTGGAGGGAGGGCTCTGCACAGGAATGGTGGTATCGGTCCTGCACGGAAGGGAAAAGCAGCCCTCACCCCAGAGCCACACAACTCAATCTCTCCTGTGAGTTTCTGCCACCCTCTGAACAGCCCAGACCTCCTCAGGAGCCTTCCAAGAAAGTCTTCACTATGGGCCTAGGCTGGCCGTAGCCAGCAGACATCTCAGAAGGGTGCAAACTTTGCAGAGCAGAGCCACGTATCATCTGAAGGGTTAGGATAATGCATTTCTCCAAGGTGATTCCACAGGGAAGTAAATGCTTGGCCTAGGTAAGATGGAGTTTGTGGGCAGTGTGGGAAACGGCCTCAGTAAAAGGACCTTCGTTGCTCTCTCCCCAGAGCCACATAACCCGGCCTCTCCCTGTATGACTCCAGGCTGGCCTGAGCCGCCTTCCCTCTGCCTGTTGCATTGCTCATTTTCTTATTGTTGAAGAGTAAGAGGTCTTGTATTCTTTAATGTATAGACTCAGATACCAGGTCTTTATCAGACCTGTGTTGTGAAAACACTTTCTCTAAGTCTGTGGCTTATCAAAATCAGTTAGAAGACTGACATACATAAGTGTCCTACCTCCCCTCTCTCCTGCTCCCCTTTCAAACAGGGGCTTCTCTCTCTTCCACAGGGAGAGCCTGCTGAGTCCCCACCTAGAGGACCTATGTTCTCTGCTCAGGGAGGCCCATTTCTGGGCAGACAAGAGACATGTTCCTGACTGTGTCCTCACCTGGCAGCCTCAGACCAAGTGGACTCCACCTGACCTGACTTTGAAGGAGATGAGAGCTCTCTCCCACACTCCCACTGAGCAGAATCCTTTTCACCGAAGCTGAATGTTCTGGGCATGTGGCCTATGGGCTGGAAAAATGCCAGGGCAGAGGTTACTGCTGGATAAACCTGAGGAGTGGTTTGAGCACCGTGGCATAGCCCAAAGCTTCCAGCCTGATACTCTGACTTTCTGGCACCTTCCATGAAGTACCTTGGGAGGTCCTTTCTGCTCACACAAGCTCAAGTGGGTCTTCTGTTTCAACTGAGAGCTTCCCTGGATAGAGCACATGCACAGTGGCCCGTGACTGGCTGAGCCTCCCTGGACCTGCTCTCTTGTCAGAAAGGAAGAGGCTCTGTGCTTGGAGGGAGAGGGAGCAGGCAAGACTGTGAGGCCCACACCTGCCTGTGTTTGAACAAGATGAGAGTCAGGGCCAGGCTGCTCAGCTCAGGTGTGGTATAGAGCAGAATGGGACCAGTGTGGGCTAGGGATTGGGGGGTGCAGGGGACATGGGGCAGGGCAGAGCAGGATGGGTGGGCTTATTACTCCTAGAATCCTCCATCTCTTCCACTCCCTGCCCCTTACCCTCTCCCCGTCTCTGAGGTCTCAGCCCCAGGTCTCCATCCCCTTGCTTTCCCAAAAATGGCCCAAAGTGGACAAAGTGACCCCAGATATAGGGACCTGCGCTCAACTCCTTAAAATCTTGTTTACACTACACGGAGAATCTCCACTTCTAGAGAACTGTCCTAAATAAATAACAATTTATGGATGCAGATGTTCCCTTCAGCATGATGATGGGAATAAAAAAATCAGAAAAGGCTCATGTTCCAAGGCAGGGCTTTGGAAATACTGATGGGACACAAAAATGCCAGGGAGGAAGAGGCCTGACTGGCAGTGTCCCGTTCCTAGGGAAATGAGGTTCCGGAGCGCACAGGTCCAGGAATCCTCCTCACCTGATAAGTGCACTGGCATACATGTGAACACACACAAGCCCCAACACAAGCATGCGTGGGCATAGAAACAGGTGCACGTGTGCACATAGGGAAAGTACTGGAACAGTGAGCACTCCTGTCAGGGCTCTCCTTCCTAGAAGGACCTTGTTCTTTACCTGATTCTGAATTTCTTTAGACTTCATTATTGCGCTCTTTGTTTTCCTTGTGGTAAATCCTTTAAAAATAAACACTAAATGATGTACTTTACTCCATAGATGAGTGATACAGAGATAATATCGAACACATGACTTCAATGTGTTTAGAACTATCAAGATCAATGCATATAAAGAATTCAGACATCCCCTCAAGGAGAACATAGAGTTTTGCAAGTCCCACCCCAAGGGGACCGTCATGAGTGGGCTGATGGGTACCTCTCAGGCTCCGCCTCTCTCATTCTGTCTGTCTCTGTCACAGACACACACATTGTGACCTGTAAATCACGGGTATGGGGTCTAACAGCTGGGATCCTGGGAGGAGAAAGCTGGTCCCCAAGTCTCACATGAGAGAACCCCTGAAGTCTCTGTGGGCACATAGAGACCCCTGCACCCACTTTAAAAGCTGCTCAGCTTCCCTCCTCCATGTGGACCAGGATTGCTGGGTCCCACCCCCTCTCCATGGACATTAGTGTTTTTCCCAGTGCCTGCCATTTAATCAGCGCTCTGATGAGTAGCCTTGAAAATGCAGCTTTGAAGTGTTTGCAAGAACTCCTGTGGGGTGACCTCCTAGGGTGAGCCCTGCCAGGTGAAGGGGGCACCTGTGGCACTTTGATGGATCCTGCTCCCTGTCCTCCCACAGGGGGGAACCCTTCCCTCATCTCCCCATGGGATCTTCTGGGGCCTCTGCTTTCTCACTTTGTCCCCAGGGCTGGTCACCCCCAGACCAGAAGTCTGCCAGTCTGATGGCCACAGTGCTCTCCCCCCAGTGTTGACAGTGCATGTGTCCCATCAAGGAGGTCGGGCATCTCTGCCATGTACTGGCATGTGCTCTGCCTCTCCTTGGAAGTGCAGGTGTTTGACCTCTGTCCCCTTAGGAAATACTGACTTTTGAGAGTTTCTGCACCACAGGGATGTGACACCTCTCTCTGGCCTTGTGTTGTGAGGAATGATTTCCAGCTTATGGTTTGTCTTTTCAGCTTTCTGCATTTTTCTTATTTTTGTTTTGGGCACAGGAAGAGCCAGCCATTGCCTCATGGGTCTCTGGCCCTGGGGTCACACTTAGCACAGTGGTCTCTACCCCAAGAAGATGCTCACACTTACTAAAGGGGCTTCTGTTTTTACATCTGATCTCTAATCTACTGGGATTTCCCTTTCCAATAAAAAAAGGTGCTATTTCACATAAAAACAAAATCTGTGAGAGAACATAAAAGGCACCTATTATAAGATTCCATTTATAGGAAATGTCTGGAATCGGTAAAGGAGCAGAGACAGAAGGCAGATCTGGGGTTGCCAAGGGCAGGAGGAGTGGGGACTGAGTACAGCTGGTGGAGGGCTTCCTTTCGGGGAGATGGGACATCCTGCAACCTGATAAAGGTGTTGATTGCCCAGTATTGGGAATGTACTTAATGTGCAGGGAGGATACAACTTAAAATATAAACACTTTATTTATTACTTAACATAAATCATCCCATTAAATAATGAAGTATAAAAAAAGAAATTAAGAAAAGAACCCCAAAAACAGCCAAATAACACATGTAAAAGAACAAATAAACTGCACTACGGAAGGAAGAAAAGAAATAGGGAGCAATTCCAGGAAATACAATAAAAAGGTCAAAGACTAGGGATAAAACCAATTCTTCAGATGGCATAGAGAATTCAGATTCAAAAAGATCTGAAGTGGGCCACACAACTTCCAGAGACAGCTGATCCTCTGTGTCAGGACCCAGGGCAGGCTCAGGGGAGGGCTCCTCAGGCAGGGTTGCTGGGGCCTCAGGTGGGTCAGGAGAGGCCACACGGGCCGGCCCAGGCTCCAGGGCAACAGCTGGAGCAGCTGCGGGAGGTGGACGCCCCTCCAGGCCTGGAGCAGAGTCCAGCTCTGCCCCCGCATCAGGCTCCTGGTGCTGGATGACAGGTGTTGCAGCGGGAGCGGGCTCTGACCCCTGGGCTGGTGCTGGAGTTGAGAGAGGAGAAAAGATCACCCACACGCCTGCATTTCCATGTGCTTCCCCCCGCCCCTCTGCAAAGACAGAGCCCAGCCTCAGCCCAGGACCCCCCACAGGATGTCCTCTTGCCTGCAGTGCAGCAGATGGGAGGTCTGAGGCCAGTCTTTGTTCCTGGTCAGCCTCTGGGGTAAGCTCCCTCTATGTCTGGCAACAACCACTCCCCAAAATCTCCCAAGTACCTCCACCCCCCATCCGACCACCACTCCCCCCACCCTCTTACGCTTGGGCTCTGACTCCATGGGCTCCAGGTCCCTGGTCCCAGTTGTTTGTTCTTGGGCACAGTGCTTCAGGTTGGAGTCAGAACCCCAAATCCTCCTGTGGACTTTGGGTAACTTCACACGAAGTATCCTTCTTTGGCCATCCACAGGAGGTCCTGGTTCCACAGACCCCCAGGAGGCCACACTCACTTCGGGCCTGCTCTGGCCCTCCGCGGTAGAGCTCACTTGCCCCTCGCTGATGGAGATGGGGTGCAGGTGACTGTGGGCCAGCCGCTCTCCAATGTTCTGGGATGAGCTCTGCAATGACAGTGACCGGTAGCCAGTCCTGAGGCCTCAAGCTCTGCCCAGTCCTTGTCACTGCTGCTTCTGCCCACTGGTCCTTCTGCTCCCAGATCAGGCCCAGGCCTCTGTCTGCATAAACCTTCATCCAGGGGAAATGAGATTCACCTCCAGGGCTTGGGAAAAACCTTGGGCAGAGGGCACCCCCTGACACACACACTCCATGCCCAGCCAGCCAGCCTTGACCTAGGCTGTGAACCTAACAGGCCCTTCAGGCTTCTGACCCCCTTTAGCCTCTTCCTGTTTGGGGCAGGCCCTCCCCATGTGACCCTCTTACACACACACACACACACACACACACACACACACACACGGGGAGGAGACATAGGGCTGCTCAGGTGGGATCAGAGTGGTGGCCTGGCCCGAATAAAACCACCCTGGGCCTACCTGTGCGACCTCTGGGTCCTGCCTGGAAAAGGGCCACAGGCATCTGGTCTGAGCCCGGAACCAGCGGCAGCCGCGGCGGGACAGACTCTCACGGCGGGGTCCTTTGGGGGCCCGGCCCCGGGACACTGGCAGGCAGCAACGTAACATACTTTCCTTGCGACAGTCTCTAGTCAAATGAGCTGGGTGGGGGCAGTTTTAGAATGTGGCTGCCTGGTTACCGGGGTTCCAGGTTCTGCTGGGCTCCATCATAGGAAGTGAGGTCACCGCCTGGGTCCCCATCACAAGCGTCTCCTTAGACTAGAAGAGTGACTTCACTTCCTGAGAAGAGCAGTGGCCTCCCTTCCTTTGCTTCACACTCTCTCCACCCTGTGGCCCCCCTGGGGAGCCTGCCCCCTGGCCGCCTGGGGAGGAGCCTCCTGGCCTCGGCCCCCATGGCCCACATGCAGACACTGGGAAGGCTCCGGGGAGTCTGGGCAGACTCGGGATGTTGCCGAGACACACGGAAGGGACTGAGTTTGTGTGGCTCTAGGGGGAGAGCCATTTTCAGCTCAGGCCTTTGTTCCCTACAGCTCCTGACTCTGCTCTGGGAATTTCTCCTTTGGGGGAATTTCTCTTTGCATCACTCCCTTCTCTCCCCCCCCCCACCACACTTTTGTCTCTCTCCTTCCTCCCTCCATTCTACTCTGTCTAAAAATTAATGGGGAAAAATATCCTCTGGGGGCTATTAAAAAAAAGAAGAAAATGCAAGAGGAAATTTTCTCAAGATAATTGCAAAAGCACAAAAGAGAAAGCCAAAATCTTAAGCATATTTTAAGCCTCTGTTACCCACTCACTAATATTCCATGTCAAACCTGTCCCATGAGCAGCATAAAGTCAAGGCCAAAGGAAGTTGGTCCATCCAGCCTGGGGAAGGGGAAGGGAGGGGAGGGGAGGGGAGGGGAGGGGAGGGGAGGGGAGGGGAGGGGAGGGGAGGGGAGGGGAGGGGAGGGGAGGGGAGGGGAGGGGAGGGGAGGGGGAGTGAACAGGAACCTTGATGTCATCTGCAGGAGCTGTTTCTCTTTCACCTTTTCGGATTTGGTATTTAAATGCAAGGACAATGTGTGCTTCACAGGGCTGCGGCAGGACTCAAAAACACAGCACGTGCGCTGCAATATGACACTGGCAGGTGTAGAACTTACTTAAATGCTGGTTGGTTTGTTCTTTGCACCAAGTTAAATGTTATTCCTCAGGGAAAAAAGGGAGACTTTGCATTTTGTGTTATTTATTATTTATTTTATTTCTCACTTTGCTTTCAGTATTATTTTGGACTGGTTTCAGGCGTACACCACTGTGGTTAGACAATCATATACTTTGTAAAGTGATGCCCCCTGAAATTTCCACTGCCCACCTGGCACCGTGTATAGTCACTGTGGTATTATTGACTATTCCCTGTGCTGTATCTGACACCCTAATCTGGAACAGACAATTTGTGCTTCTTAATCTCTTCACCTTTTTCCCAGCCCCCCAACCCCCCTCCCTCCAGCAAACACCAATCTGCTCTCTGTGTCTATGAGTCGGCTTTAGTTTTGTTTGTTCGTTACTTTCTTCTTTAGGTCCCACATAAACGTGAAAACCTGTGGCATTTGTCTTGGTCTGGCTTACTTATTTCACTGAGTGTAACATTACTCTGGGTCCATCCAGGATGTGGCAAATGATAAGATACCTTTTTTTAATGGTTGAGTAATATTCCATTGTATATATGAACTACTGCTTCTTTATGCACTCGCTATGGGTGGGCACTAGGTGGTTCCACATTGGGGCCATTGTAAATGACACTGCAATGAACAGGGCAACTTCACCCATCTCTCTCTCTATCTGGGATCCCCACCATCTGTGTATCTTCTGAGGGGAGGTGTCTGTCCAGAGCTTATGCCCATTTTTTAATTGGGTTGCTTATTTTCTTATTGTTGCAGATTAAGATTATATATATATGCATATATGTACATAGTTATATATACATATATACATATATAGATGAGTTCTTCGTCAAATATGTCTTTTGCAAACAGTTTCTCTGAATCTATGGCTTATCTTAAAATCGGTTAGAAGGCTGATATCCACAAAAATGTCCTCCTCTCCCCTCCCTCTTGCTCCCCTATCATCAGCAGCTTCTCTCTCTTCCTCCAGGAAGAGCCTCCCGGGTCCCCACCTAGAGGACCTGTGCTCTCTGCTCGGGGGTCCCGTTTCTGGGCAGACAAGAGATGTGTCACTGACTCTGCCCTCACACCAACTGGACGCCGCCTGACCGGCCTGGAAGATGAGCACTGTCTCCCTGTCCCTCGCAGACGCTGCATGTGCTGGGCGTGTGGGCTGGGAGCAGGCCCAGGGCCAGAGCAGAGGTCCCTGCTGGAGGGCTTCTGTGGTTTGGGTGCTGTGGCCGCCCCACAGCCTCGAGCCTAGTGCTCTGACCTCCTGGCCCCTTCCATGAGGCTCCCCGTGAGGTGCCTTCTGCTCACCCCGGCTCATGTGGGTCCTGCTGCCGCTGAGGGCTGCCTTGGCGAGAGCGCGTTCACGGTGTCCCTGTGACCGGCTGAGCCCCCTGGACCTGCTCTCCTGACACAGAGGAAGGGGCTCTGCACCCGGGGGAGAGGAAGCCGCTCAGAGTGCCCAGGCTCCCACTCTCCACTGCCTGGGTGGCAGGGCCGGGCTGCTCAGCTCAGGGAGTTATGGAGCAGGGGGGGGCTGGTGTGCCTAGGGGTGGCAGAGAGGATTTTAGGGCATCGAGGGGCAAGAAAGATGGGACCTTCCAGTTGGGTGTGTCCCTCCCAAGTACCTTCATCTCCTCGGCTCTCAGCCCCTCTTCCTGCCTCCCTCCCAGAGATCCCAGACCCAGATCTTGGCACCCCTGCTTTCCCAAACAAGGCTCAAAGTGGAACCTTAGATGTAGGGATCTGCCCTGGACACCTTCACATTGTGTTTACATGAGACCGAGAGTCTCCACTTCTAGAGACCTGTCCTAAATAAATAAAGATTTATGGACGCAGATGTGTTCCTTCAGCACAATGATGGGGGCAAAAAAGCAGAAATGGCCCCTGTTCCACAGCAGGGCTTCGGAAATCCTGATGTGGGGACACAGAACATGCCAGGGAGAAGGAGGACTGATGGCAGCGCCCACCCCCAGGGGGACTGAGGTTCCTGAAGGGCCTCACTGTCCCTTCCCTGGCCACCCATGGGTCCTTGTTCTGCAGACTCCCAGGATGCTCACACTTACTAAAAGGGCTTCTTTTCTTACATCTGATCTCTAATCCATGTGAGTTTTTCCTTTCAAATAACAAAAATGTTATTTCACGTATAAACAAATATGTGAGCAGACACAGAAAAGCACCTATTATAAGGTTCCATTTATAGGAAACGTCCAGAATCGGTGAAGGAGCAGAGACAGAAGGCAGACCCGGGGTTGCCAGGGGCAGGAGGAGTGGGGAGTGAGCACTGCTGGCCCAGGGTTTCCTTTGGGGTGATGGGTCATTCTGCAACTAGACAGTGGTGTTGGTTGCCCAGCATCCTGAATGTACTTCATGCTCAGGAATGGCACCATTTAAAATGTAAATAGAAACTTGTATTTATTACTTAAGATGAATCATGCCATATAAATACAAAGGGTAAGAAAAGAAAAAAAGAAGAATCCCCCCGGAAAAACCCTAATAATAAAAATTAAAAAATTAAAAACAGAATCACGCAAGGGAGTAAGGCAGGACATCACAATGAAAAGAGATAAAAGAAAAATGTCAAATTCTTCGGGTGGGAGAGGGCGAGCAGCTAAGACAGGCGGCTCTGGAGCTGGTCCGTCTCCCAGAGGCAGCTCCTCTGTGTCAGGATCCAGGGCAGGCTGGGGACAGGGCTCCTCAGGCAGAGGCGCTGGGGCCTCAGGTGGGTCAGGAGCGGCCACACAGGCGGGCCCCGGCTCCAGGGCTGCAGCTGGAGCGGCTGCTGGAGGGGGCGGGGCCGCTGGGGGTGGACCCCCCTCCAGGTCCGGAGCAGCTCCCAGGTCGGCCCCTCCACGGGCCTCCTCAGCTTGTATGACGGGCGCTGCGGCAGGAACCCGCTCTGCCTCCTGGGCTGGCGCTGGAGTTGCGAGAGGAGAGATCATCCACATGCCTGCGTTTCCATGTGCCCCCCGCCCCCCCCCCAAAGACAGATCACAGCCAGAACCTTCCAGGGAAGCCGCAGCCAGGACCCACCACAGGACGCCCTCCCGCTGGCAGTCCAGCAGACGGGTGGTCTGAGGCCGGTCCTTGCGCTGGCCAGCCTCTGGGGGTGTTCCCTGTGTGTCTGGCACCAACCCCTCCCCATAAGCTCGAATGTACCTCCCCCCACATCCTACCCCCACTTCCCCCACCAGAGCCTCACCCTTGGGCTCTGCCTCCTTGAGCTCCAGGTCCTCTGGCTGGGTATGTTTAGCCTGAGCTCGGTGCTCCAGGGTGGAGCTGGACATCATGAGCTTCCTGTGGAGCCTAGGAGGCTTTGGGGGAGGAGCCCTTCTCTGGCCATCCTCAGGCCGCAGTTCCCCAGACCCCCAGGTGGCCACACTCACTTCAGGCCTGCTCTGGCCCTCAGTGGTGTGGCTCACTGACCCCTCACTGGTGGACATGGGGTGGGGGTCTTTGTCAACCAGCTGGTGCTCCAGGTCCTTGGTTGAGTTCTACAATAACAGTGACCAATAGCTAGTCAGGGAGGCCTCAAGCCATACTAAGCCCCAGTTGCTGCTGCTTCTGCCCACTGGACCTTCTGCTCCTGGATCAGGCCCAGCCCTTTGTCTGCACAGACCTCCACCCAGGGGAAATGAGATTCACCTCCAGGGCTCCGGATAAACCCTGGGCAGAGGATGCCACCCACGCTTCACATCTACCCAGTCAGTTTGACCTGGGGTGTGAGCATGACAGGCCCCCTTCAACCTTTTCCTGCTCCAAGCAGGCCCTCCCCATGTGAACCCCCTTTACTTACACACACACACACACACACACACACACACACACACACACACCAGGAGGAGACATAGGGCTGCTCAGGTAGGATCAGAGTGGTGGCCTGGCCTGAACAAAACCTCCCTGGGCCTCCTTGTGTTACCTCTGTGTTCTGCCTTGAAAAGGGCCACAGGCATCTGGACTGAGTCCGGAACCAGCGGTGGCTGTGGTGGGACAGTCTCTCATGGCTGGCTCTTTTGGGGCCTCCGCCCCGGGACACTGGCACACAGCACTGGAACATCCTTTCAGCGAATGTCTCTAGTCAAATGAGCTGAGTAGGGGCAGTTTTAGAATGTGGCTGCCTGGTTACCAGGGTTCTAAGTTCTGTTGGGCTCCATTGTCAGGAAGTGAGGTCATTTCTCAGAGTAGTGAGGTCACTGATCTAGTCTGAGGAGGTTCTCAGAGTAGGGAACCCAGGCACACCTGTCCCTCACAGGTCTCTGTCACGGAGTCTTTGTAGCCCAACTCTACCTTTATCCTGGCTTGAGATCTGCAATGACAGTGACTGGCTGCCAGTGCAGAAGACTTGAGCCCTGCCCAGCCCTAGTGCTGTGGCTTCTGCCCACTGGACTTTCTGTTCCTCAATAAGGCCCAGTCCTGCATCTAAACAGACCTCCACCCAGGGTAAATGAGATTCAACTTCATGGTCCAGGACAAACCTCAAGCAGAAGGTGTCACTCAAACTCAATGGCAATTCAACCAGCCTTGACCTGGGTTATGAATGTGACTGACCCAGCAGGCATCAGCCTGGGGAAATGTACCAGTCCCAAGCCCCAACTTCCTTGTCCCCACCCTATCAAGCTTGAGTCCCATGGAGAGGGTTACTGGTGCAGCCATCTTGGACCCATGGTGCAGATTTTCTTGGAGGGCTCTTGAGGAGGTCCAGGTAAACTCAGGGGGTTTCAGAGATGCAAAGGTAGAGACTTAGTTGTGTACCTCTAAGGTGAAGACCATTTTTACCTAGCATGCTTTACCAGTACTGTCTTCTTACAGGCAATCCACTAGCCACACTCCTGACTTCCTTTGGCCCCATTCTGCCAAGCTTGAACCCTGTGAAGGAGTCAGCTAGCCAATCCATTCTGAGTCCATGGTGCAGACTTTCTTGGAAGGCTCTCAAGGAGGTCTGGGCAGGCTCAGGGGATGGCATAGGGAGAGACTGATTTGTGTGGCTCTAGGGTGAGGGCCATTTGTCCCTGTACACTTGACTGGCACAACAATTCCTGTGCAGAGTCCTCCATCCACATGCCAAACCTTAATCTGTTTTAGCCTGATGAACTCTGCTGGCCTCAACGTAATGATTCCCTGAGTTTCCACATCACACTAAAGGTTTGCAGGCCCCAGGCATGTGGGAGCTGCCCTTGGGATATCCTGAGACTTTTGCTGAGTGGGCTCAGGCCCAGCATATGCACCAAATTTGGATTTGTAAACACCACTCATGATATCACTGGTGAACACCACACACCTGGCAACTTATAAAAAACCTACTAACACAAAATCCCATACTGCAGTAGGGTCCTTCACTGATGGAAACTAAAGGCAGCTGGCAAGCAGATTCTGTTCTCGTGGTGTCTTGAACCTTTTGCTGATTTTCTCATAGGATCAATACTAGTGGAAGCTGGCCTTGGTATGCAAGTTAGCCTGTCTCACACAGAGCCAGGCCCCATGGAGGCAGCCACATATCTTGAATCTCTTTGTAGCATCAAAAATGTAGTCCAGGAACAGTTGAGGCAGCACATGACATTGACCTATACCAATGTCCCTCCCAAGAGAGCCCAGAAGAAACACAAATGATGGTGAGCTTCAGACCATATCAGAGTAGGACCCAATTAGCTCCACAGACAATATAGCCAAGGGGACATCTTGGCAGTCATCAGACCCTAATGGGTCAAATTCTGTCTTGTGAAATCAGTCCCAGCATAGCATCTTGTACACTGTGGTCAAGAATGATACTCATAGTCAGCCAGCCTGAGGGTTAATCCCACCCATGGATGGAAAAACAGCATGCAAGACTCAATTACAACAGGAGGGCTCACATAACCAACAAAAAGGCATTTCTGAAGCACTGAGCTCAGGTGATCAGGGAGAATACACCACTGAACCCCCCCCCCAACCCAGGACAACTACCATGTAAGGTTACTAAGACTGAGTGACATAACAGGTCTACCTAATAGTAACAGACAAAATGAAAAGACAAAGAAGCATGCCCCAAATGAAAAAACAGGAGAAATCCCTAGAAAAAAACACAATGAAATGGAGGCAAGCAATCTATCAGATACAGAGCTCAAGACAATGGTTATAAGGGTGCTCAAAAAATGGAGGATGAACTTAAAAAGAAATAGTAATCATAAAACAACAACAACATAGAAACCATCAAAAAGAAACAAAAATGAAGAATACAACATCTGAAATGAAGATTACCCTGGAAGGAATGAGCAGCAGATTAGATGAAGAAGAGGATCTAATTAGTGATTTGGAAGGCAAGGTAGCAGAAAACCCCCAATAAGAACAGTAAAAAGAAAAATAATTTACAAAGATGAGGGTAGTTTAAGGGACCTCTGGCACAACATCAAGTTTAACAATATTTACATCATAGGAGTGGCAGAAGGAGTAGAGAGCGAGCAAGGGATTGAGGATATATTCAAAGAAACAATGACTGAACACTTCCCTAACCTAGCAAAGGAAGTAGACATACAAGTGTAGGAAGCACAGAGAGTTTCAAACTAGATGAACCCAAGGAGGCCCACACCAAGACATATCATAATTAAAATGTCAAAAGTTAAATACAAAGAGAGAATCTTAAAAGCAGCAAGAGAAAGAAAGTTGACTGCAAGGGAGCTCCCACAAGACTGTAAGCTGATTTCTCTACAAGAACTTTTCACATCAGAACAGATTGACAAGAGATATTCAAAGTGATGATAATCAAGGACCTACAAACAAGACTACTTTAGCAAGTAAGGTTATCATTTAAAATTAAATGAGAAGTAAAGAGCTCCCCAGACAAGAAAAAGCTAAAGGCATTCATTACCACCAAACCAGAAGTACAAGAAATGTTAAAGAAACTTCTTTAAGAAGAAGAAAGAAAAAAAAAAATGGGGGGGGACATAATTATAAAGAATAGCATGGCGATAAATACGCACCTATCGATAATCACTTAAAATGTAAATTTAAATGGATTAAATGCTCTAATCAAAAGGCATAGGGTGGCTTAATGGATAAGAAAACAAGAACCATATATATGCTGTCTACCAGAGACCCACCTCAGAATAAGACACACAGACTGAAAGTAAAGGTATTAATAAAAGATATTTCATGCAAATAGAAATTTAAAAATAGGTGGGTTGGCAATAATAATATGAGACAAAAAGACTATAATAAGAGACAAAAAGGACATTACATAATGATAAAAGGATCAATCCAACAAAAAGATATAACCCATGTAAACATTTATGCACCCAACACACTAGCACTTAAATATATAAAGCAAATCTTGATGGGCATAAAGGGAGAGATCAATAGGAATACAGTCATAGTATGATATTTTAATGCTCCATTTTCATCAATGGATAGATCTTTCAGATCGAAAATCAACAAAGAATCTGCAGCTTTAAATGACACACTAGATCAGAGGGATTAAGTTGATATTTTCAAAACATTTCACCCCAAAGGAACAGAATACACATTCTTTTCAAGTGCACATGGAACATTTTCCAGGTTAAACCATGTGTTATGACACACAAAAAATCTCAGTATATTTAAGAAGATTAAAATCATATCAAGCATCTTCTCCGACCACAATTGTATGAAACTAGAAATTAATTACAAGAAAAAATCTGAAAAACACACACAACACATGAAGGCTAAATAACATGAGTTTACAATAAAATCAAGAAAGAACTCAAAAAAATGAAATGAGACAAATGAAAATAGAAACAAAAGCACAACAACCTCAATTACAGAATGTCCCCAAAAACATATACACACTTTGAATTATTATTAATTCCAATGGGTTAAATCTGAGTAGAAAGAAACGTCAATCGAGCTATCAGAAAAAAATTGTGTATACATTTTTTTGGGACACCCTATATAGGGGACACTGCAAAAAAAATTTCTAAGAGAGAAATTCATGCCTGCCCAGGCCTACATCAAGAAACAAGAAAAATCTCAATAAACAATCTAAACTTACACCTGAAGTCACTAGTAAAACAACAACAAAGAAAGCTCAAAGTGATTAGAAGGAAGAAAAAAATAAAGATCAGAATTGAAATGAATGAAGTAGAGTCTTGATGGGCACTTGGGCTGCTCCTATATCTTGGCTATGGTAAATAACACTGCAATGAATATGAGGGTGCATATATTCTTTCAAATTACTGTTTTGGTTTCTTCAGATAAATCCCCAGAAGTGGAATCACTTGGTCATAAGACAGTTCCACTTTTAATTTTTTTGAGGAAACTCCATACTGTTTTTCACAGAGGCTGCACCAATCTGCATTCCCACCAACAGTGCATTAAGGTTCCCTTTTCTCTACATCCATTCCAACTTGTTGTTCACTGACTTACTGATGATAGCCAGTCTGACAGGTGTGAGGTGATGTCTTATTGTGGTTTTGGTTGCATTTCTTTGATGATTAATGACATGGAGCAAATTTTCATGTCTATTAGCCATCTGTTTATCCTCATTGGAGAAGCACTTATTCAGGTCTTTGTTTTTCTGGTGCTGAGTTGTCTGAGTTCTTTACATATTGTGGATATTAAGCCATTATTATATGTGTCATTATAACCAATAAGTTTATTGCTTTTCTCTGTTGTTTCCCCATATCTCTTATTGGTCTCCTTCCCTGCTCTTGCTTCACCTCTCTCTCTTCTTATTCCATTGACATAACTTTCTTTTTTTCTTCCCTTTTATTTTTTATCTTCCTGTCTTTTTGTTTGTTTGTTTGCGTTTGTCTCTTTCTTTTATTTTTATTTTTTCTTTTTCAACCATTTTCCTATTCTGACTCTCTACCCTTATTTTTTTGCTCACCTTTCTTTCCTTTTAGAATCTTTTCTCTGCCCCTCTTACCTCCCAGTAGATTCTCTATTTTTTACTTTTTATTTTATTATTTTATTTTATTTTATTTTTTTACTATTAGCAATAATATCCTTCTCTCTCTCTCTCTCTCTCTCTCTCTCTCTCTCTCTCTCTCTCTCTCTCTCTTCCTTTTGCTTTAGCATTTGTGTTCTCACTTCACTCTTCCAATTCTACTTTCTCTTGGGTTGTTTTCATTGATGGTGAAGATATTTTGTAAGTTACTGTTTGTTTCCCAGCAGTTTTTGTTTTGCCCTGTCAGCATCTGTACAATAGCTCACTCGACATGGTTATGGCTGAGCCTCACAGTTAGCCAACCTGATAGGAGGGCCCTCCCATGAATAGGTCAACAACAATCTAGACCCAATCACAACAGGAGAGCTCAAATAACCCACAAAGGGGACATGCCTAGAGCTTATAGTTCAGAAGTATAAGGAAAATACATCTTTGGGCCCCACCAGACACACACTGCAAAATCCCACCCCATAAGACTGGAAGACAGCAAATATATGTAATATACAGATACAGACACTAAGAGTCACTAAAATGGGGAGACAAAGAAACAACCTCCAAACTAAAGAAGAGGAAAAATCTCCAGAAAAAGACCTTGATGAGAGGAAATTAAGCAGCTTATCAGAAACAGAGTTCAGAGTAATGGTTATAAAGATGCTCAAGGAAATTAATGAGAACCACAAGACACTTTACAAGAAGGTCCAGGAACTTAGTGAACCTTCATCAGCACGAAAAAATATGTAGATACAATAAATAAGAACCGGGCAGAAATGAAGAATACTATATCTGATATCAAGAATACACTTGAAGGAATTAAAAGCAGGCTCAAAGAAGCAAAGGGTAGAATAAGTGAATTAAAACATAAGGTAGAAAAACCCACTCAACTAGAGCAGCAAAAAGAAAAACACTTAAAAAGCATGAGGACAGTTTAAGGGAACCTTAGACATTATGAAGTGAAACATTTGCCTCTGAGGAGTTCCGGAGGGGGAGGAAAGTGAACAAGGGATAGAGAACCTGGTGGAGGAAATAATGGCAGAAAACTTTCCTAAGCTACTAAAGGAGAAAGCCACACAAGTTCAGGAAGCATGGAGAGTTCCAAACAAGAGGACCCCAAAAGACCCACTCCAAGACCCATCATAACTAAAATGGCAAATGTTAAAGACAAAGAGAGAATATTAAGGGCTGCAAGAGAGAGACCAGCAGTGACCAAAAAGGGAACCCCCATAAGGCTGAAAGGAGATTTCTCAATGGAAATTCTTCAGGCCAGAAGGGAGTGGCAGGAAGTTCTCAAAGTAATGAAAAGCAATAACAGGCAACCAAGGCTGCTTTATCCAGCAAGGCTACCATTTAAAATTGAAGATGAAACAAAGAGCTTCCAAGATAAAAGAAGGCGAAAGGAATTCAGTACCATCAAACCAGCATTGCAAGAAATGTTAAAAGGACTGCTTTAAAAAGAAGAAATATTGACCCAGCCATCCCTTCTGGAAATATATCCTAAGACACTCAAAACACCAATCAGAAAGAATGTATGCACCCCTATCTTCCTAGCAACATTATTTTCAATAGCTAAGATCTGGAAACAGCCCATCAGTAGATGAGTGGATAAAAAGCTGTAGGACATTTACACCATGGAATACTACACAGCTGTAAGAAAGAAGGATCTCTTCCCTTCGAGACAGCATGGAGGGAACTAGAATATTATGCTCAGTGAAATAAACCAGGCAGAGAAAAATAAGCATCGCATGATTGCACTTATATGTGGAATCTAAAGAACATAATAAACTGATGAACAAAATAGATTCAGTGAGATGAAAGCATGGATCAGACTGCCAAATCTGAGGGAAAGTGGCGGTGGGTGGGTGGGTGGGGAGAGATTAACCAAAGAATCTATTTGCATATATGCATAACCCCCTGGACAGAGACAATAGTGTGGTGAAGGCCTAGGGAGGGCAGTGGGTGAGGGGTAGAAGGGATCAATGGAGAAAAAAAAGGGACATCAGTAATATTTTGAATAATAAAAAAAAGACAACTTAATGGGGAAAAATATGCTTTTCAATATGTGATACTGGGGCAACTGCATACCCACATGTCAAACAATGAAGTTGGATCCCTTCTTCATACCATAATCAACCATAAACCTTAATATAAATTATAAAATTATAAAAAATTACATGAACTAAAACTATTAAATTTTCAGAGGAAAATATAGCAGTAAATATTAATGACCTTGGATAAGTCAATGCCTACTTAAATATGACTTTGAAAGCATAAGCAATGGAATATAAGATTCATAAATTGAACTTTATCAAAATTAAAAACCTTTGTGTCTCAAAGAGTACCACAAAGAAAATGAAAAGAACCCACAGAACGGGAGAAAATAATTGCAAACCATATATCTGATAAAGGACTTGTTTCCAGAATATATCAATACAATTTCAAGTTCAGTGATAAAAGGACAACCCAATTATGTAATGCACAAATGTTCTGAATAGACCTTTCTCCAGAAAAGATATATAGATATCCAATAAGCCCGTTAAAGTGTCTCAAGATCATTAGCTATCAGAAAAACAAATCAAAACCACAACGTGATACAACTTTATACAAACAAAAACATGGTTGTAATAAAAAACATAACAGCTGTTAGCAAGTGCATGATGAAATTGTAACTCTCATCCGTTTCTGATGTGCATGCAAAAATGCACGGAGTAGTTCCAAGAGAATATAAGGCTTAAGAGTGGGGTGGGATTGGTCATTACAGGATTTCGCAAAGATATGTTAATCCATTTTTTAAAAGCACAAAAGAAGTGATATAATCAACAAGAAGAGAACATATTATATAGGGTTAGAAGCATGAGGCAAGTCATGATATGTCAAATTCTGCCAAGAGCCTTATGGTATCCTAAGGAAATTAGAATGATTTGAACAGACTTGGTGAGCTGGTTTTATCTAATGAGAAACTGGAAAGATTTTAGAAGGCCTTTTGAAGGGGTTCTTTGAACATCCAATTTAAAAATATCAAAAATATCAAGATTGATTTGACAAACTTTGTACATGTATTTTTGGGAAATTGATGCCTATTCCGAGTAAAAGATAACATTGTGGTCTTCAACGTAGTGGGAATTTGAGAAAATTCTATAATGTTAAGAAATCTTTGTACTTAGCACAATTTTACTTAGTGGAGAAGCAGCGTATGTGTGCTGGAGGGAGAGCAAAGTTGGTCATATTAGCAGGGGTCTTAGCCAGATATTGGTTTGCCTCAGCATCTGGAGGATAATGGAAGTGATCCCGGGTTACATTCTTTAGCACAGCATGTTTTAAAATGTTAGGATGAAAGAAGCCGGCATAGGGCACGGTGCCAGGAGAGCGGGCAACCCATATCCACTGGATACCGAAAACCATGGCCATGAAATTAAAAGGATACAGTTATTTAAAATACTCCCCACTCAACACATGCCATTTTTTCATGCACTATCAACATGATTAGACTTGATGAGCAGTTTCTCAGGTTTCCAGTCTCTGATTTCCTTGCTGCTACTTAGGAGGCATGGAGACCCAAGGGTGGTGACTAATTCTAGGTTTGTCAATAGAAATAGTCACAAGCACTCACGACCCTCGGCCCTCGGGCAACTGCCAGGGCAGCTCGGAGGCCCACCTGCAGCGGCTGGCTAGGAACCTTTGCTCTTTTCACTGGAGCTCTCCCCCAGTCTCCGCAACTGAGGAGGCCGGGGAGAGCATCTGAGATGCACACAGCTCTCACATCCCGAGACGCAACCGATGTTGTGTGATAAAAAGCCTTGGGAAAATTTACAGTTTGGGCTCAAATAGAGACATCTAACTATGACATATACCATTTGTTAGAAATTGGACTAGCCGCTTCCACACATATTTTATGTGTCATGTTTTGTATTCACATTTCTGTTTAGACTGTTTGGAGGGAGAAATATACCAGAGTTTCCATGGTTTCTGGATGTCAGCACTGCTGGTTTTGCGGCCGCCATCTCTCACTCCTGGCATGTGAATGTTACGACACTCCTAATTACTGCTAATGTTATACGAGTGCCACCTGTTTGATGTTATACTGTTTCTGTGGCACAGTGGACATAGGATCGGTAACTGCGCCACCTCCTCTGTGGGGGCCACAGCTCTTTCTGCTCCCAAACAAAAGGGAGCTGTTTCCTCCAGCACTTTCTGCCATCTAGACATTCTTACCTCTGATTCAGCCCATTCTCTCATCAGCCTCCCACATTATATTCTTAGCGGTCCCTTTTTTTTTGAGAAAATTTCCTCTAATTTTTCAGAGCCTAACGTGCAGGGAAATTTAGTGGCAACTTGTCCTGTAACAGGGAATACTTTCCATTAAAAACTCCAACCTTGAAGTAAGGTTACTCCTCTTTGGTGCTTCCTTACTGCAGAGTAGGTTTTTTGTTTTTGTAGTAGCAGTTTTCCCTATAATTAAATATACTTTTGGAATAATTTAATTCTGTTTCTAGGAAGTGTAATATTCTTTACACTGTATTTCCTAAGGGATCCTAATAAGAAGAGGGTTTCTTAGTCTTCCATTTTTTATTCCCCAAACATTTATTTGGCATGTACTATATGCCAGCCACTGCAGCAGACACACTGCAAACCATAATCTGTGCTTTATTCTAGTCCCTTATGGACTATTTCTCCATATTTCTCATGCAATTATTTAAATGAAGCCTGATGTACTGCTTTAATTACAGAGAAAAAGGGGGAAAATTGGAGACAGCAATCTAGAGGCACAGGTGGTGAGGGATAAGTCTATGATCTATGGAAGATGAAGCTCAAATACTTTCATGGGAGATATAAATATTGGTTCTGGTATAAAATACATGTTTTCTTATCTGAAAAATTTTAATGTTCTACCTAAATTTATGAGAAATAATAGTTGAGGCTGTCAGAGAAAATTGTGGAGGACTTGAGAATGGGCAAAGGAAACTACAGGGCTGTATCTGATTTTTTGAATTACTTTCTATTGTCTAGTTTATTTTATACTGTTTAGGGGTAGAGGGTAATTTGTGGAAAACTGAGGGTAATACACATGATTCCCGACGATAGCAAGGAAAATGAATTTTGCCCAGTGCAGAATGCTAATTCCTTCAAGTCAAGTTCTCATTCGAATCAGTCTTAACAGTCTATTAGTTCTCTTATTAAAGAAGAAGAAAATCTTTAACATGGTTCATTTTATATTTGAATGAGTCATGATTTTACTTTTTCCAAAAACATAATTCACAAGGCTTATGAATGATATTTGATTCTTAGACATTTTGGTTCTTTACTGTGCTTTGAAACCACTGTACTGAACACGAAAAGACTGTATGACTTACCTTCACAGTGATGAACAACCATATGAAACCAAAGGAAAAAAAATCTCTGGAAAAAGTTAATTTAAGAGTCTAAATACTTTTATCCTTGAAACATGAAATGATGTTAACTCTTTATAAAACTTCTCATAAACAGCATAGGTAGGTGCCATACATAAAGTTAAGGTGACTTTTACTAGGTCTGAAAAATCATCTATAGTTATTTTTAAACAGTTTTTCTAAAGTTATGGCCCTCTCAGTCCACATAATTGATCAGCTTTCAAAAAGTTCTTTGAAAGTTTTAATAAATACTTGGATTTAATGAAATGTGATCTGTAAGGTGTTATTGTACACTCTTATCAAATCAACTCACATCATGTTTATTTCAGTATATTTGTTTTACTACAAAAGAGACACATTTTCATTATAACATAAAATGCAAATTATTTAAAGAGAATAAAAAGTTCTCAACCAGAGATAAACAAATTTAGTATTTTAAAAAGATTGATTTTCATATCTGACTTTTTCATTTTAAACTTTTAGTGTATATGTTTCTCTTCATGAAGTTAAAACTTTGAACATATAATTTTTACTGATAGCATGATATTTTATTCTCTGAATGTATTAAAATTTAATAATTCCTCTTGTTAATATTTCGAGTACTTCCAGAATTATTCTAATTATATATTATTCTGTGATGAGCATCTTAGTCTAATATCATTGATGATTTTTCGGGATATTTACTTAAACTTCCAAAGTAGAACTGCCACTTCAAAGATTTGCATTTTTAAGGCTCTTGATATGTATTTTCCACTTATTTCAAGAAGGATTGTACCAATTTACAATCCTAACAGAGATCATTTATCTCATCAGCATAAGCCAGATTTTTAAACTAGTATTTCTGCATGTACATAAGCCCACATGCATGCACACACATTAACAATTATCTTCATGATCATCAAGTTACTCCTTAGAATAAAATTCTAATAAATATTCTATATTTAACCACCTTTAAGTGTGGAAGAAACTGACTAGATCTAGGCTAGTATTAAACAAAATTTACAAAATGCACTTAATTGACACGACCTTTAAGTAATTCTTAGTTATTATCTTAACTCATCTCAGGTAAACATTTCTAAGTTCTGGGTAAAGCCTTGCCTTTCCTGCAAATGTTACTTAATACATAAGAGGTTTTGGACTTGACCAGATTCAGGATGAAATATGCTACATATAATTCTTAAAGTACTGGCTGTTTCATATCTACATGCCTAAATCATTTTATTACCTGCTTAATAGCAGAACAAATTAGTCATCCCCTCTGATTCTGGTGTACATTATGCTGAGACATGCCCACCCTAATATGCTTTGTGATAAAGTAAATGCTCTTCCTGTCAGAGCACAAATCTTATTTGGGCTCCTGGAAAGTCTGAGGAGAGAGAGCTGAGTCTGCAGTAGGATTGCTTACTCAAGGGGAACTGAGATTTATTAGCTGACTTCATTAAATATATGGAAGACCCCAGCACTCAAGGTTAGAAAATTAGGATGCAAACATGAAACCTTTGTATGAAATGAAACAAGAAAGATAGGCCTTTGCACTTTACACAAGTAGGGGAGGTGGGCTGATATCAAAGTAAATGCTCTAGTTAGCTAAATGAAATGGTAGGCTTTTCAGTTATTTGCTTGGTTCAGTAATCTGGGAGTAGAAGATAGGTAGCTCTAATTAAATCTCAAAGAGATATATATGGTTGTCAATAAATATGACATGAAGTCTCAACCCCAACTGCATATTGTTTTATTTACTAAAAATTTAATTATTTAGAGTACGTATTTTAAAGTAAAATTTAGCATTCCTAATTCTTTTATGTAAACCATTTAAATACAAAATGGCAAATAAGTTTCAGCTTGGAATAAAATGGTGCATGCTATGTTTCAATGTAATTAATGAAATATAAATTTATAGAAATTATGTTTTAATTATTTGGAAAGAGAGTTTCACTCAAGAGGTTAAATGATAATAATGTAGGTAGCTAGCATGATCTGATCTGTTTTCTGCTTTGTTTTTATTTGTTTGTTTCTCAAGCCTGTTCACTTCCTTTGTTTATAGCCATGGGTCAATTTTTTCATCATTTTGGAGATAACAGACATATGTTCTATCATCTAAAAATGCTATCATTTTCTGCTCCACTCTCAGTGTCTTAATACTGTAATTTGGGAAAGTAAGAATAATTGTGTTGGTGATCTGCAATTTTTATTTGCTTTTTTTTTCTATTTAAGTAACTTTTATTCTTATTATTATTTTTTAAATTTACCTTATTTTTGACAGTATTAAAAATGCCCCTTTTTATCCCCCTTTAACTTGAAAAATGAAATGGAGTTACAGAACAAGACAACTGGAATCAAGAGAGAGAATATCAGCATTGCAGGCTTTAATAATGGATTTCCTGAAGCTAAGAGAAGTAAAGTGATGTTTCCAAAGAAAGTATAATAACACATTTTTGAATGTTGAAACTATTTTATTTTCATTATTATTATTTTTTTTTTCAAATCATGAAAGCAAGTGAGGAAACAGGATTTATGTTAGTGAAAAATTAGTAGATAATAGAAGCTGTTAAAAAGATGGACAGCCCTGCTGGGTGGGTCTCAGGGGTTGAGCATCAACCTAGGATCCAGGAGATCGCTGGTTCGATTCCTGTCAGAACACATGCCCGGGTTGCGGGTTCGATCCCTAGTGGGGGCTGTGCAGGAGGCAGCTGATAAATGACTCTCTTATCATTGATGTTTCTTTCTCTCTCTCTCCCTCTCCCTTCCTCTCTCTGAAATCAGTAAAGATATATTAAAAAAAAAAAAAAGATGGACAAATGATAAGGGCTGAAAAGAAAAAAAATCAGTTAGGAATAGGCATTGAGATTGGAGCTTATAGACAGAGCTAAATCCATGTAAAATAGTAAGTACTCATGGTTGTGTCCTTTATATTTTTTAAAATTTGTAAGCCTTGTCCACAATGTACAAAATACACAGTGACCTTCCCGTGGCAACCTAGCACTAGTCCATTATCCAAAGGGGTAACTAAGTCATATGAGAAGGAGGCTGAAGGAGTCAGTTGAGAAGAGGCTATAGAAGGAGGTTTGTTTTTGCGCTGTGTTTATTTTGTGTTCTCACAATGATGTGGGTGCGAGAGGTTACTTCCAATTCATTACAAGCTAAGCTAGAGGGCTTCAAGGAGATAATTTATAGAACTTCTCGGTTGCTTCTAAATTCGTAAGTTTTGTCCGGTGGACTAAAGACACATTATTAAGACTTCATTAAGGGAAAGCTCCACTTACACCAAATTTTGAGCACGCACAATGAGATCTGGCCTGAGGTCATCCTAAAATGAATTTTGCTAAAGATAGCTATCTGAAAGGGCAAAGAATCCTCCAAAGACTGACGGACCATTATAATGTTGGACCCAAGGAAGAGACATAAGTGGCCATTCAGGGAAGATGCTCTCTGTGCTCTGCATTGAAAGAGCTTCAGTTAGGAGGTCTTTGCCGAAGGAAAAAAATGTTCCACTAGAGTAAGTGATGGCAATTGCTATTGACATCCATAAGAATCCAATAACAGATGAGCACTGTACTGGCCATGTGACACCGTCCTTCTTAATCCCTAAGCTTTCTTCCCTTGGATCCAATCTTGGAAGAAACAATGAAGAGTATATAGAGTAGAGTGATACAGTGAGAAGGGTGCAGAAGAAAACTATGCCTTTCAAGGGATAATTTGCCCCATTTGATTCTACTTTTTCAACCCCAAATTCCCAAACATAACTTTAATTAGTTTCAAATCTAATTTATAGCAAAACTTATCTCCCTAATTTTCCTGGAAGAAGATTCCTTTTCTCTGCTGGACCTTCATATTTAATTATTATTTTTGTTGCATTCATCTTTTACGAGCAAGAGGGGAGGTAAGGGTATCAATAGGACAGTAATTTTAGATTTAGACTGAAAATGAAAATTGAAAGTAGAAGGACTTGCTTATGGTTAAATGTATAGATAAGGGACAATGACAAAGAGCAGTTAACTTTAGGATAATTCCGGGAGTCAGCATATCATTTTTAAGAATGTAAGCTCTGTTACCACACTAATGGATTTAAATTCCAACTCTAGCATTTTCTAGACACTAGACCTTGAAGAAGTTAATGAACTTCTCAGTACTTTGCCTCCTGCTTTCTATATGTGGAATAATTTTAGTCTTTAACTCTTAGGGTTCTTGTGAAGATTAATGAGATAATTCACATAACACACTTAGAAAAGGAACAGGGGCATAATAAGTAGTTAATAAGTGGCGGGTGCTATTATCATCAACATCATCATTACCACGACCACCATCACCATCATCATTGTATAAATTCTTTCATGGTTTGTTCTTTCATGGTTTATTCTTTCATTGCAGATGTTGACAGACTCCAAGTGAATTTTCCACATTTCTTGAAAATATCAGATATAAGCTAAGCAAACAAATTGATTAAGATGAGGCAATTTTATACCTCAAACAGACCAAATGTCCTCCCTTCCTGATTCCCACCAGTTGCTGAATAATCTTAGAAGGGATCCTGTCCTAGCTTCATATTCCTTTTTGGACATTAAATAATTTTTAATTACATTTGAAATACAATATTATATTAGTTTCAGGTGTACAACTCAGATGATTAGACATTTATATAGCTTACTAAGTGATCACCCTAATAAGTCTAGTACCCACCTGTCACCATGCATAGCTACTGCAATATTATTGACTATATTCCCTCTGCTGCACCTTACACTGCCATGACTATTCTATAACCACCAATTTGCACTTCTTTTTTTTTTTTTTTTTAACCCAAAATGTATTTATTTAATATGTTCATCACAGGGACTCAACCAGATTTAAGTTAAAAAGCAGAAACAAAACAAAAATGACACCACAGCCGAAGATACAGAGCCCTATACAGAAATCAAAGCAAGAACAGACCATCTAAGGAAAAAATAAAAAGACAGCGCAAGGAGAGAGGCTGGACAGCCGGGGTCAGGGCTCTTGGCTGGAGACCTGCTTTGCGTAGGTTGCTCGTAGGTACTTCTTGAAGGCTGTGTGTGGGGTTTGTCCAGAGCTCCGCAGCGTGTGTTCAATGGGCTATCCATGTTGGGTTCTCCTAGCAGGCTCTGGATGGAGAGCGGGATGGTCCTGACATCATACAGGGCAGACCACTTGTCCTTTAGGATGTCCAGGCAGATGTTACCCTGGGCGTCCACGTTGGGGTGGAGCAGGGCGTGAGGAGTTTCACTGTCGGTGCGTTGGACCGGTAGCCACTGGGGAACTCTAGGGAGAGCTTATACCTCAGGTCTTCTATGCTGTGCCAGCTGCTCCATGGATGGTCCCCACCCATTTGAAAAGGTTGTCTGACTCAGGGAACGCCGAAGTTCCTTTGTCGCCAGACATCAGGAGGGTCATCAGCTCCTACTGTAACCTCTTGCCATCTCTCCAAACCCCTCCCATCCGGCAACTGTCAAAATGATCTCTGTATCTATGATCCTGTTTCTGTTTTGCTTGCTTGTTTATTTTGGGTTTTTTAGGTTCCGCATATAAGTGAAATCACTTGGCATTTTTCTTTTTCTGTCTGACATTTCGTTCTGCACAATACCCTGTAGGTCCACCCATGTTGTTGCAGATGGCAAGATTTCATTCTTTTTTATGGCTGAGTTATATTCCATTGTATATATGCACCATTTCTTCTTTATCCATTCGTCTGCTGATGGTCACTTAGGTTGCTTCCATATTTGGGTTATTATAAATAATGCTGCAATGAACATATGGATGTGTATGTCTTTTCGATTTAGTGTTTGGGGTTTCTCCAGATAAATACCCAGAAGTTGAATTGCTGGGTCCTTGTTTGTCACTTATTTTATCCTTTGTGGGTTTTTAAAATTTATTTTATTGTTGAGAATATTACAGATGTCCCCCATTTCTCCCCATTTGACCCCTCCACCCACCCCACCCCAGGCCTTCACTTGTCTATTGTCTGTGTCCATGGCCTATGCATATATGCTTATAAGTTCTTTGGTCAGTCTCTTCCTGCCCTCCTTCCCTCTGAAATCTGTCAGTCTGTTCCATGCTTCCATGTCCTTGGTCCTATCTTGTTCATCAATTTATTTTGTTCATTACATTCCACATATAAGTGAGATCGTGTGATAGTTGTTTATCTCTGCCTTGCTTATTTTGCTCAGCATAATATTCTCCAGGTCCCTCCATGCTGTCCCAAAGGGTAAGGGATCCTTCTTCTTTATAGCTACGTAGTATTCCATGGTATAAATGTCCCACAGCTTTTTCATCCACTCACCTACTGATGCACACTTGGGCTGTTCTTTTGTTTTAAAGTGTATTTCACCTGGTATAAATTTTGCTATACCAGCTTTTTGTTTGTTGGTTTGTTTGTTTTTATCTTTATGAAATACCTTTTTTTGTTCCTTTACTTTCAGTCTGTGTCTTTTGACCTAAAGAGAGTCTCTTGTAGACAACATATGTAAAGATCTTGTTGTGTTATCTATTCAGCCTCTATATATTTTTTGATTGGAGCATTTAATCCATTTGCATTTAAAGTAATTGTTGATAGATATGTATTTATTGCCATTTTGCTATTCATATTTTTCATCTTTTTTTTTTTTTTTTTAATAGAAAGTCACACAGGAAAGCCATTGTTCATTAACTCTAGGTTTTCTTTTCCCTTTAGAAAAAGTATTGCAGAGACATTAAAAGTCTCTAAATAGTTTCTAATACTGACCGTGTTACTTACCAGTATTTATAAGTCCCTCTGGGGCTTGGATTGTTCATCAGTAAAAATAGAGATAATAATTCATATTTCATAAGGTTGTCATATTGCAAGGTGTCTGACACATAATCTCTGCTTAATAAATGCTAGCAATTTTTATTACCAACAGGATAGCTTAGGTATGTATCCCTAAGTGACTGCGTTTTTGCTTATCAATCATGATTACAAGAAAATGATGTGTGCTGAGATGAAAATGGGTAAGAAAAGATACACAGGAAACAAGTAAAATATATGAATGATTCACTCCCTCTTAATCTTTAACTTAATCATTGTAGGGAGCTCCTAACAATGAGAGGTAAAGTCTGTGTGCACTAGAAGAGGTTATGTTGTGTTACAGAGGCACAGAAGAGAACAGATGCAGGCCTGTGGTCTCTTGCTTCATCTGTGGGAGAATCAAAACCCATGGTACAAGTCAACATTTTGCTCATTAAGAATGTCACAACATATTTTTACAAGGGGGGGCTTCAAATTACAGTCGGCCCTTGAACAGCATGGGTTTCAATTGTGTGGGTACACTTAGAGGTGGATTTTTCTCAATAAATACTTTTAATGTACTTCTCTTCCTTGTGATTTTCTTTTTTAAATATGTTTTTATTGACTTAGATATAGAGGAAGAGAGAGGGAGAAAGGGAGAGAAACATGGATCAGCTGCCTTCTGCATGCCCCCTGCTGGGGATCGAACTCACAACCAGGCATGTGCTCTTACTGGGAATCGAACCAGTGACCTCTCTGTGCAAGGGAAGGTGCTCTACCAACTGAGCCACACAGGCCAAGGCCTTATGATATTCTTAATAACATTTTCTTTTTTCTAGCATACTTTATTGTAATAATACAGTATATAACACATACAATATATGAAATATATGTCCATTGACATTTTATGCTATCGGTAAAGCTTTTGGTCAACAGTAGGGTTTTAGTAGTTAAGTCTGGGGAGAGTTAAAAGTCATATGCAGATTTACAACTGCACAGGGGGACAAAGCTCTTAACTTCTGTGTTTTTCAAGGGTCAAATGTATAATGTCATGGTATATTAGAGCTGAAAAGGGACTTGGTGATGACCTTGCCAGTGATCGAATGTTATAGATGAAAAAACTGAGGCCAAAGTCATAGTGTGATTTGTCCTGGGTCACTCAATTGATCAGTGACAGAGATAAATAAGAATTCATAGCCAGTGGAGGTAAGAAAATTTTATATCTACAGACATTACAAACAGAGTTTCAATAAGAAGCAGCTGGAGGCATGAATGCATTTTATTATATTCTGCAAAAAAAATTTAATCTGCAGATAGTTTTATTCCAAGAGAACAATTCTCCACCCAAATTAGGTTTCAAGAGCTGTCAACAATAAAATAATGTTATCAGCTATTTAAAGTACAATTATTACTGTGAAGTACTTGGTAGTCTAAGGATGTTTTTATATCACACCAAAACATCTGGACACTTCAATCAACTGGATGTATTACATTTTAGAGACAGAGCCCATGTGATATAGCAAATTTATTATTATATTTTAACCAGCGAATTAAGTGCTGTAAATGTCTGAAACAAGCTAAGTTAAAATGTTGAAAGTACTCAGTTAATATTGGATTTGCTTATCACTACACTGATCTATTATGTTTTTGTTTTAAGTTTTAACTCTGAGGAATATCACTATACTACTTATCCAAACAAGTAATGACAACCGAAATCAGAAGAAATTTAATATTTAGTGAATTTTTAAGATGAGAAATTTAAAAAATTATTTTCAGTTCATATGTGTATTTTTGGGACAGTTAAGTATTATATTGTGAATAATATTTTAAAAGTATAAAAATATCTTACACTAAGATAATATCCCATGGGGAAAGTGGAATAGATAGATGAGTTCAAAGAGGGAAAGGAATAGCATACAATTTTGAGTTCTTAAGAAGTAGGCATAAAAGTCTATGATATTTAGATGCTATGCAATACCTTTAAAATCATGAGGGGGCATAATTTTATAATTTTCAATATTAAAATTTATCACACATGATAGTCTTTACAGATATTTAAATATATGATAAAACATGAAAATCAACTTAAAAGTATTTGAGCAACCATGTTTATTTTGAAAATTCTTCTAACATTTATCTAAGCAAAAAGTTCAAAAACCATTGTTTTGCCTGACATTTGGTTTAGTTTTATTGGATGTATGGGAATCAAATTTTAATATTGAAATAAGTAGAAAAAACCCACAGAAATTCATATAGAAATAGAAGCTTAGAAAGGGGTAAATATTGGACAGAATGTGAGACTTAAGTAGAAATTATTTTCAGAGCAGAAGGTATCAAGATAGAGGCAAGGTACGAATGGTTGTGTTATAAGTGGGAAGATTTCCTCATCCCCACCTGTTGCTAGTGGGAATGGGATTCTTGCAATATCCCGAGAAAATGAATTTTCTGAGACTTGAACAGGAGGATGAGATATTGTAGAAATATTTATTTCTGTGGAATCAAACCCTTGAGTTTCCAAGGTCCCATTTCCCTTTGTCCTGCCATAGAAGAAGACTCATTTTGCTTTCAGCAGGATATCAGTAACCAGTGTCCAGAGTTTTTGTTCCATGTGAAGCAGTGTATAGTCCAGCATTATGTTATTGTAGTTTGTGTTCCCAGTGCAGTCCATCAGTCCATTGCATGTGGGGTGTGCAGAGCCACAGAGTAATGAAGGAAACACTGGAAAATGCAAGGAAGCAGGAACAAGAAAGCCCCATATGCCAAGAGCCAAGCAAGCAAGTTCCTTTGTCTGTGGGATTATGTATTCCCAAATTTTTGTGGGCTTGCAATGGCCATGCCTAATCTAGCCAATCCGTGGTTTCACAGACATTGACTGACAGGCATTTGCCCTGTGTCACCCTGACTCATTGTGCATGCACCCATCTTCACCTTTGTTGGACCCCTTTCCCCAGTGACCTGCAGGGAATGGACCCGTGTTCTCCTGGGAAGTGTGAAATTGCAGCTTCCTGGTGAAGCTGCCCAAATGGCATGCTTATAATTTCTGGCCTTCCCTTTGCTCCTTCCTATTACTAATAACTAGCTAATTACAATGATATCAGTTGGACAGTTGGCAAGCTCTCCTATGTAGATAATTCTAGTCTTTGTGGTCTCATTACATAAAAGTACCTTTATAATACTTATATGCTGTTGTACAGCCTCCAGGTAACACTTTCAAGATGAAAGCAGTCATTTCTTCACGTTATTCTGGGAAATTGGCTTTGGCTGAAAGAATCTGCCTTTCCTGAGGTCATAATCCCTCTTTTCTCTGGATTAACCTGCATCTAAGGATTGACTAATGCATTGATACAAAGAAAAGCCATATTCCCACCCAGTGCCTTTTAATCTGAATCACGTCTGAAGATTCTTTTTACCTTCAGAACTCTCACTGTGATCAGTTGAAGCTCCTGTTGAAACTGCATGGTAATCCCAATTTTCCTTTTCCCAAGCCTGCTTTTTTTACTACTTCCCAGATGTTTTCTTTTACTTCCCAGATGTTTTAGCCAGTAACCCTCCCTGATAAAAGTTATGCATGCAAATCTCAATTTCAGAGTCTTTTTTGGGAGAATCCCAACCTTAAACATCTTGTGGGAAAGTTATGAGCAATATCAACATTTGGTCACAAAAGCAGCTACAACTGATTCTAAATATCCTAAATTAATATTAAATACTAATTGATAAGAGTTTAAAATACAGAAATTTCTGCATTTAAACATGACATTTGTGTGTGATTTGGTGTTTTACAGGTAATATTGCCTTTTCATAGAAACCAATTGACCAGTAAGTGTTACATTTTGGTTAAAAAAATCTATAGAAAAAATGTTAAAATTATTGCAAGTCTTAAAATGTTGGGATAATATCAAGTGTTTCTTGGAAATGTGACTTTGAATACGTTTTTATATCTTTAAAGAAAGATAAGCTTGTTGGAATGGGAAATTCAAAGCAAAAGTTTTCTCAAGAATCACTTCTTCCTCGATATCCCTTAGAAAATTTCAGTCTACATTATTATGCTTAGTATTTTCCTATAGTCTTGAAACTTAAAAATTGACATCAAGCACTTTAAAATGCAATAGAAAAAGTAGAGTGAAATCAATAATAGTGTGAGGAATGACTTGAACAGCTTGTATTTTCACAGTGGTCATCAAAAAGTAATTTTATATCCAATAATTTGTATTGATTGTTTGTAGAACTGTAATGCATTATGCCATAAGCCTGGTTGTGCAGTTACAAATATATGTACCATTTTGTTGGTCTTGTTTTCTTTTTTTTTTTCTTATTGAGTTTCATTTTCTCTTAAACGAATCTTATTTTTAGTGTTTATATGTGGAGGCAAGATTCAGAACCATGACTATTAATTCAAAATGGCTTCAGCCATACAATGAGCACTCTCCTCTTTGGGTCATGAAAAACAAGGGCAAACTATGTGCAATATTATACAATTTAAGAGCAAGTATTTTTGGAATCATCTACAATGTGATCATCAACTACTGTGACTTTATATTGAAATTGTTCATTGAAAGCCTGATTATGCCATTTAAAAGCCAAAAAGGTGCATACCCCATGATATATTCAACATAAAACCTCCCAATATATCTAGAATTTCTGTCCTGGATAGAGGAGATATTACGTCACCAAACACTATATTGACTTCTACGTTGTAGGCCTTTTCTGTTTTATTCTTTCAATCATAACACTCTCTGAAATAGGAAGGCTACAATGAAAAGGTTTAGTTGATTTACTTATTAAGGCACCAAAGCAAGGCATACCTGATGTAAAGAAAATATGTTTTGCTTTTATAATCTTCACATAAACTTGAATTGAGAGAAGAAATCCTGATTCTAGGATTCTGTTTGCTGATTGCTACAGAAGATATTTATATTAATTTGGAGGGAGAAGCTGTAAAGATCTGAATTACTGTGAATAAAAATGAGCAGGAGGGGGAAAAGTTATACCAAGTGAAAAGAAGGGAGACAATAGCCTGTGAAGATTTTAATATTTGCTACAGGATGTGTGAGAAAAAGTCTCTCCTCTATTTCTTCTTCAATTGAGTGTATTTTTCAATATGATATGAGATGAAAGGGGATTCTTTTTGGGAAATAAGAAAATGATCTGAGTTCTGATTTATAGAAGGAAGGAAGATTTTTAAAGCAAAAAAGTTAACTCTACAGCCTCTAAAGTTTAATCAGATATGGCTTTTCACTACAGCTCTAGAATTTACTGTGTTTATGACCTTGAGCAGTTTGCTTACTTCTTTGAACTTATTTTTTTTCATCTAAAAATAAATATTAGTGCCTATTTGACAATGGTTGTTAGTATTTAATGAAACTATTCATTCATTTGCCTAGAATTGTTCTATGTCCTATTTCCATAAGAGTGCACAAAATAGAAGTTCCCTGACCTTAGTAAGACAGTTAATACATAAGTCAACAAATACGCGAACAATTACAGTGTGAAGTGATGCAGATATGATGAGTTATAGATCAAAAATGAGGGTAAAGGTCCATTGCTTTAGAGAAGCAACGTGAGATGGGTTGGTCAAATGAGCCTTTTCTCAGGAGACGACATTTCTGATAAAAAGTGACTGGTGGAGGCCACCCACTGAACAGCCTGGAAAAACACACTTGAGGCAGAGTGCATAGCAAATGCAAAGGCCCTAGAATGCACGTTAGCTGGGTGAAGAGGGGTAAATGGCTAGAACATGCTGAGAGAGGCAGACTGTGGTGTGAGATCAAGCTTTTAGTGAGCACACAGTAACAACAAATTAAACAGCACGCACAGCAGCTATTGAAGTTTAGGTTATTCACTGAAGTTCTAAGACTGTCTCCACTGCAGTTGAATTGGAAAATTGATCTAATGTTGGCAGGATATTATTGTATCTAGTAGTGAGTGTTTTAATGAATAAATTGCTAAACTAGCTGACACTATATCGAGTTTTAATTCACAAGCTTACTGCTGGCTTCCTATATGAATTTGTGAAAGTTTTATAATCTCAGCCTCAATATCAGTGATTCCCTGCACTTTACCCCTATGTTTTTGTTGTTGTTGTTAATCTTCACCCGAGGATATTTTTTCCATTGAAAGAGTGGAAGAGAGAGAGGGAAGGAGGGGAAGAGAAAGAGAAACATCAATGTGAGAAAGACATATAGATTGGTTGCCTCCCACCCTCTCCCCAACAAGGGCCAGGGGAGCAAACAAGGCAACCCAGGCATATGTCTTCCATCAGGAATTGAACCCCCAACCCTTTGGTTCTAGGGCCAATGCTCTAACCATTGAGCAAAGCCAGCCTGGGCACCTCTATGATTTTTATAAGGCCACCCTATAAATTCAAATTGTAAATATTGTAACTAGTAAGTTCTTTATAGTAGATGTAAGGTATATCACATACCTTAATCATAATGACTTGTTACATCAATGTAAACATTTGTTAATTTTAATTCATTTTAATTATTTTAAAAATTAAGAATAATTTATTTTGCTTTATTTAATTTGTAAGTTATAATTGCCTTTTTCCAAAATAGTTTTGATGCACCAATCCCTAGTGTGGTGGAATTAATCTCAATATGTAAATTATCTATATAACACAAAAAACTACTAATGAAAATGTAGAGAAGTATTAGATGATACTAGGGTGTTTTGAAACACTCACATGGTGTCAAGAACTGTGAAGGATCTGACACTGTATCCTGTTATGAACTGAATTTTACTCCCCAAAACACACACAAATATTGGAACCCTTATGCCCCAATGTGACTGTATTTGGAGAGAGGGCCTTTAAGGAGGTAATTAATATTAAATGGGGTCTTAAGGGTAGAGTCCTAATCCAATAGAACTAACACCCTTATAAGAAGTGGAAGACATGAGAAGTGCACATGGACAGAGAAAGGCCATGTCAAGACAGCAAGGAGGTGATTATCTGCAAAACAAAGAAAGGGCCTTTGCCAGAAACCAACCCTGCTGGTACCTTGTGCCTAGACTTCTAGCCTCCAAAACTGTGAGGAAAGAAATTAGTGTTGTTTAAGCTACCAAGTCTGTGATATATTTTCATGGTAGCCTGAGAGACAAATACACTCTACTTATAAGTTAACAAGTTAGCCTACCACACACTATTTCATGAATGCCGGCAGGAGCCACAAGATGCTTGGGTCAAACACAAAGGCTTTTATGACTCACAACAGTAACTGCAGAGGAAATATCAGCCCATTGTCTGTGTTGGATTTTTAAGCCCCCTTTCCCAAAGGGTGAAATAAAGCGGGCCACGTGATACTCCACATGAATTGGATTGCAGAATAGTAGAGAACCTTGAGCTAAGGAAAATAGATTGTTATAATGGGGGTAAGCATGCCTTCCCTTTGTTCTGGAGGCTTTAATTAAACCTGCCCTCTTTTTGGGGGGAGAGCCACTGTTTCTATCTTCCAAGGTCATTCACTGCTATGCAAACATCCTTCACAAGATAGTCGGGAACAACCCAATCATATTTGCAAGATGTCCTAAATGTGAAAGTCCAATGGAGAATTCTCTCCCAACACTGGTTGCTCTTGTAAATTAAAAAACAATGTCTTAGGACACTGTACAAAAAGAAGCTTCATTAAAGAATTTCACAGTTCTTCTATGAAAGTTTCCATCTGAAAAGCCTGGTGGTTACACAATTTGTCATATTATTTTATTATATGAACTAGCTTTCTAAATTAAAATGCTCCTTTCCAAGTACAGTATCCTTGGGCAACACAACCAATTTGTTGGGTGAACATTATTGATAAATTTAACTTCAGTCTCTTGGTCAGATAACAAAGTTGAGACAGGGTAGTAATTAACAAACGGATCTTCTGACTAACAGAAGTTTACAGCTTTGAAGATGGAGCTCTTATTTTTTTTTTTTACTCCCCTTAGATACAATTATTACTGATTAGTTTCAATTATTTCAGAGTCAGTTATAATCCGTAAGGCTTCTTTCCTCTTCCCACCCTTCCAAGCATAGTTTTCCTAGAAATGGATTAAATATATTGATTCACTTCTTCTGAGCATGTTCTGTACTTGTTCCAACACAAGGACTCTTTTAAAGCAAATAACGTGCCTTCCCTTGTATTTAATTTTGAAATCCTGCTGATCAAAAGCCACATCTATTTATGTAAAATGATTTTTAAAGTCCTAAATGAATGACAACAGGCTTTAAGATGAGACTTTTGAGAGTTCTAAAACACTTCACCCTTAAATGCTCTGTTACCCTGAGTCTCAAAGAGCCTTATTAAGGTGGTAATTCTGTGAGTCTGCGCGAGCTGGACCTTTCAGGAAAGCTCCAGGACACAGCTTTAACTTTGGAAGGAGCACTTGTTCCATTCCGAAGTCCCCCACAGTGTGATTCGTGGTGACTCTCTGAAGCAGGGAGCCTCAGGTCCATGTGTCACCATTAAATAGGGGACAACTGGCTACATCATTCAATATCTTACATCTACTGTTTTTATATAAGCAACAAATCCATTAGTGGCCATACTTTATACTTAAGTGTAAAGCACAGCATATTCCAGCAGGAACAGAGGAAGAAAGCCACTTCTAAGCATGCATTTCCATGCTGCTTCTAACTTCTTTTTGTATGAAAATAAAAAATCTCTTCTCTTTCTCCTTGCTGCCTGGACAG
The DNA here is from genome assembly GCF_964146895.1 of Miniopterus schreibersii. Lineage (NCBI taxonomy): Eukaryota > Metazoa > Chordata > Mammalia > Chiroptera > Miniopteridae > Miniopterus > Miniopterus schreibersii. The sequence continues at coordinate 59,182,390 of NC_138111.1, read as the reverse complement.
TCAACCACAAATTATCTTCAAATTAACATCTCAGCTCTCACAAAATTTATTCTTTAGGTTCAGACAGAAATTTAATTTATGCTATTATTGTCCACGAACTAGGTGAGTGTTCATAGTTCACCCTTGTAAAACACTTGTACCAGGAAGCCTCAGACTTCTCTGCCACTTCTAACTTTCTCTGTGAACAATCTTACGCTTATATTTATGAAGGTTTGTTTTGTTTTTTAATACAACTTGTGCCTATTTCATTCTGTCTAGTAATCAAATATTCTATCAAAGCCTTGAGTATCATCTGAAGAGTTTATATATCAAACAGATAAAGGGGCCAACTTTAACCAGAGAAGAACTTTCTTTAGAGCCATAAATACCCTACTACTTCAAAAAGAACATGTAGTAAGGAAATCGCCCTTAGTAGTTAATTAAAATGATAGTTGTATTTAGGGAGAGCTACATTGCTGTGCAATCCCTTAGTCATGCAGTGTCCCATGCTTAGAAGGGTCTTATGCTTGGTTTAATATTTGGCTGTTACCATCTTGAAATTTGAAATTTTTGAGTATGAAGCCCTACATTTCCATTTTGTACTAGACCTCACAAATTATGTAGCCAGCTCTCATTATATTTTATGATGTTATAATTTTATTTTCATTTTAATGTATCTTCAAAGTATCCAGCATGCAACAGCTCACACAGCTAACTTACCCCAGGTATAGGAAGTGAAAAATGTTTGTTTGTTTGTTTGTTTGTTTTTAGTGGGAATCATAGGGGCATTTTTTTTATATTTCCTACTTTTATATTTAAATAGATAAATGAGGTACTGAACTGATATTTGGAAGAAGGCTCAGTCACAAAATACATTTTTACAAAACAATTTCTTTAACAGCAGAAATAATTATACAATGCTAAGCTCTATTATTAAGAGGTCTATAGAAAAGATAGGATTTATGTAATTCTTATAAATAAGAATTGCAACATATTAAAAAGAAAAAGAAATGAGTAGGTCGCCTTAAAGGCCTCAAAATACAAAAATCACACAAATTAAAGAAATCCATAAAGAAGTTAAAATATTCAGGAAATGCAGATAAAAAACAGACAGGGAAATGACCTTAAAATGCAATATGAGGTTCTGATTAGGCAGGAAGCTAATGTCTGGACATCACTGGTACTTGGGAGATTATCATAATATTTCTCTCTCTCTCTCTCTCTCTGTCTCTTACTCTCTCCCCTCTCTCTGTCTCTTTTTAATTTGAGCAAAACCAGAGTACTCTTGTCAGCAATGGCTTTCCCAGTAGACCTGCAAGCATTCTGCTTTTCCCAAGGTAAAGATGGTTGCTGAACTGCCAAGCTCCTATCACGACTTTTCATGTTTCTTTATATTGCTTCCATATCTCTAAATCAGCTCAGCCCATCGCTTCAGCATTCTGCTACCTTCAGCAGCCACAGGAAAAACTGGAATGAAAGGAACTAAAGTTAGAGATGATTAAATTTTAACATCTACTGCTTAATTCTCATTAGTCCTGTCCTGGATTCGTGAAGGCATGGGCACATGGGCCAGCACTGTTTTATGTAATGGTTAAGACACTCTCCTGTTTGAAGGTTCAAGACTAGATGAAGAAAACCCCCCAAGGTCCCTTCTAGGCCTGCTGTAGTATTTACTATTGAATTCATAAAACAGGGTCCTTCAGGGTAAAGTCACCGCACAGCAGAGAGGGATGAAACATTTCTTTAAAATGCATAAGATGGCGTAACATCGGGTAGCTGCATGCACTGAAGTAACATGGAATTTGAGAGCGGTCAGCAGGATACTGTGCTCTTCCTTACCTGTCATAGTAGCAGGCAGGGAAGAAGAGAGCAAAGCTAATCCAGCTCTCAGACATTTAGGACTTTAATAAATAAACACCTTCTTTGCATTGGATAAAAATTAGACAGTATTTACAGTATCCTTACCACTAGTTTGTATGTGCACCTCGAGACAGAATGTGCTTACACCTCATTTTATCACCAACACTAAGCATTTGGAAGATGTACTTAAAGAATAAACTTTGTGTGTGTTTTTTTAGTAATTGAGGACATTGTGCACATAGTGTTTATGACAATTAAATTATTTCATGGTAAAATCTTAAGTTCTTAAATAAAAAACTGATATCAATGTGTAGGTCAATGTGCAAGAAATCTTACACTAGACATTTGGGTAAGCTTCCTAAATTTGTAAAATTACAGGTCCTTGGCCAAGAGGTATTGCTTTCATCTGAACTGTTATGTTAATCTGTCATTGTAAGACCTGTAGGAAAACTTAATTGTTCATTATCTTTGAGATTCAAAATGTCATTGCTTTACTTCTCCATTCATTTGTTCATTTATCCAACAATTTTCCCAAACTGCTGTCAATCACTGTTCTTTGTTCTGGAGAATCAATGGCAAGGCTGGGTGGGGTGAGGGGGGGCAGGGGAGACACTCTCAGGCCCTCATTTGGCTTACAGGCCAATGAGTGAAACAGACAATAATCTAAGAATTACAGAAGTAAACATGGCCTTGAAGCTGTGCTGAATATCTTAATGATGGATTTCATGGAGCGAGGAGTTGCATAGTATCAAGTCAAGAAAAACAAGGAAAGCTTCCCTGGAGTTCTTATGATAGAGCTCAGATTTGAGATCAGAGGCAGAGTTAATAATATGAGGTTAGAGTCAGGACTGGAATAGGGAAGAGCAAAATCTTCGTTGATAATAAGATTTAATAAAAGACAAAATATACAAATTTATTATTTGTACACTGGAGTCCTTGTGATCTTACTGGCCCTAAACATAGATAGTTTATGGAAGTATTTCCATGTGCCTATAAGTTTAAAAATTATTCGTCTCACTTTTTTTTCATTTCATCTAATTTTTATTTTTTTTAGCATGTTGAAGGGTTGATACTGAAACACTACTTATTTATTTTAGCATTAGCCAAGGATGAATTAATGCTATTATTTTAAGTTGATGATTATGCAATAAATCTGCCTTGTTGTGACATCTTCCATGGTGCCTATGTTTCATACAAAGGAAAAAAGAGAAGTTGAACCATTGACTTTGCTGTTTGCAGGCATACTTACTGACAGAGCAGGCTTATACTTGATACGGTCATCAACACTATACATAGTTGGAGATACATTCATTGGAAACCTTATTAAAGAATAAAGTGTCTGCTCAGCCAGCATGGCTCAGTGCTTGAGAGTTGACTGATGAACCTGAAGATCATGGTTCCCATTCCTGGTCGGGGCACCTGCCCGGGTTGCGGGCTCGATCCCCAGTAGGGGGCGTGCAGGAGGCAGCTGATCGGTGACTCTCATCATGGATGTTTCTATCTCTCCCTCTCTTTTCCTCTCTCTGAAATCAATTTTTAAAAAAAAACAATGAAGTTTCTGAGTAATTGAAGGCATATGGGTATATAGGGTTTGCCTTATGAATCAGTAAATGCTTTCATAGTAAAGCTTCACTTTCTAATAACACCACAGAGAGAGTTATGAATTTGCTCATCTCTTTTTCATTTGGGGGCTGATCTAATTATTTAGAGTCACTCCTCTGTCCATATAAAAGTTAACAGATTTTGCATTGTACTCTTAAAGAAGTTTTAGCAACAGCAGATTTCCAATTTCAATATTCAGATTCAGAATTGGTCATCATAATAATTAACTCCAGTAAAAAACAAATACACAGGAAACTTCTCTTTATGAAAATTAGAACCATATATATCAATCTTTATGTATTTAAAAAAATGTAGAAAACAAACTAAGAGATTCTGATTATGTGGGTAGATAATGATAGTGCAATAATGCATTTCCCAGAATGACAGCTAGTGATATCTGTAAATGGCCTTTGGTGGAAGAAAGAAAACACACTGCTCCAATCAATACCTAGATAGTTTGTAATGTAAAGATTAGGATCAGCATATTTAAAAATTTAATACTTTGCCACTCCATATAGCACTTTGGAAGTCAATATCTTTGAAAACCTGGTCCATTTCCCTTCTTTGAAAGCATTATATATCTAAGGTTTTTAAATTATTTATCTAGTCCATGTGATTAAAAATGAAAAAAGTTAGTCCATCCATTATCTCCTGCAGCTGCTGTCTGGATATTAGCCTCCCCTTCCCCCATTAAATCCTTGATTTTTCCCCCTTCCTACCCTGTAAAGAAAACTCAATAAATACATTAAGAGAGCAAAAGAAAACCTCATCAACTCACTAACATCAGAGGATGTTGCCATTTAAACAAAGGGCAACGGTGGCTGTGTATGAACAATATACTCAAATATTTTTACTCAACTGTATTTCTTTCAGATCTGATACTCAAAAATATGATGTATTTAAATGGCAACAAAGCATATCATTTATTTTTTCCTGGCCAATTGTGGTTGGGGATTTCATCTGATTATCTTTTTAAAAATTCATTCTCAAAGTTATTTCCAAAGTCAACTCTTTCAGAATAACATTTTCAGTTAAATTGTTTTAGTCTTTCCTATCCACAAATTGCTGCCGAGAAAGGCAGGGCTTATGTTTAAATAAAGTGGGACATTGTTTTAAAAATAGTCATCAAATTTAATGTAATTTCTCATACCAGTTTAGTGTTATGGTAATTTTCTTGATTTTAAAGTTTTTTGTTTTCTTATGCATTTCATTCAGATTTTACTGAGATCAGAATTGTTGGTTTTCCAAATGTGCTATTCAGGACTGATTATGAAATATGACTTTGATTATTTCTTTTGACGGTTTATACTGTTATAAGTGAAATAAATTTGGTTTACTATCCTAACACATCTTTTTTTTTTTTTTACCCCACTTCAGTAACCTTTTTATTCCTAACTGAACATGAAAATATTAAAATACTATAAAATATGACATATCTAAAGTATTAAAGGAATCTAGCAATATTTAAAGATGAGAAAGAGAACCTTAGGGGAATGGAAAGAACCTCAGAAGGGACCTTGAAAAGAACTCCCTTAGATCATTCCTTAGAAATTCTCCTTTTTTCCATGGAGATCCCATCGTGCCTCTTGTCTCTCAGGAACATTGAATTTTGTAGCTTCAGTGCACTGGCCACAATAGATAGCAGTTCTTTTCTCAGTTTAAGGCTCAAGTAGCTCCCAAATTAACATGTATTCTTCCACCTTATCTGAAGAAAAATAAGTTAGTATCAGGAAAGGGACCCAAGCTAAGATTCTGTTGTTTCCATTTGTTACTAACCAAATACTTAAGAAAGACAGTGAGTTATGTGTTTTACTTCTTTGGAGCATTGTGTTCAAATGAACATGTTTTGTGGAGCTGAATTTTTGGCATAATACAGACTGAGAAAATCCTAATGTTATTAAGTCAATAGAGAGAATCTTCAGAGGATTTTACTATTTATTTTGTTTATCCTAAATCTTATTTAGTTCAAAATGACAATTGATCACCTACTGTTGTTCTAGAGATGAGGTTTTGGCTGAGACTAGAGGGATAAACAGGTGCTTCCAACATTGACGTGTTATTATGATTTATAAAACAATGTATAGTGAGAATAGAAATTTATATTCTTAAGTCTTTGTTACTTCTTCAGTTCTGTGGTCCTCCAATTATTCTTACACTTTTCTGTAATTTTTTTTTTTTTAATGATCTTATTGCAATAGCAGATTATGTTCAGAATGGCATCTTTTTAAGGCAATATAAAGAATTAGAAATAAATGACTGAACTTACAGTGGCATGATAGCTTGACATATATTTCTCTATACAATAACATAAGCACAATTGTAAGTATTTAGAAAGATTTAGGTATAAGCTTACAATTTACTAGAGGTAGAAAAATATTCTTAGTAAACCTGAATGCTTCATTTCTGGTCTTGCTCAACTTTTTGACTTGCTAGATTTTTCTGGATCTGTTCTAATATGTCTCACACTATTCTTATCCAGTCTGGATTTTATTGCAGTAATGCATTCTCACATCTGGATCATAATTGCTCTCTGTTAAATACCTTTATTCAGGGCAGGCTTAGCATCCAGTGTCTGTATCTGTCTTAACATGCGTGCAGTCCAGTTACCCTAGGATCCACCAGCCTCTATAAACAATCAGATCACAATATTAATATCTGAAGTTTGATGGCTTCTTGTCTTTAATTCTCTATCACTTTTCAACGTTTTCCCACATCACTAAAAATAATAAGGGCTAACATTTATCGAATTACTTTATTTAGAATGTGCGTGACACTGTGCTGTCTTTTATGTACATTTTCAAATTTAATATTAATTTCAAATCTAAGAGATATGCTGTTCACTATCCTCTGTTTAGAAATAAGTAAGCAGAGGCCAAGAGAATTTAGGTAACATACTTAAATTTTGTAAAAAAAGAAAAAAAATTTGTAAATGAGACAGTAGGGTTTTAACAGGGTTCTCTACAACCCGGGAGCCTGTGCTCCTAAACTCTCAGTATGGTATTTACTGGAAATGCTTCACATTTACTTACAAATAGTCCTCTCACATTCCTCTTCTGTGCCCTTCTTTTTTATGTCTATTTGTGAAACCCCACTTGAAGGTAGGTAGTAAGCCGCCTTGCTGCTCCTAGTCAGTGTCCTCTATGAGAAGCCTGCTTTGCTCACCTCTTTGGTGCCAAAGAGCCCCAAGACTCTTTTTATTGCCCTAAGACACGGATGCCTTTATTTCTTCTGTTTAATTTTATGGCTTTGTTATTTGCTTTCTAATGTGAGTATCTTCTATTTGCCTGCCAGCTTATTCTGTGTCCCTATGATCAGCCTTTTGTTCCTGCTCTCATCACTGGAGGGCGATTTCATTAGTCAAAGACTTTTGTTAGTAGGAGTGCTAAAGTATAATTTTCAAAAAGTTAAAAACATGACTCTCCTAACAATGGAAAATGAACACGTGAAAGTTTTTATGTAACACTAATGAAAGAACCAGTAGGTTATTAACACTGGCTTAAAGAAGAATTTTAGATGTTGGGATTTTTATAGTTTGTCAGTGCAAGAAATGTGGAAATAAATTTGCTAATAGATATATGACTATATATGGCTAATGTCTATGAGACAAGTTACATTTCCTCCTGACCAGAGATTATTTAAAATGTTATTGTTGAAGAATCATTTGTAACACTCTGAGACAAAGGATTATTGCAATGCTCTTAGACAAGAATCACTTATGGCTGTATGTTTTCTAAAAATTAATCTCTAACACTACAGCATTGTAAAATATCCTAAAAAATAGTATACTTGCAGTCACATCTTAGAAAATCAGATAATCCACCACTATACTGAAACTACTCCCAACAATCTCTTTGCCTGTTTCCAGACTTTGAATAAATTTCCATGACAAGTTTAATTGCCAGAGTGAAATAAGGCTGAAAGGGATCCTTATTTTGTAGAGACATGGATACTATGACAAATCCTTTATAATTATAATTAGCTTTCTCCTCCCTAACACAGGTCAGGTTTGTTTCTTTTGGTTTGGTTTTGTTTTTCTGTTTTGATCTTTCATGCTCAATGGCCCGTGGTCTTTAAAGTTGCTTTTGTATAAAATGTAAACTTATATAAGAACATTTTTCCAGGATTGAGGGTGGCAGGGGACCTTTCTCTCTAACCAGAATTTGTAAGCAAATGACTAAGATGAGAAACATCTGGACTGAATTTTGAATCCTTACCTTTGGAATTTTTTTATTTTTATTTTTGGCGTAGGCTTTCAAGAACTAACACGAACCAACTTTGGAGAAAATGGAAGTTGTAATAACCCTCAACATCAAACCAACTGAAGACACATATTCAGAACAAAGGATAACAAACTGAGATTCTCAAGATACATGAACAGTTCTTTTGATTAGAGTGTATGTGGAACCCAAGAAAAATCAGTTTTTATTTCATTCAAGCTGCCAGCCATGACTCGCATGCACATTTTTCTAAGTAGAAATATTCGATTCTTGTTTCTTAGTAACATATAGGAGCTCATAAGCATTTGTTGAATAGATTAGATGCTAACCAAAGCCAAATAATTATTAGGGAATAGAATTTATTTTCTATGAAAACTGTCTCAACTGTATTGTTTTTTATAGAAATATGTTTAAATGTTAAGTCAGAAGACTGTCTAGAGTTATGCACGCTTTTGCTGTTTCATTTTTCTCCTCTTTTGTTGGCTGTCACCATGTTGGATGAACATAATACCATGAGGAATCTATTGAATTTCACCAAAACTTCCGGACTATGTGAAAAGCAAATTTAACAATGAGAAAAGCAAAGAAATTTAAATATTATGAACTTGATTAAAAATATTTATGTAGCCTTTCAAAGTATTTATCACGTGTGAATTTTAAAGAGTTAAAAATGATCCCATCTTCTTTATTATGTATGCTATCCAATGCCATTGTTGGAAATAATAATAAAAATTTCAGTCTTCATTGCTGTAAACAATTTTTTTCCCAGTACTATTAGAAGGAAATTCACATATTTTGCTTTCCTGCTACACATATAAACTATCACGGTTTTAATTCGGAATGCTAAATTAGGTGTTTTTTCTTCAAATCATCTTTTGGGGCATGGAGGGAAGAACTGGGAAACTTGGATATTATCAACATTAAATGAGCCACCCAATTTATTTTCTCTCCAATAGCACGCACACCATCGGGTCATTCTACTTAACCAATGACACATAATTTTATTTTTTTCTCAAACCTCCTAGGGATTCTGTCATCCTAACAGAGTCTGTTGAATACTTTCACCAAAAAAGGAAATGTGTGTATGACAGGATTTTAGTATTTCCAGGTGGTTGAGAAAAAGAGTAAGATAGAAATAGCTAACCCTTTCTAGTCAGTGCTTGACAAGATAACAGAAAATGGCATGTGGAAAAATGATGAAAAAAAAAAAAAAATGTAAGCTAGCCCTGCACTGGACCCTGGAGAAACAGGCCAAAAGACAGAGTATGGGGAAGTGAGTTTTGCTATCATTCTAATATAATAAAGTCTTAAATTTCTATAAAAAAAATTGTCTACAATTCATAAGGAACAAGGGTCCATATGATGAGAAATATATATTTGGGATACTCTATTTTTGAAGTAATTTCTCATATATCCTAAACAGCATTTTTTTTTTTTTTTTTACATGTAGGTCATTCATTTTGATTTCTGTAACTTGTATTCTAGAGTTAGTCAAACAGTGGGTAATTTAAAACAAATGTTTTAAATATTTTGATACCTTTATTACAGCCGTGATAGAAGCTTCTGGATAGAAAATATGATGGTAGAAGATATGATGGTCTCACACACACACCTGGTGTCCGTGCCCCCTCCTCTCCCCCTCAAGGACATTGGGCATCTTCCTGATGAATTTAAGAGAGAACTTTATGAAATATTTTATGTGAAAAATTTAGTATAGCTATAACTTAAACTTTGGGAGATGACTACAAATAGAAACATGTATTAGTAGTAAAACTAATAAAAGAATATTAAGCTGAAAATTTGACACACACCCAGTAGTTTATCCACGTGCAGTTCAACTGTGGAGGGCATAGCATACTGGAGGCAATTACAGTTTCAGAATGGAAGGCGTTATAATTCCTGATCCTGTGCTCATTCACTTCAACCTTGCTCAACTGCAAAATGTAACCAGAGATTTAATAACTAGTGTTACCCTGAGAGGATGCTTTAGGAATAAATTTAGATTAAAAATATACTCTACAAAACTGGCAGATTTCTCTTTCTCTTGCTTATGAGCCGACTGACAGAGCTCACTCACCTTTCTGCTCTCCACAGACACTTGCACATTTGCAGCGTAGCTCTTTCAGCCATGATCAAATCTAGCATTTTTCCAAACCAACTTTTTTTTTTTTTACAAGACATTACTGAGTTATCTGGGTGTCAGGAATTTGATATGTGCATGTGTAGAAAACCCAGTAACGGGTGAACAAGATGTGGAGAACTCAGAACCTGATTTCAGATGGGGAAAATTAAAAAAATACGTAATTTGAAAATAAATGGACATTCCCGTAGTTCAGTATGGAGAGATGGAACAAAAGATGTGTTTTGAATTCAGCGTGAGCTTTTTGAAGGCACCATTATTATTAGTAAAATTATATGTAGTGTTTAATTTAGTTCTGGGCCCCAAATGATCATCATCATCATCTCCCTGCTCCCTCCTTTTTTGATATAGATCAAATTTAATTCCTTTTCAGGTTTGGAATTGAGCAGACCGTACTCACTACACATGCTGAAACCCCGTCTTCCCACCCCAGTCCTGAGAATCCGTGAACGTGCCCTGTTCTCGCCTTGTGAACATGAGCCCATAGTTCAGCGTTGGTACAACTTCTCGGCCACTTTGTTGTTACGCTGGAATTTGTTTAAAAACCCTTTTGCATTATTAGACGTTATTTGCGGTTGTGATAGTAAAAAGAAACATTTCAATCTTACCTTAGTTGGCCTCTTTGAAATTGTTTATCACAGCTTTTTCCTTAAAATGGTTTTGGATTCTGCAGCAGCCTTTCACGGCCTTTCTATTCCATCCCAGTTGGCTGCTCCTTTCCAGTCTCACTGATGAAGTCCTCTGGCTCTGCTTCTGCTTACTCATTTTTAAAACAAATTGTTTATTTTTGGAATAGATAATACTTGCATATATTATAAAATGTAAAGGTCAAAAGAATAAATGGATGAAATAAGTCTCCCTTCATTCCCTGTCCTCTAGTAATCTAACTTGTCTTCATGTAGCAACCATTACTAACGTGTGGGGTTTTTTGCAATTCATTGCAGAGAGATTCGATACATTTGAAAGGATCTATATATTATTTTGTGCACTAATAACATATTCTATATATTATTCTGCATCTTGATTTTTTTCACTTAAAATATATGTTTTGTATATTATCACCTACAGTTCTATTAGAATTATCTCATCCATTGTAACCACCCCACAGTATAATATATTTAATACATGTCCTGTGGATTTGTATTTAGGTTTTTCCCTTTTTTTTTTACTAGAAAAGTGCCTCATTAAATATCTTTCTTCAAATTTCATTGTCTACTTTTGCAAATATGTCTACAGAATAAATTCTTAGAAGTAGAACTTCTGAACCAAATAATATAAACATTTTTAATTTCAGGAGATAAAAACATTTTCCACTGCCCTGGCTGGGTAGCTCAGTTGGTTAGAACACTGGCCTGATAGGACAAGGTTGAGGGTTTCATCCCAACCAGAACACTACAAGAATCAACCGTGAATGCATAAATGCGTGGAACAACAAAATCTCTCTCTATCGCTCTCTCTATCTATCCCTTCCTCTCCCTCTCTCTAAAATAAAATTTAAAAATTTTCCAAATTGTACTCTATAGATGCTGAAGTAACAGTAACTTTCACCAACAATAAATGAGAATCTGTTGTACTTAATCTCTATTTTTAAGTTAATATTGATTAATGCTATCTGTATCTTCAGGATTCCCCTTTCCTTCACTTCCCTATGCCACACACAATGTTTTATTATTTACCTTAGATTCACCCCTATAGCTTCCGGCGTATTTCCTTACACTTCTCTTACTCGATTAGCCCAATTTAAATTTTGTCTATTCCTTTGTATGGAGCCTACAGAGAAATAAATACAAATACACTATCTTTTCTCTATTCCTCTTCTAACTTCATTAATCTTAGTATTTCAAAATATTAACTTTCTATTCAGTAACCTAAAACTGTAGTGCTCCCCCTCTTTTATTTTTCTTAAGGCAGTTTCAATTTTTAAAAAGGGGGATCCCTGGCTAGTTGCAGCTTCAAGTCCAGGCACTTCTAAATCCAGACATTACTCGCGGGCCCTGGCTTTTCTCTTTCTCTGGGCTTAACTGTCCTCTGTGGTAGCTTCATCCTTTGATTGCTCCTCCGCGTGTAGTGGTAACATTTCCAGGCTTCTATTGTAGGATTTTAGCAATTCTATAGATCAAGAACCTCTTTCTCTTCAGTTCCAAAAACACAAAACCCCCAAATTCGCATTTGGATCTTTTGGGCTGATTAGATTAGTTCCCTGAACTGAGTATTGTGTTCTGGGGCATGGATGCCCTCATTTGTCAAGTCTGGGTCACATATATAACTTTCTGCCTGGCCCAGAGCATCATCCACACCAAAACCATAGGGACTGAGAGTAGGAGAGGGACAATATTTTTAAAACAAAATTAGATAGTTATTACTTGATAAAGGAGAAGATGGATGGCAGGTAGCTCAAGAGCGGAAGTCTAGAACAATGTTTTTCTCAGACTTCAACTTTTTCTTCAGCTCCCTGTTGTGGGTTTATTACGCTTTAAATCTGTATCCTGTTACCTAACTTCCTTTCCTTGCTGACATAGTCAAGTCTAATCATGCATCTTCTCCTGACTCTCCTCTGTCTCTTTATACACAAAACGTGTGTTCCTGGCATACCAACCCTATAGTATTCCCAGACATATTATTTCTTATATTCTTGCATGTCTTATTTTTGATATAAAACACCACACACCTATATACCCACCAATGAGATTAAACAGTTAATTTTTTGCCACATTTGTTTTCATATCTCTATTTGTTACAGAGGTAAAACATTACAAATTGAGCTAAAAGTTGTATATATCGGTTCCATGCATGTCGTTGTACTTCATTTACATACTGAAGTATCCATAAATAATACTTACTGTCCTTTATAGAGAACCCCAAATGTCTATATATTTTTAAAGAAGGCTGTTCAGTTTTCTCAAAAAGGAGTTGTGGTGGCCACATGAATTTACTACTCATATATCCTGCTGCAGAGAACATAATCGTCTGATGCCCACAGCTGCTACCTTCTGGATCTACCCGTGAGTGGAGGCCACTTTTTCTGGGACTGTCCCAGCCAACGACTGAGCACCGCAGTCCCTACCGGTGTACAGGTGCAGCTGCTTCACGTACAGTGTGGAATTCCTTTAATGGACCACTTTGTTTCAAGAACTCCCCATTGGCCTGCCCCAAATTTTCTTACAACTGTACTGTGGTGTGAGACTCTTCCTCCCCAATTCTCCTTTTCCCCCTCTATCTCCACAGTCCTTTCCCCATGACATCTCTTGCACATCTAATCCTAGGTGGACCTATATTTCTCTAAGGACCAGATACAGGAATATTCCAGTTCTCGACCTGATGGCATGAGCCCAACAGTCTGAAGGCTAGAGGGGTGCTGGCAATTCCATGGACCTTCCCTCTCTCCCCCTCTCCTCATTTCATCTCACGCCCACCCTTCCCATCACTCTCAGTATTTCCTTGTGTCTCTAAGTGTAGACTTCTTCACAGACCAAACCCTCCAGTTTTCTACAGGGGTGGAGAAAGGACAGTGGTCTCTCTGTGTGACCCAGGGAGGTGATCAGCAGTCTAAGAGTGTCTAATTCAGAGATTCTACCAATTTCTGTACAACACATGCTGGTTTATGTACTAAGACTCAGATGACTTCCTTTTGCTCCTCTCCATTCTTATTCTGCCACCTCCCCTCATCCATAAACATACACAAACACATACATATATGTGAGCCCACACACACAAACACACAATACACAGTCAGTTAAACTCCAGCTTATTCTTTCTGCTAAGTCTGTTGCCACCAATCCATCCAGTTTCTCTCTGAAAGTTTTATTCCATTTCCTCTCAGTCATCCACTGATCTTTTATGTAACAAGCATTTACTGATCATCCACTATGAGCTAAGACATGACACATAAGGGTCCATAAGCGAAGCCAAAGCCAATCTGTTTTCCCCATGGAGTTCATAATGGAAATGGATAGACAGATGGTTATGGAGTCGATATAAAATGACAATGGCTGGTGTGTTTTACAAGTTGTGAATGCTGAGATCGCTGTGTTTTGAGACTGTGTAACATGAAATCTGAGTTAGGAGGTCAGGAGATGGTGAGAGAGTTATTTGAAAGAAGATGAGGAATTAAGAGTATATTCCAAACAGGAGAAGGCAGATGCCAAAATCCTATGCAAGTGACCTACTGATTGCAGCCCCAGAGAGGAGGGGGGGAGTGAGAAGATGAGACGTGGGAAGGGGTAGGACTGACTGGGGAGAACCTACGAAGCTGTCAGAGAAGAGGCGCATTGGCCTGATGACCGGTGGCGAAGAGCTGGTGGTGCGGGTATGCAGGTTATACTCCCCTCCAGGCGGGAAGGGTTTCACAGCAAAGATGGTTGCAGTTTCCAGCTGTCCCTTTAATTTCAGTGCTATATATCCTTACACCACACCCAGAATTCCAGCTAATTTTGAATATGGACCCATTTATTTTTTTTTAAGAAAACTAAGTTCTATTCTAGATGTTATGGAGTTGTTCAAAACATATATAGGATGTTGGACATGATAAAGAAAAGGCATAGGACTAAAAGGAATGCTTGCCAGCTTCAAATAATTGAAAGATTATGTGTAGAAGAGCCTATTGGCCACAGAGCTCAGAAACAGAGCTACTAAATAGAAGCTTCAGGGTGCACGATTTAGTCCTAAAACCAAACAATAATAGCAAAACAAATAAACAAAAACACCTCGGCACTGACCTGACTCTTAAGGTGGAATTAACTGACTCAGAATAAATTTTCCCTCAATAGAGGGAAGTGCCAGGGTAGACAAATATTTCATGGGGTGTATTTTATGTGTTTTTGTGTGTGGTCACAAAAGAAGATATATAAATACAACAGAAGAAAGTTGGACCAGGTATATTGGAAGGTTGCCTGCTCTTTTGATCCTGTGAATCTAACCTCTGTTGCTGCTCTAGTTCAATTCTTGACTGCTTAAAAGTCACCACCTTTCTTCGCTAGTAGCCTAGGCAACTCTTTTATCCAAAGCTTTTACTTCGAATGAGCTGAATGTTGCTCTGTTGCTTTTTAAAAAAATGTAAAATATGTTTTTGATTTGTAAATGCAGTCAGAGCACTGAAATTATTATTTTTTAAATGAAATAAAAATAGTGCTGACAGCTAAAAACTTTCGCAGCAGTTATTATTATGTGTTATTATTAGCAACGGCATGTGGTGACATTTTAGGCTCTACATGCACAGAAATATATCCCAGATCATGGATATTCCAGATGCTAGGGGAAAAGCACAGAAATGCTGCTGTCTGGCTTCACATGGGAGATTTTTTTTTAATGAAACACGAAGTCTAATAATTTAGTACTAGGTGGTGGAGACCGATTTATCTCTGTCTCTAGGGGTTGAAGGGTTAATACTGGGGCTTTTCTATAAATGTAGATACCTGCTGCCAGGAACACTGCTCAATGTGCTGAGGCATATATTTGACTCTTTAAGCTGTGTGAAATCCGCCACATTATTAGTGACTTAACAGAACAGGAGAATATGTCACATTTCATTTCTTTAGTCATCATGGGCCCTTAAACACAGCCGAGAAGAGTGAAAGCTTGAGGTGGTGTGGCCTCAAACCAGCTGGAGGGGGCTTTTCTGTATATATCAACTTCTAGACTTTCTGGAAGAGCTTTTCTGTTTTTGGTGCTTCAAAGTTCATGGACATTTTAGCATGGAATCAAGGCAGCATAGTGTAGGCATTAGAAATAAGGATTTGGAATCAAATCGAGCTGCATTTGGATCCACAGAGCTCTGCTCCTTGCTAGATGTGTGCTCCGCAGCACTTTCTTCAGCTCTTTAAACCTTTCTTTCTTCATCGGTAATATGGTTTAATAGCCGTCCCTACCTCACAGAAGTGTTGTAAGTATGTCAAGACGAGCACTTGACTCCATGCCTGGTATTCTCACGCAGCTGACAAATCACAAAACCAAAACTCACATTATACTGGACCCTAAATCATGGGGAACAGGCCACAGTGTGCTACAACCAGCTGAATTTGAACTCTGCTCTATCAGTAACTGAGTTTATTACTAACACATGTTCTTAGCATAGTAGCTGACCTAGAGCTCTTCAACGTATTATGTACTTATTCTTATTTTTAAAAATTTCAATCCAACAGTGCTGTTCCGGATGGATTAAAAACCCCTTAGAGAAATTGAGTAAAAAGAAATTAGTTATATCAGATGGAAATTTTGTTTGACTGTTATGGAAATTCCCCCAAATAGTGACTTAAGCAATCATAATATTTATTTTTTGTCCCAAAATAAAAATCTGCACCCAGGGGTTGATGGGTAATACGGTGGCTCCAAGATGCAATATCATCTGATCACTCATCTTTAGCGTGTAGTTGTGCCTCCTTGTTGTCACAAGCTGGCTGCTTCGCCTTCCTGTGCAGGTGCCAGGCAAGAAGTGGAAGGTCAAAGGCGAAAGGGCACAGGATGTTTCTGACATCCCTATAAATCTTACAAAACAGCTTGCTTTTACTTCCTATTGGTGAAACCGTGTCAGACACTCCCTATTTATCAGGAGTCTGGGAAACAGTCTTAGGGAATACAATACCATCACTGTCAAATCAGATTTTGTTGCTATGTGTGTGATATGGGAGAGGCCAATGGACATTGGGAACGTATACAGTTTTCTCAGACAAGGTATAAAAATGGATTTGATGCTTAGCTACCTACTTCCACACACATTATCATTTTTACTCCTCAAAACAAAACAAAATTCTTTAGCAGCCATAAAGTATAGCCTTATTTACAGATGTGGCGAAGTTTTAGTATGTCCCAAATTCTGGGAATAGAGTCCATATTTCTCTGGCTCCAAGGTATATGATCTTTGGCCTCCACCACATCATTTCCCTTGCAGTGCTATCTCTGATCTGGTAGCAGATCATTAAATTACTGGGCTTAGTTCCCATCATTTAAGTCTTCTTAGAAATGGTAAGTACAGGGTTAACTGGTTCTGCTGCTGAACTTAAATATAGCTAGTAACTCTTTTCTTCTACATCATAAAAAGTGATACGTCCAATGAACAGAGCAATTGGTTCATATGTTGGAAACCTAGTGTCTTATACTTAGTTCCATTTCTGCCAACAATGCCAGTTAACTTCTTTGGCCCTGGATTGTCCTCATTTGTGAAACAGAAAAGGTAAACTGACCCTCACATCTGACCCTGTTCTTGTAAGGTTAAAATTCGACAATAGATGTGAGAATACTTTTTGGAAGTGTAAGTGCTTGCTATACAAATACAAGGAATTATTATTATTGATCCAGTAGCCCAAAGTGGCAATCTACTTGATACTCTATCAGAGGCTTAATTGAGCAGTTTCAGCACAGCCATCTAAGCTGACAGCAGCCGAAGACGGATTCTCTTCTTTGGCTGAGCGCAGGATCCAGATGAATGCATTTCCCCCTCTCCGGTTCAGGCGTGTGAGGGAGGGTAGTTTATCAGCATCTTCCAGAAAATAAATGTAAAAATCAGTCTTAAAAAATAAAATGAGATGTTAAATCTTCACAGACCTTACTCACTGAAGGTTATTTGTGTAAAGAGTGTTGGGGGCAAGATGTATATATATATATATATATATATATATATATATATATATATATATACACACACACACACACACACACACATATATGTACACACACATATACATACATATACACATATACATATATATACACACATATATATGTACATACACACACACATATATATGTATGTATTCCAACTAAACAAAAGAAAACAGATGATTCCATTTTTATGTCAACAATTACTTACTTATTAAGTGGTCACTGTGTCTCAGACATTGTATGTACTTGTGTCTGGGGACACAAGTGGAAATAAGAAAAATACGGTTCCTACTTTCATGGATTTTCTAATCTCTCATGGAAGAATAATATTAAATGGTTAATTAAACACATCAGTTTTATTAGGAAAGTCAGGATGTTACAAATCAGTAAAAATTGATGTAAGGAGGTAGAAGAGAAAGAAGCACAATGGAGTGAACACACACAAGACTTCACAATCAGGAGGAATGTGTCCTAAAATTCTTAAACTTATCAATTCATAAATTCAACTTTAACACATGTAACTTCAACCCCAAATTCAAAATGAAAAATTTAACTGACCTATTCAGAACCTTAATGATTTTAGAAAACAATGCTGAATAAATTTATAAAACTATTACAATATGATAAAATAATCTCTATGTTGTTATGTAATTATATCTTTCCTTATTAACATTAATCAGAACTTAGTAATATCCACATATGTGAAAGTTTAATAAATATGAAGGCATATATCAAACCCAGTTAATAACAAGGACAAATGTGAGCATAAAGTCAGGCTGTTACAGAGAAGCAGGAGCCTTCTGGCCTTCTGGAGGCCAGCTCCCTTTAAGTTGAACACTTGTTTTGACCGGTAACTCTTTTCTTCTACAAAATACTTCATCTCTGAAGACAAAGCTTCTGAATAAATGTCATCAACTAAAGACGCTCCCCTTATTTGACAAAAATATCATCACTAAAATTTTTTAAATAATTTTTTTATCCTGTTAATGTTTTGTTGAGTAGTCACACATCATGTTCTTCTAAATATCAATCCATATATGTATTATCCATATATCTCTTTCTTTCTCTCTTACCACAGATCCAATGCTATTATGTTTTTTATTAGGCTCTCTTGCGATTTTAAAATATAGAAGTTTGATTGGAAGAGGTCCTACTGTAATATATAAGAAAGCACAGCTATAATAATACAGAGCAGGACTGATCATGACTTCCAGACCACCTTCCATATACTGTGGATGGCCTCTACCCTGTAACCTTATCCATGCCGAGTGTGAGCTTCTGACTTAAGTTTGAGGACTGCTCCCACAAATGGCATCGAAACCTTCATGGTGACCCCTGATATTAATCAAGCTTATATGATGTTTGAATGAAAACTCTATTGTATGAAGTAATTTCAATCTATTGTTTATCAAGATGAACATTTCCTGAAATGGTATAAAATAAAGTTCATAAAGTTACATCGCATGGGACCACAGCCATGTTCATTTATTTATGGCTGCTTTCATGTTATAACCACAGTGTTACTAGTTGTGGCAAAGACCGTCTGTCCCACAAAGCTGAAAACATATATATCTTTACAGAAAAAGTTTACTTACTCATGATATAAGATGCACACCTCAGGCCCAGTAAAATAGGAAAGGCGCCTTGTTGTCTTCCATCTCTAGAAGACAGAGCATGGAACCTCGGAGTTAAATAGCCCCATGTTTGGATCAGGCCCTGCTATTTACAATACGTAGGATATTCATTAAGTTATTTAGCATCTCTGAGCTTCTGTCACCCCAGACTGTTTTTCGCACATATAGATATATTCAAACCCTTTCTTTGAATAAGTATTCAACTTGTTTCATCTCTCTTTCTCCCCCTCTCCTCATCGCTCTGCTCCCCTCCCCTGCCTCTCTTTCTCTCTTTCTTCAGAACAACTAGATGCTCTTTTTGATATGCAATATGAAGACATTTAAAAGGGTTAAAATCACGATGTTTGGGAACCTCAGTCATAGCCTTTATATACTGAAAGAACTATTACAAGAGGAATTAAATGTAGGCAATATAGCCTTCAGTGAGTAGAACTAAGTTAAACTATGGGAGAGAAATTTTGACTTGACATACAACTGATATTCTATGTCAGAAATATCTAATGTTGAAATGAATTATCTTATCGAGGCACTGAGCTTTCAGTGATTGGAGATGTTAAAGCATAAATGCACAGCCATTTGGAAGGCATTTTGTTGAGATTTAAGGATAGATCTAAATCTTTTGAGATCCTTCTCAGCTTTGAGATTTTTGATAGCTATAATATATATTCACATGTGCACATGCACTTACGAATGGTGTGTACATGTGCAATAAGGTGACTATGGATACCCATGATTTATCCAATTTTGTGAAATGTTCTCATGTTGCTCTGTTTAGTGATTACCTTGCCTTGTTAGAACCAAAGGATGAGTCTATTTTGCAGTAGTCTCCACTGAAAGACATTGTCGTTATCATTCTGAATTGTCCTAGAAAGAAGTTAATTCCAGGCAGGAGGAAATAGGGAGAAGTGGCTGTAGAAACAAAGATTTCCATCCTTCTTTATTGCCTGAAGAACTGAGATCAGAATCTGAAGCATGAATAAGCTTTGACTGGTTCTAAGAGTAGGGCTGAGCTACCCCCTGGAATATTTATATAGAAATACGGTCTACTGTAGATATATATAAAAGGAATATTTATCTCAAGATAGGATGATAAATGAGTCAAAAAATATTTTAAGAGGAAACAATGTCTAAACTGGTATTTAAATGATTTAAAGATTTTATATGTAAAGGGGATTCCAGGAAGAAGGGTAATCATGCATAAATGAAGACTAAAATATAGTAGTGGGTCCCATCCCTCCCCCCACCCCCAGCCATGGAGAATAATGAGATTTTAAGACTAGAAAGATAAACTGGAGCCAGACAGTAAGTGGTCAGAATATGTAAGCTATGCTAAAGAGTTTAGAGTTTATCTAAGAGAAACGGGAAGCCTTTTTAGAATTCCAAGCAGGGCAGTGAAATAATCAGATGTTTTAGAAACTCCTTCAGGCTATATTTTAGAGAATGGGTTAGAACAGGGCAAAACTGGAAATAGGAAGACCATTTAGAGGTTGTGTTACTAATCTGTGTGAGCAATGTAAGACCTCTTTGTCACCAATTTTTCTATCATGTTCATTTCAAATCCCTGAACATCTAGCCTAACTTTAGTCATCAGCTATAAATCAATGTACATTTGTGCTTCAATCATCTCTCTTTTCAGGTAAAAATGACCAGCTAGGTGCTCTCCTTAAAGTCTGTCCTTTAGGATTGTTTCCTTTCTCCATTGTCTTCCTAGATCACCCGAGGCTGAAGCTGTTGTGCTGTACTTGTGCAGAGTTTCAGCATATTATGTAGTTTCCTTTATAAAACGGAGTCCAAAATGTTTTTCCTTAGTCACCTGATATAAGGAACTCCCCATGAGGCCACAAATGGAAGCTGAGACAGAAGAGGCAGTATAGCAGGGTAGGTGCTATGACATCTGTTTCATTGATTCATGAAATTTACCTGTGCCTGCAGGAGTAGCTTGAGCATGATCTCTTACATACCATTCCCACTTGATGTGGGAGTGTCCCTTTGTGTGTCTAAATTCATGGGTTGGGATGGGGGGATGCTAAGACAGCACTCTTCCAGCCTCTACATATTATCTAGTTCTAAAACCACATCCACATTTTTAGGTATTTGTTACAGCACGCCTCTACTTCTCGGTACCATTTATTGTCCTAGTCATCTCAGGCTGCCATGACAATATACCATGCACTAAGTGGCCTAAGAAATAGACATTTATTTCTCACAGTTTTGGAGGCTAGGAACTCTACTATCAAGGTGCCCACAGATTTGGTTCTTGGTGAGAGGCTTCTTCCTGGTAGACCGACTACCACTTTCTCTCTGTGTCAGAGAGAGGAAGCTTTGGTGTCACTTTTTCTTGAAAACAGGACTAAAGGTACTAATCCCATCATGGTAGCTCTGCCCTCATGACCTCATCTAAGTCTAATTACCTGCTAAAGGCCTTACCTCCTTATACCATCACACTGGGGGTTAGGGTTTCAAATAAGAATTGGGGATGGGGGAACAATCGTCAAGTTTAAACAATATGTGAGTATTAAGGAGTTTGAATAATACCTAAGGGAAATGTGAACCTATTTTATCATTTCAAGCAGGCCAGTGAAATAATCAAAATTGTATTTTTGAAAGCTCAGACAGGCTATATTTTATAGAATAGGTTAAAGTGGGCGAAATTGGGGATATAAAGACCTCTTAGTTGTTAAGATAATAATTCAGATAAGAAGTGCAGTTGATATAGACTAGGATAATGGCTGTGAAGATAAAAATTGTGTCAGCTTTAGAGATATTCAAGAGGTCAACCCAATATCACTTTGCTGTAGTTTCTGGCTTGAGAGACTGAGAGCTAGTAATATCTTTTATTGAAATTTGGGTTTCAGGGATGGGAGCTGTGTTGTCTTTTCAAAGGGAAACCTATATGTTCTTTTTGGTTTACAATGTGGTTGAAGATTTTTCAGGGCATCTGCATGGAGATGCTGAGTATAGTTGGATATTTAGCTCTGAAAATCTAGAAAGAAAATAATTCATCACTCAGTTTTCATGATGTCCATGCTTGAAACACAGATATCAGCAATTGGGCTTTACAGTTTATTGCGGAGAGAGTTGTTTATTTAAGATTTAATTATATTAAAACGTCCCTAAGAGCCTATTTAATATTTGTTAGCCTCAGTTTTCCTTCATTTTTCATCATTTTATAAGGGAAGGAAAACTGAAGCTCATGGATGTAATATAACTTACCAAAATCTGACAGAATTTAGTGGAGAAAGAACTGAAATGCGCTTCTTCGCTTCATTGCCCTGTCAATGTCCTAACAGAAGTACCTTGTTTTAGGATCTCAGGTTTATCATATATTAAAGGAAATAGGGTATCTCTTTCAATTCAAGAGTCTATAAATTGATAGCTAGATAATCAGTGCTTCCATACAGCCTAAACTTCCAGAAAAACCGGACATCAATAATTATAGGTCACTTAGTTTCAACTAAAAGCCCAGCCTTCAGGACAAATCTGATATTTTTTTTACTGAGGAAGGTTTACAGGAGAGCGATGACCAATATTTCTGCACTGTCAGCACAATATCAGACTGTTTTAAGGAAGTGAAGGCCACTACACAGGAGAATAGAATCCATTTATTTTACTCTTGATATGAATCAAAAATTTCTCTATACTTAATAATGAGAGCCTAAACTTTTTAAAAGAGGATTTAGATTTTTCTTGAAAGGTTGAACATTTACTTACACATATTGTATTTAAAAACAAAAATTCCAAGTGCTCATTAAGGAATATTATTTGGTACCCTAATGAATATCTGCTTCCTAAGGAAATTAGGTCTTAGGTAATGTGAAGAAATAAACTGAGCTGAAAATTAAGATTTTAAAAATAAAAGAATCACAAAAATATACATTTTTGTCTTTGGTGTCTACACTTATTCCAAAAGGATGTTTTAGCAGTATCTAATATTCCTAAAATCTCATAATGTTATGCCCAATTTAAGATGATTCTGCTCACATGCCTTGGTTCTGAATGGCATGCTGATTTTGACTGGCTTTTACTTTGGCTCAGTAGTCATTGGGGGTAAAATGTATATTTAATTCTCTTAAATGAAGAAGAAACTGTCACTCACAACACAGCTTGATGTTTGCATCAGTGAGAATCGTCACAGTCAAATCAGTGGAAGTGTTTAATTAAATATTTATCTTTTGGAGACTGGACCTTAAGATATATATTGGATTGCCTCCTTGTGACAATATTTTTCTCACCAGTCTAATAGACATAGTGTTAAAAATAATACTGTAAATGGATGTGAAATTACCCTACTCTCTTTGGAAAAAGACACAGATTGTTTCATTTGCTTATTATATCCAAGTAACCTCAACTTGAAAACTTAAGCTGAATCTAAACTGGTATCAGATTATTTATGGAATATCAGGTGTTAGGTCCAGCAGTGTTCTGGATTCTTTGTTTTGGATGATATGTGGTAGCCAAAAGGATCTCTTCACAAATCAACGTGAAGTAATTCACTTGAGAAATCTAGGACATTGTGGAAAATTTATTGTAGAGTCAATAATTTTCAATTCCAGGTAGGAATGGAATGAAATGAACAAAAATCTTTGCTACTGTTATTATGACTTTTATCTCCATAGAGGTGAGGTTACCTAATGCAAAAGATTCACAAACTACGAAGTTAATCTTTACATTTTATAAAAAGAGTGTTTAAAATAGTACTTTATTCTTAGAAATAAGTAAAAGTACAAACAATAATAATAAACATTAAAAATCTTCTATTAAAAAAAATCTCAAATTGTTGACCTAGTTCTAGTTCTGGGAATATATATCATTAAAATAAAACTTAAAGCCTGGGCCAGTATGGCTCAATGGTTAGAGTGTTGGCCCACCTACCAAAGGGTCACGGGTTCACTTCTAGTCAAGGGCACCCACCTGGGTTGCAGGTTCTATCCCCAGCCCCAGCGTGCAGGAGGCAACCAATCCATGTGCCTCTTTCACACTGATGTTTCTCTCTCTCCTCTCTCTCTTTCCCTCCCTCCCTTTCTCTCTTCCACTCTCTCTAAAAATCAATGAGAAAAATATCCTTGGATGAGTGTTAACATAAAAAATAAATAAAATAAAACTTAAAATATAAAAGAATAGCTAAAAATGAGATGAACTCTATGTGGAATGAAATATAAAACATTTACTTGTATGTCAAACTCTTTTAAAAAATCCACAGAGGAATCAACTGAAAAAAAGCCAAGAATACCAGGAGGACAATAAGAATGCAAAACAACTCAACAGTCTTGGCAGGATGGAGACTGAAGGACTCATAACTACACACAGTGGGCTTTATCACTCGCTGGTCCTCGGGGCGCTGTTGACACTCCTGTGAAATAACAAACATAAAGCCTGCAGATGTGACCCTTTCAATGGATATTGATAGAAAATTCCTACACTGAGAAATTCTTCCAGGTGGCTACAAGAAAAAGGTACAATAAGTTGATCAGATAAACAAGCAGTACAGAAATATTTAGCACTAGATTTCACAATGGTAACTACTCCTAAATAGATACATGTTGATTGACTTCACTGGTCCAAAATATCCTGGATAGTTAGAAGAGTTTACTAGTGGCTCTCATACTGTCTTTTTTCTTTTTTTCTGATAAATTTTATTTATTTATTTTTATTATCTAGAAGATTATTTTTTAAAATATTTGTTATTTTTTAATTACAGCTAATGTACATATTATTAGTTTCAGGTGTACAACCCACTATTAGACATTTATAGACTGTAAGAAGTGATCACCCTAATAAATCTAGTACCCATCTGACACCATACATAGTTATTACAATATTATTGACTATATTCCCTATGCTGTATTTTACATCCCTATGACGATTCTATAGCTACCAATTTGTACTTCTTAATCCCTTCACCTTTTTCACCTCCACCCCCCCACCCCCAGGTCCCATCTTCTGGCAACCAACAAAATGTTCTTTGTATCTATGAGTCTGCTTCTGTTCTGTTTGTTTATTTTATTTTTAGATTCCACATATATATGACATCATCTGGCATTTGCCTTTGACTGTCCGACTTATTTCACTCAGCACAGTGCCCACTAGGTCCATTCACATGGTTTCCGATGGCAAGATTTCATTCTTTTTTATGGCCGAGTCATATTCCATTATATATATGCACCATTTATTCTTTATCTATTTATCTACTGATGGATAATTAGGTTGCTTTCATATCTTGGCTATGGTAAATAATGTTGGAATGAACATGTGGATGCATGTCTTTTTGATTTAGTGTTTTGGGTTTCTTTGAATCAATACACAGTGGCTCTCATACTTTCTAAAAGTGTCTGTAATATTGTGGGAAAACAAAATATTTCAAAATCAGTAAATGCTATTTTTTAATAAAAATACACTATGATAAAGACTAAGATATAATAAAAATGGCCAAATGTCAACATCATAACTTTTTGAATAAAACAGTAAAAATAAAACATTTAAGCAAAGTGTGGCTTTTTGACTAAAACATGAACTGTCTTTTCAAATATCTCTTCAACAGAAATCTCGTATGTGAAAAATAAAAGTTGGCCTAGCTGGGCATGGCTCAGCAGTTGAGCATTGTCCTGGGATCCAGGCGATTGGGGTTGGATTCCCGGTCAGGGCACATGCCCAGGTTGCGGGCTCGATCCCCAGTAGGGGCATGCAGGAGGCAGCCGATCAATGACTCTCTCATCACTGATGTTTCTCTCTCTCCCTCTCCTTTCCTCTCTCTAAAATCAATAAAAATATATTTTAAAAAAAGGAAGAAAAAAAAGAAAAGGAAAATTTGTGTGGCAGTGTTTTTTTTTTAAATCTCATATTAATATTAAACTAATTAACTATAGCAGAAAATTAAGCTATAGAAGTGTTACATAGTTTTATTTACTCTATACCTACATCTATTAAAGTGGCAACCATGTTAAAGACTTCTTATGTTAGCTGTGACATATTGGTCAGAAGTGAAACACTTCATGCTATTAAAATATTTATTACTATTCCTTTGGTCTGAAGTCACTAAAAACATTCACACTCATTATTCTGACTGGGCATAGATCTAATTTTATACTTAAAAACTATCATAAGATTAATCACAGTTTGAGGAAAATTCAAGATTAATATAAAAAAGAATTCTGAGCTCAATTATTAGACTGTAGCAGAGCTGAATGGAGGTCAAGAAGACTGACACCTCTTAGTCTGGGTCAGTAAGAGGGAAATATATGGTGACATTTAGAGGTCAACAAGAACTATGATCAGAGAAAAGAGGTACTGAGGTCAAATTCACTGATTAGAAGTTAGTCAATTATCACCTTAGAGGATAACTTCTATGGAGGTTTAATAATTTTTCTACTGCTATCTAACAGACTTAGACGATCCATAATTTTCTCTTTATACCTATTTTAACTACTTAAACATGACACTGTGAGTTTGAAGCAGTGTTTTGAGTGGAAGATATATAAAGATGGAGTTCTGGATACATTTCCTAAGATGATGGGGAAGAAATCTTGATATTGTTCATCTGGATTAACAAGATAATGGGAAAATTATGGCTTTTAGTGTTAGCAAATTCTAAGTTTTGAGTTTTTACTCATGACTTTATCCATGCACAGTAGACACACTACAAGATAGCATGTAAAGAGGAGAGATTCTCACCTTTTCACCTGTGGCTTCTCACCTGTGGCTCTTTCCGGCTCTTCTCAGAGCTTGAGCTCAGTCAACTCTAGTGCATTGTGCTGGCTCCCCATTTACTTATTCCTCAAGGTCATTTCACTTTCCTGTTTCTCCATATTCTAAAATATAGGTCACCTCAAGATTATTGACTCACTTTTGTGTGTGGTCAGCTCTGTAACAATGATCTATTCATTCAAGTTTTCTTATTTTATTCTCAGGTTGTTTCTCATGAATTATATCCACTGGTGGTGGCCAGGTATTTCTGGGAGCCAGCACCTCCCTGGCACCTTGGAGGTCAAATGTTGACAAATTTCTAAAATTATTTGGAGAGGACTTCACCTGAATGGTATGATGGAGAAAACATGATTAGATATGGGAAAATCAGGGCGAGGGAGACGTGAAAGGTCATGGTGGATAGGGTGACTCAGTAGGTCATAGAGAAATTTCAAAATTAAAAAAAAAAATGTATGAGAAAGAGGTTTTTAAGCAGAAAATTAGATTTGTACATATAATTATTTTAAAAATATTTGGGTCAGTGAGTACCAATTATAGCTAGTTGGCATCTGTTAGGCAATGTAACCATGCCAATGAAGGTAGATTTGATAGTAAATTGTCCCTAGTAAAGAACCTTCAATCTCTTTCATTTGTAGGTAAAATTTTAATGATAAAAATGCTCAAATGAAAAATTCCATTTTAGGGAGGGTGTAACCATTATTATCTGCATCCACACCTTTATACAAAGTTCATTTCTTACAGTGAATTTTCACCATGGATTCTTAAGACAAGATATTAAGATAAATGGCCCAAAGAAACTCAATTAACTCTTTCTTTGTGGACCCAATATAAAAACCTTTAAATGACTCGTGTGTGTGTGTGTAGGAAAAAATGTTATAGATTCTAGGAGGGTTGTTACCTGAAAACTTGGACTCTCTATGGCAGAGGTATTTAAAAATATTCAGCTGTATCATGGCCTGGCATTGTTCAATAAACAAGCATAGAAAAAACTCTCTGAGTAACACCTTCCAGAAGGTCTCTGAAATACCTGTCATGACATCTAAGTTTGGATTCTTATGTTCATAGTCTATTTATCATTTTATGGCACTTTCACTTATTGTGCAAGGTGAGCACAATGTCTTTAAAGAACTCTGATCCAATACTGAATCTCTTTTATAAAGATTCTTGGAGCACAGGATCAGTTTGGCTCAATCATACAAAACTCCAGCAGTTATTCTCTAAATAGTCACTACTTTTTTTTAAATTCTCACCTGAGAATATTTTTTTCATTGATTTTTAGAAAGAGTGGAAAGGAGGGGAAGAGAAAGAGGGAGAGAGAGAAACGTTGATGACTCTGGGACATATGGATTGGTTGTCTCCCACACACTCCCAACAGGGGCTTGAATCAAACCTGCAGCCCGGGTATGTGCCATTGACCAGGAATCAAACCCGCAACCCTTTGAAACAGTGACCCTTTGGTGCATGGGCCCATGCTCTAACCACTGAGAACACCAGCCGGGGCAATGGTCACTGTTTTTAATCAGATAAATTGATTGGAACCCAGTTAGGTGGGCAAAAAAGCAGTTAGGATCTAGGAAATTTGTTGCAGATCAGTAAGTTTGGGCCTCAATTGAAGTTTAGGGCTCAATTTCATAGTGAAAAGAGGGGAACTGGAAGGAACATGGAAGAGCTCTAGTATTAGAAAGTTGAGGCTAGCAAACACTTTAAGACCCGGCTCAAGCGTAAGGGAAAAAAATAGAAGACCAGCTACCAGAAATGAAGTCAAATGTAGCGCCTTAGTCACAGGGATGTGGAAGAAAAATGTTTTGACTTCGGATCTGATACACCCGTTCCCTTAGGATTATCAGAAAATGACATTCATTCCAAATCCCCTCTGCATTGAATTGAAGGTTCTTGAATTTTTCCTAACAAGTAGGTTCCATGTTCTGGGGTAGTGCTTAGTCCAAAGGTCAGAGTCCAGAATCCTAAATCTAGCACAGGAGGGATTTAGGGACCAGGTAACTGGACTGGTTTTGAGAACTGGGAGGGTCAGGTGACCCACTAGGTAAGATTCCTTTAAGTTATAAAGTCAAGATGGTATAATGCTTTTCCATGGTGTTTTGTTATCTAATAAATCCTATTAACTTATGTCAAAACAATAATTAATAAAAAAATGCTATCTTCAACTATTTCTACTTTCTAATAGTTTTCTGGATAATTAGTTGTTCATATTTTTAAACATGAACCACATTTTAAAAATTATAACAAGAATGGAAATAGACAGGTACATTAGAATGATTATGCAACATATTAAATGTCACTTCTCTTCATATGTGGTTTCTGATAAAGATAAAAACCCTATTTGAACCAATATATTAATTGACTATTGATATTTCTTGAGGGATCAGAAATGGAAGACAAGCATGGTATTAGGGATTATTTCAAATGCTTCCTGGCTGTGCAATCTAAAAGAAAATAAGTGAAGTAGATAAATCAAATTTACATCTGATCTAGTCACAGATCATTTTAACATCAACTCCTTATATTGATAACTTTATTTCTATACTGAAATATTTTGCTACAATACATCCCAGTGGTGCATTTCACAGGTCATTATTTTAACACTATAAAATACTTCTCAGATATCTTCCTTAAAAACATGAAAAAAAACCCCATAAATTAGTCACTTAGAGGCTTATAACAAGTGGATTGATGTAAAAGCACCCTGCTTTAACTTATAACCTCTTCTCAGCATAGTGGATTTAACTGTGTCTAACATAGTGAGACGGGATGGACTAAGACCAGCTCTGGTTGACAGTAGGCCTGATCTTTGGCAGCTTGCAAGAGTTAATTTGTGCATACATTTTAAAGCCAACAGGATACACATTTTTATGTCTTTTTAAAAATAGCATCTCTTCTTTATTATTTCCAATTGCAGCTGCCTCCTGAAATAGAGATGCTGAGTAGGCAAGTGGATATATAAATCTAGAGTTCAGAAGAGAGGTCTGGGATACAAGGAAACATGTGAGGGTAATCAGAATTTAGACAGTGTTTAAAGACGTTGGGTATGCTGACATCTCCCGTGAACCGAAAGTAACATAAATAGAGGTTAGAGGTATCAAAAGACTAAAACCCAACACATTCAGTTAATTCAGAATTCAAGACAGTAACCAGCAAAACAACTAAAGAAGGGGAAGCCAGGGAGGTAAGGTGAGAACCAAGAGAAAAATTGTCCCACCCCCAAAAAATAGTTTACCAAATATCACCAAAAGTTCATATAAATGACTAAGAATTGACAGTGTAAAGAACAGTTTTGGTTGAAGTGGTAATAAATCCAAATTGGAGTGGGTTCAAAAGAGAATGGTCGAGAAAGGAGGAGATATAGAGTATAAATAACTATTTTGAAGGGTTTAGCTGTAAAGAAGAGCAGAGAAGTGGGGTAGAGTTGTGAGGTCAAGGAAAGCTATATTTCTTGAGGAAAAGATTGCTTGCAGTGTTTCTCATTGAAAGCCTTTTTTAAAATCTGAATTACATACTACACTGAATTAGGACTAACAAAAGCGTTCAGTCAGGAGTATTATATGTGCTCCTTTCTTTAAAGTAAAAAAGATGACCCTAAGAAAGGAATACACTGCAATCCCTATAGCTGCTGTTAACGTTTTTAATAGAATTTGTGTTACTGCAGCAAAAGTAAGGATTTGGGAGTTAGACAGACTCAAGTTCAAATCTATACACTAGTTTGATGTATATTCTAAATTTAGTTTAGACTTTTGAACTATTTCTGCAGACTGCTAGTGCTGGTTACCAGTGTAGGCATGGAATCAATTTATTACCTGTGAGGTGGTGGTAACTGATATATTTTTCTTGTCCTGGTTGATGCTTAAGCTCAACAAAAAGTTCTAAGCTTTCAAACAGTTCATTTAAAAGTTTAAATATCTGGTAAGCACTCAGCAAATGTTAGTTATCATTGTGATGGGAGCCTATTCCCACTTCCAAATA
This sequence comes from Miniopterus schreibersii, assembly GCF_964146895.1. NCBI lineage: Eukaryota > Metazoa > Chordata > Mammalia > Chiroptera > Miniopteridae > Miniopterus > Miniopterus schreibersii. Next base: position 59,151,686 of record NC_138111.1, on the reverse strand, counting down.
TACAGATGAACTCAGTCTAGCCAAGATAGTTCTGGAAACTGCTTATTGTATGAGCACTTTCAAGAAATTCAATGTAACAGGGCAACAGCCTTAAAGATCATTTTAATGAGTAAGTATATTAGTATTCAGTGTGTACAAAGTAAAAACAATACTCCTGTAGACATGATATTGTAGAGAAATTGTGGACATTAGTGTTACTGGACTAAATCGTTCCATTTGCCTGCAAGCATGAAAGCCCAATAAGACAAGAACAGAAGTTTGCAGCAAAGAAAGTAAGAGATTATGGAAAGTAGGAAGTGGCCCACATCCAGAGTCACAAGTGAGCTAGTGCTCAGAGACCTGGCTCCCAGGTGGCTTCTAGGGGATGGGTTATATAGGAGAAAATTTATTAATCACAATAACTAAGGGAATTGGGATCCTGGTCTCTACTGATTGGTCAGTGCTGGGGTATAGGTTGTTGATCATTTCATCTGGTCCTGATGTCACCCATGGCCATTGCTTTGTCTGGTTTCACTACTTTTCTGGGTCTGAAGCTGAAACTTAACTGAGGCCTTGATGTTACCTTTAGTTTGATTAAAACTCTGTCTTTGTGGTCAATAGACTGGAGGCTTTGTTTCCTAAGACTATTTGCTGTTGAGCAGAACCTCATTGTCCTGAGGGCTTAATGATTAAGGGAGAGGACAGGCAAGAGAGAAGGAGGGAGGTGAGTCAGGGTGTGGCTTGCAGCCAGTTTGAATCGAAGGAAATAAAAGAACAAAGGTCAAATTAAAGAAATGCAATTCCTATGCAGTTACATTAGTCTGATTTTGGCCATCCAGCATGAACACCTCCTTCTTGTGTTTGGTGAAATTCTTTTAGCCTGAGTCTTGGTGAGAGGTGAAATTCTGCCTCTACCCATGAAAAATTGTAAAATTCTCTCAAATTCATAGAAGCTGGGGTGCATCAAAGAAAAATTTCCCCAAGACAAGTTAAAAAGTTGAGGAATATTTTATTCAAGACTCTTGATAGAGGGGATAGAGATTTTGAACTCAAGTCCCTTGAAATGAAAGGTGGGCACTAATTTAAATGCCTGGGTGAGCTAATGGAAAAGTACTGGAGAATGTTACAGGTGGGCCAGTTAGCAAATTAGACCTTTTTTGTTTGCTAATTGGCACTTATCTCATCAAAATGAGACTTATACCTTCCCACATACACTGGGAGTTTGGAGTACTATGGTCTTTGATGGTTATATTTCAAAGGGATGGTGTTCAGGTCCTTGAAAAAGACATTTCTGAGCTGTAAAAGTGGCAAAGGCTGAGAGATCTACATCTCAAAGGGGCACTGAAAGAATTTACAATTGCAAGCTTTCTAAAGTAAATGCTCTAAGAAAAGGGATAATATGTCAGGGAATTGTTGTCAGGAAGAACCTGTATAAAGTTCAGTCAAGCTGAGGGGAGTGTCTTGGTCAGATGAAGGCAAATCAATCAGTCTTGGTCAATTGGATGCTACTCTTGGAAACTTTAGAATTTGCCCTGCTCTTAGTATCCAGAGTCTGCTGGGAATGGTGGAGGTGGTGTTGAAGTTGAGATTCTAGCAGACTCATTTGACAATGAAGTCTGATGGTGGCAGCACCCAAAACATTTTTCCTGTAACCAAACTCTTCCCAGGCCTACATTTATGGCATCTTAGACTATCTTGGTTCCTGCGTGAATTATGAGCCTGATTTACCAGCTTATCTTCGACTTGCTGAATTCTCAGGTATTCCGGCAAAAATATTCTTTCTGATTAGTTAACCGGAATTTATTTATTGTTTGTTTGTTTGTTTGCAGTGAAGCACACTGACTGCTCTTTTATGTTTTTCTGGATACATTTTCATGCTAGATGACATTTCTTTTAAGCCGCTAGGGAGAGTTTTATTTACTCATTGTTGGCACTCCACTGTCACCATCATCACTATGATTTCATTCTTATATTGCCTAGAAAATTAACAACAGTTCCATATATGATAGCTTGTCCTCAAAAAATTATTTTATGCCAGAACAAAAGGTGAAAACTAAATAAAACTCTAATTGTGAGGAAAACAATTGGGAACTCTGCATTCAGCATAAGTGAGGATGTAGGAGATCTGCCAAAAATGTGACTTTAATCTTTTTTTGATTCATGTATAGATATAAAAATGTGAGGGATACAAATGTATTTGTTCAGTAGATCATTTTCTTATGACTTTATGTGATTGTTTAGTATACATTATAATAATATTCCCCAGTATTCTATTGTTCCTCCCTCTCCCCTCCTCCTATCTTTTCTTTGAAATTCATATTCATAATTCTTGCACACCATTCATGTCACCAGTCTAATGTGAGATACTCTGAGGGATATATGAAATGTAGAAAATTAGCTCCTTAACTTGGAACAGCTGACAACCTAACTAGCCCATAGCAAAGGGTCTTTTGTAGTCATTACAACAATGAAAGCTTGAGGAGCATAGAGGATCCTTCCCATGGTATTAAATAAGGAATGTCCTGGGTACAAAAAAATCCAATTGTCCATATACATGGGGCAATACGGTATAGTGAGAAGGGCCTACTTTACAAATCAGAGGATCCATTATTTGTCATTTTCATGAATGAATTCATCTTGTTGATTCTTGTGTCTCATCGAGTCACTTGGAAAATAAGGACAATAATAATATGTTATCTACTCCAGCAAATTGTGAGGAAAGCCGAATAATATAATAATACATGTTCAACCTCTGAATCAATAGCAAAGGCCTATGTATATTTAGATCATTATTAATTTTCATTACGATGTCATGCATATAAATAAGTTAGCATAGGAACCTGCTCACTTTAAGTAGTCAACAAATATTTTATTACTATTACTATTATTATTATTATATTATTACATCTACTTCTATCCTTCCCTTGTATTATTCCTTGATAACATTACTTATCTCTCTGAGGAGTTCTTTACTCTTGAGACATGTCAAAAGAACAACATCATAAATCTGTGGCCTCCAAATTTTTCAATACCTGCCCCTCCTCCATCTCCTGCATCTCAGTAAAAGGTACCTCCAGTCTTCCAGTTGTTCCCGTCAGAAATCGTGGCATTATCTTTCACTTCTCTTTCTCTCATATAGCATATTCCATCCATCAGGAAGCCCTGTAGACTATGTCTGTAAAATACCTGACAAATCTGCGCACTTTTTACCACTATGGCAGTTGTCCTCTTCAGGATGTATCCACCCACTGTGACCTCTTTATTTAACTACTGCTGTAACTTTGCAGGGACCTTCCTGCGTCCACAGCTGGGGCTCAGCCAGAAGACATAGTGATTCTTTGAAACGCAAAGCTGATCATGTCATTCCTCTTGGTTGGCATTTCACTGTGTCTCCGTCATGACATAATCCTTAATATGAGTATCTTTGCCATCACTCTCCTGTCACCTCTTTTTATTGGTCAATTCTTTACTGGCTTCTTATTATATTCTGGAAATATTCCAGGAATACTCTCACCTCAGGGACTTTGTAGCTGCGACCCCTATGTCTGAAGCATTCTTCTCTAGGATATCTATAGGGCTTGCTTGTCACTTTTGGGGGTTTTCTGTTGGAATGCCCCCTCTTTAAAGAATTCTTCTCTAGCCATTCTATCCAAATCATAAACTCTGTTCCTCTCTATCACTTGTCCTTCATTCTTTCCGGTACCACTTACCGCTACCTGACATTGTAGTGTTTTGTCCCATTTGCTGATTTATTGTCAGAGACCAGACCAGTGCATAACATATGGTTGTCACTGGATACATTTTTGTGGAAAGAATAAATGGATAAAGGAGTCAGTTAAAAACAAGGTACTTTTGATAATTTCTCTAGAGATCACATCTTATGAATTTTTCCTCTATAAGCTTGGTTAAGTTGGAGGGTAGACACTTCATATCTTAAAAAAATGAAAAGATTAAAGCAAGATTACTTCCAATTTTTATTAATCAAAGAAATATAAAAATAAAGACACAATAAAGTCTTAGAAAGTCCCATTGCTATTTTTGATCACCATGAGCCCAACAGCATTATTATGTGTAGTCAATCAAACTGCAATTAAAAATAAAATTTGGCATTTTAATCTGTGTAACTTTAATTTATATAAAACTATACCTTGTTTGAGGTTTTGCAAAATGTAAAAAATTTCTTCCATAGCCCAGTGCACTTTGGTGGACCTTTACAGGTGTGAAATCTTGGGTTGTATCTCTATTTTAAGGACCACTGTTATAAAGATAGTACCATTACCTTGAACTTTTGAACGAGTGGAGGAATAGGTATTATATATGTGCCTACAGATATTGCTTCACCATGCTTCTAAAAATGTCAAATAAGAGGGGGTGGTATAGCAAAGTTAAAGAGCTGATCTTTTGAATTCAGATCTTAACTCATCCTGGTTCTGCCATTTATTAGGTATATAAACTATGATGAGTTATTGAACCTATTTTCTTAGCTAGCGAATTAAGATAATATTATATAATAATTAAACAATGACAGTATGAAATAGCATGCAATAATTGAATCATCCATAAATGAATAACTGAAAATACTGAAGTACTTAGTAGTGTTCGTGGCATAAATTAATAAATGGTGATAGTGACATGATGGTCATGGTGGTGGTAGTGATGATGCTGTTGAAGTAGAGCACTCCCATCTTCGCATTCCTGTTTTCTACCCTTACAATCGCTACTTTGGAGATAAGCAAGAGCAACAAATTTTGGTAGAAACAATGACCTCTTCCCCTCCCCTGGCTCTTTGTAAACTTTGTAAAAGATTTCCTCCCATTAAATTTCCAGGGAATAGTTAACTAGGAAGGTTAATTAACACTTATCTTAGCTTCTGTCTGCCGCTTCCCTGGTCCCCCACTTGCCCCCCCAGCCAAATGGAATGTGGGTTTTGCCTTTATAGTCTCCCTGTGGAGACTCTTCGGGGCTGCGAGTTTTGTTTTAGGCAGGAGCCCGCTCGTAGTCGCCAGCTAATAAATCTCCAAATGGTCAATCTGTTCTCCGTGTGAATTCGTCTCACGAAAGCCAGTGTAACACTGTCGCCAGGATGCTCACTTTGTTTTCTTATGTCTTTCTGATACCCAACAATTATGGGTCTAAAAGACCTCCCAGTCACCAGCATGCACCAGAAAAAACAGGAAAACATAAAGAGTTCCTCCATAATTGAAAAGAAAATCTATTCTCATATGTTTTTGCTATTGAATTCCTAGTAGTAGCTTGCATCTTCCAGACCTGACCGGCCATCTAGAGTTGGGCTCTGCTTTCTACCTAAACTCTATTAACTCCTCCCTGTATTCACCAAACCTTGACCAGCAATTTCCTTTCATATCTGTTTTACAGTAATATTATTTGACTTTGCTGGACTTTTCATCCTGGCCAATGCTTCCTTTCCCCATCCCTGCCACTAGGTGGACTTGAGCAAAAGTCAAGAAAAAAGTAGATACTTCAATATTTTGATTTACAGTGTTTGAAAAGGATTTCTTTTGTCCATTTGTAATTTTACTCATTACCTAATGTGTGTACATTAAGGATGAGGGAAAAAAAGACAAACAAAATAAAATTGGGAAGCAATTCCGTACAATCTCAGAGACCATTTTAGAAAAATTGAACTGTCATTGGAATACCTAAAGTTTACAGTCTATATCGTTATTCTGTCTATTAGTGAAGGGTTTTATTTTCTGGGTTTTTGTTTTTTTACTCCGTTTTTCATTTATTCTTGAGAAAAACAAATTAAGTAATTTTCACAAAGACACAAGAATATTAATATTTGAGTAGAATAATTACAACCGGAATGACTTCTTCACAACTCTATGATTACTAGAACAAGATATAATTTTGGAGCAGGGAAGATACAATTATTTCTCTGTATGTTCTCCTAATTAATATGCCAGTGATAATGTTCAGTAATCAAATTTCTAGGATATAGTAAATGCTGAAGATAAATCTGTTGACTGGAAACTAAAGTGGTTAATTTGTAACTTTGGGGAACTAAATGACTGATGTTCAATTCAAAATAAATCAGAAGAAATGAATAGGAAACAATTACCAATTTTACTCATTGTTATTTGCTTCTTAATTTAAAATCTACACATTTTAAAAAAGAGGAATAAGCTTTTGACTTGCCTTGGATTGCAATTTATAGGCTATTTTGGCAAATTTCTCAGTTTAGTAGTAGTCATGACTGTTGCTGAACCTGTTCATTATATATGCACATATCTGCATTTATATTCATGTCTATCTCTGCTAACAGTCATGTATATGCAATATGCATGACTATAAAATTATGGTTATTAATCTTAAATGTGAAACCTATCCATACATGCAAACACTCTTATTATGGATTAGAGACAGACTAATTTTGAGCTACCTAACACATGTGGCAGAATTTTTTTAGTTGGTTTGATACTGTTTCCCAGCAATAGTAATGTAATTCATTTAACATATTCTAAAACATAGAAGAGGACCTTGCACATAAAATGTACCCATTAAGTAGCTGCTGAATAAAGAAATGATTTCTCCCAGAAACCTATCCATGGACTATTTGGACAAATATTTTCATGTTGAAGTTTTTGTTTTTCAACCACATTATTGGGGTATTATTGACATACAAAAGACTGGACCATCTTTCTTGAAATCATTTATAATGGATCATTTCCCTCTTGTTTTAACCAGGTCCTAACTACCCCCAGAGATTTTTTATGTACATTAATATAGCAAGGTTAAAGGGCAAAGAAAATGTGACAGATTTTCTTGATTTCAGTATTTTTTTCTTCTTATTTGAGAAGTGCTTTAAAGCTTACCCTCTTTTCCCATCCCTGTAGATTTTAGTTAACGTAAAACCAGCTTTAACTCTAAAATGTCAAAAGAAACATGGGTCTCATATTCCTAAAGTTAAATTTAATGGGTATGACCAGGTAGCTAAATAAATTTATAGATAAATAAAACTTTACTGAGGTATTGTTATTCCAGATGAAATTTGGAAATGGTTTCCCTCAAAATCAAATCAAATAAAAAATAATTAAAACTTTTATTATCCTAAAAAGATGGCTAAAATAAAAATTTATGGGAAAACTGTTACTGGTCATTAAATATAGCAATAAGGAGAGATTCCAGGGAAGAGTTGCTGGATGGATGCCTAAGCAAAGTTGTGAGGACTTGAATCTCACTGAACCTCTATCAGCCTTTATTTTTCTACCTCCATCAAAAACTATTGACTTCATTAACTTTTCTAGTCTATTTCTAGCCTGGAATCCTGGATCTCTAGAGTTACTTTGGAACCATGTAAGTATAGATTGAGACATATATTCAATTCAGAAAACAATGTTTCTAAAAATTTGTTAAGGGAGTTGGTACTTAGGATGTAAACTATTCTAGTGCCTGGGGACTTGCTTATGTTTCTTGCATTTTATTGTTTATGGAACTGATTTTGTGATATTGATATTCTTATTAGTCTAGTGACCATTAGAAAGTTAGAAAGAGCAAAGAGGAACTCAGGAGAGAACTTATTAGACACCTGATGGTAGATCCAACTTTCAAAGTGTTGAACTAGCAGTAACAGATCTAGTGGAGATGACTCAGGGTACACCTGCTGTTAACAGGGTACAAACTCAGTGTCAGCTCTTGATTGATTCTGTGGAAATCAAAACACCGTCAATAACTACGAAGATGCTTCTATTCAGGCTATTGCAATAGAATTAGCATCCTTTCATGAGGAGCATGTCAAAGAAGAGAGGGAAAAGCTAGAGTTTTACATAGATAGATAAATAAAAAATTAGGAAGGGTGGACAAAGAATCTCTACTTCTAAGAGCCAGGGCTTATTTTATTTTAGGATATGCAAGAGCAGAGTGGCCTATTTTCATTAGCTGTCTTGTGGAACGCAAAAACGTATGTGGAGATAGGGGAAATTTCTTAACAACCTTTGCTGTTTTTCTGGAACTTTGGGCTTCGACAAAGTTCATCACTGTCAGCTACTTCTTAATTTGGGCAGAAAAAAGAGATTCAGATTTAGAGTAAAAAATATTTGGTCTTTAATTTCTCATTTTGATGAGACTTTATTGGCTCTATTTCTCTCTATATTTTGAGAACAAGGTTAAAATAAATTACCTTTGAGCACACTCTATTTTTGCGTTGGGATAAGAAGTCAATTTGATAAAAATTATTGATCATAATTCTTATAACAGGTGATTACAATTTGGATATTGGTCATTTTGTTCTATAGGCAATATTTTCACTTGGGACTATCTGTCCACCCTTCCTCATAAGTCCCTTGTTTACCTGCTTCTTATTGACAAAGTTAGGAGTAGAACCTAGATTCTAAATGAAGTTGTCTGAGTAAAATATATTTTTAAAAGAAATATGCTACAAATATAAACACAGAATGCATTTTATTTATTTATTATTTATTTATTTATTTATTTATTTATTTATTTATTTTTTAAATATATCTTTATTGATTTCAGAGAGAGGAAAGGAGAGGGAGAGACAGAGATAGGAACATCAATGATGAGGGAGTCATTGATCGAGCCCGCAACCCGGGCATGTGCCCTGACCGGGGATCGAACCCCGATCGCCTGGATCCTAGGTTGATACTCAACCACTGAGCCATGCCAGCTGGGCCAGAATGCATTTTACAGTCAACTATAATTCATGGTAAGATTATCCATTGGCTTGAGTTATCTATGTCTTCTATGTGATATTTTTAAGCATATATTTTAAAGCTGGCAGCATTTGTAGCAAATAATGAATGTATGCCTTTACAATGACATTGGTAATTCTCTAACTTAGCAGCAAGTTAAGTATGTATTGCTATTTGAATTGTCAGTGGAACAAGAATGTTTTTAATGTAGGGTAGACCTGTGTGCTTTTTATGAAATCAGAGTTTACATTGCTATTTTCATAGGTAATATCAAAGGGATTTTGTTGTGAATAAATTTCTAGTTATTGAAGGGCAGTTGTTAAAATGAGTTTTATTTTTACTTTTGAATACACTGTAATTTATTTTATAACTTAGATTAAAGCACACCTTCCCTAAAATGACATTGTATCAGGTGGATTCCCCTCCGAGAGTTCCACAATCTATTAAAGTCAGATATGGAGTTTTCTGCCCTGAAGAGGATTACAGAATACATTACTGCCTCCACTGAAGAAAAGTTCTTATTCAGAATTAGCAGGGTTCCTTTATTGTACCCTTGGAACTCAACTGCATTCACACACATTAAACACATCAAGAGGATTTTTATAAACATTATGTATCTACTTGCAAGATGTATTTCATTTCCAAGTTGTACATTGGGAGATATGCTTTGTCTAAGGAGACATATAACCTTTTTAAAGGACTTTATTCAAAACCCTGATAACTTGTTATTACAAATTCTTTTTAGTTCATTCAAAATATATACCTATATGAGATCATCAGAAATGGTAGCTACTTTCTTCCAGTCTCCATTTCTTGTGAACTTTATGTTTAATATGTTCTGAGTAAAGCAATGAATATAGCCCCAGCCAATGTGGCTCAGTGGCTAGAGTCACAGCCTGCTGAATGAAGGATCCTGGGTTTGATTCCAGCCGAGGGCACATACCTCAGCTGCAAGCTCCATCCCCGGCCCTGGTGCAACCAATCTATGTGTCTCTCTCACATCAATGTTTCTCTCCCCCTCTCTCTCCCTTCCACTCTCTCTGAAAAGCAATGGGAAAAATATCCTCAGGTGAGAATAAAAATAATAATAATAATAATAATAATAAAGCAATTAATATACACCAAAGTACCTCAAAACAGACTAATTTATTATAATATAGATAGGTCTTAACATTTCTTTGCCTTGGTACTTCGTGATTAATTTTTTCAGTACCTTTCCTTCTCAGACTTGGGGGTGGTATACATAAAGCCTACTGAGCCATTATAAGCTCAATGTCAACCTTTCAAGTGCTAATCATTTGCTAATAGCTATTTGTACACTTATTTATTAGAATAAAAATTTGCAAATTCATAGCAAATAATAATCACTTATAAACTGAAATAAGATATTTACCTTGTGGATAAATGCAACTTTATTAAAATATTGTCTACTTTGGATCATTTTTTTCATAAAATATACTATTAGCCAACATCTATCATTTTATACTTTGGAAATATAAGAACTCTTACTGAGAGAAATAATAACTGACTATAATAACTAAGAAGAAATTATTGAAACAAACGATTGCATTTGACAATAAAACAGGGATCATAACTACTGTTTAATAGCTGTTTCCTAGTTATAGGTGTAAGTTCAACTCTGGCTTTTTCCTTAGGTGACAAATACATTAGTTAAGTACATTTCAGCCTTTATGTGTAAAAAGTAAAACAAAAACAAAACAAAAATCAAAGAAAGTACCTATCTAATCTTCAGTTGTCTGTAGTGGGAACTCTTTTCTTTTGAGAGGACTTCAAATTGTTGACTTTGATGTTAAGGGTTTGGTCTACTCAACTATATATTTCAGATCAAGTGAAAGTACCTACCCAAAATATTCATAGTCTACTTCACAGAGCAAGGCTATTTTCTCTGTAATATTTAAATTTTTGTAATTCACCAAAGTTCTATTTTACTTATCTGATTATAGAGTAGCTTATTTTAATAAGCATTTTTAAATAATTGGCTGTGATTATAATATGGAACTCTAGGATTTTTAGAAACCCAAGTCAAATATCCTTAGAAAAGGTGTTATATTTTATGATAAATGTTGACATCTGACCTTCCATGAATTTCATGTTAGATGGTCTGATACCCTTTGGAGTTCATCTATTTCTTTTTCAACCCCTTTTGTTATTACTACATTCTTGCACAAATAATCCTTCAGTGAGTGTCCAGAAAGATGTAATAAGTCTGGGTGTTCTTATAAAATAAATATGTAGCCATAAAGTCAGGAAAATCTGAGTTCAAATTAAGACATGCTAATTACTAATTATACAGTCCTGGGCAAGAATATTTAACTTTATTAAATTTGCTTTCTTATATTTGAAATAGAAATAATAATAATTAACTCATTGGTTTGTTGTAAGCACTAACTAAGATTATGTATACAGAGGGCAAGATATATTACTTTATCCAACCCAAACATTCTGTAAAGTTTGGTGCATTGGTCAGGGTTCTCCAGATAAACAGCACCAGTAGGAGCTACACATACATAAATATATATAGAGAGAGATTTGATTTATTTATTATAGGAATTGGCTCATGCTATTATGGAAGCTCTTAAGTCCCATGATCTGTTTTCTACAAGCTGGGGAACAAGGAAAGCAGAGAGTATAATTTTCTCCTAAGGACAGAGAACCAGGGAAGCCAAAGGTATAAGTCGCAGTCCTAGTACAAAGAGCTGAAAATAAGGGGCAAGGGAGGGTGATAGAGTAGGTCTCAGTCAGAATCCAAAGGTTCGAGAACCAGGAGTGTTGATGTCCAAGGACAAGAGAAAATAAGTGTCCTGGATTAAGAAAAAAGTAAATAAATTTGCCCTTCCTCCACCTTTTTGTTCTATTCGGGGCCTCAAGGGAGTAGATGATATGCATTCTCATTGGTGAAGAGATAGTAAAGTTTTGGGCATAATAAACAAATGAATCATAGAGTATGAAATATATATCAAAATCTCGTTAGCATGGGAGGGCTGTGGTATGTTATCAATAGTTAAATACAAGGATCAGATTAACCAATTGATAATTATCTCTGACCAGAAGAATTGAAGGCTATATTTTTACTAGTGTATAACATACAAACTGCAACTGAGTAGTGATTTTTTAATTTTTTTTTTACTCAGCCTGCCAATTCAAATGCTTATCTCTTTCAGAAACACCCTCACAGCCAGCCAGATATAGTGTTTTATCAGCAACCTGGGCATCTTTTGGCCCAGGCAAGCTGACTGACACATACAAGTTATCATTACTTTTTGTTCTTTCTCTTCTTTCACATTTGCCTGTGTCATAGGCACGGATGTGGGCCTATGTGGTTTTTGGGTATCCATTTTGTTTTATGGTCTTTGTGGCTTGTAACCAATTCCTTAAGATATTTCTCATAAATGTGATTATATAGGGTCATATACATTGGAAAGTTTCCATCAATTTATCAAGGAAAGATAAAAATGTTAGCTGGACACAAGAAGGGTGACTAAAGAAAAGTTAGCGAGAAGGAAGAAAAGAGTTACACATAGACCAAGTGTTGTGCAAAAAAATAAAATGAGACTGGGCTCCAGTAGCTGAAGTGACAACCATCAGACTTGAAAAGCAGTTTGCAAAATCAGAGACAGAAAAGCCAGAATTGAATATGAGGTGTTAGGATCGTTTATAGAAGGGATCAAGTGAAGAACAGGAGACTCAGGTCTACATGAAGCAATGAGAGAGGTTAGTAACAGGAAATGATGGAAATGGTTGCATTCAAAGAGCCTCATTGTTTTCATGACTCCTTTCCAAAGACAAAGTAAATCCCCTTTCTGTTATTATGAGTTCATCTAGCCACTGCAAGAAGCCTCTGAATGAATATAAAGTGCTTGAAACTAGATCACCTCCTCACACCCTACATAAGAATAAACTCAAAATGGATTAAAGACTTAAATTTAAGTCTCAAAACCATAAAAACCTTAGAAAACATGGGCAATAAAATCTCAGACATTTCTCATAGCAATATTTTTTGTGATATAGCCTTTGAAAAAATAAACAAATGGGACTACATCAAACTAAAAAGTTTTGGCACAACAAAGGAAATCATCAACAAAATGAAAGAACAACCCACTGAATTGGAGAACATATTTATCAATGATACATCTGATAAGGGATTAATATACAAAATTTATAAAGAACTCAAAAAACTTAACACCATTAAACCAAACAATCCAATTTAAAAATGGGCAAAGAATCTAAACAGACACTTCTGCAAAGAAAACATACAGATGGCCAATAGAAATATGAAGAGATGCTCAAGGTCACTAATCATCAGAGAAATACAAATTAAAACCACAATGAGATATCACCTCACACTTCTCAGAAGAGTTGCCATCAACAAATCAACACATAGCAAGCACTGGAGAAGATGTGGAGAAAAAGGAACCATTGTGCACTGTTGGTGGGAATATAGATTGGTGCAGCCACTGTGGAAAACACTGTGGGGTTTTCTCAAAAAATTAACAATGGAACTGCCTTATGACCTAGCAATTCCACTTCTGGGAATATTTCTGAAGAAACCCAAACGTTGATTTGAAAGAATATATGCTCCCCTATGTTCATTGCAGAATTGTTTGAAATAGCCAAGATTTGGAAGCAGCCCAAGTGCCCATCAGTAGATAAGTGGACAAAAGAGCTGTGGTACATTTACACAATGGAATACTAATTGGCCATAAAAAAGAAGGAAATCTTACCTTTCACGAAAACATAGATGGACCCAGAGGATATTATGCTAAGTGAAATAAGTCAGTCAGAGAAAGACAAACACCACATAATTTCACTTATTTGTGGAGTCTAATCAACAAAATAAACAAAATAATACAAACAGATTCATAGATAGAGAGAACAGACTGACAACTGTGTGTGTGTTGGGGGCAGTTGGGTGATATAGATGAAGGGATTAAGAAAAAAAAACCCTCATCAGCACAGACACAGTTTGGTGATTACCAGAGGAAAGGAGGGTGGGGCAGGTGGAAGAGAGCAAAGGGGGATAAAGGGTGATGGAAGGAGGCTAGACTTATGGGTGGCGAACACACAATACAATATGCATATACAGATGATATATTATATAATTGTATGCTTGAAACCTATTTAATTAACCAATATAACCCCAATAAATTAAATATATAATAAAATAAAGAAAGAAAAGTGATATTATTACTACAATAATAAATAAAGTGATTGAAAGGGAGCTATCCATGTGAGAAGTCCTCATAGCTTTTGTGCCCTGAGCAAGAGTAAGATAACCTAGAATTTTTACTGTCTGCATTGTACACTGCTGATTCAGGCTATAGCAGCCCATCAGTGTCTTAAAATTAGGTTCATCTCTAATTTTTCTTCCTAGAATTAAAAGAAATTTGAAGAGAGGTCTGTGATATTATTAAGCAGACCACAGCATAAGGCAAGTGTTTCTAACATCTTATAGTTATGCATGCATTCTAGTTTTGTTCTTCACTCTACAACCCAGGGGTAAAACTCAAGTGGAGTGCTAATTATTCATATAATCTATATCTTAAGACAACATTTTAACTCTCAGCCTTTATCTTATGGGACAATATTAGAATTATTTTTCAATACTGAAAAAGAACGTAAAATGTGATTTTTCAACTTTTCTTTGGGTAAAGCTTTGATTCACACTTAGAATTACATATAGGGTCTTTAGAACTGCATCATATAACTATATTTTTAGTAAGAAACACTAGTAAAAATATAGCTTACAATTCTCATCAGAGTTAGTTATCAGTTGGTTAATCTGAGCCTTGCATTTAACTATTGATAACATGTGAATGTCTTCCCACTCTAATAAGATTTTGGGTGCATATTTTATAATCTATGATTGATTAGTTTATTATATCAAAATGACTCATAGTGCCCCAAAATATTACCATAGAGAGTGGGCAGGCACATGCTTTCTTAATCAGTCATCAATTGATTTTCCCATTGCTTTTTCCTGTATTTTTATAAGATTTATCTATCTAAAATGAGATGATAGATGTGAAAACATGCTACAAATCATAAACGGCTTTATAAACACACTGTTGTTATTTTCTATTAAAATGTAAGTTATAAGTTTCATGTATATACTGTACTTGATTGTAAGTATATCATAGAAATTTGGTAGGCTGGGATTCCACTCCCCATCATCTTATTTTTTCAAATTTTATCCATTCTATCTATTACAAATCCTATCTTTTACTGTTCATGAGGCTTGCTTTTACTTTTAGAAGCCCCCAAAATAAAGGTTCATACAATAAGAAAGAAAATCTAGTGAATTATTATGAATTATGACATGTGAAGCTATGGTATATTATCAAATAAAATAATCACAAATTCCTTACATTCCTGCATTTACATCCTATTGGAATGTAACTTTCTTACTCCTATCAATATATGAAATCTTTTTCTCCATCTCTTGAGTCTCAGCTTGGCTCTGTTACTTCTTTTGGCCACTGGGATATAAGCATATTGGTATTTGTTTTCTTATCACTGACTGAATGCTGAAAGAGCCAGGTGAAGAAGCCTACAGTAGAACCTATTGGAAGATAAAAGAGCATGTAGAGCAGAGACAAGCCATCCTAGATGAGCCTCGATCAACAAGCTTAACAGCTTCCAAAAGGTGAGTGAAGCCTTCTTAGACTATCTAGCACCATCAAAGTTGGCCCAGATCAGAAAACGTACAGAGTCAACCTAAATAATTATTAGAAATTATAAATGCTTGTTGTTTAATGTTTTGAGGTGGTTTGCTATACAGAAAAACTTACTGAGGATCGTATGTATCTCCTAAAGGGATTAGTTGACACTTTAAGAGTGTTAAATACTTTATTCAATTCCTAGCAACTTAAACTAAAAAGAGGAGTGGGGAAAAGAATTTGAGAGTAACAAGAGAAAATGATGCTTCCTATAATCTTCTTAAATGTGGGGTGGTGAACAGGAACTTTACAGTCTCTGTGCCTTGGAAATTTATAAGAAATATCTTTAGGGAAATCATAAAAAGTACATTAGACCAAGGAAGAAGAAATATCAATAGAACTATTGAAATGATCTGTAGAATAAATGTTTTGTTCTGCATTTATCTTCTTGTCTAAGAAAATTACTTTTTGTAGTATCATATGCAAATTGATCTTTCTATAGAGGAAAAGGGGAAAGAATTCATGGTATTACATACATATGCTCTAGTTCAGTTTCAAAGTTGACAAATATTTGGTAATATTTGGAAGGACTTGTAAAAATAATGACAATTTTTTGAGAAAACAGTGTGGTATTGTTGAAAGAACAGTTAAATAGGTCAGTGGAACAGGATAGAGAGCCCAGAAAAGGGCCCACATAATATAGTCAACTGACCTTTGAAAAACTACCAAAGGCAACATAATGGAGAAAAAGATAGTCTTTTCAACAAATGATTTTGGAACAAGTGGATATCCACATGCTATAAATAAACCAACCAACCAACCAACAAACAAATAAATGAAAAAGAAAAAAGATCTACATACAGCCATCACACATTTCACAAAATTAACTCAAAATGGATCTGACCTAAATGTAAAATACAAATTATAAAACTCCTAGAAGATAAAATAGAGAAAACCTAGATGACTTTGGTTATGACAATGACCTTTTAGATACAACATCAAAGGCAAAATCCTTGAAAGAAATAATTGATGAACTGGATTTTATTAAAACTAAAAATTGCTCTGTGAAAGAAAATGCCAAGAGAATGAGAAGACAAACCGCAGACTGAAACAATTCTTTTTAAAAGACACAACTGATTAAAGCCTGTTATCTATATACTTTTAAAACAAAATAAGAGATCACAAACAACTTGACTAAAAAATGAGCCAAAGACCTCAACAGAGACAAAGAAGATACATAGATGGCAAATAAGCATATGAAAGATGTTTCACATTGCATGTCATCAGAGAATTGCAAATTAAAACAGCAAATGGATACCACTATGTACTTATAAAAATAGCCAAAATCCAGAACACTGGCAACACCAATTGCTGGTGATGATGTGGAGCAAGAGGAAGCCTCATTTATTACTAGTAGGAATGCAAAATGTTACAGCTATTTTGGAAGACATTTTGGCAGTTTCTTAAAACACTAAACATACTCTTACCATATGATCCAGCAATTATACTCCTTGATATTTATCCAAAGGAATCAAAAACATACATCCACACAAAACTCTGCATGAAGATTTTTTATAGCAGCTTTATTGATAATTGTTAAAATTGGAAGCAACCAAGATATCCTTCAGTAGATGAATGGATAAATGGACAGTGAAAT
Source organism: Miniopterus schreibersii (assembly GCF_964146895.1). Classification (NCBI taxonomy): domain Eukaryota; kingdom Metazoa; phylum Chordata; class Mammalia; order Chiroptera; family Miniopteridae; genus Miniopterus; species Miniopterus schreibersii. The sequence continues at coordinate 59,134,701 of NC_138111.1, read as the reverse complement.
GTTTAACAATAAAAGAGTGCTATGAAAGCCATTAAAAGACATGGAGGAAGCTTAAATGTGAAAGAGGCCAATGTGAAAAGGCTGCCTACTGCATGATTCCAACTATATGGCATTCTGGAAAAGGCAAAGATATAAAATTATCAGGGGTTGGGCAGTGGGCAGGGGTGATGAATATGAAGAGCACAGGAGCTTTTTCAAGGCAGTGAAAATACATTTCATTATGGCCAATACACAGGGACACTCTTTATTTTCAGTGAGATTAAGTGTGGGGTGTAGTTAACAATGTAAATACTGGTGGCAAATTTTTTCCTAAATCCGAAGTTGCAGGATACAAAATCAATGTTCAAAAATCCACTGCTTTCCTATATAATAACAATAAAGCTTCAGAAAAAGAAATGAATATAACAATTCATCATTTTGCAATTGCAACAAATAAAATAAAATAAAATACCTAGGAAAAAGCATAACAAAGTATGTGAAGGAACTATATACTGAAAACTACAAAGCATTATTGAAAGAGATTGAAAAAGACAAAATGAAATGGAAAGGTATTCCATGTTCAAGGATCGGAAGAATCAACCTAATTAAAATGGCAACATTACTTAAAGCAATATACAGATTTAATGCAATTCCCAGCAAAATGTCAATGTCACCAGGCCTGGCATGGCTCAGCGGTTGAGCATCGACCTAGGATCCAGGCGATTGAGGTTCAATTCCTGGTCAGGGCACATGCCCGGGTTGTGGGCTCGATCAATGACTCTCTCATCATTGATGTTTCTCTCTCTCTCTCTCTCCCTTTCTTTTCCTCTCTCTGAAATCAATAAAGATATATTTTTTTTAAAAATGCCAATGTCATTTTCTAAAGAAAGAGGACAAAAAAATCATCACATTTGTATGGAACCACAAAAGACCCTGAATAGGCAAAGCAATCCTGAGAAAAAAGAGTGAAGCTGGAGTTACACTCCCTGACTTCAAATTATACTACAGGCCTATGATAATCAAAACAGCATGGTATTGAAAGAAAATCAGACACACAGACTTATGGAACATAATTGAGAGCCAAGAAGTAATACCACATGTATATAGGCAAGTAATTTTTGACAAAGGAGCCAAAAACACACAATGGGAAAAAGGAAGCTTCCTTAATAAATGGTGATGGGAAAATTGAAAAGTCACATGCAAAAGAATAAAACTAGATTACAGTTTGTCCCCATGTACAAAAATTAATTCAAAATGGATCGAAGACCTAAATATAAGATCTGAAACAATAAATTACATAGAAGAAAACATAGATATGAAAATTACAGACCTTGATCTTAGAGAACATTTTATTAATTTGACCCCAAAGGTAAGGGAAGTAAAGACAAAAATAAATGAGAGTATATTAAAATAAAAGCTTCTGCATAGCAAAAAGAAACTGCCAACAACAACTAAAAGACAACCAACTTAATGGAACATGATATTTGCAAACAACAGCTCCAACAAGGGGTTAATATAAAAAATATATAAAGAACTCATACAAGGCAACAGAAAACAAACAAATCCAACTAAAAAATGGGCAGAGGACCTGAACAGACACCTCTCCCAAGAAGATATACAAATGGCCAACAGCTAGATGAAAAGAAGTTTAACTTCACTAGCTATTAGGGAAATGCTTATCAAAACTATAATGAGATACCACCTCACATCTGTTAGGGTGGCTGTTATTAACAAGACAAGCAATAAGAAGTGTTGGAGAGGGTGTGGAGACAAGGGAACCCTCATTCACTGCTGTTAGGAATGTCAACTGGTACAGTCTCTATGGAAAACAGTATGCTAGTTCACAAAAAATTAGGAATAGAGCTACCATATGACCCAGCAATACTGAACAATTTGAAAACATTTATTCACAAAGATATAGGCACCCCTATGTTCATTGCAGCTTTATTCACAGTGCCAAAAACTGGAAACAACCGAAGTGTCCTCTGATAGATGACTGGATAAAGAAGATGTGGGACATACATACTATGGAATACTATTCAGTCATGAGAAAAGATGAAATATTGCCATTTATTACAACATGGATGTACCTTGAGAATATTACACAAAGCAAAATAAGTGACTCAGAAAAAGCTAAGTACCAGATGATTTCACTCGTATGTAGGATACAAAAATGAAACTCATAGGCACAGACAAAGTATGGGGGTTACCAGAGGGATGGGGGGTGGGGGATAGAAAAGGGTAAAGGGGGACATATATATGCTTTCAGACTATGATTTGACTTTGGTTGGTGGGCACATAATGCAATATAAAGATCATGTATCACAGAAATGTACACTTGAAACATATATGATCTTATTAACCATTGTCACCCCAATAAATTTAATAAAAAAAGAAAACCAAGACTCAAACAAACCCAAATTAAATAAACGTAAAAACCAAAACACCCAAAATAACTATATTCTAACTTACTGTAACTTCAAAAATTCCCAAAACATTAATTTTGGATTTTTTTCAAATTATATTCTATATCTTTATGATTTTGTACTTTTGATGATCTTTCTTGAAAACTTTTGAAAGTAAAGCTTCCATTTCTTTAAAAGAATGGCTGTACTCTTAGCTACCTAGTATAGTAGCTCTCAGCTACAGGAGGCTATTTAAATTCAAATTAATTAATACTAATTAACATTGAAAAGTCAGTTTCTAAATCATCCCTTTCACATCTCTGGTACTTAAAAGCTCCATGTGAGTAGTGGATAACACATTTGACATATTTACAGTGCAGAAATAAATTTTCATAATTATAGATTTTTTACTGGACAACAATGGACTAACATGAAAACTTTTAGTCTATGTACTTAGAAATATAAGATATCATAAATACTGAACTCACAGATCTTCAAGTAACATAAACTTGAAAATATCTGAAAATCCAAATGGTAAGAATGGTAAATATGTAAGTTAGCTGTCTAGGAGAGAATGAGTGTGGGAATGTCTAGTCTGAATAAGTAATGGCTTTCATTTTTTAGTACCATGCAGGTCTAATAGATAAAAGTTTAGTCCTTCAAAAGAAAGAATGTTAGAATTGAAAACTTCAGTTACAACTAGGGTATTAAAAGAGCTAGAATGGATGTTAAATGTTATACCTATCAGAAAAAATATGGAAGCTTGTCTTTTTTTGACTGGGTTCTAGGTGGGAAATATCTCTTGAGAATTTATAACCATGGTCTTCATCACAGGAATTTTTTTCAGATTTAAATTTACATTATTTTCATAATTTGTGAACTTCAAACAGAGAAATAATGGTGGAAATTAATAGCGAGGTGATGACATGCTTGGCAACTTGACAGATGCAAAGAAAAAAATTAACCTTGATGTGCAAGAACCTCAACCTAGAATTCATAGAATTATCACAAATAAAAAGTGAACTTCTGAAACTACAAAAAAAATATATCATCAACAATTAGTGAGTTAGTAGCCACAACACAGAGAAGTGTTCTTGTATCATGAAGTTCAGATAATAACATAATTGTACAGACCATTATATAGTTATGATTAAATTGGATAATTACATAAAAGAAGGCGAAACCATAATAGTTTCTAACATCAGGAAGGACCAGGTTGTTTGCTCTTGCTACTTCTTTCCTACCTTATACAGGAGGTTCTAGTAAGAACAGGGGGCCAAGAAAATGAAATAAAAGACATTCTGATTTTTTTTAAGGATATGTTTTTCTTTTAATTGATTTTAAAGAGAGAGGAAGGGAGAGGGATAGAGAGAGAAAGAAATATCAATGAGAGAGAAACATCGACCTTCTACCTCCTACTGGGGATTGAGCCCACAACCCAGGCATGTGCCCTGACCGGGAATCCAACCAGCAACCTTTCAGTGCAAGGGATTACCCTCAGCCAACTGAGCCACACCATCCAGGACAAGACATTCATATTTGATAAAAAGAAAAAAAACTATCTATTCAGAGATGACATGATATGGTACTTTGAAAATCCTAAGGAATGTACAAATCATTATTAAAACTAATGAGTGAGAAAGGTATAAGGTATAAGGTCATTGTCAAACATCAATTTTATTTCTACACACTAGCAATGAACCATTCAAACATGAAATTAAAAAAACAATTCTCTTTACAATAGGCTCAAAAATTATTAAAATTTTGAGGTATAAATTTAACAAAAGAAGTTAAATGCTTGTACACTGAAAATTAAAAACATTATTTGAAGACATGAAGGAAGCCTTAAATAAATGGAGTGATATTACATATTCATGAATTGAAGGGATATCTGAGTTCTGAATATTTAAATTTATTGTTAAGAGGGCAATACTCCCCAAATTTACATCCAGACTCCACTCAATCCCTATAAAAACACAGGATGGCTTTTTGAGAGAAAATTGACAAACTGACCTTAAAATTTATATGGAAATGCAATGGACCAAAAATAACCAAGGCATTCTCTCTATTTTTTTTTTCGTCTTTTAATTTTTTTAATCTTTATTGATTTCAGAGAGAGGGAAGGAGAGGGAGAGAGAAATAGAGATAGAAACATCAATGATGAGAGACTCATTGAGAGTCCGCCTCCTATGCACTCCCTACTGGGGACTGAGCCCACAACCCGGGCATGTGCCCTGGCCAGAATGGAACCACAGTCTCCTGGATCATAGGTCGATGCTCAACCACTGAGCCATGCTGGCCGTGCACCAAGACATTCTTGAAAAAGAACAATGTTGGAGGACTTACAGTTCCCAATTTCAGAACTTAGTATAAATGGGCTGTAATCAAGAGAATGTATACTGGCATAGGGATAAGCAGATAGATAAAGATCAATGGACTATAATAGAAAGTCCATAAATAAACCCATTTTTGGTCCACTGATATTTGATCCGAGTGTCAAGACAAATCAATGGGAAGAAAATATAATAATTTAAACAAATGTATTCACACATACAGAAAAATTTTGGTATATGGGAGGTAAATGTATTCACACATTTACCTCCCATATACCAAAATTAACACAAATAAGTCAATGACTTAAATATAAGAGCTAAAACTATAAAACTCATAGAACAAAACATAGGGGCAAATCTTCATTTAGCAATTAATTCTTAGATATTGCCCCAAAGCATGATCAACAAAAGAAAAAGAATAGATAAATTGGACTTGATCTAAATCAATAACATTTGTATATCAAAGAGCAACACATAGCCCAGCAGGCATGGCTCAGTGGTTGAGTGTTGACCTATGAACCTGTAGGTCACAGTTCAATTCCTCTTTGGGGCACATGCTTGGATTGTGGGCTGATCCCCAGTAGGGGGTACAGGGACAGCAGATAGATGGTGTTTCTCTTTCATCCATGTTTCTCTCTCTCTTTCTCCCTTCCAGTAAAAACCAATAGAAACATATTTTTTTAAAAAGAGAAACATACAGAAAATGAGAAAGCAGAATGAGAGAAATATTTATAAATTATCCATCTGATAAGGGATGTATAGATAACTGCAGTTCAACAATGAAAAAACAAATCAATTACAAATTGGGTAAATGATTTGCATAGATATTCCTCTGAGGTGTATAAATAACCAATAAGCACAGGAAAGAAGATCAACATCACTAGTCATTAAGGGAACACAATAAAAACTACAATGAGATACAACTTCATATCCAGTAGAATGGATATTAATAAAAAAGACAATAACATGTGTGAACAAACATCATTACCAATGAGTTTGAAGAATGGGGCAGCTACTTTGCCACACAGTTTGGTAACTCAGTAATTTCATTTTCAGATATATATCCAGGAGAAATGAAAACATTTGTCCACTCAAAAATATGTATATGAATATTCCTAACACTGTTATTCATAATGGCCAAAAAGTGGAAAAAACTTAAATGTCCAACAACATGAATTGATAAATAAATTGTGGTATATCCACACAAAGGTATTTTAATGGACAATAAAAGTTAATAAAGAAATGACAAATGCTATAATGTGGATGAATCTTGAAAACATGTTAAGTGAAAGAAGCCAGTCACAAAAGATTACATATTATGTGATTCTGATTATGTAAAATGTCTAGAATAGGAAAATCTATAGGTTTAGAAAGTAGATTAGTATGTGCTAAGGGCTGGATATTGGAAGAAATGGGAGATATTTCTAATGGGCACAGGGCTTCTTTTGGAGTGATAAAATATTCTAAACTTATATAGTGATGATGGTTGCACAACTATGAATATACTGAAATCACTAAATTGTACACTTTAAAGGGTGAATTTAAAAGTATGTGAATTATAACTTAATAAAGCTCTTATAAAATACAAAGCAAAAGAAACATAATATGATAAAAGGAAAATCAGTTTTAAAACAAAAAGAAAGAAAACAGAAATTGGGGAGGAAAAAAAATACAATAAATGCTAAGCCACACATTATATCTTGAAGCAATTGTCTCAGAAAACCAACTTGAGAAAAATTCCCAAGAATAGAGAAAAATATATGAGTATAAAAGTATATATGTACATGCGTATATTTGTAGGTATATACATATATAAAATTATAAATACATGAAGAGTGTTTAAGAGACTTAAAAAATTAAAAATTCTCTTATTTAAGACAATTGAATGAGTTGAATGAGAAGTTCCAACATATGCAAACAGGATTTTCATTGGAAAATATTTAGATTTGAGGAGAGGCAATATTTGAAGAGCTAAATGAGACATGCATTAGATTGATAACAATAGATGCTCACCTAGACACAAGCAGTACGACTGGACAGAGAAGGCCTGGGGAAAATGAAGAAATAGAACGAAATGAGTCATTACCCACAAAGGTAAATGACTTCTCAGGATATTAATGGAGGCTAGAAGAATTTAGAATGATAGACCCAGAGTGATGAAAAATAATTGTCAACTCATATATCTATATTCAACAAAATTTCCTCTCACAGGCCCACAATTAAAGGAAGAAGAAGACCTAGAATAAAATAGGGTAATGCACAAAGCAATCACTAGCTGTGTGAATAATTGAAAGAAGAGTTGATGCTAAGTAATAATTCTAAAAAAGGCTACTTTGAAGAGTATAGAAATAAACTGGAACAAAAACACAAGTTGACAATTACATTTGAGATGAGAGTACCACTGAAATTCAAGTTCTAATGATCGTGTATGATAAAGATGGGGGGAGCAGTGTAGTGAAAGAAAAAAGAGATTTGGTGTCAGAAACATACACATTATCTCACTTGTCACAAATTAACTTACACCATCTCTGTTTTCATGCCCGCTATAGATTCTAAAACTGGTAGGGAGTCTGTTTGGAAGAGGTAAGGCTTAGATTTCCTAAAAAAGTCATACCTGTTTGTAGGCGACCGGAACAGCACTGGGTGTTAGTCAGGTGGGGTCAGACCCAACTTGGATTCTGGAACCTTGGTACTTGGGTCTGGCTTGGAAAGAATTCAGAGCAAGACCCAAACTATAAGAAAACATTTATTTCATTAATCACAGAGGTAGAATAAGTAATTCCTAGAAGAAATGGGTTTAGGAAACAAGTTATAGAGGCAAAGAAAGGCCCCTTGGAGCTTAGGAGTGAGGAAGCTAATGGTAACAAGCCTAGGGATGGAGGGGGAGGGGGAGAGGAAAGAGAGAGGAAGAGGGAAAGGTGAGGGCTGCTCCAGGGAGGGAAAATGCTGGTCCTCTGTCCTAAGGGTTTTAAGGGAGGAGATTTTAGGGGTGGCCCCAGGGGGAGACCTTAATAGAATACTCAGCAGTTCTCCAGGGGTGTCCTTTCAGGAGTGTGGTCTCCACCATTGATTGGTCAGTGCTAGGGTGGGGTCATTATCCAATGCAGCTGGTCCGGAGGTGAGCTGTGGCTGGTTTTGTTGCTCTTCTGGGCCTGGAGGTGAAATATAACTAAGGCCTAGATATTAACTCTAGGGAGGAAAGGTCAGGGGGTCCAAACCACATGCTCAGTGACATGCTGGGGGAAGAAAGGTCACCCTAGGGACCGGGTCCCACCCTACAATTGTCCTTTGCTAGGTATCCAGGGTTTTCCATCCTGGTGACCTTCTGCACCTAGCTCACCATCCTTTCTCTGCTCATGTCTGTGTAACTGCCTATCACACCTGGATGGGTAGATTATATGAGAATCTTCTAGGTATAACCTGAGTTTTTCCAGGCATTGCTAATATTGTGGACAAAGATAAGAGCTCCTTAACAGAGATAACCTGAATTTCTTAGCTCCACAACCTAAGGCCAGGCCTCCTTCCTTAAGTATTTCTGTAAATCCTCAGAGAGTTGATATCGTTCACTCCTGATTTCCATCTGAGATCCCTTCTCCAGGGTAGAACAAAGTCACATCATCGTCCCTGCTGCTGGGCCCTCAGAACAAAAACTACAGGGGTGTGGCACTCCAAGAGCTGCCTGCCCCTAAGCGGTCACAGTGGCACTCCCTGGAGTCCTCCTGAGCCCCAGTCACACTGGTGAGTGAGTGTGCAATGGACTCTTTTCCCCACTCTGTGGCAACTTGTTTGAACTAAGTACCAACACCACACTGGGAAAGCAGCTCCTTCAGCACTGTCTGCGCCCTCTTCACTGGGCCAGGAGCGCAACATAAAAGAGATTAGTCAAAGGACTTATATGCATATAAGTGTAACCCATCCACACAGACAATAGTGCGGTGAAGCTTGGAGGGGGCCAATGGGGGAAAAAAGGGAACATCTGCAATACTTCCAACAATAAAGGTAAGTTAAAAAATAATAAAAATGGTAAGGAGTCAACAGGTTTTAATGGGAGGACTTTAGTTAACATTTGCCTTTCAATAACATCTCCATCTGTTAAAGAAGAAAAACAAAATAAAAAGAAAGAAAACAGCAAGAGCAGGAGCAACAAAGGAATGTGGACAGGACCTGCACTGCCAGGGCCCCTCCGGGAAAGCTAGGGCCGGCAGGATTTCCCCGTGCTCCTGCCGAAGCAGTGGGCAGGCCAGAAGATCCCGACTGCGCTTCAGAGAGGAAGCTCAAGCTGCAGCTGGGATGGCAGGGCTAAGCATCACGACTTGGGACACATTTTGATAAGAAGAATATTAGTAATGAGATAAATATTTAGAGGACTATGGTACATCAGCAGTTCGGTCACAGTCTGGATAGGACCAGCAATGCGGGAAAGGGTGCGCTGGAGTCCCACTTAGTGGTGGCCCTGTACTGCGGGGGCTCATCACGGAGCCTGAGTAACACAGAGGGAGCCAGAACTGCAGGTCTCTGAAGTGTCATGCTTCCAGGCACCCTTTCCTGGTCACTGGACCACTTATTACCCAGATATAAACGAATGCTTTCCCCACCCTTCCTCCATTAACCTCTGGAATTCTCACCTCAACCCAAGGAAGGTTTCTGGGTATAATTTTTTCTCAGGTCTAGAACTGAATAAAAGAGTCTTTTCACATGTCTCTCATTGCCCTGTGTTGAAAGGTTTGCATCAGGTGCAGCTCTGTGGCCTGAATTACATTTCGCTCCTACCCAGAACTTCTTGATTCCCTGAAATTCATACCTGTTCTCGTGTTTAACACCTGCAATCCTCAAAGCACTGTCTCTAGCCCCTCATTCAGTGATTTCGAGTACTCCACCTCCAAGGGGTCAATGTACTCCAGGAACTTTCTGAGGTTACTGCTAAATATCCAGGGCTTAATTCTTCAGACTAGGGTGGGAAAGTTGAGGACTGAGGAGAGTTGAATATGAATGAGTGGAATCACCACAAACTCGCTGTTTGAAAACAGCATACAAGTAGCAGAGGAAATATTTTTTATTGGTGCAGATATTATGTGTCTCAATTGAAGACGAGACAATTGCTGAAGGTTATAAAGACTTTTAATCTGATACCCAGACTACTAAATACTCTTCAAGAGTGGCCTATTAAACATAGTTTTCTTGCAAGTTCTATTCCTCTCTCAAGAGGTTCAACTCCAGCCCAGCATTAGAAGTTTCTTAAGTGGTATTTGGACAATAGAATTGGAGGTTAAACTCTGATATGAGGTTGTGAGGGCTTCCCGGAGGCTGTGGCATCCAAGGTAAGTAAGGAAGCTGAGAGTCATTGTAATTGTCCAAGACAAGAAAGAGAGGAAGGAAATTCTAGGCATTCTTCAAATAAATGCACAAGACAAAGGCATGAAAGTAAAGGGACAAGATGCCCTAGCTGGTTTGCTCAGTGGTTAGAGCATCAGCCCACAGGCTGAAGGGTGCTGCATTTGATTCCAGCCAAGGGCATGCACGTGGGTGCCAGGCTTGATCCCTGGCCCCAGTCAGGGCTAGTGTGGGAGACAACCAATTGATGTGTCTCTCTCATGGCGATGTCTCTCTCTCACTTTCTCTCTCCTTCTTCCACTCACTCTGAAAAATCAATGGAAAAAATATATCCTTTGGCGAAGATTAAAAAAAATATAAGTAAAGGGACAAGAGAAAGGTGATAGTGTTCAAAGTTGTTAAAAAGGCAGGCAGGTAGGTTAAGAGATTTGCTTAAAGATGTTAACTGCAGCCAGGTAAAGAGAAATCAAAAGATGAAAATTAAAAAATTTTTTTGGCCAAGTTACTTGCACACCTGGCTTTAAAATAAGAATCTGACCAATTGCTTTATTAAATTTACAGGAGTCGTTGTTTGGGTTTGTATTAGCAGAATCCAAAATCTTTTGGACAGTTGTGATTCTGTTGTAGTTGAACTTGGGCTAATTAAAACCAATAGCCTCCAGCAAATTCATTAATCCTGATCCGGTTTATAGATCTGCTGGGAAGAATGATCATTTATTATCTTAAGACCCTGTGCCTTCTGAAACTATTATTATGTAAAAATATGGAGAGAGAGTGCCCATTGGCAGAACTGTTAATCTTTTCAATTCACACTTGCTATACTTGTAAAACCCAAGCACATTATCCCTCATTGAAAGGCAGTAATGACAAGTTGGTTTAAACCAAGGAGACCTCTGTATAAATTAACAGATGTTTTAGTTGAAAATAAAACGTAAACATGACCTTAATTAATGAATTTGCTAATAGTTGTTCCCAGAATGAGATAATTTGCCAAATTCTAATGTAAGCACACTTAGTAGAATAAATGGAGGCTTTAAAGTTAGACTCAGACTGAAAACCCAACTTGGACCTTGTGATCTTCATGGTCTTTAGTAAATCATCAAGCCACTCAAAAGTATGAATCATAGTCCCACATAAAGTGCAGTGGGCTAGTATTTGGTATCTAACAGATGCTCAATGAAAATATGCCCTTATGCTAAGTGCATTCTCTTTCATTGAGGAATGTGTGTGATGTATGTGTGTTTTCAATGCTTGTCATACTCACTTGCTTGAATTTGTGAAAAGAGTCATGGAAGAAGTGTTATGTTTATCAATTTATTGGCTAATTCTCATGTGTTGATCATGAGCCAATGCTGGCCATGCTATCTGACTACTACCAGAAAGGTCTTTAAATCTAAAATCAAATTAAAATTATTTGGGGCACACAACTTGCAACTTTTGAATGAACTATATTTAATAAATTTATCTAATGAGATTCCTCATTTAGTTATTTTGGTATAGGCTTTGTGAACATTTATTTCATAGGCATCCCAGGAGTCCCATTGCTAAGCTTTATTGAGGCTTCTTTGTAGATCAGCTGGACTTTTGTTATCACCTAATTAAATTATATATATATCTACATCGATCTATCTATCATCTATCTATCTATCTATCATCTATCTATCTATCTATCTATCTATCTATCATCTATCATCTATCTATCTATATATCTATCTATCTATCTATCTATATCTATCATCTATCTATCTATCATCTATCTATCTATCATCTATCTATCTATCTATGTATCTATCTATGTATCTATCTATCATCTATCTATCTATCTATCTATCTATCTATCTATCATCTATCTATCTATCTATCTATCATCTATCTATCTATCTATCTATCTATCTATCTATCTATCTATCATCTATCTATCTATATCATCTATCTATCATCTATCTATATATCATCTATCATCTCCCAGGCTAATAGTATTGTAGTCATATAACATAGCTCAGAACTCTGAAACTATTATTATCATCATCTTCATCAACATCCCTAGATTTGTGAAGAAAATGTCAGACCTAATGGATACTTCCTCCTCTCACATGACTTTGCTTTCTCCTAAAATTATTCAGGAAGATTTCAGTCTTAGGCCCTAATTGTATTCTAAGGTTTCACGGAAATAGAATTTCATTCATAGCTGCTGTCAGCATCTTCTAAACCTTGTAGATATCATATGAGGAATGGTCATCATTAGTATTGCTTGCCAACATGTTTGCTTTTCCTTCCAGGATAGGATTCATTTTGTCTATTCCTTGAAGTTAATTGTATTCATGTCACCTATTTATACAATGAAATGTGTGAAATGCATCATGTCAAGACAACAGCACTTAAGTGACAATATATGACTTGCCATGTTCTCTTCTTCCTGCCCTGGTGATCATTTAGATGTCAGAGTATACCATACCATACATGTCTGATAAATAACTTGAGTAAGATGTGAGATTGTTGTTTTAAGCTATTAAAATGTGGAGACTATGTGTTACTACATCATAACCTGACCTATCCCTACTAAAACATGGATGATTGGCTGAAGGTTATGCTAGCAGTTTCATGACTGACATGCTTTGAGACCATTAGAAAACTATGCACAGATACCATATACTCTTTTTATGGCAGGAAATACTTGCTTCTTTTAAAATGTGTTCTAGTATTATGTTATTGACTAAGCTAACAGTATCATCCAATAGCAAACAGGTACTTCCTCAACATAGTACTTTTCTAAAGTGAGTTGAAATTTATTTTATGACATTCCCAGTTGGAATGAAAATCTAGTGAATGATTTTTTATTTTTTGCTGACTTTTAAAATACCTACCACCTAGGAGATAGCCTAGCACAGAATAATTAATAAACATTTAATTAATTCAAGTGTGTCATATTTATTATAAAGTATTGATCATAGTTTGGCAGTGTCCTATGATACCCTATAAGTGGAATTTATTGGACTCAGTGCCATAAATATTATTAATTCTTCTAAATATCTAATATCACCTTTGATATATTTTGGAACACATATCTGTTCTTCCTTTTCTTATTGGCTAACAGAAAGATTCAATCCATTTTGAAATCCTCTTCTAACAACTGATGCACATACTATGTGATTTAAGCATAAATCAAATTTATGTTCCTTTATTAAATGAACATTTTTCTCTTTGCTCAATTTTTCTTATCTATTTGACTTTAATTTTATTGTTTTATTGTATTATTTTTAATATGTTTTAAATATATACCACATATATATCTACATTTTTATACACAAATTTTATATACATTTATATTACATGTATTTTTTAAAATACTTTTTTACTGATTACAGAAAAAGTAAGGGAGAGGGAGAGAGAGAGAGACATCAATGATGAGAGTCATTGATCGGCTGCCTCCTGCACACTCCCTGCTGGGGGTCGAGCGGAAAACCAGGCATGTGCCCTGACTGGGAATCGAACTGGGATCTCCTGGATTATAGATGGATGCTCAAGCACTGAGCGATGCCAGCTGGGCTATATTACGCATATTTTAATAGATTCCTTAATAAATATATTATCTTTTTTTTATATAATCACCATTACTTTACTGTAATTTAAAGCTTTATTTAAATATTTTAAAACATATAAAAACCTATGAAGTTCAGTTGTGGCAGTGTTAGGTTTGTTAGACCATATCGTCTGACTGTAAGGCTTTAAGCAACAAGGGCAATTTAGTTTTAGTGAAATTGCTCACTACTTCAAGACACCTAATTAGAAATTAGAATACCTAGGTGGTTGTTAGTTTTTTTAAAAAAATTATCTCCAGCTCTATTTTAGCATATTTTAATCTGAATTATATTTCTCTGTTAAATATGATTACTGAGCAATGACAGAACTCATGACCATTCATTGCTCATTCATTACTAGTTTTCATTTATAGGTGAAATGAATATTTTTTCTCAATTATATTTTTAATCATTCCCAATCATCCTTTTTTATATAAGAGATATTAAGCCTTGAGAAAATTTCTGCAGAGTAATAAAACCTGTTACATTAGATTAATTTACATGGGCTGCTCAACTATTATTAATTTAGACAGACTTTCATTTTTCCTTTTTTGATTACACAGAACTTTGATTTATAGTACATGGAACAACCAAATTGCACTTTTGAAATTTATAATTCTGGATTTTTTCATACATTATTGGCCTTGAACTCAGCTATTTTGTCCTTTAAATTATAAAATATATGCCCCTTTTAGATAAAAGCTATATATTGTCTAGCATAGCAATACTATTAGTTAAATGTTTGTCTGAGATTAATGGATCATTTTGAATGTCATTAATGTAGTATAGAGTCGCCATAGAACATAGCAGATCATAAAAAACTTTTTCTTTACTAGCTTCATTGTATTATATTTACCATTAATTATTTTTGTTTCTTATGTTTCTTGAATTTGAGTAGGAAAAAGCTCTTGTTTCAAGGCTAAAAAGAAAAGATATTGATAAGGTCACTGCTCCGTTCCATTCTGATAGGTGAAAAGAATATTAGTGAAAATAGTTGGTTGTGTATCCTTAAGAATTTAAGATGTTTAGAATTATCCCTCAGGCTGACCTGGGCCTCACATTAGCCATAAGAAGAGGAATTGTTAGCAAGTCCACTGTACACCTAAGTGTGAGTACTGCTAGGAAGAGTGTAGACTTTTAGTTTACATCACCCTAGTAATGAGTAAACACTCAGTTTACTCAAGATGCAGGGAGAACCTGCTCGGTAAAAGGGCCTGAACTGAAAGAACACATGGGGAAATGGGGGGACAATGGCAGGTAGAATACTAGTCACTCTATCTCCCAGGTAGACATGTTGTCTAGAGTTGGAAGATAGAAACGTTCTGGGTTTACTCAACTAGAAGAACATTTCTTTTTCTTTTCTTGGAGCATCTGACACACAGAGAGAGACAGAGAGAGAGATAGGGGGAGAAAGGAAGGAAGGAAGGAAGGGAGGAAGGAAGGAAGGAAGGAAGGAAGGAAGGAAGGAAGGAAGGAAGGGAGGGAGGGAGGGAGGGAGGGAGGGAGGGAGGGAGGAAGGAAGGAAGGGAAGAGAGAGAAAGTCTTTTCAAAATTTTGGTGATGGGGGACTGATAGTCCAGCAGAGATCACATATATTTGGCTCCTATAACCCCGTCAGGGTAATACCTACATTTCTTAGTTAGCATATGGAAAGGACTTGTCAGTGACATCCCTAAATTTGTGCAGCCAATACATACTAAGTACCTACCTTGTGGAGCCACTGTCTAGTCCTGGGATAGTATAGAGAACTATAGAGATGCAGACTCTGTTTCATGAAATTAGCATTCATTGGACTGGGACAGAAATGGAAGGTATTCAGCAATTTATTAGTCATACAATTAAATAAATATAATTGTGAAAAGTGCTACAAAGGAAAAGTACAAGACGCTATAATAACTAACAAGTGAGGAAACCTAACCTAATATGAAGGGTGGCAGAGACTTCTTTGAGTCATAGGTAAAGCACAGATAGGATTGTAGAGAAATAACCTGAGTCAGCAAAGAATCTGAAAAGTTCCAGGAACAGTATGTAGCAGAGCTTCTGTGGGCGCTACTTCAGTCGAAGGCAAGGGGGAGAAAAGTACAAGTCACTAGTGAACCTGGCAGAGCCCAGATCCTATGAGATTTTAGAGGTCCTGTGATAGATGCTGATTTTACCTTGATGGTGGAAACCCAACATCTGTGGAGACATTAGAACCCGTTCAGCATGATGAACGGCAGGCAGGGCATAAAGGGCTGCTGGCTTCTACTCCTTCACCTTTGATGTAGAGATTACAAGTACTCTGAGGCTCCTTTATGAATGGAAATCACCCAAGGTCAAAAGTACAAACAGGTCTTAATTTAAGAGACTCTGTAATCCACCACTAGAGCTCATCCTTATCAGCATAAACATTAGTCTGAGTTCTATGTTTAAATATTCAATTTTGGAACAATATATACAAACTAGGGGAAAGTGCTTTGGAAATATCAGCAGGCGATGTCCTGTGTTGCAAGTTTCTCTGTTTCTTTGTAGTGTCAATAAAGCGGCCTAGCTTGTGAAGCTTCCCAGTGCGTCTTGCTATTGCTCTGATGTGGAAGAGCATAATAGTCACAAGTACAAAAGGCTCTTTTACATTAAATTACACAGAATAAATTTTCCCGCTCAGAAGATGATAGCAGCCGATTTTTTTCAATTTAGTCCCAGAGGATTCTAATATTAAATCTGAAGCTACCACAGAGTGATGCAACTTTGAAGATTACAGTGATAATCATGGGGCTTCTAGGGAACTAAATTAATGTTTATGGCTTTTCCTTTCCTGCTCTCATTGTTGCTGCTGCTCCTGCCGACGCCTGGCTTGGTATGCATGGCTTTCTCTAATAGGGGTGGCTTTGGAGGTGGGCTTTCAGAACAGAAATAGACTAATGTACATGCAAATCAATACAATTCCACAGTCTTTTATTTCTATAGGATTGACAGTGATGGTAAATAGATGACTTACTTTTATATTTGTTTTTTTTTTTGCCCTGAGTGTTAGTTTTGCTACCGAGCATACTTCTTTTTACAACTTTCTTGAATTTGAACTGATACTAGTCATGGGTTCTTAGGGTTTTTTTTAAGATGACTTTTTACTTCCTTAATTGATACACATATTTTGCACAATATTAAATTACATTATTATTCTCACTGTTTATTATTTTTCTGTCAAGTAAAATCCTATATTTCTTGTTTTATTCTTCTTTCTTTAGAAGCAAATTCATTGACTTCACATAACTTTAATATATACCAGATCCTCATATCTATCATATTTTATAAACTATTTTTAAAGATACTACTCTGAATTCTTTTTCTGTCAAGTTAAATTCTATATATTTTATTTTACTCTTCTTTCTTTAGAAAGAAATTAATGATTTCACATAGCTATACTATATACCAGATTCTCATATCATCATATTTTATAAGCTATTTTTAAAGGTACTATTCTAAATTTTCAGTAAGAAACTTTTTTGTAATGGCACCACAGTTTTCCACCAAATACATATAACTTAATTTATTTAATTACCCAATGTAGATTGATTCCAATTTTTCACTTGTAAGCAATATTCACCAAACACCATTTCACAGAGTGATAAGTACTGTAGGGTGACTGGCCTCAGAATATCAAGTTGCCACACCATGTAAGCAGGAGAGAGGGCTCCCTCTTCCTCAGCAGAAATATCTGAAGGAAACTCAGTTTCCTACAGGACCAAGTTGTGCCTTCCCCTCAGGAGCTTGAATCTGAATTTTCATAAGTATCTAGAATGCTAACTTAAGAATCCTCAGAAAATTCTAGCAGCTAGAATTGACATGTAGATTGCCTGATACCTAAGTTTCCCCTCTTTATCCTTGCCAAACTGTATCATTTATTTAAACTACAAACAGCTAAAATGTCAGAGGGCCTTGTTCCTCCTTGGGGACACTATCCCATTGACCCATGCAAGGCTCTTCCCGGGACGATGATGTTACAATGAATTGTGAGTCTTCTCTTCCTTGGCTGTCGGGCTTCCTTAACAAAGCCTGTCTCTTAGTTTGTACTGCACGGCATTGTGGTATTTGCCTTCTTTACCTCACTACAACCCTGGGACATAAATGTCTGCAACCATTTCTGATTATTCCCTTAAACAATTAAAGTAAGTAACAAACATTCACATCGTTTTAGAATACTTGAAATGCCAGGAAATATGCTTAGCATCCATGTGCATTATTTTATTCAATTAATTGACTTGATGGAGGTTTAATAACCCCATTTAACAGATGAGAAGACTGAAAATTTAAGAAACTAAGTATGTTGCCTGGGGTCACACAGGTCATTTAGGTACAGCTGGCAGTGAGCTGGGCTCTGAAAGGATACACACACTCTTTTCTGAAACTGCAGGAAAGGGGTGATAAAGATCACACTGAATGGGGTAGGGCGGAGGTGTGCTGGGACTAAGGAAGTGCAACAGAGGAAAAATGGGAAGATCTGCGCAAATGTTAGAGTTTTAAGATTTTGAACTAGACAAGTCCATTTTGTCCACTTCAGATCTCCTTCCAGTACATTTTGTTCACTTCAAATCACCTTGAAAAGTCCATTTCAAATCCATCTTGGACTTGAAAACTGATAGCTGAAGAGGAGATGAGATAAAGCTTATTTCCATAAAACAGGAGGAGAAGCTTTGTAACTGGAGCATTGTTTGAGTTGTTCAAAAGCGCATCTTAGTTTCAGAACAAAGGCTTATAGCAGAAAATATAACTATTCTTATTTACCAATATATTCAAGAACTGAATCAGCTAAGATACTGATACATGAGAGTTGTGAACATGAATATAAGGTAAGTTGGTTGCTATGAAATTCAAAATAGGAAGCACTGGGCATCTCGGTGCAAAAATAATGACCTGGAATTGGCAAAAAGGAGCCAAGGGAATAGTCCCATTTCACGAGGGCCATGATATACAGGGAGGGTGGAAGAATTTAAGGACTACCTAAAAGACAGAAACTGTGAATGAGAGCCAGGATTCAGTTATGTCAGAGGCAAACTTTCTGAGGAAAGACTGAAGTTGTATATGCTCTTAACAATATGATGGGAAGAGTCAGTATTCTGATCAGGAGTAGAAGGGAAACTCAGAGGGAAGGAGTGCAAAGGCCCATGGAGTACATTGAGAGGACAGGAAATACCTTGATACTAAACCCAAAGAGGACAATTGTGAATGAAATTCATAGGTTCTGTACAGCTGAGAGTTCTTGCTTAATTTTCCAATATTTCATTAAAACACATTTATAAAGTCACTATTAAACTAGGTTCTGCAATCAATAAAATCTTCTAAATAAAAATTGACAACATCACAGGTAACTTTTCGATCCTGGATCAAAATATAATCTTCTTGTCTATGATACATTGACAAGGTGCCAAAGATTATAATCAACCAAATCAGTGTTTATTAAAATGGATGAGTTTTTTCCATTTTCATTCAAAATTATGTTAATGAAAAGAAAAGGTATCTATTTCCATGCTACATGACTTATATTTTAGATTACATATTTTTCATACCTAGAAAAGTATTTTTCTTTTCTTCTACATCTCAAGAAGTTACAGTACCTATTGTAATCAGCTACATATCTGATGTATTAATTTTGCTTGGTTTTGGTTTAATATCTGAATTGACTATAAGCTGTGGAGAATTAATATGGCTGAGCAACAGAAAGTATCTGAAATGATGTTTTGGAAGGACCATGTGTATCTTTGTTTCATGGGTTTATTGAATCCTATGACAACATTCTTCTTTGAGGTTCATTTTGACCAAAAGTGAGGAGCCTATAGAGGAACATCCAATAAAACAAACAAAAGACAATATTGTAAAAAAAAAAATTCCAGTTCAAAAGGTAGCATGATTGTGCTTTGACTGTTAACAGACTAATACAAGGAGTGATGACCTTATGGAGTTTGTTGGTGATGAGGTTATAAAATGTGACAAAAAGAGATTGCAGTTTTTATTGTTCCATTGATTTCATCTTCTCCCTTTTCGATATGAAGTTGGCTAAAGACTTTATTTTGTTACTCACTGAGTCTAAGGAGTGTCCAGAGAGAATGATGTTACCTTCTAATAGGTGCTGTGTTTAGAGCTGGTCAAGCAAGTGTACATCAAGTAAGAACTAAGCTGAAACTTGCATCTTGCAATAAGTCTGGGTGAGTGAATTATAATAACCAATTCATTAGATGATATAGAAACATCAAGAGCAGATGGGCTTTCAGAAAACAAAGATCCTATTTTAAGGGAAATGTCTTGACTATTTAGAGAGGAAAGGCAAATATAGAACACTGTTAGTGTCATGGAAGTGATGTCGTTTTGCAGTTTTTTACATATTTCCATTCTATTACATCTGTTCAGGTTTTCTGGTCTTAATTTGTGCTCAATTCATGATACAGACTCAGTATAACAAACACTAAGATATAAAGCAAACTAGGGATTATTTCAGGCTTAATTTTGTACTTCCACAAATGTTCTACCAAATGACTGATATTTTGCTTGATCGGTGTGACATTTGAGCTTCAGGAGTCCACTGTTTAGGAAAGAATCTAAATTTCCAAATATATATATATATATATATATATATATATATATATATATATATTTTTTTTTTTTTTCATCCTCACCTGAGGATATTTTTTCCATTGCTTTTCAGGGAGACTGGAAGGGAGAGAGAGAGAGAGAGAGAGAGAGAGAGAGAGAGAAACGTCCACATGAGAGAGACACATCGATGGGTTGCCTTCCTGCATGCGCCCAGACCAGGGCCCGGTTGAGCCTGCAACCGAGGTACTTGCCCTTGGCTGGAATCAAACCTGAGACCCTTCAGTCCACAGACCGGATGCTCCAAACACTGAGCCAAACCAGCTAGGGCTCCAAATATTTTTCTAATTGCTAACTTGCAATGAACCAGTAAGACTAATTTGTGTAAAATTTTAGAAATTGAATTCAAGTACAACGTCTGTATAAAGGATTCTAATATACTCTCCTGGGGTGAAATTACTGAGAAAATATTACTACTGTTTAATCTTGAGCAAGATACTTAATTTTTCTGACTGTTTGCTTACATGTAAAATGAGCAGAATAGACTGGCTTTCCCAATCAAATAGTGTTTCTGTGATACGTGATGTACTGATGAGATAAATTCTTTCTTCAAAAATATCAGAATCACTCTAAATAGATGATGTCAGGTTAAATACAAAGGGAAATGTGATCCACCAGCCTTATGTTCAGCTTCTGACAAAATAAGGCAAATGGCAAAGCCAGTAAAGAATTGAGGACAATGCTTTAAAAACAAATATGCATAGAGAATATATATATACACACACACCTATATATTCCATATATTCATATATATAATTCTATACACACACATATATATAATTAGCCACATTATGTGGAGCAGAGAAATGAGCTTCATCAAGTTTACTTAATGTATTCAAGGCTACTAGAGTATTAAGATGGAAGGTCCAACTCTCGTATCTGATTTTTAAAATAAATGCATTTCCCATTATTCTTTGTGGTCTGTCCTTTCATAACAGTACAGACTGCAAATTGTTTAAATGATAAAGGAGATAGGTTTTGTTATTAGAAACTTCACAGAAAATTGATTTACCTTTTCAAGGTGTTGTCTAGACATGGCTTGTAATGCATTGTATTGATTTGCACATGCCATTTTTTTTTTCTTAAAAAATAAATTGTAGAATTTAAAATATTCCATTTGGAAGTGACTCAGACAATATCTTTCCCAAAATATTTCATTTATAAGTTTACAAAATACACTTTAACTGAGAGCTTAAAGCAACAGTTTTAAGGTCACATGGCTAGTCATGAAAATTATACTGTAAAGCAGGACATAACCCATAATTCTAACTTGAAGCTGAAAATTCAGAACTTGAAAAGCTTAAGCAGAAAAAGATAGCCATGAGCTTTTTATTATAGAAAGTTTTAACAACATTATTACAAATCTTCATGGCCATATTCATTAAAATGTGACCTCTCTGTCCATTACATTTGTTGTCCTAAAAACTGAATATATAATATGATGTAATCACATGTGGGGTGATTGCTTAAAATAAATAATAAATACAGAGATGAGAACTTGAAATGCAGGGTGAATACTTCAGTGCTTGGAAACAAAAGGTCAAAATCATAAAAATCTGAGTTTTGAGAACCCTATCATTTGGCCGCAAGCTCCCTCTCCTCACAGAGTTTATTGTATCTTTCTCTGAGCTCTCTACTGCAGCTGAGTCCAGGCACCTTCCCCTGCTGTGTTCCTGTCCCGTGTGTCACCAACTAGAATCACTAGCTGTTCCATTCCTTTGGAGTGTCCTTTCTGTGATCATATCTTTAAGCCCTATCTTTCCTTCAAGTATTTTTCACTTGCATGATCAGCCTCTTCTATGAAATTTTTCCTGATTTCTCTGTCTTCAGTGGTATAAATGGTGAAGACGGTCTTCACCATTTATACCACTCTTTTAATGTTTATCAGCCAATGGCTCCGGTATTTGTTCCTGAGCTGCAATTGTCAACAATCACCCAATATTTCAAGTACTCTCTCATCTAGCTTCAATTGCACTGAAGTCCCAGTAGTTCTGACTTCCTGTGTGGTCAGGTCAGTTAATTTCCTTGAGATAAGATTTCATCCTAGATATAAAGGAAATAAATATGACAATAAATAAATTTAACTTCATACAAAAGTGACATGCCCCAGCAACTGCAAGTCACAAAGCTAGCATTCAAATTAAGTTCTTCCTTATGTCTAATCCTGTGTCCTTTCTCCTATAGCTGATTATGCTATTGATCACCAATTCTAATTTTTTGTCATCTTTTCTCGGCCTTTTGGCTAAGATCAAGTCTAATTTTTTGTCACTTTGATTGCTTCTAGTTGGTAACAAATGATTCATGGAAATTTAAAAAAAAAAAAGTGTCTTGAATTCTTTTCACCTGCAAGATAAAGACTGTCAAACCCCTAGAAAAATAGACACTTTAGTGAAATTGAACAATAACATTTAGAAATGTTCAGAGACATGGTGAGGTACGGATAGAAGAAGAGTACACCTTCTAATTTTATGAAAATGGAAAATGAGGTTTTGGGGGTCACATGTAGAGGGGGAAATCACTTGTTCGCTCTTTGTTGGACCATTTAATTTGTCGTTGTCGTGATTGGCATTGTTATAGCAGACTTAGTGAGAATAAGAGCAGCTATTGCAGCCTGGTGATGGATTGGATTATTCTTGATTGAAACCGACCTTTTGTGTGTGTGTGTATTTTGCTATTGTTTTATGACAATTCCCCAATAAACTATAGGCTCTTTCATACATCCAGACTACCCTTATATTGTAGGTAAGACGCACAGAGTGTGATGCCAAATATTTATGGAATATAATCTTTGTTGATTTGAATCGTAAATGAGTAACTGGATAAGTTCGTTATTAAAAACTCTTATTTTGAAAGAAAAATGAGTCTATAAAAGTAAATAAATTAAATTAATGATACCAGGCTGAAGAAAATCTCTTGATGATATAAATTATACTCATTTCCAAACTGAATACCAAAAATAAAATCCTAGAAAAAAATCACTACTGAGGAATTTTGTCAAAATGGAAATTAGATCATGTTGCTCTTGTCTTATGGCTTTCCATTTCTTTCAGATCATAAAAGCATTTCCTTTTTACAGTGGCTTCCAAAGCACAACCTTTTACAACATCCTCCCCCTCCTTCCCTCTCCCTTAATTGTCCCTTGTCCCCTGGCCTCTGTGCAGTTTCTCCTGGATGCCAGCATCTTCCATCCACAGGGACTTTTTATTTACCTCTGCTCAGAATACCCTGTTCCCAGGTAACTGCAGGGCGCCCTTTATTACCTCTCTCGGCTTCGGTTCTTATCAATGAGACCTCTCCTAACTACCCTACATAAAATTGCAATTGCCCTGTCCTATATCACTTTCAAACACACACACACACACGCACACACACTAATTGCTCCATATCTTCCTTTCTTGCTTTATTACTCTTCTGAGTACTCAACCCATAACACTTCATAACACTCATTATCTCTGACGTGCCATGTTGTTTATTTATTTCTTGTATTCCTCTATTGAAATGTGTAACTCAAAATTATAAGGGTGTTGGTTTGGTTGGTTTGTTTGCTGGTATACCCTCTGGGCCCAGAACAGTGTCTGGGACATAGTAACTTCACAATAAATGCTATTTTAATTTAAAAAAATAACCAAGTCAACATTAGCTTTAGTGCACCTAAAAATGAATATTTCAGTCTGGGTGTTTTCTGTCATTTACCAGGCCATATATCAGTTTTGAATGACAAAGATAACTTTTTTGGAATGTTTTTCTCTATAAATTTTTTTAACTAATGTCTCTGTCATGAGAGTTTTCCCACAGAGATTTGTGCATTTTGTGGATTTGTTGGATGACAGAAGCATGAGAAGATTGACATTAGTTCCATAGAACATAATTTTATTTTAAGGGATACTGACAGTGTGATAGACACAGGTAATCCCTTATTTTAGCTGAGACTAACCACCTTCCTACCAACAGGGCAGGAGGTGGGCTGAGCGGTTTACTTTTTTTCTCAGTTTTAAACTTTTGGTTCAGTTGTGGGCAATGACAGCTGTGGCCATGCTCTGCTTCACCCTCTGTTTTTATCTTTGTTTTCTTAAACAGTCAATGAGCTAAAAATGGCTTCTACTTTTTTGCATGGTTACATTTTAAATGATTATATAAACATCTACATAATATTCTTGATATTTTTCTCTTGACCTACAAAGCCTAAAGTATTTATTTTCTTGCCCTTTAAGAAAAAGTTTATGAACCCTGTTCTAGTTATTTGACCTTAAATAAGAATCTAAGCCCGTTAATAAAATAATATGGGCAGCTCCCATTAATTGAGAATCCACTATGTGCTTAGCATCGTGATATGTTATTTTGAGTCCTTAATAATTGTGCAAGTATATTTTTAATGACAGTTTTACATGTGATTAAATAAAGGCTCATAAAGATAAATAACTTAGCTAGATCATATTAGCAGTTTCCCCAATACATTAGCAATTGATCTTGGTCTACCATACACCCAAAAGTTTCTCTCTCCTCAGTGTTGTTGCCAAACAACAACAACAAAACAGCAACAGCAACAATAAAATAAGACTAGTTAAGGGTGGGGGGGATTAGTTTTCAGGACTCTCTTATATTTTCTGCTCTGCTTCAGTAATGTATGAAGCAAGATGGAGTTTGTCAGCTGGTGGCCAGGAAAATAAAGAACTCTTGCCAATATCCAAATGTCCCATCTGGTGGTTGGTCATGACTTTGTGCTTCCCACATGTTACCACAACTGAGGGTGCATCTTGATCTCTGAATGGTAGGCCATGAGCAGAAACTCTGCTTCTAAAACAAAATCAAATGTTCCCAAGTAGTGCCAACAAGGGCAGAATGTCACATCATAAATATTTTGCAATATATTGATCACATCAATAACATTTCTTGAAAAGTGCAGTAAAATTTTGGGATATTTATGTTCTTGAGAGATATTACTTTGAGAGAATAGACTGTATCCTTATTTCTTGGATCAAATTAAGTCGG
The DNA here is from genome assembly GCF_964146895.1 of Miniopterus schreibersii. Lineage (NCBI taxonomy): Eukaryota > Metazoa > Chordata > Mammalia > Chiroptera > Miniopteridae > Miniopterus > Miniopterus schreibersii. The sequence goes on along the minus strand of NC_138111.1, from coordinate 59,109,465 downwards.
TCTCAGAGGTAGATTGACACTGGATGGTTTCATAGAAAAGTATGTCCATAAAACTTTTTATTTGAATTATGTTAAATTGGAAGTACGTGGTGACGTGGTGTGCTTGGAAGAGAACTGAAGGCAGAGTCAATGAAAAGAGTACCCAAGCCATGCTTTCCACGTTTCCTTTTGTGAAATGTACAACTAATTTTTAAACAAGCTAGGCCTAGGGGTCATCAACAACTAGTTAATTCTTCCATATGAAGTTATTTTGTTGTTGTTTTTGAATCCTCACCAGAGGATATGTTTATTTATTTGAGAGCGAGAAAGAGAGAGAGAGAGAAACATCAATCAGTTGCCTCCTGTATGCTCCCAGACCAGGGATCGAACTTGAAACCTAGGTATGTTCCAGAATGGAACCCATATCCTTTTTGGTGTACAGAGATGATGCTCCAACCAACTGAGCCACCTGGCCAGGGTGAAAGTTTTAAACATATTAAAAGTAATGTTTTTTGTTGCAAAACTATATATACATATACACATATATACACACATATACACATATGTGTGTATATACATACAAACATCTTCACACATTTTTCTATATATTTACCTTTCTATAATATATAGATTTTTTTTCCTTTTAAAGTTTAGACAGTCATTAAGATAAGTCTATTTCCCAGGGAACTACAGCATATTCAGTTTTTAGTGTGTTGTGTTTACAATTCCTGCTGGTTTTCCTGATTGAATTGCTCGCTGTTATTTAGCGTTTGCTGAGATGAATAGGCAGGGAGTCTGCTCAGAACATAACATTACACATGAGTCACTGACTAATGATATAGGCAGTGCTTGTCTGGTGTACAATCTAAAACAAAAATGGAAAAAAGGAAAAAACTTAGAGATGATTTGAATGTAAGGGATATTGGTAAGATAGTTTAAAAGACCGATAGGCAATTTCTGTACAATTTCCATACTTAAATAGTGCAGAATGTTAAATATATGTTTTCACCTATTTATCTTTCCATCCCATGTCGTGTTTACACAAAGATGGCAAAGGGAATGGCCAGCCCGTACAGTCCTAGTGGATAGAATTCTTTCTCAGTCCTAGTTTCTTTAAGTGCCTCATAGCCATTGGATTTGTTAGATAGTAAATATTAGTTGAAGCAATATTAAATTTAAAAAGTGAAATGAGTTGAATTGGTATTAAAATCATTAGGAAATTAATAAGCAAAAATAGTAATGTTTTGGAGACTTCCTGGCAGAGCTGGGACTTTCATTACAGAAAAAGAGAGAAGCCTAAGGAAATATTCACAAATCCCATCAAATACCTCTTTAACCAAAAGTCATGTCATCAGCTTTACACTGTGTTTAACAAGTGCCCATATCTCAAAGGTAGGCCTAAGGGTATTTCATTTTAGAAATGACTGCTCAATATCTATTTACTTTTAGGATATAAGAAAGCTTAAAATATTTACGCACAATTGTAGGAGTTATTAGAGTGTTGGTATGTGGTAGAATTGAAAATAACAGCCAAGATAACATTGTTGGACATTTGTGGCAGCTGAAATTGCCACCTGAATCCAATGAACTATAATATATTTCCCTCTTCAGTAAAACCTGTGTTCTTAAAGTTCATCTTGGAAGCCTGAAAATAAAATCTGTTATAACCTGAGTCTAAATCTTTAAGGTATCTCAGTAAAGCCTTTTTTTTTCTTCTATAAAATTCACTTGAATTCTAATTAATATTAGAATTCCTTTTCTCGCTTACAGGTATGGTATGTTTAGTATCTTGAGTACTAAACATTATTAAATATTATTAACTTTTTTTTAATTATATGACTTCAACAACCTGTCAAACTGTTTAAGCATGGTGTAGTAGCTACCAAGGCACTGATTTTTCTTCTTTCTCATAAGCACCTTTGAAAAAGGGGGACATTTTTCTCTAGCTTCCAAGTAGAATTGGAGCCCTAATGTTGGCAATAACTTTGGGGACCATCTTATGTATTGAGTTTTCCTCCTTTTCAATAAGAAAATCAAGATCCAAAGACTTAGAGAAGATAGCAAGTATTTTAGATGAGAGCACCAAACTGGAATCTGAGTAATCTGACTCCCACTCACCTGTTTCTATGCCAATCACTCTGCACTAAGTTGTGATGCATGAGTTGTTTGGAAGAATATGGAATGAGTATCTTCCACGTTTTAGATCCAAGATTGCTCTTGGAAAGTTTCCATTGTTTTGTTGACATGCAGTTCTAAGAGCCATTTACCTGAAAAATATTTTTCCCCTCATTGCTGGCAAATAAAATTTGCATTTTATGATGTCTATTCTGTGGCTCTATTATTGTCATGCATACATTATTTAGATTTTGAGTGTTAAAAAGATGAAACACAAGATTACTCTCAATGTTACCATTAATATGAGGAAATAGTGTTATAGACAATATGAAAATAATAAAAATCATATATATGTAATACATCTTAAGATCTGGGTAGCTCAAAAATCTATCTCCCCAATTGTCTTACTTAGGGTAACAATGGCATTGGCTTTTTTGCACTGCATATAAACTGAAAAATATCCTCGAAGGGTATTATGGGCCACTAAGAAGTTATTCTGCAATTCAATATATGATAGCACAGTCCGCTGAGTGTATAGGCCACCCAGAGGTAATGTGGAGCTTATTGCTTATTAAAGTATACTGCCATTTACTTTGACCCTTGACAAACTATTCTTCAAGGTTTTTTCTCTGCCTTTCTTTTCCCCTCTTGACAGGTAATGATTTCAAAAGATCTATTAGATATTATATGCATAATGAAAGTGCAAAGCTTGCTGTCAGGTACAATAGACTGCAGATTTTATTTGAGATCTCAAAGTTATACATTGTCATAGGTACCTGGAAGGTCAGTGAGGACTGTTCCTGTTTCCCATCTCCTTTCTTTGGCAGATTTTAGAAAAGTTACCTGAATAACGCATTATACTTTTTTTTCCCTGCCCCCTCTTATCTTGAAGGTCAGTTTATTCTCCCATAAGCAGAAGGTCAATGATGATCTCTATTTTGATGGTTTCAGTAATACAGAGTAAGAAAAGGCGGCTCACTATTTTTTCTTATAAATAGACATTATAGTGTCAAAGACAAATTCTCAAAGAGTAAGAACTCTAAAACATAAGCCATGATCTTATCACTATTTTCATTTGTATATATTCTCTTCTACATACATAATATTTCTTTACACAATCACAATCATAGTATAGATACATTATACATATATTTTTGCCCTTAAAATTTTGCTCTTAATTATTACAAATAGTGATCATATTAGTCTTTTAGTGGCTGTGGGTAGTTTGACCATTTCAATGCACCAAGCTCTATTAACCATGTCCTCAAAGGTTGGAACATTGTTTTTTTCCCCAAGTATGACTGAAGGTGATGCAACAAATGTGTTCATGCTTACTCTTTGAAACTCTATTGAGTTATTTCCTTAGGGTCAAATTCTATCATCATAATGACTTAAAAAGGAATATTCATTATAAGATTTTGCTACAAATTATCATGATGATTTCCAAATGATCTGCATGAAATTACAATGCCACCAGCTCTGATTAAAGATGCGAATTCCACGGCAACTGTGTTCATTCAGTATGACCACTTATGTTTTGTTTGTTATAAATTTTTTGCTGCCTATATCAGGGGCTCTTATTTGTAATTCTTTGACAACTCGCAAGAAAGAATATTGGCACGAAGTTTTACTCTGCTAATTTTATTTCTTTTGGATAAATTCTTCATAACCTTTCATATACCTGTATTCAAACCCTTATTTTTTCTGATAAATGTTTGAACAATTGAGTCTTAATTGTTATCTTTCTATTTTTACTTTTACAAGAACACAAATTTGAAAAGTTCATATGTTTAAATTTGTCGATTTTGTTTTTTGTGATTTCTTCTGATTTCAAAGCCAAGAAATTCATTATTGCTTCACATAGCTAACCAATATTCCTTATATTTTAGGAGTGTTTTAATGTAGCTATAACAAGTGTTTGATATTATGTGGTGCATGCTGCTATGGCATATAATCTATCTTGCCCATTTGTGCCACTCCCCAAGTTTTTATTCTGTTTTCTTAAAGTCACTTTGCACTGTTTATGTAATGCTTTTGAACCTATGGTTTTGGAATTCTCACTATATACTAACAAGTGTTTCTCTTGGAAATGGATTTTTTAGAAGTATCTTCATCAAGCAAAACTTTGAGAACCATGGCTAATAAATTGATTGGTTTTTATCATGCTTTTTTTTCCTTGAGGTCTATTATAAAATATGTTGAGGGAAAAGAATCATGGGTATTTTAAGAAATGGTACATCGTTCAGGGTGGAAAAAAGTTTGTTCAATAACTTATCTAATATATTGTATTTTCATCTTAATCCTTATTTAATGTCTATTATAACTTTTTTAAATTAAAACTTGTATGAAATCTTTTGTTTAATTTCTTTCCAAACTTTTCTCCTTGCATGTCTATTAGTTTTGGATTTATGCTTTTTTATTGGGTTAATTGGAACATTCATGTTTGTTAACATGAAACTTCATATTTTTATTAAGTAATGCATGATCTTCACAAGTAATTATACAAAACTTTACTTTGTCTTGCACAAAGTAGTGCTATATATATTTAATTTTTGTTAAATTTATAAATTAGTCTTGCTATCATTTCCCATGTAGTCTTTGGTACTTTTATGGCATTTTGAGGCTCCCAATGAATTTTTAACAACTATCTATGAGTTTTCATTTGTTGCCTTTTCTAATCTTATTGTTCATTAGTAAATTTAAGCCATAATCATTATATATAATGTTATTAGACTGTCATCTTATTTTTTGTGTGTGGGTTTTTTTAACATATCTTTATTGATCTCAGAGAGAGGAAGGGAGATGGAGAGAGAGAGAGAGAAACATCAATGATAAGAGAGTCATTGATCGGCTGCCTCCTGCATGCCCCCGACTGGTGATTGAGCCCACAGCCCGGGCCTGTGCCCTGACTGGGAATTGAACCTCCATCTCCTGGATCCTAAGTCGATGCTCAACGCTGAGCAAAGCCCAGCCAGGCCATCTTATTTGTTTTAAAATAAAATATGTGAAACTCCCTATTCAAATGCTTTTGAATAATGCACACTATTAGGTTGCTCCCTTTCATATTTTATAAGGTTTTGAATGTAAATATCATTTTAATATTATTTGTGATAAACTTATTATTCAACAAATTTTTTATCATTATCCCCAGTAATCACAATTATACCCCTCCTATATTATTTTTTTCAGTATTGAATTATTAATGGCTTGAAACCTCTTACTTTATATTCTATTTCTGCTAACTATCACAAAATTTAAAACTAGCATTATGACTTAGAATTTGGTTATAGGGAATGATTTGGTAAAAGAAAGGATCTGGACATTTTGATAATCCAGAAAAAAATTTCTTAAAATAAGGAAGTGACCCACTTAAGTGAAAAAGAAGACTGGCATCAGATGCCAGAGATACTTTAAAAACTCAACCAGCAGGACCTTGTGTAACCAACTATTAGAGTTGAGGGGAGCATGAAAATGTAAGGAAACTAACTTATAGCTCTAACTTACTAGAGCAGTACATTTAAATTCTACATTTCCTTTGGCATAATTTTATTCATGTTTTTACATAATCTACATAATTAGTTTTTTTAAAGGCTGCATCTAGCTTCAAACACTTCAAACCAACATTATCACTCTATTCTTCTGCCACTAAACATTTAGGTAGGAAACATCATTACGTTTTATATGTGGAATACCCAGGGAATACATGTCCCTGCAACATGCTTTCACTTTGATCTCTCCTATGTTGATTCCTTTTTAAATGTGCTAATATTACACAATCTATGGCTGCTATTAATGAAGTATGTATAGAGAGAATTTACTCTCCTAGTATTTGGGTTAGACTTCAACTGCACACAGCTTTATGAATTTTTGTCAGAACCCAATGCTATTAATAAACTTTTAGAAACAAACCTTCTGCCCTCTGAAGCTGAATGTCCTGTGTTACAGTGTAATCTATAGCATCCTGCTTATAGTTTGACATTATATAGCATAAAAATGTAAAGTATATTTTTCGAAAAGCTTCACTACTGTATATTATTTGGTTATATTTGAAGCAATCATTTTCTCTATCTTTGTAGAAGCTTTACAGATGATAGATAGGTAGATTGACATTTTTAGCTTTTTATTTCTGGTATTTCAACCAGGATTTCTATATATTTACAGTCACCTTTGGGTGAAATGTGAATGGATTAGAAATCTAACCTTATAGGAGAAAGTCAATGAGCAACACAGGAACTCCAGAGTCTGGTTTTATTGGTGATATGACAGTAAAGAAAAGCACATTTAAGAAAACAAATACCAGTGCTAACACTGCTCAAATGTGACTAAGTGGGAGTACTGGCACCTAAATATCTCTCAGAAATCTGATGTTGTGAGTGAAATTCTTTGTTATCAATATATAAACAGGTCACTACTTGTTTTGAAGAAAAATCTTGTACTTCTTTCTCAACATGAAACCTTAGGAAGCATTGAATCTTAAAACTATTCAGTATTGAATGTTGAAATAAGCATGCAATTTTAAACTATTTTAAATTGAGACTCTGTCATTTTAATGTGACTCTGATATTTTAATGATCCTATGTCATTTCTATTGTTCCTTTAAAAAAAAATTGATATTGCAGTTGAGCGTCAACCTAGGATCCAGGCGATCAGGGTTCGATTCCAGGTCAGGGCACATGCCCGGTTTGGGGGCTCGATCCCCCGTCAGGGGCGTGCATGAGGCAGCCGATCAATGACTCTCTCATCACTGATGTTTCTCTCTCTCTCTCTTTTCCTCTCTCTGAAATCGATAAAGATATAGTTTTTAAAAATTGATACTAAAATTATTTCACTTAAGTGAATAAAATATTTTAAATAATCCAGCACACATTTAAAGGGGGAATTGACACTGCTATGGACTAAATGTCTGTATCCCCCTACAAGTCATCTGTTGAAGTGATGTTTTTGAAGGTGAGGCCAGGAAGGTAATTAGGTTATGAGAGTGGAGGCTTCATCAATGGGATTAGCTCCCTTAGAATAATAGATATGAAAGAGAGCACTTTTTCTCTTTGCCTTGTGAGGCTACAGCAAAAATGTGACTATCTGCCTGTGTACCACGAAGAGGGCCCTCATCTTCAAACCGGCTAGCACAGGACTTAGTATAAATAACTTGATTTTGGACTTGCCGGCCTCCAGAGCTGTGAGGAACATGTTTTTGTGTAAGCCACCCAGTCTACAGTATTTTGTTATAGCAGCACAAACTGACTGAGACAGACATATAATTAAAAGTACATTTCAAGAGATTTACCTCTCATTTCTTTTCTGAATGTGGCCCTGTTTGATAGAGGATTCATTAATTTTATGTTACTTGAAATGAGTAGGTGTTTAGAGAGGGCTAGTAGCAGTAGAAATATTTTTCTACTTTGTTTTCATTTTTCAAAATTCTAACAAGTTCGGGCTGAGATTGATGAGAACTGCCCACTGCTAAGGTCAGCATGGCCTAATTAGTTTTGCTACATTGCCGCTGTAATTTTGCTTGCCATGACATTGAGGGGAGGCTCAGAAGGCAATCATCCTCTAACAGCCATGATGAGCATTAGTTACACCTAGTGCCAGATTAATTAGTAATTGTATACACACCTTGATATAAAATGAGAGAAAAACTTTGATGTCCAGTACCCTCAAGAAACTATCAATGACTGTCGCCTCCCTACTAAAAAATTTCTAACTCATGAAAACCTTTCAATAAAAAAAAAAAATCTGTGTGCCTTACTGATTGTATACACACTGGGTTGAATGCAACTGTGGGCGATGATGTGATCTGCTAATTTATCAGATTCTATGGTATTAAACTCCTTTCTGGTTCTACATATATCACTGAAATTTATCTTACTTTGGGGAATTGCAGAAAGTTATTTTCATGATAAATTTAACATCTTTTTAGTGACCTTATTTTCTTCCAAGGATTTATTTAGAGAAAAATTCTGGGACTTAGACTTTTTTTTAGCTTATATTGAAAGATTATAGTCAGATCTTTTTCTCAAAGCTATAGTGAAGACAAGCTATCTTAGTTCCTTGAGATCTATTTTCTCTTGAAGATAGCAGATGTTTATTTAAATTCCAAAATTTGTTTTGATTTTCCACAAACCCTTTTATTAACTCACTTCATTAAGCTGATCTGTTGAAGTTTATGATTCATAATATTTTAATTTCTTGAGTATTTCCTTATTCTTAAAGATAGAGCAGGATTTATTTAAATTCCGAAATGTTCCCATTTTTTTCATAGTCTTCTACTATGGAATATTTTAAAATTTGATCACTTTGTTGAAGTTTAAATGATTTCTTCTCACTATTCTTTGTGATAATCCCTTTGTACACTTAACAACAACCTTATTTCTGGCTGTTGTTTTTTTCTCCAAAGAATCATGGGTTTTTCTCAAGGCATCTATCCACATTTTCATTTGTGCTAAGCTTGCTTGTAGGACTGTAAAGTTGAAATTTTCCCTTTGTGTCAAATACCCACTGACTCATAATGGTAGGAAATAAAATAATAATTATTAAATAAGTCCACTTATATTATCACATGATAATGTAACACACTTTCTCTGGCTTCATTGAACATGGTCACTTTGTGATGGTCTAACTGGATGAAAACTTGACTTCTCCCGTGTGCTGGGAACACCGAGATGGCTGGAGTCAGTGACTGATTGCCATTCTCCTAAATTAATAACTGTGATTAACCACTGGCCAAACATAGATTTCCTTTTTAAAATGCTGTAGAATGCTACTATTTTAGTCTCTAATACCACTGGTGAAATTTTAAGCACCGTCTCTTAAGAAGTTATCTACAGAAAATGTATTGGATTATTTTCTTTCCTCAGACTGTTTCTCCTGTGGGGTCAGGGGCCCTTTTTTCACAAAGCAAAGAGAGTACATATTAGTGTTATTACTTTTTTGTAAATATTTTTAATGTAAAGACTATATTTTGTTTATTTTTTTATTTTATTTTATTGAATTTATTGTGGTTTCATTGGTTAACAATTGGGAGGTAATTATATATATATATATATATATATATATAATTAAATACACTGTGTAGATGCATTTTTAATCCCCCCCAAGCTTCCTTTACAATTTTTTGCAGAGGATCCTCCCAATCCTGACCTGGCCTCCAGCAACCACATATCCACTTTCTGTCACTTTAGGTTAGTATTGCTGTTCTTAAATTTTTATAAAGGAATATATTCAGATATACTCATTTGCATCTGGCATATTTCACTATGCATGATTATTTGAGATTCATCTATACTGTTATGTGATTCTGTCATATAGTTCTTTTTATTCCTTCATAGTATTCCACTGTCTGTCTTAAACCACAATTTATTTTTGGCAGTTGAAGAGATTGGGACTGTTTCCAGTTTAAGGCTATTGTAAATGAAGTTGTTATGAACACTCATGTTTAAGTCTTTTTCTGAACACATATTTTTATTTCTCTTGTGCAACGACCTGGGAGTGGAGTTGACTATTCTAATAAGTTAGTGCTGAGCTTTATAATAATCTGTCACTGTGTCATGGAGTTACCATACATAGTTTATAGTCTCATCACTGATATAGGAGGGTCCTCACTGCTCTTCAGTAATGCCTGGTGCTGACATTATTTGTAAGTTTAGTCATTCTAAAGGATATATAATGATATGACACTTCGGTTTGAAATGCATTTCCATGGTAATTAATGATGATGGGTATTTCTTGGTCTTTTGTAATTCTGCTTTGCAGAGTGTTCAAATTATTTATTTATTTTAAAGTCATCTTCTTTCTGAGTTGTAGCAGATTGTTTCATATATTCTCTACATAACCTATATAGCTACTATATATAATATACATATAATTTTCTTGTAATCAGCTCGCTATGTATTTTCTTCAGAAAATCTTTAGAAAAACAAAACGTTTTCATTTTGATGAGGTCCAATTCATAATTTTTTCTTCATGACTCATGTTTCTTTTGGCCCTATCTAGGAAATCTTGGTTTCTGCAATATCACGCATATTTTCTTCTATGATCCATTTCAAGTTAATTATTTCCATGCAAAAATGGTGATGATTATTTATTTTCAAATACATATCTAGGTTTTCCAGTTCCATTTCTCCAGTGAGATAACCTGTTACCTTGTCCAAATTAATTTTTATATTGTGGGAATTTATTTCATACTCTTTTCTATTTCATTGATCAGCATGTCTACCCTTATTCCAACTCACATTGTCTGAATAAATGTAGTTATATGGTAAACCTGAAAATTGGCAGTTAGGGGCCTTTAATTTTGTTCTTCTTTTTCGCCCTAGAATTATTTTGGCTATTTCAAGACCCTGGCATTTCCATATTTATTTTATATCAGCTTGTCCAATTCTACAAGATGACTCTGTGGATTTGATCTGCATTACCCTGAATCTATAGAAAATTTTGACAGAAAATAACATCTTAACAATAATGAGTCTTCTAATTCAAGTACATGATATATCTCCCATTTATTTAGATTATCTTTTATTTCCCTTGGAACTATTTTATAGTTTTCAGTGTACACATACATTTTTTTTTATTCTTTAAAAAATCATATATTTTATGATATTATAAAACATATTTTCCAAATTTTTTAAACCAATATATACAATTATCATTTAATTTTAAATATAAACTTATATGCTGCTATTTTTAAATAAATATGGTTAAAGAGGCTGACAAAGAAGTGGCAGCTTTATTTCTCATGGTGATGGCAAGCCCAACTGCATATGCACATTTTATGCCATATAGAGAAACATCTGTAGGCTGAAGCAACTCACATGGTCATGCTCAAAGGGCAGATCTGCAAAGTCCCATGGTTGTGGGTACAGAAAGGGGTGAAGTATGCTTCTATTGAGTGCAGTTGTGACCTAAGAAATATTCCAGTGGCTTTACACATTTAATTCCTTCATCCGCTACTATATATCAATAAGGTTGATAACACAACTTACATTTTATAAATATAAAATCGAGACACACAAAGATAATTTTCTCAAGGCTACACAACTAATAAATATAATGGTACAATATGTTAAATTACTCTGAAAAACATGGTTTTGGACTACAATAATCTCTACACAAATTTCTTTGAAAGATCTCATCATATATGTGAATTTCAGTTGGTCTTCTTTCACTATTTTGTATTTTAAAATATTAGTTCTCTATATTCAAAAATCAATATAAATGTGATTGCACTTAAGAAGTGGCACAAAATGTTGGAAACAAGTTGTTCTTCTTGTAAGCAAAATTTAAGGCTGGAGAACATGAAAATATAAAAGAATAGAAGACTGAATTAAGGAGATGCCTCAAATAGTTAAAATTTGGGAAGTGTTTAATCTCTAAAATATTAGGAGTTTATTAAATAGTATATAAATAATTCAATTAAGAATTTTCCAATGACAAATAATTTGCTCTATTGAAATCCTGATTGACATATTACTCTGAATAACTTACTTGCTTCTGGCACCCTTAAATTATGGAGTTGTGTTGGGACTGTTTACATAAAACTGCATTAATTATTTTATCAATAAAGCCATCTTGGTTTTTATGGTCCTTTTAGGGCTGCTCTTTATTAGAGATCTGCCCTACCATGCATGTACCATTCTATCTTCAATTTCAGTCTAGTTGACACTGTTGTAATTAACCCAGTTATTAATCAATTAACAGGAAAGGAGCAAAGGAAAGGCCACCTAATATGGGCATGCCATTTGTGCCAGCAAGCTGCAGCTTAACACTCTTCAGGTCTGTTCCCCGCAGATCCTGGGGGAAGGGACTGGACAGAGAAAGAAGAGACGCCTACCCAGTGAGGTCTGAGTGACTAGGAAAGGTGACTACCGGTCAGGCACACCTGGGAGCAGGGCAGTGGCCAGGACAGGTGTGGCCACCTCAAGGGCATGAAACCTGGGGTCCATAAACCCCTGAACAATGGAATCGCCTTCTCTTGGCCCTCTTGCTCCCTTGGGACTCTTGTTGCACAGGGTGTGCTCTGCGCTACTGCATCCCCGACGGGGCTCGAGCTTGGGGACCACACACGCAGCGGGCTGGTGGCCTGTCATCAGTCCCATGCTGTGCTGGACTCACCTCCACCATGGAACGGAAACTCTGGACACTGGCTTTGCTCTTAACTCTGCTAAATCTCCAGCTACACCTTTTCCAGGACTGGCTTAAGGGAAATGGGACTTGAGAAACCAAGAGATATAACTTCATGTAAATAAAAATCACTCGCTCTCCCATGAGAGCCTTAGAAAATTATTTTTCTCAAAATATCATAAGAACCCGACCCGCAGCACCCAGTGGGCAAAGGGATCCCTCACTTCCATTGGCAGACACCCCACTTTCACCGATAACATAATAAGAACTTAAATATACTTTCCAGCGCCTTGAAGAGCAGCAGATCATTCCAGAAACCTCCAGAGAATTACTTGATTTTTTTTTTTTCTCCAGCCATATTATCATCTGTCCCAACAGTGGAGTCTGCAAAGATAAAGAAATTCATAAATGGGTGCAGGACTGGTCTTCACTGTAAGAACAGAGAAACATCAGCAGTTTTGATTCTTCTGCCTTTCACACACGTTGCTACCTCAGGCCTCCTGGAAACGTAAGCAGTTATAGGAATGAGTTCCTGTGACCTCCAAGGGACAGGGACAGCATGCATGCCTTCTTTCTCCGCCCACCTCTCCATCCAGGACCTGGCATGAGAAGGAATAGATTCTAAAAGAAGGGAGCACTCCCACACAAGTAACCCATGTTTGTTGGTTCATCCTTTGTGAAGGTAACAATTAACAAGGAGAAAGACTATTGCATTTCTGAATGACAAATATAACAGAAAGAGCACTGATCCACTGAGCATTCACTATGTTTTAAACAGCATCTTAAATGCTTGAATTTCATTTAAAACTCACCATACCCTTGAAGTAATGCTTTACTTCTGTTTTATAAAGATGTAGTAAATTTATCTGACAACTCAGTAAATATATCAAGCAGATAGCCAAGAAAGGTTTTTATTCTAAGCAACCTGGCCCCAGTCCCCATGCCCCCAACCTTTGAGCTTTGTCATTAGGACAGATACACGCCCTGGGTGGAATGGGAGCCTATAGGAAGAAATTTCAACCCAAATTCATGGAGCCTGGAGGAAGCAGCTGGAGGAAGGTGTTGTGGAAAGATGATGCGCTTAGATTTACTGAGGAAGCAGCAGAATGGTGTAGCCGTAAAGTTTAGCATCTCTGGAGGCAGGCTGCCGACCTTCTGCGTGGCTTCACCATTAACTAACAAAAGCACTTTGGGTGCATTCCTGCCCCCGACTGTCTCAAATTCTCAGCTTCCCACCTGTAAAACACGTATAAAGGTACTTATCCCACAGCCTGTGAGTGCTCCGTGGGAAAGTTAATCTAAAGCATTAGGTACATAATTTGGTGTTCAATAAGTGTTAGCAAAATTACTGAAGGTTAATTATGAGTTGGCTGCTAGGAAGGTAAGAGGGGGAGGGAGATGGCGGGGAGGGCATTACAAGCTGAAGGACTGGCATGGTTTGTGGTGCGTGTTTTTTTCTGCCCCTTAATTTTTCATTTGTCTATAAAAAGGAAAAGGTAAAGAATACAGTTTAGAATATATCTAAGATGAAAGAGACATGTTGGGAAAAGAGAAAATAGAGTTGGGGATGTTAATAATGGTGGGTCTCCTCTGAGGGTCTGTGCAACATGGTTTCCGAATATGGAAAGAAAAGAAATTTGATCTTTAAAACAAGTTTGTTCCTTTATAAATGGCTATGATATACATTCCAAGGGACTACTGCACGGTTGAAGAGGCCAACAATTATGTAGATTTAGGAGATAATGAATTTATTGACAACTTTTGAAAAAGAGCACATTTTTGCCAGGCACGTGTGGCTCAGTGGTTGAGCATCAACCCAGGAACCAAGAGGTCACAGTTCAATTCCCCTTCAGGACATATGTCTGGGTTGCCTGCTCCATCCCCAGAAGGTGGCCTTCAGGAGGCAGCCGATTAATGATGTTTCTCTCTCATCGATGCTTCTCTCTCTCTATCCCTCTCCTGTACTCTCTCTCTAAAAATCAAAAGAAACATTTTTTTTAAAAAAAAGCAATGGGGAGAAAAAAAGAACACATTTTAGAATCAGGTCACATAGCATTTTAATTTCATCATTTCTTATCTACTGTATGACCTTGAATTAGTTACTTGTCTCTGAGTTTTACTTTCCATTGTAAATATACAATAAAAGGTCTATTAATTATGTGAAATATATACACAAACAGGAATATAAAACATATTTTCATTTTGAAAAAAATTAACCAAGCACTGGAGTATATTCATTAACCTTTTAGAAAAAACCTGTAGATCCCTCCTCCACTTTGCAGCTCCCCCCTTCCAAACCCTGCTGCCAGAAGTAATGCATTTTTGGTTAACTCCTCTGGTTTTCTCTATAGTTTTACCCTGTGCACATGAATCCCTTAATAATACAGTGTACTTTTGGTTTGCTCCAATGAAGTTCATGTTGACTTCTTGTTATGTGACTTCTTTTGGTTAATATGTTTTTAGGATTGGTTTGTGTGGAATAAGTAGCTTTAGTTGTTTTATTTTTCTATCTTGTACAGTGCTCATGACATAAATATACTGTTATTTATTATTTGTGTATTCTTCTACCCATGGCAATTCTACCCTTCCACACCACAGGGCCTGTATCTTCAAAAAAACAGCTGCTCTGTTCTTGCCTATATGTATCTCTTGGCCTGCAGATACATACCTAGGAGTAGATTTGCTGGATGGTATCATGTGTGCATCTGTAAATTCACTAGTGAATTACTGCCTGGCTCTTTCTAAAATAGGTGTACCAATTTATATTCCAACTAGCAGTGGAAATTCCCATTTTTTTTATTTAACCATTTTTATTGCCAATCATTGTTTTATTTTATTTTTTTACCCAACCACTAGGTTTGGAACCTTATCACATGGTTTTGATTTGCGTTTTTCTTATTATTAAAGTGGCTGACTATCTAATCATATGCCTATTGGGCATATGAGCCTCCCCTTTGTGAAAATCTTTTATAAGACTCCTAGAAATTGTTATTTTAATTGGTTCTGGGTACCAGATCTTAATTGGTTATATGTGTTGCAAATATCTTAGCTCAATATGTAGCATGTTATTTCACTCATTTACAGGGTCTATTGAGGAACACAAATTCTTAATTTTAATGTAGTGAAACTTACCAATGCTTTTCTGTATGGTTTGTATTTTGTGTGCCTTATTACTCCAAAGCTAGAAAGATATTTTCTATATTGCCATCTAAATTTTTTGGTTTTTTCCCCTTTATTATTAATAAATTAAATAAAGTGGTTTGTTTGTATGGTGTGAGGTCCAGGTATGTGGTGATCATGAAAATGTGCCACTCAAATATCCTGCCTTGGGGTGTATAATTAAGGGACAACATGCTGCATTGGTGCCTAGGACACACTTCCTAATGAATTAGCGTGAGATAGCAAACACCTCCTCCTCATGACTTTGGCTCAAGGCTGCCCTATGGACGTGGCCAAACTTTTTAAAAATCGAAGAGTGGTCTGGGACTCTTTCGGCCAAGCTTCATCTTCCTTTCTTTACCTCCCAGGGATTATACCTACATCACAGTTTGATGTTTCTCTCTACCTCCCCCAACACTTTTACCTATTTCACTCCTAGGTGTTTCTCGCAGTAAATCTCTTACATGGAAAATCTTTATGTTTGTTTCTTGGAAGATATTTATTTATTTATATATATATTTTTTCTATAGGTAACCAATTGTCCCTACATCTAAGCTACAGTTTTCTTATCTGTAAAATGGGACTTTTAACATCTACCCAATATCTTTGCTTTGAAGGTCAAGAGCTAAAGCAATGATCACAGTGCCACAAAATGTTATGTGGATGAATTGTAGTGTGCTTGTCATGAACTAAGTCTCTCTTGGGTGAACTGGACCATACACTGTCTCTGTGTATTTGGGGAGCCTCTTAACATTTCTGAGTCCTTCCCCACTCACAAAGCTTAAAGAAAATAATCTTTTCTAATTAGTTGATTAGTTTGTTTTAGCTAATTAGTTACTGTATCTAACATTTTTGTACCTTGTAACTAATCCAGTTTTTTAATATACATGAAAATATTTTTAAGATTGTGAAGAATTATACAAAAGTAAGGGACCATCAGGCATTAGTAATTTGAAACTAATAACTACATCCAGTATTATAGTGTCATCATATATTACATCTTATCCACCAACCTGGCCCAGAATGTCAGTTTAAACAGATAGCTAGAGATATTAGTGTGATAAATATTTCTTAACTCCATAATGAATACTTTACTTGGCTATAAGCTTATAAAATATACCTACACATTTATGAATTATATATAGCTTTATCTTTCTTGATTTCTGTTCTGATAGTGTCTTTGTTTTGGTAGCATACCATATAATATCTGATAGTCGCAAACTTTGAAAAATGACATTAAGTACCCACACTGAACATAACCACATTTCTCATATTTAGGCATTGCCTAGACTAGCAATAAGAAGTACAGACAATGATTTTGTTTCCCAACAATTACAGAAATTGCCTAAACCTTCAGAGATATGATTCAAACCTTATGACTTAATTTTAACTTCTCCATTACATTTAATGTTATAATGTTTATCTTTGATGTTTATATGTATTTCAATATCTTTCTATATTGAATTCTATTTCTGCAAATATTGCTTCTTAAATGTTTTCCATTTAAATACAAAGGCAAAGATTTTCAATATCTGGTTACTGTATTCAATGCACCAACCACATATCTTAAGAAATATTTGTCAAAAGATTCCATTGTAGCCAAATAACAGTAAGTTATCCAATGATTATTACAATTCTGCCAGTTTATTATTTTATATATATATAACTGATTCTAAGGTAACTCTGAATTTGGGTTTATACAGCCTTGATGAGTGGTATCTAAATAGGACATTAAATTCAATAATAATTTTTAGAACCACAGTGATGTTATTTCTAAAAAATTGTAAGCCTCCACCTTTTCAGTAAAACAAATTTTTAATAGATTAAAATTATGGTGTAAAATCACCTGGTTTTCTCTATGAAATTTTGTTTTAGTGAGATGTTTCTCTCTGAGAAGAAAATTTGTAAGAAATACAAGGAAATCATAAAACCTGTATAGTTTCAAAATATATATAATACATTATGATTACTTGGTAAAATTAAAGATACTGGGCAATGTTCTCAGAGTGTGTCATCTAGAAACTCAGATATATGTTGTTCAATATATTGCAAGATAAATCTCTGGATGTTCCTCAAATAAAAGTTTTGTGGTTAAGTAAGTTGGGTAAATGTTTGCTTCAGCAAAGTTAACCAGTTGTTCTTTATTATTACAGAGAGTCTCAAAATTCTACAGTAATGTACATTGTGACTTTTCAGTAGATTTTCTCAAAACCCTATGGTAATATGCATTGTGAATACTCAACTCAAGCTAGAAGTGGTTTCCAAACTTGTTTGACTGTGGAACCCTGTTTTATCTCAAAAACTTTTGCAGTACATACATTGACAAATGTTGGTATAGGCATGAAATGCAATCTGAATTTGGAAAATTTAAATGTGACTCTTGATAATAAATCGGGGAAAACTTTTGAAGAATTTGTAAATAAATAATGGGTTGGGTTTGGGAATGGGAGAGAAGGAATACATTCTAGGAAACAGTTCAGGAAGCATTCTGAGATTGATGGGATATTAAGTCATGAGAAAAGTCTTTCTATTGTGAAAAAGTTGGCAATAGCTTCGTATCGAGTTCTTGTCAAGCAGAAGATTGGATTTCATTTTTAATTTTAACTTTCCTACTTAAGTTTTTAATCCACATGGAATGGAATTTTATGCATAATGTGAGGTAAGGATTCAATGTCATCTTTTTACCATAAGGATAGGCAATTCTCTTAACACAATATATTTAAATGCTCCTTTATTCCCCACTCTTGGGTAATACCAGTTGTATCAGAAAGCATGTTTCCAAATATGTATTTCTGTGCTATTTCATTCTGTTAGTCTGTTTGTCCATGCTTATGCCAATCACTCACAATCTTAAATCCCAAAGCTATTAGGGAAAGTCCATCTACTTTGGTCTTCTTCAGGATTATCCTGGGATATATTTTTTTTAAAATATGTCCTTACTGATTTCAGAGAGAGGAAGGAGGAGAGAGGGAGAGAGATAGAAACATCAATGATGAGAGAGTAATTGATCGGCTGCCTCCTGCATGCCCCCTACTGGGGATCAAACCTGAAACCCTGGCATGTGCCCTGATTGGGCATTGAACCTCGATCTGATCTCCTGGATCTTAGGTTGATACTCAACTGCTGAGTCATGCTGGCAAGGCCCTGGATACTTTTTTTTTTCTTATCAAATTCTACAAAAACAGAACAAATAAATATAAAAATGAATTTTGATGGAAATTACATTGAATCTATTGATGAAATGTACAGTAGTTAACATTATAATGGTATTAAATATCCCAATTCATTAACACAGATTTATTGCATGGATTGTAATTTGTAATCTTATTTTGGTCTTTTTAAATATCTTTCAATAAAATTGTATAGTATCCTTCATAATAATATTACACTTGATTTATTAGATTTATTCCAATGTATTTAATATTTTGATTGCTATTTTAAATATTATGTAAGTGTATTGACAGTCAAATGATTTTGTGGGCTAATGCATATCCAGCAATTTATAATAATCATCTATTAATTAAAATAATTAGCTCTTTATTTTGGATTTTCATCATAGACTAACATATCTTCTTTTAAAAATCATAATATAGTTTTTGTCTTTTCAATTCAGTCCTTACTGTGATGGTTATGATCATTGTTTTATGGATAAATATAAAGTTTGTTTTTATTAGGTCTGTCCATTCTTAGTTTGATAGAACTTTTTAATGGACAGTTATTAACTTTTTCCAAAGAAATTTTGTATAAAATTTAAATGATAATATGATTTTTCTTTTTAAGTTTATTAAAGAGTAAATTAAATTACTTATTTCTTAACATAATACTCTCCAGTTCTGTCCATGCAATCCCAAAGGGTAAGAGATCCTTCTTACAGCTGCGTAGTATTCCATGGTGTAATGTCCCACAGCTTTTTATCCACTCATCTACTGATGGGCACTTGAGCTGTTTCCAGGTCTTAGTTATCATAAATTGTGCTGCTATGAACATAGGGGTGCATAAATTCTTTCTGATTAGTGTTTCAGGATTCTTAGAGTATATTCCTAGAATAAGCCAGTCTGAGAAAAATAAGTGCCACATGATCTCACTCATATGTGGAATATAATAAACAAAATAAACTGGTGAACAAAATAGACACAGAGACATAGAAGCATGGAACAGACTGAGGGATCTCAGAGGGAGGGGGGAGGGGTGGAAAGAGATTAATCAAGGAACTTATATGCATATATGCATAACCTGTGGACACAAACATTGGTATGGGGAAGGCCTGGGGGAGGGATGGATGGGGGCATTAATGGGGGAAAATGGGGAACATCTGTAATACTTTCAACAATAAAGATAAAAATAAATAAATTACTTATTTCTAAAATTAAAGCAAATGTGTTGTAGAATAAATTCAATCTGTAATGATATATACATTTTTAAAACTTTCTTGATTTAGTTTGCTAGAGTTTAAGATTTTTGTATTCAGGATTATAAATTGGATTGGTTTTTAATTTCCACTTCTCATAAAGTACCTCTCAATTTTATTATTGAATTCTTCCTAAAGTCAGTTGAGAACTACTACTTCTTTTTTCATAACCTATAAGAATTTGCGTATGTTGGAAGCTCAAAGGAGTTTGGAGAAAATATATAGAGTTGTTCATTATGAGTTCATTGACCAATTTCATTAATAGTCATTCAAGTCTTTGACTCTGTTGAGACTTATGGAATTGGCTTATGCAATTATAGAGGCTGAGAAGTCACACAATCTGTTCTGTGCAAACTGGAGACTCAGGAGAGCCAATCATGTAGTTGTAGTCTGAGTCTGAGCCTGAAGTGTTGAGAACTAGAAGAACTGGCAGTAAAAGTTTTAGTCCAAGTGCAGAAGACCAATATCCTAGCTTGAAAAGGTCAGGCAGAAAGAGCAAATTCTCCCTTACACTACTTTTTTTCCTACTCAGGCCTCCAACAGATTGGGTGAGACCCAAATGCATTGGAGAGAGCAATGTGGATCTGCTTTAATCTACCCATTCAAAGGTAAATCTCATCAGAAGGCACCCTCACAGACACTCCTAGAATAATAGTTAACCAAATATTTGGCACCTTATGTGCCCATCAAGTTGACACATAACATTAACTGTCAGATGTGGGAACCTACTACATGACCCCCACACACTTAGGAAGGTGAAAGGGGTCTTATAGCACCTTTCCAATAAGGGGTAGACGATAGATATCCTTTATTTAATAGAAGTATCTCTTATTACACTGCTCAACTTGAGTGAACCCCTTGTTGTTTATCACTCAAGTCCATTAGAATTTGAAAAGTGAAGATCAAATTTATGAGGTTTAGCTATGATCTCAAGACAAGTGCTTACTTTAAAACATAGCTTTTTAAATTTTATTTCTGAGTTCCCTTATTGGCTTAGTATTTTGTTTTTTGAATGAACTTTTGTTTTTGCCAACTTAAAAATTCATTTAAGAAAATATGTTTGTGTGTGTTTGCAATATTTGTGTATGTATGGATATATATTTATATATAACATATAATTATATATGTATATAATTATATCAGTAGAGAGGTCAATGTCCCTAGTGTGGCATACTGATGATGGACATGACTAATCATAGCTTTTTCATATTAAATTGAATGATGGTCTTCTTTAAAATTATTTTTGCATATAGCAGCCTCAATTTTAATTTAAATTCACCTAAAATATGCTCTATTGAATTTTTAAACACTAAATTGTAGACCACAGCAAAATCTCTCTAGAATTAATAGTAATGTTTTTCAAGGATTTACATATATATGATCTTTATGTTAGATATCCTGTAGAGATGGTATTAGTCCTTGGTTTTGTTTACTTTATCATGCAGAAAAGTTTCATTTGAAATTTATTGGGGTAGTGAATTGAAATTCACCATGCAACATTTTTTAAGAAACTAGAAATGTGCAAAATTGGCCAATTTTCATGATATGTAAATATATGCTAATGTACAATGTATTTGGACTGTATTCATTTTGTTGGACATATTTTATACCTTAGGATTCATTTTATGAAATGTAAAATGCATGTAAATGTAGGCCTTATTAAAACGCCCCTCAAATTTTTGCTTTTGATTTTATCTGTTGCTTTAGATGCCAATTTTACCTAATGTATATAAAATATAGGTAGTGTGGCTTATGCTTTTCTGAAAATTCCTCATATATTACTCTGCTTCAAAAGTGAAAACCCACCCAGATCAATAATGAAATATTGAGTTGTTTTATGTGTTACAATGGCACCATGGGGTTTTATTAATTAATTTATTGATTCAGCAAATATGAATTAATCACTTATTATGTTCTGTTCAAGGCACAAAGCACAAGAGTTACAATAGTGACAAGTTAAACAGAACTAGTATCTACTTTCAAGGAGTTTACAGTTCAGCAAATTTTAGCTCAATACATAAAACTAACAGTGATCTCACTTATATGTAGAATCTAAAAAATGTAATAAACTGATGAACAAAATAGATTCAGTGACATAGAAGCATGGAACAGACTGAGGAATCTCAGAGGGAAGGTGAGGGTGGGTGGGTGAGTGGGTGGGGAGAGATTAACCTAAGAATTTATATGCATATGTGCATAACCCGTGGATACAGACAATAGTGTGGGGAAGGCCTGGGGTGGGGAATGGGTGCAGGGTAGAAGGGGTTAATGGGGGAAAAAAGGGGACATCTGTAATATTTTCAACAATAAAAATAAATTTTTACAAAAACAAACTAAGCAATTACACATTTTGGTAAATTCAGTGAAAGAAAATAAAGGTGACCCCAAGCAACTCTATCAGGAACCCCTGCCTTGGACTCAGAGTGAGGGTGTCTCTGTTGCAGTAATACTAAGGCAGGAAGAACAAAATGTGTCAGTAAAAATTTGGGTCAAGTGGTTCTGAAAAAGGGAAGAATGGGAGACAAAGAAGAGCTTTGTTGGAAAGGGCAAGGTGGTATCAGGAAGAGTGACGTAGAGCCAAAGTCATGTGGTCCTCAGAGGCCAGATCAAATGAAACCTTTAGGCCATGTGCAAATATTTCAGATTTTTCTAAAGTAAAATGTATAGCAAGCTCTTTTAGGGTTTTAAATCAGGAAATTACATGATAAAATTCTTGCTTCTAAGATTTACTCTGGGTGCTTTGTGGAGAATGGCTGAAAGGAAACCACTGTGGTAAGAAGAGCACCAGTTAGGAAGCAGAAAGGGCGGAGACTCGGCAGGCGAACCCACCCAATGCCAGGCTGCCACCCCGCCGCTCGGCGGGGGCTCTTCACACTTGCTGCTCCACTGCTAAGTTTAAACAATATTCCCAGTATCTATGATGTCCTTCCAAGTTATGACATCAGATATAAAAACATTATTTACATGCAAACCTCCTTAAAGAAGAGAAAGTCAATAGCCATTACAAAGGCTGTCTTTTGGAGGGTGACAAAAAAAATCCAGGCACGCAGGGTAAATGGAAACTCAGTGCTTGGAAGGGGTGTTGGTGAAAAAGGAAAAGTAAGCCCAGGGAGCATGGCAAAAACAGACTAATTAATTTCCCAACCCCCCTTTACTTCCTAAGTATGCCAATATGCAAAATTAATACAGAAATCTAATTACTTTTAATTTTTGTCCACTTAATAAATTATGGTTTAATAAAGAAATACTTTATTGTTTTGTTTTCTGTCCTTCCTGATCAAAATACTGTTAAAAAAATAAGTGAGGTTAAAAACTCTTAATTCTGTTAACATACTATTTAAAATACTGCCATTTCAAATATGTAAGGTGATATGAGAATATAGCTTTGGGGAACAAAGTGGGTAATTCATAGGTTATAAATCCTTCATTTTTGCCAGCTGTAGGCTTCTACCCCTTCCCAATAATCCTTTTATCAGACTTATTTTAAAGCCATCGAATCAATTGACATTTATACTTGGCAAG
The DNA here is from genome assembly GCF_964146895.1 of Miniopterus schreibersii. NCBI lineage: Eukaryota > Metazoa > Chordata > Mammalia > Chiroptera > Miniopteridae > Miniopterus > Miniopterus schreibersii. The sequence goes on along the minus strand of NC_138111.1, from coordinate 59,086,163 downwards.
GCTCATTAATCTTTTAGATAACTGCTTTCTCAATTACACTCAACGATTCTTTGAAAATAAAATTACAAAACTAAATGTATTATACAATCCAGCCATTACACTCCTTGGTATTTACCCAAAGGAGCTGAAAACATGTCTGCAAAGGAACCTGCCCATGGATGTTTATAGCTGCTTTATTCCTAACTTCCAAAACTTGGAAGCAACCCTTCACCTCCTTCAGCAGGTGAATGGGTAAATGAACTGTGGTACATCCAGACAATAGAATATTATTCAGCGCTAAAAAGAAATGAGCTCATAAGCTATGGGGAGAAACTGAAATGCGTATTACTAAGTGAAAGAAGCCAACGTGAAATAGCTGCATACGGTATGATTCCAATTACGGCATCTGGTTTCTGGAAAAGACAAAGGTGTGGAGGCTGTAAAACAGGCCGGTGGTTGCCTGGGGTTGGGGTGGGGCGAGTATGAATAAGTGGAGCACAGGGGAACGTTAGGACAGAGAAAACACTGTGTGGCATCATAATCACAGATACGTGTCATCACACATCCGTGAGCTACAAGGTAAACTACAGAGGACTGTGAGGAGTTCATCAGTTGTAGCAAACGAACCATTCTCATGGGGGTGCTGATAAGTGGAGGCTGTGCATGTGTAAGGGATGGGGTACGTATGGGAAATCTGTACGTTTTGCTCAATTTTGCTGCGAAGCTTAAACTGCTCCAGAAAATTAAGTCTGAATAAAATATGGGGACAGATGAATTTTGTTCTGGAAAATGTATTAATTTATTCCAAAAGGAATAAAAGGTAATTTTAAGTTCTTCTGATTGTTGTTAATATGTTATTATAATTTCTGATATGCACCTAGCTTTTAAAATTATTATATGAAATGTTACTTTCTGATTTGAAATTAAAGGACTTTCACAGGCTGCCTTCTTGTGAAGGCCCCGTTTTAGCCTTTCATTTCTAGAGATTTATTTAGTAATTCATTAGCTATTTTTTATGAACAGACTACATGTCAGAAACTGTTCAAGGTTCTGGATACATCAGTGAACAAGGCAGATGAAATCCCATGGCCTCATAGAGAGTTAAAACTGGCTTTTGTTTCTTATTAAAATTAATTTGAGATAGCTATAAATAGGGTCACCACATAATTTATTTTCTAATCCAAGACATTTTTGATAGTGCAAGGGAATATTATTAATAATGGGGAAAAACAGGGATGGATATAGCCCTACTGTAAACAATACCGATTCACAGTATTGGAAGGAGGGGTGTTCAAAGATTCTGAACCAGTTATGAAAATATACATGCCCAAACAAACAAACAAATCCCCAAACTGTTACCTGAGGATTCCTATCTATTTCTGAGGCACTTGGTACTTGTAGCATTTATATTTTACTTTCAATGCAAGGAAACATTTTTACAGGGGATGCTTCAATTCAAACAATCGCTGAAACTGTGGCTCAGGCATGGCTCGAGGCGATCGTGCAATGTACTCCCCTGTGGTTCTTGTTCAGAAACAGAAGACGATTGCTCAGAAATACTTTGCTGCTTAATATCCCCAAACAGCCTTCACTTTCTTCCCCTCTGAAAAGTATTAGGGATGTTTTTAAAATTGTTTTTTATGCTCAAAGGCTACACCCTCTCAAAAGTCTCTTCAATAAATTATCAAAGATCTCCCCTGCAGTTTCTTTAGGATATAACAGGTTTTTTCCTCCACAGTTACTTTATTTGAGAGTTTCATGTTACAAAGAAAGTGAGCAGGAAAGAGAAAATGGGCGAGTGATTCAGATTTCTTCCAATATATCATTGTATTTTATTTAGTCCGAATGGACTTCTAATAACTTGGGATGAGTTTTGTTATTGTTTTGTGTTTGTTGAATGGGGGAGAGATGGGGTGGTTTGTTTAATTGAAAAGGAAAATTCCTTTTGTTTTAATTGAAAAACCTAATTAAATTCCTTGGGACTCATAATTTACAGTGCTTATTGTGTTTTATTGCCACATCGTAGCCCTTGTATTTCTTGTAATCTGGTGATGTGTTAGTAGAAATTGATCTGGAAGAGAGAACATGGCAGTCACCCAACACTAGGCTCACCGGTTAAATTTTTAATTCAGGGCTGATGTTCAGAATACAGGTAAGTTCTCTCCCTGACACTATCAAGTAGTGTCATCTGAGTGATGCACTGTATTGGTCCAGTTTACTATATTTTAGTAGTTTAAGTTTTCTCCCTTCTTACTGATTTATTTAAAGCCATAGGTTCAGAATTAATAGAAGCAGCGTAATGAGCCTTCAGTAAATTAATTATAATTATGCATGCCATGCATATGAATAATAATCTGGGTGATAAATTTATAATGGTGGAAACAATTATGTGGATTACAACAATAAAGGCAGCTTTAGCAGGAGATTGGGATGAATACATAACAAGATTCTTACAAGTTGTCCTTCAGTCTAATTTGGCTCCCAGCTGGGATTCAAGGTTTGATAGGAAGTGATTTCTTTTGTGTGCAATGGTCATAAACACTCAGTCGGAGTTGTTAGGTGGTGCCACTGTGTAATATTTGACCAGTGAACCAGGACAAAAACAGTTCCCAAATACAATGTTGTGTTTTTTGTAATTACTCACTTTGCCAGAATTTGCCAAAAACATGACACTAGACTTGAAAAAGTCCTTTATGTATGAAGCACTGTTTGCAAGAAAGTAACCGGACATTATTTCATACACTAAATTTTAATGGTGAGATAGCAGCCTGAGCGTATGGTTAAAATTCTTGGTATTTCTTGGTAGCCAATTTTGGTTGATGTCAAGTTAGTCACTTAATCCCGTTTTTATAACACAGTTTGCGTAACGTTACCTTAAGAAAATAATTCTAGGGAGTTGGCTGTCCTTTGGCCTCCTCATTGGCAGGGCAGCTATGTCTTTGTAAAGATAGTCACGGTCATGTATACTGAGTGCCCTGCACAGCTTTCTCACGCCCTCTCTGTGCTGGGCCCCGAAGCTGGCACAGCTTTCTCACGCCCTCTCCGTGTCAGGCCTCGAAGCCGGCCGTAGGACCGGTTTAGGACCAGCTTCAATTCCAGTTTAGGCCAGAGAGGAAATTCCTGCCGGAGAGAGCAGGAGACAGTGAGTGCCGGAGAAGTCAGCAGCAGCACAGTCCACGAGTGGAAACTGAGATCTAATTCTAGATGGTGATTTTAAATGAATGCTAAATTCAAAGAGTTCAAGGTCAGAGTCATAGAGGTCACAGAGAAAAAATCTAGAGCTAGGAAGACCCCATCAAGTAATATTAGGGAGATGAGAGTGTGTATGTGTGTGCGAGTGAGCGCGCCAGGCTTGGGCGAGCATGGGGAGTTGATTGCTTATTAACTACCTCCGAACCAGTTTATGATAGTATTTCTCAAGTTTGACTGCACTTTAGAATCACTTAGGGAGCCTTTAAATAATACAAATGCTGGAGTCCCATGCACGACCCATTTTATCATGGTCTCTGGGCATGAGCACAGGTATGAGTGTATCTTTAAATGCAGATATTTTTATCTTGAGGCCAAAAGAGAGAAATGCTGCTCTAGGATAGCGACATGCAACTAGAGAGGTTGGAGTAAGAATCATGCCTCTTTATGGTGTAGCTGTTATAATTTATACTGACATGAGCCAAAGGAAGTGAAGGGTTGACGTGAGTATCCAGGTGTATCAAGCATCGTGGAAACCACATGCTGCCATCAGAGGCAAATATTCCCAGAAACTGGTATGTTTTTCTTCTCCACTTGGTAGACCAGGTGGTAAACCGTACAGATCATGGTCAGAAACAAGTTGTTCTGATTGATGATAAACCCCGTGTGTGCGTGTTTTCATGTGCAGTTAACTAATTTGAAAAGGCCATGGCAATCCCAAACCAAATGACCGCGTGCACATTGGGTGTGTCCTGCGTGGTTCGCCCATAGGATCTACGTGACAGTCTGGCCTGTGAACTAATCTGAATCTTTTCCTCATTTTTATATTTATTGGTATCGATGCTTTAGAGGAAAAGGCAAACGTTTTGTAAAATGTCTGAATTAAAGCTACAAACAAACCTAGTGTAAAAAATGAAGTGACTATGTGCAATTATCTTAATATTTATGTTTCTCGAGGTTTTTAAAAAATCTATAAAGTATCGGTTATGAACGCTAGTGATAACATTGTAAAGATTAAGTTACATATTATATGGAACTCATTTAACACAGTGTTTCACAGAGTAGGTGGTTATAAATGTCAGGGTGCCCTCCTCCCTCCTATATTCTTTCCATTTCCCAGAAGATTTTAAGACATTTTATGATGGAAATCTACCTACAATAAGGTAGACAAATACAAATTGAAGTAAAATTTACGAGGCAACTATACTAGCTGTAAGAATTTATTTGATTATGTGAATTAGTTTGCATACAATTCCCAGCCTCCTGGCTTCCAGGACAAAAACAGAAAACAAACTTTGATTTTATTAATAGTAAGAGAATGGAAATCAGTTTTACAGAAAATATTCTCCCCCCTGATACGATGTTCTAAAAGGGTATCACTCAAGGTCTTTTTCACAGGGAACACTGAATAATGTAAATGTAATGCCTTCAAATATGATTTTATAGCTGATGCAGGAGCCATCTGCATATGCCTGTTCCTTGCATCAACCCTCAATAAAACCCAAGGGCATGACTTTTAAGGGTAGCAACCTGATTATTATTACATTTTTATGGATGACTCAAACACCCTTCTCCAGTTTTGTACAAGAAGAAAGTCAGATGAGGGATCATCTGGCTTAGGGTATAACTCAAAATATTCCTCAGTTATAGAATACAATGTGTCTCACAGTTATACTTCTGGCACTCTTCTGTGTAGAAGTCTGTATACTTTATCTCTCTTATATTTTAGAAAATTAAAATAGAGCACACTGTAATGTTTCAGTGCAACTAAAATGTATCTGTGTTCCATAGTCCCTGCCATCATTAACAAAAACAATTGTGACCTTGGTCCACAAAAGCAACCAGTGACACATGCTAAATTATAGATGTGTGAAAATTGCATTTCATAAAAAGATAGGAAGATTAGCAAAGTAAACAAAGTGAGCAAAATAAACCTGAGTGTTTATTTTGTGTGTGAAATTACTTGAAATGGATCTATAAATATGTAAACCTTCAGAAAACTTGACTAAATAGGTAGTTGTCACTGGGAAAAGGTGGTGAGATAAGGCATATTTCCCTGTATCTGCTTTATAAAAGATTCTTATTTTTACATATCTCTAAAACACTTCTTCTTGGTTACAATTGTCCAGTTGCAGAATGTATGGTGTTTATAAATATAACACCATAAATTGTAACAAAGGCTGTGCTCAGATCTGTGCTCACCCATTAGAACTGTAAATATGAGAATGATAGTATGTATAATACTCAGATATAGTGTCAGGAAGTGTAAAACATTGGGGTTATTTTGAAATATTAATGCAATAATTCAAATGTTTCATGACTTTTTAGTAAAGCTGAAGGAAAATAGATAAATCACTCAAATTATGAATAAAATATGAATTATAAATTTCTTAAATTATGAAATTCTTGAAGAATTTCTACAATTTTTCTGAGGCTATCTAACTAGTTAGTGGCAGAATCAAGAATTCAGTTTGGGTGTTTTTTTCTCTCTCCTTTTTTATTACCCCAGAAGGCTCCCATTTGATGGTTTGGTGTCATAGAGACCCTGTTTCTAGGTAACCACACCTACAATGTTGCTTTCAGAGCTGAGGATTTGGTTTCTTTTAAATTCCAGGGAAGGTAATTAGATTGTGCATTAGATTTTTTTCAGAGATCCTACAATTTTAAGTAGATAACTGAATAACACACATATTGGATGCCACTGTATTCACACACGCAGGTGCAATTGCTGCCCCAGGCAGAAAGCTACAGGAGTTGTCACCCTTTCTACTACAGTCACCGCCTGGAAACACTGCACTAGCTGTCACTGTTAGAATGTTTCCAAACTCAATCAATTTCTGCACTCATTGTCTTTACTTGAGAAAGAGAATGGAGAACAGCCCCTTCTTGCTCCATCCCAGGCTTGAGTAGATGTGTTCCTAGAAGTCCAAGATTGAATTCAGAAGGTTCTATTTCTTATTTGAAACTTTGAGAAATGCTATGTACTCCTCTGTGAGCTGAGGCCAAGCTCACAATGCCTCCCTGAGCATCAGTTGCCCATCTGAAAAATGGAGTAATATAGCCTTTCTGGTAAGGCTGCTGCCAAGATAATACATATACAAAAGCGCTTGGTATAGTGAATTAAATGTCTCACAGACATCAATAAATATGAGCTATTATTATTGGACAAAAATTATAAATGTTTTAGTTCTGTATTATTAGAATTGTAGGGAAGATAAATGAGTTTTTTAATAGATATTAATGGACTAACCAGGTAATTAACTTCAAAGAGAATCAGGAAATTTTATAATGCAAAGAGCCTTTGGAATTATATAGGCCCATGTATTCTAAGAATTACAAGGCACTTTAAAATTGGTCTAGTCCAACTGCCATTTTCCATTTAATACTAAATAAAATATCTTGACAAAGTGTGATTAAGCTAGTCTGTACATGAAGACTTCCACAAGCAGGCAAACCTCTTTCTATAAAATCATCTTCATGCCTGAAACTCGACAGATTTAACACGATTAAAGTACGCATCTTTATACTGACACTTATATGTAGTTCACATTCCATGTTTATTTTTATTTAAAAAATATATTTTTCCTAATATCCATGAAAAAATAGGTACATTTGAGAAAAATGTCTCATCCAAAGAAAGCCATTCTTAATATTTTGTTATGTTTCTTTTCATTACTTTTATGAACTTTTTTATTATGTAGATGCTATATATTGTCAGAATTATTTTTTTTAGTTATCATGAATTGTATTAAGGATTTTATCATGTGAAAAAATTATATGATTTTAATGACCACATAATTTTTATTCTATTGCTTTACAGCAAATTATTTATTTTTGTTATTATAATCTCATCAGGAATATATTGCACCTGTGAATATATATATAACAGTTACAAATTATATTTTTAGAATAGTCTCTGAGATTTATAATTAGCAGATCAAGGCTCTGATTATTTTTAGGGCTCTTGATGTATATATTTACAAATTGCTTTCCACAAAAGTTTTGGCGACTTAGCCACTGTGTGTGTGAGTGACTGTGAAAGTGACCTCCATCTAATCACAGGTACCCTTTACTTTTGTTGAGAAATAATAATTGCTTAGTGCAGAAAATTTAATTCCAAATCACGGTTTTACTTAAAAGTTAACTTGTACCTTACATATTCTATAAAATTAGAAAAATAATTAGATGGCAGTAATAGTCAGGTTCACTGCCCTAATTTTAACAGATAAAGAACTAGAAATGCAAACAGGTTAAGTTCTTCACCATCTGCCATTAAGCTGGGGCACAACCAGGATTAAAATTGAGGCCTGCTCCTTCCCCAGCCATTCCAACTAAAGAAGAATATCATGAATTTCAATTCGATTTATGAACCAATATTTGTAACCTAGCACATTCGAAACATCTTATCTAGACTGGATATAGTAAAAAAAAATGCTTGAATGGGATAGCATTATTTGAAAAAAAAGATAAATAGCATGGAAAATTTTCTCCTACAAAAATGTGTAGATTGCTTACATAGTAACAGAACAGTTAAAATATGCATACAGTGTTGGAACAATGGGGACAATTGGGAGGAAGTGAATCATTTGTATACACAAGGAAAAACAAATAAATAATGACCTAAAGAATCTGTAGCCTAAGGATGACACGTGAATTCAACTAACATCTATTAAGATTCTGTTATTTGATAAGATCATTTGCAAAATATAATAAATATATTGATATAAAAATATATATTAGCATAATAGCACCTACATAAATATATTACAAAAAGTATTTCCACATTTATATGGTGAATTTAATTTGTAATAAAGTTGATATGCATCATAGTATGTACGCAGTCTCACTTAGCTCTCCAAACGACCTCCTAGGTATCTGCTGTGCAGGTGACTACACGGAAGCTCGGGGAGGGGAGATAGCTGCACAAGCAAATCGCTTTCTAATCAGTGCAAGAGTCAAGGGTGGGGAAAATCTTTTGCGTCATTGGAAGATGAATCGCATTTTCTTCTATTTTAGGAAATGCTTCCTGCTGTTCATGGCTCCAGTTGCTTAGCATAGACGGTTATTAGCTGACTCAACATATCAGTTTACTTAAAACCTTCCAAGTATGAGGCACGCCGTCCATTTAGATGTGTGAGAGTATCAGGATGAAAGTTCGTTTCATTCATCACAAATGCATTATGCATCTCCTCTCTGCATGGCACGCCAGAAATTGTTAAGAAAATGACAAGTGATGTTGAAAATATAAACCCTACAAAAATAACTGTTCAGCATTGAACCCATTAATAGGATTTTGGGGCTTTATACCTAGCTTTGTGTATAACTAGTTAAATGACACTAGATAAGATATTGTACCTCTATAAGTCTTTATATATAGTTTTAAAATGTATCTCCCACTTTATACTATATATAACATACCTATCTCTATTATATTTGGTATCTATATTACATTACATCATAATTAAATGTTATATAATGCTTATATTTATGCATTATATATAACATTTAATTATTTAACTAGTTAAAAGTATAACATTATATACAATTATAAATTATAGGTAATAAATATCTCATTTAAATATATAGAAGTCATACATATTATATGCAGTATATGTATATGTTATATATTATATATTATATAAAGTATGATACATACATATTTTATAGTAGCTACAGCTATATTTTCTACGTATAATTACTGTCTGTAGAATGGCTAATGTAATACAAATAGATATTGGACATTTTATTAGCTCCTCCTATAGAGTAAATAATAAGAATTTCAGGAGCAGTGTTAGGGAGAGAAGAGGGCTTGGATTCCAGTACCAGGCATTGTCAGGTTGGTAATTAATGCATTACCTAACTAATACCCCTTCCAAAAGCATATACTGTTCACCAGTTATGCACAGGTACTGGATCTGTAAGATTCAGCTCCTCGGTTTAAGAAATTACATATGTATCACTGATATTTCACTCTAGTAATATTAAAATATAGAAAATGCCTCTGAGGCATCCTGGTGAAGTTGCAGAAAATAATATGAGTCTAGAGCTCAGGGTAGGGGTCGGGAGGCTAAATTATGAAGGTTTAAGCTTTATAATATATCAGAGGTGTGTTGGGTTGTGAGAATGGACAGGAGATTTATAATAAAAACCAAGAAACAGGGGGTGGAGGAAAGCACTTAAGAAGTGCAAAGAAAATCTAGGTCACCAAAAAAAAAGACAGGAAGAAATATTCTGAAAAAGATAGAAAGGGGTAGAGAAAATAAGAAATGGGGGTGCTCACTAAGGTCTAGGGAGAAGGTCCACCGGTGATCCAACCATCCAATGCAGCAGACAGGTCAAGATGGTCTGAAAATTAGCATTGGATTTGATCAAAAGCTAGTCATAGTTCAAGGTAGAAAAACAGAATGTAATTTTGTAATTTGCATCCCAGTTCTACAACTTCCAAATCATGGGACCTTGAGCCAGTTAATTCCTGCCACCTTCCCTCATTCCCTCATCTATAAATTAAGACCGTGAGTCTGTGAGAGAAAGGAGAAAGGGCCGGGGAGAGTGAGAGTGAGAAGCAGCTGGTGCCCAGCCTGCCCTTTTACACTCATGATCCAGTATGTTCTTTCTAATTCCAGAATTCCAAAAGTTCCCGGCCTGGCCTTCTCCGGATCTGGCCTGAGAAGACCTGCTGCTGACCTGTGCTACGACTATCCTCCATGTGGACCTAAAGAGCTAGTGTTCCCAATAAGCAGTGGATGCTGGGAGTCACACTCATTCCTTTTAATTCTCATTTTCTCTGGCATGGGCATCATTTACAGGCTTCAGTCATCTGCATTGTGCATCTGACCCTAAACGCTTCATTTTGGCTTTCTCTTAGAGGTGATGCAATAATTCTGTAATTTGAGGATTCATCTGGTTACACTGAGGTGGAAATAGGCTTTACTGCAAGGGTCACCATTGGTGTTAAGGTGCTGAGTAAAGCTCAGTCCTATGCAACAGCAACGAAAGAGCTTTAGTGAGCGGAGTGAGTGCTGACACCCTGGGAGTGGGCAGTTATATTCGACCCCAAAGGCCGTAGCTGGGCCTAAATATGATTCCCCTTCTCTCTTGGTACAGGTCTCTGCTTTTGTCATTGGCTGCATGTTGCAATGAGAAGACAGTGGGAGTGGTGAGGAAAGAACCAAGAAATAAACAAAAAAGGAGACATTTTGGTGACATATAAATTCTGTTTACAATATACTTCATTGCTCTAAGTAGGGGGTGCTTATGTCCAGCCCATATAATGGCTCAGGCAAACTGATATGAAAAACAGGAATAAAATTTCCCGACCTACTGAAGTGAAACTGGTCCTCAGTGTCCCTGGGAACGGAGCTTCTTTGCTGAAGATGATAATTATAAACAATATGGTGTGCCCGCCTGTCCCTCAAAATATAAAGCAGCAGCTTTTGTAAATCCTGCCTCCCAGGACTTCCCGGGCAAGGAAACCAAATCTCTATATTTCAATCTTGCCTTTGACGTTTTTTGTTTTTTTTTTCTGTAATATAGATACATCTTGAGTGATTTACTAGGTGATTTCCTCCTCTTATTTCCAGGATTGCCTGACAGGTGAAGGAGAGAGAGCCCGTCAAAGCGTAACATTCTAGAGGTCAGGTTGAGACAGAGCAGAATTCATTCTTCTGACAAATATATAAGACAAAATGGGTTTTCGGTTGTCCCTGGCAGATATCACTACAATGCAACCTGTTGGAAACTTTTAAAAGAGGTGTGTAAGAGGAAATCCGAGATGTGGGTAGGAAAGCCATTCTCTATGAACAACCACTGATCATGAAATTTATAAAAAGACGAAACATGAAGCTTGTTTTTAAAGAAAACATTTACCACTCACACCATGTTCGTCTTGGCTGATAAATAGCCAAGAGTCAGCAAAACGGAATATACCTAAAAGCATGTGGATGGAGAAAAGGAGAGAAAAGGGAAGCAAAGATGGGAGCGGGCAGGTGGGAGAGGGTGTAAACGGTAAACTAAGAGCTTGAGCTAGGTCCCAAATTCCACTCTAAGCATTCTTAGAGTGGGGGCCTTGCAAAGACAGGTGCATATTCACTTATAAAATTCATAGAATTCATTACATAAAATCAAACTAATCATTTCAAAGAAGCACAATCATATCTAATACTGGTATAACAATTTATTTCCAAGTTGAGCCTACATTAAACAGAGTCCTGAGTGTAAATGCTCCATAAAGGCAATTGCAGCCCTGGCTTTGGATCTGGAGAGAAAAAGGCTCCAGTGTTTTTCTCGAGAAAGGTCCTTTGACCTCTTTGAGTCCTAGTTTCTCATGTGTCAAAATAAGAGAAAGCATAGTGATGCCTCCTGACACATAGCGAGTCTAGCTCGTTCGGAGCATGTCGAATGTGCCGGATGATGGTTAGTTTCCTCGCCCCATGAAGTTCTCCATAAAATTCAACTACCCTACAGCATTTCAAGAGCATTGTCAATATCATAAAGAAATGATTTCTGTGACCCGTTGGTCTTCCAGGGCTTGCAAGATTGTTAACGCAGCTGGACTGCCTCTTGCAGTGAGCACCCGCCCCTTCTCCATTTCCAGCCCTCAGTCAGGCTGAACTCCAAGGCGGTGGGACCTTCTGAGGCCTCCCCACTCTCATTCTATGCAAAGAGCTTGGCAACCATGGAAACAGTCCTGGCTGCTCATTTTGCACATTTCTTCCCCAGTGTGTTAATCAGCCACAGCAAGAAGATAGCATTGAATACCCCATGTGTGCCTGCTTGAAAAAGGAAACTACTCTGGCTTCTCCTGACTGCCTTTACAGCAACCTTAAAGAGAGAAAGGTGACAGAATGTGTGATACGTTTTCTATTGATTCAACATTTCTTAGACAAAGAGAAGGCCCTGAAATTCAGAGAGGCTATTTGGAGCCTGGCACGGATTTCAGCTGAAGTGGTGGGTGTTTTGTTTATTGCATTTAAAAGTGCTATTTGGTGCGATTTCACATAGAGAGATTCAGCATTACTTTTCATTCCCTGGCAGGCGAATAAGGCAATGGGCTGTGTATAATAATATGGAAAGGGAAGATATTAGTATTGAGCAGCAGGTAGTCACCACTGAGTATTTTTCCCAGTTGAAGATGATTCATGGTGGGAAATAGGAACCAAAGAGAGGGCTGCCAGGGGCTAAAGGGAAGGAAAGAGAAACCCCTCAAAATAAAAGTAGGCAAAACCAAACAGTGAACAATAGATTGTCCCACTTCGATGTAATCATATCCTATGTTTCCTGATAACTTCCTTGTTTTCTTCAAGAACGTGTGCATTTTTAAACACGTAATGAGTTTTGCTTAGGTTGAAACTTACGTGAATGGAATTTCTTTTACTTAAAGTTATATTTTTGAAATTCATTTCTGTGTCAGTAGTTGTTTCTTTTCATTGTTGTATAGTATTCCTTTATATGACTACATTACAATTTATTAATTCATTTTAGGGATGACTATCTTAGTCATTTCCAGCTTGGGACTATCATGAACAACGCTGCTATGAGCACGTTTGCGTATGTGCAACAATGACTAACTAATTCCTAGAGAGAATATACATTAAGGAGTCAGATTACTGGGACATAACATCTGTGCATCTTCAAATTAGCTGGCTAATGCCAAATTGTTTCCCAAAGTGATTTCTCAATTTTCACTCACTCTAGGAATGCATGAGCATTCTCATGGCTTCTTATACTCATTAATAATACTGTTGTGGAATTTAACATAGTTGGGGACAGGGGGCCCAAATTGGACCCGCTCAATAAGAGTCTCCAAGGACTGGGTCATGTAAATACTTACAAAAGCTTCCAAGGTGTACCGATCATTATTCTGTACAGATAAAGTCTAAAATCACAATTCTTAGTCTTAAATTATAATGTCTACTTCTTCCTGACAATAGAAAAAAAAACTTATATGTCTATTTTTAAGCTTCACCTGTTTAGTGATTTTGAAGTGTATTAAGAAGCATTTATTATATACATTTAAAGAAAATAAAAAATATTTATATTCTTCCTAGAGGAGGAAAACATATAGACTCTGCAGAAACATATTCTTTAGATACTTTAAAATCAGAAGGTTGAATGTTAAATTTTATTCTTTAACTTAAAATAAAATCTAGGGAGAAAAGCAGGGTTATTTCTGTTTCCCTTTATTTGATAAAGCAATAAGTAAGGAGACAATCAAGTTGGAAATGTGTGAATTTTGAAATTCACAAACTCTATTACGTATTTACTGGCTATATATTGTTTCTTAGCTTCAGGAATAGGCAAGCATCGTGAAGGAGAAAGGTTCCTAAAGTGTCCGGTTAAATTCAGGCCTGGACTCAGGTACTCCAAACACAAACCCCGTATCGATCAGCTCACCGCGGCCTGTAGCAGAACACGGTGCCCCGCGGCTGCTCGGCTCCATCCACAGAGACTGCTGGCTTCCTGGGCGCCAGGTCTGATTCCTTCCCTTTGTTGCTTTGTTTTCTGTGAGGTCAGCAAAATCACCCTGTTGTCACAATCGCTTTTGGAGCTCCAAGATACACAACAGAGAAATAGACTTCTTTGAACCTGAGGGCTGTGCTGTTCGGGGTATCTCCGCTTTTTCATTGACCAGTTGATTTACTACATCGGGGGAGAAAGTGCAGTACAGATGACTGCAATTTGAAAGGACGTCTTTTATCCATCACCAGAGCCCAAGTGCACCATGCACCCTCACACAGCTCTCCCTGAGCTCAGGGAATTCAAGGAGAAATTTCCAGATTCACAGGAATTTTTTTGTCTTTAGTCTGAAGAGTTCTCATCTAAGAAACAAGTGGCCAAAGCTATCAGGGTGCTCTATAGGACTGGAGAATTTATGTGTATTTTTTGTCAGACACACTGCTTTTCATATGGGGCTTTCTGAAACGAGCAAGACTGTGCCCCTAGACTTTGTGAATATGTCCCCTTTATGACTTTATTCTAATATAAGATCCATAAGACTTTAATTAACCAGTTTTCCCTATGAGAACTCTTTATAACCAGTATTTTCTCTTAGTTATATAAACAGGTTGTGTCTTGTAGCCAGGAATTTTTATAATCACTTACGGATTTTTTTAAGATGAGAAACTTGCAAAGAAATACATCGATTTCAGATATCTTTAAAAAAAAGTTCCGTTCATATATTGACATCCATGCCATCTCCTTTAGTTTCACAACTTCTAGTCCTGTCCAACAGTTCAGAGACCACTGGATAATGACATTTTAAATACCATGTGTAATTGAATTGAGAAAATGAGGATTCGCCCTGGCCCGTTTGGCTCAGTGGTTGGATTGTCGGCCAGCAGATTGAAGGGTCCTGGGTTCGATTCCCAGTCAAGGGCATGTGCCTCAGTTGAGGGTGGACCCCAGGCCGGTTCAGGCCTTGCGGGACACCACCAATGATGTGTCTCTCACACTGATGTTTCTCTCTCTCTCTCTCTCCCTCCCTTCCACTCTCTCTGAAAATCAATGGAAAAAATACCCTCAGGTGACGATTAACAAAAAAGAAAGAAAAGAAAATGAAGAAGAGGAGATTGTTTAGCCTGGAAAACCTGCTTTCAAACCAATATTCATTCAACATTCAAACTCTGTATTTTTAAGGCTGCTGTATTACAGAGAGCACTTAGGTTGAGGTCTAAGATCAGGGTCAGGAATTATAAAAAGAAATATCTTGACTCAGCATAGAAGAGAAATGTCTAATGGCAAAATGGAAAGAATACTGGACATTGAGCCTAAAAATGTTGTTTTGTTTAACTTATCAATTGAGTGGCATTTCTTAGGGCATTTGCACTCTCTATGCTTATTTTCTTATTGTTTTACCTCCAAATGCTTTTGGGAAAACTACTTTGGTGCTTTTCAAATGTCAACTTCATATTTAATAGAAATTATCATATTATGTAAAAATAAACTAGTATATGATGAATATTAACTTTATGCAACATATATAATATACAAAATAAACTTACACACTGCATAATCACTATCATATAATAAATATTAACATGTATGATTATATATGTGCATATATTGTATGTATATTATATATATAGTATAAAATATAATTAACTTATCATAGTAATATTACTTATATTCTGTAATATATTATTTATATAAGTCAATTTTATACAGACACACAAATGAATCAGACACTCCAGGAGCCACAAAGCAATATGTCACTGGAAATGCAAGCAGAGACTCAATTCATATCTGTCAAAGATTTTATTAGGAACATAGGCAAACTATTATGCTACCACTGACTATGATAATTCAATAATTATAGGAAAGTAGGAGTTTAGAGGAAAAGAATGAAATGCATGTATAATGGAGAGGTTTGATCTAAGCTCTCAGGCCAGGAGATTGATAATAATATACAGGTTCTGCCGTATTTTGTGGACCTTGGACAAAATACTTCACATCTCTAAGCCTCTGTTGCCTCATCTGTAAAATGGAGACCCATTAAAGTACCTATTTAGCATGACGTTGTAATGATTAAAGAGAACATGAATCTTGATCACTCAGGATTCTTAATTGCTCAAATTGTTAGACAACTCATGGAATTTGCAGGAATGTTAAAGGACCAATCTTAAATGTCACATAACCAGAAACAATAAAGCCATGACCAGTCTAGCCAAGGGAAAATCAAAACTCCACATGAGTGTAGTCACATAACAATAATTTGTACCTATGATGCCAAGGACCAGGTGCTAAAAACTCCACTGTAGAGAAACCATGTGTTTTGAATGTACAATAGTTGTCAAATACTTTCAACATGCAGTACTTTTTAAAATTATCCACTTAGTTTTAAGATAGATATTATTATTCCTCTTCAAACAATAAGTAAACAGAGCCTCCGATAAGACAAGGATTTCGTGCATGTTTCTTCATCTAATAAGTAACTGAGATGAGATTCTATATATACCAGTAAAACAAGATTAAATGGAAATATAACTCACCATAGATTTGACAACTGAGTGTGAATATATCATTCATTTATTTCATTACTCAATACTTATTTGTCAGAGTATATATTAAACATTTTGAAGAGCGGTGGAAATATAACCATATATAAGTATCTCTCCATCTTCTAATTAAAGTGAGAGAATTAAATTTGTATTCTGAATTACTCTTAACCTCATCAGGGAACCTTTTCAAAACAAATTCTTTGCCATGTCCCCCCTTTTTGGTACCATATTACTTACTAATTTTATATTATATTTATTATATTATATTATTATATTATAATATATATTATATTACATTATATTATATATGTATAATGTTGCTCATTTAATGTACAACAGGCTGCGTGAAGGTAAGAGCCCTATATTCTTTACACCCCTGTTTGCCAGATAAATGGCAATATAGGATCATGACTATCAGGAAGCCAAAGAGGCAGAAAGAAGATAGTGTCTGTCTTGGTGGTTCCAGGGTTTTTTCCTAGAAGAGGCGATACTTAAGCTGGATTTTGAATGGTAAATAGGATTTCCTATTTCACCCAAGTGAAAATGGGTGAGAAAGAATTTACTAGGCTTCTTGCGGATATTAGGGATTAGAGAAGGCCCCTCGCATTAGATCAAAGAAAAGTTAATGAGAGGAAGAAGGGTGTGAAAAGAGGTGCCCAAATCAGGGCCTTGGTTCTCATATCCTCAGGCTGTAGCCAAGCGCCGGTGCTGTGAAAGGCGGCCTGGCCTCGGAGGCTGGCGGCCTGAGGGTGGGTGGGCGACGGCTTCTGCCTCCCGGGCTGCCGCCTGCCCGGCGGTCCTGCCCGAGCGGGGGATAAACAGGCCGAGGGCGCGCCGTGACTCTGCTGCCTGATTGCCGGGGGTAGTGCAGTTACTCATTCGAAATAAGAAGTCACGCTTTGCTTGGATGGAAGTGCTTAATACACAATAATTTTTATTAAGCCTCTGTTACTCACATGTGACCGCCACTCTATAACAACAACGTAGATAAACCTTTTAAAGCAACAAGGAAAATATAGTCACCTTTTTATAATATTTCTCATTAGAAAGGAAACATGCAGAAATAAATCTGGTATATCCAACCGCAACTGATGCTAGAGAAAGAAACAATGGAATCTGCGTAGAAGGAGGTGAAGACAAATCAGGATGCTATTGTTTATCTTTCTTTCTAGTTATCATTGCATTCATGAAGACCAAAAAAAAAGTCCTTTTTAAGGTCTTAGTTTTTGTTTTTTGTGTTTCTTTTTTCTTATTCTGTTCCAGAGTTGAACTTTAAATTTGCATTACAAAGTCTGTAATTGGAAGTCTCGCTTGCAAATATGAGCTGCTTTCCACTTTGATTTCCATGAAAACTAAGAATCAATATGTGGAAATAAAGTCTGTGGAGATTTTTTAAACTGTATACGTGATCATTTGCCTTATAAAAACTTTTGTGCATAGTTTGTAAGATACTCACCAAAAGGAAAACAGAATATTTAAAACGGATTCTTTTTCATGACATTAGAGGCATATTTCCCATTGGTTCAAGGACTGTTCCAGCTGGAACACTTAAGATTCTGAAACCCAATCCTCAGTTGACAGGAGAGGACATGGGGCCCAACAAGGGGAAGTTAGCATGAAGGGCAGGGTTAGAGTGAGGGATCTGGGCTAAAACTCAGGGCTCTGGTACATGCTGACCCCCCGGACTATGTCCATTAACAAATTCCGGAGGGGGTGCAGATTGTGCTGCTAAGTGATACATAAGATCCCAGATTTGGGGTCCAGTGACCTGTTCCCTATAATCACTTTACCTCGTTTTTGCATAAAATAATAAATATGACTATTACTTTCTTACAGCTTTGTGGTGAGATGTAAACAATATAATGTAGCTAAAGTACTCATCCTAGAATTTTGGTAGGTGGTAAGAGATCAGTACATGCATAGGTTATTTTAAAAATTATCCACTTCTGTTTTGGTCTTCCTCACCATTACATAGATTAACTTATATAATATTTTATAGTTAACAAAACTACTATATGTGTTCATATACAATGTATTATACATAATATACTTATATATTCCTTTATGGTCCACTATGCTTCCTAGTCCAAAAAGATATTCAAATAAATGTACCAAACACAAAATTAATTAATCCCTAACCAAGAGAGGGAATTGCAGAGCAAGCGTGCGAAGGAAAACAGTGCCTGGGAGGTTGTGGGCAAGCTTGCCGGTGGTTTTGAGGAACACAGGATAGAGGGCTGACCAAGCAGAATGGCCAGGCTCAGGAGATTTCCCGCATCTCCTGTCCTCTCAGAGTAATCGGCTGAGTAATTGTGGTGAGGATATTTAACACCCAACACATTGAAGTTTAAGTGGAATTTCCCAAGCGCTTTCCCTTTCACCATTCTCAATAAATTGCTATGATGATTTTATTCATTTTTGTTTATTGTCTTTTCTCCTCCAAAGACTTTAAAAAATCCTCAAAGTAAACCTAATCCTCTAAATCACCGTGCAAAGTATGTAAAGTTGCAATTATTTCATTAAAATTCTAATTAAATTAAAACCAACAACAAACTTGAACACACTGTGACTACTGATGGGAAAAGTGACTGTAGTTGTTATTAAGCCCTTAATGCCATATGGGGAAGGGGGGAGGGAGGAGATGAAGGGGAGCAGACAGAAAGAGGCTAGAATCAAAAAGAACATCAGAAAGAGCAAAACAAAACGACAGAATCTCCTGGGCCCAGCAGTCCTCGTTTGCATTTGGATGATGTTTGCAGCATTGTCAATACGCTTTTTCATTCGTCTTTCATTTCACTTGATCTGTATGGACCCCTGGCTTCACTGTCGTCATCTTTTGTAGCTAACGGAGTTTAAGAGTGAAGTATAAAATTGTTTGGGGGGTTGTTGGAAATATCAGAACTAGGGATCAGGTTTCTGAAGCCAATGTTGTTTTTTTCTTTAAAATTTGCAGTATATACTCACTCCATGGCATAAATTCAGAATATAATTGGGCCTAGAGATACCAGCTTCTCATCAAAATCTAAAGTTATATTGAATATTTGTTATTTAAGAATGAGAGAGAGAGACAGAGAGAAAGAATTTCTTCAGAAAAAGTACAAATTAGGAAATTGTGGCCCATGATAGTTGCGGCCCTAGGGAGCAGGGCTAAGAGACTGAAGGATGCCTTTGTGTGAAGAAAATGCCGTCTTTTCTTCCAGGTAGACATGACCTAGAGTCAGGAATCAAGCACCCATAGTGGCTTG
The DNA here is from genome assembly GCF_964146895.1 of Miniopterus schreibersii. Lineage (NCBI taxonomy): Eukaryota > Metazoa > Chordata > Mammalia > Chiroptera > Miniopteridae > Miniopterus > Miniopterus schreibersii. The sequence goes on along the minus strand of NC_138111.1, from coordinate 59,066,755 downwards.
CAGGTGCTACTCGACCCTGGGCTGAGTTTTTGTTCAATGCACAGCACATTCAGTGGGCTCATTCTCTCCTAACTTACCCTTCCTGTCCTTTCTACCTTTTTTTTTTTTTTTAAATTCCCAATGGGACTTCAGGAAAAGGGAAACAAACAAAAAACTCCAAGGCTACCACAAGAGTAAGTTGATCACAGAAAAGTCAGTGTTTTCTGGTTTTCCTGAAACTAAAGGGTTTCAGTGAATTAAAGATTTAGAGCTACCTTACCCTGGATTGAGATCAAGTTTTTGTGATCTTTGGCAAACAAGCCTACCAGTAGAATACAGATCGCTTCTGGTTTTTTTTCAAGGGTTAGACCCACCAGTCAGCAGGGAAGACCACATGCCATGCAATGTGGTGGACACAAAAAGCCTGATAATCCCTAAATACTCCACCAGAGCTTCCCAAAGTGTCACATGAAAGTCACCCTTTTAAAAATTGAAGGTGACTTACCTGGGAAGCAGGGGATCCACATGATTTTCTGTTGATGAATGGTGACTCAGGAAATGCAATGTTTGTGATAAAAGATTGGACATATGTAGGGTTCACTCAAATTTGTTTTACTTTCTTTGATCTTAAACCCTAATTTCATGAAAAAAATCAAATGCAAAAAGAACCACAATATAAAATTAATAACATCAGTTTTGTATCACAATTACTAATTTATTCTAGCCTAGTAGTTTGAGACCTAGTAGCCATTGATATTCTGCAATAAAAAAGTAAAAGAAAAATTACACTGGTACTTGTAAAAAAAAAAGCGATAAGGAATACTTAATTTAAGACTGTTGCAATAGGGAAAAAAGATTCAACTCCATAAAACAAAAGGCCAGAGAGTTTTGAAGCATTGGATAAGTTAGTGGCAAAGTACTGGACAGCATTGGACGTTAGTTGGGCCATGTGCGTAGGCCATCTGGGTTTGCTAATTGGAGCTTATGGGAGTTAGTCTCCTGCCCTCTCATAGAAATGGGGAGACAGGGGCACTATCTTGATGATTGTATCTCTTGATGATTGTATTTCAGAGGGATAGCTGACTCCCAGGTCTTTGAGAAAGACATTTCTGGACTGTAGAAGTCTTATACCTCAAAGAGCAGAGAAAGAAATTACAACGGCAAGTTTTCTAAAGTAGCTGTTGTAGGAAAACAGAAGTCAGGGGCCTATAGTCAGGAAGGATCCTTTCTAAAGTTCTACCTCAAGATCCTTTTGACCTTCTCCTAAAAGAGTGCTAGATAATTAATTAATTAATAAAGCTCTCGGAAGCAGCATTGCTTTCAGGATGTGTGGTAGGCACCCAAAGTATTATGAAATTTAAAGTGAGGATCAGCAAACTATGGACGTAAGACAAACATCGCCCACCACTTTTTTTTTTCTCCCCTCCAAATACTTTAGTCTGTATATCTAAAGAAAAAAACATTCTTCTTCATTATCATAACACCATGATCCTACCCAGGACACTTAACACCAATATAGTAATATTATTTCTGATACAGTCCATATTCAGATATCTCCACTTGCCCAGAAATTTTTATTTAGAAGTGTTTTGTTTTTCAATTCATTCATCAAGAATTCAAGGATAATACATTGCTTTTAGTTATCATGTCCCTTTAGTCTCCTTTAATTTGAAATGGTTCTTGTCCCCAACACACCCCCTTTTTTTTTTTTTTATGAGTCTCTTTCAGTTATTTTTTAGAATATTCTGCAACCTAGATTTGTCTTATTGTTTCCTTATTAACACATCTGGGTAAAACCTACCACCTTTTTTTAAAATAAAGTTTTAAGGGATACTATCCTAATTAATTTAGGTGTTGTCTATTGGTGTTTTCATGCTACCGTGACAGAGACTATATGTCCCACAAAGCCTATAATATTTATCATTTCTCACTTTTCAGAAAAGTTTCTTGGCCCTTCATTTAAGGATTTCATCTTTGATAGGTCAGAGTTTGAATTTTTGAATTATCCACATTTAGCCCTGTGACCTTGGGAAAGGCACTTAACCCCTCTGAGTTTCACTTTAGTTTCACCTACCTTACCTCAGAGGGCTTTTGTGAAAATTAAATGTGAGAATGTGTCTAGCACCTGCTCATTTTAATTGTCTCGTTGAATTTATTAGCAAGGATTAACCCCTAGTAGAGAGAGGAAATCCTCAAAGAAGAAACATGTTTTATTAAAAAGAGAAACAGAAATTTATATAAGGCATAAAATGATGCTCAAAAAGGATCTGTTAACAGGGGAATTGTACGGGATATTAAGAGTTTATCCCACACGTGGGTGTGGTATGTATGTGCCAGTATTTTCATGGCAAGGATTCCTCCTGTTAAGAAGAGATCTGGGTCACTCTCAGGAATTCCTAAGAGACTTGACTGCTAAAGGAAATTATATCTTTCTTCAGCACCAGGGTGTGAATCTTGATTGTTTTCAGTTTGTCAGGGTTGTTTCATTCTTTGGGCCATAAACCAACCCGTGGGTGTGGAAAAATGAAATAAAATTGAGTTATTGATTATGTTATTCAACCAATAAATTAACTAAGACTGGAAAATCTCTACCTCAAGATTTCTTATTATCTGAGATGATAAAAATTTCTTCTTATTGCTTATGTAAGTAATTTATATTACTTCTAGATTTAGCTCTAGTCTAGAAGAAGGAAATATTGCAGCTTTTCTATTTTACAGCATATTAAAGAGCACTAAAAACATTCTAACCTTTTTCAAATGCTCATTTTGCATTTTACTCCCCTGTCATTAATTTTCCAGGTGGAAGATATCAATTTTCTTATATTTTTTCTTAACCTCTTCTACGTATCTATCCATTATAGTTATCTTATAATTCATCTTGAATTTCTTTTTTTTTTTTTAATGTCTTTATTGATTTCAGAGAGAGAAAGGGAGAGGGAGAGAGAGAGAGAAACATCAATGAAAGAGAGTCATTGATCGGCTGCCTCCTGCACGCCCCCCACTGGGGATCAAGCCCACAACCCGGGCATGTGCCCTGACAGGGAATCGAACCCCGATCTCCTGGATCATAGGTCGATCCTCAACCACTAAGCCACCTTGAATTTCTTAACTTTTTTTCTATTTAACTGGCAATTTCATATTTAAATACAGCATACATAAAGTACACGGATTTGAAATGCTACCAAGCGAACACGCCCATTTAACAACTCACAGTTCAAAATACAGAAATTACCAGCAATCCTTCAACCTACCTCTCAGTCACAGCTTCAAGGTTTCTCTCTGCAAATAAGCAATGTTCTAATTTCTGTCACTCTAGATTAGCTTTTCCTCTCCTTGACTTGATGTATGTGGAATTAAATAGTAAGTACCTATCCTTTTGTATCTGGCTTTTGTGGAATAAGTATGCTGTTGTTTTTATCAGCAGTACATTGTTTTATTTTGCTTTATGGAATTTGATTGCATTGATATACCTGCCAACAATCTGTTATATTTTCTAATGTTTATAGGTATTTAAGTTATTTCCAGCTGAAGGTTGTTGAGAATAATGTTGCCAAGGACAATTTGTAGATATCTTTTTGGGATACCTGTGCCCATTTCTGATAGCGCACACTTACGAATAGGCTTGCAGGGTTGTAGGGTATTTGTAGGTTCAACTTTGGTAAATATTGCCAATGTTCCAAAATAGTTGTACCAATTTACATTCTCATCACCAGTGTCTCAGAAAATTATGCACAAGGAGCACATGAGAACTGCAGTTACTCCACTTCCTTTTCTACACTTGGCATTGCCAGTATTTTAATTTTTTTTCTTGTTGTTACATAATAGTATCTCACTGCGTTTGTAATTTCCATCTCCTTAGTAACTAATCATATTGAGAGCCTCTTCACAAACTTACTGGAGATAAGAATACCTTCTTTGTGAAATACTTGATCAAGCCTCTTACTCATTTTCAGCACAGCATAGGAAATGTAATCAATAATATTGTAATAACCATGTATGGTACCAGTTAGGTACTAGAAATATCAGGGGGGACACTTCTTAAATATATGATTGTCTTACCACTATGCTGTACACTTGAAACTAATACAAAATAATATTGAATGTAAACTGTAACTGAAACTTTTTTTAATTAAAAAAAGAAAACATAAAAAAGTAATTTATGCATTTTTAAAAAGTTAGTTTTTCTGCCCTTTATTATTGATTTATAAAAATTCTTTATATATTTTGGTATTATTTATTTAGTATAAGGATTTTCTTTTTTAAAATATGTTTTCATTGATTTTTTTAGAGAGAGTGGAAGGGATAGGGAGAGAGAGAAACATTGATGAGACAGAAACATTGATCTGCTGCCTGCTGCATGCCCCCTACTGGGGATGGAGCCTGCAACCCAGGCATGTGTCCTGACTGGAATCTAAGTGGCAGCCTCTTGGTGCCTGGGATGACACTCAGCCAACTGAGCCACACAGGCCAAAGCATACTTATTTTATGGATTTTCTAAATCTTCTCCACTCTGTGTCTTGCCTTTTCATTCTTACTGTTATTTTTTATGAACTGAGGTTCTTAATTTTGATAAAGTCAAAATTATCAATTATTTCCTTTATGGTTGATAATTCTATCTTATTAAATAGTCTTTGACTACTATATGTCAGGAAAATGTTCTGCTATTTTATTTTTCTAGAAGTTTTATCATTTTACCTTTAATAGGTCTTCAGTCCTACTAGAATTTACTTTTTTATATAGTGTGGGGAGGGGGTTCTCACCCACATTTTATGTCCAGATTGTGTGTCTGAGGTAGTAAACTTTATAGCAGTAAACTTTCCTTTTATTTTACACCTTGATATTTTCAAATAGGCGTATCAATTTCAATTATGGTGTTGACCTTGTTCAATTAAATAATTATTTTCCTGTGGGATGAAGGCTCAATTTCTGTTATTATGTTTAATTGAAATACTTTCTTTGGTCACTTCTTGAATACTCCAGAAAACTTTCAACACATCTTAGATACCTTTCTATTTAAATTATTCTTTCAAAACTCTTTCTGGCCCATCTATTCATCTTTGTCTTTGCTTTATAGAGGTCTTTACTTTAGCAAAAGAGAGTTTTTTCATAGTATAGATAATATGGATTTTGAGAATAATTATCTTTTCAGGATTTTCTAATGAAGAGCAGAAATGGTTACATCCAAATCCTCCTTCTTAGCTGCTGATAAGATTAATATACTGATTAACACCTTTTCCAAGCTGGATTGGAGGGGAAAGTAATTCCATTTGGCAAAGCCTCACCCCATTTGCTGACATCTTCATTAACCTCACTGATAAGGAAACCATTTCACAATACAAATTTCTCAAAGCTGGAGATTTTATCTTCACAGAGTCACCCAACAATACTAATTTGAAGCGTGAAACATGCAGGTTCAATTGCCTCAGTAATTTCACTGTGCCCTATCCTTTTATTTTTCCCCTTTAGAAGGTTGACAAAAAGAAACCAATTACTTCTCACTCACTAGTAAAGGTTGATTTTCAAAAGGACATTTCACATTTTTAGAAAGAGGGTGCAGGGGTATAGCTTAAATGGAATGAAAGTGTCATAGTAAGGGAAAGACAAATGGATGAACATCTGTGAAGAGAAAATAATATAGTTCTGTTGAGCCCAAGAAAAATATTGTAGAGTTTTTTTGAAAGTTTGCATTTTAAACATTTACCCTTTCTTTTGCACATTAAATTTTGATTAAATAAAAAATGCCAATTTTTTATTAATCAACAAATAACTTAGGTAAAAACATTTTTATAATCAGTTAAATAACATTTCAATTGAGTAACTTTGACCTTCATGAACCACATGACATTTCCTCAGCTGTATAGTAACTTTCCAGGGTCTACTGTTCTGCAAAAGCACTTTCTAGTAGGAGTTGCAGAAATCTTTAGCCATAGCTGGAGCTGTGCAGGTAAATACTCAATATTGGCTCTCCAGGGAGAGAAAAACGCCATGATTTGTCACGTTTGCCAGTTTTCATGGTAGAAATACTCCCTATGACCTATTTGGACTACACCCCTGACGTCACTGAAGCAGAGTTGGGAGGAAGGTGCAGTAACACACTAATACATAGTGTTGTCACATATGGATACAGTTGATGTGAAGGGCCTTAAATCCTAGATAATCCTAACATTGAATGAAAGGATTACGAAGCGATAATCTTTCCGTTTACATTATTTTTATTTTTAATAGCGTGCTTATATAATTTTTAGGAAATAGCTGTGTTTAACCACTGGCTTGTGAGATTCTTTAAAATTGAATAATCAGTTCCGAGGAAGAAGTATGGTTCAGTTCTGGCACACTGGGCCACAGCTCTGGTCAAAGGAACATCAGCAGTAACCTTTCAATAATAGCTCCAAAGCTTATTTCAAATCTCATGTTGGGGAAACCCAGGTTAGTTGTTATTTAGATTTTTAGCCACATCCCTGAGATTAAAGAGTTTGACATTGTCTCATGGTAGAAAACTCTCTGTTCTGTTCTAGGAGGATTAGAATCCTGAGTCCTCCGAGTATAAACCATGTGGAAACTCAGAGATAAGGTCTCAAGCTGCCTCACCACTGGAACTCTAGTCCCCAGGAAACTCAACCTCAGGGGCCCGGACAGGGCTCTGATAGAACTGAGTGTTGAACAAAGAAGAATTAGACAATGCAGCTGCAAGATTTGTATATTGTGCCATCTTGGGAAACGTTACCTTCCTGTTGTCTGAGCAAAATATGCAGATTGTTCTGACTAAAAAGGTATGGTTTCAATCAGAGGTTTCTAAAATTTAGTGTGCTAGTATCACCTGGAGTTTCTGATTCAGTAGGTGTTCTGTGGGGCCCAAGAATTTATATTTCTAACAAGCGTATCCTGATATGCTATAGGCATTTACTATAGGAATATACCACAGTGCCAATCTCTGAATATAACATTACCTGAGATGCAGGGCACCGGTGTTGTTAGACATGCAATGAAAAAGACAACAGAAAATAGAGATTAGACATTTGAAAGCATTTTTTTTGAAAGAATGAATTTGTGATCACAAGAAATAAAACAAAACACTGTTAACTGTTCATTTTATTGAAGAATTGGCTAGATTCTGAGATTTGGATCCATGAGGCCATGGTAGGGAAACCAGATAGGAAATCAACATAGAATAAATTGCCATTTGTTTCCCAGGAGGTGCAGAAAGATAGCCACTAAGCTACTGATTTTATCTCCCTGGCATCAGTGGTTGACTTCGGGAGCATGAAAGGGATGGGCTGTGGGGAAGGACTGAGCCACCGACTCCCTGGAAGATGCATCCATCTTGAGCACTGAGGTGTTGGAGGTCAGCATAGATATTTTAGGCCTGGGGAAGCTGAATACTAAAGAAACAAGTTGGAGCTTAAGTCTTTATTTGCTAGTTCACAAAGGAATTTACCTATCCATTCTATTTACATAGTTTCTGAGTTGTTGGATGTGTATTAAAAAATATATTGATAATTTTTCATCGCTTCAGCAATCTCTAGAAGTGCTGAGAACTGTATGTCTTCAAATATGCAATATTAGTGATTACTGATGCAAATGTATATGCCAAGAGAAGGAGAGAGTTTGTGATATATACCTGGCTGAGCTTAGAAAAGATGTCAAAATTTTCTTATGCAACCATTAGACATCATTCTGAAAATATTAGATTTTAACACATACATTCTCTTGGGTTGTTATGCTATATCACTGTAGCATTCCTGCAAGCTATCTCCCAGGCTATTGATTTAGTGCAATGGCTGGTTTAATGTCGCTGTGGCTCAACACTCCGAGGCATTCATACAGTGTCGCACACACAGCGCCGTGCTTCAACACTTTGCTAGGGCTCTGTCTTAGTTTCCTAGGGCGGCTGTAACAAATAGCATGAATGGGGTAGTTTAAAACAGCAGAAATTTGTTTTCTCAGATTGGTTCCTTCTGGAGTTTCTGAGGGAGAATCAGTTCCGTACATTTCCCCTGCTTGCTGGTGATTCCAGCAGTCCTTGGCATTCTTCAGCTTATCTACGTAGTACTTCAGTCTCTGTCTCCACCTTTACGTGGGGTTCTCCATTCTATGTGTCCTTGTGTGTTCACAAGGCTTGCTCATAAGGAGAACAGTCAGTGGGTTTAATCTAGTATGACCTCATCTTAAATAATTATACTAGCACACATCTTATTTCCAAATAAGGTCACATTTTAAGGTCCGAAGTAGGCATGAATTTTGGGGGGACACTAATCAACCCACTACAAAATCTTAAAATACTATCAAAGATTACCAAATAAAAAGTGTATATTATGCATGTCAAATGTTATTTCTGAAGACTATATATGTACGCTAAAATTCCCTTTGGATTTGTTGAAATACTCAGAAATGTCGAACACTGTAAGAAAAACTAAACTGTACTCTGCTACTGTTCTAGAAGCCAGGCCGCACACGTCCATGGCTGCTCAGCCCCGCATATGCCTAGTTAATACTTTAATAATTAGTGTTTCTTTAATAACCATGCATTTTTTTCAGCTCTAGAAGCTTTTAAATTTTTCCTTCATTCTTCCTTGCTTCTTCCAAACTAGAATATTTGACCTTCTCTGTGACATTTTGCTACAAATAAATTATTTTCAGGTTTAAGGTCCTTCAAAAACACCTTCACCACCATTAGTTTACCCAGTATCTACCCTCCTCTCTCAGACTCACAATTTCTAAGTCTCTCACACAGATAGACACTATGGAGCAAGATGTTTGCTTGATTTTTGTGGCTAAAATTCTGAGACTGTATATATGAAAAGGTTGATTATTTCTGCTTTCAAATAGCAGTAAAATATTAAATATAAAGTTACCTCCCTAAGGAAACATACAGAGCAGGAATTTCTACATGGTAATGTCAAGTATCTACCAAATTATACCTTTGATGTCTTGCATTCTGTAGGATTCTGTGTACTTATTATTGAATTCTAGAATGTATGATCTTTTGATGTTGCCATGCAAACATAATTGTACTCCAATTTTTTAAGTGATTATAAAAGTTTTCCTGGAATATGTAAAATACAGGCTATATACTATCATGATGTTAAATATATCTTAAAAATCATTCCCAAGGTGATAATAATAAGAATTAAAAATGCCTACATGGCTTTAGAATTTATTTTGTTAATGATTTAAAGGGTGGGATTGCATAATTATCTGATATTCTGACAAGATCTTTTGGACATTCCTCTCCAATGGCTTCCAGAAATATGGGCGAAGCCTTTGGGTGAGGGTTTTCTGTGTCTTTATTATAACAGAGATTCCAAGGTAATGTCTTTAGGTGCCAAAGATTTAGTAATCCTGCTGGTGAAATATATTTTATAAAATAAGAATTTTCAGAAATTATTTCAAACCATGACATCTCTACAAAGGTCAGTAGCAAGTTCTTTAGTATCTAAAGGATGCATATGAATGGCAGGAAGAGAGAGAGGAAGAAGGACTGTGTGTGTCTGTGTGTGTGTGTGTGTGTGATTTTGTTTGGTGGGGAGGGAGGGAGATGCTTTTTATTCAGTGAGAGTCTACTTAGTAGGATGATAGGATATTAATAAATGGAAATGTGTGTTTGCCATTAGAAAATGTTTTATTTTTATGGGAAATATACCTTTAGTTTGTTGGTTTTAAGGTTGTGGTTAAAAAAAAGGCTGAAGTTTGGCTAACTATGTTGTGTAATAAAAAAGCATTTCATAGGTAGAAATAGAAGTGCCATAGAGAACATCTGGGAAATATCAGTTCAGCTATAAAAAGTTCCATTAATAGAATTTCAAAACTGTTTAATGTCTTCCAAAGGTAAATATACTATTTTAGCCTTAATTTGAAGATTATGACTCAATATGCCCCTTCAATTTTAGGTGCATAAGAAATCCCTCTTTCTATCTTCTTTCTTTATTATTTCTTATTATTTTAGGTTTCATTGCTTATATATCCATATTTTAGGGCAAAAAAATCTCTTAGGACATGTGTCCAGTCTCATTAAATTTTAAAATTCTAAGCTTGCAATCATCTTACTTGCACCAAGTCACAGATATTTAGTGCATCAGCCAAATTTAGACCCGAGGCTTCCTGACCACTAGCCCGTGGTCTCTGCCTTGACCCTCACCACCACACCAAAATGCGGCGGCCAGCACTCTACCTGCTCCCCACTGTTGCATCTCCATTACCACTTCCTTGCTAAGATATTTTGAAGCCACTATGGCTCATTTCTCCTACATGGACAGGTGCATATTGACTGTATGCATCCATTTTAATTTTCAGCTTTTTATAAACTAGACATTATGAGGTATATCATTACATGAAACCTAACTGAAAAGAGCATTGTAATCTTCTACTGAGGAATAGTTTGCAGTATATAGATAGGTTCTTGGAGACATGCTCGTCAAGTTTTTAATAGTATAGTTATGTTTTTCCTTGTTGTTGAAAAGTTTTTATGTAAAGTGAAAAAAAAATCACATATATCCTGGTGTTTTTTTTTCCATAATAAAAACTGGAATATGCATAGCATATTACCACCTTAAAATATATACAAGCCAATTAATATACAAATGATAATCTATCCTAACCCCTTTCCTCTGTTTTACTGGCTCTTCGTTTGACTTTTAGCTATATTTGTCACCTGTATTTATCATATTTATTTTACTTATTTGGCATAATCTCTTAATTTTAATTTCTAAAGTAAGTATTTATTTCTGTGATAAGAATATTTTTTTAATTTTATTTTTGTTTAAAATATTACAGATGTCCCTTTTTCTCCCCAATGACCCATTCCACCCCATCTCCTCTCCCTCCCCAGTCCCTCTCCCCACCATTGTATTAAGTTTATCAAACCTTACCTTTATTGACAAAGTTTTATTGTTCATCTTTAGTTCATAAATAATCTTAAAATGCTGAAATTACCAATTTAATTTTTATTTTTAAAAACACAGCATCCTATCCCTTTCCTGGGTATATACCAGGAAACCTAAAAAACATGTATTCACAAAGCTATATGCACCTCTGTGTTCATTGCAGCATTTTCCACAGTGACCAAGACATGGAAACCAAAGTATCCCTGTGTTAGAGGACTGGATAAAGAAGGTGTGGGACATGTACATAATGGAATAGTGCTCAGCCCTGAGAAAGGATGAAATGCTGCCATCTGCAACAACATGGGTGGACCTTGAGAATATTATGCTAAGTGAAATAAGTCCACCAGAAAAAGCTAAGAACCCTATGATTTCACTCATGTGTGGGATATAAAACTGAAACTCATGGACACAAACAGCAGTGTGGTGGTTGTGAGAGGGAAGGGGGTGGGGTGTGAAGGGGGTCTTAATATACTGTGAGGGGAGAAGATATGACTTTGAGTGATGGGCACAGAGAGCAATATACAGATCTTGCAACATAGAAACATACACCTGAAACCTATATGTTCATGTTAACCACTGTCACCCCAATAAGTTTAATAAAAATAAAACCAAACCAAAACAACAACAAAAAACACAGAATCCTGAGAGATTTCTGGAGGACACTGTGACATGAACATATTTCTGGTTTTTTCATTAACCTGTTTATGATTAAGGGGAAGTAAACAGTAGGGCAAGCCTATTAGCATTAGAGCTAGTGAAGGATGTTAAATACACGTCAAGAACTCTAAGGAAGCAACAGGTGCTCAAAGGAAACAAGAATAGAGTGTCTTGAATTTTAGAGGAGTTCTAATTGAGAGGGGGAAGGACTGAGCAGGAAGGAATTCCCTGAGAAAGCAGAGAATGCACCTTCCCATGGCTGATGTTCCATGGAACTGGTTGGTAGAAGGATGCCTACTACCTGAAGTTTTCTCATATTTGCTAGGTTGAGAGTTAAATAATAGAACTGATTTCTTGTCCTGGTCACCCTCCTATTGAGGTGGATCCCACCTCTCATAGGTGTAAAAAGGTATATTAATTGCATCTTTATCAATCTGGTAGGTAAGGGAACAGTATCAGACAAAAGTGTCACCTGTTGAAATTTTTGAGGTAAATTTCAAACACTTTAATGAAAAAGAAAGTTCAGAGAGACAGAAACATGGAGCCACTAAGTGAATGATTGACTAGTGTGTAAATTCTAAATCTGAGATCTTATTTAAACTTCAAGTTCTCTCTGTAAAGGTAAAATTTTTATCTTTTTGTGGAAATGTAATATAATTATAATAATATACTTTATTACATCCATACATAGGGTCCCCCACGTTAAAATAATACACCCAGGCTACACTGTAAGTTATTGCCAGTGGTACCAAAGTGTCACTGAGGGGGAAAAATGGTCACTTGAGATCCAAAAAAATGAAGTACGTAAGGAAATGAAAAGGGGAGAGATGGGAAGAATTTTCTAGATGAAAAAAATCTATAAAGCAAAATATTACTGCTCCCACAACAAGAGTTTAGCATGAAAAAATACTTTCCCATAAAAAATAGGAAATGTGAACCTCTATGAAAAAAACACATCTGTTTAATTTTGTTTTCAGTTACTTTTTGGTCACACTTTATTTCAAACAAATTAATTAAATATGAGATAAAAATTTCTCAGCCCCCATGAGTTATTATAAAGATAGTCTACACTTTCAAGTTTGAAATTGCTTCAGTTTAGAACACAGTTGAGTGATTTTTTTCTCTCTCCAGAAACATCGATGCCTTGTTCTGCTTTATGCATTCACTGGTTGACTCCTAAATGTGCCCTGATCAGGGATGGGACCCGCAGCCCTGGCACATCGGGACAGCACTCCAACCATCTGAGCTACCCGGCCAGGGCCAGGGAGTAAGTCTTAGCACCTGGTTTCTTGTTCAGTCTCCACTATTCACTCGCTATTTAATTCTATGTAAGTCACTAAAATTGACCTCATTTGTGTGAAAGTACTTTGAAATATAAGTGTTTGTTACATATTATTGTTTTATGAGGGTACAAGCAAATACATTTTAATTAGTTTATTTTAACTCATAACAAGACATATGAAGAACAGCGAGCCTTTTAAGTCAGCTAAATTAAGTTGGTAAAATATACTGAATAATAAATATTTTACATATATTTGCATAATAACTTTTAATGTACAGAAAATTATTATTGGATGAATCCATATGCTTCAAAACACTGAAGCTGTTAACCTGAATTTTTAAAATATTATCAAGTCCTGAGTTATTGGAGAAAAGTTTTTCATGTTTAAAACTGATAAAGTAGGTCTTTAATAATGTTCATTCTTAATTATTATATGTACATGTTCATTCTCAATTATTATATGTACAAACTATCAATTTTCTTTCTAAAAAACTATTCTCTGGGGATCAATCATTACCAGCCATTATATTTAGAAAGAGGGGAGCCAAGGGGTTGCAGCAGGACCTTAATTATATTTATTTTGCTATCTTAACCATGGCCAAATCATACATTCCAGTACAAAATCCACTCTTGCTCTTTTGTCAACAGGCATGTCACAGGGTGCTCTATTTTTGATTTCTTTAAGGTATATAAGAATTGATCATGGTTTCTTGTCACTTACAAAATCATAAACCAGAGCCCAAAGATATAAGGACCTTGCTGAAGGTTTCTCAGCTAATCAGTCATAGGAAAGCCCAAGTCCCCTGACTCTCAGGCTAGTGCAGCTTCCACTGCGCTGTGCAGTTTGTCACGAACGGAGCAATCACTAACTGGAACAACGTCGCAGAGCTGGACACAGTGGTGATTCTTTCTGATGTTGGCAGCAGTGCCTCGGAATAGGAAAGTGAGCCGTTATAATCATGTTGTGCACTCGTTGAATCCCAAAAACTAATTGACTCTTTCGGATGCCTTGGTGTTCAGAATTCATATCAGTGGCTCCAGTACAAGAATCTGTGCTACTCAGAGGGTATTCAGGAGTCCAGAAAGAAAAATTTAAATTCCTATTAATTAAACATTACTAATACTTAATATACAAACAGACACAGTCCATGTATAGAAGTTAAAATAAATATATATGGGAGTTCATGCTCAATATTATTTTACTGATGCAGAGATACAGTAAAAAACATATGGAGATCAAGCTTAAGTTGCTAAAATCACTGAATATATTATTTACATTGATACAATGAAGATGTCCAGAGTAAGTTTATAGAATGCTTTCTTTACCATATTCTCATACCCTTATCATTCCATTCACTGTTGCACATTCATTGTTTTAAATATTTGTTGAGTGACTACTGTGAGCTAAACACTAAGGTAAATGCTAGGAATAAAATAGTAAAAGAACATGGTCTCTGCCTTCAGGAAGCTTGTTATCTAGTTATGAAAAGTTTGAGATTTAGCAACTAGACATAGGATTTTAGAGATTGTAACAACCACGTGCCTGCTTTTACAGCTAGCAAACGGACCTGGAGCTGTTAGATGTCTTATATGGGGTTAACTTAAGAGATTTGGGTTTTTAGATTTCTCATAAGTGTCCACCTTCTTCCATCTCCTTCCTCTTGTTACTCCTGCTCTCCTCAACCATTATGTGCTTGGTGTGTGTCTCCTACTCTGGTCTTTACCCAGATGAATTCCTAGAGCCTCCACTGGTGTTGGCCACCATAGACCTGCCTTGGAACAACAGTGTTTCACTCCCTCTCCTCAGTTACACTCCAGTTCTCAAATATACTTATTGGGAAGAAAGTATCTAATAAAATTAATTTATATTTAAAATATTTATGACTGACAATCTACCTAATATAACTAAATTATAACTCAATATAGTTCACATTTATTGAGGGCTTAGTGACTTTTAGAGACTGTGCTATCAAAGGGGAATGATTCATAGAGTCCCCACAGTGTACCTTGTATGGAACTGTCCACTGCCTTGGTGCTCAATTAATGTGCACTAAATGGCTTAATAACCTTCCCATAAGTACCTGCATTTTATGAAAGGTAGCCTACTAGAGTAGAAATAGAATGAAACTTGGAATCAAAAATTGATTTGAATCTCATTTTTTCTTCCTACTTTCTAGTGACCTTTGCTAAGTTATTTAACATCTGTAACCACAGCCTCTATTTAAAATGGGACTAAGAGTACCTCACTTCCAACGTTGCAAGTAACTTAGTGTTAGCATTACAACTAATGTGGGTGAAGCACCTTGAACGTTTCATATAGTACACACTTAATAATTTTAAAAAAATAAGTTGAAACAAAGGAATAAATACCTAATAGGAAAATTTCAGTCACTGTCAAACTTATGAGAAACATTGATTCAGCCAAGTGTTTCTCCTTATGGGAAAAGAAGAGCCTTGGTCATGCCCTACTGACAATGGGCCTGATATCGAAAGAAGTAGAGCATATGGGCATCTTGAAGGGGAGAGCATTTGTTTCAATAAAACTCACTTTATGCAGTTTTGGCATTCTGAGATGGAATACGGAAAATTTAAGCAAAATCTCTCTTTAGTTGATAAACAAGAGGAAGGGTATTATATTTCTATTGAGGTCAGGATGCTCACGGATTATACTCTATAGTTTTGTCATAAGGGGATGTATGGTCACAAATGTGTACAGAGGCATAATGGGTGAGCTAAGCAGGTTTAAAAAGTTATCAATACTCTCTTACTCTTCCTAGAAAAGCATTATTTTAACGTTTGTGAAAGTTTAATCTCCAAACTTGTAAGGATTTTTTCAGTAAAAAATAAAGTTTGCCCGGCCAGGTGTGGTTCAGCGGTTGAGCATCTGCCAGGCGATGGAGGTTCGATTCCTGGTCAGGGCACATGCCCGGGTTGTGGGCTCCATTCCCAGTCGGGGCCTTGCAGGAGGCAGCCGATCAATGACTTTCTCATCATTGATGTTTCTATCTCTCTCCCTCTCCCTTCCTCTCTCTGAAATCAATCAAGATATATTTTTAATAATAATAATAATAATAATAATAATAATAAAGTTCTTGAAAGATCTGAGTGCAGCTCATAGACTGAAAGAATACCTGTAATTTGAAAGCCAAACCTCCAGGAAGAAATTAGTTAATGTATATGAAGCTCTTACAAGAGTGCTGACACAGAGAAAGGCTGCCCTTGTATTATTTTAAATCGCAGAGCTATATAATCAATGTTAAGAAACCAAAGAAAGGAGCTCCAGACAAGTGCAATTGAAGTGTAAAAGGTAGTGATCTTTGGGGATAACCGGTTCATAAGTTGAAAAAGCGTATAAAAGTAGCACAATGTGGTAGAGAGAATTCTATGACAACCCCAGAAAGATGCACTACCTTGTATAATAACCCTCTCCCCTTGACTGTGGCAGGACCTGTGCATATGCAGGGTGTGAATACATGACTGGGTTATGTCATTGGGAGAAGGTGAAGGAATTCTGCAGATTCCAATAGGATCCTAAGTTATTTGCCTTTGTGTTAATCAAATGGGAGATTACCTCCGGTGGGCCTGACCTGAGCAGCAATGCCCTACAGAAAAGGCCCAGAGGGCAGAAACTCCCTCCCCTGCTGTCCCTGAAGAAGCAGCAGGCATGTGTCCTACCCCTGCAAGAACATTAATTTTCCCAGTAACCATGTGAGCTTGGATGTGGGCCTTGAGCCTCAGATGAGTTTGCGGTCATCCCTGTCAGTATGATCATCATTATCATTACTGCAGTCTCAGAGACCTGAACAGAGAACCCCCCAAACAGTGCCCACATTCCTGACCCCTGAGAACTGACAATAACATGGAAATTGGCTGACGCGACTACATGTGGGATGATGTTTTAAGCAGTAATAGAAAATGAGGACACATAAGAAAAGACAAAAGTAAAACGTCTCAAGAAGCTACGCAAAAATCACTGACATAAAAAGGTAATTAAATAGGTAAAGATCAGATCAAGGAACATTAGCTTCTAAAACATGGAATAAAAAAATATGTGCTTGGCACATGCTTACATTTCTTTCCTATTACTGTGGCTCACTCCACTGCTAGTTATTATATAACTTATTTGATCTCTCATGAACAATCATATATTGCAGAGATAACTTCAATGAAAATGCCAAATGGGATGGGTTAGAGAAGCTTCAGATACTTCTGGAAAATTCATTCGACCAATCTGTAGGCGCCTGACAACCTGCTGTGCATCAGGGGCTTCATTTCACAGGGTCAGGCTAATACGGTGCATTAATGAAGGAAGGTCTGCTGAAGACTTAGAAAGATGACAGAAATAACTCGCTCGAGGAGCTACAGCTGATCAAAGCTAGACGCATATATCGGTTAAAGAACACAACCAACCCCTGTCTAATGAATGATCAATCTATAAACAAATGGATCGAAATGTTATTGATTCTCTCAAGAATCAGGAGACAGACAAATTCTAGTCCTGGAGATGCTTCATGGTGAGAGAGAAATACTGCACAGAAATGTATGCACATAGAAAATGTGAGAATTTGCGTAATTCGATGTTAGAGACTGGAAAGTACATCAGGGTGATACAGTGCTTTTATGATTATGAACCTCATTGGTCTCAACTGTGTTTCTAGAACCTAGGGTAGTCCAAGAAATAATGCCTTCCAGTGTTAAGGTTTCAATGTTCACTCTAGGTTTTGGGACACTAATTTCTGGTTTCTGGGTTCGTGTTCATTTCTATATTATTTAACTGGTCAAAGAAAGTTGAAGGAATGAAACAAGAAAATAAAGGGGGGGGAGAAGAAATGAAGGAAAAATAACTTTTTTATTTTTCAAAATGCATTTTTTACCCTAATACCTCAAAAGCTCTTGCACAAGGAGTTCACAGCTGTCCTATTGGAGTGACTATAGGCCTATAGGCCTTTTTGGAACAAGGGAGGAGTAGTTCATTAAAAGTTAATGAGGAGGGGCATGCTCTTTTGGAACTAAAATGTTTTTATCTTCAAAATTTTTTCTCAGGACCATGCTTGAATGTAAAGGTTTCCCTGGGGTACAAAGTGGATCCTCGGCTCAAGGGGGTCCTTGAATTTTTCAAGGAAGCTATTTAATGATAAGTGGACTCTCTGTAGACTGTTTGGTTATATTTGGGATTTGTTCCAAAAGAACTGCTGGGAAACAAAGCTTTATTTTTATAATTGCTCATATTTCTCCTTTTAAAACATATTTTATTTATATGAGCCAAATACTATAAAACCAAGAACATCTGATTATTCTGCAGCATTTACAATATTATAAATGGCCCAATAAATTCAACAAATGCAAAGTGGATGAAAAAGAGACAGACTTGAGTTTTGTTTATTTAATTTGGAAGGTAGAGAGGTGGCCATAAAATACTTTAATCATCTTTTTTTGTTGTTGTTTAGTTTTTGTTTTGTTTTATTTTAAATGCCAGTTGCTTACTTGGAGAGGATAAGGGAAAGGGAGGCTATGAGAAGTTAATAAACATCCTTTACAAAATAAGAAAAGATTAGGTAATGATTCTATTTTCATATTAGATGTGAAACTAAGCGAATGTTATTTCTCAAACCATTCTTATAAAAATCCTCCAATGTTATGATTTTATATTATAAATAAAATTTGATCAATTTTAATTAATAAATTAGTTAGTGAATCATCTCCTTAGAGAGATGAAGTGACTATATAGCAAACAACAGAATCATAAGAAGTAAGATATCAGGGAAGGTCTGACTATTAACATGAGGCTAATCATTATATAATATTGTGTGAAGAATTTTGAAAATAATTTGTGATGACTTGAAAAATGACATTATAATTATATCTTAATTATTCCTTACTCAACTAAAAGATTATATAATGTCTAAAATTGTTAGTAGTTGCCTTTGCTCTCAGAGGTAACCTGAGGTACTGCAAAGCATTAAGGATAAAGGAATTGTTGTTTTACCAAATCATAGGACATCTCCACAATCCAGTGCGGACTGGAGAAATCAGAAACTTTCCTAGATGAGCACTGGACAACTAGGCCCGACACAGAGGGCTCCCCACCCACAAAAATGAAGCAACAGGACAGGAAAGTAATAGATATTGGGAGGAAGTGTTTAAAAGATGGTAGGGACACATTTCAGTCTATATTTATCATTTATTAGTTATGGGAAAAGCCTTCAGGACCATCCTGCCTCTGATTCTTATTGTATTTTTCTTTTTTGATTGTTTCTCTACCAAACTATTAATTCATTGAAGGCAGCTACTATATCTGTTCATCCTTTAGCATGTCTTAGTTGAAAATAGTTACTAAATATTTCTTCTGGGATATGAATTATTCTAGATTTGTTTAAAAAGCAAATTTTCAAATATAGAAATGAAACCATGACTCCAAGGGGGAAAAATACAATTTGCAGCTTGACAGCATGTAATATTTTAGTGAATTCAGAGGCAATATGATGTAGGGATGTAAGTTAAACTTTCTATATTTGAATCCCAATTATATTTCTTTTAAACAACTGAGTCTATGCATGCCTCTGTTTCCTCATGTACAAGGTAAGTCAAATGAGTTAAGCACATTATCTAATTTTATACAGTGGAAACTTGCTTATGTTAGTTTGTTCTGTCAGAGTCTAAATTAGTACCACCAGGTTTTGAGACAGTTCCATGAATTACCCAGAGTTAACTGCTATCTGAGTATTACTTATATAATACTTCCACGCCAAAATTCGACAATCAGAATGCTTTTGTGAACCATTTCAAAGAATTACAATTAAATTATATTTGTGTTCATTACTTGTGGATTTATATATAAAAGTGTATACAACTCAATGGCTACAATATTATACATCTCCAAACACTCTAGAAAATTGTAAGAAACTATCCAGAGTGCAGCTGGGCCTGGCCTTGACACTAAGGACTATGAGAAGAGTTTCGGTAGTAGCAGAATTTTAAAGGCATTTGAGTTTGTTCTTTTTTTTTTTTTTTTTTTTTTAACATATCTTTATTGATTTCAGAGAGAGGAAAGGAGAGGGAGAGAGAGAGATAGAAACATCAATGATGAGAGAGTCATTGATCAAGCCCACAACCCGGGCATGTGCCCTGATCGGGAATCGAACCCCGATCGCCTGGATCCTAGGTCGATGCTCAACCGCTGAGCCACGCCCGGCCAGGCTTGAGTTTGTTCTTTAAATAAATCAACACAGAGCTGGTTCAAATGCATATATTTTGCTCAGGCACCAACACTTCAAACAAAAAAATCAGTAAAGCTTTGTGCAGTGAGAAATTCTATTGACATCAGTTGCAGAACTGAAGCTTTAGTGGAGGCCCTTGTTCTTATCAGTGGGACTCTTTGTTCTTTCCTTCCTTTGTTCCCTTCATAGGGTGAAACAGGTTGTACGGCATTATCAAAGTTTGTCCTCAAAAAATGTATGTACGACTTGATGAGTCAACTAATGTGGATATCTGTTACATTGCTAATATGTGTGAAGTAGGAAAGAAAGTGATCACAGAGCAATTATTGTGCTTTGAAAAATGTGATCAATATAAAAGGAATGAATGTGTTCATTATATCACAGACTTCTTTGGGAAACTTAAATAACCAAGGCTGCTTTTGGTTAGCTACAGAAAGCATTTGGGATTGTTTTATGTCTATTGGGAAGAAAGTATCAGGATCATATAATACATGTCGGACCTTCATGCACTTGCTACTTAGACTTTGCCCATGACTTTGAAGTAGAGATTTTGTACAGTACTGTGCACACTAAGTAATGTCATACAGATACTCTGAACTTTTGTCTCCTTGGGGGTTTTATCAGAGAAATAGATACTGAGCAAATGTTCCTTTGACAAACAAATGTGAGGTGACTCTTGGAGTGAGATTGTAACTAACGTTTTTGATAGGGATAACATTTACATTTTAGTAAATTTTAGACAAAAAGGAAGCTGATTTTTTCTGCCAGAAAATATGATAAGTGCTTTGTTTAAATAATTGAGTTCAATAAATATATGCAAATAAGTGAGAACACATTAAGATACAAATCAAAATTTTATGCTGTATTTTTAAGAAAACTGTTTTGAGCCCGGCCGGGCGTGGTTCAGTGGTTGAATGTCGACCTGGGATCCAGGCAATTGGGGTTCAATTCCCGGTCAGGGCACATGCCTGGGTTTCGGGGTCGATCCCCAGTGGGGGGCATGTAGGGGGTGGCCGATCAATGACTCTCTCATCACTGATGTTTCTGTCGCTCTCTCTCCCTCTCCTTTCCTCTCTCTGAAATCAATAAAGACATATTAAAAAAAAAGAAAAGAAAACTGCTTTGATAAAACATTCTGGAAATAAACTTTAACTGAATTTTATTTTCTTGAAGGAACATTTGTTTTAGAAAATGAAAGAATTAAAATAGTAATAGAACCTGGCTTGTGTGGCTCAGTGGTTGAGCGCCAACCTATGAACCAGGAGGTCACAGTTAGATTCCCGGTCAGGGTACGTGCCCTGGTTTCAGACTTGATCCCCAGTAAGGGGAGTGCAGGAGGCAGCTGACTGATGATTCTCATGATCGATGTTTCTTTCTCTCCCTCTCCCTTTCTCTCTCTGAAATAGATAAAAAGAATATAAAAAAAGAGTAATAGATATAGCAGTGTTGGATCCATTTTATTTTAACTTTGCCTGTGATGGTGATTTGATCACAATTAATCTAACCCAAAACCTGAATAGTTTAAGTAGGGAACTTTCATTTTACTCAACTGGTTCTATTTTTATAACTAGCAAAGTAACTACATACACAAAAATCTGGAGTATTCTATTTTAGAGTATGGGTGTGCAAATGACTGTCCCCAATGGTATCCCAAAATACAGCATATTTCACGCAGCTGTCCGGAATGTCAGAAGTTCAGTATTTCTGCCTGGTAAGCAGGAGGCCTAACTGCTGACTCAGCTTCAAAGGGTCAGCACTGTTTGCTACCAAAACTCAGGCTGTTCAGAGGCCTTCAGCTCACCCAAGCCTTTGCCATCTCTGCCACCATGTCGTCCCACCCTTCCTAAAACACAGCACTGTTAATTTTGTCCCAGGGGTAGTGCTGGTTGTACCAACGTTGCCGTAAAAGTGGGAACACGGATGTGTCTCCTGGAGGGCCGGACAAAACCCCCCAGCTCCCAGAGCGCGTCACACTGCCAGGGATGAGCTCCCGGGACCGCTGCTGGTCTCAAGCCTGCTCGCTTTAAGGAGAGAAGGTTTCCTTCTCAGCTTACCCTAGATCCTTTGGGCTCTGGGAAGGGACATTTGCCCTAAACTCATCACTCCTTTGCCAACTGCCTTCCACTGCCCAATTGCCCTGGGCCCCTACCCAGGAGCACATTAGCTTCAGAGCATGAACACTTACGGAGAGGACAGCAAGTCCTCTAGTAGGGTCTAAAATACCGTGGACACAAAAAGATCCTCCTTCCGCCACTAGGCTTGATGCAGGATCGACTAATGATTGTTTCATTTTTCCCTCCCTGGTGATTTTTCGTGCTTCACTTTCTCCTGTCCCTGTGTCGGGGTCGCCTAGTTCCATCCGATCGGTGATAACACAGAACCTTGGGGATGAGTGATTGGGTTCCTCACTCCTTTCTTCTCAAAAGACCTCTGGGCTTCTTAGTCACACCAGCTCCCTGTTTTTCAGAAATATTTAAGAACTACCAATCAATGCCTTTCTCAAGAGAGGGAAAAAAATCTGCTTTATTGGATAAGATACTATTTGTATTTGACATGGGAGAATTGTCACTATTACACATCAACACAAAAACAAGTGACTGCCTGAAGAGCAGCGACAAAATGTGTGGCAACTCCCAACGTAGCTCCTCATTTCGTGATTAATACCAAACAGTGGGACAGGAGAAAAGCGACTGAACCAGTTAACTTACAAAATGTTTGAGGCGCACACCTTGTATGTGTTACATTATTACCTCAAAATTAAAATGCATTCTAATTGTTTCTCTTTTTATATATGTAATTTTTAAAATTAAAAACAGCATCAATGTGTGTTAAAAGAGGTCTGAGTACCAATTTTGAAACACTCCACAAGAAATATTAAGACTCACTGGTCTGGCAAAAATTAAGCTATGTGGGCCCTATTTATGAAATGAATTAGAAAATTAACGCAATTTCATTCAATGAATGAATGCATGAATAAACAGAATTTACAGGTTAAGAAAACCTTGTAAACATTATTTGAAAAGATTCCCCAACTTAAGTTGAGGGCCTCATACCCTTTTTTTTTTTTTTCAAATAGTGCTAAAACTTTTCAAAAAAATGGTTTTAGAAGCACAGTCAGTAACTGACAAAAACAAGCAAGTAACTGATCTGCAAAGTTTAAGATGTAGATTTTAAGGTAGAGGAGGTCACCATGACCTACTCTCTACTACGATCTTTATTAGGACTTAGGATTCAAGTATTACTATCCTTAAGTTAATGCTATTTCCACTCAGGCAGTAGTGACTGACTCATGCATGCTCTTTCAAGACCTTCTCAGTTCTTATATTTAATTGAGATTTTTCTCTGGAAAGCAGAGTGCCTTTACCATGCCACAACGGTTGATACAGATGGTATTCTTTTGTATCGAGCAGGATAAATGGATCATGTACATAATAAATATAGAGTGCCTGACTTCGGTAGGAAAACATCCGTTCTGGGAGAAGATATGGACAGAGGGGCACAGAGAGAAAAACACATTAAAACGGGGACTAGAGGATTCAGTGCTGTTCAGACCTTCATATTCTGCTTGACATTTATTTTGCTTAACCTTACTCGAGCTCAGAGTCAGCAACGCTATAGCACATCCCCAAACCATATCCTAGGAAATTTTGCCTAGAATTCCGAATAAAGCTAACTCAGGTTGTGATACTTAAGGATATCTGCGGGTAAATAAATGGTATTTACATACAAGCAAAATTTATTTTCCTATAGAATTAATTGCATGTTACCGGAATTCCAAACCTCTGTCCTTTGTACTTGTGTTAATTTTACATGAAAGTATAAGAAACATCTCAGGGTATATACCAACCTCAGTCTGTGAATGAAAATGAAACATAGTATGTAGAAAAAATGTCTTTTAATACAAACTAAAATCTCCACTGGTTGCCTTTTCTTTCAGCAATGGCTCAGCATTGTGTTTACCTTTTCATCAGAGTGTGATTTCCCTTAATTCTGTGCCCACTAGTCCCATTAAGTGAATATTTGCCACCAAAGGAAGACAATAGCTTCATTTCAGGTACAATTCAAATGCTTTAAAGATTTTTAAAAAATATTATCTCTGTCATTGTATGGTGAGCTCAAAATAGGAACACAGTTTCAGTTTGGGTGAGCTCTGGTTGACTTATCTTTTATGATGCGTGGTCTTTCTCCTTAAAAAGCTACCTTGTTTGATAGCACTCTCACCAATTATAGGGCTTCTTTGTACTAAGGCATTGTTTTCAGAAGCCCCCTGTTAAAATGCAAATATGCCATCTGGCATGCCTTTACCTCATTAGCTCACACCAGCGCCACAGCACAGATTATGTATCATATTAGATATGGAAGAGACACTGAGCTGATGAACTCTGACTAGGACCTCTGGAAAAATCCCAAGTAGGGTGTCCTTCGGGATGCGGCCTGAGAGCAGCGGAGCAGAAAGAGCAGCGAGCTGCCTGCTGAGGGGAACTGAAGGCAGTTTTCCCAAGTTTGGCATTTCGTTCAGGTCCTGGCTGTGACGGATTCACAGAGACCCAGAATGCGAGAGGAGAAGAGAACTTTGAAAACCTGTGATCAAACACCTTTACCGTACAGCTGAGTAATCGGAGGCTGCAAATAGCTAAATGACTCTTCAAAGTGCCCTTAGCTAGACTCTCATCATTAGCTCCTGAAACCCAGAGGACCGGCACTTAACCTGCTAGCAGCCTTAGCATTTCCCAGTGTGTAAACCTGCATAATTACTCACATGTAATTTCTTGTGCATCCTCAGTGGATTTTACTTTCTTCAACTACTTTGAAATCCCTTAAATTTTTCTTTTGCGTCTTTCAACAACAGTGAGAGAGTTAGGGTGGTCCCTGCTCCAGTCAGCTGCTCAAGGTCAACCTCCCGCAGGAGTAGAGCTTAGTGAAGATATAGTTTATAAGTGTAATTTCTTCTTGAAAAATGCTGTTTATTGGGGATTGTATCATACGAGGAGATCATTGCTGATTTTTGTTGGGCGTGAGAACAATATTGCAGATATGTAGCAAAATGTCCTTATTTTTTTAGAGATATATGCTAAAGTATTAAGGGGTTAAATGTCATGATTACTATAATTTTCTTTAAAATTCTTTAGCATAAGAATAATCTGAGAAGATAAAGTAAAACAGAAGGTAATATTACATCTAATTAATGGGGATTTGTGTATTCTTTATACCATTCTTCAAACTGTACCTTTGTAATTTCCGTAATAAAGAGACTAAAACATTAAAAAAGAAAAAAAAAAGAATTCAGAGGAATTAGGCTCCCAGGCAGCCTTGTTCAGGAGGCTGTGTCTTAAAGCATCTAACAAAATTTCCCCCTGGGTTCATAATCCCAAAGTCAAGTCCAGACATACTTGGAGAAAAGCCTGTGTCCTGTCCTGAAAACTGCTTACAACCCCTTTCCCCTCCCCCTTCCCTCCCCCATTTCTGACAGCTGCACTTGTGACTTAATTGTCAAGACAGAGATTTGAGGCAGGAACCTGATTCCTAAGGTTACTTCCCAGAGTAGGAGCAAGAGAGGCTTTATTTCTGCAGGTTTATAGCAAAGGGTTTTTTACTAACATCTGAGCAGAAACAGTACATTTGCAACTGAAGAAATGGTTGTGTTTTGGTTTTGAGACAGCAACAGAGGAGGTACCCACTAATCCTGAGTTGCTGACTTGCTTTATTTAAAAAAATAAAATAAAAGCAAAAACACAAAACAACTGATTCCCTCAAAAGCCCTAGTTTCAAATATTCTGTTTCATTCCCCATGCTCATTCTAATAATAAATACTTTTTAAAATGATAAAATAACATAATCAACCTGTAAAAGATATGGAAACTAGGAGAAATTTTAAGAAAACCGTAACAGTCTCCTCCACTACAATTCCATTACCTAGAAATAAACTCTGCAGACTTTGCATCACTGTGCAAGTTTGTTGGCTGGGAATTGAGTTTCACCATCACCTTCTGCAGTCCCTTGGACAACCTGAAAACCACAGTTCCCAAAATTCCTGTCTCTCAGTGAATCCAGGTTAGAGCTCCCTAAGTGAGAGTCAGGAGATTTGAACAGCAGAAGAAAACCTCTTGAGGCCATTATTCTCTGAGAGAAGTGGCAGAGGGACTCAGGGGCACAGATGAGATTGAGCATGGCTCTCCCAGTGGGCACTGGAGAACTATTCATTTGGTTGCTCTTGACTAATTGGTCAGAGCCCCGAGATTACTGCAAATTGCAATAGCTCCTTTTGGAGAAGCTAAACCTAAAGCGAAACCTTTGCTCCTGGAATACCTAGAGTGTCTCCTGTTTCCTTGACTAAACCCTGATCACTTGTTATTCTTTTATTTTTAAAATGTCTTTATAAATATGTATTTTTAAAAATTCTCACTTTATTTCTTAATATGATAAGAAATGTACTCTACCACCAAACAATGTAATGCTTATATAACATTTTGTTGAATCATTTTGGGGTCTTTAATCATTTTCCAATATTTGACGCTTAAGATTATTCTATTTTCAACAGTATTGAAAATGCTGAAATTCACAAGTAAGAACAAATGTTGTCCTTATGTACGATTATTTCCTTAAGAGAGCTCCAGAAATAAATTTACTGTGGCAAAGAATACAATCACTCTTTAAGGCATTTGATATATATTGTTGGTTTTTTTGCTCAGAAAGATTGTGCAGATTAAGTTCTCATTAGCAATATCTGACTGCTTTCATTACTCTGCTCATCATTAGTATTAAATAACACGCTCATTCTTGTTAGACCATGTACTCTGATATGTATTTTAGAAAAGATAGTCAGCTACCTCTGACTATGTAGATATTCAATAGAAGTCCATTAAGAAAATGATAATAGGAAACTTGGCAGGGTCTTTGCAGAAGTAAGAATGGATTTTTTAAAAAATATATATCTTTATTGATTTCAGAGAGAGGAAGGAAGAGAGAGATAGAAACATCAATGATGAGAGAGTGGTCATTGATTGGGTGCCTCCTGCACACCCCCGACTGAGGATGGAGCCCGCAACCCTGGCAGGTGCCCAGACCCAGAATCGAACCTGGATCTCCTGGATCCTAGACCGATGCTCAACCTCTGAGCCACTCCCAGATGGGAAAGAATGGATTTTTAAAACTAATGTAACACTTAGTTTACACCCAGGAGTTCCAAAAGACAACCAAAAAAACCTTCTCAAATGGAATGATGAAGGCTCCCATTGAAAATTTCTGCCTGGTGGCAGACTGCTGAGTAACTCGCTAATCGTCAAGGCAATGGGCAAGAGTTTCAAGACTAGCTTGTTCTCTGGGGCTTTAAAAAGAGGCTACAGCATGGAGTGCCAGACACAGCTGGTAGCCAGTGGGGCATGATGGCATGCCATCTTCCTGTAAGTTGTAAGATCCAAACCTAGTGTAAGTGTCCCCTATAGGTTTTAAGTGATATATTCAGCCTTTGAGTTTTGTAACAGTGAGATTCTTAGAGTAGCACCACTCAAGACTCCGTGCTGTAGTTGGCACTCTAAAGAAGAAAACCATCATGACTGTTCGTGTAGCTGGTCCATTGCCTGGAGTGTAGAAAAGAGCTGTATACTGAAAATATTCAACATTTGTTGTGGTGATTCAAAAAGTCTAAAGTCAGAGTAGAAAGGGAGAGTAGCTCTAAGTTAAGAAAGAACAAGGTGTCTTAAGAATAAGCTCAAAAATTTGCCAGAATGCTTCTAAGAAAAAAAGAAAAAAAAAGAAATGAGCAACAAAAATTTAAAAAATTCAGCAAGCAAATTTGGTTGGCATTCAATAACCAGGAACGCTCTCTTTGAGCTTTGAACAAGTTGAATGCAGAATCCCAAATAGTGGCAGAACATACAACTAGAAGCTATGAATTTCTGCATTGTAAAATTTCTGTCACTTATTTGAAATATTTTTACACAAAAACTTATGATCTCATTTAGGTATTGCAAACATAAAGTATTATATATAAAGATAAAATAATAGTGTACATTTTTTAAAATACATTTTTGTGATTCATGGTGTATTTTTAATATGTACTTTCTAAAACTGATTTTAGGGGGAGAGGCAAGGAAGGAGAGAGAGAAACATCAATGTGAGAGAGAAACGACGATTGATCGCCTGCTGTAAATACCCCAACTAGGGATCAAACCCATAAGCCGGGCATGTGCCCTGACTGGGAATTGCATGGGCCACACTGGCAGGGTAATAATAATGTAAATTTTAATTAACTGTATACCAAGTTGTATTCTGGTAACTTTGAGTCTAATACCCATTACTTCTTCCTGCTTCTGCCTAGATGTTGATCTACAACATATTCTGTATCAAAACTCTTTGAATTTTGCAGAGCCCAGTTCTTGGTGTAAGTACTCATGCTCTCCTGCACAGAGAGGACTATAAATTGTAATTCATAGCCTCCCTCAGTCACCTGATAGAGGAGGGCCTATGACATAAACTGGAAACCAAAGGCAATATCTTTTTTTTTTTTTGACACAATTTCTGCAAAAGTTCCTTTAACTTTCCCGCTTTATCTTCATTCACAAAAAGTTGGACAGATATGGATGATAATCATTTAAATATTTCTCTCAGTTAAGTTTCTTTCCTAGCTTATTTTTTGGGAAATGAAAAAGACTATTCATTCTTTCGCTATCGTCAGCCTCCCAGCTTAGCTTTGATTTCATTTCAGTTTGAATGGTCTTTGTTGAGTTTCCTACAAAATGAATTAAAATGTCTTCACTGATTAATCATTTTTTTCCCAACACCATCTGATTTTCAGACTGCTTTCTAAGAAAATTTTGAAGTTTACCTTAGCAAAAGGATTTAGCAAAGTAAATCCTCAAAATTTTTGTTTCATAACTATATCCCATTTAGAACAATTCATTTACAATCAAAGTAAAGCTCTGTACAGAAATATCCCATCACCCAGAACAAGCTACATAAATCTGCAGGGCCTGGTACAAGTTGAAAATGTGGAATTCCTTGCTAAATATTAAGACAGCCCATAGCAACAGTAGCACACCATTAAGCCAAGCACAGGCCCATTTAAGTGGGATCTTGTGTGTCTATACAGTTTACACACCAGGAAGCTGGCCCTGCCATTACCTATAAAATGACAATTAAAAAGAAAAATACAGTCAAAAGCCTTTTAATGTGAAGGAGGCTGTAGATAAACTTCTGATGAAATTAGAGCCAACATAGGATGCTGCATTTAGGTAGGTGGTCTGTGTTTAATGGATAATTAGCCAGAAATCTCAGTGTATTCTACGGGTCTGACATTACTCATTACTGGGCACTGTAAAATAGGATTTCTTAACCTTGGCAGTTTTGGCATTTGGACTAGATAATTCTTTGTTGTTGAGACTGTCCTGTGCATTAGGGGATGTCTAGCAGCATCCCTGTCCTCTATCTAGCAGCACCTGTCCCCCAACCAAAGTTGTGACAATAAAAAAAAAATGTCTGTAGACTTTGCCAAATATTACCTGATGGGCAAAATCACAGCTACCTCGTTTTCGGGACTTGGACTTTACTGTTGACAAAGACTCTCTCTTTAACCAAACTTTAGCCAGTCTCCCCTGACTCCTCCTTTTGACTAGCTCTCTGCCCTTGGGCTCTGACCTTGTCCCATTTGTTCTAGTTTTAGCAAGAATCCTGTTGGGTCAGTTTAGTGAAAACACTTCCACCCTTGAAAGCTGATGAAATTCCCCATGCCCCACACTTGGAATCCAACTCTTTGTTAAGCTCCCCCAATACCTTACTGTCCTGGTTTACCTTCAGTCAAAACCCTGTCAAGTACTTTTAGCCAGAATCTCCCTCACCCTTGATGTTCCCCTTCCTAATTTTTCATTATCTAACCCTACCTTGCTCCTTGGGTGTAAATCTCCCTTGCTCTGTTTCAAATTTAAGCTCTCCCTACTGCAAGACCACACCACAATTGTCCATTGAATAAAGTCTGCCTCACAGTTCTTTAAACAGTGACATGAATAAATTTTCTTTAACACTATTCAAGAGAATCTTTGGGGATGTTTGTTAAAAATTCAGATTCTCCAGGGTTTGACTTCAGAGGTTCTGATAGCATAGGTCTTAAGTAGGGCCCACAAATATTCGTTTAATAAGGACCCCAGGTGACTCTGAGAGAGCTAACCTAACTCAGAAAAAGACTGATGCATAGACAAATTAATGCAAATAGAGCTCTACCATTAGATGAGTAGAGCTTAATGATGGTCGGATGCTATTGTCATATTTACTTAGGACAACGTACACACATATGGCCTCTAGATTAATGTTCAAGGCTCCAATTCAATTTGCTTTTGTAGACACAGACACAATCTGCTTTGCAATTAGGTAAGCACCCATCTGGCAGAGAGAAAATTTGGAGGCTGAAAAATAAAAAGGTAAAGATTTTTCTTTGTCAGCAAGGCTGCCTGAAATAATGATCAGCTAATGAAAGTATTATAGGACTGAGCATTTGTGATTCTTTCAGGGTGAATTGGAATGGATGGCTCCATTGAAACAATACCTGATGTCAAATTATTAATGGTATCCCCCTTCCTTTCTGACTAAGTTTAATTATTTAAATGGTTTTTTTTAGTACAAACAAGGTCAAATATCTGAAGGAAAGCTCAATAAATTCACCCAATTACAGACTTTACAGAACTAAGATTTGAGAAATAAATTCCCATATGATTGACAGAATTTTCTAATTTGCTTCCAGATGTTTTGGATTTCATACTGTGGCATGTTCAAAAGGCTCATAGTCAACAAAGACAATAGGGAATCCCTTTCTTCTGGGGTATTCTCTCTAATTTTTCTGTGACTCTACAAGTCCTTCTCAGTATATTTCTGCCTCAGGGAGCCTGCCCCCAGGTTCTGCTTTCTGACTTCACTGTCTTGAATGCCCTCATTCAGGAAGGCAGGGGTCAAGCCTGATTAGTCTTAACTAATGAATAAATAAATCTCAAGAATTTTTGTATTAATCTTACTTTTTTTCCCTAATTACAGCTCCTGACCAGCCAGTCACATTTAGCCTCATATTCAGCTATAGCTTCAAAAGACCCAGTTCAAGCCAAGTCTCTGATAAACTCCTACTTTCATCTCACGCTCACCTAAGAGGCCAGAAATATTTGAGCCAGGATTGCTACAACCTTCTTTTTAAGTATCTTTTCTAAAGGAGATGGACTCTATAGGAAACTGAAGATCAGTTGAAAAGAACAAGACAAAGATACAGAGTATTGTCATTCTCATTTCATAAAAATACAGGCTTGCAGTATGTTTAGAAAGGTGTTTATTGTTTTTAAATAGACTGAAAAATTCTCAGTCTCTCCAGATTGCAAAAGATGGTTAAGCTAGGAGATTCACTGTTGGATGGCAGTCCCTGAAGAGATAGGCAAGGGTGTGGCTGATCAACTATTGGCTAATGCCTCTAAAGGATCAAAAGTTCACAGTATTCCCTCACGTGGGATTCGTTGAAGAGAACAGATGTATGACTTATGGATGCACTCAATAAGCTCAGCAGAAGACAAGAACAGAGATGCGTTTTCTAGCTAAGATCCTGTCTTTAGTGGGAAAGACAGATTTATTAATTCAAGGCTAGAAAGCTGCTCTGCTGCTTGTCAGATATGATCCAGCAGATCTAACGGTGCTTGAAATATCAGTGGTAGATAAGGATGGTTTTGAAGTCTTTGGCTGGCCTCTGTAGGTGAATTGCCTAAAAGAACCATAGGATTTGGAAGGAAACCTCTATTATCTTCTACAGATAACTACAGCTTTTGAACTGCTAGTGGGCCTTAGTAGAGATTGAAGGTTTAACTGTGAGCCACCGACTTAATGTGTGACCTGAGTTGCCCATCATGAATTGAGTGTCATCTGACCCACTGAGCCACAAGTTTGGGTGTGTAGAGCAGACCCCATCATCAAATGGAAGTGGTCTCTGCATGATGGGACCAAGTGCCTCCTGTAGACACAAGTTACATGAAGAAGTGGCCCACATGCCCAGGGTCCCTAATCCTATCTCATTGCCTTCCTTCTCCTATCCTGCACTTGTGGCCTCACCGGAAGTTCCCTACAATCAGTTAACAGAGGGAAAGAAGACTCAGGAATGTTTTACAGACAGCTACAGCACTAAAGCTCCTTCCTGGATATGCGGATGGATATGCACAGAATTCAAATCCAGAGGAATAAAAATGTTGTACATTTACGACTGTACAATTTGCATTATCAGTAGTTAGAGAACTTCTATATTTGAAATAGATGTAAATAAAATCCAAATATTTCTCTTACAATTTTATACTTGCATGTTTGAAAATGTTAAGGTTAGTGCCTAGCTCCACACAGTCAAACCCTGCCTTTCCTCCACAACTTACACACTTGCTGCAGACCCTGGGATACACTCATTGTAATAGCCCTGGCCTTGTTCCATTTTTTATATTGTTTGGGTGAGTCAGAACAATGGGTAAGTAGTAATATTCTGGGAAATCATTCTTTCATCAGGGTGGCTAGCAATGACATCTCATCACATAAAAACATTCCACTAAATCAAACTACATATTTCTCCAATTCAACTTTCCCTCATACAGGTCCTTAAAGTGCATATGGTCGTTCTCAAAACCACTAAATAAAAAAGGAAACATGTTTATTTAAGTGGAAATGATTAGGAGGCCTTAGCAATGGCAGTTTTTCATAGCTAAAAAAATATATGAGAATACGTGTCTAAGGATCCTCCCAAGATCTCAGAAGGGGTTTTTTTGAAAATGAGGATCCCTAAATATTAATCTCCATTAGCTTTATCGGTATGCCTACCTCTGTTTCATAGATGATGTGAATTATATATTTAAGGAAGAAAATTAATTGCCTAGAACTAATAGGAGAACAGTATTCTAAGCAATGTGTACAGTATGCACACACCCTCTTGGAGATATTTAAGAGAAGTTCATAATGGGAAAATATAACTCTATGTGAAGAAACAGAAGAGAACTTTAGAAAAGAGGAAGAGGGTGTCAAATAATAATTTTCAAGCATTTAAAAATAAAGCTTTATCTGTCTATCTCTCTATCGATCTGTCATCAATCATCTATCACCTCTATCTATCATCTATCCAATATGGGATAAGATTGCAAAGTTATATATTGAACTGGTTAATACTCTATAAAACAATAAAAACATATTATTTTCTACCAGACAGAAATAACTTGCACCTCTGTGGACAAAAATTAGTGGCAAGTTAGCAATGTTCTAAAAGTTAAATTCATTGTGCGGACCTTAATTAATATTTAGTGTTAATACTAGGTCAAAAAAAGTTCCATAACCTGTGTGACCAGGTAACCCATTAGGCAGACTTGCTTTATTATGTCATTGAAAGGGCAGTAAACACTTTTCTAACTTACCTTCAAGTTTTGTATAGTTCTTCTCAAGGGGTACTCTAGGGCACTCTTCAGCTCTTAAGCCATCTGGCTCGATGTCCAGGACAATGAGGACTATCTGGGCTCTTCTAAAAAGTAATAATAATAACATTACTATTTTAAAATCTGAAAACTGCTCTGGTAGTGGGGAAAAGAATAAATTGTGCCAAAAGTAGTCTGGAGATTGGAGGACCTATTAAACACTATTGTCAAATTACATTTGGAATAGATAAGTGAGGGTGGGCGTTTATGTTATTGTTGCGGAACTGAATTAAATTGAACTGGTATGGACAAGGCCTGAACCTATCACCCAATTGACCAAGCTAATTCTGCTCTTCATCATCAGCTCATTGGGTGCTCATCTCCATACAGAAATTTTCTACTCCAGGAAGATTGATATTTTTCTTTTTTTTATGACAAAATTGATAAAGTTTCAACTATGATTTACTGAAATCTATTGTATACAGAAAATTAATTTTGTAGACATTCTAACATTTTTTCTGAAGACATATTATATAAGTTTGATACTTTTTTGTAAGCTTATATTATTTAGTTTCCTTTCTTTTTAAATGTATAATTGTTTAAGTAGTCCTTAGGGATATTACTATCATTTATTGTTTATAAATATTACTTTTGAAATTATTTTTTGATGCCTCACCAATGACAATGCCCCTGAATAACAAAATATCATCATGCTTTTCCATAAAACCACACTTTGAAAGAATGATTTTTAAATTTCACTAAATATAGTGATTCATAGCTTCCATTAGCACTCACAGATTTTAAGTTTGCTGTGGCTTTTCTCTATAGCAATGAGCTTTTCCCTGTGTGGCTCACATGGGAAGTCAACCCAGTCTTTCAAGCTGGATTTCCCCTGTTGACAATTAATCAACAGAATCTTCCCGAAATACCACTTAACTAGCCTCCCAATGCCCTGTGTGAATCATAGCTCCGGAAAGGAAGTGTCAGCAAACTCCAATAATGGGCTCAAATGACTGAAATGATGGAGCAATCCCAAGATGGCATCAGATTGCATTTAGAATTTCCTATGCTCATTCTACAACAGGGTTTTCCAAATCTCAGGGCATGAGCTGTCTGTCATTTGCTTTTTTCTGTCTCTTATTTCCTTTGCCATTGTTCACAGGGAGAATTGTTGAGGTCTGCTTTCCTGTTGCCCACATCTACCCCAATATATCTGGATTCTGAAGCTCAAATTTGATTTTTGAATAACAATAATCTAGTGATAGGTAGTATCAAGCCCTGTACATGATTTAATTCTGGTGAGTATAAGGTAATATATGTGGATCCCTGCATTATATTGTTACTGTTGTTGAACTGTACAATGTCATAGTTTGAAGCAACCAAAAATTAGACCCGCCAGCTGCCCTCCAAGAAATAGCAAGGAGTAGCAAGGTCGCCCTTTCTCTGGGTCAAAGCTAAGGAATGAAATAACAACTGTTGTTGTCCACTGGAATGAAGTAACATTTATTTCAAGAATGGCTTTAGCAATTGAAATTTGTTGTATAATCTGTAAACACTATAAATATATGGAGAAAAATGCAGAAAACAGCGTAACAGTTTCGGACACTTAATTCCTAAGCATGCTTTCTTGTGTGGTTTACCATGTTGATAAAACTGGCCTCTTCTGGTACTTGTCAACTTCTTTACTGGCAGGTTGCCAGTTAGTCAAATAGTGACGATGGAAAATAGGAAAGACATGTTATTTGATTTTGGCATATGCCGATGATTCCAAGTCCCGATTATCCAAATGTTTTATGTTTGTAAAATAACACCATAAGTACTTCCTTTTCTCTACATGCACACACACACACACACACACACACACACATGTTATTTGAGAATATAATCTAATTTGTATACAGAAAATATTTTTTTCTTAATGTGTGTAGCATTTTTAACCTCTACTTATAATAATATTTCAAACTCTTTGGGGAGAGGAAAATATTCAATTAGTAGACTTTTATAAATACTCAGCTTGAAAGATGCAGATTTAATGGAATTTGTTTTTGTACTTTCCCCTTCTCTGCCACCAATGTATCTCACTAGAGTGAAACCCAATATAGTAAATGAAATTACCAGGTCCATTTCCTGAATAACACTATACAGAATTGCAAATCTCACAGTATTGAAAATAGTGATTGCAGTATTCCTTGTTTCTAGGGCTTGTCTCAAAGTTACAAATTATGTAAAGCTTTGACAAAATGTTTGCATGATGTCATATCACTGCAAAATTATTTTCTTATCTGATTGGAAAAACTCCTCAATTTTATTCACCCAGTGGACAGAATTGAAAAGTCAATGAATGTAAAGAATGGAAGCAAATACAAAGTTAGATTTCACTCGTTACATCAAGTGACAAAGGAATTTAATGTTTAAAATGCCCTGGTATGGTAAAGATCATTTTCAATAAAATGTGAGTGAAAATGATTTCATTAGAAAGCCATTCATAAAACCCTTTTAATGAGATAGGCCTTGGAGATGCACATGTTCATATTTCTTTTAGGGCAGCTATAAAGAAATGAGCTCTGGTGGATGCAATGCACTGTTTGTTTAATGTCATTGCATTTAGAGTGCCTATTTATCAAATTATTTAAAAATATATTAATTTCATTGGTTATAGTAATAGCTAAATTTGTGGATAATTACTAAATGCTTTATGCCACTTTTTGTTGCTATTATATCATTTAATCCTCAAAAACAATCTAAGGCAGCATTATTAATTTCCTCTGTTATGAATCTGAGGAAACTAAAGCAGAGTTTTGGGGCCCTGCTTCCTTCTTACTCAAACATACAAACATTAAGATTGCTTTTTACACTTAATGACTGTACTGAGGTATAGAATTATATAAACCCACTTCCCCTTCAAAAGGCCCAATTTTTTTTGGAATGCAATACTAAAATACAGGATTCTTGCACCAGGTCAATTTTGCAGCACACACATCATATATCGGTACTAGATTCTCATGAACTTCATCATGTTTTATCATATCACGTCCTCCCTCCTCTCCCTTGACCTCCCACTTTCCTTTGCTGGTGTTCAGATTTTCTGCCCATATAGCTGCCAATCTCCTATTTATTAGGACCTGCTTCGATGGTTATCTTGGTAAGACGGCTCTCCTTCAGATGGCTCACCAAACTCAGGTGATATTTTAGTCTTTTGCTGCTGTTGTATAATGCACGCACAGACACACACATTTTGCTCTCCTAATAAATCTTGAGATCCTGTAGAACAGACACTACACCTTAGTCTGCATTTTAACTCAAGGATGAACACTGACTGGAGGGAGCTAAATAAGCAATGTGTGCTTGTTGAAATTGTAAACAAGTAATCAAGCTCAAAGTCTATAAGGCTTTGATGAAGATAGAAGGTTGCTCTCTCCATGAGAGTTCTCAAACACAATTGAAATATGTTATCCTATATTTATATGCAAGTGATATTCTATAATTCAGATTTCAGGACGCTCTTTTTCCCAAGCCTTGCTTCCTGTAATATTCTGTCTATGACTCTATTGCTGCCTGTTTCCTCTCAGTCTGAATATCTGCAACTAGTGACTCCAGTGGAGTGGAGTCATTAGACTCACCATTACAGAGGGCTACAAGCTTCATTACAGAAACCACCCAAACACAGGTGTGTGTGTGTGTTAAAGATGGCCAATATCCATAGTTCTAAATTCATATTTCAACCAGAGCATGAAAATTATAATTAGGTTTAGAAATTTTCTTGTTTAACTTTGGATTCCTCATACTTCTGAAAAGTTATTTTTTATGCTGTAAATTCAGTGTCAGGTAAGAAAAACTTTGTGACTTTTTAAAACCAATGACTTTAAACCATAATATTTTGCCATTTTCTCAGAATATATTAGAACAATATACAATTCCTATTTTTATACTCCTTACTAGCTCTTTAATTTTTTTTGAAAAGTGTGATGACAGGTGATTAGTCAAACAGAACCAACTGCTCTGATTGTTTAAACGATAAGTGATTGCTTTGTTTTGAAGGCATTTTAAACAAATACTTGAGTAAATTTCTGAAATGCATACTACAATTTGTTATAACATATTGCCTCAACTCATATATACATATTTGCACATAGGCAATGTTTCTTGACACTAAAGAATTCACTATTTTTTTGTTTGACCCAAATATATGCTCCATTAAAATTGCAAAGTGTTAGTAGCAAGAAATAAGCTGCAATTTGAAAAGATGTTTACTATTTTGAGCCTAAGTGTTCTGCAAAAATATATAAGGTCTGGTCAGTAAATTTAGAACCAAATGTTGACAGAAAGACAAAGGTAAATTCATCTATTGTTTCAAAGTTTTTAAACAGGAGTCCTGGGAATCCTAGGGAATCAACAAATGGGGCTGTTTTCATGAATGAGTGTGTGTTTTCCTTGACAAGAGGTCTTAATACTTATATTTTCAAAGATATTCATGACCCTAAAACCAATATAACCACAGAAATACAAGTTGTATGCTTTAAGATTTCTTTTATTAATTCCAGATCCATGGGGAGTAATATCACTGGTGACTGAATTAATCTGCAGAACACTGTCCTGCTAATGTTAACTGTCCATAGCTGGAATGTTCCTTTAGTAAACATGAGGTAAAACCTGGAATATAAACTAGGTGACAACTCTGAAATTATTTCATTGTTATATTGGTGCAAATAAGTGAATAAGTTTATGGGCACAAGGTAGAACATAAATTCATTAATTCAGTCATTTTTAAGGTACATTCTTTAATTATTCTTTTACTTTAAGAAATTTTTCATGAAGCAAGATCTTTATTTTGACATGAGACTTTATTTTTCCATTTATTGTCGTCTTTGCGTTGGCTATCTTATTGCCTTAATCTAATCATGTTAGTTCATTTCACATCTTTCTTTACAAAGTAATAGAAACTTTATTTTAGTTTAGTTTAAATTATGGCCACATACATTTTTTTCCTACTAAAACAATTACATTTATGTTCCAAATCCATTTATCCATTTCATGTGGATTTTTGTAACTTCTCTAATTTGTCAATATGTTAAACCGCCACGCCCAGGCTCCCCAGCGCTTCAGGGATTGACCTGAACATGTAACACGGGTTGTGATGTTCACAGGAGAGCAGCATTATTCTTTGTGGCAGTTCCAGAGGAAGGCACGTGAATTATGGAGAAAGCGTCTTTCAGAAGAATTCTCTTTAGTTATGTGGCCTTAGAGTATCTCTCTTCTGTGAGTTTCCAGTTTCACCTTCATAAATGAGAGTTTACAAAATTATTGAGAGGCTAAGATGTGAAAATATGTCTGAACCAGGCTCTCAAACCATGCATTTCTGCATAAATGTTAAACTTTCATCATTGCGTTTGGGTTGCCCTGGCTGCGGTTCTGCATCCTTCAGAGGGCGAGTCATCTGCTCGGGCTCTGTTTTTGATGATTTCCCCCTGGAGGAAACAGCTTGCCTGAGGCCTGACATGCAGGCCTGCTGCACTGCAAGCTCCCTCTGCTCAGCTTTGGCAGGTTGTGCTGATTTATTGGGCTATTTGATTTATTTAATGTACCATGCCTTGGACTGCATATACTCTATAGCAGTCACTCAAAATGCAAACAAACACATCATATGCTCCTTAATTACTCCCATCCCCCGTGTTATCAATCACTGCCAATATCGATGGAACGCTTGTGATTCATGCTATAAAATTAAGGTCAGCAAACTTGGGTTTGCAGGCGCAGAGCTCAGCAGTTCTCTTTATATTCCTCAGCTTCATGTTGTCATTCTAAAGCCAGTCCTCAGGAAAGTGGTATCTGGCGTCAGTCTTGCTCAAGATAAAAATAGAAAGGAAAAGAAAAGATAGGACAATTGGGCAAAGAGGAAGAAAAGCTTAAGGAGGAGTAGAAGAGAAAAACGTTGTTGAGGGAACTGAGGAAATGAAGAAAATAAGGGTAATAGCGTAGGCGCTTTTAGGGGGACGCATCCCGAATTAAAGGTGAAAGTGACGCGGCAGCAGGCTGTGAAAGCCCAGAGGGCCGGCCTGTAATCCCAAGTCACTGTTTCAAGCTCTTGGATCTCAGCCCGCTTCCTTCCCCTTGTGGCTGGTCCTTTGCCTCTTCTCCATTTTCTTTTCATTAATCCGAACCCTCCTTAAGCTTAGTAATTCTGTACACGTGCTCTGGTCATAGATCAAGTGTCACCGGTCCCTACGATCTCTCAGTGGTCTCCTCTTGCAGCAAGCGTCCTGCCGTTGCCATCTTTCCCACACTCCCAGAAAATATGCAGACTGAAGGAAGGCTGTTAGTTGTATTAGAGAAAGGAAATGCAACCAATTTATTGTCAGATCTCTTATCAGTGCTATAGAATTTCAGTTCTGTCCTAGTTTTCCACAGATTTTTAAATATATAATAATATAATATAATAAATATTATAATATAATATAATATAATATACAATATAATATTATAATATAATATGCATACATGTATATATATGGTATATGTAAAACATATATGTATATGTCTATCTCATATATATTTAAGTGATAATGATATATAACTCATTTAATTGTATGCAGTCATGTACACTTTAAAATTCAGACAATGTTGGATATGCTCGCTAATTTAGGACAGAATACTATTTTTGTGCTATTGTGAAGATGGAACTTCTCAGCTGACTTATAACCCTAACAATGATAGATAAACGTACACCTGGTAGCAATGGCAAACGCCGCACTAAGATTTTTGAGCTGTGTTGTTAGGTTGATACTCCTGAAAATCAATATTTAAGGGATCTCTTTAATCGTCCAAGGGTCTGAAGTGCCATCAGATTATATTCCTCTCTCCTTGAATTGCCACTGCAGCCTATTACATGGTATGTATTACATGTATCATCTCCTAGAATAGTGCTTTTTATGTTTTAATGTATATTCAATTATAATGTATGACAGTAAGAGGTATTTAATCAATACTTGTTGATGTAATAAAATAATTTTTCTGTTCATTTATTGATCTCTATAGAAAAGTTTACTAATCATTGTATAAACTAGAAAAAATTTTCAAATAGTCAAAATAAGAACCATAAATATGAAAACCATTATTCATTGATAAATTGTGTGATCCAATGCTTATATGATTCTCATTTAAACATCACAATGATCTTTTTATAAGACTTATTGACTCAACGAGTAAATGAGATGCAAAATGTTAACAAGCTAACTAATCATGCTTGGCCCCTCCTTGGTGGAAATGGCAGATAGCATTGCCACCAAGGGTCTCTCAGTGTAGGACTATACCTCTTCCAATATATCATGCTGTCCTTTAAGGGCACATGGCTTAGCAGGAAGAGAGTATGCAAATGTAAAAAAATAATTGCAAATTATTAAAAAAGTTTGAGCAACCATTTTTCTTTGTTTTTAAGTGCAGAAAACTGCTCCCTAAGTTCCAGAATTGCTTGCTAAGTATAGATTGAACGATTTTGGTGAGGGCAATGAATTTTTCTTTGTTCAATTTTTAAAAATCAACAGATGTTTCTAAAGCCAATGAAAAATAGAAAGTGCATCTCAAAAAGGCACAAAGTGACAAAGTAAGTTTGAAGAGGGCAAGTTTGATTTTCTGTTTTTATAGCCTATCTCTTGTTCAAGATGATACATTTTGTGGTGTGTTTTTAAAATTCTTGAACGTACTTCTGCTTTTTTATTTTGAAAGTATTCAGAGGGCACCAGTTCTTGAAGTGAAAATTGTCCCTTTGAGAACATGGATAATTTATCAGGTACAGAATTTTTTGTTTTTTTGCAGAATGCCTGATGACTTGAGTTTCTTTCCTAACAACATCATACAGATTAGCATCAAGAGCCTGAACAATACCATTGAAATCAAGGACACTCCTCAGAAAAGCAATCAATTGCTATGGAATAGATAATGTGTTTCTTGCAAAGCAAGAGGATAACTATCATGTGGATGTTATTAATCTTCCTCGAAATCATTTTAACATTCCAATGTGCTGTGTTAAACTATTTTTTTCTTTTTAAGGAAACACAAAATCTGTACTGATTTATTGTCAAGTTACAGGCAGCTATATAGCTCAATCAAGGGCATTAAATTAGCTATTTTCCAATAAGTCAGGCTAATAGCTTGCACCATGAAATATAAATATGTCTTAAAGTTAC
Source organism: Miniopterus schreibersii (assembly GCF_964146895.1). Classification (NCBI taxonomy): domain Eukaryota; kingdom Metazoa; phylum Chordata; class Mammalia; order Chiroptera; family Miniopteridae; genus Miniopterus; species Miniopterus schreibersii. The sequence goes on along the minus strand of NC_138111.1, from coordinate 59,025,166 downwards.
CTTTTATATCATAAAAGGAACTGACTTTATTTAGTAGCCAAAGTCAAAAATGTCATTACGTGTATATGTGTGTGTATAATTTTTATAAATTAATTTATGCCTGGAACAAATTTTTATAAGAAAGGAAAACATTTTAAAGAGATTCATGTTAAACAATAGAAACATACTTTTCTTCAATACTATCCAATTCTCTCATTTCCTTATGATGATTTTAATTTAGTGGTAGAGATTCTTGAGAGAATAAATTGTGAGGGTACTATTGCTGCTATAAATCACTTTGGTTGTAATAATCCTAGCTTTCATGTGCACTTTTAAATTATCTTTATTTAGGGATATCAGCTGTAAATTGATCTTAAATAATATTTATTTATCATATATACTTAGTACAACTGCAGTCATGTACTTTTTAACAAGTTAAAATCTTATCTCCTGAATTATGTTTTTCCTCTGATTTTACTAAAGTATGTTTGTAGTTAACACATGCCAACAAATTGCCACGCTTCACACAACACTTGCTTTTTTTATTCACTTAGCACCATTTTGCACAGAGTACACTTTGTTTTATTTGACAATTCTTTACATTTTGAGTGCCTGACTTCATTTTGATTTATCAGCACATTAAGAATAATGATTGATTATGCATATCCATTCATTTCTTATAGCCTATTCTCTGATGAGGGTGGGAAAAGTATGTTAGTAGAGTAAGTAAGCATTTATTTCAAACATGGGTTTAGTTATTTCCTTAGCAAACATTTTTAAGCATTGTATTGAACTCTGGGTATAAAATGTAGTGGAAAACAGCCTGGCCTGCGTGGCTCAGAGTTTGAGTGTAGATGCATAAACCAAGAGGTCGTGGTTCAATTCCCCGTCAGGGTGCCTGCTGGGGTTAAAGGCTTGATCCCCAGTAGGGGGCGTGCAGTCCATAGATGACTGTCTCATCATTGATGTTTCTCTCTCTCTCTCTCTCTCTCTCCTTGAAATCAATAAAAACAAAATTTAAAAATAGTGGTGGAAACATGTTTTCTGGCTTAAAGAGTTCATAGTCATGGGATAAACATCTCTATGGAAATTATAAGCAAACATGATAAGTATTACAGTAGAAGGGTACAGAGCTCCCAACTCTGTATGTAAAATGAGGTTCCCAACTCTGTATGCAGTTAGAAAATGATGGAGTTTTGGACCACGTCAGAATTATGCTACACAAGCAATGCAGGAAACCAAGAAGGGGAACCACATACCTAATGATGATGCTTATGAAGTATAATATATAAACCTGTGTAAATTCATCATCAAGTTCATTGCATTATAAGGGTATTGATGAGTGTTTATTGAATGGTAAAATGAAAGATTCAGTGGAATTGTGACTTAAACCTAAACAATACATGGATGACTAAAGAATACCAAGCAATAATTAGGTGTTTGGAAGAGTGTTTGTTTTAAGAACTACCTGACACTAATGAAGTTGTATCACATAGGTGAATCATCTGCTACATTTCACTGCTTAAATTTTTAATTTCAATCTGAGATATTAATATGCTGAGGCATCTCACAATGGATGCATTTCTCTTGGAACACTAATCAAACCAACCAACCAACCAGCCAAATAGGTTAGGAAAAGTATGTTACATATCTTAAAACATATTATTGTTTCACTTAGGTCAATTTTTATACCAAGTCAGCTGTAACATCTTAGTTGATCAATGTTACAGACAGATCATGACTACGCACATGGGAAGCTTTTCTGGGGTAGAAATGTAAGTAGAAGAGGCAATCAGTTCAGGAACTGTGCTATGGCATGACACTATCCACCAAATTATACCTAATCAATTTTGTATCCCACTGTAAAGGTAAAATATACTGTAATGAAGTTTTGTAAGGTTAGATTAGAGAAAAGAAATTTTAAGACTTTATGGAAGAGTTAAGGAGGATGTCTCAGAAGAGAGATCTTGATGTCCATTGGGTCAATGCTCAGGAAGTTTGGTCAAATAGACTAGTTTGAAAAACTTTAAAAGATATATTGATACATTTGTGAGTGGGATAAATGGCATATTCATTATACTATTTTTCTTAAGGTGGATATATCATAATTTATTTGGTTGGTCTCCTACTGAATAACACTTAAGCATTTCACATTTCTCCTAGTTAAAAAAAATGTGCTAATTTGAGTCTCTCTATTTGCCTAAGCATGCACTTTGCCCATGCCTCATAAACATTAATATGAGGTCTTTTTATTTACTTTATAATAATAATAATAAATATAAATATTTAAAATGTAAATAATATAAAGAATTGCACTTTTGTTTTAATTGTTAGTTCAAATGCATCCTTTACTCTGATAATAGTTGAAAATTTTGATTTTCCCCAATTATCCGCTTCAGAGATAATGCTACAACAAACATCTTTGGTATAATTTTTAAGTATGTGTTTCATGATTGTTTTTTCCACCAAATACAGGATTTTGTCTTAGTGTGAATATACACTTTAACTAGCTTTTGAAACAGGTAAAGGATTGTGCTAATTAATATACCCACTAGAAATGTACAGATGTATGTATGAATGTGTGTATGTATGAGAGAGATACTGGCATTTGCTTGAAACAACCATCACTGACTTACATCACAAATAAATCATAATCCAAACCTTCCACCCTGCCTCCATCACTAGCATCATCAAGGGAGGAGTTTTTCCCGTATTTACTAAATGCTGACCAAGCTTTAGGATCTCCATGCATGGTGCTTCTTCCACCTGGATTGCACTCCCTTGTTTCTCATACCCCGGATCTTTCTTACCCTTCGGTTCTCTGCTTAAATTAAATCTCAAAGAGTATGAACCTGATTTGTTATTTGAATTAGCCCCACCTTCAGATCACTCTTCTTTCCCACAGTTTCTTTCTTTCTTTCTTTCTTTCTTTCTTTCTTTCTTTCTTTCTTTCTTTCTTTCTTTCTTTCTTTCTTTCTTTCTTTCTTTCTTTCTTTCTTTCTTTCTTTCTTTCTTTCTTTCTTTCTTTCTTTCTTTCTTTCTTAAAATATGCCTTCACTGATTTCAGGGAGAGGGAGAGGGAGAGGGAGAGGGAGAGGGAGAGGGAGAGGGAGAGGGAGAGGGAGAGGGAGAGGGAGAGGGAGAGGGAGAGGGAGAGGGAGAGGGAGAGGGAGAGGGAGAGAGAAACATCAATGATGAGAGAGCCATTGATCGGCTGCCTCCTGCATGCCCCCTGCTGAGGGCATGTGCCCTGACTGGGAATCGAACTACGATCTCTTGGATCTCAGGCCGATGCTCAACCGCTGAGTCATGCCCGGCAGAGCTCCTCCAGTTTCTTTCTCCTTCATATATCACAGTTAATAACATGTAATAATATATTTGTTAGGACTTGTCCATTTTCTGTTTTGATCCCTACATTTACAGCTCTATTAGGACCAACAGACCTTGTCATTTTTCATTCATCACTGTGCATTCAGGTTCTAGCTCAGTGTCTAGCAGTTAGGGCTAGGGGAATATCTGCTGAATTTGGGGGCAGGTGAATGAGGAAATGAATGAATTACTGGTGGCAGGAAACACTTTCATTTTTCTTTTCAATGAATTGCTAAAGGAATCTCTAAATACATATAACCAATAATATAATACTTCAAAATGTATTGTAGTCACAAGGTTTTATTTATTTGTTAGGTTAGTCAATAAATTATATAATTTAAAAACATCTAAATGAAACACAATTTAAACAAATAATAACTGGTTCAATGACAGGGTATTCTTTCAATTGATCATGTCATTGGCTTGTTCATTGACATTGAGCCAGATAAAAAATTCAGGAGAATACTATTTTTCTATTAGAAAACCTACCACACAATGAAAATGTTTAATCAATTCAATAAGCATCTTTCAAACATAGTTTAAGAGAAATGATTGTTTTCATGGCAACATTAAAATTTCCAAGTAATTGTAACTTCAATAAAAAATTGATTGTTGATAAACTCTGTTTTGAGATCTAAGTAATGTGCAACTACATATATTTTACAAATGTTTGTTAATAACTGTCAACTCTATTCTGAAATGAATGTAATTTTAAATTATTTTAATTCGTTTTTCTCCTAAAGCTTTTTCTGTAGTTTTGCTGGGCATCTACTATTATGATAAGAGTGCTTACTGTTATAGGGTATATTTTGGCAGTTGCAACTAATAAAAAAATACAACCTTAATAGAGTAGTCTGAATGATTATTTTTCATTTATAAATGTAACCAATTTATCCATGCATCTCTCCATAACAATTATATTTGAAGCCTAAAGAATTTGGAAGTTGTTCAGTTCACAAGTTTCAGACTTCACTAGTTTTCCTCTCCTCTCCCTTCTTTCTCTCCACTTCAGTTCTGCCTGTTATCTAAAAGACACACAACCGTGGATTTGGACACAATGGTGTTGCTATCCTTCCATAAATAATAGTTACCTTCAAGTGACCTTTAGGGATATCCTGTTTACTGAGCTTTTTGTGCTCAGATTTCAGCTCAACTTTACAGGAAATACACGTTAACTTTTAATGACAAGGTCCAGGTTGTTCTGATGAATGTCTCTCCCCTAGTCTTGATTGACACCAGTGGGCTGTGAGGATGACAAATTGTCAGATAACAGATCAATCTGTTTTCTCCATTAAGTAATGAGGAATGAAAGGGCAGAGGCATGGGGCAGGGGTGCTCTCTGCGATTGCCTGAAGGCCTAGTGGAGATGTTTGTAAATGGAGCATATTAGCAGTTGGCGTATATTTATTATAGATGCAGTGGTGTGCGTGTTTGAGTGATGAGAATCGAATACTCAACAGATACCTTCAACAGTAAAACCACAAATAAATGTGATGAGAAGAAAGGTATTGAACAAGCTGTGAATGTAAAACTCAGTATCCCCTGGGGACGGTAAGAATATGCTGAGTAGAGAGGTGAAAAGTTTGAATTAGAGATGTTTGAAGAGTAAGAAACTGCATTAAATTATTAGTTATTACCTTTATTTTGGATGACAATGAGGATTCATGGGGATAGTTTGAATTATGAAACATTTGTCTTAGGGTACATTTCTCAGAAACTGTGCCTGGGACATATTAGGCAATATGTATTTTACTAATTTGTCAACTCCAAATTCGAAATAAAGAGAAAATTTGTAGTTTTCAGGGAAGTTATAAGTATTTTTCATATTTTCATAGACAAAACAAACTAGGATTTATGTGCCACCTTTTGGTTATATGATGTGCTTGATATAAAACAATCAGAATGAAAGCTTGAGATTTAGAATGAAAACATGCAAATGCCAGGACTATTTATTAGGTAACCTTTGAACTTGCTGTCCAAAACAGGCATACATCACCTTAGGAATGTTTATGTTGCTCTCTTTGTTTCAACGTAGACACAATGTAGGTAGTGAGTGAATATAACCAAAAAGAGAAAAATTTATTATGATAGAAGGAGTATCTCTAACTATCTAAGGAACAGGATACAACTAAAGCCATAGAGACAGATTTTTGCCTGAGACCCAGGAAATCAATCCTTGTAATCCACCCCCCTCCTTTCCATTATTTATTTTATACAGTGCCCTCTGTCCTCTTCATTCAGGCCATATACCATATACTTCTTTCTTTATAAAGAAATATGGGTACTCTTAATATTTTATTCTTTAAAAAAGATCTTCCCTCTCTGAATGTGCAGTCACATAGAAGGAATTGTTGAGTCGACGTTCCAAATCTCCAGACCAAACTTTGGTTGGCACAACTTATGTCAAATGCCCAAACCTGGACCAACCAGTGGCACAAAGAAGTGAAAAGCCAAGTATTATGAGTGTGCCTATGACCATGTAGGCAAAGGGAGAGGCTGTTCCCAGAGAATGGGAGACAGTTGCTCCCAAAGGGGGTTGTATGACAGCTGACACAGTAACTCTCTAATATACAGAAAGTTTCTGAAAACTGCAGTGAAAGAATAATTGTATATGGAAACTTATTTCCCATAGACTTTCATTAGAAGATTGTTTGTGCCTCTTGGAAACATGATCACCACTAAAACAAATACAAACCTACTTGAGATTGCAATAAATTTTTAATTACCAGATATTTTAAGGACCAAAACATTTATTTTCATCATATATTTATAAGGACATATTTTATTAATTGCAAATGAGTGAAACTCAATCCACAAGGAACCCTTGTCTTAAAGGTTTATAGATGTCTTTAAGACATTTAGGAGATGAGCAGGTCAGTCTGCACGAATCACAACATGAATAAAAGACACAACAAAAGCAAGAGTTAGAATGTCCATTATGAGGGACAAAGTGCATTGAATTATTTGCTAACTAAAAATGCTTTATAGAGCATAGGTAATAAGCTATATGGAAATAAGTCTCTGACCTAGAAATTGTATAATTACGATTTCAATATGTTGAGTTCAAATGGAATGAATGAAGGCATCAACAAAACTTTAGTTAAATCTCATTGATAGTTTGATCTTCAGTTTCCTGATTTTTGTGTGTTTTTTAGTATAAGCACCTTGAAATTATGTTCATATTAGAGGTCATCTAATCCAATTTCCTATACTGTTCAGGAATTTTTCTGTTATCTTTTTCTCTATCCCTATGATCAAACATGCTCTGCCTCAAATACCAGGGTTCCCAGGTACTCTACTTGTTCATTTCATATTAGGGCATCCCCCAGACTGAACCAAAGAAATATTTTAAATTGTATTTACTCAGAGCCTCTCTGTGTGCTAGAGAAATTAGTACAACTGGATATTGAATTTCAAGTTTAGAATGAGGCACAAAAGTAATAGATACCATGCACCAAAACTGGTTGAGAAAAAAGAAACTCCTGTAAAATTTGCAAAAAAAGACATACAAAAACTCATGACATCAAAACTATCTTTTACATAAAGAATACAAAACTGTTCCTGTGAAGATTCAAGAGAATTTAAGATTATTTGGAAAGAGCCTTGTATTATAAAAAAGACAAGAGGTAAGTGTTGATGAGGGCGAGGAGAAAAGGGGACCCTTGCACACTGCTGGGAATGTGAATTGGTACAGCTACTGTGGAAAACAGTGTGGAGGTTCCTCAAAAATTAAAAGTAGAACTACCCTATGATCCAGCAATTTCACTTCAGGGTATCTATCCAAAGGAAATGCAAACAGGATCTTGAAGAGATATCTGTACCCCCATGATCACTGCAGCATTATTTATAGTAGCCAAGCCATGGAAACTAAGTGGCTGTCAACGGATGAATGGATAAAGAAATTGTGATGCACACACACACACACACACACACAGATATATTATTCGTCCTTGAGAAAGAGGGAAATCCTGCTATTTTCAACAATTGGATGAAACTTGAGGGCATTATGCTAAGTGAAATAAGTCAGACAGATAATGACAAATACTGCATGATCTCACATATATGTGGAATTTTAAAAAGCCAAATTCAGAGAAACAGAGTGTAGTTACCAGGGGCCATGGGTTTGGGAAATGGGGAAATATTGGTTAAAGGGTATAAACTTCTAGTTATAAAATTAACATGCTGATGTACAGCATGGCGACTATAACTAAGAAAACTATTATGTAATTAAAAGTTGCTGAAAAGTAAATTGGTAAATGATTTCACCACCAAAAAAAAAAAAGGTAGTTATGTGATGGGGCTTCTGGTCAAGATGACAATGTAGGTAAACTCAGTACTTCTCAGAACCACATCAAAATTACAACTAAATTCAGAAGAACCATCATTTAGAACCACCTGAAATCCAGCTGTACAGAAGTCCTATAAATATGGATATAAAGAAGAAACCACGTGTAGACTGATAAGAAGGGCGGAGACGTGGAACAGGCTGGTCCCACATCCACACCTGGGGGTAAAAAATCATGAGGGAGATCTGGGCTGGAGGACCCCCCGAGGAGCCAAGGGTCCCAGCCCTGCCCCAGAACCCCAAGGCCAGGATTCCCCTGCTGGGGAGAGCAGTCCCATCACTCCTGTCTGGAAGAACAAGCGGGGACTGTGACTGAGCGAGAGGGAGGCTGCTGGAGTCCCAGGCATTCCTCCTGAAAGGCCAGTGCACTGACACTGGGACTCATCCCCTCTGAGCTCCGGCACTGGGCCAGCAGCTCGAAAGGCTCCCGGGGCTCAGGGAGGACATGCATTGTCTGGCTTCAGCATGAGCTGTGGAAGGGCATCTTTCTCCCACACAGAAGTGCGTGCAGAAGCAACCTAAGTGCCCCTCAGTAGGTGGATGTGTAAAGAAGTGGCGCATATACACAACGGACTATGACTCGGCCGTAGAAAGGAATGAAATCTTGCCACCTGCAACATCTCGGATGGACTAGAGGATATTATGCTCACTGAAATAAGTCAGAGACAGACAAATGCCACAGGACTTCCCTTACATGTGGAATCTAAAGAACAAAATAAGGGAACAAGCAGAACAGAAACAGAGAACAATTTCACCACTGCCAGACCGGAGGGGGATTGGAGGGTTGGGTGGAAAACGTGACGGGATTAAGAAGCACAAATTGGTAGTTACAGGATAGTCACGGGGATGTAAAGCACAGCGTAGGGAATATAGTCAATAATATTGTAATAACTATGCATAGTGTCAGATGGGTACTAGATTTATGTGGGTGATCATAAGTTATATACAGGATGGTGCAAAAATCGGTTTGTGAGTCTGCAAAACAGTTTATTCTTGTGTTATTATTTATTAATTATTGTCCATATGAACAACTGTAAACCTACTTTTGCCAACCATGTCAGTGTCTAATCATGGGGCCATATACCTGAAACTAACATAATGTATGTCAACTGTAATTTAAAAATTAAAAAATGAAATATTAAAAATTATGTGATGGGAGACAAAGTAAATTTTTCCTTGTGATTGGTCAGCATGAATCATACTAGATACCAAAATATCCCAATTTGTGATAATATTTAACACAATATTTGTGAAACTTGGGGTATTTCTTTACTCATTCAACAAATACCTTCTGTGTATATCATGTGGTCAGCCTTCTACTGATTGTGGACACATCAGTAATCAAGCATTGTGGAACAGAAGTAATCTTTCATAGATTGTTCATGGATCTTTCAATCTAGTGTTAGAGAAAAAGCAATAGCCTCAAAATATTGCAAGATAGAACTGTGGGGATACATAGCAGTGGAGCCCAACTTGGACTTGAGGGATGAGAAAAGCGGTTGCAAATTAAGTTGTATCTAGATAGAGATTTGAAAGAAAAGAAGACATTAGCCTGACGGGCAAACTGGGGAAGAAAGTTGCAGGCAGAGGGACGAGCTCTGAAACTGAGAGAGAGCATGGGCAATGCAAGGATTAAAGTCGGGGGTGGGAGGTGGGGTGAATCTTAAAGAAAATAGAAGTTTGGAATGATTCTGGAGAGAATTTTAGAAAATAGAACTGGAGAGATAAATAGTTCAGATGATGAAAAGTTATATAAAAGATGATAGCCAAATATGACTTCATTTTAAGGGCAATCAGCAGTCATTGAAGGATTTTCAATAAGAAATGTATCTGCATATGAACGAATAATTTTCTGAAAATAATAGTGGACATTTTTGATCCGAGAAGGGTGTTAAGGGAGTTGTTTTAGATGGGCAAAGGGCTTGTGCCCACACACAATAATTTAAACATACATATTGAAAACCTACTGTCAGGAGAATTACAGATATTTTACTTAACCCTATTTTTTGAGGATGGAATTTTACCTTTTTTATCTTTATCTTTATTGGTAAGAACACTGAGTTACAGAGTGGCAAATGTGTAGCCCAAGATTACACAGGTCTAAAGTGGTGGAGCAGGAAATAAAACATAAACCTTTAACTCCCATATCTAGACCTTTCTCTTATCCCAACCCATGTTTCCAGCCAAATGGGAGGAGAAGCTGAATCATTTAACCCAAGAGTAACTGATTCAAATTTCAAATTCAAGAGAATGCATGTCAGTTTTATTAAGGCAAGATGACTTGCTTTTAGCATCCAATGATTTTTGCATTATTTTCAGTTTCCTGGGCATGGATTTATAACTATAACCTGTCTTCAGTTGTAAAATTATTCCCATTTACCCTTGATAATGCCCATGGATTTTTATGGTTACAATCTGCAGATTCTCCTCTCCCTAACAATATATATTCTGGCAATCTTCGAGACCATTCTCCCACAGTTCTAGTTCTGGGACTCACTGGTTTTATTGGATACTCCAAAAGTAACATTATATGTAGGCCTGTACATTAGGATGATGTATCAGAGTAATTCTAATGCAGTTATTCTAGGATGATTTAGATTGTAATCCTAGAGCATTATCTAGGTATAACATTAAAGCAGTCTCTGAGGAAATTTTGTTCATTCCAGTCAGGGGAAGGAAAGTCCTATTTCGTGCATGATTATTAAAAAGGTACTTAAAGGGGTACCTTTTAATTTAGCAAAGCTCATTGTTTTAATTGGTAAGAGTGAGAAATTATCTAAAGCTAGCAGTATCCAGAGTCAAGGGAAACAAAAGAAAAGAAGCCAAGAATGCAAACTTGTCCTAGAACTGGGTTGTGTCTGGATAAGAGTGGAGAAAATTCTAGCAGTTGTTTGACAGAGCTACCAATTAGCATCCTACTCCATGGAAGAGATCATAAATTTGAAGGGATTTCTGCACAGATAAGGGCCCTAAACATAGGCACTTTTCTAAAACACAGCTCAGAGAAAATAAAATGCCGGGCCCTTATAAGTTACTGAACATGCTATTACAGAACATGAAAGTCCTAGTGGAGCAGTACTTGCTTGTACTAAGACAGAAGCACCTATGGTGCCCAGCTTTGAGTACTTACAGTTTTATCTTGGTGACATTTATTTTATCATAATTTAACCAGAGATTATTAGAATATAAGGCAGAGAGCAGCTTCTGTTCCATATTCTAATACTTCTCAGTTTATCCAATCATCATCACAGTTCTCTGTATCTATTTTCTTCAGAATAATAGGTGCAAAAATAAAAACTGACTAAGCCAGTAAAATGCAAATAAACAACTTAAAATATCCAGAATCCCAAATAGAGCAATCGGGTGGTTATTTCCCTTTCTTTCGCAGTCCAGATCCAGGTTGAAGACCTGAGTCTGTGGAGCCAAGGTCCCCACAGTCAAGGTCTGAGCAACTATCAGGCACATAGGGGTAGTTTTCCCACCTTTTTAAATAAAGGTTTTCAAATATTTTGAAAAGTTTAGAGCATAGTAGTATAGATATTCCTATACACCCACATAGATTTAACAACAGTTAGAATTTTTACCTTTCCTTAACCTCTATGTGTGAACACATACACAGAGCTGTAGTTATTTTTGTGGCTGAACTATTTGTAAAGAATTTGCAGATACCACTACACTGTATCCCTAAATACATCTGCATGCATATGCTAAGGAAAATAACTTTTTCTATATAATGTTATATAGGATATATAATTATCAAAACTGAAAATTAACAACAGTTACATAATATAACCCAATATGTACACAATATTCAGCTTTTCTCAATTGCCTTAGATTTATTTTCCAAACCAGAATTCAATCAAGACTCACAAATTACATTTTTAATTAATAAAATTCATTTTTAGAACAGTTTTAGGTTCACAGCAAAATTAAACAGAAAGCAGAGTCCCCATCATATTATGTATGTTTAACAAGATTTCTCTTAATCTCCTTTAATATAAAACACACCCTCCTTTTTTTCCCCTAATGACATTGACTTTTGGAGAAACCAAGGTGTCATAGAATGTGCCACAGTCCAAATGTGTCTAGTGGTGCCAGCTAATATGTAATTCTATCCATCCTATTTCCAGTAAGCAGAAAAATAGCTCTAAAGCCTTGATTATATTCAAGGTAAGCTTTTTTTTTTTTTTTTAACAACACCGCTTTCTTTAATGGAGACAATTCATAATTGCATCACATCAGGAGTCAGATGTCAGCTAGTCATGATATCAGTGATGTTAAGTTGCATCACTTGTTTAAGGGATAGCTGGAGGTTTTCTCACTTTACACACCTGGTTTTTCCCTATACGATCTCCCAGGTGAAACCTTGGCACCGTGAGAATACCTTTTCCCCCAAGAATTTTTTAATCTAATGGTTTTCAATGTACTGCTGAACCATGCTGAAACAATGTGGGAATTGCAAATTAGTAATTTAATAATTCAATCATTCTTTTAAAATGTATTAGCGGACATTACTCTGTAAAGAGACTTTCCTGATAAATACATTATCGTTTTAAAATCTAAATTATTTGATTGTTTAACTGAAAAAGGTGTTGAAGGATTTGTTACCACATGAGGGTGAGATGAACTCTCTTGGAGGAGCCCAGGAGAGGCCAGGCTATGAGCCAATGCAGCTGCTGCTAGTGCCAGGCCTGGGGCCCCTTATCAAGCCGTATGGGGCCCGCTGCTGCTTGTTTGAGAGATTTTAGGAAAGTCCTAAGCATGAGGCTCGACAGGCCACTTGTACAGAAAAGCCCCTGGAAATGGCCTGGATGAGCTGCAGGTGGGGAGGGGCGGGGCCTCCGGGAATCACGGGGCGGGGCCAAAGGTGTGAGTCAGGTGCTGGCGATTCAAACATGGCGCCTGCCCGCCGGCTGTGTGCGGGGAGGACTCGCCACAGGAGCCATGGCCTCTGCCAGCTCTTCTGCCCGGGAGGAAGCCGCCCCTCCGCCTCTCGCCCGGATCAGGCAGGTTAGTTCCTCCCCGAGTGTCCCGGGTCCTTTCCTGCTCCCAGCGCTGGGCTCAGAGGGAGCGACCGAGTGAGTCCGCGCCGGGCCCTTTAGAGGAGCTGCTGGGGCTCCCGCGGCCTCCGCGACCCTCAGGGACAGTCCCCGCTGGTTTCACAGCCCGAAGGTGTGGGGGCGTCTCTTCCTGGCCCTGGAGCCCTGGGCTGGGGGCCTGCTGTGGGGCTGGGACCCCTCGCTCCTCCGGAAACCCCCACCGCCGAGATGCCCTCCCGGGTTTAAACCCCGGCACGGGGTGTGGGCCCGAGGCCGCGTCTCTGCGATTCAGCCCCGACCCGCCCGAGTCTCTGCCCCCCTCCCGCTCTGGTTGCTGCTTCAGCTCCCTGGTTGTAGGGCTTCTGTGCAGCCAGGTCTCAGGAGGCTCTGAGTGATGGTGGTTCTGTATTTTAGTTGTGATTGTGATGTGGTTGCAGGAGGCGGCGGGCGCAGCTGTTCCCTATGCCGCCAGCTTGTTTCTCAAAGTTATTTAATCTTGTGAGATTCTACACTAAGCTAACACTTCACCATAACTAATGTAAATTTATAGGTCATGAATCAATTAAGAAGTATTAAACCCCATTTTATATCAGATGATTTGTCTATATTAGGGACTAGATTTTGTTTTAATTTTAATTTTTTTATTTTTTTAAGTATGTCTTGATTTAATCACTTTGAATTTTTAAAAATTTATCTTTATTGTTGAAAGTATTGTAGATGTCCCCTTTTTCCCCCCATTGATCCCCTCCAGCCCACATCCACCCCACCCCCAGACCTTCCCCATACCAATGTCTGCGTCCATGGGTTATGCTTATAAAATATAAGTTCTTTGATAATCTCTCCCCGCCCACTCCCCCACCCCCGCCTTCCCTCTGAGATCCCTCAGTCTGTTCCATGCTTCTATGTCTCTGGATCTATTTTGTTTATCAGTTTATTTTGTTCATTAGATTCCACATATGAGTGAGATCATATGGTACTTGTCTTTCTCTGACTGGCTTATTTCACATAGCATAATACTCTCCAGTTCCCTCCACGCTGTCTCAAAGGATAAGAGATCCTTTATCTTTACAGTTGCATCTTGTTCCATGGTGTAAATGTCCCACAGCTTTTTTATCCACTCATCTACTGATGGGCACTTGGGCTGTTTCCAGATCTTAGCTATTGTAAATTGCACTGCTATGGCATTTTTATACACCAATAATGTACTCTCAGGAAGAGAAACTAAAACAACAATCCAATTAGATTTTGCTTTTAATCAACACAGAAGTATAAAACACATTAACATAAAAGTATATTAAAAAAAATAGTGCCAATAATATAACTAAAATTTTATTTTTAGAAAAACCTAACTATTATTTACATGAAACCATCAGCAATTTTATTTTAGTTCATTGTGATGAATATTAGCATATGGGTTCTAGATGTTTCAATACTTTGGTTGAAAAAGACTAAAGGTTGCATATCTACTCAATGTATACTTTGTGTGTCATATGAACATTTTGTATAGTTCACAATATTGTCACAATAAAGAGATAACATTTGCTCCAAAAAAGTAAAAATTACATATTTATTAAACTTCCACTAAGAATGTGTTTATTAGCTTTAGTAGCAAGTCTGTTATTGGCACAGAGTGACAATTCTACCTTTATCAGATGTCAATGACAATGATATAAGATTTACAAGATGTTAGGTGACTTTCATCTGGGTGGCACTGGAGCATCTGCCAATGCATATGATCAAGCAGAGGCCCAGACACCAGTGCTGAAAAGCAGCAGTCTGACTCTCAACTTGTTGGACGAACAGAATATTTTGGGCTCCACCAACATATCAATGGAGCTAAAATAAATAATCTATGGCAATTAAATTAGTTTCTATAAATGGTTACAACTTTATTTTTAACACCTAGGATATTAATAGGGAAATGATAAGAAATAGCTTCTCTGATATTTAAATGTTACTGTTTACTGAATCTATGATAAGCTTCAGAATGCCTTCTGCTCTGAATAACCATTTCTCTAGAAAACGAGGACTAGCTCCTGGCCACTGGGGTCAGGTTTCCCCATTAAGCTTTCTACATGTCAATTATTCACTTAGGTTTTTTCTGTTCCTTCTATTTAATATTTAATGATATATGCCTTACATCTCTGGTTTTCAAAAACAGGATTCAAAAATAGTATAGATAAATCAATAGAAATTCACCACTTCTGTTGTTTGTTTATTGGATTTGTTGTCCATTAGTTAGACCTAACCTCACTGAAAACCAACAACAGTGATTGCTTTCATAGACTTGTAATTATAAAAGGGTAAAAATGTAGAGAAATAAGACAGTTGAAAGTATGAAAATATTTTTAAAAATAGGAAAACAAATTGAAGCCAATGGCAAAATTGATATATGGAAATTCGAAATTTAGCCGATATATGACTACCAACTGGGATGGTGTAATTTCGCAGCCAAAGGTAGAGGGCAACTGGCTTAGTTAAGAGAGGCATAGAACCCTAACTGATAAATGGTGGACAGTCCCAAGTAAAACTATGGCTTCTTTCAATGCGAAGATGACAGTGTGTGACAAAGTAAAAGGGTAGAAAGCTGGATTTTTAGAGGCTGTACAACCGCCATTATTTATTTGATAATTTGTAATTGATAGTGAATATCTTGTTAACATTTTTTAAAAATGCTTTAAAAAAATGTTTTAAATTATTGACCAACAGTGGAAGTAAGTGGAAATGTCACTGAACAAAAAATATTTTTAAAAACTATTTGGGTAATTAATAAATGATGAGTCCTTTGGAACTCTATTTTTCTGTGGGTTTTGTTTGTTCAAGGAACATGTTCCATTAAAATGGCATAATTAAGTTTAACTGTAGCCAAAATATAGAAATGAGCCAGGTTTGTTGATAGCGTATACAAACCCAAAAGTACCCCATGTCTCTCTTCCCACTCTATTGTGGCACAAGGGAAAATATGAGATAGGTTGGGTTAGAGCATGTAGATTTGAATCTCAGTCCTCACTAGATATCATTCTTGCATTTTAGGCAAATTCTTCTATTTCTTAAGCATGGCTTCAGAAACTCTTTCTTGCACACTAGTTTTCTCTCTTATCATGAACAAAATTTGGGAAAGATTGGAGTGTAAACAAATGTATGGGTTTTGTAGCTACCTAGCCCTGCTCTACACTTTTATCACTTTATACGTACTTGGACTTAGGCAAAGTGTAGAATCTCTCTGAGCCTCCATTTCCTATCCTAGAAATGGAGATAATGATCCCTACCTTTAAGATTGTACACAGTATTAAACACACTTAAATTGTGTGGCATACAACAAGATCTTGTTGAATGGCAATAGACGTCACTGAAACTGTATCTGTCATTATTAATATTATTATTGCAGTTATTTTTTTATCTGAAGTGTTGCATACTTTCTTTAACTTTAGGTACAATAAATATTTCACAGAACCTTGGAGATTATATGGTTTGGTGGTAACACTTTAGGCAACAGAATTTACAATACATAAAAGAAACATGAGTAGTTCTTTGACTGAAGTAGACAAAGGGCTGGGATCTCCATCTGGTTAACTTCTTCCTCATTAAGTGCATAGAGACCTCTGAAGCCATGCAGTAGAACACAAGATATATAAGCAACACATTTTGGAAAACTCTAGTCAAAGAGTTTTATTTTATAGACATGAAAATTGATTCAAAAATGTAATATAATTAACTCTAAGTCCAACAATTAATTAATATTAGAACTAATATTAGATACAAACATTGCTAGCACTTAGTCCAGGATACCTTCCTCACAGTGTCTCTCTACCATGGACTTCTGCATTCATATTTACCAGCAATGTTTCATATGCTACCTCTTTATATTAGTTCAAATATGCATGTAAATTAGACCTTTTCACAAAAGAAACAACTTAAGTAAAGAGAAGTTAAGATTTTGAATAAGAGACATAGCATATAAGCATTCCATCCACAAATGTTTCATTTTTTAAAAATGTAACATCAATTGATGTAACCGCATTGTCTTAACATAAGGATACGTGAATTAAAATATATTTACCAGCTGTACATCTCTCACTTTATTTATAGGAAATAGATAGAGGAATCTTGAGACCAGAAACATCTCCAATAATATAAACTAATATACCTCAACACTATATTACAAACCGTATTCAAAGTCATTGAGAAAGAGAAACATCATAGGGCAAGAAAGTGAAATCTTTGAAGTCACGTAGGCATATTCTTAAATCCAATTTTTTTTGGGGGGGTTATGATGTGCTTAGCTTATTTATTTTTGAGCTTTAAGCTCTAATTCTGTAAAGTAGAGGAAATAATACCTACTCATCACCTGTAATATAAGAATTAATTGAGATTTTACAACATCCTTAAATAGAATATGCACTAAATCATTAGTTTCATTCATTGGCCACTGAAGAGGGCTACATATTGCAAAATCCTAAAACAAAGAGATATGAGAAAGCTACATGCACATGGTCGATTCACGTAAACAAAGCTCACTGGTATTTATTTTATGTAAAGTAAAAGCATATATATTCATATTTATTTTAAATGTTTTTTGTTTTAATATTAATTTTTACTCAGTTTAGGCCATTATTTATTCTTTTAAATACTTTTGCTGGCCTATTTTTTTCCTATTTTATAATAAGTTAATTTTTTGATGACATAAAAAGTCAGAAAGCATACTTAAGGCCTTATCTTTCTATACTAATGTGCATTTTATTATGAAGATTTAAAACATGCCAAAGAGCAGAGAGTAAGACAAGGGATCCTCATATAACCTATAAACCAGATTTTAAAGCCACAAAGATTTTGTCACATTTAATTAATACAAATGTTTTACCTATTTATTAAGTTGTTTTTTTTTAAATGGACTATAAAAAGCAAATCCTCTATGCCATGCTCAGAACTACTTCAGTTTTCATCTTTAATAATATGAATATTCTCTTACATAATCACAAAGACACTATCACACCGAGCAACAGTCATGCTTAATCTTTGTTTTCTTCTATTTTTATTTAAGTAAATGACCTTCAGAATAAAAGTAAATTTTTACTATGTTGGTTCTATTCTACAATTACACTGTCCCCAAAGATTACACTCCTCTAAGTGAAAATAATTATTTGTAGCCCTAAAGTATATAAAATATTCATAGTAGAAATAAATATTAGTTTATAGAACAGAAGATTTAATAATTCAGCAACCACCTTTTAAAAGTATGTTTATGAAATCTAACAAGTCATAAAAATACTAGAATGCGTAAACATTTTTAGTGATAATTAAGGGTATGATTAATTTGATTCAGAGATAATGTTCTGCTCATTTTATTTTATATTTATAGCATATACATATGATTAGTTGAAAAATAATCAATCGACAGCATGTCTACTTAACAGTCCTGGTAGGATTTCTGACTCTAGAAAGCTTTTTTTGGCCACATAATAGTTTTAATTGCATGAGTTCCCTGACTAACCTGTGTAACATCATCATTACAAGAGCACACAGGCAAATCCTGTGTAAGGTTAGCATTTCTAATGATGTTTTCTGTGACAGGCAGGTCCCAAAAACCAATGATTGTATGTTTTACATCAATGAAGGGTTTAACACAGAAAATTAAAGAGTTACACAGTTATTAGATCTGGCAGAGGGGACAGGGAAGCTTGTGCCATGACTTCAGCCTCCAGAAGCAATGAGCATCTCGCAAGGATGTGCCCCTGAGAGTCTGGAAACATCAGAACCTCAGAGGGAATCTTTCAAGCCACTCAAGGGAAGTGACTTTGGATACTGTACACCATCACAAAGCATATGACACTCCAGGAGCCACTACCTAGGCCATCAAAGTGAGTGATGGTAACTTTTCAGGAGGCCCGAGGAAATTTCAAGTCTGCCATATGCCATGCTTCTGCCTTCCTGCCCCCAGAGAAAGATGCCCTCCCGTCTTTTTAGCCCTTCAGCCTCACAGGAGCATGCCTCATTGCCATAGTCTAACCTGGAACCACGCGGGGAAGGACAGTCTGGAAATGCAACACTTGTTCTTTTTTCTAGGAAGGGTTCTGTCCTACAATTACACTGAATCACATCACAGGCTCAAAAGGTTCCACTCAGCTAAGAGAAAATAATTATTTGTAGCCCTAAAGTATATAAAATACTCATAGCAGAAACAAATATTAGTTTATAGAACACAAAATTTAATAAGTCAACAGATACCTTTTGAAAGTATGTTTATAGAATCTAAACATCATTAAAATGTTAGAATGTATGTACATTTTTAGTGATAATTGAGGGTGTGATGTTGAGTTACAACACAACACATACTTACAGACCTTTGGCAGAACAGACTGTTATTTCTCTCCCTGCTTTGTTTTATCTCATTGAATGTATATTCCTCTCACAACTTCTTGGTTGAATAAATGGTAGCGAGTAAACCAGAAAGGGGCATTATAGTTTTTCAATTTAAAAGAAAAATCAGGTGACACAAGATCATGGAAATAACATTGAAGTTATGAGACACACTCTGTCATTTAAGGGTAATTCGTGTGACCTTAAGTTAGTCACAACCTCTCTCAGCTTTGATATGTTCATATATTAATTAAGGATAATTTTAGATCTGCTTGTTATCACCTGTGACAGCGGCTTGTTTTAGGAATAATATGAGCAATATATGTTTTTACTACATCACACAGGCATCAAAGGAATGAATGATTCCCTTCCCCGTGTTGCAAGGAACAACAACATATATATTTAGAGAATGCTCAAGCAATCAGGAATCAATCACATTGTCCAAAACAGTTTCTAACATTCAAAAGGTTTCTATCCCCAGCTTCTGGAAGACTGGCTTCTGATTATCTTTAAAACAACTTATTCATGTCAAAGATAAAAAGGGCAAGACTATCAGAATTCCATCTTTATTCCTCCTTCACAGACGGCTTATCCTAAACAATATTGAAGGAAACACCTGCTTGGTCTCAGGCTAGGCATGACAATCACTTATTCTTAATTTTATCATTGACTGAACAAACATACTGAGAACTGAGTCTTATCCACTAAATGAGGAGCAGACTGAGGAAATAGTTAAATGGCATGCAAAAAAATATAACCAGAGTATATAATACTCAGAAAATCTAAGCCAACATGTAAGAATGGCTTCCAATACTTTCTAGTGAAGTCATCTGTGATTTAATGTGCAGTCTTCTGCCTGGGGTCTACCTTTCATGGATGCGACACTGCCATACCTCCTCAGGTGACTCAGGTTCTTCCTGAGGCACCCGGTCCACCTTCCTGGGGGAACTACCCAGAGGATCATGTGGGTTCTATTCTCTCTTACCTCCTATTTCTAACTCTTTTTTTAAAAATATATCTTTATTGATTTGAGAGAGAGAGAGGGAGAGAGAGAAACATTCATGATGAGAGTCATTGATCAGCTTCCTCTTGCACTCCCCCAGCTGAGGATCGAGCCCATAACCCAGGCATGTGCCCTGACCGAGAATCGAACCATGATCCTCTGGTCAATTCTCAACCTATGATCCCCGCCTGGCTGGGCCTATTTCTAACTCTTTAGTCTCAGAGAAATGTGTTCCCATAAAGGTATTTCTAAAAAATAATTTCAGTAATTGTAAGCTTTCATAAAAAATAAAAAAATAAAAAAGTTTAACAATTTCTTCTTTTTGCCCTATAATTAACTGAATTAATCAAATAAACACCTAAGAGCTAAAGAAATGGGAAAATACTTAGCTTCCCTCTCTGATTGAGGTCACAGGACAAGAAAGGAAAACATGCACAGAATGTAACACCTTGGTAAATTTTTCTACTATGTCTATTGGAGTAGAAATTCTGAGTGTGAGTTTCTGTTTAGGGATAGTATAGAGATGATAAAAATAAAGGGGAAAGAGATAATTAACACTTTTATAGTAGAATCAGCAACACTTACAGATGAATTGGAAAAAAGAGGAAGCAGAAGAAGGAAGAAATCAGTATGAGAATATGAAGGGTTCTGACTGGATGCACTGAATTTGGTTTTCCTTCTTTTAGAAAATATGCCTAGAAAAAAAAAATATATATCCCCATGAACATTTCTTTGAGTAGTCAATGCACAACCACTTTTGAGCCAAGGTTCCTTTTCTATATTAGAACCATTTGAAGAATGAAAAAGCATATATATATATATTTCCATGATGGGTTGTAGCTTTTCCATTCCATAAATATTATTTATTCTATAAATATTTTGAGTGATACATTCTCAGGTCACAAATTCTGGTTGCCTTTTATACTGTCACCAAATGCCTTTCATTGGGAATTGGTGATTCTTAAATCTTTGATCTTGTTTCAGGTTTCCAGGGCACAAAGACAAGGCACTTCTTAAATAATGCAGCTAGTGCAATCTCCAAGACAAATGGCAAATTAATCAGTCTCTAAATCCTTGTTTTTTGAAGACTTGTGCATTTTTAAAGAAGACAGAGTAATTGTTTAGTGACTTGGTGCCATTGATTTTCATTATGGATGGTGTTGACTGTGTCTGTGTCAGGTCATCAGAGAGAGATAGCCTTTGCATAACTAAATAAAATGGGAAAACAGGTATTTCTTATTTCATATTCATGAGAAAATCTCTAATCCTTGAAGAAGTTTTGCATGACCTTCCTTTAAGAACAACTTTTGCCCATTGCATGATTTTCAGGAAATGATAAAAACTGGCATAAATACCAACAAGATATCTTGGCTTCAATGGTGCAAGAAATTCCCCACCTGGGATAGTTTTTTTAAAAGAAAAATCTAACATAATATGAATTAGGTGATTTAAAATAGTCTATTGAAATCCTTAGTGAATTGCATGGCTATGGTGAACATGTTTAGAACAGACAAATCAAATGAACACTATTTGCTTCAGCTGAAAGAGCAGAAGATTTTTTGTTTTCAGAGGTTCCATTTAAGTAAGGTTTCTACCATTTTATGAAGGTTTAACCAAAAAACTTCATCTACTGATTCCGAGTTGTTTACAGTTAAAATGCCTCTTGTTAGTCCTGAGACAGCAGTACTTTTCTATATTTTCTAGGTGGTATTCACACATTTGGCTTGGACATGAACTTGTTTTAAATTTATATTCATAATTATTCTATTATATTCTATAATTAGAAGTAGAAATAAAGAGAGTGAGAAAGAGCTATAAAGAAATAAAATGTCAGTGGATAAGTGTCTTTCAATAATAACCTTAAATGTAAATGGATTAAATGCCCCAATAAAAAGATATAGGGTGGCTGAATGGATAAGAAAACATGACCCAACTATATGCTGTCTACAAGAGACCTACCTCAGAACAAAAGACTTATACAGGATGAGAGTGAAGGGATGGAAAATTTTTTTCCATGCAAATGGAAATGAAAAAAAAGCTGGGGTAGCAATACTCATATCAGACAAAATAGACTTCAAAATGAAGACCATAACGAGAGACAAGAAAGGTCATTACATAATACTAAAGGGATCAATCCAGCAAGAGGATATAACCTTCATAAACATATATGTACCTAATATAGGAGAACCTAAATTTATTTAAAAACTTCTAGAGGACTTTAAGGGAGAGATTGACAGCAATGCAGTCATACTCGGGGACTTTAACACCCCACTGACTTCACTGCATAGGTCTTCCAGGCAAAAAACCAACAAGGAAACAGTGACCCTAAATGACAGGCTAGATCAGATGGATTTAATTGACATTTACAGAACCTTCTACCCCAAAGCTGCAGAATATACATTCTTCTCAAGCGCACACCGGACATTCTCAAACATAGACCACATGTTAGGACACAAAACAAGTCTCTATAAGTTCAAGAAGATTGAAATCATATCAAGCATCTTCTTGGATCAAGATGGCATGAAACTAGAAATGAACTACAATAAAAACACTAAAAGACATTTAAACACATGGAGACTGAAGAGCATGTTTTTAAACAATGAATGGGTTACTAAAGAGATTAAGAAAGAAATAAAAAACTTCTTGGAAACAAATGAGAATGAACACACAACAACTCCAAATCTATGGGACACAGTGAAAGCAGTCCTGAGAGGGAAGTTCATAGCACTATAAGCCTACTTCAAGAAGAAAAACTTCTAATGGACTCTTTAACCCTATAACTTAAAAACTTAGAAAGGGAACAACAAGAAAAGCCCAAAGTAAGTAGAAGGAAAGAAATAATAAAGATTAGAGCAGAAATAAATGACAGAGAGACTAAAGAAACAATACAAAAGATCAATGAAACCAAGAGCTGGTTCTTTGAAAAGATAAACAAGATTAATGAACCTTTAGCCAGACTCATCAAGAAACAAAGAGAGAGGACCCAAATAAACAAAATTAGAGATGAAAGAGTGAAATAACAACTGACCCAACAGAAACACAAAGGGTTATAAGAAAATACTGTGAACAACTATATGCCACCAAGCTGGACAACCTGGATGAAATGGATGAATTCCTAGAAAAATAAAACTTTTCAAAACTCAATCAGGAAGAGTCAGAAAGTCTAAATAGGCCAATAACTGCGGATGAAGTTGAAGCAGTAATCAAAAGGCTCCAAGCACACAAAAGCCCTGGCCCGGATGGCTTCACAGAGGAGTTTTACTGAACATTCAAAGAAGAATTAACACTTATCCTCCTCAAACTATTTCAAAAAAATCCAAGAGGAAGGAACACTTCCAAACTCTTTTTACTAGGCCAGCATTAGCCTGATTCCAAAACCAGATAAAGACACTACAAAGAAAGAATTACAGGCCAATATTTCTGATGAACATAGATGCTAAAATCCTCAACAAAATATTAGCAAATTGGATCCAGCAATATATTAAAAAGTCCATACACCATGACCAAGTGGGATTTATTCCAGGGATGCAAGACTGGTACAGTATTCACAAATCAATAAACATGATACATCACATAAACAAATTGAAAGATAAAAAACACACGATCATATCAATAGATGCAGAAAAGGCATTCCATGAAATCCAACACCCATTTTTGAAAAAAACTCTCAGCAAAGTGGGAGTACAGGGATCATACCTCAACATAATAAAGGCCAAATATGACAAACCTACAGCCAACATCATACTCAATGGGCAAAAACTAAAACCATTTCTCCTAAGAACAGGAGCAAGACAGGGGTGTTCACTTTCACCATTCTTATTCAACATAGTACTAGAAGTCCTAGCCACAGCGATTAGACAAGAAGAAAACATAAAAGGCATCCAAATTGGAAAGGAGGACACAAAACTGTCATTATTTGCAGATGACATGATATTGTACATAGAAAATCGTAAAGACTCCACCAGAAAACTACTAGATTTAATAAACGAATTTGGCAAGGTAGCAGGACACAAAATTAACACCCAGAAATTGATGGCATTTTTATACACCAATAATGAACTCTCAAAAACAGAAACTAAAAAAACAATCCCATTTACTACTGCAACTAAAAAAATAAGATACCTAGGAATAAACTTAACCAAAGATGTAAAAGATCTTTACTCAGAAAACTACAGGACACCAAAAAAAGAAATAGAGGAAGATATAAACAAATGTAAAAATGTACCATGTTCATGGATTGGAAGAATTAACATCATTAAAATGTCCATATCACCCAAAGCAATCTATAAATTCAATGCAATTCCTATTAAAATACCAACAACATATTTCACAGATCTAGAAAAAACACTTCAAAAATTTATATGGAACCAAAAAGCACCCCAAATAGCCACAGCAATCCTGAGAAAGAAGAACAAAGTTGAAGGGATCACAATACGAGATATCAAGTTATACTACAAAGCCACTGTAATCAAAACAGCCTGGTACTGGCACAAGAACAGACATACTGATCAGTGGAACAGAACAGAGAACCCAGAAATTCACCCATGCCATTATGGTCAATTAATATTTGATAAAGGAAGCAAGAACATACAATGGAGTAAAGACAGTCTTTTCAATAAATGGTATTGGAAAAATTGGACAGATACATGCAAAAAAATGAAACTGGACCACCAACTTACACCATACACAAAAGTAAATTCAAAATGGATAAAAATTTAAATGTAAGGCATGAAAATATAAAAAGTCTAGAGGAAAACATAGGCAGTAAAATCTCAGACATCTCTCATATGTTTGCTGATACATCTCCTAAGGCAAGAGAAACTAAGGAGAAAATAAACAAATGGGACCTCATCAAAATAAAAAGCTTCTGCACAGCAAAGGAAACCATCAGCAGAACGAAAAGGGAGCCCACTGTATGGGAGAACATATTTGCCAATGACACATCTGATAAAGGGTTAATATCCAAAATATATAAGGAACTCATACAACTTAACAAAAGGAAGACAAACAATCCAATTAAAAAATGGGCAATGGACCTAAATAGACACTTTTCCAAAGAGTACATACAAATGGCTAAGAGACATATGAAAAAATGCTCAACGTCGCTAATCATGAGAGAGATAAAAATTAAAACCACAATGAGGCATCACTTCACCCCTGTCACAATGGCTACTATCAGCAAATCAAGGAGCTACAAGTGCTGACAAGGGTATGGTGAAAAGGATACCCTACTACACTGCTGGTGGGAATGCAGACTGGTGCAGCCACTATGGAAAGCAGTATGGAGTTTCCTCAAAAGATTAAAAATTGACCTGCCATTTGACCCAGTGATCCCACTTCTAGCAATATATCCTAAGGAACCCCAAACACCAATCTCAAAGAACTTATGCACCCCTATGTTCATAGCAGTACAATTCACAATAGCTAAGATCTGGAAACAGCCCAAGTGCCCATCAGTAGATGAGTGGATAGAAAAGCTGTGGCACATTTACACCATGGAATACTACACAGCTATGAAGAGGATTATGCTAAGTGAAATGAGCCAGTCAGAGAAAGACAAGTACCAAATGATCTCATTTATCTATGGAATGTAATAAACAAAATAAACTGATGAACAAAGTGGATCCAGAGACATAGAAGCTTGGAACAAACTGAGGGATCTCAGAGGAAAGGCGGGGAGGGGGGTGTGGGTGTGGAGAGATTAATCAGGGGACTTGTGTGTTTATGGGCATGGCCCATGGATGGTGACATTGGTGTGGGGAGGGCCTGAGGGTGGGGGTGGGATGGATGCAGGGTGGAGGGGATCAGTGGAGTTAAAAGGCGGGCATCTGTAATGGTCTCAACAATAAAGATAAAGTCAATAAAAAATTTATATTCAAATTTCTCACATCCTCCTCTGTTTCGCTGAAAGGTTGTTTAAAGTTTGTTCACTGTTGATTCGGGTTTTTCTTTTAAACATAACCAATCTTATTTATGCGTTTCCCAATTCCTAATTTATTTTGTTTGTGCGGACTTTGGCATCGAAGTTTCTGTAAATGAAGTGTTTTCAGAGGTCTCAATCTTTTTGAAATAAAATCTATAATTTTTGTGCTTTAAAATGGCTGCTCCTTTCTTTACAAGAAATCACACAGTTGTCATATTGTGACGACTCATTGAATTACTCCAGAGAAAAGTGTGACTCTAAAAGGATTTTTGCCTTGATTTCTTTTTAGATATATGCCACAGCAGTTCCCTCTTTTAATAATAACTAAATGATTTGAGTCAGTGAGCTGTTACACAGCTTAGTAGAAAGAGCAGAGCTGTGCCTTGCTGGAGTGAGGTGTTTGTGAGATTTAGCCTTTCTAATCTGTGTGATAATTTTCTTCTAAATATAGTCATCAATAGCTATTAAATAAGCATATCAGTTAAAGACATATTAAAAGACTCTAGATAATGGCAAGCAAATCTTATTAGGTGGGATGTTACAATATTGCAGAAAACTTGACAGGCAATTTGAGTCTGCAAAGGTTTTTGATTCATTGGCCAAAGATGCCTTATATAGAGTTTAATCAAGACCTGTTTACAGGACAGTTAGCCATGCTTAATGCTATTTGTATTATCCATATCAGAATAATAACAGTCCCAAGATATCAAATAATGGTTGTGTCATTTTCATCAGCTCAGTGAAGATGGGGGTGAATGTTGCCACAGCTAGCCACCTGAATGTTGTTTTCTAGAGAGGAAAATAAGCCTCGGCGTTTCTATCCAAAGTGCCTAACCTCCAGCATGTTCTAAACAATGCTTAATTTTCATGACAGGAGACCACTTTTTTTTTTCCCTCATTGATCAATTACCATTTCAGGGAAGCTCTCAACTATGAGACCCCTGGCAGACATTTTCAGAGATGGGAAATGTCTAATCGCATTTGTTTTTAAGTTATTTTATATATTTATATTTTACCTTATATTTAACATTATTACTCCTTTGTCAGTTGTCAATTTTTGTCTTGCATAATATGAAAAATAATTCAGCAGGAGCACTCCCAGAAGTTCATATAATAGTTATGATATCAAACACTTCATCACACAATTCCTACCTTTTTTATTATTGATAACAAACTGCAAACCTACTGCATTATCTGAAGGGGGGGATGGGGAAGGGAAGGGAAAAGAAAGACGAAAAGGGAAACAATAATAGAATAAATAGAGATTTGAGGGGATCTCCTTTGTATATTTACTGCTTAGCAATACACAAGCATAATAATTGGATGATTAATGAAAATATTAAGAATGGACTGACAACCTTAAAACCACACTGGTAATAATGCAGTATATTGCCAAGTGGATTACCATCTCCAAGGTTCATTTGACTTTAGAATTCGTTAATATGCCTCCCTTAAACAGCTAACAAACAAGATGAAAGAGAGGGTGCTCTCTGCTCTCTTGATGAATATGTTCTATTTTAATAGGAATACATTAAGAGGAATATGTAATGAAAATATTAATATCACTCATCACTTCACTTACACAATAAATGTTGGTAATTAATGATATGAATTATTTATTGGTAATTTATTGGTGTAAAATTTAGAATAGATATTTCTGTATAGATTCTCTATTATATGTGTAACGTACGTTCTATATGTGTACAATTCTATATATATTATACATATTTATACTTAAAGGTCTTTCTTGGTTATATGGGGAAAACAGTGTTGGGTAGGGTATCTCAGAGCCTTTGTAAGGAAGCAGAAACCAAAAGTATGTATGTTTAAGTTTTTCTGTATGTGACAGAAAATTTATTGATTTAGCTGTGTCAACAATCAAGAAGCATACTGAAGGCTAGATATCAGGACTGAGGACCAGGGAATAAACATATTTAAAGGGACAAAGAAAGTACCAAACTAGAGGAGAAATCCTGAAGCTGAAGTCTGCAAGATGAGTTCAAGAGCCCAAAATGTGAGAGTACTTGCCTGGTTAAATTGTGGATGCTAATAGTTTTTATAAGTTGCTATGACTTCAGGAAAGGGGTAGACAGATTTTTCAGGCTCAGAGGCCAATTGCAGAGATAGGGACTGGAGAATGAGAAGAGATGGACAGGTGGATATTCTGAGGTCATGTAAAATGTCTTAAGGATACAATAAATTGTACATGTAAATTTACTGGAGAGAATATTACAAATTGACTAGTGTCACCTTCTTGTCTTCAGATAAGCCTATTCCTTCCACATTTGGATGTGAAAGTTGGACAGCAAAATGGTAGGGAAAGTTTGATTCTTTTGAAATATGGTATTGGAGGAGAGCTCTGCGGATGTTCTGGATTGCCAGAAACATAAACAAGTGGGTTCTAGAGCAAATTAAGCCTGAAACATAACTAGAGACAAAAATGACAAAACTGCGGCTATCCTACTTCAGGCACCTCATGAGAAGCAGGGTTCTTTGGAAAAGACACTAATGCTGGGGAAAATAGAAGGCTTCAGGGAGAGAGGAAAACCAAATATGAAATGGATTGACTTCATATAGGAGCTGTAAGCATGCGTCTACAGGAGCTGAGCAGAGCTTTTGAAGACAGGGCATTGTGGATATCACTCATTCATAAAGTGGCTAGAAGTTGGAGCCAACTCAAAGGCACGTAACACTCACTCTTATTAAATTTCAGTTATGTGCTACTTGCTGCTCTTTATTTTTAGACTATATGCTCTTTGAGGATAATTTCCATTAATCATATGATTTATGCATTCATTTACAAGTGAGTTATAGTTTATTAATATGACTAAAAATGTTTGAGTTAGAAAAAGTTGAGTTTCAAGTTCCTGAAAATCCATTTATTAGTTGTGTTAATGTAATCAAGTTAGTTGATCTCTCTGAACCCCATATTTATCTTGCAGAATGGCTGTGAGTGTTAGAGAGAATGTAAATAAAGTGACTTGAATTGTGTTCAGTTCACAGGTGTTTAATATCATAAAGTGAACATCCACAGCATCTGGCCCCTAGTAGGCCCTCTATTTCTCCTCCTCTAAATACATTTATTTGATTCACTGAATGCCTTAGTTTGTGTTCCCCCAAAAGAAGAGACAGAGGCAAGGAAGTAGTTGGACCTATTTTCCTCCTCATGGGATTTAACTCCCCTGAACTTCTGGAACAGGGAGATTCCTGTGCATTTGAAGAAAGTCATGGGGCAGAAATTGAACAGACTCAGGAAGAGCCTATCAACATGTACGTGGAACTTTCCACTGCTACCCTGCTGGAATCACAAGTGGGCTTAGTGGATATGAGGAACAGCACAGAAAGGGTCTGTACAACAAGTAGATCTGACATTTGTGTCTCGAATACATATTTAGAGGGGAGGGTGTTTTTCTGTTTTACATTTGTTTTTGGCATGTGTAGCACAGTTTCTAGTACATACTGTAACTGAAAATGCAGGTTTGGCTGCCTGCAGTCCCAAAAGTCAAAATTGTGAGACAGGTGCTGGTGCGAAAAGAAAGAGATGTGTTTAGTTGCCTTGACCTGGGAGAATGGTGGACTCCTGTCTCAAAAAACATGTCCCCTTCCTGCTCAAGCCAGTAGATCTTATAAAGATGGGGGGGGGGCTTTTTTCCTATTCAATTATCTTGCTAGCTTTTGGGGTGCTGGGGGCCCTGTTCATTCATCTAACTTTCAGAACATTCAGTGTAAGAATCTCCCCCTGTGCCATCTTGGCCAATGGAGGAGATTCCCCAGCCTGCTCCCTGACTGTCTACAGTTTTGGGATCATTGGGGAGGCAGGTTGCTGCAGGATCTGCCATCTGAAAGCTTGGAGGTGTTGCAGCCCACAGCCCACCTCCAGATCCTGGACATGGTGCCTTCACATGCACATTAGGGGGAGCCAGGGGGAGTCCTGGGGATACCCTTGGAAACCTTTGCACCTGTGTCATCTGTGCAGCCTGCCCCCTAACCTCTCATAAGTGGCCAGGAGGGCTTAGGCTCACCTTGCCTCCAGCTACCCACTCTCTAACTGCCTGTGGTAACAATATTAAATACTTTAAAAGAGTGTTCTCTTAAAGTACATTAATCTACAGCTAGTGTCCTGCAGGACTGCTAACAAACACATAGTGAAATTGTTGTGTAAAGGGCAGCATGCCATTCTTCTTAGTTAGCTCAGCACGTCCACGGTGTTGCTGGAAGTAACCCTCATACCTCTTTTGATCTTAAGTACTATTTTATTTTTTGGATTGCCTAAATATAATACTCTTGGTAAGTAATCAGTGATAAAAATCCCACAATATTATAGACTATAAAGCATCTTCTGTGGTTGTACAAATGCTATTTTATAGGAAAGTTCTAATGGATTTATTTTTATGAGAACCTGAAAATACTACAATGCCACTTAACAGAAAGGAAAACAATTCTGAAAACTCTTTTTCTGAGGACAAGGGTTGTTAGTAGCACCTATGGGGTGATGTCGCTTCATTTTAGGTGCACCCTAATGTAAGAAGCCCTCTCCAAAGGTGTAGAAAGAGGATAACTTGATTTTAACTATGACATTAAGCTTGTTTAATTTTTATTTGTTCTTATTCCTATCATCTTTTGAGATGAAGATATTAAAATCATCATCTTCTACTATGAATTAAAATGGCTTCTCTTAAATACAGCTTGGATTTCAGTGAGTTTTCATAAGGAATGTCTAAGCATAGCACTTCTGTGTGATGCCTGGATTTTCAAACAAGCAACATTTTTAAGAAGGAATGATGGTCATTCCTGCACAGTAGACCTTCCCAGTGTGAGAAGAGAAGGTACCATCACCTGTCATCTCACGGGAAAAAGTGAAGTTCTTAGAACACATGTCAAATATATAGTCATATTCTTAAATAACAGGGTTGAAGTATGATGTTTGGAGAAATAGTTCCAGCAGTATAGGACAACATTATTTCCTGCAAAAACATGTATAATTTCCACAAACAAGAGATTAGGAAACTGATAATATTTTGTCTGATTCACAGAACTATCTGTGTCAGCATTTCATTGTTGCTGCTGATTTTTTGTTGTTTCTCTTTGTTTTATTTAAGAATCAAGTTACCAGATAAATCACTAAGCCAGGATAAATATGAAATTAGGATCAGTGAAGGTTTTTCAGGCCATCCAAAATCCCTCCTGCAACCTCTAGTAATAATTGTATCTGATTTTTAAAACACACTGGCTAAGACAGAACATTTAAAAAAATTTTCACAGACATAATGTAGAAAAATAAATATAGATGATACTAAATGTTCTCATTATCTTGTTATTTTAATATAATAAATAACTGCTTTATTTTTTCCAAGTTTATTTTAATAAAAAATCAGAAAGGCTGATAAAACACATATTTTTTATGGTAAAGAGTGTTTGGGACACTTGAATACTTCTTTGTAAGCAAACACTGATTTGTAATAACCATTGTGTTGTGGTTAATTCAACAGGCTAGTGAACTCATAGATGTATTTTTATTCTTGAAATTATTATGAATACTGTATAATATCCCACTCAGACAACCTTCCTGTTTCTCCATTGGTCAGGCTAAAGGGAGTGTCAACACGTTCTTGTGGCTCGATTACTTCCAGATAGTTGCATTAACAGGAAAGTCTTCTCCACTCAGGTTTGAGGAGAGTAGGTATAATTTCTAACCACAGGATGCCTGTTTACTGGGAAAAGATGTTCTTAAAACTAGGAGGGGTTTAAGAGGCAAGAGAAGCTTTAGAGAGTGTCGAGCAGCGTGTCTAGGTAGAAACTGAGTAGGATGGGAAACAAGCTGTGTTGGAATCAGGAGGCACAGGCCTTCTCCCCTACGTGTTTGACGCCCTGCTCTGTTGTGACATTGCGTGGCCACAGAGCCTTCAATTTGGTTTCCTTTTTCTTTGGACCCAAATGCCCTTCTTCCTCACCCCCCCCCCCCTTTATTTCCCAGCAGAGTGGTGAACTAGGCCAGAAAGCATCAGAGTTTGTGTTATGATTTCAACAGGAACAGCTATTCTGCAAGATTAGAATAAAAATAACTAGAGTTTGTGTTCTTCGGAGATGCCCTTCGAACGCCTTCCACCTCTGCCCTAGCACGTGAGGCTCTCTCCAAAAGTCTCTTCCCTGGCTTTCCAGGGCACCTCCCTTTGGATCCTCTCCAATTATCACTGCAGTTCCCAATTTCATCCTACCTACACTAAATGCTGACTCTACCCCACCCGTAAGGCTCTTATAATCTAGTTTGGGACACTGGACTTGCCCAAGCATGGCTCACATTTCAACAATAAGTGGAACCAATACTTATTGAGTCTAATGGTTCTTAAGTTAGAACTATTTCCTTGTTCAAAGACAATAGTACAACATGTTTGAGAGGAAAATTACTTAAACATTTTTTGAACTATGTGTTGAAATTTATAATGATTAACTTTAATGAGTTTCAACTTTGTAAAAATGGTAAAGATTGTTTTTTTTTCTCTTTGCCACTTCACCAGCCTCCAGTCATTACATCCCATGTAGAAATGATCTCACCTGTATTTCTGTCTTAACTTTTTCTGGACAAACTAGTGTCACCATAATTATTGGAATACCTTTATATTTTTTGTTTAATTCATTATAAGTCCCTCAAATTTGAGGAGCCTATAATCTCATCACCTAACTCCATGTATGACAGAACTATCTGTTCAATAAGGTTTGCTTAAAAATGAAAAAAAAGGGGAGGGAGGGGGGGAAAAGAGCGTAAATATATCTTTTAAGATGCAAGTTACTTTAACATTACCTAAGTTTTTTATTTTATTTATTTATATTTTTTCTTGACACCCCTTTTAAAGTGTTTGATCAGTCATTCTGTAGTCTTTGAGATGCCTGCAGTATAATTTTAATTGGATTTTTCTAACCTTTACCCAATGACTGAAGTGACTCACAACCTGTATAGGGACTGGGAATACTAATATATTCCATTTTTTAACGTTTCCATTTCGTCCCTTTTTAACTAGTGTTGACTCCCTTGTTGGGTTTCCTTTTCTCCTTGTTTGCCCCTTTCCCTTGGCATCAATTTGCTCTGTTTTTTATTTATGTACAAATGCATTTGTATTACTTCCACCCAAGGCATGGTGCTGCGACCTTAAATAACATTTGAGAATGTGCAGAAGGAGCTCCGATTGTCACACTATCTGAGACTCTTATTGGCATTCAGGTTCCAGGGTCCCAGGGATCTAGTACTACGTGTACCTCTCTTGCACATTAAAGAATCCCACTTTAGCCCGGTTGGGTGTGGTTCAGCAGTGGAGCGTCAACCTAGGATGCAGGCGATCAGGGTTCGATTCCCGGTCAGGGCACATGCCTGGGTTGTGGGCTCAATCCCCACTTGGGACATGCAGGAGGCAGCCGACCAATGAACCTCATCACTGATGTTTCTATCTCTCTCTCTCTCTCTCTCTCTCTCCCCCTCTTCCTTCCTCTCTCAGAAATCAATCAAGATATATTTTTTAAAAAAAGAAAAAAAGAATCCCACTCTTCTAAAATGCCAACAGTATTTTCATTGAAAAATCTACAGGATCTTAAAATAGAAATCAACATTTATTGCATATCTGTATAATCCAAGTCACTGTATTTGAACTCTGGAGGTGGAGGAAGACTGGGGGAGATGCAAAAAGTTCCAAGTGCTCCTGTGTGGGTTTAAAACCCAGGCAGGAGATTACAGAGGACAAGATAGCTACAAATATTAAAATTAGTATGTTCAGATGATTTATCATTACTTCCATTATCTTGCTCATTCCACATTATAACATTCCCCATTTAATGAATCAGTATAAGTGATGTGTGACAAAGCTGAGTAGCAAGAGGAATACTCTTTGAGGGACATCAGATAGATCACTAAGATCATAGGTTTATTCAGATTATAGGAGCATTTTTACTTTCTGTATAGCTCTACTGATTTGAAATAAGGGCACTTTCAGTGATACTAGGCACTGTGTTGCTGGCATTGGGCAATGAGACAATGTGGATCAATCTATCATAATTTTTTGGATTATCAGTTTTACTAGAGGGCAATTTTATAAAACTTAATGTTAAGATAAATGTATACTTTGTTACCAATTAGTTTACAAAATTCATATGAACTTTAAACATAAAGCAGGTGACTGCAAAGGCATTTAATTCTTATGATAGGATGCTTTAAGTTATATTCCTGGACTTGGGGTTGTATGTATTTATTCTTCCCTATTGTAAAGGGGCATTAGGTAGAAAACTTTAAGAACACTAGAGTTAGTCAGTAGCCTACTAATTAAACAATTCAGAGCCCAAAACAAGTGTACACCCAGCACTAAAAGAATGGTACAGTGAGTGGCAATGAGGTACTTTAATATTTGTCAACACAATCCTCACTTTTTCAGTTATGTAAATTCACTATCGTCATCTAGGAAGCGTTGACAAATGGGTTAGAAAAAAAAGGTGAGGTTGAGCTACATCCCTAAGAGTTGTAGACCCTCTCTCATGAATTAAGGGAGTTTTAAAACAGACAGTAGCCTCAGTCCCCAAAATCACTTCTCCAAATGGAACAGGCTTTCATTTCAGTTACAGAGACTTAAATTCTTCAAAACTGGTATATTGCTGACATCCACTAACAAGAAAGTGTTGAAATCATAAAGGCCTCAGGAAAAAAGGGGGCATTGAGAGAGTACTGGAAAAACTGACGAGACAATGCGGGCTATGGTTGCCCACTACCTGTATGTAGCTTAGGTGATACAGATAAGAAATCACAGATGAATTGCAAATGACTATGTAATGCTAATGATTCAAAAAAATGATGAATGAAATTGACAATGACTCCAGCAGAACTGGTGAGGAAAGCACCAAAAGTATTTGTCTACTACGGTTTATTTTCTTAAATACACTATAATTTAAAGATAGAAAGGATGACAAAGCATCAAGGATTCGTAAGAAGGAATGATCTGCCAGTATTATCTTATCGTGAACAATTTAACATTGCTATGAATTTACTTCAGTTTTGTTATCGCTAGAATAAAAATAACACCTTTATCCCAAGTTTTTTTGTGAGAAATAAATGAAAGGAGCCAATGCCCGACATAGTGTGCTCACAAAGTAAATACACAATAGACATGAGATGTTATTAAGCAATGGCATTCTGTATCCCATGGTCTCCTTGCCATTTCCTGGGAAGAAACACAATCAGCCCATATCTATTATCTATTCTGATTCCACTTGTCTGGAGCTCCTGTATTTATTCCTACCCTACACCTCAAGCAAATAGGAATTGTTTTTTTAACAAAATTACTTAAATTAGGATCTTGGCAAGATACTGCTATTGTGTAATTTAATGTTTTCAGTTTCTCTGTGTACTTACTTGTGCTTTGGATATTAAATATATCTGCGAAATATAGAATTCAACAGATATTTCTCAGTGACCTATTATGAGTCAGGCACTATAGTAATCACTGGAAAGGTAATGTGATTTGAGGGACATAGAAGCAAAAAAAGACTTTTTAAATATTATAACAACAATAAGAAATTTGCACCAAATGTTTGGGAGCAGAGAATAGCAGCCCCTCCCTGAGCTTGCATGTCTGTGTAGAATGGGAAGGGAGCAATTTGTAGAGGCTTCTTGAATAAGCTGCATCTTAAAGTGAGTAGGATTTAGGCTGAAGGAAAGGACACTACTTAATCTTGGGCCGATCTACTCAAGTTACTTTACTTTTCAGTATTGCCATATCCAGATGTTCTTTTCACATCACCAATACCACTCACACCAACAGCTGGGTTATCTGCGGTGCAATGGGCTCTTCGTAACCCCTGTTACACAAGTTACCTGCCATCATATTGAAACTAAGATACATTATCAGGATTCAGTTAGAAAGTTGAGCAATGTATGCAGTCATGCCCCTCCCCTGGAGGAGAGAGAAATCCTCCAGACCTGAAGTAGAAAATGTAAAAGGGAGACACTTTCCGATGGAAAGTAGAAAAACATTTTTGCTTTTCTTGTTCTTGCTGATAGTAACCTCCCCTCCCCTCCCCTTCCTTCCTCTCCTTTCCTTTCCTCTCCTCTCCTCTCTTCCCTCTTCGTTTCTTTTTTAAATTCTCTTTTCTTTTTTTAATCTTTCTTTCCTTTTCCTTTTTTTTTTTTTCTGGTAAGAATCTAAACCCTTTTTCTGTATTTGGAGGGTCACCATCTTATGAGTTTTTCCAGATGGCAGAGCCTAAACATTAAACGTGGCAAGTATTTGTTTGCTTAGCTTCCTTCGCGAGCAGGGCTTGGGCGCGTGACCTAGGCTGCCCACCAGATGCACTATCCCAAACTTCAAATAAGAGTGGTGGGTGCAAAGGCACAGATGCTGTGCAGAACCCCTCCCAGCAGCAGATGCCAGTGGCAGCGGTGGCATCTGTGACCACAAAAACAATAGCATTTAATGTTCTGCAGCAGAGGCTGAAGTTACTACATATGTGGTCCTGGCTCTACTTAAGTTTCCCTGAATTCCTGCCCATGTCTCTAGTTTTACTCAGCAACCTTCTTGGGAATCCAGTGAACTTCCTAAAATTCCTTCAATCACTGCCTTTCATGCTTGCAGCAAAAGAGTAGTTTTGGTTGCTTGAAAAAAAGAACCAAAACAGATGAAAATTTAGGGAGTCTTGGAAAGTTGTTGTTAACTTGCTGTCTTCCACGTTCAAGTATGTCAGGTGTGGAAGGAAGTTGCCCTTACTAGTTCTGCAAACTGTTACCAGCTATGTGACTGTCAGGTAGATTTTTCAGACATAAACTGTCTTTTAGACTTTTCTCTGAGCTGATGCTTATGTTGCTAACATTAGCTTTTTAGTAGATCTTTTTGGAGGTTCTAGTCTACCACGTTTGTCCTAAAGAGAACCCACGGAAGGTAATATACAAACATGTTTAAAGTACTAAAGGTTTATTCCTGCCAGCCTTTCTAGTAGGAGTGATGAGACTTAGACCGGATACCCAAGTGACTAAGAACCACAGTTAATATTTACTGGATGCCTACAATTTGTGAAGTACTATGTTAAATGAATTACATAATTTAACCTGATTTAATACTTAGCCCTATGAGGAGGGAACTACTATATTTGTTTCATTTTTGATGGAACTGATAATTGAGTATTTAAATAAAATACTTAAAGGCAAGTGGATATTAAATGGAAGAGGCATAATTTGAACCAGGAACTATCTATCTTCAGAACCTGAGCTCTTGGCCGGTGTACTTACTGGGGAGTGTCAGGCTTTTGTGTCATCTCCTCCCTCCAGTCAGATGATTCCTCTTTCACAACTAAGCTCAGAAGTGTGTGTTTGTTTGTTTTAGAAAGATATTCTATAATAATTAGAAAACTATTTTGCTTTTTCTTAATACTATTACATCATTCCAATGTTTTCGAAAGAAGATAATAGAGAATGGGGTGATTACTGTCCAGGAAGATTTTAATCTAGCCCCTTAGTGAATTTATTGATTCTTTCACAGAAAATTATATAGTAATCAAGGACTTTGTTTTTATGGTGGAAATTTTAGACAAAGATAAAGAAAAACCAAGGGTAAGTGATGCAAGGTACTATTTTATATATATATGACTATTATATATATATAACATCATTTGTAAACCACTGGTAACATACAGATATGTAAGAAGTCTTGGCTTTTTGATGAAATGAACTCTGTGACCCACTAGTATTGAAGAACTGTCAGGAACCACTGAGATGAGAACTGAGAAAAATGTCACAACACAGATGGACTCTTACAGTGATTTTCTTAAGGGGATACTAAAATATTAGGATTGAGTGACTTAAACAGATCCCAAAGGAATATTAGTGTCCCAATGTGAACATGCTTCTCTGTGATACACTTACAAATATTAAAGTTTATGGGGAAAAAAACACCACTAACCCATGACACAGTTCTCTGTTTGACCTCTGGGAGGACATATCAGTGTGACCCTCGGGGTAAATGAGATTTGGGGAAAAAAAAAAGCTTTACTCCTACATTCACTTTACCAGATGTAATTGATGTTTATTCAATGTAATGAGAGAATAGTAGGTGGATTAAAATATGATGGTTAGCAATATAAAACAGTGACAGTTCATCCAGTGCTTTGCTACAGAGGTTGTTCTAAAACCTAATCCCCTGAGTTAGGTGCCACTTCAATGCAAAGCAATATAAAAACCATTCCTAAGCTTTTAAGATTAATGGCTTATTAAATAGCTACTGCAGTACATTCCAACTTGCAAAGATAAAAAAGCACGTAATCACCTTCTTCATAAAATTTTTTAAGGAAAAAAAATTGTGTATATTATCAAGATTTAAATTTAAACCTAGCAAAATTTATTGAGCACCTTTATATAAAGAGGCTGTGCCAGCTACTGGCACTTATATATATATTTCTTTAAACTTGAAACAATACATATTTATTTATATTTATTAATAAGAAAGTTGGCCATTAATACAACATAGGCACTACCTTGGTTCTTCACGTTGACTTTAACAGACAGCCTGATGTGGAGAACAGAAAATTTGGCTGAGAAAAAATGCATACAAATCTATACTTTGAAATGTAAAAGTAGGTAGTTTATTAAATAGTTAAATTACATACAAACAGACATGTGACAATATATAATACTAATTTTAGGGTTAACCATAAGCCTCTTCTCACCATTCCGCCATTTCTGCCCTTAATTAATGTTGCAGAAATCTGTGCAGAGCAGGCAACGTGGGAGGGATGACTCTTGCTGAATGTGCTCACACTCAGTCAAAGCCAAAAGCCATGTGCCCTCTGTGTGTGCAGGCCTTCTGAAAAGGCCCTCTGCTTTCTGCTTTGGCTTTCGAAGAGTGAGGGACATATTTTAGCCTGAATATTTCTAGGAAATGTCCTCAAACTTATTCAAAGTATTATTTGCCAATGTTTGCTTTATATACTTTCAATTCTATACTAGCAAACAGCAGAGGGGCTTTTGTAATTAACCTCTTTCAGGCCAACAGCTTTTGAGTGAGCCCAGAAGTTGCTAATATGCCATTTTAGGAACTTCAAATATTTTAGGAGGTATCGTGGATAGGAAAGACAGACCTTTTTTTTTTTTTAAATATCTCTTTATTGATTTCAGAAACAGGAAGGGAAAGGGAGAGAGAAACATCAATGATGAGAGAGTCATTGATCAGCTCCCTTCTTCACACCCCCTGCTGGGGATCAAGTCCACAACCCGGGCATGTGCCCTGACCTGCAATTGGAAAGCGATCTCCTGGATCATAGGTCAATGCTCAACCGCTGAGCCATGCTGGCCGGGCAAAGACAGACAATTTAGATGTTGTAGAAAGGGCAACAGAATATAGCTGCAAATAACAATTAAGGAAATGGTTTGAGGGTCATGGTCAGGAATACTGTATTGTTGTTCACCACCCCAAGTCAAGTCTCCTTCCACCACCATTTGCTAGAGTCTTCTTTATTTTTTTTTCTTTTGTTTCCCTGGCCTGAGGCGATATATCAGAAAAAATATTTCTACAAGAAATGTCTGAGATTTTACAGCCTATCTTTTCTTCCAAGATTTTTATGTTTCTAGTCAAACATTTAAGCCTTTAATCCATTTTGACTTTATTCTAGTGTATGGTGTAAGGTGGTTTAATGTAATTTTTTGCCTGTATCTGTCCAATTTTCCCAGCATAGTTTATTGAATAGACTATCTTTACCTCGTTGTATATTTTTGCCTCCTTTGTCAAATATTAATTGACCATAAGGTGTGGGTTTATTTCTGGTCTCTCTATTATGTTCCATTGATCTATATGTCTGTTTTTATGCATGTATCATGTTGTTTTGATTACTATGGCCTTGTAATATAGTTTAATATCAGGTAGCATGATTCCTCCAACTTTGTTCTTCTTTCTCAAGATTGATGTGGCTATTCAGGGTCTTTGTTGGTTCCATATATATTTTTGGAATATTGTTCTGGTTCTGAGAATTATGTCATTGGTATCTTATTGCATTAGCTCTATAGATTGCTGCCCTTGCTGGTTTTGCTCAGTGGTTAGAGCACCAGCCCATGGACTGAGGGGTCCCAGATTCAATTCCTGGCAAGGGTACACACCCTGGTTGCAGGCTTGGCCCCAGTCAGGAGTTGAGTGGGAGGGGGCTACTCAATGTGTCTCTTTCATATCAATGTATCTCTCCCTCTCCCACTCTCTCTGAAAAACAATGGAAAAAATATCCTTCGGTGAGGATTTATAAAAAAAAAAATCTATATATTGCTTTGGGTAATATGGATATTTTAATTGTTAATTCTTCCTATCCATGAACATGGTATGTACACCCACATAGTTGTATCTTTTTTAATGTCTTATAATTTTCTAAATACAGGTCTTTTATATTCTTTTTAAAAATTTATTCCCAGGTATTTTATTTATTTACTTCTTCGATGCAATTGTAAATGAAATTGTTTTTTTGGTTTCCCTTTATGATAGTTTATTATTGGTATACAAAAATACAACTGATTTCTGAATATTTATTTTGCATCCTGCTACTTTACTGAATTCATTTATCAGTTCTATTAGTTTTTTGGTGGACTCTTTAGGGTTCTCTATGTATAATATCAAGTCATTTGCAAATAATAATTGTTCCACTTCTTCC
Organism: Miniopterus schreibersii; assembly: GCF_964146895.1. Taxonomy (NCBI): domain Eukaryota; kingdom Metazoa; phylum Chordata; class Mammalia; order Chiroptera; family Miniopteridae; genus Miniopterus; species Miniopterus schreibersii. The sequence continues at coordinate 58,984,502 of NC_138111.1, read as the reverse complement.
TTTCTAATCTGGATGCTTTTCATTTCTCCTTCTTGTCTAATTGCTGAGGCTAGGACTACCAGTAATATATGGAATAAGAGTGGTGAAAGTGGACATCCCTGTCTTCCTCCTGATCTTAAGGGAAATGCTTTTAGCTTTTGCTTATTGAGTATGATGTTGGCTGTGGATTTCTGAGTTGATCAGCTATTTGATGCATCTGGTTAAAACAACTAGTCATGTGTCCATGGCTTGTTTTGTTCAGTCTGTGCTTAAAAGCAGTCAAGAAATTTTTATTTTACATCTGTTCATAAATTGGTAGATCCTGCAATTATGTTGCTTTTTAAATCTGTAACATAATAGCTGCTTTATTAGAATATTAATATATTTTATAAATGTAATATATTTGATGTTGTTAAAATGTTACATTACCTATTATATTCAATTACAAAAGGATTTGGCTCTTGCAAAATATATGCATCCTTGTAGGATGTGATTAATGCCTGCTATTTCTAGGGGTATAATTTGGAGAGCAATTTTCTATAAAACTGCTTAAACTTTTACCTTATAAATTTAAAATCATTTGGCAAGATTCATTTAACCAAATTACTATGCTAATAGCAATTCCTCCTTCTATATAGTTTTCAAAGATATAGTGGATATGTGTCTCTCACCAATCTCTAGGATTTATGTCTTGACACATGGTTGTCTTTCTGTGCAGAGGGCATGCAGTGTAACACTTGTTAGTACTGGCCTTTATCTATAGCCCGAAATATTGCTAACATGGATGGAAGCCTAATAATAGATAATTTCCTCAAGGAGAACAACTTTTAAATGTTATTATTCAATTCTTCTTTTAACCAACCAAAGCAAATAAAATGAACAATTCATTTGTTTTTCCATTAAAAATCATTAAGAAGATATTATGTATGAGATACTAACAGGTTAATAAATTCAAATACTCAAGGTTAGAATTCTATTTTCAGCCTGGCCAGGTGTGGCTCAGTGGTTGAGCATTGACCTAGGATCCAGGAGATCAAGGTTTGATTCCCTGTTAGGGCACATGCCTAGGTTGTGGGCTCGATCCCCACTTAGGGGCGTGCAGGAGGCAATGGATCAATGACTGTCTCATCATTGATGTTTCTGTCTCTCTCTCCCTCTCCCTGAAATCAATGAAGATATATTAAGAAAAAAAAAAAAAAAGAATTATATTTTCAAGCAAAGTAGATTAGGGGAAAGGTTCTACAGGGTGGCAAGAGTGAGAAAAATATGAATGCTAGAGTTAGGGAAATTAAGAAATTGTAGATAGAGGAAATGGCATTAAAACTATACTTCTAAGCAAAGCCATAGGGCCAAGACAGTTGTGGGTCATTCTAACAGGATGTTTCATAAAGTCATGAGATGGCTTAAATTCATTGAGGGAACTTAGAGAAACAAAAGTAATCAGGGAATAATTTATGGGAAAACATAATTAGGTATTTAAAAGAATAAAATGATACAGAACATAAGCAAAATAGAGAGTTAAGATAGCTGAAAGGACACATTTTCTCAAAAGTAAAATGAAGAAAGATGGGAGAGCACTGGTTCTGGGAAGTCAGAGGGACAGATTGCTTGCCTCTTTGCATTCATAAAGAAAACAGCCAAGTAGGGGCAGGGGGAGTACAATGTCATTGAGAATCTCCTGAAAGTTGACTTTCTCCTTAGAAAAATACAAATAATTTGTACAAAACCGTTTACATTTTATCTCAGATGATTTATGAATTGTGTAAAGTTCATCCAGTAATTCGAAAGGAAAAACAAATATCTTCAATAGCAGCTTCAACAAGTTCCGAGGATTAAGCATAGGTTAAGTTTAGATAATAGAACACAGCCCTCTCTTCTGATCCTGCCCAATCCATCATAACTTACTTTGTGCTTTCTCATTTATAATTAGTTTCAAGAATGACTATAAGTATAGAAATTAATTAATGTGAACATATGGCCAGTGGTTCTTGTTTAGAACACTAATCCCAGGAAAACATTTCTTAGCCAATAACTACATGATTAAAATAGAAGAAATTAAGCACACCATTTTAAATGGAAATTGAGGGAAATATTGTATAGATGGGCCTCAAAACTGTTGGTATTTATGCCTTTGATAACATTTGAAAATGAATTCTGTGGGGGTTTTTTCTGCTCAACATTGTCCTCTTTTCAGGGAAAGTTTCTTATGATGATAGTCTTTATCATCTGTCTTAGGGCAGTTTCCACTGGGCAAAACCCTGAGAGAAGGACTTGTATGCATGAAAATGATTTATTATGGAGGTGCTTCCAAAGGAAGTTTGTAATAGAGTGAGAATAGCAGGACAGGAAGGGAGAAAAACCACAAGAAGTGGTTTCAGGCAGTTTCAGACTCACCCTGGTTTGTAGGGGAACTCTGGGCTACATATTACACTTCAAAGTTTGTCCCAACTGGAGGCAAGGGAGTAGGACCTAATACTGTACCCCTGTTTCTGCATAGGTCATTCATTGTCTAAAGGTCATGGTTGGGGGGTGGATGGTGATAAACTCCAAAGCATTTAAAGATAGCATCCAACCCCAGCAAAGCATTTGCAATAGTTCTTGCACAGACCTAATATCATTGTTGTAACATTGATAATAATGTCCGAAGAACATTGTGCCTGGTAATATTCTTTGCTCTGAATTGAAGTTTGATATTAATACAGTCACTGTGGCTTTCTTTATGTAACTGTTGGACAAGTAGACCATTTTCATCCTTTGCATTTGACCTGTTTCTTTTACTTTTCTTTCTTTCTTTTTTTCTTCCTCCCTCCCTCCCTCCCTCCCTTCCTTTAATTGAGGTATAATTGACATACAACACTATATTAGTTTCAGGTGTATATCATAATGATTTGACATTTGTATATATTGCAAAATTATCACCACAATAAGTCTAGTTAACATCTGTCACCATACTGTTACAGAAACTTTTTCTTGTGTTGAGAACTTTAAATATTTACTTTCTTAGCAACTTTCAAATATGCAATGCAGTATTATTAAATGTAGTCACCAAGCTGTATATTATATCCCCGTGACTTATTTATTTTATAACTGAAATGCTTAACTCCTTTAACCCATTTTGCCCACACCCTGCCTCTGGTAACCACCAATCTATTCTATGAGCTTTTTTTTTGCTTTATTATTATTATTTTTTAGATTGCACATATAAGTGAAATCATATGGTATTTGTCTTTCTCTTTCTGACTTATTTCACTTAGCATAATGCCCTCAAGGTCCATCTATGTTGTCGCAAATGAGAAGGTTTCATTCTTTTTATTTAAGGCTGAATAATGTTCCATGGTATATATGTATAGAACATATTTTCTTATTTTTATAAATAAAATGCAGTTTTGGAAAGTTACATATAACTGGGTCTTGTGTTTTTATTCAATTTGACAATATCTCTTTTTAATTAGGGCACTTCTAAAATTAATTGTTTTTAGTGTGATTATCAATATGGTTAGGTAAATATATTGTCTTGTCATATGTTTATTTATGTCAGCTGTTCTCTGTTACCTTTTCTACTTTACTGCCTTCTTTTGAATTAAATGAATATTTTTTAAGTTCCCATTTTATCTCCTTTGTTAACTTTTTAGCTACAACTCATTGTTTTGGTATTTTAGTGGTTGCAATGGGCGTTAAGACTACATCTTTCATTCATCATAGTCTGCTTTTAAGTGATGTTATACTACTCTATAAAATGAATTGTCACTTTTTGGTTGTTACATATATTTTCATTCCTTTAACTATTCTTTTTCTTTGCCTATGGGTGCAGTTAGTTGTTTGGGAACAATGACATACTCTTTGGGTCTTGATTTTTAAAATTTTGTGAGGTGGGATTGGAGCAGTGTCAGTCTAGGCCTGATTAGCTCTCTTTGGAATATTGAAGTTTTCCAGTCTGACTGCTGGAAAAAGGTACTATTTCTAGTCCCATGTGAGTGCTTGACACTGTTTTATTTAAACCATTTGATAGGATTTTTTCCTGAAGATTTTGTAAAATATTCATCTTTTTAAATTGAGGTTGATTTTAGAACATATGCTCTATCTTGGTGAATGTTTCATATGCATTTGAACAGTGATTATATTCTGCAGCTTTTGGGTCTAGTGTTATATAAATGGCAGGTTAGTAGAGATGGTAGACAACAATATTAATCCATTTTTCATATTCTTACTTGTTTTTTCTCTGTTTGGACACTAAGTGAGAGTGGTTGTTAAAAACTCCAACTATGATTGCATAGTAAGTTGCTTTATTCTTTAGTTTGCTCAGTTTTTACTTGAAGCTCTCCTATTAAGTACCAAAAAAATAGGATTTTTATATCATCTAGATAAATTGATCACTTTATCAAATTATCTTTCTTATACTAACTAATACTTCATGTTTTGAACTCCATGTTCTTTTTGTCTGATACTAATATATTTACACCAAATACGTTTAATTGTATGCCTTTTTTGTTGTTGTTCTTTTACATTCAACTACATTAAACTATCATCTTCATATTTAATGTCCATCACTCATTGACAGTACAGAGATAGGACTTGTTATTTAATTCAGACTGAAATCTGCCTTTTAATTGGATTGTATAGTCATTTACATTTAGTATAATTATTGATGTGATTGGTTTTAAGTCTACCTGCTTTATATTTATTTTCTACTTACTCTTTTTCTGTTCCCATTTTCTTGAATCTTTATGTATTTTTAATAATATGCTTGATTTAGAACTTTAGCATTAGATTTTATTATCTTTATAACCTATATTGTTAGTGATATTCTATTACATTATATTATATATTATAATCTATTTTTTTCTATGTGCCTAAGTTTAATTACTGGCTCTACCACCCAGGTGTCACATTCTTGGACTTTCCTTTTAGCTTACCTTCAATCAGGTACCACATCTATTTTTACCTTCCCAAATCTTTAAAACCTAACATCTCTTTTTTAAAAGCAATCAATATGACTGCAATAGTTTGGGATAGCATCACCTCTTACCTGGTGAAGTGTTATAGCCTCTGTACTAGTTCGTCTTCTCATTTATTCATTCTCTATCTATAAATTTTATTATTGATTTTTTGTTTCTCAGAGAGAGGAAAGGAGTAGAGGTGGGGAGAGAAACATCAATTGACAGAAATACATTGATTGGCTGCTTCCTGTATTCACCCTGACTGGGGATTCAACCTGCCAGCTAAGTGTGTGCCCTGATGGGGAATGGAACCTGTGACATTCCAGTGCACGGGAAGATGTCCCAACCAACTAAGCCACACTGGCCAGGGTACCCAGTCTATAAATTTTACATTAATAGAGATTCAAGGTTTGGCTATAAATCAGTGGAAGATCATGGAACATGTGAAGATCCAAGTACTTCAAGGACATGGTTTAAAATGGATTTGTTTGCCTTGTGAATCTCTTTGCATAATGAAGAAACTACTGTAAGAAAGGAAGAATGAAGAGGTGGGAAGATAAATTGGAGATGGGGGGAATATTGAAGACTGGTTGTAGTGAGTGCCGGAATTTTCATGTAATGATTATACATAATGTCAACAGGGATGAAGGAAACAAGAGCTGATAGGTTGGCTAGAAAGACTCCTGATTCTTAGGGGAAAAGAAGATGGCACCTGAAGAAAATCACCAATTACTGGCCTTTTATTGCAGGTCCTTAACTGTTCAATTTCATGGTAATTTGCATACAGTTATTACTCAAATGGTTTAAATGAAGGATAAATAAATGACTAAATATGGGTGAATGAGCAAATTCCCCACCAAATGACTAAGACATTTTTGCTCGTGACTCATTGCACTGGGACCAAGATCTAACATCTTCCCCCTTTTACAATAAAGAGAATTAAGGTTCTCAAAGGAAAGCATTTCTGGAATAAGCTTGTTGAAAAATTAAAGTCATTGCTATAAAGTGAAGGAGATCAGAAATGCATAAACTGAAGACTGGCAGAAAAAAATATCAAAATAGCAGAAAGCATCTTAAGTAGCATGACATTTACACAGTGGCTATGTAAATTTAAATGGTATGCCTTAGGAATCATATAAGTCGAAACATTTCTTTTAAAAAAGTTTTCATTCAAAAATATTGTATGCCTATTATGCTAATTACAGAAATTAAAAGGTGACATTATCAAATATATTTTAATCAGAATTAATGTATGGCATTCTTAAAATAAAGTTCCAAATTAAATTCAGAAATATTCATGCTCTCCCAAGATTGCAAAAGCCCTATGATCTGATGACATTCTAAAGCTTCGGATATATAATCACATGTTTTTATTCTTATAAAATTAATTCAAGTATTGAAACAACTACCAACTGGATACTGAATAAGAAATATCAGCTTCGATTTCCAGTTAAAGTAAAAATATCCTTTTTCCCTAACTTACCTAACATATGTAAAAAATTTCCAATCCATTGTCCATGCATGAGATAGGTTACTCTGCTTAAGTACTTTTTTAGCCTTTGAAGGGGAATTGTCTTTGGAAAGCTTTGAGAAGATACAACTCTTTTCTTAAATGTACTTCCTTTGTTTTCTGTCATGCCAACACCTCTAATCTTTAAAATTTAATTCAGGAATTACCTCTTTATAAACCTTTTCTTCCCCAATAAGCCTGGTAAAATTAATCACCACTTCTTTGTAAATGTTCTTCAAAGTAATGTTTTCAGCCTTTTGGTTCTTGCCTTCAGGGTGGAGGCATCCATTCCTCAGCCGCCCACAGTGCCCCCGGCTAAAACTCAGAGCTGGGTCACCCTCTGTGGATTGCCCCCATCTACATCACCCAGAGTTACACCCTCATCCAGGTATGTTCTTTATCTAATGACTTGTCAATGTGGGGGTATAAAGACTTCCACACTTTCCTTTGTTTAAAGAAAAAAAAAAAAAAAAAAAGTCTAAAAAAGACATCCCAGCCCAAGAACTTTTCATGGGATCAGCTGGATCTTCTGGTCGAACTGCATCACAGAGTTCTTCCCATGACCAATCCTGCTCCCCTCATTCCTTTAAATGGGCTAATTATCAAAGTTCTGCACAATGAAATTTCTGCATGCAAATTTCAGAGTCAGATTCCTGGGGAACCCCAAACAAGACATCCTGTTTCTTAAACCAAAAAATCCACTGATCTCAGGCTGCCCACTGAGGGAGAAAGGGATTTGTATTTATCTATAAACTATGGTAGGTGATTTACATCCCTCAAAAAGTTGTTCCTATATCCAATTGATCGAGCATGGTTTAAGCTTCCAGGCTATGGATTCATATCCAAAATATAGGATTATATGTCATTCTTTAAACCTTTCTAATTTAGGCTTCTTTTTTAAAAAAAAACATGTCTTTATTGATTTCAGAGAGAGGAAGGCAGAGGGAGAGAGAAATAGAAACATCAGTGATGAGAGTCATTGGTCTGCTGCCTCCCGCACACCCCCTACAGGGGTTCGAGCCCCAAACTAGGGCATGTGCCCTGACCAGGAATCAAACTGTGACCTCCTGGTTCATGGGTTGATGCTCAAGCGCTGAGCCATGCTGGCCAAACTACTCTTCTTCTTTTTAAAAAAATTTTATTTTTTAATTACAATTTTCATTAGTTTCAGGTGTACAGCAAAGTGTTTAGACAATCATATACTTTACAAAGTGTTCCCCCACATATTTCAAACACTTGTCTGGCACCATACATAGTTATAATAATACTACTGACTATATTCTCTGTGTTTTACTTTACACCCCCATGACTCTTTTGTAACTACCAGTTTGTACATCTTAATCCCTCACCTTTTCCACCCAGTCCCCCAAATTCCCCTTCCCTCTGGCAACCATCAGTCTGTTCTCTGTACCTGAGTCTGTTTCTCTTTGTTTATGTGTTTATTCTCCTTCTTAACAACCACAACTTACAGGGTAGTTTTGTCTTCTAAACAGATTATCCTTCCTGATGATCCCGGCAAGTTTCTTTATTTGTATTCGTCTTCTCTGTAGACAATGCTTTGCTCAATCAAGTAGACCTTCTTGGAATTACAGAATCATAATTCATTGCTGTGTTCCTTCACCAAGGGCACTGTTACGATACTTTGATTTTAGATACTTGAACTAACTTCTGGCTTTCTCTTGAATTAACTTCAGACTAATAGAAATCCAACATTCATGTTGATATTCCAGTCATAATGTTGGTGGTGAGAATGGCACCAGGTGTTAGATGGGTGGAGCTGGACTGGACCTCAGTTCAGCAACCTCAGTACTTGAGTTCTGGCTAAGAAAGAATTCAGAGCCAAGACTCAAACTATAAGGGAAAGTTTATTTAGAAAGTCACAGAGGTAGAAGAAGTGAGCTGTAGAATAAATGAGCTCAGGAAATAAGATACAGAGACAAAAGAAAGGCTCTTGGAGCTTAGGAGAGAGAGGCAAGGAAAAAGAGCCTGGGGGAAAGGGATAGGGAAAAGTGTGGGCATGTTCCTAGAGTTAGAACTCATTGGGTCCTCTGTCCAAATAACTTTTAAGGGTGGACATTTTAGAGGAGGTCCCAGGGAGGATCTAAATAGAATATTCATCAGCTTTCCAGGTGTGTCCTTTCATGGTCCAAGTCTCTGCTGATTTATGGGGACCAGGGCAGGGGGTCATTAATCAATGCTGCTAGTCCTGATGTCAGCCATGGCATCTCTTGTCTGGTTTTGCTGCTTTTCTGGGCCTGAAGCTGAAACATAACTGAGGCCTAGATGTTTTTGATGCAGGTCAGAACCTCATTGTCCTGGGGACTTAATGCTTAAGGGAGTGGTAGTGCAAGGGCTTATGTGCTCATTGTATGAAGCTATTCACCATCCCCCTTGTTTCTCCTCTAAAGGGGCCTAACCCACATGACTAGCAGCACGCCATGGGAGGAGAGGTCAGGGAAGGGTCTGAACTCAATGACCAGCAATATGAAAGGTCAGGGGTCTAAACCACATGACTAAGGATATGCTAGGGGAGGAAAGGTCACCCTGGTAGTGAAATCCCTATTTTCCCAGTTTTACCTGTTGCTAGGTACCTGGGGCTTTCCACCCTGGTGACCTTCTGTACCTGGCCCATTGTCCTTACTCTGATCATATCTGTCTCACTACCTCTCGCAGTAATATTAAGCCTTGCAATTGAAAAAAATTGGAATATGCTGCCCTCATTGCATGATACTGAGTGTGTGATGCCTTTACTCCTTCTGTGATGAATTACAGTCATATAGGCAAATAGCACATTCCACATATTACATGATTAATGTTTTGTCCTTCGAAGAGCTTGCCAATATCAAATAAATTATATATAGCACCATGCAACATGCACTACTTTATCATTTTCATTTTTCTTTATCTTAAGTTTCATCATCATATACTATTTCTGCTAGCAGTAATAATAGCCACTGAATTTATCAGATACAATTAAATTATAGTATTTCTAAAACTCCTCTAAACCAAGCACACACAGTAAAACTCTGAACAATGACATTATTGATACAAGACTGTGAATCACATGTATGTCATGTTTGGAAGTGGAATGGGATACACTTTGCTATGGAGTGTAGACTTGTTTTCATTGCTGATCAATCAGAAGTTGAATTTTTGAAGTAGAAAACTTGTGTGGGGGAGTCCAGCTTCCAGCCCAGTTGTGTGAGGACATTTGTGAAACTGCTCCCCAGTGAAACTGGTGGAAACAATTCAACAATAAATACACTCCCATTTAAAGTCTCTGAAAATGGCCTTGCAGACTTACAGCAAATGATGAAGCATTTATTTTAAAAAATCATCTAAAATTTGCTAAGAGCTGAGCGATTCTGGTGTTGAGAGAACCAAGAACCATGCTATCCCTTCACCATTCCAGCTCAGATGTTGACCTAAGAAACACCCAAACCAGTAAGAATTTTTATGAGTTTATTTGAGCCAAACTGATGACAACTGCCAGGAACCAAAATCTCAATTGATTGAGAAAATGCTCCAGAAAATGGCAGTTTTGTACTTTATTTTATACGTTACAATAAGAGGAGGCATAAGGAGGTTACATGAAATCCATTGGTGATAGATCAGGGAGGTGGGGGAAAGCAAAAGGGGTAGGGTCTGGGATTGGATAAAAAGTAAAAAGAGCAGACATACTTTTTTACACAGGTGGTTACAGGATAGTTAACAGTCAACAATTAACATGATAACAATAACAATGGGGGCTTTTGTGGTCTCTCCTCTGGTGGGAGATTGTGCCCTGAGGGGCCTGGATATTACCCTGTTGTCTAATGGTCTCTTATGTAGATACAAAAAGACAATAGACAGCCTCAAAGATTGACCTTTGTCTAGAAAGATACCGGCCTTGGACATGACTGCCCGCCATGACTGGCTTTTAGCTAGGAAGTTTCCATTTCAGACCATCCTACTTTAGGTCACTGAGTTTGTAAGGCCAGCCATGCAGGCATCCCCTGAGTTTGTCAGGTTTAGTATACGGCCCCTTTTTTGTCCACAGTAAGATGGAAGCCCCGGTCCAGAGTGGTAAAGCCACAACACAAGGCTTTCTCTCCCTACAGCCCCAGACTTGATGTAGGCGCAATGTAAGCAGTTCTCTTCCTTCCCTCAGCTAATTGCTGCTGGGACTGTTTCAAATGAGGAAGGCCAGGAGGGAGGGACTGCCTTCTTTCACTCAGCAACCACTGGTGGGAACTGAGGTGCTACTTGGAGCATGGCACTGCTGAGAATATTGGGGCCCATTTGCCTTTGCCTAGGCTCATAGGGTGGGCGACCTGACCACGAAAGGCAAACCAGGGAGATCTTGGGCTGCCGTCTGTCCTATCCACCAAGCAGGCAGCTCCTAAAGTGGGGATATGACTCAGAGAGAAGCACACCATTGTCCTTGCCCCCCCGCCCCTGACAGTTAGTTCAGAAATTTTGCCCAGGGGTAGAAGTAAAAAGTCTAGGAGCCAGAGTACTCTAAATACCACCCCCAAATAAACTTACTTTATATGCAAGTGTGGAGGGGTTCAAGCCTAAGGGTGCTCTTAAAAACTGGAAATTTTGGTCATAGCATGTGGGAAGAGATTGATAAAATCATTGACAAGCCCAGAGGCCAGCTAACTTACCAGATGGAAAAAGTGAGACAGTAGAAAAAGCCCCCCTGGGTTTAGAACAAATCTCAAACACCTACCCTAAAGTTTATTCCTTTATAAAGAAATTTGAATTTGATTGGGTTAGTCTGTGAGGCAGTTTATACCCTAGGGCATTGTGGAAAACAATGTAGCAATCAGCTGGCAATTACTGGAGCTTAATAGGGTGTGTGGTCAGGGAAACAAACAGTCAAAGAAAACCCTACCCAAACTGCATTCCTCCTGGGGTACCTGCAGGCAAACCCGGGCTCAGCAACCAGAGTGGCAACATCAAAGGCTTTATACTGTGGAGAGGAAACAGACATCACTAAATTAACCCAGTAAATCACTAAATAAGTAAAGAAGAGAACAACAAATTTCAGATGAGGAGATGGTAGCCAGAGGAGTTACTTTTTGATTTTAAAAAAAGTGTCATAGCCCCGCCCGGCATGGCTCAGCGGTTGAGCATTGACCTAGGATCCAGGTAATTGGGGTTCGATTCCTGGTCAGGACACATGCCACGGTTGTGGGCTCAATCCCCAGTCGGGGGCATGCAGGAGGCGGCTGATCAATGACTCTCCCATCATTGATGTTTCTCTCTCTCTCTCCTTTTGTCTCTCTGAAATCAATAAAGATATATTTTAAAAATAAATAAATTAATTAATTTAAAATTAAATTTAAAAAATGTTATAACTTTGGTACTGAAAACCTCCCCTTACATACATATGCAGAGTGAATATTTCCACTTTCATCAAGCTGTTCCGGAGCTGGGCTCTCTTGCAGCAGCTGGTTAAGTATGCAGCTGAACCCCGCCCAGGGAGAAACTGGGAGATGGGTATTTTTTCCTGTTTGCACTGAGCTCTGGTACATGGCTGGGGAATGTGCTTCTGTACCCATTTCAACACTGCTTCTTTCTCTGCCATAGCCATGTGAATGCCCACCCCCCTTGCTATCAGAGCCAGAGAATCTGGGCCAATATCAATATTAGCCCACTAATTTTAACACATGTATCACACTAACATAAGCTCTCACGGGAAGCTGGCTGTGAGGTACATGAAAACCCTTAGTACTATTTTGGAAAATTTTTGGTAAATCTAAAACTATTAAAATACTTTTTTATTTTAAGAAAACACATAAAAAGCACAGAAAGATGTTGGTCATTGAGTAATGTGTTTGTGTGTTGATTTAATATTACAGGAATAGATTAGATCCATATGCATATGTTATTCAAATTTCAGTCATATTAATAAGAAAAGAGAAAAATTTTGATGTTTTATCTTTTTAATTGACATATTAGGAGGGAGTGCCAAAGTGTGTCAGTGTTAGGAGGTAAAAGATAATTCTGAGGAAAACATTTTAAGTCTACACTTATTTTTCCTTATGATTTAGTGAAAGAAGCAAGACTTGTGCCCTACCTGAGACCAACTTAATCAGAATCTTCATTGTACCAAGATCCCCAGGAAATACGTGTACGTTAAAGTTTGAGAGCTAAGTGGTTGCTGATTCCCCTCCCCCCCCCTTTAAAAATATGTCTTTATTGATTTCAGAGAGAAGGGAGAGGGAGAGAGAGATAGAAACATCAATGATGAGAGAGTCATTGATCAGCTGCCTCTTGCATGCCCCCGACTGAGGATTGAGCTGAAATCCCAGCATGTGCTCTGACCAGGAATAGAACCGCAGTCTCCTGGCTCATAGGTTGATGCTCAACTGCTGAGCCACTCCAGCCAGGCTGCTGATCCCCTTTTAAATTTGCTCTACCATTCCTTCATTTGCCATAGTCCTTGCTTTCCCCTACCAGATAGGTCTGACCCTATACCAAAAGGAGGGGATTAATGTAAAAATGGTCAAATTCTGAGGAGTATCGTCTGCTAACTTTTCTGCTCCTTAACCAATCAGCTTAATCTCATTCCTCTCTGGTTTCTAAATGGATCCTAATGGGACTGTTACCAGTGGTGTGCCTTTTGTGTCCCCACCAGTTGCTGGTAGAAGTGGACTTCTTGGGGTGCCGTGGGAATAAGAATTTCATGAGGCCCCCATGAGAGCATGAGTCATTGTAGAAAACTTTATTTCTGTGGAGTGAAACTCCTGGGTTTCCAAGGTCACAACCCCCTCCACCTCACCATGGGAAAAGTCCCATTTTGTCTTCAGAAAGGGTAAGATTAAAGCTATTGTCCAGAGTTCCTGCTCCATATTAAAAAGTCCAGTCCAGTCTAGCAACTTGTTAGCTTAGTTTGTGTTCCCAGCTGCAGTCCATTGTGTGTGTGGGGTCTGCATGGACATGGGCCACACAGCTTCTAGTGCAACATGGCTATGGAGGGTAACAGGGGAGAGTACAAGGAAGCAGGGGCAAAACCAGATGAACAAGAGACAGAATTCCTTTGTCTGGAAATCATGAATTCCCAAATTTTCTTGGGCTTGCATTGGCTCCACGCCTCCAACCAATGATGTTTGTTCCCAGGTTAGATTGACAGGCAAGCACCTTCCTTATGTCACCCCAACTTTACTGTGCATGTGTCCATATTCCTCTTTGTTGGACCCCTTCCCCCAGTGATCTTTGGGAAATGGTGGTTCCCTGGGGAGTGTAAAGTTGCAGCTTCCTGGTGAAGCTACCCAGATGGCCATGCTTATAATGCCTGACTTCCCTTTGCTCCTTTCCTATTATAAATATTAATAACTAACTAATTACAATGGCAATAGAACCAATGATCAATACTTTCAAAGACTCATCCTTGCTAATGAGTACATCAGTAGATGGTCAGAAACTTTAGTTAACTGAACAGTTAGCAGAACCTGAAAGCCCCAGTGCCTATGTGAGTCAGCAAGAAAGGTAAATGAGAAAAAAAAAGACAAATAGACATAGGTGCTAAATATCAAGGTAATAAAACACATCTGAATATATTCAACTTAAGAAAATTATTACAACTTTAATAGAATACAGCTGAATACATTCAGCTTCTTCAAACTTGTCCATTCCAGCATGAGCAGCATTACCTACAGAACTTTTCTCATTCACTAAGCCATCCAACATTCTGGATAACAACTACTGATGATGTGGTTACCAACCAGTGTGGAATCCTCTGCTCTGAATTTGTCCTTTGCTAATAACTGTTGTTTTGTCCCTCATGGTGCTAGTGTTTTAATCTTTTGTTCAACATTCGCACTTCATCATTGAATAGGAACTAGACTTGCCTTCCCAGTAGGGTTTAGAGCGCCTGCCTCATTTATGCTTTATTAGGGACAGCACTCGCGTATTATAGTATAAATTCTTTCCTCACTACTCTGGCCTTTCAATTTTAGAAATTTACTAATTAACCTATAGATTATCTAGTTTCCACCTATAACTTTAAGTCAAAATGACTTTTTTAAGTACCTATTCTTCAACCAATACCATTATTAGTATTAAGATGATGGCTATGAAATGTTTTGTGGTTGACATTTTAAAGCTTAAATGTATATTTAAGAATTGTTTAGAATATACATATATTTGTTAATAAATGTATGTGTAGTTTTATGTGAGTTCTTTATTTTTATTAGATGTTCATAACTAGTGGCTAAACAGGACTTGATATCTGCAGCAAGGAAGAAAAACTAGCAAATTCTTCAATAAAAATTTTACTTATAATGTTATTAAAGAAAGAATGAAGACTCTAATTAAGAGAAAGTGTATTTTAAAGTGTTGACTGAGCCTCGGGCTCTGCTGTGGAATGGAAAAGAGTAAAAATGCAAACAAATTAGCTCTTAATGAACTTTATTAGTATTCATGAAGGAAGAATAATTTTTATAAGAAAATTATCAGTTTGGACAAAGGAAAAGAAAATCTGAATTAATGCATTTGCAATAGTTCTGTGTTGCATATATTGATTATCTTTTGATCTTTATATTTGGGATATGTATATTTGTACCAGTTTACATTTGCTTTTAGTAAAAAAATATGTTTTTACCTAGAAGTACACATTTGTGTGACAAGTTTGTTAATAGGTTCAGAGACCAATTAACAAGCCAGGTATTTGTGAGAATATAAGGTAACTTGTTGCTCAATAAACCTTAATTTTTTCCCCTCTTTGCCTTGGTCATACATTTCTCTCTCCTGTGGAATAGTCATCTCTTCAACTCATCCACAAGACCACTCCTTCTATGTAACTCTTAAAGAGTTAAGAGTTACAGAATTCTTAAAGATTTCTTAAAGAATTAAGGTTTCTTGAGTGAAACCTTTCTAAGCCATGTGAGTCCCTATATCCATCATTCCTTTGAATGCCTCTAGTATTTATTATACATCACTTTGCATTGTTATTTACCTTCGTGTCTGTATTGGCATCTGCAACCCAAAGAGATTGGGAGGTATTTTCAAGAGGATTTTGTCTTAAAGCTTTTATTTTTCTTCAATTTCACAGCATTCTACTTGCATTTATTGATATAGAGTTTATTGTCTTCTTATTGTAACTTTGCATGTCTGCCGTTACATTTGTAAA
The DNA here is from genome assembly GCF_964146895.1 of Miniopterus schreibersii. Classification (NCBI taxonomy): domain Eukaryota; kingdom Metazoa; phylum Chordata; class Mammalia; order Chiroptera; family Miniopteridae; genus Miniopterus; species Miniopterus schreibersii. The sequence continues at coordinate 58,968,955 of NC_138111.1, read as the reverse complement.
GGCAGGGATCCTGTCTTTGATTTATTTTACAATCATTCCACATTCACTGAAAATTTTCTAGGAGACCAGACATCATCCTTTTAACAAACTTGTCACCCTAACACATACCAGAGGATTCACAAATCTTAAATAGTTAGTAGATGTGTTGTGTGTAGATGGATGGATGAGTGAAATTCTTTCATTTGGCACACTCGTATTTACTGATTTTGGCCATGTTCAAGAAGTATTTCATTATTGTCTTAAATAATGTCAATTACTTTTTAAAGGAGAACTAAGTATGTTTTCCATTTTAGGCATGATTAACCTGGCCAGTTGCAATAGTGTAAATTTGTGAGGTGTAGACTTGGCTATTGAGTTCCCAGGTTCTAGTTGACTTGTTTGAACTACTTATAATATTTAGATTTCACTTTCCCAGTCTATAAAATGAGGCATTTAGCTTAGTTGAAAGCAATTGTCTTTTGCAAGTTCAGAGTTTCTAACTTTAAGATGAATTGTGTTTGTGCATTAATGCACCATGGAAGTTGAATGCAGGTATTATACAATGTGTGACTTGTTTAAGTATCTTTGTTTCGGTTTAGAGTTCAAAATGATATCTCTTCTCCAAAAATAAATTCAGAGGAGGCAGGGTTGCATCATTGTACAGCTATGGATGTTGAACTCAAACACACTGAATTCATGTCCAAGTTCGGCCATTTATTGACTATGTAAACTCAGGCACAAAATGGGAAATCTTTCTCAGTTTTCTCATCTGTATAATGGTGAGAATAACTACATCTACTTCATAGGGTTATGACTCAATGGAGTAAAGCACGTCAGTTATTTAGCACAGTGCCTGGCACGGGTGGAATATCAGCAGTTGAGGAATATCAGTCATTACTATTAGTTGTAGTATTAATACTATAAATAACTCTGTATTAAGAAAACATTTCCCTGGAAATACCTAACTCTTTAGTTTTGTTACTATTTAATTCTTTTCCTCCTAATACTAATCCAAATTTTGAAATTTCACTTGGACAGTTGGGATTTTCACTTTTTGTTATGTAAGAATTTCATTAGAGATTTTCAGGTCTGCTAGGACTAGAGTCATGCTTCATAAAGTCAGCTAATAATAGCTAATTTTGACAAATATTTAAGAGTTAATAGGATTCATTCACTAAATTCTGCAAATTAGACATTATTCACCTTAAAAAAAACCCCGTCAACTTTGCCACCTTTCTTTATATTCATCATCTCTTAGTATATCAAAGCTTGATGTTTGGTTTGTACAGATAGAAACATCAAAGTTTAAGGAAATCCCTGTGAGCAGATATCAAAATGGGGATGATAAAGTCCTGGTTTACAGCATAGGGATTATTTGATCACATACTAAATGTGCATTTAGTCTTCTTTTCTCTGAATATTTGAGAAACTATATATGATAATAATGATGTCATCATCCTATCTAAGGAAGAGGAACTAAAGGTCTTTGAACTAGAGATTGTCTTGTCTTGATTAGTTCATGGCAATAGTAACTTCCCTCCATCTACCAAGACCTTCGACAGATTTTACTGAACAACCTTCCAGAGGTACTTCGAAATGTCTCATTAGTTGTCTTTTACTTAAATCTTCAAGTGGTGCCTGGTGCAGAGTATGCTGTGGGTGTTCATACAAAAGTTCTTGGCCAGCTGGAGGTTACATTCTTTTTTAGAGGAGTAATAATTTAACTAACATTTACAGAATGTCAACGGTGTGCAAAGCACTCCCCTAAGACCTTGGAATTAAAAGGTGGTGAAGGTTTAGCCCAGTATTCAAACAATTTATAATGAAATATGAGAATGTATGTGTGTAAGCAGCACTGTCACTGCTCTGTGTCACAATAAATATGCGGAATTTAACACCTAACCCAGTAGGGGACTGATGCCGGGGAAGTAGGAAGGGGACACTCAGGGAGGTTTGCCAGATACTCACATTTTCCTTAATGTACTTGAGGCAATTGGTACACTTGGAAGCTTTCTGGTGTAGAACCATCCTGAAACAAACGATGTCTTTCCAATGGCACTGAATGAGATGAGTGAACATGTTTGTTTGTTTGTTTGTTTCCCCTGAGATTTATACCTTTATGTGCAAGTCAGAAAGTGGCCTAAATAGTGGGTGAAATAATGCTACATGGTTCAGGCTCATAAGCACTCTTGTCTCATAAATCTTTATAATATATCTCAGTAACATTAGACACACTGTAACAGATTCCAGAAGCCCCTGTCTGCCTGGAACAAGCACTTACCTTTTTTGAAGAAGTAGTTTGTTTTGGGGAAATCATATAATTGCTGGGAGAATAAACAAGCTTTGAAGTAAAAGTACAGGTACCTTCCTTTTTCCTGACCTTACCTCCTACTGATTATAGTCACTTAGCTGGCCAGCCAGAGTGCTTCTATCTTTGCCATATTTATTTTTTAATCATTTGACATGACAAAAAATTGTCACTGGTAATAGAATACTAAGACAGGATAATGGTTTGCCACTTTGAAAGGAAATGACTATAGAGCTTTCCCTGTGGGAGATCAGAGTCCTGTCAAAACATTCTATTCTGTAGGATTAATCTCTTAAATATGTTAGAATACTTCCATTTATAGAACTCTCTTGTGACTTATGAGCAGTGATATTCAGATACTGACAAATGGATTGATAAAATCTTTCTGTGGCTTAATGATTGAAATAGAGCAAGCCATGTTAGGTCTTCTTTTTTGCATGAGTCAGACAGGCATACATTGGGTTTAAGGCGGACAATCATTTCTCCCTTGGATTTCCCCTGTATCCCATGATTCTGAATGCATTTTTAAAATGTCAAGGAGTGATTTTAAGAGGAAATATGAATATTTACTTTTTACAGATATTGGATGGGATTGTGTTTATTATATGCCTAGGACATTAACACCTAAAGACACTGAATGTTCTCACTGTTCTAAAATCACCATACCAGGTGCTGAGGAACATAACACACTTCATAATTCCATGTAGCAGCCCAGAAATTCCCCAGATTCTTCTTGATTAACTAACTATTGTTGCAGTTAACAAAAGTTGTGCTCCTTTTCTCAAAAGATATTTTTCAAAAACAAGGTAGCAGACAATTATATTAAGACTTTTCATTTAAAATGTCAGTCTGTGCAAAGATATTGGCTAACCTTCATGATCAGCTTATTAAAATTATAGTAGAGGAATAAAAATATTAGTAAAGAGACCAGAAGACAATAATTTAAAATCTTTAGATTTTATAAAAAATGGAAGAGACTCTTGCTTCCATCCATCATGATTGAATTGGTAAAGGAATTGCCCTTCATTGAAAACAGCTAAAGATATTTAAATATATATATGAAATATATTTAGATATTGGAAGCAATTATTACAGTGGCTTTCTGCCTGGGAGCATTGTTAGACACCTGCCACAGAGAGAGGAACACCGCAGAACTCAGTAGCTATGATGAGTGTAGGAGACTGAGATAAAAAGTTTAGCAAGCTTGGGACACTTAGATGATTACTGGAGAAGAGGCCCCTATGTAAAATAAGAGCCTCAGAAATCTGTAAAGGTGTCTGTGGTTGTTACACTACACAATCATGAGTGAAACTCTGGAAACAAAATGAAGAACTATCAGAGTGCTGTCAGATAAAATTGCTCAGGAATTCACAATGTTAGAAAACATCTAAGTTCCATTCAAAGTACAGAGACTTTGTTGAAATCTGGGGCATTCAGCAGAGGATCCAGAGGCTCACACTTTCTAAGGGGATTAGATTAGCCCTAAAGACTCAAGAAATACTTAAATATAAACCTCAAAGAGATCAAGCTGTTCTACAATGAGCTGTCTTCCAAAGAACTATTACTTTTTAAAGACAACACAATCCAAGCAGACAATAATGTATTATTCACAATATCCACCATATCCAAATAGAAGGAAACTTCCTTAACCTAGCAAAAGGCACTTATAAAAAAACTACATCTAAAACTTTAATTATGAAAAACTAAATAATTCTTAAAAACAGGGAACCTAACAAGGATGTCTGCTCTCACATCTTATGCTCAGTAATTTCTTAGATGTTTCTGATAAAGAGGCTAAATAAATCAAGAATACTGTGATTAGAAAATAAGTAATTTTTTTTTATTTGCAGATGGCATGATCATTTATGTAGAAGAGCTTAAGGGATCTACAAAAAAGTTATAAAAAGTTATAAAAAATAAAGGAATTTAGTAAGGATTAGAAAAGATAAGGAGAAATTGGAACACTCATACAGTGCTGATGAAAATGTAAAATGAATGGGCACTTTGGAAAACAGTTTAGTAGTTTATTAAAATGTTAACTATATACTTAACATAAAAACCAGATATTCCACAACTAGGTGGGTATCAACCTAGGACACATGTCCACACAAAGACTTTTGTAAATGATTGTTACAATGGTCTTATTATAATAGCCCTCAAATGTAAACTATCAAACAAACATCAGCTGGTTGATGGGTAAGCCAAATGTGGTATATTCATATAATAAAATACCTATCAGCAATAAAGAGAAAGAATATATATATATATATATATATATATATATATATATATATTTTTTTTTACAACATGGAAAGACCATGATTTCATTTATATACAATTTCTAAAAAAGGTACATCTACAGGGAATGAAAGCAATTTAGTGATTTCCTGTGCTGGGAGGTGACAGCAAATGGGCATAAGGGAACTCTTTTGAGAATTGCAGAAATTATTTGAATATGGACTAAGGAAGTTATTGCACAACTCCATACACTTACTAAAATTTGACAAGTCATCCTTTAAACATATACTTATAACTGATGAATATATAAAATTTATATATATGTAAATTATAATTCAATGTAACTTTTAAATAAACCTACACTGACGTACATCATCATGACATTTCAGGTTATCGAAGAACATTCTTCCAGGGAAAGAGTTAGAATTTTACCTCACAATATAAGTCAAATAAATAACTTGAAGTCTGACTGCCTTATGTAATTTTTATTAGAAACTTAATGATAGAAGAAGATAAAGGAGACAAACAAGGCAACAAAACTTTTTTGAACCTTAACAGTACTAACAATATCTTTAGTTGTGATAGTAATAGAAATATGACTCAGAAAGCATGCCTATAACATACTTTTTTCTCTGGAGTTTTCTTAAGGATGTTTTCCAGAAAAAGTGAAACAGTCAGAAAGAAGCAGAATATAATTATATAAAAAATACTGAAACTCAATTCTGAGTACAGTAAAAAGAAGTTGGCCTAAAACAATAATCCGCCAGTGTACTTCAGGAAAAATGTGTTTTAAGAAGAGTGCAATGAATCCCAAACATATGTAGAGTGACTAGTGCTAGATATAAACTAGAAAAAGCTAAATGTCCATAAACTGAATGAAAAAATGTGGTATGTCCATACATTGGAATAGTACTCACCAATAAGAACTATCCTTACATGCAACATGGGTGAATCTCAAAATCATTATGTTGAGCAAAAGAAGCAGGCAAAAAAGGAGGCTACCCGCAAATATTTCATAAAATTGTCAAAAAATGCAAACTAATTTATAGGGAAAGAAATGAGATCAGTGCTTTCTCAGGAACAGGAGTAAAGAGAGGGATGGATTACAAAGTGGCAAGAGGAAACCTTTGGAGGGCGATAAAAATGTTTGTTATCTGGATTGTGGTAGTAATTTCATAAGGTTATATAATGTTGAAGCAGAGCCAATTGTGTGCTTTAAAAATGTAAAATTTAATATATTTCAATTATAGCTCAATTAAATTATAAAAAAAAAAATTGTATTTGAGTTGAGCCTACATTAGTCTACCTCTTCTCTTCTTCAATATGTCCTAAGTTACCAAAATCCAGTTACTGTATGGCAGAATAACAATCTAATGGTTCTATTGGTCATTAAAGAAGGAGAAATGGAATAGTGTGTCCTCCGTTCTGCAAGTATGAAAATATATTTTGTAAATAATTTTATTTCTAATGTAATAAACAAATTGTAAATGTAAATTCTCCATCATTTGTACCATTGGAGAACAGTCCTCTCTTGGTAGAAAAAGATGTTTTTTAATGTTTAAATAAAATGTATTCTTTGGCTTGAATGTGAAGTTAGGCTTTTAATCATAAATCAGAGACATTAAATGCACAGAAATATTTATGTCTCCTAATGTTTCAGTTATTTATTGCTCTATAAGAAGTGACCCCAAATTTCCTGGAGTAAGCAAAAATAATCATTTGTTTTACTCACAAATTTACATCTTGGGCAAGGTTTAGTGGAAACAAATCATGTTTGTTTCACAAGGTGTCCTCTAGGGTAGCTCAGCTACTGCAGACTGGAATCACATGAAGACTCTTGCTTACATTTTTGTAGTTGATGGTGGTAGTCAGCTAGGATCTCAGCTGGAGCTGTCAGAATGTCTACATATGGCTTCTTGGTACTCTCCTAGAATGCTAGCTGGTTTCCAAGAGCAAGCATCCTACAGAACCAAGTGGAAGTTGTTTATTAGTTAATGCTTGCTGTGTAAAGAATTACCCCAAAACAGTGGAATGAAACAGATTGCTTCTTTGGGTCAAGAATCTGAACATCTCTTAGCAGTATCCTCTGTGTTAGGATTTCTTATAGGCTGTAATCAAGGTGATTATTTGGGGTTTAGTCTTATTAAGATTTGACTAGAGATGTTTCTGCTTCTAAGGTTTCTCACTTGGTTGTTGTTAGGATTCAGTTTCTACTGGGCTGTTGGGCTAAGGGAAGTTAGTTTCTCACTGGCCCTGGCAGGAAGCCATCCTCAGTTCCTTGCCATGTGGGGCTTTACAATATGGTAGCTTGCTTCATGGATGCGTGCACACTGAGAAGGCCATAGAGAGAAAATCCAGCAAGAGGAAAATCAGCCTTTTATAAACTATTCATGGACATCACATCCCATTGCATTTGCCATCCTCTGTTCTTTAGATGCAAGTCATTGGGTCTAGCTGAGACTCAAGGGGAAAAAGACTGCACAAGGACAAGAATACCAGGAGTGGGACTGTTGCCGAACAGGTTTGAAAGCATCTAACCAGAGCCATGTTTCTTATTATAACCAAGTCTAAAAAGTTATGCAATGTTGCTTCTCCTGTTTTCTGTTCATCAAGGCAGGCACACCAGTCTGCCCAAATTCGATACTGACACCAGTACTCAGTGAAAGAAGGGTCAATTTCCCATTGAATAAAAGCATGTGGGATGGGGTATATTATGGTGGCCACATTTGGAAAATAAACCTAACTTCTCCGTTGTCTGGGTCAGGAGATTCTGGGTCTGGATTGCCACCTTCAGCTGGTGGAGAGGGACCCTATTGCTATGCTGTTCCTCCGGTCACTAGTTCTCAGCTCCAGCCTCCAGCCTTCCCTTCCCATTTTTTAGAACTCTCCTTGGGGTGCTACTTGAATTGTTTCTAGGATTTATAGTTGAATTTGGTAGGAAGGAGCAGGTGGAGATGAGTTTATGGTATCTTGTTCAGTCTGGAAGCTTGTGTTTGCTTTTAAACAATGGAACATGTTTTTCTCTGTTTTATTTTCCAAAGGATAATAAAATTATGAAAGAACTTTGACTAAGAGTTAGTCTTTTGAAAGTATATTTCAGAAACAGTTTAGAGTTTTACAGATCTCGTCCATGTTTGCTACGAACATGAGACAATCCAAGTGTTTGAACAGATTCTTAATTTCCACAGGTTGCTTTGGGTCATTAATGGTGTCACTTACCTGCAATATGCCCCTCACTAAATTGTAAGAAACTACTGTCAAAGGGAGTAAGGGAATGTGCCTTTGAACAATGTCAATCTTAGGTAAGGAAGTGATGATTCATACTGTGGTTTTCAGATTTCTTGCCTATTTGTAGGAGGTACTTCTAGTTTCCCAGGTCTGAGGAGACAGAAATCACTGACATGCTTTCTGTCCTTGAAGAGCTAATAATCTAGTACATCAGAGGGAAAAACTCATAAATATTATACTTTAATTAAAGGGAGGGATTAACAAAATAGAAGAGGGAGTAAGATAGAAACACAAAGGTGTAGAAAGGTGAAGGGTCCATGTTGAGCTGAGAAACTGAACACTGGGGTTTGAGGGGGCCTGCTTCCACAAGGCAGACCCTGGCATAGTGCAGCAGATGCTATAAACCCATATGAAACTCACTGTTTTTCCCCCCAGAAAAACCGTGGGTTGGAATTAACATTACTTTTTATTTTAACTGAGTCTAAGTGCATAAAATATGTTAGTGAACTCTAGCTGTACAGAAAGCTGTGCTACTCTGAGATCTAATTTAGGCTAAACCTATTTAGGGCAACAAATATATTTATTGAAAATGATACAAATAAAGCTTACCTGTTAGAGAATTCTGAAACATATTTAGCCCTAAAATTTTATTATTATAAATTTCATCTCCAAAGACCTTAGAACATTTACATAAGTATTACTTTCATTTCCCTCCAATATACAAAATATTGCTGAGTTAGGAAACAGATCAGGTGACTTATTCAAGACCATACAGTACACCAGCTGTAAGTTTTATTTCTTCTTTACTGTCATTTTAATACCCCTCCCCCACACACTAGTTCTCAAAACACCTAAACACACACACACCAGCATTCGTACTACTAGGTCACACCTAGGAGAAATAAAAATTTATGTTCACACAAAAAGTATATGTGGATGTTTATAGCAATTTTATTCATAATTCCCCCAAACTGAAAAGAATAAAAATGTTCTTTAACTGGTGAATACATAAACAAACTATGGTAGATCCTTACAATGGAAAAATCACTTGGCAATAAAAAAGAGCAAACTGCTGTACACAGCAACATGGATTAATTGAAATGTCTTATGTTAAAGAACGAAGCAGAATACCTACATTGGTCTGGCTATATAGTCCGTAGGGCCCAATGCAAAGTGGAAATATGGGGCCTATTGTTAAACATTCAGACTTTCAATACAGTGACAGGAGAGCATTGAATCAAGCATGGCTCCTTTCTAAATGCAGGGCTCCCTGCGACTGCACAGGGTACAGTCCCGTGAAGCTGGCACTGACTATATCATTTCATTACTCTGACATTCTCAAAAGGTAAATCTACAGGGAGAGAGAGAGCAGTGGTTGCCAGAGGCGAGAGTGAGAGGGTGGAGTTCCCCATAAAGGGCAGAGGGGAATGTGTTGGGATGATGGGGCTCTTTCACGTCTTGTTAGGCGTGGTGGTTACACAGTTATAGGTGTCCGTCAAAACTCACAGAACTGGCCACGAGAAAGGGGAAATTTCTCTATGTAAACTATATAAATATGACTTTTAAAACCTACATCTATAAAAAAGCATACATTATATTTTATTGCTGGATGGTTATAGATAATTCCAGAGAAATGGGGAACATCCTACAACTAATAGGAACAAGCTATAATGGAAAGGGCCGGGTTGATGGTCTGGGCCGCACTATCCTCTTGGCCTCTTACTAGCAGATGAGATAGATTCAGTCACTTAACCTCTTTGAGTCACAGTTTCATTATCTTTAAAACAGGATGGCAAGAGTCAGTCAAACTTACAGGCTGCTTCTAAGGATCAAGTAAGCTAATATATGCAATTTTTAAAAAACTTTATAAATGTAAAGCACTCCGGAAATATTATTAGTAATGGTAGTACAAGCACAAACTTAGCAACACTTTTCCCCCTCAAATTTAAAGATTTGTCACTCACTGCGCACCTTTCTGATTCAGAAAAATTTGAAATCACAAATTCACTTTAGCAATGTTCTACAAAGACATAATTGAATATATAACACATTGTAAACCTCGAGAAGGTTATTTTTTTCCACAGTCAAACTGAAATTTTCTTTGGGAGGAAATAATTTTCTACCTTATGGACTGAATTGAATTCTTATTTCTCAGTATAGTGGATATTTCCTCATCTCAGTCTAAAAATGCATGTACAAACCAATGCAATTCTTCCATTGTATTTTTAAGTTTTGGTTCCTACTTTTGACAGTATGAAAGTAGCATAAACAGTATGACTAAATAATTGATTATAAATGCATATGAGGATTAAATAGTTAAAAGCTTCAAGGTTAATATAATTTTTGAGATAATTTATATGTATTGTCAATATTACCATATACACAATAATAAATGTAAATCTCAATTAATACACAGCTTAAAATATTATTACATGGCAAATTCTATAACCAGATATATTACTCATATTTCCTTTTTAACTTAATTAAGGAGAGAAAGGAAATCACTCAGAGTTCTGAGAGACTTTATGTCCCCGTTATACCCAATAGGAAAGTATCTCCAATACAGCATTTCATCACACTGCACTATAATTGTTTATTTAAATACATATTAGCTACCGTCAGGTCTGTGAGCTCATTAGTGACAGGGCATTAGCCATATTTATTTCTGTTTTTCAGCTGTAATATCTTTTGCTAGGCATAGTATTTGTTTAATGATTTTAAGATAAGGAAAACCAAATGTAATGATATTGCTGGGCAGAGTGGCAATTGGACAGGATACTGAATAGAGTCGGAACAGTTTAGGCTAACATCCCAGCTCTGTTTTCGTATTAGTTATGCAACACTGGGTGTGAGAGTTCACCTTTGATGAACCCAATTTTCTGAACAGGTAAGTTCCTAGGAAAATATTTGACTTGCAGCATCCTCTCAGTAAATATCAACCTCTTTGCCTAACACATTATCATGGAATACTTCATGGGAGTATTACAATTGTCAAGTGTAATAATGGATGTGAAATGCGAAAATTCTCTCTGTTATGTAAAGTTCTATTCAAAGATGGAGAGAGAGAAAGTCTTGGACCCTTGAGTAAAGAGACCTTGACTAGTAGCACAACTATCACCAACCAGTTAACTTACCTAGGACAAGATTTATAATATCTCTGGATTTTTACTATAAAATGAGAGGATCTAAAATTTGTTCTAAAGTCAGAATTATGATTTACTTCAATTGAATAGTGAAGCATATTCTATAATTAAAACAAACAAAGTACACCAATAACATTATGTAATGTTATTTGACTTTAGCTGAAAGTATATCATAATTGAACACCTAATTAGAAAACTCAATAATAAGATTAACAAAGTATAAACTGATTTAAAGATTCCAGTTTCAAAGAGTTTTTGGCTATAATGCGCCAAGAAATGATTTTGAAGGATTAAAACATTATGGTTCTTGTCAGCACATTAGAGAGCAACATAGACCTTGTTTTGTTTTAGCTTTTATCAAAAAATAACTGCACGGCAATGAAATAGAAAGAAATGTACCATAAGAACTTTTTTGCATTGTTTGTGTGGGCTTTCCTTTTTTGTTATTGTTGGTAATGTGTGTGGTCTGTTGGTCTGTTTTTGACTCTTAAGCTTCTGCAACATCAACTTTTTGCACTGGCGTTTTGTCTCAGCTGCAGTATAAAATCCATAAAAGCAGGGTCATGGACTACATATATTTTTAAATCCTCACACTAGCTAGACATTATCTTGCATTTAGTAGTTGTTTAATACATGTATATGGGCTGATTGATTCAAATCTAATTGTCTATGTAATCAATCATACTTTTTAGAGTATTGATTCATGATTGGGTTCAGATAATGGACAGGATAGACAGTCAACAAACTACTAAGTTTCCCTGCAGAATTAAAAATCCAACCCTGCTTCAAATTATTTGAGATTATAATGAGCTATAATCAATTATAGTTATTCATTGTTGGACATCTAGGTCTATTATATAGTCTAGTGCAAATGTAATTGTCTTATTATAATGATACAAGCAGAAGTTCATAGAGATAAGACTAATGCATCTTCCCAAGACAATAATAGTCCATTGTCCATTAGGCAGAATGAAGTAACTTCTGTTTTTTTCAGTCACAGCTTCTGATTCTGGAAGGATAGAGGAGCAAAGGACAAGATCTGACGCTCATGAGTCATTCTATTTGTCCCTTATTTGGCTGAGCTCCAGCACCTGAGAGAAGCAAAAACGCATTGTGGCTTTAAGATCATGTCCTTCTTTCCACTGCATAATCAGTGACACAATACTGGTGATACGCACGATGTCTTACTTTTGCCTTAGTCTGAGTAACCAATTATCTTCTAGAACTGATCTCTTTGCCACATGGAAGCCCTCAATTTTGGCACCTTAATTAACCTTCCAAGGACTTACAAACTGACTTAATCAGTTGATGTGATTATTTAAAAATACACAATCAATATCACCCCATTCCATTAATTTGGCTTAATTATTTAGTACAAGTGAACTAAAGTACTTGTCTTAGTTTCTTTTCATTTTAGTTTATTTTTATCATCTTAAAATTTAAATATGACCAAATATAGTTTTCAAATTTTCAGTGCTATTAGTTATTAAAAATAATTTGATTTCAGAAAACACCTTTTCTCAATGAGATACTGTATCAAGTAACTAATTTTTTTGTAATGACTATGGATTAAAACATTGTACTGTAAAAGTGTAATTTTAAGAGCAGGCAGTTCACACTGTGGAATATGGTAGCAAAGATTTGGCTGGCTCACAGTAATACAAATGTCCAGACTGCAGTGCAAGACATGACCTTTATTATGCATAAGTATTTTTTTCTTTGTAAGAAATAACTTTTGCACATAAAATTTTATGCTATTTTCAGGCTTGGTTTGACTACAATAAATCTTTTACTGAATAAGCCTTAATACCAGAATAGAGAGCAAAAGTGCATAAGTGAGAAAATGGTTTGATTTAGCAAATCTGTGAAGTTATTACATGATTACAAGGGATTTATGTGCTCCATAATCTAGCTGGAGGAAGACATTCTGATTTGTTCCATCTAAACTCTATAATGAATAAAATCTACATTCTTAAAATGTAATCTGATTTGAAATTATTCCTATTTTCTTCTAATCTTTGGGAGTGTAACATAGAGAAAGAACATGGACCTGTGTTTTAGATGGCTATTTAAATGCTGCCTTCAATTCTCTTACCTTGAGCAAGTAATTTAATCTTTCTGAGCTTTAATTACTTTGTGTGTAGAAAGAATATAGAATAGAATATGAACTCCACAACACTGCTGTCCAAAGAGTGAAGGCATATGTTAAGATGCCTACCACAGTGCCATGTGTATAGAAGATAACCAATCAATGTCACTTTCTCCTTTTACCTGGGGTTTCTTGTTCGTTTCTTAGTTTTACTGAGCCATTCACATGAAATTTTTGTGTAAGTGTTGTAAATTATTACAAAGTAAATTTTTGTCAGTTGGCTGAGAAACTTGGAGTTACCATCGCATATATGGGGAACAGTTTTCATCACTTTAGTTATAAGAATAAAGAGAAAAGACTATTATAATTCTCAGTTGAAAGTATATAAGAAATTTTGGGGAGTTCAAGCATCTCTATCCTGGATCAACTAGGAACACTTACATCTGCCTTTTTCTAATTTTCCTAAACCCTTCAATGTGCACTCAAGGCATTAGGGTCACCACAGGTGGTAGAAAAATATGCAAAGGACAAACAACTAACTTTGGAAGCATTCATCTTTTTTACTACTGTTGGTAAAGGCCCAAATTACCTAGAAGTATGAGGTTGTTTTCCTCAATAAGCAGATTAGCATGCAGGAAGTTTATTAGGAGGTCTCTTGAAATCAATACCCGAAGAAGGGAAGGCAAGGCAAGGGAAGGAAGCTGACCAGGCAGAAGGAGAATTTGAGCAGCAACTTATTTCAAGGGAACCATCAGATGTCCTCATAGGGAGTTCTAACTGTCACATGTTGGAGTGGGGTGACTGGCTCTTTATATGCTCAGTCATTGGATGCAAAATCCCTGACAAGGGGGAATAATCTTGAACAAGGCATCTCTCCTCAGTGGGGGCATTAACCCAAAAGGGGCTAGGAACTGAGAACTGTCCCTTGTTGGCTCTTCCAGCAGTTGGGAAAATAAATCCATTTCCGAAGGGGATCTGTACAGCACATCACACTACCCACAATGGTGGTTTTCTGGGCTTTTACCTTGCATAATGATTTAAACATCCTCGATCCCTCAAGATATGTACACAATGACCTTCAGCCATTTCTCCTGCTGATCTTTGCTGGCTCATCAGTTCAGAGGTACCAGACTCCCCAGAGTCCTGTTTATTTGTCTGCTCAGAACATAGATATTCCTCATCTTTTAAGAGATTTCTGAGTTCTTCATCTTGGAAGAGATGCTGAATTAGGTCTGGCCCAGAATACATTCATGCTTCAACAAAGCAACAAAGCAGTTATGCTTCTCTGCCCTTTTATCTGTCTATTGAATATGTGTGTGTGTGTGTGTGTGTGTGTGTGTGTGTGTGTGTGTGTGTGTGTGTAGAAATAACAAATGAAGATAATCTTTCATTAGGTTGTGTTTATAACTTTGAGTAGTTGTTGCAGATATGGTTGTATTAGTCAGCGTGACAGGAAGTTCAAATCTAGGATTTATTAGTTCCTAGGCTGAAAAACCTCATGGCAATAAAGGAGAGCATCTTCCTTTGTCACAACAGAATAGAGTGGGAATTTCCATTCCTGGTGACAGTTGCTTCTGATTTGCCTCATAACCACAGTTGTGAGTAATGGCTTTAACATCCCCTCCTGGAATTTGCAGCACCTATTTGTTTCCTTCTCTCTGTGTCCTTTAAGCACAAAAATTCACTCAAAAATATCCCAATCTAAAATGGGAGAAATAAAGGATTTCACCATACAGGTATAGTCTGTATGACCCATGCTGTGGGAAGCACCAAAGGGTCTCAAGAGGACACACACTAGAGAAAATGGGTACAAAGTGGATGAATATAAGAGTTGTGACTGGGATAACAGGGCTCCCTATTGCCCTTTCTCTTATGCCTTCAGTTTTCAAACACCAGGAAGCTACTATTTTTCCTTCTGCTTGGCATGAGAACAACACATACAAATAAGATCCTGTCATCACAGAACAATTATTTTCTCATCATAGAGCTAGTTTTTTTCTCATTATAGAATAAGTTTTCATTAAGGAACAAGTTCATTTGACTTTTTGTACAAGTCAAATGTTTAGAAGTAAATTACATTTTTCTGGGAATTGTTCGACTGAAAGGTTTCTGGATAGTGCCCTTTTCTCCTAAAAAAAAAACCAGACAAACAAAAAGCAAGGAAATTTGATAATTTCTCACCTTTATCCTGTAGTTTTCTAATAGGTACTACACTGTGAAAAAACATGAGAAAACAGGGTGTCTAAGCATAACAAATGGGATAATACCTGACAAGAGTGTTTTTTAATGAGAATTTTCTAGTTCATAAATATGCAATGGACCCTGCAGTGTGGTTTGGTGTTTGAGGTACTTTGTGTTGATCTGCTGGTGTCTCTCAGTTCTTATGTTGAAAAGGCCATTGGATTTTTTCATAGAAAATATGGCAGGATCATAAAATTGTTCTTTAAAAGCACGTATATATAGTGGCTGATTAGCTTTTTAATCCTGACAAATCACGGGAACAATATTCCTTGTCCCATAAGCCAGATTTACTTAGTTCTGGAATATTAAAGAAAATATAGTAACCCTCTGGAAAATTATTCAGCTTGTGAGTAAAACTTTATTCTCCTTCTCGAGTTTGGAGAAAGTTTTTGTGTGTGTTTTCAATCACATTCTCGTGCCGGAAATAGTTTGTTTTCAATCTTGGTGTCTTCTGACACTCTTCATTTTCCTCTTATGGCTTTTTAATTATTTCATTAATTTCACCTATCAACATGAAGGATAATGTTCATTCAAAGTACGACATTTTTCCATTTGGCAAACTGTTGTTATAGAGTGTATTGTTGGTTTGATGTTGAATTTGATAAAATATCCCATTTAAACATTCAAATTTTAGATTCACATAGCCTTTATGTATGAGATCATTTCTCAATAAATATCATTTAGGAGGTTCTAACTTACAATATTTTATGGCATTCGGTATTAACAATGAAGAAAATAATAAGGAAGTGTGGGTTGGGAGAGATTGGTGAGAATAAGTTGAGACACAAAATAGAAATAACTCTATTTACAGAAATAGCTCTGTGCTGAAATCATGCTTACAAGCCACCACAGGGAGAAATAGAATGTGTAGCAGATGCGTATGATAACTGATGAAACATTGAATATATTGTGTGTGTTTGGAAAGGAGTCACAAATAAAAATTCAAACATATTATGCTTGGTGGAAAGGGTGACATCTACAACTCAATTCAGCGAAATGAAGGACCCTAAAACTCTGCCATTTTTGAAATATCAGGTCAACTTAATTCCAGGGGGACCTGTCATTTCTGTGAGAAATAAAACCCAACTGATGTTACTGTTAGATACAGTCCATTCACACTGCATACCATGAAGGCGAAAACCTTATTCTGCAGGGAACAGATTAGTAATTTTCTCCCTTTGGAGACAAAAAAACACCTGAAAATGCCTTTTTTTTTTTTTTTAACAGAAATAAAATGCAAAGGCCATCCAATGGCAATTGAAGTTGATCAATGGGGGTGGGAACATCAAGACCCTTGAAAAATTTCCCTAGAGAAAATTAGGATGAGCCATGGCCAAACTGGGTGGGCAGGAGAGCTCACTTCCTTTGTCCTCTCAGAAAGGAAAGTAAAACAAATACTACTTTTATTGCAATAGTTGCTTTATTGTGATTATCTGGAACTGAACCAACAATATATTTGAGGTATGTCTGTACTTGTAATTGAAGTCCTCTCCCCGTCTTATGTAGGGAAGCACAACCTTTCCTCATGAGGAGCACAGGAAATTAAAGTGCATTTACACAAGATGGAGAGAGTTCCATGGCTCCATTTGAGCTGTTGATGATAGCAGCCACCACACTATCAGCTATCCTCCAAGGAACAGCAGTGGTTGTATTGTTAACCATGTGGAGAAGACAGGATGCACCTAGACGTAACACTTTCACAATAGTTCTCTCTGAGATCTTTGTGTTTCTCTAAAGTCATGAGAAAGGTATTCTAATTATTCTACGGGTACAAGGAACTCTTCAGAGGATATACATGATAGATGAGAGCGCCAACTTGGAAATCACAATTCCTGAATTTTAAGGCTCTTAGGCTTATTTAGATCTCTCTTTTTTCTTGGTTAGTCTAGCTAAAGGTTTGTCAATTTTGTTTCTCTTTTTCAAAGAATCAACTCTTGTGTTAATCTTTTGTTTTCTTATTCTCTCATTTATTTCTGCTCTAATCTTTATTTTTTTTTCCCTAACTTCTGCTTACTTTGGGCTTAGTTTGTTCTTGTTTTTCTAGTTCCTTGAAGTGTAAAGTTAGGCCATTTATTTAAGAATTTTTCTCCATGTGTGCAGTTATCATCATAACTTTCCTTTTAGAACTACATTTGTTGCACACCACAGGTTTTGCTATATTGTGTTTTCATTTTTATTTGTCTCAAGATATTTTTTTATTTCCCTTTTGATTTCTTCTTTGATCCATTGGTTGTGCAGGAATATATTGTTTAATTTCCACATATTTGTGAATTTTTCAGCTTTCCTCCTATTATTGATGTGTAGTTTCATATTATCATGGTTAGAAAAGATAATTGATATAATTTCTACCTTCTTGAATTTGTTGAGACTTGTTTTGTGGCCTAACATATGATGTATCCATGTGTGCTTGAGAAGGATGTGTATCCTACTGCTGTTGGTACCTTTGGCCTCTGGTGTTATTCAAATCCAATGTTTTCTTATTGATTCTCTGTCTGGATTGTTTATCTATTGTTGAGAATGGAATATTAAAGTCTCCAACTATAATTGTATTACTATTTATTTTTCCTTTTAGTTGTATTTGCTTTTTACTTTTAAATGCTGTAATGCTGAGTACATATTTATAATTGTTATATCTTTTTGATGGATTGACCTCTCAATCATTCTGTAATGACCTTCTTGTCTTTTTGTCCGTATTTAACTTAAAGTCCTTTTTGTCTGATATAAGTTTGCTTGAAAGAGCATTTTTCATCCCTTCACTCTCAGACTATATGTGTCCATAAAGCTAATATGAGTCTCTTCAAGGCAGTGTATTGTTGCATTTTGTATTTGTGCTCATTCAGTCACTCTTTGTCTTTTGACAGAAGAATTTAGTCCATTTACATTTAAAGTAATTATTGATAGATAAGGACTTTCTACTGCCATTTTGTTCATTGTTTTCCACTGTTTCCTTGATCCTTTGTTCTCTGTTTTTAATCTTGCTGCTTTCCTTTGTGGTTTGTTGTCTTTTTGGAGCTTTGATTTATTTATCATAATCTTTTGCATATCTATTAGTTACCATGAGGCTTACATAAAATATCATATATTTATCATATTCTACTTCACATTCATAGAAAATTAACATTCATTCTGATGAAGTAAAACTCAAACTAATCCTCAAATTAATGTTCTTGTAAATATGAAAAGTACTCAATTACTGCTATAAACTCTGAAACACTGTTCCAAGTCCTCAACAGCTAGAATGAATAAGTTCTAGAGATTTGCTATACAACATTATATCTATAATAACAATACTGTATTGTACACTTAAAATTTTAAGAGGATAGATGTGTTAAATGTTTTCATCACAATAAAGTATTTATTTTTTAAAAGAAAAGGCAAGATCCATACACTCCTTTATTTTCTTTTAAAATAAAATAGAATATAGATGACAGAACTATTCACATGAATCTTAATTCTGGAAAGCCAAGAAAGATTCCATTTTCTAGGTGCAGGCAATCTGCTGTCATGTTCCTTGCTGTACGATGGGTTAATGGTCTATGAATCAGCTCATTAAGGAGCTCTGTTTAATGTTCTTGCTAAATCCAATATTGGTTTTCACCTCTCAGCCTCAGGCCTTTTTTTTTTTTTTTTTTTTTTTACTTTAACATTTCATTTGGAAACCTATCTTCAGAGCCCAGTACAGTATAATGAGTAGTACCAGTGGAAACAGCATTAACACACAAATTCACTGTTATAGGATAATGTTTCCTGAACCTCTTAGGGACTGTTCAGTTTAGCACTGGTCAGAAAACCTCTATCAATACTTAATCTGTATCAACTGTTGGCTTACATCCATCTTTCCATGCAACATGGCTCCTTCTGGTGACAAAACTGTATTGATACATTTGCCCTGACCATGCAAAATTTCAGAACTGCTGAGATTTTTACTTCCATGTAAAGTATTAGTCCTCTCATATAATGCACAAAGGTATTGTTATGACAGTTTTTTTCACTCTTGCCTACATGGTGGTCTTGTGAAACAGAGATTAACAGGTCCATCACAAAGCACCCTTTTTATAATCAAAAGGAAACATCTTTTTGTTGTTGTTTAACATCCACATGAAATATAACCTTGCAAAGCACAATGTTCCCTTTGTTGTAACTACACTAAAGTAAATGAACAACTGCTTTTAAAGTACTAGACCATTTGTCTATTAAAAATCATCTAAATGTATAGGAAAAAATCTTTCTATTATTAAAAATAAAATTACTAGATGATACTAGGTTTTAAAATAGCAGTGGTTCCTTTCTGCTCCCAGAAGTCAACAAATGTTACAATGAAAGAGAAAACCCTAACTATACTGAAATAAAATTTTGCAGCAACAATATATAAAGTAGGGCAGCTAAATGCCCTGAAGGTTAAAGGGAGATCATTGAAGATGCTGGACTTGAAGATTTTGTGTAAAGCCAGTAGTGTTTGATTCTGCAAAAGACGGTATCCTTCAGGGAAAACTCTAAATTTCTTCTTTGAGAATGTAGAGGAGGGTTGTGTCCTCTGAGGGTAGATGATTCTGGGAGGCACTAAGGCACCAGCTGAATTAGAAACCAAACAATGGGGTGTGATTGACTCCAGGCAACTGGTGCCCTGAAGCTGCCAGTCTAGTGAAACATGCGAATGAAAGTACTTCACACAGACATGCAAATAAGACATACAATATTGTACAAAAACGCTCATGCACGTAAAAACACACAAAAACATATTTTGACAATTTTTCTGGATCAAGAAGAAATGAACAATTAAAACAAAAGGCACAAAGGGTCACTTGGTAGAAAAAGAAGAGGCCCTATTGAACAAATAAAATTTCTTCCAAACATATTGCAAGTTAAATAATTTAATTTGCTAAAGCACCTCAAACGGAAGCGCAACAACTCTGGAAAAATACAGAAATAAATGACATATAGAGTACCAGAAAAAGGGATCGATGATGAAATAAACCTGTCCTAGTGTTGTGAGCCACACAGGAAACAGTATCAAGGGCAATGGACATGGTTAAATGCACGGCCAGCAACATCAAAGATAAGAATGAATGAAAGCAAGAAACACGAAGTAAACGGGGAAAATGTTAAACAAGATTAGAGAGAAAATCAAAACTATGGAGCACACTTAAAGGTTATTATCCAAAATATTTATAATTTATGACCTCAAAGATGAGAAGTAACTTCAAGTATCAGGTAAACATGTGAAAAAATTATATCTAAAAGAGGAAAATCCTATAGAAAAATTATTACTGAGATTTATATCATGAAAGGTGCCACGTATTTCCTAAAAATCACAGGACTGTTGCCGATGAGAGAGACAGGCAGGGAGGGCGGACTTCTTAGCGGGATCCATGAGCATTCAAGCAAATATACTTCCCATACCCAGGGAGGCAAAGAAGACAACCAACCAGCTTTAGTGCTGGAAGGAAAAGGTCATTTAAATACTCAAACAGAAATGCTACCTGATCTTTTTTTGTTTGTTTCTTTATCTTTATTGTTGAGAATATTATAGATGTCCCCCCTTTTATCCCCACTGATTCCCTCCACCCCACGTTACCTGATCTTTTAATGGACATTTCTCTGGTTACCAATGAGGCAGAAGAACTTGTAAAATGTTTATTAACCATTTTGTTTCTTCTGTGAATTTCTTCATGTACTTTTTAATCTATTTTTCCTTCCGTTCCTGTCTCTTTTCCTTGTGTGTTGTCATATATAGGTATGAGATTATGTTTCATAAATATTTCTTCTCGACCTTTGCATTGGCTTTTTACTTCCTTATGCTATTCTTTATCGACAGAAATTATTTTAATTTAATCTGATTGCTCAGTCCTTTCCTCTATAGTTTGTGCTCTGTATGCCTTTTAAAAAGGCTTTTCTAGTCTGAAATCAACAGTCTGCAGTATTTACATCTAATTTAATTTTTTTAATTTTAAAATAATTATAGATACATGACAAATTGCAGAGTACAGAGATTCCCCTGTACCGTTCATCCAGTTCATCTTCCATAACTGTATACAGTACAATAGCAACAGTCGGACATTTACATGGGCGCACTGAGTGCAGAAATTCTGTCATTGCATCCCATGTGTAGCTTCATGCAGTCACCAGCACAACCAAGACGCTGAAATATTCTCTCACCTCACAGATGTTCCTCGTATTACACCCACTCCCTCCCCTTCACAATTCTTAACTCTAGGCAACCATTAATTCGCTCTCCATCTGTATAACTTTGTCATTTTGAGGATGTCATATAAATAGAATCATATAGTATATGACCTCTTTAAATTATTTTTTGCTCAACATCCAAGTTGCTGCATTTTAAAATAATGTGTTCATTTTTATTGCTGAGAAGTATTCCATGATATGACTGTAGCATTTTTTTTTAACTGCCACCAATTGCAGGGCATTTTAGTTGTTTTCCAGTTTTTGACAATTACAAATAAGACTGCTATGAACAATCACGTAGGTGTTTTTGTGTGGATATATGTTCTCATTTCTCTGGGATATATGCCAAGGGATATTATTGTTGGGTCCTATGGCAAATGTATGTTTAGTTTTTTTAAATAAATGAAAAAATGTTCCCAGAGTCACCGCACCACTTTAAATTCCCACCAACGATGTAGCAGAGCTTAAGTTTTGCCACATCCTTGCTAGAATATAGTATTTTTGGTAGTGTTTTAACTGTTCTGATAGGTGTGTAGAGATATTATACCCAAAGTCTTTATTTGCGTTTTCCTGATGGCTAGTGATTTGAGCATTTTTTCATGTGCTTACTTGCGATCTTTAGTTAGATTCACTTTAATAAAGTGCCTATTTATGTCTTTTATTCATTATATGCTATCTATCTATCTCTATATACATACATATTTATATCATATATATATGCATATATCATATATATATATATATATAATTGCATGTGAGAATGCTTTGCATCCTCTAGATTTAAGTCTTTTGTTAGATATGTGGTTTGCTTATATCTCTTAGTTTGTAGCTTGTTTTTCACTTTTTTCACAGGTTGAACTGAGCAAAGTTTTAATTTTGATGTCCAATTTGTTGAATTTTTTTCTTGTATGGTCCCTGCTTTTGGTATAATGTCTAAGAACTTTTCACTAAGCCTTGGGTTCCAAAGATTTCTCCTTTGTTTCAGTGTTTCATATTTTACATTTAAGTTTGTGCTCCATTTTGAGTTAATTTTCATGGAAAGTATAAAATTAGCATTCATGTTCTTTCTGTTGTAGTTTTTGCATATGAATATCCAATCACTCCAGCACCATTTGTTGAAAAGTTTGTCTTTCCTCCAATGAATTGTTCTTGCACTTTCTCAAAACTCACTTGTTTCCACTGACCTATGTAAGTGTCTATTGCTCTATCAATAGCACATGGTCTTGCTTACTGCAGCTATATAGGAAGCCTTAAAACTTGGTATGGTGATTCTTCCATCTAGATTGTATTTTTTCAAAGGATTGTTTTTAGCAATTTTAGGGCCCTTATCTGTACATGTACATTTCATAAAAGTGTGTCTATGTGTACAAAAACCTTGTGTGTATTTTGATAGAAATTGCATTGTGTTTAGATTAATTTGGGGAGTATCTTTTAATGTTGATTCTTCCAGTTCATGAATATTTTTCTTACACAATTTTCTACACAATTTCCTGCATCATATCCTTAACAATCCATTCTTTCTGTGGTGATGTGAAGCAAAAAATCTACACATAAAATTTCTCTCACTTATTAGGATTTATATCCTGTTTCCTTGATTAATTTGTATACCTCTGCTTAAATACCACATTGTTTTAATTATTAGAGCTTTCTATTAAGTTTTTATGTCTGGAAAGGTAAGTACCTAATCTTATTTTACTATAAAATAACCTTTACTCCTCTTGGACATATGAGCTTCTTATAAAGTTTAGAATTAATTTCTTGATTTCTATGAAATAAAGATTGAAATAGCATTCAATTTATAGATTAATTTGAGAGAGAAAAAAATCATAATATTTATGACAGAGAGTCTTCTTAACCTTAGGCATGGAATATTTCTTTGGTTAGTGAACCCTATTTAAACCTTTCAATAAAGTTTTATTATTTTCATTAAGGTCTTTCACATACTTTGTTAGATTTATGCATAGATACTTTATATTTCAGTTATTATTGTAAAGTTCAGTGTTTTAAATGTACATTTCCTAACTTTTTTATGTTGGTGTGTAAAAATGTACTTCATTTTCAGATATTGATCTTATATCTGTAATACTTAGGAAATCTCTTTAATTCTCTTAGACAAGTGACAAAGAATCAAGAGTAAGGGCCGATGGAGGTTTTTTTCTTCTACTCTTCTGAAATCACACAAAGCACACTCCAATTATGGTTCTCCTTTTGTTTTGACCACTGGAACACCAAAACCAACTTTTTCTAGCCCTCACAAATGTGTGGATCATATTGCATGTTGGACAGGTCAAAATAAACCCCAGTATCTTTGACAATTAAGGAGAAAGTTGATTGAAGTTTATGTGAAAGAGACCAAGGAGGAAAAGTCTGACATAAGGAGGTAGTTCAGGGAGGGTTCCATGAGCAAGTAGAGAGCAGTCATTCAAGTCAGTCCTTGTGAAGAGGTCTAGTAGGACATGACTGCAGTTATGGCACCAGATATTAATCAAGTGTGGGGTGTGAATGATTTAAATGAATTAAGGAATAAATGGAATTGTTAAGGCTGTCATTTGAAAAGTTCAGTTTTAAAGGAAAGGAAGAAGTTGAATGGTAGCTTGAAGATTAATTTTGTAGAAATATTATTATTTTATGATACATACTTTTCAGACATCAGAACTGTTTTGTTTTGTGTTTTATAGTCTATGTGAAAGAGAAATCCAGATATATTTAAGAAAGGGAAAATGGACTTGATTTGATCCTTGACATTAAGTTTAAAAGATACCTAATATTAACTAAAGGAGTATTTATTTATCAAAACAGATAATGAAGTTGGGCAGGTTTTTTAATATCAATCAGAATGGAATAATAATATTAAATTTTATATTTCTCTAAGACATTTTGGAGATTGTAAAGTGGTTTGCTAAACATCAGTGTCTCAGCTGTGTCACTTTCCAATGCTGTGACATTATACAAGTTTCTTCTCTCTTAGATTTTCATCTGTAAATGATGACATTGAGTATAAAAGTTCATTTTTTTACTAAGCACTTACTTGGGCCAGATTCTGCGCTCTGAAGAATTTCTCATGCATCATATCATTTAAACTTAACAACTAAAGGAAAAAGTATGACTACATTGGATCTAAATTTGTAAATGAGAAAACAGTGATTTATGCAAGGTTACACAGCTGATTCGCCAAGTAACTTGGATTAGAAATATTCGAGTTCTCTCTTACCGTGTCATTCATTCTTCTTCTCAACAGCAAAGAATAACTTTATAAGATATTGACCTACCAAGGGCTTTGCTGATGCTTAAATACAGAAAAACATGTAAAGTGTTTAGATTAATGCCAGTCAGTTATCTATTTTGTATAGATATTTGCTGTTATTAATGTTATAGCTTTTGTTAGGTGACTTATTTTGAATCCTGTGGATACTCAATAGTTAATTCTAATGTTTCCTACGCCACTGAAATTGTAATTTTAAAATCATACATTTAACAAAAAGCTAAAGTTCTTTCTGCCTGTATTACATATGCAAACATACAAATGTATTACATCCATATATTCTGTTCCCCATAATTTCTTCGTTTTTAATGATCATTTGGATTTTCCATCTGTTCGCTGTCATATTAAACTTAAATTGAGACAATTTGCCTGTGCACTGCTTTCTTTACTGTATCTTCATTTGACCTGAAAGTCTATTATCAAAAGCTATACAAATTGAATCATTAGACTGACTTTGACAGCACAGTTCAGTTCAATTGCAATATCTCCATTGCCTCTGAAAGCAGTTGAATTAAAAAGAAATCACACTTTCATACTTTATGAACATGTAGGTTTCCTGTCAGGCCAATGTGTTACCAACTTCAAAGAGTGAAACTGAACTAGCAGAACAGATTCATTTCTATCTGGACTCCACACTTCAGTAGTTTGGCTGGAGTTCTGATTTCCACAGTGCCCCATCAGAATGACCTCAGTAGAGGTTATTCCATCTCTTCCGGAGAGTGAGTGTTCAATGACACTCACAGAGAAATCACTTGCAGCAGTTGTCAGCATAGATGCTGCAACAATGGGCATGTCCTTTGCCACCTTGCAGGTAAACAGCTATGTTTATATATCTGTTGTTTATTCCTTTGGTTGTTAGCACATGAATAGATGAATTAGCTAGTTTTGTAAATTGTTTATATCCCAGCTCTATCTTTTACCATCCATTTGACCTTGGAGAGTATCCTTAACTCTCTAAGCTTTAGTTCTCTCTTCAGCAAAATAGGGAAAATAAATTGTGCTTTCACCTATTTGTTATAAGAATTATCTGAGTCTGAACTCTCTAACACTTCATGTAGGGCATGTACTCTTTCATTTCCCTTCAAATTTACATTTCTCCCAGTTTCTCCGTTGTTTGACATGATAGCTGTTTTTATGACTTTTCTATCCAGAAACAAGGTTTATTGCTATGTCTCCTCTGTCTCTTACTAGAGGTATATGGACTCTTATTGTTCTAGAATCCTTGGTGCTTTGTGGTTTATTAAAACCCTTGCCTTTGAAGTTGCCATAGTTTCCCACAAAATATGTAGAGATCAATATACAGCTGGAAAACTCAATATAAAATTGGAAAACTTTCCATAACTAAATTGTCAAAGATAGTTTATCTAATAAAGGCATTGAACTCAAGATAGTTAATAATAATAATAATAATAATAAATAAATAAATAAAACAAAAGAATCATCACTATGAATAAAAATGATATAAATTTGACAATTTATCTTAACTTAAAATTGACAATTAATGCTCTCCTGTTAACACAGTATAACATAAAGTCTCAGTTTGAGGGATATAAAATATGAAGTCCTGAGTTCAAGTACTGAAGTCTTCACAGTTGACCATGGGTTGATTTTTCAGGTTATATCAACCTTCAGATGATGATATGGAAAACTATTCCTTTGAGAATTGCTTGCTTTCAAATTTGTGGCAACCTCATTGATATCTACTGTTTACCTTTTCTAAGCAATTATTACAGAATTTGTTTTTCTTCACCTGACATCTAGATGATCATCTTTCTCTACCCTCCTGAGCAGGACACAGAATCCATGGTCTCTCTCTCTGGAGTTCATGGGGAATTGTCAGGTCCTTGCAGGCTGGGATCAAATTTGTTATTGTTTATTCCTATTTAAGGGCTTACAGTGTCTCTTTTTTTTAATGCAGTTCATGGTGTTCCTACTTTATCCTTAAGAAATACATTGAACTCCCACTTTATTTGTAGAGATGAGATGTCTTAGAGCAATGGTTTTCAACCTTTTTCATCTCATGGCACACATAAACTAATTACTAAAATTATAATATAAATACTAAAATGAAAAATATAATATTGTTGCTGATGTGACAAATACATAGGTATAATTTCTATTGATTTATAAAAATTAATAATAATAGTAATTACCTACCCTTTTTACTCCAAAGTGACTTTTTAAAAAGTATATCAGGTGCCTATACTTGTATATAAGGATTTCTGGTACCAAGAATTAACCAGATGCAACCTTATTATGAAACTTGAACAATAAAATGCAACTCAATTATATGTTTATGTTTATGTTTAAGGTTCAAGACAGGGCATTCACATGGGATGGCTATTGCTGTGTTCTCATTTTTTTTATTTGACAATCTAAGGGAAAAGAGTTCAGTGCCCTCCTACTAAATAGTCAGGCATCACATATTTTAAAAATTCTTGCAGTACACTGGTTGAAAATCGCTGCCTTAGATTTAATAGAATTTCTATGAAAGCTTGCCTATCTCTTCTACCCTGATTTAGCTTTAAACATTTTCTTCTTTAAGTAACCACCTATTTTACTCCCATCACCACCACCATCAAACTTTTTCTAAACTTTGTCTTCAAAATTTTTATTGTCT
Source organism: Miniopterus schreibersii (assembly GCF_964146895.1). Lineage (NCBI taxonomy): Eukaryota > Metazoa > Chordata > Mammalia > Chiroptera > Miniopteridae > Miniopterus > Miniopterus schreibersii. Next base: position 58,941,664 of record NC_138111.1, on the reverse strand, counting down.
ATGTTGTTTGTATTGTTTCACTCATAACACTTCTTTTTTTTATACCTTCCTCTCCCTACCCCATACTCATAACACTTCTGACACCAAGTACGTGGGGGTTATTCCAACACCAACCAATTCTTCAGCTCTCTGGACACCAACTTGGTGTCCTATTGTTCAATTTAATTTTGACAGCAACTACAGTAGTTGTACAGATGCTACATTTAAGAGCTCAGTCCAACAAGACATCCGTCACTCAGATGCCAGTCACAAGCCTCAGCTGCCACCTGTTCTTCTGAATAATCTGCTTTTAAATCAGGGATTCCACAACCCCCTCCTCAGTTGCAATAACTTGCTAGAATGGTTCACAGAAATCAGGAAAACACTGTATGTGCTATTAAAAGTTTATTATAAAAGACACAACTCAGGAACAGCCAAAATGGAAAGATACATGGGGCAAGGTCCGGAGGGTTCCAAGCATAGTAGTTTCTGTCTTCATCAGGTTGAGGGGTGCTAATTTCCCAGCATGCAACTGCATTCACCAAACCTGAACCCCATCGTTTAGGGGCTTTTATGGAAGTTTCATTACACAGGAATGATTGATGAAATCATTAGCCATTGGTGATTGAAATCAATCCCCAGTCCCTCTCCCTTCTCCAGAAATACAGATGTGAGGTGAAAGTTTCAACCTTCTAACCACGTGGCCGATTCCTCTGGCAACCAGCCCTTATCCAGAAGGTGTCTATAGACCCACCAAGAGTCACCTCATTGGAACAAAAGACACTCCTATTACTTCTAACACTCAAGAAAACCAAACGATTTAGAGCCCTGTGTCAGGAACTTGGGACAGAGGCAAAATATATGTTTCTTATTGTTTCACAGGTTGGTTCTGTCACCCTCTAATACATTTCAGTGGCTTCTCTTGGTACTTCGATAAACTTGAGTTTGCCTATGGCTCTATCAGATCTCATCCCTGCTGCGGAACAGGCCTTGCACCGCTCCCGCCTGGGCCGGCTGAGCTGCGCCCATGCTGCAGTTTCTGTTTGTCTGTTACTCTGTACGGCTCTATTCTCTTTTCCCATGGTCTTACTTTTTAATAGACTATACTTTTATAAACCATTTTAGGTTTACCTAACAAGTAAGTAGAAAATATGGAGTTCCCATATACTCCCTCGTGCATCATATACAGTCTCCTATTATAAACATATATATATGTATTTGTTATAATTGATAAGACAAGATTAATACACTATAACTGATTATAACCCATAATTTTCATTAGGGTTCACATTTCATGTTGTACCTTTTATGGGTTCTGACACATACAGAATGACATGTATTTCTAGTGCCCTCAAAATGTCCTATGCTTAATCAATTCGTTCCTTCCTTCCCTCTTTCCGAACCCTGGGCAACCACCTATCTTTTAACTGTTTCCATAGTTTTGCCTTTTTCAGAATGTCATATGGTTGGAAACTTAAAGTATGTAGCCTTTTGAGAATGGCTTTCTTTCGCTTAGCAATATGCATTTAAGATTTCTCCATTTTTTTTGTGTATCAATAGATTATTTCTTTTTAGTGCTGAATAACATTACATTGTCTGGATGTACCACAATTTATTTATTCATTCACCCTACTAAAGGGCATCTTGGATGCTTCCGAATTTTGGTAATTATGCATAAATCTGCATGTATACATCCATGTGCAGGTTTTTGTGTGGACATACTTTGTCAACTCCTTTGGGTAAACAAAAAGAGTGCAATTGATGAATTGCATGGTAAGAGTTTTGTAAGAAACTGCAAAGCATCTTTCAAAGTGGCTGTAGCATTTTAATTGCCAGAAGCAATGGAGGAGAGTTCCTATCACTCCACATCCTCACCAGCACTGGGTATCTCAGTGTTCTGGACTTGGGCTGTTTCAGTAGGTGTGTAGTGGTACCTCATGGTTGTTTTCATTTATATTTCTCTGATGACATATAATGTGGTGTTTTTCATATGCTTATTTACTGTCTGTATATTTTCTTTGGTGAGGTATCTCTTTAGTCATTGGTCTACTTTTTAATTGGGGTGTTAGTTTTTTTATTGTTGAATTTTAAGAGTTCTTTGAATATTTCTGATAACATTCCTTTATTAGATGTGTCCTTTGGAAATATTTTCTTCCAGTCCATGGCTTGTTTTCTCATTCTTTTGACATTGTCTTTTGCAGAGCAGAAAATTTTAATTTAATGAAGTCCAGTTTATCTTTTTTTTTTTTTTACGGATTGTGCTCTTGGCATTATATCTAAAAAGTCATTGCCAAACCTAAGGTCACCTAGGTTTTTTTCCTGTGTTATCTTTTATGAGTTTATAGTTTGTCTTTTACATTTCATTCTACAATTTCTTTTGTTACTTTATTTGAAGGGTATAAGGTCTGTGTCTAAATGCAGGTTTTTGTTGTGTTTGTGTGGGTTTTTTTTGGCATTTGAATGTCCAGTTGTTTTAGCGCTGTTTGTTGAAAAGCCTATCATTTCTCCAGTGTAATGCCTTTGCTCCATTGTCAGTGATCAATTGACTATATTTATATGGGTATATTTTCGTGATCTCTATTCTGTCGAATTGATGTATTTTTCTATTTTTGCCAATTCCACAGTTTTGATTATTATAGCTTTATAAAAAGTCTTGAAATGGAGTAGTGTCAATCCTCCTATTGTTCTTCTCTTTCAGTATTGTGTGGGTTACTCCGTTTTTTGTGCCCCTCCATATAAACTTTAGAATGATTTTTTCAATATCTACAAAATAATTTTCTGGGATTTGATTGAGATTATGTTGAATCTGTAGATCAAGCTGAGAAAAGTTGACATCTTGGCAGCACTTCTTCCTGTGGAACATCGTGTTGATGACCTTTTCTTGTGTTTGTCATTCATACCCCTTCTTTAAATGTCTATTCAAATACTTTACCCAATTCTTAATTGGGTCAATTATTTAAATTGTTATTCTTGATCACTTAATCTTTTATCATAATCTTGATTTCTCTGGATTTGCTGCATATAAGGACCTGCTATATGGCTCTTTGTGCCTTATTTTAGGCTATTGTTTAGCAAATACATAGCTTAACTATTACTAAAGAGATGATTGTCATGAAATATTTGCCATTCATTTATTATTGCTAACCAGAGAATCCTTAAAAGGCTATATCTAAAAACAATAGTTCAGTCACACCTTAGTTAATATTAGAAGCAAACTCCACTAACTAGAAGTTCAGGTAATTGCTTTAACTAACTAATTTCAAAGATGCTTGAGAAGCCAAAATAAGTGTTGAAAAATGTGTTCATATATACAGATATGTACATATTTAAATATATAAATTCCTCAGGCCTTCACTTAGAAATATTTTACTTCGTATTTTATAAACAATGCTAATAATTTGCATTTTCAATTTTCAAATTATAGAGAAGAAATTTGAATTGAGGTAGAGACTGTTAAAGGCAGATTGAATGCTTGTTAACAAAAGAAGATTACAGATCTTTCAGAGAGAGGATAAGATCATACAAACAAGAATGTTTTCAGCTTGGCTGGCGTGGCTCAGCGGCTGAGCTTCGACCTAGGATCCGGGCCATCAGGGCTTGATTCCCAGTCAGGACACATGCCTGGGTTGCAGGTTGCAGCCGATCAATGACTCTCTCATCATTGATGTTTCTATCTCTCTCCCTCCTCCTCTCTCTGAAATCAATAAAAATATATTTTAAAAAATAAGATATTTTCAAAGCAAGCATCTTGGGGTGTGTCCACTTAGCAATTGAAATGTAACACATTTTGTAGTACTGTACTGTGGCCAGATAATACATTTTGCAAATGATAAACATTAAAAATTGAAAGCAGTATTAGATTTAACATTCTCTGTTTAATAGAGTATGTATAAGTTATCTTAGAGAATTTTCTATAAAATATAGAAATTGTTTTATAATTAATATGTGGTGATGAGAAGGAACTAAGTTATAGGTCACATTTCTGGAGCTGCAGTCTCTTAGATGCTATAGGTAATTTTCCAATAGTGTCACATAAACCTATGACTGTATCTTAACATTTATGAGAAAAACTTTCTGCTATATTAGAAGAATTTTCCTGCTACAATAAGAGAATGATGCTAAAGACATTTGGGATACTAACTTTGAAGTAGCAGAAATATAATAAAAACTCAACCAAAAAAACCCCCAAAACTCATTATGGTAGAAAATAAAATGCTTATACATAGGTAGAGATTTAAAGGCATATATTTTGGAAATGGTCAAGATGTCCTTTTTGCATGTCTTCACTCTTGCAGATTTCTAATTATTTATTTGAGTATCTTGGAAATATTTTGTGCCTCTGTGCTGATGCTTCCTTTTTATCTCACCTCCTAGTTCTAACTATCCAATGAATGTTTTGTGGTTGCTCAGTCCTACTCATAGTAAATGTTGCCATTTGCTAAAATCTAAACTCTTTTTTAGGATGAGATGGTTTTACTTAATTATTCCTTCTTTGTCTTTTCCTAGTTTTTTACTATGCCACCTTCTATTTCATTCCCTAGCTCCTTCAAAGAGCTAGAAATGTTCAAGAAGGAAGAACTTGGGATTTTGATTTAGAAATCAGAATTACAAATGTCACAATGTCACCCCTCCTTCATAATAAGTAAACATTTTAAATAATTGAATATATTTTATTTGCTGTAAATCATCTTTAGAACGTGAAGAGAATCCTTAACTTCAGTGAGTGACAGAAATCGATGTGAGTCCCACGAATCACCAACACACCTGAATAAAGATGACCTCTTGGTTAATAGAAGTAATTTGAATTCATTGTACTTTTGAGATGAATACAATTTTCAGCTTTTTATTGGCAGGTGATTAATCAATATGTATCAAATTGTGAAGACTGCTAACCCCGCCAACGGCTTCTGACTTGCTTAACCCTGATTTATATCTTTGTTGTACTAACCTAATTTAAATAACTTGCTGTCTTGGCTTAAATAAATGATTTCAGTGGAAATATTCAAATGAGTGATCGAAGTTTCAGAGTTAAATATATTCTTTCCCAAACCTGAATTCAGCATTGCAGGCCTTGGTAATTGTTGGCACTTTATAGCACAACACTTAGCTGTGATCAATTGTAGCTTTCTCAGGAAAATCCCAGAGCTCATCTCCAGGATGAACATGCCGTTAAAGCGAAGGGGTGGAGGGGTGAAGGGTGTTAAAAATTGCTTAGCTGAGTCTGACATTTTATCTCTTAAATATTAATTATACTGTGGGCTTCTTCCTATTTACATACCTAAGTGTTTGCTTGGGACATAAATGGTACTAAATTGTCTTGAGAAAGCCATAGAGCAGCTTTGTTAGATAAAACTTCTTGCAGCTGGTAATTTTTGGCAATTAATATTATGAATGCTAATGCGATGGGGAGAAGGGAAGGCACTTCCAGGATGCCACTTATCTCTGTAAAACGAAAGAAAATGTCAGAAGTGGTGAGCCTGCTGAGAGTATTACTTCTGGGAAGGAAATAGATGGCAAATGTTAAAATTATCATATTTATGGACAGGCGAGAATTTTAAAACTGGGGTATCTAATAAATAGTTTAGCAAATTGAGTTTATTTAAATATTATTAAGTGCTTGCTTTGGATTGTTTTATGTAACAGTAAAAGCTTTTTAAAAAATTATACTGAATAAATAATGTATGGCCCAAAGTAAAATTGAAAGCAGATTCACAGAAGTTAGCTCATTTGATTATTTCAATAATTGGTAAGGTAACAGGAGGGCAGTTCCTTTGATGATTAGGGTCAATATTTAAGATAAATATTAAAATTATATATATATATACATATATATATTAGGATAAAGCTGAGCTTCATAGATAAAAATGCAAAAGCCTAAAGTTATGAAGGAAAAACTTCAGAACTACTGGAACCTACTTCAACAATATTAGAATTGTTGTCATAACTTTCAAAGTGATTACATTCTCTCATACTTTCCAAGTCAATAAGAAAGGCCACTATGCCGTCACTGCTAATTAAACAAGGGAATTTAAACCAGGCTAACTCTCCACTGGAAAGAATTAGGTTGAGAGCAGCAACTAGCATTTTTAACATATGAGTTTTGTACAATTCAGAAATGGAAATAAATTATATTATCATTTTGCCCAGTTCCCATTTGTGATTTGAAGAACTCTGAGTTTCAGTTTATGTGAGTTTCTCTGAGATTTCAAATTGCCAGGTAAATTAATTTTGTAAAGACTTAGGAAAAACACAGTTTTAAATATCCAGTGTTGCATTTTGACTCAGGTGTATGTTTGAGTTATGGTGGCTATGACACAATAGTAATTTGGTCAGTAAGGGAGAAAGTGTTCTTTATAAGGTAAAACAGAGTGGTCAGTAAAAATGTATTTTATTTAGTTGTTTTCCTATGCTCATTTGTATGTACCAATATAATGATGAGGATTGTTACTGAAATAAAATAAACCTTTCTAATTGTGTATGATAGCGTAAATCTCCAGTTCTAATTAGTCTATATCTCATAATTCCCAGAGGCATATTCACAAGTGGCATGCCATGTATACTAATTTTTTGTCTATTAAACATGGTCACTATATAAAGAAAACATTTGAAAAGTGATAAATTAAGAAGACATTTTTCCTCTTTTTATTTTAATTCATTAAGCCTTTATTGAATATCTGCTCAGTATCTTCAGATCTGTAGGGAAAGGAAATTCAATAGTATTCTCTGCATAAAAGAACCTACTTATTTTTTCAGAAACAAATGTGTAAATGTGATAAAATTGAAATTTAAACATGCGTAGGCAGCAAAAAGGATAATACAAGGCATCATCATACCATATAGAGTTGATTTGAATACTCTTTAAGGATAAAGTATTAGAATTATTTCCAGTTAGGTAGCACGAAGCGTTGACATTGCAAGGTTGATCAGGTGCTCTGGCCTGGAATTTTTCGTTGGATGCCTGAAATTCCTCTGGAAGGAGGGGGAAGGACACCTTATGAAATATTCAGAAAGACAGTAAAATCTATAAGTAAAAATGCTTTTTGTGAGTTTATTTATCATAGCAAAGAGTTTTCAAATAACTCCAGGTGAATGGATAACATATATAATGGGATGTCACGTGTCCTAGTCTGCTTGGAAGAGGGCCTTATACAGTAGAAATGTATGTCTCACCCTGTCGGAGGCTGGGAAGCCCCCTGACCTGGCTGCCAGCAAATTGGTTCTTGGCGACGGTTGTCTTCCTGGCTGGTACCTTCTCTTAGGAAGGGGTGGGAACTGAGAGAGCGGAAGAGGGAGGCGCTCAATCTTTCTTTCTAAACTGAATATAAAATATAATCCCAATCAAAATCCTAGTAATCTTTTTTGTAATGTAGAAGTCAATGTTTAAAGTATTTCTAAAATTCATATGGAAAGGCAAAGGACCGAGAATAGCCACACAACTTTGAGAAAGAGGAAGAAAGTTGGAGTATATGACATTGATTTCGACACACATTATAAAAATACATTAATCAATACATGAAGATATTGGCATAAGTGAAATAGATAAATGCGGTAAAAAAGAAAGTCCAGAGATAAACATAAATAAATGATTGACCTTCCAATGAAGCTACAAAAGCAATTCAGAGGAGAAGGAATAATCTTTTAAATCAATATTGTTGCAGCAGTTGTTATCCATATTTTAAAAAAAGAAATAATAACCTCCAAAAATGAACTGGGAATGGATTATATATATCAATAACACACCCCAAACTATGAAAATTACAGAAGGGAACTCAGGAAAAAAGTCTTTATGTAAAGTAAGAGTTTCTTATATACAAAACCAAAAAGATAGCCAATAAAAAATAAATTGACAAATTAGACTTCATTAAAATTAATGACTTTTTCTCTGGAAAAGCTATTGAAAAGACATTGGCAAATATTTTGAATAGAGGACTTTTTTCCAGAATACATGTAAAATGTCAAAACTTGGTAATAAGATGACAAATCATATGATCAAAAAAGATATACAGTTGTCAATTAACATAAAAAAACACTGAAAATTCTGTTATTAGGGAAATGCAAATTAAAATATAAGATACCTCTACATACTTATTATATCACAATTAACTATACCAAGTGTTGGTAAAGATGTAAAGGAACTGGAATTCTGATTCTGGCTCTTCTAGTGAGAATAGAAAATGAAAACCACTTTAGGGTAGTTTGACTGCCCCTTAATAAGTTTCATGTCCATGAAGTGGCTGAGAAGGGGTGAGGGGAAAAGAGGAGAGAAGGGATAGTGAGAGAGGGAAGAGCTTACCCTCATGACCTCATCTAAATCAAATTACATCCCCAAAGACCCATCTCCAAAGACCATCTCATTGGAAGTTAAGACTTCAGTATAGGAATTTGGGAGGAACACAACCAGTCCATTGCAACATGGAAAAATTAAAAATATATTTATCATATTTTCATGGCAAAATGTTTATGTAACATCACTAAGTGACACAGCTGGTTATGAAATACTCAAAATATATTAAGTACATAAAAATAGACACAATAAAAAAACATTAACAAGATAATCTCAAAGATATTTTCATGGGAAAAGAATCCCCAAAATATTAAAAACTTTTTTCTACTTTCTAGTATTTTCAACTTACTTTCAAAGAGTCATGTAACTTCTAGAACCACAAAAGTAAAATGCATGGACAGGGCAAGAGAGAGAGGATATGAATGGTATTCTATAATAAATACTAGTATTGACCAGAATGATCAGAAAAAGGCATAGAAAGCAGTAAATACTTGAGAACTAATGATGGAATTTGAAGGGTTTATGAACATTGTGTGTCTCAAATACAGCCACATACAATTACCTGCAGAAGTTTCAAAAATGTTAATCCCGGTCTCCATGCACAGAGATCCTAAATTAATTTGCATGTGATGGGGGTCCAAAGATATTTTGTTGTTTGTGTTTTTGTTTAGTATGCACATTTTAATTATGTTTTAAAGGAAAAGATAGCGACTGATTTTAGTCAGTCCAAGCTGGTTGTGTACAGGCACACAGATGTTTTCTAAACTTTTAATACATATTTTTATTTTATTGAGGCAAAATCAATAAAATAAATGTGTGCAACATTGTAATTTGACATCTTTATACACTATAATGTGATCACCACCAGAAGTATTACTGTTTTGTACTATAAATTGACCCCCTTCACCCATTTCAACCCCCTTCCAACCCATTCCCCTCCGGCAACCACCAATCTGTTCTCCTTATATTTGTGTTTGTCTTTGTTTTGTGTGTTCGTTTTTTTAAATCCTCACTAGAGTATATTTTTTCCATTGATCTTTAGAGATAGTGGAAGGGGGTATGGAGTGGAGGGAGAGAGAGAGAGAGAGAGAGAGAGAGAGAGAGAGAGACATCAACTGGTTGCCTCTGGCATGCGCCACAACCGGGCCAGGGGTTGAACCCTCAACTCTTCAGTGTGCAGACTGAGTCTCTAACCACTGAGTCACACTGACCAGGGCTGTTTGTTCATTTTTTTATTTTGTTTTTTAGATAGTGAAATATTATGATATTTGTCTGTCTCCACCAGACCTATTTCACTTAGTATAATACCCTCAATTTCATCTATGTGGGCTGAAATGCAAAGATTTCATTATTTTTGTGTGGCTGAGTAGTATTTCATTGTATATCTATCACATCTTCTTTATCCATTCATTCACTGATGGACACTTATGTTTTATCCATCTCTTGGATGTTGCAAATAATGCTGCAATGAGTGTAGGCATGCATATATCTTTTTGAATCCATGTGTTTGTCTTCAGATAAATACTTAGAGGAGGGATTATTGTATCATATGGTATTTTTATTTTTAATGTATTGAGTAATCTCCATACTGTCTTCCATAGTGGCTGCACCAATTTACATTTCCACCAACAGTGTTCAAGGGTTCCTTTTTCTCCATATCCTCTCCTACCCTTGTTTCTTTTTTTTTCTTTTTTGATTATAGCCATTCTACAGGTGTGAGGTGGTATTTCACTGAGGTTTTGATTTTGTACTTCCCTAGTAATTAGTGAAGTTGAGCATCTTTTCATGTGTCTGTTGGCCGTCTGAATATATTCTTTGGAAAATGTCTGTTCAAATCATCTCTCCTTTTTAAAATTGGGTTGTTTGTTATTTGTGAGTTGTATGAGTTCTTTCTATATTTTGGATATTAACCTTTTGTAGGATTTATGACTGCAAATATCTTCTTCCACTCAGCAGGTTGCCTTTTTGTTTTGATGATTGTTTCCTTGACTGTGCAGCAGCTTTTCAGTTTTATGTCCCATTTGTTTATTTTTGCTTTTGTTGCCTTGTGTTTGGAGTCAGATCCACAAAAATATCACTAAAATCAATGTCAAGGAGCTTACCACCTATGTTTTCTTCTAGGAATTTTATGATTTGAGGTCTTACATCAAATCTTTAAACTATTTTGAGTTAATTTTTGTGTATGGTATAAGATACTGGTCTGGTTTCATTCTTTTGCATGTGGCTGTCCAGTTTTCTCAACATTATATATTGAAGAGACTGTCTTTTCTTCATTGTATGTTTTTGGATCCTTTGTATAAACTAATTGTCTATATATGTGTGTTTTTATTTCTGGGCTTTCAATTCTGTTCCTCTGATCTGTGTGTGTGTTTTTATGCCAATACCATATTGTATTGATTACTATACCTTTGTAGTATAGCTTGCAATCAGGAAGAGTGATATCTCCACCTTTGTTTCTTTCTCAATATTGCTTTAGCTATTCAGGATCATTTGTGGTTCCATACACATTTTAGAATTATTTGTTCTAGTGCTTTGAAAAATGCCATTTGAATTTTGATAGGGATTTGATTGAATATGTAGATTGCTTTAAACAGTATAGACATTTAAATAATATTAATTTTTCCAATAGATGAGCATGGAATTTTTTATTTATTTGCGGGGTTTTTTCAATTTCTTTTATTAGTGTCTTATAGTTTTCAGTGTACAGGACATAACCTTCTTGGTTAAACTCATTCTTAGATATTTTATTTTTTTGAGGCAATTGCAAATGGAATCGTCTTCTCAATTTATTTTTTCTGATCATTCATTTTTAGTATATAGAAATGTCACAGATTTCTGTACATTGATTTTGCATCCTGCAACTTTATACTAAATACATTTATTAGTTCTGACAGTTATTTGGTGGAGTCTTTAGGGTTTTCTACATATATTGCCATGTCATCTGCAAATAGTGAGAGGTTTACTTCTTCCTGTTTTATTTGGATACTTTTTTATTTCTTTCTATTGCCTAATTGTGGTGGCTGGGACTTCTAGTACTATGCTGAATAAGAGTGGTGAAAGCACACACCCCTGTCTTGTTACTGATCATATAGGAAACCCTTTTAGTTTTTCCCCATTGAGTATGATGTTGACTGTGGGTTTGTCACATACGGCCTTTATTATATTGAGGTATGTTCCCTCTATACCCACTTTGTTGGGAGTTTTTATCATTAATGGCTGTCAAATTTTGTCAAATGGTTTTTCTGCATCTCTTGAGAGGATCATATCATTTTTACCCTTCATTTTGTTAACATGGTGTATCACATTGATTGATTTGCAAATATTTGGATACTTTTTTTGATGTCCCATTTGTTTATTTTTGCTTTTGTTGCCTTGTATTTGGAGTCAGATCCACAAAAATATCACTAAGATCAATGTCAAGGAGCTTACCACCTATGTTTTCTTCTAGGAATTTTATGATTTGAGCTCTTACATCGTCTTTAAACTATTTTGAGTTAATTTTTGTGTATGGTATAAAATTAAAACCATCATTGTATCCCTGTACTAAATCCCATTTGATTGTGGTATATAGTCCTTTTAATGTATTGTCGAATTTGTTGTGCTAATATTTTTGTTTAGAATTTTTGCATCTATGTTCATTGAGAATATTGGTGTCTAATTTTCTTTTTTTGTGGTGTCCTTGTCTAGTTTTGGTATCAGAGTAATGCTGGCCTTGTAAAATAAGTTTGGAAGCATTCCCTCCTTTTTAATATTTTGATATAATTTGAGAAGGTCAGGTGTTAATATGTTTGTTGAATGTTTGGCAGAATTCGGCAGTGAAGCCTGGACTTTTGTTTGTTGGGAGGTTTTTTTAATATTTGACTAAATCTTCTTACTAGTAATTGGCCTGAGATTTTTTATTTCTTCATGATTCAGACTTGGAAGATTATATGTTTCTAGAAATTTATCCATTTCTTATATGTTATCCACTTTGTTGGTGTGTAATTGCTTGTCAGTTTCTCTTATGATCTTTTGTATTCCTGTGGTATCCATTGTAACTCCTCCTCTCTCATTTCTGATTTTGTTTATTTGAACCTGCTCTCTTTTCTCCTTAGTTATTCTAGCAAAAGGTTTGTCAATGTTCTTTATCTTTTCAGAGAATCAGCTTTTAGTTTCATTGATCTTTTGTATTGTCTTTTTGGTCTCTATTTCATTTATTTTATTTCTTCTTCTTTTTCTACTTCCTTTATGTGTAAAATTAGGTAGTTTATTGAGATGTTTCTTGTTTCTTGAGATAGGCCTCTACTGCTATGAACTTCCCTCTGAGAACTGCTTTTGGTATATTCAGAATTTTTTTGTGTTATATTTCTGTTTTTATTTGTGTCTAGCTATTTTTTTCTGATTTCTTCAATGACCCTTTGGTTGTATAGTAGTATGTTGCTTAATCTCCACATTTTTGTGTGGTTTGATGTTTTATTTTTCTAATTTATTTCTAGTTTCATACCAACATGGTCAGAGAAGATGCTTAATATAATTTCAATCTTCTTGAATTTATTGAGACTTGTTTTGTGGCCAATGTATGAAAAGATGGGTATTTTTAAAGACTTTGAAGTAATCAAAATATGCAACTAAGACTGAGAATCACTGATGGTTGAACATTCAATCCATAAATTGGGACTAATTGACAAATAGTTCTGAATGAATTAGAGCTGATATTTGACCCAATAAGCATTAAAAATCCCATCTGGGTTGTTAAGTTGGTGGGCAGTCTGATGAAAATTGTATTATAACCCTAGTAGATAATTGTGAAGAATTTGAGTTAAATGTAAGTAATCTTATTGAAATTTCAGGGTATCAATTTAGAATCAGGATGGGAAGAAGGAATAAAATATAGCCTATATTCTGTTATATAAAAAGTTAGTTACAATTAGAGTTAGCTAGCAATGTGATTATCTTTTGAGTAAATGAGCTGCATATTAGAGGAAGTGTCAGAAATAAGCTACGTGAATAACCGTATAATTGAACTATTTTAGAATATTTTTCACATTTGCTGAATGGATATATAACATTACCTTTAATAATCTTTTAAATGCCAAGATTAAAATGGCAGTGGAAAATTATTTTTAAAAAATAGAATTGATCCTGGCTGGGCATGGCTCAGCGGTTGAGCGTCGACCTAGTATCCAGGCGGTCAGGGTTCAATTCCCGGTCAGGGCACATGCCCGGGTTGCGGGCTCGATCCCCAGTCAGGGGCCTGCAGGAGGCAGCTGATCAATGACTCTCTCATCATTGATGTTCTCTCTCTCTCTCTCTCTCTCTCTCTCTCTCTCTCTCTCCTTTCCTCTCTCTGAAATCAATAGAGATATTTTTTTAAAAAATAGAATTGAGAGCATTATTGAGGCTCAGTGTTGATAGTTTTCCTCCCTTACCCTTAGCACATTGTACTTTGTAAAAATCTACACTTAATGTGCTCCAGTAGTGACTCTTTGCATTTGCATAGCACCATGTGACCATAGGTCAGATAGCTTTAGAGGGGAAATCATGAACTCACTTTTGAGAAATGTTGCCTTTAAAGCAAGTTTGTGTACTCAAGGATGAGTGGTTTAAATACAGTTTGAAAGTTGACACTTATTAAATCAGAAAAATAAAGTTTTGAAGAGAGATGCTATGGAGATTGTGCTATGGAGATCTTAAAAGCAGTGAAGCCATGTTGAACTCTGTAAGAAGAGAGGAAAACAAGAGGGGAAGCGGACAGAAAACATGTGTAGTTTAATGACTGAGACAAGCAATAGCTGGACTGAAACCTGTTGAAAGTTTGCTCCCATTATTGTGCATTATACAGAAAACTATAAATCCCTCAGTAAATGTTTGAAGGGGGACATTTTATTTCTCTCAGCAAAATATAGACCCTGGTTCTTGATAGTTATGTATTTATTTTCTAACAGTTAATATCACCCAACCTTCCATATAGATATGAGGTCTCAGTGATCTCAGGGTGAGAATAAATTTAAAATTTACTGAACTTTTCAGGGCAATACTAGGAAATTTTCTAGTCTCAAATCATGGTGCTAAATGAACAGGTTAAATTATCCTCAGAATTTTTTACCTTAATCTAGTCCTCAGAATGATTTTCAGAAAATTATATATTAGCTATGTGGTCCAAAACACCTAGAACTAAGACTTTAGTTTTAAGTGGCTCTCACTTATGCCACCAGGTACATGGCAGAAGCAAACAGAATCCTCACAGTAGGAAAAGACAGAGGGTTGAACAAAACAGTTAAAGGAGGCTATATACAAAAGGCACAGATAAACATAAAGCTGCAGGAAGGGTGAAAGTAAAAAATTAAAAAATAGTATATTGGAGATAAGTTAAGTAAAAGGGAATTGTTTTCATCATGCTGATATTAATATAAAATATAAGTAGAAACATAAAGTTTTATTGAGATAAAGAGGCTCATTATATAATTATAAACATTTAAATTCACCAGGAGGACATAGCTTTTAAACTTGTATGACTCTGACAACATAGCCACAACATTAAACAAAATAACAGAACTGCAGAGAAAGATTAATCTACCACTCTATTTACAAATATTTTATACATATTTTAATAATCGATAGATCAAGTAGGCAAAAATCAATTACAAAACATAGAAAGTCAGAATAATAATCAGTTGGAAAATTCTATGCTGTATTTTATTTATATAAATAAAATAAAAATATATATGTTTTTTGAGTTTAACATCTGATTTGTAACCACCATAAACTTGGTCTTCATGTAGTTTTCGCAGTTGGAAAAAATTCTAAGACTATCTAGGCAAAAGTACTCAACCAGATACTCAGAGAACATAGTTGGGCATTTGATGGATTGGAGAAATTAGGCTTTTGCTAATTTTGAATACTTATCCTTGAATTTTAGAGCCTCAGTCCAGAACAGAACAATAAGTGATTAAATGTACACTGTTAAAAGTTTTCAAGTCTAGTCAAAAATTCATTTTGAAAGCTTTGACATGAAATGGAGCAGAACCCTGACAGCATTTTCCCACATCTGACATGGCTGCTTCTGAGTGTTATAAGATATAGAAATTTGATGGTCCATAAAAATAAATATACTCTATTCCATTTCTTTCTAACTAAAAGAGGTTAGGTTTCCCTGCCCTCAAAAATACTTCAACATTTTCATATACTTATCCACTATTTTGTTTGGATGTCTGTGTTATTTTATGAGTTCTTTATAATTTATGTTCAATTTATTCTATTTTATTTATTTATTCAATTGAGAGAGACAGAGAAAGAGAAACATCAAGTTGGTGTTCCACTTATTTATGCATCACTGGTTGATTCTTGTATGTTCCCTGACCTGGGATTGAATTTGCAACCTTGGCATATTGGGATAGCACTCTAAACAACTGAGCTACCTGGCTAGGGCTCAATTTCTTTTTTAAAATAGGTTCCCTCAGTTTTGATTAACCAGAGCATAGAAAATTAAGAACCCTTTTCTTTAAAACAAACTTCTGTTGTGTTTCCTTCTTTTCCTTCTGAAGTGCTTGGGCTATGTTTACATTGCCTCTAAGACTCTTAGTAGATGATGCTTTGTGATACATTATTAAATGCTTGACTTTTAATTCTACACTTGTAGTTCCTTTAGAGAATAAATGTGCACTGCCCAATTTTAATACTCTGAGACTCTTGCATATTTCTCTGCACATATTGAATATTCACAGAATGCTTATTGAATGGATGGGTGCATGAATGTATGCATAAAAGACTAACTAGCTAGAATATAAGTCCTCTTGCTTATTAAATGCAACTGTTTGACCTGGGACATCTTTAGCTACTGTACTGGCTGCCTTCCCAGAGCCCAAAGTAGTGCTGAGAATGAAGCCTGAAACTAACTAACCTGGCTTTTTGACAAAAGCTCAAGGAGATCTAATCACAAAAACTCTTTGTTGGACATTAAAATCATATGCAGGGGTTAAAAAGAACTAGTGAAACCATTTGCTGAGTTATAAAAGTATAAAACATTTCCAAGCACTTCTAAAGGAAGACCTATGGGGGGAAATAGAGGCTTATTTTATTTTTTAAAATATATCTTTATTGATTTCAGAGAGAGGGAGAGATAGAAACATCAGTGATGAGAGAGTCATTGATCGGCTGCCTCCTGATGCCCCCCACTGGGGATCCAGCCTGAAACCCGGGCATGTGCCCTGACCAGGAATCTAACTGAGATCTCCTGGATCCTAGGTTGATGCTCAACCACTGAGCCCCACCTGGCCGGGTGAGGCTTATTTTAAAAGAAATACTCTTTCTTAATTCTTTCATGCTGTGGTTCATCTCAACTGAAGAAATTTCTACTTTAACAATCTCTTCTTACAAAAATGTTTATTTTGCTATAGTTTCTCACTCAACAACATTGGTCTCTTTTCATCTAAATGCCTCTTCTAGTAGGTCAGTTCTTCACTTAACGGGCTATAAAAATAGCAACACACTAAAACAGCCCAGGATACACTGTCCGCCAAGCAACCAGCCTTTAGCTGAGGACAGCACACACACAAACACACACATACCCTTGCTAGAGTTTTGTCCTGTAAAGATTTTAAAGGAACCTATTTTATTTTAGCAGAAAATAAGTAATATTGCCTGCAAATGTTCATATATGCTGGTTAATTCCATTAGAAGCTTTGCATAAAGATGAATATATTTAGTTCACTAATACACACAGGTAAACACATTTATATAAAGATGTTTTAAATGCACAGAAGTACACTTGACACACCTCTTAGCAAAGGAAGGCCTCATAGAAAGGAGAAACGAGTACTAGCCTATCTTGTGGGTGTGACATGAATAGCCCCCAATGTTTGTTAGCATAACAAATGGTTTACAGCGATTCCATGTAGCATGTTTCCTTACCTTGTGTTTCCTAGTACAGAGCCTGAGATGATGATTCTCATGCAAGTGATTTGTTGAGGAAGGGCTCTCGGGTGAACTTTGTAAGGGGATTAAGGAAGCAGAATAAGGGAAGAAGCCTGACAAAGATATGGGTTCATCTAAAGTCCATAGAGAGCCCTGGAAAATAAACACAACCACAAAACTGTTGCACTTTTAGGCAAGGGGCCAACGTTTTGTAATTCCAGATCAAGCAGCCGCTGGCTGTTACTGCCCCTTGTAAGGAGCATAACTTCCTAAGGCATTGGCTGGTGAAGGGGCTCCTTCAGGGCTCTGGCCATTCTCAGAAGGGGACGGCTGTGACAGTAACAGGTGTCCTTCACAGGAGCTGGGGTTACGGCTTCGTCCCGGTGGAGAGGTGGGTGCAGAGCACCAGCAGCGTCTAACAAACCCCCCTCATTCTGTTCTCAGGGGCGCACAGGGGCAGCCCTTGCAAGGGGAAGCGTGGATGTCCCCAGGATGCCCTGTGCTACAGGGTTGTCTTTCCCTGCTTTATGCTTGAAGGATTAGAGTCTTAACTTTATGGAGGATGTAGGGTAACCCCATTAGGGTGTGCCCTGATTTTGTGTCTGGTCCACTGGGACTTGCATGGTAAAAAATAAAAATCTAACCACCACCAGGAAATAAAAGATACACTCAGGTGAGCCAATAGCTTCAACCCTAATTTCACCTCTTTCAGTTTTTGTTTTCACTTCATTTCTGTCCTCTGAGTAGGTCCGTTATTTTGTGCATAATACAATGATGTTAAATAAATGAATAAATATGTGAATTTATATATACTTATATATGCTTATAATATGTAAATATATATTTGTCTACCTATGAAACTGAAATAAGTAGATAGCTGGGTTATGAAGAGTTCTGTAAATGTTTTACAAAACCTTCACTATAAGGTGTAATATATAGGTTCATTAGGTGTTCATTTTAGTATTAATATGTCTATTAGTACTAATTTATCAATTACTTCAACATAAGGCCCCAATATCTTCCTTATATTTTGTCTACTAATTTTATTCAACATTAGATGACTATTTCAACATCTCCCAAATACCTATATTTATAATTTTCAGCATTGATATATAGATATGGTGCCATTGTAGTTCAAGTATTATTAAAAAATAATAACAATAAAGAAAGAAAAGAAAATTGAGGTTTTCTGATTCTTTTAATTGGCAATAGACTTTTTTCCAGGATACTAACAAGAACTTTAACTCTGATATTAGTAAATTGCCATATAAAATCCACCTGTCTGCTATCCTCTTTGCATTCATTTGATCTGAAGCAATGGAAGATTAACTTTGCACATGAATTTGCTAAGGACACTATGGTTTTCAACTCAGTTAATTATTCTGTTGTGCCTTTGTTTATTTTTCGTTTATTTGCTTTCAATATTCCAGGTGCTAATTATCAATTGAAACTGCACCGCTCAATTCAACCCGCTACATTTCCTTTATTTTCTTCCTTTGATTCTTAGAGAGTTTCTTAAATTGTCATTTATGACACTGTGTTTTTATTATCCATTTTCTCATATTATAATCATTTTTAAAATTACAAAGTCTCTCAAACAAAGAGCTGTGGAGAATCACAATAACTATAGCGGACCCAACAACTAGTGCGATAAAATATAACAAATACAGGTTTAAGTTCTTTTACATAGCCTTCCTTTTCCTCCAAGTCCTAAATGACCTAGTATAATGATTTTGTTTTCCTTTATCGTTTTGTTTTAACTTGCAGGTCTGTTGGTGAAAATATGCTTATTTCTACTTTGTTCTTAAATGATCATTTAGTTTCATACATAGTTCAGTGTTGATAGCTATTATTTCTAGAACCTTAAAAAAGTACTCCATGAGCTTTTGGTTTCCATCAATGCTCTTGAACGATTTACTCTCAAAAATATAGTCACAAAAGCATTAAAGTAATTAAAATGCTAAATTAGAAAATATTCAAATAATGCAAAAAAAAAACCCAAAACGGTAAAGGAGAAATAAAGGAACGAAAAAAGCATGCAACACAAACAAAACAAAGAGTAAAATGCCAGACAAATTCAACTGCAATCACATTAAATGTGAATAGATTTAACAACCCAGTCAGAAGGCAGAGACTGCCAGACTGGAAAAACAACAAGATTTGACAATATGCCATCTATATGAGATATACTTTATATCAAAAGATAAAGGATGGCAGAAGGTATAGTCATGCAAGCAGCAACCAAAAGAAAGCTATGCTAATATCGGACAAAATAGACTTTAAAACAAATATATTATTAGGGATAAAGAGGAGCATTTTATGAAAAAGGATATATGCATATAGTAATTTGTTTTTTATTTTTATTTATTTTTTAATGTTTCTTTATCTTTATTGTTGAGAATATTACAGATGTTCCCTTTTTATCCCCACTGATCCCCTCTACCCCACATCCATCCCACCCCCAGGCTTATAGTAGTTTAAAAATTGCAACTCCCATCTCATTTTTTTTACATAATACCATTCACTCTTTTGTATATTTTTCTATAACCTTTATTTCTTCTGTTTGTATGTCATACTTGCAGACTTGGGGCAAAAGTACAAATGGAGACCTACATCCAGTAAATATAAATATTTGATTGTTTTAAATCAAGGTAACAAATTATTAAATGAAATGTGTTTTATTCTTGTACCTTGATAAATGTACCTTCTCGGCAACCTTGAAGTCTGGTTTTGCATAAGGGCTGTAGATAATTTGCTAATTTATTTTTTTTATTGTCTGTGTCTCCCCTACTAGAATGTGCACTCTTTTCGGTCAGAGTTTTTTCTCCATTTTGTCACTGGTTGATCTCTAGTGCCTAGAATAATGCGTGTCACATTGTAGGTGCTCAGGAAATACCCACTGAGTGGTTAGCAAAGTGCATGACCTAAATAGGCCCTCCACATGTTTCCTTTCTGCTTTTCTACCTCAGTTTCTGGCTCCTGTAAAGTTCAGCTCCTCGTACTGAGCACAGGCCAAGATACTTGTTTTATTCTGCAGGTAACTGAAGCTATGTTCTTTCATTCTGAAATCAGAGAAAAAGGTTCATTGCAGATATTCATAACTGATTGCCAAAGGCAAGTTTTTGATCAAGAGGCTCTACCGTGGCCAAGGTTTCTGAAAAACAAGAAGAGAATCAGAAATGCTGAAGAAGGCAGACGCGCACTAAGATTTTACAGGTTACATTGTGCTCGGCTAGGACCAAGACACTTATTTTCTCTCTGGGTTATGGCAGGTGAGGTGTCTAGAGCGCACAACTTAAGGAAGTTTCCACTGTTAAACTCATGCTAATGCTGACTGCTTTCACAATTCTGAGAGCAGGAACCATGGTAAATGTGACCCAGGCACTTCGCCCTCTACACCTCTACCAGGCCCAGTGGCTCACCCCACTTCACACCTGCATGCACCTGCAAATCACAGAAACGGTGCATTTGCTTTCTCAGGTTGTATTTAATTTTTTTTATCATAATACCATCACCTCTACTAACTATAACTCAGAGCATGTAGCATTTCCAGCTTAAACTTAGATTTCTTCATCCATAAGATGGGCACAATAAATCAACCTCTCAGGGATGTTTTAAGTGTTAAATGATTCAAGGTAGGTAAAGCTCAGGCATATTAGGTACTTAATTTGTGTTATTTTCTTATCTTGTGTTTATAACTTTTTTCAGCTATAACTTTATAAATTTATATTTTGACAAATTAGAGCAATTGTGGAAAAATGTTTACCACTTATCTCTTTCATGACAGATTTAATTTTATTAATATTAAGTATTTAAATACTATTCCCCCCCCCCCAAAAGTGAATTTTCTTATAAAAGTATTAGGTAAGCATTTGTGCATGAAATTATTCTACTGAGCTAAATTTATAATATTTTTCTACAAATTTCGTATTTTCCCAACAGTGGTATTTGAATTCATAGGTAGTGAAATTTTTATCTTAAAGGGTGAGTTGCTACAAAGAGAAACACAGAAATTCAATATAAAAAGTCAGTAGCTGATTAACTTTTATAAATGATCATTAGTAACATATTTATACATGTTCATAAAAATATCTACTTGATGTGGGAGCATATAGTGGTAAAGGGACAAGTTTGAGATGACTTTTTATCTGATACTTACATTTTGCCTGTAGTTAAAAATCTTTTACCTTTTCCCTCTCTTTTGGTGGCATTTCTTATCTTAGCTCCATCTGAATTTCAATGGTAAATCCTTTTTATTCCAAGCACTTTACTAAATTATTTATACTAATTGTGTTCTTATTCATGAATGAATTGAGCATTTTATTGTTGGATTTGCCAAAACAGAATACTGAACCTTCAAACTTCTCCTTCTGAGCAGCCTGAACAAACAGTACCTATTGAGAGAGAAAATAAATATTATTAGAAATGTACCCTTATGAATGTGCTTTATTATTACTAGTTTAAATGATTAATTTTCCAAGAATGATCTTTCTAATAAAATGCTCTCATAATAAGATTAATTGTGGAAGCAAGTTGAAATTTTAAAACAGATTTACTTCAAAGAAAAAACGTCAGCATCTTCCTCTGCTCGCTCTCTCCACGTGAAGCCCTGTCTTTAGGAATCATTTGTTGTGAAGCATCGACGTTTTGCAGGAAGCTGTAGCAGAACCAGGCCCACTCGCTCTGGAGACACTGCTCTGTGACAGATGCGAGAATTACAAGGTCACATTCAGTTTGTCGTGAATCACATCCACATAATTTCTATGGTGCTGCTGAGCTAAGTGTGTATGGGCAACGTGGGACCACTGTTTCTTATTATCTTGATTTAGAAACATTTGAAAGGTATATAAAAGCCACTAACCATAGAGAACTATTTATCAAATGTTCAAAAAGCAAGTAGTAATGAGTAATAGCAAAAAAGTACTTATCATTTATAATGCATTGTTTTGAGACAGACATTTAATTTTTAATAATAATATGCATGAAATTGAAAAGCTTCAGTGATCCAGGATGAAGGGCATATTTGTTATAACAGTTAACATGTATGTAGATTATGGCTGGGGCAAAATTCATAAAAACTTCACTTAGTTTAAATTTTCTAGAAAGATTCCTATTTAGTGCTTCCCATACACAGTTCTGTAGCTGGTCCTTAGCTAACTTCAGAGTCCAGTGAAGTCCACTGTTTAGTAACTAATTAATATGAACACTTGCATAGGCTTAAGCGCTGGTTACCTTTTAGTAAATACTCTTGTACTCTTGTGGCTAGTGATAGGCAGCTGTTTATTTACACTGTGAAAAAGGGTTACATGTATTATATAACTGAATTTCCTCTGTAAAACAATGACAGTCTTATTACTCCCATTTTATAAATGAAGTATGTACTTTCATGGTAAAATTAAGTAACATTTTTTATCTAAGAGTATGCAGTTAATGAGAGACAATGTCAGACTTAAAACTCATCTGCTCAACAGTAACAATGTGTGCTGAACTGCTTCATTCTTGTCTTGATTGCCTTGCCACCCACCCCCCCAATTGGTTTATTTTTTTAAAAAACTTTGTAAAATACTGATCCTGGATCCCTGGCCTGTATTCTTCCTATGGCTCATATCTGTAACGATTTGATATCTAATCTAGGACCCATCCTGATGTCTTCTAATTCTTTCACAGTCAGTGTAAATAACTTTGGGGTCAGCTATCTATCTATCTATCATCTATCTATCTATCTATCTATCTATCTATCTATCTATCTATCTATCTATCTATCATCTATCTATCTATCTATCATCATCTATCTATCTATCTATCATCTATCTATCATCTATCTATCTATCTATCTATCTATCTATCTATCTATCTATCTATCATCTATCTATCTATCTATCTATCTATCATCTATCTATCATCTATCTATCTATCATCTATCTATCATCTATCTATCTATCATCTATCTATCTATCATCTATCTATCATCTATCTATCTATCATCTATCTATCTATCATCTATCTATCATCTATCTATCTATCATCTATCTATCGTCTATCTATCATCTATCTATCATCTATCTATCTATCTATCTATCATCTATCTATATCTATCTATCATCTATCTATCATCTATCATCTATCTATCTATCATCAACTATCATCTATCATCTATCATCTATCTATCATCTATCTATCTGTCTGTCATCTACCATCTATCTCTATCATCTTCTGTCTCTTACACAAGCTCATAGGAGCCTCGAAGGTAAAGAGATCATATTGCTGTGTTATGCTTTTCCCTTAGCATCCAGGACACCACCCACATAGAGGCAAGAGATATATAAATGAGGTACATAAATGCTTCTTGAAATAATAATTGAATAGATAAGTAAAACTAAACACTTTAGGAACTTTCACCTTTTATCAAACCAGTTTAGTCTCTTTGAGATAGTGTAACAATCGTTCACCCTCTCTCTATAGTTTTACCCTTTTGGCCTCCTAACTGCAACTTCTATTTCCCTCTCCTAATTTTTCCTAAGTCCCTTCCACCCATTTCTAATACCTTGCTGCTGGCTTAACCATTTGTTATTATCTCCTTTTACAAAGTTCTGCTGACCGGTCATGAGACAGCTCATGTCTGCACTTACATTAATTTAAGCCATTTTAAACACCTTGCTGACCAAAGTAGCTGGCTGCATGGGCAAGCTCTGGCTCGAAATAAACTGTCAGCAAGGTAAGAGAACTTAAGTGGAAAGAGAAACTTCAAGGCAGACCTAATGCTTCCGAGAGCCCCCGATGCAGGCTGGAAGGTGTAAAGCAGGACGCTGACTTGGTAGCTTCTGCGGCTGACTCGCTCGCACATGCTTTCAGTGAGCAGTGGCCGACCCTCAGGACGGCGCTGCACAAGCCTCCTCCAGACACCTGGCCGCCTCGTTCTCTCAGCTCTCCAGAAATTCTGGGGCTGATCTAGGATTATTTGTAACATATGAAATTCACTTTTCAAACAACAAACTATATTTGAATCATTATTAAACAGATGACTTGAAAATAGTCAAATTATTTTAAATTGCAAATTGATTTTGCTGAGTGCCTTTCAGATTTTTAGTAGCCAATGGGCAGGGGAAGCCAAGAAAGATTGTTTGAAAAGATAGTGAAACTTTAAAGATGCCCAGCTTCCCCCAAAGAGCTATCAGCTACTGTATCAATAGAAAGATGCTTTCATCCAGGGAACTTTCTGTCCAATGCCATTCTAGGGAAAGAACGGAGCAGGGAATTGTGGCTGCAAGAGGGAAATGATATGGTTACTCTTTTAGAAAGTGTAATAGCTGATGAGTTCCTAGGCAAAGAGCAATGCATTATTAACATTAGTGCTCAGCACTCTAGTTGGCCTGTTGGGATTTCTGATTCCGACTTCCCTTTAGAAAAGAGTTTATATAGCAGGTAAGTCAATGTTAAAATACAAGAAACCCATTTCAGATTCTACTTAACCAAAACCTCAACAATCCCATCAAGATTTCTCTGTTTTCAGGCTAAAGCCTGGATTCCTGTTCTCTTAAAGAAATGGATGGTCTTGAAAGGAGAGAAATCAAAGATGACGACAATGATGAATATGGTATTTTTTCACAATGCTGCCTTGAATAATTTTTTTTACCAAGCAAGTACAGCAGAGTCTGAGAAATATGTTTCAGTGTTTAAAACATATTCAACTGAGATATGTGAAAAAGGAGCTGATGAAACTGAGCATTAAGAGCCTGATTTTTTAAATCGAGTCCCCATGGGAAACCTTAGGCTGTCTAAAATCCTCTGTAGTGAGGAGGGGTTGGAAAATTACCCTGGACACCATGAGGATTTCTCCCTCACTCTGCTAGCCTAAGGTTAAGTAAAGTTTGCTTTAATGTTTTGGTGTCTCAAGCATCCACATTTCTCTGGCCCCATGGTGGGGTCCAGATGATATAAGCAAGATAATCCTCTCTATGAAATAATTGTTTCTAGTTGACCCTAACTAGAGACAAACCACATTTTTTTCTCCAGGAGGTTCCAAGAGGCATTTGCACAACTCCCAGAGACACCAAGGAGAGCCAGCGAGCATTTCTATTAATTAAAGGGCAGGCTTTTCCTGAATATGCGCCAGGCATCATCGCAGAGTCCGGAGGTGAGGGCAGGGAAAGGGAGTCTATCTATTCAGAGTTCCCTTTCAGAGCTTAATGAAGTTTTCTTGCCATTTTCTTCACAGCTTGAGAGCAGTGGCCTCACGGCGAGGAGATCCGTGGTCCGCTCCACAGCCCCCAGCTAGATAAAGCTAATGAAGTAGAAACACGGTATTGATAAAGCCATCCTGAATTTAGAAGCAGGCCCCTCCGATGGAAACTGTTCAGCCTTTGTGTTTAATCTGATCTGACCTCAATCATCTTTTCTTGGCTTCCAAATACTAAACAGGTGCTTGTTATTTAGCCTCAATAAACTTAAAAATAATCCCACTCTAAATTCCCCACAATATTCTGGACAATGTACAAATGCAAAACCAACAATGAAAATTCTTCTAATCTTAGGAGATAAAAGGATTATATGGATGTTTCAAGGCTGAATGCCGGGGAAGCCATAGAAATAACTATTTTATATGATAGCTTTATTACTATAATTTTTTTAAATTACAGTTTACATTCAATATTATTTTGTATTAGTTTTAATTATACAACATAGTGATTAATCATACACTTTACAAAGTGATCTCCCCAATATGTTCCAACTGGCACCACACGTAGTTATTGCAATATTATTGACTATATATTCTCTATGCTGTACATTATATTCCTGTGACTATTTTCTAACTACCAATCTGTACTTCTCAATCCCTTTAACTTTTTCACCCAGCCCCCAACACTCCTCCCCTCTGGCAACCATCAGTCTGTTCTTTGTATCTGTGAATCTGTTTCTATTATGTTTCCTTATTTATATGGTTCTTTAGCTTCCACATATAAATGAAATCATATGGCATTTATCTTTCTCTGACTGATTTATTTCACTTAGCATAATACCTCCTAGGTCCATCCAAGCTGTTGCGACTGGTAAGATTTAATTCCTTTTTATGGCCACGTAATATTCCATTGAATATATGCACCACTGCTTTTTTATCTCTCGTCTATTAATGGTCACTTGGGTTGCCTCCATAGCTTGGCTATTATAATAATGCTGAGATCAACACAGGGATGCATATATTATTTTGAATCAGTGCTTTGGGTTTCTTCAGATACATACCAAGAAGTGGAATCACTGGATCGTAAGGCAGCTCCATTTTTAATTTTTTAAAGAACTTCCATACTGTTTTCCATAGTGCCTGCACCAGTCTGCATTCCCACCAAGAGTACAAAAGGGTTCCCTTTTCTCCACATCCTCACCAACACTTGTTTTTGTTGATTTTTTTTTAGGATAGTCATTCTGACAGGTGTGAAGGGTTATCTCATTGTGATTTTAATTTCCATTACTCTGATAATTAGCTATGTTGAGTATCTTTTCATAGTCTATTGGTCATCCCTATGTCCTCTTTGGAGAAGTGTTTATTTAGGTCTTTGCCCATTTTTAATTGGATTGTTTGTTTTTATGGTGCTGAGTTGTATGATCTCTTTATAAATTTTGGATAGTAAACACTTCTCAGGTGTATAATTGGTGAGTATCTTCCCCTATTCAATAGGTTGTCTTTTCATTTTGTTAATGGTTTTCTTATTAAATGTTTTCACTGCCCTTTGTTCAGATACAACAAATGCCTTTTGCAAAATTATGTACATTGCTATGTTAAAATGAAAAGTTCATTCCAACTCTATAGGATTTATCAGTCGAAACTGCTTTATAGTAGAGGTTGTATCATTTCTGTTTCCCACCATATCTGCAAGAGCCTAGAAGAGTGGTTAACACATGGTAGGTGCTCAAAAATATCCAAACAGATTTCAAGAATAAAGAGACTTTATTGCACTGCCCAGTTGTTAATTTTACCACTATCTGTTCACTCTTCTATAAGAGAATGTTTTATTTCACTCTTTTAAATTTTATTTTAAAATTCTGTGTTATTTTACAAACTAGAGAAGTGTATTTGATTCACAGAATTTGAATTATGGGTAAAGGAACTAGGATATGGTAAATCATTTTCAAGAGCACATCAGCATACTCACCCTTAACTTTCAATGGAGAATTTATTGAACTCACAAAAATGCCTGAAAGTTGCCTTGTAATTCAGCCAGAGAACTATAAGTCTACATTAGTGAAACTCTGGTATTTTTATCTAGTGATATGCTAAATAGGCATCCAAAAAAACTGCTGTGCAGAGTTAACAAAGTATTTCTATCAAAATATTAGATAGTATTCTCTGAAAAACTATAAAATCCATTCAGAGAATTGTACTAAATATCTAACTGTTGGATAGATTAAAAGAAGTCAACACTTTTAAAACAAAGTTCTTCCAAGGAATTACACAGGAGTGACAGAAGCAGCAAGGCTCTTTTGTTATAATTCACCCATAGATTTTAAGTTTTCCCTAATCCACTGATTATTAATAGTAATTCAGTTCAGCCGGCATGGTTCAGTGTTTGAGTGTTGACCTGGGATCCAGGAGATCTCCGTTCCTTTCCCGGTCAGGGCACATGCCCGGGTTGCAGGCTCGATCTCCAGGAGGGGGCGTGCAGGAGGCAGCCGATCAATGACTCTCTCTCATCATTGATGTTTCTCTCTCTCTCTCTCTCTCTCTCTCTCTCTCTCTCTCTCTCTTTCTCCCCCTCTCCCTTCCTCTCTTTAAAATCAATAAAGACATATTTTTAAAAAAATAGTAATTCAGATTATTATTTTTGGGAATTTTAATAGGGAGAAACAAAAATAAGTCATATTAGATACGAACCAGTAAAAGCATTTAAATGTATAAATTAACAGGTGATTGTTTTTATCAGTACTGTTACTGTTTATTTTTGGGGTAAAGATCACACTTCTTTTGCTGTTATATTTTTTAATTTACTTTTGAGAAGAAACTAATAAATTTTACTTAGACAATGTCAGGTATTCTTCGGAGACTTCTTTGTTAATTAAGGCTTGGCTCAAATCTGCCCCACGATATGGGGGTTGATCTAAAATTCCCAGATGAGTTCTTTTGTGACACTTTATAATTGCTGTCTTCTTTGTTTACGGAATTTCTAACATTTTATTGCAGTAGGATATTGGACCTAAAAGCTACATAGTGGCACAAGCTCAGCAGGACAGAATAACTTACATATAAGTAGGCATTACAAAGCAAATACTTTGAGCCGTGAGAGTTACCATTGGGAACCTATCACCTATCAAGTTATCCTTGGTTGGAAGGGAGTGGGCAGGCACATGGTAGACTAGAGAACATTTCTATATTTGTTATATGTTTTAGGAGTGTTGATGTTAAATCTGTCAAGTGGATTGGGACTGGAAGTGATTCTTTTTTACTAATAAGTGTTAGAATGGTCCATAATAAAAATGACTATTTACTTAGTTTCTACTACTTATCCCAAAGACTGTACTAAGATTTCCATTTCATAGTTGAGGGACACAAAGCTCAAGGTAAATGCTATTTGTTCAGGCTCCAAAATTACCAAATGAATGGATCCCAAATCCAAACTGAGATGTGTCTGACAATGCAGCTTGGTATTTTAGCCACTGTGATAGACACAGGTGTGCTAGCCTAATGTGAGAATGCTGAGGGAAGAAACTACACCCCCACTGGAAAAGCAGTCAGCATGAACAAAGGAATCAAAGATTGTGAAAGGGAGGTGATCAGGTCACTTGTGAGATCTATTAGACAGTTCCAAGGTAATAGCAATGGGGGTTTTGGCAAATATAGCATTTGTCATTTCTCAATAATCACGTTCTATGTTAATTATTAACTACGCTTATTCTAATAAACATTTTGCAGAGTCTGTGGGAGATGTTTGCAGGATCTCTATAGGGTCTAGTCAGGAGTGGAGTGTTGAAAGATAGAGAAGGCTATAGGATTTATGTTAACAATGAAGAATGACATGAAAATTTTCTGGAAATGGAAGGGCTGGATTGAGTAGAATGCATGCTCATACAGTATGCTTACATTTCTTCTAGTCAAAGCATTTTATATAGAGTTGACTGAGGAGATATATCAGAAAAAAAATTTACTAAGAGAAATATCCAAGATTTCACTGCCTATGTTTTCTTCTAGGAGTTTTATGGTTTGGGGTCTTACATTTAAGTCCTTAATCCATTTTGAGTTTATTCTCGTATATTGTATAAGAAGGTGGTCTAGCTTCATTTTTTGCACGTTTCGGTCCAATTTCCCCAGCACCATTTATTGAATAAACCATCTGTACTCCATTGCATGCTCTTGCCTCCTTTGTCAAATATTAATTGACCATATAGGTGTGAGCTTATTTCTGGGCTCTCTATTCCAATCACCTATATGTCTGTTTTTATACCAGTACCATGCTGTTTTGATTACTAT
Organism: Miniopterus schreibersii; assembly: GCF_964146895.1. NCBI lineage: Eukaryota > Metazoa > Chordata > Mammalia > Chiroptera > Miniopteridae > Miniopterus > Miniopterus schreibersii. Next base: position 58,912,055 of record NC_138111.1, on the reverse strand, counting down.
GGTCTTGTAGCATAGTTTAATATCAGGTAGCATGATACCTCTAAGTTTGTTCTTCTTTCTCAAGGTTGCTGTGGCTATTCAGGGTCTTTGTTGGTTTCATATAATTTTTAGATAATTTGCTCTAGTTCTGTGAAATATGCTATTTCTATTTTGATAGGAATTGAGTTGAACCTATAAATCTCTCTGGGTAGTATGGATATTTTAATGATGTTAATTCTTTCTATCCATGAACAAGGAATATGCTTCCACTTATCTGTATCATCTGTGATTTCTTCAGTGCCTATACCTTCCTGAGCACAGGTCTTTCACCTCCTTGTTTAAATTTATTCCTAGGTATTCTTTTTTGATGCTATTGTAAATGGGATTGTTTTCTTACATTCCCTTTCTGATAGTTCATTATTGGTGTATAAAAACACAGCTGATTTCTGAATATTAATTCTGTATCCTGCTACAGTACTGAATTCATTTATCAGTTCTAATAGCATTTTGGTGGAATTTTTAGGATCCTCTATATACAGTACCCTTTTATCTGCAAAAATAATACTTCTTCTTCTGTTCCAATGTTGACTAAGGGTGGTGAAAGTGGACATCCCTGTCTTGTTCGTAATTTTAAAGATGACACTTTTAGTTTTTCCTCCTTGAATATGATGTTGGCTGTGGGTGTGTCATGTATGGCCTTTGTTATGTTGAGGTATATTCCTCTATTCCTAATTTCCTGAGAGTTTTTATCATAAATGGGTGCTGGATTGTGCCAAAAGCTTTTTCTGCATCTATTGATGTGATCATATGATTTGCATCCTCCATTTGGTTTGTATGATATATCACATTAATTGATTTGCAGATATTGTACCAACCTTGCATTACAGGAGAAATTTCCACTTGCTCCTGGTGTATGATCTATTGCTGGGCTCAGTTAGCTAATATTTTGTTGAAATTTTTTGCATCTATGTTCATCATGGATACTGGCCTATAATTTTCTTCATTTGTAGTGCTTCTATCTGGTTTTGAGGTCACTGCTCTTGTCTGAGGAGACCCTCTGGGTTAGAGACCCAGGCAATGACCTCACTTCCTGAGGATGAAGCCCAACAGAACTCAGAACCCTGGTGTCCAGGCAGCCACATTCTATAAATGACCCTATCCAGATCATTTGAATAGAGACATTCACACAAACAACATGTTCTGTTATTGTCTGCCAAAGCTCTTCTCCCAGCAAGCTGAGTTCCTTTTGAAGTTAATAGTTCTACATTTGCAAATATACACAATTACATGAAATAAGCTACATTCTTTCACTGGTACCACGTGTCAACCTAATGATTTATTTTGGATCCACCTTGTTAACTTCTGAGTTTGCTGGCAAATCAGAGAAGCTAACCAGCTAAAATAGAAGAAATCTCAGGTCTTTCACAAAGGAAATGATCCAGCCATGAGAATTTCCATGTGTATTAATCTGGTCCTTATTACCACTGAACAAGCAGTAAAATTAACAGCAATTCATATTACCACCAAACATAAATTATGTATGCATATCCAAACATACATGTACACATATAATATGTCCTCTTAAAAGAAACGGATACTAATTCTAAAAAGGAAGTTTTAGAAGAAATAACTCCTGCTTTCTCTAAGTTTTCACTGATGTCATTTCAAACACTATGACTAAAGTAAAACAAAATAGTTTGAAATGAGCTTCCAAATAACTCGTGAGTCCACACTTTTGGCAAGTGGTTATATTTTTATACATGCAGGTATATTATCAATTAAGAAACTAATTTGCTTCTAAAATATTCAGAATATCAGTTAGAATTTGAACTGATATTTTCTTTAGGTAACTGAATGATCAATTTTTGATAATTTTCTTTATTATGTTTTTATTTTTCAAACTGTCTACAATACTATGTATTTTTTATCACAAAAAAATGTTTTTTAATGAAAACAATTTTACTCTCTAAAATATAAATTATACTGGTAGAAATACTGGTAATAAAAAAAATCTTATACCTGCCCTGGCTGGGTGGCTCTATTAGTTGGAGTGTCATCCTGTACACGGAGGGGTTGTGGGTTCAATTCTTGGTCTGGGCACATACCTAGGTTGAAGGTAGGAGCACATACTGGAGGCAACTGATGGATGTTCCTCTCTCTCTCCCCCTTCCTCTATCTCTAAAATCAGTAAAAAAACATATTCTCAGATGATTAAAAAACATATTATACCTAATCATAAATATATTTTTATACCTATCAATCTATACAGTATATATATGATTTTCATTTGGAATTTATTTTTACTTAATTATCTTTCTAGAAAAACAAACATGCCTCTTTAAGCTTCTGAACATGTATACAATTATTGTTTGTAAATTGATTCTAAGTTAAATTTCAGTAATATCTACATGGTCATTTCATTTATTTCAAATTTCAATTTTAACAATGAATAATGTGAAACAGTTATGAAGATGAATCTAAAGAATATATTACTGAAGTCACTTCTAGTCATTTTTATACCTATAAAATTTTATTTTGTAACTTATATGCAGATGAGAGACAAATCTTTAACTAAAAGAAAGGACCTGAATCTAAACAAAAGTGTATTAAATATTTTTTTCTAACCCTGGAATATATGCTTTTGTCATTTGTCTACAAGCAATCTATATTTTCACAATATCACAATGAATTTACTATTTTTTTCCTGCATGGTATTTGACTCTTGAGTGATCATTGTCTATTGTATGAAGACACTGAAGTAGGCATGTAATTTATGATGTCAAAAAACAGACCCGGATGGTTTCTTGTTAAAATTTAGTTATTGGGAGAAGTTTATATCCACAAATCCAATTTCATATATGTTATCTGATCATGTATCTAATCTTGATTTTAAATAAATTTGTGGTTCCAGACACAAAAGTCTCATCTTGATTTCAGCATCCTGATGCACTTCTGAACAGTGAAACTTTGTTGGTGATCATATTGTGGATCAGAATGCTTTTATGAGTTAAAACATTCAATCTAATAATTTACATTTGCTTTCTATTCTCTGTCTGCTTTATATTAGATTATTCTAATTTACTTTAAACATGCAATTAAAATTGCTACTGATGTTTTAAAAGCGCTGTTTATATGCCCACTAATGAATATAGTGATCTAAACTTGTGAGAGATTTATGACCTTGTCTTAAGCAATTATTTGGTTAAAATAATACAAGATTGTCTTCTCATATATAATTTTCAAATTACTGAATTGTTTATTGTACATTCTCATAAGTGTTTATATAGATTCTTAGCCACTGAATTGCAAAGTAAGAAAAAAGTTAAAGTGAGGAAGTTTTTATTTTTTAATTTTTTAAAATATGTCTTTATTGATTTCAGAGAGAGGAAGGGAGAGGGAGAGAGAGAGAGAAACATCAATGGTGAGAGAGTCATTGATCGGCTGCCTCCTGCACGCCCCCGACTGGGGATCGAGCCCGCAACCCAGGCCTGTGCCCTGACTGGGAATCGAACCCTGATCGCCTGGATCGTAGGTCGATGCTCAACCGCTGAGCCATGCTGGCCGGCCTGAGGAAACTTTTAGACTTTAAATAAATCTTTGCAGCATTCCATTAGACCTCCTATATGGTGAAATAATATCAAAAGATTTAGTGGTTCATTTTCTTATGACATATAATATATATAGTCCATAAATCATCAGGGAATGGAATCTATGTATAGGTAAGACCTATTTTTACACAGATATTTTCAGCCAGGATTCCTCAATTCATTTTCAAAATATCATAAAGAAATACAAAATGGTCAGATGTAGTTTTAGGGAATATATTTGCTACATAGAATAAAGAAGTAAGAACGATTATTATGTGTTAATTTTGAACATAAAGAAAGATTAACTTATTTACAGAACATAGGATCATGTTTCCTTAATACAATCTTTATTATGGATACTAAAAATTATTAAATAAAACTGCAAAAATTATTTTTTTATTGACTTCTTTTCAATTGTAAGGAATAAAGAAAATACAAATAAAATATAAATCTGAAAATATTTGATCTTTCAAGATACATTTTATTTCACTTAAGAGAAAATTCAGCCTCTACTGTCTTCACAAGAAATTCGTTGCCTAATGGATCCGAGGAGCCAAAGGGCAGCCCTGTTTCAGAGGTGCCTAATTCTGTGTCAAACATTGTTAGTCTGTCCACTTCGTGACTTTGATCTGTGTCACTTTCAGCCTCAGGCTGGTTAACTCCTTGATGACAAGATGGCAGTAGAACATCTCTAGGCCCACATCATCGCAGTGCTAAGCACATTCAAAGCAAAAGCCCCAAGTCCTCTCTGCTCTGAGTAGCTGAACAAGCCTGAATCAGTCCTCACTCCCAGGGACCATGTTCTGAATGACTCTGGTCTACATTAGGTCTTTTTTCCAGAACCAAGTACAGGAACTAGAAAGATGGGCTCTGCGACTAGACATTATAATCAAATAATAATAATAATCAGCTATGTTTTATTGCCACATAATGAAACCACAAGTAGAATGTAATAGCTACATTTATTTTTTTCTTACAGGTTGGACACCCCCTCCTCCAACACCTAATAGCTGTTAGATTTGTTCACTACTCTTGGGATTCAGAAGTGCCACAGGTATAATAACTTTAGAAATCTGTCTCTTTCATCATTCTTCCTTGTCATTTCAATCTGACAAGCTTAATCTTTCTCAGTTTAAGAAATTGTAGTTTTTATTTCATGTATTAATTCACCTCCATCTGCTCTGTTGTCAGTTAGCATACAGCTATCTCCAGCCCTTTATCTTCGTATTTACTGCACTCATTGCTTAATCAGCACCTTGGAGCTCTGACAGAATTTCTTGAGCAAGTTTTTTTTCCTTTTCTAATCAATTATTTGGTATTCTGTGGTATCATAAACATTGGTAACTACTTCATTTAAAAAATTTAACAATTCTGTGTTTTAACTGAAAGTAACCTTCACAAGGTTCACTGAGTCTCCTTGGACTATACCAACTTCCTTTTAAATTCTATTTAAACCATAAAATAATTATGCATGTGTGCAAGGGTGTGTGTAATGTTTTAAAAATCATAATACAGTGAAATTGACTCTGTTGTACAGTTATATGAATTTTAATACAAGAAAATGTTCATGTGGCCACCACTGAAGTCAAGATTCCCCAAAACCTTCCTTCTATTCCTTTATGGTCACAACCTTCCCCATCCTTACGCCTGGCACTATTCATCAGTTCACCATCGCGACCATCTTGACTTTTCACAATACAAAGCTTCAAAGATTAGCGTTTACCATGCTGGAGAAAGATCTTGAGATCCATCCACAGTGCTGTGTGTGTATCAGTAGCTTGTGTCTTTTTACTCTGTGGACCTACCACAGTTCATCCATTAACCTGCTGAAGGGGATTCCATCTTGGGTGGGTTTCTATTGGGCAATTCTGCATAGAGCTGCTACCAACACCGTGTCTAAGTTTGAGTGTGATCATTTGGTACTTGTGAGAAACTACTGTGTAGCTAAAGCGTGTTGTTTTCCCACCAACACAGAGAAAGGAAAAGAGTTACATTCACTTCACATTCTCATCAGTCCTTAAAATTATCAGATATTTTATGTGAACCATTCTACAAGGTGTGGAGTAGTATCTCGTGGTGATTTTAATGTGCATTTTTCTAATGGCTAATGTTATCTTTTCACGTACCTATTTCCCATCCTTATTTACTACTTTGTGAAGTGTCTGTCCAAGTTTTAACCTATTTTTAATTATGTGTTTTCTTATTTTTGTGATTTGAGAATTGAGTATATATTCTGAAATTCTAGTCCTTTGAATTTTAATTTGCAAATATGTTCTCCAAGTCTGTAGCTTGTCTTTTAATTTTCTTCATAGTGTATTTCACAGAGCAAAAGCTTTCAATTCTGATATTTATTATATTTTCCTTTTATAATTTGTGCTTTTGGTGTCATGCCTAAAAGCTCTGCCTAACACCAGATTTTTTCATATATTTCCTTTAAATATTTTATAGTTTTGTTTTACATTTATATCTCTGACCCATTTTGAGCAACTTTTTGTGTAAGGTGAGACGTTTAGGGTTAAGTATTTCTTTCATTTTTATTTTACATATAGATGACCAATTGCTTCAACACCATCTCTCCTTTTCCCATTGGGTTTCTTTTGCAATTCTGTCAATGATCAAATGGCCACATTTGTGTGAATATATTTCTAGACTCTCAATCCTGTTCTATTGATCTATCGCTTTACCAAAACACACTATCATAGTTATCATCACTTTATAGTAATTCTTAAAATTTAGGAATGCAATTCCTCCAACTTTATTATTTTTCAAAATTGTTTTACCTATTCTAATTTCTTTGTCCTTACATGTACTTTGTAGAATCAGTTTGTCTACATCTGCAAAATTCCTGTTGAGTTTTTTAAAACTTTATTTGCATTAAGTCAATTTGGGGAGAATTAATATCTTTTGCATGTTGAGTCTTCCAATCTGGGAAAATATATGTGTCTCCATTTACTTAGGTCTTCTTTTATATAATTTATCAGCATTTCATAGTCTTTAGAGAAGAGATCCAAAAATTTTATTAAATTAATATTTATGTCATTCTTGTTGGGGTTATTGTAAAGAGTATTGTATTTTTAACTCGCGTTTCAGTTGTATGTATATTATATGGAAATACGACTGTGTTAACCTATATGCTATAACTTTGCTAAACTCATTTATTTGTTCTGATAGCTTTATTTTTTGTTTTAGATTCCTTGGGATTTTCTACACATTGTATTGTGTGTGAATAGGTAGTTTTATTTCTTCCTGTCCAATACACATGCCTTTAAGAAACATCTTTCCTCATTACACTTATTAAAAGTTCCAGGGTAGAAGTGTTGAGAATGAATATTCTTGCCTTATTTTCAATCTTAGGGGGAAAACTTCACAAATGTGTTTTTAACAGTTTTTGTTTCCCCCAGTTTTTTTGTAGCTCCATTTCCGTTGAAGGTGTTTATAGGGCAATGATTGCTCTGATATTTCACATAAACCCCCTTCCTTTAGAAAACTGAATGAATTTATGTTTTAAAATTAAAGAACAAGATTACTACAAGAGATCACGTGGGCCCATGGTAGAAACATTTAGTCCCAGACAAATGCTAAAAGGGAAAATGTATGGTTTCCTGTGGAAATTGTATTGCTTTTTACTGCTATGGCAGACTAAAGTTAGCAAAGGTCAGTCACAATTATCTAAGATGATTAAAATACAAGACCATCAACTGCTTGGTCCTAGTAATCAAAACAAGATAGCCAATGAAAACCACCAGAAAAAACTATGCCAATATTAGCCATATCTATTTATTATAAGACTTTATTGGAATGGATAAGAAAAGCTACATCTGAGAAATGTTTCTTTTGATATCTGATCAGATGTAGGAATTGAAAGAAAGTGAAACTTATATTATTTTGTATAAATATTTAGATTAGGTATACCCTATTAAGGATCTGGTGAAAGTAAAATAATTTTCCTCATTAAAGTCTCTACATTTAGAAAGAAAAAATAAGTTTAACTTCTACACACAGATGAAAAACTTTGTTTTTCCTTTTCATTTGGTTGCATATGAACTTTTTTTCTTTACAAACTCAAGGAAATAAATGGGTTGATACTTAGACACCAAATCAAGACTCCTATAAATCATATGCACCATAATTTTAGAAGACCACTATATAACTCATAGTTGACAAGGTCATTGGCCATTATTGGTTTGTGTTATTCCTCTCTTTTTTATTTATTGATTTTTTGGGGGGCGGGGAAGGATAGGAACAAAGAGAGAGGGAGACAGACATCAATTTGTCTTGCCACCTACTTATGCAGTCATTGGTTGATTCTTGTATGTGCCCTGACTGGGGATCGAATCCAAAACCTTGAGTTATTGGAATGACACACTAATCAACCCAGCCAGGACTGTATTATTTTTCTTCAATGGTCAGCTCATCACTGGTCAATTAATATTTACAGAACTCATAAAAAATGAGAAAGCCACACTCGTGAGAATTTTTTTTATATTTCTCTTGCACCATAGATATACTCTTCATATACATATTTTTATATATTTGTTTATCCATTAATATTTATACTATACACACATTTTAAAATATGGTTCATGAAAGAAAAATGACAAAATGGCAATTGATTATTACAGCCATTTGTTAGGTACATAAAATTGATTACCCTGTTCTCTTTATTTTTGTGTAAAATTTGATAATTTTCAAAATAAAAAATATATTCATTTTTATGAAATACCACGATTATAAAATATTTTTATAAATATCCTATGAGTAGACATTTTAAAATTCTAATATGTTTGTGTAAAGTAATAAAATGTTCCCTAAGAAATAATTAAGACCTTATAGAAACTAAAATTGAAATTAAGAAACACACATGCAGCCTGAAAAATTTGGCTTAGAAATCGGACAGGTGGAAAATCACCCACCAGAAGAATAAGTGAAATTAAGATGGGCATAAAATAAAAAGAAGGTAGTATTCAAATGGTGAACTAAAAAAAATTTTTTTAAACAAGATGAACAATATTTGAGCTATAGTATTTAAAAGTTAAATGTTTTATTGTTCAATCTTACTCACTTACCGAATAAAATTGTTTGTTTCTGAGTAGTAGGGCCTAAATTAATTGACATAAAATAGCTAGATTCTATTTTTCATTCATAAAAAGTATTAATTACTGAACAATCTACCAATGGTTCTATTTGTTAAATTTCACTTTCAACCAACTGCTTTATTGGCATAATTCAGTATAATGACCAATTTGTTTGTAAGGGAACTGACATACTAATTGCTGATCAACCATCAAATAGCCTATCTAATTGGAAAATATAGGTTATTGTCTATGCTTAGAGTCACTGTCTAATAATAGCTAAAATGGATTGAGTACTTGCGTTGAGTAAGAAACTCTACTGTGTGAGAGGGGCTGGGATTCCATTTGACCCTCACCACAAAACTGTCATAAAGTACTGTCATTATCTTTTATTACATAAATGAGGAAACCAAGGTTTAGCTATCCTGCCTTCCATTGAGTTTAAGAAGCTTACCTTTGTTCAAATATAAATGTCAAAGTGAAAAAGACTGTTAAAGTAATGTAATGATAGTTTAACATTTACTGGTAAAGATACTAACATTTTCTCATTCTTAAATTTTACTGTAAACCTTTTTTTTTTTTTTAATATGTTTTTATTGATTTCAGAGAGTGAGGAAGGGAGAGGGAAAGAGAGAAAAACTGATACTGATGAGAAACATCAACATTGATCAGCTGCCTCCGGCAAGCGCCCACTGGGGATCGAGCCCACAACCCGGGCATGTGCCCTGACCGGGAATCGAGTCAGTGATCTCTTGGTGCATGGATCGATGCTCAACCACTGAACCACACCGGATGGGCTACTGCAAACTTCTTAAAAAATATGTTTTTATTGATTGTAGAGAGAGGAAGGGAAAGAGCAAGAGAGAGAGGGAGATAGAGAGAGAAACATCAATCGGTTGCCTCCCATAGGCATCCCAACCAGGGATGGAACCCACAACCTGCACAGGTACCTTGACCAGGAATTGAACTGGTGACCTTTCTTGAATGGGATGACACTCAACCAACTGAACCACACTGACCAGGGCTTTACTGTAATTTTTGAAAACAGCATAGTAAAAATCAAAACCCTAAGCCAGTTATTATACATATAGCACTCTCTGCTCATGTAGGAACATAGATTATTAGAAATCCTCCTGGAACAAAATGTAAATATCACACAGAGTGGGCTGCATATCTCAGTTGGATTTCCCTAAAACTTATTACCTCAAAATCTTAAATACAAGAGTAAATGTACACCCAAGAAATGTACAACTCTGAAGGAACATCTTACTGCAAGTTAGAAAAATTATAAACCTAATCATCTGATTATGGAAAGAGAAAGAGAATGAGATGAGTGTGAGCTGGTGAGCAATATGTATAAAAGAGCAGAGGAGGGAAAACTAACAAAGCAGGAAAGGGACAGTGCTCTTTGAGTACGGGATGGGTCTGGAAAATGCTTGCAAGAAACAGATTCTTTCCATCTAATTTTATATTTTAAATTAAAGAAAAGACATTCTAATTTCTATGTGCTCCAAAACCTACCTTCATTCAAAGCCTACTCTGATCTAAGGAATTCTCTGTGCTTACCTACATCAAACTTTTTAGAGCATGCCATACCTGGTACTCTTTAAACACACACTTTCCAAAGTTCTAATTCAGGGAATAATTTCAAAGATAAAAATGAATGGCATATCAGTGGCATAAGAACAGCAAAAACAATAATGATTTATATTTTACGATTATCACCTTTCTTATTAAAATCTTTTCATTTTCATGATTTCATTTCAAGTGATTACTTATTAGTTCAGAAGAGTTACATAGGAATCATGGAAACATGCAACAGTAACCACACTAAAATATATGTTCCTTTGACTTCTGGAAATGTGTATTTTAGCTCTGCATCTCCTTTTCTAGAACAATGCCTAACACAGAACCACCTTGAGACCTTAACAAGAGGGCCCTGGCCCTGAGCCTGAACCTTCTCTGATCTTCTCTGATCTTCCTCACCTGCCCAGCTGGACTTCCTTCTCGTCCCCATAGGGCAGATCCTCAGGTCTAAGAGGACTTGCTCACTCAGAAGCCACAAGCCTCCTGACACCCAGATTTCAGTGCCTAAAACAACCTAGAACCCCATCTGAGTGAGCCCTTCCCTGGGTCATTCAATCCAGAGAGAACTACACAGCTAGTGTGGGCATCCCTCATCACAAGTGTGCCCAAGGTGCCCCCGCAACATGGGGAAGAACCAGGACACCGCAATAAAAGCGAGGTGGACTGCAGACCAGAGCTGGTTGCTGCCAGGTACTAGTGTGGAATTTAAAGGTTTCCAAAAATTCTAAATTTGAACCAGGCCTAACAGGAAGCTCTAAGGGTATATATTATGTGCCTGTTAGGTAGTCATGCTCATTTCATGAAGATATTAATAAAATTACTTAATTAAAATAAAGAACAACCAACCATTATATGTGCCTGTTAGGAATAGTCATGCTCATTTCACGAAGATATTAATAAAATTAATTAAAATAAAGAACAACTATTAGTCCCTGTTTAATCAGAATGGACAGTAAAAACAGCCCCCAAATCTCAGAGGCTTAATTCAAAAGTTTCTGTTATTTCCTGATGCATGGAACACATCCAACATGAGCCCCAGGGGCAGCCAGTTCCTATCATTCCCAGGGCCGAGGGCAAGAGTATAAATGGAGACTTTAAGTAATTTATATGTGAATGCTAAAAACATAAATCTAAATAATAAACAATCAACAATATTTTTTTATTTATTTTGACAAATTTCATAACAATTCAATAGCAAAATTATGGGTAAACATACAGTTTTATTTGACAAGTTGGGTTAAATGTCTCAGAATAAGTTTATCATTGTTCTCCTCTGGGCATGTGTGGATGAGCCTGTTTTGTTTGTATAAATGAAATATAAATACATAAAGTCTTGTACATTTTTTTCACATGACTTGACACAATTTTACCTAATTAGATAAAATTTCTGAGTAATTGTCAATATTAACTATTTCTTAATTAATTTCAGTTTAAACAAAATTTATATAGCTGTGTCAGTTGCAACTTGAAACAAAAAATTTAAAGCAATTTCAGAATAAATCAATAATTTACATATCATGTTCAAACATTACAGAAAGATTACATATGATGAATTAAATTATTTCCATAGATTATTAAAATTTTCTATTATTAATAGAAAATCACTATCAATTACAATATTGTTTTTACTGATCTTTGAAGAAATAGCAATATGCACAAACAGTATTTCTTAATTTTTCTCTCACATTTTTCAATGCTGAACTCTTATAAAAAAACTGAAAATATCAGTATACTGCTCAGTTTGTTAATAAGGTCTTTTCAATTTAAACTATGCCTGCAATTTACATTGGACAGATATATAATTATATTACAGAATTGTTTTAGATATTTTTACCTATTCTTCTTAAATATACACATATTTTGTTTGTTATAACTTCCTTTTATAAATTGAGTGTCATATTTACTATTTCATTTTTATTTAACAAGTTTCTCTAAAACTTGTGTGTAAGCATTGAAGCCTTTAAAGAGTGAAATAACAGCCCTGGCCGGTTTGGCTCAGTGGTTAGAGAGTCAGCCTGCAGACTGAAGGGTCCTGGGTCTGACTCCGGCCAAGAGCATGCACCTCGGTTGCAGGCCTGGTCGGGGCGCGTGCAAACAATAGACATGGATGTTTCTCTCTCTCTCCCTCTCCCTCTCTCCCTTCCACTCTCTCCAAAAAGCAATGGGAAAAATATCCTCGGGTGAGGGTCAACAAGAAAATTATTAAGAAAGAATAAAGTTATTTCATTTTTAAAATGATGACAAATTTGGGGTGTTTGGCTCTGGGCTTCTTGATCTAAGCGGCCCATTTCAAGTGTCTTATGTGATGTCCTTTCCTGGCTTCCATGGAGCAGATGAGGAACCTGGGCATCCTTAGAGAGGGCGCTAGATTCATGTGCTTCCACGCGGTCTTCATCTGGAATTTCATTTCCTGATGAAGTTTTAGGAATAAGAGGTAACAAGAGCCACCCAAAGGGACTCGTTGCCCCCTTTGCACACTCCTTGCCGTCCCGCTCTAGTGCCCTTGTCTTTCCCTGTGTCCTCGGGCCCCTCCTGCTCCCCCCCTCAGCAGGAGCTTTACCTTCACCTTGGCCTTCCTCTGTCGCGATGGGATCAGGGGCAGGGGCTGGCTCCAGGAGGCCGAAGCTCAGGTCAGCCGTGTGGGTTAGCAGCAGCGGCGGTGTCCTTTAGCCTGGCTGATGGGTGGGGTGTGGCCTTTTGTCAGCAGACCTTGCACGCCCAACAGTTCTCTCCGAAACAGAAGTGCAACCCGTGTACCCAGAGTGCTAATCTCCTGTCCCCCCAACAGCTGAGTGCTGACAGGCCCGGTCACGGCCCCCAGCGGCCCGGCCTGAAACGACTTCTAGCGTCCATCCCTGTCTACACCGCCCGCCTGACAGCAGGAGCAGGAAAGAAAGGGCGGCACCCCCGGAGACCGGGGCAGCTGCTGAGGGGGCCGAATACACGCCACGGCTGGGGTGCAGGAGGGTTTCTGCCCTGCCTCAGGCCAGCAGAGGAAGGGCAGGGGCCCCGCAGGCTAGGAGGCCTGAGAAGAGCTGACGGGTAGCTGGCAGAGAAGAGCGAAGTGACAGGAGTCCAGGCACTTTACAGCGGGAAGGAAATCAATGAAAGATCGATCAATGAAAGGATGAGCTGCGACTCCAAGGACGGGAACTGACTGCGGCTAAGCCCAGCGGGCTGCGGGAAGGGGGCAGGGAGCCCAGATGCGCTCATCCAACGACCCTTCTTCCTTACTGTCATCCCCCCAAAAGTGCATTAGATGTTGGAAACACAATTTAAAATTAATTTCTTTAGTGTAATAAAGCTCACTGGAATGCATATATTTTCTGATTCTTTTCTGTTTTTTCTTTTATAGTTGATAAGTGAAATACTCCCAAAGTATTAAAGACACAGTAGTGTACATGCAAAGTTTAAGGAATAATACTGAAAGGAACCCCCCAGGTACCTACCAAACAAACAGCAGAACTCGATCCATGTCTTAGAAGCCCCAGGGGTTTCCCTCCCTGCTGTGCTTCCCCGCATCCCACCCGGGGCCAACCACCACTCTCCCAATTCCTGACTCAGCCATACGTCTGATTTTCTTTATGTCTCTATCAACTATAAATTACAAATAAGCAATGTGTCATTCATGTGTTCTCTTTTAATGTTTTTATAAATGAAATTAAACTATTTTAGGCTTTCTATTCTCATTCAAAGTTATAGTTTTGAACTCTATACATATATATGCTTATTGTTTAATAAACCATAATTTATCTATTCAATTGATTCTTGGAAGGTGATTGGGTTTTTTGCAATATTACCATTAAAAACAAGGTCACACTGTAATGCAGGGATCTAGAGGATGCACATATCCAAATTTATTACATAATAAACAGTTTTTGTCCGGGATTTTTATCGATTTTTGTCCCCTCTAAGAGAGTTTCTTTTGTTCTGCATCCTTGAAAAAGCCTGGTATTGTTCTAATCTCCTAATTTTGGCCAATTAAGTATTCTCCAATATGGTTTTCACTTACACTTACTGATTATTAATAAAGTAGAACATTTCCTCATAAGCGTATTCAATATTTATATTTTCTCCTTGGTGATTATCTTGTTTCTTACTTTGTAACTATTTTGATGTGATGTTTCCCTTTTACTTACAGTTTTAATCAAGTACTTCATATATTCTGGATACTAAAACTGTAAGTTGCTATAACTGTTTTTTAGATTGTAACTTACTTTTTTACTCCATTTCTGATTTCTTTGTTGAAGAGACATCTTTAATTTCAAGGTCATCAAACTTATCAAGTGTTTTCTGTATGGTTTTTATCTGGTGGTTTGTTTTAAAATAAATTAAAAAACACTTATACCATGAGATAAGTATATTCTCTAATAATTTCTAAAATTTTAGATTCTTTCCTGTCACATTAAATTTTCAAGTGGTGATTTTTTACATAATATCATATATATAATTAATGCCACTGATTGTGTACTTAAAATGGTTAAAGTGATGAATTTTATGTTATGTATATTTTACCACAATAATACAAAAATATCCTATGAAGTGATTTAGTAACTGCTTGAGGAGATCCAGAATTCTTCATTCTTTTTCTAAAAGCCTAAATCAAATCTTCCAAAAAATAGCAAAGATAATTAACATAAATTTCTGAAATAAAAAGGAATTTACCTATTTTCCTTTTTTGGAGGCAGATACTAATTTCAGTCTACATCACTAATATAGGAATTCATGAGGAAAAAAAAAAATGAGAAGTTAAATGAACACAAGTTTTTCCTTAAACGTCTCATAAAACTACTCCAGATTTGGGAAGATCTCCCCAAATCAAACTGTTTAAGAAGCTTCGTAGCAACAAGTCCAAAGTAGGTGTTGTTCCCACCCTATGTGAGGAATACACATTTTTGACAAATTCATTGTCTCCCCCTGTTGAGGGTGGAGAGCACAGTCTAGCTCTGGCAAGATACACCCCTGGCTTCCTTTCCAGACCCATCTTATGTGGTCCTCCTGGCATCATTGTACAGAGGAGGAACCTAAGGTTCAGAGGTTAAATAATTTACTTGATGTCAATTTTCCAGGCAATAATACAGCAGAAATTGGAACTCAAACTTGTCCTACTCCAAAATGTGTGCTGTTTCCATTTTCTACTCCCGTGTCTCAGAAAGCTGCGTGAAGGTGAGAAGGGCAGCTGGTATCTGTTAAATGTGCCAGGTGCTTCCTTACTCTTACTGACCACTCGCCACCACTCCACTGGGACGCTGGCATCGATCAAATTAGAGACAAGAAAGCCAAGGCTCTGAAAGTTCATCATCCAAGTGTATGTCAGTGCCAGGATCTTAATCATACTTTGGTTGACTTGAAATCCTTAGCAAAATAGTGTATTGGGATATTACTTTTGCCTTTCTCTTTTATTTTCTTGAATGGCATTTGCCTCGCCACAAAGTCTTTTTGTAGTTAAATCTTTTTCCTTCCTCTTCCCTTCAGGTGGCATTTCTTAAAGTGAGGGCGTTGGTCCACCTGGGACCTTGTTAGGATTCTCAGATCCCCCCATGATCTGCTGAGTCCAGCACTCCTGGCAGAGCCCAGCAATCCGCGCTCACTCAAGCTCGCCGGTGATCCCGAAGCAGGGCTCAGCTGGTGAGCCACTGATGAAGGGAAGGTTCGCTGTGTGGGGATCAAAAAGAAGCTGCCTGTAAACAAACTGCCTTCTTGGCTTTTGATTTCCAGAAGCCTCGGCTCTGTTAGAATAGAAATATTCTCACCTCTAAGATATGCCTGAAGGTCTGAGGCTCTGCTGGCTGTGCAAACCCTGGACTCTTTGCCCCAGAGAGAAGGGAAGCATCCCTTTTTGGATCGTGTTTACTGCAACAGTTTAACGTCATTTCCCAGGCTCCACAAAGATACCAAATGTATCAGAGGAGTAGATGAGCTACTGGACTTTACACCCATACAGGCTTGGCCAGCGAAAACTATTATCCTGAGGGATCTCTCCAAAGGAAGAGATCAGATGCAGCCAGGGGCGGCGGAGATTCCTCGAGACTGAAATTCAGTGACCTCCAAAGTGGTGTGAGATTCAACTGGAATTAAACAACGTGTAGTGTGAAAAGGTTTACACTTCAAATTTCAAAAGCTTATAGATTGGTTGTTGCTTTTTAAAAGAAGGCCCAAAACCTCAGGATTAGGTAGAGAAAATGTTTTAGATTTGAAAGTACCATTTATGTGCATAATTAAAGAACCTGGATTATGCCCTGGCCAGTGTGGCTCCGTTGGTTGAGGGTCATCCCATGCACCCAGAGGTCGAAGGTCCTATCCTGGGTTAAAGCACAAGCCAGGGTTTCAGCTTGATCCCCAGTAGGGGGAGTGCAGGAGGCAGCTGATCGATGTTTCTCTCTCTCCCTCTCCCGTCTCTCTCTCTAAAATCAATAAAAACGTATTTTAAAGAATGTTTTTAATAAAACCATATTTTTTAAAAGTACCTAATTATCCAACTATTACTCTAAGACAGGCTTGGGGCAAATATTTTATAGAGCAGGTACCCGGGGTGAAGAGTACTGAAGCTTGCCCAGTACTGTAACTTCGGTAAATATCCGACTTACTGTCCATTCCATTTAATTCCCCAAGTAATAATGATGACAATAATAACCACTATAATGGTAATGGTTAAAATTGTAGAGCATTGTCTATGTGTCAGGCATTATTTTAAGTGCTTCCATTTATTAATATGCTTAATCCTTACTACTAAATTACATGCTATTAGATAGCAAAGCATATTCTTTCTTATCAAAACAAAACAGAAATATTTGTGAGTAGCTTAAAAATGCACATACTATTTTAAGAATAATTGTTTCCACATTCTTGAGTCAATTACTTATTTTCACAGCCTATAACCCATACATATTGACAGCTAGGAAATAATTAAGAAGTCAAACACAGATATGAAAATAAACATACATTTAAAACTTTAGAAATTAGCATTAGACTTTCTTGTTCGAGTGTAGCTCAAAGTGTAAGTAAAAATATTCACATTTTTAGCCAACACTAGAGTCAGGACAGACCTGGCCGGTAAAAAGAAAAGTTTCAGTGCCGTCAAGTCTCCGGTCATCAAACACAACCTTGTCTGTTGCAAAGACCCTAACTCACTGATCCTACCTAGTGATCGTGACTTATAGACACAGTGGCTGTTTTCTGAAGCCAAAGGTAGAAGAAACTGATAGGATAAATAATTTCCTTTCCTGGTTTGTTAGCTTCTTTCTATTTAATGCATAACAGTAAAAATCATCAAATTATTTACTTAATAATCAACTTTCCATTAAAAAAAGAGTAAAACTCTTAAAATAAAAATTTTCCTGGAAAGTGGAGATGTATAGCCAATGTAGTAATTATAAATCATGTTACTGAAACAATAATTTGAAACAAGCCTTAATTTTGACTAAATGTGCTGTGATCATTGATGCTAACACTATAAAGGAAATCTAGGGAGAAGGGGTGGATGGGGTGTTGTTCAATGAGTACAGAATTTCAGTTTCGAAACATGAAGAGAGATCTGGAGATTGCTGCACAAGAATGTGAATGTACTTAACACTATAGAACTGTGCACTTAATGATTAAGGTGAAAATTTTATATGTGTATTTTACTACCATTTTTTACCATTGCTACTAGGAGCTACCTTTTCTCAACTTGCAAGAGCAACAAATAAAGCAAAAGTGAAAGAGGAGAACAGAAGTGGGAAAATTAAATCAACATTCATTGACTACCTATTCAGAACTTTCTATGGTAGGTATTACTGGCCTCCATTTTTATATATAAATTTAAAGTCAAAATGGGGGGAAGGTGGATGTGGAGTAGAGGGGATCAATGGGGGGAAAAAGGGGACATCTGTAATACTTTCAATAATATGGATGTTAAAAAAATATTTGCCCAATCTAATGTAATTACTAAGTGTTATAGTTGATATGCAAACACAGTTTGGGGGGATACATGCTCTATCTTTTATGCCAGAGTAGTTTTCAAAGTATCACACCAGACCAACAAACGCTTATATCGAGTAGGTGCTCAAAAAAACCACAAAAATGAGTATTAACTAGTTGAAAATTCAATGAACTTCAAAGGCATGATCTTAATGACACTAATTATAATTCTCATAAAGTTAAAATCTATCAAGAGCTTAGATATACAAGCAGCCTCCCTTTAGTCTTCGGGTTAGCAATTTCATTCCATTCATCCTAAGGAATACATATCTCACACCAAGAGGCAGGAAATACATCATCACAAATTCAAACCTTCTCTTTAGTGTTTGAGGATCACTGAGATGATTGGTTTAAAAGCAGAGATGAGTCTTTTCAGTGAAAACTGGTTTCATCTCAATGTAATACATATAACATTGTAGATAAGAGCACAGACAATTAACACTTGCAATGGAATAAAATGAGAGGGAAAATATCAGGGAGGGCGATGACAGATATAGATAATATAGATATAGATTAGATATAGATAGATTAGATATAGATACATATAGATGATTAGATATATAGATGATATGGATAGATATATATAGATACAGATATACATGATATAAAGATGATATATAGATGATATCGATGATCATACAGATATAGATATAGATATATAGATATTATCTATCTGTAAATACCTTGATACCATGTTCCCTGAAGGAGCTGAGTCAAAGCCTGGCCAGTAGGAGGAATGACTGGAGCTACTGCTGTCTTTTCATGTTTTCCAAGCGGAGAACAGTGAATTACAGGCGACTTCAGATCGAGGTAAATTTGCAAAGCAGCAGCCAGACTTCATCCTGCCTCAGAATGGAGCTAAGGAGGCAGACATGTGACTGGGGAGGGGAGAAGTTATCTTATTCTGGGAACACAGGCCAGCTCTGATGCTTGGACAGATGTCCTTAAAACTGTGATTCCCGCCCGCACTACACCTGAATGACTGTGGGCTGAACTTCAAGAGCAGTAGTCTTCAGCTGGGAGACATACATGTTTTATAATATGCAGTTCTAGCCACGGGTTACCAATAATGAGGTTTGCAAATGATATCATTATTCAAAAATGATTAGACTCAAAGTTATTTGAGTAATGCAAGTCCACAAATATCTAACTTGACTGGCAAAGGGGTACTCGCAGGTGGTGAGCTGAGTAGTATGTGGGTGGACCTGATGCACCCATAAGAGAGTGCAATGTACATGAACCTCAGACACGTGTCCTGAAAGTTTATTAAATAATATGTTTATTGATTTTTAGAGAGAGAGGAAAGGCCTGGAGCTGAAGCACAACTGAAACCTAGATGTCATCTCCAGGCGTTAATACTTGGGGAGCGGTTGTGCAAGGGCTTGTAGTTTTGGAGCTGGTAGGCACCCGGGGCTCTCTGCCTTGAAGACTCGCTGCATCTGACCTGGCCTAGCATTCCTACCTGCTCGTGCCTATCTGACTGCCTACTACGGGTTTAGATTTCAACAACCATTCACACAAATCCATTTAACTCAAACAGCCTTTAAAGATAAGTAGAAATAAATTTGAAGTTCAAGATGTTTGGAATTTTTCAACACTGCTTATTTGTAAGTGTGGATGAAAAAGGGTACATACAAGTTCAGTGACTGAAAATAACCTTACAGGGTGAGCTGATCATAAATTCCCAACTGGGCAGGTCGTGATGGGCTGTCACGCCCTAGGCCTGTAAGTTCTTCAGTAAAATGTTCTCAAGCAGGCCTTGTCCATGTTCCTGTACACCCAGGTTAACGCAGCCCTGATATGCCTGCAGCAATTCCCTTTTCCAGAGCGCCCTCAAGGGAGCATATACTCTTGCTAACTATCCTGTACCTTGCTTTCTCCACCTTCATGCAACCTTTCTTACCTTCCCGCAATTCCAAGTGTATAAAAGAAACTGTAACACTGTCCTTCTCCAGGGCATTTGAGATCTTGCTTCCCAGCATGTCATCAGTTTGGCTCAAACAAACTCTCAGAACAATTCTTTACAGACTTAGCTGTTTCTTACATCAACGTGCATAATAGAGCCAGTAATTAAACTGTCTTCTAATTCCATACTCAGTATTTTTTTCTGGCTACTTTGAAAAATTTTGATGTAAAAAAATTTAAATAGCCTAGAGAGAGGCTTTGGACCTCTTTCTCTTTCATGTTGGGCCTCGAAAGTATTAATGTAGAACTGGAGTATGTAAAGAAGATATGGACTCCAAATAAGCTTTCACTAGCCATGCCCATTTTTTCAATGGCCTAGTAGCATCGTGCAGATGCTGGGAGTTCTGTGCTAATTTTTTAAAAGACCCATTAGCGAAGTACCTGTTGGAGCACACAGTAGAGAACAGCAAGAAATCCAAGCCCCTCAGGCCCTTCTATAGGAAATGAGCTGCACCAAAATGGTAAAACCCACATTTTGTTGTGTTAATGAGAAATAACTGAAGAAATTTGCAGGGGATCTCAAAACCAGAGCAAGCCCTCTGTTTACGCACAAGGAGAGTCCTGGCTATCCTCTTGTACCACCTTCTGCTGTTACACGTTTTAGAAAGCCTTTAATTCAAAAGAAGTCACACTGTCTAAAGAAAGAAGGCAAAATTAACAGATCTGTGTGAATCAAAATGGTAGGTACTGTTAAAATAGTCGGCACCGTATATGTTTTTAGAGTAGCATTAGGAGGAAGAAACTGTTACCCAAGAAAGATAACAGAGTTCAAACAAGACAAGCCCTTTGAAAAAGCTCTGATTTGTTCTGGTAGAGCCTGGAGTGTGTGATGTATAATGTTTTGAGATGTGCATCTGAGGCACCACTGTGAGAAACCTGATGCACGTAGACAAAGTTCCAGAGCTTGAATGATAAGCCAAGGCCCATTCATAAATAATAGGAAATGAGAATGACCCCCCTTCTCATATATTCTAGAACTGAATCCTGTGAGTAAATCTCTTTGAGGACAGTTCTGCAGGCATTTTGTAACTTTAGAAACACTGAGTAGTACAGACATTGCATAACTGAGGTAGAGAATTGCTGTTTTTTAACTGCACAAGCTGCATGCCATAAAGGTGCTATATCATTCAGATGATTTGTAATAAATCTCTTGCATTCTTTCCTCACAATAATTTATCTGAAAGAGAAGCCAACATCTTCCAGGTTTCTAAGCCTAGCTCCTGAATTAATTTGTGAGCTGGACTGAAAAAATGGGCCTTTCTTCACCACCAGGGTCATGAATATTTTAATATGTGAATAAAGTTAAAGCAACTCAACTTTGTGGAGATGCCACCAGCAGGAAAACATCTGCACCTATAAGCCCAGAATTCCATCAATTCAATGATAAAAATATGTTTAGAACAATTCCCCAGAATAGAGTTAGACTTTCTTAGTATGTGAACTGGATATGTTAAAAGATATATGAATAATCCTAAATAAAACACTGACTTTTGGAAACTTTTGGGCTTCTGCTAATCACAATGACCTGATAATACCAAAAAAGGAAATTGGAGTGTGCTGACAATTTTTTCTCTGGTTTCCAACAATTTCATCAGTTTGTTTTTACCAAAATCAGAAAACTTAAAGGAAATAAAACCTCCACAGAAGGCTGAAGAGAAAGATGTGTGAAAATATATGGAATACTTTAATAAGCTATTCCTTATATGACTGTTTCCGTAGCCAGTGGAATAAATGGGCAATCATATCTAACGTAATGGGAACCCACCAGTAGCTACTCTTCATTTCGGACAAATAGTATCGACTGATCTTGGCACCACCGGCACCAGAAGCTCAGTGATTAAGTTAATCCTCTAACTCAGGGACATTCAACTGTGTGCACAAGAAATTTTTAGAGTCTCACTCAGTGGTTCTCAACATTAGCCGTGTTAACAAACAAAATTCCACCGAGTGAACCTAAAGATCTAATTGGCTTTATTAAGGATTCAGGAATCCTGAATCTGAAGCATCCCAACTAGCAAGCAGAAGGGTGCTCAGGGGTTGGACAAAATGGGTGGACTTGCTAGGAAGAAGGTGGGGCAAGAGAGGTGCTTGGGGGCTGGGGCATCTGTTATTTGGGGGAAGGGCAGGAATAGGGTTTTTATCATGCAGATGGCCTTGGCACTTCTTTCCATGGGGAGTGGAGGGAACCTGAGTCACTTTCCTGGGGCTTGACCAGAAAATTCTTGGACTGGTGAAGGTTAATTAAGATTACATTTCTGGGAGAGGTTTAACTGTAATATTAAATCAGGTA
Source organism: Miniopterus schreibersii (assembly GCF_964146895.1). Classification (NCBI taxonomy): domain Eukaryota; kingdom Metazoa; phylum Chordata; class Mammalia; order Chiroptera; family Miniopteridae; genus Miniopterus; species Miniopterus schreibersii. The sequence continues at coordinate 58,889,616 of NC_138111.1, read as the reverse complement.
TTCGATCTAGGTTTGGTATCATGGGCTTTTAGCACGAGTGACTCCATTTGGGGCCTGAGGTTTTCTCTTGAACAGCTGCATATTAGAGTTTCCTCGGGGAGCTTGTATCGGAATTTATGAAGGTGGAACCTGGCTATCAGTACTTTTTAGAGCTCCCTGCATGATCCTAAGGTATAGTTAGGATTGAAGACTCTCACTCTCTATGCAAAGTTGTTGAAATGTGAGCGTGTGTTTATCTGCAGTAATTTCATGACTTGAAAATCATTGCTGGTTACAGTTTCCTACCTTCTTTCATCACTAGAACAAAGAATGTCCTTCTTCTACTTTCATCATTGGTATTTGGTGAGAATTCTTTAGTTCAAATGAACATTAAGTGAAAACGTTACCATGTTGACATTTCTTAAATTTCTATTCCTGTGTGACTATTCTTATCACCTGTTTACACATTTATAAAATGAGGATTATTGTATTCACTTTCTAGGGTTATCAGGAAACAAAATGGGTTAATACATCAGAAAGTACCTAGTAAAATGTTTGCATAAAATAAACATTCACTAGATCGTAGCCATCTAAAAATAATTATAAATTGTAATTCTGAATATGTTATTGTAGTCATCATTGCAATAAGCTAAGAGGCTTAATTGTTCATAACATTTTCCTTAGTATTTATGCAACAAATATTAGTTAAACACTTACCATGGCTCTGTCCTTGTGTGCTGATATACAGCAAAACGAACTAAAATCCAACTTAATTTTATTCATTAAATTTAATTTGCAGGGAGATACTGATAACACATTATGTAATATCATGATAAGACCAAGGAGAAAAAATAAAGGCAGGATGGTGTGGTGGGGAGGCATTCATGTTGGACAGGGTAATAAGGGAAGTTCTCATTGGGGCCATTACATTTGAATAAAGACTTGAGGGAATTAGTAGTGAGGAAGCTGACATTGGAAATATCTGGGGTAAAGACATTTTAGGGTGGGGTTACAATAACAACATCCTTAGGGTTCAGGTAGCAATAAGGAGACTATTGCAGAAGAATTAAAAAATCATGTCAGGGAGAAAGTAAATGGAAAATATCAGAGCGGTAATGTAGCTATAGCCACGAGGTGACTATGTAAGACCTTGTGGATTGTAATTCTGTCCCTTTTCCAGTACATTTCTATTTCCTGACCCCATTTTCAGTGCAACCATTGAATGAGTTCTGGAAAAGAGTTGTGATCAAAATTTGGGGTGCTATTCTTATAGACCAGAACAAAAATGTCCTTAGCGTGGTGATGAGCATATTTGGGATGATGCCTGCTCCATCAGTCTTTGTCCCTGGATGCTCAGGAAGGGCAGAGCTCACAGTCTCCACAATGAAAACATAGCAGAAATGAACTCTAGCTTATTTAAATCATTAAGATTCTGAGTTCTTTGTTACTGCTTATAAAATATCCTGACTCATACATAGCTCATACCTATTAAGCACTTCCGATTTTGTTCTGAGTACAAGGAGAAACTAGTGGAAATTTTTATAAGACAGTCATGGATTGATTTGACTTATTTTAGAGAAGATCACTCCTTTTTTTGTACTTGAAGTCTATCTAGTTGGAGCCTTGAGACAAATATAATGAAAGTACATACAATAGTAAAACTGTCAATGGTTTTTAAAAATATATTTTAGAATAGTTTAGAAAAGAGATAAATCAGATAATAAGAGTTGACTTTTCATAGAACAGGTATAATGTGGGCATTAGAGGTGAGATGAGACTTTTATGAATGAACAGTCTGGAAGCATTTTAATCACAAAATAAATGCATAAATATCCATTAGTATCTTATGGCAATCATTTTGCAAAAAAATATGAAGGCTACTTCTGAAGTAATACAAAATGTATTAAAAAGAAAAAATAAGGTAATTTGGAGAAGTAAGAAAGTAAGGAAGCAGCAAATTAAAAAAGACCTTAAGTGACAGAATGGAAAAAATACAGGGTAAAGATAACGTTTTTAGTATTATTATAGTTTCAACATGACTAAAGGGTGTTAACAGTTTCAATATGCAATGATGAAATGTGAAATTGATAACATGATTTTGACAACATACCTGATTCAATTATATATGTGATTTTGTCCATACTTAAAAAACAACACTAGTTTGATTATTTCATGATACACTATTTTATCTCAAATCTAAGTCCAGAAATTATAGGGAATATGTAAGGTAATAAAGGGAGATTAAGTAAGTTATTATATTTGCTAGCCAGCAGAAAAATTAAAGAATACTGTATTGAGAGTTAACAAAATTAATTTACTTTTTAAACAATCTCACAAATAATGCTTAAAGAATATTACATTATTCATTTTGCTAAGGATGTGTAAGAAAAGAGCTTATAAATATTTACTAATGCATCACTATCTTCAAGCAAATTTTTAAAGTCTTAGAACAAATCTTATCATTTCTATTGGCATACTGTTCAGTTATAAGGCCAGTCTTCTGTAAAGGTCAAAAGGATTTCGGGGGGGGGGGGGAGGAGATAGATTTGATCTGGTAAACAATTATTCAAAGGAAAATTAAATTAGAGGATATTCTGGAAAGAAACCAATATGACCTAGCAATGCACAGAAGGATGTGCATAAAAAGGTTTCCTGTGTCCTTTGGGATCAGTTACATTGCCATTCTGAAATATAAAGTATTATAACTGTGTTAGCATAGTCATCAATGACAGACAACACAGAATATTGTGACTCTCAAGCAAGAATTCACATTTCAGCCTGATCAGAGATACTGTCTGAATTTTTAGTTGTTTACATTTGAGGGTGCTTCATTCTGATGAAAAAAGAATGGACTTAATTTCTTTTAAGAATGAAAAAAATCTAGTTACTAATGGTAAAATTTCCAGCCTCAAGACAAAGAGTTTAGCACCAGCTAAAGCCTTCTTTAAGATGGCAGTGATTTCAGTTTCACATGTTATTTCAAACATGATTATTGTAAAATAACAAGTTAATAATATTGCTCTGGGAATTTAAAATTTACATTTTTGGATATAAGTTCCAATTGGCAAATCTTATTTAGAAAAAAAATGGCACTGAGTAACAGGAAAAATAAGTTAAAAGATACTATGTATACAAGCCGATGTTTTTTATTTACCATTGAGGACTCAATAGTAGAGCAGTTACTTGATTCTTTGAAGGATAGAGGAGATAGGTAGAACAGTAGGTGGGAGATAGAGAGCATGGTCCAGTGCTGACCATCGCAGGAGAAAGTCTCCTCATAACCAAGACCCTATGATAATTAACTCGGATCTCTGAGTGGCATAGAGGACACATAAAATGCTTCAGACAAAAACTAATCCAGAACCTCAATATGTGAATGTCAACTGGTCAATATTCAGAGTTGATACTTAGTCTGCAATGTCAGAGTGGATGTTATCTTTGTACAGTGCACGTAACTGTACCATTTTCTACTCAAGTATTCCATTCCCTCAGATTGGTGATCTTATTTCCTAATATAAATGGTTAGCCTACGCCAGTCTGTCTGCCTACATCACATATACCTAGGGACTTTATCTATCCTTCTGGGTGAGCGCATCCAACCTACAGTAACAAAGCTTCCTAAGTACCAGAGAGGAGCAAAGAGATCCATTAACCTTCAGAGTATTTTCGATGCCACATTCTATTCAGGTCTCATACAACTATAGTTAGTTTTCTCTTTCCTCATGTATGTTCAAGGGATCATTTTCAAATTTCCTTCTATCTTCTACATCAAGCCATAGGCTTTATATTAAAGCACATAATATCCAACACAATTCATCTTCTTTAAAAAAAATATAGGCTTATGTGTTTATTTTGTTTTCCCCTGCTCTTTTACTAGGTCAGATAAACTGGAGGCCTTGTATGTCTGAGTATGTTGTCCGCTGTAAAACCTGCATTCCAGAATTGGAAAGGCTGGCTTTCAACCAGCTGTATGTCACTGTAAGTCAGAAGGCAGCAAACTTCTTTGTAAAGGGCCATATATTAAATATATTAAGCTTTCCAAGCCACACAGGTCTCTGTCTCATATTCTTGTTTCTTTTAACAACACTTTAAAATGTAATATATTCTTAGCATACAGTCATTATGGAAGTAGATAGTTGGATGGATTTGGCCTATAAGTTCCATGTTATTAAAGCTCACTTAACATAATTTTCTTCATCTGTGAGGTTATGTGAAAACTGAATAACATGTATAAAAAGCATAGAACCCAGTAAGTGCTTAAAAAGTACTGACTACCATTAATGGTAATTGTATTATAAGGATGCCTAGAAGTAATAGATGCAATTAGAGAAGAATAATGTATTTATTGACATTTGAAGGGTTTGAATGTTGATAGACACACTGATAACAGATACTCTGAGAAGGAATTAGAGACACTATGAAATTGTATATTTTGCCATAAGCAAAATGTAGGTCAAAACCACATGAGATACAAACCACTTCATACCCACTATGGTTGCTATAGTTAAAAAGATAATAACTGACAATAACAAGTGTTGGGGAAAATATAGATAAACTATAAAAAGAAGAGCAAATTAAATCCAAAGTAACCAGAAGAAAGAAAAATAAGAAAAATCAGAATAAAAATAAATAAAAACAGATAAGAGAAAAATAATAAAGAAGAGAAATTAAATAAGAAACTGGTTGTTTAAGAAGATAAATAAAAAATTAATAAACCTCTAGCTAGAATGACCAGGAAATTAAAAGACATGAACTTTAAATACAAGTAATGAAAAATGTGACACCACAGAAGATTCTATAAATATTAAAAAGGTAATAAGAAAGTGCTATAAACAACTTCATGCCAATAATTTCAACACCATATATAAAATGAACAAATGCACTGAAATACTAAAACTACAGAGCTTTCTCAGGAAGAAACAGATTAACAAAATAACCCTATGTCTGTTTAAAATTTTTGAATTTGTACTTAAAAATCTCACAGAGAATATTTCAGGCCTGCATGGCTTCAGTGGTAAATTCTAGCTAACATTTAAGAAAAAAACAAAATCAATTCTATGCAAACTCTTTCTGAAAACTGAAAAGAATGGAATAATTCCCAACTCATTTTGTAAGGCAAAACTTATCCTGATACCAAAAGCAGACAAAATTATTACAAGTAAAGAAAATTATAGACCAATATCCATAAGTAAAGATGAAAATGTTCTAAATAAAATTTAGCAAAAACACCCAATAATACATAACCTGCAATTCATCACATTAAACTAAAAAAGAAAAATTATATAATATTCTCAATAGATGTAGAAAAATGTGACATTATCCGACATCTGTTACTGATGAAAAGATTTTTCAGGAAAAAGGAAGTAGACAACTATGAAGAATATAGATCTGACATTGCACTTAATGAAGAAAACTGAATTATTTTCCCTTTAAGATCAGGAAGAGAACAAGGACGTCTCCTCTCCCCACTCCTATGCAACATCACACTGAATATGCTATCCAGTGCAATATGGCAGGAAAAAAAAAAAAGCATTCAAGTTGCAAGGAAAAAATTAGAACTATTTTTTTTTTTTTCACAAACAACATGACTACCAATGTAGAAAACCCAAAGGAATCTACAAAAAAGCCCCTAGAACTAATCAATAAATATTGCAAAGTCAATTACATTTCTGTTGCTGGCAGTGAACAATTAGAAGTGACAATTTTTAAAATATCACAATAGCATGCAAATATAAATATTTAAGAATAAATCTATCAGATCTGAAAATTATAAAATATTGCTTAGAAAAAATTTAAAAGATCAAATGAATGTAGTAGTAATATCATGCATTTATGCATTGGAAGACTTAGTACTGTTTAGATGTCAATCCTCTATAGTTTTAATGCAATCTCAATAGAAATACAAGTAATTTTTGTAGAAGTTGACAAGCTTATTATTAAATTTATGTGGAAATACAAAAGATCTAGAACAACCAAAACAACTGAAAACAGTGCTAAGTTAGACGACTTACACTGCCTGATTTCAATATTTATTTTATTTATTTTATTTTATTTATTTTTTATCTATTGATTTTAGAAAGAGAGAGAAAGGGAGAGAGAAACATTGATTTGTTGGTCCATTTATTTATGCATTCATTGGTTGCTTCTTGTATGTACCCTGACCCAGGATCAAACCTGCAACCTTGGTGTATTGGGAGGACACTCTAACCAACTGAGCTACCTGGCCAGGGCTCAAGATTTATTTTAAAGCTATGAAGGTCAAGATAATGTGATTTGCATTAAGACAACTAAATAGATCAATGGAACATAATAGAGTCTAGAAATAGACACGTGTATATGGTCAATTGATTTTTGCCAAAGTGTCAAGTACAAAGTGCTGGAATTTTTTTATCTCTTCAAAAAATGCCACTAAAAAAACTGGTTATCTATCTTGTAAAATAATAGCTGTGATCTAAACTCACAAAATACAGAAAAATTACCACAAAGTGGTTCATAGTCCAATATGAAAATCTAAAATTTTTTAAATTTCTAGAACCTAGGAGAAAATCTTTGTAACCTTGAGTTAATCAAAGACTTCATAAATATGACTCCTAAACCATGCCCCATTAAAAAATTATAAACTAGACCTCAGAAAATTTAATAATGTATGTTCTTTCAAGGACACTGTTTAAAAAATAAAAAGACAAGACACAGACAGTTTGAAAATATTTGTAAATCATACATCTGGTAAAAGCCTTATATCCAGAGTATCTAAAGACTTTTCAAAACTCAATAATAAAAAAAGAAACAACCTTACCTTAAAAATTAGTGACAAATTGATATTTAGCCTAGGAACCTTAGATTAATTTTAGAAATCAACTTGGATTTCAAACTGGTGAATATTAAAGCTAATTTTCATATTTACCTTACACACTGTTATTATTTTCCCATATCACTTCTTTGTAAAACTTGTGTTTTGAATAGGGTAAAAAATTTAAGGCAAATGATAAAATTCTATGACATAGTTGCATATTTTGTATATGCAACTTTATATGATATGTTTTCATATGTTACTTACGTTTTCTCTTCTGAGTATATTATATTTGAGCTCAAACAAAAGAAAAAAACATTTATGTGTCTATTACTTATGATATGAAAATTATAATCCTTAAATAATTTTTAAGTGATAAGTAAATTTCAAGTGGAAAATTAATAGGTTTGTTTGAGAACACACAAGGAATGATACCTACCTGATAGATGATTACTTTACTTAAGGTTCTATTTTCTAGATTTTACTGGTTATGTTGTCCTGAGATATATAGTCAACTTAAGAAAATAACTCAGTTATACTTTCTCCTCAGTAAAAGTCATTCATGATTTATTTATTTTTATTTTATTTATTTTTAAAAAATAAGTAGTTCATTGATTTTTAGAGATTGGGGAAGGGAGAAAGAGAGAAAATAGATGTGGGTGTAACATCGATTGGCTGCCTCCAGCACGCCCCCTCCTGGCTAATGAGCCCAAACCGGGCCTGTGCCCTCACCTGGAATCCAGCCGACAACCTTCTGGTGCCTGGGATGAAGCCCAACCGAGAGCCACACGGGCCAGGACGGATATTAATTTTTTTTAAAGTGTATGTGTGTGTGTTTGTATACACATTATCTACTACCTTCTTACTTCCCGTGTTTTTTTGTAGTTGTTGTTATTGTTTTGTTTTGTTTTTTCCTTTAGCAAAGAAAGTAATGAAAAGGACTCTTTGGAGCAAAGTAGATCTAGGTTCATATTCAGGCTCTAATAACCTTCATAAATAATGGGTTTCTTCATCTGTATACGTCTTCTTCAAGTGTAGCATGGGGATATTAATCCCTAAGGTGTTCATGAAAATTAAATTAATTTAGAGAATGTAACGCATCTAACATATGCCTGATGCTCAATAAATGTTACTTATATCCTCACTTCCACTCTTTGTTTTAACTCTGTTGTTCACATTTACATTACGTGTGCTCAGAAACAAATATAATAGAAGTGAATGCACAGTAATATTTATAAAAATAAAATACTTTCTAAAAGTGTCCTTCTGTCTTGTTAGCCAACAATTATCAGTTGAGATCCTAAGGACACCCAATACTCTTTCCATCATATTTGACCCCTTGAGTATGCGTTTTAAAAATAGGCATTTGATCTACTCTCAAAGGTTTTATGCTGAAGTGAAAAAAGAAGGTGATTTCTGTTTATTCAATTATTTGGAAAATATAGAAAATCAAACCGCTCACAGTAAATAATAAAGATCTAAATTATTTTTAAAACATAAAGGTGAGTTATTAATTTAAAATAATTTATTTCTAGTCTACCAACAGACTTTTATTTATGTCTTTCTATTCATCCCAACTGATCATCTGATCATTTAATTTTATGCTGGATCAGCAAATTACGTGTGTGTGTGTGTGTGTGTGTGTGTGTGTGTGTGTGTGTGTAATGCAGCATGAAATAGAAATTCCTTCTTTAAGTAGAAGGAGTTTTGGAGGAAATGGTCAAGGACAGGAAGAGAAATCAGCATTTCTATATTTCAGGGCCACATCTGAGATGTAACAAAACTCTAAATAAATATTAAAAAATAAATAGAAACATATATAACTAGGTAGATGTGTGTATAGATACATAGGAGATAATGGAGGAAGGGAGAGATAGAGGGAGGGAAGGAGGAAGGAGAGAAGAGAGACAGAGGGAGAGGAAAAGCTCCTTTATAGAATTCTTAAATATTTTTAAATATGTATTATTCTTTATTTTTAAATATGTAGCATTCTTTATTTTTAAATATGTTTTTACTGATTTCGGAGAGAGGAAGGGAGAGGGAGAGAGAGTTATTGATCGGCTGCCTCTCGCACGCCCCCTACTGGGGATCAAGCCTGAAACCCAGGCATGTGCCCGAACCGGGAATCGAACCCTGACCTCCTGGTTCACGGGCTAGTATTCTTCATATAATAATTCCTCACACAACCCCATATTGTGGAACTTCAGTGTTTGCAAACTTTTTCTGTATCACTATAAAAATTACTTAAAACTGGGTGAACTAGGTAACACTTTAGTCTGTGTATCCAGAGTAAAGGGGTTCTTTAAAACAACTCTAGAAGACGTTATTTCTCCTCTGCCCCTCCATTTCCTAACCAATATGGGTTAGCAGACTACACAGTTCACTCTGAGGCATTATAAGCCAGCTAACAGCTATGGACAGAACAGCAATTACAGCCCACACAATTCATTACCCCTTTTAACAGAGTTCTCTTCTCCTGTAGCATAAAGGAAAAAGAAACCATGAATTAATACCCAGTCCTGTATCACTGGAGCTATAAATTCTGCAGAATTATGGACTGAACTACCATTTGGTGCTACTACTTAAGGGCTCTGTTTGTTTGCTGCTCTGTTTTGACTGAGGGCGTAGGGAGTCTTCTAGGAAAACAGCTTGCCTGCCTCCCCCTATAGCTTACTTTATTCTTTGAAACCACAGACTAATTTTTGTTTGGTCATGTTTTAAAACCCATGTCAAATATGATTTTAAATTCAGAACTAGACATGAATTTTCAGACCTTTTTTCTATTTATTCTTGGTGAAATAAAATGTTCTCTAAGAAATATACAAATATAAAAGGCTTTCCCAATATCTAATTTTTAAAACATTTAAATAAATCAATACCATATGGATTTTCCTTCCCTTACAAAATATGTTTTAAGAAATCTGTAGAAGAAAACGCCTTGCATTTTTACCTAAAACAAAATCTATCAAGAAATGTCCTCAGCTGCTCAATACAGTGCATTTACTCCTCTCCAGGTGTCCAATCGCTCTTCTGGCCCTGCTATAAATCACCTATTAAGAGTAGGTGACGATCTACTCCAGATTAGGGAACCTTGGCAGCTGTGAGACTAAGGAGCCTAAAACTACCAATTACTTTGTGTGAATCAGTTTCTAAAATACGAAAAAGAGGACACCTGCATGAAAATCAATGGTCCCTACACTATGTTTAGATGTTTTATAAGAATGAAAAAACTGTTTTCATCCAGCATGCTTCTCTTAGGTGCTCATCATAATTTTAAACAGGATGCAAAGCCAGGGAAATTGCATGGCAACCGGGCCTTTGAGAAATGTTTCTAGGTAGAGTGGTGATAAGGACCTTGACAAAGTTCATCTACTCTCTTTTTGGTTTTATGAAACTGATAAAGCAGGTTGTGTTGATGGCACTTTCCTGGGTGTGTGAGAAAGCAAGCCCTCCTATCTTATTGCCCAAACTTATGTTTCTGGTAAAAAAAAAAAAATCACACTACTTGTGCAGTATACTTATATGTCTTCTTTATTCCTATTTTATTACTGCATCTTCCATTAATTAAAAAATATTGGAAAACATTTCTCTATAGCAGAAAAAGCCAGTGTGCACAATCTGGTGGAAGTGGGAAGAAAAACTGCAAAGAATGTCTAATTCTAGCCCTCCCAGCCTTGTTATTCTATACTTTACTATGGGCATGAATTGAACCCTAACTGTATTTGATATTTAAAATCAGATAATTGATGAAAAACCATGGGCACCATGGCCAGCGCACAATAACCATTCATTATCATTACACGGTAGCTACTTATTATTGTTATTGTTGTTAATATGTATTTGTTGATATATTTATTATTTCAGTTACAAAATTGCTCTCTGGTAAAGTGAAATATGTAGACAAAACCTAATAATCCACTAAAAGCTTGCATGCAGCAGTGCAGTAGAGCATTGCATAGAAGAGAAGCAATTGAGAGCTTCTGGTGCCATTGTCATTTTATAGCTGAGGCAGCTGAGAATCAGAGCGACGCGGTGTATTGACAAATACCCCTCACATGGTTCAAAACAGGGACACTCTACGTGGAAGGCTGGTGTGCATGTCTGCATGCATTTCTCTTCTGCTTTATTGCACCTAAGGCTGCAGAATGCTAGGAGCCTGAAAGGTTTACTGGCTCTCCAGATAGAGAACGCCTGGCTTTCTGAGCAGTCAGGTTGGAGGGAGGGCCAGCAATGTGTTTCCAACATTCCACATGCACACACGGTGACACCGCCAACGCGGCAACGCCATGGCTCCACCTTCATTCTGAACTCTCCAAAGCGGCTGCACTGGACCTCTGCGTGGATCCTCTGCTGCTGTGCGTACGTTCTGTAGGACAGCAGGCAGCAGGATCTGAGCAATCGAGGCCTTGAAACAAACCACAAAATCCCTAAAGTCATTCAGATCCTACTTCTGCCCTATTTTTGTCCCTGTGCTACCAAGTATATAACTATATTTTCTTTGTCACGACAACCTGAGGCAAAATATGAACAGGAAGATAAGAACTGTAAATTAGTATTTCTGACCCCAAATGTCTTCTCTGCAGAAACCCCCAAATACTTCTGAGAAACCTTAAGTCTTTCTCATCTATATTTTAGTCTTCTAGGGTACATCTTGAGATTCATTTCCCTTCTGTCTTTGTCTAGCTGCTGACTCTTACTGGAAATTCCATATCCATTGCTGGCACTCAACAAAAACACGTGCTGCAGTGCTGCCTACCAGGGCTTCCTAACCTGGTGCTCAGCGTACATGGTGTCAGGGTATCTTGTGAGGACAGGTGCCCACACCCAAGGAAGCAGGGTAGCTGGTACCTTATGACTGAGAGATTCTTATACGAAATAGTTCATTAGTTGAAACATGAAATTGCCAATATCTGACCATTTATGACCAACCATATATGGTTCAACCTAATAGCTTTACTAGCTCTTAAATTGTGAAAATTTCACTCTGGGATTCAGAAATGAGTCCTGGAGGCTGGGCCATAATATAACAAATGAAGCTCTGAGCACAGAAACACCGCTCCTTCCAACTCGTACCCGTTGTCTGAATTGCCCTCGGTCCCTCTCCGTAGGAAGAATTCTTTCCCAGGATGTTATAGGCTCCCTCACGTGGGCCAGCCCATCTAATGCCCTAGACTTATTTAAATACAAATCGAATTATAGGTTAGGAATAAGGTGTGCCTTTTGCTGCACTCAGGCCCTTGGTGATGGGCTATTGCACATGGCAGTGGCGGAGCCACGCTCCAAGGAGAAGCGCCAGAATGGAGCCCGAAGAAAGTAACCTCCTCAACACGGTCAGCGGTGCACCATCGCCAAGGATCTTAACACAACAGAACTGTCCAGAGGGCCCCACAGGTGGGATTCCTGCTCATGCCTCTCGGGCGTCTGCCTTTTCTTCCCCTCCCGTGTCCCTGGCACCTTCCAATTTAGTAAACCAGTGAATTTAATTCACGAACTTCTCACCATTCCTTCCAGACCATTAATAAAGCATTAAATAAAAACGGTTCTAACGCCTACCCCTGTGTCTTCTCACTGGCTCCCTCCTCTGAACCGAGCGCACCGATGTACATTAGCACCATTCATTAAAAATTCTTCAGCCCAGAGTCATCGCAGCTGAGCCCTTCGGTGTGAATGTACAGAAGCAGTGGACACATTATTAATTTCCATCATTTTGGGTCTATCATCCTACAAGAAAGTATGAAACTGGAGAAAATATGTCTTACGCATAAGATCTACAGTAAGTCCTCACTTAACATCAGCAACAGGTTCTGAGCCTTTAAGAGAAATGACGTATGTAATGAAACCAGTTTTACCACAGGCTAATTAATATAAACAAGAGCTAAGCCACAAGAAGAGATGAAATACTGCCATTTCCACCACATAGATGGACCTTGAGAATATTATGCTAAGTGAACTAAGTCAGAAAAGAACCATCTGATTTTACTCAGATGTGGGATATGAAACTGAAACCCATAGACGCAGATAGCGGTATGGTGGTTACCAGGGGGAAGGGGGTGGGAGGTTGGTAATGGGTAAAGGGGGACAAATACATGGTGACATCAGATGATTTGACTTTGATTGATGGGCACACAATGCAATATACAGATCATGTACCACAGGAATGCACACTTGAAACCTATATCATCTTATTAACCAATGTCACCCCAATAAATTTAATTAAAAAAAAGAGTTAACTTCCTAGAGCATCTCATCAACATTATATTGAAACAATGCCGAACGAAACGACATTATTTGAGAAGCTGCTGTATCCATGTATTGCAAATCAATCTCATTTTTAAAAACCTAAGAAAAATCATGGGGGGAAAAATCTGTCTTCTAGTCATTCTTTCCTTTGTTGACTCTTAATCCTGAACTCTATTTACCTGTTTTTCTCCTCTCCTCAATACCCTGGTACTGGCATAATCTCATATTTCCCCATTCAAAATTCAGGCCTGGGAAAAGATTGGGGAGACTTACTTATTCAATTAAAACAATTTTCATGCCTGATATGAGCCTGGCACTGTTCTAGGCATTGGACATAAAATATTAAAGAGTCAAAATACAGCAAAACCTTACCTTCTAGAAATAAATTCAGCTAGTAAATAGGTAAATATACCGTATGTCATATCATTATAAGTGCTACATCAAAAACTAAAGCAGGTATAAAAGTAGTGGCAGGTTAGGGAGGGGCAGTCATCAGATATTGTTGGTAAATGGGTCTAACTGATTAGGTGGCCTTTCAGCACAGCACTCAAGAGTGTAAGGAAATAAGCAACTTGGTTACTGGGGGAAAAGCTGGGGGGAAAGGCCAGTGCCAATGTCCTGAGTCAGAGCAGAGCTGGGCTCAAGGGAGACCAATGCAGCAGGAGGGCTGTGCATAAGCAGATGTGTGGTAGGAGAGAAAGTCAGAGGCTTTGAACAGGAGGCCAAGTTATGCAGAACTTTCTAAACCTGGTAAGGATTTAGAGTTTTATCCATATTGAAATGAAAATCCATTTTGAGTAAAATAACACTATTATGTTACCTGAAATGTAAAAAGAATATTCTTCATTCTTGTTTCCATGACTGTAGTGTATAAAAGAATCACCTTGGAATCATGTTAATATGCAAATTCTGCTTCAGTGAAATTCACTGAAATTCTGCATTTCTGACAAGTTCCCCAGTCATGCTGATATTGTTGGTCAGTGGACCGTACCTTCAGCAACAAAGCTCTGCATCACAGATTCTCAAGGGATGGTCCCCGCATCATCAGCATTCACATCACCCAGGAACTTGCTAGAAGTGCAAATTCTGTGGCCCCACTTACTGAGTCACAGGCTCTGAGAGTGGAGCCCAGCAATCTATATTCTAACTTTCAGGTAATTCTGGTTCACGGTGAAGTTTGAGAGCCACAACTCAATCACATATTACGAATGACATATTGTGAATTATATATTATGAGTACACTACCGGGTAGCAAGGTAGAAGCAAGAACAGTTAGGAACTATTGGGACAGAAAGAGGTGATAGTAACTTAAGCCAGGGTGCGTAAGTGGATGTGACGAGAAGGAGATGGACTGTGGATATGTTTCGAAGACACGGCCAGTAGAATATGTGGAGTATATGACACTGACAGGAATAACGGGTGACCCTGAGGCTTTTGTTTCAATAATTGGAAGAGTGGAGTTGCCATTTACTGGCTAGTAAGATAAAGATGGAGTGAAGCAGACACTCAGGAGAGAGTCAGGAACGGGGTTTGGACTTCTTAAGTTTGAGATACACATTGGCCATAGGTGAGTTGAGAGGGTGACTAGGTATTGGAAATACAATTCTAGAGGTCAGGGCAGAACTGTAGGCAAGAGATGTAAAGCTGACAATGGTATTTAAGAGTCGCTGGCATTATAGGCACGGAACTAAATGAGACAACCTAGGCAGTCAATGCAAACACACACACAAAAAGGCCCAAGTACCGTGAGCTGTGGAGTGCTCCGGTTTTAGAGGTCTGACAGACAGGAAATAACCAGAAAAGGAGCCTCAGAAAGAGAAAACTACCAAGTCGGGGAAGAAACCAAGAAAGATAAATGAGATGACAGTGCCGGGGCTGGGAACCGTTCCGCTCTCAGGATGACAAAAGGTTCTAGTAAGGCAATGTGTCTCGGATTGCGCATTTCAGGTGGAGAGCTATGGGCCTCGGGCCAGGGACAAGGCCCTGAAGTGATTAGAACACAGGTCACTGCATGCCTACAGCCAGCGCTGTCCTTTGTTTTCATCATGTTTAGATGTTATAATTAAACGTGAAAATGATGATGAGACCCACATATTCCTCCACTATTCATAAATCAGATCATCCATTCAGAAGGACTTAGAGTCCCATGCTTCCTCCTTTCAACGTCCCAATTAAGAAACTCAGTGCTAGGATAGGCCAGGCACCATGGGCTCATAATTAATGCGTGCATCTTACACAGATTCATCATGTGTGCCCTGCCCGCTCCACACATGCCCTTCACCATGTGTCTCCCGAGTGTGCTCTCTGTGGTCGTAGACACTCAATAAATACATTTTTTAAAATGCTGATTTAATGAATTAAAAGGCAGTCCCCTAAAGTCTCTATTTCTGTCCTTAGGATTATGTTTTATAGTATTAGTTATGTGTGATTTCATAGTTTTATAACTTATATTTTAAAATGCTTTAAAGTAATAGCGTGTTTTCACATATATTGTCACATTTAACCCTCAAATATCCCTGTGATATAGGCCAGGCAGGTAACATTATCACTACCTTATAGCTGAGAAAAATAAGTTTCAAGGTCAGGCATGTAACTAATGGAAAAACTATAGCTAGAATCTAGGGTCCCGCAGGTCCCTGGGCGGGGTGGACCCATCACACACTCTGCTGCTTCACTCCACACACAGATGGGAAATCCCAAGCCCAAGTCGGATTTTCCCCTAAACGGTCAACAGATGCTTTTAAATCTGTCCTTATTTCATAACGTTATGTCTTCAAGTGACTGTGATGCAATTTACATCATTTTTGAAGGCACAAACAAACTTAAGGAGTGAAATACAGCTGTGTTTTTAATGTACATGTACATGATTGTAATTAATTACATCTGTATTGGGGAACAGTTCTAGTCAATTTGTCACCTCACAGGGGTGTTGTAAAGATTAATTAGAATTAATTAGGTGAGTTATTTGTAGGCAAAAAGCAGTATAGAAGTGCAAAGTGTGTTATCACTTCCCTTTAAGATGAGTTTTAAGTTAAAGAATAATCGTCAGCCGGTAAAATATTCCCCAGAACAACTCACTCTATGGACATCTGCATTTCTGCCTTGTTCTTAAAGAAGACTGTAAGCAGTGATCTCTTTAGTGATGATGAAATACAGAGGACAGAAACAAATTTGATCAAATATAAAGGTATTAGAGATGACAGTTTTATTCGGTTGAAGGATACATTAGCATGCTCTTTGTTTCATTGCTCTTGCCCTCCAAGTCCAAAAGGCAAGCATTTAATTCATATTATTATTTTCTGTATTTTTTCACAATATACCAAAAATGCCATTTGACAAAATCCCTATTTGCAAGAGAAACAAAAAATACATTGACCGTATCAGGCAGCATTTAAAATGCTTAAGCAATTTTCTTGAATGTGGTTTTGTTAAAATAGCTTTCATTTTAAAATGTCAAAATTTATCAAAAAGCATTTAGCCTGACTGTAGATAGTTCACCTAGAGATAAGGAAGGTCGCTTTTATATAACACATTTCTTAATGCATGTCGGTAGCACTTAAGGCATCTCTATATAAATATTTTCACATATCTTCTTTCCTTTGGCTAAATTTGTTTTCAATTTTATTTGCCTTACTTATCTATGAGAATTCATTTTAAATGTGTATATGGAGAAAAACTGATCAATGTTAGTGTCTAAGATATTGACAACAGCAAATTTTGAAGTAAATTTTGATTACTATCAGGGCTTTAAGAGAATATTCAATAATTTCAAATATAAATTTTAACAGTCTAATCCCATACATAACTGAAGTGGAAGGCATAATGAATTTCATCGGCAATAGTAAATTAAACTAGAATCAAGAACTCTCTTGGCCATGGAAGAGTTGTGCATATCTCGGATGTTGGAATCCTCTGTTTAGTCCATCAGCTCATCTGCTGTATGAGAAACTAATCGATGGTGAGTTAATTTGTTTAATAGATTTTGAATAAATGGTTGGCTGACTGACCTTCCTCCTCTGATTGCTTCTAAAAGGCAAAGGAGAGCATTTTTGCGGAATATTAAATGTATTCTGCACTTTCCTTTTTAAAAAAATGCTTTAATAGGGTATTTCTGCAAAAACCAGTGTTTCTTTATAGAAATCAAATTCTTTCCTAAGTTGGGGCAATTATCTGGATTCCTTACACATATGTATGTACGTGTGTGTATATGGAAATCTACCTATCTAGCTATCTATCTGTTTTAACCCTTACCCGACGATAGGTTTTTATTGATTTTTAAGAGAGGAGAGAGAAAAAAACATCATTGTGAGAGAGAAATATTGATTGATTTTCTCCCATATGCATCTAGGTATGTGTCCTGACCAGGAATTGAACCCACAACCTTTTGGTGTACAGGATGACACTCCAACCAACTGAGCCACCTGGCCAGGGCTATCTATCTATATTTTTAAATCAATTCATTCCTCATCTTCGACAGTATTTAAAGTCATTGCCCACCATTGCCCACGTGGTTTTTCTAAAACAAAGCAAAGATTAAAAAATAAAAATCTTGTTCACATGTATTAGTTTCTGTTAAGTGCTATTACAAAAGAATTAGAAAAAGACAGTATAAAGGTTTGCATATAAATGTCACTCTGTGTGATATCATTCAACGATGTGAAAGGGATCATTTCTCTTCCCATTTTTTCCCTTCCATGTGTAGGAAGCATGAGGCAGTGGAAGGACCACACCCTGGAATCATTCAGCCTAATAATCAGAATTGAGCTCTGACTCTCTCTGATTTTGTAACTTTGAATATTAACTCTTCAAAGTTTCCATTTCTAGGCCTTTAGAGGACAATTATATAATTCTCTTTACAAAGTTGATTTGAAGATTAGATAACATGTGCAAAGCTGCTACTAAAGTAAGGCACTAAGGAGACACTTAGCATACAATAGCCAGGACTCTTACTATTATCCTCTTGAAATCGGAAGTGATATCAACTCAAGGTTCACTTAACTTGAAAGCACACCAACCCTTCTCAAGCACACCATTTATCGGTGGGCATCGCTGATTACTGCACCGAATACAACTACATTCAGTTTCAGACAAAAGTGAATGGTGGAGCAGGAACAGGGAATTACTGTAAATGAAGCTAGCAAATGCCGCACAGGAAATGCATTCACTATTTCCTATAATATTGTCGGCCTGCTTGGAATAGATCACAGGATCATTTAAGCTCTGGGTGAATCGTTATTCAACACCTCTCTTCTCAGTTAATGGATTTATAAACGTAGGGCAGTATTTGCTGGCGTGAGTCCATAAAGGAGTTTAAACAGCAGACCCTAAGCATCTTAAATCCTGCCTGTTTCTTTGTGGGACAACTGCAGTTTCAGCATCCTGGATCCCTTGCCACATGTAATATCGAAAATATGTAATATGTAGGAACATTTATTTTTTATTTTCTTATCTATCTTTTTCAAAAGCAGGATTTATGATGGCAAAGTATAGTTTGCATTTTAAAAATCTTGCTCTACTTAATGCATTAAATGAAGTAATTTGGATCCCTACCAGTTAAAGATGAAGTCATCCTGAGTCTCACCCACCTCCCAGGAGCTTCATACAGCATGGTGATTCCAACATCTACATCTTTTCTGGGGGTGGGGGGGTGGGGGGGTGGTGTGTGTGTGTGTGTGTGTGTGTGTGTGTGTGCGCGCGCGCGCGCGCTCCAAACCTATTTCTAGTTTCTACCAGAAAAGTCAACCTGGGTGAATTCCAAGAACTTCCCAACCAACTGTCCAAAAGCGAACTCCTTACTTGTACCTTAACATTCCTTTACTGACTTCCCTGTGTAGGTAACAGCAGCACTGCTTAACCAGTCACACAGGCCAGACCTGGTATGTGGGACTCTTTCCTCTTCATTTAATAGCCACTAAATCAGATCAATTCTACAGACTACCCTGAGATTGATATTATTCCATCTATATTATTTCATCACATCTATATCACTTCAAGTTCCTTCAGTCTACTATGACTGTCTTTATTCTCATTACCCTTTCAAATTGGGTACAGTAAATCCCTCTCTTCTGTGGCTTTGAATATGCCCTTAGAACAGTGTTTCCCAGTGTGACTTTTGAGTTCTAGTTCTAGATGTTACTAGTAGGTATCACATGAAAGGCAAACTTTGCAGTCAAATAAATTTGGAGAGGTCCTTGGTCAAAAGAGGAGGTTGTCTGCTGTTAGGCTGGCCATGGCATTTAACAGACTAATGTAAATTTTTAGGTAATTTTTGAACAAAAAGTGTGTGTGTGTAATTTGGGGATGACAGGACAACTCACAAGATCAATATTCAATGAAACATGATTCTGAATTTTTTGAAAACTATAGCCTTATTAATTACATATGAGCTATACTAATTATCCATCAGGATGGCTCTGACATAGTGTTTTTATTTTTTGCCTTCTCTTCATCATAACATATTATTCCTAATTTGGTTTCTCTAACCTTAGGGTGGAAGTAAGCCTTATAACATCTATATAACATCTTTCTTTTTAAAGTTCTGGAAAAGTTACCTTTCTTAAAAGAGAGAGCTGCTCCAACATAAAATTAAATTAATCAGACCTAAATTACAAGGGGGAAGATGTTAAAAAATGCTGGCATACAAAAAAAAATTATATAACTATTCCCTTAAAACATAAGTATACCTAAAGATGTATTTTTTACACATCTCACTTGAAAACGTAAGTGGGAAATATAAAGCTTAAATGATTTAGAACTAATGTCTACTAAAGATCCATAAAAATGAAAATAAAAAATATCACCCAATTGATACTAAAGTGAAAGTCAAGGTAAAATAGAGAATTAAATTCAATTTCCAATTATGCCATTTCCGTATAACATGTTAGCAACTGAATTCAAGTAGATTAAGTGAGATGGCCTAAAATGTAAACCAATAAGATTTCCCAGGGTTTTCTTAAGTTTCACCCTCATGTTATTCAAACATCTGTTTTGTGAGCACTAGAAAGGAAAGTCAAAGACCCCAGAGTAGAAGGAAAATGCCAGGTCTCTACAGCTGGGAAGATGTAGGTCTAAATATCTGCTGTGCCATTTCCCAAATCAGCTGACCTCTTTGAGTTCAGTTTTTCTTAGTACTAAGGAGGAAGCAACACTAGTTTTATCTGAGCTTAAGCAAGGCAATGGATGGAGAACACACCAGCTCAGTCAATGGCACATAACAGAGGCTCAAAAAATGTTATTTCTGTTCCTTTTCATCTTTGGATATTTCTAACTTCCCAATTAATTAATTAAAAAGAGCAGAGAGTATGGGATAGCAGAAATTCTAACAAGTATCTCACAACCCTTTCTAAATTTTATATCACCCCAAATCAGGTTAGTCTCTTGCTTAGTGTTGGACATTATTTTAAGCCATCCTCAATTTTTTCTCAAAAGCAATAACCAGACTGCTTACAGGATATGTGATTGTATTTGTGTCTTAAATATAACACATGAATCCTGCAAGAAACTTACTTATCTTTGAAACTATTACATTTATACCATAATGATCATTACAAGGAAACCATATTTGTCTGATTTTACAAAAGAGAAAAAAAATTTTCTTCATTTCAAAAACCAATACTATCAAAGAGTATCAACTGATTAAAGCCCACTGTTGTTTTTGCTGATTAGAGTCATAAAAAACTATCCAGTTGCCCATAATTAACACTTAACCTATTAACATTAGTAAAAACATTAAACACCCATACACATTACACAATTAATTAAGGGCAAAGCAACAGAAATCAGTTGCCTTATTAAACACAAAACAATTAACTTCGTATTGGTTTGGTAGGAAGAACATGGGTTTTAGCCGGAGAGAGAGCTGGTCTGACCCCTGCTGAATCACATCCCGGCGACGGAGCCGACCCCAATTCAGCAGCCCTGCTGGGCCTCAGCTGTCCCAGTTACAACTGCAGGTGAGGCTCAGGCTCCGTGGCTGGGTGAGAATCCAGTGCGATGATGGACACAGTTCCCACCCCATTGCTTGGCAGCTGAGAGCCACTTAATTACTATAGAAAAAGGAAAAGGTAAAGAAAAAATATATACTTCTCAACATTTTAAGTATAATAAGTGAAAGTACTATTCTTTATACGTCCCTGACTGTTCACATGCTCCTCAAATCCAGCTTGGTACTTAAAACCTCACTTCTGAAGTACAGTATTTCAGTTCCGTTCCTCCAGACATTGCTGCCACTGAGATACGAGAGGTAAGGGCCCGACTCCCTGTTCTTAGGAGATTTGACAAGCGGCTTGTTTCTTACCCAGCAGGTGAAGTTCAATACTTGACCTTTTTGGTCAGAAGTATGATTGACTCCTGGTTTGATATTCCTGGTGTTTGTGGCATCTGGCGGCTAAGTCACAGACTGAGCGAGGGGAGGACAGTACCTAGGGCTCCTCAATCAGCCTACTGGCCAATAGTCTAGTTACATATTAGTGCCATCTGCAGGCATAGCTGTCACATGTCCTACTAATTAAGAGGGCTGCATAGAGTCTTTTCATGTTGGAAATATATATTTTGGGAAATGTTTTCTTTTTTCTTTCCCTTTGGTCGTTCTATTCTGTTTTTTTTTCTTTCAAAGATAAAACAACCTCTAAAATGTTTTAATCTTTGGATAATATGGTAAATAATGTGGCTGTCTAATATAACTGCGTTTAAATTTTTTACTTCATTCCTTAATTTTTTTTAATTAAAAAATGTTAACTGGTTTCGTATGAAAGTTGCATTTGTATTGCATGAGTAGTAACCAACTTACACAGGCAAACATTTCCCTCAGAAACCCTAAGGACAGATAAACACCTAGGGAAGTAGACCCTTCCTGACCACCCAACAGTGCCAGCATGCTCTGAGCACTTGGATTTGGGAGAAATCTCCTGGGGAAGTAAATCAGAATGTCTCACCTTGGGATGGAAAAAAAATAGACTCTTACATTTCTTTACAGGAAAGTCAGTGCCTTGGTCAGGTGAGGAGCAATTTCTCGTAAGATATAAAGTTGTGTTTTTTTGGACTGAAAACTTGTTATTCTACATTATTAAGAAGCATTTAGAGTCATGTGGGTTTTGTTTTGTTTTTGTTTTTTTGTTAAATGCCATGTAGCAAATATTTGGTTGAAATAGGTGTCAAGAGTTAACTCAAGAGTTTGTTTTGAAACAATGAGAAGAAAAATTCATGTAAAAAAACATATATGTGTGTGTAATGTTTGATTGTTTGGAAGCACCTAATACTGACAATATTTTAAAGGGCTAAAAGTTGTCCAATTTAATACAAAATATCTGCTCTAGTGAATGCCCCCATCAACCACCGTCCCAGATCAACTGTCTCTGATATTTATTAGCTTGCTCTGCCTTCCTGTCTTCCCAGCAGCCCAGGCCGTTTCCCACACTGGGTCAGCCAGGCGAGCCATTCACAGGAAAGCACAAGCCTCCCAGGCACCCCAATGCTCTGCACCCCCTCTGCTAAGGCTCTGATGTGAAGCTGCAGGTTTTCAGCCCTTTCTCTAGCTTCTGCAAGAAGGGAGGGAGCTCAGGTGCTAAGGGGAGCAGTAAGTAGGCCCACAGACTAACTTCCATCGTAAGCCAACGGGGCTTGCATCATTTACTACAAGCGCCAGGTCCCCCGGGCTTTCCTCACGTTTTCATTCCATACTGGGCGATGGCATTTACACAAGTTAAGGGGGCTCCTCTTAAATAAAAGAGACAAGTTGGAGTTTCCACTTCCTTCGGCAGCTATTCTCCCCCTTCCTTATTATGGCGAGTTGCGTTCATTCCCCGAAGCCAGCTCTGCTGGGTGGGATCATCCGGCCTGGGTGAGCAATGTTTAGAAAGGTGTTCAATATGCTTCCACTATTCTTAGCCTGTCAAGTTGGTTCAAATACTATAATTTCAAATCTCTCAAAAAAAATTTGCTGTTTTTTTTTCCTATTGTGTACAATAGGGGTGATTATAGTTTTACTCATAGATACCAAATAGAAAACAAATTACTCAGAAAGTCAAAAGAATATTAAATAGCCGTCTAAATCAGTTTTCTTCCATACCTACGTATGATACATTAAGAATAGTTTTTGGAGTGCTAATGTGTCTCCCCTAAAGTTCCAATTCAGAATTAGAAATTCTAGAATTTCCAATAGTTTAATAATCACCTTTATTCTAATTATTTCTCCTTTCACATGCTACCATAAAAGTTGATTTCCTCTGGAGCATTCCTAAGTAATAACAACAATTGCTTATAAATGCCTTAGGAATAATTCCTTAGGAATAATGATTTTTTTATAAGAATCTTCTCATAGACTCTTGATATCCTAGATATTTCAATATAATCTTCTGTATTTGTATACATTTTACATTGAAATTAATCATTCATAATTGTCATAGGGTTTATTTCTACAAGTTAATTCAACATCTCCAATATGTTTGGATTTCAGAATTTATAATGCATTCCAATTTATTTAACCCAAAGAGACTGTTCAAACTTGGGTCCCAACTCTGGTCACAAACCCAAGTGTACTTTATAGCCAGCCCTTGTTAAACAGAAATGCAGAGAAGAGCAGAGATTGGTTTTCAGTTCATGCTATTTTAAGAAAGATGTATTTTCCTTAATTTGTAGCCACGTGGGGTGGAAATGTAGTTTCAAACAAGCAAATGAATTAGGGGTGTAGCATCTCCTACTTGCTGGTTCAATACACTGATGACAGATAAACAAACAAGTGTTATGATTTTCACTGAGATGTCTCCTTGTTATTCATTTGAGCCCATATTTGCTATAATAAGAGCTATGGTTGCCAGCC
The DNA here is from genome assembly GCF_964146895.1 of Miniopterus schreibersii. Lineage (NCBI taxonomy): Eukaryota > Metazoa > Chordata > Mammalia > Chiroptera > Miniopteridae > Miniopterus > Miniopterus schreibersii. The sequence continues at coordinate 58,865,791 of NC_138111.1, read as the reverse complement.
CATGACAGAACTTTGTTCAAAGACACAGTCACCATATTAATTTCTCAACTGAAAATCTCATCGGAAGGGAGAGATACCCAACTGACTAACAAATCGCAGCAGGAAAACATCCAGGAACTTTCTAGTTTATAGATTTTTGCAAGATTCTTTTCCTTGTTAAGGCTTTATCGTGTTTTCCTTATGCATTTGTTCCAGCAACGTGGACTTTTTTTAACCCAGGGTTCTTTTGTTTTTGTTTCGTTTTTTAAGGGCTTCTTCATAGAAACCAAAGAACTCTCTTCTGGGATAGATATGAAAAGATATTTTTAACCTACTTTGTGGAGTCATTTTTATTCCCAAGCAAGCACTGCGTATCTGAAAGAGATTTTTAAACAAATTTCATTTACTAACCTCCCAAGGGTGAATGCACAAGCTTACCTTCTGTATTTTCCATAGAGCTGTCGCTGAAGCTAGAATTCTCTCTTGCCCTCTAGTGCAGCTCTGTCAATATAACATTGCTTATCCCGCCTGCCTCCCTCACAGAGCTGACCTGACTGATGCAGCTGCACGGCCTCTGCCGGGGCTTCTTATTTACCCTCCACACATAGCAGACAAGGGCCCAAACGTGAATGAAACGTAGGGAAAGAAGAAGGGAGACCATGCAGAGTAAAGGCGCCGGGAGTTCCGGGGGAAAACATCCTGGCTGAAAGAAGTGTGTGCCCCTTTTTGTTTCTAAAAATACTGCTGCCTACATAGAAAAAAAATTAAGAAACACAAATCAAGACATGTCTGCCTGGGTCCACTTGTCAGGATAATGGGAACAAAGGAGCATCGGCTTGCAGGGACGCAGGATCCCTGCTTGTTGCTACGAACGCCAACAGTCACAACAGACACATTTCAACTGCAAAATGTTCCTCTTTTCCTTCTGAGGATAAAAAGCCCTGTTGATGTGATATATGAATATTTTGGACAGTGTCGATCTTTCAATAAAGGTAAATCAGTGGATGATTCTCACAGATTCTTCTGTTTTCTTTGATTTTCATGTATGTTATCTCTGTCCTCCTGAATGTAAAGTCTGTCATCTTCAGGGCATTGTCAAAATACATGGATATGCAATGACTACATAAAAAAAATTATATCTACCTTCAAAGAAAGAAAACAACCTATTGTCAATTAAGATGACATGAGATCTTTTTCTCATCTGTGTCCCACTCTAAATCACTTACAATACCCTTGAGTACAGTCCAAATTGAATTGATATGAACAAAATACATGAGCTTATATAATAAATAATATAAACTCAAACTAATGTTAGTAAAGAAAGTTGTGCTGAGCTAAAGTAATTATGCTTTTAGCCATCCACTGTGGCATCGATTCTCCATAATCCCTCTCATTTCCTGAAAATAGCTCAGTTGAAAGGTGGTGCGAAACACAGACCACAGAATAACTAATTCAGGTCAATAGGGGCTTCAGTTCTTAACTACTTAGCCAATTTGATCGGGAGGCAATTATAATTCAGGCACTGTATGTCTTAAATGGCTGGAAATTTTGAGATATTTCTACTATGTTATATTAAGGGCAGGAACCATTTCCTTTAGCCTAAGACCAAAATAACATAATGGAAAGGATATTCAGTCTGTCTGGTATAGATAGTTCTAGCTAAAATTCTTGGAATCCGAAGTAGTTCATTTAAATGACAAGTTTTGTTTTTCAAGAGAGTGGTTTGACTCAAACGAATCTAAATCAAGGTCTCTCAACCTAAGCACTCTCGAAACCTTCGGCCAAATCCTTTGTTGCTGGGGACCGTCCTGTGCATGTAGGATGTTTAGCAGCATCTCTGGACTCCACATACTGAATTCCAGTAGTGCCCTCACCCAACTTGTGACAGCCAAAAATAATGTCTCCAGATATTAACAAATGTCTCTGAGGGGGGTGGTTTGGCACAAAAACACCACACACACACACACACACACACACACACACAACTTCCCCTGGTTAAGGGCCACTAATCTAAATCAATAGTTTCATTTATAATAATAATTGTAACAGGGCAGTATATTAAGTAAATACAATCGGCATGGGCCATCCTAGGCACTCTGCTTTTATTATTTCTCACCCTCTACATAATCTGATGTGAAGATTTCATGCTATTTTATAGATTAGCAACCAAGAGTATAAGCAACTATTTCAATATCATAGAGTCACTGGAAAAGCCAAGAAATGAATCCAGATCAGACAGATTCCAAAGCCAGTATTTTTGTTACCTACATTTTTAACAGGTGATGCTTATCAGTCCCCTAAGTACCAAACATGATGATGATCTCCAGCCCTAAATGATGTCCGTACCTGGTATTGTCACTGTTATTTTGAAAAGAGCAGGGATCTAAACAACTTCAGATGGCTTACCCAAAGTCATACATAAATAGAAAGTGTAATATTTTGTCCTGATTATATTGAAATATATCAGCAATTACCCAAAGATTTGAGGTATAATATTAATCAGGAGGGACAGAGGGCTTGCTATTTAACTGATCCCATTCACAGCAGTAAAACCCAAACCCAGGAGCTAATGTGGGACATACGTACCCCACAAATAAAATGATCAGTGTAAGAAGCTTAAAATAAGACATGATCCCAACATTTTTAGGTAAAAATATCCTATCATCTCTGCTTCATGACCCAGAATCGTGATGTAAATAATTTCCAATAATATAAGCGAGATATCACCTGGTATGTGTGGACTAGATCTAAAATTAGTTTCAAAAGAGAGTGGCAAAGCCCTGAGCTGCAGAGGAGAAAGGTTATTATAACCAAAAAAAGGAACATTCTATTTCTGACTCCCCTTTTCTTTGGCACTGTTTTTTCCCCACCCGCAATATAAATGACAATATTTTATTGATATTTGTATACAGGAAACAGACAGCCATCGTTTTAAGAATCATCTGTTTTGTTTTTGTTATTGCAATAATATGTGATAATCTATAGAAAAGCAGCATATTCACACATGTTCAGTGTTTCCTATTATGCTTGTTATAAATAATTCAGAGACTAGAAACTCATCTCTATATAGCATTCACCTTATCTTATGCATTGACCCAAACATAGAATCATACATAATTTTTATTCATTCATTTATCTATGTATCTGAACATCAACTATGGGTTAAGAAACATGTTAATTGATAGGCTACAAAGAAAACTAGACAGAGTTCCCATCCCCAGGAGACTACTGTATTCAATTGAGGCTTTATATTTTTCAAATATTTTCACTGTATAATTGCTCAGGTCCTCACAGCAACCAAAAGTGAAGAAGTCAGGAATGGGATGAGTTATTGTGCAGAGATACATGGTAATGAGTGTCTTTCCTATCACATCAGCCTCTATTTCCAAGGTTTATAGGAAATACCTTTATTTGACTACTGGGCCAGAAATAAAGATCTGCTCCTAGAAATGGGCCACCGATGAGGCAAGGACCAAACATCACCATAATTAATACTATGATGCTGTTCTTTATTTCTAAGCATTATAAAAATATCTGCATGTACTGGCAACTATCCATCTGCATTGACCTGAAGATTCTGGACTATAAATATTCGGGGATGAAGGTGACAAACATGAAGCTAAAGGAGAACAAAGCTTTACTCACATCAGCTTTAAAGATTCTGCCTGCTGCATGAATGACTTCTCTTCCGCAAACTACAGACACACAAAGTGACATACATTTTACACACACACACACTCAGGCCTTTAATGCAAAGAAGTTTATTGATATTCATCCCTATATTGTCTATTACTCAAATTAACTGCAACCCAAATGGAGAAAAGAGCAGAGTAATTGTTTCTGGATGCCATGTTTCATTCATTCAGAACATTAGAAGTAGTTCACATAAAATAAGAGGCAAGCTACTACATATATCATAGAATTTCTCACTGAAAGGGATCTTGGCAATTATGTAGTATAATTGTTTTTGAATTTTAGTCATGTGAACATTTATTCAAAGGAAATCCTATAGAAAAGAAACACAACAACAACAAACAATACCACAACTGCTATGATAACAGTGCCCCCTGTTCTACATTCTCTCCGCCCCACCTCTCCCCCATTCACAGAGGGGGTTTGCAGGACACCTAGTCTTCAAAGGGACACTGTTTCACTATTGCTGATTCTAGTCCTGATGTCTCACTTTGTAAGGGAAAGCAGAGTAGTGGGACATGCCCAAGATCATTCATTAGCTTTACATGAAGACTGGGGCTTCAATCAGCCTCTCTCAAAGTTCACAGTAACACTGACTTTATTTGCCCCATTGCAGACCTGCTATTAGAGATTATATGCCTAACAGATAAACTCAACAGTATGTTTCTTATCACACCAGACTCCAAAAGGAGACTGGTCAGAATCCTAAGAATACCCATTTTTCTTTATATTCAATTTCAAGTGTGTCTCAGGTCGAGAACTGGCCTAAAAGTTGTTGCTTTAAAGTCTAAGTACCCGATAGTAGATCCAGGGATGACACTACTACCAGAACGATCTCAGAATGTGGTTGCTTTCCCTGCATCATTTCTTGTGTGGACTATTGTCTGCCTGATTATTTCAGGGTTGGTTTACTCATATGATACAGATACTAAGGTTACTCTAACTAGTGAGGATAAATCACTGCAAATAAATAGACATCTCTGTGTCTAAGGAAAAACACCCCTGTCTGCACACAACTAGCCCACCAAAACACAATTCCAACACTTATTCCATGAGTTTGAAGTATTTGTTTAACCCTTTTCAAACAGGATTTAAGTTGCTTTTTTGGCTTTTTGTTTCATTTGTTTATAGGCAAACCCCAAAATCTAAAAATGCATGTGTACAAAACAAATATGACATTCAGGCTACTCACTAAAGCATTTTCTTAGAGGGGGAAAAAAAGCTTGCTAAGAATTTACATTCTAACATACTATAGAACTTTTACTTTACAAATTGTTAATAACACCAAACAAGCCCTGGCAGGTTGGTTCGGTTGGAATATCAGCCCATGGACCAAACAGTTGAGGGTTCGATTCCTGGTCAGGGCACAGACCTTGGTTGTGGGTTTCAACTGCAGTAAGGGAAGCAACTGATCGATGTTTCTTTCCTACATCAATGTTTCTCTCTCTCTTTTCCTTCCTTCCTCATAAATAAAATTTAAAAAAGCACATCCTCAGGTGAAGATTTTTAAAAAAATGTTTTAAAGAACACCAAACCAAGTTATGAAATCAGTGACAGTGCGATCTTTTTTACTATGGCAAGGTGTTCAGTTGTTGCCACTGTGCACTAAGAACACCCTGTGACCGCGTGAGTGTCGTGTGTGTGTGTATCTGAAGTACACGTTTTTTCATTTAAATATAATTCTCTTCTACAGATTTATCAAATTATATCAACAATTAGGCATACATTTTCTTTCCCAACATTAATGTTAAAAGTATTTTAAAACCCTCTAAAAGAATATAATTTCCCATTCAAGCCAGCAGATCAAACCCTGACTAAATTCTATACAAGCCAGGAAATATAGCTGTTTTAGACACAGCACTAAACTCGGTAGAAAAACAAAAGCCCAATCATTCTCTTACACCCAAGAGGGGGGGAGTGTGTGTGTGTGTGTGTGTGTGTGTGTGTGCACTCGCAAGGGGGGGTAAAGCGAGAAAGAGCAGGGGGAGGGCAGGAAAAAAGGCAATTAAGCTAATGCAAGTTGGGTGTCACAAGGTTATAGATATTTCAAGAGCTGAGCAATTTACCGTCTGGAAAAGGAGAGGAGCTCTTGCATAAAATGTCCCCCAGTTCAGATTTATTATGCTTTTAGTTGTGTTATATGTGATACAATTAGCAGGAGGTGCCAATAAGGCGTTCTCTCAAGGACGTGGTCATCCTGTGCCATCTGTTATTAATTGCATTGTCCTTTCCACATCCAGCTAGAGGGGAAAAAGTTCCCCGAGAAACACCTGCAAATTCGCACCGCACAATGACTAGAATTTAAAAATACTTAAACAAAGAAGGAAGGATGGGTTGGATCTGTAAAACCTGCCCACCCTGAGCTGAAAAAGAAAGGAAAATATATCATGAATCCGGATGCAGCAGCATTCTCAATCACTGAGGTGGCTTTTCTGTATATTACTGCTACATTAACACCTTTCCAGGCAACATAACATACTATGGGAGTGAAAATAAATAATTAGAACATTCTCCTGGAAATATAGCCATCCTTTATATGGGTTAGTGAAGAGTTCAAGTGGAGTTTTTATAAAACCAGAAAACAAAGAGCAAAAAATGACTGGGAGATAGTTTCTGGTTTTGCTTTGTTTTTGTGTCAGATGTCGGCATGTGTGGTGATTCACAGCAGTCTTAAGAATCCTGTTCTGAAAATTAATATTCCTATAAATATGCAAATTCTTTCTCAATGTAGCACCTAGCTTCACAGGTATAATTTCAAAATATGAATCATTACACTGTGCTATTAAAATATAAATAGCTATTAGAACTATTTAAACTGATTTCAGAAGCACTGACTTACTTTTAACCATCTGGGCTGCCTGATCTCTCCTCTGATCTCCACTGGACTTGAATCTTGGAAAGCAGGCAACCGCTCTGGCCACTGTGGTTTCCTGTGCTCGCCTTTGAAATGGAAGGAAAACTCCAGAAGCTACAGGGTGAGCCTTTAAAGCACTTCCCAGAATGTTTCAAAACTCCATTATGGCCAGTGATTCAAAATATTTCTAACACTAGCACTGAAATTCTTTTCAGAGGCTGAGGTGAGGAATTATTTGAAAGGAAATAAATGTTATTTAACTGATACTTTTCTGGAAGAGAAACAGAGATGTTATGTAGCTTAACTACCTACAGTTTGCTTGACAGTTAAATTACCTACCTCATAGTAAGCATCTAGCTGTATCAAATCTATTTACAGAAACCTGGCAGGGAAAGGAAAACCCTCCGCAAAAGAGTGGCATAAGTTACGGCTAATGCAAGAAAATATAAACCAGGAGAACATTTTCTTTACGCGAGGTTTCAAATACTCAATTAGGAAAGTTCTCTGTGCCCGAAACATATTGTTATATTAAAAATCTGCAGTAAAATTAATATCATGTATCAAAAAGATCAAATATTAAAAGATTATTTGGAAATTTGGTTACAATTGATTCATTTTATTGAAAGAGGTAATTTCCTTGCAGCAGCATCCTCCGAAACCGCTCACTTCTGTGCACTAAGCGTACTTTTGTCTGAGTGTATCGATCACCTTCCCTCACTCCTTGGTTCTTCTGAGACACACTTCACTTTGCCCTCAGTTTAAAAAGTATCCCTTTGCTGCCATAATTCCTATTATTTATTTCATTTTATAAAAGTTAAAGCATGTGATTTGATGGTTATATTATTAAATTAATTCAAAGATCTAGAATAACTATCTCCCAGTGAATACTATGGATGAAAAAGCTCCCATTCTCCTGACCTGTATTTTAGATATATTTATTCAAACTGCTTTATACTGTTACTGTCTTTCTCTCAGAAAAAGAGCACCTCCATTCCTCATCATTATTTTTTAAAGATAAAGAATATCTAAATAAAACATCGCATCTATGTAGGAACACACTGCTCGAGTCAGTAACCTCGTTAATGCTGTCTAAATAATGATTTTTTATTGGGATGGGCCTGCAAATAACAATCAAACTATCAAACCATTACATTTTCTTCATTTCTTTCCTTTGTTTTCATGCTTGGATCCTGTTGCTTTCTGGGACTGCTTTAGCTGGCAGCAGAGCCAAGCAAGTAACTTTAGGGTGTCAGAGGGGAATTAGTACAGACTGGGGACGAATCTCCTAGGGGAAGCTGCATGTTAGAACAATGGTCTGATAAAACGTTCTTTTAAGAACCTAGCCTTTAGGTCCTTAGTCACAGAAGTACAAGACCTTAGAATGTCCACTGAACAGTTCATCTGAAAAAAAGTGTTTTAGTCAGCACAGGTTAATATGGACAATAATATATAGCACCTATCAAAAATGCTAATGCAATCTTAAACAGTATTCACAAGGCTGGGCAGACCCTGACGCCTGCAAACTCAATATCCTTGCATTAGCAATTCGTGTGTGAGCAGGGCGGGCCGTACATGATATGTATTCGTTTAAGTGGCAATAACAACACCTACTTCATAACTGAGGGTTCACTGAAATAATATGTTTGAAGCCCCCATTCCAGATTGGAATCCTATTTGGTATGAGAGAGTCTAATCAACTACTCAACCCCAAATTCTACTCCTTGGGAATTTTTTTTTTAACTGTTGGTGAATTTTTAAGGTCTTAGCCATATCTTTAAAAAATACAAAGGTTTACATCATGGCATCCAGAAAAAGGCAGGAAAGATAGCAGTAAAGTGAAGAAGTAAAAGCTCTTTTTTTTCCTGTCAGGAAAGACAGAGTTTTGAGACCTGGCTCTCTCATGGTGAGATGCAAGCCCTTAGGCTCGGGATACAACTGGGCTAGACCCCACTGACTAAGCAGAAGAGCTGACTGCAATGGAATCTGCTTATGAGGGCTCTGAACAAAAAGCAACTAAGTCATCTACAGCCTCACTACAGTGCCTAACACATAATGCATTAAAATTTTGTTAGCTGGGGTGAGGGTGGTTATTAATAATCTCGCTGGACACTAGTCAGATCTTTCTGAAGTCTCTATTTTGTTCTAGGCAAGGTATATACAAGGAGACGTTTACAAATCAAAATGACTGAATTATTCATTCTTGAGAAAGCCAAGCTGATGGAAAGCAAATGAGTGTGTTCCAAGGACGGTAGTTTATGTGAGACCGACAATCCCTGCCTCCCAATGTTTAGTGTTACCGGAGGGTAGAAAGTGTAGACCAGCTCTGTGAAGGTCCAGAGGTTTAAAGCTCATACCAACGAGCAAATGCTAAATATGTTCACATTTTATCTTAATTTAAGGAAACTACTTTGTAGGAAAATATTAATCCGTCTACACAAGTTACAGTATTGCCATACAGAGTATGAGAGTACAATAAATAACTCCTAATTCTAAATTTCTATAATTTCCTTAAATCTTGTTCTTATAGAAATAGTGTGACATTTTCTTTAGTCATTCATTAATTTTTTGAGCATATACAATACATCAGATAATATTCATACTTCTATAATATTAAACAATATTTATTCTGCACTTACCAGAGGTATGCCTACTTATGCTATATGGATTACTTCATTAATTATCCCAATATCTCTATTACTATGTCCATTTTAGAGGCGTGAAATCTTAGGCACAAAAAGACTGAGGAGCCCCTTGCCCAAGCTTGAAGTTGGGAGACTGGGATATTTTATTGAAATTGGCGGGGTGAGGGGAGTCCTTGTCTAAAATCAACAATGATCTGGACAGACCATAACAGAAAACACCACTTTTCCCAGCCCAAACCCACCGTATGGAATACTCTTAATTAATTTCAATTTTCTTCTGATTTATTTTGCTTTTCCTCACAGATGATGTTTACTAAGGAAAAAGTGTTTTGGTGTTAACCTTAATCTTTAAACACAAAACACTGTGTTTTTTGAAAGTAGTTTTGGAAAGAAATCTTCCAAGAATGCGTTAAGTTCCATTTTCCTGCTGTACTGTACAGAATGCCTTTTTTTTTTTTTTAATGAGTGAAGATTTACTTTATTTTATTTTTTAAATATATATTTTTTTATTGTTGACAGTATTACAGATATCCCCTTTGCCCCCCTCCTTAGCCCCCTCCACCCATCCTCTCCCTCCCTCCATAGGCCTTCACCACACTGCTATCTGTGTTCATGGGCTACACATATAAGTATGTAAGTGCTTTGGTTTATCTCTTCCCATTCCCCACTCTCTAATATATGTCAGTCTGTTCCATGCCTTGGGGTTTATTTTGTTGGTCAATTTATTTTGTTCATTAGATTCCACAAATAAGTGAGATCATGTGGTACTTGTCTTTTTCTGCCTGGCTCATTTCCCTTAGCATAATACTCTCTAGTTCCCTCCATGCTGGGCCAAAGGCCAAAAGGTCCTTCCTCTTCACAGCTGCATAGTACTCCATGGTGTAAATGCGCCACAGCTTTTTATCCACTCATCTACTGATGGGCACTTGGGCTGTTTCCAGATCTTAGCTAGTGTAAACTGTGCTGCTATGAACATAGAGGTGAATATATTCAGAATGTCTTAATCACACTGATACAAAGGCTTCATGGTCTTCATTACACACATCAAGGAAGCAATGTACATTCAAATAGTAAGATCCTCAGATGTCTGTGAAAGTTTTTCCTGAATTTTCAAGGTTTCAGTGATTTTTCTACTTGGTTTTTTAGTTAAAGCAAAGTAGAAATAAAGTAAAAGAGATTTTTAATTGAGCTTTTGTTCAACACACTGAAAGATTCCAGTATTCTTTGCTTTTCCAGTTGATCCATTTTCTGAATCTTTGTGGCTAGTTAACTTCATTACTGTCTCTTTTTTATAGCAAGTGGTTACAAAGCTTTCAGCGCTCAGGTTGTATACGCTGTGTGCATACTCTGCTTTTCACTTCTTCCGCACAACTAGTTAATACTTAAAGCCAACTGAAGTCCACCAGAAAAGGGGAAATAAAAGAAATAGCACTGTGTCTGAATAATATCAAGGATATTATGACATTTGTTTTCTTTTTGGTTTATAGCTTTGATTCACAAAAATTCCACACAGCCCTGGCCTGTGTGGCTCAGTTGGTTGAGTGTTGTCCTGTGCACCGGAAGGTCGCAGGTTCGATTTTCAGTCAGGGCATGTGCCCAGGTTTCAGGTTTGGTCCCCAGTTGGGGGAGAGGGGGTGCATGATGTTTCTCACATCAATGTATTTTTTTCTCTCTCTCTCACTTCCTCTCTCTCTAAAAAAATCAATCAAACCATATATTTTTTAATAAATTCCACACAGTTCTGAGACAAATCTGTTATTACCTTTCCCTCCCCAAACCAAAATGCTCTCTGATGTGGTTTTAGTATCCAGACTGAGGTTGGCATTCAAAACAATGACGCAAATTAACCCCCTGCTTCAAATAGATGCAAGTGTCTAGATGGGCTCGAAAAAACAAGCACACACACAAAAATACCCAGCTGGAACACACACAAAAAATGCGTCCGTCCCAAATGAAAAGATTGTTTAAGGACTGAAGCAGAAGAAGGGAAAGAGACCAACCTGCCCATTAGCACAGAAGGAGCGAGTGAAATAACGCGCCCCAGTGACCGTGCCACCAGGAGCGGGGCGAGGACCTCGCTGTCGACACAGAATAGAGCAGGCAGCTCGACACCAGAAATACACCGGGATGAACAGAAACGAAGCAGATCACCCCCCCATTCCCAACCTTAACGATACACGAACCCTAATCGTAATTCCTCACACAGTCACCCCTCATTCTAGCCCCGCGGAAAGGCCAGCTTCCTGAACTGGAACACGGATTTCCCAAACAGATGTCACACATTAGCCACTGGCCTTAGCTGTCATCAATATTAATCAGCTAATGCTAACATCAGCCAAACATACGCATCTTAAGGTTGTACTTGTGCTACTATTATGTGGAGGACGATTATTAGCAAATTCAAATAATTCGGATGATGTCAGCACATGTCTTGTCAATTATAATAATCTTTTTGAAAAACACAGATGTCTCTCCTTGTTTTATTAAGGACATTATCGTCACTTAGGGTTTATAGGCTTGGATTTGCCAAATCCATGGTAATAACGCACAAAACATTTTTTCCCCTCAGTCAGTGAAAATCCTTTCTTAACTACAGCAAGGATATGTTTGTGGGCAGAAAGTTTGCTACCCGTCTCGGTGCTGGTTGGTTTTGTATCATTTTGTTGGTAATTACAACTGACTACATAAAAACATGCTCTGGCAGCTTTCACATAAAATATTATTTAGGAAAAATGAAATCATTTTGTGGCATACAAATAAATTTTTTTTTTTTAAATCAAAATGGCCCCAAACCTGCCTTTCATCTGGTCTCCTGTGTCTGAGTCCAAGTCAGAGGGGTTTGTCAAACCCCTTAAATTTTGTGCTTTTTCTTCGCATCATACACAACCAAACATGTATCTCCATGGACAATTAAACTTTCATAAGCACGTCTGTGGTTATTGCTCTTCAAGGCAACGATACTCATAACACATAATTTCCTCTCAGGATGCAACATAAATCAGATCCCTGTGCGGTTCTCAGACACACCCCTTCCTTAGTGGCCGGACTAAAGAAATAGCCCTTGTTAGTGGGAAGTTCAAAATGTAATAAAATCGCAAACGGTTTTATTCCTTCACAATACAAATACGTACCGAATGCTTAGCGCGTGCTATACACTGTGCTAGGCTCTGGGAATGTCAAATATTAGGATGAACAAAGCTCCTGCCTTTACAGGGCCGAGTCAACAGGCAGAGCACAAGTTAAACCCAATGCAGCCCTGACAGCTACTGTTCCCAACGTCGGTTCCACACACTCGAGGACTGGCCTCTACTGGCGGCGATGTGAGGAAAAGGCAGGGGTGCGGAGCATGTGAAGGAAGCGTGTGCAATGGAAAGCAGAGAGGAAGGGGGGCCAGCAGCTCAGAGCGGGGAAAGGACACATAAGGAGGCGGTAGGGACGGATGTGTGTCGTGAGACCTTTTCCAGGCACGGAGAAATTTGCTCAAATCAGAGCAAGGTTTTGAAGTCAAATGAAGGTCAAGTTATAAGAGAAAGGACAGAGTGAGGAGGCTTTGGGGTTCTCTGCCACAGTAAGTTCTGGGCCACCCATGGTTTTCACTTATGCTAAAAATGCAGCCGCAATTACCAGAGTGATAATTGAGGATTGGTTTTATCCATAAGCATTGCAAGAGTCATTAAGAATGGCCGTAGTCACAGGATGGTAGCTATACTAATTTTGGTCCTATGAATGCAGGGAAAGCTAATGGGCTATCTATAGCCTGTTTCACCTACATCTGTGCAACTAAGTAGAATTTTAGAAGTGAGAAAGACACATTATGGCTTTGGCACTGCCCTGTTCTGTTTCCTTTATCCAAGAAATTTGGTTGCAAGCTGGAGTATATAGATAGCAAGGAAAGAGAACTTTGGGATTTCCTGGGCAATAACAAAGTATGAGCTTATGTAACATTGTACCAATTTATTACACACATGGCAATAAATTTCCTACTCCTGAGGTATTTTCACTTGCAAGCATGTACAATATTTATACATGCCTTTACTTTTACTCCCAAACTGGTAAACTTCCCTGGAGAGAAAGACTTAGGAAGGGTATATTTCTTTGAAGAATATTTGCCTGCTCTTATAAATGCTTTGATGTAGCAAATATATACTAATAGGCACATACCTATAAAGCAAGGGTGGGGAGACTCCGGCTGGTGGGCCGTGTAGGTCTGGCCCTGCCAAAGCAACTGCAGACGGGACTTGAAATTCAATAAACATAAGAGCTTTTTTCATAGCTAATTTTTAAGTTGATGATTTTGTATGGCCCATGAATGATATAAATATCCAAATGGCCCTTGGCAGAAAAAAGATTCCCCACCCCTGCTGAAAGGCAGATTGTATAAATCAGGGTGGGTAATATGGGCATTAGTGAAAGGCCTAAATCAAATTAGAATTCAGAATTCTTTAAAAACAACAGAGAATGAGGTCATCTAACTTACCTTGTCTAAGTGCATGTTCATCACACCAGTGTTCTCATAAGAGCGCCCGACTAAAGATGCCGAGAAATTCTAATCCTGCAAGAGGGACAAGAGGAATATTCAGGTGTTTCTGCTTTGTGTTCTCTTTACCAAGGCATTTCACGATCACCTGTGTAAGGTTCTGAAGATTGTAATTATACAGTTACCTGACAGCAGATTTACTCAAACCAAAGATGCCTAAATCTCTTCTACCAGGGCATGTGCAGAGTCCCTTCTAATTCATCACTACACATTTAAAAACCACAAAAAGAAAAATGCTCCTATTGACTTTCCATTGTTTTAAGACAGAAAAAAAAAAGTACGACATCAGAATACTTACCAGTGGCCCACGAAGGTGATTTTGATACACTGGAAGTAGATAAAGAAGTAGCCCCTGGAAAAACTAGGTGTAAACAGCCAGCCAAATCTGGTAAGGCAATTAAGAGTAAGGCTAATGAAGGTGAACTGGTCAATAGCAATTGTCCCTCTGTCCATGCCACCTGCCACATCAACAGAAGGGTCTGGCCTGAGTCCCACACCACCTCTGCATTTTTAATCTCCTGGATTGGAAACACATGGAGTCTGCTAAACAGGCATCTAAATATTGCATGGGCATTTCTTTCTGAAGCATTCGTTCATTGATTTACTCAACACATATCCGAGTACTAATTATGTACCTGGCACCGTGCTGGACCATGGGCATGGAACTGTAATTAAGACAGCCATACATCTCTTCATGGGGGTTACAGTCTACTTAACACAGTTAACAAATTACACGTCTAGTTAACATGGTTGGGTGCCTATGCAAATTTATCTCATCTCTCTTCCAAGGTTCCACCAAAGTGAGAGTAAAGTATATTATAAACCTGAGTAAATAAGAGAACAGAAAACAGCAGACAAGTTATTCCCCATGTTAGAAGGTAGAGAGTATATGGAGAAATGATAACCAGCTCAGGAGAGCAGAAGAAATAATCATATCAATGCCTAAGGAACAAAGGAAGCCAAGGTACCCGCCCTCTGCTCTTGAGAAACTGAGCTGGACAGGCTCCCAGTCGTGGTCAGCGGCCCAGCAGAGAGCAGGTCTCAGCAGCAGCTGCGCTCTGGACTGCAGGCGGTTCATCTTCCCGCAGCCTCTCACCCGAAGCCTGGCCCGGGCGCAGCCCACCGCACCCCACCAGCCAGCCAACGCACACTCAAGGGGCGGGCTGACGGATTACTTGGCCAGAAACTAAACCGCACTTTGGAAACAAAAAATAAAAACAGACTCTTACCAAATCTGAGTGCCCCCAATAAAAAGACTCAACAATCTGTCATTTTACCAGAAAAGTTACACTGTCAGAATGATCCATCTCATCCAAATAAAGTCTCCATTGGGAAAATGTCCAACACAAAAGAGGAGGCCCCCAAATAAACAAAACAACACACAAACTGAATAAATAAACCCACAGCACGAAGAACACAGAATTCATAGGTAGATTCTCAGTGTCCTCAGAAAAACAGGTGGAAACGCAGGGAGTGCTGGGAAATTAAAGATAACACTGGATACATTTTTTTTTTTTTTTTAAATCAGTGGTAAGTTTAGAAGACAAAATTAAGGGAATAGTCCAGAAATAAAAGTAAAATGTAAGAGAAAGGATAAATCAACTGAGAAAGTCTAACATCTAAATGACAGGCCTTCTAAAGAGAGCAAATAAACAAAATAGAATGGGGTAGTTACACAAGACAGGAAAATAATAATGTAAGACAATTCCTGGAAATAAAGAACTTGTATTTCCAGAATAAAAGGGCCTATCATAAATACAACACAATAAATGAGAAAAAATCCCTAAGAATGCCTATCATTGTGAAATTTCAAAGCCCAGAGTTTAAAGAGAAGTCTCTAAAATGTTCCATAGGGGGAGAAAAACAACAACAAAAAAACCTGTAAGTTCTCAAACAAATGAACATTCTGAGGAAAAATACTTTTCAACCCAAACTTTCTATATGTGCCAGCTGTTTTCACAATAATGCCCTGTGCCATAATTGAGGGTCTTGCAGAAGCATCTATTTTTCACCCGGGCTTCTGTCAATGGCCTTGTCTGTCGGATCAAACAACTCAGAGCTGGGCTCAGCTGGGCTCGTCTTACACGTCCCTTGTTTTTGAGAGAAAAGCATGTTTTTCTCAAGTCGAAGGGGAAACACAAGAGAAGTTTGCACTGCAGGAACCTTTAAATCTGTTGCTTGAATCACATCTGCTAAAGCACCATTGGCCAAAGCAAGGCATATGGCCAAGCCCTACGGTCATGAGGAAGAGAAATTTTGCCTCTAATGGGAGGGACCGTGAAGTCACACAACAAAAGGCTTATATACGGGGAGAAACGAAGAATTGTAAACAACAGTGCAATTTAAAGCTGGGATGGGAAGACATGACAGATCTCACAAGCATACCTTCTTTGTTCTCTCGAATACTGGCTTTCAAAGTGTCCTCCAGAATCGGCAGCAGCACCTGGGAACTGGTTTAAAAGCAAATTCACTCTCCCTACCGCAGAAATACTGAGTCAGGCACCCTGGGATTGGAACCGAGAAATCTGTGTTTAAACAACACCTCCAGGTGATTCCCATACCCCTAAAGATTGAGAACGTTATGCTAGAAGATGGGCTTCATAGGTAAGCTAGTGAGGGAGACAAATATCACAGGATCTCACTCATATGTGGAATGTAATGAACAAAATAAACCAATGAACAAAATAGATCCAGTGACATAGAAGCATGGAACAGACTGAGGGATCTCAGAGGGAAGGGGGTGGGGAGAGATTAACCAAAGAATTTATATGCAGACATGCATAACCCACGGACACAGACAATTGTGCGGCGAAGGCCTGGGGCAGGGAGTGGGGGCAGGGTGGAAGGGGTCAATGGGGGAAAAAGGGAGACATCTGTAATACTTTCAACAATAAAGATAGATTACCAAAAAAAAAAGAAGAGATAGAATTTAGAAAGGGGAGGCTATAACACATGAGAGACACAAATAACACCTGTGTATTAGACCTGAAATAATTTAGGCAAAAATATACCTAGAAAGAGGAACTCTGGTGGACTGGCAGATAGAATGATGTATTTGGATAAAAATATTCATATGTAGAAAACTGATATAAATGAAGCAATTATTAACTCCAGTGTGTGGGGGATGATGGGAGGAGATGGGAAAGGAAAGGTCATCAAAGCAAACTACATCATTGAGAAGTAAACCTTATTCAAAGTTATCAAAAATATATATTTTATTAATCCACTAATAAATTAGAGATCTCTAGGTCAAAAGGATGAGACAAGTTAAAGCAGAGGTATGAGTATCCGTTGAGAGCTGTATCTTCATCTACCATAACAGGAAATCAAATAGTTACTACATTAGTAAATAAAGTAACTGAAATAAGCTCATTATTTTTAAAATATGTAAGTAGCCCAGCGGGGCGTGGCTCAGCAGTTGAGCATCGACCTAAGATCAAAATATACCCCAAATCTGACCATTTCTTACTAACTTCACAGCACCCATCCATCAGTTCTTATCTGGATTTTTAACTCTCGTAACCCTTTGGCAGGCTGTCTCCTCCCTGTGCAGAAGTCTCCCTCTTTCATTGTCTCCCTCCTGGAGGCCCCTCTGAGAGTAGGAAAAGGCACTGGGGACATGTGGCTTTGCTCCGTCCCTTCCAGCCCGCTCTCTGGGCTGCTCGGCTTGGCATTCTCCTAACCCTGCTTTCTAGAGGCAGTTCTACAGTCTACTTTTTCTGCCAATCCTCTTAACACTCAAAACTATAAACGACCGTCTGCCTGTGTCTGAATGGGTAACTGCTGCGTTGGGAGTCTAACGGTCCTTCGCAGCCAGATCACCCCAGCACCATATACACTCAGTGGGGTGCAAGAGGGGGTCCCTTGGCCACAGGGCCAGCAGATTTCGCAGAATAACAGCATCCACATTTTTATCTCCACTGCTCTCATTCCTCTGTTTCTATTCTAAACAGGTGTGGCTAATTACCGCCACTTAAACCCCAATATATACTGTGAAGTTTGACAGTTAAAATATCATATTTTTAATACTCAAAGTAAGGCAGAGGCAACAGAAGTCACATTAAAAGCAATGTCCAAAAGCCTCATGAAAGGGAAATTTTTATTTCAGAGTTTATTTTATATGGTAAATTTCTTCTATCCAATAACCGTACATTTTAAAACATGACATAGGTCATCCACTTTATACTCTGCCAAAGAATGAAGTATAAATATTTTAAAATAAAAGTAATTAACTTCTCAATAAATAACATTAGTTAAATAACATAGATACTCCTAAAACACAAGCCTAGTATAAAACGGGGAAGAGGAAGGAAACTGATACTTATTCCTGCCGAATGTTTTCAATTTATTGATGACAATAATGGCAACTGATGAAACTTCAACAATGCGCCAGACTGTTTTCAATGAGAAATTGTGATACTTTGTGAAATTCTTATAACCCAATGTATAATTTTCATGATTTCATGAAAAACCTACATTCAAATGTAGTAAGTGATCTGTTTAAGTCCTAAAGTGGCTAATCGCAAATCTTAGGCACTACAAAACTCAGGAAAGAATAGGAGATGATGTGAAGACATTATCCAAGATTAGTAGGGATAGACGAGTAGATCTGAAGCGGAGAAAGTGTGCAGAAAAGAAAACCAAGTGCCAGAGAAAGCTTTTGCCTACAGTGCATTTTTTAAATGATTATGCCTAGCTATGTCCTATATAAATAATTTTTTGTGTGGAAAAAAAGGTGAGGGGAAAAATGGAAATATCTGCATATAGGAGATTTCCAGATAAGAATAGCAGAATTTTAAAAATCATCATTTTGCAACCACTAGTGTAATGATTGCTTAAATAGAGGATCAGCAAGATATCTAAAACCATCTTATAAAATATTATGAGGGGGGGAGAGAATTGGAAAAAACCCACATTTTCCAAAATGATACAAATGAAAAGATTTGGCAGTTACCACCCCTAAAAAAGTGACCTAACTTACCATCTCCAATAGTAAGAAAGTCTGGCATTATTACCTACTGACAAGAAATAATCAGAACTATACAGTATAACTCAGGTTGTATTCTTATACAGAAAAAAAATCGTATGGAAAACAAAATCAAACAACAACACAAAAGCAGAATGTAGAACATTCTACAAATCAACAAGTTCAGACTCCTCAAATTAGTAACGATCACGAGAAAAAAAAATGAGGCAAGAAAAACCTTGATTAAAAGAGACTGAAATGATTAAACAATCTGAAGCAATATGTAAACCTCCACTGCACCCTAGATGCAAAACAATTGTTAAGGCAGTTATAAATTAGTTCCCCAACTTTTCTTCAGGTTGAAATGTATTAAATAAAAAGTTGGAGAACTAACTTACTGAAAACTGGTTGATCAACACAAATTTATTGACAACCAACTATTATAAAATCACTATCCTATTTTTCTTTAATTAATTTGTAAATTATGTCTTTCTTAATTTCAGAGAGAGGAAGGGAGAAGAAGAGAGAGACAGAAACATCAATGATGAGAGAGTCATTGATCGGCTGCCTCTTGCACACCCCCCACTGGGGATGGAACCCGAAACCCGGGCATGTGCCCTGACCGGGAATCGAACGTCGATCTCCTGGATCCTAGGTCGATGCTCCGCTGAGCCACGCCCGGCTGGGCTAAAATCACTATTCTAGAGACAGAGAGTTGAAAAAGTTCCATGAGAATCCAGACAATTCTACCCTGAACACTTTGTCTTCTAGCGTGAAACTGGAACTAACCAAAGTCAGAGTTAGAAGAAAAGAAAGTGTTTAAAAACTCTGAGCATTTTTTGAAAAAAGGTTTGGACCTATATTTGATCTACTGACTTTGAAATTCACAACATTACAAAGAGACACATTCACTACAATGTACGGACCAAACAGAATTTCAAGTGACCTCGGGGTTTCTCATCCCCCCAAAACCTCAGCTTGAGTAAGGCAATCTTTTGGATTTCCAAATTTGCTCACTTGCTCATGTCTTCTCTAAGGGTGATAAAAGTCTATTCATAGGGCAAGAGATTTTAGTTGTTCTATTTTGCATTATAATACGTTTAAGAGACTTTGATAATAATTTGATCTCTATTTAGAAATAATCACATAATCCAATTATTTTAATATTGACCATTTAAGATTATAAAACAATTGCAAAGAATTTCAGAAGCATCAGGGTAAGTTGTGTGTTGCTATTTTAGGACTATATCAATCCCCTAACCTCAACAACCCTGCTCTTTTCAACACTGTCTATAGCCAGACCCCATTCGACTTTAGTTTTATTATTCAGAGCTGCCACACTGATTTATTCTTCTAACATGCTATTTCAGATGACATTTCTAGCCACATAGGTCAGTGGAGCAATACAGGCCCAAGCTAACTCCCTCAGCATTGATAGCCTATCTCAGCGACTTTCAACTGGTGAGCTGCAAGATTTTTTAAAACATGCAATACCTGACTATTGAGTCAGGGGCACTGACCCTTTTTCCCTTGGATTGTCAAATAAAAAAATAAAAAAGTGACAACAGCCAACACAACATAGTTTTCCAGTATAAATGAATCCAAATTATACCTATTTTTTTTTTTTGGTCAAATGGACAAAAACATACATTTTTGGTGTGCCACAGAATTATAGTAATTAGTTTATGTGTGCCATGAGTTAAAAAACGTTGAAAATCACTGGCCTGTCTCCATTTCCTTACTGTGCCCTGCACCCCCTTATACCTCAGTCTACTATAACCTGGCTTCTACTTTCTGCATTCTTAAAATTGTTTTCACATTCAAAAAAAATCCTGCAACTTGCCAACTATAATGGATATTTTTAATTCTTATCTTACTGCACTTCTCAAACTGTCTATATTACCTTAGTCACACCCTTCCTATTGAACAGCTGTTCCTTTAGCTCACATAGCACCACCTTCTCTCATCAAAACAGCCCAAATCTCTGCCAGGACTGTCTGGCAGTGAAGTGACAGTCAAGAAGTCCAATAAGCAAGGTCACCATGAACAAAGTAGGAAGATGCATTTATTTTTTCCCTCTTACCCCTATATTTTAGAATGTCAATCATAATTGTATTTACTACTAATCAAGTTAGTACTTCAAGAGGGTAAGGGCTTCTGTACAGGGCGTATTTTGGAGGAACTGAGGGAGTAATCAACATCACTCGGAAGTCGTGGACATGGAGAAAAGTTCCCCATGATATGTCCCGGGAGTGCCACCCAATGTCTCCTTTTGGGAAGGCCGTGAACGGTGAGTGTTCTTAGTCATATCAGGTGGCACATCTTTGGAACTGAGTTTGTGTATTTGCTTCAGCTAAAGGATGGCACGTATTTATTAGTGTCATCATTCGAAAAGCCAGCTTTCTTAACTTGGCTTAAGAAGTCATTTTAGCATGGAACAGACTGAGGACTCTCAGAGGGGAGTGGGGGCGGGGCGGGGAGAGATTAACCAGAGGACTCATATACTTACATGCATAGCCCATGGACATACACAGTAGTGCAGTGACGGCCTGCGGGGCAGGCGCAGGGCGAAGGGGATCAATGGGGGGAATATGGGGACATCTGTAATACTTTCAACAATAAAGATAAATTTAAAATAAATAAATAAATAAATAAATAAGAATTTTTCTTTGAAAAAAGAGTCAGTTTAGCATCAGCTACTTAAACTGGATAATATACACTTTCTAGCCTATCACTTCTAGTACTCCAAATATACCCAAGAAAAATATATGCATGTGTATTCCAAAAACTGCTACAAAAATGTTCATAGTTACTTTTTGTATGTGAGAGTTCCTTAAAGGAAACAACTTAATGTCTGTGAATATTAAGATAAAACATATTATAGCATATTCACATAATAGTGTGATAATAAAAATGAATGAATTGTAGTGACTCAAAATAACATATATGAGTATCAAAAATATTGTTGTGTGAAAAAAAACAGACCAAGAGAATACATTCTTATGGTTCCATTTATATATTCTTCAAAATGATAATAAATACAGTGTTAACAGATATATGCTTTACTGGTAAAACTTTGAGGGAAAACAAGTAACTTATTGTCACAGAAGTCAGGACAGAGTTTGCCTTTTAGGGAGAAATAGATAGAGATGAGAAGAGGCACAAAGGAGGCTTCTAGGCAGTAAAGACATTTTACTTCTTGAGTTAGAATTTACCTAGCTATTCACTCAGTGATAATTTATAACCTGTATTTTTGGGGAGCATTTTTCTGTAAATGAATTATACTTTACAATCCAAAAAGTTTCAAAATATGGTTCCACTTACTCTTTTTTCTTAGGTTTCATATAAGGATTAAAAATATTTGAGTAAAGATAAGGTTTATTCATGATTCTTAATGGAAATGCCTGAAGAACTCTGAATCAGAAGAGCCAATGGAATATAACCTTTGCTTAATCCTGTGTAGTTATGTGAAAGTCTTAGTCTCTGCCAATTTCTTAACAGTTATTTCTAAATTCCAAAACAAAATATTTTTGAAACTTTTTCAAATATATTGACTACAGAAATATTATTTTTAGAATTACTTCTAGATTAATCAAAGTGTTCTCATCATGTTTTAAAAGTTGTCATAGGTTTGCAAGAAATGCTTTTTTGTCAAAAATATGTGAAGCCTCACAAATAAATGCAAATTTGGGAAAAGTATAGTTGGTCATTGAAAAACATGAATTTATGATATTTTAAGCAAATATAGGATTATAATTTAACTCAATTATCATGAGGCTGGCAATGCTTTAATAAAAGACTAAAATGCACCATTTGTATATATGTAGGGACTTGTGAAAGTAGAAAACTGTCCCCTTAGGATGAACTTTCTTCTAACAATGTGAAATTCCAGGTTGATTTACAGCTAAGCTATGAGTAGGCGAACACCTGTATAAAACACAAATTCTGGGTGTTGTAATTAATATTTTGCCTCATCAAGGAAAGTATTCATAGGATTTGGTGACAGTCTATATCTTAATATAAAAACAATACCTATGTTTTACTTTGAGCTACTTAATGAATTAGTAAGTAATTAACCAACAGGCATGAATGGATGGTAATTATCTCTGTTTAAATAAACACAGAACCTGTGTAGACACACACGCACACATATATACACCTACACACACATATACACACAAATATATATACATACACACATACATCCATATGCATTTGGTAACCATACATATCAACTATAAGCTAGAGATGGTAAGAAATTTGCCTGATTAAAATTAATATCCCTAACTAGAAGCAATTCAATAAATTCAATAAAAAATAACTTTTTCTTATTAGGAAGAAAAAACTGCCAACAAAGTGATGAATATTTTCTTGATTAGAATTATTATTCTTGGTAATGAGCAGTGTTCTATGAAAATAAGGATTTAATATGTAACCAATTAGTAAAAAAATTAAGCCAATTAACAAGCACAATTTTCCATGTTAAACACTAATTAAATTCTGTAGTATTTTTAATAAATGTAATATAGGAAAAGTGAATTAAAAGGAAAGGTCAATTTAACCTATTAATCAAAGTAGTGTTTATCATTTTACATAGATATATTTTTATCAGAAGAGTGTTAAAAATGATAAATTACTTATGCATTATTTTTGAAGGCTAATTTACTAGTTGGCATTCTAATCATATTTTATGCAGCAGAGAAATAGATGTTGTTTTGTAATTAATGTGTAGTTGACACAGGACTAAATATGATGAGGAGTAATGCGGTAGAAAGGCGATTGCTGAAGACTGGAGCAACATGAATACTAAATCGAAACTTCATTTGGGTTAGTGAAAATATGATAGAAGTATAGAAATCAGGGCAAGGGCCAAGTGTTCTATTTTTGGTATAATGTATATGAATGTAGCCACACACATACATGTACATAATGTGAATAAATATACAGATTTACAAATATACACCCAGAAATTAGACAGTCTCTGAAAGCAGATTTAAGAAAACGATGATCAGAATAAGTGGTTCTCAATTCTGACCGTTAGAAGCAATCGGGGAGTTGAAAAAGTGTGGGCCTCACCCCAATGTTTCTGCTTGAACTGATCTCTAGGAGGGCCTGGCGAACTGGCATGTCTTAGAAGGTCCGTCTCGCATTTTCTGCCTCCCAGGCTGCGGCTTGCGCCCGATCCCCGGGGGGGAGCTGCCCTCTGCGGTCCAGCCCGGAGCCGGGCGGCCTCACCCTCCCTGCCGCCCGTTCAGCAGCAGCTGCGGGACAAAGGGCGCTGGACCAGGCAGGCCCTCCCACGTCTGCTACCTTACCATGAAAAGCAGGTTTTTACTTATATGTGAGGAAAGCGAACATATGAAATAAAACATAAAGAGAAACACAAACTTGATTAGAATAGCACAAATAAACCAGAAGAATAAACCTTCATGTCATTCCTGCTTTAACAGTAACTAGACAGGTGGCCTCAAAGCCATTCCTAAGGAACCTCACTATCTTCATGTAGAAAAGGGGGTTCAGGGGATGGCTAAGGCGATCTCCACTTGCTATTCCCATTGACTCTATAATTCTAGGGCAGAGAAAGAGAAAAATGTCACCTGCCTGATAACTTTTGACAAAGAGGGAACTGAAGCTCAGTGGGTATAAATTATATGTGCAAGAGAAAGTGACTTCTACCAGTTTGCTTTGCTACATCTGAACTGTTGGCACAATGGGAAAGAGCGAACAATATTTTGGAGGAGATTGGCTTTGATTTGGGACATACACTTTTCATTTTATTGCCCAACGATCTAAATGTTCCCCAGCAATCTTAATGTTATGTATCTGTCAATTTTAATTTAATTCCTAGTAGTGAGTTGGCTTTCGGCAGATATGAACACTTTAGAAATTAGTAGCTTCTACAGAAAGATGAATAACAATTATGTTTTTCTCTCTGAGACCAAATTAATGTAGAAAAATGGCTGGTTTCAGTAAAATAAAAGAAAAATTAATCTATCAAAATTAGATTGACTTAGTACACACTGGGATTGCTATTGGGGATATGCTTTTAGATGCTAATCAGCAGCATTCAGATACCATGCCATACTTTGTTAATTAGAAGCTTTAGAGACAGGAATTAAAATGGGATAGATCTACCCATAGTTGGCATAAAGAAACATTAAAAGTTGGTAGGAGGGCTTGGGGGATGGCCACAGCTTTTGAATCAATTAAGTTTAAATATTTAAATCTTACTGAAGTGCTAATATTTTGGAATGGTAAATAAAGATTTGTTTATTAAGTGATAGATAATGAATGCACTTACAGAAAAATAACAACTGGGTAACTTCATTTTGGAAATTTAAGAATTAAGGGATAGAGGTGAGAGAAGCGGGGAGAGTATTGCAAAGATCATATGGTAAAATAATATTGAACATGAACTTTAATGGAAAAAAAATTTTTTTTAAAGATCATATTGGTAATTTCCTGAAGGTGATTATTGAATATAAGATAAATATGGGATAAATAGAATTTATTGAATATTTTGACATGGAGGCAGAGTCAATTAAGAGTGACAAAGGCTTCACTTTTTAAGCTTCTGTTTTTTAAGAATTTGGACCAGGTTATTATTTTCCATTTTTCAAATTTGCATGAAGTGTTATCTCAGATATTTATATTAAACACCCTAGTTTATTCTAAAAGCAGTTATTCAGCCATTTTCTTTACCTCTTATAACTTTCTGGGTTATCTATTTTCAGATGTCTGGACTCATAATGTTTTTATTTTAAATAAGCAAAAGTAATTAAATTTTAAATTTCCACCTAAATGTCATATATTTTTAATATGTTTCAGATATATTTGTAAATTCAGTAAACCTTTCTGCTAATTTAGAGGTAGATTTTGGTATTCAAATGTAATTAAGATTAAGACTAAAGTTGTGGATAAAAATCTTACCAAAAGAATTAAAACATTCTGCCAATTTGCACTGTAGAACTTCTGAGGCTTCTACATATGAAATATGAACCTGCAAGCAACTTTTAAACAGAGCCTGATAAAATTTTATTTCCAGAAGTTAATTAATGTAGTATAATTAGAAGCATATAACTTTTTCTCTCAAAAAGTTTGAGTGAAAAAATATAATACATGTATTTCAAATATTGTCGCTATGTAAAAATACACTTGCTAAACCCACTTGTTAATTCTAATTTAGATCCTTTCTGGTTTTCTATGTACACAGTCATTAACTGCCGATCACCACAATGTCATAGTTTCCCTCCCAAACTCTACATTTTATTTCTATTTCTTACCTTAATATGCTGTGTAGACTTGCAAAACAATGTTTACTAAGGGGGGGAGATACTGGGCGCTTCATCAGATCTAAGTGAAATTACTACAATATTTCCTCATTACCATGTTATTTGCTGAAAGTTTTTGGAGATAAACTTCAACAAACTAAAGACTTTTTTTGGTTCCTATTACTAATGGTTTTTATAATAGTTTAATAAATGAGTGTGGGTAATCTCTATTGCTTGCCTACTGCTCTGTTAATTCCATCCTCTCTTTCTTCATTATGGACCCATCTGACTTTCTTTTTGGTTAACTCTCCTTCCCTCCTTTCTTAAGGACACTTAGCTGATAGGTTTTTCAACCTTTTTCCTCCTTGATGTATACATTCAATTCTTCCAAAAGCCTTCTAAGCGTGACTTTTCCAACACATACGAGTTTATATTTATAGTACTTTTATCACGCTTTAAAAGTACAAACTCTCTCGTCGTTTCCACTGAGAGTTCTTGTCTGGGCCACAGAGCTTTGGGTTTATGAGGCCTAATGGTTCCAAGAGTATCAGGAAGTTTCCACTCCTTTCTCCCCTCCTTTGGAGACTCCAGTGACACCTGCACACACATGTATATGAACTTTCTACTCTATATGTATATAGTATTTATATATTTATAAGCTTTATATTATATACTTTATATGTCATACCTATTTTCATCATTTTTTACTTTTAGTTTCATTTGGATAATTCACTTATTCTTAGATCACCTGTGTCTATTGGTTGTTAAACTCCACTACTAAATATTAATAATTGGGTTTTTTTGCAATGCTTCATATTTTGCATGTTCTTTCCCAAAGTTTTTTGTTATTTACCACAATTTTGGGCCTTGATTTATTTACCTCTTGGATTATAGTATAGAATTTTAGAGTCTGTGTCCAAAATACCCAGTATCTGAAACTCTTTTCCTTTACTGCTCCTGCTTATCAATCAGGTTGTTTTGTCTCCTGATCTGCCTGGTCATCTTTTGTTTTACCCCAGACACTGTGTTTAAAAAATCAATTTGGAAATGATAGAAGGACAAGGATTATGGTATCCTCCCGCAGAGAGGACTTGCATTTGCCATGGCCAGGCTCCTGGGAACAATAATTATCTGGGATCTCCTGCACTGAACCCAAGCACAGAAGTCACTTGATGCTAGTCTTCGGACTGTGCGAGGGCTCGCCCACTTGCCTTGGCGACTTGCTTGTGTGGTACAGCTCTTTGGAATTCCACCTCGAACACGGGGTGCACGAGGGTGCCCGGGGGTGCCCGTAGGACCGCATCGGGCCCTGAACTCCTACTCTGTGCTAGGTACTCACAAGCCTCTCAAAAGTGCTTTTCGGACTCTCAGAGATCATAAGCCCTTGCCAAAATCTGAACACATACTTGGGCAAATTCCAGACTCAGCTCCCTGGCTTTCCATCTTTTCCCAAGTTTTAGCTAAATTCTTGAATACGTTGTTAGCTCTCTGATGTCTTCAAACATATGTCCTTTGTATGTTGTCCAGACTTTCCAGCTATCTTCTGAATTCTCAGAAATAGAAATCATTAAACCATTTTCGAAGGATCTCATGTACCAGGCCAGGGAAATTAAAATCAGTCCTCTAAGCAATGATGAGCCACAGTATAGTCTAATTTGAGGGCAAAATTATATGGATAAAATATGCAGAAAAAATTGTTTCAAAAAAGGACCAGAGGCAGCAACTGTATGTTTAATTATCAATAACGGTCTAAGTGGTGGGTGTAAAAGAGGGGCCTGCAATCAACACTCCAGAAGGAGTCACTATAGATTTTGGAAATAAAGTTGAGCCTTTAACAATATGGGTTTGAACCGAGTAGGTTCCCTTACATGTGGATTTCTTCCAATAAAATAAATGCATACTGTACTGCAAATGTATTCTCTCTTCCATACGATTTTAATAACACTTTCTGTTCTCTGCTTTATTTTAACAGTACAATAAAATATATATAACATACAAAACACATGTTATAAAAAAATATGTGTTAATCAACTTTTTATGTTATCAGTAAGATTTCCAGTCAATAATAGGCTATTAGTAAGGGGAGTCAAAAGTTATACATGAATTTTCAGCTGCATGGGGAGGTCATCTGGACCCTTGACGCCACATTGTTCAAGGGTCAACTGTCCGTGGAGTGAAATGAAACAAATTTTGAAACTTTGTGACTAGGAGAATGGGAAATCTGGATAAAAGAACTAACAAGTGTGGGGCATTGGTATTTTAATGTTTATTAAAAATAACTGTATTTTAATATATTGTATTTATAATACTAGCATAATATTCTGTGTAGAAATGTTAGCAAGCAATTCAAAAAAAGAATCTAAAATTTTTAAGAAGCTGAATTCTTATATCAAGAAATTATTACCTGAGAGGCAAGAGTTGAAATCATGAAAATAGACAAGCGCCTAGTTTTAGCCCCAGCTCTGCCACTGAACAACCATAAAACAAGTTATCCACAAGAGTGAAATCCATAAGAAAAGTGGACTAGATTTTTCTAATCCCTATACACTCTCCTATAAAGCAGAATTTACAACTTCACTCCACAAATAGTATGCTTTTCTTAGCACACCTGAGAAAATAAAACTCAATATTTCTATTATACAGATCATGAATAATAGGGACCATTTCTACTTCAAACCATATCTTTCATTCAATGCCATGTTGTAAGACTATTGTTGTTAGGATCCATGATGCAGATGCCATCATGGATCCTAACACACCTTACAATGCCTTTTCCATCTGCATTTGGCTTAATAACTTTAACTGAGTAAATAGAAGAGATTTCCCTCTCCTCTAGAGTTCCTTTTCCTCTTATAAAAAATGTCACCTACTATTTCAACAAAACTACTCATACTTTTTATGCAATGATTAATTTTATTTTCTATTCAATTTATTGGGGTGGCCTTGGCCGGTGAGCCTCAGTTGATTGGAGCACTGCCCTGTACACTGGAAGATCACGGGTTTGATGACTAGTCAGGGCACATATGCAAGTTGTGGGTTCAATCCCCTGTAAGGGTGAGTGCAGGAGGCTGCCAATTGATGTTCCTCTCTCACATTGATGGTTCTCTCTCTCTCTCCCCCCCCTCCCTCTTTCTCTAAAATTGATTTTAAAAAGATCCTCTGGTGAGGATTAAAAAATAATGAAAACAGGGTGACATTAGTTAATAAGACTATATAGGTTTCAAGTATACATTTCCATGATATAGGATGTATATGTTGCATTGTGTACCAACACCCAAAGTCAAATCATCTTTCGTAACCATATATTTGGACCCATGTACCCTTTACTACCCCCCAAAACCACTCATATATATTTTTTAAAATCCTTACCCAAAGATATGTTTTTATTGATTTTTTTTAGAGAGAGAGGAAGGAGAGAAAGAGGGGGAGGGAGATACAGAGAGAGAGACAGAGAGAGACATCAATGTGAGAAATACTGATCAGTTGCCTCCTGTACAGTCCCAGAAGGAGAACAGAACCCGCAGCCTAGGCGTGAGCCCTGACCGGGAATCGAACCTGCAACCTTTTCGTGAGTGGGAGGACACTCTAACCAACTGAGCCTCCCAGCCAGGGCCCCCTCATATATATAACTGTATATGTTAATCCTCACTGAAAGACATTTTTTCCATTGATTATTTTTTAGAAAGAGTGGAAAAGGGAGAAGAGAGAAAGAAAGAGAAATGTCTATGTGAGAAAGACACATGGATCATTTGCCTCTTACATGAGCCCCAAAAGGGCCGGGATGGAGGCTGCAACCCAGACACCCGTCCTTGACTCAGAATCGAATTCGAGACCCTTCAGGGCTCCAGCTCTATCCACTAAGACACACCGGCCAGAGTCCACTCATATTTTTAAGTGATGTAACTCAGTTCCAAATGTGTAAGAAATTTGTTCAATGCCATTAATTGATATAAATTTCAGCTCCTTGACCTATTTGTTGATGTACTTTCTACAATATCAACATAAAGGTCATGAGATTTGAGCCACACTTTAATTTTATTATTTTTTTAAATCCTCACCTGAGGATATTTTTTTCCATTGCTTTTCAGAGAGAGTGGAAAAGAGAGAGAGAGAGAAACATCCATGTGAGAGAGACAGATCAATTGGTTGCCTTTGGCATGTCCCCCTACTGGGGCTGGGGAATCAAGCCTGCAACTAAAGTACACGTCCTAGGCTGCAATCGAACCCTGGACCCTTGAGTAGGACCCTTGGGCCGACATTCTAACCACTGAGCAAAACTATCTAGGACTAAGCCACACTTTAAATGTGAGAGTGGGTTTACCACATGGAGTAGATGGAACAGTCATTTTAACAGAGCCAACATGAGCAAAGGTGCGGATGCCCACATGTGCAAAGCATGCACTGGGGAACGATGAAGGGTCCAGGCCCATCAAACATGTGAGGGGAAAGCTTGTAGCACTTCTGCATTGCCTGGCTTAAACTCTGCAATAAAATATATGGTAAAAAAAAACATGAAAATAAGCTTAGATTAGAAGAACAGGAGAAAAACATGGGATCTGCATGAGTGTAACCCTAAGTCTCACTTCGTAGGCTTTAATTTCAAATTCAACCTTTAATTTTGACCAATAAAAGACAAGAATGAGCACATCAATTGTCTTCTTTAATTTTCTATTTCCATTTCATAAAGTTGGCAAATTGGTATTCATGACTCCTACATCTTCATTCCTTCCTGAAATTTGGTGGCAACTTACTGTTCTTTCTCAGAAGCAGATGACCAAGGAGAGGGCTCTTCTGTATAGCTCACACCCCCAGCTCTGCCTGTGAACTGCACGATTACACTGGGAAAATCGGCTTTCCCTAGCCTCCATGCCCTTCCTTGCAACCCTCCTCCTCTCTCCTATTCAGATGGATCTGAAACGGCCTGGAGGCCTGCGCGTTTGTCTTTCTGTTATCCTCTTTGAGTTTGCTTTGGGGGCTAAATCAGTTTCTCACTCCTTATGGCAGTGTGTCATTATAAAATATTTCATACCTGATGACCTTTGAGTATTTCTTATTCAAAGATTCATGAAAGCTTAGCATGAGGTACGTCTAATGATCCCTGTGTAAACACACCGAGAGCTCCCTCCCGCAAAGGCACCGGCAGGTGGAAGACGTATTTCCAACACTCCATCTTCAGTCTAAGCATCACTGGCAGGGCCTGACAGGTCTCATTTGCTAAATAAAGTACAATGTGTCAATGTGAAATAAATGTAAATTATCACCTTTCTTCCTTGTTAATTAAGGTCTGATTAATGCAATACAGGCAGTTGTTGAGAGTACAGTAAGAGAATGGCTTTTGTTGCAAAAACAAAACAAAACCCCACAAATATAAATCATGGTCGGCTTCCTCCATTGAACTTTAGGTTAGAAAGGTTACTTGGAATGATTTGTTTAGCCGGGACACAGACAGATGTTCACTTCTCAGCTTCTGAATAAATGAGTCCCAACTAGCGAATAGTGAAAGGCACTGATGCTGCAGAGGTAACAGTTAGCAGCAGAGTGACCTAGGCTTACGATAAATCAAGAAGGGCTACATTCTAAGCTCAGTGTCACAAAGAAACATCTAAGAAACCTAACTCAAGAACTATACATGTTTTTTTTTTATGTTATTTAAGGAATATTTTGGGAGGCTAAACAATGAATTTTCTCAGGCTTAAGAAAAGATGTATGGGTGAAGGTTGAAAGGGTTACTGGATAGAAGGGCTATGATGGAGGCTGATTTTACAAGCATTATCATTAAATGAGAAAACTTAATTCATTATAACTCAGAGCTCCATTGTGTTAGTGGTATAATTCTAACGTAGCTAACAATGCAGACACTTCGAGTATGGGAATTTTTAGAAGCAAAAGAAATGTGGACATTATATAGCACAATTATTTGACGTTCCAAAAGATAAAGTTATTTTCATAAAAAACACTAGTTAATCGCAAAGTCAATGACAGAACAGTCTCCTCGACTTCACAGAGAACTAGGGCATTGTTCTTTCTCATTTATTTCTAATTTTGCTGCTTCCCTCTTTTATAAATTTCCTTCATATCTGCTGATTTTCTAAAATAACACTTTTGATAAGCCAGTGGAAACTGTCTAGCCTTTCACTAAAATTTGTTCATATGTGAATATATCAGATAATTTCCTTAAACATAAGGTTTTAAATGTAATACTTAATAGATTTGTTTGTTAATATAATTGTCTTGGATAAAAATAAAATTTTACACCAAAATACTATTATCTATAATTTCACATGATCTAGATTTGGCTTCTAATTTTTCTCTTTGTATTTCATATAATTCCTGTGAATTACGATCACATAATTATAATCATGGAAGTAGCAGAGCCATGTTTTAAAATTCAGGTCTCTTAGAATTCAAAGCTGGTAATACAAATGGCTTCTCTTCATACTTTTAAACAATGAGAAGATAAGTATATTCATTCACTCATTAAACAAATAGGGTTCTAACATCAGAATGATGAAAAAGGTTCGGGAACTCTAGAAATAATCAGCTGCAATGTTAGTCATTCTTTATAGCGCAAATCCTCTTTCACTCCACAGCCATATCAAATAGACCCCTCCTGTACTCCTTGTATGCGGTCCTTAAAACAGTCAGAGGTAGTGAACACACAAAATAGTTGTCATAGGTCCCAAAGACAGGGATGTACATGATGATGGTGACCCTGAAATGAGTCCATTTAACTTGGTTGCCTCTTCTTAGGGGCATAAATATAAGCTATAAAAGAGGTCACAGACTAAGAATCTGCTAACCTTAGAAGCTGATTCTTTTTCTATAACGGCACCAGATTCAATAAATAGGAAAGGTGATAGTGTTTTTAAAGTATCTGTTAGTAATGGTGTTAGAAGTGGTCAAGATTTCATCCAATGAGGCTATAAAACCTATAACAATTAGAGTGACTACCAGAGAATAATTTTAATGACTCAGAGATGTATAGTTAAAAAAAGTCATCCCCTTAAGAATCATTTAGAAAAATAGCATGGTGCTCTGAAAAAGAGTGCATACGATAAGGCAAACAGCACTGATCAAGGATTGATTCAAAATCCACTTCTACTATTCATAAACGGGGCTCTCAAAAAAATATCCTCAAGAGGAAGAAACTGATCAAATACATGGCTGCAACTTTGCATGGATTATAATGTTTGATGCTCTAAAACACCTTGGAAGGCTGGTAGTGTTATTCACATTTTAACAATAACACTATAAAGGTTCAAAGAAAGTTGAATAAATCCAGGTGATGGGTTTGGGAAGGAAGATTCTAAGAGTTCAGGGTCTATATCTCCTGGGAAAATTATTTATTATGATTGTCTTTGCAAAGTAGGAACAATACTACACAACTCTGAAAACTGTTACAGGACTAAATAAAAAATACAAGTGATAAATGTTAATATTCTTCCTCTCTTCCTCAGTCCAAACCCAAACCCCCTTACCTTGAAACATGCACATTCCAGTCATTTGACATATCAAGTGAATAGCTGGTCTGTCCTTGAGGATAGAATGTGTGAAGTGAAGAGACAACTAAGAAAGAAAATCATGCTAGAAATTGTTAAATATTAAGGCAAGAGGGAGAAAAACAAAGGAATGTTTCATAATAGCTATGATCCCTAATAGGGTTGAAAAATTATGCAGTGGGTAGCTAAAAGCACAGGGATCTGAAACAGAGTCTCTTGGACAAAGAACAGAAAAAGTAGACTGGATTTTATCTAATATGCTGGGCTTCTTTTCAAATATGCATTTCACATTTTACACTTATAATTATTAATAAACAACCAAGTGTTGTTTATAGGCACCAACTGTGTGGGAAATATTTTTTAAAGAGCCAAAAGACATGCCCATTTGATAAAATGTTCTTTTGGAAGCGTGAAGCCAAAAGTAAGTCAAGATAAATCCATTAGAAAAGAGTGAGTTCCAATTCTGGCTATGATGAAATAATTTATATCGAATGTGTACTCCCACCAACTGTAAAAATGAACACAATATATGAGACAACTCTTTTCACGCATTATACACCAAACAGATCAGAATGATAACCCTTGAGGGAGAGAAAAACAAACATGCATTCTACTTTTCTAACTGGGAATTCCTTCTTTACCACAGAAGGGAGATGGAGCCATGAATAATCACATTATTTTTGAGCTAAGGAAAAAAATATCAAACCTACTGGAATTTGTGAACAAAATATTGGAGAAGGAAAAGTTGGCAGGGGTGAGAAGCATGGAAAACTTCACAGGGGTTACCAACAACATGCCATCTGCCAATGTCTGGGTTGCAAATGTGTAAGTCAAAACTCTACAAAAACTAGCAAAGTATATTCTCTTTCAGAGATGGAAACTAAAAAATATATATATCAGAAGTCCCACAGGGCTGGGAGATATTGGACTCCCAGCTCTGCAAGAGTAAAGAGGGCCTTTATGAGCATCTTGTATATTCAGTTGAAACCTGAGAAGTAAGGACCATATCCTAGAGAATGGAATGCACCGGTACTAAAGACAAAACTGAAATATACTTGCTCTCAGAAAAAGTAAAACCAAGGCAGGATAAAAAATATCTACCAGGCTGTTTTGTTTACAGTGGCTTTGTAGTATAACTTGAAGGCCTGGTACTGGCACAAGAACAGGCATATAGATCAGTGGAACAGAACAGAGAACCCAGAAATTGACCCAAGCCACCAAGCTCAATTAATATTTGACAAAGGAGGCAAGAACACACAATGGAGTAAAGACGGTTTCTTCAATAAATGGTGTTGGGAAAATTGGACAGGTACATGCAAAACAATGAAACTAGACCACCAACTCACACCATACACAAAAATAAATTCAAAATGGATAAAAGACTTAAATGTAAGACATGAAACCGTAAAACTCCTAGAAGAAAACATAGGCAGCAAGATCTCAGACATCTCTCATAGCAGTATGTTTGCTGATACATCTCCTAGGGCAAGAGAAGCTAGGGAGAAAATAAACAAGTGGGACTATATCAAAACAAAAAGCTTCTGCCCAGCAAAAGAAACCATCAACAAAACAAAAAGGGAGCCCACTGTATGGGAGAACATATTTGCCAATGACACATCTGATAAAGGGTTAATATCCAAAATATGTAAGGAACCATACAAGTTAACAAAAGGAAGACAAACAATCCAATTAAAAAATGGGCAAAGGACCTGAATAGACACTTCTTTAAAGTGGACATACAGATGGCCAAGAGACATATGAAAAAATGCTTAAAGTCACTAATCATCAGAGAGATGCAAATTAAAACCACAATGAGCTATCACTTCATACCTGTCAGAATGGCTGCCACCAACAAATCATCAAATGACAAATGACAGGTGCTGGCGAGGGTGTGGAGAAAGGGGAACCGTAGTACACTGCTGGTGGGAATGCAGACTGGTGCAGCCACTATGGAAAATAGTGTGGAGTCTCCTCAAAAAATTAAAAATCAAATTGCCATCTGACCCAGTGATCCCACTTCTAGGAATACATCCTAAGAAACCCAAAACACCATTCAGAAAGAACTTACCCATCTCTACCTATGTTCACAGCAGTGCAATTTACAATAGCCAAGATCTGGAAACAGCCCAAGTGCCCATCAGTAGATGAGTGAATAAAAAAGCTGTAGGACATTTACACCATGGAATACTACGCAGCTATAAAAAGGATCTCTTACCCTTTGGAAAAGCATTGATGGAACTGGAGAGTATTATGTTAAGTGAAATAAGCCAGTCAGAGAAAGACAAGTACCACATGATCTTACTCATATGTGGAATATAATAAAATAAACTGATGAACAAAATAGATCCAGAGACATAGAAGCACGGGACAGACTGAGGGATCTCAGAGGAAAGGTGAGGGTGGGGAGTGGGTGGGGAGAGATTAATTAAAGAATTTATATGCTTATATGCATAACCTATGGACACAGACATTGGTAGGAAGAAGGCCTGGGGGTGGGGGGGGGGGGGATGCAGGGTGAAGGGGATCAATGGGGGCAAAAAGGGGACATCTATAATACTTTCAACAATAAAAATAAATTAAAATAATAATAATAATAAAATACCTACCAGGATGTTAATTTCTTTTCAGAAAAAAATTCAAAAACTCTTAATGGAGGGTGACATAATTCAGACTACCTACAAAAAATATTAGCAATGGCCATTAAATGATATTTATTGCAGATGTGAAGAAGCAGAGAAAGGGAACCTAAACCCAAGAAAGAAAGCAATTGAGCCCTGGGAGGTGTTGATCAGTTGGTTGTCATTGTCCTGTGCACAAAAAGGTTGCTGAGTCGATTCCCCATCAGGGCACATGCTCGGGTTTCAGGCTGGATCCTTGGTAGGAGGCATGCAGGAGGCAGTTGATTGATGTATTGCCTTCACATCGATATTTCTCTCTCTTCCTCCCTCTCCTTTCCTCTCTCTAATAATCAATTTTTTTAAATCTTTTTAAAAAAATAAAGATAAAAGATCACACAAAATAAGTTTGAAGCAGTTCATGTAAGTCTGTTTAAGGGCTTAAGCAAAAAATACTCATTATGTACAAGTCCATCTAATTGGTCCTTTTTGTATATTTTTATGATTATATGTTTATTAATAAGTGAAAATTATAAGTCATTGCCAGCAGGCCTGCATTGGAAAAAGCACAATGGTTAGTTCTGCAGGCTAAAATAAAACAGAGATAAAAATGTGAATCTACAAAGAAAAATTAATTTTAAATAGGGGGTATTTATTCTCTAATTAATTAAAAGATAACTATTTTAAGAGCAAAAAATACTACAAAGGCTAGGTGGCTAATGGCATAACCCTGTTGCAAGGTTCTTAAACTTCACAAGGAGTATTATAACACAACTTGTAGGAAGAAAGTGATAAGGTTGCATATGATAATGCAGAGAGTAATCTCACACACACAGAGAGTTATAGGTTTAAAAAAAGCAGAATACTTAAAATGAAGTACTAAAACAGAAAAATATTCAATTAATCCAGAGGAGAGCAGAAAAGTTGGAACAAATAATAGAACAAGTAGTAGACAATAGCCAGATGGTCGATAGAAACACAACTATATCAATAATTATTGTAAATTTAAGTTGTCCAAATACTCCACTGAAAAGCTAGATTATAAAATTGATAAAGTGATACCTAACTGTATGCTGCTTGCAAGAGTAAAGACGCAGGCCCTGGCCAGTGTTGCTCAGTGGTTAGCGCGTCGGCCTGAGGATGGAAGGGCCCCAGGTTTGATTCCCGGTCAAGGGCACATACCTGGGTTGCAGGTTGACCCCAGGCCGGTCAGGGCACATGCAGGAGGCGGCCAGTCGATGCGTCTCTCCCACATCGATGTTTCTCTCTCTCTCTCTTTCTCCCCCATCCCTCTCTCCCTTCCATTCTCTTTCTAAAAACAAAAAATCAATGTAAAAATATCCTTGAGTGAAGATAACAAAACAACAATTGCCACAAAAGAATAAAGACACAGATAGTTTGAATATAAAGGGATGGAAAACTTATGCAAAAGTTATTCCATGCAGACATGATGTATAAGAAAACTGGATGCACTATAATATCAGACAAAGTAAATTTTTCAAGAGAGAAGACAATTTCAAATGCCGAAAGTGTCAATTACTCAGGTAGACATTAAAATTACCAAAGTGCATGCGCCATAAGCAGGCCTTCAAAATAAAGGACGCAAAACTCGACAGAACTAAATGGATAAACAGACAAAGCTTTAATCATAATAAGAGGTTTCAGCAATTCTTTCTCAGTAATTGGTAGAAAAACTAGACAAAAGTGCAGCAAGGACTTAGAAGATTTAAACAGCTCTATCAATTCACTTGAACTGACAGACGTTTATGGAACAATAACCTCAACAGCTGACAAACCCACAGCAGCTTCAAGTGCACACTCAACATTCACCTAGACAGACCATATCCTGGACTCTGAACAAGTCTCAATGCATTTTTAAAAATTGAGTTCATATAGTTATGTTCCCTGAACTGCTAATCTTCTAGAAGAAATTACAAAACAGTATGTTGACAAAGTTCTCAAATATTTGGAAATTAAGCAACACATTTCTAAATATACAATGGGTTAAAGAAGAAGCCACAAAAGAAAATTAGAAAAATATTTCAAGCCATGATCATTAAAACAAGATTTAGGTGAAATTTTATTATAATTTAAAGTCATGTTAGGGAAAAAAAAAAAGACTGCCCTAATTTTCCAGGTTAATATGTTTGAAAAAGGAGAGCAAATAAAACCTGAAATAGGAAAAGGGAAATAATGAACTAAAGATCAGTGATTGACAAAACACAAAAGGCATAGAGATAAATCCCAACAGTAAAGTTTCTTTGAAAGGACTAAATAAATAAATAAATCATAACAACAGTGATCAAACAAAACGAAAAGAAAACACACATTACAAACTGAAGAATGAAAGAACGATTACTACAACAGAGCTTAGAGACATTAAAAGACAAGGCAGTATTATTAACAATGGTATACTAATAAATCTGCCAGCTTACATGAAATGGATTGTTCTTTGAAAAAAGAACTTATAAAAACTGGCATAAGAAGAAATAAAAATGTTAATGTCCCGTACCTAATTTTTAAATTCAATTTGTAATCAAATCTTACCCATAAAGAAAAACCTAAGCCCAGATGTTTTCACAGGTGATTTTTCCCCCCAAAAATTTAAGGAATGAAAAAATGTCAATTTTCCACTAACTCTTAAAAACTAGAGGGCAGAGTATATTCTATGACTGCTTTTATAAGATAATCATAATTCTGATACCAATTTTTTTTAAACATCAGAAAAAGCAAGTATAGATTAACCTCACTCTTGAACACAGATGTAAACATTTTTTAAATGATCAAGAAATTATAGCTAGTAATACACAAATAGAATTAGCAATACATAAAACAAGGTTTACCTCAGGTATATAAGGTTAGAGTAACATTAAAAAATAAACGTATTTCACCATTTAAAGAAATAAAGGAGAAAAAAGCATATCATCATTGAAGCAGATGCCTACGGCTAATGTTATACTTAATGGTAGGGATTTTAATACTTCCTCCTACGAAGGGGAAAGGCAAGAATTTATGTTCTTGGCACTTCAGTCAATATTGCATTGGGTGTCCTAACCAGGCAAACAATGCAAGGTAAAGAAATAAAAGGCAAGCACATTTGAAAAAAAACAATTAAAATAATCCCCATTAACAGATACCACGATTATCTACACAGAGCATCCTAAGGAATCGACAGAAAAATATCAAACAAGAAAATTTAGCAAGAGTACGGGATATAAAAGTCAACATTTAAAAAATAAATTTTTATATATTATCAGCAAACAATTGAATGATAAAATCTTAAATGTCATTTCCAATGTTAATAAAAATTTGAATCATTTAGCATTAACTGCAATAGTAAATAAATAAAGAGATATGTCCTCTTCGTTCTCAACATTATTAAAATATCAATTCTCCCAAAATCAATTGATAGATTAAATGCACTGCAAATTAAACTTGCAAAAGATGTTTTGTAGAAATAGACAAGAGGGTTTTAAAAATTAATACAAATTAAAAATGCAAAGAAACAAAGAGCCAAGATACTTGAAAATGATGAAAATTGGAGTAGTCACATTATCATATGTCAAGAGTCAATGTAAAACAACATTTATGAAAAAAAGTATTATATTGGTTTAAAAACAGACAAAGAGATGAGTGAAGTATAACAGAATATCCATAGATACACTCATATACATACGGTTGATTTTCCTTGTTCCCAAGGTAAGTCACTGAGAAAGCAGTCTTTTAAACAAATTATTCCAGATACCAGGATAAACATATGAAAAGGAATTACTTTTGACCCCTACCAAACACTAGCCTTAAAAATGTATTTAAAATGAACCAGAAAACTAAACAGAAAGCTAAATTTTTAGCTTGTAGAAGAAAACCTAGACTACCTTGATGACCTTGAAGTACACAAATACTTCTCAAATAGGTAACAAAGAGCATCTGAAAATGATGGATTGGATTCCATCAATAATAAAAAATGTTATTAACAAAATAAACATTTAGAAAATAGAATAGGTAGTTCACAGACTTGCAGAAAATATTTGCAATATGTACATCTAACAAAGGGTTTTTAACCCAAATTATATAAAAATTATTATAGCTCAATAATAAAAAAAACAATTCAATTTTTTAAAAAAACAACAGATTAACATTAAGAACAGAAAAATCAAACATGATTGTATAGACACTTCACAAAAGGAGATATATAAAAGGCCAGTGGGCACTGGAAGAGGTATTCAGCATCATTAGTTTCAGGGAAATGCAAGGTAAAGCCAAAATGACATTCTACTTCACACTACGACGACTAAAGTTCAAAAGATTGTCAATAGCAATACCAGAGTCCTTAATAATCTGGAGCAAACTGTATATCCTTGACGGCATGTAAAATTATACAAAAACTTTAGCAGACAGCTTGCAGCTGTGGTCATGTACGTGACCATGACCCAGCAATTCACTCTTTTCAATATTACCTAAGAGAAATAAAAACATGTGTCCACAAAAATACATATCCAAAAGCACCATCTACATGTCCACCAGTAGAATGGATACTCAGCATGTGGTATATTCATACAATTCAATAATACTCGTATCGAAAAAAGAGGAAAAAAGTACTCACACATGCAACAGGTATGACTATCAAAACCATTATGCTCAGCAAAAGAAATAGATACAAACAGCACATGATCTATAACTGTGTTTAGATAAACTTCAGTAAGGAGCAAAACTAACCTATAGTTATGGAAATCAGGCCAGTGGCTGCCTTGGCATCAAAGTGGGGTACTCAATGGGAAGGGCACAGAGAAACTTTGTAAAGAAATGCAAAAATTCTATATCTTGAGTGAAGAATAGTCACTCATCTACACATTTGTGTAGACATGTACACTTAAGAAGCGGACACTTAAGATCTCACCTGTTTCCAACTCCATGTTCACGGAGGTCATTTTGGTAACTTGAGAAAGGCCTTGGTGAAAGTATTTATGCCTGGAAGTCTGGAAATGCCACAAATCAAGGCTTCTTTTCACCCACAAACCACTGCCAGGATCCCTCTCTCCCAAGGTGATGTTATAACAAATAGAAGTCTGGGACGGTTGGCATCCAGGGACCATCTGCGCTGAGCAGAAGAAAAATCCTGTCTGCAGCAAGCGAGGGAAGAGAAATGAGAGAGATGCTCCAACAGGACCAAAGAGACTGCGCCAGCTGCCCGGTAACACGGGCAGGAGGAGAGCACCACTGAGAGAAAGGGGATGGGCAGGAATCAAGTACACATTGTCTTTTTTTTTAGTTTTTATCTTCACCTAAGGATATTTTTTCCCATTGCTTTTCAGAGAGAGTGGAAGGGAGTGAGAGATTCTGTGCCCTTGGCCAGATTCGAACCTGGGACTCTTCAGTCCGCGGGCAACGCTCTAGCCACTGGGCCAGCCCAGCCAGGGCGGCTCCTGTCCTTAGCTCACTGCGATGCCTCTGAAGAGCCAGTAAGGGGTGACTTCCACAGCGCTGAGAACAAGGCTGGCAGAGCAGAGTAATCAGATGCCGTTACTATAATACCAAAGGAGCTCATTTTCTTTTGGTCGTGTCATTTTCTTCATAGCATCTATCTTTACCTGACATAATTATAGTGTATTTGTTCATTTTATTGCTTTAAAAAGAACTTCAGAAAGAAGGCAGAATCTTTGTCAGACTTTTCACTACAATAATGCCAGCTCTTACACCATATCTAGTACACTGGAGGTGACAAGTAAATATTCGTGGAATGAATCAATTAACAAGAGAGAAAAAGCAGGTTTTTTACATGAAAGATGGGGTAACGTTCCACTATCCGATAGGCCAACGACTACCTAGGGAGGAAGCTTGGTCATTGATAAGGGGCTCAATTTCTTTCCTGATGACTTCAAGATACAGAAAAAAATAAGCCTGGTGGAGATGCAACGAAGAGAGTTGACTCCGGGTGAAACTTTCCAGAGGTGACCAGAGACGGGCACGCGGAGCTGCAGTGCAGGCCAGAGCTGTGCTCTGAAATGGGCTTTAGGCCACAGCTTTGTTCCCTGTTATTTTATTTGTCCTTTCAACTTATAAAGAAACTTTTAGGAGACCACATCCACCCAAGTCTAAGGTTGTTTCTATTTTGTTTAATTAAAGGAGAAAACATTCTGAGCATACACTGATATGGAAAAAAATAGCTATCAAGTTATTCAACTGAAAGAAATGTTCAACAACCAAGGAAAGGAACAAGCACACATGGAATGACTCATTTTCGGTGAACTCTGGAGAAAACAGATGACAGAATCGCTGGGCTACGATTTGACCTTACGCCGAAAGTGGAGAGGCCTTGTTCTGAAGCAGCCTGGGGCTTCCCCAGCCTCAGCCGGGACTGTCAGCGTGTCCACAGGCACAACACTGTCAGCGTGTCCACAGGCACAGCTTCACTTCCCGACACAGAATCAAACCCTAAGAGGCAGCTCGACTTCCCGAATGTTCAGTCCCTCCTATCCTTCGCTTCCTACGTAATCACTTCCCCTGCAACCTCCTCAATAAAAATAAATCTTCTACCAAAAAATATTAACTTTACTGACCACAAGCTACATTTTCATTGTTGCTGTTCGTTTTCAGTAAATATATTATCAACTTCTCCATAAATAAAACTGCCTCAAAAAATTAGGAAATAAAGAAGTTAGACTGGAATTTTTTCATCTTGAATAAATCATCTTACGTTGAAAAATAATAGAACGTTTCTGAGCAATATGCACATTTGATTATTTAATGGAGGGCTTGTATTTTTTATATAAATTCAATAGAGATGGGTAAAAAAAGTAAAGTCCACTTTCCCCCCCTGCATTCAGTGGTGGGAAGGGAAGTCCGATCCTGTGTATCCTTTCCTTTTATCCTGTTCAGTAGATGGGTCACAATGAATGGACGTTATCAACTTCCTAAGAAGTCTCACAAATGATAGCTCGGTCAATCCTCACGGAAAGCATGTAAGGTAGCTGATCAGAGATCATGTCAAAATGGTGGTGGCTGTTGGTACATTTTATATGTAGGGAGGGAGCAGAGTGTTTGGTCCACAAGCAGCTACCCCTATTGCTGCCACTGGGGAAACATAAACATACAGTAGAGTGCACACAAAAACAAACAAATTACTTCTAGCTGAGCTTTGGCTCCACACTCCAGGAAATTCCCTAGGGTGACCTAAACTAGTCCTATGTAGAAAGGCATTTTGCTTAAACTAGTTGCAGAGAAAGAACAAGCCAGAAAGAAAGTTTCTCTATAATCCTGGATCATACCTGGCTATATACTCCCCCATGTTTTTGGAGCTGTATTCACCCCCTTACCCCCATATTTCAAAGAAAGGCATGAAAATTGCATAGCGAGTCAAATATACCTGGGTTTCTATCCAGAAAGGATTGTGTACTTCTCTGGCTCACATCTCCACCTTCTCAGAAGAAGAGCAACAAAGAGGGAAACGACTGTCATTTCTAAGAAAGACCTTTTACCTCCAGGCCTCATAAGGAGAAGGATGAGTTCCCACATGAGCTAAACTTTAACTCTTTCAACTAGCACAATGGTAAGTAAAATTATTTTAAACATATGTTAGCCAAATATTTTAGATTGTTTTTATTTTTACTACAAGCAGCATAATCACTGGGTTGCTGAAATTAAGAAAACATTGTGAATTCATTGGGAGGATATTCTAGTAACACATAACCAAGACCCATGAAAAGAAGGAACTTGGGTGGTTTCCCAGTACCCCAACACCGGCTCTTCATGGTCAGATGTTCCAACAGTCACACTTGAAAGTTTTTCTCCAAATCCATGGAATTCCCTGTAGCACTCCAAGTATTCATTCTGCACTTTCAGCCATTGCACTAACCCTTGGCTTTCTCTCCCCTACTTTTTTGCTTTTACTAATCCCTATTTATCTTGCAAGCATCAAGGTACACTGCTGTGTCACTTATTCAGAAAGTCCTCTGTGACGCTCCTTTCTCTTGCCCAACATCACCATGTGTAGGCCTCTATTATATAACAAACACCCATATCAATAAAAATACAAGCTAACCTATTAGGTCCTATATGCGCATTCACCACTATTTATTTTAATTTCCTGTTTATTTTTCTGTCTTTCTCCACTAAATTGTAATCAACTTGAATGCATTAACTACATATTTGATTGGATTTCCTACAGCTTGTACATTGCCTTACCCAACAGGTAACCATTAAAATATCTAAAATAAAGGAGTACATGAATAAATGATACTCTATTTCTTGAAATACCTATTGCTTCAACAATTCCATTACTGGATGTTGGAGGGAAATAGTGGGAACAAAAGAGAAATGAATCAGGTAAAGGCAGCAAGATCTAGTTGATATCAAGACACATATGTTGATCAGTGTTAAGCACCTCCTTTGTGCCCATCACTCTGATCGTTTATTGGTATTCTGGGACACTCAACAGCTTAAACACTGGAATTAGGCTCACACAGAGACCTCACCTCGATTCCTTCCCGTCCTCCATTTACAACTGTTTAAAGAAATGGTAGTTGAAGATTTAAAAGCATATTATCAGACCAGTAAGATACACAGGCTCCAAGCTGCTACATGACATAAAACAGGAGCTTACCCAGAACTGTTTTAGAGTAGCAGCAGGAAAATATCTCTAATAAAAGACCATTTTCCAGAATTTGCCATTATTTTGTGACCATCTTAAAGATGATTAACCCAAGACTGGCAGGAGATCAGACTACCGGGGTAACTTCTGAGTTACACAGCCCTAGAAATATAGCAAGTAATTCAGAAAATGTATCAGTACATTCCAACCATCATGCACGGTGTTTCAATTGCACCACAAAAATTATGCAATAATCTCTCATATGATTTTCTATGTAATCTTCCTACATAATTCTTAGAATTTCACAAAATG
Source organism: Miniopterus schreibersii (assembly GCF_964146895.1). Classification (NCBI taxonomy): domain Eukaryota; kingdom Metazoa; phylum Chordata; class Mammalia; order Chiroptera; family Miniopteridae; genus Miniopterus; species Miniopterus schreibersii. Next base: position 58,820,836 of record NC_138111.1, on the reverse strand, counting down.
TAGGCAGAATTGCTGCTGTGCAAATTGTTCAGAAATTGTTCTAAAGTTTGTAAGTAGAATGGAGTAGAATCACTCACAAGTATACAAAAATTTCACCCACCGTGGGATCTTGAATAAGTTACTTCACTCAGTTCTGCACACAGATGTACATATATTTACCTTTCTTCCTCACTAAAAAGTAAGTTTCTTTGAGGCCTTAGATTTTGTTTTTCTGTTTCCTGCTGTATCCTAGTGATTAGAACGATGACTGCAACACAGTAGGCACTTTATAAACATATGACAATAGATTGCGTGACTGTCAGGAAATGTACATGTATGAAACATAAATAAATTACCAGCTAAACAATAGGAGCTACTGAGGGCCAGAGGGAGCCAGGGCCTGAGTCAGTGTAAGACTGGGTCCAGGATCGGGATCCAATAGATAGATAAATGGGTAGAAGAAAGTAGGAACTTGACAAGATATGGGGAATCAGCTAGTCATATATTCCTTTCTGTAGAGGACCAGGTTAGTATAATCTATTTCTGGTGAACAGCATCCTGACATATGCGAATGTTTTAACATGACTTACATGTTTTAACATGACTTGCAGGCTACCTGAAGGAAACAGCAGCTGAGCAAGTTAGATTTAACGTAAGGCCAATATTCAAGTTCTGCCTTCTCAGTACAGAAACGATGGCAACCCTCCTTTTTTGTGCCTGCCGGTTCCTAATTGGAACTACAATATGTGGCCTATTTCCTAACAGGATCCATTTTAATTTTTCACATTTTCTTTAAAAATCCTCAGGTTATTTTCATTCCACATCCCTCTAAATAACAATTTGATTTCTCTCCTTTTCTTTCAATTAAACTTTTAAAAGTTATCTCTTTGTTTCTATTTGCCTGAAATTATTTTTCGATGTGCTACACTCTGACACCTGACCCTGTAAGTCCATAGAAATAACCCTTGCCGAGGTCATCCTCGGCTTTATAGGATGACGTCCATGTGATTACATTTAGCAGCCATCTTTCAATTTTTGTCTCCTATCACCTTACATTGGACAACAGTAACTATCCCCTTCCTTGTCACGTGCACTTTTCCCTTGGTGTACATGACACAAGGTGCGTTTTATTTTATTTTTTTTCCTATCCATCTGTTTAATTTTCCTCCTTTTCTCTATAAGACCCACCTTCACCTACCCAACCATTCAATGACAGTGCTCCTCAGAGCTATATCTTATTTCCCTTTCTGTTTTCACTCCATACTTTCTCACAGGGAAATCTCATCCACTCCCATGGTTTCAGTAACCACCTAAACACTATTGACTCCTAAATCTATCTCAGTCCAGGACTTTCCTCTGAACTCCAGACCCACCTATCTAAAAACTTACTCAACATCTCTGTTTGGATGTTTAAAAGAACCTAAACTTCAACAGATCCAAATGACTCATAATAATAATAGTAACTTATTAAAGTCTTGCCCTACGCTATATAATGCTCTCAGTAAGTTAGGCGATATCATCGTGAGCCTCCTCATGTCATAGGTGAGGAAAGTGAGGCACAAAAAATATAAATAAATTGAGTCCACACAACAGACAAGTCTCAGACCCAAGAACTGAATCCAGGCCTCTGGGTAGAGATCAATTTCTTAACCACTATACTATATCACTTCCAAATCTTTCTATCTAAACCTGGCCTTCTTTCAATATTACCTTTTTCTATGAATAGTACTTTACTGATAACCTATCATAGGGTGCAATGTGCAATGAGGAACAATTTCATTCTTCCTTCACCTCATTTAACTGCCAGTTCAACTATGCTTCGTACAGATAGTTTTTCTCTTGTTCCTTTGGAAAAATCTCCAGTGTACTCCATATCTTATTCCTTCACTCAAGACACACAAACACACACACACACAATCTAATTTTACTAGTTAAAATCCAAGGCCCAAGTAATAGAAAATCCAAAATCCATTCAGCCACTTCGATGGCCTCCTTTTCCACACCCGCAGTCAAATCTAACATTTTCTTTTATCCTCACTATTGCTCAACAGTTTACTGTTTTCCTTCCACATACTCTTGCACCCTTAAAAGTTTTCTAAACTGAAATTTGAGTGATCTCTTCAAACATAAATCTGATCAGATCAGCAGCTGCTTAAACTATTTCAATGGATATTCCCTACTCTGAGGCCAAAGCCAAAGTCTTGAACCTGTCCTCCAAGGCTTTGTGTAATCTGGACCTTAGCTCTTTCTGCAAATTCATGGCATTACCCTCTGCCTTGACTTAATCAAGCTTCTTGCAGTTCCTTGAGTTAATTATACTCTTCTTGCTTCAGGGCCTTTGCACATGTCTTTCTCTACTGGAACATTCTCTCAAAATTCTTCACCTTAGTTAACTCCTTGTCTTCTTTCAGATCTCAGCTCAAGATATTTCTATCATGAAAAACTCCCTTCAGCACCCATTATAAACAAGGTTCCTGTGGTTTCCCAGGTTCTTATTTTTTAGGGCATTTACATGAGTTTTAATCATTAATTTCCTTGTACAGACTGTGATGGGAGTTTTGTCTATTTCACTCACTTATATATCCCCAGAACCTACCTCAACACCTACTGTATTATAGAAAGTAAATGAATATGTCAGTCCACTGAGAAAATTAGCTAGGTAATATGTTTTTTAAGCTATAAAGTCTATTAGTATGATATCATTCTATTTATTAAAAAAACTATCAAAATGATCCTAATATTAAACATCTAAGAATTGTATTAATTAGAAAGATTAAAAACTACATATTTTTATAAATATATTTAAGAAAAATTATATATTTTTTCATGATCATAAACTTTGTTAAGAATGAACTGATTTTCTTAGGTCGTAATACCTTGATAAACACTACCTGGATCAGTCTTTATCATTCTTTCATGACCTCAGATCTCACCATCTGTCCTATAAACACATGCCTAGGTGATGACAAAGTAATTTAAGTAGAATAACACAAAATTAATTTCCATAACTTAAAAATATCACTAGTTAGTGTTAAATCCCATAACATTATATAAAATATTTTCATAATGTGGCTTTACTCTATAGAGAGGTAATGAGATGGATGGTATAGGGCAATGGAAAGAACATGCGCCCAGGGACCAGACAAATATGGATTTGAATCCCACCTCTGCCATGGACCAACTATAGAGCCATGAAAATGCATCTTAACATTCATAAACCTAACATTTTATCTGTTAAAATAAAAGTTATAAATACCTTCTTCACAAAATTATAAAGAAGGTTAAGTGAGGCCCTGACTGGATAGCTCAGTTGGTCAGTGACATCCTGATACACCAAGGTTGCGGGCTCCATCCCCAGTCAAGGCCCATACAAGAATCAACCAGTGAATGCATAAATAAGTGGAACAACAAATTGATGTCTCTCTCCCTCTCTCTACCCTTCTCTCTCTAAAATGAACACATTTTTTAAACAGGTTAAATGAGATATAAAACCTAATAATATAACTGATTTTTCCAGGAACTAAGAAATTATAGATAGACTTTATCATTCTGAATCAAACAATGATTAGCTGTAACCTTGGTTTTATCTCAACCCTTCAGTTTTCCACATATTGATAATTTTCCATTTACACCTTTATTTTCTATCTAAAAATTCCAACGAGTTTCTGGTCATATTTTGCCTGTGATTTCCTTTCTTTAAATAGTCTTACATTTCTCTTTGCAATATATTATCAATTGCTTACACAAATTAAAAGTAGTGTATATAGAGCCTGGCCAGTGTGGCTCAGTTGGTTGGTCCCATGAATCAGGAGGTCACAGTTTGATTCCTGACCAGGGTACATGCCTGGGTTGAGGGTTTGATCCCCAATGGGCATTGGGGTGCTTGCAGGAGGCAGCAGATCAATATTTCTATCTCTCTCTCCCTCTCCCTTCCTCTCTCTGAAATCAATAAAAACATTAAAAAATTAAAAAATAAAAGTAGCGCATATGCAATATTCCCACCAAAAGAGTACAGGAATACAGTATGCGTTTGTTTAAGCAATGGTGGATATTCTCACTTATTTGAAATTAAAATTTAAATAAATCAAGTGGCTTCTGTGATGCAATTTTGTTGTACTTTCTGTATGAGGACTTTTTCAGCCTAAAATATTGGAAAACTACATTTCAATGCTTTAAAAATATACAGGAGAATACACATCTAATGTATTAGACAGGCCAGGTATCCATATGTCAATCTAACTTTTATGTATTTCTTATTATGACCTTGCATAAAAATCAGCAGTTTCTAGATGGTAATTATCTCCCAAAGAAGAGCTAGCCTTCAATTCAGAAGAAAATTACTTTTCCAATTCATACTTGCGTATCAATTTTCACTTGATCGAGTTAACTTTTGTCCTTTCAGACTGACTTCAAATCAGAAGCAACGTTATTTGTCAAACTGAGTATTTACAGATGAGCTCCTGTTTCTCAGTGTAACTCACATTTTTGATAACCCAAAAGCTAAAGTGAGTGCAAGGAGTAAGGACAGGACTTTAAATATATGAACACCATGAAAACAAAATACTCTTCTCCGCAGCCTGGGATCACCACTCTGTTCCTTCACACAGCACTGCACACACAATTAATGCTAAACAAATAGTTCCTGGAGAAGAAAGTCACGAGGAAGAAGAGAGTGCTATAAATCAGGTGCCAGGCTGATATCTGAATGAGGCTGGATTTGCTTAGCTTGCTCTCTGAGGCTACTTATTTCTCCCAAAAGCCTAGAGCCAAGAATTGTGATAAATATCTCATTTTAATGGTGTCTGATACTACAGCTAAGTTACTTCTTTATCAATATCTCGTGTAATAATGGAGCTGGACAGAGCTTTATGAAATGTTTTCAATATATTCTGACAATCACTAACCATTTAATCTTTGTCAAGCCCCATCTGGGAAATTTCATTTTAAGATGAGAATATTCAGGCCAAAGAGTAGGCCATAAATAAAGATTTAATTGGATTGTTTGTCTTCCTTTTGTTAAGTTGTATGAGTTCCTTATATATTTTGGATATTAACCCTTTATCAGATGTGTCATTGGCAAATATGTTCTCCTATACAGTGGGCTCCCTTTTCGTTTTCTTGATGGTTTCTTTTGCTGGGCAGAAGCTTTTTATTTTGATGCAGTCCCATTTGTTAATTTTCTCCTTTGTTTCTCTTGCCCTAGGAGATGTATCAGCAAACATATGAGAGATGTCTGAGATTTTACTGCTTATGGTTTATTTTAGGATTTTTATGGTTTCACAACTTACATTCAAGTCTTTTATCCATTTTGAGTTTATTCTTGTGCATGGTGTGAGTTGGTGTTTAGTTTCATTTTTTTGCATGTACCTGTCCAATTTTCCCAGCACCATTTATTGAAGAGACCGCCTTTACCAGCATGTGCTAGGGTCCCCTTTCTCTGCACCCTCAGCAGCGCTAGTCATCTGTTGATTTGTCAGAGGTAGCCAGAAATTCTGACAGGTGTGAAGTGATACCTCATTGTGGTTTTAATTTGCATCTCTGATGATTAGCGATGCTGAGCATTTTCTCATATGTCTCTTGGCCATCTCTATGTCCTTTTTGGAGAAGTGTTTATTCATGTCCTTTGCCCATTTTTTAATTGGATTGATAAGAAGAGTTAGAATAGTAGGTGAAATGAGAGAAGAAGTAGAGAGAAGACTTGTGGGAACATTTACAATTAAAGGGTCAAGAAAGGAACTACATTTTGCAAAGGAAAATAAAAAGAACTAGTCAGACGGGGAGGAAAAGAGATGAGTAAATAAAACGGAAAAAAAATTAAATTATGCTATTTAAGAAGTAAATTATGCTATTTTCTGCCAAATGTACAGAAGCCAAAAAAAATGTGGATTGAGAAGTTCCATAGGATTTTGTCGTGAGGACATCACTCCTCAATTGATGTTTTATAAAGCACTTTTATATGCATTTTTCAGTTTAATTCTCAAAATACAATACTACAAGATCAGCATGATAGTATATTAGAACAATTTTTACAAACAAAAATGAAAAATCAAAGACTGAGACCCAACTATTTGTGCAAGATCTTACTAAGTAAGAAGTCAGGAAAAACATTTTGCCTTATTTGTAATAACAATAACATTAACAACAACATTAAACGAATGTTTATGTTTAATAAGTGTCAGGCACTAAGCTCATTATCCTCTCATTTAATCTTCACAATGACCTTATGAGGTATGTTTTATTACCCCAGGGTCCCAATGCAAAGCCTCAGACCACTAAGGGTTAACTGACTTGTCCAAGGTCATACAGCTAGTACTTTAAAGTCTATTTTTTATGAAACAATTCTGCTTTTCCAAATTCCTCTGTCTTCTTGAGCCATCTGTCAGATGCTATGAGATAAAAGTACTTGATTATTTCATTCTAACTCCTTATTTATTCTACACATTACAGATCAAGTGAGTCTTGCCACATGTTTGGGCTTTTCCACTGCCTTACCAATATCTTCCAGTAACAATCCAAGTGAAGGAACAAGTTTCCAGAGTCACGTTAAGCACTGTCATCAAATGTCATTTTATAACTCAACATGAATATGTGTGAAAATTTAGTTAGACCATCACAGTGGTTTGCTCTGTTTCATATTCTTCATAATCTAAACAAAACTAAAAACATATTTTCCCTTCAGTTTCATCCCCCCTGAACCCAATTATCCTTTGGGCAAAGGTTAAATATGCATCCAGGCATTTAGTCAATGTCATCTAATTCAGCTACGTATGGACATTGGAGTTGGACCCAAACTCTTGCCCTCACAGGTCACATGAGCTATGACAATTAATTTTTCCTTTTGAAGGTTCAATGTCTTTACTTAATAAAAGGAGAATATCAGATCTTTGTCCATGAGGCTGCATGAAAATGAAATGGCATAGTGCTTCTAAAAGTGTCTGACACATATCAGATCTTCATTAAGATCTAAGTCCTCTGTTAATATTGTCAATAAAGTCATGAGAAAAAAAATTATGTACAAAAATTAGCTTTAGAAAATGGACCAATGTTTCCCTATTAATAATTTACTTGTTAATCATAGTTTTAGTTTCTTTACTTTTGACTTTTAATACATTAATAAAAATATAGGAGTTACTTGTTCACTGTGGAGACTCACTAAATATTTTATTTTAGTCTCCATAGAATCTGGTGACTCCATTGCTTCCTGGTCATATTAAATTTTAATTTGACCACACTGTTATTTTGGATTTTTCTTTCCCTTTAGTCTCAGCTCTTAAGCTCACTGCCTAGATGGCCAGCAACTAGTATAGAATCACAGATGGAGTGATACTTAGCAAATATAAGTTCCAAGATTTACTGGAATAGATCTGATCACTGGATTGCATGCTTAGGTCAATGCCACATTTGTGTAATTACTTAGCCTTTACCTCTGCAGGTAATACAGGTCTTCAACAATATCTTTCCCAAATTATCAACCCCCTGAGCCCATCAGATGCACCTTGAGAAGCAGAGTGACATATTTAAATTTTTCAATCCCTCTCTGGATTCCCAGTATGCATACTCCCTTTCTCTGAAAGCTCAATTAGCATCTAAGAACATACTTTAAGTAATGTTAATTTAAAATGCTCTACCTTCAAAAAATGTGCACTGACCATGAAACTTTTCTTTGTTACTTTGTGAGGATGTTATATGTTCAATAAGTAAAAATTCCAGAGGTAGGGCAAGTTTCCAGTAAAGCTTAATTTAACAGTTAAATTATATCCCCAAAACCCAGTTTCTCTCATCTGTTCACTGGCCTATGGGCCTCATGCTATCTCCATACCAAGGATGCTTTGCAGCTACCCGGGGGGGGGGGGGGGGGGGGGAGACCATACACTTGTAGAATTTATTATTATGGTGTAAATACTTCCAACATGGCCATTTAAAATTACCAATGTGATGTCACTGAATGCAAAGTGGATTGTATGGCTCTTACTCTCATGAGGTAGTTGAGGGCCACCTCCAACTCACCTCCTATAGCTGCAGCTCAGTGTTCATATTTTAACATCACAAAGTCTTAGGGGTCAGTCAGAGTTTCTTCTGACAGCTCTTGTGGAAGGAGCAGGAAATGACTTTTCCCAAAACATCCCACTAGTATTTGCTAGCACCTCACAAACTCTGATTGCTTTATGTGCCCATACTTGATGAAATTTCTGGGGGAATGAAATAAATTAATTGCCTTAAGCTAGTCCAAAGCTTTCTCTCTGATCTGTGGACCAGGCTCAATTGTTTCTCCCTTTGGATAACATGTAATGAATTCCCCATTCAAGAACAACAAAACTGCTCATTTTAAAAGGTCTATACAGGACAGGAAGGAGGGGCTGGGGAAGGGAAAATACCACCAAAGCATATAAAAAAGACATTTAGATTAAAATATCAGCATTATACTTGATTTCAAGCTCTACGAAGGCAGAGGCATTTCTGTCCTTGCCCTCTTATTATTGATACTATTGACAAATGTCCAACAAACAGCTGTTGAATGATACTTAAATAGTAGGAAGTCAAATATTTTTGACTGAATGAGAAAAGTCAAAAGTTTTACACAAATAATTAGTTACTAGCTTCTCATTATTGAAAATCTCTTTGGACTTTGAAACATGGACCAGCATGTGTTAATAGTTTTGTAAATAGCTCTGCAACTTAAGAGTAGTTCATACCCTCAAAATGATCCACAGTCATTATATTTATATATATATATATATATAAAATTCTAGCTTATGATGGGTTATGCTAAGGTACCAGCATATTTTTCTGTTTTTCACTATGAGAACTGGCCCATTATCATGTACTACTCATCTATTGATGGGCACTTGGATTGTTTTCCATAGATAAATTATTATTATTATTATAGCCCATTTTAGGATGTTAATAGGCATTTAACTCATTGTGCCATCCAACCAGCGGAGCACGCAGTAGGACTGCACAGTGATCAGCCACAAAGGGTGAGGAAACAGAGGTCAAGCAGACAGAAATCCATCTGTGCTCATCTAAGGCGCTGCTTCCACATCAGCAGATCCTTATTGATTACTTTAAGGGTCTCTTCTGTCTTCTTCGGGAGGCTTGAAATAATTTAGAAGTAGCAAACAGACAAGCATCTTCTTTTTATTTCCTCTCAATATAGCATTCTTACAAATGTTAAAATAGCTACTCAACTGTTTTCTTCCTAGTGTCCTGTGTATTTTGTGGACTGTGTGGAGATTAATAGCAGCTTGCAATAATCTGTTGTCCTTTGTGGGAAAAACTATGCTGCTGTTTCTGGAAAGAAATAATTGGTACGTAGCTTATACAGTCAACGTCTGAATTTAATGGAGCATAAAGGGGTGGTATTTCTCATGAAGGAGGCATATTATCCGTTTAAACAGCTTTCAGTCTTGCACATAAATTAGGCCTTCGACAAGCTTTGGAAAAAGAGAAACTGCACAGTAATGAATTAACATGCTTGCATATTCCTAACAAAGAAACCATCTCTTCTGAAAAGGAGAGAAAGCTCCAGTGTCTCTGCTACATTTGGAAATCTAAAATTAATTATTGACTTTTCCATATTGTTTGCAACCACTTTGTTTGCCCATTTATTGTAAGATGCATATGTAGTAATTGTCTTACAGGAGCTCATAAACCTCAGACTGCAAACGGGATGATATATGACCAATTTATCATACATGCCCTTTAGACAGAGCTAAACCTGGCCTAAGAGGAAAGTGGCCAATGCGCACTTTGTAAACGTCTTTTCTTATGGCACCAGGGGAAGGAAATGAAATGGTAAAATTCTCTAATAGCTGCAATTGAAAAACATTTTATATTTCTCTCCTAAATTTCCCCTTACCACTTAGGAAACCGATTTGGAGTGGGTCCTAGAATACACCTTGGTGAATATATTTATGCTAAAAATAGCAATAATTTATTGACTATGAAACCTTAAAAACACTTTTCTCAACTAGTATATGTAATATCACACTTTTCATTCTTTAAAAAATAAACATGTCTGTTATTAAAGTTGCAGTAAATTTAAAAATAAATTAATATGAAACCTACATTTCAAGTTATCATTCTCTCTATATTATAGCAGCTGTATCAACTAGGACCCCTAGCAAGACTGCCCAGCATGCAAAGGTGACCACTTATCTCCAGGAAGGGAGATCCCACACCTCCTTTTCTAGCCTATTCTAATAGTTAATCACTAATCCATTCCACTAAGACCTTTCCTCCACTGAACTGAAACCCTCCTGCCTCAGTTGATCCTTCCAGTTTCCTCCTATTTCATTAGGTGATAGATAAGTAGGTAGATGGTAAATTTTGCTGAGGCCTTTTTCAGAAAACCCTACAAGATATAGCAGAATTTAAATTCCCAATGGAAAGATGGGTAACTAATATAGCTATAGTGTTGAAAAGAGGTATTTAAGCAAAAAATATTTACTAGCATATTACAAAAAAAAATCAAGAGTAAACTCAATCATTTCAAGATGACAAACAGAATTCTGCAAATAGAGTGTGGTCCAAATGTAAAAATTTATATTAATGAAAGGCAGTATAATGCAAACAATTATCAACAGTAAGATTCATTTTTTGCCCTGGCCTCTGTGTCTCAGTGGTTAGAGCATAGGCCCACAGACCCAAGGGTCTCAAGTTCAATTCCTGGTCAAGGGCATGTACCTGGGTTGCTGGTTAGATCCCCAGCCTGGTCAGGGTGTGTGCAGGAAGCAACTAATCGATGTCTCTCTCTCACATTGATGTTTCTCTCTCTCTCTCTCTAACCCTTTCCTCCCTCACTTCCATTCTCTCTAAAAAAAAAAAAAAAAAAAAAATCAAACACAAAAAACAAACAGTAAGAATCATTTTTAAAGGGTAGTGACTATCAAGTTCAAATTTAACTATAAGTTTCTACCTTGACTCTATACCTTGAAGAGAAATCTGTTCCTACAGGAACCAGAATTAGAACTGAATGTAGTGCCATATATTAGGTTACAGTGTCTCACCCACTAAAAGTGTTAATTTTTCAGAAATATGACAAGTCATTAGGCATAAAGGCAGGGCTTTTTTGTTTTGGTTTGGTTTTGGGGGAGTAGGGGGCACTAATAAAAGATGAGAGAGCTTAGTAGTTAAGAAAATATAGGTAGGGAATCAGTCAATACAGGGTTAAGAATTCCAGTTCTACCATGAGTGTAAAAAATATAAAACAATTTGACACAGACTATGTGTTCAATGATATTACTTCTTCTTTTTGGCTATTACGTTATTCTATAGTTATTTTTATCACTGTATCTTAATTTTCTTTGAAGGTAGAAAAAAATAAATACTACATTTGCCTGGTATTTCTTTAAGGTAATTCAGATGAACATAGATGTCTTTTTATACACAATATTAAAGAAAATTAATAACTTCAATTGAGAGGCAAACAAGATATGGTAAAACACATATATTCTTCAAATCTTCTATACAAGTAATTAGAGAGGAGGGGAAAAAAGAACTGGGTATGGAGAGAAATGTTAAAAGATGTTTGGGATTATAGTATCCATTTATTTTAAATTTATTTAAAATAGACTTCATTTATTTAAAATGAAAAATAACAAATCAGTTTTCTTTTCTCTCAAAAATAATTTCCTTGAGGGTCCCTATTTTTGCTGGTTTGAGGCAATAATGAGGATATCTTGGATTAACTTTACTCTTGAAGCATCTTGGCATTTGAAGGCACGTGAACTTAGAAAGCAGACAAATTCGTGTTACAACCCTAAATCTTTCCCGTACTAGGTGTGTGACATTTGACACATCCCTTAGTGTCTCTGAATGGGCTTGTATTTACTTTAAAAAATGCTAATGCAAGCTTGTCTTGAGAACATAATATCATGGTGTTTATGTTGCAAGGTCACAGATTTATTAACACTACTCTCAGATACACAGAGGAGACATAACTTCTTCATATTCTGTAATTCATCTGAGCTTTCTCTGGACACCTCACTTCTCACCTTGCTAGGAAGAAAACAAAGCAGTATCAGTACAATATGATACATTCAATCCCCCCCAATAATTTAAAAACTTTCTCTGGATAACTAAATTCCTTTTGGAAGAAAAATTATTTCATATTTATTTCCCCTTTCCTGCCTCTTTCCAATATAAAAGTGGGGTGGTGGCAGGGGGAGGCTATGCTACCTCCTGGAGACCAATGGATGTTTAGCATGTAGAAGAAAGGTTTCCACTTACAGAAGCACCCTACAGATTCAATAGCCCCCCCATGCCAGTCCAAACCGAACATTAGCATAATCAATGAAAGATTTGGGTGTTAGCCTTTGGCCTCACACACAAGCATTCTCTTTAAGCTGTCCTATCTGAAAGTAAAGGTGCGTAGCATTAATTAGAAAATATCTCATCTATAATGTATCTTTCTCTACAAGAACAGCTGTTCCTTAGGCCTGCCGACCAGCCTGCCAAATTTCTGAGCCCCTTTTTTCTCTAACTTTGGTCTCCAGAGTTAATTTAGTACCGTTATCACAAACCTTTAGCCCTCAGCTTGTGAAAGTCCTATGGGGTGGCATCTAAAGATGAAATCATCTAGCTGAGAGAAAATAAAATCAGAGCAGAGAGGTGCTGACCTTGGAGCATCAAATGATTTGAATTGCAGCCCCCTCCCCCAATCTTCTGATTTATTAAATTACCAGAGATCATTTTCTGTATTATCTGAGAAAATTTTGAGTCAATGTTTGAAGTATCTAGAGCCTCAATTCAGACAGGCATGAGTTTGAATCCTGACTTCATAACTACTAAACTATTTGGTAAGGAGGACTGCGTCCCACCTCAAAGTCTCAGTTCCTTATCTACAAAATGGAGATCCTCTCTCCAAGTGCTGCTATGCCACGAGGACTTGCAAGAATCTATTTGCAGTGTTTAGCACATATGTGGCACATGGTAGGCTCAGAATTAGTGGTAGTTCTTTTGACTTAATCTCACAACCTTCCAATCCATGACTCTCATACCCTAGGTCTAAATTCTACCACTAAACTTTTAGGATTTCCTAGTTTCTAGGAGGGTTTCCTAGTTTCCTGGAGTTCACAGCCATACAAGCAATATAGGGTGTCCAAAAAATGTATACAAAGACATTTTTATAGCTCTATTGACATTTCTTTCCTTTCAGATTTAACCCATTGGAATTAATAATTATTCAAAGTGTGTATGCACATTTGGGGGGACACCCTGTACATTAGAAAAGAGGTAACTGGTGCTCTAAAATTTCTGCCAAACAGCCTTAATTTCTTCAAATAACAAAGGACATTCTTATTCAAAGATCCTTAAACTGAAGAAAACACATGTTTATTTGGCCACCTCCTATGTAGGTAGCCCAAGAGGTCAACCCATGTTAATTGGAGTTATTTTCCTATAGGTCACACACTTCATCAGTACTTTCAAGATGAGCCTGCTGAAGTATCCTGAGTGTTACTGGAGTTTTGCTCATCCTATATCCCTCCACTGTTGTTTCTGGTCTCCTTGCTCCAGATTCTTTATAAGAATTATATAAAAAGGTTATTTAGCATGGTTGGAAAAAATCATTTTACAAAGGTAGCCTAGCCTAAATTTCTGAAAAATTATCAATTATTTCAAAATATTATTACCAATAATATTATATACAAACACCTACTGCTAATTTTCAATGATATTGCTACCATCAAGGACTGGGGACCCAAGGAATTCAACATTCTGGGGTTTCCTTACCTCCTCTATAGAAGCAGAGCTTTGGTTAAGCAGTCTCTGAGGTTCTATGTATCTCTTCCTTGAGATACTGCCCCAATGGTCAGTAGGGATGTGGAAATTTACTAAGGGCACGAGTAAAGGAGAGACCTAACAGAAAACGTGTTGAGATATGGCCCTGCATGGAACTCTGCTCGCGTGAGCTCAAGACCTTCTTTGCATTCTTCACTCAGAACTCAGGCATCTGCTCCCAGCTGGCAGTTCCCCCTCTCAAGAATGAAGGACAGAAGTCACAAAACACCTGAAAATCCAGAGGGAAAAAAAACTGCCCACAAATGGGATGAAAATGGAGGGGAAGGTGGAGTCAAACTATCCAGGATAAGGCTCTTACTCCTGGATTTTTGAAAGAAAGGGAGCTAGGACAACCTGCTGTTGGGGCAAGAGCAGTCGTGGCAAGGAAATGAGAGACCTATGGTTATTCCTGCTCCTGCCTCTGTCCCTGGCAGCCTTCTATGGAGTCAAAGGCTGCTTGGAATGTAACCCCAAATTTACAGAGGATATTAAGTCCTTGTTGGCAAAGTTGGTACCCTCAGAAGTCCCTGGCCGAACTCAACTGCTTGAAAGGCAGATTAAAGAGATGACCAATTTAAGCTTCAAGGTCTCCCACAGGAACAAGAGGCTTCGGGTGTTGGGTGAGGGAAGCTTGAGCCCCTGGGAGTTTATAGGGTTAAAGGGAGAAGGGAGGCAGGGAAGAGAGCACCTGGGTCTGCCTAATAATATCCTCCACAGATACAATTATTCCCCCACATGTATGTTTACCTCTCTGTTCTAGCTGTTCAAAAGGTTGTCTATTTAAGAACATGGCTGAAGGATGAACTTTCTAAAATGAGCAGTAAAACATGGAAAGGTGAGGTGCTGTTTCATTATTTAAAAATTGTACAAGCAAATATGAGGAACGTTCGCTGGGGAAAACAAGGCAGAACAATCAGGAATAAATCCTGAAGGAAAGGGCCACCCTTATTTTCTGATGTCCCTTCCACCCCCTTAGGTGCCTTTATACTTCAAGGCAAGCTTCTTGATGTCTGCCAAGGCCTGGAATCCAAACTGAAAGAAACATTAAATAACTTCTCTGAAGTTGGTAATAAAAGATGTCTACCTAACAACACTGAAATTATATGGAAACAATAGGAAGTGAGGGGTGAGAGGAGGAATGTAGTTTCATATTAGAGTGATTTAGAATGGGTGGAGGGGTGGCTCGGGCTTAATAGGTAACCAGGTAAAGACTACTTGGGTACAATATGATGAACTTCAAGTTGATACTAAGCTCATTAGAACGCTCTGATTCTCTTTTAGCTTGTTCTGAAGATTGTGGTGAGTATAATACATGGGATGCCTTGAGGTTGTACCTTATCATTTTCCATCTCCTTTGCTCTCTATGACTGACTGGATCTCTCCTACTTGTCCCACTGAAAACCCAATTTCTAGAGTTGTGGTTCCAAGAAGGAATGTGAATGATACCTGACAATAAAATCTAGCTTATGAAATCTTAGGTCCCTCACAGAATTTTGAGGGGCTCAGAGGCCACCTAAATTATAGTTTACAACCCATAGCACCAGTGTAAGCTAAGGCATCAGTTTTCCCACTTCCCCTGAGATCTGACTTAAATTACTAAAGGTTTTAACCCCTCAGAAACGTGACTGCTAGGGGAAGAAGGGATTCACAGATGTCTGAGCTAAGGAAATTCCATGCCATTGCCCACCTCCGACTGTCTTCCTTCTCTTCAGTCATGATAGAAGGTCCTATCCTGGATTGTTGGAGCTGTCATCACCTCACTACCCAGTGCTTCAAAGGAGAGTATTGTGGAGGTAACAAAGATTGTGGTGTGGCATTGTGAGGGGTCAGTGATCAAGGTAATGAGCCACTCATTGACTTATTAAACAAATATTTGTTGAGCATCTTCTATGCAGGTCATGCTAATGTTGCAAACGAAATCTAAAATGTTGGGCAAAATTTGTGTATCAGCTTGAATTACTGGGCACTGGACCAACTTAAGGGCTGAGAAATACAAAGTCTGGACTAAAAGTAGAGTAATTAGACCAGCAGCAGAAAGAGCAAAAGTTTCGTTGAGCCTCGGGGTCTAAGAATAATAAAGATCACAGTAATTAGAAAACCGTGATGGAAATGGTGAGCAGAGCAAACAGTTTGAGGTTAAAAAGAAACTTCTATTATGCATAAAGTTCTCAAGTTACTATTTTTCTTCCCCAAAACTCATTTTCTTTTTTACTTTATTTTTATTGTTTATACTATTACAGGTGTCCCCATTCACCCTCCACTCCCTTTGCCCACCTCCACCCTTCCCTTGCCTCCCCCCTCCTTCTGGCCATCACGACACTGTTATCTGTGTCTATGGGCTATGCATATATGTTCTTTGGCTAATCAATTCACTTTTTTCCCCCCTTCCAGATGAGGATTCAAGGAAGTCTGAGAATCAAGAAACTGCACTATTTTTGATATTGATAGCAATAGCTGTAATATTGGGAAGTGCTTTCTTACTGTGAGTTTTCCTCCCTCCAGACAAACACTGAGTCGAGCATTCCTTTGGCAAAGAGACCGCCCAATCTTCCCCCTCCTTCCAATGGAAATAAGGGGAAATAAGTCATTTCAAACTTTGGGATATGATACAGACAGGAAGGAAGTGAATGGAAGTTTGTTGGGATAAAAATAGAAACAAGGGAGACGGAGGAGTTACAATGAAGTATGAGGGAAACTTTTGCAGAGTTATCTAGAAATGGAAGAAAAAAACTATCATTGTTGTAGAGAGCTGGGCTACTGATGTTGATATTGGAATTATCTTGTCTCTCTAATCTAGATTCCATATTTGTGTCACTCATCAGAGGAAAATGAAGGCAATATGAAAGTCATTAGAGGAATACTTGGATATGAAACTTGAAAAATTAATGGAGATGAAAGATGAGAACACAGAAGACTTTGGAATCAAAAAATAAATACATAGACAGAGACAGGAGATCCTTCATGATCCTCTAAAGTATTGACTCAGAGTAGAAAACTGGGAATTAAGTTCTTTTGTGGTTATAAAATCACAGTATTTTAAAACTGAAATAGAACTTAGAGTTTCTCTGGTAAAGATCCTTATTGATATCCTGAGGCAATGGGAGCAATGAGAGGGCAAATGATTTACCCAGAGTTGTATAGAAGTAATGCTGGTATGTTGCAATGCACATTTTAAAAAATGATACCCTGTACGCTTTAATAAAAAAATGCATGTTTGGTAACTCATTAATGGCTGTAATTAGAATAACTTTAAATTTCTAATGCTGCTTTTATTTCTATCTTTTCATTTCATTACCATATTTGTTTCCATATTTATCATTAGGCTTAAGGTGGACAATTTTCTTTGATAATACATAACATTTAATCTTCATCATGATATCATACACACACACCACAATGTCCAAAATATAAATTCTGAGTAGATGGGGTTTGACCAATCCTTTTCCCCTAACTCTATGCTCCATGACTGAATTGTATATTAATTTTTGATTGATTTAGTTGTTTCTGTTAAACACTTTTTGCGTGTATAGTACCTTAATGAGTGCTTTACATCTATTATCTAATTCAATTTTTGCAGTAATCTTTGAGTAATATTATTTTTATCTCCATGTTCAAGATGAGGAAACACTAAACATCTAGCTCAAGGCCACACAGCTACTAATCTAGGCTATGCAAAGTCCTCTGGTGGCTGACCGTGCTTATCCAAACCCTCTGATAGGTACTGACAGCTGTAGACATGGACACAATAGCTAGACTGATGGAGAGAGAGTAAATGAGGCTTTATTATCATAAACTATTCTTGATTACAGGTAGTAGTGGCAAAGCCTAGAATAAAACTGAGGACTGGCTAAGTCTACAACATATAAACTTCCCACTCAATTTTGTTTCCTTTTTTCTGTAAGCTTATTTCAAAAGATAAACACCACAGTATAGCAGCAGGGAAATAGTTTTAGGAGTCCTGCTTCACTGGTGGGTAGAATTGTTTGCAAATCTCTCACCCCTCTAGATCTCTGAGGGCTTGCTTGTTGTTGCTGCTATACTAATGAAATATTGAATGAATGGGAATGAAACTGGGGAAGACCTGAACACTGATATCTCTCAGTTGCTAAATTTGAACTTCGTGTTAAAAATTCCCCAAAAGAGTGTTGTTGGCATCTACCATTTCCCCATGATTTAAAGCTCCTCTCACCAAAAAATCTTGGGACATATTTACTTCATTCATAGTATTAATTAAATTATTGTCTGTATATTGTTTTATTTTTAATTGTAAATAATCATATACATGGGATAACATACTTGCTACATTTTGAGGGTTTTTGTGTCTCATTTCCTTATATATTTATTTATTTATTTTTTTTGTAATTGATTTCAGAGAGAGGAAGGGAGAGGGAGAGAGAGAGAGAAACATCAATAATGAGAGAGAGTCATTGATCGGCTGCCCCCTGAATGCCCCCGACTGGGAATCAAGCCAAAACCCGGGCATGTGCCCTGACTGGGAATCTCCTGGATCATAGATCGATGCTCAATCTCTGAGCCACGCAGGCCAGGCTCCTTAGTACAACCTTTTAAATTTCTTGTCCTGTCAATTTATCCTGTCCCCTCCCCACTCTTCCTACTCTAATCTCATCATTCCACTCTAGAAAATCTAGGTGAACAAGTTAGGATATATCTTTTATTGTTTTAGCAAAATATAAATAGTTATAAGTTAATATATACCACACAAATATATTTACTCAGGCAATTTTTTTGTAATTAAAAAATTATGCACACTTTAATGCATGTTGACTTTCACACCTACTTTGTGAAAATGAAGCTAACTGGTATAATTTTATTCACCATTTTTGGTAGCTGTACATAATACCATGGTGTAGTGGTATCATAATTATTCTAATATTCCTCTATTTGGGGCACTCTTTACATTTTTTGTCACTATGACTAATGCTGCAATAAGCATGCTATAGACATATCCTAACTTGCTGATACTTTCTTTTATAAGATAGTGTTACAGAATTGGGACATCTGAAGTGAAAGTTGTACGTGCTTTGTCATGCAACAAATATAATTAAAAGTTGTAGTAATTTGCAAACATATCAGTAATATCCAATAGTCTAGGTTTGCCACATCCCCACTGGTGATAATAGGCTGTACATATCTCTCTTTTTTTTTTAATATATCTTTATTGATTTCAGAGAGAGGAAGGAGAGGGAGAGAGAGAGAAACATCAATGATGAGAGAGTCATTAATCGGCTGCCTCCTGCACGCCCCCTGCTGGGGATTGAGCCCACAACCCAGGCATGTGCCCTGACCGGGAATCGAACCCCAATCGCCTGGATCCTAGGTCGATGCTCAACCGTTGAGCCACGTGGGCCGGGCCAGGCTGTACATCTCTCTTAAGTGTCGCGGATCTGATTAATATCAGAATGCACTTCTGTTGCCTAGCGCCTCACCACCTTTCCAAGGGACTCCATGCTATTTCAGTGGCCCTGCAGTGAACTGCCTACTCATGCACTCTATAATTTGAGTTGTCTTCATTTTGTCAATTTAAAAGAGGCCCTAAACCCTATCATATTCCTTGTGAATGTAAGTGTTATTTTCCCCAAACCTACCCTTTGTCTGTTGAGTACTTAAGGTGGTGTTTTAGCTCTCTACCTACTCACTTCTTTTTCTTCTAAGTCTTTAATATTTATGTAAGATAAAATACTCATTGATTTTTGGATAGTCATTCTACATCCAGTAGCTTAACAAATATGTTTCTTAATTTTATTTTTTTAAACTAAAATCTCTTTTATTTTCTAGGTTTTCAATTTTATGACAAAACAAATGTTTTGTCTTTTGTTTTCTATGTACACCAATTAGTTAGCTTTCTTATCCTAGCACATTTGCGCGAACTTGTAAGACAGTGCAGAAAAATAACCAACAGTTATTTTGATAAAGATTAGAACTTAATAATTGCAAAGCCACCAGTCTTTAAACAGCAACTACGAGGGAAAGTTAACACATGGACTCTTAAGGAAATTGTAACTTATTGCAGTGGAATTATTCTGTAACAACCTGAAACTGTATTTGTGGACCCATTATGGTGGCTTCTTTGAAATTAAAAAAATCCAGTCCTCTAGAAAACTCTCATACATTGTTTTCAGATAATATCGCTGTCTTTAAAAAGTCAAATCTCAAATTCCTTCATTAATTGGTTATAATATTTCAAAATATAGAAAATGAATCTTCATCCGTAATACGGCTTATCTGTCCTCTTGGTCCCAGAAAAATACAAGCCTATCCATAAAAAACTTAATTTTTTATCCCTTGAACCTGCCTCAGCTGTTAAAGATCTCACTCTTTCTCTTTCTGGCATGAACGTTATGTTTATGTAATAAAGGTAGGAAAAAATTATAAGAAGCAAAGTTTTAGGAAAAGCCTCATAAACATGTATTAATATAAATTAAATATTGGCTATAAAATAAAACAATCATGTTTAAAAAGAAAGAGGAATTCAATATTTGTGTCTAAAAGGGAAACAAAAAATAATGAAAGATCAGAGGGCATTTAGATAAAAGCAGCCGTTGCCTGGCCAGAGTGGCTCAGCTGGTTGCGCTTCCTCGCGTGCACCGGAAGGTTGCTGGTTCGATTCCCAGCCAGGGCCCATGCCTGGGCTGCGGGTTCAACTTCCCGATGGGGGAGCATATAGAAGAGTAAGGTATGAGAATAAGGGATGATTTTATATGATAATAAAAGTAATAAATAGACCAGAATATACAGAAACAATAAGTTGTATGAACCTAACAACATAACCTTGATATAAAGGAAAAAATACTGGCATGATTTCCACAATCCCCATGGTAAGTTTTCTTACCCTTGTGTTAGAATCTGTTAAAGCTAAAGAAAAAATGCTAATATGATTACAGATTTGTACAACACAACAAACCACCTCAAACTATTAATATTAGTTATATTTAACCCTGTACCCATGTAATAGACATACATTTTCTTTTTTTCTAATACAGATGGTGTATTTATAAAATTGACATTGTGCTTTGGCTTGGCAGACAGTAACTAGATTTCTCCTAACTCAATTCCTGTTCCTCCCAGATACAGGGCTAGAATACATCTCCCAGTCTTCTCTACAGTTAGGTGTGGCTATGGAACCGAGTCTGACCAATAGAATATGAATATAGGAAGTGATATCGCTGTTTTCCAGGTCTGCCACATATAAACATAAAGGAGCAATCCTCCAGCCCCTTCCTTCCCTCTCTAATGGTGGGATCAACATCCAGGGATATCTGAGAATACTGAAGATGCCTCTAATTTGGTGCATTTATTTTATGTTTCATAAAGTTTTCACTTGAAAGCTTGTTTCATTAAGCTTCTGAGATTTAGAATTACCATTACATACTATCTTACGCAAAGGCCGAAAAGAAAACTTCAACAAATTCCAAAAAATATTATGAAGAATCGTTTTAAGATCATGGGCAATAAAATTAAAAACTAGCAACAAATGATAAAAATATTTTATATATTTAAATAGCAAAAATCATATTTCTAAATAATTTCTGAATTAAAAATGAAACTACAAAGCATTCAGGCTTTCCAGTTGTTTAGCTATGATTCCCATTGTGAGGTCTGGTCTACAAAGAGAGATCACAGAGCTTTTCAAGGATGCTGGGTCTCCCCTCATAAAAACTTATTCCTCAAACAAAGTATTGGTGAAAGTATGTCTTTTGGACCTCTCCCACTGTGCTTTGAGGAAGCCAATTTTGCTGGGGCTGGAGAAACATCATTAACCAACAAAGACTGATCAAGATTTAAGGGCTCAATGCCCTAGTTTCATCAGGGCTTACTCACACACACAGCCCCATCCCAATTTACAGGATCCATTCTTTCCTAATTAATGCCCTCACTTTAACAGTAGAAACCTTACAAGGCTGGGGGTTAAACTTGCATTGTAATTCGGCCAATGGCAGAATGAGGTGTTTGATTTTCAGCAATTTCATCCCTGCAGCAACAGGAAGCAAGGCTTTTCCTCAGCTAGAAACTCTTATGTCATGTCATGTATGAAAAGTGTGAGCTGAGAATTTGAATCCCTGAGCTCCTCCTTTTCTTTCACTACCTTGTCCAGCAACACAGGAACAACCAATCATCGTCATTACATTCCTTAGTATCCAAAAAATATTTCAAAGAATCATACACAGAATCACCTACCTTCTTGCTTCTTAAAAGCAGTTGATTAGGAATATCTAATGCACTTATTTTACATATCTCTATAAATAGTTCACATCAAGGACTAGCAGTGCTCTCTTTACTATTAGTCATTGGCATCTTTACATCTAATCAGGTTATAGAGCCAATTCCAGAAATCCCAAAACCAATTCAGAAAACTCATCATTACAATTCTGTTACTCTAGAGCTACTTTCATTCCAAAAGCTGTATTCATCAGGGTTCTTGAAAGAAACAGAGCCAATAGGATATGTAGACACAGATATGTAAGAGGAAAATTATTATGGAAATTGAATGACGCTGTTATAGAGGCTGAGGTATGCCACAGTGTGAAGCCTGCACGCTGGAGAAAGCCAGTGACATAATTCAGTGAGAGTCCAAAGGCCTGAGAATCGGGGGGGGGGGGGGGGGGGGGACCCACTGCTGTACGTTCTGGAGTCCAAAAGCCCAAGCATCAGAAGCTCCCATGCCTGAGGGCAGGAGAAAATGAAGTCACAGGTCCAGAATAGAGAAAGAGACTGCGCTTTTCCTCTGCCTTGTTGTTCCATTAGAACCCTCAAGGGACTGGATGACACCCACCCACATTGGTGAAAGCAGTTCCTCTTTACCCGGTCTATTGATTTAAATGTTAATCTCTTCCAGAAACACCCTAACAGACACACCCAAAAGTAAGGTTTTATCAGCTCTCTGGCCATTTCTTAGCCCACTCAAGTTGACACATAAAAATAACCACCACAAAAATATGACCTATCAAATCATAAAGATCAAAAAAGCATTAAAATATTGAAATTGGCATTCAAACGGAGTAGCTATGAAAAGAGCAAAGGTAAACTCAAAAAATGTACAAAGAGGGAAAATTAGATTGCATTATAAACTAGTGAAATGGAAAGCAGAAAATGCAGCAATAATACCAGATGCTAACAGAAAATGTCTTCACCCATATGGAACAAAATATTTTTTAAAGATATATTAAAACGAGGAATAAAAGCAAAACTACAGACAGAATTTTTTTTATCTTTGGAGAGTCTTTTACACAACTATATGGCTATAATATTTAAGACTTGGATGACATTCTTTTAATAAAAGTACCAATTACCAACATTGACATCAGGGGAAAAAGTAACCCTAAATTGCCAGTGTTCTTTAAAGAAATTTAAAACTGGTATGAGCACAACTACTGAAAACAAATGTCATGCATAAGGAAATGTCTATAATGAAACACAACATGTTGACTTTGACTTGGGTGGTGAAGCTATGATTTCTTCCCAACTTAAGGGTCTGGTGCTTAGCTGTATCCTTCATTAAAGTATAAAATACAGGAAGACAAATAAGTCTGAAAAAAAGGGCTCAAGTTCAGGTTTGAAAATACAAAACATTGATGCTGCTCGTGTGTCAAAATCATACCCATTCAGGGTTAGATTTACATAAAGGAATATAGGAAGAATATCAAAGCTGACGAAACATTTCAAAGCACTAGAACCGGAAAATGTGACAGAGATCTTCAGGTAGAAGGTAGAGAAGTGATGAAGACCAAGGGTAGAATACTAAAGATCCCACATTACGGTAAAATTAAAATAATAGTAAGTAGGCTGACAGGAGCAGCCAGCAATATCGTGTTATTAAATACCTATAATACTAAGGTGTTTAATATTAAATTCCAACCTGTTCCACCTAGTCCTTTGAAAGCCTTTATTTGAGATATTGACTTTGGGTTGAATTCCCATCAGCTTTAAACTATGTATTTCAAGTGTGTGATCCTTGTATCTGCACATTTTACTGCACTTTTTGTAATATAAATCCAAAATGTGCTCTTTATTATTTCCTGAATTACCATTATGAGGAAGGGCTGGTTGTTTTGTGTTTTTAGTGTTTTATAATACAATAAAATGAAGATGACCTAATTAAACTGTGTGTTCATCTACTAGGAAAGGTCTTGTGGTACTTCTGTTTCCAAATGTAAGCGTGATACAAAATTAATTGCTTACAATCCTAATTTAAGCTTGAGCTAACAGTTAAAATAAAAAAATAAAGATATGTAAAAAAATCTTTCCAGCAAGCAAAGGCTCAACCAAAAACTCATTTATAGCAATAGTGCAACAATGTAAATCACTTTATTACTGGAACAATCATATACTAAAAGCCAATACATACTCCAATGTCCCAAGGTCGACTGTGCATGAAGTTTAGTTCCAACATTTCCCAGGATTCACAAGTCATTAGAGGAGCATATTTCTCAGACAGTCTGAGATCCTGGCATAGATGGAACAAATTTTTAGTACCCCATCATTCTTGGGGTTACTTTACTAAGAATCACTATTTTCCAAGGCATTTGTGTGTGTGTGTGTGTGTGTGTGTTTTCAGGGTAAAGAAGACAGAAGTGAGGCTTTACTTAGCTTCTTTTACTGAATGAAAATTTAAAAATTCATTTTATCTAGAGATAACATTAAAAGGTGTCAGTCAATCTAATTAAGGTATTCAAAACTTAAGTTATTGGAACACACACAAAAAAAAAGGTAACGAGCAGTATCTAAACAACAGCTGGGTTAACACTGGAAGCTTCTTAATTTCCAATTATTAGAAGTCTTTCTAGCTTTAGTCCCTTCCTTTCTGACACAAAGAATGGTTGTATCTTCTTCCATCTGAGCCAAATGCTTTATTTTGTGACTTAGGTTTCCTGACCTGCAGCCTCCTCTAGAACATTCCTTCATTATTTATCTGCCATCGTTTATCTACTTCTTCTTCCTCAATACTAGGTCTTTACCCTCAGTGTCGATCGCTACAAATTAAAGCCTCTTTTCCCCATCCTGTACCGTTGTAACAACCATGCAGCCCTCCACGCCAAACTTCTTAAAAGAGAATTCTGTGTCCCGTGACTATTGTTTCATTTTCTGTTCTCCCCTCAGTTCGCCACAATCTGCATCCTGCTCCCACCTCCACACGGAAACTGCTCTAAGGTGGTCACTGACCTCTTAGCTGTTCCATTTGAAGGGTTCTCTTTACTCCTCAAGCTACTTGTCAGCTCCTAAACTCGTCATTTCCCTCCTTAAAGCACCTCACTTGTACTAGGGAGGTTTCGTTTTTATTTTCACGGTTTTTGTTCCACTTCTTCCTCCTCTGCCTACTTATTTAGATATTGAGCACCAGAGAATTCACTTCAAATATATTCTTAATCTATACTTAGTAGACGCTCATCCATGCATGTGATTTCAACTATCCCCTAAATAATTTTATCTCCAAGTTCTTAGGCTTTTATGTGCACCACTCACTCCCCAAACCCTTAACCTCTATTTCTGAATACATACTAAATATATTCATTTACACACAAAATATCAACTTTAAACTTAGCAGGCCTGAAACTGAACTCATTATCTTAAACCACTTCTGATTCTATACCATTTATACTAATCCAGAATGTCCTTCAGTCCTCATGAAGAAAGTATGTGTTGAATGTAGATTACGGACAAGGCACTTTGCCAAGCATTTTCATAATTATCTTTCCACAAATCCCACAATATTATTCTAAGCCATTTTTGAGTAGACGAGAAAACTGAGGCTTGGTGAGTTTAAATAACTTCTTCCAAGTGGTTACTTGGGAAGTGGTGGAGCCAAGATTCAAACCCCAACTCTTAAGACTTTCTACTAGGTAGCATTGAATCTGTGGACACCATAAATTACTCAGAGGGTAGAAATCTCAGTGTGTTCTGGAATTCTCTCTTTCATCTATCCTAGCCAGTCACTCCCCACTTGGCGTTGGTTTTCATTCCTACGTAGCTCGCAAATCTCGCTGGCTATTGTCACAGGTGCAGTCTTACTCCCCTCTCTCAGCCGAGCCTCTCCAGGAGCCAAAACCATCCTTCCTTTTTACATTCAGATGATCATCTAAAAAGGCAAACCAATTTCAAATTTCTAATTAAAATATGCCAGTGGCCCCTCTATTCCTAAAGTAGAAGTATAAACTCTTTCATACATTCTGTACACCTTGAATTTTACCAACCTGCTCTCTATATAATCTCACATCTGGCCAATTGCATTCAAGTCTCTTAATGTTTGCCACACATACAGGGTTTTTTCATGCTCCTACCCATTCTTTGCCACATTCTTCCCTATCTTAATTGCCTGGTGATCTTCCTTAACCTTCAAAACTCACAACTAAAGTAATCTCATCTCACAAAGCCTTTCCAGAGGTGGTCACATACACTTAATCAACAACAACCTTCAGGATCCACTACAATTCATTATCTTCTGTAGAGCATTTTTCACAGAAGGCTGTGACTGCTGGTGTGTATGTTTCTTTCCTAGACATAAACCCCTCGGGGACAGGGGCTAGACCTTGCTTATCCTCATATTCCCAACATCTAGCCGCATATCACCAAGCCATACATCACCTTAAACATCACTTACTCAGGGAAGATTTCCTGAACTCCCATATTTTGTTGGTGCTTCCAACTACACTAAATCACTGTCCATTCATTTTTTGCTTTGGAGATATTAGGACTATTATATAACTATGAATTAATGCCTGATTCCAATAGGTCAGAAGCCATGTTCTGCTGTTTGTTCTAAGAGCTCATTGCAATACTTGGCACAGATAAAATGAATATTTGTTGGATGGGAGCATGAATATGTAAATGAAAACATTGATGAATGCCGTTTTTTGGAATTGAGTATGCCCTAAATATTCTTAGTGCTAAGACACAGACTTTGTCTGCCATATTGTCTCCCTTCGCTTTAGTCTTCATTTTTAAAATCCCTTGCAGCTTGATAAAGAAAGACACAGTTGGAGGGTTCACAATACCAGATATCAAGTTATACTACGAAGCCACTGTAATCAAAACAGCCTGGTACTGGCACAAGAACAGACATACAAATCAGTGGAACAGAACAGAGAACCCAGAAATTGACCCACACCATTATATTCAACTAATATTTGACCAAGGAGGCAAGAACATGCAATGGAGTAAAGACGGTCTCTTCAATAAATGGTGTTGGGAAAATTGGACAGGTACATGCAAAACAATGAAACTAGACCACGAACTTACACCATACACAAAAATAAACTCAAAATGGATAAAAGACTTAAATGTAAGACATGAAACCTTAAAAATCCTAGAAGAAAACATAGGCAGCAAACTCTCAGACATCTCTCATAGCAATATGTTTGCCGATACATCTCCTAGGGCAAGAGAAACTAAGGAGAAAATAAACAAATGGGACTGCATCAAAATAAAAAGCTTCTGCACAGCAAAAAAAACCATCAACAAAACGAAAAGGGAGCCCACTGTATGGGAGAACATATTTACCAACAACACATCTGATAAAGGGTTAATATCCAAAATATATAAGGAACTCATACAACTTAACAAAAGGAAGACAAACCATCCAATTAAAAAATGGGCAAAGGACCTAAATAGACACTTCTCCAAAGAAGACATACAGATGGCCAAGAGACATATGAAAAAATGCTCAACGTGGCTAATCATCAGAGAGATGTAAATTAAAACCCCAGTGAGGTATCATTTCACACCTGTCAGAATGGCTCCATCAACAAATCAACAAACTACAAGTGCTGGCGAGGGTGTGGAGAAAAGGGCACCCTAGTGCACTGCTGGTGGGAATGCAGCCTGGTGCAGCCACTATGGAAAACAGCGTGGAGTTTACTCAAAAAATTAAAAATAGAACTGCCATTTGACCCAGTGATCTCTCTCCTAGGAATATATCCTAAGAATCCTGAAACACCAATCAGAAAGAATATATGCACCCCTATGTTCATAGCAGCACAATTTACACTAGCTAAGATCTGGAAACAGCCCAAGTGCCCATCAGTAGGTGAGTGGATAAAAAAGCTGTGGGACATTACACCATGGACTACTATGCAGCTGTAAGAAAGAAGGATCTCTTACCCTTTGGGACAGCATGGAGGGAACTAGAAAGTATTATGCTGAGTGAAATAAGCCAGGCAGAGAAAGACAAGTGTCACATGATCTCACTCATACGTGGAATGTAATAAACAAAATAAACTGATGAACAAAATAGATCCAGAGACATAGAAGCATGGAACAGACTGAGGGATCTCAGAGGAAGGGTGGGGGTGGGGGAGTGGGTGGGGAGAGATTAATCAAAGAACTTACATGCATCTATGCATAACCCACGGGCACAGGCAATGGTGTGGGGAAGGCCTGGGGGGGGGCGCAGGGGAGGTATAAGGGATCAATGGAGAAAAAAGGGGGACAGCTGTAATGCTTTCAACAATAAAGGTAAATTAAAGGGGGGAAAAATCCCTTGGAGCTTGATGTCCTACACTGCCATGAAATAAGGGCTACCTTAACATTGTTTGGCGCTAACACAATCCACAAAGTATAAAAAAGAATTAAAGTAAGTACTACATTTCTGGATCAAGCACACTGGTTCTTAGTGTGAAAACTAGTTCAGGAGCACCTAGTTTGGGAAGTTCTAAAGACCTCCGTTTGTACCTTAGGGGAGCTTGGTTAACAATCTGCCACCAGCCTGCCTTATTGCAGATTGTATCAGAAATCTCAGAACTTTGGGCATTGACCTAAATCCAGAAATTATCTCAGAGAACAGAGATTGCTGCAAATCCCGAGTTACCCTGATTGTGAGGAAAAGGTAGGAGCAGTGAAAATGTTGGTGTTCAGGTACTTAATGGTCTTAAATAAACAAACACAGGAGGAACAGAAGCATTATACTGAGCCTCTGCTTTTCCTAACTTAAAGATGCATGTTTTTCATTTTCAGCTCACCTGGATACAGGTTGAATAGCAAGACAAGATAGGGACCACAGCTGGAGGAAAGTCGGAAAGCAGAGCAAGCATCTGAAGAACAGGCAAAGGACACTCCCCACTCCGTGGCTTCCCAAAGAGCAGGCCCCCCTTTGGGTCTGGGGTTGGCCTCCCCAGGTGCAGCAGGACTGAAACTGCCCAGTGACTTCACACTTGCAGGCGCATCGTCCTCTTGGGGGGAACAAATACAAACTCCTTCCAAAGGGCGGCACTGGCAGGTAGGTGTGTGTGTCTAGCACCCGCTTTAGGCTCTTACGGGGCCTACTCTGAGGATTTCCCTCGAAAGGCTTCAAGCCTTTACCTAACGAGGCTTCATCCATCTGCCTCGTGAGGGGGCCCTTCAGGACTTCCCTGGAAAACACTAACAAGCACAGTCTCTTCAGGATTCACAATTCTTGTTTTCTGTCACCCACACTCGCTTTATCTTACTAACAGTGTCACAAAATGTTTAACAAGATTTTCTAGCGAATGAAACACTTTCTGGTTTTATCTTTGGCACTTTGGAAATCCACGTGAAGAACACTTTCAAGTCAACAAGGCATCGGTTATTTAGTTGTTCCTGTAACTGATAACCTCAGTCTGGGCTATGAAAAAAGTCCAAAGAGAGTCCAATGAGAAGGGTGGAAAGTATTAAGCGCAGAGTCTGTGGTACAGTGCTTATTAAAACATACAGACACCGACTAAAAACCAACGGCATCTCCTTGAAAGGAAAAGCAAAGGAAACTCAGTCATTATTTCTGGGTGCTGTAGGTTACAAGTGATTATTTCCTCCTCTTTGTTGGTGTTTTTGATTTTTCGACAGTGAGCTTGCATCTTATTTCTGTGGAAAGAAAGGCTATTTGACTTCAACATGTGGGCAAAATCCATTCCAAACTGTCCAATGGATTAATTTAATCCAGTACATAGCTCATGAAATAGGATTTACATAAGAAAGTGGCCCAAATTACTCCTTCATTCAATTTCTACTCTTGTAAATGAACTTAGGTTTAATATTCTTCTTCCTGTCCTATATTTCTGGTATCTTTTGTTTTAAAGGGTTATTGTGGTAAAATTATTTCAATGCTTCTATGTTATGCACTCAGTACCATGTGGGAGGCTCAAACAGGTGGAAATGCAATAACATTTTTTAAAAAGTAAAACATATAATTCAAATTATTTATACTTATATTTATATTTAATTATAAATACAAGTAAATTATTATTATTTAAGCAACAACATACTTGTCTTTGATTATGAGGTATAGAAAGCTGAAAAGACGTTTTCAACCCTGAGCCCTTACACCAATTTAGGCATTTCATGCTACCCATCTGCCAACACAGTAAGTCAGCTTAGGACCTGCTTCTCTCTTATTTGCCACTGCCTCTCACTATCTTGTCATCATTATTTCACTCTCATCACCATTTATGGTCATAGCATCTCAAGGATATTTGCATGGGTGTTCCTGTTTGGTTCAAACAGAACTGTCGAATAGATGTATCATGTAAAACACATCTATAGAAACCAGACCACCAGCTTACACCATACACAAAAATAAACTCAAAACGGATAAAGACTTAAATGTAAGACGCGAAACCATAAAAATTCCAGAAGAAAACGTAGGCAGAAAAATCTCAGACATCTCTCACAGCAATATGTTTGCCCATATATCTCCTAGGGCAAGAGAAACTAAGGAGAAAATAAACAAATGGGACTGCATCAAAACAAAAAGCTTCTGCCCAGCAAAAGAAACTATCAACAAAATGAAAAGAGAGCCCACTGTAGAGGAGAACATATTTGCCAATGACACATCTGATAAAGCATTAATATCAAAATGTATAAAGAACTCATACAACTTAACAAAAGGGAGACAAACAATCCTGCCCGGCCGGGCGTGGCTCAGTGGTTGAGTGTTGACCTGGGATCCAGGCGATCAAGGTTCGATTCCCAGTCAGGGCACATGCCCAGGTTGTGGGCTCGATCAAGGACTCTCTCATCATTGATGTTTCTACCTCTCTCTCCCCCTCTCCTTTCCTCTGTCTGAAATCAATAAAGATACATTAAAAAAAATAAAATAAAATAAAATAAAATAAATAAGTAAAAAAAAAAAGGAAGACAAACAATCCAATTAAAAAATGGGCAAAGGACCGAAATAGACACTTCTCCAAAGAGGACACACAGATGGCTAAGAGACATATGAAAAAGTGCTCAATGTTCGCTAATCATCAGAGAGATTAAAACCACAATGAGGTATCATTTCACACCTGTCAGAATGGCTCCATCAACAAATCAACGAACAGCAAGTGCTGGCGAGGGTGTGAAGAAAAGGACACCCTAGTACACTGCTGGTGGGAATGCAGGCTGGGGCAGCCACTACGGAAAGCAGTGTGGAGTTTCCTCAAAAGATTAAAAGTGGGACTGGCTGGCGTGGCTCAGCGGTTGAGCATCAACCTAGAATCCAGAAGATCAAAGTTCCATTCCCGGTCAGGGCACATGCCCCGGTTGAGGGCTCAATCCCCAATGACTCTCTCATCATTGGTGTTTTTATCCCTCTCTCCCTCTCCTTTCCTCTCTCTGAAATCAATAAAGATATTAAAAAAAAAAAAATTTTAATGGAACTGCCATTTAACCCAGTGATCTCACTTCTAGGAATATATACTAAAAAACCCAAAACACCAATCAGAAAGAACTTATGCACCTCTGTCTATGTTCAAACAGCACAATTTACACTAGCTAAGATCTGGAAACAGCCCAAGTGCCCATCAGTAGATGAGTGGATAAAAAAGCTGTGGCACATTTACACCATGGAATACTATGCAGCTGTAAAAAAAAAAAAAAAAGAATCTCTTACCCTTTGGAACAGCATTGATGGAACTGGAGAGTATTGTACTGAGTGAAACAAGCCAGTCAGAGAAAGACTAGCATCACATGATCTCACTTATATGTGGAATCTAATGAACAAAATAAACTGATGAACAAAATGGATGGAAAGACATAGAAGCACGGAACAGACTGAGGGATCTCAGAGGGAAGGTGGGGGGGGGGAAGGGTAATCAAAGAACTTGTATGCTTAAATGCATAACCCAGGGACACGCCAATGATATGGGGAAGGCCTGAGTTGGGGTGGATTTGGTGTGGAGGTCATCCAAGGGGGAAAAAAGGGGACATCTGTAATACTTACAACAATAAAGATAAATTTTTTAAAAAACATATGTAATTTTAAATTTTCTAGTAGCCACATTAGGAAAAATGTTTTAAAAGGTGAAATTAATTTTAATAATAAATTTCAATCCAAGTATCCAAACTATGTATCATTTCAATATGTAATCTATATAAAATATTAATGGGTTATTTATTTGTTTAGGTATTAAGTCTTCAAAATCTGGTTTGTATTTTATACTTTCAGCACATTTCAGTTTCTTTGTCACACTAGCTATATCCAAGTGCTCAATAGCCAGAGATTGTAAGTCGCTACCATATGGGACAGTACAGGTTTAAAATCTACAACTGTTCCTGCTTCAAACTTTCAAAAGTTGTATATTATTTCCCAGGTCCTTGGATTAACCCTCAGATCCAGATCTGGCCTACACACCAAAGCCCAATGGTGACTCCTACAGACACCATCTTCAGGAGACATTCAGATAATAACTACCCCCAATGTGTGGGCACGGGGAAAACACTTGGGAATACATCTCCATCTCATTGTGACTCCTGGCAGATGATGGCTCCCTGCCCCAGGGAACAGCTACTGCACTCTGAATTCATTTGGAGATCATTCTTGGAAGGGGCACAGTATTTTAAAAATATAAATGAAGGACTAATCTTAGAAAATGCAAATGAAAACATAAGTGGCTTACTTTGGGATATTTATGAAGTCTTTCAGGAAGTAAAGATTGATTTGTTAAGTTTTGAACCCAAAGGCAGACTACTGCAGTACTCCAAAGCAGTGACATCCTGAGAGTCATCTGTGGTGTTTCTCTTGCTTATGACCGCATTTAGGGCTTCTCCCCCCTTAATGGATCCCATTGTTTGCAAAAATAAACCTTAAAAAAAAAAAAAAAGCCAGTGGTTTAAAGGGGCCTTTTTGTGAGAGGAAGAGTACTGTTTTGCTTTCTCTTGTTTTTGCAGGGATGGATGGAGAAGCTTGGGCAGATTCTAGTATAATTGATTTGCATTGATTCCACTTAAAATTCTTTAGTGAGAGAAAAAAAAATTCCAGGAATTTTCAGGTTACCTGGAGGAAGAGTTTCCTTTGTAATCACAATATCTATATTAATATGGTTGCAGGGATCAGAGGCAGGATCTACACTTCAGATAAGAAACATGTAACTAAATGGATATTTTGTTTAAGATTTTACGGTGTTATCTTTCCACATGTACCAATTGTAATTTATTTTTCTTGTGCCTTTTCTAATAAATTATGTATTTTGAATTATATTGTTTATATACAACTTAAAACAAACAAGTTTTATGGCAAGAACGTGAGCCATTTTAAGGTAGTCCTGAGGGAGGTCAAGATTCTTTGTTCAGAACTTTATTTCCTTTATCTACAGTTTCATTAATCAGAGAGAAAAGCACTATACAACAGATATATATTGCAGGTCATAAATGTAAATCACATATGTAATTTAAAATTTTCTAGTCTCCATATTAAAAAGAAACAGTTATAATCTATATATTATTCTATTACCTTAAATGTCCAAATGAGATATTTTCCCTTTTTGTTAAACTAAGGCACTGAAACCCAGTATGTATTTTATACTTAAAGCCCATATTAATTCAGACTAGTCACATTTCAAGCCCTCAACTGGCACAGGTGGCTAGTGACGGCAACACTGAATGTCACAGGCAGGGACAGTAGTCACAGTGCAACTTCAGTGTAAGATGCTGAATATGTTACCTTGTCAAGCAAGTTGGAAACACAGGAGTAGGTCAAAATTATGTTTAGGAATCGGTTAAATGTTAAATTTTAATATTTACTAAAATAAAATGAAAAGAAATGTATCATTATTTTCTGTAAAAAGTATTGCCTGATCTACAGAACAGAGCACATCCGTTCTCTCCTATCAGCAAGTGCTCAGGTGAGTGTCACTAGATCCCAGCAGCAGTGACCGTTAAATATCCCTGATCCTGGTTTAAACTGGTTCTTGAAATTAGTGCACATAGTTACCTGTCAGTGGAATATGTCACTGGTGTTTTTTTCAAAACTTTTTTTTAATCTAACACCTTCAGAGCTCCCTTAATAATTTTTTTAAATATATTGTTATTGATTTCAGAGAGAGGAAGGGAGAGGGAGAAAGACAGAAACATCAATGATGAGAGAGTCATTGATCGGCTGCCTCCTGCACGCCCCCGGCTGCGGATCAAGCCCACAACCCGGGCATGTGCCCTGACCGGGAATCAAACCCGGATCTCCTAGATCCTAGGTCGACACTCAACCGCTGAGCCACACCCAGCCGGGCCAGAGCTCCCTTAGAAAATGGGATGAAATATTAGAACGACACACTCTGAGAGAGAAATGTTCATTTCCATCTCACCCTTTCTTCTATCCGAATGCATGATTCTTCCGTGTTGAAAATCCGCAGCACTGATCTCTGTGCTGAAGACTAACCTTATTTTACAGCACAGTTCAGTGAGACGCTGGATATGCTGGAGACATGTTTACAAAAAGAATATATCCACAAGCTATTACACTGTCATACACGGGTGCACTTGTCTGGCTATGCAATACTTTTCTCCATGTTCAATGGTGCACATCAAGTTAACAACCGCAGTTTATTATCTGATGTATTGTGTGATTAATGGGAAAGCTCATATTTTAATCAGCCACAGATTTCTTTTCAATGAGTTCTACTTGCCTTAAGCACAATATAGTCATAGAGTCTTAACTTTTTACAATCGTTTTTCTTCTGCTTTCCTATTTATTTTTAACAAAAGAGACTTCATGTGAATGCTGTTAATAGATTTAATAATTCATTTTGTGATACTTCTATACTTCTATATTTTAAAAGAACTATTTGCTTATCTCTGCAAGAGTGACTTGGATTGGAGTTCGTAGTAAATAGAGTGATTTTAGTTTATTGATTGCCTTCCACTATGTCAGAGGCATCTTCTCTTCTTACCACCAGAGAAAAATTTTCCTACTTAATTTTTTCTATCACAATTTATTTTATATTACACTTACTTGGGCATAGCCACTGTATCCCTTGCTTGACTATAAGCTAGTTAATAAAAGAGATGCTGTTATGTTCATTTGCCTATTTTATAAAACCAGCAGAATAACTTACATATAGTAAATGCTTCTATACAGATGTCTGTAAGGCTGTGTGACTTCATTATCAGTCTAACAAATGACTATCCAGTCCATACCAAAATATGAAGTCATAATAGCTATTATATGTTATACTATAACAGGAATAATCAATGGTTACTCTGTTCTAGGCATCATATACATTAGCTGTGGTGTTTTAATCGTTCTATAATCTTTTCATTATCCTACAAGGATAATTAAACCTATGAAATAAGCACTGTGAATATCCCTGCAGCAAAACAAAACAAAACAAAACAAAAACACAAAAAAACTGAGTTTCTGGGGAAAGGAAATAAAAGTACTAGTTTTAGAGCGGAGTGCCTGAGTCAGGGTGTCTGAATGCAAAATTCAAGTTCTTAACCACTGACCAATAACACTGCCTTTTGAGGCCTCTGGTTCTGGGAATCCGGTGACAAGGCCTTTAAATAATGGAGCTCCTAATTCTGGGGATGCTGCCACTGAATGATGTGTATTAGATCAGATACACTAGGAAAATACAAAATAAATATCACTCGAAAGTATATGGACGTTGAGACTAAATGACTGAAATCATATCTTCAGCAGTAACTCCTTTACTGGTATTTGGTAACTTTGTCATTATTTTTTTCTGTGTAGGTTTTATGTACCTACCATGAAACATCCTAATTCTCTTTAAAGATTTTCATTCATTTTTTTCCTCCCAGATTCCAACACATTTGTGTTAGACTGAAAAATTTTCTGATCTTTGAGAATGTGTTCAAGTTTGTTGGTTTATAACTACAGCCAAATTTGGAGTGGCCACTATTGATTTTTAAACTTGACTAGACAATTGAATTTTCTCACTGACCAGAGGCTATTAGAGTTTATTTGATTAGAGTTTCTTGTTTCATTTTTGTTCTGGGTTGAAAGAGCATTTGCTATCAACCTGCTACAACATCTGTTGAAACATATTCCTGAGGGAAACAGCAAATGAATTTAAAGAAAACAACAAGTAAACACACATACACACACATAAAGTAATTCTTCTATACTTTCATTTTCATATATTGCTCAAACTTGTTGGAAAATCTGAAAAATTGTCCTTTTTCTACTACAGTTGCATTTTAGTTATCTATATATAACTAAATATATATTTTACATATGTAATAAAATATTAAGTATAGCTCACCTATGTAATATATAATCATGTAAATTAAATATAGCTTATACATTTAATATACTGGGGTGGGCAAAAGGAGGCTGACAGTTGTGAGCGACATTATTCTGAGTTAAAGAAAGAAAACAACTGTAAACCTACTTTACCCACCCCTGTGTAATAATATAAATTAAACAGAGCTTATATATTTAATATATAATACTATAAATAAATATATATTCAAAATACAAAACTACATCAGAAAATAGATTAGAAATAAAGATTGCAGCAACCCTTCTCTTATACATCACAGTAATGCCTGGTTGTCAGACTGCAAGCCCCACTGGTTGTTCTGGGGCCCCTAGAAACATGATTCTTTTAAGTGCCTCCATCTGGACTTGAAGGAAAATTAGAACATCCATTTTCTACAGCTATTTCCTTTGTCCCTCTGTGTTCCTTGCCAGTTCCAAATTGAGCAATACAATTAAATTCTGAAATCAAAGAAGTCTTTAATTCCTGAGTGCTTTGGTTTCCTTGCCATAATGTAGAGAGAGAATTGAATACGGAACATATTGGCAGCTTTCTGGCTTAATCAGTTTCCACAGACAGAATGGACAAGTGCTTGTATGTAATCAAAAAAGTGTTTCTGAGTAAGCATAAAGTAGTTTGTTTGTCAAAGTTCAATGTCTATCAAATGGGGCTCTTAGATCAGTTAGCACCTATGCTCTTGAGTAAGGGAAGGAAGGAAGGAAGGAAGGAAGGAAGGAAGGAAGGAAGGAAGGAAGGAAGGAAGGAAGGAAGGAAGGAAGGAAAGGAGGGAAGGAAAGGAGGGAAGGAAAGGAGGGAGGGAGGAAAGACAGATGTGTGATTTGTATTTCTGATTAGAAAATTCTGAAATCCCCCGTAAGTAATGATGTCGTTAGTATGACAGTGAAATGAGAGACAAAGGATGTTCAAAGGTCCAGAGAAAAAGTCATGTTTTCTGAGAACAATTATTTTACCAAAATTGCCACCTCTGCCTTCTCTGAAGCTCTCAGCCAGGCCTGTGAATTAGTCCGGCCACATCTCTGCCTTATTTCCTATGTAATGCAAAGTGATCTCAGGTTGACTGCAAAGCTTGGCACTTGAGAAGCCCTGACTGTATCCTGGGCATTCAGAGTTTCATGGTTTATAAGCATCCTATTTCTTTTGCTTTCCCACTGTTTATCCCTTTAATCAGATGTCACCAGCAACTTCAGTGTTGAAGCAAAAAAAATCCCTGGGGAAAATATATTCCGTATGTATTGATTCCAATCTCCTTTGGAAAGCGTTGTGTGCTCCCCTGGCCCCCTTGTATCACACTGCCGCTTGGAGGAGTGGCTCTACAGCGCTCTCGGCTGGGCGCATCTTACATGCATTGTCTGCGATCTCCAACAAAGCATCTGTAACCAGGGAACTTAGTATGACTCCAATAGCTCCAACTAAGAACAAAGGCTCACACAGTTTAATGACTTCAATATTATGAAACTCATGAATGAAAGAGTTAAACTATAGTAAACATGTCTCTAAGTGTTAATAGAGGCATATCTTTTACCCCTTTATAATCAGAGAGAGGGAAAAAAGTGAATATTCTCATCTCTAGATACTCTTCACTGTCTCAGACTAGGCCCCTGCACTGGAGTGCTGGAAAGTAACACCATTTAAAACACATTCCAGCATCACTTGCACTTGAGGACTGCAAAAGACACCTCAGAAACATAAAACCCACCCCACTACAGCGCATGCTACCCCGTCTGCCTTCTCCAGACAATACAGTTTGCTCCATTCCCTGAAGATTAGGTTAATTTGAACAGAGACAAAAAGAAATCTTGAAGCAGAAAAATAATAACCACAACAGCAGACCAAGCCACTTAATCTGAATCCCGAGGTTCCGGCTAGTTCAAACAACTGATAAAGAACATGGGAAGAAAATCGATTTGCAGCGATTTTGCAAAACAGGCGAAAACCTTACTTTACAAATAGCTCTGGCTTCATATCTAGCCAAGCAAGCAGCAAGGCAGAGGCAGATAATAATGTGATTACTCCGGTAATGATATGCATTAGATACATTATGGGAAACAATAACGCTCCCTACTGAATGCAGTCAGTCCAGTTATTGATTTTCCTTAATGTTAAAAGTGCTACTCTAAAACTGAGAAGAGACATCCTTTATTTATTCTCTTTCCCTTTCAGTTTGCAAGTGCATAGATCCTTTGATGCAGAGTAGTATACCAAGATAATGAAGTAATATATATCTAATCTGACACCTACTGGGCCGGGCGAGGGCTAATGTTTCAGATAAAACTGCTCGGGTACCGCTGCTTGTAGAAAAAGCAATGCGTGATAAGGGGAAAAAATCTCAAGTTTCCTTTCATTTTTGTTTTGTTTTGTTCTCTAAAGCATCCTTACAGACAAGCATATTTTCCTTTCAAATCATAATGGTAACATATGGATTAGTCCACAGATCAGATCTAGCTGACAGAGTCACATTAAAATGTTCTCTTCAGAATCTATGCTTCATCTGATTCAGCTCTCAGGACATTATCACTGTACAGAAAACAGGTACATATGCACCTGGATACAGTTCCCTTCTTCCATCTTCTAAAACTGTAGTTTCAATCACTTTCTGCGACTCACGCACACAACACACGCCCATCCGGACCCTGACCTGCCCTCATGCTAGGCTTCATTCCTCCTCTTAATTAACACTCAGTGCCTGGAGCTGCAAGCTCCTAATAAACAAGTATCTCAATAAATCCAAGACAGTATGGCAAATCCTGACCTACCTTTTCATTTCACAAAATAGGGGAGTGTTCTTTCAGATCTTTACTGAAGACTAAACACACTGTCCTTGTCAAGTGGATAATTAAGTAAAACAATAGACCAATGTTAAAAGTTTCTTGTCTGACTAATCTGTTCCATCAGAAAAATCAAGCAATATATTTGTACCAACCCTTTGCCAGATGCCTGATATTCATTTCCTTCACCATCTCATGTCCCCACCACCTTTTCTTTTCTTTTTTTTTTTTTAACTCTAGAGAATAAAGAGCATTTCTTCTTGTCATTTTCACTTGGCCAATTTCATTTAAACTGTCCCCAGAGGATCTGAAACAGCATGTCCAAGGCAACAAACCTAAGATCAGTAACACAAGAAAGTAAGAGCTTCCCGATACCTTCTTCAGTTTGATCAACTGAAATTGTGCGCGGATTTCTAATGAACCTTCCCACATATTTTAAGAGCGGAGGGTTAACACTGAAAGATAATTCAATGCTGTCAATGCACCTAAAGCAAGATCTTCTCTGGGTCTCCTAAAATTAATTATTAAGAATGAGAAAAGTGCTTAAGTTTTAAAGATATTTCCACATAACCAACTCTCCATTTAGCACATTGCTTGCTTGGACTAAGGCCATTTCGGTGAGGAGAATAAAATATTTTGGCTCGGTATAAAAAAACAAACAACAATGGGAATTAATTACTCGGTTTCTCCAAATGGCTCTGGGCCCAGTTGTGATCACTTCTTCCAAATGTTTAATCAGGAGATGGGAAGTCTAAAGCACAATGAGAGCCTGCGCCTTCCCTCTCAGTCCACTAAGACCAGGATTTTCTCGCTTCTTCCCACAAGCTGTTGTGAGAGGCTAATTCAGACACCTTGTCATTTAAATAGTTTTCTATAGAGAACCTATTTTTGTCTTCCCTCCCCCTTTACCCTTGAAAATTCTCTTCTAACACCTCTTTCCTATGTACCCAAATTGGCCAAAAAGGCTTGGGCCTAAGAAGCATTCTCCATCTAAGAGCTTCTTGAACTTTAGCCAAACCTTGTGCTACGGACATTAGCAGGCCTTAAGGTATTACCAGAGGGCTTATGAGTGGAGATGTTTATCAAAGGCCGTCTGTACCCAGAATACAGACGATGTCTTACACATATGCATTCCAATCATTTAAAATTATGCAGAAGCGTATAAAGTAGAAATTAATTTTAAAGCATGATCAAAATAATAGTGGTAATTGGTACTAATTTTTTCTTTGCTGAAAAAAAAAATCAAGTGGA
Source organism: Miniopterus schreibersii (assembly GCF_964146895.1). Lineage (NCBI taxonomy): Eukaryota > Metazoa > Chordata > Mammalia > Chiroptera > Miniopteridae > Miniopterus > Miniopterus schreibersii. Next base: position 58,780,599 of record NC_138111.1, on the reverse strand, counting down.
TCTGAAAAAAAATTCTATTATAAACTCTGAAATGTTTAGGGAAGTATGCCCTCAAGATGTAACAGATCTCTATGAAAAGTGGTAACTATAAACCTTGGCAACATATCCAAATAAATTGTTTTTGCTCTACTTATCCTTGTCTGTGCTTAAAGTTATCATCAAAATAGAGAAGCTAACCTACCCATATGTCATTTCCATCTACCAAACTATCCGGTGGTTTAATGCAAAACAGTCATTCATTATTTCCTTTGCCAGTTTGACGATTATAAACATATGTTGCATTAAAAAGACTTTCATATTTGATATTTATTTTACATACTTTCGTTGTATTGGATTTTAAAAGATTCACAAACTCTCTTAGCTTTGGTTTTTTAATCTGTAAAATGGGGCTTTGATATGCAAGTTACTTGCAGCAATGCATTCCCCGCAGTAGGTGTTCATAAGTAATAGTTTCCTCCCCTTCCAATACTGAGAGAAAAATACAATTTATATCAGTGCTTACTTACAGGTGATTAAAATAAAATGCAAAAATAATCAACAGATTTTCGGTGTTAATAGAGGAAGAACTGGAACCCAGATATTCTGCTCCTGGCCTAATTTATTTACTCATTTACATAATTTACATCCCTATACTATAGCCCTGGGGGTGTGGCAATAAACAAATGAGTTGAAGTTCCTGCTAGCGCAGAGCTTGTGTTTTAATGGGAAGAAAATAAACAATCAATAGGTCATGTGACAGTAAAGCAGGCGAAAGGGATAAAAATCGATGTGGTTGAGAACCGTGATCATTTTACGTTGGACCTTGTGAAGAAGGCTCTGCAGTGGAGTCACATTTGAGCAGAGCCCTGAAGGCCGTGGGCGCGTGAGGCATGTGGGCGTCTGGAAGATCATTCCAAGGAGACCCCTGTGTCCTGGAGCCAGCAAGGCAGCCAGTGGGTCTAGAAGAGGGCGAGGCGGGAAGGTGAGACCAGAGCAGTCCGATAGAGAGCAGGTACTATGGTGCCCTGCAGCCCTTTTTTCTCAGCACTTTGCTCTCCTGTTCTTTGGTGAATCAGTGTAGTTTTTACTTTGTGATACAGGAGCTTTTTCCAGCAGCTCCTCTGCTCTTCCACCCTACCATTAATTAGGAGACTCTGTCGGTGCTCCAAAAATAATAATGCAAAATTTGAAGTTGATGATGCTTCTCCAAACATATTACTTGTCAATCATCACAGTGAAGGTGCAGTTAGTCATATTTCATAGGTGAGGAAATGGAGAAACTGAAGAGCTGGCTGGTTCTTCCAGAGCCATAACACCAGAAAGTAAGACACTTAGTTTTGAAACATCAATCCCACTGTATCAAGCAGCCTATATCCCACTATTCTACTTCTCAATGTGCTCTTAGGATAAAAGTCCCATTTAGAGTCTTCTGTGAAAGCAGGAAGGCTTAGAAAGATGTCATCTCTCAAATTCATTAAACGCAGTTATATGTAATGTATGCAAAATATTATGCATCAAGAAGCTGAGAATAGGATTTGCTCAGAGGAGAAAACAACCTCTTTACTAGAACTAGGTTTTCAATAGAAAACATTCAAGTGTTGCTGTCTTAATAAAAGTGTACTTCATTACATCACCCAAGTCAGTGGCTCAATTGGTTGGAGCGTTATCCCGTGCAGCAAAAAGGTTGTGGGTTGAGTTCCCAGTCAGGGCACATACATATGCTTGGGTAAGGATTATAAAAAATGGACCTTGCCCAGCCAGGCGTAGATCAGAGGTTGAGCACTGACCTAGGATCCAGGTGATCAAGGTTCGATTCCGGGTCAGGGCACATGCCTGGGTTGTGGGCTCGATCCCCAGTGGGGGGCGTGCAGGAGGCAGCCGATCAATGACTCTGTTATCATTGATGTTTCTCTCTCTCTCTCTCTCTCTCTCTCTCTCTCCCCCCCTCCTCTCTCTGAAATCAATAAAGATATAGTTTTTAAAAATGTACCTCATTATACAGATTAGATGTGGTTCTTTTATTAAGGGAGTATGATGCCTAATTTTGTATGGGATGGGAAAGAACTAAATTCCATTAAAAGTAAAACCTCCATCTGATTTTTATATAGCATTTGTTTAAAACGAATCATCCTTAAAAGCATATTTTATAGTACATCTCCAGTAACCTTGACCACTATCACACATTTCTGATTTACTTTTAGTACACATGAGCCACAGAATAGCAAGGCAACAAATATAATTTGTTCCTCAACTCTAACACTCAAAGTTAGAAAATTTGGGTGTCACAAATTAACAATTACTTCTACAAGTATTTTGTCCACAGCCAGAAAACATTCAACTTCTTTCCATAGCAGAAATAATCTACATGCTGGCCAGCCATCACACTTAATTAAATTTGTAAGGGTCACATCAGAGGTAAAGAATATTATCCACACGGGGAATGTAATAGGAATACTAATTCGCTCAAAGGGTCTCAGTTGCCCTTTCAGCTTCACCCTTTCTTATAGAAATTCTTATTGTCAGAATAAAAATATCAAGCTAAGCAGATCTACTAACTCATACCCTTGTTTAAGTCCAATTTGAATGTCTCATAAAATCATCCATTACTATGAGCAATAAGTATTTATATTGAGGCTTCATCCATCTGTTCTCATTCAAATAAAGGAGGATATTGTTTGTATACAGAAAAAAATTATATCCTAAGGAAATGTGTCTTTGCCATTTGCTCATAACAATAATACTCAGAGTACAGTAATTTTAGTGTGCCTCATACCTACAGGGCATGAGCTACTGAGTTAAATATTATAATTAGCAACTATAAAAACCCTTATCAAAATCTGTTACCACACTCTGGTAATTCCTCCAAGCGGCTTGCCCTTTTATGGTACCTTCTTCCTATGAACATGCTACTACAGACAAGCTGGTTTTGATGTTTAAACCTCAGGTTCTACCATGGACTAAGACTGACCATAATTTAACAGATGAAGTTCAGGTATATCTTGAAATTATCAACTTTGCCAATAGATTATTACGCACTAGAATTCTAAACTGCTTGATTTCTCAAGCAGAAAGTTAATGAAAAACAGCACACAGAACTTCATAAATGAACAGACCTCAGTTAAAAGTATGGCCCTTACTAACTGTGTGAAATAATGCAGATGAATTGCTTAATCTCACGGAGCCTCAGTTTACTCAATGGTAACATACTAATAACATTCCCTGCCTCATGTCATTGTTTTTGGCTCAAACAAAACAATACACACAAAGTATTAGATAAGTATGATTATAAGAATATAAGTTATATATAAGTACTATAAGTATACAATACTTAATATATAAGTATTATTTTATGTTTGTGTGTGTGTTTGTGCATGCTTGCATGCACCCTTCTATTTCCCTTGGGCATGTATTCTCTATAAACACTATACAAAAATAACCTTAGGCCCACAAACTCCAAATGAAATGAATTAATATAATTCTAAATCATTAAACATAAGTCACATCAGTGAGTTAAAAAGTTTCTGCATAGCCCTGGACAGTGTGGCTCAGTTGGTTGCAGCATTGTCCCATGCACCAGAAGGTTGTGGGTTCGATTTCTGATCAGGGCACATACCTAGGCCATGAATTGGATCTTCATTTGAGGCATGTGCAGGAGATAACCAATCACATCTCTCTCTCTCTCTCTCTCTCTCTCTCTGTCTCTCTCCCTTCTTCCCTCTCTAAAAGTTTTTTTTTTTTTTAAATAAAAAAAATAAAGGACTACTTTAAAAAAATTTACCACATCTGCCAGCTCTCTTGTCATTAAGCACAACAAGCATTAGAAATTATGGTGAAGTTTGGTTCTTTATCTACAACCTATATCATTTATAACACTAACTTCCATCCCATACCATCCACTAAAAAAATTCCTAAGTCCTAATTAATTTGACTAAATAGATATAAATTGAGAATCAATTTTATACAAGATAGTAATAAGTGTTGGAGGATGTAGAAAAATTAAGAAAACTTTCCCTGCTAAAATCTAAGTAACTCTTCTTTGGAATTTTTGTGTACTCACCAACTATTTCACATCATTAATATGAAAAAATTATGCACATAGAGAGATGTTTAACAAGATTCACCCAAGTTCCTTCATACTGACTTCAAATCAGTGCTTCAATAATGAAATAATAAACTATAATCAACCTGGGTCAGGGGAACAAAAAAACCTTAACACAAAAGAATTCTAAGCTGAAACATTTTACTGTTCTGGACCTCAATTCACACATTTGGAAAATAATGAGTTTGGGGTCATCAATTTATCTTATTTATCTATAAATATAATTATTTCCCCTAAATTTCAAATATTTCATCAATTAAAAATGTAAACTTATTAACTCTTGGCTAGTTAAATGTTGTAGTATCTCAACCAAATATGTTAACCGGTTGTGATGTTTCCTGAAAAAGTTTTTTCTGGAAGTAGTCATATAGCTAATTCTATTGTAAAATTAATGAAAACTCATTAAAGACATAAGGAAAGCAATTAAAACTAGGAACAAGGGTAATATAGGATTTTTTTCCACAAAAATATTCAAGTTAAATGTGTTGTGTATTTCCTATCTAAGTGTGTTGGAAATATGCATACACGCACACACACATACCTTTTTCTCTAAATGGTTATAATTATATCTACTTCATACAAATTATTTTTTTATTTTCTTTGTGATTATCTCACTTTGAGAGTAAGAATGGAAAATTCTTGCTGGGAATTTTCTTGGTCAGAATATATGCAGAATAAAAAAATACTGAACACATTTTAAATGTAAATAAATCCGTTTCCTGGAATTTGATTTTCATTGCCATTCAAATAAAAGCTGTGCTCCAGTTTCTTTCACTTTCATTTTTAGAAAAGACAATACAAAATGCTTATATGTACAAAGTTTAGGGTAAACCTGTCCAAGACTGACTTCCATTTAAAGGTACATTCTTCCCCAACTGTTAAATGTACCCCCCCCCCCCACATACACACATATACACAGGGTGTCCCAAAAGATGTATGCACAAATTTTGAATAATTATAAAGGCAGTGTTTGTTAAAATACATTTCGTTTTCAAAATTGAGCTATCAGCTCTTAAAAAGTATTTACGTTTTGGGGGACATCCTCTATATATGCATCAGAATTGTGAGAGTGTGAGAGTGAGTGTGTGTGTGTGTGTTTGGTTGGTGGTTGATATTAAAAAAGAAAACCGCCAGGAAAAAAGTCTTCACTCATAAGCGCTGGGTAAGAAGAGTGACTGTTTCATTATACTTGCAATTGTCATTTCAAAGCCCTGTCTCTAGTTTCTTAAGGCTCTGCTAGCTCTGTGATATAACTAGATGGAAATCATTCTACTGTGACCAAGTTACATCTCAATACCAAGCCCTCATTTTTCATGTCTCCCGCTTAAAAACAAACAGCGAGCCTCAGAGAAAGACATGCAGTTAACTGATATGAACCTAGACTAGAACAGTGACATTTTCAGAAATGAAATAAACAATTCTCAAAGGATTCACTTCTTAAATTTTTATCTGCACAGAGCTTTCTAAAATCTCGCTCTTTGAGATATGACTTGATTTTATCTCCCAAGGCAGGTCAGCACTAAGCTATTCGTGATGCTGGTTTCATGGCAATTTGAGGGGCAAGAATTATTTTCTTCTGAATTTCTCACCTAATAGCTAAATCCTTGCCTGTCACATGAATATTTGTGCTTGAGATTTTTGTATTCAGCAAGTCAAAACTCAGAAGCAATAGATTATATGAGCTAATAATTCACATGTAACGAAAACATTGAAAAAGAACAATATATAGGATGTAATCAGATTGTGATTTTTGCCTCCCACTGTCCATTTAAAATTTATCCAGTGGGGGAAACAATTCCCTTTACGTTTTTGGCAATAGATAATTCTACAATAACTCGAAGTTACAAAGCCTTGTCTTGCTTCAGTAGTTATATCTGGCAGCCTGCGTGCCTCCAGGGAGAGGGCAGAATGGACTCCTGTTCTCTTTCTCTGCTCAGCTATCCCACCTCTTACTCAAATCCATAGCTGCGTTTTTAATCTCCCTAATGTCAGAGTGTGGGGAACGAGAGGGCAGAATGGGGGAGGCCTTAGTGACTTCCACGCGGGCCAGGCAGGGTCCCAGCGCCTCCTCGGCCCGCTCGGCCTGGCCGCTCCTGCAGGCCCAGCCCCGGCTCTCCTGGTGCCCACACTGATGCTTGCCGCTGGCGCTCTGCATCCTAGAAGGAGGGCCCTCAGCAAACTAAAGCCCAGGTCACATCGTCCCATGATCACGTTCCGTGTCACTGTGGCTGCTTCCTGACCCAGCCCAGCCACCTTCAGCTTTCGTCCCCCCGCGTGGCCAGGCGTCACACAGGCTCCTTCAGCTGCGGGGGATGCCTGCGAGTCCTGCAAGGGGCGCAGTGAAGCTCCCTTCCCTTCAGGGTGGAGACGAGCTGTGCCCTTCACGTCCCCACTAGGGGGAGATTTTACCCCAGAGCCATGGAAACAACCCTCACGTATCTAATCTGACGATTTCTCTAAGACGGTCTCACACTTATTTCAGGACCTGGCAATTCTGTTGTTTCGGGGCCTGAGCTGAAACTTCAATTTTATCTCATCACAGTTACATGTGTAAAATAAATATGACATGTAGGATATGGCACGATATCTGACACATAACCTGTACTTACGTAATGGTAGTTGCCATTATTATTATCACTACCATCAATATACTACTCATCGCCTAGGAAGACATACATCCTACTCACCACGTCTTAACGGCTCACTTACATATGGATGTTTATAGCAGCTTTATTTGTCATAGCCAAGGCCTGGAAACTATCCAAATGTCCATCAACAGGTAACCAGGTAAACAAATTGTGGCATATTCCTGCAACACAATACTGCCCAGCAATAAGAAAAGTGAACTGTGGATACACACAACAACACAGATGAAATCTCAAAATAATTATAATGAATGACAAAAGCCATACACAAAAATAGCCCAGCATGTCTGCTTCCATTTATATAAAATTCTATAAAATACAAACTAATCTATAGTGACAGAAAACAGATCTGTAGTTAGCTGGGGAAGGGGGTGCTGGCAGGGAAGGAAGGGTGAAAACCTACAAAAGGCATGCACAAGCTTTCAGTTTGATGAAGCTGTTTATTACCTTGACTTTGGTAAGGGTTTTATCGATGGATACATATGGAAAATATAAAACTGTACACTTCATATATGTTCAGTTTATTGCATGTCAGTTATGCCTCAATAAAGTTGTTTTTATAAAAATTTAAACAACATAAGAAAAGAGAGGGGCGCCCACTAAATGATACCAACATACTATTGTACTTTCATTAGAGTTTCTCAGACTGGTTTATAATCATTATATTTATAACATTTAATAAGAATGGAGGCCTGCCCCTCCATTGATCCAGGCAGTCAAGTGTCATATCTTATAAAAGTTCTGGCTTATTTCTTATTCAGTTTATTTCTGGGCACTTTATATATTTGATTGCTAATTTAAAAATAAATTTCTAAAGATATTTTCTCTTATTTTTGTATTATATATAAATATCACTGATATTATATATTGATTTTTAAATTTGCCTTTTTGCTAGAAATGTACATAAATTCAAATAGCTTTTCAGTTACTCTCTTGGTTTTCAGGGTAATCTATTTGGAATTTTTAACTTCTAATACAGTTTAATTAGTATTTTCAATTAACATGGAACGGGGTATTTCTGTCATCCCCAGACAGCCAAACTTTGACCAAATTCTTTGCCATGTTTTTAAAACCATACTTGTATTCCTATAGATAAGTCATTAGAAGGAAAATATTTTTGCCCCATATTATAAACATCTGTGTTGCTCTAAACTATTTTTAAGACCAAGTGTCTTACTTCCCTATATGTACCTCTGTAAAGATCACCCTTGCATAAAAACTGTAAAATTTGCAATGCTGTTTTAAGAGCTATGCATTTTTTAAAAGGTATTTTAAGTAATTTAAAATAGATAGTTTTGCCTTATTAACAATTAAGAAACTGTTTTCAAGAAGAAAATAAATACATTTATTTGGGTAGTATTGTAATTTTCAAAGTACTTTCACAGATTTTGTCCAGTTTTCTCCACAGAATATCCCTGTTTAATGAGTGAAAAGTAACAAAATCTAAATCCTCAGAGCTAATAAAATGAGTAAGTTACAATTCTGAATTTCGCGTTCCTTCCACTAATGTCTAAGGATATAAGTGTAGTTAAGCGTATGCCCTCACAACCGACTGTCTAAATTTTAAACCCACCTCTGGGTATGGAACTTTGAGCAAGTTTTCTAACCTGATCAAGCCATATTTTTACCATCTTTAAAACAGGACCATTAGCAATCTCTTCCTCACCAGAATGCCATGAGGATGAAATTAGATCAAGCACACAAAGTTCTTAGTATAAACCCAGAACACAGCACATGCCTAGTGATTATTAGATATTTTACTCTCATGCTTTACATGTATGTACAGCAATAATTATTTTGTAAATCCTGAGTAAAAGGTGAGAGGAATGTAATGATAAATGCATTGTTCAGCTATCCAACTATGCTTATGGTCTATTCTTCTGGTGATCCTGGTTACCAAGCATGTGACTTAGAAATGGGATCCTTTGAATGTATAATATAAATTCACTACAGGATAAAGATTAATAGGTAGTGTGAAACAGAATTTCATTGTTTCAGAAGCTTGTTATTTTCTATGATATAATATTCAGCATTCCACGGATATGTTCAGCTTTCAACATATTATTCAAAGAGCAAGATTCAAACATTTCAATGAGAACTTAAAAATAAAAGTTAAAAGGTATCACAGTGTTTTAAGAGAGGACTTATCATTATAGTGCTTAGGGTAGGGAGAGATTAACCAATGAACTTATCTGCATATATGCATAACCCATGGACACAGACAATAGTGTAGTAAAGGCCTGAGGGTACTGGAGGGGGTCAGTGGAGAAAATAAGGGGACATCTGTAATATTTTCAACAATAAAGATACTTTTTTTTAAAAAGCCATGTAATCTATGATGTTATTTTAACATACATAAATACAGATACACTCCCACCCACCGACATGCACACACAGTAAAAGCACAGAAACATAAAATTATGTGCTTGATGTTTGAAATTGAGTAACTCAGATAGTCCTTCAGAAGGCTACGTTTGAAGGCAGGCTAGCCAACTCGATTACTTCAGTGGTAAACTAAGGAGATTGCTACCTACACCAAGGGTTTCACGCCCCTCGACTCCCCCTGAATGAAACCATGCATTTCACCAAGTCTTAATCCTAACTAACTCCAGCCCCTTGTCTTTGGACAAATCTCAAACTCTTGGCAGGAGCTCCCCACCTGACCTATTGTTGAGTGTTGCCCATAGAATAGACTGTTGGAAGTTCCACATTACACTGGTTTAATACCAAGTCTGCTTTTCATTAGAATCATTTTTTTTTAATTCTTTGTAACAAGAGTACTCATAGCTTTTAATACTTAAAGACACTAAGCTCTGGGACTGGTGGTGGCTAACTGTAGCCCTTGGAGTTGGGATCCACTTTTTCTACACTAATCTCTGGAAATGGTATTTTAATACTGTGGCTTTCTCTAGACTTTGGATTTACACAGCCTCTGTCTTCATTCCAGATCTAGCATTTCCTAGCCTTGTAACTTTAGACCAGTTACTTAATTTCCCAAGCCTTAGTTCTCTCACCTCTAGAACAGGCATAACAACAGTATCTCCCGAATAGAATCGCGATTAGCACAAACTAAAGCAATGCATGTGAACGTCTCAGCATAATGACTGGCCATTGTGTGTCATCAATAAATAGTAGATATTATTGCTGTGAAATTTTAAATGTATGAAAAGCAATAACTTATTTTTCCTTCAGACTGTGTAAACAATGTGAGGAGCGCAGTGATAAATGTATGAATTAAACTGCCCAACTCTGATTGCTGGCAGTTTTCTGAAAATCTTGGTCAGAAAGTTTATAATTTAAAAATTGAATAATTTGGACTAACATTAAATGGACTACAATAAGGTATCTTGGGATAGTGTATAGTTTATTTTTAATGCATTTTCTTAAAACATCTGCATATAAGTAAAATCAATGCGTTTTTCTTCCCCTCTCACTCCTGAGTGTGAAGAAAGTGGGCAAAGCCAAAGAGTGATGAGGGAAGGCTGGGGTGCTCAGGGGAGACACCTCTGAGGAGGAACTTGCTTTGCTGAATCTACAAAGAATGATGGCAGCATCCACCTTGGGGAGAGGGAAGGAAGCACAGGGGATGAGCAAAGGAGTAGAGGTCAAAACCTCTTAAGGATCCCAAAGGCAATACTGTTCCCCAGCTCAGTGGGGTGGTAGCAAAACCCCTCCTGCCTTTCTTCAACCATGTGAATTATTTCGAAGCTCATTCTTCCCAATGGTCGCCTTTGTCTGATAAGATAATGAACTGGTGACAGATTTGCATGTTTAAGGCTCCATCTCCCAAAGTCATGCCATATTGGATAGATGAAAAATGTCACATTATGTCACTTTGTAAAATGTAACTCTATTCTTTAAAAAGGAAAAGAGGTTACCTATTTCCATGTTCCTCAAGATCTAGGCATCCACATAAGCCAATGATAAACATTTAGCATCAAGCTCTTTACCTCTAACGCCACCGGCATTCTCATCACCACTTATAAAATAGCTTCTCCACCTCTCATAGCTCCCTATCCCCACTACCTTGCTTGGTATTCCTTCTTGGTATTTCCTGACACAAAATATATTATACAATAATTTGGTTGTGTTTATTTCTATCTTCCCACACTGAAAGGTAGACTTCATAAGAGCATGACTTTATTTATCTTGCCCATTGCCTCCCCGCCCCAGTCCCTGGAAGTACACAGTAGATATTCAATAGACATATGGGCATAAATTATTAATTTCATGAAATAGGAGAAAATGACTCCAGTCTCTGCTTCCACAACAAAACCATCCATATACTGGCTCAATGTTTTAGCTAAAGCTAGATAGTTCTACAGAAGAACCATTGTAATATAAAGTAGAATAAAGCCAAGGGTAATAAAAATACTTAAGGAAAGTTTTTAAATAATCAAAAATTCTAAACTAGAATGCATGGCTCCCTACCAGTGCCTTCACTCAAATCACCCACAGATAAAATTAATTTAAAATTTCTAAAGACTGAAAAATCTAATCACCGTTTGCTTTCTTATAAGAACGGCAATACCCAGATGTTTAGAAACATATGGAGAGCTTATTAAATCTTTCACTTTTACCTGAATAAATGCAGTCTTGCACAGATAATGACTAGGACAACAATTACAATAATATGTATAGCATTTTGAAAAATGAATTTTTCCAAATTGGTTATATTTGTAAATCACCACCAAGAAGAACACCTATGCTCTTTTCTAAATTTTTCTTTTCTCAACAAACACCAAGGGGAAAAAATGAGGCCAATTTGTCTTGTGAAAGGCCCTGGGTTTGCAGAAGGAACAGTTATTTTAACAAGATCAATCCCAATTTGCTTTTCACAGAAATCTCACACCCAACACTTGAACCTGCCCTTTGTCAGTGCACTGGGATTTAACACGTGCAGCTCCATTAGCATCAATGGTTGTCCTGCACACATCAATCCCCTGGCCGTCAATGACAGAGCAGAGCCAATAGAAGACACTTGTTGAACAGCTGAGAGGGTTGTGCCACAGTTGTCCTCTACAGCATGACTGATATCCTTTCATTTTTCCCTTTTATGCTCAGAAAAATCAATGGCTATAATAGAGTCTTATTGCAACCAACATACAGCAGTGGGATCGGAGCCCATCTGACCTCTCCCAAGACACATCTTCCAGACATCTGGGAAAGCTCTGTTAGTACTTTAATAAGCAATATGTTCTCAAATCATATAAGTGTTCAGCTACAGGGAGCTTAATAATGGGCTTTTTTAAAGGAGTCCCTAAGACCCAGACTTATCTTTGATATCCTCTTTGTTTTTATAAATATTAAATATTTTCATTGCAGATTTTGCCTCAGTCACTTTATTAAAGAAAAAAAAAAAATGCCACCTGCCACTCATGAGAGCTGCATTGCACAGAGATGCTATATGGAAAGAAGCTAAATCCTATTTTCCGGTAGCTGCTACAATAGTAAGGAAACCAAAACATGGCCTTAAAATTATGTCTCTAATATGGACTGTTGAGGATACACTTACAATAAAACATGAATGTGAACTATATAAAAAAGACCAACTCCAACAGATGTACACTACTAAAGAAAGCAAAGATTTCTCTGATCTCTACCTTGTCCATGAAAACCAGACTTCAACATTGCCCACATTAGAAACCTGCCATATAAAATTACTTCCTTAGAGAAAATAGTCAACATACAGATTTTGAGCATATGTATAAATAATCATTTTGTAGCACATACACTTCAGGCATTTACCTTGAAATAGATATTCAACAGGAGAACGCACATGGCAGTATTCAAAGATTTATGAGCCAGGTTAAAATTCCTGGCTCTAACATTTATGAACTTTGTAACCTTGGAAAATTACCTAACTCCTCTCAATCAGCTTTTTCACTATTAAAATTGGTACAATATTAGTATTATCAAAACTTCATCTTTCAATCTCTGTCAGAAAGGACACTCTATACAAAGAGGTTTTAGCATTCATTTAGTTTCATTAAAGTCATTATAAATAAAAGTTAAGTGTTTTAGAGAGAATACTACACAAATAGTGTGTTTGTGCATAAATAGCTATATGTATGAAACACGAAGATATATGTTGTGTGTGCACATATATAAGTACATACATAAGCATGTAGCATAAAAAATTTTTTTTAAATATTTAAGGTACCATTATATTTATAGAACCTGGATTGTTAAATAAAATATGAAGAAACCATAAACACGTAGGTAAAAACCTCAAATGATGACTCTTTCAAAAACAAAACTGTCAAAATATTGAAAGCTTTTGAAAAAAATAGCCGAACACCTTTCATAGTAATTTGAAATAAAGTCCATTCCATGACCAAGAAAAGCCACCTGTAATCATTAAGTATATTTTGATCCACATTTGCTGTTATCCATCCTAGCAGACTTCAAATTTGTTTTCCAGCAGCACATTCCACGGTGCGGGAGTTTCTTCTAAAACACTGCGCCAGGTAATTTCTCCCTTTGTAAATCCACCATTGAGCTCTTCGTAATTCTTTGCCCTAATACTATTTTCCCTTCTCAACCCCCATCCTGGTAAGAGTTACATTCAAAATCAATGTGCTCCCAGACGGATTTCCCAGGGAGCAGTCCTCTGAAAGCCTTGAAGCCCCGATGTGCCTTGAACTCTGAGTGCCATAGTTCAAAACAGACTGATGCATTTAAGCTCCATGCCTGAAGCCTACAGCCCTGACGATGGAACTGGCCACCCTTCTATAATTAACTCAGTGTTGGTTCATTTCCTGTGTTTGTCTTTCAACAGAAGGGGATACAATGCAATAGCTTGAAAAATGAAAGACCTTCTCATTTGCACATGAAAAACCATCTTATGCGGTAGCTCCACGGGGCTGTCTGCAAAGCTCTGTGTATACACCGCATTTAAGGGCTTAGATCTCCCTGCACCTGCTGTGTCACTACAGACCCCCACTAGTGGGAAGCCTGTTAGAGCAGGAGACTTTTCAGGCTGTGTCTACAGGACGCCAATACAGCTAGCTGGTCCATTCAATTCATTTGACGAGGGAGGAAAAAGTCAGTCACTTCACTAGGGGGAAATTCATCAAGCCGTTTTGGGGTTTTTTTCTTGGTGTTGTGTAGACAAATAAATCGGTTACCTTCATTTTCCATTTTGCCACCTGTTCTGTGGCACGGTGTAGACTCAGCTCCAGGCTCATCGTTTGTTTTAATCACACTAAATGCAGCATTGAATCAACTTTTCAGTCTGAAAGCTGCCATCTGCTCAACTCCAGAGGAGAGATTTCGAAGATGCTACCCAGTTGCAGCCCCACAAAGGCCAGAGGCAGCTTTGCCCAATGAGAAATGCAGTCCTGGTTACCGTTTCGGTGAGACTGCCCTTAAGAGACAAAGTATTTTGTGTATTACTATATAAAGAGATTTCCGTCACTGACCAGTTGTTTATAATGGGGATGTAGTGCTACTGAGCTGATAAAAGGACAGTAGCCATTATCCAGTTAAGAGAGTTATTAACTACAGCCAAATTGGTTCGATAATCTGAAAGCAACAAGGAGTAGCTCAGGAATTCTTTGACCACCCACACACTGTGAAGGACTTTAAGGGTAATCACATAAATAGTCTACGGAACAGCAGAGAACATTAATAATACAACACACAGCATATTTACATTTTGTGCATCGGCTCCTCTATGAGCTGCTTGGAGTGTTTATTTTCTCTTGGAAGTTTCTTCTCAGCAGCCTGGTCACCATTATCAGCTCCTGGGAGTAGGGAACTTATCTGTGGATGATAACACACATTAACAAAACTATAATGTTGTTTAATAGAACAGATAAATATATTATTACCTATGCTTCATAAATTACTTGCAGTGCACCGAGGCATTTAACATTTGTGTAATAAAAATAGGTATTTTACTATATATATAAGTTTTATATTAATTCTATTGTCTACAAGAACCAATGTTTAAGACTTAAACATTGGTTCTTGGTTTTCAGTAGATCAGATCTTTTAAGTGTCCCTAAATATGCTAGTATTTACCTTTATATGAGAGGAAAGAAATCAACAGTAAATGTCATTTATTTAAAAAAATCATTTAGGCCCGGCTAGGCGTGGCTCAGAGGTTGAGCATGGACCTAGGATCCAGGAGATCACAGTTCGATTCCCGATCAGGGCACATGCCCAGGTTGTGGGCTTGATCCCCAGTTGGGGGCACGCAGGAGGCAGCCGATCAATGACTTTCTCATCATTGATGTTTTTATCTCTCTCTCTTCCTCTCCTTTCCTCTCTCTGAAATCAATAAAGATATATTTTTTTAAAAAATCATTTAGCATT
Source organism: Miniopterus schreibersii (assembly GCF_964146895.1). Lineage (NCBI taxonomy): Eukaryota > Metazoa > Chordata > Mammalia > Chiroptera > Miniopteridae > Miniopterus > Miniopterus schreibersii. The sequence goes on along the minus strand of NC_138111.1, from coordinate 58,765,554 downwards.
AATCTTACAATTTGATTGAATTGCTAACAATATAGTCCCATAGTCATGGCAATAAACCAAGAGAGGAATTTCCAGGAAAGTAGTCTACTACAAAGGGCAAGAGGCTAAATTTGTGAGACTTTCAGAGTCAGTAAATGATCAATTTCTCTTCACATTTACAAGATGCAAAGGGCCATTATGCTGCACAATTTCTACATCAAAAGAGGACAACTGACTAAGTTGTAAGTAGCCTGAAGTTAGCTCTCAAACTAGTCTCCTTTATTTTGTTTTCAAGATGCCATGCTACCTTAAGAGAAAAACTTGTTTTCACCTTAAATTTGAAGCAACCTAGATAAGTGAGAGAGAGAGAGAGAGAGAGAGAGAGAGAGAGAGAGAACATTGCCCAACTGATATAATAAAGGGAAAAAATGAACTTAAATAGCAATTCAAAGGATTTAACTGAGACATAAAGAAGAAATTCTTTGCAGCGGGGAGTTAGGATGGGTCACAAAGAGAAAAATAAATTTTCTTATTAAAAGCAGACATTAATTTGTCTAGAATACTTAAGTGCAATTCTGCCAGAAGGTAAGAGGATGAATTCTCAGGGTCTTGCTGGCTAGTTAACAATTTGCTTCAGCAAAAGTGGCAAGTAACTCAGTGCTATAGACACCTAATATTTAGCAAACATCATGTGTACTGTAATTTTTAAATAGATAATGTAAAGACCAAGCCCCTGTGCTCAATAAGCATGTATCTGTCAAATGCGGGGACGGGGGACGGGGGGGGGGGGGGGGTAATGTTACAGCATGGGTATTTTGTGATAGTCTAAAACAAGTAACTACTTAACCAAATGAATTAATGCTTTATGTGATAAAATCATTGTGACAGTTTGGTAGGTACAAAGATTTGGGCTAAATACTAAACAGAGATAAGTCTTCAGGAGGAAAGAACCAAAGGACTATAACCAAATGCATACATCAAGATCCTTTGCTGGACATTGAACTGTGTCATATAAACTGATACCAACTGCTTGTCAGTGCAGGAATGAATGGAGGGAACAAGAGACTGAGTGACTGAGGTTAGTGATTGTCTATTTAGTTCTTAATTTTCCTAGGCACCTATAAATAATCCCTCCCAACCCCTTTAATAGAGTTTTCAAAGCTCTCCCCAATACCATATCCCACCAACATAAATTCCCTGGGATATCTGTCGATTGTGTCAGTTCTAACCCTCCCAAGGCCCTGCGTCGGGGGTTGTGGGCTGATTCCTTTGTGAGCTGCACGCCTCTCCTGCTGGGATTTCCTCTTTCATGGATGCACTGTAACTCCTGCTTCCGTAATCTAACCGTTTATTGTTCATGCTTACTCCCCAAATGTGGTAGAATTTATCCATAGAAGTCGTCTAAGAAAGGATACAAGGAAAGTCAATTGTCATGATGTGTGTCTGGGAATGCCTTTATTCTGTCCTCAGACTGATTAAAGCCTGGCCACATAGAGAACCGTCTGTGGAATATGTCTTATTCCAAATTTTAAAGAATCATTTTCAGTTCCCAGTATTGCTACTGAGAGCTCCTATGTCAGTCTGATTACGGTCTATCACGTGGAACCCATTTTTCTAAAAAAAACCCAGATCCTTCTCTTTATTTTTGGCATTTGAACATGTTATGTTGCCTTGGAGGGAGCCACTTCTCAATCATCTTGCTGAGAGCTTCTGGGCCCTTTCATCTCAGAAGCTCACACCCTGCTCCTTCCTGAAAGAGTCTTCCCTTATTGCTTTGATATTTACTGTCACCTGAGTCTTGGCTCCTTTTTCTCTTTCTGAAGCTCCTATTAGTTGGGTGTTGAACTTCATCTTTTGTCTTGGTGTTCTACTAGATCACATTATTTTTTTTCTACAAACACTTCAATTTTTTAACTGTTGTATTTTTAACTTCAAAGAACTCTTCCTCAATCCCTGATAAGAGAGAGAAGAGAAAATTTTCTTTGTACCCCTGTAGACTTTCACCTCTCTTATTCCTTTCTGTTCTCTTAGCCGGGTATTAGGAGGCAGTGCCTGTTTTTAATGCAGCAATTTAACCGAACTTCGACTCTGTTCAGCTGTGAAATGGAGAGAGATGGTGTCTATAGACTTTCAGATGCCAAAGTACAAATCTCAGAGGTAAGGGAACCTTGTAAGTAGGGGACCCGTGAGTAGTGGTTAAAGATGGGAACAAACAGAGGGGCAAGTCTATAGAAATGATCACTGGTGTCCCACCTCTGAGAAAGGAACAGCCAAAAGTCAAAGACGTTTGACCTCCTGGAAGGTAAGCTGCTCACACAGAGGACGAGTGCCAGCAGGAAGAAAGCAAGAGGATAGATCCAAGGAAAGCCAGGAAGACAACTCTGAGTGCATACGCATTTACAGCGTTCTCTCCAGCCCAGGTTCAAGGCCAAGGGAAGATCCAGGAGCAGATGAAACATATGATCTGAGTAAATAGAATAATAGAAATGAAGAGGTCAGGAGCAGAAATGGTTTGCAGAAATAGTTGGGGCAGGGCACCAGAATTCGGGGGAGAGGGGGCGGGCACAAACACAGTTAAAGGAGACATCAGTAAAGATCAGGGGCAATCAATTCTAACTATGTTAAAGCCCAAAGGTTACAGAAGTGGCCATTCCATTTTTAAGGTAAAGTCAAAGGATATTTTTTATTCTAGAATCTAAATACAAGTGAGAGGAGATCTGACAACACTTCAAGGGTCTGCATTTGGAAGAGTTCCATATGCTTATTTTAATTATATTTTTTCTTATTTTACGTTACAAAGCATGCCCAGTTTTGAAAACTCTAGCTAGAAGTATAAAATGTTTTATATAGTCCATTTATTTGGCAACACACATGTACTAATTAACAAAGCTTGAAGAGGCAGAATTGTGTTATAAAAGATAGATATTGGGGAAGATTGGGGACTATTTTATTAACTAATTCATACATTTTATCACACAACTAATATTTTGAGTGCCTACTATGTTTCAGGCACTAGGGATTAAAATATTAACAGAAAAAATTTCCAAAAGAAATCACAAATAGCAGGAAAAACACACACAAAAATATGGTATTCTATGAAATGAGTAACTTTCAAGGAAACATAAAACTTTGAATATAACATTTCTTACACCTAAAATCAAGTATTGTTGTAAAACTCCTTATAGCACAGCTATAGTAGGCACTTAATAACGAGGTATTATTTTGAAGGAATCCTTTGCAAACATTCTCAAAATGCACAAACCAGGCGCTTTTGCATTTGGTAAGAGCCATGATATTAGCAACCCTGACACAGACACTAGTTCATGCAATAGAAAATTGAAAGAGAAAGAGCCAGAGAAAAACAAACTCAGGAGATGAAACTATGTATGTCTGATCAAAAAGCTCTGGGCTTCAAAAATGGAATATTTGGCAACTGCAAACAGGCACAATGGCTCTCTATAATTAATGCTTTATCTCTGATGCAAAAAACTGACCAGCACCTGGCCCAGTGACTGTCTAGATCAAGTATTTGTTGTGTGATTGAATGAATGAAATATCAGTGCAGTAGAAATGTGCATGGACTACTGTGAGATAAGGTAGCATCATGCAAATTCAGAAACATAAAAGATTACAGGGGCTACTGCAACCAATTTTCTCTAAATGGTTACCATCAGCTAGTGACTAACATTAAAAACCCACATTTCTGTAGTTGCTGCACATGTTACTTATGCTTAAGCAACCATATATATTTGTTCCGTGGCATGAATTCCCTCCTTTTTTAATATGTTCTCTTGTCATTTTTATAAATGGCCAAGTTAAATATAGTCTCTTTTTTTTCAATTTTAGGATTCATTTATTTATTGTTGGTACAGATATTTTAAATGTATTTGCATTGTTACATGGATTAAAAAAAAAAAAGCACTGAGACCCCAAAGATTTATAGTCATTTCTTCGAGACCACACAATGACCCACACATAGCTGGGTCCAGAATTTGTGTTTTCCATTTCACTAGGCAGAGTTTTATGCCCAATTCAAAACTATTTCAAAATTCTGCTTTCCTTCTTTTCTGCAGTGGCTTTTTAGTCCAGCATAATGCATATCAAAAATTAGCCTGCCATATTAAAAATACACTTTCTACAGAAATGACTCATGTTTTAGGAAATAATTTAGAGAATGTAATCAGTAAAAGCTCACATATCAAGGCCAAAAATCCTCTTTCTTTTTTTAAATTTATTGGGGCGACACTGGTTAATAAAATTATATAGGTTTCCGGTGTACAATACTATAATACCTCATCTGTATACTGTACTGTTTGTTCACCATCCAAAGTCTAGTCTCCTTCTGTCACCATTTATCCCCCCTTTACCGTCCTCTACCTCCCCTCACCTCCCTTTCCCTCTGATAATCACCATACTGTAGTCTGTATCCAGGAGGTTGTTTTGTGGAGGGGGGTTGTCCTAATTCTTTCACCTACTTCACCCAGCAACACCACCCGCCCTTGACAGCTGTCAGTCTGTTCTCTGTATCCATGAGTCTGCATCTATCTTGTTTGTTTCTTTATTTAGATTCCATTAATGACTGAAATGACATGGTATTAGCATTTCTCTGCCTGGCTTATTTCACTTAGCATAATGCTCTCCAGGTCAATTGATGATGTCCCAAAGGTAAGATTTCTTTCTTTTTTACAGCTGAGAAGTATTCCATTGTGTATAAATGTCCCACAGCTTTTTTTATCCACTCATCTAATGATGAGCACTTGGGCTTCTTCCAAATCTTGGCTATTGTAAATAGTACTGCAATAAACATAGGGGTGCATAAATTTTTTCAAATCAGTGTTTTGGGTTTCTTCAGATATATTCCCAGGAGAAAAAACACTGGGTCATAAGGCAGTTCCATTTTTAATATTTTGAGGAAACTCCACACTGTTTTCCACAGTGGCTGCATCAGTCTACATTCCCACCAACAGTGCAGGAAGATCTCGTTTTCTCCACACCCTCGCCAACACTTGCTATTTGTTGATTTATTGATGACAGACTTTTTGACAGATGTGAGGTGATACCTCATTGTGGTTTTAATTTGCATCTCTCTGATGATTAGCGGTCTTGAGTATCTTTTCATATGTCTCTTGGCCATCTGTATGTCCCTTTGGAGAAGTGTCTATTCAGGTGCCTTGCCCATTTTTTGTTTGGATTGTCTGATTATTTGGTGTTGAGTTCTTTATAAATTTTGAATAGTAAGTCCTTATCAGATATATCATTGGTGAACATAATCTCCCATTCAGTGTGTAATGGTTTCCTTCACTGTGCAAAAACTTTTTGGTTTCATGTAGTGCAATTTTTTATTTTTTATTTTGATTCCCTTGCCCTCGGAGATATATCAGAAAAAAATATTACTAATAGAAACGTCCAAGATTTTGTTGCCTATGTTCTCTGCTAGGATTTTTATGGTATCAACTCTTACATTTAAGTGTTTAATCTATTTTGAGTTTATTCTTGTATATAATATAAGGAAGTGGTCTAGTCTCATTTTTTTGCACGTATCTGTCCAATTTTCCCAACATCATTTATTAAATGCACTCTCTTTACCCTATTATATGTTCTTACGTCCTTTGTCAAATATTAATTAACCATGTAGGCATGGGTTTACTTCTGCTTTCTCTATTCTATTCCATTCATCTATGTATATGTCTGTTTCTATGCAGGTGCCACACGCTTTGGATTACTGTGGCCCTTGTAGTATACTTTGGTATCAGGTAGCGTGATTCCTCCAATGTTGTTCTTCGTTCTCAAGATCGCTGTGGCTATTATGGGTCTTCCATGGTTCCATATAAATGTTTGAATTACTTGTTCTGGTTCTGTGACATGCACCATTGGGATTTTGACTGTAATTGTGTAAAATACATAGATTGCTTGGTTAATAGGGACATTTTAACAATGTTAAATTCTTCCTATCCATGAGCATGGTATACGATGCCATTCACTTGTATCTTCTTCAGTTTCTTCCTTCAGTATCTTATAACTATACAAGTACAGTTCTTTACTTCTTTGGTTAAATTTACTTCCAGGTGGTTTTTTTAATGAAATTTTAAATGGGATGGTATTCCTAGTTACCCTTTCTGATACTTCATTACTGGTGTATAAAAATGCAAATGATTTCCGGATATTTATTTTGTATCCTGCTACTTTACTGAATGTATAAGTTCCAGTAGTTTTTTGGTAGAATCTTTAGGGTGCTCTATATAGAATATCCTGTAATTGGCAAATAATGACAGTTTTACTTCCTCCTTTCCAGTTTGGATGCCTTTTATTTCTTCTTCCTATCTGATGGCTGTGGCCAGGACACCTAGTACTATGTTGAATAAGAGTGGTGAAAGTGGACATACCTGTCTTGTTCCTGATCTTAAGGGAAAGGCTTTTAGTTTCCCCCACTGAATATGGTGTTGTCTGGATGTGTCATATGTGGCCTTTATTATGTTGAGATATGACCCCTCTATTCCCACTTGCTGGAAGTTTTTATTGTAAATAGGTGCTGAATTTTGTCACAAGCTTTTTCTGCACTGATGTGATCATATATTTACCCTTCCTTTGGTTTATGTGGTGTATCATGTTAATTTTGATTTGCAGATATTGGATCAACATTGCCTCCCCAGAATAAATCCCACTTGATCATAGTGTATGATCATTTAAATATAATGCTGGATTCAGTTTGCTAACAATTTGTGGAGGCCAAGAAGAAGACTGAGTGGCAGTGTCTCCCTCCCCTAGGGAAATGAGGTCCCTGAAGGGTACACACCCCAGAGTCTCCTCACCCAACACCCACAAGAACAGTATCACACACATGAACAAGCATGGGCACCCACACATGCTCACATAGGCGCAGAAACACAGGAGCACACACATGCCCATGATAAGACTATGTGCATACACAGGGAAAGGACTGGAACAGCGAGCAGCCCCTGTCACAACTCCCCTCCCTGGAAGGACTTTGTTCTTTCCTTGAATTCATTTAGACTTTATTTTTCTTGTCATAAACCCTTAAACTAGATAATGTACTTTACTCCATAAATGAGTGATAAATGGATAATATTGAACATATGACTTCAATATGTTTAGAACTATCAAAGTCATGCATGCATTGTAAAAAGGCAGACATCCCCTCAAGGACAGGATAAGAGATATGCAAGTTGCACCCCAGAAGGGACCGTCATAACTGGCTTGGATGGCACCTCTCAAGCTCTGTCTCTCATTCTTTTTGTCTGTATCTGTCACACATAGACACACTGCAATATATGCATGTCTGCCTGCTGAAATCACATGTATGGGGTCTAACAGATGGGATTTTGGATACAGAGGCTGATCCAGGTGACTCAAGTAAGAGGATTCTTACAAATGGAATGTTACAATAGGTGTCTTTTGTGTCCTTTCTCAGATTTTGTTTTTATGTGAAATAGGATTTTTCTTATTTTAAAGGCACTTACGTACTAGGACTCCTTTTTACTATGGCTGTCCTTTAGCAGTCTACTTAAATTCTCTGAAGTCTAGTTTTTCATCTACAAAATAAAGGAAAAAATGGTTGGTTGTGAGGATTAAAATAGATGATATAGTAAAATCACTTCAGACAGTGCTTGGAATATGATAAGCACTCAGTAAATTATGTTGTTATTTGAATTTGTGTTATTTTGCAAAACTTTCCTCCTACACTACGGACCACTAGTCCAAACGTGACCACTGTCACAGAAAGAAAGATTAATATGATGACAAGGTAAAATAATTCACTGAAATGAAAGACCAAGTGAGAGAGGCATACAGAAAGGTCATGTGAAAGACATAACAGGGCAACTGCTTAGGGCTCAGACATAAACCTAGTAAAGTGTTTCCAAAAGAAGAGGAAGAGACAGAAGACAAGGGACAAAGTGCCTCAGTTCTGCAGGCAAAACTGTACTGTATCTGAAAAGACTTATAAATGAAACACAAGTCTTACACTTCTTTAGCACAGTGTAGGGAACTTGAAATTCGAGACATGCGCCAATTTGTTCTGCAAGAAAACAGTAGGTAAGAATTTTTAAGATATATAAAAATTCTACCTTTGAACCTCATACAAATGTTTGGGAAGTCATGGCGATAGACAAATAAGTGGCAATATGATTATAGAAAGACTACAGAAAGATGGTACTCAAGCCATGTGACTCTTAATGGCACGAATGAAGTTTTCATAGAATCCCAGGTCTTAAAGAAAGGCTTTGGCCACTGTGATCAATGCAACTCTATTTTCAAAAATATGGTGACTGGGCGACACAGGGCCTGTGACTATTGTGTTTAAGAAAGAGCAGGGCAGGACTTCAGAAACTGAAAGCTTTTAACACTGCTGGATTTAGACCATAGAATATTTGCGGAGGTTTTACTGCAAAGACAAATGGTTATATCCATCAGAACGATATGTGGAATCCAGATCTTGCAACAAATGAAAATGGTTAACAGCCTGCTGTCTTCCATAGACTTAGCAGACTCACTAGAAGGGCAGAAGCATCCATGACCTAAGTAAGGCTGCATTAAGAAGATGGTTTTGACTAGAGACAACATCCTATATATTTCCAGTCATGATATACACATAGGAGTAGCCATTCAAGTGTGTGAGATATATGAGAATAATTAATATATGGCAACCTGATTAGTAATCCAATAAAAATGAACGGAATTCATGGGAAGTAAATCTCAGTGTGCCTGTGGTGGATACAAATGCATGCATGGAGGCTGCCGCTGTTCATACTGGCAATAGACAGAGACACATACCTTTTTACACTGCAGCATCCTTGAAGATTATGGAACACCACCAATGAAGACATGGAAACGCTGCAATCCACAAGAGATATTTGGTTGCCACCACTCTCTCTGCATTGTAGAAACTACAATCTCAATGGCTTATCCAAAGCAAATATGAGAAAGGTTGAACTGCTGTCGCCCTTCTTTAGCACAGTCTAGGGAACTTGGAATTCGAGACATGCGTGTGACAGGATCAAGACATGCAAAGAGTGCACCCTAAAGATTCAAAGGAGGGGCAAATCACATGAAACCAAGAAGAGAGTCATGAAAGAGGGAGCATTAGAAATAAACCAAAGGAGAGATTTTGGCAGTTTTAGAAGTAATAGACTAACTCATAGAGTGACTAACTGTTCATGTCTTGTTTTATTTTTGTTTTGTTTTTGTTTGCTTTTACATTAGAGATTCTTAAAGTTGTTAATATATTAATACTTCCTGTGAAGCTATGAGGTGGAGTTATAGCCTGATTTGGTCATGAAACCATAAATGCTGTCTCTCTCTATTTTATGAGGCCAGCATTTAGTAAATTTGCTCTTGAGCTTTGGCTCTCAAAATTTGGTCTGTAGTCCAAATGCATTTGCATCGTGGGCACTTGTTAGAATTTCAGAACCATAGGCCTAACCCAAGGCTCACAAATTTATTCAAAAGCTATGATCTAGAGGAGTCAGTAAACTTACTGCAGAGGCTACAGAGCAAATGTTTGTGGCTTTGCGGGCCATACAGCCTCTGTCACTACTAAACTCTGCCATTTTAGAGTGAAAGTAGTCATAGACAATATGTAGATGAACGGAACTGGATATGTTCCAATAAAGCTTTATTAATAGAAACATGAGGAAGCACAAATTTGGCCCTAGGTAGTTTGCCAACTGCTAGATTAGAGCATAGGGTATATGTAGATAAAAAAATAAGGGCCAGAAACAAGAAATCTATGAGTAATCTATTAAGCCACAGAAAGCAGCTTTTACAGCAGTGTGACAAATATCTCAGTTTAATCTTGCAGCAGTTAGAATGGGGAGATATTAGAAATGGGGTGCTAGCTTGATTTGGACCATAAGAATTATAGGCCTGAATATAGGTAGTGAAAGTGTAAAGCTGTGCATATAGGAGAAATCCCATAGTTCAAAGAATTTGATTGGATGAAGGGTTAATTCGCATTATTGTATGCAAGTCAAAGTTCTTTTTCAGCACCTGGGAAAACAGGAATGTCACTGCTGAGGACTGAATTATCAGAAGAAAATTCTGGCACTGGAGGGGCAAATGATATTTTATATGTTGCGTATAATTTGCTGATGTTATATTTAAGGAAAGATGTCTGGGAGGCGATTTGAAAGCTGGGTCAAGGGGGATATGTCAAAAAGAGTTGAAAATCATCCACGTAAAAAAGAAAATGAACCAGGTGAGATCTACAGAAGAGTTGGTGGAGGGGGAAGCAAAGGAGACAAAGAACACAACATTTAGGAGGGGGTGACAGAAAAGGCAGAAAAGTAGAAGTTCAGCAGTGTGCAAGCCAACAGAAAAGCAAAATTCAAGAAGAAAGGAGAAAACGAATATTGCAGATAATCTGCTTTCCCAAGGATCTTACATACTTTTGCTGAAAAACAATTTTTGTCAGGGGTTTTCCTATATATAGCTATAGGAGTACATACGCCAACACTACAACAAGGTCTTCCAAAGCAGGGGCCAAGCAGCATGGCCTCATACTTCTGGAAAAAACAGAGTATCTCTCATTTGCTCATAATGTACTGTGACTTTAAAAAACACACCACAAATCCTTGCCATTAACTGTCCTTTAATATCCTTGCAGCACAGTTCAGAATATTCACAGGGGGGAAGCTGAGCAAGAGCCGGAGATGGTCTGATAGATAATGGCAGAAAAACTCAGATGAGTTTAGGAATAAGTTGTAAAAACTGCTGAATAAACCTGTATGGACACTTCCAATCTCGAGGACCCAAAGGTTTTTTTTCTTCAAAACATTCTCAGAATTAGAAAGAATTAGAAAAAAGATGATCTTCCTTGAATTCTCTATATTGAGTTCATATTGAAAACTGTGCATTTTATTCAGGTGAGCTAACAGCATCAATTTAGAAATGGCAGGTTATTTTTTCCACTAAATACTTCTATCTTTTTTCTTAGCAACATAATAGTCTGTACATGTCAACTAGTAAGCTGTGGCTAATCAATACCAAGTTACTAAGGTTGGGACATGAGCTTCCTTGTTTGGGACGTTCCATTGGATATCATAAATAGCTGAGGTCGCCTTTCCTTTATTTTTTGCGCGGGGATGTAACATCCCTCTCTAGTTGGCAACTGTATCCTGGTTCTACTACCAAAGCGGCACAGGAGTAAGCGTATTATGTGGCAGGACCTCTTAGGAGAGCTCTACATGTACTAACACGTGTCAGCCTTCTTGCTTCTTTGTTCATTTTTGTGGACAGGAATTATCTAGAAGGTGTCAGAGGTCATCCGGCCCCTGACTGCCTCGTGTTTTCTTTTCCACGTGTGGGGGGCACTGCTCAGTGGATTCAGCTGAAGCAGCCTGTGATCAGAGACTCAACAGGGTCTGGCCAGCGATAAAAATGTTACGCATGTATGTTGACTAATTCACACCCGTGGAGCACACGTGTAAAATGGCCAGATCAGCATAAGAAGTGCTCAGTTCGTTTTTCCAGTCTGACTTGATTCAGGGACAACATCTGCACCTTTTAGGGGTGTGGAAAGACAGGCAAGTGATGAAAGCAAATGCATGGACTTTACCTCTATTCTTACTGTGCCCTGTAAACTGTGTTGCTCAGGGCTGGTGGGCTCTAGAAATCCTTAAAATGGAAAGTTACTCTGAGAAGCAGAGTTGAGATGAACAAATACACCTAACGCTGCTTGAGGATAGAATTTTAGAATGATCAGCTGAACACCCACCACTACTTTAAAACTATTTAAAACATTTATTCTGTTTGTGTTTTGTCTGCAGCTAGTCCCTACCCCAGCCGCTCTCTGTGTTCCTTTCTCCCTAAGATCAGAGAGTGGGCTTTATTGTCTGTTCCTCAATCAGACAGTCCACACACCACAGACACTTGTTTCCTTTGCTTCTTTATGCACAAACATCAAACCTGTAGCTGACAGAAGCAGACTTCTGAAAAGCATCGCTGGGCCCAAAATAAATGCAGTTGATTTCTGCCCCATATGACCCCTCAACATCTGTGATCTAGCATTTCCCAGGTGTCTGTTACTGACTAAAAAAATAGAAATAACAACATTAAAATAATGCCTTTCAGACTTAATTAATTCATAGTGGCAAGTAAAAAATACATGGTTAAAAGATCAGTTTCGATTTATATAGAACTTTGCTTTTCAACCATATTAAAGATACAAAAACAAATGGCCTATGTATAATAAATGCAGTTTTGATCCTTCTAGATACTAAGCTGTCAGGGAAATTCAGTCGCTCCATAAATCATGACATAGTATGTAATACCTTCAAATTCTGGTTTTCTTTAAAGATGAGAGGAAGGGAAACCAACATTGAAATGCTGGTGCTGCACCAGGGGTAACTGCATATATTAGTTCACTTAGTGCTCACACAAACCTCAGGAGGTCGGAATTATAATCCCCATTTTACAAATGAGAAGGGTGACTAGGCTCACAGACATGAAGCTTAGAGGCGGCATAGGCCGAACAGGAACCTACCTGCGCGGCCTCCCCCTGCCCTGCGCCCTTCTCGCGCCTACCTGGGCAGGTGAAGAAAAGACAGACGGGAACGAGGAGGGGCGGAGAGTTAGACAGACGTGGAGAGAGGAGAGACACATAAAAAGGGGAATTGTGTCCTTGAACAAAAATACATTCATTTCCCATTTTCTGCACTATTTAAATACAAACTAATCTCACTGGTTTCATGGGCAAAATTTAGCTTGGATGATTATAAAAATGTTTCTGTGGGGACTGAGTGGGACAGCTGCTTTAATTCCAAACTGTTTTCTACTATTTATACTGGGTAGCAGATATTAGAGAAAAGTTAAGTATATAGCAGTCACTGACTTCAAATTAAGTGGTAATAAATGCAGATTTCCATGAAGATGCAACGAGTTAGTAATTACAGTTTTATTGCAATTTGAAATGGTGAAATAAACTCAGTCTCCACTGTCCCATACATGTAATTGATGAGTTAATTTCTCTTCAGCACTCTCGCTGTTCTAATATTTCTCCATCAATGCCATGAAAATTAATAGGATGCAAAATGTATAAAATTATACCCACTAAAGAAACCATTGTACAGGACCAGGGAGGCATATTTATTTCATCTGTGGGTGGTATGGGGTCATCATCTTTTTTTCCCCTTTCCCAGTGACATTTTCCAATTTGACATTCTGTGACATTTCCAGTTTAATATTGCTAATACCCAGGCTGCAGAATTAAAAGTACACCCCGAGGAAGGGTTGAACACAGACACACCAGGAGAGCGTAACTATTTTTCCTCCTTCTAACAAATGTTTATATGAAAACAATACCCACAGTACAAAGCAGGGGACAACTCTATTATTATTTTTTTTTGTAGGGGATGGGGGAGAATGGGTGGTCAATTCTAGGTTTCCAAGGGTCGACCCTTCACCAGAATCTTGATGTGCAACAAACCAAAGTGAGACGCTACCTGTGTGTCACCCGGGGACTATATAATAAATGTCTAAAGCAGATGTTGAAAGAAAGGTGCTCGACATATAGCAGCTGAGGCATCCTCACACTGAGGCAGCTCAAGAAAGGTCTCAACAACTGTGACTCGGAAGCCACAGGAGTCCCTCCACCATATATCCTTACCTGATGAATAAGCCTCAATGTTAGTTGAATGTTGATGCTCACTGACATTTTACAGGGTTCTGTTCAATGAATGAAAGGTTAGATTCATCTTTTAAAGTGTAGTTGAAAAGACCCATCTGACCAACCCTTGGCAATACCTGTGGACTCCTACTGCATCCCGAGGATGCCACTTCATGTCCTTTGGGCTCGGTGACCACTCACTTCCCTCCACCTCCCAACAGTATAATTTTTCACTGGGAAGGGGAACATCCTTACAAGATTCAACCATTACTATTGAGTAAAAGAAATGTGGACAATTTCTGAGCTATGGGATTTGGTCCTGTTCGTCATTTTCCAATGATGAACAAATAAGATTTTTACTTTCCATTAATCCACCTTCCTCTTTTCTAGCTACCACTCGCCCATGGTCTATGGGAAGAGCTGAGCCCCTTCCCAACTTCAAATACGGACATTTCTATGAATGATATTTGGGCTTGACATGAGGACAGAGGACCTGGGATAAACTCAGAGGATATTTGGATCTACCAGAGCAAATGAAAAATGACACTACTTTTGGGTTTTGGGTGGTTTTTTTAAAAACTTATTTGAGGTATAATTGACAAATAAAATTGTATATATTTAAGGTATACAATGTGATGATTTGGTATTGTGAAATGATTACCACAGTCAAGGTAATTATCATCCATTACCTCACATGGTTACCTTCTTTTGCATGTGTGGTAAGAACACTTAAGATTACTCTCTTAAAATATTTCAAGTATACAATAAAGTATTAACAATAGTCACTTGCTGTACGTTAGGTCTTCAGAAGTTATACCTCTTATAACTGAAAGTTTATACCCTCTAACGAACTTTAGAAATTAGAGTTTGCACCTAATCCACTTTAATGTTAGTTCTGTGTCCCTGGTTTGCCTGAGTGCTCTGATTTAGGGTCTTCGAATTACACCTAGTGCAAGGTCCTCTCAGGCAGAGTCAGCATATGCCAAATGTTAAGCTACTGCACAGAACTTCTGAGAGTCAAACAATACCAGAAAAAGACTTTGGCCCTGTAGGAACTCGAGCCTGTTGTGGGGACATCCAAAATAAAACAATATATACTGTAAAGAAAATGAACAAGGGGCACAGACACGGGGCTAAGGAGGGGATGATTCAGAACAGAGGTGGTATATAAGCTGTGTCTTGAGCAATAAGTAAGGTTTCTGTAGGTAAAAGGGAAGTCAGGAGAAAAGAAAAACCATGAGCCCAAGGGATTCCACTGTCTATAGCATGATAAGATAACTAATTGCTTTGTACGCTGCCTCTAAATCATTTTGGTTATAGATATCATATGAATCAAAATAAAGTAATAAAATGTAAATTTTAAACTACAAACTAAATTTGACCATGGATTTAGGAAAGATGAGAGTAATATTAAGGTATTCTAGAACCAAGTTTTTCTAAAACAAATACTTATGAAGTAGGTGAAAACAAAGCACAAACAGGAAGAAACTGGTAAAGGTGGTAAAGTAGGTCTTAAAAGAAAGATGACAATGTATATTGAATATAATAGAAAACAAAATAACTTTAGCATCTTTACATTCTCTTCTCTCTTTCCATGCTGGTGAAAAAACAGACATACAAGTCTAGAGAGCCCCAAACAAGAGGTACCCAAAGAGGCCCACACCAAAACACACCATAATTAAGATGCCAAACGTTAAAGACAAAGAATCTTAAAAGCAGCAAGGGAAAAGCAGTTACTTACAAGAGAGCTCTCATAAGACTATCAGCTGATTTCTCAACAGAAACTTTGCAGGCCAGAAGGAAGTGGCACAAAATATTCAAAGTGATAAAAAGCAAGGATCTACAACCACAATTACTCTGCCCAGCAAAACTATCATTTACAATCGAAGGACATATAAACAGCTTGCCAGACAAGAAAAAGCTAAAGGAGTTCATCACCATGAGACAAGTACTACATGAAATGTTAAAGGGTCTTCTTTAATAATAATAAGGAAAAAAAGATAATAAATATGAACAATAAAATGGCAATAAATATATAACTATCAGCAACTGAATCAGAAAAACAAAATAAACGAACAAGCAGAATGGAAACAGACTCATAGATACAGAGAACATTTTGATGGTTGCCAGATGGAGGGGGGTTTGGGAGGTGGGTGAAAAAGGTGAAGGGATTAAGAAGTACAATTTTTTGGTTACAAAATAGTCACGGGGATGTAAAGTGCAGCAGAGGGAATATACTCAATAATATTCTAGTAACTATGTATGATATCAGGTGGGTACTAGATTTATCAGGATGATCACTTAGCATATACTAATTACTAGGTTGTGCCCCTGAAACTAATATAATATTGTATGTCAACTATAATTGAAAAATAAGGAATTATAAAAAAAAGAATGAAGGCAGGGATACCACAGATACTTGCACACCCATGTTCACAGCAGCATTATTCACTAGAGCCAAAAGGTGGAGGCAACCCAAATGTTCACGCATGGATGAACAGATGCACAAAATGTGGTGTACACCCACAATGCAATATTATTCAGCCTTAAAAAGGAAGGATATTCTGACACATGCTACAACATGGATTGACACTGAGGACATCATGTTAAGTGAAATAAACCAGACATGAAAGGACAAATACTGTGTGATTCCATTTCTATGAGGTACTTAGAGTAGTCAAAGTCATAGAGACAGAAAGTAGAAGAATGGCTGCCAGAGACTGAGAGAGAGGGAATATGAGCAATTACTATGTAATATGCAGAGAGTTTTGGTTTTAAAAGATAAAAAGAACTCTGGAGATGGATAGTAGTGATGGTTGTGCAACAATGTGAATGTTCTTAACTTTAGAGGGAAATTTTTACCTTGTATTTCACTACAATTAAATTGCTTTTAATGAATTAAAAATGCTTAGTAAACTGAAAATGAAAAAAGTTCTCCTTAATTTGACAAAAAGTACACAAAAAAGCTAAATAAACATTATATTTAATGATGAAGTACTGAAAGCTTTACAAAGAAAACCATCTAAGTTACTTGTTTGAACTGGAAAGAAAAGAATAAAATTCTCATTGTTCACATATAACTTAACTGTGATTAAAGAAAAACACATTCTACAAGTAAATTACTATAATAAATTACTAAGTTCATTAAACTTGCTTGATACAATGTCAGTATATATGAAAATAGATTGTACTTCTATGTATCAACAATAAATATTCAGAAAAAATATAAAAAGATGCCATTTAGAATAGTATAAAAATTCAAATAACTAAGAATTAATCTATCAAGACATATGTGATAACTCTACACAGAAAATTATAAATCATTATTGAGAAATAACAGCAAATAATAATGATAAACTATGTTAACTGATGTAAATCCAATACTGTAAAGCAATTCTCCTGCTGATTTGAAGATTCAATCCTAATCAAAATCTCAATAGGGTGTGTGTGTTAATATGTTTATATATTGGAAAATAGATTCCAAAATTTATATGAAAATACCAATGCCCAAAATAAGCAAGATAATCTTTAAGAAGTAGTTTAATGGACCTACTATACCAGATGTTGCAACAAACTTTAAAGCTAGAGTAATTAAGAAAATGTGGTATTTGGAAAAAGATAAGCAAATAGGAAAACAGAGTAGAGAGCCCAGAAACAAATCCACAAAAATATAGCTATATGTTGCTGATGAGAATAAAAATTGGTACAACCACTGTGGAAAACTGTTTGTTGAAGATAAGCAGACTTTATCACCCAGCAATTACACACCTGGTTACACACCCAACAGAAATGTGTTCATTGTGCACTACAGGCCATGAGCCAGGATGTTCATCGCTGCATTGCTTGTAAGACTCCAAACAGAAAACATTCCAAAAGCTAATCAACAGTATAAATGATTTTTTAAATGCTAAAATTATACAAAGGAACATTATACATCAAAAAATAAATAAACAGCTACACATGGCATCATGGACAGTTTCACAAAGATAACATATAGCAAAACAAGCTAGACATAAAAAATGTATACTGTATGATTCCACTTAAATTCAGTTAAAAAAAAAAAAAACAAGTTAACTCTAGTGCTTAGCAATACCTACTCAGGTGATGAACTTATAAACAAAAGTAAGGAATGGATTATTAATATTAGTGAAGGAAGACAGGAGCTAATGTTTGGGAAAAGCTGTGAAGGGGCCTTCTGCTATCTGGGCAGTGTTCTAATAACAATGTTCATGATAACAGTGATAGGCTTTGTGATGAACAAGAAGCTATACGTTTGTTTAATTAATTTTGCTATATTTCACAATAAACTGGCTAAAAATTGTAGAAAAATATGAATTATTCAAGGCAAATGAAAGTCAAAAGAATGCCTAAAGTGTGTCTAAATTATATAGGGGAATGTTAGCGTCTTTTACTAAAGCCCTTTGTTATGTTTTATTACTGGTCCTCTGGCTATTAGAGGGAATGGTAGACACTAGCAGAAATTTACTGATACCTGAGAAACAGTAAAGTCCTAAAATGCCATCAATTTTGCTCCAGGAATGGAGTTAGATTTCACAGTAAATGACTGGGAAGGAAGATTTAAATGTCTTCTGCTGCTGCTGCTTCCTTCCAATTTCCTAATTGTAATCAAACATTTCTATTTTAAAGTCCAAACAGGTGATTTTGAAACCCCCTAACTCCTCTTGAGTATAATTTTCATCCCCAAAGCTGCTTTAGGAGGAGATCCAGTCTTGGTTTTCAGGGGAGTTTACAGCACTGAGAGGTACACAGTGTAGGAAACCAGCTTACACACAAGCATGCAAGCCTCCCAGTTCTATACATAACTGACAGGGACAGGGCAAACCACGAACAGAACAGTAGTAAGAAACGTGGCCCATTATGCTCCATTCGACACATCCCCTTTATCACACCTCTGCTGCCAATGGGAGAAGAGTTTGGATGACAAAGCAAATAGCCTGCCCCACTCTCCCTCCTAGGGCCCCATCCCTACTGATACTGCTCCTTTGAGTCACGCGTGTTTAGCCCAAGTCCAAGGCTGAGCATCACGGGTCTGCTCAAATAGGTGTTCAGATGTCATGCTGTGGCCCAAATGAAGAAGGCCAAGGGCTTTTATGCACCAACCAACCGGCTGCCTCCAAAACAGAAAGATTCATTGCTGCTCTCACCTAAGCTATGAAGAGAAAGGGGGATGGAAAACCACAGCTTTTCATCAATTAGAATCAATTTATAAAAACAAAACAAATGTGTTTGCGCGTGCAGATGCCACGTGATAGGATGTTTGGTGTGTGGTGGGGGAGGGCACGAGCACAGGCTGATGGCAGGCAACCTGTCACACAGAAGTCAGTGGGTTAAAACAATGGAAACGATTTTAGACAAAGTGAAGCGATGTGTGACTTAAATTTATAAACCCCCAGCTCTGCGTTGTATTCTGAAACAATGAGAGAGTAAAGTCAAGAATGCCTTCATTTGTTCAACAACCAGAAACAGGTTCCTTTTTCCAGCAACCCAAGGAGGGTTAAGCTGATCTGCTGTGCTGAGCACACAGAGGCTGCTCCCCAACAGCATCTGCTGGGGACTTGAGAAAGCTGTTTTCCCTTAATAGATACCATTTTCCATTTTTATTTCTTCTGGTGTGTAAACTCTTAAAGAAATGATGCATTGCATGGAAATTCATCCACAGCTGAGAGTGCAAATAAGGGAAGAAAAACAAAATCATAAAAGACATTAAAAGGTACATTTCAGAAAGCAAGTTTACTCAGTTTCTTAGGCAATGAAGCATTCATGTTTTCAATTTTAACAGAGAGGCAGAAAACATAAAAACAAAGTGACTCCCAGGGAAAAGATACACTTAACATGGCTGAGAAAAGTTGGTTATTTTTAAACTTTTCCCCTTAATAAAAAGGGAAATTGTGTGGCTGTGGGTTTCAGTTGTCTCCTGAGGAAGTTGGCATTTTTTGCAGTGTGTGTATAAGAGGCCAACCTTTGCTAAACTATCTGGGAAAGAAAGTGCATGTACAATAAAGCAGCAGGAAGTGTGCATTATATTATATTTACCTTCCTGTAGCTGAGAGCGCCTGGTTATACCCCGGTACTTCCACATGGTCATGCACTGGCCCATAATGGGGAACTATATTTTGAGAAAACAAAGGCTATAGTTCAAAACTAAAATTCTGAAAACCAAAACTTGTTGCTGAAAATACACACCTTTATAATGTGCACATATATTTAGATGTCTGATATGTAATTACAGTATGTTGGCCTCAAGAAGACTCATCTAAGCAATTCCTTTTTTGCCAGAGGAATGAAGTTGAAATTTTCTGACATTAAAAAGCATTTTCTCTGCACCTACTAACTGATGCATAATGATTTGGAATTCACTGATCTCAGCAAAGCTTAAACGTGAAATGAAAAATGGTAAAATATCTCCTTCAGTCTTTGGTTGTAATCTTTCAAGTACATGAGTGAATTTTTTTAACTAAAAGTACTTTAAACACACACACATATTTATGGCATAAGCACTAACTAGAAGTCATTGATTTTCAAATTGTGTTTTTTTTATATTATGTCTGTATATCTAGAATATATGCCAAGGCAAATATTCACTGATTGTAGCTTTTACAAAAATTATATTTTATAAATGAACAAAGTTTCCTATTTGTTTTATTCATATGAATAGTTAGTAATATCTTACTTAAAGCATTTTGTTGGATCTGCTTTATTTCCCTTGATTTGTGCAATCGGGTCAACTGAGTTAATGTGCACATGAAATGCATACAATAAACACACATGAAAGCATCAGGTATTCAAGTAATAATAGCTATTAACCAATGACATTAATGTTTACTGAAAGCTTATATTGTAGCAGATACTGTGCTAAGAGTTTCATATGCATCATCTCAACAAATCACCACATGACTAAGTATATAATTCCCCGGCTTAGGAAAATTTAAATTTTCAAGGTCAGCATATAATCAATGGTAAAGATTGTATATGAATAGAGATTGGTTTGATTCTAGAGCTTGTGTTCTTAAATTATACTCTCCATGGAAAACTAAGTTAAGAGAATGGAGCACTTATCAGGGCAAAAACTTGCCCACATCATGAGAAGAGATTGCACTGGGGGTTGAGTAGACCTGGTGCCATGTGACTAAAGTCAGCCTCACATCATTCATACAACTAAAGTTCACTGACGGCACCCTCTGAGCTAGGAAGAGCAGTCCAGAAACATTTATAATAAGGGTGTATATCTGTCTGCAATGACCAACTATTTATTTGCAAATATACATACACATATACATCATATACATGAACACGTACACATACACATACATATACATATATATATATGAATGTTTATTGTCCCAGCAACTAGAGCAAAAGCAAAAATGAGAGATTATACTCAGGGAATTGGTGAGTGGTCCCAAAAATGTCTGATCGTGGCATAGATGATGAAGCACTTGAAGTTTCAACAATTTTCTAATTTCCCACTTGGCACTTGTGTAAAACCTTGACAAAACCAAATCCAAATTATCCAAGTGACTTGATATCCTTCCCAGTCTAGAAGACCACAGCAGGGAACCAAATGGATATTAGAGATACATGTTTGGCTCAATGCTCCTTATTTTCTGTATCTTGTACTCTTACAGTCTTTTATCAAGTAAAAATTTCAATATTCAAAGTAATGGTATATTATGTCTGTATGCTGTACTTAAAGGCAAGTAAAATAACCCATCTTGGTAAAAATTGCCAACCCAATTACAAAAGCCATACAGATTCCTTTTTCTTGTGGCAGTTACTGCTATTAACTAATTCTTTAGTTAATTAGTTATTTAATTTTAGTTAATTATTTAGTTAACCAGAACATCACTTTTACCACAAATGATGACTATTATGTTTAACTTTTTTATTGAAGTAAAAGTACACATAGAAAAATTATAATTCATAGTTAACAGCTCAATGATAATCACAAAAGGGATATATCTAGGCAACTGCCACATAGGTCAAGAAATAGTACACCACTAACACTCCAGAACCACCTTCAAGGTAACCATTATTTTGACTAACTCACAGATTATTTTGCTTATTTGTAGAATTTTCTATAAATGGAATCATATAATATGTATTTATTTGCTGTGTCTGTCTCTTTTGGCTTAATATTGTGGGATAATCCAATGTGGCGTTGCATGCTGCTCATTCATTTTATTGCCATATGTGATTTAACTTCCATGAGTATACCAAAATCTGCTTGTCCATTCTAGTGTTGATTGAAAATTTGAGTGGTTTCCAGTATGGGTGTATTATGAGTAATGCTGATACAAACGTTAGTGTGCATATCTCTGGCACACAAGCACAGACATTTAGGGAGTATGTACAAGGAAATAAAACTGTTGGGCCATAAGATAATTTGTTTTCCAACTTTGGTAGGTAACACTAAACAGTTTTCTAAAATTCTTGTACTAATTTACCCTCCCACCAGCAGTTCACAAAAGTTCCAGTTGTTTCATATTCTCACGTCACATAATCAGTCTTTTTCATGGAGTTTACATTGTCCACTGCTTTTTAATTAGCATAAATTAAACATTAATTTAGAATTAGTATTTAATTTATAGAGGCAATCACTATGATTAACAAGTAAACCCTAGTGCTTAGAAGTAGATTTGAGAGTCCAAGGAATTAGCCCCATGTCTCTGCTGCTAAGAATGGCCAACATATTTCTTTGTCTTTCTAATTCTCAAATTCCTCATTTAAAAGATTAAATTAATACCTAGAAGGGTCACTATGGATTAAAATAGACAAGCTTGTCATAGTACCAGGGAAACACAAATCATCCCAAAAGCATTCTAATATTGTCACCTAATAGCATTCTGAAACCACCATACAACCATAATGTTGACTTTTGCCACCCTATGCTCTGTGATTTAAAAACAACATTGAAATTCAAAGTTCTATTGTCTTCCTCTACTCTGGATTTACAAAAACAGAGCCATACAGAATCTAAATTTACCTCAAGTTCCCAGGCCCATTTCCTTGTCTTCGAATAGACACATATCTATAGCACTTAAGACAGTTTCTGATTTTCCTCACGTTATCTATAGCTATACCCATTTCCTCCATTAGATCACAACTTTCTTGTTTAGATCTCTCCCCCAGCCAACATACTTTAAAGAATCTTCTATATAAAAAGCAATCAATAATTATTCATAGAATTGCATTCATTTGTTCCTATCATAAAACCCCAAGACCCAAAATACATCCACTATACCACAAACATTACCTGGAAGCACAGGGCAAATATAGAATTCTCTATAAATGCCAACGAGAACTATGGTGGTAACAAAAGCAATCAAAGTCACAACATTCAAGAATCACCAGCTGAGTCCCTTACAAATCTCCATAGTTTTCCAAACTTCCTTATTTTCCTAAAAACTTGGAAATTGTGTTTTGCCTAAGAAAAGCCAACATATTTGAGTCTGTTTCATAATTCTGTGCACATAAATTCTAAGCAGCTTATAAGTGGCAGAACATGTCCTTCTGTGCCTGACACATCACTCCTGTTCAATGAATGAAGATCCAAATGATCAATGAAGAGACCTGGGCTTTGCATAACAACAGAATGGGGAAGAAACAAACCAACATCCGGAAGCTCCTTTGTCTTCAGTTTTATTCCTACCCATATCTCTATAATGAATCATTTTTATGTAACTTTTTTCTTTTTTTAAATTTATCTTTATTGTTGAAAGTATTACAGATGCCCCCTCCCTCCCCCCATTGACCCCCAGCTCCCTCCTCCCCCGCCCAGGCCTTCACTGCACTCTGGTCTGTGTCTATGGGTTACGAGTATATGCATATAAGTTCTTCCACTAATCTCTTCCCACCTCGCGCCTTCCCTCTGATATCCGTCAGTATGTTCCATGCTTCCATGTCTCTGGATCTATTTTGCCTGTCAGTTTATTTTGTTCATTAGATTCCACATATAACTCTTACATTGTTCATGCTTTTAAGTATCTAGTGTGCATCTACTCTGTTCAAGTCCAAGGTACTGAGTCAAGCTAAGTGCTATAAGGATAGATCAAATGAAGTCAATGCGGTCAACAAACAAACAAAAAACACCTCACAGTCATGTGGTTCCATAAGGTACATGTTTAAATAAATCCAAGGAAAGCAATATAATATGTAGAGGACAGTCACAGATAAGATGCTATGACAGACCATAGGGATCATCTTTCACTGAGGGTGAGGAAGGATTATTTGGAGGAGAAAACATTAAACCTTGGTCAAGAAATAGAGAAAAGCTTTTAGATGAATGCTACACTCTTTCCCTAAAAATGTAGATGGCCCTAAGCTCTCCCATCCAAGTAAGTCAGCCTTTTGCTTTTCCAGCAATGATCATAAGTGATGCTATGATTTGTGTGGGAATTTAACTTGACCCTGACGCCCACTTTTCAAGGAAACGTGTATTTCATTTAATAACTAGGCCTGGGTTGGTGACTCTGGTCACGCACAGTGAATGCACAAATGAGTGTTTGGAACAAGACTATACTTGTAGAAAAATTACTTACTTAGCAATTAATGAGCCTATTTTCATTGATGCCTGAGGCGCTTGAAAAAATGATGGGAATAAATTGAGGCAATTTGTTTAGAAATTGCAAAATTGTTCACATGGATAGTATTTGTTACCTATTACCTATTACAATGAGACTCAATATACTTCAGAATTTAGTGGAGGAAGCAACAATTATAGGATGAAATAATCATAAAAATCTCAGGAAGAATTATTTTAAAGAAACAATTTGACCTAATATTCAAAACCCAGAGGCTGTGATGTGATATGTATGGAAAGAAGAGCCCTGCATGGGGTGACGTAATAAAGAAGGGAGATGCATGAAGAAATGCAAAAACTGGTAGAGAGAAGGTTTCCCTACACAGATTAAAATGTGTAATACAGTGAAGGAAAATGAATAATATAGAATAACAACATTCTTAATCATAGCTCAAAAATACCCATGGATAGTGACAGGATGTGCAAGAGAAAAACGAAGATATTGGGAGTGAGTCCACTGCTTTACGAATTCCCTAGTAACTTTTTACATCTATTTCAAAAATAGAAATGGTTTTAAGAGAATGATTCCTATTATCGAATCTAAAATCTAATGCATTTTTTTTTTCTTTCAAGGACAAGACATTCTTCCCAAAAGTTGTCATGAGATAGTTAAATTACACAATCCAGCTCCAGGCCATAGCAGAAAGTATGTTACAGAATGCTTCTCAGGAGGCAGTTACAGCTTTTCCTGCTTTGTTTGTTTGCTTTGCTTTGGGGTGTTTGGTAATAGGATAAAAACTTCACATTCAAAGAAGAAGTCGAAAGTTGAGGTTGAAGAATCCTTACCAAACTCAAAGTACTGATAACGCGTTACTGACTGGAACAGCATGGGCAGAAAGCGCACAACCCCAGGTGTTAGCCAAATACTTCACAGAATGCACGTCAAAGAAGCAATCACACCTCTTTAGAATCATATAACTATTTAATTTCCAGTGCTGCTTGGACCTAGGCTCTAAGCAATCTGGACAGAAATAACTAAAGCTTTAAATACAGAATAGACAGAACCTCTTAAATTTGAAATCCTACAAGGAGACTGATTGCCCGAGAGATCTCTTAGCTTTGATTCAAGAAACTGATTGTTTCAACACAAATAAGTATGAAACACAGAAGGGGATCAATAAAACAAACCTTAAAACTAGAATAATAAAAGCAGAGAATTAAGGTAAGAATGTTGAACTAACACTACACAGACACATTTTTATTTGTTGCTTTTAGATAAGAGTTTCACCAATTCCTAAGACATCCTGGTAAAATAGTATCATTATCACACTGTTAATATATTTACATATGAATTTTAATTCATTTAATGTGCATATATACAAGTATAAAGATATATCCAAGAAACCGTTCTTTAGAAAGGTAATATCTTAGGTCCATAGGCAAGACTCTCAAGCACTAAGTCACTGCAAGTCGATTAGGATTAAATGTGATTCATGGGTCTCTATCTGCAAGAAAATTGTAAGGATTGCAAAAAGTGTTTCTCTCCTATATAGGTAAATACCTTTGAAAGTTCTTAGTCCCATTTGGTGGATGTTGAAATATTTAAGCCTTTATTTTGTGACTAAGTTACTACTACTGTGTGTACACAAGGTGGTTCTGAAGGTCCAAGATTCCTAGAAATGTGTCCTTTCTTATATACACAATTATGAATCTAACACTTATGCAAGAGTTTTAATTATATCTTTTTAAGTTAAATTTATTGAGGTAGCATTGGTTAATAAGATTTTATAGGTTTTGAGGGTACAGTTCTATGATACATCATCTGTATATTGCATTAGGTACCTAGCATCCTAAGTCAAATCTTCTCCCATCACCATATATTTGACGCTCTTTACCCTTTACTAACCCTCTACCCCCCTTCCCTCTGGTAACCACCATACTGTTGTGTCTATGAGTTTTCATTTGTTTTTCTTGTTTGTTTATTTGTTTCTTTCAGTTTTACATCCCACATATGAGTGAAATCATATGGTTCTTAACTTATCGTAATGTTTTAGAGTTATATTCCACTGTGATGTTTAAAGATTTGTATATTTACAAATGTTTAAAGAACATATTGATCAAAAACACAGTGAGAGTCATATGATGGGATTATAGGTATATGAAATGCAAAATTATATTTGTAGTCAAGATTCAGGTGCCTAGACCTAGCTGACTGGGTGAGTAGCAACCTTTACAGGGGATGTGGCTAAACCAGGCTCATTTTTACATTGCTCTTTACATTTTACTCAGATTTAAAGCAGTCTGAAATACCATTAACCCAACCACTTAGCAGCCAAGGCAAGGAGCATATATCAATTCTACCCCTACTATTCTTTGTGTCTAAAAATCTGGCACACATCATTTATCCTGTGCTATGAACTCAGAACTTTCTGCAAGAATAACCTGTTTGTAGAAAATAATCAGATGATGCAGTAATACTGCATCTGACAGCCTGCCTGTCCATTTAATATCACAACTTTGAATTTTTAGATCTAGAAACAAACAATATAGTGGAGGCATTGGGGCAAGAAATGTTGACACTCAAACAGCTGCAGAATTTGATGGTCCATCTGAATTTTCCCCACAAGGTTTTCACCCAAGCTTTTCATTTTGAGGCGGCTGAGCAACAGCTATGCCTAGACTTTGTCATAACTATGCCAAAAATGCAAAATCATCTGGTCAAGTTCTATTCAATTTAGAAGGATTCATTTTGGAGTGTGGGTGATATTTACTACAGGTACTGGCTGGTACTCTTTGCTTGTTCCCCTGGAGCTCTTCTTTTCTTTTACCCACTTGATGTTAGGAAAAAGGGGATGCTCAGGTGTGTGTGTGTGTGTGTGTGTGTGTGTGTGTGTGTTCCCTTGCCTGAAGGACTACTCATGTACTGTTTTCCATGGTCACAGAAGTGGGTCCTGAGAGAGTCACTCAAAGGCATGGCTTATTTGGACCAATTCCCCTCCACCGATGGTGATGGGAATCATAGTTGCCACACAAGGGGTTTCCACTCAACTCCAACAAACTGGCTGGTGTGGACACTGCTCATAAGCGATCAGCGTGTTACAATTTGGTATCGTGCTTACTTACTGAGGCTCTATGGTTACACTCTCTGTTAGGTGATATCTAGTGTCATGAAACACAGGTCCCCAAAAGGTAGGAGACCGATTTCCAATTCCAGAACACTGCCTATTGTCTCCTAGTTACAAATGCAGACTCAGACACAGTCATAATATGCTTGCCTTATTTTTCTTTCCTGCTGGAGCTAAACATTTGTTTCCTAAAGCATCCCTTCCTTTTCAGTAGCATTTGGTCTGGAAGGTATTATCAAGGAATTCCCTCCATGCTTACATCCTGGCTGTCAACATCCCCCGAAGACTTGGCATCTAGCCTAGGCACCTGTGAACAGCTGACACAGAAAGCACCTCGTTTATTGCTCCCATCCTTCCTCATCACACTCAGACAAAACCGAATTCTCATAGTTCAGACAAGCGACCATCACAACAGATAGTTTTAACTAATTAGAGTAGTTTCGTATATCTTCTGTAAGATGAAAAGAGGAAAAGACGTAAAAATTTATTTAGGTATCAGCAATTTTATTTGAATATTTATCCTACCATATTTCAAAATTATAAACTGAAATCATATCTGAATGTATTTGGCATGGCCCAGAAAATTAATATGTGTTATCTACTCATGTCCGTGAAAACCTCAAAGTTTTTGCCCACTGGCTCTAACTTTCCTTCCCATCTGTGAGATAATCAGCCTTACAAGAAGTAGACATATAATAAAATTGATGTTTTCACACTAAACATACAGTTTTCTCCTGTTCAATATAATGAAATCATTGCCATATTTAAGCAACACGTTAACTACAGTTAGATTATAAAATGTTCTATCGTAATCTGTTATCACTTTACAAAATGTGATAAAGACTTCTAATTGTTTACGAGCATACTCATGTTTTAAGATTTTTTAACTGATATTTTAGAGAAAGTGGAAGGGAGAGGGAGAGAAACATCAATGTGAGAGTGAAACATCAATCGATCGGGGATCAAGCCGCAACCCAGGCATGTGCCCTGACTGGGAACTGAACCAGCAAACTTTGGTGCATGGGATGATACCCAACCAGCTGAGCCACACTGGCCAGGGCTATGAACATATTCTTACAAGTCTTTAATACACGTTAACAGAACCTCAATTTGCCTACCAGCACTGCTAATTAAATAATTCATGGTATGAAAGAAAGTGGTTAGCAAATAAAATACTTGCTTCGCATGCATATTAATTAATTTTACCAAGACAAACTATCTATAGAGGGTCAGAATACCTACTTTCTTTAATCTGAAAAGAGTTATAAATAATTATACAGTAGTTATAGTTTAAGTTTATAGTCAAATCCCGATATTAGTTTACATTATTTTTTAAAAACTAAAACAGAGCTGAGTAATTTGTCACTCCTTACAGCATTTCTACATGACGGGTAATAAATAACTTATTTACTTTCTAGTTGACAAAGAAATTGCAGGAATATATGCACAAAGATGCCCCCCATACTGTGATTGAAAATACCCTTTTCCTTTAGATAAGTACAATCACAGGGTGTGAAGAATAAAATCCAGTAATATTTCTGGACATACAGTACACTAGATATGCAAAGATACCATCTCCCCAGCAAACATTCTGGTGAAACATGGAAAAAATCTTTCTGAAGTATGGCTGCACTGAGGATAAAGAAAAAAAAAATGTGCCCGGCCAGGCATGGCTCAGTGGTTGAGTGTTGATCTAGGATCCAGGCTATCGGGGTTCAATTCCCGGTCAGGGCACATGCCCAGGTTGCAGGCTGCAGCCAATCAATGACTCTCTCATCACTGATGTTTCTATCTCTCTCTCTCTCCCCTTTCCTCTCTCTGAAATCAATAAAGATATTAAAAAATAATAATAAAAAAATTAAAATTAAAATTAAAAAAATTAAAAAGTAAGCAATTATAAAGAAGTTTGATTCTATATAAATAAGCAATCATTGCAGATAGTAATTGCCCTCAGGACATCTGGCAATTTCTTGTGTTCTAGATCATGGCTTTAACTGACCACAGGCATACAGGGCTATGAGTGGTTTTTAGTAGTCAGTAAAACAGGAGAAACACACACACACATAAATCAAGTAAACTGGAAAGCAAAAGTCCTCTCTCAGCTTTGGCTCTGCCTAAAATGACAAAAATTAAAATAGTCTTCCATAAGAATTCCTAACCATTGGAGCACACTAATGATGTTGTTAGACTCAAAATCCATGCTTCTTATTGTAAGTCAAAAATATCCACAGTGAAATTTAGTGTAAAGTACTCCTAGGTCGTTACAACACCTTGTTATACCCAGTGACACTGTTCCCCAATACTAAGGATTTAACCAATAATTTCCAAAGATAAGCAAACACTAAATAATTTCAAGAGTCTAACAAATAAGAAACAGGTGAGGCAATCTATTCTACCAGAGATAGAAATTTACAAAGAACCCAGATAATTTAAAGAGTGTGTACTAGCACAGGGATAGACAATTAACAGATGGGAGAGAAATGACATCAGAGCAAAAGGTAAAACACATTTCCTTACACAAGGAAAACACTTTTCAACACGGGCCTCAAAAGTTTCCACACATACAGTTCCAAGCAATGCCAGTTCATTTTCTGTTTTTTAAATCACTAAACAAGTCCTCTCTATGCATGAATTAGCAGAAACAATAAATTACAAAATTGGACCCATGAAGGTAATAAGTACTGGAAAATCAATATTTAAAGAACTAAGTTATTTAAAGTATTATGGAGGAATAAAATGTCTATAAAAACAGACAGGGCAGATTGGGAAAAATAATTAAATAGCAGTGAAAATATAATAATTGAAAATAAAATTTCAATCTCTGACTTAAAAAGGAGATTAGACACAAGTGAAAACAGAATTAGTGACCTGAAAGTTATATCTGAAGAAGTTACTCAGATGGAGAAAGTAATTTATAGGGACAAAAAGACAGAAAGTGTGAAAAAAAGGTTAGAATACATTGAAGACAGAGTGGGGAGGTCCCACATACATCTCACTGGAGTTCAAAAAAAACTTGAATATATGACAGATGGAATTTTCTAGAATTGTTGAATGATACCAATCTTCTGATTCAGAAAGACCAACAAACTTCACTGAGGACACAATTTAAATACAAAACCTTAACGTATTACTGTTAAACTACTAAAGAAGCACAAAAACAAAAATAAAAGTAGCAAGAAGAAAAAGAAAGAGGACTGTGGACTACAAAGGGATAACAATTTCACAGATGTTTGCTTCTCAGCAGCAAAAATGGAATGACAATGAAATAATACATTCAAAATACTGGGAGAAATTTTAATCCAGTGACACTGTTTTCAGATACAAGAACTGTGATACTATTTATGCAAAATTTTAAAAACAAAAATATCAAACCACGAGGGGTTGTTCTTTAGCGTGCCCACATATTTGCTATTCTGTTAATTTTGACCATACTGTTTTTCAGGGGACTCGGACCTTGGCAGACTCATCTATGCAGGCCCAGCATACACACAGTGTCTGTCACACATATAAAAGAAAAACTGTCTCATACCTGTCTCAAGGAAGATGTTAGCCTTGCTGTTCAACCACTTAAGCAATTTTATGAACTCCCATGAAATAAGACTTCTTCTGGGATACTAATTCTCCACCCTGCCCAGTTAGCCAAAAGTCTAATCATCTTCAGCCAAATATACCCCTATTTTCGCATTTAGCTCAAGTACTACTATGTAGTCATTCTATATTCTTAGAAAATGCTTCTACCAAGAATGAATCTTTGAACAGGCCCACTGGAGGCCTTTGTCCCTGCAGCAAGATTGCAGTGATGTGATTTTAACATGTACTCATAACTAAATTTTCTGAAGAGGTCCTCAGTAGAAAATCCCAGTAGGAGCTGAGTTTATATATGTTCTCCCTCACAAAGACCTAGGAAACACATACAAAAGTGTAATAATTGTGCTCAATGTGCAGAGCCATATCTTGCATACTGTCTCGGTATGAGGAGAGGCTCTTCTTTGTAAGAGAAAAAAGCATAATTTTCAATAATAAAGATAAATTTTTTAAAAATGAACCAGCTCAACAGCATAAAGCACTGGACAAATGCGTATGGAAAAAACTGGATGTTCGACTTAAATTCAAAAAGCATTCCAATTTCCATCCCCCTATCAACTTCCTCACCTTGTGAAGTTGTTCTTATCAATATTCTAATTTCACCGGGTCTGAATGAGAGCGCGATGTGGCTGCTTAAACAGATGGCTGTCACAGGCTGCACACCACAATTAGGAATTCGTATACAAGCAGACGCAGCCCGACACACTATAAACAGTCCCCGAGTAGCGGTGCCGCCTAAGCAGAGCCGTACGCAGCAAGCAAGACCAGCTGGGGATGGAACAGCTCAGCCTTTTTCAATGGTCACCTGAAAAACTTGCCTGAGTAAATCAAAGTCAGGATTCCAGATAAAGGAGAAATGTCTGCTTTCTTTGAGTTCAAGTTTGGCCCATCTGTGCTGCCTTGCTGTCACTGGCTGCGTAACAGCGTAGGGGCCTCCAAGGGTTGCCAAATGTTCTAGCATATGCGGCGACTGGTATATCCAAGGAAGGGCATTCCATTGACACAGCAGGGGCTCCGATCAATATAGACACGGTGCCCACAGGACACCCCTGAGCTAAACTGTAATCTAAGCGAAGCACAATTTCTACATCACCTGCATCGCCGTTCTTTACTCTTAGCCTTCCTTCAAGGGGTAAAACCTCTGCCGACATAGCCCGTCTCCCTCTCTAATTAACATGCTTTCGGGAAAAGATCTGAAATGAGGCCTTAGCCGAAGAAATCTCAGCCATTGTGTCATCTTCATCAGAAGGCTTTGTTTTTAAGCCTATTCTGTAATGTGGGATGAAAGAAAATTCCACCCAGCTGGTGTGCTCAGTTGGTTGAGCAGGGCGCCATGCACCAGGCGGTCACAGGTTCAGTTCCCAGTCAGGGCACATGGCTGGTTTGCAGGCTCGATCCTCAGTATACGGAGCGCAGGAAGCGGCCAATCAATGTTTCTCTCTCATCGATGCTTCTACCTCTCTCTCCCTCTCCCTTCTTCTCTCTGAGATCAATAGAAACATGTATTTTTTTAAAAAAAGAATATTCCTCCATGATCATATTACGGTAGGGCTATTTAAGGAATAGTAGAAGACATTTTTCTGATAACCTTGAGGTCATATCATTCTGCCTGAACTGGACAGAATAAATTCTAAATTATATTCTAGAATTTATTGTATTCAAAATCGAAGTTTAAAAGGCGCTTGGAGACTCCATGCTTCCTTAGGATGACATTCACAAATAAATTTCTTGGAATAGTTGTATTACATAATGAAGAAAGTGTTTATTTTGGCTGCAAAAGAACTGGAAAGCTTTGAATATGCAATTGTCTCTTTCTGGGTTCCTAATTAACACACCTAAAAAATGGGAAGAAAAATACTCATTCTAGTTGCATCATAGAAAATCCCTGGGAGTGGATTCTGAAATGGATAAATTACTAAGGAGGTGTGCGATGCGATTACCATAGTGTCTCCCTTAAGGGAGAAGAGAGAATTCAAGTTTGAAATTAATGGCCCTGCCTCCGCTCGCTCCCCCACCTTTCTGTAAAGCGTGGTTTCCATAAAAGCCCAGCTGAAGACCTTTCTTTTTTCTCATTTTCTAGTGAGATCTATGTTTTAGTGGAAGGTGCATTTCCTTGAGGTGACCTGTGTCACTATGTTCACTTCAGAACACAGCAACGTGCCATTAGGAATATCTCGGGAAGCCAGAAGGGGAGCAGTCTTCTGGCCTTTCCCGGGACACCTGTCTCTGCGTCACCAGAGGTGGCGGTTACAGGTTTTTCCTTCTGGCTGTACCATTTTTAGCCCTATTAAGGATCTGAGCAAGCGAGGTGGGTTTAGGTAACAGAAATGGAGATAGAAAAAAGAAGTTGCTAAGAAAGTATAACCTCTGGAAATAGAAAGGAAAAGAGATCCTGAGATTACAGGTTTAATACATTGATAACCTTCAGACACGGGCTGGCTGTGTTGGCTTGGGCCTCTCCACTGAACATTACAATGGGGCTCAATGTCTAAGTTTAGAATTCCTGGGGGGAAAATTATAATTTATAAAACTAGAGGACCTAGCAGAAAAGACTCACGCAGAACATCCTACTCATTTCCTTCTCCCAGATAAAATGATTTGATATTTAATTTCTAATAATTTTAGTAGGTGTGTCCGGGGGTAGGGGAGAGGGTTCCAAAGGAATAACCTCACCTGATTACAAAACATGAGTCCCACAGACTAGGTAATCATTTGCTAAAGCCTCTCTCTGCAGGAGATGCTATTCACAAAACTGCCTAGACTCTTTATCCAAATATTTGCTCTGATAGACAGCATTGTCATTGTTATTTAGCATATATATTGCTCTTCACAATCGCACGTTGCCAAATCTTAGCAACATATCCCCAGGGAGCATTATCATCTCTATCTGCAGATGAAAAGAGTATAAGACACAAAGGTTAAGTGACTTACCCATCCTGAAACCACCATTCAGTGCGGACAGGAAAGGAGCTGAGGACCACACTGTAACACAACAGGCGCCCATCTCCTAAATTGTAAACAGGGGGCTCACTGCTTGCACATATGAGGCGGGGCTCAAGTTCACTTCTTTTAATGCCTTGTCTCAAAGGGAGAATGAAATCATTAAATCTTGGGTTATCCTTTCCACCTTTTCCAGTTTTCTCTTTTTAGCCCAGCCCGAGGAAGAGTAGAGCAGTAATGCTTTCAGATCTGCCACTAAGAGTCACCTGCTGGTTTGGCTCAGACCTGTTTCTAAAGGCAGAGTTGTCTCTGTTCCCTAACAACCCAACCCTCACGCTCCCCCTGCAAGGCACAGTGTTCTCCTTTCAGCCCTTACTCCACGGAGATGTAACCGAGTAATCCCCACCGTATCAAATTGTTTCAGAACCCAAACACCTTTGTGCATGAAAGTTTCCACGAATATACTTGGTGTGTGCTTGTTACCTATCCCTAGAGGGAGAGGGATAAGAGGGTGCCTTTTGCTCTTACTTATCTCTCCCGTAAGACTAGACTATTCGAAAAGGCGGGAATTATACTCCTAATTCATGTTAAATCCATTTTTAAACGGCATAATGTTTTTTAGAAAAGGCATAATATGAATATGTAAATAAATTTAATTTTTCAATTTCTATTCAAGTATTCTGAGGACTTTGTTCAGTGCAACCCTTTCCACAGTCCTTAAAAATTTTCACTAAGAGATTCAAGCTCAGTAACCAAGGCCGCCATTGACCTGATACACTCTGGCAAATACAAAT
Organism: Miniopterus schreibersii; assembly: GCF_964146895.1. NCBI lineage: Eukaryota > Metazoa > Chordata > Mammalia > Chiroptera > Miniopteridae > Miniopterus > Miniopterus schreibersii. The sequence goes on along the minus strand of NC_138111.1, from coordinate 58,730,970 downwards.
CTCTGGCTCTTTACTTTGGAGAAGTGATTCTCTTGCATCCTGAAGTTAAAGGAAATTCAGAGGTCATCTAGACTATCTGACTTGATTAAGGCCATACACAGACGGATTTTATTACCTTTTAGTTTATCGCTGGGCTAGCATCAGGTGTAATCTCTGTAAAAGGAAATAGTTCTTTAGTATGTCTAGACAGGGTAGAGGTCAATGTATTTCACAATAAGCATTTGTGGTTTATATTTTTACAATGCAACCAACAGTTGCTGCGATACATTATATTATCTAGCTAAATGGCTTCCACAAATACATGGTTTTGTGATTTTTCCATCAAACAACCCCAGTGACGCTGGTGTATTTTTGGCAGAAAGCAGTATTCCAAATCTCATACTCTGTACAGGCTTTTAAGTCATCCCATTAGATGGGTGAGTATTATATCCCATGAGAAATGGATGCTTCAGCATCTATCTTTGGGTTTCAGGTAACAGGGATATAGCGCTACATTAGGAAAAGAGGCACTGCTTTTTCTTTTTAATCTAGTGAGAAACGCTTGCATTTTCAATAACAACAGCACAGTCCTCTCCCTCTGATAATATCAAGGAAACAATTTTAGTTTGGTATCTACTAATGGATTCGTGAATCTAGAAAAGAACAGAATAAACCTTTGAGAACCTACCGTTAACATCGCAAGGCCACGATGTGTACATCAGGGCGATGGAACCTCTAGCATAAAACACAAGAAATCCTGTATCATTCTGCCTCAGTGTATCATATTTATAAGAGCTGATTCACCTGATTTCAACATTTCAATTGCATATCGATGAGCCTTGGAGGTGGTTTTGTGAAAGGCTCCTTTTCTTTGGGAAAAGAGCAGACATACACAAGTGGAGACTGGCCAGCAGACAGAAAGGATCTGTTAAGTCTTACTGGCAATGCTTTCCCTACTCCTTAATTTCATAAAGGTCAGAGCCCCTGCTTTAAACAGGGGCCTAATAAAATCCAAAGGATGGAACCTGCTCATCTCAAGCACCCTGGTGGTGGGTGGGAGAAGAAAAGGGAGAAAAAATAACCCACCACTTTGTGCAAGGCTGGAACAGGCCCTGTGTACATATAGCCATCTGAGGAAAGGGCCAAGCCCTAAAGATTTTAATTTCAGTGAAGTCATACAGAGCTAATGGAGCCACTGGCGATCAATAGCTCCCACTCTCCTGTGAGAAGGAGAGATTTATTGAGCTCTCCCCACTGATCCTGTATCAAGTACAGCCAGCAATGCCGATCGCTGCACCCCCCAGTTCCTGCGGTGTGCAAATGACTGACTCCATTACTAGCAGCAGCTCAGCTTTCACAGCCAGCACTAGAGTTCTCCAATAGTCTCTTATGTCCACTGGAATAATATCTTTATGATATTTAGGCCGAGAGATAAGGGAACCAATAAATCACTTACCTCCCTCCTTCCACGTTCAGACCCAATGCTGGAAAAGCTAGAGGAGTTGGGGTAATGGCAACCAAAGGAGCAGCTTTATTGCTGGTAAACTAACCCTGTCAGTTTCCTGTCCCTTCTCTAGTCCCTTGGGCCCTACTCTCCAATAAGATTTGATCTGCAGCATGCTTACCCAGCTGCCAGTTGCCTCACGCTCAAAAGCAAAACGTGGAAAAATGGCTGTGAGACCCTCGCTTCCCCAGTCGGAAAGAGCAATTTTCTCTGAGTAAGAGTAGAAAGAGTAACAAAATGCAGTTCTCCAATACTACAACCCCTAACACTGGGAGTTCTTGCCTACAGCATGGCTGGTTCTCCTAAATACTGAAGCCAAACCTGTATGCTTGTTCTTATTGGATATTTGGGGGACATTTATATTTAAAATTATTCATTTATTGAATATTTAGTATAATCACTTATAAGCAGTACAGAAAATAGTAAGGCTCAGTCCTAGCCAGTTCATTCAATGGTGATTATTTTTGCTGGTAATATACTCAACTTCTTCTTTATCTATTGCTTCCAAAATCAGGAAGCCCTACTGTCCTCCATAGAGGTAAGCGCTACATGCTGGCAGATAGGCAAGTGGTGTTACTAAAGGGTTCACACAGTTCACAGGTAACCTGGGTAGTTGGCTGCTCTTTGCGCATGAGAGAGTCGGCTTAGGTGTCTGCCACTCAATAAATCAGATAACAGTTTTCAAGAGTGAAGCTGAAACTTGACAGTCCCTGACTTAAAACAGTACTATAACTGATGTTCACTGAGCCACCAGAGGAGGGCAATGGAAGGGCCCGTCGGCAACCAGATGACTTCCAGATACAAATATACTTACTTTATCTGTTTCCTTCCTTTATATATACCCATACCCATTGCTTCTGAAATCATACACTCGATGCTATGTAATCAATCAAGTCCAACTTTCTAAATAGCTTGTATTTATTAGCAAATTTCATTCCAACTTTTTTGTATTTAGAATGCTTACTTAACTTGAACTTGGTGAACTTATCAAAATTGGTGTCCCTGATTTTTTCCAACTTGTAGATCTCTAAAACAAATGAAATGAGCAAGTTGTTGGATTGCATTCAAAATGACTACTTTGTTTTTTCTTTTATTTTTTGCATTTATTAAACTGCAAGTTCAAACTGACATTTTAAAAATATCAGAGAAAGATCAGATAGTCACTTTTTGCTGTTCCTAGAAATTAAAAACATTAGATCAATGTGCTATCTATTCCTGAAATAAAACCTTCAGATCAAGGGCAAGTTCGCTACAAAGGACTCACCATATCCTGGGTGTGACAGCCTACAAAGACCATGCTATCAGGTACATAAACAGTGTACTTTTTTATTATTTCACTTACAGATAAACACATGAAACACAAACATGAATTTGCAGAAGATAAAAGAAAAGATGTAATTCCCAATCTTCTAGGAAAGTAGAGAGTTTCCATTAAATCTCCTATTATTTAATGAATGATTGTGTTGTGTAGTAGACACTGAGGTAGGTATAATTCTTATTTTGTAGGTTAGAAAATTAAAATCCGAAGAGGATACATAACCTGGCACAATAACAGTAAGCGGTAGAGCCAAAATTTAACTGCATATCCTTTGATTTCATAGCCCATATTACACTGTGACCATTGTATAAGGCTGGCCATTATCAAGCTGTTGTAAGGCTCATTAAGTCAGATTCTCTTTCTGTTTAAATTACTCCAAAGAAGAAATACACGCTTAGATGTGGTATAAACTTTCAGAATTAAAACATTTTTAAATGTAGCTATGCATATTTAAATATATAGTTATATATAGTTAAACAAATAATTTACAGAAGCAAATCTATTTTTTGAAAAAGATGTATGAAGTCACTTTCTTTTCAATCAAGGTCAAGGAGAAAAAAATATCTACCAATGGAAATGACCATTCCTTGAAGACCTACTACGTGCCAGGAGGATAATGTCCATAATCTAATTTAGTCCACATGAGCTTTATGCTATGATGCATTACAATCCTTATTTAATAACAACAACAAAAAAGAAGCCAAAACTCAGAATGATTAAATTACTTGACTAGAGTAACACAGAATGGGGGGCAGGTAGGGAGGTATTCAAATCCAATCTGTTGACTCCAATGCCTAAGTTTTCTTCACTCCAATGTGCAAACTCTTAATAAGCAATAAGCACCAAATGAAATAGACAGAAGAATACCTAAGCTCACTCTACAACACCAAAGCCAATAGTACACATCACTGACTTAAAGGTTAAATAAAAGTCTGTGGCAAACAGCCTGCTTAAATATTGCTTACAACAGGTATTTTCTGAAATATAACAGTTAATACTTCTTACTAAATAAAATTTTAATGACACAAATTATATGCAAAACTATAATATAATGTCTCTGCCATTTGCAAGAAGAGAAATAAGACATAATAATTACATCTCATATAAAAATATGTAAATAGCTGTCAAGGTAACATAACCAGACTAGACAGTATATGATAAATTATTAATAAGTGGCATAGGATTGCATTATCCAAAGTATGATACCCACACATTTTGTGGCAGTAAAAATTACGCTAGATTGCATAAATGTAAATAACTTTTTTAAAATTAAGTTTTTATGTTATAATTATCTAGTTATGGCCAGTGATATTAGTTTTCCTTTTATAAAAATATTGAAGTTTCCTTCTAAAATAAATTTCCCTGGATTAATCACTTTGGGATACTATTTAACAGTGTCTACTAAACCTGAACATATGTATGAGCATCTTATGACCTAGCAATTCTATCCCTAGGTATATACTCAACAGAAATATACACAAAGGTACATCAAGGGATAAACATAAGAACATACTCATCGCAGCCTTATTTGCAATAGCCCCAAGCTAGAAACGAACCACACTGCTATCAAGAGTTGAACAGATAAAAACATCCTGGTATATTCGTACAATGAGAGCTAATCCAGTAAGGAAAATGGCCATACAAAATATGGATGAATCTTAGCAATACTGAGAGGAAGAACCAGGCACGATTCTAGTAGAATGCAAAGCTCCTGGGAAAGAGCAGGCACCCAGTGCATGTTAGTTGGTTTCTGAGCTTTCTCTGTAGCTGTGCTGCTCCTACTGTTACTCGTTCCCTCATCAGTGACGGATGATCCCTTTCTTTACTTAGGAGCAGCATGATATTGTCCTTTTGAGACACTCCACTGCACTCCCCAAAAGGAGGGCTGCTGCTGTGCTGATGATCGCTGGCTTTCTATCAGTCATCTCACCGCTGCAGTGGCTAAGCTGAGTTAGCATATACAGCGGAATGGCATTTTCCAAAGGTCCCATTCCACTGGGGAGCAGGCAGAGAAGCTTCTCCCTTTCTCTCTCGCCTCCCCTCCTGCACCCCCACAGTGGAGAAGACAAGCAGGGTGCAAATGGAAATCGCGAAAGAGAAAACAGTGAACCCAAGTTAAGTGAAAAGAAGGAAGAAAAGAAATAAAATGACTATTGCACTCAGAAAATATAATAGTTTACATAGAAAATCCTACAAAATATGCATGCAAAACAATTACTAGAATTAAGTGAATTTACAAACGTCATGGGATACAAGGTCAGTACAGAAAAACCAACTGTATATCCATATAGTAGCAGCAAACAATGAAAACTACTGACTTTTTAATACCTCATTTATAACAGTGTTAGAAACATAGAATACCTAAAAACAAGCCTAAAAATACACAAGTTAAAGAATTCAACAGTGAAAACTGCACAATATAGCTGAAACCAATAAAGACCTAAATAATGAAGAGATGTATCATAATTTATATTAGAGGATCCCACATATCAAATATGTCTGTATTCCTCAAATTTACCTACAGATACATCACAATCCAAATTAACAGGCTTTTTTGGTCAAATGGTCAAATTAGTTCTAAATCACATACGGAGAAGCCAGTATCTGTACCAGCCTAAATGAACTTGTTCAAAAAACAATAATGTTGGAAGATTCACTGCCTGATAACAAAAATTACCATAAAGTTACAGTAATCAAGATAATGTGCTATTGACATAAAAACAGATAAACAGATTAATAAAATGGAGAGTTCTTGGGAAAAACTTACAACATTATTGAACTAATTTTCAAGTGCTCTGAGGCTATTCAAAGATGGGGGGGGGAAAGACTCTTTTCAATGGCACTGGAATAACATTAAAAAAATAAATCCTGGCTCCTACCTCAGACCACATGTAAATATTAATTCAAGATGAGTCACAGAACTACATACAAAAGGTAAAACTATAAATCTTCTAAAAGAAAGCATTGAAGATGATTGTTGCAACTTTGTGGTATGCAGAGATTTAGTGAGAAGATATAAATAAAATTAACATGAAAAATAAAACTTAAATTAGACTCTCTCAAAATTAAAATTTTCTGGTAATCAAAAGATACCATTAAGATAATGTAAAGGCAAACCACAGTTCAGAGAAAATATTTGTTACAAATATATCTGACAAATTATTTGACTCTAAGATACATAAATTCCCTACACATCAAAACACACAATCTAATTTTTAAAAACTGGACTAAGGTCTGAACAGACATGTGACCAAGGATTGGGCAGTAAGCTCATCAAAAGACATCCGATGCCATTTTCACCAGAAAAAAAGCCAGATAAGCCATAAGATATAATTTTATACCCAGGAGAAGGGCTATAATAAAGGAGACAGACAAGACCAAATGTTGGCAAAGATGCATAGCAACGAGAACTTTCTGATATTACCAATGAGGTCAGAAAATGATTCAACTACTTTGCAAAAAAACTTGCATGGAAATTTTCTTAGCAACTTTATTCATAACAGCCCCAAATTTAAAACAGCTCAAATGTCCATCAGCAGTGGAGTGGAATTTGCAAAAGCAAATAATTCATATAGTGGACTATTGCTCTGAAAGAAGAAATGCTCTACTGATACAAACAACAGGGATGAATCTCAAAACGCATTGAGCAAAAGAAGCCAGACACAAGAGCATCATTCCATTTATTAGAAGATTCAAGAACACTCAAAACTAACCTACGGTGACAGAAATCAGAAAAATGGTTGTCTGTGGTGGAGAATTACTGGAAACATTCTAATATGATGGAAAAGCTTCCAACCTTTATTGGAGTAGTTGTTATACAAATATATTCATTATCAGAATCACTGAATTGTACACTTATTACTGTTTATTTCCCTTCACTAATATTTTTAAATTTAATGAGAAAATATTAGCCTGATTCTGATATACTCAACAAACTGAAAACTGCTCCAAGGTCTCTGAAAAATCTTTTGGCAATAGATACAGAAATTGAATGTACTCATATACATGCATCTGGACATTGCACTCTTAGGTATATAACCTATAAAAATAAGTTAAAATGTTCACCAAATACATGTTCAAAATTTTTCACAACATATTCACAAAATCCCAAACTAGAAACAATCCTTATGTCTTCGACAACAGACAACAGAATGGATTAACTGTGGTGTGTTTCTAGAATAGTATTCTAGACATCAACAGGAATAAACAAGGTATTGTGAGTAGATCTCACAATGTTGAGTGAAAACCCAAGAGTATGTGTTGAGTGAAAGAACACAAGTTGTGATTCCATTTAAAAAACACGCAAAAAAACACAAAATCAATGTCTAGTGTTAGGAATCAGGACAGTGGTTACCTTCAGAGGAGTGTCATAAGGGTGCTTCCTGAGGCTAGTAATATTCTATTTCTTCACTGGGTTCCAGTTACATAGATACATTTTCTTGCAAAAAATTCATTGAGCTGTGCACTAATGCTCCATGCATTTTATGTATGCTATACTTCAATAAAAAGTTTAATTTTTAAAATATGTGGTAAATTAGAGAAATACATTGCATGCTTTGGTCATGAGGTGTCACTCAAAACTGTCATGAAACAATGGAGCATGAATCCATCTATCTTCCTAACGGTGAGTAAAAGTGATAGGAGAGAGGTGTGATTTTTAAAATCTTGTTTGCCATGTACTTCAGAAATAAGTTTACTTTTATTTGAGCATCTGGCTATTTCAGGTGCCCCTGGGACAAGACCAAAATTTATAGTTCTGTGGTTATATAGGCCACTTGTTTATATGGAGAATTTTATGGCTTACTTCCCCAGGCTTATGTCAGTATTACTGTTGGCGTTTTCTCTGTTAATTATCCTCCGGGACTTCAGTGTGCACACAGATGTCAATTCAGATGGGCCAGCGTGTATCTTTCTGGAAGCAATGGACTCTGAGCTTTAAGCAGATGGTTGAGGCAAGTTCCCTTAAGGCCAGGCTCATTCTAAACTTTGTCTATGGATTCAATTTGTGATAGGGTTCCATTTTCAGTGTCTAATCGTATTTACCCAATCATTAGTTTCTTAAATTCCTTTCATATAACATTTAAAAAATTTCATAATAAATGCCTACAGATAAGATTGAATATTTTTTAGGTTTTACCACATGCCTAGATCTATCCTAAATCTTTTTGTATGTATAATTAATTTATTTAATCATTACAACTAATAAGAACTATTAAAACTATCCTCACTTAAAATAATAGACATGAAGCACAGAGAGTTAAAAAACCTGGCCAAGGTGACTTGGAAGATAGAAGACAATGCCAGGTAGGTGAGTTCCAACGGCTATGCTCTTAACCATTACGTTAAATTATTCTCAAGACAGGGGTTAAAAATTTGTAAATGTGCTGGAAATGTTGCTGAAATCTGTATACCATCTTGATCAATTTATTTATGTATGCACAAGTCTCAGATTCCTTATAATAGTGTGAATAATATTAGTACCTAAATAATAGCATTGGTTAAAAGATCACATGAGGTAATGCAAGTAAAGCACTTCACAAAGAACTGGCACATATTAAGAACTTAATAAATAAATAAATATTAACCAGAGAATTATTATCATTATTCTCATTTTTGGAATTTAATTACTGTTACTGGGAACTAAAATCTCTGCATTATTTACAAAAGAGACACCTAAAAGAAACTTGAGTATTGAGCCCCAGTAAAATTCCTGGAGGGACTAGACATCCCTGAGGCTGAGCTTCCCATTTTAAAGTTCACCCACTGCCAGGTCATCGGATGCGAAGAGGAGCTCTGGAGGCTTTGGTTCAGGGCATCTGAACCCTCCAGCCAAGAACACCCCACACCATCATTGTCACCACATGTTAAAAAACAAAATTAAAATTCTCAGGGATCTTTTTCCAGAGTTCATACAGTTTTGTTGTGTATGTGTGTGTTTTACTTTACTTTTGCCCCTTTGAATATTTCCCAAGTTCAAATTAAAACCAATGAGTTTTTTTATCATAATTTAAATTCTACCTTCTGCAGAAAGATAATTCAATATGTTACATTTATGTGTAAACATTATGTTCTGAATCTTCTTTCCCATTAACTTTCACTTCATCGAAAGGTCAGCACAAATGCTACTTTGTCTTTGGATTAAAAGTAGATGACACTGTGGACTCCCTTTCACCAGCTGTAAATGATGTGCTCTAGGAGAATTCTCAGCCAGCACCACAGAGAATGCGAACAGGGCCGTTAGCAGCTCTGCTGTGTTGCTGGACAGACATGGAATTTTCCTGGGAGGCCCAGGAGCCCACCGGACTCGACACACGTGCACCGGCTATCAAAGGGCGACGGCCGTGGTGTGGGGGGTTAACATTTTCCTCTTGCTGCCTTTCCCTTGTTACCTTAAATGTCACTGAGGAGGGTAATAAGGCAAATAAATTAAATATATTTTCTTTTAAGTACCTTCTTCAAATAGTTTCCATGAATAATGTAAAACATGGTATCTCTTACACCCCTCAAAAGGCTGGGGATCACAGAAGCAGCTCCCTGTTACTGCCTTTGTGATTATTAAAACCAGCTATTAGGTAGATACAATACTCCAGAAAGTGTATCGTAGGTCTACTTTACATACTTTTCCAATGTATCCTCACATTGGAAATTGCCATTTAACACTTGAAGTAACTAATAACTCGGAGGATATGGGATATGGACCTTGAACTGAGTGATTTTAGAGAATATTTGCTTTTTCCACGGACAAACTCATCTAAGTTCTTTAAAGTTTGGGTGAGCGTCAATGATGTTGTTTGCATTAGATTAAGGGACTCCTAATTTTGACCCATGTGGTAAAAAATAGGTCCCTGCCCTGGCGGTGTGGCTCAGTTGGTTGAGAGTCGTCCCATGCACCGAAACGTTGCCGGTTAGATCCCGGTCAGGGCCCATGCCCAGGTTTTAGGCTCGATCCCCAGTCTGGGTGCCTGTGGGAGGCAGCTGATCAATGTTTCTCTCTCTCTCTCCCTCTCTCTCTAAAATCAATAAAAACATGTTTTTAAAAAAGCAGATTCCTGTTCTCTCTCTCCTGCTCTGTTGCGCACTGTCTTTAGCTAGGAGAATCCTCTCTTCTTACAGCCCCTGGAGAGGGTTGCCAACTGCAGTACCCAGCAGCTCTGTGACGGCTGTGAAGGGGGACTCCCTTCCCCACCGTGTCACACTTTGTTGCCGGAGCATTTAACCAGAGCTGTTAGTCTGCCCTTAGCCCCCAGCCTGTGTCTCCCTGAGCTCCTCAGGAAGGCCTAGGCTCTCGAGGTTATATCTCAAACCTCTCTTTCCACACAGGCTCAAAAAAACGACAAACACACCCCATGAGTGTGGAGACTGACCTTCATGCCCCGTCCATTGCTCTGAGGCCTTTCTTTACCTTTTTGGGTGCTCTCCGCTCTCCCTCAGGCCTCTGTCTCAGAAGCTACCATATTAAACCAGTTAGCACAGTGAGTCCCCTTCTGGGCCATCCAGTCAAATAAGTCTGGTTATGTTTCAGGCTCAGGAAGAACCATCCTCATTCCATTCCTGTTCCCAAAATTTAACAAGGTGCCTGGTGCCTTCCAGCTGCTCAAAAAAAATGTCCTTTAACTGAGCTGATCTCAAACAGTTGCTCTGAAAGTAAAAAGAAGCCAAAAGTGAGTGGTGAGAGTTACCTCTCTGGAATGATAGGTGGATGTGAAAGACAAGGGAAAGATGCAGAAAGGATGACTGTACCTTTAGATCATATAAGTAAGTCTAACTATGATGTCCTTAAACAAGATTGGGAATTCGGGAAAATGACCACATGTGTCAGGAGGTGCATGGTAGGGTAGTGAGTTCATATTTCAATATGCTGATTTTGAGATGCCTGTGGGACCTTCGGGGGCGGGGGACGTGGCATCCAACATATTTTGGAGCCTAGGCTACGAACCAGGTCTGGAGAAGTAAGTCGGGAGTCTATCCCTCAGATACTGTTAAAATCCAGGGGAGTAGATAACACAGTCCAGAGAGAGGGAAGAACAGCCAAAGTAAAACTAAAATCTAGGCTTCTTGTCTCCCGTTACAATGCGCTGTCCATCAAGCTTCTCAAAGGGCACCTTACTCCATGACTAAGGTAAAGAGTATGCAAGTATTAAATCATGACTGACGGAAACTTGGAGCCAGCCAGTAGCCAGCCTGACTTCAAAACACACCTCCCCTCCCCGCCACGTATTCCCCTGAACTGCAAGGCAGCCAGTTACTTTTCCTGCTTTATTTTTCTCCATAATACTTATCACTATGTGATGTACAACATATTTTACTTAATGCTTTCTGTCCTCAACATCTCCCCGTTTTAATAAGATCATAAGTGAAGGGAAGTTTTTCTACCTTGTTCACTGCTTAGGACATCCTAGGTGCTCAGCAAATATTTGTGGTAAGAAAAAAAAAGGGGGGAGGGAACAGTAAAAACTGCTCTCTATCCTGGTGTGGAAGGTAGTCCTGAAATCCTATGAAAGATTCAGCAAAAATGTTTGTCCTGTCTCATTTCAACTAAAGTGCTAGGAAGGAGATAAACTTGTAGAAGCCGTTAAACCACATCTTATTAAGGTTGGAACATACAGTCAAAAGTCATTCTATTACACAGTTTCTTTATGCTAATAGAGAAGCTATCAGAACATAGATAAAGAGAATTAGCTGGCTTGTAATTAGACTTCGGGGACAGGAAATGATAACTGTTTCGGTTTCAGCAGCCCACACTAAGTACATTACACAGACAGTGCTGCACTGACAATGAAGGAAGCGCATTCACATGCTCTTAAGCAGCACACATTTGTTGAGAACCTCTCTGCTCACTGGCGGTGCAAGCTGTCCACACAGCGCTCTGCACAGTATTCCATCATCCGCACGGCAGGGACGCGCGCATTCCCTGGAGGAGCTGGCCTTCCCGAGGCAGTCTCGCTGGTGCTCAGCCACAACACCGAAATGTTGGGAAGCTGTTTCAGGTCATCCCGATGCACTGATTTGTTGAGGATGATGCCTTTCAGTTCATTATGCTTTTCTTTGAACGGGGCTGGGTGTGAGGGTGATCAGAACGTTTTCTCTGACATCTCCTCGCTCCCCAGGGCTCATCGCTCCCCAGGGCTCATTTTCTGACACCTCCTCCATCTCCTCGCTCCCCAGGGCCCATTCACTAATCTCTCGTAACTCAGAGCTCCAGGACCGTACATCCAGAAGCTTCGGGCATGTAGCTGACAGCGTTTCCAGAGAAAGAGCCACTCTGAGAAGACCCACAAAGAAGCTCAGCACACTGATTCCTCTCAGCTGGCTGAGAAAGCCTTGGTTTTAGGTCAGGAGGCCACAGCTCTGCCACCTCCAGCTACCAGGCCCGCCCAAGCCTTCGGGACCTCCTTGGGCCACTGTGCTCAGCCTTCCCTCCATCCACAGAGAAGCCAGATGGTCACCCTGTTCAAAAAGCCCGATGTGCTCAATAACATACACTCTTCCAGGTAACCCTCCTACAAAAACTGGGTACTTAAAGCACATCTAGGGCTCTTACTGTTCCTCAGAGCTCGATACGTTCATTCCCGCTCCAGACATTTCTCCACTCGCTGCATCTCCCCGCTGAATAAACAAGGTGCTCGCTACATTTGTCCAACAGACGGCCGTCCATAAATCACCCTCATCTGTCACTATTTCTTTGCTTTTTGTACCCCACCTATGAATGTCCAATGTGAGGAGACAAGAGCTTCAATTCATTACTTCCCAGGAAGGAAGAGAAGACACAGAAGAAAAAAAAAAGAGAGGAGGAGGGAAGGAAGGAAGGGAAGGGGGAAAGGGGAAAGAAGGAAACACTCATTCCCTTTTGAAATTAAAATAATTAAATATTGTGCATCAATGTATATATTAGGATATTAAAGTTCAAGTCTCTTATAACCTCCCCTAACATACACTCTTCCCCTCCTCCATTTTCCCAATATAGTTATATGACAATGTTTTTATTTCTAAATCAGTATTTGGTACCCCATTAATATAGCTATGTAAATAAAACTTATTTCTGAGCCACAAAGTATACTAGGATTCTGTTTATTTTGTTAGAAAATTCCTCTCTATTATTTTAGATGTAATAATTGTCTTGTTTTCTGTTTTCTTACTTCTCTATGTATTTTTCTCCAACTTATTCCCAAACTCTTGAACAGGACACTGACACCCCTGCCCACTTGGTGGGATACCATGACGATCTTTTCCCCTCTGAGCTGGAGTCCTCCCATATTCAACCTCTCAGGCTTCTTTCCAGAGCTTCCACACAGCCATGATCCCAGGAGTCCCCCTCGGCATCGCGTTATAAACTCCCATCCTTTCTCTCCTTGGTTGGAGCCCCGTTTCTTAAATAACTTACAGGAAATTTACATTAAAAGTCTAGGTTTTTAAAGACATTGCTTTGCTGTCTTCGTATCCAGGTTTACCATATGTCCAACGCCACTGTGACTTTAATCCTTTACACGAAACCCTACTTTGTCTGTATGACTGAGAGATCAACTCTTTTCTAGAATCCTTTAGGGCCTTCTCTTTATCTCTGGCATTATAATAATTTGCAGTGATGAAACTGTTTGGAACTTCACTGCACCAGGCATTAGGCCGGCACTTATTATTCTAGAAATGCATGACCTTCAGTTCTAGGAAATGTTCCTGTGATTTTTAAAAATTTACTTAGGGATTTATTTAATTTATGATATAATATAATATTTATCATAAGTTTGATTACATTTTATTCTAAGCCAAATCCTTATGTACCCAATACTGAAAAACTAATTCCCACTCTGTCCATGGCTCACCCTGTAAAAGAAACAGTAGCTCCAACACATAATAACTCCATGATTTCACCGTTTCCTTTTCAGTCCTAAGAGCTTGAGATACCTGCCACTCGGTATCATCAATACATCAAGCCTGGCTTTGAGCAGATAGATAACAAATTGATGTAAAATCCAGTGCTCTGAGTCCTTCCTAATGGCCTCCCTGCAAGATCTTCTTGGTCTCAACCCCACTGGGTACCAAGAGTTTGGGGAAGGAGGCACACCTGTGGTTCAGCAACAGCGCCTCTCCTCCTGGCAGCTGAGGGTGCCACTATCTGGGGTCCCTTGCATTTTTTTCTCACATTATCTTAAATATATTGCTGTTTATAAAGGTGCCAACATTTTTTTTTCAGATGTTCTCTTTAACTTTGATGACATTTATATTCAAATATAAAATAGTCAGACTTTTTCTTGGAATTGTACTATCTGTGTTTTGTTTTGTTTTTTGTTAATCATCACCAGAGAATATTTTCACCACTGCTTTTCAGAGAGTGGAAAGACGGGATGGTGAGAAGGGGAAAGAGAGAGACAGAAACATCAATGTGAGGGACACATAGACTGGTTGCCTCCCCTGTAGACTCGACTAGGACCAGGGAGCAAACCCACCATCTAGGTACTTGCCCTTGACCAGGAATCGAGCCTGAGACCTTTTGGTGCCCAAGCAGACGCTCTAACCACTGAACAACACAGGCCAGGGCTGTACTTATCTGTTTTTAATTAATTTAACTTATACTTTATATTGTTAGCAAAACTGATCTATTATACTACTTTTTCCCCTCGACTGTTCTCAACTTCTTGTACTTACATAGAAAATATTTTACAGGTTCTAAAATAAATTCCATTTGGATTTTAATTTAAACATGTTACCTCCTTATTTAATTTAGGCAGTAATGACATTTTTTAATACTCAGTCTTTCTATCCAAAATATGACATCTTTTTTTCTATGTATTCAAGCCTTTTTTAAGGTCTCTTGTTTATGATTTTAACTTTGTGATTTTGCTCATGTAAATGACATCTGTTTAAATCTACCTTCATGCTACTGTGAATAGGAATTTATTATTGTATTTTATTAGGGTGTTTATAAATTTGTCCATTCCGGTTATTTTTTTTCTTAAAGTTTCTCCGTTTATTTTTTGTTTTCTGAAATGACTGTCTGCATTGAGTAACAATGTAGTGTCATTCTTCTTAACAATTTACATCTTATTTCCATATGGATTGCTAGAATGTCCAGGGTAACATCTATTAAAGGGCATGATGGTGAGAATCTTTAACTTGTCCCTGATGTCAGTGGCAAATACTGTACGTGGTGTTTCACAATGCTGGCAAAGGTAACTGATGAGTGTAGAGACTCTATTTTATGGCAATTAAACATATTTTCAGCAAATATCTTGGTTTTATTTCTGTTGTTGACTTTTTTCTATCTGCTTTTTTTGTTTTGTTTTATTTTCTTTACTTTCTTATTTCAGTGATCTATAATGATTTGAATGTGATAAATCATGTTTTTGTTCTATTGCCTTTAAATTTATCAGATATATCTAAAATTATATTTCTTAATCTAAAACAAAATATAGCTACTATTAATTGAGCACTTACTGTTTACTATTAGCTAACAGACTTTAACTCATTCATTCATCACATATGCCTGTGAGGTTAGGCATTATTGGTTCAGTTTTATGCAGAAGAAACTGAAGTTTAGTTAATCTGAAGTAATTGCTCTAATATTATCCAAGAACTAAAATTCAAATCCTATTGGTTTGATTCCAAAACTATGCTTTTAACCAATATGCTATGCAAGAAAATTACTCATTTTTATAATCGCATTTTATTCTCAGGAAGGTCACAAAACCTTTCTCTTTTTTTGGCAATAACTGGTCAATTTCATTAGGTTTCCTGGTAATAATCAAATGATCTTCTAATAATGGTAATTCTACCTTCATTTCCTAATATTTACTCATACTTTCCTGTTTTTTCCTGTTTTATTGATTTAAGTAGAATAATAATAATTGTATCAGCAGGAACCTTGGTTATAAATTTGATTTAATGTGGGCTTCTTTAGTGTTTCATTGTTAAGTGTATCTTGGCTCATGGTTTGACAAAGAGATGACTTATCATATTGAGGAAATATTCTTCTAATCCTAGTTTCTTAGAGGTTTAATTTTTAATAAGATGAACACTAAATTTTACTAAATTTTTTTTGGAATCTTTCAAGAAAATGATAAATATTTCTCCTTTGAGCTTTTAATATTATTAAAGCTTAATAAGTTGATGAATATAAGACTACTATTTCATTCCTAACACTTTCAAAGGCCAATATACTGTTAAGGTTTAGATGCAAGTCTATTATTTGATGGTTTACCCCTTCTTCAATCAAATGAGTATGTAGTTTTACTTTTCATTTCTCTTGTTAGGTTTTAGAGTTACAATCATGGTAGTTACTGAAAATTAATTTTAAAGCTTGACAATACGTTTTTTACTCTTCTGTGAAACAATTCAGATAAAATAAGGCATTGTCTATTGCTTTAAAATTTGAAATAAATTACCTTCAAGTTCTTTAAATATCAAAGTTAAAAAAAATATGTGATAGCCATGAGGAAAAATATATCAATAAAAGAATGATGTGGACTCAGAACTTGTATGAAGATAATTCTTTGATAATTACTTAAATTTATATTTATTTAATTATTCTGATGAGGCTTGAACATTTATTTTGACAGGAGTTTTGTTATTTATAGTTCCTAGAAAATTATACTCTATTACAGGAAGACTTGCAAAGTGAGTATTAACAACCTAGGTTATACATATTTTTAAATCAGTCCTATATAAATATATATACCTGTAATAATACTCCTATTCTCTTCTCTAAGTTTGCATATATCTGTTTTATCATATTTTTGTAATAATTAGGAAAAGTTACACCGATTTTTTAAGAACTTACCCTTAGATTTAATTATTTCTACTGTTTCCTGTTTTTATATCCTGTTCATATACTAATTATTCCCTCCTCCATTATGTTGGTTAATATTGTAAATTCATTTTTTTTTTCTTATAATAAAACAAATTATTAAATGTTATAAATTAGTATCTGATATAAAACTTTTAGGCTTAAATGATAACCTTTATGTAAGGTGATCCATTTTATGTTTTGACTATTAAATCCTTATTTTGGTATTACCATATTTTTACTCTGCTTTGTATTTAACCAATAACTTACCCACTCTTTTCTTTTTAAACTATCATGGTCAACTGTTTTTAGTACTCTCTCTCCTAGATAATTTGCAATTTGATCCAATCTGAAGGTCTTATTTTCAGTTGAATAATTTAGGATATCGCTATCCTTTGTCAAAATACACAGATTTATTTTTCTTTCATCATATTTATAATGCTTTCTTGAATTCTATACTTTATTTTCTGTGTTTTAGTTTAGATTTCATCAAAGTAGCATGAATCAAGTTTATTTGGGAGAAAGCACAAGCAAGGAAATAAGGAAGTGAGAAAGTGAGACTGGGAAGAATTTAAAAAAAAAAAAGGGCAATAAGAGTCACTTGAATGCAGGCAGTACCAGTGTGAGCAACTGAGGCTCAATCCCTCTGAAAATCCCCTGAGGGATTTACAGAATGGTGTTAGGATTGTCCCTCGGAAAGACAGGGGACCTGGGGATCTTATCAGCTGACTCCCAACCCTCACTGGATGAGTTATCTCTGAGGGTGTTTAATTCCTGGGCTTCCTTTCCAGCAGGCTGAGTAAATTCCTGTAGTTTCAGAGAAAACCCTCAGGCAAAGGTGGAGGAAGGTGAGACACAAAGGTGTCCTTGGTGGAAAGCTGCCTATATGGGGACTATCCACTGGAGATCTGGTGACCCCAGCAGCAGGCCAAGAGGATACGGGGCACTAACAGTGTCTGCTGCACAGTATTGGAGGGGTGCTCCGTATTTTACTCTACTAATACAAAATGCGCACATATTATCTTTAATTCTACAAATATCTAACATCGATATTTTTAAATACTTCACTGTATACACTTCCAATGACCATCATCAACAATAAAACACCCACTCTGGCTTTACTGCAATAGAACTAAAATACAAAGGACACATATTTGAACTCTGTCCGTCTGTTCTCTGCTGCTGCATCTCCCTTCTTTGCAGGGAGGGGAAAATATAGCCTGGAATTTAAAGTACTTGCTATTAGATTAGTATCATTTTATGTTATACAGACAGTCCCTGCCTTACAATAGTTCAACTTTTGCTTTTCTGACTTTACTGGTGGTTCAGAAGCGATACGTGTTTAGTAGAAATCGTACTTCGAATTGTTATCTTTTCCCAGGCTAGTGATATGTGGAATAATACTGGTCATTCTGGGCAACAGTGGCGAGATGATTTTGCCTAGTTTTAGGCTAATGTAAATGTACTGAGCACATTTAAGGTAGGCTAGGCTCAGTAGGTTAGGTGTATTAAATGTATTTTCAACTTAATATTTTCAACTTATTGAGACATAACCCCATTGTAAGTTGAGGAGCATCTTCTAAAATTATTTGTAATAGGTGTACCATGTTAAATAACCATAATTGTAACAATTCAACCTAATTCATTGTTCTTTACTTTCATTTAGCTTTTCAGTTGGTAACTGTACCTAGCAACACTTATTTTAAAGACATGCCTTGTATGTTTTGTTAGTGTCATTATGTGCTTTTACATATGAAGCACATTTTGATTATATATTTTTCCTAAACTCTTTACATAATTTGTTACCTCTCACTTTTCAAAATTGTTGCTAGAACAAATCTACAACTCCGATTTCCTTTCCTTCTTTTAATCTTTTTCCTGCCTACATGAGTAGCAGGATGGGTTTAACAAAAGAAAAAGAAAGACATTTGCACATTTCAGGAATGTAGGTGGTATTTCCACCACTGTATTTAACTCAGTTATTCATTAGCTGGAAAGGAATGAAGGGAAGGCTGAATATTATAGGCATGCCCAGTAAAACCTGGGTGAGGTAGGGAAGGTACTGGCCTGTCAGTCACACCTGGGGACAGGTCATTGGCCAGAGTAGACATGGTCACTGCAAGCACTGGACGATCTGAGACACGTAAGCTCCTGAACAAAGGACTTACCTCTCTTGCACTCTTGCTGCTCCCACCTGACTCCTGGCTTGCGGGGCTCTCACGCTCGGCACTCGCCCAGGTGGCCCACAGCCTTGCGGGCCCCACTCGCTATGATGATGGACTGCAACTAGCCTGACACTGGGCAGGCCCAGGGCCACCAGGGGATGGAAACCCGGGACGCTGGCTCTGCTTCTAGCTCTGCTGAATCCCCAGCTGCACCTTCTCCAGGACTGAGTTGAGGGAAATGGGACTTCAGGAACCAAGGGATATAGCTCCGTGCAGATAAAGCTTTCTACCACACCCACCCTCCCTGGGGGCCTCCGGAAAAGCTTATTCCAGCAGCACCCCAAGAACCCCACTCTCACTAGCAAAGGAGAAGAGCAATCCACACAGTTCTCTGAGAACAGCACTACCTGTCAGATGATGATCTTCTTTCAATTTCAGGGTCAGCGTTTTTTACGTTATTTTTGTTTTTCATCTCTGAAACGTTTTCTATTACTACATCTTTCTATATTATTTCTATATTTCTATTCTGATTTGTTCTTCAGAATAAAATAATTATTCATGTTTTGGATCTTTATTATCAGTCCCCCTTTCCCAGACTCTCCTAAGCTTTTCCACATGTAACTTGTCTGATTTTCTGATCTTTACTGTTTCTATTTCAGTTGTTCATTCTGCTCCTATAGTTTTTTAAGTTTTTTCCTAACTCTACCAGCTCAATTTTTTTCCTTTTTTTTTTTTTTTTGACTGAGTCTGGATCTGAGTTCTTTCACAGAGTTCACATTCCTCTGAATTACATAACAACATAAATTTCTTTTTTCAAGTTAAACTTATTGGGGTGACCATGGTTAATACGAACATATAGGTTTCAGGTGTGGGTTTCTGCATATTGCTCTGTGTGACCACAACCCAAAGTCAGCGCAGTGGTTAGAGCTTCGGTCTACGGACTGAAGGGTCCCATGTTCGATTCCGGTCAAGGGCACGGCACGTACCTCAGTTGCAGGTTCGATCCCCAGCCCAGGTGGGGTGCATGCGGGGGGCAACCAATTGATGTGTCTCTCTCACCTCTTCCTTCCTTCCTTCCTTTCTCTCTTTCTCTCTCTCTCTCTCCCCTCCCCCCCAACTCTCTCTGAAAAGCAATGGAAAACACATCCTGGGGTTAGAATTAAAAAAACAAAAAACAAAACAAAAAAAGTTCTGTAAAACTGTCGCATTTTGCAGATGTCATGATTTTGTACATAGAAAACCCTGAAGACTCCACCAAAAAAACTATTAGAAACAATAAACAAATACGATAAAGTTGCAGGATACAAAACCAAAGTACAAAAATTCATTGCCTTCCTGTATACTAACAACAAAACTTCAGAAAAAGAAAAGAAAACAAAATTCCTTTTACAATTGCAACCAAAGGAATAAAATACCTAGGAATAAACTTAACAAAGAACGTGAAAGATCTATATACTAAAATTACAACGCATTATTAAAAGAGATTGAAAAAGACACAGAAAAATGGAAAAATATCCCACGTTCAGGACTGGAAGACTCAACATAGTCAAACTGGCCATATTACCCAAAGCAATATACAGATTTAATGCAATCCCCATCAAAATACCACTGTCATTTTTTAAAGAAAAAAAAATGACACTCCAGTGTTTTCACTCAGAAGGACTATCTTCCTTTACCTCGGGGGTTACCTTTATCTTCTTTTAGATAGATGATTCCCTTCAGTGTTTGCTGTTTTAGTTTGTTTACACGTCATTGAAGAAAAAGCACATTCTAGGTGAGGAGTTCCTCACAAAGACATATTTTACTTTGATCTCCTTAGTGTTTTCTGAAAGCTATTTAAAACTCTTCAGATCTCAAGCTGAAAACTGGTTTCATGTAAGTTTATATCACCCTTTCTGTGAGCAAATCGCCTGCCTAATCTAGAGCCATAGTAGTCATGTGGTCACTGGTGAGCTTCCTGTGAGAGGGGCTAACCTTTCAACTATCTTTCTTTTGGTTCCAAAACTATTATTATTCTCTATTTTCAACATGGCACGACTGTCCTTTCTGAGACTGCGCCCTCCACTCTAGAAATGCCCTGAGATCATCTTGTTTCCAACAGGAATTCCTGCTCCTGTTTTTCCTCAGTAACCTAGTTCTAAAGGGGATTCACATATATCGCTAAAAAATTTCTAACAGGTTTCTCTCCCATCCCCAAACCTGTCTTTGACTATTCAACTACAGTCTTAATATAACAGACTAGAGAAATAGTAATTAGTTTCTTTCTTGATCATGTTTAATTCTTATCATCTCATACTACTTTCTCTGAAAAAAAAAATTTAAAAGGAATTCCCCATTGCCTTCATTTAACATTGTCCTGCCCTTGATGTTTCTGGCATATGGATGGCATCCTCCCATAATTTTTATCGAAAACTGTGAATTTTCCTTCTGTTTTTTAATATCCTTTTGTTCATTTGATGGTGATTTGGAAAAGAGAGTGAAGATTTATATACTGATGCGCAAGTTGCTTCTCAACCATGATTCCCGTCTACTCCATATTTTAGATGTCATCACACAGATGTCTCCTTTAGTCTCCATCTGCTTCTCATAATAAGTCACTTTCAGATATTTGTTTTTTTCCTCTATGTCTTCAAGAAAATGTACTATTTCCCTTTTGTTACCATATGGGTATTTTTTCCCTTTTTTAGGCTCTGTCTCCACCCTTTGAATGGGCAAAATCTGTATCAGACTAAGGTTTGATAACAACAGTGTGGGAGAGGTGTCATTTGTCCCCTTGACTCTCCCACACGGAGGCCTTCTGACAGCTCCCGCTCGTCACCATCTGCACAGCAGGCCGCTCTGCACAGCATCTCGTGCAATTCTGATACTTAGTGAACACTCAACTCTAGGCGCACAGGACTAGAACTAGACCTTTCCCTGCTCAAAATGGCATTTCTCTGTTGATGCTCAAGAGTAAGGTGCAGTTGCCCCAGCTCTCAGCAGAATAAAGCAGGGAGAGGCCCTGGCACACACAGCCCCAGCCCTCTCTGTCCAGTCTCTGTTTCCGATGAAGCGATAAAGCTCCCAAGTGTGCGACAGGCTTTCACCTGTCCCTTTCTCTGTCATTTTTGTTCTGGAATGTTAGTCTCTGAATAGATTAGAAAAAGATGAGCTGCTGCCCTGGCCAACGCGGCTTGGTTGGCTAGAGCATCATCCTGTACACTGAAAGGATGCAGGTTGGATTCTCCCTCAGGGCACATACCCAGATTTGGGGTTCGATCCCCAGTCGGGGGTGCTTAGATCCCCAGTCAGGTGATGCATAAAACCAATTGATGTTTCTCTCCCTCTCCTTCCCTCCCTCTCTCTTCCTCTTGCTCTAAAATCAATAAAAACATATTCTCTGGTGAGGATTTTAAAACTTTTTTTTTAAAAAAGATGAGCTGCTGATGATAATGGACTAGAAATCTTGCTTATAACCAAAGCTAGTTTCCAATGAATTAAAAGTCTATACTTTATTAGGTTACAGTTTCTCTGTATCTTGAGTTTTCTCAGACTTCAGAGCATAGTGATGAAACAATATGGTTTCCTTCTTGTCTTTTTAAATAGGTCACTGGATTTACTTTAAATTGCCTACTCTCAGTTTTGCTTATTTATATACTTAAATGAAAATCAGAGATAATGTTTTCAATTACATCTAGTTTGTTCTCTGCAACTTATTTTCTATCTTGTCATTATTTCAGAGTTTCCCATATTTAAGTCATTATTTCAGTCACTTGAAAATTTAATTAAATAACTACCACATATCTTAGGCATGCTATGTTCTGGACATATTATAACATCTAGGATATTATCATTTCCTTTAAAAGACTTAGTCTAGTAGGAGAAAATGATCCGTATGTAAGAAAGTTGCATGCTTGTTTACGGGCCTTATGATATAATCCATTACTCTAGATTTTCAAAGGGAAAACTGGATGCTTCTTCCAGGTAGGATTCAAGGAAAGAGGGGAAACACTTGAACAAAGTTTAAAAAGAGAAGTAGGTGCTAGAAAAAAATAAATAACAGTGTGGGACAACTGCTGTCAGAGTCAGGACGTTTCAGGCAGTGAGAACAATGGCAGGGAAATGCCTGGCATCCTGGAGGAACTGAGGGCAACCTGGCATGGCTGAACCACACAGTGTGAGAAATGCCAGCCACTGCTAAGACTGGAAAAAGTGGCCCCTTGAAAATGTGAAACTACAGGAACAGTCTAATATAAAATTATTATAATGTGTCTAGTAGTATAACAGTATTTTTACACTTCTCCAGAGATTGGTCTTTTGTTATAGTTTCTACCTTCATCTTTATAACTATTATCATATAGGTAATATTTGCCATATAAATCATATTTCAGAAGTATTCTAAATATTCTCTAGTTTGTCATTTTAGCTTCAGTGACTAAAATTCACTGATTTACATTGCTCTTCTCTTGACATAAAATAATCTAGAAATATTAAAATAGCCTAACTGGTTTTGCTTTAGGTAAAAGAGATCATAGATATTTAACTCAAACATACAACTATGTATTTTCTAGATCTAAAATAGCACAGATCACAATTTTTCCTGCACTGAGAAACAAATATTATGCATTGACTAAAGTAACAAAGCACAAACGTAATGGCATATGGCAGACAGGTGAGAAAATTTAAAGTGCTTACTTACACTGAGAGGAGGTCATAACCTAGCGGGCATTTCCAGAACCTAAAGGGTGCATTCTATTACTGGAATGTCAACCAAGAGAATGGCAAGAGAGTGGGTTATACCTCAGAATACTTACAATGCCAGAGAGATACAATGTGACAATGAAGAGTGAAAGGGTAAAATACGTTAGCTTAAAAATGCAAAGAATATAAACTAAAGAAAAAATTATGATGGTTATTTGCAGCGGACTATTAGTGTGAAAGGTGAGTGACAATGAAAAACTGAGTGAACACTTTGTACACTCTAAACTGCTCTGTCTCATGTTCAAAGGGGATTTCCACTCTCCTATAACTTTTCTGGAATGAAGATAAATAATAGTGACAAATAAGCAGCATCAAAGCATTCCTAAATTATGTAGAAGGCAACTTCATGACTCATAAAGCATAAGGCCCTGAAGAAGAGACCGTATTACACATCTTACACACCAGGAAAGCCATATCCAAGGTAGTATCAAGGCCGCTGTAAAAAGCTCGTGGCGCACTTCTGCTGAATGCCTACGAGGAGCCAAGCACCAGCCTAAACACGTGGTGTGTGTAAACGACCAAAACGGATGAAGACTGCCCAAAGAGAGCTTAATGTTTATCTGGAACAGGCATAAAATAAGCAGGTATAACAACTAAGTAGATTATATCTTGTAAGAGCACTGATAAATACTATATAAAAAGAATAACTAGAGTAGTGGGGGGCGGTTTAGAGTGTCAAGGCGAAGGCAGAGATAGGTTACAGTATTAGACAGGTTTGTCAGAATATGTCTTATTTTAAAAATTGGATTTGAGTAAATATTTGAAGAAGATGAGAGAATTATCCAAGTTGATATGGAGGATGGTGGGGAATGAACATCAGTGAGTCAAAGGCCATAAGGTGCCATGACTGAGGAAGGGCAAGGAAGCCATACGACTGAAGCACAGAGGGGGTAGGAGATGGAGGTAAAGAGGGCCTCACAGTATTTAGTGTCTTGTGAGCCACTGTAAGAATTTTAACTTTATTCTGAACAAAAATAGAGATCAACGGCAGAATTCTGAGAAAGGGAATGAACGCTACAGCATGTTTTTAAAGGCTCTGGTGGCTGTGGGGTTCATAATAAACTACAGGGAGACAAAGTTGGACAACTGTCAGAAGGCTGTGGCAGTCACCTTAGGTAAATGGATGCTAGGTCAGTCGTAGGGTAGCTATGAAGTTTGTGTGTGGATTCTAGATATATTTTGGAGGCTGTCTCAACACAATTTGGGGGTAATTTGGGATTTAAGAAAAAGAGATTATTCGGAGTGACTACAGTTTTTGGACAGAATGACAGGAAGGATGGAGCTGCTATCACACGAAATGGAGAAGGCTGCATATAGAGCTGAATTTGAGGAATGGAGGTTACAAGTAGAAATTTAGGATATACTGATTTTAAGAAGACTCTTAGATATAGATATCCCAGTGGAGAGGTGGAATATGCAGTTAGAAGTAACAGTCTGGATTTTGAGATACCCTGTTAGATATACACATTTGAGCATATGGGTAAGTAGACAGCAATGACAAGATTAGATCCCGGAGGGAGTAACTGTCCATAGAGAAGGGAAGACGGCAAAGGATTGAGTGCAAATATTAAAAGGGCACAAGGAGCCCAGCCGGCGTAGCTCAGCGGTTGAGTGTCGACCTAGGATCCAGGTGATCGGGGTTCGATTCCCGTCAGGGCACATGCCCGGGGTTCCCAGCTCGATCCCCAGTCGGGGGCATGCAGGAGGCAGCCAATCAATGACTCTCATCATTGATGTTTCTCTCTCTCTCTCTCTCCCTCTCCCTTCCTCTCTCTGAAATCAATAAAGATATTTTATATTAAAAAAAAAGTATAAGGAAGACAAGAAACTAGCAAAAGAGACTGAGGGGTAACAGCCAGTAAGATACGAGAAAAAACAAAAAAAAGATGTGGTATCCTAGAAGACAAGTGAAGAAAGTGTGCCAAGGAAGAAAATGCTGCTCATAGTCCCAGTAACACAAGGACTGAAAATTAACCCTTTGACTTAGGAACCTGGGTATCATTTTTACCTTGACTCAGTCATTTTGGTGGCGTGTCAGAGATGAAAGTTTAATCAGAGTGAGTTAGAATAAAATATTTGGCAAATATAGAAAATTCTTTAGAGAAATTTTGATCCAAAGAATAGAATGTAATATGGTGGTGGCTGACAGAATAGGGTTTCATCCACCTTAATATTAAAACGAAATAATTATATGTTCTTTCAGTCAAGATTCAATCAGGGCAGCAAAACCATTAAGAGTATTATTATAGACTAAGTGATTTTAGGAATATGACTTTTGTGACAGTTATTTTATGTGTCAGCTTGACTGGGCTAATGGATACCCAGATATCCAGAAACATTATTTCTGGGTGTCTATGAGAGTATGTCCAGAGAGATTAGCATTTGACTCAGTAGACTAAGTAAAGAAGATCACCCTCACCAATGGAGGTGGCCATCATCCAACCTGTGGAGGGACTGAATAGAAGGAAAGGGCAGAGGAAGAATGATTATGCTCTTTGCCGCCCTGGGACATCCATCTTCTTCTCTCAGACATCATTGTTCCTGGTTTTCAGACCTTTAAACTCAGACTAAATTATACCACTGACATTCCTGATTCTCCAGTGTGCAGATGGCAGATCATGGAACTACTCAGCCTCCATAATCATGTGAGCCAATTCCTACAATTATATGTATGTATTTCTACATATATATGTATGTATGTATGTATGTCTAGGAAAACAGAACCAATAGGCTATATAATACTTTATTATATATTATATCCATACCACATATAATATATAATATATATATCCTATTGTATTGGTTCTGTTTCTCTGAAGAGCCCTAATACAAATTTACACATTTATGAGAGAAGCTGAGAAATTAAGTGGCCAAAAGCCAAAAGGCAGAGTTGGGGGGTCAAATAAAAGTAATTAAATTACTAGCAAGCCTTCCTGAAGCACTGAGGTGGTTGGGTAATCAAGGGTTGAGAGGAGATCTAGAAAGCTAGGCATGACCAGATGTCAGAGTGGGACCATAACAAAGAGCTAACGGAGAAGACTATGAAACCTACAGCATTTCATGTTGGGCTGGAGTTACTGTTGGTCAGCAGGGCTGATAACCAGGAAGAAGACCCAAGAAGGGGAGGGGGGGTAAGTGGAATATGCTAGAACCTCTGCATCTTTTCACACCACAAAAGAGAGCAAAGAAAATCTAGAACCTACTGGGACCTATGCACCTGTCTCACACTACACCTATACCCAATGATCTTCAGACAATAATGTGAACTGCTACATTTCAACTTTCCAAATCTCATGCAAATTTCTCTTTTAGATAACTCTACCCTGGAGCCATACAAAGAAGAGGTTTCTGTGAAACTTAGTTACAGCTTAGGCAAACTGATCCAGTGTAAAACCACAGGTGTATGCTAATCCAATAGAGAGGGAAAAGACGACGTGGGCAACAGAGAGGAGTAGATTTATAACAGTGAACTTGAGTAGGCAAGAGACCATCATAGCTAGTATATGACTGGAGAAATTACATTAGAGCAGAGCAAATGTGTTTAGATTTATGAAAACTTATTTCCCAGAAATGGCAATCATCTTTGCTGAATGCACTGATAACAAGTATAAAAATCAAACATTAAATCATCGAGTTAGAAAATTTTTGGTATATATTAAGAGATAATTACCATTTAATACAAATCTTCATAGAAGGTCAGTCACTAATAGCAAGAAATGTATTTGTTAGTGTAGCTCAATAATTTTATGGTGTATAAAATAAAAATGAAGGTATAAAAAAATTAACTGATTTGTTTATTTCTGAAGATTAAATAACCACATGCTTGGCCCTGATTTCAAAGGCCATCCATAGTCTCATGAATTCAACGTGTTTTCATTTTTTTCTCTACTATATAGATCACTCTTCTGGTGAGTATATTGATTACCTATTTGACACCTCTGCCTTTAGACTCTCAAAGGCAACTCAGATTCAACATGGCCAAAATTAATCCATGGCTCTATGTACATGATACCCCCTCCAATTCTGGTCCTTATCTAATTCTAATAACTAGTTTTTCAAGCCAGAAATACAGTAGCACTCCTACCTTTACCTCTCTTACTCAATCCCACGTCTAATTGCCTCACTCTGTTTCTTTTACCTCTTACATATCTCTACAATCTGTTCACTTATCTCAATGCAATCACACTGTCATCTTTCTCCTGGATTGTTTAAGTACTCATGCTGCTAATTCCCTTCATTTTATCCCTTCACTCTCACCCTAGTCCATTCTCCTCATTGCATCCAAGGAATTGGCTTGCTGTTCCCTTGGTTTTGATCACCGAATCATACCCTTGTTGATAAATGACATTCTTTAATTTTTTTTATTGCTTTCAAAATGATTACCACACTCTAACAAAAACTACCAGTCTATGAGAGATCCAGCTCATCTATCGCTCCAAGCAAAAAGAGTTGGAGAAAAGCGAGGTTGTTATGTTTTTAAGTGTTTAGTAAAAGATATAACCAATTTATAAGAATATATTTTTATTTTATTAGTAAGGGAAAACATTATATTTTAATATACATGTGACATCGGCAATTTGATGGTTGAGAAAACTTTTCTTCACAGAAATCAAAACTAGTAGATTTCAAAGTCTACAGAAGACGTTATCAGGTGCTTTGAAAAAAGAGAAATGGGGATTTCAAGACGGCTACAGAGTACAGGGAAGCTACACTCACCTGCTCTTGGTGCCAAACCAAATTTACAGCTAAATTATATCGCAGTCAACCTAAATAACCAATTGAAGGCTAGCTGAACTGAAATATTATAAGCGAGGATTTACGGAAGAAGCCACATCTGATAGTGAAAATCAGTGGGGATTCACTCTGCCTGGGAGAGAAGGAAGTCCGCTAGAGACCCAGTGGCCACCTTCCCAGGGTCAAGCACTCCTATTGTGCAGCAGCAGCCTGGGGAGTGCACTGCCCGGTCCTCCGACTACTAGCAACACCACTCTGCCGTGCTCGGGCCCTGCACAGGGGTCTGCTGGCTGCACGCAGCAGTGACTTTTGGGTGATCTTTCTCTGGAGAAGCTCTTGGCAGAGGCTCAGACAGTGATTGAACTGTAGAGCTTTGGAAAGGGAACCTCTAGCACACAGCTAGCTTGCCCCCCACACCTGTTAAATCACTTGGCTTGCCCTGCCCCTCTGTGGCCCACCCTGATGAGTTCAGTCACTCAGGGGGATCTAGTGTCACACAGAGCTGGGACTCTGGGAGCACGTCCCCCAGAGAGGCTTTTGCCTGGGAATCAGACAGGCGAGTTCTGGGTTGTGAAGCTACATTGCTAAGGGGACACTCTGATCTCCCTTGTGAGTTCAGCCCACACTGTCCCAGGAAAGGGAAGAAATGCCTGTCCCCCTCCTGCAGGCTGGCCAGCACCACACCCAACAGAAGACTATTTAGACCTGCCCCACAAAGTCCCAGTGTGCTCACCTCCCCCCTTCCCCCCTCCCCCCCCCCCCCGGGGCTAAGCTCAGTTGTGGGGGAAAAAGAGTGATGCCCAAAGCTGGGACAGAGTATATCTCCCTCGGAGGCTATTGTCTGGAACCAAGACGAAGTATTTGGCTCCTTCCTCAGCCAACAACACCCCCAACGAGAGGCACTTTGATCTGTCCTCCCTGAGCCCTAAGTGGCTCTGCCCTATTTGCCCCTGCAGAAGGGATGGCTAGCTGCAGCACCCTACCTGAAACTGCAGCAAGCTACTCCTAGGGGAGCTAGAATTGAGACAGTCTGGCAGAGACTGAGTGGTTTGGCCACTTTCCCCTCACTGAGTGCCTGACCATGTGGTTCCCAATAGGGAACCCACTAGCCCCGTCCTCCCAACCTCTCGTCACCACACCCTCCTGAGCTCGAAACCTGGGTAGGGTCTGCGAGTTTTGACCAGCCTGGGCCCACTCTACAGTCTTCTTTGGAAGGCTCTGGAGGAACACCAGGCAAACTCAGAAGGAGGCAGAGTAGCTGAACGGTGGAGGTGGACCACTTACCTCCTGTTAGTGGTTGCTATGATGAACCACTTTCAGATCTGCCCCCAGCTCTAAGATGGGAAAAGCTGACCCTTACACAGAAAACCCAAATAAAATCAGAAATAAAAGAGAAGTAACAACTGGCACAACAGAAATACAAGGGGTTGTAAGAAAATACTATGGACAACTATATGCCAACAAATTTGTGTGAAATGGATAAATTCTTAGAAACATACAATTTTCTAAAACGGAATCAGGAAGAATCTAAAAACCTGAATAGACCAATTACAACTAATGAAATTGAAGCTGTAATAAAAAACAAAAAAACAAAAACACTCCCAGCAAACAAAAGTCCCGGACCAGATGGCTTCATAGGAGAATTTCACCAATCATTCAAAGAAGAACTAACACCTATCTTTCTCAAACTATTCGAAAAAATTTAAGAGGAGAAAATACTTCTAAAATCCAGCATTATCCTAACTCCAAAACCAGATAAAGACACTACATAGAAAGAAAATTACAGGCCAATTTCCCTGATGAATGTAGATGTTAAAATCCTCAAGAAAATATTAGCAAACCAGATCCGGCAATGTATTAAAAAGATCATACACCATGATCAAGTAGGAATTATTCTAGGAATGCAAGGTTGATATAATATTCACAAATCAATAAATGTGACACACCACATAAACAAAATGAAGGATACAAACTACATAATCCCATCAATAGATGCAGAAAAAGCATTTGACAAAATCCAACACCCACTCATGATAAAAGTTCTCTTCAAAGTAGAAATAGAAGGATCATACCTCAACCTAATAAAGGCCATATATGACAAATCTACTGCCAATATCATACTCAATGGGAAAAATCTAAAAGCATTTCCCTTAAGACAGGGATGTCTATAGTCACCACTTTTATTCAACATAGTACTGGACATCCTAGACACAGCAATCATACAAGAAGAAGAAATAAAAGGCATACAAAGTAGAAAGGAGGAAGTAAAATTGTCATTATTCACAGATGACATATTATATATAAAAAATCCTGAAGACTCTACCAAAAAAAAGTACCAGATCTAACAAATGAATTTGGCAAAGTAGCAGGATACAAAATTAATATTCAGAAATTGGTGGCATTTTTATACACCAATAATGAATTAGCACAAAGAGAAATTAAGAAAACAATCTTTTTCACTATTACAACAACAAGGTGCCTAGGAATGAATTTAGCCAAGAAGGTAAAAGACCCATACTCTGAAAATTATAAGACACTGAAGAAAGAAACTGAAGAAGGTATAAATAAGTGGAAGCATATACTGTGTTCTTGGATAGGAAAAATTAACATCATTAAAGTGTCCATACTTCCCAAAGCAATCTTCAGATTCAATACAATTCCTATTAAAGTATCAATGTCTTTTCTCACAGATCTAGAACAAATATTCTAAAAATTTATATGGAAACACAAAAGACCCCAATAGCCTCAGCAATCTGGAAAAAGAAGAACAAAGTTGGAGGGATCACACTACCTAATGTCGAACTATTATTACAAGGCCATAGTAATCAAAGCAGCATGGTATTTATGCAAGAGTAGGCATAGAGATCAATGGAACAAAACAGAGAGCACAGAAATAAACCCAGGACTTTATGGTCAATCAATATTTGAAAAAAAGGCAAGAACATACAATGGAGTAAAGACAGTCTCCTCAATAAATGGTGTTTGGAAACATTGCACAGATACATGCAAAAAATGAAACTAGACCACCAACTTATTCTTATACATAAGAATAAACTCAAAATGGATTAAAGGCTTAAATGTAAGTCGTGAAACCATAAAAATACTATTAGAAGAAAACATAGGCAATAAAATCTCAGATCTCTCATAGCAATATTTTTGCCTAGATATCTCCTCAGACAAGGAAATCAAAGGAAGAAATAAACAAATGGGACTACATCAAACTAAAAAGCTTTTGCACAGCAAAAGAAATCACCAACAAAATGAAAAGACAGCCCATTGAATGAGAGAACATAATTGCCAATGACACATCTGATAAGGGGCTAATTTCCAGAATATATCAAGAACTTACACTACTCAGCACCAAGAAGACAAACAACCCAATTTAAAAATGGGCAAATTTTTAAATTTGAATAGACACTTCTCCAAAGAGGACATACAGATGGCCAATAAGAAATATGAAAAAATGCTCAACGTCACTAATCATCAGAGAGATCAAGTTAACACCACAAGGAGATATCACCTCAGGCCTGTCAGAATGGCTATCATTATTTAATTAACGAACAAGTGTTGGCAAGGGTGTGGAGAAAAGGGAATCCTCCTGCAGGGTTGGTGGGAATGCAGACTGGCGCAGCCACTGTGGAAAACAGTATGGAGTTTCCTCAAAAAATCAAAAATGGTGCTGCCTTTTGACTCAGCAATACCACTTCTGGTATGAACATATCCAAAGAAGCCTGAAACACTAATTCAAAGCAATATATGCACCCCTATGATCATCACAGAATTATTTACAATAACCAAGATCTGAAAATAGCCAAAGTCCCCATCAGTAGATGAGTGCGTAAAAAAGCAGTGGTACATTTACACAATGGACTACTACTTGGCCATAAAAAAACAAAAAAAAAACAACAACAAAAAACACCTTACCCTTTGGGACAGCATGGATGGACCTGGACATTATTATGCTAAGTGAAATAAATCAGTCAGAGAAAGACAAATACCTTACGATCTCAGTTATATGATGAAAGTATTACAGATGTCCCCTTTTTTCCCCCATTGAACCCTTCTGCACCCACCCCCTGCCCCAGGCCTTCACCACACTATTGTCTGTGTCCATGGGTTATGCATATAAACATATAAATTCTTTGGTTAATCTCTTCCCACCCACCCACGCCCACCTTCCCTCTGAGATCCCTCAGTCTGTTCCATGCTTCTATGTCTCTGGATCTATTTTGTCCATCAGTTTATTTTGTTCTTTAGATTCCACATATGAGTGATTTTAACAGAAAGAGCAATGCAATACCTTTTTAAAGACAAGTATTGCAAGTAGAAAATTATAACAGAGTTAAAAATAATAAAAAAAGAGCTTGGGTTTTTGAGCATCTTGTTTTATATATTTGGGGGAGAAGGTAATGTACTACTTTTTACTTAAGCAGTACATTAATGAAATATTGTCAAAAAATAATTTCAGAACTTTCTATTCTCAATTCCATATGTCTGGGGCAACAAAATATAGATGGCTCCTCTACAGAGAAGCGTGGGCCTTGTAAAATTCCAGTGGCCTTTCTAGAGAAATGAGTTGGATGGCCTTCTAAATCATTCTCTGATCATTTCCCTAACTTCTTAAATAAGAATGCAATGGCATATTGTATAATTTTGAAAAAATGAACTTGAAAAGGGTAATTCAAAGAAAATCTTTTTCACAACATAGCTAATTTTGTGATTCAGGATCTAACAAGAAGAAAAAAAATGTGCCCACATTTTTGTTTCCCACGTGATTTACACAGAAAAAAATGTAGGCACAGCTTTCTGAACTATTTCTTCTTAAATTATTCCATGAATCATAAATTACACCTCCCATCCATGTTCGAGTCCCATTTTCACTGCATATAGAAAGATACCACCTCACTGATCATTTAACATCAGAATATGAGAAATAGGTATAGGATGTCCCTCCCCACAATCAGAGCACAAGAAACAAAGGTACATGGACATTTTTAGTATTATTTTAGCTTATTCTTTATGTATATACAAAATCAAAATTCACAACATATTTTATTCATGTTCTTTGCAACAGGATGTGAAAGTAAAGTTATAATAGGAACTCCACAAGATCAAAGGTCTTTGAAGCAAAAGGTAGATCATTGGATAAATTTCCAAGAATGGCAACTCTACTTCATTCACCACAACTCCCCCGACCCCGCCAAGCATGGTCCTACCACAAACACAGCCTTTTTTAACTTATCAAAGAGCATGAACTCAGCTGTACCTGATATTAAAGACAGCACATCTATATGTTTTACAATTACTTTATGAGAGAAAAACAGGGCACATCTTGTTTCGTTGAAAAACTTTTTCTGTGAGCAAACTCTAAACCTCCTGAGATAACTGATGGTGGAAGGAACAACAAATAGTAAAACCCACATATAGAGAGTACAGTCCAGACTCTATCCCACTGCTTTTCACTAATCACATCCTCCATGAAATCTTTTATCAGGGCCACTAACAAGTACGAAATGATCAACCTGAGTTTCACCTTCGTTGCCTTTTCAAAGCACTTTTTCCCCCCCCAGACACTCTAATGAGCAGCAAGATGGTGAAAAGGTAGACATCAAGACGTAAGAAGGGAAGAGGTAATGGCCTGTACAATGTGATAACTATAGAATCAGTTCCTGGGTAATTGAGTGTTGGTGGGACTTGGCAAAAAGAGAGCCACTGGCTATAATTCATCCAGACTTAAAAGAAACTTATCTTCCAATATCAAAGCCTAATGAAGAACGGAGGCAAAGTGCTTTGCCAAGTTATGATTATAGCACTCAGTGATCCATCCAAGGACTAGTGCCGTCTGCTCACGAATACGAGAGAAGGGCATAGAATGGGAGAGTCGATAGGAGACAAGCAATTACAACCCAATGTGATGGACTGGCACCAAAAAGACTTTTGCTGCCTTTTTTTTTTTTTTTTTTTTTTTTTAATACAGATCAATTCAATTGAGTCTCTCCTATTAAGGCATTATAAAAATGCACTTCTGCCTTTGAGATTTTAAGATATAGTGGGGATATAAACATGCACTTAAATAAATTCAGAAAAAGAACTCTGTGAAAGTTTAGGAAACTGAGCAATTAACCCAGAAAAGGCCCTTACTATATACTTGCCAGGATTGCTTGAAGGTTCAAATAGTATAACATAGGTTAAAATCTTTGTACAAGAAAAATTATCAATCCATTCATTTCAGAACAATTTTAATTGGGAGTCTACTATGTGCTGTGCATTCTGCTTGATATGAGGATACAAAAGGAACAATACATTACCCTTGATATCAATGCAGTTATTGTGCAATAGAAAATTAGACAAGTAGATATATACACCACCAGAGAAATAAAAGATTTATAATCCTAAAGAGTATCTCTCATTATGTTTGTTTTATTTAGTTAAACTTTCTACATTGATTGATAGAGATATAATTCTCTCTTCTATAAATTGACAGATGCATAAACTTCCAATTCATAAATTTTGCACACTAAGTGACCTGTGCTGCAGGTTCTCAGAAACACGCTATTGGTGCCCAGAAACTTAGTCTGCAGTATGAAAGGAAGAATCCGTCTGGTCAATGGTGCCCAAATGTGGCTGCAAGTGAGAGCTCTTCAGGGAATTTGAAAAAATTACCGATACCTCACTCCCGCCATAGTCACTCTGTGAACCACTTTGCAAACCATTAGCTTAGGCCAGGTGAAGGATCTCAGTTTTGGCAGGAGCAAAGAGTCCCTACTGAAAGAACTGGTTTATGTGTTAGAGAAGGTCAGGAACCACAAGGAAACAAAGAATATCATTGTACATCATCAACTAAATTCTCTCACTCAACTCTTCCTGCTGCTCCCAGTTCATTTCCTGTCTCTTGTATTTATTTCTATCTCTTCTCCTTTTCTGGGAGATCTGGGAACCATATTTCATTTGAAATTATACGGGGAAAAATGGCAATCCCAGTTAACACTGTACACTAAGAAATCACCATCAGGAAAAAACACTGACTGTAGTAGTAATTGAGAGAAAATAGACATGAGATTATTCCATAACTTCTGCTAACTTCACTTGGAAATCATGGACTTATTAAGGATGAACAAGATAGATATTGATAGGTGGCTTGCTTAAGGGGCAAAAAATCAGCAATGTGATCCATGAGTTATGGTTTTTAAAAATTCAGTAATTTGACAAACATTTCAATATCTCCCTACACAGAATTAAATATTACTGAGCATTTTTTAAAAAGCTGTGGTACATTTACACAATGGAATACTACACAGCTGTAATAAAGAAGGAAATCTTACCCTTTGCAACAGCATGGAGGGACCTGGAGATTATCATGCTAAGCAAAATAAGCCAGTCAGAGAAAGACAAGTACCATATGATCTCACTTATATATGGAATCTAAGGAGCAAAATAAACTGATGAACAGAATAGAACCAGAGGCATGGATACATGGAACAGACTAACAATGTTTGGATAAAAGAAGGCGAAGAGATTAGCCAAAGAACATATATTCGTAGCCCATGGACACAAACAACAGTGTAGTGAAGGCCTGGGGTGGGGGCAGATATGGGATAGAATGGGTCAGTGGGGGAAAAAAGGAGACATCAGGAATACTTTCAACAATAAAGATATTTTTTTAAAAAAAAAAGAGTTCCTGGTACCTAATGGGTATGAAATAAATATTTGTTGAACAACAACAAAAAAAAATAGGCAGAGAAATATCTCAGTGCTAGATGATTATTAGTCACTCTGTACTTCATTTACTATATGCCTTCATTTTCATTAAACAAGTAATAAGTAAGCACTGATCATGTGCCGTGTTCTGGGCAGGGGATAAAATGTTGAACATTGTGGGTCTAGACCTTGGTTTCTTGGATAATACTTTCCAGTAAGGGACAGGGATGGGTATGGAAACTACAGCATAGTATGACAAGTAGAGAATGCTGTGCAGGATCAGTGCAAGGACACAGAAAGACAAATTTTGAGGATGGCAGGTCATTGAAGAATTTCTGGAATTTTGACATCTAAACTGAGACTTGAAGTACATGTAGGAGCTGTTCATTTGAAAAATAAACAACAAACGCTCCAGGAAAGAAATGCAAAGTTTTGGAGGCCAAGTAACATAATACATTCAGGCAACTGCCAGAGAGTTCATAGCAAAGTTCACTGTGGAAGGTGGGCAGAGATGCAGACCAGAAGGGCCAGGTTTTAAGTTGTGAAATCATGTTAGGCTTTTGGATTATCTCTTAATAAGAGCACCAAAAAGACCTACCCATGAAGAGAGTAAATGAGGTTTGTCTTTCAGTAAATTCACTCAGCCTTCCAGAGAACCAAGGCTAGCCCTGTGGAATAAAGCCAGTTAGGAAGCTAATCAGGTGGTCGAGGTGAGTGGTGGTGGAAGATATGACTTAGAGAACGAGCAGAAAGAAGTAAAAGGAAAGCGACTGAGACTGAGCGATGTTAGAGAAGCAGCACAGAAGGAACTTGGTGATGTTCGGATGTGGGTGTGGCTGGTGATGTAGGTAAAAGCCTAAAGAGAGGAAGAGGCTTGAGAAAATATTTCGGGTATGCTGACTTTTCGGTGACCAGGCAGACATCCAGATAAGATATGAAATAAGCAGTGGATGTGGGGCCTCGACTGAAGCTCAGGAGAGACAACAAGCTGCAGATACAGGTTTGGGCAGCATTAACCCACAACAGTAACGGAAGCCATGGGAATAAACACTACTGGTTAGCTTTAGTTTGTAAGATAGAAATAAGGCCATCAAAGGGAGAGGATGCTCGAAAGCCCCAAGGAGAAGTAACCGGAGAACATTTGAGAATGTGGTGCGGGGTGAGGCCACGGGAAGTGTATCGAGAAAGATGGAGTGTTCGGTTGTGCCACAGACTATTGGAAGTTCAAATGAAAAGTCTAAGCAGTCTCAAGACTGTCAGCTGATTTCTCAACAGAAACCTTGCAGGTCCCTGGGTTATGCATATACGCATATGAGTCTTGTGAAAGGCACACAGAGACTCAAGGAAGGGATGGAAAAAGATATTTCCTGAAAATGGAAACAAACAAACAAACAAAATGCTGGGGTAGCAATACTTTATACCAGACAAAATAGACTTTACAACCGAGGCTGTAACAAGAGACAAAAAGGACCCAGCAATTTCACTTCTGAGTATGTATTCGAAGAAACCCGAAACACTATTGCAGCATTAGTTACAACAGCCAAGATACAGAGGCAACCTAAGTGTGCATCACTAGACGAGTGGATAAAGAAGTGGTGCATATATATATAATAGAATATGACTCAGCCATAAAACAGAGTGAAACCTTGCCACCTGCAACAGCATGGATGGACCTAGAGGTACTGTGCTGAGTGAAGTAAGTCAGGCAGAGAAAGACAGATGCCAGATGATTTCACTTATATTTAGAATCTGAAAAACAAACAAATAATAAACAAACAATACAGAAACAAATTCATAGATACAGAGAACATTTTGACAATTGTCAGATGGGAGGGGGTTTCAGGAGATGGGTGAAAAAGGAGAAAGGATTAAGAAGTACAAATTGGTAGTTACATAATAGTCATAGGATGTAAAGTATAGGGAATATAGTCAATAATATTGTAATAGCTATGCATGGAGTCAGATGGGTAGTAGACTTTTCGGGGTGATCACTTCATCAGTTATATAAATGACTAATCACTATATGTACACATGAAACTAATACAATATTGTATGCCAACTGTAGTTGAAAGATGAAAGAATTATTTTTTTTAAAAGACTAAGGAGTCTCCATTTGCTTAGCATAACCCCCTTTTCGGTTCTTTTCGGATACCTTGCAATGCATACCAATGCCACCTCTAGTCAGAAAATTGGTGTTGATTACTTGTTTTTGGTTTCGTTTCTTTAACTTCAGCAGGCTTCCTCTTCCCCAGTAGAGGATTTACTTTCTACCAATTTAAAACCAGGTTTTTAGTTTTTAGTAATGCCTACTCCACAACCAACTTGAAAGGAGCGATCATGGCCATAGGAACCAAGTAATAATTTCTAAAAAAAAAAAGTGTGCATTTGTCATCAGGCATGACAAGTCACGCTGAAATCCTGATGTCAATGTATAACACTAGATTATAGCCTCTATGAGAACATGAAATAAATGAATTTAGTTGCAACACCATTAAATGTCCCAGCACTAAACAGTATAACTGGCACAAATTCGATGCTCAGACTATATTTTTAACTGAGTGAATGAATGAATGAAGTGCCAGAGTCAGGAGCTAAAATTATCTGATATTTCCATTATATATAGTCTGACAAATAGAGATGGATTCTGGGGAAAGAATCAACTGAAATGCAAAAATAAATATCAACTGATCTGAGAAAAACTGAAGGAAGTTTTATACTAATTAGCAAAAAAACAAAAATCCTCTGTCCAAACCGTAGATGCGTTCATGCATATGTAATCCAACAAAAGTATTTAGCTGTTAAGGATTATCAGAACATACAAGAGAGCCAAAAATAACTGAACAAGTGACTAACATGACAACAAACAAAATCAGTACCGACAGGGGCAAAATAGTGCCATGTGGAAGCAACAATTTAAATGACTCATTCATGATAATACGTTGCGAATTAATGGTGGGTCCTCAGCAAATCATTTTAAGTCACTTTCTTTAAATGTGGCTTACTAACCACTACACTAAATGTCATTTACTTGCTCTCCATTTCCCTGCTACAAAACGTCAGAGACAATAACTCTCCTTCTATGATTGCAATCACTGAACTTCCTTAGTTTTTTCTCCTTTTTATAGCATATTCAGTTAAATGCCTTGAATACAATCATCCCTCAGTATCCATGGGAGTTTGTTCCAGGAATCCCCTCTTTGTGGGTACCCAAATCCACAGATGCTCAAGTCCCTTATATAAAATGCCATGGTATTTGCATATAGCCTATGCACACCCACCCATATACTGTAAATCTTCTTTAGATTGCTTATAAATAGGTAATCCAATGGGAATGCAATGTAAATAGTTGTGACACTGTATTGCTTAGGAAATAATGATAAGAGAAGTCTGTATATGTTCAGTACAGATACAAACATCATGGGGCTAACTACATAGTACACAGCAGCAAAAATAGAACTTGTTTTCCTTGAATATTTTTGATCCGAGGTTGGTTGAATCCATGGGTGCGGAACCCGTGGATATGGAAGACTGAGTGTATATGTACATTGTGAGTGGGCAGGGCTCCTGCTTCAGAATAAAATAGGAAATAAAATGTGTAACTCTAAGACACGCCCCCACACCAACCACCCCGGCATCCCAACCCAAAACAATCTTACAGAAACAACTGCAAGCATGTTGGGGCTGATGGGTCTCTAGGATAAAAATAAAACAATGTCCAAAGTGAGCTGGTAGCTAGAGATGGGAGAGTTACAACCCTTTCTGCCACAAGCAAAAAAATAGTCAATCAGGATAGTTTAAACAAGTAAGATGATCTCCCTCAACACAAATCCAAACACAGGTAGTTCAGGGATTGGTTCAGCAGGGATTTTCCTGCTCTGATATCCCAGGATTATTACTTTCATCCTTTGTCTTGTCTGTTCATGTTGCAAGACAGCTGCCACAATTTCAGAGATCTCATGTAGATAAAATACAGCTTAAGGGGACTTTCTCTCATTCTTTTTTCTCTCCTCCCTCTCACTTTTTGGGAGAAAAATATTTCCCAAAAGCCCTCCAAAAGACTTTTCCTCAAGTTTCATTATTCAAGGGTAGGTCACATATCCATGCTCTCGGCACATTCTAAACTCAAGCTCTGCCAACAAGGACAGAGGGAGATGAGCAGTGGCAGTAACTGATTGTTTCGGTCTTTCCTTTGGACAGACTGCTCACAGCTTACACACTTGGCATTTTCTTTCCTCAATCTCATTTCTCCCACTCAGCTCTTCCAAGATGACTTCATTGCCTGCTATATATAAAAGCTTAAATAAAGGTAGCATTTTGTCTCATGTCGAGTTTATATATATATATATATGAATTGCATTGTAATTTTCCTGCATAAAGTATTTTGCCCCTTGAATTTTAGGGTTTGTAACTGATTACATGAACAAATGTAATTTGTAAATTTTACAAAAGTAAGAAGGTTCAACTGCACAAGCAAGAGCTGGAGAAAAGCTTTCATTTTTTTAATATATTTTTGTAGATTTTTGAGAGAGAGAGAGAGAGAGGAACATCAATTGGCTGCCTCCTACATGCTCCCTACTGGGAATCAAGCCTACAACCTGGGCAT
The DNA here is from genome assembly GCF_964146895.1 of Miniopterus schreibersii. Classification (NCBI taxonomy): domain Eukaryota; kingdom Metazoa; phylum Chordata; class Mammalia; order Chiroptera; family Miniopteridae; genus Miniopterus; species Miniopterus schreibersii. The sequence goes on along the minus strand of NC_138111.1, from coordinate 58,690,452 downwards.
GTGCCCTGACCAAGAATTGAACCTGCAACCTCTCAGTGCATGAGACTACACTCGACCAACTGAGCCACACCAGCCAGGATGAGAAAAGCTATTCTTGTATGTATGAAACTGATTTATTCTGTTAACTAAATGAACCATGAAAATTTTCAATGATTTTAATAATATTTTATTTACAAAGCATTACATTTTTGGTAATAGAAAGTAAAAGCTTAATGTGTTTGGAGTGTGGAAAATGAAAAATCTTATCTAGAGTCTGAAATAATTTGCTATTTCAAATTAATGACAAGAAGAAACCACTACTCTTCATTTTTGGTACATTAGCATTCTGTATCCACTAAAAACTGAGAACTATTCTCATGTCTATTCTTAAAAAGCATACGGTCTATAAAACAGAAAAGTTTTGTAGCACAAAGAAGAATGTGATGTTAAAAGTTCTAAAATCATAATTTTATTTTATTTTACTTATTTTAAGTTTCTGTATCTTTATTGTTGAAAATATTACAGACGTCCCCGTTTTACCCCCACTGATCCCCTCCACCCTGTATCCATCCCACCCCCAGGCCTTCCCTAGGCCACTGTCTGTGTCCTTGGGCTATGCCTACAAACATAAAAATTCTTTGATTAATCTCTCCCTACGTTCCCTCTGAAAACCCTTAAAGTCAGAATTTTAAATCTGGCAGTGATTACTAATCTAAACCCCTTGTTTCACAGATTAGAAAGTAGAGACACTGAGAGATGAAGGGACTTGCCCAGGATCACTCAATAAGTAAGAACCAGAGCTGAGATTTTAAGAAGTCTAACTGAAATTTCATTTTTTTTCTACTTCAGAATTGCCCTTTACACTAACATTTAATAAAATTCTCTAATTTCAATCTAAAAACTAAAAATGCTCATGGACTAAGGCAATTTGGTTAACTGAAAGTTAATCAAAATCTCCTTTTCATTTCAATTTCGGCAACCAAATCTATCTAAAGCATATTTGTTCCTTCCTTGCCTTACTGAAAAGGTTAGACAAAGTATTACTGAATGCATTCAGGATTATTTCTTATCTGGAAACATCTTTGATATCTTTATAATTAGCACCATTTTTAATGGTTCGGTGATCAGATTTTAAATTTATAAAGTTAAAAAGAATTTTTTATTACTGGCCCTAGATCATTTCTTGGACAATGTTGATTGGATCAGTTCATGTAATTATTTTGTTTCTAAAACAAAGCTTTAAGCTCTTTTCTTTAGATGTCCATCTTTATTTTAAATAAGATGTCAGGCACACAAAATATTCTGAATGGGATTTGTCATTTACTTTGATTTTGGTCTTTCCATAGCTCTAATATTGTCCAGTTTTTTTGTTTTGTTTTGTTTTGTTTTTTATTGGAAATGGTAGACCAATGATGAATGATTTGATGATATGAAGGAATTAGTGACTGTCCTTCTAATTCTCTGATCTGGAAGGTACAAGACCAGCATGAATAAAGGGTGTCAGGGTTTGTTGAGAGGAGACAGCTTTTCTCTTCTTTTCTGAAGGAGAGCTGAGAGCACATGAGCCCCCTTCTGCCCTGCCTCCCTTAAAATTAAGCCGGTTAGGTAAACCTTGGAGCATTCTTCTAGAAATGGAACAATTATTCTTGCACACGTGCTCCATCACTTTCTGCGTTCTTAGTAAACCAGTTGTGGAAATATGTAGGCTGGCAGCTTCAAGGGCTGCAGGTTCAGAATTAACTTATATTCCCTTATTTAATGCAGAGTTGGGTAGAACCAAGAAGGATGGGACAGGACAAGGCAGGATCAGATAAGATTTTCTAAATTTCAAAACTATGCCTTTTAGAAACTTGGAAAAATATGTTCTCAAAAGGTATAATTTAGTCAATAAATAGTAATTAAAATAAACATGAATACACTTATTTAAAAATATTGATTTCTTGTGAGAATTTTGGCCTTCAGTTTGCTGTGGGACTTACCTATTTAAAAATGAGATCCTCTTGTTATTTTGGTTACAAAATGTAAATAAGGTATAAAATACATATGTTTTAGACTAATTGCAATATAAGATAAATATTGTTTTAGAAAAAATTTAACATATCCCAGCAAAGTGAAAATGAAGGTTGATGTTATGTATCATTTCCAAACCTTAAGTAAAGTGGAGTAATCACTGATGTGGCTAAATCATCATCATCAACTTAGATGACTGAATACCTACTGAGCCCTTGATATTATTCAAGATATCAAAAGTTCTACAAACTATGACTTTACTTCTAAGACAATACTACCTCAAATGAACTAAATAGGATTCATTGATATAGATAGAACTTCTATTAGCTCTATTTTGGAAGTTTTGTTCTACTTCACAGAAATTCTAATTTCACATTTCCAAAAACATGGGTTAACTCAATAGTTTCCCCTGTATATATTGGTGCATTACATATATTTTCTAGCTTTATAGCTATATCTTTATCTTTCTATGTATCTATTTCTGTCCAATAATGCTGAACATTTCCTAAAATATCATTGACTATTAGATAGATGTACATAACAGCACTCATGAAAATAAATAAATATTTATTTATCTCTCAATTTTCCCCCCCATTGTTCCCTTCAACTCTGCATCCACCCCACCCCCAGGCCTTCCCCATACCAATGTCTGTGTCCACAGGTCATGCATATAAGCATATAAATTCTTTGATTAATCTCTCCCCACCTACTCCCCCACCTTCCCTCTAAGATCCCTCAGTCTGTTCCACGCTTCTATGTCTCTGGATCTATTTTGTTCATCAGTTTATTTTATTGACTATATTCCACATGTAAGTGAGATGCAAATTAAAACCACAATGAGGTATCACTTCGCACCTGTCAGAATGGCCACCATCAAACATTAACAAATGACAAGTGCTGGTGAGGGTGTAGAGAACAGGGCACCCCAGTGCACCGTTGGTGGGGATGCAGACTGGGGCAGCCACTATGGGAAGCAGTATGAAGGTTCCTCAAAAGATTAAAAATGGAGCTGCCTTTTCACCCAGTGATCCCACTTCTAGGAATGCATCCTAAGAAACCTGAAACACCAATCAGAAAGAATATATGCACCCCTATGTTCACTGCAGAGTTATTTACACTAGCTAAGATCTGGAAACAGCCCAAGTGCCCATCGGTAGATGAGTGGATAAAAAGCTGTGGGACATTCACACCATGGAATACTATGCAGCTGTAAAGAAGAAGAATCTCTTACCCTTTGGGACAGTATGGACGGAACCGGAGAGTATTATGCTAAGCAAAATAAGCCAGGCAGAGAAAGACAAGTACCACGTGATGTTTTTAATATCCTTTAAAATGCAACTTTTAAAGTGCATTTTAGAAAAAGGACATATGGTGCATGTTTATGTCCTTCCACCCTGTCTCCATCCCTGGGACAATTTATTTCTGAAACAATGGCGAAAGAGACCAGTAACCTGTAAATGAGTCTCATTTTAAAATTGTATGTAACAACTTGGTCCCTAAAAAGGAACAATTTCTTCTCTCATCACAGATAACAATTATTATTAATCCCAAAATAGATAATAGACTTTTATCAACAATTTTAGGAATTTTATCAGCAAGATGATGGAATAAGAGGTTTGAACCCTCAGCACTACATAGAAACACCAATTTTGGCAACCTGCTACAGAAGAGGATACCTTCTTCAATAAATGGCACTGGGAAAACTAGATATCTACATGAAAAAGAATGAAACTGGGCCCTTTTAACATGCACAAAACCAACTCAAAATAAAGACCTAGATGAAGGAGCTGAAATTGTAATATTCCTAGAAGAAAAGATTTAAAAAAACAACACTCCATAACATTGGTCTTGGCAATGACATTTTTGGACATGAAACCAAAAATAGGCAACAAAAGCAAAAACAAATAAATTGGACTGCATTAAACTAAAAGGCCTCTGCACAGCAAAGGAACCCGTGAACAAAATGGAATGGCAACCTACCCAATGGTAGAAAATATTTATATATTCACTGATATATCCATGGATGTATTTCTGTGGAAAACCATATATCAGATAAGGGGTTAATATCCAAAAATACATAAGGAACTCATACAACTCAATATAAAAAACAGAAAACAAAACAAAAAACACCTGATTTAAAAAACGGGGAAAGGACTTGAATAGACTTTTTTTCAAAGATGACATACAAATGGCCAACAGGTACATGAAAATGTGCTCAACATCACTAATCATCAGAGAAATACAAATCAAAGTCACAATGAGATGTCTTCTCACTCACATTAGGATGTCTATTATTTAAAAAGAAAAAAAGAAAATAACAAATCTTGGCAAGGAGAGGAGATGAAAGGGAACCCTGGTATATGTTAGTGGGAATACAAACTGGTACAGTCATTATGCAAAACTGTACAGAGGTTCCTCAAAAAATTAAAAATAAAACTACCCTATGCTCTTTTCTTTCCTGGCTGCTTGAAGACTGGCCACCATCATGAATGACACAGTAACTCTCTGGACCAGTAGTCAATGGAAACAAATGGTCACTGACGTCCTTCATCCTGGAAAGACAACAGTGCCTAAGAGAAATTTGGAAAAAACTAGCCAAATGTGTAAAACCTTACAGGATGTCATCTTCGTGTCTGGATTTAGAACCCATTTTGATGGTGGCAAGACAACTGGCTTTGGCCTGATTTATGATTCCTTGGATTACGCAAAATAATTGAACCCACACATAGGCTCACAAGACATGGCCTGTCTGAGAAGAAGACGTCCTCGAGAACAGAGAAAGGAACCCAAGGGCAGGGTGAAGAAAGTCAGTGTTGGTGCTGCAAAGAGGAGGGGTAAAGGTTCTTCGGTGCCTTCAGCCGTGATGATTGTGCAGATTTTTCATGAGAGGATTAATAAACTAAATTTTTTTATGTGGGGAAAAAAATCCCACCCTATGATCTAGCAATCACACATCTGGTATTTATCCAAAGGAACTGAAATCAGTATCTCAAAGAGCTATCTGCCTTCCATGTTCATTGTGGCATTACACACAGCAGCCGAGACGTGAAAACCTAAATATCCATCATTAGATGAATGCATAAAGAAAATGTGGTATTATATATCTACAATGGGATATTATTCAGCCTTTAAAAAGATAAAATGCTACCATTTGCAGCAACATGGATGGACCTGGAGGTCATTACACTGAGTGAAATAATCCAGACACAGAAAGAACACATACTGTACTACATGATCTCACTTATATGTGGAATCTAAAATAGTCAAACTCACAGAAGCAGAAAGTACCATTGTGGTTGCCAGGAGCTTGGAGGAGGGAAAAAAGGAGAGGTGACAGTTAAGAAATACAAAGTTTCAGTTATGTAAGATAAAGAACTTCTGGAGATCTGCTATGCAGCAGCAGGTCTATAGCCAACAATACTGCATTGTATACCTAAAAATTGCTAAGAGGGTAAACCTTAGGTTAAGTGTTCTTACCATACACATACACATACACACACACACACACACACACACACACACACACAGTAATAAAGGAGGCTGGAGGAAACTTTGGGCAGTGATGGACATGTTTACAGCCTTGATGATGGTGATGGATTCACAGGTTTATACATATCCCCCAACCCATCCAGTTGTATACATTAAATATGTAAAATTGTATGTGGTAATCACACCTAATAAAAGTGAGTTAAAACAATAAAAATGAAATAAAGTGGGGTAGCAAGGTAAAAAAAATACAAAAACAAAACCAATCTGATGGAATTACAAGGTTTGGGGGCCTCAGAGATGATTTCCTATCTTTGCACTTGCTCTGAATTGACAACTAATGAGTAGCTGCCATTACTATTCTTTAACAGCTCAAGTTGGAGACTAAAGAAAGGGTGGGGGGGAATCTCAAAGCAATGAAGTTTTACTTGCTACCACCAATAATATTTTCTGATGCTGTTTTCCCCCATCAAGAGAGAAAAGTTATCTCTTCCATTTACTCTGACGTGGCCATGCTCTCACTCTGTTTCAAGCCATTTCCTCGAACATATTTCCTCTGTGCTGTCTTGATCTAACAAGATAGCACAAGAGAACATTTTAATCATTGATATGCACCTGGTAGAGTATACCTCTTGTGTGTTGCTCAGAGGGCTTCCATCTTTAATATTCTATTTTATTACAGAAACATTTTTTGTGCTATTAGAGATGTGAAATAAGCCAGGCAGAGAAAGACAAGTATCACATGATCTCACTCAAATGTGGAATCTAATGAACAAAATAAACTGATGAACAAAATAGATCCAGAGACATAGAAGCATGGAACAGACTGAGGGATCTCAGAGGGAAGGGGGGGGAGGGGGAGTGGGTGGGGAGAGATTAACCAAATTTATATGTTTATAAGCATAACCCATGGACACAGACAATAGTGTGGTGAAGGCCTGGGGGTGAACCAGATGCAGAGTGGGGGGGTTAATAGGGGGGAAAGGGGACAGCTGTAATACTTTCAACCATAAAGATAATTTTTTTTAAAAAAGAATGAAATTCCAAAACCAAGAAGCCAAAACACTTCCATTTTCAGCAGAATCTCAGCTATGACCAGCTCAGTGACTTTTTACAAAGCTAAATTCAACAAATTCCTGGAACCACAGCTTTCTCATCAACTTACAGTCTATTTGAGAGCACTGTGCCAGTCAGAAATTTCAAATGCCACAAAACCAACTCTGGCTAACTTAGACAAACAAACAAAAAAGGAAGGTTTTGTTTTGTTTTTTGGGGTTTTTTTTGGAAAAATAAGGCATAGATGACAGAAACAAAGGAAGAGCCAAAAAGCCAGGTTAATAAAGGGGAGACACAAAAGCATCGCCAGGGATTGGGTAACGGAATCTAATAACAGTATCCCTTAGGTGCTTTCCTGGTATCGAAAGAACCACTGCCAGTTTTGGTCTTTGTGTGTCTGCTCAAGTTTATGATTCCAGGGATTCATTTCTTGATATTTTCTAACAAAACAAAACAACAAAAAAATGGGTAGGGCTGTTTTTTGAAAACTGACATCACAACTGTATCTCACAGTAAAGATCTTAAGCACAAAAGAAGATCCAAGGTGCTAATACCAGAAGGAGGGATGCATGCTGGTTACATTAAAACAAGGTCTGCCCAAAGCAAGCATACACATATGGGTTATTCTTACACCATCCTCCAAAGTATTCAAGATAGTTTTTATTATCAAAGTTAAGGGTAAAGACACTGAGGAAGAAGGGGTTAGAAAATTAGAAAAATAACCAGGAATAAAATCAAATCATGGCAATTTTCATTTTGTTGCATTTTCCAGCACACAATCAGTGCTCCAATATACTATGATAATGCTTGGAGCAAGTTAGGAGTGCAATTCAGATTCTTAACATAGCAACTAGAACAATGGGGAGAAATTTCATTAATCCAAAAAAGCTTGCATTAGGGAAATGTCTATTTTAGAATATTTACTGTTAAATGCATAAATATGATCCAAATCTTCATAATTAATAGAGGTCTAGACCAAATTTCTTCTTTGATGGTTAAACAAGGACCAGAAATAATGTTTTATATAACTAACAAATAGCAGTGAGCACACTGCTAATAATAATTTTCAAAAACAGCTAAAACGCTGGAAGAATTATATAGTCCAGGTACTGCTTAAGAGCTTTACGGGTATTTATCCCATTCCAGGGGGGACGCTCCATTAGTACCACTATTTAGTGGGTGAAGGAGTTGAAACAGCAAGCAGGTACTATTATTTTCACTTTCACAGATGAGGGAATTAAGATCACACAGCCAATACCTGGAAAGGTACAGATAATGATCTCGTAATAATGGTTTTCATTCTAACAAATGTTTCAAGTGCCCGTATAATATATTTAATTTCTCAATCAAAAATCACTCCAGGAATCTTATTGAGGATGTCATTTCGTTTAGCATCTATTTCTTTGGATGACAAGAGCAATAAACTTCAGGCAAATCAAGAATCGCAGGCCTGGGCGAATGACGCGTTACTGCGTTGCAACCACCACGAAAAGCACCGGAGCAGACATGAGAATGGGTCAGACGGCAATGCTGCCCACCAATGTCATAAAACAGTTCAAAAAAGGGCCATTCCTGCCAACGAAGTTATTTTTCCATTCAACAGAACTTTAAATACTGCTGAGACATCTCTTTAAATGTGGGTTCCATCTGGGTCATTCCTAGCTAACAGATCACAAAATCCTTAACAAAATTTACAACCCAGTCTGAGGACAACAGCCTGCGCTCCTGAAAACTTGGGTGCATGTCGGGCTACGAAAGCAGTTGTGAACTGTCATTTACCGGAGCTGATAGTATTTGAATTAGAAGGAAATCATAGTCTTTGGCAAAAATTCAGGAAATAAATTGTACAGAATGCCTTTGCATAACTGTTTTTTTGAAGTAATGGTGAATGTTTTATAACTTAATGAGCCTCCTGCTGTGCTTCTCAGAATAGTACCTTCATAGTAGGCTCTTCATGGCCAGTAGTTTCAGGTTTCAACAAATTAGCCAGTGAATAAAGTATTGAGTAACAATCATTTATTTACTATGGTATTCTTGCTACCGGCACTGCAAAGGACATGATTGCTTTCCACAAATAGCTCAGCTCACCCGTCGCAAGTTTTCATCTATGCAGCATGGTAGGCTGAATTTCACTTAGTCTAACTAGTGAAGAAAATGTCTGGCCTTTCTTTGAGAAGTATCCAGGCCACACATCTCATACATAGGCTCTCCAGATTCAACCTAATTTTCTTTTTGTATTTAAGACCACTAGCCGTCACTCTGGTCCTGGTGTATAGTAAGGTTTGAAAGTGTTTGTTGAATAAGCGAGTAAAGACAGAAATATAATGACACAACTCATTATTCATAGGTAAAAGATTTAAATATTGCAAAATTGTTTCACATAGGCAAGTATCTAGTGCAGAGAGGGGCGGATTGTTTCTTAAGTCCCACCCACTCCCATCTCGGGTAAATCTGTTCCTCATAAGAGATTCCTGAACTGCTAGGAAGCTGCATGTTACTGAAACACTTCCTTATAATGGCTGAAAATTCTTGTATTTTTCTTCTACAACCAAAATGTACAACAGGAGGTAGCAAGTTAATCTGGGCCTGGTAAGCTCATGTTAATAGAGAAAGACTCAATAGAGACCACACCTATCTTTCTTCTTTACCTGCAAATAAGAACTGAAAAACTCAGACATTGAAACTAGTGCTTTCCAAATGGTGTTCCATGGACTAAATGACATCTAAGCTTCTCACCATTACCCTTCCCTCCCCCAAATTTCAACAAGCGAAAAATCTGTTTTTCATATTTTATATATAAAATCTAAATAAAACTATCTTTGGCACAATAACATCGGATACTAAAAATTGGAAATCACGTCTAAATGTGTTGTTTCCTTTAAAGTAGCCAAGTTGAATTATCACCTATTTATTGCAGTGCTACAGCCACTCAAAACATTTTGGACACTTCTCTGGAAAGTGCCTTTCAACAAAATGGTCCAACTGTTTAGTTTCTTCTTTGAAGGAAAATATTCACTTCTTAAAAGCTGACAGACTTAAAAGCAGTCAGCTTATTCAGGTCAGTTCTGATGTTCCAGGTAGAAGATTAAGCCGCATAATTAATACAAGAGCAATGCTAAATGACATCCTTTCCATCTTCCAGCACCTCCCAGGCCCTCATCCACATGGGAATTGAACATCTCATAGCTTTATAGTCACATTTGATCAATCATGTATTTATGTAGATAAAAATCCTGAACAGCACAGGAGAGTTTAGTTATAGTGTTTATATGACCAAATTATTCTAAATCTTCAACTGTTTTAACATATGCAAATGAAAGACAGACAGGCAGACAGACAGACAGAGGTGGAGAAGGAGGAATGTCCCTATTTCTTTCTCAAGAATCACAAAGAATTTTGCAAATGTTTGTTAGCTATCCCATCACCATATATTTCACTAATTTGTACTGCTCCTTGAACAGCCCTTAAAATCCACTGCTTGCTGCCAGTGAAATCCTTTAACTTCATTGTCTGTGGTCAAGAATATGACTGACTAATGATCTTCAGATATAAATACAAAGCAACCAAGAAAATTTGCTATATGAGTTTGCTGCCAATCCCACAGGAATTTTCTACAAATTAAAGGAAATTTTTAATAACAGAAAAGTTAGATATGCAAAAGCAGTATTTTAATTATTAATTTGAGTTTATTAATAATGTGTAGTATTATTAGCTCCTACCATTTTCTGAGTCCCTAACTCAATGCCATTCAATGGGCTTTACATACATTGTCCAACTCCCTCTCCACAGCAAACCTTACCCACAGTCATGTGGCTTGTAAGTGGCAGAGTCTCTAAGCAAAACCATTTGCACTCTCCCTTCATGCAGGTCTCTGCTCAATCCTTGCCCTCCTAGCCTCTTACATTCTCTATCCTATGCCTGTTTTGTTTTCACTCATGGCACTTTTCCTCATAACAAATTACTCAGGTTTATTTGTTTCCTTCATCCATGGACCCTAAGAGCAGCATTTTTCCTATTTTGTTTTCTACTAAATTTCTAGTGAAATATAACAGTTTTGGGCCCATAATTGGTCCGTGACAAGTATTTATTAAATAAATGAATAGCAGCATGAATGTTTGATGAATAGAAAAATGGGTAAATGGACAAAAATTTTTCTCCCCATCAGTCAATCCCAGGTATTTTCACTATACCACACTGCTTCAGAATGTCAAAGCCATTGTGTTACTTTTGAGGACAGCAATTCACTCCTACTTATCACCCTTAAATCCTACTCACCAATCACTGCCCACCCTGTAAAGAGCAGAGTCTGGAAGGTTAGGCCTCCGACTGGGAGCTGTAGGATAACACCCAGGGCAGCCAAACGTCCTGCTGGTGCAGAGCCACCTCTAGGACAGCAGCAGCCAGGGCGCTCTGAGAGCTCACGCTTCCCAGGCCTGGGCTCTTTAGAAGGAACGCTGCCCTCTGAGGACAAGAGCAGCGCCTGGCCTGCGTAGGGGGACTAGAAAGCACTCTATAGTGGGGGCGGGGGCGGGGGGGTGAGCTTAAATCTCAAACTCACCAGTATGGCAATTTTAACCCACCCAACAGATGGCAGGCCAGGCCATCTGCTGTTTCCTTTCTTTCTAGGAAATAAAGACTGGCTTACAGAAAAAAATTAAGAGACATGTAAGGAACATGAGAATTATTTTAGAAGACAGCAAAGATAAAAACTTTTAATGGAAATAAATGAACTAAAAGGAAGGGATATACAGAAATTTAAAACAAGTAGATATACTTAAACAGAAAAAAGAGAAAATTATTAGCAACATGCAGCAAAAAAAATCAGATATTTCTGAAATGGAAATACTAGACGTGAAAAATAAAAATTTTGAAATAAACCCTCCAAAGGATTAGCAAAATGAATATATTCAAAATTACATTACTTAACTAAAAGACTGGGTCAGGGAACTCTCCCAGAAGGCATGAGAAAAAGATAGAAAAATAGAAGGAAAAAAAATAAGAAAAAGACAAGAGTGTTGGAGAACAGAAATAGACGTGTTGAAATTCACCGAGTTGGAAAACAAAGGGAGAAAATAAAGAATGCAAGCAGGGAATAAATGGTTGATAGAATTATAACCAAGAATCTTTTCAGAACTAAAAATGGCTGTATATTAGAAATAGACAGTTCTCTATATGTACCAAACTGTTTCGCTGACCTCCGGGACACACAAGAAGACTACATTTTCCACCTCTTCCCTTGGTATCCGCGTGGAGTTAAATGACTAATTGTAGATCAAAGGAGCCAGGGTAACTGAATGACCACACTGGACAACTACCTGCCAAACAGCTAGACTGTGGTGAAAGTGAGAACAAACCTTTGCCTAGGTTTTGGAGCTGTTTTTTGTAGCAGTTAGACCGGTTTGATTCATAGAGCTCATAGTGCACTAGGAGAGAAATTTTTTAAAAAAATCACACCTAGATATACACATCCCCAAAGAAAATGCCAAAATCAGATCATGTACAAAGGAAAAAAAAAAAAAAATCATAGTAACATATCTTTTTGATTACACCATAATATGCAAATATTGAATAAAAATGAAATTGAACCATTACTCTAATGTTTATCTGAATTAACATATATGTTTTATTAGCAAAATAAAGTTTCCACATAAAAATTCTAGAAATTTTATCATACATGTATACTTTTTGAGTTTTTTACAAATATATTCCTACAAGAAGAACAATGAATAAGAAAAAAATGTTATAAAAAAAAGAATTTGCATTCTAACTAAACAAGGAATAGCAATGCTATCTTAAAACTCCTTGTAATATCGAAACAAGGTAAAGGAGTTCCTTTGGGTGGGACAACAGATATTCACAGAAAACTTATGAGTCTCAAATATAATACATAATTTTCAAGCCAGTAGATTTTTTTCATAGGTCTTGGTAGGAAAATAAAAAAATAAAAACCATGGTAAATAAAACTCATCAAAAAATTGCAGAACCCAGTCCTAGCATAACTGAAATTATAGTAAATAAAAACAGGCTAAACACACTTACTAGAAAATTAGAATTCTCAGTTTTAATTTTTAAAAATATATACAAATCAATCAAGAAAAGGCATGGCAGAAACTTAAATAAATATTATTACTAAGTGAAAGAAGTCCATTTGAAAAGGCTACATACTGTACGATTCCAACTATATGACATCCTGGAAAAGGTAAAACTATGGAGACAGTAAAAGATCAGTGATATTCAGGGATTGAACAGGGGGAGGGCTCAATAGGCAGACACACAATTTGGGAGGGAGTGAAAATCTCTGTATGATATCATTACGTATTTGTCTAAACCATAGAATATACACCACCAAGAATGAACTCTAAGGTAAACGATGGGCTTTGAGTGATTACGATGTATCGGTGTAGGTTCATCCTTGGTTAAAAAAGAAAAATGTGCCCTGCCGTTGAATTATGTCAATAACAGGGGAGACAATGCATGTTTGGGGGCTTGGGGTATGTGAGAACTCTCTCTAACTTTCTCTCAATTTTTCTGTAAAACTAAAACTGCTCTTAAAATACACACACACACTCCAAATTTTCCAGAAGTGACACATTTTGAAAAGGGGGAGGGCATAGAGATATTAGGGGGAAAGCAAGATTAAAATATATATATATATACCTATATATATATATATATATATATATATATATCTTTAAATGAAAAGAATAAAACCCAATATGAACCAAAAGAAAGCTTTATATTAATCATAATATCACCCAAAATATAATTTTTTATAAAAGCAAAATAATTTCTCTATTTTACTACTATATTTTTAATGCCAGACACTGTCTTAAACACTGGGGTTAGAGGAGGGGACAAATCAAAATATCCCTTTCCCTCATGCAGTTTATATACTAAAATAATACAAATGAAAGAAAAAATACACTATAAAAAGAAAACATATAAGATAGCATGTGGTAATGAGTACTTTTAAGAAAAGCAAACTGGGATACAAGAAATTAAAAGGCAAGGTGGTGTTTGAGCAGGACCCAGAAGTTAAAATTTTTGAAATAAACACTCCAGTGGAAGTGCCTTCAGAAGAGGACACCTGAAGCTGTACAAGGAACAAAATTCTAGACAGCAAACAGCAGTTACAAAGACCCTAAGACGGAGGGCGACTTGCATATTCAACAGCATCAAACAGGCCAGTGTGGCTGGCGAGTACACATGTATTGGTGAGGTTAGAACGATCATATAGGACTTTTTTTTGGTCATTGTATAAGGATTTGAGTTTTAACATGAATGAGATTTGTTTTAAAGATATGGGAAGTGCAAAACATGTTCTGAAAGGTCACTGAGTCTGTTAAAGCAACGGGTGTGTCAGTTGGCTACTGCAATAATCCAAGCAAGAGATGACGGTGGCTTAGACCAGAGGGATGATGGGTGAAGCACAGAAGAAGGCATTTGGACTTTGGATATGTACTGACAATAAGGCCAAGAGGACTGCCTGATGTATAGGGGGAGGGTTTGGGAGAAGGGTATGAGTAAAGGAAAACTTCCAGGTTTTTAGTTCATTTAGTGAAATAGGGGAAGACTGGTAGAAGGGCAGGGCTGCTTTGGAGGGAAAGGGAAGTGATTGAAAGTTCACTTATAGACCTGTAAAATTTAAGGTACTCATTGACTACAGAAGAGGGCACATTAAGGAGGAGCTGGCTATAAAGGAGAAGTCCTGCCCGAATCCATAAATTTGGAAGTCATCAGGACATAAATGGATATCTCATCTAGACTGATGGTTTTAATAACTAAAAGAGTGACTGTAGCTTGAAAAGAGAACGTGTTTAAATAGTGAGGCTCTGACAATATTTCCAATTTTGGGAGATCCTAAGGACGCAGTCAAGGAAACAGAAGCACTGGCTGGTGAAGATGTGATTGGTGGCTAATATTAATTATATGAAGCAATATCCGATCTCACTAATAAGAGAAATGTAAATTAAGATAACAGTGTGGTATTTTACATCCCTAAGTAGGACAAAATGGCATATCAAATAGCATCTTTTGTTGGTATTTGTGAAATCTTGTCAGTGAGGATACAAATGTCATTTGGTGTATAATCTGTTAGTACTCAGGAAAATTGGAATAGAAAACTAAAGGGACATACATTAGATAAATGAAGGATAAGATATATAGAAGGAAAGGAAGGGGAACAGGCTTGGCAATGAAATATGAAAGGAAATAATGATAAAATTGTAGAGGGTGTTCTTGCCTAGACCCGTTATGATTTTGTGCCCTGAATTGAATCATCTGAAATGCCTTCATCCCTTACATGAATAGAAACCATTTTCAGTAGTCAGGCAACATTTACTGTGGTTTAAACATAAAGTTTCCTATTGAAAGACTTTTTTAAAATAGAAATTTAAATTACCTCTAGGAGTTATATTCATTTAAGAACCAAGTGATAATACAGAGGGTCCTCCAATAACATTGTTTTGTTCAATGTCGTTTTGCAATAACGTTAATGAGAGAAACAACAACAACAAATGATTCCAACTGGATCCACCGTCTGTGTGGACCTTGCCAGCTCTCCCCTTGTCTGCATGGGATTTCTCCAGGGACTCTGGTTTCCAGCCTCACCCCAGAGATGTGCCCGTGAGGTAAACCGGCACATCCATCTAAACTGTCCCAGCCTGCGGGAGGGTGCGGGTGTGCGTGATGGACTCCGTGACGGAAGGAAGGGTGTCCTGTCCAGGGTGGGCTGCTGCCTGCTGCCCTGAGCTGCCAGGAGAGGTCCCAGCCACCCAAGACCCTAAACTGAAATAAGTGGATTGGAAAGGAATTCTTTCACAAGTTTTTATTCATCTTTCTTAAATGTCTGTATAGCTCAATTTCAATGTTTAATATTAGAAGTGTTTTTGCTTCTTTATTTATATGTTTAGTTAAGTTTTTGTGACCAGAAGTATGCTGCGGGAACTGAACTCCTATTTATATCAATGAACCTATGGCAAAATTGGTTTCATTATACGTCAAGTTGCAGCTTCCAAGAACCTACTGATGATGTTAAGTGAGGACTCAACTGGGAAATACACAATGTCTTAAAGTATAATACATATCATACTTTCCTAACCTTTCTGTGAAGAACATTAAATAATCATGACACCCGAATATCAGAATCCCTAAAGAAATCACTATTCCTTGTGATACAAATTTCCGGATACCTGAAAGATAACTTTATACATACCAAAGTTTCCTACTGTTGCTGACAACAAGGTATTGGCATATGCCTAATACATACTATATTACTCTCTTTCTTAAATAGAAGATAATGGTTGGAATTTAAAACCTATCACTAATTTGTACTAATATCCAATAAGATAGTTATAGGTTGCCTGGCCAGGAGTAGCTCAGTGGTTGAACGTCAACCTAAGATCCACGCGACCGGGGTTCAATTTACGGTCAGGGCACATGCCCAGGTTGCAGGCTGGATCCCCAGTGGTGGGGCGTGCAGGAGGCAGCCGATCAATGACTCTCTCATCATTGATATTTCTATCTCTCTCTTTCTCTCCTTCCCTCTCTCTGAAATCAATAAAGATATATTTTTTTAAAAAAAGACAGTTATAGGTTGATTTGCCACTGCTCAGTAGACCTCGTCCTCTGTCCCACAGATTCGATGACCATTTTCTGATCGCCATTGCCATGGTGATCTGCTACCATTTATAATATTGGCCAGAAACTTATCTTCTCTATATATTTCTTCCTCTTTGAACTCTGGATCTTATAATCCTTTTCATTCTCTGAATTTACTCATATGGCCCCTGACTTGTGTTTCAAGTGAGTCTTATTTCATGGCCAGCGATAGCCAATTTAGTCAGCAAACTAAATAATCAGATTTTTCTGGAAGCGACCATCAGGTTTGGGTCCTCCCTAGGGAAGCAAGCATTCACAGTACCAGAAATGGAATTGAAAAAGAAATGGGCATTTGAGTTCTGCAACTTAATAACTGGGTAAATCCAATCAAATTGATTAACTTCTATAAGGATACAGCATTGTTTCATGTTTAAAAAGAGACTAGTAGCTTCCAGTCAAGATGCAGATAGGTAAATGTAGTACTCGTATCCTCCCACAAGCACATCAAAATTATAACTAAATTACAGAACCATCATTCTGAATCACTTGAAACCTAGCTAAACAGAAGTCCTACAGCTAAGGATACAAAGAAGAAGCCACATGGAGATTGGTAGAGGGGTGGGAACCAAGAATGAGCTGGTCCCACACCCACGTGTGGTGGTTTAAAATTAGGAGGGATATCTTGGCTACAGAGGTCCTCCTGGAAGAGCCAGGAGTCCAAGCACCACACCAGGCCCCCAACCCATGGTTCCACTGTCAGGAAGAGAAGTCCCCATAACCTCTGGCTGTGAGAACTTGGGGACTGGAGCTGAGTGAGATGGGGGACTACTGGAGTCCAAGGCATTCCCTCTTAAAGGGCCCACACATAGACTTGCTCCAGTGCTGGGGCTGCAGCTCAAAAGGTACAAAGATGTATGGAAAGGAACTGAAATGTCTGGTATCAGGATGAGAGCTGGAGGATCAACTTTCTCCCAGACAGAAGTGCTGGCAGAGGCCATTGTTCCTTTGTTGAGCCCAATTCCAACAGAGCTGGCATGTGGGCACCATATCTGAGTTTCCATCAATCTGGCTAACACTGTGGTCTTCGCCATGGTGATTCCCTGAGACTCTGTCTCACCCAACTTTCCAGTCCTCCCAAGCCATTTCCAGTGGCTTTTTCATACAAACGGCCTGTCTTGGCTCATACTTCAGACTTTCCTAAAATCTCTCAAAGGTTCACAATCTCCAAACAAGCAGTGTCTAGTCTTGGCCTGCTCCATACCTCTTGCTAAGCGGCCCCAGGCTCAGCAGTAGTGGCAGCTGGCCTTGGTTCATAGCTTAGCCTCTCCTGGGCACCTCTAAGCCCAACACAAGTAGCAGCCATCTACAGATCACTTTGTAGTTCATGCCAGGTAGCCCCAGGCAAGGCATAGGTGGCAGCTGACCTTGGCCTGCACCTAGGAGGGCCCAAAGCCAATGCACCCTGTGACCAGCTTTAGACTATGCTAAAACACCACCCAAACCCTCCATGAGCAACACCTTCAAGGGGCAGACTCATCAAGCACCAGAGCCCCACTGAAGCAAGTCCTGCTCTGTGATGTCAGACCCAACAGATCCCCTCCACTGTGTTTGCAGCCAGTCCTCAAAGCCAATTGGCCTGGAGGTGTAAATTCCTCAAATTAATGTGCCAAAAGCAATCAAGGCTCAACTACAGCAGAAGGGTACACACAGCCTCAGGGGTGGTGCATTCAGCTCAGCTAATCAAGGATGCTGTGCCACTGGGCCCTGCAGGACACCTACTAGATAAGGCCACTCTACCAAGACTGGGAGACACAGTAGCTCTGCCTAGTACATAGAAACAAACACTAGGAAGCAGCCAAAATGAGAAGACAAAGTAACATGTCCCTAATGAAAGAACAGAACAAAATGCCACAGAAAGAACTAAACAAAATGGTTATAAGTAATTTACCAGATTCAGAGTCTAAAATACTGGTTATAAGGATGCTCAATGAACTTAAGGTAAAAGTAGATGAACTTAATGAGAACTTAATCAAAGAGATAAAAAAAGAACCACTCAGAAACAAAAAATACAATAACTGAAATGAAGACTACATTACAGGGACTCAACAGTAGAGTAGATAAAGCAGAAGATCAAATCAGAGATTTGAAAGATAAGGAACAGAAAACACCCAATCAGAACAACAAATCATCATCATCATCATCCAAAAAATGAGGATAGCATAAGGATCCTCTGGGACAACTACAGGTGTACCAATATTCACATCATGGGGACGCTGGAAGGAGGAGAGCAAGGAATTGAAAATATTTTTGGAAAAAAATAATGGTTAAAAACATCTCTAACTGAGTAAAGAAAATAGACATGCAAGTCCAGGAAGTGCAGAGAATCCCAAACAAGATGAACCCAAAGAGGTGCATGCTAACACACATCATAATTAAAATGGCAAAGTTTAAAGACAAAGAATCTTAAAAACAGCAAGAAAAAAGTAACTAGTTATTTACAAGAGAGTTCCCATAAGACCATCAGCTGATTTATCAACAGAAACATTTCCGGCCAGAACAGATCAGCAAGAAATACATAAAACAATGAAAAGCAAGGCCCTACAACCATGATTATTCTAACCTGCAAAGATATTATTTAGAATCAAAGGACAAATAGTTTCCCAGACAAAAAAAAGATAAAAGAGATTATCATCACCAAACCAGTATTATATGAAATGTTAAAGGGTCTTCTTTAAGAAGAAAGGTGAAAAATATGAATAATAAAATGGCAATAATTACATATCTAGCAACAATTACTTTAAATGCAAATAGATTAAGTGCTTCAATCAAAAGATATACAGTGGCTGAATGGATAACAAGAGACTCGCTTCAGATTAAAAGAGACACACAGACCGAAAGTAAAGGGATAAAAGATGGCATTTCACGAAAATGGATAAAAAACAAAAGCTGGGATAGCAAAATTTATACCAGACAAAACAGACTTTGAAACAAAGGCTATATCTAACAAGAGATAACAAAAGACCCAGCAGTTCCAATTCTGGGTATTTATCCAAACAAACCCAAAACACTAAATCAAAGACATATACATCTGTATGTTTATTGCAGCATTAGTTACAATAGCCAAGATATGGATGCTTCCTAAGTGTACTTCAATAGATAAATACATTAAAGAAGTGGTGGATATATACAATGGAATATGACTTAGCCATAAAAAAGAATGAAATCTTGCCATCTGCAACAACATGGATGGACCTAGAGGGTACTGTGCTGAGTGTTAATAAGTCAAACAGAGAAAGACAAATGCCATATGATTTCATTTATATGTGGAATCTAAAAAAACAAAATAAATGAACAAGCGGAACAGAAACAGACTCATAGATACTAAGAACATTTTCACAGTTGCCAGATGGGAGGGGACTGTAAGAATGGGTGAAAAAGATGAAGGGATGAAAGAAGTATAAATTGGTTGTTACAAGATAGTCATGGGGATGTGACGTATAGCATAGGGAATATAGTCAATAATATTGTAATAGCTATGTATGGTGTCTGATGGGTACTAGATTTATTGGGGTGATTACTTCATAAATTATATATATGTTTAATCACTAGGTTGTACATCTGAAATTCATATGATATTGTCAACTGTGATCAAAAAACAGAATATTATTTTTTAACAAGACAAAAGAAGGACTAATAATAAAAGTTATAAGTCTATTTTGAAGATTAAATGAGACAGATACATATAAAGCATTTATCTCTGTGCCTAGTTCATAAAATAGTTAATATTCCCAATAATTTTGATACTTATTTTAAAATGTAAACTACCAACTATGCTATTTTTTCTAGATTCTATAATGTTTTAAGTTTATCAAACAACCAGAAATCTGTCCAATCGATAAATTATGTTCTAGGTAACTAAAATGTTAGTTTTTAACTCTAAAATTCAAAATACTTTTACATCTTTTTAATAAAATTAGAAAATGTATTATTTTAAATTACCTTTTGAGTATTCATGAATATGATATTGCAACAATGACATGGTAAAAAAAAAAAGCAATACTTCCCAGATTTCATTAGGGTGACCACTCTGTATCTTCACAAGACTATATATTTTTAAATACTTTAGCCCAGGATCCTAAGATTTAGTTCAGTGAACTACACACACACACACACACACACACACACACACATATGTTTCTTCTAGTTATATATATATAGAACTATTTTTAATCTTAGAATGATACCTTCTATATAACACTTGGGAAAAAACTGAAATTACAAGACACAGATCTAATCTCAACAAATGTAAAGTTAGGTCTGAGAAGAAATTTGTGGTGATTTGCAAAGTTGGCAATTGGCCCAAGTCCAACTTAAACTCTGGCTTAATTAAAGTTTCTCTATTTAGGATTGCACAGAGGAGAAAATACGCTTTGATTTTTATCAGATTTGATGCTATTCTATCACTTGGGGGATATGAAAATTAACTAAAAATTTCATTAAAACTTCCAGACATCTGAAATTCAAAGTATGTTTCTCCAACATTTAACTTCATAAGCAGACAATGTTTGTCCAAAAGTTCTTGTCTGTGTGCCAACAGAACAAAGGTCATAGATGTACCAGCAGAGAGAAGACAAACAAGATAAAGATTAATGATATAGTGTGCTGAACACAGAGTCTTATATATTGGGATATTCTTGGTTTCAATTTTGAGGAAACATGCCCTAATTAAATTCCAACACATTATTGATCATTTCAGTGGGAGAAACAAGTTTATAGGCCCTGTCTCGGCTCTGGTTCTCCTAATAAAAGTATATCTAAGACAAAGGTCGACATGTGAGCAACGTGTTTGGGAACATTCGCAGGTAACAGGAGTGAGGGACAGAGGAACGAAACACAGGAAAGAGCCAACACAAGAGCATCGCTGTTCACTACTAAGGGAAACTGGTTACTCTGCCCCTTAGTAATAACCTGAGAAGCTTAAGAAATATGTCTAGGAACCATCTGTCCATTGGAAGAGAGAGAGAAGCATTTATCCATCTGATTCCTTCCCCCACACTTCTAGGTTGTGCATGCAAGAGTTCCCATTGATCTCCCTATGATGTGGTGTCGGAGAAGGCCAGAGCCACGAAGTTAGAGGCGCTCAGTTCAGGTCTGAGGCTGCGGAGCAGTGGCAAGGTGCTAACACACTCACCTGTATGAAGACGCTGGAAGCCCACAAAGAACGGATTGCTGTAGCCGTGGTTGGAACAGAAAGTATAGCCAGAGGATTTTAAATGTACCTAAGGTGTCCATATTAATCATCTTCCATAGAGGAAATAGACCACTTTCCCATAAGAGGTACTTTTCCAATCTGTCAAGTCACCAAAAGAGTAGATGCCAGGAACACAATATTGTTTGGAGAGTTCTGTGTCTCAGGAAGTTGGGGGACAGGGGTGCTTCAATATTACTGTACTGGGAAAGTATCAGTAGAATGAATTTAGTTCCCTAGTCTTTAACTCAACAAAACACAACTTTAAGCAACTCTGTTAAACTAACCTTTATTGTGAGTTTGTCCCACATGTTAATTTATCAAAAGGCATTGTATTTTCATTGAAACTATTCTGGGTTGTTAATTTTAATCAACATATTTAATATTGAATGGTCCATGTCAATTTCATTTCTGAGTCACTCAGTAGTTTGGAGCAAAATAATCACCAAACCCTACCATGAGGAGAAATTAAGTAAATAAAAAGAAAAACAAAACCAAATAGTAATCCCAAATGCCTCAGCTTCATAATTAATATAAACAAAAACATGTTTAATCGGCTCTCAAGTGTAAATAACACCAACAGCATATTCACAGCCCACAAATGCAATTTGTGAAACAATTTCACAACAGTAAAGGCGGAAAACAAGTTTATCACAGCATGCCCCATATTTTAAAGAGAGTAAGTTGCTATAACTTTAAGGAAGGCAATTCAGAAAACTCAAGTTACCATAAGAGAAATGAAATCAATTCAACTTTCCAAGAAAAATTATAAGTGACCCTATTTATTATGCTTTATTATACCTTTTCAAGATCTAAAGGAATTCTAATTAAACATTTCTCCTCTCTTGGTTAAAAGACAAAAAGATTGTTTCATTGGAAAGAATGCATATTCATATTAACTTGAAAGACTGACAAATTGAACTAATCAATATAGTAGTTACTACCACTCTTCCTGGTGATTGACAGCATTTACTGGCATACTTTTGGTGAGAATTCAGCAAACATTACGGACTTCCAATCCTAGAGTAACCTATAGACTCAAATTCTTTGCCTTCCAAATCCGGTAGGCTACTCTGATTAGAAGCAGTCTTAAGTAAAACTCTGCTTAGGGTGAAATTACATCCGATGCATCTCCCTCTTTTTGTGTGACCTTCATCATCATATACTTCTTTCTCCAACAGAGGACAAGCCAGACATCCCTTTGCCTAGTTATGCTCTGCCTAGCCTGTCATCTCACCCAGCTCCCAGACACTGGAATTGTATTTCTCATATGCCACCCATAAAGAGATCATTTACATTACCTTAAGAGGTCTTTGTGATGGATTAAACATGCCCCAAAATTATTTAACTCCTCTCTCATTGAGAGATGGGGTTTATTTTCCCTCCCCGCAAATTGGGGCTGGTTTCAACCAACAGAGAATATTGGAAGTAGCATATGCCAGATCCAGGTCTACCATTTAAGATGACTGCCAGTTTCGGCCTTGCACGTGGAGTCCCAGCGCTACTCTGTGATGTCAAGCCACTATGTACAATGTTGCTGAAGAGACTAGAAGGAGAAGTAAGTCCCGAAACAATACGGAGAAAAAGACGGGTTTAGATGTCCCCACCGAGGTGTCAGGCATCTGAGTGACGTCATCTTGTGCACTCCACATAAAACTAGTTTCCAGTTAAATATCAGCAAGTGGCTCAATCAATACCAGATGGTGCTACAACCAGCCACTTCAGCATAACAGGGAGGAAGGAGTTGTTCTTTCTGCCATTTTTTTAATGTATATGACTTGACTCCATTCTGAGGATACTCCTATTCAATGGATCGAGGGAAGAGCCCAGAAATATATGCACATCTTATATTCTAACATGAAAAGCTTTCACTGAAGAAATCTCCTCTAAAACAAACTTGACAGGCATCTATTCTCTGCTCGAACATTCAAATGATAGGGCTATATCCATCTCACCAACTAAACCCAGTCTTAATTATGGAAATGCTTTTGCTGAGGGCAGAAGAGAGTGATTCATAGGTCAAATGTCTCTGAAAAACTCCGTGGCAGGAATTCAGAGCCACTAATGCTCTGCTATTAATCGATTCAACTGCATCACATGCTTCTTTAGGTCCAGCTTTGAACTGAGACTCTTGGTTCAAAATCATAAAAGAGAGACTCCATTTGGCTCAGTTCAACTACCTTTGGGCAGGAAAGGCAAAAGGGAGCACTAAGGTATCAGAGAGGGAGCAACTACAGCTACTGCCCTAAAGCTGGGGACACAGAGGAAGAAGACAGACTTACTAGAACTTAGAAACTTGTGGGAGTCCACTACAAAGTAGGACTCAGGCCGCTGAGAAAAAGATGTAGCTTTGGTGGCCCTGATGCCTCAGGAACTGGAAAGATGGAACTACGGGACTAGGACACACACCTCTGACAAGGAGGTGCTGTGACTATCGATAAATTAGTGCAGCAACAGAAGGGAAACAAACAGAAATAAATAAAGCTCAAGATAACTAAAACGATGGGACTATTACTTCATTTGTCCAGGCCACTATATTCCTATCACAGACAACCATGCCACACTGTGCATGTACACTGACCTTTCCGTGAACCGTAGGGTGTTTTCTTACATGACACCCTACTGTACTAGTGGTTTGTGTACTAGATGTGACCCAACCTTTGCTTAGGTGGTTGACTCTTTAAACGCAGGAGCTAAATTACAATATATCCACAAAAATGTTTGTGCTTAGTTTTGGTCATTCTACTGAGATTGTTTTTTCTTTTTTCATCTCTGTCATCCGAAACACATCCTGTCTCCCCCAAACTTAATTCACTTTCAGCAGCTTGGTATTCATTTGCTGGGCCATCTACCCTATATTTTAATTTCTCCTCACATGGTTGATGATAAAAAGCAAACAAGCAAATTAGAAGTTAAATCACTCACATTTTTTTGAAATTTTCCCCCATGAAATCAACTTATTTTTTTATTGATCTTCCCCTTTTGAAAAAAGCTTTAAAATAAATTTTGATGTCCGCAACAACTTTTCCCAAGCCCACTCCCATTCTATTGATGCAGTTTATTACTTTGTGCTCCTCTTTAGCCTTCACCTTGGACTAGACATCCTCACACCCACTTATCATATATTTATTACTAAAGACTGAATTTTTTTCTTAATATCATCTAGAAAGGGAGCAGAGAGAATTACAACGATAAAGGTAGGAGTAGGCTAAGCTCTGTAAAGCTAGACTTAAACTTATGGTCCAGTGCTTGAAATTCAAATGAGAGATTTAAGCATGGGCACTTAATATAAATGACCTGAGGAATTTTTATTCCATTGATCTGTGTATCAAACCTGTCTGAGAACATGATTGCGGTTCCTAATTTAATTGGTTTGTGCTAAGGCACTGGAATATATATTTTGTGGGGGGAAAAACCCCCAGGTGATTCTGCTGTGCACCTGGAATTAAAAACCAGAATTTTAAAGTATCTTGAATAACCCTATACAGAAAACTCCTTTTTCCATATCTCATCTCAGAAACTCTTTACCCTAATAACCTAAGCAAAACTCAAACTCTGTCCAGTCAAATGATTCTAAATAAACATTTCTATCTTGGATAATTAACAAAATCTGTCACTGAGAATAATTCCCTACTAGATTAAGTATTAAAGTGGAACCATTTCTGTTTCTGAAGTGACTGTGAATTCTTGCTTGGTTCTCTAGCTTAATGGTTCAAAAATTAATGGGACAGGGTGGAATGGGTCAATGGGGAGAAAAAAGGGGACATCTGTAAAAATTTAAACAAAACTAAAAATTTTTAAAATTTTTTTTAAAAAGGTAAAAAAATAAAAATTAATCAGTGCCTATCTATACTAGAACATGGATGTGCAAGCAATTTGAGTCTCAGTTTCTTATTCTGTAAAAAAAGAGAATACAAAACATTACTTGCAGTTTGGGTATTAAATGAGAAATACTTAGAGAAAACATAAATACTTATTAAATAGTAATTCCCTGTCCTCTAAATACATATGGCTAAACAGGGTGAAATATAAGTTTTAGCAGATGTAGAATTTCCTGCTTTGATTATGTAATACTATAACCGTACATTAGGTAACAGACACTACAGAAGCACTGCAGAAACAGAAATGGCTATGGTATGATTTTTGTTCTGAAAGAATGCAGTCTCGTGGGAAATGGAAGACAATGAAAGACTAGTACCTGCTCTGAGTCAGTTCTCATGAACCCCTTGGAAGTCCTCAATTTTGGCATCTTAATTAGTGCCTCCTAGGAAACAGTACTCGTCACCCTCCATCACTGGGACAACCATAACTTATTTCCCCAGTCATTTGGGGGGTCAGACTGCTATCTGAGCCACACATCTGTGAAATCATGAGTATGTCCTAGAGAGAGGGCTGCCCAAGGTCAGGATAGGAGTTCAGTGTAAAACACAATGATTCGATATTTGTGTGTATTGCAAAATGATCACCGCAATGCATGCCCTCCACCTGCACCTGTAGCCACCCCAGAGAACAATCCTTAGGACGGGCCATTACCTGAAGCCCACGGAAGAGGCGCCTGGCAGGAGCAGCTCGATCCTGGTGGGTGCTGACCAGCTCCTGGTGAAGACGGGCACCATCCCCACCTTGCAGCACACCCCCAACTGGCAGGTGATAGCGTTCAGCATGAGCCCCATCATCAGGGTTGCAGTGAAGGCCAAAGCCCGGCAGACCTGCCCAAGCTGCGGGGTGAAGCTGCTGGCCAAGTCCGACCCCGCGGTGGGCGCAGCCCTGAGGAGCTGGGGGAGCGCATCGCCCGAGGCACAACCGAGCAGCACCCGGAGAACGCCCGCAGGTCCTGGAGGAGTGCGACGCCTGTCTCCGCATCAGGAAACCTGATTCGGGGCATCTAGAGCCCCGGGGTGTCAGCGAGGAGTGGGACACGCTCGGCCCGTGCGGGTGCGCCAGCATCCACAGTGCGCTGCACATGAAGGCGCGGCCCGCACGCAGCGGCCTGGCCGAGGTCGTCGGCGAGCGTTGAGCTGCCCGCCCTTTAGGGTCTCAGGCGGTGCCCAGTACCCGGGGGCGAGTGCCAGTGGGAGGTGGCCGAGGTCCGCGGGACGGGCCGTGGCCCTGCCGCCCTCACCGGCCTCCCGGAAGGCGCGGCTCCCCGGCGAGGTCAAGGGCAGCGCGGGGGCGGCGTCCAGGGCGCGCGGGGCCTGCGCCTGATGAGCGCGGTGCACACGCTCCAGGTGAGCCCCGCACGCCCCGCACGCCCCGCACGCCCCGCACGCCCCGCACGCCCCGCACGCCCCGCACGCCCCTGGGCCAACCCCGCCTCCTGCAGCCCCCCGCCTGTGGAGAGCAGGGTCCAGAGCCAGCGGCGGGTGCCCCGGAGCTAGCGGGGCCACGTCCTGGAGGCGCCCCAGGGGGCTGGCACCCCCTGTTTGTCCTGAAGGCCTGAGAGTCCATCGACGAGCCCTGCGGCTTCTCCGCCGACCTGGGGCCCCCCACCCGCGTCCAGGCCTCCCCAGTGTGCGCTCAACCACCGGCAGCGGCTCGCAGACGCCGGAGACCCCAGCAGCTCCCCCGCGCCCCCAGTCTGGCTCTGTGGACGCGCAAGCGCAAAGGCCGAAGGAAGACATCCCCGCCCCAAGCCCGCAGCCCCCCCCCCCCGCACCCCGCGCAGCACCCGCATGCTGCCCACCTAGCTAGCGGTCCCCCGCGGCCCCGGGCCCGGCGGCCTCCCGCCCGCACCCTGCCGGGCGCTGAGATGCGCTGTCCGAGAGGTTTCCGGGGCCCATCCGACCCATCGATCAGCGTAAATACAGAAAGAAACGGCATCGCTGTTTATCTCGTGATGCGGAGTAGCTCCATGGTCCCAGAAAATTCCCTCAGGATGCGCGCACAGCTTTCCCACATCCCGACCCTGTGCTAACCACTGGTTTATTATCCATCAAAATAGTTCTGGCTTTTCTGTAACGTCATGGAAATGGAATCATAAAGTGTGCGACCTCTACATGCCTTTGGTTCAGCGTAATGTCTGTAACCTTTCACTTAGCACAATGACTTTCAGATTCATCTACATTGTTGCATGTCTCCATAGTTCATTCCATTCCACTAATGAGTAGTATTTGACTGTAGGTATCACCGTCTATTCATCCATTTAACCATTAAAGGATTTTTGGATTGTTAAAAATAATAATAATAGTAATAATAATAATAATAATAATAAAGAGTTCATAGGCAACAGAAATGCCCTCACAGCAGACTTACTTGGCCCATGGGGATGGGGGAGGGGAGGGGACACCCAATACTTTGTTTTTTGCATTTCTTCAGAGGGAAATGCAAATGTCCCAAATAAATTTAGAATAAACTCATTAAGAGGATTTTTTTAAAAAATAAAGCCCCCCAAAATGATGTTTATCTATAACAGGATTTAACCATGCACAATATATTTTTCTTCCTTTGATTCTTTGGTTTAGTATATTCTTTATTTGTTTCAATGTATTTATAAATATAACTTCTGTCCTTCAGCTCTTAAGCCTCCTTCTGTGCTCAACAATTTAAGAGACCAAATAAGGTGTCATCTTCCTCAAAGCTAGTTTGATATTCACTTCTTTTTGAAAAGTTTTCCAACTTGATGGTCTTTAATGACTCAGATAACTTTTGTGAGCTCTGCCATTCATATTCTAAAACCTTTAAATAAAATACAATCATGGGGGCCTGGGGGGAACAAATCCTAACTAGAGAGTTAACTCAAGTATATCAACTCACATCGGTTCTTGGTCTCACTAGAGACTGGTTAGTACACATGTACTCATAATTCACAAACATTAAGTCTAGGAAAGCAACCCACAGAATGACCTGGGTTTTTTTTGGGGGGGAGAGGGGGTAATGCATACTTAGTATTTCTTTACTGCTTATTTCTTGGGAGGAGTTAGACAAAACAGGATAATTAAAGTAGCTATGGGTCTACTTTAGCATTTACTTATTTCTCAGACTATTCCTCTCATTCAATCATTTAGTACTCATCAGGACCTTGTTGATGGGAATTTAAAATAATACTTCTGGAAAACAGTTTGGCAGTTTCTCAAAATGTTAAACAGAATCACCATATGAATGCAAAATTTCTATACAAAGCAGTTCCACTCCTAGGATTCTGCTCAAGAGAAATTAAAACAAATGTCCACATAAAAACTTGTACACAAATTTGACAGCATTATCATTCATAATAGTTAAAAAGTACAAGTAACCCAAATAGCCATCAACTAATGAATGGAGAAACAAAAGCTGTTGTATCCATAGGATGAAATATTATTTGGCTATAAAAAGGAATGAAGTATTGATGCATGCCGTAATATGGATGAATCCTGAAATCATTAGGCTAAGTAAAAGGAACCGGTAACAAAAGACTCTAAATTATAATTTCATTTACATGAAATTTATACAATAGACAAATCTACATTAAATAATAGTAGATTAGGGTTTACCTAAGGCTGGGAGTGGGGGAAGAGAAGATTGGTTTGATGAGTACCCAGCACTAATGGCTACACTGTTTCTTTAGGGTAATGAAAATGTTATAAAACCAAGTTCTTGCACAATGCAATAAATATACTAAAAACCTTTGAACTGTGCACTTTAAATGGCTGGATTTTATGGTATGTAAACTATATACCAATAGAACTTCAAAAAGAAAAAACTCATTGCTGACTAAGGTGCTATTGTCATTTACAAATGAATAAAATGGAGACTCAGAAGATAAGTGTCCTGTTCAAGTTTTAAATTCTAGAATTTGCTGAAAGAGGAAACCTCTGTGTTCAACTGCTATTTCCACTTTATGAACATTTCCTTCCCCTTGTTGAAAATTAATGCTTTTATGTTCTGGTTCTAGACCCATATTCATCTCAAAGGAATTCTTTAATTATGTCATCTATTTCTTTTATCTCTTTCTTCTCCTTCTAGTGACTCTTTCTTTCCCCTTAGCAAAATTCTCAAGTCTATTTTTCCAAGAAGTTAGGGTTGGGGGGACTCCTTATTTCCATGTCCCTCCATAGCCACGTTACTTGATAATTGTCTTTACTTGTCTTCATTTCATTCTTCATACCTTTTTTTTATTAGTGTTGAATTTATTTTTTTACTTTTTTAAATATGTCTTTATTGATTTCAGAAAGAGGAAAGGAGAGGGGGAGAGAGAGATAGAAACATCAATGATGATCAGCCTCCTCCTGCACGCCCCCTATTAGGGATGGAGCCCGCAACCCGGGCATGTGCCCTGACCGGGAATCGAACCACGATCTCCTGGATCCTAGGTCGATGCTCAACCGCTGAGCCATGACAGCCGGGCCAGTCTTCATACCTTTTGAATATATTCACTAAGACCAACAATAACTTTCTAATTTTGTTAACAAATATTTCTCTTTTTCCATTTCTCACTTTACTTAATTTCTTTTTTTTATTTTTAATTACAGTTTACATCAATATTATTTGTATCAGTTTCAGGTGTACAGCATAGTAGTTAGAAAATCATACTTTACAAAATGGTCTTCCTGATATTTCAAGTACCAGCCTGGCACCACATATAGTTACTACAATATTATTGACTATATTCTCTATGCTATGATTCACATCCCTGTGACTACTCTGTAACTACCAATTTGCCCTCCTTAATCCCTTCAGTTTTTTCACCAAGACCCCCAACCCCTCGCCCCTCTGACAACCATCAGTCTATTCTCTTTATCTATGAGTCTGTTTCTATTTCGTTTGTTCATTTATTTTGTTCTTTAGATTACACATATAAGTGAAGTCATATGGTATTTTTCTTTCTCTGTCTAACTTATTTCACTTAGTATAATACCCTCTAGGTCCATTCATGCTGTCACATATGGTAATATTTCATTCTTTCTTATGTTATATTACTATCTACTCATCTATTAATAGGCACTTTGGTTACTTCCATATCTCGGCTATCGTAAATAATGCTCCAATGAACACTGGGGTGCATATATTCTTTTGAATCAGTGTTTTTGGTTTCTTCAGATATATACCTAGAAGTGGAATTGCCGGGTCATAAGGTAATTTCATTTTCAATATTTTGAGGAACACCCATACTGTTTTCTACAATGGCTTCACCAGCCTGCATTCCCACCAACAGTGCACTAGGGTTCCCTTTTCTCCACACCCTCACCAACACTTGTTGCTTGTTGTTGATAGCCAGGTATGAGGTAGTATCTCATTGTGGTACTTATTTACATTTATCTGTTGAGAAAATTTTCATATGTCTGTTGGCCCTCTGTATGTCCTCTTTGGAGAAGTGTCTATTCAGTTCTTCTGCCCATTTTTTAATTGGGTTGTTTGTTTTTCTGGTGTTGAGTTGTCTGAGTTCTTTATAGAGTTTGGATATTACCCCAAATAGTGACAGCAATCTTAAAAAAGAAGAACAAAAAGTGGGAACTATCATACTACCTGATATCAAACTATACTACAAGGCTATAGTAATCAAAACAGCATGGTACTAGCATAATATAGACACATAGATCAATGGAACCAAATATAGAGCCCAGAAATAAGCCCACACCTATATGGTCAATTAATCTATGACAAAGGAAGCAAGGCTATACAATGGGGTAAAGACAGTCTCTTCAATAAATGGTGCTGGGAAAATTGGACAGATACATGCAGAAAAATTAAACTAGACCACTTTCTTACACCATATAAAAGGATAAACTCGAAATGGATTAAAGACTTAAATATAAGCCTTCTGGCTTCAGGCCTTAACCTTCCTCCAGCTAGCATTCTAACCTATCCTCTACACTGGTGTTAGCGTAATATTTCTAAAATATAAATCAGATCACATTAGTTCCCTTTTAAAAATCCTTTCATGGCTTTCAATGCCAACATGTTTAAATCTTAAATTCTTAGTATATAACCCAATTTCCCACATGGCCCACCCACAGTTTGCTCAATGGGACAAACTTTCTCAAGTCTCCCTGCCTTTTCAAATGCTATTTCTGCTGCCTAGGATGTCATGTCCTTGTAAGTCCAGTGAAATATATTTTCCTCAAGACCTTTAAGTCTCATCTTTCCAATGAAAGCTTTCTCAGCAGTTCATGAAGTTTTTATACTTCCTCCCCTTGAACATATTTCTATTTTATACTTATTGTAGACTATTACAATATTTACTATTTGTAACTCATATAGTAATGGTAATATCAACAATAATAATACCCAGAATATTTTGAGATGCACGTGCCTATTACCACTCTAAATCATTTAATGTATTAACTCATTTAATCCTCACATAAGTGTTGAGGTAAGATTCATCATTACCCTCATTTTACAGATGAGATTGTTGAGACAAAGAAAGTAAAATAATTTGTCTGACATCTAATAAGTAGTATGAAGAAGAGTCAGACTAAGAT
This sequence comes from Miniopterus schreibersii, assembly GCF_964146895.1. Taxonomy (NCBI): domain Eukaryota; kingdom Metazoa; phylum Chordata; class Mammalia; order Chiroptera; family Miniopteridae; genus Miniopterus; species Miniopterus schreibersii. The sequence goes on along the minus strand of NC_138111.1, from coordinate 58,658,676 downwards.
AGGTTAGTGACAAAAATCTATGCTCTTAACTGCCACTTCAAACCTGAAGACTGCAAGCTCTGGAAAGGCAGGGTCCAAATCCTACTCATCTAACCAGTGCCTAGCATACGGCCTGCCCCATAGCTAGTGCTCCATTATTGTATGTTGAGTTAAAGGCCAAGCCCAAGGGAAGTTACACTAAAATCCAAATACTATATTTTTCCAGTGAAACTGATTTACGTATGTCTCCAATGAAATCAAGCAAAATGCTTTATATAAATAAATTTAAGTACCTGTAGAAATATTTTAAAAATAATTTACAGTTGCAGGAGACAAAAAATATATACATGTAGGTATTAGTCACTACACACCAACACAGTGAAAATGTATCACAAGACAGATGGCAATTCTGAAAAGTCATGGTATTATTGATCAGATAGGCACTGAAACAGAAACTCTGTTACCCCATTGGCCTTCAAGGACATGAAATAGGAGTTAGTGCCTTGAGGCATTTCCGCAAATATGCTAAGAAATATGGTCTTGCTCTAAGTTCAAAGATGCTTCAATCCAGAATCATTGTCCTAAATCACCACAGGGTCTTTTCTCTCCTCTTTTTTTCAATCTTAAGAGGTATTAAAATCTAAGAAATGAGAAACTGCTTCAATGGACACAATATGAAAGGGGAGTTGCCCCAAATAGGAAGGAGCATATAATGTTAAAGAAAATACTCTTAGGGCCATCAAAGGCCAGCCAGTAAGAAGTAAAGCAATGGCCAGCCCTGGAAATTTTTATTTGAAAAATAAAATGGTATAAATCTATTTCACTTGAAAAACTACATCAGAGACGAATGCATCAATTGTGTAAATTGCAATTTGTAAAATTTCAGGTTGGGAGGTGGTGAGGGGCAGAGTGTATTTGGAGTGAAAGACCCGGCAACATTAGTTGTAAAAGCTCTGGAAGTCAGCCACGGTTTGAAAAAAATATATGTATACGTAGAAAGATTGATAAGCACACTCTCCTTCTCCCTTTCTCTCTCTCTCACTCTCACACACACACACACAGTTAAAAACATGCATAGTGTAGGAACAAAGGCAGCATGTGGTAGTGGAGAGGGCGCAGGCAATGTAGGCATTGCTTCTCATCTGGCTCGACCATTTGCTAAACTATACGGAAAGTTGCTTTCTCTCTGTTTCTTTTCTTTTTTCTCTTTTGCATTTTTAACATGAAAGTACTTTCCTTAGAGAATTATTGTGAAAATCAGAGACGTGTATAAAGCTTCTCTCCTTATCATTGGTGTCATTATCATTAATAAAAACTATTCTATATTAATGTATATGGGCATATGGAGCCGAACCCTGAAAGAAAGGCAACTGAACACTGAAATCATGTATGGCAGAGTAAAAGGAAAAAGAGGGACAGCCATAGAAAAGGAAGCAAGGACAGAGTGAGAGTGACTGATGGTGTTTAATGGCAGCACATGGCAAAGGTGTGACCTGGGAAAGCTGGCCTGATACCCCCTTACGTCTTTGTAGAGAGGCCTGCTTCTTCCCAACCTGCTCTCAGACCTTAGGTCTTTTCCACTGACTCACACGGAGATGTAACTGACTGATACAGGTATCTTACCTGCCCTGTATTCTTTGTGGATCCGAGCCTTGGGTCACTGTGCTAACAGTCTATAGATCCTTTGTGTTGACAGTATAAAAACAGGAAGGGTCAGGCAGCAAAGATTAATTTCATAACATTAAAAACCTTGCTGAGCTTACTCTAACCAGCAAAATTGTCATATACAACTCTAGGGACACAAAACTTTATCAGATATTCCTAAGGAAACAATGCTTTAAGTACCAAGGCCCATTGGAGACATTACACGGCGATGTGAATTTGAGACACAGTTCTATGCCATTTTTTGTAAAAATAAAATACTAAAATACCCATTACCCATTAGTAACCCAGGCAAGAAACAGATAAACTTACCTGCAGAGATTGGGGGGGGCGGGGGGAGACAAAATATAGATAGTCAAGGTAAGTAAAAGATGAAAGGGACTACAAAAAAATAAAAACAAAGAAGCATAGTGAGGCTGAATGTTATCCTGCAAATAAGCTAATTATGCATAATCAAAAATGCCCTTGATAATGCCTTAGGAAGGTGCCATATTGGAGAGAAACGCACTATCTCCCCATATGGCTAACAAAGTCAGCTATTTTCTCCAACACTGGAACAAATCGATGTTTATTTGAGTCAGCTTGAACTTGGGGCCATGTAATATAAAAAACATATGTGTTTAAAACAATAGGAGTAGGGGCTGTGGGGGCTGGGTGGAGGTGGGCAAAGGGGAGGGGAATGGGGACATCTGTAATAGTGTCAACAATAAAAATAAAGTTAAAAAAATAATAACAGAAGAATAAAAGCAAACTCATTGTGAGGAGATGACCCCAAGATAAGTCAGGACAAAAATAGTATTTGACTAGAAAGGCATGTGTAATCAGCTATGCTATTTAAACTCCTTAAACTCATAATTATTTGTTCTCTCTCCCCCCCCCACCCACTGTGCGTTTGTAGTTAAATTTATCTAAATTAAAAATTCCCATGATAGGATAAAAACTGGAAAGAGAAGAATCAGACAGTTTACAATTCACCAAATCCTCCGAGAAATCCCAGAATACTTTGCTGTGCCTGCATTAATAGAACTTATTTTAGCCTAACTTCCATTATTATTATTAAAGTTCTTATTAATTTACATATGTACTAGATGGTAGAGCCTAGGAAAGGCACTGAAAATGATCACTTATCGAAGGGGCCCTAAGAGGTGTTAACACTGGTGATTCATTTAACCCTATAAGGCAAGTATTCTCTTTTTACATGTAATGAAACTCTCAGGATGAAGAGTAGCTTACTCCAGGACAGAGCTGGCAAGGAGCGGAGCAAGAATCAGAATCCACAACTGTTTGATTCCCAATCTGCACACTCTTCCCACTCCCAGCATAATAAGGCAATGAGCCCCCAAACCATACCCATAGCAGACACACATAATTGAGACGGTCATTCTTTCCTCTCATCACCGACATGGCCCTATGAAATCCCCAAGCATCTTCTAATGGTGCTTCTAAATAGGCAGGAATAAATGAAACCTGTGGGTCACGCTGACTACAGTCCTTTCGGTGCCTCTTAATACCAAGGGATGCTACAAATACTTGTGAGAATGAATGAAGTGCTAATGCTGAAAGAGAGAAAAACAAATTTGGGGATAAAAATGGAACAGGAAACTAACAATGCATGCAAATAGAAAGGAAGCCTTTTGTTCTTTTCATGCACGTTGGGATTTGCATGAAATGACTGAGCTGAATGGGCCAGCAAACGGAATTTCAGCAGTGGCTTGGCTGTTCACAACAAAACACCATCAGTATTTCAAACTAAAGGCTCGCCACGTTTACTTGGAAGATGGCTTCTCTCAGATCACCTCCTTTCGTGCTAAAAAATGGAAAGGTCAGAGTATTTCTGGAAACATTTTTCTCTAGGGAGACATTTCTTAAAATGACAGTCCAACAAGGCTGTATAGCATCCCAAAAGTTTGGTGGCACCTGTGAATCCCATTTCTGCAATGGGTTCTTATAATTTGCTTCTGAACTAACTCTATAAATTTTCTTACTGACTCAGGATAGATCTCTCTGAAAACTGCAGTTCTTTTTTTTCTTTCTAACTATTTGGATTGATGCTGGTTATCTTGGGGATTACAGGAGGGTTGAGATAAAAGATTGAAATAGGTTCTATAGATTGAAATAGGTTATATAGATTTTGTGCATAACTAAAGTGAAATAGCAAAAATTAGTAGCAGTAAATATCACTGATAATCTGTCTTGTGGCTGGTGTGATATATATTACCATCCATGGGTTCCCAGCTCAATGTGAGGTAAATATATAATCCCCAAAATAGAGTCTGCAGTCAATTTTTTCTTTCATTAAGCAATCTATTAAAAAATTCCAGGAAAAAAAGTGCATACTTCAATCTTTTGCCTTAGACAGGTTATAGTTAATTATAGCCATTAGCTGTAATAGTAATCAGGAAAAATTAATACATACTCTAAATAGCTCATTTTTTCCCAGGTATAAGGGAAACACAAAATGCATGCCTGTTCGTGGAATTTTAGTACTTGTGAAGCTGTAGTAAACCTGTTGCCGACTGCCATGAAACAAAACCTCCTCCTCTGCGGTGAACACCCCAAGCTATGGAGGAGAGCTTGCTGCCCCCCCCCCCCGTGTGCACCCCTCTTCCTCCCTGCCCTCTCGCCCTGCGCAGTAAGCCACTGCGCTACTTGCCAATGGGCCTCTCTTCCTCTGTTGTAAATACTTCAAAGGCAGGAGCCTGTCTCAGTCGTCACTTATTCCCACCAGAGTCCCTGCTCACAGTATATCCTCAGGAAGCGTCAGTGGAGTTTGTGAAAGGGCTGTTTCACGTTGAGGTCCCTAAGCCACCTGTGAGCGGAAAGGGCTGAATAAAGAGCCTGGGGCATCCTCTGCCTGGGTGCTGGTATTGCACCGAGATGCCTAGGCCCCCCCTTAGTCCAACCTAGCACAGTGTCCCCCAGTCTCAGGTCTGCTTTAGAACCTCGTGAGGGGGGAAGAGCCCAGCAGCAATGCAATGTGTTCACCTGGGGTCCTGAATGGAGAGGGAGGGGAGGTGGAGAGGCAATCTTAGGGCTCCCCAGGAGCTGTCTCCTCTCAAGATTCCCTCCATCAGGAGTTAACTTTGACACTTTCCAGTGTCAGACAGCCATGGCAAAAACTGTTGACAAGTCACTAAAGCTCTCTGTCTCTCGCCAGGTGTTGAACAGCATCTTCTACTCTGTAGTTTGTATCTTTCTATATGCCCATCCAATATACACAGAACACAAAATCCAATGAGCATATAAATTACTGTCCCATCCCATCACCGCAGAGTATTTCAACAATGAAAGGAACAACATAGTCTGACTCTTACTTTATTTAATGAAAAAAACAAATATTCTAATAAATATTCTGTCATTAAATTTCCTTAAAACCCAAAGTATACTATTTCCAGGGATCTATTCACACCCATGAATGTTCTATATTTATGCTATCAAAATATCATTTATATTTCAATATACAATGCCATGTTTCTTTTGGGGTAGGAGGGAAATATCTGTCTTTATGCTTTTATTGTTTTTTCTACCAGATGATTAAAAATACATATATGAGCTCTATAGATGTCGGAAGCAATCCTGTTCTGCCATTTTTTTATGCAAATGCTGACTCAATGTCATAGAATAACAGCGTTGCTTTCTGCTTTCCCTGACAGTCCAAAGAAAGAGTAATGCATACAAATCATTTTACTGTTTAAAAGTTTTGAATAAAACATGCTAACCTTGTCATACTAAGTGACAGACAGAAATGTCACCATTGTTTGCCAGGGACAAATAATCCATATACTTCATGTATAATTCATCTGATCTTTAAGAATGTTTAACAATATTGAATTTAGATAAATTTCAATGTTATGGTGCATCAAACTTCCTTTATCAATTTACACATGTGCCTCATCAATTTGTCTTCATTTGTATTACTCTATTTTTGTATTAACTATGACAATCTAGGGAATATTCTGATTTTCAGGGGAAATGGATAGGTGCTTTGTCCATATTACAGCCCCATCTCTATGTCCCTCTCTCCATCAGGTCTTAACTTGGAAATCTCAAATAACCCAAGGGTTGTAAATCTGCCACAGAAGCGCCATTCGCAAGTCACAGGTATCTACAAGTCTTAGGACATAAAGCCTTTGGTCTCCAAACAGACATTGAAGAACGCAGAGACCTTAGACTTCAATCCTTTCTAAAATAAGGTTTCAGTGGCTTCTAAAGCCTTTCTGTCCATCAACTCTAACAGAGGGCAGGTCTGAGACGAGTTGGCTTGGGGAAAATACATGAACAAGAATATTTTGAACAGGCTCCAGAGTGAGCTGGAATTCCCTCTACTGTGAATCTGGAGAAACGATGTTGGTGGCCTTCTGCTAGGTCCCCTCTCCAGAGCGCTGTCAGTGCAGATGATCTTGGGGCTCCCTGAGTCTGAGAGGACTTCTCACTGTTATCATCATGGAAAACCAGTGCCTCCAAGACGAGGAGAAACCATTTGGTTGACAGTGCCCGCAAAAAGGTTAGAAAATAAAATTCAACATAATCATTCACGAAATGATTCATGCCCAGCCAGCTTGGCTCAGCGGTTGAGCATCAACCTATGACCCAGGAGAGCAAGGTTCAATTCCCGGTCAGGGCACATGCCCGGGTTGCGGGCTCAGCCCCTGCTGGGGGCGTGCAGGAGGCAGCCGATCAGTGACTCTCTCAGCACTGATGTTTCTCTCTCTCTTTCTCTCTCTCTCTCTCTCTCTCACCCTCTCCCTTCCTCGATCTGGAATCAATAAATACATTTTTTTTTAAAAAAAAGAAAGAAAAAGAACTGATTCATGGAGCGCAGGAACAAGTTGAGCAACTAAATGTAAGCCAGATTAAAATTTCCAGAAGCATCTTTTGAAAGCCTATTTTCTGTTTTAGGAAGAGTAATCATTTCTGTGCAACTTAAGCTTGCAAAGGGTCAGCCTGTTGTTCCCTTCTCCCCTACCTCAGAATTTTTCTCCTTGGTGTCTTAAAAGTTCTTTATGCCCTTAAAGATCATTTTACCTAAATTAAGAACATTTGACAGCACACAGGAAACCAATAAAAAATAATATTGAAAGTAAGCTGTAATTGAAAAATTTAAAACTGGGTGGAGTTTGGGTGAATATGAGCAAGGGGGAGAAAATGGGGACATCTATAATGTGTCAATAATCAAAATAAAGTAAAAAAAAAGAAAGAAAAATTTAAAAAAAAGAACATTTGATAAAATAATTAAAATTTTTATGATTCAGAGGCTGAGTTGTTTTTGTTTTGTGTTGTTTCTCAGCAGGAGGTAGGGAGCAGGGAGCTAGCATACCCATACTCATCACATTTCATAAATTAGCAATTCATATATTCTCTTCAGGTTCTTCCTTTAGCTACATACTTATGCACATGTCAGTTCACCTAGATAGGCACATGGGCACATACAAACATTTAATTATAGATATATATTTGTCCTGGTTTTGGTACTTTGGAAAAGGTAAACCATTTTCCACTAGCTGAACTGTCATCTCCATTGTGACCCATTCACAAAGTAGTAGAAAATTATCTGAGGAATTCATTTATATCCTCAAAGGAGGAAGAAAAACAGTAATATAAATAGAGTTGCGCAAACAAACCTATAGGAAATTATTAAAATTTATATGTTAAACTTAAGAAAGAGCTTCTTTCTGAGAAATGCTAAATGCAATAAGGGATTCTGTAGAACCCCTCTTTCAAAAGACCATTTGGAGCAGTTTATTTTTTTAACCACTTGGGTTGAGTGTGTACAGTTTTCTTTTGATCTTCCAAAGGATCGTGACACCAAAAATCTTTAAGAACCACTGTTTGGCAGTCTAGAGACTCTTATTTCTCTACAAGGGTTTGGATTACTTCTACATGGAGGTAGGAAATTACATTGGCTTCAGTAGAAAACCTCAAACTTTGCTGGTCCCAAAGAGTTAATCTGGCCCTTAAATAAGTAATTTGTACCACATATCACTGACAAGTTTTCACATTCAGTCACAGTATACATATATGTCCATAGATTTCCATTATTTTCCAACGGTTCTAATTTCATTGTGGAACATTTTACCAGATGGAAAGGGGCCATTTTATGGGCTTTTGGCAGGTAAAGTTGGCTTTGCTAAATGAAAATCCCATGTTTGAGGAGCCCATGAAATTGGCAATAACTGACTTTTGAACACACAGAGAATTTTAACCTTTTTTTATTTGCAACCAGACAAGAAAGTCTTTTAAAGAGTTATCTGTTAACCGTTTAAACATTCTTGTTGTTAAATCTGGGCCTTGAACTGGCAGCAATTTGGATAGAGGGCTTACTAAATGAGTTCCAATACTAATTCTCATCATTAGCAAAGCCATGGCAGTCATTATTTTGTTTGTACTATTAAGCAAATATTTAAAGGATGGAAACTATAATTCAGTGAATGATACTTTGGAAAACCCCTATTTTCCAGAGTACTTTAGAGAAGCGGCAGAATGGAGTACATTGATTTTACTTACATATATATGTAAAAAATCCTAGCTACTTGGTAGAGCTATTATTCCATTCCACCAAACACAATTCATTTTCTTTTGTCCAGGTTTTGGGGCCTTTTAAAAATCCTTCTGGCCAGCCAGGCGTGGCTCAGCGGTTGGGCATAGACCTAGGATCCAGCAGATGGAGGTTCGATTTCTGGTCAGGGCAGGCGCCTGGGTTGTGGGCTCGATCCCCAGCAGGGGCGTGCAGGAGGCAGCCGATCAATGACTCTCTCACCATTGATGTTTCTATTTTTCTCTCTCTTTCTCTCTCTCCCTCTCCCTTCCTCTCTCTGAAATCAATAAAGATATATTAAAATAATAATAATAATAATAAAATCCTTCAATTATTTTAAACCTACCCCTTTAAACATCTTCCTTTAATATCATTTTATTTTGGAGATCACATAAAATATTTAGCATTTCTTTAGGACAGATTAGATTTAGGATTAAAATTAGTGCACTGGCCTTATGAAATCTTCCCCCACTCTTTTCTACTTAACACACTTCTGCTTAGTGTTTTTTTCTCCACTTAGAACGAGCTGGTGGAAAAACTGTGAGTGGCAAAAGAATGATATCAACCCTAACTTGGGGGGTTGGAAGGGAAGAGAGATTCATCAGGCCAGTGCCAAGAGTTTAGCAGACAGTTGGACGGCCTTGACTGCGGATTTTTGGCAAGTACGGCGTGCGTGAAATCAACACGGAGTGTGGGGAAATGCACTGCAGTCATGCTTCTGATGACTATAAACAGGCTTAATGCTTTTTAGGACATCAATGAGCCAGAAGAATAAGTGCTGATAACAAATGCTTCCTAGCATGCTGTTCGTCATTTTAACGGTAAAATAAAGAAAGAAAATAGTAAAACTCCTCCTTTCATTTGAAGGAATACTTCTTATTAACCAAATTCTACGAAAAATGTTCACAGGAGTGGTTATTTTAAGAGTATGTTTTTTATCTACTATGATTAAAATAAAATATTTTTCCAAACCATGAGCCTCATGCGCCACAACAAAATTTGTAATGCTAATATTTCATTATTTAAAACTCATCGCTGCTCCTGCCGCCTCAACAACAGTGTGTTTCACAACATGAAGCGCGTTGGTCGGGCAGCACTGACAGGTAGCAGGGGCCTTGCCTGTCTTCCTCAATTCCATCTTGGAAGCCTAAATATTGTATTTTTTCCTTTTGGCTTATTAAAGCAACTATTTCTTAAAATACCCTAATGTGGACTTCATCTATTTCACATGAGAATATTTAAACACTGTTAGGAAAGTGATAAAAGTGGATAATCTAAAGGAGGAAGGAGAGGAAGAGGAGATTTACATCTAATATAGCACAAAGTGGGCCCCAAGGGCCTGGATGTCCAGGGTAAATATGCAGCCCTTGTGGCCTAATCCTTAGCACTCAGGGACAGAAACGTCATCTATAGGAAGCAGCCTCATAAAGAATCCAAAGGTGATCCTTTATTTTTGTTTTACAAAACATCTTGATGGGTGATTTTGATGTGAAGCAATTAGCCCTGGAAAATGAGTGGAAGGCAAGAAAGAGGGAGGTAAATGAGGGAAATTTGAGTTACTTTGCTGATAAAAAGAAGCTGGATTTGGAGTTTGAAGCTTGGGGGAAACTTTAGGGATTTTTTTGCTAAGTTTTAGGAATTCTTAGCCAAGTATAAGGATGGTTTCTCCTTGCCGATGCCCTATATAATTAATTGGTTCTTTTTATAAAACACTTTGTAAAAGATTTAGAACTCCAAGACACAGACACCAGTCAAAAAGGTTTTTCAATGAAGTCTCTATAATTTTCTACTCAAAAAAACTATGAAAGAATAATCAGAGCCCAGCCAGTGTGGCTCAGTGGTTGAGCATCGACCTAGGATCCAGGAGACTGGGGTTCGATTCCTGGTCAGGGCACATGCCCGGGTTTCGGGCTCAATCCCCAGCAGGGGGCGTGCAGGAGGCAGCCGATCAATGACTCTCTCATCATTGATGTGTCTATCTCTCTTTCTCTCCCTTCCTCTTTCTAAAATCAATACAGACATATTTTTTTAAAAAAAAAGCATAATCAGATATTACCTGTGTAGCTGCCACAGTAATATGCTGGTAAAGTTCTTCCTTTTAGTTACGAAAGTCCTAATAGTGAAGGCCTCTCCCTTCTGAATGAAGAAAAGCAGAGAGAGGTCACTCCACAGGCAGGGCCCACGCGCATGACCTTCCCGGGTGGTGAGGTGACTCAGTACTGAGTTTTATAACCAGGATAGCTGTGGGAACTAACTTGCACTTACAGCTTTTCATTTCTCCGTGGGCCACTGAGGGAGAGACACGCTTTCTCCTTTCTCTAAAAGAAATCGTTCAAAATAGCAAGGCTCTGTAATTTCTCACAGCCTCCAGGAGGAGGGAACATTGGCCGGGACTTCATGCTTGCACTCTCGCCTCGGCTGGGACTTATGTAATCTTGTCTTTTGGAAATGGACCCTTCCTGTCCTAGGAGCGTTAATGACAGGAGAGCCAGCCGTCTGTTTGCAGATGAAGGGAGCTTTGTCATGTCATAAACCCTCACAGCCTGCTTTTCACACACAAAAAGAGAAGAGAATGAGAATTTCCGTAGCTCTGGCAGAATCTCAGGAGAACAGAAGCTGCCTATCCAGAGAGCAGAAGGTTGAAGCCCCTGAGAGAAAGATGATCATTGAGAAATACCTGCAGTGGGGATGCCTGGGGACTTGGAAAATGGGCACGTCTAAGAAGCAAATGTCTCTCATTTGCAGGGCTGGCAGGAACATAACCAACGTCTGATGCCCCCAAACCCTCAATAAAACCTTCAAGTACAGCAGTGCCTTTGCTAATGTTACTTTGGCAAAAGTGCAAGAATAGACTTAATACAGATAAAAAGAAAAATTGCGGGAAATGGGATACACCGGAGAGATTTTAAAATTCAGAGGAAAATAAGATATCAAAGCAAAGGTGGCTAAGAGAAACTGAAGTCTTTCGACAGTTCTTAGGGGGTGAGGGGTAAAGAATGGGATTTCCACCAAAACGCACACATCAGCCAGTGGGTGATGGTGACAGCGGAATTTTTGTTTATTGGCTGGTTTGCTGATTGCTCATAACATTAAAGGGCACAGGACACCCAGCCAACTGATGCTGGGAGAATGCACGTAAAACAGCAGCAAGTCCACAAGGGCGGGAGACAGGCGGCCAAGCTGGAGATCTTTAAAACAAATATATTGCGTGCCATAAAGGAGCAAAGAAAGATGGATCTCTTTTGTTGCATTGCTTTGACTGGATGTCACACAAGGTGCTGTTTGTTTGTTTGTTTGACATTTTTATATTTTTGCCTGAGGTAATAGGTAGAAAAATAGCACACGGGAGGGGAAAATGGAACAAGAAAAGGAGATTTGTATATAGACTAAGAATGAGGGTTACAGAAAATAAGTCAGACCACTAATAAATGTAAAACCCTGACCTCACAATTAATAAGGGTCTTGCCATTCTATCCATGACTAATGTGTTCAGCCTGCCTTTGCTCTGTTTTAACAAAGGAACTCAGCCGAGAGGCACACTAATGAGTCGCATGATCACCAGTGTCCAGAACTCTATGCTTTCCCCCAGAAAGCAGTTGGATCTTTCTTTCATTAATTTATACACAAATTCTAGAGCCTTCACCCAGTCCATTTATGAGAGAAGAGCTGAAAGCAGGGACTCAGGGAAAGTGTATTTCTGGGCTGAATCTAAACTTGGCCACTATCTAGTTCTGTGATGTGGGAGCAAGTTGCATAACCTTTTGGGGCCTCATTTGCTTCGCCTGTAAATGAGGATCATAATAGTCTCAACTTCTTAAGGATTTTTTAAGGACCGAATGAGTTATATATATGAAGTATTTAAGAACAGTGGCTGGCACATAAAAAGCACCATAAAAGTGTTAGCTACGACTGCGATTTTTATTAATAGCAGTGTTATATAAGGCAGTAAAATACTTGTCACATAGTAGCTATTAAATAAAAGACAGTTCCACCCTGCTTTCCGATCACCTCTGTCCCTCATCCAATTTTAGACAAATATAGGCCTCCCATAGCCTCTCCTCCACCTGCACAGTGTGGCGCATTCCCCATCTCTGACAACTGTACGAATATAGTTATACCAGAACTCAAATGTATAGCAAATATTGACAGACAGGTGATAAATGAAATATTCTAGGGTTACTGATCTCAACGCTGCTTAGAGTTTTAGAGATGGAAAGGGCTTCCTACATTGCTGATTTCAAATGTTACATTCTTTCTCTGGTCTTTAGATAGCTCTAATTAGGGTAGTCCAATACTCTATACTAGTCTATACTTTATACCTTCGCAACTGCTATAACAGAAGTTCTCATTTCCAGCTGCACAGTAGAATCATCTACAGCTTTAATAAATACCAAACTCATGATTAGCATGATTTTAAAATGTGCCTGATTATTAAAAATCACCAGGTAAGCTGTGCAAAACTACATATTCTAACCCCTGACCAAGAGAATCAGTGTACTTGGGGGGCCCTATTTTTTTTGTTTTCAGAAATACTTATAATAATTCTCATATTCATCTTAGTTTAGATACGACTGCTCTGTTGAGACACACGGTGCTGCCCTTCACCTCACCTCATCAGGTCAGATCTAACTCTTGACCTTGGAATTAGGGAAATGAAGAGCAAAAGAAAGTCATTAAGACGGGAGAAAAGACATCTTTTTCTTTCATTTTCTTTGATATTCTTTTGGATGTCTAGGGTAAAAACAGAACATATTTAAATATAAGGACTACCTGCTTGGGAAGGACTCGCACCCCTCCTGAGGCAGTTTTTGGATTAATTCTGACTCGCAGTGGTTCTGAAGACTCTAAACTCACGCTCTTGGGACACCACCAAGTGCTCAGTCTGCAGCCTGTTCTCAGAAACCTATTCAACAACAAGTAGAATTCCCCTTGCTCTGACAAGAACACCTACAGACTGAAAAAACGTAAAAGACTGAGCATAAAAATTGCAAATCCACATTCCTAGAGCCATAAGTATGCAAACTGGTGGTATTAAAAAAAAAAAAAAAGCATGGATGACAAGCACTGAGGGATATACCTCCACCTGTTTCTTTAGCTAGTCTCTTTCCCATCTCTCAGCTCCTCCTTCCAAAGTTTATTTTTGTAAACATCACATTCTGAAAAGAAATGAGCTATCCTGCCAAACAAGTTATCAGCAGCTGGCTGGTTGCCAGAAAATATTATATCTCTATCTCTATCTCTATCTCTATCTCTATCTCTATCTCTATCTCTATCTCTATCTCTATCATCTCTATATCTATATCTATGATTTTACCTTAAAGTAGACTGAACAAGTCCTATTGGAATATATTTCTCTTTGTCTGTATTTGCTTTGGTTTATTTGGGATAGTTGGTGGGGATAGAGTGGTGAAAAAATCTTAATATAAACCATTAAAGACATTAACTTCTGTCACACATCATCTAATAACTATGTGGCTATTTCTCTCCCCTTGTTCGACATTATTCCATTTAGTACATAAAACGAAGGAGTAAAACTCATTCACTCACATTTTGTTTCAAGCACAGAGAGCCTTCCTCATTATGCTCTGATAGGAGAGCGTCAAACTACCTTCCCTAACGTTACGTTTGATCTGCAGACCACAGTCGCAGCCCATCTGACTTTTAAAAGTCAAAGATCTAAGTAACAGAGAAAAGAATATAAATATGAGGCTTTTGATAGCATGGGCTGTTTAGGGCCTAGAGCCCTAAACCTCCTATCGGGACTTCTCTAAACTACTTAATTGCTATGGCATCAAACAGAGAGAGAAGAAGTTTCCCTTTAAAAGTAAGAATGATCTGAAAAGAAAAGCCGGAGCGAAGAGGAAACGTTTGTTCTCCCAGGGCGTGCTGTGCCTGCGGCCGCCGCAGGACTTGTCACACTGCTCACCTGCCGTCTGCCTCGCCCGTGACCCTGAGACTCCTTGAGGGCGGACCACATCCTGCCTGGCACACGAGTACAAGCTCTGCAGAATCAGTAAGTAATTCCCCTTCGATTTAGGAAAAGTAATCCTCATGTTAGAGAGGGAAAAATCTAATCAGGTACATGCTTGCTCTAGCCTGACTGGGTCTCAATCCCAGCTCCTCCAGTTACTAGCTGTGCAACCTTGGCCAAGACACTTAATATCTCTGTGCCTCAGTTTGCTCACTCTAAAAATAAGACCATAATAGCACTTACTGCATAGGGCTGTTTCAGGGATTCAATAAATCAATACATGTAAAATGCTTGGAACAGGGCCTAACACATATCACACACCAGTGTTAGCTATTGGTTTTTTTCTACCTCAGTCTTCCCAACAACCATCTGAGATAGATAATATCAGCCCACTTGACAGATATGAAGCTGAAGACGAAGCTCTTAATTGGCAGATGTCTTGTTTAAACTGGTTCTGCCTATTTCCAAAGCTTTTGCTCTTTGCCCTACCTTAGAGTGGCTCTCTTCTGAGCTTTATTTAATGAAATTCAATCTCTCAAGTTTCTACTAAATGTAGAAACCTGTATGTGGTGCTTCTTAGAGCAAAAAGATGAATAAAGAATGGTCTCTGTCTTCAAGGGGGACAAAGTTAACACTGGAAGAAGGTGCGTGGACACAACTAATTCTAGTACAAGGAAAACCTAAGTCATGTAACAGATTTCTGAGGTTCTAGGAATGAAAGACAGGAGGAAGGTTCTGGCTAAAGGTAGGAAAGGCTTTTATAATAGAAGTCGTTTTGAACTAGCCTTATACGATTTGTGGGTGGAAACGACAGGCAACCGTGGGAGCAGGGAGGAGATGGAAGGAAAGGCATCTCAGGGGCAAGCACAGCATGAGCGGCACCAGAGAAGCAAGAAACAGACACACACATGCCTTGCTCAGGGAGAGGGGGACTCAAGTTTGCTGCCATGAAGCATAACTAAGCTGAGAGAGGGAGTACATGGCCAAAGGTCATGCTAAGCAATTAAAACTTTGCTTTGTAAGTCATGAGGACTTAGTCTAGGTTTATGAATAACTTATGAGAAGAAGGGTGTCAAGATGGTCATATGACCCAATCGATATCTTAGGATATATAGGGTAAGGGAAAGGAGATGAAATGCTAAGAAGCAAGGCCAGGGAAAAAAATTCAAAGAAAAAGTAATAATGTCCTGAATCAGGTTAGTAACACTGGGGAAAATAAGAGGAAAGGAAGGCTAAAAGAGATTTTTTTTAAAAAAAATATGTTTTTATTGAGTTTTTAGAGAGAGAGGGAGGGAGAGGGATAGAGAGATAGAAACATGGATGGGAGGCATGTTTGCTCCTGCACAGCCCTCCCTGGGGATCGAGCCTGCAACCTGGGCATGTGCCCTGACCTGGAATCAAACGGGTGACCTCTTGGTTCCTGGGTCAATGCTCAGCCACTGAGCCACACCGGCCAGGCTAAAAGAGATTTTTAAAAAGCAGAAATTAGAAATGACTAGAAACAGAGAATTAAGAAGAGGAAGTCCAACTATAATTCCAAAATTTGCGGAGCATTTACAGAGCATGGAAATAAACTGCACTATCTCATTAAATTCTCACAAAAACCTTGCAAGAGAATTTAATATCATTTCTCACAAAGGGAAATAGTGGTCTAACTTTGAATATTGACTCTTGGCACCTACTGTATGAAACTTGGAGAATTACTTAGCCTCTCTAAGACTCTATTTCTTCATATGTAATATGTAGATGGCAACATCTATCTTATGGTGGTGTTGTGAAAATTAAATGAGATAACACTTATAACTCACCTTCAAGGAACTGGCATATATTATTAACTTCTCGTTAAGTTACAGCAACATTGCGAGAAAATTTTTGCTATGAAAGAATGTTAAACTGCCCACAATCACATTCTTTAATAAGAATCAAAGATAAAATTCAACTTCATAGTCTTATAATTTCAAAGTCTGTCCTCTAACATTTCATGTTTCACTTCTCAGTGGAGGGGAACCACTGTCAAATCTCTAGAGTGTGGAATGAGAACCCAAATAATGAAAATGAAAGTGAGATCACGGGAGTCTTCAAATGAGCCCCAAATTAGCATTTAATTAGAAGATAGTTTGTTTTGCTCTAAGTCTGAGCCTAGATACCATTTATCAAATAGACTCTTTATAAATTACACAACATTCCATATGTAAAAATTATAATTCAAATACTGGATTAGAAAATTAGGATTCACTGCCTAATATATAACATGCCAATGAAAATTTCATGAAGCATAAAGCACTTCAGAGAAATCTTTTTAATTGGCAATGCCCATTCATCAGCGTTTGCCTGGTTTTTCAAGCCCATTAGCTGTGTGAAATTATTTGAAAATATTTGACAAGATTTTTTAACTTTTTATCCCAAGGTGTTATCAAAATATCAAAGCTGGTATAAACTGGGTATGTCTGGTATTGGAAAGGGAAGACCTGTCCTTAAATAGCTGGAAGGACATCTGCAATTTTCTTTTTTGCAAACGTGCCATATTCAATCAGATTAATTTTTAATTTTTTAATTTCTTAAAGGGCAAATCTTAAAACCAGATTTTCTCCCTCACAATATTGAAAATGTAAAAATGTAAGGAACATTGATCAAATAGCCATAATTATAGAAGGGTATGACTTCTGCTTTAAAGCTATAATCCTTTTGGGCTGAGTAATTGATGTTTGGATAACAGAATACCAGCTAACCATTTGGGAAACCATAGTTTTAGGCAATTCTAAGAAGGCATAATATTTGTACTGCAGTTTATTTGGTCTCATTCCCATCCCAGGGTTTAAAAAAAAAAAAGTAGCTGGTTGGAGCCTGAGCGTTATTAGATGGCAGAAAAATTCCACAAGTAGCCAGTAGCTCACCATATATTGTAGATTGTCATGGTTGTGTTTCTTCCTTCACATGAACCCTGGAAATGAGGAAGGTGCACATATGAATGTAAGAGGAAAATTATTCTCTCTCCTCGGATAAGCCAAACACCAAGTAAGTATAGGAGCAAAGAAATTCCACTCTCACAAACATATCATCCAATTGATAAATCTGCCATCAGAACAAAAAAAGGAAGGAGAAAAAGCCAGGAACATGGTTTCATTAAGAAAAAATAAAGCTTTTCTTCATATAGCGCCGATGTCAAGGACCTTCCATCAGAAGCACTACCCACGTGTGTTCCGTAAAATCCAGCCCTGCTCTCTAGCCCGGTCCCACTGCATTGCACTACACTTATTTATAGGGTGGCTGGCTGGGTCCACACAGGGGTCCCCACTTCCAGAAGAGAAAGCAAACATCCAGAATCAACATGGGTAACCGGCTAACCAGAAAGGGAGCAAGGGAGGAAGCAACTTCTCCTACCAGAAAGAGAAAGCAAGTCTAAGTCAAGAATGGGGGGGGGGGGCAGGGGGAGTCATTGAAGGCGATTTCTTAAAAGTTCAAACTAAGGTACAAAAAATATTTTTGAAAAAAAAGTTTCCATATTTAAATCTGTAAAACTCTCCTCCAATCATAAGTTACGTATTTTGGTAACTAAGCACCACACCTTCCAACACATCACCACCCCCCGCCAAAAAAATAATCCAATTGTATTCTGACTCCATTTTCCTGGAACCAAAGATTTCTATACAGAACATAAATGAAAACATTTGGATAGGGATTGTCATTATTTATTTATTTATTTATTTATTTATTTATAAATATATCTTTATTGATTTCAGAGAGAGGAAGGGAGAGGGACAAAGATATACAAACATCAATGATGAGAGAGTCACTGATCGGCTGCCTCCCACACCCCCCCTATGGGGATGGAGCCCGCAACCCGGGCATGTGCCCTGACCGGGAATCGAACCCCGATCGCCTGGACCCCAGGTCGACGCTCAGCCGCTGAGCCACGCCAGCTGGGCAGGACTGTCATTTTTTAAGAAAACCACTCTGTCTCAGTGTGGTTTAAAATAACATAAGATAGAAGAAAATTTTGGTTTTACTTAAATATTATATACTCTGCCTTTCGGCTTCTCGCACATGTCAATTGTGTACCATTGTCTTTTGCGTCAGGACCAGGGATTTTGTCAGCAACACAAATGGCCAGCCTGGAGGAGGCGGCACCAGGAAGTTAGGCTGTCCCCCCGGCCGCGCTGGCCGAATGGGAGGCTGTTAGGAAAAGCCCAGCAGCAAGCTAACAGCAGGACCGGCTGGCTGGGAAAGAGGCTCCTCACACAGGCGGGGAGCTTTAAAGAGGCCTAGAAGTAAAGGGTCGGGGAGCCCTGCTGCTGAGCAGTTCACCGCCAGGCACCTCCGAGGGGCAGCGGCAGAAGCGACATCAGACAGACAGACCGCTGCTGGGGACTTAGCCACTCCCGGTGTCACCCAACCGCGGCGACCGAAGAGCAGCAGCAAAGCCCAGCTAAGGGACACAGAGCCAAACCCAGAAGCAGAGCTGGCTCAAGGCTGAGAACATGAGCTCTGGACCCCAAAGTATAAGGTTCCCGACGCCAGGGAAATTTGTTCCAGAGGTAGAGGCGTGTATGGAGCAGCATGCAATGGGACGGAGAGTCTCCAGGAAGCCCGGGAAGTGTCTTACACAGTATCTAAAAGATAACCCCTAGGCAGAAAATAATTTCAGGCAATATAAATGTGCACACATATTTCACCAAATACGAGAAAAAAGAGAAAGACTACTAGGCTACAGGAAGAGTGAAACAGGAGAAAGAAGGCCCATAGTATTCCCCTGGGATACCAAGGGCCGACCCCAAGCACTAGCAGCAAGAGAGACTCAGGCCTGCTGTTCTGGAACCCGGCCATCAACAGCCAGCGGGATGAATGTGGGGCTCATGAGCTCTCTTTTATTCAGACCAAGGAGCAGTGGTATAGAGTGTTAGGACTTTAGCAGCTTTAGAAACTCTTACTATAGGAGGCTCCGCTCATAATTTTAAACATAAAACATACCCATAGATTACCATAAATAAAATTTATAACACTTTAAGAGCTGAGTGACATTGCATTTGACCTCTGTTACAGTTTAGATTTCTATTGAAATATTTATTAATTTTGATTCTATAGATTTTACAATTGTTTTCAGCTGGGTTTATTTTCTAATTGCAAGTACTATGTGTAAGCTCTGGGCGTGGTGACTTTGTTTTTTGTGAGTTTGTTTGCTTTGTTTTGTTTTACTATGTAGTAAGTTTTTGCAATTCCCCAAGGAGGTGTTTTAATTTTACACCAGTAGAAGATTTAATAGATGAAAAGGACTCTGAGCAACTTATAGGTACCCTTGGTCTAGACTCAATAACCACTCAGATACTGTGGATAGTTAGTAGCTTCGAAATAATTGGTTAGCATTTGGAATTGAGTATTTTTATTTTTATTTTTTTGCACTTTGTTTTTATTGCTGGCAATATTACAGATGTCCCCCATTTCCCCTGCCCTTTGCCCACCTCCACCCAAGCCCTGCCACTCCTCCCCTGGCTTCATCACTCTGTTGTGTGTGTCCATGGCCTATGCATATATGTTCTTTGGCTAATCTCTTCACCTTCTTTCATCCGATTATCTTACCCTCTCCCCTCTGACATTTCTCAGTCTGTTCCATGCCTCCATGCTTCTGGTTTTATTTTGTTTGTCAATTTATTGTGTTCATTAAATTCCACATATAAACGAGATCATATGGTATTTGTCTTTCTCTCACTGGCTTTTTTTGCTTAGCATAATACTCTGTAGGTTCATCCATGCTGTTACAAAGGGAAAGAGCTCCTTTTTTACAGCCTCATAGTATTCCATTTTGTAAAGGTACAACAGCTTTTCTATCCACTCATCCACTGATGGAAACATGGGCCATTTCCAGATTTTGACTATTGGAAATAATGCTTCTATGAACATAGGGGTGCATATATTTTTTCTGATTGGTGTTTCAGGATTCTTAGGATATATTCCCAGAAGTGGGATTGCTGGGTGAAAAGGAAATTCCATTTTTAATTTTTTGAGGAACCTCCATACTGTTTTCCATAGTGGCTGCACCAGGCTGCATTTCCACCAGCAGTGCGCTAGGTTCCCCTTTCTCCACACCCTCGCCAGCACTTATCGTTTGTTGATTTGTTGATGGCAGCCACTCTGGCAGGTATAAGGTAATATCTCAGTGTCATTTTAATTTGCATCTCTCTGATGATTAGTGACTTTGTGGATCTTTTCATATGCCTCTTGGCCACCTGTATGTCCTCTTTGGAGAAGTGTCAATTCAGGTCCTTTGCCCTTTTTTTTATTGGATTGTTTTGTCTTCCTGGTGTTGAGTTATAGAAGTTCTTTATATATTTTGGAAATTAACCCCTTTTCAGATATGTCATTGGAAAATGTGTTCTCCCACACAGTGGGCTCCCTTTTTATTTTATTGATGGCTTCCTTTGCAAGGCAGAAGTGTTTGAAGTTGACTCTTCCTTCATTCAACACATAGGGAGTATTCACTCTGTCTGAATGCTAGACTTGAGATTAGATATGTAGCAGTGAACACAAAAACATGGTTTTTTGGTCATGAAGTTCTCAACCTAGCTATTTAGATACCCAGAAATATATAATCCATTATTTAATTGCATCTAATGCTCCTTCTTAAGTAATTACTATTTCTGCAGAGCTCTTACTCACCTGATGAAATAGCATTTATTAATTTCAACAGACAGTGAGAGTGATATTTAAAATGTACAGAGCAGGAAACTTTGGTTCTTCTCAGGAACATTATGAAAAACTGTGTCCATGATTTCGGAATCCATATAATGAGGCTGTGAAGTGCATCACCAGAGCAGGGCTTGAATCCCAGTTCTTTACCTGCCGTAACCTTAGGCAAGTTAACTGACCATCCTAAACTTTCCTTTCTTTGTCTGCAAAGTAGATGCAATAATAATATCAATTTGATGAGATTGTTGTGAGAATAATTACCATAATGTAAATGAAGGGCTTGGCATATTGGCATAAATACTCAGTATGGAGTTGCTGCTGCTGTTGATATATCTACAGATGAAGTTGACTCACTTAGCTCCAAGAAAGAAAAAATACAAAAGACTGTTGAAAGGGCATTTGAAACTATTTAATTGAATAAAGCTCTTAATAGAATTATCATGTAAACTCACAGTTCTCTTTCTGAGACTCCATGTCAATTCAAAAGGACAAATGTTATTAGTCTCAACCCTTCAAAAGTCAAGCAGTGATAATACCACTTTGTGAATCTGTTTTAAGTAAATAAATATCTATATACAAAACTATTCATTACAATGTTATTTAAAATGTTTGAGGAGTTGCAAGCAGCCCAAATGCCCTATAATAGGACATGTTTAAGAAAATTATGCTATATTTATTAGCTAGATAATATTAATACTTTGAAAACTCTAAATTGTAATGTGGGAGTATTTCCGAAGTAGTATCAAGGAAAACTCAGCAAACAAAATTATGAATATAAGTATTTAAAAATACATGTAAAAATTACTTTAGAAGAGTCCACATCAGAATGATACCAGTTGTGTTAGAGCAGTAGTATAAAGTTAATTTCAAGTTTCCTCTTTTTCTCCCATTCTTTAATATCTCTCCGGTACTTTTACACTTAAGACATTAAAACTGGTATTTTAAAAATAGCACCTGCACATCACGGTTCTGACATTAAAGTTTCACAGCCTATAAGAGGACTACGGAATCTTCTGAACGTTTGAGAGGCTGAGGGGAATGGTAATTTTCTCCAGCATCACCTCATCCATAGTTTTTGTGATTTCCTTCTTAGCAGCCATGGAGGAAAAGACTTGCATACGATTCAGACTGAGCTCTGCGGATTCTACTAATGTCAGTGAGTGGAGTGAGCTGGAAACAAGCAGGTTAACCACCCAATGAACAGATGTATTCAGTCTCCAATAAGACCCCCATGCACACTGAATCCGTATTAGCACAAGTACAACTGATTTGCCAGGGCTCTGAAGATTAATTTTATTCTGGTTCACATTTTATTAATTATTAATTGACTGATAACACTCATGCCAAATTTGTCAAATGAAATTCTCCCCTCAGAAGAGAAAAGCCGAGATCTCTGAACAGCCTCCTTTATACCCTACTGAGGACTGATTTTTCCTGAGTTAACTGGGGGGCAGGGAGTGAGAGAAGCAGCTCAGAGCACTTGGGAGCTGAAGGTGCAGAGCTGAGCAGATTTGGAAACCAAATGCACTTGTTAATTCCCAAAGAGATTTTAAGAGCAGGATCCCGTAAAGACTGCCAAATAAAATTAATCCTTTAAAATGATAATGCAAATTTTTGAATCACAATTAAGGGGCTGTAAGTTGAAACAGAATGTTTCAATATTGCATGTATCTTAAGTGAAAGCTAACCAGGTCACTTAAGGGTGGGTTCTTCCATTATTTCTTACAGTTACAAGTTCAGATCTGTGTGTGTGTGTGTGTGTGTGTGTGTGTGTGTGTGTGTGGTGTGGGTGAGCCTGCATCCAGTTGCAAAAGAGACAGAGAGACATAGACACAGACAAAGACATAGGGAAAAACTGGGGGAGGGCGAGGGATGGGAGGGGCGTAGAAGGGTGTTTAAAACAAAACTGCAACTGAGTAAATTTGAAGATCTAATTGGTTTTATTAAGGATTCATGAATCACACAGCATCCCATCTAGCAACTAGAAGTATTGCTCCAACGGGTTGTAAAAAAATGGAAGGTTTTTATAGGAAGAAGGGTGGGGCAAGGAAGCTATTAACAAAAGAAAACAGATTATTTTTAGACCTGGACATCTTCTTCTGGGGTGAAGGGAAGAGCAAGTTGTTGTTTTGTTTCTTTGCAGGTTGTCTCTTCTTTCTATGGGGGATGAAAAGAGCCCATGTAACAGGTTACCTTACTGGTGCTTGACCAGATAATTCCAGGCTGGTTAGTTAAGACTACATTTCTAGGAGTGGTTGAAACTGCAATTCGATCGGGTATTAAATCTAGGTTTGGTAGCACTGACTTTTAGCATGAGTGATGCCACTTTTCGGGCCACAGGCTTTTTATTTAACAATAGAGAAGGAAAAGTAGAGAGGAAGATTTGGAAAATCCATAGTTAACATCATCCAAAAAAATAAAGGAAGTTCTTATTTATCTTTGTGTGTGTGGGTTTGTAAATCAATATGTACCCTTATAATGTTTTATCAAAAGATTAATTCTAAACACCAGCGGTTTGCAATAAACAATGTAGACAATACAAAGCCGTAGTCACTCATGCCTATGCTTGGTCATGAAGGCAACAGGAAAACCCAAACACGAAAACTGTTCTTCAGTTACAACATAATTAAGAATAGATTGCTGCATATTTGCTGTCCTTTGCAAATTTAAACCCCTTCAAGGTAAAAATGAATGTTAAAATGCAGTCTGATGGGGGAAAAATATCATATATACATTAAGAAGATCACTACAAATCGTGATGGGTACTGGGTGGAGGAACACACAGAAATACAAAATATGCAACATGTGGATATATCTTCACCCAGCAGGTCAGAGAAGGCTTCTCTGAGTAAGTTTGGTCTGAGATATGAAGGACTGGTAAAAACTCACCAGGCAAAGAAAGAGAGGAACAATACAGGCACAGGTCCTGTGCCTGAAGGGATCTTGGCCTTCAGGGATTCTCAGTCAAGGTAGATGGCATAATAAGAATTGAGTCTGGGATAACAAAAGAGGTTATTAAGGATAAAAAATAAAACATAGCTTCCCCTTTCCCATCCTGACATAAGGAAAGAGAGAACATGGTTATTTATCCAAAGGGCTCAGTAGTCATTTTATCTTTATCTACTTGCCCTTCCCCAACTTTCCCAAGCCACCATCAGGTCAATCACGTGCTGTCAGGTTAAATTATGTGGGGTGGAGGTAAGGGATTTGTATTATAGCAGAGTCCCGTGCCTCGGTTTTTTCGGTGTAGGTGGACAAGATGAACGCTGAGCCGAGAGCCTCGGTGACAGTCCTGCGGGCGAGCCCAAGCACTGAGGACGGAGGCCGGGCAGGCAGTGAGGGCTGCCCAGGAGGCTTTGAGGGTGATCTCCACCACCTGGTGCCCAGCACTCTGCTAAAAGCTTTACTGCGCTTATTTCATTTGCTGTTGACAACTATTTTAGTGAAAGACTATTGTTATCTCTATTTCACACAGAAGAAAAGAAGATGAGACTTTAAGAGATATTTTGCTCAATATCACATGACTTGTAAATTTAGTATTTGAGATCACATAGTCTGACTCTGTCCTTCTTGATCTAAATCCACTGTACTGTATGAGACTGAACTTCCCAACACCCAAGGGAGCTGAGTCCTAGAGCAGATTCAATTTGGATATAGAAATAAAAATGTTCTTACACTCCAGGGTTGTGAAGAAGAATCTATACTACCCTCATTGGAAGAGCTCATTCTGGAGAATGAGTAGGGGAGGGGAAAGGGTAACTATAGGAAAATCAGTTATGTCATCATTAAAAGCACCCAGAGAGATTGGGAGCTTGGCCTATGGTTAAGCCTAGTTTTGCCAACTATGGAGCTAGAGTGGTATGGTCAGACTTTAGAGATAATTAGAGAGTAAAGTCATGGAATATAGTGATGGGTTGTTACAGGAGTGGCAGGGAGAAGCAAGTATCACAGATCACATCCATCTTTCCTGCTTCACTCCAAATCCCCTTTTTTATTTATTTCATTATTTTTAATCATTTTTTACTTTTTAATTATAGTAGCCATACAATATTATATTAGTTTCAGGTCCTTTTATGTTAGTATATATGGTATGAAACTCAAAGGAGGCACTTAGCAGAAGATACAAATTCGGAAGCCAATCATACAGTGAAAAATTTCGATTCATATCTTAAAATGGTCCTTCCCAACTATAAAAATGTATTAGAGCAATTTTTATAAAAATTTTATTGCAAAAACCTTCTGGTGAAATAACAGGTCAAATAGTTCTAAATGTAATTTTAAGGCAAGACTATGAAAATGTCTTCTTTCACACTAGAGATATCTATGTATTTTGAAGGCCAGGATTAAAAGTAGAACTGAATGACTCATCACCAAAGTGGGCCAATTGTCTGCAAACTGATGGGAAAATATCAGTACAGGTATGCACCCAGAGATAGTCAGCTTCAAAAATAATTTTAACTGTATGAGTCTTATATCATTTTCTTGAAAGCCAAAAGACATGTCTTCTGATGTGTCTTTTAAGATAGGATACTTCCTGTGGTTAATAGGCCTGAATTATTTACCTAATATGAATGCCCTCCCAAAATAACTCACTTCAGCAATCAATGCTATCCTCACCAATGCTAAGGACAGACTGTCATCTATCTGATATTGTGTCAAGAAACTAAGAAGTTTCTCTGCCCTATTACTTCTATTTGAAATGATCTCCCCTTTTCATCTTCATTTTACCAATGAATATTCAGAAAGAGGTTTGTTACTTCGCGGCCTTGACACTCTCGTTTTCATGCATCAGCTTTTCTAAATACATGTCCCCTAACCCTAGCACTGTGTTAGTTTCTAAAGGATGAGTAGTTTTTGTTAAAAAAATAAATAAATGAATAAATAAATAAATACTGATTGAAAGGTCAAGGAAACATATACCTGTATCATAAGCAGCTGCCACATTTCAAAATCAGAAATTTAGGTAAAGGAATACTTGGATTAAATTCTTCTAGATACAAGCAGTTGTGCCTGTACATAGGCCCAGTCCATACCCCTGGTACAAATGGTTCACAGACACTTGTTTTACTTGAGTGCTAAAGAGACAAAATCATTACTCAAAAAACACATTAAAACACACACACACAATCTTTGTCAATTCAGGCTGCTATAATAAATTGCCAGACTGAGTGGCTTATAAACAATAGACATTTATTTCTCACAGTTCTGGAGGCTGGAAGCCCAAGATCAGGGTGCCAGCATGGTCAGGCTCTGGTGAATAACCTGTTCCTTTTAATAGAGAACCATCTTCTTGCTGTGTCCTCACACAGCAGAAACAGCGAACTCATTCTCTGGCCTCTTCTTCTAAGGGCACTAATCCCATTCACAAGGGCTCCACCCTCATGACCTAATTACCTTCCAAAGTGCCCACCTCCAAACAACATCACATTAAGGTTAGATTCCAATATATGAATTTGTGGGTAGGGAACACACACAAACTTTCAGTCCATGACACCCACATTATAGGGCATTACTGGGTTGGCAGATATGCCTCACCCATGACCCAGGTCTCCGCCCACATACAGAACAGGAATCACTAATCACTTACTGCACTCTTACCCTCAGATACTGGAGATATCCTGAAAATCCTGAGCACAGCACTATTGACAGCCACTACTTATTTATTTATTTTTTTAATATTTCTTTATTGATTTCAGAGAGAGGAAGGGAGAGGGAGAGAGAGATAGAAACATCAGTGATGAGAGAGTCACTGATCGGCTGCCTCCTGCACGCTCCCTACTGGGGATCGAGCCCGCAACCCGGGCATGTGCCCTGGCCAGGAATTGAACCACAATCTCCTGGATCAAAGGTCGATGCTCAACTGCTGAGCCACACTGGCCAGGCTACAGCTACTATTTATTAATCAGATGTGAAATAAGTGGCGGAACTCACTCAGCATCCCTGGAAATGTGGAAAAGCACTGAAGATGT
This sequence comes from Miniopterus schreibersii, assembly GCF_964146895.1. Taxonomy (NCBI): domain Eukaryota; kingdom Metazoa; phylum Chordata; class Mammalia; order Chiroptera; family Miniopteridae; genus Miniopterus; species Miniopterus schreibersii. The sequence goes on along the minus strand of NC_138111.1, from coordinate 58,631,879 downwards.
TTGCTCTAAATTACATTTTGCCACTTAGCACTGGGGTATTTTTTGACAAGTTTTACATTGCATAACCTTTCTGAGCCCACAGGTCCTTCCTGTCTCACATGGTTGCTGCAAGGAACAAATTAAATAATCTTTGTGAAAATGTTTTGTAAATACTTTAAAATGCTGTATAAAGTTATTTCTTGTTACTGCTTTTATCTAGAGTTGCACAGGAAATGGGGACATAGTGATGTCAGATTTAAATAAATCCTAGCAAATACTTTAGTCAATATTCTTGGATACAATGGCTTTACTTGACAATACATGTTCTAAAATTTGGTTCCTCCGGAGAAGGCAGAGGTTCTGAGAGCCATCTGGGGGCCTGATGTGCCGTGAGCATGCCTTTCACACTGTTCCTCTTCCCTATTTGCATTTCTGTGATTGACCATGTGTGCACTAAGTAAACAAATCTTTTTGCAAGTGTGTTCCTTGATTGGTGTATGTCTGCTCCAAAGGAAATGGTACTGAGTAAACAGGCATCTTAGCTTCTGCAACTAAAATACAGGGAGGAATCAAGGAGAAAAATCTCTGCTTTGAAGAGATAAAGAAAGCCTGTAATCAGCGTTATCCAGGCAAAGGCATTACCTGTGGGAGGCTGCTCTATTTTGTACTCACGTAGCAACTTTCATCCACAAAGCTCAAATCACATATTATTTATTAAGCCCCTTCATGTATGCGGACCGCACTGATCCTCTCAGTGTGGTTATAAAAGCACACTACGGACCCCACTACGTGAATATGAAGACCAAGGCACTGGGGAAGTGAAGTGCCTCCTCAAAATGCACAGAAGTCAACAAATAAAAAAATTAAGAACACAAGGATAATTATGGGTGCGATTCACTTTCTTTCGTGTGAGCCCTGGTTTGTAGCTCTTTATTTCCATCACAACCCAAATACTTCCAGCAGCAGCCATGCATGCAACAGGGAACCTCTGTGAGTAAGGGGTGCCTTTTATTAAAGCAATCTGTTACCTGTAACACTCCTTCCCTTCCTTTTCAGCCCACTGAGAAGCACGTGAGATTTTCAACTGGGGGGGGGGGATGTCTACCAGGGCCTTCATAAAAATTTTCAAATTACATTTATTTACTCATTTGAACGTGGAGGTAAAGCATGGGCAAATGTCCACCTAACACACTCTCATTAGGTTTGCAAATAGCAATTTGCTCTTCTGGTGCAATATGCTTAAAAACCCAGTGGGCGTGTTGAATCCAAACACAAGCCAAGCAAACCCTTCCCGCCGCGGCACTCTGCTCTGCTGTTTCCCAAAACGTTTCTGACACCTTCAATCAAATTGATAGAGTTATTCTTCTTTCCAGCAAACAAGATCTCTAATCCTACGCCTGCCTTTTCTGAAGTAAGAAAAGAGACCAAAATATGTCTTCCTTCCTCGAGGAAACTGATAAAAGATGATAGATACAGCCCCCTCCAGGGATCCTTATCTTCACAGGCAAAGGCTAAAGGTCTCAGTGCTGCAAGCTGAGTGATAATAAACTTTGGAGAAGGAATGGGAATCCAAAGTTAGGGCTATTTCATCTGTATACTGACTGTTGACTTGTGCAGAAAGTCACGTTTTCCCTCCACTTAGACTCCCATTGTGATCAATCCCCTGAATGACAAGTCCCAGGACTAATGGTCTGCTACTTGCACTTAGAGTTTCTCATAAACATTTAAAACATCATTCCTTTTTCTTTTTTTCTACATATATGATTTAGAAAGTAGACGACAAAAGGGCACACTTATAAAACAGGCCACAAAGCCTGGGGATCCCCACCAAGCAATTTTTTCTTGTGATACCATTTCCAGTTCTGCTGAAATGCGTTTTGGCAAGATTTATACAGTTTTTATTAACAATGGTGATGCAAAATAAAATTAAACATCAATAACAACAAAGAACTCTGAGGTGCTATTGCCGCTGATTTCCTGGGTGGTATTTATGTGTCTCTTTTTTTATATAAACGTACACAAAACATACACAGTCACATGAAATAAACAGCTCATATCCCAGAGAGAGGCCTCCACCAAACCAAAAATAATACTACAGTTGCTAATGGTACACACACACAGGCATGCACAAACATGCAAATGTACACACACACACACACACACACACACTTGAAAGAAATATTTTTTTTAAAAAGCAATGAATACATCATTGGAACAAAATCTACTTAAGGCAAAGTACTTTGCAAATTCGCTCTGTCTCTCAACAATAAGATGGCAGGCTTGACTTTAAGAATGAAGCAGCCAAAAGTTAATAAAGCCAGAAAGTTTATTTTGGATTAAAAGATTCACCTGAGTGAGCAAAACTCACAATGAAACTGTAGCAAATAGCTCTTCCTGCTCAAATTTCAAATCTTACTCTTATAGACAAAGCTGAAAGAAAGGCAGAAGTGGAAGGAAAGAAAAAACCTCCCCCATCTATTTCTGGCAATCCCTGTGGGTGGCTTGATTTCTCCACTCCTCCTTGTTTCTACCTAGATATGACTCAGCACCCAATATATTCTCCCCATACCTTAGCACCGTGGAAGTTAAAGTTTTAGTGTTTTAAAATGTCAAAACCCAGAATGACGTGCTTCCACATGAATACTTCATTGTACACTGGGCAGCTTTTTATCAGAAAGACAGGTGCTACGTGGGTCAAGGTTGAAGATCAATAAAAACAGGTTATTATCCATCTAGAAGTAGCAGGGCTCCTCGGAAACACTGAGTATACACAAGGTAAAGCCACCCGTGGGCAAATGAAAGGTATATGATGGATAGACCAAGGTCTCCATAACCCTCTAGGATTACGAGAGTAATGTTTGCACACAGATAAACATTAGGCCGTATCCGCACTTCAGAGAAAAATGGAAAGTACAAGGCAAAATGCTTGAGCTTCTTTTTTTAAAAAAGCTGACCATTTATCAAGTCCCACAGTCCAATTTCAGAGTACAAAGTCATTTCCATCGGAAAGTAAAGAATTCAGGAGAGAGTGATCTCTTTGTGGATTAGCCAAAGATTCTTGGTTTTTTTTCCTCCCTATCTACCTTAACCTTTTCAATACTAATTACTTACTCTATACACAGGGTAAAGTAGAATTTTCTTAATTACTATAATATTTTGATAAAATATGACACTGTTGAGGAGGTTGGCACAAAGACTCAAAAATTAGACTTCCGAGTTGTACAGAAATTTATTTTATCAGAGACATTATTTTTCTTTGAAATTGTTTCTTCTCAACTAAATACCTGAGCCCAGTTATCAACATTTCCACACGTGCATCCCCTTCTCACTCTCAGGGGTGGAATTTCCTTTCTATTTGATTGAAAGAATGGAGGCAATCACAGAGAACATCTAGCCCTCACCACATCTGCACACATGTACCCACCTGCACCTGCACCTTACTTCATATAAAGTATCTACACATACCTCTGTATGTGAGCACCAGGTACACTTCCTCTCTGTTACTCAGGAGCATTGTACCAGCTACGGTCCCTTTCCAGAGGCCTGATATTCCTTCTCTGCTCGAGCATTCCCGTTTAGAGCTTCATACCTTGCCCCCCACCACCACCTGATTGACAACTTGCAGAGCTGTCCACCCGCCTGTCTGCTCCTAGTCCAACCTGCACACGATAACAATGCAACAATAGCCACAACAACAGTGACAATGAGAAACCTTCCACATATATATATATATGGAAATTCATTTCATCTTTCCTATATCAATGAATATTTGGGTTATTTCCAGATTTTCTTTCTTTATTTTTTGTTTGTTTTTTAAATCTGTTATACACATTTCAGACACGTCTTCTGGTAAACGTGCATAAAAGTTTTTCTAGAACAAATACTTCGTAGTGATATTACTGGGGCCGAGATTGTACACAACTTCAATTTTACTAGATAGCACCAAATTGTTTTCCTAAGTAATTGAACAGTTTACATTCCATGAACAGTTTAAATTGCTATATTTTCACCAAAGCTTATTGTCAGATTTTTTTAATGTTTGTCTATTTCCTGAATATTAAATAATTACTTATTATGATTTAATTGGTATTTCCATAATTATCAAGGACTTAAGTTTTAGTAAGTTTGTAGAAGACTTATGCTGTCTCTCTGTGAAATATGCCTGTTCAGGTCTTTGGCTCGTTTTTCTGTGAAATCCTTTGTTTCTCTTATTGATCTTCTAAAGAACTCTGCATATACTGGATACTAATCATCTGTTGGTTACATGCGCCATAGATGTATACTCCCGGTTTGCGGTTGGTCTTTTTCTTTTCTCCATGATAACTTTTAATGAATAAAAAGTTTAATTAAATGTACTCAAGCTTGTTAATATTTTGCTTTATGGACCTTACGTTTGCACCATGTCTTAGACTAAGTAATGGCATAATGATGAACAGCAGGTTTCCTAGACCCGGTCTGCTTGGGTTGGGCCCTGATTCCATACCTCACCAGCTGTACCTTGGGTACTTAGCCGGATATGCTTATATGCTTTGGTTGCCCAGTCAGAAAAGTAGGGATAACCTTATAAGATTGTTGTGAGGATTAATTGTGTTAATATATTTAACTTATTGTAACTGCACATAACATTTTAAGTCCCTAATAAGAACTGGCTACATTTATTTAAGAAATTATTTCTTATTTCCCAGGTCATAATGTATTCTCTTATTATTCTAGAAGATTTAAAGTTTGAATTTCAGACTTAAATCTTTAACCCACATAAATGTTATATTTCTGTAGAGTAGAAGATACAGGTCTCCCAAATATACTTTAAAAACTTGTATAACACCTTTGCTCAGAGATAAGGGCTCATTTTTTTTTTTTTTTTGGATTGGTCTAATTTTAATATATATAGTAGTGCCAAAGCAGGTGCTTTTGTAACATGTGATGCGTTGACCTCTTATTTAAATTACTTATCTAGGCATCCACAACTCACCCTCAGTTAGACTCCCTCCCTCTCCATTGACCGCCCCTCACTGTTCTCTTGCAGACTCCAGCTTCTGATTTGACCTCAAAATGTTAAACTGCATTAGAACTGAATCCTATTTTCTCTTCCTCTAGTGCCTGGAAACTGGGGCCAAATTACCTGGGCTCAAATTCTCACTTACTGACGAGGTATGGGACTAAGCAAGTTATTTAACTTCTCTGTTCCTCCATTCCCCTTTCGCAACACTGATATAATCACATTTCTTATCTTGTAGGGTTGTTACGCGTATTAAATAAAGAATTTATGCACGTGCATCACTTAGCAATACTTGATATTTGGTAGGTGCTGAATAAATAGTAGATATTATTTTCTAAAGGATTTCCAGCCCAGTAAGTTCTACCCCAAAAGGCATCCCAGGTCTTGTTACCAGGAAACCCTGGTGGGGATCGGGCTGCCTGTGGCTGTGTCCAATTCAGGGAGGCAGGGTTGAATCATATAAGGTATTTATTGAGAAGGCCGGCCAACCAAGAAGACAGGGAGCATAGGAGCATCCAACACCTGTCTTCAGGAGTGGCCTGAGGGATCGGGCTATACAGGGCAAACTGAGGCTGGGATGAAAGGCAGCTAAGTGCAGGCCTAGAAGCCATTCTTTGGATCTTGGTCACCTGGTGATGGCTTGATAAAGTGATATCTTGACTCATGGTCAGGTCGGCCCAGCCATGCATCTTGGTCTCGATCAGGTGATATCTTCACCCATTGTCCACAGCTGCGCCACCTCCTTAACTGCTTCAGCCTGGGATCAAGGGGAGTGCAGGGCGCAAAGGCCTAGGAGAAAGAAGCCTAAGGGGGAAAACTTAAATCCCTGCTTCCATAAGTATATGTGTTCCACAATTTTATAAGTAATATAATTATATTTCAGATTAATTCAGGTGCTCAATCTTTGGAAATTATAAGTGCCCTATCAATCTGACCATTGTCTTCAGCTCCATTCAGTAAGCAACATCGCAGCATCTCTCGCCGGGACCACCGTCACCAATGCTCAGCTGATCTCCCTTACTCCATTCTTCACCCTAGTATGGTCTTCCCTCTATTAAGTGAGAGTAAGTCAATTCAATCCAATATAAATCCAAACACTACCCCCACCCCAGCCTGTTTAAAATCATCCTGTGGCTCCCCAGAGCAAACACAATGAAATTCAACTGCTCTCCATGGAATGGGGGGCCACCATAGGAGACCTGGCCCCTGCTTACTCCTCCAGTCTCCTCTTCCTGCACTCACCCTCCATCGCTATGCTCCAACCACATGCCTTCTTTCTCAGTTTTAAACATGTAAACGCATTCTTACCTCAGGGCATTTGCACTGTTGGTTTGGAATGACTTACCCCCAGATCTCTGCAACTCAAAGGGTCACTTCATCAGAGAGGCCCTTCTTGACCACCCCACTTAAAACTGCCCACCTCCAACTGATTAACACTTTATTTTATTTTCATTATACTTATCAATATTTAAAATATTTGTATTTGTTTCTACATTGTGTCTATCTCCTAATGTAAGTAAGCTCTTTGAGGACAGTAGTATTATATTATTTTCATATTCCCTAGAACAGTGCCTAACACCCACACATATATTCCCAATACCTAATCATTAACTGACTGCCAGATATTGTTCTAAGGCCTTTATGTGCAGAACTTCATTTCATTCCCCACAAAGATATTTAATTTCCCTTTTATAGATAATGAAACCTAGACACAAAGCTAATAAGTGGCAAAAGTGGAATTCAAAATTATGTTTTGTTTGCCATTTTACCCCTGTTGCTTAGTACATTGTTGGATGTCGAATCAAGATTTGTTTAAAGGAGAGATGTATAAAACACCAAAGAAAAAATTCAAAAGAATATAAAAAAGAAAAAAAGGCTGGAGTCCCATGTTTAGTCTCCCATACCATCAAATGAACTGTAGAAGGTCAGAATTAGGTTTCAGTGTTCACACTCCAATAGGATCCATAGGAAAAGGTGCTGTTGCTACTTCCTGCAAAGTGCCTCAGGATACAATGGTTGTGAAAAGGGCTATAAAAATGTAAAGTTGTTCTTCACACCATTATTTTGTGCTGTTACCTGCTTGTCAAGTTGAAGCCTGCACAAGACCACAGAGCTTTAGATAATTCAAGTTTCGAGAAGTATAAATCTGATTTGCCAGAGAAAAATAAAAGAGACTTTCAGAAAGAAAATCAAAATTCAGAGATTCCATCTGTTGTATGCTGTATATTCATATGTCAGAAATCCACATAGTACCTGGTCCCCATGGCAGTTAGATGACTTATCTTTGCCTAGGACCTGCTCCCACCAGGAGCACAAATAACCCAGGTAGGAGCTCCCTATGCAGTGAATTCCAGGAAAGGGAGGTCCCACAAAGTGCACATACAGGGCATAGCTGCCCTGAGGACAGAGATCTGGCCGGCTTGTAAGAGGCTCTGTTTATTTTTAATCATTAATTTTTAAAAATAAAATTACAAAATGCTTAAAAGTTTTATAAATAGTAACATGTGAAATCACTTTCCTAAACCCCCAGCTCTGGAGTTTTCAGCCTCGAAGGCTACTACATCTCCTAGGAAATGGAACTGGGTGTATTTATTCTCTCACTGCCTTAAGTGTGATTGGTTCCCAAGCTGCTGGGAAACTCAGCCCTGAGGTCCACGGCTACTAATGGAGCCAGAAATAATGAGAGACAGGGAAACCAGAGGCAAAATGAGGGCGTGGAAAAGCACACGTGTTGGTATAAAAGGATCTCTATCCACAGTCTGCCCTTTGTAACATCTGCTCAGATCCCTTCAGTCTTCCTGTGCCCTCCTCCCCAGCTTTGATGTTGGTTTTATCTCCAACTTGCCCACAGGAGACTCTTCTCCCTGAGGCTGCCCTCAGGCAAGCGCAGAGCTTCCCAAGCTCCTGGGCCTCTATATCCCACCTTTCCCCAACCCTGGGACAGCCCTCACCAAGAACGGAGAATGGGTGGCTGAGGCCAGCTCGGCTCCCTCCTTCAGGCTGAGATATACCCAAAGGGAAGGCTCCTGACACTCCAGATGCCCGCCCTGAGATCAGGCTGAAGTCAGGATCTCTGAGTTTGCTGCCAGAGGAAATAGGTCCTTGGGGAGTCGGAGAAAAGAATTTCAAGGACTCATATGTGGGAGAAGTTTCAGCTCAGCGGCGAGTCATTGGGGTGAAAAGCAGCACTATGCCCTGGGGGTGTGGAGAGGGGCAGGCGCTGGTAGCAGCTGCCCTGAGGTCCTTGCTTCTCCTCCAGATATTTTCTTGGCTTCGGGAAACAAACAGGCTGTCTTTCAAACTATCCAACCTGCTCCCTGGGTTTTCCCTGGGAATGTGCTGGGCCCTTCCCCTATCCAGTCCCTTTTCCGGATCCTCTGGAGGGCTTTGTGCCCTTACCCTAGGAGACCCTTTTCCCAGATTTCCCAGGTTAGGCTCCACCCTCTGTGGTTACCCTTTTGACTCCTAGTCAGACTCCAAGTCCTGCAGGCCATCGTCTCCTCCTGCACACGCCTCGGCACAGGAATCTCCCCTTGACTGTTTTATCCCTCCCTCCATCCACAACCTGCTAATGGGACAGTGTTTCTCTGGGGTGACGGCCTGCTCCAGGGTTAAGGTCCCTTTGGTGGAGGATGCCACTGTCCCCTTGGTGTGCGTGAAGCTGCCCCTTCCTAGTGATCAGGCTTAATGCCTGATTGCACTTGCTCCCTTCCTTTGTTAATAACTAATGACCTACAGCAACAGGTTCATGCCCGAAATTGCACCCTGCTTCACTTCTTTCCTGTTCTGCCCTGTTTTCCCCATGCCCTGATCGGTTCCTCCTGGGAGTAATACCATAATATATCATTTACATTTCAAAGCTTACATTAGGGTCTGCTCTGAGAAAGCCAGCCTAAGAAAATAAACTACCTTAAAGGTCTGTGTTGGGGATTAAATGATACATTATTTACCTTGGGATGGTGCTGAGCACATAATGGGCCCTTGATAAATAACTACTATCTTTCCACCCCCCACACTCGATATTAGCCCAAAGGCCCAGAAGTGATTATCTTTATTTTTAAAGAAGGGAGCTAAAAGTCTTCTCACCTTTGTAGTCTTTTATAAATCTAATTTGGGGCCCTCATATGGAATATGCCTTACAAATGCAGTTATTGCCCAGCCAAACTAATGATTCTGATGTTTTCTGAGCAGGCCCCTTATTGTAGGTAATGTTCTCCCAAACAACTGCATGCAATTAATTTTGATGATAAAATATCACTGGTTTTGGAGCCACATTTATCTAAATTTTGAATTTAGTATCTGCCACTTACTAGCTTAGCTGTTTAATCACAGGTAAATTGCTTAACCTCTCTAAGTCTTGGGTTCCTCATCTGTAAAATGGAAAAAAATAAAAGTCCCAACAATTTTGCTGAGTTGTAAAGATTACACAATGCTTATCACATCAGGGACAACTCAGTGTATTAGTTAAAAGCAAGGATGCTGGAGTAAGACTGCCTGGGCTCCAAGCTCTGCCTCTTGCTGTGTTAGGGTCCTCCACAGGGGTGGAAAAGCCAATAGGAGATAGATAGATCAATAGGTAGATAATTAATTAAGTATGAGGAATTGGCTCACACAATTATAATGACTGAGAAGTCCACCCCCACACAATGGTGTAAGTTTCAGTCCGAGTCTGAAGGCAGAAGACTGATGTCCCAGTTTAAAGACAGGCAGAGAGGGAATTCTTTCTTACTCAGCCTTTTATTCTACTTAAGCCTTCAATGAATTGGATAAGGTCCATCCACATTGGGAAGGACAATTTTCTTTATTCAATGTCTTAGTTTGTTCAGGCTGCTATAACAAAAATACCGCAGACTGGTAGGTTTATAAACAACAAATTTGTTTCTTACAGTTCTGGAGGCTGGGAAGTCCAAGATCAAGGCGCTGGCAGATTTCAATGCTTGGTGAGTATCCAATTCCTGGTTCATACATGGCCATCCTTCTGCTGTGTCCTCATGGGGTGGAAGGGGCAAGGGAGTCCTTGGAGGTCTTTTTTATAAGGGCACTAATCCCATTAGTGAGGACTCCACACTTATGACCTAATCATCTCCAAAAAGCCCCACCTCCAAATACCATCCCATTGGGTGTTAAGATTTAACATACGTATTTGGGGGAATAGAACACAAACATTCAATCTATAGCCCTCAGTCTACTGATTCAAATGTGAATCTCATATAGCAACACCTTCACAGACACACCTAGAAATAATATTTAACCAAATATCTGGGCACTCAGTGGCCCAGTCAAGTTGACACACAAAATTAACTATCACACTAATTGTGCAAACTGGGGGAAGTTAGCCAACCTCTGTGATACTTCTGAGGAAACTAAAGACAGAGAGTGCTTCTGGAAACTGAACAAGTTCAAATATATAAAAACTACCTAAGCTAGTGCTTTGATATGTAATAAGTACTCAATAAATGTTAGTAAAATTGCCTCTCTGGCAGAGAGTAGAAATTCAGGAAATGTTAGGTCCCTTCCCTTTGGAAGTGTAGAAAGAACATGGTGACTATAAATTTGAAAAATACTCTCTTACAGACACTTTGAAGAGAATGAAGACCAGAATTTTTATTTTGAGTGCAAAACAAGAATAGTGGGTTTAATCTGAAAGCAGCACATGGTGCTTAGTTTAGAGATGTGGAATTTTAAGCTGTATCAGTAGATGTTGAAATGGATTACTGAGAAGGTTATGGAATCTCCTATTCCTGGAGGTCTCTAAACTAAGAAATAACATCCTGTGTGTAGACTAGCTTGAGTATGATTTTGCCTAGAGGTAGAAAAGAGAAGCAATTTACAACTCACCCACCCCTATGTTTCCTTCTGGTAATTTCATCACTTCAGCTTCCTGAGAATCTGAGCAAAAATTAGATTTCTATTTTCCTAACCATGCTCTTCTTTTTTTCTGGGAGTAATACTTTTTTAAACAAGTAAGGAAACTTTTTTTTTTTTTTCAAATTAGAGGGTTACCCCTGCCTACGGCCTATGAATAGAGAAAACAATACTTGAGGTCATTGCTCCAGTGCTCGCCGTCCCAGACAGTTCATACAAGTGTTTCATCCTCTGCAAGAAGGTGGTTCTTAAGAGATTTTAAAATAATTTTGTGTTACTGCAGACGACTGTCAGGGTCTCTGTCCTCAGATGTCTGAAAATGCCCTTATCTAATGTGTACTTTTTTTTGTCATGATGTACTGATACAATTTAAAGAGTTTTAAATCACAAAATGGTATTGTTGCAAGGATGCCAAGTAAAATAAGCTTTTAATTAGAAGGGTTCCCACCAGCAAATATGGGATATTTATGTCAAATAATGTCAAAGTAAATCATGACAGAAACAAATTCTAGACCACTTAATAAAATAGAAAACCATAGATATATAATTGACTCATATTCTTAATCCTGAAAACAACTTTTTAAGACATTAGAGCCCCATTTTACACATGGGAAAATTGAGTTCAAAATGTTTAAGTGACTTTCCCAAGCTCAAATAGCTACTGAGTGACAATGTTTTTTCTTATTCTACTTTTAAAAAACATTCAAACTTACAGAAAAAATTATAAGCATAGTACAAAAAGCTGTTTCCTTCCTGAACTATTGAGAGTTGTCGACCTGATGTCCTATCACATTTAAATTCTTTAAAGCAAGGACATTTTCATCTTCATACATAACTAAAAGACAACCATCAAAAACAGTGGATCCATTAGGCATAAGGAAAGAAGCACCTGCATATGAGACATTCTGTTAATATTTCCAAATCTCATTGAAGAAAATAGATGTAAAATGTAAACATATCTATTCCAAGGTTGGGTATAATGAGTGATTATCCTAAGAACTATGGTAAAAGAATACCTCGAAGACTTGTCATTGACAGCAGAACATTTATAAATGGAACCCTATATAGCAAATTTGCATGTAAATATTTATTCCTTAAACCCCCAAATTAACTTCTAATTTCACAAATATAAAGATGTAGAAGTGAAGATACGACAACAGTGATGTAACATGTTGCCATTTATTTTATGGATCATTATACACATATAGATACACATGTAATATGTAGATATTCTGAATACAAGTGGTTGCAAATTGTGACTATATTTGTGTCTAAAATACATTAGTAGAAGATAAGAATCTTAACATTCCTGGACATTTAACACACCCTTCTGCATTTATAGTTTGACTATTGCCTTATATTTGGGGGGTTAGTGATATTTTCATTTTGTATGTATTTTATACAAACACATGAAAACATTTTATGATAATAAGTGAATACTTTAACTTGTAGGGAAAGTAAATGAACCACCAAAAGTTTCCACCCTACTATACAACTGTCAGTTAAACTTTGGTAACGTTTCAGAGACACAGAAGTGGTTGGGTAATTCCATGCTCAGGACAGTTCCTACTGGGCGTGAGCAAAAGCAATTTCCTGGTACTTATAACCTCATTGTTCTTTAACATTTAAATTTATATTCAGTGAATTTCTGCATCCAAGTGTCAGCTTCAGACACATCAACAGTGCTGGATGCTATTTCGTTTCAAACATAACAGGGTTCCTGACTGTATTCAACAAAATCCTCTGCACTATGTGCCTGATGACATGTTCCTTATTAAAGCTTTTTTTGAAAGCCTAGATTAGTTTCTATTCTTAAACATCATACATTGTGAAAATCCACAAACGCAAAGTACAAACACACGTGCAATAGAGAGGGTGAAGGGAGGGAGAGGCAGGAGGTGGGCGGGGAGAGACAGAGCCCCAGTGCCCAAGAGACCGCGGCGAGCGGGTCCGTGAGCAACTCAGGGGGGCAGTGGGCCCTCAGAGCTTACCACGCGCAGGGTCACCTATGGGGACATTTTCAAACCCTTAGAGCAGGTCAGAGAGTAGAAAATAAAATGAAAAGGAGAGGTACACTGAAAATCAGAAAAATTCTACAAGAACAGTTAATAAACTAGGAAAGAAAAGCAAAAATATCAACTAAATCAGGGTGAAAAGGTCTGGAGGGAATAAGATTTTAGGTCAAAATCTTCTGTTCTGTGAAGTGTGGATTGTACTTTAGAAGTCATATAACCCCCTAGGTATATATGTTTTAATTTCTTAGACTATTTGAGCAATTATAATTACTTGGGTGCACAGTGGTCTAGAGCAGTAATGTCCAATGGGAATATAATTTAAGCTGCACTTGTCATTTTAAATTTCTGGTAGCCACATTGAAAGAAAGTGAAAGAAACCAGCTGAAACTAATTCTAACAACGTGTTTTATTTAACCCAATACTTCCAAAATAATACTATTTCAACATATAAGCAACATAAATATTGTTAATGAGATATTTTATATTTGTATTATTATTAAGACTTCAAAATCCAGTGCGTCTGAGAGTCAGCACATACCAATTTCACAGCAGCCGTATCAGCCATATACCAAGTAGAACAAAGAGAATATAAAATTTTGGTGTCATGGAGCACTACGCAGCTGTAAAGAAGAAGGATCTCGTACCCTTGGGGACAGTATGGATGGACCTGGAGAATATTATGCTGAGTGAAATAAGTCGGACAGAGAAACTCAAACATCACATGATCTCGCTTATACGTGGAATCTAAAGAACTTAATAAACTGATGAACAGAATAGATTCAATGACATGGAAGCATAGATCAGACTGACGAATGTCAGAGGGATGGCGGAGGGCGGGTGTGTGGAGGGGGAGAGATTAACCAAAGAATTTATGTGCATATATGCACAACCCAAGGACACGGACAATGGTGGGGAGAGGGACTGGGGAGAGGGATAGGAAGGGTGGAATGGGTCATTGGGGAGAAAAAGGGACATCTGTAATATTTTGAACAAAAATAAAATTTAAAAAAGAAATTTTGGTGTCAAGACTCTGATTTTTTTCTTTAGATTAGCTTTAGGTTTACAACAAAATTGAGAGGAAGGTATAGAGATTTCTCACTATCCTGACCCACACATGCATAGCCTCCCCTATTATCAACATCGCTCAACAGAACTATATATCTTTTACCAGGGATGAACCCACACTGACGCATCATGATTACCCAAAGTCCATAGATTACCTTAGGGTTCCCCTTGGTGTTGTACATTCTGTTGGTCTGGACAAAAGTGTAATCACATATCCATTATTATACACCATACGGAGAATTTCCTCTGCCCTAAAAATCTTCTGTGCTCTACATATCCATCTCCCTCCTCCCCCAAACTCCTGGCAACCACTAATCTCTTCATTGTCTCCATAGTTTTGCCTTTTCCAAAATGTCATACAGTTGGAATCATACAGCATGTAACCTTTTCAGATTGGCTAATTTCACTTAATAATATGCTTTTAAGTTTACTTTATGTCTTTTCATGGCTTGATGGCTCATTTCTTTTTAGTTCTGACTATTTCATTGTCTGGATGTGCCACCGTTTATTTATCCATTCACTGGCTAAAGGACAGCTCGGTTGCCCCCAAGATTTGTCAATTATGAATAAAGCTGCCATAAACAGCTGCGTGCAGGTTTTCGCATGAACAGAGTCTTCATCTCCTTTGCATAAATGCCAAGGGGTGCAACAGCTGGATCTACGGTAAGAGTATGTTTAGTTTTGTAAGAAGCAGCTGACAAGCTTTCCAAAGCGGCTGCCCCGTTTTGCATGCCCACCAGCGATGGGGGAGAGTTCCCTGAGCTCCACGCCCTCACCAGCATCTGGTTGCTTCTGGGCCCTGAGTGTCGGCCGTTTTAGTGAGTGTGCAGTGGTGTCTCATTGTTTTAATTGGCATTTCCTTGATGACATGTGATGTTGAGCATCTTTTCATATGCTTATTTGCCATCATCTGTATATCTGCTTTGGTGAGGTTCTGTTAAAGGTTTTGGACCACTTTTAAATTAGGTTATTTGTTTTCTAATCTTTGAGTTTTAAGAGTTCTTTGTACATTTTTGATAATAATGCTTTATCAGGTGTGTGTTCTGCAAATATCTGATCCCAGTCTGTGGCTTGTGTTCTAAATCTCTTGGCACTGTCTTTCACAGAGCAGGCATTTTTATTTTTAATAGAGTCTCGCTTATCAACTATTTTTTTTCATGGATCATGTCTTTGGTGTTATATCTTAAAAGGCATCACCATACCCAAGTTCATCTAGGTTTTCATCTATATTATCTTCTAAAAGTTTTACAGTTTTGCAGGCCCTTTCTATGTTGGTAGAATTAATTGTGATTACTACTCAAGTATGCAGATAATGCTAAAGAAAAGATAACCAGATGTTATAAGTTCATTTCACCACCTTTTTTCAGGATTTAGACATCAGGGGGTTTTTTCATGATAATCCGAATTTATTGAACTACTGATGCTAAGTTATACAAAACTGCACCACTTTAATTAAGGCTTTTAATTTACATTTGGCTATCTCTAAGTAGTTGTAACATTAGATTGGTCAATTTAAATAACTGTGGTGCCCTACTGGATAGACACACAATCTTTACACCCAAATGTTAATGCATACAAAGCAACAAGGCATTATTAAATAAAACAGCAATGGTTATTGCACCTTAGGCCTTGTGACCAATTATACATGATTAAAATTACTTCCCACCTTCACATCCACAGGACTCATCCACCATGTAACATCTCAACCAAAACGTTACACACGTGAAACAATCACTAACAGGCAACAATACTAAACCTGTATATTTGGTATTGCGAATATTCTTATGCATGAGCAAACAAAGGATTCACAGTCAGAATCTACAGCTGCAGAAGCCTGAAAATGATTTACAAAAATTGTTAAATCAATAAAAAACTGTTTGAAAATATACACTTCTTGTTGTAGACCCCCACTGTACACACAATTATAAACATTGTTCCCTCTGTAAACGAAAAAGGAAACATATAATAAGAGATTTGAAAAATCTTCCTTCCAAACAGATATTAAAGGCCACATCTTTAATCTAAGACACTATACTGAAAGGACTATTGTATTTTAAAGACAAGATCACTTAGACATCAATTTTTTCTTCATACTCTCATCTAAACATGACAAAAGGGTTGATGGATAAGTGAATGAATGAACAGAAAAAAGACTACCATTTTTTACAACAGGCCAACGTTTTCTGTTTCACAGTTAACATTCCTTATGCATCATTCCTGAGTTTTTGGTGCATTATTAGCAATTACATCTTGTTTTGAATCATTAAGACATCTTTCTTTTCTTTTTTCTCTGATTATAGTTGCTAACCCACATGCCCATACCCTAGTGTTTTGTTTTCTTGCTGCAATTTGTCATAATCTCTTTTTTCTCCCTTTCTCTTTCCCAGGCCCTACTGTAATCACCCCTCCAGTGTAAACATTTAACTAAATTGGATTCTCATTGTGACAAACAATATATTTTTAATAAAGTGGTATAATATAAATTTACTGTTATAATTAATTATTTTAATACACACTGGAAGCCAAATTAAGCCAAATTGGTAAAGAAATCCATTGGGAAAATTCCAAGATGAATCCATCTTATACCAAATGCCAATTTTTAATAAATTGGAATAATAAGCTTCTGAAGAGGAGCCAATCACGTAGCAGAAATGCAGCATGTAATGCAGATGTAGGCCCTTTTACTAAGACTAAAGTACATTATAATAATTTAGTCTTCTATTTTGAAAATAGTAATTATTACTATAGGTTAAAGACTCTACATGTTCTCTAGGTATCATAACACTACCTGATTAAGATGTAATAAAAGTCTACGTCTCCTTGGGATATAATTTAAAATCTATAGGACAGAGGTCCTATTATATCACTGGTATGTTCCAGGCACATTAAATATGTGATTTTTAAAATTTATTTAGCAAAGCCCTTAGACTGCAACTCAACCCTAAGCTGTTTTTGAGACCTGTGAAAACTGCTATTTAGAAGTTACAATGGCCATCCATCATCGCAGGCAGAGCTCTCAATTCCCCTTTTTGGAAAAAAATGAAAATCATGTGGTGGGCAGAGGTGGAGGGCCTCTTAAAGGAGCCATAATTCTGCAAATGTAAAACCAGGACACACATCATTTCTTTAGGGAAAAATGTAAAATATTGACTGCCATGAATTCTATTTGGCAATGTAAAGTGCCCTGCATAAAAGTTGTGTTTCTGCAAACTGTATTCCTGGACTTTGTGGGGATTAAGAAAATTCTGTTGCTCATTGGAATTGAGTTGAATTGTAGGATGCTCAGCTGGTGTCACAGAATTGCTTGGTGTGGGGAGGGGACCCGCATGTTGGAATTGACGCCCAGGATTATGTGCCCCTTCCAGTGATTGCTCTAACTCCGGGGTCCTTTCTCAGAACTGTGTATGTGTTGCTCCTTCATTCTGGGATGTTCTTCCTCTGTTTCTGACCTTCAGTTAGTGGGCTCCAGCTCACTCTCAAGGTCTTAGCTCAGCTGTCAGCTCCTCAGAGAAGGCTGCCCTCGCCACCGTCTCTGATGCTGCTCCTTACACCAGCTTGCCAGGCCATTTCTGCAAGATCTCTCTGCTTGTTTTCCCTCACAGCATTGTCCTTGTCCATATATTTTTTTTATCTATTTTGTCTGACTCCCTCGACCCCCACATGCCATCATCAATAAGTTTCATGGAGAAAAAAAACAAAAACCTTGTCTCTCCTGATCACCACACAACCCATGTGCTAGAGAAGTTTCTAGGACAAAATAGGTACTCACTAAGAATAGTTGTTATATAAATGAGTATCTTGGGAGCTTGTCAAAAAAAGACAGAATAAAGAAGCCGAATGAATCTCTTCTTAGTTCATGTGTGAGAGAACCTGGTGTTGTTTCCAGAAGTAAAGAAGGCATGTTTTAAGGGTATCCATCATGCCAGTATTAACTCACCATTGTAACATGGACCTTAAAGGAAATGGATCTCACTTTATATTCACAGGCAGTCAAAGCCTGGCCATGCTGGTTACATTTCCAACAATTTGGGCAGGTGGATGTTACTATCTCCACTTTAAAATACCAATATGAGGCCCAGAGAGACATAATAACTTGCCCAAATGCACATAGCAAATAAATGGTGAAGCCGGGATTCCAACCTCTATATGTTTGGAATCCAAGGTTCATCCATGTCCTTCCTAGTATTTTAGAAACAGACTGCAGAGCACATGGTGAAGCATCTTCTTTTCTGAAAACATTTATTGCTATTCATGACCCCAAGGAGGAGTTAAAATGTGAATATAGAAGTTGGTCCACAGGGTTAGAGGGGGAGGAAAAGAAGAAACTGTGTGTATAAAAAATGCAGCTGATGGGTGTCTTTTCAAGTGCTATAGAGTTTCAATAGGGCCTGTTGAATCCCACATATACATAATCAGTGTAATTTCAGGAGCAAGCCGCTTGGCTCAGCAGTTTTAATATACAGATCAATTTTGCATTACCTCCTTCTGGCTGTGAGTGCTCATAGAAGGAGGTCATAAAACATTTATTGGGCCAAGGATGAAAACTGAGCAAAGAGTGAATCTTCAATCTGTGGACAGGCTCTTGAAAGAGGCTTGTCAGATGAGCCTGTGATGAGCATTTTCTCTGCCCTACACCCTATGAAATTTTTATTTTCATTTCCTTTAAAGTATTCACCCCTTTGGGGGGGGGTGTAAAAAATTAGATGATAGATAGATGATAGATAGATAGATGATAGATAGATAGATAGATAGATAGATAGATAGATAGATGATAGATAGATAGATAGATAGATAGATAGATAGATAGATAGATAGATAGATAGATAGATGATAGATAGATGATAGATAGATAGATAGATGATAGATAGATAGATAGATAGATAGATAGATAGATAGATAGATAGATAGATAGATAGATGATAGATATAGATAGATATAGATGATAGATAGATAGATGATGATGATGATAGATAGATGATAGACAGATGATAGATGATAGATAGATGATAGATAGATGATAGATAGATGATGATAGATGATAGATAGATAGATGATAGATAGATAGATAGATAGATAGATAGATAGATAGATAGATAGATAGATGATAGATAGATAGATAGATAGATAGATAGATAGATAGATAGATAGATGATAGATAGATAGATGATAGACAGATGATAGATAGATAGATGATAGGTAGATAGATAGATGATGATAGATATATAGATGATAGATAGATGATAGATAGATAGATAGATAGATAGATAGATAGATAGATGATAGATAGATAGATAGATAGATAGATAGATAGATAGATAGATAGATAGATAGATAGATATAGATAGATGATAGATAGATAGATAGATAGATAGATAGATAGATAGATAGATAGATAGATAGATAGATAGATAGGACTATAGCATAATAAATCATATGCCATTTATATTTTAAAACTAAAAATGCATGTGACAAAGGCAATTAGGAAACTAAACTTGGAATATTATGACAGAATTTTGACAGAAATTCTCCATTTATATCCTATGAGTAAAGTGGTATTTGAGAAAGGAAGTATACAGAATGAGTGTTCATTTCTACCATGAAGTAGACTCCAGGCCAAGAACGTATATTGTGGCACAGGATCCAGATAACCAGTCAGTTAATCATTGGTACAGGGAGATTTCAAGGCTTGAATTTGAATTCAGACAAGTGAAGCAACCAGAATTATTTCCATCCTTGCTGTGTTACATTTAATTACTCTCAGGGCGGCATGGCCCACAGCTGCCCATCTCCATCCATCTTAACCATTTCTCCTGACTCAGATAATGACAGATGAACAATGACTCACCATAATGCCGTCAGTCATCTTGGCACATGGAAGGCAAGAAACTGAGAAAAGGAGCAACGCCGAAGACAGGACAGGGAAAGGCAGCTAGTAAAGGTAGCTGGTCCAATTCAGCCCTTGAGAACCCGTATGCATGGAGGGTGTCACTTAGGGGCATGAGTTGAAATTTCCCTCCATGGAGCCTCACCTGCCAGCTTCAGCTGGGAGTTACTGCCCCCTTTTCTAATCTCCTGGAGAATTCAGGTCCGCAGCATTTTGGGGGAACTAACTGAGGCTACCTTATAGCCTTGTTTTTCTTTATAATATTCTGGGTAACAAGCTAAAAAAGGGTTAGAATATATCTTATATTATTTTTATTTGCCCAATGACTGACTAATGTGCTACAGAGAGCAAAAACTTAGCATTTGTTCATGAAGGTGATACTTAATTTGTGTTTATATTTCTCCCTTAGCAGAAAATGACAATCTTATGACAATAGTCATAGCTGGGTATCTCCTGCCATGCTGGATAAAACAGAGTATAAATTGGAGGAAGAAAAACAACTGCTAAGTTATGTTTAAGATCATCATCACCCAGGACATAAGCTCTTAAGGTCAAGAACAGAATCTTCTTTATTCAGTATCCCCAGTAATTAACACACCTAGAAAACCATGTAATTAATTGTCAACCAAGCAACTAATTGTCACCACAGTTCTTTTTCAAAAACTAGAGCTGATTCTAAAATATAACCAGCAACATTCTCTCATATATCCGTTATGGTCTTGGCAAAAGTATCTCCTTACGAATCACAGAACTTATGAAATCCAAATAAATTATTGAGTTTTGTTAATAGTAGGATACCATTGTAAGATACTAAGATTCCTTAGTTGTGACAAATGTTCTATCCTAATGTAAGACATTAACTAGACGGAAAACTGGTCAAGGAGCATATGAGACCTCTGCACTATTTTGTGCAACTTTCAGTAAATCTAAAACTATTCTGAAATAAAAAGCTTTTAATGATTTTTTTAAACAAAGAATTACAGATACGGAGTGAAACTTAATCATACAACTAGATATCTCCCAAAGTTTTCCTGAGAATCAAATTTCCTGTGGGTAAAGGCTTAAGTCCTATTCACAGTTGTAGACCAAATGGTGACATGGCTGAAGGTCTGGTTGGGAAAGAATAGCAATGGTGGTCGGTCAGATTTAGGGAAACAACACAACACTCTCAGGGACAGGCACTGAAAGGCAAGGGATGAAATTCAGCAGGCCTTAGCTCGCTTTTGGGTGGGAGCAAAGTAAAATTGTACTTGAACTTAAACCAATCAATCTTCCTTCCCCGCCTCCAGACAGCTTATGTTACCTTAGACAGGAAAGAGCCACTCCACTGAGACAATCTTATTCCAGAGAGCTGAGTAGCACAATCAAATCAACTGCATTACATCTCATCAAAGAAGCATCTCTAAAAAGGGAAGGGAGAACTTATATGCATATGTGCATAACCCAAGGACACAGACAATAGTGCAGTGAGGATCTGGGCAGGGGGCAGGAGGTGGGTGGAGGGGGTTGATGGGGAGGGAAAAAGGGCACATCTGTAATACTTTCAACAATAAAGATAAATTTTTTTTAAATAATAATAAAAAGGGAAGGACTCTCCCAAACAGCTTAAAAGGATAAATGAACAATGGTGATCTAAGGGGTAGTGGAGAGAGTGCTGGGCAAAGGTGGTAGGAAAACGGATGATTCCTACCTCAGGAAGATACTGTAGTCAGGATCTCAGGTGTGAGTGGAATCTGGGGCAGGTAACTGGTCCTGGGAGAGGGGGAGTTACGGGCAATGATACGCAGGGCCTGTGCATCGTGCAAAGAACAAAAGAGCATGGCCGCTGCAGAGGGCTAGGGCAGCCATCAGTATCGGCGAGAAGCTGCTCCAGTGGCCTTACCGTGGATCCGACAGTGTATGGGGCCTAGAGGACATCTGGGTTATTTTGAGATACTTAATGAGCCAATTTTGAAAGTCTCCGAGCTTCAGCATTCAAGGCAGCGTTAGTTAGAAGCCATAGAATTTAGGAATAATGCTAATGGACACGTTTCTCAACTGCAAGTGAAATTGGGCTCTTGCAAGTTACATGTCTGGATGAAGGCTTACCATAGCCAAACCAAGACAAGCAGCACTGCCTAGCAGCCTAAGGGCGTCCTGAATGTTTATAGGCATGGGGGTGCCCTAGTCAGCCTGCAAGAGAATGACAGGGCTAATTATTTCTTTTATTTCTTGTTAATCACAGAAATAGTTTCAGTAACAGTAACATTCTACAATAACGCAAGTATTTGAGCCACTGAGGGTAGGCTGAGCTACCTTTGAATTTGACTTCAGGGACAAAGTACAGAAAGACAAATAAGTGGTGGAATGTTCCCCCACATAGGACATGGAGAAAATTGCACCCTATTGTGAGGATACCCCATTCTGCCACTTAATTAGAGGCTAAAACCTGAAATGAATTCAGTATAGTAGACCCTTGAACAACGTGGGGGGTGGGGGCGCTGACTCCCGTGCAGTAGAAAATCCTTGTATAACTTTTGACTCCCCCAAAACTTAAATTGTCCCTCAGTATCTGTGCAGGAATAGTTCCAGGAACCCCCACAGATACCAAAATCTGAAGATGCTCATGCCCTCATATAAAGTGGGGTTGATAAATACATACAGTCAGCCCTCTGCATCTGCAGACTCCCAACCGCGGATGAAAAACTGTATAGGTATTTATTGTTCAAACCCATGTTGTTCAACAGGCAACTGTACTAAATCTGATTTCCCCTTTCAGAAGGCAAGACATTATGAGTTGTTAAACTATAAAGTACTTTTTAAAATAGTGCATGTTTATTCTCCTAAACAAATCAGCTCTGCTACCTCAGGTTTATATTGAAGGCTTTTCCCCAATGCTGCTCCAGACCACAAGTTAGAATCAGCCACCAAGCAAGGAGGGGTCAACCCTTAGCCTACTCCTACTGTGCACCGAAAGCTTTTCAGTGATCCTTAGCCTATGATTAACAAAGGTGTGCCTGATACAATTTTTAATACAGAAATAAAGAGGAAACAGCTTTATTTTACCCTCAGTCTCCAGGATTTGTCACTGTTAACAATTCAGCGGCTAGGTTCCCAGGCATTTTTCATGTGAACACCATCGTCCAAATAAGCGCAGTTTGCCCTGGCGGGGTGGGTGGTTGGCTGGACCAACATCCTGCACACCTGAAGGCTGAGGGTTCGATCCCCACAGATCAGTGTTTCTCATTCACGGGGGGATATTTCTCTCTCCCTCCCTCTCTCTCTCAAATCAATAAACATATCTTCAGGCGAGGGTAAAAAATGTTTTTAAATAAACATAGTTTTACAAAGATGAGACTACAGGCTGCATGCTATTTTGCAGCCTGCTTTTGACACTTAAATATTTCTTTGCCTATAGAATCCTCCCAACTAAACTTGCCATAGATAATATTTATATATCTATTGCAAGGATGAGTAAGGGGGCCTCAAGAGCACTGTGTATGCTGCCCAAGTGCACCCCAGCAGTAAGCAGAATCTCAGCCCAAATATACTGTTTCTTAAAGGTAAGCTTCATGGAATAGAATTGGTATCTGTTTAGCTATCTTAATATACTTGCTTAGTTCAGGGATGGGCAAGCTTTTTCTGTGAATGGGCAGAGAGTAATTTTGGGCTTTGAGAACCATATATCGTTTCTGACATATTCTTCATTGCTTGTGGGTTTTGTTTGTTTTTTTGTTTGTTATGTTTACAATTCTTTAAAAATATAAAAGCCACTCTTACCTTGGGGCTCATTAAAAAAAGCCTCAGGTGATGGAGATTTGGTGGGAGTGACTGTAGTTTGTTAATCCCTGATGTGGTTCCAACTGCACAATTTGACAACATGGACTTTTAAAATGCCCAAATTTGCTTCCTTGCCACTGAATGTATCTTTCCTTTTGGCTAAACAAATAAATTCTTAAAATACAAAGCAAGCTTTGGAAAGTTTGGGATCACTGACTCCATCCTTGTACCTGCCACTCACCATGACAACCTTTGCCAGGCAGTAAGCTACCGGGCCTCACCCAGCCCACGCAGGTCAAACGGGAGCGGGCCTTTGGTTTTCCTGAAACGAACACTTTGGGAAAATAAAAAAACAAAAGTATAAATCTCTCCCATAGAAGTAACAGGTGAAACCTATTTCAAAGTGTTTGTATTTTGTTAGTAGCCAAGAATTTGCCATCACCAGAACTGAATTCTTTGTTTTGAGACACTAATGAGCAGGCCAGCGGAAGGCTGGCTACCATTTTTTATTTCAAAGAGGCCGATTGCTTCACTTTGTTAGGACACACCCCTCCACTCCTCCTCCTCCTCTTAGTAGAAGAAGAAAAGTAATTTGGTCTGACATTTATCTCTATGAAGAAGCAGTGGTGTATATCTTTTAAAAATAGGATATTTGAAGATAGACAGATTTGAACATCAATGTCTTTATTTATAGTTAGTTGATATTGGGCAAGTTACTTAAACTCTCTGGGCTTCATTCACTTTATCTCTAAAAGGTTGTCAAAAGAAAGAATTGCAGATACATAGATATTTAATATCAATAAAACTAAATAATATTATTTTTAATTATTATAAGACAATAATTAAAACTGTAGCTAATATGGCAAAATCATCCTAGAATAGTAATTCTTAGCTGGTCTAAGAAACAAAAAAACCCAGTGCTTTTTTACATCATAAAAATCCATCTGTATAATTGCTTTTATAATTCTATTAAAACTCCCAAGGATCAGGAGCCAGATTTTAGAAAACCTGAGATTATTTTTTATAGTCTGTTGTTTAGATATACATTTTTCTCTCGCCTAAAAACAATTGGAAATAGAGGGTATCTTATTAAATTTGTTCTATTTGTAAATGAACGTAGTTAGAAAAGTAATATAATTTCTTTTCACTATATCTAACCTTTTTTTTTTTTCTCCATCAACCTGAGCACGAACAAACGATGCTAATACAATGTCTGCTCCCTGTTTAATAATGGATTCAGCAAAGGAAGAACGCATCCTAAAAGATTAATAAGAAGCAAACATCCAGAACAGTGAAAAGATAAACAGCAGAGTGGCTGTGTTGCTTAACCGCCTGCCGGTAAATATTCATGCCCGGCTTCGGTCTTTCTCTGAACTCGTGCTGCTAAGCTTGGCCTCTGTCTCAAATGTCTGTCAATAGCCTAAAAGCTATATTCAAACGAACATTCCAGTGTGCAGTACTCCAGCTCCTTCAGACACACGGACACAATGGGTTTCCATTTCAATTGAGGGGGCTTCTAAAAAATGATTCCCATTAGAACTGTCCTGGGCTCAGTGGCAAATGATAAAGATAAGGATTTCTTATATATTTACACTAATATATCCTTAAACTGGG
Organism: Miniopterus schreibersii; assembly: GCF_964146895.1. NCBI lineage: Eukaryota > Metazoa > Chordata > Mammalia > Chiroptera > Miniopteridae > Miniopterus > Miniopterus schreibersii. Next base: position 58,606,699 of record NC_138111.1, on the reverse strand, counting down.
GGGAAGGGAGCAGCATGGTTTAAGGGGGTCAAAACACAAAAAGTCACAACATACAATCCTTAAAGGAACAGGAAAATCACCTCAAGAGTCCCAAATTATTAAAAGCAGATCAATTGTTCAAAAGGGGCACTGTTTTCAACCAGTATCTCTTGATCCTATCAGATTCATTAAAACTCCCCAGTTGTTGAGCTTTTTCCAAAAGTAAAACAACAAAAAGACGATCTTTAACTAGATGTCATGTTTTGGAAACTCTTGAATCTCACAGTCCAGAGCCTTCCTCTTTTTAATCTCCTTTCTCAGGTTTCTCAGAGCAATATTACCAAATAACAGTTATTCTCCCTGACACACTCACACCCATTTCAGTGGCCCCCCGAATATCCACAGATTCTTAGCAAGACAGCCCCGAGGCCACGATCTGGGCACAGTCTGTCTTCTTCACTCCATGCTGGCACTCCCTGAGCTCACGCCTGTGCTCGCCACTCCCCAGCAAATCTGTACACATTCAAGCCTCCATTCCTTTGTTCAGTGTTCCCGTGGCTAAGCTGCAAGAACACAATTAGTGGCATTTCCAGTGACAATAGTGTTGGGAAGGTATTTTCTCCTGTGGTATTCAACTTTTGTAATTTTTGCATATACATTAAGTTTATGCTCAAGTAACTGTGACCTGACATGAAAACTATTAGCATACTCCTCTTTCCAACAATCAGCACCAACTTGGAACCTAAATGAAATTTTAAAATAATGCACTGAATATCTAAATTTACTTAGAACTATATAACAAAGAACTGTCTTTTTCTCTGTCCCTACACCACCCACCTATGTCATTAAATAGAGTGATTCTTGGAGTGAAGGACATTCTATCCCCATAACATGTAAGCTTGTGGGATACCCCCTACACACTGGAACTTATTAATGTGATGATTAGAAATTTTGTGCTACATTCGGAAAAAAAGCTTAGGCTCCAGTTGTGACTGAAAATCATCCACCTTGCTGACTGTTCCAAGTAACAGCAGAAATTGCGTGTAACCTTAGGTAAAACTTCAACATAATGAGGCTTTGTTTAGTAAGGCCCGGCCAATATCTGGTCCCTCTATTACATGCTCTCACAGAGGCTGCACACTTACTTTTCAAAAATTTTCAGTTTGTAGCTTGCATTTTGTTATTTTACTAATATCTCTTCCCGCCAACAGAACTGCAGCCTCCACTGGGACAGCAACCATGTGTGTTTGGCTCGCCACTGCATGCCTAGCTCCTAGCACAGTGCCCGGCCCCGAGTCAGCATTCATTCTGTAAGTATTTGTGGAACAAGTGAACGGTGTCTATACACTGAGAACCTGCTTACATGATAAGCTGTCTAAGTGAATCCAGAGCACTGGCCTCAGAAAATAAAGTGGAAGGCGATCCCAGGTCTAAAAAGGCAATATTCATGATAGCAATGTTTCATTTAGAAGTCAATTTTAAAAATAAAAAAATATATATGTTTATACCTTTATCTGTAGCTCCTTCCATTTTAAGAAGCTTCAAGCCAAGTTTGAAGTTTTAACGATTCTCTAAGATCTTAAAACACAGTGGAGAATATGAAACATTACTCTTCAAACTGAGAACAAGATAAAAACAAAAATACTCTATAGGTTTAAGAACTTTGACTTCCTTCTGTTAAGCCGCTTCCGTTTCTCTTTGGAATTAGGCATCATTCGTATTAAAACTGATACATACATTTGTAGAAATTTGGCGAGGGCAGGGAGAATATTCTCTAACAGCCAAATTAGAAGTCCTCTTAAAGTAGAAACTGTCTTCACTTGGAAAATTAGGGGCTTGGGGTGGAAAATGGATCGTAAACAGCAGGAATAAGGAAAGAGGGGTAAAATGATGGAGAAAAGTCGGGACTAGATACCAAGTAGGACCAATGAAACTCTCCCAGCGGGGCATAATTGAAGGATTATTTTAAGAATAACTATGACTTTTGCCCTGGAAAGTGTGGCTCAGTTCGTCAGGTTCATCCTGTATACCAAAAAAGTTGCTGATGCCATTCCCGGTGAGGCCATATGCCTGGGCTGTGGCTCGAACCCTCCGTAGGGGGCCTGAAGGAGATTGCCAATCGATGTTTTGCTCTCACATTGATGTTTCTCTCTTCCCCTCTCCCTCCCTCTCTCAAAAAAAAATCAATAACAATAAAATTTTAAAAAGAATAGCTGTGACTTTTTTCCATCTCTGACATGATGGAGTGTTATGCATCACATTTACCTTCTCTGAGGTCAACAATAAACACTGATTTATTTTGAATAAATAAATAAGTAAATAAATAAATATTTGAAGGCATCATAAGTCATCTAAAGAAGACAGAGCTTAGCCCAGCTGGTGTGACTCAGTAGTTGAGCATCGACCCATGAACCAAGAGGTCAATGGTTTGATTCCTGGTCAGGGCACATGCCCAGGTTTTGGGCTCGATCTCTAGTGTGGGGTGTGCAGGAGGCAGCCAATGAATGATGTTTCTCTCTCATTTATGTTTCTATCTCTCTGTCCCTCTCCCTTCCTCTCTCTCTAAAAATCAATAAAAACGTAAAAAAAAAAAAAAAAAAAAGACAGAGCTTGAAAGATCAGTGTCACACAGAAAGTAAGCTCGCTGAGGAGAAACTCACACTTGCCTCTCTTTTGCTCTGGGGCATTTCCCCATCTGCAACGCAGGAAAGAGATGCAGGAAGCAGATTCTAGAGCAGCAGGCAGTTCCCTCAGCTTCAGGAGGCAGAAGTTAGAGTTTGGCGATGCTCAGATTTTCAGGGTCAAGATCACAGAGAGGAAGGAACTGCACAAAAGTGAGTTAGAAATTCTATGTACAGTTTCCCTATGAGGCATTGGCTGGCACCTAAGCTCCATATACAAGACACTAAGGAGAAAAGTGGAAAGTAAGGCTGAAAGGCTAAAGCACTGAGCAAAGATACCTGAAGTTTTGTGGTGCTGGACAAACAAGGCTGCGGTCAGGGCCAGCCAACGCAGAGGTTTCTGTTAAACAACCCAGATTTTCAAGTAAACCCCTAAAAGACTACCCTAAAATCAAAACAGGACCAGCTACCCTAAGAAAGGCTGAAACCAAGACTTGACTCTAGTAAGGTGATCGGTTTTTCCTTTATTTGCCTATGAGAAAAAAAACTGAAATATTTCTGGAAAAAGATAACATCATCTAAAATGCTCATACACAATGTCCAGCACACAATCAAAAGACATGTCAGGACTGAAGGCCACATGATCAAAAACCAAAAGAAAGTTATAAAATGGAAACTGCACCACTGGTAAAACAAAAATTGGAGATATTAGATAAGGATTTTTAAAACCTATGGCTGTACCTGAAACCAATATAATTTTATTAACAAATGTCACCCCAATAAATTAAATAAAAAATTAAATAAAATAATAAAATTCTTTGAGGCATTTAAAAAAGAACCATGATTAAAATGTCAAGAAAATGGAAGTAGCCCTACAGGGTGTGGCTCAGCAGTTGAGCATCGACCTAGGATCCGGGAGATCGAGGTTCAGTTCCTAGTCAGGGCACATGCCCAGGTTGCGGGCTCCATCCCTGTTTGGGGGCGTGCAGGAGGCAGCCGATCAATGACTCTCTCATCATTGATGTTTCTGTCTTTCTCTCTCCCTCTCCCTTCCTCTCTCTGAAATCAATAAAGATATATTTTAAAAAGAAAAGAAAATGGAAGTAAAGATGTAAAATTTCACCAGAGAATGAGAATCCATTTTTTAAAAATCAAATAAAAGTTCTAAAACTAAAATAACAACAGCTGAGATTAAGAATTTCATAGATGAGATCATTTGACTGGGTGATGCACACACAATGCAATATACAGCTCACGTATCATAGAAATGTACACTTGAAACCTATCTGATCTTATTAACCAATGTCACCATAATAAATTTAATTTAAAAATGTAATAGATGGATTTAATTAGGAAATCTAAATAAAGTATGGACTTTAATTAATACTGTATCAATATTGGTTCAGGAGTTTTAACAAGCATACCACACTACTGCAAGATATTAATGGGAAAACTGGGTACAGGTAATAAGAAAACTATCTGTATTAACTTTGCAAGTTTTCTGCCAATCTAAACTGTTCTAAATTTTAAAATTAAAAAGCAGCTACAGAGGGAAATAATATAGAACAAAACATAAAATTCTCCTCAAAAAAAAAAAAATAAGACCCATAGCTAAGTTTTCATCAGAAACACAATGATAAAAAAAAAAAAAAAAAAAAAACACCTTCTTGAAAACACTTTAAAACTATTTTTTTATTTTTATTTTTTTGAAACTATGTTTTAAAAATCTACCAATCTGGAATTCAATACCTAGTAAACATATCCTTCATAAATGAAGGCAAAATAAAAACATTTTTAGACAAATAAATCTGAGATTATTTATTGCCAGGATACATACACTGAAATAAAAATCTAAAGGAAGTTTTCAGACAGAAGGAAAATTAACCTAGATGAATCCTCATAATGCACAAAGGTATTAATGATGTCAAAATGGTCAAGAGTAGTAAAGGAATATTTAATGAAAAGAATAACTTTGGAAGCAGTACACTCTCAGATATCAAGATATCTTATGTACCTACAATAATTTAAACATTGTGCTATTGCCTCACGGTTAAAAGAAAAAGATCCACTGCCACAGAAAAGAGACTCCAGAATCACACTAACACTGTTGCTTGCTTTCCCACAAAATTGCCAGGGCAGTGTTGTGGGAGAAAGAATGTTCTTTGCAATAACTGATTCTAGAACAACTGGAGAGAAAGATAATAAAACAATAAAGCATCTAGAAGAAAATTTAAAAGAGCATATTCACAGCCTTGGGCTAAACAAAGATCCCCCAAGGAGAAAAAAGTACTCATGATACAGGAAAATGTTGATAAATGGGATTTCATTAAAAGTAAAGCATTCTAGCCATGGCCAGGTGGCTCAGCTGGCTGGAGCGTCGTCCTGTTCATCGAAAGGTTGTGGGTTTGATTCCCTGTCAGGGCACAAACCCAGGTTTTATGTTTGACCCCCCAGTCGGGGCGTGTAGGAAGCAACCAATCAATGTTTCTCTCTCATGGAGATGTTGTTTATTATTTCTCTCTCCGCCTTCCTCTCTCTCTAAAAAAATCATATAAAAAACATTTAAAAAAAAATCCTCACCCAAGGATGAAAAAAAGTAAAGCATTCTATCTCTCAAACACACCATCACAAGAATAAAAGTGCAAGCCTTACATAGGATAAAAATATGCACAATACAAATACCAATAAAAGAATAATATTAAGGATGTATATTGAGAACTGCAAGTCAATAAGGAAAGAAAGCATATAGAAATGAATAAAAAAGATGAACCGATACTTCATCAACACAGACATAAACACGGCCAATGAGCATATGAAAAGGCACTCTGGGCATTATTCATCAGGAAAATACACATGAAAACCATTATGAAGTAGCACTAAGTCCACCAGAAGAGCTAAATTAAATTTTTTAAAAAGATAATGGCCTCACCAAATATTGACAATGATGTGGAGAATAGGTTTTATCATGCTACTGGGGGTGTGGTTTGACACAAACCCTGGAAAGCAGTCAGCATCTATTAAAGTGAGCAGGCCTGTTATGTTCAGTTATAACTAAGTAATTATAATCAAGTAATTACACCCAAAGTATAGGTTCAGAAGAAATCAGTTCATATGTGCACCAAGAATGTTCATATTAGCTTATTTGTAATAGCTGAAACTAAAAACAACCCAATGGTACCTGGGCAAGCTGGGCCCTACCTAGCAGTGCCTCAAGGGCCCCCATGCTTTGGAGTGCCTTCCTGAATATCTTCTCTTTCCAGTGGGTAGGACCAGCCAAAGCTGGCGTTGCCATCCACGGGGGGGGCCTGAGCCAAGGCACCTGTGTGGGTCACTGTTTCTCACCTTCAGGATGCGTTCTCAACCTCTTCCCACTCATGAGGTTAACCATATCCCTCGAGGAGGTCCAGGACCCCTGGGCTGGCAATTTTTTTATTTATTTATAATATCACATGAGACTGAGTCACCAGAATGGTGCCAATGCACTGATTTTGGGTGACACATGATAGACACCAACAGCCCACTGCCAACCGACCATCGAACGTAAGCCACCTGTGCGGGCCCACGCATCAGCTCTTACCTCAGTGCCACCTCCAGTCTGTCACGAGGAAATGGTGGGGCAGGCAGCACACCTTGCCAGAGGCATCCAGCGCAATCTCCTACCCTCTCTCCAGACTCCACATCACGCGTCAGCCGGTCCTCCACGGTAGGCCTTGCCTGTGTTTCCCAGAGGCTATCTGGACTGCTGCTCTACAGGGCTAATGGGGCCTACTGATCTGTCTTTCCTTGCTTCCCACACACAGGGCGACACAATGCTTCCCTGGCCTGGTCTTCAGGTGTGCTGAAGAAAGCAAGGACTTTCCTTGTGTGAGCAGGACCACAGTGTTCGCTCTGCCAAGGGGCCCCTAGCCTGTCATCCCCAATAGTGTGAGGATGTAGAAGGCAGGGGTTATAACCAACACTGAAAAATATCCCATTCTAGGACTGTAGTAACTATGGTCAAAAGAGTTCAAGGGAAGCCCGGCTGATGTGGCTCAGGGGTTGAGCATCGCCCCATGAACCAGACGGTCATGATTCCATTCCCGGTCAGGGCACATGCCCCGGCTGTGGGCTTGATCCCCAGTAGGGGGCATGCAGGACATAGCCGATCAATGACTCTCTCATCATTAATGCTTCTATCTCTCTTCCTCTCCCTTCCTCTCTCTGAAATCAATAAAGACATATTTTTAAAAAAAAAGAGTTCAAGAGAAGACATTATTACAAGATATGTTGTTCTATGTTTATCTTAATAAAATTTTGAACTATAAATTTAACATGGCTAGAAAGTATTGTTAATACTTTCCTCTATACTATGGATATGACTTGCATTTGTCAGCATAATCAATGAAGTAAAGTAACAGTCTCTGAGAGGGTCATTGGACGCCAGCGTTCACAGGTAGCAAACGGCTGATGCATATCATAGGTAATGTGAGGTTACCAGCATTTAATAAGAGATATTAGGGAAATGCAAAGGCAAGAATATTTCTGTTGTTTCAATACCAACAGGTTCTGAAGAGGCAACACACTGTGGATAATAACAGGGTTGCAATCTTTCCCTTGTGGTGAAAACAAAAAAATTAGCCAGAAATAGGACATTTGACAACAATGAATATGAGGACATGTTTTCCAGACCTCAACAAAAAGTTACTTAGACATTATGAAGATCGTTATGTCTATTGATTGGACAATAAACAAATATGTAAGTACCTCTTCTCTATGTATTCTAAATTTTTATTGATAAAGCACCATATTTATATGGGCCCATAAATTTTGTAATTCATTTTTAATCAAATCATTTATACAGGCAGGGACCTGGGGGGAAAAACAAACCTTTGACTAGGACTCCTCATACCTCAGGGGTGACCCTGCAAATCAAAAATCCTTCAACAGCAAAATTAAAAAATAATGTGTAGGACAGTCACACAATGAATACTAAACGCCAGTGAGAATGAATACACCAAAACTAAACACAATGACACAGATGAATCTCATGGTTCTAAGAGGAAAGACATAAAAGAGTACAGCCTGTATGAAATGTGTATAAATTTCCAAAGTAGGCAACAATAACCTATGATGGTGGAACCGTTAGGGTAGCAGTAACCCCTGGGTAGGAATGTGTATGCGGCAGAGTAGGTTTAACTAGAGGAGGGTTTGAATCTGAACAAAATATTGCAAGCAAACTCAAAGTTGAATGTACTGATATTCTTTGTTTCAGTCTGTTTCTCCAACCCTAAGTGTATGTAAGGCGATTTCATTGTCATATAAAAATATTCTAGGCCACCCCCTCATTTTATTTTTGTCCTACAGAAGACATGTAAAAGTAACTCGCAAAAATAGTTTTCAGTGTTTTCAAGCTATGTGGGACAAGCACCAGTCAGTCCTTCTAGAGATATAGTACATTTGCTGTATGTTTGTTAAAAGACACATCACCAAAAACAGAGGTCAACTCTCAGTAACCGCTCATGCGATATTATGTTGAGATTACGTATTCGAATCTCGAAATGAGTCGATTCTCCAGTGATGTGCTATGATTTGATAGTCTCCCTTGTTAAAGAGTACTAAGCTTTCTGCCTTTCTACACTCTCCTCCTCTATATTTTTCTCTACATGACAAATATACTGCAAAGTAAAAAATTGGGAGGGTGGAGCAGAAAACAGAGACTAAAAGTAGGAAACACACCAACACTGGAAGTGTTCCAGTGGCTCAGTCACTCTTTGGCTCATTTTTTACCTCCGACAAATTACAGTATATAAATACGACTATTGGCATAAGAATTACGGATAATTTAATTAGGCATTTGTTTATTTCTACTCAATAATTTTAGAAACAAAAACATGCTAAATCTATTGCTGTGTTCACAGCTGCTGAAGTTAAGCCTGGAGGGCTTCTACAACAACCGCATTTTCTATTACTTACTAGTCAAGACTAAGTCACCCTGGGGGCTGAAGCTGTTCCTTCTTAGTCCTAGACTCAGAGCAAATCTTTGGCAAAGTTAAAACAAAACAAAGTCCTAAGTACAAATATCTTGCTTGGAAAGCAATTGAGGACATTGGAAAAGCAAGGAAACCTAAAAACCAATTGGGTTTTAAGAGACAAAAACATTCCAGTCCTTCAGTCTAGGCTAAGGAATAGCCCTAGGAATTTACGGGGGGCAGGCGGGCGGAGGGTGCTTGAGAGAGTGCACATAAAGTACAACTTCCAAAAATGCAGTTGGAAGCTCCCGGAGCCTATCTGCAGGTCAGCTGCAGCTCCCAAACCTTCCGTCCACTTCTTTGATATTCATGAACATAATAAATACAGAACAGGTCACAAGATGCCTCAAAGCCTCCATTTGCAGCGCCCTAGGCCGGGCTTAACCACTTCAGTTGGAAAGGCAATCTCAGCTGCCTAGTGTTGAATTGTCAGTATCCCTCAGCCCAAATCAATCAGATTTGTTTCATTGTTTCTTAAAAGGAAACATTGCTGCCTTAGCCATTTGATTTTTTTGTCCCAGTCTACCACAGAAACCAAAAGTCAGATCATTACTGTGTTTAAGGTGAACAAAACCTCTTGGGGCTGCAGGGCCCTGTTGTCTAAAAGCACAGGAAATGGCCCCAGCTGCGCCCTTTGATGCTTGTTACTCAAAAGTGGATCCAAACCTCAAGACTCTTACCTGCAAGCTTGAGATCACAGTCAAATTGCTTAAACTCTCTGGATCTCAGTCTACCCATCTGTAAAATGAGAGGAATTATAATGAACAACAGAGATTGGAAGTTGATTGGAATAATGCGCATAAAAATTCTAGCACATTACCAACCACACGTAGGGGCTGGGTATTATCAAAATATGGTTTAAATGATTATAAGCCCATATGTATTTGTGTGTACATTTAATTAAATCTCTTAATCAGATTTTTAATCAGTTTAAAATTATAGTTTTGCGTTGATCTCTATCAGTGGCAGTTTGATTAGCTTTCCCAATAATCTGAACCACTTCTTTCTACTTAATTTCCTTCCAATTAACTTCCATTTGAACACTGAACATCTCATTAATATCACCATCATTAGATAGATCTGTAATAATATGGAAATGAAAATCCAGTCAAGCTTGCCACTAAAGCTTAATTGGAGGGTATAGTGAGATGCTTCAAAATAGTGAATTATATATGTTTTAAACATTCTTGTAGAATGGCTGGTTTCGGAAACTGGTGGGGATGTACAGCAGGATTCAGCCAACTCCTGTGAAGGGCTAGACAGGAAATGTTAAGGCTTCGTGGGCCCTACTCCCATCACAACTACTCATCTCTACCATTGCAGCATGAATACAGCCATAGGCAACGTGTTAATAAATAGCTGTGTTTTTCCCCAGTAAAACTTTATTCACAAAAATAAGCATTGGGCTGGATCTGTCTCATGGACCGTGACTTGCCAACCCCTATCCAACCCTCCTACAGATGACAAAAGAAATATTTAGGTTTTCCTCACCTCTCTCCAAAATTCCTAGGGAAAGCATCGAAAGGGAGGGGGTAGTCACCTGGTGGAGAGCAGAGAACATTAGAGCCGAGCCCTGCTTCTGACCTGGAGACTTTACAGGTTGACTGAAGGCCCCTGAGAGGTGAAGCTCTGCCTTTAGTGGACTCACTGGGAAGAGGGTGGAGAACAGTACCCACTAGGACAGGAGACTTGGGTGTGTCACCAGCCCTCTGGGTTCAGACCTGGAGGCTCCACACCCCGACAGCGAGAGATGGGACTGAATTCCAGCGGTTACTTAGGTGTCCTGGGGAAACTCAAGCCTTGGCCCTAGCAAGGAGCCTAAGAGAGCAAAGTACATCCACTGTACTTACCACTTCACATTTACTCTCCAGATCTCCTTCCTACCCTTCTCTTCCCTGCTCCTCGCTTCAGTGTCATTGACCCCTAACTGACTGCATCACTCAGGCTCCCTCGTCCTCTGGCTTCTGGCTGGTTGTGGAAAAAGGGAGGCATGAGCAGGAGATCAGAGGGTGGGAGGAGAGATGAATTGGGGCACTGCCTCGCCGGCGCCAGGCCTGCTTGGGTGCTGCGGTTCTGGCCGTGGCTGCACCTGTCTGCAAGTCCCCCTTCCCAGGGGGCCCTCCACTCCCCCCCCCCCCCGTTCCTTCAGGTTTCCACTGGGCGACTCAGCGGCGCTTGCTGGTCTCCTGGCCCACGGCACCCTGTAAAGAGCCCCGCATCCTTTCGAGTGGATGCCGGCGCTGCCAAGGCCCTGACTATTCTATTCTCTCTGAAACGCAAACAACACTCCAGGCCTCAAATTATTTCTAAAAGTAATTTTTGAATGCAGTGTTCAACAAAGAGAGATGATGAGACGCATACGACGAGATGAGCCAAATCAGGGGGAACAACAGGAAGCTAAAGGACAGACTTTGGGAGTCCAGATTTTAGAATTATCAAGTATGGGCAGGACAACCACTGTTAATACATTCCTGACAAGTAAGCTCAGAAAGGCAGAAGGGCATGGCGGGCAAAGAAGGGGCACGTGTGGTAGGTTTAAGAAAATATCAGGTTCAGAAAATAAAATGAACAGTCTTGTGGGGTTTAATATATAGAAAGATAATTAAAACATAAAGTCGTAGCATATAAGTTGGGAGGGGGTAACTGAATAAAAGATGTTCTAAAATCCTTGTATTTTCCAAAGAACCCGAATTCATATAAAGATAGTAGTCCTTGATAAGTTGCAGGGGCATATTAATATTTCTAGGATACATCTATGACTAGATGCATCAAAAAAATTTATAACTTCCAAAATGTGTGTGTGGGCATCCACTGTGGATATACACATATTTATGTTTATGTGTGTGTGTGTGTGTGTGTGTGTGCATAACAACAAAGGAAAAAAGGGATTAAAGAACAATGAAAACAATGATAAAACAGATAAAAATATATTAAACATAAACCTGAATATTTCAGTAATTGCATTAAATGTAAATTAACTACATGGTTACGTTAAAAAGAAATGATTTTTATATTAATTTAAAATATAATAACTAGCTATAAGCCCTTTGAATTAGAGTTTACAGAAAGCTTGAAAGTAAAATGATTTTTAAAAAAGATAAATCAAAGCCCTCCTCGAAGCTATTGTAACTGTAGTAATATTAAACAAAACAAATTTTAAGGCAGAGAGAATTATTAGAGAAACGGCGTGCATAAGGAAAAATGTTAAATTTAGCAGAACTATGTATCAACAAATCCCAGTCCCTAGTAGTTCCACAGCTAAGGATGGATTTCAGAGCAGGGGTTCCTCGAGTGTGCCCCACAGATCAAGAGCATCAGCATCCCTGAGAGCACGCTGGGATGCAATTCCCCACCGAGACCTTCTGAGACAGAAGTTCTAGGGTTGGGTCCTGGAATCTGGGCTTTAAATCTCGGTTTTAAGGAGGCCATCAGATGACTCTTAAGCATGCCAAAGTTCATGAAGCACAGTCCCACAGGAGAGAGATTATGTGCATCTGGACACATGCACCATTATATGCATAACTGCGTAGTGCTCAAGAGCAAAAAAAAAAAAAATCAAAACCAACAATACATCCAACAATAGTAGAATAAATATAATGTATTGGTTTTCATTAAATAGCATGACACAGAAATAAAAATGAGTAAACTACAACCACATTCAAAACATAGATGACTCTTAAAAATAAAGTGAATGACTTGAGAAAAGTGAACAAAAATGAGAGGAAAAATAAAATCGACACCGCAGATACATGGTGTGTGATCCCAAGTACATAAAATTCAAAAACAGGCAAAACTAGTCTTCATTGGCTAGGAATGTATGGCAGGCAAACTCTTAAGGTAGACCCTACGATCCCTGCCTCCGGATGGCCATGCCCCTGTATGATCCCCTCCTCTGGCATGTGATAGGACTTGCCACTCTCTTTTAACGAACAGGATCCAGCAAAAGCAGTGGGCTGTACATGATTACGCGTATCCGCGATTGTGTTACGTCAAACAGGGGCTCTCTCTTTCTGGCTGGCCTTGATGAAAGGGAGGCCTACTATGGGGGGCCCATGTGGCAAGGATTTCCAGTTCAGTTCCTAGAAGTGATTTTAGCAAACAGTCAGCAAGCAAATGGAGCCCTCGTTCCTACTGAAAGGAAAGGAATTCTGCCCAAAGCCTAAGTGAGCTCGGAAGCTCAAATATTCAGATTAGACCCCCATCCCAACCAACATCTTCAGTGCAGCCTTGCAGAGGACCTGGCTGAGCCATGCCTGCAGGAACTTGACCCATGGAAACTTGAGGTATTCAATAGGTGTCGTTTTAGGCACGAGGCCTGTTGTAATTTGTTATACAGCAATAGGAAGCTGATACAGAAAGCGTCTTAGATCCAACTCCCTAGAATCAGGAGACAGGGATTCTTGTTCAAATGATTCCTTTTTGGCAGAGTGCTGCCAAGAGAAGGGAAATAAGGGAAGGCTGGGGAAAGAAACCTGTGAGAGCAAGGTCTCAGCTGGAGATGAGCTTTGTTCTGATCCCAAGGTGAAGGCCGGGAGCATCACAGAGTTTCCACCCTGACTTAGGGAATTGGCCATTTGCACCCTGGTGCCAGCCAGTCAGACCGAGGCTGCAGAGAGGAGGCTGGCTCCAGGGCAGCAATTCCATTTGGCCCAGGGCAAGTCTCCAGATAAGTAGGCCACTGTTCACTTCTGCCAAGGAAAACTCAAAGCATCTGTTAAAAGAGATGTGCGAGGCAGGGTAGGAGACTAACAGCATCCACCGCAGGCTGCATAACCGAGGTAGAATGTAACGGAAGGCTAGGAAGTGGAGAGCGTCCAAAGCAGCAGAGCTGGCGTGGCCGAGGCAGAGGTTGTCTGGGGTTCTGGCAATGTTCTATTTCTTCACCTCGGTGACAGTGGCATAGATGTAGTCTTTGCATGAATATTATTTACTTCATGCACTTTTCCATATGTCCATTGAATCCACAATAAAATAGAATTTTTGATATTATGCCTGGGCAGAAATGGAACCTCTAGGTTAGGGGAATTTGGGGAGTATCTCAGGATTTTATTGACCTCTCTAATAGTGTGTTCTCTTGCATTGCACTGTACTATAGTATATGAATTACATTTTTAAATTTTACTAGCCCCATTCATAGTCTCTGAATCTTGCCATACCAAGAACTTAGAAAATCCTGTCACAATAACTATTAAGGAAACAAAGTAGAGGCCATATCCCTGAAGACCTAAACGGAGAGCAAGACTTGGGGTCGGAAAGGGTAGAAAATGCGCCAAGTGTAAAGATGCTAAAACCAGAAAACAAAAGCTAATACATGATCAGGCAAACTATGGACAAAGACAGGAGAAGGCAGTTGCCAGCACTCATCTGAAAGGTTTCCTGGAGGGGGTGACTCTTTGCATTCTAATCATTCTAATTCCCTAATAATAAAAGGGGAGAGAGCATAGAAATAAAAGAGTAGACAAAATAAAGCTCAAGTTTTCAGCAGGAAAAATTTTCACCAAATCAAATTTAAATCACAAATCCCAGTCTTCGTATCAAAAATGAAAACTATCAGGCCTAACCCAGAGTGAGCCACTTGGGTCATTTTAGGTTGAAATTCCGAGCAGTTTCCTACCGTTTTTCACACTGGTTTTCAAACAGCATGATGGAGCCCCATGAGACACATCCTAATGTGATGGCCAGCCATAATCCACATACTCCCTAGAAAATTCCAAGCACTTACCATCAATTGCAGGAAGAAAATTATCTCTCAGTGACTTTCATAAACCATAATTTTTCTCTAAACAACAGGAAAGGAATTAAAAAGGTGAAAGATAATGAATATCTAAGGAAATGAATATCTAAATGAATATCTGAAAAAGTTTCAGCATGTGCAGCAAATAATTAAGGAGGTTTGACCGCCTTATAGTTTTTTTAACTGTATCATCAAGTCAGGATGGGAGGTAAAATACACAGGGGCAGAAAAACAGTTTAGAAAAAAGAAATAATATCAGAGGCAGTGAGTTCTCATAGAAAAATCCAAAACGTGGAGTCAGAGAGCACTTGGGATGTGAGCCAACATAGACAAGGCCCTTCTTGGGTCTCTTTCACAGGACCACCATCTCCCAAGTAAGATTGCGTACATGAAAACATTTTGCAAACTATTCTGTTATACGAAAGTCAAAGGCATCTTTGTAGGCTTCCTGAATTCCCTTGTAGTTTAATAATTTAGAAAAGAGACGAAGATATTTTCCTACACTTCTAAATCTTATTTTAGAACATTTTAAGTAAGAGTACTGAACAACAACAAAAAATAAAGCTTTGAAGACAAGACCTAAAATTAACAGTTTGTCTGCAGCACTAGCTTTTCACCCAAAGGCATCAGCCATTACCCTGGAAGTGCAGGGAAGATGTTTCCGCTTGGCAATGTTTTGTGAAATTATCCCAAGCCACCCCAGGAAAAAACGTTAGAGGGAAAGATAACTCCCCCAGTAAAAACTTTCTCCTTCACTAAGTGGATCATGAATCAGTTTTAGCCTATGGTGTTCTACTCCATTGAGCCCAGAACATCCAGCAGCTTCCAGGATCTGTCAAACCATCAAGCACAGCAGACAATTCCCTCTAAGCAGATTCAAGTGCCGAGAAGCAGTGGGCTAGAACTGTCCCCCGAATCTGCAGCTCGCTGATGTGTGGGCTTCATTCTTCTTAAGAAAAATAACTCCTATTCTGTAGTACTTTTGCAGGGTTCTGTAAAGATACATTTCTAATTTGGGTACTTCGTATACTTTGCTTTTGTTTTGTTTTATTTCTAGGTGAATATACAACATGCTGTTGCTTTCTGATGGTCACAGTGTTTCTTACCTTTCTCAGTGTCCTTCAACTATATACTTGTAAAACATTTTCTTTATTTTGTTTGAACAAGGTAGCAGGGGCTAGAAGATAATTGAAAAGGTGACAAGGGAAAGGGTGCAAACTAAGAAAATAGGTCAAAATAGATATAGCGCTGGACAGTAGGAATCAAATACCCAGTCATTACATACATATTACAGTAGGGATACGATATTTATATGACCTGTAGTGTAGTGTGTGTGTGTGTGGGGGGGGGGTGACAGAGAAAGGGAGAGAGAGATTCACTGAAGGAGTGGATTTAATGGAATTCAAATAATAAGGACTATAAATGTAGCATGTTTCTAATAGACTGTCATACCACAGAAAGGGATGGTCATTAAATAGCTGAATGGAAAGTGTAACCCTGACAGAAATTAGAAGTTATTCTCTGGACAGCTATGAAAACAAAATGTTAGGAGACACACATGGAGTAATGGACTAATGGACTTTCGGGGGGAGTGACAAACAATGATTGCTATTGTTTACTATCATCACTATTTCCTTTTATAATGGATATTCAAACATTAAAAATGAGATAAGACGTCTCAATTTTTAAATAAAAATTGATGAAATTTAACTTTGCTGGAGAACATACCACAATGTTTTAATTTTTCTAATTTCTTGGCCAACCAGAGAAGTTTGTTAGACTCTCATCTTTGAGCGGTCATTTTGGTTTTGGTGCCACTAACACAGACTGTAGGAGATATAAGGTCTTGAAAGATAAGAGATAATCTTCCCAGCTGAGATTCTGGAACTGACCCATAAAACAGACCTGCCCTTTCAAATACATGGTTGGAATTCTGGAATCATAGAGAATTTAGACTTCCTATTAAAAGACAATGCATGTTTGTCATATGCCATTTTTAATTATAAATAAGTTTATAATCAATTAGTTATCTGGCTTAGTATGCTCAAATTTTATTTTATATATTTCGAGCTCTCTAGAAAGGTAAGCTAGGTTAAAATAGTCAAAGTCCATGAAAGAAGGTATCTGGGAAATTTAAGAGTGCACTGACATGGGTAATAGATATATAAGCTTCAAGTCAATTTTGAGTGAAATTCACCCAATAATGTAGCTTCTTCAGATACTAATGATATGAATCTAGATAAAGTCATAGCTAGCAACTAAATGATTTAATATTCAAGGTGCTGGTCTGCCAACCAATATTAAATAAAATACTAAAGAAATGTGGCAAAGCAAATGAAAAGTTTCTGGTTCTCTTTGAATAAAATCTTTGCTTCAAAGTCCTGATTATTTAATAAAATTTTATTTCCCCTTTATACTATGAATGAAAGTACTAGTGAAAGATATAAAATTCTTTACTACAAAGAAAATCATTATCATAGTAGTTAATATTTAAATTGAGCTTTCACTATGTGCTTGGTGAGGTACGATGCATTTTGCCTGCATTATATATGTAATGCTCACAGCAACTCTTGTAAGGTAAGTACTACTATTACCTCCATATTGTTCATGAGGAAACTGAAGACCAGAGCAGTTAAGTAGCTTGCCAAAGTACTCCATATGTCTTTTTTGTTTTTTCAGTTGTCAAATGATCTTTTATTGAAATATTCTTTTTTTAAATTTATTTTTATTGTTGAAAGTATTACAGACATCCCCTTTCTTCCTCATTGACCTCTTCTATCCCACACCACCCCTGCCCCAGGCCTTCACCACACTATTGTCTGTGTCCTTGGGTTATGCATATGTGCATATAAGTTCCTTGGTTAATCTTTTCCCACCCACCCACCCCCTTCCCTCTGAGATCCCTACCTTTGTTTCATGCTTCTATGTCTCTGGATCTATTTTGTTCATCAGTTTATTTTGTTCTTTAGATTCCACATATGAGTGGGATCACATGATACTTGTCTTTCTCTGCCTGGCTTATTTCACTTAGCATGATACTCTCCAGTTCCATCCTTGCTGTCTCAAAGGGTAAGAGATCTTTCTTTTTCACAGATGCATAATACTCCATGGTGTAAATGTCTCACAGCTTTTTTATCCACTCATCCACTGATGGGCACTTGGGCTGTTTCCAGATCTTAGCTATTGTAAACTGTGCTGCTATGAACATAGAGGTGCATATATTCTTTCTGATTGGTGTTTTGGGTTTCTTAGGATATATTCCTAGGAGTAGAATCACTGGGTCAAATGGCAGTTCCATATTTAACATTTTTTAGGAACCTCCACACTGTTTTCCATAGTGGCTGCCCCAGTCTGCATTCCCACCAGCACTGTACCAGGGTTCCCCTTTCTCCACACCCTCGCCAGCAGGAGTCGTTTGTCGATTTGTTGATGGAGCCATTCGGACAGGTGTGAAGTGATACCTCACTGTCATTTTAATTTGTATCTCTCTGATGATTAGTGACTGAGCATTTTTTATTTTGTCCTATATTTAGTTCTTTCATTTATTCAACAAATATTTATTAACTGTCTAGTACGTACTGTATAAGGCCTTGCAGTACAGTGGATATTTCTAACAGATCTTTTTAAGGAAGAATCTGTCTGGTCTAGAGAATCTGTTCTTCTGCACACCACCTGCCCCTACTCCCATTTATAGTAATGGAGTGTAGGAATTTTTAAACTTTCAAGGAAATGGCTTTCTCCTTCTCAGAAATTCTGTTCCTAAGTCAGACTGCTCAGCAGTAGCACCATGCTGCAGAAATAAATTTTGAGAGATTCTAGGAATCTCTGCCTCACAGAAACAGAGCTTCTTGACCTTGACATTGAGAAGACTGGCACGCCACAAAGCAATGAATGCTATACAACTTTTGTGTAGCATTCATACTGAGTGTAGTTTACTAAATTTGGTCCCTAATTTCTTTCATATGGTTTTCAATTTTTAAAAAATATTGAAAATGTTTTTGATACACATTTATCATCTAACTCTACCAGATATTTGTTTAAACCAACATGAATTGTCAACTTATGTTTATTATTATTTATCCAGAAATGTATCTTTCATCTCTCCACATATATATTTTGTGTGTGAAATAAAACATCTTACAATGTTTTAGTGAGATAAGAATAATTTGGCATTTGCAAATATGCCCAGCAAATGATAGGAGAAAAAAACATGTTGCTCTAGAGCAACAACCTTATAAATTTACTTCTTTGTTGCTACTGACAACTGTTGCAATGACCTTTTTATAGCTGCAAATAATCAGCCTTCATTTCAAGAGAGCAGTTCTGACACTTCAAATATGTTGACATTTATTTGAAATAGTTCTTAAAGTTGTTTGACTATAAAATAGTAATAAAATAAAAAGTAAAATATTAGCTTAATCTGACAATTAGTATAAAAATCAGGTTAAAAATGTTATTCTTGTTGATGAAGTTGTAGAAAAAGAGACAGTATCATAACTGTTGGTGGAATTGTGAATGGGTGCAATACCAAGGGAGAACAATTTGGCAGATCTATCAACAATTTTTTTATTGATTCTTAGAAAGAGAAGAAGGGAGATGTGAGAGCAAAACACCAACCAGCTGCATTTGGTGCATGGGACAATGCCCAACCACATGGGCCAGCCCTCTATCAACAATTTTTAAATGCACATATGCTCTTAGAAATAGCAAATACATTTCCAGGAACTTATCATATATACTCATAAATTTGTGCAATGATAAATAATCACAGATTGTATTGGCAATAATGACTGCCTTAAGGAAAGATAACTGGATAGTGGGAAGGCTGGTGAATGTTACTGAAGTAATTTTCACGATACCCTTCTGTACTTACTGAATTTATTTCATGGGCATGTATTACCTGTTTAAAATATATTAGTTTATTTATTTATTTTTTAAATATATCTTTATTGATTTCAGGGAGAGGAAGGGAGAGGGAGAGAGAGAGATAGAAACATCAATGAGCGTCATTGATCGGCTGCCTCCTGCACACCCCCTACTGGGGATCCAGCCCACAACCCAGGCATGTGCCCTGACCAGGAATTGAACCATGATCTCCTGGGTCATAGGTTGATGTTCAACTACTGAGCCATGCTGGCCAGGTTAAAACATATTAGTTTAAATAGAAACATTCACAGATATGGAGAATAAACTGATGGTTGCCAGAGGAGAGGGAGGTTGAGGGACTGGGTGACAAAGGTAAAGGGATTAAGAAGTACAAATTGGTGGTTACAAAACAGACCCAGAGTGTCAACTACAGCATAGTTACCATGGTGTCATGGTAACTATGTATGGAGTCAGGTGGGTTCTTGAAGTGTCCAGGGGACACCTCTGTAAAGAACACGATTGTCTAATCACTGTGTTGTACATCTGAAACGGATACAGAATAACATAAAATGTAAACTCTAAATTGAAAAGTAAAAGAAAAAGAACAAAAAATATGTATTCGTTTAAATAAATATATAAATGATAAATAAAATGAAAAAGAAGGAAAACATCACTATACTAACAATAATTTATAAATTTGCCATCAACCCTTTTATATCCAGCCCAAACTTCACCCCAGCTCAGAACTGGTATATTCACTACCTACTCAGCATCTCAACTTGGATGTAGAATACACATCTCAGACAAACCATGTCCAAAACTCGTCATTTCTGCTCATGCCCACTCAAACCTGTTCCACTCACACGCTTGCTCACCTCTGTTAAGGGAAGCTCCATTTTTCTAGTTGCTCAGGCATATATCCCTCCCTTCCCCTCTGCTCCCCTCCCCTCCTGTCCTCTCCCTTCCCCTCCCTTCTCCTCTCCTATTCTGTTCTCTCCTCTCTTCTCCTAATCCTACATCCATTCCATTGGCAAATGCTGTTTTCTTTATTATCAAAATATATACAGAATCTGACCTTTTCTCACCAGGTCATCGCTAGTTGCTCTTGTGGTGGCAGTCACCACCGCTCTTACCTTAACCAATTTAAGAAGTCTTTTCAAAAGCCTCCTCACTTCTATTCATGCCCCTGCTATCTAGTCTTGACTCAGAAGCCAGAACTATACATTTTAAATATGTCAAATAATGTGTTACTCCTAAGTCCCCAAACCTATAATGTCTCAGAAAAGAAAAAAAAAGCCAAAAACCTTATAATCAGCTATGTAGTTTGACTCCATTATCTCTTCCTCTTCAGCTCTTAAAAGCTCTCCAGCCTCAGGGCCTTTGTACTTGCTCTTCCCTCTGCTGGAAACACTTCCTTGTACCCAACTATCTGCGTAATTCTCTTCACCACAGTCTTTAAATCTCTGTTCAAACATTCTTCCCATGAAATTTTCTAAGACCACCTATTTCAAACTAGCCCTATTTTTGGTACTCCATGTTTCCTCCCCGGCTTGTTTCACATGTGAGGATAGAAGAATTATTTTCCTGACCTTTGAAATATAAGATTAGAGAAAGAATCTCACTCTCTGGCCACCATGGGTGGCCTTAAGTGTATACTCCTGGGGTAGGGGTCATTTACTCAGGGTTTTAGGTGGCACAGAGGAATGCTCCTGTGCACACTCGGGTACCACCCATGAAGCAGTGGCAGGTAGCTGTCGTGCTTGCAACCAGAGAGGTAACTGGCTGCAGAATGAAGATTTCTCAAGTTGCTCTCAGCTCTCAAGGTTAAATTATGGGAGGGCTTTCTCCATTCTACCTTCTCAAGGAGGTGAAATTGGGAAATTTAACCTAAATAATTCACATGAAAATAAAATCATTTGGGGCTTGTCATTGCTTAATGTAGAAATCCATCATTATTTTAAGCAATTGGATACACCGGCTTCTTCACTTTTACCACAGCAACTCAGGAGCCCTGTAACTATATATTTATTCTCAGTAAACCTCTTGGCTGCCAAAATGAAGTGTAAAAGCTGAGAGGTCAGGAAAAGAGTGTGCCTTCCCTCAGAAAGCCTCAGTTCTGAGGTGACTTCAAAGGGCTGCAGAATACTTAACCTGATTCCGCCCGGCCTCCTTCACGACAATGCAGTGCGATGCCTGACATATATTGAAATGATTTCCCAGAAGTCTTCCGTAGTCCTCTGGGATTGGAAAGAAACCCAACTCTTGAATAAAATGAAACATCCCTTGCCAGAAAAATTAGCATTATCATCAGAGGTGGAATTATAGGAATGCAGTTCAGGCACTATACTAAATTATACACACAGTCCAACTGGAGATGAAGACATCTGCAGTTTCTCTACAAGGGAAAACTTCCCTGCAATAGCCAGGGCGTCCTAGGAAATGCTCCAGCAAGCAGCTTTTTGCTTGCTCACAAGACAGTCTCCTAATCCACAGTAATTAAAAGCTATTGAGGGTCTACATTACTAAAATAAATATTTCATTGGAATAAAATAATTTGAATTTAGGTGCAAATTTGATGTCTTATTTATTCATCAGAGGATGATATTTTTGATGATATGTCATGAGAGGACCCCTGGATTATTTGCACCATGTTAGCCCATCTCTGAAATCCCTCTCTGCTCCCTTAAGAGCAACAATTATAGTCAGTTAGTTTCAGAGAGGAGAGTCTTGTGGTCCTCTACCTGGGGCAACTTAACACAGCATGAAGCACTTCTGTCCTGACTAGTGCTAGACAATTCTGTCCTGATGACCAGATTCAGGAATGTGGTAATAGAAGACCTGTCCCTTTCTCAGCCCCCCAACAACATTCTGCCCAACATCAGCATAAACTTGCCTGCAGTGGGGGGAAACTCTACCCTTCCTCCCCTCTGTGTGGAGGAAGATGGGAGGTGGGAGTGCCTGTTTTCTATTTTGCTCTTATAATGTGAGTCTCTGTTCTTTCTCTCTTTGGAGCAAAATACTTGCTCTTAGTTTTGTCTTCAGACTCAGGAGATTCTTCTTTGACCAAACCAAAAAGGTAGTACAGGGCAGGGTACCTCTCTGCCTACGAGAAGCAGAGTAGGTGGCTCTTGAACTTGTTCTCCAAGAATAAGCAGATGTTCCAACAAGGGCCAAGTAGCAACAGTACATTTGGCAAAGGAAAGAGCGTGAGCAAAGGCATAAGTGAAACGGCAAAATTTTCTTGGGTAACTACAAAAAAATATTAATGAAGCCTGACATGTAAAAATCAGGGGATGTGTCCAGTAGATAAGAACTCCAGCTGTGAGCTGTGTGCAGTGCAAAAAGTACTTGATTTTACTCTCTAAAGCTGATGACTTTCAATGAAAGGTTCTAAGCAGGGAAGGGCATGATCCGATCAGCATTACAGACTGGCCGTGAAGACTGTCTCAGCCAGAAGGCTCAGAGAACAGCTTCTCAGAACCTGAGGCCAAGTGTGTTAACTCTGTGCCTGGCCCTCTGCACAGAAAAGTACAATGATCGTACATCACTTATAATATCAAAAATAGTCCAGACTTACATATACATGTTATTTGATCTCATTTCAGCTGCTGGAGGAAGAAGCAACTTACATGAAATGCCAGCAAGCATATTTTTTTTGGATTGAGAAGGTGACATTTGTGCACAAGAAAATGCCAGGGTAAGTGAATTAGCACCATTGCCCCCCTCTCAGCAGAGAATCACAGAATATATATTCTCTCTAACGGGACTGAGAGTCAATGGGTTTTCATTTAACACTAGACATCATTTTCTCCTTAGTTAATAAGAATAATAATATTACAGGTTTCTTAGGTCTTTATAAATTACTTTCAAATTTAATACTTTATATAACCAATACAACATCCCTATAAGAACCTAGGCTAGGCAGGACCTACTCTCTTGTCTCCCCTTTTCATATATAGCAAGACTGAGGTCATCCAGCTGGGAAAGAGCAGACTCCAAATAGTAGTTCTAGAATCCAAGCCCTTCAACTTTGGGTTAAATGATTTATTTCTACTACTCACTATTACATATATGGAAAATAGACTTGTGCACAGCCTTTGCTATAATAACTAAAGATTCCAGGAAGCCAAGCTAACTAATTTTCAATGGCTTGGGCAAGCTCATCTTAAATTTTCCAATCTGTTCTTGTTCTCAGCAACTGAGGACGGTCAGGTCAAGTAGGACACCTCAAAGATTTTCGACCCTTCCTACAATCTCAGTAGCACTTTCATCCCCAACCTACCCCTTTCCCCTCCATCATCTCCTCCCATGACATTACCACCCTTTCAACAGGCTAATCATACACTTCAGAAGACTGGCACAGTAATAGCAACAACTTTGGATTTATTCAGTATTTTCAGAAATGCAAACTACTTTTGTAATTGCTTAAAGAGGATGGTAGGGAGTGTTTGTAGTGAGCCCACCTTTCCCCCTACAACAAGTTGTTTGGCTCCATGGTCTGTTCCCTTTCTGATTCCCTGCCTCTACCGAACGGTAGACGATGAAATGCAAGAAAAACGATGGCATACAATCAGCACATCATACAAATCCCCACTGTTTCCTTCTATAATAAGGGGTAGATGAGGGAGGAATGCCTAAAGAGCTGGATATTAATTCAAAAAGTGAGTAAAAGCAAAACACTGGGCAGTTCAGTCCTCTGAGTTTGCCTATGGAGAGGTAACCATCGCTCTTCTGTCTGCCACTAACACCATTGTGTAGTGTAAAGAGCCACAAAAGCTAGCGTTTGAATTACACAGTAGTCAAGCTAGGAAATTAAATTTCCCTTCCAGAAAGAATATGTCCCTGCTGAGGAAACCTTATTGCGTACTGTTGCTCATGGTTACCATTATGAAATTTTAGGACATGTCTCTGTATTATAACAATTCATTTAAAAGTTATCATTACACAGCCCAATATGGTTAGAAAAAAAAAGCAAAAAACCCAGCATACTTTGAAAAGGGATCTGAAATTCCCCCCAGGTTTGCTTAACAACGTGCATCCTAGCTCTGCATCAATAGCAAAGAGAACAATTTCCCAAAGAGTTCCTGCTCTTGACAAATGGTAAATGGGAACCTTCTGCTACAGGAAAATTGAAGCCAACCCTGTAGAAGCTTCCTCTCAACAGTTCTTTTGGGATTTTTCAGGGTATTGAGTTGACTTGGTATAGGGGGAAGGTGTCATGGTGACCAACCTACCAATGTGGAAATCAGTTTTATTTATTTATTGAGTTTATTGGGGTGACATTGCTTAACAAAACCATACAGGTTTTAAGTATACAACTCAATAAAACGTCATCTGTGCCCACTGCCCAAAGTAAAGTCTTCTTCCACCCCATTTATGCCCCCATTTCCCTCTTCCACCTCCTCCCCACCCACCTTTCCCTACGGCTATCACCATACCCCTGTCTATGTGTATATGATATATATACATGTTTTTTGCCAACTCCCTTGACCTTTTTTTCACCCAGCCCCCCAACCCCTCTCCTCTGATAGTTGTCAGTCTGTTCTATGTATCTATGCTTCTATTTCTATTTTGTTTGTTTAATTATTTTGTTCATTAGATTTCACATATAAGTGAAGTTATATGCTATTTGTCTTTCTCTGACTGGCTTATTTCACTTAGCATAAATTTTTCCAGGTCCATCCACACTGTCACAAAAGGCCAGATTTCCTTCTTTTTTATAGCCAAGTAGTATTCCATGGTGTAAATGTCCCACAGCCTTTTTATCCACTCATCTACTGATGGGCACTTGGGCTGTTTCCAGATCTTGGCTATTGTAGATAACACTGCAATGAACATTGGGGTGTATATGTTCTTTCAAATTAGTGTTTCAAGGTTCTTAGGATATATTCCCAGAAGTGGAGTCACAGGGTCATAAGACAGCTCCATATTTAATTTTTTGAGAAACCTCCATACTGTTTTCCACATTGGCTTCAATGTCTGCATTCCCACCAACAGTGAACAAGGGTTCCCTTTTCTCTGCATCCTCACCAACACTTGCTGTTTGTTGAGTTGTTGATGGCAGCCATTCTGACAGGTGTGAAGTGATATCTCATTGTGGTTTTAATTTGCATCTCTCTGATGATTAATGATGTTGAACATCTTTTCATATGTCTCTTGGCCATCTGTATGTCCTCTTTGAAGAAGTGTCTATTCAGGTCCTTTGCCCATGTTTTAATTGGATTGTTTATTTGTTTTCTTGGTGTTGAGTTGAATGAGTTCTTTATAAATTTTAGATATTAACCCCTTATCAGATGTATCATTGGTAAACAAGTTCTCCTCTTCAGTGGGTTGCCTTTTCATATTGTTGATGGTTTCCTTTGGCTGTGCAAAAGCTTTTTAGTTTGATGTAGTCCCATTTGTTTATTTTTCCTTTGTTTCCCTTGCCTGAGAAGATATGTCAGCAAAAATGTTGCTATGAGAAAAGTCAAAGATCTTACTACCCATGTTTTCTTCTAGGATTTTTAGTGTTCCAAGACCTAACATTTAAGTCTTTAATCAATTTTGAGTTTATTCTTATGTATGGTGTAAGTTGGTGGTGTAGTTTCATTTTTTACATGTATCCAATTTTCCCAGCATCATTTATTGAGTAGACTGTCTTTACCCCATTGTATGTTCTTTCCTCCTTGGTCAAATATTAATTGACCGTAAAGGCATGGGTTTATTTCTGGGCTCTCTATTCTGTTCCATTGACCTGTATGCCTGTTCTTATGCCAGTACCACGCTGTTTTGATTACTATGGCCTTATAATATAGTTTGGTATCAGGTAGTGTAATACCTCCAACTTTGTTTTTCTTTCTTAAGATTGCTGAGGCTATTTGGGGTTTTTGGTGGTTCCATATAATTTTTTGGAATATTTGTTCTAGATTCGTGAGATATGCCACTGGTATTTTAATAGGAATTTGTTTGAATCTGTGTATTGCTTTGGGTATTAGAATTTTGTTTATTTTTAAAGCAATCCACTTCTTACACAGATTCTAATTTTGTGCATATTATTACGAATGTTTTCATCAAATACTAAGTGAATGTAATGATGTATTTTTAATGAAATTTGATAATATACTGCATTACACAGTAATACAATTTCACTAGTTTCACAATAATCTTTCTTAAAAATTTTGGCTGTTGTGAATATCCCTCATATTTTCTTTAGAGATAGAAAAAGAGAGACAGATGGTATATTATGCTATGTAACCTTCAAGTGCATATGTTTCTCTCAGTTCTATTTGGTTTGAGTCAACTGTAACACTTATGGAACAGTGGCTATGTCTTATGCCTTTTTCAATCCCCTATAGCACCTATTTCAGAGTTCATGCTCAAAATAATTGCAAATGGGCCCTGTGTACCGCAGTTGGTAAGCATGCCATCCCAATACACCAAGGTTGTGGGTTCAATCCCTGATCAGGGCATATACAAGAAACAACCAATGAATGCATAAATAAGTAAAACACAAATTGATCTCTCTCTCTCTCTCTCCCCCCTTCCTGCTTCTAAAATCAGTACATTTTTTAAAAATTGAAAATGAAGAATTTGTCAATCACCATGTAATTACTGAATATCTTCTGTGCATTATGCATGATTCTTATGCACTATGGAGGATTTTTAAAACTATAAGATAAAAGCCTTGCCTTTAAGAATCCCATAACCTTCTTGGAAAGGTAACAACATCAATATTTTAAAATGCTCAGGCATTTTAATTGTATCATAAGTTTTCATTCTAAACTATAACTATAACTATATATATATATATATATATATAACTATATATAACTATATATATATATAGTTATATATATATATATATATATATATATATAATAGAGAACTTTAAGTGTCTTTACTTCCTCCTTTGAGCTTATCATATCAAAATTTTATTTCTCATTAATCCTTTCCATATCCCTCCATGTCCTGTCCTGAAATATGGGTGTTTTCTCCATCAGTGAGACCGACTTTAAATGGATGTGGGATAAAGTGGAAGACAGAAAAGTTTCTATTTGTTTAGTTAATATAAGCCTTCAAAACATTTGTGTTCTTAAGTATTTGTCATTTTCTGTACTTAAATAAAATGCTAATATATTTTACTGGCAAATTTGGAGGTGGGATTTCAGATAATACTTTCAATCACTGAGGAAGCCTTAGTAGGCTACTTGAAACAGCTGCTTTCTGGTTTTATAATAATATTTTTTTTAATCCAACTATAAATGCATCATAACAGTTCCTCCTTAAAAACTTCACCTGGCTCACTGTTACCTAGGACAGGATCCAAGCAATCTATCTTGGCAAAATAAGGCTTTTATAAATGAGCTCTTATCTAACTTTCCAGTCCCATTTTGGGCAGAGGTAGATGGCAATTTTCTAGGTTGACTTTGAGGAAGCAGCCAAAGACGGTCACTCCTATTTTGGCTGAAAATTTTTGGCTGAAGCCCAACATTTTGGAAATTTTCATCTAAAAAGAAATATTTTATTAGTACTTGATACAAAAGAGAGCATTTTAACGGGACAAAAATAAGCAAGGAAGCTTCGATGTTATCAAGAAATCAAGAGCACAGAATTGAGCAAATTCTGCAGTTGATTGCTTTTCATTAGAATAAAACATACATCAAAGGAGCAGAAATCCCAGACAGGTTATTATTAAACAGAAAGATGAATAAAAGCATACTGCATTTTATCTACGTTATCCAGCTGATGATCAATCAATTCAAACGAGACTTTCTATTAGAGGGTATCAGCCCAAATGGCACTGCAATATCTGATTGATAGAGGAGAGTAGGATTAATTTGGGGTCATAAGAAAAGAATGAAACAACCATTCCCATTTTTATTTATAAATCCCTAAAGAGAGGATAGGTTATTAGACAGTAAGATAAATAAGAAATATATCTAGGACATTCTTTTCAAATACACCAGACCACTGTCTGTGCTATTTGGGTGGTAACAAGCTATCATATAATTCTCTTTTAATCAACTGAAAAAAAATTAGGTATTTACAATTCAACCCCAATCCTAGAATTTATAATCCATGCTAGGACAAAAGTTTGAATATCTGATAGTCTGTGCTTTTTCCCATCACACTCGATATTAAAAAAACACTCACTGGTCTTTGGGTTCCTCGTAGGTTCGGGTAGCTTTGAGTTTCCTCCAAAGTCCTCCTGCCCCTTTGGCTACTTGGAGGTCCCAGGGATGTTATGTTACTCTTAAATGGGCAGTCTGAAATGTGCTGCAAGTGACAGATTATGGTCAGGAGCCAGCTGTTCACATATTTGATCAGCCAGCAGGAAGTCATTCAGCAGCTCTTAAATAAAAAATACAGGATGGTGTCAGTGTTTGGTGAAACTGTTTTTAATCTTCGCATTTCTCACTGACAGGAGGTAACGGTTATCCATGGGAGACCTGTCATATGACAACAGCTTCTTTACCACCAGGGGAGTCACAATATGGCCCCTAAACTTCCTTAACAGCCACAGCATTTGGGTCTGTTCTTTATGAAAAGGCTATTTCAGACCAGAGAGGTAAAAAGAAAAATGTTATTAGTCTTAGAATTTCTTTTTGATTTCTAAATGACTATAAAATACTTTTTCTAATATTAACATTACTATAATCACAGAAATTAAAGCAGCATATAATGTTGGATTTCTATTCTAATAGCCTTAAAATTAGACCATAAAATGAACTGATTTATTATTGAGAGGCCAAAGTCATCAAAGAATTAGTAGCCCAAGACGGACATCTACCTTTGCAGTCACCACTCATGGGAAGTAAAACTTTACTCGGCTGCTGATCAGCATGGAAGAATGGGTTTCTTCAGAAGGCCCTATTCCAGGGAATGATTTATCTCCAATTTGGGAAATGTTCCAGAAATATCTATCACCAATTTATAGAAGGTCCAGAGATGGCATCATTGTATTCTGTAGTCAATCACTAAAAAATCAACACTTATAATAATAGCATAAAGTATGGAGGCACAATGCACATACAAAGCCAAAACTTAATCAATACTTTTAAAAAAACAAACTTCAAAGGGAAGTAAAGCATTGACTTCAGACAAGATCATAAGGAAAGATAGTCCTGTTCTTAGTGACCACAAGCTTAACTTGAGCTTTGCTGGTTCCTTTTCATATAGTGATGGGGGACTGTTAGATACGGCATAATCTGTGCAGGTCATTGCCATGCTGATGACACAGAAGATAATGCAGGAGAGCTTGTTTCTGGGATGTGTATGTGTGTGCATACACGTGTACACGCATGCATGTTCAGGTGTTTTATTTTGTGATTGGAACATGCAGAGTAAAATATATTACTTTAAACTTATACATCAAAATTGACTTCAGGCTTTCCCATGCCCACATAGAAATCCCCTCAAAATATCTCATACTCAGGATTTCTCAGTCTCAGCACTATTAACATTTTGGACCACATAATCCTTAGTTGTAAAGGACTGTCCCGTGTATTGTAGACTGTTTAGCAACATCCCTAATCTCTGCCCACTAGATACCAGTGAACCTCCTCTCTCTCATCATACATTGTGATACCCCAAAATGTCTCCAGTCAAATGCCCCCTGGGTGACAAAATTACTCCTAGTCAAGAATCACTGGTCTAAATGGTTAAAAATTGGTTCTTTTTATTCTTTTACTAGATATAGGACAAGCCTTTTCCTTAATTCTCTACAAAACAACTAAAACTAAGATATAATTTTAAAGAAATGTCATTGAAAGTTTAAAGTTATTTTTTAAATGTTACTCAAGAATAACTTAAGACTATTATGATAAAAGAGTCAATTATCTAAGAAAAGATAACAGTCATTAATGTGTATAAACCTAACAGTACAACATCGAAATATCTGAGGCAAAAACAGATAGAACTGCAATGAGAAATAGATAAATCCACTATTACTGTTTATGATTTCAAAACCTTTTTTGCAAGAAATTGATAGATTGAGCAGGTGGAAAATCAGCAAGGACATAGTTCTCCTGAACAGCACTATCAATTAATTTTATCTAATTGACAGTTATAGGATAGCCCATCCAATAATGCAGAATACATTTTTCTCACACTGAACATTCACCAACACTCTGGACCATAAAGCACACCTTAACAAATTTAAAATAATAGAAATCATACAAAATATATTCACAGATCACCATGGAATTGAACTAGAATTGGGAATGATTGCTGGAAAATTCAAAATATTTGGGGAGTAAATAGTATACTTCGAAAAACACCTGGTCAAAGAAGTGTCAAGAGAAACTTTTTAAAAATTGAACTAAGTAATAATAAAAATACAACTTTCCAAAATTTATGGGATACAATGAAAGTAGTGCCTAGATGCTTAGACAGAAATTTATAGCATCAAATGCATATATTAGAAAAGAAGAATAATCTAAAATTGTTCAACTAAATTTTTGTCTCAGGAAACTAGAAAGAGGAGAGTAATTTAAGCCTAAAGCCAGCAGAATAAAAGATATAATAAAAATTTAGAGCATAAATCAATGAAAAACAGAAAAATAATAGAGAATAGCAACAAAACCAAAAAGTTGTTATTTGAAATTATCAATAAAATTGCTAAACCCCTAGTCAGGCTAACCAAGAAAAAAGAGAGAAGACACAAATTATCAATATCAGAAATGGAAGAGGGGTCATCACTACTTATCACATTAACACTAAGAGAATAGTAAAGAAACATTGTAAACAACACTATAATCACAATTTTATAACAGATGAAATGAACCAATTCCTTGAAAGACACAATCTCCCCAAAATCATACAAAAAGAAATAGATAATATGAGTGAAACGTTATCAGTTTTTAAAATTGAACCAGTAATTAATAGTCTTCCATAAAGAAAGGACCAAGCCCAGATGGTTTCCCTTGTAAATTCTATCAAATATTAAAGGAAGCAATGATGTCAGTGCTCCACCACCTCTTCCAGAAAACAGAAGCAGAAGGAATGCTTTCTAACTCTTTCTGTG
Organism: Miniopterus schreibersii; assembly: GCF_964146895.1. Classification (NCBI taxonomy): domain Eukaryota; kingdom Metazoa; phylum Chordata; class Mammalia; order Chiroptera; family Miniopteridae; genus Miniopterus; species Miniopterus schreibersii. The sequence goes on along the minus strand of NC_138111.1, from coordinate 58,575,487 downwards.
AGTTAATCCAGTCACATTGGCCAATGGTTTTACTTAAATAAACTGGGTACATTTAAACCTCAGGACATTTGTACTTTCCATCTCTCCTACCTGGATATTCTTCCTCAAAATGTCCATATAGTCAATATCTTTACCCTTTTCAAGTTTTTGTTCCACTGGATCTGGCATCTATTTAAAATAGCAATACCCTTGTACCTTCGGTAGTTATTCCCTTTCTCTGCTTATTTTCCCCCCTAAGCATTTAACTCTTTCTGACATATATATTTGACTAGTTACTTTCTGTCTCCCTTCATGGGTAACTCTGTAAGAAAAGGGGTTCTCACACATTTTTCCCACTGTTCTACCTTCATTAGAATAGCACCTAATCATAGTAGTTGCTCATTATATTACCATAATTGTTGAGTAAATAAATAGGTGGATGGTGAAAATGGACATTTTACTTTTTTCTAAGCCTGCCTTACATTAAAAAAGAGTGACACAAGAGCTATAAATGACACATTTCTTTAAGATGAAAGACACCAAATCTTACAGCAGAATTAATTCCAAATTTTCTCCTGGATGAATTGATGACATGAGTGTGCATATATCTTTGGGGGAGAGGTAGTTTATCACACTATTAAAAAATGTTTAATTTTATTTTTATTAAAATCTTAACACTTAAAATTTCATTCATGTGCCATTTGATTATGTATTTTATCTATATCAAATATTATCATTCTATGGTCATTTAAATTCCAGTGTGATGTAGTGTGTTAATAAATGTGATGCTGTATATAAATGCTCAGGGCAGGTTCCAGGTACATAATAATTTCTCAGTAAATGTTAGCTGTTGTTTGTCCTCAAGGAACGTGTGCCTGCTGTTTGTGTAAATAGTCACTAGGTGGCACTCTGGTTCACTCTGGGTAAACACAACTCTAAGTTTGGTTCTAGAAAATTAAGAAATTCTGGCCATCATCTTTTGCTAGCCAATCGCTTTATTATCAAACACTAAATATCAAAATGGACATAACTAATTATTTATATAAACTAGAAACAAAAATCCATACCATCATAACCACCCCAAATGTTTGTTGAGTGAATGATTGAAGGAAACAAACATCTGTTGATTGCCATTAATATGACTCAGCTCCAATGATTCCCAGTCTCTCTCTGTCCCACATTTCCAGGTCCTGGAAGATAAAATCTGATTAGTCCTGCTTGAATTACAAACAAACCCTAGATCAACAGAAGTTTATGGTTAAGAGTAGACATGTGATCACTGAGGGCTCATACATTTTCCCTAAAAAAGAGATTACTTTGAGCCAGCAGCTCACCTAAGAAGTATCTATTACAAATTTCAGTCACTAGACTGTTACAGGAGCAAATAAGATGTCATGGCACAGTGTTCTGCATGGTGTGGAGTATTTGTCACAGTGTGGTGTTCTGCACAGTGTGGAGAGGATGTCACAGTATGGTGTTCTGCACAGTGTGGAGTGTATGTTATAGTGTGGTGTTCAGAGACCTGCTTTTGTTTTCAGTCACCTTTTCAAGTGTTTTACATACGTACACACAAGGATTAGAAGCCAGCCCTCAAATATTACAAAATAGATTTTTTTGGTCACTTATAACTTATTTTAAGATCATAATAGCAAATGATTTGCAGCATATATCCATAATAATTACCTGGCATAGATTATAAAATGGTGACCCTTAATTAAGAATCAAGGATTGAAAACCAATTACCCACAAAGCACTGAGTTAATAATAAATAGTGTATAAGTAAGCTCCAACCCTACGAGCTTCTAACCAGGATGGTAGACTATATGCAGTCATGATGCAATGAGAGAGCTGTGCAGCACAGAGGCACAAAGTGGGGAAAATGCCATCCAGCATGGGCAAGCAGATTTTGCAAGGATATCTATGTGAACATGCAACATCCTCCTGCATAAATTGCTATTGGGTGTTTTCTTACTTCACAGAAGCAGTGTGGAGTCTTTTCTCCTTTGCACTTGAAGAGCCTATCTAGGACCATCACATTCATAAGTGCCTGGTGTCTTTTGGTCGTAGAAAACCCAGACTCCCATGAACCTCTCTCTCCCTTGCAAAATCCATTTCCCTACCATTTAATGGAGAAAGGGTTTTTCTGCTAGTTTAAGTCTGGTAAAAATTAGAATTAGGAGGCAGATCCTAACAAGTGGGGAATACACTATCTATGTTTCATGACCTTCAGGAATCCCTTCTCTGTTAAATGCTTTTATTCCTGTGAAGCCCGCCACATTGAAATTGAATTTTTCCTCCAAGTGGCTAATACTCTAATTGTCTCAGTTTGGAAGAATGAAGCTGACAAAACAGTCCAAATACCAACTTGAAAGCAACTGAGAATCATGGGGCAGAGGAAGAATGTGAATTTCAGCTGGTCTGGTTCCAATCAGTTAATTGGGCACATTTTTCCCTCTGTTCCACCTGTGATAAATATTTTACACCTTTATCAAATTCCTAGGTTAGACAATTTGTACATTCTTTTCTTTCAAAAATTATGGGTCAGATCTAAATCTCAGAAGAACTATAGCTAATTCCACTGAAAGAGTACTCACAACTTCTGAACAGAGAGTTTTCCATCTTTTATAAGCTGAAGCTCCCTCAAATGCCCTGAGTTATTTTAAATCATTTAAGAATCAATTGTAAATATTATATGGCTACTTCTGAGGAGCTAACACTATTTATACCCATCCTCAAGAAAATTCTAATTTTTATTATATCTGCACTTCTCCATATGTTTCCATTGTTATTATTATTTGGTTAAACACTGCTTAGCAAGCTTTTTTAAGCAAGTAATTAATTTTATAATACATATGTTTTGCTTTGCTTTGTTAATCCATCACCCAAAGGAGGAAAGATAAAGTGTATTTTCCTTCAAAATTTTGTTTACCATGAAATTACGCTAACTTTGAGCAGTAAAAAAAGAACTCCCGCCTTGTCTAATGTGATATTAAAATGGGTGTGAAGAGCATGTAATGAAAATCAGGCTCTAACAAATGACCGCACCATCTCCGCGTGACACAGGCACAGGCTGTCACTCAGCTCGCTGACTGATGGGCACACATGTTCGGAGCAAACACTCGTCGACTTGCATGCACTTCTGCTGCACCACCTCGCTGGCCTCCTGACAGTGCTTGCCTTAGAGACAACGCAGCTTAACAATATCCAGAATCCGCAAAAAGAAATAACTGAGCCACAGTTGTGTATCACTGGGAGAAGAAAAGGTACAACTGAAACAATGAAGTGGACTAGCATGTAGACCTGCAAAGACCGAGAATAGCACATAGGACAAACTCGAACACCAAATACACAAGAGACACCACTAATGGGAGTAAAGGAGATGTTCTGACAACTACACCTGTTCCTAAAATAGATACCGTGACAAATAAAAATAGCAAGAACAAGCCCTGCAATGGAATTAAGACACAGCGTCGGAAACTAATGATGGAAGATAAAGACAAACGTGGCGACAATGGCAGGTAGTGTGACAAATGAAATGCTTGGATAAGCAAAATTCGGGAAACCAGACAGCTGAAAGGCCCAAGACCAAGACTGGGACAAATCTGTCAGCAATACGGATAGCATCACACTGTGCCAAAAGACAGTGCTAAATTATAAATGTTAATGATAGATGGATTCCGTAGAGCCACGAGCAGAACAAAAGAAACGGAAAAATACCCTTTCTGCGGCGTTTGATGTAGGTCTTCATGTTAAGGAAGATTTATACAGGGCGCCCCATAAAAATGCATACGCACTTTAACAGCTGATAGCTCAATCTTGAAAATGAAACGTATTTTAATAAGTGCTGCCTTTATAATTATTCAAAGTATGTATATGCATTTCTCAGGAAACCCCATATATTGTGCTTTTTCCTATACATACATACCTATCATAAAGATTAATTTATAAACTAGGCATAGTAAGAGATTAACAACAATAATCAATAATGGAACAATTATAACAATATATTGTAATAAAAGTTGGGTGCAATTTGGTCTCTCTCTCAAAATATCTTACTGTACTCAGCTTTTCACTTAAAGGAAGCCCCTTACGGCTTCTCTTTGGCGCATCCCAATTGTCAGCATCACTACTCTTGCACTTTGGGGCCATTAGTTAGTAAAAGCAGGGTGACCTGAAGGCAAGCACTGTGATACCACAATAGTGGGTCTGTCAACCGGATGCTAAGTGACTAACCGGTGGGGCATGTACAGTGTGGAGACGCGGGACAAAGGGAGGATTCCTGTCCCAGGTGTCATGGGGCAGGACAGCATGAGATCTCATTACGCCACTCGGAATGCTGTGCAAGTTAAAATTTATGAATTGTTTATTTCTGGAATTTTCCTTTTAATATGTTCAGACCTCAGTTGACTGTAGGTAACCAAAACTGCGGAAAGAGAAACTGCGGGTAAGGGGGTACCGCTGCAATAGCCCTGTCCTCATATGAAGGGGCTCCTTTGGTTTCAGGCCGAATGGCATCATGCTGTTAAACGCCACCAGCCCTTTCCTAGCGTTTTCCTTTAGTCATTAGGACATGTTCACTTGCACACAGAATCTTGAGCTCAGCAGTGAAAGTCTTCAGAAAGTAAGAGGACAGAAGGGAAAAACGAGGACTGAAGAAAGAGCGCCAAGGAACAAAGGAAGAAAAGGGGCTGAAAAAGAGAAGATAAATAAGAGATTAAAAAAAAAATGGTGGGAAAATTAAAGAAAAAAACCCTATTCTAATACTTGCTGAGTACCTACTGTATGACAGATATTGCACAAGGCAACAGAGATAATGGGGGGCAGTCATGGTTTCTGGCCTCATGGATCTTATAACTTGGTAGCAGAAAAAGACATTAATTAAACAACCACACAAAGAAATGCAAAATTGAAATTCTGATGAGTGTTTTGAAAAAGGGAGTACATGATACTCCAAGTGTACATAACAGAAGCTATACTGGGAAGTCTTCTCTAAGGAACTGATAATGAAGCTGAGATCAAGTGAGTATAAGTTGGAGGGTGCAGGTGGAGAGCCCTCTAGGCAGTGGGACTGGCATACACAAAGGCCCTGTGGTGAGAACAGTGAGAGGGTAGGAGCAAAAGAAGGCGGGGATGGGGGTGGGGGTGGGGAGTGGCTGGAACAGAGAGAACTGGGGAGAGTCCGGCCTGCCTAATGAGGCTGGAGGATAGGCTTTCATTCAGGCTTTAAGAGCAATACAACCCCTTGGAAGTATTAAGCGTAAGAGTAGCGTGATCTCCATTTACTGAGCACCCACCTTGATGGGCCAGCCCATCTGTCCACACTCACCTCCACACTCACCCTGCCCACGCATCTGCACCGTGAGCTTTACTTTGCATCCAGTGTGCAAGACTTACTCTCAATTCAGGGTCTTTTCATTTACGGTGCCCCCCTGCCTAGAACTCTCTTCGCCAATGTCCACATGCCTCACCCTCACTTCACCTTAGGTTTCTGCTCATGTGTCCTCTCAAACAAACCTTTCCTAAAAACCCAAACTTCAGGCCTAGCCTATCCCCACTTTCTTTGCCCTCTTAGCTTGCTTTATATATAGTTTCACTATTCTTATCACTAATAGAAACTGTGTTCTAAATATTTTACTTGCTAGCTTTATAAAACACATGTGTGCATAGATACACACACAGACAGAATTTGGCTCCAGGAAGGCAGAGACCGTATTGCATCAATGCCTGGCACGCTGCAGCGCTCACAGGTCCTGAGCGAATGATTAAAAGAATGAGCGCTGATTGCCACTTACATCACAATCACTCAGAAGGCCTGTACTCTGGCCCGGTAATTCTATTATCTGCATTCTCACCACGACTTCACCCAAACAAGAGAGCTTCCAATTTAGAAAGAATTATCAATCAGGAACCTCTACTTACCTTTCCTAGTTGCATCAGAACTCAATGAAACACAGAGAAAAGCATGAATATAAGTATATTCTACATCGGGCATTTCAAAGAGGGGATATTTGCAACTTTGCAGGCTGGACTGGTAGGAGTAGAGATATTATTTGCAAAAATAGTGTTGCTGTTCTAATTGAAAAGTAAACAAATACACAAAGAAAAAAGAATAATTGCATCATCAGAGTCTGGGGTGGGGGGGGGGAGTCTACAAATATTGTCCTTAGGTCACTGAAAACCATGATGGAGGAGAGTTATCTCAATGAACCAAGGTGATTAAATACAAGGAACACTTGTGAAGTGTGTATTTATTCCTTGAGACTTTATTGCATGTGTTAATATACAAAGCACCATAATAGATGTTGGGGCAAAATTAAGCCATACTGCTAGACACATTCGATAATATTGTGCAAGGAAGAAAATTTTCAACTCTGGTTTTGAAAAGGCAATTAAGGGGAGACGGGAAGAGTACAAGATATCCTTAGAGAAATAGATGGCCATGGGGACTGGAGAGAAAAGGAGACAGAAAAGCAATCTCCCAAATTAAAATTAGAACCCAATGCTCCTATCAACTAAGAAATAAAGAACATTCAATAAACAGATCTGTGTGTTTTTAAGGCAGGTAAAACAAAACCAGAATGGTGTTCATGGGAAACTCTTAAAATGTCTCTGTGAGGATGGAAGTAAGAGAGGGGAGGAAAGCAAGAGAAAGAAGTCAGCCACTTATGGTTGAAATTGGTGAGCAGTAAAGAATAAATTGATTTGATCTTCTAGACTCTCTTTTCATGCGATGTGCTTACCAGAATGGACCTGATACAGAGGCAGTAACTACCTGCCTCTATGTTCTGAGAAAAGGGTTGTAAAAATCACACCCTGAAATTCCTATGTTAAATCACTTTTCAGGTTAAAATATTGAGGTCCTCTGTTAAAATGCAACTAATTTAACTATTATAACTATTGTCTTGTTAAGTGTGGCCAACAGGCCAGAAGCATCAGGCTTCCCCTCAAAAATAACAGACAGACGCAGAAAATCAGGCCCCATCCAGACCTGCTACATCAGAGTTAGCATTTTAATGAGGTCTCTGGGTAAACTTACACGCACAATAAAATTTGACAAAGAACTGTGTATATGTACGCATACATACATACATATGTGTGTACATACATATATTCCCCAAGAAATTAATTCAGTAAAAATTGCCTTCAATACCTAGAACATTTCCACACTATGCTAAGACGAGCATAGAATTCTGGAATAACTTACAAAGGCAAATGAAGTATTTGTGAATTAACAGTAACAGAAAAGTGATGAATCTTAAGCCTGAGTCTGAGACAACGGTCAGATTTATTGACAGAACCAACGTCTGCAAGTGAACATGAGCCCCTGCACACGGGGTTGGGAGGAAATAGGAAAGGAGGGTAGGAGGAGGAATGAAAGGAAAGTGAAAGTATTACTTTATCATTTTCATATGGATTTCCCTGGGATTTATGCAATTTACCAACAGATTTGCTTCAGGGTATCATTTTACAATAAATCAGCAGCTCCCTAATTTGCCCACACATTTTAGAGAGGGAAGGCAAGGCATAAATAACCACGGCTTAGGGGTTGTCTGGCTTCTACTTCTCTCTGGGCCCCTAACTAACTCAGTTCTCCAAAAGTGGGCATTTCACCTTGTGGGCCTCTGATCTTTCACCTGCACAGAGGAGGTTAGTACTATAAGCACTCCACCATGGTTTCCAGCTACACTATTCATGATTCCAAGTGGCATCTTACCAATGTATGCCAAATAAATTTAAAAATGGCATAAAGGAGCTTAAACTGAAGTAGTGGAGGCGATATTAAGGGTGTATGTGTACATCAACAAATGCCACATATATTCATACATGTGTAAATACATATTATGCATTCATTATAAATACTTTTCTTAAGTTACCCCTAAAATTTCATTAACTTTTACTTAAATTGTAACCTGTTGCCACTCTCAGTGAAAGAAATCAATGTAAATTACCTATGCCTCTCTGTGTGGGAAACGTATTAGCCCAAGGGAAACCTCTCATCCAGAAATTGCAGAAGGAGACTTGGAAAATATATTTGGCTCATGGGTGGAGTGGAGCATTATCCCAAGAGCAAATCTGTATACTGCATAAGCATCCTCCAAGAAGTCCCCCAAATCCTGGGAAGGTTATCCCATAAAAACCATATCTCATTTAACAACGCATGGTGGAGACTTGGAACCATTGAACTTCAGGGTTAATTATACAAAGCTTCGGGGATTTGTCCTTTGCAAATACTCTGATGAACATTTTTTTAATTGACTTCATGTTTTTGTGAGAGTAGGATTAGCAACAGTCCTCTAGATGGTTTTCAACACTGATATAATGACATAGGATTATGGATGAAGGAACAGAGCCCACATTATACGTGGATTGGTTGAATTGGAACTCACGTTTAATTAATGATGTCCTGGCTATACCTGCAGTGCATACAGAGATTAAACAGACCCAAACTTCTGCCCTTCCTGCAAGTACCCATCCATGCTGGAAAGGGCCAATGGGCCAAAGTAGTTTCCCCAGGCCAATCCACAATTCTCACTTGAGAAATGGCTTCAGTTTCTTTCCATGGAGTATTCTCCCTGCAAGATCTAATGTTCCCAGCTACGGCTTCTGAAAAATCTCTCTCGCCCTGTCATTTGACAGACTGTAGAAAACCGGCCTGAGTAAATATTCCACTGCACTCTTTCTACACTTCCATCCTTTCATCAATGTATTTATTAAAATAGCCACTGATAATTCTCCTTTTATTCATTTGTCATTGGCAGAAGCATCGAGCTCCTGATCCACATATTTGGAGCTGGTGAACCAACCATGTTATTTCGTAGGCCATGCTCTCTCTTGATTTGCTGCTCAGCCCAACCATACAATAGCGAACACCTGAGTAGCAGCATGGCCTGCTGGTCTAAACACAAGCCTGGGCCTCAGTAACTGAGTTCAAATTCTGTCTCTGAGGCCAGTTTGTTCTGAAGACGTGACCTGGCCTATACAAGGTCTCATCGTGGCATTCCAACAAGCCAGCCTGGAAACTACTGTGCTTATGTGCTAACACAAGCAAAACTTTCCTGCAGCTGCGCTCACGGCAGTTTTCAATAGTCTGCTAATAGAGGTCTGGTCTGACACAAGAAGCGTAGTGAAAAGCAAAGAGCAATTGGCCCAGCTTGCCCTTCAGTCAGAATGACTTTGACTGCTCAGAGTTCAGTAGGCGGCAAAGGGAAGACTTCAAGGTCAATTTCCTCACCTTTCAGACCTGTGATTTCATATTAGAGGATCAGGTTGTCAGCCTTCCTGTGTCGACAATTCTCTCTGGGAAGGTTAATGTCACTTCCAAGTTTAATAATGGCCCCGGAGTTAGGAAGGCACTGTAAACATCCTGAATGTGATGAATAAGTTAAAATAAACAAGTATGATAAAAGCAAACTGTATCTGAAATTCTTTACAGCTAATACAGGCTGAAAAAAGAGGGAGGAAACCTGAGCTAAGGTTGTATCCACTGAGGGTCAAATTTGTAAATGAAAAGGAAAGTACTGAATTAAAAATGAAGGTTCATTATGCTCATGCTACAAAGTCAACTATACTATCTCCATGCCAGGAAAGGAACAATTTTCTGCCCAGTGTTCAGCAACATTTGACCCAACACAAATCTTCTGAAAATGACTGACGTAAGTACCAAATAAAATGTATGGAATTAATATAAGGTCTTAGCATTTTCTTTCATAAAATGAGTATATCATCATCTCCCTTACTATTGTCACAAGATGTTAAAGAGCTGAAATGAATTGTAAATCACTATAGAATCATTAGATTTGGCTCCTGGTCTTGAAAACCTGTCAAAAGGTATTTGTTCCGTTATTCTAAATTAACGTGATTTTTGCTTTCCTCTAATGCAATGGTCCTCAACCTGGATGCACATTAAAATCATCTAGGGAGCTTTTTAAAAATTTTTTCAATTTCCGATTCTATCCTAGAACAATTAAACTAGAAGATCTAGGGGTGGAACTCAGAAATTGCTATTTTCAAAGGGTGCTTCAAAGTGTGGTTAGGGCAGAGAACCACTAATGGAGTGCAAATGCTTTTATAACAATAAACTAGAAGCCTGGAGCTAACAAATGAAAGCTAGGCATTGCTCTAGGTGTGATGCAAACACCTTCCTAAACTTTACACTTCTTTCTATGCGCAGTTTTCCACTAGCCTCCTAATCATTATATCACCTAATAGAGCATGGAAGGCCAAAGGATTAGTGGAGAGAGAAAAACTTTCTCAATTTGGACTAATTGGAAAAGTCTATCTAAATTAATGAAAATTCAGCATATTAGAATACTTTCAAAAGAAATGTAGTTTTCTGCCTCAAAATACCATTTTTATCTAAACAAAGGCTTGCAAGTTCAACCAAGGTCCCTTTCATTCATCAAGTGAGACTTGCAAAGGTCCTTAAGAGATTTCTTTCAATGAATAGATTTCTAAAATATGTGTAATTAGCAAGTTGTACCAGTTGTTCATATACAGAGAAGATGTTAATGCATTCTTATTAATGATTAGATGACAGTGACCTTATAACAGGAGACAAATATAACATTTGCAGTAGCCCCTATTTTTCTAATTCTTACCAAGTACAGAGTACAGTTGTGATACTTTCTTCTACCTGTAGACTTAGTTGCATACTCCCTCATCTCCTTTCTCATCCCAGCTTCCTCTCTCTCTCTCTCTCTCTCTCTCTCTCTCTCTCTCTCACACACACACACACACACACACAATCTTTGAAAAGGTAGATGTGTCAGCAGCTCAACTCCTTAATTAGCAGAGCCTATAATTAGTCTTGTTCCCAAGTACCTGATATCCACTGGGCTAGGAATGAGAGCTGGCACCTTCATCATCACTGAGACTGTATACTGCCTCATCATCATGGATTAAACTCGGAGTGAGGCTGAGGGACGTGCCAGCCAGAGATAATAAAATATTGCAAGAATCAGAATTATTGCTGAAAATGTAATGAGAAAACTGATTCATCAGAACTCTTCTCAAGAAGAGTGGTATGTTCCACTGGTAGGAACAAGCCACCTTAGAAGGAAGGAGGAATGAAACCATCGAGAAAGTTAAACTGCTTTCCAAAGACTAAGGGTCCGGCTGACTGCAGGACTTTGGAGGCGAATAGCTTGGGACTATGGCTGACTGCTCAGAACCATGTTAGGGAGTCTGACTTACCATTAGTTCTCAGTCTCTGCCTTCCCTGCCTGCCAGTTGATTTCCCTTTCAATCATTGTGTCTCAAAGTGAAATTTCCAGACCTGCAGTATCGGTGTCTCCTGAAATCTTGTTAGACTTGCATGCTCTCAGGGCTTTCCCCAGACCTACTAAATAAAATATTCCAGGATGGGACCCAGCAATCTGTGTTCTAACAAGTCCTTCAGATTATACTGATGCAATCTCCAACCTCCGAAACATTGCTCTAAGGGTCGGATAAAAATTGAAGGGTGACAGACAAAATTAATGCATGTTAAATTATTAGCTCCCAAGGCCCCATGCTACAGGTATTATTCTATTCCTGACTACTATTCTGCACAATGTCCCTGCCTAGATTTCCAGTTCCTCGTTAGAAATGGAACCCAGTCTTCATCGCTTTCCCATTGTGGCTGAGATTCTGCCTGTCACTATTCAGCCTTTATCACTCCTGTATTTTCAAGGATGTAGATGCTCCACCTTTATTCATTCAATCACCAGCTGGAACAAAGTCTTGAATATACTAACTGCCTCTGATAACAACTACCAATCCCCCTTTTGCCCTTTCCACCTCATGACTACCTGAACTTCTAAGGGTGCACATTCTCCTGGTTTCTTACCCCTTACATAGCAGTGATTTCCTTAATCATGACAAACTAAATGAAATCCTTGAGCTTTTTACAGCAAAGGACCTGGCTACAGCCTGCAGCTGAATGAGTTAGGTATCTCCTCACCCTTCCACACATTATCCAACGAAGAGGGGTATGCTAAAATAGTTTAACAACCCAGCCTCTGAGGAAAAGAAGCCCTGACCCATCATTTTTGCCAAAATCCACCATGGCTACTGACATGATGTCACCAAATGTGCAACGGCAAAGAGATGTGTGTAATCATCTGTATATAATCTGGAAAACCTGTGCAAACCAGCTGCAGCCCACCACTGCCAGAGCTCATGCTAATCCAAATAATTCCTTTGCCCAAGTCCACCCAATTTATAAATATACAATGTTCAAACAAAAATACAAAACTCTAGCAAATATGAGAAGATAAGCCTACAAAACCTCAGGTTAACAGAGTTAATGTATACAATTCATTCTTCTTCAGATATTTTTTATCTATCTACCAGATGCCAGGTACTCTTATAGGTACTATGATAGAGCAGTGGACAAAAATAAACAAAAGTTCATGTTCTCATGGCACTTCTATTATAAAGGGTAGACAATAGGTAAGTGAAATATGTACATATGTGCTATGGAGAAAAATTAAAGTATATGAAGACTATGTAGGACTTAATGTTAAATAGTGTAGACAGAAGAATCTCACTGAGAAGCAGACATTAGAGCGTGGACCTGAAGGAAGTCAGGGAAGGATTTTTCATAGAGAGGCAATGGTGAGCATAAAGGTCCTCAGGCAGGAGGACACTTAGTCTTCTCAAGGCACAGCAAGGAGGCAAGAGTGTCCTGAATTGAGTAAACAAGGAGATGACATGAAAAAATGGTGAGAACACATTATGTAGGGCCTGTAGGCGATTTACAGTGAGATGGGAGCCTTTGGAGGGTTTTAAGCAGACTGTCATGATGTAGCATATATTTTAGCAGGATCATTGTAACTCCCATGAAGAGAGAGAATGGGTTGTTCCCATGCAAATGGAATGAAGTGTGCAAACAAAAAGACAATGTAGGATTGTGTTATAGCAACCCGGGGAGAGATGGTAGTAGACTGACCCAGAGTGGTAGTGATGGAAGTCAAGAGAAAGATTTAGGTTCTGAAATTGTTTTGAATATAGAAGCAACTGATTTGCTAATGATTAGATGTAGAGTGCAAAAGATAAAAGAAGAAGCCATGGAGACCCCAGGGTCTTTGATTTGAGCAACTGGAGGGTCCAGGTGGCATTGAATGAGGTGGGGAAACTGTCAGAAGCAGACTGAAGATTTCCGTTTTGGACACACTAGGAATATTAAGAAAATAGACTCTTGCCCGGCCGGGCGTGGCCCAGCGATTGAGCATCGACCTAGGATCCAGGTGACCAGGGTCCGATTCCTGGTCAGTGCACATGTCCGGGTTGTGGGCTCGATCCCCAGTCGGGGGCTTGCAGGAGGCAGCCGATCAATGACTCTCTCATCATTGATGTTTCTCTCTCTCTCCCTATCCCTTCCTCTCTCTAAAATCAATAAAGATATTTTTTTTAAAAAAAAGAAAATAGACTCTCACTTTTAAGACTTCTTTATTTTGTTCAGAACAGGAAATTGGTTTTCCTTCTTTTCTCCATTGTTATTTGCATGAGCCCTAGTATCCAATAAGTGGACCCTCTTTTAGGAATACATGCAACCTTTCATCAAAAACTTAAAATTCAAGTCAAACCCAGAGTCCCATTCAGAGAGGAGGGGCTCAATCCAAGCCAGACTTACTTATTAACCAAAACCAGATCTTTAAAACAAAATGAGAAGGCAGCACTCAGCAGAGTGGAGATAAGAAGTATACATTTCAAAACCTAAGATACTAACATATATATTGTGTGACCTTGAGAGTCCTCACCTTTCTTTAACCCATTTTTTTCTCTTCTCCCAAAGGTAATGATCCCAATCTCATAAAGTGAGAGAATTAAGTCAGTGATTCGACCCAGGAAAAGGCACAAGGCTAAACTAGATGTGATAATGAGAGTGACTAGTACAGAGAGCAGAAACCATGAGGTACCTACAGACACGCTGGCTAGTCTCATAATAAGGTCAGTAAGATCATTGTCAGACTAAATCATGGGTTCCCAAAATTTGCCTCCTTTGTAACCCAAGTCCCCAAAGAGATTGTCTCCTAAAAAAACATCCGTAGTCAGGTGCAAGTAGGAAACACCGTGTAATAAATGCACATCAGAATGATTCACAGTACACACTAGTGTTAAAGCCCCAGGAACCTTGGAGTCCAAGGATCTCAGTTTTTGATCCAACTTCCCTGAACCCCTTTGACCATAGGAGCCTTTTTGTCAGAAACTATATAAGCCATGTCTGGCCTAATCTAAGTTAGAATTAACAATATATCTTTCATTTCCCCAAGCCCTATGGAATCCACAGTTCATTCAACTTAAAGTAACTCTGGAGTTCTGGGTTTTTCCCTCATTATTAAATGAAGATTCCCTATGACTTTTTTTACTCCCCATTTTAATCCTTTGAGAAGTGCCTTCATTTACCTTATTGCCTTTTCAATCTCTTACATTCTCAGACTTCATATTTGAAACACCTTCTCAAGGGCTTTTATAGAATTCTATTTTATAACACTAGGGTATTTAGAAGTATTTCCATCTCCCTATGAGCTTATTTTGCTTTGCTAACATCACTTGACAGCACTTTACCTTTGCATTTGATGAAGCCTCTTTCAAGGTGTGTTGACATGTCAGTTGATGGGCGAGCAACTCTATTAAAGATCCATAGCTGTTAAAGTGCTGCTGTTCTAAAATGTATACACCACCTGAAAAATCCAGAGAGTTCTACAGTTCAGCGCTCACACTTATGCTGTAATGTCAGTTTCAGTGTCAAAAATGAAGTCGCTGGAAACACGTGTGACCAGAACATACCATTCCCTCACTAGGCTGGGATGCCAAGGTGTGACCTCACTGCCCAACGTTGTCAGACACCTTTTCTGTTCTACCCAGACCTGGAGCTCTCAACTGTTTTATGCTCATGCTCACACCCCCCTCTATTATTATTTGAAATATTAAAAGAAGTAAATGATACAACTAAAAGCAAATTTAAATAATCATAATGTTAAGCATGCCTATTTCAAACAACACGTTTTGTGCTTCTCCTGAAAATTCTGAAAAACAATTTTGGAACCAAGTAGGAGGAACAGAGCTAGGGAAGGAATGCTAGTTAACAATAACAGACCTAGATTCTTTACAATAGCTTTTAATTGGTGTTAGTGCCTTCCTTTCTGGTACTACCTCCTACAACTTCTCTTCACATTTATCATTCATTTATTCTTTGGAGTTCTAAAGACCATTATTTGTATTCTTACACACTTCATAAATTTGAAGAATTGTATACAAATGAAAGAAAAAAATGAAGCAAGCTCTTTGAATATCCACTAATTACTACTCCATCTAGATCAATCAGCATTTTTTAAACTGGCAATGTAGAACACTGAATACTAAAAGATGTATTCCATAGAGTGTCCTGTGGCCAAATGACCTGGGCTAAACACAGTCAAAAAGATTTTCTTATGAGCACTCAGATTATTCTATACACTAATGTTCACAATGACTCTCCAAGAAGAGCACATAGTATATAATATTTCCCAATTTTTTAACCATGGAAACCTTTATATATATATAAAGGTTATATATATATATATATATATATATATATATATATATATATATATATATATATATATATATATATATGATGGCAGATAGCAGAAATGAGTCCAGTGGAAAAGACACCCAAGCCAGGAACAATGTGTTCAAGGAAATCTGGACGAAGTGAGGTCTTCACAGTGACTACTCCAGTACAGTGAAAGCAGAAAGCAGCACTCTATAGGCACTTATATTTACCACCACCCCCAAAAGAAGGTACCAGCTACAAATAACATTGAGATATTTTCCAAATGTGCTCAAACACATTGAAACAAGCCACTGAGTTTATTATTTAGTGATCTCAAACTTTTAAATGGTAAAGTAAATTGAAAGATTTCCAGATTAAATTAAATCTATAATGATATTACTTATAAAAGGCAAAAATCATTTGGTTATAATTTTTTAAATAAAATATATCCTTCAGTATACAAAATTTGGTCTTAAAATAAATATTCAAGTTACCATTCTTGCAATTAAAATAATCACCCCATAACTTAGTGGCATAAAACAAGCATATTTATTAAGCTCACCGAGACGGTGGGTCACGAATTCATCAGAGTACAGCTTGTTTCTGCTCTTTGATGTTTTTGACCTCACTTGGCAGTGACTCAAACAGTTTGAGCTGAAACAGGGGAGGCTTGGGGACCCACTTTGAGGATGGCTTCTGCAAACACAGGCGTGGCACCTTGGGAAGAATGGCAGGAAAGCTGGCCTCAGCTGAGACGATTAGCTGAGCACATCTGCACATGGCCTCTCCAGCTTAGGGACCCTGGCATAGTCAGATTTCTCATGTCACAGCTCATTGTTCCAACAAACAAGTCAGAACACCCACAGCCTTTTAAGATCTGCTCTCAGAAGTCACAAAGTGTCACTCTGCCATATTTTCTTGGTTTCAGCACTCAGAAGCTCATCCAGATACAAGGAGAGTGGGCATAGACCAAATATCTCAGTGGAAGAATTGGCAAAGACTTAATTTTAACTGCCACAGAAATACTTCACAAGTTCCTAATATTTTCTCCACCAAAAGAACCTCTGGATCTCACCTCTCAGAACCATATGAGATAGAAGGCGGTGGCATGATTTGGGATAACTCAGATCTGAAGTCTCAGGGGGAAAAAATGACAGAGCTTGAGAGAAATTTGGGTGTTGGTGAGGGGATTGCTATCTTCATTTTTGTAGGAAAAAAAAGAAAAAAAAATATGGGACGTGGCTGAAAAATTAAGAAGAGACTTTTTAATTTGTGGGATCTAATCAAAGTTTCTTCTATTATTGACATTTTTCAGACTAGTTGCCTCAAAATATTAGTAAAACATATATTGTGCTGGATTAGAAATTCATTTCTGAGTGTAACAGACTAATCCTTCATGAGATATGAAAGAATCAACTCTTCCAGTGGATATATGCATGCGTGCCCTCTTTCTGTATTAGTCCATTCATCTCTTCAACAACCAAGGGCTCTTTTGTGCCTGTACTATACTTTTTGCTGAAGACACATGGATAAAATAGTATTGTTAGTTCCTGCCTTTAGACAGCTCAGTCTAGAGTAGTATTTATGCAAGAACTTGGTCAACTTTTTTAAGGCTACTCCCATCACAGTAGAAGCTTAAATCTTAGATATGTTAGTAAAATGTGAGCTAAATAATGAGGCAACCAAACAAAAAATTGTCACCAAGCAGCATATTAATGAGCCATGAAATAAATGGTATAGACAGTTCAGTACTTTAAGTTCAGAGGAGGAAGGGATCACTATGGAACTGGGCAAACTAAGAAGACTTCATGGAGGTGTTTGAGAGAGGCGTTCTCTAAAATGTTGTAACTTTCTAACAACCAAATATTAAGCTTTAGTTGTACCAATTATACATTTCCAAAGGTATGTGACAATTAAGAATTGTGCCAACTTACACATAAAGTACAGGATATGTTATATGCCTTTAATTTATCTAAACCAAATTATATTTAGTTCCCAGTCTCCACTGACCAACTTTGATGAAAAGACCAACATCAATAATTTTTTGTTGTTTCACTACCACATTTCACTGCCCTCCACACCTCCCTCCCCGCTCCCCTCCACTGTCCTATTCTCCTCACTCACTCATTAATTTTATATTGTACCAAGACATCAGAACTTACAAAGTCCAAGAAAACTAGGGAAAGTTCTCAAGCATGAGTCACTCATGGCCACTAGTAAAAGTACTCATTGTCTTTGTAAACATTGTTCATTCAGACACCGCCAGTGCTGACACCAGCTCAGTTCCATGTTGTCAAATTGTCTCTATGCAAGTTCACCTAGTCTGTCAACTCAGTGTTGAGGTTTCACCCAACCTCTTGGGGAAATTCCACATAAAAAGGCTGGTGTAAACTTTTCCTGGGGTAACGAGGGCTAGAACACAAAAACACAAAGGGCTGGCTGAACTTTCTGTCCAGGAAATGTGTAAAATTATTTTGTTATTCTGTCATTGATAAATCTAGTTTAGCAAAAATCCTACAGACAAGGTAATAAAATTATAAATATACTACCCTGCCACTAGTGATAGCTGTACTTCCAGAAAAGAACTACTTTGTTTAGAGGGGACATTAAAGCACATAAATCTTGAATACCTATTAGCTGTACAAACATGAGAGAAATTATGTAAATGGCATTGGTAATAAGAAAATGAATATCAATCACTTTGCTCTAACTGTGCTATCATTTTTAACCTATTGAGTATTCATTGAAATTTTATCCGATCGTAATACATTCATTTGACATTTGGAGATTATAGTCTGAATATTGCATTCCAGTTTCTATCTTTTAGGATCAACTGCTTACCAAAACTATGAATTTTTTTCCTAATTTGAAAACTCTGCTGACACAATCATTTTCCATAATCAATAAAAAGCACGTATCAGTAATCCTGGGTGGCCTTTTTTTTTTTAACTTTTTGATAGAGACACTTTTAAAGCAGCATCTCACTATAAGAGATTGCCATTGTTATCAACATGCAGTTTCAATCTGCCTTCAACCTACACCACCAACTGAAGGGTATTAACCATATTTTACATTTCAGTAGTCAATCTGCCTTTTCTGTTTATTTTGTGAATAAAATATTTAGTTGTAATTCTTGGTTGATCACGTTAACAAATGGTGTCATTATTGGTAGAAAAATAATAACATTGCATTTAAATATGATTTCTCAGTTGAAAGCCTCATTTTGCAGGAAGTTAAAATCACTGCCATTAGGGATATAACAAAAAGTTAAGTGTTTTGCCCACTCTGAGCTATTAAAATAATCAAGAAACTTTTTTCCTAGCTTCCAATCTTTATGTCCACCGTCATCCCCCCTCCTGAGTACTATCTATAAATAAAAAGATTCTGCACATTTTAACTACATTGACCAAAACAAGCAGCACAGACCCATGGTCTTGTGGAACACTATTGCTCAAAAATTCTTTGGAGGTTTTGAAACTTGATTGCACATTGGAATCACCTGGGGAGCTTTAAAAAATGCTGTCGCCTGGGTCACGCCCCAGAGATTCTAATTTAATTGGTATAGAGTGAAAGCCTAAGCATCAGGATTTTTAAAAGCTCCCCAGATGATTCTAATATGCAGCCAAAATTGAGAACCACTGTTCTAAACCCTTGTTTTACAGATGAGACAATTAACCCTATGAGTGACACACACAAATTTTATGTTAGAACTAAAGCTAAAACTTAAGCCTTCAGAATTCCAGTTAATAACTCATTCCACTAACCCAAGGGTTTTCAAATGTGTTTCCTCAGGCCTGAGTTTACCCCAAGGTTTCCCAGGGGTGCTACAGGGGCCATGGAAACAATCAGAGCTCTAGATCCACTCACTCCTAAACAAAAGCAGCTTTAATTTATGGTGGGTTTTTTTTGTTGTTGTTGTTGGTTTGTTTTGTTTTGACTGCTTTGCAGGAGGTTTAAAGGGGGAAAACAGAGAAAACAATAGAGGGGGAAAATGTGTATCTGGCTAAAGTAAAAAGAAGTTTAAACTATTGTACATAGACCATATACATAGCAAGAGATCCCCTTCTAGAGAACAAATCAACCAAAAAAAAAAGAGCACTTTCCTCAGCACCGCATATACTAAAATTGAAATGATCAAAGAAGATAAGCATGGCCCCCATACAAAGATGAGATGCAAATTTGTGAAGCGGTCCATTAAAAATCTGGGGAAAGAACTTTTTAAGGATAACCGCAGGCCTGTGGATAAAATAATGTATGTTAAAATATAAATCTGGGGATATGATCAGTTTAAATCTAAGACAGTGAAGAGTCCTTAGGGCCAGAAAGAAACTGATTTTGACAACCCAATGTGTATTACATAATTCTTAAGGAGAGCTGTGTCTTTCTATGGTGTCAGGTGGAATGAGAGTGCCCCCGAGGAACCTAGTTTTGAGAAAGAAATAGGGCTTTTCATTAAACAAACAAGAAAGGTTGGGAGAGGCCAGAAAAGACTGTAGGAACAAGGACAGGAAAGTTGGACAGAGAATGTTAAGTCAGGACCTTGGTCCTGGAAGAAACTAGACTTACGCTTACTTGTATGCTAAATAAGAAAAGCATACAGCCTGAGAAAAAGAGAAAGTGGAGAACAGGTATTAAATCATCTTAATCTTTGTCTGGAAAACCTCCATCCATTTTACCTTTGGAGGAGGCTGGAGCAGTGGAAGAGTTAAGGCACAGAGCAGAAAGTGGCTGGCTAACCATGAGCTATGAGATGATCAGCTGAGATTCAATAAGCACCCACCCAAATCTTTCAAGTTACTACTTAACATTTATCTCTGGAGTTTTATTTATCTTTCTTCCTTAGAATTTCCAGAAGTCATCCATTCATTTATTTTTATTTTGATGGGTTTATAAGATTTCCCATTACTATGTGAAATCTGAAATAGAATCCTTATTGATATGTTTTATTATTAATAACTGGAGATAACATATATTTATAATAAGAATAGCTGTCATACACTGATCATCTACCATATGCCAAAAACATGACTGCCACCTATAAATATTGTCTTTAATCTTCACGAAAACACTATGATGTTAATGTTGTTATCTTCTTTCTACTCATGAGGAGCCTAGGGCTCAACAAGGTTATTTTGCCCAAGGCCACACAGCTTTAATTTATTTTTGTTAAGATTTCCAAAGCCTGTATTCTTTCTTCTACTACACCATGCAGTTTCATTCTCTTTATCGACCGCTGAATCACGTAGAAAAGCGCCCCTCCCCATGTTTCTGAAATAGGTAGGCCAGCAGTATTAGGCATATTTGAAGCAACTTTTTTCCATAAACAGGGCTCGATTTTCCTTTGAACCCAGAGACCCTCAGGAACCTACTACTTTACCATCAGTTGCAGATTAAAGTAAAAAAGGAAGTATAATTATAAAAGGCATTCCAAGACAAAGAAGGACATTTATTCCTGAATGAGACTATAAAATTTCATCAAATTCTGTGAGCTTTAAGCATTGCATATTAATGAATCCAGAAGTCCATCTCCATCTAGCTATTTAATACTTAATCAGCTGCATATCTACCATATAGCAGGCAATTAAACATACTCTGGAAAATCTCTTTTCTTTCTTTTCTCCTGCAGACTATCTGGTAAAATTCCAACATTGTCATTAGCAGTCCAAGTTTAAAATGCCAAATTATTTCTTATTCAAATTCTTAAAAATATAATATATGAGGCCTTTCTCATATTTACCAAGGATGCATGTCTTAACTCATCTCCTCTAAAATAAATTTATCATCATCTAAATCTAACCCATTTAAGAGTGAAGTAAGATTTTTCTGGATCACTTTGTATTTTAAACCATGTATGTGAGGTTTTGTTGATAGTTGATATTGACTAGCAATACAATAAATATTCAGCTTCCAAGGGTGACTTCAATTCCAATTCTCTCTTCTTCAATATTTAAATCATGTCCCAACAATCTCTGCTTGCTGAAATAAAAATAGCTATAAGTTACTGAGCAATTAACATATCCTAGGCATTTCAGTCATTTTAAGTAGAAAAATCTTAATTTATCCTCATGACAAATCTATAAAGGACCTACAAATATCACCCCCATTTTAGAGATAAGAAAACTGAGTTTAACTAATGTACCCAAGGTCACTCAGTGAACAAGTGTAGAGTATTGATTCAAATCCAGATAGTCTAACTCTAGAGACGTTGATGACTTAACTACTCTTTAACCTACAACTTCTTTCACTCCTGTTAGCCCCTTCTCTTACTCCACCTTAAATTACTATTATACCTCATTGCCTGCACAAAATCAGAAACTGGAGAACAGAGTCTCTGTCTCTCTTATTTCTTTTATTACATTATTATCTCCAGAGATAAGGCCTTGCATAAAATAGGAGCCCAACAACTTGTACGAAATTATTAAATTAAATTGAACTAATTAGGTTAATCATTTATTCATTCCATAAATATTTATGAAGCACATCTCTGTGCTAGAGAGATGATAGAGGTAAAATGGTAAACACTATAGGGAGGTCCCTTCCTTGCCCTCCGAGAATGAATATTCTAATTTGGTGAGTATATATATATATATATATATATATATATATATATATATATATAAATAAACTCTAGGTAGTCAGCTTCTTGGTTGTTATGCTTTTACTTGTCAATGAAAGTAACTCAACCAAAACCAGTTCAAATTAAAAGGTAGCTTCATGGCTTACATTCCTGAGAAGTCTAAGAGGTGACCGACTTTAGACGCTGAGATCCAGGGCTCAAAAACGCCCTTAGGGAATCCTCTCCCTTTTGGTTCTGCTTTCCTCATTCTGTTTTGTTCGTAGGCAGAGATCTCCCATAGGATGGCAACAAGAGCTCCCAGCAGCTCCAACTTATACATTAACAGAAACTAAGGGGTGGGGTAATCAATTTTTCTGAAAATTTCAACAAACATTTCCGGTGGAGCGCTCATTGGCTATGCCTGGGATACACAATCATCTCTAAACCAATCTAAATAGTCAAACTCACTGGTCATTCCTTGGTAAGATGCTCCCAGCTCCTCCCTGAAATGGGAGGTGGTGGTATTTCCTAGAGCATTAGGGAAGGGGAAGCTTGCCAATGAACCATATACCTATTTCTGTCAAGAAAATAAAAGTGTTAGCTATTCTATAAACGAACCAGGCAACAAACAGTTATCTAACCATATCCCTCGAAGAATTTTGCAATCAAAAATGATCACTACTGCCAAGAAAGATGTTTTTACATCTTAGTTTAAATCATTTGTTGCACTGATAACTCTACTAAACTCAGCCACTACATTCAACCTCTTGTTCAAAAAAAAGACAAGCCCATCCTAGCAGGGTTTGCTAAGTGGTTAGAGCATCAGCCAAGGGCATGTACCTCACTTGCAGGCTTGATTCCCCAGGCCCCATTGGGCCATGTGTGGGAGGCAACCAATTGATGTGTCTCACGTCGATGTTGATGTTTCTCTCTCTCTCTCTCTTCCACTTTCTCTGAAAAGCAATGGAAAAAATATCCTTGGATGCATATTTTAAAAAAATGAGAGAGACAATCCTACCTGCAAAAGCAGCAGGCTAATAGCCAGGCTCCAAACTAATAATATGCATTAAAATGGCTATATTTAGCCCAGCTGGGCATGGCTCAGCAGTTGAGCATCGACCTAGGATCCAGGAGATCGAGGTTTGATTCCTGGTTAGGGCACATCCCTGGGTTGCAGGCTTGATCCCCAGTTGGGGGTGTGCAGGGGGCAGCCGATCAATTACTCTCTCACCATTGATGTTTCTACCTCTCTCTCCCTTTCCCTTCCTCTCTCTGAAATCAATAAAGATACATTTTTTTTTAAATGGCTGTATTTGAATGATGTTTTTACACTACAAAATCCCAATTTAAATGTTTTATTGTTTCTACTAGAGTAATGGAATTATGATCTCTTCACCTCATACCATGTTCATAGAAATTCTGTTCTGAGCTCAGTTTAACCAGTTTTTATTTACAAAGCATTGGCTGATTCCAAAAGTGCTTGATAAAGACTACCACAAAATAGTCCATAAAAAGTGGATTCAAGAGTCAGTCTGATTTACTAATTGAATTTCTAGAAAACAAAATACAACTCTAATGTATAAAACGCACTGGAAAACTGAAATTAATGGAAAGGTCAGGGCACCAAGAGCAAACAGAAGTAGGTGAGGCACTCAGCAATTCCTTTCTCTTTGGGGGCTGAATATTTCAGCAGTGAAAAACCACCACCCAGCTGATTATGGGAACATGGGGAGCGATCCAAGTTACAAACAAAAAAGGAGCAAGAAATCAAGGTAGCTGAAGAGGGCAACTTGGAAACAGGTAAGAAATAAAAATAAAGAGGCTGAAAAACTGAAAAAAGGTTGCTGGAGAATCCTTGGGGGACAATGAAGGAAAATGGACTTTTCACAAAATATGGGGACAGATTTCAGCTTCAATCAAAGAGCTCCAGAGGCATTAACATTTAGCCTATTAGTTAAAATCAGAACAAAATGCAGCTGGTATTATCTCAGAGTCCAGGAGATAACATTAATCCATAAGAAAAAAAATCCCTAGAGTATCATTAGTGAAAACTATAAAGGTACAAATTATATATGGACACTGCATGAGCCAGGCTAAGTAAATATAGAAGCAGTAAAAAGGACAGTTTAAGACACTTAAGTAAAAAGACAATAAAACAAAGAAACAAAACCGATGGTAGCCTCTTCTTCCTAAGGAATGCAGAATTATCATATCAGACAAGAAGTCCTGCTTGAGACGGAGAGCTCACGTGTGAGAAATTTTCACTAAAAGGCTGGTAAGGGAGTGGAGGCCCAGATTTGGGTTCTACTTAACAGATCAACTTAGCTTTTTTTAAAGTGTGACAGAAAGACCCCTATATGTTCATCAAGGAATATTTCATTTCCTCTGGGACACACAGCTAGGCAGCATTTTCACCCTCTCTTGCAGTTAGGTGGGGACATGTGAATGAGTTCTCAACAGCAGAATGTGGGAGGAAGTGATAAATGACACTTCCAACATCTCTTGAGCTACACTTCAAGTTCTTTCTTTCCTTTGTCCAAGAAAATGGTAGAGCTACTACATAAAAAAAGACTGGTGCCCTGAATGACTACATGGAGCAGAGCCTCTATGTGGACCTGCAGCAAGCTGGCATAAACATTCGTTTATTTTATTAAACAGCTGACATCAGCCTATTCTGGCTAATACACAACAAAAGCCCAAAACTTATTGAATTGCTTATATTACAAAATCAGATGACTTTTGAAAAGAGAGCTCTTGCAATACAATTAAAGTGTAGGAATAGAGGAAATGGAACCATTAGTGAAAAGTTCACATTATTTGGAATGGCAGAGGTGTATGTAAGAAAGGATATCAATATAAATTTGAATTGTATGCTGTGCTGTGCTGCATTACATGTTAATCCCCCTCTTGGGTGCCAAATCTTTAGTAAGGATTGCTAAATGCAAAGCCTTTAAAAAAATGTTGACTTGGAAGTTAATCAGGGTGGTGTGTAGCAGGGTAATATAAGGGAGAAAGGGAGCAGTGTGCACAAGAGGTGAAAAAAAGAGTGGAGATTAAGAATTTAGTAACAGCAGCTTCTATACTCATTCTGTGAGGACAGCATTACCCTAAAAACAAAACCAGATAAAGACATTGCAGGAGGGGGTGGGGAGACCACAGACCAATGACTCATGGATGTAGATGCAAAACTCCTCAACAAAATATTAGAAAATCAAATCCAACAATGTATAAAAATAATTATACAGATATTCCAAGTGGTATTCAAGACTGGTTCAACATTCAAAAATAAATTTATGTAGTGGTACTGGGAAAACTGGATATTCACATGCAAAAAAAATAAAATCAAACCCCTTATAGCAGTTATTAAAATTAATTTAAAATGGATTAAAGAATTAAAAGTAAGACTTGAAACCATAAAACTCCTGGAAGAAAATACTGGGAGAAACCTCTCAGGCATTGGTCTGGGCAAAGACTTTTTGGATACGACATCAAAAGCAAAGGCAACAAAAGCAAAAATGAACAAATAAGATGATATCACATTAAAAGGCTCCTTAACAAAGGCAACCATCAACAAAATGAAAAGGCACCCTTTGGAATAGGAGAAAATATTTCCAGACAATATAGCCCATAGGAGGCTAATATTCAGAATACATAAGGAACTCATTAAAATCAAACATAAAAAAATAATACAATTAGAAAATAGACAAAGGACCTAACTAGATAATTTTTCCAAAGAAGACCTATACATGCCCAACAGGTGCATGAAAAGACGCTCGGCATCACTAACCGTCAGGGAAACTCGAGTCAAACAACCTTGAGCTATCACCTCACACCTGTTAGAATGTCAATCATCAAAAGACAGCAGAGGACAATCCCGGCAAAGACGTGGGGAAAGGGAACCTTAGTGCACTGTCCATGGGACGTAAATGGGTACAATCTCTACAGCAGAGAGGGCCCTGAAACTATTAAAAGTAGAACTACTCTGCAATCCTGCAAATGTGGTATACACATATTCAAAATAGAATATTATTTAGGTTTTAAAAAGAAGGAAATCCTGACATTTGTGACATCATTGATGAACCTGTGAGAGGAAAAGTGTACTCATAGAAACAGAGATTAGAAAAGTGGTTGTCAGGAGCGGGGGAGGGCGGGAATAGGGAGAGGTGGTGAAAGGGCATACTTTCAGTTACAACAAAGCAAGTTCTGAGGGTCTAATCTAGAACATAGTTAATAACCCTGAATTATACCCCTGAAATTTGCTAAGGGTGTAGAAGGTTTTGCATTTGTACTCCTTGTAAAAAATAGAGAAAGAACACAAAAATTAGAGAGCTAAAAATGTTGAAAACCAATAATCCCAACACTCAGAGAACCACTACTATCATTTTCATAATTCTAATGTAATGTTACTAGCTGGGTTTACCTTCCGTGTTCCTGTTTTTTACTACTTAACATTTCATTATCAGCCTCATCCTGAAAACCTCTTTGTAAATGTATTTTAAGGTGAACATGCCACAGCTGTAAATGCTGTTAAGTTACATTACCATTCCCTGAAATGGGAACACTTCAATTGTTCTAATTTGGTTAATTTTAAGTAGGATTGCAATAATAAAAATTACACGTGTATCTTTTTTTCTGTTCACGGAAGATGAATTCTTAAGTCATGGTGAATCATATACACTAGAGGCAAAATACATGCTGAATTAGAGAACTTGTTGAGCTACATTTCTGGAGATTTCTTCTTCTAGCTGTAATTAGAACATTCTCCAAGTTGTCTGTCCACAATGTTTCCTTCTACTTGAAATCCTGCCGCATTCCAGCTTGCTAATGATTGAAAGATCAGTTCTGTCTTAGGCTTGACTACATGTCATTTCAAATGGCACATTTCCGGGATGGCAAAAACTATAATATTGACCGAAACAAAGAAACTGCTGAAGCTGGTGGAATAAAGGGTGATAGATCTATGTGTGATCTTTCCAGCAAAACACCAACAGTGAAGTTCACTTTTAGGCTATATTCTGGGAAAAAAGAGATGGGATTTAACTAACCATATTTTAAAGTACATACTATAACAATATAATTTTAAAAGTATGGTACTCTCAGAAATATATAGACACTTGAAACAAAATAGAAGTCAAGAAATAGATATACATACAAAAATTTAGTATATGATGTAGATGAGGAAATGACTGATAATGTCATAAATGGTGCAGGAAAACTGAATAGCCATCTAGGGGAAATGTAATTTTATTGATAATCCATACCTTATTTCAGTAAACATTCCAAAGCATCAATATTTAAATGGAAAAATGAAACCATGATAGTTCAGAAGAAAACATGGGAAAGAAATTTCATAGCTCAGGAGTGGAAGCCTTTCTAAATACGACAAAACAGAAAAGCTATAAAAGAAAAGATGAATAAATTGTACCTAATTTTAAAAGATAAAATACTTATTATAAAAAAACATCAAAAATTATGTCAAAATATTATCAGAAAAATAACAGTGAGAAAGTGTTTCTAATTAATATTATACACAATGGACTAATGGACTGATATTTCTCTAATAAAACAGGAGCATCTGCATCTTGACAAGAATAATGTCAAAAAATAGAAAATATAGGCAAAGAATAGTAACATATATTTCAGAGACTTGTAAATAAAGATGGCTCCCAAAAACGTGAAAAGACGCTGGTGAACAAAAAGGAATTACAATTGTTGGCCTTACCTTCAGACTAATTATTCACAAATAATTAAAAGGTGAGTCTTTAGGGATGTCAGTGTCACCTGTAGCATTTGCAACTTGCGATTAGATAATGTTTGATTAGGCTTCAGGTGAATTTTTCTTCTGTCATTGTTTAGTGGACAGAGTGAGATGGTTAGATCACTTGTATAAAATAGCTGAGATGAAAAAAATTAGAAAACTTTGCCAGAATTGGGGAAGAAGAAACAATATAATATGACTGGGTTTGATCCTTGCTTTGACCTTTTTTATAGTTAGATTTTGGGTGGGCGGTGCAGAGGAGGTGGGCAACATCAACTTTTTAAAAACACATCATTAACAAATTCTGAAATATACAAAACCCAATATCAAACACCCATAATCACACCTTAAGATGGTCCCATTTAATATTGTAATTTTATTTCCCTTTCTATATAAATATAGGTTCTTTTAATATACACACACACCATATATATAATATATATTATGTATACAGAATATATTATACACTTTAATACACATTCAATAAATGTGCATGAATAAGTGACTGCAGAATATTCTAATCTGCATTTTTTACTGAAAATACTATAGGCTGGGAAAAGAGTTTTAAACAGTTTTGAAGGATATATAAGGGCATTTCAGTGTAAGTTAAGTAATAATGAAAGGTTGGGGGAAGAAAAGTGAATTTTAATTTCTTTACAGCCATGTGTATGTGTCAGTTAGGGAAACATATTTTCTGTCCTTGTGTTTCCTTTCCCTGCAGAAAGGCTTCCAAAAAATAGCACTTCCAGCTTCATCCCCATGTGAGGTGGAGCGACTCATCTGATTGGAGAGTTTGAAACAAAATCATCCATGTGCAGCTGTGCTCCGTCAGGGCTCTCGCTGGCTCCGTGCAGGAAGCATCCACTCTTTTTGCTTCTGCCCCCAACAGTAAGCTTCCTGTCCCAGTGGGTGAGACCTGTGCCTGCCCACGCCCGGCAGGACCTGAGCAGGGAATTCTGTAGTAAAGCATCGAGAAGCACATCAAAACTGCAATCCCCTATACAGATTTAATCTGTAATTAAGTTGCTACTTTAACCTTGAGATGTCTGCCTCTTCTCATTTGACTTGAACTGGCAAAGTGAAGGAAGAGGTAGTAAGTTGTTGACTCTATAAAACTCCAACTTTGTCTATAACTACAGGTTTCCAATTCATGAAGCATTTTCATGTCCATTATCTTAGTTGATTTTCACAGTAACAGTAACCCTTAGATGTAGAGGGAAGTCATTAACATTTCTTGAGTGAATGCCAACTGTTAGTCAAAAATGTGCCAAGACATTTACCTTTTTTTTCATCTTAATTAATCCTCACAACTTTAAAAAATAGAATTTACCCTTATTTTAAAGACCAGAAAGCAGAGTCTCAGAGAGGAGAAATTCCTAAGATTTGCCTCAGATAGACAATGTGTAAGTGGCAAGACTAGATATTCAAACAGATTGCAAACACCAGATTATGTTCTCATTCACTTTCATATTCCCAGGTCCTAGTCTTGTGCTTGGTAAAGAGAAGGCATTCAATAAATGTGCATGAATAAGTGACTGCAAACCAATGCTCTTTCCACTGCATCATGGAGGAAGAAGCGAGATATTTTTAAACACCAAACTCAGGGAAGTGCAAGCTACATCCAGTTATGGAAGTTGGGGGGTGGGTGAGTGGCAGGGAAAACCTAAGGCTAATTTCTGGAGATGTTTATGGAAATCCTATGATGCTGTATGTGATACAGCCAAAAACACAACAAATTAAAATGAGATCCAGCATTTCATAGGGGCCTTGTTACTTCTAAAACAGAGATCTTTGACTCAGTCATGTGCTCTCTCATCCACAGTTTCCTCATTGTAAAAATAGAAGCTTTAAACAAACTATCTTAAAAGTTGTAACCCTAATATTCTACCAAAGACTATATGTATTGTGTCATATAGAGGAATTAGAATTTAACATACTGATAAAGTGCCTATAGTTTTTAATATAACACAGTTCTTGAATGTCCACAAGTCTACAAGCCCCAAAACTCCTGAGGACAGACATACAGAAGACATTAGTCCATAAAACCAGAACATTCTAACAGGAACTTATAGCATAGATTCTGTTTGAAAATGTATCAATCCAAAAGTCATGATTTAGAACATGCTGTTAACACTGAGCAGAACTGAGACCAAATAGGAAAAATGTTTGCCTAAGGAAAGCAAAAGTAAGTAAATAAATCTACCTTCCAGCTTTCTCTCTCCTTGTGCCTATTAAATGCATATAGACACACACACCATGAATGATTTTTGACACAAACACACACCAGACAGGCTTCTTATTTTAAAAGATGGGAAGAGGAAATTAAAAGAAGCAGTCATTTTTTTTTTTTTCATATCTGACAATGCCCCCAGCAACAGGTGACAATACAGGAAATTTACAGCGATAAGCATCCTGCTCTATGTTTGCTGACCTGGATCTTTTACAGTCAGAGGGAAAGCAGGTAATGTCCTCCATTAACAGAAGAAAAGCTTTAAAACTTGTTCAGGTTTACCAGTATCATTACTATGCTACCTGATTTTTTAATATGCAGGTGTAAGATTCAAAGTGTAAGGGAGGCACTTTATCAAAAAATACACATTTTAGTGGCCTGACTTTGGAAGATATAAAGGAGCCTGAAAATTAACTTAATCTATTTGCAACAGATATAAACCATAATGTTGTAGAAAAAATAACCATAAAATGCATTATTTAAGACTATTATTGCCTACACCCAGAGACCTATAAATAATTAATTGTCTATTGGATACCAATTTTAGACAAATCATTCCTACAAAGTAGCAGCAAAGGAGTATTTCTTGTTAGGTGAGAACCAAGTATCACCTTATCAATATTCAAAAGGAATGGGGTGTCGGGGGAAGACCTAAGGTATTACTGTCAGGTAAGTTTGCTATATTTGTCTTAGAACCATTAAGCAAGCACTTTTAAAACGCACTGGGTGGGAGTGCTCTATCTAATACTCATCTGTAAATGGTGTTATTTAGTTCATCGGAATTCTCTAGTTCTTACTCTGGCTTTAGATTCCCTATTGAAAAATCTAAACCTGACGCCGATTATCTAGCGTTAATATCAATAAATGTCTCTCAGTTCTGCTTCAGCAGTTTCACAGTGATAACCAAGCCAAAATTTTAAAACACTTCCTTACAAATGTGCCCTTTTTATCTATCAAAGCACTTAGACACCCATTACCAAGAATTATACACACAAAAAAGAGACCTCAAGGATAGTCTTCTAAACTCCTGTTATTTGACAAAGCATTACATTCAGTAAACACCACTGCACACTTACTAAATAAGTGCTATGCTGGGGACAGGGGAGAAAACAAAATATATGCAGATGCTGTCATTGTGGGGCTTACACACTTGTCCAAGGTCACTAACTTCTAAGAGCCTGACCGGAGTCCCTTACTCATAAGCTGTCTTGAGTATCCAGCATGCCCTTCTGCTCTTTTTCAGTCCTCTAGACCACATAGCTACTATTATTCCCATTTTACAGATATAGCAATAGAGGCCTGATAATTATATACTAAGCTCAAAATCCTGTACTTAATAAGGTTCAAAGCCAGGCTCTATACTATGTCTCCAGATACCTAGTCCAACGTTCTCACTAATACCAGAAGTAGTAAGCAACACTCTACAGGCAAACTCACATAATTTGGTAGTGGCTGCATGAACTACGGGGTTAAACGGGCAATTGTTGGCTGTATCCATGTTTAGAGGAAAGGGTTCCTTAACTGATTAGTAATAACTGCTATGGACATAAGAATGAAGATGATGGCAAGCGTGTTCAATATTTTCCATGTGTGCGCTTACATTTTATCCTCAATAAAATTTATTCAGATTGTCAAACAAATACACTATTATAATATAATTAAAATATTATATGTTTTCCATCTTTATCCAACAAGCACTATAGCTATTATGTGATGCTAGCTATTGGTAACATAAAAATGGAAAAGATTTTGTCTTTGTCTTAAAATAGCTCATATTCTAGTGGGAAACATACAAATTTAAATAGCTAATACAATAAGATAAGCACTGAACTTGTAAACATAACTCCAATAATCCTATGTGCCATCTTTAATTTTATAACACAGGAGAAACAGAATTTTGTGTCTTCGTATACCAACTACTAAGTGAATATTTTAATATGTCCTATAATTATCATTACAACCATAATTAAAATGCATATGATGGATGTAACATTTTCATAAGCTTGTTGTATAAATTAAATGATATACTGTATTTTAAATGTTTAATACAATGTGTATAAAACATAAAAAGCACTCTAATACCAGCTACTATAAATCAGCAATTGACCTTTTTGGGACCTCTACCACATGTTCTACTAAAATGTTCATGAAAGTACAGAAAAATACAAAAATTGAAAAAATTGAAAACTGAACTAAGAATCAAACTATTTCAAAATCTGGAATGAATTTACACTAAATAAAAAGGTTATAAAGCTGGATCGAAAAATATCAATTGACATTTGCATCTGAATGGATATAGTACTTTGCAGGTGGCAACAAGTAGAAAAATATAGATAAACAGACTTTAAAACAAAGACTGCAAAAAGAGACAAAGACATTGCATAATGATAGAGGGATCAATCCAACAACACACTATAGCACTTGCAAACATCTATAAACCCAATATAGGAGCACATAAATAGAAAAAACAAATATTAACAGACATAAGGAAGAGATTGAAACAGTATTAAGATATTAGTAGAGGCTTTAGCACCCCCACTTACATAAATGGGTAGATCATCCAGAAAAGAATCAGCAAGGAAAAAATGGCTTTACACTTTGCAACAGATTGACTTAATAGATAAAAACGGAATATTCCATCCCAAAATAGTAGAATACATTCTTTACAAGTGCACATGGAGTGTTCTCCAGGATAGATCACATGTTGGGCAACAAGTGTCAATAAATTTAAAATTGAAATCATATCAAGCATATTTTCTGACCACAATACTATGAATCTAGAAATCAATTACAATAAGAAAATTGTATAAAAAACATGTGGAGCTAGACAACATGATACTAAACAACCAATGGGTCAAAGAAGAAATTTTTTAAAAATACTTTGAGACAAAGGAAATTATAAACATAATGTTCCATAACCTATGGAACACAGCAAAAGCAGTTCAAATAGGAAAATTAATATTGATACAGGCTGACCTCAAGAAATAAACAAAAAAATCAAATAAACAATCTAACTTTACCTCTAAAGAAGCTAGAAAAAAAACAAAGCCCAAAGTTAGCAGAAGGAAGAAAATTATAAAGATCAGAATGGAAATAAATGAAATTGGGGCCAAAAGGGCAATAAAAGAGAACAAGGGAATTAGTTCCCTTGTTCTTTAAAAGATAAACAAAATTGATAAACCTTTACCCAATAAAATCAGAAATGAAAGAGAGGTTATAACCGATCATAAGAAAGGACTATGAACAATTATACACCAACAAATTGGACAACCTACAAGCAGATTAATTCCAACAAACATGCAATCTTTTAAGACTGAATTAGGAAGAAACAGAAAATCTGAAAAGACCAATTATTAGTAATGAAATTAAATCAGTAATTTAAAAATATCCCAAAATCAAAAGTCCAGAAGCAGATGGCCTCATAGGTGCATTCTACCAAACATTTCAGGGAGATTTAATACCTATACTCCTCAAACGATTCCAAAAAGTGAAGATCACTTCCAAACTCATTTTTCATGGCCAGCATTATCCTGTTACCAAAAGCAGACAAAGACAATATATGAAGGAAAATTACCATCCAATAACCCTGATAAACACAAATGTAATAATCCTCAAAAAATACTAGCAGATCAAATGTAACAATACGTTAAAAGTATCATACATATGATGAAGGGATATATTCCAGGGATGCAAGAGTTGTTCAATATCCAAAAATCAGTTAATGTAATATATCACATTAAAAAAATAATAAAATGAAATTATATGATCAGAAATAAACTGCAAAAACAAAGTAGTAAAAAACATAAATATGTGGAAATTAACACGATACTAAATAAGGACTGGGTCAAATAAGAAATAAGAGATCAAATGATACATAGAGACAAATGCAAATGCAAATATGACATATCAAAATATTTGGGATGCAGCAAAAGTGGTAATTAGAGGGAAGTTTATATCATTATAGGCCGACCTCAAGAAACAAGAAATATCTCAAATAACCATCATTTCACCCTACAATAGTGTGGTGAAGGCCAAGAGGGTGATGACGAGGGCAGGAGAGGGGTGCAAGGGGGCAATGGGGAAAAAGAGGAGACATGTAATACTTTCAACAATAATGATAAATTTTTTAAAAAGAACTACAAAAAGAACAAATAAATCCCAAATTCAGTAGAGGAAGGAAATAATAAAATTAGAGCAGAATTAAACAAAATAGACAACAAAAAGACAATCAAAAAATTAATGCAACAAACAGTTGGTTCTTTGAAAAGATAATAAAATTGCCAAACCTCTGGCTGGACTGACTAAGGAAAAAAGAGAAAGATTCAAATAAACAAAATCAGAAATGAAAAAAGAGAAGTGACAACATCTGCCACTAAAATACAAAGGACCATACAAGAATATTATGAAAGGCTATACGCTACCAAATTCAATAACCTAGAAGAAATGGAAAAGTTCTTAGATATTTGTAAATGATATCACTGATAAAGGGTTAATATCCAAAGTATATAAAAACTTGCATAAGTCAGCATTAGAAAAATAAACAACCTGATTCAAAAATGTGAGGATATGAAAAGTCATTTCTCAAAAGACATACAAATGTCCAAAGACAGATGAATAGATGCTCAATATCACTATTCATCAGGGAAATGCAAATCAAACTACAATGAAATATCACCTGGCACCTGCCAGAAGGACTACTATCAAAAAGACAACAAACAACAAGCGCTGGTGAAAATGAGGAGAGAAGGGCACTCCAGTGCACTGTTGGTGGGAATGCAGACTGGTGCAGCCGCTGTGGAAAGCAGTGTGGAGTTTCCTCCAAAAATTAACAGTGGAACTACCTTTGATCCAGCAATCCCACTTTTGTGTAAATATCCTAAGAAACCTGAAACACTAATCAAAAAGAACATATGCACCCCTATGGTCACAGCAGCATTATTTTCAATAACTAAGATCTGGAAACAGCCCAAGTGCCCATCAGTAGATGAGTGGATAAAAAAGCGGTGGGACATTTACACCATGGAATACTATGCAGCTGTAAAGAGGAAGGACCTCTTACCCTTCACAACAGCAGGGATGGCCCTGGAGAGTATTATGCTAAGCAAAATAAGCCAGCTAGAGAAAGATAAGTACCACATGATCTCGCTCATATGTGGAATCTAATGAACAAAATAAATTGATGAACAAAATAGAACCAGAGGCATGGATACATGGAATAGATTGACAAATGTCAGAGGGGAGGGTGGCGGGGGTGGGGACTGGATAAAGGAATGTGAAGGGAGTAGCTAAAGAACATGTATGCATAGCCCACGGACAAGGACAATAGTGTGGCGAGGGCCATGGGAGTGGGGGTAAGGGGCTGGGTGGAGGTGGGCTAAGGTGGAGGGGGAAATGTGGGACAGCTGCAAGAGTGTCAACAATGAAAAAAAATTTTAAAGACACATGATAAGGCTATCCAAACCACAATTTCTTTTTTTTTTTTTTTAAAGTTAAATCTTTTTTTTTTTTTTTTTTTTATATATCTTTATTGATTTCAGAGAGAGGAAGGGAAAGGGAGAGAGAGAGAGAGAGAAACATCAATGATGAGAGAGTCATTGATCAAACCCACAACCGGGCATGTGCCCTGACCAGGAATTGAACCCGGATCACCTGGATCCTAGGTCGACGCTCAACCGCTGAGCCACGCCGGGCTGGGCCAAACCACAATTTCTATTCAACATTATGCTTTCAATAATGTAGGACAAATAAATAAAAGATTTTAAAATTGAAAAGGAAGACATAAAAAAGGGAAGAAATCATATTGTCAATAGTCATAGATGATGATTGTGTACGTAAAGAGTCTAAGGGAATCTACAAAACAGAATAAGTAAGGAAATTAATAATTAAACACAGTGCATTGATGGACTGTGGATACTAGTCCAATATACAAAATGTATTTTTATACACTTGCAAGAAACAATTGGAAAATGTAATTTTAAAAAGAATACTTTCACTTGGCATCTAAAATATCAAATATAGAGAGAAACAAGCTGGCAGCGTAGGTCACAGCTGCACCCGCCGCCTCCCGCAACCACATCACAATCACAACTAAACTACAGAACCACCGTCACTCAGAGCCTCCTGAGACCTGGCTGCACAGAAGCCCCACAACCAGGGAGCTGAAGAGGCACCGAGACCGGGAGGAGGGGCGGAGACGCGGGCGGATCGGGGCTGAATCACAGAGAAGCTGCCACAGGCCCACACCCGGTGCCACAGTTTAAACAGGGGAGGGAATCTTGGCGGTGGAGGTTTCCAGGAGAGGGAGGGGTCCCAGCCCCACAGCAGGCCCCCAGCCCAGGGCTCCAGGGCCGGAAAGAGAGGTCCCCACAACTCCGGGCTGTGAAACCAGCGGGGACTGTCCCTGAGGGTCGCGGAGGCTGCGGGAGCCCCAGCAGCTCCTCTAAAGGGCCCGGCACCGACTCACTCGGACGCTCCCTCTGAGCCCAGCGCCGGGAGCAGGAAAGGACCCGGGACACTCGGGGAGGAACTAACCTGCCTGAGATCCGGGCGAGGGGCGGAGGGGCGGCTTCCTCCCAGGCAGAAGCGCTGGCGGAGGCCATGGCTCCTTTGGCGAGTCCTCCCCGCACACAGCCGGCAGGCAGGCGCCATATTTGAGTCGCCAGCACCTGGCTCACACCTTTAGCCCCGCCCCTCCCCACCTGCAGCTCATCCAGGCCATTTCCAGGGGCTTTTCTGTGCAAGTGGCCTCTCGAGCTTCATGCTTAGGACTTTCCTAAAATCTCTCAAACAAGCAGCAGTGGGCCCCATATGGCTTGATAAGTGGCCCCAGGCCAGGCACTAGCGGCAGCTGCATTGGCTCATAGCTTGGCCTCTCCTGGGCTCCTTCAAGCCCAGCACAAGTAGCAGCCAACTATGGTTTGCTGAGTAGCTCATGCTGGGTGACCCTGGGCAAGGCACTGGCACAGGCTGACTTTGCACCTCCCCAGAGGCCCCAGACACAGTGCACCTGGAGGTCAGACTCGACCACACTGGATTACAACCCTACCACATCCACGAGTGACACTCAAGGGGTGCACTTGGTGAACCAAAGCTCCACTGAAGTAAATCCTGATCCATCGGGTTGTCTCCAGCACATCAGCTCTCTGGCTGTAGTTGCAGCTGGTCCTCACAGCTGATTGGCCTGAGGGTCAGTTCCTCCTGGTGACGCCAACAGCAACTAAAGCTCAACTACAACAGGACAGTGCACAGAGCCCACACAGGGGACCACCTAGAAGGCCCAGCTCAGGTGACTGGGGAGGCTGAGCCACTGGACCCTATAGGACACCTACTACACAAAGCCACTCTACATATTCCAGGAGACATAGCAGCTCTACCTAATACATAGAAACAAACACCAGGAAGCAGACAAAATGTAGAGGCAAAGAAGAATGTCACAGAGGAAAGAACAGAAGAAATCTCTAGAAGAGGAACTAAATGAAACAGATCCAAGCAAGCTAACTAATACAGAGTTCAGAATTTTGTTTATAAGGATGTTTAAGCAGACTATTAGGGAAATAACTGAGAAAATCAATAACATAATAAAGTACCAATTTGAAATGAAAGCTACAGGAACTGAAATGAAGAATAATTTACATGGAATCAACAGTAGAGTAGAGGATGCTGAGAATCAAATCAGCAATTTGGAACATGAGGAAACAAAAAACACCCAACCAGAAGAGCAAAAAGAAAAAAGAATCCAGAAATATGAAAATAGTATAAGGAGCCTCTGGGACAATTTCAAGAGGCCAAATATTCGTATTATTGGGGTGCCAGAAGGGGAAGAAAGAGACTGAGAAATTGAAAACCTATTTGAAAAAATAATTACAGAAAACTTCCCCTACCTGGGGAAAAAAATAGACTTACAAGTCCAAGAAGCACAGCGGGTCCCAAACAAGAGGAACCCAAAGAGGCCCACAGCAAGACACATCATCATTAAAATGCCAAAGGTTAAAGACAAAGAGAGAATCTTAAAAGCAGCAAGAGAAAAGCAGTTTGTTACCTCCAAGGGAGCACCCATACGACTGTCAGCTGATTTCTCAACAGAAACTGCACGCCAAAAGGGAGTGGCAAGAAATATTCAAAGTGATGAAAAACATGGAACTACAACCAAGATTGCTCTACCCAGCAAAGCTATCATTTAGAATTGAAGGTTAGGTAAAGAGCTTCACAGATAAGAAAAAGTTAAAGGAGTTCATCACCACCAGACCAGCACTACAGCAAAAGTTGAAGGGTCTTCTTTAAGAAGAAGCTAATGAAGAAAAGAATCTGACAAACTAAATAGATCCAGAGACATTGACACAGGCAACAGATGATCATATTTCAGAGGAAAGAGGGAAGGGGGGTGGAGGGTGGGAAGAGATTAACCAAATACGTTATATGCATATATGCATAACCCATGGACACAGTTAATAATGGGGTGAAGGCCTGGGGAGGGGATGGCAGCGAAGTGGAGGGGGTCAATTGGGGGGGAAAATGGGACACCTGTAATACTCTCAACAATAAAGATAAATTTAAAAATATAAATATCCTCAGGTGAGGATTATGTATAAAAAATTAATTAATTAATTAATTAAATATCAAATATATAGGAGTAAATCTAATAGAATCTCTATAAAATCTCTACAATGCAAATCAATGAAACATCATTGAGAGGAATTTTTAAAATGCAGAAATATGCAATACTCATGGATAAAGTTGCTGAATGTTGTTAAAATGTCAATTCTTTTCAAATTGATCTACAGAGTCAGTGCAATTCTAATTTAAAAAAAAAAAAATACCAGCATGTTTATTGTGAGAGAGAAATGAAAAGTTGATGCTAAAATTTATATGAAAATTTAAAAAACCTAAAATAGCCAAAGCAACCTTTAAGAGAACAGAATTGGAGATCTCAAAATCTACCAGGCTTGAAGGTGTATAGGAAGTAACTGTAATTAAGATAATGTGGCACTGGCAAAAGGATATACAAATGCACCAATGGAACACACTACAGTCCAAGAACACATTCACAAACACATGATCATCCAGTTTATTTTAAAGGTACCGGTACCTTTTAATACACAAAGAATGGTCTTTGACATAAATGGTGTTAGAGCAATTGGATGTATAAATGGAAAAGAATGAACCATGGATACTTTAAACATACACAAATTAATTTGATATGAATCATTGACCTAAATGCTAAACAATAAATCTTCTAGAGGAAAACAGGAAATATCATCATGACCTTGGGCTATGCAGAGCTTTCTTAAAAGAACACAGAGTCCTGACCATTTTTTTAAAGTTGAAAATTTAATTTTCTTGAAGTTAAGCTATTCTAGCCATCCAAAGCATAATTAAGAAAGTGAACATGTAAGCTACAGAGAGGGAAAAATACATTACCGGTAAAAGGGCTCAAGAATTCCTAAAAATCATTAAGAAAGACAGATTCCCAGTTTTTAATGGGCACAACAAAGTGTTAACCACAAGAAAGGATACCAAATGGCTGTGTACATATATGGAAAGGTACATAATTAGTTATCAAGGAACTTGAAATTAAAACAACAGTGAAATACTTCCATACATCCATCACTATCGCTAAAGTTAAAAATGACTTATCATAGCAAGTGTTGGTAAAGATACAGAGCAACAGGAATTCTCATATGTTGCTAACTGTGGTAAATTGCTAAAACTACTTTGGAAAACTGTTTGTATTGGTGATCTCTTGACCTAGCAATTCCACTCCTAAGTACATATCCAAGAAAAACGTGTGTATTTGTACACTAGGAGACATGTTCAAGAATGTTCCTACTTCTTTTACTTATTATAACCAAATGTTAGAAACAACCAAAATATCAACATTAAAATGAAAACATAAATTTTGATATGGGATACCACTCACAAATTTTTTAAAAGGAACTACCACCACCTGCAATAAGCCAGATACAAAAGAGGTCATGACTCATAAGAAATTCAAGAATTGCTCAGTTAATTACTTTTGATAGTCATCAAAACATTGGATATTTCTGTGGAGCAGTGGGGATATTACTGATTAGGAAAATGCCCAAGGAAATTGCATGTGGTGCAATAAATGTTCTATATTTTGATGTGGGAGACAGTTAGCTATATTAAGCTGTACACTTAAAATTTAAGACTTTGCTGCATATATGTGACTCGAGTAAGAATAAATTTTAAAATTAAAACATTAACAATTTTGAATAATTTTGTTAAAAATTCAAATAGAGCCAGAGAGGTTACATCTTGTATTCTAGTTAAGCTGGAAGATTCACTAAATAAAAATCTGCTATCTACTGGCATCAGAAGCCTGTCACATCAACCCCGAACCTGACGGTTGAGAATGTAATTTTTCCAGTAGCCCAATGGAGCTACATGAACAATGGACAAATTCCATACCCATTTTGTCAACAAACACTAGATGTCAATAGGTTTCCTCTTCTCCTAGAGATGAGTAAATGGAAGAAAGTTAAAAAGAAAATTTTTAAATACTGCTCAACTAGAATAGAAACCATAAGACATCACCTCAAACTAGTCAGAATGGCTATCATCGATAAGTCAACAAACAACAACTGTTGGCGAGGATGTGGAGAAGGATCCTTCAAGCACTGCTGGGGGGCATGACATTGGTGCAGCCACTGTGGAAAACAGTATGGAGGGTCCTCAAAAATTAAAAATGGAATTGCCTAGTGACCCAGAGATTCCACTTCTGGGTATATATCTAAAGAAAGCCAAAACACTAATTTCAAAAGATATATGCACCCTATATTAATTGCAGAATTATTTACAATAAGCAAAATATGGAAGCAACCCAAGTACCTATCAGTAGACAAATGGACAAAAATGCAGTGGAACATATATACAATGGAATATTACTTTGCCATAAAAAAGAATGAAACCTTACTGTTTGCAAAAGCATGGATGGACCTAGGGGTATTATGCTAAGTGAAATAAGTTAGAGAAAGACAAATACCAAGTTATTCACTTATATGTGAAATCTAAAGAACAAAATAAATTAACAAAGAAGATAGAAACACTCAGAGATGCAGAGAAATACTCACAGATGGTTGCAAGAGGGGAGGAAGTGTGGGACTGGGTGAGAAAAATGAAGGAATTAAGAAGTACAGATTGGTATATTTACACAATAATTACAGGGATATAAATGTACAGCATAAGGAATATAGTCAATAATATTTTTTTTAAATAAATCTTTATTGATTTCACAGAGAGGAAGGAAGAGAGAGAAGGACAGAAACATCAATGATGAGAGATGTTTGATCAAGCCTGCAGCCCGGGCATGTGCCCTGACCGGGAATCAAACCGTGATCTCCTGGATCCTAGGTCGATGCTCAACCGCTGAGCCACGCCGGGCCGGGCTATAGTCAATAATATTGTGATGATTATGAATAGTGTCAGGCAGGTACTTAAAATATCAGGGGGATCACTTTGTAAATTACATAAATGTCTAACCACCGTGCTGTACACCTAAAACTAATACAAAATAATATTAAATGTTAAATGGAATTGAAAAATAAAATGTTTTTAAAAGAAAATAAATAAATTGAAATTGAAGATGAGAAAAAATATTGCACATCTAGGAAAAGAAACATCATCCCAGAGTTTCAGAGGAAGGGCACTTCACTGATCGACTTAGCGCAGGAAACTTGAGGCAATCCTCTGGGGAAGCACGTAAGACGTAATTTCATCAATATGAGAAAAAAGTTGTTAAAGTAGAATAAGTTTATATCAATAACAACAGGATAAGATGAAAAGGTATGTGAGTTCTCAACTCAAAAATGTAAGTTGGATAAGTAGAGGAAGTTCTAAAACCCTTCATATGAAAATAGTGGTCATTATGGGTTTTGAATGGGTAGAGAGGATAGTTAGATTAAGGGTAGATTATAGAGCAGAATGAGAATATTTCGAGACTCTCAGAATCACAGTTGAAAAGAAAACTATAGGAACCTACAAAAGGTTATAAGCAAAGACAGGGCATGATCAGATACTCCTCAAGTTAATTCAGTCATCAACTATTAAGCAAGAAGGGGAATAATATAAAGCAAGGAAGATAATATAAAAGCATAGTAAAATTCTACCATGAGGGTACACATGGGATCCAAAATATTAAGTTAAGTAAAATTTAGAGATTCTGGTTCTGGCTGCCCTTTACAAATTTGCTCAGGTCTAACTGCCATTTGGTACCACTTGTCCCTTGCTGGTAATTGTTCCTCTGACTTAATTAGAATTGGGGAAGATTCTGGGTACTGGAGAGTGCCCATGACCTTCAGGACAGGGACTATTATTCCAGGAACTTCCCAGTTAGGAGCTGTCCTTTTGTTAGCTCTTCAGGGAGACTGGGCCAAAAGAATCCTGGGGAGGTGCGGACTCACCCTCTGCTCTCTCGCTACCTTAGATGGGTTGCCCTCAGCTTTCCCTGTTGGCCTACAAACACCCGCCACCCCCAGCAGGTAATAACTTCACCCTGCTCTCTTTGATAGAAGAGGTGGGGGCTAAGTGGAAGATGGTCACCAATCAACAACTGCATTAGATCTGAATTTGCCTTATTGAGGATGACATAAACCACTTTTATTGCACCTCTGTAGTATTTGGAGCCTGAAACAGCATTGTTTCTGTAGAAATATCTTGGAAATATCTTGAGTTTTGGGAAAAAACATGTGAGTAAGGAAATGAGATCGCAAGGGAAGGGGACTGGGCAGAGATAAAAGAAAAATAAAGGCATATTAAAAGACTAAAGAAAGAAAGGACAGTTCTGAAAGGAAAATGATCTGAAAAAGATGAGAGAGAGAAAATTCAAAGGAAAGAAGGAGGTAAGAGGTGGAAAGAGGAAAGGAGAGGGAAGGGGAGGGGAAGGAGTGGGAGAAGGAAGGGAGGGAGAAAGGAAGGGCCGAGGAGAGAAGGAAGGGAGGAACTTACAGCCATATGCTACACTCTACAGGAACTTGCCTTGAAGAAAAATAGCAGTCATCTAAAAGGAGGAAATTTGCCTATTGCCACAGCATGCATGGACCTGGAGAGTATTATGCTAAGTGAAATAAGCCAGTCAGAGAAAGACAGATACCATATGATCTCACTTATATGTGGAATCTAATGAACAAAATGAACTAACAAACAAAATAGAAACAGAATCATAGAGACAGAGAACAGACTGGCAGCTGTCAGAGGGGAGGGGGGTTAGGGGACTGGGCAAAAAAGATGAAAGGATTAAGTAGAAGAAAATAAAAACATAGACACAGACAACAGTGTGGTGATTACCAGAGGGAAAGGGGTGTGGGGGAGGGAAAGAGGGCAAAGGAAGGACACACGGTGGTGAAAGAGACTTGACTTGGGGTGGTGAGCACCTGATGCAGTATGTAGATGACGTGCTTTGAGTTGTACACTTGAACCCTGTATGGTTTTATTAACCAATGCCACTCTAATAAATTCAATTTGAAAAATTATGCTTAAGAGGAAGTAGTAGTCATCTCAATTTCATGTTAGAGTAATCACCAAATAATATTTCTCAACTGCATTTTTTAAAAAGCACTGTCCCCATTCTCCAAGATACCATGAGGGAAATTAGAAAATACTAGGAGTAGTTTTTCCAAGTTCCCTTCTTTTCATTGTCTGATAGTACAGAGCAAATTCATGGTCCCTTCAGTGAGAAGAAAGTCTTGGAGGTGTGTTGTGCCCCTTTTCCTGACGGGGAACAATTGCCTATGTCCTTAACAGGATCAGACAAAGAATTTACAGAGTATTGTAATGTGAATACTCGGGGTTTATACTCATAACAGACAGAAGAGATCAAGAGCAGAATTCTGAGAGTTTAACGCCAGATATCAAGCAAATGCTTAAGGTTAACAGGGTCCACAAAAAGAAGACATTGAGAGGACAATATAAAGAAATTGATCTTAAAGCAATTTAAAATACATTTGGTTACATGGAGGATAATTGTGGAAAAGGGTAATAAGCTATCAGTTGTTTACATCCCAAAATTGACTAAAAATTGTTCAACTCCAACGGCAGA
The DNA here is from genome assembly GCF_964146895.1 of Miniopterus schreibersii. Lineage (NCBI taxonomy): Eukaryota > Metazoa > Chordata > Mammalia > Chiroptera > Miniopteridae > Miniopterus > Miniopterus schreibersii. The sequence continues at coordinate 58,531,391 of NC_138111.1, read as the reverse complement.
GAGTTCAAGGAAGGGAAATAAAATGTTATCAGTAATAATCAAAGCATAACCAGACATAAAGGTTCAATGTCTGAGCAGTACGTGGTGACCATTAGCAGTATTTGGTGTTCGTGGAGAGAGTAGCTGCAGCGGAAAGAAAGGCTCCTGTTTGTGAGCATCTTCTGTTGTTTTGTTCAGATCATCCGTGTGTCTTAACAAAAGCTAAGAGCATATTATATCTGTTCTTAGAGATGAATGTTTTATGCCAAAGGCAACTGGAGAAATGTGCTCCACAAAAGAATAATTTCTCATATTAAGAAAAATGTTGATCCTTCAAAGACCTAAGCAAGCTATGACTCTTAACATATAACAATTTAGAGATATGATCATAACAGCAATTGCTACTTCCTGGACACTATCACAAGCGTCCACAAGATGTGAAACACCACAGGCGCTGCATATTGCACAGGATAGTTGGTCGTCTCAGTCCGGCTTCTATCATTATAAAGTCCCTTCCAATACGAGAACAAGAAGGAAAGCGTTGTGCAAGCTGATATAACAGAAAACACAAGATTTATACACTTCAGTTTTATTTTTTGATGTAATAAAGTATTATAAAAAACAAATGAATTATCCCAGTATAATTAGTCTTCTATTATGATTTTAACTAGTTATCAAAATTATTCTGCTTAAAACAACACTGAAATTTGACACAGGTCTCCCTGGGCTAAAATCAAAGTGTTCATGGGGCTGAATTCTTTCTGGAGGCTTAGAGGAGAATCCCTTTTTCTTGTGTTTTCCAGCTTTCAGAGGCTGCCTCCATTCCTTGGTTCATGACCCCTTCCATGTTCAAAGCCAGCAACAGCTGATCAAGTCTATCTCACACGGCACCATCCTGAGGCTGACCCTTCTGCCTCCCTCTTTCACTTTAAGGACCTCTGTAACTACATTGGGCTTACCCAGGTACTCCGGATAATCTTCTATTTAAAGTCACCTGATAAGCAATCTTAATCTGAAACCTTGATTCCCCTTTGCCAGGTAATATAACCTATTCACAGGTTTGGGGATTAGGAATTAGGACTGAGACACTTTTGAGGGGTCATTATTTTACCTGCCACACTTGGGTCTCTATCTATGATCCAAATCAAATTCTTTTACACCTTCCATCTCAAGATATAGATATATAGATATATACACATATAGATATATAGATATGTAGATATATATAGATATATAATATCCTGAAGTCAGTATTTATCACTAGCATGTATACTTTAAGCTGTTCTACATGTGTGTAAACATAATATATAGTGTTGTTTAAAAATTTTTTTGTGGGCATCTTAATATATGTAAAATTCTGTAACTTACCTTTTCATTAAACATGCTTTTGGATAACTCTATACACTATAAATTGCACCTCATAGTGACTGGTTTTTAAAAACTGACAGGTTCCAAACTCCCTGCCTTACCACAAAATGAGAGAAAAAGATTGTTTTATTAAAAGAATCTTTTTTCCTTTCTTCTTAAACTTTCTATTTTTTATTTAGTTTATTTAATTAGCTTAAGGAAAATTGATTTAAGAATAAATTATATCTAATAAAACATAAGAAATGAGGTTATACCACTCGCCTTGATCATAAATGGCCCCACTTTATACTTCTTAAGTTAAATGAGGCACATTTTTTTTCATAATGACTGATTTTCAATGTTTTAGTAAAGTTAAAAATAGCCACTCTTCTATGGATGGGTAGGTGTCTTCCATATTTTGAATCACTTAATCTTTTCTTTTTTTTCTTTTTCTTTTTTTTTTTTTTTTTTGGTGCAATAGAAGTTGTAAAGGAAGGGGCTATAAGGGGGTACAATGAAATATATTCAAGTTTAAAGGTCATTGACTTAGGTCAGAGCAATGAGGGAAACAGTAATAAATGCTAACCCGTGTCGAGAAAGTCAAAGTGACTGACTGAGTAATTACTGCGTGTGCCCCACCCAGCCTCACACTCCGTGAGCGATGCAGTTTAGTACCTTGGTACAGCCAAAGCCAATTACCAAAGCCAATTTCATGCATGGACAGCACTGAGTTTTACCTTCTCTCTTCTTGCTCCTCCCTGTTTAAGGCAGAGAAATGTATTCCTAAGCCACCCAAGTCCATGCTTATAAAGGAGCACAAATACTGCAATCCGTATTTTAGAAAGTTTTGCTATCACTATAACTCGTGTTTCATGAAGCCAACCTAGATATAAGCGATAGCTGTTTATTGTGGGCATCTAACATTGAAGGCAGAGAGATCCCACAAAGGAAAGGAAATATTGCTCCAAAAAAGGTTAGTTTAAGAAAAATGATACTATGGGATTGCAAATATCAAAAAATATTTGGAATTAAAATCTAACTTTATGAAAAAGAAACTAGGAGAACCTCCTTCACATATTTATGATGTCACTATTACATATAACTGTGCAGAATTAATGGGGCAGAAATAATTATTTCTCTGATCTCTAATAAAATAAATAATCATCTTTTAATAATACAAGAAACATAAAGAAAATAAAGAGGTTCTCACTACAAGAATTTGATAGATTTATGAATTTTTTTAATTTCCTTGATTCCCTTCCAAGAACAAGACAACTACTTGGCCATTTTTAACCAAAGAAAATATGTCATTGCAATATAGAAAGGAGGTGCTTATGTTTATAGTTTTTTAAATATAAAATAAGATCATCACTCTATCAAAGTTAGACATGAAGGGTTTTTCATGGTTTCTTAAAACACTACATTATACTCAGAGTTTATATGTTCTTTGATTTTGGCTGTGAAAAGTGATGTGGTGTAAGAGAGTTAGATGATGATGTAAGACATGCTCTTAACATCTGAGTCAAATCACTCCTAGCTCGTTAGTGAAACCGAGCACTGAACGCCAGGCTCATTCTGACTCTAAGCATATCCTCTTTGCATTTTACCACACTGCCTAGGATGTCCTGTCTTCCAGCCCTTCATTTCCAATTTTTACATTTTCAACACTGGGTAAAATCCTGCCTCCTTAATGGAGTCTTCTCTTATTTACATGACGGGGAATCATCTCTCCCTCATAAAACACAACAGCAATGTATCTATGTCTCCATCTCTTTCTATAGACTCATAGCTTATTAGCCTTCTATTTTAGTTATTTTGGGTAAATGACGGTATTCCCTGCTAAAATGCAATTTTGTTTAGGGTATGATATTTGTCATACCTTTACATCACCTGCTGAGTTAAAGACTCTGCTTTGTCTCTAGTACATCTTTAATTATTATTTTTTAAATGAATGAAAAGTTCACAATATTGGCCCTTAAAGTTAAAAATAATTATGCAAGCTAATAAGAGTTCCACAATGTTTTAACTGAAGTGTTGCTATGCTAGTTATTGCTGAAAATCAAGGTTTTGTGTTTATTGCCATTAAATTTTAGGCTGTTACTTTTATCTAATCATCACAAGCCATTGTTCTATTTTTTATAATAATTCTGTAACTCAATGCATGAATTTTCTCTTCCTATATTAAGGCATCTATATCTGGTAATGTTTTATATAAAAGTGACCGATAATGTGTTGAATAGAAGAGGGACAAGGGAAGCACTGGAATTCTCTCACATGAATGATAGGGACTTATTAACATGCCCTCTTTCAGTAAGTTTTTAAAATCTAACTATTAATTAAGATTATATTTCTATATAATTTTCAAGAGCTTATTATTAGCCTCAATATCAAATTATGTGCTTGAATGAAGATTAGCTAACTATTTTTAAATCCCTATTTGGGACATTCTATTTCTAAAAATGGAGGGATAACTTATTTCAAATTACCTTCCTGATGTGAATAAATAGAGAATTAAAACAAAGAGAACTTGAAAACACAAAATAAATAGAAATGGTAGAAATGTAAAAATAATTATTGAAATTAAAATCTCAAAAGATGAGGTTAATAGCAGATTAGATGTAACTGAAGAGAATATTAGTGAACAGTAAAAATAAGTAAAAAGGAAATACAGAAACAAAAGCCAGAGAGAAAATAAAGGTGAAAAATGAAAAAGACTATAAGGGGAAAATGATAAGTAGTGAGAATATGGTAAAAAAAAATTCTAACTTACATGTAAGTAAAATGAACAAAAACCTTTCTAAAACTAAAAAATACAGGAAGTCAGAAACTCAAGTAGTGCAAGCAAGATTTTTAAAAATCACACATAAATACATTATAGTAAACCTCCTACAAACTAAAGACAAATATCTTTAAACAGCTGAAGAGATATACTACTTTCGCAGAAGAAGCAATAAGTTTGATAACTCATTTCTCACTAGAAACAATAGAAGCAAGTAGATAGTAAAATGATCTTCAAATTGTAGGGGGGAAAATAACTTCCTGGAGAAGAAAATAAAATTCAAGAAGCATTGCTGAAGATAAAAGGGCATTTTATCATGACAGAAATGGCATTCACCAAGAAAATAAAGCACTTCCAAATTTCTATGCTCGTAATCACATCGCCTCAAAATACACAGAAGAACTGAGAGGAGAAATAGGCACATCTGTAATCATTGCTGGTGTAACACCCGTCACTGTCTAACACACTCAGTCACTGAGAACAGTCAGGCCAGGAAAAGGAAGTATGGATACGAACAGTTTGAACGAAATGATTTAAGAACATGACCTTATGGCCAAACTGAATTCAACAGCTGCAGGGACGCTCTCTTTCAGGCGCCTGCGGACGTTTAGGAGCACCGAGGGTAAGACGGGCACGCCTGAGCGGGTTCAGAGGTGCGGAGTTAGTGAAGCCCAGTGTGAGCCGCGCACTGCAGACGCCTGTGCTGTGTCAGCGGCGGCTTCTCTGCCGGAGCAACGACGGTGCAGGGGGCTGGCCGCGGAGACGGCAGGCTGAGCACAGAGGCAGGGCTGGACGGGAGTTCTCTGTAATTTGCACAGAATTTTGCTCGGAACCTAAAACTCCTCTAAAAAAATTATTAATTAAAAATTAAAATATAAATGAAATTGAAGAAGGTTGAAATGAATGGAGGTATATACCTTGAATATGTTTTAAAAAATGCCCATTTCCCCAAGCTGATTCGTACACTCCAGGCAACCCCAGGCAAGGTCCCCACCAGATGTCGTGTGGAATTTCAGACAAGCTCAGGAAGTGGCTATCTATCCGTTTTTAAAGTCAAGATATTTTTCAAAGACTGTTTTGGAAAGATCTGGAATTTTTTTCACTGTTATTCCTTTTCCCACTTTCTTTTCTTTCTTCTTCTTCATTTTAATATAGTGTAATAAAAAATGAAAACATGTTTTAAAAATAATAGATAGATGATAGATGATAGATAGACAGATGATAGATGATGATAGATAGATATAGATAGATAGATGATGATAGATGATAGATAGATGATAGATAGATAGATGATAGATAGATAGATAGATAGATAGATAGATAGATAGATAGATAGATAGATAGATAGATGATAGATAGATAGATGATAGATAGATAGATAGATAGATAGATAGATAGATAGATAGATGATAGATAGATAGATGATAGATAGATAATAAGAGGCATGTAAACACAAAAGGTCCAAATAGCCAGGAATCTTGAAGGAAAACAGCATGAGACAACTTACACCACAGTATATCAAGAGTTAGGATAAAGCTATAACAGTAAGAGAATTTGGTACAGGTGTAAGGATATACAATCAGAAAATAAAGCAAAAGAGAATCCAAATAAAGACATATTTAGACACTTGATTTGTGACAAAAATAGCAGTGCAGAGGACTGGGGGGAAGAAAAGATGTTTTTTTAAAATGATGCTGGTTCAGTTGTTCACTATATAAAGGCCAAATAAATAACTTGACACTCTTTTTACACTAAACATAGAGATCGATTCCAAGTAGATCATTTATTTAAATGTGACCTAAGAGGTAATGTAATACAGAACACCTGCAATATTTTTATGATATTAAGATATGAAAAGGGTTTTAAATGGGAGGGAAAAGGTCAAGCCACAGAGGAAAGGATGAGTATATCAGACAAGGTTAAATGAGCTACTTCTGCTTAAGCAAAAACACCATTAAGAGTGAAAATACAAGCCACAGAGTGAGTGTAATATTCAGGATACTATACAGATGTCATACAGAACTCTTAAATATCAATAAGAAAATACTAGCCAAACCAATTTTTTTTAAATATATCTTTATTGATTTCAGAGAGAGGAAAGGAGAGGGAGAGAGAGAGAGATAGAAACATCAATGATGAGAAAGCCATTGATCAAGCCCACAACCGGGGCATGTGCCCTGACCGGGAATCAAACCCCGATCGCCTGGATCCTAGGCCGACGCTCAACCGCTGAGCCACACCCGGCCGGGCACCAACCCAATTTTTAAAATAATCAAAATATTTCAGCAGCCACTTAGAAAAGAGGGTATTCACAATGGCTAAAACGTATGAAAAGTTGCAAGCTTCATTAGTTAAGGTGCTGCAAGTTAAAATCATGAGATAGCTAAATTAAAAACATTGACAATATCAAGTGCTCACAACGAGATTGTCTTCATCCGTGTGGGCTGCTAACCAAAATCCACAGACGGGGTGACTTATAAACTCCGAACATTTATTTCTCACAGTTCTGGAGGCTGGAAATTCCAAGACCGAGATGCTAGCATGGTCCCATTTGGTGAGGGCCTTCGTCCTGGCTCATGGCCAGCGCCTTCTCCCAGCGTCCTCACAAGGTGGGAGGGTGGACAGGGCTGTGTGGAGCCTCTTTTCTAAAAGCATCAATTCCATCCATGAGGGCTCCACCCTCATGACCCAGTCATCTCCCAAAGGCCCGCCTCCTAATACTATCACATTAGGCATTAGGATTTCAATATATGAATTTGGGGTCGGGGTACACAAACATTCAGACCATAGCAGATGTGAAACAAATAAACCTCTCATACCTTGCTGCAGGATATATAAACTGGTAATCCACTTGGGGAAACTATTTGGCATTATGCACTAAATTTAAAAGTATATAACCCACGTGCATACTAAAGCAAGGAATATACATATATATGTACCAACAGATATGTATAAGAACATTTATGTCAGGATTATTCATAATAACTCCAAACTAGAAGAAACCCAACATTTATCAATCAATAAATAAATCGTAATCAATTCATACAATAGAATATTGTGTATAGCAACAAAAATTAATAAACTTCTATTACATACAAGAAAAGAGAACACCACAAACACAGTATTGAATGAAGGAAACCACGTACTAAGGAATGCATACATTTGTTTGAAAAGCTGGAAAGCAAACAAAACTGATCGATGTCAGTCAGAAGGATAGTTAATTTGGGATAGAATGGAGGTGGTGACAAAGAAAAGTCACCACCAACATTCTCTTTCTGGACCTGAATATTTGTGATCATGTAAAGATTTATAATGGCTGCACTTTTCTACATGAATGTCATACTTTAATGAAAAACGTATACTAAAATCCTTATCTCAAAATCTACTAAGCTCTGCTAGTAAATTGATTCTTAAAATGTAATTTTGGCATGACTTGTTAAAATGGGCTTATGCTGGTAGATAGACGTGAACAACCTATTTTTTCTTAAGTGCATATAAAGTATCTGTTTAATAATTCATTTCTTTGATAAAAATCACTTTCTCTTTAATAATCAGTTTCTTCCCACTCTCAAAGAAATTGGCAAAGAGTGATCTACATTAAGTTTATCAATAATTTCTACAGACTCTTCTTGCTGTTCTGTAAATTACTTGCAGTTTTTTGTGATGCCTCTTTCTGTTGTTTTTTGCTTTATCAAAGGTTAGTGGCAATTCAAAAATAAATTCCAATGTAAATACTTTTAAAAAATATAAAGTCAAAACTAAACCTAGGTTATAGCAATAACTAAAAATACAACTGGATAAAACTTAAAGATTAAACGAATATAAATAAAAATCAGGGTCTGCAGGTTGACTCTGACTGAGTCACTATGTTTCGGGGGGGGCAGAAATTGAGGCAAAAATTCAAACATCTACTGACATTTTCTAGTTTAAAGGATGGGGAGGGGTATGTAAATATCCAGGAAGATTAGAAAGAAAATTAAAAGATTATCTAATAAGGTACAGAAATCAGATTGGCCTCAGGCTTCTAGACAACATGAAAGTCTAGAAGAGGGTGAGTCAATAACCTCAGACTTGCAGAGGGAGTAGAAGGAAGATTATTTTCCATGGAGCCTCTTGCCATCAGGTTGATGTTTGTTTGGGAAGACAACAGAAATATATAGTTGAATATACCAAGGTTCAAAATATATTATCTAACTACTCTTATTAGAAGAGTCACTCAGGACACACTCCATCTGACCAAGAACCAAAGGAAAGAGCTCAACCACAAAGAACCTGGGGGTAGAAGACAGTGCTACTATTTAAACAATGATGTCTAAAAAGTTACTGAAATTACAGTAAACCCAAGTGAAAAATTCAGTAGTAACTCCTAAAAGAGAAGATGAATAAAGTAAAAATAATTCAAGCAAAACAAAACTTTTAGAAGTTGAGTAGCAACAGTTTTTTGATCATGTACCTAATTTTATGCATCATGAATAAGAACATGAGCCCGGAGCCAAACAAACCTGGATTCCACATCCTCAGTATATTAACTAAGGCAAATTATTGATCTTTCTGAGCCTCTGCCTTCTCATCTATTAAATGCGCACCTTAAGTGTATTGCTCTGAGGGATTAAATGAAAGAACAGACTAAAGCCTTTAAACATAGTAGAGACTCTGTAAGTAAGAGTCCACCTGCCCTCTCTTCAACTGTTTACTTACCCTAGACAGTTATTTTTCTTAGTCAACAAACCAATAATCATTTTTATGCTCTTTTCTAATCTTCACCCATGGTTAATTACCACTTGGCCATGGCGCTATTATTCCAACTTCATTCTTAGTTATTTGTCCTGCCTTCCAACACATCCTTTAAAATTATGAGCTCCCTTAGGGGCCTCCTATCAGACACATTGCTGTATTAAAATGGCTTGCTCACCCTTTTCTTCCCTAACTGGTAGAAGCGAGAATCTTTAACAATGATGTAGTAGCATCATCAAGGCTGTAATAAAGCGTTTGCCATGAAATATATACTATAAGCTAAAGTAATAGTTTTTTTCCATGTTATAGATTTTTATTCTTAAAAGTCCTCATTTTCTGCTCTAAGTGAAGCTAAATTTTTCCTAAATGAAATTGATACTTGTAGAAACTCCACAGAGTGCGCATACTTTAAGTTGATTTAAAATTAACAAGGACTCAGATTGTTTACATATTTAATTCAAAATTTTAAAACTCGGATTATTTCGATGCTTCCAGTAAGTGTTTCTTCCACTATAGTAATCCAGAATTATATCAAATTTTCACTGATCCTTATGAATATCAAAAGAATCTGACCCTCACAGTCCTCCATGCTAAATAGGAAGCTTATAACACTAAATATTCAAATCACTTTTAGGGAATATTTTAATGAAATAAATATTTTTGTATACCTGAAGTTGTACTTAATTTGGTGTATTTGATCAATTTAGTTGTAGAAATTGCATCAGCAGTATAATATAATAATTTATTCGTAACAATTGGAAAGTACACTTCTCATGATTGATAAGTCAAGAAAATAAAAAGAAACATATATCTGATAACATATTGAATTCACCCATAGATTCTAGTTAAACTGCTGTTTTTATGATTTTCAGATTGTAAGTTGGCAATTTTTAAACTACACAAAAATGATTTCTCTTTTATAGGCTCTACCCCAACCTCTACTATCATGAAGTTTTGAAGAGGATTAGTCTTAAATTAATCTTTCAAAGTACTGCTCATGCTAGAATAAGGAATCAGCCAGCATTCACACTTCCCAAAACTCACATAATGGCTCACGCCTCCTCTCTGAATCCTTTCTTTGTCATCCACCTGATACACAATAAAGGATAATTTCACAGGACTTGAATATCTGCTGGAAATAGCTTATTCCGTAAATGTGAGCAGAAAGTGAGCCTTCCGTTTTCTATAGAAAATACACTCCAGGGTTTCACACTCCAGAACTAAATGACCTAATGTATTTTATTGAAAAGCAATTCAACTGAACAAATGATCCACATGGCATTGGACATAAAATAGATACTCAAATATTTACTGTTTCCATGTATTGATTAATAGTGAAATTTTGGAGTATCTTTCTTAGAAGTTGTTGAGATCACTACTTCTTTCAGATGAGCAACTTGGAGTCAGAGATCACAGCCATAGTGAACTGTCAGGCATTTTTTTCTCTGCTGAGATAATTTATGGACAAATATAACCCATTCTTCATGGGCCCACTTTACTGACAAATACCTGCACTGTGCCCACAGTAATCAGGACCCTTTCGTTAATATTAAGCAAAGAAGCAAAACCCTACTGGTTCGTCTTAGCATCTTATTAACCATAAGAGCTTATCACAAAATACAAATCCTGAATTCAGTAATAAAACCATCACAGGGAAATTCACAGATGCCAAAAATTTGAGAATGTGATTTTGGAAAAAAGAGAATAATAAAGTTCAGTACTTGAGAGTAACTGGTAAAGCGACCTCAGCAAGAAAGAAATGAGCTGAGTCCATTTTAGATGTGTGTTTATACCCAAGAGGCAGAATTTTAAGTGAGCCAAAGACAGAGTCGGATATTGTCAGCTGAGGTTAATACAATACAATCATAACTCAGGGCAAATGCATGGGTTCGCATAACTTTTATCATCTATTAGATTAAAAAAAAAAAATAGTGACCTGGATTGAAACTCCTTTTTATTATTTTTAATCACAGTCTCTTCTGAGGCCTCATATGCTAACAGAATTTTCTGAAGCTTTTTTACACATTTCCATGGGAAAAGGTAAATCTTGTGTTTTTTTCTAAGTGGAATCTAATTTTCATTTTTGCTTTGGTAGTTTATTAACTAGCCACAAGCAATTAATGGGACCTTTTCTATAAGAATAAATGGTTAACGTATATTATAAAAGAAAAACTGTGAGAGTAAGCAGTCCCACTCCCAACACCTTGTGGCTCAGGGGAGAGGGAGCATTGAATGAAGCATCTTGCCCCAGGTCACTAATTTGCATCACAAGCAAGTCAGCTCATAACTGCAGAAGTTCTTTGCCATCTGGAGATGGTCTGATGACCTCGGTGAGGTGAGTTCTTGTCGTGTGGCCTGGGCACAGGTGTCCAAAGAGCCCTGATTGAAACCTGGCAGGCTCGCAGGGCAGCCAAAGGCTAAACGGACACAGGGAGCAGAGTAGCCTTTCACTCCGACAGTGACTCCCCCAGAACAGGTTGGACTTCTCTAATCCCCGAGGAGCTGAATAAAGGAATGGCTGCAAATTCAACAGAGGGAAATGGAAAGTTCACGTTAAACGGGCATTAGGTCTCATCACTGTGGCCACTTTTAAAGCAACTTCTTTTAATTAATCCATATGGATCTTCTTGTGATTTTGTATAATGCCTGTCTGTGACGATTGTGAACTTCTTAAAGGAAGTCCTCAAACAGTGCAACTTACTCTCCAGAAAGTAGAGTGATAGCTGATGGTCGTATGCCTCAACTTCTCTAATCCTTTTATTTAAACAAAGATTATTATAAATTCATCATTCCTTTTTTCCAAACAATGCTTAACACACAGTATGCTATTTTTTTGTAAAAAGGTAAAGGGAACATAAACATATTGGAGTTGAGGGAAAAACAATCCAGCATAAATATACATGTGAATAGTATATTTCCCATAAAATTCTAGTGCAGCTCCATAAACAAATAATGAAAAGTTATTAGAGTATATAGTTCCCCTATAAATTGAAAGAAAAATATATCACATGGCTTTGAAAATATATTTTTTGGTATTTATTCAAAAATAATTAGAAGAGTGGGTTTTTTTTACAACTTTCACCAAGAAAACACAAAGGTCTAAATCAATAAAATTAATTTAACATTTTTCGCCATCCAAAATGAATGTCTTTCATGGTTTTTTTTTCTTACTCAATTTTTAATAATTAATAATTTTAGGCTATAGTGCAGATTTCTCCTGAATTTCAGAAGGGTGACAGGACTCCAGAGCCTTATTTAACGCATAAAGATTAGGCCCTTTTCCCCAATACTGACGTTATGAGAAGTGATCACAACTGTATTGTAGAGTTTCTAGTCTGAGATCTATTAGAAATCACAGTGAATATCATTGGATCCAGAAAACAGCCCATTCATTTATACATTAAGGTACATTGCAGGAAGGTTTTATTTTATAGATAAATATCTACAACAGGAATTCATAATCACTGAATTTTTTATGTTTTACAAAAATCTCCAGTCTAATCAAAAGATGATTTTATAACATGTTACTTGTCCAATCTAGATTTGTATAGATTGAATATCCTCTTTAGTTTTACGTTTTTCTTCCTTTATGTATGGACCTGATTACAAATCACTGCTGAGCAACATTCAGAAGATATTGCAAGGGCGTCTGCTCCACCTCTCTTGTCAAGTGTGTTTCAGCACAAGGATTATTGATGGAAGCCTGAGACGAGACGAAGAGGAATTAGAGCTGCGAGGTAAAGAATTGCGGAAAGCGCATCCATACAAACAGCTGACAGCACAGTGATCTTCTGTTCAAATGTTTCCTATTTCAGAGAACTCTCCAGAGCGCCATTTAGTCCTGACAAGTACTAACAGTACTTCATGTTTTCTTCAACCTGGAGACTTGCTCAAATTAAGAAAATAGTTTTAGTTAAAAAAAGAAAGCTACATCAGAACTTGAAAGTTATAGAACAAAACATGGAAAGAGGAAAAAAAATCGCCAATGAGATCTAGCTCTTGTGCCTTAATCTGCAAAATAAAACTATGAAATAACTGGCTTTTGCTTAACACTATAGTACAAAACAATGATTTCATCTTGTCATAAGACAGAACCCAAAGAGTCCAATGAATTCTTCACTGATGACTAAAATATCAGCACTGAGAGAGCAGGAGCACATTTTTGGAGATGTGAAATGGTAACTGTCCATCTTCCCAAAACAACTCACTCCTTCTTATTGCCACATATAATTCTTTTTTTCTGAAGTACCAATTGCAGGATTTCCAAAAGTATGTTTTCCAGATTACATACAGAAGGATATTTCCTTTTACAGTGTTTTTATTTTTATTTTTATTGAATTTATTGGAATGATATTAGTTAATAAAATTATAAAGGTTTCAAGTGTACATTTCTATGATACATCAACTGTATGTTGTATTGCATGCTCACCGCCCAAAGTCAAGTCTCCTTCAGTCACCATTTAACCCCCGTTACCCTCTTCAACCTCCCACCGCCCCTCTTGCCCTCTGGTAATCACCACACTATTGTCTGTGTCTATGAGTTTTTGTGGGATTTTTTTTTTTTTTGCTTAATCCCATCACCTTTTTCACTCAGCCCCTTGATCTCCATCCCTTATGATTACTGCCAGTCTGTTCTCTGTATCTATGAGTCTACTTCTATTTTGTTAGTTTATTTTATTATTTAAAATCCACATATAGTGAAGTCACAATGTATTTGTCTTTCTCTGACTGGCTTATTTCACTTAGCATAATACTCTTCCAGTTCATTCCTGTTCTAACATAAAGGTAAGAGTTCCCTCCTTTTCTATGGCAGAGTAGTATTCCATGGTGTAAATGTACCACTACTTTTTGTCCACTCATCTACTGATGGCACTTGGGCTGCTTCCAACTCTTGGCTATTGTCAATAGTGCTGCAATGAACACAGGGGTGCATATATTCCTTCAAATGAGTGTTTTGTGTTTTTTCGAATATATTCCCAGAAATAGAAACACTGGGTCATAAGGCAGTTCCATCTTTAATTCTTTGAGGAAACTCCATACTGCCACCATGTGTGTTGGTTTGGGGGACTCTTGGGAAGGACTCCATTGCTGGACAATGTCAGACGCTTATTGCGACCAGCCCTGGGCTACCTGCTGGAGATACAAAGCGATCCATAGTTTGTGGCTGACTCCGTGAGGCCTGGGTGTGTGTAAGAGGGGCCAAGTTGCCTTACATTATGAGGTAAAAAATGTAATTTACCTCATAGATGAGTGATAGATAATACTGAACATGACTTCAATATTTTTAGAACTATTAAACTCATACACACATTATTAAAGGTTAAACATCCCCTCAAAGAAAAGATAACAGGTTTTGCAAGTCCTACCCCAGAAAGGATGGTCATGAGAGGCCTGATGGGTGCCTCTCAGGCTCCACCTCTCTCATTCTGTCTGTCTCTGTCACAGACAGACACATTGTCACATCTGCTTGTCCGCCTGCTGAAATCACAGGTAGAGGTCTAACAGCTGGACCTCATGTCTCACATGAGAGGACCCCTGAGGTCTTTATCTGTCGGCACACAGAGACCCCTGCACCCACTTTAGAGCTGCTGCTCAGTTTCCCTCCTCCATGTGGACCAGGATCAGTGGATCCCATCCTCTCTCCATGGACATTAGTGTTCTTCCCAGTTCCCAGCTATTTCATCAGAGCTCTGGTGAGTAGCCTTGAAAATGCAACTTTGAAATATTTGCAAGAACTCCTGTGGGGTGACCTCCTAGGGTGAGCCCCGCCAGGTGAAGGGGGCACCTGTGGAACTTTGAGGGGTCCTGTGCCCTGTTCTCCCAGAGGGGGGCCTTTCCCCCATCTCTCCAGGGGATCTCCTGGGGCTGCAGCTTCCTCACTTTGTCCCCAGGGCTGGTCACCCCCAGACTAGAAGCCTGCCAGTCTGAGGCAACAGTGCTCTCTCCCCAGGGATGACAGTGCATGTGTCCCCATCGGGGAGGTCGCATCTTTGACATGTACTGGCCTGTGCTCTGCCTCTCCTTGGAAGTGCAGGTGTTTGCCCTCTGTCCCCTTAGGAAACACCAGCTTTTGAGAGTTTTCTGCACCACAGGGATGTGACCTCTCTCTGGCCTTGGTTGTGAGGAAAGCTTTCCAACTTGTCTGTCTTTCCAGCTTTCTGCATTTTTCTCATTTTGTTTTGGGCACAGGAAGAGCCAGACATTGCCTTACGGGCTTCTGGCCCTGGGGTCACAATTAGCACAGTGGTCTCTACCCCAGGAGAATGCTCACACTTACTAAAAGAGCTTCTTTTCTTACATCTGATCTCTGATCCACCTGGGATTTCCCTTTGAAATAACAAATATGCTCTCTGAGATAAAAACAAACAAAAGTATGTGAGCAGACACAGAAAAACACCTATTATAAGATTCCATTTATAGGAAATGCCCAGAATCGGTAAAGGAGCAGAGACAGAAGGCAGACCCAGGGTTGCCAGGGGCAGGAGGAGCGGGGAGTGAGCACTGCTGGCCCAGGGTTTCTTTTTGGGTGGTGGATCATCCTGCAACTAGACAGTGGTGTTGGTTGCACAACACTGGGAATGTACTTCATGCTCAGGAATGGCACAACTTAAAATATAAACAGTTTATTATTACTTAACATGAATCACTCCATTAAACAATGAAGTATAAAAAAAGAAATTAAGAAAACCAAAAAAACCACCAAATAATACATGTAAAAAAAATTAATAAACTGCATGATGCCACGAAGAAAAGAAATAGGTAATAATTCCAGAAAATAAAAGAAAAGGGTAAAAGGTGGGGGTAAGACAAATTCTTCTGATGGCACAGAGAATTCAGATTTAAAAGGCAGCTCTGGGGCTGGCCACACATCTTCCAGAGGCAGCTGGTCCTCTGTGTCAGGATCCAGGGCAGGTTCGGAGGAGGGCTCCTCAGGCAGGGTTGCTGGGGCCTCAGGTGGATCAGGCGAGGCCGCACAGCAGGGCCCCAGGTCCAGGGCTGCAGCTGGAGCGGCTGCGGGAGGTGGACTCCCCTCCAGGCCTGGAGCAGAGTCCAGCTCTGCCCCCGCATCAGGCTCCTGGTGCTGGATGACAGGTGTTGCAGCAGGAGCGGGCTCTGACCCCTGGGCTGGTGCTGGAGTTGAGAGGAGAAAAGATCACCCACACGCCTGCATTTCCATGTGCTTCCCTTCCACCCCTCTGCAAAGACAGAGCCCAGCCTCAGCCCACGACCCACCACAGGATGTCCTCCTGCCTGCAGTGCAGCAGATGGGAGGTCTGAGGCCAGTCCTTGCTCCTAGTCAGCCTCTGGGAGGAGCTCCCTGTGTGTCGGGCACTGACCCCTCCCAATAATCTTGCATGCATCTCCACCCCCATCCCACCACCACCTCCTGCAACTTCTCACCCTTGGGCTCTGACTCCATGGGCTCCAGGTCGCGGGTCCAGGTTGTTTGGACTTGGACACGATGCTCAAGGTTGGAGTCAGAACCCCAGAGCTGCCTGTGGAGCCCTGCTCTGACCATCCATGGGTCGTGGTTTCGCAGACCCCCCCTAGGCCTCACTCACTTCGGCCCTGCTCTGGCCCTGTGTGGTGTGGCTCACCTGCCCCTCACTGGTGGGCATGGGGTGGGGGTCTCTGTGGGCCAGCCGCTCTCTGATGTTCTGGGTTGAGCTCTGCAATGACAATTAGTGGCAGCCGGTCCTGAGGCCTCAAGCCCTGCCTGGCCCTAGTCTTTGTTGCTTCTGCCCACTGGACCTTCTGTCCCTGGATCAGGCCCAGCCCTGTGTCTGCCCAGACCTCCACCCAGGGGAAATGAGATTCACCTCCAGGGCTCGGGATAAATCTCAGGCAGAGGATGCCCCCACTCCATGCCCACCCAGCCAGCCTTAACCTGGGCTATGAAGCTGACAGGCCCATCAGGCTTCTGACTTAACCCCCCCGCCCTTAGCCTTTTCTTGTTTAGGGCAGGCTGTTGCCACATGACTCTTAAACACACACACACACACACACACACACATACACACACACATACACAGGGAGGGGACATGTGGCTGCTTAGGTGAGATCAGAGTGGTGGCCTGGCCTGAACAAAACCACACTAGGCCTCCCTGTGTTACCACTGTGTGTATGTGTGTGTCCCTATGAAAAGGGCCACAGACATCTAGGCTGAGTCGGGACCCAAGGGCAGCAGTGGCAGAACAGACCGTCAAGACTTGTTCGTTGGTGGTCGTGGCCTTGGGACAGGGGCATACAGCAACTCAATGGAACATCCTTTCAGTGCAAATGTCTCCAGTCAAATGAACTGGGAGGAGCAGGTTTAGAATGTGGCTGCCTGGATACCAGGGTCCCAAGTTCTGTTGGGATCCATTATCAGGAAGTGTGGTCACTGCTCTTATCTGGGGAAAAGCTCAGGTTAGTAAACCCAGGTTCCTTACTGGTGGAAACTGGCCTTGGTACACAGCTTGGTTCCTCCTCCACACACCCAGGCTCAGCAGAGGGAGCCACAAACTGGATTGCTTTTTATCTCCAAACATGTAGCCCAGGGACAGTCACAGGCAGCATTTGACATTGACCTGCAACTGAGTTCCTCCTAAAAGGCCCCAGAACTGACACACCTGGTGGCAGGCTTCAAACTACATTAGAGCACAACCCAGTCAGCTCCATAGCAGTGCACGAAAGGGACATCTTAGCAGTCACCTGAATGTGTGAGGCAAATTCTGCCTTGTGAGGTCAGTCCCCTCACTGCAGCTTGTACACTGTGATCAGAATCTATTGCCAGTCAGCCAGCCTGAGGGTGAATCCTATGCATGGATAGGCCAACAGCAATCAAGACTCAACTACAACAGCAGGACTCACATAACCCATATAAGGAACATTTCTGGAGCACCGAACTCAGGTGTTCAGGGAGAATGAACCACTAAGCCCCACAGGACACCTACTACATAAGGCCACCATACCAAGACTGGGAGACATAGCACATCTATCTAATACACAGGAACAAATATAGAGACAGCCACTTTCCTGTATCCTGGATGGCAGGGCCAGGCAGCTTAGCTCAGTTGAGTTTTGAGTTATGGGGTGGGGCTGGAGAATGCTAGGGCTTGGGGCAGGGCAGAGGCAGGATGGATGGGATCATCCAGCTGGGCGTGTCACTCCCAGGTATTTTTATCTCTCCCATTCCTGCCTCAGACCAAACTCAGAATGAAAGATACACACAGACTAAAAGTAAAGGGATAGAAAACAATATTTCATGCAAATGGAAATGAAAAAGAATAGCTGGTGTAGCAATACTTATATCAGACAAAACAGACTTTAAATCAAAGGATATAGTAAGAGACAAAAAAAGACATTACATAATGATAAAGAGAGCAGTCCAACCAGTGGATATAACCCTTGTAAACATTTATGAGCCCAAGACAGAAGCACCTAAATGTATAAAGCAAATCTTGATGAACATAAATTGAGAGATCGACAGTACTAGAGCTGTAGTAGGGGATTTTAACACTCTATTGACATCAAAGGATAGATCCCACAGACAGGAAATCTAAAAGGGCACAGTGTCCTTCAATGACACACCTGGTGAGATGGATTTAATTGATATCTTCAGAGCATTTTACCCCAAAACAGCAGAATATATATTATTTTCAAGTGCACATGGCACATTTTCTAGGATAGGCCGCCACATGTTAGGACACAAAACAAGTCCCAATAAATTTAAGAAGATTAAAATCATATCAAGCATCTTCTCTGACCACAGTAATATGAAACTAGAAATAGATCACAAGAAAAATAATTGAAAACACACAAACACATGGAGGCTAAGTAACATGTTGCTATACAATGAATGGGGTAACACTGAGCTCAAGCAAGAAATGAAAAGATACCTTTACACAAATGAAAATGAGGACACAGCAACCCCAAATCTACTGGACACAGTGAAAGCAGTCCTAAGAGGGAAATTCATAGCATTACAAGCCTACCTCAAAGAACAGGGGAAATCTCAAATGAACTAGCTATACACTTAAGAGACTAGGAAAAGAACAACAAACAATGCCCAAAGTGAGTAGAATAAAGGAACTAATAAAGTTTAGAGCAGAAATAAACTGAATAGAGTACAAAAATACAAAAGTTGATAAACCTAGAGCTGGATAAACAAGATCAATGAACCTTTAACCAGACTTACTGGACATGCTAGCCATAGCAATCAGACAAGGAGAAGAAATAAAAGCATCCAAACTGGAAAGGAACAGGATGTTTTAAAATTTTTCAGGAAAAAAAGAGACAAGACCCAAATAAATAAAATCAGAAATGAAAGAGAAGTAACAACGGACACCACAGAAAAGCAAAGGACTGTAAGAAAACATCACAAACAACTATATGCCATCAAATTGGACAATTTGGACAAAATGAATAAATTCCTAGTAACATACAATGCTCCAGAACTGAATCAGAAAGAATCAGAAAATCTGTATAGAACAATTACAACTAATGAAATCGAAGCAGTAACCAAAAATTTCCCAACAAACAAAAGCCCTGGAATGGACGGCTTCACAGGTGAATTTTACCAAACTTTCAAAGAAGAAATAACACCAATCCTTCTCAAACTATTCTGAAAAATTCGAGAGGAGGGAAAACTCCCAAGCTCATTTTAAGAGACCAGCACTATCCTGATTCCAAAACTAGATAAAAACACTACAAAGAAAAAAAATTACAGACCAATATCCTTGATGAACATAGATGATAAAATCCTCAACAAAATATTAGCAAATCAGATCCAGCAATATATTTTAAAAGATCATAGACCACGATCAAGTGGGATTTCATTCCAGGGATGCAAGGTTGGTGTAACATCTGCAAATCAATAAACATGCTACAACCACATAAACAAAATGAAGAATAAAAATCACGTAATCATATCAAGAGATGTAGAAAAAGCATTTGATAAAATCCAGCGCCCATTTGTGATAAAAACTCTCAGCACAGTGGGAATAGTGGAAACATATGAAAATCCACAGCCAACATCATACTCAATGGGCAAAGACTAAAGGCATTTTCCTTAAGATCAGGAACAAGACAGGGATGTCCGCTTTCACCACTCTTACTCAACATATTCCTGGACATCCTAGCCACAGCGATCAGACAAGGAGAAGAAATAAAAGCATCCGAATTGGGAAGGAATAGGATGTTTTAAAACTTTTTTCTTGATCAAGAATGCTATTGTTAAAATGAGAGAATCATTAAACTATTCCTTAATTATTTAGCTTTCTTTGACTGGAGAACTTCTCAGAGTTTTTTATATGCTAATATATATTGTGATTATACATGGTGGGATATAATATTTAGCACTTCCAAACTTATTTGACAATGGAAGCTTTTTTTCCTTCATGAAATGCCTTTGACTACTATTCTAAGGAGTGTATGTAACAATTTTGTAGGCTTGGGGTTGCGATTATTAGCATAGAAAGTCACTAGCTGTTTTCCAAAGACCAACATCACCAGTTATTTGACTTTGTGGGAAATATACAGCAGGTAAAGAAATACTGTCTCAGTGACTGCAATTTTATCCCTACCTTTCCACACTGTCACTCTCCGCCCGTCAGTCACATTAGCGTGCTCACTATCAGAAGGTAATCGCAGTATATTCATATAATCACAGATATTCATGCTGGCTACTCACGCCAACATGTTCTCCTGAAAATACACCCTACACATGAAAAGTAACATCCTTTTCAATTTTTATAATGGCTTCTCTTACTTTTGTTTGCAACATACTATTACCGTGCTGAAAGATTATTACTTATATCCCATAAATCTTCCTTCCTTCTCTCAGTAGCTCCTTTCATATAATGACCAGAGAGCTTTTGCCAAATTCTGTTTTACTGGGGGGGGGGGGGGGATATCGCTCACTGATTCACTGATTCTCTTAAAAAAAAGGGGGGGGTGGGCTATTTTGCCATACATTTTGTTGTTGTTTATTTAAAAAACAAGATTGAGAGTTACAATGTCATCGATTTGGCCCTGACCAGGTGGCTCAATTGGTTGGAGAGTCTCCTGTACACCAAAAAGGCTGCAGGTTTGATTCCCGGTCAGGGCACATACATGAGTTGCTGGTTTGATCCCCAATCGGGGCACATATGTTACAAATATGTAGATGTAACCCATTTGGAAATAAGAATTTGTTCCTACAGGATGTATGTGACATTCATATGCTTGAGAAATGGAACCATCGCTGAAGTGGCCGACACTGTACTTACTTGTCACTTTGACTGCACTTAGGATTTTTATGGTGCCCTCCTGCTAATGGGCACCCACTTTATGCAAGAGATATTGCTCAGCACTTTATACATGTCGTCCCAGTTTATCCTTAGAACATTCCATACAGAGATTATTAACCTCATCTTATAGGTGGGGAAAAGGAGTCTCAGAGAAAGTAAGCTCATCACCAAAAGTCCCAGTTATTAATTGATGAGCTGAGTTTTGAGCCTACATCTGTCAGATTTTTAAGTCTCTGGTCTTCCCGGGATACCATGTAGACAATCTCTAAGTCATAATTCTTGACAGCCCCTTAGTAAAATAATGATTACATGTTATCATAGCAATGATCAGAAATGGAAGATCTTTCCCAGTCCAGCCACAGGTGCCATTCTTGGCATCTTTTACCAAAAAGCAAAGGATCACCCTGGCCAAGTAGCTCAGTTGATTGGAGCATTGCCCCATACACCAAAAGGTCAGGGGTTCGATTCCTGGTCAAGGCATATACCTGGGTTGTGGGTTCAATTCCCAGCCGAGGCATGTGCAAGTGGTGACCAGTCAATGTTTCTCTCTCACATCAATATTCCTCTCTCTCAATCAAAAATCAATAAAAACATATCCTCCAGTGAGGGTTAAAAAACAAGCAAAGGATTTGAACTTCTGTGAAACTGGGCTAGAAGTGCTGGATAAAGAGAATGAAGTAAAACAGAAAGTCCCCAGGGTGAACAGAATTGGAGTGACAGCCATTAGATCTTAGAGACTCCATACTCAGCTTGTTTTAGAGCCAACTAAGCTACCCTGCCTCTTAAGTATTATTTATATGGTACTATCTTTCTGTAAATGGAGTATATTATGTCCTCATAAAAGCATCGAAGTCTTCATATGAGGACTGCTCCCTACGGAGCCTGATTAATAAGCCTTGGCTGTGAAGTGAAATGCAAGGGAACTGTGTAAGAAATGTCCCTTTGTTAGGAAAGGTGCTGAGGCATGTTGCATAGTATCAGTGTTAATAATTAGGCACAACTGAAAGGTCATGAGAGTTAGAAAAGCAGCTGAGGACACATAGGCAAGAATTTATGAAATGACTTGCTTTTTGATAAAAAAACAAACATACAAACACTGTTACCAAATATAAAATATCTTGGCTATGTGATGCCTTAATCTGTTTCTTTGCTCACTCCATCTTGTGCGTCTTGGCCATGGTATGGTTTGAGAATGATTACACAACACCTGAATATTTGAGGATCCCTTAAGAGATGTTGACTAGCTTCTGCTAATCAGAATAAAAGAAGATGAAAATAGAAATTAACATTTATTCAATGTGCCAGAAACTGTACAGGCATTTTGTTCATGTTATTGCATTAATTCTCATAATGCTATAAAGTAGGTGTTCTGCAAATGAGAATTACTAATGAAGTGATGCCCTTGCTCCCTGGATCTCTCAACTTGAGCAAAGTTCAGCCAGGGTTCAAGCTGAGATTTGCCGGCTCCAAAGACTATGCTCATTTCACTACTCAATCTGCCTCCCTTGGGTTATTTTCACTGTCTGACCGTTCTGTAGAATCGGAAAATGCTTTAAAAGCTACAGGGAACCATAGAGATTTCCTAGGTAACACTTCAGTTTACACATGAGAAAATTTAGACCCTCAGAGGATTTATAACATAACCCAAATCAAAAGCTTCATGGTGTCAGAGGAGGAATTAAACTCCAGTTTCTTAACTCATACTTTTGCATTTTTACGATTTCCCACCGGTTTCCTTGCTGTCTTTTTAAATGATGGTGAAAATCAACTTTAGCACATTTCACAGATCCAGGGGATACTGTTCGTAGTGCAGTACAGTATCACAGATCAACCCTTTAACTCTTGGTTTATGCATTTGATATAATTACAGTAAAATATTCATCTTTGAATAGCTAAAGTGAAAAAAATGTTTGAAAACAGCCGAAATCAGTAATATTGTATGCATAACAGCCTATTCGGGGTCAGAGGGTATCCAATAATCTTCCCTCTGCCTAAACTTGACCCCATCCTGACACTTAATGTACTCTTGGTCATTTTCAAAATCCTATTTGGTGTTTCATTGCTTCCAGGGAGCATTGCTGAGAATCCCTTCACCTCAACTCCCACTGCAAAGTTAATGACATCCCGCTCTGGTTGCTTCAGCACTGTATGCATAACTGAATTATACTACTTACTGAACAACACAGCACTTGTTTTTTGTGTGTGCTAACTCTCATTGTTAGATTGTACACAGTGAATGTATTTTATCTATCTCTGTAGACTCAGAACCTAATGCAGTATTTGGCTGTATGGCACTTGGTAGATGTGTGTTGAAATGGCCTTAAATGGATTGAATTGGCCTGACCTGAATTGAATTTATTTAAATTTAATTGGCAGCTGTTGCCATCTGATCAACCTGGTTACATCACCAACATCCCAGTCACTTCCAGGTTTGCTTAATTCAAGAAACACTTCTGGGTTAAGTTTTAAAAATGACTTTACTGAGAAAAAAAAGTCTTATTGGCTTCTGTGTACAATGTCAGGAATGCATGGGTGAAAGGCAGGATGAGGGACCCAGCACAGAGGGTCTCACGCTACTGTAAGTTGGCTTACTCAGGTCAGAGCTTTGGGTTCTCCTCACACTGGCCTGACACTTTAGCTGGATTTACCATAAGCACTAGAAGCACAGAGAGGCACAGAAGCGGACAATCAGACATGCCACACATCTAAACATAGCAGGAGAGAGAAAGGCTGAGGTTCCGAAGAAAGCAACATAGAGGAATTCTTTACTTTGGTCTCTCACCGGGTATACTGCCAAACATTCTTGTCAAACAGCTTCATGAATTATTCTAAAATTGGTTTTAATACATTTTAATGATTTTTGTTTCAAAATATAATCGTTTTCAAAGATATATTTTATAGTTAAAATCTGTAAGTTGTTAGGCTAACCCATAGGCAAGTTTTGTAAGTTTCTGGTGGTCACAAGGGTCAAACTACATGGTAAGAGGGATTCATTCTACATAGACGCAAAGCCAGTACTTCATGGAGAGATGCCAGAGTGACATATTGCATAAAGAAATAGAACATGCAACCAACCGTAGTCAAGTAGAGAGGAACCATACAGTGAGACAAAAATAAACCTGGAATCTTGAATGCTCATGGTATAGAGATGATGATGGAGATGATCTTCCTATGGCTACAGGAGAAGAAATGCACTGCTAGTCTACAAAACAAACTCATGGCCTCCTTTGCTACAAAACAAACTCATGGCCTCCTTTGCCAGTGTTACCACAAGGCTAATGGAGAGTGGACAGCTGTAGTGGAGATGACCACCGTGCAAATGAGATAGGCCTTTTCAGAAGGACATCATTCCTGGCAGAAGCAGAGTTCCAGCACCTTGGATCATATATCATTCAAACCTCATAGATCACTGATGCATAGATGAAACCTGATTTCAAATCTGGGATTTGGTAAGTCAGGGAGATATCTCAGTGAGTCTTGATACAAGGTTGGAATGACTAAATTGTAGTTTATAAAACTTAAGAATTTCTGAGACATATATAAATATTTAAGATTTTCTAAGATATAAAAATAGTGCCTAGATATACTTGATCAAAAACATGCTCTTTGAATACAAACTAAAATGTATCACTGAACAGTCTTAAAAAGAACTACTCTTTTTTTACATTCTTAAAAAAACTTTTTCCAATTGCAACCACTTCTATGTCTTAAATTTATGGCAGCCATGTGATTACAACGATGCAGAGGCCAAGTCCCCGATGTCAATACAAGTTATTTTCTGAGTCAAATTCGAGGAGAGAAGAAATCTCTGAAGTTTTACGCTACGGTCTCCACAATGAAGCGACATACATACACATCAGTGCTTTTACACAGAAAATAAAAAAGGAAACCAGCAAATGGCTGGTACTCCCTCCCCCTAAAAAAAAAAATTAAAAAAAAATATTTAATCCCTTGTAAATCTGTTAAGAAGAAAAATGTAAAAGTCCAGTTCATGAGGTTTAATGATTTGAGGAGGGAAAAAACAATGAAATATTGTATGTGACTTTGCCTCTCTTCAAATATGCAATCATGAGGTCAAAATAGGAAAAATTAAAAAATATATAGTTTCATTGAGATGCAGATTGTAGCAAGGGTTGAAGGAGACACAACTTGAAACACAGATTTGGGGAGATATTGGCACAGAGGTGATAGTTGAAGGCAAGAGTGAAGATGAGAACTCCAAGGGTGAGATCTCACAGAAAAGGCCTTTGATTTTTAGACCAAAGGAGAGTGAGAAGTGAAGCACGCAGGTTCATAATGAAAGACTGTAGCCTCTAGTTTTCACAATGGCAGGGGGCACAGAAAGAGCTTCATTAGGCAGCTGATTTCCTCTTTATTCCTGTTGAGTCAGAATGCTGGGCTGGCTCTCATTCTGATGATTGTTCTTACATAGCTTTTCAGCTACGTCAGGCTCCTAAGTCCCAGACAGTGAGCACCACATTCAGACACGCGGTGAAATGCTGAGATAATGAGTTGGGAGAGAAGTGCAACGCTAAGCTAACTGCTGGAACACTCATGTTGTAGGCAAACCATACGTTAAAATAATTCTGTTGTCTCTAGTTTATTTTTGTCATATGGCTAATATATGGAATATTCTCTTTAGATCAACTAGGCTTTTTGGAAAATGGCTAGAAATTGAAATCTTTTTAATTTTGTCTTTTTTCACTCATTGGCATCTTCCCTTGAACTTGACCGAGAAAATCACCACACATACAGAGCTTTTATTTTTTGTTAAAACAAAAGTATCAGTCTATATCTCTTGATGTGTTATAAATATAAATACATACACATAAATAGACATATATACATGCATGCATCACTTCATCCCTTCCAGGCTACCTTTCCTCACTAATATTAAAAAAGTAAGCCAAATAAATATTGTTTGCCCTTTCTCTGCTTATAAATGTCAGCATTCATTCATTTATTTAATAAATACCTTTGTATGTCATTATTGCTGCTTGCATGAAAAAGACAATGTGCCCCTGCTGTCCTGCAATTTACATTCAGAGAAGATATATTTTCCCTAATGACAGCAGCTTGTGATAAAAATTTAAAAATAAGAAAAAGGAAAGGATGGAAAGGAAGGGCAAAACAAAGTTTATCGCATTTCCAAATTGGACAAAACTTCCATTTCTATATTGGAAGAAAGCAGTAAAATACCCTTTAAGATGTTGCTGCTCTTTCAGATTATTTTGCTCAGTTTAGCAGCAACATGTGATTGTGATTCTTTAATTCTCTAATCACATGTCTAATAAATGAGTAGACGGACGTCACCATGACCCTAAAAATATGGATAGGCTACACCATAATTGATCATAAAGATGCAAGCAGCACTGGAAACACTAATCCATCCCTTCATCCAACAGATGCATTAACTGCCTTGTATGCGGCAGGCACCCTCCTGGCTCTGGAGATTCAGCACTGAACAGCACCCCCATTGTCCTGAAGCATAAAGCTTCGTGTTTGAGCTCAAGAGCTAGTCACTGCCCCTCTGCAAGATTATCTTTAGGAGACAAACGGAACCAGTAGGACCATTGGCCTCCCTAAGTGGCATCACTTTCACCCCCCTCCCTTTTTTTTCCTATCTACAGACAGAGCAGAATCACAGAATGCTAGAATTGGAAGGTATGTTAGAGTTTATCTAGGTTATCTACTCTAATGCCTTTTATTGATAGACGTGTGAACTAGGGCCAGAGGTTTTCATTAACATCCAAAGATTATTCAGCAAATTATGATAATAACAAGACATTTAAAAAAATAGTCCTTGGGTGTATGCACATGTGTGTACATGGATGTGCTGAGGGGACATGCAAAGGCCATGTTGGCTCAAAAAGAAGCAGCCCTCCACTACCTTAAACACTATTTTCTATATTTTTTCCCAGTAATAAACTTGCCATCCTATTGTTCAAAGCATTTCTCATTTATCACTAGATTCTCCTTTGAGCTCTTAGACTTGGCAAACATTGAAAATCCTGCAAAATTTTTTAATCCCTTGATGTCCCTTCTGTAAGTTAATTAAGATAACTCATTTTCTCCCACATTTTCCATAATCCAGAAAATTAGAATCAAATGTAATTTTAAAATTCAGTAAAAAATCCTTTGACTTTCTCTTTTACGACCGCCTGTTTTAGATCCTCTGAAATATACAAGGAAAACTGCCAACACAGACATGTTAATGTTATATCCTGACTATATTTAAAATAACTTAATCAAGCTCATTATATTAATACAAAGATAGTGAGAAGCCCCCACGTTTGGTTTCAAACAACATGAGGTCATCAGTGTATGAGGGAATCATATGCTCCAGGTCATTAATCTTAATTTCAGAAATTACATTTGAAGATTTAATTCTCTCTTACTATGTCTAGACAGGCAATGAGGAATAATCTTTCCAGCTTTAATTGCATTTATTCCAGTGACTTCATAAAAGACAATTCTAGTTGCTATTTGCAAAAGAAAAAAAAGATTGTATATAATCCTCATTATCACATTATAGTTCTTAGTAACCTCAAAAGCAGGACCTCCACAGGAGACATAAAAGAAATACAAAACAAAGTTTCTATCCTTAATAAAAATCATAGTATTCATCAAGAAGTTATTGATCATCTGCTGCTTACAAAGGAATGCGAAGCAGCGTTCCCTCCAGCAGCTCAGCTTCTGTTTAAAGACTGAAGGCTCATTACTTTGCTAGAGCTGCCATAATAAAACACCACAGACTGGGGATCTTAAACAACAGGGACTTATTTCCTCGCAGTTATGGAGGCTAGAAGTCCAAGGTCAAGCTGTCGGCAGGTTAGCTTTTTAACTGAGGCCTCTCTCCTTGGTTTTGGGATGGCCGTCTTCTCTCTGTGTCCTCGCAAGTTCTTTCCTCTGTGGGCAAGCATCCCTGGTGTCTTCCTGTGTGTCCAAACTTCCTTTTCTTAGGAGCACACAAGTCAGTTTGGATTAAGGCCCAGCCTAAAAGCTTCAATTTAACTTAATTATCTCCTTAAAGTCCCTTTCTCCAAATAAAGTCACATTTTGAGGTCGTGGCTATTAGAGCTTCAACATATGAATTTCAGCGGGAGACACAACTCACCCCATAAACCAAGGTGTTGTGTGTCAGGTATAATAAAGCATAACATATTACACTGACTCAAGATAAGATACTGGCTGATTTACTGGGAAGGCCCTGCACCAGGTATCAGAACAACTGCACAGGGAGGGAAAAAATATTTACTGATTCTCCATTATGTGATAGTATCTCTGCTAGATACCTTCCATGTGTCATCATGTATAAAGCACATGGAAATCACAATCCAATCAGTTATCTCCATTTTATAAGTGAGGAAACTGAGGCTCAATGAGAGCAAAAGACGACCCTATGCAATGCAGCTGGAATATGGTAGGGCCATTTTAAGAAATTAGGTTTGTCATCAACACTTACCTTTCTGCAAAAGAATATGTTTCCTCCTTGGTATTAGTCCTGGTTCTGCCACCCACTAGCTGTTCTTGGACACCTCACTTAACTCACCTGGAAATCAACTTCTTAATCAATAAAATAGTCTCTTCATCTACTAATGTTTTATAATTTTCTATTATATTTTCGTTATTGTAAAAGTAATATAACCCATTATATACACTTTGGGATTTAAAAAAAAAAAAGGGAGAAAAAACCATGAAATGCAGTATGCCACTCTAATGAAAGCACCATACACCTTTTGATAAGTTTCCTTTCCAGTGTCATCTCCCTAAATACAGGAAGGCAGGGTTTCCTTCTCGTCTCACTCATTTTTGTAGATAATCAGTGGCCATTTCATGACGGGACCTAGACCATGTTGGCAAAATAACACGGGAAGAGAAACAAAGAACGATTACATTTCCTGAGGCGCCTTCGTCTCACTATTTGGAAAGTCTGTCTGTCTTGGGGATGCTTCTCCATGGGGGGACAGAGATGCGTCATTTACACACACGCACAGGCCAGCGTTAGGAAAAGCAAACTGAGTGGCACCTGCTGGCCATGGGGAAAGAGAAGCCTGACCCTGAAAGAATAGCTGAAGGGTAAAGACAAAGGTACATTAAGGGAGGGAGAGAGGTAGGAGCCCAGCCAGAAGAGCCTCCCTGATCTCCATCCAAATGGACTCATAATAGACCTCAGAGTGACTTGAGGAAAAAAGCAGAGTGGTATTGCACCGTTTCCTGGCCACTGTGTGTGTGCGTTCGATTGTCTAAGACTTTCCAGTAATGGACTGAATGCCCTTCTAAAAATTAAGGGCACGGCAAAGTGATTATATAATATATCTTAGAGACTAGATGTAGATATAGACATACACATATATATTAAACATAGACGTGTATGTACAAGTTTGTGACCTGTCTCTGTGTCTGCCGTTATAGTAACTCATAAGCATATTGAATGTCATTAAGTATTCTTCTTAGCCTCAATTTTAATGCCCGCATAATATCCAATTAAATAAGAATACCAACCAGTTCACTTATTCTATTTGTGGGCCTTTGCAGTATTTCCATTTGCTACGCCGTGTGCAGTGCACCCAGGGAAGCAGACTACAATTGTTAAGAGAGAAAAGCATCCTGTAAAGTTGCTAGCAGCTCCTTTGTGAAGATGGCAGTTCTCTTAGACAGACCTTTGGTTTGGGGAGAGTAAAATGAATGACATTTTGGTTTACAATATAAAACAGTAAGCATCTACCCAAGGTTATAGCAAATTTTAAAAATATGTGTCTAGGACATAACATACAAGTGGAATTTAGGCGAAACTCCTCTCCCACAAAGCCCGGTGCTCTAAAAATTTGTGTGTGGCCAATGAATCTTCTAAAAGAAGAACATATCCCCTAGGATGTTTAATGCTAGTGGAATCTTCCTAAAGCCAGATCATGGGAAAGTATAAGTGCCCCAAGAAAAAACCCACAGAAAAATTATATGATACTCCGGACTGGCAAATGGGCCCCGCCACAAGCTCTAGGGTGTTGGAAAGAAGGGCTGGTTCTGCAGCATTTGGCTGACACTGGAGCCACTCCTGATGTGCCCTGAGCCTAGTAGCTGGTGTGTGCACTGAATGAGCCGGTCACTAAGAACTGTAACGTCTGGGGGCCAACATCTACTTTGATGTGAAGCAAACATATTATAGGGAAAAGTGTCCGCTCTCCCTGCACACAAAGAAACAACTGCCAGCCCAGCCAGTGTTGCTCAGTGGTTGAGCTTTGGCCCATGAACCTGGAGGTCAGGGTTTGATTCCCGGCCAGGGCACATGCTGGGGTTGCTGGATCGATCCCCAGTAGGGGGCCTGCCGGAGGCAGCTGATCGATGATTCTCATCATTGATGCTTCTACCTCTCTCTCCCTCTCTCTTCCTCTCTCTGAAGTCAATAAAATGAAATAAAAATATATTTAAAAAATAAACTATAGATATTTATTTTCAAAAAAAATAAAAAAGAAACAATTGCCAAAATGGCAACAGCTTGGTTCGTTGTTTGCCACGGTGATTCCAGGGGTGTTAAAGACCCTGATTTTGGACTTCATATTTTCAAAAATAACTCCATGTCACAGTAACAGCCATATCAGCCACAAGGAACAAGCCCTTTCATAGGGCGAATAAAATTTTTTTAACAGATCTTTTTCAGTGACTTTATAATAAATTCTTTGGGCCAAATAAATATCCCTGAGACCTTGAACTTAACTTGGGAGAATTCTGGGATGAGAAAGCAGGGCAGCTGCTCAGATTCATTGGATTTGAATGTTAAAAGGAAACCTGACCTTACTTTGTACTCCTAAACTGAGTACATTTAAAGCAGGATATAGCAGCTACACTTTAAAAAAACAGAAAAACAATGAAATGAGCATCTTCCAAAACAGTTCACCCAAAATTTTTAAATCTGCCTTCATGATAAATTCCCAGAAACAGATGAGGGTAGAATACTGTAATTTCTAGATGTCAATAAAAAATGTAAAGCCAGATAAGTTGTAAAGATGGTATGTACCAAAGTGCAAAGAAGGAGAACCACAGTGAGTTAAAGAATCAGATGAAACCTGCCTTCACAGAGAATGAGGGAGTTGAATATAGATAACAAGAGAGGAATTAGAGTGTAGTGAATGCAAACGGGAGACTGTCCAGTCTCACTAGAACATTCATTCACTCATACAAGTAATGAGCACTATTATATGCAGCGATTGTTCAAGGTACTAGGAATCGTACTGATTTCAATTAATTAAAAAGTTGGCAAACAAAGAGAACTTCAGTTAATTAGTGTGCTCACCGGTCTTTCCTCTTGCAGGAAAACAGCTAATTTTATTTACATATGGAATTTAGAGGGACTTAAACCAAACCTGGCCTTATTCGTTCATTTATTTATTCACTCATTCACCTAATGGTTCGCACTGACCGAGGCCCTCCATGGGCCAGCACTCCGCCAAGGGCTGAAGATGAAGAGAGAAATGACAAAGTTCCTTTTCTCACCATTTGGAGATACATATATATGTAAACATACAAATAAATACTCATTTAATATATTTCCCTTTATTCAAAAAATTATGTTTATAGCTTAGATTTCCATTCTTTTCTTCCTTGGGATCCAGCCTTCTAGGATTTTCATTTTAATACATCATTAGTCAAAATGCTGATCAATATGAATAAACAGCCTGCCAGAAGCTTTGAGGACTTGCTATTAACTTATATTAGTTGACCCTGAAGGATAAGAGCAGCATATGGACCTTTCTCAGGTTAGTATCCAGATTGTTAGAGATGTTTTGTATTGTTTAATGTGGTTATCTAAGGCATTTAAGGGAAAAAAACAAAATCAAAAGACTAGTTCAACAGATTGGATAGTTTCAGATTTTCAGTTAACTTCTTCCTCCAGAAATTATGAACACAAAACCTTCCCATCTGGGTTTTGGAAAAGCATTTCTTTACCAACACATTTAGGCGCAAGAAAAGTCTGCTGTATCCTGTCACTAGGCTGCGCTGGCCCCAGAGAAAATATGAAAACAGTTCAAAGGAAATGAAACCATCACATCAAGACTTCTTTATAACACTGCCACTTCCTAAACAGACCAGCCCGTACCACCCAGGATTTCTCAGCAACCTGTTTCTCAGTTGCCTGCTCAAACACACCTCACCTATCACAGGCACATTGGGCAAAAATCTCTTTTTCTTTCTGGCAGCCATTAAGCCAACAATAATCTCTCTATAAGCTTCCTTCTGTCCCTGAGCCTCCTATTTTAAAAAATCAAAAAGCTTACCTTGAATTCTCTCCTTCAAGTAAGATTTGTCCAGCTCGTGTATTTAAATAAAAATACCTAAGGTCAGTTTTCTTTATTTCGTTACCTTCGATGTGCCTGGCACACAGCAGGTGCTCCATGAATTGGTGATTGAATTTGCCCATTATATGCATATTTTTTATCACGTCTTGGGAGAAATTTGACCTAAAGTAGTTGATTCCTGAAGATCACCTGAACTGATTCAGATCTTAATACAAGTTTTTTCATGTTTAAAATAAATTTTTGAGCACCTTTTAAATAATCTGTAAGTGTCAGCAATGGAAAAGTTCTAGAATTACGTGTGACATATTTTTTACTCTAAATTAATAAACCACCCATCTAAGAAAAATTCGTCTATCCATTTCACTTCTTCCCTTCTGAAAAAGTTGACCAATACTATAGTCTTTACTATTCATGCTAATTGAGTAACAAAAACATCGTTTAGCCAAGAATTTGCTGTGATAAACAGAACTTAAATACAAGGCCAAAACACTAGTGGACTCCTGATGCACAAGTTACTGCTTTTCAATAATGAACATAAATCCTCTCCCATCGCTCTCAGCAAGTCTTTTAAATTTTAGGGACTCACCCCAAGCATATGTTCAGAGGATTGCTACAAGTTTCTGGAGAAATGGTACATCCATTCCCCTCTGAAAATATTCTCACTGCTGTAATCAGAATGAATTAAGAGATAAACCCACTGAAAGAATTACAGCTACTCACTCCTCTGCTAGTCTGGGAATGCTATCACTTCCCCTGGAAGCTTCACTGCGTGGTGATTTCCCCGGATTGCCGTAAGTGACGAGCATTCTGGAAGGCAGCAGAGGAGTGGAACGGCCTTGCCTATTTCTTGGAGGATCCTGTCATTCTGCTCAAGAAGATTACTGACTCAGTGCTTCCAATACATTATTTAGCTTGAAAGTAGAACTGTAATTAGTAGAGAAAAAACACTTGTTTATTCACAAATTATAAATAGTTCCATGACTTATACTTTATTTCATAATAACATCTTTCATTCTGAAGCAGTGATGTCCTCAAGGCTATAACTGGAAGTGACTTATGAACATACACTTATAGATACTGTAAAGGCAAGGAAAACACACAGTCATAATTGAAAAGACTCACTCTCCTGTCCAGTCATCCCACGTCTCACGCACTGTTTCCACAGTTTCGAAGAAGTTTCCAATATTTTAAGTGTCTAATTTCCATAGATTATATATACCTTTATGTCAGTGCCTCTCAGTCATTACTGTAACTTCCTAGTAAGTTTTAAAATTAGAAAGTATAGATCTTCCAATTTTGTTCTCTTTTTACAAGATTGTTTTGGCTGTGGTGGGTCCTTTGCATTTCTATATGAATTTCAGGATCAGCTTGGCAATCTCTGCAATAATAAAAAATCTAGCAAAGTTTTGATAGGAATTATAAAGAATCTTTTAGATTAACTGGGGGGGTGTTGGCATATTTACAACAGAATATCTACCAATCCACAAGCAAATAATACTTTTATATTTCTTTAGGTTTTTAAAATGTCTTTCTATAGTGTTTTGTAGTTTTCAGGTTACAAGTCTTATACTCTTTGGTTAAATTTGTGAAATGTATTCCTACGTATTTTTTTTTATGCTACTGTAAATGGAATTGTGTTCATAATATAATTTTTCAATTATTCATTGCTAGTGTGTAAAAATACAATACTTTTTTATGTTGATCTTGTATCCTGAAAACTTGCTGAAGGTATTAGGTCTAATAGCTGGTCCTTTTTTGGATGGAGGGGGTGGATTCTTTAGAAGTTTCCATATACAAGATCATGTAATTTATGAATAAAGATAGTTTAATCTCTTCCCTTCAAAAAAATAGGAGTGTATAATTTTAGCTTTGAGACTCAATATGATTAAATCTGTGTAAAAACTTTAGAAAGGTCACAACTAGAATTTATTTTAAGGTACTTTCCAATCCTTCCCACCCCAATATACACATGTGTGTGTGTGTGCATGTGTGTGTGTATGTATTTTTACTTTAGAAAGTTAACTCAGGAATTCACATCCCCAAATTGGTAGAGCTCAGGGATCTAAGCCCAAGTGATTGCCTCCTTTTAGAATGCATCTAATTTCAATGTGATATAAATTATCTTCCACCTCTAACTGACACAGCCAATTTGTACTGAGAGGTAAGGGTGGCAAGGCAGAGGGGTGATCAATAGCCTGTTACACAGGGCCACAGGAAATCTGATCCCCAAGGTGCTCAGAAAGCCAAAGAGGGCAAGAAGTTAATGGGGGCAAGATAGCAAATCTACAGTATAATTTAATTTGCAAGTTGAAAAACTGGGACTATTTCACCAAGAAGTCTTTTATCCCATTTTCTTCAATAGCAAAAATCCATGATTATCAGTCTTTTATCCCATTTGAATTAAACACACATACGGAACAGAAAACTAAAACCCAGGGGAGATTTTATTTAAATTTGACAAATATTTTAGTGGATTTAATAAAATAAATTATTATGCCAGAAATGCACTGGCTTTGCATAAGAATCAAGTGTTACTTTATTTTAAAATGATCGTATCAGAGCCACAACTAGAAATTAGATCAACCTAGACTCAACCAAGATTCATTCAAATATTTGGAGTATAGCTACATATAATGATCTCTATACTTAGTGGCACGGATGCTGAGATACAAGATAAAAGAGATACTGTCTAAGCCCTCGATGAACTCACAGTGCAGAGGGGAAGCAAGTTAAAAAAATTAGAAACAGTATACTATGTGTATCTCTAAACTAGAAATACTTACAATTCTATTACCTTTTAATTTTAAGAATTAAACGAGGTAATCTATATAAATTGTTTAGCAAAATTCCTGGCACATAGTAATTTAAATAAATACTAGTATCAGATGATTATGACAACTATGTTGATGATGATGATGATGATGATGATGATGATGATGATGATGTTGATGTTGATGTTGATATGATTATGCCCCATCCCAAGAATTTACGGGCACACTGAGGACACACAATGGAGATTAGAAAAGGGTAGGTAAAAGGAAGCTTTCTTGTAAGAAACATAAATCTCAGCTAAATTTTTAAAGGTTAAAAATGAAAATAACTCAGTAAAATAAAGAGTTAGGGAGAAGATAGAAATGTCCTAGACAGATGTTTCAAGGCTTCACCCCATACTCTGAGCAGTTTAGACCTGAATCACCTCTGACGTGATGTCTGGGGAAACCCCCAGACACCTTGAGAGACCCCTGTATCTGGATACAGGATCTAATTTACATATGTCCCTAGATTTCCATCCTCTTATATTTGGGTAAGAACCTCTTGCATGATCAATTTTATAATGACAAATTGACCAATATTGTGTTTTGTTTGGGCTTTTCTAGTCACATAAAGTCTATTTGCCTTGATATTTGAAAATATAAATCTATCTTTTCCTATTGAAGTAAATATCATTAAATGTCTTCAAGTCTTACCTGTAGTACATATTGCTTTATTCTACTTTTTCAGAATATATACACTTCAGTACATTGTTAAATAAATTTATACTAATTTACTCAGACATCCTTTATTCTTTATGTATGCTTATAACATATTAGATATTGTGTTCCACATATTTGTAAAAGGTGTTATGTATAATGGGAGAAACATGGTCTTTTCCTCCACACAGCTTCAAAACTTTTAGTGGTCTAAGTCTATATTAAAATGTTGTTTAAATCCACAAATGCTAAATAAGAAACTCTTAAATCAGAAGGAATATAATAAAGCTTTCAAATCAACTAGTAAGCATTTTACGCACTGCTATAAACAGTGAAGAAAATAACCTAGAACACATATCCCAGAACAGCCTCTATTACACATGATCATTTAAGTGGATTCACAAAGTGGAAGGGAAAGTCAAGGTTCCATAGATGATCCTGGAAGTATTGGAGTGGAACTTGAAAATAAGTAAAGTTAATATTCACATACACACACACACACACACTAAAAAATGAATTCTAGTTTCATCAGAGCATGCCAGATATTTTTTGTTCCCCCTCACCCTCCAAATCATCTCTCTACCTTTCACCACCCAACTTTGGGCCCCAAGACCTTTATGACCTCTATGAATGACATCCAGAGACAACCTTCACCTCTAGCTTTTAGTTGGGTTCAACTAATGAAAGATTCCAGCAGGTCACAAAGTAAAAAAACACACGAGGAAGACTGTATCCCCTGTCTCTCCCTCTGTCGCATCACCACGTGTTGGTTGCACCCTTCCAGCCACAGGCATGGCCCCTGTCAAGTGGCTCAATCTCTTAAGTTCTAAAAACTTTTCTCTACCTTTACCTCCTCATGTCTGGGGCTGGTTACAGGACTCCATTGGTACTAACCCTGGGACATGTAACCATCCGTTATTGTTTTTTTAAAATCCTACCCACACTATTTCAAGGTTCCTATAAAAACACCCTGAAATTACACTGTTTGAGGGAGCTGTTTGCTCCCAACACTCTCACACAGAGATATATGGAAGTTTGAGACAGTTAGTTACCTTAGGTAGAAAAGGTGGTAGTTTTATACAAAACATGTACACAGTATCATCCTTGCCCCTGAAGAGGTCTACAGTTAATGAAATAGTATTTGGACAACATAGGAATATTCATTTGCAAGGCATACTCATCAAAGGTCCATTAAATGTCATACTTACTTTATACAAAACCAATGCCTCTATAGTAACCTCAATAAAACTTCGATTTTCATCATTCCATTATTTACATGGTGAGAATCATGGGATGGCAGGAGAACCGGTTCATCTTGAGATCAAAGAAGGAAAAAGGAACCCTCCAATTCAAGCTCTTCTCTTCCAAATGACCTAGCATGTCCTTAAATTACTTATATTTAGGAATGTTTTCATGTCTAAATGAAATCTGTAATCACTTCTCTCCATTTACATAACAAACCAAAGTCATAAAGGAACAAGAGTTTATCTGGATACACTGAAACCAGTCCCAGTTATAAACCTATAGTGTATGAACATGCTTGTCAAATTATTCTTCAGATTCATAAGTTATTCAACAAATATTTATCGAGTATTCCGTATGCGTCAAGTAGTATGCTAGGTGTTATGGATACATAATAATGAAAAATGCTATTCTAACTTCATGGATCTTAAATCTAGGAAAGGAGAAAATATTAAAATCATAATAGTAATACTACAAATAAATATTCAAATTATAACTGCAATGCAAGACAGCTTCAAAACTGTCTAGTCATGGGATGCTTTCTTGATAGGTCAGGAAAAATCTCTTCTAAAGAATCATTTTTAAATCTAAGACATAAAAGATGAGTAGGAGCTCTTTCAGGCAAATGGAATAACAATAATGAAGGTCCACAAGATAATACTTTGATACTTTGCATTTTTTTAAAAATTAAATAAGCTGAAGCTTAGTGAGCAGCAAGGAAGGAGGGATACAGGTAGAAAGACAGACAGTGGCCAAATCATCCAGGACTTTATAGACTGAGTTAGAGGTGTTGCATTACCATCTAAAAGTTACAGAAAAACTTTGAAGGTATAAGACAGGCTGCAATTTAAAACATCACTCTGCTACCAGACACCAAGAATAATTACAAGCTGTAGTAAATAATACATGGTATCGATTTAGGAATATGCAAGTAGCCCAATAAAATAAAATTGAGTCCAGAGTAATTCTTATAATTATGGAAATTTAGAAAATGCTAAAGATTGAATTTCAAATTAGAGGGTAAAGGGCATATTGTTGAATAAAGTGTGTTGGAACTATTGACCTTACAGCTGGGGAAAAGTTATGATCTTACTTGGTGTATTGATTATATAGCTGCTATAAAAAATAAACCCTAAAATCTCAGTGACTTAAATCTATAGAAGGAATTTCATTTCTTGCTCACATAGAGCCTAAAATTGATGGGTGGTTATCCTCTAAGTGGTGATTCTTGGATTTAAACATTTTCCAGATTGACTTCACCATCTTCAACACATGTCCTCCAAGGCATTTTGGAAGAGGTTCTCTCTTGGAAGATTGTTATAAGTCAAGACTGTTAGTGATGGTCATCACTTCAACTCTCATTCTAGTGGCTGCAATTCAGTCATATGGCCTCACACAGCTGCACAGGAGGCTGGAAATAGAATCTAACTATGTAAATGGAAAGATGATCTAGCCCTGCCCGGCGAGGCTCAGGGATATGTATCAGACCAAGAGGTCGCTGATTCAGTTCCTGTTCAGGTCACATGCCAGAGTTGTGGGAATGATCCCTGGTAAGGGGGAGTGTAGAAGGCAATCGATGGATGTTTCTCTCTCTCATCAATGTGTTGGGTTTTTTTCAAATATATCTTTATTAACTTCAGAGAGAGGAAAGGAGAGAGAGAGAGAGAGATAGAAACATCCATGATGAGAGAGTCATTGATCGGCTGCCTCCTGCACACCCCCGACTGGGGATCGAGCCCACAACCCGGGCATGTGCCCTGACCAGGAATCAAACCTCGATCACCTGGATCCTAGGTCAACACTCAACCGCTGAGCCACGCCTGGTCAGGCTCACCAATGTTTTTTTTCTCTCTTGCTCTATCTCCCTTCCTTTCTCTCTAAAATCAAGTTTAAAAAAACATTTTTACAAAAGAAAGTATAGGTGTGGAGATTGCCCAGAAATCTGAGTCATAACTTACATCTTATGCAAAATTAAAATTTGCAAGTATTAAAAATCTAATATAAAGAACTGTAAAAATGCCAAAAGAGAGTTTAAAAGAATATTTTTATAGCCTTGATCTGGCAAAGACCTTCTTAGGCAAAAGACATAATGCAGAAACCACAAAGCAAAAGAATAACAGGTTTGACTACATCAAAATTTTACATTTTTTTTTTTAAAAAGGAAAATAGTGCCTTTGCAGATGTAATCAAATTAAGATGAAGTCATACTGGTGAGGGTGAGCCCTAAATCCAATGACTGGAATTCTTATAAGAGGAGAGAGATTTGAAAATAGAGGAGAAAGACTAGAGCCACTGAGCTACATACCAGAGCACACTAAGGGTCACTGACAGCCACTAAAACTTAGCAAGAGGCAAGGAAGGGTTCTTCCTCAGAGTTTGCAGGGACCATGGCCCTTCTGACACCTTGACTGCAGACGTCTAGTCTCCAGAACTGTGAGAGATTAAATTTTTTTTAAGCCAAAAAAAAAAAAAAAAATTACATTTTTCTAATACAAAAGACAGATCTAGAAAACAAATAGCACCCTGAGAAGAAATATCTGCAAAACATATAACAGATAAAAATATAATAGCGCAACTGAATAAAGAGGCCGTGCCGTACAAATCAGGAAGGAAAAAATAAACCTTACAAAAATCAGCAAGAAAAATAGAGGAAATCCACTGAACCAAGAAACACGTGAAAAGGTGTTCAAAGATATCCAAGCTCACCACTCCAGGAACCACACAGGAAAAAATAATAAGAAGAAGATGACTTATCAGTTTTTCCCATCAAAAGACTAAAACATATCCATGGTTAATGATTAAATAAACCACTAAATTCTTAGTGGAAGTATAAGCTGGTACCGTTTGGGGAAGGGAAATTCTGGACTATGTCAATATTCAAGCTGACTTAACAATTCCACATCCAGGATCTATCCTATGGGAATACACTTAGGCACAGAGACCCAGGCTAGATGGCTGGGCTGCCGGAGGGAAGGAGAGAGCACAGGACAGTAGGGGGCTAGGTAAGGACGCTATGGATACAGGTGTTCACGGCAGCACTGTTTGTAATGTAGAAAATTATAAAGAGCCTACATATGGTCATGGTTAAAGGAATCAGGATACAGTCATATTAAATGACAGGTGGCTGTTAAAAATGAATAGATCGGCTGAAATGCATTGCCACGAAAGTGTCCGTAAGTGCTGCCAGTTACATAAGAATGAAGCTAATGGGGGGAGGGGGGTGTAAATGGGTAGGGTGGGTAGAGATGCAAATGCACAGGAAAAGCTCTCAGAGAATTAACATCAAACGTGAAGAGAGAGGCATGAATAGGCGCTGGAGGTGGGGGAGAGAACACAGAACATAGAGCGGGTATTTGCTTTTTCTTATATTCTAAAGTGTTTAAGTTTGTTAATGTGCATGCCTTTCTTCAAAGTTAAAATTTATTCTAACTGGAAATACAATGATAATAATGATGCCTGACTCTTTGTTCCAGTTGGAGAGCCTTCTGGTAAGTGAAATCCGTACACTTTTCAGGGCCCAGCTCAAGCATCGCAGGATTTCTTGATGAATAAGTTACGGCTACTCCACACTTCAGATCAGATCCACGGGGCGCTTGGATGCCTGGGAACCTCCCACAATACCTGCATCTCATCTGTGCTTCTACATACTATGAAATGAGGGCACTTTACACTGTACTACAATCATTTCTCAGGCCACCACTGAACTTACCCATCTGAGTCCTCGGTGTTCATTAAAGGATATTAATGAGACACTTCCCTGCACAGATGCAGCTGAGAACAAATGCAGTGAAGGGGAGTCATCTCCCACTCTCGCCCTCCCTTCCCCTAATAAGTGGTGTGGGAAAGTGAGCCATTTCCATAATTCATGGGCATCCTGTGATGTGCAAGGTTATTTTTGAATTTGTTTCTCCTGTAAGAGAAGACTGCCTTCCTAAAATTAGATTGTGAGTCTACTTCCAAAGCCACTAATCAAACATAAGTTGAAGTTCCTTAAATAAGGGAGAGAACATTTTAGAGCTCTAAAATCATTAGAAATAGGTCACCGAGAGCTTCAACAAAACTTGAGAAAAGGTTCTAATGAAGAAAAAAAAAAGGTATTCTCATTAGGAAGCTGTAAAGTAATCCTGCTATCAAACAGGGGGGAAAAATCGCATATGCAAAAGCAGCAAAATATAGTCTATAAAGTCATTTAATGAAGCAGAAATTTGTATCTATGCCATATCTAATGCACTTCTTGAAAAACCTCAGCATATTCACTAATTATAAACCATATATTCCACACAGTTATTATGGGTATTATTCAGCAATAGAAGATTTAAAGTTGGTTGTCTCCTTCACCGTAGTTAGCAATGAAATACTCGCACATATATGATCTGCTTAAATA
The DNA here is from genome assembly GCF_964146895.1 of Miniopterus schreibersii. NCBI lineage: Eukaryota > Metazoa > Chordata > Mammalia > Chiroptera > Miniopteridae > Miniopterus > Miniopterus schreibersii. Next base: position 58,489,890 of record NC_138111.1, on the reverse strand, counting down.
GGTTAGAAAATAGGAGGGAATTTACTAACTAGCCCTTTAATTATGCAAACAGAGCTTCCATAATTCTGACACTGAATTCCATGACACCCACAGATTTCCCTATCATCTAGCTGTAAATAGTAATTACAGTGTCCATAGTAGAAAACGCTGTATTTGAGGTGGCACAACAGTCTCTATTATTATCTCCTGTATTAAGTTATTTGATAACTGTCTAAAACTTTCCCAACAGGGTGATTTTTATATTCTTTGGAGGCTATATTTTTCTTTATTTTCATGAAAAGTGTAAGAATAATTTGTTCAGCCATTTTCAAATTAAAGGACATTGGAGAAGGAAATTTGCTGTTGAACTTTAAAACATTATATTTAGCAGGTCCTCAGTGCATTGCATAATCAGTTCAAGATATGGATTAACAATCAAAGGAAGCTCAGACACTGACCTACATTAGAGAAACCCTACACACACCACCAAGAATCATCATCCCCACAGGGCTGAAAACCTTCCGGGGAACCTGCTGGCTAAGCAGCACAGGTCCCAATGTTATAGTGCTGGAGACCAGGAAAACATCCTCCTGAAAATCGCTACATTGAAGACGAGAGAAACAATCAGAGTCCTACATAACCCAGCTTTCGTTTTCAGGCCTAGGGAACAGTGCTGCAAGGCAATGATCATTTAACTATTCATCATGCAGGTTTAATTCCACAACTATTTCAGGAATCACGTTTGATGAGGCATTGTTTTCCCCCTCAGGATGGTGAACGCCCAAGTTGTCAAAATTGATTGAGCCACATCAGAAGCAGAATAATTTCAACTAACTTGAGCTTCACACCCAAATGTTTCACAATCGCTGGGTATAAAACTTAACTTAGCATATTGCCACCCAAATCTGCTCTTCCTCCTGTGTTTCCAGTCTCAGCAAATAGACCCTCTAGCTACGCAATTGGTTGCTCAAGCCAGAAAACTAAGCATCATCTTCTCTTTTAAAATGTGTGTATTAATTTTGAGAGAGAGAGAGAGAGTAATATCGATTTGTTGTTCCACTTACTTACGCATTCATTGGTTGCTTCTTGTATGTACCCTGGCTGGGGATCGAACCTCAACCTTGGCATATCGGAAAAAGTTCTAACCAACTGAGCAACTAGGCTAGGGCCTATGCATTATCTTCTATGGTTTCTGCCTCTCATCTTGAACATCCAAACACTAGTCTTTCAAATTTCCTCATTCATTCATTTCCCTTCATCCCCACTGCCACCACCATAGTTCAGACCACCAAAGTCACTTCCCTGGATCTAGGGATGGATCTTGGAAAGAACTCATGAGTCTTAGGTCCCCTTCTACAGCCTTGTGTCTAATTTTGGATTAGAATTTTTCTATTCTTTTTCTTAAAAAGGACCCCAAACTATACAACTTGCCCTACTAAAGCTGTATCTTCTGCCTCCTAAATTACAGCAAAAGTCCCCAACGATCTTCCAGCTTCCAAGCTTGTCCTACTGCAGTCTCCGCTCAGCACTGCAGATGAAGTGCTCTAGAAAAACACAAATACAGTCTTGTTCTTGCATTACTCAACAACCTCCAACGGCGCCATGTTTCTCTTATGATTTGGTCTCAACTACTTATCGTGACTTAAATTTTATGCCGTCGACACAAATTTTATGATCTACACACAACTTCTCCAGCTACTATAAGCCCTTATATCGTGTTCTCTGGACATACCAAAATGCATCGCCCCAGTACTTGCCATCCTCTCTTCCGGAAAGAGCAGAAACCAGGTTGTGTTTCCTGTTAAATCAGCAGCACTTAGCACTATTGTGCCACTTAGTAGGCATTGCATAAATATTAAATATCTATTTATGAAGGAATACATGAATGAATAATGATGCACTCTGCATCACTGGGGCAAATTCAGGCATAGTGATCCAACCCATGGGGGACGGATCTAACAGGAAAATACGAATTGATTCCTGGAAAGAAACTGCAGTTGAATTCCCATATTCGTGAGCAATTACACTGAAAAAAAATTTTGTTGAATCATCTATCAGGGGAATAGTCATTAAATCCTACTCTAAATTTCTCCCTTAGAAATCTGCATTTCTTCTCAGTTTCCTGTTGCTTTGAATGTAATACCTGATATGTCAGACTTTTCCTAGCTGACATTGCCCTTCCTACCAAATAGTGAGAATATACAAAAAGTGTTAAATACAGGCACTAAAAACAGATGGTCTTTTCCCTTTCCCCAAGCTACTATTTTTTTATAGTTTTTTTAAAATTATTATTATTTTACTCACTTACCAAGATGTAATGTTTGGGCAAACTTCAAAGTTGTTCCTCACCCATATTTCCATACTTCCTCCAAACAGACTCTTACCAGGTAACTAAGATAAAATGTTCTCCCCAATTATCTTGACAGTTACTTTCTGTATATTAATAATTATTTAGATTACATTCATGCTGCTATAAGCCTTTCAATAACTGATTACAAAGCACCACAAACTTTTTTATATTCATTCAAGAAACATTCACTGAATACTTTACATGCTAGGCAGTGTACTACAAGGTACATTTACATTTTAATATTGCCCTACAAGTCTTTTTCTATGTAGGGACATAATTTAATAATGTTTTATACCACTCAGTAATTCTGTAGATATTTTTATATGGCTCCTGCATATTTTCTTGGTAAATGCTTCAAATATACATAAATTATATATAGATGTATAGATTGAAACAGATTTGAATATTAGGATTAGATTTAGGTAGGTAAATAGGTAGATAAATATTATATCCATATACATACTTATTAAAATCTTATACATAAATTAGGTTGACCAACTTACAACACATTTTTTTTTTTTTTAATATATCTTTATTGATTTCAGAGAGACGAAAGGAGAGGGAGACAGACAGAAATGTCAATGATGAGAGTCATTGATCGGCTGCAGCCCACAACCAGGGCATGTGCCCTGACCGGGAATCAAACCCCGATCGCCTGGATCCTAGGTCGACCCTCAACCGCTGAGCCACGCCCGGCCGGGCTTACAACACATTTTTTAACCATTGAGTTAGTGTAGTTTTTAATAGCTCATGGGGAGAGCTTTTCATCCATTACTTCTACTGTCAATATTTTCTCTTTATTGAATTTATTGAGGTGACATTGGTTAATAAAATTACATAGGTTTCAGGTGTACAATTCTATAATACATTATCTGTATACAGTATTATGTGTTTACTACCCCAAGTCAAGTCTCCTTCCATCAACATTTATCCCCCCTTTTACCCACTCCTACCTCCCCTACCCCCTTTCCCTCTGGTAATAATCATACTGTTGTCTGTCTGTGAGTTTTCTTTTGTTTGTGGTTTATTTCTCTTAATTCCTTTACCATCTTCACCCAGCCCTCCAACCCCCTCCACTCTGGAAGCTCTCAGTCTGTTCTCTGTCTCTATAAGTCTGTTTCTATTTTGTTTATTTTGTTTATTAGATTCCATATTTAAGTAAAATTATATGCTATTTGTCTTCCTCTGACTGGCTTATGTCACTTAGTATAATACTCTCCAGGTCTATCCATTCTGTCACATAAGATAAGATTTCCTTTTTTATGACCAAGTAGTATTCCATGGTGTAAACATGCCACTTCTTTTTTATCACTCATCTACTGATGAGCACTTAGGTAGCTTTCAAATATTGGCTATTGTAAATAACGCTGCAATGAACATAGGGATGCATATATCCTTTTAAATTAGGGTTTGGGGTTTCTTCAGCTATATTCCCAGAAATGGAAATGCTGGGTCATAAGGCAGCTCCATTTTTAATTTTTTGAGGAACCTCCATACTGCTTTCCACAGTGGCTGCCCCAGTCTGCATTCCCACCAGCAGTGCACTAGGGTCTCCTTTTCTCCACACCCTCACCAACACGTGTTGTTTGTAGATTTATTGATGATAGCCATTCTGACAGGTGGGAGGTGGTATTTAATTGTGGTTTTAATTTGCATCTCTGATGATTAGTGACAGTGAGCATCTTTTCATATGTCTATTGGCCATCTGTATGTCCACTTTGGAGAAGTAGCTATTCAGGCCCTTTGCCCATTTTTTAATTGAATTATTTATCCTTTCCTTTTTTCTTTTTTTTCTTTTTTTTTTTTTTGGTGTTGAATTGTATAAGTTCTTTATTAATTTTGGATATTAACCCCTTATCATATGTATTATAGGCTAATATGTTCTCCAATTCAGCGGGTTGTCTTTTCATTTTGCTACTGGTTTCCTTTGCTGTGCAAAAACTTTTCAGTTTGATGTAGTCCCATTTGTTTATGATTTCTTTTATTTTCCTTGCCAAGAAGATATATCAGAAAAAATATTGCTGTAAGAATTGCCTAAGACTTTACTTCCTGAGTTTCCTTCTAGTATTTTCATACAATTCAGTCTGTCCCAGATTCTGCCCGAACTTCGGCAGGGCAGAGCCACCAGGAGTGTGAGGGTGGTGCCGCCAGAAGCTGGGAGAGTGGGGCTAGCAGATCTCCTGTGCCGAGGGGGCACCAGTCAGGTCCACGGGAAAGTGGGGGGAATGGCCCCCATCCCAAAATCACCCAACTCAGTCACTGGCACCCCCTGAGTCTGCTCAGGCCTCTGACCCCAGGCCCAGGCATCGGACACTTCAGCAGGCCACAGGCACCACAGGGTAGGGCAACAGGGAGTCCAGGGCAAGGGGCTGTTGCTTTCCCTCAGGCTGATGCCATGTGGTGGGGCATGATTCTCCCTAGAAAGATGGCACCTGCGGTGCGGGGCAGTGACTCCGCACAGCTCTGTCCCCTCAGCTCTCCCCCAGAGCCACAGAGCCCTGTGTATCATCGCGTGACCCCAGGCCCTTCCATTCTCCCTGTGCGGGAGCCCAGGTGGGTGGCTGTGAATGAGGTTTTGTGTTGTCCCTTGAAGAGGGTGCCTGTGTCTCTAGCAGACCCCGTCTCTCCCTGGCAGACAGAGCCCCGGCCTATTTTCACAGCCCGATGTTACGTGGGCACCTCTTCCCGGCTCTGGCGCTCTGGGCCCGGGAGCCCGGGTGGGGCCAAAGCCCCGCGCTTGTCTGGGGACCCTCTGCAGCTAGATGTCCCCGCAGCACCTCAGCCACCACCGGGGAGCGGGGTCAGCCCTCCCGCATCCCCCCCTTTCCTACCAGCCTCCGCGACGCTTCTGTCACCCTGTCACGGGGCCTCCCTCCAGCTGGCTTCAGTTGGTTCAGTGTTTCAGCTGTAATCCCAGCCTGGTCCTGGGAGGACATGAGTGCAACATCCACCTACTCTGCGCCACCTCGTCAAGATTGCCTTAGTTCTACTTGCGTTTTTCCCTCTTCTAGGTGAATTTTAATATGATTTCATCATGTTCCAGAAAACATGTTGAGATTTTGAAGAGATTTACATCCAGCCCACTGATTTCCCCATCCATAGTCAGGCGTGAGACCCTGAACAGTAACGCTCGGGGACACTCTGCTCTTGCCCATGCTGCTTCTTAGTGTCTTTAAATCGCCATGTCCTACAAAATATGAACATGAACAATCCACACAGCTGATCACTGCTCAGCCAAAAAACAAAGAAAGGGGGGATCACTACATCAAAATAGTGACCCCCCTTTAATTTTATATCACTGCCTCAGAAGCTGTACCGGACGCGCGGTGATGTGGAAGGCCTAATCCTGGCCACGCGGGCGAAGCCGCACCTGCGCAGGAGTCAGGGAGAGCAAGGGCCTCCCACCCGGCGTCCTGTCAGCTCCAGAGTGACTGTCTACGAGCATTTACTTTCACTCCCAATAAAGGGGGGTCTACTTCCTCAATACCAAGAGAAAATATTTAAAGTCCAGGATACAATGGCATTTTAGCTCTGAGAAGTTTTAAAGGGAAATAATAAATCAAACCAGCGAGATTAAGCCCAGGCAGATAAGAATAAAAATTGCCTGTTCTGCCTCCGTAGCCTCATGATTTTGAATCTATGCCAAGCAAGAAAGCGTAGCACATGGACTGTGAGCACCTTGAGAGCAGAGATCTTCTCTTTGTTCTATCACAAATTTACACCCAGGACGTGGCCTTACGGAGCTGGACCCTAGGCGGAGGGGGTGTTTCAGAGCACCCTCCCCACCATAATTTTGAGATCCTAAATAGTACTTTCTGAATATTCAAAGTGAAAATACTGTAGGTCATGCTTACCTTTTGATTGGCATACATATTCTATCAGTTAAGAATCCCTCTAAAGCCAGGATCCCTGTCTTATCTTTTTACCAACAGCATTTAACACTGACCAATCTGGAACACATTAAAGTAATGACAAAATGGGACTGTTCTTAGCAATGAAAGTAATAAGTAAATGTATGCATCTGTGTATGTGTGAGTGTATATGCATACACACTTTTTATTATATCCCAATATAAAGATACATATGACAAGTGTGAGTCTATCCTTTGAAAAGTGTGAAAATAATTAGTTTGGAATTAACAAAGTTACTGACATTTTAAAAGGCCAATGCTAGAGAAAAAGCACATTATTTTTGTCTACATTGCAGGGTGAGCTCTTAACAATTATGTCTATGAACATGCCCTCACAACTCTAGAAGTCAGAAGTTCTTTAAAACTAGTTAGGAAGCACTAGTTGACCTTTCCCTGTCTTCTTTCGAGTGCACCTTTATTAACATGCCCTTCAAAAGCTGCAAACTGCACAGAGACATGAAAACAGGGATCTCCTAAAGCGTTAAAAACGGATGTAAATCCTGATGGATCTAGCCTCTGGTAGACTCACTCACACCTTGTTCCTTGGGTAGCTCTTCCTTTTTGTCAACTCTAGAAAGCAAAATTTAAAAATCTATATATATATTAGTATTTTTGACCTAGAATTTAAAAAATTCCACTGTTCAAGGAAACACAAAAATGTTAACGTTAAAATTACTGTAGCAGGGGCCCAGAATATGGCAGAAATAACAATACAGCCTGTGAGAAATGTGTGCAAGACATCTGTGCAAGCTCCCATTTGTGCATTCTCTAGTACATTTTCATTGATGAACCAAAGGTGTGAGCCCAGAACAGTGTTTAATTTGGAAAGTCAAGTAGCAGCACCAAGAAAAACCTAAAGGATGCCTATTTCATGATGGAGCATTTGCCAATAACAGAGCCTTTGTCGTGATTCTTCTTAACCAGCTGTGGAAAAAACTCTTCATGGAACAGAAAAGCACCGAGTAGCCACGCTCTTGCACACCGTCGGGAAGCACCGTTGTGCTTTCACAGCGCCTGTCAATCCCGTTATAAAATATGGGGAAATCTGCTTTCTTTCCTATTGCTCACCATCACACAGGAGAGAGGAGATTCCTGGTTCAGTTCAGGAACTGAGAGTGATACGAGGCTCAGAGGGCCTTATCAGAGAGTAGTAAGAGGAATTTTGAAGAGAAGAAAGCATCTGCATCTCCGTGAACAAATCACTGTGTGTGTCTTTTGTAACTGCTCTGTTCTCTTCAAGGGCACTGTGGAATGTTTTTGTCCTAATCTCCTTCAGAAGCGAGAGTACTAAATCGTTATTTAAGAATCTCATCTTATGTCTCAAATAAAGTCAAGAGAAATGGAGTGTAAGTTGGGAGAAATGTGGACGTACTGGACAGAAGGACAGTTAAAAGATCACGAATATATGAAGAGAGGGTCATGTCTTCCTCAGGCCATAGCCTCATTTGTTTTCCATTAAAGAGACAGGGCATGGAGTCAAAAAAGGGTTGAAAACTGGACTAGACTCTTATCTCACGCCATATGTACCCATTCCTCGGGGATTGTAGTGGTAAATAGGAAAATAAAAACAGCAACGCTTCTAGAAGGTAATGCAAGTGGGTATCTTCTAGATGCTTTAGGGGTTAAGAAATATTTCCTCAACAGAGAACAAAAGGCACCAATCAAAGTAAATAAATTAATAAATTGGGCTACATTCAAATTAAGAACTTCTTTTCATTAAATCATATTATTAAGAAAGTGAAAAGTCAAGCCAAACACTGGGAGATAATATTTCCAACACATATCATCAACAAAGGGCTATTATAGAGAATAAATAAAGAAATCCAAATAAGAAAAGGCCGGAACTCAATCAAAAAGGTGAACAAGAGACTGTAGACAAAAAATTTTATCAACAAGGATATCCAAATGTCCAGCAAACACAGGAAAGGGGCTCAACCACATTAGTAGTGAGGAGAGGTAAAGACAGACCTCTACAAACTCATCACAACTCAAATTACTTAAAATATTAAGGAGCAACAGGCAGTCACACACTGCTGGCAGAAATGGAAAAACATTCTGGATACCTGCTTGACATTGTCTACAGTTAAAAATATCATACCTAGTAACCCAGCAACTCAACATGTGCACATACTAATCAAAAGGCATACGCAAGAACATTCATAGCGATATATTGGTAATTGCTGACAAGTGGGAACAACCCAAATGCCCATCCACTATAAAATAAATAAAATGATACATTCATATAATGAAACACACTACAGCCTTCAAAAGGAACAAGCAACACCCACATGCAATTACAATCCTGCAAACATAATTTAGCAAAAGAAGCCAGACACAAAAGAATACATTATATATAACTTCACTACACAAGCTGAAGAAAAACAAAAGGAACCAAAACCAATGTGGGGTGATAGAAGTCACAACAGTAGTTACCTCTGGGGAGGAGGGAGAGCTCAGTGATCCCGAGGGCCATGGGTGGGGCCCCTAGGGTGCTGGCAGTGCTCTACTTCTTGAGTGGGGAGGTGGTTTCAGCAGTGAGTTCATTTTGAGAAAATTAATTCAGCTGAACACATTATTTCTGCACTTTTCTGTGTGTGTTATACTTTTAGAGGGTTTCTCTTTTTTTTTAAGTGGCCAGATGCAGCCTTTCTTTGGAGAAATAAGAAACAAACTATTAATATATTCAATTCCTATCAAATACAGAGTATTCATCAAAATAATATAAATCTTCCTTAAAACTTAAGTCTGTGCAATTGTTCTTTTAAAATTAAGATCAGCTCTGGTTGGTGTTGCTAAGTGGTTAGAGCTTCAGCCATGCACCCAGGGATCGAGGGGTTGATGCCCAGTCAAGGGCATGAACCTGGGTTGCAGGTTCTATTCCCAGCCCTGGTCAGGGAGTATGAGAGAGGTAACCAATCCATGTGTCCTTCTGTCTGTCTCTCTCAACCCCCATCCCCCGCTTTCCACTCTAAAAATCAATGGAAAAAAATCCTCTGTTGAGGATTAACAATAAATAAATAGATAAATAGGTAAATAGATAAATAGGTAGATAGATGATAGATAGATGATAGATAGATAGATGATAGATGATAGATAGATGATGATAGATGATAGATAGATAGATGATAGATAGATGATAGATAGATAGATAGATAGATAGATAGATAGATAGATAGATAGATAGATAGATGATAGACAGACAGATAAAATTGAGATCGACCAGTTTTAAAGATGAATAAAATAAGAGATCGAGTGATTTGTCCAAAATCTAAAGGTCAATGAGTTCCAGGACAGGTGTATGAGCACCATGCTCAGGACTATTTCTATCATTACACAACTGCTTTGAAGTGTAGAGTTTTGCTGCACATCTTAAACTCACCAACAATTTGTGTTTAATTGGATAGGTATGCTAGTCTCCACTGTGCTGCCAAGAAACCGTGTGTGCAGGAAGGCTGCTGGTGAAAACGCCCTCCTGAAAAGCCACAAGGCATCTACCATCCCTGCAGGCTCCTCCTGGGGCATCCATCTGCAAAGTCTCTGGGCTTTAAATACCATGACTTGTGGCCTGGCCCTGCTCTGTTTTAGTGGTTGAAGGCATGGGTTTGAACTGAGAGCTGGCTGACTTCGAGTCCTAGCTCTGTCAGCATTTAACTTCTCTGAGTCTTTGTCTTCATAGCTATAGAACAGGGACAAGAACCATACGTGCCTTTCAGAGCTGGGATGACCAGTAACCTGTGTTCCTGACATCCAGTGAGTTAAGAGATAGGTAAATAATGTTCTTGGTACTGTTTTTGTTTTTGTTGTTCTAAGGCCAGGTGAGTCTTTGACTAGAAGATACATGAAGACCAGCGGCCTCTGAGGTGCACCCAGCATGAGGAGCCCAGCCACGGAGGCGCTCTCTCCTGCAGTGACAGGTGGGCCCAGCGACACACTCTCTGTGCGTGGATGCGAGGTGTGGAGAGAGCGGAAATCGGTGAGGTGGGAGCTGAAAATCCTTCCTAAGGAGGAAGAGTCCATAAAGTGGTAGGAACTGAGTAGGCAGAGACCATGAAGGGCAGGAAGGAGCAGAGAAAACTTTGTTGGCCGCATGGAACAAAGAAACTGAGAGATGATGATGAAGGCAACAGGCCGGAAAGGGCACAAAAGTAGTGAGCACCCGACATCATTTCTGAGAAAAGAGTTCTCAGGCTCCCAGCAATCAGAGCTGCTGTGTGGGGAGAGGAGGGTTCCGATGGAACCAGACCCCGGTTCCCCGAGAGGCCTCCTCTGTAGGTCATGGCAGCCCCCTGCCCATCGCATGAGCCAAGGACATCTTCCCACCCAAAAGCTCTTCAACACCTGCAAGGCCAGTTAGGAGAGAAAGTGCCTGCTTAAGGCCAAGTAAACCAGAATTAGATTAAGCAGGATAAAGGTCCAAGTTTATACCCAAAAAAAGAGGCATTTTTAGTGTTACTTGTAATCTTCTTAAACTTGCCAATCAGAGTGATTATCCAGTGAAAAATTATTTCTAAATCTAAAGAATAATTTGTAGGATTGTCTTAGCTGTTCACAGAGAGTAAACTTCTGAAACTGGTCCATGCAGCCACCAACCGATACAGTGCTGGTCGGTATCCAAACGGAAAACACAACCACAGGTAGAAAGAAATAGTCTTCAAGTCTACCCAAAGGTAAGCCGATCTGAAAAGTGACAGTAAGTACCCCACATACTAAAAGATCTAGACTTAGACCAAGGATTTGTCTGGACGTACAATAAACCTACCCTATTAATTATTTATGCTTTGTTTATATGAGAAAAACCCATGAAAGAATAGAGATAAGCAGTTTTATATCTAATAAAAAACACCAGAAAATCCAAAAGCCATTGCTACCAGATAATATAATACCTGACTCTTAGCGGCTAAAGTTTTTAATGTTACATAGCTATTCCCTTGGGCTATATTTAAAATAATACTTAGCCCTGGCTGGTATGGCACAGTGGTTAGAGTGTTGGCCCATGTATGGAAGGGTGGTGGGTTCGATTCCCAGTCAAGAGCACATACCTGGGTTGCTGGTTTGATTCCCTCCCAAATCAAGCCCCCGTAGGAGGCAACCAACCAATGTGTCTCTCCCACATCGATGTCTCTCTCTTTCTCTCTCCCCCACTCCCTCCCTGCCTCCCACTGTCTCTAGAAAGTAATGGAAAAAATATCCTAACATGAGAATTAACAAAAAAATAAATAAAAATAAAATAATAAAATAATACTTAACCTATGTGAGTTCCTTCGGCTTTCATCCCTCACCGAGGTGATGAAAACACTGCTGGAGGTTAATGTACTGTGTCTTTAGTTTCAAAGCGAATCTTCTAAGTTCTTTCCTAGATGTTTTCTTAGAAGCATTTTACCACTACAGACATCTTTTGAGGGCAGCATGAAAAAAATCATATCTGCTACAATTCAGGGGGGGAAATAGCAGTAAGTGAGCGAGGACTACGTTCCCTTGGCTGCAGGCGGGACAATGCCGCAGAGCCTATCCATGCACACAGTGCACGGGCTTTGTCCTGCTGGGCCTAGATCAACCTTTACGAGCTATGCAGAATTAGATTATGAAATAAATTGGAAATGGCATCTCCTTATTCTGACTTTGTACTCCGCATTCTCTTAAGCTTTTATGTGACTGTCAACTATGAGTTCAGGGCTCCATGTGTGTTTGTAGCATTTTATCATTTCCATTTTTCTGAAAAGATAAGCACCAGTCTTCAGAGAAAGCTGGTGACTATTGGATACAGAAAACCACTTTTTCCTGAATGGTTAATGTTTCAACTATGAGCACAGATACCAGATGGCAAAAGGGGGAAAAAGGGATTCAAGTTGTTCAATGATAAGGATTTTTCCATCTGCTGGTTCAATACTAACTTGGTTTACATTCACTTAGAGCCAATACAATTAAAACTCTATTTGAAGTGAAATGTTTCAGAAAAACAAGACTCGAAACCTGAGAGATCCTTCTACAGGTTACATCCATCCCTCAGAGAGCAAAGCTTTTATATGTGTACAAATGTGGGTGCACGATCACACAAAGACATCAAATACATTTTGAAAAATTCTAAAGTCACATGCATTTAAGTAATTCTAATGAAGGCTATATGTGACGGAAGTGTAAAGGGACATTTGTTAGAATTGAGAGTTTCGGTGAAATAAAATGTATCTAAATAATATACTGGGAGAATCATCACAAAAGATGACAAGGGAGACCATTGGTGAGTGAACAATTGGGCAGCAGTTGACAGGGACACAAGTTTGAATGACTAATCCACTGAGACCAAAGAGCAGGTGAGGAGGCGGAGGAGCTTAGCAATCACTAGCAGCAACAGCATCGTAGAGGGTAGCAGGGGCCTTGCACACTAACAGAGGTGCAAAGAAGAATGCAAAGAAGAAAGGGGTACCCAGAGGTAACTGGAACTCATGGGGACATGCCTCAAGTAAGAATCATGTGCCTGGTGCCAGGTGGGTACTACACTTATCGCGGGGGGGGGGGGGGGGTAACTGTAAATTACATGAATGTCTGACCACTACGCTGTACACCTGAAATTATTATAAAATAATATTGAATGTCAACTGTAATTGAAATATAAAAATAAAATAAAATCGGGAACAAAAAGAGTCATGGGCAGGAAGAGAGCTCTGGGGTCTCTCCTAGCAATCCTTCGGTAAAAAGAGGTCCTACTCAAAACGTAATACGTATAATGTTAAGAAGTGGTTTTCCAGGGCAACAGTCCTTTCTGTCCTGAAAACACTGTGAGAATGGGCATCTCTTGGTGCATAAGCTTCTCAAGGAAGCAGCCGTGGCCTGCTCCTGACGCCTGACCTCAGCATGCCATAGATGCTCCACAAGCAGTCGGTAAGCGTGGTGGAATCGATCCAGGAATCCCACCTTCCGGACCAATAGTGCTCTGTTGTCGTGCGTCTCCTTCAGAGAAGCTCCCTTTTTTTAACGTTTGTTCCATCCTTTTTGCCTTAACCGCATACAGTAATGTCAGGCCTAAGTGTGCTCTTTAATGAATCACGACAAATACGACGGATGAAAAGAGCACCTCCTCCAAGCCTGGAGCATGGCTAGATCTGCCTCCTTCTCTGCCCCTTTGCCAGGAGGACAGTGGTCTCCAAAGAGGAGCACAAAAACCAACCGAGGGAGGGACATGCAGCCTAGAGGGGGGCACACTGAAGTCCGGCAAAGTGATATCACAATTTCTATTTCTATTATTTCTCTTTCATCTCATCCTGAATTCTGTGCATGATTTGTAACACACGATGGATTAGCTGGTTAATAAATGCATATAATTTATAAATAAATAAGCCTATTTGATGTGTGAACTGAGGGCACAATTTCAAAAAGTGTGGAGACCACTGCTAGAATACTAAACTCTAAGTGTGTCATATAATCTGGTTTGAAATGCTACTTAGATATGAAGCCCTCAATCAATAAACCACTTGGGCCAAAGCCATGGTGGCTGAATGAATGAATAAATAATGAATGAATGAATGAATGAATGAATGAATGGATATTCTACCAAGACTGGAATACACAGTCAACGGAGTTATCAGGAACTTGGTATTTTCCAAATGTTTCCTATTAGCTCTTGAGGAGCTCCAAGGAAAGAGAGATCCAAGTTTAATTAGTTATTTTATAAATGCTGCATACCACAGCATACTCTTCCCTGCAACGTAGAAACCTTTTTAGCTTTGTTTATTACGGCACTTCCCATTTCCACAGTTTACTTGATCACAACACCTCTTCTCGCCCATCCATAGTAATCAGCTACCCACAGAGAGCCTGAGAACGGTGCTCCTCAGAATACATATGGCGGAATCCTATCTTAATGGGCTTCAACCCAAGAACTGGAGGCCCGACTCAATACGGTGTCATTTTTATTGGTCGTATATGGAGCCGCAGGACAACTCAAACCATTGCCCACGCAAGTCTGCAGTATTCAGCGTCTCTAGTGAGGACTTGGGTTGTGAATATGGCGCGGATGCTCATTCAACTGCCTACTGGCATCTTTAAGGATGTTATATATAATAACATGCTTGTGAAGTTAATCCTTAAAGATGCCAGTAGGCAGTTGAATGTGCATCCTTGATTTATCTCAAATATTTAGATAATTTAAGTGTACAGGGTCCTGCAGGAGAGCATTAGTTTTTTTAAAGGGAACGGAGAAGAGGGAGGGACCTATTTAACTATGTATCAGGCTTCATGCTAGAAACTTTATTTTTAATATTTGCATTTCCAAACAATTGTATTGGCTAGATATTGGTGTCCCTTTTTATCAATTAGGAAGCTGAGAGTCAGAGAGCCACACACTAGTAACTGACGGAGCCCAAGGTAACCATCAAGGTCACCGTCCCAAATAGGATATGTTTGAGAATGTCCCGTAATTATTCTGGGACAACTTTTTTAGCCTAACTTTGCTCTTTTCCAACACATCATACAGAGACACGACTGGAGTTCAGATCTCCCAATCTCCTTTCTATTACACATCGTTGATTGAGATAAGAATTGAGTTTAAACGATGGAAGGGGAGAATCTTTTACAATGTATACATGTCTCAAAATCATCAGGTTGTATATTTTAAACATCTCATAATTTTACTCTCAATTATACCTCAATAAAGCTGGGAGGGGGGGAGAATAGAGTTTAAAAACTGCTAGAGAGATCATCCATCAACTACTAGAAACAATTGAACAGGACTGCTTTAAAAATATTTTTAACACTGTATATATAGAAAAGGCAAAAGGGTGACAAAGCATCAAAAAATAATTGTATCTTCCACCAATGCGGAGCTGCCTTTAAAAACTCCAAACATGGTGCTAAGCAGAGCCTAGTAGCAACATAATGTAACATGGCTGAGAATAATCCTTTATACCAGGTGGAACATCACCTAGAATCTTCCTAAAACAACTATGCTACCTTTTTATTTTACCACATGTATGGAAGATGTCAAGAAACTGGAAAAGATCCAGAAAAATAACAACTATAACGGCGTAAAGAGATTTAACATAGAAGTCCTGGGGGGGAAAGTAAATGAGATAGAATTCTGCAGTCTAAAGTGGAAAGTACAAGAGAGAACTTGAACATGGGCTTCGAGCGCATTAAAAGCTGCTGAAGGGAGGTCTTCATCTCCAAGAGGATGCAAGGAGAGGCATAAAATTTAATTACACACTGTGAGCTTGAGCAGGCACAGTGATGTCCTGGTGGTCAAACTATGAAATGCCACAACGAGTTCCAAGGGGGCGTCGCCCAGACTCCTACAGAAAGGAACAGTCCCTGCAGTGCCTTCTGTGATGACCACTCTTTTTGAAGGCAGCGAGACACAACGGTCACCTTCTGTCATAAAAGTCCTGTTTCCCTTGCTGCAATTTTCCTGCTGTGAATGCTTATGTTTGATGGAAATCATTGGTCATTCAACCTTCCCCACCAACTTCAGTGTACAGCTCAAACTCCTTATGACGTCGCAGAGACGTTTACCCATCTCCGCCTACCCTTCCAGCATAACTCGCCAATCCCTCAACATGACCTGTGCTTCCGTCAGGCCAGCCAGGAGGCCACGGGAGCACTCCCAAACCAGCGAGGCCTACCCCGGCTCCTCTCCTCTGAAAAGGACCTGCTTCCCTCCTCCCTCCCTGCCAAGCCTCCGTCCCTCCTGCAAACGGTTCTCATTCCGGTTGATCAAACTCCCACGCCTTTTTTCCGCTGCCTTACCAAGTGATAAAATCTCTCTCCTCCACATTCATTCCCAATAGACAAATTTAGTTTCTTCTTTCTGTGCTTTCAAAGTACATTTTCCCCACCTTTATTAGGGCACATATCACATTATTCTTATAAGTCTTTAGTTGCCTGGCACCCTGAGTAGGCGGTGAAGTCCCCGGTGGCAGCAGAGGAGAGAGGAAGGGCTGGGAACAAGACCTAGCTTGGCCTAATTGTTTTTGCTTCTCAGCTTACCTAGCACATAGTAGGTTCCAAAACTTTCTGTTGAGTCAGTGGAGCCATTAATTACCTGTTATGTGCAAAGAAATATTCAACAGCCAAATTGTTGCTGTGGAAACCGTATCTAGGGACTTCTGTTGGTCTTTAAACTCCATCGATTTAGACTTGCTTTCCAAGTTTCTTCTGAAAGCATTTTTACCTTCAAAAGATAGAATCAATAATGTATGTTTGAACGCTCTGGAACAAACATGTGCGTCTGATCTACTCCATCAAAACCGCTGGAATTCCAGGACTCAGGGGGTAGAAAGAGTGAGGAGCGTATCTGTAGAAAAGCATGGTTAAAAAGTGTAAATGTTCTCATCAAATCAGTTCCGGCAGAAGCTTCTGGGAGGCGCAGAGGCATCCAGAGCCCCCTTCAGCTTTGTCTGTATGTGGGTAGGGACAGCAGGGTTTTCCACGAGGAGAAACGGTGCCTAAGGATGTTTCATTATTAATACGGACATGCGGCAGAATCAGACGTCTTAAATACAGCTGCTCTCTTGCTTCCATCTCTACATTCTCTGCTCTTTGATGTAAATTTATTTTTCTATGTTTGCAACACTTGTTGAATAAATATGTCAAGTGCAAGGACGCATATTTTATATGTAGTGTGTGTTTACCTTCCTAAGACAATATACTTGCAAAATATTTCCCCTTAATTTAAACATTTTTGCCTCTATTTGGAAACATTTTAATTTAAACTATTCTTAACTGGACACCTCAAAAGGCAAGAGGGAGTTACATATGTAAGCATTTTAATGCATTTGACTTCTTTTGATTCAATGTAAATTCCAGAAAACTAAAAAGAGCTAAAAAGTAATAGTTTAAGGTAACCAAACTATTCTATGCAGCTAAACTGACTTCGATGTCCAGAAGAAACTAGAACTCAAGTTCCCTAATATCGGTCATTCAGAATTAACATTTCCTTTTTTGTGGTCACCTCCCACCCTTAGCATTTGGACTGGCCCAGATTCCTCCTGTATTTCTAAATAAACCGACTGACAGAAACGCCTCCTTCGGGCTATGTCCGTAGTTCTCTCTGCCGTCTCGCAGCCTTCTCCGTCCCTGCACATTCTTTTCTCAACCCTTTCCTCCGGGAAACAGGGAAACGTCTTCACAAGCTAAAGGCCCCCCATGATCTGACACCCCCTTATCTGCCCCCCCCCCGCCTCCCACTGCCGACAGCTTCCTGTGCTTGAGTCCGAACTACTTTGAGTTCCACCAATTTGCTATATGTTTTCTTGCCACCCCAAGTTTTAACATTCTGTTCCTTCTTTTTTTTAATCTTTATTGTTGAAAGTATTACAGATGTCCCCTCTTCCCCCCCCCACCCCCCCAGGCCTTCTCTGCACTATTGTTTTTCCGTGAGCTATGCATATATGCATAGAAATTCTTTAGTTAATCTCTTCCCGCCCCCCTCACCCCCAGCCCATTCCCCACCCCCACTCTTCCCTCTATGAAATAAGTCAGTCTGTTACATGTTCCTTCTTTTTGGAATACTTTCCTGCACTCCTTTCTCTTCTTTTCATCATGATTTTTAGATACAATGTGGGTTGAACACCCTTACTTAGTTGTTCTATTACATTTAGCTATATTTCTATCTTTGTGTCTTAATATTTGAAGAAAGTGTCAGGTTTTAGATTGATTTACATTCTAGCTATAAATTAACTCAAGGAGGTGTTTGGTTTGCTAAAAGAATAAATTTTGAAATTCATTTGGAAGTGAGCAGGAGCAAAATTGACACATCAAATATGCAAAAGCCCTCAAAAGTGCTCGGAAGAAACTTACATGTTTGCTGACAAGGAAACGAGATCCATGAAAACATTAGCCAATACCGTGTGCAGCTGGTATTTAAACATTAAGGTGGAGTCACAGTGTCTGCCTCATCTCCCACCTCTTCTCCTCACTATAGACGACCCTAAGTGGGCAGGTATAATCCTTAAAAGAGCATTCTATAAGGGATGCAGTTTGGGCTTCTGCACCCATTGTGAGCTTTAGAAGTTGACCCCAATTTTCAGCTAAGACTTGTGAATCCACCTTAGCTGTCTGAATCAGAATTATATTGTGAAATATTAGTAGATGAGATTTTCCTGCCCTCCTGCTTTTTATTTTTACTTTATTATGGTAATAATAATACACTATTGTTGCCTGTAGGTACAACATTGTTCAGCAGATCTCATTCATCTTGCTCAACTGAAACGTTATGTATGTTGATTAGTAACCTCCCGTTTCCCCATCTCTCAGCCCCTGGCAACCAACATTCCATTCTTTGATTCTATGAATTTTACTACTTAAAATAACTCATGTAAGTGAAATCTTGAAATATTTACCTTTCTGTGACTGGCTTATTCACTTAGCATTATGTCCTCAAAGTTCATCTATGTTGTCACATATTGCAGAATGGTCTTCTTCTTAAGGCTGAATAATAGTCCATTGTGTATACATTTCCTCTCTCCATTCATCTGCCAGACATTTGTTTCCACATGTCAGCTACTATGAACAGTGAGTGCTGCAATGAACATGGGAGTACTAATACCTCTCTGAGATCCTGATTTCAATTCTTTTGGAAAAATTCCGAGAAGTGAGTTTGCTGGATCATGTGGCGTTCCATTTTTAATTTGGGGGGGAACCTCCATTCAGTTTTCCAAGTGGCTGTACCAGTTTATATTCCAACCAACAGTGCATATACGTTCAAACTTCTCCACATGGTCATCAACACTTGTCTTTCGGTTTTTCAATAATAATTATCTTGATAGGTGTGGGGCAATATCTCATTTTGGTTTTGATTTGCATTTTCCTAATGATTGGTGGCCTTGAGGATTTTTCATATACCTACTGACAATTTGTATATATTATTTAAGAAATGTCTTTTCAAATCCTTAGACCATTTTTTAATTGTCATCAATTTTGGTTTTGAGTTTTGTTTTATTCTGATGCTGTTGAATTATAGGAGTTCCTTATATATTTTGGATATTAGCCCCTCATCAAATACATAGTTTGCAAACATTTTTTCCCATTCCATAGGTTGACTCTTTACTCTGTTGTTTTCTTTGTTGCACAGAAAGGTATTTTTTATTTTGATGTAATCCCACTTGTTTATTTCTGTTGTTGTTTTCTGTGCTTTTGGTGTCATTTCCATGAAGTCATTGTCAAGAAGCTTCCCCCTGTTTTCTTCTAAGAGTTTTACAGTTTCAGGTTTTATTTTGATGTAGTCCCACTTGTTTATTTTACATGTATTTGCATGTATCTGCACTTTTCTTTTAGTGATGATTCTTTCCCAATAAACCACAAAGCTGAAGTCCCCACTGTCCAAACAGGGAATGTTATAAAGGACAATAAAAGAACAGAGAAAAAAGATGGAAAATTCTAGACTTTTACACCTTCAGATGTCAAAAAGAAGATTCATGGATGAGTACTCTAGACCCAGTTTGTGGAGGCAGTTCTTTTCTGTTTACCCAGACTAGATAAAAATCCCACAAAAACCCCAGGAGTTTGAGAGGGCAGGGAAATGAGAACTGAGTAGGAATTATAAGTAGAGATGGGAGGGCTTAGCAAGAAGAGCAATATGGAGACACTACTATGGGTTTCATGCAAGAAATCCTGCCCCATATCCCCAACCCAAGGTGAGCTCCAAGGCATAAGAGAATTATGGTACCCTCAGAAGGGTCTTGGGATCCAGGAACAGAGTATGTAAGCCTGGTTTCCTATCTGGTTGCCCTGAAAATTGGCAAGCACTATAGGAAGTGTCCATGACACGCTGGCCCTGGAGTTGTGTGGAGAAGCTACATGAAGTGTTCTGGCAGATGGGAAGTTTTGAAGGACACTGCAAACAGCCAAACATGTTCCCAAGTGAACCAGAGCAGGGCGGATATAGCTCTGAATGCAAGTGAACTGGTAAGCTAAGAAGACACCACAGAAGTAGCATGAATTTCAATGCTATATTAGTTTCCTAAGGCTGCCATAACAAAGTTCCACAACCCCAGTAGCTTAAAACAACAGAAATCTATTCTTTGAAAATTCTGGAGACTGAAAGTCCAAAACCAAGATGTCATAGGTCTACCCTCTCGCAGAGTCTCTAGGGGACAATCTGTCCTATGTCTTTCTCTCAGTTGCCGGTGTCATCAGTAATCCTTGATATTCCTTATATGCATAACTTATAGGTGCATAACTCCAATCTTTACCTCCATTGGCACATGGCTTTCTCCCCTCCTGTCTTCACATTGTCTGCTTATAAGGAGACACCAGTCATATTGAATTAAGGGTCCACTCTACTCCAGTATGACATCATCTTAACTATTACATCTGCAATGACCCTACTTCTAAATAAGGTCACATTCTGAGGTACTGGGGGTTAGAGCTTCAACATATCTTTTTGGGACTCAAATTCAACCCATAACAAATGTCCCAGAAGATTTGGCCGTGAGAAGGCTTGGCCATGTACAAGGATTAGAGGGGGTTGTAGTATCTTATGTATTCCCACTTAGAAAAAAAATGGCCCTGAACCAGATCTATTTCCCAACTCCCATGCTCCAAAGCCCCTGGAACTTTGAACAATTCTTGGCAAAGGGAAAGAAAAGGTTAGAGGGGAAAATCTTAAAATAAATGAGTTTTAAACTGAGATATCTGGGTTTATCTTGAATTGATTAAGATTTTTATTGTAATCAAGCAAGATGAGGGCTCCAAAAATAAAACTCAGTGGAGAAATTTTTAAAATGTTATAACTCTAGCACATCTGAATAAATGAAAACAAGCATCGTAACAGTTATAAATCTATCTGTTTT
This sequence comes from Miniopterus schreibersii, assembly GCF_964146895.1. Classification (NCBI taxonomy): domain Eukaryota; kingdom Metazoa; phylum Chordata; class Mammalia; order Chiroptera; family Miniopteridae; genus Miniopterus; species Miniopterus schreibersii. The sequence goes on along the minus strand of NC_138111.1, from coordinate 58,468,871 downwards.
TTAACGATCCTTAGTTGGGAGGAGATGTTAGTCTTCTTTAATTGAGAACTTTATATAGACTACAAAGGGATTAATTAAGAGTAGCTAATATAATGAAAACTACATACAATTTACTTAAAATACAAATAACAAAGTAGTTCTTATGTTTTAATCTTACTTCATTAAAGAATTCAATGCCTAGTGTAAGTAAAAAAAATAAATCCCCCTCTGCTCCTTTGCTTTCATTGTTCAGTTTCTGCCTTGTAAGCTTTCTCAGTATCCCCTCTGGTTCACTTTCAACAAAACACATCATCAAGTATCTACTCTGAAATAGTATAATTGTGTGTGTGTGTGTTTAAAGAGAAGTATCATTCTTCTCAGACTCTAGACACAAATATTTGTCTTCCAATATCCTCTGAAAAATGCCTGTCACAAGCTGTGATGAACCCAGCAATGGCATGTCTCTGTGCTTAGCACACACTGGCCTGCCCTTCCTGCTGAGCAGCCCATAGTATAGCTGTGTGACCTTGGGACATATTATTTAACCTTTCTCTGCCTCAATTTCCTCACCTATAAAATTGTGCCTACTTTATAAGGTTATTAGATATGTTAATATGTATAAAGTACTTAAAGTCAGAGTCAATTTGAATAATAAGCACTCAGTATTTATTAATATTAAACATATAAAGAGTTATTTCAAGTCAATAAGAAGACAGTCTAAAATATGTCGAAAATAGAAGTAGGCACATCACAAGAGGAAACAGAAATGATCAAAAAAACAATAGAAATATACCACCTCAAAAGCAAATGGGGAAATGCAAATTAAAACAAGATGCTAATTTTTTACTGCCTCCTTATGACAGTGTAAAAGTCTGATACCATTCAATGCTAATAAAAACCTAAAGAAACCGGCACTATCATTTACTATTGATGAAAGTATATATTTTTATAATATTTTGGAAATCAAATAAGTAATATTAATTTTTCTAATATGCATACACCCTGACAGAGTATTTTTATTTTTCAGAGTCTAACCAATAGTGCAAACAGAAAAAAGAAAAATCAGCAATATCTAATACTCTCAAAGTCTTACCCAAAAAATACATCCAAAAGGTTTATAATAACAATCTCTGTAAACAACGAAAATGTCCATGTATAGGAAAATAGTTGCCTAAATCCTTATATATTAATACTATGAAATACTAAATAGCTATTATAAGAGCACTATAGATCATTATGCATTAACTTAGGAATAGGCCTACAACATACTATTATCCAAGAATAGCAGATCTTTGTTAGGATCCCATGTAAATAATTAAAATATATATGTAAAAACATATATATATTTACACATAACAAAGGAAATAGTAGTTTACAGAGGTCACAGTAGAGAATGTGATCAGAAAGAGAAAGTCAGACACCATCAGTTTCAGTTTTGACTACATTCTGTTTGGGTTGGTACAATAAGCAGATATGATCATATTTCAAGTAATTGAAAATATAAAGAATGGAGGCAAAAGAGAAAAATGAATGTGTAATAAAAGTTAAAAATCAGCTACTGCATAGATACTTTTCTCAAGGTACAAAAATAAAAGTGTTCATTAGTTACATATGAAAATGTTTCCAAAAATATGTTTAATAATGGAAAATAATTTATATATACAAATTGTAGAGTTCTTTTTTTTTCTTTTTCTTTTCTTTTTTTTTTTGTTTTGTTTGTTAATGCTCACCTGAAGACATTTTTTTCCATTGATTTTTAGAGAGAGTGGAAGGGAAGGAGGGTGAGAGAGAAAGAGAGAGAGAGACAGTGACTGGCTGCCTCCCCCACATGCCCCCAACCAGGGCTGGGTATCAAACCTGCAACCAAGGTACACACCATTGACCAGGAATTGAACCCACAACCCTTCACTGCACAGGCTGATGCTCCGACCAGTTAGCCACACTGGCCAGGAACAAATTGTAGAGTTCTTTAAAAAGTTTAGTCCTGAGTTAAATCAACTAATGTGAATTAAATCACTTTACGCTCATTACATCTATCAGCAAAGGGCTACATATTACCACAGTACAATGGAAATGGGGAACATATGCTGCCAAAATTGGAAATAGAGTTAGCTTTTCTCTCCCTAAGGAGAAAATAAAAATTTAATTTTTTGAACATTCATAACAGGCTTGGGGGAAATGCTAAAATGCAGCTGATAGTTAAGGAGGGAACGCATCCTAGTGGACAGAGGCACATGAACAGCAGCATTTCTCTGCATACTGAGCTGTGTGGGGAGAGAGGATGCCTCAAGAATAAAAGAGCTGAGACCTGATCAATATCTGAGAAGCAAAAAACAGAGGCTATCTGAAAGCATATTCAATATTTCTTTATTTCACTGATTCTAAGAAGAAAAGTTTTTCACGTTTGTAAATGTCTAAAATTGGGATGTCTTAGCTTCAGTAGCATGTAGCACTCACTACTGTAGAGATGACAGTTTTGATGTGGTTGTCATTGTCTTGATTACGAATATTCACATTGGCACATTTTCATTGAGTTTTGAGTATTTTGGGTGCTGCAAGTGCCGAGTTTAATTGCCATTTTAAATTGTTCTATAGGATTACACTATGATTTGGTATTAAAGCAGAAATCACTATATCTGCAAAAACATATAGAAATAGAACACGGGGAATATATTAGATTTAGTAAAACAAATATTCATTATATCAGAAATGACTACAGTCCCATATTTCCTTACAAAACAATAATCATGTGTTTTATAGAACCTAAAAATGGGAAATATCAGAAGTAGATGAAGCTGTACTAGGTTTTTGCCCAGCTTGGGTAAACAGGGAGGTTGTGCGGCTGGACTCATTAGACCACTCTACCACGCCCAAGAGATGTAGCAGCTCTACTTAAAACATTAGAAACAAACACAGGGAGGCTGCCAAAATGAGGAGACAAAGAAACATGTCACAAATGAAAGAACAGAACAAAACTCCAGAAAAAAGAATTAAACAAAACAAAGACAAGCAATCTACTAGATGCAGAGTTCAAAACACTGGTTATTAGGATGCTCAATGAACTTAGTGAGAACAACAGCATAAAAAAGAACCAGTCAGAAATGAAGGATACACTAACTGAAATAAAGAATAATTTACAGGGAATCAACAGTAGAGTAAATGAAGCTGAGAACTGAATCAGCGATTTGGAATATAAGGAAGCAAAAACATCCAATCAGAACAGCAAAAAGTAAAAAGATTCTTAAAAAAATTGAGGATAGTGCAAGGAGTCTCTGTGACAATTCCAAGCGTACCAACATTTGCATCATGAGGATAACAGAAGGAGAAGATAGAGGGCAAGAAATTGAAAACCTATTTGAAAAAATGATAGAAAATTTTCCTAACCTGGTAAAGGAAAGAGACATACAAGTCCAGGAAGTACAGAGAGTCTCAATCAAGATAAACCCAAAGAGGTCCAGCTGGACATGGCTCAGTAGTTGGGCATCAATCTATGATCCAGGAGATGGTGGTTCAATTCTTGGTCAGGGCACATGCCGGGGTTGCAGGCTCATCCCCAGTAGGGGGCATGCAGGAGGCAGCCAATCAATGACTCTCTCATCATTGATGTTTCTATCTCTCTCTTCCTCTCCCTTCCTCTCTCTGAAATCAAAAGACATATTTTTTAAAAAAAAAAAGATGAACCGAAAGAGGCCCACAACAAGATACACCATAATTAAAATGCCAAAGGTTAAAGACAAAGAGAGGATCTTAAAAGCCAAAAGAGAAAGACAGTTGGATACCTACAAGGGAGCTCCCATAAGACTGTCAGCTGATTTCTCAACAGAAACTTTGCAGGTCAGAGGGGCTTGGCACAAAATATTCTAAGTAATGAAAAGTAAGAATCTACAACCAAGATTACTCTGCAAAGCAAAGCTATCATTTAGAATAAATGACATATAAACAGCTTCCCAGACAAGGAAAAGCTGAAGGACCTAATCATCACCAAACCAGTATTAGTTAAAGCGACTTTTTTAAGAAGAGAAAATAAAGATAAAAAATATGAACAATAAAATGGCAATAAATACATATCTTAAAAAATTAAACAAAGAAGCAAAGCAGAGACACACTCATAGATACAGAGAACATTTTGATGGTTGCCAGATGGAATTGGGGTTGAGGGGATGGGTGGAAAAAGTGATGGTATTAAGAACTACAAATTGTTAGTTACAGAATAGTCATGGGGATGTAAAGTACAGCATAGGGATTATAGTCAATAATATTCTAATAACAATCAGTGGTTTCAGATGGGTACTAGATTTATCAGGATGATCACTTAGTAAGTTATATAATGTCTACTCACTGGGGGTAGTACATCTAAAACTAACATAACGTTGTATGTTAACTATAATTGAAAAATAAAAAATGATTTTTTTAAAAACATGCGAAAAAAGGGATTAGCTATCACATGTGTCTTTCAAGCAATGGCACCACAGATTTAATGAAATATGGGTAAAATATACTTTTTAATAATGTTCTACCTGAGCCCTTTTAGTCTATGTTTAATTTCAACCATCACCAGAGGTGTTAATCACATAGATGTCAAATGTAGAGCAGATAAAGTGTCTCAACAATATAATAAATTGATTACCTTAAAGAACATAAAGTCATAAAGTTTCTAACAGTTTTCTAACTATCCAGATGAATGGCTACACTCCTCTTTCCAAATTCTTATCATAGAAAGATACCTACCTAGTATTTTGGACAAAGATTATGACTCTCTCTAGGGACCATCAGAGCATATTGTCTCCATTCTCCTGTGATTCATCTTCCTATTAGGATTCTCCCACCAAGATCATTACAACCATGAAATGAAGATTCAAGAACGTGCTTCTCCCTCTTTGATGCACCAGACTAAGAATGATAAAAGGGAGAGATCCCACACTCCATACTTTGGTTTCATTTAGAACACACTGAAACTCTGAAGAATCTTTACAAAGGAAAATTAGGGAAAACAATATGGAAATATTCATAGAATCAAAGACAGATACAGTGCAATTCCTTTCTATGTAGTTTTATAGAGATATATTAACTGCCTCTATGTACTGCATTCAGGTTTCCAAGAGCTCGGGGCCTAGTTGGGGAAGCAGATATACGAAGAGATTTTTAACATCTAATATTGTTGGTGCTGAGACAGATGTCTGAAGATGATTGTATTCCTCTATAAGCATGCTTCAAGGTTCTCTGTTCTACATCATTCAACATTATAACTTGAGATCTACATTTTAATTCAAAGGACTGCAAAATTTGCAGGGCACCTGCCTAAGCCCATCACTTCCTGGATCCCAGTCCACCTTCACAGTCTATCATTTCATGTGCAATATCAACAGTCCCACTTCTAGAAACTTACTTCTTTGCAGTGGAAATGACTCTTGTTTCCATTCCAATTTCTCCCTATTTTATGAAGAGGAAGTAAAAGATAGTAGTTAAGAATATAGACCCGATATTGAATCCAGGTCTCATTACTTAACAGTTTGACCCCAGGGAAATTATCTCACTTCTCTGAACCTCAGTTTTATCTTCTGTAAATGGGGCTAATAATATTTACTGCTAAGTTTAATTCACAAGTCTTCAATGAGATCATGGATAAAAGTATTTACTGAGTTTCATACAAGATAAGCTTTAAATGAGAGTTTGCAACTTACTATGATATTACTTTTCCCCAGTTGATTAACCCAAAAACAAGCTTATGATAGAGGTGAGATCTTATGCCCCCTATTGGACAATGGTATTTTCTTCACTCTAGTACGATAGTACCATACCCTTAACAAAAGCTACATAACTACTATCTCCTGGTTGCTACTTGACCTATACCAGGCATTTCCTGGAAATATTCATCATATTTCAGAGGAAACTGGTTTACTTGAAGACACTTAAACCCATTTAATAAGAATAAAAGGGTGGAGTACAAACTTCTTCCAGTTGTAAAATAAGTCCTAGGATATAATGTAAAGCATGACAACTATAGTTAATAATACTGTACAGCATATTTGAAACTTGTAAGAGAACTCTTAAAAGTTCTTATCACAAGGAAAAAAATCCGTTAACTGTATGGTGACGGATGGTAACTGGACTTACTGTGGTGATCATTTCACAGAACATACAAATATCGCCAATCAGTACGCTGTGCAACTGAAACTAACATAATGTTGCATGTCAATTATACCTCAATAAATAAGTAAATAAGTAAGAAAAAGGAAAACACACAATTGAGATGGCAAATTTTGAAGAAGAAAAGCGATCGCTTATTGAGAAACCCTGTGTGCCACTCCCCTGTGGTCTTTCAGAACTTTGCTACTCCCCCATCAAGGGTGAGTCTTATTTCCTCTCACCATGAAAGTGACTGCATTCTTGTCATTGATTCAACAACTGAATGCAGCAGAAGAAATACTGCATGGCTCTTAGGCTAGATCATGGGAAGCAATGTGGCTTTTATCTGGCCATCTCGTGGGGTGCCTACTTTTGGTACCCAGCCATTGTGCTGTAGTGAAGCCAACCAGAATCATGGACAGACTATGTATAGGTGTTCTCACCACAGCCCCAGTGAAGGCGCCAGTAACAGCCAACACCAATCCCCAAACAAACAAGTAAATGAACCCTGAGCAGATTACAGTCCAAGCTTTCACATTAACCCAAACAGTGCCATGTGGAGCAGAAACACACTGTCCCCACTGTCCTTCCTTGTTCCATCCTTTCCTTCCCACGCTAGCCACTTCCTTAAATTTAGTTATTTATCACTTCACATTTACAGCATTTCAAAAAGCTCCTATGTCTTTTGCCTTCTTTTACTCCCCTAAAACTGCCGAACATATACCTAATAACAGATCAAGCCTCCTAAAACATTTATTTTATCCTGTCTTTTCTCTACTGAAAATTATTCAAGAGCTCCCCACAGACTAAGGAATAAAGAGCGACCACAGAGGAAAGGCTACAAACTCTGCCTCAACTTATCTCTTACATCTTGCCATCATCTTCCCTCAAAAAGAAGCTCCTGAAGCAACCAGTTGGGACTGTTTCTGTCCCTTAATGGAATCTCACAAACCTGAACCCTTGCTCATAATATCACACTCTGTAAAGTTTTCATTCAGCAGTAGCAAGACTTAGCTCAAACAGATACATGGCAGCCAATTTTTAAATATTAAGGAATTTTTCAAGCCAGTTGTTAAATCATTGATAGCGTTAAGTTGGCCATGCAGAAGTATTCTACCATGGGAACTGGAAAACATTACAAATTGGGCCTTTGTGGAAGCAGGAAGGGAAAGCCAGTTTACCTGCACACCATTGCCCTCATCTCTCCATATCATATATTGGATCCAGATCAAATGGAATTCTCTCCTTGAGGCCTTTGCTGGTCACTTAATGTGTACTTCTGCCAGCCTCTGAAAGTCTCTGTAAACTTCTTATCTGTCCTTAAAGTCCCACTGCTTATTTCCTCAACAACATGAAACTGAGGAAGGGGGTTGTTTTGGGTTTGGTTACCTCGGGCGTGACTTACAGTGTATCTAGCGACATGCCATGTACACTCAAGTATGCAAGAATTCAGAATAGGCCTGATATTCTGGGATGCCTCAGAGATGCTCTAGAAACTCTAGGAGTAGGTCCCTAAAGACTTATCACATCTTTGCCAAGCAAGAAAGGGTTTTTAAGAGAAGATATTAGAGCTATAAATTTATTTAATATCTTGACTCTTTCAAAAATATATTTAAGATTATTGACATACAAACACACATACACATACAAAACAACTTAATAAAACTGAAATAGAAAGCTAAGATAAAAGGAAAATGTATTTGTATTAACTAGAATATCAAATGCTATATTTAACCATTACATTTTTTGACCCTGAGTTTCCTGACAACCAGGGTGAAATAAATGAAAATGTAATGAGTTACATTACTGTAAATATGAATTTCTCATTATAGAAAGGGAAAAGCATTCATGGAAAGAGAAAGCAATTTTTTCTGCTAAATTCTAAAAGGTGTATTATTTTGAAGATTTATACATGAGATAAGTGATTTAGTGGACAATATCTTCAATAAATGTTTTACAACAAAAGTCCAAAGACAGTTGTCTCTTTTTTAAAATATATATGTATATATCTTAATTGATTTCAGAGAGAGGAAGGGAGAGAGAGAGAAACATCAATGATGAGAGAGTCATTGATCGGCTGCCTCCTGCACACCCCAGACTGGGGATCGAGCCCACAACCTGGGCATGTGCCCTGACTGGGAATTGAACCTCGATCTCCTGGATCCTAGGTTGATGCTCAACCACTGAGCCACGCCCAGCCGGGCCAAAGAAGGTTGTTTCTTGTAGTGGGCCTCAATCACAACCGAGGCTGTAACTTTAAAGCATAACTCCTCCAAGGTATCTCTATGAGAGGGTAAGATAACTAGTCCAAGCACATAAACATTTAATGGTCTGACATAAGGAAAATGAAAGCAATGCATATATAGTAGTGTAGTAAATAACAGTAGATGACAGTAAAATTCTTACGCAGCATCCCTACATATCACTCCTTTCAAGAAGGCAGTTGGTGAGAAATGAAGAATTCCCAAGCCGGCAGTGACGGCACTCTGGAGCAGACTGAGGTCCTATCTGTCAAATTCCTCTCTCGCGCAAGGGCAGCGAATGAGCGCGTGCCATGTAAGTGGTGATTCTAATCCAGAGAGCCAGAGGTCAAGCACTTAGAGAAAGAGAGCTAAAGCAGAAACCTGTCCAACAGACGACAGAGGAAGGAGGCCAAACCCATCCAAAACGGATTCATAATACAGAAGGGATGGGACTAAGTGGAAGAAATTTGTCAGAAATTATGACAAGGAGATGGCAGGGAGGAACATGAGAGTGGGAGGTAAGACAGGGCTGCAATTTTGCATCCCACTGGCATTTGCTTGAGTGAGAGTTTACATTTAAAGAGATTGGATGGGATGAATAAAATCTACTTGTTTTGTTGTTTTTCTTAAATATATCTTTATTGATTTCAGAGAGAGGCAGGGAGAGGGAGAGAAATAGAAACATCAATGATGAGAGAGGGTCATTGATTGGCTGCCTCCTGCACCCCGCCCCCCACAGGGGATTAAGCCCGCAACCCGGGCATGTGCCCTGACCAGGAATAGAACCTCGATCTCCTAGATCACAGGTCGATGCTCAACCGCTGAGCCATGCCAGATGAGCTACTTGTTTTTTTAAAATAAGAAGGTAATACAGTTGTTATTCTTCCAATTAAAAAATATTGAATCACTTAACCAGTATTTCCTCTACAACGAAAGGCTGACCCAGTTCTCCATTATAACAGATAGAAAGAGTGTATCTTTAAAATGTTTTTGCAGGACTTTTTCTCATCTTTGAACTGTTAGAGCCAAGCATTTAAACAAGTGCTTGATAGAGTTTCAGGAGTACTCACCAAGATCGTGAGATAGATGGACTTATTTTTTGGTCTGAAAACACTTCCTCATATATATTATCTGTCACCTGCTGTGGCCATGGGAGCAACTCCATTACACTCAAACAGAACAGCTGGGTCTAAACAGAAGGGACAACCATGGCATCTGCCAGAATGAGTTAACTGCAAAAGTGATCCCCAGGTAACTAAAGGACTTGACTTGTCCCTTTATATTAAACAAGCAAATTGGTGAATGTCTGCCAAAGACAAGAATCTTAACCTTGTGACTATGGAGCCGTATTTTCTGTAAGGAGGCAGATACCAAGACCAATTCCTTTTTAAGGCCACTCCTACTATGGGACAATAAAACCATGCCATCTATGTTTAGGAGAACATTTCTCCTTCTAGGTATTATGGCAGAAAAAAATACCATTTTGTGTTCCTTTCAACCATAAAATTCCATGGATTAGCTATATCAAAGTTCATAAGATATGGTTAGGGATTGATCAAAAGAAATAGATTTCACTCCAAGCGGAACAGTTAGAGATATCCAAAGAGAGAATGGATGTATTGAGTTAATATGCAGTGAGGGTTCTGTCATTGGAAATAGGGGGATACTACATGGAACTGATATTGTAGAGTGACAATTTGGGGTACATAATTTAAATAATGAGTGTATAGATGGGTTTGATGACATGGAAGGTATTTTTCAATCCTAAAGTTCTTTCTTGCATCTAGTATAGCCTTTTTTAAAGTTTATCTTTATTGTTGAAAGTATTACAGATGTCCCATTTTTCCCCCATTGACCCCTTCTACCCCATACCCCCCCCCCCCCGGCTTTCACCACACTATTGTCTGTTCCATGGGTTACACGTGTCTGCATATAAGTTCTTTGATTAATCTCTCCCTACTCACCCACCCCCACCTTCCCTCTGAGATCCCTCAGTCTGTTCCATGCTTCTATGTCTCTGGATCTATTTTGTTCATCAGTTTATTTTGTTCATTAGATTCCACATATGATAGCCTTTTGTCCAAAATCTTTCCCTGGATTTCGCTAAGTTTTCTTGGTTGGATTACTGATTTCTACAATCTATTTTATCTCCATGTTTGGTCTCATCTTACCCTTCCCGCACACATAGACCTTCTCATTCCTTACTTCTGCATTCAACCACTCACACCTAGTACTAACTTTTCTGTTCACTTGAAGGAACAGATGTAGGAACTGTAAAGAGAGCAATATAAAATAACAAGGGGTACGGGAGCATGGTGCATCTGAGAGCAAGACTCAGTTCAGAGGATGTGGTAGATCTGCATTTTTAAAAATCACACTGAAGAATGAATTGGAGAAGCTAAAAATGAAAATTGGGCAGCTTCTAAATTTCTGGCAAAAAATCTAGGCAAGAAATAAGGGGAAGTTAAGGCAGTGGAAATGCAAATGGAGAGGAAGGGATAGATGTGGATGGTATTCACGTGTTAGGATCAGTGGGGCAGATATCTCTTTGAAGGAAGTAATGTGACAGAGGAGTCAAGGATTGCTCCTAAATTGCTACATCCAGCCACCAGGCTGGACAACTTTGCATCTCCTAAAGCATGGTCATAAGGCCGCCTCACCCCGTTGGAAACCTGTGCTCCCTATAGCCCAGACACTCAGACAGAGAGAGCAGCATGTGCCGAGGTGCGTGGCTGTTGTGTGAGACCATCACCACCCTAGAATTCCAAGAAAATCAAGAGTTAACTGTACTTACAAGCTTGGTGTGTCCTATACCCACCCTCCTCCCTCTTGGTGTCATATTATAATCACTCAGCTCTTGATAATTAACATGACAACTGACCCTTTGACAATCACATTAAGCTGCATGACTTTTTCCACCTTCCTTGCTACATGGTAATCACATGCATGAGAGGGAGTGAAAAGCTTTCTTCTTTAATGCACTGGCCGGGGTTAAAATATTCTGGGTGTCAAAACAGATGGCATCAGGCACTATATTCTATATACCGCTCAACCTATTCCATATCAGCAGTGCAAAGGCCAGCTGACAGGAAATCTATGGCTCAGGCTCCAGCACAGAAAACATTAATGCAAACATCCTCTGCCCAAAGGACTTGGCATTTACCACACTTTCTAGTGGAAGTGCAAGGTTCCTGTGCCAAAGGTCAGGGGCAGAGGGATTAACTTTTCCCATATATTTAAGCAACCTGTCCATCACACCAAAAGTGCAGGCGCACATGCATACACACACACTTCTCTTACTGTAGTTAGTTGATTATAAAAAAGGGTCAGTTGAGTGACTTGCTGCCAAACACACACAGACACACACACACACACACACTCCACCTGCTAATAGTAGCAAAATTAAAACCAAGAATGACCAGCTCTTAGTTTCCAAACACCAAAGAAAACTTAGTCGTTCCTGTTGATAGAATCTATTGCTTTCAAAGACTGAAATGCAAGGATGTCCGCTTTTCAGTTCACCAGGTCAGTCACCCCAGTCTTTGCAAAGCAAAAAAATAAAATAAACAATTATGTGTGTGTCAAATTTGTGTGTGTGTGTATCTCAAATACGTGTATATACACATTTGATGTATACATTAACTGTTAATAAATGAATTATCTGATAAATTCTGCTTGAGGATCACTGTACCTCTTCAAATATAATATCACAATATCTTTATAAAAGCCACTTAGGGCCCTGGCCTGGTGGCTCAGTTAGTTGGAGCATCATTCCATACACCAAAAAGATTTGGGGTTTAGTTCCTGGTCAGGGCACATACCTAGGCTGCAGATTTGATACCCCTGAGAGGGGAGGCAGCCGATCGATGTTTCTCTCTCACATCGATGTCTTTCTCTCACTCTCTCTCTCTCCCTTTCCTCTCTCTCAAAAATCAATATAAAACATATCACAGGGAGAGGATTAAAAATGTTAAAAATAAATTTTAAAAACACTTAAGTAATCTCTATATGCCACTTAGCAAAGACTATGGCTCATACCAAAAAATAAAATACTTATATTCCTGGTTTTTCTATTTGCTTGGGAATCTAAACACTATATATATACACACACATATATATATGTGCACAAATGTTATATTCTATATATGTGTTCTATATATGTTCTATATATATGATATTCGGTGAACATATATATTGAATATTGCATGTATGTTATATAGTATACCCATATGCATTTATATAGTATCTATCTAATGCTATAAATTATAAAGAACATGAAATGTAATATAATGTTACAAATAGATGTATTTGTTAACAAGTAAGTTATTATAAGTTAACATTCTGCAAAACTGAATTATAAGGTTTTTCTATCCACATTCTTCCATTTTCTACATTCATATTTCCTCCTAATTAAAGTCTAGCTAGAGTGGTAAAACATGCACCCATGTATATAAGAAAGTTCCAGTCATCACTCCTCCTTCCATTGTCTTTTGAGTGCATTTTGTGAGTCCCAGGGAAGTATTTAAGCACCAACCATAAGTGATGTCACCCATTTAAGTGTCACTTTGCACATTCGTTTCAGGGTACATGCTGGGAAGGTAAAACATCTCCCATAGGATCAAGTTAAAGAGGAAAAGCTTCTTTCCTCCACTGATAGGTTTGAATCATGCAAAGCAGGTCAGTTTTTTTTTTAAAAAAAATAAAGCTCCTCTGTAAAATTCAAAGCCAAAAATGAGTTCCAATTGAGTCTTTGACAGAGGCTGCCTTTAAAGAGCCCCCCTATCAGTGAAAAGTGCTGTTCTCCGGGTAATTTTGCATATATTTTTAATGCCAATCCGTGTCAGTATTGACACTATGTTTTGACGGCAGAAGAATTAAAATGATTCTGAGTACCTGAGGTGACTCTATTGACACATCAGATTACACTTAATGTTTTAGCAGCAAAGCAAAGTGGAGCAAAGCAGTTGCCCCACCTTGCCTGGCTTATTAAAGCTGTTTCCAGCAGCACAGGGTACCTTCATGGAAGCGACATCTCAAATAGAATCAGTAGGCTTTGAATATATTTTTGTTTTTAAGAAAAGACTCGGAATAACAGATCCCCTAGACCTTAAAGCTTAGGTTCACTCTTTCCAGTGGGAATATACAAAACCCGGCTTTTATCGAGGACTCAGCATGCCCTCCCTCGGGAACGCCTGGACCCCAGGAGCTCAAGCAGGAGGGGAAGGAGCATTGCAGGGGCAGCAAGCCCTGGATTCCAGGCCTGAAGCCTCTGAAGATCCACCAAGAAAGCAGCAGGGACCTTAGGGTCTATGCTTTCGACAGGGATATCAGAGCAGGGGGTCTAAGGTGTCTAGTTCATGAACTGTCACATTGTCCTGCAATTCTAAATCTTCTAATCACGCAACAGGGGCCCGCTTCTAGAAGGTCAGCTGTGCAATTTGCTAAGAATTATTCCCATCGTCGAAGTCTACATGGAGACAATACAAAGGACAATGAAGATGAAGCTCTCATCGGGCCAAGGGAGATGCCAACTCTAACATCCTTTCCCTCTTCAGAGAGAAATATCACCCAAGTAGATCCTACCAAGAGGGGCTGGCTGGATATGGTTTTTAAGTGAAAAAGATCTAATAGCCATTTCCTTATTATTTTCTCAAAAATCAAAAAAAATATCTAGCGCATTGGTAGGAAACACCTCTTTTATACCAGTAGAATTACACCTTGAAATTCCTAAACTGAACAAGAAAAGCCATAGAACAAGAATTTGTTCCCGAGAGGTAACAATTCTTGTTTGTTTATTTACAACATGATATTTACTTTACCTTTTTGTTTTTCAAGGTGGTTGTGTGTTTTTTTATCTGATTGAACGCAACCTGGAATAGAAAGTATCCACTCGCACCAGAACTACGGGATTTCTGGAACACTTCTTGTCAGTGTGTTTGTATATGAACCTAAGTGGAAGAAAGCAGATAATTCTCCCTAAAAGACACATTTTGCAGCTATCTGTGGAAAACAGGCCGGCCGCTGCTCGCCCAGTGCAGGGAGGCACAAAGCATTTCTCTGAAAGCTCTGTGAATGCTCCTCGCCCCACAGATAAGAGATGTAAAGTAGACAGAAATGAATGACGGCGCCACGGTGACTTACCTCTATGGCACTGTGCTGGCCCGGCAGGCTGAAACGCCAGGCTTTCGTGGGCCCTGTCAGGTGTGACTCTCCCGCTGCCAAGATGCCATGGCGAGGAAGGCAGCGGGGAGAAAGGAATGTGGGCAGGATCCAAGTGAGCCAGGCCAGGGCTGGACTTCGCAGCTGTGAGGCAGCTTCTACGGTAAGAGCAGGGTGATAACCCCAGACCAGGTGGAATGGCAGGAGGCACCGATTAAAGTGCCTGGGCCAGTGCTTAGCACACAGGAACTGGCTGCTTTTCCTTCCTGGAGCATATACATGGTTTGTTTGTTTGTTTGTGTATTTTTTTTGCCATATTGTGAAAGCAATCTTATTATAACAATTTAATGTTTATGCACCGAAGGAAGAAGTGTCCCACCTACTCGTCACTTAACGTCTTAGTCCGTGTACACCTTCAAGTCGCCAGCAGTGTCCACCAGCTTTACATGAAGCCCTCACTGGGCAAGTCACTGGATTCATTTTCTTCCCTAGGCGCATTCTCTCCGGTTTAAGGGAGAGCCCACGAGGCTGGGCTTACAAGGGAACGGCTGTCTCTTCTAACACGTTGACAGCCAATTCTCAGCGCTGCCAAAGCTGCAGAGTAGGAGCAGAGAAAAACTGACCTAGGAAACGCTTTTGGTGGTTCTTATCTTCATAATTAGTTTGGGATGGGAAAGAAAAGAGGTTCCCACATACACCCAGAGGTAGATTCTTCAGTGTCTCCCCCAATCCAGAGGAATGCAGCCTTGGCTCTGTCCATGTTATCTGGGCGGCTGAGCACGGGCGAACCCAGGGCAACATTCAGGCCTGGCTCCCCCAACCCTCGCGTCCACCACAACCCCCTTGACGAGCAAAGAAATAAAGGGTGCTCTGCCTCTGCTTATTCCTCTGCCCCCAGGCTGACTCTCAAAATACATACCCTGGTTTTACCATTACTTGACTTCCCTTCTCCCTCCTCAAACCCAAACTCTCTTTTTCTGTTCATTACCCACACCATAAAACTATTCAGCAAAAAGAATTACACTATATTTAAAAGTTTTCCCATATATGTACACACACATATAATTTTATATTAACAAAACCAAAGAGGTGTTCTAATATACTTATTTTCATCTTGTTTGGAAGAAGCTAGAGAGAGTGAGAGTGGGAGGAAGGCAGAAAGAGAGGGAGAAAGAAATTTGTCTTTCTTCAGTTTCTTGGATGAGCGAGTGTTACTACTTCTACACCTGTATAGTGGTCTCCAATTGTTGTTGGTTTTCTCAGCCCCAAAGGTTCAAATATGCCCCAAAGGTTCAAATCAAACCTGAATTAAGACCAAATCCTCTTTCAGCTCTTAAGTCTACATATTGCCCAACCCCCCAAAACAATAAAGTGCTTCTCTCCAAGCCGGTACCCCCTCATCCATCATTCCAATCAAGTTCTGTTTTTATTATTGCATCCATATGGTAATTCAACAAATATATATTGAGCATCCATCATATACCAGGGGCTGTATTGCAGTATGAGCGCAAAAATGTAAAAAGCACTGTTCTTGACTCCAAAGAACTTAGGATAAATGAGGGAGACAGAGAAATCGACAATTAAACTAACACAATGGGTACAATGTTAGGATTGTGCACATGGTACTTAGGAGGTATAGAGGAAGAGCAATACTCCAACTAAGAAGTCCCGGAGGGCTTCCCAGATGAAGAAGCCTGTTCACTACAAATCGACTGTCAAGCCCCAACCAGGTACCAAACATAAAAGACGTGTTTCAAGCAATGAAAATGGCATATGCAATGACATGGAAGCTTGAAACAACACTATACTTACTAAAAACTGCTTTTCACATAGTGAAAGGACCCCAAGACATAGTGGTAGGAAATAAAATTAGAGACACAAGCACAGCTATACCATGAAGAATTTGAGGTGCTAGATTTATCCTTTGGGCAATAAAAACTATCAAAATATTTTAAGCAAAGAAGTGGCGTGATCACATTCACATTTAAAAAGCTATGTCTGCAGCGTGAAGGCTAAACTAAAATGAGGTGGAGAGGTAGACTGAGGGAGTCCATTCAGCTAAAAGCCCAAGAGAGAACTGCTAAAGCTGTAGACTTGGCTTTAAAAGGGTAGGACATTTTAGAAATAAGATAGCTGCTTATGGCTATTAGGTAAAAATGAAGGTGGGAAAAAGAATCGGAGATGCCCCCTGGGTTCCTATCTTTGGTAGGATGGCGGTGCCATTCTCTAACACAGGGACTATGGAAGGATGAATATATTAGGATAAAAAATGAGCAGTTGAGTTTGGAGATTGAATTTGAGGTACTCATGGAACATAGGAGAAGAGTAGTCTGGACAGCTAGGTGTGTAGTTCCAGCGATCAGGGGAAGAGGTAGGCAGAAGGGAAGAAGGCCACTGACTAGACAGTTTGCTTATATACTCGCTACAAACAGAACATCTTCTCCCTCCTGCTTTTCTCTCTCCTTTCTCTTTTGCTTCAATGTTTCCTATTCTCACTGACCCACTATCACTCTTAATCAGAGTAAAATTAATCAAATACAGCTTTCTATTGCCCCTACAATATATTAAAGCCAAAGAAAATAAGAAAACTAAACTAAGGCTAACAACGGAGTTTAATATAATTAATTTAGTAATTTTTTGTGGTATATAAAAGAGAAGGTGCTCCATACAAGTTAAAGAACCACTCTGAACTTTGAGTTCTGAAGAACTGATGTCTTGCCCCCCACAGTGCAGAATTACCAAAGAGGATATTGCAATATTTTATTGTTTACCAAATGCCCACACAAAATAAAGTAGGCCTGCCTGTCCTAGTTGCTCCCTATCTGTTCCAGAATAACTACCAAGGATAAACCCTTACGTTAGCAACACAAAAACAGAGAAGACGGGACATTTGGGGATCCTGACACATCTGTTTGGGGCTTTACATAACACCCATCTTTGGAACAGAATATGCACAGCTCTTTCAACTCTTTCAGGGTCAGAGCTGAAGGTGTGGAGAATCTACTCCGAAGTACAAATTATTTTGAATTGGACACACATGCCACACATTTATGACCAGCCTAGCATTTGGCACCTGTCACGTGTCCAGTCAACAAATGCGGGAGAAAATGACTTTTCCCCCTTCAGGCACTACGCTACAGAACAACCATGATGACAGTTCTTCTCTGATATTATATTTGTGGGAGGAGAGAGGTTCATTTCAAATTAATTTATGATCTGTGAAAGCGCCAGGAACACGCTTCACTGCACCTAGAAGCGTGGTGTGCACCACTCCCTTGTAAAATCCATTTGAGGGGCTCTCGGGGCGGAACGATGCTCCCCGCTCCGGGTCAGGCTGCCAGCGCTCGCTGCTGGTGCTCAAAACCATGGAATCAATTTCGGGAGTCAAAGACGCCTGTCACATGGAGAGGCTGCAGAGACACACTAAATGCCACGGCCGTGCCCGAGGGCTGTGCCGAGGGAAGTTTCAGCCCACCAGAGGCAGCACCTGGGCCAGTGCACATATGTTTTTGCAAAACAAACCAAGTCCCTTTCTTTCACAAGAACCTCGTTTCTCATGATCGGAGTCTGTGCAGGAGAATAGGCAGTTTTTCATCCAGTTTTGCACTAATGTAGCGCATGTCAATAGTCAATTGGTCCCATTTGATCCAGGGCTTACACATACCAAGGGACTTCGTTACAATCACCCAATGTGTCAGGCCCTGATTAAACTTGTTTTTCCTGCGGGGCTTGTGGATCCATATCTATTTTGCTGCTCTCCAGCTGTCTCATAACTCAACTATGAAGCTTTCCTTCAGAGCTATGTTTTTGGCTGGCACCTGCTTTTGCACAGCAATATTACTACTATACACAATTGCAAAACAATTTTTTTCAGAGATTTATAAAGGTTGCCTCAGACTCAGAGCAGTTCACACCCACCGTACCTAACCAAAATTGTATTAATTAGCTGGGAGAGAACAGAAGACTCTGGCATCAAACCCAAATGTTTACCCTTGGCGACTCCTTTTTTTGCTATTATCATAAAAATCATTGTATTGACAGTGAGACTTGGACCAGCTACAGGTAAAGAAGTATTTGCTCAGGGCTTTCTCAATAAGGAGGGAGCAGTGTTGTTATGGAATCCAGAAGCCCTTTCCAGAGGTTTGGGTAAATATTTGTCCTAACACTGTGGGAGGCAAGTAGATCGGAGACAAGGTAAGAAACAGAGAACGGATAAGTGAAGGCTTCGAGCTGGGGACAGACATCAGAGTGGAATAATTCCTTGAAATTCTTAGTTAAGGTGGAACTCATGGGCTCAAGAGCTAGGTAAGTTATATGTGGAGGGAAAATTACAGTATGAAAAACCCACACCAGAAACCAGGACACATCTGCTTCAGAGTTTAAGGTAAGGTTATGGGCTAAAACAGATAAGCAATAATAATATAGAAACAAGCACCAAGGAGACGGGCGTGTGGGACTTGGGCACCCAGAGCAGCATTCCAGAACCAAAGGGTAAGGACGGCAGATAAACACATATACTGCGGTAGCCACGGTGGGCTACCAGTACCGAGACCTTGCAGAGAGGCAATCACGTGGCCCAGCATTTCTGCCAGCGCACAAACCACGTCCACAGCAGACCAGCCCGTGGGGAGGAAGAGACTGCATCTGGACAAACGGGGAAACGGTCAGCACACCCCACTGAGCGAGTTTCACGCGAGGCCCTTTCCCTCTCAGCTTAGCCTTTTCTTTCTTGGAGCTTAACTGATTGTAAATGGAAAGTGTCCACTAATTTTTGAACTCATTCCACGCACTTCCTCCAGCTCATGGCCTTTCCCCCGACTTCTTCAAACTCTTGGGGGAATTAGGAGAGTGATACAACCAAGTAAAGTAGAACAGCCAAGGGAAAGACAAGGTCAAGGAGTCCAAGTTTTCACCTCTGTGGCGCAATCCATTCAGAGCTTGAATTTGGAGGAGTTTTTAAATTTGGAGAGTTGCTTTAGAATACTTATTTAAAGGTACCAGGGAGATTTTTGTTCATGGGGATCATCCATGAAGATTTGGGGTTTGATCAGGATATTAATACTCAAATTTAAGAGAAGACTACGTAAAAAAATCTGTTCTTTTCTCAGGAGCCAATTTCTTCAATAATATATATGACAATAAACCTTTCAAACATATTCTACCAAGGGCGAGAAACCAATTTTTAATAGTGTATTTTAACCAATAGACATTTTTCAGGGGAAAAGCCTTGACTAAGTGCCCTGACGAAATACTTTTTATAATTTCTCTCTCTGATTATGAACATTTTCCATTATTACTACTACAATGACTCAAATTGATAATAATGCTACAATAACAATACTTCACTTCTAAAAGCTTCCTGGTGGTTTAGGACATATTTATCTTACCCTTTTTTTTTTTTTTTTCCAATCATGATGAACAAACAAGTATCAAATGCTTTTTGGGGACATTTGAAAGAACTATTAGACTTGCAGGTTGACACGAATCTTCCTCCTAGGACTGTCAAAGCAAAATTTGATTTGAGGATCTCTTGATTACTTTCTGTGTTGTGTCTTTGGTGCTAAGAAATAAGATTTAGTATGTCACATAGCTCCATTTATGGCAGATTAATATCAAGGAAAATAGATATTCTAAGGGGAAGAGAGAGAAATTTGTTCTTTATCATATGAATTTTCCAGAGGAAAATACTCATAAATAATGATGGAAGATCAAACATTATTGATATTCTAACTTTCTTATTCATAAAAATAAAAAATTATTTTTACAAAAATATCTTGAAAGCACATCAAACTCATTTTTTAATTTTATTTTTAACCAGTCAGACATGTTCATGAAAAATGAATATTGCTATCATTTCAGAACTCTGACAGGAAACTTATTTTGCAGTCATTTTATTGATAAACTCATTCCAAGAGAAGGCCCTTTCTTTGACTTAGCACAGATTTCTCTCTAGAGTCATGCTAGGCTTATGAAAATATAAATGCCACACAATGCTAGAGAGCAAGATAATTCCCTTGCAAATGTCCCAGGAATTTTTCTAATATCTTGCTTTTTAGAAAATTAAAAAGGGAGCAAATGAAATACAAAGTGCAACTCTACTGTGGTCAAAACTACCATGTATTGCACTTCAGTGTGGAATGTATGCCTCAAACTAAAAACCTTCGAATAGCACTTCAGGAAATGAGGTGAGGAATCAGAACCCACCTCTCTGCCGAGAAATATCATCTCCAATCTTCCCATTGTGTTGATTATTTAGATATTACTGAGTGCTTAGTTTTGAGAGTGAGATTCCACTGTTTATAGAGAGAACTGGAAGGCATTTTATCGATAGAACAATCTCACAGTCCACTGACTGCTGTGGCAGTGATCCCTGGTGTTCTCATTTAACTAAGTGAACATTTTAATCCTGCCACGCTGGAAGGGAAAGCTGTCCTACGGATGGTAGTGGCATCTACTGCTGACGTTACATTCAATGGAGATCAAGCAGCAAGCAGGTGGATAAAACTAGCAAAGAATTTTGTTAAATTTCTGTTTGGCCCTATAAATGTATAGATCATTGACCAGGATTCTCAAACGTTCTAAGAAACATAGATACGAGACAAATGTCACTGATTACAAAGATCTTTTCAAGCAAGAGAAACCCCTTTTCAAACCAAAAATAAGGGAAAAAATAGTATAACATGACCACATATTCTGACGTAAATTCTCTTTTCCCCTTTTATTTCTCTTTACTTAAATCCCTTTCTGTCTTCCATTTCCTTTAACTGTTTCTCCAGTTTTCGCACCATTTTCTCTTTACAGAGATACTCCTTTTACTCCCTCCTTGGCAATTTCTTGACATTTTAAAAAGTCTCATCTCTTTGTCTTCTCTTCATTTTCACTCACACCTGCTGTGAGTCTTCTCTTCATGACACCAGACTAGGTCCAATACTTGTGCTTTCACTGAGAAACAGTATAAAGCTTCAGGAAAAAGATACCTCAAATGAGATAAGAATATGTGATGTGATTTTTAAATGAGTTTTCGTTCCTAGACTTGGCATCAAAAAGAAAAGCGTAACAAAAAAATGTTGAGTTCCACTCAAGTAATGAAATGCTTTTCAGTACAGCTGTGCTCAAGAAATAGGACTAACTAAATTATCGATATGTTCAGCAGAGAGAATCAGAGAGGATTTTATAGAGAAATGGAGTGTCAACTAATTGAAAAGGAGTTGACAGCTTGAGAGCTACATGTCTTCACCATTCCACCAACTTTTGAATTCAGGGTTCATCTTTGTACCTCTAGCTCCGAACACAGTGATTTTTCCTTAATCAGCGTGTGATAAATGTGTATTAAATTGTATTAAAGTAATATCTAACTTGATCAAGTTTTCAGCCACCATCAAAACTGTCTGGTTAGTTAGATGCCTGTATTTCTTGTGGGAAGTTCCTTGCATGCATGGAGAGGTAATAATGAAAAATCATCTTAACTCTGGCTATGTATGCTAGATTGTGGTTACTGATCACCTACTATATTTGAGTACCTCCTGTGAAGAACATTAGGCTATTTCCAAATTTTCCAACAATATTTTAAAGTAGGTATTCTGATGCCCATTTCACAGATGAGGAAACAATCCCGAGATTTTGACTAGCGTCATAACTCCTCTGGTAACGAAAGGAGTGACACTCTGAACGTAATTCCACGTTTTTTCTATACTTCACAGGGCAACTGTAGCCTTAAGCACAAGAGATAGGATTGAGGGGCTGTTACAAAGGGAGATTCTGAGAGTTAAAACAATTAACACAACCTGTAAAAATAAGTAATTTTTTTCAGATTTCTGTTCCAACAAGTCAGGAGTTCTCGTCATTTATTTCTGCATGCATGTAGAGGGCCACCCTGCCTAAAGTTGTATTAAGTAGGAGGTATGTCCCCAATGTGCCTACTGCCATCTCTTGACTACAGGAAAACTAAAATATGCAGCAAAGCATGCAAGCTCAGCAGGATGCTTACATCTTCCCCCTTATTTACTGCCTGAAAGCATGCCCCTTTCCTCAGCAAACAGTACCCTTAGTTAAGAATAACTCTCTTATCCTTCTGCAAACAGGACTACTGCAGAGGTGACACTCAATTTATGCAGCAGAGGCAAGCAGATGGCTCTTCCCGGCTCCCCATGGCCAGGCCACAGAGTGACTTTGATGGCAGCCAGTTGTCTGCCCTCTCAGGGTGAGACGCAAAAATACAGCTGCTCTTTGGGGAGAGAGCTGGGCAAGAGATGCAGAGAAAAATGACTGTCTAGAGGGGAAAGACGCCGAAGAGAGCAAGCCAGGACCACTCAGAATTGGTTCATTTTACCAAATAATTGCTGCAGAGGAATAAAGAGCATTGATACACATACAGTCTCAGTTAAGCCATGAGACAAAGCATAACATTCAATCTGATGCCTGGGATTCTTGCCATAATGAAATGTATCTCATAATGACACTGGTTTCCTACATAAAAACAAGAAGTGAATAATCTATTTCCGGTGTAAATTATCACCATTAGTTCACACCAAGCCCCATACACTATGTAGCCAGGCCTGTCCCCAAATGCTTTCCTTGTTCAGGAATTACAGGAAGGAAGAGATGTCAAAACAGAACATAAAGGACAAGCAATTTAAGTATATTACTAAATCATAGTCCTTCTATAAAATCCTATCATTTACCAAACATTTGCACCATTGTCAGGCTACACTGGACCCAAACCACGCCTTATCAGACAGGATCTATTATTCCTGTTTTACAGGTGAGAAATCTGAGATCAGTTGGGTTATATAATTTGCCCAAGGTCTCACTGGTTGTGACAGTTAATTTTATATATAACTTGACTGGCCTCAGGGTGCCCAGATTAAACATTATTTCCGGGTGTGTATTTCCAGATGAGATTATCATTTAAATTAGTGGACTCAGTAAAGTAGGTTGCCCTCCCCTGTGTGGGTGGGCATCATCCAATTTCATAGAGGGCCTGAACAGAACGAAAGCCAGAGGAAGGAGAAATTCACCCCTTCTTTCTGCCTCACTGATTGAGCTGGGACATCTCACCTCATCTCTCTTGTCCTTGAAGGGGGAATTAAGGTCTTTCCGCTGGACTAAATTACGCCACTGGCTTTCCTGATCTCCAACCTACAGACAGCAGATTAGGAGACTTCTCAGCCTCCACAACTGCACAAGCCAATTCCTCGTTTGTATGTGTGTGTGTGCATACATATAATGTTATATAGACAGATTTTAGATATAATATAAAATCTCCTACTGCTCTATTTCTCTGGTGAACCTTGATTAATAAAAAATGAAGAAGCTGAGATTTTACCAGGGACTTCAAATCCAAACTCCAGGTAAACACTTTCCATAAGACTACACAACTTCTACATTTGCAGAAGCACCTACTAGAACCAGCTACTTTTCCATTGCACATCCACAGCCAGGACATGTGACCTGCAGAGTTGCACAGAGGTCTGGAACCAGAGGGCGCGGCACTTGGTTGAGCATCCTGCTGTCATCTTGACATCCGAACAGGTGCTCATGTTTCATTTTGCACCAGGCCCCACACACTATGTAGCCAGGCCTGTCCAAAACACCTGCACAGCCTTATTAGCACGGATCACTCTGAACCTGGGTCATGAGTTCAATAATCTGTCATCCCCAGAGCTGCCTCCCTTAGCAGTGGGCCTCGAAGACCTGTAAGGTGGGCGCTGGCTTCCTTGAGTCTCATCTCTGAAGCCCTCAGCACTCACCACTCAGCAACATTGCCTCTTGGCTCTTTTTCTACTACACTGAGCACCATCTCCTCTGCCTAAAACACTCTTCCCTCAGGTGGTTCCAAGCCTCATTCCTCTTCTTCGTTTCTCTGTTCAAATGCTATTTCAACAGAGAGGCCTTCTCTGGCCACCCTGTTTACAACAATGCCCCCCTCACTCTATCACTTGCCCTGCTTAATTTTTCTTTATAGCATTGGGGTACCATCGTTTAATTTTCATTGTTGTTCTGGGCTGAACTGTATCCCTAAAATCCATATGTTGAAGTCTTAACTCCCAGTACCTCAGAATGTGACTGTATTTGGAAACAGGGACTTTAAAGAGGTGATTAATTTAAAAGGAAGCCATTGGGATGAACCCTAATCAAATCTGACTGCTATCCTTATAAGAGAAGGAAATCTGGACACATAGAGAGACACCAGGGGCACGCAAGAGGACACAGCAAGAGAGTGTCATCCTCCAGTCCAGGAGAGTGCCCTCAGGAGAAACCAAACCTACTGACCCCTTGATCTTGGACTTCTAGCCTCAAGAACTGTGAAAAACTAAATTTCAGTTGTTTAAGCCACCCAGTCTGTGGCCTTTGTTATGACAGCCTTAGCAAACTAGTGTAATTATCTTTGTAATCCATTGGAATGTGGCATCTCTGAGAGAAGGGATTTTGTTTTGTCCGCTGCTATAGGCTCAACGCCAAGCAGCACACACAGCAGATAGTTTTAAATTGTTGAATAAGCAATGAATGATTTTATAATTACTTAAGAGGATTTTGAAGAGAATCTTCAACTACTTTGTGGCATCAAAATGTTTTATTCTATGCTACCTGAGTTAATTATGCCATGGAAAGAGACGTGGGAACCATTTTGTTAAACAAAGGTTTTCATTGTAATGGAACTTGACCAGCACTGTGATTTAACCCAAGCTTATAGTGCAGTCACTAATGGATTATGTCAGAATCAAGAAACTGAAGGTCCCAATACATGCTAGAAGAAAGGCTATTGTCACAGTGTTTGTTATTAGAAAAATTACAAAAATAACCTACAGCAAAAATCAATCAGGAATTTAAAAGATACCCCACAACCTTCCTCCCATGCATTTCTTTGACAGTTAAGATCAGTTAGAACTAATTACTTTTAGCACTTCTAAAGCTACCTAACCAAGGCTTCAACAACACATTCAAATTGCTGCACACTCCTCAGGGTGTGTCAATATTACCGCAGCTTTGTCCTCACACTAACAGGACAAAACAGGAGAGCAGCAAATTACCAATCAACACATTGATTGATAGCCCCACAGTTCTCTTGACTACAATGCCCAGGGTGGCTAATATTCTCTAGGAGGTGACAGATATTGAGCTCATTCAGGTATTTCTGCCTCTGATGACATTTTCGGCATGGGCAGTTAGGGTCTGACAGCGTCTATCAGGGGGTGAATGGAACTACCTGAGTAAGGCAAGGTGCTGAAAGAATACAAGAGCTAAAGTCAGCCTGTTCACAGAATACGTCTGCTTGCTGCCTAAAGTAGCTCAGGCCTATAGAAATAGTATACAGATGATGTTCATGATTTCCATTTGTAAGTGTACGAGATCAAAAGGAAAGTGAAATTGTGGTAAAAAATTCACTGACTCCTTTTTCACACTTGGCTTCCTCACAAATCTTATTTCCATGCTACTGAAAACAGGGAAAGAACTAGATGTACTAAGGGTGCCTAATGCCAGCTACTCTGGGAAGCTCGTTAATACCTTAAGCCCTTTAATTATCAACCTAAACCTCTGGAGTAACTATTCCTATCAACAGGAGGTGATGCATGTACGGTTTAAAAAGGTCAAGAACTTGTCCAGTACTTAGGAAATGGCAGTAAAGGGCATCTTCCCAGAACTCCAATTTCTGCTGAGAGAAGCTTCTTCCTCCCTTTGGAAGGCTAACCCTTATCCGATTCCCAGCCTCTGATATTTGCTTGGGGCTGACTTGACAACTGGTTCTGAGGAATGGACATGTAACATAGGTCCCCCTGTCCATAGCAACAAGAGAACAAGGATGACATCTGGCACTTTTGCAGGAATTGCTAAACGAGTAGGATGTTATACTGGATCTACCACGTGTCATCAGAGAGAGAAAACCTGGCTACGAATGAAGCTACCACGAAAAGAAGTCAAGCAAAAATGGAAAGAGGTGATCAACAGAAGGAGCAGAAGAGAGAAAGAAAGATTACAAAAATATAATCTCGCCCTTGCATCCTGCCATGCCTGAGAGCTCGGAGAGCTCTACACTCCAGGCTTTTCAGTTTGTAAGACCTTGGAACTTTTTCCCTAAAGCAAACTGAAGAATTTTTTGTTTTCTTTGTCACATGCATTCACGAGTCTTGTAAAACACCTAGGATAGGGACATCCTATATTTATGACCAATTATCTATTCATTTTATAAGGTTCTTTTCCCATGATGGACTCAATAGTTGAGGACTTACTTATTTTATTTTTTAGTTTATTATTGAAAACTAACACCAACAAGGGCAATTGGACTCCACTATCTTCAACCTAATAATAATTATCAGAATCTCTACCTGTGTTATATATACATCATAATATAATGTCAAATCTACTATGAAATGAAATAATCAGCATTTACCAAGAGATCAGTACGCCTGATCCCAGTTTCACTTGATAAGGTATTGCCATTAGAAACCACAGCTTGGAGAGCTGAAGGTACTCGGCCAGATCACTCAGCTGGCTAGTGGCAGAGTTGGCCTGTCCACTCATCACTCCTCTACTACAAATGCTATTTGGCGTTACACAGGTAGATAACCAGAATGACAGATACCCTTCTCTTGTAGCGTGTAAAGCACTTCAACGGTTTATAAATAGGTTAAAAAAAACTTCAGCACTAACTAAAGATCCTAAGAATAAGAGCCTCATTTCTAAGTTAAATAGACAATTAAAAATGTTTCTACTTCCATGGTTTTCAGCCTTATTATGAGGCACAGAATTTTTTCTCAAATAAAATCTTGCTTGCTGTCCTACTATATAAAATATTCGAGTATTTTAAAAACATACATATAAGTTCATATATATAGCATCTCCTCATACATTAATAAATAAAGAAAAATGAAAGTATTTTGATGAACATTCCTTTTTAAGTCAGGGTACATATGACAGGTGCAGCTCTGTATAAACTCTACATACAATTTATTTCTGATTTTTTATTATTGGTTTTAAGGTGTGAATAAAAGCCCTGATTCCTCCAGATGAATATATGCAAAATAGAATAGAATTATTTGTTTCAACTTATCTTTCAAAGTCAAATTTAAGTATCTTCCTCTATGAACCTGTCTGTTCCCATTTGCTCGTCTATGGTGCACTTAAACACACTTTAATTAGAGCCAACTATTGTGTAATTTCAATGCCTTACTCTTTCTATCTCCTGGTCTAGCACAGTGCTAATTAGCTCCCTTCATTTCCTTCCTGTATCAGAGAAGAGAGTGGTTTAAAGAGATGTATATTTGACCATCTGTGCAAGATCTTAGACAAGACCAAATGTCCCTGACATAACATCTCAGAAGATCCATTAAATAATCATAGTCATCTTTTTTTTTTTTTAAATCCTCTCCCCAGGATATTTTTTCCATTGCTTTTCAGAGAGAGTGGAAGGGAGTTGGGGAGAGAGACCGACGTGAGAGAGACACATCGATTGGTTCCCTCCCACATGCCCCACCGAGGCCGGGGACCGAGCCTGCAACCTAGGTACGTGCCCTTGGCTGGAATCAAACCCGGGGCCCTTCTGTCCACCGGCCAACGCTCTAACCACTGACCCAAATGGGCCAGGGCTCATGGTCATCTTTTAAACTGCAGATGGTGTAATCAGTATATTTGAGAAACAATGGTGGCTACTTCCCACATGCCCCTGAATGTTACTATGGTTTTTCATGCAGCAGTCGAAAATTCAGACCTTTTAAAGTTAAGTCTTCTTAATTCCGGGCCACTCTACAGTCCCTTGTACCGAGGAAGAATACAAAGTGTCCCAACAGCACTGAGAACTACTGAACTACACCACGCTGCATGTAACGCAAATGCCCTCTTGCAAAAACCCACATTTTTATGGTTCTGACCTTCACTTTCCTGCTGTAAAAAGTGCTCCCAGGTATTCTTGGGGGTGCCCAGAGAATAGCAAATGCAAGCTCATAAATAAATACTCTCACACTGGCCTGGACGTATGCCCACTGGAATTTTACCAGGAACTAGTCTTTGCTGCCATCTGAGACACTGCGGTACTCAAGATATCAAAGCCACTCAGTTATTCAGCTGCAAAGTGGGAGGCTGTTTCTCTTTTTGGGGGGTTTCTCTCTGTGGGAGGATGTGGCAGTGCAGTGCTACTTGTCTTACAGCTCCTTCAGTCTTGACTTCTAATCCCACTGCTTTCTTTAGGCCTAAACCCAGTCCCCCTTGAGTTATATATTAATCCCAAAGAAATTGTTCTGAATGGGAGAACACTGCACTTGCCTTTCCCTTCCAATTGTGAAGGCTTTCACTTTCCTTCAAAATTACCTCCTCTCAGCATGAAACATTCCTAGAAGTTCTGAGGTCCTCACACAGTTGTTTTCTAAGAGCCTCGCCCCACACATCTGCCAGATCTACCCAGCCCAGTCTGATTTTCACTTAGATTCAAGTTCCACTACTAGCTAAACATATAAAATTCCATTCCTGGCACATATTAGATGTTCAGTAACTATGTTTCAAATAAATTCATAAGAATGAAGTCAGCCCAGCTGGAGTGGCTCAAGGTTGAGCATCTACCTAGAATTCCAGAGATCGCGGTTTGATTCCCGGGCGGGGCACATGCCCAGGTTGCGGGCTCGATCGATGCTGGAGCGTGGAGCTGCAGTGTGGAGCGTGCAGGAGGCAGCTGATCAATGACTCTCTCATCACTGATGTTTTTATCTCTCTCTCTCCCTCTCCCTTCCTCTCTCTTAAGTCAATAAAGACATATTTTTTAAAAAGTGAAGTCAGATTGATACATAACTCATTAAATCAATCAACAGGTTTCAGCTCTCAATTTTTTCCCTGTGGCATTGATTGTTGGGCATTTCAGTCTTTTCTTAATGGTCATCAAAGTTGGAAAGGGTTCTCTCCACAGGCACCAGTACATCAGAATTGTCCTCCTACTATTTCTGTAAAAGGTCAGTTCAAGGTGAACTATGGCTCTCAATTCATGAAATTTAGATGAGGCCAACTCCAAGCTCTAGCTTGCACCATTCGAGTCAAGCTTTGCTATTCAGTCATAAGTACTCAGAGACTGGTTCATTCACAGTCTTTTTTTTTTCTCACAGTCCAGCCCAGTGAGTCTCAGTACTCTGAACTATGGCTGAAACTATTGGGGAAAAGATCTACTATTTCAACAGGAGCTGCTAAGCTGAAAGCATAGAAGCCTAGAATTACTGCTCCCTTCTTTTTCTAAGACTTAAGGAAAGTCTGCATGAGAAATAAAATTCAAAGAGCAAAGCTGAGAGATGGAGAGACAATGATTGCTGACAGCATCGTCTGAGGCCTTTATCCAGTTGTACTACAGTCACCATTATCCCCAGAACTTTTCAGTTGCATAAGTAAATAAATTCCCTTTTTTGATGAAGTCAATTTGAGTTCAGTTTTTGTCACTTGCAATAAAAATGCACTACCGATTGACAAAAAAATTATTGTTCATGTTTTCTGAATTCTCTGAAAGATATTCTAATTAACACCTTCCCCCTAGAATCAACATTCTGAGCTCTGTCCAACACTATTAATCTTATTTATTATTTAGACTACAAGTCAAAAATTCTAGATTAGTATAGTTTTTAAAAACCTAACAGGTCTAAGATGCAATGTGATCATGATTACTTCTGCTCCATGATAGAGGATTATATTTTTCAAAATTGGCTGCAGCAATATTTCTGGTTCCACATGAGATTCTATTTTAGCACTTTGCCACTCCCCATTAAGAGATTGATTCTATTTCCCCACATTTAGACACCAGGCTGGAACTTTTGAATGCCTACATGAATAGAATGCACCAGAAGTGATAATGCTTGCCTGGTTTCCAAAACTAGGCCATACACAGCAATACAGCTTTTACTCTCTCTCTCTCTCTCTCTGTCTCTCTCTCTCTCTCTCACCTATCTAGCTCTAGCTCTAGCTCTAGCTCTAGCTCTAGCTCTAGCTCTATCATCTATCTCTTCTTTTCTTCTCTCTTTATCCTTGAAATCCAATTACCAATTTTCGAGGTAGCCCAGGCCACATTGCACATGTTGTTCTGAACAATAATCCAACCAGGCTCCCTGGCATCAACCATGTGAGTAATCCATCCCATTATTCTACCCCTTACTCTCAGTCATTCCAGTGGAGGCACTAAACATTATGGGGCCACGACAAACCATCCCATTATGCCCTATCTAATTCCTGACTCATGATACATAATAAATGACTATTATTGTTTTGAACCACTACATTTGGGATAATTTTGTACACAGCAATAGATAATTAATACACACATCCTGGTCATAACTGTCTTAATTCATATGATTTTCATGAAACCTAGCTTTTACTGCTATATTGGCTACCACATACTGTAAGGCACTTAACACAGCCCCTGGTCTACCAACTTTTAGCAAAGAACTCCTTTTATTATTTCTTTGCATGGACTGCATGCTATGAAAGATTATCTGTTTAATAAGCCATAATATGTACATATCAATTTGCTTTTCTTTTTCTCACTAATCAGATATTCCGTAACTTTGATCAGGATAAAATAATCAGAATTGCCATACTGCAATTCTGTCGATAAAATTCTAGTCAAAATCAAATCAAATTGGAATTTTTATATTGTTTATACAGCCTAATAAAGAATTAAACATATGTACATATATAGTCTCAGACTGGAAACTACTTCCACAGATGAAAAAAACATAATTCTAAATTAAATACTAAAGGTAAAGGTTTATTTCTACTAATAAGTTAACTCTTGTTACTTTAGTAACTAATTCACTGGCAATAATAAAGTTTTTAACCACCCAGTACACTTTTAGAACATACCAACAGTAACCTGTGAAAAGGTGTCTAATGTGAGCCAGCAATAAGAAAGTACATCAAAATGACATTGATTGGCACATTATGCTTTAATTTTGCCTGCACCCCCACAATCTCTTCATCCTTTCTGACCAAACCTCTTGTTGGTTCAGACAAACAACTAATAACCTAATTTTTAACAATCAAGTGGCTTTGTTTGCCTGGATTGAGCAGTTAAACAACTAATCCAGTCAAAAGTATCAATGAAGCACAGTCTTTCAATTTCCACAAACTCTTTGCCCTGCAAGTGTTTTCATATTCAATTCAATAAATATTTATGTAGGAGTGTAAAAGGTGCTGGGATACAGAAGCATGTAAGCCAGTCAAGGTCCTTGCCTCGGTGAGCATACACCTTAGAGGGTGACACAGACAAGAGAAGGCTGCCCAAGGGCACAGAAGAAAGCCATTTGGCTGACCACACAGATGGTTTTAACGATTCTGCCCATGCAGAATCACTCCTCTTCTCAATGTGACTCTGCCAATCAGGAAGTGACATCAAGTTCTCAATCTCTTGAATCTGGGTTTGCCCAAGTGACTTCCTTTAGCAAGGGGAATATTTACAAACACAATACAAGCAGAGAACTGAAAACTGCTTACACCCTCTCCTAGCTATGGTTGGAACTCTGAAACCTCCATGGGACTGAAACCAGCTAGTCCACCAGAGAGGCCACATAGAGTAGAACCCAGGATTTGACAACTTGCCAAGCACCAAACATCTGAGTGAAGTCATCTTAGACTCTCCAGCCCCATTCGAGCTGTCAGGTGAGTTGGGTTGCATGAGGGACATGAGGCAAAAAAAGTCCCAGTACTACCCAACTTAGCCAGCCCAAATTGCTGACCCACATAATACAGCATGGGCAGAATCATGAACGAATGGCTGTAGTTTTAGACACCTAAGATTTGATGTTGTTTGTTCTGCAGTAACAAATAATTAATATAGTCACCAGATCCAAACTCAGGGTGAAGGGATAGAAAGAAAGAAAAAGAAAAAGAAAAAAAGAAAAAGAAAAGAGTAAGAAAAGAAAAGAGAAAGAGAAAGAAAGAAAAAACAAAAAAACAGGCTTCTTAAAACCTATGTCCTAAAGAAAGAGAAAACAAATTACAAGACATAGACACCAAAGGCCCTTAAATTCTGAAAGAGAAGAGGGCAGCTATCATCACAACAATAGCAGATTTTGACTATTGCCATTGATTCCAGGCGGATAAAACAGGAGAGTGTGGTAGCCAGCCTCTAAAATAACTCCTTAAGACCCTTTTGACCCCAACAGAA
Organism: Miniopterus schreibersii; assembly: GCF_964146895.1. Taxonomy (NCBI): domain Eukaryota; kingdom Metazoa; phylum Chordata; class Mammalia; order Chiroptera; family Miniopteridae; genus Miniopterus; species Miniopterus schreibersii. The sequence goes on along the minus strand of NC_138111.1, from coordinate 58,436,240 downwards.
TATAATAGAAATGGCCGGGGGTAACTTGAGACTAGGTCAAGGCATTACAGCTTCTACCTTGGTTTCTTGGATTTCTCACTCTAATAAAAAGAAGGCAGCCATCATGCCATGAGGATACTCAAGCAGCCCAATGGAGCAGCCCATGTAGAGAGGAACTGAGGCCTCCTACCTACAACCAGCACCCCTGGCCAGTCATGTAGGAACTGCCTTGGAAGGGGATCCTCAGGGCCCAGCCAACCCTTTTAATAACAGTAGCACCAGACAACATCTAACAGCAAACTCATGAAAGACCCTGAGTCAGAACCTCCCAGGCAAGCACAAGCAAATTCTTAACCCACGGGAACCAAGAGAGATAGTAAATGAGAATTATTGTAATGAGCCAGAAAGTTGTGTGGTGATTTTTTATGCAGCCACAGTAACTACTGCAGGGGACCTGGCCATTCATTGACAAATCCTGAGAGAAGGGGTATATACAGCAAGTGTTGCCCTGTTCATCAATTCTCAAGAAAATATGATCACAGATCACTCTAGGAAATCCTCCAAGAAAGCTGTTATTACTGTTAATTCAGCAGACAGAAACTGGTTAAATGAATTATTTTTTGAAAAGCATTTTAATAACCAAGTCTAGACTCAATGTCTTTTTTCACATATGAATAATTCAGAAAGTGTCAAGTAAGTAGTTGGGGAGAGAGCATGAAGCAGAGAAGTTCTGAGACTTACATCTTCAACAAGGTCGTCCTGTCATTTCAAGTCATTTCTGTTCCTTCCTACTGTTTAAAAGATCTACCTCTTAGAAGCATTGTATATTGGTAGAGTCTCTAAGGAAGATAAAATTCTTATAACAATGATAATCATAATGTGATGTGATGACATATCATTCCCTAGAGTTTTTGAAAATCAAATAAGTTAATATCTATTTGAGAAAAGGAAAGTCTCTCTGAGGACAGGAAATTTAGTGGGGGAACTTTCAAGGTCCACCTGAGCCCAACAACTTTCCACAGGGTTTCCTATAATATAATTCCTAATCCTCAAGGTTATCATCCTTGGCATGGCAATAAGGACAAACATAGGCCATGGAGAGCCATAGAGTCATATTCTACTTCTAGCTTAGCCACTCTGTCTTAGCTCTGCTGTAGGACTAGAAATTAAGACCTAGGTTAGTGAGCAGATCAGCCTGCATCTCAGTTTTCTCACTTATAAATGGCACTAAGAATTGTACCTACTTTCTAGGATTGTTTTGAGAATTTAATGAGAAAATATACGTAAAGGAATAAACTCAGCAATTGGTAATTTGTAAACACTAAATATTAGCTGCTGTTGCTTTTACTAGAGTTAAGAAATTTAAATTAGGAATGAGCTAAAGTACTTCATGAAGTTGCCCCTAATAGCCGCTTGGTAACTGGTGGTTATTAATATTAGTAAATGTTAATTTGATAACAGTTGAAGAGTAACTTGTATCACCATGCTTTTCATGGATAATGTTTCATGGAAGCTTGATAACTTATTAAGGACACAAATTTAGCCTTAGAAAAACCTCTACATTTGAAATGCCAATTAAACTCTCTATTTTATATGGTATCCCAGCTAGAAAATTCATTTTACAAAATAATAATAATAATAATAAAGTCACTGTGTCTCAGCGATTAAGAGAGGCACACTTTATCCTGAAAATCATACATGATAATACTGAGCCCAGAAGGAATTCTAAGCCCACGGGTGTATCTTAATGACCTTATAGGAAAAATTCAGAATTCGTTCACTCTTTAATTTTTTAAATATTTTAGGATTCTATGTATAAATCTAACACATTCTCTAAGCAACACAACTGTTGCTTAGATTTACCCTGGTGCATTATACTATCTTCATTATGTATCTGCAAGAGAACTGACAGTACCTATCTATCGCCAGCTTATTTGCAAGGAGTAGCTACTGCTCTAATGTTCCCTCTAAACTACACAGTCCCACAAAATAGCTAATAAACATTTTGCTGCATTACTTCTGAAAACAGCAATATAAAGACTCTCTACATTCTTGTGCTGAAGGTATTGGCAGTAACTCCATGAATTCTCGCACACCTAGACTCACACAGCAGACACGAAACAAAGACAAGGAAAGGATGGATGTCTCATCTGAATGCTTCCTCTGGGGTTACTAGAGCCTTCTTATGGGTCCAGTGCATTTCAGATTAGACAACAGCATCTCCTTCCTCTACTTGCAACAATCACCCCTAAAAAAAGAAAAGGAATCTTAAATTGTCTGGTTTTCTGGCCAGAGCTGCGAATGCTCATTCCCACACAAACTCTTCACCTTGCTGCTCTTTGCTGCATGTAAGATTGACCCATCTGTCCTACGTGTTTTCTTATTTCTCATAAATCGCCTACGCTCAAATCAGCCAACAGACATTGGACCTGCAACCATTAGGCCACCTTCCTTCCCACTGTGAGAGCTCCATGTTCGGTGAAACTGTTGCTTTTAAGGTTGCTTTGTGAGAAGGATTTGGCGACTCTTGACCCCCGAGGGTTGTTCTTTGACCCATCACTTTTCTCCGCCATCTGGCATGTTTACTTGAAGCTAACGCCTCGGGTCAGAGGGCAGGGCAGACATGTGGAGGGACAGCTTTGTCATAAAGGCAGTGAAGAATGAGATGGCCCTTCACAATACAGCGCCGCGCCCTGCCCAGCTGCTGAGCGGAGGGGGCGACGTTGGTCAGATGGCTAAAAACAAAGCGAGCGGGCCTTTACCGGGCAAAAGGCAAGGAGCCGAGGTCCGACATCTGAGTGCAGCTTCCTTTCCCACTTCTGGGAGCGTTGTTACTTTTTATGCTTTACTGGGCACATTACTAAACAATATGTTACACCAGACACAAGGGGGAAAGTGGTTTATAGGCTAAATTAACCAGATTGATTACTCGGGAAGTGTTGATAGTCCAGTAATCCCCAAGCAACAAAATTAGAGAGAGATAGAAGAGTGTAAGGAACCGAAGATCAGGTAATCAATTTTTTTCATATCCGGGGCGCATAATATAATGAGATAATGATGATGATTTTATTCTTGATAAATTGAAGCTTTCTTGAAAAGAACCACTCGCAAGTGAACGTTGGCATCAATTGTGCGCACTCGCTGTTGACCCCCAGACAAGCAGCTCTGTGCAATAATTCCTTCCCCTTACTTTGGCATTTGTACTAAGAATTAGGGCACATTAACTGAAGTTTGGAAAATCCTTAGCACAGAAGTCCCTTACAGAAAAACCTTAAGTTTCTTTGTAAATAACTACCTCTGGCTCCCTTTATACAACTTCCCTGGATTCTGGAGATCTTTCAAAGTCTGTATTTTTTTTCTCTCTAGTTCGTAGAGGTTATAAATGATCTTTGACTGATTTCCTGTTACCACAGGATACATTTTTTCCCCCAGAACTCTAGAATGCACAGAGAGAAAGAGGAGATGGAAAGCTTCCGACTCTGCAGAAGTCTCAGCGCTATTCTCGCTTCAACGTTCTGTTGCTTACCTTTGAACAGCTGGGGGGGAAAATGCCCTGAAATGGAAACTCAGAAATGATTTGCATTTATGTTCATTCTTAATGTAAAGGGGAGAATTGCTAGGAGTCTTGAGATGAAGGTGCTTAAAGGGAAGAATTAGTCAGCAAAAGAAAATACAAAGGAATTTTCCCCTAAGGAAAAAAAAAAAAACAAAACAAAGGAAAAAAAGATTAAAGGAAACCTCCGTCTTCCAGTCGGATTGTCAGGGGACAGTTCTCCACATTGCAAATACACTTTGATCCTGGAAGCTCTGCGTTTTTTAGTCTTTGCCAAGTTGGTAAAAGGGATGTCCCTTGTGGAAGATTTTCTCATTTGGAGTTTAAAAAAAAAAACAAAACACATATATATCAAGACTTCCATCCCTTGCAACATTCCTGTTGAAAAATTCATGGCACTGAGCAGAGCCATTCTCTTTCCAATTCCAGACTTTCTGTAAAGAGCAGCTATTTGCCCAAGTTTGTCCTTGCCAGTTTCAGAATTGATCATCCTCTAGAAAATTTATAGACAGACACGGAGATCATACTAATGTGTCCACTTACAGGCAGAGAAGGGATTCCTAGAATTCCTTTGAGGAAAAAGCCTTCTAGTGAAGTTCCCCCATTTATATTTAATCAACTAGTTCGTGCAAGAAAGAGCAAAGGGAGCAGGCACTTTGCAAACAGAGCAGGGCACGAGCACCAGCACCCGCACTTACTAGAGGGTTGACCCTGGGCAAAGGATTCAATCGCTTTGAGCCCCAGTTTCCTTTTTATGAAAGCAGAGATAATTTCCCCCACTCAGATGAACTGAGAAAGCTGACAGTGGTGCAAGAAGAGATATCTGCTAGTGTCTTAACGGAGGAAGAAGGGTATTTAGTAGGAAAAAAGGGTATTTAGTAGTGGGATTCTGAAGGGTGGGAACTTGACCACAGGCTGTATGATTCTATAATAAGAAACCAGTATTTTTAAATCGAACTCTAATTAGACAGGGGAAAGTGATAGATGGAAAATCATTCCTCTGAAAACCATTGCACCCTCGTGCCTGTCTGCAAGCCATTACTCCTGCAGGCTGTGTCCAAGGGCTCCTCCCATCTGGTTCAAGGCATCTTTCTGCTGCCGTTTAGTGATCTCCTTAACACTGGCCACACTCACAAGGGACCTGAGTATCTGATTCCATGCTCACTACCCCCGGTCCTGCTAGAATCATCAGAGTCTTGTCCTGCAAAGAACACGGACTTCAGATTTGGTTTGGAATACCAGCCTTTCTTTTCGCCAGCTATGTGACTCTGGGCAAGTTGCATAACCTTTCTAAGCCTCAGTGTCCACATCATAACGTGATGAAAATAATACCTATATCACAGGGTTTTCTGAGAAAGAGATGAAGTTATACAAGCAAAACTCAGGCCTGGGACCGTGAGGACCGTGTCACAAGCTGATCAGAATGACCAGCGCTCAATGTATCTGAAGTCCCTTTCCCCTCTAACCTTAGTCCACTGACCCCAAGCCAAAATTCTGCATCTTGGTGGGGTTTTTTTCTCCTTTCTTTTCCAGAAAAATTTTTTCAGTGCTTTTGTACATCTCAACTCACTTAAGCCTAACAGAAACGCCATGAGGAAGGAAAACGTATGTACTGTGGTGTAACTGAAGAAACCGAGGCCTGGAGTAGAGAAGTAACTTGCCCATGGTTTCACATAACAAAGGCACTGACGACTAGAAAAGTATCTGGGTCTATCTCCTAAGAGTTATGGAAGGTCGGTAAATAACCCTTCTTTCTGTGCCTACGTGTGTAACCAACAGGGATGCACGTATCTCAGTCAGACGGATGGGTTACTGCCAAAGAGCAGAACAGGAGAAGGTGACTCGATTATAAATAGGCTGGCTCACGCATTCCCGACTCAAATTTATCTTCCTCCCTCCCTTTCACTTTCCCTAAAAATCAATGGAAAAAGTATCCTCAGCTGAGGATTAACAAAAATAAATAAATAACTTAATTAATTAATTAATTACTGGTCCTAACCATAAGGACAGAGCCTATACCATCAAAGAATACCTGAGAATGCCTCTTCTCTCTGCACAGGTAAATCCCAAATAAAGAGAAGAGAGTGAAGGGCTACGGCAATGACGACCAGCTGAGACGTCCTCACAAAAGGGATGCCAACCTTCTTACCCTGGGGACAGGAGAGCAAAGGAACAGGAAGTGACCAGAGGTGAAAGTCACTCCACATGAAAGGAGGCATGAGGACTGGGGAATTCGGTGTCACCCCTCCAACATATCTGATCCCAAAATCTGGGCTCCTATCACCACATGAAAGACAAGCAGAATAGCTCCTTGCACATTATAGAATCAGATCCCGTAATTTTAATTTAAACCTAACTCTACCACTCTGCCATGAGCTTTGGGGCACATTCCTTAGTATCAAATGCTCTGATTTCTTCACTTGTAAATAACAGTGCTACATATAGAGGATTGTTGTGAGGTTTCAATGTGTGTGTGTGTGTATTATTTAATTTTACATATTATATATTTTATATAATTTATATAGGTATTTATACATATATAAAGTTTTTACATAGTACCTGGTACATAACAGCTGCTCAATAATTGTTAGTGATTACTAATTGCAATACTGCCTCACTAAAAGACAATTCAGAGTGTTGGTGAGGTCAGAATATGTGATTTCAAACCCACTTTTTGTGTATAAACCCATTACTCAGTATAAGCTTTATGAGCCGAGAAAAAAATATCCATAAATTAATCTTATTCCAATGTTTTTCCAATGTGATAATATAAGATACACATTAGTCTTAAAAATTATGTCTGCGGGTTTTGAGTTGTAAACTGTGTTTTATTTCTTCTTCATGCTTTTATGTTTACAAATTGTCTACACTGAATAAATATGTTTAAAGCAAAAAAGGAAAGAAAAGAAAATATGAGTTAACCAGTGGTCAATAAATACCTATTGATCATCTGCTCTTTATCAGGCGCTGGGCTAACTGACATCCAATAGGACCCTCTTCCTGGAACCTGTTATAAATGGTTACGGGAAAGGATTTTTACTGTAACATAAACATGAGAGGTTATTGATATTTTACTCATAATTATGAAGACTGCCTCTTTTCTCTCCTTTTTGAGGTTTTCTTACTCATGAATATAGGCACACCTGACATTTTCAATTTTTTATGAATGGACATTTATCTCAAAATAGAAATTTTCATAAATAATAAAATGCATTATCATTTATTAATCATCTACAAGATTTGAGGGGCTCTGAACACAATTTACTAACCCTCTCTCTGATGTTCACAACAGACCTGAGGGACGCAATAATGATGTAGGCATTATTATTCCCATTTTGTGGAGAAAGAAACTGAGGCCCAGAGAGGTGGTGACTCTCTCGGGAGTCCTTAACTATCAAGCACTCCAGGTGTATTGGAAAGCACACTTCAATTCACACAAGCACACTTCAATTCACACAAACAAATGTTAAGACACCCGTGTATTTCACCAAGCAAGGAACACCTATGAAACCATCCAGGCTGTTTGGTAGACCACAGGGTTTTTCAACAGCATCCCATATTTCTGTTTTGAGTCTCTTGCCACTTGGGTAAACATTGTACTTTTCATTGGATATACTGTAAGTCATTAAAGTCAGTAAATAGCAGAAATGAATAAAACAGCAACTTAGATATTTTTAACACCTCCGAGCCGAAACCACTTTGCAGTGGGGAGGAACAGATGCCCGCTTCTAAATGTGAGAGCCACCAACTGGGAACTCGCTCGTGGAAGCGGCGCCATCTGTTTGCACTGTGCTTTTCACCTGCCTCGGATTCAGCGTTTGCGTCCCGGGCCAGGGATTCTCCGTGCGAACAGGGGAGAAGAGGGAGGCACCCCCATGTGAAACTTCCCCGGGAGCTCCCTCCTGCGCCAAATCCAAGGGACCTTCTCAGGAACAAAACACCGTGAGGGCGACTGCTTCACAACTGCACCTTTTTCTTCCACTCCTGCTCTGCACGCCTGTTTCCACGCGCATTTCTCCCGGGGGCGCTGCGGAAATGCCCTCTGATGCCAGTTAGGGCACCGCGCTGTGAATCAGTCTCTCTCCTCGCTGAATAAAGAATCTTCACCAAGACATACACACATTCAGAACTCAATCGGCACTTAACCAGCATTCGGCCCTAGCGGAGTGGGGTTTTCCCCTTCAAGTCAACATGTTGGGGGGATGCTATTGGTGCCAAAGGAAAGCAGGTGAAAGTGGGTAACAGGACCAGAAGGATACTAAGAGGCTGGTCCAGGTCACCCTCTGCCTTCCAGTAGAATGGCTCCCAACCCATCCTAGAAAGAGGAAATGTGCTGGTTCCTTTTAGGAACGTTTGTAGGGGAAGCTTCTCCACGTTTGATCCTAATGCTGAGTGACACGGGCATATGCATATAACTTCTGGCTAATGGCCAACAAAAAACAAGAAGAGTCATCCAACCAGCAATCAGCTTTCTCTTTAAATCCACATGATAAAGGTATTCTTCCCAGTTTTACAAGAGAGAAGTTCTGTATATCAGTCAAAGCAACACAGCTAGTTGGTGACATAACAAGATCTAGTGCCAACTCTGCCTACTTCTGTCTTTCACCCAAAATAAAAAAGGAATGTGTCAGAAGGAAGGGAGTTTTCCATCAGGAGTTTCTTCTGTTTTCTTTCCCTACCTGTAGTCCATTTGGAATTGAATAAGAAATAGAGAAGGTGACAGGATCTCTCAAGCTACATTCCCAACTGAAATGCCATGTCAAAGGTCAAGCATCTCTGAGCCTCTCCAAACCAAACTATGACACTAATCCCCATATATATCCTCATATTACTGAAAGAGAAACCTATTTAGGAAAAGACACTCTGATTGGGGATGGAACCTGCAACCTGGGTATGTGACCTGACCAGGAATTGAACCCACAACCTTCTGGTGCACAGGACAATGCTCCAACCAATTGAGCCACCCGGCCAGGGCGAAAGCCACTCTTTTTAAATAGAAAAGTAGAATCAATAACAGAACTTCGGGGAGTTCCAGTGAAGATGGCAGCATGGGTAAATGCAGGTGGTAATCGGAACCTCCCACGACCACATCAAAATTACAGCTAAACCACATAACAACCATCATGCAGAACTGCCTGACGTCTGGCTGAACACAAGGCCTACAACTAAGGAAATAAAGAAGAAGCCACATCAAAGCTGGTAGAAGGGGCAAAGACACAGAGGGGCTGGTCCCATACCCACGTGTGGCAGTTAAAAATCAGAAGGGATATCTTGTCTGTGGAGTTGCCCCCTAAAACGTGAGGGGTCCCAGCCCCACATACAACCCCAGCCCAGGGTTTCAGTGGCAGGAAGGGACGTCTCCAGAACTTCTGGCTGTAAACATCAGAGGGGATTGAGGCTGAGGGAGGGTAAGGGATGCTGGAGTCCCAGGCTTTCCATCTAAAGGGCCCACACATGGACTCACTCCTGAGTTCCAGCACTGGGGCAGCAGCTCAAAAGGCACCAGGGACAGAAAGGAAGGAACTAAATCGCCTGGCACCACGGTGAGAAATAGAGGGGGCCGCTTTCTCCCAGAAAGAAGTGCTGGCTGAGGTCACTGTTCCTTCGATGAGCCCTTCCCCACAGAGCAGGCAGGCAGGGGCCATATCTGGGTCTCCATCAACCTGGCTAATGCTATTCTCCCCGCCCTGGTGATTCCCTGGGACACTGCCACACCCAACTTGCAGGTCCACCAAAGCCCTTTCCAGTGGCTTTTCCATACAAGCAGCCTGTCTTGCCTCATGCTTTGGACTTTCCTAAAATCTCTCAAACAAGCAGCATCTGGCCTCTGCATAACCCATACCTCTTGCTAAGTGGCCCCAGGCCTGGCTCTAATGGCAGCTGACCTTGGTTTGCACCTAGGCCTCTCCTGGGCAGTTTTACAAGAAATGTTAAAGGGTCTTCTTTACGAAAAAGAAGAAAAAAGATTAAAAATATGAATAATAAACGACTATAAAAAAGAGAAATCTTACCATTTGCAACAGCGTGAATGGACCTAGAGGGTATTTTGCTAAGTGAAATTAGTCAGTTAGAGAAAGACAAACACCATATGATTTCACTTATATGTGGCATCTAAAAAACAATATAAGCAAACTAACAAAACAGAAACAGACCCATAGACACAGAGAACAGTCTGATGGTTGGAAGAGGGGATGGGGATTGGGGGACTGGGTGAAAAAGGTAAAGGGAATGAGAAGTACAGATTGGTAGTTACAAAACAGTCATGGGGCTGTAAAGTACAGCATAGGAAATATAACCAATAATACTGTAATAACTATGTATGGTGCCAGCTGGGTACTGAAAATATCAGGGCTAACACTTTGTAAAGTGTGGGATTGTCTACCCACTATGCTGTACATCTGAAACTAATACAAAATAACATTGAATGTAATTGAAAATTTAAAAAAATAACACAACTTCGGTTTATTTGGAACTTACTTCAACAACTGTATGATATACGTACATCAAAATACCTGTAGAAAAATAAGGAATATCGACTATGATAGAAGATCACATAATTTGAGGTACACTGGGATAGGCCACTTGATTCCCAATCCAGACCAGGAAAGTTTATGTCTAATCCTGCATCTCTTCACTAAAGATACAAATAGCACTTAGATGAATGGAAGATTTAGATGACTGCCCCAGAGTAATTATTTTCAACAAATATTCATTGCTCATATGTTTGTGCTAACATGTCCTATTCAGCACCACGGTGCCTGAGCTAACACCCAAGATTGGGCTGCTAAATCTGGTCCACATAAATCAGAGATCTCACTGAGAACCAAGCTTTACTAATGATTTCAAAGATACAGATAATCAAGGGGCAACAGAACATAGAGAAAGGTCTGGGACTTCAAGAGTGGTTCCCCAGGCCTTCTTGTTACGTGTTGTCCATGGCTGCTTTCCCATTAGAAAGCAGAGTAGTTGCCCATGTGTCCCACATGCCTGAAATATCTGCTATCTAACCCTTTAAGAAAGCGTTGCCCTAGATTGCTGTATAGCCCATGTGACTTTCTCCGGGGAGCTTCATATTTCCTGAGTTCTATTTACTATCGGTAATCATTGGCCCAGAACATTCAAATATAGTCATTTTGTAGGTAATGTCTCTTCCTCCCAGAAAATACCATTATCCTATTTATCTGGAGGTTGAATTAACGAGATTAAGACTAGAACAACTGCCTCCTCTTCTTTCCCCTGGAGGCATCTCTTACCCCACCCTCACCCCTGGTAAAGGGAGTAAATGAATCTCAAGCCAGATGCTAGAACTTCTTTCTCCTCAGTGCTGAAATGTCTAAAATATAGAATGACATCTGCCCAAAGGAAAGGAATAGAAACTATTACAAATGATAATAATTTGTAGTAGGCGTCACAATGCACATTTATTAAATATATGAGAAAAAAGAAAGAACCTTTCATTCCAAGTTGAGAGATGGAAAACAATAAAGAAAGGGAAAGCAGGGATTTGGAAAGTAAAAGTGAGCTTAAAAATCAGTAGAATTTGACAAGTGGAGCTAAGAACGGGCTAGCAGGGCAAACGGCAGGAGTTAATTCTTTTGCTGTTCTGAGGAATACATTTGATGGGTAAGATGCAGAGAGTAAATCTGAAGAGCCATTTGCAGAACACAAGGTACCTGGGCGCCGAAGGTTGGAGAGAACCAAGGAGGCAAAGACAAAGAGTCACCTGAGGTCATGAGTCCTCAGTAAAAGTCAAGAAGACAATTTGCTGACTGCAAACTTAGTCTGAGGAGTTTTTGCCTTTTTTAGAAAACTTCTCCTGTCTTACAGTTACTTACTCCTGGTCACTGCATGACTCCAGAGAAAACTGATATAATACTTAAAGGTTAAGCGCCACAAACAAATTGGCCTCATGATGGGAGAAATGTCAGGAAAAGGAATTAATTAAAAAGAAAGCAATGTCCCTCGGTAAGCAAAGTCCTCATGTGCAGTTAAGTCAGGGCCTTACCATTCTAAAATGTCAAATTTATCTCTTGGACTAGCTCCATTTTTTTTTTTCAGAGTTATTACCTCAACATAAATTAATAAAAATATTTCTATGAGAAATGATCTTTGCTTTATAAGTAAAGAAAAGGGCTTCTGTCACAGGCTGAGTATCACGGGGAATAGTTGGATTTATTTATTTGCCCGTATATATTTACACATATATAAAACAAAAATTTAAACTCCAAAAGCTTGTGTCTCTGAGCAGAAAGCAAACAACATTCTTTTTTTTTTCTTTCTTTCTTTTTAGCTCTATAGAACCTTGCAAGAAAAAAAGAATTTTAAAAAAAGAAAAGTCCAAATTCAGTCAGTCAGGAGTTTTGGTTTTAAAATGACTTGCTGTATGTCACTGAGTTCAAAAAGAATTTTTTTAATCCAAAAATCATCTAAGGTAGCAAAAAGTATAGTAGAGCATTTCAATCAACAAAGAAAATGTATCTCAAAGACAGGAACTATGTTGTCCAAATTAACTCCCCAGAGGAGGGGCATATGAAGAAGCCCTGAGAAGCGTGAAGAGATTCCCTTTCTAACAAACATGTGTCCCTCCAGTCAAGGCCCACCCACTCCAGGCGTCCAGCCTGCTCTCCACCCATCGTGACTACTCACTGCCGCAGGGAAACCCTCCCTATTCTCTTCCAAAAAGACTTCTGTTAGGAGAAAGCTTTATCCCAGAGTTTGTTAACCCAATCCCCTTGATCCTTCTGTCTCAGTGAGAAAAGGTGATCAAAGGCCAAAAACCAACCAGAAGTCTCCCTTGAGATTCTACAACAAATATTTCAGTACACAAGGGAACAGATTCCACACTTAGGGAGAACAACATTTAGCGGATAAAAGCAGATTACGGGACCTGTTACTCCTCTTAGCAGATGTGATTTGAAGCTTTGTGACCTAAATCAAAAAGGTCTTCGCTAAAATACCTCACGTGGAGGCGTCAGAAACAGCTGAATTTCCATCATGTTGCCTGTGGTGGCCAGAAAAACCGTAGACAGGCTCCTGACAAATTCCTCCTGAGGTTAGGAAAGAGTGGATTTCCAAACCTTCATGCTGAAATAACTCAAGAAGGGACAGCATAGAGCTCTTGCAAATGGTTCTTCTCCAACCAAAGGCGAGCTAAAGTGAACTTTATTTGTAACAAAAGGTAATTTAGCAACAAGGAAAAAGTTAGTAAATATAGGGTCTCCAGGTATATCATCTGGGGCCCAAGAAATGCTATCTTTGGCATAAATATTACAGGCCTGTCATTTCTTAGCTTGGCGGCAAGGTTTTCTGTAGGTGGAAGGAAGTTGTTCTTGCTCACTGATTTGGAAGGTCTCTGTTTTAATCTTTTCAAGGCAGAAGATTCTTATATAACCCCAAAAGGCTTAAATAAATTGATAGAGACCTTTTTAAAAAAAAACACTGGAAATCAGTATTTAATAGAATAATTTAACTCTGGAAAAATATTACATCAATTTAAAACGACACCTATTTTTTGTGAGGTATTTTCCTTAACTTACTGTTCTGTTGTTATTGTTGGGGGGCGGGGTTGGTTGGTGGTTGTTGTTGTTGTTGGGGGAGTATCTGTTTGTTTTACCTTTCCTGGTTATTTTATGCAGAAGCAGGTATGTCAGATGTGGTGGTCCCACCTCTGCCACATCCCCATTATGAGTAAGTCTTTAAAAAGAGAATTCCAAGACCTTAAGGCAAGTTGGTGGGAAGACGTTGAGGGAGCCCTAGTTTCATGCCTTAGACAATTCCTTATAGCACTAAATCTATTCACTACTTCAGTGACTTCTTCACTTCCAAGGCCAACTATGCAATTTACTCCCAAGTAAGAACCAACCGAGACACCTTCTTTTCTTCTTTTTGCATATTTAATTAATTAATTATTCCTCAAATACTGGATTTCTCCTCTATGCCAGGCAATGTGTGAAACAAGGCTGCTCACAGTGATTAAGAGAAAGGTTCTGCCAGCCAGAAGTTTACTGATGACTAGCCCCTGTGAGGACCAAATTCCCTCCCATGGTTCCTATTCCTTTGAGCAGAATTATTACTTCTTAACAGACCCTTCCTCCGGGGTCTTGAATATAATCCCTGAACCCAAGCATTTTATCAGGAGTCTCTCTACTTTCTCTTTAAATTGCTACTAAGATGAGATTTGACCCAGAATCTGGAAAAGAGCTGAGCTTCTTGGACATTAAGTGGCCCTTGTGAAACAGAGCAGAGTTCCAATCATAGCATCAGCTGGACCGCTCTATCTAGAAGAAACCCAAGATACTGATTCAGATCCCACTGTGATCTCTGGTCCCCAAGTCAATCAGGTTCCTTCCAATTCTGTTTCCCTTATGAACTCAGGTCTCTGACAACAAATGCATGAAACATTTCTGTAAAAGAAAATCCATAAAGGAAGGTAGAGAATTATGTTTTCAAAGCCCTATTTGTTGACTCCTGTGTCCAGAGACAGGCTTACCTCTAAAGCCCAGATAGCTAATGCAATACTGACTTCAAATGCTGTTTTCTCTAAAATACTACTGTTTGAGTACTGCTGTTAAAATACTATGGACTTTATAAAAATACTGTTGCTGTTGCCTGGCCAGCGTGGCTCAGAGATTGAGCATCGACCTGTGACCCAGGATATCAGGGTTCACTTTCCGGTCAGGGCACAGGCCCGGGTTGCGGGCTCCATCCCCAGTGCGGGGAGTGCAGGAGGCAGTCAATCAATGACTCTCTCATCATTGATGTTTCTGTCTCTCCCCCTCTCCCTTCTTCTCTCTGAAATCAATAAAGATATATTTTAAAATAAATAAATAATAAAAATACTGTTGCACTTGATAATCTGGAATGTGCTTACTTTTGATCTAGAACTGAAGGGGTCCAAGAGCATAAAAGACTTTCCCATAGCTAATTCTCCTGCCCCGCTACCCCCATTTCCAGACCCATTTCCAGAGGTGATTTTTAACTGTTTCTTTTCTTCATTTGTCAGTGGTTTCCTTCATATATGACACCTTATAATTAAAAATTTTTAATGTATCACATTTGCACCATCTCCCAACCTGAAGAAGCAACATTTGTTGTTATCATCTGGATACTCTCACTCTAAAAGTCACCCCTGTGCACATGTACAGCTAGAAGCACAGAAAAGCAGAGAGAGACAGAAGGAGCAGCAGTTCAAATTAAATCATACTTATTTCTAATTTCTAAATTACTTAAATCTACTTGAATTTTAACAGAAGGGAGTAAAATAAAGCTGAAGAAACTATAGTTTAGACATCTGTTCATTCATCAGCATATGAATTTCTTGAAGAATTCCTGGAAGTTACAAAAAATTTTTTAAATATTAAGAGAGAGAAATCATTATTTCGGGAAGAAAAATAAAAACCTCATGATTTAAACTGAGGCCTCAACCTTGAATCTATACCATGAAAGATGAAGAAATTAGCAGAAGAATACTAACTCCTGCCCGGGCAGTGTGGCTCAGCAGTTGAGCATTGACTTAGGATCCAGGAGATCACGGTTCGATTCCTGGTCAGGGCACATGCCCGGGTTGTGGGCTCGATCCCCAGTGGGGGGGGGGGGTGCAGGAGGCAGCCGATCAATGACTCTCATCACTGATGCTTCTGTCTCTCTCCCTCTCCCTTCCTCTCTCTGAAATAAAAAAAGGGGGGAAAAAAAGAACACTAAGTCTTAGCTCTTCTCTCCTCAACTTGTAATATTTAGTTAATTATAAGGTTTATAGCATTTGTATTCTGTTCTACTAGAAAAATTCCCAGTTATTATATAATTATAATATATTTCAATATAATTATATTTCAGTATATTCAAAGCAAGCATGGGTCTTCCATTCTGAGTTTTTAAATTCACTTTATGTCTTTTTTGGCTGGATATCATTGTCCAGTTTTTTATTTTTTCCAACTAAGTTTCCTGGGTACAGTATGGCTTGACTTTTTTATTTACTTAAGAATGTCTGCCCACGGTCTTGATTTTTTTTTAATTGGCTGGGTGTTTAAATTGGGGGGCGGGCATACTTTTTTCCCTCAGAGTTTTGTAGACACTGGTCCTCTGTCTTCTTACTGAGACTGACTATTATTTTTCAGCCATGTAGGTGACTTGCATTCTTTTTCTAGATGTCTGTAGACTTTTTTATCTTGATGTTCAGTAACTTCATGAGAGTCTGTCATGTTATTGTTTTATTTAAGTTTTCCCTGGGACATGGTGTGCATTTCAGTGCTGTTCAATATACATTTTATGAGAACAGTCACCTTTTCTACTGTTTTCAATACTTATTTTCCAATGCCTAGAATGACACCTGAAAAAAACTAGCCACGTAGTGTATACTTTTTAAATAGAACAATAATACAACTGTTTATATCAGAAAAGTTTTCTTCTAGTATATCTTTATTTTTAATATTTCACTTACCCTTTTTTCTTCAGAATCACCAATGATGCATACATATAAATTTCCCAGTATGCCTTCCACATTTATCAACCTTATTATAATTTTAGTCTTTGCAGTTATATTTTATATATACTTATCTACCACATCCATGAATGTATATATTTCCAGCTGTATTATTCTTTTTTGCGTTGCTTTTAATGTGGTTCTCAACTTAAAATATTTCAGGGATATTTTCCTTCTATTTCTTTCCTGAGCGCTGGCAGCTGCCTTTTTAACTGCCTATTGAACTGTTTCATCTAAATATTCAAAAGGAACTTAAAAATGCACATGCCCTAAACCTAATTTATAATCTACCCCAGAATCCAAGTCTTCCTTCAGTAGCCCCTATCTTAGAAAACACCACTACCATCGATCCAATTTTATAAGGTTGACAACTTTTAGAACTATTTTAGGGTAACCTACTTTTATCACCCAATTCCGATCCCAATCCCCAAGCTAACGCCCACTCCAGGAAGGCCTTCCTATAAAACAAGTCCTTGGGGCATCCACTCCTCTCCACCGGTTCTGCCACCAAGTAATCTCCACCATCAATCTCTCTTGCCTGGATGTAGGCAGCAGCCAGATGTTAAACCGTCTTGTGGACACAATGTAAGGGGTGTACATTTCATCAAAATAAAAAAAAAACTGGGAATCACAATGGCTAAGCAATTTACATACTTTATCTCGGTCAGTCCTTCCAGCCCCCTGAGGTACGCAGGGTAAACCCGTTTTCCACATGCATGAACTGAATAGTTTCTCAACGTCACAGAGCTAATAAATGATAACGTTTGGATTCAAACTTCATTCTGTTTGAATCCAGAGGCCAAGTTTTAACTCCTGTACTATAGGGCCTCTCATGTAGGTGGAGGTGATAAACGAAACCATAAATACTATAGTAGTGAATTCAATATGCAGAAAAGAGGCGAACGCCAAGGATGTACCTTTGGTAAATAACTGCATCTGAAGGACAGGGGAAAAGATCCAACGTAGGTAACAAAGGGGAGAAAAGAAACAGTTTGGCTTTGAAAAGCAAAGGCAGGAATGCTCCTTGAAACATATAATATGATCCGGAAGGAAGCTGAGATCTGTGACAATGCCCCTGGACGCTACCGGAGGGGGGTGTCCAGTTGCCTGTGGCACTGCCATTCTTTTGTAGTGAGGGCAGGCTTCGGGTCGCGAAACATTCAGGAATGGTGGTTCCATATTTTGAAAGTGAATGTAGCACATGTAAGTTCTTTTTTTCAAGAAATCTGTCCACGCGAGGAAGGGCAAAACAATATATCTCAGAATGGCGGCAAAAGAGAAGGAATTGCTAAGGAATGAGAGGCATTTCTATGTCCACGTCAGTGTAGAGGAAGGCCACTGGTCAGATGAACTCTTAGAGCAGCCATCTGAAGTCGCTTAGCCTAAACTCAGTTTACCCGCCCAGAAAATGACCTTAATAACACGCCCCCCAACTATCTCACAATTATTATGAGGATTATATGAGATAATATTTGTAAAAACTCACCAGTGCTGTACAATTATAAACTATTTTCATTACAGAGCATATATAAATATCAAAACTGTTTCACATACATAAAAGCAGCAACTTAATATACAGGTTTTCTACTTTGTGCAAGTTCTCTAATGTAAGACTATAATCTCTATGTGCCTATTGAATAAAAGAGTTTTTCAGCTGAAATCCTTAACTACATAAAGTTCATTTCTTTGTAGTAGACAAAATAAGCTGTGTCATGTGGCTAGTCCAATCTGGGTGAAAATACACTTAAAACCAGCAAACAATCTGTATTTTGATCCTACATATTTTTATGTCACAAGTTATGGATGGAACGACCTTGAATGTCTACAGTAGGGACAATTAGAAAATTCACTAATTAGAATTCCATTAGCACATCAGTGGTTGATTATAACACAAACCCACCTTTATTGAGGAGGCTGGAATTTCCTCACCTATAATTAATTTTCACATTCTCTGATTTTTCATCAGATAAAACTTCAGTTATACCCAACATCTAAACATACCATTGTGCCTTAAGTTAAAAATAATGATGACGGTTTTTACCCCCCAAAAAATCATTTTACCAAAAATGATGTTTTCTTATGATATAAAAATGGAACAAAATCTGATTTTCAAAACATGCTCTATAAGCTTCACTGCTACGATCCTTAAATAGTGCTCTATGCAGATATGCCCTTTCGGGGATTCAGCACGCGTCCTGGAGATGCCGGAGGCAGCACGGCTGAGTCACGTCTCTGGAACGCAGCAGACACGGTTTCAAATCCTGGCTCTACAACCCAGTAGCTATAGGACTGGGACAAATTAGGTAATTCCTCAAAAAAGCGAATTTACTCATTTGTAAATCAAGCTAATAACCGTTCCCACTTCATATTCTTGTGAGGATAAGGTTATTGCATGAATCTGAAGTTCTTTGCACAATACCAGGGAAGTAGAAATTTTTGTTTAAAAATTAGCCATTTTTTTGTCTTTATTTCACAATTATATAGTAAAGGGGGGAGGGTAAGGATTATACATCAAGATTAAGTATGCAGCCCGGCCGGGCGTGGCTCAGCGGCTGAGCATCAACCTAGGATCCAGGCGATCGGGGTTCAATTCCCGATCAGGGCACATGCCCGGGTTGTGGGCTCGATCAATGACTCTCATCATTGATGTTTCTCTCTCTCTCTCTCCCCTTCTCCTTTCCTCTCTTTGAAATCAATAAATATATACTTTTTTAAAAAAAAAAGATTAAGAATGCAGAAATTTTGTTGATGGGTGTCTTGGGAACGATGCCTGTGGAGAGCGAAGGACGCAGGCGGCAGTGGGGGAAGGGACGCTGCAGTGCTGTCTCCACGAGGCCTCAGCCATACCTGTGGGCAGCTCTGGAGCTGGGGCGGCCCATCAGAGTTGTCCCAGATTAAGGCAAGAGGACCAGTCAGGTCTTTATACTTTCACTGGAGCAGACACTGGGTACAGGCTGTCCCCAAAGACGGGATGTGATCTTAGTCAAGATGACACTTGTTAGCTGAAGGCAAATCTCAGAGAGGGACTCAGCTGAGACTCTTCAGCCAACCTTCCGAACAGCTTGGAAAGGAGCGCCTTGGTTCTAAAGAGGAATCTGGGAAGTACACCACTGCCTCCACTGTTGAAAGTTATTTACATTTTCTAAGTTACTCACTAGTCAGTAAGCTGTAGTACAGGAAAGCACTATTACAGAAAATACGCTGAAGCATTCCTAAATAGATCTGATTATTTCAACCAATTGTCATCTAAGGTAGAAATGAGAGTTTTCAATCTTAAAGACGTTTCAAACTGTGATGTGTGTGTGTCTGTGTGTCTGTGTATGTATATCTCCTACAATTTTAATTATGCTTATTTCCCTGGTAAATTCCTTTTTAGAGATAACATATTCAAACTTCAGTTCAGGGAAGGGAAAAGTATTAGAAACTCAGCCTTACTCGAGACGATTTCAGTAAAGTTTCATTGCTTTCTCGTTATAGACAAAGTACAAGTACTTGGCCTACAATAAGAGAACATTTCCTCCCTAGTTAGTAGAAAACTTTCTGGAGAAGGTTGCATTTTAGTGGAAATTGCAGAGGTGCAGAAGTTCTTAACACAGATGCAAACTGAGTGAATTTCAAAAACTCTGAGATGGATAATCAGGCACATGGGAGCGTCAGTTTGCCTCAGTGGCTATTTTGGGAAAGCCTGGTTAAGAGATTTAAACCAAGAGTTTTGTTCTTGTGACTAAGGTAATCAGAGTTTACCACAGAAATGTAAAAAAAATCTTATTATGGTGAAAGTAGTGTTCAGACAAAACAAATGTGATGATAGCATTCAATACTGACATTAGGAGAGTACACTGGAACTTGGAAATTGATGAACGTGAGGACACATTCTGTTATAAAATGACCAAAGCATGGGCTACAGATAAGATACACACTGAAGAAAATCAAGAAAAACAAGGTATAAGAAAGGCTGTTCTACATTTAAATTCATTCTAACTATGAAGGATATTAAATTAAGAGAAGTCAAAAGTATTTAACTTTCCTCTGAAAAAAATTAGTTGAAACTGAAACATTCTCAATCCAAAAAATAATAATAATAAAGCTGAAATAAAAAGTTAGAGGGAGATACAGCTTTTTATTTTTGTTTAAATAACTGCATTTATTTTTGCATTGAATGGATTGGGGGGGATCAAAGCCATAATAGGAGTTTAAATACTGGAAAATTTAACAATTCCATAGGATATACATAAGTCATAAAATTTTAGAACTAGAAGTAACTTTAGATCCACCTAGGCAAAGGGATTATAAACTACTTTTGATTTCAGAATCTCTTTTGTTTCCCAAATGAAATCTTTTTTGGTACTTTTCATAAATATATATATATATTTTGAATAGGGGCAGCGATGCTGAAGCACACCCATCAGGTTCATCTTCTCATCCTTGGGATAAAATTTAACTGCCCCACTCTAGTTCAACGCCTTCAGTTTATGTACAATGACACAGAGAGCCAAGAAAGTCAACTAACTTAACCAAAGTCAAAAAAAAATGCATAGTGGAGCCAAGACTACAATCCATGTGCTAAACTCCTTCTACACAACTTGCCTTCTTACAAAATGTTCCACATAGACAAGATTTTGCTGTCATTGAAGGGAAAATATTAACCACATAGGAAATAATGTAAAATAACTTATAAAATAGGTAAGTATTAGTAAAATATAAAACTTTAGAAACATATTTTTTAATGTTCTAGTAACATTTAATTTGTCAGAAAATATGTATCAAAAACTCCACCCAGAAATTGCACTTTTAGAATTGTATCCTACAAGTACATACTAATACAACTTTGTAGAGATTCAAGCATAGTGAGGCTCACTGCACACTATGTCAAATAGCTAATAACTGGAAATAGTCTTTATACCTGTAGGTAAGGATGTGAATTTTTAAAAATTACACCTTTAAAATCTCATATATGCAAATATTAGAAAGATAGTGGTATATCTATGTGAATGCATATGAAACTATTACAAAATATAGTATTGAAGACTTCTGCTCTTTGAGATTTGATGGACTAAATATTCTGTAAGGTTCCCATGTTACCAAACAACTAGATGCTGCATAAAACATATTATATTGATAAACTCCTAAGAGGTAGAAAGAAAAAAAAAAATCTCAAAGGGGAACAAATAATCTTATTACCTGAAACCTGATCAGTGAATGGTAAACACACACAAAAGGCAGGCATACCGAATGGATGCATGCCATTACTAATATCACAATCAAGAGGCAAATTCCTTAACCCAAAGGTCATGGGTATGAACCAGAGACTGCTAACTTAAGCTGTAGATCCTGGAAGGGGCTAAAGTAGAACCAGGTTAATAGTAGCTCTTGACTTTTGAAAAAAGTAGATGCAAGCCATTTACGAAGGATAGCATTTATACACTAAATCTTTAGATCTTCTATGAATTAAAAGTGATTAAAAAAATCACAAAGATACAAATACACAATTTTTAAATGTATTATCAATAATAGAAAGATTTGAATAAGAATAAAACTTTTATTTTAAAAGTTTTATAAAAAAGGTTTTATGAAAAAAAAGTTCTACTCATGTCCTGTCCCTCTACAATTGGGCAAAGGGTAGGAAAATATCCTAACTTTCCCCCACCACTAATTAATTTGGGGGTGAATTCTGTCCTCTGTTTTAGGCTAAATTTTTGTTCCTCCAAAATTCATATGTTGAAGCTCTAACCTAGTAACAAAGAATGTGACATTAGAGATACGGCAATTAAGTTAAAATAAGGCTGTTAGGGTGGGCCCTACAGCAATCAGACCGGTGTCCTCATAGAAAGAGGAGATTAAGGTATACAGAGAGACACCAGGAATGTGAATGCCCAGAAGGCCAACCATGTGAAAAAGCTCCAAGACAGTGACCATCTTAGAGAGAGGCCTCAGAAGAAACATTCCTGCCAACACCTCAACCTTGGACTTGGAACCTCCAGACTGTGAGCAAATAAATTTCTATTGTTCTAAGCCATCCGTTTTGTGGCGATTTGTTACAGTAGTACATAGGAAAGTTCACCCCTCCCCTACCCCTGGAGGAGGACCGCTAAGACTTCACAGTCAAGACCCAGGAACATAACACATGCTTATGCAGAAGCTGTATCAGAACCCCAGAAAACACTCCATTTCCTCACAAACACACAACTGGTAAAGTAAGAACAAAGTTTAAAAAAATAATAGTACTGTACTGCCCGAGAGAGGTAAGAACACATATAGAGAATCTCTCTGAGGTAAAATTTTGACAGAGAAAGTCAAAAGCTTAGTGTGGAATTAGTAGACTGAGAAAAACCCTTCATCAACCAAGCCCCATCCTGAGTACAAAAGAAAGCTAAGGGAATTTCAAAACTTTGCAGCACTGGAGAAGTTATAGCAAGAACAGGTTGACTCAAGGCCTAGCAAAAAGAAGAGGCATGTCCATTTACAAACTTAATAGTATTAACCTGCAAATAGTACTATGCTATACGTGTCCCTTTTTCAACCAAAATAACAGGACACACAAAGAAGAAAAAAAGGAACTACAATATCACAATAACAGCACAGGATTCAGATGTGACAGATGTTGGAACTATCAGTCAGGGAATTTGATATAACTGTGATTAATATTTTAGAGGCCTTGTGGAAAAGTAGACAACTTGCATGAACAGATGGAGAATTTCAACAGAGAGATGAAAATATAAAAAAAAAAAAAATCAAACAAATGATAGAAAGAAAAAAGATGGTAGATGAAGAATGTTTTTGACAGCTTCATAAATAGATTTGAACAAGCTGAGGAATAAATTGGTGAACCTGAATAAAATTCGATGAAAACTGCCCAAGCTAAATCAGAAAACGAAGAAAGAAGAGTGGATGGGAGGGGAGGGGGAATAGATTTTTCAAGAGCTTTGGGAAAATACAAAATGGTCTAACATGTGTATAATTGGAGTACAAGAAGGAAAAAATGAGAAAAAAATGGGCAGAAGAAACAATTAAATAGATAATGTCCATGGAAATTCTAAAATTAAAGACAGCAAACCCCAGGTCTAAAAAGTTCAAAGAATGCCAAAGAGAATAAATACTAAATAAAATCACACACATATCATACCATATTCAAACTTGAAAACCAAGATAAAGAGAAAATTTTGAAGGAAACCAGGGGGAAAGAATACAAGTTGCACACAGAGAAACAAAGATTTAAATGATATAGCATACTATTGTCAGAAATTATACAAGCCAGAAAACAATGAAATAATATCTTTGACTTACTAAAGAAAAATGTAAACCCAGAATTTTATAGCTATTGAAAAAAATATTTTAAACATTAAGGCAACTATAGACCTATTCAGACAAACAAAAGGTGAGGTAATTCATTACCAGCATACCTGAACTATAAGAAATGTTATTAAAACAAGTTTCCTAGGTAAAAGGAATATGACAGGAGACAGGTGCTTGGATTTACACAAAAACAATGAATAGTTCTGGAAATAACAATAATGAATACAAATATAATTCTTAACTGATCTAAAAGACAGTGGACTGTCAAAGCAAAAATAGTAGCAATTTATTGTGTGTATTTATAGCATATTCGAAAGTAAAATTATATCAACATCCCAAAGGATGGGAGGGAAGAATTGGAAGTATAACATTACGAGGTCCTTATACTACATGTGAAGCAGTTAAGAGGTAAAAAATAATAAGCCGATAGGTTAGGTAAATTAAATATTCAATAAAAAGAAAGCAAATATCAAAAACAGATGGAACAATAAAATATAACTAGCAAGCTGGTAAATTCATCCAAAAATATCAATTATTACACAGAATGACAAAACACACACCAATTTAAAGACTAAGATTGTCAGATTAATTAGAACAGCAATACCCGACTGTATTGTCTCCAAGAAACTCAAATTAAACATAAGTACACAAGGAAGTTAGAAACAAAAGATGGGAGTAAATACACCATGAAAATGCCAAAAAAGAAAGCTTATAGTGACTATATAAACGGCAGAAAAAGTGGACTTCAGAAAAATAGATATCAGAATAAAGAGTAACGACTCACTAGGGGAACGTAATCCTAAATGTGCATGCATTTAATAATAAAACATCAAAATATATGAATCAAAAACTGAAAGAATTGCCCTGCCAGTGGTAGCTCACCAGTTGAGCATCGACCTAGGATCCAGGAGATCCGGGTTTGATTCCCAGTCAGGGCACATGCCCGGGTTGTGGGCTCGATCCCCAGCAGGGACATGCAGGAGGCAGCCGATCAATGACTCTCTCTCATTGATGTTTCTCTCTCTCTCTCCCTCTCCCTCTTTCTGAAATCAATTAAAAAATATTAAAAAACAAAAACTTAAAGAATTAAAGGGACAAATAGACAAATAAAATTATTGCTGAAGATTTTAATACTCTATTCTCAGTAATTAATAAAACAAGTAAACAAAAACTCAGAAGGAATATAAAACACTGTAACAATATAAACAATCAACTTAGCCTAAGTGACATTTATAAAACACTCCACCCAACAGTGAGTGACTACACATTCCTTTCAAGTGCATATGGAGCATACACTAAGTAGACTGTATTCAGGTCATAAAACAAATTATTAACAAATGTAAAGCAACTGAAATCATACAAAATACGTTCTCTAGCCATAATGGAATTAAACTAGAAATCAATAACAGAAAGATATCTGAAAAATTCTAAAATATTTATTTAACAAACAACATGCTTGTAAATAACCCAAAGGTAAAAGAAGTCACACAGGAAATCAGAAAATATTTTTAATTTAATGAAAATGAAACATCACCATGTCAAAACTTGTAAGATACAACTAAAGCAACACTTAAAGAAATGTTTATAGAATTAAAATGCTTACATTGGAAAAGAATTAAAGTTTCAAATAAGTGATCTAAGAATACACCTTAACAAACAAGAAAAAGACCAAATTATACCCAAAGCAAGAAGAAGAAATAAAATAATAAAGATAAGAGCAGATATCAATTAAATTGAAAACAAAAAAACAACAAGAAAGAGAAATCAATGAAACCAGAGCTGTTTTCTTTGGGGGGGGGGGGGATGTTATCATTTAGCCAAATTGAGCAACATATTAAGAAGGAAGACACAAATTATGAATATTAATAATTCAAAAGAGATACTATAGACATTAAAAAGCAAGCAATGAAAACCCATTCTGTAACAGGTAACCTGAATAATCCCATATCTATTAATTAAAGAATATTTCTAGTTTAAACGTTTGCATCAAAGAACACTCCAGGTCCAGATGGTTGTTACATGGGCAAATTCTTCCAAAAATTTAAGAAAGAGAAAATACAAATCTGACACAAAATACCAGCAAGTTCCATCAAGCAATATATGAAAAGAATAATGCATCATGACCAACTAGAGATTATCTAAAAAATGTTTGTTTAACATTTGAGAAGCAATCAATGTATTCACCATATCAATGGAATAAAGAAGAAAAAACACTCCAATATCTCAATAGATAAAAAAAAAGGGGGGGGGGGCAGAATTCAACAATGATTTATAATTTTTTGAAACTTTTGGCAAACTAGAAAAAGAAGGGCATCTAACAAATTTATAGCTAACATTATATTTATTCATGAAAACCGGAGTGCTCTCCCCCTAAAATCAGAACAAGGCAGGGACATCTGCTTTCCTATTCATTAACATACCAGACATCCAAGATAGTGCAATAATGCAATTATAATAAAATAAATAGAGATTGGAAAGACAGAAATAGAACAGTCTGTACTCTTGAAAAACAAGATTATATTTTTTTTAAACCCAAAAATCTATTTTTAAAAAGCTACTAAAACTAATAAGAGATTTTAATCAAGGTTTCAGATACAAAGTCAATATACAAAAATCAGTAGTATTTCTATACACTAGCAATGAACAATTTGAAATTGAAATTTCAAAAGTGCCATTTATAATAGCACCAAAACCATTAAATACTTAGTTATAAATCTAAAAAAAATATGTGCAAGACCTGTCTGATAAAAACTACATAACACTGATGAAAGAAATAAAAAAGATGTAAATACATAGATGTGCCACTTTTCTTGGACTGGAAGACTCATTATGGTTAAGATGTCATTCTCACATGCTGATCTAAAGACTCAGTTTAGCCCTGGCCAGTGTGGCTCAGTGGTTGGAGCACTGGCCTGCGCATAGTTTGATTCCCAGTCAAGGGCACATACCTGGGTTTCGGATTCACTCCCCGCCCCAGTCGGGGAGCGAGCAGGAGGCAACCAGTCGATGTGTCTCTCTCACATCGATGTTTCTCTTTCTCTCTCTCTCTCCCCCCTTTCCTTGCCTCCCTTCTACACTCTCTAAGAAAGCGATGGAATAAACATCCTCAGGTGAAGATTAACAAAAAGAAAAAAAGATTCAGTTTAACTTCAATCAACATTCCGAAGAGTCCAACGAGTTACTGTTTCTTGCAGAAACAGACAAGCTGATTCTAAAATTTATATGGAAAGAAAAAGAATTATATAATTCTTTTCATAAACTACCCAATATAATTTTTGTAATAAACTACCCAATTTCACACTACCTGATTTCAACATTTATTTTAAAGCTACAGCATCAAGACAACATGATACTGGTAAAAGGGTAGACACACAAATCAAATATTTTTTTTACTCTCATCCAAGGATATTTTTTCCATTGCTTTTCCGAGAGAGTGGAAGGGAGAGAGAGAGAGACAGACATCAATGTGAGAGACACACGTCAATTGGTTGCCTTCCACACTCTCCTCGGCAGTTTCCAGCCTGCAACCAAGGATGCCCTTGGCCAGAATCCATCCTGGGACCATTCAGCCCAAAGGCCGATGCTCTAACCACTGAGCCAAACTGGCTAGGGCACAAACCAATTTTTTATAAAAAATTGAGAATCCAAAAGTAGATCATACATGTGTTCACTTGATTTTCAACAAAAGCAAGATACAAAGGCAATTAAATTGAGAAAAAATATTATTTTCAACAAATGATGCTCAATGAGCTATTCATATGCAAAAAAAATGAATGCTAATAGATAGCTCACACAATATACTAAAATTAACTGAAAACGCATTGGATTGCTGATTTAAATGTAAAATTTGCAACTACAAAACACTTAGAAGAAAACATAGCAACAAATTTTTGTGACTTTGGGTTGGACAAAAATTCTTGGATGCACCACCAAAAGCATGATTCATAAAAGAAAAAATTGATGTATTGGGCACTAATAAAATTAAGAACCTGCTTTTTGAAAGATGCTATTAAGAGAATAAAAGGTAAGTGAAAGGCCAAAAGAAAATATTTTCAAATCATATACTTGTTAAAAGACTTGTTTGTATCTGTGCATAAAATTTTCAAAATTCAGTAAGAAGAAAAAAACCATTTTTGAAAGGGGCAGAGATTTTGGGCACTTCGCCAAAGAAGATATATAGATGGCAAATAAGCACATGGAGGTTGCTCAGTCAACATCATTAGTCATTCAGGAAGTATGAATTAAAGCCCAGTGAGAGTCCACTAACAAAAAATTGGCTTAATTTGAAAATGAAAATAAAATATCTGACAAGATTAAGTGCTGAGGAGAATGCGGGGCAACTGAAACTTTGAAAAATTGCTCGTGAAAGTGCAACATAATACATTTAGCCCCTTTAGAAATATTTGCTCTATCTTATAGTTTGTTATAAAGTTAAACATGCACGCACCGTATGACCCAGAAATCTCATGTCTAGGTATTTATTTACTCAGGTGAAGTGAAAATTTATGTTCACACAAAAACATAATGCTTATAGCTGATGTATTTATAATTGCCAAAGTCTGGAAACAAGCCAAAATGCTCTTCAGCTGATGCATCAGTAAACTATAGTAAGTACATCCCTGTAATAGAACGCTACTTACTCACAAAAAGAAATGAACTACTGATACATACAAAAACCTGGGTGACTCTCAAATGCATTTCACAGGGTAAAAGAAGACCGGCTCAGAAGACCACACGATGGTTCCACTTACATGACAGTCTGGAAAAGGCAAAACTGTTGAGATAGCAAACAGATGACTGGTTGCCAAGGGCTGGGGCAAGAAGGGGGGCTTGACTTCAACGGGGCCTGGAGGATTCTGAGAGGTGACAGAACTGTTCTGCATCTTCACTGTGATGGGGGGCATGTTTGTCAAAACCCACAGAAGTGTACACCACAATGGGTGAGATTTACTGTATGTAAATTATGCCTTAGTTTTGGAAAATGAAATAAAAGAATATACACTTGTCTGACAAAAGCATTTTAGGAAAAAAAAAAACATAAAATTCAGGTTACAAGGTATATAAGGAAGAGAAAAATGGGACAAGGTAGGGAAGAAACACAAACATGTCGATAATGGTGTAGGTCCTACTGGATGGCTGCTGCACTAGTGTAAGTGACTATCATGCTTCATCACTCACAGATCTGTAATACATACGTTCTTTTATATTTGTGAAACATTACATGATTTTAATAGAGAGCAAAAGAAAGTGCCTTTTACTTGAAGAACTAAAAATTAAAGATGTATTATTTAAGTGGAAGAAGTAGAGGAACATCACCTATTCCTTGATGTGAAAATGTTAGGTCCAAGGGTATGCAACATTTTAAATGTTTAGGATGTTTATTAGCAGATTTACTTATCTAGTCAGTTTCCTTTCTAAAAAATTAATACATATATGTATTTTATTTTTAATGACATAATACATTTTTCTAACCCACTAATTCAGAAAGCTTTAACCCCTGAACACAAAGCTTTCCCTTTTCTATTTCTTTTCTGTTCCCATCACTTCCATTTTGAATTTTAACAAATCCAGCCCAATTTCAATACCATGTACTACTACAGCATTCCTAAAATTTGACAGTCTTCCTCTGAGGTATGTATGTGAATCGCATATATAATGTTCAATATCTTTACACAGCTACCCCAAACCAAGAATAATGATAACTCACTGATTGGTGTATATCTTTAAAAGAGAACTCTGTTCAGTCATGAACCCTCCAAGTCTTTGGCTAAATATTTCAGATGCTCTTTAGGAAGGGTAATACATATGTGAATCACTTTCTCTTTAATTGTCAATATATTACTGCTATAGACATACATGCAACTGACATATTTTCCTGCCACTTGCTGCTCAGAGGGTTGGAAAAGCAGCTGTCACCCTGATACCAGTGATCAGATCAGGGGAGCAATCAGGCCAGGCATGCACAGATTCCATTATCTTCTCAGCCTTCACCCTAATCCTGCCATCCCACTGAGAAGGGCCGTTAGGGGCGGGTCCAGCCAGCACCCCAGCTGCAAGTTCTCCGTGGGTTCTGTTAGCTGCCATCAGCAGCTCCACCGCGGCGTCTCGCGGGAAGTGCTTGTCCACAGCTTTCATCTACAGACATTAAATCAAGCAGTGTGGTTTTTTTTTAAGTCTTTGCAAATCTTTCCTCCCTCCCTTCCCACCCCCGTATCCCTAATGTGACTTACTTATATTTTTAAAAGCTATATAGGCAGTCTTTCCAGTTTTTTATCATGGACTAAAATCGATCTGAGTTAAAATCATTCAAGACTTCATGCACGATGGGGACAAGGGACTGCAAATTAATGTACTCATTTCAGATTGTATTTAGCTAACATCTTTCTTCACTTGAGGCTAACAGCTCCAGGGACTGAAAAATTATTGCATCAGCTTGACTGTGATGCTTTGTTTATTTTAAAAAAATAAATAAATCTCTAGGCTCTGGTATCACCCTACCTTAAAATGCTATTATAGTTTCCTGTGGCTACACAGTCTAAGGGACTGTGTAGTTTCATTTAATCTCTCTGACTCTTCGGAGATCTGCATACCCTACCGGTCTACATTACCTCAGGAATTGTGATTGGATTTAACCTTCTGCTCATTGAATTAGTGTCAGCTATCATTCTTAGTGTACATTTGTTAAATTCAATCTCTCCTATAGGGGAATGCCAGGCAGAGAAACGATAAGTGCATTAAATAGTCAAAGAGAGAAGACTGCAGAAATTGGGACTTAGAATAACTGCGCAGATAAAGAGAACTGAGTCCCCGGGGCTGCCTCGTTTCCTTCAAGGAGGGTACAAGCCCAGCAGGAGGTGTAAGCCTTTCCAGTCAGCCCTCCAGGGTGTAAGGAACCCTAAGCGACTCAGGGCTTTCTTTTCCTGAAAGTGAAGAGGTGTTTTGTGGGGGGCTTTGGGGGTTTTTCTAATCCTCACCAGAGGATATTTTGCTTTTCAGAGAAAATGGAAGGGAGAGAGACACATACACCAATTGGTTGCCTCTGCACACGCCCCAACCAGGGCCTGGGGTTGAGCCTGCAACCAAGGTAGGGGCCCTTGGCTAGAATCGAACCTGGAGCCCTTCAGTCAATGGCTTGATGCTCTAACCACTGAGCCAAAGCAGCTAGGGCTGTGGGGTGTTGTTGTTTTTTAAGTCAATATTAGTGCAACTGGGAAAGCAACCATATGAAAAACCCAAAAAGTTCAGGTCTTCTATTAATTCTAAAAAAAAAAAAATTTACAACACAGGCAGTTGCTGTGAACACTTCCCTCCAGCAAAGCCAGCACCTTGGACTGCGGGTCAGAAACGGGGCGATCCGATCCTGCCCAGCCACGCAGCGCACAATATGGACCAGCCCTGATCTGCAAAGGCCCACAGTGCAGGTTAGCGTGTGCATTCGTCACCCTTCCCAGGAAATCCCCACGTCTGTTCCACGGCTGTGCTACAAATAAGTGAGGAAACAAATAAAATACTTGAAACTATGGCAAATCCAACTACAAATAAATCAACGAAACTTTAAAAACGGCTCGAAAGAAGTAAGCCATCATATTATTAAAGTCAAAACGGAGAAAGCCAAATAAGGCTTAAGGGGAAAAAACCTAAATCAACATACCTGCTAAAGAATATCCCACTCGACTTACCAACCCTCCTGAAAGAGAGAGCTGGCTGACTTAAGAGGCCTCCAGAACAGAAACATCCATAAGGCCCAAAGATAGGATGAAATATGAAGGTCACCAGGCCCGGAGAAACATTACCCTGCATGCCTAGGGCCTAAAAGGACTCAAGGGCCACAGAACGTAAATTAAACAATAGGCCTAAATGAAATTTAGTGTAGGCTGCCTTTCATTTCATTTCCCCTTTAGCTTTGTTTTCTGTAGAATTGGATCCTCGGGGTGAAACTGTATGTGTTTTAGCTTCAGGAAGGGAAAGAGATTTGGGCATCTAGTACAATGTTTCTCTAACATTTTCTCCCCAGCATTCCTTAGTACAACAAAACAGCCTGAACCTCTAAACAAAATAAAATAATTTCGTTTAAACCCTGGGAAGGGTTTCAGAATCAGCCTGCTAGAGAAATGGAAAACCACACTGGCTACCTGTAAATACAGAAAATACCCGCTGAGGAGGGCGAGGAGAGGAAAGAAGGGAACAGACATCAGGGGCTTTGTGGGGGGGGCAATAAGCAAAGGATAGAGGCAGGGATAAGATAGTCCTGCTCATATCACTATGGCAAGAAATCTCATTTATTTCTGCCTAATTTGTATGAATGGAGGGGTAGCTAAAGAAACAAGGACATTGAAAATAATATAAATTTTTGAATGTTTTCTTCTCCGACCCTCCTGCTAGGACATCGTGACTATAAGAATGGCAGGTCTACCAAAGAACCGAAAGGAGTAAAGGAGATACTGTATTTCTTTTTCTTTTTTAACCCTCACCTGAGGATTTTTTTTTTTCCCATTGCTTTTCTGAGAGAGTGGAGGGAGAGAGAGACACAGAGAGAGAGAGACAGAAACATCGATGCCCATGGATTGGCTGCCTCCTGCACGAGCCCTACCGGGGCGGGATTGAGCCTACAAACGAGGTACGTGCAGTTGACCAGAATCAAACCCGGGGCCCTTCAGTCCGAGGGTTGAAACTCTAACCACTGAGCCAAATCAGCTAGTGCAATACTGTATTTCATGATGGAAGAATTAGAGTTAGAAAACAAACACATATGTATTTTAATACATATTAATTATATGTGATTATATATACTATTTATTATATTATATATTAACCATATATCCACCATCACTAATAAAAATAATTTATATTTAACAAAGTGCTATCACTTTCCATTTATCAAACTAAGAAAGCTAATACAAGGAGAGAGACTGGCATTGTGATAAATCTCTGTCAGGAGTTAAAATTGATATGACTCCTTGGGAAAGCAATTTGTCAACAAGCATCAAGAGATTTAAAATGTTTGAAATGCTTTATCCTGGTAATATTCTTCTGAGAATCCATCCTAAAGATATAACCTTGAAAAACTGAAAAAGTTTTATTCAAAAAGATGTTCAATACAGTATTCACTATGAATGAAATTATGTCAGAAATTAGAGGAACTGTTAAATCCATGTTGTAATATGTACTGCAGTCATGAAAATATTCATGCAGACTGTAATATAAAAACTTTATAATATAATGTTACGTTAAAAAGCAGGACATAAATATTGTATATGTTAGCATCTCAACAGTATTTTTACAATCATACAGTAAGAAAAGACAAGAAGGTGGGGGGAAAAAAAACATTCCATCATTTATTTTCAATGTGTACAATGCATTCTTCATTCTCTTTTTTCTGTATTTCTAATCTCTAATAAATGTAAATTTTATAATTTAAAAAAACTGAGCTGAGAAGCAATGTAAGGGTAAAGCTTAATTAAGATGGGGAACAAGTAGAAGTTGTAAATGTGAGCCACACCAATCATATTTTTCTGCCTGATTTAAAAAAATTAATTTGCACAGCTGATGCGTAAAATTTGACGGCTGATTAAAGGTAAAGCTGTGTTTTATGTTAGCATTTTACTATGAAGCAGGGGGGCAGGTGCCCCTTTTTTATGCAAAATCCACTAGCACACCTAAGAGGGAAACCTTTAGGAAAAGGTGAGGAACTAAGGTTAAACAAGTGATTATGGGAATAGTAATTAAACTTTCTAAACTCACATAAAAATTGAGTGCCAACTGTGGTGCAAATAGGGATTTATTTCCTACGTTAACTTAGTCTCAGGAAATCTGATTTCCTAGAGCACAAGCAATTGGACTACTATCTGTTTGGCACTTTTATTATCTCATTAAATCCTTAAATTATATCTGCATGATAGGCATTATCCCCTTTGAACAGATGAAAAAAATGAAAACTCAGACAGATTTAAAAATCTGCTCAAAGCCACAGTGAATCCACGGGCAGAGAACCCTTGTCAATGTTCCCTGACACCAGAGCCGGAGCGATAAGGGTAGAGGAGCTGGGCGTCACTGCCATCTCCGGTGGCGAGGTGCGAACAGCTGAAAACAGGACAACACCAAATTACAGAAAAGCTGGAAATAGTTTCTAAGCCTTGCATGCAAGAAGATGTAAGAACCCATAAAGCATGGAGAGGATATCTTAAAACTTCAAAAAATAATGAAATTCATTATTATTTCAGCATGTGTTTTTTGCCTGAACCTGAGAATTCTACATGTTTAAACACTCAGGTTTCAGAAGCAGTCCCTTATCGTGGCAGTGCCTTTCCCAACCTCATCAAGGAACTCCTTGCTTTCTTATCGAGGTAAAACCAACCCATAGTCTTGCAGAAAGACATGACCGGCTTTCTTTTGTGGCCAAGATCAGACAGAAGGGACAGCAGGTAGGGGCATGGCAGGCAGAGAAAGGGTGTGAAAATCCTGCAGCAGGGCCAGGTTCGCGGGCTGCAGCCGGTGCAGTACCAGTGGCCCCTGGGCTTAATTTAATCCTCTCGGGTCACGATCTTAAAATTCTTAATAATTTTATCTTTAAACTTAAGGATTGTTAAGTGAAGGCCCCTGGGACAATCAAGCGCGTGCCTGAACGGAGGAGACAGGTGCCATGTGGGTGTCTGCCTTTCCTCGCCTCCCCTTTCACACGTGGTGTCAGAACCCCCATGAGCACCGAAATCCGGTGGGTCTACGGCACAGGAGAGCTCGTCACTCATCAAGACTCAAGGCAAGCGCTAAACCAGAGTGTGACAGCCAGGACCGAGCAGTGAGAGCCACCAGCAGCCTCGAGAGCCGTGCTTTCCATTCAAACCAGAACTTGGTTCAAACAGAGAAAACAATGGTGTTCAAAAGCACACGCATGACCAAGGAGCCCTACTTATGCCTTTTTCCTAGAGTTGCTTCCCTCCGTTGGCCCACGTGTTAAACTGGAAATGATGGCACAGAAGGGAAGGGAAAGACAGGGCCATCCATCATTTCTTTTTCCTTTCAGACCTTCCTTACTCATCAGTAAGCCGAAGATTAGGAGTATCGGGATGTGCGCCTATCAGGAAGTGAAATAAAAATAGCTGAGTTAATTTTGTGCAGGGTTTACACTTCTGGTAAGAAAGAAGTACATAGCCATGTATGAGCTGCAGAATACAAATTTTGGTGGTTCCACATATGAGTTAAATGTTTTCGAATTGTATTTAAAACTGGCATTACGCAAGATAAAGATGAACGATAAAATTTATGCTGATCATTTAAATTTTTAATTTTTCTTTTCTTAGCGCATTAAACAGCAAAAACGAACACCCTGACAAGTCAAAAGAGAGACTATGGAAGAATGGGAACAGGTTTGTATGTTAGTACCTTTCACAGCATTTTTCCTGCTTTATGAATAAGGGGCTCCGATTTTCTTTTTATAGCCTCCCCAATTATGTAGCTGGCCCTCCCTTACACCAGTACAGCATTGCCTTCCAATTCCAAGAAAGAGCCACATGTAGGGAAAGAAGAAAACCATTTGGGGGCGTGCCTATAAGAAATGAGTGTTTCTAATTAAAACAAAGCTGTTCCAGTTCTGAGGCCCTGTGATTTAGCAAAGGGGATATACAGATTCATGGTAGTAAGCGTTCCCTTATTTGTTTTCTTAGACATGCCTGCAGGGATGCCCAAAACAGAAATAGCTTTTGTGATGTGAATGGAAAAGGCAAGTGCTTTATCATGGGAAAGGTCATTGAAATTTTGCGGCCCACCCTACAATGCGCAAGCCACCCCTTGTCACCTAACGTCTTTTTTTAATTTAATTTTCTTTATTTATTTTTATTTTTGTTTAAAATATTACAGATGTCCCTTTATCTCCCCAATGACCCATTCCACCCAGTCTCACCCCCTCTCTAGCCCCTCTTCCCACCATTGTCCGTGTCCTTGGGTTGTGCATATATGCATATAAATTCTTTGGTTACTCTCTTCCCCCTCCACCCACCCACCCTCCTCCATCCCTCTGACATTAGTCAGTCTGATCCATGCTTCCATGTCATTGAATCTATTCTGTTCATCAGTTTATTAAGTTCTTTAGATTCCACATATATACCTAATGTCTTTCTTAAAGTTAATTAATGAACCTGCTGTTTCTCTTCCATTATCTTGGTCATTGATGAAGATGTTAAATAGACTGGTTCTTGGACCCACCCCTGGTGATATGAACCCAGTCTCATGCAGTTTAGAAGTCCTTTTTAAACACAACACTCTTAAGTAATCTGAGTAATCATTTAAATCTCCACTTGTAGACAGCATGTCATTCAAAAGGAAAAGTCTTAGGACGTCAAGGTAAATTACAACTGATGCCTTCCCTAGATTACCCTTCTTCCTCCCCACCCACCCCCGCCTGCCTGGACTCAATATGAAATTAGAGACATTGGTCTTAGCTCAGAAAGAAAGCAAATGAGTCTCAATGGTCCGACTTGTTTCAGTCTTGACTATAACTTGAAAAATAAAGCTGAGGCAAGAAGATGTTTACCTGTGCAGAAGGGAGAGTGTTGAGGAAGAGAGAAAAAGCCACATGGCCTGCTTCTATGCTTTCCATACATTCTCCACTCTCCTTGGGTTCTTTATGGTTTCCCACTAGGGTCCCTCTGCTCCTAGTTTTTATTCATGTATCCCCACCCTTCGTGGGAAGTTGAGCCTTTGCATTGGCACTTAGGATAAAGGGACTCCATGTCCAAGGCAGTTTGGAATAGCATTATCGAAGAAAACATTTACTTTTTGACTGGTAGGTAGCTAACATATCAGGCACCTAGAACAAGGGAAATAATATATTCCGTTTCTCCGAGCTCACTTCATTTTTTATGAGAAACTGTATTTTTCAGGCTAACATGTTATTGTAAACGAATTCCTGGGTTCTCTCCTTGTGAGATGCATAGCATAGGACAGAATTCTCTAGGAGAAAGCGGAAGCAAAAATTATTTATGAACAACTGAGAATTAATAATGCCAGGAAGGTTAAAACAGGACACCGAACTGCCGCAGTGCTCATCATTTTTAAAGCCATCATGAGGCTAACTTGTTGAGACTTTGAATCCAAACTGCTGCAGTCCCAGCCATTTTTTTAAGTGATCATTAGACTAACTTTGGACTTTGAAGGATCCACTTTATAAAAATGTCTAATGCCCACTATAATTCAGCACTCCGACTGCACATTTAAATGGGAAATTTTGCCAACTCATCTTTGACCAATGGATTGAAGAATTCCCTGTTCATACTCCTATAAGTATGGTTTCTAATATGACAGTAATACCATCCTTTAACCCTCTGCCAATCTTGCCTGCTTCTTGAACACCGCCCTTCCCTCCAAGAAGCTTACTTTAAATAGATAGGCCTGGCATTGGAAGAACTGTCCAGGAAATAATACAGGGAACTGTTATTTAATTATAAAATGTCAGGCAAGAACAACATGGACACACTGCCTGTTGAATTCTCTTTAAATGTTTTCTTTTTCCATATCAGTCATAGATAATCTCAGTTATATGGTAACAATAACTAGTCATTTCCAGACCTGACAGATGAACTCCTGGACAAAAATTTAATAAAAGATTTGCTTTCTGCCTTCCAAAGATTTTCACTCTAAGCACAGAGATACAATCTTTCCTTTGACTGTTATGAATAAGCTGAGAAAATGGCAGATCACTAAGATAGTAGCCACATACTCCCAATGATAATAGCTAAGAATGAAATTAAACCTGTCCACAGCCACAGCATACAGTGGCCCATTCCCATCCAACAAAACCCAGGAACCTCTTCTTTAGTTAGATCATCAGGAATACAACAATGTAGAGGACAATGTTTCATCCAGCTGACAATTAGCAGACATGAGCATCCTCTCTCTGTTCTCATATTCCAATGTGCTAGTGGACCTCCCTCTGAGATATTTGAGAATTTCTTTTATGTCCCCATCTACTAAATAGGGTTTGGGTTTTGTGCTTGTGCAGGTTTGTACAATTTTTTTTAAAAAGGCTGAGGGATCCCAGAACCCCATAACTAATATTTATGCCTCTTCCTATAAAACTAGAATTCAAGGTATAAAAACACCAAATTATTAATATCATCTTTGCAAAGAAAAACAGCCACTCATTTCTTTTGACTCCTGAAAATCTAATTTTTCAAGTAGAAATATAAAATGAATGCATTAAATACAGTAACTAATGGGAGATTTTATGACCCATGACTTATATAAGCTTCCAACACAAATGTATTTGGTTTTTGGTTTTTCTTTTTCCTTAGCATTCACTATTACTCCCTAATTATTTATTTTTATTTTTATTATTATAGAAAAATATAATATTATATTTTAATATAAAAAATAAACTTAGGCACGGAAATGTGGTCTAGACCAGAATTGTCCACTAAAACTTTCTGTGATGATAGAAATGTTCTATATGAGTGCTGCCCAGGGTGGTAGCCACTGTCCTCACGTAAATATTGAGCAGTTGAAATGTGGCTAGAACAACTCAGGAAACGAATGTCTAGTTTTATTTAGTTTTCATTAATTTGCATTTAAATTGCCTCATGTAACAAGTGGCTATCTTACTAGATAGCACAGATCTAGACCAGTCGACCTTCAGACAGTTGGTACCACTCTGCTCCAGTCCTCCAAAGCTTCTGTCTCCCAGTGATCACTAACGACGCTTCTGAATTCTTTTTTGCATTTTATGACATAATAGTAAAACCAAACAAAGCTCAGATTTGATTACTTTAAATGCCAAATGCCGATGGGGTGCGTGGATATTGAAAGTTTTCCGTTGACTCAGATTAGCGCTTCATGCCATGGGGACCATAAGAACAAGCACATGCCTGTACCTTGCCCAATAGTTCAAGACG
This sequence comes from Miniopterus schreibersii, assembly GCF_964146895.1. Lineage (NCBI taxonomy): Eukaryota > Metazoa > Chordata > Mammalia > Chiroptera > Miniopteridae > Miniopterus > Miniopterus schreibersii. The sequence continues at coordinate 58,398,055 of NC_138111.1, read as the reverse complement.
GACACACGGAAATTAACCCTGAACCATGCAGAGCCCTGGGCCCTGTACTGCGCCTGTGAGCGCTGAGAGCCCCAGGACAGAGGCTGGGAAGACAGTCGCCACTTACGTGCCCAATGCGGCCTCCAAGGAGGACAATCGTACACTTAGGCTGCACCAGGTGCAAATGTGGCCTTCTGTTCTCTGAAGAGAGCTTGGCTTTCATTACAAAATAACTGCATGGCCATTTTAAAAGCAACATATTTTCCCAAAAAATTCCACCAATAACCAGGTGGTTAATTAATGGCAAATCCTGAACTTCTGAGTTCAGTATTTCGAATATTTTATTGGTTGCATAATGATAACTACATCGTCTTTTTCATTTAACTTCAAGTGTTATCGTAAAGGTACAAAAATCTGAAAATGCTTTTGAAATTAAATGTGAAATTCATATAAGTTTAGTGCACTGTTTCGGGGGTTAGACCCAGTAAGAAAATGGTACAACAAACTACAAAGTAAAGATATTTCACTACTAGCTAACTTTTGAGAATTCTAGAGGGAAAGAAATATAACTCAAAGTAAAAAAAGCTAAGCTACACAAGAAGGTACTCAGCACTTTGGCTGATCTACCAGACACCACTTCCTCTAAACAACAAAAAAGCAAGCCGGGTCTTAACGAAGATCTGGCAGCTTGTCTGCACAGGCTCCGCAGTGAGGCAGACAACCTTCAGAGAGCAGATGCAAGCTGTCAGGGTCAGCCAGCTGTAATTGGAGTATGTATTGACTTTGGTCAGTTTAGCAAAGACAGTCTCCGCTTACAAAGTGCCAGCTATGATAGAGATGTGATAACCGAAGATCATCGTTAAGATGTCTGCCAGTTTCAAAAAGATTGGTCTTCAGAAGTTAATAAGAATTTTAAATTGCTGCAACAATTGCATGTCAACATGAGCTATTTCTTGACTATTAAACGTAAATTTATAATATATTAATTTGTTTCAGCAAATTCTTTGTCATTTAATTCAATTAAATTTGAATAACTGTAAACATATAAATCACCGGAGCCTAAAATAACTAATTTTCAATTAAAAATAAGCTAAGAAAATAAGAAATTATTCATATTCACTTGCATTTTGCCATCAAGCTTATTTTCCTGATGAAACATTTTCAACAAATAAAACTTAAAATGGGATGCTGTAATAGAATCATTAAAGATCCTTAACTCCATATAAAATGACTAATGCTTCCATTACGCATATTATATATTGTTTGGGATAAATATATCATCCTATTTAGTAAATAGTTCGATTGGTCTGCTTTCTCTTAAATTAAAGCAAATCGTTTCACAAAGAAATATGTATTTCAGAAGTATATAGAACCATAAATAATGGATACACTGGGAAGCATGAAATTGATAATGCCTTGGCTTGACAGACCCCACAACTGAAACGAAATTATAGTCTGTCTGGATAACCTGCCCATTGTTTTATATACTTTTGTTTCATGCTTAAACATTAAGAGAAAGAAAAAATAATAATTAAATTATTTTCACTGCAGTAGCAAAACATTGCACCATAACCTGAAATCCAAAGCTTACAGAGACCTGAAAACTTGATCAGCCTTACTTAGGTGAAAGAGCATGCTTAGAACACCTCCTTTTGCTTATTTAGTAACAGAAAAACCAGGTTTAAAGATTCTGTTCTTTATTCTTATTTAAGCTCAAAAAGATTTTTTAAAAAGTAACTCAGAAAAAAGTAAAGGAAACTCAGTTGTCCTGATCATATGAGCAAAACTATCTTCAGTCCAACGTTTAGAACTATCCCTTTCCCTCAAACTAGTTGTGAGTTCACAAAATGACTTTTTTTTTTTCCAGAATAAATGAGAAAATCCATTTCTGCCTTTCTGAATTGGGCTATTGTCCTCAGTAGGACTTTATGAAACAGTTTCAACAACATACTGCATTACAATAAAATATTTTGAATCATGTTAACATGGTCACCCTAGCATCACATAGAAAATATTGAGAATGTTTAGTTTTTTTAATTTTAAGCATTTTTTCCATTAAAACACTATTAATGCTAAAAGGCACACAATACTCTTCATTTTAGTCTCCATGTGACTGTAGACTTGGCACTTGATGGCTCCAGGGGAATCACTAATGAGCTACAAAGCCTTTACACCTCTGGGTCAGGAGTTTGGATTAGACCTACGTTGGGAGTGACAGAAAGTCGTTACCATCTCATGATAGTTCAATGGTTTGTGTGAAGGAAATTCATTGTTTCAGGCCACTTTCTAATGAACAAGCATCTCCCTCACAAAAAGTCACCACTGCTTTTGACAGTAATTGGCAGAGACCTAGAGAATGAAAAATGCAACCGAGAATTGTGTTCCCTCCATGCTATGACTACCATATCCAAGTTGGGAATTTCTTTAATGGAAAAAGACGCAATGCTTTGCAGGTATGTCTGTGAAAAGTATAGCTAGGAGAGAAAGAGAGGAGAAAAACTGAAGGGAAAAGAGCAAGCCACCCAGAACAGAGTAAATCAAAATGCAAGGAGGCTCCATCAAAAGCTTTGCTTGCTTCATATATAACACGGGTTTTATATCATTTAATTCAGAAAAGGCATACATCTGTTTATATGTTCTCTCCTGGTAAGAAGGTAATAAAATATTAATATTGTTCCTTGAGGCCTCTTGATTTGGGAGTCAAAAGGATGATAAATGCCTTGAAATAGTGTCCCCTTAGTAGAAGCTTCTCACTATACATGTCACTGTTACCCTCTTTAGGAAGCCATAGACTGGGTTTAGTGAATGAAGCCTGCCCAACCTTTCTCATTCCAAGTCTTTTAGCATTTACAGACAAAGATACATGATCACACAATGCTCTGTATTATTCAGGGTTGTTTTTGTGTGTGTTTGTCTTACGTTATTTGGCAAGGAATAGATAGGCACATGCTTATTCTACTTATAGTCCCCATTACTTGAAATACAAATCTGAGCAAGTAGAAATTTTTCAATACACATGCAGAGAGAGAAAGAAAAAGAGAGAGAGGTGCCACTGACATTTTAGTATATTCCTATGTGAGCTTTGTTTTGCTTTAGAATTATATAATAAAATTCAAGATAATTCAGAATAGTTATGAGGGAATCACTTGGAGACAGAGCTTTGGAGGAACGTTGCAGTGTGGTCTCAACAATGTGAAGGTCGACTGGTCTAGGTCTGTGCTAATAAGATAGCTACTAGTCACATGAGGTGATTTAAATGTAAATTAATTCAAATGAAATAAAATCAGAAAATCAGTTCCTGTTTCAAGTGCTCAATAGCAACATGTGGACAGTGTCTACCTCACTGGGCAGCACTCATATAGAACATGTCCATCAATGCAGAAATTGAATTGAATATGCAATTGGATAGTCCTGGTCTAGATCACATTTTCAACCCTACGGAAATATTAATTTTTTAAATGGTATGTAAGTTTAATATGCTTTCAGATTGGCGTAACACCAAACCTTACTCAAACTGACTTAACAATAAGATTTGGACTCTGATAAGTGCAAGTCAAGAGGCAGGCTAGACCTCAGGGTAAGCTTGATCTAGCTAGCATTTAAGTCATATTTCTCTGGGATCCCCTTTACTCTTCCTTCCTCTGAATTGGTTTCATGTTCAACATAGCTTCATTCTTGCCAGAAAAAGGCTGTGGCAATTCCTAGTTTCATATCTACACATCCTAAAATCTAAATAAAGAGAGAAGATCTTTTCAGATCTCTTCTGGGTCAGAAAACTTCATTCCTTAAAGTCCTAAACAACTTTGTCTCTTTGCATTTCATTAACCCACATTGGTTTCCATGTACCTTCTTGAAGACACTGATTTACGCTTCCTGGCTTAGGCCTATACTCCTGAAAGGTAACTGTGAATAAAGGATAAGACCGGTGAGCCTTAGAACAGCCAGGACCTACTCCTTGGAGGCAGGGTGTGGTCACCTTCCTCTGAAACACTGGGACAACATGGCAGAAGGGCAGCCACCTGAATATTTGGGGGTACACTTATGAGAAAGGAAGGGTGATAATTCTGGGTAGGCAAACTATAGTTTGCAGATAAAAATGTTTGTTTTATTTTACAATTTTTGTACATTTACTAAGACTTCCTTTGAAATGTGACAATTTAGGTGTCAGTATTCCCACCCACTTGGCCCCAAACACCCAAGCACAAAAATACACAGCAGAAACATCTCTATTTTTAAATTATATGAGGCTCTGACATTTGAGTGGGTAGAAAAAAGTGAGACAAGTGACAAGGGTTGTGCTACCATGGAAGATAATTAAAAATGTACTATAAAAAGAAAGATCTTATCTGGATGGGGGAGGCTAGAAAGAGGAATCCAAGTTACCGTATCTAAGAAAAATGCTCTGTCCAAAGGCAAATTTTTAACAAATTCTCCCAACCACAATCTATTTGGTGTCCTCTAGGGTGTTTTTGTGTATGTTTTTTTAATTTGAGATATTAAGCAAGTTCCCAGAGATGGTCAGCGGCCAAGCCAGAACTCAAACCAGATCTGTCTAACTCTACAGGTCCCTTCACCAAAAGGTAGTTTATCTCAACCAAAGGCTATAAGCCACATATTTTCTATTAAATCCCCATGTCAACATATACTAGGAAGCAAGGTATGGTGAGCAAAGCACTGTGCTAAGTGTTGGTTGGAGAGACAACCTATCAATTTAAATGATATATGTCAATACATGGGAGTATATGCTAAATGCTTGATTAGTCATTCAGACAAGGAGCCCCACCAGAGTGCAGAGATGTGGAGAAAGGAAGAGGAGAAGCCTGAAATACAGACCCAAAATAAAATAAAGGAAAAAGGACACTGTGGAGCTTGCTGAGTGCTGGGCATATTCGAAGCTTCAGTCATATGAATCTAAGAAGGATCAACATGAAAAGTGTCAGGAGAGGGGAAATCCTGACACGCATTTAATAGAGTGCTCTGTAAATTTAATGAGTGCTATAAATCAGCACTCATTTATAGAGTGCTTTGTAAATTTTAAAATACTTTCACATCCATAAGTTCCAATGAGAGCTACCATATAGTATATCAGATGTTCTACATGTACTACCTCAGCCCTAATTGTAGCTAGTGTACACAGGCCATATGACTCACAGCCACACAGTGAAGGAACACAGAAGGAACTCAAGCCCAGATCTGTCTCACTTGTCTCACTACTTCGCGATTTCTCTCATTACTTTATTTTACTTTCAAATTGATATTTAGAGAGACAGGGTATGAAATTTTATAATATTTCAACTGAATTGGGTTGAGAATTACATAGTAGAGAGATGGATAATAGAAGAGAGCATGTTCAATAAAATTTTATATGGGGAATGGAAAACATTTGATTTTGATTTTTGTAACTCACAGGCTTTCAAGGTAGACTGTACATCCCTGGATGACGAAGGCATCAAAAAATCAACACTGATCCTCTGGGGCTCCCAGAATCCCTTCTGGCAAAGACTGGGGATGTATGATTTTATGTTTAGGATTGTTCCTCATTGATGTGAGTGGATACATTGCCCCAAAAGAAAATGGACATTAACAAGTAAAGAAGGAATTACACTAGGATTCCAGAGGCACAGAATTGAATCTTAATAGATAGGTGAAAGAGGAAAATGTATTCAGAGAAATCAAGTGCATCTGTGAGTCTTAGGTCACCTAAGCTAGCCTGTCAACTCTTAGCTGTGGTCAGAAAGCAAGGTTTTGAGTGTTTGGAAAAAGACATTTGCTATGAACACCAGAAGTTTCTCCACTGAGATGTGCTGGCATACCTCAGCCCCAGCAGCATAGCTTGCATTTCTTCAATCTCCGTGTCCTGGAGAACCACATTCCTGCAAATATGAACAAAACCAAAAGAAGAGGGCACTAAACACACAATACAGTATACATATGATGTATTATAGAAGTGTACACTTAAAATCTATATAATTTTATGAACCAATGTCACCCCAACAAATTCAATAAAATAAAAAATAAAAATAAAAAGGAAGAAACTAACAGCAAATGCCTTTCAAAGAGAGTTCTGTTGTTTATACTATCATGGTTGATAGTTCTTCCCCCTCAGAGACAAATCTGCCAAACAGTGTACATCTTTGCAGGTGAGAAGGGAGTTGAAAGCAGGAAATACAAAGAAAAGAGGTATAACCTAGAATTATCACTTCAAAAGCAAGAGTAAACAAAATCAAAATCCCCATTAGTAAAGACACTAAAACAAAGTCTAACAGAAGGTTATTTTAAGCACTATTTTAAATACCTTTATTGTTATTAAAATTATTTTTCATTGAAAAAAGTCAGAAATTATATAAAAATATATAAGATATATATAAATAACCACTGTTAATATTTTATTGCATATGTTTCCAGAATATTTGAAATAATCTAGGATATGTATATGGCAATAATTACAGGTTTATATCATATTTTATAATGACTTAAAAAAAACACAAAGCCTCCCTTCTTTATATATGTCTGGGAATCACTGGAGTGAACGGTCTGAACTAAAATAAAATCAGGTATAAGTTCCATTCGTCATAAATGTTTCTAAAAATATTGTTAATTTTAAGAAAATGTAAAGGAAGAAATGATTACAGGAAGGGCAAAAATCAAAGATCCATCAGAAAAAAGAATGAAGCAAAAATGCCTTTATGTTTGTATTAACAAACTAAATTTTAAAATTTTTATCACTAACCTGATTATTTTTAATCTAATGACAAATTTAAACCCTTTTAAGATGACATTTTAATATTCAAGATATTTGTATTCAAGAACATTAATAAACTCAATTTTTTAATGGAAAGGATAATGCTATGTGAGCCCTGTGAGAGCTAACACAAATGCTGAAGTGATTCTCTCTCTCCTCCAGATGCCATGCTTACTTTCCATCTGGCTAGTTTTCAGTTAATCACTGCCTGATGATAATATATCTTCAATGGCTGAACTGAAACTTTAATAAAACGTAAATAACCACACTGGACTTAAAGCATAAAACAATCTTTCTTTCTCCAAAATCCGTCCGTTTCATCTCCTCCATATATCTGCAAAGTTCTTAAAAGTGTGGGCATTTCTTACCCTATGTACCCCAAACTGGGTAAAATGAACCCAGAAAACACAGACTGCTGGAAGGCCATGAAATAAATATTGTCCATATTTCTTGTCAGTTTTGCTAAAAGACTTTTGGGGGGACCAGTTATGCATTCCTTACCTTTAATACTAGTAGGAATTTTTAAATGTGTTTATATGGTTTAAAGTCCAATGCGAAAATCATATGTAAAGTTAAAAAACACACACAAAAAACTTAAGGAAATGTGTTGGTGGCTTGTTTGGGGCTGTTTTTCTCGAACCCTGAAGGTAAGAGGTTTGCACTGTGCATTTGAGACTTTTGGTAGAAAGGTTTTAGAATGTCTCACAATTGGCACAATTTTCTTGCACATAATGAAAGTTCAGTAAATAATCAGATTGATTAGATTTGAGTTGCCATTACATGTAACTTGGAAATCTTGAAAAGTTTACTTCTGACATATTAAATAGCATATCAGAGGAAAGAGAGAGAAAAAGAATTTAAGGAAAGAATAATTCAGTTAAATGACTTCTCAAAACCTCTCACAAGACAATTGGAATTCTCTGCAGCAAACTGAATTCTCCAATGGCTGTATTAGCGTCAATTTCTCACCTGCCTGTGTAATAAAATCCAAAGTCCTTAGCTGGTCATGTATCCAGATTCCCAATATTCTGTGTCTTAATTTGTTTCCCCATTTTACTGTTTTGTTTCAAGCCAAATTGCTCTACTCCCAGTCCTCCATATACATCAAACATTTGCCTATGTCTTCAGCTAGTCTGTTCCCTCTAACTTGAATGCCTTTCCCTGCCCTGCCATTATTATCTATAAGGCATAGTCCAAATGCCATTTCTTCCAGAACAACTTCCATGACCTTTGACCCTGAGAAGTTATGCTTTTTCTGATCTGAATAAGAAATTTATATATGCCTCTTCCATTGAACTTATCTTCTGCTTTATATTATATTTACATGTATGTCTTACTTTCCCTATTATATTGCAAACTCTTTGAGGGAAGGTAAAATATGTGTGTAAATGCCTAATAAGTAAGTAATGAATAAATACCTATATTCAAATACTTTTAAAAATCCAGAAATATCATTAATTTAACTTGCCCTGTACATAAGCAGAAACACACAAAAGGATCATGTAGGTAATCAATGAATCAGTTTCCATTATCTCCTGTAAGAATTGTCTTAATGACTGGATGATAAAGCAGAAAAGGAGGGAAATAGCCTTTAATAAATTCTGCAAAGATCCTATCTGTTCAAAGTTTGTACTAGGACTCAATGCCAAGTTCCTTTTGGATTCCGTCAGCAGGCTTTCAACCATTTTAATTTGAATGAATCACCCAAAATATCTATGGCATTTAATCCACCCACTTCTCAAAGATATGAAATTCAGTTTTTCTTTAAGTAATTTAACTGAGGTTCCAGGTAATGTCAAAAACTTAGTGATTAATAGCTCTTTCTGGTTTGGTGGAAATAACCAAAACAGAAGTTGGATGAATTATTTTTTACAGAGACGTCTGGTCTAAGTGCAGAGCCAGACTCATTAGGTAATAGTAGCAGGCCCTTCTTTAGACTGTCTATAAACTACCATAAACTGTAAAATGCACTTTGAACTTGTGCATGATTATAACAAAATCTATATTTGTAATTCTCCCAGTCATACACAAACATAAAAACATGTTTGCTGTTGTCTCAGAAAGGGCTGGAGGCATCTGAGAATACAACATAAAATAAAAATAAAAACAACACCACCACAGCATCTTTGTGAACACAGATTGACAACTAAAAAATCTTATTTTAATTTAGCTTACGCTTTGGAAATTAATCAAACGCTGAGAAATCTACAGAACTTATGTTATGAAATCTTGTTTCTTCCATCTATTGAAGTGGGTATAACATAATACAAAAGCAAGTGTACATGATATGTGTGATTTCATTAGCTTTCTTCTCATTCTCAGCTTGACTGAAATATAACTGAATTCCTTTTGGAGTTACCTCCAAGCTCTTCCAGGTAATTCCAAAAACACTCCTTAGCCTGAGGGGCTTAGATTTATGCAAAACTGGTTTTTATTGGAGGTAGCTTTTTCAAATGCTTACTTTCCTTAATTGGAAATTATCGTTTTCAAGGACCATTGACTCTAGTCTTTCCTCCTTTCCTACAATTTCTTAGCTGCTTCATCTTTATCCACTATTCATAATATGCACAAGTATCTCTGTCACACAAGAGCGAATAAGTAAGGTTTTTTAGCAGAAACAATAAATTTTATTAGCTTACTCTACTTTTCCAATAACATGCTATTCAGAAGTATAAATAATCTTATATCCTTCAGAGCTGGAAACTCCAAATAAGGTTAATTACACTGAAATATGCCTAATATTGAAATATATTATCAACAGTTTCAGAGAGTAACTGAACAGCCATCCATTATCAAGAAGTAAACTTTGCTGAATTCTTTTTTCTTAAAGTCAGCTTTATTGAGGTATAATTATATACAATAAAACTCACTCTTTTAAATGTAGTTTGAGTTTTGACAAATGTACAGTCATGTAAACAGCACCACAATCAAGAATCAGAACATTTCCATCAACTCAAAAAGTCCCTTTATTCCCCTTTGTGGTCAATCATCCTCCTAACCCCCAGGCAACCACTAATTTGTTTTCTGTCCCTATAGGTTTGCCTTTTCTAGAATGAAATACAAATGAAATCCTACAGTATGTAGCCTTTTGTCTCTGACTTCATTAACTTAGCATAATGCTTTTGAGATTCATCCATGTTATCTCAAGTATTTTAGTTCATTCCTTTTTATTGCTAAATAGCATTCAATGTATGAATATACCACAATTTATTTATCCAATCATCATTTGATAGACATTAGTCTTGCTTTTAGTTTTTGGTTATTATGAGTAATCTTCCATGAACATGTGTGAACCAGTCTGTGTTTCTTTTAGTTAAATAGCTAGAAGTGGGATTGCTAAATCATATAAACTGTTCTTTCCAAAGTGGCTGTATCATTTTGTATTTCTATCATCAAAGTATGAGATTTCCAGTTGCACCACAATCCCATCATCACTCATTATTGTCAATCTTTTTCATTTTAGCCCATAGTGGGTCTATAATGGTAGCTCAATATGATTTTAACTGGCCTTTCCCTATGTTAATGATGTTGACTATCATTTCCTTTGCCTATTTGATGAAATGCTACTTGAGACTTTTGTCCATTTTTTAAATTTGATTTTTTCATCCACTTATTGTTTTTTATCAACTCTGGGTTCAAGTCCTTTATCCGATATGGGTTGTGACTTTGCTGACTACTGTAGTACATGTTCCATTGATCATGCATCCAATGACTTCACTGGTCAAAATAGATAAGAACTGGACAAGTGGAGCTCAAATTCCCTAAGAACTGCAACACCCAAAAGAGACTCTGCATAAAGACTGTGTCATACGGTGGTCAGTTTCCAAAGGACTTAGCTACTCAAAAGTCAAATTCCATAAAGGCACTCAAATGGCAAATTTCATGAGTACGATACCATTCAATGTCTTAGGGAGAAAATAGCTCTCATTTATTATGTTCTGAAACCAATTCCATGTGTTATATCAAAGATGATCCAAGTTATAACTTGAGAGCAAGAGTGCTTAGAATTTATACTTAGGACAATTTTAAAAAATATTTAGCCTTAATTTACCAAACTTATACATTTGAAGTTTCAATAAACCTCACTAACTCCAGTTGTGTATGTTCTGATGTCTGTTTTTTCATGATAGTTGTGTCTTCCCTGTAAGGTAAGAATCACCCTCTGTACTGTGTGGAATACACAGGCTGGGACATTGCTCAGTATTTAGCTGTACGTCAGTCAGGCTCCCAGGAGGAAACAGATTTCACACTCAGGGGATAACAAAGGGACTATTTACAAAGCTGTAGACAGGCATAAGGGAAATCAGCAAGCCATAGCTGTTATTACTCCCAGGTCTGAAGAAAAATGGAGAGGGAGGGGTTGCTCGAACCTGAATAGAGGAACGATAGCTACAGCAGCAGTGGTCTGTTGTCTAGATCCAAGCAACCTATGGAGATATGAAACAAATCAGGAAGAAGGAATACCCCAATCTTACCCTCCTACAGCTCTCCAGTCTCCTGATGATGACTGCAGCTGGGGATCCCAACAGGAAGCCAGAGCGCAGGATGTCACATTGACATATTTCCTAAAGGTCAGCCTCCCAGGACACAAAAGAGAGAGAGAGGAGTGCAGAGTGAATCTGGATGGGCCATAGAAATTACTAAACATAAGAAGAGAATGTGTTCTAATCACTGAATGTGTTCTAATCACTTCAAGTAGAATTCTGGGCCTATTAAGCAAAGAAAATAATTATATAATAATATAATAATATAATATAATAATATAATATAATTATAATAATATAATATAATAAATATAATATAATATAATATAATAATATAATATAATATAATAACATATTATATTATATTATTATTATATTATATTATTATATGATATGATATATGATATATTATATTTATATTATAATGAGAATTATATATAGCTAAACAAAATACTTGAACAATTATTCATTGTGAGTCCCAAAAGCAAGATTGTGAAAACTATCTAAATAAATGTTTATATACACATTTGCTGTATTTAAATTTCTGTTATTTGTGTACTATTGAATTTAATTTTTGTTATTCATTATTTGTGTACTACTGAAAATTATAAAAGTGATATCCTTTTCATTTTATCTATTAGATAAATTTAGTACCTACTATTAAGTAACGGCATAATCTGATACTGAAAAATACAAAAGCAAGTAATATTTTGACATTCTGGTGCCACTGTTAACTAGAACCAGTTATATATACTTAACTAGTAAAGATAGATAACATTCTGTGAAACTAGTGTTTCTCATTGGAATACAGTTATACATTTAAAGTTATTATGTTACATGAAGTGTTAAGCCTACTACTGCTCGGCCAACTGCTGAGTCTGGATAAAAATTAACCCCTAGCCCGCCTGGTGGGGCTCAGCTGTTGAGCATCAACCCAGGATCCAGAAGATGGTGGTTTGATTCCGGGTCAGGGCACATGCCAGGATTTCGGGTTCCATCCCTGGCAGGGGATGTGCAGGAGGCAGCCCATCAATGACTCTCTCTCATCAACTGATGTTTCTCTCTCTCTTTCCCTCTCCCTTCCTCTCTCTCTGAAGTCAATAAAAATATACTTAAAAATATATATATATAACCTCTACTAGGTTTCCTGGCACTAGGGAGGAAGCAGATTGATGCAACTAATGAGGACACAGAGCAAGGGCTCTCACTACTGTTTTTGGAACTGAAATATATAAATAAAATGATACCACGAAAAAAAAAAAAAAACAGCAGAAAAATTAGTGTGGAAAATTTCAAAGTAACCAAATGAAAGAGGTGGGAGGATGTTAAATTTCTGACAATGAATAAGCCATCCCACATGCTAATTTCCCCAACTGAAATTATATCTAAACTACTAGCTTTCATTTTAAATAATAATATTGAGGAAAGAGCTTTACATACATCATGTCATTCAATCTTCAACATAACCCTACGAGGTATATGTTACGGTTTCTATTTTATAAATGAGAAAATTGAAAGTCAGAAACATTAACAATATGTCTAATATCATACACTTATAAGAAAACAAAGATTAAACTCATGTTTTTCAGAAAACAAAGCTTGAGCTCTTAGCCATGAACCTAGGTCATTAATTACTTCAAGTGCTTCTTTTTTGTTGTTTTGTTAATCATCACCCAAGGATATTTTTTCCATAGCTTTTCAGAGAGAGTGGAAGGCAGGGAGGGAGAGAGAGAAACATCGATGTGAGAGAGACACATCAACTGGTTGCCTCCCACCCTTGCCCCTACCAGGGGTGGGGAGCAAACCCGAAACCCAGGTACGTGTCCTTGACAGGGAATCGAACCCACAACCTTTCCGTGGGCAGCCAATGCTCTAACCAATGAGCCACACAAGCCAGGGCTTCAAGGGCTTCTTAAGATAGAAAACTCCTTAGGACAGAAACAACCAAAGAATCAAACCATGACAATTTTGTATGATTGATAGATTCCAAAAGATTACAACAATGATACCAAAAAAAAAATCTTATGAGAGCTAGGTACAACAGTTCTCATTATCCACAGGGGACATGCTCCAAGACACCCCCTGCTCCCAGTGGAAGCCTAAAACCATATATATATGAATACTACTCTTGTGTATATATGTATACACACACACACACTCTTTTTTACTATACACTCTTTTTTCCTATACATACATACCTATGATAAAGTTTAATTTATCAACCAGGCAATATTAAGAGTAGAAGTTTTGTTCTTACCTTAGAATTTAGCAGTCTCAGCATATGATTTTTTTTTCTCTCCATATTGTCAAGAACTTCCACCTTTTCTCTTAAAGAAAGCACTTTATGGCTTCTCTCTGGCATATAGAAATTGCCACCTTCACTACTCTTGTGCTTTGAGGCCATTATTAAGTAAAACAAGGATTACTTGAATGTAAGCACTGCAATACTGCGACAGTCAGTGTGATAACCAAGACAGCTACTATGTGACTAACCGGGCAGGTAGCATGGATACACTGGACAGAGGGATGGCTCCAGCCCCAGGCAGGACAGAATGGGTCAGCATGAGATTTCACCATGCTTCAGAACAGCACACAATTTGAAAATCATGAATTGTTTTTTTCTGGGATTTTCACTTAATATTTTCAAACCACCTTTGATTGTGGGTAACAAACCATGAAAAAAGGGAGACTACTATATATTGTTGCCTCTTATGCTTATTGCTGGCAATCTCTGTATTATTCTTATTTTTAACTATTTTTAAAGTTAAAAGTGTAACAAAAGACCAAATTAGAAAATAAATCAGCATTCAATATATCGGAGCACCTCAAGAATGGTAGTTAGGACTCTGAACACTTGCCTTTCTCTAAGTGACAAGAAAGAACGCTGGCGGAAATGATCAAAATCAGCTTTTCAGCGCTGGCGGAAATGATCAAAATCAGCTTTTCAGAACTCTGAAGTTAACTAGAGACTTACAACAATCCAGTGAGTGTTTAGTCAAGAAAAACTGCTGAAACTTGGTAAGAACAACAAATTTTTTGGCATTTTAATTTGCCCTAATCCTGTCTCCTCTTCCCAGCCTTGCAGAAGCCTGGAAAACCAACTGCACAATAGCGGCAGCTGTGAAACCCTTGGGCTTAGCAACCACCAAAGAGGAAGAGGGAGTGGAGCGGCCCCCAAAGCCCTATCCCCAGAGAATGTCACTATCTGACCTGTCTAGCAGCTCCCTGAAAAGCACCATTCTCAAGTTTTGTCTTTATTTGATCTGAGGCAGAGGCCATTCTGTGCAAACTGACCTATCCCGGGGCATTTGTTGAAGACAATTAACAATGTTTAATGTCAATTAATGTGACAACTGTTTAATGTACCAGCTGCCAGAGGACGTACTACCAGTTAGGCGAATAAGAGGATGACCAAAAAAACTTATAAGGAAAAACTGGGGAATGAAATGTCCATAGGAGACTTTGGAAAACTCTGACACATTACCGGAACCCAGAAGGCCACATGCATGTGCAGGGTTGTGTGCATGTCTAGGAAGATCTAATAACATGCTAATCTCTTACCTCTGGCTGACCTTGAGGCTCTGCACAGACAAAGTTAAAGCTAAGGCAGAGTTATAAGAGCATAAATTGGAGCACTCAATAAATGCCCGGACATACACACATAGAGGCCCTCAGCAAAGGTTAGGAGACTTATCCATGTAAGGCATTTAAGGGAATCTCTGTGCATTCATGAGCTGACTGCTAGGCTAACCAAGTGGAGACATCAGTGGTCAGACACAAAAAAGAACATATACTTTACATACTTATTCCAGGAAGTCACTAAACAAACAAATGACAACAAATAGCAACAAAAACAAGCCCTGGAGGTGGGGGGAATCTAATATCTAAAGGTATCACACTGTATTATTTTAAATGTCCACTTTTCAACCAAAACATGCATAAGACACTCAAAGAAACATCAATTAGCCTATGGTAAAAGTGGCTCATTATATGTTGTTTTGCTTACAGTCATGGAATATACCTATAATGTTAAGTGAAGACTTACTGTATGGCCAAGGGAAAAAAGCAAGTGATAGAAACTGTCCCTGGGAAGCCCAAATTAGTAAACACTTTAAACAGCTATAATAATTATGTTAAAAGAATTTTTTAAACCATATCCAAAGAATTTTTTTTAATTATTAGAAAAATGTCTTACCTCACACTGTATACAAAATTTAATTCAATAAGATCACAGACCTAAATTTAAGAACTAAAGCTATAAAACTCTTAGAACAAAACATGGTAAATCTTTGTGACCTTGGATCAGGCAATGGTTTCTTAGATATAATATCAAAAGTACAAGCAACCAAAGAAAAATAGATAAGTGAACTTTATGACTATTAAAAATGTTTATGCTCAAAAGAACACTTCAAGGAAAGACAGCCCACAGAATGGAAGAAAATATTTGCAAATTATATATATAACAAGGGATTTGTATCTGGAATATATAAAGAACACCTACAACTCAACAATAAAAAGACAAATACTCAGTTTTAAAATGGGAAAGGATCTAAATAGCCTTCTTTAAGGAAGATATATAACTGGCCAATAGGCACTTAAAAAGATACTCTATAAAATTAGATGTCAGATAAATGCAAAGCAAAACCATAATTAGCTGCCACTTCATACTCGTTAGAATGGCTATAATTTTAAAAAGAAGTAAAATAACAAGTCTTGGCAAACATCTTTTTCAACCCCCCCTCCAACTCATTCCCCCATCTGGCATCCATCAAACTGTTCTCCATATCTATGAGTCTGTTTCTGCTCTGCTTGTTCATTTATTTTGTTTTATTAGGTTGCACATATAAGTGGAATTATAGGATATTTGTCTTTCTCTGTGATTTATTTCACTCAGCACAATACCCTTTAGGCTTAGCCATGTTGTTGCCATGGCCAGAATTCATTCTCTCTTTTTTTATGGAGTAATCATACTTCATTGCACCACTTCTTTATCCACTCGTCTAGTGGTGGGCACTTAGGTTGCCTCCATATCTTGGCTATTGTAACCAATGCTGCGATGAGCACAGGGATGTATATGTCTTTTTTCTTTAGTGCTTTGGGTTTCTTCAGATAAATAACCAGAGTGGAGCTGCTGGGTCCTTCGTTGCCTAAGTCTATTTTGTCTGGTATAAGTGTTGCAAGCCCAGCTTTTTCCCCCATTTTCACGAAATAGCCTTTTTCCACGCCCTTACTCTCAGCCCGTGGGCGTCCTTGGCCCTGCGGTGAGTCCCCTGCAGACAGCGCCTGCAGGGCTGGTTGGCTATGTGCGCGCAGGGCGCGCTGCCTCCTTTACTCCCCGACTGCAGAACCCACTGTGTACGGAGCTCCTCTCTCCGGCCCAGCACCCGCCGCACACTGGCGCTCGTTAGTATACCGGGGGGGCAGGGAATAGGGGCCGTTTTTCCCCACGGGCTCAGCTTGTGCCGAGCAGGCCTTTCCTTCCAGGGCAGCTGCTCGGTCGGTGTGACTCCCTGCGCCCTGATGGCCGGGGACGCCAGGCCCACGTCGGGGAGGTGGGTGTGTGTCAGGGAGACGGAGGTGCCCCACGGGCTGCAGGGGCCGCGCCGAGCCTTTCTCTAGGGCGCGGGGGGGAGCAGGGCGCACCCCACAGGGGGCCCAGGTCTGCCTGCGCCCGGGTCACGGAGCGGTGGGCCCCGCTCTGTCGGCGCCCCGAGGCCGAGGCGGGGGCGCACGGTGCGGGTTCGCGCGGGCGCTGCGCTCACCTCCGCAGGAGGACGGGAGAGGGGCGGCCGAGCGCACGGCGCCGGGTGGCTCGGGCCTTCTGCTGGCCCGACGCGCCTTATTTTCGGTGTCCTGCAGCGGCGCCTTCGCTGGCCGCAGACTTGGGCCTCGGAACACACGGAATGGGGGCCCCAGGGCTGGGCGCCGGGAGCCCTTCCCGCCCCAAGGCGGTGGCGCGCGTGCGCAGTTCACTCCCTCGCTGGGGGCGGTGCGCGCGGGGCGCGCTCAGGGCGCGCGGGGGGCGCGGGGGGCGCGGGGGCTCCTGAGCGCGGCGTCTGGGCCTGGGCCAGCTGACGCGTGAGTGCAGGAGTGTGTGAGCGCCGGACAAACTCCAACAGAGCTGAGCAACCAAAACCTCAGAAGGAACCAAAAATCTCAAAAGAGCACCCCCGAAAACATGAGTTTTTCCTTACAAGCCAAAAAGAGCCCTGTGATCATAAACAGCGAGAGCTGGGAGGAAAAGTGGGCCTTGAAAGGAGGCTGACTCGGGTTCACCACTTAGCTCTCCCCAGGGAGACAGCAGAGGAAGTCCCAACACACGTGAAAAAAGACCTTGACCCAGGGAACTTACAGCCATCACAGGGGACAAAGGGCCTCCTCATAAAAAAGAAAAATTTCTTCCAATAAAAACGCCACACAGTCGTAACAGTCAATCCCTACTTCCCCAAACTATCAAAGCTCTAATCCCTGTCGTAGAAACCACAGTCACTGTCTATAAATACAAACGGGCAATCAACAGTCACCAACGTTTCTGACAACAAACAAGGTAAAAGGAAGATGGACAGGAACAGAACTCAGATATTCCCAAGGAGACCAAAGTGAGCACATGCCTGGTTTAAAGTCAGTGGTGGCCTCCAGTCTCCAGAAGCAGCAATGGTAAGTATTCCCTAGGGGGAAGGCATCATCAGGTTAGGCCCTTAAGGTCGCCACAGATTCAGGTCAAACACAGGTGAGCCTACAGTCAAGGGAATGTAAACACTGAAGGAGACAAGTTTCTATAAATGAAACTCACCATCAATAATAAACATAAATTTAATACGCAAGAACTTAAGGTATTAAAATTATGAGATAAAAAATGTATCGGGTATACAATATAAAAGAACTTGTATAAGATGCAGAAATTTTTTTTAAATGGAAATACCAAAATGAACAAACAACAAGAGACTAGTATCCAGAGTGACCAGGCAGATTTTTAAAATAAGCCAATAGAATTTTGGAAAAGTAAAATAAAATTGTTGAAATCAACGTACGCATGGAGAAAACAGCATATTAGACACTGATAAACACTATTAATGACAGCCCAGAAAATGAAGAGAACAGAAAATATGAAAGGAAAATCAAGAGACCTAGAAAATAAAATGAGATCTAAAATGCATCAAACCCAATTCCCAAGCGTGAATGAAGAAAACGGAGGACAGGAGCTATTTGAAGAGTTAATGACAAAATTTTCTGGAACTGATGAAAAATATGAGCTTGTGTGATTATATCGGGCCCACCTGGATGGGATAAAGAGCATAACCTCCCATCTCAAGGTTTATAACCATAATCACATCTGCAAAGTCCAGTTTCCCAGGTTCTCAGAAGTAGGACATAGGCGTCTTTGGAGGCCATTGTTCTGCCTTCCATAATCAGATTAGCATAAAAAAGATTGACATCTACCAAGAATGAGGTTGAGACGAAATAGCATAGCTGTGTATGTATATTAATAAAGCCTTTTAGAGCTCAATTGGATGATATGGATCTAATTTTAAATGAATTTCAGCCCTGTTATTCCAATTTGAGGATGCTCTCCTAAAGAAATACTTGCACAGCCCTGGCCCGTTTGGATCAGTGGTTGGGAGATAATTTTTATTTATTTTTTATTTGTTTAATTATTTATTTTTAAATATATCTTTATTGATTTCAGAGAGAGGAAAGGAGAGGAAGAGAGAGAGATAGAAACATTAATGATGAGAGAGTCATTGATCAGCTGCAGCCCACAACCCAGGCATGTGCCCTGACCGGGAATCGAACCCCGATCGCCTGGATCCTAGGTTGACGCTCAACCGCTGAGCCTTCCAGCCGGGCTGGGAGATAATTTTTAAAGAGAATATCATAGAGATTGATTCCAGTAGGTTGGAGTGGGAGAAATTAGGTGAAATGGAAAATTATAGAAAATTTCCCAGAAAGGCTTACATCCCAAAATTTGAGTTTAAAAAGAAATTTAAAAAGAAGTTTAAAAATAACCACAGGGATGTAAAGTACAGCTTAGGAAATATAGTCAATAATATTGTAATAACTATGTAAGGTGTCAGGTGATGACTAGACTTTTTGGGGTGATCATTTCATAAATTATATGTGTCTAATCACTATGATGTATACCTGAAACTAATATATTGTATGTCAACTGTAAGTGTAAAATTAAAAAATTACTTTAAAAATAAAATAAAATAGAAAACCTAAATCAAACAATAATGAAAAAAATATAGTAAAAGCATAGACAATAGACAATAGGCCCAATTTCACCAATTAGTTCTACCAAATTTAGAAAGAACAGATAACTCCTGTCTTTTAAAGTTATTCAAAGCATAGGAATAAAGATAAAAAACTTATCAAACATTGTATCAGAATCATTATTGTTTACAAAGAAACTATGGATTCCTCTTACTCATGAATAGACATTTTTATAATGATAAATAAGTATTGGCAAACTGAGCCCAGGGGGGCATCATGCTAGGGTTTACCACAAGAAAGAGAAGTTCCACATTAAAGTATCTATTAATATCTATTAACATAATTCAAAGCATTAACGGATTGGCTTAAAATATGGCAATCTTGATAACTACTAAAATATTTTATATAATTTTCTCACCTGGTGGATCCAATCCAAAGCACTGTCTGTACCCACAAAGTTAAGGATGAATTTCACAGTGTCGAACAGTATAGGTTAAGAAATGCCCTTTTGGGTGGAAAGGGGAAACAGGTGTGCAAGTAGTTAGCAAGGGAAGAGATGGGATAGAGGAACACCCCTAATCCTCCCAAAATGTCACAGGGAGGTTGACCCAGCCAGGGCACTGCTGGCCCAGAGTGTACATAATGGAGGCACCTTAACCCCCACCCCTACTACCACCTTCACATCCACGAATCTCTTTTCTATAATTCAATCATGAGAGTCAAGCTTGTGAGTGGGGAGAACACTCAGGCTACTTAGCACCAGGCTTTCTGGGTTTGGAGTAAAAGCAGTTTACAGTAATTACCTGGGAAGGCCAGCCCTCTCACTGAAGACCTTGGAGCAGCAGGATGCTGCAGTCACTCTTTGGAAGGTGGGGCAAGGAAGAGGTCGAAGCTGAATTTCAGTGAGCTCTCGCCTAAGTAGGAAAGGCGGCCTTGGCCCAGCTAGCCTCAAGTCCAAGGAAGCCAGCCTGAACAAGTCACCTTTGGACAGTTCTGCTTCTTGCCTCACAAAAATTCAATTCCTATGCATGTCTTTTCAAATCTTTATAAACTTGACATAGAAAAAAAGCAAGTTCTGTACTTTCTACCAAGAACCTGCTGCATGCCCCATATTTAATAATAAAATATCAAAGGCATTTCCTACTTAAACAAAGAACAGGACAAGGAGATCCTTGCTTTTAACATTTCCCCATACAATAGGAGCAAATGAAAGATATTTCTAAAAGACATGGTTGGCAGTATTTGAAGATAAGACTGACTACCTAGAAAATGGAGTTTTCCGAAATAGTGAAAATTTCATTTCTTCACCTAGCTGATGATTATACAGTATGTCCACTTTGTAAAAATCATTAAGCTGATTACTTACAATTTGTGCACTTTTTGTATATATCCTGTTCTTCAATTTGTATATATTCTATTTTTAATACTGTTTTAAAGAGAAAGACTAAAAATCAAGAAATAACCATGCATACATATGGATATTTAGTAGAAGACAGAGTTAAAGTTTCAAATCAAAGGCGGAAAATTGACAGCCCAGTAAATAATGTTGAGACAGTCAGCTATCTAAGAGAAAATTTAATTTAGATCACTTACAGTTAGACAGAATTATAGATGGATGAAAAATATGAACATTAAAAATCTATAAAACCACTAGGAGAAACTATAGGGAAATATTTTTATAATTTTTGATTGAAAACATTTTTCATTGACAAGACACAGTCTAAGAGCCACACAAAAAAAATTGATACATTTGGCTACAAAATACCAGAAGCAAAGTTAAAAGATAAGTGAGAGACAAATCAGAAATACATACAACATATATAAGAGTAAAAGGGCCCAGCCCATGTGGTTCAGTGGTTGGGTGTTGACCCATGAACCAGGAGGTCAATGTTCAATTCCTGGTCAGGGCACGTGCTCAGATTTTGGGCTCGATTCCCAGTAGGGGATGTAGGGGGCGTGCAGGAGGCAGCCGATCAATGACTCTCTCTCATCACTGATGTTTCTATCTCTCCCTCTCCCTTCCTCTCTCTGAAATCAATAAAAAACATATATTTTTTTTAAAAGAGTAAAAGGGAATAATGTTGAATTTTTTAGAGTTCATAAAAATCAGTTACGAAAGAATTTAATTTGTTTTAAAGAGCAATGATATGAACTGGCAATTTACAGAAAATAATATAAATGGTCAACCCATAGAAGTAAATATACTGTCTCTTATATTGAATGAAAAATCAAAATAAGAATGTACTATCATTTTCACATATCAGATTGACCTAAATGAAAAAATCTGGCAATAGTCAGTGTTGGTGAAGATATGGGGAAACAGTTGCTGTTACGATATATAGAAATCTGTATCGCTTTTTAGAAAGCAATCCAGCAATATCTATCAAATTTAAAATAGGCATAGTCTTTGAGACAAATTTGAAGCAGGACAAGTAGGTCTGGGCTTCCTGTCACTACCTGAGCCAGTTAAGCAGAGACAGGGTTGAATCATATGTGGGTGTATAATAATGCTGGTGGTATGAGAGAGCAGCGGTTCGTCCACAAAAATCTGCTCTCCCCCTCCTCCCCATAAGTCAGCTGCTTATATCGGGTAGAAGGACAAAGACTTCATGGGGAAATAGGCAAAGGGACTACAGGCACAGGGAAGTAGGCAAAAGGAATAAAAATGGGTATAATGGTTATAGGGACAGGCAATGAGGGCTGGGGGGTGCAAAGTGGAGGCGCCTCCAGGACTCTATTGTTTCGGCAACAAGGTTGTTAATCTTGCCCAGCCCGCGTGGCTCAGCAGTTGAGATCGACCTAGGACCCAGGAGATGGAGCAGCTGAGCATCGACCTAGGATCCAGGCGATCGGGGTCCGATTCCTGGTCAGGGCACATGCCCGGGTTGCGGGCTCCATCCCCATTAGGGAGTGTGCAGAAGGCTACCGATCAATGACTCTTTCATCACTGATGTTTCTCTCTCTCTCTCTCTCTCTCCCCCTCCCTTCTTCTCCCTGAAACCAACAAAGATATATTTAAAAAAAAAAAAAGTCGTTAACTTTTCCATGACAATAGGCAGTTCTCAGGACAGAAGAATGGACCGCATTCCCAGGTTAAGTCCCCTGTCTTGGGGCGTACAACTCGCAGCCAGGTTAGAATGTGCTTTCTCTAGTCAGAACAGAACAATCACGGTTAACAGAGCATGATTAATAGTTCTGCCCCTAACACACCCACACTTAATACTATTCTACAGAAATACTTGTAAAAGTGAACAAAAGAACAAAATATGTATTGTATCATTGTTTGTAACAAAATATGAGAAATATCCACCCAATGATAATAGTTAAATGAATATATTTTAACTATTAACTGTATACATATATATGTTATTAAAAGAATAAGGGAGCTGATATGTACAAACAAGGTGAGATGAAGAGAAACAGAAATTTCGTCAGATGAGATATAGAGTATACTCCCATCTTCAGTGAAAAAAAGAAAGTCCATACGTGTATGTTCCTGGGGATTTTTGAGCAGAGCTTATCAACACCACCTCTTTCCCATCTAGAGTACATTAGAAATGGAGCAATAAGGCCAAATAGATGTAGACGGAGAAAAAAATACCGTCTTTATGCTCAGCTACTACTGACAAGCTGTCAGATGGAGTTTCCACTAATAGAGTACAGTTGTTCAGTCAAGTGGGAAAGAAAGTGATAAGAAACTGGTGGAAATTAAGATGCTTCCAGATGCTGATGAGTGCTTTGAAGGAAAATAAAATGTAGCAATAAAGAAGTGAAGGGTGGGGCTGGGATGGGAGGAAGGACTTTAGATTGGGTGGTTGTGAGAAGATCACTTTGCTGAGTCGAAATGCAGGGGCTTAGTTTTGCACAATCTAGGAGATAAATGCAAAGGAGTTAAGGCACAACAGAGCTTGATGGGTTGAAGGGACAGAACTAAGACAATATAACTAAGGCAAAGTGAATAAAGGTAAGAAAGTCAAGAGATGAAATTTCAAAAGAGTAGGCAGGAAACACACCCTGCAGGGTATTTAAGCTTAGGTAGGTATTTGGATTTTATTCTAAGTACAAGGGCAGGGTTTTAAATTTAGACTGGATAGGATCAGATTTAACATTTCAAAGGACCACTCAGCTCCTCGGTGCAAAGTGTAAGGGGCAAGAAGGAAACCTGAAGGACCAGGGACAGAAAAGCCCCATTTAGTGGCTTCTGTATTGTGGAGGCAAGAGCTGAGGGTGGCTTGCTCTAGAGTGTGTGGAACTAAATGAAAACTAAGTGAAAAAAAGCAAAGGCTCTTTATTCAAGCTTCCAAAGGCGCCAGTCACCATCACTTCCATTTTGGCAGAGACTCAAAAGCAGGAGGAGGGGTGGATGGGGGTGGGAGGCAGGGAGGGGAAGGCTTCAGGTAGGTCCTGTTGGAGGCTGCTGGCAGTGGGAAGCAGTAGGCAAGGCAAGCTCAGTGCAGCAGGGTGTCCTATGTGATTGCTGCATATTTAGCTTTCTCTGCTTAGTACTAAATTGAAAGCAGGGACAAAAATTAGAGAATTTCTCAGCTGTTAATGAAGTTTTGGCCAGTTGGGGCTGATTGCTACAGAAGGTATTGTTTATCTTCTTGGATTGTTTTTTAACACAGCCATCTAGCTTTTTGCAAATCTGACTTGTGGGAGGCTGGCTTCCTGGGTTGTTTAATATAGGTAAGGGGGTTCATTTCCTGGGCAGTTTGCTTCAGGTTGTGGGTCTGAGTCCTATTTTATATATGCTCTGGCCATTGTCCGTTTGTATATTCAGTCTCTCAAGTCCCTGAAGAGGGAAATAACTGTGTTCACATCATTATCTCCCACGGACCTGAGAGGACTTGTTAATAGATTGAATGTAGGAGGGTTAGGTTGAAAAAGAAGAATCTGGAATGAATAACAGTCTGGTGCCCTAACAATCGGGTGTGATAGATAGTTACTCCTACAGTCAAAGAAGTGAAATGTAGCTTGGACCGCAAAGCTGAAATCTTGTATTCAGAGCCGGGGTTAGCAAATTTTTCTGTAAATGGCCAGATAGTAAATTTTTAGCTTTGTAGGCCATATGGCCTCTGTTATCACTCTTCAGCTCTGCTGTTGCAGCATGAAACAGCCATAGACAAAATATAAATGAATGAGAGTGTCGGTGTTTCAATAAACTTTATATATAAGCAACAGAGTTTGAATTTCATAAAATGTTCTTTTGATCTTTTACCATTTACAATGTAAAAACCATTCTTAGCTCACACGCTTTACAAAAATAGACAGCAGACAGGATTTGGCCCGAGGGCTATGGTTTGCTGACCCCTGAGTTAGTCAAAGATTGTTAGGTGCACGTGCCAAACATCGTGCTATTGTTATCAGAGAAATGGACGGATGGTCTTTCTCCGTTGCTAGTGGGAGTGAGGTTCTTGGGGTGCTGCTGGAATAAGCATTTCCGGAGGCCCCCAAGGGAAGATGGATGTGGTAAAAGCTTTATTTGGGTGGAATTACATCCCTGGGATTGCAAAGTCCCATTGCCCTTTATCCGGTCCTGGAAGAGGTGCAGCTGGGGATTCAGCAGAGCTAGAAGCAAATCCAGTGTCCAGAGTTTCCATGGTGGAGCTGGGTCGAGCACAGCATCAGGCTAATTGCAGCCCATTAGTCCATTACGTGTGGGGTGCACATGACTGTGGGCCATGTGGGCCAAGGCAGGAGCGTGAGAGCCTGCCCCCTGCAAGAAGAGTTCGAAGACCAGAGAGTGAACTCCTTTGTTTAGGAAATTAAGTATCTTAAATCTTCCCTGGCTTGCAGTGGCCACGCCTGTTTCCAGGTGTGACTGACAAGCAAGTACCTTCCCTATGTCACTTTAGTGGGCATGTGTCCAAACTGTAGCTTCCTGGCAAAGCTGCACAAATGAATATAATATTTGGCCTTCTCTTTGTTTGTTTCCAGTTAATTAATAACTGGGTTATTACAATGGTATCACTATGACTTAACAGAGAATATTTTATAATTCTTATAACTCTAAGAGGTTGCAACTATTATTATACCCATTTTAATCATTTGGTGAGTCTCAGAGAAAGTAACTTTTGCAAGATCACTTGCCTGACAAATGACAATAATATTTGTTACTTAACTAACACATTTTTTTACTTGGATTCAATGCAACACCTCTCTTCCCTAGGGAGGTAATCTCAACTCACTTGGCCTCTCTTAAATTTAGTTTGCACAAGATTAAGAATGATAACAATATAGATCTATCTTTCTATGACTGTTGTGGAACTCAAATAAAATAACATGCATTTTGTAAAGTGTGATGTTTTATCTCTACTCATCCCCCAAAGTAGCCACATGGTTTTCTCCTTCATTTCATTCAGGTCTTTGCTTAAATTTCACCACTTCAAAGAGGCTTTTCCTGACCATCGTATCTACCTATGATAGCACCCCTGTGATATGATGCATTTTCCCTCATAACACTTTCCACACTCTGACACATTATACTTTATTTGATTACCATCTGTCTTGCCACACAAGAACACCAAGAAAAGCACCATGAGAAGAGAAACTGTTTATGCTCCTGCTGTATCCCCAACACCTTGAACGGTACCTGGCAGAAATACTTAAAAGGATAATTATTAAATAAATGAACATATACCCATAAGGCATAACTTTAATAGAATATTTTTCTATTTTCCATTTTGGCCAAAACTTTTAGTAGAAAATCCATCTCATTACACACAGTTTAAAAGAGAGTAGACGCAGCCCTAAAGCAGCTATGAAAATAAGCGTTATAAGTCCGAGAACTCTCCTGCTTCTGCAGCGAACACATCTACATTCTACAGAGGGGCCTCGGTTTTCGAACGTCTCCCTGGACGAACATTTGGGGTTAGAAACGCCGTGAACCCGGAAGGAAATGCTTCGGTTTTCGAACACGCCCCGGAAGTGGAACAGGCCACGCGGCTTCCGCTGAGGGCAAGATCCTGAGGCCTCGCTGACGGCTGTGGATCCCTCAGGCTTGGAACCTTTCAGAACTGGAACGGGCTTCTGGAGCGGATCCCATTCGAAAACCGAGGTACCGCTATATTTTATTTTTAAGGAGAAACTTGTTGACTTTACTTTTATGAGTTAAAAGAACTCTTGAATTCTATTGAACTGCACCAGATGAATTCATAATGACAATGACATTCAGTAAGTCAAGAAGGAATTTTAGAGTCTTAAACAAAAACTATTGGTTGAATTGGAAGATCTCTCTAGAGGTTAAATTACCCCACAACTTGGCGTGTTGTCAGTTATCAGTAACAGCTACCTTCTTGTTTTGACATTCTGATCCTAATCTCTTCAAGGCATGCTCTTTGGTATAATTCTTAGACGTGTTCAGTTTTTCAGGGTTTTAAAATTTTTAGTCAACCAGCAGCAGCAGCTCTCCAGTGCCTCGTAGGCAACTCCCTGTATTTGTGTATGTGTGAGATTTGCCAGATGTTCCCTGAAACTCGTTTTCATCTGATACCTTCTTCTATTACTTCCTGTTTGTCGACTTACAATTATTGAAATTTGTTTTCGTTCTTTTGTTAATTATTCTTTCATTCCTTAGAATTCCAAATTGCAACATTTAGTTATTAAATCCATAAATATTTTTTTGAAATTTGACATTTTAGTGAAGACAGACTTATTCACGTCTTCTTGAGATAAAGATTGTAAAAGGAATTCTAAAGGTGGTTTTTCTTAGTTACTTTTTTCTTTCCATCATAACCCAGAGATTCATTACATGATAATTTCTCTGTAATGTACCTGGAAGAATTTACTATGTGGATGTACATAAATATACATTATAAATATATGAGTGCATCCTTAGATATTCTGATATCAGAATTCGATCTGTAAAATGATGCTGTCTAAAAGAGAAAGTAAATAGCAGCAAATTTATCACTGTCCTGTTTGAAATTCTTCAATGGATGATGCTATATTTTGGAACATTAACTGAGATGTTGCACTCTATGAAAATAAACAAGAACTCCATTCTGTGAAAACATTAACCAAGTTAGAACATTACTTAAAAGCATAATGCTTGAACTTAAAAATGCTTGAAAAGCTATAATGGCTGTAATAACTTTAAGTAAAAGCCCCTCCAGTCATGGAAATAAAGAGCAACATAAGTGTAAATATAGTTCAGACTGATAATTTGTTTTCCTAACATCCACTCCCTGAATATGTATGTGCATCATCCCAAATCATCCTGTGTGCTTGTATAGACACTTATATTTGTTTTAAAACGACAGCTACAAAACAAACACAACCCGATAGCTTCACGATGAAAGAAATTTCATAAATGTATTGATCTTAGTCTTACTTATAGTTATATTGGGAATAATAAAAATTTATTGACTTTCACAAAATCTTATGTGTATTATTGGGATGGGACAGTTAATGGCAAACAATGGATACTTGCCCAGATTAAGTTTTGTTATTTTATCATTTGCTGATAGGTTCAAACATGAAAAGGGCATGAGTTTTAACAGCAAGCATGCTACAGGACATAAGGCAGATGAACACTTGTTTCCTATGCACTTTTCGATGCTTTCAGAGCAAAGTGAAAATTCTTAAATTCATTATATTTGTCTCTAGGTTGACTTCATCCAGTGAACTAGGGCTACCATTGCCCAGTATCATTCTTTAAAAAAACAAATAAACAGAAAATTAGAAAACTCTGGTTTTTAGTAATAGCTCACCCATGTCAGTACTTTTTTTCTTTTGTCTTATGAGCTCATGTTCTTAACTTTCAATTCTTGTTATGTAATTTTATGGCTGTGTTTTCTCATCTAATCGATAAGTTAATTCAGAAAACATTTATTGAGAGGGTACTATATGCTAGGTTCTAAAAATATATAGATGAATTTCACTGTTCCTGGCCATAAGAATTGTACAGTGAGAGTTAAGTGTGTGTATGTGTGTGTTAAATGTCACAGTAACAGGAGGGAACAAAAGATGTTTTTAGTTGCCTTGGCAGAATTGGGGAAGGTCCTTCACAGAGAAGGTAACATTCATATTGCCAGCAAATTATATTTTGGATGTTGCCTGGGAGGAAAAAAATCCAGACAGGAGAGACAGCATAGTCAGAGGCACAGAAATGTGTAGGCAGTGAAGAAAAATCCAATGGGCTTCGTGGGGTGGAGGGTGGCAGGAAATGTGACTGGTAACAAGGAGAGTAAATGACCTTCGATAAAGGACTCAGAATTTGGGAGGACAGTTGAATGCTAAGCTCCCTTTCCACTCTATAATAATATCAGTCTACATTCATTTATTGTCAATCACCTATGTGGCACAATATATCGTCCTCACCTCAGTGAGCTATTTGTAGAGTGAGTCATCAGCTTCTAATTTACTTGTTAGGAACTCACAAGTACATATAAAGACTTTTCTAACATTTTAGGTGTCCCTATACTCACAATAATAATTGAAAACCGAATGTTATCTATTGATGAATCATTCTTGTAAACTGTTAAAAGCTATTTCATTTTATAAGATGTTCCTAGAAGGACAACACCGCTTGGTTATCATTTACTTTAACGAAGTGTCTCCTAGGCAAATGGGTTGAAAAGTTGTATAATGGCTATATTAATGGATAAAAATGATTGGTTTTGTTGTTAGAGCCAAATAAGTGACTCAATATAATATTAATAGCAAATTCCTCTAGAAAAAAAGTGCAATGCAATCATGATTACAGGAAGCACAAATATTTTTTTGGAAATTTTCAATTTCAAATAATTTTATATGCAAAATTATGCGTCCATGTGAAACCCAAATATTCACAAAAACATTGCTTAATGGATTCAAGGAACTCAACATCTCGAATTTTAAGAATTAGTATTTGTACTACTCACCAACCACTTTGTGAAAATAATCTTAGTGCAGTCTGCTCAGTTCGTAGAAACATTAAACGTATGCATTATGTATTTTGTTGACAAATTGAGTAGCTTAGCATTTGGTCCCCATCGCTTGGGAAAGAAATTCTTTATAAGTAACAATGGCCCTGCCAGAGTTTTCGCCGTCTAGCCATACCTCCAAGACCTGCCAAGTTTTAAGTGCCGTAGAGTAAACACAGACACACTTTCATGGAGAGAGGGTGCCAGTTTTTAATCATCCCTTTAATCACCTTCAACATCTGCCAGCTTTTCTCTCTGTGAGAGTGCTGCCACTTTTAGCGTGGCCCCCAAGAGACAGGTGCCATATCCAGAAAGCCTGGTGTGGTGCTTTCCAACTGAGTCCCTCTTGGCTTTCAACTGAATGATGTCCCGGCCCGGGTTGGCTGAGATCAGATGGGTAACTCCCCTCCCCCACCATTTAACATGACAACACAGGCATACTGGAGGCCTGAAGGGCTGTCTAGCAGTTCTGAAATAAAATAACATAAAGGAGAAACATCTCAAGAAAAGATTCAAATGCAGAAAGGTAAAAACAGTGTGAGGAAGGTGGACACTAATATGGACATGAACAAAAATAAACAAATTGTAGGAACTGTACAAGATTCATCAACGAATAGGATACCTTTGTTTAAAATAGCAGTTCTGCTTGCAGAGTAACCTGGTATGATAAAGTGTTCTAGACAGTTTACAAATCAGATAGATTCAAAGAGCGAGCTCCTACTGGGGCTTGGCTTAGAATAAATCCTGCCTGAGTACCCTGAAATTCTGAGTTTAAATAATCAATTGCTATTGATTTTCCACTTTTGTTCTGCCAACATTTGGTTATTCCGTAGGTTCCATAGCCTTGCCATTTGAGCCAAAGTCAATAAAGAATTTATTCATTCATTAGAATCTGTAGAAGTAGAATGTAATGCTGAAAAACTACATTTCAGATTTTCTATAGTAAATATCAAGCATTTTGTGTGGGATTTCAATGTCCATGACAAATCTATTTTAAGGACACAAGCAAGACAAACATGCCTTGTGAGGGACTACTTTTGATTACTTGAGTTGTATTACTGTGGGATAAAAGTAACTTAAAAAGAATTTAACAATAATTTTTTTAATCTTGTAGCAGGATTGTGAATATTAACTTGCTTATATACTAACAATCATGAAGTACTGCTATTATTTTCATTCTAATTCTTGGAAGCATCAGGTACAAATAGAGTGTCAGAGTCTGACCTGTATTAACCAAGTTCATTTCAATGATAAGCTGATGGTAAACACATAGAAGGAAAGATTTCTATAGCAATATCAAAGTGTACTAATCCCCAGCTTGTCTTATCATTACAAGTAGTGCTTGTGAAAACATCTTGATTAACCAGCAAAAGTTTATTTGTATCTCACTTATTACATTTGCTCTAAGTATTCTCTTTAATTTTACTTAAAAATACAAAAATGCCTTTGCAGTGCTTTTCATAAGCAGAAAACTCTAGCTCAATGATTTTCAACCTTTTTCATCCCGTGGCACACATAAACTAATCATTAAATTTCTGCAGCACACTAAAAATATATATTTTGCTGATCTGACAAAAATAGGTATAATTTTGATTGATTTACCAAAAAATATTAACAGTAATTACCTACCTTTTTTGCTCCGAAGTAATTTTTTAAAAAATCAGATGCCTATACTTGTATATAAGGATTTCTGGTACCAAGAATTAACCAATCAGATGCAACCTTATGAGACGTGACCAATAAGATGCAACTCTATTATATGACCTATATGTTTATGGTTCAAGACAGAGTATTCACACCAGAAGGCTATTGTTGTGTTGGCTGTTGTCATTTTTTATTTGACAGTCTAAGGGGAAAGTGGTCAGTGCCCCTTAGTAAATAGTCAGGTATTGCATGTTTCAAAAATTCTTGGGCCACCCTGAAAATTGCTGCTCTAACTCTATCAATCACTTCCAATAATAGTATCAAATTGGTTTGTTTGTATGTGTGTTTTAAGTATATAAAGATGGTAAATGTTGCTCAGGATATTTTGGTAAATAATAAGTTTCTGTTTCATTATATCAGCAATTATTTTCTAAGATGTTATAACATTTCTTTTTCAAGTCATTTTCTCCTTCCTACCCGGAAACCTCTTCGAGGGTAACTGTTGGTGTACACTCTTAACCATATTCTTACTTCGTTCTGTGAGTCAGAAGCTCTCAAATTTATGATTATGGAACATTCCTGTATCTTCTCTATCTTTCCTACTAGTTGTAGCCTTTGCATATTGCGTTTGCATTTACAGAAATTTTCTCACCAGTTTTCCATTCTATCCTCACATTAAGCATTTCCTCTGTTTCGCTTATGAGAAGGCAAATGCAAGAAGATTAAGTAGCCCTGGCCGGTTTGGCTCAGTGGTTAGAGTATCCACCTGCAGACTGAAGGATCTGGGGTTCGGTACTGACCAAGGGCATGTACCTCAGTTTGGGGCTCGATCCCCTGCCCTGGTTGGAGAACCTGTGGGAGGCAACCAGTCAATGTGTCTCTCTCACATCAATGTTTCTTTCTCTGTCTGTCTGTCTCTCTCTCTAAAAAAGCAATGGGGAAAATATCCTCTGGTGAGGGTTAAAAAAAGAAGACGATTAAGTAAAACCAAGATGTAAAAAGGTTACTTGCAGAATTCAGATTAGAACCCATTGCTTTCTCCTCTAGGTCAGTCTCTGTTGGTCCTGCTTGAGTTAGCCTTTAAGGATAATTCCTCCTATAAATGCATTCGTTTCAAACAATGGTCCAAGTTTTAGCTACACAATCTCAATCTGGCACAATGAAGAGAAGTAGCATTATACTCAAGTTTAAAAATTAACTTGTGAATATTAATTTTAAAAATGCTAGATCATATGACTAAGATTTTCTTCTTTCACATAAACTAGTATATTAATGTAAAATTGGATTTTCAAAAAATGACCATCTATCTTACATTTCCATTGTAATTTGTTTTAAAGAATTTAAATTTCGGGGGAAGTTTAAGACTTGAAGAAAATATAGAAGACAACTATTTGCCTTAAGTTTCTTTTAATTAGCAACCATTAGAAAGCCACATGTGGATTTTCCAAATCTATATAATGTCATTCAAAGTACATATTTTTAAATAATTCTTTCATGCTTATGGATTTTTGCATTTGTCATACCAAGTGATTCATTGCTATATTAAGACTGGCATTTTGAATCATGAGATATTTTTATCAAATAAAAAATTAAATGATTGACTCTCAACATTTTCACTTCACAAATACAAAATGCAGATTTCAAAGACAGATTCAAAGGTGTTTTTTGTGCAACTCTAAATGGTATTTTCTTTCTGCTTTTTCAAAACGGGGGGGGGGAATTAAGTGAGGGTTTGTGTGGCACATAAGCGAACACAATTAAGGAAACCCTCATTGTTGTCTTCTGAATAGACTTGTCACATTACTATTCACAGCTCTGTCTAATGACAGTGGAATATCAAAAAGATACTGCATAACATAGCAAAAATCTATTGTGCCACCGAGATCTAATCTTTGTCTGAATGTAATTGCCTTATTAAAAGATTTGCAAGCTTACTCTTTCTGTGGTTCTAAAATAAGCCAAGAAAAACCATGCTGTAAAACTGCAACTGTAGTCTCTATGATAATACAACAGCATGTAAGTCAAACTGAAAATTAAAACACCATCCCAAGGTTCCCCAGCAATGGCATGGATGCTTCTAGTCCTGCAATTATCCCTGGTGGTATGAATGGCATTTGGAAGACTTTCTTCCCATGAACTTAGCTTATAATGCCTCAGGAACTGCTTATGTCAATATGAATATCTCATTGAGATTGTAATTTATGTTATGTGGCAGTGTCTGCTTCTTACTACCTGTTCATTATAGCTAATAGATTCAGGACCAGCTCCTTTGTCTTTTCCCCCTCTCTCCTCCCCTGAAACACCTTGCTCTGAGCCTTCCTAGGGGAAGAACAGTTTCACTGTTCACTGAAAGTAAGAAGTAATTGTACATACGGATGCCAAGACCCTTCAGGAATTGTTATTTTTAGTAAATAGCACACGTGCATGAATCTTCTTTTTCTTTCCCTTTCTTTCCCCCCTCCCCTCTAGGCTATTCCTTTCTCATATACTGTAATAATTTACTTTCATGATTTTGTGAAAGATATTGCTTCCCATTGCCCTCACTTCCTTCACTCAGATATAATAAGACATAATACAAGCTTCCCACTGATAACAGCATTCACTCGCTTCAGTTGGGGCTTCAAGTCCCTATCTTAATAGAGAAATGAGCAACAACCAATTTTATTTTTCTATAGTATATTATTTAGGATACAATAGCCACTTTACCACAACCCCTTAATTGAGAGTGGATGGGGTTACGGAAAGGGGGCGGGGCTGTTGATAGATTCAAGTATATTTCAGCCATATGTAAGTTAGAACTTTTTGCCATTCATCCAGTCTTGATGGGTTTTTGGTATATATTAGATATGTATAAAATGTGACATGTAAATTAGACAAAGTTTTTCTTCAATATTCTCTTTGCACATCAACAGCATGGGAACAATTTATTCACATGATTGTGAATTTATAATAACTCATTTGCCGAAATGAAAGCTCGGTTTACTCAGAAACTATGACTCATCACTATAATCACCATGAAACATCAAGCCAACGCTGAAAATTACATTCGAGCTCATCTTCAAAACACAAAAATCTGACGTATCAACGACATATCATGGGATTTATTCAATGAGTGTGTTAGCAAAATTCCAAGAATAGAAGCTTGTTTATAATCCTAAGCTGCTTCTTACAAAAATCTCGATCTTTGTTAGCAGCTGTGGAAATTATGATTACGTAACTTCCCTTAAAAGAGCATTTTTATTCAAATTACAGGTATATGAATGAAGAAAGCCAAACATGTTTGCACATAATTTGTATGTGCCAATTTACATGCGCCTTCACATCTAAATAGCAATAATTGAAACACAGTTATTGGTTCCCAGTAGAAGGCCATTTCTGGATTTTTTTTCCAATTCATTTTGCCTTCGATCCTCACCAGATCTTCTGCTTACAGCTCAGATGTGAAGCTAGGAGACAGAAGCAGAAGACTATAGTACATAACAGTCTCCCAATACATGAATGTCCAACCATATTAGTGTTCTTGAGGAAGACTGAAGTTAATGCTGCCTTGTAGTATGGTTAACCCAAGTTTGTCACGTTTATAACGCACAGTTGTTCAGTTGTAGCAAAATTTATGTGACAAAACATTGAACCTCTAACTTTACGCAATTCTAGCAAAGTCATTCATTCATTCTCTTTCCAGAATCTCTTGGATTAGCTGGAAGAATGTAAGTGAAAAGGAAAATCCACTCTACCTTATCTCACTTCCATTCCACTCCACCCTGTCAGCATCGTTTAACTAAATTAAACACTCAGTATCCTAGGTATCCAAACTTGTACAATTTCGAGTGTAAAAGAGGGAGCTATTAGTAATTATGCCAAGACAACAAGTATAAATAGAAGTGTCTCCCGAAAACTAGGAAGTGTGAGTACTATGTGCTTCCCCAGACATCTCCCCATTTTCAGGGTGAAAAGAGTGAAGGGATTACCAGAGGGAAATGGGGGTGTGGTAATGTAGGCGGAGGGTAAAGAGGGGATACATGGTGATGGAAGGAGACTTGACTTGGGGTGGTAAACACACAACACAATATACAGATGATGTATTATAGAATTATATGCCTGAAACCTATATAATTTTATTAACCGGTGTCACCCCAGTAAATTCAATAAAAAAATGAATAAAAAATAAATAAAAATTTAAAAATAAATAAAAATTAAAAATACTCATTTGTTTCCACCAGACAGGATTTTTTCTTAAATTTCATAGGTTTCTTATAAGCATGAACAGTTATATTAAAGTTTTATCTGAAGACAAGTACTTGAAGCAGATATGGATGCTTTTGAAATTAAATTATTAAAATACATCCAGCATAATCTCATGAACATCTATTATGAATTTTCCACTTATTAACATCACTTGGTTATATGTGTTCTCCATCTTTTGTTTTTAATTTTACCTTTCATAATAAAGATTAACCTGAATGTTCATAGAAAATGTGCAGAAGATATAAAATGCCTAATATCTCTATGCAATATTTAGATTATTTTAGAAACCATTCTGAATCTAGCCATGATTTTTGGCTACAAAGAGTTAGAAAACACATTATATTTGTGGGTGTAATTTTAATGTAAATATTCTAGGAAATGATATTTTTATCCCTATGATATGATATTATAATGCTCTAAGTCTTCATTCCAAATTGGAAGATATTCTACTGAACATTTTCATTATTGTTACAGCCAATACAACAATAGGTATCTCATTGAAAAACTATAATTCTTATCTAATGTATTTAGTATACTCATACAAATGCAGATTTTTTTAGTATCTCTTTAAAATATAAATTACTTATAAATCCAAAAAATAATGTATTCTTTTTTGAAATTCCTGGAATGTGATATTTTATACTATACCATAATTCAGATTTACTTTGCGTTTGTTTTATCAGAAGCAAGTCTTGAATATATGCTTATATTAGCCACAATACGGGGCAGATACAGAGATTTAACTTTAAGCTTACCATAGGCATTAAATATTCTCTGACAGATCTTGTAATGTATGTTGGTTTTATATAAAAAATGTAATAATTCTTGTCTTGAGAAACCACTTCTTAATTAATCTGCTGATACTTTCAACAATATTTTCAACTTTATGGCATTTTAAATGAAAGGTATCTGTGGACTTCTACTAAAATCATTTTTACTATAACTTTTTATTTTAAATTTTTTATTTTATTATAAAATCAACACATAATCAATTACCTAAAATATGTGAACTAAAGGAAAGTAAAAGGAATGAAATACATTCACTACCCAAACATCTAAAGACAGCCCTTATTACCCTTTGGCAATTTTTCTGTGAGTCTTTATTCCATAGATTTTTTTTTTAAGTTGATTCTGATTCCACTGCATAAAAATATGTACTGAAATTTACATGTAACATTATACACTGTTTCTGATAATAATATAAACTATTCATGAATATCAGTTTGAAGGATGTTGTGAGAATTACATGAGATAAGGTATAGAAGTGACTTAATGTGGCTCATAATACACAGGAATTATATGTCAGCTACCATTCTCATTATTATATTTATGATTATATAAAACCCAACCATAAGGCTTTACTATAATATATATAACCAGCTAATTATTAAAAGCTATTTACCTTTCTTACATTTTTAGCTTTATAAATAATGCTGGATGTGACGTATTTTGTACATAAAGTGTTTCTATATTTCATATTATTTCCTTAGGAGAGATTTCCAGAATGAAATCACTGAATAAAATGGGGTGTTCATGTCAAGCTTTTAAATGTATCATCATATGTTTTGCAGAGGGTTGTCCTGACTTCTACTCCCACTAGCAGTATACAAGGTTGGCCCCTTTGTGGCACCCTCGCTGACATTCGGTATTCTCAATTCTTTTCTTACACATTTATCTATTTTAATCACGTTCTTTGCTATATCTGTCTTAATACCATATCACCTCTTTTTGAAGAATGAACTTATTGATAATTTAAAAGACAAAGAATTCCCCAGTACTCTTTACCAGATTCCCTAAATGTTAGCATTTTATTACATTTGCTTTTCTCTCTCTGTCTCTCTCTGTGAATATAGATATTTTTTCTGAAATGTGTAAGAGCACAGTACAATTATCCATGTGAGCAAATTAACATTGACATAACATCTAGTTCACAGACTGGACTTAAGGCATCTGTGCTACCTCAGAATCAGTTTCTATTTTATTCTTTTTTGCTGGATTGTCACTTATTCCTGTTTTTGGCATGATTAGGAAAGTTGTATTGTGTATTAAACATTGTGGAGACTGAGTTTTGTTATCTTTCTTTAAAGAATGTTGAGATTTTGTTCTAGCATAAAAGTCAACTTGGTAAGGCTCCAAACTTTAAACTGCCTTCCTTGTGCTGGGCAGCAACTGAATCTCTATTCATCTTTTCTTTCCAACTTGATATGCACCAGACTGCTGTGCCCAAGTGTTGACCAAGGATTTGAAGAGAGATTATTTATTTATTTATTTATTTATTTGTTTATTTTTAAATTTTTTTATTAAAAATTTTCAGTGTTGACACCATTGCAGATGTCTACCTCTTCTTGCCCTCCCCCCCCCACCGCCTTTCCCACCTCCACCCACCCCCACCTCCTCCTCCCTTGGCCTTCACCACACTATTGTCCTTGTCCATGGGTGTGCATGTATGTTCTTTAGCTAATCCCTTCAACCTCTTTATCCAATCACCCCTAGCCCCCTACCCTTGACACCCCTCAGTTTGTTCCATGTATCCATGCTTCTGGATACATTTTGTTCCTCAGTTTATTTTGTTCATTAGATTCTATGTATTGGTGCGAGCGTGTGGTATTTGTCTTTCTCTGCCTGGTTTATTTCACTTAGCATAATACTCTCCGGGCCCATCCATCCTGTTGCAAAGAGTAAGAGCTCCTTCTTTTTCCCAGCCCCATAGTATTCCATGGTGTAAATGTCCCACAGCTTTTTTTCGCACTGGTCTGCTGATGGGCACTTGGGATGTTTCCAGATATCAGCTATTGCGAATAATGCTGCTATGAACATAAGGGAGCATATGTTTTTTCTGACTGGTGTTTGAGATTCTTAGGATATATTCCTAGGAGTGGGATGGTTAGGTTTATTTATAGATTTCGGGGCCCCCGACACTGTGGAGCCCTCTTTTATGAGAGGTACCCCTTTTCAATTTTAAGCTACCCTTAGAGCCCAATCTCCATATTTTGACACTGCAAGTCAATAATTCTGGTTTTCTTTACTCAAGTTCCGACTGCCCTGTACTACACAGACAAGGCAGGGTTCTCAAGGAAAAGTCTATATAAATGTAGATCTCCGTGCAGTTCTCTTCTTTCAAGGATCAAATTTCAGTATTTTTTCCTGCTTTTAGTTAAACTCCATGCCTTTAATTTTTTTTAACTTAATCCACAGTTTACAATTGTTACATGGAGGATGATTATTCCAATACAAGATCCTTGACTACTACTGGAACCAGAATTTAATGATTTTGAAGTCTGCATCAAAATCTAAGAGATTTAAAGCAACATTTCCCAAAGTGTGTTCTGTGGAAGGCAGACAGTTCCTTAAAATGGACAGTCAAGAGGAGTTTGTTATATGGTGGAATAGTTAGGAACCCTGCCTTGTCTTCCATGTACCGTGCCTCTTCAATATTCACAATTGTATAAGCATATTTATTGAAGGTTATGCCAAGTCCTTAAGTAAGTAAACCTGTTAAACTTTAACAGTGTTTCATTGATTTAATAAATATTTGTTGTGACACGTTAGTGCTTTTTCCAGACATATTTCATTATGGAACTCTCTTTTTTTCTTTTGTAGCAATTTTTATATTCCATAACCTAGTGTTGTTTGTAACACATTTTTTAAATGCGGCAGGAAAAGCATAGCCCTTATCTACAATTTTTGTTTTCTCTCCTAGAACTTAATTTCTGTTCTAGAAAACTGGTGTATTATCCCATAAACATATCTCATTTGTTTTCTACCTCCATTATTTTATTTAGAGCAACTATATCGACATATTTCCTTCCTAACTACTAAGTTTATATTTCCCAATTGCTTTATGTTGGTACATTTTTACTGTTTTTATTCAAACCAGAATCTCACTAAAGGTCTAGGATAGACATGAAAGTCTTTCCATAGGTATAACACATGTCAGAGAGCATGCAGAATAAAAATGAGAGCAGAATTACAGCACAGAACACGAAAGGTCTTTTGCTGTTTGTTTATTGCTGTGAAACAATCGACCCCAAAACTTAGTACCTAAAACAGGAACTATTTTATTGTATCTCAATTTTGTGGGCCAGAAGGGAGGATCTGGCTGGCCACCTCTTTTCCACATGGCAGCAAGAGTTACATAGGGCTATTCAGTGAGCTTCTGGGCTGGTCAGTAAGGGTTAGATGGCTTCACCCATTTCCCGAGCAAGCTGATGGGGATGGCTAAAGGATGAAGCCTGGGCTGCGACTGGGACGGGGGCTGGTAAGTCTAACATTTGAAATCTGTAAGGCAGACCACCAGCAGGCTGGAAACGTGCGCAGGATTTCTATGTCACAGTCTTGAGACAATTACTTCTTCTCTGGGAAATGTCAGTTTTTCATCTTAAGGCCACTGATTGGAAGTCCACTCACATTACTCAGGGGGCAGTGTTTAATGTTTAACGAAATACCTGGGCACCATAACCTAGCCAAGTTGGCACATAAAATCTAACCATCACAGTGTTCTTTTGAGACATTAGATTCTACATGTGATTACTAGGGGGAAATGCGTGGAGCACAAAGGACGATTTGCCTCTGTGAAGGAAGTCCCGAGACTGAGAGAGCAAGACTGGTGTCAGAGTCATGGCTCTTTCCTTGAGAAGCTAGTGAAATGGGAGGCAATACAGAATAATTTAGGGGACCCTGGTTACTAAATATTAGCTTAAATAAGCATCACCTGGGAAATTTGTAAAAGTGCAGATCCTTGTGATGTTGATTTTGTAAACGTGTGCTGGAATCTACATTTTAACAATCATCCAAATGAAGCTGATGCAGGTCACACAAAGGTGACATTGAGGAAAAATTGAAGTTAATAATGGCATTTATCCCACGACTACAGAGACTCCCTAAACATAATACAGTCTCAGTGAGGACAAGCCTCACCCCCTTAAAGGACAGAATGACCAGCTCGAACTGAATCCCATCCTCCGCAGAATGCGGACAAACGCCATGGAAGAAAAGGAAGTGCCAGCCTACACGTGCCCAGCAAATCCAGTTCCAGAATAGCCGGTTTAGACGTACAGATGGATTCAGAACAAGTCACAAATGAAAGCCAATTCAGGATATGGCCTGCACCCTACTTCCTATCCCTGTGCCTTTCGTTTGTTTGGGGTAATAAAATTAAGAGCGTATCACAGAGAAAAAGAACAAAGTAACTGCAGTGCTAAGTGAACAGTTTGTTCTCTGTGCCCAGTCTTCCAAACTGCTGTTTGTGGAAAAACAACTGCATTCTTTTTGCCAAATGAGACACTCACCAGTGTGAATGACTTACAAAGGGCATATTAGAAGGCAAGCCTACCAGAAACAAAGTTTCTGATAGAAGATGAGCTTGAAATAAAATTTTAATTGAATTACTATTGGTAATAGGGAATGAAAAGTAGAATCAGACTTCCATCGTGTAAGACAAAGCACTATTATTAACACGTGTTTGCAACCATTCTTGCAGCCCTGCCAGTAGAACAATAGAAACATCTCCCTCTTTGAACTTGATCTAATTCATAACTGTCATCCAAGGACCTCTAACCAATTTTCAATCATTTAGAATCATAGAGTTCTAGAATCTCCTGTTTACAAGTGGGCTTGATAGTAAATCCAAATACCTAACTCCCCGACACAATACACTGGTCAAGTTCTTCTAACCTCTCTTTAAAAACTCTGATAATGAGAGAGTGTTATCCCAGAAGTAATATCCCTGTATTTTAAAGTTCCTCTCTTTGATGTGTTCTATTTTTGTCTCCCTACTTTCCGCACAGCACCCCTCACCCCCACTCCATCCTGCCCCTTACCTCCCACAAACAGAAATAGTCACACACACACACACACACACCCCCCACAGACCACATCCCATGCGCTCTCCAATCTCCTGGGACCTTTAAATGCATTGACCATGGCAAACAAGCAGACAAGCAGGATTAGAAAGTATGTCTGATTCCCCTAAGGAATAATAATATGGGTTCCGCATGGTAGTCATTTATTAAGTTTAGAGAACTAATATTTTATTTAATACACAGGAAATAACTGACCTTGTGCTTACTAGTA
This sequence comes from Miniopterus schreibersii, assembly GCF_964146895.1. Classification (NCBI taxonomy): domain Eukaryota; kingdom Metazoa; phylum Chordata; class Mammalia; order Chiroptera; family Miniopteridae; genus Miniopterus; species Miniopterus schreibersii. Next base: position 58,356,770 of record NC_138111.1, on the reverse strand, counting down.
ATTTCTATCTTTAATCTGGAAAGAGACTAGAGCTGTAACTGTATAAGGCAAATGTTTTCAGGAAATTATGAATTGTTTCATCCAAAATTTTACTTCTTTATATTAAAGTCCCCTAAGATGGCAGGAACAATGAAAAATAATTTGATACTAGAAACGAAGAGGCAGATAAATAATTAGCAATGTGATTTCTGAATAGCCAAATTACATGGATCCTCACTACAAAAGGAAACATTTTACAACAGAGCCTTTGATGACACTTTTCTATAAATGAATGCTCAGATCCTGTACATTGTTACTCCCACAAAAAAAACAAATGTGACATTGCAGTTAGTCAAGATTCTTAGTGTCTTCTGTGCATCTAATTAGTGTCCCAACACATCATAATAGATGAGAAAATGTTAGATAAGGTGAAACTTTATTTTAAAAAAAATTATACCTGTACTTAAAAGTTATCAACTTATAAAAATGGGCCTCTATAATATACTATTCTATATATAATATGAAATTCTCCTAAACTGTTTAAGGCTCTGTTCACAAACATTGCTAGAAGGAATATTAATTTTTAATTTTTTACAACCTGACACCCCATGTGGTTGATAAAATAGCATTATTTACTGACATTTCTTTAAATTTTTACTGAAAGTTAGCATAACTACATCACAGAGCTCACAATTCTATTTGTTCAGATACCATAGCAATACCAAGTGAGTTCACGTTGTGTAAAGGACATCTTGACCCAACCCAAGAAAAGTGAACTGGAATTCTGCCTCTACTGCTTACCGGCAATGTGATGATGAAAAAATTATTTAACATCTCTGAGCTTCAGTTTCTTCATTTGTAAGACAGGGATAAGTTATTGTTGTAATTAAACTATCTTACAGCATTATTGTAAAGATTACAAACATTTTATGTAAAATAATAAACTCAGTACTTGGTACATAGTGAGACTCAGTAAGTCACAGTTGTTATCACTGATGCTCTTATAGTCCTGAGTGACCAAAATTCAAAGAAAAAAGATTCAAAACAAAAAGCGTAAAGCTGAGATAGTTTCTGTTGTGCTTATGCCAGTCTTTTGACTTTAGAACTTATGACTATTGAACTATTATATTGATATAAAATTTTTATATTTACTATGAGTTTCCAGAACAAACCTTCCATGATAAATATAATAATTCTTAAATAAATATAAAAAAGATGTGGGAATTATCCCCCTCTGATTTAAATAAGATAACGTGGCTTCAGAGCAGTCATTGCTTCATCAGGATCACAGAGCCCCTGCACTGGAAAATCAGAGCTCAAGGCAGGAGCTCCCAAAACAGGGTTCAGTGTTTAGAGTGATAAAATTATAAAGAAAATCAGAGCAAAAACAAAACAATTTCCCATAAAATACAAGTGATGCGATCTGAGAACATGAACCAAGGCTCTATAAGCAAAGTGTTCCAAATTATTTCATCATTATCATGTATCCCAAGTGAAAAAGATCACTTCTTTCCACTGATATTATGTTCATAAAACAATGAAATGCACTTAAGTGATATCTTAACAATATTTAAGATATCCTCTTGAATTTTTATTATAATTATTTAACGATAATAATTATATATTAATTTTGTTAATATATTAATATAATTAAATTTCATTAATATAGAATCACCACATATCAATTATGTGTTTATCATCTATAATTATATTTATATAATATGTGCCCTATTATATATTTTATTTTATTTTATTTATTTATTTTTTAAAACATATCTTTATTGATTTCAGAGAGAGGAAAGGAGAGGGAGAGAGAGAGCTAGAAACATCAATGATGAGAGAGTCATTGATCGGCTGCAGCCTGCAACCCGGGCATGTGCCCTGACCGGGAATCGAACCCTGATCGCCTGGATCCTAGGTTGATGCTTAACCGCTGAGCCACGCCTGACCGGGCCTATTATATATTTTATATAATAGTCTATATAGTCACTATAGTATATATAATTATTTTGATTACTATTATTAGTTATTCTAAACATTTTTCAGGAATCATATAGAAATAGTCAGTACACTTAGGAAAAGCCACAAGTCATATTCATTAAAGGGTGCTCTACTCTTCATTTTGTTTGTGTGTTGAATTATTACTTTATGATACCCAGTATAAACAATTTCATCACTAACGATTTATGAAAAGGAATTATTTTCTCCCCTTAAATTCTAGACAGTAAGTGTGTGAGTGAGGATACTGTCCAACAGACCAGTTAGATGATCCAGCAAAATGAAGCTTAATCAATATCTCTTGATTATTTGACTGATCTGTTCCTCATCAATTTTTTTTTAAAACTACTATCAACTTAGGTAGTTGTTCAACTGCAATATTTTCCACCTATCTTTGAAAGCTAGCCTGAAGAACAGGGATTTTCCCATTTAAAAATACACCAAAAACTCATTTAATTAATTAATTGTTATCATCTAATGGCCTCAGATGATAACAAGCAATCAACATGTGCGGAAATGTCCACACTTTTTAGAGATGCTTGCTAAAGCATGCTGAGGTATGTATGGCTGAAATGACAACGTCCGGAATTTGCTTTAAAATACTTCAGCAAATGTGTACACAACAGAAATGCACACATATGTTCACCGAAAGATATGAACAATAGTATTAACTGACGGTAGCATCAAAACTGGAAACAATCTCAATGTTCATCAGAAAAATGGGTAAATAATGGCCTTCTCATACAATCAAATACAATAGAGCAACAGGAGTGAGCGGACCCCAGCAAGGGGCTATAGCGCGGTGAGTCTCATAAACGTAATGTAGCTCAAACGAAGACGGACGCTAAAAGGTCCATACTCTACGATTTCATTTATAGGACATTCAAAAAACAGGTCAAACTAATCTTTGGTGATAGAGGTCATAAGACTGGTTACCCTCGAAGTTGGGAGTAGTGACTGGAAGGGTCACAAGGAAACAGGAAGTTCTGCTGATGTTCTGCTTCTTAATGTGGATGCTTATAAGGTTATGGTCTCATGGCTTGTGCATCTCTCTGCAGTTTGTCATTCACTAAAAAAAAAAGTTTATATAAAATACTCCTGCAGAATAAAAATGATGAAGCTATCATGGTAAAGTCTTGATAAATTAAATTTAGGTGCTGGGTATACAGTGATTCATTTTACTTTCTACTTTTGGGTCTGAAAACTTTCATATTAAAATTTTTTAATGTAATCTTTAAAAAAATACTATATCATTGGGTGGGGGCCTAAATTTAAAATTTATGAACACTTCAGAGCTATAGATTGAAGAAGAATTAAGATTTTTGGTTTATAAATACTTAGTACATTGAATTTTATGGAAAATAATTAAGATTCTGCCCCAAATTTTGTTCCCCTTTACCTATAATTAAATTGAGTCACCTACCCAGGAGAAATTACCTGGGTAGTGCAAGAAAAATCGCATTGGACTCCCACATTTCCTCATTAAGGAGCCTGAAGAAATCAACCAGTTGCCAACGCTATAAGAAATATAGACATCTTCCCTGATATCTGAAAAAAAATACCTATGCCTAAGTAATTCTTTTAAATGTTTATTAGGTGTATTGTAAACAGTAGTTTAAAAGATTTGGATGGGGTGGGAAGGGAAGTAAAAAGAGAAGGTGAGTGCCTTGAGAGAAGTCTGCATATAATTCTTAGCAAAGCAACTTCAAATTTAGATGCAGTCAGAGTTGGACAAAATATCATTAGGCTATTGATTTAAGGAGGTAAAGAAAAATTCAGCCCAGAAGGAATAGTACAATATTTCATTATGTTAACACAAAGCCTCAAGAGTTTGCTGAATAGAACTCACTGGGTATGCATGGCCAACACTTTGTCTTTCAAATTAGGCCATTTTTATATCTGCTACGAAGAGTGCTCTTTCTGAGTGTTTTATTAGTTAAGCTTTGCAAGTCTCAAAAGGTATTCTCATGATATATGAAGAAATCACGGATTTCCCCTTCTTTGTTTTACTTCTATGAATATGCTTTTTACAAAATATGGTGTAATCAGAAACTTGATGTCTGAGGTGAGGCTGGAGATGGACAACTCTAAGCATTGATTGATTTTTATTTTTATTTTGTTACCACTTGCTAGATCATTCCTACTTCTTTTAACCTAACTTGCAGAAAAGGTTTTACAGCAGCCAGTTACTGAAGTCAGTTTCTTTTTAAGCAAACTAGCACTGCTTGTTGCTTTGTTATGTTAAAGCTCTAAAGGAATTCACACCTAGTCACAGAGTATGCGAACTGTAGTTAATAAACTATTACTCTCTGTGAACATTATGATTCTGAAGTCCTACTATTAATATTCCTTAAATTAAAAAATTTTTTTAAACCTCTCTCCATTCAGTACAAGCAAAATAGGCTTACCAGTAAGTAATTGAGGATCATTTTTGCCAGATATTTTTTATTAGGGTAGCATGGTAACCATTAAAATAGGTTTGCATTTTCTTCAGGAACATTAATTTTCGGATTAAATAAAATACATGGTCTTATTTTAAAGCAGGCTCATTTTATACAATAGACCAATTTTTTTAAATGAGCTGCCCTACACTTAATGTCATTAGTAAACAATGCACTTAGTCCCGCCGGAATACCAGGCTCATACATTCAAAACACTTCAGCATCTTGTTATGCCAGCAGATCCCCTACACACTGATGTATCCTAACAATAGCTACTTAGCCAACCCAATGAATATAGGAATTCCCTGTCTTCCAGCACAGAGGCTGCCTCTTCTAGCCCTCCTAGGACAATGTCAGAATAGCCATCATTATCTGTGTATGTTGGTCTCCACTTGGTATTTTTCTGGGGAAAGTGAGAAATTGATTGCTAGTCACATATTCTTGTAAAGTTCCATGGAAAGTCCATTCAATGAGATTTTCCAGATTAGTTTTAGCTCAAGAGCTTATTATGGTATGTCATAGTTATCATCAGTGACATCTGTAAAGGGTGGGGGTAACAATCTACAGTGTTAGCATTATCCTATCATTAATAGCCAACAATTATTAAGCATTTACAAGGCAACGTACTAAGTCCTTCGCATGCTTAATCTCATTGAATACTCACAGGCTCTAGTGATTCTAGTTCCCTGTTTTTATTTCCTCCGTTTCACAGGTAAAGAAACTAAGACTCCAAAGTTTAAACAAAGTTCTAACTAGAAAATGGCAAACTAGGGATTCAAATTAAGTCTATGTGACTCTAAATAGAGAATCCAACTTTCTGGCTTTTTAAATAGTGACTTGGATTTTTTTCTTATTTTATGCCTTCTATTTTTCTCTGAAACTACAGCCCCAGCATTTGCTGATAAACTAAAAGTTTTGCAACTGACTCCAACACAGTTCAAGCATCTGTGCAAGTTATTTGCAGATAAGTGAGTTATTTTATGGTAATCGATAGGTAAACTAATAAATAAAAATTAGTAGGTACTCGAAATGTTACATTTAATTTCTTAGTTTCTATCATAAAGATGACAGTGCAGATTTAAAATAATAATAATGTAGTGACATAATAAGTTTATAAATGAGGAAGGAGTTTTGCAATATTTGATTTCCACTATTTTGGGTAAAAGTCTGCAGGAATCCTCTGGTTGCCTTCTGCCCCCCCCCCCCCAGGTCCAATCCACTCTACCATCCGTACACAAACACACACAGCCATCGGAAGCCTCAGTCCTCCGGCACCGTTGCCAGTGTTGGAGAGTCCATCTCTGCCTAACTGCCCAGCAACAACGAGAAACTATCTTATGAAGAAGCTTATTCCGTTTTTCGGAGTCGTAGTGGCTTGAGTTCTCCCAACACTGATGCTCCCTCCTCCGTCTCACTAAGTAGGTAACTAAAGTTCAAAATGAATGGTCAGAATAGCAACCGCAACACTAACGAACTTATGTCTCCAATTCCTTGGATGTGGTTTTCATGTAATTTCAGGGGGGAGCAAGACAAATGCACGTTTTCATTGGGTATATGTAAGTGGAAGTTCTTCAAAAATTTTCACACCTATAGCTGTCTCAAGAAAGTCTCTGTGGTTTATCTACTCTCAACCAGAATGTATATAGTATATGAGTTTTGCACATTAAATATTTCACACCTTGTTTCCTTCTAAAATACTCAAATTTACATAAAATATATTTGCATATAAGCACAGTTTACATACACAATTATAACACTTCAGTTTACGGTAGAGTGAAGATTTTTGTTTTATGAGAATGAGTAATTAGAAGGAAAATAACTCTCCATATAGAGTTTTTAAATTAATATAAATCACATATATTTAACAGGAATTAATTTCATTTATAAGTTCATATCATGGCTCAGGAACAATGAAATTAGAAAAAGTCATTTTACCTATGTTGTCATCTCAAATAGGTCAACCCATAGCAGTGACTTCTGAGAGACTAATGTTTCTTCCTGGAAAGCAGTTTGTTGTTTTCTTGTTTCAAAATTTAGTGTTACAATAATAAATGATTGCTTTCTTATTTACTTCTGAGTATTCTGCAGGTGTCAGGGTGGCAAGCAAATTTGTTTTTATTTGTTTGGTTTGAGTTCACAACTCAAGTTGTGGATGGGTTTTAAGGCGACTGCTGAGCCCATTAGATATTCATGGAAGATCTGACTTTTGTATCTTTGCTCATTTGAGGTATTAGAGCATCGTGACTCCAGACTGTTTACAGGTTACACTGGAGAGCAATCCAATGAATTATTTCAAACCTGGAACCAACCAAAGAGGACTAGCCGTTTCCCATCCATTTGCTACAGAAAATGGTTCCAACACATTTTCACCAGACAGCAGAATTGTCATTTTTTAAAGCAAAAGTGTGCAATGTTTAGTAGAATCAGAAGGTTAATTAAGACATTTGTTGTGGGCAATATCTTAATATTTAAATTTAGATTAACACTTCAAATTATTCTTGCAGCAAAAAGATAGCAATATCAAAATTTATCACAAAACTTGAGAGACTATTTGAGGTTAATGCCAGTCAAATGGAAACAAAAATATTTTGAGCTATTTATTTTCAGTTTAAGTTTCAATGAAAAAATAATGTAAGATATTCCCTAAAGGAATAATTCCGTTTATGTGAATCATGTCCTTAAATATCTAATTATGTTTATGTAAATAAGATATATTAGTTTTCTAAATTGCTGTAATTCTCCTACATCATCAAAAATAAGTTTCATTAAATACTTTGACGGGCACACTTACAACTCTGAAGAATTAAACTAAAAAAAAAATTAAACAAACACAAAAACCTAACCCATGTCCCTTAAATGTAAAGTCATAAAATAAAATAAAAAATCATTCCAAATCCAAGATATTTCTGTAACCAGCATATTTTCAACAAAACTTAAAAATAAAAATTCATGGTTCATTAGCTTGTTGTTACTGTATTTTCTCCTTTGTCATAATATTCTGCATTAGATGTTGGGTGAGGGAGGGGGAGTGGGCTCATGGAGGAAAGAAAAGAATGGAACATGGGCAGGGTGATTAAGAACAGAAAGGCTTAGAGGCCTCGAAAAGTCAAGAATAAAAAGAAAAGTAAGAGGCAATAATTATGGAAAAGAAGCCAGAAAACTCTAAAGGGAAGGGGGAAAGAACAAACAACACATTACAATTAGCCCTGTTTGGGGTATAGGGAGAGGGGATTGGGAATTGTGGAACAGGTAGTATATGCTCAATGAAATATTACAAGACAACACTTAAAATGGACAAACTGCATCTATAAGTAACAACACAGATGAGTGTTATAATGTCGAACACAAGAAGACAGGCAAAAGAATGCATACTGTGTGATTTCATTTGCATAAAGTTAAATACAACTCAATTAGTGTTAGAATCTGGATAGAGGACAGAAGCAATAGTTGTTGGGAAGGGACACAATCCATGCCTCCAGAGTTGGTTGGTGTTCTATTTTTTGACCTGTATCGTGCTTCGTGGTTATTCTGTGTGTTAAACCATTGAGCTATAGGTTCGTATTTTGTACACTTCTCCATGTAGGTGTTATATTCAAGGTAGAGCAAAACAAAAATGGTTCTGAGAAAAGAAAAAAGCCATGAGATAGTGACAAGACACAAAGCCAAATACTAAGCTTCACTCATATAATTATTAAGAATCAAACACTAATACTATTCCATCTGCACGGGCCTAACTGCCCAGAAAAAAATTTTATTTAATTAAAAAACATTAAACCAGTAAGCTAAACATTTTTTTAAAAGATCTATTTAAAAAAATATTTTTATTGACTTAAACAAAACAAAGTTTAAATAAATTTTAAATACCAACTATCCAGCATTGGGATTAAAGAGAAACAATAAAAACATTCCCATTAAATCAGAGATAAGTAAAGATATTCTTTACCACCATTATTGTTGAATACTCATTCTCTCGTTCTCTGTTCAGATGGCACTTGAGCAGAGACTTGGGGGAAATGAGGGAGCAAATCATAAAGATATGTGGAAGGAAATCATTGAGGCATCAGTCAATCCAAGTGGATATTAGAGTAAGAGGTATAAAGATTGGAGTGGAGGAAATAAATTATCATTATTAGTAGATAGCATAATTGTTTACCTAGAAAACCCCAGAGATTCAGCTAAAAAGCTATTCCAAATATCAGTAAAAGATCACCAAATCACCCCAAGATTTGCCTCCACTTGCTGGCTGCCTATTGGGCTCAGTCACTGAAAGAGCCTCTGGCAGTATGCGAGTTGCAGGAGGTAGGTTCTCAGTGTGTCACCAGGTAGGGGCGAGTGGTGTTCACCAGCGGTGTTCACCAGTTCAAATTTGTCACAAGTGCTGGACCTGAGGCCACTCAGCAAAAGTCTCAGGGTACACCAAGGCCAGCCGCCACCCACCAGGGGCCTGCGGACCTTTGCGTTGGAGCAGTGGGATAGGGTCTCAGTGAGTTACCACTGTGAGACAGGCGGAGTTCTTCAGGCTAAAACAGATTAAGATTTGGCCATGTGGAGAGAGGGCTTTGCACAGGAATGGTGGTACCGGTCATGCTGCAAGGAAAACACAGCACTCACCCTAGAGCCACACAATTCAGCCTCTACCTGTGCATCTCTGACACCCCTTGAGTCTGCCCCGACCACCTTAAGACCTTTCCAAGAGCATCTGCACCAGAAGTCCAGGCCCCCAGGAAAGATGGTTTCTGTGTGCCATGTAGGGGATGGACTCAGCACAGGCATTTAGGCAGCTGTCTTTCTAGCCCTCTACCTGTGTGACTCCAGCCTGCTCTGAGCCACTGTCCCTCAGCTGGAGCCCAGGATGAGTACCCCCAAATGGGATTTTGTGCACTGGCCCCAGACCACTCCTCTCCCTGGTGGATAGAATCCCCACTGATTTTCACAGCCAGATGTTATGTGGATGCCTCATCCAGGCTCTCTTAATCAGGGCTGGGGACACCAGCATGGCATGGCGTTGAGACCTCTCTCTCCTCTGGGGGGTACATCAGCAGCTGAGATATCCCTGCAGTTCTCTACCCACCCCACATGTCTCCACCCTTCCTACCACTCTGTATGTGGCTTCTTCTGTAATCCTTGGTTATAAGACTTCTGTGCAGTTAGTGTTCAGTTGGTTATTCAGGTTGATTGTCCTATAATATAGTTGTCATTTGCATCTGGGCCTGGGAGGAGGTGAGTGTAACTTCCACCTACTCTACCACCAGCTCTGATTCGCCACCTTCTGTGTATCTTCTGTGGCAAGGTGTCTGTCCAGAGCATATGTTTATTTTTTAATTGTGTTGTTTGTTTTCTTTTTGTTGATGATTAAGTGTTTTTATTATATACTTGAATAACTGTTCTTTATCAGATATATATGTTGAAAACAACTTCTCCAAGTCTGTGGCTTATCTTAAAATCAGGTAGAAGACTAACACCCACAAAAATGTCCTCCTCTCTCCTCTCTTTTGCTCCCCCTACAATCGGGAGCTTCCCTCTCTTCCTCCAGGGAAAGGCTAGTGAGTCCCCACCTCCAGGACCTACGTTCTCTGGGGCGGGGGAGGGGGGCGTTTGGGGGCAGAAGAGACATGTGGCTGACTGTGTCCTCACTTGGCAGCCTCAGATAAGTGAACTCTACCTGACCTGACCTTGAATGACATGAGAGCTCTCTCCCTCATCCCCACTGAGCCCTGCTCACAGAAGCTGATCGTGCTGGGCATGTGCACTGCCAGAGAACCCTGAGGTGTGGTTTGAGCTCTGTGGCCTGCCCCCAAACCCAGAGCCTGATGCTCTGATCTTCTGTCACCTTTATTAGGCCCCTTGTGAGGTCCCTTCTGCTCACAGAGGATCCTACTGTTGCAATTGAGTTCACCCGGTTAGAGCACATTCTCAGTGGACCCTGTGACTGGCTGAGCCTCCCTAGACCTGCTTTCCTCCCAGAGAAGAAGGGGCTCTGTACCTGAAGGGAGAGGAAGCAGGTCAGAATGTCCAGGCCCACATCTTCCCATGTCCTTGATGGCAGGGCCAGGCTTCTCAGCTCAGTTCCATTATGGAGCAGGGAATGGCTGCTGTGGGCTAGGGGTCAGGGGTGGAGGAGCATAGGGCATTGCAGAGGCAGGATAGATGGAACCTTCCAACTGGGCATGTCACTCCCAGGTTCCTTCATCTCCTCCACACCCAGCCCCTCCTCCTCCTCCCCTTCCTGAGCTCTCAGCCCCAGATCTCAGCACCCTGCTTTCTTAAACAAGACTCAAAGTGGACAAGGTTGTAGGGAGCTGTACCCAACACCTTAAAATTGTCTTTACAGTAGACCAAGATTCTCCACTTCTAGAGACCTGTCCTAAAAAAATAAAGATTTATGGACATAGATGTTCCCTTCAGCACAATGATAGAAGCAAAAAATCAGAAATGGCCCCTGTTCTACAGCAGGGCTTCAGAAATTCTGATGTGGGGATGCAGAAAATACCACACAGGTGCACATGCCTACACTACGTGCACACACAGGGAAAGAACTGGAAGAGTGAGCACCCCTGTCAGGGCTCCCCTCCCTGGAAGGACTTTGTTCTTTACTTGATTCTGAATTCCTTTAGCGTTCATTATGGTGCTACAGTAAACCTTTATTTTTCCTGTGATAAATCCTTTAAAAATAATAACTAAATAATGTACTTTATTCCATAGATGAGGCACAAATACATAACATTGAACATATGACTTCAATATTTTTAGAACTATCAAGGTCATGCATGCATTATAAAATATTTACGCATCGCCTCAGAGAAGATAAGAGATTTGCAAGTCCCACCCCAGAGGGGACCATTATGAATGGCTTGGTGGCTACCTCTCAAGTTACCCCTCACTCTCTCTGTTTCATCTCTTGCTATACAGTCAGACTCATTGTTACTTATGCCTGTTGAAATCACGGGTATGGGGTCTAACAGCTGGGATCCTGGATCCCCGTGTCTCACATGAGAGGACCCCTGAGGTCTTTGTCTGTCGGCACATAGAGACCCCTGCACCCACTCTAGCAGCTGCTCAGCTTCCCTTCTCCGTGTGGACCAGGATTGGTGGGTCCCATCCCCTCTCCATGGACATCAGTGTTTTTCCCAGTTCCCGGCTTCTTCATCAGAGCTCTGATGAGTAGCCTCAAAAATACATCCTGGAAAAACTGCAAGAATTTCTGTGGGGTGACCTCCTAGGGTGAGCCCTGCCAGGTGAAGGGGGTACCTGTGGAACTTTGACGGGTCCTGTGCCCTATTCTCTGGGGGGAAGGGAGTGGCTTTCCCCTGTCTCTCCAAGGAATCTGCTGGGGCCTCAGCTTCCTCACTTTGTCCCCAGAGCTGGTCACCCCAGACCAGAAGCATGATGGTCTGATGGTGATAGTGCTCTCTCTCCGGTGTTGACAGTACATGTGTCCCCACTGGGGAGGTCGGGCGTCTCTGACATGTACTGGCATGTGCACTGCCTCTCCTTGAAGTGCAGGCGTTTGCCCTCTGTCCCCTTGTAACACTGGCTTTCAAGAGTTTTCTGCACCACAGGGATGTGACACCTCTCTCTGGCTTTGGGCTGTGAGGAAGGCTTTCTAGCTTGTGGTTTGTCTTTCCAGCTTTTTGCATTTTTTTCATTTTCTTTTGGGCACAGGAAGCGCCAGCCATTGCCTCACGGGCTTCTGGCCCTGGGGTCACACTTAGCACAGTGGTCTCAACCCTGAGACTATTACTAAATAGGGCTCACACTTACTAAAAGGGCTTCTTTTCTTACATCTGATCTCTGATCCACCTGGGATTTCCCTTTCAAATAAAAAATATGCTATCTGAGATAAAAACAAACAAAAGTATGTGAGCAGACACAGAAAAGCACCTATTGTAAGATTCCATCTACAGGAAATGTCCAGAATCGGTAAAGGAGCAGAAACAGAAGGCAGATCTGGGGTTGCCAGGGGCAGGAGGACTGGGGAGTAAGTACTGTTGGTTCAGGGTTTCCTTTTGGGTGATGGATCATTCTGCAACTAGATTGGTGTTGGTTGCCCAGCATAGGGAATGTACTTCATGCTCAGGAATATCACAATTTAAAATATACCACTTAGTTTATTTATTACTTAACATGAATCATGCCATTAAACAAACAAAATATAAAAAAGAAATTAAGAGAACAACCCAAGAAAGCACCAAATAATACTTGTAAAAGAATAAACTGCATCATGCCACAAAGAAAATAAATAGGTAACAATTCCAGAAAATAAAAGAAAAGGGTCAAAGAGTGGGGGTAAAACAAATTCTTCTGATGGCACAGAGAATTCAGATTTAAAAAGCAGCTCTGGGGCTGGCCATGCATTTTCCAGAGGCAGCTGGTCCTCTGTGTGAGGATCCAGGGCAGGTTCGGGGGTGGGCCTCTTCAGGCAGGGGTGATGGGGCCTCAGGTGGGTCAGGAGAGGCTGCATAGGCTGGTCCTGGCTCCAGGGCTGCAGCTGGAGCGGCTGCAGGAGGTGGCATGACCACTGGAGGTTGACACCCCTCCAGGTCTGGAGCAGAGCCCAGGTCTGCCCCTGCATCAGGCCCCTGGTGCTGGATGACAGGTGTTGCAGCAGGAGCTGGCTCTGACTCCTAGGCTAATGTTGGAGTTGAGAGAGGAGAAAAGATCACCCACACGCCTGCATTTCCATGTGCTCCTCCCCCCCCCCACCCCTCTGTAAAGACAGACCCCAGCCTCAGCCCAGGACCTCCCACAGGATGTCCTCCTGCCTGTAGTGCAGCAGATAGGAGGTCTGAGGCCAGTCTTTGTTCCTGGACAACCTCTTGGGGGAGCTCCGGAGTGTTTGGCACTGACCCTTCCCAATAATCTAGCAAGTACCTCCACCCCCGATCCCACCACCACCTCCCCACCTTCTCACCCTTGGGCTCTGACTCCATGGGTTCCAGGTTCCTAGTCCCGGTTGTTTGGACTTGGACATGGTGCTCCAGGTTGGACACAGATATTGTGAGCTGCCAATGGAGCCTTGGTGACTTTAAGGAAGGAGCCCTTCTCTGGCTATCCACAGGCCCTGGTTCCCCAGACCCCCAGGAGGCCACATTCACTTTGGGCCTGCTCTGGCCCTTCATGGTGTGGGTCACCTGACCCTCACTGTTGGAGATGGGGTGGGGGTCTTCGTCCACCAGCTGCCTTCCAACATTCTGGGTTGAGCTCTGCAATGACCAACAGTTGGTCCTGAGGCCTAAAACCCTGACCAGCCCTAGTAGCTGCTGCTTCTGCCCAATGGACCTTCTGCTCCTAGATCAGGCCCAGCCTTGTGACTGCGCTAACTTCTACCCAGGGGAAATGAGATTCACCTCCTGGATTTGGGATAAACCTGAGGCAGAGGACATACCCCTTCCGGACTCCATGTCCACCCAGCCAGCCTTGACGTGGGCTATGAACCTGACAGGCCCATCAGGCTTCTGACCCGCTCCTTTAGCCTCATTCTGATTGGGGCAGGCCCTCCCCATGTGACTCCCTTACACACACACACACACACACACACACACACACACACACACAAGGAGGGGACATGGTGCTGCAAAAGTGGGATCAGAGTGGTGGCCTGGCCCTAACCAAACCACCCTGGGCTTCCCTCTGTTACCTGTGGGTCCTCCTCTGAAAAGGGCCACAGGCATCTAGGCTGAGTCTGGATGAGTGGCAGTGGCAGAGGAACAGACTGTCACGACTGGCTTTTTGGGCGTCATGACCTTGGGACTTGGGCATAGAACGTATTGTCTGTGCAAATGTCTCTATCCAAATTATCTGGGGAGGAGCTGTTTTAGAATGTGGCTGGCTGGTTACCAGGGTTTCAAGTTCTGTTGTGCTCCATCCTCAGGAAGTGAGGTTACTTCCTGGGTTCCCTACCCCAAGGTCTCCTTAGACAAGAGCAGTAACCTCACTCTACTCAACTCTACAGAACTGAGCAGCTTGGCCCTGCCATCCAGGCAAGTGTGGGTCTGGACATTCTGATCTGCTTGCTTCCTCTCCCTCCAGGTACAGGGACCCTTCATCTCTGGCAAGAAAACAGGTCTAGGGAGGCTCAGCCAGTCACAGGGATGACTCTGAGTGTGCTCTATCCAGGTGAAGTTCTCAGTTGCAACAGTAGGATCCTCTAGTGTGAGCAGAAGGGACCTTACATGGGGCCTCATGGAAGGTGACAGAAGGTCAGAGTGTCAGTCTTTGCATCAGGCCACAGTGCCCAGACCACACCTCAGGGTTCTCTGTTAGTGACTCCTGTCCCGGCCCTGTGCCAGCCCCTAGCCCACATACCCAGAACATTCAGCTTCTATGAGCAGGGCTATGCTCAATGGGGACGAGGAAGAGAACTCATGTCATTCAAAGTCAGGTCAGGTGGAGTCCATTGGGTCTGAGGCTGCAAAGTGAGGTCACAGCCAGCGACATGTCTCTTATCTGCCCAGAAATGCCCCCCTAAACAGAAAACATAGATCTTATAGGCGGGTCTTCTAACTGATTTTAAGATAAGCCAAAGACTCTGAGAAGATGTTTTCAAAACACATATCTGATAAAGGACCCGTATCCAATTATATGTTTTAAAAAAACTCTTAATCCTCAGCAATAAGAAAACAAACAACCCAATTAAAAAATGGGCATAAGCTCTGGACAGACACCTCACCACGGAAGATACACAGATGGTGGGGATCCAAGATTACAGTGGAGCAGGGGAAAGGTACACTCACCTCCTCCCAGACCAAATGCAAATGACAACTAAATTATAGAACAATCAACCCGAATAACTAATTGAAGACTAACTGCACAGAAGTCTCATAACCAAGGATTACAGAAGAAGCCACATCCAGACTGGTAGGAAGGATGGACATGTTAAAAGGACTGGCCCTGCTCCCATGTGTAATGGTAGAAAATCTGCAGTGATTCTCAATTGCAAAGGTCCCCTCTGAAATGTGTGGGCCCTCAACATCACCCAGGCTGGAACACATAACATCTATGAAAATCAGTGGGGATTCTGTCTACCAGGAAGAAACAGGGATCTGGTAGAAAACTAGGTGCCCTCTTAAAGAGCCAGTGCCCAAAATCTCATTTGCAGGCATTCATCTTGGATTCTGGTCGAGGGAAAGTGACTCAGAGGAGACTGGAGTCATACAGGGAAAAGAAATGAAAGACAGCTGCCAAGATGCCTGTGCTTCCCAGCCAGTGTGGCTCAGTGGTTGAGCATCAGCCTATGATCCAGGAGATTGCAGTTCGATTCCTGGTTAGGGCACATGCCCAGGTTGTGGGCTTGATCCCCAGCAGACAGCATGCAGGAGGCAGCCAATCAATGACTCTCTCATCATGGATGTTTCTATATCTCTGTTCCTCTCCCTTCCTCTCTCTGAAATCAATAATAAATATTATATATATATGTATATATATATACACACACACACACACATATATATATATGAAAAGAAAAAAATGCCTGTGCTGAGTCTATCCCTCACACTGCTCACAGACTCCATTTTCCTGGGGTGAGTACACCCCTCCATATAGCACCAGCCTGGGGGAATGCCCTAGTTTCATTCTCCTGACTCTCTTTGGTCCCACCCTGCCAAGCTGGAGCCCAGCAGAAGAGTCTGCTGGCTGCGGCCAACCTAGGCTAAGGTGCAGACTTTCTTGGAGGGCACTTGAGGAGGTACAGAAAAACTCAGCGGGTGTCAGAGGTACACAGGGAGAGGATGAGTTGTGTGGCTCTAGGGCGAGGCTTATTTTTAACCCACATGAATGAACAGCACTGCCCCATCTCAAGAGATCCAATAGCTTCACTCTCCTGACTCCCTGTGGCCCCGTCCTGCTAAGCTCGAGCCTGGTAAAGGAGTCAGCTAGCTGCATACAGCATGGGCCTCTGGTACAGACTTTCTTGGAAGACTCTCAAAGAGATCCAGGCAGGTTCAGGGAGTTGCAAAGATGCACAGGATAGGCTGAGTTATGTGGCTCTAGGGTGAGGGTCATTTTCCTTTGCATACCCAACAGGCACTACAGTTTTTGCACAGAGCCTTCCCTCCACATGACCAAATCTTAATCTGTTTTACTCTGATGAGCCCTTCTGGCCTCAACCTGGTAACACCCTGAGACCCCACCCCACCACAAATGTTGGCAGGCCCCATAGGCGTGGCATCTGGCCTTGATGTACCCTGAGACTGCTGATGACTGGCCTCAGGCCCAGCACTTGTGATGAGTTTGAATGTGTGAACACCGCTGGTGAACATCACTCACCTTTACCTCTTGACTTACTGAGAACATACTCATGGCAACTAGCTTTCTGCCATAGGCTCTTTCAGTGACTGAGCCTAAAAGGCTTCCAGCAAGCCGAGGTAAATCTTGGGGTGACCTCAGCCTTTTGCTGACCTGCCCCCAGGCTCATTACTGGTGGAAGCCTGACTTGGTACACAGCTTGTTCCTTCCCACAAACACCCAGGCTCATCACAGGAAGCCACAAACTGTGGATCAATTTTTGACCTCCTAACAGGTAGCCCAGGAACAGTCACAACAGCATTTGACATTGACCTGCAACTGAGTCCCTCCTAAAAGCTGCCTGAACTGGCACTCCTGGTGGCAGGCTTCAGACTACATTATAGCACAACCCAATAAGCTCCACAAGCAGCACACCCAAATGGGCACCTTGGCAGTCACCTGAATGTGCTGAGGCAAATTCTGCCTTGTGAGGTAAAGTCCCCTCACTGCAGCTTGTATACTGTGGTCAGAATCAATTGCCATTGTCAGCCAGCCTGAGGGTCAGTCCTACCCATGGATGAGCCAAAAGCAACTGAGGCTCAACTACAAGAGGAGGGATCTCATAACACACACAAGGGACATTCCTGGAACACCAAACTCAGGTGATCAGGGAGAATGAACCACTGAGCCCCACAGGACACCTACTACATAAGGCCACCATACCAAGACTGGAAGACATTACACATCTGCCTAATACACAGAAACAAATAAGAAGCAGCCACAATTGGGAGACAAAGAAACATGTCCCAAATGAAAGAACAAGAGAAATCTCCAGGAAAAAAAAAATTAATGAAATGGAGGCAAGCAATCTATCAGATACAGATATCAAAATATCACTTATAAGTGTTCTCAAGGAAATTAGGGGAAGAACTTAAACAGAGATAGTAAGCATAAAAATGGAAATATAAACCACTTAAAATATCCAGTCAGGGCCTGGCTGATGTGGCTCAGTTGGTGGAGCGTTTTCTGGTGCACCAAAAAGTGACCAATTCAATTCCCGGTCAAAAGTACATGCCTGGATTGTGGGCTCAATCCCCCCAGTGTGAGGGGGGTGCAGGAAGCAACTGATCAATGTTTCTCTCTCATTGATGTTTCTCTCTCCCTCTTCCTTCCTCTCTCTCTAAAATCAATAAAAACATATTTAAAATACATATATCTCCAATCAGAAATGAAGAATACAATACAATGAAGAAATAAAGACTACACTAGAAGGAATCAACAACAGATTAGATAAAGCAAAGGATCAAACCAGTGATTTGGAGGACAGGTAGCAGAAAACCCCAATCAGAGCAGAAAAAGAATTTTAAAAGTTTAAGGGACCTCTGGGACAACATAAAGTGTAACAACATTTTCATCATAGGGGAACCAGAAGGAGAAGAAGGAAAACAAAGGATTGAGGACATATTCAAAGAAATAATGACTGCACAATTCCCTAAACTGGCAAAGGAAGTAGACATACAAGTCCAGGAAGCACAGAGTTTCAAAACAGATGAACCCAAGGAGACCCACACCAAGAGACATCATAATTAAAATGTCAGATGTTAAAGACAAAGAGAGACTCTTAAAAGCATCAAGAGAAAAGCAGTTAGTTACCTACAAGGGAGTTCCCATGAGACTGTCAGCTCATTTCTCAAAAGAAAAATTTTAAAGTGATGAAAAACATGGACCTACAACCAAGACTATTCTACCCAATGAGGCTATCATTTAAAATTGAAGGATAAGTAAAGAGCTTCCCAGAGAAGAAAAGGCTAGAGTTCATTACCACCAACCATTAGTATAAAAAATGTTAAAGGAACTTCTTCAAGAAGAAAGAAAAAAGATGGAGGGGGGAATATAATTATAAGAAACAAAATGACAATAAATACATTCCTGCTGATAATCACTTTAAATATAAATTGGATTAAACTCTCCAATCCAAAGTCATAGGGTAGCTGAATGGATAACAAGAGTCATGTATATGCTGTCTACAAGAAACCCACCTCATGACAAAAGACACACACAGACTGAAAGTAAAACAATGAAAAAAGATATTTCATGCAAGTGGAAATGACAAAAAAAAAAAAAAGCTGGGCTAACAATACTTATATCAGAATAAGAGACACAGAAGGACATTTCATAATGATAAAGGGGTCAATTTATGAACCCAACACAGGAGTTCCTAAAGCAAATCTTGATATAAATGGAGAAATTGAGTGGAATACAGTCATCGTAGGGGATTTTAACACCCCATCGCATCAAAGGATAGATCTTCCAGACAGAAAATCAACAAGGAAACAGCAGCCTTAAATGACACATTAGATCATATGGATTGAATTTATATTTTCAGAGCATTTTACCATAAAGCAGCAGAATACACATTCTTTTCAAGTTTACATAGAACATTGTCCAGGATAGACCACGTGTTAGGATGCAAAACAAATATGAGTAAATTTAAGAAGACTGAGATCATATCAAGCATCTTTTCCGACCCCAATCGTATGAAACTAGAAATCAATTACAAGAAAAAAACTGAAAACACACAAATGCATGGAGGCTAAATAAGATGGTACTAAACAATGAATGGGTTAACAATGAAATCAAGAAATAAATCAAAAGATGCCTTGAGACAAATGAAAATGAAAACACAAAATCCCCAAATGGCACAGAGAAAAGCAGTTCTGAGCCTACCTCAAGAAACAAGAAAAATCTCAAATAAACAATCTAAAGTTACACCCAAGTGAACTAGGAAAAGAACAAACAACGGCCCAAGTAAGTAGAAGGAAAGAAATAATATGGATCAGAGCTAAAATAAATAAATGGAATCTAAAAAACAAAATACAGAAGTTCAATAAAGCCAAGGGCTGATTCTTTAAAAATATAAACCATTGATAAACCTTCAACCAGACTCATCAAGACAAAATAAGACAAGACCCAAATAAAATCAGAAATGAAAGAGAAGTAAAAACTGACACCACAGAAATACAAAGGACTATAAGGAAACATTAGGAATAACTATATGCCAACGAACTGGACAATCTGGAAGAAATGGATAAATCCCTAGAAACATACAATCTTCCAAAGCTGAATCAGGAAGAAACAGTAAATTTGAACAGACCAACTACGACTAATAAGATTAAAATACTCCCAGCAAACAAAAGTACTAGACTGAAAAAAATTTTGTAAGTGAATTTTACCAAACTTTCAAAGAAGTAACACCTATCCTTCTCAAACTATTTCCAAAAATCCAAGAGGGTAAACCACCAAGCTCATTTTACATGGCCAGTATTATGCTAATTCTAAAATCAGTTAAAGACACTACAAAGAAAGAAAATTATAGGCCAGTATCCCTGATGAACATAGATGCAAAAATCCTTAACACAAAATTAGCAAGCCAGATCCACCAATACATAGGATCATACGCCATGATCAAATGGGGTTTTGTCCAGGGATGCAAGGTTAGTAAAATATTTTCAAATCAATCAACATGAAAACACCACATAAACAAAATAAAGGATAAAAATCATATGACCATATCAATATTTGCAGAAAATGGTTTCAACAAAATCCAGCACCCATTTATGAAAAAACTCCCAGCAGAGCTGGAATAGTGGGAACATATCTAAACATAATAAAGGCCATATGACAAACCCACACCCAACATCATATTCAATGGGCAAAAACTAACAGTGTTTCTCTTAAGATCAGGAACAAGACAAATATATCTGCTTTCACCACTTCTATTCAACATAATACTGGAAGTCGTAGCCACAACAATCAGACAAGAAGTAAAAATGAAAGGCATCCAAATTGGAAAGGAAAAAGTAAAGCTGCTATTATTTGCAGATGACATGATACTGAATATAGAGAACCCTAAAGATTCCACCAGAAAACTCCTGGAACTAATAAATATATTCAATAAATTAGCAGGGTACAAAATAAATATCCAGAAATAGGTTGCATTTTATACACCAGTAATGAACTATCAGAAATGGAAACTAAGAAAACAATCTCATTTACAATTCAACAACAACAAAAAATACCTAGGAATAAATTTTACCAAGGAGCTAAAAGACCTGTACTCAAAAAATTATAAGATGCTGAAAAATGAAATTGAAGAAGATACACATAAATGGAAGCATATACAGTGCTCATAGACAGTACTCATGGATAATTGTTAACATACCCATACTACCCAAAGCAACCTATAGATGCAACACAATTCCAATCAAAATACCAATAGTGTATTTCACAGAACTAGGACAAATAATCCTAAAAGGTGCTGTGGTTATTTGGGGTCTTCTGTGGGTTTGAAAAGATATATATACAAAATATTTTAGTTAACTATATAAACTCAAATTTTTCTGGATACCAAAAAACAGTATAAACCAAGTCAAAGATATATAAATTCAGGAAAATATTTGCCATTCATATTACAACCAATCATTTGATTTCTTTAACATATTTATTTAATGATAAGTATCCTTAATTCCTATCATTTATTTTTCTTTTAAAGTCTCTCAAAATGAGCAAAAGACATAGACCCTTCTCAGAAAAAATTTTTAAAAGTCCCTTAAATTATGAAATAATTTTACTTGTCTTATTGTAAAAGAAATGCAAATTAAGATGACTACAACATACAATTATTTTATTTATCAGTTTGACAAGTCAGGAAATTTGATTATACAGTGAATTGTATTGTCCTGTGTGTCAGAAAATACATACTTCAATAAATTCTGATAGGAGTATAGATTGATATAGTATATCAAAATTTTAAACATATAAGTCATTTTTTTCAGCAATTTTACTGCTAGGCATTTTTGCTACAGATGTGTTTGCACAAATGAAAAATGACACATAAAAAGAATCACAGAATTGTTGGTAATAGCAAAATATTGGAAAAAACCTAAATGTCGATCAATAAGAAACAAGCCAAATAAATATTACAGGATGTTAAAATTGAAGTTCCATCAAGATATATATGAAGTTCCAAAGACAGATTGTTACATATAGAATTTACAAAACACATTTAAAAACAATCACTGCATCAAATTTTAATACTTTTGTTGATCAAAAATCACAGTAATAGGGATAAAAGGGAGAAAATATTTGCAAACCATATGTGGAAAAAAAGGTTATATTCACAATATGAAGAACTCTATACCAAAAATCAAATAACCCAATTATTTGAACAGACATTTCTCCAAAGATCATACACTGATACCCAATAACCATGTGAAAAGATGTTTAACATCAATAATCCTCAGAGAAATTTACAAGTGTTGGTGGAGATTTAGAGAAGTTGGAATCCTTGCATACTGTTGGTGGTATTGTAAAATGGTGCAAGCACTACGTAAAGCAATATGGCAGTTCCTCAAAAAATTAAAAATAGAACTATATGATCTGGCAATCCCACTTCCAGGTATATACCCAAAAGAATTGAAAACAGGGTCTCAAAGGTATATTTGCACACACACACTTTCATAGTAACACTATTCACAATAGCCAAGAGGTGGAAGCAACCCAAATGTCTGTCAAGCAATGAATGGATAAATAAAATGTGGTTTGTACACACAATGAAATAATATCTAAATATTTACAGAACAGAATGTAATTGTAGAAACCTTGACAATATGTGAATAATGCAAATAATGAGATCAAGGGGTAGAAAAGGTATAAGGAGAGAGGCTGATATCTTCACCTCTTGGAGCAGGGAAACAGGTCATGCCACCTATAATGAAATGTGTAGGTTTTAAAGCTATGATTTCAAGAACTTGTGTTTTTAATAATTTCTTCTAAACTTCAGGGTGATCTTTTAAATAATATGTCCCGTAGTGGATACAACATTTATTTGAAGCTTAGCAATGCATTCTAATTCTTTCCAGCTTAACTTGACTTCTTTATCATTCATTCCTTCTTTATAAAAATAGCAAGTATTAGACGTTAACATGGTAAAAGGGATTTGGGGTGATTTTTTAAAAATCTCTTTTTACTTTTCTACATGACTTGAACTTATTATAATGAGCAAGTTTTGTGTTGCCCAAATCAATAAGGTAATTTTTCTTTTAAAAATAAACAGGAAAGATAAAAACAGGAATATGTAATTTTTTTTAACAAACGGATGTTGAACTTAATAAAAACAGTGTTGTAATTTAATTATTTCTCAGAATTAAGATTTTCTTTGCACTTGGAAAGATCTCATCCCCAGATTTCAGATAAGGGCCTCCATTTGAAAAACCGTTTGATTGTATAAACAGAACTTAGCCTGCAGAATAGGTCCTAGCACCTGAATTACTGACTTGGCTGCTAAATCAACAGCATAGATGGGACCCAGAGGAAACTGGAATTATTACCTTATAATAAGAAAGTAAAACACTACTTCTAGTCTTGCAAAACCATCTGTTCTGTTCCTTCTGCTTATACCTGTACCCATTTAAGTTGAATTGATCCCCATTTCTTTTGAGGGGAGCTGGTTTTTGCAAATGTGTTCCCAATATACATAGGTGTGATGCCTTCCAATTGAAAACAACACAGAATATAAACTACAGAATCATGTCTGCTTTAAAAAAGATACATTCCTACCGGACATTGCATAACAATTTCCTTTTTAACCTCCTTAGAATTTTCAGTACATTGCATGAATTTCCTAAAGCCAAAGAGCATGGCATGTTTTTATTTGTATTTTGTCTTTGCGAATACTAGAGAATATGTGTTGTTACAGATACTTGTCAACGACAAGAAATTTGTTTCTCACTACATAGATATGGTAGGCGGCACAATGCCTCAGCCCAAGATCTCTATGTCCTAAACCCCATAACTTACGAATATATTATATGGCAAAAGGGAATTAAGGTTGCTCATCAGATGACCCTGAGGTGGGGAGAGTAGCCTGGTTTATTCAGGTGGGCCCAATGTAATCACAACAGTACTTTGAAGTGAAAAAGGAAGACAGGAGAGTCAATGTCAGAGTGGATGTAACCTGAAAAAGACCCCCTGCCATCCTTGGCTTTGCAGATGGAATGGGGCCACCAGCCAAGGAATGTGGGCAGCCCCTAGAAGTTGTAAAGGACAGAAATAGATTCTTCCCTAAAGCCTCCAGAAGAAACACAGCCCTCTGGACACTTTGATTTTAGCCCAGTGGGATCCACTTCAAACTTAGGACCTGCAAAGTTTTGTGTTGTTCTATTGTGTTGTTTTAAGCCACTATGTTTATGGTAATTTGTTACACCAGCAACAGACAACTAATGCAGTAAATAAAAGGTGAAAACATGGCACAACTGTCCTCCCTGGACCACGCTTCTGAGTGTCTGTGCACACAGGGCAGGCCTTAGGCACAGCGTGAAGTAGTCTTCTTGGGCAATTTGCTCCCTGTCAGCATCTCACTGCTCCTTCTGAGTAACTTTGCCTCGTAGAAACCATGGAATTTTTTAAAAGGAGAAGACACTGTTCTCTGGGTACCTACACTACACCATCTTTCCAGGACCAGGCAAGAGACTCATGCTTCAGTCACTTTCATCCTTATAACGTTCATTCTAAGCCCCAGTGGTGGGTGAGACAGCTGCAATGGGGGAACCTGGAGTGCACAGAAAAGACGCGGTGTCGGAACAGAGAAACAAGGCCAGGGGTTCATTATCCAAAAGAGAGGCATTCCTAAAAAAGTTTTCCATCATTTTTCTCCTTGGGGAGTGGAGCAGACAGGACACAGCACAGTTGGCAAGTCAATCCTGTAGCCAAAAAAAGAAATAAAATTTAAAAGAATGATTACATACCCAGGCAGGGAGGTGGTTGTTTAATCTCAGGGAAGTTGAGAGGCAGGGATCGAGCCCTAGGGGAGGTGATGAATTTAGCTGTGCTCATGGGCATACCAGTCAGTTAATGGTGTAAAGATCTGCCAGGACCATCGGCAAAGGAAGTGGAGAAAAAAGTGGGAGATGTCTTACTAGAAAAATTATGGCCAAGGTAGAAAACCCTTTAGACTGAATCAATACTAAGCTAAAACTTCAAACATAGAGATCCATATGCGGCTCCTGTCCTGAGATGGGTGTTGTCTAAATGTGAGGTTGGAGTTAAAGGCACCGTCAGGGAATGATATGAAGCTAAATAAGCAGGACCCAAGCTCATCACTATGTACATACTGTGTTCAAAGCATAATACGTCTGAGTCTCATTCTCACTGAAATCTTTACTCATCAGATTTCATTGTGGGAGAGTAAATTTAACCAGATAAAATAACTGAGGAAGCCTAGTGAAGTGCAATAGTCCTTCTCAACCGTGGTTGTTGTTAACCCCCGTACACCTGGGGGCCAGAAAAGACAACACATATCCATTAATAATAGTAGTTTATTACAGCAAGGGTTCCCATTTGGGGAGAGTGGGGAGAGGTTTTGAATGGGTCGTCTGTAAAAGCCCCTTAGGGTGATTCTGTTACCTACCACCTCCTGCCAGCCCTGTACCACCAGAGGGAATATTTCTCTCTACTCTGTTGAAAATTACTGGTATACTTTATTATTATTTTTAAATATATATTTATTGATTTCAGAGAGAGGAAAGGAGAGGGAGAGAGAGAGACAGAAACATCAATGATGAGAGAGTCATTGATCAAGCCCACAACCTGGGCACGTGCCCTGACCGGGAATCGAACCCCAATCGCCTGGATCCTAGGTCGATGCTCAACCGCTGAGCCACACCCGGCTGGGCTACTGGTGTACTTTAGAGCTAACCTCACTGGGAATCGGGCGACAGATCAGGATTTGAGTCCTGGTTCCATGACTAGTTTGACTCAAACTTTCTCAGAAAATTGATGGCCCACCTGCAGCAGAATTACTTATGATGCTCATTTAAAAGCTAAGATTCCTCTGCAACTCTGAGGTTGTTGCTCAGGGTCTCCATTTTTGCAGTCAGAGGTGAATATATCGCATTATAAAGAATGGAAAAGTTATGTTGTGAATCACTTTAGCCAAGTTTTTGCACTTCCTTGGTTCCTTTGCCTGAAAAATAAGAGGTTTGGGCTAAAAGGTATTTATAGTACTTAAAATTCCTACAGTGTGGCAGAGTAGAAAGAGAAAGTCCTTAGAGCTAAAAGACATGGGTTCCAATACCAACTCTACCATTTACTGTATAACACTGAGTGAATTATTCAACCTATTTTACTTTCAATCTCATCTGTGAAATGAGATTAATAATAATATCCATTCTGCAGGGTTCTTGAAAGAATTAGCAATAGTGTACTTAAATTGCTTGGCAATCCTTAAAATTATCTTCATAAAGCAAATGCTATCACCTCACAAATAACTTGATATCTTAACCCCATTAAAATGTTAGCATTGTAAAGTTTCTTTAAGGAGAGACTGGAGTAGTATGTATTTTACATACTGGGAAGGGTGTGTCAATTCAGGTACTTCTGTATAACAAACCACCCCCAACACTCAGTGGCCTAAAATGTAAGCATTTATTATTGCTCATGGGCCTATGGGTCAGCTGAGCAGTTCTACTCCTGGCTGGCCTTTCTCATGCATCAGCTATGGGTCCTGCAGCAGTTCTCCCCACTTTGGCTGAGCCCTCTCCTGTGTCCAGGAGTTGCCTGGCTGTAGGCTGGCCTGGACGTCCTCAGCTGGAACACCTGGACTCTCCTCCATGTGCTCTCTTGTGTTTTAATGGGCTACTCTGGGGCTATTTATGTGCCAGTACCAGAGTACCAAGGGGGAGAAAAAGTATAAGGATTCTTGAGCCCAACGCCCAGAACTGGTACACTGTCACTACTGCCACAATCTGTTGGTCAAAGCACTTCTCAAATCCAGGCCAGATTCCAAGGTTGATGGCAGAAACTGCAAAGTCACATTATAAAGACATATTCCTTTACCCAACCCGACACTGGTTTTCAGATTTTAGCATGCATCAGAACCTCCTGCACGGCTTGTTAAAACAGATTATTAGGTCCGCCTGAGTTTCTGATTCAGTAAGTCTGGGATAAGGCCCAGTAATTTTCATTTCTAATAATTTCCCAGGTGATGATGATGCTGTCTCCTGATCACATTTGGAGGTCCATTGGTCTATAGTAGAGCAGTGAAACTTTCTCTATGTAAAAAAATAATAATAATAATAATTTATTTTTAAATAAACTATTTCCTGCATTGCATAACATATATTATTCATGATATATTTCTCTTCTAGTAAAATAAGGGATTTTAAAATTTTAAGCACTCTTTAGAAGACTGATTTTTCTTTTTTTTTATTCCTCACCTGGGGATATTTTTTTTTTCATTGTTTTTCAGAGAGAGTGGAAGGGGGAGAGAGAGGAGAGAGAAACATCAATGTGTGAGAGACACATCAATTGGCTGCCTCTCACATGCGTCCCAACCAGGTCCAGGGATCGACCCTGCAACTGAGATACATGCCTCGGCCAGAATTGATCCTGGGACCCTTCAGTCCGCAGGCCGACACTCTAACCACTGAGCCAAGCCAGCCAGGGCTTCCTTATTTTTGAAAAATATGATTTGTTTGCGATGGTACCCTAAACACGTTATAAACTCTAGTCAATCAAAAACTATTGAAATATTTTATTTCATGTCTCCCTTTGTCTCTTTCTACACCTTCTACATTCCATCCTCATAATGTCAAATACAATTAGGTGGTGGGGGGAGTTCTTATTGAGTCAAATGAAAAAATCGTATTTTAAATTTCCTTAAAATTAACAAGAAACAAATTGAAAAACAAATAATTACACAAATATGAATAAAGTACATTCATATTTCACTTTCTCATTTAATAGTTGAAGGAACAGGTTCAGAGGAGTTGAGTAATTTGCACCCAAACACCAATTTCATTGTAATCCCCCTACTTGTCATAAACACACATGATCCAAACCAACAGTCACCTACCTTCTACTTTCATCTTAAATTCTTCAAATAATGACATACCTCTGGAGATCTTTTGTAAACTCGAAGTTAATTGTGACTTCCTGGTTCTTAGAAAATGGAACCAATTTTCTATTCTTTGTGAACAAGAGGGAAAGAAGTAATTACCAAATCCTTGCCTATTTTTTGAGAACATTTTCCTGGGAAGACAGGCATTAGCTACATTATACTAAGGAAAATGAGACTTAGGTAGGTTCAGAGATTTATCTATAATCATAAATTGAAACTACTACTGGTTTGTTTCCACTACACCAAACAAAATAATAAACATCCAGATTAGTCCATGTTCATTACCCATGATTAACTAACAATTGACTCATAATACACTTATTGTTCATTTCTTCAGTCAGTTTTTTTTAAGTGTTAAAAAACACACCTTCGACCAGCCGGGCGTGGCTCAGCAGTTGAGCGCCGACCTAGGATCCAGGCGATTGGGGTTCGATTCCCGGTCAGGGCACATGCCCAGGTTGCGGGCTCGATCAATGACTCTCTCATCATTGATGTTTCTATCTCTCTCTCTCCCTCTCCTTTCCTCTCTCTGAAATCAATAAAGATATATTTTTTTAAAAAAGAAAAAAAAAAAAAGCCTACCTTATAAAAAAAAAAAAAAAACACACAAAAAACACACACACCTTCATTCCATTAGTTACCGTACCCATTCCTTCCATTTTCCCTCTCCTAATAGATGTGGTTCTAGGCTTTAGGAGTGGAAAGGGAGGTGGGAGGAAAGTGAACTTAGTAAAATGTGTATTCCTCAGAATGCCTTCAAAGCTATTGAAAAGTAGAGCTGTAGAGTTGCAGTTCATGGTAGCAAATCCTGTGGATGCCCTCATGTTATTAACATTTTAAGCATTTCAAACACTTTACTATTTGCCTACCATGATATTATCCTAAGTGGTGCTTGCTGTTCACTTACTATATGCCAAGCGTGCCACACAAAGCCCATATTTGCTAGCTTATTTAACATTTACAACAATGCTCTAAGATAGGTACTATTTTTATCTGCAGTTTACAGGTTAAAAATAGCCTTAGGTGATTACATAATTACTCAAATCACACAACTAGTAGGTAGTAAGGTTGGATCTCAAATGAAATTTTTTGATTAAAAATCTTACTGTATTATCAGTGACACTATTTTGTCTTGCTACTTGTACATTTTTTAAAAAATCAGCTTAAGTGATAGTACTACTGAAATGACTTTGAATCAACTGAGCACTGAGCCTGTTTCAGAATAAGAAATTTATGGCAGAATGGAAGGGGAAAGGGGAAAAGAAAACATTTGGTTTATTAAAAGAAACTGCAACTGAGCATAGCTCTGAGACTGATGAGTTTAGTTAACACATAGGACCCAGTGTATGCATCTCTACAGCAGTCACCTGGGAAAGACATATGTTTATTTGAACAATGCCATCAGTTCTACAAGACATTTCTAGACCTGTTTAGGTCTGATTATTTTCTGTACACATCTAATTATTTTTTTTAACAATAATAAAAACCAAAATATATGTTATCCAGTTTGTAAGTGATTGCTTATTTAATTTACTAGATTTGACTCTGAACAACTTTTTGGACATTTTCCAAAATCAAATCCAATCTTCAGAGAACATATTCACTGACATTGCTGGCATTCCCTAAAATTGTGATTCATTCCTCTCAGAAGAAAGGGGGGAGGGGGATGGGGAGAGATTAACCAAATAACTTATGTGCATATACGCATAACCCTTGGACACAGACCATAGTGCGGTGAAGGCCTGGGGAGGGGGGCGGGCAGTGTGGGGGGGGGGACATCTATAATACTTTCAACAATAAAGATACATTTTTTTAAAAGAACATCTAGAGGAGAAACAAACTGGCGGCGTAGGTAACAGCTGCACCCGCCGCCTCCCACAACCATATCAAAATTACAACTAAAATACAGAACAACCATCACTCAGAGCCTCCTGAGATCTGGCTGCACAGAAGCCCCACAGCCAGGGAGCTGAAGCAGCACCGAGAGCGGGAGGAGGGGCGGAGATGCGAGTGGATCGGGGCTGAATCTGAGACTCGCCATGGACCCACACCCGGGGCCAGGGGGTAAACCCGGGAGGGAATCTCGGCGGTGGAGGTTTCCCGGAGGAGCGAGGGATCTCAGCCCCACAGCAGGCCCCCAGCCCAGGGCTCCAAGGCCTGGAAGAGACGTTCTCACACATTGGGCTGTGAAAACCAGGGGGGACTGTGGCTGAGGGTTGCGGAGGCTGAGGGAGCCCCAGACTTTCCTCCTAAAGGGCCCGCGAATGGACTCACTCGGACCCGCCCCCTCTGAGCCCAGCGCCGGGCAGCAGCTTGAAAGGACCTGGGACACTTGGGGAGGAACTGACCTGCCTGGAATCCGGGCGAGAGGCGGAGGGGCGGCTTCCTCCCAGGCAGAAGGGCTGGCGGAGGCCATGGCTCCTGTGGCGAGTCCTCCCCGCACACAGCCGGCAGGCAGGCGCCATGTTTGAATCGCTAGCACCCGACTCACACCTGTGGCCCCGCCTCGTGATTCCGGAGGCCCCGCCCCTCCCCATCTGCAGGCTCATCCAGGCCATTTCCAGGGGCTTTTCTGTGCAAGTGGCCTCTCGAGCCTCATGCTTAGGACTTTCCTAAAATCTCTCAAACAAACAGCAGCGGGCCCCATATGGCTTGATAAGTGGCCCTGGGCCTGGCACTAGCGGCAGCTGCACTGGCTCATAGCTTGGCCTCTCCTGGACACCTTCAAGCCCAGCACAAGTAGCAGCCAACTATGGTTTGCTGAGTAGCTCATGCTGGGTGGCCCTGGGCAAGGCACTGGCACAGGCTGACTTTGCACCTCCCGGGAGGCCCCAGAGACAGTGCACCTGGTGGTCAGACTCGACCACGCTGGATTAAAACCCTACCACATCCACAAGTGACACACTCAGGGGGCACACTTGGTGAACACCAAAGCCCCACTGAAGTAAATCCTGCTCCATAGGGGTGTCTCCAGCACAGCAGCTCTCTGGCTGTAGTTGCAGCTGGTCCTCATAGCTGATTGGCCTGGGCATCAATTCCTCCCAGTGATGCCAACAGCAGCCAAGGCTCAACTACAACAGGACAGTGCACACAGCCCACACAGGGGAGCACCTAGAAGGCCCAGCTCAGGTGACTGGGGAGCCTGAGCCACTGGACCCTACAGGACACCTACTACACAAAGCCATTCTACCAATTCCAGGAGACATAACAGCTCTACCTAATACATAGAAACAAACACCAGGGAGCAGCCAAAATGCAGAGGCAAAGAAACATGTCATAAAGGAAAGAACAAAAGAAATCTCTAGAAGAGGAACTAAATGAAATAGATCCAAGCAAGCTAACAGATACAGAGTTCAGAATTTTGTTTATAAGGATGTTTAAGCAGACTATTAGGGAAATAACTGAGAAAATCGATGACATAATAAAGTACCAATTTGAAATGAAGGCTACATGAACTGAAATGAAGAATAATTTACAGGGAATCAACAGTAGAGTAGAGGACACTGAGAATCAAATCTGCAATTTGGAACATGAGGAAACAAAAAACACCCAACCAGAAGAGCAAAAGAAAAAAGAATCCAGAAATATGAAGACAGTGTAAAGAGTCTCTGGGACAACTTCAAGAGGCCCAACATTTGTATTATTGGAGTGCCAGAAGGGGAAGAAAGAGACCGAGAAATTGAAAACCTATTTGAAAAAAATAATTACAGAAAACTTCCCCTACCTGGGGAAAGAAATAGACTTACAAGTCCAGGAAGCACAGAGAGTCCCAAACAAGAGGAACGCAAAGAGGCCCACCTCAAGACACATCATCATTAAAATGTCAAAGGTTAAAGACAAAGAGAGAATCTTAAAAGCAGCAAGAGAAAAGCAGTTAGTTACCTACAAGGGGGCACCCATATGACTGTCAGCTGATTTCTCAACAGAAACTTTGCAGGCCAGAAGGGAGTGGCAAGAAATATTCAAAGTGATGAAAAACATGGAACTACAACCAAGATTGCTCTACCCAGCAAAGCTATCATTTAGAATTGAAGGTGAAATAAAGAGCTTCACAGATAAGAAAAAGCTAAAGGAGTGCATCACTACCAGACCAGCACTACAGGAAAAGTTGAAGGGTCTTCTTTGAGAAGAAGCTAATGAACAAAAGAATCTGATGAACTAAATAGATCCAGAGACATTGGCGCATGCAACAGATGAGCATATTTCAGAGGGAAGAGGGAAGGAGAGTGGAGGGTGGGAAGAGATCAACCAAAGAAGTTATATGCATATATGCATAACCCATGGACACAGACAGTGATGGGTGAAGGCCTGGGGAGGGAGTGGGAGCAAGGTGGAGGGGGTCAATTGAGGGAAAAAATGGGACACCTGTAATACTTTCAACAATAAAGATAAATTTAAAAAACAATAAAGGACATCTAAAAATGGTTTGACTATGTATGTCAGGAAACTAGGATCATCAATTAAATAAGTGTTTATAGTCTTCCAAGGTGAATATTCTAAATATGTCAATATAAATACATTCCAAGGTGACAAAAGCCTTTATGTTTGTGAAAACAAACCAAAAAAAATAAAAAAAAAATAGTAATTTTATTATAAAAGGGAAGGGGGAAGATATTTGGACCAGATAAACTGTAGGTTCAACCTAATAAGACAATTATTGGCATTCCTCAAAAAGCATTGTCAGTTGTGGGACTTCCTCAAATAAATGGTTCTTACAAACCCACTCCTGGTTCAATGATTTGAGCAAACAGTGCCCTCCATATACCAGTATCAGTGACCTGGTTATGGGTAGAGTTTCAGGGAAAAATTTACTTGGAATTCTTTTATTTTAAATATGTTTTTATTGATTTCAGAGAGAGGAAGGAAGAGGGAAGAGAGGTAGGAACATCAGTGATGAGAGAGAGTCATTGATCGGCTGCCTCCTGCACGTGCCCAACTGGGGATCGAGCCTGAAACCCAGGCATGTGCCCTGACCAGGAATTGAACCGCGATCTCCTGGATCCTAGGTCGATGCTCAACTGCTGAGCCATGCAGCTGGGCTACCTGGAAT
This sequence comes from Miniopterus schreibersii, assembly GCF_964146895.1. Classification (NCBI taxonomy): domain Eukaryota; kingdom Metazoa; phylum Chordata; class Mammalia; order Chiroptera; family Miniopteridae; genus Miniopterus; species Miniopterus schreibersii. The sequence continues at coordinate 58,324,123 of NC_138111.1, read as the reverse complement.
TCTTGAAAATGGCTCACATCCAGGGTCATGTGAATAACCAAGGCAGATTTCATTTACAAGCAGGAAACTACAACAATAGCGGACAGGCCAGTTAGGAAAGCTTCAAGTTACAGACTATTCAGCTAAATATACCCTAAATATAGAAGAGTTTGTTTTTTCATATAGACATGAATCCAAAAGGGAGGCAGTACAGGACTAATCGAGCAGCTCAAATCGGGCATAAGGAGCCCAGGTTCTTCCCTTCTTTCTTCTCCATCTTTCAGGGACTGGGCTTTGACTTAATTGCTTCATAATTGAAAGATGGTTGCTACACCTCCAGACATCACACAATATCCAGGTAGGGAGAAGTGGGTAGGGCAAAGGGCAAAAACTGACGGCAGCTGTGTCTGTTCCTCTTTCATTAAGAAAGCAAATTTTTTTTCCAGAAGACTCCTCTGGCAAATACATATTTACATTTAATTGGGCAGAAATATGTCAAACAGCCACTACTAGCTGCAAGGCAAATTGGGAAATCAAATATTCAACTTCTAGACATTGAATTAGAATAAGATCGGGAGGGAGGGGGCTGAGAATTCATGTTGAACGACCCCAATTACAATGTCTGTCTCAATAGGGCTTACATTTTACTAGGCAGTGTGGTTTCATACTACATTGGTCCTTGTTTGTTTTTTTTAATTTTACAGAAGAGGGAAGTGTGACCTAGAGCAGTAAAGAGAATTGTCCAATGCTTATAAGCATTGGAACCAATTTCTATATGACTCCAGAAACCCTGCTATTGACCATGGGCAAAGAAATCATAACAGCAAGAAAATGCTTTCCCAAAGACCAAGGATTGAGCTTGCTCTTAAAAGGCAACTGGAAAAGAGAATCCACTGCATTCTTACACAATGGTCTTGTTCTCACTTTTATCCAGGGTCACTCAGGATTAACCCCCGTGTTCCATTAATCACTGAAGCCTTAACATGACTCTCAACATTAACTCACTTGTGGGAGATTTACAGATGGTAAATGGCTTATTTAATATCTAGCTTATATTTTTTCCAGACTTGGTTTGCTTTAATTATTTTTCCCTGCCATGTAGAGCAGGGCCTGAAATAAATTAGGCCTATAATTATATTGGTAAAATTAGAAAGTAGAACATATTACCTTCTTCAGGTATTACCCTCTTTTCAGAATGTACTAACTCTGTTATACAGGTTATTGTAGAACGGGCTAGGAAATTTTGGTGGGATAAACACTTTTGCAGGCTGGTATATCTTTAAAGAACGTATCTACAGTTTTTCTTTGGGCCTGATGCATCCTTCTCGCCTAGAAAATTTCAATTTACATATATGCATATAATTCTTGCTAATTCACTACAACTGTGTTCCACACTAGGCTCAAGTTCTCCTCATTAATGCTGAGTGAGTTGATGTGTCTTAATAATCTCCAACTGTGTTAACTTCTCCCAGGTGCAATCTTATGTTTCACAAGGTTAATACATTTAATGAATACACTTACTGTAGCTGTTTTCATCACATCTAAAAATTTTCATCTGTTAAAAGACCCAATTTCCAAATTTATTGTTCTTTTTTTTTTTAGTCTGTTTTTCAAGGTGTCAAGGAAAACACCTTTATTCCACTAGTTAGCATTCCCATTCCTTCTACATTTCCTCTCTTAACAGTTGTAGTTCTAGGTTGGAGGACCAGAAAGGGTAAACTTGGTAAAGTGTATCTTTTCCAAATGTCTTAAAAACTGCTGAAAAGATCATGGGGTTGGGGTGGGGAGTGACTTAGCCAGCCATCTAACGAGCTTTTCTTTAAAAACGTCCCAGTTTTCAACCAGGAGAGTGTGCTCAGGGGAAGGTGTTTAGTACCTTACCCTTCTAGGTCCTGAGGAAATGGAGGGCTTTAGTAACAATATAAACTTTTATTGTTTATTCTTACAATTAACATATTACAAAAACATTTGGCTCTTTCTGCACTCACAACTGTCTTATGAAGTAACCCTTTCTACATTATACAAATTATCAGTAAAACAATGTAAGCGGAAATGTTTCTGTTAAAAAGTTTTCCATGCTCTTACAAGAGTTGTTTACATAGAAACAATTATTTTGTTAATTATATATCATTCTAATTCTCACTCATTAAGGTATATATCTCTAAGGCTTTCTTCCAAGAGTGCTTTATTAAGTTGGTGTTACTGTTAGTCAATAAATTAATTAGTTAATTAATTTAGATTTCTCACTAATTCCAACTGGTCTTCCCTCCTCTCCAACCTCCCCCCTTTATTTAATTGTAGGAGATATATGAAGACAAGTCTGGAACTACTATCAAATAGAATTGTAAAAAGTTGTGATAAGTAATTGGTTAAAAAAAAGGGGGGGGGATGGCTTCTGTGCCCTTGGAGGTTTGTAAAGAACTCCACAAGTCATCACCACACCTTTCCTGTCCTGAAAGTCTTCTGAGAAGATCTTCCCATCTACCAAAAGTGGGTTCTTATTAGAACCAGTGAAGAGCTTCCAGTTCTTTTACCTTCCCGGTGGATCACAAGCTCTTGGCGGGAGTGGTATAAGAAAAGCCTTTAGTGCTCTCCCACCGCCTGGGACAGGCTGCGCAACGTATCCACAAGTTTTAAGTTCTAAATAAATAGCTGACATAAAAAGGGAGAGAGAGAGAGGCTTCGTTAGACAGAAATGTTCTGTTTCTCTCTGCTTCTTGCTTTCTCTTAAGGCATCAGTTGCTATAAGGCATCAGTGATGAGCGTACAGGAGTCGATTACACAGGGCGGGAGAAGGGGCGCCCGGTAAACTCCGATAAAACAAACCTCTCCCCGCGGCCCTGCGGCCCCCGCGCAGGGTGTTTGGAGCAGGTGCTTTGTGGCCACAGCAAGAGCGCACAGCATCGCAGTCAACTGGCCGTGGAAAGCTGAGTGTAAACAGCGGGCCAGTTGTCCGCGTGGGGAAATAAAGTATCCTGGAAGGCTTGCCTGCACTTGAACATCAAGTGCCTGGGAACTGGCCTCTTCCGACCATTAACAGCACTGACGGGAAAATAAAAAGGATCCGCGGATGTTGTCAGCGGGGCGGTGGGGAGGCAGCGAAGCAAAGATCCACGACTTTCCACCGAGGGGACGAAAGGAGAGGGGTTTTTCTGTGCTTCCTGCCTTCCGGGGGCAGCGAGATCGAGGGGAGAGGCGGGAAGCGGGGGTCGGGGCCGCAGGGAGGGCAGAGGAAGCGGCGGGGGTCGGGTCCCGGACCCGGTGACTGCGGGGCGCACCTGCGGGGGCCGCACCCCCGGGCGTGGCGCCGCCCAGAACCACCTAGCGGGGCGGGAGCGGCGGTCCCAGGGGTGGCCCTACGGCCGGGGGCAGAATCCCTCGCCCACCGCACCCGGCCGGCTCGGACCCGGCGCTCGCCCCAGCGCCCCCGCAGGTCGGGCTTTCGGTCAGGGCGCAGGCTCGCCTCCCACTGGCCGCGCGCGGCCCGGTGCGGGGGCCCCTCCCGCATGCTCGTCGCGGCCGGGGCTCCTCGGGTGGCTTTCACAGTCCCCCCCTCGCCCCGCCGCCGGGTGGCCCCGGGCCCTCGGAGGGCCGCGGTGCGCCGGGAACCCGTCCCGCGCCTCTCCCGGCCGCGAGGGCCGGCGGCCGAGTTGCGGGACAGTTGAGAACTGCGGGCGAGTGCACGCCCCGCTCGCTCCCGCTCTCCCACCCCACGAACGCCTGCATTTTCGATGTTAGCATCTTTTTCCTTAAATGTTTAGATAAGTTCGCCCTCCATCATCTGTCCAGATGAAAGTAACCCGATGGTTTTCATACTTTTTTGAATGCTGACTGCATAAAATGCCATAGGGAGTTGGGCAAAGAAAGGGGACGGAAAGAGTGTGTGTGTGTGTGTGTGTGTGTGTGTGTGTGTGTGTGTGTGTGTGCGTGCATGTGTGTGTGAGGGGGAGGGAGGAGGGGGGAGGGAGGGAGACTGACTTAGGGGAGGGCAGGGGGCTCCTCTCTCCCAGGACAGACAGGATGATACATACTGTCATTAGCAGTCTTGACCCACCCAGACCCCACCCTTCGGTTGCAGCCATCACACGGTCGCTACAAAGGGGCAGCGCCGTCGCCCCGCGCGCCCCGCGCCCGGGCTCGCGCCGGCTGAGAGCTGCGCCCCGGGGGCTGCCGCGCGCGCCAGGGAGGCTGCGGCCCGGAGCCCCGATCGCGGCGGCGGCCGAGCCCGGCCCCCGGGGCACCGACGCCGCCGGCCGCGTGCGGCTCCCGGGACGGGCGGGTCGGGCGGAGGAAGAGCGTGCGGCGCTCGTGGGCTCGGACGGGGCGGTCGTCTCCCGCGGCCGAGCGGCTGGAGGCAAGTGCGGGCGCGCGGGTCACCGAGGGGCGCTGCGGGCGGGGTGACGGGCGGCGGCTTTCAGCTCGCCCTGGGTCCAAGGCGGCCGGGATCGACCTCCCCTCCAGCCGCTGCACTCTCGCCTTTGCCTTTTGTTCTGTTTGGCTTTTTCCACCCCCCCCCACCCCCACCCCCGGTCGGTCGGGACCGTCGCGCCCGGCCTCGGGGTCTGCGCACCTCCGCGTGATACTGACCGGGCATGTTCTCTCTTTTTGTTGCGATGACTAGAGATACCTTAGCCCTGCCTTCCCAGGTCTGCGCCCTGCTCAAGCAGTTTTGAAAAATTAAGTGCAAAAAGCATGACAAAGCAATATGAGGTTGCCGTGGTAAGTGAACTTTTAAACCAGAACATTGCCGTTTCTTCTCGTGTGCTGGTCTGTGGGTGGTTTGAAAGGGGCTCACCCCGCGCAAAGGGCCGGGGGGAAGGTGCTGGCGACGCCAGCGAGCAGAATCAGCAGCTGTGATTTTGTTGGTCTTTCCTGTGGCCGGTGGCCGCGTTCCGCAGGGACCTGTGCGACAGGCCGGGCCGGCGACGGGCTGCGGGCCGGTGCGGCGGGTGAGAGCGGGCAGCCTGCGGGCAGGCGCGGGGGAGCCAGGCACGGGGCGCGCCGTGTGGCTCCAGAGCACCGGGCTCTGACTGCCCGCGCTCGGCACCGGGGCAGCGTCCTTCCTGACCAAAAGTCTTAGGGGCAAAGGGTCGCCCTGAGTCACTCCAGCGATCTCTGTGCCCCACCTGCGCCTCGGGACCCTTGGTGCCCCCCGCTTCCTCAGGCGGCAACATCAGAAGCCCCCGTTCCTAGATTTTAAATGCTAAGGGATGGTCACACAATGCGTTTGGGAAGTTGTGGTCTCCAAAGGTTTGCGGCTGGAGACAGGAGCTGTTCCCTCCCTGCTCCCCGCTTCCCTCTCCTCGCCTCCCGCAGGCCCTCTTTTTACTCTTAAAGCCTCCAGATTCCTGGAAAGGTCCTTTCTCACCCCTCTCCTAATGCCTTCCATTTGTTTTTAAATGAGAGGCGTGTTCCAGGGAAGGATCCCTGAGCCTCGCCCCTTTATCTCCTTCACTTTCTGAGAGCAGGTATACGACTCAGTATTTGTGGTCACGTTGACAATTGCAAGTTTAGTCAAGGGCTCAGCCTTTCCTCTGGAAAATTCTAAGTTGTTTGGCCAGCTCTGCACTTAAAAAAAAAAAAAAAGTAACAGTGCTCAGTAGTCTTTAATTTTTTTCTGTTTGTGAATCCAGTTGCTTTTCACTTCTCAAGGGCTGTTGCCAGGGAGATGACTGGGTGGGATGCCCCGTATGGGGGTGGACCTGCAGCGTCCGTGGGCAAGGCCATCTAAGTTTTCTCATTTGAAGCATGGGGTGGAAACAAAAAGGACCCCCCTGGAAGGAACTGGCTTCATGTTTTGTTGAAACCATTCTTAACTTTCATTGATATGTGTGCAGATATAATTGCATGTGCTTACCTTTCTCAAAACCTATTCTGAAATAAAGATTTTGTGAATTATTATAAAGTTCCTCAGGCGATATGGATCACAAAAAATAACCTTTTAAACTGATTAATAGCAATAAAGATGAAAGTCTTTTATTGGACATGTACTTTAAGAACTCATTTCAACAACTGACTTATTTTTTTTAATATTCCACATGAAGTTATTGTAATTTACCGGCAACCATCACAGGAAAATGACACCTTATGCCGTTGGCTTCCGGAGTCATCACTATGGCTTTCAGTCTTGCTATTTGCAGTCACTGTCCTTAACATAGTTTTCAGTTTGAGAACTTAAACAGGATGGCTCACTAAACTACTAATCAGTTGGTTCAAAAGAAATCAGTTCAGTAAAAATTTTCAAAGAATCTCAGAAGAATTTGGATTAGAATATAGTATTTTATATATTTTTAGTAATAAGAATTTCAGTTGGGAAGCTTGCTTTACTTATGTACTGATGTTAGTTGACTAACAATGTTTCTAATTATATAGTTTATTTTGGATCATGCTACTGAACTATAATAACTATTTGATTTAAATCTATGACCTATACATATAAAAACTAGCTTATTTTGATACTTTGAGAAAAAAACCTTTAGAGTTATTTTATCATACTCACCATCTCAAACAAGCCCTCATCTTTGCTATAGTTTTTTTTACCTACGGATTGAAAATATTGTTTCAGTACATTTATAAAAATTATTTAAAATAAATTAGAGAATTGAAAGTTGTCTTCTAAATGACAATTAATAATAGTGCATATGTTTAATTTCTATAAAAGTACTTAGACGGATGCTGTATATGCCTGGTACTTTCCCTCACGAATACCATAATTCGGTGGCAATTTTAGGTTTGCTAAATATTCTCAATATGGAAATTTCTTTATATCAGGCTGCAATAATCCATTCTTTTCTTCAGTGTTCTAATTACATGATATTGGCACATTAGAAATATAGTGGTCATGTTCTGATAGTTTCCTTAAACTTCAGTCCATTAGAATAAATTTTACAAATAACAGAAAGTTTACATGAACAAACTTCTAAGTGTTTTCAACTTAGAAAGCAATGCTCTCACAGAAATATTCATTGCTTCCCATAACACTGGCTCACTTTCAGTGAATAGATATCTATATAAAGGAGAAAAGTGGATGGGATCTAGGGAGTGGGTGGGTGGTGGTCAGGATCTCCTAAGGTAGGTTTTACAACCTACAGTGCAGGTTTTACCCTTTGTACCATATAGAGAACATGACATGTGCCTGAAGCAGAAGAGTAAAACAGGAATGGTGGAAGTGATACTGTGATTTTTAAAAATCAAAAGTAACCTTCACTGTTATTTCTAAGTAGTATTAAACTTGCTGTGTGTATCTTATATCAAATACACAATCTCAAACAACTAAGAAGTTAACTTGAATAGTTAACTTCTAATTTGTTGTCTGTCTGCCACGATCAGTGATGAACCCAGTCTTATATGCAAGTGCTTTACATACATTACCTTAGTTAACCTTCAAAACACTAAGGTGGTAGGTGGTAGGATGCCTAGAAACAGAATAAACCGGGAAGCGAGCATTTGAATCAAAGTCTGACTCTAAACTTGGGTCTAAAATCAAACAAAATGAGAAACAACTAATAGAAAATGAGATTGTTTACTAAATTTAAAGAGACCCTTCACATAAAACCCACATAAGCTCCACAAATCCCAAAGATAGGAATGATTATCTCTTAATCTTGGCACTTTCCTCAATAAAACATTTTTGAAGAATATCCCCAAGTTGGGTTTGGGTACTTTAGGCGGGTTTCGATGGTTGTTTCTCTTTTGGAGCAATAATTATGAAGAATTTATTGCCTTCTCCATCTTATCCCCTCCTCCAAAATAACAAAAGCAGAGGAAATCAATTATGACAATAGTATTTTCAAATAAGTAGGAACAATGTAACTTAAAAAGAAAACCTAACCGGAAACCCACTTTTCCTTAAAAAGGGATTTAAAATCAAATAAGCAGTGATTTTTTTTTCATTTTATCAACTTAAGTGGAATTTAATTTTTATTTTAAAGACTAAAAATTCAATTATAATAACATTTGCTAAAGTAATGAAGTGTTATATGATTTTATAAGTAGCAAATCATTTGATTTTTTTTTTTTTGCCATATATTTATTTTCTAAGTTATAGTTTATCTTGATATACTTACAATCAATTAGCTCTACCCTAACTATTCAGTGATTAGGGGCCCTTCATTTTTAAATAATATAATGGGCCCCTTCACTCAGTGAACTAGAGACATAGAGATAGAAAGTAATATAGAAAATAAAAAAGTTTTAAATGGGACCCCATTATATGATTCCTTTTTAAATAATAAAGGTGATAGACTCTGAAGTAGTGGAAAAAACATTATTTGCCTTTGAAAAGCTCTAATTTTGTGCTTTTTTATTTGTAAAATCTTTAAATCTGAGAGACTGGGACATAGATATTGCATCTGCTCAGGTTTGTTTATTAACTTGCAAAAATGGAGATGTTAAGATTTTATCAAGCTAATCCATTCAAATCCCCCTAAGTACCAATAAAAAAAATTTTTTTAAAGACATCGTTTCCATTCAACAGAAAACTGCTCAATTTTTCACTTTCAGCTAAGAAAGGAAAGCACTCAGAATACCTGTCTGCTGTCTGCGCTTCATGCAACCAATGGGCCCCTGAGTTGTTTTGTGTACCCCCTTTTTTAAACTGGGTTACTTTTTTTAAAAAAATGCAGAGAGCTCACACAATAAAAGAACATTTGAATTAATGCTCCTAGTAAGTGAAGAACTTTTTAAAAATTGATTTGTCCATTTTGTAAGTTTCAGATTTTTATAAAGTGAAATCATCCAGCTCTGTCGTGTTTAAGCCCATTACTGTAAGAGTGCCAATAGCTTTTTAAAAACTCCGGTAACTTTGGACCTTTAAGAACCTTGTTATAAAGGGAAGAATTGTGAGGCTTGAGCATTTCAACCCCACAATATTCAGCAGTCAGTCACATAACTCCACTTTGACCTTGGAGACCACCATGCCTTGAAAGACCCTTGGACTTTTACACCCCCCTCCCCAGAACCTAATTCTAGTTATTTGCTTCATTTTAAATAAAATTCAGGCTCAGTTTTATCATAGTTAATAAAATATTTGTTTCATTTGATACTTTATGCTTGCTTTAGAAATTTATACTATATTATTATGTACTAAAATCCTAGGACTATATCTAGACAATTTTCTCTCCCTTCAAATTCGTCAAAGTGTACAAATCTGTATATATAAATAATACATATATGTAAGTATACATATACAAAAAGTTATGGTTATATTAGCATGAAGCAAAAAAAAAAAGTTGTCACAGCAGGTTTTTCATTTTTAACTTATGGGATGCCACAAAACAGAATTTTATCTAATGATAAGAATATTCACTATATTTATTATAAGTTAAAAATCTGAGAGTATTTTAGGATGGGTCTGTGGAGTCTCTTTTCTTCTATCTCTTTACTATTGCTTTCTCATAACTTCATACAAAAGGATAATTTCTCTTGAGCAATTAGGAGGGAAATGTAGACTATGTTTAGATTAAGAAAAGAATAAAAGGACTTTAAAATAGCTCCTGCATAGTTCCTGGGATCCTTCACGCTATTCCCTCCCTTTAGATTCTTTTAAACATGAAATCATCATATTTTGTGTTTAACGTTATATGAGTTCTGTGTTACGGGCTTTCAAAGCCTGTCAGAGCATGAAGGGTTACAGGAAAGGGCAGAACAACACAGGCCAGATGCCACCACACCTGACTGGCAGGCGGAGACAGGGACAGAGGCTGAGGAGGCAGGGCTGGCAGCTTTAATTTAAATACATATATGGCTAATGGAACCTGAGGTCATTACCAGCAAGAACTGAGAACTCAGCTTTTTGAGTGTTTCCAGTAAAAATAATTAACCACGAGACACATGATAAATATTTAATAAATCTAAAAATTCCCGCGATCCTTTGTTAAGGATCACAAAAGTGAAGAATGCTGTAGAAATCTGGACTTGAATTTCTAACTTCTCAGTGCTTAATTTATCACCATGGAATCTGAAATTATGGCAGAGATGGTATTGACTACATTTTGATTCTTATAGACCTAACAGTTTGATGTGTCTTGGAATACCAATTAATGATGTACCTCACTCAACAAACTGCATACTTAGGCACAGTGCTGAGAACCTGGAAATGCCCCCTTGGAAGGCTGGCTTTGCTGTCCAGCGGTGGTGCACAGCCTGCAGGAGACAGACATGTCAACAAATGGTCCTAAGGCAGCGGGATCGTCGCTTGGTATACACATGGAGCTTTTAGGGACACACAGGAGGCTCTCACCCACGTGCCTGCAGTTGGCTTCAATGTGGGTATTCAGAAAGTGCTTCTCTGGGGAGGTGAAGTTTTGCATCCTGACTTTTTTCATTAAAAAAACCCCGTAAGAGTGGACCTTCCAATACTACAAAGAAAGATGAAGCATATATATTTCCTAGTTTGTCCATATTGATATGTACTTAGGATGAGGGAGAGCAAGTTTTCGGTGTAGGAGGCTGAATTTTTCCAGATTCATTAGTGTAATTTCTCAGATACACTGTCTTTGACAAATGTGCACAGCCAGGAAAGCCTTTAATAGTATTGATTATGTTAGTGTTTTGTTGCTAGTAGCGGAATGGCTAAAGCAAAGGCTCCATTTTTATTCTGTGCTCTACCAAAAAAAAAAAAAAGAAAATCTTGCAAACGGGAAAGGCACACAAAAGCAAAAGTAATTAAATAACATAAATGGTGAGGGAGATTGCCTATGATCTGGGCTTGAATTAGAATGGGAAGTGTAAGAGTTTATTGGAGAGGAAATGATATGAAAATGTTTTAAAATAGGAAAAAGAGTTCTGTTTCATAACAATAGGGTATCAACTTAAGCAATTTCACTTTCCTTTGTATTGCTTTCACATTTAAAATGGAGGAAAGTACAATTAATCTGAAATTTTACTTACTTATGATTAAGTTTCATCATTGGTCAGACTGAACCACTCTAGTTTCTTTCTTAAACTCCCAAATGCATGAACAAAATCTTCACTGCAGAGTGATTATACTTCATGCGAATCTCATTAAGCATTTTGCTCTCTGATATCTTGACAGTACAGTTTAGCTGGGATTCTCTCCTGGCAACAATTTTTTCTTTTCCTTGTGTTCATTTTTAGGAAAATCCTCTCAACATTGTCATATGTATTATTTTATCGGAAGGAAGCATGTAAAATACTCTTGAACTCATTTTACTGGTGAGTTTGAATAGCAGTCAGATTAGAATGATTTCCCCAGAATTTTATAGGCTTGCCCAATCCAGCTGTATATTTTATATGCTAATGTAAATTCTATTTTTGTTCCCCTTGGGGGTTTAAGTGATTATAATTGTTGCTCTTCAAAAGCCAAACAGATGATGATTGCTGCTTCAGGAGTATACCAAAAGAAACTGGCTTTCATTAAACCTGCTCATCCACTTCATAATTATCTCCATTTTATCTAGCTAAGAAGCAGGAAAAAAACGGCAAGTAGAGTTCATTGAAGCCAGTTCAGTTATTTAAACATAGCTTTATTGAACTAGCAGGAGGTGTTAAAGTAGAGGGAATGTTTTCATTCTAACACTAATATGTAGCCAGCGGCCCAACTCAAGAGTTAGTTGAGCCTCCAATGCCAGAGGCCACAGGGAATGGGAGGAGAGATCTGAGCCATTCAGAGCGGAGTCCTCTAGTGGATACAATAAATAGTACCGCAGTGGCAGCTATTCTGAAATACTCTTTTTGCTTGATCTTCCTGTCAATAAAGGAATTAGCTATTTGGTATCCACTAACAGACTCAGAAATGCTCCCTCAATGAAAGGGAAATTTCCTACATAATGTAAAAAAAAGGGGAGGAGATGGGGGGATGTTGATAAATTCTAAAAAGATACCAAAAATCTGAGACTGACTAACATCAAAAGTCCTTTAAGGAATCCTGGTGGTCGCCTGAGCCTGGTGATCTGACCATAGGTCAGGAAGCCCATTCTCATGGAGGTTGGTTTTCTTTAACTGAGAGAATAGCCCCCCATTCAGGTGACACAGGAGCTCTGAGTTATCTGTCCCCTGGTCCTGTGGTGGCCTTGGAATTGGGTTGCACTGGACCATGCTTCTGACCACATACATTGCCGGCTGTCTTCCTGATGGCAGGATGAGGGTTCTTGAACTTTCCCCCTAGGGGATAGAAGAGTGCCAGGGTCAAGAGCTGTTCAACTTCCAGCTGTGAGAAAGCAGTTCTATGCCAGAGAAACTGAAAATTCTGAGAGGGCCGTCTCTCCTAAAATTTCAAAGAGCCACATCTTAGAAACCAATTGTCTAAGACTAGACTTACATAAAACATTACGTTTGTAAACAAATAAAATAAAAGGTTTCACTTTTTCTACCGATTTTCATGTTCCATGATAGTTCAGCAAGTTTCAGGCAATTTCTTTTTTTGAAGTTTTTACATAGAGTTGTATTACAACTTGACATTGAAACTTTTGGGGAATCATATTGAAAAAAGAAAAAAAATAGTTTACTTAATAAGAAAAGGAAAGAGGTACCTGAAAAGCTTTTGGACAATTTACTAGAGAGTTGTGTACATTAAAAAAGAATTACTTTCCTCTCAATTCCTGTGACACAATAATTTTTTTCCAGTTTTCATATACTGTATGTAATTTTATTTTGGCTTCACATTAATCCCTTGAGATAAGAACAGTAAATACTACCATTTCATTTTACATATAAAAATGTAAAGGTTCACAAATAGTTGTATAACTAGAATCTGGGTCTACCAGCTCCTTGATGAACATCTTGATCTATCAACAGCTTGCCAATACATGACGTTGAACTATATCTAGTTGATAAGAGTCATTTCGAAACCTCAAAGGATAGAATGTTCCCAGAAAATAAGTACTTTCCCAATGGGCTCTTAGGTAATCTGTGCAAGTGGCATTCTTAGATCCAGGGAAACAGTATTAGCAATGGCCTGCTCTCTAAAAACTCTCTAAATGAAAAACTCCGGTGGTGTGGCAGCCTCCTAATTCTAATTTGATAAGGCTGACCCGCTCAAAGGCAAGCCCAGTCATGTGACTGCCAGACTTTTATGATAGGGGAGGATATTAAGAAGTGTAGTGCTTTCATTAAATGTTTAAAAGTCGCTCTCAGGGAAAATGCCGTCATTTTTGTTCAACAATCATGCTGAGTGACTTGTAGAGTTGTCATGTTGGGCCAAAGTAAGTCTTTTTCTGATAGTTGCTTTTTTTAACTGTGCTGGACGCCTTGATCTCCAACATCGAAGAGGCTGCTTACTTACCTTCCGAAGGACAGTTAGAAATGAACCAACTCAATGGGGAAATGTAATAAAAAAAAGGATTTGGTAGTATTGGCTTATCTGCTTATGTTTATTAAATAGAAGTAAAAGCTACAAGATATAGTAAACACTAAAATGTACCCATGCCACTGGATGACTGTAATTTCCCAGGGTTATCTCACATGTCCCTTCTTTAATTATAATAACAGGAAACTGGAAGAGCACACTCACTCTGTGACCTCACAGATAGATGAATGGGAATAAAAGCTTTTAAAAGTCTCCTGGTTAAATCTCTTCCATCATAACAAAGTCCAAATCTGACAATTATTCCAATGAGTCTGCTCAACAGAGAGCCAAGCCAAAATACTTCAAGCTGGAGTTTACTTTACATCTTTAACTGAGCAACTGAAAAATCTGTATTATTTTTTGCTTTAAATTAGTGATTCATCAGAATCACCCATGGAGGTTTTTATAAATGCGTGTGCTTAGACCCCACCTCAGAATTACTAAGTCATCTCCCAGGGCAGAGACCAGGTATTTGTACTTTAAAAGGAAAAACCTCCGCAGATCGGTTGTGGCATCGGGGCGCAGGTGTGAGTGAGAACCCCTAGGCCTTGCAGCTCACCAGTTCTCAGTCACTGAAGGTTCACTCTGTGCCAGGCACCGGCCTAAGCACTTGACAAATATTTTTTCACTTCATCCTCACAACACGCCTGAAAAGTGGGGATTATTTTTATATTCCTTTGACAAGTGGGAAGGCTGAGGCTTGGAGAGGTCAGGCAAAGTGGGAGAGGCAGAACCAGAATTTAGGTCTGCTTGAATATGTGACCCGCTGCAACCCTGAACGTGAAAAGGCCTTTTTAAAATACAAATTGAAAATATGTGGCTGTATTTTATAGCTGTAATTTCTAACCTAGAAGCTTCCATTTTGCTGCTTCGATTACTCTAGGATTAGCAGGCATGAACAAGGATTGTTTCATTTTATGGCCTTAAAAGAAAGCCACTTTATTCATGTGAAAGGAGACATGGTCTAATGGGTAAAAGATACTTTAAAATTATAGGTAAAATGTTTTGCTTTCTCTGCATAAAGGTCACAGATGACTTTCTACCTTAGTTCTTAATTCAGAAACTAGGAGCTGCCATAAACTACCTTTTAATTTCATGGCTAAAAAATATTCAGAAATGAGACAATGTTCGAAGAGCATGCTTTTCCTTCCAGGTCAATTTCTTATTAAGAAATATTTATAATTGTATAAAATCATTGCTGATAAATGCAGTTTCCAGTGTGGAAAGTACAATTTGAGGATTTGTTCTTTCTGATTTAGGGCTGACACCATTATTTAGAATAGTGATGACTCATGTCTAGGACTGAAATCTGTTTTTCATGGGTTTATACATCTTTCCCCTTGAATTGCACCAAAAATGGTTTTTTAATTGGCTTTAACTCATGCCCAATAAATTGGGCGAAAATTGATTGCCGCAGTCATGTTTGGTTTAAAATTATTCAAGACTGCGCCGTGAGTCAAATGAGTGCATGCTCGAGGGCAGCCGGTGCTTTATGTCCTCTGTTTATGACAAATAACTTTTTTTCAAAATGGTCATAACTCATATCTAAACGCTAATATATGTTCACAATTTACAAAGCTTGAAAGATAGTAACAGAGCCATGTTAAAACACGTTTAAAAATAAATATCCTTTATTTTGATATTCTTAGTACTTTTCCAGTTCTACCAGTACTACATGTTTAATCATAATATTCCTATATTATAACATAAATTTGTTATATTAATACATATTATTAATTTATTTATTTTACAATAAATTTATTTTACAATAATATAAAAAATAATACCTGCATGTAGCTCTTGTTAGATTCTTGGTCAGAATATTAGAATTTTTTTTAAATGGCAAAATTAAATAAATGAGGATGTTTAGACCATACGATCCTATAAAGTTGAAACAGTGAGCCAGTTTCTCATTCTCTGAAGAGTGATTTTTTTTAAAAATATATCTTTATTGATTTCATAGGGAGGAAAGGAGAGGGAGAGAGAGAAACATCAATGATGAGAGAGTCATTGATCGGCTGCCTCCTGCACGCCCCCGACTGGGGATCGGGCCCGCAACCCGGGCATGTGCCCTGACCGGGAATCGAACCCCGATCGCCTGGATCCTGGGTCGAGGCTCAACCGCTGAGCCACGCCCGGCCGGGCTGAAGAGTGATTTTTAAAGACAAAAATTAAACAATATGAAAATTGAATTAACTCAGGTGACTGTTTAGGGCATTGAAATAGCAGTTCACTAAATGGTACCTGTCTGGAAGCCAGGTTATGTTTAATTTCATTATAATTATTTACTGTGTTTTGGTTTTTATTAATTTATATACATAGAAATATAAGCAAATCAGTTTAAAGGGCTTTGCTAGTTGGGAGTAAAGGTTCATTTCATAAGATTCTCTAGCAACTGTGGGAAAGAGTATAATAGGGGGAAAGAAATGATTAATTAAATGAAAAAAGGACATCCTTTGGCTATACTATAGACAAGCAGTAAGTAAAGGAAATTGTAGATGCTCTTATATATATGTAATATTAGGCAATTCTAACCGAATAGGAGAGTTACATCTGATATTTAATTCTAAGAAATTGGTAAAGCAATTTCTGAGATTTTTGTCATTTTGCTCTATTATATTTCTTTTTCCTATGTAATAAATCTCAAGATTTGTTTTTGTAAGCGAATACTGTTATCTTTATAAACTATAAACCTCCAGGGCTATTAATCTGTCCTGTCTCTAAATCTAAGTTGTCTTTTAAGAGGTCACTGGTCTTCACCCCTTACTGTCTACCACCTGCTCCCACCTGGTGGCTACAGGACTGGAGCCTGGGCTCTTGAGCTATAGAGGTTTTTTCCCTCCAACACAAAACTACCTGTTTTTCTGATTTTTAAAAAAGAATGCATGCTCAGAATTTTAACAAACTGAATAATACAGAAAACATAAATAAAAAATTAACTGTAAGTCCAACTCTCATTACCTCAGAATAGCTTCTACATAATATTTTAGTTAAGATCAGTTACAGGATGTTTAACAACATTTCATGAAAATCTTTATATATCATTAAAATACAAATGTATGCTATCTGTTTTAATGGTTTGATAATTTTACCATTATGGAGGAGATGTCTGAAAATTAAAATAATTCAATTTCCTCAAACCCAAAATAATATTACACGGAAGCTAGGATCTCCTAGGACATCTTATATGATATTTCTCAAAACCCTATTGTATTTGACCTGAATCATTTTAAAGAAGCAAATCGTTTAACAATCATTTTTCTCTCTCTTCCATTTGTCAACAACAGAGAGTGTGGCCACACATGAGTATGAGTAGTTTCATTATAAAAAATAGTTTGTCTGTGTATGTTAATTGTAATATTTATTTTGTTTCACATGCAAAGTCTTATGCCATCTTTAATTTTGGCTATATTTATTTAGAATTTTACTGAATTTTACATCTAGAAAGTACCTTAGAGGTCGTCTAATAAATAGTGGTTAAGGATTTGGGCCCTAGGAATGGACTACTTGGGGTCCAGTTCTGTCCATTTCTAGTTGTATGATCTTGGGTAAATTATTTAACTTCCTCAGTTTCTTCATCTTTAAAATGATAGGATTATTGCAAGGGTTAAATGACTTAATGAATGTAAAGCACTAGATTGCTACTTAGCACCAAGCATATACTCAATATTTGTTCCCCCTTATCACTATTATTACTAATCCAATCTTCTCCTGGGCAGTCATGAGGTTTAGTCACAGTGACTTGCTGAAGGGAATCAGCTAGTTTGTGGGAAAAATAATATTAAGACTTATGTCTCATTTCTCCAAGCCTAGGAATCTTAGCTCAGTGCCACAGTGTGTCCTTTCCTAGCAGTGTTCTAAAGCCCCCTGGCCACCACCTTAGGCACAGAGGGATTTTAGGGACATCCACAGCTAAGCCACATGCAGTCTGATTGGCTCTGGTTCCTGAATTCACTTCCTCAGAGCTTTCAGGGGCTTTTTGGCTCAAAAGTGTTATTTTTTCAGGACCCTATCACTCTTTGGCTATAAAACACTTTCGTTAGTGTCAGTGTGAGCCCCTCTTTTGCACCTGTCAGTCCGTCTCCATCTCTGTCCCCTGACCTTGCCACCTCAGTCCAAGGAGTCTCAGCATTTTAGACAAAAGGCTCCTTAACCCTCCTTCCGTCTTGAGTCTGACTCCTGTACCTTTGAGTCTGTCCCTGCTGTGCAGGTCCAAAATTTACGCTCATCAATAGCTATGCCCTCATCTAGTAGTTTTATGTCAGTACTTTTCTCTGCTCGCCTTCAAAGCCCTCGGTGATGTGACTGCACTGTCCCTAACCAACCTGACAGCCCATGGCTTTCCAGTCCTTTCCTCCACTACCGTGGGCCTGGTCTCCACCAAAGTTTTGCAGTGTTCACCTCTGAACCTCATTTCATTTGCTCTGAACACACACACACACATACACAATAAAATAGACTTATGTAAATGTCTTTTAAAACCAGGGACTAAAACACCATAATATATGTTAATATTTTCCTCTCTTATAAAATCCTAGTAAAGAGGCTCATATTTTCATGGGCCCTTTTGATCTCACTAAGATGGAGACATGCCTCTCTTTTAGCATTCCTTTTACATCTAGGAAATATTAGTATTCTAGAAAACATCAGTGCTCCATGAGTTAAATAATGAGCACTGACAGAAAAGAAAGGCTTTCCTTTTTATTGTCTGCACAAAGAATCTAGAAATATCAGCAAGAGAAAAAAAGAAACTTCACAGTAAATTGTGTCAAAATAATTCAAGGAAATGTCTATTTGTTACTCAAACAGCTTAAACAGTCTGTAACACCATTCATTTATATTACATCTTCCAACTCATGTTTACAAAAACTGACATTTCAAACTACCATATCCTCGAATATTTCATACCAGAATGACAGTGACCAAAGGAACAGAACGTTGTTTCTATTAAACATTATTCTCAGCCTTAAAAAGCACACAAATATACTCATTCACAGAAACAGATTTTCCGTTTACATCAACAGGAAGGGTTAACGGGGTTGGGGTGAAATGGCGATAAAGAACAGCTCTGGCCATTCTGGGTCATGCCCGGGGTTCTTTTTGGAGCTACTCACACCTCCTCATAGAGGCCTGGCCATCACACGACTGGGCTTGACTTTGGGTGGGTCAGTCTTATCAAATGTAAGAAACATTTAGGATACAGAGAGATGCCTGCTGGATTTTAAAATAAAGACATTGAATCTGTTTTTGTATTTAACCTATGCATTTAGACATGCAACAGTTAAGGTTCACTCTTTTGTCAGTCTTCTTTCTTTTCATCCCACTCAGTCGCTGAAAGTCCGCCTCCTGTAGCTGCAGCTATATAAATCCATGGCAAAGTAAGCCCAGGAGGGAACTGCGAAACTATAAGCCATAAGCAAGTTTTAGTATTCTTTTGATACTGTATGTTTTACAAAGTCAAGTGGACGTTATGTCTCCATTTTGTTTCATTCAAAACAAACAAAAACTATTATAAAAAGTATATTCTCCTGTGTCCTTTATACAGTCTACTTCTATATTCCTCTGGATATTTATTTTGATAGATTTTTCAAGCACAGACAACCAAAGAAATAGAAAACTAGGGCAGGAAATACTGTTAGCTTATGTAAATGGAATAAGTGTAATAGCCTATAAAAATATATGTGGAGTTAGGGAATGAGCCTGGGAGAGGTGAGTGGTAAGGAGATTGAAACTGATTTCTTTCAAGGTCATAAGGAATAGTAACTTTAAAAAAAAATCTTGCCTTAGAGTTAACACACAATTGTAAGTAAGAATATATATATTTGAATAATAAAATTGTCTTTTGGCATAAAGTCAAAATGTTTTAATTTGATTAGACATTGATGGTATATATTTGACTCAACTTGATTTCAGCAAATAATTAACTGAATTATAACCTATACTTAATGCCAAATACTGAAATTTTGAGCCTAACTAAAGTAACAATGGTCATAATTAATGTCAAGGAGAGTAACACCTTGCAGAAAGGCTGATATTCAGGAAACCTGTTCTCTAATCCTATTAATCTTACAAGTGTTACCTCAATTCCTAATGCCTCTGTTAGTCCCCTGAAAATGAGAAATCACTTATGTCCTTTCTTATTTCCTGGGTTATAGTGATAAATATCTAAAAGTGCATTGAGCTTTTTCTGATAAAAGGTATTATAAAAATCTAAAGTGTTTTTATTATTATATCAATCAAATGGGATCTCAGACTAAGTTGCTTTTTGAAGACCTACAACTTTTTTTTTTTTAAATATGTCTTTATTGATTTCAGAGAGAGGAAGGGAGAGGGACAGAGAGAGAGAAACATCAATGATGAGAGAGTCATTGATCGAGCCCGCAACCCGGGCATGTGCCCTGACCGGGAATCGATCCTAGGTCGACGCTCAACGGCTGAGCCACACCCGCTGGGCGACCCACCACTTTTTATGGGTGAATCATGAAATTGTATTGGGAAATATATTGAAGCCACATAACAAGGCAGACTGAAAATTTATGCCATTTGGGGCCTTTTAAACTTGGTTACAATTAGAAATGTGAGATGTTTATAATAAGATTTATCAGGTAGGATGTTAACGAGAACAGATGAAAATATTTAAGATACAGCACATGGAAGCAGAAATTCTAATTCTGGCTTCATCAAATAAATGTGCTAAGTCATGGTGTTTGTTCTCATCATTGTAGTTACCATGTATCTACTGCTTCCTCCATCCCAGGAAGTTTGATTACTTTATACTCACAGTTATATTTAACCTCATAGTGATTCTAAATTAAGCGTTATCACCATTTTATAGATTAGGAAATCGAGGCTTAAAAAAGATAAAGTAACTTCTCTAAGGCCCCACAGTGATGGAGTCAGGTTCAAATCGGGATGTGTCTGAAGTAAAGACCCAAGCTCCTAACAATTTGCAAAACTGTAGCTCCTACTAGAATCATACTACAGTTTCTATTTAAAGGACTACTTTTTGACAAGCTATACTATTAAAAAACTTTTAAGGAGATATTCTATAGCACTTTAGAAAGGTAATAACAAAATCCAGACACATTCTGAAGATGTTTTATACAACACATTAATTTGAATTGAACCTCCTACATTTTCCTTTTACTAGCATTTCCTAAAAAGTAATCTGATTTCCTTTAGGCATTTACTCTCTAATCTGTGTTTTTCTAGCACATGATAGGCACTCAAAAGATGCTTGAATCAAACTGAAATGGATCTTTTGTCAAAGATTAGGAATAAATATTTAGAAATATGAGCTGATTATGTTCCTATCTGACTGTTGCCTGAAGATAAGTGTTATATCTGAAACGACACAATGACTAGTCTGATTTTTCTGCTTTTGTTTTTGGTAATAGAATTATAATCGGTTTTAAACAAGAATATTACAACTTTTAGATATTTCCAAAGCTTCCAATATTTTTGCCTTTATACATCGTAGAGAGACTGCCTTAAAAATCTACCCCATTTCCAAAGAGAAATTGATAATGGGGAATCCTTTTAAAAATAAAATTTACATTTTTACATTTTTTATTTTTCATCATTCATAATGAATTGCTATGCCTTTAGATATCAAATATGTCATTTGTGACAAAAATTAGACAGAAGTGATTTTTAGAATAAATTCATACTAAAACATTTTTCTGTTAAATAGTGAAATTTTTATTTTTAAAATTATCTTTTAGTTTTGAGATGTTATAATTTAAATTTATAAAATTCTTCTCATATTTCAAGCCCAGTGAGAGTGCATCTTTGAACTCTTATGCAAATTCTCATTTTTTAAAGGTCCTATTTTGATAAGGAATAGTTTAAGCTGTCCATTGTATGCAGATTCTCAGTTTAACTAAGGAAAACAAAAATAAAAATCATAGCTTAACAGCCTCATTACAGCTGGCAATTCAAATTTGTTTTAGTACTTGTAACAAGCAGAAAAATATCTGATTATCTGAAGATAATACTATAATGAAGCCTAAAAGACTGAGATTCATTAATAAAATAATACTTCTTCAAATGTTTATAGAATAGCCATTATTTCAACCAATATGAAAATTGGTTGAAACTGGTGGTATGAAAGGGAAAAGTTAACTTACATTAAAATAAACTCTTATTAAAGAATACATACAACACTTGTTCATCCATATACTTGAATTTTAAAAAAAATACGGACTGTTCTCTGTGTTACAAGATATGAAGGATTTTTGCACAAAGTATTCAACATGAATGTGTTTTAGATGTCATGACTTATATTTGTTTACCTATCAGTAATCAGATGACAACTTCAAAGTTTAAATGAATTGTTTTTTAATTGATCCCTATAATTTAATAACTACTGAAACATAGGCTAGCATCTTAAATTTTTTCTCATCACTTTTCTTGACAAATTCATTTTTAATTTTTTCTCGCCCCGCTGTGATTTGAGCAACCTTTATATTGTCAATTAAACGCACTCTGACATCGATCAAAGTTTTGGGGTTAAACGAAGTAAAAGCTGATTGATTTTCTAAAGCTGCATTAACTATGTGTTATCACCTGAGGGTACCATTTTAGAAATGTTGCTAAAACTTAAAATAGGGATGGCGTTGTGACAACCGAACGCATCCTCTCATACTTAGGCACTCTCCTAAATGCACACCAGTGAATTTACAGTCTGCGCAGCTACACCAAGGACAAGGTACGGAGCCAAGTCCTTAGTGAATCAAGGCAAGAAGGTCACTGGCTATCTTCTGATCATTGTACATTTAAAACTTTTTGTGAAACAATCATTCAGATAATGCATAGAATTCCATGCCTCATATTCATAAAAGCAGGCAGATGAGGGTAATATGAGGTGTGCCGTAACATCCAGGTGGTGTGGAAATACACACCTGGAATTTGTTGCTTCCTGAATTAGCCCCTGGCAATTACCTGGGCAAAAGGGAGGGGTGATACATAACTTACTCCTGTTAAGTACCCAAGCAGATTCTTTTCTGTGGCTAACAACTTCTTAGGCTATTCTAAAATCACCCTCAAATCTCTCTGGTGGCTCTATCACTTCAACAAAAAGGTCAAGTTAACCTCAAGTTGATGGTAACTCTGTATCTAGTTGATCTGATTTTCTTACAACAGAAGGAAAACTTTAGAGTCCGTTTGGAATCTGTTTCTAATACTGTAGGCGGAGAGCTTCCTCTGGCCAGGCTCTGATAAAGACAGAATTCTATTTTCTATCAAATTGGTTTAAATTGTTCCTTAATCTCTATGACACCCAACTTCACACAACTTTAGACTTCTCAGTTTTTGTTTTTTTTTATGCATCACAGCTACGACTAGGAATCGAGACCAAAATGCTCTGTCCCTTTGCTGCTGCTCCTCCAGCCACAGCTTCCCCTTCCTAAGTAATTTTTAAAACCGGTGGGCTTTTTCTCTCATGGGTCCACTCCCCCTTTAAAAAATATATATATACATATCCCATTGCAGGCGCCCCCTCTCTGCCGGCCGAAAGCCTTGTAATGACAGTTTACTCCAGCGGTCTCTCAGCAGCCGGGCCTCTGCCCCCTGAATTGCAGTTTCTTCGTTTGCAGCTCAGATGAAGCGGAAAGGGGCGGAGGGGCGCCGCCCGCACCCGGCCGCCCCGCGGAGCGCGCAGCGGGGCGCGGGCGCGCCTCTGCCGGCGGGACCCGCCGCGGACCTCTCCAGCCGCCTCCGTCCCTGCGCCGCGCTGATAACACGGCCGCTCCTCTCGCCGCGCGCCTCCTGGGCCCCAGTCTTCCTCCGATACCAACTCCGCCTTTGTCACCGTGCCCCGGTGCGGCCCCTCGCTCCACGGGGCAAGGGTTGGATCTAAACACAGGCGGGGGGGGGGGGTGAGAGTGGGGGAGCGCCGAGGCGGGGGGAGGGGAGCGCGCAGGGGGGCGGGGCTGCGAGCCGAGCGCGGTCGGCCGCCCGGTGGCCCGGTTGCGCAGCCGGCTTTATCATGTCACATTAGACGTGCGTCGCGCCCAAGTGGCAACACCCCTGTTCAAGATGTAAGGGGGAGCCTCCGCGCATCGGAGGCGGGAAAACCGTTTCTCCCCAGGTCCGGGTCAGGAGGCCGGCGCGGGGACGGGCTGCCACCCGCTGAGACAGATGGTTTCCTTTAACTTGGGAAACTGCTATTTTTAATTACTTTGTATTAATTTTGCATGAGATGTGTGAGCTCCGGGAGGAAGCTCGGGGAAGGCGGTGGGTTAGCATCCCCGAGAGCAGCGGACACAGAGCTGCTCTGCCCTCTCACGCCAGCCGCCTCGCTCACCTGGCCGCCGCGTCTCCCTTTGTGTGCGCAGGGCCGTGTGAGTTCCTCCGCCTGAAAGTTACTGCGCACAGAGGCGAGGAGACATCCGAGGACTTTTTAGGAGTTTTTTTTTTTTTTGTTCTTCACATAAATGATCGTCGATTCGAAGCTGCAAATGTATTATTTTCTGAGACACTGGGGCACATGCAACAGATCATAGTCTGAGTGTCTGCAGGCAAATCACCTAAAAGAGAATGAATGAACCTCCTGCTAGAGATTTTGCCCAGAAAAAAAGGTGTGTGGGGGGGTTGGGGGCTGGGTGATAATCTAATCTGGTCGAATGTCACTAGATGACATTTATTTAATTGTTAACATTGAAATAAACAATTCACATGTCTTGAAGTGTAAACCGTCACCCCAGGATGCAGGGGGAATCCTCTAGGAGCCTGCTCGTTTCTCGCAAACAGGAGTTTAAAGACAAAATGTAAAGAGAAAGTAAAGTGTGTGTGTGAGCCTGCTCACTGCCGCCCCTGGCACAGTCCCTCATGGAAAGTGTTTGCAATATAAAGGGGCTTTTGCAAAACAGTCCCGGAGGTCACTCACCTTCGGATCAAAGGCTTCGCCCCTTTGCCAGGAGGCTGTGGGAGCCGGGAGGAGAACTGGGGGAGGGGAGCGTTTTTGTGGCGATTGTCGTTGGGAGGACTTGAGCAGACTCTGGGATGACTGCCTGGATTTGCATTTATTTTGCCCGGCCACTCGGATGACCCGCAGGGCAAGGACTCTCCAGGGCCAGGGAGTGAGTACAGGAAAACAGGACCGTGGAGGGGGCGCAGCGAGTCCGGGGCTCTTACCTTCCTGGCGGTTTGTCACCATGGCCGGGTCCTAGCAAAAGCCAGCCTACTTCAGAATGCACGTGTTTCGATGGAGTAGGACAGCCACGTCCTTAACGTCTGTGGAAGGAAACGCTCCCAAGAACTGCAGTTTCCGCGTGTCCAGGGAGGGACCAAAACACCAGCGGACTTTGCAAACCTCAGTTCAGGGGCTGCCGGTCTCTGTCCATGGTGCTAACTCCTGCCTCATTCTCGGCCCGCTTGCCACGCTCTAAACTCACATTGCTGTCATTTTTCTCGACAACTTATTTCTTGTTTTCTCAACCGTGGAAGGAAAGTTGATGTACTTCTTTAAGAAGAGTAAATTAAAGCGTAATCATCAAGCTACATAATATCTGTGTTTCTCACACAGGCAGTAAACTGTCACATTTCCAACACTATGTGCCACAGACCCCAACAAACAGCCCAACAGACTAACACACAGAATACTATTTTTATTCATCTGAGAGGGAATAATGTTTGGGACTATCGCCCTAAGCCAAACATTGTAAGCTAATTTAAATACCTTCTCGGTTTTATTTACTTTAAAAAAGTTATAATAGTGGTTTACAGTGTCCTTTATCATAAAATGCTAAAATCACCCCAACACACACACTAATGTAAGAGGGTTATCTTAAAAGACATTGCCCACAACACCTTATGAGTATTTCTGTGAATGGCTTTTCCTTTATAAAGAAACTTTGTAAAATAACTGAATTTATACTTTTTCGGCTTTGAGAACCATTCTTTTGGCAACTTTCTCCACAGCAAACTTTCTCCAAGCTCTCAGGGACCCTCTAGATCTCTACTTTCTCTCTTGCAGTTTAAAATTATTCCAAGGACTTTGAAGATATACCAGGTCTAACACGACGATCATAATGAAATATCTTTTAAATGCTTTTTCTAATGCAAGTTATGATGCTGTGGATAATTCTTTACATAACTATGAATGGAGAGAGTTGGTTACAATGGCTTCATGTGGAGTGTGATGTTTACACATAGCCTTTATTAACTGCAAAATAGAATGTTAATGTTTCAGGCTATGACAACACGAATGTCAAAGTGAAATCTACATCTAGCAGTGTTTGTTTTAAAGTGGCTGTATTCAGTTTTTATTTTTAAAAGTTAAAAAACACACACATTACTTAGGCATATCTATCCCTTTAAAAGTTTTTCAATTAAAAAACTTTTGTTATATTGAGGAAGCAAACTAGTATTTTAAGATATTTTCAATTTCTTAAATAATGAACTCCATTTCCCTACAGAGAAAAAAAACACACTGAAAATGACAACATTTTGAAAAATATTTGCACCTCTGTCCAAAGTGATAAAAGCATAGATGCTGAATCCACAGAATTTAGCATTTTGCATTTAAAAATGTTTGATTTTATGCATTTTGTTTTGTGCATTTGGATGGACAAGTTTACCATTTTCCATGTAATTTCTTTAACTACATAACACACATGCTAGATTTTCATCACTCTACACCACACCCAGCTTTCCATACCCACCTCCCCCAATCCTTTTGGAAAATATACCACTGTAATGTAAAAAATCTTTCTTGTGGATACAAACATGCACCAAAAAATAAAACTAAGTATTAGTTTCCACCCAGTTAAAATACACTTATGTAACTGTAAGTTAATGGTAAAGATTTTCTTCAAAGTGCTAAGAATATTGTACAAACACATGCAACTAATTCAGTATTTTTTCCAATAGTAAGAGCATGTTAACAAGGAGAAAAGACAAGTCACTTCATAGATAAATCTGATTAAACAGTATTATACCTTTACCAGAATTGTATTTCTCTGTATTGAGCTGGGGGTGAGGGGGCAGGTTGAAAGACAACGACAACAAACCCAGCCCTTCAACTGTTTATTCATACAGTGATTAATCTGTTCTAGACAAGGTACAGTCTTTCTTTTCCCTTCATTTGTCTTTTCCTCAGCCCATTGACTCCATTTCTTAAAACTGCTTTTCTGCTTCTCGTGAGTTTCACCAGAGCTAGAGAATAGTTTTAAGTTGAAATTAGGAACACAAGCCTGATGCTATATAAAAAGTGGGGGGAGGGATTAAAGCATGATAATAAATGCTAATAATAAGAAAACACAGATTCAGGCCTTCCTTTCCAACCTCCGGTTATTGTCATGCAAAGTAATACAACTCAGACACACTATACAACCTCTTTGGGAGATAAACAGATCTTCTATTCTTTGCCATTAATCACTTATCAATACTCAAGGACACTCTCAAGAAACTGATTTACTTCACCCCTCACTTTCTAGTCATTTTGCTTTATGACTATCTGTCCCTCTTCTCTCCATCCCATTCCACCCTCCCACAATCTCTAACTCTTACCTGTGACTCCTCTTTCCGGCATTCTCAAAGATAGCGACTAGTAGTAAATAAACAGGTAAAGGAATTCCTTTTAGAAAGGCTTGAGCTCCTAGAGGTGATATGTTACATTGCGTAAGAAACTTCAGTACTATCTAGGAAGTTGGAGCCCTCTTTCAAGATTGAAAGAAATTCAAGCTGGAAAAGAGCCTAGGTCAAGCGAATATTGTCTTTGCTTATACATCAAGTCGATCCTGAGGACCACAGTTTCCCTTGGAGGAAGAAATAAATGCCATGAATCAAACTGTCTTTCAGCCTCCTGAATGTTATTAAAATATGGGGTTTAATAAAGTAGTCTTCATTTATAAAGCAGAAGCGTTGAAAGCACTTGATCTTCTGGTTAAACTTTATAAATCCTCAGAGGAAGAACCCAGATAAAGGCTTGAGTATCTCTACTGTCAGCAATACATATGTGGTCCAAGAAGTGTACCGCCAGCAAATGAAGAGTGCCTTGTTCTAATTTTATATACAGCTGCTCTTTTTGAGTGTCCTCACAACTCAAAGCGAAGGACCTTAGCTCAGGACCTCTTTTCATGGACAGGATGTTTATCCTACACTTTTTTATTCTAATATGAAGTGAAAGCTAATTCAAATCGTGCAGCTTTATTTAAAAGCATTTCTGACTTCGTTGTTATCCTAAAAGGGATGCTTTAAAACATAATAAAAACAAGAGAGCTGTAATATGCATACCTTAAAATAGAGAAAGACATAAAATTAATATATATCTAATACAGAATCCTGGAACACAAATCGGAAAAAAAAAAAAAAAAAAAAAAGCATGCGGGCAAGTAATGGATGTACCTCCATCTCTCACTCAGATCAAAGAGAGGGAGCTCTCAGTGACTCATACATACCGGACAGAGTTTAATGCTAGAAAGAAACGTGCCATAGCTGAGGCAGTGATGGCAAAGGAAACGAGTCTTTCGGAAGCTGGGAGCTTTAGGAGGAAAGGAGCTCGTGCCACATCGCAAACTCTGATAGTACAGTTCCAACCCTCCCACGTTGCTCTCGCCCCATCTCTTTTTGCTTCTTGCATTTCCCTTCGCCGCCAGTGTGAAGTGTGTACCGCCCCGCACAACTTACCTTGAAACGGGACTCCATTGAGCTCCGGAGAGTGACACAAGCTCCTAACCAATCCCGTTCCGGGCCCTCGCCGGGGCAGCCTCAAAGGAAGCGTTTCGACCAATCAGGGTCCTGGGCAGATGAGCAAGTTGGGTTGTGGCGCGGCTCGGCGGATACTTCCGCGCGCGCCGCCCGGGCTAGGCGCCTGGCAGAGCAGCTGCACAGCCGGCAGTGCGGAGGCAGAGAAGGGGCTGGTGATACGCGGCTATAAATCTGTGGGCCAGTCCACCTCCCTTTTAAGACGTCCTCCCCCGTTATTTCTGGTCTCAGTTAGAGATGCAGCAGCTTACTCCTGTAGCGACCTACTAAAAAGCAACAAGGAGAAAGACATCGTCTTTTTGCAAAAAACGTTCTTTCGTCTCTTTTCTTTGTTCCTTCGTTTGTTTTTCGTGCCCCTTTTTGTTTAGTTGAACGGCAATAGGAGGGTAGTCTCTCCGTCTTTTTAAACTCTCTTCTTTTTTTTTTAAGTTTCCCCTCCCCTTTCATATATATATATATTATTTTTTTCGCCATTTCTTTTAGCGTTGGACTTTGGGGTCGAAAGCATTTCTTTTGATTTGCTTCTTTTAAGCCGAGCACAGTTTAGGTTTCGTGCTGTCTTAAGAGAACTATCCAGCAGCTTCTTGCTCATCCTTATTGGGAGAACTGCACCGTTACTTTAAAAACACACACACACAAAAACCTTAAGGGAGAAAGGTAAGTTTCGGTTTGGTTTCTTTAATCATTAGTTTCAGCGATGCGCTGGCAAACCCAGAAAACCTGTAAGTGAGCGGAATACAGAATATGAAGTTAATTGCACATGTTTGTCTCCTTTCAAAGCTCCTGCTCTGCTCTTTTAATTCTGGAGAGCGAGGCTCGGAAGCAGGTGGACGCATGCTTGACGTACTGAATATTTGCAGATGTCAGGGGCAGAAACTTAAGTGGTAAATGCGGCCAGGGTAGAGCAGGGGTACAATGGAAGTCTAGGTGTTGAGCGAGCTTCGGGATTGAGGCTGGAAGTTCATTTCGTGGGAAGAGAGGGGTAACTTGGGTTTTGGGGGGGGGGGGCGGGGATGCATGCCTCTACTTTTGCAAAGCAGCCGAAGGACTGGAGAGGCTTAAGTGCCGTTAAGGATAATTAGAAGCCCCGGACCTGCAGATTAGACCAGCGCAAACCCCAGACTTAATTGCATTAAGCAGACCGCGCGTGCCGCGGAGAAGGGATCACCAGATGGCATCTGGGTGCCGCACCAGGCAGCGCGTTGGAGTGGACCGAAAAGTACACGCCGCCTGGGGCCGGGGCCGGGGCGGGTAGGCACCGGCAAAACTCGCCGTCGCTAGGTGCGCGGGCTCTAATTCACGGGCGCCAGTGACCGTGGTTCAGTTTTAAAAGAAGGTAGCTAATGGAGGGTCGAATTCTTAAGCCCGTGCCGGGTACGAGGTTCCCTTTGTTCAGAAAAGAGTAAATAAGATCCGCGGAGCTGCGTCTGCGGAGCGGCGGCTGCCTGGGAGCCTCGCAGTGGTCGGCGCCGGGAAGTGTCTTCCAAGCCCTGTCCTTGGTCCTACGTGGCTGACTTCGTCTTTGGGGCGAGGGGGGAACCCCTTGGAGCCGGCTCCGCTGGGTCGCTCTCGCCCCCTCGCTTACCCCCACCCCCGCCCTCTCTCCAATAGCTATTGTTGCACTGACGCCGGGAGAAAGACGGTTGGGGGCGAGGCGCTGGGAAGGCACACGCTTCATTTTAACTTTCGTGATTTCCCAGGGTTTAGGAGAAACCAGCTGGCTTTCTACTACGGAAAAGAAAATCCGGGGTCGAGGTGGGGAAGGGGGGGGGGGTGTTCGCCGGGCGGGGAGGGCGGAGGGGGGGGCGGCAGTGAACCAGGCGCTGTCTTTGCCGGAGAGAAGTTTAAATTATTGGCACGAGGGAGGGTGGGTAAGTGTGTGCGTGAGGGCGCCCGTGCGGCGCTGGAGAGGCAGAGCGTGGGGAAAAGGTACAAAGCCGGCCGGGGTGGTTATTTTTATTTTTATTTTTTTGCTGCTCTCCACCCCACCCACCCTCCGGGGTCGAAAAGCCAACTGGCGGGCCAGCCTCGTCCAGACTCGACTCTGCCACCTCCCGGCGGGGGGGATGTCAAGGTGGCCGTGCCCGCCGCCGCAGCTCCGCGGCCAACCGGACCTCCTCGCGTGGCCATTGTTGCTTAATTTATGCCCAGCACGTTGCTACGTACCCACCTATTTCACGTCTGTATAAAGAATTAACATGAGAGCTATACAACTGTGGCAAATTGGAGGTTGGATATGTTCTGCGTTTTCCATTTTCAAGTACGGGTTAGCGAAACTGATGTGGAGCCTGGGTGTTTTCGCCGGTAATTACCAGCTGGCTGTACTGTGGCGAGAGGGAGAGAAATAGTCAATCATTTAGTATTTACTCCTAGCTCTGCCGCGCCGGCGAGTCTCTACTTTCTCCCCGAAATGCACGGGTCTCTTCCCTCCCCTGCTCTTGCACACACACTCCTGGTGGTTAAGATTCTAAGCCTTCGGCCCTTCCCCACACTCCTATTTATTATGCTCATCCTCTGGATGTTGGGAGTGGGAGGGAGACGGAGGTGGTTAATTTTTTAGGCCTACACTGCAATCTAAAAAAAAATGTAGGCTTAGAATGGGGGAGGGTACAGGGCAGACAATAGTAACCAAAGGAATTATTTCCCTAATTGGAAATCGGTTTTTAAAGGTCAGGGACATGGTGTGCCTGTTTTGGGGAATGAAGGGGTTGGAAATCCGCTTGGTCTCGTAAGACTTCCTTGGTAAAATGGCTTCTTAAATGGGACGTCTAAAATATTTCTCAGCCTCTGAACAAATAAGTCAGTAAAACCTGAAAATGTTGAGTGTTTAAAAGTAGCCTTTTGGTTTTTTTGTTTCTTTTTTTTAAAATTTAAGTATCTTTCTTAGTTATTGCTGACATTTCCTGAGTCTGTCTTACACCTGGCACTCCTGGATTCCCCTTCCCTCTTTTAACCCAATGCGTGGGCACCCCACTTTATAAAACTAACCTGTTCTGGAGGTCTCCACGAGAATGCGTTTGCAGGTAGAAGTGTTTTGGAAGACTGTAAAACTGAAGAGAGAGGTCTCCTATAACTTCAAGAGGTCAGCTTTAGGAAGTAGGGCGAAGGGCATTCGAAGAGGCTTGGGCTTGGATTGACAAGTTTGGTTGGCCCATTTATGCCTAAGGTTTGGAAATTGGCATTTTTAGAAATCCTGCCAGCCTGGTCTGGGAATATTATGATTAACTTTTTAGAGGGAGGTCAAAGAGGCCCAGGCGCTTTGAGCACCTTCCCCAGGAACCCCTACAAAGTCAATTAAGGTCATTTAATTGCAAATCAGATGTGGGGTGACAACGGAAAGGCTGATAGAGAATCAATTAACTCCTTCTGATGCCCCCAGTCTGGGTCTCCCAAATTGAGGAACGGTCTGTTTCCATTTGGTTGGTGGTTGAGCTCCCTCGTTTACCATGCTTGATTTGAGAAGGGGGGCAGTTAGCCTTCCCAGCCCCCGCCCTGGGCTACAGGAGTGTCTCCCCCCTTCCCCAGCTCCTCCCGTCGCGTGGGGGCGGGGAGCGCTGGGCGCCCGTAGCGGACCTTGCTGCATCCAACCCGCATCATGCCCTTGAAGCTGTAACCTCGGTCACATTCTTGCGGCGATTCAGTCGCCCACTGCTCAGTTCCTCTCTTACCTCCTGCGATTTCAGGTAGGTATGACAGGTGATATTTTTAAATGTGTGTGTGGGCTTTTTTTGTTGTTGTTGTGTTTCTTTTTTTAGGGGGAAGGGTTAAGACAGAAGCCTTTGCAATAAAAAACAAAGAACCCAAACCACCTAACACGACAGGTGCTCTAGTAATTAAGCGGCTGAGCAGGTGTAAAAACGTGCTCCCGCCGCGTGGCTCGGGGTCGGTTTTAACTCGCAGTGGTGGGGCTGGGTCTGAGGACAGACACAGGTTTTTCTGGGGAAAAGCGATTGACCCGGGCGTGGGGGCGGGCCAAGGCCAGGCGGCGGTGGGACGCCCCCTCGGCGAAGAGTTGGCCATTTCTGGGCTTCCGTGGGGGGCGTTGGAAGGGTGCAGTGAAAGGCAGGCTCATAGTCAAGTGCAGGGTTTCCTATTTTGCGTTCGAAGCAGAATATAGCACCCCGCACAGGTTTTCGGGGCGTATTTGAACGTCAGGTTACATCTAAAGAGGCAGGGATGGGCAGCGGGGCTGTGGCCAAGGGGCAGGACCCTTCGGCTGTAGAGTAGTGGGGAAAAGGGCTTTTAACTCTGCTTCTAAGCAATGTGTCTATATGTGTGTGCGTACGTATGCATGCATATTTGCTACATATATACATCAAAGTAACCCCCCGGGAGAATCGCTTTGGCTCTCCGTTAGCACCCTGAGCCTCGGGGTTTACAAACTTAAACCCAGAATCTGCCGCCTCTGGGCGCAAGGGGCTCTTGGCGCTGCCAGAGGAGCCTGGCCAGGGAGCTTGCTGGACACTGGAGCCCGGGAGGGACGGAGAGCAGCGGCCGGGGCCGGGCGTTTTCTCCCGGGGAGCGAGTCGCGGGGCGCCAGGCAGGGCACGCGCCCCGGCGGCCGGCGCAGGGAGACCGCCGCGGCCCCGCCCCCTGGCCGCCTTCCAAGCAAGCCCCTCCTTCCCGCCCCGCTACAAACGGCGGGACCGCGGCCCGCGCACTGAGGCAGCTGCGGGCCTGGAGACGAGGCCGGTCGCCCGTGCGGCGCGGGTGGGGCGGGCGTTCCCCCGCGTTCCAGTCCGCCTTCCCGCCACCGCAGGACTAGGGGCCAGGGACGCCGCCTTCGCCGCCACCGCCGCCTGTCTGCGGAGCCCGCCGGGAGCGACTCCTCCGCGGCTGTGCCGAGCCCCTCGGTGGGAGCCATAGCAGCTGCAGCCCCGAGTCGCAGCAGGCAAGTGCGGGGGGTGGGGCTGGGGGCTGGGCGGGCGGCGCGCCCTGCCCCGGCTCCGTGTCGGACGCCGAGGCTTCGGCTCGGCTCGTGCGTGCGCCGCGAGTCCGGGCTCAGGACCGGAACGCGGGCGGGGGCTGCGGAGGCTGTGCTCGCGAAGTTCCTAGAGCTCGGCCCCTTGCGGAGGGAGTCCTGGGGATTGGGGGCCTCGGGAGGTGGCACCGCCCCTCCGGTAGGCACGAGCGGGTTGGGGGCAGCGGAGCCGAGCCGAGCCGGGCGGTTGCGCCGGGTAGCGCGCAGAGGCGTGGACGTGCCCGCTACGGCCGCGTGTAGCGCGAGGAGAACTGCGCCCGGACGCAGGTGAGTGTGTTGGAGGGGAAGGGGGAAGGGGGCTTCTCCAGGAGAGGGCAGGGCTCCTGGGGTGGACCGGCACCCTCGCCTGGTGGGAGGCTGCGGGCACTCCAGCCAGGTGGTGTCTGGTGGCGTGCCCACTTGGTACAGCGCCTCCTTGCGCGTGCTCCTTGGAGCTCCCAGGGCGTCTCGAGACTTTGAGCAGCCACGCAGTGTGAGGAGGTGGCATGGGACTGTGGCCGCCCGTGGCAGAGCAAAGAGGATCCCCCGGGCTTCCTGCCCGTGGCAGAGCAGAGGATGCCCCGGGCTTCTCTCCCTCTTGCGCGGTGTTAGGTGAGGCCGGGCGCAGCCGCAGCCGCAGGAGGTGGCAGCTCGAGGTCAGGTGCCCAGGGTCGCTTCCCAGTTTGCGCCCCGGTAGCGCGCTGGGCCGGCATCATGGAGCGGGGCCAGCCGGGCCACCGGGCGGGCGAGGTAGGCTCCGGGGCTTTGGCTTCCTCTCCGAGGCTGCAGCTGCTGCGCCTCTAGCCCCTCCGGAGGGCACCGGCCCTGTGCGCGTGCACCGGTGACATTGGCGGAGTCTCCGGAGGACCCGCGTCGGCTCCCCAGCAGGTGCTCCTCCAGTGGTCGTGATCGCGGCGTTTCTTTTAAAAGCCTACTTGTTAAACTAGAGGGCTGGCGCTGGAAACCTAGATGTGAGCTACGAGTTGTAACTGTCCAGATGGTCATTTAAAATAGCATTTTAAAAGATCATCTTCATGATAAAATCTTCATCTTTTCTGAAAATGTGAGGAAAGGAGGATTGGGCACCGGCTGTCTGCTCTCCCTGATTCCCTGCCCATAGAATGGTGCTTAACAATGCGAAATGCAACACCTCCGGCAAGGACAAAGACCTTTTTAAAAACTTAAGTTTTTGGTGGACCTACCCATAATTATTCTGTCTTTTTAAAACTGTAACTCAACCCCCCAAACTTAGAGCAAAATAAGTCCATTTAAAACCACTCGACGACCAGTGGGGTGTAATTTCCCCATGCCCTTAAGAAAAATTGGTTTTTTCAAATACTGTTTAGTTGCCCTTGAGGACAGTTTTCTCAAGAATCATTTTCCTAGAGTGGTCTGAATTTTTCCTTGCGCTAAGGTAGCTCTTTCTTGCGGAGGCTGGCCTGGTGTCTCCATTTTGGTGAGCAGATGGGAGAGCTTTACTAGATCTACTTTCTCGTCCGCACCTTTGGGTCTAGAAATGGTGACTGTTTTGTTGGGCGGACTGAAAGGCCACTGCATTTTTTGGGGTCTTTTCTTGAGGAGAGGTTTGTAGAAATGTTGATTTAACACTGCTCAGGTGTGTGTGTGTGGGTGCATACTAAGAGTGCCCTTGGGAGTGGGGGAGGAGAGGGGGCAGGAAAGAAACATCTGGAAGACAATGGCTGGGGTGGGGTAGGAAAAATTAGGTTATGAAGAAATACATTACATCCAGTTTTCTAGGATTCCTCTGCTTTTTTCCTTTCCCTTCTTGTGAGAATATTTTTGTGTTTGTGTGACCAGTACCTGCCCCTTACGTCTTATTTGGGTAACTTGTCCTGCAACCTTTCAGGGAATGAGGTTTTTTTGTTTCCCCCCCTTCAAAGACAGAACCATAGGCATTTAAGGCCCCCCTGACCCTTCTTTAGGTGTTTCCTCCACTGTGTTAGTGTTTGCTCTGAGGAATCATGTCAGGTCAGCTGCTTGCAGCTGCATACACTGTTTCTTCATGGTTCAAGAGAATTTTCGTTTTAGGGAAATGCTCCTGGGATAGAACAGGTACCCCAGACTGGTCAGCGACAGCCAGACACAGAACAGGTACCCCAGACTGATCAGCGACAGCCAGGCACATCCCTTATTTACTGTCACACCTTATTTTATTGTATTTCTAGGCAGGCTCAGGATGTGTTACCAGAATTTCTTTTCTAGTTTTGTTTTTTGTTGTTGGTTTGGTCCAGGTACTGCTCCTTCACCAGGAACTCACTGAGTTCCTTCTCTGCCCGGGTTTTGGCACTTTCCATTAAGACCCAGCTCCTGGTGAGTGATGACGAACCAGCTCTGAGTGGCATTTCTACTATCCCAGTCCTTCATCTAGCCTTTCGGCTCTTTGGACAGGGGAAGATGTTCCTGGCTGAATCCTTGTTGCCACTTTCGACCATCCCAGCCTTCAGTGCCTTTCCTGTTAACATGATGACGATTTTAAAAAATACCCCCCCCCCCCCTCTCTTCTCTTTTAGAAGCAAGTACCAAGTTTTCTTTAAGGAGACAGCAAAGCCATCCAGAAGAATGGGGTTCTCAGATGGGGTCAACCTTTCCTCTTTCTGATGGAATTTTTTATTATTTTTTAAAACCTGTGCAGCTTTTCTGGTGCTCGCATGGTACAAGATCACCACAGTGGCAAATGACGGTTCTTCATGTTCTTTTCCCGCAAAGGACTGGATGCTCTGAAAATAGCATCTTAGCAAGACCACCTTTACCATTTGTGATATTGACCTCTTGGTCTTCATGGTAGGGTCGGTTTTTTTGCTCTTATTTGAACTTATATTAAATCTACATCATCACATGCTTGTTGCCACCTGTGTTACCAGTGATGTTGATTTGTAAGTAAGGGAGGCTGGAGATCTGCAGGACTTAGCTTGGGCAGGTTATTATTATTATTTTTTTATATGGCATTGTGGGGCTGGATGGTGTGCTGCCCACAGTAGTCCACCCCAGCTCTTTCTGATTCTTTGGATAGTCGGCTGGACAGGCCAGTAATCATAGCAAACCACATATTCGTAGGTTTTTTGGTTTGTTTTTTAGTAGCATGGGTACTTGGTTGGAAGCAGGGTCGCTTTAGGGCATGTGACCTGTACAGTCATAACCCCTATCCTTTAAAATTCTTAAATTTTTGGACAAGAGGACCCTGTACTTTGATTTTGCTTATCGTGATCAGAAGCTTTCTCGATTGTTAATATTCAGCTGCCAGTATTGCTGCTCTATGCTGATACATCATAAAACAGTTTGAAATCGAAGGCTTGGTGCATTGGTGATGCCACACCCAACTCCTGAATTATCACTGTGGAGAATGTTAGATGCACAGACTGCTCGCTGGCTTTGTCCAGTTTCATTTTACAAATGTGGAGGTCCTCACTGGTTCTGGTTACTCACAGGACCCACATGTTGTGTACTTTATTGCCCAACTCATTATTTCATATGCCGCTCATAGGCAAGAACATTTGTATTTACCTGATTCAGGATACTAGTGTTCGCAGCACCAGTTGCTTTTTCTTCCTTGATTTCAAGTAATATAAATTTGCTAAGTAGAAATGCACTTAAGCTTCAAAAGCACTATTTTGTTTGAAGGCTTTTGTATATTAAAAGATACATGTTTTATTATGCTTTAAATAAGATTGGTTACTTTTGGAATCTGAATAAAAATAGGAACTAGTGTAGTAAAATTTTATAGAAGTTTTATGGAGTATTTAGGAAATTTTTTACTAACAAGAAATAAACAGATTTGGCAGTTAGCATGCATCATGTGTGTCATCACTTTAATTTTAGTAAGGTCACAGGAGAATTAGGGAAGAGGACTTTTATATCACTTGCCTTGTAACTCCATCGCATAAAACAAAACAAAAGGTGACTCTTTTGTGAGAAACCCTGTGTTAGGTGCCTTCCTATAGGCATCCTCCCCTTTAATAATACCAAAGCTAAGTTTTCAGAGATTGATCTACATAAAAATAATCTATTTTTGGTTAAGGTGTTAGTATTTCTTTTCTTAGAGTTTTGGGTTTTTCTGCTTTGCATCAATTTCACTGATACTCCTAACTATGTTTCTTTTTTTGAACGTTGCTGAATAGTTTTGTGTGATGACAGGTAAGGGCTTTTCTTGTAAGAAGTCTTCATGCAGAGAAGGATAGGTGCTTTGGGGAGTGGAACAGGTCAAGTAACCCAGAAGGTCATAGGACTGGGTGGCATGGGGTTAAAACCAAACCAATTTGAAGATTGCCTTATTAATTGTAAATAAGGGTGTTTTGTTTGCACATCCGGGGTACTTGTCTGTGATACTGATTTCCATGGTGTCAGTTTCAGGCTAACAATAGCAAGGGAGGTTTGACAGGCAACACTCCCTTTCCCACTTGTAGAAATTATTTGAAAAAAACTTGACCATTTTTCTCAATAGGCTTATGCATCATGAGACAGTTATAGTAAAATGATAGGTTTTTTTAAAACCATGTTGAAGGTTTGGCTTTAGATCAGATAAATTTTGAGCTCCTAGGTTGAAATATCTGTATATTTGTCTCTTGTCTAATCTAACAGTGATAGATTCATATGAGACTTTTCCCTTGACTTAAAAAAGGAGTCTGTCTCATAAAAAGGAAATTTATATGCTACATGACTAGCTTTTCTTTTCCTGCAGAATTTTTGTTGTTATGAAGTGTCTACCACGGGAGATTATTTCAGCAACTTTAACGACTGAAATAATGTAATATCACAAAAATTCCTCTTTTCATAAATATCAAACCAATTAACTTCTTTCACGATGAGGTTTTATTTCATTTTGCTTTTATAGTTAGCAGTGGTCAAACTCATTTCAAGCTTCAGTAGACATTTTCTTTGACCAATTTTATCTCTTTATGAGAACAGGGGCAATAGTTGTTTTAGAATTGTTAGTTTTCCCGTATTTCTTTCTTATGGAGTTACTGTAAAATTGAAATTTCTTGTTAATATTGAGGAGCTCAGAATCTCTGAGCATCTGAAGAACGCTGTGGGCCCTTTCTCCCTAGGGAAATGTACGTACGCAGAAATTTTTATACAGTTTTTACCATATTGCCCCCTGGAGTAAAGAATGTTAAAATGAGGCTTTATGTGGGAAATAGGGCTTTGAAAATTGGAGTTGTCTTCCTACACTGGTGACATTCCTGCAGGGTGAAGCCATTCGGATGAGCTCTTGTCTGCTGAATTGTTAGTGATGTGGGCCTTTAGCATCCATCCAAGACGGACTCTGAGCTTTCTTGTCTCCTTGCAGTTTGTTTGAAAATCCATTCTGATCTTGTAAACAAATATTACACATGTAAGGTCTTCCTGTGACTACAGTGCTGCCAGTTTTGCTACTGAGTCGTCTTGCCTCAGTAAGTTTTGTCACTTAGGTTGAAATTCTTAATTTAGCAGAGCCAGGTGGAAAATACTAGGCTGGGCGTCTGAAGTTTCCGTCCTCCGGTTTTGGCTCAGTTGCCTGTGTCCTTGGATCCTTAACCTTTCTTTGAGTATAAAACAGCACCCTCCACATCTCAAAGACAGGTGAGGATGAGCGTATGTCGAGATTTTTGGCAGCAGAATGGCAATGTTGACTGAATTGGGGGGTGGTAATAGGTGGTCCAAATAGATTAGGTTTTATATATTTGACCTTCGGTGTGTTTCAGGAACTGTTGTTTTTAGTGATTCTTCATAACATGTCATCATACATATTTCTGCCAGGGTTTGGAAAGAAGCAATTCCCAAACTGTGGCGAGGTTTTGGGAAAATTGTGACTTTGAACATTTCAGGATGGAGATATATACAAATAAATCTATGATGATGGAATTTGGAATGGAAGTTTAAAATACTTTTTTCTCTCCTGAAAATACAAATAATGCTAAAAGATACTTGTGCTGCAATTATGAGAATTTAGCCAGCTAACATTTCAGGAATATAAATGTCTTAATTGAAATTTTCCATCTTTTTTTTTTAATGACAAATCAAATTTTTAAATGTAAGCGTTTGCATTAAAGTAATCGGTCTGATTAGAATTTTGTTTACTGTCTTATCTAGGATTTATTCCTGTACATCCCAATAGGTAGTTTAGACAGAAATACTTTATTTTTCCTGCTTGCTTCAATACCTTCTCACCACCCCAAGTGAAAGTCACTGATGGATGTCCTGTCAAGTAAGCTATTGGAAATTGCTCACTTGTTTAGTTTTTAAAGGATGTTTAACACTTTTTATTCTTTCGGCATCATTTGTGCATATCAGAAGTACGAGAGGTATTTCTCAAAGCAAATAAATCACAGTGTATTTGAAAATAAATTTAGCAAATTGGGTAAGGTGGGGAAAATATTCCTGGAACTGATTGTACTGGATCTTGAGTTTCTTCTGAGCTACTCTTCAAAAGTGAGATTTTTCTATTTCTCTGATGCTGCTTCTCTGTGGGAGGCCCCTCTGGTGACTTGAGGACCACCCACCTTTATTGCAGAGCTATCCAGAACATTTTAAATATACAAAGTTTATTATAGAGTGAGCAAGTTTTTTTATGACCTATTCCCAGGTAAGGCCTATTTCTGTATGAGTTTTCTCAACACCATTTTCTCTCCCCTAGGTGCTACTTTCTGGTGGCTGGTTTACTTTGTTTAAACCCTTGGGGTCCTTTTCTGGCCTATGGCTGTGAATGACTCATGGACTTTTCCCAAATACCAGGTCATACAGGCTTTTAACTTTCATCCTTTCCCTGCCATTGTCTCTGCGAGGAACGAAAACTACCCACAGCCTCCCTGGCTTCTGTGTGCCGGCCTTCTGTCCCGTAGTCACCCGTCTGTGCTTCCGAGCCCCGCGCTAGTTCCGCTTCAAGCCTGGCATTTCTGGGTCATGTGCAGCCTACTCACTTGTCCCTTTATTTTCTTATTGGGCTTGCACTTTTGCATCCGCTCTTAAGCACTGTGTTACATTTTACTTACTGAAGGATACAGTACCCTTATCCACGGGTTTGCTTTTGGAGGTTTTCCTTACCCATGGCCTAAAAACATTAAATGGAAAATTCCAGAAATAAACAGTTCATAAGTTTTAAGTTGGGTGCCGTTCTGAGTCGCATGATGAAATCTCACGCCATCCTGCTCTGAACGTGAATCATCCTTTGCCCGGCGTCTCCACGCTGTGTACACTCCTCGCCCTTTACTCAGCAAGTAGCAGTCTCCTTGTCAGACCTCCTGTCTCGGTATCGCAGTGCTTCTGTTCACATAACCCTTGTTTTACTTACCGATGGCCCCTGTGCTGCACGCAGGAGGAGTGATGCTGGCAATTCAGATATGCCAAAGAGAATTCACCTTTAAGTGAAAAGGTGAAAGTTCTTGACTTAATAAGCCATTTTATTATCTCACATCATCATCATCATCAGAAGGGCTAGTAGAGTATTAAAAAGAATTTTGAGAGAGAGCGTAAGAGATTATATTCACATAACCTTTATTACAATATGTTATTATAATTGTTCTGTTTTATTATTGTTAAAACTTTACGGAGCCTAATTTATATCTTTATCATGGGATTGTATGTATAGGAAAAACGTAGTATTTATAGGGTCCAGGACTATCTGTGGTTTTAGGTATCCACTGGGGGGCCCTTGGAACGTATCCCCTGTGTATGAAGGGAGACTACTCTCTTTCCTGTGACCAAGTGAATTGCTGCCATTAGAAGATG
Source organism: Miniopterus schreibersii (assembly GCF_964146895.1). NCBI lineage: Eukaryota > Metazoa > Chordata > Mammalia > Chiroptera > Miniopteridae > Miniopterus > Miniopterus schreibersii. Next base: position 58,283,447 of record NC_138111.1, on the reverse strand, counting down.
AAGCGGAGAAACAGGTATAAATGGACAAATAGTTTCCACCATAGATCCCAAATGGTGGCCCGTGGGCTGCATAGTGTCTGTAACTGTTTCCTTTGGCATAAACTGTAATTTTAAAAGGTAGTGAATTGTTGATTGAGGTGTAGGGAAATATCATAGAAATATCCAGAGTCATATTTTACATCTCTTGAGAAGTTGGAAGGGAAGAGCAACACTGGGCCTGTAGTCAGCTGCACCCTTTGTGTGGAACGTGGCATGTTTCACTTCAGAATAAATCACTGCCTGACCTTTGTGGGTGTTTGAGTTTGTGACTTTCCTGCTCTGTTTCTGAAAGCCCTGAGAATTAAAAAGTTTACTCAGATACAAAGACAAAGGCAGTGGTCCCAAAGATGTCATATTCTTTTGATTTTCTTAGGTGTTATGAATAATGTTTGAGTAGTGTTAGATTGCTGCTTACAAATAGATCTTGTCGTCTCCTTTACCTCAGTTAGAGAAGTCTTGTCTTGGACCTCTACTTCCTTAACCCTGGTTGTAAGGCAGTTTCTCCGTTTTTTAAAATTATTTTAAAAAAATTTTATTATTTTTTTTATTGATTTCAGAGAGAGGAAGGGAAAGGGAGAGGGAGAGAGAGATAGAAACATCAGTGATGAGAGAGAATCATCGAATGGCTGCCTCCTGCACACCCCCTACTGGGGATTGTGCCAAAAACCCAGGCATGTGCCCTGAGGGGGAATCAAACCGTGACCTCCTGGTCTATGGGTTGACACTCGGCGTGTAGCCACGCCAGCCGGGCAGGCAGTTTCTCCTTTCCCTAGATGGGCTTCCTTCCGTTTATCTCACCTTCCCCCTCCCGCCGGATGTTGGACCTGGCCCCATTGGGAGCAGGGATTTCTTCCTGCCGGCTGCTTGCTTGTATTTATTTCGATGCTTTGGGGTCAGCAGACGTTGCTTGGTGCTGTGAAAACTAACAGGATATTATGAGCTGTTTGAAAGAGGCCTGTGGACCTCCCGCTACCCTCGTAGCTGATGGTGTCAGCTTAGAAAAGACATTGCCCCTCAGGTTGCTGTAAAAGAAAGAGCTGATACGAGAGGTTACCAGGTGTGAGGTTTACGTGTGTCGTCTCTGCTCTCCCCCTCCCTTTTCCAGTCTTCAGCCTTTCTCTTCTCTGGAAGCAGCAGGGCGCCTTCCAGAGCTTTCTCCCACCTGCGCAGTAGAGCGAGCTGATGGGCCAGAAGCAGGCAGAGGCTCCCGTGTCATGTTTGGACCCGTGCTGTAATTTTATTTTACAGTGAGGAAGGTGGATATTATTAATCGACTCCTGAGCATAATAGCACAATTTGAATAGCAGAGAGCAACTTTGGTGTGTGTTAATGTCTGGTGAGATGAATACAGATGAATGCTAAGTAGGTAGAAAATGTCAGTGTAGAGCGTTCCTTTTGGTAACTTACAGCACTTACATTTCCAGTTAACTTTTTGTTCCCCCTGGCAAACAGATGTGAAGATCTGTTTTATCAACCCAGCATTAATGTAGCTTTTGAGGATGGAACAATGCCTTTTAAGCCCTGCTCTCCTGGCAGCCACTTGTGCTAGGCCGATCATAATGAGGAATTAGAATGTGTCCCTATATTGAACATGTTAGCAAAACCCTTCAGAATAATAGGAGCTTAATGCCGGCGGTTTTAAAAATTGGTGCAGTTTCCAGCCCAGCTAAATTTTTTTTTGTATTTGGGCTGTGAGTCAAAGTATGTGTTTTTATTTTAAAAAACTTATTTTGAATTAACTGTATATTTAAAAAAAATTATTATAGGTCTATTTTGAACTTTTTTTTAAAAATCCTCACGCAAGGACATGTTTTTCATTGCTTTCAGTGAGAGAGGAAGGGGGGACAGACAGAGAAACATCGATTGGCTGCCTCCGTATGTGCCCCAACCGGGTATCGAATCTGCAACCTAGGTATGTGCGCTGACTGGGAATCAAAAGCAACCTTTTGGTGCATGGGATGACATCCCAACCCACTGAGCCACACCAGCCAGGCCTGAACTTACGTCTAAGAGGCATTTAAAAAGAACTCTTGGTACCAAGCATCTCCCCTGATTATATGATTCTTTTAGAAGAACATGTTGCTAATTTTGGTGTGCCCTGGAGCATCTGGTTGTGGGGTTTCCAGGATATCTTCATTGTTGAGTGGGGGGTGGGGAATTGAGAATTAATTAAAAAAAGGAGCAAGCTTGTTTTACCTCCTAAAGGTTGAGACAGCTTATACTGTGTGATATGAAAGGCTATGGTACATGTGGGCTGGTGGTTAACTCAAGAGTAGACTTTTTCCAAATTCATCTCTAGTTTTTTCGTTTAGTTTTGTTGAATGATCTTAAAAAGTGTCTTCATGTTTTTTTGTACTGGGACTATGCTCAGGAGCCAGGAAGATCATGTAATACTTACTATTTCATCACATTATATCTAAGAGCTAGCTAGCTACTGAGAGAAATTTAGAGAAGTTTCCAAAGCACTCTTGTCTTCATGTTCCTTGGTCTGTCTGCTTAAGGAGATGAGGCAGAAAGTGATAATTTAAAAGTTCTCACAGCCTCTCCCCCTCCCTCTCCCAGGAGCTTAATAGCAAGCATTTGAAGAGTTGAGAAAAGGAACATACTCTCTGTGTCTGTATTCTGGGCGTTAGGGATATGGCCAGGTCACTGCGTATTGCTTCAGCAGCAGGAGTGTGTGGCTTCTGTTGGTCAGTTTTGTGTGTACATTTGTTTCCCTAGTTTTTGTGTGTCTCACCCACCCTTCCTGCCACATCTTTTGTTCTTTTTGATTCTCTCTTTTGTGATGAGTAACTGGTGCCTGGTTTGCCAGGAGCCCAGCCACAGGTGGAGGATATTTATGCAGTGCGGAACCTGCCAAGTTTTAAGTTGTGGCTGGAGAGAAACACCCCTGCGATTGTCTTAATTTTGTTGTTGGGTAGGAAGAACAGATCCCAGGCAGGTGTGTGCAACTACGTGAAGCCCCTAAACCTTTCCCTATAATTTTTTTCTCTTGACAGCATGATGTGCCAGGAATCTCCTCTGAGGATAAATGTTTTTCAAAACACCTAGAAAAAATCATAAGGACTATAACATTTCTTCGGCTCCTTCCCTTGTCGTTCTAGTAGCAGGCAGGAAGGAACAGGTCAGAAGCTGGGATGCTTTTAAGAGCACTGATGACACCTTCCCCTTGAGACTTCCCCATGCCTAAGGCCGCGTCCACCAGGCGCGTGGGTTCTCAGGGTTGCTGTTGGTTGTAGCTTTCTCATGCCAGTTCTTAGTGTTCTCGGGTTTGGCTATTGCTTTTCTGCATTAATGACATTTACATTCCTTTTTTTCCTTTCCTTCTGAAAGGTGATTGACCGTCCTGTATGCCTGCTGTATGTCCTTGGGGTGCTGGAGCTGACTGGAAATAATATGTATCCTTGGACTTTTTAAAAGTTTGGCTAATCTCTCAGTATTGTTTTGTGGACAGTAGGGGGCAAAGTTTGATTTCATGGTGAAAAGAACATAGATTTGTGATCCAGAGAAGAAAAGAAAAGAGATCTTTGTTTTTTTTGTACAACTTCTGAAGTAACTTCTAAATTATTGCCTCTTAAGACTGCAGTTAAAGTAAGAGATTTTGTTTTGGACAGTCAAGTTGGCCTTGTATTGGGAGGGAACTGCAAGGAGCTGCCTGTTTTTAGTTGCTGACAAACCTGGCTATTAGGACAGAAAACCAGGTGGAATCAGTAATTGAAGATGGTGCCCCACGTGAAATGATGGATCCACGAGGCAGGCAGCATTTACTCCAGTAACAGTGGTGCCACCCAGTGTTTCGGTTCTTCCAGGACCTTGCCACAGCTCCTTGGGCTAATGAGTTTATAGATGAGGGACATGAGGCTCGGGGGTCAGGTGGTTTGCCCAAAGATTCAGTCTCCTGAGTGGGGAAGAAGGAACTGGGTCTGTGACTCCACAATATTTTCCTTTCCACCTCTGGTAGTTCTGCTGGTTGTAGTTTGAGGTGGCTGAGGCCAGAGATAGATCCATGAGGCAGCATAGCACCTGTATCTGGGCTTCTCAGTGGTGGGCTGTTGTAAACAGGTTTTTGTTTTGAAAGCTTTACCTAGGTCCCTGTAGCACTCCCAGCAGAACACCCACCTCAGGGCCACGATTCTGACTTTGCCTTATTTTAGGTCTGTGACTAGGTGACTCCTGGAAGGATTCCATTACGGGTTGGTGTCTTCCTGATGCCAGTTGGCAGTCCTGACTTGGAGAATTACTTTTTTTGGAACCGTATGACGTATGAATCGGTTATTTTCTATAAGCGAGAGAGTGAAGACACAGTCTTCAGACTTATTTTAGGATACTTAAAAATCAAGAAAAAGATCAAAATACTGTATTCTGTTTGCGGTGAAAGTGACATTTAGATAACCCTAGCTCCTTGTAGTAGAGAATCTGTAAGGGCTATTCCTAAAACTTGCTAGGTTTCTGAAACTGGTATGTTTCAAATCTGGTGGGCTTTTAGAAATATCTCTGTTTGTGTTCTCAGAGGAAAAAAAAAATTGCAGGTCAGGTGCGTAATAGGATGTATAACGTCCAAACTTGAATCAATAAAATAGCCACCCCGTAAAGATTATTACTGATTCATCTTGTTCCTCCAACTTAACTCTCATACGGATTGGATGGAGGGCGGGTGGCGAGGAAGACAGAGTCAAGAGAATCTTTTCTTTCTTCCCTAGAAAGGGAACATTTGCCTTGTTTATTATTTTTATCTCTTGCACCTAGTGTACTCCTTGTTTGTAGTAGAAATTCAGGAGATGTTTAATTCACTTAAATTCGATGTTTGGAATACAAAGACCATAGAGGAAAGGTGAGATAATACAGTACTTGATTGAAACTTACTATCAGTTGAGAAAGTTTTATTTGCATCTGTAGGTTCACCATGTGAATAGGTAGGTGATCCAGCAGTGAGAGCTGCAGAGTCTAGATCTTCTCGTCACTGGGGGCTTTGAAATGTCCTCTCTTTTTCTGATTTTGTAGTATAATTTATCAGTATTTTTTTTGATAGCATTTTTCCAGTGTATTGATTGAGGTGGTAAACACTAAAGAGGAACGTCTGTTCAGCTTTTTGCTTCGTTTAAAGGACTCTACCAACTCACCTAGAATTGTAGTTTGTCATCGACTGAATTATTTGGTTAGTTTTTGAATAATCTGTTACAGACACCCTCTGACAGATCTTGGCAACCTGTTCCACTCCTTCACAGTGCTGTGTCCTTCCCAGTATTCATTTACATTTAGACTAAACACAAATACTGTATTAATTTGGAACTGTCTTTAAAACATTTGTTAGGATGGGAGAGGCTTAGGCAGTTTTCATTGTAAAAACCTTGGAAGACATTTATGTATTGAAAAAGAATTTTTTTTCTTAAAATGACCTGAAAGGCTTTTGGGCAAGCCCCTTAATCCTAAAGGGTTTTGTATGTTTGTAAGAGAGTGATAGAGTCAGGGAAAGTGCTCTAAGTAATCAGGCAAAATCTTGGAAGAAAAGAGGCTGAAGGGGAGGAAGTGAATTCTCCATGCGGCTTGTGTCGTCACCCACACAGATCCTCAGGACTAAATATTCTCTTTACTGCCTATGATTTCATCATTCCACTTACTAGAACATATACAGGGTGGGGTAAAAGTAGGTTTACAGCTCATATGGAAAATCATACAATAATAAATAATAATACAAGAATACACTCTATTTCGCATGCTCACAACTGTGAACCTACCTTGGCCCCACCCTGAACTCTTAATTCATTAGGTTTTTCAGAGAGGTGTACTCTGGTGGCTAAAAGAATTGCTTGCTTTCTCTTGTTTTTAATATTATATGGTAATCAAAACTTTGAAACCCCTTTAGTTTAATCATCTAGAATGGTTTCACCTGGGTATAGCTTTTTCCTCCTCGGACCTTGTATCCTCGCAGCTTTAAGTCCTCACTCCCTTTTTCCTTAGTAAAGCCGTTGAAAATATGCACGGTAGCCTCCACTCTTGAAAAGGGGGAACTTGGAGAGATGTAAAACATGCTTTAGTTCGCGAGAGAGGAATTCCGATGCTACTTCCTGCGCTGTTTGGACGGCAGCGATGAGAGCTGAGGGCTGGTGTGGGGACTGGGGCTGGGGTAATAACTTCCCATTGACCTGTGAGTCTGCTCTTTGTCTTTTCCTTTTTATTCTCACCTGAGGATATTTTTTTCCATTGATTTTTTTTTTTTTTTTTTTTTTTTTAAGAGAGAGTGGAAAGGAGGAAGGAGGTGTGGGGAGGGAGGGAGGGAGAGAGGGAGACACATCAATTGGTTGCCTCCCGCTTGCACCCTGAACCTGGGACTGTGGATCAAACCTGCAGCTGAGGTATGTGCCCTTGACCAGGAATCAAACCCACTGTCTGTTGGTCCACAGGCAGGTGCTCTAACCACTGAGTCGAATGGGCCAGGGCTGGCCTTTTCTTAATGGTTCTTTAAATTAGGTTGCATTTTTTAGGACATTTCTTAAATGTTTTCAGTTACATTGGAAGCTCCTTGATATCAGTGATCCTGTCTTAGAGCTTTATTTCTTGAACTTGGGGCCTACTTCTTTAAAATAAATATTAAAGTTAAAAAGTTATATATGCCAAAGGTAAACACATTTACTGCTTGTAAATGTGTTTTCCAATGGTATACTCAGTCTTTGTACTCTTGGCTGCTGTGAAGTCACCGTGTATAATATACATATTTGACCAATTGGAGCTAGTCACAATTCTTAATATATAAACTGAGCATTTTGATGTTTTTTATGGACATTAATTATTACTAAACAATAGAAATTAAATGCTGATAGTAGTTAATTTAATATTTTAAGATGACTTTTGCATTAACAGTGATGTTTCTCTCTGTCTGTCCCTGTGAATAACAGACTTCACCTTATCTATTTGCAGTCTCCTACCTGGTGAGTTTAACAATTTACTTGGACCACATAGGAGAAGATCAGGCGTGATGCTCCTGTAACCACTTTGCTTAGATGGAGACTCCGCTTTTACATGTATTTATGACCTATTTTATACAGCTTCAAAGCGTGCTATAGTTAAAAAAAAATTATTGTTGCTTCAGGACCAGACTGAAGTGGCTGTGTTTGCCAGGATTAAGGAGGCAGGCTCCAGGGATGACCACCAGGCCAGTCATTTAATAGCAGCCTGAAGCCGCTTCTGGCTGTCGGAAGAAGGGCTCCTTTCTGCTCAAAGCCGAGTCTCTTTTGGAGCAGATAGAGAAGTTGAGAGCTGTAAGGTGGATGTTCTAATCACAGAGGGCGAACCTTAAGAAGGGTTCCTGGGCTGGCTGCTCCTGTGGTTTACTCCTGCGGCCCTCCCCCAAATCCAGGGTACAGCAGCAGCTCCATCTGGTATGTCGTAGGCCTGCCGTGACATAGAACTGTTTGTTCTGAAGTAGCTCATTTTAAAGCTGCAGTGTGTTAAATGGGCAGCCCTTCATCGAAGGCCTTGGGTGTGTTGGCAGTTTATCAGCAGCAGGGTTGTGATCCTGTCACTTCTCATTAATGAAGGCTTTTTATTTAGCTTAGCAAATCATATCTCCTGTTAACATCCACGCTTTCACATGGTTAACTTGAAAGGGATGTTTGTGACTTTTCATTAATTAGTCGCCATCAGGGCGCTTTGGTCCTCGCTTGTGATAGCCGCTTAGCTATATTTCTTCTTCTGAGAGGCAGCTTGTCTTAAGTGAGGAAAACCCCCAAATGATTAAAATAATTCTTGTTCGTTTATTTTTGATTCTTTTTTTTTTTTAGCTTTCCTCTTAGGTGGCCATTTCCTCCTGTCTCAATTTCACTTCCATTTTAACATTCCTAGCAGGGTTTTATCAGAGCATTTACGTTCCCAGTGCAGCAGTTTTTTTCAACACTTTGTTATTTCTGGGCAGCCCCAAAGAATAAGTATTTCGTGTTTATATTTAACATGCATTTCTTATATATAGTAAATTTGAGCTGGAGGGGTCCCCTTTCCTAGTGTGGACCAATACGCTCATTTCATACATGCGGAGCTGATGCTAAAGATGTGTTGCCTCCTGTCTTATGAACAGTGACAGTGGTTGGTTACTCCAGACCTCTGGCTGGTTCCTGACATGCCTTTTCTCCTCCCAGTCCCCTCTGCATTGGGAGTAATACACTGCTGCATTACTTCTGTTTCATGTTTTAAAAATGCAGGCAATGCCTTGGTGGGATTGTAACTTACTAAGTTTTTAGAGGGCTTTCTGGCAGCAACTAGCATAATTAAAAACGCATAGACTCTGAACCATCAATTTATATCTTTAAATTTATATTTTTGCCCTCTTGTATAAGGTATTAATTGCAAGCATTTTTTTGAAATAGTCAAACCTTGGGTGTTTATCAGTAGTGGTTTGGTTGAGTTAATTTGGGCGTATCTCTATTAAATAGTTATCTATAATGAAAGAATTATCTGTGTGCTGATACTTAAATGTAAAAAGCAAGGTGCAAAGAGCATTATAGAAAGATCTAGCTCTGTGTACTTGCTTTTCCCATCTGTGCTTGTTTACTTTCATATTCCCGTTGCAAATTTTCACATTGTTAATGAATCTGTTAACCTCTGGGGTGTGTGTTGGAAGAATTAGACCTCTCTCTCTCATTTTATAAGGTTCAGCAGACACAATCTTTTGCATCAAGCACATATATATTAATTTTCAAAAATATTAACATATAATTACTAATTACTTCAAAAGATAAAACCTCCTTTTTTCAGAGCATTTTAGTAGATCGTCAGTATTCTCTACATCTAAACTGTTGATTAGTGTTCAGTGCCTGGGTTGAGCCGAGCTTCATGCCATGTCATTGGGAGTTCAGAAGCAGTAGGATTCTGCTGCTATCCTTAAGTCCAGTTGGCAACCCATAGGCAGGAAATGGGATGAGTTGATTACAGGGTTCAGAAAAGGCTGCATAGTTGGGAAAAGATTTGTGAAACTAGGTGAACATGGCACTGTTGGAAGGCTTTATGTATGTGGAGGGAGACTCTTTTTTTCTAGGAGAAAAGGCAGAGAGTTAAGCATGGTGTCCTCCCAGCATCTTGCGGGAACGGTTTTGACTTGTTACAGGAGGTAGGTGTCCAGAGGGCCTCGAAGCCCAGGAAGGAAACATTTCTTTGTGGTGAAGGCTCTTGTAAAGCCTGTGGAGTGTGGGAGTATTAGAAAGAAAACTTAAGAGAAACCAGATTGAGAACAGTTTTCAGGATGGCTTGATGTGAGGAAAGTGGAAACAAAGGACCTAGGTTGATAGGGCAAAAGCAGCCTGGGAATGAAGGAGCTGGGCTTCGGGAGGAAAACTACGTGACCTGGTAGAATCCACCAAGTGAAACACTGCTACTTGGCATCCTGAGTACTCGTTAGAGGGGGGAGACTGATCAGATTCTCAAGTGTTTTCTAAAACAAAGTATGTTTATCAGTATTTAATGTATTAGAAATTAAAAAATAATTTTAGTTTAAAAATAGTAAACCAATAAGATATTAACAAAATTAACATTTTAAGAATGAAGGATATGCATGGTCTTCTAAAACAAAAGAGTGATAAGAGTGTCATGGTTTTACATTTTCCCCCATCTCTTTAGTATCTGGTTTAATAGAAGTCAGCTGTGTTCTCATATTGCACCAGACTGAATGCAGGAGCAGATACCACAGGTCATAAAACCTTTGGAAAGCTCTAAGGTATGTTATGAGAGAGAGAGAAAGAGGTACTGTTTTGACCTCTCAGATCTATGTAAAGGTCTCAGACACCCTCAGGGGTTCCCAGATCCCACTTTGAGAACTTCTTGGACTAATGGCTTCCAGGGAGAAATAGGACAAGGCTCATTTGAGCCATAAAAGAGCATTTAGAATCTGTATGATAGGGAGGAGTGGATAGCCATCTTTCCAGGGGAAGTATAAATTTCAGAATAACTGCAGACAGTTACGGTAATTGAAGGTGAGATTGTGCTGGATGTTGGAGAGTTGAATGCTGTGACTAGGTGCTGTCACTCGCAAGTTTTACCTTGGTCCCAGTCTTAGGTCTTACTTTGCTTTCCTAAAAATTGAGCCTGTGCACCAGCTCTCAGAAGTGTCTTGTAGCACTAGCGTTCTATGATTTATTTATGTGTTTTTTTATAGTGCTCTCAACGCTTCACTTTCTGTAAATACACACATGCCCACACATCTACGTGCACACATTTGGAGCACTTTGGAAGGTCACGTGAGCTAAAAATGCACCTTGGAGTATTTCACCCAAGTATTTTCTTTTCCGACATTGGTTTCATTGGCCTAGTTTGTTTCTTAAATAGAAATTGACTAAATGGTACTGTGGGTGTATATAGAATCTTAGAACCTCTTTTGTCAGCTGTTGAACACACCTGCACTTTAAAAAAAACTTTCCACTGCATTTATTTCCCTCCTAATTAGTCATAGGACCAGGTGGGTAAGAAGGAGAAGGTGAGAGAGGGTCCAAACCCCCCTTGTCAGGTGGGGCTCCGCTTGTGGGCTCCAGGTTGCTGTGCTAGCTGGGAGAAGAAAGTGCCTCGGTAGTTCCTCCTTCCTTTAAAATGCAAATTGGGGGTGGCTGTGGTGAGTGGGTGCACATTTATTTCTCTGTATAGGATGCCACATTTAGTGTTCTGATAGAATATCTTTCTTTCAAGTTTATGCATTTAATTTGGATAACAAATTCCTGAATAGTATCTTCTCCAATTTTGAGACCTTCATATACCCTGACCCAATTGAGACATACCTGCCTATACCAGTGGCATCTAGCATTCTAAAAGTTACTGATTTTTATTTAAAACTACAGTCCCTTTTCTAGGATCATTGATATTTTGGAATTTCAGGTTGCAAGAAACTTAATTCTTTGAAAAGTCTGAAGTCTTTGAGGGCAAAGAGACACTTTTATATTGTGATAGTTCCTTGTACACTATAGCTTAATATTTATTGAGTGAATGATAGTAAAACTTTTATTCCTTTCAAACGAAAAAATTCAAGATAGCAATCATCACTTTTTAAATTTTGGAAATCCCTGTAGCTGTGAAAGTGAAATCTTCAAACTGAGAAAATTTCTGCCTCATTTAAAAGAAATAAGGCAGCAGTCAGTTTATCTGTATATATAAAATTTGAGATGATTTCCAGTAGTGAAGCTTTTGTGTGTGTGTGTGTGTGTGTTAATATTTCATACTTTCAAGTGTCTCTGGGTAAGGGTATCTCTAAAGGCAAAGGGCTGTTTTGAGAAGTAAAGTCTGGAGGGCAGCTTCATCTGTTATGTAATTCCAAATTGAAAAGCAAAAGTGGAAGGAAGGGAGGGTTGCTATGCGATTCACAATATTAAGGCTTAAAGCCGGGTCCAACTGTAAGGTTTATTGGTATGTAAGGCGCCCTTGCTTGGAAGGAGCAGGAAGATGTTAACGCCAGCTTTCCTGTGGCTTCCGTCTGATAAATGCAAAGGCGATCCTCTGAGGAGATTTAAAAAGCATAATTCCCTACCCTTGAAGGTACCCGTAATCAAGTGAAGACAGATCTAAATTAGTGTTTGAATAAGAATTTCAAGCATTATGTGCTTCCCCAAACTAAGTTACACTAAGCTTTTGGTGTAACTTACGTTGAGTAAGTTGCTTTTTTTTATTTAGGGTCTTTTGCTGAGAGGGATTCCAAGTAATGGGAAGTGGTTTTCCATTCTCACACTGCCCAGATGACACAAAAACTTTAGGAAAGATGGGGATATGACCTAGAGTATTTTAAGAAAGCAAATGGGGCTGCAGTTCAGTTCAAGTTGTCCTTGACTGGGAGGAAGGGCCGGGAGAGCGCGCAGTCAAGGTCGCAGGTTCTCACCGAGGCCTGCCGGCAGGTCTGCTCTTTCAGTGCAGCTGAGCTGCTCCGGGGCTGCACCATCTGGGCTTGTCAAGTGGCCCTTACCTGAGCTGATGACCTGGTGACACCTGCCAGTGTTAGAGAAGCTGGGAGGAAGGAATAGGAACTCTCCTGTGTCAGAACTTCGTTGTTACACCTGAGGCTAGGAATTCAGGGTCCTTATTCAAGTCACCCGGACTCCCCAAGCTTTAAAGCTTCTGACTGACCTGCAGATGGGAATCATGATGATGCCTGTGGTGAAGGGTTGATGGAGGATGCTGTCTTAAAGCTCTCAAAAACAGCAGCTCTTTTCTTTTCTCATCCCTGAGTCAGAATTCTTTGGAAAATTGAAGATACTTGCTAATGTTAATGAGATCATTTTATGAGGAATTATTGGACGTTAAGGCTTTATTTCTACAATACTTAGAACCCTTCGAATTTTGCCTAAGGATGAACTCTGTTCTGTGCACCACAGACCCCTTGGACAACTACGCTGAATAACGGCTTGGATTTGTTTGGGAGACCTCTCCCAGCTTTTGGGAAAGCAAAGAGAATGGAAAACGAAAGAGCTTGGATTTCTCTTTTCAGTGATAAATAGAGCCCTTTCAGGGTTTTCTAATTCTTAATAGATTTCTTGCCCAACTGCGTGTCTCTTGTTTGGTGTATTAGGTCTGTAAAAAAGCTTAGTCTAGCCAGCAGGGCCTTGGGTGTGGTAAGGCAATTACAGGCTCTCAATAGATGATGCACTAATTAGTGATCCACATCCCTTTCAAACTGGGGTGTTGGCTGCCTGGAGTAACAGGAGTTACTATTAAGCACCAGTGACTAAGAATTAATCTTATTTAGCTGGAAGTGGGGGTAGGTATTGTAATTAAATGTGAGAGACACAGTGATCAGACTTGAAAATGTAGGCCCTCTGGATTATTTCTGTTTTTTCCACTCAGAGGGTGGGGTGGAGGGTAGAGAACAAAGTCTGTTTCGTTCTGGGCGAGACCTGGGTCCCAGCCTTGCTGCGACCCTGAGGAGAGCAAGTTGTTCTGGGGCCTCTGTTCTCTTACGTCTGTGTGAATGGGAGACCAACATAGGGTTGCTTTAAAGATCTGCTTTGCTTATGTCAGTACCAGGGGAAGGGTTGGATGCTGCTACCAGTGATTTTGTTTTCTTGTTTAGAAGTAGTAGGTGAGAGTTAAATACTGTACCTTTTATTTTGGGCCTTTTGTGGGCAGCTGTTTGGAGATGGAAGTGAAAAAATTTAAAAAGCTGCTATGAGGTTGTGTTAGGCTCCCTACGCTCAGATTTGTCTGTCCTAATTGGGTGGCAATTAGCACTTTAGAAGGCCATTATGATAAAAGTTTTTAATAGTTCTTCCGCCCTTCACGTCACAGGACCACCACCTGTGAAGAAATGCTGTGCACCTATCAAGGAAGACAATGGTCGAGTTTTGGCTTGAAGAACCTAATTGTTAAGTCTTAATTAAGTGACACCTATTAGGTTGTAATTATATCTATCCGTAAAAAAGGATGGTGGCAGATTTGATTGCCGGGTTTCCTACAGCAGTTTTTTAAGATAATGAATTTTAATTACGTGTGCTAGGGAACCATTTTAAGCCATTTGGGAGGAAAATGGACACGGCATATTGAAAGGACAAGTGTTCACCTAGATATGTAGCTTTTAGCTTGTGGTTTTGGAAGGATAGGAGCAGGAAAATCTGACTCTTCTGTCTGTCTCCCTCCCCCTACACACAGGCTACTGCATTGGTATTTCTCCATTTGATATGAAATGTTAGGATAACATTGATCAGATGTCAAAAGGACACGGTGTAGGAGTGGTTGTGTTAGCATCGCTTGGAAGGAGGTGTTTTCTTTGTGCCTGGGCTCTGATCTCAAGTTCTCAGAACTCTGGGGTGTAGGTAGTAAGATTTCCCCCGTTTTTCCAGATAAGAAACTGCAGCACAGAGAGGTTTATATAAACAGCTCAGGCACAGTTAATGATAGAGCTGGAATGAGAACTCATGCAGTCCGGCTCCAGAGTCCATGGTTTTAGCAGCACTAGAATTATGTGTCCAGGTATTAGACCTAAATTGTGGATTAGTTGGAGCACTGTTTGGCTTTGTCACTTTTTTAGCATTGATTTTTATGAACCATCTCCTTGGATAAAAATAACCTTGTAGGATTTAGACACATTTGAGTTAGAACCTTGTATGTAGGAGAGAGATAAAGGACAGCTCTGGCTCTGCCACTCCTGCCTGAAACCTTCAGTGGCTCCCTGCAGGACAGATTTCAAACACTTAGTTAGGCATTCAGAGTTCTTCATTCTTTCCCAAGTGCCATGAACACTGTGAGCTAGCCAAACATTTTTTCCTTGAACCTGGTCAGTGAATTCTTAGCCCAGACTTTCTATTCAATCACATATCTCGTTGTGGCAATCCTAAATCCTGCACAACATCCTTCATCTCGTCTCATCCCGTCTTTATTAGTTTTGTCATGATCTCCCTCCTCTCCCCTTCAGCACCTCCACTTTCAATTTTCAGTTCCCAGTGCCTGGCATTCAGGACTCCTGTAAGTGTGTATTACATGAGATTAACCTTATACCATGAGGCTGACATACACATTTCTTCACTTAGTATGTGTTCATATTTACACTGCTCCTGTGATGTATGAGAGACTTAGGGATCATGCATTTACCTTGGGCTATGCATTAAGATTTAATTTAATTATTTTTAGAAAAGAGTTCTCTTTTGAAGTGCTTTGGTTGCTCGCAGTTTTAAAAAACATGCTTGTGGCTTGTTTTATTTAATAGAGGGGATGGATGTTCCCTTTTGGTTTTAAACAAAAAGTAGGATTTATGCTGGGTTTTGGCTCATTTTCTCTCTCAAAACTTAAGCTGTTCAAATCCTATTGTTAGTAGCTTGAGATAGAGCTGGGCAGATTGTATCCATTATATAAATCAGGATATCGAAGCATAAAGGTCAGGTTAATTCAACCTGTGTCCACTTAGCTAAATTGACTCCCATGCCATGCCTGTGGGTTGGACTCTGCATCGCCCAGCTTTGCTTTCCATCCCGTTCCTCATCCTTCATGGTTTGCTGTCTATCAAATGCACCCCTCCTATTATTGGCCATAAACAATGGGGTTGAGGTGGTGGCTAAGCAAACCTAAATTCCTTCCCTCTGTTGAACTTCAAGGTCATGATACTGAATCATAGGTCAGCCTATAAAGAGGACACGGGCAGGTGCAGTTGTTCCCAGAGTACCTTTCACATATTTGGGCTGTTACTCTTTGTTTTGAAGAGACGTAGTTATAGAGCAACAATTAAATACTTTCTTGTTCAGGAAACGAAACCTGTACATAGATTTTGACAATGAAAGTGTCAAGGCTCCCTAAGGATGGTAAGCCCCTGACTACCTTATAGGAAATCATAAGGTAGGTAACTCACGGATCTTTGGACCATAGTGATTATACAGCAGAATTATAAGCTGGCAACTTTGTGGGTTTACCGTTAGAGTGTGAAGCTGCTTTTGCCTTTTGGCAGTATTTTGCTTTCATCAAGATGATCTCAGCTTTCATTAAGTTTTCATCTAATTGAAAAGATTGATTTTTGAGTAGGTGAGTCCTTTTATGCAATGTCTCAGAGGACAGGGTACGGGTCAAATCACTCTTCCAATGGATGGTAATTATGAAGAGGCTTTTAAACTGGAGATAGCAAGTTACCCAGAGCGTATTGATACTGAGAGCTTTTATACGTAATAAGCTTCCCCATTTGTAACTACCCAGCACCTTCATAATCCAGTGAAAGCCCTGAAACCAAGGCTTGAACCAGAATTATGCTTTTACTTTTATTACCCTTCTAACACTAGTGTTTTACAGTAGACACTCTTTCTGTAGTAGGACCTAGAAAGTTCTTCATTCTTCCCTTGATTGTTGAAGTATTTTCCTCTGCAGAGTTCTGTTTCCTGTAAAATTAGACTCAATAGAAAATCCAAGGACAGAATGAGTACACTTCCTTTGTAAGATACTCACAACCTGGTGGGAAAAAATAGTGAGATCAGGTCAGTCACTTAAGCATTTTCCTCAGTCTGTAAGGAGGTGGTGGTGCCACAGAGCAGCTTGTGAAGAGAAGTAGGTATAAAAAACTATTGCTTAGCTTTTGGAAATACTTTCCTGGAAACGGTAAACAGCAATAAATCCGCTTTCAGAGAGGCGACACATGGCCATTAAATGCCTTGTTTGTGTCAGCTTTGTAATGAACAAAGGACTGTTCTTTCTTAAATACCTGAAATCTTGAGATTTTTAAATCCCGTCGTAGGATGTTCTGTGTTTTATGAGAGTCCTCTCTTTGGGGTCATTTTATGTGCCTTTAGGGACTATGAACATATTATTGTTCACTACTTAAAATGTTGTCTTGTTTAGGGTTTTAAATAGTCACTGGTAGGATCTTGAACTCTCAGAGAATCTTTTTATAAAATATAAACCAAATAAATTACTCACTTAATCATGAGCCTATTACGGTTATGGTTTGTGAAGGTAGGGGCTTAATTTGTTTTTCAGGGTGGTTGGCTTTGAAAAATACTGCTTAGAAGTGTGTTTTAATGTCTAAAGAGCAATAATGTTATTTTACACCTGTGGTTTATTTTGATAGTTGTTGATTTGTCGGGTGTGTATACAGGTGTCTTCTGAGTTTGTGTGTGTGTGTGTGTGTGTGAGAGAGAGAGAGAGAGAGAGAGAGAGAGAGAGAGGAAATGAGAGGGAAAATTTGATTAAAGAGAAATGGTAATCTTTTTAGCTTTTGTTAAATTTTATTTTTCTGGGAGCTGCATAGAACTACCATGTATGGTCCTGAGTCTTTGCTTATTACGCTAATGATACAGGGTGAAACTATTAATGCTTACTTTGCCATAGTTTACCTTTATTCCATTGGTTAGGAAATCTTATCAGACTTTAGAGAGAAGCTAAGTGGTTTGGGGTACTAGTTCTGAAAGGATTAAATTGCACTTAACCACATAAATTTTAGAATGATTTCTCTAAACACTAGGGTTTGATTGTATAAGCTTTGTGTAATTTTAATAATTAGTCTTGTTTGACTGTTGTAATTATTTGATCTGAAAAGTGTTGGTATTTTGGAATTCTCACATTCTAGGAATTTTTAAAATTGAAAGTTTTCTTATTAAGCCTTGAATTTGAGAAAGGGGGCTATCTATCCAGTATGGATTAGAACATATCTTTTCACCTCTTAAAAAAATTGTTGTCCTCAGACGCTTTTAAGAACTCTGGCAGGACAGCTTGCCTTTTCTCCTGCAAGAGGCCTGCTGTACATGTGTTGAACAGCCAATCTGTCTTAGAAAGTGGGTGGTTCTTTCCCCTTTTTGATGGGAAGCTGATTGCCCAGCCCTCTTGGGCACTTGGTGTTCCAGGAAAAGAGAAAATGCAAAACAGTCACTGGAGTGTCTGGATCTTATACTATCAGTTTGCTTCTGATTCTGGACCCTGATTGTGGATCTTCTTGGCTATCATTTCTCTGTACTTTCACGGCTAAGTTAGGATGGGAAAGAAGCTCACCCAGCGGTTGGAGTGCTCTTGGTGGGCTAGTCAGTGACATTGGAGTGTCTCTGGTTGCTGCTGCCTGTCGGGTACTCTGATTTGAGTTGGAGCCTTAGAGCTAAGGCTCTTCTAATTTAAGTCTCCATGCTAGTGAGGTCTCTACATAGAAACTGCCACTTACAGGTGAAGTCATTATTGGTGGGATCTCAAAAGTATAGGATACAGTGCATGCTAAGTTACCAGGAAAAGGCTCTTGGAGAACTATTTTTAAAGGGAAGGAGGGATTTGAAGGTAAGTGAAGTTTTTATAGTGATGAGCACATGTGTGAATTGGGATAGGGGAGAGAAGATGCCAAGTGGAGAAAATAGCAGTTATAAAAGTGTGGAGGTGGCAGGTCCAGCGAGTGGGACAGAGGCTGTTTTTGAGGAGCATTTAAAATTAAGAGCCAAGGCATTTAACTTGTGGAAATCTTGATATATTGCTGTTTTTTTAATTTGTCACCTACATGGTAAAAATCAATAAGGACCTGGCATAGGTGTTGGAGCTCAGTTAAGTCCTCACAGAAAGAGGGTTGAGGAGGCTTGTGAAGTGCTCTGGAGAATTGGTAGGGAGGGGATCACCGAAAACTGGGAAAATCTGAGCAATTCCATTAGAAGTTTTATTGCTGGGCTATAGGTAGTGGCTTTGTAAATAAAGCGGTTGGTTTGAGAGGAGGCATGATTGAACTCGGAGATCGATCTGTGGGTGCCTCATGGTCTCTGTGCCTTATGTGATGGCTTAGGATGATAACATTTAGGGGAAGATGAGAGCCTGAAAACTTCCTGAATTTCACTTATGAACGACCGCCCCCATTTCTTACTCATATGGAACTGGAAATTTTCTGTGTTATGAAAGTTAAACATCATTGACTCTTAGTAGAGCATGTAGTTTGTTTTCAAGGGCCGGTGGAAGCCTCATGGTTTTTCTCCCCCCTGTTGTCAAACCAGAAATAGTATGGATGTGTTATGGAATGCATGGACATGTAACAAAATTTGGGATTTTTAAAAATTAAAAGTTGTGATTTTTATCTCCTCTTTTTCTTTTACTAGATGGTCCTATCTTTCAAATCTTGTGCATGATCCCTTGGTGGGGCTAAAAGCCTGTTTGAATAAAACATTTTGTGGCAGAGCAGCATTTTGGAGTGGTAGGTTTTGCTGCAGCCCCTTGTGATGGGACGGTGGTCTTCATCTCCTCTCTTCCAGGTACCATTTAGAAAGAGGAAATGGAGCAGAGAGGGCATTCTAAGTTGTTGCAACAGTGAGAATAAAAGCAAGGAAATAGGAAAATGCAAGAGATCTTCACAGTACGGCTATGGGTCATTTTGACCTTGTGCAAGGGTTTTTTGTAGGAGAGGTTGTGAGAAAACTTAGGGATGGTAAATTGTTAGAAAGTTGAAAAGGCCCTTCCTTGTATGCAGGTTTGTACATATACAATTGATGGTATTTGAGCAGGTGATAGCATGAGATTTTCTTGGGAAGTTAAAGCTAGCCAGAATGGAATTAAGTGTAGGTGGTGAGGGGAGACAGATAGGAAGTAGTGTATATGGGATAATCTTGTTTGACCTGGTGTCATGGGACTTGGGAGATGGGAAGGGGATGTTGGTGATAGTGAAGGAAAAATGAACAGGTGTGGCTTCATAACTGAGGAGATGTTGTTCAGAGGATGTAAGTCCAAGGTTCAAATCCCTGGAGTCCGCAACGTTTGGCTGACAGCACTGGAAAGAAAAAGATAACTGAGAGAAAGAGTTGGATAGGGGGTTGTATTAGTCTTCTCGGGCTGCCGTAACCAAATACCACGGTCTGGGTTGTTGAAACAAATTTATTCTCTCTCAGTTCTGGAGGCGGAAGTCCCAGATCAAGGTGCTGGCTGGTAGGGTTGGTTTCTGGCGAGGCCTCCCTTCCTGGCTTGTAGACGGCTGCCTTCTTACCCTGTCCTCACATGGCCTTTCTCCTGGTGTCTCTTTTCTTTATATGGAGCCCTATTGGATTAGGGGTCCACCCCTGTGACTTCATTAATGTTAATTACCTCCTTACAGATCTTATCCCCAAATACAGTGACATTGGGTGTCAGGGCTTCAACAAGTGAATTTGGGGACGACACATTCAGTCCAGAGCAGGCGTGAAGGTATTTGATTCTTCTAGGGATGAAGAGAAACTCCTCTCTCTTCCCTGGATTTTTCATCCTCAGCTTCTCTTTTCAGTGCGAATAAGAAATATTTTCTGATCTTTACAACTAGTCAAAAGGTTCCTTGCTCCCACCCCAGGGATTGGGCATTTCTAATGTGGAGATTTTTCCCCCCCTTTCACCCTGGACAACAGCTTCTGACCAGCTCTACCTTTTAAAGTTGGGTTTTGACAATTGATATACAATTGATTTCTTCTCTCATTTCTTCCATTTTATAGCCTGACCTCTTGTTACAAACTGCTTTTAAAGGCACTGTGCTGATGCTTTAAAAGCCACTTACACAGAACATAGGAGGCCCGATGCTTTCCCACGGGTGTTGAGAGGGTCTTGCAGTGTTGTCCCTGCGCACCTGCTGAAGTGTCTGTGCAGCTCGGAGACCTCTGGGGCCCCCGATACTTGGAGGGCATCAGGAGGTCAAGTGTTCACCGTGGAACCTGTGGTATTTGTGTTCGAAATGCTAAGAGATGTGAGGTTGGGCGCACTCTCTTTCTCTTTCTTTGTGTAGTTGCCCAGAGTACACCTCTGCAAGTGACAGCTACTTCACGAGGGCTTGGCTTTCAAACTTAGAAAATTAGCAATGGAACCATAATATATAAAACACAAAACCAAAGCTCTGGCATAAATGCCTAACAATTACTGTGTTAGCTAGTCAGTTCATAGTTATTGGCCCTGCCCTAACTGAACTATTGCTTTCCTGTGTCTTCAGGGTAGTATCAGAGATTCAGCCTTTAGCTTTCTTCCCGTGGGGCAATGCGGTGAGGTTTTTTAGCTTTCTTTAGGCTGAGGTTGATAGGTGTTCATGGATTGAGCCATGAGAGTAGAGCTTGAGATGGATACTATCCCATTTCCTTTAGTCAGGTTTTTAGTGTAGCCTCATTTTGTTGGAAGGTGAACTCCCAGGGCAGCTGATATGCTTGTAATTAATCCTAACTAGAAAATCCATTCCAAAGCCAAAACTGTATTTTTGCTTTACCTGTGGAGGCACAGAACGGGAAAAGGGGGTGCGCATGTCTCTGAGAACGTGGATTCATATGGTTTGGTGAAATTACCCCGTCTTTTCATCAAGGGGGAATTTCAGTATGGTTTTTGTGCCCCCTCTCTCCTAACCCTTTTCACCACCAAAGTTTTTCAATTTTAGGATTCCCTCTCTGATTTCTCCTTTCATCATAACTGTTAGATCTACTTTGTTTCCAGCACATGAGAGAATAGCAACAGGACCCTTCACTTCTTTCAGAGTGGTTCTCTAGACAAAGGATAATTTCAGAGAGTATTTCATTTACCGAAAGGCTTTTTCCTCCCTTCTTAGCAGTAACTGTCATTTTATGTGTCTTAATGGGTTATCCAAGCATTATAACTCTTTCCCTTTGAGAACTTGTTTCAGGAATTAGAAATTTGCCTCTTACATCTGAGAGAGGGTTGAATGAACACAGTTCTTTCAGAAACAACTTCAAACACTTTTTTTCTCATTTGTAAGCTATACTTAGGAAAGGCTTGAAAGATATGAGAAGCTCATTCTTTTTACAACTGCCCTCTATTTTTTCCATGCTGGCCCCCTGTCCCCTCTTTCTAAGAATGCTTATTTTCTTGCGGAAGGAGAGAGTCCCCAGGCAGCATCTGAGGTTTCTGTCATAATGACTGGACATGGTAGTTTGCATAGTGCAACAAATTATTCAGGAAGAAATTTTTTGCCATTTAAAGTGTGAGTTTAAGGATCACTTAGCTAAAGGATTACCTCCTAAGTGTGTGGGAAGTCATCTGAAGACAGTATGAGGTATGTGAGAATGAACGTTAAATAAGAAATCTTGTAGACTACCAAGCTTCGTCATTTGGTAGGTGTCAGATTTTAAGTTGTATGGGTTATTTTGACTAATAATGGAAAGTTTAACCAATCCCATTACTAGATTTGTTTCCTAAGTATTATTTGGCCCCAAGAATCCATTTAAGGACATACAGAGTAGCATTAATATATAATTTGGTATATAAGTTTATATATAAATTACATAAATTTAATATATAACTTCTATAAATTTACCAGCCATTTGTGAAATGACAGTCACTTTCCAGGGTGTACATTCCGCCTTGCCATTTAGAAAATTAAACATTTTTTTTTTCATGGCTGCATCAAGCTTCTGTGTACTGGCTTGGACTGATGTAGAGAGTCCTGTGATTAACAATAGAATCTGAATGGACAGTTTTAAAGACTCAGTAACTGTACCTCTCAAGGCCATCTGAAGTGGGAATGGGAAGAAGGGGAATCACTGGGATACTATTTTCTCATCTATTAGAATACAGATGCTCTGACTCTGTTTTATCTGGATCATCTCATTGATTCGTACCAGTAAGCGAGCAAGATGATGTGATGATTTTCTCCATTTTTCTAAGTGAGGAAATCTAGGCTTAGAACTGTGGCAGCGAGAAAGGGTCACCATGGAGCTTATGGTTGTAAACTCTAAACTTGGGTCAACAAGTCCTGCTCATTTTCTGTCCCTCTGCTCACTGGCTTCAGATTAGTCAGTGGTTCTCTCTCCCTTGTCTTCCTAATAGGTATGTATCCCTTTTGTTACCTTAGTTATAAAAGTTATCCCCCTTCTCTCACCCCCCCCCCCCCCGTCTCAAAAGGACAAGTTTCCTGGCGCGGCTGGTGGCTCAGTTGGTGGAGCGTCACCCCATGCTCCAGAAAGGGCTGGATCCCTGGTCCCGGCGGGTACAGGAGGCAACCGATTGATGTTTCTCTCTCTCACTGATGCCCCCCCACCTCCCTCCCTTCATCTCTAAAATCAGTAAACACATCCTCAGGTGAGGATTGGAAAAAAAACACGTACAAGTTTCCTGGCCTGTGCTTTGTGCTCTCCACTCCTCTCTGCCATTTTAGTCATTGCTCTGGCGAGACTTTCCCTGGATGTGCTCTTGCCTGGCTCTGCCTTCACACCTTCTCTGATGGTCACAGTCCCTTTCCCCCCTAAAAGCTGGATGCCTTCTCTCCTCATTCTGATTATTTGACTCTTAGACTGTTCCGTACCACCCAGCTGATAACTCCACTTGTTTCATGAAGGTCTTTGCAATGGCTTTCAACCCTGGCTGCACATAATCAAACGGACGCTTTGAGAGATTCTTATTTAATAGGTCTGGGGTTGAGCCCAGGCATTGGGTGTGCTAATTGCTTTACTGATGTGTTACAAAGAGCATGTGCTTTACAGTCTGATAGACCTGGATTTGCAAGTTTTGTAGTTTTGGGCAAGTTAATATTTTTAAGCCAAACAGGGCTAAAATGACCCATTTCCTTAGGTAGTTAGGATCACATGGGAATAGTTTTGCCTGGCACACCCTAAATTAAACTTATAATAGCTACTGTCTTTCTCACTCCAGCCAACAGTGTCGTCTTCCCTTTCAAATGCCCATACTCTTTCTCACATTTGCTGTTTATATATTGCCTTTTCCCCATGTTTGAATTTATGTCTTTCCTGTTAGGATGTGTTTATAGGGCCAAGGTCCTCAATGATGTTTTATTCCATTGTGTGCTTAAGTAAAAGCATACCTCTCAAAATATATTAGACATGAAAAGCTTCCAAAGAGAAGTAGATGTACAGCATCAAAATTCTTTGAATAGAAAAGTAAACTGGGTCATGTCGGTGTCATTTTAAAATTTCAGTGGCTTAGATTTTTAAAAGTCTTGTCTTTTTTCCCCCTTGTCACTAAAGACTATTATGTTACTGAAACCACTGCAAGATTCCTGCTAATATACTTTAGGAACACTTATGTCTTCGTTTTTTGCCTTAATAGGTTTCTAGTCCTATCTTTACCTGAAATTTAATGATTTCCCCCAAGCTGCTTATAACTTTAGGGTAACTTTTCTGAGTGGTATAGTCTATCTCCACTGATAAAGGGCAAATCAACACCAGTTGAAGGGAATAACTATTTTTAAAAGGATGGGTTTCTGTTGAACTGCATTTTTTCTGGGGAGGGTAAAAGAGACTCTCTTCCTCAAAGCTCCCATCTTCTGGTATGTCAGTAATTACCTTTGGATTGTCATCATTTTAGCAGTTCAGGGTTCATGTATATTTCTAAATCATTCATGTCTTATAAATCTTGGTATGAAGTAAGCCACTATCCAAGTTCCTGGCCTGGAATAGCCAGAGCTATATAGTTCGTCTCTATATAAATTAGATCTTTATTGCTTTGATAAAATTAGGTAATAAGGTTTTACTTTTCTTGAAGTTCACCTTGGCTTTCCCAGTATATGTGTTTTTAGACTGCCTTTCTTTTTCCATGTTACCTTTAGAGCACATGATGTGGGTTTTCACAGCAGTTCTCCTGGAAGGTGACTTTTCTTTAGTAACAGAGATAAATGCTCTGGTACAGACAAATGTTTCTGATGTCCTTGGGAAGATTTAGAAATCTCTCAAGTTCAGCAAGCTTGAGACAGTTAGTGTCCAAAATAGAGCGTAGCATCCATGAAGACCAGCAAGGCTGTTCCTCCAGCAGGTCAGTCAGCATTCTGGGAGAATTCCTGTCCAGGGTGACCCCATCCGGTGACTGTCGGGGACATCAAGGGTCTGGAATTCTTAGTTACTGTTCCTTTCCTGGGATGGTAAACTAAGTGAAAAGGCTGAGATAAGTCTCCTTCGAGTGGGACCCAGTTTTGCATCAGTTCTATGCAGAATTCCATGAACTGATTATTTTTTCCATTATATTCTTGCTCCAGTTTTAACCTGTTATTCTTCTCGGGCTGTACCTGGTCATACTCTATAGAAATGTGTGTTTACAGGTTGACCTGCACCTTGAGCAGCTGCTGATTGGCAGAATAGGTCCTGGTTTCTGGGTTACAGCTGATTAGTACCTGCAGTGGGAGTTTTGGGTTAACCAGACGTGAGGCAGTGAGGGATGAGTTATATAGTAGCTCCAATGAGAAGGGCTTTCCCTCTTTGTTATATATTTGTTCCCACACTATTTGTAAGAAAGTATAATGTAAGACTTGGAAAATATGTAATTAAAAATTAAATGTTTCTATTTGACTATAATTGACTTCTAAGAAAAGCTGTAATAACTTAAAATATTCTAAGTCCTTTTTTGTCTTGTAGGAGACAGAATTGAATTCATTAAAATTCTCAGTTTATAATATTTTTTGGTCTCTACATGGGCCCTCTGCTGAATAATATTCAATTGTGGGAATGTATGACTGTTTGTCCGTGTATCTTCCTTCCTGTTTATCTTCCTTGATAAAGATTGGAGTATTTTCTTTTTTTTTGCTTTAATGAACAGTGCTGTTATGACTTCCTCTTAGTGATTCTCCATGTTCTCCCCCATTCTCTCTGTAATAATTGTTCCTCAATGTTTGTATTTCTCAGGCAAGTACAATAAAAAAAAAAGTGTATATGGGGGCAGGGAACTGATAGGTTTGCCTACTCTGTTTCGACAAGGAAAGGTATTTAAAAACATCTGGCAGAATCTCTGTTATCACTGTCATTTCCTGGATGCTTAGACACACAAAAGTAGGATGCTCATAATTTCAGAAGTGAAATTGAATGTACTATATATTTCACTTTGCGCAAAACTCGCTACAATTTTCATTTTGTCCTGAACCAGGAAAGATTAGTCCATAGCATCTAGTGAAGTGCTTGGCTCCGTGAGCCTGAAATCTGCTTATTTTCCCTACAGATACTATGTTCCTTGTACTTTGCCAATTTACTGAGCTCTGATTTTCCAAATGAATTTTCTGATTGAAAAGCCCAATGGGCAGTGTGGAGTAATTAATGGGAGCTAATAGGCTTGGGCCTCACCTTTGTCCCTACCTAGTTCAGTGACCCAGAGCCAATGTCTGGGCTTTGTTTTCTTCATTTGAAAAAAGGAATGGTTAATCTGGATGGGTTTTAAGATTTCTCTAGGTTCTTAGTGTTCCATAATAGTAAAATTCTGCTTACTGGGCTTCCACATTCTGTGTGTACTGCTTCCCTAGGAAGGGACCCCTCAGGGCACAGGATGTATCTTACTCACTGTCCCCTCCACCCCCACAGCACCTGGCACGTTGCACGGTGCCATCCCCTCCCTCCAGAGACCAACTCTTACGTATATCTAAACATGTTCCTTATCTTTAGGTCTCAGTTTAAATGTCATTTTCTCTAGAGAGGCCTTTTGTGATCACCCGACCCATGTAATCCCCATACATTTTTATTTAAAAAAATTTTTAAAATATTTAGTTTGTCCGTTTTGCTTATTTAGTATCTGTCTCTCCTGAGTGCCTGCCCTGTGGCCTGTCTTAGTAGGCATTTATGAAGTGGTTGAACCCATGCCTGGCTCATCCCCTGTTTGAACGTATGACCATGGATAAGCTAGTGCATATGCCCTTTCTCTGTTCTGTCACCCAGATATAATCCCTGCTTCTCACATTTGCCAGATTGTGTCCTGTGCTGTGGCTTTTTCTGCATGTGTCCCGTTCTTTGCTAGACACCAAGTGGGAACTCCTGATCTGAGTCCTTGTACCCAGCACAGTGCACGTGATAGGACATGCATGCTAGAATGAATGTGAATGCCTTTGTCTTTCGTGTGTGTTGATATTTGAGGCACATCTATTTGTCCCGTGTCCTTTTAGTTGTGACTTATGCCTCATTAGAGAGCTTTATCTCAGAGGATACCTGATGCCTTTGATTTAGTAACGGACTCCATTCTTTTCAGGTTGGTGTATGGCCACTTTGTAGT
The DNA here is from genome assembly GCF_964146895.1 of Miniopterus schreibersii. Taxonomy (NCBI): domain Eukaryota; kingdom Metazoa; phylum Chordata; class Mammalia; order Chiroptera; family Miniopteridae; genus Miniopterus; species Miniopterus schreibersii. The sequence continues at coordinate 58,257,098 of NC_138111.1, read as the reverse complement.
TGTCCATTATGGTACAGGCCTGTCTTGTTGTCTGAAGTTGTGTGTTTCTTCAGTAAACTTCTTTGGTTTTGCTTGTAGTCACTCCATTTAAGTGGGCCCTGGGTTGTAAGCCAAGATCTTGCTTTCTTCCATCCTTGGCATGTTGAGCGTTTTTTTATGTTCACTTTGTCTATTTTTATTTGAGCAGTAAAGGTTGACAGATGAGATAAGGATAGTTCTGCCCAGTGGATCATCAGGGAATGCTATGCCTCCATCTTCTTGAGCATAGAGGTTGGCTGCCTTTCCCAGGTATTGGAATAAGTTTCCAGGCAGTTTCTGCTCTTTCGAGGTATGAGTTACTTGGATGCATAGAAAATGAGATGGGTTGTCTCCCTCTAGCCAAATATGTACCAGTTAGTTTCTTGGGATATTTGGAAACCCAGCTGAGTTCTCAAATGGGAGAGGGGGTGAGGGCCCTTTGAGGAGCTGAGATGAGAAGATAGGAGGGAAGGAAAGGGCTGAGAAGATATGTACGACTGGAAGAAATTTGGCGGCCTCCAGCTTTTCTTCCTAGTCTTACTCTCCACCCCTCCGGTGCCACCATCACTGTCAGTGCTCTGGTTTCCTTTGTCAGTTATGCCTTCCTCTTGCGCCCAATTCTATTTTGTAGGCTTGAAAGTTGTTTCTTTACCAGTAAGTTCAGGTAGGATTGCCTCATCAGCAGACCATGATCTTGTGGTACGGCGCATACTAATCATCTTCAGGGGTAATTTTAGTTCATAGTTCTAGCTCTTCAAAATGGCCTCATCTCTTAGACGTCTTCAAGAATGCCAGGCACTTCTTATTAATGGCAGGTTAGTCGGCTTGTTGACCATGCTGTGACCCTGTGTTGAGCACTGTGCTGGGCTCTGAGCAGATGTCTACCATGCACTTTAATTATGAATTATTGAAGGATATCTGTAGTGTATGATTCTTAAGTTGGCATCTGAACACCACCGTCAGCTATTTAGCAACAAAGCTTTTTTGAATCAATGTCTGCTTAAACATTTTTATGTTAAACAGCCTTTACTCAAATAGACTATTCTGTCTGCTGTGGTGGTTTAAATATTTGGTACTTGGTACTTAGTATACAAGAGTATTTGGTCTGCTTGCAGGTAAGTTTAAGGTAGAAAATGGCCCTGTTTTTGGCTGAGTGAAGAAAGTGCACCCTAACCTCCACGCAGGAGTGTGTATGTGTTTCTTTGTTAACTTGAATTTCCCAAGTTACGTTGATTGTAACAGCTTGACTTTAGCATAAATTAGAAATGCTGTTAGAATGAGACCCTGATAGCAGAAAACAGTTCTCAAGGTTAGGGTCTGAGAAACAATACTTTATATAGGGTCTTACAATTTTTATAAGGTACTCTTTTATCTATTATTTAACTTAACTCTTATAAAAACCCTGTTTGCTAGTCATAGTGGGGAAAATCTACATACTTTATAGATGAGGGAAGTTACTGAGGTTAAAAATTTGTCAAAGATCACAAAACTACTAAGTAACACAATCTGGACTGGCAGCCAGCTTCTTTGGTTCATGTGGACTTTTACTCTGTTCCCGTATCCTCATTAGTTGTCTGTTTGACTAGGACCTTGATGTGAAGGCTTAAACTCCAAATTTCCCTTGCGTGCTATGAAGTACTGAGACCTGTTTTTTCTTGACCTTGATTTATCTGCCATCTCTTAACTCTTCTGAAGAAGTGAACTGAAGCCTTCATTTTACTGCAAATGAAAGCATTTCATTCTCATATTTCAGATACGGGAAATAGGAGCTGTACTTGGGAGCTGCTGTGTGTCACACATGATAATTTTGATTTGAGTGCTGATTTCTGTTATCTTGGCCCCTAATCAAGAATAAGAATGTTGGTGTGGGCCAACATAATTAATGATGTGAGCTAAGAGCCATACTTCTTCTTTGATATTTATGTATTCTAGAGTTTAACTTTTATAAGGGCATAGTAGATGGGCCAAAAATATGAGAAAGTGATAATACAAGGATGCATAAGGACTTAATACTTATAAACTTTTATCAAATGGTGGGCATTTAATATGTAGAAATCTTTTTTTCTAATTTTGTTATGCTGAAAACTTACCTTAAGAGTTAATTATAATTGGTGTCAAGGGAAGAACATAAATACTTGTCAGTGTTTATATTTAAATAAAATGGGAGAATTTCAGATTCTTTTAGAATCTTATACACTAGGTTAGTAAACAAATGGGAAATGATGATTATAGTGTACTGCTATTTAATGCCACATGTGGGTCTGTCCCCAGTTTACATGTTATAATACAACCCTGGGAGAAGAGAGAATCTCCTTGTGTTACATCTGAGGTTTTGCAGAATGGGCAGTGTGTTTTGCATGGTTAGCACCCTATACCCCCTTCCCTCATAATAGAGATTGGAAATTCATGAGAAATTTTTTAAAAGGAAAATTACCATGGGTTCTGAAAAAAATAAAAATAAATCAGTAGCATTAAAGTAATACTCTGCAACCTTAAAGACTTGCAGTTGATAGAGAATAATTTAACGTGTCCTATATCAAAACCCTCGATTTTGGAGTTCCTCGAACCTTTTATTTTTAGCTGTGGCTTTTTAGTTAATGAGAAGAGGTGAGAAGTATCATTTTCTCCTAGTCTCTGTCTGAGATTCTGGAAACTTTCCATGCTGAAAGACATCTCAGTTCAGGAGAATCTTGGGAGACCCTTGGTGTTGCCTGCCCTTGGTTCAGGCCTCTTTTTCTAGAGAATAGCAGAGAATGGTGAGTTAATTATCTCAGGATTTTAACCAAGTTGTAATTACTCTGGCATTGCCAAATGGACCTAGGGACAGTTGGGCAGTACTTTGAAAACTTACACCTGAAACAAAATAGCAATTTCCAGGCTTTGGGAGGATGCATTGGGCCTTCCTCTAGTGGTTCCTTTCATTGGCCACCTCCCCGCAGGAGCCCCTGCTGGTGAAGCAGCCAGTCTGGGGCCCCGCCCTGTCCAGACAGGTTTTCATGGGGGCCTATTTGGTGAAGCTGAAGCGGCAGGAAGCGTGTGAAGTAAGACCTCTGTTTTTACACTTTTGTCCCTACTTACACTGTTCTGCCTCAAATGTGATTTTGATTGGTCCTGACAGACGGTTTTTAGAGAGTTTGATCTTGGAGTTTGTTTATATTAAGGGCTTCTGGTATAATGTAAGATGATTTTTTACTTTTGTGTGTGCTGGTGCCCTGTCCCCCCACCCCCCCAGACTTGGAGATTAAACACTTAATAGATCTCTCCCCTTCTTTCTGGTATCAAAATATTTACTTAGGACCCGATTGGCTTTCTCCTCAGAAATACTTAAATACAAATACTTAATTCGTTGTTGACAAGCTGGCTTTTGAGTCCCGACCCGGGTAGTGCGGTGAGCCAACTTGGACCTCATTTTCCAATGAGTTGAATGTATGTGGCCGTCATATTAAGATTTAGAGTAACACAGAATTGATGCTTTTTTTGCTTCATTCTATGTTACGGTTACTTCTGGGAATATTTCATAGACGATTAGGCCTAAAATTAAAGATCCTGAGTTTAGATGGATATGATATGTCAAAAGTAGTTAAGATTGATTCACCCCCACCTCAGCCCATCACTAGTTGTACCTCTGTGCTGTATCTGCAGTGACATTTTCAAGCATTTTGCACTAGGAATTCTTGTTTCTATCCCTTCACTCACACGTCAGTACCCTGGTCTCCTGCACCTCTTCTGCCACCGTGGTAGAAAAGCCATGCACCCTTCAGCGTGTTTGACCTTTGGGCTGTGATGTTTCATGTGAGATCCAGCCCTTGCAGGAACCGGGGCATTCAGGCAAAGGAGTAAAGCCGGTATTAGGAGCACTGCAGAGAATCTGCTCCATTCAAAGGGCAGCCTGCTGGCTAATAGCTCTGTGGGAATGTGGACTCTGTTGCCAATCTCTCTGCTTTTTACTTACTTTTTAAGGAGAAGCCAGTAATGTTTTTAGTGTTGTTCCTCCTCCCCCCATAAATGTGAAATTGCTAAATTGGTAAAGTTTTAAATGTTGAACATAATTTTTAAAAAAAGACATTGGCTAGACCAAATAACACCGTTTCAGACTAAATCTCCCCTCTGGCTCCCAGTTGAGACTCAGCTGGAGATGTTTAGTGTTCATCACTTGGCTGCTTGTATAATCTATCTCTTGGCCCTCCTCTAAGAGGCATGTGTGTGGATTATTTAAGCAGAGCCCATTGTTGTCTTTTAATTTTGTTTTTGGTTTTATTAACTGTGGTTGTCAGATTCCACCATTTACTTGAGTGCATAATACTTACGGTAACTTTTGACTCCCTCCCCTCTTACGCTCCCTCTTTTCCCAGTTTTCCTTCCTGCTGACCTGTTGGGTCTCATTAGGTATGTCATGAACTTTAAACCACGGAAAATGTTGCAAGTGGCCACTGGGATGTAGATGCTGAATAGGTATTTGTTAATGTGTAGTCAACCGTGACAGATAAATAAGAGGATTCATTCGTTTGTATTTTGGTCAGTTTTCAGGATGGGAGGCCAACTTTTAGACTCAACAAGTTAAGAATATGGGTCCTTTTCAGTTAGAATGGAAGTTACTTTGGGAACTACTGCTGTGTCTTGGCCGGTGATGCGTAGTAATTGTTGTTCTTGATCTGATAGCAGTGACATCCACTCTAACGAGTGTTCCAATGCAGTGGGAAGTTTTCTCTGGTCTGAACTGACTACTCCTGCTTCTGTCTGGATGATTCCGTTCCCCCATCTTTGCTCTTGCTCCCCTCCAATTAGAGAATGAAAAATAGTCACCTGATTCCCGAACTGAGTTCTAAGTCCCTAGGTCTTTGTTGTGAATCCTGGGTGTTAGCCTGACAAAAGAGAAATTTCACAAAAGTGTGCTTGGTGGGGGTGCTAAGAGTACAGAAAAATTACATTTCTAAACCATTCTGCTTTCGTTACGTGATGGTTCTCAACCGGAGGATCAGAACCAAGCCAAGGAACTCTTCAAATATGGCTAAGAAAGAACACTTGTGTAGGTCTCTGCTCTGTACAGAAAGAGTGAAAAATTGGGCTTTGGCACTAGAGCCTCAAGAGTGGCTTAAGAGGCCCCCCCCCCAATGCATTTGAGATAAAAGTAGTAGATGACGGTAAACGTTTCTTTTAGGCCGATCTGAAATAGAGTGCGGTCATCACTGCTGTAGTCAAGTGTATTGCCTGTACACAGTAGGTATTTTCTGAAAGTCCTGTCACTGGTAAAATACTGTGTATTTACTGCCAAGCGATTTATGTGTTAAATCTACTGTATTGAGGGGTTATTTTAAAGAAATGTACTCTTTATATGGCATCGTAGGAAATGGACACCAAGAGACTCCTAGCAGTCCACAGTCAGAAAAAGTTCAGCCTTTGCTTTGTAATTTCAGATTTTTATAATGAGGCAGAAATCCAGTTTAATGTTTAAATGGGAAGGCTCTGCACAATCTCCTTTTATTCTCTGGCGCTTTAAACATTGGGAAGCAAAATGCTTCACATCTTCTCGAATATATGCCCGGGCTCAGATGTTTAAGTTAGATGTGGCAGTTTCCATAGCAGCAGTGACTTTGCCCTTTTATCTTTTACTCAGATAGTACAATTTTTAGCATAGGTCACCCAGAGAGATTGTTATCCTGACTGTAGGCTCTTAAAGACCGCCTTGCAAGCCTTTGACTTGTCTGGGTGCGGCTCTGTTCTGGAGAAGCTCCATTGGGGTGGACTGGGAGCATGTTTGGGGCATCCTTGCTTTCCTCGTGTCTAGCGCAGTGCTCCTGGTCATGTCCACTGAATCGGAGATGTTGCTTTCTTGGCCCTGGGAAGTTTCTTCCCAGCCTCTGGAGACCTTCACTGGGCTGGCAGAGAGAGGTGGTTAACATCTGGTGTGGTCTTGGTTTTTCACATGGGTGGCGAGGTTTGCTTATTTTAAACTGTGGTTTGGTGACAGTGGACCACTCCTGTCTTTCCCTCTCGCCCTTCCTTCCTGAGGCGTATGTTGTTTTAACAAAAGGCTTGTAGCTAGGAATTTTTTTTTCTTTTTTTCTGTAATGCTAATTCAACTTGAGGCCTGAGCCGATAATGTAAGAATTAGTAGGTGTATCTGGAAAGGCCTGTGTGTGTGTCGGTGGTGGGGAATGATAGCCTACTACAAGGCTACCTTCCCTGTATTAATAACCTGCGGTGACTTTGGCTCCTCCAGGTATATAGAGTTGCCATGGAAGGTTTCCCACTTGGCAGGGTATGTAAGCCACATGAAAAATCCCATAAAGAAGTGGGAATTTTTATTTTATTTTATTTTTTTACCTGCCACTTGCACTTCATGGCAATGATGCTGTTACTCCTTATGAATCTCTGTGCACGTTTCTTGCTGAGGTGCCAAAGGTGAGTGTCTGGGCTCACAGGAGCACAGAGCCTAAGTGGTCACAGGAGCTTCCCGGAGGCATTGTGCCTCCTTCTGAGTGCCTAGGATGTTTCCATTCTCAGGGGTGGAATGGTGGCGAGGCAGTTGCAGGCTGAGAACAGAGCATGAATGACAGCGGGAAGCAGTGCAGGCGTCCGCGGGGCCGCAGGGAGGTGGTTAGAGCCTCCGGTGTGCAGTGGGGAGCGGTGGGAACGGGGTCAGGTCGTGGAGCTGTTGCTTTGTAGGCGTTGTGGAGTCTGTGAAGGCCTTAAAACGAGAAATAGCTGTGGGCTGCTGACCTCCTTTTAGGTAGATCACCGTAGAGGTGGAATGGAGGTTGGATAGAGGGGCAAGGGTGGAAGCGGAGGGGGCAGCCAGGAGGCTTTACATCCAGGTTTAGCCCTGGTTTAAAAATCTCAGGTTCTCTACTTACTACCTGTATGGACTCTTGAAATTCTGAAATACTCATTTGTAAATTGAAGATATTGCACATAGCTCGTCCTGCATGAGAGGATTAAGTGGGATTTTGTTTGTAAAATATCTAGCTTGAGGACTTGTCTGGAATGAGGAATCAATACATGCTCTTCCCTACTCTCTTTTAGTGGTAGGATTCATTAAATTCTGTAAGAGGCAGTCAAATAATCTGAACCTCTTTCCTGCAGCAGAAGATACCCAAATCCTATGATTTGGTTCAGAGCGTTCAGAAGGATGTCTTAGTTATTTTTATTTCCTTTTAATTAAACATAATCTTAAAACTGGAGTGCAGGCTTAGAAAAAGAATGTTTAAATTCAGGCCATTTTGAAATTATGATGGGGGAAAACGGGAGGAGATTGTCCAGTCGTGTGGGGGTCATTTCCCTGATGTGTGAGTCCTGGAAGCTCTGACACCACGTGACACATCTCAGTGTGCATGTCATCAATCTGGAGTTGAGAGTACAGCCCTGCGTGAGACTTCTACACTTTTTCTCCCTGTGTTGTAAATGATAAATCTGAATATAAGTAGAAGGTGCCTGTATCCTCCTTGGAGTTCTTAGCAAAAGGAACACAGAGGTAGCAGTTTCTAATCTTAAATATTAAAATCCTAAGCGGCTGGGCGGCTGAGCCTGAGAATACTGAGTTGCACAGGATGGAACACACGCGCACTTGTGTGTGTGTGACGGGGGTGGCGGGGGGGTGGGGGTGTACTTTTTAAAGGAAGGTAAATTAAAATAGACAAGGCTGAAATTCTGATGTGAAACACGTAGGCTCTTGGTATCCTATATATTTAAATAGTCTTTGGAGGTCTGGGATTAAAAATTGCAGCACTCCAAGTAAAAATTCTCCTCCTCAGTCACCGCTTGTGACTGCGCGCTAAGTGCAGTTTAACGCGGCATCTGCTCCCCAGCCCGGCACAGGAGCTGACCGTCGTGGCTGAGCAAAGTCCACACGCTGCACTTGCTGCCCACAGTGTCCTCTCTACGTGTCAAGAAGCTCCCAGCACAACTCTGCGGCCTTCTTGTCCACTTAGACATGGGGGGGGGGGGCAAAGCTACGCCGGCCCCTAAAATCCAGATAAGCAGATTCTCTATGGTAACATTCTAAGAGAGGCGTCTTCCTTTGTCCGGCAGTAATGGCAGTCGCCTCTGATAGTCGCTTGGCACTGCACAATTTGTAAAATGCTTTCACAAATTACCGGACTAAATTACATGTATATACTTAAAGCTTTTACAGAACACAGACCCCTTCATCCCCTCTCCTGCTTACCAACATGGTAAATAATTCAACCTGTGGGAGATGGATATTGCTTCTCATCAACTCTTGGAAATAATGTGTGTACATATATAAATAGGATATATATATATCTACACACACACATATACGTGTGTGTGTGTGTGTATGTGTATATATGTTTGCTCATTCAAACCTTCATTGTTCATTTATACAATGGTGGCCTTGCCCCAGTGTACTTTTAGAGATTCCTTGAGCATTTATTTCAAGTGTGCTTTACCTTAGTGATATTAGGATAATTTTCCAAGTGAAAGAAGTCGGAGGGGTTGAAGTGACAGCCCTTGACAGGGAACCGAAGCATCTGGACTCCTTTTCCCCGTTAGATGGGTATCCGAGATCTGAAATTAGGTGTGCGTGCCTGCTGCGGATATCATAAGCAAAGGCCGGAGGCTAAGAAGGGCTTTTCCTGATCATAGCGGCTTCTCCTTCCTCCTTTGCAGCATTAACTCCCAAACACATTCTTAGGCAGCAGGTTAACCGGAAATTTCCTCTAGATCCTCTCCCTCAGGCCTCAGGCCCCCCTCCCCTAGTTGGAATCACTGGGACTAAAAATAACACTTTAATTGAATTCCAGTTCTCCCCGCCCCCTTCCCTCTTGAAATGCGGTAAATAACCGGGAGCTTAATTACCATAAGAAGACACAGTGGTACTTAGGTGTTTTTTCCGTAGCTGGGTGGAAGTTTAAAGTTGTCTTTTGGGGAAGGAGGGAAGAAGAGGCAGACCAAAGGAAAGAAAGTGTCTTTCTCAGTGTGAACCTTGTTTTTTTAAGAGGCTCCAGCTTTCCATTCTAAATAATTCCTAGTCATGCTTCTAAATCAAAAGTATGTATCTCTCGGGAATCTCAGGACCTTTAATATCAACTGAAAAGAAAAAATACATTTCGTAGTCCAGAGAGGAAGGAGCTGGCATCTGTGTTGATCACAGTTTACACTCCTACAGCGGACTGGGGAAGATCCTTTCCCACTCTCCACAATGTATCAATTAATTGCAAGATTTTATGTCCCAGGGCAGCCTCTCATTATTTTCAGTTTCTCTGAAGTTCAACAGAAATAAAAGTTGTCCCCCCAAAAATGTATACACATGCTTTGAATAATTATAAAGGCAGTGTTTATTAAAATACATTTCATTTCCAGAATTGAGCTATCAGCTGTGAAACGTGTGTATACATTTTTGGAGGAAACCTTGTCTGTGTAGCATTCCAGCATTATTAAGGAAATATACCTTGTTTTTCTTACGTTTTATTTTACCGACTTTATTTTGGAATAAGCTAATTGAAGTTAAACAACTGTAATTTTTGGTTTTCTATCTGTAAGTCCTGCTAAATGATAGTGAGAGAGTAACCTAACCTTAGTGGCCAAACGGAGTATTGTGGTCCTTTGTTCCCCTTGTGAGTTAAAAATGGCATCAGTGGCCATAGAACTTCTTTTATATTCCCTGTAAGACCAGGCACACTTTCTGTTGTGGAACTTGAATATGAAGGTACTTCAGTGTCTATCTATAGAGGAGCTCTGTTTTTATCCTACCTAATGAAAATACCCAACTCCTGGGATTAATTTGCGGATTTCCAATCAGTCTTTCACAATTTGCACTACCCTGAGGGGGTTCCCTTTAGCCGTGACTTTTGTAGAAGAATGCGAAGTTTATTCAGTTTCTTTGTTGATTACTACTTTAACTATCTTAATTTAGCAATTCAAATGTATCTGCCTACACCAAACAAGAACTCAGCTACAAAACTGTGGGAGTAGTTGATTTCATTCCTATTATACTCATATCCCTCTTTAGGTTCTGTAGCCAAATAATGACATGGACATTAATTAGGCCCACTGAGGCTGGAATGAAAGAATGAGGTTGGAATGATTCATTACTAGAAGGTAGTGTATTTCACCCTATAACCAAGATTTGAGTTAACGCCTGGATTAACCATCACTACCGTGGAGGTGTATAAATGGCCCAGGTGAAGAATATAGATTTTAAAGTTTGCTTCCCTTTCGCAAAATGTAACTTATTCTCATTACTTTTCATCTGCTTTGTTTTTAAACCTTTGGGGGCGACTTTGAGGTACTTTCTTATTTTGCATTCTGACAGCTTTAATGGGGCTTCATAGGTTACAAATCAGTTTCTGAACACCATACTCTGTTGAGTAGTTGCGTCTTTTAAATTACTCCGGTGGTTCAGAAAATTTACATTTGCTATTAAACGAATCGCGTGCTGAATTCTTCTTGGTTTAATATAAATTCAGGTTTTCATATGTTGGGTTTCTTTAAAAAGATCCTTTTATTGTCTTTGACACGGCAAGCTATTTCTTCGCTGACGTTCCTTGTATTCTTAGTGCCCGGAAATTAATAAATGCTTTGGTGCTTTGTCTGAATGTGAGCAGTCGGAATCGAAGCCGATTTCTTGATAATGGATTTGAACAGCTTACGGAGGTAATTAAAGTAGCACATTAGGAACAGGTTTCCTTCTGGGCCTGCTCTGCCCGTCCGATGCCTGGCTGGTTGGAGTCACCCTCTTCCGACGCCCTGATTGCTGCGGCTGTTTCTCCACTGCTGCGTGCTCCCAGAGTGGCCCAGGCCTCCCACACGCCACACAGCGATTTACTTTCGCAGGAGCGACTCTTGTGCTCAAAACCTTTTGGTGATTTTTCCTTTCTTACAGCGGCCTCTTGATGGGGTTTAGGACGCACTGCCCCCAAATACGGCACCTCGGCACGGGGACTGTCTTGCTGACTGTCTTTAGCTGAAGGGGACTGAGAAGACAGCAGGCGCAGAACGTGCACTTTGCCCTCCCGCTCCCTCCCTCCCTCCCCTTCCCTGAAACCGGTCCTGAAACTCCTTGTTCCAGGACATTCTTACCACCAGAGAAGGGGATTCAGGGCCCAGAATGCTGCACCGGCCAGCCTTACTAAACTCATCTTACTAAGGCTTCGTCACCTACTATCCCTAGCCCGGGCCCTTTTATTTTGTCAATTCTTCAGAAATTTGTCTGAACGCTGTAAAAGCTTCCTGCTCGGATCACCTCTTTGGGTCTTCATTTTCTTGTGAAGGGCCCATGTATATGTAAAAATTCGATACAACTTATGTGCTTTTCTCCTGTTAGCTTGTCTCCGTCAGCTTAGTTTTCAGACCCAGCCAGGGACCCTAAGATTTTCGAAGAAAACTTGCTCCTACCCCCTCTGCCTCCAAGACCCCATGTCGTCTGGCCTCAGAAGGACTGGCCTTGGAAAGACTATAGTGTGTCTGGAGGAGCCACATGGACCAAGAGACAGAAATGTCAGCATTCGCTGCCAAGGAACATGTCCCCTCTGTCTCCTGAAGCTGTTGGGCCCTTGTTAGCCGCAGGGCCCAAAAGCTGAGTTGGACAAAGGCTGAGGAATCCACAGAGCAGGCCAGGTGGCTAAAACGGTGTGGGGATGGGGCAGGGAGTTGACAGAGGTTCTAGGATGGAGGAAATCCCGTGACCTGTCACGCCACAAACCTTTATAATTTTAGGAACCACAAAGCAAAGTCAAGAGCTTTAAAGAAAACAGACTAATGGCTGATACCTGTAGCCGGCGGGTCAGCCCCATGATTTTAGGGCTTGGCTGATTCTTCAGTTGCTTAATTCCGTGAAGCTGAAATGTGTCCCGAAAACGCCATTTTGGTGGGAAAGATAGAATACTGTTCTGCAGGAGCGGTGTCTGCTCGATAGATGACCCCGTCTTGGCTTATCCAGCTCTCACCTGTAGGCTCTGATGGCTTCGCTGGTTATGTCGAGTGCTTTAGGCCCCTGCCCCGAGGCCCCCAAAGGAGGGTGCTTTTTGGCCAACCTTGCTGTCTTTACTTAGGTAGGTTCTGCTCTTAAACTTTAGAGACGGGTGACATCTTTGTGGTCAGAGGAAAGGCTTTGCCCTGTACCGTGCTCCTCAAGGGATCGAGAGCCCTCTTGCTGCACATGAGTGTCCAGACTAAGGTCGCTTTACCCAAGTCGGGGCCTTTCCCTGGGAGAGAGATTCTTGCCGTTGACCTTAGCCCTGATTCTTCTAAGAGCTGTTCTCTTTGATGTCTGCTTAAACTTTATAGTTTGTATTAAACTCAAACCATTTGAAATTAAATTCATAACTTCATTAGGATGCATTTTTAATCATCTTTTTGTCAAAATCTGTTTGTTTTCACATATACTTTTGCTTCTGCCATTTTTCTCAACTCTGATCCAGATTCCGGATGCCACGTCTCCATAACCCTGCTGGTGGGAGGCTCAGAGCACATTTGTACCATGTTTTTGGATTTGTCTTGGCTTCTGTCTTTTTTGTACTTGGCAAGTTGGCATGTTAAGCTCTCAGGAAAAAAAAATACACAAAGTGGGCCCTGGTGGGTGTGGCTTAGTTGGTTGGAGTGTTCTCTTGAGCCACTGGAAGGTTGCGGGTTCCACTCCTGGTCAGGGCACATACCTAGGTTGTAGGTTTGATCTCCAGTCGGCATCTGATCTATGTGTCTCTCTCACATTGATGTTTCTCTCTCTCTCTGTCTTCCTCCCCCCTCCCTTTCTCTCTTCCTCCCCTTTTCTCTTCCTCCTTCGCTCTCTCTAAAATCAATTAATAAAAAGTAAAAAAAAAAAAGTACACAAGTGGTCACCCAAAGTAGTTTCCTTTGTTATGCCATTTAACAAGAATTTGGGTGTCAGTGCCTAAGGAGGGCTGATGGAGTGTGCAAAAAATTGAAAATACGCTTTCATAATTCTCTCTGGTTTGAAATACTTGAGATGGGGTAGGAAAAATAAGCTACCAATGCATGCAGTTAGGGAGGTGATTGCCCTTTCATGCTCCAAATTTTTTACAGGAACTGTTCTTGTCCTTCCCTCAGTTTTTGAATGCTTGGTCTCTACAAACCCCTGAAATGGATGTGGGGTGGGTATGGCTGGAGGCCTTTCAAGGAGATGGAACCTCATGAGCAGAGCCAGAGAATGTGTGTCTTTGAACATACTGCAGCGTCTGAGGAACATGGAGTGGCTCAGATTTTTAGCTACTTGAATAAGTGGGCTTGTAGAGGATCTCAGATATTTATACTGTTCATGCTGAGTAGTTTGTACTTAATTTGATAGGCAGGAGTGGGGGGTGGCTATTGAGGATTTAGGAAAATCCATCTGGGAATAGTTTTAGTGTGTATTAGAATGACAAGGAGAACCTTTTGGGAGGCTGGAATTCAGTGGTCCAGGTGGGAGGTGAGGACCCAGATCAGAATGGTAACCATGGCAACGAAGAGACCAGTGCAGACAGACCTCACCAGAGGATGTGCAGTTGCCCTTTCAGCATCCTGCTATGCCTTGAACCCTCAGAGGTCTGGTCCCCATATAAGGTGGGTCTAGGTCTTAGAAACCTCCATTGCAGATAGGTACCCAATGAGAATTCTCAGAATATATTTAGGATGTTTTTTATTAGCCGTCTCTTTTGTTTGGTGGCTGTCTCCTAGAGGTTTGAAAATAACAAAGAAGCTTTTGGAATTTTTTATTGGAAAGATTGGGAAATAGGAAGTTTTCCTTTTCTCTCATGTAACCGTAACACTGTTAGCCCCAGATTCGAGAAATCAAGCAATAGCTTTGGTTTCCTAAAATCTATTGTAAGAAACTTTAGAAATTAAAGTACATAGAGGGCCATTTAAGTAAAAGGGAAAACAATTCAACTTAAAATGTTTCTATAGCTCTATGGAAGTAAACTGTGTGAGTGTGAAAACATAGAGGTCAGCCCCCTCCTCCCAATAAAATCGTGCCACACCAAACACAGCACCTCCTCATTTCCTCTCGGAGCCCAGGAAAGTTTAGAATATTCTAGATTGATCTATGCTAAAGTGCCTTTTCATAAATTATTGCACAACAGGAGAAAAAGCAGTCTCAATGGGCACAATTGATGTCAGAATTGAGACGTGAACATATATTGAAACATTTTTTCCAGCCTTAAAATTAATGGTTTTGTGTCGTTGGAATACGGCCTTTTTTCCCTTTCCAAAGAGTTTTCAGAGCCAGTAGAATCTATAAATAGTGCACAGCCCGCTTGTCTGTGGTAGATTGAGTAGAGCAGAATCGCCTGTCCTTAAGTGAAGGGGAAGTAGCTTTACATTTTTAGTAACTGAATTGTTGGCCAGCATAAAGGGAAGGGCCATGTGAGCAACTTATTTATAACTTCCCATAAAGGTATGTGTCTGCCTCAAGCGGAGAGACTGTCTGGGGTGCTTGCAATGTAAAAGTGCAGAAGAATCATTTTCCATACACAGCTTCCCCTGGCTAGTTGGTGCAATAAAGTGATTGTTCGCATCCCTGGGGCTTTCAGAAAGAGGGGTGTCAGTAGATTAGCTCATTAGTGTCCCTTTCTCCTATGGATACAAGGGACTGAGGCCATTACATTGGAATCTGTGGTTTTATGTACTGAAGAAGGTTCAGATACTAACTCCCGAGGGTATTCGGGACATAAATTTAAGCCTGGTTTAACCTGTTGGGTGTGGTCCTCCACCTGTCCTACCTATGCAGTCTAACCACAATTAGGTTATTGTCAAAATATTTCATGGGTTTAAAAGCACTTTATTTTTTCACAGGTTCAGTTCAATGATAAGTTTTTGTGTTTTATTTTTTTAAATAAAGAACATAGAATCAGACTGAATTCTCTTGGTAATAGTGGGAGAAGGGAAGAAGAAAACATTTTCATGGCATCCTGCGAAGAGTATGTTTAAACCCTTCTGGTAGGTGCCAGAAAATGGAATCCATTGTTACATGCTGTGAATGTCATCACTCCCATCGGGTAAATCACAGCCAGATTTAACTCTAAGGATGACGTTTTTATAGTCATAAGTACGCCAGTAAAAGCTGTTTTTTGGCCCCCCTTTATTACTCATTGTTTGTTTCAGAGACTGAGTTTTTCTGAATATTATGTTGACCGTTTAAATCATCTGCGTATAAGGCTAAAGGGTAAACTTTGGCTTTCGTGCCAATACCGGTGGCTTGGTTTAGTATTTGGGCAAGTTGTAATAAGTGGTGAATGGCCCATTAACTATATTGGAGGCCTCATAGCAGCACTAATTTCAAATCGTGCTGGGTTTACAATTTACATATTAAAAAATGTTCACTTGATTTCGTTCAGGGACAAAGCTGACATCCTATATAAGCATTACTCCAAACAATCCTATTTATTGGTCCAATTATTTCAATTGAAGGATGCTGGTTTACTGCCTCTTAGTATATGTGAGCAATTCTCAGAGAGACTGTGGCAGAATAACCTCACAGGGTTCCGATTTACTTTTAATTTTCAGTCCCAGGATTAAGGATCATTTATAGTATAATGTAACATTGTGGGCAAATACAGCTTCTCTTAATGCCCTTCTGATATTTTGGGGAAAGAGTGCTTTTATGCAAAGCGTTCACTTATGAATTGCATGACTGCCTTTCTCGCTATAAAATTTCATTCACATTTCCTCCCTTCTCCCACATCCATAAGACATAGGACAGCATGCAGTGTTTTTTTTCATTTTATTATCATTTAAAAATATTTTTTTTTGAGATGTGGTTTAAGGTAGTTCTTTGGGATAGATGCCAAGGTAACTAGTTAATACTGTTTTGAAATCAGGCTCTTAATTTAAAATGCTTAATTTGTGCAAGAAAACGACATGTTAAAATGAATTTGGAAAGATTAGATTGGAATTGCCTCAAATTCAATTAAGCCACACTGCATGGACGTGCTGGGAATATTAATACAATCACTGTAAATTTTGTACAAACTGATCTGTTGCATTACCTTGCTCATCTAACATACGGTACTTTTTGTGTCCATATTGCAGACGGCAACTCCAAACTAACATGGCAGTCAGACTGTGTGATGTGGCTTCTCTGCTTAGAAGTGGTTCGTGGGCAGCAGAGCCTTGGACTGGGGTCTGTGGGATTTTCCTTAAATTCTGTAGGCTGCTTTTTCTTAGCATGTTGCAGGAGTGCTGAGGCCATACCAAACACTTGAACTTCTCATTTGGGCCTACTAATTATTCTTACATTCAGCCTATTACGGTATGGCCATCGTCAGGACTTAAAGCACATTGCAATTTTAACCCTAGTGGTGGATGTAGCATCAGAACCATGCTTTTGTCTCTAACTTCTTACAATCTAAATTAGGATTTAGCGCAGACTCAAAGAGTGACAAGCTTTTTTAAAACAACAACAACAAACAAAAAGTTTTGGTATGGTCTGAATACTAAGTTACCGTAATTCTTGACATTCTGTTTACTATGTATTTTTTTGGTTACTCAATTTTTGAAGTTATTCACAATTCCTGATGCTCAAAAAAAAAAAAAAAAAAAAAATTATTGAAATTGTAAATCTGGCTGGAAATTATTTGCCCAGTAACTGTTGAAAGAGTTTGCATTCTGTGAACAGTTGTGTTGAGCCTATCAGTGGAATATGCATTATTTGTAAAATATAGCACATTAGTATCATTTTATTCTGAGCAGATGGTCCTATAGCTGAGCGATGCTGTAATTTTCAGTGCACACAGCCTACTGCAGCTGTTCACTTGAATGTTGGCTTAGGAGCTCATTCTTGCCACCTGAACATGGAAATAAATGTGCAATTAAGTGAGGAATGTTTGTTGTCCTTGCTAAACCCTGCTAATTTCAGTCAGTGAACACTTTATATTTAAATGCCATCCCAGTGAGCTTTAGTCCAGATCTCCTGTTTGGGGCTCACCTAGTTTCCACACATACGTAACCCTAACTTTTGAATAGCGAGTTGTTTTTATTGGCCTTGGCCTCTCTCATCTTGCAGCTCATTATTTGCATAACTGCCGGGCAAAGGTTAATCCCACAAAAATTTTTGCTGTGGAAAGTGACCCACAGCTAATATTCTACAAACTGGAACAGTTACGCTTTATTAGGAAATCTGAAACCTCCTTTCTCAGTTTCAGATAAATTTGTTAATTATAGGAAAATGCATATCTTGAATTGTGTCAGATTTTTTTCGTACCGGTTTCCAAAGGTTTCTTTATTTTTCTTTAGTCCTTTAAGCATTCCCTGAGAATACTTGTCCTAGAGATGTCCCATTTCTTTGAAAAGGAAATGAAGTCACGGAGGGGCTGTGGGCTGTTTGGTATTTCATAGGTACTCTGGATTTGTCTCCTGTTTTTTATCATGCGAGCACTGATTCTTGTCCTGCCTGACCAGCCTCAGCCTGGTCAGTCCCACTCTGTCTTCTGCTGCCTTCTTTTGTAAACATCTCTTGCAGCAGAGATTTCTTCCTATATGCTTATGCACTGTTGTGCCCTTTTATTTTTCCTAGGCAGTATGTTTTTAAAAAGACTTTTTTTCCCCTCTTTTCCTGCAACACTCTTTCCCTCTACTTTGCTTTTTAAATTTTGTCTCAGATTCTTTGCTTTTTATATATTAAAACTACCCTAAAGCTAGCATCTCATGAGTTCAGAATTGTCAATTTTGAGAAGTCGTTTTTTGGTGAGATGAGACACCGGTGTATTGGATAAACTAGAAGGATAATCCTTTCAGCGATGCTTTGGTTTTTGGATTCCCCCACAGTCTTGGCCATCCAGAGTAGATAGCTATTGAAAAATGGTTTTAGAAAATTTGGGGCTGTGGTTGTGATGCTTTTGCTCAAAGAACATAGCATTGATTTTTTTTTTTAGGAAATTAGATCCAAATTTTCTTATGTGATTTTTAGAGTAGCCTGAACAGTTTGAGGCCATTTCCCCAACTCTGCTGTTGATCCTGTATTTGGAGTTTATAGATGCATTTCAACAGGCTTATGTGCTCAATTGAAAATTCCTTGGGCTGGTCTGTTTGCAAAAATTGATATATTTACACTGTTGTTTGAGTGGACTGGATTTTTTTTTATTTTTAAAAAAATGACAGACTTAAGGCACAATACCATGTTGAATTGTTTGGGGATTTCATTTTGATGCTTTAGATCAGTTGCTTTGTTGGTGATCTTTTGCTGCCAAGGTTGACAAAAATGGTTTGTTAGGTTCTACAAAGTACACCAAGAACTCATAGCTTCTTTCCCAAGTTATCCTGCAAATCCTTTTCACGCCCTAACTTATAACATCTGATTTTTTCTTATTTCTTACCAACGGTAGGGGTATAAGATATTGTCAATCAAAATCATTTTCAATATGTAACCAAAACAGTACATGTTGACAAATTTATATTTTTTAAAGTACTTTTGCTTCTTGATTTTAAGTTAATGGATGTCTGTCAGTTTTAGAATATTTAAATTCTTAGGTTAACTGAAAATCTCTTTAAAGTTAGGTAGAACATTTTTTGGTTTGTTTTTGGTAGCATGTTAAGCACTTTTATTTTCTAGTATGATTTTTAGTCAGGATTCCATTCTGTGCCCTTGGGTACTAAATTTTCTGAAGTCTCTGGACACTGCAGGTGAGTAAGGGTATGTGAGTAGCCTCAGAAGGTGGCTCTAGAGAATGTTTAAGATTTAAATTGTGCTTATGTGCATGTGTGGAATATATATGTGTAAGTATAACTGTGATCTTAATTGAATAGCTTAATACGAAGTAAAAATTAGCGTAGGTGTTGCACTTTTCGTTGAAGCTTTGTTGTAATTTCAGCAGAACGACTTGTATTCTAGTGACAAGTGTTTAAGTTTTTAGATGGAATCTCTAATAGTTTGTGAAATATGAATTCTGACATTTCTTATTTTCTCTGTTTTTAGCAGGTAATTGCTGCCATGGAAACACAACTGTCTAATGGGCCAACTTGCAATAACACAGCCAATGGCCCAACCACCATAAACAACAACTGCTCGTCACCCGTTGACTCTGGGAACACAGAGGACAGCAAGACCAACTTAATAGTCAACTACCTTCCTCAGAACATGACACAGGAGGAGCTAAAGAGTCTTTTTGGGAGCATCGGTGAGATAGAGTCTTGTAAGCTTGTAAGAGACAAAATAACAGGTATGCAGTTTTATATAGTTTCCTCGTATTTAAAGGACTGTTTCAAGGTGTGAGAACATAAGTTTTACTTGTAAATCACTGTGCTGCAGCTTTACATAGCTAGTTATTTTCCATGTGAAACTTAGTTTTAAGAATTTTGTTCTCCTTTTAAAGCATAAAATTGTTTTATGGGCAGTATATATTATAACTAGACTTTTACATACTCTGAACTGTATAATAGCATCTTTGAAAAATATTTTAAAAGTGCATGTGTCTGGGGCAGCAAGTGTCATGTTAACCTTTGGCTTTTATTTCCCTGAAGGTACATGGTTTAACATTTCAGCAATGAGATAATGAGAATAGCAGTGTGTTTGGCAGAGGAAAAAAACCTCTTTAAAACCTCTTTAGCCCAGCTGGGTGTGGCTCAGGCGGTTGAGCATTGACCTAGGATCCAGGCGATCGGGGTTCGATTCCCGGTCAGGGCACATGCCCGGGTTGTGGGCTTGATCCCCAGTCAGGGGCGTGCGGGAGGCAGCCGATCAATGACTCTCTCATCATTGACGTTTCTATCTCGCTTTCTCCCTCTAACTTTCTTCTCTTTGAAATCAATAAAGATATATTTAAAAACAAACAAACAAAAAAAAACACCTCTTTAAATGTCCTTTCCCTTAAGTCTCTATATTCCTTCTGCTATAATATATGGGAACAGATTAAAGGATAATATTCACGTTGTCAATATTCGCACTGATGCAATTTGAGCGCAGCAAGATCATGAGTGCTCTTATAAAGATAAGAATGAAAGGACAGGTAGCTTGGCCTTTACTGATGGATGGTACATTTTGAATATTAGATAGTGGGCAATCTCCTTAGTACTTTGTAAGATTTGACTAAAGTTTTAGAATCAGCCAGAACCCAGTTCAGAGCGTGCTCTTGGGACAGAAGGGTTCCCGCTCCTGCAGGAGTTCCTTTCACACACGGAAAATTCCAGTCTGAAGTTAAGTGTAGACAGGCTCTGTAGCTTTTTCTCACGGTGTTGTTAAAACTGAGTGATGATGTGTAGCAAATTGGTTTGTCTGGCTTTTAACAAAAATAAAACTAAATATTTGAAGTGAGTAAAAGATAAAGACAGTTTGAGGAGTCAGACCTGGAGTCTGAACTTTAGTCATATGACCTTGGACATGTCAACTCCTGGCTTCAGGTTTCCCTTGGTAAAATGAGGTAGAGGTCAGAGGACAAGGTCACACTAGGTAATTTCTGAGGTTGCTTGTGAATTGTTCTGAAATGACTTTAACTGTTCTTTTATCAAGACAGCAGGGCTTACTCTCTCCCACGAGTGAGTTCTTAGAGCTGTCCCCTGGGCTTGGCCTCACAGTCATATTTCCTTGGGCAACAGCTTGAGGTTCACAGGTAGAACTTATTGAAATCAAGTAAATCAAGTAAAAACTAACACCCAGTTGTCATCAATCTCTACAGAGGAACTATATTTTTAGCTAATTATGTTACTTAGATGTTCACCAGGATGTCATCAGGAAGGTTTGTCTTTTGAGTTTGAATACCGATAGTAGAATAGATGAATTTTTTTCCATTTCTTTTTCCAAAATCTCTGTGAGAAGCATATGTGAAATTTATTTAAAAAAACAACAGTGTTCAAAGGGGTGGAAAGGTAGAGAACAAAAGGCTCTTATGACATGTATCTGTTATGATACTAAATTTTATTATTATTAGCAAAACAGCACTTTTATATATGAATTTTGCAACCTCTTTGACATAAATAACTGGTAAATGGTATGAAGGCTGTGACATAAATGATGTGTTTTCTGGTTTGACTGCTTAGTAGCTATCCCTACCATTAAAAAAATATTGATGCTTGAATAAATACTGGAAAACTGCATTAATATTTGTTGTCCATTTCTTTCACCCCTCATCCCCCACCCCCCACACCCATTCTTTTCTTTTCAGTGAAAGGGGGCTAACAGTATTTTCTACCACGCTAAAATTTCTGGTTAAAATCTCTGATAAGCAAGTGGAGTACCCAAGAAAACCCACAGTGAGCATGAGGGTCAGAAGATGTTTTCTAAGTTTCATCCCATGAAATATAGTAAAAAAAAAATTCTCAAAATAGTTGTTACATTGACAGACAAGTTTGAGAAATTCTGCCCTCCACAGTTTCCTATTGAAGACCCACACTGCAGATCGTTAGCATATTAAAAACTATGTGAAAACCCTGCTATTCAGAGAACCAGGTATGACTGATAGTTCCCCGACCTTATTTGACCGCAGAACTCATTTTGTGGATATCCCCCATACTGGATTTCCATTGGATATGTTGCTATAAAAGCCTTTGAAGTCATTTGTTAACTGCTTGCCTGACAGTCTAAAATTCTCCCATGACCTTTTCATATCAATAAAATACGAGCGTGTTTCATAAGATGAAAACCTATGATAAGGAACTATAAATTTAAAATGTTGAGTAGGCAGATCTGAATACAAAGGACCTCTCCTTCCAGTAACCCTGTTTTGATTTCACCCATTGACATCTTTTTCTTTGCATGGGTTAAAATGGTGTTCAGAAGGTTCTGACTTATTTAGCTTCAAGCATAAATTACCTTAGTGTTTGTTTTTATTCTGAGTTTCTGTAAATATTTGTCTTGAGCAAAATAGTCTCGTAAATGGTACATTTCTAAAACCAGGTTTTGAATGGTTGCACTTTGCAAAGTGGGCACATCTTCCTAAGCAGCTATTGTTAGCGTAACTCTAGAAGTGTTTGAAGGAATTTGTGAGGATTTGGACCCTGCCCTGTGATGTTGAGTATTAGCCAAGTTTCTCAGTTCACATTTTTAGGGTGAAGTCAGCGCCCCTTGGTCCCTCTCTCCCCAATTCGTCCTTCCTCCTGGGGAGCTGTTGGGCCAGCTCTTTGTATTCTGATTTTGTAGGAGTTGAGCATTCACTGTCTGGGTCCTAAGAAAACTCTGGGATCACTCTTTGGAAAGAAAATTTAAATCCCTCCTTTTCACTTTTCTTAAGTCTTTCCTTAAATAATGCTGAATTAGGAAACTGTATCTCAGGTATAAAAATACCTAGTTAGGAAAGTGAATGCCTTGTTCTTAAGCCCTGGAAGAGAGAGTATGTAACTTTGAGATTGTGTTGGTGTTAGCACATTAATGCGTCCCTGTTTTGATAGAATGAGGCTTAGGGAAGTACATCAAGACGCGACTTCAGTAGCAAATACAACAGTCTTCTCTCTGGCCTGCGTTCTGCTCTTTGCGTTGTTTTTCAGGCCCTCTGCTCGGGCTCGTCCCAGCTTTAGGCGTCATTCTGTTCCCTGTCTAGAGGCATTCGTCACGGGAAGCTGCTGCTGCCGGCACAGCTTAGCTGATGTGGGTTCATCCCTTTGAGCTGTTACATGCACTTCAGAGTCCTTGACACCTGCTGATGCTGCATTCTAGAGGAGCAAAACGAATTTTATGATGCAAGGAATGAATAGTAGAGCCTTAGAGTCAGAAACGCCCTTGAGGGGACCATAAGCCAACGCTGTCACTTAACAGGTGATGAAAGGCCCAGGTTTGTTGAAATGACTAGTCCAAGACCACGTGGCTATTAAGTGGTAGGGGTGGGGACCAGAATTCTGGCTGTCTTACTCTTTCCCAGGACATTTCCTCCTCACCTCTTCAGAGGCCAGAGGTCTTGAATAATTAAGCATAGGACCAACTGATGAATTTAGAGTGAGACATAGAACCTGAGCAGGGGAGAAGTGTCTTCTCGTGAGTATGGTTTCCTTGGAAAGGAAATTGGAGATTTTTGAGAGTCAAGGACTGAGGGATCCTTAAAATAAAGATGAACATCCTTGCTTCTTCTCTAGGGGCTTTATAATCGGTGGTTGTAAATTCGGATGTTCTAGCCCAGTGGTTCCAAATCTGGCTGCACATTCTCACCTGAGGGAGTCTTTTAAAATAGATTCTGGAGGCCTTGGGAGTCTTTGTCAGAAAGCTCCCCAGGTGATTATGACGGGCAAGCAAGCATTTTGGGGAGCCACAGTCTTTTGTGAAGTAAGGTCAGTGGGGTGTGCCTGCATTAGAATCTCTGGCATGACTGCCAAAAATGCAGATTCCTGGGCTGAATCAGAATCTCTATAGGTTGGGTCCGGGATGTTCCAGTTACCTGGGAGTTTTTCCACTTCTTTCCTGAACATTTTGCAGAGAGATAAAGCAGGGGCTTCCAGGTTTACCTGAATTCTGCTGGAGCTGGGTAGGAGACGTGTAACTGCAGTGTCTTGCCCCAGGCAAACTAAATTTTGGGTGCTGTCCCCTCCACAGTGTTGGTCTCCGATGAGTTGATTCCTGGGGTTCAGGACTAGAGATTTTGAGTTTACAAGTCATGAGGCTGTGCCTTTATTGAACCTCTTTCTTGTCCCTGAACGTGCGTGTGCATGTAATTAGTTTTTACAGCTCCAGGATAGCTTATTCTGCTGTTACTTCTCCTTCTAAAAGAAGAGGAGAATTATGGCTAGTTGAAGACCTCAGGTCATGAGTGTTGCTCTTTTTTTTTTTAATCTTGGTGTGGTGGCTTCACTCTTACTCTAGGAATTGTTTGAGGTGGGTTCTGTGCTGCCAGTTGTAACCTTTCAGACCAGAGTTAAAAACAAAGACCAAAATAACCAACCAAATACAAAGTACAGGAGGCTGAAGAGGGACTTTGTCAACGTGGATTCCGTCTGGTAACACAGGTCTTAAGTGGTAAAATCTTTTTTTCACATGAAGGTTCTCAGCTAGATTTAAGTTATGTCTCTCTTCCTTCTTGACAACTTTAAAGTTAGTTTTGACGCTGGTTTATTTGATCAGGATAATGTGATTTTAAACTTCATTTGAATGGCATGGTGTCCTCCCCTTCTATTTTTGGCAACATACAATCTTAGCTCCTCAGGATTGGAGCAGATACCTGGAATTTTATTAGTCTGATACGTACCTTCACATTTAATAGCCTTATTGACGGCGATGAAGTCAGTCAGTCATACTGAACACGAGGATGCTCTAATGAAGATCACTTTGAAAAGGTGGTTGTATGTGTCAGGTCAGCTGTTAGATGTCCATAAATAGTGTCAGGAGATCAAGAACTCTGATTCTTGCAGAAAAGTAGTTGAACAAAGTGGGGTGAGTGGTGGTAGCCTAATAAACACCTCACTTTGCAGACTCTGGGTGCTGTTTAGTTAGAAATTTGTTGGAAAGACTGGTGTGTGGCCAGGTCTTCAGGAAACTAGGTAACTTGGCTATGTGGGATACATGCTTTGGTGGTCCCTCGGGTATTGACTGTGGAATAGAATGCATTTCAGTATGGCCGTCTTTAGAGTTTAGTGATTACATTTGTATGTAATGAAATTTGTATTTTTTAAACTTAATTATTTTTCCATTGCACCTTTATCTTTCCAAAGGTAATGACTAATCAGTCATTTAAAAAATTTGATGTTACTACTATAGAAACTTTTTATAAAGTTTTTTGGGAAACTTTAAAAATTGTTTCTTCTAGGTTTATTATTTCCACTCAAACCTTGAACTGGGGTGTTTTATAGAACAATTTTCCAGTGTCAGTGTTGATTAATTTAGATGAAAAATTTCAGGACAATGAAATTAGAAATTTATAACATTTAAGAAATCAAATATAGCTTTTTATCATTGTTAAGGCTGAAAAACTTTTCTTCTACCCTCTTATTTTAATTCACATGCCCCCCCCCAGTCCCTGAACCTAACAAAAGACAGGTAATACAATGTTATATATTGATTTTTATCTTAGTAAAATTAGGGGGAAAAGATTGAAAGGAGAAGAGGCACACAGTTTTCATTAATATCAAGTGTACTGGAGTTCACAGGAAATAACTGAAACTCAAAGAACTGGTTAGACTTGGGAACTTATATTCCATTTTTATAACAGAGAGAGGGTTTGGGCTCTGAGGCATGTAAGTTTTGGGGATGTGACCAGGACATACACGGTGGAAAGTAATGGGAGATTCAAGCTATTTTAGCAAGGATTGTGTATGGATCTTGGGGTTGGCTCTCCATCTTTGGTGGTAAGAGTAGCTCTTTCTTCTGGTACAGGCGAGGGGGACACCTTCATTCACAGGGACATTTACGACCTGCTTTTAGGCAGAAGGGGAGAGGGCAGAGCACCGCTCCTCCACCTGTTGTTTTTTAATTGCCTTCAGCTCAAAATACTCCTTATGCCAAAGTGGCATATTTGGGATGATATATTCTGGAAGCCCTTCACCATGAAATAAGTTAGTTCTCAGTTAGCAAACCTAAATAGAAAAGTTACTTTGGATATCTTATGGTAATGAAACCTTAAATGGCTAGTTGCTGAG
The DNA here is from genome assembly GCF_964146895.1 of Miniopterus schreibersii. Classification (NCBI taxonomy): domain Eukaryota; kingdom Metazoa; phylum Chordata; class Mammalia; order Chiroptera; family Miniopteridae; genus Miniopterus; species Miniopterus schreibersii. The sequence goes on along the minus strand of NC_138111.1, from coordinate 58,231,643 downwards.
AAGAAAAAACATCTATTGTGAGGATAGAGAAACATTTCAAATCATTTGGATTTTTGTTTCTTAGATTTCTCGATGTTGATATTTGTGTTACTTTATATTTTATTCCATTAGAAGGAAATGAAAAAAGTATCTCAACTCCCAGGAGCTAGTTATACATTTTGCAACAGCTTTTTAAGACTATTTACTGGGAAAATGGAGTTGAACCTATTGGGTAAATGAGGCTTAGGAGTTTGGGTTCTGTGCCCTTGTTACTAGGACTTTTAGAGTGACTGTGTTTGTCTTGCCCGGTGATTAGGAACATACTGCTGAGTGCCTTTGACTTTCCTTTATTAGTTTGATACAGAACACAAACTTTGGTAATGTATAACCCCTAGAAAATAAAATACAGTTGAAGTTCTTCTGTAAGGATTTCCCCCTTGAAATTTAGCAAGGTAGGAGTGCTTGTGTGCTATTTGCTAATCATACTTCCCATACTGTTTTTTCTAGTTTTTGTTTACTTTTACATCTGGGGACTGGTGGTATAGATAGAAACCATTTTCAGTTTATTAGTTAGTGGTTGTCTTAGTAAAGATGGAAACGTGTGGATGAGAAAGATGATGGTCGACTAAATGGGAGAAGATAAAGGGCAGCTAAATTCTGATACAGGATTTCTTCTCCCTTTTTGTAATCTCTAGAATGTTAAAATCCTAACAAGATTTCTCCTCAGGTATGAAATTGACTCCCCCCCAATTTCATGATGGAGTTAATACAAAATAAACCTGCTTTTCTTTGGATGGTTTTTAATTCTCTACCACTCCCTTATCTGTGACACTACCTGAGCACCAGGCTTTGTTTTACACCTTTCTAAATTATGACTAGAGCAAAGCATGTTTATTCTGCACCTACCGGAGCGTTTCCTTTTAAACATTCCCTGAGCGGAATACTAGCTGATCACTGAGGCCACAGCCGTGCTTCAGAATTCGCCGCCGCTGCGCGCGCTCCGAGCTCATTGTCTCTCACTGGAGCACAAGGCTGCTGCTGAATTTTGAGATCTGTGGAAAGTGTGCCTTTCCAACGAAAAAGGTCAAGTTAAAACAATTTTTTTTGGCATTTAACTTTTGTCACTTGATTTGTCAGGCCCATGCAGTGGCTCATTTAGCATGTTTTACTCCTTCACGTATTTGGTTTAGCTTTTTAAAGTTTCAGAATGTCAGTGTTTTGACACCATTGGATGTCCCTTTTATTGGTAATGCTATCTGTCATAGGTTATTTTTTGAGGAGCTTTAAGCTGGAAAGCGCATTCTGAGTATTGTACAGAAACAGCTCCTCAGTTAAAACTACCGTTTTGTGATCTGACTTCAGTAATCTCTTACATCAGCATCATCGTTAGCTAATTGAGGGCGATCATTCTACGTTGTTCTAAATTAGAACAAAGATTCTCACTTTGTATTTTTTTCCTTCAAGGAAAAAAGATGCAAGATGCCAGCGTTTTAATTTTTAAACTGTTTACAAGCATTCCCTCACATCTTCCCACGTGAAATGGATGTGAATGCAGCAGCAACAGGACTTACCAAACCCCTATAGGATTTACTTAGCTTGGGATCAGGTTCTCAGGATTAACATTGAAACAAAACGTCTGCTCCCTTCTCTCCTGCTAGGCAGGTGGCCTCATTGAACCAGTTTTAGAGGTTTTAGCCTAGAAAGAACGTGTTACACTTGGGTTCAAATCCAAGTCTAGCCCGTGTAATGTAGCCTCCTATGAGTTATTTGACTCTGAGCTTGAGTTTCTTCCCTAAAGTGCCTAGCGCCCGGGGTACTCTCCCCTGCCCCCTTCTTACCAGTTAACAGTCAGTTACTTCACAGTTGCAGACTATTTTCCTTTGGTAAGCTGATTTGTTTATTTTTTCATTCTCACCTGAGGATATGTTTATTGATTTGAGAGAGAGAGAGAGAAACATTGATCCGTTGCCTCCTGAATATGCCCCTACTGGGGGTGGAACCTGCAATCTAGGTGTGTGCCCTGGCTGGAGATCGAACCCGCAGCCTTTTGGTGTGTGAGATGACTCTCCACCCGGCCAGGGCTTTTAAACGGTGTTTTTAATAAAATCTCCAAATAGACCTGTTGTCTCAGAATTCTTACAGTTTCTCATGATGTGGGAAGAAGGCAAAGTTAATTTTCTATCCTTTGCTTTCTAGGTAATTTGATCAACACAGTTGACTTTCTAGGGGTGGGACAAAGTGGGATTGGAAGTAAGTACAAGTCAGGACGCGGGAGCCGAGAAGGATGATGAATGGTGTTACACCAGCCCCTGTGAACTGGAGCTCTGTCTGGAGTGTGGAGTTATTGCTCTGTGCGGTACTGTGTGAATGTTATTCAGAATGAAGGAGCTTGACTTAAAATATGATTACTCTCCGCCAGCTTCCCCATTGGACTATTACTGGCCGGGAAGGTCAGCAAGTTGTTAAATTGAGCCATGAGGTATTGGCTAGATAGAAACTTAACTGGAGGCTTGTTTCCACTTTTATTGACAGCTTTTCCCTTAAGATTAATACCGCTTTAATGTAAATTGTAAATCCTATTACTAAATATTCTGATTTCATAAAGTAAGATGCTCGTCCAGGGGAACGCAGAGGCCTGCGTGTCTGGTTGTTGAGAGGCCCAGTATTCCTGTTGTGTTAGCAGATCAGAGCACTTAGGAAAAAGATTGCTGTCCCTTTGTTGTTGTTTTTTTTCTGTTGGAAACATGTAAAGCCTAGCTTTATTCAGTCCTGACAGACTTCACAGATTTCAGTGTGTATCAGGGGGGCCGGTGATTTCCATGAGGCCATGGTTAACTGAGCAGATGCAATTTTATATCTTGTTTTTCTCTTTTTGTTAAATCCTTATGCATATTGTGAATTAGAGTTTATTTTTAGCTCTTAATGAGTTCTTTTCTCATCACTGTACTTTTTGTCGGAGCTCTGTTTTCTACATGATGCTTTTGATTTTGAAGGGGGAGTGTATGTGGCTTGTAAGCCCAATAATCCTGCCCTCCAGCTCAACTGAAATTTGCATTTTTTGCATTTCAGGTGATGTACCTGGTTACTTATTACCTTGTAGAGTAGCTGTGTAGATACCCTGACTCTTCACAACCTGTTTGACTTGCAGGCTTTGTCCTGAGAAAGTCAAATTCTCCTTCTAAAATAAGGTTTGGAGGAGGCATAGATGCATGTAATCAGGTAAACCAGAATCATTTAATTGGATTCAAGGTCACTGGAGCCTGAGGGAACAACTTTTTTTCCTCATATTTTGATGCTTTAAATCCAGTCTTAAGGAGTCACTGGGTTAGTACACCAAGCTGTGTTTTCTGAATCCTTCCCAACTCTGGTGCTAGTCCCTGACAGCTTTGAAATAAATTACAGTTTTCTCTTAGTCCATGTTAAAATGTACCTAAATCGGCTGTTTATGGTGTGTCAAATTGACACCTTTCCTCATGAAATAAAGGAACTCTCTTATGTGATTTCTGAATCGTTCCCTAGTTCTAGAATTCTGTGACCTTTTGTGACCAGAACTGCTAAGTTAGCTCTTCTTAAACATAGTGCCAGAGGAGTCAATGTAAGGTGCAAACAGCATATTACCTCCTCAGGCAGAATGATATGGGATTTTAACCTCAAGATATTAATTAAACTAGTTTTGTTTTTAGACCCTTATAGTCTTAGTGTTTCTGGGCCTTTATTTCAGGGGCGAATACTTTCATTCCTGTTATAATAGGATTAAAACACAGAATTGGCAATAATGACTTGTGACTGTTTTATATCAGTGCATTTCTATTTCGTAAGTGCTGGAAATCAGAAGCTTTTGCAAAAAGGCATGATACCGTTTGATGAATCATATCCCCCAATTCCATATTCTAGAACATTAAAAGTGGGATCTATGTACTATTTAAAATGTAGAATCTTTGGGGCTTTACTTTCTTGCTCTTATTTGAAATTTTTGTTCTCTTGAAGCTTTATGGAAAGCAACGTGTGGGCACAGCCATCCATATAGAGAGGGCATCTAATGTTCTTTGCTGGCTTCTAGAGCAGGACAATGGATTTTTTAAGATTCCTTCTCTCCACCCTTTTTTTGATGGGTGAGATAATTGCACATGGACCTATGCTACTTTAGTGTATACAGCCCTTGGGTCTTTTTGGGTAGGTAAAAGGAGGCACCAAAGAGGAAGGAGTGTAGCTCAGCCTCTTTTCAACACCAAGTTCTGCCATGTGTGCAGACATTCAGCAGGCAGGCCCAGAGTGACTGACAGAACTGCTTTGCCTGAGGAAGTCCCAGTTCTCTGTTCTTGTTAAGGTGCTTCCGTCACACCTCACACAATGTGTTCACTTGAGGCTGACGCCATTCCAGAGGCAGGGACCTGTGTTCTCGGTCTGCATCATGCAGAAAGAAACCCTTTTAAACGGAGGTTGGACCCAGGGCCATTTCCCATTTAGAGGTTTTATCCCTAAGGGCACAAGTGTCCTGTTGATACAGTAGTGGGGCCTAAACTAATTCAGGCCATCTATGTAACTTTGAATACCTTTAATTTTACCAATGAGACCCCATTCCTAATGCTCATTACACTAATGAACAATTAACTGGCTTAAGGAACAAAAACCCATTTTGACATTCATTATGCTAATTAGCGTAGACTTGGTTGTTGATTTAGCTATAGATAGTAGGTGGGCTTGTAGTCCCTTTTGGAGTTTGGCCCTTACTTGTATTGTGCTAGTTAACTACTCCTGAACTGCACTCACCATAGTGTGTTAGATGACCAGCCCTAGAGTGAAAACTTGAACTACTGGTGAGTGTACAAGTAACTTCACACTGATTCATACCAAATTAAAAAAAAATTATTGTGATAAAATATACATAATATAAAATTGACCATTTTAAATGTACAGCTAAGTGGCACTAAGTACATTCACAGTGTTGGTGCAGGCATCACCACTGTCCTTTTCTAGAACTTTTTCATCATTCCACACAGAAGCTCGGTACCCGTCAAACAACTCCCCACCCTCAGCCCCTGGAAACCACCACTCTGCTTTCTGTCTCTATGAATGTCCTGTTCTAGGTATCGCATATAAATAAAAAGTGAAAGCGTACACCATATGTCATAGCAGAGCATTTAAAAGTGAATCATAGTTTCAGCAGATACTAGGTTTTTCCCTTGGGCTGTAGGCCATACCTTCTCCCCTGAAATAGTTTGTCTGTCTTCAAACTTAGTTCTTGCCACTCTCCCTGTAACAGGAGTATCCAGTTGAACTAGTGAATTTGTGTAGCATCCATCACATTGCTGACCACTTGCAGGGCCTCTTGCCGCTTTGCAGTTGCTCAGCCTGGTTCAGGCTTGTTTCTTCTTTTGGGAGTTGCCTCCAGTTGTCACTCAGCAAGATGGCAGGCCACCTGGAAGAAGGGGCGGTGGCACACATGGGAGATTCAGAAAGGAGAGCCAAGCAGTTTGCTCTCTCCCCAGTAGTCTCTGCTGCCTTCATGCTGTCCTACTTTCTGTTCTCCCAGAGAGCCACGGCTGCCAGGGAAAGAAGGTCTGAGTGCGGTCCTGGGACGCACAGAGCAACAGCTCCAGGTTTCCTTCTCGACCTCGCATCACTGTCTTCTGTGAGAATCTGATGGAAATCTTGGCAGAAAGCCGTTCCTCAGTGGAAGGTGCCAAACAGGGAAAAGTAGAAAGTCTCTTCAATAGTTTTAGCTTTTCCTTCCCTACTTTTTCCCCCTCCCCAGCACTTTAACACCCCCACCCAAGAACCCCCCACTAAAAAACCAACTAACTAGCTAGTCAGCCAGCCAACCAACCAGCCGAACAAAAGCCCCACAGAGCAGAGGCATTCCTTTAAGACCACAGAAACAGTCATTGTAGTAGAGGAAGCCTTAAGCATTTTCCTGAAGCAGTGTTGGGAGACAGATGCTGATGTGGGTTGAATTTAGAGGCAGGTGGCCGGTGGCCTATTTCTGCCTTTACATTATTTCAGATTCTGTGTTACTGTGTAGAGCAGTCTTCCTTTAAAATTTTAGGTCTCATATCTTGGCCTCCTGCCTTCTCTGTTGGCATCAGCCAAATGCCTGCTGGCTGCAGGAACATCATTTCACACTTAGTGACTGTATTTATTTTCAAACGTTGGCTATTGACAACTGAAGAGCAATTCCATGAATTGAGACTTAGCAGAAAGCCTCCCCCAGGTTGTGTGAGTTTAATATAATAAAGATAATACTTCTTATGGTTTAAGGTCTTAATTCAAGCTTCATATAGACTTTTCTTCTCTCCACTGCCTAATTTGTGGGGAGCTTCCCGAGGCCTCTTACTGGGATAAGGAAGATCTACCTCTAGGGCTGTAAGGCCCAGTCTGGGAATAGCGGTGAAGGTGACCCAAGCATAGCCCTTTGTTGGGCAGTCTTGTCTGAGGATCTTGGATGCGCTAGAGAATGTCGGCCAGTGTTGGGTACTTGATTTCAAGGTGGGAGGTATCTGTTGAAGAGCTCCTGAGCCATGACATACAGATAATGTAACTTCTTATGGTGGCACTTTTTTATTGAGGGTGAAATAGAGGGGAGGAGCCTTCAAGGTCATACTTTGGGGAGAGATGCAGAATGTTCTAAATGGTCGACTTTATTTTGTTTTTGAACTAAGATTTAGAAGCAGTGTTTCATATATGCATGGACGGTCTGGTCCATTAATGATCTGTTGATTATTTTATTTGATGGCTAATCTTTGATGCGGTCTTTTATTTGAACAGAAATGGGAGAGGCTTTTTTTTTCTTTTTTTTTTTTTTCTTCAGTTTGTACGGAGAAATTTGTCAGGCCCTTTATGGACCTAAGGGAAATTTGTCTTACTCTTTTAATAGTATTCTTCCATATTGAGGAATTCTCTTAACCTAGTCTATGGCTTGTGGGAGGGTAATTCCATAGGCCAGTGAGGAAGTCCTCTCTGTCCCTACCCTAGTATAGGCAAGGGGTCAGTATGGGACCCACGTTAAGTCAATTAGGTTTTTTCTGCCAGGACCTGGACTCTTCAGGAAGTGATGGAGGGCTGAGACAGGGATGGTGACCCATCTCATCAGAGTCTGTCTGTTCTGGCTCTGAGGTGGTTGTGGCCCTTCGTAGTTCTCAGCTCTCTGGAGCCTGGTGGTGCCCAGGCCCTGTTGATTGTGAAAACCTCTGTGCCTTCCCGATGCATTCTCTTCAGCTTGTTAGCTAGAGTCAGTTTGTATTATGATTTAGAAGTCCACAGAAACAATTTTTGTGTCATTCACATTTCTATCTCTTTATGTTGATCAGAGTTTACTTTTCAACACATCCAAAAGTAAGCTTATTTATTTTTTTGGTTGATGTTTTTTGAGCCATAAGAGGGGAACTTTTATAATCGCTTAGAAGTCCCTGCTCTGAAGTCTCCGTCTTTCCCTACAGGCCTGTCAAGGATGGCGGAGGTTTCAGGCATCATCTTCGGGATGCCTTTGGAAGTCAGCACCGGAGTTGCCAACATCTTGTTTGGAACAGGGAGTTTTCCATTAGGCAGTTATTTAAATCCAAATGGGAGGTTGATTCCTTTTCTGGTCCAGGTCATAAGACATGTCCAGTTACTTGGGTGCCTTCCCACCTGTATCATCCTAACCCGAACTTCTAGTCCTTTAAAGCACCTTGTCTGCTCAACTAGATTCTCTAAAGCATCTATGAGGTGGAAGAAGTTGAACTGTGTTCTAGAGTCAGCTATTCAGATGTGGTATTGCTGATGAGGGACAAAAGGTATAGTTTTTATTCATTTGTCTGGAATGGCTTTTACCTCTGCAGGCGGAGTCTGAGGGCTGTTGTTTAAGGACCGCCTTTCACTTCTAACAAAACAATCGCCCCTTTTGTAGAGCACTCTTCATTGCCGGTAGCCCTCCAAGGTTGGCATCCTGACCTTTTCTCCAGTGTCTCTAGGGCCCCAGTTTTCTCTCCTTTGAACCTATTTGTCATAGCTGTGATGGATGAACTGCTGAAGCAGACTGCTTACTTGCCCCCAGACATTTTTTTTTGGTAGGAATGTGTTTTCTTAGTTTAATTGCATTTGGACTTCAGTTCTTTCTTTTTCTTTTTTATTGAATTGATTGGGGTGACATTGGATAATAAAATTATATAGGTTTCAGGTGTACAGTTCTATAATACGCCATCTGTATATTGTTAATTTGTGTTCACTACCCAAAGTCAACTCTTCTTTCATCACCATTTATCCCCCTCACACACCCTCTTCTACCTCCCCTACCCCTTTTCCCTCTGGTGCCCTCAGACTTCAAGCTTTGAGGAAAACAAAAGCTGTTGGTAAAGGAATTTGTCTCTGCTTTGAGAGATATGTATGTATATATGTGTATTTTGAAAATAAAGTCACTTGTCTCTCTTTCAAATAGTTGATTCATATTGGATTCACATTGTCGGTATTGGGGGAAACGAAATTCTGATATAATTATGCAAAAATAGTAGATGTAATGAAGATACTGATTTTCCCTCCCAAGTAACATCTTGTGACCCCCCCCCCCCCCCATTTTATGATGTTTTATGGTCACGACTTTCCTTGAGTGTGGCCAAGAACAACCTGAAGGAATGGCTGAGAGGACTAGCAGCAGTGGCATTTTCTGTGATCACTCAGTAGGTCTTTCTGGACATTTGGTCTCTAGCTTTTAATCTTCAGAGGTCAGTCATATTTGATGACTCCTGTCATGTATAGCAGCTTAGGAGAGCCACATACCTTGTGCAAAAACAGGCTTGCCTGTGGATGACCTACATTTATTCCCTCTGCCACTTAGTCGTCATTGAATTAAAACCCTTTGGTAGCTAGTCACATGGGGTCGTAGGTATGCTTAGAGGCGTTAAATTTCGGTGTCTTATGGAGTCAGTGGAATACATCATCAGTATCAGTTTTTTGGGGGCAGTCTTCAGTTCTCTTTGCAGAGATCAAATTCTGATTTTATCTTTATTTACAGTATTTTTATTTCAAACTAGTCACTGAGGCAGGACCGTAACTGTAATTGTTTGTAAGAATATCCAGTCAATTTTACGTGCTTACCTTGCAGCCTGTTTAGATTCTTATGTAAGCTTAAAGGATTAGAATGGGCTATCTGGTCGAGTAGCTTTAAGTAAAAACGTGGCGTGGGGGCGGAGAGAGGGATGGCCTGGCCAGGAGGATATCACCAGGTTTTAGGAAATGATACCGGAAATCTTTGAACAACTCCTTAATTAGGCTGTAGATTCTGCATTCGGGGAAACGATGTTCCTATGGGGATTGTAAAAATCTAACTTGGCTCCTGGTCACAGTGTGTATATGTGTTTTCCTGCTAGGAGTATCTTGCTTGAGGACAACTAGATTTGTTAATCTGGGTACAGACGGAATACCTTAAGGATGTTGGCGTATTAGGAGAACTAGAATACACACCGACTTCATAGGTTGTGTTATATTTGGGAATAGGGCTTAACTAGTGACTGACCCGGAACAAAAAGAGTTTTCAGGTTTTCCCCAAATAAGGCAAAATAGTTTGTAATACGTAACTATTTAGTTCCTTGCTACTTTATAAATAGCAAGGAAGAAATTGTCAGCAACAAATAGGCAAAGTCCTTGACATTAAAGGCTATTGAATGTCAGAATGAGCTGAAAGACTGGTGTTGAGCGAGATCTCCACTTGAGTGGGGTACTTGTGATGGAGGACCTAGCTTTTTACGTAGCTCTCTGCAGCGTCGCGAGCTCTTTAGCATGACTAATTCTAATGCACAGGTCTGAACTGATTTGTGAAACAGGAGGTGGGGGGCACAGAGAGCACCTTTAGCCAGCTCCTCTCACAGGTGAGGTATCAGTTAACAAATTGTGCATAAGGCTAGTTAGCCAGAAGCCTTAGACGCCTAGCCTCCTTTTCTTTAGGAGACACTTTGAGGGGAAATGATAGATTCTTCATAATGAAATACCTTTTGCCACCTGTGTTTGCCCAAATCTTGGAAGGGGTTTGCAGAGTTGCCATGTAACATGGCCCCAGTAGCCGAGAAGCTCTGTCTGTAGAAGTTACTTCCCACATCAGATGGCGGTTAGTATTATTTCATCTCATGCTGTGAAAACACAGCCCCTTCCCAAAGAGTGAGCCTCAGGGACGTGAATAAGCATGTAATCCAGTCACTTCCAGTAATGAAAGGTTCTTAAGATGACATCAAGTTGAGGAACTCTTTCTTGAACAAGACTCTTTACTTCACCCTGTTGTTGTTAATAGGTTCATGGGTACTTGATGGTGATAAAATGGTAATAAATTGAAAAGATTATTTTTGTGTTTAGATTTTTCCTGTTTTCATGGGGGGAAATGTATCCAGAGGTAGCATTGGCGGTCAGCTACCCTAGGTTGTGGGGTGCATGATTTGAACATTCCCTTCTTAGTAATCTACTCTGCAGTCAGTAGAAGACAAGCCCCCCCAGTTGGGTGTGCTGGCGCATTTACTGTGATGCTGATGTGGACGGTGTCCCATCACTTTTGTATGCTAATGAGTCATTGTCTAGGCGAAATCTTTTAAGCATTTGCTTCTTAATCAAAGTGTTTATGTGAATTTCAAATTGGGAGGATTACAATAGCTAATCTTTCCAACTTTTAAACTAGGTGATTTTGGAAGCTATGCTCATGTGTGATGTGAATGTGGCAATCCTAGGAGCTAGACCACTTTGCATTTCTCTTTAGAAGCCATCTGTTAATTGGCAGGCAGATTGCCCTGTGGTCTCAGAGTGGTCTGCTGTCGCATAGCTGTCCCTTAGCAAAACCGAAATGGATATTTATTTCTGTCAGGGTACCTCTTTGACTTAATTTGTAGCCATGGTTCCCATCTGACCCGCAGCCTTTAAAGTTTTACCATGTACAGCTCTGCTTCCTCTGTAGATTGTGTTTCGTTGGGATTCTTTCCCTTTTACTGCTTCAGAGAAGGCTTTCTTGAGGCCCTGGAAGCTGTGTCTGCATATTTAAATGGGTTTCTTTTATAGTCAGCATTTATACCCTAACCTGCCCAAACACAATTGGTCTGTTTGGAGATTTCTCCTAAGAATAAAAATCAGTGCTTTTGTGTGCCTATTTTAAATTGAGAGGATAGGGGGAAAAAAACATGTTCCTCATGTCCTCTTGAAAATGTAACTGCCTTTCTTTATTAAATATAAACTAAACACAATGTCCTGTACAAAGAGAACTAAAGTCACATGTTATTTATACCTAAATCTTTGTGTCGACTGGGGACAATGGATGTCCTCTGGAATTTTACCTCCTTTGTCTTTGCTAAAAATACCACTAATTTAATTTTGGTCTTTTTGAAATAAAATGAACTACAGTGGAGTGTTGAGCCAGGTGGAAGCCTTATATTGTATATGGAGGATGCTTTATCAATGGTACAGATAAGGTGAAACTATCCATCTGCTTTTACTTTGTTTGAAACTTTGTTTTAACCCTGATGATACAGTGCTCTCCACTGGCCCCTTCATGAATGACCCGGTCTTCCTCTCTCACTCTCTTTTTCTTTTTTTGGCTTATCTCCATATTATATGTGAAGGACGTGGGGTAGGTGTGTTCTTTCAGGAGTCATATATAACCTTGTGATTGCTGCACAGAATGTCAGAATAAGGGGTGTTAACATTTGGGCCCACTTATGGTAATTATTAACATTTTCTGTCCACTCATAATAGCAGCGTAAACAAGGGAATACAAGGATTTCGGTACACATGTTTTTGCAGCTATGTAAAGGAGGTCTCAGAACATCATAAGCTTTTCCCAGGCAGTCATCTTGGGTTTTGCTTTTTTGGTGACTGGGGTTATCCATGGCCTGTTAGGTACATAGTGAATAAATACTTGCGGGGACCGTTGGGCTGGTGCTCTGTATTAATCTCTGCCTATTAACCTAAGATTTAAAAGGTTCCTTGCTCTCTTGTTTCTCTTACAAAGGTGAGAAATGATCATGCCAAGGAAGTACAAGTACTCCTGGGGCACGAAGGGTTGCCTTTGATTCCAGTCCCTGGCCCGCACTTGGTTGGGAAGGCACACTGAAGGGAAATGGTCCTTGGTCTGGAAGTTCATTTTCGGGGGGAAGGGAACTTGGGTTGACTTGGCCATCCTTATTTTGAGCCAAGAGTGAATTTGGCAGAGGCTCAGAGAACAGCATGGGCAAAAGGTTTTGTCTTAGATAGAAGATTTGGGCTGGGGTTTGCCAGATGAGTGATTAGCCATTTAGGATTGGGACAGTTTGTAGGGATTTGTGAAAGAGACTGTGGGTTTTCATCCTTAAATTTTGCTTTTAGAGCTCTGCGGGGACTTGATTGGAAGGATTGGGGTCAGGGTCCCTTCCGGGGCTGGCACAGCTTCTTCCAGAATGGTCTCCTTGGTCCTGGATCTGCATCTCCTTAGTGATCCATACCACCAGTTACCCTCCCTAGGTCCTTCCTCATTGCCCCTCCCTGCTTGGCATCCTGTCGGGTGGCCGCTACTAACCTTTCCGTGGGGCACCCTGTTTTCAGGGTAAGCGTCTGCTTCCTCACCTCTGCTCAGACCACTTGTTCAGTGAGCTTTTGGTGTGACCATCTCTCTAGATAAGTTCTCCATATACCCATTTCCTTAATTTATCTGTCAAGAAACCCCTGTATTTCATCTCTGTTTCAACCAACTGAAGACTAACCTTTTTGAAGTTGGTCCTGGTTAAGTGTGACCACCACTGATTTACGTCTCCCTTATCTACTGTCATGCTTTAAATTTTTGAGCTTTAGATCTTAGAGGGCAGAAACCATGTGGTATTGATCCCACCTGCTTTTCTACAGCTATGAAACCATACGATGCCTATGAAAGCATTTTAATGCAATCTGCTTACGAGAGAAGTGTCTTGTGTGGGAGATGATTTTGGCAGTAGCAAACATGTTTGGCTTTAGCCATAAGAATTGCTTTCTGAGTTTCTGGAAAAAGGAGTATGTAGATCAAATGCTATTTTAAATGAATCTTTTTGTAACGTGGGTATCTCTAATCTGTGTTGTAATGATAGATTTGAGGGTCTAAGTGATTTGTGCACCTGCGGGATCCTGTCCCTTTTCTTTTATACATTGTGTCTTCGATGGATTGAGAAAGAATGTTGAATTTCCAATCAATATTGCATGACAAATAACCAGAAAAAAAATGCAGGGGTAATTAGAGATTATGAATATCCTGGTTGAAAAGTTGGGAATTTTGGGTGAACAGGACTATCAAAATAATTCCCAAACTTGGCCAAAGGCAGTGAAGTGTATGCTGGTAATACCAAATTGAGAAAGGTCAATTTTGGATTCAAAACCTACCTACCCACTTACCAGCTAGCTCTGTGCCTTTGAGCAAGTTTATCAGCATCTCTTGACTTCCATATTTATATCTGTAAAATGGGTACACATGTATTTACACAGAGTTTTGTTGTGAGAATTAAATGTGATAACTATATGTCATATAAAGCTCCTAAGTTGCTTGGTAGCAGTTTGTAATTAGGCAGCGATACTGTTTGCTTCCAGAAAGCTAGTTATAAGCATTTATGGGAACAGACTTTTCCCAGAATTACAGAGCTTTTCATATTGGAGGTTTTGGCTGGGGAACCTTTAACTTTTGAGTGAGAGAGATATCCTTTTTTAAAAAACAACACAACATTCTGTGTTCAAGAAGAAAATTTATGCCTGGCCGGGCGTGGCTCAGCGGTTGAGCATTGACCTAGGATCCAGGCGATCGGGGTTCGATTCCCGGTCGGGGCACATGCCCGGGTTGCGGGCTCAATCAGTGACTCTCTCATCATTGATGTTTCTTTCTCTCTCCCTTCCTTTCTCTGAAATCAGTAAAGACATATTTTAAAAAAATATATCATCTCTAACAAGAACTTTTTTTTTCTCATGTGGACCTGGTGGGATTTTTGTAGTCTGACTAGTGTTTCCCTTTCTCTGGCCAAAACGGAACTCTCCTTGGTGGTTTGCAAGACTATGACACAGTTTCAGAAAGCACACTGAGGTAATTATAGAGCTTAGGGTCTTTAATTTTTTTTTCTTGCAGTATGTGAGCAATTCTTACAAAGAGAAAAACACACTAAGAAACTGTACTGCTTTTTGATGGACTGCTTACTGGTCTCCGTGTGTGTGTGTGTGTGTGTGTGTGTGTGTGTGTGTGTGTGTGTAGATTGACACCAGCTGGCAGGGCAAGCAAGAGCAGGTGCCCTTTTTACTACTGCACTTGTTATCTGGTTTCCTTCTTTACCACAATAATCTTTTTGTGGAATATAGCTCCTTTGCCCTCATCTGAAATGATATTTACTTGAACAACTCCATTGCCTTTTAAGTAAGCACAAGATAAAGCAAGTCACACAAACCCCTTTGTGTATGTGTGATGAGGGGGGTTGGATCTGTATAGAGTTAATTATAATTAACAAAGAAATGAGGATATTGTGGCAGACCCAGGTCTTTAACTGAAAGTAGATTTTGCCTCAGCTCAGAATTGTTAATGTAACTTTTTTTGAACTGTAGAGTCTGACTTTCTGGCCAACTGACAGGTTTTTGGCTTTTGCTCTTATCACGGGGGCAGCTCCAGTGTTTGAAGGTAGAACTGCTGATTTTTCTTTTAGAGCAACTACCTAAATCACTAAGTAATGAGAACCGGCTTTTGTCTTAACAGAGGTGTTAAGGTGCTACAATAAGTCATTCACTTTCTCTCAAGCTAGAGAACCTGAGGAGTTAAAGTCTTATCCTAAGATGTGCATTCTGGATGAATTGGTTTATTTTCCCACTCTAGATGAAGGGCATTTTTCCTAATCTTCCTGGTCTTGGGTGCAAGACATCTTAGTACTCGTGTGTGGTATTGGAAAAGTCAGAGGATTTAATATGCTGCACCCGTTCTCGATAGCCTAGGACTGAATTGTGTGGGAGTTCTGAATGGTTCTGAAGCTGTGATGTATTGAGAACCCACAGTTTCGCCAACTTAAGCAAGGTCACGCTGCATTGCCAGCAGATTCATAATTACTGGGACTGGAACTATAGGAAAATAGACCTCTACCAGTTACATAATCTGAGGACAGATACGGCCATTAAAATGAACTGGGAAAGAAAATACCCAGGTGCCGGGGTCACTAACTGCTTGCTCTAGAATTAGGCTGCTTGGGTAATATTAACCATATGACCTCTATTTACAGCTTTGATTTCAGCAGACAAAGTTGCAGTTTAAACTCTTCTGTAGTATATTTCAATGTATCTGTGAAGTCCTGAAAACCACTTGAAAATCTTGGGGCAGTTTAGTCTCGGGCCAGCTTTATCAGCCTTTGGGTGGAAGACGAGTCCGAGTGAACCATCTGTTTTCTGTGTGACGTGAGTGTCTAGGTTGAACTCTTCATCCTTGTGATAATCGCTGGTGATGTCCTTTCAGAAGCTGGTAAAAATGCTCCAAGCTTTCAGGGAGGCTGCCTTGGCCTGTAGGAGTAGTATCTCACCACTCTACTGCCTTACAATTTGGTCTCACTCAATAGAGGGCGGTGAGGAGGCACCTTTTGATTTGGCCCGAGTTAGTCAGATGTAATGGGAGGACCTGCTGCATTTGAGGAGACTCAGGCTAAGTCAGGAATTAAAACTTGGCGAGAGCCTAGCCAGTGTGGCTCAGTGGTTGAGTGTTGACCCTTGAACAAAGAGGTCACCGGTTAGATTCCCAGTCAGGGCACATGCCCAGCTTGTGAGCTTGATCCCCAGTAGGGGGCGAGCAGGAGGCAGCCGATCGACGTTTTTCTCTCTCACATAGATGTTTCTCTCTCTCTAGCCCTCTCCTTTCATCTCTCTATAAAAATCAATAAAATCATATTTAAGAAAATAAAAGAAAATAAAATTTGGAGAGAAATGTGATTAGAGAAGATTGCATTCCTCTGTTGTTTTAAGATTCTCTCAAACCTTTCCCCTAATGTGTGGTACCCGCATGGTTTTGTTACATATCAGATATAAGATATTTAAAAAGCTCCTTTGTAAAGTCTGGTGTGCATTGCTTTGGTGCCAGAGTTGCAGTGCACAGCCTGTCTGAACAGACACATGTAATGAGTGCCCAAGAACAGAAAGTCCATCTGAGAAAATACAGCACATTTGCAGCTTGGTTGTATGTTGTGAGAAGGAGGGAGGAAGGGTATTAAAATGAAGGAAAGGGGTGGGTCTGTCTTTAGAAACAAATATTGCTCCTCCCCTCCCCCCCCTTGGAGCGAAAAATTGCTTTTCGAAATCATATTATTTGTTGTTTTTGTTTTGTTTGATCTTTAAGGGATGCAGTTTTATATAGGGACTGTGTTTAGGGACAGTGAATGTTTGCAGTTTGCTTCCCCTACCCCCCAAGTGTTACAGTACTAGACCTTAGGTTGCAAATACTCTTGCTTGTCAGAGGACCATAGCGACCTGCTCCTGCTAACTGTGGGATTGAAAAAAGATTCATGCTGCGTGTCTCCTTTTTTATTTCATAAAACATTCCTACTGCTCTAAATGAAATAATAGATACACATCAATCAGTGTATGCACCTTTAAATGTTGATTCAACTACCAGGTTTTTACAGAATTCACTCTGCATTTTATTTGACTTGTACTTGAATAGTCTCGGCAGACTTAATTATATTAGCGAGAAAGCACTTTCAACAAAATTATATGCTGACATCCCATAATTCGTACTTACAGATTTGTGAAACAGATTTATGTAAATCTATCAAATTACTCTAGATGACATTATTTTTTTTAAGATTGGGATTTGATTTAAATGGTATTTGTAGGAAATTTTCATATGAAAAATTTTACAGGAACTATTTAAAAATATCTCCCATCACTGCCTTACAAAGACAGAAGACTGTACCATTTGAGCATCTTGTCTTCCTTTGTTCTGCAGTCCATCTGGTACGATGGAGGGACATGGGAGCATGTTTATAAGGGCATCTCTCTTCTAAACCATAAGCTCCTGGAAGGCAGATGGCTGTGTCTTCGTTTGTTCATTGAGCATTAGCTTGCCGGTTCGTTCGTTCATTCGATCATTCAGTGACCATGTAGTTAAGAATCTGTGACGGGGTCTTCTGTGTCAGGAGCTGTGCTCAGCAGTCTAAAGGGGGGCATCCAGATTGACTCAATACCCATACATGTGCTAAAATAAATGTACAATATAAGGGCTGTGGATGGACTAGAAGGAACACTGAACAATGTGCATTATGAGTGGGGGCAAACTGGGGTAGGAAATGGTCTCAGAGGAAGTCTCAAAGGATATGTGTGAGTTGGCCAGTTTGAGATATGTGTTCCAGGCACAGGAAAACTGGATGTGCATTATTATTTTATTTTATTTTATTTTATTATTTTATTTTAATTTTATTTTATATTTTATTATTTTATTTTATATTTTCTTTTACTTTTACTTTATTTTATTTTATTTTTAAAATATATCTTTATTGATTTCAGAGGGAAGAGGGAGAAGGGGAGAGAGAGATAGAAACATCAATGATGAGAGAGTCATTGATCAGTAGCCTCCTGCATGCCCCCTGCTGGGGATCGAGCCCACATTCGGGCATGTGCCCTGACCAGGAATTGAACCTAGATCTTCTGGATCCTAGGTCGATGCTCAGCCGCTGAGCCACGCCAGCCAGGCCTGAATGTGCATATTAGGGTAAATGTTGTAGGAGTAGTGGACATAACCAAGAAGATGATGATGCCCTTGAAACCAGAGCACAATCATATTTCTCTTTGAGAAAGATCACCCAACAACATTATGATGGAGGGTGACTGGTTTTGGAGTTAACAGGAGTCTAGGGAAGGAGCGATGGGATAGGATAGTGTAGCAGTAATCCAAGTTAGAATAACACACGAGGACCCGTGCTGAGGCAGAGGGGAGGGGAGGAGGGGCAGATGGGGCCGGTAGACCGGCGGGAGGTGATGCCTGTATGGTGGGATTTGCACTGAAATGAGTCTACTTGCACAGCTTCCCTATTGGACTTTGAGCTGCTTCCTTCAAGTCTCAGATCAAATGCGACCTTCAGGATGAGGCCCACTCTGACCACTGTATTTAAATAGCAGCCCTGACCCCTCTCCCCCTACTCTCATCTCTCTGCTCCTTTTTTCCTTCTTAGCTCTTATTTTTTTCACTGTAGAGCTAAGTTCTTTCGTCCCTTTTACCAGGATATACGTTTTATGAAGAGGAATTTTTTATCTCTTTGCTGTAAACTCAGGGACTCCCAAAAAGTAGACTTTCTATAATTATTGAGCATATGAATGCTAAATGTGGGTGAGAAATATGTAGTATGACCTTTTTTTAAATACAGAATTTTATTTTTACAATTCCATGCTGAGAGGGTTCTCACTTAACATTGGTTGGATAAAATTAAATTAATGTGCCAGGTTTATAATCAAGAATTATGGCTGTCTGTTGCCTTTACCTTTAAACCTGAGGGGACAATTCTGTACATTGGTAGTAATTTGAAATAGAAAAGACTAAATAAAGTGACCTTTGAATTAAATGGGTCCAGAAGATTGTGTATTTTTAATTAAAATACGCAATTAAAATTTTAATTAAAGCGTGCTATTAAAAGCAATGTAGGTGGCAAGGGAATGCTGCTGGTTTGAATTATGCACAGTTTGGGATAAATTGGAGTTTACTATGTTTGCCACCAGCACTTAGTCACTCCACGCTTCTCTTCCTGTGTTGTCCCTCCTGTGCTGACGCCGTGTGGCTCTCAGCGGCCTGGGTCCCACCCAGAGGCCTGTGGAGAGCCTCGGCTCTTTAGATCACTTGACCGTGGTTATAAGCAGCCTGTCTGTAACTGCGTTCCTCATGCCAAGAGCAGCTTATCAGTGAGTTTCCTGTGGGGAAGAAGGGATCCTTTTCTGTGGCAAGTGTGTTAGATTAAAAGTGAGAATGCAGAACAAAAGGCACACCCAGGGCGCACGGAACACACGTGCTGAAGCACGGTGCCCGCCTGGGGCTCTCGCGCCGCGTGAGGCCTTAGGCTGCGGGACTGTTCACGCAGCAGCGAAGGTATGAAGCCCGGCGTGGCTCTCAGGACCCAGGCTTGGCGTAATGGTTCCTAAATCCCCAGTAGCCTGCAGCTATAGGTACTTTTGGGGACTGGTAGTGTTGACCTTATTCTTGGTGTCCGGTTACCAGATGGCATTTTTTTGTTTTCTAAAGACAGGATTTATTTGGCATTTGTCTTGAAGACTTTTTTTTTTTTTCTTCAGGGGGGCGGGGTAGGAGTCTTAGCTTTGTCATTTGTTTAGAATTTTCTTTTAATCATGTTGATTTCCATAATGGTTATATTTGGGATTTAAATGTAGAGCTTCATAAATTTTTTAAAGTGAGTCTTGGTTTTGGGATTGTCAGTATGCACATTCTAAATTCAGAATGATTTGGAAAGTAGATTTGGGTGATACGGATAAACGAGGCTTGGCTTCCGAGCCTTCCCTGGTGGTTTATGACTGTTACTAACTGATGAATATCAGAGCCGGAAAAAGTAGATACAGGATACATGTTTTTTATTGATGTTTGACTTGACATGGTTTTATTTTTAAAAAATCTGCACTCACTTATAATAACTTGGAATAGGCACTATATAAGATGCAATTTACTTTGTCATAGGAATTAATAACAGCATAGAAACTCATATATAGTGAAACCAATGTTTGCATAAGAAATACAGGAATTTGAAACAGTGGACAACTGTCTCGAAACAATTTCTTTTTAGATTATAGAACCCTGTTGAAAATGCCTGTGTATTACATGATACTTCAGGCATATTGAAGATGTTCTGGCTTTAGCTATAAACTAGTTTGAATTGAGTAGAGAAGAGTATAGCATTTGAGAGTCCTGGATTCGAGTGTTCACCGCTGCTTCTTCCTACTGGTGTTTTAGTTTGAAGAAGCTGATCGACCTTGCCTACCTTCAGATACCATTTCTGCCTTGCAGGGGAAGAACATGAGTATCTCACATGAGTAATGCAAGGCTAAATTTAAACGGTTAAACATTATACAGCCAAAAGGTGAGAATGGGGAGAGCCTTGCCTATCTTGGTATCATCTGTGATGTTTTTATTTATTTTAATCATCTAATAAGTATTTACTGACTTGACTAACTCACTTTAAATTGAAAGCCTGTGAGGCTCCTAACTCCTTTGTGGAGTGCCAACATTTTCATGCATCTGTGAGAGTGTATATAGGAATGCGGCCTTTCGGCAGCAGATGTACCCTTTCGTATTATTTTGCTTAGGTTAATAGTAATAGCAGTTTGGCTGACTCACTGTTATCATTGCTAGCCACGATTGCTTGAGGGGGTCAGGTCACAGATCCGTTAAATGGATGGACCGTGTGATGGTGATGTTGACAATAC
Organism: Miniopterus schreibersii; assembly: GCF_964146895.1. Lineage (NCBI taxonomy): Eukaryota > Metazoa > Chordata > Mammalia > Chiroptera > Miniopteridae > Miniopterus > Miniopterus schreibersii. Next base: position 58,211,297 of record NC_138111.1, on the reverse strand, counting down.
ACGACACTGTAATGCTTCTCATTTATTCATTTAGCAAGCTTTTGCGTGCCCACAGTGTGCTGGGAGTAAGAGCTCAGAGGCCAGCATGGGAGACAGCTAAGCAGGGACTGGCAGGACAGGCTTTTCCCGTCACCCAGTGACCCAGCTCCAGCAGGCACTGCTGTGCTCAGGGGTGACCTCAACCGGCCATTAAACTGTTTCTCTGAAGTGGTGGATAACGTGATGATTTTAGAAGAAAGACATCCACTTTTATGTCTCCAACATATCTGTGAAAGGCACCCTTCCCGGCAGTCGCTTCACACGCCTAGCCCATCAGCACGTGTCCCTTCTCAGGCTCCCGGAAGCCTCATTTGTAGCCCTGGGTTGTGTCTCACCATTAAAACTATGATTCTCAACGCTGGCTGCATGTTAGTCACCAGGATTTAAAAACTAGTATGAGCGCTTTGTAACAGACCCGTGAAATAAAAATCTTTGGGACTGGGTCTTAGGCATCCGTTGTTGTTTTTTTAAAGCTTTGTAGACTCTGTCTTGCGCAGCCAAGGCTGAGAAGGCCCTGTGATTAGAAGCCACTGAATGCAGGGCGTGAGGGTAATGCCAGAAGCCAGGAGAAATGGACTCTCGATGCTGGTACAATCGAGAATTTGATTTATTTTGTCATAGAAGAGCAGTGTGACAAAATGACACAATGTTTGGCTTGCCTTTCTTTTCCCCATTATATTTGTAACATCTTCCTGATTTAATTTAAATGAATGTATTAAACTCCTTAACATATAGTAGAAATAGATCATGTTTCCTCAGTTTCTCTCTTGACCAGAATGATCTACTTCCACTCATAGCAAATGTTCTCTTCACAGTTGCAGCAGCCTCATTGGATAGGGATTTTTCCTCGAGTTTTAGAATATGGAAGTTACGACTCAGCAAGGTTAAGTCGCTTCTTCAGAGCCACACAGCTGGTAAATGGCACAGCTAGGATGGGAACTCCTGGGCATCTTTCTCCAAAGCCCACATTCTTTCATCATAAACTGCTTCCTTGAGCAGATATTTGTATGTTCAGCCAATTTGAATCTCAGCAGCAGTAGGACTGAGACACATTTCATATGAAGTCACTCACTATACATGCAATAGATACGCGATAAATGTTTGTCTAAATTACTAAAAAGCTGAATGCTTAAAAATATGGTGGTTTCACCTGCAACTTTTAAAAAATAGAACTGTGAGTAAAACAAATCTCTATTAGTGTGAGAAAAAAATGATGAACTGAGTTAATTTTAGCTGTCCCCCTACCCCCTTTTTGAAAAAAAGAAAAAAAATGCAATTTGGTAGGACAAAAGTTTGCAATGATTATCCCAAATAATGATAGTGATCTCCAAAGTACAATCACAAGTTTTCTTGATTATTAGGTCCTGTATTTAGCCTGTCTCCCTCCCTCCCTCCCCCTCTCTTTGTTTTCTTGTTTTTGGTATAGTTACAAGGAACCACGTTAAGATAACCAGAGTGGCTATCCTAAGAACCTGTATTCATAACCACTTGGATCAAAGGCACCCCTTAGAAGAAAAAAAACCCTTACTTTGTTACGAAATTGATACAAAGATGGTATTTATTTATTTTTCAATATGTTTTTATTGATTTTAGAAAGAGAGGAAGGGAGAGGGAGAGAGAGAGAAACATTGATGTGAGAGAGAAATATCCATCGGCTGCCTCCTGCACGCCCCCTACTGGCGATGGAGCCGCTACCAGGGCATGTGGCCTGACCAGAAATTGAACCAGTGACTTCTTGGTGCATAGGACAGAGCTCACCCAACTGAGCCACACTGACCAGGGCCAAAGATGGTATTTAATGAAAAACATTTGGACCTTACTGGGCATCTTCCAAGAAACCTACATTAAGTTTGGTTTGACTTTCAGTACAGTAAATCTTTTCTATGTCAGTTTTTGTAGTGTTTCTCACCTTTTCAAACTGAGAAACTTTCCCTTCATTGAAAAATTGAGACTTTTAGGATTGACTTTCCTGACGGTGTGCATTTCATCCATTCCAACCCCTCGTTATTTCCTATTTTTTGAGAGTTAGGGCAACCTTGAGCCAGGGCTGGGAGGACTCAGATGATAGGGAAAAGCAACTATCAAAATACTTATTTTGAAGCAACTCTTACTCCAAACGTCCTGTTTTGTTGTTTTTGTTTATGCTTTTTTTCTCCTTTCACACAGTGTTCTTGTGGGCTTGGGCATCCTTAGTCTAAATCTTTGTGTTCATATTTCTCTGTGTTCCTCATCTAGGTCATCAGACCCCTTTCAGAAAATTGGGTTCAGTTTATCTGAGGAAGCTTTCCTCTAAAATAAATGCCTATGTATATAGCAGTGGGCAACTTACAGTTGTGAGTACACAAAAGCAGTTTATTCTTGTATTTATCACTTACTGTATTATTTTTTGGTATTACAACTGTAAACCTACTTTTGCCTGTCCCTGTCCCTGTATATACCCACACAAACATAACAGGCACACACACACACTAACACGTACGCACACACATGATTCTTCACCGTTTTAGACTCTGAAATAGTTGTATGTGGTGTAGGCTGTGCATTTTTCAGGGTGCAGTGTATGGAACACCGACAGGGTCTTGCTTGGTGCAAACCGCCCTCTTCTTTTGTGGGGAAGGAAACTGAAGCTGAAAAAGTCGTGCCCGTGGAGCCCACGCAGCAGCTCAGGGGAGACGTGCGCCCACGGTTTCCAAAGCTGAGTGTTGCCGGCTCGGGCTCGGGCTCGGGCAGGGCCTGTGTGCTGCAACTCTGAGGATGCATGTTTTCTTAAATGGCACGGCTTGCTGAGTCTTAACTGATGTTTAAACTTGCAATTGTAGTAGACAGGAGATGAACAAGATCACATATATGTTTCTAGAAAAATTAACGTGGGCCTCTTTTTACTGCTGAGAAAATGTGCTGGTGATAGTGACAGGACCATACGCCAGAATGAAAGTGGATGGATCTCTGCCGTGTAGAAGTAACGTGCGCCTTTCCCTTTCCTTTCCTCTAGGGCAGAGCTTGGGATACGGCTTTGTGAACTACATTGACCCTAAGGATGCAGAGAAAGCTATCAACACCCTGAATGGATTGAGACTTCAAACCAAAACAATAAAAGTATGTTTACATTTTTTATATTTACTTGCAGAACAGATTTTAAAAAATTAAGGTCTACTTGTAGCTCTTTCCTGTATTCATTTTGTGCCCACATAGACACTTTTCTGGGGGGAGAGTGGAATTTTCTGTTTTGTTTTTCTGTTTTGGTGGGGGAAACTTTATTTAGGAGTACTTCATGTAATCACTCCTGTATTAACAAAGAGGCAGCAGCAGATTTTTAAGATAAGTACTTTATGAAACCTACTGAATTAAATCTCTTTCCTTGATAGCTAATTACCTGCTACATAACTTGAGGAAACCTTAGGCCAGTTCTTCTAGTATAAGCATTGGCACACTTATTCTGTAAAGGGCTAGGAGTAAGTAAATATGTTAACTTTTACGGGCACACACTGTCTGTCACAACTTCTCAGCTCTGCTCCTGTAGCTTGAAAGCAAGCATAGCCACTACGCAAACTAATAGATGTGGCCATGAGCCTGTAAAACTTTATTGATGGACACAGAAACGTGAATTTTGTGTAATGTTCGTGTGACACAAAATAGTCTTTCTATTTTACCCCAATCATTAAAAAATACAAAAACCTTTCTTTGTTCATGGGTCATAAGAAAACAGGTGGCAGGCTGGCTGTGGTCCTTGGGTTATAGTTGGACTCTGATCTAGCAGATTCAGCTTGCTTCGCTGAGACTGACAAAACTGCTTCAGAGCTTACATCCACACAGGTTTTATATATATATATATATATATATATATATATATATATATATATATATATATTTCCCCCCCCCAAAATAAATGCCAAATAATTTTGTGAATTTTTGTTTTTGCTTTTTGCGACGTTTTGAAGTTCTTATGTGGATTCTCTCTGGATAAGCAGTGAATCCAATTTGCGGTATAGATTTCTTTTCCTTTAGAAAATAAAAGGGATGTTGCCTGTGGCAAACTCTTAGTACATGTGCCATCAATTTTCCCTCTCCTGCCCAGTGCAGACATTGCCAATCAATCACTGCAGTCTTCCTCCCTGATTTTAGATGTGGCTCCCAAGTATTTTTCAAAATAGTGTCCTAGACAACCTCAATCAATTGACTCAAGTTGGAACCTGTTTTCCACTCTTGATTTAAGAAGTCCGCTCAGATGATAGCCTGAAGTGGCTAGGGGAAGTCAGTCAAGGCTGACTGTGGCATTCATCTTGCTTACAGACTTGTCTAGACGATTTCTGCTCATTTTTTTCAGGCATCTGGAAACACAGTGTCATCTTTGCGCTTAAAAGTGGCTTCTCTCAGAATTGTCAGCTAAAGGAATTCGCTAGCCCTGGGTAGTTTTGATGGCTCATTCTTTATATTTATTGGCTGGTAGGAAAAATGCCTCCCAGCTCTGACTCATCTAAAGGAAAGTACATGCAGTGGCCCCCAAATATACTTGGATGTCAGATGTTCAAGAGTTCTACATGTTTCTTGATCAAGAAAATTTCCTGTGTATGAAAAGGTTCACCCTTGAATCAGAAATGAATTGATTAATATGTTATCAAAATTTGAGGGGAAAAATTATATTTCTAATACAGTCTGAGCTTACAAAGACTTTAAGTTTGCTCTGACATTGGTTCTCCAGTCTGGACTCCATTTTCTAATTGTATTTTTCTGCATACTTTCTGTTTGTGTCACAGAGATTAACCTTTTAATAATACTACTAATAATCAAATACTCTTATTAAAAAAAGACATTCAATTATCTGATTACCTTTGGATTGTTTTCTGTGTTCTCTATCCTACTGCACATTTTCTTGGGCCTCCCAACTTAAATTTCATTTCCAGGATTGCTGCTAATTTATCATAATTTTGAGGTTCTGGGTTGTGGTTAAGAAGAAATTGGAGTAGATGGTTGGGATGGCTCAGCTGAGGATATACCCTTTTGTCTGTTCCAGAAATAACCACCCTTATGTTATTCTAGTGAGTCAGTTATTTTACTCGAAGTCAGTTCTTTGCCCTAAAGTCCACAAGAAAAACAGGGTTGCAGGGAGAATGGTTCACCATAGAATAAATTTCTGTCACCCACAAGGTGACCCTTTGAGGACAGCTTCTTCCTCACTATCCATCGCTGGCCTTCTCTTCGGGACCCAGCTGCTTGGGCAGAATACATGGAAGAAAGGACAGTAATGCCTTGTGGCTTTCACACTGTGACATCTGCTACTCTTCCGGTTTTCTGAAATGGGGGTGGGGTGGGTAAGCAGCAGGCTCCTTCTTTCCCCACCCCATTCGGTTCCTTCAGAAATACCAGATAACAGCTGGTAGCCTCAATTTGGCCCAGATTTCTCTGCGAGGCAGATCAGACCATTTTCCAAAGCTACATAGTGCCATTTGTTTTGGTCTGTTTGTTCTTTCCTGTGTATTTTTCTCTTTTTAGTTAGATGTGTTTTGTGTTATAATCCAACATCTTGAGCCGTTTCTTTTATAGCGGTCAAAGTTACCTTTTGGATGCTGTCTTCAAGCCCCCTTTTCTTCCCTGGGATACTGTTCGGTCAGTTACTCTTTTTTTTTTCTTCCTTCCTTCAGTCCACCCTGGAGAAGGTGTCAATATAATCTTAGAAAAACACCACTTTCCTCGTGTGACTTCGCACTCACAGTTCTCTAATATCTCCCTCCTGTTTTCCCATATCATTCAACTTAACAAGGAAGGGCCTAGGACAGGAGCAACAGGGCAGAGCCTCGGCGGCTGCTTAGACTCCCTAGAAACCTGGGCAAGAAGTGAGCCACGGCGGGGCTGCCGTCAGCTCAGCAGACAGATCAAAGGCCTCGGGACAGGTCCAGGGTGTTCGTGTTAGCCGGCGCGAGCTGCCTCTGCCCGTTACTCCCCTGGTTGCAGGTCTCTTGGGGACCCTTAGAGTTTAGAAGAAAGGAAACTGACTGGAAAAGGAGGTTCCAGGGGGCGTGCCCCAAGGAGAGCGGCTGGCTCACCCCGGGAGTGTCCCGTTGTTACTGCTGTTCTCCTGGCGGTCAGACTGGCTCTTCCCTTGCGAGCTGGCGCCTTCCTGGCCTCTGCACGCGCGCTCCTGTAGCTCCCACGTCCTGGCCTCCCCCTTCCCACTCAGCTTAGTTTAATAGTGGCCATGCCATCTTTTGAAGCCCATCTGAAGTCTTTCCTTCAGCTGGTGCCTTGCTGGGTTGTTGCAACTTGGGTTGGATCCCCCCTGTTCTTTGAAATATGTTCTCTTTACCCATGAGAAACCACAGAAGTTTTGGGATGGAAGGCCACCCATGTATCATTTAGACTTAAGCATCACCCTCTCCCCCAGTGAAAAAGTTGAGACCGGTCATGTACTTTTGCTAAGATCAGGCAGTTAAAGAAGAGCTGTGACTCAGATCCTTGTCTCTTAATACCTGCACCAAAACTCTTGGCCATGACCCCATGCTTTCCAGTAGAGACTAATTAGTAGACTAATTACCATACATGATATTTACAGGTATACAAGTGTTTGTATATTCCTTGAGTTCAGGTTTCTGTTGTTTTCCAGGCCGCCCAGCATTTAGTATGCGTTTGGTAATGTTCTTAGTCATTGGAATATTGAAACAGTGAATCAAGTGCCGTGAAAGGTGGTTTGTTTAGCAGTTTCTCTTGGGGCTTCCTAATAGCATTAGCCCAGTAGGGTTTTGTGCAGATGGATCTTATGTTGAATAAATGACAGATATTTCAGTATTTCTGCAGTGAGTGAAGCAGAGCCCCTCAGGCACTTCTAGACCTCGTTGCATTAGAATCACAAGGAGAGTGAGTTAGTAATACAGGTTCTGGGGTGCACTTCAGACCTATTAAATCAGTGTTCAGAGGTGAGACACAGGGATCTCTTACAGTGCTTCCCAGGTAATTTGTCACAGTAAGTCTCAGACCTAGCACTTAGGAACCACTAAAATGTACCCTTTTTTGAATAGGTTAGATTTTCTAAATATTCAGTAATTTTGCATGCAAAGTTCAGTCTGACTTTAGTTTTTACCTTTGTAATCCTCTTGTGGATAATTCTTTTAACCGAGTATTAACCATGCTCTCTCTTGAGCATGCTAAATGATAGCATGCATTAAGAGTAAAAAGTAGTTCATGCAGTCTCCACTTTTTTAAAAGTAGAGCTTAGAAATTAGAAAAACATGTTCACCTAATTTAGAAAGGTGTTTAAGTAGTGGCGTTCATGTATTAAAGTCTCAAGATGATTGTTTTCTTCCAAGGATCACTTTTTCCTCTGGTTGGGGCAATGTCCCAGTGGCTTACCTTGCTGGTGAGGTCACACCGTCTCTGAACTGTATCGGAGGCAGTCAAGACAGGTAAAGCCTACCTGCGTTGTCCCTAACATCGAGATGGTAACTGAAATGTAATATCACAATGTTTTTAACTTCTGACATTAGGGAGGGTAGTGAAAAGGTAGCACATGTACAATTCAGACATCTGGGGGGCAGAGGGGTGTCTCATGGCCGTGTCAAAAATTGTATGCTGGGGTGGGGCGGGGGGCGAGGGTTCTCCTCCGAGCCCTCCAGTCCCCCGTGGGAACCCTTCATTTCATGGACTAGTGTGTGGGCATCAGTGTTGTGACTGCTGCGTCCAGTTCTTCATGCTATTTCTCTACTCATTTTGGTTTTAGAGGGAGTTATGTACAGCATTGACAAAATCTAAGTACTCTTGAAACATTTATGGCTTAGAGGCAATATTTTTGACCTTTTGCCTAGGTTAATGGTATCAGACTTTAAATTCATGATTGGGAGAGAAAAATCATTTATTTCCCAAAGTACTTAGCTACTTTTTTCTCCATCAAGTACTGTGACTAGGAAATTATCACCCACACAGTGAAATGGGTGCCGTGCCCTGACTCTCAGGCATCTCTCCTGACTCCTCCCTCTTTAGAAAGCTTACATATTCCTGAAAATGGGCTTATTTTATCTAGAAAGTAGGAGCTATTATCCCAAGGAATAGAGCTTTTAATTATTATTGATAGGTACTACCTCTAGGAATCCATCTCTTCCCTAAAGCCCCCAAAAGAAAAAACCCTGTCAGAAATGAATCCCAGCATAAAAATAAGTACCTCAGCTTGGCTTTAATTAAATATATCTTTTTCTTAATCATTCAGACATAGACCAGGCTACATTTTCCCTTTGCTTAAAAATTAATTGATGCTCTTGCCAGTACTGTGCTAAGGGAAATAAGTGAGATGGACAAGGACTGGGCTGTGCGATTCTCCTCGTGTGGGATTTAGAACGAAAAGCAGCAAACAGCGAACAAGAACAGGCTCGGACGCAGATGACAGAATGGTCACCGGGGGGGGGGGGGGGGGGAGCCAGTAAAGGGCGTCAAGGGCACGGGGGCGGATGGAAACTAGGCTGCGGGTGGTGCGCCCACAGCGGGGTACACAGGCGCCGCAGTGTAATCTTGTACAGCCCCAAATTTTACAAGGTTCCCAACCAGTGTCGCCCTAATGAGGTTCATTGAAAATTGATATACATTAGTGTAAAATTTCTCAAATAAAAATAATTAAAACCATGGTTGAAGCACATAAGGAGAAATTCTGTTATAACACACTTGGGGTATTAATTAAAAATGGTAATGTCTACTCCTTAAAGTGTTCAGTTGTTTTAGAGAGGAAGGAAAGTTGATGAACCTGTATTCTAAGCTACGGTATTGCTTTTAATTTTTTTGTAAAATGTATGTCTTTTCCTAACTAGCCTATCCTTGTCCCAATTGGTAAATGTCATGTCCGCAGACTTTTTTTCTCTCTTTAGCATGGACTTTGTATCTTTAGTGTGGGAGGAATATAGAACTACCTTTTGGAAATCTCCCCCTCCCTGACAGTGCTAGCGCGACTTAACTGGCTCTGTGGTCTTGGGTGAGATCGTGGTCTTTATGTTTCCATTTATGTCTATAAGTTGAATGAGTTTATTATCACTGAGAATATTTCTTACCTCTTTTTTTTTTAAATATAGCTTTATTGATTTCAGAGAGAGGAAGGGAGAGGGAGGGAGAGAGAGGGAGATAGAAACATCAATGATGAGAGAGTCATCGATCGAGCCCGCAACCCGGGCATGTGCCCTGACTGGGAATCGAACCCTGATCGCCTGGATCCTAGGTCGAAGCTCAACCGCTGAGCCACACCTGGCTGGGCTCTTACCTCTTTTTTAAAAAAGTTCTCATGGTCTGCCAAATTGTCTACTAAGTAAGTATTTCTGACGAACTCTTGCTTATCCTGTGGAATGCCTTGGTGGCAGGCACCCTGTCCGGAGGGCGTACTTTAGCTGTCTCCTTCTACCACTGTTGAAGTTTAGCAGCCACAGTAAAATGTGTGCCAGGAAAGACTTTTCTTGCTCAACCTTCTTTTTGGTACAGGATCCCTGGCGATGGTTTTTATTTATCATTGTGAGTTGTTCTTTTATTAAATTTAATTCTGACCATTGGTAACTATTCCATAGATGCTGCCTAATTTGACTGCCCGCTGTAGAGAAGGAAAGGGCGTGGAAGTGGAATGCAAGTGAAACCAGGCTCCGAGTTTGCCACCTGGTAGATGCTCTGCCAGAATACCTGCAGCCCCATTTTGGGGGGGTTTGAGATGAGTGGGTTTTATAGTAGCGGTGATGCCAAGAGTCCATGCTTCTGTAGGGAAGTTTGAAAGCAGATGTTAAGGGAACCACATAGAGTTAGCTAGAGCAGAGAAAGAGAGCGAGGATTGGGGAGCAATGTGGCAGTGAGCCCGAGAGCAGTTAGGGATCATAAAAGGTAGGGGTCCCATGCCAAAGAGTCGTGGCTTTATACCGCCAGAGTTCTGAGCAGAGCTGAGACGGGGTTGGACGTGAGTCTTTATTAGGAGGGGAAGGCCTGTTTTGTATTGAGCTTCCCATCTCTCTGAGCATCACCCGCCACCCGAGTGTTCCTTTGGCTTATATAGTTGATGTTATTTTCCCTGACGGTCCAAAGACTTGAAGTGTGGGCTTCACACGTTTGTAAAGCATCTCCTATAAAGTACTCCTTTTTTCATAACTTGCATATATAGGTCATTGCTTACCTTTTTACTTTGACTAGATTTGGAAAATTTGAAGTAATAGTCTGAAGGATAGGCTGTCAAATTAACTGACAACTTTTGAGATGTTAGCCTAAATTGTTTAGCTGGTCAGAGTTCTGTTTGTGGAGGGACAAAAAAGTGTAAAAAGTAATATCAGGAGTGGAGGCAAAAATGGAAAACTCTGAGTAAGCGATTTTTTTCCCCCTTTTTAAAAATATAGACTGAAGGCATGTTTTTCTACCTTCATTTTTAACCCATGACCTGGAGCTTTCTAGAGCCACGTGCCTATGTATACAAGTTTTAACACCAGTATATTCCTACATCTGGTTATCAGAAACACTTCAATGCATTTAAACAAAAACCCTTATCTACTTTGAGTCCATTTTGCGCAGTCCTTATTTGAAATGAGGAATAACATTTTTTAAAGTAATGTGTTATTTGTATAATGCCCATCATGTGTTTGTAAACTGCTCCATTGCCAGCTTTGATTTTTTTTTTTTTAAACAGAAGGCCCAGAGGTTGTTACTCCTCTAGGGTGATCTCTAGAGTATGGGTGGGTGGCCTCGCGGGGTCCAGAACTTGGTTGTTTTGACGTCAGGCTCCTTCCAAGCTCCCACCGAAGTGGGAATCAGACATTTGGAAATTCCCAGAGAGCAGTAACTGGGTGTTCTCTGAATGCCTTTTCTGTAGATATTTTTCCACAGTTGTTGGAGCTGAGGCTGAGCCTGCACAAAGGGAAGGTTGAGGAGGAGGGTTCCCCGTCACAGTGTCCTGGCTGGTTTCCTGCCCATCCCTGCTTGCAAGCCGTGGATGGTGCTGGTGGGAGAGAGTCTCGGATGTTGACTGAACCCACCTTTTATATTTTAGGAGGGGATTTATAGATCATTTTCTTACCCAAGCATGCCTCCACCTTTCCTGCCTGTTTTCATAAAAATGCATCAGCAGAGGCATTTCTGGCAGGTACTGTTAGCACCTGTCTGCTTGATTTGCCTGCTGCTCTTTAAGGGTAAGGCAGGGCTTGTCTTTCATCTGTGACTCAGGAGTAGGTCATTTTGGGGGCTTCAGTCTGTTCTGCAAGCTATCTTGAGAGGGGTTAAGATAGGTGTGCTAACTTCTGAAGAGAGGTCCCTTAATTTCTTGCTGTATCTGCTTTTTGTAGTGTTTTCTTAGGGCTTTTATTTTATTCTTGTCTGGATTCAAAAACAATCATCTCTTATAAGTAGGCAAATGCTCCCTTTGATCTATGAAATGAAGCTCAGGTTAAAGGACTTGTTCGGAAAGCGATATTAGCTAAGTGCTTGACTGGGACCAGAAATATAACATTGGCCGCTGCCTTACAGCTTTCATTGTTTTTAGTTTTCATCTCACATGACCAGTGTTCAAGTGTTTTGCGTAGAACCAGGTTGTTGATACCACTATAAACAAATTGGATGTTCTCTTGGGGACCTGAATTTGGGACTTTTTGTGTCCTCAGACTTTCCGAATCAGATCTGTTAGGTGGAGGGTGTGGAGCTGTGCCTAGTGGTGGAAAAACTCTGTCTTCCAGGCAGAGCGCTTCAGACAGCCCGACCTCCAGTTTGAGAAGAAAGCGAGTGCCTGGAGGTCATAATAAGCAGACCCACCAGTGAGTTAACAGCAATTGAAGTATCTTAGTGGTAATTGGAAGTGAAAGAGTTATTATAGTAACTTTCTAGATCTCTTTTTTATAGGAGACTACACATTCTTTAAGAATTATTTTTCTGGTAGGTTCTTGCAGGTCATAGATGCTAGTTTAAAAAATACAGCAAAGTGTGTTTGTGTCTAAATTTGTGTGACTCAGTAGAAAAGCATGTGTGGTCCATCTCTCTTACTCCCAGCTCTGTCAGATCTTACTATCATTTGCCTTTAGCATCAGTTCTCAGCTACAAGTACTGCAGCAGAATTACTTGTGGAGTTTTAACTTCTGGAAGTTCCTTGACATAAGATTTGTGGGCAATATGCTACTGGTCCCCCCCCCCCGCCTGTGAAAAACTCCTTTGAATACTGTGTCAGGACTTGGAGTCACAAGTCCTGGATTGAGTTCTGTCTTGGTCTAGTTTGCTCATTTATAAAATGGTGGCAATGGGACCAGGCTGCACAGTTATTGTGCAACATTTTGCTTGACATCTGGAGGTAGGAAATATTTGTGCTGACCTGTTACATTCGGAGAGAGAAGATCAAGAATATTTAGTGTCCCTGGCTGGGCCTGGCTCAGCGGTTGAGCATCGACCTAGGATCTAGGAGATCCTGGTTTGATTCCCGGTCAGGGCACATGCCCGGGTTGCGGGCTTGATCCCCAGCAGGGAGCGTGCAGGAGGCAGCCGATCAATGACTCTCTCATCATTGGTGTTTCTATTCTCTCTCTTCCTCTCTCTGAAATCAATAAAGATATATTTTAAAAAAAAAATATTCAGTGTTTTTTCTATTTCCCCTTTCTGTATTAAGTTGTATTTTAGAAATCTAGTTGGGGAGGGATTAGAAAGCTATTTTTACTCTGAAGAAAACAGTCATAATACTTAGTTGGATATTTTAAAAATTGTAGTAGTTACCTGGTGTTATAGAGAAATGGGTTTTGAAAAAAATCAATAAATCATGGTAATGCAGCCTGTTTCGTGGTCATTAGTATAAGGTTGCCTTCTCCATAGGGATGAGAAGTTTAATCCTTCCTGCGGAGGTTCCGGGGTTGCTAATGAGTCTTGAAGTGACCTTCAGGTGAGCAGCAGGAGGGGCAAGGAAAAGCTGGGCACCTGCCTGGTCCTGGAGACAGGCAGTTCAGAGAAGCTTTAGTTTCCACAAATTTTGTTAAGTGACTCTTAAGAAATTCAGAGGTTGCTGCTTGCTTTACTCAAGCTACCCTGTTCATATGCCTAAAAAGCTCTGATGCTGTAGAATCCAGCGAGGCAATCGAGCACAGTAGCCCTTTGCAGAGATTGGCCAAGCTGATGGGCTCCCTAATCCAGCTGGGCCACACCCAACCAGTCTGAGTTTTGGAAGTATTTTTGGATGATTTTATGGGCTTTGTTTTACTTTTATATTTTTGTATTTGTTGGTGATTTTACATTCACATATACTACTTTCAAAATAACTGGGAAATTGTCGTATTCAGAAACCAGGAAATCAGGATAGTGGATGGTGAGGAGGAGAGTTGATATTTGAAATTTTTACGAGCTCTCCAGGGAACCCGAATTCACCCCAGAGTTTGCAGATTACCTATTTTAAATCCCTCTACATAAGGGGCTGCCAAAACCTGAATGTTCATCAGGATCATTGAAGTAGAGTAGTTGATAAAATGCAGGTTCCTGGACCCCAATCGAGAATTACTGTACCTGATCATCTGCAGAGTGAGGCCAAGGAAATTTTAATAGCCACCACAGGTGAGTCTTAACAGGTGGTGGTCTGACCTGAGAACCATAGTGAACCTTAATGATTTGTGCTTGAGTAGGTCTGTTGTTTTTGTTTCAAAACAAGTCTATATGTAAATAAGATTTTTGTTTGTGGTTCTATCATAAACTATCTGGAATGTTTATGATTAACAGATGTACTTTAGTAAAATACTATACTGGATTTACTTTTAAAATATACATTCTCTTTCACACACACTTACACACACACAATTTGCTTGTTTTCAGAGCATTTGAATATCATTAAATACTTTTAGCTTTACAAGTACATGAACATCATTTAATATTTGATCCTGAGAATGGGGATTTTGCAGTATAGTTCTTCTGGGGCCCATTTATTTAAAATGGGTATTTTGTAGTCTAGAGATGGGGAGTTGAGTTATATGATCCAAGATGGTTGTGAATCATTAGATTATGGAAATTGCTTTTACAATGCACTTAAAATTTGACTCATTTATGGGCTCCTAACTGCACACCTGTCCCAGCCCTCCCCAGTATCTGGATATTTGACCTTTCTAGTCAGGGTTTGAATAAATGGGAATTTGCTCTATTATAAGAATGTCCCCACAAAGCATAGTATAAATATTTAAAGAAAAAATGTGTGCTGCCTTAATTGATAAACCTTTTGACCTATAAACTGAATCTAGTCCCAAAGTTATGTGAAAGCCATGTATATATAGTATTGCCAAATGGCTCAGAATGTTTCTGTTCTGCTCAGATTTGCAAAAATGGGTTAGTAAGTAACCGTCACCAACTTGCAGGATTTTCTTTAGTTCTTCATTAACCAGTGTCTTGGGGGAATTGTGAAATATGCATTGTCTGCAAAGTACTCTGGCGCACAAAGTCAAATGAACTGTGAAGGTGAGGGCTAAAAACACCCCCCTCACCTTTGTACTTTATTCTGTGAGTATTAAAGAACATTGATTTACCAAGTGGCAAAGGGGCTACTACTTGGCGGTTTAATTACAGCCAGTGAATGTTATTGATGCCATCAATCAGCAGGACCCTGGGAAAGGGCCTGGTGCCAGACCATTCAGCAGTGTAATTAAATGCCGCAGCCCTGGCCTCTGAAGGCGCTTCCACACACCTGAAGCAGGGGGCGCTCTGTTGTGCAACAGAGGTAAAGGTGGTTATCCCCTCCTTACCGCCCCTCTTTAAATTTCTGGAGGAGTTCTGTGAATGGCGATGAATGGAAAATATGGCCTCTTCATTGTGTCCAGTTAAGGTGGTTGGTGTTTGCCTTACAAACCCTCTTGTGTGTGTGTAAATTTTCACAACTGTCAGACAGAAGGCTTTAGGAATACAGTAATTACTTTCTGTTAGAGCTGTGTGGGGGAATATGCAGCTCAGGTGTCTAGTAGATATTTGGACAACAAGGGATTGTGTTTGAGGGAGACTATTAGTCCTGCAAATCAGTTCATTTAAAAAAGCTTTCCCTGTGATTATTCTGCAGGGTCTAACCATGTTGAGAGGAAAATAGCTTGGCAGGCTTGAGGGTCTAAAACATTTAGTAATATTTCAGGGGTGATTCTTTTTAAATGATCTATTGAGTAAATTTTTTATAATTTTACAACTTATATCAAGCCAGTGTATAGGTAAAATTTCCTTTGGCTCTGGGAAGGGCTTCTAATAAGATTTTTATTACCCTTTTTTCTCTTTATCATATGGTATATATATATTTCCATACATTATATATATATTTCTCTTTATCATATGGTATATATATATATTTCCATACATTACATATATATAGATATCTTATATCTCACACAAATGTTCATGTAGGCCTATTTGAGAGAGAAGACATGCCATAGACAATCCAAAATATTTTCTGTTACTGCCCGGCCCCCCCTTTTGTTTAATGGTGCATAGTTTGTACCAGTCGAGCTTATCAAAGATCCAGACTATCCTTGAAAGAAAGTGAGTTGGTTTCCTAAGTTTTTTGTGCTTGTGTGTATGTACACATACACATATACACACACTAGATACATGACAGTTGGGTCAAAACACTAAATCTTGGCTATTATGGTTTACTTGTAATGCAGGCATACCTCAGAGAAGTTGTGGGCTGGATTCCAGACCACTGCAAAAAAATTGGTAGTAATCTTTTTGCTAGTACAGGGCCTTACCTTCAATTTGTAAAACACACAACATCTGTGAAGCCCAGTAAACCACGCAGTCTGCATGTGTAAGCACGAGGTCTGCCTGGGTAAGCCTGGGGTGCAGACTATTTCACATTTACAACAGGTATTGTTTAAAGGGGGATTATAGAAATAAAAGATCCTTTGTTTAAAAGAGAAAGATTGTTAGAAATTTTCCTTTGGAAGTTTGAAAAATATTTTAAAGTACATTAAAGGTTTAGTGAAACTGATGGTCATCTTCAAGAGTCCCGTCCATTAGGGCCTTGTTATATTATATGGAACCATAACAAGACCAATGGTTAGTCTCCAAGTTTTGGGGGGAAGGTCATGTGCTCTAAAAGTTATTACTGTCCATCATACATTTGCTCTTTTTCTCTCCCCCACCCCAAAAAAGGGCTAAGAAATGAAAAGTAATGTTAAAAGGCATTTAATTGCAAATTGTTAAGTCTATACAATCATGGTTATACCATCTGGGATAGGGCATATCTGTGAGTAATTAAATAAGTACTTAATTTGTCAAGCACTTTAAGTGCTTAGTATGTACCAGGCCGCTTTGCTGAATGTTGGAGCCATGCTACAGTGTGACAAAATGTAGTCTGGTCCTTGATGTCATAGTGTAGTCGGGGAGACAGCACTGATTTATATGGCCATCATTTGGATGAATGGTAAGTGGATGAAGA
The DNA here is from genome assembly GCF_964146895.1 of Miniopterus schreibersii. Taxonomy (NCBI): domain Eukaryota; kingdom Metazoa; phylum Chordata; class Mammalia; order Chiroptera; family Miniopteridae; genus Miniopterus; species Miniopterus schreibersii. Next base: position 58,194,907 of record NC_138111.1, on the reverse strand, counting down.
GTGCAGTGGAGATGGATATGTCACTGGCTGTCAGGAGGCCTCTGCAATGCTTTCAGGGTGATAGGGTTTTTACAAAACAGGGTTTATCAAGCAGAGAAAGAAGAAAAGTATTAACACATGAAGGAATGTCTCATCCAAAGTCACACAGAGGCCTTTAAATGACATGTACTTTTTGGAAAAAACTTTCACCTGAAAAGTATAAATGGTACTTATTTTATCAAGTAACAGCCTTCTACAAAAAATGCTTGGTAGGAAAATTTGATGAAACTTAGCCCCATATTTTACATTTATCCTTCTTAAGTGAAGTCCTAATTTATAAGAACTGTAGGGACAAATTTTGGGCAGGTTAATTCATTTGTTTGTGGACACAAAGATCCATGGTGACCTGTGAGGCTCAATTAATATATTTACAAATGGCACCAAGATGAAATTTTTCTACGGAGTATTGAGTGTCCACACAGAGATAAGAGCATTATATTTTCATTACTGTATGTATAAGTAGGTCAAAGAAGAGTTGGATATCTGAATGAACATTGTAGCCAAGCAATTTTTCTTCTAGCTATAGAACAAAAGGAAACTTATTGCAGATAGTATTTAAATTAGCTTTTTATTGCCACACCCATTTTAACTATTCTCCTCACCTGGCTTACGATGGGAAAATACCTCCATATTGTACAAGTATATGACATACATGTTTGTGTAGACTGTCACTCCCCTGCTCATAAAAGCTGCACCTGAATCTGCCCCAGCTCACTGTTCCAGTGTTTGCATTGTCCTGCAGAATGGTTCAGCTGGGCTCTCCATCCTTGAATGTGCAAAACCTAAATCTTACCTCCAGCCTTGGGTCATCCTCTGCTTATGCCATTGTCATTGTTTAAAAGTTTTACTTGGCCATAAAATCATTTATTTTTCACTGCACATTACCTTTCTCTCCTGTGTGTGGTCTGCTCTCTGAGGGCAGGCATCTTTGTCTTCAGAGCATCTCACAGAATACTTATGCTTCTGTTTATAAATTCTTAGTGAGGAGGTTTTTCTATGTTGTTTATAAGAAATAGTAGAGACCTGCTCTGGATCCCCAAAGATGGAAAAATTCACAATTTAAGTGAAATTAAAAGTGCGACTCTGTCACTTCTTGGTAGGCGTTACTACTCATTGAAGATAGAGTCAAACTAAGGCTGGGTCAAGGACTTACCTGCTGCTTTCTCTTTTCTACAGTAAATGAAGATTTAACTATTGCTATTCCTTTAGGGAAGATTTTCTACAGAATGTCCCCGTGTCTGGGTCTTTGTCAGTCTCTCTCTTTGATATATTTTCTCTCTCTCTGTCAAACCTTAGGTGAAAGGGTGTGTGAAAGCCCTAGGGTGTGTCACCCACTGACACTGGCTGGTTGGGAACCCTTTTCTTTCCCGTGCATTCCCAACCTGTGCTAGTTGGCTTTTGCTCTTAAACAGCTCCACTCTACTTACACCAGGTAGTGTGTCGTCCTTCCGCAAGTTTAACTTCCTAACTCAGCATTTCAGCCTGTTGACAGTGCCTCAGATATACTAGGTCCTCAAATACTACATGAGTGATATTGTAAGTTTATTCTTGGAGGTAAAGTTGTGGCAGGTATCTTGACAGTGCGGCTTTTGTTGTTGATTGCGTCTGATCAGCTTTAGAATCTTGAAAGAACCCTTAATAAGAAGCCGTTACTGGAGAATGGCTTTGGAAGAATTGGGTGAGGACATCTATTTTTCTATAAGCCAATTTAACTTGTATTGTTTCCAATGAAGCATAAAAAGCCAGGTAGTTTGGACAATTACCGCACCTGCTAATCATCTTGCCTGAGAGGCACTTCAGAAATACCCCCTGCAGGATGCCTGCTTGGTGTATGTGTGTGTGTATAGGACATACATCTAAGAATTAGTTACAACCCTCTAGCAGATTAAAGCCTAGTAATATAAAAGCTCTGTAAGCGAATGCAGCGTTGTTACCCTGGAAGGAGGCACTGAGGCAGCCTGCCGCTCCGGCTGTGTAGAAGCCCCAAACACATGGGAGTACTGAGACTGAGCACTGAGATTTCCCTTCTTCCTTCAGTCTCTCTTCCATCCTTAGTATATTTAATGAAAGTGTCTAAAATGAAAAAGTTACAGTACTACCTACTAGTGTAGCCTTCTTAGCACTGTTTCATACTCTGTGAAATCATGTTGTGATTAGGCACCGATCGCACAGTGGCCCATTCCACATTCAGAAGCACATGTAACCTTAACCTGAAATAGCCTCTGTTGCACGGAGTCCCTTTGTTATTTCTACCACCGTCTTCCCCAAACGTTATCCTCTGTTACTAATCCTGTACCTCACTTAAGGTTCTAGCAGATCTCTATGGGAGAGAGTGTGGTAGTGTGAGTGGAGACATAAAATTAAGTTGGCCTTTTGTACCAGCCCATTTAAAGATGCTGGGTGTAGCCCGGCCTGCGTGGCTCAGCGGTTGAGCATCGACCTATGAACCAGGAGGTCACGGTTTGATTCCTGGTCAGGACACATGCCTGGGTTGCGGCTCCATCCCCAGAAGAGGCAGCCGATCAGTGACTCTCTCATCATTGATGTTTCTATTTCCCTCTCCCTTCCTCTCTCTGAAATCAATAAAAACAGATTTTTTTTTTAAAAAAAGATGCTAGGTGTTGACCCTCCAGGTGGCAGGAAGACAGCCTTTTCTCGGGCTTCAGCCAGGCCTCAGGCTTTCACACGCTCTCATTCGTCTGCCACTGTCTTACAAAATACTCGTAATACTTTGTAATATCGTAATTACAAATTGTAGTTACAAATTTGTATTACAAATTGTAATGTGATAATTAATATAAATTAATTTTGATAGTAACTGCCATGGATTTGAGAAAAGCCTTGTTTATTTTATCTTTGAACTGCTTTTCTGTTACTCTTTTCTGCCCCTTCCTTGTTTCCAGTTCTCCCTCTCTGTGTCCTCTTAGCTGATCTAAGAGACAATAGTAATATTTGAGTTTTTTCTTCCATAAATTGGGGATGTTGGTAATAATACCCAATTCATACACTTATGAGGATCAGTTGAGTTATATATGTAACATACCCGGCGTAGTGCCTGGCACACGGGAAGCACTTAATAAATGTCGGGCTGTCATTTTCTGTGTTGTTACGATTTTATATACATGAAATCATTATGATGATTAAAGCATTACTATGGTTCTCCAGCTCTGTGTTAATCGTTTTATTATGCTATTTAATCCTGGTAAGGTCCCTGTGAGGTAAGGACTGTCAAACATCAAATGACAAATAAAGAAATGAAGGCTTGAAAGGACCTAAGGGAATTATTCCAGAGTTACATAACCGCCAAGCCGCAGAAGCCAGGCCTGGCCCTGGCTGTGTGACTCCACGCCCTGTGCTTTCACCCCTAACTTTGGAGAGCGCTGGTACAGGCCTTCATTCCCCCCACTGCTTCAGAGTACACTCTGCTGTAGCCAGAGCTTCCCAGTAACAGTGCACTCTCTTCTGCCTCCTCTTCATGTTGTTTAAAATTTTTAAAGGTTATGTGCCCAAATAAACACCACATTTGTCACTTTTAATGTTAAAAGTAAGGGAATCTGCTTTCTGTGTCACCACCACTGACCCTTCCTAAGGCAGAGGGGGTGGGAATGCGCTCTGCTAGTTACAGCTGAGTCCGTCTATTTTTTGTCTCTGCCGCTTGAGTGCAATCGCTTTCTAAAATTTTAATGGGCTAAGCGATGGCTTGGGGTTTGGTTTTGGGTTTGGAAATGGAATATGGAACATGTTGATTGACAGATTCCTGCTTAGACCTTGGCATGACTAATCCTGCACCGCCCTGCTAGTGGATTCCGTTTAATCACCACCACTCCTTCCTCAGATGCCATATTCATTCCATCGCTCGGCTCGTGCTTTATTTTTTGTTAAATTCTTTACATACAGAGGTCTTTAGGAATTTGGGAGGCATTTGCGGCTTCTCTGAGTTGCATTTCAAGGATATCTCTACGGTGGACTCCCTGTTGGCCTCGGTCAGCACAAGAGCCCTTTCTGAACCAAATGGGCACTGCAGCCAAGCAGAAGCAGCAAGGGAAGGACAGATAGGACCTGCCAGCTACCCCACTTCAATAAAAAATGAAGATGTCTGTCAAGACAGCCTGTTTGGACCCTCATTTAATTGATACACATGGATGAAGCTGTTTTCGGTAGCATTTAATAAATTGTGCTCAGTGTAGTTTTTCAGAGGCTGAGTTTCAGATGTGTGAAAAGGAAATAATTTGCCAAGTCTCCAGTTTATGATTAGTTACTTAGTACAAATCTTTCAACCAGAGTACTTCTGTTTTCTGTGGCTGTTCGGTAGGTTGTGTGTTGCTTTAAACAGTGCCATCTATGATCTCTTATGACATTATTCTTAGCTTCGTCTTTAACTTGGTCATAAGAATCAACTGCCTTGATGTTTATTTCTTATGTTTCATGACAACTTGAACAAGATGTGAAGCTGGGTATTCTGCTCCTGTAACACAACCACTTGTTTTCACTTTCTGTTAAGTGGTATCCAATTAAAAAAAAAAAGTAGGCATGTTTAATACTTAAGAGATTCTGACTATTCTAAGAACCTTTTAATTTAATTGGTGCAAACCACTAGTCAGGATTCTTAGTTAGGTTTTCTTTTCCACTCCCCTCCCTACCCCCACCAGTATTAGATTTTTTTCAAGCATTTAAATAATTCTCAGGAGTTACTAGAAGAAATATAGTGACTGTCGTAATGGAATGACTCATTTTGATTTTTTTCAGATTTTCGTATGCGTACATAAGAAGATAGTTAGCAAAGCTAAGGTTGTGACCCTCTTGAACATCTCTTCTGGTATTTCCTTGTAAATGTCTGATTGTCCTCCCAATAACTGTCATTTTGCTAGAAACTTGCATTGTTTCAGACTGCATCTTACAGCCAGTGGTTTAAAGGAAAACCCCTTGACAAAGAGTTAAGGCCCCTGAATCCTCCATCCAAATGTTTGTTTGATGTCTTTGGACACAACCAGGGACGTGAGAGAGCAGAAAGCTTTGGGACACTGAAGGTTGTGTGTGTCTATACAGAAGATGTACTCAGTGTCCTGAGCATAAAGGACTAAGACATTTGGAATTAATCTTAAAGCATTAGGGAGCCCTGAGGGAGTTTTAGCAGAGCATAACACAATCAAATGTATTCCTTGGTATCTCTGAACTACTCGCTTGAATGAACAAATCTTTGTGTAGGCTTAAAGAATTCAACAAATCCAGTCTCAATAACATTTGAGGTTCCATCTGTATTTTCCATTGATGTAGTTTTTCTAAATTCTGTGTCTTGAAATATCTTTTAAAGGTAACTACCCTAATGTATAATTCCTTCTCTAAGCCTTCCTGTTAGGCCTGATTACTCCTTTTAGCTCTAACACCTTTGCTAGAGCTAATCTTTAGTGTTTTGTTTTAAAATATGAACAGCAGTTAACTTTGTTTAAATAGGCATAACTATGACCTTGTCCGCTACTTTCAGCTGGAGAGATTGAATGGAGCTTTAGTAGTGGCAAGTATCTACTTTTCAGGATGTTTATAGTCCTAGGTCAGTAATTGACAAGTGATAGAAGTTATTCAATGGTGATCTCGCCAGTGGGAGATTTTTCAAATGTCCTTAGTCTAATAAAGAAGGAATAGCTTGCTCATTTATAGACCTTATCACTTTAATCTCTTGGCATTAATGCCCACTGTCACTGATCTTTTCGTTGATCACTCAGAGAAATGAGAGCAGTTGTGTTTTTGGACAGAAGTATTGTAAATGGACTTGTATTGAAAGTGATGTACAGGGATTTTAAACTTTACTATGTACATTTAGTAAAGTACCAATCATTATCCATATTTCCATTCTTTTTAATTCTGTGTAATTTGATTAACTAGGTTTCCTTTTGAATCCTCACCTGAGGATATGTTTTTACTGATTTGTAGAGGGGAAGGGGAATGGGGAGAGGAAGGGGGAGAGGGAGAAGGGGGAGAGAGAGAGAAACATCCATGTAAGAGAGAAACATTGACCATTTGCCTCGTGTACACACCTGGACCGGGAGTTCGAACCCACAACCTAGGTGTGTGCCCTGACTGGGAATCGAACCTACTATCCTTTTGGTGTACAGGACAGCGCTCCAAACAACTGGGGCCACCCAACCAGGGCCATTAACTTGTGTTTTGATAGCTCATTCTTCATGTGCGTATATGTGTTACTGGTCCTTGAATGCTTAATGTATAATTAGTTTTAGTTGCTGATGAAGAAATCGGTTTTTAATTATAAGAAATATACTGTGTTTCAAACTATTCCATTTTCGAGACCTAATTGCTTTGATAAATCTATTTTTATCTCTGTTCCGTCCAATCTGATCTCATTTGTGAAGAACACATTGAGAAGTCATTGGCTAGAGTATTTATCTGCTTGTAACTGCTTCCCTTCCTTTCCCCTCAAGTAATCTCAGTATTGCTTGTCTTTGTTTATTATATTACTTGTAAGGTTGTGAGGAATTCCAGCATAAACCTAAGTTTTAAATTGCTATTACTGGAGTAGATTGGTGTTCAGTGTTGTACTCCCTGTATCATCTTTAAATATTTAAATTGCAGACTCTCTAGCTGCCTCTTAAATTAGACCCTTCACTTAGTAGTTTTGACATTTCATAACCTCGCTTCTCAGGCATTAAATATTCACCTGTTTAAATGGCAGTGAAAATTTAAAATCCAAACCCATCTATTAATCCAGAGAATGTTGATTGGAGAACAGCTTGCACTTGGTGAAAGAGTAGCTATTTTGACCCCACTGGGACATATGCTGGAGGTTCATCGTATTAAAGTATTTCTAATACAGAAATCTCCATAAAACAAAACCATCTCTTGGGTCTTCTCCAAGGGATTTTAATCTTGAAGAACCACAAAGATAGATGTGACATTTTGAGGTTTAGGATAGCCCAAGAGAGGTTCTTGGTGAGTATTAAAGCAAGGCACACCAGTATGTGCTTCAAATCCACAGAAAAAAATCAGAAAGGGGAAGGCTGCTGACCATTGCCAGATGCAAAATCAATTGCCAGATGCTGATTTACTTGCCAGATGCAAGCAAGTTTCGACCTGGAAACTTAGTTGAATCTCCAACGGTGCAAGTCCTTACCCTACTACTGCAAGTCTTCTTCCTACTTTGGTCTAAGTATCTTTTCTGTTTATAATCCTTCAAGGTGGAAGGAGGAGAAGTATTTTCCTAGAAGGGGGATGTTGATGACAGTGCTATCCTTGATAGAGCAAGGGAAAGGGAGCTGCTTTGTTCCCAGACACAATAAAGTCGCAGGGGTGAGACACAGCATGTTGGTCTGGGAGGGGACAGTTGCCCTTACAATATTTCGGGAAGTGGGCGGGGGTGGTGTATTACTCATTTAATTGCATTGCATTCTGAATATTAGACAGTAATAAAACTAATTTCAACATTCTAATGATGTGCAGTTTCTTTAGTTAATTGCAATTAGTAGCCACTCATCCTTTCCTTGGGAAAAGTGACTTTTAAAAAAAATTGATGGAAAATGAAATAAAATAATTTTTGACTTAATTAAATATTTCTAGTACCATCTTGTTTTCTGCTGTGCTCAGTTTCACTCAGTGTGTGTGTTTAAGAAACAACCAAAAGACATTTAATTTTTCTAAACTCCAGAACAAGTAAGTGTACTAAGCTAGCTACTATAGTGTGATATTGTGGCAGAGAAACTGGACAAGTAGACAAGAACACAGGGTCAGAGATCAGAGTTTGAATCAGGAATTTAACCTTATGTATAACCTTAGGCACGTTATTTATCTTTTCTATACTTATTTCCCTAGCAATAAAATACTAATATGTGCCCTGCCTACCTCACAGGGTTGTTGTGAGGCACAAACAAAACATTGTATTTGAAAATGCTTTGTAAACAAAGTCTCAGAAGCCCCCTAAGTGTAAGGTCAATGGAAACAGTATTTGTTACCCCAATGAGTTTACATGAAATTTAGTGCCTCTGCCCTGGCTATGGTGATTTAAACCAGTTCATTGACAAAGTTACTGAAAAATACTGTTTTGAGATTTGTTATTGGTTCTTGGAGTCCTTGAAATATGCTGTGTGCTAAAACTGTACCCAGGATTTGTCTTAATGGAGACACAGAAATTATTGTTATGAAGGAAGCAGTTTATACCTACAAATCTCTAGAAACAGACACAACATGCCATGCAGGGCCACGTGGGGAAGCACCAGGGACAGTCGGGTCAGAGAGGAAAGGGCAGAGCCTGGCTCGGAGCCTTTATTGGGATTCTAGTGGGAAAGAAAGGGTGAGGCAGGGTAGAGTATGGTGAGTAAATGTGGCATTAGATAGTTGGAATAATTTTGGAGGGCTCTGGGCTACAGGGTTGGTCCCTATTTGTGTAATACCTGGCCCTGGAGTGATTAAGGGCAGGGGAAATACTGGTTTGATGAGTTTGGAAATATTGGTTTGGTCTGCTCGCGGGGGGCGGGGGGGGCATTTACTATCTCTAGGACTTAGCTGTCTCTGGGATGGGCAGGCTCTTCAGGATCAAGGCCCTACAGGTATCAAAAATACAGAAAATAAAATATAGTCAGTTCAGGCTGGGAATTAAAAAAGCAATGTGAACTGAAGGAAAAATAAAAGCAGATAACATAACTGACCCAAGTATGTTTTCAAAGCTTTTATATAAGCACTAAATATAAACCTGTTTTCCTAAATATATTTTAGGAAAACTTTTAAAACACTCCACCCACACTCCTCAGAAATGCACAAAGCAGTAAATGTCAGTGCATGAGTAAATTTTCTGGAACACAGTAATGGACTCAGGTTACTCTCAAGTTTAATAGTCTGGGTCCTTACCTACATTTTCAGATGCATGTAGAGATAAGTAGTATTTATAATATAGTCTCCTAGTTTTTTAGGTTTTGTGCTCAGCATTTTATGTGCATTAGAGATTTTATTTAATTATTCCCAATAACCATAAAAAACCAGTATAATTATGTGGTAATAGACTTAAAGAATTTGTCCAGGTTCACAGAGCCCTTCATGAATTGAACCTAGTTTTGAGGCCAGGCACATTGGCTAGAGAGATGTCACCTTGACCTACTGTTACACTATTTTCATGCCGTGTTTGAGCTCATGGAGAGCCTGCCTGCCTCTACTGCCTGCTTCATCAGCCATTGGAAGTTAGCCTCCTAACTTTGAGAATGTATAGATGCTTACTGTGTTGCCTGTGGGAAGTCGCTCTTCATAAAGGGAACACTTCGTTCACATGATCTGGGGCAGACTAACAGCTGACGTGCTGAGAGCTCCCTGCTCCTGAAATAAAGACGTGCAGTCCATTAGACACCGGGGAGTCCAAGCAGTGGGATTTTAGCTTACCCAGATAATTGGGAATTGTTCTTTAGAAAAGAAATTGGCTACTCATGTATTCACATCCATTGAATGTATAAATAATTCATTGACTTTATGTTTCTGTCAGTTTATAGCTGTCCCAAGACTAGAGTCCATTTCAGTTGCTTTGTTGATCACTTGGAATTTTCCTTCATTTCTTATTTTTCACTTATGTTATCATTCCACAAGTTCATTTTTCCTTAAGTTCATTGTTCTTAAGGGTTTAAGCTTAGAGAAAAAAGAGTAGCATATGAATAATGACCTATCTTCTCTCTACCACTATTCTGAATTCCTTTTGTCTGTAGGACAGGACAGTGCTAATGTGACTTCCAAATATAGCTTTTGGCACAACAGGTATATTTTCACTTGTTAATAAGCAAACTTACTGAATAAAGGATAAGAGTATTAAATTTTAACACTGCTAGGACAGGGGTGAAAGATAGCAAGACCTTTTATAAAGTAGTATAAAACCTGGCTTGCTCCCCCCCCCCCCCCCCCGGAAATTAAAAAAAAAAAAGTCATTACACATAGAGCTGTGAGCATGATTTAAACCATGGAGAAAATGTTTCGTATCAAAAGCTGTATAAATTGAAAAGTTTTTTTTTAAAAAAGCAATGAAGTAGATTAAAAGTGGATACTAATGGATGAAATGAGCAGGCAGAAGTTACGGTACCCCAGTAAGTCCACCCTAGAATTAGTCCTAGAATTTGCCTTTTTTATGAACGATTTGGAAGATGGAGTATATTGTGGAATTTAGATCTTTTTAGGTAATCCAAAAGAGTTTACAGTTTAACCAAAGAGGATGTGATCAGGAATAGCACCCGAGACTCAGAGCTATCTAGAAATTGGCAGAATTAGATTGTAGGCAAAGAGCAATCGATTACAATTCGGGCAAGATCTAGATGACTTGATGAACTGTCCCTTAAATGCTGTGGTCCAAGAAGCTGCTGTGGACCCATAGGATCAGTGGGGTATTAGATTGGCTTTATTCAGCAGATATTTTAGCATCTATCATGTGCCAAGAGACTGAGGATACAGTGATAAGAGAGAGGGCTGTGGAGCTTATGTAATGTTGATTATAAACAAATATACTTGGACTTATTTGGCCTTTCATCCTTGTAGGATTTTGGATACTGTGTCTCAAAGATAGGAAACTTTTAGAAAGGGTACATAAAATGGCAGGTAAAGTCAATCAATGGACTTAAATCTTTTGAAATCAAGATTAAAAAGACTTGTGGGCAAGAAGACAATAGACAGGATAATAGGGGATACAGCTCATTCACGTTTAAATTTAGAGGTGATAGCTATTTTGGAATAATCAAAAGGGCATACTTAATGATAATCGGGTAAATTGCTTAGAAATGTGGCACCACCTCCCCCAGAGATGGGAAACTCGAAAACAGGTCACAAAAATATCAGATGAAATTAGTCTTTAAGCTTAGTCATTTAATTGAGCCTAAATCCCTAGTTTAGGTAGTTGGCCTCATTGTCAACCACTAGTAGCACCGTGCTGTGTGTGTCACTGGTCTGTTTGGAAACGTACAAATCTAGGGGTAAACACACTCTTCTCTCTGCCCAGGGGGGATGGCCATTCCCATTGGTTTAGCATTTCTCCTGCAATAAGTAGCAGTCATCGCTGGGCTTCCTTTAACTTCAGTGTTTGTTGTATGCTTCCTACGGAAAAACCACTAAATAACTTGAGGCAGTCTTTGAGGTTCTGAAGGGAGGTGATTGAGTTTGCACACACGTCTAATTTTATTTCCCTGTTCCAGGTTTCCTATGCTCGCCCAAGTTCAGCTTCTATCCGAGATGCAAATTTGTACGTCAGCGGACTCCCGAAAACGATGACTCAGAAGGAGCTGGAACAGCTTTTCTCACAATACGGCCGCATCATTACTTCTCGAATCCTTGTTGACCAGGTCACTGGTAAGTAGGCAGCCACTCTGGGTAATCTTTCACATTTCTGACTGGCAGGTTGTGAAATATGCTGCTTTCCCATACAGCAATCTTGCCTCCAGAACACATCAAAGGTATATGTGGGCCAGAAAATGCAATTTTCTGCCGGAATTGTTCATAAATATGCATGGATAAAAATAGATTGCGGAGTGGAATGAGTGAGCTTGAGTCACTGCCACCCTGAAGGTGCAGGTTTGAAGCCTGTTTCATGGCTTGTAATAAATTTACAGATGCTATAATCTTCATTTCCAAGCTGCTGCGTGAAAAAAGCGCCCACCCTCCTTATAAAGTACTAATAAACAATTTTATTTTTGTAAAAAGCATAGTTTAATGCAGCCACATGCAGCCAGTTCTCCAAGGGAGGATTACACCTCAGCTACGCTGGTAATTGCTGTTCAGGCTATTTCCCAGGCCGGTGCTGTGTGTCACAGGCACGTGTAAGATTGCAGATTTTGAATGTTAAGCATTTATTTTATGCCTAATGTTAACTTTTAACCAAACAGAAAGGAGAAGACTAGTATGTTTATTAAAACTTTCGTATGTCAGGGAGCTCTTTTGTAAAGCTTTTAGTTAGAGAAAAGCTAGCAGTATAGATTTGATTATGGATCTAAAAAATAAAGTACAGTTTTCTATTATAAGTGCAATACTTATTCTTTTAAAAAATACTGAAAAATAGAGAAATAATGGCAAGAGGGGAGAACCACCTGTAGTGCCATAGACTCGAGCAGACACATGAAGATTTGTGGGTTTTAAAACCTATCCTCGGGCAAGGATTACAAAAAAACAAAAAGGGTTTTTGTGGATCTTTAAAAAGAAAATAGGTTTTCCTCTTTTCTCTCTCTGTTCTTTCTCCCCTGTCACTCTGACTGCTTTTCTCTCCTCTTATCCTGTCTGTCTCTCCTTACAGTGATGAGACCACTAGAGATGCATTGTGTACTAGAGCGTCATAGCTTGTTTTTAAAAGAGATGGATTAACCACGGAATTAAATCAGGCCAAGTTTTTAATTCTCCAAGTGAAGACCAATTAGTTGATCTGAATTTGGTCAGAAGCCACCCGTGGTTCGCCCCCCTGTGCTGAGGCTAACCGCCACACTTCCGAGGTCTGGGCACAGCGGTGGCTGCCATCACACCATGCTTGGGAGAATGGCCTGGAGGTTCTGCTCTATGGAGAAAATTTAGTCTAGTGAGGGTGTATAAAAATACAGTCTTCTCAGCTGCATTCCGTAACCTTCCTTTTACATTCTCGCATGGTATGTTGTATCACACAGACTGGTAATGGGGTAAAATAGATATTCAGGCCTAAAAATTTAGATAAATTTGTTTACATCAACAAAAGTGCCCTTTGGTTTTGTTCATATCAGTCATGCTTTTTAATGAGGACTCTGAATTGAGAGTAAGTGGCACCTGTGTTACTGAAAGTCCTTGTCTGAACTGCAAGCCCATCCTGAGTAAGTAGGCTCACAAGGACCTGCTTTGCCACCTGGTTTAGTCAGTGGGTCTCAAGTGCACTCAGGCATCTGCAGTAACAGCACCCTGCTGGGACTTTGTTAGAAACGCAAATTCTTGGGCCCCACCCCAAACCTAATGAATAAAACTCTTAGGGTGGGCCTGTTACCGGCCCTTCAGGTTATTGGGATGCGTGCTTAGGTGTGAGGACTCCCCATTCAGATGACAGGCTGTGTAGAGAGGTCATTTCATTGCTAATCTGATGCTTTCCAAATGGAATAGTTAAGTCCCAGGGGTTACTAATTCTTAATAGGAGCTGGTAGATAACTAAAATAATACATTTTCTGGCATTTCACCATTTCATCTTTATACCTACAGCTTTCAAGGCAAAATTACTCACTTAACCTGAAATGACAAACCCTGCAATTTTGTTACTCACCCATCAGGTGGTAATAATGTACAAGGGATATAGTTAAAATAGGGAAGGTAAAGCGATAGATGCTGTCTGAGATAAGCATACGTGGAAAAAATCCCTCACTTACCTTAGAATAGAATTCCAAGCCATTGACCTTACACAGTATTAACTTTAAAGCAAGTAAACCTTCAGTCCTCCTTAAATTTTCCGTAAACATGATGGTCTAGTGCTTTTTCTCAGCCCATCTTTCCCAATAACCTCTCATTCTTTTCTTCGATGACATACTCTGAATCATCTAGACTTTTCTAGCTACTAGTCTCAAGCTGGTACTGCTGGTGCCGATTTGCTTGCCAAGAAAGTGTTTCCCTGCAACTGCTCATCTCACGATGGCCAGCTACGGCCACCCCTACTGGCCTGTTTAGCTAATTAAATGGAATGAGCCGGGTTTCCCTCTACCATTTCTCAAAAGCTAGGTAGGTATTTGGTCATCCCTCCGCTTCCCCATTCTTGTCTCTCAGTGTGGGAACAGCATGAGGCAGGGAATGGCATCCCATGGTCAGGAGTAACACTGCTAAAGCCAGGGCGCTTTGAGGCGTTACTTCCGTTATATTTATTTTTAAAATCTGGATCCTCTTTTACCTCTTTAATAAAGTACAGCTCATTTAAAGCAGTGGAGAAGCTTCAGGGAACCAGAAAAGCCTCTTCAGACAGTTTTCTTAAAGGACCAGCATGCTATACAATATTATTAAGTTGAATTATATTAAAAAATTTGGCTGAAATAAATCTTTCTACCACTGTGCATGTATTTTTAGCATAGCTTGTAAGCATTTTTTGCAAGTGCCTGGTTCTGTTCTCCTTGCTACAAGAAAAGGAGCTACTGTGCCCGTCGTTTCTGAGCTTTTTGTCCAGTAGCATAATTTGAAAAATGAAACTCAGGCAAGTTGTTGACATTATTAAAGAGTATTGAGGGGAGAGAAGGCGGGAGAGAGAAAACACGGACAGAGCAGTGTGTTTTCTCTTCTTAGCTTATTGGTAGGTATGTGATAATGGGTATTCAAATTGTACAGGTGACTTCACGCATTAAAAAATACTAAATTGTGACTCTAGACTGAAGTCTTCCTCTGATTTTGTGGCAGATGTTATGTGTGGGTGAAAACACATTCTTGAGAAGGAAAAATTAATTTATCCTTTCTTCTTTCCCTCCTCTCTCTTTCCACTCTCTCTTTCCCAAATCCTTACCCAAACCTACCATAGGCATATCAAGGGGTGTAGGGTTTATCCGATTTGACAAGCGGATTGAGGCAGAAGAAGCTATCAAAGGCCTAAACGGCCAGAAACCTCCTGGTGCCACAGAGCCAATCACTGTAAAGTTTGCTAATAATCCAAGCCAAAAAACCAATCAGGCCATCCTTTCCCAGCTGTACCAGTCTCCAAACAGAAGGTATCCAGGACCATTAGCTCAGCAGGCACAGCGTTTTAGGTAAGTCTGGTCTGGTTCTTATGCCCAGCTCCTAAACTCAGCGCTCTCAGGTTCACTGTCCAGTACCTTTATTAACAGGATCTCTGCTTTGCTGTTATTGTCATTGCTGTTTTCTTTCTTTCTCTTACGGCACAGAGAAAACCTACTTGGGAAGTGTCTTTTGTAAACATTGTAGGTGGGGACAAAAGGACCTACAGCAGTGAATCTCAACAGGGCAGGGGGAGAGGAGGGTGGGTGGTGTAATTTTGCCCATCAGGGGACATTTGGCAGTGTTTGGAGACAATGTGTGTTGGCGTAACTTGGGTGGAGGGTGCTACTGGCATCTAGTGGGTAGAGGCCAGGGATGCAGCTGAACATCTCATAACGTACATGTAGCCCCAACAACAAGAAATTATCCAGCCGCAAACATCAATAGTGCCAAGGTTGAGACGCCCTGACCTCTGTAGGTTACTGGATTCTTCTTAACCGTTTCCAGTGCTTTCGATTTCCCCTTTTTAGTTTTTTTTCTCCATAACATTTTATCCTCCTGTTTCCTTTTTTAGGTCAGATCTTTCAGTTACTTTGGTTTATAATAGGTGCACCACTAAGGATATATAACCTGTTTGACTACATTAAGTTCCTACAAATGGGTCTCTATTAAAAATTTTATAGGGGTTGGCAAACCTTTACTGTAATGGGCCAGCTAGTAAATATTTTAGACTTTATGGGTCACGGTCTCTATTTATGTCTTTAAAACACACACACACACACACACACACACAGAGAGAGAGAAAACACACAAGTCTTTAAAAATGTAAAAACCATTCTTAGCTCCTGGGCTCTCCTGAAACAGATGGCAGTCTGGATTTGGGTGGTAGTTTTCAGACCCCTGTATATATCCATCGAATGCTCATGCATCTTTAGCTCAAAGAAGATATTCTTTCTTGTAGATAAGCATAAATATTCCAATTTTTAAGTTCTATTCAAACCCTGAGGTAACCAAACCAAGTCATTAAAAAAAAATCCCTAATTTGCATGTGACAAGAACAGTGACTTTAAGATGTTAAGCAGTGCAGGAAGCACAATCACTCAGTTTTTATTTCCCAGAACATTTTTTAATATCCTTTTTGGCCATATGGTGTACTGCAGCCATAGTGCCATCTAACCCCATGCTAATTTTTTTTTAAAATCACAAGTGCATATTAATTTTCTTTCCTTGCTGGGGCAGAATAGTTACATATCAAAGATATAGTCACAAATGTAGCTTAATAAGGAGTTACCTGTTTTCAAGCTTATATCACATGCATTTTTTCCATTGGGGTATTTAAAGCACTAAAAATGTGGGGATAAAAATCAGTCAAATATCTCCCTTTACAAATAACAATTATGTCACCCAAGGTATGAGAGAGAAATCTGCTATTAACACCACTTAGGGTGTTCAATTCCTACTTAGGGTGGCTCTTGCTCGGGAGAAGAGGTGATACATTCAGACGGCTCTGTTTGGAACTGGATGACTGGGTACCAGTTGATTGAGCCTTGTGTTCACTTTGTGCTTTAACTTTGTGAGGTTAAAAAAAAAAAAAGGCATTGCCTGGCTGCCTTGGCTCAGCAGTTGAGCATCGACCTAGGATCCTGGAGATGGAGGTTCAATTCCCAGTCAGGGCACATGCAGGGTTGCAGGCTTGAGCCCCAGTGGGGGGCGTGCAGGAGGCAGCCAGTCAATGACTCTCTCATCATTGATGTTTCTATCTCTCCCTCTCCCTTCCTCTCTCTGAAATCAATAAAATACATATTTAAAAACAAACAAACAGCATTGGCAGAAAGGAAACACTGCCCCCCTTGCCTGCGGTGGGTGTAGTGGGGATGGGCTGGCGGGAGGCTGCGTGGGGCTGCTTGGTGCTTGGCCTTGGGGAGAAAGAGATCCTATAAAGCCTTCTTTTCTTTCTTTCATCCTTTAGCTCTGCCTGTAGGTTTCCTCTGTGGCATCTTGAGTGAACAGTAACTTTGTGCAAGTTTAGCACAGACCAGCTTGAAGGAATTCTGGAGGTGTTTCCTAGGCAGACCAGCTCATTACCGTCTACTGGTCTACTATCAGAGCTCTTTGGGCTTAAAGGAAAGCTCTTTGGAACTTGTTGATTTTCACACTGTGAAAGTATAAAATGTTTGATGTTGGGAGAAAGCTGTGTTAGTTTAAGTCGTTATTTTTGGTGTTTCTGATTTAAGCTCTGGCTTTTGTTTTATGGTGTTTATTAAGCAAAACTGTATTCTTAGAATCAAGACTGAATTCTGAGGAAGACTGGGCGAAAGGACTGACATGACAGGATCTTCAGGGGAATCCCTGATTTCTGAAACGCAGGGCATGGGGTGACTCAGCCCGTAGGCGGTGGGTAACCTCCACATCTGCTCTCAGCTTGACCTTCGCGTGCTCTGTGCCCGTTGGTCTCACTTGGGGAGAGTTTTACGGGATGTTCTGATGGTCAAATTTGATAGCTTTTAAAATATCTTGTGCCCATTCTGTGCTCTTATCTTTTAGCTCTGTATGTTATTAATTTGGAAATTCTTCCTTTCTTTAGCTCCTATAAAATTTTGTTTTGTTTTGGGGGGGAGATAAGAGTTGTCTGTTGTAAGGGAAATTTGGTTTCAGATCCTAACTCTTGTCTCCATCACTCCACTTCGCAGTCTTCCCAAAACCTCTGTCCAGGTGGTAAGTTAAGAGCTAGTCTTTGAGCTCAGGGGAGGTGATTGGTCTAGAGGGAGTGTTCGAAGAAATTGGGAGCCTTATTCCTAGAGTTCATATTTAACCCAGTGTGTGTTTGGTTGCATTTTAAAAATACCTTTAAAAACTTGGCTGTTGTTAACTTGATCCCCCCCCTGTTGAATTCAGGTTGAATCTTCTTTCACCACATAAAGACTCTTGAATTAAGGAGTTGCCTGTTTGTTGGTATTTTGCTCTTCTCTGGTTTAGGTCTAGGTCTAGGTCATTACACAAATATTTTGTCCCTAATATCTGTGCCCTAATGCTCCTAGCCTTGAGTTTGTCATTTTCCAGTGGACACTTAGAAAACTTCTCCCTGGGTTTTTATGTTGTTATGGTAAATACCCTGGGAGCGGAGAGAGAGGAGAACACAAATTATAAGTGTTATAATAATTAAGGATACCTTTAATAGCCATGACATGCATATCTTTTAAAGTAAAAAATGAAAATCTGTGTAATAAGGGTTAAGTTTAAATGTGGGCCTGTGAAGTTTATGACTTAGTCAACCCACATGAATAATTAGAGCATTATCATGAGCATTGCTGATCTAATATGGTTATTTAATTGACTGCAGTTTTCAAAATAAAGCCATTCTTATTTATTTGGATGGATAGTGTAATGTAAGCCCCTTAAGTATATTCTTGGGACACGGTGTCTGAATTAAACGTTTGGCCGGTTTTTCCATCTCTCTTCCTGTGCAGCAGCTTTAATTTTATTGAACGTGAGCTAGTCTAATGGCCTGTGCGCCTGCTTCCGCGAGCCTTGATCAGCACTTGTGTTGCATTTAAGGCATTTGCTGGTTGCACTATCACGATTTCCTTTTGAAAGAGACTGGTATCAATTCTCCTGAATGATTTTTTATCTCTTAGAGAACGAATGGTACCGTCTAATTGGATAAGGGAGTAAGTTGGTGATCGTGTTGTGGTTTAATGTCAAAGCAGATCCTGTCAGTGCTTTGGAGCAGTTTTGAGAGCCATTATTTTTAGGGTCCGGAGTTTTTATTCTCTTACGTATTAGAAGTAATCGCTCTTTGTATTTTTATTTGACTCGAATCAATTTTGTATTTTCTCTTTTACTTGCGTGTGAGTCACAGTGTATCTCATAAGGTTTACTCCCATAGTGTGTCAGCTAAATTTCTTGGAAACTGGGCAGGTGCCTTAATTTTATTCTTTACTTATAAACACCTAGCTTTGAAATGGCAATGCTCTACCTAATATATTAGTCCAGTCGAAATACCACCTAGTTGTAGTCTGAGCTGTAGTCTTATTACTAGAAGTGTATGTATTTGTATCCCCAGCTTACATGTTTTCATAAATTATATGCCCGGGGGCTTGTGCCGTTGCATTTGTTAACTCATAAACCCTGGTCAGACAGCAGATGAAGATGGGCTACAGATGACGTAAACAGGACATCAGATGTCTTGCTAATTATGTTGATGGTTTATATTTCATTTACCATTATCTTAATAAATAATATACCTTTTTAAAGGAAGAGTCATAAGACTTATCTTAATTTTGAACTTCTGGTCTGACTTCACGTGAGACATGTTGGATTGTCTGTGTCTCGCCTCAAAATGTAGTTTGTACTCGGAGCAGAAGAAATAATCAGTTCTCCCTTTTCTCATGCCTGGGGCTTTCCTTGCTGTTGTCAGCCTCGCTCTGGTCGTGGTGGTGACGACGATTTCTGCAGGAGTATTTTTGAAGCTGCCTCTGTCTTGAGGAGCACTTTAATTAAAGCTGGGGTTATGTATCTAATCCTCCATATCCACTCAGCGAGTTATGTGTAAAGTGGACCGTATCCAAGCTAAGGGTCAGGCGAAAGTGTCACTGTCCCTTTGAGGACTGCTTCGTCTTCCCTCAGGATGGTATGCGATGCGCGGGCAAGAAGCCAGGGTACTGGGTGCAGTGCGCCGATTAAATGTGAGTAAAGAATACTTTTTTTAGAGTTTAAAAATACATATTTAATAGCCACTTGAGTATTTCTCAGCCACACTGCCCTGGGTCATCTTGCATACCCCACGGCTCGTTCTGGAGGCTGTTCCTTGCTCTCCCTTGAACACTGCCTTCCGTTTGTAAATGACCACTCGTGGAAGAAGGCTGTCCTTGAGCTCTGGGCAGACCCAGGGAGGGGGTGATTCTGCAGAGTAAGGGGGTCCCGTGTCTGAGCTAACTGTAAACAGGGCGGTTACGAGATAACAGGGTGCGGCGTGTGCCACGATCTCTTATAACCGCCTAGTTTAGTTTTCCGGCGGCTGCGAGCCTTGTGTGCGTGGTACCCACGTGGAGCCCCCCGCCTTCCCCTGGCTCTCATGGGAACGTGGGGGTGTGTTCCTGAGAGAGGAGAAAGTACTGCTGGACCCACCTGCACGCAGGCAGGAGTTTCAGCATCACCTAGGTCCTGTTCCATCTCTGTCTTTTGGTTGGTGTCTAAGCCGCTGGTGGTGGAGTGTGACAGTCCCTACCTGGGCCCAGTTAATGGGCAGAGATGACACAACTCTATTTTGAGTGAATCAGTAAGGTTGCCTGTGCCTCTGGACCTTTCTACGCTTTCGAAAGACCTCCGAGTCTCAATATGCTCTTCTGTTCTACAGGTGTCATGCCAGATGCATCCAGTATTGATGATTCCAGCAATTTTGTGAAATTTTCTGTATCTTGTTACTTTATGATTGGTGATAGACTCTGTGTGCCTCTTAATTCCTGCTATTCCTGGCCTTTATTTTGGAGCAGAAAGACATGGCACCTTGGACTGTAGTCATCACCTCCTCAGAAAACAAACCCCTCCACTGTGCAGCCTCCACACGCGCTCTCCCGGGCGTGTGCACTCAGGCTCCCCAGCCGGCCTCCTGATGGTTTTTATTCTGGATTAAGCAGTGACGGATAATGTTGGTAACCTCGCTGCTTTTATTCAGTCAGTAGCTGTTTACTCCAAACCTGTGATTCAGGCTTGTGCTCCCTGCTGGGTGCTGCAGCGAGGATGAACTGTCCCTGGTCCTGAGAGGGTGGTGGGACAAGACACACAGACACACACACAGACACACACACACACCCATACACCCGTCATTGTGATTTGCTCTGTTTCCTTACACTTTGCATTATTACATCAGCCCAGTTCTTTCTTTACATTTTTACAAAGCACACAAACTGCCCAGGGGAACAGGACTGTGTGAGATTCCTTTTCCAGTTTGGAAAGACCAGAAAGAGATGTTTTTCAGCTTTTATAAAGCTAGAAGGAGCTGCTTTCTCAAGTGTGCTTTAGCTTCACTTGAGGCCACAGGTAGTTAGACTATAAAGTTGAAACATTGAATTTTTAAACTTGCCTTTCACATGAGGATTGAGAGAAAGAGAAATTATTTCCTGACCCAGGTCTTCCTTGGAGAGTGTTGGAGATTGTGGCCCTTAAGGGTGGTTAGCTGGGCAATGTGTTAAGTTGTGCCCACCTCCACTAAACACGTGTAATTAGTTGGTATGCGTTGTGGAAATTTGGAACTGATAAATCAGGTACCATAAAATCCATTTTTTTTTTGAAGTAGGAAAAAGATACAGAGAATTTTGAAGGGTACCCACCCACCCCAGCTGCTTTCTTTTTAAAACATTGAAGAGAAGTTCAGGCCGGTTGGTTTGTTTCTACCTGGCTTCTTACACGTTGAGTAGAGCTACACTCCTTGCAGGAAAATAAGGCTCAGGCTCCGGGTCTGACGCCTCCGTCTGGCTCCTGGCTCACCGGAGCAGGGGGTCTCTCGTGTTTCTTGCTCTGGATCTTAGCTGAGCACATTGAGAAACGGGAGGTTTAGCTGAGGTTGTGTATAAGGTTCTTTCTACCTGTTATAACACCACTTTGGTTCTAAGAAATGAAAGTCCTTCAGTGTTGGGAGGGTGAAGGGAAGTTTAACTTCAGAGTTGAATGTCACTGCCACCATTGACTCGTCCTGTGGTCTTGGCCAGGTCACTTAAACTGTGTGCCTCAGTGTACTCAGCACCCAATAGAGTTATGAAAATTAGAAGTAATACTAAGTACATGCACTTAGAACTTACCTGGCAAAGTGTGAGAACCCAAACGTTAGCTGTTCTAGAACCTCCACATTTCCTCTCTGAAGGGTTTTCTCCCATGACCACCAGTGTGTGCCCAGTGTTGCACTGGTCCTTGTAGAGATTATACACTGTACCCATCGGCAGGGCGAGTGTCTTATGGCAGTGGGCACCCATTGTCTGTGAAAGGCCTCAATTTTTGACTTCACATGCAATTAATATACAGCTATCCCCTCGGATGATGGCAGTAACAAGCCCAGTTTTCGTGGACGTCAAGGGGAGAAATTAAAAACTGAAATTTGCTAAATGTGTGTTTTGCAGGTTGGACAATCTGCTCAATATGGCTTATGGAGTGAAGAGGTAATGATAGAGGTTCATGGTGCTCACGATCCCTTCCCCTGAGTGACGAGTTTCTTTGATTTGGGGAGTGACTCTCTTCATAAGTTTGTGTTGGGTTTTCTTTTGCATGTACAACCTAATGAAAAGCTGCTTTTTGACGCACGGTTGACTGAAGGAATATCTCTGTATCACTGGATGCCACCTGGTCTCCCCAAACCCATTATTTATTTTATATTGCATTGCGACGTTACAGCATGTTTACATGTGTTGCCCCCTCCCCCCAACCCTGCTTAAATTCATGAAGCCAGTTCTCAATATATATTTTTTTGCTATTGTGGATAGTATTATTCAATACAGCATATGATGGCCATTTCACGATTTATTAATACCTTGATGGTATAGCATGTCCTGCAAGCCACACACAGGCTTTGGTTGAAACATCAAATGGTTGTATGTATCCGTCGGGGGAGGGGTGTTAGTAAAACTCTGGGATGGGGAAGGGGAAAGAAATGAAGTGCATCGCTGTAACCAACCTGTTTCTGTTGTGTGTGTGTGTGTGTTTGTGTGTGTGTGTTCGTGTTTCCTATTTTGTTTAGTAGGTTTTCTCCAATGACCATTGACGGAATGACCAGTTTGGCTGGAATTAATATCCCTGGGCACCCGGGCACAGGGTGGTGTATTTTTGTGTACAACCTGGCTCCTGACGCCGATGAGAGTATCCTGTGGCAAATGTTTGGGCCCTTTGGAGCGGTCACCAACGTGAAGGTCATCCGTGACTTTAACACCAATAAATGCAAAGGTTTTGGATTTGTGACTATGACAAACTATGACGAGGCCGCCATGGCAATAGCGAGCCTCAATGGATACCGCCTGGGAGACAGAGTGCTGCAGGTCTCCTTTAAGACCAACAAAACGCACAAAGCCTAGCGGGCTTGTCCTCAGTCCATTTATATATGAAAACTATACAACAAAGGCAAGTTAAGAGAAACTTTATACATTAGTAAATGTCTTTGTAAGTCAGTGTTGAGATGGGAATAAAACGACTACTTAGCATCCTAAGAAATATGTGAGATTTTTTATTGCTAGTATTTGAATTAAAACTTCTTAAATATCTTTTATGTTTGAATATGGACAAGAGGTACAGGGTTTTTACCTGTCACATTGCATTCTATTGCCTTCTTTGAAGAAGGTGGACCTTTTAAAGTGTTTCAGCTAAGGGATGACATTTCTTTTCTTTTTACATAACTGCCTTGAACCTGTGAGTAAATATTGAGGCTTTGTGTTGTGATTCCTCAGTTGGTTGTCTTTTTTCCCCCCTTTTTTTTTCTTTTTCTGATTAGCTTTGTGTTTTGTTTACATTTAAAGCATCGCTGTTATGTGTAAGAAAAGTATTTTGAAGTTTACATTTTTATTTATGGAGTTAAAAACAGTATTTATTTTATAATTATGATTTGGGTTGGGGCAGGGGGGGCACATTATAAACGCTTATTGTAAGAATACTGGAGAACTTTTCGTAAAGCAGTACCTTGCCAAAGAGATAAGAGCCTCTTTGATGTGGGTTTAAAAAAAGCATCTATTTTTATAAAAAAGAAAATTTGGAGAAACTTTTTACTGGTCCTGGAACAAATATTTTGACTTGAATACTTTGAGAAATCTCTTCATATGACACCTAGTGAGCTTTTAAAATTTACCAGGAAATTTGCAGTGGTTGGAAAATTTAGAAAGATTTATGACGTAGAAAATACTTTTGAGATCTTTGTATGAAAGGAACAGAATCAGTGGGGGAAACAAGCGCTGCTGGTTTCGTTTTTGTAATCACCAGTGGAGTGTCTGGTCATCCTGGTTATTATGTGATAGGTGGCTCACATTGATTTGTGATTTTGAAACAAATAAAAAAAATTTACAAAAGAATATATAAGAGCAGGCAAGAAATTTAAATTACCAAGAGATGGGGGAAAAAAAAATCTGTTCTTCCTAAAGAAATCCCTTCAGATAGAGCTCATGGTGTTTAGTGATGTACTTGCAGTATTGTTTGAAGAATTGTTTTGTCTTAAGGAAAAAAGATGTTGCACATGATTTGTACTGCAGCAAATCGGCAAACGTGACCTGAGTTGGATATATTTGAAGGTATTTTGAAAGTTCTGTTCAAGGCTAACACCTGAGCTTTGTGTAATGTAAATAAGACCTTGTGTTTATGACCCTTTCAGCTGATTTGACTTTTCGTTTCCCTTACATGCCAAGTGATGTTCAGGTTCTGAATGTTTTTGTATCAGTTTTTTCCTTTGTAAATGGCATTAACATTGTTACTTGAGGTCTTGCTTAATCACTTTTGTTGTCCTGAGGACTTGAATTTACAGTGCATCGGATTTGTTGCTAATTTTGTCTGTAGATAGTCTAGCTTCAGCTGTTTATGGTGATGCTACATTTTCGTTTATAAATATGTTTGTGGTAAAAAAAAAAATGAGTATAACCATAGGTTTTGAACAAATTTCCTTACATTTTTCATACAAAAAAATCATAAATATCTGTATGCTATTGAAATTTAACTTTGTATGATGCTTAAACCACTATTTGGGGAAATAATAAAATAAGTCTTTACCATGTATGAAAGAAATTTTAACAAATACAAAATATTTTCTGATTAGCATCTAGCTTATAATAAATTTTCAAAAAAGCTGAAGGCAACAATGCCTTCATCAGGATGCACTGAGAACTATATAGTTACGTCCTGCTTTTTGTATAAACTGAGATGCTCACATGCTTCCCCTTAGAACAGGCAATGTGCTATGCATAACATAGTTGTACATTATCTTTGCGGTTGCGTTGAGTTTTATTTTTTATTATTTAAAATTGTAGTTATAAAAATTTTCAGTATAGTACAGTACATATACTGTGAGGCGCGTGCTAAAGTGAATAAGCGAGTTTCCATGCTGACCCACTCAATGCTATTCAGAGATCAATTGGCTTAGCACTTTCTCATATCCTTAGGTGCATTTAGATTGTCAGAGTTAACCTTCTGCGTTTAAAAAAAAAAACTAAAAAACTAAAAAACAAAATACATGTATATACTTAAAAAAAAAAAAAAAATAAGGTTTCCCTGGCGGGAAAACAGCATCTACATGCTTCTTTCCTATACTACTGTAGCAAACTGAGGCATTGATGAGAGGGCATGCAAATTGTGCTTCACTTTACAGTGTTTATCAGAGCACTTAATAAAATGTAAGGCTGGTATTTATTTGAAGTTGTACAGTATGACTTAATTCACATCTGTTGGAATAGAAAATATATTCTGTTGAGTATTTAAGAGGCTGTACATGTTTTCTTTTGTGTTTGGATTCTTTGTACTTTTTCATGTTCAGTACATCAATAAACAAAGTTGAAGGGAAAGAACAGTGTGACGAGTAGGTCTTTCTGCACGTTTTGGGGGCTCCTGTGCTCAGGCTGGTCAGCTTGCTCTCTTGAGCTTGAAGAGGTTCCCTCCGAGCCCTAGCTGGAAGCGTTGTCTGACGTAAGGACCCCTGAAGGCGCGCTGATTGAACTGGCATGTGCACAAACACGTTTCTGAATGACGCCTTCTGCTTGGTTGGCTTTCAGATATTCCTTGATGAGGAGTTTTTATAGGGATACTTGCTTTCATGGGCTCGTTGGAAAGTTTGGGCCATTGGATGCTGACATCATTCTGTAGCTCTGATTGAGTAACCAACTTTTCTTTTTTCCTTTACCAAGGAGTTGTCCTCACACATTTATTTGAGCAAAAGAAAAACCAAATAGGAGGAAGGTAACTTATTTTGCTTCCACAGGCGAGATGTGGTTTAACCGTGAGATTAACTGTTGGTGTGTGAAATTGATATTTGTTGTCCAAATGCCGGATTGTCAGGAGGCGCTTATCTAAAATCAGAAACTTGGTTTCCATGAGATTAGGGCTCATGTGCGTAGCATGTGTGTACAAATCGTGAACTGTGCCAGCCCCGTGTTTCACATGCGTGTTCCATTCTTGTAGCACGCCCCAGGCAGACCTGTGGAGGGGCAAGAATATTTCCTGCTGATCTTTTATGCAAAGATTCTATTTCTGCAGAACTTCAGAAAATATAATATATACAATTGAAGTTCTTTTTTATTTTCTGTTTCCTTTTTTTAAAAAAAGTATACTAAATGGGCTCTTCTCGTTTAATTGTATCTGTCAGCTTTTTCGGTAAGAAGCCATTCTGAAAAGGAATTGTCCCGAATTCACAACTTAGCAGCCAGGAGCGCAGCCGAGCCACAAGACGATTCCTTTTCTCCCAGCTTGCAATTAATCTCTGATCGCCCTGCGCCCTTTTTTGTTGTGTGACTGTAATACTCTGACTTGGTGATGCGGGACACCCTCCCTCACCGCTGTCCTCTTGCCCGCCTAGCAGTGTTTTGACTCGTTTGCACGTCAGCGGCTCATATTTGAGCAGATAGTGGAAAAATTCTAAGTGAAGGCGGCTGAAACTGCTGGACTCGAGGTACCTTTTTTCCCTTAAAATCCGTTCTCACCTAACGATCATCTAGGCCATCACAGTTCAGTGGTAGAGTAGCCAGCATAAATTTTATAATCTTAACGGCGTTTTACATTATTTTAATCTTACTCGAGGAACAGGGTTTGCAATTTCACATTCCCCTTTTTTAAAATAATAAACAGATTGCAAGAATCCTACCCTTTATAAGAGGGTCAAAAAATGTAGTGGGAACTTGTAACTTCCTGATCCAAGGGAATAGGAATATGAAAATACATGGTTTTAACAATAAGTGTGTTGAGATTTTAATACACTTCTAGAATAGTATGCACATATCTTTTATTGGGTAGAAGATACAAAAAAAAAAAGAGGCAGTGGTTTAAATTGTAACAGAAGTTATTGTTTGAAGAACACTTAAAGCAACATTTATTGTAATGAATGGTTTCTTTACTTATTTTTTACTATTCTGTGTATTCTTTCTGTGAAAATTCCCCGAAGCTGGCTCAGTCCCCTTCAGATTGGAAGGATTGAAACAGCTGCATCCATACAGGGAGCCCGCAGTCGCCTTTCCAGAATTCTGGTTCGCAGAAATAAACGGAAGTATTTGTGGTTGTTCGGCCCAGGCTTATTGGTTGATCATGTACTGTGCTGTGCCCGGGTCTGTGCAAGTGAGCAGAATGTGGCTCTTAATCTTCTTGGAAACTGTCACCCAGGAGGGAAGACAGACAAGCCCCCAGGCCATGGCTGCAGTGCCCTAGCGCTGGGAGGGAGAGCCCAGAAGCAGCGTCAGGATAACTTGCTGTGGTTTTTATAAACAAACCCAGTTCCAACTTGCAGAAGGGAACCTGCTTTGCCCTTGCTTCCGCTTTTCCTTTTCTGGATTGATTATTAGCTCATATGTAAAAGTTTCAGTCTGACATCAGTATCATTTAGTTTAGTGAATTGTAGGATGCTCTTAGGTTCATTAAGTTGTCCAAATCCTTTCTGAGGCAAAATAAAAGTTATATACCTTTAGACACTGTCTATCTGAATTAGTTGGGTTGATGGAGAACTCGGATGTTCTTGCTTTCTCGAAACAGATAATCTATGGAGCGATAATTTGCAAAGCACTACTTATGGTAAGATACCCTGAATATTAAAAGTATGCTGACTGGCTTTATTCTACTTTGAATTAAGACATGTCACAGTCTTAGGGCCTCAAATTCAATATTAACATTACTTTTAGTTTAAGTAACTAAAGATGGTAGATTAAGATGTAGTAGTTGATACTAACCCCCAGAAACACTCATGGATGTTACGTTTTCAAATACCTGATAGCAAGCAAGCGCGAACCTCTGCTGTGTACAGTGCCTGAAAAGAGCAGACATGAGTGTGTGGAAGACATTCATGTGCCTCTCGGTCCTCAAGCAGCTGGGCTTTGCTCCACATCTGTCCAGGTTTGCAAGTAACTATCCAGTGCAAAGCAAGTCAGTGCCGTGTACAAAGTATATTAAAAATAAAAGGAGAGAGTGTGTGAGTGTGTGTGTGTGTGTGTGTGTGTGTGTACACGTGTGTTGGTGGGGAGAGGGATTAGTGGGGTGGGGGGATTGGGAAACCACACAGGAGTTATGGCAGGTGGACTGGGCCATTAAGAGTAGCTGGGATTTAAGAGATTGAGGGAAGGGATTGAAGAAGGGAACACTGGTCAAAGACATGTTCCCTAGGGTAACCCTATGTCAGCATGGGTCGACATTTAATACAGACCTGAGTTCATTAAACATTGTGTCCAGGACTAGTTAGATCTCAGATTAGCCAGAAATTTGAGTTTATAATGAAATGCAAAGTATCTAAACATCACAACATTGTTCTTGTTCCCTTGCCCATTTCTACTGTAACACTACAAACATTTGCTATGATAGATTGTGTGTGATTTTTGGAGTTGTATAGAACCTGCGAGGAAGGACATTGTCTTTTAAAGGAGACAGTTATCTGGAGCAGCGGGTTCAGAATATGAAGAAAGAGCAGACAAAAACAGAATCTCCCAGCAATTCGATGCTGGACCAGTGCATTTCTCTGAGTGTATACCTTTCAGACTCCATGATTTGACATTATAAAGTGACCCTTTTTTAGTATTTCTAGTGCCATAGTGCCTGGTTCACTTTTATGTTTTGATATATAGTTTATATTTTTCTTACCCATGTCACTCAAGTATCACCTTTATAGAAGGTAAGGAGAAAATGACAAAACCCAAATGTTTCTGGGATATTTCTAAGATGACACTTCAGTTTGGCAGCTTTTAATCTTTGTTTTAGAAGCAACACAGGTGAGGAAAACTATAGGAAAGAAAGCAGCCTATTTAAGTACCTCTTTGAGGAAAGGGCCCGTTGCTTTGCTTTTTTGCCTGAAGGGCCCTCCGACCCACAGGTTGTTGGTGGCCGCAGGCGCTCTCTAACTCTGCTTCCCTCCCGAGAAGCCTCCCGTGCAGGGTCGGAAGCCGCCAGCCTGGTCGCGACATCCTCGAGGACAGCACGGAGCTGGCAGCCACCGCGGGGGAGCCGCCCTCTGGACGAAGCGCGCGGTTGGGCAAGGTAGCTTTCTTCCTTGGATGGCACCGCAGTTGTGACAAAAGTGCGACACACCACGGCACACAGGTTGGGAAGCTCTGTGTCAAAGACTTTATTTTTTAAAAACTTCCCTTTCGGCAGTTCTCTTGCTGGATGTGCACCGAGCACCTGCTCTGTCCCTGTTGCTGCACTGTCTTTCAGGGCTGGAGGTTTAGTTTCTATTTTTACTCTGGTGTTGAGCCGCAAGACACCTCAAGGGTCTTGTTCAGCACCTTGTTTGTGTAGATGTGAGGCGGCCCAGAGAAGTGAAGGTTCTCCAAGGTTCTCTTGCTAACACGAGGCCTGGCACTTGATCCCAGTTCTCCTGGCTCTCGGAACTCTGCCTTTTGTTGTTGTTAAAGTGCTAAAATAGATGCTGAATTAACTCACATTAACTGTGCCCCTTTGTGGGATCAGATTTTTTGAATCCTGCAGGATATGCAAGGCATATAGAAATTGAATAGAAGTAAGTGCATGTAGTATTTTATTTGACACATTTTATATAACTTACATCCTTGTGGATAATTTCAATCAATGATAACATAGTCACTGTAGAAAATTTATTAAGTACAAAAAGTACCAGTCAAAATCTACTTAGCCTTCCCCTGAAAAAATACCCGATTACGCTGATACTTTTAAAGTCATGATGACATAGCTACTCATTTTTCATAAAGATTAAACACCAAATCTGTGGGTTTTTTTTTCCCTTGGTAAGGATGTTTTCACTTTTTTTGATTTATTTACATGAGTGTATGGAAAAGATTTTTTTAACAGACATAAAGTAATGCATTTCTGATTGTGGTGTAAGACGTGGCACCTGCAGGCTGTCGTCTGGTTTTTATTGTATGGATCGCTGCTGACGTTCTGTCAGGGAGGCATAAAAATCAGGAATTCCGCTTGGTTTTCCCTTACAACTCCCTTCCTCCATGAAGACAAATTGAAGCCCAGAACCTAGGGCTGATGTCTTCAACTCTCAGTGTGGGCAGGTGCCTATATGCTTAACTTGCCACTCTCTGAGGCGGACAGTTTGGTTTGTAAACTTGTAAGGAGCAGGAGCCTGGATGGAGAGAATTATGAGTGATGCGTTCTCCTTGCAGACAGAGGACACGTAGATGGTCCAGAGTACTGATGAGTCAGCTGCTTCTCTCCTTTCTTTCCATAGCAGAAGGAAGTGCTCCCTCCCCAGACAGCAATGAGGCGAGGAAGCCGGCCTATCCAGCTGTGGGTGAGTGAGTTTTCCTCCTTACCTCGGGTCTCTGATTGCCGTGATCTCTCTTGCCAGGGCCTGGGTAAATGCTGGCTCCTCCTTGCATGTGCTCAGAGGAGCTGATGGGAGACGAGCACTTTTCAAAGGATTGAGAAAGCTGAAGGCTGCTTGTTAGTGTCCACCTGGATCCTGCCCTGACATCACAGGCGGACCGTAAACAGCTCTCCTGAAAGCCCGCCAGCCTTTTTCCACCCCTTTCCTAACAATGAGACATAGATTGGGCCTGTTCTCTATTCAAGCATCCTTGTGAGTAAATGTCTATTTTTACGGTAGAGCTGCACTTTAAAAATAGCTCCAATCAATGTGACTCCTTCCCCCCATATGCTATAAAGTTATATATGAGTTAAAATATCTCAGATTGCTTAAATTCTTCCAGACACAAGACACTTCCCTTTTTCTCTCTTTTTCTTTCCGGAGGTGGGGGTGGGTAGCTGAACAATGGGACGGCGAGGGGGGGGATTAGTTACAAAATAAGGACTTTCATTCTGGCCACCTCAACCCTGTTTGTTCTTTGAGACTTCTTTACCAGTATCAAGGCTTTAAAACCAAGATTTGAGATGCCTGACTGTTAAAAAATGTACTAGTAGTTGGCGGGTACAGTCTTCTTCCTGGAGCGACTGTTTATTTTTGTTGCTGAGAGCAATTAGCTAGAACAGTCACAGTTGCAGCTGTTAGTTAGATACTGAACGCTCCAGCGGAGGCCACAAAAGGCCCGCCGCACATTTAGAATCTGCGCGTGGATTGTTTTTCATGTGCTGCTTCTGGAGTCTACTGTGTTCGCAAGTTCGAGCGGGGGATCCGGAGCCAGATGAGATGTACAGTGGGACCCTCGGCACGTCGCCTGGATCAGTCACATCAGCACCTTGCTTCCTGGAAGCCCGCATGGCTGTGGCCGTTCCGTGGGGAAGGGGCCTCCGCCTGTCCCTTCTCTCCGAATCCTCCCCGTGTAGACCTGGAGACGGCTCATCCCAAAACACTACCCTTTATTCTCAGCAGTTTGTTCTTTTCGTGTTTACTCCTGTCCACTGCTCTTGACTCATTGGGGCTTTTGTGGGATACTTGGCATGTGTAGGTGCGAGGAGGAGATTCCCAGGACACACCCTGGTGCCTGTTGACTTCCAGGCGTAGGAAAGGGGGGCTTCTCACCGAGTGCTCTCCAGGGTGATGCCCGACCCTCCAGAAGCAGCAGCTCAGAGGAGGGGTTTGTTTCACTATTTTTATAGTGTCTGCACTTTTGCCTTTGGAAATGGTTCAGCTAGAGACGTACGTGTGTGTACGTATTTAAAAATCAGACTGCTTCAGACTTCGCAATAAGCTTTTCTTGTGCATTTCCTCATTTGGATCTCACAGTAACCTGTGAGGCAGGGAATCGTCTCATCCCCATTTTGCAGAAGAGTAGATAGTCTCAGAGTTGGGGGGTAGCCAGCCACCTGCTCACTTTTTTGTACTATAACCAGTTACTTTGGTAAGTAAGAAAATACGTATTTTGTGTATTTTACTGCTAGCGTATTGAGCTGAAGCACTTGGCTGATGAACTTGGCTTTATTTGAAAGGCTGCTAGAGCTTGCTCTAATGCACGAGACCAGTTTATAGTGGCTTCTCAGTAGAGTGGAATCAGGATATGTTACCTTGTTTATATTTGGAGGATTCATTTGGGAATCTTAGAGGGTTTTGGTAATCATCTTACAGTGGGAATCTGAAATGTACAATGGAAGTTTCCTGCTAGCTAGCATAAATTAAATAGAAGTCATTACAGTTTGATTAGATTTAGACACTTATATGAAGATATACTTAAAGCAGCCTTTCCAATGGCAGTTGATTGACCAGATGGCAATCTGTTTGTTCAGCCAGCTTGGATCTGTTCCTTAGTCAAGCGAAGTAGTTCTTTATCACTCCCCTTCCAATAAGATTTTTCATATAAAGGGAGATGAATGAACACTGGTGAATTAAAAATTAATTTGGTAATTTTAATGAAAATTTTCTGTATAAATTTTCTCTCTTTGGATGACTTTATTTTTAAGTGATACTATAGTCTCCTAAAAGTATCATACTGTGAATTGAACACAGAAAACATTCAGCAAAGTGCAAGACGTTGTTCCCTCTTCCCTTCTGAAGATTAAATATTTGTAAAATATGGATCGTTGATGGCTGTCTTGGTATTTCAAACTCTCTGAGACAACCTCTTATGTTTTTAAACCTTTCGGAAACCCAACCTGTATATATTAGAGTACCACAAAATTAGAATTGAAGTGTGTCTCTTAGACACAGCTTTCTAATGCTCAGATTTGATTATAAGTACATTTGAAAGCAGTGTGTCAGCATAATCTTAGGTAAACTAATTGTATTAGCCTCAAAGTAAAGCATCGGAGCTTAGCCGAATCGTGTCTAAAGCAGATCATGCAATACTTAAAAAATGTGCTGCCTTCCACAGCGGTTCAGATTTAGGTGTGTGTGGTCCTCCCGTTGGAAGCTCACTGATATAGATGCTTGAGGCTCAGCCCTAGATTCTGGTGCACAGCCTCTAGGGCAAGTCCAGGACGGGCTCTACAACAGGGAGGTTTTTCAGCCCAGGTAGAGACATGCGGTCTAGGGGTTAGAATGGGCTGTAGAGGGTGTAGGAATACGAGGTGTTCCTACTCTGGCTATTTTCCTCTTCTGTTGTGTTCTCTCGACGTCCTGAGAAGGCTGTGGTTGTCTCTTCCTAAGTTAGGTTTCACTTGGAAAAATTGTCTTTGTTTGCATGTTTTGGGTCAGGTAACATGCTAACCAGCTTATATGCAGTATGTCAGTCGTAACATCACAGGAGAGGTACTCCAATGATCCCCGTATTACAGAGGAATAAAATGAGACTTAGTTTGAGAAGCTTGACCAAGGACCACAGGCAGCGAATCGTTGAGCCCAGCAGGCTGCCGCGAGCCGTCTGACTCCAGAGCCCGCCATCTTCACGTCCCAGCAACCGGGATGGTTAACTGGGCAACCACATTGGAAATACTTGATTTTGCCCTGAAATGAGGCAGTTTGGTTTTACTGCTTCTAGTACATTTCCTCTTGGAAAAGAGCCCAGCTGGTATTTTTTGTTTGTTTCTGTGCAGTCTACAGAATATAGATGTGTCATTTCATGTTTTACCTCATATCCTAGACTGGGAAATTCCTTGGGAATAGGATCTTTCTGAGGTTGAGCTCAGTGTTCCTTCCCCTCTGTGTCCACCACAGTGCTTTGTGCATCGTAAGTGCCCAGAATCGTCGTGGACACATAAAAGGGAAGCATGAAGTTTGAGGGGCTGCTGCTTACTCAGCATTAGGGCTGGTGTAGGACCTAGTTTATTCTTTTTTTTTTTTAAATGTATCTTTATTGATTTCAGAGAGAGGAAAGGAGAGGGAGAGAGAGAGATAGAAACATCAATGATGAGAGAGTCACTGATCGAGCCTGCAACCCGGGCATGTGCCCTGACCGGGAATCGAACCCCGATCGCCTGGATCCCAGGTCGACACTCAACCGCTGAGCCACGCCCAGCCGGGCCCTAGTTTATTCGTACATTTATTTTCTCTGTCTGGAAGTTAGTGCTCCTAATACTTGTGTTTCGTAGACATTTCTGGTTTGCTTGCTTGTTTTGAGGGTGAGTCAGGGTTGAAAATAATACCTGAGTTGTAAAATGATGATGCCAGCAAACTCATGGGAAAGGAATTACTGTGCCCAGAAGAAAGTGCCAGTCGACACACCAGGGACTTGCCACACCTTCTGTTTTTATTCTTGATACGGCCTGCAAAGTGTGAATATTAGGGATATGAGCAGTTGATGTTTTTTTCTGTTGGACATGTATAAGCTGGTCCTATGTCTGAATGGTGTATGAGGCAGAACTGTAAAGAGAAATTGAACTGTTTTGGGCCTGTTTCTTGGGGTCCCATATGACCTGGTTTTTGTGTACATTTATCAATATAAGATTGTACAGCTTTTGCCGTTTTTATGGATGTATTAAGGTGTTAATAGCTAGAAAACTAACCTGGCCTCTCTGAATTTGCTCTATATAACAGAATATTTCCTGCTTAGAGTTTATAGCTTGGCTACTGGGATTTCTTGACCAAATCCAAGTCCTAAGAGAGCCATACAAGAATATCGTGGTGTGAAATATAGTCTTAGTTCACGGTGCTGTGACAGAATACCATAGATTGGTAAGCTTATAAGCAATGGAAATTTATCTCTCTTTTTTTTTTTTTCTCTTTTTTCTTCTTGACAGGTTTTATTAGACATGGGATGGGGCTTAGTCCTTCCTGGCTGCTGCCTTCCTCATGGCTGCAAGGACGTTGCTCAGCTCCTCGGTTCTCCTCTTGGTAGGGATGTGTGTCCCCACCCTTTCCTTGGTGAATCTCAGGGCCCTCTTGTCCTTAGAGACCTTGAGCAGCTCCGTGGCACGCCGCCCGTAGGGGGCAAAGCCACACACCTCTGGGATCCTGTCCCCCGCGAGCTTGGTGTGCTCGGCGAGGCGCCCGCGGTGGCTGTGCCTCTGCTCGCTCACGTTCTTGGCCACCTTGTGGGCCTTGTGGAGGCCCCGGCCATGGGGTAGCGCTGCTCAAGGGCTGCCTCGGCGGAAGCGGAAACTTCTCTCTTAGTTCTGAGATCAGGGGCCCATCGCCGTGGGGTTCTGGCGAGGGCCCCTCTGCCCCTTGCAGACTTCCAGCTTCTCCTGGTGACCTCCCATCGTGAAAAGATACCAGCCTGCTCTCTGGCCACATCCCGTGCCTGAGAGCCTGCCCTCGTGGCCTACTCACATCCCAAAGCTTCCACCTCCAAGTTCCGTCACACCGGGGATTAGATTGCAACATGTGAAAATTGTGGGGGGGGGGTGACGGAAACATTTAGTTGGTGACATACAGTGTGGAGGTGTCGGGTGTGCCCGGGCAGATCTCTCTCACGCACTGTCACAGTCGTATACAACTGTCTTGTCATAACCGCTTTCTTCTGTTGAATGTCGCTGGGCGTTTCACATGGGTTATTGCAAATGGTCATGATAATTCTGAAAGATACATAATATTATCCCTGTTTTACAGATAGGAAAATCTGAGGCTTGGGCAGACCAGGCAGCCCCTGGTGGGCTAAAAATGTTTTAGCTTCTCTCATCACTGCTAAATAAAAGGTAAAGGAGAGTTCCCCGTCTCCAGGTAGGTAAACGATAAATGATGTACCGGAGGCGCCCCCATTTGCAGTTTCGCTTTCTGTGGTTCTAGTTATGGTCGGCTGAGGTTCAAAAATATTAAATGAAAAATTCCAGAAGTAAACAATTCATAACTTTTAAATTGCCTGCCTTTCTGAGTAGCGTGGTGAAATCTCAGGCCGTCCCACCCGGGATGGGAGTCCTCCCTTTGTTGGGCGTCTCCACGCTGTGGACGCTCCTCACCCATTTGTCACTTACTAGTATCTTGGTTGTGGGATCAGCTGTCATGGCCCAGCCATGCTTGTGTTTAATCAATCCCTATTTTACTTACTTAAGGGCCCCGGAGCACCAGAGTAACGATGCTGGCAATTCAGACATGGTAAAGAGAAGCCGTAAAGTGAATAGGTGAGTACGGTACAGTAAGGTATTTAGAAAGCCAGAGAGAGACACCATATTTTATATAACTTTTATTACAGTATATTGTTATAATTGCTTTATTTTATTATTAGTTATTGTTACTTGCTAATGTGCCTAATTTATAAATTAAGTATTATCATAGGTATGTATGTGTAGGAAAAAGTGTAGTATAAATAGGGTTTGGTATTTTCTGAGGTTTCAGGCACCCACTGGGGGTCATGGACCGTATCCCCCGTGGATAACGGGGGGCTACTGTATTTGGTCACTACCTTTGGGGCTGGAACTCAGATTATTCCTTTGTGTCTTGTGGTACATGCACCTCCAAGAGATCAGAAAGCTTGCAAACTTTAATGGAACCAAGTTCAAGTTAATATCTTACTTTTCCTGCCTTTAGAGACAGGAGAGCAGTTGTCCTCTTGGTGGTAAGATAGATACTCTGTTATCTCACCGCTTTCTGTGTGTAGAAAATTCTTATATCAGTAGCAGTTGCGGCTGTTTCTGTTTTGACTGTTTCCCGTTGGTCACACACGTTATTGCGTGTACCTGTAAAGAGTGCATAAGCCCGTGGATTAGTTGGCATAACTGCCTTCATGTGGCAGGTGAAGAAATCAGGTAAAGGAGCAAGTGAACTGACTAACGGTGGGCACTTACTGTGTGATTAGAACTGTAGACCTCCAGGTTCCCGGCTGTGATTTAGAAACGGAGCAGCATCATGTGAAATGATACCTGGAATTACATTTTGCTGTAGCACTCACAGTCTAAATTGAAGTGCATAAAACTGGAAAGTATGGGATCTTCTAAAATAAAATGCACAGCATTGCAGGCAGTGGTCCGATTACACACCATCACAGCCTCTCCCCTTCAACACACCGTAATCTTGGCTTCCTAATTAGACAGCTAATGAATTATTACAGTACCCAGACTGAGAGTGTCGGGCTCTGTTCTCCAAGGTCTTGCTATTCTGAGTGTGGTCTGTGGCTCAGCAGCCTTGGTATCACCTGGGAACTTGTTAGACGTGCAGACTGTCTCCCACAGCCAACCTACTGAACCACAATCTGCATTTCAGCAGAATTCCCCGCTTCATCCATATGCTCACTAAGGCTGGAGGACTCCAAGGCGTGTTTCTCAAACTTGAACATGCTGACGAGTGACCCGGAGAGCTTGTTAAACACAGATCGCTGGGCTCAGACATTGCCTCACTAGGTCTGGGTGCTTGCTGGGAGCTGCCCTGTCCCTGGCCCCCCTTCCAGCAGTGGTCGGGTGGCCACTGGTGCTGGGCTAGTCCAAGTATCATTTGAATGGTTGCACTGAATGAGGTTAAGATCCTGTGTAACCAATTCTCGGGCCTTTTACCAAGGGCTGAAGATGGAGTCCACAACATTTCCACATCTATTTATGGAAAAGTTACCCTATAAAAGGACTAAGGCTGATGGAAAACTGTTCTGTGGTCACTAGGGAAAGAGAAAATCTCTATATACTATACAGAGATAAATAGAACAGGAGAACCATGTCCCAACAGTGTCTATAAACCATTTAACGGGTTGACCAGATGAAGCATTGCTCTCTCTCCATCAAAAAGGAAAAAAAAAATGCACATCTCAGCTTTTCTGAGATTCTACTTTTAAGAACTTGGTAACTTCTCACCCCCTCCCTCTTGCCAAGTCAGGACACACAGACCAGACCTCAGCAGCTGACGTGGCCATCCGTGCTCTCTTTATAAAATGATTTGGGCACTTTTTGTGCAAGCAAGAGTTGGCCACCTACTACTTTGCCTCAGGTGTTTTCCTGTGTTTTTCTTTTGAGGGGATGGTAGGTACCTTTGAGGATTGCAAACAATTCCGTTGATTAGGGCGGTCAGGAAGTACTGCTCAATCTGCAGGGTGGTGGCTATTGGATGGGTTCTAGGAAGTATATTTGCCTTTGTGTCAAAATGAAATCTTATTGTGTTCTTGTTTGTAACATGATATTTAAAAACAGCAGTGGCACTGAGAAATTCACACACATCCCCAAAGTAATTTTTTCTAGAGGATTCCCGCCCCCCATAATGTTTAAGTATTTGATGTTTTAATGAAAAAAAAAAAAGTTGCTTCACTACCTGTGGTGGGTGTAATACTCAGTATATTGACTTTTTAGGTTTGCAGATGAAGCTTGGGTAAGTAACGTTTTCACGCCTTTGCCCTTAGTTTTCAACTAACTCATTTACACACAGTTACTCAGACACATAAAGTAACTCTTAAGGGAGGAGGTGCCTATATGACTGATGTCAGGATTTTAAAAGCTACACTCCCTTTGAATTTCTTTCGTTCCAACTTTTTTTGCTTTCGGAACAACGTACGAGTTGAAAAAATTTGCAAGGATATTTTCTGGAAAATATCCCTCAGGAAAAAGTTGGTTTTGGTGTTCCTTTGGGGCATGGCATGTATATGTACTTACTACACAACAGGGGTGTCACAGAGCCCTCAGATAATTCCAGAAGCTTTATTTGGAAGGGACCACAGGGCTAGAAGAAGAAAACCAGTGTTTCATGGAGTTTGCAGTTAGCCTAGCCCCGTGCGAGGCCCCTCACAGTTCCGTAAAATGAACTGTACAGCTGAGGAACAGGCTTAAATCAGTGCCCAAGATGTATTTGCAGAGTGAGATTTAAAGTTGGGCCTGAACATGGAGCCCGGTACCCATTCTCAGCACGTGCCTTGTTTTGTTGAGAGGTAGGTAAAATAGATTTGAGTCCATTGCAGCCATTAAAAATGAAAATGCCTAATGCCTACCCCAGGATTTTCAAGTTTTAAATATTCAGTTTGATCGGATCGTCATGCTCTGGTGAAATAGGGCTCGTGCTAATGTCCTCACTTCCAGGTGGGGGGGGGGGTACGAATGAGACTCAGTGAGGCCAGGACGTGCCGAATTGACGAGGCTAGGAAGTGGCAGAGCCTCTGACCGAACCCCAGGATGACTCGAGACCTGGCGCGCCTCCTCAGGCCTGCCCTGCTCTGGTTCGCCAGAGGTGTGTTTAAGAGGCTGGACACGTTGTTAAGCAGAGTATCTCGGGGTTATGCCATTTTATAGAAAGGCTTGTGAAATACACCTTTCTTCCGCTCGCCCACCCCCATCCCGTATAAACTGTCTCTGGCAGGAAGGTCTGTGCTGCGGAGGACCACCTGGGTGAAATGTAGGAAGA
The DNA here is from genome assembly GCF_964146895.1 of Miniopterus schreibersii. Lineage (NCBI taxonomy): Eukaryota > Metazoa > Chordata > Mammalia > Chiroptera > Miniopteridae > Miniopterus > Miniopterus schreibersii. The sequence continues at coordinate 58,156,020 of NC_138111.1, read as the reverse complement.
CGTGGGGACTGATCTAACATTTTAATACTGTTGTCCTCAGAGCTTAATTTTCTTAGGCAAAGGTTTTAAAATGCCCTGCCTTTTTAAAAGTTAAGTATTCTTTCCAGTGGATTGATTATGCTTACTGTAAGTTAGTTGCTCTTTTATGTTGCAGCTAAATGTTTGCTAAATCTTTCATTTTTTGTGTAGGTAAAAAGGAGCCCTTACTCCCCATAGACCATTTTAGTTTCTTTGCTGGAGAGACCCTTGGAGTTTGAAGGTAGTGTCCAGTGTGAACACTGTGTCTTTGATCGTGAATGTCTCAGGGGAGGGTTTTCTCTCCATGGAGGGTTACTTTGCTTTCGTTTTGACCTATCAGACCCGTGCGTCTGGCTCTGCCTAGTCATGTGTGGGGGTGTGTTCTTCCTGTCTGGTCCACCAGGCTTGGGAGTGACTTGTAACCCTGTCCCGAGAGCCCGCTGGAGAGGGTTGGCAGACTCTTCTGGTCCTGCTGTGAACCCCTCAGGCTTGTGAGGGGTGACAGATGGTTGAGCTAAACTCGGAGCCACCTCTCGACGTCATGATGAAAAATGACCAGCCTCCTGGTAAGTGGAAATTGGAACCCGTGCACTTGTAAAGTCTGATAAAAAGGACATTGAAACAGACACAGTGAAGAAGGGGAGGAAGACCCTTCACAAGCTACCAGCCTGTCTTCACTGGTACTTTCTGTACTTACTAGTGGGAAAGCTCCTGTGTACGTACTTGCTTATCTGGATAGTCACTCCTTATAGACTGCTGGGACTGAGCAATAATTCTCTGTGCCCTTTTGGGTATAAATAATCTCTGAAAGCCGAAACTGTGAGGCGGGATCCAGATATGGATGCAGAGTTGCTTTCCACTCTGTATGAGCAGCATGGCCCACCGTGCTCACGGCCCTTCAGGGTTGTCTGTCTCTCCCACAGCTCTTGCTGAGGACATGGCTTCTGCAGCCCTTGCGGCCCAGGCTTTTGTGCCTGGCCTCCACTTGTTGGACCCTTGGTACCCGACGCAGAGACAATCAGTCTGCGTAGCCAGGGAGTGAATGGGGCGGCTATAGAGTGGAAGCAAGTTGGTAAGGGCAGAAAGGCAGGTAGACAGAGTGGCCAAGTCCCAGCAATCATGGCACGAGTGAAGGCTCGTGAATGTGGGCTGCCTGGACTCTAAAAATTCCTTATTACCATTTACAGCCTTATGATACTTAAGCTGGCCCGGGCGAGGCCCTGTCCATGGGCCTGCAGCTCAGCGGGTATGTGTGAGTCGGCAGCTTGGCTTTACAGCCCGCTCTGCCCTTTCCTAGCTGATGAGTTCTTGGGTAATAAGGTCCTTGCCCTCTGGAAGCATCCGTTTTCTTCCCCTATAAGATGAGATAACAGTAACTGCCTCAGAGTGTTGGAAGAATTAATATAGAACATAGGAGGCCCTTAGCAAAGGGCCTGGTCCGTGGTATGTGCTGAAGAAATGGTAAGTGCTGCTGTTAATTTTCCTGTTGTTGTTACTTCTGTCATCATCACTCAGAGCAGACTGATAAATAGACTGCCCTTTGCTGAGAGAGTACGAAGTCCAGGGCTATCATCGTTCAGATCTTGGCCACGGGTATGACTGTGTTGGGCCTTTTAACAGTGACAGTAAATCGTATAAGGTTTTTCTGTGCTTTCCTTAGCGAAGCCCCTTGGACTCAGACTATTGGCCTGATCTTTGCCCACAAACCTGAGGGTGTTTGCAGTTGCTCCCGTTCGAGAAACATCTAGCATACGAAGGGAGCCCCACACCCCGTGAGTCTCAGATTACCGAGGGAGCTGTCTTTCCTAAGTACATAGGCACTTGAAATGTTTCTCTGCCACCAGTTATAAAAAATAAAGGGATTTTAATGATCTTACTCATTTGCCCGAATAACTGTGGTTGCTCACGGAAGTGTGCAAACAGGCCTCCTTTTGACCGTGTCTCGTTTCCTTGTGTGAACAGGCTCTAGGTTCCCTCCTGCCGGCGCCTGGGCCAGAAGGAGAATCTAAGCAGGCATGGTCTTTTAGCTCTGGCCTGTTCACCTTGGGCTCAGCGCCCTGCTTGTGTGCAGTGCCCTGCTTGTGTGTAGGAAAGAGAAGTAAAATAATTATTAAAGAGAACTTCCCGCTGTTAGTGCTGAGACCTCCTTCTCTGGCAGCCGGCTTTTTAAACAAGCATCTTAATATTTTGGCAGATGGTGCTAAGGTTTGTTAAAGCAGCCCACAGTATTCCCAGTCCATTCCCACACTTCTGGATTCTTTGTAATTAGCTCACAACGTGGATGAAACTGAGCTCAGATGTAACCGAACGCCATGGAGCTCGGCGAAGGAGAGGCATCTGCCGAGGGAGTGGGATGATCTTGCTTTGCTCTCGGGGAGCTGCCCCTGAGGCGAGCTCTGAGATTAGCAGCCGCTCCACGTCACTGCAGCTGTGTCCTGTAGTCTGTCCTGGCTACCCAGGCGCCTCCAGATACAACTCAGGTATTGCTTTTCATTTATAAAGCCCTTTGTCATTTTTGTCCCGAGCCTAGTTTTCTTGAAAATTGACGCTCGCTCCTTGGTTTATTGCTAGAGCTCATTATCTCTGTCCCTGCGTTTCGTACCTGTGTCTGGGGATCTCACGTGGAAGGTGTTCCAATTTTAGAAAAATACTGAGTTAGACTCTGTAAACTAATGACTAGTATGTTCAGAAGAAAATCTTGTAAGACTAAATTTAAGGTAAGTGCTTTATGACATCAGGGCCAGTGATAGTATTTTCCTAATGTTACAGCAACTTATACCTTCCTTGTCGAAGGAACTCCTCCTTTTACAACCCGCTCAGTGCCTAAATAATGCTGGACATGCAGTTATTTCTTGATTAATTTATGTGGCAGAGCATCGCCTGCCGAGACCTCTCTTATAGGAGGCAGCATCTCCTGCTCCCTTGATGTTACAGCTTGGGTGAGGCATGTTGGATGGCCCAGCACCTTACCCCACAGCTGGTTTTGAGACCAGAAGTACTCTGAGAGCGGGAGTTGCTATAGCATTCCCCATGATAGGAGCAGGGAAGTAGAACTTATAACATCTTTCCACTAAGAACGTCCCTTGTCTCCAAGTAGATGACTGAGAAGAAAGTCAAGGAAGGTATCTTTCCCTCATGACTTTTTCCCAGCCTACCTGTTTCTAACAGCAACTGTGCTCCTACTAGGAACTTGGCTCCGTGATGGCTGCTAAGTACAGATTGAGGACTTACTGTGACTCAGGCACTGTTGAATGACTTATATGTATTTTCATTCAATTCTTATGATAACTCCATAGGTAACTCAGTTATTATTTAGTTTAATAGATGAGGACCCTGAGATTATCCAGATAGTCGACGGTAGAACTGGGGCTTAAACCCAAGTCCATCAGACTTCAAAGCCTGTCAGCTGAGAATGAAGGGGAAGAATCCACAGTTGCTTTCCTCAATGCCCATTCTTCTGGTTTCCTATATGATCGTCTTTGTCAGTTCTTTTTTCTGCCTCTTATCAGTGGACCGAACAGACCCAATGTACACCCTGCACACTGTGGAGCTGATTAGGAATGAAATGGGGAAAACACATCAGATCTGAGTTTATCAACTTTGCAGACATATGTTTTGTCACTGAGGGAGACAAACGCTTTAGGACAACTAGGTGGGACTATTAAAGCCAAGTGAGTGGTTGATGAGGCGTAGAAGCTTTGCTGGGTCCAGCGGAGGGTCACTGTGAGCAGGTCAGATGGTAACCACTGCTCCTGCATTCTGCATGGGGCACAAACCTCGGGGTGTCCTTTTTCTCATCTGAGAGGCTTTCAGCTGTCAGAGGAGTGAACATGTTCTTTGAAATGGGGCCTCTAAGTGAGTGGTTAGCTATTCTGGTCTTCATCCTTGTAATTGTCTCCTGTCCTTACAGTTATCTGAGATTCCGTGTCTTGGGCAGAGTTGAAATGCTTTACCGAAATTCCGATAGAGAGCAGATACCTGAGGTTCTAGCCTTGGTACTCAGGATTCCCCTCCTGAATGTTGAGCACATTCAAGTGGCAAAGGTACTCCTAAGGAATCCTTTCTGGCCAGATGGATCAGGGATACATTTCCAGAATTAGTGCTGCACAGAGAATTCTCTCTCATGGACTAATTCTCCCCTCTCTCCGGACCATCTGTCTCATGGGCAGAAGAAAAATAGGCATCTGTTCAGATCTGCGGGGTTGCCACCTGGACCCGTTCCTATAGCGTTGCCAAGTGGAGGGTTGTGCTGTCTTTGGGCCAACCCAGAGCCTTAAATACTGGGTCTTGAGTGAAGAATTATAGAATTGAGACAAAATAATTTTGATCCAGAGCCCGCTTTTGTAGAGCAAGGATTGGTAAATGATTCATCATCCTAGACCAGGGATCAGCAAACTTCTTCTATAAAGAGCCAGATAACGTGGCTTTGCAGGCCCTGTGATCTCTGTCACAGCTATTCAAGGCCTCCATTGTAACACAAAAGCAGCCATAGATAATAGGTAATTGGGTGCTCATGACTGTCCTAATGAAACTTTATTGCCTAAAAGAGTTGGCCAGCAAGATTTGGCCTGCAGACCATAGTTTGTTGACCCTGCCCTAGACCACAAGAATTCAGGATAGGAGATTTTTCCTCCAAAGGATTTGGATTCATGCAGTGTGGTCCTCCAGGCAGATGTTGTGAAGTTTAGACCCTTGGGTTCTTAGGGTTTTAAAGGTGGTTTTGCCTGCCACCTTCACGATGCTCTCACTGTCATTCAGCATTCTGGTTATTTGGAAGTAATTTCATCATCAACACGGATGACAGCGAGAGAAGGCCCCATGCTGATGGCAGACTCCCAGAAGAATGCCAGGTGTCTCTGACGTCAGTCTGAGCACATCCACTTAGATATTCTGCGTCTCAGCGGAGTGTGACTAGCTCAGCCCTGGGCATCGCTGGGCGTGCTGACTGATTCCCTTCCTTCTCGACTTTGCCTCCACTGAGAGCTTCCTTCTGAGGATGCTGTGGGTGGTTCAGCTTACGACAATCCCGGTGATGGATTTAGGCCCCGTAACTTGGTTCCCTTCCCCCTTTTGTCTCTGAAAGGATACGTGGAAGGAAAACGACTGCAGATGTGAGCCACCGAAATAAACATACTTGTGATGGAACGGGCGCTTCCTGTTTCTTGGTCGGCCTTAAATTCTCCACGTCCAGGCTCGTGGCTATCTAGGCAAGTGAATTAGAAATTGTTTACAGGCTAGAAGGCGAATACCAGTGAAATGTATCCACATTATTTTGCATGTTTCCCCTGTCTCCATCCTCCGTGGGGAGGGGTTATAATTGTGCTTATCTGAAAGTCCGTCTCCTTTCACTGCCCAGTTTAAAGAGGCAGTGCCTATTAGGCATGTGCAGGGCTTGCCTGTTTATCTGTGACCAGGAATAGGTGCTAGGGAGTGTTGACTGAGTGACTGAAAGGCAGCATACACATTTATGCATTGCTTTTAATACTTAATATTTTTATTGGATGAGTCAAACAGGTGGGCAACTTCTTGTGTCCCGCTTAAAAGGCACATCTCGTCGTTGGAGATACACGGCCACGTTACGCGTGCATCGCTTGTTTTCACTGAGGGAATTCACTGTCAGGTGGCAGGAAGGATGAATGAGACGAAGGCCGTAGGCACTGCGGGGGCCCGCGGCTCGAGGAGCGGCGCGCGCTCTCCCGCCTCATTTACAGCCCAGGGAACGCTAGGCTTGCGGGCACCGCTAACTGGCGTTAATAGTTTATATAGTGGTGCCGTGAAAAACGGTGCGTGGTGTCATCACTTGTCACGCTCCCATGTGCGTGCTGTTCACTCACTGCTGTTCCTGCGCGTGACAGGTGCCCGTCGGGCCCTCCAAGGACCAAGGCCGAGGCTGCTCTCGGGGGTAGGAGGACAGCGGAGAAACGTATGCGGATATCATTTATTTCCTTTAGTATTTTCTTCAGGATGGGGTGAAGAGTTGTAGAAAGTGAGCAGATATGGGTAAATACAGAGGGACTGGCTTATGGAAAAGAGCTGCCGTTTTTCACGCGCGAGATGGCTGGGATTTAATGGTGAGATGCTCCGCAGCTTAAGATGAGAAAGACAAATAAGAAGGCAGTTGTGTTACAGGGTGGTGAGGTGGGACCAGGGTGCCCTGGAGGGGCCGGGAGGAGCTTCGGACTTGAAGTCTGTCTTCCAGGCAGAAGTTGCACAGAAGCCGAGTCTTCAAAAGATGAGGGGGCATGAGCTGGGCACCGGCGGAAAGCGGGGAGAGGCGTGCCACGTGCGGAGTTGGCCTCCCCAGAGATGAGAAGGAGTGGGTGCGAGTTTAAGGACTTTGCAGGAGTTCGGTTTAACTGGAGCACAGTGACAAGGGGAGAGTAGTGAGAGTAAGGCTTACAGGTGTGGACAGGGCAGATTTTGATAAACCAAGAGTAGGAGGTGTTTTATCCAGGGACAGTGGGATCCCTTGATGAGTTTTAAGCAGGGGATTGATACAATTAAATTCGATCAATTAAGAAAATAGAGATGAAGGATTGGGAGGAGGAGATTGGAGGCCAGTTAGACCCTTGCTGGAAATGCAGCAAGTGAGAGATGATGGTCTTCAGCTCTGAAGTCGGTACAGTTAGGAGTTAGTGGCTATAGAGCCTTTTTAGAGACTGTATTTAAAGTCAGAGCAAAGGAAAGGTAGGAGTTGGGGTGATGCTGAGGTTTTGAACATGGTTTTGACATACATTCGGGGGCTGAGCTGTTGAGATGGGGAGCAGTGGGGAGAGAGCCGTGACAGCCGTCTGGGAAAACGCCTAAGCTGACAGATGTAGAAAGTGTGCCCAGAGATGGAGCAGGAGACGAGGCTCGGACGGAGTTAGGGTGGCCGGGGAGCGCTCTGCCTGAGGCCGGGTTCCAGAGGAGGGTTGGCGACAGAGCCTGAGAGAGGGGCGGGGACTGGAAGGCTAGGTGGCTTTTGCCTCAGGCCAAGTGATAGGAAGGGGAGGGAGGAAGAGACTTGCGGGAGATGCCGGAACGCTGTTGATGGAAGTGGTGCTGGCAGGGATAGGGAAGAGTTCGGTACTAGCCCAAAGCCTGTCTCTTTGGTCCAGTGGCCCCACCCTGCCTTTCCAGTCCTACCTCACACTTCCTGTCTTCCATTTACATCTCAGCCAACCTGCAGAGTTTGTCATTTCATGAAAAGTGAGCTTCGTTGTTTTGTGTTTTCTCCAACATTTGCCCTTTATCTTAAATGCCCTTGTTTCTCTTACGGAACCCTGATGAGCCTGGGAAGGCGGGTAGGATCTCAGTGAGCAAAGGGGACTTTCCTTCTCTTCCCAGGCGTCCCCTGCTGCATCCTGCCCCCTTGGCCCGACATCTGGTGTAGCGTGTTACAGTTCCCAGCACCGACGGCATGTCTTGGTTTACTTATGTTTTATTTTCTTCCACTGTAGCCAGTAGTTTCTCAGGCAAGATCTGCACATGCTGACTGGGGTCTAACAGGCCAGGACGGACTCTCTACCACGTCACTTACTGGCTCTGTCACCCGGAGCATTTCATTTCACCCTTTGAAACTCAACCTCCTCATTTGTAAACTAAGTGTAATAAAGCCTGGGTTTCTGTGAGGGGCGAGTTGGATCATGGACACCCCTGGCCCGGCATTTGGTGCGTGCAGCTGACATTCTCGAGCGCTGCCACCAACAGCATTGGGAACACCGGGCTATGCGGGTGCTTTACACAGTCATGTCCTGTACATGAGGGAGGGCACCTTTGGTAATGGATGTGCAAGGTGTTTGGATCGGGGGGGGGGGGTCTGAATGATGGATTCTGATAATTGTCCCCTACTTGGAGGAAAGCTGGCAGACACCTGACACTTAGCACAGGAGCCTTATGGTGAAAAGACCTGCCACCATCATAAATCCACCCATGTTTTACTTGGGATTAAAGCATATTACCCCCCAAACCCTGTTTTTAATCTACTCAGTTACAGAATGAGTCCTGTTCGCATATGTGGGGAAATAATCTGGTTCCGTATGACAGAGCATCTCAGTTCTCTCCCATCTTGCCATGTCAGGATCACACAGGAAACTTCTTAGAGGTGCCCTAGATAAGCAATGGGCCTTAAAACATAGCAGATCTGATGGTGACTTGAGTCTATTTGAATTTGTTAAAAGAATGTTTCACAGTACTTATTCCTCATATTTACACATGGCTATGCTGATTCTTAAAGGTTTCTTAAGATTTTATTTTCTCTTTTTCAGAAGAGATTAGTTACATGGATTCTGTAGACCCTTTTTTCAGGTTTTACGTATGTGTTTCACTAGAAAAGGTAGGCTCTGCCCTACTTGGGTAACTAACATACTAGTCCTTGTAGGATCCGGGTTACACCTCCCCTTTTCTTCTGTCCCCCCATTAGATGGGGCAGATTGACGGATGTCGTGAGTCTACAGTCCGTATTTTCCTCGCCTTCCTTATGGTGTGGTATATATGTGTTTGTGTGTTTCTGTCTCATATATCCCAAAAGTTTAGCATCTAACACAATTAACTTGAAGTGAAATCTGTTTGCGTTCTTAATCCACACAGGCAGTTTCCCATTATAATAAAGCTTTCACAGTTGAGTACTACTGATCTCTTGTGTTCCTGAAAATGATTGGTGATTAAAATCACCCTTCTTGCAAGCAGCTGCCCACTGGTGCTCTCTGCAGGGAATAATAAACAGCCATACACAGGGATATTAAGATACCACTTAGACCGTTAGAATTTCAATCGCTTCACGTGGCTGAGGCACAGGGGCCTCTCCGGCCCCAGTGCTAGTTATCTCAAAATTGGTACTGGGCCTGGCTCACCTCGGTGCTCCCCTGGGGCCCGGGCTACCTCCCGCGGTGCCGTGTAAAACTTCACTGTAATTTGTTGTGACTGATCCCTAATGCAAGTGTTAACAGTGGCCACTTGCCATGAGTGGGAAAGTGAGGGTAAGTGTTGTTTATCCAGACAAGAAGTGATACCGAAATGAGACCGGAGGTGTGACTCTCATTTGCACCTCTTTTCATTTGCCTGGAGGAACGACATCTCTGTCATTATTTCTGAATATATCTAGTGACAGGAGAAGGCTTACCGAATGCACTAACAGCTGTGGCGGTCGCACTTCTGGGCAGCCCCTGGTTTTGTTCATGCATTCTCTCCCCAGGTCACCGTGGGCTTTGGAGGAAAGGCCCTTCCCAGAATCGCCCCAAGTCTCAGCCAAGTAGGAAAGACACGTAAGAATGCCAACAACCATTTTCAAATGTGTTCATTGTCCTGTATCCTTTCCATATTGTAATACTGTATTTGACACCGTACTATGCAAAATGTCCTTGTGACGGAAAAGTAGGAACTAGTGGAGAGTGAATGTGTGGCAGAAAAGATGTAAAATATTTCTCATACTTTTAAGTGGCCTATTCCGGAGATTCCACAGGTTTATTCCGTAGAACACCAGCCCTACAAAACGTTGCACTTTATGAAAAAAAAAATTCAGTGGTAAAAGGTTTTAGGAGATTCAGAATATTAAAGGCTCGGGGGAATTCTGCGGGAAAGCGTCCCTTTCAGCTCTGGTTTAACCCTGAACCTGTTGTACTCCATTTGCTCAGAGAACACTTCTTGTTGTGCGCTTAATGAATTACACTGGGGAAATGCTCACCTGTTCTGATTGTGAGGACGCACGTTTCCTGTTGCATCCATTGGTTCCTGTGGCCTTGGCTTCTTGGGCAGCCCAGCAGGATGTCTGGTGTGGAAGCCAGGTCAGGGCTCAGCAGTTGTCAGCAAGAAGATTGATACCACTGCCATTATTGTTACCGTTGCAATTGGCTTTAAACTTTTCCGTTCTAAAGACAACCAAAGTGTAAGTTCAGGGGACAGTGTCTAGTTGGAATCAAGCTGACACCATTGTATTTCTCCCTCGTGCAGCTGGCGAGAGGAGGGCAAGCGCTGCCAGAAACCCCACCGTAGCCGCCGTGGGAGGCTTCGCTGGTCAGATGCCGGGGAATGTTTTTACCCCGTAGTCTTACTTATTACAAAGCCACGTTGCAGGTTTTCAAGTGGAGACATTTCTCCATCGCTAGCACTTTCTGTGGATTGTGGAAGTAGAGCTTTAGGAGATGCATGATCCGTGAGTGCCCTCCTTCCCTGTGACTTCAGCAATATCGCAAAGTACTGAGTCGAGGAAAGAAGTATTGCGGTTGCATCAATCGCCTTGTGAAAATGCGGGGCCGCAAAGTGCATTTTCAGCGAATCAGAGGCAGCTCCTGCTTTCGGCCAGAACTACACCACGTCTGAGTGTGGCCCACATCGCTGGTTTTCTTTCTGTCACGAGAGAGACCCAGCACCCCAGTGCGATATCAGAGCTGGAAAACAAATGGCCTGCAGAGCGGTGCCAAGCTGGGGAGGAGGAGTGCCTGCAGTTTTGCTCTGGTTGCTGTTTTGAAGTTTGCACCTTAAGGTGCTCCTTCGTGAAGAGAATTCAAAGGGGAAATGCTTAGATGGAAGTCACTGTTAAATCGAGGATCTTTTTAGAGAGCGCTCGGGGAGGCATCGTCACTTCATACTCCCTTTGCCTGTGTGAACAGGGAGTTGGATGGATATAAAAATAACTGCCTTGTTTTTCCAAAACGCAGCCCCTTGTAGCATGAAATTCACACTGGAAAAGTGAGAGGATTGAGCCTCTCAGCAGAGCTGGCGGGGGAGGCGGGGGGTTGTCTTCTTACTTGGAGAGAACATTGTTGCACAGGAAATGAACACATTTCACACTCCAGTCACACGTTGTGCATTGAAGAACTAGGGGAGCAGAGAGCCACCCCAGGCGCACGTGGGCCCCGTGATCCAGGAGGGCCTGCTTTTCCTGGGACAGTGGTTCTAGCAGAGGAGGAGCTCCCGGGGCCCAGTTCCCAGGCTTGGCGGTGGGTTTCAGACAACCGTGTCCGGCCTTGTGGGGGAAGCAGGTGCAGGGAGACAAGCTCATGAACTTGGGCTGACAGGTTATTTTACTCAGTTAGGTTGTAGCATGCACCGAGATCAGATTGTCTGCAGAAATTAGAGATGCTCTTCCCCCTGCAGTTTGTGCAGCGGGAGTGGGGCCACAACACTTAGAAGCAGGTCTGCTCCACACTAACCAACCACAGACAAATCCACGGATCCCTGCCCTGCTTCCACTTTGCTGTCTGTGCTGTGTGGAGGTCTGAGCTCTCCTTGTGGCCAGTGTGTGTGTGTGTGGGGGGGGGGGGGGCACTGCCATAGGTAATAGGGCAAAAACGGTTTTTGCTAGTAAAAGATGACATTAAGCCGATGGGCTCTCAGATTCTGCTTTTCTAAGCAGACTTGTTAAAGCTTGTACCTATTACATTTCTCCCTGCTCCTGGTCCACCACTGTGATCCCCGGGTCTTGCTGATCCAGGAGAAGCCATAGAGTGAGTGAGGGATTCGGCTGGATAAGTTGATTCATTCGGCCAAGCTTTAAGTACCTGCCACGTGCTGGGAACTGGAGGTACCCGGAACCTCGAGCTGTGCCTACAGCCTGATAGGGGACGGTCCCTGCTGTGGGTTGCGTGGGGTGGTGACTTAACCGTTAGTGCAGGTCACCAGTGTGACAGTCCTGTTAACTAGGAAGATGCAGCCCCAGTGAGAGCAGGTCTCTGTTCCGGTGATGGGTTCAGAGAACAATGACAGTGTCAGGATGGCAGAGGACATCGCCCTGGTGTAGGAAACGAGCGTCATCTTAGGGGGGGTGTCCTTTTCCTCACCAAGATCCCTTTGTTCGTACAAGGATCGTTTCCTAATAAAGCAGACAGAAGACCCAAGGAAGACAGCAAGGGGACCTAAACCCTGGGCTGTTCGTTTACTTCACAATACTGACTAAAAGTACATGCTATGCCAGGCTCTGCCCTAGGGCCCCAGGGCACTGTGAAGGGCACAGGCGTGGTGCCCACCCTAATGAATAGGCTACATATAAGTAAATAATCAAAACCGTCACCATGGATTGGTTGTGATCATTGTTTTGAGGGGAACGAGAGAATGAGAGGGTCACTGGCAGAGGGGGGGAGGAAGCTGTTTTTAAAGATTATCAAGGGAGACGGAGACATGTAAGCTAAGACCTGAATGAGAAGGTAGTTGTAAAAAGAATGTGAAGAACATTCCAGAAAAAGGAAACATGCAAAGCATCTCGTGGTTGTGGAAGTGAAAGTGAGAGAAGTGTGACAATCTATTGTAATAGTTGGGGTTCTCTGGAGAAACAGAACCAGTACTGGGTGGGGTGTGTGTATTTGTTTATTTTTTTATTATAAGGGATTGGTTCATGCAGTTACGGAAGTGGGCATATCCCAGGATCTGCAGGATGAGCTGGCAAGGTGGAGACCTCGGAGAGCTGATGGTGTGGTTTTGGTTTGAAGGCTGGCAGGCTAGAGACCCAGCAAGAGCCGATGTTTCAGTTCGACTCGGGCAGAAGTTTCCTCCTCACCTGAGGGTCAGCATTTTTGTTCTTTTCAGGCCTTCAACTGATTGGATGAGGCCCATCTTCATTAGGGAGGGTGTGGTGGTTAATTTTATGTGTCAGCTTGACTGGACCACAGGATGCTCAGATGTCTGGGTCAGCATCCTTCCTGGGTGTGTCTGTGATGCTGTTTCCAGAAGAGATTAGCATTTGGATTGGTGGGTCCAGTAAAGTAGATTGCCCTCCCGAATGTGGGTGCACAACCCACGAAGAGCCCAAATATAACAGAAAAGTAGAGGAAGGTTGAATTCTCTACTTCACTGGTCTTTCCCTACCCTTGGACTCGGACTTAGGCCTTGGGACTTCACAGCCTTCATAATCCCACTAGCCAATTCCTTATAATAAATCTCACTTTATATCTATAAATAAATTACATATATAATTCTGTTTCTCTGCAGAACCCCAACTAATAACGGAGAGTAATCTGCTTTATTCAGTCTACTGACTCAAATGGTAATCTCATCCAGAAACATCCTCATAGACACACCCAGAACAATGTTTGACCAAGTGTCTGGGCGCCCTGTGGCCCAGGCAAGATGATATAAAATTAACTATCGCACAAGGTCAGAGATAAGGAGAGGAGCACAGATGAGGTAGGGGAGAGAAGCAGGGCCTTGTGGGTCCTGATAAGGAGCTAGGACGTTATTTTGGTTGACTTGAAGGGCACTCGGATTAGTGACTCAACCCCACTTCCTCTGGACTCTTGGTGCTGGGTGGAGGCCGCTTTGAAGGTGAGAGAGGTATGAGGATGATGGCAGAAAAGATGAAGGGAGGTGAAGGCAAGTGGACTCATTGCGGGAATATTTCGAAGGCGTGGGTTTGAGGAAGGAGAAGCGTAAACCCAGAATGACCAAGCGTGCTCTGCATCCTCGGTGGTAGGATGCTGCCTGTGACATCGTCTCATTTGCTCATTTGGAATCTGCAAACCATAGTCCCCTGTTTTTGCATGGCCCGCAAGAATGCTCTTTACATTTTTAATCGTTGTAAAAATCAAGGAATATTTTGCGACCTATAAAATTACATGAAGTTCAAATTTCAGTGTCCACAGTTTATGGGAATATAGTCACGCTCATTGCTTACCCAGAAAGTTCGCCAACACCTGTGCTAGTTTACTCAGCGGTCCCTGCGAAACCGTGTAGGCTGCCACAGTTTTCATCTCAGCGAACCCTTCGGTGCCTCCTGGCAGAGCTGTTACAGGAGCGGTCAGCTAGTTAGGTATTAACAAGAGAGAAGGGACAGAACTGGCCAAGCCTGAGCCTGATTGAGCCTGGAAGGTACGGCCTCAGACGTCCCAGGGGACAGGCACATCTTCCACCAAAGGCGCCTTAATCCCTGGGCAGGAAGCAAGAGGGCTTTCCTGTCTCCCCGGGGGGCGGGAGAGGGGGAGATAACCTGCAGTTAGCCTGTGGGGGGGGGAATAAAATAGTAGGGGAAATTCCTCTCTCGAGCCACACGCAGGAGCTAAAATGGCCACATGAAAGAGGCGTCTAATTGGAGAAAGGATAGGATAGGATAAGGGCATAAACCCCCCAGGAAAGGGCTTGGTTAGGGGGAGAGCCCAGCACAAGCTTGCAAAGAACCAGGAAAGAGATTGGTTAGTTTGAAAGAAAGCTTCTTCCTTCCCAAACCCCAGGAGATGTAATCAAAGCTTCATGCAGGCCGGAGGGGGGGCGGGTGCGCGCTCTGCCCAGCAGCCACGTGGCCTGAGCGTGGCCGTCCAAGCACAGCGCCGGCCGAGGGCAGGGCAGGAGCAGAGGCTAAGCCAGGCGACCAGAGCGACGCCAGCTCCGGGCGATGGCACAGCGCCTCCGGGCCCTGGGCCTCCTGGGCTCGCGGCCCGAGTCTGCACTGCGCCCGCAGCAAGACGCCTATCGTGGACGAGACATCGGGCACCTGGGGGCAGTCCTTGTTTCCTCTACAATAAACTTTACCAAAATTGCTCACATCCTACCGTGGGTCCCCTGGCGACTCTGTGGAAGCATCCTATTTCCACTGGCAGAGGAGCCGTTGTCAGGGTGTGAAGTTTTCTTTCTGTAGCCTGAAGACAGCCAGCCTTAGGGCAGCGTTTTGTTCACCGGCTTTAAGGCCTTGGCCTATCCTGTAGCCAATTAAGGCATCTTCTGCAATTGAAGAGATCGTGGAGGTGCTGAGCAAAGATCATGAAACGGCCTCCTGCTGTGGGGCCTGCTGGGCAGTGTCTCAGGAAGCAGACTAGAGGGTGTTGGCCGCCCTGAGCCCAGAGGAGCAAACTGCAGGCAAGGTGCACTGTGAGAGCAGCTCTCACCTCTTTTCTTTTTAAATTAAAATTCTCCAGAGATGGTCTCCTGGCTTGATTCAGCAGTTCCAGCCCTGAGAGGTGAAGTTCTGTTAGGCCTGGAGCTCCTGCCTCCGTACAGGCCTGGGGGGTTTCTCCTGACCCACCTCCACAGTGAGCCCCAGGGCCCCCGCGAGACAGCCTGCTAGTCCTTGGGGGGTTTACTCCTGTGTGGTAAATATCCTCTAATAGGCAGGAATTGGATACATTTAAAGTTTTTTTCATTTGGGGGAAAAATATCTGAACATTCATTGTTAGGACACAATTTCCCAAACCTGACATTGTTTGAAATTCATGGTATTAGAGTATTTATTCATATAAATGTGAATGCGACATCATGATTGGAGATCACAAAAGCATAAAATGGCTTTTTTTGGGGGGAGGGGGGTGTCTCGGCCTAATGCCTTCGTTGTACCGAGGCTCGGGGAGGTCGAGGTAGTTGTGCGGGGTCGCTCCCTGGTTAGCGAGGAGGCAGAACCCGGGGTGCAGGGCCACTGCCCAGGCCGGCATCATGCTCCACAGTGACCTTTGCTCTCTGCCGTGATGAGAGACACCTTTCTGGGGGCTTCCTGTCTGTCTGCAAGCTCTGCTGGTTCACTTTTAGTGACATGGGACTGAGAGTCCTGCTGTCAGAGAAATGGCAAAATAGCGTTTGCTGGCTGAGATGGTGCTCGTGGGACTCGGGCCTAACATTTGAAGGTGGGGCCGGGGGTGGGAGGTTTCCCGTGCAGGTGTCCACGTGGGTGCTGCAGATGAAGATTCTCTCCGGCCGGTGAAACTTCTCAGGCAGTAAACAGTATTGAATGTTTCTTTTCGTTGTTGTTTACTTCCTGTTTCTTTCTTCCTGACCTGAAGTTCCCATTTCCCCTCGGCTTATACCTTTGGAGAACTCTGAAAAGAAGACTGAACAGGAAGCATTCTTTAAAAAAAAAAAAAAAAAAAAATCTGCTGCCCCAGCATTATTTTTTTCATACTATGCTAATCATTTTTGAATACGTTGCACAGATGGTAGGTTGTATTTTTGCAGAGGGTTTTTTCAAGCCAAGTTCATAGACATGATCTTGAATTTGTAATACTGTATTCCTAAATGTCTTTTTTTGGCTGTCAAAATAGTGCTGTCTTTAAAAAGTAAAATGTAGATACTCTGGGTAAGGCTGATTATATCTGCTTTCTTTCTTTCTTAATACAAAAATTGAGTATTTCCCCCTTATTGTAAAAGTAGCATTTATTTTAGAAAATTGGGAAAAGCATGAAGGAGGGACAATAAATTGGTTTAAGTACGACTCTCAAAAACAACAGCCTCCTCTTCTTATCTCCCCCACCTTTTATTTTATTTATTTTTGGTCCTACAAGGAGCACCATAATATAATTCATTCACTTCTTTATTAACTATTTATATGTGTCAGATACACAAGGAACAAAATATCCAGCTTGGAGAACAGATTATTAGAAGGCTTGATTGTGTGGAGTTTGCAAGATAGACTGAAAGACCATGGGTTTTGAAGATGGAGAGATTCTGGATATAACTCAAGAATTAAGAGTTAAACTGTATGCTCTTGGAAAGTTACTTCCCTGCATTTTATCTGTAAATGAGGCAGTTGGTTATTTTTGGAGATGTTACATGAAGACCCTGGTAGTGCCAGCTGGGGGTCCACCTAGTTCATGTGATGACAGAGGTTGGTGATGGCTCGCCCCTCCCGAGTGCCCACTGCATGCACACCTAGGTTAATGGCAAACTTCTATTGTAAAGGGCCATATAGTGAATATTTTAGGCTTGGCAGACCAAAGATATAATTCAGGGATTTATGTAACCACTTAAAATGTAACTATTTGAGAATGTAAAACAAAATCTTACCTGGCCGGGCATGGCTTAGGGGTTGAGCGTCGACCTAGGATCCAGGAGATCATGGTTCGATTCCCGGTCAGGGCACATGCCCGGGTTGCAGGCTCGATCCCCAGTCAGGGGCGTGCAGGAGGGAGCCGATCAATTACTCTCATCATTGATGTTTCTCTCTCTTCCTCTCCCTTCCTCTCTCTGAAATCAATAAAGATATATTAAAAAAGAAAACATTCTTAGGTCACAGGCCACATGAAAACAGTAGTGGGCCAGTCCTCACATATTCCTTGTAACCAGGACCCTATGAGGCAGTCACACTGCCAGTCAGTGGTGGGGCCCAGATTCGGATTCACATTGAGGCAGCCAGGGCCTGGATGCCACCACAGCCTGCTCCTCCGTCCCCTGCCTGAAGGTCAGCCGCTGTCGTTGCCGTAACCGCCTGGACCGTGCGTCCCTCACTCTGCACCCGCTCAGCTCTGTCCCTCTTCCTGTGGCCTCCCCCCCTCCCCCCAGACCCTGCCCTTGCCCACCAAGCTGGCTTCCCCCGACAGCTGACCCCTGTGTAGAGCGCCCTGCCCTGGGCGCTTGGCTGGCGCTTTATCCTTCAGATCTCAGTTCAAAGGTTCGAATCCTTCTTCAAATACATGTCCTTACGTCCTGGGCGGTCTGTCACATCACCCTTTCTTTTCAGTTGCTCTTCTTTCTTCCCTCCACTCCTTAGCTTTCGTCACATCGGTGAGACCGAGTTGTCTGTTCCCGCGTCTGCAGGAGAAGGTGTGATCTTCCCCCTTGGGCAGGCTCGGGACCTTCTCCTTTCCTTAGGTGTGTTCCCAGGGCCAAAAAGCCCAGAGAAGCAATGTAACAGGTGCTTGGTAGATATTTGAGAACCGTTTTAGGTTGTCTCCCTAATTGTCCTTACTTTTTCATAAATCAGCTTAAATTTTCGGTGTGGGCTTTGCTGATCGCACCCCCAGGCCGGTCTCCGATGGCCCATCACTTCCCTTTGTGGCTGGAAGAGCCTCCTGTTACCTGGTAAGCCCAGCGCCTGAGGAAGAGTCAGTCCTCTCCCGTGGAAGGGGCGGGTGAGGGGTGAGCCTCGGGAGCCCCAGCAGCCAGGACTCCTGTGTGCGCTGGAAGCTCATTCGTAGGAAGAGACTTGCCCCCAGAGTCAGGCCTTGACTCCAGTGTTGCAGAAGCTGAGGATAGTGCTGCTTACACCTTGATGTGCTTGAGACACCTGGGATCTTGCGCAGGTTCTGGTTTCAATAATCTGGGTTGGGATCAAGATTCTGACCTGCTTTTGGTTGCTGCTGAGAGCTTGTGCTGAACAGACCCACTCATAGTAACAAAGGCCTGGGTTTCTCTACCTTGGCACTATGGACACTTGGGGCTAAATTTATTCTCTGTTGTGGGGCGGCTGTCATGTGCATTGTAGGATGTCTAGCACCATCCCTGGCCTCTACTCTCCTGAAGCCACTAGCACTTCTTTAGTTGTGACAGTCAGGAATGTCCTCAGACATTGCTAAATGTCCACGGAGTGGAGGTGCAGAGGAAAAGCATCTTTGAGGAGAACCACTGGCCCCGATGCTTCTCTACCCTTAGTTTGTTTTTCAGTGATTCTTTGGACCCTGTTTCCCCTCTTGCTTGAGCTGGTTTAGTTAAATATTTATGAATGTGTAATCGAATCCTACAACTTGTGGACATTTAAGTTTGTAGTTATTTGTGCGACTTTATATTGCCTGTGTGCTCCACCAGGCTCTGTAAATGTACATGCTGTGTACATTTTAGTACTTAGGATGGGGTTCAACTTGTGGCAGGTAGTTTTTTTTGTTTTTTTTTTAAATATATCTATTGATTTCAGAGAGAGGAAAGGAGAGGGAGAGAGAGAGAGAGATAGAAACATCAATGATGAGAGAGTCATTGATTGAGCCCGCAACCCGGGCATGTGCCCTGACCAGGAATCGAACCCTGATCGCCTGGATCCTAGGTCGACGCTCAACCGCTGAGCCACGCCGGCCGGGCTGTGGCAGGTAGTTGATAAATGCCAACTGAATGAAGTTCTGTAAGGGATGTTGTATACAAGCTTTTTTCTTCCCTTTTGAGCTCTGCAGTATATTTTTTAAAATGGTTCATTAAAGTATAATATATACAGCTGTGGGCAAGAGTAGGTTTACAGTTGTTGGTATGGAAAATAAGACAATAATTAATAATACAAGAATAAACTGTGTTTTGCGTACTCACAACTGTGAACTTACTTTTTTCCACCTCTGTATACCCTAAAGTGTATACATAAGTATACAGTTTAATGGATTTTCACACATTGGAGCAAATTAGTAGCAGAACATGATCAGCATTCCAGAGGCTTCCCCTGTGTTCCCTTCTACTCACTATAATGTTTAAAATTTTTCTTCCTCTTCAATAATGAAAAGGAATCATGTTTGTGTTGATAATGTTAGAAGTACAGAGAAGCAAAAGGAAAAAAATTGCCTGGCCGGGTGTGGCTCAGCGGTGGAGCATGGACCTAGGATCCAGGAGATTGCAGTTCGATTCCCCATCAGGGCACATGCCCGGGCTGCGGGCTCCATCCCCAGTGGGAGGCAGCCGGTCATGACGACGCTCTCATTATTGACGTTTCTATCTCTCTCTCTACCTCTCCCTTCCTCTCTCTGAAAATACATATTACAAAAAGGAAAAAAAATACTTTCTTAATACATAAATGTTAACATTTTGATACCTATTCTTTCAGTCTTCAATGACTGCACATAAATGTATTTGTCAAACTAAAATGGGATCACAAAATTCATACTGTACTTTGTTGTCTTGCTTTGCTCACTTTTTGCCAGATGGTGAACATATTTTCATACGAGTAAATACACACACATCTAATTCATTGTTGGAATGGCCCTGTGGAATTCTGTTGAGCAGATACACCACAATTTATGTAACCTTTTGTGGTCATTTTTTGAGAAACTGGGTAGTTTAGTGGTTTCTGTTTTTTGCTCTTATTTTTCACTCTTTCAACAAACAGCTGATTTTTCCCCCCTAAGATGACTTTTTTTTACCATTATAATTGCAGAGTTAAATAAAGTGAACTCTAATAAAACCTCTAATCAACATAAATTTGGTTGCTAGAACCATTTTTTGTTAACTAGTTAAAAAGTATGTGTGCGTGCATACATACATACGTGGAAATTGAGTTCAATCTTCGGCGAAGGGGAGCTGTTCCTCCCCCAACCCTCCACTTCCTCCCCTCAAAGCAAGTGCCATTATCAGTGTCCAGGGTACAAGAATATTGGTATTAATGGTCAGATAGGGCTTTTTAAAAGAAAGATAGTGGAAATGTTCTTTAAAACTTGAAATTTCCCAAAGACAGCAAAAAGACTTGTTGGATGACTAAATCTATATTCTAGATCAGGAGTCAGCAAACTTTTTCTTTGTAAAGAGCCAGAGAGTAAATACTTTGGACTTTACAATCCATGTGGTCTGTGTTACGACTACCCAGGTCCATTGCTGTAGTGCAAAAACACCTGCAGGCAATACATTGACAGGGCATGCTTGTGTTCCCATAAAACTTTATTCACAATAATAGCTGGATTTGCACTGTACACTAGTTTGCCAGCACGGGCTCTGTTAATTCCAGTGTGTTGTATGTATGAAAATGTGAACGTTCACAAGAATTTTACAGATCAGAGGATAGGATGTGATATGAACTTTTAGCTCTTCCTCACCTGGATCAGGGGGACATGGATCCCATGCTAAGAGCAGTTTTGGGGTTATTCTTCTGTGTTCTGCTGATTGTCCTGCCCTGCTGTTGTTTCTCCCCACAAGTAGGCTCTAGAATTAGTTGCCTTCACTACATGGACGGCTTAGTCTTTTTTAATGAAATTGCTCAGAACTTCCTTCAGGTCAAAGTCATTCTGTCTCTGTGCTCTGGTGTGGCCACTCTTCCTGTTTGCTGCTCTGATTTGCTGCCCAGCCTCCCTGCAAGGGTGGGAGGACTCCCAGTCTACCCAGTTGGGCAGTAAGATGCCCTGCCTTGTTGAGAGTCAAACTAAAAGCTGTTTCTTTACTGGACACAGCTACCCTGAAACCTCTGAATTATCACTCACTAAGAGCCCCATCTTTGTCTGCCAAAGTTGAGCATTTTATTTCTTCTTTGAAGGGCCATGTCTAATGTTACTTGACTATACTTATACAAGAACTTTTGTTGCTGATATGTTCTGTTATTTCAGAGATCAAAAGTGCTTTCCATCAGTAATCTTGTGAAAAATTTTCCAAGTTCAGGGTTCTGGGCCGAGGGTAGGCCAGGTTGGATGGCAGTAAATAATAATAATAATAATGATAATAATAATAATAACAATCCAAACCTCATTGACTTACATGGCAAGGTTTTCTTTCCTACTTGTGCCTCAGATTCATCATGGGTTAACTGAGGGCCCCGCTGAACATGGTCCTTACTCTGGGGTCCAAGCGGACTGATGGCCTGAGCTGCTCCTAGGTGCTGTGTCCTCCCCAAGTTAGACATATATAATGGGTTACCCATGAACCTTTCAATGGTGAGTCTTGTGTCAAGAATTTAAAAATTGCTACCTGACTTTAAGACAGTATAAAGCTACAGCAATCAAGACAATATGGTATTGGAGAAAGAAAAGACAAATAGATCAGTGGAACAGAATAGAGAACCTGGAAGTAGATCCATACAAATGTAGTCAACTGATCTTTAACTGCAGGAGCAAAGACAGTGCATTGGAGAAAGGATTGTCTTTTTAACAAGTGATGCTGGAACAGCTGGACATCCATGTGCAAAAAAATTAATCTAGACACAGACCTTTCACCCTTTATAGAAATTAACTCCTAATGAGTCATACACCTAAATATAAACTGTAAAAATACTAGAAGGGAATCTAGGTGGCCTTGTGTTTGGTAATGACTTTTTAGATACAACACCAAAAGCATGAGCCATGAGAGAAGAATATAAGTTGAACTTCATTAAAATTAAACACTTTCGTTCTGCAAAAGACACTGCTAGATAATGAAAGAACAAGCCAAAGACTGGGAGAAAATCTTTGTGATACTACATATCTGATAAGATACTTGTATCCAAAATATTGAAAAAACACTCTAAAACTCAACAATAAGGGAACAACCCAATGTTTAAAAAATGGATAAAAGATCTGAACAGATGCTTCACCAAAGAAGATACACAGATGGAAAATAAGTATTGAAAAGGTGTTGGACATCATATGTCATTAGGAAAATACAAATTAAAACAAGATAGGCCACAGCACACTATTGGAATGACTAAAATCCTAAACACTGACAATACCAAATGCTGACAAGAATGCAGAGCAACAGAAACGCATTCACTGCTGTGGGGAATGGGAAAGTGTACAGCTACTCTGGAAGACAATTTGGCAGTTTCTTCCTAAACTAAACCTGGTCTACCACACAATCCAGCAGTCATGCTCCTGGTTATTTACCCAAATGAGTTGGAAACTTAAATACACAAAAAACCCTGTACGTAAAAGCGTAGAGCAGCTGCATTCATGATTGCCAAAACAAGAGGAGTTTGGGTAAACAAACTCTGGTACATCCACACAATGGAAAATTGTTCAGTGGTAAGAAGAAATAGAAATGGAAGAACCTTTAAGTGTATATTGCTAAGTGAAAGAAGCCAGTCTAAAAAGTGCTACATGCTTTATATTCCAACTATATGACATTGTGGAAAAGGCAAAACAATGGAGACAGTAAAAAGATCAGTGGTTTTCAGAGGTGCTGGGGGAGAGAGGAAAGGAGGGATGAATTGGTGGGACATGGATTTTTTAGGGCAGTGGAACTGTTCTGTATGATACTGTAATGGGTACGTGATACTGTGCATTTGTCAAAACCCATAGAAATGAACAACACAGAGTGAACTCTAATGTGAATTATGGATCTAGTTAATTTATCCATAGTGGTTTATCAGTTTTAACCAATGTTAAAATTGTTAACATAATACCATATGGTGATAATAGGGGAAACTGTGTGGGGGGTGGGGATGGCAGAAAAAATGTATGGGAAGTCTGCACTTTCCATATAATTTTCCTGTAAACCTAAAACTGCTTTAAAAATAGTCTACAATTTTTAAAAAGATTACGTTTGCATTTTTCATTCAGTTTTACTTCCATATGCCTTTAACAAAATAGGGTTCTAAAGGACTGCCCTGTGGGAAAAAGTGTCATGTCCTTAGCAGCGTGATGTCCCTGTTTACCTCTCAGAGACCCATTCACTTTGTGGGCAGCTCTCATGAGTGTGGTCGCTTGACAGCCGAGCTCTGCAGAGATGGGATGTTGCCTTGTATTTATTCTTTCCTGATGGAAATTCTCTGTGATAAGTGTACAGTATGAGCATGTAAAAAGTGATAAAACTTTTAGATTTAGAAAGGAGTGATTTGCCTAAATGAATATGTACATTTGGGGAGATGTTATCCTGGGTAAGTTTTAGAAGGTGGAATAGAAGTCGCACATGCAGAACCTTGGATTTGCAATGTAAGAATCCAGGAGCTGGTAAACTCCATCTCCCTGTTGCTGGCTCTTTTCTTTTATTAACCATCCCATCCCGTAAAGGAAAAAAAACCCCTGTTCTTTACTTAATACGTGATCCCACCCCCCCCCCCAAAAAAAATCATAGTTTTAATTCTTTCTGTACTTGCCATAAAAACCTTCAGTGACTCTCCATTGCCTTGAGTGTAAACTCCACTCTTCTCAGCAGATAGTAACATTCCTTAGTCAGTGGTGCTGATGCCTGAGGAGGCTGCAGAGAATGCCACACCCGTGGTGACCAGTCCCCTGCCAGTGGGTGAGGCCTCATCTTTCGCTACTGGTCCCCATTCCTTTCCTCACAGGACCCAGCCTCTGGCCCCTTACAGTATGCGCACATGGTTTTCCCTGTGACTGGAAAAGCTGCTGCCGTTTCTGTGCTTCAAAAATGAACTTGGTCCCCCAGCTCCACTCTCCATGTTCCACAGAAGCTTCGAGAACTCTGCAAGGATTTAATTCACAGGGCTTAGTGCAGCACATCCCTACTTGTGTTGTTTCCTTGGTGAATTTTCTAGGTCGAGTCCTGCGTTTCCTCATTTTCTGGCATGCATGGAGTAGTAGCCAGTGATTTTTTGTTTTAACTGAATCAATATATATATACATTAACAAATCAAGCAGAAGCAGTCTGTTAGTTAAGCTAATGCTAGCTGCTTCAGGAAAGAAGTGACATTAGTTGATTCCTGCAGGCTCCTTCTGTGTTGTGGCACTGCCGGGCTTCTTAACACACAGCTCCAAAGGCTGGTGCCGACAGGATGGGAAATGAGGAGGGTCGCCTCCTTGGGGATTTATGGGCCAGGCCTGGAAGCAATGCACGTCACTGTGCCTGCACTTGCCTGGTCAGATCACAGTCCTGGGTTCAACCCCAACTGCCAGAGAGGTTGGGAAATCTAGTCTTAGGTAGACTTGCATGAGGAAGATGGACCGGATTTGTGACTAGCTAGCACGACTGTCATAATGTTCAGTATTTAGAATGGATGCACATTCAGACCTGAAATCCCATGACTTTCTGTTGGGCTAGTAGCCACTTTTACGTAGAGTGTGGTGTGGTGGGAAGGGAGATTCAGTCCCTCCTGAAGAAAAGTGAGTCGTTTCAATAGTAATCTCTGTGCTCTAGTAGTTATACATCAGTCTGTGTTTAGGAGACATTGAGCTATCAACATTTTATAATTTTGCAAAGGCAGATTTTCTAGAAGACCAGATGGAAAAACATGTCCCATGTCTCCTCATACTTGTGGTACACAGTGACACTACTCTAATCACTCTGACAGCAACACTGTCCCATTCAGTTAAGTGCTGTATAAATTACTGTAGTTTTTGGAGAATTAAGGAGTCCCTGTAAGTGTGGTATGTGTCTCAGTGGTGCCGATGTTGGAAGGAAAGGGCTTTCTGGAATTCATCATAGTAAGAGAATTAGGATTCAATCACTATAACAACTCATTGAACTTGCTGTTGAAGGGCCTACATTTAAATTAAACCTTTAAAAGCAATAACCTCTTTTCAATTTTGGTGCTACTGGGAGATGACTGAGCTCCTAAGTGGAAGGAATTTGATTTACAAGTACAGCAATTCTTTCTTCAATTGCTGATTTTTCCTGCAGTGTATGTTTTATTCTTTCAAAGTTCAATCAATAACTAAGGTAAGTGAAATGTTTCTTTCTCACCCATTTTCTATTTAAAACACACTTTGGTTTCTAGATTTGTGGGGCCTTTTGGTTGACATTGGGATTACAGGTGTGTATATAATTGTGTCACATGCACTTTTCAGTAATTTCCTGGTCAGGGGCGTGATTTTAAACATACACCAAAAATCTCGGGAAATAATGTGGTTAATAGTAAATGCACATCACCTTAGGTAGTTTTCATGGCTGGGTTCATGTCTGCTAGACTTAACTCACTTTAACAGTGTGTGATTCAGAGGTGCTGTGACCAGAGCTTGCAAGCCAGTGTCCCGGGCATCCCTGCACCAGGCCTGAGGAACAGTCACCCGAGGTGGGAACTGGCTGCAGGAATTGCTCAGCCAGATGATAACTCTGGTGTAGATCGAGAGCACTTGCTTCCTTTAGGTTGGGGCATCACATTAGTTTGCTACGACTGCTGTGACAAGGTACCACAAACTTGATAGCTTAAAACAGCTGAGCTTGAGCCTCTCACGGCAGTGTGAAATCAGTTCCATTGGGCTAGAGTCGAGGCATCGACACACCTGTACTTCTCCCTGGAAGCTCTCAGGGAGAAGCCACTCCTTCCTCTCCCAGCTTCTGATGGCTCCCAGCATCCTTGGCTTGTGGCCGCATCGCTCTCATCTGTCTCTGTGGCTAGAGGCCTCCTCTTGTGTCACATCTCTCTCTGCCTCCTTATGAGGACAGAGGACATTGCCTTTAGGATCCGCCCAGATAGTCCAGGATAACCTCCCATCTCAAAATCTGTAAATTATTCACATCTGAAAAATGATTTTTTTATGATATAAGGTAACATTTGCAGCAGGGCTGGGGAACCTTTTTTCTGCCAAGAACCATTTGGATATTGCTAACATCATTCTCAGGCCATACAAAATTATCAACTTAAAAATTCACTATGGAAAATTTCCTAGGTATATTGAATTTCTGGTCTGGCCTGAGGTTGCCTTGGCAGGGCTAGACCAAATGATTTCACAGGCCGGACGTTCCCTGTTCCCCACCCCTGCTCTACAGAGGAGAGGACATGGGTATCCTTTTTGGGGGTGGGGGTGCGTAATTCAGCCTACCTCAGGCATATAAGCTATTCTAGAAGTGACCTTTCTGGAAGTCATTTACTGACTGTAATGCTGAACTTTTCTTTTTAATCTGGGTTCTAGTTGGGCAGAAATACAACTTCCCGGTGGTATGTGTATTTCTGCCAAAAGTAAAGCCCTCCTTTATTAATGAGGACAGCTCATAGACCGTGACAGAGGAAACAAAGGCAAGTTTAGCACTTTCGGGTCACTTTTCAGGTTTTCTATATTCTATTGGCATGAAGATGGAAATGATGACGTTGTAAATATTTACCTTACAAAAGGTCCCCTGAGAAGCAGATACATTAGGCTACCTTTTAAAATGATACTTACATTTATTTTCTGATTAGAAAAGTATAGCTTATTTTAAGAAATGTATAAAACCCAGAACAGCATGAAGAAGAAGACATCGCCTGAAATTTCACAACCTAGAAATGACAACTATTGATATTTTGGTTTCTTTTATCATATTACACTGGGCGTCTCCTGGTGGCTGTGCCGTTTGTCCACACTGGTTTGTAACAGCATCGTGTTTATGGGAGGGAAGTGGGTTTCTGGGATCCCGGGAGGCCCGAGCAGCGGCCCTGTGTCCCCGTCGGACTCTGCCGCCCGCCTGCCTGCGGGGAGAGCTGGCCGCTGCCCGGAGCGCGATTGGGGTGCAGGGTGCCGGGCGCCCGCCGTGGGCACCCTCCCCTGCACCGAGGGCTGTCGCTTGTTAGCGTCAGTTCTGCGTGGACACATCTGTAAGCCGCTTTTCTAGTGTGTTTTAGTAGAACCCGAGTCCTGAGAGATGCTTTACAGACAAGTGAATGTGGGAAATAGTGAATACTTCGTGTGCACACACGCACATGTGCATTTTAACAAAGTGCAATTAATATATTTAAAAACGCAGACTTTGTAGAAATAAAGGAGCCTGTTTAACCTAGAGTTCCCCTAGCTGATTGGGATTTTTGCTGAACACTTATTTCAGAGAACTATGTAGAGCGTAATTTATGAAATACAGTAATAGTGAATTTAGATAAGGGATAGCCAAATGTTTTTGGTGTGATAATACTTTGGTTTGCCAAATATATGTTGTGTGTGTGTGTGTGTGTGTGTATATAGTGCCCCTCCAAATATATACACACATTTTGAATAATTATAAAGACAGTGTTTATTAAAGTACATTTCATTTTCAAAATGGAGCTCTCAGCTGTTAAAGTGTGCATACATTTTTGTGGGACACCCGGTATAGGTGTATGTGTGTATCTTTATCTGTGTCCATATAGGAATACTATTGTTGCCATCCTTGCCAAAATCGGTTGTGTGGTGTTTTTTTTTAAAGTGGCTCATTTGATTCAAAACTTTTTAATTAAAGATGTCTTACGTTATAGTACTACCCTTTGGGGAATTAGGAATTAAATGTAGGAATAGTATTAACCAGACTGAAAGTTCAAGGGAAGAGTGAAAGGAATGTATATGTTTTTAAAAGAATTTAGTGTGAAAGCTTCCCAACCTTTCCCACCAAGTGTTATTGTGGCCTCAAGCTGAATTAGTTCTCATTTGATTAAGTCAGACCAAGTTCTGCTATCTCCTGACTGCTGTGAAGTGCAGATTTTTAAAATGTGTCAAAAAAGCAAGAATTTAATCCTAGCAGGAAACCGCTCTCTTAAGAGAATAATTAGCATTTCATTTACATCATCATTTTACAACTTCTCAACATACAAAATCATTCATCGTGTTCATGTGACACATAATTATTATGTGCCTGGTCAGAATTGCAGCCTTAATTTTGAAATTCAGGTTTCTAAATGTAGATCCATGAAGCTTGAGGAATCTCAGGGTGGATGGAGAACCGGACTGAGTCTGTTTTAGTGTCCATGTCTGTCAGTGCGAGTAGTGATCTCAGGAGCATAATTAAACTTTCGTCTTTTATACTTAAGGATCGAGAAAGGGCTCAGGCTCAGGTAGCATAAACAAGTGGCTCATCCAGAAATTCCCTATTTGAATTTCAGAAGCAACCGCTGATGCACATTTTTACACATACTCTCTTTACACAGCCACACTCTCAAATATTTGGGGAGTGAAAACCTGATTTCGCTGATCCATTAAAAATAGGAAGGCCTAAAGGAGCAAGAAGAGAGGTAATTGTAATTGAAAAGCCTTTGCAACCACATGATGCACCTTCCTTCCAGTTAACTTCTGCCCAGTCCTTGCAGGGCAGTGGCTGTGGGAGGGCCACCGGAACTTCAGCACCACCTGGTGTGATGGTTGATGTTAACGTCAGCTTGGCTAGGCTAGGGTCCCCCGTTGTTTGGTTAAACGCCC
Source organism: Miniopterus schreibersii (assembly GCF_964146895.1). Lineage (NCBI taxonomy): Eukaryota > Metazoa > Chordata > Mammalia > Chiroptera > Miniopteridae > Miniopterus > Miniopterus schreibersii. The sequence continues at coordinate 58,127,716 of NC_138111.1, read as the reverse complement.
ATCTAAACGTTGCTCTGGAGGTGTTTTTTAGGTGCAGTTAGCATTTGAATCAGTAGAGTTTGAGTGAAGTAGATTATCCTCTCTAATCTGGGTGGGCCTCATCCAATCAGTTGAAGAGTTTAAGAGAAAAGATTGAGGTCCCCAGGAGAGAGAGGGTTCTGCTCCAGACTGCATTCTGATTTCAACACTGGCACATCGACTCCCACTGGCTTTCCCTGCAGACTTTAGACTTTGCAGGCCTGTAGTCATTTGAGCCAATTCCTTAAAATAAACACATGCTATTGGTTCTGTTTCTCTGGAGACCCTTAACACACCTGGGCACTTGTTAGAAATGCCCATCCTCAGGTCCCACCCTAGACCTGCTGAATGAGAAACAACAGGGGTCGGACTCAGCAATCTCACTTAACAAGCCGTCCAGCTGCTGCTGGTGACCTCGGAGCTTGAGACCCACTGCAGGTAAATGGAAGAAGCCTCCTGTTGCAGTCGAGGGTCAGAAAGGTTAAGTAATGTGCCCAAAGTTACCCAAGCTTGGTGCAGTCAAGGTTTATTCTTGATGCTTTCAAAAGGATAAAACACTATCTGTGGGTAGCTTAGCAATCTTTGAATGGGCTTTTTAGTGCACTGGTGGGATGCCCATTTTCTTAAGGAACAGAAAATGCAGGAACCAACTGTGTGTATATAGCATATGAGAGCCGTGCTTCCAAATCTTTGTATCACCAGGTATCACTTTTATTATTTCGTGTGATGGGAGATTTTGTTGATTAAAGAAGCGGTATGTTAAAGTAATAGTTATTTTGCCATAATGGCCACGCAGAGCTCCCGATTGACCTGAGAACACCAGCATGGCTGCACTGTGGGGACATATTCCAGGCAAAGGCATGGACGTTTGATGTTTTAATTAGCTTGTAAACCTAAGTGTGGAACTTCCATTATGCGTTTTCATGATTGGAAATAGCCTCGGACTCGCGTTACTCCGTTAGCTTTCCAGAGCGCCCGCGGACTGCTGGCTGGGCCTCGGCGTCTTTGCGCCCAAGGACGCTGCAGGTGCCGAGCGCTGCGTGCAGCAGGCAGGATGCATTAGCAGGGTGTCACTTTTTTAGTCACCCAGATCGATGCGCCGGCTTGGGCGCGGCTCTCCTCGTGGCAGCAGGTCAGAGAGCCAAGGTCTGCCCGTCTCCAGGCTCCACCGTTGCCAGTGCGTGACTTCCGAGGTCCCCGGGAAGGGGGGCGAGCAGGCTGGGAAGTGGGTGCATCGTTTTCCTGTCCATTCTGGTGGCTGGAACTCGGTCCCAGGGCTGCACGGACCTGGGGAATACGGCCCGTGTGCCGGAAGCAAGAAACACGTTTGGCAGGCAGCTGGCTCTGCCGCGCCCTGCTGCCGTGGCGGGTTTCTGCTGCCCGATGGCCAGGGCGAGGCGGTGCGGGGAGCCGCGCTAGAGTATTAGTTGTTATTGATGCCGGCGATGCTCCGCAAGCCCTCGCTGGCCTGTGGGCAGACAGAGCCACGGAAGGAATACCTGCGGTTGTGCTGGCTGTCACCTCCAGCTTCCACAGGGACCTTCCACCGCCCTTAGCTTTTCGTCTCGTATCTTCTAGGTCGGTCGGTCAGTCGGTCAGTCAGCAACACTTTCCATGGGCTCTCTGCCACGCTTTCCTCTCCCACTGCTTGTGCACCCCAACCCTCGCCCCTGTTTAACTCACTGCCTGTGACTCACCCGAGGGCCCCAGGGCTGCTCCTGCGCCAAGAATGCTGAGTCTCAGGTTCCACGAACAGCTGTCCCCTAGGAGGCGGCAGTGGTGGTGTGCTCAGGGCACAGGGAGGGAGACTACCTGTTGTCTTGGTTATCTGTTGCTGCGAACCAAACTACTCTACGTAACATTCCAGTTTGTTTTCCACAAGTGTGTGTGTGGATGGGGCTCCACGGGGCTGTTGTTTTGCTCCACATGCTGTGGTCCGGGGCCACCCAGGTGGCTGCGTTCGGCTGGGAACTTGCCTGGAGCTGGTACGTCCCAGACAGGCGCCCACTCTCCATCCGTCAGCATTCTCTCCTGGGCTTCGTCCAGCTTCGCGCCGAGGTCTCCGTGGTCTTAGACGTCGGAGGACGTCACTTCTGCCACTTCCGTTGTCAAAGCAAGTCGCAGAACCAGCTGAGATCCTAAGGGAAAGGAAATAGGTCCTGTGTGTTCGGGAATGGGAGGAATTGGTGGCGGCCGTATTTGGAGAGGACCACCGTGTCTCGCCGCCCTGTCTGTCCTGTCACCTGTGCCTCGTGGGTGCTACCTGTATGTTGGTATATCAGAGTCACCCATGAAATTATTCCTTCATTCCACCACCAGTAGGTCCCAGGCCACTGACATCCCCGCAACCTTGGGCGGGTGGATCCTGATTCTGGGAATACTTAACGAGCTCGTTTGGCGGGCAGTGAGGGTTTGTGTTAGGAGGGTGCAGTGAGCCTGAAGAATGAGGCAGTGGCCTGAATTCTAGGCTGAAGGATCAGGGAGTCTTGAACTGGTGGTGGTGAATCGCAAAGCAGCGTTTAAGAAAGATGACTGTCACAATAGCGTGTAAAGAGGATTTGAAAGACGGTGTCTTTGACCTTGGCCACCATATGTAGACATGAAATGAACACGGCCTGGAGAATACCGGGGCCTAAAAGAAACAGGCACAAAGGACATGGAGAAGCGATCCACACGACTCTAATGGAAGGCCGGGTGCAGCAAACTCTGCCACAAAGAACGGTTTGAAATAGTGTTAACAGGGAGGCTTTTGCTAAACGTGAAACTAAAACTAATCAGAGGTAGGTAACTGGGAGGCTCTTGTATTTATTTGTACTTAAATCTTAGTTTGGTCTTGGGAGGGATGGTGGTGATAAAAGTTTGTATGTCAGTTAGCTTAGAATTTCTTACGGTAATGAACAGCTCCAAAATCCCAGTGGTTATGACAACCCAAGATTTATTTCTCACTCATATCCGAGTCAGCTCAGATCCGCTCCATGTCCTCTCCAGGTAGAAGCAGCAGCTTATCTAGACCATTGGAAACTGTAGCTTGGTGGAAGCATGCGATAGCTCTCAGAGTCTCTGCGTGGGGCCTCACACACCCCTTCCTTGTTTTATTTTATCTTTATTTTATTAGCTAAAGAAGATCACAGAGTTAAGCCTGATGTCTATGGGGACACAAATTGTATTCCTTTCATAGGAAGATACATCAGGATGGGCCCCTAGGAAGGGTAAGTATTTTTGAATAAATAAAACAGTCAGCCATGGTTACATTTCCCCCTATTTTTAATTATACAAATAATGAAAAATCATCACAGAAAGAAAGCACACAGCCAACATATCGAGTCACTCCAAATTGCTCTCACTGGAAAGAAATAACTAGTGCTGTTAATATTTTGATATAAATATCTGCAGATATTTTTCTCTGAGAATTTTTTTAATGGAAGCAAATGATAGGCGCTATCCTGTCAGTTACATACTGACTTTCAGGTACACAGTGAGCATGCACCCAGGTCAATAAATAGACATCTGCATCCTAACGAATGGCTCTCAGGTATTCCTCCGTGTGACTACACCATCATTTATTCAACTGTTGGACATTCAGATTTTTCCAGTCTCACTGTTTAATAAAGTGCTATCATAAGTCTCTTAAATGTACATATTTGCACATCTATCAGGCTATTTCCCTTGGACAGATTCCTGGCAGTGAACTAATTAAAAGGAATGTATTTTTAAAGTCCTTTTCGATACATCCCTGACAAATTTTATAGCTTAGTTTTAAGGCCCACTCTTCCCTTTCCCTCTCCTGAAATGGAGTAGTGGTTACCATAGCAATAGAAGAAAAATCAGTACTCTCCTGGAAGTGCCTAATTTGTCTTTGTCTTCATTTTAACTCAGAAAGTTACATTTTTCGCCAAGGTTGACCCATAAAATACCTGTCCAGAGTCTCTCAGGTGAGGAGGCCTGTGCCCTCTGAGATGACCTCAGCCACCCGAGTGATCTTGCTTCACAAATTGGCTCCCCTGTTGTTGGCTAGGAAGGGCTCTGTAGTCACAGGTGGTCATGTAAGTTCTGTAAGTTGCTCTGTCTAGGAAGACTCAGTGACTGATACGCTTCCCATCAGCCTGCAATTGGGGAAGCCATTGGTCATACACAAGGCAGTTTATGTAAAGATCATTAGTTCTTAAAAAACTTACTGTGGCAGATTTATTTGGGGATCTGATTCATTTCTCAAGACCATTCGAAGGAATCATGTAAACTACCTGTGGTCTGGATTTTCTTGAAGAGAGGAAGACAGGAAGGCCGAATGACATGGTTACTTCAGGACCCTTTAGGCCACACATTCTAGGGAGGGCCAGCCATCGTGAATCTGCCTGAAATTTGGATTCACAAACTGGTTGGATTAGAACATGGTCTGAGATAGTACAAGTGTAACTGGGGGGGTGTCCATGTGAGGTAAGGTGCTCATGGGGCAGAGGGTGGAGCACTGTCCTTAGGGCATGGGGACAGCTGAGATGAACAGCAGAAAAATGCCCTTTGGTTACGCAGGCTGGGAACCTGAAGGTAGATGTAAGCAACTGTGCAGTGGTGCTAACGAAAATGCCAGGTTGCTTATCCTTTGGGCAGAAAATACATTTACATTCACATTGCATAATGCAAAGTCTTAAGGTAACATGCTTTCCTTTTTTCTTAAGTGAGGGTGGCCAATAGTTACGACAGGAGCTTTGGAGAAAACCAGTGGCGGGCTGGAGGTGGCTGTGCTGCTTTCTGGTTGTGTGACCTAGGCTGGCACCTGTTACCTTCCCTGCGCCTCAGGGTTCTTGTTTATAAAATGAGGCAGAGCATCAGTGTGTGCCTGATATGGGGTGTTTGTAAGTCGAAATACAGAAAACATGTAGTCTGACTCCTGCTTAGCATGTAGCGGTAAGTGGTGGCTGTTTTTTAATAGGGTACATAGTATAATTATAACGATTTCCAAAAGGCAGTGGTATACTTCAGGCAGTTCAGGTCGGATCATCAAAGGCAAATCCATGGCCCTTAAAGTCTTGTCACTCATGTGGAGATGACTTTAACTATAACCTTACGTGGTTCTGTGTTCTTGCTGTAGAAAAGCAAACTGCAGTGTTTCGGTGACTTCATACAATAACATTTGTTTTCAATGCATCGGTTAAATAGTATGTTGCTGGACAGCGGGCAACTTTGCTCCACGTGGTGACTGAGAATCCAGGTGTCTTCCCTTTTGTGGGGCCACCATCCTTAAGGACCACAAAATGCATTGCTGCCAGCAGAGAAGGGAGAGGCACGAGGAGCCCTGTGGGGAGTTTTCCACAGGCCTGCCTGGACGTGGCTCGTGTCACGCCTCACATTCCATGGTCTAGAACTAACTCACGTAATGCAGGAGGCAGGCTGAGAAGCGGCCTCTGGCTGGGCAGAGGTAAAGATCTGCTTCACTTCCCAGCAAGACTCCACCACAGAAAGGGGGCATGGATTTTGGAGAACAGCTAGCCAACTCCGTGACCTGTGCTCTGGTCCCAAAGCATGGGCAAGAGAAGGTTGGGATGTTTTTGTCTGTCCCTAATATTTCAAAGGAAGAAGTGATGAGATTTGAGTGACAGGAGATGAATGTAGAACGAGTGAAGACCAATTTGAGGAGGTTAGTGACTCTGACTCGGCCAGTGACCACACCATTGTAGGACATGGGGCTTTGGGGCAGGCCAGCACCTTTGTGGGAAGAAGGCCAATGAAGGGGCTTTGGGGCTTAAAGAGTTTGAGGCAACTGAAAGAGATACCGTGGATCTTCCTTAGACATTTATCGAGACAGGACTGGGAGCTTCACTGGGGCCGTCTTACCTGTATGAGGACACCTTCCCTGCCTTTAATGTAGCCCGAATCCATCTTTGATACTGAGCTGTCAGGAACGGAGTCTCAGGATTTGCCTTTTCTTCATGATAAATGCCCAGCTGAAATAGAGGGTAAGTGCTGGAGTGTTTGGGGATGTGTTTTCTAGAACACACGTTTTCAAGCTCATGCTGTTAGGGGAGGGCTGCACGGGTGGAATTCCTCGGCTAGTGGGAGGGGGGGATCCCTTTCCCCACTGGGAGCTGGGGGTCGGGGTGTTGCCATATCTTGAGAAAAAGAATTTTCTAAGACTCACAGGGGAGAATGAATGACTTTTATTCATGTAAAGTTACATCCTATTTAACTTTAAAAGTCCTATTTTCCTTAAACCAGTCCTGGAAAATGCGCATCTAGGGCTTCAGCAGAGCTAAAAGCAAAGCTACTGTCCAGGCCCGTTCCGTGGTGGGGCCCGGCACAGCGTCAGGCCAGGCGTAATCCATTAGCCCACCGCGTGTGGGGCCCCCCGGGGAATGCGGGGGTGCTCCCCTGCCGCAGGAGGGCCAGCAGAGGGAACTCCCTTTGTCTAGGAGCTTATGTATCAATCTTGCCGTGCTTGCAGTGGCCACCCTGCTCTGGCCAATGCCCTGCTCCCAGGTGCAACTGACAGGTAGGCACCTTCCCACGTCACCCAGACCTTACTGGGCATGTGTCTAAATTGCACTTCCCTTTGCTCCTTTCCAGTTATTTAATTACCAGGTTATTAGGATGGTATCAATGCTTAGTATACTATCACATGGTTTATTTTTGCCCCCCGGCTGCCTGGGGAGGATGAGCCCCCCTGAATACAAGAGGTCTCTTGAAGAATGCAGATCCAGGAAAACTCCAGGTAAGCCACTGAGCAACCCATGTGTGTTATAACATCCTAGATGTGGTGTCTGTAAAGTTTTTACAGTGTTTTAAGTTGGCCTCACTGTGGAACTGGGTGACTGGCTGCTTTTACTTAAACAGGGAGTTGGTCAACCTCAAATGACAGCAAAAGAGTGTTCTTCCAGTCCTCAGATTCTGTAAAGAGGTGCTGATTACCCACAGCAGTCAAAATTATATGCTTCCTCTGTAGCTTCTTATGCAGATGCCTCACTTAACAGCTCAACTCTGTGAGCATTTCCTATGGTGCACTAGAGAGGGAGGGAGGATGCGCCTTTGTTTGGAAGTTTATTCCGGTTTCCTGCGCTTGCAGTGGCCACGCTCATTCTGGCCACTGGTTTGTTCCCAGGTGTAACTGATGGGCAGGCACCTTCCCCTGTCACTCAGACCTTACTGGACATGCCTCTAAACTGCCTTTGTCCAGTCCCTTCCTCCATCAGTCAGCAGGGATCAGACTTGGAGAGTGTTAAATGCAGCTTTTTGGCAAAGCTGTATAAATGGCATGCCTGTATTATTTGGTCTTCCCTTTACTCCTTTCCTGTTAAATAATAACCAGGTTATTATAATGGCATCAGTTCATTCTGCCTGAAGACATGGGGGTGGGGGTCCTATCAGAACAGCTGTGAGCAGAGGTGAGCCTGGTGTGCAGAAGTCAGGCCCTGAGGACAGGCATTTGCCTGGGTTGGTGTGGACAGATTTATGTAGCTCCCTGGTGTGTGCAGAAAAACTACTACATACCTCTGCTGACTGGAGCGTGGGCTTTAGGTGAGGGCTTAGCTGGAGGTGAAGCTGGATATGGAAGCAGGCACCGCATCCAAGAGGACCCTGTCCTTCATGCTGAGGAGTTTGGGCTGGAACCATCGACAGGTATTAAGCTTGAGTGACTACTGATTTCTGCATTTTAGAAAGATCACTGTGGCTGAGTATGAAGAACTAACTCAGATTCATGTCATGTTTTATTCTGGACGTCGGGACATTTATTTCCATGGGTTTCAACTATTATCAAACATCCTTTGAGGACCACTGTGACTCAGGTCTAGAAGTGCGTTGAGGAGAAAGTGGGAGAGACGTGAATTCCTTTGCTCAGCAGCTCTGCTTTGCTTTACACATCGACCTCGAGAAGATTGAGATCACCAGCCATTCCATCCGGGGGCACTGACACCACCCGCAGAAGGTCACTGCAAAACTGCCCTGAAAGCTGCTCTCGGGTTTGGCTGCTTTGGCCTTATACTGTCAAGTGATGCTTCTTAAATGAGAAAACGCAGTACTGGCCCAGGAAAGGTAGTGTGCCTTTTTTTAGTTTTCCTTTCTCTTTTTTAGAGAAGTCTGAGGAAGATGTTCAATCGTTCTGAGTCAGTTTTCTCATCTGAAAAAATGTAGATACTACTCCCTGGCCTATAGGATATGATCAGTGCTGCTGTATTTTGAAACCATTTAATTTGCTCTACTCTGATCAGTATATTAGGGAACAGTTTGAATATCATGGACTTTGTATTTGTACTTGCTTACTGAGATTTTTGTCTGCAGGAAACATTAAGTGAATGCAGAAAAGAGCCCCCAGCTGACTGGAGCGGCCTAGGAAGACATGAACTCAGACTCAAACCTCAGAAATCTGCCGGCTGCCTCAGTTCTCGGTGAGGATGGGGAGCCACACCCGCCCGCCCACCTCTGGCATTACGGCTGCCCCTCCTTCCACCGCTTCCTAGTACCTCCAGCTGCAGCTCACCTGACGCCCGCTTCCACAAGCCAGCGTCAGGCCTGCTTCGAGGTAAAGTTCAATACGTTTTTGTTAGTGTGTTTGTACTTTTTTTAGTCATTGAATGTGAATACAAAGGTGCTGCTGTTTTTCTTAGGTTCCTCTGTGTCACTGACGGAAGTTGTGAGTGTTGTTCCCCAAGTTTCCTACGAGCCCTGTGGTTTTTATTGCGCAGTTTTGCATAGCACAGTGATTTTTAAGAACACCTATGTCGAGTTATAGTGGAACTGACTGTTCTTAAAAGGTTAAATGTTAGGATGCATGTGATGAAACTGTTGGTATAATATTTATACATTTTGGGCTTCAAAGCAGACTTGGCTTCATGAATAGAAAAAAAAATCACAGTGGCCAGATCAAATGGGAGTCTTTTCAGTTGGCATTATTGTGGGTCACTCTTCAATCGGAAGGGACGGGATCCTCGGTGATGAGCTCCTGCAGCCTGCTCTGTCTACTCCGTCCTGCTGGGCGGTGTGCCAGTGGCACTAGCTCTGTCTCAGACTCCAAACCCACCCATATATACTGTCTTGGGGTTTGGGCTGGGAGACCGTCAGGCTGACTCCCAGCTCGATCCTGCCCATAGGGGCACTGCAGGGAGGTGGGAGCAGGGTTGCTTCCTTCCTCCGTGTTTGCTGTTCCTGCTCTTACCCTGGCAGGGTCGTTAGTTTCAACCTCCAGTTTGTTTCGGCGGCACCCTCGTCTCAGGGGTCTGCGCCCAGGTCCACAGAGGCCCTTCTCCAGGCTTCTAGGTCCTAGTTACCCCATCTCTTCCCATTCCTCTGGGGGGGGGGGGGGGGAGGGGTCTGATGTTTGCATTACCTCAGTGTTCACAGTTCACATTTTCAGTCCCACAAAACCGATTTACCTATTTCCTTATATCAAATTCTCTCTGGTAAGGTACTTGAGGTGGTTTTTGTTTTCCTCCCTGGATCCTGCCTGGTACAGGATGGAAGATTTCGTGATTACAGTGTCAGCGGGCGTGTGGTACAAGAGCAGTTAGGGGGGCTGGTGACGGCAGGGTTGGCTAGGCCTGCTGAGGAGCAACAGTCCAGAGACCCTCTGACTGGGATGCAGGACCAGTACCACTGAGGTGGAGAACCTGGGCCCTGGAACCTCAGCTCTGCCATTTAGTAGTTGTTTCTTCACCAGCTTATTTAATCCCTTTAAGTCTGAATTTCTTCATCTGAAAAAAGTGGGATATTGGCATCAGTGGGTTGTGGTGGGAATAAATGAGACGATGCTTACAGAGGGCTTAAGGCGAGGGCTGGCACCGGAAGAAGCTCTCCGCGAAGGGTTTCCGTTTCCATGGGGCCCGCTGCCTGTGGGGTCACCCTGGAGAGGCCTTTTCATGTGCGCTCAGAGTCGTGCTGAACTACCTGCCAGCCACCAAGCTCAAGCCATCCACACCTCTGAACCGGGGCAGTTCTGCCTGGCATCGACCCCGTTTAGCAAATGAGTAAACTGAGGCGCCAAGAATGTAAACAACATGCCTGAGGACATATGGCTGGTAAGTGACGGCTCAGATTCAAGGGTCCTTTTTCATACATTTTAGTACACATTTCTTTATAGGAAAACTGAAAAAAATAGATGCTTTGATGAGTGACTCAAAATGAGAGAGAAAGGGCGTTTGACTCGCCTTTTGAAGGAGAACTTTAGCCCTTGGAATTATATGTGTGCTTCAGAGCACTCAGCTCAAGTGCTTCGCATTTTGCCTTTAGAGAGAAAAGTGAGGTAAACATAATGTAATGAGTGTGACTGCGGCTGAATGGCTGTTGTGAAGTGAAGGGTGGTCCCCGCAGGAAGCCTGCTTGTCACACTGTGTCTCAAGGGCATGCTCTTATTTCCAGGCTGCGCCGTGTGTTCAGGGCGGCAAGTATTTTGGTCCTTTGGCCTTTTGCAGTGGTTCCTAGAGCTGCTAAATGTGACTCACTGGTTATGAGGGTGTAAGTTTCATCGCCAAGACCTTCTTTCTCCTGAACTCACAGGGTAGTTTAGTGACCTTTTATTTTTCTCCCTCTTGGTAAATAAACTGCAGTGAACCCTTGCTTTAAGGGCACCTGGCAGGGAAAAGTATGGGCTCATAATTAGGAGATGAATGTAGTTTTTTTCAATGGAAGAAGAATTTATATTGTAAAAGAAATCCAACATGGTTGTTGCTTTAAATAATGAGCTGTCATAATGCATTTAAATTCAGCCGGACAATACAATTGATTGAAAGCTGACTAGGGGCCAGGCAGTGTCTAGTGCTGGGGTCATATCACTGAGCAAATTAAAGATCTCTACCCTTGTGGATCTTACCGTCTTCTCAGGGACAATAAGCCATAAATATTATGCATGTGATGCATAGATCAACTTACACAAAGAAGCGAGGCAAGTGCTGTGAATAAAAAAGCAGAACACGGTCAGGGGCATCAGGAGTCCGGTAAGGAGTGCGTTAAGGGGACTAGAAGTTGCAGTGGGCATTGTGAAAAATTTGAATACACCCAAAGAGTTTTCAAAGCGTATTTATTGCTAGGTGTGCCCTGTAATTTCTGTCGGTGATAATGAAAGCTGATAATGGTCGTGCAGACTCATTGTTTCAAGTCCAATACAAAATCCTCTCTTCCTTCTGTGACACTCCATGGCAATTGCCTGGCATAGTTTCTCTGCAGATATGTTAGATCTGGGAACGTCATTAATTTTTCTGTAATATATTGTGATTATGCAGCCTCTGATTTAATACATTTAATTTGAAAGGTTTGGAACAAATTTACTAATATGCTGGCTACGATGCTGTATAGCACATCTACAGATGAATTGTTCTTTGTATATTAATGGTTGTTTCCTTGTTATTTCTCAGATAGATTTTCCTAGGGGCAGTTTTTCAAGGGACACACACACTCTTTTAATGGTGAGTGGGGGAAAAATCTATTAAATTCATATTTGGCCAAATGTAGGTAAGCAGCTGTGGGATTAGGTTTGCAAATTTAATTTGAAATCAATTTCTTTACTTTTCTTTCACCTGCATTGCTAAAGGGACCCATTTTCCACAACCTTTGAAAAATCTGGCAGTCGGTATTCAACTAGTGTTAAAATTTATTCATCAAATGTATGTTTCAAGCATTTTATTCATCTCGAGAAAGTTATTTTTGCATTGGAAAATGTTATCATTCAACTTTTTGGCAGTCGTCAACCTCTATAAATCAAAGTGAAGTCCTGTTATAGCAATACCATTTCAAAGGCCTCTGTTGAACACAACTGTTAATTTTTTCTTAGTGTTATTTATGGCGATAGGAAGTTTTCATTTTGACCACAAAGAATTTTCTATAAGGGATGATACAGTCCAACAAATGCCTTCAGAAGTTGCTTTCTAATTCATTCGTATAAATTGAAACTGTGTGGAAAGCAAGAAATGAGCCGAATCAGAACTGTGTTCACTTGGTCCCTAAAAAACTCTTGAGCTCCCCTCAGCCCCAGCATCTATCCAGTGTAACACACCCCTACAGAAGAACCCCTGCTTTGGACACAGATGTGCCTGTTCACACCCGCTCTAAGGGAGATGAAAAGGGAAACTGAGGAACTGTTGGGGGGTGGACTTTGCTGGCCTCAGTGAAGGTTAGGTCATGGCCGAGCGGTGTTGACTGCTCCGAGCTTTCTGCATCGCCCGGTGCTTCCTTGTCATGTGTCATCCACATTTACTCCTTTAAGCTGGGTGGCTCATACCATCTTCATTTCACAGGTGAGGAAACCGAGGCATAGGGAGTCTAAGTCTGTTTAAGAAAATGAATTTCCAGTTCTGCTGGCTTTCAGACTGTGCTCTCTCTCTGCAGGGTGAGGGGCAATGTGAGTGCAGGAGTGACTGTGTCCTGCTCCTTCCCCTACCCAGGAAATGCGCTGGGTTATCTCAGAGAAATGTTCTGCAGCGGCCTTCTGTCCTATCACTACTCACTTATTCTTATTTCTCTCCCATGGCACTATCTGACATGATATACACTCGTTTTAGAATGCTTTTTAATGGTGACAGAAACTTTGATTGGCGGCTGTCCCTGGCACCTAGAACAACACCTGGCTTGCAGTAACTGTTAAATATTTACGAAGGATCACATTATCCACTACTCAACTCCACTACTGCTAGCTGCTCAGGCCTGTGCTCTGCGTCCCTGGGGATGCTAACAATGAAAGGCTGCCCCCTGCCCGTCAGGCCGAGCACTTCTGATCCCTTGCCTACGGTCTGCCCACTTCGCAGAACCGCGCCCAGTGGTGGTGCAGCCCTCATCAGGCCTCTAATATGATTTTTAGCCCTGAACTGCTTTCGACCACCATGAAATTCAGCTGGGATGTCCTTGGGTATTGAAATTGTTCTCACAGTCCCTGAAATGCTGAGGAAAGCCCGGTTAAAAACCCTTCATTTTGTCTGTGAAACTAACCGGGAGACTCAGATCATTCGGTCCTAATATCTGTGAAAGGAAGTCGTCTTGAGAATTGGAGAAAACCGAACTAGCAGATTGATTTCCATAAACATGACAGAGTGTAAAGAGCCCGTGCAAGTGACTCGATCATGCCACATGCCCCATAAAATCTTTAAAAGTAAACCAAGCTGTCAAAACTAGGTCCCTGCTTATTTCTCCTTCTTGGAAATCTTGAACCTAACGTTAAGTTTGCTTCGAGAATAGAAGACATTAAAGGCATTTATATCCATGACCAGCTGGTGTGCTTCCCGGGCCCTTCTGTGTTAGAGTAGCACAGTTCAGGTCCCTAGGCTCCACTGGGTCTCTGCTTTGTCCAACTTTCTGCTGCTGAGAAGATCTCCAAACTCTGCCTTAGCCTTGACCAGTGACGCAAACCATTTGTGTCCCAGCTGCATCCGGCACCAGGTCTCTATGACCTGGATGTGTTTACATTTTCTGCTGACATTTCAAAACTGGGGAATTTAATGTTGAAACATATTTCCATTCCTCTTGAAATATCAGATTTGCCCATACTGGACCTATATGCTGTTATGATAAAACATTGGGCCAAAGTTGAATAGTGGTTGCTCCTTAGAGAGGGTTCGAGTTCTCCCTTTGTCAGTCTTCTCCAGCTCTGGTGCGCCCACACTTGCTTTCCTCCATTACTTGTCTGGTTCTTACAGATTGAAGGCAGTCACTTATTCAAGGTGGGCTTAGGAGAACGGAACTTCCTCTTGGCCGTCACCTCCTGCCTTTGCTGTCCCCTTCTCAAAGTGCTGTGGGTCTGTACTCTCTATAGCAAGGCCCGAGTTCCACCAGGATGGACAAACTGATCGAAGCCCTTGGGAAAGGCTCTCAGAGCTGATTGGGGGACTGGCTCCACTGAGATGGGAATATTTATTCAATGCCTGTGAGATCAAAGGAGAGAGCTTTTTCCCATCGGGGAGGCTCAGTGGAAACTCAGTAGACCTTCACCACACTGTGCTGATAACTAGAGCCAGCCCTAGCTATCACGTCTGTGCAGCGGGCTAAGCACGTTGACAGCCCTCTTTCTGCCCCCCCACCCCTTGTGATTTTCAACTCTCTTCTACTTTTGCAGCCCATTTTAGTTGACTTTTTTGTAACCCAGTAGATAGAAACCTTAATGTCAGTGGCATTCAATCAGTACCTACAGAAGAATCTGGAAATGCTAAACCCTGGCAGGACATACATTCCAATTAGTACTGATAAAAGGATAGTAAGCTGAAACAAAAGTGACTTTAGCAAGTAGGAAGGGGCAGGTACAGCTGCTCTGGCTCACGTGGAATATGCAGAGTACCAAGAATTAATCTTCCTTGTTAAGTGTATTTGCAATTTTCCATAAGATAGTTTCCCTTGTCATTCAGTGAACATAGGGATGCTTATTTCCAATTAGTTTACTGGTTGAAAGGGACATGAATGTTCCTTTGTAAAGATATTTGTGTGGGTTTGTGCATGCATGCTGCACAAGAGAGCGATTGGATATTTTTTTGTATGTAATATATCAGTTTGTACAATGTTATATCAGTTTTATGTGTACAATACAGTGGTTTGAGAATTTTATACCTTACCATGTGATCATCCTATTAATTCTAGTCATCATCTGTCACTGGGAAAACTTATCACAATACTATTGACTAGATTGCCCTTTACCTTTTCACCCATCCCTCTATCCCCCCCCCAACCATCCTTTTGGCCTCTGTTCTATGAGTCTATTTTTGTTTTTTTAGATTCCACTTACAAGTGAAACAATACGGTATTTGTCTTTCTCAGTCTGACATTTCATATATAACCTTTAGGTCTGCCCATATTGTCTCAAAGAGCAAGATTTCATTATTTATTGCTGTATAATATTCCACTGTATAGATATACCACATCTTATTTATCCATTCATCTCAGTGGTGGACACCAAGGTTGATTCCATATGTTGGCTCTTATAAGTAATAATACAGTGAACACAGGGGTACATATATCTTAAAAACAACACACTCCACTAATTTTTAATTTTTTAGATAAATAGCCAGAAGTGAAATTACTGAGTTGTATGGTATATCTATTTTTAGTTTTTGAGGATTCTCCATACTGTCTTCCATAGTGGCTGAACTAATTTGCAGTCCCACTACATCCTTGCCAACATGTTATTTGTTCAATTTTTAATAGTAGCCATTCTGAGTGGTGTAAGGTGGTTTCTCATTGTGGTTTTGATATGCATTTCCCTGATGATTAGTGATGCTGAACATCTTTTTATCTGTCTGTTGGCCA
The DNA here is from genome assembly GCF_964146895.1 of Miniopterus schreibersii. Classification (NCBI taxonomy): domain Eukaryota; kingdom Metazoa; phylum Chordata; class Mammalia; order Chiroptera; family Miniopteridae; genus Miniopterus; species Miniopterus schreibersii. Next base: position 58,112,497 of record NC_138111.1, on the reverse strand, counting down.
TATGTATGTCTTCCCTGGAGAAATGTCTTTTCTGCCCATTTTTTGATCAGATTTATAAATTTTGTTACTGAGTTGTGTGAGTTCCTTGTATTTGGGATATCAACCCTTTATTGGATATATCATTTGCAAATATATTCTCCCATTCAAGTGGGTTGCTTTTTTTGTTTGTGTTTTGAAGGTTTTCTTTGCTGTGCAGAAGCTTTTAGTTTTATAAAGTACCATTTGTTTACTTTTGCTTTTGTTGCCTTGCTCAAGGGGATGTATCCAAAAAGATATTACTCAGACTTATGTCAAATAGTTTACTACCTATGCTTTCTTCTAGGAGTTTTATGGGTTCAGGCATTACATTTAAGTCTTTCATCCATTTTGAGTTTATTTTTGTATATGGTGTAAGAGAGCGATCTAGTTTTGCTTTTTGAGGGTTTTTTTTTTGCTTGTATCTGTCCAGTTTTCCTAGCACCACTGTTTAAGAGTTTGTCATTTCTCTAGTGTATATTCTTGCCTCCTTTGTTGTAAACTAGTTGACCATATAAGCAAGGGTTTATTTCTGGGCTCTCTATTCTGTTCCGTGGAGCTATGTGCCTGTTTTTGTGCCAGTATGATACTGTTTTATTATAGCCTTGTAATATAGTTGTAAACCAGGGATTGCGATACCTCCAATTTTGTTTTCTCAGAATTGCTTTAGCTATTTGGGTGTAAGTTTTCGGATTATTTGTTATAGTTCTGAGAAGAATGTCACTAAGTAAGTTGATAGGAATTGTGTTGAATCTGTAGATTGCTTTGGGTAGTTTGGTCATTTTAATGATGTTAATCCTTCCAGTTCATGAGCATAGTATATCCTTCCATTCATTTATGTCCCTTTCAATTTCTTCCTTCAGTGTATTATAGTTTTCAGAGTATAGATCTTTTACCTCCTGAGTTAAATTTATTCCTAGTTGTTTTTTTTGATGCAGTTGTAAAAGGGATTGTTTTCTTGATTTCTCCTTCTGATTCTTCATTATCAGTATATAGGAGCATGGTGGAGTTTTGTACATTTTGTGTCCTGATACTTCACTGGACCTTCTTTAATTCTATTAATTTTGGGTGTTTTTTAGGGTTTTCTGTATATAATATCCTGTCTTCTGCAAATAGTGACAATTTTACACCTTTCATTTCTTGCCTGATTCCCGCAGTTAGGACTCCCAACACGACATTGAATAGCAGTGGGAAGAGAGTGGATACCCTTCTCCTTCTCTTACTCCTGATCTTAGTATGAGCTTCCTGAAAGCTTTTCCCCACATAGTATATTGCCTTTATCAAGTTGATGTAAGTTCCTTCTGTATCCACTCTGTTGAGAGATTTTTATCATAAATGGATCCTGAATTTTTTCAAATGCTTTTTCTGCATCTATTGAGATGATCATATGATTTTTATACTTGGTTTTGTTGATGTGATGAATCACAGTAATTTCTTGTGGATGAGGAACCACCCTTGTTGCATCACTGGTGTAAATCTCACTTGATCATGGCCTCTAATCTATAATGTATTGTTGAATTTGGTTTGCTAGTATTGTGTTGAGAATTTTGGCATCTATGTCCACTAGGGATGTGGGACTGTAATTCTTTTTTCGTAGTGTCTTTGTCTGGTTTTAGTTTCTGGGTAATGCTGACCTCAGAATGAGTGTAGAAGCGCTTGAGAAGGATAAGTGCTAATTCTTCTCTAAATGTTTGGTAGAATTCACCTGTAAAGATGTTTGTTAGGATTTTTTTTTCTTTTCATTACTATTCAATTTTACTGCTAGTAGCTGGTCTATTCAGATGCTATTTTTTCCTGGTTTAGACTTGGAAGTTTGTGTGTTTCTAGAAATTTATCCATTTCTTCCATATTGTCCAGTTTGTTGGTGTATAATTGTTATAATATTCTTTAATGATCCTTTGTATTTCTGTGGTGTCAGCTGTCATCGCTTTCATTTCTGACTTTGTGTTCTTTCTCTCTTTTTCTTGATGAATCCTGCTAGGGCTTGTCAATTTTATTTATCCTTTCAAGGAACCAGCTTTTAGTTTCATCGATCTTCTCTATAGTTTTTGTTTCATTTATTTCCCCGAGCGTCTACCCGCTATCCACATGTAGAGCAGCGGAAACCGGTCGTGCTCACCTGTTCCTGGGTGGTTCCCTCAGCTCCCGGAGCCTCTCGCAGTTCCCCAAACTTCTCTATGTGGTCTCGCTCTCTTGCTTCTTGTACGGAAACTGTGAAATCGGCTCACAGTTGTCTCTCAGGAGGAATTGCTCTAAATACAGGTGCACATTCGATGTCTTTTTGGGAGGCACTGCGCTCAGCTGCCATCTTGGACCCTCCTGGAGAGATCGGATTTGAACTGCTGTCTCCTCCGAGCTGCATTTCTTTGAGATGCCATAGAGTTTGCAATGTCTCCACTGATCCATCCGAGGAATCACTGGGGCCTGTGTTAAGGAAAATCAAGCCAACTTCCCAGGAGCCTCAGAGAGATCATCTGATTGGCTGTGATAAGACAGAGCTGAGTCTTAATGGATATAATAGACTTGGAAAACTGTACATACTGGAAATGTGTCTTGTTATTATGTGTGAAAAAAATGTTAACTTTTAAATGCTATTCTCCTTTTTACCTGGCTAACTCCTGCTTATCCTTTAAAATTCTTTTATTTTTAAATGTTATTTATTGATTTTTAGAGAAGGGAGAGAAACATAGATTTGTGGTTCCACTTATTTATGCCGTCACTGGTTGCTTCTTGTATGTGCTCTGACTGGAGATCGGACCCACAACCTTGGCGTATGAGGATGATGCTCTAACCAACTGAGCTACCTGGCCAGGGCTTCCTTTAAAATTCTTTATTCAAAAGGCCTTTAGTGCTTCTACCCTCTCCCATATGGAAGCTTTCCAGAACATCACCTATAATCCTTTGATACACTATCTTATGAGCAGTGTTTTGTTTCTGCCAGATTCCAGGCATTGTCTTCTTAAAAGGGTGTCTGTTTCTTTCATCTTTTTACCTTTAGTGCCTGCACAAAGCAGGAGCTCAGTATATAATGACTGAATAAATGAATCAGATGAATGGATAGATAAATAAATGCATTTCCTAGTAATTGCTGAGTTAGCATCATTTCTGAGTTTTATATATGATTGGACTAAAATATATGTTATATCTTCACTTGTCATTTTACTTTCATTTTGTGGGACTGCATATCCTAATTTTAGGTTCTAATATAGAGGATGTTTTACTTTAGCATAAACATGAAGCATTTATCTTTCAAATTGCTAACTGGAGTGTTCCATGAAAAATATGCAGTGTTGAAAGAGGGACTTGGCCCTAAAGGAAGTGAATATAAAATGGAAACGTTTACTAAAATATTGTCAGGTTTGGCTACCACAGTACTGAGGAGCCTGACAGAAGTTGTTCTTACCTCTAGACCACGTTTCCTGCTAGAAGCATGGAGATCTGCCAGCTTCCTCACTGATCAGGGAGGTTTCTGTAGGAGGAAACAAAAGCACCTCAGACTCTGAATCCTTGGGTTGAATCTCCTTCATGGACATCTTTTTTACTGCATTTTTAAAAAACGTCAAATCCCAGTGCCTTCAAAGGAGGCATGAACCCTCCGGAGCCAGACGTTGATGGTAGTGTCCAAATTCTGAAAATATCCACTCCCTTTACTCTCACTGTCTACTTTACATTTTATTCTTACTACTCCTGCCACAGAAGCGTAAGTACTTGCCCCAGGATTGCAGAGGTCAAGCCTTCTGCCTCTGAGGTCACTACAACCCCATCATTTTGTGGGCACCTTGGCTGTTCCCATCGCTACCAAGAACAGTAAAGATACTTTTTTAAAAACATGATTTAAACTGAGAGCTTTTGAGTGACAATGTCTCAGAAAGCAAAGACCTTTTCCATAAGGCAAACATTTGTTGAACTGAAACTTTAAAGGAAGCATGTTGCTCTTGTTGACAGCCTCATGCATCAGAGCTTTGTTTTCTGTTACTTTACAAGCCTGGCAGCTTAAACCCAAGCTTCAAATGTGTTCAGTGCAGGAGCCCTGGCTCTGGGGGGTTATACAGATAAAATAGCTTCAGAAACCTGCTGCACCTCTAAAAATACTCTGGAAGGTTAAAGCATGTTAGAAGTTTGCTTTTAGCACACAGAGGACACACAGTCTAAAGTAGCTGTAAATCTTCCTTTACACTTGTGCTGTCAATGTGAAATTTTAACTCAACCGAATTAGCATTACTATGTAAAAGAGTCTAAAATACAATAATATGATGTAGAATTATTTTTGTTTAATTAACTTTATGTGATAGTGTGTATGGATGCAACAACTGCTAAAGCTCATGGAAAACTCCATGATCTGCTGTGAAGGGTGTTTGGAAGGAATATGAAGATGTTGATTCATTCATTCACACAACATGTGCTTCTTCTTCCTCTTGCTGATCAGTATTGTTAATTATCCCAGACATCGGAGGAATGCTGGAGGTCGTGACTTGCAGAAGCTGTTTCTATTTTGTCTTTATTAACTCACCCAAGAAAACAGATGAAAAATAACCAAAGAAAAACTTATATCTTGAAAATTAGGACAGACTAAACATTTTTCTCTCACAAGAAGGAAGATTACTCTATCCATTCTCCATGGGCTCTATTCTGCTTTGGCTCTGATGAGCTCTTTAGATTATTCATTTTGAAAACCAATCCTCTGAACCAAATTTCTGGTATCTCATCTGTAACATGTCACTTTGATAGATTATGTTTTCAAGGCCGTGTTGGGAAAGAACTTTAAAGATCCATCTAGTCCATGGATTTTTTTGTCTGTTTTTACTTGGTATCTATTGGTGAGTACCAGGGGAAACGCAGAATCTTGGAAATTATAAATTAAAGGGTTTGTGTGTTTGTTTCTGCAGAGGGTCTATAACTTTTATCTGGTTATCTAAAGGGCTGGCGACTCCTAGAAAGTTAAGAACAATTAAACAATACATCCCTTCCTCCTCCATCATTTTAACTTGAGTGCTTTAGCAGCTCACCTGAGATCCACTGCTAACAGCCGTTGGCAGCCTTTGGATTTCTAATCTTGGAGCGTGGCCTGTCTCAGAGCTGGCCAAAGCAAATTCCTACCAGGAACAGGTGAGTAGGGGGCCTGCTGTAGTCTTTCCACATAGCACTGTTAGGAAACTGTCTTGTACAGCATGGCCAGTAGACAAAAGCATACCTGAAATGTCCAGTACCTATCTGGATATCATTTTAATGTCATTAAGAGTATTGGGGCCCAGCCGGGCGTGGCTCAGTGGTTGAGCATCGGACCAGGAGATTTCGGTTCGATTCCCGGTCAGGGCACATGGCCAGGTTGCTGGCTCGATCCCCAATGGGGGGCGTGCAGGAGGCAGCAGATCAATGACTCTCATCATTGATGTTTCTACCTCTCTCTTCCTTTCCCTTCCTTTCTCTCTGAAATCAATACAGATATATTAAAAAAAAGTATTGGGGCAGAGGTAGGAAATATGGGAAAAGAATGAGTATTCTGTCCTTAGGACATAGGTCTTTTGATTTAAAAGGGGAGATATTATTTAAGATCCAAAGAAATACATAATCTTATTAAAAGTGATCTAGCCACCTGAATGGCAATTAAAGAGTCTAAGCTGATTTGAAATCTAGTAATGATGTGACTAAAGTTTTAGGAACCAGGTTATGTGACCACCTGCCTTAGTTTGAAGTCCCTCGTGTAGACTAGAAAAGAGGGCTCGTGTTCCATCAGTTTTGCTAACAGAATCCAGTGAGTGTCCTGGGCAAAACCAACAGCGGTGTTTATTAGCTGGAAAAGTAGTAATCATCGTTTTTTAACCAGACAAGGTTTTAAATTATTATAGAAATAGTTAAGAGAATTGAAACTAACCCAATATGCTTCTGTGTTAAAAAGGAATCTGTGTGTGTTTGGTATTTAAAGTTTTTGTAATGCTGAAGAGAATTTGGTTTGGTAGAATAGTATGATCAGTCTCATAATTCTAATTTAAAAAGCATAATTGAGTAATTGATTTAGACTTGTGGTTTTAAGTTGAAATATTACTAAATTGATCTACAGTGTTGGAATATTTAAAAGAACTTGATTCACTATATTTATAAATTTAATTTATTTGATTTAAGAGATTTATTTAATTATGCAGGAAGGTTTTAAGTCAGACAATTGAAGTACTTAAAGGAAATCAAATACATTAAATTTATAAATGAATTTTAAAATGTTTGAAGAGCTTTAATTGTTTATAAATGGAGCTAAATAGTCCTCTAAGTTCCCTGAAAAGCAATCGCTAAAGTTTACTAGATTATAAATAGAATTAAATTTGTCAGCTGAAATGAGCAGCTTAAGGAAAAACGGCTTTTACATTTGTACCTTGAATAAATCAAATATTAATATTTAAAATCAAAATACCATCGGACTAATCTTTTCTGAGTACAAAGGTCACCCTTAAGGACGCTAAAACCTCATGTTTAATGCACACTTTCTGTACTGAACATAGGATCCTTCCTCGCCTCCTCAGGGAAGTAGTCATTCCCTCTCCTTCCCAGGATCATGCAGTACTCTGGATAGTTTTTCCATTTCTGATAGACACATTTTTTGCTAGGAAAGGAAAAAGTCAGCACAAATGTGATGTTTGGGAACAGTAAGAAGTGGTGGGGCTTGTGACACCTGAGCGTGCGCTATTGTGCTAATTGTTGCTGGGGGTTATCCCGGCCTAGAATAACTCCTGTGGTTTTTCCCCAGGAGAAGCTGGAAATGTAATGTGAAATCTTGCATATGAAAAGTACTGGTACCAATTCTTTAAGAACCTGGGAGCGGGTATAATCTCGGCCTGAGACTGAATTAGCCCGCAGGCCACTTGCTCTGGAACTCTGGTGTATAAGAAAGTGCCACGAATAGCGACGCCATCTGGTGTCAGCGGCCCTCTGGCCACTCTGCCCTGAAAGCAGCAGCGTCCTGAGCGCCCTGGCAGAGCTTGGAGCCTTCACCAAAGGCGTCGGGGACCCGAGGGGGAGGGACTTTACTGCGTGTGTCTATGCTCATTAAAAAGCAGAAAACTGTGCTCATACCCCATTATATATTTCTTAGCTCCCTTCTTTGCTGCACAGCCGCCCTGCTTGGGAGGTGGAGCGGAATGGGAGGTCACGGCTGTTCTGCAGTCCCCAGGAGCTGGGCTTCTCCCCCTGCCCTGCGTGAGGCAGGGGGACCCTGTTTGCCCCACAGGGAGGCGTTCTGGGCACTCCTGCTGCTGCTGCTGAGAGGATGTAACTCCTTTCCATGTGGTTGAAACCAGCGACCCATGTCAGTACCTACATGTTGGACAGTCACAGCCCATGGCCTCTAGTTTGCTGCTGTCCACCTCGGGCGCGGGCACTTGCCTGCTTTTTGACTTTTCTTCTTGTAGCAGCAGCTGCAACAGCTGCCCTCCCCCAGCCCCCCTGGGACCCCGGGCCCGCCCTGGGTCAGCACCCACTGTGGCTGCTGGAGCACTGAGGCCCGGGAGCCCCCGCGCCCCCTTCCTGCGGCCTGTGTGCCGAGCCGTCCTGCAGCTCCTCCCCGGGTTAAGCGCCATTCCCTTCCTGCAGACTGCGGGGAATGAGCCCTTTCTGGCTTCTCTTTTCCTGTCGCACGGGTTTCCCGATGTTCCCCTGAACCACCTCCCACTTACATTCTCATAGCCACCCTAGATCTCCTTCCAGGGGAACCTAAACCAAAATGCCCTGGAACCAGACGTCACGCTAGTGAAGTCAGCTTGGCATGGGGCTCAGGTGGCCCTCAGCGTCTGCATCATCTCCTGCCCGCTGGGGGCTCACCCCCGGGCACAGCTCTTCTCTGGCTCACTCTAAAGAAAAACACGCCCACAGTAGCCTGGCCTCAACATCCGTGCCCGGGAATTAGAAAGGGGGTGTTCTCTCCGGAAAGTTGGTGTCCGCAATTTGAGTTTTAATAGTCAGGCCAACCCCGTGTATGCAGGAAGACACAGTGGGGACAGTGCGATGCCATCTGATGTATGCAGTGGGCAAAGGACGTTCAGGTGACCACAGGAGCACAAAGATGGCCCAACTGCCTGCCTGCTGGGATTAAGAACAGAATTCCCTGGGAAGCCAATCCAGAACAGAGTTTTGAAGGGAAAATTTCCTCTAGATGTGAAGTAGAAAGGGGAGGTTTGAGAAGGTAGAACATGGAAAGGAATGAAGGCATGGACACGCATGGTTCCTGGCATGAAGGCCCCTCTAATGGGGATGGCTGAAGATGAGATTTAAAATACGGGGGGAGCCACGTCACGGTTGTACATGTCATGCAAAGAATTTGGAATTTATGTTTTAGGCAAGAAGGAGTTATGGAAGAATTTTAAGTAAGGCAATAAGCAGTAAATGATTAAAACCACAATGCGATACCACTTCATACCTGTCGAACGGCTATCATCAATAAATCAACAAGTAACATGTTGGCAAGGATGCGGAGAAAAGGGAGCCCTGGTGCACTGTTGGTGGGACTGTAAATTAATACATACGCTATAGAAAACAGCATGAAGGTTTCTCAAAAAATTAAAAATAGAACTACCATATGACCCAGCAGTTCCACTTCTTGGTTCTTAGCTGAAGAAATTCAAAACACTAATTTGAAAAGATATGCACCCCTATGATCATTGACAACATTTTTTACAATGGCCAACATATGGAAGCAACCTAAGTTTCCATCTATAGATGAATGGATAAAGAAGAGTTGGTACATATATACAATGAAATATTACTCAGCCATAAAAATGAATGAAATCTTATCATTTATGACAATACGGACTGACCTAGAGGGTACTGCCAAGTGAAATAAGCAAGAAAAAAACAAATACCATATGATTTTACTTATATGTGGAATCTAAAAATCAAAATAAATGAACAAACAAAACAGAAACAAACAGATACAGAGAAAAAAAGATGAGAGGTGGGTTTGGGGAATGGGTGAGAGGAATTAAGTAAAAATTGCCAGTTATAAAAATAGTCACAGGATTATAAAGTATAGCATAGGAAATATAGTCAATAATAACGGTATGGTATCATATGGGTACTACAATTACTGGGGTGATCACTTCATAAGATATATAATTGTCTAATCATTATATTTTACACCTGAAACTAATATAGTATTGCATGTCAACTATAATTGAAAATATATATGCATTTAAAGTGCAGTGAATGATTGCATCTTATATAGATTATTTCACTCTTAGTCTAGAAGTAGATATAATAGTATCATAGCAGCTCGCCAGGAGACAGAGTTGCCCAAACCAGGCCATATTTAAAAGTGGATAAGTTTCTTAAGCATCCAAGAGATCTAAAAATAAAACTTTTTTAAAAAATGACAATCTTATGACCAATTATAGCTTTGAAACACTGTTGTTGCATTTATATTTCTAATGTCAAAATGACAATAATGGTCTTGGGTACAAAGCCATACTCATATTGTTGGGGTTTTGTTTTTTTTTACAACTTAAGATAAAATTCTCTTTTGCTGCTACAATTCTCAATTGAAAACATTTTTCATAGAATAATTGTTCAGTTTCCTAAATTATTTAATAAAATGAGACTTAGATTTGATACCTTGAGAACGGTGTGGTAGGGAGAAATTATGTACTATCTTAATTGTTGAGGGCAAATAAAAGAATTAAGGCAGATCTTTAAGTGATGAATCTTTGAATGAGAAAAAGTGATGAGAACATTTTTTTTTATCATGCAGCACATGGTATAAAGTACAATAAACTCAAATAAAGCAGCCTTGTAGAATCAAATGTACAATTCCTATCATCATATATACCAATTATGTTTATCAGTAAATACACAATAAAAGAACTTTTGATTGCATTTGGATAGTAGTGAATTCTGTGATATATCATTAAGTTGATAGATTCATCAAAATAATTATTTAGTGGTTAAAAGACCATTGTTAAAAAAGAAAAGTGCCTAAAATGATCATGATGATAGTGACAGTGATATAAATGATGGCTTATTACACTTAGAGTCAAAAGAATAAAGTTCCATGTTTTATTTATTGTCCCCTTAAAAGTACACTTAACTTTGGCATTTTGGTTTCAGCAGCCGGAAAAAGGGTCTGTGACAAATGTTATCTCGGATGCTACTGTTTCACTCTTTTGTTTGTATTTAATTTCTGAATTTGTTTTGATTTGCGGTTTAATTACAAACAAGAATAAGGAGCTTATGCCTAGTGTTATGTAATGTGATAAAAATAATTTTAAACAAATAGTTAGTGTTCTGTTCTTTCCTAAAGGGACACATATACTACTGAAATTTAAGAAACACTGACTTGCCTGAGAAATAATGAGGTTTTAAGTTAAGACACTTGGGACTTGCTTGGGAAGTTGGATAGGTAAACTCATTCCTTTATTTCCAGTGAAAGCATCTCTCCTTGGCCACCCAGAGTGCACAGCCACTGTCCTCAGGGTGAGGGACGGGCAGAAAGAGCCGCGGCCTGGCCCTGGAGGAGCGTGGAGGCTCCGCACTGCGAGGGATCACCCTGCAGGAGTCAGCCGGCCTCGCCCCAGGATCTCACCCCAGGGTGCTTTAGAAATCCCAGGGGACTGGAAGCCCAGGAGAATATTTTCCTCTCTCTCTACAAATCAGTGAAAAAGCTTTACCTGCCAGTCACTATTTCCTTTATAATATTAAAGATACAAAAGGCGATAGCCTCAAACAGCCTTCAGGCAAGCTGAAATATTTACCAAGCCCTAACGCCTTCCTCCAGCCTTGAATATTCCTAGGAGGTGAGGCACCCAGATAGCCAAGGACAGACGATCGCGCTGCTTTCTCGTTCGCCAAGTGGAACTGCGCCGCCGCTCCAGTGTATGGATCTTTGTCTCCAATGCAACCTGCCCATATTTAACTTAAGGTGTGGGCATGTTAAATAATACTTAGAAGTGTATTTATGAATTAACGAATCTAGATGAGACTGACTTTCCCTCTTTCCCTACATGTGTACTTCCAGAAGCAGTTTTAATTATAACGAAGGAAGAAAGGAGGGTGGTAGAGAGAAAAGAAATGGGGAGGGGAGGTGGGGGGGCTGAAGAACAGGAGGATGGTCTTCAGTCTGGCAGATATGTCTTAAAACTGCAATAGTACAAAACCTCCACCTTCGTCTTGTCAGTCTTATCCCAGTTCTGCTCCTTACTACTTCTGGCTCCCAGCAGCTCTGTTTTCAGTTTCCTGATGAGAAAAGTGGGTATGAAAAGGAATCTAGCTCATAGGAAGGATGAGAGGCCTAAGAGCTGATGCCTGTAAAGCACTGAGAACCCCACCGGGCACGCACGTGGTGAGTGCTGAGTTTGTGTTTATTATTATCATTATATTATTTATTGAGTGTCCATTGTGAACAGAACACCATCCTGTGGCTGAGCTGAGCTACTAGAAAATTGGCAGTCAACCCTTTTACCCTCCGGGGACAAGACACTCTGCTTTGGAACCAACAGTGTGAAGAAACGTTTTATAGGGTAGCTCTAGTTGAACTAATTACCACCTACACCCATCTGTGCCATTTGGTCCCTTGCCAGAATCTTTTATGTTACTGTGTAGATGTGGGCATGTTCTTCAAGAGGTTTGATTTAAAGTAGTTGTTCACGGGCTTATCGGAAGAGTAACTACATCAGAACATCTGGAAACTTAGGAATAATATAAATTTCTAGGCACCCCTCTGGCCCGAATGAATGTAGATCTGGAATCTTTGAAGATTGCACCAAAAACCATTCATGTGCATATTACTTATTCTCAGACACAGAAAATGCAATATAATGGAAATCGTTACTATTTACATGTTAAAGAATACCCCATACATTAACATTATGTAATCGGAAAGGAAATGACCCCATAGCATTGTGTGGCTCACAGGGCACTGCCCCGCCCAGGTGTCAAGCAGCAGCTTTTAGTGAAAGCTCAGCAGCCAGACAGACTGGGTTGAAATCTGGCTCCTCCGCTTCACAGCTGTGTGAACTTGGGCAAGTTACTTAACCTCTCAGTGCCCCAGACTCCTCATATATAAGGTGGGTATTAGCATCATAGGTCTTAGCTCACTGGTTGTGAAAATTAAGTACAATAGATGTAAAATACTTGAAATGCTACTTGGCACATAGTATATACTCAGTAAGTGTTGGTTAGCATCATTAATATCAGAAATTGTTGTTAATCTAAGTCCACATCATATAGTCAGTGAGTGCTTGAGCATTAGGGATGTCCCCCTCTTCTATTTATATTCTCAGTAAGTCATGAAATTAGGAGTCCTTGTTTTACAGCTGTTTCTGAAAGTAAGCTTTCAAAAATAACACTTCAGTAGCTCAGGAGGTAATCTTTCCAGTGCCATGAACATTCTTTTTAATATGGCGTGTTTTAATGCAACACAGGAAAGAGGATTGCTTAGCAAATACTGATCAGTTATTATGGGCAACTTCAAAAAGTCCAAAGAAGAACACAGAGAAATGCATCTATAGGGGCGAAAACAGAGGCAAACATCAGTGAAAATGGAAGGAAATTAACAAGTCACCCTTTAAAGTGAATGGTTTCTCCATGTAGATTTGTATTAAAAACAAAACAGGGAAGGCAAATAATCTGTTTGCTAAAAGTATACACAAAGTCCTACTCATCTCTGCCTAATAGATTCCAGAGAATTTACACTCTGTGTTAATACAGAAGATTCGTAAATTAGTCTCTGCCTAAGTGAACTAAAGTGAATGGGAAATCTGCCGTTACTTCTGTGAGGTTGTACTCTGTGTGAAATGCTCCTTCACAAACACCCTCTACACTTCAGGCCATACATTATTCATGTGTGTTACGGTTATTAGGGGCTGTGCATGGAGATTTAGCCAGATTCCAAAATCTCAAATAAAGGTAAATGGTTAAAAATGAAAGAGAGTAGGAAGGAGACAATTATGTTGGTTTGGTGAGAGTTGACCTGTTTCTACTAATCCATCAGCATTGATATTATAGATCTGAATGACATACAGACTGATGAATAATTCAGATTCATTTATTAGTCCACTGACCCTAACCATGGCTTCATAAAAATGAAAATAATGTTATCCTCCCGCTCTATCTTCCGTAGAGTGGAATATGCATATGTAGCTGGGTACAACTTTTGATGCAGTTTGCTCCAGCACATCGTATACACATATATTTGCATGTCATATATTTGGAAGAAACGGTGAGATAAACAGTCTCAATAACTTGTGTAAAGGAGATCATTTTGCCCCCTACTGGCAGCTGACTTAGGTCTGTAAAAAAGACAATGCTGAACATCATGTGACAACTGGTTACCTGGCAACTAGAAACTAGACAAGGTAGCAATACCATTCTATGTCCTCAGTCTAGGATTGACACAAGGAATTGCCACCAAGGCATCTCCAGGGCTACATGGGAGTTTTCTCCCATGGACTCCCATCTCTAAGCATTTAAAGCCATCACACTAAATTATTTTGCTTAGGAAACAGAGTAATTGGTGATGCTATTGGCCAAAATAGAGATTCTAGGAAAAGGAGCATATTTGTTGGAGGTAAGAATAAATGAGCTGATTCTTTGACTTGGTTGAGTGTGAGACATCTTTGGGGTACCAGTAAGAAGACTATTAGGGAGTTGGAAAATTTGCTGTTATGGGGGTCAAATATTAATTGTCCATATTGCTCCAACTATTCATTTGCAAGTCAATTATCTATATTAACATTTGGTGATCTGTAATTTACTTTATCCGTAGGTACTGCCTAACTATCTTGTGTGACTTAACTCAATTTCAGTAAGTATTTTCCAGTCAATTATATAACAGTATTAAAACGGAAGTTTTGCCTACCACCCTGACAATAGATACTAGATACCAAAGGTATTTGTAATACAAAGTTTTCTGTAAGACTTTCAAAAACAGGTACATGAAAAATATATATGAAACTCTTGGTTTAAAAGACTTCTTACCTCCACTATAGTTTTATAAAAGGGCCAAGAGTGAAAATTATAAAAGAATTATGCACGATGCTCTTTTTGGAGAGGATAGTACGCTGGTCTCCACTGACCCCCGGTGGGTTGGGGATATTGATTTACAACTTGAGTAGAGAGTTTAGTATATGTCTCCAACTTTTTTTTTTAGACCAATGAACTGTTCATTTGGAGGCTGACCTAATAATATAGTCATAGTAGACTAGAAGAGTATAAATTACTACACTCCCAGAATTTGTTGAAACAAAGGGTCCAAGAGTGTTTCTGGAGGGGCAGACATGGTCTATCAGAGAGAAAGATGGCGGTGAGTTTGTCATATACTACTCACAGGGCACTTAAACAATAAAAACATGTCAGCGGTGTCCCCAGATTTCAAAGAGATGAGGAAGGAGTATGCAAGATGCTAAGATGATTTTATCACCCTCAAAAGGGCAATGCAGACAAGAATTCTCAAAATTAAAGAATGTGCCTGTGGGATGCACCTAATCCAAAAAGTGTCAAAATTAAATTATCACATCTGTACCTGTCAAGTAACTATGTTCAAGCTCTCTTTACCTCATTACCCTCCCAAATTCCCCCCCAAAGAAATCTTGATTCATAAGATTAGGGTAAGTAGAGGTAGGATAATAAGCTAAAAGAAAGGTATTTGGCATCTGTCCCCAATAACAGGTGTCCCATTTGCAATAGGCCCAAGAGAGGAGAGAAGAGAGAAAGTCTCAATCTTATACCACATTTGGGGTTTATATTATAACATTGGAGAGAATATTGTATTAGGGAATTGGGATTTTTTTCTGCAACTTAGTTTATGTACACCTTTATATTTCCTAAAAGTGAATAGAGAAGTCTGCCCAAATTTTCATTTCAGGGTCAGCAGCAAAACTTGCCCCAGTGAGTAGATATAAAGGAACTATGGAAGACCAAATAAATTGTTTTATGATTGTATCCCATCAGCAGTGCTTGTGCAGTGTCCCTGTTACCATGACAACCTCCTAACATGATCAGAAGTCAGAGGATTCTTGAGTGATACAGTCCACTGCCCACCCCAAACCATAACTTCTGCTCTAGCTTTTTTCTCCCTCTGTGTGTAATTTAATTTAATTTTAAGTGATTTTTATTTTTCAATTATAGTTGACATACAGTGAGATTATTAGTTTCAGGTATGCACCCCAGTGATTAGACATTATATAACTTACTAAGTGATCATCCCAATAAATCTCATACCAATCTGACACCATACATAGTTATTAGGATAATATTGACCATGTTCTCTGTACTGTACTTTACATGCCTATGACTGTTTTGTAACTACAAATTTATACTACTTAATCCCCTCACCGTTTTCACCCATCCCACAAACCCTCCTCCCACCTAGCAGCAATCAAAACGTTCTCTGTATCTATCAGCCTGTTACTGTTCTGCTTATTGGTTTGTTTTTTAGATTAATTGATGTGTGTTTATTGCCATTTTATTATTCATATTTCTGATCTTTTTTTAAAAAGATCTTTTTTCTTGATCTTTTTTCTTCTTAAAGAAGACCCTTTAACTTTTCATGTAATACTGGTTTGGGGTGATGAACTCCTTTAGCCTTTTCTTGTCTGGGAAGCTCTTTATCTGTCCTCTGATTCTAAATTATGGCTTTGCTGGGTAGAGTAATCTTGGTTGTAGGTCCTTGCTTTTCATCACTTTGAGTATTTCTTGCCAGTTCCTCTGGCCTTCAAAATTTCTGTTGAGAAATCAGCTGACAGTCTTATGGGAGCTCCCTTGTAGGTAACTGCATTTTGCTCCCCCCCCCCTCCCCCCCCCGCTTTTAAGATTCTGTGTCTTTAACATTTTGCATTTTAATTATGATGTGTCTTGGTGTGAACATCTTGTTTGGGACTCTCTTTGCTTCCTAGACTTGTATGTCTATTTCCTTCACCAGGTTAAGGAAGTTTTCTGTCAATATTTTTTCAAATAGGTTTTTAATTTCTTGCCCTCTCTCCTCTTTCTGGCATCCCAATGATGCAAATGTTGGTGTGTTTCAAGCTGTCCCAGAGGGTCCTTATGTTATCCTCATATGTTTTGGATTGTTTTTTGCTGTTCAGATTAGGTGGGTTTTGCTTGCTTATATTTCAAATCACTGATTTGATTCTTAGCTTCATCTTCTCTGCTGCTTATTCCCTGTAAATTATTCATTTCAGTTAGTGTAGCCTTCATTTCTGACTGTTTTTTAATGGTTCCCATGTCCTTTTTTATGCCTTTCAAGTTCTCACTAAATTCCTAGAGCATCCTTATAACTATCTTTTTGAACTCTGTATCTGTTAGTTTACCCTCATTTCATTTAGTTTTTTTGGTGATTTCTCCTGTTCTCTCACTTGGGACCTGTTTTTTGTCTCATTTTGGCTGCTTCCCTATGTTTGTTTCTATGTATTATGTAGAGCTACTATAGCTCCTAATCTTGGTAGAGTGGCCTGATGTCGTAGGTGCACTGTGGGGTCCAGTGGCACAGCCTCCCCTTTCACTCGAGGCTCACTCCTCGTGGCCTGTGTACACCCTCCAGTTGAGGTTGAGGCTTGATTGCTGTTGGCACATCAACGGGAGGGATTTACCCCCAGGGGACCACCCCACAGAGCAGGACTTACTTCAGCAGGGCTCTGGTGCATGCTGAGTCCACCCCTTGAGTGTTTCAGTTGTGGAGGTGGTTGGGTGGTGCTTTAATGTGGTCTGAAGCTATCTGGGTATGCTGGCTCTTGGGCCTCCTGGGAGGTGCAGGCCAACATGAGCCACCACCTGTGTTTTGCCCAGGGCCTCCTGGCATGAGCTACAAAGATGGCTGCTACTTATGCTGGGTATGGAGGTGCCCAGGAGAGACCAAGCTGTGAATCAAGGCCAGCTGCTGCTAGTGCCCAGCCTGAGGCCACTTAGTGAGAGATACAGGGCATGCTGAGGCCAGATGCTGCTTGTTTGAGAGATTTTAGGAAAGTCTGAAGCATGAGCCATTATAGGCCATTCCTGTGGAAAAGCCACTGGAAACAGCTTGGGTGGGCCTGCAAGTGGGGTGAGGTGGGGTCTCATGGAATCACCAAGGTGGAGTGAACAGCGTTAAGTTGATAGAGACTCAGATATAACACTTGCTCTATGGCGGAAGGGCTCATCAAAGGAACAGTGACTTCTGCCAGCACTTCTGTCTGGGAGAAAGCTGCCCCTCCAGCTCCTGCACCAAAGCCAGACAGTTCAGTTCCTTCCCACACTTTGTGGTGCTTTTTGAGCTGCTGCCCCAGTGCTGGAGCTCAGAGGGAGTGATTCAGAGTAAATCCATGTGTGAGCCATTTCAGAGGAACTGGCTGGGACTCCAGCAGCCCTCCCTCCCTGCTGATTTTTACAGCCAGAAGTTATAGGGACTTCTCTTCCTGGCACTGGAACTCTGGGCTGCGGGGCCTGGTGTGGGGCTGGGACCCCTTGCTCCTCAGGGGAGATGTCTTCAGCTGAGATATCCCTCTCAGTTCTTATCTGCCACACATGGGTGTGGCACCAGCCCCTTCTGTGTCTCAGCTCCTCCTACCAGTCTTAACGTGGCTTCTTCTTTATATCCTTAGTTGTAAGACTTCCGTTCAGCTAGATTTCAGGCAGTTCTGAATGATGGTTGTTCTGTAGTCTATTTGCAGTTTTGATGTGTAATTTAGTTGTAGTTTTGTGTAGTTTTGATGAGGATGCTAGTACTGCATTTACCTACGCTGCCATGTTGACTGGCGAACTGCTATGGCTTTCCTGATTTACCCCACCTCTGCTGGGTGCATGATGCTAGATGAGTATTTGTAAAGTGTGCCCTTTCCATTTGTAGCAGTTCTGATTTTGAAAAAATAAATTCCTTAGTGAATTTCAATCTACTTCCTGAATCTTCTATCACGTTGCCCTAATTCTGCCTTGTCTAGTTACACACAATAAATTAAGTGCCTCTTTCATATGATAGCTCTTAGGGCTCTTGAATAAAACCATTATAATTTTTTCCCCAGCCTGCTATTCTCCACACTAAACAATTCCAGTTTTCCCAATCTTGCTTTATTCTGTCCCCACTTCCTCAGACAAATATCTTCAGGTTTGAGGCATTCCACCTCTCTAAGAAGTATGAACAACACTTGTTCTACAACTGTCAGCTATAACGAACATTTTCTTCAAACATACGCTTTTTGATAAAGTGGTGAATCTTTGGTGTTAATAGTCAAATATTTGACTTATTTATGAGAGCTAATGCTTACTCCATCTTACGTTTCTGTGTGAGACTTTCTAGTATAATGAGTACTCTTGGCCTCTCACTCATCCCTTACTTGTGAGTCCCCAGAGGATGTGAGTTGCCAAGTTCGTTAATGACAGCCATTGCTACACTTTTTATAACAATAATCTATTAATGGGTCATAAGCAATAGGGGTTAAGTTTCTTCCCTCCCTGCCAAATACCAAGAGGAGACAATGATTTGGAGAGACAGAAGTTTTCCCTGGGGTAACCTGTCCCAAAAAGTAGACTGGCAGTGAGGCAGGAAATGGAGGAATAGTGAGGAGGGGCTGGGGGGCTAGAGAAGAAAGAAATGAAATAGCATGTTCACAGTCCTTTTCTAAGCTATATTCCTCAAACAGAATTAACTGTGATACTTTCATCAAATTTTATCACTTAGTGGTAAAGAACAAATGGGCATAATTTATTAGCACTTAAAATCCCAATATTTGGTCCTCTGACTTGGTACTATATCTCAGGAAGATAGATAATGAATTATATTTGGAGAGTGCTTAAGGACTTAGACTTCAGTGAACTTGGGCCACATGGGATTTTGATGACAGACCACACAGTAGCTAATTGTGACTAGTACTTATATGCGGAGGGCCTTTTTAATGGGGTGGTTTGCTTGGAAAATTCAAGCTAATAAGGCATTAATGTGTGGTCCTCAGCAACTGACCTTGAAATATACAGATGTAAGCACACCTGAAGCAGAGTTAATTATATGGAAAACAGAATCTTTGTGTAGATGAGCTTTTTAAGCATTGGAAGAACAACTTTTTAGTGTCTCAGTGTGATTTGCAGACAGGGAGGCCAGGACTGCAAAGGCAGTTGAGTTTCATGAGTGCCACTGAGCACTAATAAGATTTTAGCTTCCAATCGTTAGCGCCACAGCTAGATAGAACACCACTCCCACTCTCCCAAACTCCATCCCATGGAGACCAAGTAGAACAATACATTGGCAAGAATGAATTTTATAGTTTAATCTCTTTGGTCTTTTAATGCAAATTTTTAAGAAGATTTGATTTGGAACTTTAAAGACTTGGAATCCAACTTTTAAGAACATAAACATGCAACTTACTTTTGAACTTCAATTTCTCTCTGGAAAATTTATAGGAAGAATGAGTATATATTAAAACTGTGGGCACCTCTATACTGTTGGCCTTCAGTTATTAGTTTAACATAATGTCATAAACTCACTGTAAAACCTGTGTTGACCTATATTGGATCACGTCTGGGAATTTTGCAATGATACCTGAAGAGGGAGTGGGTTTTCAATCCTGAATCTGGTGAGGTCTTGATATGATTCAATCAATATGTTGTTCTAAACCATTTCTGAGATTTCTGGAGGCATAATTTACACCAATAAAAAGCAGTTCAAGGAGGATCCTCAGGAACAATTGTTAGGTATTAGGGGAGACAACTCACGCAGCAGGATTCATACAGGTTTAATATTTCAGACAAATGGGTTGTGAGAACCAGGAGCTAAGAATGTGCGGAATAGCTCAGGGAGGGACCACTTGTTCCCATTCCTCAAGTTTCCACGGGAGCCACCTTACTGAAACAACACATTGCACCACTTTCCAACTTTTTCTTATTTTTTTCCACCACAGGAGTAAGGTACCTGGTTGGTGAAAGATAGCAATGGATCTACCTTTCCAAGTACCTAGAATTTAATCTAAAAAACCCAAACATCAGTCCTTTGGTCTCTTTTATCCCCTCACTGCCTGTGACCATGAGAAAGTGATGCTAGATCTATGTATCTTCTCTGCAGGATTAAAACTTCCCTCAGGTGGGCTGTTTCTGCAGCTAGAGTGGGAGTAGGAGAAAGAATACTGGTAATATTGTCTGATCCTTACACTGAAGCCACAATGAGGGCGAAATGAAAACAGAATGAGAAAATGTGTTCTCACCAGACACGCAGTACAAGAAATGATAAAGGGAATCTTCAGAGAGAGGAGAAATGAACCCCAGGGGGAAACATGGAAATTCAGGAAGAAATAAGCAATGGAGATGGTAACCACATGGGATAAATAGAAATATATCAACTTAAAACAAGCATCATAATACGTTAAATATGAATAATTAAAATACATAATGTAAATTGTGGGTAGCAGGTGGTAAATGAAGTTGAAGTGTGTCAAGGTTCTAATATTATCAAAGAAGTGGCCAAAGGTACCATTTTCATTAGACTGCAATAAGCTAGGAGGCTTTTTGTCATCTCCAGGTTAACCAGGAAAATATTAGGAAAAAGTAAAACCAAAAGGATTGCTTGGAACTAGGTCAGGGAGAAAAATAGATTGGTAAAAAATAGTTAAATACTAAAAAAGAAGGCAAGAAAGGACACAAAAAGAAACAAAGCAGGTGGGCTAACTAGAGGTAAATAGTAAGATGGTAGGAACAGTAAATACATATGTAAGTAAAATACAAGCAAAAGTATATTATTATTAGTCTGGATAAAAAAGTAAAATCTTATTACCTGCTACTTGTAAGAAACCCACCTTAAATAATACAAATACCAAAAAGTAGAAAGTAAAAGGATATAGCATTAACTATTAATAAGTTTGTGTAGCTATAGTAGTATCAAACAAGCAGATTGGAGGTAATAAATGAGATAAAGGAAGACATGTCTGAGTGATAAAGAGGAATGGTAGACCAGGAAGACATTCTCATAGCATCAAATAAATCAAATACTAGGACTAGATCCAACAAAATATTCAGAAAACTCTTCAGTGAAGAACCTAAAATATAATTGGAAGGTCTTAAAGATAATCTAAATAAATAAAAGATTATTTATTAGAAGGATTAGAAGGCTCATTATTATAGAGATACCAGTTCTCTCCAAATTGATTTATAGATTCAATGCAATCCAAATCAGAATCCCTGAAAATTTTTTGTGGACATTGACAAGTTGATTCTAAAACTTGTTACATGGAAAATATAGCTAACATGATGTTGAAAAATAACCAAGCTGTATATAAGGTTTATTCAAATACCAAGGCTTATTATAAAGTGATAGCAATTTAGATAGTATGCTGTTGCTAAATGGAGATAAAAATAGACCAGTGGAATAGAACAGAGATGAGAAACACACACATGAGATAGAAGAGGTAGTGCTGAAATTATATATACATATATATGTATTCAAATATATATGTGTGTGTATATATATATATATATATATATATGGTATTGTTTATGACATAGGTGATGCTACAGTGCAGTGGAGAAAAGATGGTCTTTTTTGTGTGTTTTTAAATTTATTTTTATATTTTTCTCATTATTGTTGAATGTATTACAGATGTCCCCCCCCATTAATCCCCTCCACCCAGCATCCACCCCCAACCCCCTCCCAGGTCTTCTCCATATTATTGTCTGTGTCCATAGGTCATGCATATATGCATCTAAGATCTTTGATGACCTTTTTAATAAACAGTCCTGCTCAGTTGATTATCCATGTGTTAAAATCTAAATCTGCCCTCACACTATGCACAAATATCAATTCCACATTGATTGTAGTAGCTCTTTGAAAGGTAAAAACAAAGATTTTAGAAAAATAAAATATTTTCAAGAACTTGCATAGGCTAAGATTACTTATAAGGACACAAAGCACTGACTGTAAAGGGAATGATGATAAATTGGACATTAAATTTTTGAAGTTTTTTTAATATAGCATTAAGAGAATCAAAGTAGGAGAGAATTATGGTATTCATACTGACAGACTGCAAAAATGCATAGGGCTCCTATTAATCAATTAAGACAATGCCAGAAATGTGCAAAAGACCTCATAGAGTATCTCTAAATGACAACAAGCATAAGAACAGTGGAAAATGTGATTACTGGTAAGGGTAAATCAGTACAAGACATCCAAACATTTATGGTCAACTGATTTCTCACAAGGGTGCCAAAATAATTCATTGGGAAAGAATGGTCTTTTCAATAATTGTACTGAAACAACTGGATATCCACATGTAAAAAAAAAGTTGGAACCCTACTCCACACTAATTTTTTAATTCAAAAAGTTAGCTCAGAATGGATCAAAGACCTAAATGGAAGAGCAAAAACTATAAAATTCTTAGATAAAAACACAGGTGCAAATCTTCATGACCTTGGATTAGGCAGTGGTTTCTTACATGCAACACCAATAGCTTAAGCAACCAAACTAAAGTTTAATAAGTTACACTTCCATCAAAAATTAAAATGTTTGCTAACCAAAGAATACCATACCAAGTAAGTTAAAAGGCAACTCAGAAAAAGCGAGAAAATATCTGCAAATTATATATCCAGAATATATAAAGAATGATTACAACTCATCAATAAAAAGACAAATAACCCAATTAAAAATGAGCAAAGGATTTATACAGACATTTCTCCAAAGAAGATAGACAAATGAGAAATAATCATAGAAGATATTCAATAGCATTAGCCATTAGGAAAATGCAAATCTAGACTACAATACAGTATCACTTCACACCAACTAGGTTGGCTATGATTTAAAAAAAAAAAAAAAAAAGGAAAATTAAAATTATTATTGAGGTTTGAGAAATCAGAAACCTCATATATTGATGGGGAGAATGTAAAATAGTACAGCAATTTTGGAAAGTAGTTTGGTAGTTCCCCAGAAAGTTAAACAGAACAGTAGAAAATGACCCAGCAGTTCCACTCCTAAGTATATACACAAGAGAACTAAAAACGTCCACACAAAAACTTGTACATGAATGTTTAGTCATAGTAACCCAAAGAGTATACAAACCACATTTCCATCAACTGATGGAAATGAATATGGTATATCCATGCAATGAAGTTATTATTCATTCATAGAAAGGATGAAGTTCTGATTCCTACAACTTGGAAGGACCTTGAAAATATAGTAAGTGAAACAGGCCAGGCACAAAAGGCCACAAATTGTATGATTCTATTTACACAAAATGTCTAGACTAGGCAAGTCCATACAGACAGAAAGTGAATTAGTGTTTCCAGGGCCTGGGGATAGAGGGAAATTGGGAGTAACTGCTAAGAGGTATGGGGTGGTTTCCTTCTGGGGTGATGAAGATGTTCTGGAATTAGATGATGACGGGTGTACAACATTGTGAATATACTGAAAAACACTCAACTGTACTTAATCAGTGAATTTTATGGTATTTCAATATCTCAATTTTAAAAATATAAAATCAAATCATAGTGCCCATGACACATCAATCAGAATAACAAATTAAAAATACTGACTCCCAAAAGTTGATGAAAATGTGTAACGACTGAACGTCTCCCACTTCTGGTGGCAGCGTACACTGTAACATTCACATCGAAAACTCTTCAGCTGTTCCCACTACAGCTGAAAATACGCATACCCCGTGATCCTGCAGTTCTCTCACATGCAAGCGTGTTCACACAATGCACACAGTGTATACCATGAGGATGCTTACCTCGGCAGCACTGGCAGTGTCTCCAAACTGGGAACCACCCGACGCCTGTGGGCAGTAGGAGGGGTGCGGGACAGTGCGGCCGTGCTCCCGCGTGAAAGCGCTAGGCGCAGCAGTGAAGCCGAACAAACTCTTGTTACAGGACACAACACTGACGAATCTCACAGACGTAATGCTGGCCGGAATAAGCGCTACCCCAAAGAACACCAGTTACACATGGTTCTTTTAATACACGCTTGAGAAACGGGTAAAATCCGTCTGATGCATTAGAAGCCAGCGTGCCCCCCAGGGGCCCGGGATAGTGAAAGGTGCAACGAGAGGCCGCCTGAAGTTCTGTCTCTCTTTTGATTTGGGCGCTGGTGGCAAGGGTGGATTAATTTTATGAATATCCTTGAGATATGTTTATGTGTGGACTTATTTGTATGTATATTATACAGCAACTTACAAAGTTTGTGTTAAAAATAAACAATCGCATGAAGAGAGAAAACCATGTATATATGAATATCTAATGTATGTTGCAACTAGCATTTCAGATCAGTTGATAGTTTTGCACTGGAGATGACAAGACTTTAATGTGTAAATCCACTAAAGACTTCTCTCCAAACTGAAGGAAAATCGAATATACTCTAGCAATAATTTCAAATGTTTTTAAGAATATTGGCCATATTTCCCCCCTTTCCGTTTTATTCTTTCATTGCTCTCATCATGATATTCCGTATCATCAGGCTTCTCCTGCTACAAACTGAGCAAGTCTCCGAAAAGGAACTGAGAATGAAGAGACTTGATTTATTTTATTTTTTTTAGTGACTCTATGCTGGTCCCTGGGGATTACCTCTGTCTTTTTCTAGGTTTTCTCAACAGAGCTTAGAATATTAAGGAAGACCTATATCAAAGTTATTTGCCTATAGTATTAAGAATCCACATTACATCATTTGAAAAATTGGAATTTATTCCTCTCCAGTTGTGGGAGGATTTCCATGATTTCCCAAGTAGTAAAAATCAGTGTGATTCCATGTCAGTTTACATATGTAAAGGAATTTAAAATTTCACTTAATCCCAGTCTCTATAATTGTCTTTTACCCCTGGTCATCCATGCTTAGAGTGAAATAAATAATTTTGATATTTGTAATATTACAAGCTGTGCATGTCTTTATGGGGATTAAAAAATATTTTTTATTAGCTATTAAATTTTTTATGCTTGTAGAAGTCCACATTTTTCAAGGCTGAGTTCAATTCCAACTCCCCACCTTCACATTAAAGCCTACATAAATTGCTCCATATGAATAGTTAATCTTTTATTAGAGCCTTTAATTTTATTATCCCCTTGGTAACTTGTTCCCCTGCTTACAAACCTTATGGTCAAGAAATCGTTCCCAAGAGCTAATACTAATTTCCCACTCTTTATTTCCTGCCATTCCAAAGATCTGTGAAATCTTCCCTCCCTGCCCTCCCTACCACCTACCCATTCTTCTCTAACAAACACGATTCCTTTTTTTCTCCTATTTCTAATGCCAACTGTTGCCAAGCCCTAACTAGCACAAGCTGCCATATATGCTAACGTCATCAATGTAGGATCAGAAAGTTGGTTCAGTCTCTTATTATGAGTGTAATCTTAACTAAATTATTTAACTTCTGTCAGCCTCAGTTTCTTAATCTACTAAACACAAATAACAGTATCTACTCCATAAGGTTATCATGAAAATTCTGACACAGAATATGGGATAAGCCAATGCTTGCTTGTACTAAAAGCCCACTAGTGTTGTCGTTATTGTAGTAGCTTTTGGTTGCAAGTCAATGAGATGGCTAGATCAGAAAGGGAGGGTAGGCAGGGTATTAGCATGACACATGGTGGAAGAATTCCAGAATCAGCATTTTGGACTCACAGCAATGGGGATCACTCAGGGGCCACACCTACAGGGGTCCAGCACCATCAGCAGTAATGGCACACAATCCCAGATGTGCTGTTTCCATTCCAAGCTTCAAATTTGGGGAGGGAGCACCTCATTGCTCCAACATGGCTCAGGATATTTAGTACTTATGGGTCAGTGAGCCAAGAACAGGAGTCCACAGATATCACCAGGAAAGATCCACTCCTATACAATAGCTACTATTGCTCTTAGAGCTGCTGCTGCTGCTGTTACTGCTACATCCCCTTGTATGATGATTAGCAAGCTACGCTAGCACTCATCTAGAATCAATGAGAAACCAGATTGTAAACACAACAAAAATCATCACCCTACAAATCATGCCAGGTTGGCAGTTGTCATTGCTCCCCCTTGTGATACCATAAGAATAGAAATCACATTAAAAGATATTTATTTGGAGGAATTTAACTTCATGAATTTAAAGAAGACATAATCCTACTGACAGACATAGAGCAAAGATAGCTTTGAGGGATCCCTCACCGAACCTGAACTAATGATGCACAGAAATGATAAGCAGCTTCCAGAGACTCAGTTACCCCTTCTGACTTTACCCAGCACACTCTAAACAACCTTAAATGTGCACATCATTTCTGCCTGTACCTGGCACAGTACTGCAAGTACCTGTTTATAAAATAACATTAAATTCGATTTAATTTATCCAATTTTGATTAAATTCTTTATTTAAATCATTATTCACTTAAACAACTAAATTGCCATGGCTATTACACTTCTTTGGGTAAATATTGCAGAACACATTCAGACAATATTTACTTGAATAAATATTGATAAATATTATAAGTATTTAGCTGAATACATAACTATAAGGTATAATTATAATTAGAAATATGAGATTAGCATGATTGACTTAGCATTGTCTTTCCTAGGAAAGAGAAACCAAGTTTAAAGAGATATTGGAAAAAATAAAGACCATGGCTGAGGAAGATAATTTTGATGGATTAATCTCATTAAGAGCAGCAGCAAAAATTTAGGAAAAAAGAGCAGGTGACTAAGAACTTATTCACAACTGAGTATATATGTGTTGTGACAAAGCATCGACTGGCATGGAGCGACCCTGGGGTACAGCCCTAGCTCTGCCGCTGGTTGCGAATTTGTGCACCAAGTCCTAAGTGCATGTGAGTTGTGTCAGCCCCTGGAGAATGGGCGCAACACAACCTGCTTCCAGCCATTGCTTAGAACACACAGGGACAAGATGACCACCCCGCATGGAGCGGGACACACCAGGCACTGTCAGGTCACTTCCTTCTCAAGGAGGAGCGGACACCAACTTATTCTGCAACTGAACAGGCCAAATAACATACACAATTTAACCCTCACAGAAGCACAAAACTTGTTACGTTAAAATAGCAGTACTTAAATGTTTTATTCAAATATGCCAGGCGCAGCATCTCATTTGACTCCCTAATGAGAACAGGAATTAGGTGAAGACTAATTTAAAGACACAGATTAGATGAGTTGCTCAAGGCCACACGGAGGTCCATGGTGAAATCAGAACAAAAGCCCAGGTCCCCCGGCTTTGAGCTGTGTGCTAAAGTGTACTCCTTGCCTCAGCTCCAGGTGGCATCTGTTCCCGGGTTTGGGGCGCTTGCTATAGTTAGTTAGCCCCCCTGTCTGAACTTGAATGTCAGATCAGCCACAAAGACAAGTAGGTAGAAAATCAAAAATATCCCCTGTGTTCAGAGCAGACACAATGTGTTGCCTGTGGAAACGAAAGGAGTCGCAACAGGGGCAACTTAGCTCAGTTTCAGAGGAGCAAACAGAAAAAGATTGTGCACGTGGAGAGAAAAACCAAAACCACGAGTGTAATGTACACCTTGCCAGCACAGCAGGGGCCAGCTCCCTCTCCATCCTGAGGTCTTTACCTCCCACCCCACCCCACCCCACCCCGGCTCAATGCAGCAACTCAGCTACAGTGAAAGAAGCCACTAGAATCAGGCCATGCTCTGGCTGGAAACATAAAATGGGGGAATAAAGAAAAAAACGGGGCTCTTCCCCCCCTCCAGATATTTATGGACATCATGCCGCAAGGCTCCTGAAGAAAAAACCACTCAGTTATTGCGAGAGGAAAGGAGTCAGGTTGAGAAAGAAGGAGAAAGGCCTTTCCCAGCATTTGCCCTGCACACGGGCGTGTATTTTATTCGGAAGTGTTGCTACAGAACCCAGCAGGGGTAAACTATTATTTATCTCTGGTTATTAGCCAAGCCTAAATTGTGTAACAAATATAACAAAGGATATTCTTTACATCTAATTAGACATAAAGGCTAGAACAATGTTCTTGTGAAAGGATGCTTTTAAGATGCTTTTTTGGAATTGAAATAGTAACAACATTTGTTTTGTGTGGTAAACAGAAGCCTTTTGGCAGCGCGGTTGCTTTCATTTTGAAACTGCCAAGAATTATTTGCTTATCTATGGAATTTCAACTACTTTCCCTGCCTGTGAGTCATATGGATGCTGATCTAGAACAGACAGGGCTTCGCGGGAGAACACTGGGCTTACGGTGGCCATGGGCAACCCCCCCCCCCCCCGACGTGCACACACACACACACACACACACACACACACACACACGGCCACCCTCCCCTACACACACACACACACACACACACACACACACACACACACACGGGGCCGCCCTCCCCTACACACACACACACACACACACACACACACACACACACCCAGTAGGCATTCACATCCTCCAGTAGGGGGTGGGCAAAGAAGAGAAAGTAAAGGGAGAGAAGACAGACAGACAGACAGACAGACAGACACAGCATGTGGAAGCTGCCCGGCTCTGAGGAGGGAGGGCCCGAGAGGCAGGAGCGGCCCACGGGCCAATGCGGGCAGAGGGAGAAGCGGGAGGGGCGGGCGGGCAGAGCAACAAGGAAGGGGAGGGGGAGGGGTAACGGGCAGGCGGGGACGGGATGCTGTGACCCAGCACTGCCTGCTGCAGTCGGGGGCCTACGGGGCTGTGTAATGACCACAGTATTTGACAGTCTCATGTGTGTGTACAGCTGTTCCCAGCGCCGGGATTCCTGCACAGGATGGCCCAGCTTTTCTGGGGTCCGTCCCACAGCTGGTGAAGGGAAGAAGGCTCCCCAGGCAGCCCTGGGCTTCGCAGAGCCTTCCAGGTCCCTCGGCAGCACACGAAGTGAGGAACCTGGGGAAGGGTGGGGGGGTGGGGGGCTATACATCTGTCTGTCAACATCTAAACTTCCATCTAGACTTGAAATGCACAAAAGGACTAGGTTCAAAGAGAAGTTCCTTAAATTAGCAAATATTATTTGGACACTGAGAATTCAGTGGAAAAAACAATGCAGATCCAGCCTCTGGCTCTGGGAGCTGAGCCCGCCTGTGAGGTGTGTGGGACACGGTGGGCCCGAGGAGGGTCGGGGCTGCGAAAAGCATGTGCCCAGAGACCCACCTCGGCTCAAGTGGAAACGAACGTCTGAGATCAAAACTGAAAGGCGGCTGAAAACTAACCAGACAAAACCTGAAAGGAAGGGTGGGGCGTTGCAAGGAAAGACAAAGGTTCAAGGACAGAAGGCGTATCAACAAAGAATGGTCTCTCTGCTTCACAGTAAGTCTTGCTCCATGCCCGGGAGTACAACGGGCTAGGAGCGGGAGGGAGGATGTCCTGGGGGAAGCAGAGCCGCGGTGTGAAGGGACTTGGGGACTTTATAATCAGGAAAGTGGGTGAGAAAGACCAGTGTGTCAGGCAGTTCAGTTAAGAAATTCTTACAGTAACAGGTATATCAGAAGATGGTGGTCTGGACCAGGGTAGTAGCAGTGAGGTGAGAGAGAAGGGCCTGGGTTCTCCAGGTATGAACCTGAAGAATCAGTGGGGGTTGACAGATTTGGAGAGATGAAGGCGGTGCTAGAGTCACTCTGCACAGCTCCGTAGATGGTGTTGCTCTTCACTAATCTAGAGCTAAGGGATCAGAAAGAGAGTTGTAAGTCGAGAAGTTATAGGAAGGCCAAGCTTCTCGATACCAGGAGGCACGAATCCTTTGCATCAGTGTTGTGGACTGACCTGAATACCCCGTGTCTCCTGAGTCTCTCCTTTTATAGACACATCCTCATTAAACAAGTTCAGTACTGGTTTACTGAATGAATGACTGAGTTCCCGAATGGATGTGAAGGAATAAATGATTCATTGAAAGGGGTGGGTAGATGGAGGAGAGAAAAATCATGGAAAGAGGGAGACAATGAACACAGGAAAAGATTTTTCCTCATCAGCAAAGGTGATCGACGTTTCTCACATGGAGTCAGTCTCCAGTCCCAGTTTCAGGAATCTAGCGTTTAACGTGCTAAACGCAGAACAAAATGAAATCTGCAACAGAACTTGTACTGAGGCCTAATGAAGCGTCACGTAGGCTGCAGACAGTTTGCGTACTTTATTGGTATTGATTTTTCCCAGAGACATGAACAGTTATAAATACTATATCCCCTTTAATGCTTTTAAAGAAGCCCAATTTAGACTCAAGACTGTTCTAATGAGTGCTGAGTTCTACCTTACTACCTCCTTGGATGCATACATGCTTATTTAATGAACATCTTAGTATGATTTGTTAGACAAATAAGGTAGCAAAATGGTTTCATTTTGCCCCTAGAATCAGAGCTCTCTGGGAGTTTTAAGATCAAAAGAGTGAAAACAAATTAATTCTGAACTTGCTGCATTTTAGCTCCTCCTTGCTCGCATGTATATCTGGGGCAGAGAGGTGGGCACCAGCTAGTGTATGCTAAGTGACTGGATCACCACCCGGACGAGCTCTTCACCCTTACATGCGCCGTCAATGCAACTCAGAGAAACTCATTTCTCACTCAATTCAACTGTCAGCATATTAAATAATTCAGAATGGAGACAGCTCTAGTGCTAAAAGATGGGATGCTTTAGCTGATAGCAATATCAATATGTAAAGAAAGAACTTCGAAATCTGTCAGAGAAAGGTAAAATCTGAGGAACAGTCTGGAACATCTGGCTGTGAGTCAAAAGCAGAACAAATATGATTGTTCTTATGCTTAAACGATCCTGCTAATTCTATATAGAAAGTAATTTTAGTTACGAATGCTAAAGTTCCATTCTCCATTGTTCAAAACTCCCCGAAATTAATAGAAACTTTAGTTCTTAAATTACCTATTGAAGAAAACATTCAGAACACAAGAACCTACACAGCCTTTACTCCGGTTTTATCATGGTGCGTCACCTGACCTTTACAGACCCTGTTCACCTCATCTTTAAGTGCAAATAAAATTCTTATCTTTTGGGACTATTAAAAGGTTAGATGATTCAGTGCATGTTAACATTTAATATGATCCGACCCATGTGAGGTGTGCAACAAAGGCTAACAACTGATTCTTTAAGCAGGTTGAACTCTACGGGAAACAGGCCAGAAACACTCTCCCCCCCCAACCAGCTCCTTCAAATGTGTCCTATTGGATCTCTTTTCTGGTTCTGGGCAACCCTGTGAGTGATTCCTTCAGCTTCCTGTTGCTTTCATTCATGAGAGAAAAAAAAAAAATCACGCTTTGATACCTGAGAATCCACTTTCGGATACTCCACAGCCTTTTCTAGCCAAACCACAGCCGCACCTTCCAGCCTGGCCTCCCCTCACATCCATCTCCTCTGCCCCGCGCCTCGAGGCCTCTGTGGGCAAGATGGGCTTTGGCTCTGCCTGTTCATCGCTCTCCTTCCCGTCTCCCTGTGTCTGTCCCTCCTCTTGCTCTCTGCGGATGCTTGGTCCCCCCTCCACCGTGTTGGTGCTCAGGAGGCGCCCGGGGCTGGGAATCGAGGGGGAAGCGGGGCCTGCTTCCTGGGGGCCAGGGCCTGGCTGCTGGCTTTCCTGCAGCCACTCCAGCTCTCACAGGCCAGCAGTCACCTGCCTGTCCTACCGCATCGAGCGGGAAACCACCCCCAGCCGACCCCGTACAGCGCCCCACTGCCACCACCTCCTGCCCCGGCAGATGTGCCTCTGGTTCAGGCTCCGAGGGGCTCCTTGCCGAGTCAGGCTACTCTCACGGGCACGGCTGCATCAAAACATCCTGAGCCCGGTTACCCCTCAAGACTCATCAATTCTTGTCCACCAAAAGCTGAAGGCGCCATCAGCTGCCTCCTGCCCCTCCCTTGGCCTGCTGCCACAGATGCCTTTCATCTTCAGGATTCTCCAGGCAGGAGCCAGGCGCAGTCTCTTCATTCATGAGAACCCTGAAACTCTCAGAAGGCATGTCAAGCACCTCCAAGAACACCCCCTCGCCCTTCTGCCTCAGAATGAAGGAATGTTCTAGTCTCTGCTGCTCAGCAGACATCCAGTGAGGCTGGGAGATGCCGTTTCCCCATCTTGTAACCACCTTCGTATCCCTGAGGCCTTATTTTGGAGACTCCCTAACTTGACTTGAAGTTAGAAGAGACAAGAAAAAATATTTTACCCCTAAACCTATAACCCCTCACACAAATTTTCTTTCTGTCTTCTGACTGTATAAAGTGAGTGACCCAGTAAGTCAAAGGACCTCCTTGAATCCCAGAGGAGATTTCTCATCCATGGCATTATTAATATTGTGGGTAAGATCTTTGGTTTGTTCGAGAAG
This sequence comes from Miniopterus schreibersii, assembly GCF_964146895.1. Lineage (NCBI taxonomy): Eukaryota > Metazoa > Chordata > Mammalia > Chiroptera > Miniopteridae > Miniopterus > Miniopterus schreibersii. Next base: position 58,080,318 of record NC_138111.1, on the reverse strand, counting down.
ACGGGACCCTACATTGCAGGTTATTTAGAGTCCTTGCCCTTCACCCACCAGATGCCAGAAGCTTCCCTTCTCCTTGAGGCGTGACAACCAGATGTGTCTCCAGATATTGCCAAGTGGCCTGTGGGACAGATCACCCCACTGAGAACCACTGCCCCACAGGGATGGTCACTAGCTGCAGCGAAGGTGTTTTGTTTACAGCAGCCCTTAGCCTTGAGGTTTTACCTGAAAATCTGAGACAATGGGAAAAGCCCTACTAGCTCTACTAGTAGTTCTACTAGTTCCCCACCTCCTGCCTCCATTAGTTTAGTGGACATCCTCTCTTCACTCACTAAATGAATATCCATGTTCTGCTGTGTACCAGACACTGTCATAGGTACTGACTGGGACAAGGCCCTACCCTCTGGGAGCTCGCAGGTCAGTGACAGGCCTCACCCAGCATTCAGCAGACACACGAGATGATCAAAGTGGTGACTAAAGAAGACTATCACCTGGGCATCACTGTGTATGTTGAAAACAAAGGGAAATTTGGGAGCCAGGAAGACAAGGTAGGAGGCAGTTGCTATAATTAAGTTTAAAAAATTGTTTTTAATAATCTCACCATGACTCCGGGAATGAAGAGGAAACAATAGAACTGGGAATGAATATGAAGAAAATTGATGGAATTTTATAAGTGGGTGGATAGATGAAATGAGAGAAGAAAGATAAATATGTTCTTCACTTTCCTTATCAGGAGGAGATTATTACATTGTCCTAGCACTAGCAGATATGGGACTGTTGAGATTTTTTTTTAAAAAAAAGCAAAAAGTTTTGGGCAGATGATTGTGGCAAAAGCCATCATGAGTTGGGTTTTTGGATATTTCTGTGTAGTAAGTTTGACTTAAGGATGGACTATTCAAGGCTATTCTTTATAAATCCAAGCTAAGGACTTCTCTGAAAAAGATGAATGGTCTTCATGTCATTTCTCTCTGAAATTCTCAAGATATACACAAGTGGATTGGTTGATCTCTCAATTATATTTTGAGAAAAAAATAGCTTATTACAACTCAGATTCTCAAACTAGCATCCAGACCACCCAATAATAACACACAAAATTTAAATTGCCTCTGATCAGCTGAAAGGGAACCTTTTATCTTTACAGGTAGGAGACATAAATCTTCATAGACCCTTAAGATGACAGATATTTTTAAAATAAAGTCTAATTAGAAGTGTAAGAAGATTTCCTTTTAAATAACACAGCAATTGGACAGCACTTGTTAAAATAATCAGGTTCCAAAGACAGTGTAAAAATATAACTCAAGTGGTCATAGGATTGCTTAGCTAAAAAGAAAGAAATTAGTGGGACTAGAATTGGTACTATTTCTTCTGCCTCCCATTTCTCTCCTTGCTCAACAGCATTTCTCAATTTGAGATTGGGAAGGTTAAGTTGAGGAAACTTTTGGTCTTTGGAAATGAAACTATTGCTTCGTGATCCCTTCACGCCTCTGCCAGCCGCTGAACAGCTTCCGCCTTGCTTCCTTCCTTCCTTTTCTCTCTCGCTTCTGCTGAGAGGTGTAAGGACATTTTTAGGTGTCCTATGGTCCTGGGTTCATATCTCAAGTATATCCTTATGAGATTAATCTGTAAACTCAAGCAAGGCCTTCTCTAAGATTTCATTTCTTTAAAGTAGAACATTTTCCTTACATGGTTATTATATTAATTAAATGAATTAATTAAATTGTCACGTAACACAGGAGTACAGAATTCACTTAGTTGTTTTCCCCCTTCCTTCCCCTGCCTAGTGATTTAGTGACAGGAGATATGAAAGGCATGTACACTTGCCACTATATATGTGAAAATAGTAAGTGGAAAAAAGGTACAGATCTGTGTGTGCACTATAATCTGAACAATGTCAAACCAGTAAGACAAAAATACTTACATATGAATCGAAAGTAAATGCAAGGACACATATTGTTAGTAACGGTGATTATTTGGGAAGGTAGAAAATGAGTATCCTTTTCACTGTTCTCTCTTTCCCAATCGCCATGTAATTAATATTTAATTTCCTAATGAAAAGCATAAATAAACTTCATGGAAAAAGAAAAGAAACTTTCTAGAGTAGAATAAATTCAAATGTTCTCATAAATGAAAGCAGTTTACTGGTAACTCAGCGAAATCTTCACACAAAATAAGAATGTTCTTTCATATTCCTCCCTAAACTGTTGTTCTGCCTACGTTCTGAGCAGAACAAACCCCACTGGTGCCCATGGAATATACACTCAGGCTGTCTACAGCTGTGACATTGGGCTTTTTGACACAAAAATAAAGTATTTTTCACATGACTCCGGTCATTATCATGATGATAGCATTAACTACTCAGCTTTTTAATAAGTCAATTATCCTTATACAGATTAATGCTAAATAGTAAGATAATTAATGTGGCTTAGACATGTCTTTTTTTCTAGCAAAAGTACAGAACAAATATCAATAGTTATTGAATATCTATTCACCACTCTCCAGCTCAGGTTCGCCTTTTTTTCTGTTGACATCCTAAGAGTGACTCAAAGTGTTTCTTAAGTAGGGCACTAGTGGAAGCCTAATCCACACACCACATTGCAGTTTTAATTCAGAATCACGTAAGCCCTACTTAAACTATTGCTTCTCTCCTCTGCCACCCCCAGCAGTGACCTTCAAAGGGAAAATGAAGACTTTGACCAAGAACTTCCTTCCTCTTTTGCAGTCGGTCACTCACACGCCTACTTTCCTGTAACAGTGTGTTATTTTCCCGTTAAGACAAGGGGGAAGTTTCGATCTTTTTTGTATTGCTAAATCAGTTGCTGGAACATGGGGCATGTTCCATTGCAAATACTTAAATGAGTCAATGAATGAATGGACTATTTGAAAAGGAAGGAATCTTAAAGGTTATTACAGCCCTAGTTTCCACTGACTTTTAGTACATTTTCCATAGCATAGGCAAAAAGTCTGTCACTATCTTTGGCTTTCACTGTCCTGTGACAGGACACTCAGGGCTGTCATCTTCACCTGGTTTCAGAATGCAGGTCTATCCTAAGCCTGCTTTCCACTGAAATGTGTAATTTGTCGATTATTTTCACTTGGGCCTCTTATTGGCCTGCCTTCTGTTTTTCTTAAATTGAACACAGCACACTGGTATAGCTCGCTGAGAAGTCTTTTCCAGATGAAAATTCTAAAGAGCACCACTCTGAGCAGAGCTCATGCCATTTACACAGGTTTCAGCTGCCTACAGTTAATGTCCAAACTACTTGGTCTGCAAATTAGGAACCAACAGGCAGTACCAATCCCCATGCCTTGCGATTTATCACTTTATTCTTATATCCATTAAATGTTTATTGTACCTCTACTCCGTTCCTGGCACTATGCTTGATCCTTGAGAGTAAGAAATAATTTTGACCTGCTGAGAACATAGAGCCCAAAGGCCAACATGTAACACTATTTTAAACTAGTGATCTTCCTGGCTTCGCTTTTAACTGAGAAACCAAACAGATATGAGGTTACCAACGTAAGTATGAGACACATACTCCCTCATATGCAGAATTTATGAGGAGGCTGAAGAACCATTAAGTGCCTGACAGATAAAAATATTTAAAAAGTCAGACTTCCACTTCTGGCCATCATGAAGTAAGTGGTTCTGGAAATAGCACAGGAATGTGACACCTGAGAGAAGGGAAAGGCACAAAATGAACCCTATGCCAGACTTGATTCCTGGAGGTACTTTCGAGACTGCAGTGCAGGGCGGGGATTCTAAGCAGAGCACTGTGGCCTCGCTGAGTTAAGGAGACAGATTAGAGTTTGGAGAAGCTGAGGTGGCTAGAATTTGCAGGGCAAAGTACCAGAGAGGAGGGAGCTGTGCAGAGAAAGAGCTCCAGATAGCTGCGCAGGGATCCTCCTGAGTCTTCGGAGGAATCTTGTGCTGTGCTTATATAAGGTAAAGCTCCATGAGGCAGGAAAGGAACAATCACTAGAGAGATTTAGCCAAACAATCCCCAGAGCTCACAGAGGGCTGGGAGATATTAGCTCTGACTAGCCAACATAATGAAAGTTGTTGAAAACTAAGACATTCAATGGAAATTCCAGAGGGGTCACATTTTAATAGTGAACTGACTAGCCCTAAATTACAGGCCACTGTAGAAACACCAGAAGAAAGCTTTAAGAACCTTCAAGATGATAAACCTCAGCCATTGTTACTTAGCTGCCAGAAAAACAAATTTCAGTACTCTTTAAAAGACAACAAATTTGAGAAAATCAACAATGTGAGATTCATAAGGTAGAATATTCATAAACAAGTACTATCAGGACTTCTGCTTATACCCATGAAGGCAGTAACTGCTACAGGAATGTCCTCCCAGAGTAAAAAACTTGGAACTGTAAAAAAAACCCCAAAACAAACAAAAACAGGAAACAACTGTTCCTCAGGATTGACAGATAAAATGTAGGATGCAAGTTAAATATGAATTTCAGATAAACAATTTTTGGTGTTTCTCATGCAATATTTGAGACCTACTGATACTAAATAAGTGTTTGCTCTTTATCTAAAATTCAAATTTAGGTACTTATTCTGTATTTCTGCATGCTACATTTAGCAAACCCTACGTACACTGGGAAACACTCACAGGGCTTTGACTACTGAGAGGAGGAAAAATAATGATGTGAGCCCAATGGCAGTCTCCACTTTCAGGCGTGAGGCAATTCAGGGTAAGGGAGCCCAAACATACCCCCAGAAAATCTGAACCAAAAGAACCTGTGGACAAAAATTAGAGCTCAGGGAGGTCAAGGTGGCCAAACACTATAGGACACAGTACCATGGAGGAGAGAGTTATGTGGAAACAGAGCTCTACAAATCCAATACCCATTGAGTGCTTGACTGTGACTGATTCACATAAAATTGCATGAGGCAGGAAAAACAACTATTGAAAAGAGAGAAATAATCAAGGGACTATAAACTAAATAATTCCCAGAGCTCACAGAGAACCAGAGTGGAAAGATTCTAATAAGTACATGGGATTTTAGTAAAGACCCCAGAAGGATGAGTAGTGGGGATAAGCTAACACTATAGCAAATTCCAGGCTAGATGTGCCAAAAAAGATAAACTATAAAGCATAAAAAGAATCAAACTCATATACAAGGAACTTATTTGTTGGTGTTGGCCAGAACAAAGACCAACGCTGAGTACCGCAAAATTCACTACTTGGCAATGTAAAATGAATAACCTCACACACTCAATCAAATCTTCTTAGGCATGGAAGAAACAGGAACATGTTTTCTATTACCAAGAGAAAAAGCAGTCAATAGAAACAGATTAGAAATGACAGAGATGATGCAATTAGCAGGCAGGGCTTTTCAAAAGCTATACAAATACACTAGATCTGTACAAGGCTGAAACCTTAATATGATGAGGAGAGAAATGAATATTTTTGAAAAGAACTACATGGAACTTCCAGAAGTGTAAGATATAATGCCTGAAAAGCATTATTCCTGGATATGCTTAATAACAAATACAAAAGTAGAATTTAAAGATTGGTGAATTTGAAGATTTAGCAATACAAAATATCCAAACAAAGCCACAGAGGGGGGAAAAAAAAAATGGAAAAAAGGGAGATTCAATGGCATGTGTGATATCGGGAAATGTAATATATAAGTAATTGGATTCCCAGGAGAGAAGTTACGGGGTTACAGAAAAAAAGATTTGAAGGAATTATGACTAGAATTGTCTAAGTTTAATAAAAAATGTAAACATGTATCTACATGTTTTTTGTTGATTATTTATATCCAAGATCAATAAACCCCAAAAAGGAGAACTGCAGAGAAAATCACATCAGGTACATTATAATCAAATTGCTGAATATTAGTGATAAGTGAAAAGTATTAACATCAGCCAGAGGAAAAGGGACTACAGTAAATAGGGAGAAACAGATAAGAATTTCTCCTGATTTCTTGTTAGCAAAATGAAAACCATAAGACAATGGAGCAACAACTTTAGCATGCTGAGAGGAAAAAAACCAAACTGTCACCTTAGAATCCTATATTTAGGGAAAAAATTCCATCACAAATATAGGTGACCAAAGACTTTTTCAGAAATACAAAAGGTGAAAAAAAAATTCATCAAGTAAACTTGTAACATAAAAAATATTCAAGTTCTTCAGTTAGAATCTTATACTAGCTATAAACTTGGATTCTATAAAAAGAATGAAGAGGAACAAAGTGGTCAATATATGGGTAAATACAATGTATTTTCATATATATATATTTTAAGTATATCTTTATTGATTTGAGAGGAAAGGAGAGGGAGAGACAGAGACAGAAACATCAATGATGAGAGTCATTGATCGAGCCTGCAACCCGGGCATGTGCCCTGACCGGGAATCGAACCCTGATTGCCTGGATCCTAGGTAGATGCTCAACCGCTGAGCCATGCCCGGCCGGGCTGTATTTTCATATTTTAATTTAAAAAAATTGGGATGTGAGACATCCAGAATGGTAGAATATCAAATTCTCTTCCCAATGAGCAATGATAAAACCAGATACAATTGTCTAAAATGGTAATTTCAGGGCTCTGGAAATCAGCCACAGCATACAATAAATGCAGAAGGGCATGTCCCTGGGTTACAGGTTTTAGCCCCAGCCCTGATTAGGGTGCGTTCAGAAGGCAACCACTTGATGTCTCACTCTCACATCAGTGTTTCCCTCTTTCTCTCTCCCTTTCTCTTTCTCTCCCACCTTCTCCCTCCCTCCCTTCCACTCTCTAAAAATCAATGGAAAAAAATATCCTTAGGTGAGGATTAATAAAATATGTATATATTAGCAGGGTTTTTTTGGCATAAATTGACAAGCTCTTCCTAAAATTTATATTGAAATACAAAGGTCTGAAAATAACCAAAAACATTTTGGGGAAAAAATAAAGTTGGAGGACTTATCTTTTCAATTTCAAAACTTAGTATAATTACACAGTGATCAAATAGCATGGCATTGGCAAAGAAAAGATACATAAATCAAAGAGAAATGACTGGGAATGCAGAAGTAAATCCTTACATTTATGGTTAACTGATCTTTAACAAAGGTGCCAAGGCAATCCAATGAGGGGAAAAGATAGTCTTTCCAACAAAGAGTGCTGACACAATTGGGTATCCACAAGTAAAAAGATGATTTTAGACCCTTGCCTCCTACCATACACAAAAATGAACTCAAAGTGGGTAATACACCAAAATGTAAGAGCTGAAACTATAACTTTCAAAGAATACATAGGAAAGATAACCTCATGATCTTGGGTTAGGTAAACAGTTCTTAGATACGATACCCAGAGTAGGATCCATAAAGAAAAAATGGACATCAACAGATACTGTTAAGGAAATTAAAAGATAAGCCACAGACTGGGAGAAAAATTTTGCAAATAACATATTTGATAAACATCTTGTGTCTGTAATATGTATGGAACCCTTATAACTCAAAAAGATAAATAACCCAATGAAATATACATACGTGTGTGTGTGTGTGTGTGTGTGTGTGTGTGTGTGAATAACAAGCTCTTCTCACTTTCATAAGCTTGACTACTACACCCCTCAAGGGTCTCTTCCTCTTCAGACTCCTATGGTATATTTATTTTCCGTATCATTCCCTTGGCACCCGCTATCTATCGCGTGTTGTTAGCTTGCCCTCACTACTCAACTGGTCTATAAATTTGGAAAGATCACTAAGCAGTGTTATCATTCTTTGAGAAAGCAGAGGCTGGCATACGACACTGCACATAATAGCTACTAAATAGTGGTGATCAGGGAATCAGAAGACTGCAAGAGAACTTTAACACAGCTTCTATGAAAGATGACATGCAATAACCTCTTAAACTCATATATATTTTTCCTTCATGCCTATAAGGAAGAAGTTTTCAGAGTTTCCTTTGCCAGCTCCTTTATGTTAACAACTCTTACTTTCGATCAGCATTACACACAGTTGGTCTAATACTTATAAGTTTTATTCCAGTTAATGTAGGTTCCTTTTTAAAAATAGCAATTTAATTTGATCATTCAAAGGAGGTTAACAGTCAACTTCAAATTCAATTCTACCATGCTGAATCAGATGAGACTACCTTCATTAAATTCACAGAGACTTGAGAAATAGTAGACAAAGCTAGATATTTTTTAAATCAGGTATCTCAACGATAATACGACATCTTGGGTATACCCTACTTTTGATATGCCTAGGTGTGTCATCTATCAAATTAATAAAAATAATTATTATTACTTTTTAAAATCCTCACCCGAGGATATGTCTTTATTGACTTTAGAGAGAGAGGGAGGAAGAGAGAGAGAGAGGAGAGAGAAACATCTATCTGTTGCTGCCCTGACTGGGGATCGAACCTGCAAGGTAGGTATGTGCCCTGACTGGGAATTGAAATGCAGCCTTTTGGTTATGGGATGATGCTCTAACCAACTGAGCCACCTGGCCAGGGCCAAGTTAATAATTGTTTTTCACTGTGATCATTTTCAAATACATTGCTATTTTTTAACCAAACAGTAAAAGATACAGCTTCCCTCAACTGAGTACAAAGTAAATAACTAATCATTAATTATGCATGACATTATAGTCCAATTATTTGTGAAGAAGCCTGAGAGTGTTATAAATATAATCTCATTAGTTTTCTCAAACTTTGCACAAGCTTGAGAGGTAGTCATTATTATCTCTATATTTAACACATTTCTATATTAATAAAAACCACAGACTCCTTTCCATTTTACAAAACACATTTACATTTGTCATTCTACTTGCCCATTTGTGAAACAGATACCATTATGATCCTCTTTTTTCAAATGAGAAGACTTCCAAAGATCTTTGTAATCGTAAATGTTAACAAAGGCCAATCTTTACCTCTGAGGAAGTCCCCCTGATAGGAAGGATCACCTTTAAAAAGCAAAGAATTGGAGTACCTGGCTTGATATTAGGAAATGGGACAGTAAGGGGGCAGAATGGGAACCTTTAGGGACTAAGACTAAGTGTTATTAATCAACTGCAGTGTAGCCAAGGTCAAAAATTTGTTTTGCTATTGCTGCCTTCGCTCCTGGGTTTTCCCATCAAAACTTGAACCTATATGTTTAATCTCTGACACACATTTTAGAGTAGATACAGAGTAAGGGTATAACAGCAATGTTGTCTCAAACAGTCATTGATTATAGGGCCCATGTAGCAAGGTGTAGAGCCTTCAATTTTTCTAAAACTCTCTCTCTCTCTAGGGGTCTAAAACAATCTTCGTATTTGCCATCAAGTCAGAAGGCTACTGTGCCTCATGGTGGCAGATATGAACAGATGCTACAGAATGCCACTGGAAAAAGCATCTAGGGTTGACCCATCCGCTAGTAACTAGCATGTCCATCAGTATGAGTCAGCTCCCTCTTCACGTTGCTGACTTTTACACTAAGCTTCCTAGCATTGCTGTTGCATTATAACATGGTGCTATATTGAGGTTTTTAAGTATTTATACTGGAATAGTACTTTAGGCAACTGGCAATTATAGCTTAAAAGAACAGCAAAAAAAAAAAAAAATTGAAGCAAACAATCTGATAGCATGATATCTTTGGTCTAAAATGGCCTCTAGCTCTGCAAGATCCACAAGAACCATTGTTAAGCTCTAGGTATGATTTTAGAGAGGAGGTGTCCCGTTCCCATTAAGTCAGGGATGGAATTCCTCAGAAGTCCATCTACACCACAAGGTCAACATAGAAGAGCAGGGAATCAGTGACAGCATGCATACGACAGGATTCACATTGAGTTCATTATGTCCCACACACTGTACTGCATTCCTAACATTCATCGGATGACCACTGTGCTTTTATCTAAACTCTCGTGGACTTTGGACATTTATGACATGTAACAAATGCCGAAGCACAGTAGGCCGTAAATGGGTGAGTCTGTCTTACGGGGTTTGGTAAAGGACTGCCTCAGCGCACACTAATGTTGCTATGTCTGATACCGTCATCAGAGGTCCGCAACATGGTTTGGAGTCATATTTAGCAACCAAGGGCGGGGGAACACTCATTTCTCTTTCGCTCAAAATTACTTTTGAAGTGCCTGTTGTGTTATGTATTTAGTTACTTACTAAATGCACATTGATGACTCAAAAACAGCATGGTCTCTGCCCTTACAGATTTTACAGTCTGGTGGGGGAAAGATAATAAAGAACCGAAGCAAGCAGGCTTTACGGTAAGCATTGGTCAGATGAGTCAGATCAGGCCAATATGACGAGCAACCCCCAAATCTCAGTGAGGTCATGCCAGTAAAGCTTCTTCCCCGACTCATGCAACTGCTCAGTGCAAGCCTACAGGGAGGGTCTGGGTACTGTCGTCAAGCTGACAAAGGTTTTATCTTAACGTGTGCTTCCTACACTCTCCACAGCAGTGGGAAATGAGCCTGGCAAATCCCACAGTGCTTTTAACGTTTCTGCTCGTAAGCTGCTCGTATCCCTCCTACCTATATTTCATTGTGCAAAGAAAGGCACATGGCCATTCTTAAATGCAAAGAGAGCACAAGCCCCACCGTGTGCTCGAATGGAAGTCAAAAATAAGGATTACCATGATATAAAATTTCAGATGAACAGGGTCTAGAGAGGCCACAGGGGTAGTGTAGGGAAAGGGAGTCCTTACGGGGGCTGTCTGAAAATTCTTTTGAGACAGGAATAGATGAGAAGAATTAAACCCAATCATGAGCCGAAGAAAGAATCCTGTCAGAATAAACATGGGTAAAAGTTCTGTGGCTGGCAAGATTTAGACAATTACAAGGAACAGAAAAGGAGCCAGCATGCTGGAAGCATGTGGGTAGGGAAGGGAAGAGGAAGGATGGCTGGGATGAGATCTTTAGGGTCAAGGGGGCTTCAAGTGGGAGTGGCGGCGGCTAGTTTATGGTCCCCGCGTGGAATGTAATGGTGCAGGCGAGGGGGAGCTGTGATGGTACAGCATTATTACAAGGAAAACCCACCAAGGCTAGGGACAGAAAAGATGAGGAACTGCCCAGATACATTTTGGTGCTAGAAACAATAAGACATTCAGAAGGAATAGCCGTGAGATTTAAGGAAAGGCGTGACTCAGGAATGACTCCTAGGTTTCTCATCTGAGCCGAGTGGGAGGTGACACCGATTAACAAAGCTGATTAAGGAGGGGCCAGGATGGGTTCTGTTTGTTTCCTGTTTTGCCTGTTCGTGTTTTGGCTGGCTGGCTGGCTGTTAGCGAGGGTGGCTGCGTGGAAGTTTGAGTCTGATTTAGGAGTTAATCTTAAGAAAGCTGTGAGACGTTGGAATGCAGGTCAAACAGGAGCTGCATATCCAAGGCTGGCCTCCATAGGAGACAGCCTGGCCAGTTGGATGTTTGGGAGTTGTCAGCATGCATGGGGTAATTAAAGCCAAAGAAATAAGAGCTACATCACCCAGAGAGTGAATTTAAGAAAGAGAAGAGGGCTCTGGCCAGAGGCCTGAAGAGCTCCAATATCTAGAAGTCAGTACAGGACCGGCTGTCAGAGACTCTGAGGAGTGGCCTTGTCATAGAATCCAGGGGCACAGGGGGCTTCCGTATGGAAGGAATGATAAACCATCAGATGCTTCTGGAAAATCCAATCAAATTAGGGCAGAAACAACAGCACTGAGTTTATTCCTCATTTATCCATTCAGTGCAGGACAGTTCTTCTGACTGTTTCATTCTTTCATCTGACCTATATTTACTCTGTGTCTACTGTGGACCAAAAACGGTTCTAGGTGCTCAGACTATGGTGGCAAATGAGCCGGCCACGGTTCCCGCCTCCTGGAAGGTTACAGTCCCTTGGGGCATGCAAGCAGCAAGCAGGTAGGCGGGTGAACAGGGTGACTTTCGGGAGGGAAGGGAGCAGAAGAAAGGCAAATGTCACAGCGTGTTATTAGGCCAACTGACTTTGGTTTAGCAATAGACAAGGGACGTCAAAATGCCTCTTAGCATGTAATTATAATCAAAATCTCTTTCTCCTTGAGTTGAATGATAGCAAATGTCATTTGGTTTAAAACCTCGAAAAACAATGTGAGCCGAGACAATAGTGGGAGATCGGTTCACTCACTGGAATGAGAGGCAGCGGGACTCCCAGCGATCCCAGCACCCGGCTCACCCTGGGAGGAAAAGAGAGGAAGGTTCTGGAGGGCAGTGCAAAGCATACAGCAAAGGTCTCTGAGTGCTGCGAACTCCGTAGGACATTTTCACCACATCACAAGAAACTGTGGGCTTTTTCAGATTGATGTTAACATGTTTTCTATCAAATATTTTCTAAGAGAAGCAAATATATTTTCTGTGTCATCTATAATTGTGCTCCGTATAATTAAGACGTGTGACAACTGTCTATATGCATGTGTTCCAAGAAGGCAGTCTGCCAGGCAATGCAAGAAAGAAAATGTCATTTGTTCTATACTCTGACCATCCCCCTCCTCCCCAAGTAGCTGTTTCTGTCCCTGCTCCAAAAAAGGCCATTCCATTCCCAGAAGAACCTGGAGATCGAGGGGGAGGGACATGTGACAGTGAAGTAACTTATACTTTCTCCTTCGGTGGAGCAAGTTTGCAAAACTTTTTCTGTGACCACTAGGCATGAGTGTTTTCTAGAAACCTCGAGCTCTGCAAGTGCTTTTCCTGCGGGACACAGCTCGCCTTCCTGGAGCCAGCTGCGCCACAGTGAGGTGTGAGACAGCAGGGCTATTTCAGGAACGCGACCCGAAAGCTGCTGGGGTTTGAGTTCAAATTTGTACAAGTTAAAATGATTTCCACTGTTTTCTTTAGAATCAGACAGTTAGGCATTTCACTGCTATTTAGCCTCAAGCAATTTCGGGTCTTTAATTTCTTTACTAAACAGTTAACCAGTGATAACCTGCACTGCCTTCTCACCTCAGATAGTTTTCACCTTCCCGAGACTAAGGTTTAAGCAATTTTAGTGTTCATCTGGTCTATTATTATTGCCTATAACGTAGAATACGAATTATATAATTGCTGCCAAGATGTTAAGAAACACCCAGTCCTTCTAGGCAAAAACAGAACTCTGCAAAGTGCCAGGAGCTCTTAAGGAGAACACGAATGGGGACTTGCGGGATAAACATGCTCCAGTGAAGGTCAAAGTCATTGACTCCTCTTGTCTCTCTCGTAAATAGTTTCCTCCGTCTCACATCCTTTCAAGTAACAGTGTTGGCTGGAGGCTGAAATATTTAAGTAAGGCTAACTTAAGAAGTGATTTCCGTGACCTGCATATTTCTCCGATCTAACATATAGAGCTTTAAAATAATCTTAAGTTACCCCTTTCCCTGTCTCCCAGGAGGCCTGTTGGCTTCACAATCATCATTTTTCTCAAGTTTCACAAAACCAAATCGGTCTTTTTCTTTATTAAGTTATCCCAGAAACGGAAAGGAGGAATATGAACAATGAATTGAAACCCTAGTACTAGACACTGAAAGTTTTCCATTTCACTTACAGCCATGTCTGCACGTCCCTGGGGGGGAATGTGAAAGGAGTGACGTCTGCCGTCAGTCTTCCTCTTTTCCATCGCCCCATAATTGACAGCTCTCAGCCAGGTCCTTTGAATGTATCCTGTCATCCTATCCCAGCTGTGGGAGAACCCTAGCCTAGAATTATTTTATATCTCATTCTATAGATCTAAGTCACCAAGTGGTGAATGTCATCAATTCATCACATACCAGTAGAAGAGGGAGAGGAAACCACTACTAAACAACGGAGGTAATTTTATTAGTTTTATACCCACTCATGACCTATAGTGTGAACTCCAAGCAAGGTGAGAAGGGGACCATAAGAAGCAAGGCAGAACACTTATGAGCACCTGAGCGTCCACACCAGTGACCTCCCTTCTCTGTGAGTTGGGGATAGGACCAGCAAGCCAGAAGCCTCCTATCAAATACTCATCTATGACATCTCAAAATTACCTGTTTGGATCGGTAAATATTCCACAATTGAACAATTTGATCAGTATTTACAGTAACTAGCCTCATGTATAAGTCCCTATGCTAAACAAGGAGGGATGCCAGCGCCTTAAAATCCCTCCTCCGCACTGCCTCAGTCTCTTTCCCTCTCCTCAGGTGTGAAATTCCACCAAATCAAGACCCATTTGGGTTAACAAGCCCATTTTGAAAGGTAAATAACTCTAAGAGAATGAGTTTAACAATTAAGTCCTTTCTGGAGAGTGCACTGGCTGCCTTAAATAACTTCTCTCCTAAACTTCAGCTGCGATATCCCCAGAGAAATGAGTACTGCACTAGCAGAGACTTGGAAAACAGAAGAACAAATTTTGAATTTGAGGGGAAGGGCTTTAGGAAAATACATGCTGGGGTCCGACTTAAAAACAGAAGGTAGGGCAGCCAGAGGCAGGAGGAAGTAGAGAGAGGAGAGGAGGCAAGGAAGGTATGAAGGCCCTAAAACAAGGCTAAATCCTTCAAAAATCTGTCCTGGACGAGGCATGCTCCCAGTTTTCAGTGTAGTACTGCCTCCTGACTACTCAGATATGAGAAAATAACAATAGAACCATCTACACCAAAAGATAAAAGTCAAAAGCAGCCTTCATCTCTTCACAGTCCACAGAAACAGACACATCATCTCTAAAGTCCTTAACTGTGTGATTAAAAAGTCTCCCTATATCTTTATAGTCCACATTTTGATAACATCTAAAAGAAATAAAAACATTTTCTGATATTTTTCAGTAGCTTCACTGATTTACTCACTTCTTTGTGTGTCCAAAGGCATATAGTTTATGGAGGTGGGTTGTCAGATGTGGGGCACTGTCTCAATAACTGTCTCCTACTTATATTTCTCAGACCATTATTTTATTCTGCCAAGGCCAGAAATGAACATATTTTCACTCAAATACAATCCGTCTTTCCCTGAATATTCTAGAGGTCTGGCAGGTCTCCAGAGCAGTTGTATACTGAGTATTGGGAGGCTGAGCAAAACCAGTTTCTACCAGATTCAAGAGTCAAATGAAGACATTTTAACTTTATTACTCTGCAGCTCAAATGCATTTTGCCAAGAGAGTATTTATAGTCGTGAGCACCAAATAGATAATCTGTACATTGCCTGTGACGGAAGTGGCTCTAAGAATTACAAGCCCAGCTGGAGGGAGGGGAGTGGTGACTCAACAGCACAGCGACTTAGTGGGCTAGGAGAGGACTCCAGGGACTTCTGTTTTCATATGAGCTCTGCCCTCACAACTGCCACTCAACCCTGGGTAGTTTTCACCTGTTTCAGCTCTACTTTCCTTCCTAGCATATGAGTTAATCCAGCAGCCTTTTGGAGGAAACCTAATTTAAATGATTTCTAAACAAAAGGTTTTATAAAGTGCAGTTAATAATAAACAACAAGGCCTTAAGCCCTTGATGGCACAAGTGAGTCAGTTCCCAAGCACGTAGCCTACTCTGTCACCAGCAATCATCTGACAGTTTTTACCAAATGCCCACCTCTGCTGTGGGACCAAGCTCCCAGCCCTGCACAGTTGCAATATCTGAGGATATCTGAGGACTTTAAAATTAGCACCTGAGTTCATCTCCCAAGCTCACTAAACCAGGAAGGTCAGGAATTAACTTGTTTTTAAAGCCAACTGACAGTGGCCACTTTATAGCTTCTGTGAACAATAGACCCTGAGCCAACGGGAGCCCGACCAGGCCGCTGACGGGGACCGCTACTCCAAGTGAGATCTGAAAACAGCTCCAAAGCTGACGTTTTAGGGCTGAGGCATGATTTGCCTGTGCAAGTCCTGGGCAAGTCCTGGAAACACATTTGAAAGCCAATACAGGACGGGGCAAAGTAGGTTTACAGTTGTGAGTAGAGGCGAAACACAGAGTTAATTCTTGTATTATTATTTATTATTGTATTATTTCCATATAAACAACTATAAACCTACTTTTGCCCATCCTGTACAGCCTTCACCGTGTCTGCCCACTATAGAGTAAAAACAGCATTTTGTAGATGATGTGGCCTATGTAGTTTATTTCACTTCGAGCCAGAGCCTTGATTTCAGTCATCAATCAATTTGCTCCATCCAAATTCCTATCTGTATCCACACCAGAGGTGTGGTTGTGGCTATTGTTTGTGTTGCTGTTGTGGTTCATAACTAAGATATATGAAAATGATGAAGGAATTTGTTTAAAATCTTATTTATACCATGGAATGAACACTATATACAATTTATTGTGTAGCTAACTCGAGCATACTCACATGCAATTATTATAGTGGGAGGTCTGAAATACACATTCATCTCCTCTCCACTGAAAGGTTACTGAACACCATTTGCCAGGGTGTTAAAAAGCAGTTTTCGTTCTAATCCAGCATAGGTTCCTCTCCTTACAACATGCAGGCCCTGCTAAACCTCTTTTGTGGGCCCCATGCTGTGTTAATTCAGACCAGTCTAGGCTGAGAAAATGTTTTCTTTTATCACAATACTTATTCATACTCGATGAAACCTCCTCAGAGTTCAATTTAAGTACCAGCTTTAAGAACTGTTTCTAGGAATCCCTGGCACCCTTCAACGCCATGAAGAACATCTGCCACCAGCTGGTGCTTACGTTGCCTCCTCCATGCTGTCATTCATTTCCCAACTTGAGCGCCTCACGTGCTTGGGGCTGGGCATGAGATCTGCATGTTGCTGTGATGGGAGCCGTGATCAATTACGATCCCTTTAATAGAGAAAATTGCCTCTGGTATGGGGATACAGAGCCAAAAGTACTCACCCCCTTTGTGGAAATACGGCCGGTGTGATTTCATCGGTACCCCCCATTAATATCCATTCCAGTCTCCTTCTGGCCAGCTCCAACAATAAAACCAATTCTCCAGCTTCTCCCTGGAAAGAGCTTATCCATGCAACTAGCACCTCAACTTTTGTGGCTGCCATCGAGGCACAGGCCCTCAAACCACCTAGCTCTGATAGCCAATGGGGCTCAGCATGTACAAGTCCCATAGGACCATATTAAACAAAAAAGCAGTTTTCAAATCGGTGCACAAGTACTTCATGCAGCTACCTCCCCTTGGCTCAGCACAGGGGGGTATCCGCGCTATTTAACAGCCCCTGTGAATTTTCTGTGAATGTCAGACTTGGGCATATTAGACTACTCGTCATTCCTAAGATGTTCAGCCCCTGACTTCCATTTCCTGCCCCAGTTTGTTCCTTCTTTGAAGGAGGTTCAATGCATGGAAATAAGGACTTTAGGAAATAGTCCAGATTGCTCACAATTAAAAAGCAGCTTTTACCAAAACCTCACAGGTGCTTACCTACTCAAAATTTCTTTAAGCTTATCTTTCTTTCTGACCCAGGATGTTATGCCATCTTCTCATCTTCCTTTACCTCTCAAACTTCCCATTTGCTGTCTAGCAGTAAAAGATTTCCCCCCACAGCTCTCTCTATGGCTTTAGGTGAAAACCATTGACGTCATAGCTTACCCTACAAAAGCCAAGTTGCCTTCGGCTGTAAGCAATTCTAGCATCCCTGATGCTTGTCCCTGGAGACTCAATTCATCATTCTTGCTTTAGGTCAAAACTGCTAAAGTTGTCACATCCTTACTTATATTCCTAAAGCTTAGCTCTAGCCTCAGGAAACTCCTACCTCTCGCATCTCTCTGGTACTAAACTCATTAAATAGATCTTGGATTTCCTATCCTTCCTTCTAACATTTGCCAGAACTAGAAAGGAATAGAGTCTGGACAGTGCCCAGAAAGAGAACACAGGGAGGAACATTAATAAATATGTTCCTGCGTCACTCAGGGAAGAGCATATACTCAAGAGCCAGCAAGCCTGGCTTGGTGCTTTTATTGCTTGAGAACTCTGAGACACCATGCCCTCAAGACTCCAGCTGTTTGGATTATACCTCTTATTCTGGTTCTTCCTATTTTAGCTTTCCAAGAAGTCTGATCATGATGGGCTGCCTTCCTACACAGCTTTTCCCACACTGACCAGATCAGTTGACGCAAGAATTCCAGTTTGCTTTGAAACTAAAATTCCTCATTATAATGCATTGCCCTGCTTGGTTGATCATTCTCATATGAGTCTGGTTAGTGTAGTATCTCCTGGAACAGATCACTTCTAAAAAATATAAGCATTCAAGTTTCTGGACATAAAGTTTTTTGGCCCTAACCTTAGAGTTTTAGAGACTCATAAAAGTATATAGTAACCAGGGTTAAATGCTCAACTCTGCTATATTCCTGGGAATTCCTTAACTTACAACTGGGAATCTGGCTTCTTTAGGTCTTATTTTCAACTTTAATTACCATAAAATTATACACACACACAAATAATTTTTCTATGAATTTCACTGGCATTTGTGAATGAAATTATCTTTGAATTCATCCATTTTGAATTCTTTGTTGATGACTAGTACTGGCACCTTTAAAGGTATATCTCAAGTTGCTTTACTTTGCCAGTAGTTTGATCAGTTTTCAAAGGTCATGATTTCTTCACAAAGTCTAATATGTCCCCTAAATTTTAAGGTAAGAATTCTACTGAAGAATCTATTAACAATTTGTTAAAGAGAAATCAATGCATGTTTCCTGCTAGCAAGCATAATATATTTCCAATTATCTCTTCTTTTTCTTAAATCTCCTGTCTTTCCAGATTATTGCTTAAAAACTGTCTTTCTTCAAGGCATCTCCATTAAGTTAGACGTTGACGTACCTCAGCAGGCATCCTTATGTTGGGCTTTTCTCTCTTTGCTGTAGATTTTTTTTTTCTGATCCTACTTCATTGATTGATTTCCACATAGAGACTTCTGGTAACCTTTAGTCCATAAACATTCTAGCCCTTTGTTGTCTTTTAAGAATTGTCAAACTGAGGATTGTTGTGCTTGTGTAATTCATGTTTGACTATTTCAGGCTTGGCTTTATTTTTAAATCCTTCCTTCTCCTCCCTCCTCCCTGTTCTCATCACACCAGTCTACTCTGTGTAGAGAGAGGCAGGGATGGGGGTCCGAATTCATATGGAGAGAGAGAGTGACAGATTTTGTACAATGCCCGATTCATTTTCTCTGTGGACACTTATCTCCCCCCACAATGAAAGGTGAAAAGTATTGGAGAAGTCCCTGAGGGTCGCTCTGCTCAATTTCAGCTTTTAGGAAGACTCTTGAGCTTTTGTATAAACTACGTTAAAGTTCTCTCAAATTGTCCCTCAGTAGACTTCTGCATTCTCCATTGCAGCCAGTGATCTTTTCTAAAATGCAACACTGGCCTCGCAATAGGATGATTCAAATCCGTTCTGACTCCCCTTTTTATACAAAATTAAACTCGGAGACAGCAGACCCTCTTCCACATCTGGCCTTTTCCTTTCTCTGGGCCCCTCTTCTCACCAGAGCTAGCTTATTTGCTATATTACATCTCTAACAAGTCACCGGTGTTCCCAAATGGCCCTGTGTCCTTGCACATGGTCCTTTAGAGTGCAGTTCCCTTTCTCCCATTTCCTCTGGAAAATTCATTCCTTTTTAAAGCATTGTTTTGTGTCACTTCCTCTGCTTACGCTTTCCTGAATCTATAACCACTGGAGCCCTTGCTTTTTGCCCCCAATCTATTCTGTAGATACTTACTGGGACCCCATAACTCTTCATTATGTTCATTTGCTTACATTTTGTCTCTCTTTTTAAGTCTCTCAACTCCTAGAGCATGTATGTGAGTGATACTTTATCCAGAATGCATGTCACTGAGGTAGACATTTTCCTCCAGGAATTTGTTAATACCATCCTATAAGACAAATATCACTCCGCCAATCCACAAGCATGAATTTGGAATTTGTTTTTGAGCAATGAAGAATTTTCCCATCCTTTAACAATCTTTGTTCATTCCCTCAGCGATCAAGCATTCGTTAGTACGGTAATTACCAAAGATTACAAATGTGGTCAAACAGCAAAGTGCATCCAAGTGGTTTAGGTGACCCATGATCCAATAATGAACCTGAGTTCTCACCAATAAAGAAGGTGACACAGTCCACTCAACACATTAACAGATGTCACTCATTTACACACACACATACACATGCTTTCTAGGCTCTGGATTCAGATTTATCTATAGAGTGCAAAGCATTCAAGGCATAGTATTTATCAAATCGGAATTCCTAAATTTAGTTCAAACAGTCTCAATTAGCAAAGGGACATTTGCCTAGCAAACACCAAGTTAAAAAGTTTTCAAAAGTCTGACTCTGTGGGGGCCTAGATATACAAAAGATCAAGAATAATGCGTTATTTTTTGAAACATCCTTCAAGTAGTCAGAAATTATGGAAATTTGCCCCAAGTTATCTTTTGTCTTGCTCCAGTCTCAGTTACATTCAGGCTTGACTGTAATCTTTTTAAAACCTGTTCTTATTTTCTTTGAAATTCTTGGAATAATAATGTGATCTTCAGGAGCAAAGACAGTCTTGCTTTACAGATTTGGTAGTGTTCTTGAATATTATGTTATATTCGGTATTTATTTAATGACTAAAGAGATAGCTCATGACCACTCTCTGTCCCATAAATATAGATGAGCAGTGTCATAGATATTTTTGTCCATAAGTGTAATGTAGACACTCTGATAAAAACTAAACTGGAAGGGAATGCCAAAAAAGGGCAAAATAAGCTAAATTAGAACATAGTTTCTTCTTTGCAATTTCAAAGGCGTTGTAAAATATCCGAATTCACAAGTATTATTGTTAATTCAGTACAGTGTAGATCCTATCCCTTAGGGGGTATTAAATTACCTAGGCTTTCCTTGTGTTCCTGGCATTTTATTCCAAAACGGGGTATTGTCAGAATATTCTTTTTCTCTTCCTTATTTTTGTTCTCATTAAATTTACCTCAGATGTAAATTAATAACTTGATTGCAAAAATAATTTTCCTAATTATTTTAAACTTTTAGAGACCTTCAATATAAATTAATTGAGTAAATAAAATTAGCTATTACCATATAATAAAGGTAATTTTTGCCAATCCCCAAAAGGAGTATGTCTCACCATTAGAACCTTTCTATGGAAGAATTCCCTGATCCAATATAAACGTAAATATGTAAATGAATTATAGAGTTTAAAGGGTCATTGTGGAAACAGGGACATTTCTGTAGGCATTTCAAATAAGAAGGAACTTAATACAGGGAATCAGTGCTCACAGAGATGCTGGAAGGGCTGGGGGAAGGAGGCAAGGGAAGAGACTGCTGGGTTTTGGGAAATTAGGAAGCTGTAGACATTTAAGGAAAAGGCCACCAATGAACTCAGCTGACTGTAACTTTGAAGCAGAGATTTGTGATCGGCCCACGGTTGCCAGGTAATAAAAATGGCCTCTCTTCCAGTTTCCAAATATCATGCAAAAGCCTCATTGGCACAATCTAACCCAAGACCCTATTAGCCAGGGCTTACTACTATTAATAGGCAAAGGGCCAGAAACAAATGCATAACCTTTCCTCTGAGCAGGTTTGGAAAGTGTCACTTAATAAAAATAACATGTTTCGCCCGTGGCTCAGCAGTTGAGCATTCACCCAGGATCCAGGAGATCGCTGTTCGATTCCGATTCCCGGGCAGGGCACATGCCCGGGTTGCGGGCTCCATCCCCAGTCGGGGGTGTTCAGGAGGCAGCCGATCAATGACTCTCTCATCATTGACGTTTCCCTCTCTTTCTCTCCCCCTTCCTCTCTCTGTCTCTTTTTTAAAGACATATTTTTAAAAAATAAAATAAAAATAACATGTTTTATTTTTGTTTTTAAAATGTACAAATATGGTGGTTACTTTTTCTTTTTTCCCGCTGCAGATTTTTTGACACTTCTGCCATCGAGGTGGGTTCCATGTCGTCTTTTCCCCTAGAAGTTTAAAGTTGTTGGGGCTGCTCTGAAGACAGGAGCACGGCAGAAATGAGGACGGTGGGGCTCCGACGTAAAGGCCGCGGAAGGCCTGCCTGCCTTCCTCCGAGTGCTTCGTCTCAAAACTCCCTCTCAGAACCCAGCCACAACCTGGAGAGGAGCTGAGGGCACATTCCCAGTCCAGCCCTGTTTGGAGTCTCCCCAGCCCAGATACTGGATGTGCAGGTAAAGCCTCCAGATACCTGTCCCCGCCACACCACTCATGCTCAGGGACATGAAGCCTGAGATGTCCTAGAGCAGCGACAAGCCATCCCTCTAGTTGCAGAGCCTTCTCTGAATTTCTGACCCACAGAATTTGTAAGCATTATACAATAGTTGAGTTATATTATTAAGTTTGGGGTGGTTAATTACTCAGCAATAGTTACTTGAATGACTTCTGAAAACATGAGAGACAAGAAAAAATTGTCAAGCGGATAGAGATGGAGAGACTGCGGAATTCAACCTGAGGATGCAAATTTGGAAGGCTCCCCAGGGGCCTAACAGGCAAAGCTTATGCACAGAGCTAAGCAATTAGGCTGACGATCATCTATCACAAATCTGTAGCATTTGTCATCCTCCATGTATTTCCTCTCCAGTTATATAATCTTCAGTCTGGGGCCTGAACCCTCAGAGGGAGCGGATCTGGAAGGGCTGGGTCTTCCTACCCCCTCCCATGGATCACCGCCCAGGTTACACAG
This sequence comes from Miniopterus schreibersii, assembly GCF_964146895.1. Taxonomy (NCBI): domain Eukaryota; kingdom Metazoa; phylum Chordata; class Mammalia; order Chiroptera; family Miniopteridae; genus Miniopterus; species Miniopterus schreibersii. The sequence continues at coordinate 58,057,793 of NC_138111.1, read as the reverse complement.
ACACAGCGCAATCTGGGTCTTTAACAAGTTACAGTGTTCAAAGATACTGCAAAATTTTACCACATTAATTAACTCTCATCCACACACTCCCAGAGGAAAATAAGGAACAAAAATTCCAATTACCGAATCCATTTGCTGAGAAAACTAAGTTCCCTGTAAGTGGAGCCTATCGCGCTTTCCTAAACCTTTCCCTCGAGCTTGGAAACTCGCAGTTATAGAACGTTCCTGTGGCGAAGCTCTCTTCTGTTGCCTCCTCTCACTTTTTCTCCAGATGTTCTCTGTGATTTTCATCGCTTGGTTCTTCTGCTGTGCTATCAAGAGTGACAGTTATCACAAGCTTTTCTATGGCAGTGTGTGTTCCGAAGCACCTCGGGGATTATATCTATCCATTATTCTGTTCTGCGCGTGTCACCAGCCTGTCCTCTGCATGTGTGAGTGTCCAGTGTGCATAATAGCAGCTCGGGCCACAGCAAGTGAAAGGTACTGAAGACACAGTTCCTTGCTGCAAGGAGAGAAATGGAATATATAAAATAGCATGAACTTTTAAAAAATGGCAAACGCCAGTAAAGGGAAGCAAATCTGCTGTAATTTTGAAGCTATTAGAATAGGCTTGGCTGCAGGAAGCAGTGGAACCTCTCTGGCTTCAGTAATTGGTCCAAGAGGCCTGAGTGTGGGCCCCCAGTTCTTTCTCTCTACTTTATTGAGTAATCAACGCATGCCAAGTAATATGCATTTTTATTTAACTGACTTAGAGCTTGGATTGCTGCTTACAGTGTTGGCAATGATCTAACAGATCAAACCAAGGCAACAGATTTGCCGGTTCAAGGCAAGAGAGGAGGCGTGGTCCAAAGACAATCAGCTGTGGCGAGGCAGTGCCACAGTTATAGGTGGTCAGTCCATTAAAAGTGGAATTCTAGTCGTCTTTTATATACTGGCCACCTAGAATGTAATAGAAATTGTCCTAAACCTGGAGATAAAGGATGGTTAAGCCATAGTCTCTGCCTCTGAAGATTATAGTGTCACAGAGTCTACATAAGACCAAGTGGAGGCACAAAGAACAGAGAAGTCTAACCCAGCGGGGAGGTAAATAAGTAAAGCAGGGGTGCTCCGACCACGCCACTGAGTTACAGTTTTGGGTAGAGCTCCATTCTCCCAAAGTAAGCAATCTAAAACCCAAACAGATTCTGATACAAACAGCATGGATGAATATCTAAAACATGATGTTTAATAAAATAAAAAAGACATAAATGAATACATGTTATATATTTCCATTATAAATAGTGGAAAAACAGGCAAAACTAAGCTCTGGTGACAGAAATAACAGTAGTTGCTGCTTCAGAGTAGAGAGTGGAAAGAAGCACAAAGGAATTTTCTAGGGTGATGAAATATTCTACGCCTTGCTTGAGTGTTGATTACAAGACAGGATACATTTTTCAAAACTCATTAAATTGTGAACTCAGGATCTTCCCAGTGTTTTAGTCTCCTTTGTGTTTGGCTTCTCAGCATCTCAGCCATGGCCACTTACTTACACATCAGCAAATTCCTCAAAGGTAAGGACAGCAGTGAATATCTGGCTCATCTCAAAGCATTTCCCTGCTCTCCAGCATCTGGGCCCCTCAGGCCCTGAAGGCCATGATAGCCCGGCATACCCACAAACAACTCATTTGGTATTATCATCATTTTTATTCTACTGTTTCTATGTTTGTATTATCAAGTACAAGCTAGTCCATTCCATCCGGAAATGGAGGTCTAAAATAGATTTTTAATAAACATTTTGCCAACTGTGGAGCCATGTAGAAAAAGATAAAATAAAACCTGTTCATCACATATACTTCTGTGTGAATATCAAGGGGATCAGAATGAGAGACTACATTGTAGGAAAAAACATGGAAGGATTCCTTTATAAGCCAGGGGTAGATAAAATTTCCTTCCAGGGTAAGGTCTGGAAGCAATACAGGGACAACTTGATAAATCTGACTACATAAAAATTGCAAACAGAAATTTTGCATTATAAAACATACGGAGTTTAAAAAAAAAAGCTTTCTTTCTGCGCTGACAGCGCTCCCGCAAACATGGTGAATGTTCCTAAAACCTGCTGGACTTTCTACAATGAGAGTGGCGAGCACCAACCCCACAGGGCGACACAGTGTGAGAAGGGCAAGGACTCGGCCCGCCCAGGAAAACGGGGCTTATGACGGGAAGCACAGTGGCCGTGGTGAGCAGACTAAGCCATTTTCTGGGAAAAGGCTACATCTACACGGAAGGCCGTGCTGAAGCTCGCATCTCAGAGCCCAACTGAAACATCTAAAAGGATTCTGCTTGCTGAGAGATGCAAACATGCTGAACTGGGAGGAGATCAGAAGAGAAAGGGCCCAGGGATTTAGTTCTAAGCTTCGTCTTCTGTTTTAATATAAAGAAATAAAATATTGAGGTTATGTTCACTTAAAAGTTAGTAAATTATAAATTGAGGAAAGTGTTTACAACTTACAGAGCTGCGATATCTCCAATATTTAAAGCACTCATAATTGAGAAGAAATGATCAAGTATCCAATACAGAAATTGGCGAGAGATATGAAGAGAGCACAGAAAGAGAAACTAGGATGCGTGCGCTCGCACACGTGTGTGTATACGGCTCACTTCTCATCCATAATTAGGGAAAGGGAGATCTTACATTATATACTGTAGACTTAATTTCAGTACTAAAATTAGTATTTCTATTTTAAAACAACTATAGGATGCTGTAGGACAGACTGAATAAGTGATTGAGTTAATGTCCGTAAGAACGAAGATTTTTGGTTTGAAAGAAGCCCAAGAATTTCAGTAAAAACCCCTATATCTTAAAATTGAATTAAAACTATTAATGTAAAATTATTTCATCTCTCTTGCTTTTAAACTACATATTGACTAGTTCTGTCTGCATATTGACTAGTTCTTGCTACTGGAGGCAGTGGTATTTCAGGAGCAATGAGCACCCTTAGAACCCAAGTTGTGGTCTCCAATTCCCATTCCCCACTAAAACGAAGGAGAAAGCTCTTCGGGAAAATGTTGAAACCAACTAAATCCACCACAGATCATACTCTTTGACCTAGTGAATAAGTGGCAATCTTTCTATCTAGAATAATTATTCTAACAAATACATGAGGAATGTAGAATTAGAAACTGACAATTTTGCAAGTTACAATGAAAAATATTTTTAGACATTTTCATGAACATACACAAAAACTATTAGGAGAAAAGTTGAAGTGGTCAGTAATCATTCGGCATGAGCAAACATTAGAGACCGGATATTATATGCCTCCAGATGTGAATCTGAAGTACAGAGGATCATCTGTGAGGTTTAGAAAAAAATTAATGTGACCTAATCACACCTTTATGTCCAAGTCAATTCTGCAATAATGTAGAACATTCAGGAGCAAGTAAAACTATGCCACAAAAAACAGATCTAGTATATACAAGACAACTGGGCCAAATTTCTTCAACAAGTAAATGGCACATGAGGCAAAAAAAAAAAAGTACGATTCTAGACTAATATTCAGGAAGATGCGTAAGAGACATAGCAACCATATGCAACAAATGGACCTTATATGAGAAATCAACTCTAAAAACATTTTGGATACCACTGAAGAAATTCTAATATGGGCTAGATATTCTAAGTTATTAGGGAATTATTGTTAATTTTGTTAGGTCTATTAATGGTATTTTGGCTATGCAAGAAAATGTTTTAAAAATAAACATATACAGAAATGAATTAAAATGATATGATGTATTTATTGTCAGTGTTAAATATTGTCTTTTTCTCATTACACCATTTTTAATAAATTGAAATTTTAAAATGTTTTAAATTATGTGTTATTGACTAGTATAAGTAAAATATAACTTTTTTATCTATACTGACTCAATTTCAAACTTATCTTGTGGTGGAGTAGTTCATAGTTCTAATTCATTTACAGGTGGTGGGACACAAGTTTCCAAGGAACTCTAGTTAAGGTGTGAGGCGTTATCATTTCGTATGTCATATTCTCATTAAATAATTCATCTTCTGTAACTCTGACTTTTACCCACAAATCACTGAATAAAGACAAAAGCTTCCCCACCTAAGAAAAGGCACAGTGGAGTATGTTATCTTTAAACCAAGAAAAACTGACGGTTTTCAATGGATGGGATCAGAGCTCTGGGATAAATGGAATAGTCCCCAAGGATGGTCAAATGTGATTCTCTCCAGATGGCTGCACAGGATGACACTTCATATAACATCATTTCTCTGCTAAGCTGCACAGCATCTCTGATGCTTCAAACATATTGTTTATCTCATCAAGAGGGGCAGGTTCTAAGGTAAGAACTGAACAAGCGCCATTGCCGAGGAAGCTGAGCAGATGGCTCGTCTCTGATGGTCTGCTTTCACTTGATGAGAGGCTGCTCCAGATCAGTCAACCAGTTGCCAATTAATAGAGGTCTTGGCGGAGGGATCTGCACTCTCCTGTGACTCAATCAGCTTATCCATTTCCTCAGCCTCTGTCCACCACCCAGTCCTATTGCTGACCTCTCCAGAAATGAAGAAGCCCCTATGACCAAGTCTGTGAAATAGTCCATTGACACTTAGCTAGTGAATGTATGGATTTCACCCAAACTTCTCACCCCAATTCCAGGCTGCATTTTGTTTTCCTACCCTTTCGAGCTTAATCACTAACACAGAAACGTTTCCATGCTTTGTAAAAGGACTTCAAAAGACATGGCACAAACATATAAGAATTGTTTGGATTTCCTTCTGCCACAAAATGGGCTTCATTAACCACTCTTTCTAAATACATTTTAGGATTGCAACAGTTTAGGTGAATAAAATACTTTTTTTTTTTTTTAATAGTAAGTGATGGAACTGAGATTTTTTTAGATCCTCACCCAAGGATATATTTTTTTTGATTTGAGAGAGAGAAACATCAACGTGAGAGAGAAATACTGATCGGTTGCCTCCTGTACACTCCCTGACCAGGGCTCAAACCTGCAGTCCAGGTATGGCCCTGGCCTGGAATCAAACCCACAGCCTTCTGGTGTATGGCATGACGTCCGAGCAACTGAGCCACTCTCCCAGGGCATGAATAAAACCCATTTCAGTTTTCACAAAAATAGCCATAAAAGATACAATTAGCAGGCATATTTTAACTTTCAAGGTTCAGGTTTCTGGGGTCCAGTGTTGTTTAAGGAAAACAATGATGGGTGTAAAGAAGACCGTTAAGATCAAATGTCTCGTATCAAGAACCAAGAGCCTATACAGAGGGAGATGGGCGTTTCCTGTTTATAAGAGGGTCCTCTGACCAGCTTAGTCAGCTCATGATAGATAATAGACACCCTAACGGGGCAAGGCACGAGCTACATAGCCAAGTAACGGGCTCCAAACTTGCCGCATCTGGAGAGACGCCTGTTGGAAGCAGTAAACCAGAAGGCAGCAGGACTGGTTGGAACATAAAAGAGGAGACAAGGGAGGCAGGCCTGCAGAATCAGATCTGCTCTGGAAAGAATCGCACCAAAAGGGCGTTTTGGCCCCGTGTGTCTTTTAAACGTTGTTAATGCTTTTTCTCAGTGAAAGTTCGGACACTTTCCTGCCACACCCCAAACTTGTTAGGTAATAAACCTTCTGGAAGCAGACTCCATGTCTGTATTGTTCACAGTCTATCTCTAACGCCTACCATAGTGCTTTATCTCTAGTAGGTACTCAATACATTTCCTCGAATAAAAGAATGCCTGGCACACCGTAGGAATTAAATAATTATTTTTCAAATAATAAATGAATGTTGACTAATATGACAGCCATGACCAGGTTGGAACACTGTTCTGTGTGGTTCTCTTTTGTTGTTGTTTCTGAGAAAACAGGAGGACTTCTCTCTAAAACTCTGAACACTGTACCCTAGGCATGGAGATCATTTCAACCTATAGTTGAGCAGTTGACTTCTTAGAAATCTCAGAGGAATCAAAAGTTTTTTCTTATAAAGGAAATGAAAACCTTCTGATTCTACATATAAAATTTTTTTGACTTCGTATTAAAAATTAGGTCTTTAACTTCTTTTTTTCTGTATTTCAAAACAGCTTTCAAATTGGCCTCCCTGCCTCCAGGCCTGCTTCCCTGATGCTCATCCTCCACACACCTCCAGTGTGACCTTGATAAAAGTTAGATTAGGTCAGGTCAGTAATTCTTGTGTTCCAAAATCCCATCCTGGTTCATAGCTCACGCCTTAGCATGGCAGCGAATGTCCTTCATCTTCTTTTATTTGCAGCCCCATCCAGGTCAGGCCTCTTTACCCACAGATCTCATTTGTTAGCCATGCGCCTGACATACCGCAGGCTCACCAATCCTGAAGCCTTCCATAACTCCCCCCTTGCTCTTCTGCACCTGACGTACCGCAGGCTCACCAATCCTGAAGCCTTCCATAACTCTCCCCTTGCTCTTCTGTCTTATATGCTCCTTGCTTAATTTTCATCCTGGAGTCTCTAACTCCTCTGCCAACATCTAGCTTGAATGCCACCTTCTCTGTGGATCTCTTCTTGATTCATCCAGATAGAATTAATCCCCCTTTTGTGTTCCCATACCTTAATGCAGAATGAGCAGATGGAAGTGAATGCTTCGGAACCAGAAATACCTCATTTCTATCCTGGTTCCTCTGCTCACTGTGACCTTGGGCAAAACACTTAAGGTCGTTGAGCCTCTTATTTCTCATCTACAAAGTGGGTATAATACCAACATATCAGGGTTGTTGTAATGATTGTGATCATGTGTACAAAATGCTTAGCCTAGGTCTTGGCTACATAGTAAAAACTGAAAGGAAGGTATCTCATTATTTTCTTCTCACTTATTATAAACTGCTTGATATAGGTAACTGCGTGCCTGCCTAATCCACCAGATTTTGTCATTAAAGGCAGGTCTACAACATTCATATTTTTATCCATGGTGCCCAAGAACGGTACCTGACTCAAATGGTGCCAGCTTATTGCTTTTGTTCAGTCAAGTCCATTTGCATTTGATGCAATGATTTCCTGGGCTTTGCTTGTACAATGAGCCACTGTATCACAATTGAAATCATGTGTATAAAATCATGTATATACTTTAAATCATGTTATACTTTAACAATATAAATATATATCATACTAAAATGGTATTCTTTATAGCTTTGCACATAATAAACCCTGAAAAAGCAGCAGGAAAGGAAATAACCCTTTCTCCCAAAAGTATGAAATGAACATGATTTAATAAGACTTTTAGAAAATAATATATAAATTCACCTCTAACCTATATTTCTAACAACATGGCTGCTGAGGGTATCTTGGGGTGAAATTGCACTGAAACTCCTGAATGACTCCATTCACTCAGTTCAACTGCTATTTAAGTATGTGCATTGGGAAAGCAGGACAGAACAAGATAACACAAAAAGCTTGCTTTCTACTTCAGTGAAAAAACAATGACATGTGCCCTGTTGAAAGAACAACGAAACAAAAGCATTAAATGAACCTAAGATATCTAAATCAGAGTGTGTGTAATGCAATTGTATAAATCTGACCATATCATGACTGTGCCTCCAGTCCTCAGGGGAAATGCTCCTACTCTGCCACCAGTGTCATCCTGCTGGTTGTGTCACTACAGGGCTACCACTCTTCCATGGTTGTACATTTCTGGCCTATAGCACATAGTCCAAACGTTAGTCCAGCACAAAAGAGCACTCCTATTTTTCCAGCCTTGCCTCCCTTACCTTGTTTGTACCTCCCAGCCACATGAAAATTGTCTCCTTGGACTTCCAGCTTCAACTCCCAACATGTAAAAAGCTTAGAAGTCACCATTCCTGTCCTTATAAGAAGTAAAACTTGGAAAAACTGAAAATTACTTTTCTTGGAACCATCAGAGAACTGAGGATGCAGGGTAAACTATAATGCTAAAAGTTGGAGTAACGGGCTCATACAGAGAAACAAAGCCAAGAACAAAAACAGCCAAAAAATGGTAGGAATACTAAATGGTCTATTGTATCAATAACTAATGAACTTTCAAAAAGAGAAGTACAAAGCCCAAATAATTTTACTGGTGAATTTTACAAAACACTTAAAACATAATACTGATTCTCTATAATATCTTTGAAAACAAAAGCAGAGGGAAGACTTCTTAACACATTCTGTGAGGCCAACATTGCCCTAATAATAAAACCAGACACAAACATTATAAAAAATAAACTACAGACAATAAGTCATATAAACTTAAATGCAAAATCCTCAATAAAATATTAGCAAATTGAATCCAATAAATTTATAAAAGAATTAAACACTACAACCAAGTGGAATACTTCTCATGTACACAAGGATGATCCAATACTCAAAAATCAATTAACAATCCATTATATCAACAGGCTCAAGAAAAAAATCATATGATCATATCAATCAACACCAAAAAAGCATTTGAAAAAATCTTACATCTATATTCATGACTTTTTAAAATATTGTCAAAAAACTAGGAATAATAGAAGAGAACCTTCTCAACTTGACAAATAACTACAAAAACATGTATTCTGCAACGTACTTAACAGTGAGAGGCTGGATGCTTCTCTACGATTAGGAACGAGGCACAGATATTCTCTGTCACCACTCCTATTCAATATCTAATGGAAGTTCTACCTAGTGCAATACAACAAGAATATATAAAAGCTATACAAATTGGAAAGGAAGAAATAAAACTATTGTTATTTCAAATAATTGTCAACATTGAAAATCTCAAAGAATCTACAACAGAAAACTGCTAGAATGATCCGTGTTGGAATGGAATAGTTGGCACATAAGTATGAACTCATGTTTGGATCAATATTGATACAGATGGTTTCATATAAGATACTTATAAATAACATAAAAATTACAACTAAATTACAGAACCACCATTATTTAGAAGTGCCGGAAATCTGGCTGAATGGAAATCCTACAACTAGGGCATTAAAGAAGAAGCCACATCAAGGCTGGTAGGAGGGGTGGAGACATGGAAGAGGCTGGTCCCACACCCACATGTGACAGATAAAAATTAGGAGGAATATATTGACTTGAGAGGTGCCCCTTGAGGAGTGAGGGGGTCCTAGCCCCATACCAGGCCCCCCATCCCAGGGTTTCAGAGCCAGGAAGAGAAGTCTCCATAACTTCTAGCTGTAAAAAACAGCAGGGATTGAAGCTGAGGGAGACAAAGGGCTGGTGGAGTCCCAGACAGTTCCTCTTAAAGGGGTGGCTCATGGACTTACTTGGACTCATTCCCTCTGAGCTCCAACACTGGGGTAGCAGCTTGAAAGGCAACAGAGACATAGGGGGAGGGACTGAATTGTCTGGCATCAGGAGGAGACCTGGGGGGCAGCTTTCTCTCAACCAGAAGTGCTGACAGAGGTCATCTTCCCCCCACAGAGCTGGCAGGTAGGCTCCAATCTGAGACTCCATCAACCTGGCTAACATTGCTTGCCCTGCCCTGGTGATTCCCTGAGGCCCTGCCCCACCAAACTTCCAGGCCCACCCAAGCAGTTTTCAGTGGCTTTTCCATAGGAATAGCCTATCCTGGCTCATGTTTGACTTTCCTAAAATCTTTCAAACAAGCAGCATTTGGCCTCAGTGTGCCCTATACCTCTCACTAAGTAGCCCCAGGCCCAGCACTCACAGCAGCTGGCCTTGGTTTGCACTTTGGCCTTGCCTGGGCACCTCCAAGCCCAGCACAAATAGCAGCCATCTGCAGATAACTTTGTAGGTCATGCCAGGTGGCCCTGGGCAGAACACAGGCAGTGGCTAATGCCCTGTACCTCCTGGGAGACCTCAGAGCCAGCGCACCCTGTGGAGAGCTTCAGATTACATCAAAGCACCAGCACCCAACAACCTCCACAAACGATACACTCAAGGGGTGGATTCAGCGGGCACCAGAGTCCCGCTGAAGTAAGTCCTGCTCTGTGTGGTGGGCCCCTGCACAGCTGATCCTCCATGGTATTTGGAGGTTGGTGGCCACAGCCAGTTTTTGAAGCTGATCAACCTGAGGGTAAATCCCTCCCATTGACATTCCAACAGCAATCAAGGCTCAACTACAAGAAGAGGGTGCACACAGCCTACACGGAGTGAGTTAATGGGAAGGCTGTACCACTGGACCCTACAGTACTTCTATATTAGGCCACTCTACCAAGCTTGGGAGATGTGACAGCTCTACCTAATACATAGAAACAAACACAGGGAGGCTGCCAAAAAGACAAAGAAACATGTCCCAGGTGAAAGAACAGAACAAAATTTCAGAAAAAAAACTAAACAAAATGGAGACAAGCAATCTACTAGATTCAGAGTTCAAAACACTGGTTAAGGATGCTCAATGAACTAAGTGAGAACTTCAACAGCATAAAAGAGAACCAGTCAGAAAAGAAGGCTACACTAACTGAAATGAAAACTTATAGGGAATCAACAGTAGAGTAGATGAAGCAGAGGATCAAATCAGTGATTTGGAAGATAAGGAAGCAGGTAACACTCAATCAGAACAGCAAAACAAACAAACAACCCCCCCCCCCCAAAAAAAAAACAACACAACACAACAAATATGAGAACAGTGTAAGGAACCTCTGTGACAACTTTAAGTGTACCAACATTTGCATCATGGAGGTGCCAGAAAAAGGAGAGAGGGCAAGAAATTGAAAACCTATTTGAAAAAATAATGACAGAAAACTTCCCTAACATGGTGAAGGAAATAAACATTCAAGTCCAGGAAGCACAGAGAGTCCCAAACAAGAGGAACCCAAAGAGGCCCACTATAAGACACATCATAATTAAAATGCCAAAGGTTAAAGACAATGAGAGAATCTTAAAAGCAGCAAGAAAAAGGCAGTTAAGTTACCTGTAAGGGAGCTCCCATAACACTGTCAGCTGATTTCTCAACAGAAACTTTGAGGGTCAAAAGGATTGGCAATAAATATTCAAAGTAATGAGAGTCAAGGACTTACAACCAGGATTACTCTACCCAGTAAAGCTATCATTTAGAATCAAAGGACAGATAAAGAGCTTCTCAGACAAGAAAAAGCTAAAGGAGTTCATCATCACCAAACCAGCAATATATGAAATGTTAATGGTTCTTCAAATCTAAGCAATAAAATGACAATAAATACGTATCTATCAACAATTGAATCTAAAAAAATTAAACGAACCAACAAGCAGAACAGAAACAGACTCATAGATACGGAGAATATTTTGATGGTTGCCAGATGGGAGGGGGTTGGGGGTATGGGTGAAAAAGGTGAAGGGACTAAGAAGTACAAATTTGTTGTTACAGAATAGTCAAGGGGATATAAAGTACAGCAGAGGGAATATAGTCAATTCTAGTCTAATAACTATGTATGGTGTCAGATAAGTGTGAGATTTATTGGGATGATCACTTAGTAAATTATGTAATATCTAATCACTGGGGTGTACACCTGAAACTAATATAATAATGTATGTCAACTCTAATTGAAAAATAAAGATTTAAAAAGTAAATAAATAAAAATACTTATGAGTATCTATACTGGTTAGTTTATACATATAAATTTCCTTCCTCTGTCAGCTTGGAAACCCTTGAAGCAATGACATCCCAGTAGCAACAAGCACATCTAGCACACAGATCTTGATTTCTAATACCATTTTCCAAGAAAAGGAACCAGGGATTTTTGAAGAAATGGTTGATTCTAGGACACATAGAAAATATAAAAAATATACAAGATGAGTCTGGATCATTTTGTAGTGCCAGGAAGTAAGAAAGTGGGGGGGGGGGGGGTAAAAAACAATGAAAAGAATAAACCAAAGGGACAGGAGATAACTAAAGGAGTTCCCAATGGCCACAGATGAATCAATTTAATGAACAAAATAAAAAAGAATTGGATTATAGTTCAGAGTATATAAAATAAATATTCATGGGTCCATGGCCCATATGTACATAATTGAATAAATAAATAAATGGGGATAATAGACAAGTTTCTCATTCCAAAGAATTTTAAATTACTTAGGTAGCTATTCTACCCTCAAGGAAGTGGAATATAACTCCCCACTCCTTGAATAGGGCTGTGCATGGTGACTTTCTTCCAAAGAATACAATATAAAAAGAAGGAAAAGAGAGTAATTATAGTGGAGAAATCTGCCTAAGCCAGGTAATCAGGTTAATCTCAAGAGTGATAGACATATTGATAATACATCTGTCAGAAGAAATATCAGACAAATCCCAAGTGAGGAACATTCAATAAATTACCTGACTAGTAGTCCTCCAAACTTTTAAGGTAATCAAAAACAAGGGAACATGCCATCACAGTCAAAAGGAGCCTAAGGAGACATTATAACTAAGTGCAATGTAATATCCTGGAACAGAATAAAGACATTAGGTGAAAATTATGGAAACTGGAATAAAGTATTGACTTTAGTTAATGATATGTCAATATTATTTTATTAATTGTGGCAATTTTATCACACTAATGTAAGACAATAATAAGGGAATCTGGGTGTGGTGCACATATATGGAAACTCTGTACTATTTTCACAATTTTTCTGTAAATCTAAAATAAAAAGTTTATTTAAAAATATTTTTTAAATTGTCACCTTTATCCTAACATACCATGCTCTTCTCAACTCTCAGCATCATAAACATCATAAACATTGTAATATGTTTTCTTGTCCAGACATGAGCCTGCTTCTCTATTAGACAAAAATCTAAAACATCACTTCTTCTAAAAAGTCATCTTCAACCTCTCCAGACAGTGTTTCTGGTTTCTCCTTCTCTTGATGCCATGGCAGTGATCTCCTTACAATGTAATCATGTGCTTGCCTCTTCCCACAATATACTGAGCTCTCTGTGGCCTCCATGTCTTCTAACACTATTTTAACACTATGCCAGCAAAATGCTGAACACAATGGAAGCATTTGACTAATTTTTGTTACATAAATGAAAGATCATGTTATTACTGTTTTTGAATTTTTAAAGCAAGTTCACATACATTATTTTGTATGATCATCCCAACCACCTTTTGTGTTGACAGGCCACTATTTTTGCATTTAAAATGAGTAAATTGAGACTCAAAGAATGGAAAAGACTTGTCCTAGTTTACAAAACTTGTAAGTGCTAGAAAAGGCATTTATCTCAATTCTTACGATGGAGAATCTTGTGCCCTCCCATGTAGAGATAACCTGAGGTTCTTCACCTGGGTTTAAATCCTGGCCCTGTCCATTGCTACCTCTCTGCTCTTGGGCAAGTCACAAAATCTAGGTGCACTTCAAAACCCTCATATTTCAATGTAAGTTAATGGTAGTATTTACCTCACAGAGTTTTGCAAAGATTAATGATACAATGCTTATAAAGTAACTGACACTTGGTTAGAGCTCAATAAATTGCAACCATTTTTATTATTATAATAATTATTTTTTACTAATAATACTAGTAGTATAACTTTTTAGAATCAACCAAGCAGCTTCATGCAAATGGAGGGGAAAAAAAAGTAAGGGCTGCATTCTATTTGCTCTATTGGGGTCAACACAAAAACTTTTCTTTTTTAAATTCTCCCCTTTAAATTACAAGTCCAATGCAAGGAACCAGTCTTCCGTTTGAGATGGCCATTTGGACTGCAGGACCTCTAATTTACTTTCTGCACACACTCTTCCATTTTCTTTATTTCCTTCGCAGTCCCCCAAGTAATGTGGCATACAGTATCAGAGGTTCAATAAAGGTTGGCTGACTGAGGCTTTCAAACTTCCAACACAATCACTTTCACGTTGCCAACTTTTATTCCGTTTGTGATTTATGGGCGTATGGAGTGTTTTCCATTCCAGAGTTTTCTCATTTGTGTCATCATTTGCAAATAGATATAACAACCCACAAACTGATATCAGCATCAAAACAGAGCCATCCAACTGGAGTAATAGATGGCCTTTGGAGGCAAAAGACACTAGCCCATTAGGAAGGGCACAAACAACAGGCAAGGGAGTCTGAACAACAGCCTTTACAAAGTCAGGGTTTCTCAGTTCATTCCACACATTCTGTCCATTCTGAGACACCGTGTGACGACTGCCTAATGCAGTTGGACTCTCACTCTCCTTTGGTAATGCAGTCTCCCAACAATAGACTGAACCTCAGCCCTGCCAACCCCAAATAGGCATGCCAGTCTGCCTCACTCCAGATTTGTGGCTTGTCTCCACAAAGTAATAGTGATTCTCCTGTCTGTACCAATTGCAGGCTGCAGATGGGTAGCCTAATGCTGTAATGTCGGACTAAATTCTCCACAGATGAACTGGAAAATTTCCTCGCTCATTCAGAAATCTGCCGGCCAGCTGTCAGGTCTCCAGGACTCCCCTACTTGCCCAGATCACCGGTGAACAGACGGTGTTCACCACAATGATTAGGCTGTGTTTTCTGTTCAAACCCCTTTCTCCTATCAAATGATTTAATCCATTCTTCAAAGATTCTGAAAAACGGTCATTGGAAATTTCAGAACCGGGAGGATTCTTCAGGGAGGCAACTAAGAAGACTGCCAAGACTAGGTAAGGGATAGAAAAGTGTCCCTCTGTGAGCTGTGCATTGGCATGACCCCACTCCATGCCTGATCGTTCTTCCAAGGTGCTCAGTGGAGGACACCCTTTTGTGCCAATAAAGATGAGGGATCGGGAAGCAGATGCCAGCTCACCAGGTTACTGACTGTCACCACCAATAAAGGACACAACATAATTTTAGGACTCCAAAAGCCAAGACACAACATTTAAATAGAACAGGAAACAAGTCACAAATGGACTACCAAGAAGAAAGGAGGGGAAAATCTATTTCATGTGCACTTATAAAATATGAGAACATTGCTCAGTCTAAAAATGTCCTTTTTGCCTTCACATATTCAAGTAAATACAGAGAACTTAAAAAGACCATCTGCGTGGGGGCTTTCTGGGGAGGTGGTGGTGTCATGGTGTTTGACTTTTTTTTGGTAGAGTTTGCTCTCTCTTTAGCATTTGATCTGGGCACCATCCATACCCAAACACTAAGAGCATCCATTCACAGCATTTTTGTCTATGGGGTGGGGATTTTGAAAACCCCAAAAGTTCTTTCTGGACGTGTTTCTCTCAGAGCTCTTCCAGTCTAAGTGATTCACTCACAGATACCTTCCCAGTGAACGTGAGCTTTGGGGTCAAAGAGGCCTAGGTTCAAAAGCTGGCTCTGTCATTCGCAGAGTGCAAAAGTTTAGAAACCGATTTAACTGCTCGTGGCCTCAGCTTCCTCACCTGCCAGAGCTACTGTGAGGCCTCTCTGCGTGCTGCTGAGCCATGTGTCAGGACCTCCCCGGTGACCTCCCCGTGAAGTACATGGAGTCCACCAGGCCTGCAAATTCGGGCCCGGCTTCCTCCTCAGCTCCATCTCCTGCTGCTCTGCTGCTGACACTGCGTTTAGGGCCTCCGGCCTCCTTCAGCTCCTTAAATATACCAGGGGCTGTGCCTGCTCAAGGCCGCCTCGCGTCCTGTCCTTTGTGCCCGAGTCGCCTCACTCCTGCTCTTACGGACCTAGCTCCTTCTCAGTCCTCAGGCATCCCCTCAAGTATCACTTGCTCAGGGCCTTCTCCTGCCCCCTTTCAGGTACTTCCTCTCGTGAGGGCATCTCTTGGTTTTCTTTCTAGCCCGATTCCCGGTTTGCCTTTATGTATGCGTGTTTCTTACCGTTCTGCTTCCTGGAGGCGGAGGGCCTGTCTGCCTGGCGAGTCCTTTCCTCACAGCTCCATTGCTCTCATTACTAACGTCCTTCCTTAGCCACACTGCCCAGACTGTCTAGACAGGTTAATCCACTCTGTATATATTTCCTAGCACCTGGTACTTTCCTTCTGGAACTCTCAAAACGCTGAGTTACATGGGCCTGCTCTCTTCCCTACTATGCTTACGTGAAGGCAGAGTCCAAGTCTGTCCTGTGCTATGTTGCCTGACACCCAGAGGATGCTCAGTAAATGTTAACCCTGTCTGTCCCCGCATCACTATTTATTATAAATGCCACGAACACTGAATTTCCCCCGTTTTCACGCTGGCGCCCCCTTTAGCTGGGAGTGAGCGCCTGCAGCCAGTTCACCTTCTCTCCCCTCACTCCCATTATTCCATGTCACTTCCGAGCCGTGCGTGACAACCTAGGATGACTGATTCAGACGTATTCCTGGGGAGTGAGATACACAAAGTGTGGAGCAACAGAGCAACGCATAATGTGTAGAATGCGAGGTGGGAATGCCCGCTGGACTTGCTTGGGTGGCTGAACAATTATACGTATAAGCGGTGACTTAGTAAACAAGGCCCCAAGAGTTCGTGGGCAGCTTCCGATGATCTCTCTCCCAATTTTACTGTTACATTTGGTCATCCGTAGCATTTAGGTTCCCTCCTTTCCCTTCCCCACCTCACCACAGCAGCTGAGTTTTCGTTTTCACTTTCCGTTATCTTCTAGCAGTGGGTGTCTTTCCCAAACACCAAACCCAAGATGGCAATGCTGGTTTGCCCTTCTCTTGGGAATCCTCTGCTCAGAGAAATGCCCAACCGCTAAACTCAGCGAAGGGGATTGCTGCCACGTGACCAAATCCAAAACAAGCTCTCCAATAAGGCCAGTAAGTCTCCCAGACATGCCAAACATGAATCAAGGGGTATGGACGGCCACAGGCTACTAACAAGAGTTTTGATTCCTCTGCTAGAGGGCTTCTCAAGTTCAAGGTCACTGTCATTCCAAACCTCTGAGCTCTGCAATTAAATGATAAAGCGATACATTTTTAAATCATTTAACTACAATAACAAATAAGGATATGTATTGCCTTTCACATCCACATTTAGAGTTTTCTCCAAAAAAAGTAATTCTCCTATTTAGTCCCAGGCAAAATGAAATTAACTTAAAGTTTGGGAAGATGGATGACAGTCACAGAAATGCTATCTAGAGAATAACAGCAATCTTCTAATGGCAAAAAGTTAATTTTCTAAACAGCAGAATTTTGAGATGTCAGGATAATAGACCAGATTTACTGAAATGAAGCTGAGCCTTGAAATGTTTCAGCTTTCTCAGAAGCATAAAAAACGTTTAGGTTTTGGTAACCTTCCAGCATATAGCTCTTTAAGAATTAACAGTAACGACATTGGCAGCTAAGCATGAAAACACCTGAGAGGTCAGCTGTAGACCCCACTGGTACAGGACAGTTACAAATGTTCGTTTTTGACCACAGTGATTGGCAAATATAGTTCTTTGAACTTGAGGTAGTATTCATGTAACAAAGAATTAGGAAAAATTGCAAAGCTAATTTCATGTTTACTTGTCTAAGAGATTCATATTTCCCTTCTCTTCCTGACCTCTATGTCTGTCGCTTCCAAACAACCCTGCCCATCAGGTCAAAGAGTCTAGATTTTAATCCTGACAGTGTGACATTGGGCAAGGCTCTTCAATTCCCTGACCCTTAACTCCTCTTCATCAAGAGGGTTAGTGGCCCCCCCATAATATTGTGAATTAGGCAAGGTAAGGTATACAAAGTTCGTTGCATGTAGCCTGGTGCATATTCAGTGCTCAACAACTATGTTAGTATCTCTACCCTTCATTTTAGGCAAATAGAAAATATGCATGTCTTATTAGCTCCTGACTTTAAATATGACCTCTTGGTCAATGCTCACCGCACCCAGTTGCATAGTTTTCAAACAAATTCCATTAGACTAACTCAGTGTTTTGCAGCAGTTTTCAAAACTGAAAAGTAAACAGTCACCAATTAAAAGGGGTGGTAGGAAACATTATGTATGAACTAAAATGCAACTGTGGTCACCTGAGCACTTAAGTTAAAAAACTATAGTACTTGAGGGAAAACGCTGCCTCTTGGCAATCACTTCAATGATGCAATTGCAAAATAACTGCAAATTTGGTCACAGCTCAAGTGGAGGTTTTAAAAAACTAGCATCCAAATAATCCAGGACACGCTTATACTAATTTCTAAAATCGTTTTGCAAATTAAAGTATGAAACTTTCCAGTCTTCAAAGCCTTCGTGGATACCCTGAACAGATGTCACCATAAAGGCCAGTTTGAAAGGCAAAATTTCACAGTATGTAACAGCATTTTGAGTATTTTTCTTAAAAGCAGATTCAAGTTTTTAAGAGGCTAGAGATGAAACTGTACTGTGCCACATTTTACAGTAAGTGCCTTTATCTCTATTTAAACGCATTTTAATGCAAGTGAAAGATCAGTGCTTGGAAGAAAGCAATGTACAAGGAATTAGGAAATACAACTCGCTCGGAATTTTCTTCCTAGTGTTGAATCTATATTGTACTTCCTTTTTTCAGTCATTGTGTGGGAAGGTGGGTAATCCAGGATCATGACCAAGCCTCCCCAGCTAAGCCAAGAGAGGGCTGGAGTGTGTCCAGCCGTGTGTAAGCAAGTGGGGAACGGGGGGAATGTGGTGGGCCAAGGAGCAGGTGCTCTTCTAAAGGGAGCGACCTCTGTCCAGTTCCAAATTGTCATTACCATAGAAAAGACAGGAGCCAGCGGTCCAGACCTTCTAATCCTTCAATAAGCTCGAAAACTAGAATTTTAGGTAAAACCTGATTTTTCAGTGATGTAACCATTTCAATAATAAAACACCACCACCACTCTGCAGGCTAAATAAAACATATGTGTGAGCCAAATTCACCCTCGGAGCCATGTGTGACCACCAATATTAGGGACATTTGGGGAGTGTGGGATGAAGAGGCAGAATGGAAGTTGAAGGGGATTTGTGGACAGCCTAACTCACCTCTCCCTGCCCCACACCCGTCTCTGGGAAAATATTTAGCCACTTGTATTCTTTACAGAAACTTCTATATTGTCAGGGATTTGATTTATTGCAATAAAAAGATATAAAATTCATGAAGATGACTTTATTTGATTGGAAGGTAGTATGCTTATCAATTTCTACATTTCTGAGTTGGGGAAACCAAATCTCAGAATGTGCATAGCTTTGCAAAATTAAAAAAAAAAAAAAAAAAGTTTAGTTTTCTTTTTAGTTGTAACTAAATCCCAAAAGCTGGAATCTTCCCCAAAGGCTCTTTTGATGGCACAACTGTGGCATTTGATTTAACCAAAGCACCAAGACACTACTCCTGTGGGACCTCAATTATGCAGGGCAGTGACTTTATAAGATGCCAACATGTCATCCTCCCCCCAACACACGGCCATCAGGTACATTAGGTTTATTGCTGACATCTGGGAAGCTCATTTCTCTTAGCTTACTTCTATATATTCACATTCAAAGGTTGACTAGATGTCTCCACTTAGATATTCAACAGAATTTTCAAGCTCGGTAACCCAACGCTGAGTTGCGCGGTTTCCACCATCTTGATGTCTTCCAACTCTTCTTCCCCGCCACCCCCCGTTTTTTTGTCTTCTCTTTTTCTCCATTGCCACTGTTTTAGTTCAGCCCTTTTAAATTTTCACCAGCCTTCGTGGGAGGACTACTTGTTACATTTCACTCAGCGCCCATCACCTCTAAAGTTTTATCTGAGAGGTCGGGTGAAGTATGTTACGCCTGAAAATCCAACAGTTACCAACTGACATCAGGTAAAGACACAACTTGTGACCGCAGCCTACAAGATCATTCATGGTCTGGCCTCAACTTACCACTTCAGCCTCATTCCCCCCCAGCACCCTCCCCAATCCTCTATGCCATGGTCACTCTGAACTACAAGTATTTTTGGCCAGGGGTGCCAGGTTCCTGCGGGTCACACTTAGAGCAACAAGTCAATGCTACCTCCACTTCACCAATGAGAGCAGAGGGAGGGTCATCCTTCAAACAAAAATAGGGGATGTTACTACCCAGAAGGAGACAGTGATTTCTCTTTTCCCCCTGAAATATATTTGGGGATACTGATTCCATCACCTAACATTACTCCAACAGTGAGGCGTAGCTACTGAATTTATCCACTATGTATGTTTGCAGATCCAGTGTGAAGTTTTAACAGTGATGGTGTCTGCTTTAGAATATTTGCTCCCAAATATGTCATGTTCTCTCTTGTCATTTATAATGTTGTTCTCCTACCTAGAATACACCTCTTTCTCTTTTTTGATGGTCCACTTGTCCCTTAAGATCTGGCTCAAGTATCACCTCCTCAAGGGAGACTTCCCTTCCTCTGATGTTAGGTGGTCCTCATGTGAGCTCCCCTAGCACTCTGTGCTTACCTATCAGGGTGTTTATATGAGGACAAGGGCTACCCTTTATTATAGAATCCTGGCACAGGGCTTAGGGGTTCAATAAATATGCAAAGCATGAAAGAACAATAAATGGCTGTTATAGTTAATAAAAGCTATCAATTCAGATGATCCCATCTAATGTCCTATTATTCACCTTCTAATGAAGAATGTCTACTTTCTGCCCCCCTACACACACACACACACACACACACCCCTAACACACCCCATCTCCTCACCTTATTAGGGGCAAACAGAACCAAACTGCTAGGTGGCCCCAAGAACCTCTGTTTCACGACATGGGGTGGAAAATTGAAGAGTTTGAAAACCATTGCCTTATCACAGTAGCATGAATGCAACAATGATATCTAGAGGTTTATTTTAACCAAGGGTTTTTTTTACTCTTAAATTGGATAAAGGTTAAACTTATTTAAAGAAATTTTATAGCTGAGTGGCTCAGTGATCATATCCTGGAATGATCCTTATGTCCTCGTGTCTATCAACACATACAAACCACCCATCAAGAGCACACTTTCCCTCTCCACCAAGGACTGAGGACTGAGGACTGAGGACTGCGTTTCCCCAGCTGGAGCTAAAGCACTGAAGACTCTAGTTGGAGCAGAGTGGAGCAGGCCACTGCAGAGCAGAGGAGAGCTGCCCAGCTGAAGAGGGCCTGGCCCCAGGGAGCCTCACAGCCAGGGTGTTTTCACAGCCGCACTGCAGCGCTGTTGAGCTGTTCCACAGCAGTGCTGTTTTCACAGCTGGGCCGTATCACTGTTGAGCTGTTTGCACTGAATAAAGTTTCTTTCTTCATCTCATTCCAACTTGGGGAGTCCTGTTGGCCTTGAATGGGTTCCAAAGACCATTGGTTGACAAGTTCAACATAAATATAAATAAAAATGTACATAGAAGTAAATACAGATATGTATATATACATGAGTTAATGTATATTCTTCTATTTTTGTGTTCTGAGAAGGTGTAGAAGCAATGATCCCTCAGTAACAACAAATACACCCAGTTCCAGATGTTGGTTTTTGATATTAGTCTTCAATGAAAAGGAATCAGGACTCCCTGGAGAAATGGCTGGTTCTAATATTGGGCAGAGGTATACAAAATGAGCCTGGAACATCTTATAGTGCCAGCAAGTAAGTAAAGAAGTGCTTAAACACACACACACACACACACACACACACACAGAGATGGGCTATATTTCAAGGGACGCAAGCTAATCAAAAGAGTCCTCAATGGCCAAAGCGAGAACAATTTGGGCAAGAAAGTAAATAATGTAGTTTTGGAGGATAGCCCATGGATTTTAGTAAATTAAAAGAAGAAAACAAAACCACCCATCAAGTCACTAATTGGCAGGCTCTGCAGAAGTCTCTGGAGGGAAGGCAAGAAACTGAGAACTCTAGCTTCAGTAGACTCCTGAGCACGCTTTCCCTGGGGACTGGAGCTGATACAGAGCACTTGGATCATGGGAGACCACTGAGGCTCCTCCTCACTTTGGAAATGTCAGGATTTCAACAAAAACACAATATTGTACTAAATCCAGTGTCATCTTTTTGATATTTATAAAGAAGCAAAAATAAAACGGGCAATTAAAAAAAATCTATGAAGGTCAATTGATTTTCTCTCTTAACAATTATGCCTTATCATTGTTTGCTAAAAGAAAAACTGGCATTTTACAAAGTCAATGATTCTCTAGGATTTTGTGCTTACCGAACCTCTGCGGGTACAGAGCTTGAGTTTGGATGAAAATCAAGAGCTGAGCCGCATTTGAGAAGCTTCTCCAGAGTCTTTCATCTAGAAGCTGGCTGGTGAGCTCATGAGGTTGCTGACATTTCCCCCGTTCCAACCAGGATGGAACCCCACTGTAATCAAAATTCACAGTGTTCCAGAACCTAGACTCTGGTCCTCATTAAAAACTCAACAGACAAAAAAGTCTGGGAGACCTGCTAGCCAAACCTTTCACACAGCAGGGAAGGTTTGCATTTGGTTTTATTTTTAAGTTGGCAGGCTAGGTCAGGACTCATTTTGAAGGCTGATAAAAGACCCAGAGCCCATGTTTCATTTTCTGATTAATCCCAAACTAAACAATTCAGAGATTTTGATCACTTAGTCTTTTTTTAAAACGTATGTGACAGGTAATACATAGCCATATCTAGTGCAAATAACAGGGCACATTGTGTTTGCCTGCAGGCTCCTGATGGGCCATTCTTAGGCTTATTCTAAGATCAGATAGTAAACCACAATTTCCTTTTGAAGCACTGTTACAGCTTTTACCTATGTATTATTGAAACCACCGTGTGTGGATTCTACCACTTGGACATTATTTACTTACTGCTCACATTCCCAGTAATAATCTATCTTGCCTTTAAAAACATTTTTTGATGAAGTGGGTATGCGATTTTTTGTAAGCCTTGTAGTAAGCACATGAAAGGGGAAAGGAATTAGGCATATACTTATTGCAAGGCTCATTAGTCACATTTGAATTAAACTTAAATCTTTGGAGAATAACAAAGTATTTTGCATTTTCCAAGTTTCTTTTTTCCTAAATCAAGACTTGAAAATTAAAAGACTTTTTAAATAATAAATAATCAGTCCTGCGAGGAGATGAATGGGAAATCCCAATTCACCAAGTAAGACCATGGATGTTTCAGGAAATAAATGACTGGCCCTCTACACAAAGTGCCTGGGACCATCCTGGTCACCCGACTTGAATAGCTCCACCTTTTGTGACCACTTCAGTTCTCTTCCCCTCCCTCCCACTTCCACTCTGGTCTCTCTGACCATCCCACTCCCCACCTCCATGGCTCAGAAGGAACTTCCTCCCTCAAATCCCCATAGGACCTTGTCTGTACCTTCATTATAACTCACCACAATGCATTGTGATTATTTGCTTCACTGAATATTCTCCTCACAGACTGTGCTCTCCCCAGGGACTAAGGCTTAATTGTCTTTTCACTCCCAGCATATAACAGAGTACCTAGCATATGTATTTGCATATACATTTGTTTATTTACATCCTGCCTTTTTACAACAGAATATCTTGAGGTGCTTTACAGAACAGAGGTATTTATAATTCAAAGGACTAAAAGATAATCCATAAATAAAACAGGGCAGAGTAGAAATAAGAGATTAGTTGATGCCCAGCACAGTTGCTAGAGTATATCAGTCAGGGTCCAGCAGGAACCTGATGACACACTCAGATGGAATCCATTCAGGAGAGCTTAATAAAGGGACTATTGGCAAAGGTATTGAAAAGGTTTAAAAAATAAGAGAAAATGGGCAGTGGAGTGCCTTAGGAAAGTAACAGAATTACTACTCTAGACCTGAAGGGCAAGGCAAGGTGAGTGGCCACTGGTACCCAGAGAAAGAACTCCATGGAGGGGGCCACGTGATAGGAGCTGTGGATTCTAAAGGGCAGGAGCTAACCTGCAGTGTTCTAACCTGCAGAGAGCTCAGGGAATAAGTACTTAGTCTGATTCTCTTCTTGCCTTCAGATCTTTCTCATACCTCTCACAGACCAAATCTCAATCGGAGCCAGAGGGCAAAGAATCCCCTTGATCCAGTCCATATGGGTCAGGTCCCAGAGCACACAGCAGAGTGCAGAAAAGAGGGGCAAAGAGAAGACATCAACACATAGCATAAGCCTTTAAATGCAGTTATAGGCATATTAGCAAACAGCCAGAACAAAATGAGAAACATAATTGGCTCCAAAAATCAGAGCATTTTTCATTAATAGCATATCAGTGGTTTGTGAAAAGGCATAGAGGCCCAAGATAAAAATCTCCCATGGCGATTCCTAAGAGTGATTTTCATAGAGTTCCTTTTTATAGCATGCCTTGAGGCACACCGAGGGCCCAGTTGAGAAGTAATTCTGTGAGGTCACAATAATGGTTTATAAACCTACCAGTCTCATAGACTGATGGTCTAGGGCAAATTTTAGAGAACTTGGAAGAAATGTCAAACTGATTATCTTTTATGCTATTCTCCAAGAATATCAGTCATTTTCTTTTTAAAGATTTTGATAAAAGTTGAGCAACAGACAATTAATATTCTTTGCAAAAACAAGGATTACATATGAATGATATAGCTGCAGGTTTCATTCACCAAATAAATAGAACATAAGGTCCAGATTCTTTTGTGAAATTTAAGGTACCTAAACTGATATGCATGTGAATAGATGCCCAACACTCCCACACATGCAGCATTCACACAAGCAGGCACAGCGTCAGGCTGGTTCTAGACTCTCTGAGACTCAATAATCATGTTTTAAAAAGAAGAAACTGAAACTTGCAGAGAATGGGGTGTACTCTCAAGTTGTGTTTTCTCCATCTTTGAAACCAAGTAGACCACCCCTCAAAAGAAAGCATTTTCTCCTTAGTATATAAACTTATTCCATTCCTTGTCACAGCAAAAAGAGCTAATGTCCCTTCTGATGCTTATATCATCATAATCACTAAGTTTTTAATTGCTTACTAAATGCTAGACAGTCTACTAAGTACTTTACATGCATTAACTCATTTAAATATTACATAACTACCACCATCTTACAGGTGAGGAAATCGAAGCACAGAAACCTTAAATAACTCACTTGCATTAGTCATGGTTCTCCAGAGAACAAGAACTATAGGATATATTGAGAGTTATACAAGAGGAGATGTATTAGAGGAATTGGCTCACTCCATTAGGGAGGCAAGATGCCCTACCATCTACCATCTTCAATCTGGAGAAGCTCCAATGTCCAAGGGCAGGAGAAGATGGTGTCCCAGCTCAAAAAGAGAGACAAAATTCACCGTTTCTCTGATTTTTTTCTTCTATGGGGGCTCTCAACAGATTGGATAATGCCTGCCCACATTGGTGAAGACAGCCCCTTTACTCAGTCTCCTGATCCAAATATTAATCTCTACTGGAAACATCAAGATATAATGTTTTACCAGCTATCTAGGAATCCCTTAGCTCAGTCAAGTTAACATGAAATTAAACATCACAGTGCTCCAGGTCATCCAATGCACAAGAGGATTTAAACCTTAGAAATCTAGCTTCAGAAACCTCGCCCCTTATTTATTTTTTAAAATATGTTTTTATTGATTTCAGAGAAAGAATGAAGGGGGGGAGAGAGAGAGAAGCATCAATGATGAGAGAGTCATCATTGATGGGCTGCCTCCTGCGCGCCCTCTACTGGGCATCGAGCCCACATCCCAGGCATGTGCCTTGACCGGGAATTGAACTGTGACCTCCTGGTTCATAGGTTGATGCTCACCACTGGGCCATGCCAGTCAGGCTGGAGAGACCTCCCTCTTAACCTACACAAAATCCAAGTCACTAGTCTAATATTAGACAAGAAAAGTAGATGCAAAGCCATTGTATGAAGTGGGACACTCGACAGAACCGGTATTTTTTTGACCAAGGAATTTTCTGGCTCAATGTTTCCCAAACTGGGATTACACAGGATGTTTTGTCCTGTAATATGTGCCAGGAAAAGGATTCCAAGGACTCTGCGGGTGGAGAACACTGAGAGCCGTGACACACACCTTATTACAGGCCCTGAGAGAGGACTCACTAAGGAAATCTCTCTCTCTTTGATTATCCAGATTCTACTTAATTTATTCCATCAGCGAATTCATTCACTGCATTATTGTTGCAAGAGTCAACAATGATGTCCGCGTCACGAGATCCAAAGGACTTCTTAGCAGCTCTAGACATGACAGACATTGCACCTCTTTTGAAACATGCTCTTCACATAGCTTTTGCAAATTAATTCCCTTGGTTTTTCTGTATGTTTCCGGTTACTTCTTTGTCAGTTCACCAACCATTTGCCAGCCAACACCATTTGGATTCCTTTCCTCTTCTTACTTGAGGGTCTCCTTCTAGGTTATTGCATCTACATTCACAGTTTGAATATTCACCCGTTTGCAGATGATGCCCAGATTTATATCGATAGGTTACATACACAGATATATATATCTCAGACTTTCTCTCTAAGCTCCAAAACAATTTTCCAGTTTCCTATTTGAAATCATGTCATGATATCCCAATAGCATCTCAAGCTCAACGTGTCCAAAAGAAACCTCGCTATTTCCCTGCCGCACTTTGTCTTCTTCCTGTCGTCTGCTCTCAGGAAGTGGTGGAAATAATCATTCACTTGCTTATCAATACCAGGGCCTCATTTTGTGAGGCCACCTCCCTCCCCGCCCATATCTCAGCATCATACCTTTACTTTGCGGCCAAATTTCCCTCATAACCATCTACTTTTTCCATTTTAACAACTACAAGCTCAGTTAACTTTATCATAGCCTGTTCTTAGACATTTTATAAGATATAAGCTGGCTGTGTTACATCTACTCTCTCATCCCTGCTCATCCAATCTATTCTGCACCTTACAGACACACATCCAAATGAGTAATGTTTTTTAAATGCCAATATAATCACATCTCCTTTCTACTTAAAATATATCAGTGGCTTCTCATTTATGGTAGATAAAACCTTTTTCAAGGTGGCTTTCAGTACCTTCCATCGATGGCTCTCGCCTCTCCATCTAGCCTTTCTCTTTTCCTCAGTGTCTCCACTTGGAAGGCGTGGACCTTTTGCAAGTTGTTACACCTGCTGGGCTCATACCCATGACACGGGCACAGGCTGTTCGCTCTACCTGGAATGTGAGTGTCCCTCTTCCTCTCCTATTTGGTAACCACTGAGCCATCAGATTTATCCAAGCACCACTGCTTTGGAGATGCCTACCTCAACTCCCAGATGAGACCAAATGTTCCTATTGGAGACCCGGGAAACTACATACCTATTCTTTAGAGTGTTTGTCTTGCAGTTTTACAATTTCTACATAATTATTGACTCCAAATCTATCGCCCCTAACGAGACCGTAATCTACATGAAAGTGAGCAATGTTCTTTCTGTTCACTACGGAGTCTTTAGCACCTAACACACTGCCTCAGACAATGTCGGTGCCCCTGGAGTCAGGCCCTATTTTACCAGCCTTGTGCTAGGTGCTGCATGTAGGACATTAAAGAAGACAGACTTCATCTCTTTGCTCACAGAGATTTCAGTCTAGTATTAGAGAAAGACAATCAATAAGCAAGCGTAATGCAATGCGCAGTGGGGATTAAAACAGAAGGGGTTCCAAGGAAAACCAAGATGCAGAGAGTTAAGGAAGGCTACCCAGAAACAAAGGACCCAAACAGTACCGACTGCTATGGAAGCACTTTATGCAAAGTAATTCACATGCCCTTCCTCTAAGAGGGAGGTAAATAAGGAAACTAAGGAGCAGGGAAGGTATGTGACTTGCCAAGTTTGCTCAGCTAATTAGAAGGGGAGCTGGATTCAAACCTAGACAGTCTGGCTCCCACTTCTGTGTTCTTAACGCCATGCTGCATTGAGCTTTTGAGTTGCCTCGGCAAAAGAGACTCAAGAGACAGGCAGGGTTCCAAACACAGGGTAGAGCAAAAGCAAGACACTGAGACAAAAAAGGATAATAATCTTTTGAGAAACTGATTGATCAGTTTGCAAATTTAGAAGGAAAAAACGCACACCCCAAAACACAAGCTATAATGGAGAGACTGGATTGGAGCAAGGCAAGCCCAAAATAGGCTACTCTTTTCACGTATGCACTGAAATCCTCTGGGACGTGTGTTCCTTGGAAGACTGTTAAGTGAACGCATCTCTCCACAAACCAGAGGCTGGTGTAAGGTTTCACCCCTACATGGGTCATCACTGCTCAAGATCACAAAGAGAAGACTGCATTGAATTACACATTTTGAAACATACATGTTTGGGTCACAGAAATGACCCCAAAAGGGAATCTGACTTGGTTGGGAATAAATCCATTTCCAGCAAGTTCAAAGGACCTCAGCATTTCAGGATTTGAAAAGAACTTTTATCTTATCAAGTCTGTATGCAACAATGAACAAAACCTAGAGGGACAATGACCACTAATTACTTCCCCTAAAATACAAATTCAAGGAGTGTGATGTAGTTTAAACATATAGCGAGCTCGGTTTTTCACCCTCATGGCTTTAAAGGGTCGTACAGGGAAGGAGGGCGGCGATGCTGGATCAGGCATTTTTGCACATAACATCCACGGGGAAATCTAAATCTATAACCATCATCATAAAATGAAACAAGAAGCAAATCAGAAAGGAATGAATGACAGGCAAGTGATAGCCAAGGGGTTTACAATAATCTATTATTAAAATGCCTTAAAAGAGCAAAGAAAATGCTTATCAGATCAGCAAAGCACCTTTTAATAAATAATATGATTTGGGTTTAATTAATGGCCTAATTACAGTTTTACCCAATAGGCTTAAATGCTCCAAAGGAACAGTCTGAGTCTCTTTGGTAGATAATCTGTGTTTTAAAAAATGCTCTAATTACATATTTGCTTGAGTAAATAATGTGAATTTTACAAAACTGCCTAATGATATATTTATGTGACTATATTTACCCAAATGGCCTCTCATTCTGTACTAATGGAGTTGGGATGACTGTTCCTGGGAGACATGGGAAAGTGGGATGGCTCCAGCTTTCCCCCTAACACCCCAGTTATTCTCACACTGTCCTTGCTCTCTCTCACCCCAAAACACACCACTGAAAGCATATGACCCACTTATTCATCATCATTTTAAATTGGGGAAAAAAATTCTTCCTCAGTCCTTTATGTGAACACATTTTACAGAAAGGCTACAGGCTTGAAAAATGAGTATTAATACTGTATAATGCTCCATTAAAAGCGGGTAATGACACTGTGACCAAGACGGGACATTCAGGGTTTAAGCAGCTACATAACTTATTCTTTTCCGTATGTAGTATCTTACGATGCCTTACGAGAATCAGGCTCATGTACTGAAGTCAGATTATTATGACAGGAAGCCACATAATGGTCTGTACAGTAGTCCCCTCTTATCCAAGTTTCCACTTTCTGTGATTGCAGTTATCCATGGCCAACCATGGTCCTCCTAAAATATTAAATGGAAAATTCCAGAAAGAAACAATTCATCAGTTTTAAATGTGTACCATTGGGAGCAGTGGGATGAAATCTCGAGCCATCAGACATCAGATCGACTGTCTTATCAAATCGAGTGTCTTCTCAGATTGACTGTTTCAGTGTCACAGTGCTTGTCTTCAAGTAATTCTTATTTAAGAATAGCCCCCACAGCCATTCACATAACTTTTTGTTACAGTATATTG
Source organism: Miniopterus schreibersii (assembly GCF_964146895.1). Classification (NCBI taxonomy): domain Eukaryota; kingdom Metazoa; phylum Chordata; class Mammalia; order Chiroptera; family Miniopteridae; genus Miniopterus; species Miniopterus schreibersii. Next base: position 58,028,427 of record NC_138111.1, on the reverse strand, counting down.
TTATAACTGTTCTATTTTATTATAGTTATTATTGTTAATCTCTTACTGTGCCTAATTTATAAAATAAAATTTACCATAGGTAGCCTGGCCGGCTTGGCTCAGCAGTTCAGCATTGACCTAGGACCCAGGAGAATGAGGTTCGAATCCTGGTCAGGGCACATGCCAGGGGTTTTGGGCTCGATCTCCAGTGGGGGGCATAGAGGAGGCAGCTGATCAATGACTCTCTCATCATTGATGTTTCTCTCTCTCTCTCTCTCCCTCTCCTTCCCCCTTCCTCTCTCTGAAATCAATAAAAACATATTTTTAAAATTCACCATAGGTATATATGTATAGGAAAAGAAACAGTATATATAGACTACCCATGGATTTAGGCATCCACTGGGGGTCTTGTTCCAAGACTACTGGGGGACTACTCTGTTGGGTAACAGAGAAGTCATAGAAAAACTGAGTTTGACTCCCAGATTTGTGGTGGCATGTGTCCATTTGTGAGCTTTAAGACATTTTCACATTAGAGATATAAATCGAAAACTGGGTGCATATCTATGCATAAAATTGTGTGTAGGGTCTGAATGTTTCACTTCATAGTTTCCCCATAAAAATCTGACTCTTAGCCAGTATTCATGGTTTAAAATTAGGTGAGCTTCATTCCCAAAATAATTAAGCATGGTCCAGGCAAGGAAGCACAGCATTCGCATTCCCAGTCTTTCCGCTGTTGGCTTAGAATCTTGGACGCCTCCTGGGTGAGATCTAAAAGTGTCCCCCATACCCGGAGGGAGAGTAAAGGAAGGGGTAGGCCACTCCGGACCGGCAGGCGGGCTTTAACAAGCAAGGGGGACTTGGAGATTTGTCTTGGGCATCACCAGGCGAACAGACCGCCACGCCTGTTGCCTACCAGAATCTTACAGGCTACTACAGAGGCATCGACAGGGCTTGGTCACGTGTACAGTCCCAATGCTCTCAACAGGACCCTCCTCTCTCAAAGGTGCACCCGTGACGTGGCTCCTGGCAGGCTGGTGGGTGGAACGCCCCTTCCAGGGACAGGGGCAGGGGTGGGAAACCTCGGATTGCCTGGGTCCGGCTCTGGAGTCATTGAGCAGTCACATTCTCTCAATGACCTCCTCTAACATCCACAAGTGAGAAAATTTACCAAAACACATACAAAAAATAAAACAAGTGGTTGAGAGAACAAGAGGATAAGAAAAATATAGGTGAGGGAATAAACCAAGGACTAAGATTAGCATCCGACCCCACCCCATGCATTAATAGCCTATAGACACCAAGCTTCCCAGAGGCCAAAGGAAAGGAAACTCCACGGAGTAAACAAATCAATCAAGTTAGGGAATCAGCCAGGCAGATCTTCCTGATTTTCAGATCTAAAATCATTTCTCCTATAATCGTCACACACAGGATGCCCTGTGCGCACAATATTTTCAACAACATCCCAATAGAAAATACAACAGTAAGTTTCATAAGACTGCGAATTACCATAATACACAATAAACGTAACATTGTGCTGATCACAGTGGTCCCTCCCTCCCTCCCCCCCCCCCCCTCTCTCTCTCTCTCTCTCTCTCTCTCTCTCTCGGATGATTCAGAAGGCATTCCAATAATTGCAGGGACTCAAGGCTCAGGGCCCTCATTAGAGGCACTAATTGTATTTTACTATAAATGGGCAAAATTGCTACTTAATTGAGAGTTCAAGCTGATAGAGTGCCAGATTAACTAATTTTCACCTTAATAAATGTGTAATTATTTATTAAAATGCTGAATCCCACTGCTGACGCCACTATAAATTACTTCTTTCCCTGGGCAGCATCTCAGAGCTCAGATGATCCCATTGCTCAGACGGAAAGACTTGCGATTCTGAGCTGTGGCGTAAGGATGCCTGGAACGTGGACCCCGAAGAGCAACACTCCGTTCCCGTCCCTCTGCTCGTCCCCAGCATCGGAGGCGCTTGCCTGCCGGAGCGCAGCAGCAGCACCGTCTGTCTGCTCTGGCCTCGTTCGCCTGGATCAAGTAGAAAATTGAAGGCACTAAGCTGAATTTTTCAGAAACTTTGCGGTAATTGAAGAGAGAGGGTGATAAAGAAAGAGGGAAAGCGGTGGCAACTTAATTAGACTGGCCACTTCGTGGGCTGCATAATAAAGCTAAGGAGTATTTCTGAAACAGTACCAAGCTTGGAGCGAACCGTAATTTCAAGCACTTTGTAGAGGAGCCCATCTACTCAAGTAGTCGTTTATAATTAGGATGCGAAACTCAGCCCTGTAGTCATTTATTATTGAAATTGCCTTAAGGTGATCTCCAAAACAACTTCATCTCCTGATTTACCTCCTCCCCTTTCTAAAAGTGGCAAACGGAATTCATGGGATCGGCCTCGGAGGAGCAAATAGGCAGAGATGAAATGCAGCAAGGAGCGAGCGCCTGGCAGGGCCCAGGAGGGAGTGCCAGGAGGACATGGGAGGGCCAGCGGAGAGTCGACTGGAAGACTGTTCCCGGAGAGAGCGGGCTTCAGCGATTTCTCTCGAGTTTTATTGCACGTTAGCGGAACCAGATGCTCCGCTCGCGGGCGGCAGCTCAGACGCCAGGGGAGAGCTGCGGAGCTTCTGTTTAGAAAATGGGACCTGGTGTGACTGCAGAGCCGCACCTGCCCTCGGCTCCCGCACCACATCTCTCTTCACGCGGAGTCCATTCAAGTTGAGTTTTTTTCCATGCTATGTCCACCAAGGGAAGGAAAAAAAATACAACTTTCTGTTTCTCTGTAACACATGGGAAAAAAGAATCTTTTTATTATTATTACTATTTATTTTTTGTGTTAAGCCTTACCCGAGGACATTTTTCCATTGATTTTTTTTTTTTAGAGTGGAAGGGGGGGAGGGGAGGGAAAGAGAGAGAGAGAGAAATCAGTGTGAGAGACACACATTGATTGGTTGCCTCCTACACAGGCCCTGGGGCCCTGAAATGAACCTGTAACCCAGGTACATGACCTTGACCCAGAATCGAACCCAAGACCCTTCGGTCCATAGGCTGACACTAGCCACTGAGCGCCAGCCAGGGCAAGAATCTATCTTTTTAAGAGGATAGCAAATAGTCAGAGGGAGGAAAACAAGGAGAGAAGAAAATGTTCTTTTCCAGACTTGAAATCAATATACCTTATCAAACCCAAATCAAATTGTATATGCCCAAGTCATTAGAGCCAGTCTCCTTGTTAAGAATACACATTTTGCCCTAGGATTAAATCCCACTGTGTCGCAGAGGCTGACTTTCTTCAGCCAACCTGAAAATCCCTGACAGGTAAACTTGATAGCATCTGTAGGGTGGGAGCCGCCGGAGCCGCAGAATCTGCAAGTTTAAATGAGAAACCTTGCAGCGTGCTGGGCCGCAGCTCAGAACTATGCCAGTGAAGGCAGCCCAGGATTATAAAACCTGCATGTGGGATGAGCCACCTTGCCTCCTGGCTCCTGCCTGTGCTCAGTGTGTCCTCACCGCCTCCACTGTGCCGTCCCAAAGCTGCCCCCAGGGCGCCCATTTGAAGTCCATCTTCCCAAACTGCTCTTCCTGGCATTGGCCTATACCCCATTCATTCCGGATCCTTTCTCCCATCAAACTTTGCTGTTTCACTTGCCACTTTCTCAGGACTTGATGACAAATGAGAGTTTTATTAAATACTGAGTTATAACGTTAATGTGTAACATCCTCCAGAAAGCTGGTGTTTAGTTAACAGAGGCCTCAATTTTTTAGTTCATAGAAGAGCCTATTGGTAGAATTTCAGGAAATAGGATAATATGGAAGGAAAACCCTTTAAAGCAGAGTCTTTGAGCCTACTCCAGCAAATCACACTTGATTAGTTAGGATGGTTTTGTCTGCAATAAAATCTCAGACTTGAGTGGCCAAAATAATAGGGAAATTTATTATCACATGTAAGAAGCCCTGAGGATTAAATAGATGCAAGTCTGTCCATGTCTCTGCTCTACCCAAGTCAGCATGTCATGTCCCTCAGCTTGTCCCAGCTAACCTTTCTTACTTTGGCAGGATGCCCACCTTAGTTCCAGGCATCCTACAAAGACACAGCCACATCCAGAGGGAAAGCGAATATTTTTGTCCTACAGATCTCTATCAGAGAGCAAACATTTTATACTTGTTCACCAGCAATCTTCTCACATGTCACTGGCCAGAATAAGTTCACGTGCTTCTTCCTAACCCAGCAATTGTCAATGGCAATGTTGTAAATGAGGCCTGGCTTAGACCACTCGCACCACCTTCCAGTCACTTAGGAGAGGGCGGTACTTCACAACAAAATTGAGAATGTTTACACAGTCAACCCAATAGAACTTCAATGCCAATCGGGTCTTGTCCTTTAATGTTCTTTGGTTTAAATTCAGTCATCATATCCTTCCTTCTACAAAAGGCTTTGTCACATTCTGAGCTGTAGGAATTTCAGCATAAGAAAGAAAAGAAAAAGAGGAATTAATTAGAAGGCAAAGCAAGTAGTGAGGTCTAAACGATGTTATTAGATGACTGCCAGCTTCCCATATCCACCGACCATTCACAGTAACTCGAAACATGGAAGAAGGTGGGTGTCTTTGACCACAGAAGTCCAATCAGAAGCAGGTGAGAACACACAAGAGGCTGCCCACGTGGTCCCGTGTTAGCCTTGCGGGGCTGGAAGTGATACGTTATAGTGCTGAAAAGTCAAAAGCGCCAATCACAATGAAGAGGAAATTTTTCCTGAAGGTGAGGGAGCCAGAAAAATATACCTCAAGCCTTTGTTTCATTGATCCAGAGTGAAGAAAATCAGCCATGTCCACTATTCAAAATGTGAAATACACCTTTAAGTGGATTCCAATGATCAGAGAGTGAACTGAAACCTGGAGCCTCTTCTGAAAAATAAGTTCTACCAGCACGGCGACTGGAGCCAGGGTCTCATTGCACTAGGACCTCTATTACCTGGCTTTTCACAGGCTGGATTGGACTGTGAAAAATGTTTTCTAATCTTATCTTAAAATAGGGACAAGGTTTTCTTCATCTTTAAAGCACTCTCTAGTGCTTGAAGTAATGCCAATTAATATCTATTAATCTAAATTTATTGAAAAAAGTGCTATTTGAAAAATTATGCAGAAAATAATGGAGCTGTTGATAGCATGCTCTGTTACGATATAGGGGAGGGGTGTAGCTAGAAAGTTTCTTTGAAATACGCTGAAACAGAAAGTTCAAATCCTTAATGTTTAATTCTTTACTAATTAAAAAAGCAAGCTTGCCTGAATAAAGGTTGTGAAATAGTCACGTATTTATCATAGCGAAACAAATCAAGACACATTAGCATAGTAGAGACTCTGGATGCAAGTTTCACTTCCAGAAATCAAGTTTCTTGTACAAAGATCGCTCAGTACACTGGTAGGTGTTGGCTGGGGTGTTTCCCCAAGGGCCAAGCTGGAGCTGTGGCGGGACAGCTCTTCAGGACAGCCAAGAGCCGGAGAGGGACCCAGGACTCCTGTGCCGACAGCCAAGAGCCGGAGAGGGACCCAGGACTCCTGTGCCGACAGCCAAGAGCCGGAGAGGGACCCAGGACTCCTGTGCCGACAGCCAAGAGCCGGAGAGGGACCCAGGACTCCTGTGCCGACAGCCAAGAGCCGGAGAGCCACCCAGGACTCCTGTGCCGACAGCCAAGAGCCGGAGAGCCACCCAGGACTCCTGTGCCGACAGCCAAGAGCCGGAGAGCCACCCAGGACTCCTGTGCCGACAGCCAAGAGCCAGAGAGGGACCCAGGACTCCTGTGCCGGTCTCCTGCCTGTCCCGGCAGCACCAAGAGGTGGAAGGGAAAATCTGCGGCCAGGACACAACATTTTACTCAAGGGATTTCTGAACAATTACATCCTGCTAGTTGGGTAAGTGATTCATTCCTTCCTACTTATTTTGACAAGTCGCTGCCTAGAAAACCAGGTATAAAATAGCATTTTAAGGATAGTGCTCTGAGTGAACATCACCACCCGCTAAGACCTGACCTGCACTTCCCTGAGCGACCGCCTTACTCGCCACCGTCTGTCCTCCCTGGAGGCCAGGCTGGGCAGCCAGCGTCAAGCACCAGGCGAGGCAAACACGGCCTCTTTTTTTTTTTCTTTCCATAATTTTTATTTTTGTTTAAAGTATTACAGATGTCCCTTTTTCTCCCCAATGACCCATCCCCCCCCCCCCCGTTCCTTCCCCCTCCCCAGTCCCTCTCCCCACCATTGTCCTGTCCTTGGGTTGTGCATATGTGCACATAAATTCTTTGGTTACTCTCTCCCCCTCCACCCCCTCTCCCCCATCCCTCTGACATTTCGTCAGTCTCAACTATGCTTCCATGTCATAAACACGACCTCAGTTTGCCACAGCCTCCTTGTGTCCCAGTTCCAACCATTATTGTCACTCAGATTATTTAATTAAACAGCCATTGAGCGCACACTATATGAGATGAATACATTGATTCACTGTGAGAAAGTAAAAACATCAATTAGCCGTAATCCCTGTTTTATAGAGTACAGAACCCACGGAGGGAAGGGAAGAGAGGGCAAATAACTATATATGATTCCGTATATGCCAAAAAGAGAGAGCCCGCAGTACGCTAGGGCAAACCAAAGCTGGGAGGGATGTAACCCAGCTGGGAACATCTTTGTGGAAAAGAAACTAACGTGCAAAGAAGCTCAAGCTAGGTTTTTAACAGAAGAAACAGTGACAGCTTACATTCAGAACAGGGACAGGAGCAAGAGCAGAGACCTCTTTTTTGTTTATACATTTCTTTCAAAACGGTCAATCCTAAATGGGAAAAGCATTAACCCAAGGACACGGCAGTGAACAGCAGCGTGCGGCGGGATTCAGAGAAAATAAGACAACTGTCAGGGAGGTTCTGATGGTCAAGAGAAGCCTTTTGAAGGGCCCAGGCTACGTGGTACCAGAGAAGGATCCGGAAGCTTCTCGGGGTAGCCTGAGATCACCGGTCAAGGAGACGGAGGACCCCCAAATGAGTTCTGCCTTCTTTATTCTCGGGCAGTCTCTAACCTCAACTTGCATTAATCTGCTTTGACAGAGCAGAAGGAAAATGAACCCAGTGATGCCCTCTGCTTGAGAGTGTGGAAGCTATATGGAGGCCAACCTGAAGGGAACGGAATCCGAGTGAAGGTTACAGCTCTGACAGGACTGGGGCTGGCTGTGCTTTCATGCCCTTCTGGGTCACAGTGACAGGGAGCCCAGAGACAGCTCTGCAACCTGCTGGAGAAGCCAGCGCCTGCCAGGCCGGAACGGGGTTCCGGAGCCTCTGCCTTTAACAGCAAAGGCTCTCATCAGAAACCGTCCAGCGCTTTAGGCCAAGCACCTCTCAGCTTCGTCGCTCTTTTAAAAAGCCTCTTGATACTCACAGATGGATAAGAAAACAATAAAATAACAAATACATGTGCTCAGGATACGAGTGCGAAATTCATAAGAAGTCCAAATAACAGACAAACAAGAAGTTGTATTTACTACTAATAAAGAGCAAATTAGGAGAACTGAATACCATTTTCCACTTACTAAATTAGCAATTTTAAAACTGTAACATTCTATTTGATAAAGGTATTGAAGCTCTTTCTCACAGAGCAGGAGCCCTAGGTATTGGCACAAGGCCTTCACTCCGTAATTCAATCTTTGGGAATGCATTCTAAGAAAATATATTCTGTCTATAGCTCATATTCACATCATAATTATTTGTAATAATGCAAAATTAGAGACTTTCATATAAACCAAGGAGAATAGCCAAGTGCTCTGTTTTATAACTATTTAAAACTGTGACATGAAAAACAACGTGGAACACAGAAAATGCTTATGAACTAAATCTGGATATAAAGTTAGGTGTATATTATGATCTCAAGGCTATATAGTATGCATAGTGACGGAATCTAAAAAATACATATAACATAGCAGTGCTTGTTTTATTTGGATATTGGAATTACAAATTACTTTTTTTCCTCTTTTTACATTTTCTCTAGAACTGATATGTTGCTCTAATAATTTTTAAAACCTATATATATTTAAACTCTTACTCGTTCATGAGTTTCTAACTGCCATTTGATTTCAATAAAATTATTTTGCCACAATATTTAAGGTACAAGAAGTTTGTATTTGGTCCCATTCGGTCTTGCCAAATAAAGCAGCAGCTATTGCAAAAGAAATAGCAGTGGTGAATGAGTCCCGCGTCCCAGAGCTGGCTGGGAAGGATGCGGCAGTTACGCACTACGCCTATTCCACGCTTAGCAACACGCCTTCGAACCCCAGACACTTTCCCTTCTTATTATATTAACCTGACTGTGCTCCCCAAATAACACTTGCAAATCTCAGGCTTTGCAGAGCACCTGTTCTTAACTTAAAAAGGCACAGCTTTCTGTGTCCTCCCAACGCTACAATTCCATGAACTTAATTGTCTCAATTTCCGGTCCATCACCTAAAAAAAAAAACAGAAAAGATTATTTTCTGTTCAGTGACGCATGGAATGAGATAATAGCCTTTGCTATAGTAAGAGCATCAGAATTCTTCCTTTTGTAAACAATGCCTCCTTGTGATAGACAGTGAGGCCTTAAAGGCATTTGAGGAGAAGCGCTCTCCATAAGAAAATTAGAAAAGTTCTCATTTTTGATTTTGGGTGTTTGAGTTAAAAGGAAAAAAGGAAAGGGAAATAACAGAAGAAAGGGGGAGCAGCAAGATGGTGAAGGGTTCATGTATTAATAGAGGGGCTGGGGGTGCCCAGGGAAGTGCCCCTAGTGATGTGGCAACAAGCCATCCCTGTAAGAGGTGAGCAGTGTATGTTGGTGACACGGTCGCGCCTTGTCCCCTTGGCACATTCGGAAGCTGCACTCCCTGCAGCAGCCCTGTGATGATCGCTGATGTGATCACGACTCATGGGATCCTCAAAGTATAAGCTCCCAGGGAATCTGGGAAAATCTTGGGAGGGCTTCGGACTTCTACAACGTTTGCAACACCGTTTCAACTAATCTGAAAATTCATGGACTTCCAGCCGACTTCCACAGCAGATGAGAGAAAAACCTGGGCCCCAGGACTTTAGGTCCCCGCTCAGTTTCTGTGCCACCGTTTCACGCGGCCTCACAATTTCACTTCCTATTTACATCCATTCTGAGAGGCCATAGAAAACACACCCGTCACAGAACAGAGGAGATGGATAGTATCTGGGAAGATGGGGAAATGCTCCTTACATGAAACTTAAATTTTAGGTACTCAAGAGTTCCTTCAAACACCTACTGCAGGATGAACTATTATATAGGAATTGAAATAACAAAGATAAATGATAAATGAGCCTTTTCTATTATTTTGTTCTTCCTTCATTCCCTTTTCTCTTTCTCACTTTCTGTCTTTTTTTTCAATAATCATTCACTGCTACCTGGGAGGTGCTGAGCTTCCCAAGCTCCACATCCATTATCAATTGGAAGATGAGCATCTTAGCTACCCCCCCGCTTCCTGATCCACAAGCAGAGGCAGGTCGTACACGGAGGCATCTGGACAGCGAGGGGCCCTGCGGCTCTGCGTGCCCTGTGTTAGGCTCTTCAGTATTCTGAGTTTGAGAGGAGACAGGCCATCATCTAACTCACCAGATTGTTGTGTTGAGGAAAGGTTTCAACAAGAGATTAAGATCTCCAGGAAGGACCAAAATTAAAGGAGATATTTTGGGGGGAGAGGGAGAGAGAGACAGAGACAGATTTTGATTGTTGCTCTACCTATTTATGCCTTCGTTGGCTGATTCTTGTACGTGAATGCATCCTGACAGGGGACCAAACCTGCAACCTTGGCATTTGGGGATGGTGCTCTAACCAACTGAGCAACCCGGTCAGGGCAAGTGAAAGGAGCTATTTTATGGGGTCCTTCTTCTGGTGTAACAACAGCTAGATCAGTGAACCTGTCCTGAGAAATGAATAATACAACGTGCCGGAGGCAGTTCCTGCTGAGGGAGGGTATAACAGACAAATACTTTATTTTCTTCCTGTTTTTGCCCATAGTGTCATCCAGCTCTCCTCCCGTGAGCCCGCATGTCTTAAAGAGCAGCACTAAGCAGGACCGGCTGCTGAGATCCGCTCCCACGGCTACTCTTACCCCACCTGAGGTTTGCGCTGGTTGCCATTTGGGAACAGTTTGTACCTTAATTTACCCACCACAGTGGAGGGCAGTTTCAGCAGGTTCTTAGACCTCTGAGTAAATGTGGGCCATGGACCAGCAGCATGGCCATCGCCTGAGAACTTGTTAGAAATGTGGACACTCAGGCCTCACCCTGCATCCGAATCTACAGTTGAGCAAGAACCCCAAGTGAACCTGATACAAATTAAACTTTGAGAAGTGCTTTAGTGAAACTCAGAGGGTTTCACGCAGAGCAGGTTACCTGGGAATGTCATTACTTTGAGTGTACAATGGAGAAAGCATGGGCTTTGCAGTAGCTGTTCCTACGATTGACACCTGTGCTCATCACTTAGGAGCTGTGTGTCACTGGGCAAATTACCCACCATCTCTGATTTTCAGTTTCCTCATATGTTAAGTAATAATAATAAAACCTACATCACAAAGTTGTAAGGATGAAACAATGAATCTAAAATATGTAACCTAAGACTGGGCCACAGTAGTTAGTATTTCAAGTCATCTACTTAAAGTTCCAGAAGCAGCTTTGAAAGCTACTTTTGTATGTGTCAAATGTCCAATGAGCCCAGCTTCAGACAAGACTTGAAGCTGATGAATGCAATTTTGCCTCATTTGCATTCCTTTACTCAAGAACTCTCTCTCCTTTAGATAAACAACCAACTGCCCCCAAACACTTCTATCAGATGTCCATTGATTTGATAGTCACGAAGAGTTTTGCTGTTTTATTGCATTGTTTGTTTTGTTTTGCTCTGCTTGCTTTTTCTTTTCTTTTCAGTCAAGAATTCTCAAGGACAAAATTCCTGTAGCATGGGGACAGGGGTGTCCCCAACTAATAAACCATTCTGTTATATACTCAAGATCCTGTAAAAGGTAAAATACAACATTGGTTTAATAGCCTTAAGCAGAGAGGAAAATAATTCTTAATTGAGGAAACATGTACTGAGTACTGATTTTTCTGCTCAGTATTATAAGAAATGGAGACAAAATTAAAAAAACAAAAGTCTTTGCCCTAAAAAAACCCCTTCCAGTCTGTAAAAAGGTAATGAAATAAGTGCTATGGGAAAAGGAAACATGTGGGGGTTTGGGAGCTTGGATTTCCAGGATTGGGGAGGGAGTGTTCTGGGAGCCCTCCCAGGTAATGTGTCCTTTAATGTGAGAAACTATGAGCAAACTGTTTACAAGTCTATCAGCTCACTCAGGAATAAGAAAAACCTGGCTGGGCTCAAATCCTAGCTTGAAGGTTGAGCAAATTAATTAACCTTTCCATGCCTCCCTTTACATATCAGCACAATAGAAAAAACCTTAGTATGTACAGCGTAGCTCAGTAGTGAGAATGAAATAAAAATGGATCTCTAGCTGGTGCTTAATAAGTACTTGGTGTTTTACTTCTCTCCTTTCACATAAACTGGTATAAGAATAGCTATCCTTCGCTATCTCTTACCAGAATTTCTGTGTGAAGCAAAACGTCAAAATTATGATAATTACTGGTACAGTCCCTGAAGGCACACTATCTCATAAGATATGTGTGGATACATGTTTTATATGCATACACATACGCAAATATACACATATGTACATTTACATATACATGGACATTTTTTAAAGTAAATTAAGACAAACAAGAAATGTTGAGGTAGGTAGTGAGCAAAGCCTCAGAAAAGCAGACCTAAGTCAACGTGTCGAGTATCAAACTATAAGCCTCACCAGAACGTCCCCTCTTCCAGCATTCTTCACATCAGTGAGCGACAATGCTGGCCAGCCACCGTCACGTCAGAAACTCGGGAGTCACCCTGGAGATCTCCGTGTCTCTTGTGCCCACATCACAGCCACTGCTAAGTCTTGCTGACTTGCTCTCCTACCTCTCTCAAAAGCCACCCCCCTTACACGCTCTTCACAGTGCACACCTGGTCACGCGGGTCTCGGCGGGACACAACCGTTGGTATCCAGGACACTTACAATGAACTCTTGTTGAATTAATGATTGCAAAAGTGAATGGGACGTGCGAGAAGGCACAGCCAACAAATAAGAATGGAAAACTTCTTTCACTTTTTTACTTAGGAAGTAACAAACTGCAGTTCACTGAATTTCCGGGTAAGTGTTTTTGGTTTGATGACAGGAAAACACCAAGTAGATGGTAGTGTCTCTACTAGCAAAGAAGACTGAACTGTAACATCAAAAAACTTCACATTCCTAAGTAATGAAAGACATAGGGGAGTCTTTAGGTCAGGGGTCAGCAAAGTGATGCCAACATGCCAAACCTGGCTTTGGTTTTCCTGGGACACGGCACCCCGCTCTTTCCCCCTTGGCTGTGCCTGCCTCGTGCTACAAGGCCTGAGGAACAGCTGCAACCGGGGCTGTGGGCCCACAGACCTGGGCTACTTACACCTGGCCCTTCACAGAAAACGCTTACGAACCCCTGCTTTAGGAAATCAGAAAAAAGGCCTATGTAATTTTTTAGAAAGTATGTATTTATGTAAATAACAGCAATAGTGACAGAAAATTATATATTTGTTTAAAAAAGTTGTGAAAAGGAGATCAGAGGGATGGGAAGCTAAGGCCAGCATTTAGGTTAAGGGTTGTGGTGGCTGAGAGATGGCCCCAAAGATAATCAGATCTGAGTTCCTGGAACCTCTAAATGCTACCTTATTTGGAAAAAGGGTCTTCGAAGATGTGATAAAATTAAGGGTTTTGAAACGAGGAGGTTATCCTAGATGATCTGGGAGGAGATTACGCGCACACACAGAGGAGAACGTCATATGAAGCCAGGGGCAGGGACTGGAGTGGTGCAGTCACAAACCAAGGAGCACCAAGGACTGCCGGCAGCCACCAGAGGCTGGAAAAGGCAAGTTACAGATTGTCCCCCAGATGCCCCAGAGTGAGCTTGTCCATGATGACACCTTGATTTTGGAATTCTGCCTCCAAAGTTTGAGGGAAACATTTTTTATTGTTTTATGCCACCAGATTTGTGGTAATTTCTTACAGAAACCACAGGAAACTAATTGAGTCCCTAAGAAAAAAAAAACCGGCCCATCTGTGCACAAAGAAGTTGGGGGTGAGATGTAATTTCATCATCGTGTATAAAGTACCTAGAAGTCTGTATTTCATCCCATTCAGTTTTGCCAAATAAATCAGAAACTGTTGCATTAAAAAATAGCACTTAAGGAGTCCATTTCCGACACCTACCATGCCCCTTCCAATCTCAGCAACACACCTCAGATCTTTCTCACTTTCACAACTTAATTTTATAATAACCTGACTGTGCCCCACAAACATGATTTGCAAATCACAGGCCTTGCAGAGCACCTACTGCACATGGACACAGTATTATCTCAACTGCCACTAAACAATTTGATGAACTTAGTTAAGGTTCTTAATTTCTGGGCCATCACCCGTCCCCCCCCCCCAGCAAAAAAAGCAAGCAAGAGATTATTTTATTCACACATGTCATGAAATTATAAAAACAATTCGTGGTAACACCTGGCATCGGAATTCGTCTTTAGTGAGGAAATTACCTTTGCTTGAGAAAAACACCTCCCTGTTAAAATAAGACTCTGAAGGTATCAGATAAAGTGCTGTACATAAGACAATTGGAAAAGTTTTAGGTTTTCTTTTTGATCTGGTGAGTGAGAAGGAAGGAAAATAAAGAGAAAAAAGAGGTAGAAAGGGGTGTGAAGATGTGACCTGCTGAAAAGAGAGGACCTACTGGCCAGTGACATTCGTCCCTTCCCAGGAGCAACAGACATCCAGCCTCAAACTGCCCTGGTCCAGGTCACCCACCCACAGGAACAGGGCACCCTCAGGCTTACTTTCTGACCCTTCTCCCATCACACCAAAGAGATGAAATAGGGTTGTTTCCTGGTTCATCTATAGAGCAGCTATTGAGATTTGAGGGGCCAAACTTAAAAGGTAAGGAACATAGTTGAAAAAGCCAGGGCAGCTGGGCTCCAAGGCCATATGCCTCCTTTCATACCCCTGACGCCTGAAAGTCCTTGAACAGGGCAGAGCACACATTTTATATTAAACAATTCAAGTAGTAAAGGCTGGGAAGGCAAATAAACTTCAAACCATAATTCCTCAGTAAGTAAGTGCAGCTGTTTGATATGGGCAGGGGGTGCGGGTGGGGACACACCCTCGGAAGACAGGGCAGGGTCTCTGCAGAGGAAGGCAGAGTATCGGGGTGGGGAGAGATTAACCTCAGAACTTATATGCATATATGCATGACCCATGGACACAGAAAACAGTGTGGGGAAGGCCTGGGGGTGGGGGATTCAGGGTGAAGGGAGTCAGTGGGAGAAAAATAGGGACATATGTAATACTTTCAACAATAAAAATAAATCTAAGAGAGAGGAGTCTGGGCATGGAAGGCGGACTCCACAGACTTCACAATGGGCCTGCATTCACCCCTGCCTGCCTCTAGGCGAGGCCGAAAGCAGCCACCAGAAATGAATTTGGAAAATATTTGTGAATCTGGCCCCTTATTACCATCCCCACTACCACGGTCCCTAAGCCACCCTCACCTCCAGCTGGAACTCAGCTGTAGCCGCACCATCGGCCTGATGATTTCTAGCCTTCCTGCCATCGGGTCCTTTAAGTTCTGTTTAAATCTCGCCTGGTCAGTGAGGCCTCCCCTGACCACCCCAACTGATGCTTCTGCTCCTGCCCCACCCCCATCCCTGGGACTTCCCACCCTCTTCACCTACTCAATTTTCTCTTTATTTCATAGCATGTGTCACTTCCAAAAATATTACATACTTTATCTATTGCGTTTACTGACAGTTTCCCTCCACCCCAACCCTGAGAATGGAAACCTCTGTGAGGTCGGGGATCTTTGTTTTAATTCATCGACGTATGTGGGATACCTAGTGTTTAGTGGGTGCTCAAAACGTACTGAAAATTGAGTACCAAGTGAAGGTAAATCAGGAAACTTTTTCACAATTAGTACATGTTTAACATAGAAGAAGGTAATAATGCCTTGCTGAGGACTCTCCATGCATCCTGGTGCTGTGAAACCAGCTCCAGTGAGAATTAGCACGTCTCACTCACCCACTCGCTAGATGCTTGACGAGGGCCTCCTGTCTGCCGGGGCTGGCGCCGCCCTGAGGACGCGAAGGCTGGGCCTGGGGGCCAGCGCCTCAAGGAGGCTGATCCTAGGGGCCGAGGCAGGCCATTAAAATAGGCGGGCAGCCCACTTAGAACGCGAAGACTGTGGCAAGCGCTCCGGGGATGCATTAAAGCAGCCCAGGAGGCCCAAACTGATCTACAGACTTTTTAAGAACAAAACGAGACAGTCCGTAGTCACAGAGGTGCTTAGGAGGGCGTAAGGCGATGCCTGGAAATTCGACATCATTTTTAAAATTGCATTTCCCCTATGCTTTGGTTTCACTCCGAGCAAGTTTTAGTCGTCCGAGGGCCCCTTGCCCTGGTGTCTCCTGCTGCGTGGGGCGAGCCCTGGACGTGGGATGAGACGGAGGGGCCACAGGTGACCAGTTGCTGTGGGCCTGAGCCTCTGAGCAACTAGAGCACAGCTGTCTTTGGACACGTAGTATGAGGAAAAACAAAAAAACAAAAACCGCCTTCTTTTGTTCTAGGCCGCTGAGATTTGAGGGTTGCTAGGCGTGGCACGGTCTATCCCGAGGAAGCCACAGCAAACCCTACTCGGGAGCACCTCTAGGCTTTCGCCCCCTTAGGAAGATCAGCACTCAGGAATTGGGGGTCTGCTGATGACAGATTAGGACATTTTTAGAGATGAGGGAATTGACGCTCATGTATGAGAGTTGGAGAGCCTGGCGTCTATCCTGGGACCCTGGTTACTAGACAAAGTCACCAGACAGGCAACAGCCAGGCCTTATGAAATATCCTCTGACACATCCCAAGAGAATTTATTTCAAGTTTCTCAAGAAAGTGGGAGGCCAACCTAAAGGTTTAATTTTTAAAGATAGGCACAACAATAGGTGCCTCTGAGTAATAAAGGAGCGAACGGAAACAGAAAGTTTTCCTGGTGCGCCTGTGTCATGTCAGCGAGTCTTGAGGTGACCACGGAAGCAGCATCCACGACTGACCCGCAAGGGCAGGAAGAGCAGCGGTGCTCACGCGTGTGGCGGGGTGGCCTATGAAATGAGCTGCAGGAGGGGGGTCGGCGGTTAACACCACCTATGGTTGCCCAGGGATTAACCTCAGAGACTCTAGCAGAATCTTACTTGCTCCAGGAAGAGCTAGTGAGCTGTGCCAGGATACTTCATGGGAGGGACCTTCCATCCCCAAAATTCCAGCATGGAGGCTCAGACCCAAAGTAAGATTTTATTGTCATGGAGATTGCTAGCTAGCTTCTTCACAGTCTTCCCCTACGCTGGACTGGGAAATTAAGAATTCATATCAAAAAAGATAAATGTTTATAAAGCCATCCAGAAGGATCTGGAATCCGGCAATAATCAGGCACAAAAGTTTAAATAAAATAATGCATTCATTGGATCTTAAGGAAACGATGGATGCTTTGGGTCTTTAAGTGATAACTACTGGGAAGGCAGACCCATCTTCCTCCAAATGGGGGAGCTGAACAGCAGTAAGAAAGCATAAAAAGTGAAGCCATGGGCTACCACACCAGGAACACGTCACCCTTTTAGGGACCTCTTTATTTATATTTTCTCAGTATTTTCTTTGAAGTTTATATACTAGTACATGGAGATTATTATCCAAAATCCAAGAATATACTAAAGATAGCTCCAGACTGAGCCCCCTCAGCCTGCACGCTGCTTTGAGGTAGAAATGGGCGTGATGTCTGGAACAGTCGTTCCAGGAACGGTGCCTGAGCTACGGCTCCCGTCACGGCTCCCCGGCAGCAGCCTGAAGCTGCCGCACGCTCATCAGGAGAGAGGTGGAACGGAGCCCACTCGGTTCATGGCTGCCAGGCCTCTTCGTCTGCCTCCCACGGGCACGCAGACAGGAAAGCTGGCGGCTTCTTCGCCCTGCCTGTCGTTCTCACAAGGCGAGGAGTAGGCAGATGCAGGAGTGAGGGGGAGGCAAGGGCTGAGAGCTCTCCCACAGCCAGACCTGCCCCTGCAGCCCCCCCCCCCAGTGCCAGCATCCCCGGGAGCTCTTGGGGGGTTCAAGACTGAGAAGCAGGGCTAAGCACCTGAGCAAGGTGTCCCAAAGGAAAGGCAGACCCCCCCAGCTAGGGCTTTATTTAAAGCAACAAGTAAATGAGATGCTCTTGCCCTGATTAAATCCTTTCATCTTTGAAAGACAGAATATAAAGGAGTTAGGCAAGAGTTTGCACTAAGCACAGAAAAATCTCCCCGAACAAGTTCAGAGACGATCTCAAAAGAGTTAGGCAAAGGGGGAGTGACAGAGCAAAGGAGAAAATAAATTTAACACTGATGGACTTTTGCAGTGTCCCTGATGGGAAGGATCCCACTGTGGGGCAGTGACACATGCCCAGGCAGGCAGTTTTAATTGGCAAGACAACAGACAAACCTGGGATCACGGTCTAGTTTCCTTACTAATAAATGTCCCAAATGCTCCCAGCACACGCTGTCAAAACAAATCTAGCTTTCCCCTGACTTTTGTTTGATAGGTGGTAACACTCAACTCGACCAAACAAATTATGAAGCTGCTGTATCAGTGTAACCTCCACTCTCCGAACAATAAAAAAATGTCAGGAAATATCTAGAGCAGAATCCTCAGCCTCAAATGCATACTCGAAACACAGTCAGGGACACAGCCCCTCCTTTAAGTGACACAAGGAAGCAGGATGAGCAGTTCCAAGCTCTCACCTGGAGCTAGAGAACTGCCTTCTCTAATTGATTCGTTTGCATGTTTCTTGCATGGATGTACTATGCTTGATGTAATGGACTAGACAACTATGATTTGTGCATTTGCAGAGTTTACAGAACGTCAGGAGCAAGAGGATACAATCATTACAATACATTATAATTACAACATAGTAATGATACAATGTGATGTGTCATGATAATAGATTCCTAGTGAAGACTAAAAACATAAAGCCAGAGCAGCATTATGCAAGAGAGACAAAAAGTGGAAACAACCCAAACATCCACAAACTGATGAATCCGTAACCAAAATGTGGTACATCCATACAAAGGAATATTATTCAGCCATAAAAAAGGAATGGAGTGCTGCTACGTGCTACAACATGAGTGAATACTGAAAATGTTACGCTAAATAAAAGAAGCCGGAAACAAAAGGCCACATGTTGTATTACTCAATTTATATAGAAGGCAGCAATAGGCAAATTCATAGACACAGAAAGCAAATTAGTGGCTGCCACAGGCTGGAGGATGGGAGGGTACAAGTTTATTTCAGGGGTGATATAAAAGCTCTCTAATTAGATAACGGTGATGGCTGCACACCCTTGCAAATGTACTAAAAACCATGAAACGTGACTTTAAAAGGGTGAATCTAAAGTATACGAATTACATCCCAATTTAAAAAATAGTCAAAGAGAAAAATCCGAAAGCCTTTAGCGTTTAGTGAAGACAGGTCCAGCATGCTTTGTGAGAGTGAGAGTGACGTAGGAGGATTAGCATTGGCTTCAAGACAAGACAGGCCATTACTTAGCTTCTCATGGCCATGGTTTCCTAACCTCAAAGTGAGGGCTCCTATAATGTGCTTATAAAACTAGAAATAACATGTGTAAAGCATCTGTCGTAAAGTAGAATCTCAACAATTTGCCAAGAATATCGCAGAATTTACATTAAGGGGTTCACAACTAGGATGCTTTCCCTAACCCACAGCTAGAATGAGATTTCCCTAGTTCACAATTTTGGATGAGATTTCTGAAAAAGCTTCCAGAGGTTTGGTGTCCGGCGGCATGACCATCATATCAAAATAAAAAAGATCTGGGACAGCAGGAGGAAGTGCCTGGAACCAACCTATCAACCACCCTCTCATGGCAGCATTAAAAGGTCATTTTTTCCCAAATTTGTGATAATCTCTGTCTATCCTGGAGACTCCATAACTTGTTTACCACTGTGACTTAAAGCCTTCCACTTTTTCCTCCTGCATTCTGGAGATTCTATGCTTTGGTCAATTAAACAAAAAGGAGAACTACAAGAATTAAATATTTTAAAGATGCTTCAGATTGGAAAGACAATGGTCCATTTCAATAAAGACCCCAGGTCTATTTCAATTGATAATAGGTAGATAGATAATATATTTTGCTTTAAAATACAGAACATAGAATTAAGAAAAGATGTTCACACTTTACCAGTTATAGTTTCCTAAATTTTACGTCACACATCAAAAGCGGAGCTCAGGTAATAAATAACTTCATTTGAGACCTCCTTATAGCAAATATATTCATCACAGAGCAGAGTATAGTTCTAGTCATAAGTGGGTACACTATAAATAACTATTGCAATGAAAAAGCATCACATAACAGACTAGCATCTGGCCAAGAAACTGAAATGCATCTTATATGGATTGTTCCACCCGAAGGAAGAGACATCCAAAGCCCTCTATGATCTGGTTCTTGGCTATCTTTCTGACATCATCTATTCCATTCTCTCCACCACACACCAGTCTACAATCGCATTAAACTGTCTCCCTACCACACATGAGTCTATATTCACGCTAATATTCAGAGTTCTGTTAATATGCCATGTCTTTCTTGCTTCTATGCCCCTGATGATGCTATCCCCCCTTTCCCCGTTCTTTACGTGGTTTAATCTCACATGCTGCCTAGGATTCAGCTCCAGCATAATCTGCCTCAGAAAGCCTCCCTGATGCCCCCCGGGGTGGGGAGGGCCACCCATCCTTATCTAGTAACCTGCCACACTGTGTCGTCATTGTTTGCTTACTTATATGTCTCCCATCCTAGACTGTCAGCTCCTAGAGGGTAGAACCATAGCATTTATACTCCGGATACAGTATCAGGCATTGAATAAAAGTTAACTGAGTGCATGAATAAATGAGCACATGAGTTCATAATTTCGTCACAATTGTATTCAGCACTTCGTTGCAACTATTTTAATTACCAACTTCCGAAATTCTCAAAATTTTAAAACAGAGGCAAATGATTACATTTGATGAGAAACACCATTAACTTCATTTAAATAAAACCCAGCACTATTATCACATGAAATTTATAACAAAGTTAACCCAACCCACACTTAATGATATGAATAACCGTTAGAGTGTCGTAAGTTCACTGGGCATAACAGTCATACAGTTAACATAAACTGATAGGAGTAACGCTGCTTTCCTGTAAGTCAAGCAAATGACTGAGGGAAAAGAAGGAAAGGAACTGAGCAGAGGCGGTGGCCACTCTGCCCGATCCCTGAAACATGAGCTGAAGTGGTTTCCAGGGCAGGAGGATCCAATACCCTGCACTTACAGGAGCTGAGAGCCACAAAATGTCATTCTTGTCCATTTGCTGGTTCACTCATTAACCCTAACACTTACCCAACGGGAGAATGGGAAGAAGTTGGTTACTGTTTTAAGTCTTTCTCCCCAAGCAATCTCCCCAATAAGCTGTCTTTGTAGCCCAAAGCCAGAGAGTGCTGGAGTGGCATTCATTAGTTCAAAAAGGGACAGAAGAGTCCCTTCCAGCATCAAGTATTAGACAGGTACCTGGTTGCTTTGATCTACACAAAAGTAGATTAACCTCTCAACTGGAGAATTCTAGAGCAGTTAGGCCATGGAAAACCTGTACTCAAAGAAGGGCCTAACATCTGACGGCCCTAGCAAGAAACCCCAAAACAGGAGAGAAACCAAAGCATTTTGTTCTGTCTCAATTGTCCCCCCTTCCCTCTCAGGTAAATATCACAATTATACACTGGCAACAACTCTAGGAGCCATTCATTTACGACAATCTTCAAAGTAAGTTATTACTGGAGAACTGCAGTGCAGGGTGCACTGCAATGTGCTCAAGGTTATACATCTAGTACCAGCTGCCTCCCACGGACGGAAAAAAAAGTCCTATTGGATCACAGAGACCCAACTGGGTCAAAACAGAGAACGGGATGGAAATTGGGGCCTTCAGAGAGTCAGAGCCAAAGAATGGCTTGCCGAGCTCCCGGAGGGCGCAAGAGAGAGCCCTACAAGTTGGGAGGGGCAGAGAAAGGGAGGCAGCCAGCAAAATGAAAACTGGACATTCTCCTTCTGCGTTTAGGCTGAAGGGACCAACGGTGCCAACCCACAATTTTGCAGTTAGAATTCCGCAGGGACCATTTTGCGTGTATACACTCACTGCTTGGAAAAAGCTAGTGTTGTCTACAGAAATATGTCGGTTATTAAAATAAACCAAATCTAACACTTACTCTCTGTCCAATAATACCTATAGTATATTTCAAATTAAGTACAGATAACTGTCATTTTTCATAGTTCAAGTTGATTTCAACTTCGGCAATATCCCTGGATGAAATACAAGTTTAATAATTATGATTTGGTGGGAATAAAATTCTCTTCAGCATATTCATTGCAATTTTTTTTTTCATTCTTTCTATTAGCATGAGAAAGTCATTTTATTTAGTTCATTTAAATTATTTTAAAATTGGCTTTATGCAGACTTGATATTTGGGGTGTAATTTGGACTCCCACACATCTTAATTCATTTGGGATCCAATTAAATTATTTTGATATTCTAAAATGCTTAGCTCCCACTCACTCACTTTTCCCATTCCAACAGTGAGTCTCTTATTTCCATCTACTTTGTAGGAGAGAAAGCTAGGTCAATTAAAGAGAGTGCTGGGAGTGTAGTCAGATGCATCTGTTTTGTTCCCAGGTACATGCACTCAGACTCATTACCAACCCGTCTGTTTGGGTCCTCATTTGATAAAAAGAAAGGCTGGTATCAGTGGTCTTATTATTCTCTTGGATCAAAAGGAAGATACTTAATTCAAATCTCATTTGACTGGAAACTCCTTGGAGGCCACACTCCTTCAACACTGGACACCAGCTCTTTATCTTCCCATTCCTACCCTGAGTCCACTGCTCTAGAGGGCACAACAGAGCTGATTATTATTTCTGGCTTACTTGATTTGCTGTCTAAGACAAGTAGGCAGGCATAAAGCTCTATTGATACAACTTATTATTTTTTAATATGTATTTTTATTGATTTCAGAGAGAGGAAGGGAGAGGGAGAGAGAGAGATAGAAGCATCAATGATGAGAGAGTCATTGATCGGCTGCCTCCCACACGCCCCCGACTGGGGATCGAGCCCACAACCCGGGCATGTGCCCTGACCGGGAATCGAACCCCGATCACCTGGATCCTAGGTCAATGCTCAACCGCTGAGCCACGCCCGGCCGGGCTGGACCACAAAAGCTTTTGACAAGGAATAATAAAGAACAAACTTTGGGAAACCTTATTATAAAACAGATAGTTAAAGATTGACCATTGAGAATTTGGGCTTTTTCTGGTAGCTTGGAATGAGTAATGTATATTTTATGTTACTTTTTTTTTTCCCACAAAAGAGAATTTTATTTTGCAAAAGTAATTTAAAAAAATCTTTTAAAATTGCAAATAAGGGGGGAAAAACCCTAAAAAATCACCAACACCCCATTTCTTAGAAAAAAATATACTGTGTTTTTATCTATGTCCTGTGAGCATATCTGCATGTGTGTATATAAATTTTTTAATCTGACACACAATAGGGACTATCCATCATAAATCTATAGCAAATACCATACATAAGGCTAGTCTTCTGAAGCATTCTCTTTAAAATCAGGCATAAAACATTCCCTGTTATTATAGATACTATTAGAAACTGTACTGTAAGAAAAGAAAAGATACAAATGTTTAGAAAACAAGAGACAAAACTATCCTTGCTGATAAATGATGATTGTTTACGTATAAATATCAATAAACCAACTGGTGAATTATTTTAAAAATGAGGTACTTAAGCAAAGAGGAAATATTAAGATCAATATACAAAAATCAAAGACCTAACACTTTGATCATAACTAGAAAATGTAATTAAAAAGGAACCCGTTTACAGTAGAAACAAAATTGTAAAATAGTTAGGAATAAAAAGATGTTCAAATCACCATGGAGAAAATAAAATGATTAAATTATCTTAAAAACCTTAAATACTGGAATGTTTTACATTCCTGGGTAAGAAGACAATACTGTTCAGGTGTCAAGTTTTCACAGATTAATCTTTAAATTCATGTACATTGCAATCAATATCTCAGTGGGATCTTTCAGGTATAGTCTCATAAGTCTATTTTATTTTATTTTTAAAAAATATATCTTTATTGATTTCAGAGAGAGGAAGGGAGAGGAGAGAGAGAGAAACATCAATGATGAGAGAGTCATTGATTGGCCGCCTCTTGCACGCCCCTGACTGGGGATCGAGCCCACAATCCTGAATGGGAATTGAACCCGGATCGCCTGGATCCTAGGCCAACGCTCAACCTCTGAGCCACGCCCCGCCGGGCAAGTCTCATAAGTCTATTTTAAAATTCACATGGAAGATTAAATGTGTGAGAATAGGTGAGAAATTTAAAAATAAAAGAGAATCAGAAGGATGATGCTTTCTTTTCAACTATAAAGACACAATATTTAACTACTGTAATGATAATATTGCCATTTTGGTTATAAATTAAAAATAACTAAGTAAAGATCCCCAAATTCAACCTGTGAATAATATTGGAAATATATTTAAAACATATTTTGAAACCTTTAAACATTATAAGATTTAATACTTTAAACCCAGATGGAGAAGAGATAAATATTCAATACAATTATGAAAACTATTGGCTATCTATGAGGGTAAAGCTAGTTTCAAATAAATTAGCAACATAAATATGGAGAAAATGATAATATATTTAAAGTAAATATTGAAAAATATTTTAATACCTTAGGATGTGATAAGCCTTAAGTCAAACAAAAAGAGAAAATCATGAAGGAAAAAGCTAATAAATTTGGCAACATCAAAACTAAATCTTCTGCAAGAATGATACACCACAAATAAATAGAAAACGAGTGATTTACCAGAAGAAATATTTACATCTTGTATAACAGAAAAAGGACAAGTAATCATAATATATAAATAAATTCTATGAAATAAAAATAAAACAAATAAACCAATAAACTTACAGGACAAAAACCAACCAAACAATCCAGGTAATTCACAGAAGATGACATGCAAACAGCCAATACAGATATAAAAATATATGTAACCATAAAATTAAATTTGTTAGGTAACAAATAATAATATGGATCCTAGTCATAATGTTGAGAGGCAGAACGAACTTTCAGAAAAACATGTACAATATAATACTATTTATACCAACAAATACACATTCAAATACATGTACAGACAATACCCCATATGTTCTATGCATATATGTAAATGTATGCAAACATATTCATGGGAGAGGGTTAGAAAAAGCGCGTGGACGTGAAAACCCTGGGAGAAGGCAAGGAAGATGATTTGTCTATCTTATGTTTACCTTCACAGAGAATGCCTTTATTATGTAAAATTATGAGCTTCAAAAGGTCAGTGTCAAAACATGAGAAGGATTCAACAAAGGCACCACCCAAAGGTAAAACCTTCCAACTTAGGACACTTGAAAGAGAGAAAACTAAACATAAAGCAACCAGGAAAAAAAAAAAAAATCAAGTGTAAATAATGAAATGAAGTATGGAAACACAAAAGAGAAATCAACTACACCAAAAGCGTGTACTTTGAAAAGATGAAAAAGATAAAACTGACAAATCTGTAGTTAAACTGACCAAAAGCAAAAGGTACACTCAAATTACTAAAATTGAGAATGAAAAAGGGGACATTACTACTGACCTTACAGAATAAAAAGGTTTATACAATACTATGAATAGCTGATTCAAAAAATTTAAATTACTTAGATGAAATTTTAAAAACTTCATGACTCTGGATTTGGATTAGGCAATGGTTTCTTAGACATGCCACTAAATGTACAAGTAATCAAACATAGATAAATTGGACTGTATCAAAACTGAAAACTTCTGTGAGTCAAAGAACATTATAAGCAAGTGAAAAAGTAACCTACAACCCACAGAATGGGAAAAATATTCAAAAATCACATATATGATAAGGGACATGTATCTAGAATATATAAAGAACTCTTAAAACTCACTAATGAGGAGACTATCAAATTTAAAAATAAGCAAAGATTGGAATAGTCATTTCTCAAAAAGATATAGAAATGACCAATAAGCACCAAAAAAGATGCTTCACTTCATAATCCATGATATTAACACAAATCAAAACCACTTCTGCCCAGCCGGATGTGGCTCAGTGGTTGAGCATTGACCTACGATCTAGGAGATCGCAGTTCAATTCCCGGTCAGGGCACTTCCCCGGGGTGCGGGCTCGATCCCCAGTCGGGGGGCGTGTGGGAGGCAGCTAATCAATGCCAACTCTCATCACTGATGTTTCTGTCTCTCTCTCCCCTCTCCCTTCCTCTCTCTGAAATAAAGATATATTTTAAAAAACAACAACAAAAAAAACAAAAGCCACTTCAGGTTGTAATTGAAGTTACAGCTAAGTGTTGGTGAGGATCTGAAGAAACTGTAACCCTCCTATGCCCTCTGGCAAGCAAGATGAAGGGATAAAAACGGGGTACTTAAGACCCACAGTTTTATTGTTGAGATAATGTAGGAATGTAAATGGTACAGTCTCTTTGGAAATAGTCTGGCCCTTCCTCAAAAGGTTAAATGTTGAGTTACCATATAATCTAGGAATTCCACTCTTGGGTATATTTTCAAGAGAAATGGAAACATGTTCACATAAAAACCTGTACATGATGTTCATAGCAGCGCTATTCATAATAGACAAAAGGTGGAAACAACCCAAATGTCCATTAACTGATGAATGGATAAAGAAAATGTTATGGTATATCCATACAATCAAATGTCATTCGGCCATAAAAAAGAATGAAGTTATGATTTATGTTACGACATGGAATAACCTCGAAAACACTATGCTAAATAAAAGGAACCAGACACAAAAACCCACATGTTGAAACTGAGATTTATAGAATAGGCAAATCTACAGAAACAGAAAGTGTATTAATGATTGCCTAAGGCTTTCAGAGTTGAGAAGACATATAGAGTGGCTACTAATGATAAGAGATATCTCTGAGATGGTAAAATATTCCAAAATTGATTACAGTGATGGTTTCACAACTGTGAATATATAAAAACCATTGGGTTGGACTGTACACTCTAAGAGACTCAATTATATTTTATATGAATTCTTAATAAAGCTGTTGAAAAAGAGAGAAAAAGATAAGAACTGTGCAATGCACCAGCCTCACTGGCTCTTACTGCAAGCTCTGCTCCTCTGTTCCACAGAGACTATTCTGGGGGGGAAATGGGCAGGGTCAGAAGAAACAAGCTGAAACTGGGATATGTCGCTGTTTCCAAGGACAAAGAAGGCACCGTCTGTAACACACATCTTTATTTAGAAATAATTTGCTCCTAAGAGGAAAATACCTCTTGAGCTAAACCAAATAGGCCCCTCCACTAGAAGAAGGACTCAGCCTCCCACTTGACTCCCCAGAAGTGGGTTTCACAGGTTTACATGCCACCCAGGATCGAGCCACACTATCTAATCACGCTAAGTGTGGGCCTCACGTAGCCCATTTCTATTTCCTCATCTTGCCTGTCAGAGAGTCTACTGAAGAACCAAATAATAGAGAAGAAAACAGAAGGAAACAAACGGTCTCCAATTATACACATTAGCCTTAATTTTGGCCTTTGGAGGATCAGATAATGTTTCTGCCCATGAAATGAATTCTTGTAGCAAGTCCATGCTTTTCAATGTCAAAAATAAAAGCTTCCAATTAACTGTCAAAAGCTTCTCCAGCATCTGGAGACAGGAGTAAATTAGAGTCTTTTTCTATTGGTAGCTTTTGACATTATATTAAACAATCTTCTAGGGTTGTCATAGCCTGCTCTCCTTTGTATAGATACCCATTGGTTTGTGTTTATAATTGTTTTATTAGGCAATCTAATCTTTTAGCTCATGTCGACATTTATTATATTTGAGTAAAAATCAAGGGGCATTTTTGCTACCACGCGATAATCTTCATGTCCCGTTTCCAAGAGGACAAGGCTGGCTATACTTTTTTTAGCGCGTAGGAAGTTTTTTACCTTTTCTCCCTTTAAAAAGTCGCCCCTGCACAGGGTTACATGCTGCTCTCAGCACTGGGAGCCGAGAGGATGCTATGTAGACAACTAGTCAGATAATGTAGATTGTTGTAATCTTTTCCATAAAGGATGGCAAATATCAGAGCAACTGATCCTCCCTGATATACTTCTGTTCAAGTCTAAGAGATTTTATATTTAACATAGAAAACGCTGCATGGAAAATTTTCCATTTCCCAGTATCTTCTCTACTCTCAAGGATTTTGTTTTCATTTGAGAAGGTAATCAAGTCACATAAATGAGCTAAGGATTTTTTATTTGCTCTTAACTCCAAAACTTTTTATGAGAAGTTGGAAGCAGAGAGGCCTCTTTATTTCTTCATTTGTTAATAGCTGTGGCTATTTTCTCATTTGACTTCTGTTTTCTTTGTTCCTCTTTCATAGGAATTGTCTGCCTTTACCCAATTTAAACCGTATTCCTTTCGGAGTCATGAAAGCATATACTTTTCTTTAATCAAACAGTGTTCCCTGGGAAGCTAAAATTTATTCTGGGCTGAGTGTATTTTATATTAAAAATATAGAGTGAAATCATTTCCAAAATACTTCTCAGCCCAGTTTACAAAGTCCTTATTGCATTTGTTCATTTGAATTTTTAAAATCATCAATGTAATTTAAATATACAGATGACCAACCATACAGACAGGAAGGGAACTGGAGCAATTGTCTCCGGGTGATTTATTTGGAGCAGGATGCGTCAAGAAAAGCGGTGTGGTGGCACACACTTTGGTGCTCTTCCTGCCAGTCTCCAAGCACTTTTGGGCAGAGACAGATGAATAACTTTATGTGTCCTGGTCCTTCTTATAGGCCAGAACAAACCCCATAGGTATATCAACCAGTCATTTACTCCAAGTTACCAGGTCCCCTGAGAACCAGGGTGGAAAAAGGCATGTGTGAACTGAGGGGGTGCCAATCTGCAGCTGAAAGAATTCAGGGTCCAAGGTCAAAGGAAAGTCATACACATCAGAATAATGTAGCGGAAACCTGAGGCAAATGGAAGGTGCTCAGGAACTGAGTGCAAAATGGGCCGGAATGAGCAGATCAGTGAAGAGGCCATGAAAGCATTAAGGTGACACCTGTACTTGCACCTGGCTCCGGCTGCATGTCCTCAGGGGAGACATGTGGGTTTAAAGGGACTGGGCAGGATCAGCCACCACCTGCCCCTGAGCAGCTCAGTCCTCACAGTCAGGGGAGCCCCCTCAGGGGGGGTGGCTCCGCAGGATAAAGCAGGGCCAGGGGGTGTGGCTTAGTGTCTCTGTTCCCACCTTGCTCCACCCCTTCCACACACTTTGGAACCAATGCTGGAAGGTTCTAGGCGCTAACTCTAACTTCCACTCCTCATCAGTCAACTGCCCGCTGATGTCCACAGGCTACTGCATTTCCAATTCTTTCTCTAATTTTGTTCCCTTGCTCTGGAATTTTCCTTTACAATGGATTCTAATCGAGATCATGTGATTGAAGGTCTATTCAACCCTCTCTCCACTCTTCCTTCCTCCTCCAAGTCCCTACCCACACAAGATGCAACCTCCTTTCTCCTCCAAAAGTAAAACAAAATTGCTCATGGTGGGGATGAGTTACTGAAATGATTTAGTGTCTCAATAATTATAGCTCCCCCTTGAGCCTTTGGGATGGAAATATGCAGCATTTTTCTCTAGCAATTTAGGTTATGTTTCAGAAGGCTAGTTAATTTCCTACCAGCCTGTGTTCCTAAACTATTCTTAACCTCAAAGTGCATGAAATTCATTGGAAACAGGAACTCCATCTTTTTAAAATTTGTTCTATATAAGGCAGCTCTTTGGGAAAATCTTTATACTTACTAATTTTTTTTCCAGTTGTGCTGGAGTGCTATAGATACCTTCTACATGGGGTGGGGTTGTTGAAAATGAAGATGATATAAGAGCTAAAACATCAATTTGTTATTACTACATGCGTCAAACACTGGTGAATTCTGTATTACATGGACGATCTCCTTTAAGCCCCACAATTAACTATTATCCTCACTTTATACATGGGGAGACTAAAGCACACAGAAATAAGTTAACCTGCCCGAGAGAGTGAGGTAACCAAAATTAGGGGAAAGATTAAGGGAAACTTTAAAAAACAACAACGATGTATGTGAAAAGGTATTACTATTAACAACGACAAGTTACATACCGTGCTCCGAAGCCTCGTGTTAGTAAACTCATGGCCTGGAATCCTCTCTGCGTAGACACAGGCATTTCCCTTGACTTAAGCATGTCAGGATACTGGGTCAAAGCACTGGCAGCCTTCCTTCTGGATGGAGTAAATGAATGAGACCTCAGGGCTCTGGCATCAGGCAGAACTTCAGAGAATAGAAATGTGCTTTTCTGCAAGACCCATTTCCACCCCTGAGCGCTCCAGGCCCTGGATGTGGACCACGCTCAGAGGAACTGCAGCTGCTGTCAGCGGCACCGACCTGGTTTAATGCTTCCATAGAAGAGTGGTGGCCTTGCTGAGAGAGTGGAGTGCTCTTGGGTGGAGTGCTCGAGCGTGGCCTTAGCACAGGGTATAACAGAGGAAGCCCACGATGTTTGTTCTTAGGACTGTCATTACTAATCACTATGGAACAGTGGTTAAGAGTGTGGACTCTGAAGCTCGGGTTTAAATATATTATTACTTACTGGAGTGTATTTTTGGGCAAATTACTTAATATTTCTCTGCCTCCATCTAATTATCTAAAAAATAGAGGTAATAACAGCACCAATTTTATCAGATTGCTCTGAGGCGCTAATATTAGTAAACTAATACTTGTGTCTGGCATATAGTAGGCACTCTGTAAATGTTACCTAGTATCATTGTGATCATGATCACTGTCAGCCATCATCTCTGTCCCAGGACGCAGAGGTGATGGGAAGTCACTGGACTGGCTCCAGCAGCAAGGATGACCACGAATAGCCATGTAAACAAAACTCACACCAACAAACGCCCATGCTCAGACTGTGACACAGGGACTTAGCCACTTCTCTTCCTTTGTCACCAGCCTACAGCAGGCTCTCATTACTTCTCACCTATGTTATTACAGAATCCTACAGGCTGGTCCCCCAAGCCCAATCTCTTCCTTCCGTGATCAGTCATGGATATCGCCAGCAGATCAGTCTTTCTGCTCGAGGTCAGAGCCTCTATCCCGCATGCCTTCCTAAGCCCTGGCACACTCTGAGTAGCCCTCACGGTACAGACACACAGAGGGAATGCTTTCTGAGGTCACCGAGTGAGTTCCCTTCATAGGGTGGGACGTGGTGCCAGTAATACAAGAGGAGGAGGGCCACCGGCAATAGTATTGGTGGTGGCATCCGAGGAGCGAATTCCAACACTGTGTTTCACTGTTTCCAAAGCACTTCCACGTGCTCCAGGAGGGAGGCCAGACAGGTGATAACCCCATTTTAGAGAAAAGAATCTAAAGATTACTGACAGCTGATATGACTCAGCCAAGGTGAGACCTCTAAAAACTGGGTCCCACAGCCTCTTGGCTAGTTTCATGTCGTCTCTTTTCAATAAGTATTCAGAACGTGGGACCATGTCACATTTGCTAATGAATTGTGTCTAGAGCGGTAAGAACCATAATGATGAACAGTCACTGAGCAAAAGTTTCTAAGTGTTAAGAACTAAGCTGCGACTTCTACATGGATTATATAATTTGCTTCTCTCAACAGCTATATTTTCCTGTTTCTCAAGTGAAGAAACGTGAGATTTGCAGATACTAAGGCCCCAGCCCGGGGAACTGGGCTGCAGCGAGTGAACGGGGCAGGGCTGCCGGCCCCGCCAGCCGCCTGCGGCCCCGGGTTCTGCGGCTGGGCCTCGAGCCAGCAGCCTGAGCTCGGCCCGGAGCAGCGATTTTCAACCTTTCATCTCACGGAGCACACGAACTACTAAAACTCTGCGGCACACCAAAACTATATTACGGTTTTTGCCGATCTGACAGAAAAAAATAGGTATAATTTTGGATTCATTCCCACCAAATAGCTATTGTTGTGTTGGCTGTTGTCAGTTTTCATTTGACAATCTAAGGGAAAAGAGGTCAGTGCCTGACTAAACAGTCAGGCATCGCATGTTTTAAAAATGTCTGTGGCACGCCAGTGTGCCACACTCACCAATTGAAAACCGCTGCCCTACAGGATAATTTGGACTTTTCCTGCAGCAGGAATATCTGACACAGAAATTATGTAATAATTTGGAAGTACATCTAAACTCTGCATTATAGCTTAAAATCTGGCCTTGGCCCCATTCATCTTTCTCATACTCAGGTTTTTATTTTTATTTTTTCACTGGGGACTTCTCTAACTAAAAATAAATATTAAATAATTTTTTATTCCAAAAAACATTTTGTAATGAGTGTTTTTGTTTCATTTGCAAACTTTTTGTAAAGCTTTGATTCTTAATTCTTTCTTATTTTGGGTTTGATATCAGAGTTATAAGACAGCCTTGCCTAAAACCATACTTTTTTCTTAGTTCAGAAGCTGTCAAAAGGGTATTCTCATCATACTTATATCTATCGTATTTCTTTTTTTGATATGTCCATTTTTTCTTTGAATATATTTTATATCAAGGATATTAATCTAGTTTCTTATTTGATTGTCACACCTTTTAAAAAAGCAGTTTGCTGCCTTGCATTGATTTTTATGCTGATAGGTTTGCATGTACAAAGATTTAATGTTTATGGAGTTAAATCAATTGATATTTTTATTTGTGCTTCACACCATTGCTTTTATGCTTAGAAAGTACTTCCTATTGTTCAGAAAGATAATTTTCCCACATTATTTTTAGTTATTTCTATATTCTCTCTCTATATATCCTTCCTTCCCTTCTCCTTTCTCCAGTTACTTTTTTCCCCCTCTGTCCATCCATCCATCATCTCTCTCTATATATATAATCTTTCCCTTCCTCACTTCCCATTTTTTAATCATTTAACTTTTATCTGCTTTAGACATAAATCATGAAATAAGGCCCAAAAGTTACATTTTGCCAGTTAACCAATAGCATATATTATTCCTTGAATAATTCCTACAACCCTCTCACTAGAAACTTTTACCACCTTTATTGTGTACCAGATTCTTGTCTATTTTTAGATTTGTTTTGAGGTCATAGTTTTGTTATTTTTTACATTAGTACAACATTGCATTAATTATTTTTATAATAAACATTTGGTTATAATCTATTATTCTTTTAATATATGTCTATATGATTTGCTAGTGTTTTG
The DNA here is from genome assembly GCF_964146895.1 of Miniopterus schreibersii. Lineage (NCBI taxonomy): Eukaryota > Metazoa > Chordata > Mammalia > Chiroptera > Miniopteridae > Miniopterus > Miniopterus schreibersii. The sequence goes on along the minus strand of NC_138111.1, from coordinate 57,995,925 downwards.
TTAGGTCTTTTGTCTGTTTATTTTTTAGTGAAATTACATATAGTTGTTTGTGTGGGAAAAGAGTACCTTTATCAAGATGAATTATTTATGACAAAGATTAAACAATCAGTAAAACTTTTCTATCTTCTAAAATAGTTCAAAAACGTGGAAATTATAGAAACATGGAAATTATATGGTCTGTGAAAAAATATTTGTTCATAAAACTGGTCAAACTTTTTCCATTTCTTCATGTTTTTTTACTTAAATTTTCTGCCTCTTCAAGCAGCATTTTGCTAATTCACACTCTCTGAATGTGGTTGATACATGTGCTTTTATGTGCATGCTTGGTCCTAGTTTTATGCACAGTATTTGTATTTTGTTTCATCTGTTTTTATTGAAAATTCCATTCAACCATTAAGCCATTTAATAGTTGGATTTCCCCCAACATGAACAGATTTTGAAATCAATAAATTGTTTTATATTCCCAGATTTTATTGATTTCTGATTTTACTTTTATAATTATTTCATTTCCTGTAGGCTTATTTTTGGGGGTTTTTTAAATTTCATTTAATGCTTATCCATTCATTTTACACATTTTTCTTACTTCTTTATGACAGCATTAAATATATATCTATAGGTATAGATGTGACCATTCCCTCAAGTTTTGATATATATATATAATACTCTATAATGATAGTTTCAATCTTTCTTTTAATCCAATATTTATATATAGAAAAGTTCTCCTTTCCTAATTTCCAAAGGAATTATTTCTTAAACAGTTTAAGAAATAATTCATATAATTTCAAATATATAAATCCATATATTTGAAATTAGTTTTGTACATTTTCTATAGTACATGAAAAAAATTTGATAAAATACTAATCTTGGAGTAGTGATCAAATTTTCTGTATCCATATAGATTCAATCTTTTTTGTCTACTTGATATGTTAAAGGCCAAAGGGACCAAATAGATTTAATGACATTCTGTACAACATTTGCATTGTGCATCATTTCTTCTGGGTGTTTCGACACATTTTGCATCATATATTTTGATACACTTACCGCTAATTTTATGTTTTATCAGTGTTCTCTTTTTTCCTAGTAAGTGCTTTTTACTTGATTTCTGTCTTGACTTATGTCAACTTTGCTACCTCCTTTTGGTGTCATTTGACAGGGCGAGTCCTTGCCCAAAATATTACTTACTACTTTTCTAAATTCATTTATTTTAGATTTACCATCAACATCATGTAATTGCTTCTGTAGTAAGGTTTTTTTTTGGCCACTGTTTATAATAAATATGCTTGGCATTACTGCACTATCTTTTATTCATTTTTCTCCTTCTTGCTAAGTCCATTATTTTCTGTCTTTGGTTGAAAAAAAGGAATGTAAAATATATTAATAAATTAAATCTATTCAAGATTAAAATAATTATTAGCCTATATTACTTTACAGTAATAAAATTCAAGGCTGAAATGCTTTCTTTGACTCCTCCCTAGGTAGAGAAGGAATGTGTAAGCTTTAAGTCCTCTAACCCTACCTGTAGCTTTCTTCAAACCTTGTTACTGTAATGTGAGAACTTAGACCTAATTTGTTGCTATTGAATTATTTCTTTATTAGTTAACTTCTCTTTCAAAGTTATTTTGATATTTTCATTCAACTTTTTAAACGGTGTGTCTGTTTAAATAATAACCATATTCGTAGATACACGCTTTATTTCATGTTACACACTTCCAAATAATCTATGACGTGCCAGGCACTGTGCTATCCATTTGATGGACATTATAATTAATCCTCACAAAAACCTTATGAAATAGAGTCTATTCTTCTGTTTTGCACATAAGGAAAGTGAAGCTCAGATAATTGCCAGAGTCACAAAGTAAGAAAGTACTTTGTAGCTGAGTACAGTTGGGACCGAATGGGGCATTTTCCATCGCAGAATTCTGTCTCCTTCCTTCTACCCTGACTGAGGCTCTAGCACAGGCATTTGCTCCCCTAATATTTGCTGAGGACACACTGTGCCAGTTACAGTGCTATGTTCTGAAGATTCAAACTTGAGTATTTATTTTCAGTCAGTTCGCCTTCTACTAGGGATGACTGACAGGTAAGCCCAGGATTTTGTTGCAGTATCTAAGTGCTGCAAAGGAACAGGGAACAGGGCATCGCCGGAGGAGAGAGGAGTGACACACTCTTCCTACGGGGGTGGGCGCGGGGAGCGGCGGGCAAGGCCTCGCCAAAGAAAGGCGCGTGAGCTGACTCCTGGTGTAGGGACTATTCTGCAGCAGGGAAAGGAGGAAAAGCCGTTCTAGGCCCAGGAAAGAATGCCTGTAAAGGGGAAGAGTGTCAAGGGGTGTTGATTTGAGAGGCCTGTAGGGTGTAGGTGGACTGTAGGTGCTTTGGTGCAGTGGCAGAAGGTGAATCTGGAAGGAGAAGTGGGGTCAGATTTTGAAGGAACTTTTGTGTTACGTAGAGGAGCTTGAAACTCATCCTGTAAATCAGGGGTGGGGAACCCTTTTGCTGCTAAGGGCCATTTGGATATTTATATCATTTATGGGCCATACAAAATTATCCACTTAAAAATTAGCTATGAAATAAGCTCCTAGGTTTATTGAATTTCGAGTCCCGCCTGCAGTTGCCTTCACAGGGCCAGACCAAATGATTTTTCGGGCCATAAGGCCCTCGGGCCCGAAGTTCCCCACCCCTGCTGTAAGCAGTAAAATGACCTGATTTGAATTGATGAAAGATCATTCAGAACAATAAAGATTAGACTTGGGATGGCCTATCACGAAAGGCAAAGAGGTCTATGAGGAGGTAGGTTATTGCACACAGGTCCCCAATTAAAGCAATTGTAAGGGAAATGTTGGGAGCTCTCCAAAATATTATAAAATTGTCATCTGCTGTTTGTTTTCCTTCCTGCTTTGACTGCCAAGAAGTTCAAAGCCATATTTAATCTTTAGTCACAGTAACTGTGAGTCAGCATATTTTTGTTCACCTTCATTTCATGGTATATTAGTTTTCTATTGCAGTTGGAATAAATTATGATCCATTTAGAACCTTAAAGCCACATAAATTTATTATCTCACAGTTTAAGTGTGTCAGAAGTCCAACAAGGGCCTCGATGGTCTGAAACCAAGCTGGTTCAGGGCTGCGTTCCTCACTGGCGACTAAGGAATCATCTGCTTCCAAACTCACTCAGGCTGCTGACAGAATTCAGTCCCCAGCAACAGTAGCACTATAGGTTTCAGTTTCCTTTCTAACTCTGAGCCCAGGGGTCACTCTCAGCTTCTGGAACCTACCTGCGTCCCTTGACTGGTGGTCCTTTGCCTCTGTCTCCAAAGCCACCAACAGCGAGTTGCTTCCTTCTCGCTCTGAGCCCCGCTGACTCTCCCACCGTCGTCTTCTGGTTTGAAGGCCTCATGGGATTACATCGGGCCCACCTGGGTAACCCAAGATACTCCCCCATTTAAAGGCCTTCTGATCAGGAACCTAAATTCCACCGTCAAAGCCCCTGCAGGGCATAGTTATATTAGCGTTTAATTGAACAGCCAGGTGATGGGAATCTGGGAGGGACATCATCAGAATTTTGCCTACCAAACACGCTTTTAACTGTCTATTTCCATGGCAACAGTTTTATTGACAGGCCTTAGGAAAAGTCACCATAAATCCTTCTTAATTTTTCTTTATTATGTTTACTGTTTGGAACATAAACGAAAGATATCGTCACTGTAGAAAACTTGGAAAATAAAAACAGAAAAAATAATTAGAATCCATCTTAATCCCATCACTTGCATGTAGCCACTATTGGCGTTTATATTTTTTTCTTGCAGTCATTTTTCTCTGCACATATTCCTAAAAGCTGAAGTTTAAATTATATACAGTAGTATAGCCTGCTTCTTAATATCAGGTTGGGAGCAATTTGTGGCATTTAATATTTACATAATTGCCACATAATATTATAGTGAATGAATATATTGTAATTTACCCCATTTAGAAGAACATGGGATGTTGCAAAATTTTCAGTATAAATAACATTAAATTACATTTTTAAGCATGAACTTTTATTGGCATTTTGGATTTCTTTCTGGATATATACCTAGATATTGAGGTAGGGTATTATGTCAGTCTTTTTTTTTTATTAAAGTATTCGTTACACTCTAAAATGTAGCTGCAAACTGACAGACTTTTAAAACATGAAATCAGAATAAGCAGCTGATTCCGACTTGCAAATATGCAAAAGATACTTTGGCAGAGTCATCTTTTCTCATAGTAAGGCACCCATTTCTGAATGCACTTGTCCCCTTCTGTGATAAACTTCAATTTTTAAAACTCAGTAAAGGATGCTGTAGTTGCTATTGCTGTTCACCAACTAATCCTGTTCTCTCTACAGTCATGTCAGAGGACACTGATCTGCTCCCTTGGTATTTGATGTAGCCGTGTTGTTTGATCTGGCCAAGGCTTAGTAAGTTTGTATGAAAGCCTATGAGCTGGTATGTGATTAGCTACACACCCTTTCCCCCCGCCTCAGCTCAGTGTTCCAGGCTGCGGCCACTCTGACGGCTCAGGTTCTGGAGTCAGGACGAGGCAGAGCAGAGCCCCCAGGACAGACATAGTGTGAGTGGGAAATAAATCTTTCTTCTTTAAGCCACTAAGATTTTAGGATTATCTGTTACATAGCATCATCTCTCCCATCTTGAGTAAATTGGATACAGCTCCTAGCCAATAGTAATTAGAACACACAAGTGGGCTCCTACCATAATAAAACTGTAGCGCTGATGAGAAACTGGTGAGGAAATTGTCGATGGCGCGGAAAGAATGGTGACCCATGCTGTGCAGGCCTACCATACACCTGATAGACTTGGAGAGCTGCGGGAGCCAGCTGGAAATCAAAATGTTGGTAAGGGGTGTTGGCTGCCGTTGGCTCTGTGTGAGAAGGTATTTTAGCAGAGATGAGCTCCTTCTGCCTCCCACTCTGCTTCCTTATTTTTTTTTAATCCTCAGCTGAGGATATTTTTCCATTGCTTTACAGAAAGAGTGGAAGGTAGAGAGAGAGAGAGAAACACCAATGGGAGAGACACATCCATTGGTTGCCTCCTGCATGCACCCCATCCGGGGCCAGGCTGGAGCCTGCAACGGCGGTAATGTGCCCTTGACTGGAATTGAACCCAGGACCCTTCAGTTTGAGGGTCAGCACTCTCACCACTGAGCCAAACCGCCTAGGGCCCACTCTGCCTTTGAAGACCCTGTGATGACACTGGGCCCAGCTGGATAATTTAGGACACTCTTCCTGCTTTAAGGCCAGCTATTAACAAGCTTAATTCCCCTTTGCCACATAACACGGCATGTTCACGAGTCTAGGGATTACATGCGGACACCTTTGGGGGAGCACTGTTACGCTGCCCACACAATGAGAGTTAGAAAATTCTTTAAAATGGGCAAAACTGTTTAGGGAAAATGTGTGGTGCTGAATACCTGATAGGCACATAGGATCAACACTGAAATCAAGAGAGAGGCGCGGAGCGAGGAAGCAGACACTCAGGACATGTGAGTATTGTATCCAGAAAGGAATTCTCATACATATTCGATACATGAAGCTGACTGACATCAAAGACACAGAAATTCAGTGAAGTTTTTGAGAGAATTATACAGATAAAAGATTCAGCCTAAACTTAAAGATACTGTGACAGTTCGTGACTTAAAATAATGCCGAGGCTTCAACATCACTGGAGAGGAGGTAAGCTAAGAAGTCAGCCTAAATCTCGAGGGAGGAATATTGTCTGACACCCACTTCAAATGTAGCAGGAAAGGCCATGGAACAGGAGCCCCTCCTAGAGGACTGAGTCGAGGACCATGGACATGCTGAAGCAGGGAGCCCCTACTCCAGGAGAGGGTCCTGAAGCCATCGGCCCAGTGGGCCTTCCGAGTTGCTACAACCCAGTGATCGTGGTCTGCCTCCCACTTGTGCACTTTCCAGACAAGAGCGTTCACTGAATTGATCAAGGCCCCGCTTTACCACTGTCGGCTGGGGGTGGGGAGGTGGGTAAGAAGGTCAATAACATGCAGTCTCTGGATCATCAGGAGCCGTATCTGGACTGGATGCAAATATATTGCGTCATTGCTGATATAAGACCACTAGAGATTCTGGACTTTGTGCCTGATGCTATGATTGGATAGACTTGGGGTTGTCTCTCTTAGGGGATTAGACCAAAAAAAAGTATTTTACCAGGGGAAAGGAGAGAAGAGCAAAATTTTGGTGAGGGCAGACAGTAATAGTCATTAGTGCTGCTCACTAAATCCAGTTCGTGTTTCCTTCTATCCATATGGAAGACCTAGCTTCTGAGCCCTGTTTTGGCCGGGTAGGACAGCGAGAGCAGGTCTGAACACTGGGCCATCACTTCCAGGTCAGGACGCTTAACTACTGATGCAAGGGGCTCCTGAGTTCTCTTCTCCAGAAGCAAGTGTGAAGAGGGAGCTTCCAGCAAACTGTGAGACTGTCCTGACTGACCTGCTCTGGACAAACAGTATGAGGAACACACATTTCTGTTATGGCCAGGGAATTATTTGTTACTGTAGCATAGACCAGCCTGTCCTGACTGATACAGAATACAAGGACATATATATATATATATATATATATATATATATATATATATATATATATATATTTTTTTTTTTACTTTCGTAAAAGTTTTTTCTTGAGGTTTCTTTAAATATCCCCTAAGATACTTAATAAGAATTCATGTGCAGGCCTTGTTTAAAGGAATATACCTATTGGAGAAAGTAAGCTATATTTTGCCTGTTGCCTCTCCGTGTATATAAATTTTCAATAAATGATAACATTTGACAGTGAGAAAGAAGTGGAGAGTTTGTAAGAAAACCAGGTTCATTATTATCTGGGGCAACGCGTCCCCTTGTTGCATCAATCAGGTGAGGATTTATTGAACATGGATTATTACTGGCTCTATTTAATTGTGAAAAAAGTTTAAGGCTTGAGCCTGTCAATTAAGTACTTTAGGAGAAAGGGGAAACCAACCCCAACAAACAACTCCAGGGGTAATTACGTTGTATATAGAGAGGACCTAAGGGTAAATCTCAAATCACCCCAAATCAAAGAAATTAAATCTATTAACAGACCCAGTAGAGTGAGGGTAAAGTAAAAAACGGGGTGGGGGGAGGTAGTTATAAAACACAGGTAATTGCACAACTGCAGCTTAAAATAAAATGTCCAGCAACAAGATAGGTACAGGATTCTTGTCATGAACAGAGCCGAGGCAAGCGGACTCTGCTGCTGGGTGCTAGGCACCTGGCCAGAGGTGGGCCATCTGGGCTAAATACACAGGGTTCAGACAGATAATGTCCGAGTTTGGGATGTCATCAAAATAGCTACGTGACCCTGTCTCTAGTATAGCATCAATTTCTACAGTGATTGCTTCAGATTGTCGACTGATACACTGAGGACCTCTACGGTTTCACTAGGGAAGACTGGTCTTCATCTAAGGTGAAAAAATGAGCATAGAGAAACTGAAAGGAGAAGTAGAGAGTTGTTACAAGGAAGAACTGGAAAAGCAGGGGCAGGAGGGGAGGAAGGAAAGGGAAAGAACTGTCAAAACAAATAAATGGGAGAAAAAAGCCTCATTAGTTAGGGGAAGCCTGAGGACCCAGACAGGGATGCTGCTGAGAGCCCAGGGCCAGGGCCCAGGTGGGCTGAGGCACCGGGAACACAGGGAGCGCAGGTGGCCGGGGACGCGGGCAGCAAGCTCTGGCCTGGGAGCAGGACAAGGCGTCGTCGCATCAGGGTATCCAGGGCAGAGAAAGCTCAGGAGAACATCTCCCAGCTGGGCCAGTGCCCAGGTTGTCTTTGCTCCCACAGCCCGGTGAATCTCTGGGTGCCCCTGAGCAGTCAGGCCCCCTTTCCCACAGGTGGGAAGAGATTATTACATTTGATGCAAAAAGTAAACAAGGTGCTCTGAAGAAAACCAGGGAAAGAACGCTCAGTCCTTTCCAAAGGTGCCAATCAATCTCTCCTTGCGAAAGTACAAAAGGGGGTAAAAATTTACAAATAAAAACAATTCAGCTATGCTGATTCCAGGCAGGAGTTTAAAAGAACGTTTTGCTTCCCAATCAGCAGTGTGCCTCAGCCTGAGGACTCCGCCTGAGGATTTATGCCACAGCCAGCATAAAACATTTCTTTCCAAACCAATACCATTTGAAGCAAAATTAATTTGAGTTCATATATTGAAGAGATGTAAACACAAAGGTAGAATTCCTTTAAGATTTTCAAAGGTAATAGAAGTATGTGGTGACTGCTCTAACCCAAGTAAGCCTGTTAAAATGTAGGTGATATTGCTTTCAGCTGTTTTCTAGCATCATATCTCATTTGAAATGCTTTCCTCAGTTAATTTCTTTCTGTTTAATAAAATATTTGAGTATCAGAAGGCTTCCAAGATATGAGGACATGTTCTTGGGGCCATAATGCTCATATTAAATCTCTCCCAATGACTTAACAGATCTTCAAAACAGCAGCCATGTTTTGCAATTGCTAATTGCAACTCACCTGCCCTGTGTTCTTGAACTCGATTTAGTTTGTGCAGTGAAAGGAGAAGGGAAGTCGGAAGAGGTGCCAAGAATGCTCCCTGGGCCTGAGATTCATCACTGTGAGTCTCTGATCTTCATCAGCAGAGATATTACATTAATGCCGGTCCCATCCCCTTCACCGAGTTGTTTAGAGAATGCAGTGAGTACAGAAAATTCATATGCTTTGAGAAAAGCATAATGAAAATTTAAGGCATGTGTTGTTATTATTGCTGTTACTATGATTTCTCTTAGTATAATTTACGTGACTGAAGCTCCAATGCAAGGGCTCATGACATCTAGTGCATATTCAGGCAAGTATTCAGTCTGTGTATTGGGAAAGTCTATGAGGCAGGCCTCACAGGGAACTTATTTATGGCTGTCCAGGGAACTAAAACCTTTAAGACACTAAGAAACCCAGTTATCCCATAACCACCGAAGAAAGAGAGAGTGGTTGGTGATGAAAAAGCTAACTTGGTGGCAATCACCAGAAGAAAGTAGGAAAAGTTGATCTCACCATCGATCAGTACTTGTCTGACTTCAGTGAGCTACACAGGGCCCGAGAATTGCATTAAAATACAGAGGTGATATGGGAGGACTCGGGCAGAGCCCAGGAGTCTGCATTTCTAATAAACTCCCAGATGATGCTCAAACAATTGGCCCATGAACTACATTTCCAGTGACAAAGATCTATTCTAGACCAGCCCTAAATGAAATTTGCACCAGGGTCCTAGGCATGAAGTTAGAGGACTGAAACATTTGAGTCATTTTGAGAAAGTGAGAGCACAACTTAGGGCTACATTTCTGTAGCATCTTAGAGCTGTTGGGGCCTTCTCTGGCATAGAATAGGCACAGGGGTTCTGGAGAAGAAACGCTTGGCATCGTTAAATCCAGGGTAGGTGGTGTCAAGACAGGTGATGACAGGTGGAACTACCTGAATTGGCAGGGGAAAATATCACCATCACTGTGAGTAGAAGCAGGGGACTGTCAAGGGCAATCAAGAGCTAATGAGACCTTCCAGGGATATCCTGATGACCATCGTGAAGAGGCTTGGGCTGACATTCCAACGATGTGGATGAAAGGCATCGAGTTAGGACATTTCTTACTGTTATTGTGAGCCTGGTGGTCCCAGGCTAATGGCATTTAGGGGTAATGCTGGCTTTGTAATCATCTACATTTTATTGCTATTACAATCATCATTAGTATCAGCATCCTCATTATAAGAGGGTGATGTCCCTGATATGGTTATTAGGAAATGAAGCCTTCCCTAAGCCACCACACTTCCATGGGCAGGTGCACCCTCTTGGCGCTTCCTTAGTACATGAGAAACTGGAGAGTCAAGCGGGGCACTAATACATAACAGACTTGCACGGGTAGGAAAATCAATGTATGACAAGTTGAATATTCAGAGAGATGAGTCTGATATAGAATTTTAGCATTCTCATAGAAAAAAAATTAAGGCAGAGGAGATAAAGAGGAAGAGGGAAAGGATGTGTGAAGAAACTCAGATGACCAAGAAAATCAAGACAGTGAGCCATGAGAAGAGATGAGCATAGGCGTTTGCCAGAGCCTGCCACATACTGCTTTGTCCCAAGTGGGATATTCTGTCCTATAGAACAGCACTCTCCCCCGGGCCCTCTGCTCCCTCATAACCCATACACTACACCCAAGTGTTGTCTGCCATGGTGTCTCAATACACCAAACTGCCAGACAATGAAAAAAAGATGTGGAGCTACATCGCCTACATTTTGCATAAATCACAAATGAATATTCATAATACTGCACGCAGCCTGAGAGTAAACATTACTGATGAGAGCGTCCTGTACGTGAGCATCATTCATTCCTTTCGCCAATATTTTTTGACTTCTATGTATCCAGCCCTGTGCTAGGCACTGGAGTTGCAGGAGTAGACAATAAGACATACACCTGCCATCATGAAGACGATGAGAGAGGCGGAGGGGAGAACAAAAGAAGTCATAATAAGACATCATATGTGCCATTATGGAAACAAAAGTCAGGAGCTGAGCTACTGGAAGGCGGTACCCACTTTAGACAGGGCAGTCAGGAAAGGTCTCTCTGAGGTGATGGTGCCTGAGGACAGGGCTAGAGAACAACAACAAGGAGCATTTTCTCATCAGAGAGAAGATATTTGTAAAAGCCTAAGGCAGTGGAGAGATGACATGTTCAAAAAAGATGAAGAGTAGCCAACGTGGTTAGTGATACACAATACTATAAACCAAGTGCATCACAGCAAGGGAGAAAAGAGTTTACTCGTGTGTTCCTTAATTCAATGACCAGTCATTTACCGCCTACTCCATCAAATACTCTACCAGACAAGACAAACAAGCCCCACCAGCTTATGTTCAGCGAGAGAGAGAAGCATTCATGATGTGCCCTCATAAGTCAATATGTGAAAAGTACTGGAAGATTTAGGAACATACAGGAAGCTGGGGGAGGTGCTTTCCAGGATGTATCTTTTAACATCATTTTAGTCTCATAATAGACAAACAATGTTCTTGTGGGAAAAAAATCAGTTATATAACCTTACATAAATACCTACACTGAAACATTAGATATTTCCAAGCATTCAAAAGGTTGAAATATATGCCCCTGACTTCCATTATTTCTACTCTAACTGGGAAGACACATCTAAAGGTTAAAGGAAAGGCTCTGCATGAAGCCTAGAAGTGCCTGCCATTCTTTTTTTAAATATATTTAAAAAATTTTTCCATTGCAGTTGACAAACAAAATTGTCTTAGTTCCAGGTGGCAGCTATTCTTTTTGAATTCCTTTATCATTTCACACTGACCCATTCATTGAGCAGTTTACATTTTATGGGCAAATTATCTTGTCTGCAACAACAGATCATAAGCTTATTGAGAGCAAGGATTCAGTATTCTCATCTTAATTTATTCAAAACATTATGTTGAATAAATTAAGGTTCAGATAAATTGATTCATTAATATTTATAAAATATTTTTAAATATCTCCAAGGTTGTTATCAATCAAAATGTGTGATTAACTTGAAAGAATTTTCACTACCTTCTTTTCAGGTGCGGATTTCAGATCCTGGCTGTGTTTTAGACAGAAAGTGTCCTTACCACCCACTCTCTCCCAGGCCTTTGGAGAAATGAAAGCTAAACAGTGAAACTTTCTTCACCAGGAAACCTGATACTAATTCACTCTTCTCTCCATCACCAGGGAATTTGTCATTTCATGCCAGTACAATTAAATTCTTTGACACCACTTGGTGCAGATTATATAAATCCTCTTAAAATACAAATCCATACACAGAAACTCTTTTTGGGTAAAACTATTTTGAGGAGATATTTTTATCATTAATATATATTTTTTCAAATAATTTTACCCTTGAAGCTGAAGGTTTTGGAAAGAATCTGAGCCCAAGGATGACTTTCGTTTTCCTGTGAGCTTTGGTCAGAGTGATTCATACATGCATGAAGATGAAAATCTTCCCAGGTTATTACTAAGCAGCATAAAAACCCACATTAGACACTGGCTGGTTTCATCTTTCAAACCTATAATCTTACTAAATATGGAAGCAACTGCATCTTAAAATTTCCATGTAGCCCCACTCATACTCTTCAGCAAGGTGGGAATGTTTTACATACCAGAAGAAAGGCACATGCAGATTGGGGACACTAAATATGACTGCTTTTTTTTAGGCCACAAAACTAAGTAAGTGAACAACTTTTGGCAATTATTCTGGCATTTGCTATCAAAATTTTTTTTAAAATATATTTTTATTGATTTTCAGAGAGAGAAAGGGAGAGGGAGAGATAGAAACATCAATGATGAGAGAGTCATTGATGGGCTGCCTCCTGCACGCCCCCCACTGGGGGCTGAGCCTGCAGCCCGGGCATGTGCCCTGATGAGGAACTGAACTGTGACCTCGTGGTTTATGGGTCGATGCTCAACCACTGAACCATACCGGCTGGGCCACGTATTTTAATTTTAACATAGGTCCTAACTTCCAAATTTGTGAGTACCATTTCTCAAAATAATGGATATAAAATCTTTAAAACTTGACTTTTGGAGTCTCCCAGAGGTGTTATTTTTTTTTAATCAATCCCATAATTACTGCAGAAACCATGAGTATGGGGAATAAAAGAGCTGTGTGGTGGCTGTCCTCTCACCCCCTGCCATTTGAGTTTGCAAAGCCTATTCTTGTGCTCGGGGCTAGCAAGCTTAATTTGTCAACTGAGGCAACATAGGTGCACTCTCAGGTCAGTAGTCATGCTCCAATTGGAGCAGCAATCACTCTGAAACCATCCTAACTCGGCAGCTAGTTCATGTTCCAAAAAGAACTTCAGTATTAACATCTTAGCTTTGGTCCTGGACTCATCTGCAAAAACGCTGTCAGCCCCATTTATTCATTCAGTAAATATTTATTGAGCATTTACTCTGTGTCAGAGAGTGCGCCAAGTGAGTAGAATGCACGGATTAAAAACTGGGGATCCCTTTCCTCCCAAGGGCACACACTCCTAGAAAAAAATGGCCTACTAATTAGTTATTCCATCTTTCTCCCAATAGGTATGCACTCCAATGGAAAAATGGTCTATTAATTATGTCATCAAGCCAACAAATATTTATTAAGTTCCTGTTATATACCAGGCTTGACTCTAGACTGAAAATACAACAGTGATTAAGACTGTCAAGGCCCCTGTCTCATGGAGTTTACTGTTAATCAAGCTGGACGCAGACAACAAATAAGTGAACTGGAAATTCATCTCTACAAAAGCGCCATGAGGAAGTAAGGAAGAGTGGTGTGACGGTGAATGTGGATGAGATTACCGCTTTAGACAGGCTGAGGAGGGAAGACCTCTCTGAATACTGATAATTGAGCTGACGCCCAGTGAAGAGTTCATCAACCTAAGACTGTAGGGTAGCTGGTTCCAAAGAGCAGGTGAGCGAAAGAGGGCGGAGTGAAAGGAGGGAGGAACCCAGTGGGGGAAGCAGCGTGTACAGTGAATGAACCTATAAAATGAGAGGGGGTCTGGGAACCACCAATGGGGGTTGAGGGCCAGCAGTGGAACGGTAAGCTTCCCATTTCAGGCAAAGGTGTTACATGGGAGATGATGGCCCCCTTTCTTGCTTTGTCGGACTGTTCCCTAGTTTTCAGAGATGGTTACAGGTAGGTCGACCATATACGTGTTTCAGCTCCTTATGCTAATGCCCTATATGCTTGCTTCCCTACTATCTTGTCACATACATATCTTCAAATTAGCACTTTTGCACTGAATTGTAACCGCCTGCTTCAGTATTTATTTTCTCTATTAGACTGTGAGTTCCTTGAGGTTAGAGACATGGACTATTTAATTCTGGACCCCCAATATCTGGCACAGCATTGGGCACATAATATAAGCTCAAGCAAATATCCAATTGGAAGTGGATACATGAATGAATGGGTGGCTGAAAATTTATAAAATCTTTGAATTTGTTTCCAGGACTAAAATCTAGATGTTAGTACTATAGCATGAGCAAACAGCCTCAAGGTGAGGTCCATAACTGTTGTTTTTCTAATATTATACTGAGAATTTCTGATGTTTTATAAGTCTACATGTTTAGACTTAATTGCTCAGCCCCACCCAGTCTTGCAATGCTGCCTACATTTTTAAACAATTTTATTGTATATATATTTTTTACTTTCAATGTTATTTTGTATTAGTTTCAGCAGTACAGATAGTAATTAGACAATCATATACTTTACAAAGTTATCCTCCAGATATTTCCAGTACCCACCTGGTACCATACATAGTTCTTACAATACTATTGACTATATTCCTTATGCTGTATTTTACACCCACATGACTATTTTGTAACTACCAATTTGTTCTTCTTAATTCCTTCACCTTTTATATCCATCCCCCAACTCCCTCCCCTCTAGCAACCATCAGTCTGTTCTCTGCATCTATACGTCTATTTTTATTTTGTTTGTTCATTTATTTTGTTTTTTATATTCCACATATAAGTGAAATCATATGGTAATTGTCTTTCTCTGATTTACTTCAGTTAGCATAATACCCTCTAGGTCCATCCATGCTATCACAAATGGCAAGATTTTACTTTTTTTTTGTGGCTGAGTAATATTCCATTATATATATGTACCACAGCTTTTTTATCCACTCATCTATTGTTGAGCACTTGGGAGAAATGCAAATTAAAACAACAATAAGATATCACCTCACACTTGTCAGAATGGCTATGAGCAATAAATCCAAAACAAATGTTGGTGAGTGTGTGGAGAAAAGGGGGCCCTCATGCACTGCTGGTGGGAATGTAAATTGGTGCAGCCCCTGTGGAAAACAGTACGGAGGGTCCTCAAAAAAAGTTTAAAATGGAACTGCCTTCTGACCCAGCAGTTCCACTTCTGGGTATATATCCAAAGAATCCCAAAACACTAATTCAAAAGGATGTATGCACCCCTATGTTCATGACAACATTATTTGCAATAGCCAAGATACTGCCTACATTGAAAACTTCGCACTCTTTTTTTTTTTTTTTTTAAATCCTCACCAGAGGATATTTTTCCCACTGCTCTTTCAGAGAGAGTGGGATGGAGAAAGAGAGAAAAAATCATCAACAGGAGAGAGACACTGATCGGTTGCCTCATGGGTGCCCCAGCCAGGGCCAGAGCAGAGCCTGCACCAAGGCACCTGCCTTTGGCAGGAGCTGAACGCCGGGCCCTTCAGTCTTCGCTCAGGCCAGCACGCTAACCACTGGGCCAGCCTGCCCAGGGCACATGAGTTTTTGACCAGTCTCGCTGTTGGTTTTCTCGAGCCTGACCACAGCGCCCTCTAGAGGAACGTCTGGACTTAGTGCTTAGCCTCTGTCGTCTTTGTCGCGCCTACTTCCATCTACGTACAGAGTTGATGGAGCAGCTCTGCACCACTCAGTCCCGGGTTTGACTGCATGTGCCACCCTCCGCGAGTGCTCAGCTCTCGCTCTGTAACACATCAGCGCGTTCAACGCAGATCACTAGTCACCCTCAGCGTGCCCGCCGCTTCTGCAGCTTGCACAGACAGGAGAGCTAGAGGAAAGGGGAGGGAGGGAAGCGGAGGCAAGCAAGGAGGGGCAGGGGAAGGAGAGGTGGAGGGGTCGAGGGAAAAACAAAGCACAGGAGGAGACTGTTTCCTTGTCAAGTAGGAATATTTATGTTCTTATGTTTAAGTGCTCGTATTTAGAAATTAGTGCCCATCACACAGGGTTAACAGCCTGCATGTGTCAAGGTTCCCAAATCATGGGCCTCATGAGCGAACCCACAACAAATGAGGGTGTGTGACAGACAGTGGCCACATCTGGGCAGCAGGAATCACAATCAGCTCCAGAGAAGAGGCAACACTTGAAGAAGCGGACGGCAGTTCCTAAAGCTCAGATTACAAATCAGTATTGAGTAATGGCTATCCATGTTCCTTGGATGGAACTGAACGGAGGACTTCTAGATAGGAAAGAAACACACTTTCGGGAGGGAGCCAGGTGGGTAACAACATCTTCGTGGAATACTAGTCAAAGGTTGCAAGGAAGGAACGATCTGGTGTGTGACCCTGAGCAGTATTTAAGGGAACGGTCTTTCTGCCCCAGCCCCCAGAGGCTTGTGATGGGCTCCCAGGGAAATAAAAAAGTGATTGAGATGGAAAAACTGCACAATATATACAACTTAGAAGTAAAAGAGGTCAAAGCCATTCTGGTTTTAGCTTATAATAGCCTACTTAATCAAAGAAGAAAATACATGTCTGCTTCATCAGGTAAAAAATGAAACGAGGGTAAGAGGCATGTAGGAGGTGGTCAGTGAAAGTGAACGTCCTTCCTCTCTCCAGTGGTGGCCTCTTCTCAATTGCTTCTCCCACCTAAAGTTTATATTGGCCACCTGACTACAGGAATGAAAGAAAATGAACATGAACACTTTAGTGAATTTCCTCATATTCAAATCTGTACTTGATACTCCAAGACATTTTACTCATTTAATCTTTATCACATCACACCTATAAAAAGAAATTCTTATCTCCATTTAGAGATGAGGAAACTGAAGCTTATAAAAATGAGCGGCTTGCTTAGAATCTTAATAGAGGAATTAGAGTTGAGATTTAAACCCAGATTATTTGATTTTAAGTCCATTTCCTTTATGACAAAGCTTCAACTTATAGCTAGTTTCACTCACAGCATCAATCCTAGTCATTAAAATACAAATTTGGCTGCAAGAGGTGTCAGACCCTGTTGGATAGCTGACCTAAGAACCATTCCCAAACACCTACATTCTTACTGTCTCAGCTTCCTTGAAGCCTGTAATGCCGAGATACCTGAGTTCTGGCCAGTGATTTGTAAATGGAAGTTTGCTGGAGGATCTGGAAAACTTTGCTTAGTGACTTAAAAAAGCTTACATCTTTAGCACTCCACATGCCCCTCTATATCCTGCATGGATATAGGCATGATGCCTGGAGCACCAGCAACCATCTTGTGACTATCAGGAAACAGCAAAGGAAATTGCAGGGATGCGGCCCCTCCCATGGAGTTGCTCAAACGATAAGAGTAGACCCCTACACCCCGAGTCCTTGCTATGTGAGTAAAACAAACAATTCATTTAAGGCACTGTTTGTCAGTAATCTTGTAATTACAGGTGGGAAAAAAAACCTGATATAAGAAAATGTCCAAAAAACAGTCAGTAAAGTATCCAGATTAGTAAGATAACAGAGAAAAACAACTAAGTTTATTATACTAAATATCTATCCTGACATAAAACGCATATTTCCAAAGTCATTATTTCTTGCTCTGAAAAAAAAAAAAATAAATAAATATTATCCATGGTTACTTGATTCTAAACTCTGATAAATATGAATGACAACAGGAAATTTTTTTGAAAATCAAATTATTAAATGAAGACAGTTACTCTGATTTTGCTGAACAGCATCTAACACAAATTGATGCTTAAAAGGCTGAGTGCTAAAAACTATGTATCTTATTAGCAACACATCTCTGTACTGTCACCTGGAAAAAGTCCTTTCTCTCAAAAATCAATATTAGGAAGAATCAGGCAGCAGGTGGCGGATATAAAGATGAATCATTTTTCAATAACTTCTTTCAGTGTGGAAGGTTTCACATGTCTAGACATATTTTGCTATTGAATCCCACACTGATATTTAAAGGGATGTTTTTCCCTTTACATACAAAATTACTCTAATTATAGTAAAGCATTTTGCTCTCAGGCTGTCAGTCCCGGGCAAGAGTGACATCCTGTGCATCCCTCCCCGTGGCTCTGGCCAGGACACCAGGTCACCACGGCTGAGCTACGCAGTAAGATGTTTTCTCTCCGGTTTGATGAGGAGACACTAAGTTCTTCTATTTTCAGAAATGAGCAGAAACATTACAATGTTCCCACATGGCGTTTCATTAAAAGTTTAACCTATTATTTAGTAATCAAAATGTGAGAGTAACAAGTAACAAAACTTCAACATAAAAATTAATGTTTAGTGAGACCAGAATTGGAAAGGATCCTCATGTTCTCACGGTTTCTTTATCATTCTCAGGGGTTTGCACATTTACATCCATGTCTTGTTTGAGAAATTTTCTGGGAGGTAAACCCGGCAGGATGAGAAAAGCCAGGGCCATGACCGGATCAGGGAGGCCCCCAGACCCGAGAGGAGAGAAGGGAACAAACAATAGCAAAGGCGACCAGCAGGCTTCCTCGGCCTGGATGGTGGCCACCTGCCCAGGACCAACAATCAATGCCCAGATCAAATGACTTCTGCAGATGATCTCAAGAATGTGTGTCGCCACTCATGAGGTGGTCCCCAACACACATGCTCATCGCTGCGATATGTGTGAAGAGATAATCATTAATGGAAGGGAAGGAACTCGATTTTAAGGTTTGTATCAGGCCACAACATTTGCTATTGAACACCTGCTCCCATCGCACCTCATTTAACTTATTCCTGGTCCATACTTGCAATTACTTCAGATAAGGACAGGACTCCATTCTGGGTCGTTTGCAGGTGAAAAGGCAGCCTGAGCTGGCCCATGGAGCCCGTGGGATTAGGCAGTTAGACGCTGCGACTTGTCTAAGCGGCGTTTGATGACAGCCTCTGCTCCCGCCCTAACCACGTCCTTGCTAACTCTCTTTGCGACAACGCATTTCCAAGGACTGCTGGCTAACAGGGTACTCATGTCACGGGTGCAGCCCAGGCTGGCCTGCACTGGATTCCTGAAGAAAATATTTCCTGGAATAATGGAAGGAAAGAATGTGTTTAAGGCTCGATATCGTACGCCACGAGTTTAAATCCTAGCACTGCAGTTTCCCAGGAGTATGAATACAGGGAAATACTTAGACTCCTTGAACCTCGGTCTTCCCTTTACAAAACTGGGATCTTGACATCTAACTCAGAGGACCATTAATAAGATGGTTTATTTCAAAGAGTCTGACGTATAGTGGGTCCAAAATAGAACTTGACTGAATCTGAACTATTTAGCTTTCTAGTAATATGAAAACAAATATCAAGAACACAGTAACTTCCTAGCATCCAGAGACTTAATGTGTCACACCTGAGAATACAGATTCTTTGATGTGTACATTGTTACAAAAATAAAAATAAAAAACCCACAAAAAAACAAATGTCACATATCCACCTAACAGGACTGGGCTGACTGACAGATAGCATTGACCTTCTCCCAGGAAATGGCAGATTTTCAAAGCAAGCACTTTTTAAAATGACATAAGTATGCAGCACGAATCAGAAAAGACAGGCTGTGTTTGCTTGTTTGATCAACATTTCATTTTCCGTAGCTTCCATCTTCCTTCTTTTTACTGCTTGGCCTGCTCTCTCCCTCAATAGGCTACTGGGATGTTTGTTATAATCGTCTGCTTAAGGTTCTTTGGCAGATCACATGTTTTACTTAATTAAATAATGTCCCGATTAATTGATTTGTTTGTAGACATTCTTAATTTAGTAAATGCGGAGCAGAATGCTAAAAATACCATTATATTTCTGACAGAGGCACCACTAACGCCTGATAATTGATAGCTTTGCTGTTTCCTCTGATGGCCTGAAAAGCTTTTAAAGCTAAATTCTGTAATCATGTTCATGTCTGGAAATTAGTTTTGTGAAACCACACATTTAGTTCTTGCTGAGAAATCTCATTTTAGTCATTTTAACATAATTTATAATGCATAAACTAAATTAGCTTTTGTAGCTAAGCCAGCACATTTTTCTTTAATTTTTATCTCATCCTAATATATTTTTGACCTTGGAAACGGTAATGTCTGTTGGATATTGAAGGCTCTGAACAAAGAAAATCATTTCCATTCCATCACTATGGTTACACTGTCTTCACTCCCCGGCACTGAACAGCGCTGGAAGGGTTGAATCTGGGTTCCTCGGGAGGCGAGGGGGGCTCCATGTAATATCATTTAGTTCTGATTAAATAAACACATATACATAATGGGGCCCAGGAAAGGAGCAAATTGCCGCACTCTGTTTACACCGCCTGTGCGATGACTGAGGGTGCGGGGCCATCTATCACCCGGTGCTATTCGCATCGGCTCTGCCGTGTGCGGGTTTCCCCCCAGGCAGTCGCACATACATATTTGTCTCAAAAAACAGTCAAAATGCCAGGCGGCTCTTAACACCTCCAGTACACCCGAAGCCAAAGCGCTTCCGCCCCTTCCTAACAACACGGAGCTGGAGGTGCGAATCACACGCTCCTGTCCCCAGAGGCCCGTTGCAAATGAGCTGCCGCGGGCCTCTCACCCTGGTGAAATGGCTTTGGCCGCCCACGGGGCCAGACAAGGGACTGGCCACTCAAACCAATGCTCTACTGGCTGCCTCTGAGAGTCAAAAAACACTCTTTTTACAGATGGCGCCTCTTGGTAAAACGTTGCTTGACTTTTTTTATTACACAGCTGGGTCGCGATGTTCACTCAAACAGGTTTTCTGGTTTTTCTTCTCCCTAGCAGTTCATGTGTGAAAGGCATCTTGAAGAAAACTTTGGCGACAGGCAGTATCTTCAAGTGGCCACAGCTATTTAAAAGAGCGTATCTGGTCAGTGTCGTGGCAAACTAAATCCATGTAAACTCAAGTGAAATGTCTCGTTCCCAAAATTCACATGCACACGGATCTCCATCTCCATTGACTGGGTGGTGCAAAAGCAATGCAGAGCTATTAATTTCAGCAGCAAAGGGTTAAAAAAAAGTGGGTGAGGGAGGAAACACTTGACAACCTGGGATACCTGTTTGGACCTACAGATTGATCCACAGCTTTTGGCTGCTTCTGCTGGGCCTGGGTGCATGTGGGAGGGGCTAGGCTGTGTACCAATGCCAGCTCCCACCAGTACTGAGCCTGGTGGCCTGTCAGTAAAAGGCTCAACGCTTTTTGCCTACTGAAAAAGCCTCTGGCAATAGGCAAGTTGCGTGAGTAGGTTCTCAGTAAGTCACCAGATAGGGGTGAGTGGTGTTCACCAGGTGTGTTCACAGATTCAGCACCATTGCTGGACGTAAGGCCACTCAGCACACGTCTCAGAGAACACCAAGGCCAGCCACCACCTGCCTGGGGCCTGGGGGCCTTTGTTGTGGGTCAGGGTCTTGGGAGTCATCAGGGTGAGGCCTGCAGAGTTTATCAGACTAAAATAGGTTAGGATTTTGACACGTGGAGGGAGGGCTCTGCACAGAAATGGTGGTTTTGGTCTGGGGTGTGAGGAAAAGTGGTCCTTGCCTCACAGCCACAAAATTCAGTCTCTCCCTATATGTCTCTGCCACCCTGAGTCTTCCAAGACTTCCTCATGAGCCTTCCAACAAAGTCTGCACTGCAGGGCTAGGCTGGCCAGAGGCAGCTGATGCCTCCCTAGGTTGTAAGCTTGGCAGGGGGGAGCCACAGGGAGTTAGAAGGGTGGGGCTAATGCATTACCCTAGGCTGACGCCATATGGAAGGGAATGTTCAACCCAGGAAAGATGGCATCTAGTGGGCAGTGAGAGATGGACCCAGCACAGGGACCTTGGCAGTTGTCCCTCCAGCCCTCTCCTTATCTGACTCTACTCTGCTCTGGGCTGCCTTCTCTCTGTTAGAGCCCAGGATGAGTGCCCGTAAATGAGGATTGCGTGCTGGCCCTGTAAGAGGACGCCTCTTTTCCTACCAGAGCTGTCTCCCTGGCAGAGGGGACCCTCACTGATTTTCACAGTCAACTGTTATGTGGGCACCTCTTTCTGAATCTGGTTCCCCAGATTGGGGAGCCCGGAGTGGGGTGCAGACCCCTCACTCCTCAGGGGGTCCTTTGCAGATGGGAGATACCTGCGGAATCTCTACTATGTGTGGGTGCAGGGCCAGCCCTTTTCCTGTCTCCACCCTTCCTGCCACTCTGGATGTGGCTTCTTCCATAATTTTTGATTATAAGACTTCTGTGCAGTTAGTGTTCAGTGGGTTATTCGGTGGGTTGATTGTCCTATAATTTAGTTGTCATTTGCATTTTGTCCTGGGAGGAGCTGAGTGTAACTTCTACCTACTCCACCACCACCTTGGACCCCCCACAATCTGCGTATCTTCTGTGGCGAGGTGTCTGTCCAGAGCTTATGCCCATATTCTAATTGGGCTGTTAGTTTTCTTATTGTGGAGGACTAAGAGTTGTGTTTTTTTTTTTCTTTGTCATATATTTGAATCGGATAGGAGTTCCTTATCAGATCCGTGTCTTGAAAACATTTTCTCTGAGTCTGTGGCTTATGTCAACATCAGTTAGAAGACTGATATGTACAAAAATGTCGTCTCTATTCTCTTCTTCTCCCCCGACCATCAGGGGCTTCTTTCTCTTCCTCTAGGGAGAGCCTGGCGAGTCCCCACCTCCAGAACCTATGATCTATGCTCGGGGGGCGAGGGGATCCCATTTCTGGACAGACAAGAGACATGTCACTAACCGCAGCCTCACGTGGCAGCCTCAGACCAAGTGGACTCCACCTGACCTCACTTCGAATGAGATGAGGGCTCTCTCCCTCATCCCTACTGAGCAGAGCCCCACTCAAAGGAGCTGGATGTGCTGGGCATGTGGGCTGGGGGCTGCCGGGGCACCAGGACAGAGACCACGCTGGAGGGCTTCTGTGGTTTGGGCCTGTGTCCTGCCCCACAGCCTCGAGCCTGATGCTCTGATGCTCTGACCTTCTGGCACCTTCTGTGGGTTCTCCTGTAACGTCCTTTCTGCTCATACAAGCTCAAGTGGGTCCTGCTGTTGAAACTGAGAACTTCACCCGGGTAGAGCACATTCATGGTGGTCCCTGTGACTGGCTGAGCCTCCCTAGACCTGCTCTCCTGACTGAGAGGAAGGGGCTCTGTGCCTGCAAGGAGACGAAGAAGGTCGCAATGTCCACGTCCACACCCTCCCGGGTCCTGGATGGCAAAGCCAGGCTGCTCAGCTCAGGGAAGTTATGGAGCAGGCATGGCTGCTGTGGGCTAGGGGCAATGTTGAGGGGCGAGACATGCGGCAAGGCCCTGGCAGGATGGATGGGACCTTCCAGATGTGTGTGTCACTCCCAGGTTCCTTCATCACCTCCACTTCCAGCCCCTCCTCCTCCCTCCCTCCCTGAGGTCTCAGCCCTAGGTATCGGTACCCCTGCTTTCCCAAATAAGGCTCAAAGTGGACAAGGTGACCGCAAATGTAGGGAACTGCCCCCAACACCTTAAAATCATGTTTACATTAGACCAAGAATCTCCACTTCTAGAGACCTGTCCTAAATAAATAAGATGTTCCCTTCAGCATGATGATGGGAGTGAAAAATTGGAAATGGCTCATGTTCCACAGCAGGGCTTCGGAAATTCTGATGGGGGGACACAGGACATGCCAGGGAGGAAGAAGAAATACTGGCAGTGCCCACCCCCAGGGGAAATGAGGTTCCAGAAGGGTACATGCTCAGGAATCCTCCCCGCCCAACACGCATAAGGGGACATGCACACGCACATTTACACACGTGAACATGCATAGGCACCCACACATGCACGCATGAGCACGGGAACACAGGTACACACACGTGCACATGCCGACACTATGTGCACACACAGGGAAGGACTGGAAGAGTGAGCACCCCTGTCAGGACTCCCCTCCCTGGAAGGACTTAGTTCTTTACTAGTTTCCGAGTTGCTTTAGAATTCACTATGGTGCTACAACAAATCATTTTTTTGGGTCATAAATCCTTTAAAAATAAAAGGTAAATAATGTACTTTATTCCATAGATGAGTTATAAATGGATAACGTTAAACGTATGACTTCAATATGTTTAGAACTATCAGTCATACACGCATTGTAAAAATGTAGACCTCACCTCAAGGAGAAAATAAGAGATTTGCAAGTCCCGTCCCAGAGGTGACGTCATGTGTGGCCTGGTGGCACCTGTCAGCCTCTACCTCTCTCATTCTGTATGTATCTCTCTGTCACAGACACATTGCCATAGACGCGTGTCTGCCTGCTGAAATCACATGTATGTGGTATAAAAGGTGGGATCCTGGAATGCAGACAGTTGGACCATGTGTTTAACATAAGGGGATCCCTGAGGTCTTGATCTATTGGCACGTAGAGACCCCTGCACCCACTTCAGCAGCTGCTCAGCTTCCCTCCTCCATATGGAACAGGATTAGTGGATCCCATCCCTTCTCCGTGGACTTTAGTGGGTTTTTGTCTGTTTTTTTAAATATCTGATTATTGCTTTCAGAGAGAGGGAGGGAGAGGGAGAGAGAGAGAGAAACGTCAATGATGAGAGTCATTGATTAGCTGCCTCCTGCACAGCCCCTACTAGTGATCAAGCCCGAAACCTGGGCATGTGCCCTGACCAGGAGTTGAACCGTGACCTCCTGGTTCATAGGTTGACACTCAACCACTGAGCAACACAGGCCGGGCTGGACATTAGTGTTTTTCCAAGGTTCTGGCTATTTCTTCAGTGCTCTGATGGATAGTCTTGAAAATACATCTTTGAAGTATCATGCAAGAACTCCTGTGGTGAAGAGGGCACCTGTGAAACTTTGACAGGTCCTGGTCCCTGTCTTCCCAGAGGGGGGCCTTTCCCCCTCTCTCCAGGGATCTGCTGGGGCCTCTGCTTCCTCACTTTGTCCCCAGAGCTCGCCACCCCCAGACCAGAAACCTGCCACTCTGATGGCCACAATGCTCTCTCCCCAGTGTTGACAGTGCGTGTGTCCCCATCGGGGAGGTCGGGCACCTCTGACATTCTACTGGTGTGTGCTCTGCCTCTCCTTGGAAGTGCAGGTGTTTGCCCTCTGTCCCCTTAGAAAACACCGGCTTTGGAGAGTTTTCTGCACCACAGGGATGTGACACCTCTCTCTGGCCTTGGGCTGTGAGGAAAGCTTTCCAGCTTGTGGTTTGTCTTTCCAGCTTTCTGCATTTTTCTCATTTTTGTTTTGGGCACAGGAAGAGCCAGCCATTGCCTCATGTGATTCTGGCCCTGGGGTCACACTTAGCACAATGTCTCTACCCCAAGAGGATGCTCACACTTACTAAAAGGGCTTCTTTTCTTACATCTGATCTCTAATCCATCTGGGATTTCCCTTTCAAATAACAAAAATGCGACTTCAGATAACAAACAAAAGTATGTGAGCAGACACAAAAAGGCACCTACTGTAAGATTCCATTTATAGGAAACATCCAGCATTGGTCAAGGAGCAGAGACAGAAGGCAGACCTGGGGTTGCCAGGGGTGGGAGGAGTGAGGAGTGAGTACTGCTGGTGCAGGGTTTCCTTTCGGGGTGATGGATATTCTGCAACTAGACAGTGGTGTTGGTTGTACAGCATTGGGAATGTACTTCATGCTCGGGAATGGCACAATTTAAAATACGAAGAATTACCTTTATTTAGAACTGAAAATAAATGACACCACAGAGCACAAAAAAGTAAACCTTAAGAATTAAGAGAAATAAAATGTCAAAGAAGGGGAGGGGTGGAGAATTTCTGGTGGGAAGGGGAAAGCAGGTGCCCACGGCCGGTGGCAGGGCCTGAGACATGTCAGGGTTCCAGCGCTCCGCAGCAGCAGCAGGAACACCTGCTAGAGGTAGCATTATGGCCAGAGACGACCGCCCTTCAGGTCTGGTAGAGCCTTCAGGTCGGCCCCTGCAGAGGGCTCTTTGGAATGCTCCAGAGATGTTGAAACAGGAGCCTGCTCTGACTCCTGGGCTGTTGCTGGAGTAGCAAGAGGAGAAAAGATCACCCAGGTGCCTGCATTGCTATGTTCCCCCCACCACCAAAGACAGAACAGAGCCTCAGCCCACGACCCCCCACAGGATGGCCTCCTGCCTGCAGTCCAGCAGATGGGAGGTCTGAGGCCTGTCTTTGCTCCTGGCCAGCCTCTGAACTCCCTGTGTGTGTGCCACTGACCCCTCCCAATAATCTTACATGCATCTCTACTCCCCAGCCCACCCACCACCTGCCCCCCTTTTCACCCTTGGGCTCTGCCTCCATGGGCTCCAGGTCCTTTGACCTGTGGACCCCACAGAGTTTTAAGTTGCAGCTGGACCTTGTGAGCTGCCTGTGAAGTCTGGGCAAACCTGGTGGAGGAGGCCTGTGGAACCTGGGTGGCTTTGGGGGAGGAGTCCCTCTCTGGCCATCCACGGGCCCTGGTCCTCAAGACCCCTCTGGTGACCATACTCATGTTAGCCCTACTCTGGCCCTTGGTGGTATGGCTCACCTGTCCCTCACTGGTGGACATGGGGCGGGGGTCTCCGTAGACCAGCTGTTGCTCCTCCATGTCCCGGGCTAAGTTCTGCAATGACAGTGACCAATAGCCAGTTGGAGGGCTCAAGCCCTGCCAGTCCCTAGACTCTGCTGCTTCTGCCCACTGGACCTTCTGCTCCCAGATCAGGCCCAGGCCTGTGTCTGCACAGACCTCCACCCAGGGGAAATGAGATTCACCTCCAGGGCTCAAGGTAAACTTGAGGGAGATGGTCCCACCCCAGCTCCACGTCAACTGAGCCATCCTTGACTGGGGGTGTGAACATGACAGGCCCATGTCTGACCCCCAGACCCCTAACTTAGCCTCTTCCTGCTTAGGGCAGGGCCGCCCCATGTAACCCCCTTACACACACACACACACACACACACACACACACACACACACAGGGAGGGAACATAGAGCTGCTCAGATGGGATCAGAGTGGTGGCCTGGCCCGAACAAAACCACCCTGGGCTTCCTTGTGTTACCTCTGGGTCCCGCCTGGAAAAGGGCCACAGGCCTCTGAGCTGAGCCTGGAAACAGCGGTAGGAGTGAGGTCACTGCTCTAGTCTGAGCAGACAGTGGGGGTAAGGGACCCAGGCAGTGACCTCACTTCCTACGATGGAGCCCAGCAGAACTTGGAACCCTGGTAACCAGGCAGCCACATTCTAAAACTGCCCCTCCCCAGCTCATCTGACTAGAGACTTTCACACCAAAGGGATGTTCCGGTGCTGCCTGCCAGTGTCCCGGGGCCGAGTCCCCAAAAGACCCAGCCGTGAGAGTCTGTCCCGCCGCAGCCGCCGCTGGTTCCGGGCTCAGTCCAGGTGCCTGTGGCCTTTTTCAAGGCAGGACCCAAAGGTAACACAGCGAGGCCCAGGGTGGTTTTGTTCAGGCCAGGCCACCACTCTGATCCCACCTGAGCAGACCTATGTCCCCTCCCCGTGTGTGTGTGTGTGTGTGTGTGTGTGTAAGTAAAGGGGGTTCACATAGGAAGGGCCTGCCCTGAGCAGGAATAAGTTGAAGGGGGGTCTGAAGTCCGGTGGGCCTGTCATGCCACAGCCCAGGTCAAGACTGGCTGGGTGGACGTGAAGCGTGGGTGGCATCCTCTGCCCAGGGTTTATCCCGAGCCCTGGAGGTGAATCTCATTTCCCCTGGGAGGAGGTCTGTGCAGACAAAGGGCTGGGCCTGATCCAGGACCAGAAGGTCCAGTGGGCAGAAGCAGCAGCAACTGGGGCCTAGTGTGGCTTGAGGCCTCACTGACCTGCTACTGGTCACTGTCATTGCAGAATTCAACCAAGGTCATGGAGGAGCAGCAGGTTGTCAGCAAAGACCCCCGCCCCATGTCCACCAGTGAGGGGCCTGTGAGCCACACCACCGAGGGCCAGAGCAGGCCTGAAGTGAGTGTGGCCACCTGGGGGTCCGGGGAACCGGGGCCTGAGGACGGCCAGAGAAGGGCTCCTCCCCTACAGCCGTCCAGGCTCCACAGGGAGCTCATGATGTCCGTCTCCATCCTGGAGCTCCGAACCCAGGCTAAAAAACCCCAGCCGGAGGACCCGGAGCTCAAGGAGGCAGAGCCCAAGGGTGAGGCTCTGGTGGGGGAAGTGGGGGTAGGATGTGGGGGGAGGTACATTCGAGCTTATGGGGAGGGGTTGGTGCCAGACACACAGGGAACACCCCCAGAGGCTGGCCAGGGCAAGGACCGGCCTCAGACCACCCGTCTGCTGGACTGCCAGCGGGAGGGCGTCCTGTGGTGGGTCCTGGCTGCGGCTTCCCTGGAAGGTTCTGGCTGTGATCTGTCTTTGGGGGGGGGGGCGGGGGGCACATGGAAACGCAGGCATGTGGATGATCTCTCCTCTCGCAACTCCAGCGCCAGCCCAGGAGGCAGAGCGGGTTCCTGCCGCAGCGCCCGTCATACAAGCTGAGGAGGCCCGTGGAGGGGCCGACCTGGGAGCTGCTCCGGACCTGGAGGGGGGTCCACCTCCAGCGGCCCCGCCACCTCCAGCAGCCGCTCCAGCTGCAGCCCTGGAGCCGGGGCCCGTCTGTGTGGCCGCTCCTGACCCACCTGAGGCCCCAGCGCCTCTGCCTGAGGAGCCCTGTCCCCAACCTGCCCTGGATCCTGACACAGAGGAGGAGCTGCCTCTGGGAGACGGACCAGCTCCAGAGCCGCCTGTCTTAGCTGCTCGCCCTCTCCCACTCCAAGAATTTGACATTTTTCTTTTATCTTTTTTAATTATGATGACCTTCTTTACCCCAGTGCGTGGTGGTTCGGTTTTTAATTTTTTAATTTTTATCATTAGGGTTTTTCCTGGGGCGCTTCTTCTTCTTTTCTTTTCTTGTTTTTTGTATTTATATAGCATGATTCGTCTTAAGCAATAAACACAAGTTTCTGTTTGTATTTAAATGCTGTCATTCCTGAGCATGAAGTACATTCATGATGCTGGGCAACCAACGCCACTGTCTAGTCGCAGAATGACCCATCACCCCAAAGGAAACCCTGGGCCAGCAGCGCCCACTCCCCACTCCTCCTGCCCCTGGCAACCCCGGGTCTGCCTTCTGTCTCTGCTCCTTCACCGATTCTGGACGTTTCCTATAAATGGCACCTTATAATAGGTGCCTTTTGTGTTTACTCACATACTTTTGTTTGTTTTTTTCTGAGATAGCATATTTGTTATTTCCAAGGGAAATCCCAGATGGATTAGAGATCAGATGTAAGAAAAGAAGCCCCTTTAGTAAGTGTGGGCATCCTCTTGGGGTAGAGACATTGTGCTAAGTGTGACCCCAGGGCCAGAAGCCGGTGAGGCAATGGCTGGCTCTTCCTGTGCCCAAAACAAAAACAAGAAAAATGCAGAAAGCTGGAAAGACAAACCACAAGCTGGAAAGCTTTCCTCACAGCCCAAGGCCAGAGAGAGGTGCCACATCCCTGTGGTGCGGAAAATTCTTGAACAGAGGGCAAACACCTGCACTTCCAAGGAGAGTCAGTGCACACGCCAGTACTTGTCAGACCTTCCGGATGGGGACACGCACTTTCAACAATATCTTACTAAACCATGAATGGGTTAACACTGAGGTCAAGAAAAAAATCAAAAGATACCTTGAGCCCAGCCAGGCGTGGCTCAGTGGTTGAGCATCGACCTAGGATCCGGGAGATGGCAGGTCGATTCCTGGTCAGGGCACATGCCCGGGTTGCAGGCTCGATCTCCAGCAGGGGACGTTCAGGAGGTAGCCGATCAATGACTCTCATCATTGATGTTTCTATCTCTCTCCCTCTGCCTTCCTCTCTCTGAAATCAAAGATATATTAAAAAAAATACCTTGAAACAAATATGAGTAAGAGTACAAGCTGTTCTAAGAGGGAAATTAATAGCATTACAAGCCTACCTCAAGGAACAGGTAAAAGATCAATTAAACAATCTAACTTTACACTACAAGGAACTTGAAAAAGAACAACAAACAAAGCCCAAAGTGAGTAGAAGAAAGGAAATAATAAAGACCAGAACAGATATTTAAAAAAATAGTGTCTAAAACCAATAGAAATGATCAATGAAGGCAAGAGCTGGTTCTTTGAAAATGTAATCAAGACTGACAAACATTGAACCACTCATCTGGACAAAAAGAGAGAAGACCCTAATTAATAAAATCAGAAATGAAAGAGGAGAAATAACAACTGATACCACAGAAATACAAGGGATTATAAGAAAATATTAGGAACTGCTGTATGCCAACAAAGTAGATAATCTTGATGAAATGGATAAATTCCTAGAAACATGCAATCTTCCAAAACTGAATCAGGAAGAATTAGAAAATCTAAATAGGCCAATTACAATTAATGAGATAGAAGCAGTAATAAAATAAAAATCTAACAAACAAAAGTCCTGGAACGAATGGTTTCACAGGTGAATTTTACCAAACATTCAAAGAACTAACACCTATCCTCCTCAAACTATCCCCCCAAAAATTCATCAGGAGGGAAGACTCCCAAGCTCATTTTACAAAGCCAGCATTATCCTAATTCCAAAGCCAGATAAACACACTAAAAAGAAAGAAAATTACAGGCCAATATCGCTCATGAAGACAGATGCTAAAACCCTCAACAAATATTAGCACACTGGATCCAGCAATACATGAAAACAATCATACACCATGGAAAATGGGATTTATTCCAGGATGTGAGATTGGTTCAATATTCTCCAATCAATAAATGTGATACACCATAAAAGCAAAATAAAGAATAAAATCACATGAATATATCAATAGAAGCAGAAAAAGCATCTGATAAAATCCAGCACCCATTTATGATAAAATCTTGCAGCAAAGTGGGAATAGAGGTGTACACAGCAACATAATACAGGCCATATATGACAAACCACAGCCAACATCACACTCAGTGGGCAAAAACTAGAAGTGTTTCCCTTACGAACACTTAAGGGAATAAGACAACGGCGTCCGCTTTCACCCCTCTTGTTCAACATAGTCCTGGAAGTTGTAGCCACAGCAATCAGACAAGAAGAAGAGGGGGAAAAAAAACACATTCAAATGGGAAAGGAAGGAGTAAAACTATCATTATTTGCAGGTGAAATTACACTATATAGAGAACCCCAAAAATTCCACCCAAAAACTACTAGAACCAATAAATGAATTCAATAAAGTAGCAGGATACAAAATTAATACCCAGAAATTGGCTGCATTTTTATACACCAATAATGAACTCTCAGAAAGGGAAACTAGCCCAGCTGGGTGTGGCTCAGCGGTTGAGCGTCGACCTAGGATCCAGGCAATCAGGGTTCGATTCCCAGTCAGGGCACATGCCCGGGTTGCGGGCTAGGCAGCCGATCAATGACTCTCTCATCATTGATGTTTTTCTCTCTCTCTCTCCCTCTCCTTTCCTCTCCCTGAAGTCAATAAAGATATATTTAAAAAAATAATAAAATAAAATAAAAAACAGAAAGAAATGGAAACTAAAAAAAAAAAAAAAATCCCATTTACAATTGCATCAAAAAATTACCTAGGAAGAAATTTAACCAAAGATTTAAAAGACCTGTATGGAACTGAGGAAGATAAAAATAAGTGGAAGCATGTACCACATTCATGGATAGGAAGAATTAGCATCATTAAAATAGCCATACAACCCGAACAATCTATAGATTAAAAGCAATTCCTTCAAGATTGGCTTATTTCAAAGAACTATAATAAATACTGAAAAAATTTGTATGGAACCACAAAAGACCCTGAACAGCCACAGCCATCTTGAGAAAGAATAAAGTTGGAGGAATCACGCTACCTGATACCAAACTATACTGTAAGAGCATAGTAATCAAAACAGCATGGAACGGGCATAAAAACAGATACATAGATCAATGGAATAGAACAGAGAGCCCAGAAATAAAGCCCACACCTTCACGGTCAATTAATATTTAACCAACGTCACCCCAATAAATTCAGTAAAACTAAAGACATAATATCTGATTGAGGTGTGAAGTAATGGCTTAGCGGTGCTTTGTTTTCCTCACTGGATATCCAGTGATTCAGCATCATTTCTTGAGAAGAATTTCTTTTCTCCCATTGAGTAGCTTTGGCCCTTTTGTCAAAAATCTCATTGACTGGATAAGTGTCGGCCTATTTCTAGATTTTCTATTCTGTTGTATTGATGAACCATTAGGCCAATATCCCACTTTCTTTAGTGTAACATCACAGTACAGTAAGTCCTCACTTAATGTTGTCAAGCGAGTAGATTCTGCAACTTTCAGTGAACCAATGTGTAACAAAGCCAGTTTTACTACAGGCTAATTGATACGAACAAGAGCTAAGTTCCTATAGCATCTCATCAACAACATAAGAAAACTATGTTGAAGGAAACATTATTGAAGGACAGGCTATATATTTTAAAATCAGGTAGGATATATCTTTTGACTTGTTTCTCCTCTTCAAGATTTTTTTTTTTTTACTATTCTAGGTCCTTTGCATTTGCAAATAATTTTAGAATTAGCTACCAATTTTTAGTGGGGGGGGAAACAGCCTTAAAATTTTGAGATTGTGTTGAAAATCTATAGGGAAATTATCATTACATCTTACCATAATTAATATCTCAATCCATGAATATTGCCTATTTATTCCCTTATGTAGATCTTCTTTAATTTTGCTCAATAATATTTAGTTTACAGTGAGGAGTTCTTACACATATTTATATTTATATCTAGTTATTAAGTTTTTGATAGTTTTTAATATTTTTAATGTGTGTTTAAAGGCAATCTTCAAATTATGTGTTGCCATTATACAGATATGCAATTGGTTTTTGTCTATTGATCCTATATTCTGAGGCCTAGCTAATTTCATGTGTTTGTTCCAGGATCTTTTTTTGGTAGATTCCATAGAATTTTCTATATATGCATTTACCATTTCACCATTATATTGCCATTTTTACTTTTGCATGGTTGGCTGTTTACTTTTGCCTTATTGCACTAGCCATGGCTTTCAGCACAATGCTGAATAGAAGTGGTGGGAGTGGTGGGAGTGGTGGGAACAGTCTTCCTTGCTTTGTCCCCAGTATCATAGGGAAAACAATCAGTCCCTTCACCATCAAATAGGTTACACCATATTGAGAAAGGCCCCTATCATTCCTACTTTACTGAAATTTTTTTAATAAAAAAATGGGCGTTGAATTTTATCATTTTCCTGTACTTATTGTAGCTAATCATAAATTTCCTCCTTTATTCTGCTAATGTGATATATTACATAATTCGATTTTCAAATGTTAAAACACCCTTGCATTCATTTCTGGGATAAGTCCCACTTTGTCATATACATTATTCAGTTATAAATTTCCAGATTCCATTCCTAATATTTTGTCAAGATTTCCACATGTATGTTCATGACTGATATTTGACTGTGGCATCAAGGTTATGTTAGCCTCATAAAACTGAGTAGTACTTTAACTCCTTTTTCTGAACAAGTTTTTGCAAAAATGAGGATATTTCTTTCTTAAATGTAAGTTAAACCTTTCTAGTTAATGAACCTAGGTCTGGGATAGTATTATGACAAGATTTTAAATTACATTATAAGATTAAGTTTTTACATTTCTTGGCATAAAGTTATTTATAGAATTTTCTTACTAATTTTTAATGCCCATAAAAATCTGTAGAGAGAGCCCCTTCCATATTTCTGATGCTAGCAATCTGTAATTTCTATTTTCTCTTTAAAATTTTTTCAGCTTAGCTGGGCAACTCTTCTCAACTGGGGTTCCATGAGAGAATTACGCTCTAATGTGTTATAGGCATCTATTATGTAAAATGAAATATTTTTATTAAGGACTTAATATGGTATTTCCTATGTAAGTTCCCTGGCAGGATAAACAGACAATCCAGTAATATTCTTTTAAATCTAATTCTCTTGCAGACCCCCAGTTGAGAAAGACCAATTCTCGATTTTATTTATCTTCTCTGATAATAATTTTTTTTGTTTGTTTCACCAATTTGTTTCTTTTTTTTTCTTTTTCATTTCCTGGTTCATCAATGTCCACTTTATTATTTCCATCCTTCTATTTGTGTGGTTTAATTTGCTCTCCCTTTTCTACCTTCTTAAGATATAGGCATGGGTGGTTGATTTAAAACCGTTCTTTTTAATTAAGCATTTGCCACTATAAATTTCCATTTTTTATCTGCACTCCACAAATTTTGATACTTTATGTTTTTATTACCATTTAATAAAATATTTTCTAATTAACTTTGTAATTTTCCTTTTTGGCACATGAATTATTTAGAAGTGTATTGCTTAACTTGGAAATATTTGAGGATTATATGGGTATTTTGTTATTGATTTTTAATTTAATTCTTTTGGACAAAGAATGTACTCTATAAGATTTCAATAATTTTGAATTCATAAACACTTTTTAATGGTTCAGCATAGAGTCTCTCTTGATAAATATCCCATATAATCTTGATAAGAAAGAGTATTCTGCAATTGTTAAATACAGTATTCCATAATTATTCATAGGTCAATTCTGCTGATAGTGTTTAAATCTATATATTTACAGATTTTAGTTTATGTGTCATATTAGTTACTGAGACAGAAGTGTTAAAATGTCCAACTCTGACTGTGGATGTGTCTATTTTTGCTTTTAGTCTTATCAGGATTTGATTCAGATGTTTTGAGTCTCTGTTATAGATAAATTCACATTTAGTATTATTATGTCTTATTAATGAATAATAACTAATTAATAATTAATTCACAGTTCATACCATTATGAAATGTTCCTCTTTATACTCCTTTCCTTGAACTCTAATTTGTGCGTCATTGATGTACTTACTACATCTTTATTATGATCAGTGATTTTTTTCTTTTAAACTATGTCATTTAAAATGCATCTTATGGAATCTAATGAATGGCTAAACCTAATAAAAAATAGTGAAAAATAGTGACAGCACTAAATGTTGACAAAGATCCAGAAAAACTGGGTCACTCATACATTGCCAATGGGACTGTAAAATGATAAAGCCACTATGGAAAACAGTTTGGCATTTTCTTATAAACCAAACATGCAACTGCCATTGAACCCAGCAGTTGTACTGTTGGGAATTTATGCTAGAGAAATGAAAACTTATGTCCACACAAAAAAAACACGTAAATACATGTTCATAGCAGGTTTATTTGTAATAGCTAAAAAGTGGAGACAACCTAGAGGTCCTTCAATGGATGACTGGTTAAACTATGATACATCCGTATCATGAAATACTCAGCAATAAAAAGGAACAAATTATCTATACATTTAACAACTTGGATGCATCTCCAGGGAATCATGTTGAATGAAAAAAGCCAATACCAAAAGGTTTGACTACCACACGACTCCATTTACTTCATTCTGGCACTGACAAAATTATAGAAATAAAGAACACGTTAGTGGTCCCCAGGGTCAGGGATGGGGGATTGGAGGGGAGGTGGGTGTAGTCAAGAAAAGAGTAGCATGTCTGCTGATTCTAAGATCTGTGCTATTTCTGGTTCTGATGCTACTGACTCTTCTTTCTCCTCGACGAGTGCTACATTGTCCTGTTTCCTCACATGTCTTCACACACATGTTTATACATTTGACTCTGGATACTAAGTTGTTTTATTCGTCTGAATTTTGTTGCCCTTTTTTAAAGACTAGTGTTTTGTTCTGACAAGGAATTTACTGACAGGTCAGCTTTATTGTATCCAGGCTTAGTTTTAAGTGTTTTAATGATGGATCTCGAGTAGCCTTTTTTCTAGACCTAGAGCAGCCCTACTAGTAAGTTGTACCTTTTCTGGGGTCTCAATTGAATTCCCAGGGTGTTTATAAGGCCCCTCCACTTCAGATGATTATAACTCCATTTTCCGGGACTCTGCAACCTCCAGGATTCTGTTTGGTTCCTCGTTTCCCAATAGCTGCTCTCTGCCTAATCTCACCGAATCCTGATCTGTGCCTGCACAGCTTTCTATTCCCCCAAAAACTCAAGTGGACCTTTCTGCAGCTTTCTGAAGCTATCTTATCTGGGCATCTGCCTTCTCTCGCTACATCTCACTGCCAGAAACTCTAATCTCTCTTGCCCCTACCCAGTGAAACCACTTCTTAAACAAACAAACAAACAAACAAAAAACACCCCCCCCCCCCAAAAAAAAAAAAAAACAACAACAACCAGGGCTCCTTTTTTGGAATTAGGCTTCAGTTTCCTGTACAGAAGTTTGGATAGTGGCCCCAGCAGAAAGCGAAATGGGGTGTTTTCCGTGTCTTGGGAATCCTAGCCCCTGTGCTATCTATTGTCCAACGTCCGCAAACAGTTTCTTCACACATTTTTGTCCAGTTTTACAGTTCTTCGTAGCAAAGAGGTTAGGTCCTACAGCCATGTCTCCCTAACGGCCTATATTGCAGCTACACTGAAACGTGACGCTTCATTTTACCCTCCCAGTCGCTTCAGGAAATAAAGGCTCCTAAACCATTTTCTGGCTAAGACGACCACGCTTAGGGAAGTTAAACACTTTCTGTTACCCTGTGAGCCCCTCGAGGGCAGAAACAAGTTTTATTCACTCTGTCCATTGCACTTATTCATTGTTCAGCACACAACAGATAATAAATTGCAGTTTTGGCATGTGCTCTTTTCAACATTATACACACAGAAAACCTAAATCTCAGAGGAGGCAATTGGGAAAAGGGGACAAAGCTAATATTGGTTCAGTGCTGAGATCTGCAAATTAAAGATCACACTAGCCCTGGCCAGTCTGGCTCAGCCGTTAGAGTGCTGGCTTGCAGACCGAAGGGTCTCAGGTTTGCTTACAGGTCAAGGGCAGGTACCTTGGTTGCAGGCTCCATCCTGGGCCCCGGTGGGGTATGTGCCGGAGGCGACCGATCGATGTGTCCCTCTCACATCTGTCTCTCTCTCACATCGAGGTTTATGTTCCTCCCTCTCTTCTCTCCCCTCTCCTCCTTCCCCTCCACTTTCTCTCTAAAAAAAATAATAATAATAATGGAAAAAATATCCTCAGATATTAAGGATTAAAAAAAATAATAAAGATCACAGACCAAAACTGGCCCCACTTGTCTTGTTTTTTTATTTTATTAAAGTATAGTTGACAGATACTATTATATTAGTTTCAGGTGTACAAAAAAGTGATGCGACATCAATACACCTCACAGAGTGGTCACCAGGACAAGTCCAGTAACTGCCGTCACCCCGCAAAGTTACTCTGATGTTATCTGAGTAGATTCCCTATGCTGTGCGTTATATCCGTGTGACTTACTTGTTTCATAGAGTTGAAATTCATGCCTATGAGTCCCCTTCACCTTCTGGCCTATCCCCTCCCCTCCACCCCCTCTGGCAACCGTCAGTTTGTTTTCTGGGCCTACGGGCCTGTTTCCTTCAGCCTCCGCGTAAGTGGAATCATAAGGCAGTTGTCTTTTTCTGTGCGACTGACCGCATTTAGCATAATACCTTCTCGGTCCATCCGTGCTGTTGTTCTCACTTGGCTTTTGAAAATAAAGTTTTATTGGAAAAGGGCCATACTCGTTCCTGCACACATTGTCTCCGGCTGCTTCTTGTTATTAAGTTCGGCCTGCAAAGCCTAAGACAGTCACCAGCTGGCCCTTGACAGAAGTTTGCCAGCCCCTGATTTATGCTACAGGCCGGGCGATATGTTCGGTGCTGTTCTATACTTTCACCTCTTACAGTTTCACAGCCGGGGTGGGAGGTAACACATGATGTCACTACCCCGGAGTGACCTCGGAGACCCAGGGGGAGGACTTGTCCCGGGTTCTGGGGCCCCTAGGTGGCAGAGCACAGGTTTGAATTCTGACCTGTCAGGCTGTGACACCTCTGTGCTTTTTACCTCCGGCGGCCGGGCAGCCCTTTTCAGTGACTGGCCCATCATCGCATACGGGCAAGTGGAACGAAAGTGAACATTAGCTCCAGAGCCGAATTTATGCTTTATAATAAGAGCAGTTCATACCATTACCATCAAGAGGAACTTTTTATATGTTGGCCCCTGTGCTGATTAAGAATTGTATGTGCGTGTGTGACACATATGGCTATATATAGGGTGTCCCCCCAAAGATGTGTGCATACTTTAATAGCTGATAGCTCAGTTTTAAAAATGAAATGTATTTTAATAAACACTGCCTTTATAATTACTCAAAGTGCATGTATACATTTTTTGGGACACCCATACATATATACACATACACAGGCCCATATACACACCTGTGTGTGTGTGTCTGTATATATAACTTGATTTACTTCTCATAGACATTCTATGAAGGTATTTTTATAGGCACAGAAAGAACGGATTAGAAATACTGTATTACGAAACAGTAATTACAAATCAAGGATTCAGCCTGGTTTTCTAACTCACGAGCTTTCTGTTTGCCCTTCTTTCTGTCCTTCCTCAACTCGCTCTGCCAGGTCTCCACGACCTCGGTCGCCCTCCAGGGAGGCAGGATACGCGTCCTGGGGCTGCTCCGGGGCCACACTAAACCTGCGAGCCACTTGCCAGCAGCTCTTCTGGCCTCCTTGGAAAGCCCCCAGCCCTCACTCCCAACCCTGTCAGGGTGTGAGGCTTTTCTTCCTTCTCTTTTTCAAAAAGTGCTTTAAGCTCTGAACCTCATCCTTTAATTTTAAGTGACCCTCCGATTTCCTACATGGGCTGAGAGGGAAAGTATCTGGGGGGAAACGGTGGCAACAATGAAGGAGAAGGGGAGCACCCGCGGAGTGGTCTCTTCTTCCCGAGGAAGAGTGTTCGTATCCACAGGGCTCCTTCCTTCAGCTGCAACGGCCGGGGAAGTGTCCGTGTTACAAACCGAGCGCTCCGGCGGGGAACTCGACCCACCCAGCCTTCTCAGTGGGCCGGTATTACAGGTTTCCTGCACAGAAACCGGCGCAGGAGTCTCTCTAAAGCGATTAGGTTTCGCCAGGAGCCCTCCCCTCCCGCCTCATGCCCGAAGGTGTTCCTGAGGGCCTCCATCTCCGGGGGCCTCCTGTGCCTGCTCTCCTCCCGAACCTCAGCAGCTTCCCTGGCGCCCAAGATCGAATCATCCAGGGGCAGAGAGGGGGACGTAACTTACCATCTACACAGCTGGGCTTTCTGATAACTGGAGAAAGCTCTCGTAACAGACAGAGCAACAGATGTTACCCGGGCACAGAGAACACCACATCTATAGGATAACTAAGAGGATGGGGAAATGTAAGATGCCATGTTGACAGGTGGTCTTTGCTTATGAAAAGATAGATCCAGGGGCACAGTTACCCCTCATGGACACGCTGAGCAGGTTGTCTTATTTTTAGAAATATTCCAAAGATAAGATGTAGCAGTGGAGAGAGCGTGTCAGACCTGGATGCAAATGTGACATGTTCTGCACCCAGCCAGGAAGCTCCCAGTGCTTCAGGACCGTGCAGCCACTTCTCCAGCAACAGGCACCACACCAACATCCCATCCCAAAGGGAGCAGGGCTGGGCCTGACAGCCTAGGGGACACCGAGGAGCCGAGAAATCGCAGCAAAGGAGCGTGAACCGCGGAGTGGACGGCAACCCCCCAGGGCCCAGGAAGCTGGCCACCATTTCGACCACGTCGTCATCAAAAGGTTTTAATTGAGTCTTCTGAGGATTTTCTTTTTTCCCCTGTGGGGATGCAGCCTTGATTTCATTGTAGTAGTTAAGAAGGAAAATTCAGTTCAGACACACCAGTTCCACCGAGCAGACGCTGTCTATTTCGTCACCGCAGGGAAGTGTCCATCGTGCCCACTGGGTTGCGCCCGTCCCGAACCAGCTCAGCTTCTTCCGTTGGCCCGTTTCCATCCCTGCCATCTTCCCTGGTACCCAAACCTTAACTTTGCCCCCCTCTCTTCTTCATCTTCCCAAACCTAGTCCCACGGTGGAGGCCAGCCTTACAGATGCACCGGTAGCTGACCGGAGTTACCTGGAGGAGCAGCAAGAGTGGAGGAAGGATTCAAACAGCTGGCCCCTCGCCCTTCCCCATCGCCCCGCTCCCTGCCTCGGGTGCCTGCACGTCCCTTAGCATCATGCCTAAGGCCCGTCCATGCTGTCCCAAATGGCAGATGTCCTTCTTTCCTATGGCTGAATAATATTCCAGTGTGTGCGTATATATATATATATATATATATATACACACAGCCAAGAATACACAGTGGGGAAAGGTGGTATTTTATTGTGGTTCTGATTTTCATTTCCCTGATGATTAGTAATGTTGAGCCCCTTTCCATCTGTGTGTCTTCTCTTAGGAAAATATCTATTCAGTCCCTCGGCACACGTTTTAATCATCAAATTGTTTGTTTGTTATTGAGGTGTATGAGTTCTTTATACAGTATGGATATTAACCATGTTATCAGAAATATGATTTGCAAATATTTTCTCCCATTCCACATGTTGCCTTTTCATTTTGTTGATGGTTTTCTTTGCTGAGCAGAAGCTTTTTAATCTGACCCACTTGTTTATATTTGGCTTGTGTTGCCTTTGTTTTTTGTCAAATCCAAAAAAAAAAAAAAAAAATCACTGCCAAGACCAATGTCAAGCAGCTTACTCCCTGTGTTTCCTTCTAGTTTTACAGTATCAGGACGCAAGTTCACGTCTTTAATCCATTCTGAGTTCATTTTGTGTATATAATGTAAGACAGTGGTCCAGTTTCATTCTTTTGGATGTGGATGTCCAGTTTTCTCAGCACCATTTACAAGACTATCTTTTTCCCATGGTACATTCGAGGCTCTTCTGTTGTAAACTAATTGACCACATAAGCGCGAGTTTATTTCCGGGCTCTCTATTCTGTTCCATCGATCTTTGCGTCTATTTTTTCATGCCAGTATCGTACCGTTTTGATCACTATAACTTTGTAATGTAGTTTGAAATCAGGAAGTGTGATGCCTCCAGCTTTGTTCTTTCTCCAGACTGTTTCGGATATTCATGGTCTTTTGAGGCTCTCTACAGATTTTAGGATTGTTTTTCCTATTTCTGTGAAAACTGCCATTAGAATTTTGATAGGAATTGCATTGAATCTGTAGATCACTGTGACTAGCATGGACATTTTAACAATATAAATTCTTCTGACCAATGAGCACATCTTTCCATTTATTTGATTTTTCTTCAATTTCTTTCATCAGTATTTTATAGTTTTCAGTTTATAGCCTTTCACTTCTTGGTTAAATTTATTCCTAAGTATTTTATTATTTCTGATGCTATTGTAAATGGAATTGTTTTTTTAATTTCTCTTTCTGATAGTTCATTGTTAGTACATAGAAATAACTTTTCTATATTGAGTCTATATCCTGCAACTTTAGTGGATTTACTTATTAGTTCTGAGAGGTTTTTGGTGGAGTCTTTAGGCTTTTCATGTCATCTGCAAATAGAGACAGTTTTATTTCTTCCTTTCTGATTTGGATGCCTTTTATTTATTTTTCTTGCCTAATTGCTCTGAAAAATAGGACCTCCATTACTATGTTGAATAAAAGTGGTGAGAGTTATTCCTGATCTTTAAGGAAAAGCTTTCAACCTTTCA
Organism: Miniopterus schreibersii; assembly: GCF_964146895.1. Classification (NCBI taxonomy): domain Eukaryota; kingdom Metazoa; phylum Chordata; class Mammalia; order Chiroptera; family Miniopteridae; genus Miniopterus; species Miniopterus schreibersii. The sequence continues at coordinate 57,954,691 of NC_138111.1, read as the reverse complement.
CCACTGAGTATGATGTTAGCTGTGAGCTTGTGTATATGGGTTTTATTATGTTGAGGTGCATTCTCTCTATTTGTTGGGAGTTCAAAATTCTAAATATTAAGCAGAGAAGAAATTGAATCAGTTGGATAGACTGAGTATACAGGTTTACCTCCCAATCCCCAAAATTCCTTGAAGTGACAAATTTTTTTTATAAGAATTAATCCTTCATTGATCTGACAAATATCCATTGCCTCCTACTAGGCTCTAAGTACTACTGTGGTAAACAGGATAAGCAAGATTCCTGATCTCACGAAGTCTACATTCTAGTCAAGGTGAGAGGGCAGGAAAAAATACAATAAACAAGCAAATAAATAAATGTACAAGATAATGATAGATAATGATGTATACTACAAAATTAATTAAATAGACCACTTCATCTGTAGCAGTCAGTAAACTTTTAAAGGAGGCAATATGGGGCTGAGACCTGAATGACCCAAAGATCCAGATTTGCAAAATCTTTGGGATAGAATAATCCCAAAAGCCTAGCAAGTTCAAAGGCCTAGAGTAGATCTGAGCTTGGCCTGTTTGAGGGACAGAAACCCATACCAAAAAAGCAAAGTAGCATCCGTGGACCAGGAATTTTGAAAAATGTCTAGAACAGAGAAAGCTGAAGGGTTTAGATTGCCAGGGAGACAAGTACAAATTTTCCTAAGATAGACATGAATTATTCAGGTAATTCCCAGTTGATACCATACATAGTGAAGAAATATAGGATGCTAGACAAAGGACACAGATAAAACAAAGGGCAGATATGGAGAGAATACTAGGCAAGGAAGTACAGTTTCTTAGTATATTTCAACTAATTTCATTCAAGTGCCTCATCTTTTATGTCCCCTGGAAGAAATGGCACACTGTAGACACCCAAGCCCTTCCCATCTCTCTCTTAGTGACAGGGAGTCCTATAATGACAGATCATTCTAGACAACATCTAACATTCTTCCAAGATCTTCATTTTCTTTAGGTAATATTGTTAAAAAATTAGCAACTAAAATATCTAAATTTAGGTAATTGTTTTCCTGTCATTAACAGAGGAATGATCAAATTTCTTATGGAAATAACTGACAGACTAAGTTTAAAATGTTAAAAAAAAAATGTTTTGCTAATACTTATGAACCTCCTGCATCTTCTCAGGGAGGAAATTCACATTCAGAGATTTCAATTCTAAATATGATTTATTTCAAACCCTGGTCTACTGACCTCCCGAGAAAGCATGATTTAGTTCTCAGATACAGGGCTGTAGAAAACAGATCAGTTTCTGGGCCTAGACGTGTTGCTAAATACCTGTATGACTTTGGGCAATTCACAACCTCTCTTTACTTCAGGTTCCTCAGCAGAAAATGGCAAAAATAACACTTTTCTACATACCCCAATGATTGACTCTTGGGGGTCCTAAAATTTAAAAATTACGAAGTTTTTTACAAAGAATATGCATTATTGAGATGGTTACAGAGTTTTCACATCCATCCATTCATAAAAAAAAAATTTTTAATTCTTACTACATGCAAAACCCTGAGCTGGATGCTGCAGGGTTTACGGAATGGTAAACACAGCCCCTGCACTCCTCACAATATAGAGAAATAGTCAAATTTTCTGACTGTCAAAATAAGGATGTGTGGGAACCGTCTCTGCTTTCCTAGGTGAGAATGATGGCTGTTATAAAATGTGTTAGGTATTTTGATCGTAAAATTCTGATATAAGATACCCCAGCCCTTTGGGAGCATCTTCTAAGTGAGAAGTTATAAGGAGCTTGGGGGACATGAGCTGATACAGGAGAATTAGCCAGGTGAAGACTTGCTCATTCCCGGAACTCATGGTGATCAGTAACCCTGGTTCTGAAAATAGCTTATTGCTGAAAATATCTTTCAGAGAGAGAAGAATTTATAGGTCCATCAAGAAGGGAAAACATGGGAAAAGAAAGATGCAACATTCTTCTATGAGCTTTTTAATGGCATCAGCTAATATAAATCATGGGTAGGCGTGGGAGTGGGGGGAAGAAGGCAGAGCTGCCAGAGTCTTTCCAAAGAACAATCTCCGAGAGTCACAGTGACTGATCGCCACGTGCAATGAAAGATAGGGAACATCAATGGTGATGGAGTTTTCAAGCCTGCCTCAGTGGGGAAATGTGGGTGTTATTGATGAAGGAAAGACACTGAGCATGCTGAGCCCAGTGTGGATGGAAGGAAAAGCCTGGGCTCCGTCCGGCAAGTGTTCATGTCAAGGGAGAAAATGGAACAGCCGAGTGGGACATTCGGCAGGAATTGAAGACAACGTGACTGGAGCTCGAGTGGAGGAACCAGGGGGAAGTCACAGATGTGGGTGTCATTTGTACAGACATTATCCAGGGAGCAGACAGAACATTTGTAGCAGGAGAAAGAGCCCAGGGCCCAGGCTGAACTTTCACAAATGCTCAGCGTTGACAGCTAAGAGAACAGGAAGAAGAAAGGCCAGGGCGGAGACAGATCAAGCAAGGACATAGAATGAAGTTACCTTGGAAATGGGTAGAAGGTATTTCAAGATTTTAGGACAAGTGATCAGCATGACATTCTTTTTTGAAGCAATGTGTCAATAAAAGAAAAGTAATAAGATGGTGGCTAGAGCAGGCACCAAGATCGTACTGAGATTTTCTTTTTAAGTGAAGGAGAAACACGCAGGTTGGGGAGGAAGTCTGTGTAGACGAGTTTGAAGATGCCAGAGAGAGGGGGTAAATATAGCAACAGTGTCTCTCGGGTGGGATCGAGCTTTAGAGAAAAGTAAGGACACAGGTTCCTTTGAGCTGGAGAGCAGGACAAGGGGGATAAACGAGGTTAGAAGGAAGGTTGAAATGTGTTAGAGTGAAGAAGGCAAACTCTAGAGTTGCTCCAGGGGCTCAGAGAGTCGAGGGAGAGGCTCATTCGGAGCGAAGCGAGGAGAGCATGGGAGGGCGCTGGGCAGGCATCCAGAGCGCTGTGCTGCTCGTAGAGCGCTAGTCCCGATTCCCACACTTTTTCTTACACTGACAAAATTTAGAACCCTCAACATTCCTCAAAAATCACATCTGGATCTTAAATATCACTCAATTCAGTGGTTTTTTTTTTTTAAAGGCGCTGATGTGAGGTGAGGCAATGAGGCAGAGAAGCTCCACATTTATCGATTTTACGCGTTTTGGTCTGCGTAACATGTCTATATTAGCAAGACTTCTTTTGGTTGTAACAGATTACCAACCTGAACTAACGTAAGCCAAGGAGGAATTTAATGGTTCAAATAAATAACCACGGGGAGAGCAAGATGTGGCGGGGCCTCCAGGATGAATGCAGCCAGGGCTACCTCTCCGCACCGCCTCCAGCCAAGTGAAGGGGACTCTCTCCTCTGGCAGGCGGCTTCCTCCTCAGGGAACAGGGCCCGGTCAGTCAACATCCTCTCTGATCCCACGTCACAGATCCTGAAAGAGTGCTCTGAGTGGGATTATTCTGGATTTAAGAATTGCCGCATGGCACAGAAACTGTGATTGGCTGGCACTGTTCGGGTGCCCACCACTGGCCAATCAATGGTGATTTGAAGGAGAGTCAGGGTATGTTAGAAGCTGTCAGCTGGAGTAAGAAGGAAGGAAGAGTTCCCAGGAAGGAAGAAGGGAGTTAGCATTCTCAGGGAAAAGAAATATGTGAATCATTTTAAATAGATACCTTTGTTATTGATCTTTTTAGCAGGTTTAGCATGATTCACTAGGCCTGGATTTCTTTGTATTTACCCCAAATATCAATAATTAGTAGAACAGGTAATTAAATGGTAGCCTATTTACACAGCAGAATACTATACAGCAAGGAAAAATGAATGAACTACAGTTAAACACAACAGCATGGATGAAGCTCACAAACATATGTTGAGTAAAATAATATACACCAAATTTTATACCACTAAGTAATATATACCCAATGTTTCCATTTATTAGAATGTTAGCCTATGATGTTAGAAGTCAGAGAAGCTTCACATTTGACTGGGAGGGAGGGTACCAAGGAGCTGGTAATGATCTTTTTTCATCTGAGTGGTGTCACATGGACGTGTTCACTTTATGATACTTTCACTAAGCTAACTTGTGTGCTTTCTGTAGTATGCTGTACTTAAATAAAAAAGTTTTTTTCCTACAAAAAAATGCTTGTTAGCAGCGGGGGGGCGGGGAAAGAAATCTGCTCGAGCTTAATTTGAAAAAGGCTGCCACTTTTGAAACTCACTGATATAATTCCACCTTCTCTTCCACAGACTGGAAAACAAAGATCCAGATGTATTGCAAGCCTGGTTCTAGGTCTCAGATACAATTAGTAACAGATTCAGGACTGAAGGCTGTTCTTGGATCTCAAATTGGAACCCAGAGCTCTCCACCTATCTGCCATAATATATACATAATGTGTATAAAAATACATAAATCTTTCTAGCTCTGGGACCAAGGCTGCGTTCATTAAGTCATTCATTCATTGGGCACCCATCTATCCGAGGGCAGCCACTGTGCGCGGAGGCTCGGGGTGCTCCCAGCCTACGGCCCTGTAGTGCAGTGAACGCTGTAACAGAAAAGCAGTGCTGAGGAGCACATGGAGGGAGCCATTCTATCCTGGGTGTTTCAGGGGCACCTTCACAGAGGTATACTGGTATGTTTACTAGCTTTTCAGAGAGACATATGTTCAGCAGTTAGGTGAGTAAACCGGTGCAATACTGCCTGGATTGGAGCCTTGCCCACACAGTTTATCTGCCAGGCAGCAGGACCAAGCTGCATAACCTTAGGTTAGTCACACAATCTCTATGCTTCAGTTCCCTCAGCTGTAAAATGGGACAAATTATGGAAGTCAATATATGATCATGCTTAGGAAGGTGCTGGGCACATGTGGTGGGTAACAAGGGTGAAGGGGGGCTCAGTGGGAAAATTTGGCTTCAGTGGGGAGGACTATTCTATTACTGACATTGTTTAGAATTGCCAACACACAGTGGTCAGAAAAAGCAGACTCACTGTTTGGTTTTATAGTTTAAAAAAAACTCTTTGCAGCCAATGCAACCCCTTATTGCCTGCATCTACAGTAGACACTCCCACTGCCCCACCCTTCACTCTGTGCACCACCAGATGCATAGTAAGTACCTTGTCAGTGTTTGCTAGTATCACTGTTATTATTTAGGTAAGGAAGGCCATGCAGGAATCCTCCAGAAGAACTAGGGTGGGGAGGGAGGGAGGTCTTCCTGACAGAGGAAACAGCACATGCAAAGGCAAGTAGGTAAAAAGAGCACATCACTCAAACCATTAGTTACGGCCCACGCCAGAAAGAGCAGTGGGCTTTCCTGAGGGTAACAGTTCGATCACCGGGAAGGAAAGCAGATCTTTGTTAATCTTTTCATTGACAGGCATCATTGAAAGCCACTCACAATTTCATACGAGATCCTTCTGCCTCAGTTCAACATTTCCCCCGTTCCTCGGCATTGTGCTTGGTTGCCTTTCTGCTCTAGAGAGTCAAGGATGGCTTGACAATATCTGCCCTGGAGAGTGCAATCCTGCCAACCAGCTATTTCTGTGCAGCACTTCTTACTGCACCAATGTGAGCGCCCACTTTGGTGATAAGAATAATCATCTGCTTTGTCTTTTAGAGGATTCTTAAGGCCAACACTCGTTGAGTGCAGTTAAATAAAGGGAGGGACAAAGCCCACCTAAATAATTCATAAAAGCACAACTATGGAAAGAAACTTGTAGCTTGGTTTTCCCATCAGTCAATGACTGGGCAGCCACCGAGGTAAGGGACTGTCGTGCCATTGTAGGAGTCCACAGCAGCTGTGTGACGTACCTTACTAAGAGTCCCGGGTGGACTGTCTCAGTCAGCTTGGGCTGCATAACAAAATAGCACAGACTGAGTGGCTTAACTAACCAATCTGTGCTTCTCACAGTTCTGGAGATTGGTGAGGGTCCCCTTGCAGTCATTGACTTCTTGCTGTGTCCTCACATGGCAGAGAGAGAGAGCGCTCTGGGCCTCTCTTCTTACAATCCCATCATGGGCCTCATCTAAAAAGAATCACCTCCTAAAGGCCCCACTTTCAAATACCATCCCACTGGGAATTAAGGCTTCAATATATAAACTGTGGGGGAACACACATATTTAACCCATAGGAAGAATGAATGGAATAATTGTAAGAATGCCAGACACCAGCACATTATATAGGTGACTTAGCAAAAGAAAAAACCCACAGAAAAAAAAAGCTCTTTCTCAGTAAAAATTAAAAATAAGCAATACATTTAATTTACCTCAGAGAGCATGCATCACCTGTAATAGTCACTCCTCTTTGACTCCTCCTAAAGAGGGGTCCCAAGCTAGAAAGTGAAACAAAATAGGAGACCAAATAAAATAGGATTATCTGGAACCAAAATCCAGACTCTTCCCCATTGGGAAATGTGCATTCGACAGAAGAATTTTTAATCCATGGATTGTCTTTTTGAATCTAATTTGGGCCAAACAAGAATTATTTTTAAAAATAATAAAATCCCATTGTAAGGCATCCCAATAGACAGGGAACTTAATGATGCTCTAGCCTAGGCCAAATTATATATCCAAATGCGATACTTAGGAACACAGTGTCTGGAGCCCTCCACCTCAGTGCACATCCTGGCTTGACCACTGGCTAGTTAGATGACCTTGGACATGTTAACCTCTATGAGCTTCAGTTCTGTCATTTATAAAATGGGGTTAGTAGCACTACCTACCTCGTAGAGTTGTTTCTAAAACTAAAGTTTAGACAGAACACACTTGAAACAGCCTAAAACATGGTGAACAGTCTATTTATTTATTTTTTAATGTATTAACCATGACCTCAGCACAGGTACACAACTGAAGTCCTTGGGAAGGAAACACTCTAGTGAAATCAGAAAAACAAAAGTAATTCGCGGTGCCAGATGCCAGGGTAAGGGTCTCATGAATCCCCATGACGCCACCTAGAGCACGACACCTGCGCTGCAGTCACAGCGACAGGTTCTGGGCAAGTCAGAGAACACGGGAATCTCTCATGCACATGGCATGCAGCATCCCCAAACTCAACTCGTGACGGTCTCAGGCCTCTCCGACCCATTCCCCATGTCCCAGTCTTCCTTCTCCTGCTCTTTCCGTTTCTATACACAACCCGGCAACGACTTCCATTTCACCCGCTTCTCTGAGCCCACCTGTCACTAGGACCCTTCCAGCTACATTTGTAAAGGGGGTCGGTGTATGTTACTGCTCAGCCGGACCACCGTGGCGCCTCCTTATGTGTCTGCACGCGTTCCAGGCCAACCATTCTCTTCCAAATTTCCAGAGGAACCTTTCAAACTTGCAAAACCAATCATGATACTACCCCAAGAAAATCTACATTTTGTTCAAGCCATGTCCCTCTTCCTCTCTGCACTTGCAATTCCTTCCACTCCCACTTTCCTAATTTTACACTTCTCCCATACAGAATCAATACCGGTCCTGAATCTGCCAGAATCCCTCCCAGATCTGCGCCCTGATCTGAAGATGCCTCTATTGGTTCGTCTACCCAGAAATCTCCAACTTAGTCTACAGGGCCCAGTTCAAACGCTGCCACCTCTCTGGAGCCGTCCTAACTTCTGCAGGCCAGGTGTGATGCTCTCTCACCCACACATTTGTGGCATCACACACAGCTCCATAATCAGTGCTCTCACCATTTTATAATGGTTTACAGGACTATCCTCTGGCACTGAGCCTGGCTATTGTCGACCACGATAACCACCACCACCACCACCACAAAGTCTTTCCTTTGTTTCTAAAAATTGCCAATAATGTTGAGTTTTTGGTAGATTCTAGGTATTTTGCTAAGCCATTTATTAGCTTGAACCACATAAAATTGCTATTTTTATTGTTCAAAATGGTCTCATACTGGTGAGTTCATGTAGTTCAACTTAAAACAGGCATTTTAAAAATTAACCTTTACAACAACACTGACAGCGAGATACATTATTATCCCCATTCCACGGATAAGAAAATTGAGGCTCAGAGGTCTTAAGTAACTTTGCCCAAGGTCACAGGACAAAAAAGGGGATCGATCCAAGACTCTAATATCAACTGCCTGACTCTTAATACTCTTAACCAGTACTATAACCTGACTCTCTTAAGTATTTGTTTAAGTAGTTAATCAACTAATGAAGCAATGACATAGTGGGTTCCCAGAAATATGATGGTGGTTGCCTAACATGAAGCAAGTCCGGAGAGCACAAATAGTCATGTTCCTGTGGGAGCTGCAGCAGGTTTTCTAGGCAGCAGGCTAAGGCTGTTAAATACCGAAATGAGTTAAGAAAGAAGGTAAGAGAATCTCCTTCAAGGGAAAGGTTTCTTCCCCCAGCAGAGGATAGATTCTCACCTGTCTAAGATGGTGTAAATATAACCCTTCATGAAGGTCAATAAATTGGGCTCACCAAGTTCTTTTCAGCCTCCTTATGATACTCAGATACACCAGCTTAATGTGGCTCAGCACGCGGCCTGAAAATGGGAGGGCGCTGATCTCCTAGCAGAAATAATCTCTTCCTCTTCAAACTCTCAGCCCTCTGACTCCATGTTCCTTGTGACATATGCAGTGATTTTTGTATGCTGCCCTGCTTTCCCTGTGAGAAAAATGCATCTAAAGCACGAAGCCTGCCCCCACCCCACCCCCGGTGCCTAACGGAATGTTTACTGCTACATCTTTCAAAATTTGATTAAGTGGAACATTTTTCCTCCTTTGAAAAATTCCTCTGACACCAATGAAAATAAGTCCCTGATTTTTGTCTAAAATCTATTATCAAAACTGAGAAACTCACACCACGAGAACAAAGCTTTCTTAAGTGTGCTTTTGGTCCAATCATTCTCAGATATAACATTTTTTTTTTTTCTTTCTCTCACTCAGCATCATTTTGAAATATGGTCACTCAGATGTTAATTTTTTCTGGGTAAAAAATCTGAAAGATGAACCAGCATTTCAGTCAATGGGAAAGAGAATGAGCTAAATTACTAACAGAAAATAGCACATCCACATATCTAAGCAAGTGTTTAGCAAGTCCCAGTTAGAGTCACTACCGCCTCAAAATAATTCTGATCGAAAAGTTGTTTTTACCCATAGTTGTCACTCCATAGAACCACAACTTATCATGATGATAATGACTATGTATAATAAAAATTGCTCTAGACCCCTATTTTCAATAAAACTAACAATAATAACTATACTAGTACAGAACATTAAAGTAAAAAAACTTCAAATGATCTAGCTCATTTGATCCACATAACAACCCTTACCATTTATATCACCACTTTAGAAGATATTTAAAGGAAACTTGGATCAGAGAGATGAAGAAAATTGCTATGAGTCACAAAGCTAGGAATAGCAGAGCGGACTGGAACCCCGGCATTTTCCTGATTCCAAATCTCATGATCTTTCCACTGCATCTTTCTATCCAGAAGGCCAATCTTAAAAAAAAATAAATAAATAGTATTTCTACTTCAACACTACAGAAAATCAAGATCCAAAGAAAAATAACCAATTTTCTGGAGGAGGCACATTTTTAAAATTTTGGTAAATGGGTGTATATATTAATTCCTCACATCTCATAAAAAAATACCAATAGCTAACATTTTATTGAGCATTTACATCTTACCACTGTACCAAACACTTTACATGAATCGTGTCATCTAATCCTTATTAAGTCTAGAAGGTCAGTTCTCTTCCCATTTTATGAATGTGGGAACTGCTGTTTACAGAGATGAAGCTTAAGATCTTAACTTTCCTAAGACAGAGGGTTGGGAAAGCTGAGAAGCAGATCTGTGGTCTGAACCAGTATCTGCTGAAACCAGAGCCTCAGCGCCTAACCACCACGCTGATTTGCTATGCCGGTGGTTCTCAGAGCTTGCTCCTGCGAACACAGAATCAGCATTCCTGGGAATTTGCTAAAAATGTACATTCTCTGGCCACACTTGACCTGCTCTGGAAGTGGAGCCCAGCAATCTTTGTTCTAACAAATCCTACAGCTGCTTCTAAGGCACACTGACTTCTGAGAACCACTGTGCTAGAACTGAAACATGAATGAATGGTGACCACTTACAGGGATTCTTGGGGATCAGCTCTGTGCTGTCAGGAAATGCAAAAAGGAAGTGAGAGACGTAGAAACAACTAACAGGGTTGCTGAAAATGAAAATCTTTAGCGGGTAGGGAAGTCAAAAAGGGATAACCTTAACTAGAAACAGAAAATAGCAATGATGAGAGCAATTAATCAGGCAATATGTTACACTGTAATCAGGGATCAGAAAATTCCGGAAGGACTAAATGACACAGAGTTTATTACTGCATGGTAAATGCTCATTAATAAAATGGGGCTGTTAAAAAAAAACACACAACACAACAAACTAAAGAAATGGATAATCACAGAAGGAAATGTCAGCGGTAAAATAAATAACTTGGGGTCTTAATCACTTGGAGAAATTACAGGTACAAACACAGAATCAAAAGAAAAGAATGAAAATTAGCAGTGCCATGAAAACATGGCAGAAACTTGATTGCTCTTTTTATATAAAATCAAGATACTTACAAAGACACCATGCACCAGTTAATGAAAAGTTTGACCCGGCTAACATTTCAACTGCTAACAATAATTAATTTATATAATTTTGGTAGCACTTTGTTTTACATCGATCCTTATCTCTGGTGTAGAAACAAGAAATTACTTTGTCAGAATTGCTAAAATATAGAAATTACTTTCCTTGGAATTTAGGTGGCCCTACTGGTTATACCTGAGATTTACCCGGCTGCTGACCTCTGCTGACCTGTGACTTTCCTAAAGGGCTAACTGCACATCAGTGCTTCCAAAGGGAGGAACAAGGCCAGTTTCCAAGGGCATGTCATTCCAGTATCATTCATTATGTCTCTCTTTAGAGGACTGCTTTTTCAAAGCACAATGTGGAGGGACTAAAAAGTGATATCCAGAAGAAAAATACCCACAAGGGAGTACAGAAAGAAAAAGGATTCCAACAGAGACACCAAAAGTCATCATACAACAAAACTGTGGTTTAGTCCATTCATTTGATGGCTGACTCAAAGTCTCTCTTCAATATCTCTATCCGTTGTTTAAGTGGAAGCACATCCAAGAGAATGCATTAATTGAAGCTATCAAAGGAAATATTAACCAGTAAAATGGTCTAAGTAGACTTTAAAAACGATATAATGTCAGAGGAGGGAGGGCTGCAAGGGGTGTTTCGGAGGCGAGATCCCCAGCGTGAAGAAGGCCCGCGGAGCCCACATGGAGAGAACAACTCCCCCTTTACTGCGCACAGTGCTGGTTACACAGACCACAGAGAGCAGGGCGCTGTTTCCTGCGCAGTCGCACCGTGCTGAATCATCACTACATAAGGTTCCCATTATACGCATGCACAAGATAGTCGGGGTCATGGATGGGACACAGAGACGTACAGGCCCCTTCCTAACACACCCGACATATAATAATTTCCTTGGGGGAAAAACGGTATGCTCTTCTCTAACTTAATGTCTTTCAGCAATTTACATTCTCGTATCAACAAAAATTAGCTAAATTAGGTAAAATGTACTGACTACCTACTATATGCCAGGAATCATTCTAAACTCGATGCATACATTATGTCCTAAATTTTCATAGCAATTCTATAATGTATGTACTATTGTTTCCCTCTTTCCATTTCATATTTTACAGGCAAAGAAATCTTATGGCAGAAAGTTAAAGTTACTCACCAGAGATGGCCCCAGTAATTCTGCCCCTGCCCCTCCCTATAGGTATAAGCTGCTCCTAAGCTGCTGGAGTCTATGTTCCCTCCTCTTGAATCTGTTCTTCGTCTAAGAACAACAGAATGCAGCAAAAAATATTGTAAGTATTCTAAGCCAGGTATTAAGAAGGCCTGGAAGCTTCTATCTTGAAATCCAGCCACCATGTCATGAGGAAGCCCAAGCAGCCACGTGGAGAGGCTCCTGTGGAGAACATCAAGACCCCTGGCTGACAGTCTCAGCTGAACTCCCAGTCAAGAGGCAGCACCAGCTTCCCAGTTATGGGAGTGAGCTATCTTGGAAGTCTATCCTCGAGCCACCGTGAAAACACTCCAGCAGGTGGCACATGGAACAGAGATAAGCTTTCTCCACCAAGTCCTATCCAAGTTGCAAAATCATGGTTGTTTTAGGCTAATAAGTTTTGAAGTAGCTTATAACACAGTAATAGTTAACTAAAACACTGCACTACTCATGGTTACCTAGTGAGACAGTTCAACATCAGACAGGCTATATAGTTCGTTATTAAAGAAATTAACAAACAACATATGAAGACGTGCAAAGAAAGGATTCCATCACAGGGAGTGGTGAATGGAAAATGTGCTTTTAGGGACACTTTATTCAACAAATAGCCACTGAGAATCTGTGTGGTGCCATACAATAAGCCCAGATGCTACAGGTACAAAAGTGAATGGTCAGAGTTCTAAGCTCAAGGAATTCTCCATGGAAGGCCAGTAAGATGACATTTTAATCCAATAGGAAATGATCGAACTGATGCAAAAAATGAAGACACTTGTGGTTAATCTGAGTTAACACTTGATTTTTTATATCCACCCTCAGGCAAGGAATTACAAGGCAAGATTTGGAGTGAGCTTTGAGTGGGGGTAGGAGAAAAGTGCAAGTAAATTTACGTGGGAGACCAACAACAAAAACAAAACGTGTGTGTGTGTAGGAATGGAAGCAAAATGTGATAAATGAGTATTAGGGTAAGGAAAATTAAACCATTCAAATTTGTCTTTCTGTGCACATGCATGCACGCACGCACACACACAATACCCGTATGGCAAAATCCATGGAAACATTCTGACCGAACTGAATGTCAGAGAGTTCTTTAAAAACAGTAAAGGGACTTCTAGTTCCAAGATGGAGTAGCCGACTTCCCCTCTTACAGAAGCAAGGGTCCTCCCTCTTACAACTTAGAATTCACAAACATGCAGCACAGACAAGCTGACTAAAATTTTGAAAGGTGGGAAGAAGATGGACTGCCTAGGATTCTTAGCACTTGAGAAATGACATGTCACTGAGTTCTCCCACCTCCCCCTCAACATATCCCAGACATAGCACCATGGAAGCTTCTAACCAGAAATCAACAACACGCACAGACAAAAAAAACGAACCAAAACAACACTCTAAGAAAAGCCTACTTTCCCTAGCCAAAAACCTAGGAAAAGGTGGCCTAGCAACAGAAAACCTTTTGACGATACTGCCTTACTCTAGGTAAATTCCAAAAATACCCCAAACAAACCTGCATTCCCCCTACCCCATGGTTTTACAGGGGTAAGTAGGAATCGCTCTTCCACCCACTCCACCTCCCTCCCCACAGAAGCAATCAGTAATACTCAGGCCCCTCCCAAGATAGCCTTAGTGAGGTCCAGTAGCAAGCAGAGCTTCCTGCCCCACCCTACTAGGTAGTGATACAACTAAACAAACAGAATCACATCTAGTCAGTACTTTACTTTTCCCCAACCCGTGAACCTCCACACCCACCTGCCATCACTGAGGTGGTAAGAGGAAGTATGAGGCCCGGATGAGGCAGGTTACTTGGCACTGGGACCCTCCTTCTGCCCTGCCCTGCAGCAACAAAGCAGGTGAGTCAGTCCTCTGCCTTTCCACTCCCTGGCGTCAGCAGAGCACGATCTTACTCTGCCACTGGGAGGCAATAAGGCAGTGGGAGTTGATGCCCCACTTTTTATGAGAAGGTGTTAGGACTAAGTGGGGAGCTGAACGCCCACTCGCAAGGAAGCAGTGTGAGCCAGCTCTCCACTTCTAGTACTGGCAGAGCCCATCAGGAAGCCGGGCATATATACCCATCCAGCTCTGAAGCTATACCTTAATAGGGGTACTACCTACTGGAAAAAAGATTAAATAGAATTCAGTCTTATACAATAATATCCAGAATGTCCAGGATATAACTGAAAATCGCTCATCATACCAAGAACCAGGCAAATCACAACTTAATAAGTAAAGACAATCCACAGCCACCAACACTGAGATTAAACAGATATTGGAATTATTTGACAAGGATTTAAAGCATCCATCATAAAATTGCTTCCAAAAGCAATTATAAATTGCCTTGAGACAAATGAAAAAAATAAAAGCAATTATCAACATTATCTCTTATGTTAAGTTTACATAACTAGCAACGATGGCTATGCCACCTTTTCTTCCTCAAGGTACACAAGTTGTTTGCTCCATAACAATAAAAATGTTGAACCCACCTGAAAATATTTATAGTACTGGCTCTCATTTCCCAAAGAACCTAAGAAATTATTATGCAGTTGAATCTTCTACAGAACCCACAACCAATGTGATGCTGCTGTAGGAGGTCACCGAGAGGACGTGACTGCCAGTTGACCCATGAGCTGAGCCCAGGCAATCTGAGGCTCCTCAACCCCTCCCCTGCCCTTGAAATGTGTGCTCTGCCAAACATTCCCACACTAGGAGCTGTTTCAAGGACACAGCTTAAGGAGAGTAAGGTGGTGTTGAGAGCATCTGGGTGGAATATGTGCCTGAATCCATTTAATGCTTTTATGTAAACTTTCAAGATTCTGGCAGGCAGGTTCACAGAAGTACTCACCTTGCAGTGCCCAAGACAAGCCTCATATGCAAGTTCCCTTGTTTATCTGAACAGCCTCCTGCCAATCAGGAATGGCCAGCCACTTTCTCTCATGTCTCCTTGTTCCCCATGGAGGAGGGCCAACTTCAGATTTCACTTGGGAAATTCCCGAGTCTGCAAACCAACAGATGCACAACGTGTGACCAGTAGTTAATTTCACTGTTTCATGTCAGTTGCTTACCAATTTCCTTTAAATTTCACCCCATGCATTCATTTGCTTAACTTCTATCTCTAAAAATCCTCTAACAAAAATGCCCTAGAATATAGTAAACAGAAGAAATACTGAGTATTTTTGACTTGATGTTGACTTTTATTTACCCTTGACACTGATAAAAATGTACTTACTTCCTTCTGGGAAAAAAGAAAAAGGTCAACTTTTACTATCAGACAAGACATTAGAGAAACAACTGCTTTGGATAACCTCCCTTCATTAATGTTTTAGGCTTCCGTAGTATGACTCAAGGTGCCCCCAAAGTATACCTTTGCCTAATTCCTGCCATAAAGTCGGAGATTATACACAGTCTTTGTGTGTTAAACACTTTTCAATCTTCAGGCTCTTCTCCAGACATGAAAATACTCTATGAGGAAATGCATTTCCATGATGAGTGCCTAGTTAGGTCTCAGAAGGCATGAGCTCCATCTGACTTGACTGCTTACTGCCCAATGTAACTTTGGGCAAACCTTTTTAAACTTTCTAATGGTGTATGACTATTTGTAAGGGATGGATTATGCACCTATCTTATCCGAGGGACAGAGTTAAGAAGAAAAATAAAATGTATGTGGATACTTTATGCAATGTAATGAGCTATGCAAATACAAGTGATTACTATTATCAGATAATTTTTTGTAGAGTTTTGCAAAACTGAGTTCTCATGTCAGAACAAACTGCTCAGCAATGAAACATACAGATAGGATTTTAGGGGCTGCCAGAAGGCTAGGAGGTATCATCAAAAGAAGTTAGAGGACCATTAGAGGAAAAGAGGGAAGTTGCCAGAGACAAATTTTGCTACATCTTGAGTTGCCTCTGCAGAGGTGTTTAGTTGGAATGAGTGGTCTTGCAACATGTTCAGTGAAGTGTATGCTCAGGAAGAAGCGGAAGCTAGTGCAAAACATGCTGTTTATGCACATGACATAAGGTTCTGGACAACCTCCGAGAGTATTTAAAAATTGGAGACCCTCCTCAGTTAACACTATTGACTCCCAGAGTGTGCTGAACACCCACCCCCCCATTCCTTTTTGTTAAAAAGTTGTTCTCTGTTCTAAAAGCCCAATACCTGAAAGGCTGAAGAGGTGCCAGGGAAAAATAATAGAATATCCAAAGGCTGGATTCTATTTTGATTCCAGGATTAACTTACTATATGACCAAGATGAGATGGAGCATGTCTCACCGTCCTTAGAACTGAGCTAAATCCTCTATGTATTTATATCTGTGGTTGGGAGACTTTTTTCTAATTTGCTTCACTCTTTCGTTGGCAGCTGCTTTTATGCCAAAAAAATTTACTGGTCTTGGGAACTATTTCCTCATATTGAGTTTAATTTTCTTGCAGCCAAACTATATGTAACATCCCTCAGAGTAGTGACTCGCACTAGTTTCACAAGTGTGTATATGTGCGGATTCTGATAATTTTGTACTCTGTAGGGGAGGAAGAAAAACACAACTCAAGTTGAGAAAAAAAAAATATCCTCAAAAATCTTTCTTTATACAGTAACTGTTTTTAGAAACCTTTGTTAGGTTAGAGTTTGAGATAGTGCTAAGGTGGTAAACCGTGCCAGACGACCATGTAAAAGCTCAGGTTTAGCAGTCGGAAAGCCCGAGATGAATCCTTGGTTCTGCTACCCACTAATTGACTTTTACACAACCATAAACTGGGATCACATCTAGCTTGAGATCAGATTTTCTACGATGATTAAAAATAATGCAAAGGAAGTCCTTGCACACATGAGGAAGTCAAAAAATGGTGCCTCTGTTATGATGATGGTTGTGATCACTGGGGGCAAAGAGGGGGCATGAAGGAGGAGACTGATCCTTTCCTCCTGCATCAGCAAAGCCATCCTCAGCTCTGCAGAGCCTTGCAAGAGGGACTGGAAACCTACCATTCATTTCAAAAAATGGCTTCTTTGCAACAGATCACAGCATGACCTCTAAAAAGCCAAACTGTCCCCTATTCTCTTGAATGCTATTTCCCAGGAGGAATAGAAAAAGGCCCATATTCCAATTTCTGTGGCCTAGGGTGATGGTCATAGCTGTAACAACAACAACAACAACAACCATCATCACTTATTCATTTATTGGGCCCTTTCTCTATAGGCCAAGCACTGTAATAAGTCCTTTACATACATTATCTTATTTAACTTTTACTTCAATTTTGTGAGGTAAGTATTATTACTCCATTAAAAGATAAAAACCTCAAGGCTTATTCACTACTCTATTCTGCCTTACGTGATGCACTAAAATACTTAGCCTCGTTAATATATAACCCAGACTCCCCAGCTGGTAGGAATTTATGATAATTGTATAATTAGAATTTCAAATTTGGGGCAGTGACTGAGAATTATTATCATTCATTATGTGACCTTACAGAAGTATTTACTATAATAAATTTGTCTGCACTATCTTTTGGAGAAGTCTACAGTCCTCTTAAGCAGAGACACACATATTTAAACAAAAAGAAATATAAATGAGCTATATCCTCAATAAATAAGAAGGCGTTGAAATTAAGTGATAATTCCAAATATTATCATTGAAATATATACATAAGTACTGTATGCCAGGCATAGTTATAATTATCTCACATGTATTATTTAAGCTGCACAATATTTCTATGAAGTGGGTACTATTAAAATCCCCATTTTATAGATGAGGAAACAGAAGAAGTATAAATAGCTAATTTTGAAAGAGTTGATTAAACATCAAAGGCAGGAAAGAGCCTTCAATAAGTGAGGAACACAGAACAAATGAAAATTCGAGAATCAGTCTTCATTTTTAATTCTAAACAATAACAAGAACAACATAAAAGTCGTGCCTTGACTGAGGGACATTAATGATCAATTTACAAATAAATAAAGTTTGCATATTCCAGATATTTTCAAATTCACACCACTAAGCCAAAGTCAGTGAACTCCCTCACTTTGCTAAGATTTAGTCTTCAGAGGTCCCAGGCAATACAGAAATCGCAACTGCATGCATCTACCATTACCTGCTCTTAGACCTACACTGCACTTTTCTGTACTCCTGGAATTGCTTCAGACCCATCACCTAATTTTCATACTATATTTACTTCATTCTTGGTTCTTATTTTTCTTATAAAACTCAACAAATGGGTTGTCATGCCATCATTTATGGAACCAGCACCTTCATTTATGGAATCAGTGATATTCATTGTCATCTGGCTATTCCATAGTCAACCTCCTCTTTTCTCTTTAAATAATTTAGTACCTGCTTGTGTTGCTTTTAATAAGATTAAATGAGTAAAACAGGGCCTTCCTTTATTATAGAGAAATAGTAATTTCAAATATCCCCAAAGTGATCTTGAATTTGTGAAATCCATTGCCTGCCTTTTGTAATTCTTAACTGGAATGCTCTATTTCAATAATATGGGACACAGCCCGAGTGACGCTCATGTTCACCATTTGAAAATGAAATTAAACAAATTACCCTTCTCTGTTTCATAGAAATTGTGCTAGCTTTCATATATGTTCCACAAATATAAATACTAAATGCTTACTAAAAGCCAGACAGTGTTCTAGCCTCTGGAGATATAAAGATGCTTAGGGCATACCCACAAAGAACTAAGTAAGACAGGGCATGAAAGCCACTCAGCTGTCATCTGGAAATTCTGAATTCTGTGTTTATAACTTATCACTCGCATTCTGTCCCAGCCTTTCTGAGCCCTGACCTCCCTTCTCCCACTTTATTCTTCCACTGCTGAACTGGGACAAAGGTCACCTGAAATGGAAGCAAAGCTCAGCTCTAACCAAAGGCGCAAAGATCAAAGTTGGCAGCTACACTGAGGTTCAGGATTAAGAGACTTCCTCTTTAAGATCAAAATTCCAGATGATCCAAATATAGGCAAATGAGCCCCAGTAGAACACTCAGCTTTCTGTGCTGGATCCAGGAAAGAGACAAGAAATCACCATAGAAGCAACTCAGTCTCATTGTTTCCAACCCCTTGGGCTCAATGCTAATTGCCTACCCCAACAGTGAGATCCCATTTCAAAATATGGTCAAACACAAAACAGCCAAGTCAATCTAGCATTAAGTATTCAAGCACCATTATCCCAACACATGCCCAAGTATCAGCAGTGAGGCAGCTTAATTTGGGAGCAGCTCTGTAATCATCTCTCTGGGCAGCTGAGACTCTAACCTCTTCCCTCAGGCCTCCCTTTGTGGGTGCGGGTGCTGGACTGGGCGCCTCCGTGGAAGAGATCACAACAGGAGTGGACACCCCCCAAGTTAGGGGGCCTCATTTAAATGCACGCTGAAGGTGGGGGAAGGGCAGGGGCAGGAGGTCTGCAGAAGTCCCCATTGTTGGGGAGAGGCGTGTGGGAGCAGATGGTGAGGCTGGTCACTCAGTCTGGCTGCCAGACGCTCTCTGTCAAGTTCCCTGGGGACTGCGGGGCTTTCTTTCCAGTCTCGGCGTGGGTCCTGTGTGTTTTCTCAGCGTGAGTGAGGGCTCTCTTTCTTCACCGCCCTGCAGACTTGCAGGAGGCTGAGTTGCCTGGTCCTTCCCGCCCCACCCCCTTTCCTTCTGCTTTCTCTGCTCTTTCTGGATCAGCTAGTTCTGAACCTCCAAGGGCCCACTCCATGCAGAGAAAAGCAAGTGATTTCCTTTGTCTCTAATTGATGCTGCACACTCTTCCAGCAGCTCTGACTGGCATGCTCACTCTGTTATTTAACAAATTACTCCACAGTCCTCGTTAGGGCTATTGACATTTACAGCTGACCTACCCCTACATTTAGGGGCTATGTGGAAAATGACTTGCCTAGTCTGGCTTCTCCCTTCTATCTCAGCCCTGCCACGGGGTGGGCCTACGGACCTTCTGTGCTTTGGTTTGGACTTATGCTCACCTTTCATAATATGTGAGGGTCTAAATAAATAAATGAACATGGGTTACAGACACAACTTTTTTTTTTTAATCCTCACTTGAGGATTTTTTTTTATTGATTTCAGAGAGAAAGGAAGGGGTGAGAAAAAGAGTGAGAGAAACCTTGATTGGTTGCATCCAGTGTGTGCCCCAAACTGGAATCAAACCCACAACCTTTTGGTTATGGGACGGTACTCCAACCAACTGAGCCACCGGGCCAGGGCCAGACACAACTGCTATTTGTATTTTTTTTTTTTTTAAATATATCTTCATTGATTTCAGAGAGAGGAAGGGAGAGGGAGAGAGAGATGGAAACATCAATTTTGAGAGAGTCACTGATCAGCTGCCTCCTGCACGTCCCTGACTAAGGATTGAGCCAGCAACCCAGGCATGTGTCCTTACTGGGAATCGAACCTTGATCCCCTGGATCCTAGGTCGATACTCAACCGCTGAGCCACACCCGGCTGGGCCTATTTGTGTTCTTGACGGACAAACACAGAGTCAGCTTTTTTACATTTGGCTCTGTCTGTAAAGCATTAGCTGTTGAACATATATCTTGGCCTCGACACCTGCTCCCTTTTAAGATTATACACAGCTTATGCCAAGGCAGCTATTCTTTGCAGTTCTCAGTTAAGATTTCCTCCAGCTCGGGATGTGGTTAAATTTGTTTTAGTTTTTAAACCATACTGGCAGTGCAGTGCTTGCTAATGATGCCTCTGTGAGCTCAACAAAGTCAACATCGGCCCAGAGAGACTGGTGTCCTGGTTGGGTGGTAAAGGTCAAGTCAAAAATACCATTTATTACCCCTCATATGCCTGAAATTAATTTTTTCTCCCCAAGGCTATTCTCTGCACATAAATGCTTTAATGTTTCATTTTTCACTCATCAATAGAATTTCAGTTTCATGTTTCTCCCGTTTACCCAAATTGTGAGAGCTGTGAAGACAGAGATTGTAGTATTCATATTTATCAGGTTAGGATTCAGTATTATTCCCTGGTACATCAGAGCAGCTCAATAAATTTTGACTAAGTGAATAAAATAATTTTTTAAATGGTAGAAATTAACAAAAGGGAATACAATGAAATTTGAAAGAAGAAAGAGTATCTAATCAGTCAGACATTTCCTCTGTAAGCCAACTATTCCAGATGATATTCCTGTAGGCTACAGTAAAAGCCACATTTTACTTGGAAGTAAAATGACTAAGGAATTATAAAGAAAACCTAAAACCACTAAATACTCATGGTTTAAGACATCCAAGAACTCTAACCATCCAAATGCTAACGTCCCATGGAGACAGGCTCACCAACTGGCAATTTACACCAGAAGTTTTGTAGGAAGCACGGTGGTCACATCTGTAGGGGGTGGGGCAGGAGCTTAGCCTGGCCTCTGGACCCCACCCAAACCCATATGAGCCTTTGCAGACAGAGGCTACAACGCAGAAGCAGAAGTTGTGGATTCAGTGGTAGTGCCTTAGTGCCCAGGATACAAGGTGTGATACAGACAGGGGCAGGAGCCAGCCCCCACTCCTGAACAGCACTGTCACAGGCCCTTGAGGACGTGCAGCCTTCAGAGCCATCGGGAGACGGCATCCTTGGCACTAACATCGAACTTTTTCTGTGGGTACCTGCAGCAGCACACCATCAAGTGGCTTCCCAGCACCTCAGTGCAGGTGGAGGGCTGAAGAGAAAAGATAGGGAAAAATGGATGCATCTCAGGTGGGGGAGAAGCTCAAGCACCTCCAAAGAAAGTAAATGCTGATTGAAAATTTGAAGCCTATACACCCTACTTTGGAAGACAGAAATAAAAGCTAGGTCCTATTGCTTATGCACACTGAAACACATTTTCTTTTCACTACATGTAAACATAAGCACCAGAAAACACATCTTGCACAGATAACAATGCACCTTCCAATTTGAAATCATAAAATATTTTGCCTGGAGGTGGGTATCTCTTAATTTGTTGTGTTCCATCATTTTCCTAAGAAACTCTCCTCTAATCCATTCAGTCTGGTATTTTGTACCTTTAAAAAAAGATACTGTTTGAAAAAGAATCAGAGACTGTAAAACAGGATTGGCAAATGCATCACAAGCACACTGACGCCATCCCTTCCCACACCTGCTAATCAGTCAAGACCTTAACTGCAGCCTGAGAATCTGGATAAAGCACAAAACCAGCAGCTTCTACCAAGCGATCGGTGTTGGTGTTCGAGGTTGCTCCTATTTGTCACGTTCACTTTAAAGATAATAATGATGTATTCCAAACATTAAAGCCTAGGGAATGAGCTTCACCACTCAAGGGGTACTAAGAAGACCCCAGGAGGCAGCTCTTACTATTAAAAGGGCACGTCTACTATTGTCAGGAATCATTGCTGGTTTCCACAAGAAGCCCTGGGATACAGCCTGTGGGTTGGGGTGAGGCATCACCACGGGAGGAAAAACTTGCTCAGGTGGCACTTGGTGGACTTACACCTGCCTCAGTTGTGTCTCCATGGCCCTGCTGGGTATCACATTGCATTCGGGAAACTGAGGAGGCCCAGGACAATTTCTAAGGAGGTGGTTTCTCAGAAGTAGCAGGCTACAGGGTAGGAACTGGAAGACCATTCTCATTGGCCATCTCTTCCCAGAAGTGATAAGGGAAAGCACTGGATCTCGTGTTCTTTCTCCTGGAACATGACCTTCACAGTGAGTGAAGGCCTTCGGTCAGCGTGCTAAGACCTAAAGAAGGGCATCACAGAAACTAGCAGAACTGCAACACCGAGTGCCACGGGCCAGGAGCATCTTCTTGGTTTTTCCCCACACTGTCCAGAATAAGAAATCTGAAGAGCAAGTCGCTTGTTTTGTGGTTTTGTTTAGCTATCATTTGAGTGTTATGTGTTTTGCATGCAGGAATTACCTCATTTGATCCTCAAAACCACCCTACGAATTATCCCCGTTTTAAAATAAATACACTAAGACCCAATGAGATTAAAACACCCACAATCACAGAGCCCAAAGTAGCCAAATGAGGGTTCCGATCAGGTCTGTCACAACAAAGCCAATAGTTTTCCCACACACTGTAAATCCACTTCAGAGGTAAATAGTCTGGGCACCCAGAAGTCCTTTAGGACCATGTATATCCCTTCATTCTCTCTCTCTGGCCTGAGGTTTGGACAGTCTTCTTTATCCCTGGCCAACCCTCTTTGGTGTGCCATGTCTGGGTCTGGTAATAGAACAACAGAGAAGGCCACCTCTACAGCCTCGCTCTCTACAACAGAGGAGAATTCAAGGCACTGTGTGCTCTGAGGTTTCACTCCCCGATGCAGGGGTATCTAACCAGGCTATTGAGAACCTCATTTGTGGGTTCTATCTTTGGTTATTTTAAACCAGAAGTAAACATGACTCCATTAAAAGTATAAATATTCCTGATAGGCAGATCACTGGTGGGAGTAGGATACAGTAAAATGGAGGTAAGATCACTCTCTGAGATTTCAACTCTTCAGTCAACAGATGTGTTCTGGGGTGATATTCACAATATTTAATAGCAGGTATGAAACAGGTATCAATAATGAGAATGGGCAGGTCCTGGGAGCTCCCCTGCTGTGCCAGACATCATGAATGGTGGGGATAATGGTAGGATGTGGTCTCAATAGGAAGAATCAGAGCAGTGATATTTTACCCACTAGTAAGAATGCTTTTCAGTAGTTTATATTTTTATTTATCTTTATTTTAATTTAAAGTATTATAAATGTCCCAAATTTTCCCCCTGTTGTGCCCCTCCACCCCGTTCCAGCCCCACCCCAGGCCTTCACCACACTATTGTCTATGTCCGAGGATTATGCATATAGGCATACAAAATCTTTGGTTAATCTCTGCCCACCCTTCCTCCTTCCTTCCCTTTGAGCTCTGTCAGTCTGTGCCATGCTTCCATGTCTCTGTATCAATTTTGTTCATTAATTTAGTTTGTTTATTAGATTCCACATGTAAGTGAGATCATTTGATACTTGTCTAAACTGGTAGGGCCAAAAAGGTGGTGCAACAGTGGAACATCTGCCCTGGTTATGCTTCTTAAAGACTTAAGGACAACCTGAATGAATATTTTTACATGTCAAGAAGAGTGTGTTGCTCAGAAGAGGGGTATTGTTAGCCACTGAGCATAGAGACAGAGGCAAGTGCCGAACCTAATGCTGATGCAGAAGAGACTCTGGTCAACTCAGCAGGACTAATTGATGGAGGAGATGGACCCAGATGGCTCTCTGAGTCTACATACATTAACAGTCCACCTACATAACAAATCCCCTCACTCTGTTTCTATATCTATTTTAAAATTCATTGTGTTTGAACTTCCATGCTGCCTTTTCTCTGTGAAACAGCTAAGATAAACACATATTTACACAACCAAGCCCATGTTGAGCTAACTTGGAGGAAGTAGTAAATGTCTGTTACATTACTGTTTTCAGCCTTCTTCCCTGATTAGCTTTAAGTCCAATAATTAGCACAGATATTGGGCAAGAAATTCCTAGGAAAAAGTTTGATTTCACCATGCCTCGTATGTTTAACTTGGAGAGTCTTAAAAGAACTGTTAGAGTGATACCAGCCAAGTCTCACATTAAAAATGATAGCTATAAGGAAAAGGAAAAGGAAAGAAGTCCAGTTATTTCCCAGGTGCTGGTAAGGCTAAAAGTGTAAACAGGTTCAAGGAGAGATGGATAAGTCTATGGATGTCAACCCTGAGCAGGTTAGCGTCTTCTCAAATCCTTTGAGATTTGTGATAGAAATTGTCTTTCACCAAGATGGTGCTGTCGTCTGAGATTATAGTGGTTCCCCCTTACCCGTGGGGACACATTCCAAGACCTCCCATGGATGCCTGAAACCAAGGGTAGTACCAAACCCTATATATGCTGTGCTTTCCCCTATACACACATACATACCTATGATAAAGTTTAATTTATAAATTAGACACAGGAGATTAATAACAATAACTAATACTAAAATAGAACAATTATAAAAATACTATACTGTAATAAAAGTTATGTGAATGTGGTCTCTCTCTCTCCAGTAAATTTCATATCTTCCAGCCCAAACTTATTCCTGAATCTGTGTAACTGTCCTCTTATTTGCAGTAAAACCCACTTGTTTTAGGGGGTCGCTTGGTGAAATCTTCAGGTAGGCTCACTGCTTTCTGGAGTAACACATTGTCACCAATCAGAAAATGTTTTGTGTTCATGTCTTCCATGCACAAATTTAATGCTTTTTTCATCTTAACTAAACACTTATCACTCACTGTGGTCATAACTTTTGCAGTTTGAGGTACAACAACAAAACTAGCACAAATTTCCTTCTTCACAATTTCATGGGTAGAAAATCTGTTCTTACTGTAGATTTTAGCAACCTCAGCATATGACATTTTTTCTTTCCTTGATAAGTTCAGAACTTTCACCTGTTCACTTAAAGAAAGCACTTCTCCAGCTTCTCTTTGGCATATCCAAATGGCCAGCAACACTACTCTTGGACTTTGTGGCCATTATTGAACACAAGCACTGTGATACAGTAGCCATCGACCTGATAACCCAGACAGCTACTAAGTGACTAAGGGGCGGGGCAGGTAGGGTCTACAGCATGGGTACACAGGACAAAGGAATGGTTCATATCCCGGGCAAGACAGAGTGGGATGGTGTAAGATTTCATCACGCAACTCTGAACGATGTACAATTTAAAACTTATGAATTATTTCTGAGATTTTCCGTTTAATATTTTTTGGGCTGTAGTTGACCGCAGATAGCTGAAATTGTGGAAAGCAAAACTGCAGATAAGGGGGAACTGCTATATTAAGCTGGTTGAAGGATGGATCTGACTCATCTAGATTGTATCCTATGGGCCTGTGGAAGTTAGCTACAGTCTAAGTGTCTGAAAGGACCAATCCCACACCCTAGTTTCTAATCCTCCAGCCTATAAGTGTTCCAGATATGAAGGGCTTGAATACAGGGATGTGGAGTCTTGCCCAATCACTGGCTGGACTGGGGAAATACAGGACAAATAAGCCATCTCTGAAGATCTCTGCTGTAGCAGTAAAACAGGCGGTCCCTAAGAATCTCCCCCTGCTTGTATCAGCTGGCAATACTCAACTGAGGATTCAGAAATAGCCACATTGTCTCCTCATCAGCGCCTAGAACACAAAGTAGGTAATTCACAGGAGCTTGCCGGAAGTTTCTGCAAGCCTCCAATCTGCGATCTGTTCACACATCTTCCTAAACTGCTTCTGGAGTATAATGGCCTCTTTTTCCATCCACTTTCTAAATCACAGATGTGTGGCTCTCATTGGCCGACTCTAACTTGGAATTACATGGGGAACGGGATCCTGGGAAATGTGGTTCCCAGCTTCTCCTCTGTAAGACCTTAGATGATAGAGGTGATTTCAAGCTGATGACAGACAACTTAGCACAACACGGTAGAGGCCGTGCTTGCTGAATAAATGAGTAAATGAACATGAACTTCCATCCTTGAGTTCTCTGAAGTACCCACATCTTCATATAGCCTTTTAATAACTAGTCAGGAACATTCTACTGTTCTGGGAGCTGAGAGACAGAATCTTATTTGTGGATTTTATAAGAGAGGGACCCCAGCTGATTCCTAAAACTCAGTAGTTCTCAAGAAAAGAAAAAACCCTGAAAGAAATGATGCTTTTAGCAACAACGCCATACTCTGTGAAACACCTTCAAATATCACCACAGTGAACTCCATCAGATGAAGCACAAACAATTTTCTTAGGAGAAAAATTCTGTGTGTAGAACTGAGAGCCCTCATGCCCCACAAAGAAAGCAGCTGTCAAACCAAGCACGATCAACTGTTTCAGAATTTTCCCATTAATATTCATTTGTGGTTTGTTCATTTCTTTGGTTGTCTGCTAGGGCTTGTTACCAGACAAGCGGTAGCAGGTATCAAAGTTTAAGGATGAATTTTGGGAGAAAATTTATCTCCTCTAAAAAGACAGGTTTTATTCCCCCTAGACACTTTAAAAGGATTCCCACTATTATGGACTAACACTAGGCCACCCCGGCCCACTGTTGCACTGGGAAGTTTATTGTAATGCCATAGATTTGGGTCAACCACCTAACAAATTTTTAAAAGGTGAAGAGATTATAACAACTTGCCACCCAATTACCCCCAAATAACCTACTCCCACTAGAAACAACATTTAGGTGGAAGTATTTAAGGATTTTCAAACCTGGTATTTCATGCACTACACATCTCTAGACGTTGTGTGCCAGAAAGTTCTGATCAGTGGCTCAAAATCATGGAAATTTGCTGAACTAGTAGACAAATGTAACCAACCCTATACCAGAAACCCAATATAGGAAGTAAAATGGGTCTTCTACCAGGACAGCAGAAAAAGAATAGACATTTAGAGCTGAGAAAGGGGGAGAGAGAGAGCAAGAGAAAGAGAGGACATGTATGTACACAAGCATGCACTAACATTTTTAGCAGATCAGGAGCATGGTCTGGAGTTCAGACATTGAGGCATCATCTCCTCCCATGACTTACCTATTGGTACTAAGGGAGAAATGAGAGAGTCTCTCTCCTGAGAATCATAAAAATTACCCAGGGATAGGGAAGGCCTCAGGAAAACATGGGGAGGGGAACTTGACTCTTCCCAGATGAATGTCAAATATATTAATTTAAAAACTGTGTGGTGGGTTGTCTTGCCATAACCCAAACCAGATGATGGAAAAGAACATCATGCATCTATGAAAGGAAACTCTCCAGAGGACAGGGCTTTGATTGTGTGACCCAGACCCAACAGCAGGGCCGAGTCCAGTGGAGTTACACCCAAGTTATACACTGCGTATACTGAAACTTGAACCACCTCTGGCCCTGCCAGCCTGGTTCCATCGGTGACTTCTCATACTCTTAGGATGAACCCTAAGCTCCTTACGATGGCTGCAAGACCCTACATGATCAGACCTCCGCCCCCACTCCAGGCTCCTGGGGCTCCCCTCCTTATCCGCCCAGCTCCAGCCACACTGGCTTTCTTAGTGTTGCTCAACTCAACTCAACTTACTCCAACTCAGGGGCTTTATATGTGCCATTTCCTCAATTCTCCATTTTCCCAGCTCCTCTGAAACTGTCAGACTTTTCCTAACCACCTCATCTAAAAAAACGTGTATCACCCCAACCCAGCCACCTCTTTCCAGTTTCTCTCCTCTAATTTATGCATAACACTTACCAACATCTGAAATTAAAGTATATATATCCTTTTTAAAATCTGCCTCTACTACTAGAATGTAAACTCCATGAAAATGAGGATCTTATCTTTCTTGGTGATGACATTAATGAGCTGAAAAAGTGTACCACCAAGAGAGAGAACTCTTAGAGCCACACTATACCCTCAACTGTTTATTATTTCATTCATTAAAAAAAAAAAGTATTAATCACCTGCCCTGTACCCAGACACCAGGAATCAACTAATGAACAAAATCCCTGTCCTCCTGGGGCTTATATTCTAGTATGCAGAAATAGCCAACAAATAAATATAATAATATCAGGTATGCTATGAAAAAAATTAAACTGATTATTTTTTAAAAAGATGCTTAAATTGGTATTTTATATGGTGTGTTCAACAAAGGCTTCTCTAAGAAAGTGACATTTAAGCAGAGACCTAAAAGAAATGAGGAAGCTACTTTGTGATGCCAGACAAGAATAAATATTATTCCATGCAGAATACATAGGAAATGCAAAGGCCTTGGGGTGGGAGCATGCTTGTCATGGCCAAGGAACAGCAAGGGGGCCAGCGGAGCTGAGGGCATATGAAGGGGACAGAGGTAGATAATGACGCTGAATGGTCAGTAGGGCCAGACCCACAGAGAGAAGCTGTGGAGGTCTTGGGGAAATCAAGGAAAGCCTTGGGAAGGTAAGAGCATGAGGCCTGGCCCATCTCAATCTCTTTGGGACTTCTAGCGTTTCAGCATGAATCTCATTACTTGACCAGATGTCCACATTTACGGCAGGCAGCCTTCAGGGCGAGGGCTCCATCAGACTCTTTATTCTCCTGGGAACAGGCAGCAACTAAGCAAGGAGAGCTCCTCTGTACAAGGGCTACAACCCTGGGGGAACTCGGGGAAATCCGGGGAGGAAAACAGGTGCAGGCAAGAGCCTTTGTGATTCAGCTGTTAAAGAAACCATGGCCTATTTGACCTGGTTTAGGTAATCGCAGAGTACTGAGAACTGTTATTTGTGAAATATCTGTGTTAATAGGTCTGCATGTTCACTATTGTGCGTGCATGTGTGAACACACGGCATTTAACCTCACAGATACTCTCTGATGTCTCAGTGGGGACAAACCTGGAGTCCATACCAACTCCTTCATTTTACATGGAGGAAGCTAAGGCCCAGAGAACTGAAGTTACCTGCCTAAATGTGCACAGCTATTCAAAAGTCAAGGTCCAGCTCTGTCTGTGTCTTCCCCTATCTGAGCTCCTTCAGAACACAGTTCTGGCTTCTGATAAGCACATTTAGTCCACATAGTTTAGGCGTATGACATACCCATGCAAGAAAGAGAGTCAATTAAGCAGAAGGAAGAACTCTCCGAACTGGTGTCCCGGTGCCACTGAACAGAACAGGAGGACCGACTGCCACAGCTAGCCTTTTATTCTTGCTCTGTACCACACTGCTACTTCCTCCCACACTTCCAGGCTATTCAGGAACTTGCTGACAATACAGAATTCCAGAGAACAGAGATCCCATCGGTAGACAAAGCAGAGTTTACTCTTTGCTTGAATTTTTTCTCCCGTATTTTCCCTTCAAAGCAGAGTTCAGCCAACTTAGCCCACATCACCTGACTATGCGGCTGGCTGAGGGGTGCACTATGCATGTGTCTGTATGCACACCTGGGCCACTGGAATCTGACTGCTCACTCAGCACCAGCCTGCCTTCCTTGACCATCTTAGCGAGGCCAGACCAGGACGAGATGGCTGGCCTAAACAACAACATGATCATGTTCTCCTCCCTCTTCTCACAAATGCCATCAATGGACAGCTGGCTATTGCTCAAGGATATGCCTGAAACAGAGGTGATGCTACTCAAGGATTACCTACCATCCTCTCCTTCACACATCCTCCAAACATCATCAAGCCCTCGTGTTCTCCCCTCTTCATTTTTCTCTCCCACTGTGTGTTAGGGTGTTCCAGAGAAACAGAACCAGTATGATATATAGAAATATATAAGAGGAGATTCAGCATAGGAATTGGCTCATGTAATTATGGGGGCTGAGAAGTCCCAGGTTCTGCCATCTGTAAGCTGGAGACCTAGAAAATCTGGTGGTGTAATTCAGTCCAAGTCCAAAGGTCTGAGAACCAGGGTTGCTGATGATATAATTTCGGGTCTGAGGCCCAAACCCTGAGAATCAGGATGGGGAGTCCTGGGGGAGGGGACAGGCAGCTGATGAAATTTGCGGATTCCCAAGGTCAGAGAACGAGGAACTCCAATATCCAAGGGCAGGAAAAGGTGGACGTCCCAGCTCAAGAGAGAGAACTGGCCCTTCCTCAGCCCTTTTTGTTCTATTTGGCCCTTGATGGATTGAATGATACCCACCCACATTGGTGAGAACGGATCTTTACTCAGCCCACTGATTCAAAAGTTAACCTATACCGGAAATTCCTTCGCAGATGAACTCAGAAATAATGTTTTACCCGCTATCGGAGTATCCCTTAGCCCAGTGAGGCTGACACATAAAAGTAACCATCCCACGCGGGTCCTGTGATCACTCATTCACCACCAGCTCCCAGCTCTTTACCAGCAGCTCGGAGCTCCCTCCTAACTTCTAAACTCTAGAATGGCATGCTGAGTCTGAGAGACAGCACATTCTGGCCATTCCCTTCCCAGTCCCAGCTCCCCCCTCCCTTAAAATCCTTCCTCTTCCTCCTCTATTCAGTTAGGAAGCTGCACTACAGGCCACACATCTCCCAGGCTGGAGACGCTCCTCCCCGGCCCCTCTTATCACACTGGTCCTGGCATCTTTGCAGTCCCCTCTCATGCCTGCCCTTGCCTCACCACGGCTGCCTTGACCTTGGCTCACCTCCTGCCGGCACCTGAACAGCAGAATCCTTATCATTCTCGTGACCACTTGTCAAACCCCCAGCAAGAGGCAATAACTCACTGTTATTGACTCTTCAAGAGAGTCAAGGAAATTCTCAAGCAGGAATCCAACAGGGTTTGGACATAAACACTGGTTGTGGAATAGGGCCTGCCAGAGTTTCTTCTTTGAAGATTACAGCTAAGAAGATAAGTGCTGGGATGTTTGTCTAAAGAGAAAATCCACCTCATTAGCTTACAGGCACACGCCGAGTGGAAGGAAAGGGGTGTCGGAACAGTTTAGATTCTGAGAGGCTTTTTCGGGGTTCTCCGGTTAGATGACTTCCAAGCCACATGACCCCCCCGAGCTCTGACCTTCCAGTCTGTAAATTCAGGTATTGATATCGCCCACTTAGGAGGGCTGCTGTATTAAGTGTGACAGTGTGTGCAACGGACGTCTCTGTCTGCCTGACTCCGAGTAAAGGACACAGAGTTGATGTTGTTCCCAGCACCGCCTCGTTATTTCTCCCTATGCACGCTCACGCCTCCCCTCGGGAACGCCCGGCCCGAGCGCGAGAGGCTGGCAGGCTCGCCGGGGCGCTGAAGTCGAGGGGGTGAGGTAAGCAGCCTTTTCTCTGAGTGCCCAGCCTGGGTCTCAGGCACATGCTTCCGCCGGCTGGCTGGCATATGTGGCCCGCTGCAGACTAATTTCTTCTGACATGTTGCCGTGAATGCACAGTCACAGAGCATGTGCTAAAGTGCTAAACACACCCAAACTGTGCACTTTCCAATCTGTGAAAGCTTTTTGGTGGGTCCAGGCTTTTTTCTCGACCTGAGGCATTATAATGGAGCGGCACATGGACACTCAGTCGAGGCAATCTGTCATCTTGCACAAGCTTAATAGCGGCAGGGGTACCTGTGTGTCCCTCTCAGCGAGCCAGGCACCACCAGACAGCTGCTCTTCTGTTGAAGCTGTGGCCGCATTAATGAGCTCGCAGACAAAGAACTGACTGTGTGGTGTGGCCTGGGGTCCACGCACAGGCTGGAGGGAGAGAACGGAGAGGGAGCTACTCTCGAAAATCACGTCACTTCATTTACAAAAACTGGTTTGGGGCCCAAATGAGCGAGCATGAGCCTTGAGACTTGAGACCTTGGAAAGGTGAGACTGTCCCTCTGCCGTCCTTAACAATCACAATAGCTAGTGGGTTATCCGGCACTTGGAGTTTACGTGTTTTCCCACTTTGAACCTTACTGTAACCCTGTAAAGGTATTATTTTTACAGAGGAGGAAATCGAGCCCTTGAAGGGTTCAACAACAGACACAAGTTCAGGGGGCTAGTAACAGTCATGCTGACTCCTAAATCAAGCTGTGTGCGACTCCAGGTGTCACCACACTGGCTCTCAGCCCCTCCACTTACACTGAGATGTCACCACAACAGCTAAAGAGGACGCCTCTGAGGGAAGGAGCTTCCAAGGGACCAAGCTTCTCCATTAAGATTTCAGGTCCCTCGTCTGCCAGCAAGGGCAGGGAAAATGCTAGAGCAGCACAGACTTTTCTCGAAATCCTGGCGCCCACCGTGAAGGAGGTCGCTGCTCTGACCTGCCCGTGACGATGCTGTAGGAACACTGTAATGCCGTGAACTACCCTAGGCAACCAGCACGGTGCGGTAACCACTGAAGGCGAAAAAGAATATAGAACAGGTACAGAAGTGAAACCCCAAACTACCGCTACTTCTACTAAGACGACGATACGAATAAAGCGCATTAGCAGGCAGCATTTCCTCGGCCTTTGCCGAGAGGTCACACCTAGTGCTTACATCCATTGTTGACGTCTCTCAACAACCCATCACACAGGTACTTCTGTCCTGTTTCTACAGGTGGGGATTCTGAGGTCCAGAGAGGCTGAGTAACTTGCTGCAGGTCACAGAGCTTGAACCTGGCAGGAGGAGGCCAGACTCCAGGTCTCTTGGCTCTGTGCTATTTCCACTGGCCCATGAGGCCTCCCCTAAGGAGCTGGGCAGTTACCAGGTTAAGTGAGTGGCGTCCAGGGCGTTAGGACATGCACACACCCAGCCTGGCCATGGCTGAAGAAGACTAATAGGTGCACAGCTGCTCCTCTGGTCAACCCAGTGGCAGCCATGCTTCCCGGGGCCTTCAGAAAATGGGTTTTAATCGCCTGCTTTTCACCTTCTGTGTCTGGCTGCCAAGAAACGATGAATAAAAGGGCAGATTCTAAAAAAAAAACAAACAAACCTGGCTTCAGGTGTACGTTCAATCGAACCTTCTGACAGCTGTTTTAAAATATCCGTGTACACGCACCCCCCCACCCACATCCACGTCACACGGGTGGAGGGTGCGAGCAGAGCCGTCGGCTGACTGTGTCCTTTCCTGCCTCCTGACAGCTGTGGAACTACAAGTGGGCAGATTATAGCTGAAGATAAAAACAGGCATTATAACTGCCGCTTTCTCTTCCCAGCTCTTTAGTCCCTCCAGCTTGAAAGCATATTGTAGCATTTTATTGTAGTCTGGGCTCTTGTAGCTTCTCTTGTTTGCGATTCCTCTTTGGACAACGAGAAACATTCCCTCTCCATGGAGAAACGAACGAGTGAGCAAGCGAGCGAGCCAGAGAGAGGGAGGCGGCAGTGTGTGCGTGTGTCTGTGTGTGTCTGTGTGTGTGTCTGTGTGTGTGTCTGTGTGTGTGTGTGTGCGTGAGCGTGTGTCCCTCCCAGTGCCTCAAAGACAGGCTGTAGAGTGGGAATCTGAATAGAGCGGAAATTGGAAATTGACACAGCTGTTTCTGTTGAACTGTAACCATTTTTAGAATTTCAGGATGCACTAAGCTTCCAAACTAGGCAGCCCACTCAAGCTTGGGATTAAACATCAGCGGGGGGCGGCGAGGGCACGGATTTGAACACGCTGGGCGCACCATCCCCAGGTCTAGAGGAGGTCCTTCATCTCAGCGTTGCAGGCCACGCGGCACCGCACACGTCTGGCAGCCTCTTTCCCCGGCAATTAAACGGAATTCTACAAGTAGTTGCGTGTCAGGTCTCATTCCAAGCCCCTTCTTTTCCCACTCATCTTCTCCATTCTTTTTCCTGAATTTTTAACTTGGGGTCACTTGGGTATTCCGAAACTTAGGTTCCCCGAACCGCGGCATCCCTGATCTCTACGTGTTTTATAATGCACATTCCTGTGCCCGCCACAGGTCTGCGGGATTTGAATCTACCGGGAATCTGAATTTTAATAAGCTTCCCCTGTATATTCTCGCAAACACTAAACCTTTCGAATGCCTGGTAAAGCGGCAAAGAAAAAGAACTCTGATGTTGCGCTTGCCTGGTCTTAAAACAGTATCAACCACTTTATACCTGGGGAAAAATCAAGACACTCACAGATGCTGCATACGCCCAACCTACTTACAAGGTGGATGACCTCAGTCAACTCACAGTTTCTCTAAGGTTCTGCATATTTATCTGCAACATGGGTATGATAATTGTACCTAGAGTATAAGGTTGTTGTGACAATTAAGAAAACACAGATTTTAACACAGGGCAGTGGTTCTCAACTGGGGTTGGGGTGACTTTGTCCACCAGGGGGGACAATCGTCAATGTCTGGACACATTTCTGGTTGTCCAAACCCGGGTCAGGGGAATGGCACCACTGTCATCTAGAACAGAAACCAGGGATACTGCTAGACACAGGAAAGCCCCCTCCCCCCCAAATAAAGAATTATCCCAAAATGTCAATAGTTGACATTTTGAGAAACTCAGGCATAGAGCCCAGCACATCATGCCTGGCTTCGAATTCTGGGTGCCACCAGTCTAGCTGTGTGATCTCAGGTAGGTTGCTCAGCCCTCTGGAGTTTCAATTTCTCCATCTGCAAAATAAAGATAAAAATACCTGCCTCACAAGGTGAGTGAGGGTTTCATGAAGTAATATATAAAACATGTCTGGTACATTTTCAGGAGGGTCCTTTCTCTTATTTCCTCCTGCTGGTCTGACTTAAAAGGGGCTGATTTCCACATTCATAAGAAGCTGGGAAGCCTGAGGCTTCCTCACCTTTAATTTGTCAAGTGAGGTACTTTACGAGTTGGCACCAAGCAGGGCACAGATGGCTCGTCATCTGAGCATGCACGCATGGCCAGGCCCTGTTACTGAGGTTAGGAATCACAGGGCCCCCTGCTGGGCCAAGGCTCCAGGACAGCCCCACCGACAGCCCCAGGCTGCAACCCTTGCCCTGGATGCACTATTAACCCCATGATACTATATTAAACAATAGAGAACCAGCTTATTAGGAAAGGATAGTACAACACCTACAAATAAATCCAGCTAACAAGCGGAGGTTTCTGATCCGGAAAGAACAGAAATACTGCACCCTTTAACATTTAAGCCATTGGGTCTAGGATCCCCCAAATTTACCATCAACTACTCAATTATGCACGTGAATGGAAGAGAACAGAGGTGTGCCGTGATTTAGATTTTATGTATGGCCTCAGAATGCAAAAAGCATCATGAATATGCAAGATTTTGGTGTATACTTCTCAAAGTGCTGGTTTTTCTAGGTGCCTGACCCCAGGTGGGGTAGAAGAGACTTGGAATTTCACTACTCTGGGAGCAACTTTAACATATAGTGATCACAAACATAGCACAGTGGCCAGATCTTCATATTAATTTGCATTCGAAGGAGAGAGGTGCACTGAGACCCCACCTCCACCCCATTTCTCTCTGGGTCTCAAGGCCACTCAAGTCATTTTCATTCCCTCTCTTTCTAGTACAATCAATTCTGATTCTTAGTCAACTGAACACACTTTGGGGGGAGGGGGCGGAATGCGGTCTACCTAATGTGCTCAAAGCACAGAATGTCCAAAGGCATGGTTCAGGCCTTCAAGAGAAGTGGCAGCCCTGGCCAGAAGCGGCTCAGTTTGGTTGAGTGTCATTCTGTGCATCTAGGGGTTGCTGGTTTGATTCCCGGTCAGAGCACATGCCCAGGCCGTGGGCCCGATCCCCCCGAGGGGGCGTGCAGGAGGCAGCCCATTGATGATTCTTTCTTTCCCTCTCCCTTCCTCTCTCTCTAAAAATCAATTCTAAAAAATTTTAAAAAAAGAGAAGTGGTAAAGGCGAGGTAACACCCCCCCCCCCCAAAAAAAAAAAAAAATTAAGGGCTCCTGTTTCCTAAGAAAAGATGCAGCTTAAAATCAGGCTTTTTACTCTGTGTTATTCGAACCCAGTCACATGCCTCTCTCCTGGGAAGGGGGAAGGAGCAGGTGAATGGCTCTGCTATAGGATTTTTGGTCCAGATAGAGACGGAAACAAGCAAACACCACACAACTGCTGCCACAGCATGGAGCCTGCGATGAAGTCAGCAGGCAGGTGCCGCCTCGCTCTCCCTCACCCTTATCACACACAGCTGCATCAGCTTTTACTTTCCATTCAGCCAAACAAACTGTAAATTCATCCTGCTCATCAGGAAGTCGCCTGTCAAGAAAATGAGAGGGGCTGATCCCAGCAGAGAGCCAAGGCCACAGAGGCTCTAGACCCCCAGCCAGCTCGCTACCAAGGGGAGACCTGGCCATGCAAATGGAAGGCTGCTTTTGTCCTACTCAGGGGAACGCGATGTTGAATCCAGGGCTTCTGCCCAGGGCTCCTCAGTTATTGTCGCCTTTGACCACGAGAGGTGTTCTCCCCATCTACTCTGGGCAGGGATGAAATGCAATCCTTACAACAGCCCTTGAGGTTTGAAAGTAGTATCCGTAAGTGTATCTTCATTTTACAGTGGAACAAATCCAGCCTCGGAGAATAGAGAAGGGTCTCTTTCCCCAAAGGCCTCCTCAGCCAGAAAATTCACTTCAGATTGAAATATGTGCAAGCGGTTAAGAAAGAATCTGATCTAGTTACTCCCTTGCTTAAAACCTTCCCAAAGCTTCCCCATCGCCTGAGGCAGTACCTTCTCAGCCCTGACTGCACCCTGAAAATACCTGGGGAAATTTCAGAAATGCAAAGTCCTGGCCCCAACCCAGGCCAATTAAGCCAGAACCGATGGGGGTGGAATCCCAGTTCTGCTTTAGAGTTTTTTGAAAGGTGTTGAGTGTTTCCCAAGTGCCATCAAAATCAAGAACCACTCCCTAAGGGATTAGTTGCAGGCTCCTTAACATCTTCTGCCAGGTCCTCTTGCAGCCTGGACCTTGCTTATCTATTACCCTCATCTCTTACCACCTCTCATTTCACACTCAGTGCTTCATTCGGGGCCAGCTTGGTTTTCTCCACAGGATTACACTCCACACTCATGCTTCTTTGCTTTGGAGAGCAACCATCTACTTAGAATGTTCCTCCCTCCCTTCTTCACCTAATTTCCAGTTTTTCCTTCAGATTGAGTTCAGCGCTGCCCCCTCCAGGAAGTCTTCCCTG
Source organism: Miniopterus schreibersii (assembly GCF_964146895.1). Classification (NCBI taxonomy): domain Eukaryota; kingdom Metazoa; phylum Chordata; class Mammalia; order Chiroptera; family Miniopteridae; genus Miniopterus; species Miniopterus schreibersii. The sequence goes on along the minus strand of NC_138111.1, from coordinate 57,917,486 downwards.
ACACCACCTGGCGCTCCTCCTAGGTGCTTTACATGAGCATGCCCTATTACTCCACTAGGTCACAACTCATCCTCATTTGTCTGGAGTGAGTGCCTTGACCAGGTCAGACCCTATGCACCCCCTCATTCTCAGTACACAGCACCAGAGCACTCACATAATTTCTCAGCCCAAAAGCACTGAAAGTGGAGACTCACACAGATACTTGTGCACCCATATATACAATAGCATTATTCACAATAGCCAAAAGGGGGAAACAGTCCAAGGGGCCATCAACAGGTAAATGGATAAACAGAATGTGGTATAGCCATACAAAGGAATACTATTCAGCCTTAAAGAGGAAGGAAATTCTGGCACATGCTACAGCATGGATGAATCTTGAAAACATTAATGCTAAATGAAGTAAGTAGGACACAAAAGAGCAAATATTGTATGATTCTACTTATATGAAGTATCAAGAATATAGAGACAGAAAGCAGACTAGAGGTTACAGGGGCTGGGAGGGAGGGGAAATGGGGAGTTAGTGTTTGATGGGTAAAGAGTTTTTGTTTGGGATGATGACAAGTTCTGGAAATGGATAGTGGTGATGGTTGCACAACATTGTGAATGTTCTTAATGCTACTTAACTGTACACTTAAAATAGCTAAAATGGTAAATCTTATATTATGTATATTCTACCACAATAAAAAAGTTTATTGGATAAATAAATCCCATTGCACTTAGAAGAGATCTAAAGCCCTACCCTATAGGGTCTAGCCTTAGGGCCTATATGATCTGGTCCCAGCTTTCTTTGACTTCATTTCCTGACCTTTCCCAATAGTTATTATACTCTGTCCATACTGGTCTCCTTTTTTATGCAAATATACCAGACTTGTTCCTTACTCAAATTCAGTGCAATTTTTTTCAGTGCTTTAAATGATTATCCCTATATCCCTCCCTCCCTTAATTAAAATGTCATGTCCTCAGAATAGTTTTCCCTGACCACTCCATTTCAAATTGCCAACTCTACCGCCACCATTCAAATTAGTTTCTGTATTTATTAAGATAATGTTTGCTGATATAATAGATAAACTCCAAAATCTCTGTGATTTAGAACAGCCCTAAACTTTAGAATCATCTGGAGGGATTGTTAAAACCCAGATAGCTGGGTCGACCCTTCCTAGTTTCTGGTTTAATGTCTGGGGTGGATCCAAAAATTTGCACTTGTAATAAGATCCCAAGTGATGCTGACGATGCTCACTGAAGGACCCCATTTTTAGAACCACTAGTCTAACAAAATTAAAGTTTATTCTTTTTAACTCAGGTAACCATAGAATGTAGGGATTCCTAGCAGCACGCTTTCCTCCATGCAGTGATTTAAGGGTCCCATCCTATGGCTCCACTATTTTTAACAAAGGATGTCCAAGGTTGCCCCAGGAATTGTTTCCCTTTAAACCAGCCAAGATGGAAAAGAGCACCCAGGACCACAAGTGAGAAGTTTTTGTGGACCAGGCTTAGATATGGGACACATCACTTCTTCCCACATTTCAATGGCCAGAATTCAGCTACACTGGTCACAGCTGAACTGCAAGGGAGGTTGGGAAATACAGGCTATCTCTGTGAGAGATAGATGGGACTGGTGATCCACCACGCCCAGCGGCACCTTATGCTACTACATTTGTCTTCATAGGCTTATCTCCACTTGTGATTATATTGCATATTCATTTGATTACATTTTCATTACCTGCCCACACTTGAGTGTAAGCTTCACAAGCACAGGGACTCGGTCTTGTGAACCGCTGTATCTTTAGCACCTCGCACAATAATTATTTCTTGAATTACTAAATGCAGTTTACATGGGGCACTCTTTCTGATGATTTCCTATTTACCTCTTCTGTCAGATGTTCCTGAAACCATGATCTTTGTCTTGCTTATATCACTGGGCCTCTCCCATTAGACCAGGCCTGGGTTTATGCCAACAGATAGGATCAGTTTTCCCCATAGCACTAGAGAAGCGGTGCTACCCTCTCAACTACTGCCCTGGGCAGGCCAGTCATGCTCTCTACCATCCCCAATGGCCCTTTCTAGTTTACACCAGTGGCCTTCTTAGTAAGGGAGGAGAACAGGCCCAAAGGATGTTTATTCCAGGCAGGCTGAGAACCCATGAGCTGGCCTAGCACAAAATACACTCTAAATGGGGTGGTGGTGACTAAGACAAACAGATAGCTACCCTGTGGGATCTGTACTAGAGGAGTCTGGAAAGTCATCAGGAGGAAATAAAAGAGTAAATACAGAGAGAGAAGCAGGCACACCGTGTCAGTGAGCGGGAAGAGCCGAGAGGGAGAGACGAACTGTCTTGGATCCTCACGCCCTCCTGATGCATTTGCAGGATATCCTGAAAATAAATCCACTTAAAGGAAGATCTAAATGAGTCACTCTTCCTCATTTGGTTATGAGCCTGACTAACCCAAGCCAGCACCTGTTGGCAAAATGGCCAACAGCTTAGTAAGGGGGCTCACTGGATGGTTGTCACATTTATATGCCACTTAAATAGCTCGACAAAGTGAACCGCCCCACCCAGAGATGGCATCTGGAATATAACTATACTCCACCAAGTTCAAAGCTCATCATCTCCTACTAAGAACACTGCAGCAGTCTCTCCACTCCCTTTCTCGTATCTGCTGCACCATGCCAGCAGACTCACCTTTCACAAAGCACACCTTCCATTCTGTCACTCCCTGCTCTCATCCTTCACTGATCCCCAAGGACTATAAAACTGACATTTAACTTGCATCCATGTAACAGGAATTCTCCGAGGGGCTGGAGGTACGTTGTCTCAATCTTCAGAACAAGCATGCAATTGGGACCTACCCTCTTTATTTTGCAGCACTGGTGATGGGTCACGAAAAGATTGAATAAATTATCCACAAACCTGAAGCTAGGAAACAGAAGAGTCAGAGACGACCCCCACGCATACCTGTTTCTAAAGCCTCTCCTACTTGCACCATTCATTCACTTATTCATTCAAACAGGTATTTGTTGAGTGTCAACCATGTGCCAGGAATTGTCTTAGGTACCGGGATAATTTACCAGAAAATAATTTTAAGAGTACTGTGATACAGTGAAGCGTGATGGGTACTAGATAGGGAGTGCGAGTCTAAGGAAGAGGCGTGCAGGAGCTCCAAGCCTAGCTCACTGGTCAGGAAAGCCCCCTTCGTGTCAGTGTCTTTGGGTTGAGATCTGAAGGGTGAAGAGAAGGTAACAACTTGTTTTTCTAGTGGGGAAGTTATGTTGGTGGCGAAGGGGCTGCCCAGTGTCCTGTCTCTCTGTCTGACACTCCCAGGCTGATGGGCTGCCAGGGAGAGGGGAGGGGCAGGGTAGCAGGGATGAAGGGAGAAACCAGGAAACCCGACTTCGAATTGTCAAAGGATATTACCAAGATGTGTTTTGTATTTTAACAACTCCTATTCTTAGGGTTTACAACGGCTCCTGTGTAATTTGAAACTAAAATCTATTTCCTTCCCCAGCAGCATCTCTTTCTTCTTACACACACACATGCACACACACTCACACACACACACACAGATGCAGTGTCATTGCTGGTCTGCTGACAGTGCTAATTATGTTCTCCACCACACATTCCCAAAAGCACAGAATTAAATAAGGCAGGTAAGGAGGTGACAGAACAAAAAATAGTATGTGACTTATATGACAGACTCATCAGTTTGGTGGGAAGCAGAGTAAAACCCGCCAATGTATATGGAGATTAGGACAGAGGGCACAGTAGAGCACATGTGTATAAAGATAAATAAAATCAAACTGAAAATAATTTTTGGAGTTTCTTCCAGTATAAATGTAATCTAAATAGGCTGTCTTGCTATTTTTCAGTCTTTCACAGGCTTCTGATTTATTTTCTACTTAAGATTTCACAAAATTAATAGAGAAAAATATTTTGATAGACTAGTCAATTTTGCACTTACAATTTGAAGGTTGATTCACAATCATCGCTTCTACAATAGGCTGAAAGTAGAAGGTCTAAACACTTTCACTCTATAGAAGAGGTTTACCAAGTAGGGACAAAGATGAAAAATAAGTTCTGGCTGAGGAGCAGACGTAGAAAATCTAGGCCAATAAGTCAGGCTATAAACCCAAACTGAATTATTGGAATTTCATAAATGATGAAATAGTAGTGAGAATGGGATATCCCCAAACAAGAAAGCCTGACTTGTGGTTTTGGTGACACCTCCATTAAAAGTGACACACTTGCCCGGCCGGGCGTGGCTCAGCGGTTGAGCATCGACCTAGGATCCAGGAGATTGTGGTTTGATTCCCCATCAGGGCACATGCCTGGGTTGTGGGCTGGATCCCCAGTCGGGGGTGTGCAGGAGGCAGCCAATCAATGATGACTCTCTAGTCATTGATGTTTCTCTCTCTCTCCCTTTCCCTTCCTCTCTCTGAAATCAATAAAGATATATTTAAAAAAAAAATAGACTTATGCATGTAAACTTTAGTTTGAGTGTTCACCAAACCCCATTTTCTTTTCTTCTGGGGGCCACCTCCCCCCCCCCCCCCGCCCCGCATATCCCCAGCCTCCCCTGGATCAGGTGTGGCCTTGAGACTGAGTTCTGGCCAATGAAACCTGAGTGAAATCCTAGGGAAACTCTGGGCCAGGAATAACTGCATGGAGTACAATCACCTCCACTTTCCCTAGACATTGGCCCTGCTCTGCCCTGCACTAAATTGGGGAGACCTTGCCCAGCCAGGCTTGGCTCAGCGGTTGAGCATCGACCTAGGATCCAGGAGATCGGGGTTCGATTCCCAGTCAGGGCACATGCCCGGGTTGCGGGCTAGGCAGCCGATCAATGATCCTCTCATTATTGATGTTTCTATCTCTCTCTTTCCCCCTCCTTTCCTCTCTCTGAAATCAATAAAGATATGTTTTAAAAATAAACAAATAAATAATAAATAAATAAATAAATAAATTGGGGAGACCAAATGCGTTAAGTGACTGAGCTTTACGTGTGGTTCAAACTGAAGTAGTTCATACTAAAGGCAGAAATAAAACAGGGTCCTCCAGAGCCGACCACCATCTTGCAGGCCATGAGCAGGGTGCAGCAGGTGTGCTAAATGGGCCCCTGACATTGATAGTTGAGAAGTTTCATATTCAGATATGGTAAAGTATTTGAATAACTTTCCAAAGGCCGGGGCATTTAAGGGGAGCCAGGTGAGTAAGGGCAGCTCAACAAGTACGGAGATGCTCCTTCCAAGCTTGTGAGCTCCTGTGAGTTGCGATCATGTCTCCCTTTTGCTGAAATGCCTCATTTATGTCCCAGTGTCTGTAGAATAAAGTCCAACCCCTCTAAAGAGGGCACCTCACTCTCCATGACTCATCCCTGCCTGCCTGTTTAATGTCATCGTCAGCCACTATCTATCCCCCGCTTGACCCATCCTGCATTAATTATGTGTATCCTGAACAAGCCCCACCTCTATGCCTTTATGCATAATTGCCCCTCCCCCCACCTTATCTGCCTTCAAAACTCATAACCATCCTTCCTGGTTAGGCTTAAAAACATCCTGTTTATCCATAGCCTTTGCTGATTCCTGCTCTCCCTAGGAAACATGCTTCTTAAGCTGGGTTCCCATAGCCCTTTATATGTGAATAACTATTAACCATATGTATCATCGCACTTACCATTAAAGTCATAATCATTGCTCTTCATTCCTGTCACTGGATAGACTCATAGGTCCTTTATGACAAGGACCATGTGTGACTCTTCTTTTCACTGCCCTTGGCCAGTGGAGCACCTGGTGCCCGCACAGGCACGCACACACAAAGCTATCAAACAATAGGTGTATGATTGAGTTGAAAACTAGGAGCTTCCTGGAGTGCCCAGTGCAAAGGTAATTAGAGAAAATGGAACACTATAAAAGACTTTTTCAGAAAACCCAAGAAATATGCCATCAAAAGAAGTCCACTGCAGCCTTTAAATAAGATTTGCTTTATAGGTTGTCAGCCAGTTATTCAGTCTCAGGGCTGAACTGCACTCATCTATAAGTACTGATATAAAGGGAAAACAGGACTGAGAAACAGAAGCTTTAGAAAAGGTATATAAATAACAAGTAAAAATGGCAATCAGAAAAAGGAAAATAAATATGTATTGGGATGTTCTGATCCCCAGAATACCACACCTATTTGCCTTTACACCTAAAATACATTTATTTTTCCCCTGGAAAAAAAAGAAGGCGTTTATTCTGCTGTTAAAATGTAAATATTAGAAATATCCTACTTGTCCAAAAGTAGGGGGATGGTTAATTACATCAGAGACTATGCAAGGGAAAAAAACTATAACAATTGCATGGGGGCATCTTCACTTAAAATGTTGACTGAAAAAGAGCAAGTTACTATATCTAAAGCAGGGGTGGGGAACTTTTTTTCTGCCAGAAGCCATTTGTATATTTATAACATCAGTCTCTGGCCATACAAAATCATCAACTTAAAATTTATTGAATTTTAAGGCCCATCTGTGGTTGCCTTGGCAGGGCCAGGCCAAATGATTTCCAGGTTGTATGTTCCCCACCCCTGATCTAAAGTATCCACTCAATAATATATATATTTAAAGTATATCTATATGTATTTAGATAAAACAGTGAAATGAAACGCAACAAAATGTTGTAATTGTGGTTTTATCAGAGTAGTAGAGAGGGTCAATGGTTTTATTTTCTCTGCATGTGTTTTATTATTTTCCAGATGTTCTACAATGAACACAGAATAGTTTTACAACTAGAAAATAATGTTAGGGCCTGGCTATCGTGGCTCAGAGGTTGAGCATTGACCTAAGATCAAGGAGATAGTGGTTCGATTCCCGGTCAGGGCACATGCCTGGGTTGGAGGCTCAATCCCCAGCAGGGGGTGCGCAGGAGGCAGCCGATCAATGAGTCTCCCTCATCATTGATGTTTCTATCTCTCTCTCTCCCTCTCTCTTTCTCTCTCTGAAATCAAGAAAAATATATATTTTTTAAAAAAGAAAGAATAATGTTAGAAAGCTCTCAAGCCAGATTTCCTCGGTTTGAACCTTATGCCCACTTCTCTGTGGTTGTGTGACCTTCAGATGAGTTCCATTTCCCTATTGCTTCATCTCACTCATCTCTCAATGAAGATATTAGTATCTTTTCAGAGTATTTACAAGATAGTCATAAGATAATCCATGGAGAGCACTAGAATAGTGGCTGGCATATAGTAAACCTTGATAAAAGTTTCTCAATATTCCTGCATATGGGGGAGCCCAGGTGGGATCTGGTCCTTGAGCAGTAAGGGAAGGTGGGAACAGGCCCAAATAACACACTTTGCGCCTACACAGCTTCACTCAAGACTGCCCCGGAATTCGAACCTGGTAAGTGACTGGGTCCCTGTCATGCAAAGCTCGGTCTCTCCTTTCTCAACACAGCTTCCGGGAGAACGACATGGGAAAGAAGAAAGGAGCAATTTTCAACTTTATTCATCACTGTCTTTGTCCACTTTCTCACTGCCGCCTCCCTTTCTTTTGTATTTTGTATTAACTGCTAATTTGGGGCTTAACTGGTAGAACTCAGGGAAGCCGAAGTAAACCAAAGCTCACTAGAATATAAAGGGAAAAAGAACAAAGGGAAAGGAAGGCATGAATGGCAGCCTCGACTCCATAACTATAATCAGAGAAGCAGGTTGTGTGGCACCTTAACGCACAGACCTCCTAGTGAAGGAGACTAATGTTTCATTTACTGCTCCAATTTTCTCCTGGCAGAGATAATTCACCTGTGTGATGATTACATACTGCCTCCAGGCTCTCAGCAACTCTTGCCTACCGTTGTATCTTGAATTCGGGGAAAACTGTCTGCATTCAAAGTGCTGAAGATAACTTGGGAGGCAAGAAAATCTCATTTCCCTCCAACACAGTGGCAGACTTGGATTCAATCTATTAAAGTCAATTGGTAGATTTGATCAAGTAGTCTAATTTAGAGATATTCAGATAGCAGGCACAGGTGCTGTTTGCATTAGGTTTTGGGGAAAAAAAAAAAAATCAATGTCCACACACAGGAAAAAACAGCAGTTATTCTGAAGCCACTGATTTCAGCAGTACATGCATAGAAAGCCAGCAGAGGGGCCAGAGGTCAATGCAAAACACCACTTCATGGGAAAGAAGGATCAGAATGGATGCGCAGAACTTGCCCCTCCAGGTCACTAGCTCAAAATGTGGCCCAGCCCTGCCTGTGTGATGTTTATAAGCCACCGATAGGCCCTGTGAAAAGAGCTGGCTTGAAGACTGCATTTTCACCAGAAATCGCCATCCTTCCAGCTGAGAGGCCAAAGAACAGTAGGATCCCCCAAATGAACTCACCTCCTCAGCTGCTAGAGGTGCATTCCAGCTGGCACAGCTGAAAAACCGCACAGTGCATAAAGTTCATGTCCAGCAGCCTTGACCCAGCTCTGTGGCCAGCGGCCCTGGAAAAGTGAGGCCTCCGGACTCCAGACAGGAATTCAGTCCAAAGTCCTTGCCTTACCTCCTGACTTCAGTCAGAGTCAAAAATAAGGAGCAGAAAACATAAAGCCAAGTCTAAACCTTCCTCCCAGCTTCTGGGGCTCTAGCTCCCCTGCAGTACTGAGTTTAGCAATGGAAAACTAAATCTAAAGATGAAAGATTATCTAATAATGTTTAGGCTTTCTTTAAACAGGCAACTAACGTTTATTAAACCATAGCCATATGATAGGCACTCTGCCAAGCGGTCTCCTAGACTTCATTCATTCCACAACAATTTAACTCAGAGCCACTAAGCAAAATAACAAAAATAAAAGATTGGGACACAAGGATGAGGGAATATATTCCTGACGCAAAGGAATCTGCAGGCATCTTTCCTCCTTAAGTGAGGCAATTTAAAAAATATATATTTTTATTGATTTTTAGAGAGAGAAGAAGGGAGAGGGAGAGGGAGAGGGAGAGGGAGAGAGAGAAACATCAATGTGAGGGCTGCCTCCTGCATACCCTCTACCAGGGATCAAACCTGCAACCCGGGCATGTGCCCCACCTGGGAATTGAGCCAGCAACCTTTTGGTGCAACGGACAATGCCCAGCTGACTGAGCTATACCAGCAAGAGCTTAAGTGAGGCAATTTTTACTTCTCACTCCAAAAAGCATTCTAGGCAACTGAGAGTTAGGTGGCATCACCACCACCACCACCACCACCATCTTCATCACCATTTTATAGAGTTGAGAACGGAGGTCAAAATAATAGAAGTAAAATGCCCAAGATCACACAGCTGGGAAGTGGCAGAGACCATAACTCAACAGACTGTCAAGTCAATGCTTACTAAGTTCAGAAATGCCTTCTTCCTGGCCCAAGTTTACCCAAGAGCTAGGTCAGATCAAAATGGAAACAACAATCTGTCCTGTTCTAAACACCAGGGGAAAAGAAAAAATAGCCCCACCTTTCAGCACGACAACCTGAATCACCCCAAAACTGATCAGTGCTACCTCTGGGAATGCCAAGTCTCCTGCCCTAAGGCTTAGTTTTCACACTGGATTAAATCTAGCTAGCAGCATTTCACAAAATACAATGCAGAATCAGAACACTGCAGTCCTTGCCATGCGAGTAGGCAAGAAGAAATGTCCTTTCCTTCTGAGAAAATCCGAGGAAGAGAAGCTGGGTGGCAGGTGGAGAGGACACAGCATCTGCATGCAGCAGATCTGTTTGAGTCCTGAATCACCCCTGCAGGGTTACACAACTCTGGGCATGTTCATAGGTGTCCATGTCTATGGAAGGGTGATAAATCCCTCTCGGCAAGATTTTTGGCCAAATGCATGGAAAGCCCCAATAGACATCCCAGGATATGGGGGCAGGGACTCAATACTTGGACTCAGTTATTTTTGTTACTGGTCCTAAGCCTTTGGCAATTGATATACAGCAGGAGAACAATTTTACAACACATGCCATAGACTTCCCCATTCGAACTGCCCGGAAAGAACACATTGCTCATCTCCTCAGGCACTCACGCCCCTCTCGCCTCTGAGCAGTCACTCACTGTGCATTTCTAGGGCCATCCATAAAAGCTACAAAACCCTCAGAAGTCAGAGAAGTTGTTTTTTATAGAGCGTGATTCCCTGACCCAAATCAGTCTTTGCCTTTGAATCAGTTTATGTTACCACTTATTTAGCAGATTGATTGCTGCTATGGCAACTGCACATCCCTCTGCACAGACACAAGCATAAGTCCTTGACGTGATCCTGGCTTAGTCTCTCTGGCTGCATGCAGTCTATGCCAAAAATGAGAGAATATTGGGAAAATTAATTGCCTTCTGCACCATAGGCACTGGGGCTGCATTGTGGTGCAAAGAACAAAGTCTGGTGTGTAAGGCGAGGACAGTGCTTATCGCCCAGCAGCCTGCGGGGAGAAAGAACCAGAGAGTCCCAGCTGAGTCCTGGCCACACCACTCACCTTCGGTTTCCAGGGTTTCTGCCAAATATCAATGCAGGATGTACCTGGAGACTGCAAATGCCACTTGGCAGTGAGCTGGAGTCTTTCAGGAAAGCCTTACACTAGGGTAGGGGAAGGACAGGCTTGTCCTTGCAGATTGGAGCAGATTCTGAGTATACCACTTCCTAGTGGAATGATCCTGGCCAAATCCCTTAAACTCTAGAACCTCAGTTTTTTCCATCTCCATCGTGGAATTAAGAATGGTGCCTGCTCCCCCTGGGTTATGAGGATGGTGTGAAACCACGGCCCTGGCACATGGATGAAGTCTGAGCCTCTCTGTCCCATCCTTCCTTCTTCTCGCCCTTCTTGAGTTTTCTTTAATTTTTTATCCTTTCTGCCTGATTAGCAAGAGAAGTGTGATTCTGTGCTGTCTTCTAAACATTTCTGGTTTAGGAGCTGGAGCCTCGAATTCGGCAAAGTGTGTCAAATTTTCTGTATGCTATACATCAGTACTTTTGGCTAGCTGCAACTCAAACGAGCAGGCTAGATCCCACAGCCGCGTTTTCCTCTGTCCTGTTTCCATCTCAGGTTTCTCTCTGTATCCCCCAACCAACCTTCCTTAAAATGCAATTGTTTACCATGAACCAAGCAGCAAAGCCAGAGTGTGAATACAAAAATGGCACCAGCCCTAAAAAGCTGCTCTCCTCACGTGCTCTGCGCATGCTGAGCCTGTATCTCTGTTCGCTGAGGAACCCATGTCATTAGCAGCCATGCAATTTCTGCATCTGGGGGTGCCTGGAGCGCTCACGGAAATTCTTCTAAACCATATGTTGTTTTTATGTTTTAACGCTCTGTATGCGTATGTAATATGCATAAATACAAAAATAAATAGCTGTCCTATATTTCTCTCAAGGTTCTAGTTCCAAAGAAAGAGGTATATATCCACCCATATATCGACCGTGATGGCAGACTGCTTGGTATACAGTGAAGAGTTGGCAATGTTACAAGCCCAAACCGACTCTGGAATTTAATAGTTAATAATTTGGGATGCAACTATTCTCATTTTATGTACATTTTACCATCAAGGGCTAGAGATAATGGTGCAATCAGACGTAAGACCAGAGAAGCACTACCACACCACAAACCAATACCACTTTCATCAGCTCGCTCTGAAGATCCCAGGATTCAGGGTCAGTGTGTGAGTAAACAATTCATGCACAGCAATGCTTTGCTCACAAGGTATAGCCAGAGCCTACTGGCACCTGGAGAACAACATGGCTCTCAAGCCCGAGAGACCCGGGTTCTGGATTCTAAGCATTTCTAAGCTTCAGTTTTAGCTTCTTTAACATTGATAATACTTGGACTTATTTACCTTGTAGGGTTGTAGAGGGATGGCTAGGAGTGCAAACTCTCCTGACCTGACCACTTACAGCTGAGTGAACGTGAGCAAGTGACTTGATTTCTCTACCCCAGTTTGCTCGTCTGAGAACTGGAGGTAATTGTGCTCCTACCTCACGGGTTGTCATGAAGATGAATTCAGGTTGTCTATGTAGAGTGCTTAATGTGAGTCCTGATATGTCTAAGAGCTCGTTAGATGTAGCCCATAGTCGTCATGATAATAGTAAACATATGATGACTGTAAAGAGCCTGGCTCTTAGTAGGTTTTAAAAAAAAAGAAACTTGAATCAACTGAAAAGTGTGTTGTCAACAAAATTTCAGACACCACTACAAACCTCTTTAGAGTCAGAAAGCTGGAGGGGCACCTGTTTTGATAAGAAAGGAATCCTCTCATGAATGTATTCTCCCATTGAAACTGTTTCAGTGCTAGCAGAGCAGTAAGGGGACAGTGAGGCCTGGCTTCTGTGCAGCCTCCCTGGTCTGAAAGGATGCCTTGGGGAACACATGGACCAGAAGTTTCTGGGCTCCATTGCCCTGGGAGTGGGTGATTACTAGCTACTGCCAAGGATGATGGGAGAGGAAACACTAAAGCAAAATTTTAAATGAATCCGTATAACAGGACAGTGCTTGCCCCGCGCCCCCAATTCAACTGACAGGCTGGCCAACCAGCCTCCAAGAGCAATTGGACGGTGCACTTTGAACAAAGGGGCCATCTCTGAGGTCAACAAGGCAGTTCTGCAAGAGTTAAAGCAATAAATAAAGAAATGATTTTTATAGACATCTAGCATAGATCAGATGCTGGTTATGCTTTTTTTTGTTTGTTTTGTTTCTTCAAAGATACGCCCACACACCTTCGGCAGTGTTATCCTCTGACGACAAGATGTTACTTCTGCGCTGCAAGACCTCAGGCGCCCTGTCCTCACCCACACCCAACTGTCTACCATCTTCAGCACCAAACAGATCCCTGAAGACAAAAAGGGCCCTTCCGTTCTTGAGTTATTTAAACTGCAAAACCAGTTAAAGTGCCATTCCCAAAATAAAACAGAAACATGGCCACTGGCATGAAATATTTACAGCTGTGAGACAAAAAATAAAATTAAAAAAAAATCCTCACTTGACCCAGCAGGCAGGGGAATGAGGCAGTTACACAAACAATGAAGAAATGCTTCATCCTAAAACTAAAACTGTTCTCTCTTCCGAGATCCTATATGCAACTGTCAGTCAAGTTAAAGCCTGGGAGTGGTGTTCAGCCGCTTCCTTCCTCACCCCTCCAGTCCATCACTGACATCGCTCCATCTATTCCATGACTCGGGTGTCTCTGCGTCTGTGCTCCCGGGACTGTGAGATACCCCTCCACAGTTCAGGTCCTCACACCTCTCACTGACCAACACAGCCACATTGCTCACTGGCTTTCCTCCATCTCATACCTCCCCCTTTCCAAGTACTTCTCCCATTACAACAGCAGGGCTTGCAAGGTCCTTCACGATCAAGCCCTTACCTACAGTTCCAGTTGTATCCTTTGCCCAGCCCCCAAGCCCCCTCCCAGTGGACCATTCCCGATAAACATGCCATACATGTGTGCACTTTCATGCTGTGGATCATGACCCTCCCTCTGCACTGGGCTCTCTCAGCCCTGACAACGCCTCCTCCCCAACTCCTCCAACATTTGGCTCAAATGCTCTCTCTCCTTTCCTTTACCATTCTTGGATCTTCCCCCACCTCCTTTAGACTTAGTTGCTCCCTACACTGTGCTCTGGGTCCTTTAATGTACTTTCTTTTTTGTTTTTTTGTTAATGCTCACCTGAGGATATTTTTTCCATTGATTTTTAGAGAGAGTGATAGGGAGGGAGAGAGAGAGAGAGAGAGAGAAAAGCATCGATGTGAGAGAGACACACTGATTGGTTGCCTCCTGCATACACCGCAACCGGGGCCAGGGATTGAACATGCAACCCAGGTACGAGCCTTTGATCAGGAATCAAACCTGCAACCTTCCATCCTTGGGGCGACGCTCTAACCACTGAGTCCCACTGCCAGGGCCTTTACTTTCATTATAGCATATTTCATATGTTTGTCTCTCTGTCCCCTCCTGTTTTATGTTCCTTCATGTGATAGTCAGTAAGGTTCGGCCATAAGAGGAGACACAAGAAAGGTTCAGGAGAAGAACGTTTCTTATACCTACAGATTCTAGAAACAGGAGGCACTGCACACCACACAGGGTATGGGGGAAGTGCCGGGTTTTGGTCAGGAGGCAGAAGACAGGAGCAGGGGAATGTCTAGGTCAGAGTCATTACGGGGTTTCCTCAGGAAAGACAAGGCAGGGCAGGGTGGACATTTTAGGATTGACTCAAGGGTGGTCCCTAGTTTCCAGGAGCTCTGGCATGATTTGCACAGAGAGCTATTGCCTCCTGCGGTACATGGGCCAGATAGAGGCAGTGTGTCTCTAGATTGGTTAGCTTGCTTATCAAAGGCATGCTCCTGGCCCAGCCCTTTGCTATCTGTAAGAACTGGCTAGTCCCCAAAGGGCCAGTCTCTTCCCAGCCAGAAAGGTTTTCAAGATGACACAACATCATAATGTACATAAAATAAAAAATATAAATAATAAAACTCCCAAACCCCAAACTAAAACCTGGGCTCTTCCCTACCATGCTCTTCTACTGGTATGCTGGCACGTACCAGTTTACTGGTGTTCTAGTTCTGTCTGATTCGTTAATTCCCTTACCATACTGATTTGTAAATATTCTGAGTATCACCCCAGATTACAACTGCTTTATATCTATTATTACAGTCTTGTGAGGCTGTTTTATTTTCCACATTTTGGAGACCTAGAAACTAGGCTCAGAGAAGAAAAATAACCCGCCCAAGTCATGTAGCTGGTGAAGAGCAGAGCCTGAACGAGGAACCGCGTCTGCCTACGCCGGAGCCCACGCTCGGCCCTCCCGATCCTTTGCTCTTTGGTCTCTGTTTTTCCTTGAGACTCGGGCGTGCAGCACTGAGCGCCGCAGCCAGTAGGCATTCATCCACTGACTGCATAACGAATTAAGGCACACACAGCAGCGACATCACATTATTTCAAACTTTCCCCACAGCCGATGTACGCCATGGAACAAAAGGATAGGAGATCCATAACCAGGTTTTTCACCAAAACACATAAGAACTGCTTACTTTATGGAAATGCAGTATGTTCTTACCTATGGGCACTATTTCGTGATAACAGCTACTTACTGAGTGCCTCCCATGGAACAGGCAGCCTGCTAAGACGTTAGTGTTCATGATCTGACTTCACTCTCCCATGGACCCTGCACGTTAGAAGTGATATTTGATGAGGAACCAGAGTCTCGGAAGGAATATGAAATATGGTTAATGGTTCCGAGCTGGTAAACAACAAAGCAGGGATCAAAAGTTGGGTTGGCCTCTCTGAAATGCCTGCCCTTTTCATTGTTCCACACACCATTTTCTTCTGTGCCCATGTATCATCTGCAGGATGAGTGTGTCGGGCGTAGGAAATGGGACTTCAGACTACCTGGAGGTCTCTGAGACAAGAAGGTGCTACATCACTATTAAGTAGCCTTGTCAGTAATGGATTATTGTGGATTCTGTCTTCCAGGCCCAATGGGAGGTTTGGTCACGGGCTCAGGACCCATCTCCTGCTGGAATCGTATTAGTGCTTCCTCTGCACAAATAAGAACTGGTGTATTGTGTTAAATTGACTGACACAAACAACCATGCTTTATCCAGAAATAGAAAATGCAATTTTCTTTAGCAAAATAGAACACAGGAAGAGGTGGGGGTTGAAATGTCATGCCCAGAACAAAGGTTTGGCAGAGGAGAAAGGTTAAAATCAATCACCCTACAGGAAAAAAAAAGAGAGAGGAAAAAAGGTCTGCAGTGTCCTGTAGTAATTATCCGCCCAAAGTCACACTGCAGAAGTAGGAGCCCCTGCGTCTTAAAAACTCTTTAAAAAAGGAAAGAAAAAATTGCCCACCTCATAATGTTAATGTTTTACGTTTCATGAATAATTTGGAAAGATCATAGATATACTACTGAAAATAAATAATAAAATGCCATTTAAATATTTTCCCTCTAGTGGTAGGAAATGACCTTTTAATATAAGAATGAGGTAGAGAAAAACCAAAACTGCTCTCTCAACAGGAACCACCCCAGTATATTACTACCGACTTGTATGCTAGAGGAAATTGCAATTTAAGTCAAAAATGAAGAACTGTCCGCCACCCATATCTTCTGGTCAACAACCTCTTCAAGTAGAATGTCCACTCACATTGCTACAGTTTTACAATTCTCAAATTGTTGTATGGATTTTGTGGAATTATTATTTTTTTGTGTTTTTTTTTATTCCGCAGCAAAGGTTTCCTATTACTTCCTGCCTAAGATTAAAAATCCTTCCAGGTCCCACAAATGATGTTCTCCTCCCAACTCCCAGTGGTTTCAATCCCAGGACGGCCTCCGTTCAGACCAAGGGGAAGTTGTTACGAGGGTCCTAAAACAAAGACAACAGAACATTGGCTTTTAGGGTCAAACGCTAAGATATAATAGAAAAAAGTAGAGAGATTTAAGACTTACAGTTCATCCAGGAACAGTCAAGGGAAGTACAAAGGAACTAAAGCTCTGTCTCCGAGAAGGGAACCTGCACTCTGTCAAGGCGAAGCCCAGGGGAAGATGAAGTGATTTATGGGGACCCTGTTTTCCATTTGAAGATAGAAAAAAAAAAGGGATTTATATCACAGCAAAAGAGATGGGGATTAGAGCTCAGCCTGTTATTTATCTGTTTGTTCATTTATGAAATACAAGATGGCAAATGGATGTATTAAGTCAGAACAGTGAAATCACTTAAGGGCAAAAATATGTAAGGCGTTGTTTTGTCTTGATTTGACCTGGAAGCGGGAGGAAATAACCTGGCTTAAGATTCCATAGTCAAATTGGTCCTCACTTTTGATAACCTACCTACAGTGTGATTAATAGTGATTCCCAGCCTCTAAGCCTCACCCTCGCTGGGCCTACTCTGGAAAGTCACTCTTCTGTTAAATACAGATTTGGTTTCTAAGTCACTTCCAGCTCTTGTTCTCAATTCCTTTTTATCTTGAACAAGTCATATCATACCTTCTGAGTATTAAATGTCCCCAGGAATCCATGTCCCTTACTTACTACGGGCAATGTGAAATGAGAGATAAGGACCATAAGGTATCCTGACTTCTTAGAAAAATCAGTCTATAAATATGTTAAGGGTTTTGGTAAGTATAAAAGAATATTACCGCCTGGCCGGGCGTGGCTCAGTGGTCGAGCATAGACCTAGGGTCCTGGAGGTTGCAGGTCGATTCCCGGTCGGAGCACATGCCCGGGTTGTGGGCTGGACCCCAGTGGGGGGCGTGCAGGAGGCACCCGACCATTGACGACTCTCTCATCATTCATGTTTCTATCTCTCTCCCTTCCTCTCTTTGACATCAATAAAGATATATTTACAAAAAAAAGAATATCACCATTTAAGTGGGACGGACCTTAGGGAATTGGAGTTTGCTTTGGGAAGGAAAACGCTGCATAGAAGAAACTGATGAGAAAAGAGCCTACTTAACTGCATTGCCTTGGCAAGTTGCTGTATTCTCCTGGGCCTCAACTTGCTCATCTGTGAAATGGAGGATTTCAGTTATGAGTAGCCCTATGTCTCTTTCTGGCTATAACATTTATGGATAAAATCAGAGCTAAAATTAGAACTCAGAGTTCAAGATTTTTAATTGTCTGCTTAGGACATTTTAAATAGCCTTTTCCTCTTTAGACTGCTTTATGTGCCTGAAAGAATTCAATATTCAGAAGAGAAAACACTCTGTCTCCTTCTTAGGCCTTCTTCCCACCAGCTCGCAGTCTGGTTCTTGAAATTATAAAGACCAAGACAGGGAAGGCGCAAGGCTGATCCTTATTCCGGCCACTCCACTCAGTGGACTCTCAGGATTATTCTGGCTTCTGAATAGGCGATTCCTTCCTTTAACCGCCCCCTCCCCATCTCTTCGGTCAACCATGGAAAAGGGTGAAGCAAAAGCCTTGCCCAGCAAGGAGCTCCTGCAGTGGGCAGAAAAGTGATGACCTTCCCTCACAGGTCAAATCTAAGGGCCACAGCACAGATAAGGCGAAGCTGCGAGACGAGAGGCAGACTCAAAAGAGTTGAAACCAGAGAGGAAACTATTCTGAGTCCCTTTCACCAAAAACTGTAACACATTTATGCTTTGCTACCAGAGCCTCCTAGAACTCTCTGACTTTTCTTTATTAATAGCGTTGTTATTGAAATAATCTTATCACTTGCTCACAAGCTATCCCTGGATTAGCGCAAATATTCTCCTTTTTAAAACCTAGAATTTGGCATTCATGAAACTGTTAGTATGCTGTGGCAATCATCTGACGGCCAGGAGACTTGAATTCTGGTCCCAGGTCCCATCACCTCTATTCTCCTGTGAAGGAGAAGACTGCCTATATTCAGTGTTGGCCCCTCCTCACCTTTCTAGGCTTCTCCACAGGCAGGTTTCTATTCCCTTCTGATAAACCTACCCAAGTGAAGATCGCCAATCACGCCTTTGCGCCATGAGTACTGTCAATGGATACTTTCAGTGCAAAACCGGTACACTTCTCCTCCCTTATGTCCCATCAGTCAAGCCTGGCTGCTTTCCCTGCACGGGAACCGCGCCCCCAGCACTCAGCACTGGTAATGCAGGGCCTAGCCAGCTTTGGGCCTCAAGTGAGAGTGACTGTTGAAAAAAATAATTGAATGAAACACTCATCACTAAGTCTCTAATTCTTAATTTTTTCAAATTAAAGGATTGGACTTTAAGTTCAAAAATATATGATTAAATGATCTTATAGAGGCTTTATGGGTTCAAGAATCAAATATCCTCCTTCAGGGAAAATAAGCACTCAATAGAAGATTCTGGAATCTATTATGTAAAAAGGATAAGTGAGTTTATAGTCTTTTCCTTTTCAAGGTCCCAAAAGCAAGACATCAGCACTTTTAGGTTACTGATACCAAAGCTTTGGATATGTAACACTGTTAGCTTAATAGATAGGAATTAATGCACAGATACATAATCCATAGGTACACCAAATATAATGGCTTTAATGTTACCATTATCTCATCCTCTTAGAATACGCTCTAATTTATTGTGTTGCATATTGCAAAAAAGTCCAACTTCAACTTGATAAATAGAACTGTTCTTTTTTAGCAGTATCTGCTTATGAAGCTTAATGATAATTATACAGATCTATTTATACAAACACATTAAAAATGGTTCTGCTGTTTCTATGTCAATTCATTTGTCATGACTCGGTACATAATTCCTTACACTCATTCTTCTTAGGGTATATAAATAATACTTCCTAATTACAACAAAATTAGAGTAAGTCAGAAAAGTAGAAAGAAGATGTTGATCACACAAAATCCCAACAAAATTATATATAACTCATAGGTTATGTAGAGTTTTTGAAAAGAATATATGTATTATTCTTCTCTGAAAATATTAACACATGCTCATACAGGTATTTGGGAATAAATTGTCACTTCAAAAACATATTTTACAAAGAGCATTTGCATGGTTTTTAAATAGAAATCTCTAAATACCTTATTCACAGTTTACAGTGGTAATGTACCTTTTAAATAAATAAAGCTAAATAAAGTACTCAGAAAATTAATGCTATTTAACATTTCCATCAAATCCATGTAAACACTATCCATACTTCTCTCTCAACAGCTAAATCACCAAGTGTGGATGCCACCAAATCTTAGCACCATAACCCTTGGGGAAGCACATGATGAGAGCAGGGTTCAGATGTTAGGTTATCCCAGGCGACTCTTCCCAACACAGCTCTCCTCCAGTCACCCTGGTGCATCCATCTCACAGTTCTAGACCCCAGGAAAATGGGTGGAAAGAAACAGGGCATTTAACTTTTCTTCTTAGGCTGCTGCCTAATTTCTTTTAGACCTCAAGACTAAAGCTGAGATCTGTCTGAGAGAAGGGCCGTGTCCCATTTGGCTTTTCTATCTAGCACTTCATGCAACACATGGCCAAAGCTCTATTGGTATTTGTTGACTGTTGAAATGATCCATTAAGAATACTTTCAATTGCAAGTAGCGGAAAACACAAATGTAGTGATCTAAACAAACAAATAGGCCTTTCTTATTTTGATATAGCAAGAAGCCCAGAGGGAGGCAGCTGTTGATGTTTGTTCAATAGCTCATCGATGTCAGGGTTAATGTCTCTAAAATTCTCTCTTCATTCCTCTATGGTCTCAAGATAGTTGCATGAGCTCCAATATGAATCCATGTTCAATGCAAGAATGGACCTTGAAAGCCTCAGCTGACTTCCAGTTAGATTTCATTAGCAGTATCATATGATTGCCCCTAGCTGCACGGGAGCCTGGGAAAATGATTTTCTTTCCTGGAGCTGGGCATAAGATCTGGATTCTGTTAGCAAGGATGAAGGAAGAAATGCATACTGGATAGGCAACTAGCAGTGTCTGCCTCAACAAATTGTCTCCTAACCCCCATCTTCTTAAAGTCTAAATGATTAGATAAGATTACACTGAAAACAGTATAAAATAACTAAGAAAAGAGCATACATTTCATAGCAAGATTCGTTATGCAGGATCACTCACTGACAGGCACTACTGATGACAGCGATTTGGTGAATTAGAGGTTGTGGGTATTTCAAAAAAGAGGCCATTGAAGAAACCTGAGGATGTGCATGTCTTGAGTGGCCACTCAACCCCATTAACGTGAAGTGTCAGTATCTCCTCTCTTTGGAAGGAGATTGAATATAGCAGAGAAATGTAAGTTTGATTTGTCAAAATTAGCTGAATTATGAATGTCTTTATTGGGCTTCAATGTGGTTCGATATTTTAAAAATAATTTAGAGGATTTATAGAGTGGGAATTGGAAGAAACTTTGTTTAGTCTCCTTTTCATTGTATTATACTGTCTCTGCTTGAAATTTTCAGGAATGAGGAGCTTTCTATTCTGTGAGGTGCCTCACTGAACTTTTAAATTCCTCTATTTATCAGAAAAGTCTTTCCTAATTGGGACTGGATTTCACCTCTCAATATTATAAATCCATTGGTTCTAATACTGTTTTCTAGAGTGACCAGAATGAGCTTGTCTTTCCTTGCACATGACAGCCTATTAAATAAATCAACAAAGTTAAAACACCTGTTCTCTTAGTGAAATAATTCAGGTCCTTGAAGTCCTCCCTAGTTGGCATAGGTTCCACCCCCTCTCCCCCACCCCTTGTCTTCAACCTAGCTGCCCTGCTCTGGGCACTCTGTCCTAGTGAATCCCTCTTATTTTATAGCCTCCACAATGAGATAATACTGTGAACAAACTGACAATTCCAGAGTAGGAGTCTATGACCAAACTTGGTGTCAACACTAGGCATTCAAATTTTTGTTGGGAATTGTCACCTTTTTGGTGTTGGTCCTTAGTTCTGTGCCTAAGAAGAATTATTTGAGATCCTCGCTGATCAAACACACAAGTTCTCTCTCCTGATATATTTACCAGGTAAGTCTTCTGTAATTTCCTCCGAGTCATTAGAAAAAGGAAAAAAGGCTTCAACAAGACTGGGATAATATTACTGAAGCTTTTCCTTCAGGTTATCAGCTATTGACATTTGGGTGCATCTGTTGTTCAATGGTCTACTAATGTACTTCAATAAATACTCCATATTTCTCCATTTCACGCAGAGTTCCAGGGACTTTCCTTTTCGTACCTTCTCTAGGTAATTTAGAGTCATCATCAGTCATTTATTTGCCGTGTTCTCCACTACATTCCAAACAGTACAGTGCAGATGTCTGGCAATCCTTTAAAAATCAGGTGGAAAAATGAGGGTGGGAAGTTAACATTTATGTATAGTTACTAAATAACAAACACTGTGCTAGGAGATTTACATACACCATTCCCGTCATTTCTGCTCACCACCCCTTGAGGTTTTAGAATGTCCCCTTCCTTTTTTCACAGGTTACAAAACAAAGTTTATTGTAGTTAAAAAAAATTCCTAAGATCTGTGTTGTTTTTTCCCACGTGAAAGGCACATTGTTTTTCCACACCAATCATCCAATTCTCCAACATCAACTGGGTGTCCAACAGCTCAGATTTAGTGCAGACAGCACAGGTTAAAGACTCAGTACCACAAGACTGCCCCCCCGAAGTGGCAGCTGCAAATGGGGTGCCCAGGCAACTCACGCTTCTGCCCAGCCAACTTCAAATTCAGGGGTTCCCATTACCTCCCTATGAAGTTTGATAATTCCCTGGAATGACTCAGAGAATTCAGGAAAACACTTACACTTAGAGGACGCCATTCAGAGACAGCCAGATGGAAGAGATGCATAGGACAAGGTACTGGGGGAAGGGGAGGGTTATCGCAGAGTTTCCATGGCCTCTCCAGGCACACTGCCTTCCTTGTACATCAATGTGTTCACCAACCCAGAAGCTCCCAGAACCCATCTGTTTAGGGGCTTTTATTTTGTGGACATAACTGATTAAATCATTGGTAACTGAACTCAATCTCCAGCCCCTCTCCCCTCCCAGGAAGTCAAGGGGTGGGGATGGATGGTTTAATCACATGACTATCTAGGGCCTTTCCCTCCCCTCCAATGAGTCATCTCACTAGCATAGAAAATGCAGTAAATTTCAAGGGTCTTAGGAGTGCTGGGTCAGAAGCAGTGAACAAAAACCAAATATTTATTTTTTATTATACATAATATCACACTGGCAGCAATGATATAGCCATATTCCAAACTCAGGCTGCCTACTGCTGAATTCCATATCCTCTCTCAACACACTTCCTTCTGATGAATAAATCTTTTAAAAACTTGAATGAAAGTCTATATTAGGACAAGATATTTTGAGATGTGCACCGAGTAGAAATATCCTGTGTCAAAGTCACATCAATCTGAAAACTGGTAATCAAGAAAATGAGGCTTGAGAAATTTGCTTTTCTTATTTGGAGTTATCATGCTCAGCACTTTCACTAGCATATTTACCCTTTGCAGGCTGAAGCGTGTCAAACAGGGAAGGCCTCTGTTCTCCATCAATTGTTACTAACTGTAGGTTAAGGATCCAGCTAATATTTCATAGTCACTAGATCCACCCACATGTACTCAATATTGGGGCTTTAAATATTGTGCTTTCCAAATACTCTTTTAAAAGCATAAAGAAATAGGTTTATCACGCTCAACTTAAAAAAACCCCCACACACTTTATGTGTAATGTTGGGAGGAAATAAATGATTGTAGTCTGAGTTACATGCATACCCAAAAGTATGGCATGGTCTGCATGGGTCTGTTCCTCTCAGCTGCAGAACTGCATGGAAGACATCCTAGGATGGGAACTGGAGCTTTTGTGGTGCCCTGTTTTCTAAGAGTTTGGTAGAATGACTAACATAGTATACAGCTTAGTAACAAAAATGAGTTGTAAATTTTCATTCCATTTCCCCCCCACCCCCAGCAATGACATAATTTATACCATGTATTGAGCTCCTTTGAAGCCAATTACTAATAATTGCAGGCACTTTTCAAATCTCTAATCTTTGCAACCAGCTCTACAAGATAGATACCATATCCATATTTTACAAATGAAACTAAGACTCAAAGGTTGAGAGGCAAACCACGTGGAACCTATGTCTTTTTACTGAAGCTTGCTCTACAAAGATCTAAGAAGTCTTTCAGGATCAATTCAAATATATTTTCTTAAAAAGGCAAGAAAAGGATAGCAATAAGAAGAGAGAAGGCAAGGAAAGGCAAGGAAAGTCAAGGGAAGGGAAAGGAAGGGGCAAGGGAAAGAACAGGAGGGGAAGGGGTGGTGTCGGGCAGGGTAAAATAAACTACTCTCAACCAGAGCATCAGGAGAAGTAATAGCTAAATTTCTGTCTGTTTGACACTACAAAACAAAGGTTATATGGACATTGTGCTTCCACTCAAAAATGTGTTTCCAAATATCTTGGTCATTTAGTCTCCATATTGACGTAGCACCTCTCTGTACTGAGAATGCTATAATAGGTGCTGTGGGGAAAATATTTAAGCAGCCCAAGATAAATTGCCACCCTTACCGGACTCACAGTCTACTAGGGTCAAGAGTATGACTGCATGGAATAGTGGAGACTCTCATGGAAATCCCTTAAGCTGTCTCCAAACCCAGCTAAGGAACCAGAAAGCAGAAGTGCATGAGTTGGGTAGACTCCTCCACAAGCCAGAGTCTTCCTCGCTCATCAATCTGTATTTGTAAAGAGAACAAAAAGACAGAATATGATTCTGCCAACAACAGGGCTAACACTGAAGGTTCCTTATTTACACATTGCACGTCCACACACAGATCATGGGAGACTACTTTTGAGGCCATTATGAAAAACGAGAAGCTCTTCCTGTAGCCTCTTGGCCTGGGAATTGATCTTAGTCCCAAACACTGTTACCTAACAAAACACTTCAAACCCTGAAACCCTTTGTGATAATGAGACATTCTAAGCCCAATCCTCTGAAAATAGATGCGTGTCAAGATCTTGTGCCAAATGGTGGAATAGTGTCTACTTCCGTTTCCACAGGACAGTGTCGGGCACCTGGCAAAAACGAGAATGATAATAAAGTCCCACTCCATCACCACAAGTGATTTCTTGATATTCCATTTCCTGAGACTTCCATGTCTATTTCTAAACCAAGGCGACAGACAGGGTACAGACACTCAACTGACAAACCACTGAACTGAAACCTTCACATGAGTCCCTCTTCAGAATCAGGCAAAGTTTATGCTGAGATTTAAAACCTCAATCCCGGAACAGTTGTATAAACCCACAGAAGGACATTTTTTGTTCTGACCCCTTTCTGACTGACAAGAATGATTTCAGTCATTTTGAGACCTTGCTTTGAAAAATGCGTCTGCTGCAGTCTCAATGTCTGTGCCCCCCCCCACCCCAAATTCATAGGTTGAATTCCTAAGTCCCAAAGTGGTGGTATTAGGAGGTGGGGCCTTTGGTGGGTGATTAGGTTGGAAGGGTGGAGACCTCATGAATGGGATTGCTTCCCTCATAAAGAGGCCCCAGAGAGATCCCTTGCCTCTTCTGCTATGTGAGGATATGAAGAGAGGTTGGCTGTCTGCAACCCAGGGGGTTCTCACCAGAAGCCAACCATGCTGGCAGTCTGACCTTGGACTTCCAGCCTCTAGAACTGTGAGCAATAACTTTCTGTTGTTTATAAATAACCCATCTGATCTATGGTATTTTGTTATAGCAGCCCAAATGGACTGAGACAGCATGCTAGAACAATCCCTTTTACTTCCTGGTATCTCCCACAGGTCCAGCATGCAATGCTTACTGACTGGTGCTATATACCAACTTTCCTGGGAGAAGGCACCAGATAATGAATGACACAATGCGAACCTGGTGTTCACATAGTTCCCTAAAAGTCCCTGAAAAACTCAATGATCTTTTCTCTATGGGCATCTGTAATTCCATACAGTTCCATAAAGGTCAAGGAAAGATTTCTGTTTCTTAATATTCTGTGCTAAATTCCTGTTGGCCCCATCTGTATTTAAATAATCTGGAATTCACTCATCAAAAGACTTACTGGCTAGCTCTCTAAGTAATCTGTTTTCATCCACCAAACATTTACTGAGCAGCTACCATATAATAGGCCTTGAGCCCAATGTTGCGATAGACTGATGAAGAGGACCCAGTTCCCTCCCCACCTATAGGTGGCTCACAATCCAGAGGGGCTGCCAAACAGGCAAGGACAATGCAGTGTGGAGAAAGCTAAAGAACAAGGTGAGGTGGAGCACACAGTGTGTGTGTGGGGGGCAGCAGACTGGCTTTAAGGGGCACGAGAAGCCTTTCTTGCGGTAAATCCAGAACTGAGCTCGGTCAGGGACTAGGGCACATATTTGAGTAGTGTGTGCTGAATAAATACAATTGACTGGTTCTACTTCCAAGAAGTTACAACTGAGTAATACGTACTTTCTTATATTTTTATCTGATAAAAATTATTTGTACTATAACTTTCATGGAGCCTTGGATTTATTGCTGGATGACCTTGGGCAGGTAACAGTCCCCCTAAGCAGCAACGTTCTCGCCTGTGTAACAGGGATAACACCTACATCACAGGGTTATTTTTGAGGGTCTATTTAGAATGATGCACATACAGCACTTAACACAGTGCCTGGAACACAGTAAATGCTCATTAAGTGGGCTGAGTTTTTAGTTATGAATGCCATTCATGAATCCCATTCTTGTCTTCATTTCTGGCACGTGGAAGCTGCCATTCAACTGAAGTCTGTCCTCCAGGCTATCTCAGCCTTAGTGTTAGCCCCTGTCCCCTGACATTCCTTAAGAGGAACCAGCTTATCAGACTTCTACTTTACCCAAAGAAGGAAAGAACACACAGCTATCTCTTGTGCATATGCTTCTGGTTCATATTTTTCTATAAGATTCATGGAGGAATTTCTCTTTCCTAGCACTCTGGCTCTATTCTTGTTGGCCCCCCCAAAGCAAGTATTATTCTGAGATGCCCAGACTAGACACAGACACAGAAAGCCAATGACCTATATCAACTGCCACTAGCCATCAGTGTGAGGGAACAGATACTTCCCCTTTTACATCAAGGGCAGACTGATGAATCAGGCACTGAAGCAGGCCAAATAAATCTGATAGCTTAGGTCTGTGCAATCAGCTACAATAAAACTAAGTGGTTGGGGAAAGCATGGCAAGGCAGTAATCATGCCTACAAGGAACCTGAAGAATAACTGAGCAAGTGCCTGCTAAAATAGAGTATGTGCTTTTTCAAGAGGCCTAAGTCTCTGCTTGGTGGTGATTTATACAAAACCTACTCGAGTGGTTCCACAAGGTCAGCCTGGTGGTCAACTTGAAAAGCCTGTGATCGATATTTCTAATTCAGGAATGGTAAACAAAGGAGCTGTACATACGATGGATTTAATGTGCCACTTTATTAAGTACAGAAAAATAATTTTTCTAGAAGGAACTGAATTTCAGCCCCTATTTAATAAGGACTGTGGCTCCACTGCAGTAAGAAGGGAAGAGTTAATCCCCAACCGTGCCCACATGTGCCGCGGCAGCAGAAACTGGCAGAAAGAGCCCCGAACTAGCCTTGAGTACTATTCTTGTCTCCACGCTCTCTAACTGTAGGCTCCCTGCCAGTAACCGCTTTTGTGAAGCCACTAGGAGCTGCTGACTGGTTGCATTTCCTTGTTCATCCAAAAGCTATCTTTAGAGTGACAACCCCTGGAGATCTGGGAGACCCTGAGACGGGTCAAGGGATGTGGTCCTGCTCTGATCAACAGTCACCTTGTAGGACGCCTCTCCTGACCTAGGCCAAGGCAGTAAGCTCAGTGTTGAGGTAAAATGGTAGAAAGATGGAAAAAAGGAAAGAGGGAAATCAAGGTAAGAGCACTGTGCTGGTACCAGAGCTGGGTGCTCTAACTTACATGATCTCCTTTAATCTTAACTAGTATGCAAAACAGGCATTATCCATTTTCATGTTCTAAAATGATAACTTGGCTCAAGTTAAAAATTAAGTAGAAATTCAAACCTAAGGCTCCAAAGTCTACACTCATGTCTTTCCATTATATGGTTCACTGCTTTTGCAAAGGGTGCTCTCTGGTGGGCAGGGGATCATCTAGCTTGAAGTTCTCTAGACCTCTGACCATAGTCCCTGAAAGGATCTGGCTCACCTTCTGGGTTAAATGGGCCAGGGGTCTGCCTGGGTTTGATAAGGACACTGAGGAAAGGCCTGCCTAGTGGTTCTAAGTACTTTAGTGAGCTTGGCAAAAAGTTTCAGGGCAAATAAACCTCCTTTTTGGAGGGTATGAATTCTTTCAAGAGAGAGGATATCGCCCAGCCGGCATGGCTCAGTGCTTGAGCATTGACCTATGATCCAGGAAATCGAGGTCAGGGCACATGCTCAGGCTGTGGGCTCAATCCCCAGTGGGGGCTGGGGGGACCATGCAGGAAGCAGCCCATCAATGATTCTCTCATCATTTGTGTTTCTACCTCTCTCTCCCCCTCTCCCTTCCTCTCGCTGAAATCAATAAAGATTTTCTTTTTTTAAAAGAGAGAGGATATCTATTTTGATAAATATGTCTCAGTTCTTCCCTTTCTCATAGTCGCTTTCTCTATAAAACAGAATTAGTAACACCCATCTTACAGTACCACAGGCTGGTGGAAAGTATTTCAGAAGAAGAATATAACTATTAACTCTTTGAAAAGAAAGAGAAACATAGAACCTTGCAGTTGGCAAAGTTTTCCCACAGATAGTAACTCATCGGTTCTCAGAGAGTCTGAGATGCAAATATTATCCCCATTTACAGAGCTAGAGAGGTTTAGTGGCTTGCTTAAGATAAAATGGTTAATAGCAGCCATGCTTTGACTAAGAATTCTGACGTCAAAAGGAATGTCTTTGTTACTAAAATACATACTCTCTAAATACATGAAGTAGCAAATGTCTACCAGCAATAAGAGAATGGGGCAGATGATATAAAATTAAGCCACTGTCTCATCTTTGAATCAGATTTCAGTAGTGTAAGGCAAAATGCTGTATGTACTATGGTGGAAATAGAAACCAATCATGTTATCCCAGGGGAGGGAAAGTAGGATTGCAGGGAGGGAAGTGGTCATATATAAGAAAGGCTTTTTGACATAGATAGCAATTGAACTGAATTTTGTGTGAAAGGTCAAAATTTCAAATCAGGAATCAGGCAGAGGGGCGAAGAAAGTCAGGCTGGGGGGAAACTGAGAAATCTAATACTGCCCGGCTGCAGGTTGCATGAGAGGAAATAGTGAAAGACGGTGTTGGAAAGTGTGATGAGGATGACCTTGAATGGCCAAGCCAGACAAAAGCCATAGCCCTGCATTCTGCCCATGATGGGAAACCATGGACCCCCACCCCTCCCTCACCCTAGTCTGGTATTGTGGTGAAGGACTGACTGACATGGGGAGAGATTAGAAGATGCTTAAAGAGAAATTTGCCTAAATGCAGATAAAACAGAAAGGGGGCCCTATCAGGGGATATAAAGGTAGGGTGAAATGCCTGGAAGCAACACAGGTGGAAAATCTATGGAACCCAGGGATGGGTGCAATATGGAAGCTAGTCGGGGGCTGAAATCAAGAGCTCTCCTGAGGGCTTGATTCCAGCTGACCTAAAAGGCAATGCAGAACTGGGGGACAAGCAGGAAGAGGAGCTGGTGTGGAAGGGACATGGCAAGTTTTGCACATGCCGCTGAGAGTGCTGATTGGTTATGGAGACTGAGATGGAAAGCAGATCTGGAACATGGCAGGGGGTCATAGCCGGGGACTCAGGAGTCAGAGCAAAGGGCAGCCAGAAGTGAAGGGAACGGCTGATGGAGACAGACAAGAGGCAGGTGCAGAAGCCCAACAGACCCTCAAAGGAAACTCACCAAAAGACAACAGAGTAATGTTAGGAGGGGCAAGGAAAACATGGCAAATTCAGCGCCGCAGGTTAAAGGGGATGAGAGGTATTGCGAAGCACGTGTGACCGACTGTATGCTGACCAAAAAGACATACAAGAGGACGCGGGGTAGGTAAGTTCCTGGTGGTCTTTGCGAGCAATTTCAACAGCGCTGTGTGGGCTTAGAGCAGATTGAGAGAGGCTGCGGGGAGAGGCCGCGGAAGTGGAGGCAGGAAAACTGTATCCTCCAGCTCTGTGGAGCAGACGGCCTGCGGCTCAAAGCCAGCCATCTGGCTCCGCGCTACCTTTCCAACTTTACCCACCATTTTGCTCCAAGAAATAATTTGTTCCATACAGCCTTGCCGTTTGTCTGTCACCTGACTCCAGTCGACTCACTTTGTGTATCCTGTTCTCGGGTCCCCTCCACGCCTTGGACCCTCTAAGCCCACCTGAGTCTTCTGCACTTCTCAAGGCTCAGCTCATTCCCTAAGGCCTCTGTGGTTGGTCTCCTGCTAGTTTCTCTTGGCCGATGTCTCAGGTCCCAGAACTGGTAAAATATCTGGAATAACCCGGGCAGTGCACAGGGCACTTCACTGTGAAGGACTTTAGATTGCTATTTAAATAATTTGCATACAAAGCAAGGGAGACTGCAAGTCCCCCTTCAGAACATAAAGTAAAGTTCATCAGCCTTTGCACTGTAAACGTTCAGGCTCTGACAGTGGAGTTGGGCAAGGGGCGAGGGCGAAGGTGAAGGTGGCCTGTAGGAAAGAATGAAAGGAAAAAGAAGATTCCATCCACAGTGGACAGAACAGATACAAACAGATTTGAATAGTTATAAAAGTAATTAGTAGGAAAAATAAACGCAATAGTACAATGATGAATTTAGCCAGAAAAAGGGTAGGTGAGCTAAATCCTATTGCCATGAGGAACAACAGATAATATATAATGTTCATCAACAAAGTAGCCCCCCTCTGTATTTCAGTGCTATGACCCTGACACCAGAAGATCTGAAAACAGAAGCAGTTAAAAGACTGCTGGTCGTGAGACTGGAAGCGGGGAGTGGCAGGTCAGGGCACTGTGTTTTCCTATTACAGTCTGCTCTGTTATTTTTTGTCTTGCTTTTACCAAGCACATGTATAATTTGATAATAAAATAGAAAAAATAAAAATAATTTTATATATTTGTAACACTTTAATGTATCCTGCCTTTCCCCTAGATTATGAGCTCTTCCAAGGAAGGGATCTTGTGTTTCCTACTCTTTACAATGCTGTTGCAATAGATGGTAGGGAGGAAACAGAAGTTCACTCTGATAATCACCTTTCGTATCTCTCCATGAATGTGGCATTGCCCCCAGTGGGCCCTTGACTGCAGTGGTTAGGCTGGACCACCTGGTCCAAACGGCCATCTATCACAAAACACAGGAGTGCTTCCACATGGGGATTTTTATTTGCAGTTCACGACAGTTAGCTTAAGCGTAGGTAATATGCAGCAAAACTCAACTTTCATAACGTGAAGCACTGGTAGTGATTTCTGACTCCTTCGTAGTAAGAAGTCGTGGAGCCCTTGGCCCAGTGTCCCTAAGAATGACATCTGCCTGGTCCAGTTTGGATGCCTGACGGTCTTTTCCAGTCCCTCTCTGTTGTCATCCCACCGCTGGCCACACCGGGATGTTATTTCATTATATCATAGTTTAGATATCTAATCACAAAACTACTTTTCAGTTTGTGTTTTTAAATGATCAAAGTGCAGGTTTTAAATCAACAACACAAGTCTGTTATACAACTAAGCTGATTTTGCTTTCCACCCATGCCATTTGCAAAGTGCCTTTCTGTCTCACCCCCCCCCCCCCCTCTGGGCTTCTCTACCCCCCTGCCCTGTGTGCTTCCTGCCACAGAGGTCGCTTGGGAGGGGGCCTTAACAAGCCAGCTCTTTGGAAGGGAACAGAGCCTCCTCGCTGCATCAGGACTAGAAGTGGCCTCCTCCCTGGCTCAAGTATAGCACCTTCATGTTTCCTTTTTAATACTCCAAACCGCCCTCCCACCTGCAGCTTCCGGGACCTTTTCTTTTTGGCTAATTCACTCCCAGTGCCACGCAAGTTTCATTTGGCACATCACAGACATTCAGGTATTTGTTTGACTTATATGAACCTGACATAAATAAAGTACCATCATATAGGGAACCACCAGCATCCCCAGCCCGCCCCTCCCATTATTAGGTTGTTACAGCCTGATTTGGATTCTGTTTCCTGGAAACAAGGGAGACTTTCCAAGATTGAAAATGGATGATTAAAAAAAAAAAAAAAAAAAAACCAAAGAGAAAAAGAAAAGCAACTCTACAGGACAGCAAGAAAAAGAAATTTCAAGATGTGTTTAATTTAAAATACCATATATGCCATTTGTTACAGAGTGAAAGGTCGCGGATTGCTCGTTTGTGCTGCTTGTTAGTACTCTCTTTTGTTTCACTTTGCTAATTTTGGGTCTGCATTTCAACTCCTAAAACCGGCGGCAAAAGCAAGTAAGCATGCAGCCACGGTAAGGCTTTGATACCTGCCCGACGGTGAGAGAGGCAGGAGGAAGCCAGCAAAACAAGTCAGTGTAATTCTGCTGTTTGCACAAGCAGCCGCGGAAGGGAAGCAAGGCTGCGGATGTGGACGGCTGACCTTTCATCCAAAAGGAGCCTCACGAAGGATGGGAAATGGATCACTTCAGCCCAGGAGGAAGGTTTCAGACAGGTGAGCTGATGGAAGAAGAAAGTCTGGCATTAAATTGTATAGGAAGCTGCTGACCACGA
Source organism: Miniopterus schreibersii (assembly GCF_964146895.1). NCBI lineage: Eukaryota > Metazoa > Chordata > Mammalia > Chiroptera > Miniopteridae > Miniopterus > Miniopterus schreibersii. The sequence goes on along the minus strand of NC_138111.1, from coordinate 57,885,435 downwards.
AAACGTGGCCTCTAAGAAATGGGAGCAAAACAATCATGCCTCCAGATAACCTTTTGGCTGCAGGGCTGGGGAATGGGATTGCAGGTGTCAGCCGAGGACGACGCGGACAGCAATTTAAGAGCTGGTCACAGTCACAGGGCTTGTGTGGCTTAGTAGAGGGCACAGGTCTAGTAACACGGTCACATGTCTCTCAACTTAGTACTGTTCACTTTTCTGCCCCAAGATGAGTTATATCATCATCATCAATAAAAACAGCAGCTTTAATATAAAAAAATAATTGACGTGTCACAAATTGCTGCATACCAGGCCTCATGCAGGGGATGTACCTTCATTATTTCTTAATCCTCAGGGCAACGCTGAAAGTAAATTAGCATCATCCCCATTTTATAGATGTAGAAAAAGTTGTGAGCAACTTAAGTTACTGTCCTGCATATCCCCACTCCTCAAAAGTAAGAACTCAAACCTAAACCCTTCAGATTACCAAGTTCAATGCTCTTTTAATTAAGAGAAAAGTAGACTTTAAAATAAGATATTTGAGTTTGCCCCCTGGCTCTACTGCTTACTACCTGGCACCGGGCATGTTCATTTCTGCCGTCTCACTACCTTGTTCTGTAAAATGGGACTATTAGCCTCTTTCTTGGGGACACTGTGTCCTAAACACTTTGCAAATTAACTGGTTCATAGTTAGCACTCAATAAAACACTAGACATATATGTCTTTTCTTAAGTAATCACAGGAAGTATGAATTATACTTTGGCATTTTAACCTGATTTTCAGTTATTCCAGTGGAAATATCTGTGTGTGCACCTACATACACTGGGCGTATGAACGTAGGAAGACAGTGTATCAGAACAGAAGGGGGGGGGGGATTCTAGAGAGCTTAGCCCAGAACACAGAGGGACAAGACTGATCAGTGAGGCGCCTTTAAAGAGGAAAAATGCAAAGCCACAAGGACTTGGTCAAGTGGAAAATAAGGAACAAAGGAACAAGTGCTTGGCACATTTTTGAAGAAAATTAGTAATTCAAATCCATCTGCTCAGTTTCTGACAAAGTTAAAGAAAATTCAACAGAAGGCTAGGTCGGCTCTAATAGCTGGATACGAATGAAACACAAACTGGGAATACCATTTGGCATCATAATGCAGGCTGGGCAACACCCGGCGAGCCAATGTGTGCCCCAAATGAGGGTAACCTGGGACACACCCCAGGGAAATGCTGGAGTAGGAGACAATCAAAGGTATGGGAGAGGGATTCGACTACCGGACCCTGCAGATGTTGAATGAGGACTGGCCTCAGTGCCCTCTGCCCTCCGATTTCCATGTGCCTCCTCACATGCCTGCTGCTTCTAATTGCTAAGAACATGAGCCATCAATCGCCAGGGAGCAAGTCAAAGAAGCACCGTTTTTCCTCCTGTATCTTCCAGCTTGGAACACGCAGAAAAGAACTGACTGCTACAATCTACTTTTATTTTTGTGTGACAGACGAAAATGATGGTTCTTCTCTCAGTGCCTCCTAGTCCTTTCTAACTAGTAAAGAGAGAGGCACACTGGTTCTCACCAACACTTTAGTAAAGAAAAATGGGCCCCCAAATTAAGAGAATACTCATCTCTCTATGGCTTGGTGATTTACAGTTTTTAAAAAAAAGAAATGATAGACTATTTTTAGAGCAGTTTTAGGTGTATAAAAAAATGGAGTGAAAAGTAGAGCGAGTCCTCCTATACCCCCCAACATTTCCCCTAATATTAATACTTTGCTTTAGTGCAATACAATTGATAAACCAATGGACGCACCATTAAATGAAGTCCACAGTTTACATTAGAGTTCACTCTTTGCGTTGTACAGTTCCCTGGGTGTTGACAAATGTATAGCATCATGAATCCACCATTGCAGTAACACAGAATAATTCCACTGCCCTAAAAATCCTCTGTGTCCCACATATGTAACCCTCCTTCCCTCCTCCAAACCCAACCACACATTTTTATTTTTTTTACTCTCGCTATAGATTTGCCTTTTCCATAATGTCATGTGGCTGGAGTTATACAGGATAATTAGACTGCTTCCTTCCACTTAGCAATAGGCATATAAGTTGCCTCTGTGTCTTTTCATAGCCAATTGTTGTTTTTAGCACGCCTCATCTGTAGACTAAGTCATATACATCTTAGTGTTGAAAAGTCAGCAAAATGTCCTCTGACGTTTAGCTAGAACAAGTCTAAACCACAGAGACCTCTCAAGGTGTAGCCCATTTCCCCTCAGTTTCTATTTCACAGGGTAATAAGTTCCCACCAAAATATGCCTTCCTCATATCTAACCCTAACCTGCTGGAATCCATTTGGATTTCAATGAGAACATAAAAGAAATAGACTTATTCTTTGTTTTCTCATTCAACAAGCATTTACTGAACACTAATTGTTCCAACTGTGAAGCTTCTCCAGCTCTGAGCTCTTGGGCCACTTCTGCTCCCTGCAGGCCACACGGACAAACACTGCAGGCCTGCACTCCAGACCATGAGGGGTGGGCACGCTCTGAAGCTGCCCACGTCCGCCTGGGCACCTCCTGCAGCTATTCAACCCACTACCCCAAGCAGTGCTGGCCACAGCAGCTTCTCGATAAGATTTCCTGTCTCCTGAGTCTGATTCCCTGGAAAGCAGGATTCCTGGAAAGCAAAATCCCCCAAACTGTTTGGAGGTGTATTTGTGCCTCAAGGTTCAGAATCCATATACGAATCCCAAATCTGAACATAGCCTATTCTTATAGTTCTGCACACAGGCTGCAGCAAATCTACTCTTAGGAGAGGGAACAGGAATCCTTCACTCTTGCCTGAAAGGGAACATGGCAAACTTAGCAAAGTATCATTCCACTACATGAGTAGAAAATTCTGGTCTGTCTCGTCTTTTGTTAATTAAGGAGAGACCTTGCCAAATCCTGGTTAGTTTGGATATCTCTAGTCACCCTTCAAGGGAATTATATAGTTTCTCCTGGAACTACAGCTCTTCATTACTTGGTTGGGGATGAGTGGATGGGTATATTAAGAACCATTCAGTAATTAAAATAACTTTCTACCTATCTTCTGCAAACACATCTTAATGATAGAGTTCCCTTCAATTCCATTAAAGCACAGTTTTAATGAGATCTGTTATCTCAGCTTCTTTTTAGGAGATATGTTCCCAGTAATTCTATTTTAAGGGGGCTATCTTTTCTTTTGAGTGCTTACTAGGTACACACACACACACAGTGTGCTGTGATTTCTCCAGAAAGAAGTGAAAGGATAGTAAAAGAAAGAGGGTAGAGGTGGGTGGGAACAGCACCCAAGGAGAACTAGCTCTGTTCAAGTCCTCAGGAAAACAGAGCAGAAACAAACACACCTTTTTAGCAGAGCAATCTTTAAATAATCTTAAAAAAAACCCACCCACAATTCACTTTCAAGAACAGCTCCTGGACTCTGCTTTGTGGCCAGGGTCCCATCCTCTCACTGACTCCCCTTCCAAGGGGCACTGAGGTCACACCTCTAGACTTTTTCTTGACATAATTTTGGCTCAATTGGAAAGACTGATTTATGCAAAATCACTTACTTTCTGTAAAACACATATACATGAAACAGAGAAATGGAGCATTAATAAGCCAATAATTTGCATCATTTGCATCTCTTCATATGCAAGTCAACAACCTTCTAGTTAGCTAACGGATGGTGTTCTAAAGATTTGCCTGACTATATTGGAACCTCCCCGAGATAGCAGAAGCCTAAGGTGATGTGGAGATCAGAGTTACAGCACCCAAAAGATAGCTTACTGGCAGCAATAACAGCTTATGGGTTCTATCAGTGGAAACTATCAGCTACTGCAATTTGTACTGGGTCAAGCTTCTCCTCGGACTTTGAGATCTGCTAAAGGTTTATGAGAAAAATAAATTGTAGGTAGCATTTTTCCTTATAGCTTGGCTTAGAAATTCCCAGGAGATGGTACTTGGTAGTAGTGGTCTGGTTGGTGGCAGTGGTGGTGATAGTAGTAGTAGTAGTAATAAAAAGAACAATCATAACTGACATTTACGGTTTTATAAAACAAGCACGATATTCTTACATCAAATATGAGATATAGTTGTTTACTGTATTCTTCTACCAATAAAGAAGCTAGAGCTCAAAAGGAGGGTAAGTGAATTCTCTGAAGTCACCCATAATCAGAAAAGGGAGAGCCAGAATTCAAGCCCTGATGCCAAGACTCTAATACCCAGGGTCTTCCCTCGATTCTGGATTCTGTCCCATAATATGTAGTACTGTAAGCTGAAAAACCATGATCTCAGTCTCTCATTGAATACACACTCCACTAAAAAAGAAGTGTGACTGCTGCTTCATTAATACTCTGCTTATAATAATACCACTCAATACATGACATCATGGTAGCCAACATTCTCTTTGCGGTCTTAGAAAACTCCAGCTCAGAAGTGGTCATTAGTCCCAGAAAACCCTCATATGAGTTACCATTTTCCATTCATTTTCAGCTAGATTCCAATTTAAAAAACATCTGTTGACCACTGCCAACGGGCAAAGCCTAATTTAAATGCCACCACCTATATATTCATATTTAATCCTATTAGCAGGTGAGGTAGGTTGTGTCATTTCCATTTGCAAGAAGAGTCAATGAAGAAAAAAGAAGATATTCACCCATTCTTTTAGCCATCCAATAATTTATGTACTCAGCCAATATTTACTAAGTATCTACTATGTACCTGGAACCATGCGAGGCACTGGGAATGCAGAGATAAAAATAAAAATACAAACAGACCAATACTCTGCTCAACCAAGGTTTAAGTCAAGGAAGGTATACAAAAAATAAACAAAGGTGTCAGATCATAAGTGCTATGAAGAAAATTAAACACAGGGATAAATACTGAGGTGGTAGTGAGGGTGACACCATTTCAAAGGAAAGACCTCTCGGATGATGCAATTTAATTAGAAAAAGGAGGAAGTGAAGGAGCACATCTCAGGGGAAGAGCATTCCAGTCACATTTATTGACAATGACTTTGTGACAGTCCTGAGCTGGGTGCCATGGGTGGGAGGATTCATATGGCATGGTCTTGACCCTCCAGGAGCTATGGGTCTATCTGTGAAGACATGTAAATAAACTATTATTATAAATTATTACAGTGTGATAGATACATGTTCAGGGCATTATGAGCAGGGCCATAAATAGGGTGAGGCAAGTGGAGAATTTCATTTTAAATTAAGACAATATCACTATAACCGATTTTTCCCTTTGCCTCAGGTTCCGGTACTGCTCTGCATGGCCCCCATTACGAGCACAGACAGAAAATGTTTCATACCCAGCTTTTTGGAGACTGATGTTCCTGGAGCTCATAACACCTGAGCTGAGACTTAACTAATAATAGGAGGCAGCCACGTTCAAAGTTTCGCCAGAACCACAGAGCCGGCAAGGGTAGAACAAAGATTTAAATGCACATTTCTATGTTCAGGACCATGGCTATGCTGTCTACCTGAGCAGGATGCCCTAAAGTGTGTTTGCTGTGTTTGAAGAGCAGTAAATCCACAGGGTATCAACAAGTATAACTGGAAAAAAGGGCTTTAGTAATCCAATCAGTTTTGACAATTCAGCATTTAAGAATTTTAATTGGCTTTTTGTTGCAGGACCTTTGAGAGCCTTCATGGCTCGCTACAATGGAAGTATAGTATGCAGAATTTCCAAAAATGATTATTTTAACCATAGGCTTAGCCCTCTCCCTTAAGCCAATATAATTAAAGCAAGCAATATCCAACACTGAGACTAGTATTTCTTCCTTCACAAAAACACATGAGCAGAGTTTGCAACTGAACAACGATACAGCCGTCATTTATTGTGCATGTGTATATGCCAGCTCTTTATACATACACACACGTAGTATATAGTACACAACACATGCATACATGTGGGTGTGCACATGTATGTGATTTCATCCATATAACAACCCTGCAAAATACTTGTTATGTCTATTTTCCCGTTGAGGAAACTGAAGGGCTTATAAAGAACCTGAATAATGACCCCAAAGTGATGCAGCGTGTGAGTGGCAGATCCCGGATCATACCCCGACTCTGCCCCAGAGCTTCTGTTCTCAGCCACCCCGCGCTGCCGTGGCGCCGTCTGGGCAGCGGGCAGAGGCGGCGCGAAGCTGGCGAGGAGTGCCTCGGGTGGACTCGGGGCTTTGAGTAAGAAATCAGCACAGTGTTAATTCCAAGTGATTGGGGAAATAAGCTTGTAGAACAAAATGAGCTATGAATATGCTTAACTCTGCAAAGTTGATTTTGGTTTGGTTTGGTTGTTTGTTTTCTGAGCCTAGTGTGTACCCAACTATCTTGCAGATTTTTAGTAATTATGGAAAAGCATGCCATTTCCTAGGGTTTTTTCATAGGCAATACTATTATACTCATTTTTCCCCCCCCCCACTCAACAGAGAGTCCGTGCACCGATGCTGAATACATTCCGAAACCAAGAGGACCAGGATTCAGGGCTACATCAGCCCCCTCCCGCCCTCGCGGCCCGCCAGGCCCGTCGGGTGAGCCCCTGGGCGGCGCCGCGGCCGCCCACCCTCAGCCCAAGCCCCTGGCCCAGGCAAAGGGCTCCCATGCTCACGAGGCTGACCTGTGAGCTCCAACTCCGCAAGCAGAACACAGAAAACACAAATGAGTGCGGAAGGGAGACCCAGGTGGCGGGTTCCACGTGCTGGTTTTAGGCAGACCGCCAAAATCTTTTCACCCCCATAAAGAGGCTCTATCTGGACTCAGCCTTATTCCTTTGGAGAAGCTGATTAAATAAGAAAGGAGTTTTGCCACTAATAGGCAATGCCCAATGAAAATGAGGCTCTTGTGGCTCATCTCAAAAGGAGAACGACAAGAAAGCACTGAATTTGCAAAGAGGTGAACCTCATAAATTGTGCACAAAAAGGTTTTGAAGATTCAGATAAAAAGCTCAGCTGCAGCATGACCATCTGTTATTTCCCCCTAAAAGAAGATAGCTAGTATTTTATAAAAGCAATAAAACAGTTCCAGGGCTCAAGGCAACGGCGAGGACTTCCAGTTACAAACCGGGGAACGTACAGACTGACGTCAGTGGAACCTGCTTCCCTCACCCCTCACCTCCTCCCCAGAAGAAGCAAAGATTCTTCTAATAACTGGGGTCTGATCTCGTTTTTCTCCCTCAAAATGATTATGACTGGGCATCAAACCTGCCTTCCCCCCTTCCCTTCTGTCAGTGTCCACAGACCATTTAACTTTGTAACCGGACAGCTCTTCTGGGCCCATGTATCATCTTCGGTCCCTTCCTCACCGCCTGCCCCAGCCCCTTCCAATGCTTATGCAGTTCCCTGAGAAGATTCTGCCCTCCCTGGTTAAGCGGTGTGCTTAGAATGCAACTGAACCCCTGACTGGCCAATATGAAAAGTTGATGACACACTTGGATCAAAAAGAAGATAAGTTAGCCACAAACCAGTGACATCAACTCCTGAGGCTGAGATGAGAGTCTCCCTCAGTTTCTCTCCAAGAGCCTCCTTTTGGCTCCTTTGTGGAGCATTATGGTCAGGAGTCTGGGCAAAGACTGGTGCTGCTTAGACTATAATCTTGGGTCTGTGCTTCTCGGCTGCCTGGCCTTGGGCGAGTCATTTGACCTCTAGGACCCTCAGTTTTCTCAGTGGTAAATTGTGCATCATAATGTATCTTCCTTGTGGGGTTGTTAGGATTACAAGAAGTAACTCATTCGAAGTGCAGAACACAATGCCTGACACATTTTTAAGTCCCCAATGAATGTTATTTGTCATTATTATTATTTTCATTATTATTAGCAGCACCAACATCTACATCCTTCTCTGATTAAACTGTTTTTGTGTGTTGTTGTTTTTTTTGTTGGTGTTAATCCTCAGCAGAGGATATCTTTTCCATTGATTTTTAGACAGTGGAAGGGAGAGGGTGGGGGAGAGAGAGAAACATTGATGTGAGAGACACACATCAACTGGTTGCCTCCAGCATGCGCCCCAATTGAACCTCAGGTACGTACCCTTGACTGGGAATCGAACCCGTCACCTTTTGGTGCATGGGCGGACACTCTAACCACTGAACCACACCGGCCAGGGCACCTTACCATCTTTTTGTAGAACAACTAAGATTACAACTATATTTTTCCTATTGTTTTATTTCGAAGATATACTGCCATTGCTTAAATAGCAACAGGAGCCTAAGCCTGGCCAGTGATAATGTTAAACGAGGTGAAGAGAGGGGAAGACCCAGGCCACCTGGCGAGTCCCTGGTTCAAGAACTGACTATCTGCCCCAGGGGCCCTTCCAGAGATCTGATTTTGTCAGCTTGCCAAGAATGGATCTGTATCTGAGGATATACTTGAATTAACCAAACTCAGGAAACATTTATAGAACCGCAACAACTATCTTTCAATTTACAAAGATAAATACTGTAATTGTGACGGGGCTATCCTACTTGTGACAGCATGACCAGAGAAATCTCTTCCTGTGGGTAGACCTACTTAAGAAACTAAATTTTAACCAGAAATTGTAGGGCGAATATGCAAATAAAACACGAGTTAGCCGATGTTCACATCACCTAAAATAACACGCATCCGTCTCCCAAAGAGGCCCGCCTCTTCAGAGGACACTGGCTAAGCTCCCTCCGCGGTGCACAGCCCCTCCTCGGAGCCTGGCAGTGGATGTCTGAGGCACTCCTTTCTCATTTCTTCCTGGGCTAAGAACTTTCTGAATTATGTCTTCCTTGTTTAGGTTGTATCAGATAGGCCCAGACGCTATATTGCTTTTTAATTATAACTTTGAGTATCTCTGTTCTGATCAATTTTACACTAATTTTGCAGTTGTACTCCCTGGGGATATTTTCTTTCCCAACATTTAGTAATTCCATTATATCATACAAAAAATAGGTATATGGAAAGGGGGTACTGTTGAAGATCCAATGATGTATCACATTATTTTAAAGGAAAGCTATCTTCAAGTTCCAAGTAAATAACTTCACAATTTATTGAACATTGCCCCCACCCCTTGCCTCCATTTATAAGACAGCATCGTGCTAATTTCACCTTTAAGCAAAGGGATTTCTATTTCCAGTGATGCTTCTTTTCAATAACAAGTAAGATCACTGTGATTATTGTGGAGTAACTGTGGCTCCAAAAGGGTGATACTTGTGCCAGCCATGTTTCACTTAGGAGTTGTTAGCAACATGAAAAAATCTTTAAAGAGTTACGTAAAAAAAATCAAGATTAAAAGTGGTATATTCTGAATATATACAGTATGCATACGAGTAAGCTGTGCTCTTAAATTTAGTGCCTAAAACAGATGTACTTCTCTGCCACATCCTATAGACGTACAAGAGATGTATCTTGCTTCAATTTCTTTATCTGTGCAATGGGAAGACATCCTATCTCAGATTATAATAAAGATTAAATGAGTTAGTAAAGTGTTTAGGACAGGACCTGGCACATAATAATCCCTCAATAACTCTAAGCTCATTATTGCCACTACCATAAAAACATGAATAAAAACTGGAGAGAATATAAATAGTATTAGTATCTGCCTTCAGAGAGGAAGATCTGACTACCCACTTTCTTTCTCTCTATAATGTCCTGTGCTGTCTCCAAATCTTGTGTCACGACCACAGGCTACGTAGGTGACGAGAAAGAAAATCAGCTTCCAGAGAATTACTGTCTCAGCTGGCGACTCTGAGCCTGAGATAATGTCTGTCCACAAGCCCCCTTGAAGTTGCCATTGGAGGTCTGCAACTATTACTTTTCTGCTGCTGCCATAGCAAGTTACCACCAAGCCGGTGGCTTAAGACAACCGCAATTTATTATCCTACAGTTCTACCTGCAAATTCTGGCATGGCCTCACTGTGCTAACGCGAAGGGGTGGCCAGGGCCGCGTTCCCTCCAGGAGGTAGGAGACCGCCGATCTAAAGCCACACTGTCCAACATGGGAGCCGTAAACCCGTGGCTAGTTAAATTTACACTAATTAAAATTCAATTACATGTGGCTGCTTGGTTGAACGATAACAATATATAACATTTGCTTCCTTTTGGAAAGTTCTTTTGGACAGAGCAGATCCGGAGGCAAGAACCCTGGCCTCCTGACTGGTGCTCCGGTTGAGCCCTGGTGCCACCATTATTTTCTCATCTCCAGACTGCCTCGCATCATTTCCCTGCTTCAAGCTTTTCTTTGGTCACCACTGCCTATAACATGTTTTTTTCAACATTTTAAAGCTAGAAAAATTTTAATTCAAACCAAATCTCATCTATAAATCATAATGTAGCTGTTTCAGTTGTAGCTCTGGTAGGGGCTTTGAGATCACACTCACGACTCCCCCACCTGCCCCATCTCAGGCCTGAAATGTTTGAGGCTTGCCAGTCTATAAAGATAAGACAAAACTATGATATATATATATAACATTCTTCATCTACCCAATCTATTTGCTTTTTCCCCAGAGGGCACTCACTTTCACTTTTTCATAAGTTTGTCCCTGAAATCCCCTTCACTGCTATGTCTTTCTCTCTTTTCTATCTAGCCTTCAACCTCCACCTTCTGACTACTATAGAAAGCTCCTGATGGCAAAGTACCATCAGTGCCCCCTAGGCTTTTATAAGTAGGACAGGAGCTCTGAGCCTGAGAGCCAGCACATGGATGGACTTTGGAGGATGTTTCTGAGAATCCAAAAACTGGTTGCATAATTTTGTGTGGGCATTTGGAGGTTAGACACTCCTTGGTTTCCTATGATTACCAACTAGTCTGTGACCCTAAAAGTTTAAGAGCATTGCCAGGGAATGTCAGAGTTCAAGCAGGAGCCCTTTCAGCCTCGCAAGGTCCCTCTTTTAATCTCAGTGGTCAAATATACTTCATTTTAAAATCTCCTCACACGAATATATGACAACACACTCACTTAGTTACTAGTGCTGTAATCTCTTCTCCGGGTTTGAAACCCTCGTCTACACTGCTTCATTTATTGTCTAGGACGCCGGGCACTTCGACAGGTGCTCTCTGAAAGAGTAACAGGTAGGGCATTGCACACCCTTGTGCCAGGAAAACAGGTCTACCATTAGCAATGTGTACACTTTGGAAGAAGTTATTAAGAGCACCTACAGAGCTCCTACATGTGCCAGGTGCAGTCCTAAGAAGTTCACAGATATGTAGCATCTTCATTCAGCCTCACACCCTTGAGAAGCATTACCCCAGTTTTTACAGATAAGGCTTTGGTCACACAGCTGGGAAAAGGCACACTGGGATTTCAGGCCAGGCCTTCGGGTGAGCGGGTGCTGAGATCGCCGCATTCTTATACTATTCCTGCTTCTACTTGAATAACGCCTGTGAGGAGCTCTCTGAAAGTTATGTTTGTAGTTGCCTACACTTGGGGTCCAACTGTGATGACTTTAGCCTAAATATGAGAGTCATTCCCTTTAAAAATGGAGGCAAAGGCTAGCATTCGAAGGTGACTATATTTTGGATCAAATCATACCAAGAATCCGCAGAAATCTGTGCCACTCACTGGCTGTGTGTGTAACATTGGGCATGTTCCTTAAACTCTTGGGGCACAGTCTCTTGGTCTGAAAAATGGGGACATAAAAATACTTGGTTCTTGGGTAATAAATATAGTAGGTAAAGTATCTAGTGTGGTTCTAAGCATTTAGCAACGACTAAATACATATTAATAATTATTGTTATTATTGCTACTGGGAAACAGGTCTGAGTCAGAAAAATGTTCTGACTTATTAAATTAGTCTCCTTAAGTGAGCCAAGAGAGCTGAGCTGATGGTAGTTAGACCACCCACTCCTCTGCTCTGTACAAGAAGGAAATGAGTCAGAAAGGCCCTGCTTCACACGTAAGAGCTTTATGGAAGAATGACCAATGACAGGCTGGTTTTTCTCTGACCATCATGAGTTGGCGGGCAGGGGGCAGTCAGGTACATGAGATATCTGGGTCCCCAAACACTGCTGCAGCTGGCTCTCCTTCGACCAGAACGCTGCCTGAGATCCAGCCCCGCTCCAGCTCTCCCAGGAGGACACACAGGAACCCATGCACTGAACCCTGGCCCACCAGGAAACGCTGACATTGTGTCTGACGTGACCATATCCATCCCAGGAAATAGTTCTCGACTCACAAGAATCTTCCACTCTGGGGCTAGGAAAGCACAGATGACTGAGTGACAGAAGTTTATATTCTTTCCTTTGAGAACAAGAAACCAACAAATGCTCTTACATTCTGGTTTTACGTGTGTAATATTAAAGACGGTTTAATACAGATGAACCACACAGGGTAATAGGAACCAAAGTGTGTGGCTTTAATGTGTAAAACTAGCCCATAAAAGATACTTTTACAGCTACTTTAGAGTTAAAACAAGGCTGTCCTAGAACTTTCAAAATAGAAATGTCCATACTGTATTCATGCTTGGCCTTCTGAACCAGCACTCAGCCACAGGACTCATCTTCCGTTTGCCACCTGGTCTCCCAACTTTCCACTTACTGTTCTGAAGACATACAGAACTCATTCCTTACTCCTCAGTTTTGCCCATGACGTGCTCCAATCCCCACCTGGAATACTTTCTTATTCTTTACATACTCACAACTTACCCACCCTTCACATTTTACCCCAACTCCCATCTTAGGTTGATTCCTGTCATCTCCAGCCACCTTGCTCACACTTGTGTGTGTTACAAAAATATAGACTGTATTCTACGTGCCTGGCTAGGCACTGAAGATGTGAGCAGGAAAGAAAAAGACAAGTGGTAAGGAGGGGGGAGAAAAAAAAGCATATAAAAATAAAAAAAGATATTTCTATAGTAATCACTAGATCCCTGTCTAAGAAGGGCTATCACAATGAAAAGTGACTTTACCAGGTTTCCTGGGATCTGGGGTGACACAGAAATGGATCATCCTGTCTAAGAAGGACTATCACAAAGAAAAGCGACTTCACCAGGTTTCCTGGGATCTGGGGTGACACAGAAATGGATCAGACTTCACTGGGAAGTGTTTTTGAAAAGATGCAAAGTTTGAGACTAGTAGTCACTGCTACTCAGTGAAGTAAGATAGAAATAAACCAGGATCACACACACACACACGCTTTGTATGGGTGCGTTTGGAGCTCATGCAAAGCCTATCTTGTTGTCTTAAGGTTTAGCCTGCTATGTCATTAATAATGTACATGCTTTGCCTTGCCTTTCTCATGAAAATGAAAGTTCTTTGGAAGTTCTGGTAGCAACGGCCCTTTCAATATATCATATTAATGCTATCTATCTTCGAGTCGCATAAAGTGAATTTAGAAGTGTTTTATTCTGATAATGTCCCTCGAAAGATATCCATCTGTTAAGTATCTCTCATGTAATTTTCAGCCTAATGTCCATCATTTGTAGACAGAAGTGAGGACAGCACAGTTGGAAAGAGGTCTAAAGCTGTTATTTTAAACAGCTAGTTGCAAGTGCTGGTGTGGGAGAGCTTTTCCATTTGTCTTTTCACACATACACTAGTTTGTCACCACAGCATTCATGTCCCTAATCTGATTAGCTAGAGGGGTGTCCAGAAATCCCTTAGCTACAATAGCCACTTGCAAAATCCAAATACATCAAAACAATGATTAATAAAATATACCTATAAGTGTGTTTACAGTCACAGGGGGTTAAGAGGAAATGAAACAGCAGCTCTTGCCAGCTCCTTTCCACTGGAATTCATAATTTATTTACCTTGTCTGTCCTGCTCCCCGTGTGGCTGCAATCAATTGCATTCAATGTCAGCTCCTAGTACAACAGTCTACCGTGCTGCATTTCTTCTCTACGAGTTGAAAGGTCTACAGATGCTTTTAGGGAAACATCAGCATGTACACTTTAGTTATCCAGGTGGAATCTAACTGTACCTAGAAAATGATCTGAGAGTCTACCCCTCCCCCTGAAAGTATTTTTAAAGAGACATGTATAAGTTAGGGCAGGATGACTGTTTTAACAACCCCCCAAACCTCAATGAATTAACATAATAAATATTTATTTCTCACCTATGCCAAGTTCAATGGGAATATTTATGGTCGGGGATTTAGGTTCCTTCCAACTCCCATTGCATCTGCACCATAACCCTTCACAATTTCCATGGAAGGGTAAGAATGTCGCCTATCAGAAACTTAACTACCTCTTTCAAAGTAATGCAGATCGTTTAGGCCCACATTCCATTAGCCAGAAATAGCCACATGGATGCAAATCGATACAATAGCTTGGTAAATGCAAATCCAGCTGAAGGGCACTTCACAAGGACACCATGGAAGGGAGCACCCACCTGGTGAACGGCTATCTATCTCTGGCCTGAGGACCTCAGGACAACATATAAAAACCCTGCAGGATCTCCTACCAAATCCCAACTCCTGCCAATCCCACAGCAGATATCACGCATGGCTCCTAAGGGCTCAGTGAGACAGCAGGAGGTACCAGCCTAAAGACATGCACTTGGATTCAAATCCTGACCCATCACTCAGCCATGGTGTGACCTTGGGCAGATAACTTATCCCCCCTATGTCTCATCAGAACAATGGGGACAATAGTAATATTTTATTTATAGGGTTGATGTGAAGATTAAATGATGGACTATATATAAATAAACATCATCATCGAAACGAGAACAAAGAGAGGCTTGCTATAGCAGAGAGTCAGACACCATGGTCACTTCCATTGGGCAGGGACTCAGAGGAGAGGGGTGGGGGCAAAGAGAAAGCTTTGCAATGGAAAAAGGGAAGGCTTCAGGCTTGCTTTGTTGGCACAGGGGTGGGGGTGGAGGTGGGCTACCTAGAAGCAGAGCATCTTAATTGATTAGTTTGAGACTGGTGTCTGAGTTCCTCTGGTTGATCTCGAATGGGAAATGGAGGCAAGGAACAGGGCAGCTGGCCGTCATTGACCAAGTCCTGACCGTGGTGGGCCAGCTGCTGTGGAGGCTGCAGCTCAGGGTTTTTCTGTCTTACATGGTCTCACCATTGTGCCTCTGTGGCTATTATTATTCCTACATGGATGCAGGAGGAAGCTACTCTCCTTTTGCACTGACAGACATGATCCACTGCCCAGGTCTATACTCTTCTGGAAAAATTATAATCAGAATTTTTATGTTCTTAAACCCTGGGCATTAAGGAATAGGGGGTGGGGGAAAATACAACACACACACACACACACACACACCCAGCTTTAAATTCTGTGCTGTCTGGCAAGACCAGGTCTACAACTGTACCATACGGCACAGAGCAAACCTGTGCACAGCCAGGTGCAGCCACTATTAACGTGCAATAATGTGCTCTACAGCACTGTGAACGGATGGCTTTTCCAGGATGCTGGGGGGCTGAGGGCCAAGCAGAGCTCAGAAAGGCCTACAGGCTGGCTGCTTTTTCCCCCAGATGAAGATAGAACCCTCAGACATGGCTTCAGTTCAACAACCAGCAGAGCCTAGTTTGCTAATATCCCTTAAATGGAAGAATTAAGCACAGAGATTTTATTGAGTATGTAAATTCTTTCTGAATGGTGATGAAAGGCACAATATAAAGTGACTCTGGGCCAGCACAAAATTAAGCTTCTTGGATCTTGCAGGACCTCACTTTAAGTGGATAATGTTACTGGTAGCTGTGTGTCCTCTCCCCACCCATTAGAAACTCCAAGGACAAGTGGGGCCAAGTGAAGCCGCAGGAAGACATTCTGCACCTGCATCTGCATCTGCTCTAACTTAGATCAAGAGTGTGACTGTGAGTGTGTATCTGTGTGTGCACAAGCAAGCACACTTGCCCTCCAGAGGTTGGGTGGTTCTTAATCACTAAAATGTAGACCACCTGAAATTATACACGTGCCCTGGTCAGACCACAGGTGGTGTCATAGTCAAACCTTAAAAGAGACAAGGAGTGCATTCAGAGAAAGCAAGCAGGGTCCGAGAGACTTCAAGGATATCACATGGGGATGAATAGTTGAAGAAGGAAGGGAAGAAGAAACTGAGGATGTTAACCTTGGAGAAACCAAGTTCCTGCCAACACCACAGGCCAAGAATTGAATGGGTCTTCCCTGGGTTGGTAGGAGGAAAGGAGTCCCCAGAACTCCTTTCTGTCCTGGAACCATGCTGTCCCTGGAACCATGAAAGCAAATGTAATGATACTTTTTTTGGAATATTAATTGACATTCTCTGCTCACCTCCAAGAGATTTATCTCCCCCCCTTGACCTTTCCTTCTATGCTTTCTTCTTAGCAAAGTTGCCTTTGCCCCTTGCCTCAAGTAAGGATGAGTAGAAGGCAGAGAAGACTTGAGGCCTTTCATTTGCATTCCAAAAGCCTAGAACCCTCAGGGAATGAGAAAGAGAGAGAGAAAAAAATCACCCACACTAGAAAACAAAAGCAGCTGTGAGGCACACTTTGGAGACAGATCTAAATATTTGTGGAAGCAGAGCTTGCAGTCCACGGTGACAGTCCTTACCTGAAGAGACCCTGCAGGCAAGAACCTGGTCCACCTTTGCAGAGGATCCAAGTTTCCCTGGAACAAGATGCACATCCTGCCTGTGCCTGAGAGCGCTGCCTGCTGTCGGCTTCTGTGACTAGATAGCACTAGAGCTGCAAGTGCACCGATGATCACCAGGTGGGAAGGAGCCTGTGCATGTCCAGAGACAAGCTTGGCCTGGCAGCTGCAGCCCATGAGGAAATCACTCCTCCCACTACCTTACAATGTCCCATATGGTTTAAGCTCCAGAGATTAAAAGGTAGAGGGTAGAACCCTAAAAACCTAGCAAGACAGTTGGTGCCAGAAAGAGAGGTTTAACCACTGTACTTGTTACACATGAAAAGGAACAACCCCACATCCCCTTGAGCCAGGAGGGTGGATTATACAAGACTAAATAAATGATCATTTGGCATGGAGCTATAAAAAGGGAATCACATTAGGAGTCTGTATTATTCAGGGTTTTCCGAGAAGCACAATATACAGAGCAAAAGCAGAGCTGACTTTTTGGACACCTTTGACAGTCCATGGAGCCACCGTCAGCCATGACAGTTATGTCAAGGGCTATGTCAAGACTAAGTAATGGGGTATAAAGGGAATGACCTTAGGAGGGGGCTGGAAATCCAAAACCACAAGTCTGGACACTTGGATGAGGACTCCATCTGGACACTGATGTGAGTGGGACCTCCGCCCCTTGTGGGCTACAAGATCTCAGAACTCTGGCCACCCAACGCCTGAGCTTGGCTGTACCATGGGTCACACTCAGAGCCCTGTGGGACTTCCCCTCTACTGGACATGCGTCATCACTGCAGCCGCCTGGCTTCAGACCCATGCCCACCTCTGCAGATGCCACCAGTGACAGGGACTTCGGTTCACTCTGTTCACTTCTATTGTGTAAACTCCCCCTCTCTGTGTGTAACTTGCGTGTGACTCTACTGGCTTATTGGGGAGGTCTCCCTACTAAACCTGGCACTGTGGGAAAACACAAATGTGTGAGTGACTCCTTTCAGAGATACTCCCTTGCTCACAACACGGAATCAATGGATTAGAGATTTATTATAAGGAAACAGCCTACACTACTATGGAAGCTCACATGTCCTACTATCTGCAGGGTAAGCTGGGAAGCAAGAGGCTCAGGAGAGCCAATGTATCAATTTCAATCCAAAGGCAGGACAAAGCTGGTATCCTAGTTCAAAGGCAGTCAAGCAGGAAGAATTCTCTTTTACACAAGGAAGGGTCAGCTCTTTTGTTCTATTCAGGTCTTCACCTGACTGGTTAAGGCCCACCTACATTGGGGGGAACAATCTGCTTTCTCAGTCTACCTACTTAAATTTTAATCTCATCTAGAAATACCCTCACAGATACATCCAGAATAAATTTTGACAACTATCTGGGCACCCCATTACCAAGGCAAGTTAACCCATAAAATTAACCAACACTGGATCTCCATGAGATGACATTTAAAGCCATTTCCAAAACTTAAGACTCCAGGGATGTTCCGTCAGGAGGACATATAGGCATCCAGAATTTAAAAAGGAAAAAAAGCTAGTAGGGGAATTTGTTAAGGCTTATATATTTTTTAATAGGCAGGGAGAGATAGCTAGATGATAGATGATAGATAGATAGATAGATAGATAGATAGATAGATAGATAGATAATAGATAGATAGATAGATAGATAGATGATAGATAGACAGATAGATTTGTTGTTCCATTTATTTATGTACTTGTTGGTTGTTTCTTGTATGTGCCATGACTGGGAAACAGACCCACAATGTTGGCATATCAGGATGATGCTATAACCAACTGAGCTACCTGGCCAGGGCAATGTTAAGGCTTATGTTTGCCTAATCTTGCTATAATCATTTTATGTTTCTTTCCAGGAATATTCTGGTGTAGCCAGTCTGTTTATCTTCAGTAGAGCATTCAGGTACAGCATAAATATTTAGCACATAGCACATTTTTGTATTAAATTCTCATCATTCATCGAACATAAAACAAGCTTCATAGGTACACGAATGGCAAAAATTTGCAAGGCTATAAAAATTGTTCTCAGTGTTTTTTGAAAAGCCAATAATAAACTTCTGGTCCCAGTCAAGTTAATACAAGGTAGTGATTAAAATGTGTTCTGGAATACACAGGCCCAGGTTCAAACCCAAGCATAAGGACCTTCAGCAAATTACTTAAATTCTTTGAACCTGTTTCTACATCTATAAATGTGAGGACAATGGCACTGCTTATGCTCATTAAATCAGAGGATGCTTGTAAATGCCAGCACAATCCTGGCCACGGACCAAATGCTTAATGCGTGCTAAAAATGATCACTACAACTTAGAGTTCTGCATAGCCCTGAAGTCTTTTTATAAACCCTTACTTTACTCATCCTTTCTCTTCCTTTCATTCCACAAGTTCAACACCTACACAGAACTACCAGTGATGTCTGAAGTTAGCAGATAGCTTTCTGGGTAGAACACTGGGTGATAATTTCCTCAGAAACCCAAGAACCCCATTCAAAGGCAGGTCTTTCCCTTGAATGCCAGAAAGTTGGAAACCAAAAAACAAAGATAAATAATCGGATTTCCTCCTTTGGTTAAAGCTTTGTGTGCATGAGTGTGCACCAGAAAATACTGACTTAATCAGAAGCATTCAATTAAGATGAAGAAAACAAAATGCAGCATCAGAACTGAGGCAAGCACAGCAATCAAGTGGTTATTTCTAAAAAATCCAACCTTGTGACAATGCTCAATAATGATGATATGTGCACATAAGCAATTCCAGAAAGAAAGATAATTGCACCATTTGACAGCCATGCAAATCTCTCTCCCTTCCTAGGTCACTATCTCTGGCTGAGAGTACAGAATTTTCCAGAGAGGAGAAACTTGAGGAAGATTTTGCCTGGATGACTTGTAAAGACAGACTTCCTAATGAATTCCTATATGCAATATTTGAGTCACATAATAGAAAAGTAGGGCCAGCACCGTCTGCTAAAATTACATTACTTTAAACTACACTGGTTTCCAACAATGGCTTCAAGACTCAAAGAACTTTGAGAGGGTTCTTCTCAACTAGTTTCTTTAGAGAAAGTTTCATGTATATAGTAAGTCAAAAGAGACGCTGTCTGACTGAATTGTCATTATTCCATAAAATAACGCCTTTTGTGCACAAGGAGTTTCAAAAGAGCTTATTTCTATAAACAGAGAAATTTTACCTAATAGAAGCCCCCTCATCTCTAGGTAAGAAATAATATCAAAAAGAGACTGTGTAATTAGTTATCAGGTAAGTGCAAACTAAAACCTCACTGTGACTCCACTATGCACACATTAGAACAGATGAAGTCTACAAAAATGACCGTACAATAGGGTGAAAAGTGGACAAACCAGAGCTCCCCTGCACTGCTGCTAGTGGGGATGGGGAAATGTTCAACCCCTTTGGAAAACCATTGGCAGTTTCTTACAAAGTTACACATATACCTGCCATATGACCCAGGAATTCCACTCCTCTGTATTTACTGAAGGGAAACCATAACATATAGTTCACACACAGGCATGTGCATGAATGTTCATGGCAGCTTTATTCGTCATAGCCCCAAAGCAGGAACAGCCCAAATACCCATCAACAAGTGAATGGATAAACAAATTAGGGCATGTCCATGCGACTGAAATGCTACTCAGCCACAAACAAAAACAAATTATTGGTCTGTGCAACATGGATGAATCTCAAAATCATTATACTGTTTGAAAGAAGTTATAGAAAAAAGAGTACATGCTATATGCTCCAAGTTACATAAAATTTTAGAAAATGCATATCACTAATCTATAGCGACAGAAAGCAGATCAGAAGGTGGGCTGGGGAAGGAGCAAAGGGAGGGTACCGAGCACCGTGACAAGTGGGTGCTGGGAAACTTTTGGGGGTGATGGGAAAATTTGTTTTCTAGATGTGCTGGATGGTTTCACAGGTCTATACATATGTCGAATCTAAATTGTACACTTTAAATATGTTCAGTCTATTATTCTTCAATTATATGTTAAGTGTAAGAACCAAAGAAGAGAATGGGAAGGTGAACTCTCGCTGTGCCCAGCAGAGGGTAGGTGCTCCAAAAATGCTGAATATATGTATTCTCATGGGAACTCCTGCCTACCTATATTGGAGCTGCTGTTTTCTAAGTGTTACATGTGTTCTAATATGTATATACTGCTGTGTTCTATAAGTGTTATCATTCATAAAGGATTTGGATGATACATGCTCTGCACTGTCTTCACAATAGAGTTTCTCTCTGATTTCTGTGTTCACTGTGTCTTCATCTCTTCTGTGACTGTCTCTTGCTCTGTCCTGTATTTCCCTTCCTTACATATATATTGTGGAATTATGCTAAAGGCATCTTCATTTCCCTCTGAGGAATTCCCATGCATCAGCTCCTACATTGTGAAGGAGGAAGGGCATGGGATTCACTCTTAGAGATTATCCTCCCAGCCTGAATGAGTGGCTGACGCAGGCACAGCCCAACCTGGGCCACTGAGAATATGGCTTAGGAGGTCTAGCCTAAACTTGACTTCAGACTGTGGTGAAGAAGCTGCCTTCCCTTTTCTGCCTGACTTAGAGTAGTGAGAATGAAAGCAGGAGCTGCGGGCAGATATCTGGCCCACCAAGAGAAAGCCTGCCTAAAATGAAGCCAGTGCAGAGGAGAGGGGAGTGATTCTTGGTGGATCCCCGAGTCCAGATGTGCCTGTATTTGGACCTATCACTCTACTTTCAGTTTTGTGACCAATTTCACTTTTCATTAAGCCAATTTCATCTTGGGGTTTAAGTACTTGCCATCTCCCTGTCTCTCTTCCCAAAACACCTGGTACACCATGGGAAAGCATTACCCGGTGGTGTATCAGTAAAAGGTGGATGGGAATGTTTCAGAGTATTTGAAACCATTAGCTGACTTCTACAATTATTAATGTTGATGTATGAATAGACAATTTGACAAGACAAAGGATACTCATAGGCATGGTCCCCTCTAACTAATTATATCTGAAATTAGTCTCAGATAAGATGAACACAAGAAGCAAAATAACTTTCTAACTGTGCTTTTGCCAGGTTTCTTGACTCAAGTCTCAGTTTCCTCATTTTAAAAAGAGGCTAATAATAGTACCTTTGTCTTGGGTTTTTAAGACAGTTAAACTATACACTTTTGTCCTTAGTGCAATGCTTGCTACTTAGTTGTATTACTGTTACTAAGTAAGATGCTATTAATTTTCATGTATACTAAAAAGCCAAAATGCTTCTCCCTTCTCTTCCTTAATGTAAATCCTGGCATTATTCAAATCCCACCACCTCCTCCAGGAAAATCTCCCTTGATTAGTTTAATACATAGTGTAGAGATTATTTTCTTATCTGAATTTCCAAACTATTATTCTGTATATGTGTCTGATGCCCCTTCATATTGTCTCAAACTTCTAATTTCCAAGAGTGTGCTAGAGCCAGCTCACATCAGCTTGTGAGAGCCAATTATTAAATTTTTAGGAATTTTGAGAGGTGGTTGTTAAACAGAGCCGTTATTAGAAATTGAGTTGCATAGTCATAATTAAATAAATTATATTAAAGCCAAATGTAATAAACACTCAAAACATAACATTTCCTAGATATTTGCATTGCATTGTACCATCTTGAGGTTATTTACATGTGTTATATATGTAGGGGGGAAACACTATAAAATGGAAGGTTACTGAACATCTTTTTCCAATTCTACATGTCGGTAGCTTGCAATCAGTCATGGTGGAAGAATTTACATCACAGAAATCAGCAAATGCAAATCAGGGCTCTCCCTCTAGTCCTAAGCCACAGAGCCAGTTGTCGGACATTTACTGGTAGGCCAGTAAATGCCTTAACTGTTCGTGTTTGTAAACAGCTCTAATGAGTTCATTAGCTCTTTGACAGTAGGAATGTTGCACATTTCTCTTTGTCCTCTGTGTTGCTCAACATAGCATTACACGCCCAGTAGGTGCTGAACATTTTGCCATTTGCTAGAAGCCAAGAAAGAGGCAATCATTTCACAAAGATTGCCTTTGCTCTGGCTACAACTATGTGACCTGATGCATTTAAAAATATCCCTTCAGACAAAACCCTTGCAGGTCTACCCCTGCTTGAGTTGTAAACAATGCAGAAACTGCCAATCATAAAGGTAGAGTCAAAATATTATAGTCTGACAGTCTAAGTGAATGCATATTGACACATCCCTCTCCTGTAACAAAGAGCTGAGATCACTCAAATTCGTGTCATAAGGAATGGTCAAAAAAATCAGTAATGTTTCATTTTGAGAAAGGAAAAAAATGTAGGTGCACAGGGGGCAATAAAAATAATGTCTCCAAATGGTTGAAAGGCTATCAAAAAAGAAAAAGATGGGATATGTTCTGTATTACACTAGACAATAGTGCCAGAATCTATGTTTAGATGTTATAGAGAGGCACATTTTGATATAATGAGGAAGGACTGTCCTACGGAGACGACTCAAGATTGATGAAGTGAGGAGGAGTTTATTTCTGCTCCAGTGTTACTCAAACCTGGGGACTGGTGACAGGGCTTGGCACGTACGACTGACTCAAAGCTTTTACAAGAATAAACAAGTTAATGGGCCAACAATGGTTCTCAACTGGGGCCACTACTGCCTCCTAGGGGATGTTTGGAAATTTGCTGAGGAACTTAGTGGGAGAGAGATGCAAGGCAGGGGATGTCCCCACGCACAATAACTCTACTAACCCAAATGCAAATTGAGCTCCTATTGCGATAAAGTCATTGAGATAATACTCAATCATGCAGCAAGTGTTTGTTGAGTGACTAAGTTTCAAGCACCTTGCTAAATTCCAGGGTTAGTTGCACAAGATAAAGTTTCTTCTTGCAATAGGCTCAAGACTAATGGAGGGAAATAAGGAAGTAATCAGTTTCAAGAGTGACACGTGGCTAATCTAAAAATCTGAAGGTCCCTCCATTAATGGAGTATGGGGTCACTCAAAGGGTGGAGAAGGCCTCTCAGAGGTGAGGGCACCTTTAGGTTGGGTTCTGTGGAACATGCACAGGAGTTTCACAAGCTGGAGGAAGGAATTCCAGGTGGAGAGAACAGTATGTGCAAAGGAACAAAAGTGTGAGGGATCATGGCACTAGAAGTCTGAAAAAGCATCTATTAAAAAGTTTTATTTACAATTGTTATATTTGGGCATCTGGTATGTTTTTTAAACACTTCTTCACAGAGGGCCTTTAAGAACATAAGCACAGTTTGAGAGAAGGTTGAGCATAGGTCCTGTTGAGAAAAGAGACTGAGGAGCTTGGGAAATGTCCCTTCCAACCCTGAGAATCTTTGACTCGTTTGGGATGCCAGAGAAGAGTTACTACCAGAATACCATGTGATGAGCAGACCTAAACCCTCATTTTATTGCACTCTGCTTGTTCCCCCTGTTCACTCTGCTCCAGCAGCTTGGGCTTTCACCCTGCTGCTGATCCCAGGGCTCAGGGTATTTGCACATGCTCTTCCCTCTGCCTGCAATATTCTTTCACACAGTTGGTGCCTCTTCAACCCTGAGATCTCATCTCAGTATCACCTCCTCAAACAGGCCTCTCTGCCCATCCAATCTAAAATAGCATTATCTGGAACTTCTTATTCCTAGTTTTGATTACTGTCTGTCTCACCACTGGAATGTAAGCTCCATGAGTGCAGGACCTCTTCCATCTTGTTGCTTGCTTGTTGCAGTGCTAGTACCCAGGAGGCCATCCATTCACATCTGGGCATCCCATCCTATAATGGGTAAGGAGAAAATAGATCAGAAGAGAGCACTCGGGATGCTTAGGAGGCTCCAAACCACATTCTATAAAGAAGAAACTGTTGTGTCCTTTCAGTAACCTGGCATGAGACTAGAACTAACTTAGAAACCATGATTTTGGAGACAAAATTGTAGGACGTGGGATATTTAGCCCAGTGAAAAGTACTCATTGAATAATGGGAACTCTTTTCTAGTTTCTGGAAGGCATCATGTGGGAGGAGGCCTGGAATTACTTTGAATCTACCCCAAGGGGAAACACCATGGGGAGAAGCCACATGAGAGGGAGAGGGAGGAGGAGAAGAGAGGGAGAGGGGAGAGGGGAGAGGGGAGAGGGAGATTTCAGCTCCACATGAGAAAGGGCAGTAACAGGCAAAGCAACAGTCAAAGTTCAAAGGGGTCCTTTAGGAGGTTCAGGGTTCCATAGGTGAAGGTGTTTAAGCAGAAGCTGACCAACAGAGATAAAAACTTCAAGCCCCAGGCAGGAGAGCAGAACAAATAACTAACATTTGTATGACACTACCTGCATGCCAGAAGCACTGTCTGAGGTAGGGGACAAATATTAACTCACTTAATCCTTACATCAACCCGGGAAGACAGGTGCTATTATCATCATTTTATAGAACAACAAACCAAGACCCAGAAGTCAGAAAACTTGGGCACGGTCTCCGTGCTAGTAAGTGGCAGAGCCAGCATTTTTTTTTTTAAAAAATGATCTTTAATGCCTCTTTTAAAAGTTCGCAGCAATTCTTTTTATGCCTTGACTAGAAATGAGTTGATACCCTATTTTTATCACCCCGGGAAAAAACATTGCAGAATGTTCAACTGTGACTGCCTGACGCCGCCCAGGCTAAGGCTGTGGGCGGTGCCCGCAGTGCCGGCGCGAAGCAGACCTCAGAACACCCGGGCCGAAAGGGGGACCCAGGCCCTGGCCTAGCCCACAGTTCTGTATTTTTATTGTCTATACCCTAGACCCACAAGGAAAGAGATTTTGTTTTGCTACCTGCCATATCCTCTGGTATTCAATAAATATGTGTTAAAAATAGAAAAGAAAGGAAAGCGGGAAGGAGGAAGAAAGTCGGTGTGTTCATGGGTCCTCCCCCCACCCCCACCCCCACCGAGATCTGCGCTCTAGGTTCTCTGTGGTCTCGTTCACGTGAACCCAGCAAGGCAAAGGAACCACTGGGAGCCCATATCTCAGGCAGACTGAACATGTAGAGACTTGGGAGTTTTCAAAAGAATCTGTCACAAACAATTTGGTTTCCACACTAAAAGAGAAACAAACGAGCACCTTTCAAGCGAGGGAACTGAAGCATGGATGAAAGTTTAGAGCATGTCTCTGGGTTGCTGTCAAAATCCCATTCTGATTAAACGCAATAAAACAGAGTCGAGACTAAAATGTTAATCAAGTGCTGCTTTCTCCCCCAGTCGCTACCATCTAAGAAAGGTGTTTTGATCCTATTTATGAAACAAATGACTTTACTTAGTACGCAGAGGAGCTGCTTTGGCCGTGGGAGGTGATCGCATTCTAATTTAATGACGCGAAAGTCGTGCATGGCCGAAGCAACTACTATATCCGGCTTCAGGAAGACTACAATTTTGAGGGGCTACAAACAAGCTAGTGCTTGTTCAAGTATTAAAATTAACGTTTAATTTTTTTTTTCCATTTATTATGTGTACTTTGCCTTCTCTTAAAGCCCATTCTTTCTCATGAATATTTAATTTTTTTCCCTGGGAAGTCAACTCTGCAACCCACCCCTCCAGAAAAAGACCTGTAAACCAAGGCTGAAGGGAACAGTGACGGGGAGATGAGTCAAGAGCAAATGCAAAAGGACAGATGGCTGAGAAAAGCAGAGAGTCTCAGAGCCACCCTCCAAGGAAGGGAGAGAAACAGTTAGAACCCAGAAGTGAGCAGATTCTTTGTGGAGGCATTTAAAGCTCTAATACCTTATCTCAATGGAGAAGTGGGTTCTGTTGTGAAGCAACCGGAAAGGCTTATGAATACTTTATGATGTTTGCATTAGAGAGCCTGTGTCAGCATCCTTGGGGAGAGTGAGCCACTCCCTGATCAGGGGTTAGAAATTTTAAATGTCTTCCCTGCAGCAAACTTCCTGGGGGCAGTTGAGTCACCAACAAGGTGATTAGGAGGCAGACAGAAATCCTTTAGTGGAGGAACAATGAACTACTTCCTAAGCCTGCACTGGGCCCGAGAGTACACTTGGCCTCTGAGTAGAGCTGAGCGGAAAACCATTAGTAGGGCCAGGTTTTGAAGCTCCTTGGAGACAACGGTGGAGGGGCCCAAGCAGTAAACCCTCGCCTCACCCACACCATCATCAGCATTGTATCCCGGAGTTTCAGAGTCCTCGCTAGGTCTATGGTCACAAACAACGGCTTTAAGAAGCACTCCCTCCTGTTTTTAAAGAAATTCTCCAATAAAGGGGATTTGATAATTGTGTCCTTAAAAGAGTTAACTTCATGCCTTTCTATGCCTTAGTCCTTTCATTTTGCCCTGACTGGCCAAATAAAGTAGTTAAGGGCAGAGGTGTGGGATTCAAGCACACTTAGAGTCAAATTCATGCTCTTTTATTAATTCTCTACATGAACCAAGACTTGTTTACTTGTATCAACTTGCTGTGGAAAGTTACTGTAATGGTTAAATAAAATGATATAATGGTTAGTATGTAGTAAGCATTCAATACAATCAGCTACAGTTGATAATATAATATTCATATGTAAATTTACACACACACACACAAATCACTGAGATAATAAGCCCTGATTTGGCACTGAAAATAAGACCACTATACCAAAAACTGCAGGAAAAAACCTTTTGCCTCTTTGGATTCCAATTCTGCTCTGATAAAGAACGGAAAAAGCAGGCCATGGATTTATTTTGTGTTACTAAATTAATCAATTTCACTCCTCTTTCCTGCTCCCTCCCCTGTGCCAAACTCCTACCATTTTAAATTCTCCATGTGGAATAGTCTCTAATATTAAAATTTACAAGTAATGGGTGAAGAAATACATCTCTTTTGTAGTCTACCCTTTGAAAAGATACAATAAGTCCCTGGTGGTCTGTGCTACTGAATATATTTCGTGACCCTTTCTCAGGAACTGAATTCAAGGTGTATGTAGAATGTATCTGTTTAAAAAAAAAAAAGAAAAAAAAGAGCAAAGTTGTTGAGGGCCTCCCCTCCCCCTACCAAGATGTCATTTGGAAACTTGGATGAATCATATGTCATTGTTGAATGGCAAGATAATGGTCTTATGTTAGTAAAGAGAAAGACATAAATGATGTGTTGCAAAGTAATAACAGAAGATTGCTTAACAGGTATGCAAAAATGGCACTAATGCTTACAGACCCAAATGCAATGTGACAGCAATCTGTTAGGACATGATGCTACTTGTGGAATGCACATATGCTCATGCAACGGATATATTTTAATTCCCTATGAATATTGTGTCTCTATGTGTTTATGTGGGATTTATAAATATGGTATAATAATAGCTTCTGAGTATTCTAGCTTAGAGGTAACATGAGTTTAATATGTATTATCTCATTTCTTCCAGATAAAAACTCTGAGAGCTAGGTATCCATGGAAAGGAAAACTGAACCTGAGAGATCAAGGGGCATGTGTGAGGTCACATAGGTAAATAGTAATGGATAGATTTGCCTTTTCCAACTCTCTGTTGCCTTTCTACCATGTAACAATCTGTTTCTACCGTATAACAATCTGTTCTCCATACAAACACATTTGGAATACATAAACTTATAACTGCACTGAGTCATGTTTTCTCAAGCATGGATATAAAGCATTTTCCTTCTTTTTATTCCTAGAAAGAT
This sequence comes from Miniopterus schreibersii, assembly GCF_964146895.1. Taxonomy (NCBI): domain Eukaryota; kingdom Metazoa; phylum Chordata; class Mammalia; order Chiroptera; family Miniopteridae; genus Miniopterus; species Miniopterus schreibersii. Next base: position 57,857,333 of record NC_138111.1, on the reverse strand, counting down.
TTGTGATTTGATTTTTCCTGATGACCAGATTGCTTTGTTCTTCTGCAGGGATATTATAGGAATGCAAGACACAGCAATTTTCCGTACTATGTGCTTAGATTTATAACATAATACTACTCGGACAGTGTATGCTTAATGCTGGATAAGTGAATGTTTTTGGGTGGTGGACAGAAATGATGAAACCATCGTATGGCTATATTAAGACATAATGGTCACTTTGCATTTGGCAGAAAGGAACCCCCAAGCTGATTTTTTCATCTGTTTTCAAGACATTTATTTTCCCTTTCAATTTTGTTTTTGTTATAATTAAATTTGATGAACATGTGTTAGCATCTGTTATGTGAAGGATATTGGGCTACACTTTGGGAACCTTATAAGGAGAGCTAGGATCAAGCCTATTAAAAGATACTGATGCATAAACTATATAATAGTAAGCCAAATGAAGCAAGAGTATTTACATTGGTCTACTGCAGCCTCTACGAAATTAAAACCACTGTATTACAGTTTCCAGAGGACTTATGATGCAGTTAGTAAATTTTGTTCCACAGATGAGATTTTAATAGCATACTGTATTTGGACACATTAAGACAACGCAAGTTCAAGGTTAGTGCAAAGAGGAAAGTTTACTTAATACTAAAGCCATGCTTAGGATATCATTTCTGTTGTGTTTCTAGTCACATAAAATACAAGTCAATATTTTTCAAAATTTCGGTTATTTTGAAGGTGTTAGAAATACATTAAAATATTTACTATCTCACTTTACTTTTTGCATACTCTGCCCATCTTGCTATTTGTCATTCTACCATCCATGTATTATTTTGAACGTTTTTATTTTATTTTTTAAAATATATCTTTATTGATTTCAGAGAGAGGAAGGGAGAGGGAGAGAGAGAGATAGAAACACCAATGATGAGAGAGTCATTGATCGGCTGCCTCCTGCACGCCCCCTGCTGGGGATGGAGCCCGCAACAGGGGCAGGTGCCCCGACCGGGAATCGAACCCCGATCTCCTGGATCACAAGTCGACGCTCAACCGCTGAGCCGCGCTGGCAGGGCTGGAATGTTATTTTGAGAATATAATGTAATTATGGTTTAGTCTCCGCGGCTTGGTTTTGATGGTTATAACAACATAAAATAAATGAAAGTTTAACATCAATTTTTTGGCAAAAATTGTGTGATGACATTTGTGAAAAGAAAATTAGATTATGTATAAATGGGCATCGCTTTATGGGAATTCCGAAGATCTACAGTGAATTACTCCATGCTCTTTCCTTTCTATCATGTCGTCTTGTCTCCATTCAGCAAACATTTAAGTTTCAGGCACTGAAAACATGAAACTGAGCAAAAAGTAAGTTTCAGTCTTCAAGGAATTCTTTGGCCGTTGCTGAAGGCAGACGAATGACTGAGCGCACAGCGGTGTTAGGACAGCGCTAATGGAGGTACTGCGCAAGGAACTGGGGCGCTGTCCAGAGAGAGAGTCAATCACCCAGGTGCGACAAGGGAGGGTGTTCTGAGGATTGCAGATGCTTCACAAGAAAAAACAAAGTGCATTTAAACTGAATCTTAAAGACTGATTTCAACGGCAGAAATATGGAGAAGATTATTTTAGGCACAAAAACAAGCACATAGAGGACATGAATATTGTGACATGGTAGAAAAACTGAAAATTTCATTTGATTTCTTTCAATCAACTTTCTACATATTTGTGGATAGAGAAAATTTTTATTCCATTAGGTTTAAAAAAATGACCTGTTTCATTTGGAATCTCCAAAAAACATGGTGCATGAAAAACATAATTCAATAGGATTCTTATGATCTGTAATACTGAGAAGAATTCCTACCTGGCCATTTTATCAGAAGTAGGGGAGGTGGGGAAAAGGGAGAACCACTCTTCTACGTTACAAAGACAGTCATGGTAATGCATCACTCTTGAAACTTCCCATTTCTTGATGTTCTGCTTTAAAAAAAAAAAAAATCTGTGTATCAGTCAAGTAATAAAAAATATTATTTAAGCAATCAAATGGCTATGTCCAAAGCCATCGTATTTTAATCTGTATTTTTATTGACTATGTTGCACCTCTTTTTGACAGACAATGGAGACAAATTTAAATCTAGACTTTGCCATACCCTGTTAAACCTTATGTTGTTAAAGTCTCTGAGCCTCAGTTTCTTCACATGCACTTTGAAGAAATGATGCATATCTAGAGGCTTGTTTTCAGGACAAAATGAGGATTTCCTTGCAATGCATTAGACAGTTGGTACTTGATAAATATACATATATCAGTCATTTTTTTGAAGAATGATTATCGTATAAAACTCATTTATATATATTTATTTAAACAGACATATGAGTGAAAGTAAATAGGTTCTGGAATGTTACATATCCATCAAATTTCACCTACTGAGACTTAAAAATATTTGTATCACAACTTAGAGTGGGAAGTGACTAGTGACAAAAGTAACCTAGGGTAGTTTCTTTCAAAAATTGCAGATTATTTTTTCCCCTTGATTTGTATTCAGGATAGGTTTTGTGCCTCTGAAACATTTCAGTAGATTCACTCTACAACTTATTGCTTGTATGAATAACTATTATAGATTTGGCTTTTAAAAAAATAACAGATTCTGACGACTCACGTAACTGTATTCAATGATCACGATTCCAGTTGCAAAAAAAAAAAAAAAATTAGAAGTATCATGTATCATTCACATTAAAGACTGTATGAAATACTCTACCAGATGTCAGGAGACTTCTGGGGTCATCATTTGTACTGGTTAGCTGGGTGATCATGGGGGACATTGGCAGTCATGAAAATGTTCTGGTTAGATCTCCAGCTGTGAGGATAACTGATTAACATCCCAACTCCCACCCCTCTGGACCCCAACTGTGTTGGCACTGAGGCCATGCTTCCCATGGGCTGCTCTCCCCAGAGACTGAGCACGGCAGGGAAATTAAAGCAGGCCCCTTCTGGCAAGACAATGGGCCTTGTCTTCCAATGAGAGTTGTTGGGCGAAATTTTCTTGTGACTGTGCTGTAGTCCAAGAGTCTTTCTTTCTTCCCAACCCTTTTTTCTCCATTCTCTCTTTCCGTAAGTGTCCGACCTACATTGCAGGCTGAAGGCTCTCCTCCCTCTTCCTGACCCCTCTGTTGATACATCCCCTGAGGTTCTTCTAATTCCTATCTTGAGCTCTGCTTCTTGGTGGACCACTTAATCTCATTTAGCTTCAGTTTCCGCATTTTTAGGTTGAACAATAATGGCACCTCATCTGCTTTCCTCACCAGGTTATTGTCAAGACCAAATCTCAGAATGTGTGATAGAATCACTTGAAGTTATACATTTCTATAAATTATTATAGACTACTGTCACACTACTTTTCTCTAGAAGAGACTTTGTTCCTCCAATCAATTTCTTTCTTTCTCATAGTTTGGGGGAAATTTTTTTGGTGCTAGTTATCATATGAAAAGTTCAATCTCAATTCATCTGTTTCCACACCTTGAGATAGAGATGTAGTAGACCTAAGCCTGCAATATTCTGGGATTCTATTCATGACAGAGAAATATTCATCATAAGGCAGGTATTTCTTGGAACCCATCCAAGGGGATTAGCTACTGAAATTTTGAAAGGACCTCCTTGTAAATAAACATCCCTGGAAGCTGTCCTCACAGTAGGAAGAACAGCAGTAGAACAATTTCAAGCATTATAATAATTTGGGGGAATTGCACAATATGCATATTTATTTTAGAAAAAAGTGTAAGAAGTGGGGGAAGAAGAAACGGTCCCTTCAGACTCCAAATAATTTTGTTGTATGATATAAATTTCACAAATTATCCACTTTAGAAATGAACCTGGTTTCCAGGCTTCTTTCAGGACCAAATTGAGGCAGGGAGCAGAGAGGCTAACATTGGCTTTGAGAGAGTAAGTTTAATTTAGTTCTCACGGTTTTCTGTTTCCCTGCACAACCTGAGTTTAATGGCTCCATTACATACATATATGGAAAACAGGGTTGCAGGCAAAACACCTGTGTTTATTCTGAGTTTTGCCCTTAATTTAATGTACGACCTTGGATAAATCACTTAATTGCGCTTCATTTAAGATTCCTTTTTAGCTGAGAATGTATCTTATCTCCTCAATAAATGATAGTTATTTTCCATCATTCAGAGAGAAATGGTACTGAGTAGTCTTTCCCCTCTTATGTCTCCTTTGCTACTTACACAGAATACTTTGCTTCTGATGCTTTTGGTCACCAAATGTGTGGGGTTTTCCCCCACACCATGCAATTCTGCAACACTAACTGGGTGTCCTTAATTCTGATGCTACCCGGAGACAGCATCAGATCCTACAAGGTAAGACCTGAGTCCCACAAGTTTTCTCCCACCCCACTTCAGATCTGTTCTGGTCACCTGTGCTTCTGACCCATCAGCTGTAAGTCTGAGGTTCTCATGACCCCTTCCTCATTTTCAATTAATTTGCTAGACCATCTCACAGAACACAGGGAAGCATGTTTGCCAGTTTAGTGAAGGATATGATAAAGGATATAGATGAACAGCCAGATGTAAAAATTCACAGGGCAAGGTCTAGGAGGGCCCCGAGCACAGGAGATTCTGTCCTGGAGTTGGGGTGTGTTGCCCTCCCTGTATGTGGATGTGTCATGGAACATTTCTGAATCCTGTACTATTGGGATTTAATGAGGCTTCCTCATATAAGCATGATCAATCATGAACTCATTTCTAGCTCTGGGCTCTCCGGTGGGGCTGGAAATTCCAAACTTCTAATCATGGCTTGGTCTTTCTGGTGACAAGACCCCGTCTAGGAGACATCCAAGAGCCCACCCAGAGTCACCTCAATAGGACGAAAGATGCTCCTAGTGCTCTTATCATTTAGAAAATTACAAGGGTTTTAGTTCTGTGCCTGAAACCAGGGGGCAGGCAGATACATGCATATACACACACACACATTTATTATCTCGTATGTGTTGTCTAGTTACAAATTCATGACAGTAGTGGGGAAAAACATTTTAATCTTCACACTCAGCCACCCTGCGTGTTTAGATTTCTCTAGAAGACTAAAAAGACCCACTGTTATTTCAGTGGTGCAGCAGAGTATCAGAGTGGGAAGATGTGGCACTGGAGTCAGACATGGCCAGTCCAGGATTTCCTAGTTTCTAAGAATTGGGCTGGTGACTTGATTTTTTTGAGACTCCAGACAATATTACCCCTCTTATTTGGTGTGAACACTAAGTAAGATACTTCTACAAAGACCCTTAGCAACGCACACTTCTCACCCCTCTTCGTTTTAGTAAACCTCAGTGAAGGATTTTTGGATGCCTGCTCATTTTGAGCTCAGTTCTATAGATGTTACGTAGCACTCAAAGAGCCCTTAATGGTATTTATAGACTTGAAATAAATCCCTCTGAGGAGTGGAATAACCTGATGTCAGGTAACATTTCCACTCTGACATGGTTGTATAACATTGTGTTTAAGACATTGGCTGTGTCACCTGAGGCAACTTGCTTAATGTCTCTGTTTTTCAATTTCTCATTAACAAAACATAGACTGTGGTAACATATATTTTATAAAGGGTTTGGAGATTTCAATGACATAATTCATAGAAAATATTTCACAAAATACAAGGTACGAAGTCAACACTCACTTTCGGTAAATATATAGTCTGGGAGAAGGTGCAATTTCTCATTAAACTTAGAAATTAAATACAGTCAGGTAGAGACCTGTCAAATTGTATTAGAAAATTTGAATAAAACTTGATGAAATGAAGCAGCTGTTCTGAATGAAAAATAAAGAAGTATGACGTGGGGAGATTGGTTGAAATGGAAATGAAAGGCTCCTCATTACAAAATAAATAATATGGGTTAATTAATTCTAAGAGAAAGCTGAGTCAACAGGTGACTCCAAAATTTATATCTCCTAGACATCTCCTCCTAACTCTGGAATTCAACTGCCTGCTTGACAAACCTAATGGAAATCGAAGAGACATCTCAAACAATAGGTCCAGGCTCAAACGCCTGATTTTATCTCCTAAACCTGTATATTCCATGGGCCTTCCTTTCTCAGTAAAAAAAAAAAAAAAAAAAAAAAAGGTATAATTTATAACTATATTTCTTTTCTCTTACTTGCATAGCTTGTTGGCTGTCTATCTCCCCTTACTAGATTGGCTCTAACAAGGGATAGGATTGTCTCGGTTTTGTTAACCTCCGTAAAACCAGTCTCTGGAAGTAGTCCAACTCATAAAAGCTTTCCATGAATGTTTGTTGAATGAATAGATGAAAGCAGAGTGTAGTTTATTTGTTTAGGAAAATGTATTTTTCCCTCCGAATTCTTGCCATAGCAATGCAAGGACACCAAGCAGTGATGCTGACTAAAACATTAATATGAGGAGCTAGGAGGAAAAGAAAAAAAAGTACTGGGGTTATTTGACCTAACATCTGTGAAATAGCATGATTAGCAGAGGTTTATTAGCACATGTGTTCAAACTTTGTGGTGAAAAAACGTGAAGAAATAGTTTTAAATAACAAGATGGGGGAATCCCTTTCAGGCATATAGATAGGCAACACGGGGTGCCTAAACAGTGGAATCACAGAAAATCTTCCCCTGCAGCTCTAGAAGAGTTTTACTTTAAGTTCTCTTGATGGGCTTCGGCAAGGTCCTGCCTGGAGGCAGGGTTTTGTACTCGAATGCCACACGAGCTCTCAAGCCTAAGGCTCCTTGTCCTGAGTCCGTGAATTAACACATCTCTTTGAACAAACTTGTTTGATAGTTGGTGAAAGAAAACAGACTTAAAGTATAGTTTGGTAAAACCTGAAGGTATGGGAAAGATCTGTTTTTAATAGAGAACTCAGGAAAATCTCTAGAGTAGAACAGTTATATCCACAGACAAATTGTTTCCCAAATCTGATCTAAAGAGCTACCTGTTCTTTTCTAAATCTACCAGTTTAACTACTTGGGCATTTAAGTCTAAACATGTGTGAGTGATTTAAAGGAGCAATGACTGGAAGTGAAACACGGCTTCCAAAGGAAATGGATATTTTTGTCATAATTGTGACATTTATAGTGACACAGATTTTTGGCATATATTTAACCTAGGCTGAATATGAATGCTGCCGAGATGTGAATCAGCTAAGCTCTCAGACGAATCTGCAAGCTGGAAAACGTCAAAGGACAGGATTCTTCCCTAATTTTAGAAAGAATTATAATTTCTTCTAGGTTGTCTTTACTGCTTAACCTCCTTGCCCAATACGAGTTCTGCCTCAGTGTTCAGGGAAAATTCTCTTCCCGAATGACAGAGTGGAGGGTATTACAACAGTTCTCTCCTCTCCTCTCCGTTCCGGCTTAAAGACAGTTTTTAAGAGCCTCTGAATGCATCTCGTTCAAGGGGATTCATGCTCCCAAGGGCCACACTGCGACTCAAATTGACATGTCTTTGAGTGACCAGACCTAAGAATAGCCTAAAAAAAGGCCTCCCATCTAAATTCTAATTTAGTGTGCTGCTGTAGACACGGGCTTCGGGTGAGCCCGCTCAGCACGTGTCCCTACTATTTAATGTCAGCCCATGACTATTCTTGGCCTTGACACCTCCGTACAGTTTACCAGAATGAACAGATTTCTCCAGCCCATCCCACTTTCTACCCACGGCGCTGCCGGGGGATGGAGGGCACACATAGGAAAGGGAGCTGGTACACCTTTCCTCCGCCCTCCCGCGCTGATCTCAGCAACCCAGCTAGTGTCGGTTGCATGCGAAAACAGGTTTTTATATTTTATTTTTCCCCCTGTGCTGGGTTCTGGGAAAATGAAACACAGGGATGACAGACTACATGTGTCTCTGTCAGTTTCGGGTACTTTAGCTGCCCAAGTTGGCAGATGCTTAACATCAGGAAAAGACTTTCCAGCTAAAGAGGAAGGACAACTGTAAAGAGATCAAAGTAAACGGGCATTGATTGACTTTTTGGAAGGGCAGGAAAATCCATTTTGAAACAGGAGCTAATTGAAGGTATTAAACGGGAAGAAATGACCTGCAAGTTTTCTGAAGTACGTTCTGAGAAACACTACTCCGGCCTCAGAATCTCAGTGAATGAAGATTAGAAAATTGGATGGTTGGCTTTTCCATTTCTGTCACTAATAATTATTCAAGTTCTGGTAAACTGATTCCTTCACGCTGTTGGGTTTTTATTTTCTGCGGTGGGAGAGGAGGCAGCAATGAAGTTACTTGTCGAGTAGAACAACACAGAAATATCTGGAAAATATCAAGATGGCCCTTGAGGTAGAGACCATGCGAGAAGGACTCGCCCTCCCTGCCCCACACTCAGGCTCCCGCCTCCTCTGTTATTCCAGATGGATGGAACTGGAACTTGAGCCCTTGTCATGTGGGGGGAAGGTGAGGTGGGGTGGGGGTGTGGGTGCGAGGTCAGGCTGGAGAGAGGAATAGAGGTTTAGCAGATGCTTTTTCCTGGGAAGAATTAGTGGGAAAAGGTTGATGTATAAGTGATTTTCGAAAAAGGGAAGGAAAGAAAGGAAAAAATGGAAAAAAGAAACTGGGTCAAGATAAGAAAAGCTGTGGAAGTAATTTCTGGCAAGATTTTCACCTTCTTGGGATTGGAAGATAATTTCACTGCCCCCCTATCACCATCCTTCCCACCCCGGAAAGTGCTGGCAAGCCATTTCAAGAGCTGTTCACAAGTCAGAAAATAGCCAGCTGCATCTTACTCAAGGGAGAGCTTACCCTGAAAGCACTTGAAACCAGAAACTTTTCATTTTTCAGAACCTTTGGAGAAATTAATATTTGTTTTCTTTTCTTTTACTTGAGTACTTTCTGAGTCTGTGTAGCATTAGCATTTTTTCATAGAAGCACAACACAGAGAGTGAAAGGACGAGTCCAAGATCATAGGTACAGACTATCACTGGAGGAACCAGGGCTCCTAACACCTGGGATAGGATATTGTCGCAAAGTACTAGTGTGGTTAGAGCCTTGACCAGGGCTTCTCTATATCCTCTGATGCCAGGGACCCAGGGATTATGAATAAGAAATTATGAGGCGACGTCAGCAAGACACCTTTGCATTTGCTACTTATATGTGCTTGGTGTTCTAACTCAGTCTTTGGGTCTTCAACTGACTGAGTTTTCAAATCAGAGCTGATGTCTGTAATATATAACGGGAGCTTTTAAAATGAAGTGTTTCATTATTAATAGAAAAACAAAAGTTTCAGCTAATTTGTTGATAACACTAGGAAATAATAGAAAATTTGTAGGAATCAAATTTCTAAGAAATACCAATACCAACTAATTCAATTTATACAATTTCCATGTGTATGTGCACGTGAAATCATGAAGGAAGGGCAGAAGACAGCAATTTTATAAGAAATAAACATTTTCCTCTTCAAAGTCAGAAGATGCATATAGTTCCTCGGGTATTGGAAGATGTATAACTATCTTTTTATGTGGAGAAAATCCATGTTATTTCAATCACACCAAGTTGAATATTTTGCCATCACAGCTTTACAATCAATTTTTATAACATTTGGACCATGTTGCATTTGTAAAATGTCACTACTAGTTATATGCAGATCTCACACACAGATGACTGAATTCTCTTTAAGTGCCCAAAAGTTTTAGAAGCCTTGTAGATAAGTATCTTGGTTTTTCGTGCCTATACAAATTTTTAAAAGGTTCACTTTCTTCACATATCATATCGCTCAAAACTAGGCAAACAGGAAACAGAAACTGAACTTAAAACAAGAATTATTTTTTTGGAATGGTCCTGGATAAGTGGCAATTCTGTGAAGCTACCTGGTAAAAAATAAGCTTCTTAAAAAAAATAGTCACAGATGCAGAAGAAGAAATGAGCCATGCAAGAGAAAACCTTAATTACGTTTGTTGTTAGCTATTTTAAACTCTATGTCATACCTTTAGCCTATCCTAGGAGGCATTTCCCATACAAAAGTATTACACTTAGGGGTTCAAAGATTTTCTCTATGATATTGTAAAACCTCATTACCTTGGACTTTTCCTGATTTAGAATTGGTGATTTAAATTTTTAAAAAAAAATTAGAATTGGTGATTAAGAGGGCTGGTGCTAGCTCAGGAAAATCCTTCTTATCACAGAGAAAGCGATCAATAAGATTGCAAAGCGGATGTTAAAAATTCTTAAATCTGCCCGGCGTGTCTCAGTGGTTAGAGTGTCGGCTCATGAGCTGAAGGGTCGCAGGTTCCATTCCCAGTCAAGGGCATGTACCTGGGTGCAGGCTGGTCCCCTGGCCCCAGGCAGGGCACATGCAAGAGGCAACCGATCCTGTCTCTCTCAAATCGATGGGTTTCTCTCTCCCTCCCTCCTTTCTACTTTCTCTAAAAAAATTCAATGGAAAAATATCCTCTGGTGAGTATTAACAACAACAACAAAACCTTAAATCCAAGCAGATACAAAGAAGAACGCTAGTGGAAGGGAAAAAGTAAAATGTCTGACATTGTGTTTATGTGGTGGAATTACATGTAATTTCCTCTTATTTTCCCTATTTTTATATAATGTGTTTATATTATTTTACAATGAAAACACACCTTTAGAAAAAAAATACTCAGAACTTTCTGGGCACCTTTAAGTATCTTAGCACTGTCCAGTTATTTGCAAACAGTTGAAATATGCACTGAAAATTATTCTGTTCTATTCTAGCATTTTTTTCATACTCTATTTCATATGGTTGAAAATATTACACTGATTTTTCTCAAAAAAAAAGAAAAAAGATAAATACACTCACTTTATCCCAGTGGATATTAGTTTTAGAAAAACTCTATATAGCTCTAAACCCACATAAAACATGTTTTAAAAGGGTGCTACCATCTTAGTCCAAATTTAACTCATTGTAAAGATGCAGACACAAGTGTTTTAGGTGTGTGTCATCTTGGACCTCTTGTACGTGTGAGTTCTGTTAAGTTACAACAGAGATTTGGGAACTTTTAAAATAGGAAGTTCAACACAGGAGTGGATGTTGTTCAGGTAATGGAGAGCTTACGTGTGGTTTGATGACTTTGTTAAATCATTATATTTTCAACTCTCATTTTTAAATTTTTTGTACGTTTTTCTTTGTTTTAAATCTTCACCCAAGAACATGTTTTTCATTGATTTAAGAGAGAGAAGAAGATGGAGAGAGAAAGAGAAACATCGATGTGTGAGAGAAACATCTATTGGTTGCCACCATATGCTCCCTGACCAGGGATTGAACCCGCAACCTAAGTATGTGCCCTGATGAGGAATCGAACCTGTAACCTTTCACTGCACAGGACAATGCTCCAACCCACTGAGCCAAACCAGCCAGGGATGCACGTATTTGATACAGTGAAATATTATTAGATATATACATCTTTTTGAGTCATCTCAAATGATATTGGGCACAAAGATATTTCTAACTGAATAGTTAACTAGCTAACTTACTGACTAGGTTAATTATTTACGATGGGGATTTTGTCCTAGAGGATACTACAATTTTTGTGCAGTCAAGCCTATCCACCTTTTATCATTAAATGTTTGCTGTCGTGCTTAGACAGGCCTCCTTCACTTCAGAATCACAAGACTAATACACAATTGGTTTTAATAGTTATGCATTGCATAATTAGATTTTTTTATCCACCAAGAATTCACATTTCAATATTCTGTAATGCAGGAATTCAAGTTTATTTTATTCCAAATAGTTATCCAATTGCCTCTTCCTCATCGTTTAAGTAATATGTGATTTCCAAACTGATTCATGCCACTTATATTTTACGCATCTTCATATTTTAATTATTACCTTCCACTGGTGTGTCTGTTTACCCTCTCTTAGTGGGTCTTTCTACACTGGGTCCTGATCCAGCACAATCATTACAGTAGGTCAGGGAATGAAATGGCCCCCTGGAAAACCAGGCTAAAGAAAACACAAGCCTAAACTGAACAAGTTATCCCCAAGTTGCTTTTTGCTTAGCTTATTTGGATGGCTGTTTATTTCTTGCTTTTTAAAAATATTAAATTGATCTTTTTTCTCTTAAAACTAGTATGTCAGAAAGGCATTTGTTTCTGATACATGTCCAGACCAGCAGGAATAAGCTTTGGGTCTCAATGATACTTCCTCCCATTGGTTATATTTTGGGTGACGGATGGGCTTGTCACAGAGTGTCACTGGTGGCTCTATTTGCCTATCATTTTGAAGTGCTGATTCTGCAAATTGAGAAGTTGAACTGTCAGGCTATGTGCAGAGGCTACAAGAGGACTATAGCTTATGGTGTCAATTTTGGGTTATGTGCATATTTCTAAGATTTATTTCAAGAATGGTGTAAATAAAAGTAACAACAGATTACCCTTTGGATATGGCTTTACTTCCCAGAGACAGAATATGTACCTTGGCATCTATATAGCTTGAATTTGTAAGTAGAAATGACTGTTTGACTATTTTACGTTTAGATGTTATTAACCAGAATAATTTATTTATTCCCTGACTAGTGCTCAGATTCTTCTGCAGAGAGACAAGATTGATCCTTTTTTGTACAGGATTTCTTCTTATAACCCTGTACCTGGGCTGGGGATGTAATTCAATGCCTCGTGTACGTCTCGGCTCTGCCTGCTGTGGCTCTGGGACTGCTTCCCTCCGGGGCTGAGAAATGGGCTCTTTCACAGGCCCCCCCGCAGTGCCCTGGAGGAAGGGCTTTGCAGGAGACGCGGGAGCTCGGTTAGAATGCTCTAGACAGTCAGACAGGCAAGGACAGGTACACAGACCAGCAGAACAACGTGGGCCCAGGAGCACACCTGATACACGACGCCCCCACTGTCACCAACGCGGCCCGCGTGGAAGGTCTATCAACCTTTCAAAGGAAAGACTGAAATGCTCCAGAGCTTTTCCAGAACAGAAAAAATGAGGAAGCTCCCAAGTCATTTGAAGAGAGCATTACTATCTTAATCACAATCGGGTGAAAGGAAAGTCTAAAATAAATAAGAGGAAATACGCAAAGGAAAACAATATTGTAGGCTAGTCTTATTTATGAGAAATTTTAAATAAAACAAATTAAATATAACAGTATATTAAAAATTATTACATCCTGAACATTTCATGTTTATCACAGGAATGCAAGTAATGGAAGCATTAAGCAACCTGTTAGCATAATCAATAGATTAATGGTGAAAAAAATGATTTTATATATATATACAGGGTAGGGCAAAAGTAGGTTTACAGTTGTGAGTTCACCAAAAAATTTATTCTTATAGTATTATTTATTAATTATTGTATTTTTCATATAAACAACTGTAAACCTACTTTTGCCTACCCCTGTAGATACTATTAAGTAATGCTGCCATTAAAAATCTTTTAGTAAACCAATAGAAGCAAACTTAAGTTGATAAGTGATATTTTTCAGAAACTAGAATATGTCTACATTTATAAACACCTAAAGCTTTGTATTATAGAAAGCTCTCACAGTTCTTGGTCTTCTTTCCCATCCATTGTACCGATGATTTTTTTTTAAATTTCAGGTTTTTACAACTGTATTTTCTATTTTTCCTTTCTCTTGGTCTTAACTACTTAAATTTTTTTCAATTACTACTGACGTTCAGTTATCTTAGCTACTTTAATATTTATTTATTTATTCATTTACTTATTTTTATTTACTTCATTGGTGACATTGGTTAATAAAACCATACAGGTTTCAAGTGTACAACTCATTGAAACATCATCTGCACATTGCCTCATGGGCTCACCACCCACAGTCAAGTCTCTTCTGTCCCCATTTATCCCCCCTTTGCCCATTTCCACTTCCTCCCACCCCCTTTCCTCTGGCTGTCACTACCCTGTTGTCTAAGTGTCATTCCTTCACCTATTTCATCCAGCCCCCTAACTCCCCTCCCCTCTGACAACCCTCAGTCTGTTCTATTCATGTAGGCTTCAGTTTCTATTTTGTTGCTTAGATTCCACATGTAAGTGAGATCATATGGTACTTGTCTTTCTGTGGCTTGTTTCACTTAGCATAATACACTCCAGGTCCGTTCATGCTGTCACAAAAGGTAAGATTTTCTTATTTTTTATGCTACTTTTAAAAGCCCACAACAGATATTACCTAGATATTCCTTCACTTTTGCTTCATATATCTCCTGCAGCATTAGGATTTTTCCCCCTCTTTCTTAAGTAGTTTATCCAAGGCTATTTTACAAGTGGGTGTTTATGTGGTAGACTTTTGAAGGCTTGTATGGCTGAGAATTTTTTTTTTATCATTCCTTCTATTTGAATGACAATTTGGCCAATTATAAATTCTTGTTTCAAATTCTTTATTCTCAATATTTTGAAAGCATTATCCCTTTGTCTTCTTGCATCTAGTGTTCTGATTCCTTTGTGTGTGTGCTTGCTCTTTCATTCTTGAAATTAAGGGAATTCTAAATTTTGTCATTAATTGTCTTAAAGTTTCTATACTTTACATGTGAGTTTTTTAAAAGTTTATTTATATGCTCTGGCACTCTCTGGATTCATTAAATCTGTTTTTTATCTTTTGCTAATTATGAAAAATTTGCTATCATTTTTTTTCAAATATTTCTTTCTCTACTTTTCTTTCTTTCTGAATCTCTGCCTTCTGGACACTACCAGCACTTTTGTTCTTTCTTCCTCATATCTTAACCTTATTTTTATTTCCTCTTTTTATTTTTCCTTCATGTTTTCCTTTTTGGATAGTTCCACAATTTTATCTTCCAATTGCTAATTTGCTCCTCATTTGTAGCATTTTACTATTTATCCTATATATTGTTTCAATAACATTTTTTTCACACCAAATATTTCTACCTAATTCTGTTAAAATACAGGGGTGGGCAAAAGTAGGTTAAATCACCCGCCATCATTACCTAAAAGATAAATCATAAGTAAACATATGAAATAATAATAATAATAATACAAATACAAATAATACAAATAAACTATACAAGGATAAATAAATAAACAAATAATAATACAAGAATAAACTCCATTTCACGTACTCACAACTGTAGACCTACTTTGGCCTGCCCCTGTATTTTATTGTTGTTCATAAGTTTAATATCTATTTTTTATCATTTTTTAGCATGCTTATTAAGCTCCTTTTAAAATTTTTGTGCACCTGTTCTAATTTCAGGCTTTCATGAATCTCAAATCCAGTTCATGGTTTTTATTTCAAAATAGTTGTTCCCTCAAAGGTCTGAGCTTTTAGGTTTGTGAGCCTATTTTCTCCCGGCTTAGTTTCCAATACATGGTCTTTCTTTTAACCAGTTCTATCGATGCTAGGCTCCTGCTGTTCCCCTTTAGTTCTATTTCTCATTTCTTATTTGTTTCTTTTCCTCCTGTTCCAAAGTTCTCTGATTCCTGTTTCATTCTTTGCTCTTTCTTCTTGACTTTCATTCAGTAGCTGTTGACCCCTAATCTCTAACATACCTTTTTTTTTTTTTTTTTTTAACAAGATTAACCAATGTTTTGCATCAAAATTTTACTTGGCTGAGCACCTTAAAGGTAAAATCTAAATGTAGTTTATCATTGCACCTCTAATTCTTTAATACCTATCAAAATATTTAACATTCAGTAGATGATTCATACAGACTTTCTAGGAAAAAAAGAATGAATTAATGCAAAGAAGATATGTATAGAAAGAAAGAAATGATGACCCTTTGAATAAACATCTTATAAGTGATCATTTTCCTTGTTTCACCTAGTTTCTAAGAATTTTTCTCCCATCCATAACACCCACTGTTGAATCATTCTGTCAAGTATCCATAAATTGATGAAAATGATCTGTACTTTCAGGCCTTCTGGATATCTCTCACTTACTCATACTGTTCTATGTGACTTGTTTTCTTTTTCGGTAATAGCTGTGGATTCTATTGTAGGAGATACATACAAAATGTGTACTGTGGTAGATACAATGAAATAAGAACTTTGGATGTGGTTAAGAAATCCCTACCGTCAGAGATATCACAACACATCAGTCCCCGGAGAGAACAGATTCTTTTGCCTCCTGACTCTGATATGCATTGGCTGTCAGATTTTTTTAGTGCTTATTTTAGTTAATGTATGATGTTCTGCAGACTGCCAGCATGTTCTGTACTCTGTGGAACAGTTGATCTTGAAAGATGTCATTTTTTCTCATTTTCTGACTTGTTTTGTTACATCAGCGTTGATTTATTTTGCACTTTTGACAATCTGAATTTTTTAAAAAACTGATCACATCTCAGAAACTTTAAATTAACGAATCAGATGCTGTAAGCAGAGGGAAACAATAACGTATGAGTTTCTCCATTTCTCTTCTTTTCTGGCCTAATCTTTTTTCTCCTTCCCTTTCTCTCAGAGCATAAACAGCTATGTCTATATTTCATCCACCTTAAATGCAAATGCTCACAAAGGGGTATGATTTAAAATAGCTAATTATTTGCCTTCATTTAGTATCCACTTATGGAATGTATTCCATTTCCAAGGCAGGGCTGTTGTGCTTGTTCTGAACCTAGTTATGATGCATTAGGACCAGTAAAATTAGGTCGATGATCCTGTGACCTCCTCAAGTGTAGCTGTAGCTGAGGCCTGTTTATTATAATCTGAATGTACATCCCATCACAGCTTATGTGTAATTTCATCTTCCCATCAATGGAAAATCATTAATTAAACTTAAAAGACACAGTGGAACATTAGTGACTGAGCAGGTCTCTGTTTTCAAAGAGCTAATCAGGAGTGAGGTATAAAATCTGGGTTTGGTACACAGATTCTGAGTCGGATAAATCTGCACTTGATTCAGGCTCCACTGCTGGGCTGCTGGCTGAGCTTGGTTTAACTGGTATGAGTCTGACCTGAGGGTTTTACTCATTTAAAAAAATCTTTACTATAGAGATAAAAATACCTCAGAAGTTTTATGAATATTATATATATATGTATATGTACATATATGTGTTTATATACCTATGCATACATATACACATATGTGTACATATACACACATATACATATACAAATGAGTCAAGTCTCAATACGGGGCAGTTTTCATTATTTTTGTTGTTTGAATGGTGTACCATTATTATATAGTTGGCTTTTAGTGCCTACTGAATGCAAAATAAGCATGAGCACTAACTAAAATCCAGACCCAAGTTTACTCAAGGAAAAAAAAAATCAGAAAACTTAAGTGTCCGATAATACTCCCCTCCCACTACATCAGTCCTCTTTAGTTATTCTAGTGCCAACAATAGTCTTCATGGAAAAGCATAGCAGGTGAAAATTCAGCCTGCCTAGAAGATGAAAGTAGAAAAGTTATGAGCCATATATAATTTACCTTTACATGTTGTATTTCATGTAATTTTGAAATAATTTCATTAAAAGACATCCACAGAGAAGAAGAAACATGGAAACTAGGTTGTAGGGGGATGAATTTTTACTGATTTTCATTTGCCTCATAGTTTCCCTTTTTCTCACTGCTCCCAATTACATAAAGCTCTATACTTTCGGTTGCTTATTTTTACAACTCTATTGTGTTTATTTTAACTATTGTGATCAACAAGACTTTGGCTAGATTATGCATGCTATCATTTTACTATTTAAGGCTAAGATCCGTAAGGAATTTTCATGGAGTAATTGGAAGATAGCTCAACAAGAAAATGTCCACTGATAGCTTATTTGTTATGAGGTTATTTTCCAAGGATCTTCAAACTCACTGATTTTGGAAAAATATAGGCAATCTTACTGTTTTTCACCTGCTTGTTATTTGTTATTTCTCAGTTTAATAGATAAGCAAAAAGAAGAAAATTATACCACCCAATGAAAAAAATTTTTGTGAATATCTTTCCTTTCAATCTTTCAAAATACAAACTGGAGTTTCAAGTTAGACTTTTTTTTTTGGCTATTAGATGCTGATTAAACCAGTAGTGAAATAATCCTATTTTGTAGTTTCAGAATTGGGAATAAACTGTAGGTGTTGTTTTGTAGTCTGCATTATTCAGCCAACAATATATCATGAACATCTTTCAAAGGCATTATACATATATTCTCCTAAGACATCATTATCAATGGCCTCGATAGTAACCCACTGCATGACTGCTCATAATTCACTTAACCAATACAGTTGGTACATTCTTGATGCAATAATATTGGGGATATTGTAAATGGAGTCATTTGGGATAATTTATTTTGGATTTCCTCTGTGTTTCTCAATTTGATTTACTTGCAGCCCTGAGATATGGAACACAGTATGTTTTGCTCTGAATGCATCGAGCATAAACTTATACTTAGGCCTTAAATAATGTCAGTGCGTGAGTGTGTGTGTGTGTTCCAATATGTACACATGTGTAGGGTGTGGTGGGGTATAGAGGTTGGGAGTAACTTGTGACCATAATCAGAGCAGATAAAGACAAGCAGGGGAGTATTTTTCTTTTAATCCTTTCCAACATTCTAACTGCATCACAGGTTCAGGTTGAAATCTTGTAGTGAAATATCAAAACTGCTTGGCTATGGCTTTTTGTCATGAAGACTTTTTAGAGAGGAAAGAGAAAAAAAGGAAAGAAACTCTGAATTATAGAGTAACTACTTGTAAAGTTTTTATTATATGGAAAAGGAAACTATAGTCAGCCCCCGAATCATGTTGCCCTACTGAAAAACGGGAACTTGCTTGGTCTCCTCTATTTTAAATGCATGGCTAGAGCACGCGCTTACCTTCTGGAGGCTGTTAACAACCAGAAGCATAATCTCTAGATAAATGCAGCGAATGCTATAGATGCCACAGTTCTTTTCTTTGGCATTTTCATCACATTTTCTCTTTGGCACTGAAACATCACAAATGAAAGAGAAAAAATGTACAGGTTTTCCTTTTCTTTTTCTATTTTTTTTTAGATCCGCTTCAAAAAATAAACCAGAGAGAAAAAGTTGGTCTGTTCTCAGGTACAGTGGCATCAAGAGCGCATGGCTTTCCCCCCTAATCACCCTTTTCTTTCTCTGAATGTTCGTGGCGCACATTCCCAGCAAAGAGCCTCCCTGGTTCATCATTTTCTAAGCCCGAAGCAACAATCAGCGTGTACTCAAGCGGCAAAGCCCTGGCCTTTCCTATCAATTCTCTTGACAAGAATGTTGTCAAGTCTCGTTTTTTCTTTTCTGAGCTGATGAACTTATTTCAGGAGGCTGGTAGTTAAATTTAACATCTGTCTGTGATGTGACGGTGAGCCTTGAGGCTCTGTACCTTCTTTGGTTTTCCGAGGGCCTTTGGAGAGGTTGTGTGCGATATGCTTTGATGACTGCAGGCCCAGGGCACCCATTCTGCACCGGCCAAGCGGTGCAGAAAGACCCTTCTGTGTGTGCTGGAGGGGCCCCCGTATGTGTGCACGCCAAGGGAGCTTTCTGCTCCTGTTTCCCTTGCTTTCTTCTTCTTTGTTGTAGGGATAGGGGTTGGTGAGAGGATAACCATGGAAAAGAGTGAAGGGAGCTGCTTTTTTCAGTGTGTCAATGGGTAAATGGCTACTGCTACCTCTGGATAGAGGGTCACCATGCTGCTAGATGGATGTGTCACGGATTCTCCAGCTTGTCTTGGACTAAACATGTTGAAACTTCTTAAAATGCTAGTAAAATTGAAGATCCCAATGGTGGTAATTCAACTAGTTCAGTCAACAAGCATTTATGCAGTGATGCTATATACACTAGAAACCATTTTAGGTGAGTAAGACTCTAAATTCAGTGGTTTCTAGCTTTCTCCAGTTCAGTAAATGAGAAAGACAAAAGGGCAGATAATCTCAGTGAAACGGGGCGAGTGTTATGATGAAGGGATCGTGGAGGACGGTGCTCAGTCCAACTTGGAGATTAAAGAAAGACATTCTAAGGGATACGACTGTCTTCCTTCTGTTTCTGTGATTTTCAATTTGGGGGTAAGAATCTACTTTCTAAGTTTGGTGTGGCCATACTGAATTTAAATTTTTATATCTGAATATAGCACATGGGACCAAAAGAAACCTGTAAGTGGGCAACAGAAGCAGTTGGTTGAAAATAAGTCTGTGTTGTTGAGAGCACATGCTTTAGTTTCAGGAATCCTCACTACCTTATTAGCTCTGTTACCTTGGCAACTTAACTAACCTCTCACCCTCAGTTTCCTTACCTGTTAACTGGGGATACCATCACCTTCTACACAGAATGGTACAGTAAGATGAATCTCCTAGCAGAGTGTTTTCATATTTGGGGAAATTATTTTTTGTTTAAATCAGGTAGTTGAGGCTAATGACATATATACACACTTTTACTTTTGTTTTTTTCATCATTTAACACACCCATTTTAGAACCTCTTCCGGATCCTGGGTTCCATCCTGTTTCTCGCCCCATATTCCAGAAGCACAGTGCTGACCACACTCGTCTTTTATAGCTGGCGTAAGGGGAGCAATTACAGGAAGCACATCAGGCACCGCGGAGCAAGAGTTTAAACAGCAGTGACACGACACACTTCGGTCTAAATTTCGCTGTATGCAATCTCCACCACAGCATCTGGATGAAGGACTTAAGACATCAGCCATCACCTGGGAGAAAGGACACCCTTAGGTGGAGTTCCTAATCCAATGGGAGGCAAGAATCAAGTCCCAAACAGTGACGCCGCCGAGCAGATGTGGTCAGTCAGACGACACAGCGGGAATCCTACCTCGCTGCAGGCTCACTGCCTGTCTGGAAAAGTACAAATGTTCTTCTTACTGGTATGTGTCACTGCGAGCTGTATATACGATTAAAGTAACACACGAGAAATCGTGTGCTTACCTGCTGCTTCTCAGGTTTATTCCTTCCCTTTAGGGTGTCCAGTAGGACTCCATGCAGCGAAGTGACTCTGTCCCATCACTACTGCTCTGCCACTGGTTTCCCATCTGGATGCTTTCCAGTGTGCCTTTTATGTGTGGATTCCTGATTTTATGTTCGGGCTAAGGCATTTGTAATACCATTGATTACATGTTAATTAATCCTATTTTGAATCCAATGTGTATATTTGCACAAATCAAATGCTTACCAGGGCAGCCCTGACTCAAGCGAAAACAAACAAAAACAGAGACTGTGCCAATCTTGCTCTTTTTTTCCAATTTAATGCCATTCCCTGCCCTAGGTTTCTGATCTTGCTATTTGCAATTCTGAAGCAATAGTGGCTAAAGGTCACAGTTCACTTTCAAATGCCTTTTTAATGCGTCGATAAGACATTCTCACTGCTTGCACTGTCCTTTCTGTGCACTTTAACAATTCATTACTGAGATAATTATTTGGTGTTTATTCCAGTGTACCTATGTCTCTCCTCACCTTTAATAGGGTTGAGAGTAAAAAAAAAAAAAATTCAGCATTTATTTAAAACTGCAAGAATATTGTTAAAATGTTGTCTGACTAATAAATGAACTTAAAAAATCAAATGATTGCTCTTCCTCTCCTGAACAGAAAAATAAAAACAAAGAAGGAAAGACAGAGATAGAGAATGAGAAGGAAACATTTTCTTTGGCCCCTTGGAGCTCTGGGAATTGGAAAGAAATAAGAGTCATGATCCATTTGATTTTCTTTTCCGATTTAAAGAAAAATCATATTCTCCAGGTCGGTTTCATTCCTTTATGCCTTCCCTTATTTTCCTAATAAATATAACTAAAGATTTAAAAATAAGTGTATAGTCCTGGCCAGGTAGCTCAGTTGGTTAGAGCGTCGTCCCAATATGCCAAGGTGGCAGCTTAGATCTCCGGTCAGGGCACAGACAAGAAGCAACCGATGCATGCATCACTAAGTGGAACAACGATCGATGTTTCTCTCTCTCCCTTCCTGTCTCTCTCTAAAATCAATAAATCAATAAAAAATAACTGTTAAAAAAATGAATAAAATAACATGTGACCTGAAATCTGGAGATAGTGTCTAAGTACATGTAGCCCAATATGTAGATTTCAGGGTATCTGAATACTTCTGTTTACCTGTCAAAAGTATTGACAACATAATACTTTTTGGTATTGTCTGTGCATTTCCCTTTCTAGTGTGTCTTACTTCAAATACTGGGCATTCTTTATCAGTTTTTCAGTTATCAGTCTGTTGGAATACGTGTGAGTTTAGCCAGGTTGCCAGGACGTAAATAGGAAACTTCAGTATGACCTGCAACTTAAAGGTTTTATTCTATTGACTAAAAAAAATGGCAGTTATTTTAAAAGAGTAACAATGCTTTAAAATGCAAAATATAACCAGCATTAAAAAGAAAATCTACAAACTTTAAGATCACACTAATCCATGTTGAAGTTCTGGCTCTAGTGATTCTTTCTGTTGGTTTGAGCATCTCATAAATTCTCTAAGTCTCAGTTTCTTTCTCTGTAAAGATGGACAAAAGCAGTTTCCTCAATGGGTTCCTTTAGGATTAAAAATAATATATGTGAATGACCTAGCACTTTGCTAGGCACACCATAAGCAGTTTAAACTTGGTTGGTAGTAGCATTAATTATCTGGTAATCATTACTGCTATTAAGTAATTGGACTCCTTTTTTTTTTAATCCTCACTAGAGGATATGTTTTTACAGATTTTTAGAGAAAGAGGAAGGGAGAGAGAGAAACACCGATCGGTCGCCTCATGTACGTGCCCTGACCTGGGATCGAACCCTCAAACTAGGTATATGCCCTGAGCAGAAACTGAACCCACACCATTTTTTTTTTTCTTTTTTGGTGTATGGCACGATGCTCCCACCAACTGAGCCTCCTGGCCAGGGTGAGTAATTGGACTCTTTGAGTTTAAAAACAACAACAAACTCTACAAAGAACTGGCCATCATTAGTAATAAAGTCTGTTCATATGGAATAAACTGAAGCTTGGAAGAGAGTTAAGGAAGTTTAATTTAAAGAAGCTTACACAAACAGACCTGTAAAGAAATCCGTATTTCTTAATTCTAAATGCCCTGGTCTCTTAACAAATCCTGACCTTTGAATACAACAAACTGAATTATATTAGTGGCCTTTAAACTACATATAATTTCTCATCACTGCCTTTCTTTGGCATCCAACATATCCCACAACATTGGCAATGACTATCCATGGATATTACTCCTTGCATCCTTCCAAGATCTGGAAAAGACTTGCAGAGTACTGAGTATTTTATTCCGTTTTCATGAAAGAATTACGGGCAAAAAGTTTAGTGTACATTCTGTTCATCTTTGATCATTTCAGGTATTATTAAGAACTTGTTTTCAGCCCTGGCTGGTGTGGCTCAGTTGGCTGAACATCATTCCTTGCACCAAAGGCCACGGTTAGAGCCCTGGTCAGGGCATGTGCCCAGATTTCGGGCTTGATCCCCACGGGAAGGCATGCAGGGGGCAGTCAGTCGATGCAGGTTTCTCTCTCACATCCATGTTTCTTTTTCTCTCTCTCCCACTTCCTTCCTCTCTCTAAAATCAATAAAAACATGTTTTTTTAAAAAGAGCTTGTTTTCAGATATTCTTTTTTAAAATATATATATATATCTTTATTGATTTCAGAGAGAGGAAAGCAGAGGGAGAGAGAGAGATAGAAACATCAATGATGAGAGAGTCACTGATCGAGCCCGCAACCCGGGCATGTGCCCTGACCGGGAATCGAACTCCAATCACTTGGATCGTAGGTCGACACTCAACCACTGAGCCAAGCCTGGCAGGGCATGTTTTCAGATATTCTTAAGGAAATAAAAACAACAATAAAGGTGATAGCGGACCTGAAAGCATGGCAAATAGAATCTAGAGTAGTTGTTTACAGTAATTCTGTCCCGTACTTGAGAGTCAAGCTTCCTTCCTCCCTGCCTCCCTGTCTGCCATCTGTCTACAGGGAAGTGTTAGTGTCTACACACCAGACTTTACTCAAGGTTCTGGAGGTAGTGTGTTGATGAATAAGACAGGGTGCCTGCCCTAAGGAACATCATCCTGTTTAGGGGAGAACAGCAGGTATAAGATCCGTACACTACCCCGTGCTCACCACTGGGTTAGCAGTCAGCATCCTCCGTTCAGGAAGTGCACAGGTGGACACCTGCTTTGTGTAGGGCACGTCCGTGCATGCCGCCGCCTGACTTTACAGTTCCTCCTACTGAATCATCAGTGCGGTGTCCTTGCTTCTTGAATCTGAGTTGGCTTTGTGATTTGCTGTTGATGACAGAATGGGACTTGTGATTTGCTTTTAATAACAGAATGAGCTAGAAGTGTCATTAAGCCAGCCTCAAGCCTCAGCCTTAGGGAGCCTAGCGCGTCCCTGCTTGCTCCTGCGCTCCTCTGCCATCCATGAGGAGTCAGGGCCTGTTGGTCCCAGGAGGAGAATGAGATGCATGAGCAACCTGAGCTAAAACCAGCCAGCTACTCAGCTGGCACAGCCGCGATCAGCCAACAGCCATTTGAGCCCCGGATGCATGCGCTAAATAAGTGCACATCTGTTAGATGCTACTAAGGGTTTATGGTTGGTTGTTCCTTAGCATTATTATATGAATAGTTGGCTGATACAATCAGTAGAGTAGAGGTAAGAAAGATAATGCAGAAACAAAGACAAGATTGAGGAGGAGCATGAAAAATGTTTACATTCATATTACCAACGGAGTTTGATGGACCAAGAATCCAGTTAGAGTTTGACTGAATTGTGCAGATAATACAACTTAAATTGAGTTCACCAACACTGTGTGGTGATAGAACCCCCTTTACAGGTTATTTTAAAAAATAATGACCTAAATAACATGTTTACAAAGTAAACAGTAACCAGAGAGGAGAAGCACACTATCTCACCAACTCTGCCTTCAGGTAAAGTCTGGGAGGACTTCAGGAGAGGATTTTGTATTAGGCAAAGGAGGAATGCACAGGAGAAGGGTTGTAGTTTGTGTATGAGCCTATGAGCTTATAGATTTTATGTAGACCTTATGGTGTCTCCCACTGATAGGGTATCCATACAGATGGTGCTGTATCTATATTGCCTCAACTCTTCTACTTACTGCCAATTGATGCATAGAAAGAGGCCCCAGGATTGAACAATAATATAACAGAATATCCTGGTATAAGGATTTTTGTAACTGGCTTGGGTTGCAAAATATTGCGACAATTTTCTATTTCCTTGGCCCCTTTCTTCCACCAAAGAGACTATGGCACAACCAAAAATATTAGGGGAAGTATAAAGAGTTGTCAAAGTGCTACATGTTGAATTCTCATTCCCTTTTCTAATTGTTCAAAACAAGATTCAAATATCAACTTTACATGCAGAGTTTTATAATCCTTTTGCACTAAAAAATAATCTTGCTTTTCTATGAAATCCCCTTGCATTTTACCCGGGACTCATCTATAACATTTCTCACTTTCTATATTGTGTCATGCTTTTCTTCCACTTACAGATTGCTGACTCGTGTAGAGCAGAGACCATGTTTTATCTACTGGATGTTATCCAGGATAGTGTTTGTATGCATGCAGTTAACACTGATACTTAATACAGTTCATCTGCCCTTCTATCAAACCTCCAGTGGACCCATCTGCCACAAAATCAACACTATATTTCATTTTCTGGTTAAGTTGGAAGCATTGTCTCCCACCATTTGTGGAACTTTTTCTGGGGAAAGTGAGATAACTAAATCAAAGTAAAATTTCAGTTCAGATTCAATTTGGGCTTCCTCCCTGCTTATAGACTCAGTTCAAATTCACTCTGTATACTGTTTCTTCAAAAAAATTGGACTTGGTTTAACACATTCTAAAGTAAGAGAGGCAAAAACTGCAATTTCTCATCATAGAGGAAAACACAAACCAGTGAAGACTTGATAATTTGCCCTGCGCAAAGAAGATGCCTGTTATGGAAACCAAAACAAAGTGTGAAAAATCTAACATTTAATTTCTTAAAGGAAGGCTATACTTGCTATTGCTGGCAAAATTATCCAGACATGAGGAGTTGTGACATGTTGCATCAAAATGTATATTAACGCCCTTTTATATCCACACACAAAGGCATTTAAATGAAGTCATTCATTCAAAAGGAAGCTTCCTGGCAAAAGTCATAAATTTCTATTATTTTTGCATTAAAAATTAGGAAAATGTTGACTTAATTGAAACATTTTTTTCAGTGCATTTTGATGCTTCTAGCAACTGTAAAATCTGAGTCAAGGGTTTTTAAGTTTTTGGGAACATAAGCTTCAAGTGGAATGCTTATTAAAAATGCAGGCTTCCAGGTTACACTTGAAACATTCTGCATCTGCCCAGGAAAGGACACTTTTTAGTAATCACTGCAGGGGATTCAGCTGCAGGCTGTCCATGAACTAAATTCCCTATAATACACAGGAGGAAGTTTAAGACCATTAGATCAACTGAAAAAAATTGTCCTTTATTAAATATCTGATCTCTCCCCAGTGACTGTAGGGGCTTCTATTTAAAGTGACCTCTTGAAAATGGAATAGAAGTGTGGTTTTCTAGCAACTTCTTTAACTTCCATTAGAAATGAATTCAAATGGGCAAGTAGGTTCCTGTCATTGGTCTTTGCACACCAAACGTTTACTGTAGCTTTGATCAGATCCATTTTTCTTAATTTATTTAAAATAAACTCTCCTATATAAAAAATGTTATTAGCCACAATTTGTTAGAAGAAGATGAATAGCATGGTCGGTCGCCAACTAATATTTATTTTCTTTTGTTCAAAATTACAAACTGCCCAGCCGGGCGTGGCTCAGCAGTTGAGCGTTGACCCAGGATCCAGGTGATCCAGGTTCGATTCCCAGTCAGGGCACATGCCCGGGTTGTGGGCTCGATCCCCAGTTGGGGGGGTGCAGGAGGCAGCCGATCAATGACTCTCCCATCATGGATGTTTCTGTCTCTCTCTCTCTCCCTTTCCTTTCCTCTCTCTGAAATCAATAAAGATATATTTTAAAAAGATTACAAACTATTTGGGTACTGAAAACAGAAACCATTCCTGTATCGGTATCTTACTTCATCATTTGATTTATTTCCAATTTTTACAGCTATTCTCCATCTAGCCCTTCTTTTTAAAAAATAAAGCCTGGCAGAACATAGGGGCATTCTATTTTCTTCTTTCATTCATATATATATATATATATATATATATATATTATTTGATAAAAAGTGTGTATCAAAAGTATATTACTATGGTGCCATCAGTTTTTTTTTTTAATGTATCTTTATTGACTTCAGAGATAGGAAGGGAGAGGGAGAGAGAGAGATAGAAACATCAATGATGAGAGAGTCATTGATCGGCTGCAACCCACAACCCTGGCATGTGCCCTGACCAGGAATTGAACCCCGATCTCCTAGATCCTAAGTAAACACTCAACTGCTCAGCCATGCCCGGCTGGGCCATCAGTTCTTATTTCTTGATGTTATCATTAAGTTCCTTGCCATGTTTTCTTTTTGTGGTAAATTGGTTTCCAGGCTAAAGCAGAACATGAAATCCTGTATTAACTTATTTTTTCTAAAAGTAAATGTGTACAAACAAAATTAATAATGGTTTGACAATGAAGTAGGAAGAAAAAATGTTTCTCTTAAAACCTAAATTTAAAATATTTAAAAAGTAAAACAAAGCTGAAAGAAATATTTATTGAGCACCTAGTAAGTGACAGGTGCTATGGCAAATAGAAATAACCAGGTTAAATGCCTCACTGTATTTAGGAGTTAGAGGAGAGACTAGTTGAGACTATGCCATGCACACCATGCTATGCACTGTGCTTGGCACTGCTAAGCCTGTGTTATTTAATCCTCACAATCATAGCAAAATATACAGGACATGATCTCATTTATGTGATAAATTCATATATGTTTAAGCATACCTTATTAATGTATTTCCTACATGATTCGAGATATATATCTATATATTTATATATTGGCAGTTACATTATGTTGTGTAGCTTTCTGGGATTGGACCTATTCTACTTTGTCTGAATCTTGATTTCACCGGCTATTAGCTTCATGTCTCTGAACAACTTTCTTCACTGGCAAAATGGGGATGTTAATGGTCTATATTTCACAGGGTAGTTATGAGAGTCAATGAGCTAGTCCAAGTAAAACACATAGCCAGGTGTTCTGCATAAAGCAAACACTCCCTAAATGTCATTGTCCTTATTATTATTTTGTGACTATATAGAAACCTACTCTGAGATAATTCACTTAAACTATTAACAGTTGTTTGCCCTGAGAAGAGGAGTGTAATAGGTAAAATGGGATGAGGAATTTGAAGAACACTTTTACTTATCAGTCTTTCATCTCTCTGTTAAGTAACATGAGTGTGTTTTGTTTTTGCATCATAAACAATAAATTTTAAAACATTATTTTAGAATTCAGGAACATTATGATTAGTAATGATCTAAAAAATCTAATAAATTAGGCTTCATAAGATTATATCTGTGTTAAAATATACTTGTGATTTTCTGTAGGTTTCTAAATTCTAGTTAGTGAGTTTAATGTTGGATTTATCTTTTGGTGTTTATTTTCTTTCTCAGAGTAGATACGCATATCTATACATAATAGGTACTTTGTAAAATCCGTGGACCATACTAGTTCACAGTATCCAAGGATTTATCTTTTAACATCTCTGCTAGTTAATTTGAAATTCATTAAATGATGCTAAGTGGAGATGTAAAAAATGATGTATTTTAAAATTTTGACATGGTTCCGGAATTTGCTTCTTAGGTGTCCTTTCCTTTTCCTCCCTCCTGCCTCCGTGTGTGTGTGTGTGTGTGTGTGTGTGTGTGTGTGTGTGCAGCGATATTACACAAATCATGGGAAAGGTGAAGCATCAACTTAATTTATACTACAAAGCCAGTAACTCCATCTATGCTAATGTATTCAAAGCAGTTGGCTATATAGTGAGACTAGAGAAAAACATGGGAATATATTAATAACAATGAAATGCTTCGATAAAATTTCAATGACATAATACAGGTAATACTAAAACAGTGCATATTGCCATATGAGTGGAAAGAAAAGATAGCAGGACAGATGTTCAGAGGAGTAGCATTCCAGTGGAGGCTGGTGACAGCTTTTTGTTGGATTCTGACGTATGGGTAGGAGATGAATAAATATGGAGAGACAGGGAAGGCCTTCTTCAAAGAGAATGCTGAGGCCACAGGTGCTAATATGAGAGAGAGACATGAAGTATGCCTACTACTTGTTTCCCTTTCATCCTAGTCTCCATTATCCACACCAGAGTCAACTAGGGGTATCTGCTCAAAACGCAGAGCCCTAGGTCCCGCTGCCAACCTACTGAATAAGACTTTTTGGCACTTGTATTGAACTTCATAATTTCATCTTCCAGTAATCCTGTGCAGACTTAACTTTGAGAACCTTCAATTCCAGAATGCTTTTTTAGGAATATAAAGTTTGATAACCATTAGGTTAAACATTTCAGAGACAGTATACTACATACTGAGAAATGTCCTGCACCCTTCGTGGATGCCATTTCTCAATGAATATTATAACTTTATTTTAAATTTGTTCTTACTTCCTGTTCCTCTCTGTCTCCCAATATTGCCACATTTCTTTAGAGAAGAGTTCTCTGGTTTTTACTGAGAGGCAAATGCCATCAGGCCAGCATTCTGTATGTGTGCAGGGTAGTGTTTGGGCAGGAATCTCCCAGCTTTTCTGTGGACAGCCTCATTACTAACTATATTCTGGCTCCATAGTTCATGGCTTCTCTAGACGTCTGCTGACCACAGGCTGGCACCTCTCCAGGGCACTGACAGAAATGGCGACTTTCACTTTCAATGAAGTCTTTTCATGCGCATTTCTATGATGGCATATCTTTAAAATGCTGCCATCTTCAAATCATCCTCTAGACGTTCCACAACCTCTTATCTGCTATGGTACTCATTCCCCTTGCTATTACCATTATGTATCCCTGTGTGTACATCTCAACTCTAATTTCAGTGGGATTTTGGATAAGAGGATAGACAAATGTATATACTCAATTAATCTTGAACCTGAATCTTAAACAATTCCAACATTTACTTATGTGATGAATGTCAAGTAGAATTTCATTACTGATTAAAATCACAAGGCTTTGATTACTAGGAAGGCTGTATATTTTTTATGAATTTAGTCTTCCCATATATGTATCAGACTTTGGGAGAGGCAGATTAGCTTCATGGCTGATTCAGGCAAAGCAGCTGTTCACAGCTACACAAAAATGTGTGTTGCCAAGCACAGGTTTCACAGAGCCTTTCTTTAAGGATTTCTACTCAGACAAAAATCTTCCTGTACAAAGGGATACTTCTAAAAACAGAAAGAGTTTCTTTTCATAGCCAATTTAATGTTCCCCTCTACCTTTCCTAAAATTCTGTAAGCAACATAAATATTCTTTGCAAATCTTTTCTTTATAGAGGATACAAAGGAAGTCTGTGGCCAGTCTAATCTTGGTGGGTCATCGTAAATTCTGAATTAGTTGAGCCTGGATCAATAGATTTTTAATGAATATAGCCCAAGAGAAGTGTAATTTTCCTATGTATTAAACTTGTTTTTGTCATGTAGATACTGAAAGCAAATCTCCCAGAAAAAAATAAATGGCAACCACATCCTTCCAAGGTGCAAGGACAAAAGCCTTGATATCACCCTTGAATGGTCTTTCCCCAACACCTCCCATCCAATCTATCAGGAAGTTCCACCATCCAAACATATCCACCAACTCACCCTTATCACCTCTCCACCGATTCTACCTTCTTTTAAGAGTCCATTTATCCAGGTGGGAGTAATTAGAGTAATTATTTCCCAAATAGCCTTCTTACTTCTACACAGTTCTCCCAGTAGCAGCCAGAGTGAAACTTGTAAAAGTAAGATCTTCTTCTGACACACTGCCATGCTCCTTGTTACACTTAGAATGCAATGGTCTAGGTCATTCTGCAGGGCCTGGTACCCCATTTCCTCTCTTCTTTTCCCACTGCCCCCTTCTTTTCCTCAGTCTCCTTTAGCCACTCTTTACCCTGCTTTGAATATGCTGGGCATGTTCCTTTTACAGGAATTTTGCATTGGCTGTTTCTTCTACCTTCCTCACCATCTTCAAGTTCATGACCAATAATAACCTCCTCAAGGTGGTCAGACCTCACTACTCTTACAAAACAGTACAGAACAAAACAAAATAAAACAAAACAAAAAAACCATCTCCCAAGTTCTTTCAGCACATCCAAGTCTCTAACTCTTTTCTATTCTCCACCTTGTCACCTTATCATTTTCAAAAGAGTACAGAAACTTTAGATTATTTTGTTCACAAATGTATCCGATTGCTTGGGAGAGGGTCTGGCAGATAAGTAGCTCATAAAAACGTGTATAAATCTGGAACTGGACCATTATAAAATTCCATGTAAAAATAGTATCTTTGAGTCAATACAAAATTGAACTAACTTTATTCTCACACAGGTAAAATGTATTTTGTAAAGCTTTGGGCAAATGGCTTCTATTAACCTATATGTAATATTACTCAGAGTACAGTAATACAGGAAAAGCAAGATTGTTACTTTTGATGAAACAGGAATAATTTATTTTCATCTTTCTATTCATATTACTTAACTCAAACAAAAAGGCTAGTATAAAAAATATAAAGAAGTGGGTATATGTGTAACATTTGGATAGATAGCTTCTTGCAGCTAGAATTATATTTAGTAATTGCATGCCCTCAATTTGTATTCAGGTAGACTAAATGGCAGTTAAGCACTTGGATTTCAAGATTTGTTTTCTAGTTTTGTTGAAAAAGTTCTGCGTATGTTCGTGTGTCAGTGTGTGGGTTCCTTCTCTATTTCTGTAAATTTTCTCTCTACTAGTCCATCAAAAGTTTTTTCAATTAATAAACAGAACCAGGCTCCTAAAATAACAGACCATCTCTTCCACAGAACATGTAAATGACGATAGTGACACTTAGAAACTTGATAAAGTCACTGTCAGAATAGATTATTGCTTTCTGCCAGTTTTCAGTTCTCTTTCTCCATATTTATATTACCAGAACAACCCTACCTGACCATGTCATGTATTTATTTAAAATCCAATGAGAATAATTTAGTTTTGTATTTTAAGGAATGGTCACCTAGTTTGAAGAAAGATTAATACTGGACATGTCAGAATAAATGATATGTCCATTTAAAGATATCTTTGATAAAATGTAATGTTTACCAGACTCAAGTGAAAACTTCTCTTTTAGGTACTAACCTTCAAAAAGAGTATTTAGAGAGCACAGCTGTTAGGAAATGATTACACTCTACCACGAAATATTCTTGTGACACACAGTCCCAGGACATCACAGACGTGTGGCTGGGCTGAGAAAACACATCTTTGTTCAGTGTGAAAAGGTCTTTCATGACCATAATACAGTCTGGGTGTCATGCTCACAAGATGCCATAGATTAGCTTTTTATTCCATGATTTCATTGAAAACTTCCATTTTCAGTTTAAAAATCCTGCCAGAGGAAAGTGATTATGGCTGAATTGAGGGATTGGTTCTGCCATTCATGCACTGGGGGCTTGCATTCAGAACTTAGAAAGAGAGGGGGTGAAAGGAAGCGGATGGTTGAGTATGATTCCTTTTCATGGCGCTGGGAGGCACCTTTATCTGCAGGCAACCATTTAACTCCAGATTGAGGCTTGTGGTGCTTTAGCAAGAGGTGCAAAAAACGCTAGTTGATTCTGAATAGCTTTATTTTTATTCTATTTCTGTGTCGATACTATACCCACCACCTATCATATTTTCAATCGTATATTGTATTTTGCTTTCTTTCTTTTTCTTGTCTCCAGTCTGTCTCTTAACCTTTCTAAACTTCTCTTTCATCAACTGCACAATCACCTCCTCTAACTTATTTCTGTACTGTCCTTCACTCTTCCAGTCTTAACTCTTTACATTCTTCCTCCAGCTCTCAGTTCAACCTTCATTTTCCATTATCCACACAATACCTTGGGATGATCCTTGGTGTCTCCCTCTCCTGCTTCCCACGTCCAATTATTTGCCGAGTCTAGTACAATCTATCTCTGTAATGTCTCTCACCTCTATTCTCTCCTTGAAGTTCCTTTTGGTGGTTCTAATTTATATTTCATTACCATTTGCTGAGAAAGATGCAGTAGTTTCCCAGATTTCTGTCTCTTATTGTCTTTGCCCAAAACAAACTAAAATCAATAAAATAAAATAAAAAGAAGCTTTCACTTGATTAATGAATATCTATTGAACTGGGTACACAACCTTTGGCTTTCATTCAGCTACTTTACCAGGGACAAACAACTTATCTTTCAGTTTCTCCACTCCTTTTCTGTCTAATTGAACTTCTTCCTGTTTTACCAAACTCAGTACATTTGAACTCCCACATCATGATAGTCTGCCTTTGTGTTTTTCCTGAGTCAAAATTATACTCTTCCTTCTAAGGCCTACCTCAAGTAATACATTTTAATTCTCTGCCATCCCTATGGACTCTTCTTTAATCTCTCATGATATTTGTGGTGCCTCTCTGAAGGCATAGTTTCCCAGATCTGCTTTATTTTATAATTCTTTCATCTCTTGCCCTAACCCTCTACTGGAGTAAACAGTTTGAAGTCAGGCATTGGTAACTGTTATTTTTATCTTCTTGAACCTAGCACTAGGAGAGAGTTCCTAATGGCTCATGGTCGCAAAACTGCTACACTGATGTGACCACTCAGGTGTTCCTTTGGCCAGGTGCTGCCACTGGGACAGCTTTAAGCCATAACACGGCACTAAGTTCCACTGTACCTTAGATCCATCCTGCTAAGCGCAGGAATATCCTAGGTCCTGGGAGACAGCGTAAGTATAAGAGTTTAATGACATTTGTGGCACACAGAATTGCTATAGGTTTTAGCAGTAAATGTTAAAAAATTTAAAGTTCATGTACTCTTTTGAGGTTCAGTTTTTGTTGTTACTCTTCAAGATAATCTATAAAGCAACATCTTTCTCATTAAAAAAAAAACTCTTGATATAACAGTATAACCACTGGTATTTGACATTTTAATTTGTACTACATGATCATCAACATATGTAGGTCATATTTATCTACATGGCAATAAAAGTAAAAAATGGCATAAAAAAGTAAATGAAATTATGATACAGGCATTGCAGTAAAAGCAAAATGTTACAGACTGGATGAGAAATGAATAAATGAAAAACTAAGAATTGTGATATTTAAAAAAGAAAAGGAAAACAAAGGACAATTTACTTTACTCACATTTGACTAATTACTTGTCAATCGTATATCTTATTATATTTAAATCTGATGTCAGATCTGTGTATAACAAGACATTTGAGTGACAAGGCAGTTTTTTTACACATTGATGTGATGTTATACTCATGTTTAAGTAGGTATTTGATTGACATAAAAAAGACCAATATATCCTATAATTCCATCTAAAAGTTGATATTATCCAAAAACAAAATGAAGATGGTTAGCAGGCATTTGATTATGCATTAATATCTTGGTTTTCTTTTTTTGGTTTATATATAATGGCAATGAAATTAATTTTGCTTTAGGATTTATTTTAGAGTGTCATCTTACAGCATCATAAGTAAGAACTATACTTAACCATTGAAGTATATACACTCCAAACTTTGATCCCAATCTCATTCTTAGATCTGCTATAGAATCCCATTATAATACAACTTATAGATTCAGATGCAGTAAAAATAAAACTCTGTTCTGAAGTACAGCAGTCACTAAAACTGAAAACAACAATATCAGACTGACACATTCCAATAATAGTGTTATTCAAGATGACCATTATACTTCTTTAGGGTTCTAATTATTTTAAATTGTATTTCAAATGCTGATCAGTAAATAAATCATATAATTATGCTTGTTTTGAGTAAAATTCTGAGTGTGTTTTCATTTAAACTTGGGCATTTTCAAATTATTTTCTAAAGCAGCAATAGATGCCTTAAAGCATGTCAGTCAGAATTATATCAAAGAGTGTGCTCTGGCTACTGTATGTTGACGTCAACAAAATTGAACAAGTTTCTTTAGTGCTGGACTTCTCAGTGTCTTTGAAATGCTAATATAGGCTGTGAATATCAAAGTATGGGAAATAATGTCATGTTCCCCAAACTTCTTTGAACCAAACTCTTCTCCTGGGCAGCATCAAGTGAGGGCAGAGGGATCTGTCCATTGTCTTCAGGAAATACTGCTCTGAGCAATTGTTCTTTGTTATGATAAGTATATTAGGATTGGATACTTCTATAAATATTATTTAAAAATAGTGTAGTTTGGGAAACTGTATTAAAAGGCTTCAAAATATACTTTTTTTTTTTTTTTTTAAAAAAAGAATTTTACTTTTACTGAAAAGTGAAACTAATGAAGAATGCTTGTTTATGGTAGTAAAATATTGACCATAACTTGTTTTTTAAAAAAATAGAGAACAGCTCAATAAATTAAGTTTCATTCATAATATGCAGCATGAAATAGCTTGCGGCAACTAAAATCAATATGGTAGAGTTACATTTATTGACATGAAAAGATAGTCCCAGAATATAAATGACACAGGTAGGTTACAAAATAGTGTCTACAAAATTATTTTTCATAGAAATATACCTAACTGTGCATAGAAAAATTAGAAACAAATATATCAAATTGATTATGGTAGTTTCTCTGGATGGGGGAGTTTTAAATGTGATATTAATTTTTTCTTTTATGTTTGTATTTTATAATTCATTTGAAATAACTTATACAGAATCAAGTAAAGAATAAATATAAGTTTAAAAAATAACATCCCAAACTTTAAGCTTCCTGAACACAGGAAAGGTCTAATTCTTAAGATCATCACCAGGGACAGAGAACTCAACACCCTCATGTTGAACTGTACTAAACTGTACGTTCTTAGATCACAGTCCTCCTGATATAAAATAAATTGAGAAAGAGAAATGTTTCTCTTTTTAGATTATGAAATTTATCCAAACATTTAAAAAGACCATTAAACACTGACCACATTTGGCAGGTCATAGCTTCCTCACTTCCTTAATTTCTGATAAGTTTTTGACAGTGGAAAGGAAGAAGAGAAAGGAAATGTGTTAAGAATAAAGAAAAATTTTCTAAGCAACTAGTTTGTATGGGTCCATTAGAAAATTTTTTAAACACATTTATTTAGGTATAATTATTTGCAAAAAAACTGTACATGTTTAACATGTACAATTTGCTGAGTTTGGGCATATATATGCACCCATGATACCATCATCACGGTTAAAGAGAAAACCACAGGTCCAAAATGGTCTCAGATGTGTTAGAGCTTATGATACTAAACCTAGATTTAATACCCCATCTAACTGCTGTTTCACTGGAAGTTTGGTCAAGCACTAGTAAGGTATCTATCACACCGGCACTCTTCATCCCCTGCCCTCTTAGAAATAGAAGGCAACCTACATGATAAAAACCCTTGCGGTTCCCTTCCCCCCAAAAGAAAATGTCCTGGTCTAAAAATAACCCTATTTTTTCCTTTGCTCCCTTCTCCCTATAAAAACCTTCCATTAGAAATAACCTAACACTGATTCCCACTTGCTTTTACTCCCCCAAGTGAGTTATTCTGCCCCCATGCTCACCCCTGATGAATTTCATTCTGTGCATTTCTGATCACCTTCTCCAAACCTCATGACCAGATCACGGTATCAAGGTCACTGATGACTACTTTAAGCATCTTCAGCCCAAGCCTAACTCTGTAACATACTATATCTGCAATTCTCTCCTCTCCTTTTATGATCGGTGCAAAGGTTGGCTTTGCTTCGACCATAAACACGTTTGAGTAAGATTAGGAATAGGTGATTCCACAAATCATAATGAACAAATTCTCATTACACTGGTGTGCAAGACATGGTCCACTCCTGCCACTTCTATTCAACATAGTACTGAAAGTCCTACCCAGAACAGCTAGGCAAGGAGAAGAAATAAAAGACATCTAAATAGGAAAGGAAGAACTAAAACTGACTGCTTGCAAATGACATTTTATATATATGAAACCCTAAAGGCGTCACCAAAAAAACTTTAGAACCAATAAACAAGTTGAGCAAGGTTGCAGGATACAAAATCAACATACAAAAATGAGTTGTGTTTCTATACACCAACAACAAATTATTTGAAAAGGGAAATTCAAAAAGAATTCTGGAGTATAACACCCCATCTTCTACCCTTACAACCGCTACTTTAAGATAAACAAGAGCAACAACATTTACCATGTAGAAGCAATGACCTCTTCTCCTTTAAAGGAGTGCAGCCCACAGAATTCCAGAGGCTAGATAACTGTAGAAAGTTAATTCACGCTTATCTTAGCTTCTGTAGACTGCTTCGCTAGTTCCACCACCTGCGTGCCCTGGACCAAACTGCTCCCCCATAACCAAACAGAATGTAGTTTGTTGGTTTTTTCTGCCTTTATATCCTCCCTGCAAAGACTGCTCGGGGCTGCGAGTTTGTTTGGGGCATGAGCCCGCCCATAAGCCACCGCCGGCGGCTAAATAAATCTCCAAACGCTCACTTTGGCCTCTGTGTGAATTAGTCTCGCGTAACCCGGGTATAACAATTCCATGTGTAATAGCATCAAAAGGAACAAAACACTTAAAAATACACATATGCTTTGGCATCCTTTCTTCAGCCACCTGCAGTTTGCCGTCAACCTCACTGTCCTGTTCCTCTGGAGGCAGCCTATGCCCCAGGAGACACACAAAGTCCAAAACCCGGTGACTTTGGCCCCCTGGGCACAGACTGGCAATAAACTCCCTCAGGACCAAAAAAACCCTCCTATGAGGTATCCCCGTCTCAGTTATTCTACACTCTTCTCGCTGTCAGCCGCACAGCTGTTTGCCTAAGAGGGGACTTTCATCCAAGAGAGAAAGACCTTAGCTATTGTGTTGTTTGGGGCCGTTGTTTTTGAAAATGCCTATTTAGCCCTAGCTGGTCTGGCTCAGTGGTTGGAGCACAGGCCTGAGCACTGAAGGGTCCCGGGTTCGACTCTGGCCAGGGCACGTGCTTCGGTTGCAGAGCCTATCCCTGGCCCCGGTCTGGGTGTGAGCAGGAGGCAGCCAAGGGATGTGTCTCTCTCACATCCATGTCTCTCTCTCTCTCTCTCCCTTCCAATCTTTGAAAAGCAATGGAAATAATATCCTTGGGTGAGGATTACAAAAGGAAAAAAAAGAAAATGCCTATTTCAAGTTACTCCAGAGGAGGGAAGATGGCGGCGCTGGGCGAAGCAGCAGAGCACCCTCCCCCCCGCCCCCGGCTCCCAACCACGGACTCGGACTCGATTTGCTCCTAAAATCCTACGCAGCCAGCTTGGAGAAACCAGAGGAACATACCTGAGCGGACGGAGTGCGAGTGGGGAGCACTGAAGACACATCACGGAGTCCGGTAAGCGAGGGGGGCGT
The DNA here is from genome assembly GCF_964146895.1 of Miniopterus schreibersii. NCBI lineage: Eukaryota > Metazoa > Chordata > Mammalia > Chiroptera > Miniopteridae > Miniopterus > Miniopterus schreibersii. Next base: position 57,819,074 of record NC_138111.1, on the reverse strand, counting down.
AGGAACGGGGAGCCCCCCTGAAGTCTGAGCTGGGCTCCGAGCCCGGAGGCTTGGAGGCTGCAAAGCTCCCTCCCCTCGGGAGTGCGGGCCCGCCTCCAAAAGAGGGGATCCCACCCGGAGCGACCAGGGGAAGGAGCGCCCCGCGCACAGGGCAGAGGGGCCCAGGGAAGCGGGGTGCCCACGAGGGGATGGCACCTTCCTGGGAAACAAAGCTTCTAGTGGGGGACGCAACCGGCGTCTAATGCTCGTGCCGACCATAGGGAAGACTGTCCCAAGGTCTGTGGCACCCGAGTGGTGAGGGACCAGAGGACTGTGCTGAGCAGCCGCACACGGGACCCTCTGCCCCTTTGTTAGGCCCAGAAAGCGCTGAATCTGCTTGGCGCAGGGGAGGGGAGGGGCCTTCTCACCCTGAGCTCGTGGCGCCGAGAGGCCGGGATCTGTGACCAGCCCTGAGGGCCGGGTGGTGGAGCGTGAAGCCGCCCCAGCTTTGCTGAGACCAGCAGTGTGGGGAGCTGCGTGGAGCTGACTTTGGGTCCCCTCCCCTGGGAGCAGTAGCGCCCGCGCGGGGGAGTGGGGGGCCTGGGGGGGGGTGCAACCTTGCAGGGCGGACTCTCTGCCAATGTGTTGCTTTGTGTGTTTGTGAGTCTGATCGCTGAACTGGCTCCCACCTTCCCAGCGTGCACTGCGCGGACAGACCACCGGAGGCTGCCATTGGGGTCTGCACAGTGGACGTCTGAGGGGTGGGCCTGGTGCGACCAGCCAACCAGAGCTGAGCAGGGAAGGGCGGAGCCCGCCAGCCTCTCCTGCAGCCAGGAGCACCGCCCCCAACAGGAAAGGGGCGGGTCCCGATCACTGAGGCCCCAGACACCCCGCAGGGCACAGTCCCGAGGGGGCAGGGGGAGCAGCTCACAGGAGGACATCACAAGAATAAGACTCTCAGGGACTATTGTTTGGGAGCTGGAGGAAACGCTGAAAACCCCTGCTGGGGGCTGGGCAGGCACAGGGCTCACCGGAATGTTCTTTAATTGAACCCACTGAGCCCAGGCTGCCGAAACGGCCCATATAGAAAAGGCAGCAAGCTGAAGTCAATCTGAAGCTGCAGCAGACAGAGCCTGGGGACCTAGAATCAGAGGACAGGGTAGGGACTGAGGAGCTGGCTGTGGAGCAAAGACTAACTCCCGCAGAGTGAGCGCCTGACAGCGACACCTCTAAGTAAGGCAAGTGATACCCTGAGCTACATTAGCCACCCCGCACCCTAAAGACTCTACAGAAGACTCTGGAGTAAGACCAGGCAACTACAAGATTGCAAAATAGCTGACAAGAGGAGGTGGTCCACGGAGAGCCTCAGATCAACCATCTACCTGAGGACACCAGAGCCAAACCTAGACGGCTCCTCACACTGGCTGATACACAAGGACCTCCCAGGAGAACTGAAATCAGCACACAAAACAGAGAGCCATAGACAACAAGCTGCCCAGAAGAAACTCACCTGATTGTCTTTTTGTTTGTTTGTTTGTTTGTTTTTCTCTTTTTCCCTTAGGAAGAAGAGAAAGGGAAAAAAGAATTATTTGTTCTTTCTTTTTAAATTTTATAATTTTTTTAATTTTTAAAAAGTTTTAATTAATTTTTTCTTATTTCATTTTATTTTCTTTAAAGAATTTTGTTTTGCTTAGCTTGTTTTTTGTTTTGTTTTTCTGTTTTGTTTTGTTTATTTGCTTCGTTTTGTTTTATCCTTGCTTCTAATATAAAGACTTTCTTGATATACCTGCTTAATGGTTGGGACTTTATCATTATAACCAACAAGTTTACTGCTTTTCTCTATAGTTTCCCCCAAATCTCTTATTGGACTCCTCCCTGCCCAGGTTTTATCTCTTTCTCTCTCATCTCGATCCAATGGCATAACTTTTTTTTTTTTCTTCTTCTTCTTTTCCTCCTTTCTTTCATTTTCCTCCCTTCTGTCTTCCTGTCTTTTTGTTCAATTGTTAGTTTCTCTTATTCTCTTTAATGTATTTTTAGTTTTTCATTTTCAACTATTATCCTATTCCTATTCTCTCCTTTAACTGTTTGCTGGCCCTTCTTTCAGAATCTTTTCTCTGCCTCTATTATCTCCCAGTAGCTTCTTTATTTTTTACATTTTAGTTTATTATTATTATTTTCTAAATTTTAGTCACTATTAACAACAATATGTTTCTCTCTCTCTCTAAGCTTTACTTTTCTTTCTCTTTTTTTTAAGCTTTTTTTTTTTTTTCTCTCTAGAATTTGTGTTCTCCCTTCACTCTCCCAGTTCTATTTTCACTTGGATTGTTTTCAATGTGACTGTCAAGATATTTTGTAAGATACCCCTTGTTTCCTAGAAGTTTAGTTGTGTATTGTCCTGCCTTGTCAGCACCCGCACAACAGCTTACATGATGAGGTTGGGGCTGAGACACACAGTTAGTCAACCTGAGAGGAGAGTCCTCCCAAGGACTGTTCAACAACACTCTAGACCCAACCACAACAGGAGAACCCAAAGAACCCACAAAAGGGACACCCACAAAAGGGACACACCTAGAGCAAAGAGTTCAGAAGTATAAAAAAAACACACCTCTGGGCTTCACTGGTCTCACAATACAAAATCCCTCCCCTCAAGACTGGGAGACAGCAAATATACCTAATATACAAACACTAAGACCTACCAAAATGAGGAGACAAAGAAACAACCCCCAAATTAAAGAAAAAGGAAGCATCGCCAGAAAAAGACGTTGATGAGATGGAGTTAAGCAAGTTATCAGAAACAGAGTTCAGAGTATTGATTATGAAGATGTTCAAAGAACTTAACAAAACACTAGATGATAACATCGAGGTCCTTAGTGAAAACATAAAAAAAGAGATACATATCATAAACAAGAATCAGGCAGAAATAAAGAATGTTGTATCTGATATCAAGAATGCATTGGAAGGAATTAAAAGCAGGCTCAGTGAAGCAGAGGATAGAATAAGGACCCAAATATATGCTGTCTACAAGAGACCCACCTGAGAGTAAAAGATTCACACAGGCTAAAAGTGAAGGGATAGAATAAAATATTCCATGCAAATGGAAAGAAAAAGAAAGCTGGAGCATTAATTCTTATCTCTGACAAAATAGACTTTAAAATAAAGACCATAACAAGAGACAAAGATGGTCACTACATAATACTAAAGGGATCAATCCAACAGGAGAAAATAACCCTTATAAACATCTATGCACCCAATATAGGAGCACCTAAATGTATAAAAAATTTCTTGGGGGAGATTGACAGCGACACAATCATACTGTGGGACTTTAACGCCCCACTGTCAGCACTGGAGAGATCATCAAGATAAAAAATCAACAGGGAAACAGAGACCTTAAATGCCTCATTAGACCTAATGGATTTAAATGACATTTATAGAACATTTCATCCCAAAGCAGCAGAATACACATTCTTCTCAAGTGCACATGGAACATTCTCAAAAATAGATCACATGTTAGGGCACAAGGCAAGTCTCTACAAATACAAGAAGACTGAAATCATATCAAGCATCTTCTCGGATCACAATGCCATGAAACTAGAAATCAACCACTATAAAAAAACTCAAAAATATTCAAACACATGGAAACTAAATAGCATGCTATTGATGAGTTACCAATGAGATCAAGGAAGAAATCAAACACTTCATGGAAAAAAATGAAAATGACAAGACAACAACCCAAAATCTATGGGACACATTAAGAGCAGTCCTGAGAGGAAAATTCATAGCATTACAGGCCTACTCAAGAAACAAGAAAAAGGTCTAATGATCCATTTCTAACACTACAACTAAAAGAAGTAGAATGAGAAGAGCAAGAAAAGCCCCGAGGAAGTAGAAAGAAGGAAATAATAAAGATCAGAGCAGAAATTAATGACATAGAGACTAAAAAGACAGTACAAAAAATTAATGAAACCAAGAGCTGGTTCCTTGAAAAGATAAATAAGATTGATGCACCTTTAGCCAGATCACCAAGAAACAAAGAGAGAGGACCCAAATAAATAAAATCAGAAATGAAAGAGGCGATATAACAACAGACCCAACAGAAATACAAAGGATTGTAAGAAAATACTATGAGCAACTATATGCCGACAAATTGGACAACATGGGTGAAATGGACAAATTCCTAGAAGCATACAACCTTCCAAAGCTGAATCAAGAAGAGGCAGAAAACCTGAATAGGCCAATAACAATTAATTAAATTGAAGCAGTAATAAAAAACTCCCAACAAACAAAAGTCCTGGGCCTGATGGATTTACAGGCGAGTTTTACCAAACATTTAAAGAAAAATTAATACCTATTCTATTCAAACTATTCCAGAAAATTCAAAAGGAGGGAAAACTCCCAAACTCTTTTTATGAGGCCAGCATCATCCTAATCCCAAAACCAGATAAAGACACTACAAAGAAAGAGAATTACAGGCCAATATCCCTGAGGAACACAGACGCTAAAATCCTCACTAAAATACTAGCAAACCAGATCCAGCAATACATTAAAAAGATCATACATCACGACCAAGTGGGATTTATTCCAGGGATGCAAGGCTGGTAGAACATCTGCACATCAATAAATGTGATACATCACATAAACAAAATAAAGGACAAAAATCATGTGATCATATCAATAGATGCAGATAAAGCATTCAACAAAATCCAGCACCCATTTCTGATAAAAACTCTCCGCAAAGTGGGAATAGAGGGGTCATACCTCAACATAATAAAGGCCATATATGACAAACCTACAGCCAATGTCATACTCAATGGTGAAAAACTAAAACCATTCCCCTTAAAAACAGGTACAAGACAGGGGTGTCTGCTTTCGCCACTCTTATTCAACATAGTACTGGAAGTCCTAGCCACAGCCATCAGACAGGAAGAAAACATAAATGGCATCCCAATTGGAAAGGAAGAAGTAAAACTGTCATTATTTGCAGATGACATGATATTGTACATAGAAAATCCTAAAGACTCCATCAAAGTACTACTAGATTTGATAAATGAATTTGGCAAGGTAGCTGGATACAAAATCAAGATCCTGAAATCAATGGCATTCTTATACACCAACAATGAACTTTCAGAGAGACAAACTAAAAAAACAATACCATTTACCATTGCAACTAAAAAAATAAGATACCTAGGTATAAACTTAACCAAGGATGTAAAAGACCTGTACTCGGAAAACTACAGGACACTGAAAAAAGAAATAGAGGAAGATATAAACAAGTGGAAGAATACACCATGCGCATGGATTGGAATATCATTAAAATGTCCATACTACCCAAAGCAATTTATAAATTCAATGCAATTCCTATTAAAATACCAACAGCATATTTCACAGATCTAGAACAAACATTTCAAAAATTCATATGAAACCAAAAAAGACCCTGAATAGCTGCAGCTATCTTGAGAAAAAAGAACAGAGTGGGAGAGATCACTTTGCTGGACATCAAACTGTACTACAAAGCCATTGAAATCAAAACGGCCTGGTATTGATACAACAACAGGTATATAGATCAACGGAACAGAACAGAAACCCCAGAAATAGGCGTGGAGATGTAGTAGGAGAGCAGGTGAATAATTTTGAATTGAATCTACCCCACTCTATTCTTTTGTTAACAAATACTGGTACCCCCTCCCAAATGCTAAATACAGTTACCCCCATTAAAGACCCTCCAAACTTTTGTATAATCACGGCATCAGAATAACCGGGAGTTCATGGTCTAAATACAACTCTTCTTGATCTGCCCCATACAGAGCCAATATATAGTCATGAAATAGGAGCAGGAGCGAGCCACAAAACATCCCCATTTGTAAAGGGAAAAACAGAGAGACAAAATAACTAGTTCTTAGCATATCTGACACCTCTCTGAGCAAAACTTGTCAGGACCCATGATTTAATCTCTGATCTTTGTACATTTCAAAGTCTCAATCATATTTAGTCCATGCTGGCAGTGTTTTTATAAATATAGGTTTCTCAAGAATTTCATAGTTTTTTTTTTTATGTATTAGAGCTACATCGACTCACATAATTATGTTTTGGGACATAAGTCTCCTTCTAGACTCAATTATGTATATATTGAAGTTGCCAGTATTCTGTGGGACCATGCCCTAAATCACTCTAGGAATTCTTTTGTCTGGCTGAGAGAATCAACAAGGCTTCAGTCTAATTCTGACACAAGCCTTAACAAAGGCTCCTACTTTGAAGGTATATCTGCCTGGAAACTGCTGGATTTGGTGAGATCATGTTATAAAGGCCTCAACTTTTATTTGGTAGAAAATAGTTAAATTTTTCAACATTGCAGTTTATGGATGTCAATATTGTCCCTAAAATGGGCTTTCAATGTAGCCAATTCTTTTTAAAGTATATCTCACTCTTGAGCTGTTTTGTTCATCAGTTTGTTTATTACATTCCACATATGAGTGAGATCATGTGATACTTGTCTTTCTCTAACTGGCTTATTTCGCTTAGTATTATACTCTGCAGTTCCATTCATGCTGTCCCAAAGGGTAAGAGGTCCTTCTTTTTCATAGCTGCATAGAAGCATGGAACAGACTGAGGGATCTCAGAGAGAAGGCAGGGTGGGGGAGTGGGTGGGGAGAGATTAATCAAAGAACTTATGTGCATATATGCATAACCTGTGGACACAGACATTGGTCTGGGGAAGGCCTGGGGGTGGGGTGGATGTGGGTAGAGGGGATCAATGGGGGAAAAAGGGGATATCTGAAATACTTTCAACAATAAAGATAAATTTAAAAAGTAAAGTATATCTCATTCTTATAGGGCCTTATCACATGCTAGTAGCAACCATCTCATTCTTTAAAAAATTTCATTGATGTCTCCTTCCGATTCTACCAATTCATTATGTACATATTTTGCAGGCAACAGTTTTACCAAATGTTGCTGGTACTTAATAGGTCCTCATTTTTCTGGCCTCATATGACAGTTTCATCTCTATTATTTCCAGGCTCCTATAACAGTTTATTCAGTGCCCAATGTCATATTGCAAAATATTATCACATGTTAGGAATTTGTTAGCTATTGCTATCCAACAAGCCACCACAAATAGTGCCTTAAAAGAGCATTTATTTATTTTTACTCATTTGTCTGTGAGTTGGCTGGAGGTCAGCTGATTTAGGCTGGGCTGAGTTGGGCACCTCTGTTCCAAGCTCTGATCCTTAATGTCTGGCTGGGCCTGATTTCACAGTACGCGTTGGGTTTGAGTCCCTTCCACATGTGTTCATTCTTTCGCTCAGGCTGAAGTGGCAGAAGCAACATGGAGAAACCTCTTCTGAGGGAGATGGCAGAGGCGCAAGAGAACAAGGCCCACCGCATAATAACATTCCAAGCCTTTGCTGTATTATGTTGGTTACTATCCCACTGGCCAAAGCGAGTCTCAGAGCCAAGGAAAGGATACTTGGCTGTGGAGGTGGGGTAGGGAATTGGTGAATATATTTGAACAATAACCTAATATATTGTAAAATATGAGTGTTTTGCCATATGCCAAGTATGTCCATCTTGCCTGTGTACTCATGGACTAGGTAAATAACAACAAGCAGGCTCAGGGACCCATGGATCCCACTGTGAGAAAGATCTGGACCAGAGCTTCGTTTTCCACTTGGCCTCTGCACACCCCTATTCTAACAGGGGTGGACAATTTGAGTTTGTTGGTACCAGTGTTAGCTCATACACTATATCCCACGCCCCAAAAATGATTGATATTCTCTTCTCTACAGTGTACATTACTTTGATAAATGGCCACGGGAAAGAACTGGGGTAACCATTACTGTCTACTTGCCGTAGCACTGCACAATCTTTCCTCAAGTGATCCCACCCTCTTTCAGTTGACTGGCTTTGGGTATGAGAACAGGATCAAGACTGAAAACTGAGCAAGGATCATGATTCTCTACTGCTGGGCTGACGTCTGCTTTCTGCTCACCCACTTTTGACCTTTATCTGATATACAAAATCAAACATACATCAAATGTCCTCGAGGCTTCAAACAGCAGACAGCCCTCAAGCAAAGGGAGGAGGGCGATAATGTCGGTTACGAGTTGGACGGCAAGCAATGAAATATAAGATCCAGGCAATACGGACAGGGTACCGGTGTTATCTGCCGTGACCTCTAATGTTAGCCTGGCTCTCTAAGACATCACCTATTTCTGTATTCCTGCGATCGCTTCCTATCTGGTGTCCCCAGCTTCCACTTTTTACTCTCTTCAAAATATTCTCAGCACAACACTGAGAAGGATGGTGATACAAGGTGATAAAAGTCAAGTCAGATGCATCTTTCCTCTGCTCAGTACCCTCTGCTGGCTTCCCATCTCACACACGGGAAAAGCAAAGTTCTTGTCACGAGATTGGAGGTGTCACAGATCTGTCCCAACCTCCTTGACTTCCTCTCCTAACACTTCTTCCCCTCTCCATTTCGATCCGTAACACTGGCCTCCTCGCTCTGTAGGGGCCCTAGGCCTTTGCAATCGCTGCCCCCCCGCCTGGGAAACCCTCCCTCAGACAGCGGCATGCTTCCCTCCCTTAACCCTCTCATCTTGACTCCAGCACCCCCTCAGTGGGTCCTTTAACTCATGACCACCTCAATCTGTCTTCCCCCTTTTTATTTTTATTCCTTGCTCTTATCACATGCTAACATTCTGGATATTTTCTTATTAATTTTGTTTCTCCTCTGGCCTCCCTCTAGAATGTAAGCTTCACCAAGACAGTGGCTCGTTTTACTCACTTCTGTACATGAAAGACGCTCAGTATTTGCCGAGTGACTGAAAGAAGCAGTTTTAGAAACGAAAAAGCTTGCCTTATGATTTCTTAAGAGACGAGGTAACATTTTTTAAGAAAAACTGAAAACCTGACTCAGTAAAAGAATGTTTTTCTTTTAATATTCTTATATTATAGTATCCTCAAAATCATAATGTAGTAAAATTCGTTGCATTAATCCCTATATAGTTTGGTTACGCTTTTAGAGTACATGAATATGATATTTGTTATTAATTAACTTTGAAAGCCAGAATTATTGTTTTAAATTTTGATTTTTTTCCATGGATCCTTCTATACACTATAGATGTAAATATTTTCTAAATTATATAGAAGAATCTGAGGGTGATCTCTTTGGCCTATCTATTGCTCAATTTTTATAGAACCTTGAAAACACTAAATATATAAAATTTTTGTTTTCATTTAATATATCTTCTATGTCTTAATAATTTTTGACATTGCATTAAGCTCCTGAATCAACTTCACAAATGTGAATTTGCTCTAATATTTACTATATTATTGTACATTTATCTTATTCCATGTATTTACCATTCTTTTTCTTATACCTTACTTTTTCTTCTGTTTTCAAAACTACTCCCAAAGAAAATGGTTAACCACTTAGTATGTTTTATTTACATATTTAGTTTACATAATTTTCTTTTAGACACAGACAAATATATATGTTAATGTATATTTTCACATAGGTATATGTATCTTAATAGATATAGTGCTATTTATTTATTTATTATGAACATTAACATGAGAGCTACCCTCTCAAAACATTTTGAAGGGCACAGTACAGTAGTGTTAACTATAGGCTTGATGCTGTACAGCAGATCTCTGGAACTTACTCACCTTGTAAAACTAAAACTTCAGTAATATATAATTTTAAAAAGTAATGAATATTACATTGAAGAGACTGGAGGTTCCTTTTACATAGATTATCATCAGACCTAAATGACCTTTTAAATTTTATAGATATTAATTTTTATTTATGTATAATTTTGTATATAAAACATTAAACTACAGTCTTACCTCTATTCAGGGATAAGTCCTAAACAGTAGCAGATATGCTGAAGTGCATTGTGATAACTGTGAAAAGAAAAAAAAAAAAGTCATCCTATAGTATTTGAAACTTGACAACTGTGAAAACTGTGAAGACTGAAGAGGGATAGCTGGTCTAAAATGTAGAGAATTTCTAACATCTCTTATAACAAGTGTCTTCATAAGATGAGTGAGAAGAAATAACTTACAAATAATATAGCCATGAGCGCGCCGGCCCATCCTTTCTTTCATAGAGATAAATGTCATAATAGATCAGCGCTCTGCCTCTATTTTATATATTCAAAGTATATTTTTTCCTTCTCTGTTCTTTGGGACTGAAATTACTTTAGAGAGTAGTTAGAGAAAATGGAAAGTGTTTTGGAATGTGTAGGAATAAAGAGTTCAGGCTGCAGTGAAACCTTTAATAACTTGTGAATTATGTCATCTGTGAAGTAACAATAGATGACAAACTCAGCTGTGAGCAGAATAAAAGCATCCTTTCCTTAAAAAAAGGGGGGGAAAAGCCAGTTTCACTCTAGAATTATGATCAGCTTTAGATTTTCAATGTCCTGTGTGCAAAGTTTTTTTTTAAACTTTATTTTTACTGCTGATGCTATTACAGATATCCCCGGTTTGGGCCCCTTTGCCCACCTCTACCCAGCCCCCACCTTTCCCCACTCTGGCAGTCAGGGCACGGCTGTCTGTGTCCAAGGGGCCATGCATACATGTCCTTTGTGCAAAGTTTTAATGCGCCATAAAGTATATCTTAGCTACCATAAAGATACGTTAGCAGCAGAATTCAGTGTATCTTTAATATTTTGTTTTCAGAAATGTTTCCCTTTGTGTTGAATAGGCAGCTTAACTTTTAAAAGTCATATAGGTGGGACATTCATTGCTAAGAGATTCTCATCTTTTTTTAGATGTTAATTATCTTAAATGCTAACTGTTTAAAAATACGTTTCATTGGCTTATAGGTCTGTGCTGAGTCTGGCAGTGAGATTGCACATATCTGTTAATAATACCCAGAGAACAAAATGTCTCAGTGAAATGTAAGGTTAAAAGCAATTCAAGTGCATCATGGAATATAGTAAAAAATTAAACTGATATGTAGCAGAATTCAGCATTCTGTTTGTTAAACATCACAAACTTGTGTGAGCTTAATTTTTTGTTGAAATCTCAATTCAAATGATCTCTTTTCTGTTTTAAATGCTATTTTCTCCTTGGAAAAAAATGGCCCCTTTTATTCTTTCTTTCATGAAACATAAGAGTTTAATAGCATGTGATTCATTTTACGGCTTCTGTTGTATAATCTTAAGATTAATTTTCCAAATTCAGTATTTCTTCCTGTTTACCTTCAAGTAATTATCCATACAATCTTAAAGAACAGCCTATAAAGAGTTAAGTTATTTAGAAAATAGAGAAATTCCATCCATAATCTTAATCCACCAAACTTATATATAACTACATTTATTTTTAAGTGTTTCCTTTTTTTAAAAAAAATATGAATCTATTTTCATATTGTCACATCAGTATCCTGAATTTTCACTTGGCAGTATTTAATAAGCATTATACTATAATATTTATAATAATCATTTAAAATTTTAATAATTTCCTTTTGACTTACCATAATCTAATAAACCCAACCTTTACAATAATCACTTTAAATATTTTAATTACTGTTTAATATTCTATATAGTGGATGTGCCATATTTAAGGAACTATTTTCCTGATGCTTGTCATTTAGATTTCTTCCAGTTTTCTCCATTATAAATTATGCCCTAATGAATAGCCTTTAACATCTATGGAGAGAGACACAGTCAGAGAGATGACAATGTGGTAAGATGTTAGCATTTGGATAACCTGGGTGAGGTATACACAGGAATTCTTTGAACTACTTATGCAGCTCTTCTACAACTCTGAAATTATATCAAAATAATTTAAAAGAGTACATCTGAATAAGTGGAATTATTAAATCAAATGCTACGCATGTTTTGAAAGCGTTCTTTTCATATTGTCATTTTATACCAATAAGCAGTACAGCAGTATGTGAATATCTATTTCATTGCTCAATTAGCAAGTGATCTATGAATAATCCGTGCAGGGCTGAGATTTCTGCCCTTTGCTAAATTCATCAGCAAGCTCTGAGCTGGAGATGGAAGGCGGTGGAAATGTGCATCTTTAGAGGTGTTGTGGGAAGGAGGGAAGAGATACCGCCTTTAGAGGAATGCCCATGTCAAAATTATTTTTTCCAGTTCTCTTTGGAAGTATTCACGCACCAGATTAAGAGTGGACAGGACAAGAGATTGCTGTTGTGTGGAGTTTCCCCTCCTGGGCGACCGCCTGTCTGGCACAGGTGCCTTGCAGAGTTCCTCCCTCATTGTGGGCAAGATTTGAAACATTGTACCGGTTTCCTCCACTCCTGGAAAGTAGGACATGCCTATGAAACCTTTGCAAGTTGAACGGACATGGAGCTAAGATGTAATATATATGGAAAAATTCATGAACTCTCCCCTCCCCCCTCCAAACCCTCCCAAATCATAAATAATGTATTTGAGACCTCAAGTAACACTTACCCAGAGCAGCAGCGCGGGCCCTCGCCGGGCGGGTGCAGGCGGCCGGCGCAAGGGCTGCCGCAGGATGAGCGCTGAAGCGGGGCCGGGGCCGCTGTCGCCCCCTAGCGGCGAGGCGGCCCGTCCCCGCCCTCTGCTTACCGCGCTCGCCGTGAGCGGTGCGGTGCCAGGAGCGATGCGGTGGAGGGCGGCCCTGCGAAATCCGGGGGTGTCCTCTATGTGCAGCCACGCGATCCAATCTTTTAAAGCTGGGAGGAACCTTAGCGACTCCCCAACCCAAATCTTGCAATTTTAGAGAGAAAAATATGGAAACCTAGGGTTACAGGATATGGTTAATTTTCGGAACTGGTCAGCAATAATCCATTCCTACCACAAAGTTACCTTGTAAAATATTCCTGGGCTTTCTCCGTGAACATCATGGTCTTAGTAAGTCTGTAGAATGGAAACAGGTCCTACCGTTTGCCTGTAATACTGCAGTTACTCGGACAGCCTTGTCGTTTTCAGTAGTTCTTAGACGTCTTTACATCAGTGGACTGAGTTATCCAAGGTTCTTAAGATAAATATTTGAAGGTTTATATCTGTAAAATTATTGTTATTATTATTCTGAATAACAGTGTAGTTCACATCAGAAATATTTACAGTTGAAGATCTTCATCAGAGGTACCCCACTTATTTTTCAGCAAATATATATTGACGGCCTATTCTGTGTCGCTTTTCCTTTTTTCTAGGTGCTGGGGGTTGGGGATACAGCATTAAACAAAACAAAACCTAGCTTTTGTGGAACTTACATTTTATTAAGAAATTTACATTCAAGTGTGTATAATTTTAATATGAACTAGGTAAGTTGCTCTTGTATGTAGCTGAAGTTAACTGTGAAGATAATTTCCATGATCTTTTTCCCCAGGAAAAAGTTATGAATCTAACATTTATGAAAATGTAAACATGAGAAAGAGAAACAGAAATAGCCTCTCATGGTAAGCCAGCTATTGTGCATTATATAGCTTAGCTTTAAGGTTACCAGTTCAGCACTAAAGAAGTGCTCATTCATTCATTAATTCATTCATGGTCAGCATTTTGAATTTTCCCTTTCATCCGATGTTAGGAATGGGGCTTCCTATTTCCTAGCCCAAATAGGAAGATACCCTTATTTAAGATTATTTTGGTGACTGAACGCTTAACCCAACTAGATTTAATCCTCTGCTTAGTGCCATCAAATTTATACTCAGACATTTTCCACCTAGTGGTGGCTTTTTTTAAAGAGCCCTCATTGTTTTGCTACTATGAACACATGTAGCAACTGATGTTTTCATGCTCACGTGAACAAGTCTATTCATAGAGTAAATTCTTACGGGAAAGATTCTGACTTGAAATGTTTGTAAAATTTTAATTTGATAGATGTCATCAAAATGTCCTCCAAAGCAGTTGTACCAATTTATAAACTGACCAACAATATATTAAAGTGCTACTTTCCCCACAAGCTTGCCAGTACTGTGTGTGCTAAAACCTTCTCTGTCTTATAAGCAAAAGTGGTTTTGTTATATTGTTTTACTTTATATTTATACAATTACAAGGATACATGAAGGCATTTATCCTTGTAATTATATAAATTCTTTACTTGATATTTGAAGAGATCTGGATTTTATACTTTTGGATAATTGGGCAGGTTCTGGGGAAAAAAACACACAAAAAACATAGTGTTTTTAGCTTCTAAATTTGGAGACTGCATTTCCATTTATTTTAGCAAAAGAAACATTGTCAAAATAAAAATAAAAATCCGAAGTTATTCAATGTAGAGAATACTTTCAGCAGATCTCTGTTCTATTTGACAATAATGCTTATTTTGGATATGTGGATATTTCTATTGACTTTGGTTTCATAGAAGTGTGTGGGTGTTTTCCTTCTATGAATAATAATGAGATGAGTTTATTTAAAAGTATTGAAAGAAAGATGGCATCTTCCATACACAAAGCCCCCAGTCTTTTAATTATCTTGCTATCTTGTGCTGAATCAATGCGTTGAGGCTGGAGAACAGTGCATTCAGCTAATCTCGATATTTTCTGGAGATTATTTTCTGAGAGAATTGTACTCTACTTGGCATATGCCTTATTTTGAGGAAAAGTGGCTTAGAATTCTATTGACTTAGTTGTCCTTTGCAAAATCTGAAGCCTCAAATATAAGTAGTGACATCTATTTTATTCTACCATATGTGATTTTGGCAGACAGCTAGCTAACTAGAAATTAAGCTAAAATTGCCCAGCCGGGGGGTGGCTCAGTGGTTGAGCGTTGACCTAGGATCCAGGCGATCAGGGTTCGATTCCCCGGTCAGGGCACATGCCCGGGTTGCGGGCTCAATCAATGACTCTCTCATCATTGATGTTTCTATCTCTCTCTCTCCCTCTCCTTTCCTCTCTCTGAAATCAATAAAGATATATTAAAAAAAAAAATTAAAAAAAAGAAATTAAGCTAAAATGCACAGCATACAGATATCTTAAGGGTTAATTTGTAAATCTTTTAACAAAACAATTACAGTCACATCATCCTTAAAGATAAACATTTATGTCTAAAATGTACTTATTGGATTTCATATCTCATTATAGATTTTATGAATTAACATAAAAAATTACATTATTCATTAGCTTTGGATGGCAACTGTATTATGAAGATTTCTTTTTAATAAAATTGAATGGGGTTCATATCAAAATTCAGAGACCAAAAGCGATTAAGATTAAAGGTAGCATTTTGATTGACAGCTGGAAATCAAATTCAAGAACCTCATTGTGGCACATAAAGTGGCCCACTCTCATATTTTGAGAAAACTAGGCCTCGGAAAGTATAGGTAACTTGTAAATGACTCAATAGTTAAGTGGTGAAGTCATAATTTGACCTCATGACTGTTGGGCTTTAAAAGCCAGTCTCTTGACATTATATCGTGTTACTCCAATCAGGCGGGCTAGTGAGGAGAGGGGCCAATTGCTAGCTGTTTGAATTCCATGTCTAAATTTACTGCACCTTGCAGTGCATTTCAGGAACCCTCTGCTTTGTCACTGAGGCTCAGAATCACAGTAATTTGCTATTTTTTTTAAATCTTCTGTGTGATGATGTCCTTGGAATTTTTTCACAAAGGGAAAGGGAATTTGCATTTGTTGAGGTTCTTCTGCGTAATGATCATGCTGATTATAATCACATCTTAATCCTCATTTTAAATCTGGAAAGTCAAGATGGAGAGATTGAGGCTCAGTAGCTTCCCCAAGGATGACAAGTGGTCCAAGTGCAGATCTAAAATTCAGAGGTTCCCATCGTGCTGATGCATGATGTAAGGGGAACAACAATAGAACCATTTTGTCGTACAGAGGCAAATACTATACAAGGGGTTAACTGTTTTTGTGCTTGCCCCAAATCTAAAACACAACAAAGTTTTTAAGTGCTTGCCTTAAATTACAAAACAATAAAGGTTTCACTTATTTTCTATTTTTGAAGACATTTTAACTTGAGTCCTCAAATGGGAAAAATCTGGCATTTTTTCTGGTAACTTAAGATTTTAGGAAATACAGAAGCAATGATCTTATGACTTTGCCTTTTCCCACCAGAGTGAACCTACTTTTCAGAACCAAAATATCATTATTTTACCGGTGGGAGATTTGGGGAAATGTCTTAGGTAACAAAATAGCCTATTTTGACACATGTCTCCATTATTTCATTTCAGACATGCCTTAGGTCAAACACATTCTTGAAACACTCTCTCTCAAATAAAAGCCCCTTGTAGAGTACCCAAAGAAGAAATTGACGTCATGTTTCCCTAAAACTAATGCCCAGGGGACATATTCTGCTTAGAATATGTGTTCACGAGTTGAAATGGGCTGAAACCAGGTCTGAGTTTGAACATTAACTGTGTTATTTTAAGAATTACCAAGAACTACAAGCAAAGGAATTTAAAATTCTCAGGTGATTATAGTGTGAGCTTAATTTAGTTTTATGAATTTAAGAGAGTTTTTTGGAAATTAATTTTTGTAAGATTGTTATTCATGCTAAAATAATTGAACAATCCAGTTCTAGCAGTGTAGGCCTTGGAGATGAGAATCTTGGTCTTTCTGTCACTTCGTACTTAAATATCTACAATAAATGCAGCGTTCCCTATATAGCCTCAGTCCATTTCCTTTAACAAGAATGAATCGTTCTGGTCCTGGCCTGGTTACTCGGTTGGTTGGAGTGTCATCCCTGCACTGGAAGATTGCAGGTTTGATTCCTGGTCAGAGCACATACCTAGGTTGCAGGTTTGATTCCCAATAGGGGTGCTTTCAGGAGGCAATCAATCTGATATTTCTCTCTCACATTGATGTTTCTCTCTCTCTCAAAAATCAATAAAAATATCTTCATCTGAGGATAAAAGAAAACCTGTTTTGTGCTTAATTGGCTCCACCAGGTATTCAGATTTGTTTGGGAAGTGTGCTTTATTTACAGCATTTGTTACCCATTGTCTCACAGATGGGACAACCATTCAGAAATATCCTCCTACCATAAGATTTATGAATTTTAAAGACTCCACATTGTTTTCTTAAAACAGAAGGTGTCCTGCATGGAGAAATGAAAACTAGGAAGTCATAACTTACGAGAGATGTTGATTTAACATGTCCTATGTAGGTAAGAATTTTATTGTGACAATTTTATGTTCTTCCCCATCCAGGATAACAAAATTAGAAAACTCCTGTTCTCTCCTTTCTTACAAAAGGAAGAAACAGGCCCTTCAATCAGCACTTTTCATGACTTATTTAATTTCTTCATTAAGTAATACCATGAGATAGGGACTGTTATCCCCAGTTTACAAATGAGCAAGCTGAGGCTTAGTGAAATTCAGTAATTTGCTTGAGGTCAAAAATAGGTAGCAGAGTTAGAATTCCCAAATACTGAATCAATGCTTAGTGAAATTAATGGGTAGATGAAAATGTTGGGTCATGCTTATCCTATACTACACCCAAATCTAGGACAAAAGTTTTTATTGTGAAATGGTATAATTTGTATCCCTAGGACCTTCATTCAGTGTTAGAAAATGCAAACTAGCAGAGACAAATCTGATGACTCTAGAGACTCCTCCTCTGTTTGTTAATGGTAGTTTAGTAAAGACCTGGCTTAGCTGATTTGGGTTAGTTTAGTAGAATGAGACTTAGCTTGGGAGCTCTTCCTCAGCACCCCCCACCATTTCTGTTCTAGACTAGGGAGCTTCCACAGTTGCATTGTTGCATAGATTCTCCCTGGCCTCTGGTTCCTAAAAATGTGTGAAGTTTTCAAAAGGCAGTTCCCCCCCCCCCAATGAGAAAGCATCCAGCTCAGCTATGCTCGTTTTAGCACATATCTCTGTGCAGCATGAGGGACTGAGGGATCAAGTGTGCTCTGCTATTTTTTTGTTTCTAAACTTTTACCCAATAAACATTATTTAATATTTACACAAGATAGCATACGTGTCTGTTTTCTTTGCACACTAGAATATTCTGTACTGTTTAAAACAAAGCTAACGGTGAGTAAATCTTTGTTAATTTCATATGAGATCACTTTAGATGAGAATTCTTTGAAACTGAACTGTTTAAAGAATATTTCTGTTTTCATTCATTCTCATTTTAGCATTTTGTTTTCTGCTGGCTTATACCTGATAATCCCCCAAATGTGAACCCAGTCTACTCAGGTACTCAGGGATCAGCTTCATCAAAATCAACCCAAAATTCAGAAGAAAACGTTATATACTAGGATTACTCAGCATGAATCTTTTATGTCAGGAAGAAACACTTTTCCGTAGGTGAAGGGAATCCCACAAGGAAATGAAAATAGGCCATTGCACAGCATCATTTCTCTCTTTCCCTCCCTTTTCCTCACTCTGCTGACATCTTTCCCTGTTCCTCTCCCTCTCATTACCCTTTTGGCCCCTTGACTCTTCTTTCTTCAGTGAATATGCTGCCCAAAGAAGCACAAATGGGCCATAAAAATTTATTTTCTAAAATCAATATAATAAAAGTTCTTTTCAGTGCAATGCATCCCTTGTATGATAAAATGTATTTCTTATTTGTAAATTCATTTAATTATTCTTAGTGACTATGTCACTTTTCCATTCCAAGACAAATATTCAATTTTCCAAAAATTCAGTATTTGGGGCTCTTATATAGTTCCATGCTGATGTGTGGCAGATGTAGAAAACACACGATTCATAACAGAAGGAAAGATTATCTTCTTTCATTTAATTTCAAAGGAATCTCAAGTCATTTTTTTTTTTTTCAACTACAAATTTTCAAATATCATATTGGGGGGAAAAAACAACAAAATTAACCCATGAAACATAGAATGGTAATTTAAAATTAATGAACAAACCTGGCGCACTCATCTGGTACTATAATTTTAATTATGTTCTAAACCTCAAATTTCTGCCATTTATCACCAATGTTATTTATTATTACATAGTAATGTCTTAAGCAGTTAAACAAGAGTTTTAAAGGTTAATAATACCAGCTCTGGATAAGAAGGAAAGAAGGCCCATCATACACTGATGGTGAAGCTGGAATCTGATGAAACCTATTCTCTTATGAAACCTGGTAATATTTACCAAATTTGAAATATGCACATAAAGCGCACCAAGATATAAGTACACTAATGTGATTAGAGCTCTCTTTAACAAATTTTAACTAGTTAAACTTTGCAGTATAAATCCAGAACTTATTCTCTATAAAAAGTAATTCTGATTTTAACTAGGTGCTCAGGGTTCCTGGAGCAAGTTTTAGAATGAAGACTAGAATTGTTTACGTAGAGTTCAGAAAAATGGCTTGGTGACAGGGAAGGATGAACAATCACCACCGTGTGCTTGCTCAGGCCCAGCAGCCAGGACAATCCAATCAGGGGCACGGGAAAGTGGGAAAAAGCAATCTCCTGTCCTCCCAGCCATCAATGATATAGACGCCAAGCCTCCTCCTCTGGGCCTCTCAGCATGGTCCCTTCCCACACAGGGGGGCCCACGCTCCCTCCTTTGATGCCCTGGTCTCACTGTATAGATGTGGAGATCTATTGTGGCTGCATTGCAGGCCCTGGCGCTGGCCAGGTTTGTAGCACCCACACCAGTCCGTTTATTCATCTGCTCTCTGTTCACCTCTTGATGGCCGTTTGGATTGTTACCAGTTTTTTTGGCTATTACAAATTAAACTCTGTGAACATTAGTGAGAAGTCTTTGTGTGGATATATACTCTTTTTTTTTTTTGTCTTAATATTTAAGGGGGAAATGGCTGGATCATCGGGCAGGTGACTGTTTAATTTTTTAAGAAACTTTCAAGCTATTCTCAAACTGGTTGCACCATTTGACATCCTTACCAACAGTGACTAAGGGTTCCAGTTCCTTCACCACCTCACTAAGAAGATGAGATACGGTCATGCTGATATGGTCAGTCTTTTAAATTTTAGCCTTCTAATAAGTGTGTAGTGGCAACTTCTCATAGTTTCATGCCTAATTTAAAAGTAAATAAAAGAGAACTATTATTCTGAATAGCTAATACATTTCCATAGAACCTGGATATAAAAAACTAAACAGAAAGCAAAATTACAGAGGATACTTGCAGAATATTTACACATTAAAAAATATTTTTTTCTTTGAAGCCAGATTTAGGGGAAGAGTTGGACTGATTACTTTTAAAAAGTAATTTTTAAAGATTACAATGGATGACAAATATAGCAAATCAACCATTTTACTTAACTGTGGTTCCTAATGAACACAAAACCAAAGCACAGCAAAACTAAACCTGTCCATATTAGCATTAAATTATCCAAAGTCTTGCAGAAAGTTAGTGACTGATTTAATACTAAAGTTCATGTTTCTTAACTTGTAAACTAGTGTCACGCTACTCCTCATATATTCGGCATTGGTGTATTGTATGAATTGTTTTGAATTTAATATGCAGACAGGAAATTTTGAGTGTAATGAAAATGCACAGATCTGTAGTCTACAGGGTAATAAAAAGTGCTGATGCGAATCTACACATGTAGCAGAGGGGACAAATCACTCAATTGGGCTTGTGACCTGGACTTGTATGATTGGAGTAAAGTCTCTTTATCTGTTAGACAAAGAAAGGCTGCAAGAGAACACTTCAGGTAGAATTGTGGAAATAAGATACAAACGTTATAGGAAGAAGAGGTGGAAGGAAAACAAAGAAGAGCAACGATGGGTAGAGACGGGTCTTGCAGGGGAAAAGCAATTAATAGCCATATGGTCAGAGAACTAGCTTTAAGCCCACAGGGGTGAAGAAATGAGAGCCACAGAGATCATTCCAGATGCATGAATGGAACAAAATGTAAAAATTAGCCGCAAGAATAAGAAGCTCAAAGTAGAAAAACCTGTTCCTCTGTAGATGTTGAAATGCCGGAGGGTGACGTTGTAGAACTTGGGAAAAGAGAAGGAGGTAAAATTTTAGATACCAAATAGCAGGGGATATATGAAGAGTAGTGACTAAGCAAAGTAAAAAACATGCCCAAGGTCCTAGAAACAGAGTTGCAGATGCAAGAGGAAAACCTGCAGGGAAATTGGTTATCTATGAACTATTTGCATTTGTGGCTTCTATTAATGATAGCTAATAAGAAAACAAGAAGGATTTATGTTTAACTTACAAAATATTATAAAATATTTTGAAATTTATGGGAGAAGATATATTATCACAAGTATTGGCTTTGGGAGGCAACACATGGTTTTTATAATATTCTATCTCCATAGCGGTTTTACCAAATTAATCAGCACAAATAGATGATGATTCATTGATGTTATTTATAATAATAATAAGGGTTTTATAAAAAACAAAACTAACTAATAGAAATAAATATCAGGTCCTGCACATCGAAAGACCCAATACAGACATACAGGACAGTAGAAAAAGGCTTAGCAGCAACCTACAGGAAAAAGAATTGACTTTAAGAGACCCATCATGGGGTGGGTCATTTTTATAATCACTTTTATTTGTGATCCAAATTCAAATGAAGAGGAAGCAGGAAAATTGAAAAAAATATATTGACCTTCCTATATCACTGATTTTCAGGCTTTCCATTTATGTGGGACTTTTAAATAGTGGTTTAGTTTAGATTGAAGTTGGGTCCTGCCTTCTTAGTAACAGCTGGAGTGGGATGGGTGTTTTTCTAGTGTCAATCCAAACTTTGCCTAAAAAGTTCAGCTCTATCACTAAGTCATGAGAGGATTTGGCATTGGCCACTGCCTCAGCTATATTGGCCTGGCTATTAACTCGGTCCTTCGGCTTGTGGGGCATGTTGGTGGCGCGTTTGCTTTGAAGCATGTGGCTCTTGCCATGCAGGCCAGAGCTGGGTTGGCTGCTGATTGGTGCTGGTCCGTCTCCATCAAGAGCAGACCCCATTCCCTTTTGCCTCTGACTCTCATCTTGGTAATTAAGACTCCTTTGATTTTGTTTGGCAACTCACCATCTGCAGAAAAGGAGGGCAAGCCCAGAAAACTGGCACCTTCACAGTTTCACGGGGTCCTTGATTAAACCCCGTTTAATTCCGAGAATCTTAATCAAGGTAATTATCTTGCTCTGGTGTCTGCGTCGGCACTGGCTCCTCTTGGGGGCTCGTCCAGCAGCTGGAAGGTGTCTGGGGGTGCAGCTCTCCACGAGGGCCCCGCTGTGGAGGAGCCGTGGGAGCGGAGCAGCAGCTCTATTTAGCACGGTCCTGAGTGTGTGGCTGTATTGATTTGTTTTTAAAACCTTCCAAATGTGTTCAAAGCAGGCTGCTTATTTTGTGCCAAAAGACTAGGTTAGCTAATTTGAGGTAATGCTGAATCCAACTCTTTAATATATTTTTTGGTAAATTCTTGCACCAAAGTGCACTAATTACTTACCTAGTGCACTCACTACCTTCCCCAAAATACAACAGAAAATTCAATCCAGAGGAAGGCCAAAGGCACACTCCATTCATCATTTTATGCCATTTCAGGTTCACCAAATGCTAAACATTTTAACTTTGTTAACTAACCAACACTACAGGAAATACCAATAAAAATAAATTATGATATTAGAAATGTTGCTATCTGGGAAATTTAAAGTTTTGTTAGTCAAAATAGTTTTGAGAACCAGTTAGCTCTGGAGCTTAGCATTTTGTTGTGTTTTTGTGTTTTGTACAAGAAAGTTCATCTGGGGTTGGAGGTACATAGATTTTCTTAAAAACAATGCAGACATTTCCCTTTGATTTATACCTCATGAGTGAATCGATCCGCCAGAGCTATTATATATCTTCCTTCTCCATTTCTTTCCGTCAAGGCCTTCCATTAGTGGGTGGAGGAAAGATGAGAATCTTCTAGTCGTGGCATTTCAGAATAGAAAGGCCTTGGAGAGCCTCCAATCCAGTATTTCTCACCTGCTGGGGTTTTTATTTTTGTTTTTTAACTTGCTAACCTCTTTTATAATAACATAAAATCTAGTGAACAACTGTAGAAATTTCTTATTAAACTGTCAGTATGGGTTATATAGCTTATAAGCCAAATATTTTCTTTCAAATCAGTATAGCATTTAATTCTATAAAATTAATTAAATACAATATCCAACACATTCTAAACATATATTATCTCTTCTATTTGTTAATTTATATTAAACAAATATGTAAGAAAAAGCATTTTGCTGACAAATGTAAAAGGCTATACTTTATATTTTGTGTGCCTTGACTAAATAAGTTTTTACCAAAATATAAAAACTGCTTTCATGACTTCATGTTTGGAATTCTTTAACAATTTTAAAAAATATAACACCCATATGTTGTCTTAGATAATGAAATAATAGTACATGCTCAGTACTTTTGCAAGCATTTCCCCTCTAATAACATACTGTCGATTTGAATCATTTTGAAAATTAATTTTTGATTTTATTTCTAATGTATTTATTGCTTATAAAAATTCTACCAGAATATAAATGTTGCTGTGTATTTTAAACATTAAAGCCTCATGATGTGCCATATAGAAAGTGACTAAGATGAATTCAGTTTATGGATCTGGCAAAGATTACCTTGACATGAATTTCTGGCAGAGTATCTCTTCTACGTTTTTCTCTAACTGGTTTATTTTCAATACCAGAATTCCTCATGCTGCCTTCGTTGAAACAATTATCGATTTTCAGTACAAAACTATGACTAAACACAAAATTTCAAAATGATGTAATAGATTTAAAAATCAGAGTGGGAAGACTGGTGATGTTCATGATAGTAGTAGCTTCTGTGAGATGGAAGAAAGTGGCTGAGCGGAAGGGGAGCTCTTGATGATAATATTTTACTTCAAGTTTTTAAAGAAATTCAAGCAAATATCATAAAATCTTAGCTATTGCCAATTTTGAGTGGTCTGTAAAAATCTCTAAAAGTAACTTTCCTGATTTGGTTTGCTTTGAAAATCTACCCAATAGCTTTCTGTCACCGCTGACTATAAGAAAGTGGCCATATTACTCAACATCTCCGTTTCAACACATTGCTCTGCTTTAGAGAATGATTGTAAAGATTTCATGATGTTATTTTCGGAAAGTGCCTAGCTCAGTGCCCGGACCAAGTAGCAGGTCAGAATATTAATTGCTTGTCTTCCTCCTGTTCACACCTCCTTCGTTTATGATTATATTTACAAAATTGCCTAGATCTCTGTGGCTTTCCTGCCCTCCATTGCCTTCCTGAGCTTTTGATGTCCCTCTTGCTGAGCCACAGGCCATCCCTGCTGGGCGCTGATTACCTTCCACAGGGCACCTTGACCATCTCTGCTCACCCAGCAGCTCACCGGTGCCAGGGAAACTCGCTCTCTATACAAAGCCCAGTGAACCGGGCTACTTTGAAGACCAGTGTGGGGTGTTCTTGGTCCAGTATAACACAGAACTACAATTCCCAAGTTGATTTTTATGCATTCCAAGCCAACATTGTTTTTCAAATGTCCATCCATTTAATGTGGCTTTTTTCTTTTTCCACACCAGAGAGTATTGGAACTGAAACAGGAAAACATCAGAATGCTAATGGAATAACAGGAACTTTAATCAGAAAGTCAGTGGAACACCTGGCTGATTTTTTTTTTTTTACCATTAAAAGGCATGTATTTTGTAACTGCTTAAAAATAAACCAGTACACACACATGTGTGTGTGCGTATGTGAGAGAGAGAGAGGGCATGTGGCTCTGGTTTCCCCTGTCTTATGTGAATATGCTATGTGGGTATGTCCTTAACAATAGGGTGACCAGGATTTTAGTGAAGATTTGAGTTAAACCATTTTACTCTTAAACATATGAAGACAGAATCAGGAGTTCTTGTCCACATAACCCACAAGGAAAATTGAACATTGTTTCAACCACCAGTAAGGTAACCCAACCTTTGAACCCGAGGGGAGTACAAGAGTGAAGTTGCAGCTGTTACCCCCTCTGACCTAGAATTATGCGGGGTTGTCTGTGATTTGGTGAAATCCAGCCTATGTGGACTGGACGGCAGAAAGAAGAACACACGAAGTAGTGGAGGTTCATCAGACCAGTGGTCTTTATTAATAGTCAACACACTAATGTGAGGAACTGGATTAAAGTTTGAGTTGTCCTTAGTGTTCATGTCCGGTAACCACCGCTACGCATCCATATTTTCTGATTGTCATTGTAAAGTCCCAGACTCTTCTTGGTTTGGCCTCAACCTCTGTTTGCAAGCATCCCCCTCAGTGTGTGATGACGCTTTTCCTATGGCGGACTGTGCGCTGTTTTAAATCTGCCCTTGCACTTTCTTGCTTCTGAATCTTTGCCCATTAGTTATGTTCGCTCCACCTGGAATACCATGACATTTCCATCTCTGCCTGAAGGATTTGGAGCAATTTTCAGTGTCCCCAATGAGAGTGAAAAATGTGGAAATTATCTCAATCTGTCTTGCTAATGGACCTTGATCCTGCCATTATATAGTAAATGCATACTGATTTTTCTTAAATTGAAGTCTATACATTTCCAAACTGTAAACTTCTTGAGGGTCAAAACCATTTATTACTAGGAGTATTAAGAAAATGAATACTGAAGTCATATAAACCAGAGATGACACCTAGTCTTTGTAACCTAGAAGCTTTTTGAAGCAAAATTCTTAACCTCTCTGAGCTTCGGTTTTCCAATTTGTAGTTCAGGGATGTATCTGATATAGTTGTGCTGAGGGTTATACATGGTTGTGGATTTAAAGCCTTTAGCACAGTGGCTGGCACATATCAAACAAAAATACTATTATTATTACCTATTTCATCCCAAAGTACCTAGCATGGGGTTAAGCCCATATTGAATCCTCAATAAATATCTATCAATTGCTTAATGAATGAATGAACACAAATGTCTTCTTTGTAAAGTCATTGGAGTTTCTTACTTTTTTTTAATTTGTGAAACTAAAGGGAAGTAACCAAGAAAGTTAGTTCTCTGTCCAACAAATAAGTCTGCTGCAACATCCCCAAGCCAATTGGGGAGCACTCTAATGGGTGAGCTGAGAGAATTTTCTCCTTGAGGCAGTTCCTTGGAAGAACAAATGCAAAGATATGCAAAGAGCATTATCCAGCTGAGACAAGCTTATTAGTGTTCTCATTGACTCTACCGGGAAGCTCCCCTGCTGAAGCTCTGTCTGGGAACCCTCAGGGACTCAGGTGGCCTCAGATGTGCAGTAACAGCCAGTGCACACAGCAAACCAGGTCATCAGCTTGGGGACAGCTCTCATTCAGCCAGCCTGTCCTGGTTTGGGGTGTGGTGGCCTATCATGAGAAAGAAAAATCTTGGCTTTATATGTGAAGAAAGAAGATTTACTTATGCCCATGGAAATATATTTTTACAATAATTCGAGTACACCAGAATAGGAATTGCCTATCCAAAGTAAGCTGACTTGCCCACAGATTTATTTTTAAAAAAACGTTTAAAAGTATTCTTGTTTATTACTCTTATCTTAACTTTTAAAGTATTAATGTAATTTCCCACCATAACGAAAGTAATTACCCATGGTATTTCTTGAGATGGACATAGGATCCATTGCTAAAGAAGGATAATATAATCCCTCCTTTCTCAATTTATAGTTGAGAAAACAAAATGATTTTAACTTAAAATGGAATGTCAGTGTCCATTGGGAACTCCATTCCTCTTGAGATTTAGAAAATATTATTTGAACCACAGTTCCATAGCCTAGAAGTCCAAAGCCTGATCCAAGATTCCTGAGACTACCTGGTACTATAATTGGTCGATCACTTCTATGTCTGGGCTCTTGCTTTTGTGTGTGTGTGGGGGGGGAGGGCTTTTTGCCCCTGTGAAACCTTTATTCTGTACATTAACCCAGATGTGAAATTCTGCTCTCTTGCTGTTTTCTATAGGACTTAGTAAGTTTGGATTGACTGTTGATTTTGGGGATCATGAGAAGGGGCCACAATATGCAGTGATCAGCAGAAGAATTAACGTTTCATATTAAACACTCTTCTTCTTAAAAATCCTTTCAGTCATACTGCCAATAAGAAGTAGAGCCCTTGCCTGTCTTCCTCCAGCTTTTTGCCATCTCTCTGGTTCCTTTCTCTTCTTGCTCCAATTACTTTTTTTACCTTCTACTTCCCCCTTTCTCTTTCCCAGAACAAACAACAACCAACCAACCGACAAAAACACCTAAAAATTATTCTTTATTAGATAAAGTCAGTATTATATGTTGGTTGAGGTATGGACTGTGGATTGAGGCATCTTTGGTTCAAATACCAGCCCTGCCACTTGCCATAGTGTTACCTTGGATACATCACTTCACCTCTATACCTCAATTTCACCATCTAGAAAATGGAGAAGAGAATTCCTGCTTCATAAGAATAGTTATGATGATTAAATAATTTAATATGCATAAGCACTTAGAATGGTTTTTGAAACAGAATCAGCAACAAAAGTGTTTATTAAAAATTGCTCCTTTGTTCTTGCTTGGACTCCCCTCAGCACCTTACCTTCACTCTCCAGTGACTTACCAAGATAGTTTCCAGCAAAACACCTTTTTCTTCCTAAAGGGAATTCTGGTGCCAGATGTTCCGAGAATACTGTTTTCATGCTATTAGAAATGTTTTATCTTAGAAATTATTTGTAAAATATTGGTGTTTGCTATTTTAGTACCAATGCTAAAATACTACAAGGAACAGATATTTACTGATAAGCTGGTAACCAACCTAGGAACTTAATAATCTTAAATCTGTGGAACATGATCCCATAGGACTTAAAATGATTAGAAAATGGTTATTGTATCATCACTTTCTAAAAACGTTTATTAGAGGAACAAAGCTTTTCAAGTTCAAAGTCGACACCAGAAAAAAAATAGTTAAACAGTAGCACATAAACATGATAACCCAAAGCAAAATGTTTTCCTTGTGATGCTGAAATGAAGCTGTTTATACTTCCAGCAATGTGGGGGGCAATGACCAAGCCCCACAGGCCATTTAAACTTGCCTCTGTGTGAGAGTGTTTCCTTCTTTGAAATGACAGGCAGAACTATTTAAGGTCATCTACTGGGTAAGTGGATATCATGTGAACAGTAGCTCCCAGGACATTTAAAAATAAAAACTGAAGTAAAGAGAGGTGTTGCTAAAAGTAAGGAGAGTCATGGGAAGGAAGAAAACGGATTAGCCAAAGGTTAATGCCCAATTATCTAAGGACCAAGGCAACTTAGACTGGGAATGCAGACTTCTAGCTGCTCCGACTGGCCGTCAGCATCCCCTGTGAACTCAGTCGCACAGGAATCTGTGTTTTAACCTGCTCCCCTGGTGATTCTTCGCAAACTTCAGCGTGCGAAGCACTGACAATATACATTTTCCACTCACCCACATTCTCTAAGGTAATTTAAGTAAAATATCTGAAAGAGAGAGAAAGACCGAAAACTTATGGTAATTTTAAAAATTTTGTTTGAAATTCGATGTTTAAACTTGATTGAACTAAGAGTTTCCTTTAGTGTACCTGCTGTGGGGGTAAGTTGGCACATAAAAGATGGTAATTTCACGTGGAATTCTAGGATTATCTGAGTAAATTATTAACTGGAATAAATAAGTTTTTGTCAAATTTAACATTATACATGGTGGGAAGCCCTGAACAATGGGATGTCAATTTCTCTAAAACGATGCTGCTTCCTCTTAATTCATCTCTAACTTTTTTGTAAACCTATGTGGTATCAGGGTGTATGGAAGACAGAGAAGACGATCATTTTACCAAGGGTTCTGTAGATGCTGGCCTTAACTCAGGTAGATAGTGATGGGTGCTTTGTTAAACCAATGATAGGCCATTAATTATTTAAAAGTTTACTTTTTCTCTTTCTCATTTGGGAAAGTATGTAATTAAAAAAAGAACTGCCATTGTTAATATAACTTAGAGCAATGCAAGGTAAAAGTGTCTTAAATAATACATGCATATAGAGAAGGGAATGAAGATAGGTATACAAAATTGGCATCCAAAGAGACGTGACATTTTCATTAAAACTTCTAATTATATTAGAATTTAACAGACGAAATAGAAATTAGAAATCAACCAAGGAAACTTGTTTTCTCTTTAGAGGTACTTCTTTAAAAATTCCCTGCCATGTTAAGTAAAAATTGACTTAATCTTTTAAGTAAGCTTTTTTAAAATTATAAAATGGTCCCATCTGTGGCCAGTGGTAATCTTTGAGTTTGCTCTTTACATTCTTTTGAGGTAATCCCTCTAGTCTTTGAAAAACTTACTTGTTTTCTGGTAAGATTTCCTGCCCTAGAGTTGGAATCAGCCATTTCCCCCCCTCAGTTGCCCTGGTTCTTTTAAATGGTGAATCTCTTTTAGAGATGATAACTGTGACTAGGGATTGCTATGAACAAGTTCTTTGTAAATATTTACTTAAATGTTCGAAAATAACTTTTTTAGTTTGTAAAAATTGTTACCAATTTGGTCTTTCTTGCTCACGTCTGAACTGGTTATTGTCATTTTAAAAAATCCAAGTTTATAAGGAAAAAAAGGTATTTACATTATTTTTATGAACATCTACTTATTAGCAAAACTGAATGCTTGCTAGGGTTTATCATTGTTTAAATTCTCTTGTGAATTGCCCATTCATGCTCTCAGTTTGTTTGTTGTATTCTTTCTGTGCATACCAAGGATAGAGCCCTTTGTCCCTCATAAATGTTTATAAATGAAGTCTTATGTATTGAATCAGCATTCTGTCTTTGTAAGAATCATGTTCTTATTGAAAATAATTTATAAGCAAATGTTTATGGAATACCTATTCTATGCCACAAAACAAATATTTATTGAGTGCCTACTACTTCCTGGGGATACAGAGGTGAATAAATAATAGTTCCTGCTCCTCTTGGGATACAATTCTAATGGGAATATTAAACTTTTACTTTTTTCAAAACTACTTGTATAAGAAGGCAATTATTATATGTAATTTTAAAAATAAATAAGAATAAATTCTTTCCTTTGTTTAGTATGTGTCTTATCTTTATTTCAAAATAGTTTATATCTAAACCACAAAATGATGTGATTTGGGATCCTTAATACTTTTAAGGGCTTGCGAATAGTTCCTGAAATCCAAGTATTAGAATTTCATTCCTTTGATTAAATATTATATCCCATTTTGAAGTCAAGATTAGATAGGTTTAGTTATTATTATATAAATATTACACAGTTGTTATGATGACATAACAATGAATATAGTATTACAGTGTTACCATAGATAGCCATATGTTATTCTAGTTTGTAAATGATATTTAATATATTATGAATATTAATATGTTAACACTGGCATAACTATAACATGATGAAGTAACATTTATTGTAAAAAAAGCTTTGCTTAACTAACCTAAAAATTTAAGAAACAAAAATTAGAAATGCATTTGTAGGTTTATATCAAGCTATCAAGCATGCATCTGTGATTTTCTTGGATAGTCATGATTTTAATACCCTGTTCCATCATTTCTAAAATTACATTCAGAATTGTCAAAAATTATGTATCCAATTTTTAGTCATAAAGTAGTGGCATTATTTGTATTTAGGAATCATTATGTGGCTACTTTGGAAATTATGAATGGTTTTATATGTAAAATCTAAAAAACAAAATAGAAATAGACTCATAGATACAGAGAACAGACTGACAGTTGTCAGAGGGGAAAAGTGAAGGGATTAAGAAGTACAGATTGGTAGTTACAGGATAGTGACAGAGACGTGTACAGGGTAGGGAAGAAAGTCAAAACCTCGTAACAGCTATGCATGGGGCCCGGTGGGTGCTTGAAGCATCAGGACCACTCTGTAAAGTACGTGATTTTCTGGCCACTGTGCTGTGCATCCGAAACTAATGGGGAATGGCATTGAATGTAGGCTATAATTGAAAGAAATATTTTTTAAAACCCTACTGAACTGTATAACACAAAAAGGAAATGCTAAGTAAACTACAGACTTTAGTTAATAGTAATGTATCAACATTAGCTCATAAACTGTAACCAATAACATCACAATTATACAAATAGTTAATAATGGGACAAACTCTGTTGAGGGAGGCAGCAGAAGGAATAAATGGACTCTCTGTATACTCTGGGCAGCTTTTCTTTAAACCTAAAACTGCTCAAAAAATAAAACTTAGTGATAAAAAATTAGCTGAATATCCTTAAGGATTAAATGGGTTAATAGTAGAAATACATTTTTTAAAAAGCCATATGGTTGTAAAGAGACCTGCACTAGAAAAGAGACTACTAAAAAATTTTACAAAAAAATATTTAATTATTTCTTCAACCCCATTCCCACAAGCTGACCACCATGAATTACACTGAGATGTGTTACAGGGGGTCATGTTCACTTCTGGTGTTTAAACTGTATAAATTAGCAGGGTATTGGTATCTCTGTATGATAGAAGCTGGGTGCACATTGAAAGTGTAAAAAAGGATCCCCAGCATGTAGGTATCAAGAGATCTTTTTTTTTTTTTTTTTTTTTTGGTTTTACTATATGATTTAATAACATGCAATTTGAATTTATGCTTCAGGCCCAAACTCTTCAAATCCTCCTAGAAGTGATGGAAGACACTAAATATGACCCACTGTCATGTAAAAGCACACAATGCCATAAACTAAAGTGACAGAATGGAATGATCTTACATATTGAGCTTTTACTACTTTCGGTGCCATCATTAATTAAGACCTGTTCTCAGATGTGAGATTACACAGATTCATTATTTATAGTGAAAGATAAGTGATGCCTTCTCCTCCAAATTACCAGGCTAATGAAAAATGTGTTTTTAAAGGTGTTTTCTTTATGCTATGCAGTGGGTTCAGGATCTCTGCTACTTTCAGTGTTGTTCTCAATACTATCCCCCACTCCCAGCCCCAAAGCACACCTCAGCTATATAAAAGGTAAAGATATAAAAATGTTACTAATTTTTTTAAAGTTCCCTATAATAGAAAGGGCTACAGTGTCTAATACCTATAAGAGACAATAAAGTAACAAAGAAGAAAATACAAATAAAGCAGGTATTAACTATTCTTATAATAATGGTCGCATTATCGAAAGTAGAGCAAGTGGAAACAATAACAGGCAGGATTTAAATCCTCACTAACCGGAGCAGAGCCATGAAGAAAGGAACTG
Organism: Miniopterus schreibersii; assembly: GCF_964146895.1. Classification (NCBI taxonomy): domain Eukaryota; kingdom Metazoa; phylum Chordata; class Mammalia; order Chiroptera; family Miniopteridae; genus Miniopterus; species Miniopterus schreibersii. The sequence goes on along the minus strand of NC_138111.1, from coordinate 57,787,099 downwards.
GAGATCTGGATTACAACGAGTAGGCCGATCGCCTGCCCAGGCAAATCGTGATAAGCAGCCGAGAAGCAGCTCTCGGATTGTGAACGGGGAGAAGGGAACACGTTTGCACAAATAGCCTACATCAGGAGGCTCATACTGGTTTTAAAAATATTAAAATCCTTCTATACCTTTTGGTAAATAGCGACTGACCCAAGCTCTTAATTCTGATACTCAGCCCATTCCCTGAAATCTCCAGCTTCTCTAGGAATCAAAAACTAGAGTTTCAAGGGCCTTTCGCAGGGCATCCTGAGCCCTGCTTTAGGGCTACGGCTAATGTCCCTCTGCCGTGTTGGTGCCTGTGTCACCGATGGTTCAATATTTCACTACCTCTCTCTCCTTAAGACGTAGATGTGCACATCTCTTCTGTGCGTCCTGCTCAGTACTTGCTAGGCACTGTCAGTAGAAGGATGCGTGTCTCTCTTCAATTCAAGAAGAGTCTTAGCTGATATCTGTTCAGTAAACTTTTTCCTCTCTATTTCACTGATTTTCTTCTTCTGCAACCCCTGTTGGACTACTTTGGAACCTATGAATCTGTGCCTCTTAGCAGGATTTTCCTGTTGGTAACACAGCCTTATTTTATATTATTAGTATAACACTTTAATACGCACGTGTAAGAGGCCATTTCTGATTATGCCATGTCCACTTTTTCTAGAGAGAACCCATCTGCTTGATTTCATCGACTGCTTCACTTGCTATGAGTTTTAGTCACATGTCTTGAATTGCTGATGAATAAAGAAATCACCTTTCATTTCTCATCCACCCTCTGTCTTCCCCCAAACTCTATAGTGTCTAATAGTTTAGTAAACATCCTCCCAGGGGTCTCAATACAAATCCAGTCGTGCACTGGTAGCTCAGAGTTCTTGATGATGTGATAATTTGGGAGGTTTCAGCCACAGAGAGTTAGTCGCTGTCTCAAGTCTTGATCCGCCATGGTTTCCAGCCATGATTCAGGGCAAGATCGAGAGGTTAGTTTTCTGTCCTCTCTCGTAGTTCGAAAAGAGAGGCCGCAAGCCACACGGTCCACGGAGGGAGCTTAGGACCAGTTTGCTTTCCCTGCCTCATATAAAGACTTTTAATCTCCAGCGTCCTGGAGGAATGAGCTCCCTGCTTCCAAACTTGAGGTTCTGTGGATCTGCTTTTCAGGACAGGTTGCTATTTGTGTTTCCATTTCATGATGGGATCATAGAAGTACTTACTTTCCCATTTGGCTCCAATATTTCATTTTGCTTTTACTTTAGACTTTATCATTTCTATGGGACTAAAAGAATGGAAGATGGTGCTCTTATCAGTCACGGCTTCAGCAGGAAACAGATGGCACATTCAAATTAGGATAATTCAAGGCAAGTTTTAAAAAGAGACCACTGAAAAAGATGCTGTCAGGGTGTAGGGAAGCAAAATCAATACTGTCATGTTCCAGAGCTGGTATGGAGTGAGACCTGAAAACCTGAGGAAACGGAATGTTTAATGGAGACAGGAGATAAGACACGACTGTCCTTTGTATGGACAAAGAAAAGGAATCTGAAGACCTCCACTCTCCTTCACACAGGCACGCAAATTTATGAGACACTCATTCTTAACACTGGTTTGTGGGTAGGTCACACGTATCGATCCTTTATGTGATGAAACATGAAGGAAAGACCAACTGTGTAGCTTATGCAACTTTATCGCTGTAAAGACTCAGAACAACTTAAAGACATTGAAACAATTTGTATCTAATATGCATTCAAGAGAGTGCATGAGACTTTTAGTGAGGATGATACTGTATATCTTGGCTTATACTTGGACTGGGCACCTTCTGTTTGCCACTCTGGTGGCAGAGAGCACAGTAAAGAAGTGTGAAGAATGTGTTTCACAAGTGTGTGTGTGTGTGTGTGTGTGTGTGTGTAAGAAAAGGGTACAGTTGGATTTTTTTTTTTTTTTTTCGTGGCTGTGGTGTAATATCCTTACCTGGATGGTGACTCAATGGTTATTGCTTTTCACACAAACTATTTTGTTTTTTTAATGTCAGCTTATCTCCCATCTTCCCCTGACATCTATCATGTTCTGTCCTTTTCTTTATCCTTCCAGAAGCCTGACTAGATTTCCTTCAGTAATAGAAAACCCGGGACTTCATAGGCAGAGACAGAAAGGCTATTAGGTGTGACGTGAAAGCTGTGGTGTTTGACTTGGGCCCTCTGGTTTAAAGAGCTCAGCTCCCTGAATATCAGACCCTTCATCTTTGCAGTGGAGGCGTTTATGTCCACTTTCCCTCCAAGGTCCAAAGAGGGTAACAGGCAAAACTTCGGATTATCGTTAACACGGTGGTTATTTTTAGAGAGGATCAGAGCGAACAGAGTGTGGCCTAGAGCCAGAGAGTGGGCCTGAACAGAAACTTCAGAGGGGCGCTCTGGCTGGGGAACAAGGACCCTTGAAGGCAACGTGTCTCTGCAGAATGTCTTCCTTGCTTCTTTCGCTCAACATGCCAGCTGCGCGCCCACGTTAGGTTCTTTGCTCTGGATTTCCTCTGCCTCCAATGCACATCCTACAAAGGCATTTTGCCTTTAAACTCCCTTATCTCTTTCAAGTCTTAATGAGGCTTATAGTGATCACCCTCTTTGATACTGCAACTTATAGCCTCCAGCAGTCCTAAGCCCCTTTGCCTGGCTCCGTTTTCTTTTCTGTAACAGTTATTACATTTTAATATATTCTATAATTTACTTGTTTTTTATATCTATTGTTTTTTTCTGTTGTTTGATAATACCTCGTTGCCGCCAGATTCGAATGCAAGCCCTGTGTTAGAAGGGGTTTCTGTCTGTTCATAGGTATATCCCAGACACAGGGGTTGGTGCTTGGCACATAGAATGCACTTCATCAATATTTGCTGAATGAATAAATGTGTCTCTCTAGTACTTTGAGGCAACCATTCCCAGATTTCCCTGGTCATCAGCTGAAGAATGGCATATGTCATGCTAGATGGAACAGGGCCATAGGGACTGAACGTCGGGCTTTTGGACACTTCAGAGAATGAAGTTAGGGAAATTCTGTATGATGCTGTACTAAAGAATCCTTCTTTTAACCCACCATCGGGCAATGATACCCTTAGTCTGATGTACAGTGGAGAGGCTCTCACAAGGGACTGTCACTCTGGGTGGCAGTCAGATCATGTCCCCAGAGGAAGACAAATGCACACAATTTTACATCCCACTAGACAATAAGTGTATTTACTTTTTTGTCCACTTGAGGTTGTTCTGAGTTTCATAAGCTACAACTTACGGGGATCAAGTTGTATAAGCTTACGTAGGCATTTACCTCATGTTTCATCACATGAAGAATCCATACATGTAACGTACTCATAAGTCACCGATAAGGAATGTTGTACATGAGCAATTATTTGGCATGCTAAATTAATTAAAAATATGTGTATGTTAAATATTTTCAAGGTAAATAGTCAGGTGCAAAAATCTATTTTGTGTGTGCGTTGGGGGAGCATAGAGGTAACCATTAAACCACTATGTAAAACGGCTCGAATGAAGAGAAATGAGGACAAGTCTTGAGAAAATAGAAGAAAAAATCCTCCAGATTTGAATAAGCTGCAGTGGGCAACAGACACGGTACCTCAGGTTGCGGCCGCAATAGCAGCACAGAGGAGGACCCCCGCCTGAGAAGGTCCCAGGAGCGCCAGAGAAATGGAAGTGAGAGATTCCGAATCACTACTTCAAACAAGTTGTTCCTCTGGGTTCACGGGACCCTCTCCTCTTCCAAGGAAGAAATCGAGTTAGGCTCCATAACAGGTGGAAATCTGCAAATAATGCCTCCACCTGTGTCCGTTCAGTCTCTACCCTCCCTCCCTCCGGAGGGCACCGTTCCCTAGACGTGGATGTGAAAAACAGCCCCTGTGGTGCAGGGGAGTCTGCATCAGGGTACAGGGCAGGTGCCTGGCTCTCAGGGCTCCTGATTAACCCTGATTTCACCCTGGGTACAAAATTATATTTTCTTATGTCTATTTACAATCTCCACTAACTAATGGGAGATTAACTTTTCTTTCCATTCTGAGCTACAGAGTTTATAACCATCATTTAATCTAAATGACCACCTTTTAAAAAAATTATCATGTTTTGTTTTACTTCTGCCTCATCTTAATCAATTCTTTTGTCCGCTATGACCGGGGTGGGCCCCTGGGCCCAAGACCTGCAAGAAGCTGTCCATCACGGCTTATTTGGAAATTTACAAGTGTGGCTTAAGTGACTCAAGTGAGGAGGCTGACTTTTTTTTTAAACCAGTTATTTGGTTTCCAAATTTTAATAAGCCCTATGGAAAGAGCTATAATCTATTAGTTTTCTACTTCTTGCTTAATTTTGAGCCATTTAATGTCACTTATATTGAGGCAAAGAGAAGGACCTTGGGATAACTTAGCCTGAGTACTCAGTCCATATAGTAGCTGTGACATCAAGTGAGCTGCCATTCCAGAGTGTACACAACTTGTAGGAAGGGATTTTTATAAGGGTTGTGAAAGGCTGTGCACTTGGATCCTTTTATTTGCCTTAAGAGACATGGGAAAAAATGGTGATTCCCTTTGTCTGCCATATTGCTCCAGGCACTTAAATTTGTTATGAATTATATCACACTAAAATTAGCTCAGTCACAGGTCTTTTTAAAATAGTATAGTCTTCATAAAAATCCTTTCTCTATAGATTTTCCTCTTTCCGACTTACTTATGCCTTAATGTGTTATTAAATTCTATTTTCCTTGAGGCTTTTTCTCGGCACTTTCTATGGAAAATAATTACATTATTTATTTATTTATTTTTGCATTTTAAAATGAAATATTTATTACTTTAAAAGTATGCATAACACATACACACATATATTTATCTATACAGGTTTATATGAGCATGTGCACATATGTGTGTATGCATTTATATTTGCATGAATATATGCATATGTACATATAAACAGATAGCCAAGATTTACCATAAATAGAATATTCTGTCTTCTTTCCTTCCTCTCCCCATCTCCAATCACTCTGACACCAATCTCATCGCCTTTAGATATTTCTTTTGGTATTTAATTGCTCAATTCTAAGTAATGTGATTAGACTTATATTTTGATTTTACAATATTAAACATGACAGAATTTATTGATATCTTATTATGAAAAATTAGGATTGACTCACTTATGAGACCATCTCTTTCTAAACATAACACAACATACACACACACACACACACACACACCCCTTCCTCCAAATCCCTCAAAGTAATATCTAAAATTCTGGTTCAGTCAATATTTATGATAGTCATTATTATGATTACATAATTATAACTCAATGCTAAGCTATATAGTGGGCTACAAATACATTTATTTCTTGCAGAATTTTATTTTCTCAGATGGTAAAAATGGTCTTTTTCCCTCTTGTGAAATTTTTCTATGGATATATCACAAAATGTTCCTCAAACTCTTTGACAGGGTAGACAAAGTTCTCATCGGAGTCAAACTCATATTAAAGTAGAGGCTCCCTAGTCTTCTGCAAGACATCGCTGCTCCAGCTGGATGGGGGGCTCGGTAGGCCCTGTGCATTTGTTCTGTGATTTCTCTTTATCGTTTCCGGGATTTCTTTAGTCTTTTTCACTGTTGATTGCCCTGTTCTTGTGGATCCCATTTCTCTTTCACTCTATTGAGCATGTGCTCCTGTAGTTCACACAGAATGGGTAAAAAGGAGTTAAAATTGTTTTGATCCTTTGCATGACTAAAAGTATTTTTATTTAACTGTTGATTCAGTGTTTGGTTATATACAGAATTTTATGTTGAAAATAATGGATAAAAATTATCTTGGAGTCTTTTTCTTATTTTCTAGCACCTAGTATTGCTTTTGAGAACTAGAATGTAGTTTTTTGCTGAACTTTGTATCTATTTTATCTGTTTTTTCCCCAGAAGTTGGAAATTTTAGGATCTTGGCTTCCCCGGTGATGTTCTGAAAATTTACATTGATAGTCTTGCTGTGAGTCTGTCTCCAGTCATTATGCTGGCACTTGACAGGCCCTTTAAATTTGGAGGTATATGTCTTTCAGTTATAAAATGAAATCTTATATAATTCTTTTAATATTTCTCTCTCATTCATTTTATGCATTATATTTTTTAGAACATGTGCAGTAGGGGGTTGGACTTTCTAGGTTGTTTCTTTAATTTAAAACCTTTTTCTATACATATATTTCTTCTCCCCTGAAATTCAGGCTTATTTTCTGCAAGATTTCTTTAACTCTATTTGTTTCTGTTATCATATTTTAAACATTTCAGAGCTATTTTTTTATTTTCTGAAGGTCTTTTGTTTTTTGTTTTTTATGCACAGCTTGTTGTTCCTGTTTTGTATTTCTCAGGGTATTAAAGGTTTTTACACTTTCATTTCTGTTTTCTTGTCTCTCTTTGTTCTGAGTTCCTTTAGAAAGAGGAGGTATTTGGCTATTAACTTTTATTCTTTAGAGTTGTCAAATGTTTAGTGATATTTGGCTGCTTACCAACAATTTTATAAAGTACAAATAAAAGGTTCTTTATTAAAAAATAACAGGTTGTTTATCAAAGAAGCACAAACCATGGATTGAACACCCTGAGAAGATGAGTGGCCCAGGTGAATGATGGGATCCATTATTGGATAATCAGGTAGGATCATGGCTTTTTAATTAGGTTGTTCACAAATGTACAGACATTTTCTCTCAAGCTGGCCAGTTTCTTTGGGAAGAAAGCCACGTTCTCCTGTTTAACTGGGAGGAGGGTATAAGCCTGTCTGCCCGTAGGAACTGAGCTAGGGAGAGGGGGTGGAGTGGCCCAGGCAGATCCCGAGAATAAGTCCGTAGAATTTCACCAAATCTGTTTTCAGCATGGTGCTTCATTTTTGCCTTCTGTTGTGGCTGATTCCCTGTGCTTTATTCTTTAGCAAATAAATATATACACTTTTTACTTGTCAAATCTATCTCAACAAAGATGGAAAAAAATTGTAAGCTTTGGGGGCTGGGAGGGCTCTTAGGGACTTGGGCAGCACCTGCCATCTTATGCCCTTGGCAGAGAAAACCGAGGGCTTGTGTGTGTGGGCTCAGCTCTGAACTCTGCGGCCTTCTAGAGTCTCAGGACTCCCTTTAGCCACCTAAATTACAATGTTAACTCCTATTTATGAAGGTTTTGTGGGCCTTTTACTTTTTATACCAGTGAAGCTGATTCATCGTGGAAAAAAGAAAAGACCTCTATTTCTATCTTCGAAGAACATTATCTGCTCTTGGTAAACCCTGCCCTCCTAAACCAGTTTTTACCGACAGATTAAGATAAGTAGAAAACCTTTCAGTAATAAAGAAATTAATTTGACTTTTTTCATATAAAAATGAGAATAAAGGCTTTAATGTTATCAACTGAGGAGAGATATGAGCTATAGGTAGAAGAAGTCCAAACAAATAATAATTCTTCTCACCAACTCAAACTCACCTCATCCAGTTGCTTTGATGAGGATTTTACAGTTGTTTTATTTAAAATTTTTACTATAAATGAGCATTGCTCCAAAGCTAGGCATTCTATGAGTAATTGCTGGTTTTTTGTGGTTTTTTTTTGGCAGGGATCTTGGCATACCTGCCTTAAAACTTCTTTAGATTGCAAGTGTTGTAACTACGCTCCTGCCATAAACCATTGGGCATCGATTGCATATGTAAAATAATTGTGTTGATTCAACTAGAGATATAGACTGGAATTTTTATATGAAGAATATATGGTTATATCTTCTTTATCTAGTTAACTAACTCCACTAGCAGGTTATCATAGAAAGAATGACTGCTCTTCTAAACACAGTATTTCTTTTGGTGTGTATTCCAGTTTACAGGCCCTGAGCATGGAGGATCTGTGTGTAGAAACGAAAGGAAATAGGCCATAGGATGGAATACAAGAGATTTTGGAAATGTGAACTGCTGGGTCAAGTGACCGTAGTGCCACTTTGGTGATTTGCAAGAAGGACCCACAGAACTCAACATATAGTTGTACTTAGGGCTAAGATTTATTAGAATGAAAGCAAAGTTATGAAAGGGGAGGGGAAGAAACCAGGGGCACTGTCCCAGAGTCACCTCCCTTGGGGATCCCACAGGGTGCACTTAATTCCTTCATCATTAAACTGTGATGGGTTGTCCGTCAGGGAAGGTCATTCGAGACTCAGTGCCCAACGCTTTTATTGGGGGTGGTCAAATTAGCACCCTCTTCCTAGCATGTATGAAAATTTGAGACTCCCAGAAGAAAACCAGTTTTTCAGTGTAAATTGTGTAGTTTGCACAGTTCAGGCACAGTGAGTCATTATGATCAGTTAGGGAAAGAGGAGAACCCTCATGAAATGCCAATTCCCAGATGCCAGCCAGGACATGCTCTCTAAAGATAGCCGTCTTAGGCTTGCTCTGTTAACCCTTTTCCAGGTGGGGAAAAAAAGGCAACTAAATGCCATCCAATGTCTCTGTGTTATAACATTTGCTTGTCACTTTTTATATACAGCATTCCATTTAATTTCTATGAAATCTCGGTGGGGTACTATGCCAGAAGAGCTAGTGACGAGGGGTGAAGATGTGACAAGAAGCTCGCTTTGTCCCAGCCCTTCATTGTCTTAATTCCACTTTATATATATGGTAATTACAAAGGGTTAGAATTGACACTCATTCGCACCCAGTGGGCTTCAGGACTCATATACTAATTTGGAGAATTGTTTTCTCCAGGGTCACATCTATGTTTCCTTGAAAAGTGCAAGCTGTATTCTGCTCCGTCTCCATCCAGAACAGAGGGCTCTCCCACTCTGGTGGGGTTTCCAAACTGTGTTCTTTTCTTGCTTTTGGGCTTCCCACAGAGAATGGAAGCACACAGAGGGTAATTTTATATTTCTCCATAATATGGGTGCATTGGATAAATGTTAGAGAAATCCAGACATATATGAATGTTTGATGAATTTTCTCCCTAACAGCCACCATCTGTCCATAGCGAAGGGAAATGGAGCTGGGATAAACAGTTGTTGTCTTCTCCACCCCCTTAGCCTTCTTCTGATACCTACATGCCCTCATTGTTTCACCCCAACCAGATTTCTGGGGGGAAATCTTTATAGTACTTAACTTTATACATCTGGTCCAAGCAGGGCCTGACAATTATATCACCTCACTGACCACAGAGTTGAGCTTGTGCTCAAGCTAAGTCCATCAGAATCTCCACCTGTTCCCCTCAGATCCCAATCACTGGAAGTGGAGTTGGGAAGGACGAGCCCTTTCTTCTCTGTGATGTGTCTTGGTGACACATGATGGAGAAGGAAGGCAACTGGTGGAGAAACGCAGAGGTAAGAGCTAGCATGCTGCTCCCGGCCTCGGGTCTGCCCCATCTAGACGTCCCATGTTCACGAGCCTTTCTATTGGCCTAATTCAAGTTGAATTTCTGCCTCTACAAACCACAATGGCCCTGACCACGGAAGGGTCGATTACACCTAAAGAGCATTCTCAGAGAGAAGAACATTAAATTTGGGGTTCGGGCTCTCTCAATGAGTTAATAGGGAAGGTTATTCTAGGAATATGTATTCATCATGAAGCCAAACATTATTTGATAATGAAAGAATGAATCATAATGCTTCTTTACTAAACTTAAGGCCTGAATGGACTGGACATTGAGAGAATGAAGATAAGTCAAGAACACAGGTCAAGCCTACTCTATCAAAAATACCTTGGCACACATTTCTTTTTGTTTGGAAATCTAGATCAGGAACCTCATTGCAGGGCTGCCTAGTCCCCCTGGTGTTGAGGAGAGGGTCACGTGAAAGCCAGTCCCAAACCAGCTGTCATCCTGAGGTGGGTACGAGGCCCAGGCTTTGCTATGAGAATTCTACATCCTTGGTAGGAGCTTCTGAGCATCTGCCTTAAAAATCATAAGAATTTTTCTCAAACAAGGTAAAGGTTGATTTTACTTTCTTGGTGCTCGGTTAGTATTTATCTCTATAATACACCTGGAATTTATTTTGCTGCTTGATGTAGGAATCTAACTATTAAGAGGCAAGAAATTTGGACATAAATATAGTATATAGAAAAAACTATTCTGAATATTTCTTTTAGAGGTATTTTAAAATATGATTTTATGTATTCTCTCCAGATGATCTGAAAGAGTATTTTGTTGCCACTATTTTTCTAAGTAATAGGAAGAAATTACCTTGCTTTGTTTTCAGGTCTGAAAATTTGCAACATATCACACAACAATGAGTGTCTACTTCTTGGGAACATATTGAGGATGATTTTTCAAAATAATACTTGTTTGTGTCAAAGTGAGTAAATATTTTTGCTCTTTTTCTTTTTTAACAAAAAGAGCTAGTAAATGCAAATTGTGTTCAGGTAGACATCAACATTTAACTGGGATAAAAACTGGAAGGTTGAATTTCTCTTAGAAAATGGCAATCAGATAACATTCCAAACTGACTAAATAGAACTTTGATCATTTAGAAGTATTAGCAAAAAACCACCTTTAATTTCATGCATTTTGGTGAGAAGTCATGCAGTTCCCACGCCAGGTTAACGGAGCTTCTCATCTGAATGACAAATCTAAAAAGGGACCTCATAACATAATCAGAATGGCCTAAGTAGCTTTTCATTCACAAACTCAGAGTTTTAGGTGGTCGTGCTGAATTCTAAAGCTGCTTCCAGCAAGTAAATGCTATTATAATTAGTCATTCATTTTGCTTTTGCCTTTATTTTGTTTATATATTAGTTAGTTTCTCCCCAATTTCCTAACCCAAGTGACCCTCCTTTTTGTTAAATTTCTTTGAGCATAATTGATCACTACCTACCAATCTGTGCAGGATTTAAAATAATTACATTTTCACAGGTGCTTGTGTATCAAACCACAGAACAATACAATGAGATTATGTGCTACAGGAGTTTCTTTCCAAACTCCTTTGACCTCTCTGTCACCCTGGACCCTGCTTTGTGGTTGTGTCTTTTCCTAAGAGACCTGGAGAGCTGCCCTCTTTCTCATTGCTCTTTGGGAAAGCCATGTTCCCTCCAGCCTGCTGCTGCAGAGGAGCTGGAGCTGGTTGCTCTGGGTTGTTTGTGTGTTTGCATGGTGCACATTTCCCCCCTGATGACTGCTGTCATATCGACTCACTTTGATAGTCAAAATAAGCCTTTTAAAATGTTTCTCTATACACTCCAGACTAATCCAAACCTAAAACAATCAGGCTGATTTTGTTTGCCTCTTTCAGCACCAGCAACATGAAGATAGCAGACGACATTTCCCTCTTCGAGAATGATTTCCATTGCCGAAGATGAGAGCTGATAGAAGGAAGCTTGACTTTCATAAAAGAAATCGTCTCTGGAGGGCTTAGAGTAGCTCAGAAAGGGCTTGCCTGGGGAATCAGGACGCCGCAGTCGATGGCATAGACTCGAGGTGCCATTTCACAAAGAGCTTCATTTTCTTTCTTTTTTTCCTCTCTCTCCGCCCCTGCCAATGTTGGCAAAAATTCTTGCAAAGTTATAGAATGAAGGTGAACGGGACAAAATTAGTAGATTCCAGTGAATCATGACAGTTTCAACACAACCCCTAGCTGTTCTTCACGTTAAATTACAGTGTGGGGTATCTCAGCATGTATCGGGATGACTAACCGTGGGACAGGCTCGCCTCCAAAGATGGTGCTTTCTGTCACTGTGCGGCATAAATTGAGAGAGAAATAGGGATGGGCCTGGGGGGTGGGGGGCTAAGTGATTTGAATTCATACCATTTTCATCTCATTATCTTAATGTATGGTACAGGCAGAGACTTACTAATGTTAAACCTTCCTCTGAATAAAGGGATCCATAATGAGACCTGGGCTTTCAAATGCCAGCGCTTAGATGGGCCAGGAGACCTTTCTCAAAGACCTGATATTAACTGTGGGAGTCCAGGCATGGCATTTAAAACAAAAAAAGAAAAAAGTATCTTTCTAGAATGAAGCATCAAAGTGATCTCTTATAATCACTGAATTTTAAGAAGGGATAAGCTGAACCTCTTAGTGCTATCACACTTTGAGACAGAGCTGCCATCAGACTGGAAGCAGTTTTATTTTAGTGGTCTCATAGATAACTTTCAATAGCAATGACTAACAATTATTGAGCTTTTACCACAAGCCAGATGCTGTGCTAATCATTTATGCTAATACACAACAGACGTCCACTCTGTGAGGCAAGCATGTACTTATGTCCATTTTATAGATGGAGAAACTGAGGCTTAGATTAATTTCATTGCCTAAGGCTACATTGCTAGTCAGTGTTGAGGCTGTAGGTGTTTTCCTCTCTTACTAGGTAACAACTCAACTTATTCTGACCTTGGAAATGTGAAATGGGTGTAACTGGGAGGCAGAACTCTGTGGTTCATCTCCCTGTTTTTAGTGTCCTAACTAAAACGGGGCCCTGGCTGTCCAAGGCAAGCTCAGCCAGTATTAAACACCATTTTTGTTTGGCTGCAGAGTAGAAATATAAATGTATTTGTTTCTGTTTGCACTCTTTTCCAGCTGCAAACCTCTCTTGTTAGCTGTCGACAATGTCACTTCCACATTTCCATGTGACGAGTTACTACTGCTGCTTATTTTGAAACAGGTGATAATTAATCTTCTCACATTCAGGCATCGCAAACATATTTCAATTTCAAATGAGATAAGACCCAAGCCGAAACACCCACACTTATACTTTAGAAAGCTTTCTACCATGCATTGTAACGAGCTTGGATTTCCTCTGTGGCAGCCACATTATCTATGATGAGTGTGGAAGGATTATTTCTAGTGGACAGTCTTGGCAGGATAGGGAGCTGACATATTAGCAAACGTTGTGAGGAAGAAAGTGGGAATCAGGTTTCTGTTAGCCTTTTTGCTGACCCTGTATGTACGCTTTCTGGGTTTCATTTACTTATATTTCAATAGCAGGGCGATTTTGAAACTTACCTGTAGTACCAGGTAAATACATCACTTCCTGCATTCGCTGCCACTGATTTTGAAGGTTGGGCCTGGTCACAGCCTACTAGAATCGCCTATATATGACCGGTAAGTCATATAGCTTATATAGGGGTGGACAAAAGTAGGTTAATAATAAGAAATAACACAAATGATAAATAAATAATAAATAGAGAATAAATTTTGTGTTTTGAGTACTCCCAATTGTAAACCTACTTTTGCCCACCCTGTATTCACATGTATGTGTTTGAACACTGATTTATTGACTAGGATTTTAGTAGATATTATTTGCAGGTGATTTAGTATCGCTTGTTAGGACAGTTTCATCTCAAGTCATAAGAGCAGACAATAAAATCCTTATGGGGTAATATTCTGGTTCCTTCTGTGTGTATGTTACACAAGGCTCAGCTTTCAAGAGTTTCTCTTGAAGAAATCACAAATTTCTTAGAACCCTAGCTAATGCGATTATTATTCTCTTAGAACCCTAAATAATATGAATATTATTCACTGAGAACCCTAAATAATATGAATATTATTGTATGTATTTTTTAATCCTTCCCCAAGGATATATTTACTGATTTTTAGAGACAGAGAGAGAGAGACATGATTGACTGGCTCCCGTACATGCCCCGACCAGGGATGGAAACCACCACCTAGGTATGTACTCTGACCAGGAATTGAACCCATAACCTGTTTGGTGTATGAGATGCAGCTCAAACCAACTGAGCCACCGGCTGGGGCTACTGCACGTATTCTTAAAGAGGCCTGCCCAGGGGTCTTGCAGTGCATCACACACATTATGGGAACTCCTATTTCACAGAGCAACCATGAAAAATCTATTTCTCTTTTTTCTCACTTCTTTTGGTTTCCTTTGATGTCTTAAGTGCTTGCCAACAAGAAGTGGCTTCCAGGGTACGTACAGCCACTCAAGGGTCAGTGCAGGCTGCTGGGTGGCAGGCGGGGTCCCTGCAACTTCACAGCGTCTGCACTAGAAAGTGTTCCCTTTTCTTACTCTGAATGTATTACTAGAGTGTCTTGAGATTGTCTAGTAATATAAATGTTTTTGTCATTCTATCGATATGTACACAGAGATTTATGAATATTTACTTACAAAAACAAAGATGTTCATTTACTTTAGCAACCATAACTGATTGAAACAAAACAGAAATATACATCAAAGGAAGAGAGGAAGCGGCGGAGAAAAAGCAGTGCCCTGCCTTTCCTCACCTGTCCTGTGACCCAACATTTTACCTGTCCTGTCCTGCTTCTAGATTCAGTGGTAAGTTACTCATTGTAATATAAATATACTGATAAATGTTTACTTAAGTATCAGGTTTTTAACTGTCTTTAAAAAAGAAATGAGGCAACCCTGAAGTAGAAAAGTCTCATTTGGGAGAGATTTTCTTGACATATGCTAACTTAGACTTTTTTCTTTAGACCCAGAGAACAGTATATAACAAAATGGAAGGATATGATGGGACAGAAACAAGAAAGGGTGATTTGGAGGATACATAGGGAAGCTTGGGACGTGGTAATTTGAGGTCGTATGTTTTGATCTAAGGACACCTCAACATAAATTTGGAAATCTGAAGCTAAATCTCGGAAGAAAATTGAGAACTTGAGACATTGATTCAAGTCTACAATCTAAAAGAGGTGAATTTAAGGATTAATAGGAATGGCTAACACACATTGAGCGTGACTTGTGTGCCAAGGATTGTCTTAAACTCTTAGCACAAGTTAACTCATTTAATCCACACAGCAACCCCAGAAGGTAAATATTACTGTGCCTCTTTAACAGACAGGAGAGGAACAAAAGATTAAGAAAATTCCACAAAATCACTCAGCCTAAAAGTGTCACGGTCAGGGTTTCAGTCCCAAGCAATCTATTCACAAAGAGCAAATTTCAGAGGAAAACAAGCTGGCGGCGTAGGTCACAGCTGCACCCGCCGCCTCCCGCAACCACATCAAAATTACAACTAAAATACAGAACCACCGTCACTCAGAGCCTGAGACCTGGCTGCACAGAAACCCCACAACCAGGGACCTGAAGAGGCACCAAGAGCGGGAGGAGGGACGGGGACGCGGGCCCATCAGGGCTGCACCCCAGAGATGCAGCCGGGGGCCCACACCCGGTGCCGCGGTTTAAACCCTAGAGGGCATCTCGGCGGTGGGGGTTTCCCGGAGGAGGGAGGGGTCCCAGCCCCACAGCAGGCCCCCAGCCCAGGGCTCCAGGCCGGAAGGAGACGCCCCCACAGCTCCAGGCTATGAAACCAGCGGGGACTGTGGCTGAGGGTCGAGGAGGCTGCGGGAGCCCCAGCAGCTCCTCTAAAGGGCCCGGCACCGACTCACTCGGTCGCTCCCTCTGAGCCCAGCGCCGGGCAGCGGCCTGAAAGGACCCGGGACACTCGGGGAGGAACTAACCTGCCTGAGATCCGGGCGAGAGGCGGAGGGCGGCTTCCTCCCGGGCAGAAGGGCTGGCGGAGGCCATGGCTCCTGTGGCGAGTCCTCCCCGCACACAGCCGGCAGGCAGGCGCCATGTTTGAATCGCCAGCACCTGACTCACACCTTTGGCCCCGCCCCGTGATTCCCGGAGGCCCCGCCCCTCCCCACCTGCAGCTCATCCAGGCCATTTCCAGGGGCTTTTCTGTGCAAGTGGCCTCTTGAGCCTCATGCTTAGGACTTTCCTAAAATCTCTCAAACAAGCAGCAGCTGCCCCATACGGCTTGATAAGGGGCCCCAGGCCTGGCACTAGCGGCAGCTGCATTGGCTCACAGCTTGGCCTCTCCTGGGCACCTCCAAGCCCAGCACAAGTAGCAGCCACCTACGGCTTGCTGTGTAGCTCACACTGGGTGGCCCTGGGCAAGGCACTGGCACAGGCTGACTTTGCACCTCCCAGGAGGCCCCAGAGAAAGTGCTCCTGGTGGTCAGACTCGACCACACTGGATTACAACCCTACCACATCCACGAGTGACACACTCAAGGGGCGCACTTGGTGAACCAAAGCTCCACTGAAGTAAATCCTGCTCCATAGGGGTGTCTCCAGCACAGCAGCTCTCTGGCTGTGGCTGCAGCTGCTCCTCACAGCTGATTGGCCTGGGGGTCAATTCCTCCTGGTGACACCAACAGCAACCATGACTCAACTACAACAGGACAGTGCACACAGCCCACACGGGGGAGCACCTGGAAGGCCTAGCTCAGGTGACTGGGGAGGCTGAGCCACTGGACCCTACAGGACACCCACTACACAAAGCCACTCTACAAATTCCAGGAGACATAGCAGCTCTACCTAATACATAGAAACAAACACCAGGAAGGAGCCAAAATGTGGAGGCAAAGAAACATGTCACAAAGGAAAGAACAAAAGAAATCTCTAGAAGAGGAACTAAATGAAATAGATCCAAGCAAGCTAACAGATACAGAGTTCAAAATAATGGTTATAAGGATGCTCAAGGATATTAGTAAGAGTATGATGAAAATAATTGAGAAAATAGGTTACATAATAAAGTACCAATTTGAAATGAAGGCTACATGAACTGAAATGAAGAATAATTTACATGGAATCAACAGTAGAGTACAGGACACTGAGAATCAAATCAGCAATTTGGAACATGAGGAAACAAAAAACACCCAACCAGAAGAGCAAAAGAAAAAAGAATCCAGAAATATGAAAATAGTATAAGGAGCCTCTGGGACAACTTCAAGAGGCCCAACATTTGTATTATTGGGGTACCAGAAGTGGAAGAAAGAGACCAAGAAATTGAAGACCTATTTGAAAAAATGACAGAAAACTTCCCCTATCTGGGGAAAGAAATAGACTTACAAGTCCAGGAAGCACAGAGGGTCCCAAACAAGAGGAATCCAAAGAGGCCCACAGCAAGACACATCATAATTAAAATGCCTAAGATTAAAAACAAAGAGAGAATCTTGAAAGCAGCAAGAGAAAAGCAATTAGTTACCTACAAGGGAGCACCCATACGACTGTCAGCTGATTTCTCAACAGAAACCTTGCAGGCCAGAAGGGAGTGGCAAGAAATATTCAAAGTGATGAAAAGCAAGAACCAACAACCAAGATTGCTCTACCCAGCAAAGCTGTCATTTAGAATAGAAGGTCAGATAAAGAGCTTCTCAGATAAGGAAAAGCTAAAAGAGTTCATCACCACCAGGCCAGCACTACAGGAAAAGTAAGAAGAAGCTAATGAACAAATAATCTGACAAACTAAATAGATCCAGTGACATTGACACATGCAACAGACGATCATATTTCAGAGGAAAGAAGGAAGGGGGCTTGGAGGGTGGGAAGAGATTAACCAAAGAAGTTATATGCATATATGCATAACCCATGGACACAGTCAATAACGGGGTGAAGGCCTGAGGAGGGGGTGGGAGTGAAGTGGAGGGGGTCAATTGGGGGGGAAAATGGGACACCTGTAATACTCTCAACAATAAAGATAAATTAAATAATAAAAAAAATAAAAATAAAAATCACATCCCTTAAAAAAAAAAAGCAAATTTCAGCTGATACAGGGTGTAGTAGAAAAGGAAGACAGGTGGACCACAGAACATTATAAGATAATTCACACTGATGAGCCAAGTGGAGTGGGGGAATGTGTGAAGAAGGGAACGAACGAGGGCATGTCTTGGGGAGCTTTTAGGAAAACCTGAATTGCTTAGCTTTCTGATATCCAAGACAGAAAAGCATTTCCTAAAAGGAGAGGGCAACAGCGATGGGGAAGTCAAGACAAATGCAGACCTATCAAGGACCAGTAGCTCAGGCGATTAGAAAGCATGGGCTCTGCAGAGCAACTTCTGCAGACCTGGATTAAAGACAGGCAGCCTTTCAGTGATGCCAAGTCTACATCAGTCTTGCAGAATTAAAAATTCTAATGGCCCGGCCGGGCGTGGCTCAGACGTTGAGCGTCGACCTAGGATCCAGGAGATCGGGGTTCGATTCCCGGTCAGGGCACATGCCCGGGTTGCAGGCGCGATCAATGACTCTCTCATCATTGATGTTTCTATCTCTCTCTCTTTCTCTCCTTTCCTTTCTCTGAACTCAATAAAGATATAAAAAATAAATAAATAAATAAATAAAAATAAATAAAATAAAATAAAATAAAAATTCTAATGGTCGTGAGCAATACAAAAGGTAGCCTGGTTTGGTGGGGAAGCACTGAAAAGGAGAGAGGAGATAAGTATATGGCCCTCTTCACTTCCTTCACTTTCTACTGAAATGGTCCTAAAGCCCTCCCTGAAGACACTATACAGAATAACAACTTTCTTCTACCTCCTTATTGCCCTTTTCCTCACCCTCTGCTTTATTTTTCTTCACTGCACTAATCTCTTTCATATATACATACTCTACATTTACTTAGGTATTTGTTTGTCTCTTCCTTTGACTCAAGAGCAAGCCCAACCAGAGAAAGACTCTGCTGTGTTTACCACTTTATCCCCAGAACCTAGAATAATGTCTGGCATAGAGCAGACCCTTATTGCACATTCATCGAATGCAAAAACCGGGTTCCAATTACACCCTGACCTCATGGTGTGGCTCAGGCCGCATCGCCGGTTGATTCTGGCTCTACTTTTTACAATCTACACGATAAGTTGGATAGTCACGGTTATTTTAAAGCTTCTTCATTCAATATATTCATGAGCCTAAAATGCTCCCCCTCTTTTCCCACCACCCTATTTTATTTCATAAATGTGAAGCAGTGCCCTATTTTAGTAAAACTTGAGAGCCCAAAGGCTACATTTTAATCTCCTCCAGGTGTCAAGACCCCTGGATGTGATCTCATGCCCCTGTGGCTGGTCCTGGGCCCACTATGAACTGCTCCTCGCAGCGGGAATAGCTGTCTTCTGCCACGGTTGCTCGGTTTGTTTTCTGTTAGCACAGTTCGGTCAAGCTCAATTCTTTGAAGCTGGTAGTACGATTCCTCTTCAGAAACTATATTCATCATTTGTTCACAGGGCTATTTCTAGAGTATAATTTTATTTCTGAAGCAGAACTATCATTATCAGGTGACAAATCCATTGACTCTGAGTACCCAGGTGCTTCCACAACCTGAGACAGGAAACTCCATGCCGTGCACATGGACCAAGGTGCTTTATTTTCTGGAGCACGTGCCCTGGGTGCCAAAGTAGCCACATTGTGGGTTCAAGGTATTGTAGGTGATTATATCATAAATGGTTTCTAGGCTTTCTTAAACAAATGTCAACTCTGAAGAAACCAAGTTTTAATTTCCCCTGCTTTCTGGATACTATCTGGAAACTCCTTGAATTCCACCTATGTGATTAAACTTTAAACACCTGGGTTTGCTTTTGGGGGAAGGGGCAAAAAAGGGAGGGGGGTAATAGAGGAACTGCATTATGTAAACCATAGTAAGGCAGCTATAATTATTTTCTACATGTGAAAGGCAAAGAAGGGGGATGACTGGATACTTCCAGCTGCTTTTATGTTTGTGGTAAAAAACAGAGAAAAGTGGCTTGTGGTCTTGGTCTTCTGGGCCTGGAGAAAGATTACTCATCTTTTTCTATTCATTGGGATGATGTATCTGGATTTCTGCAGGATATTTTAAAAACATTTTATTGGTTTCTTAAGAACAAGGTGAAAAAGAGTGGACCGGGGATTATGGTAATTAGGAGGCTCTGCTACATGTTAAAAAAAAAATTCATCCACAGAATGTTTTTGAATAAATTAAGTCACTCAAATTCAAAAGCAGGGTTTAACAAATGGAGAAAGGATTCATGCCATCTTGGGAAGGCCTTCAGTATTGTATTCCTTAAACCAATTTTATTTAGCTTTATTTTTGCACTTAAAACTATGAATGAAGGCCTAGAGAACCATATTGTAATTATCTCTCCCACTAGATAGAGTTGTTTGGCAGGCGGGACTATTTCTCCTTTACATTTAAATGCCCAGCACTAATATGAATGATTTTCACTAACCTACTCATATGGACAGTCTGTAACAAATGTGGAGCTGGACTAGCCATAGCTCATCCTTCATCAACATCACAATTTATGAGGAACACCTAACTTTGTTCATGACGTTAGGAGCATCTTCATATTCAATATAACACTTCATAAACTCCCAGAAGTTTCTGAAATGTGTCATTTATTAATCTCTGTAAAAATGAGAATACAGGGGAATACAGCAAAGGAGAGAAAGAAAAATAACAGGTAATTCAATATCTAATTTTAATTTTTATGAGAATATTTGGGAAAATGACTATGTCTATTTGTAAAAGTCAGAAAAACAATATCCACTAACTGAACTTTTTTCGCTATAATAGAATGTTTTCATATTTGTGTTCATCTCCAACCAGAGAAAATTAACCTGAATGTCAAAATACAATAAAATGCCTTGCACTAAAATAGCATTGCTTATCGATAACGTATCTTCAAAATTGTGCTCTAAAAGGTGCTTTCTTATCCCTATGTATTCCTTAGGCACATTTTCTGGTGATCAAATACCTCCTTTGGACCCTTTCTTGGCCTTTCTGTAAACAGAATTGGAAAACAGAAAACATAGAATGTGAAGGGAGAAATAACATTAGGCAAAGCAGAACGGAAATGTTTAAATCAATTATTGGAAAGATATAGATGACTGATACTTTCAGAATATGCCTCTTTGACTTGCATGAGAGTCCTGTTTGAACTCTATTACAACTAGTAAAGAACTCCTTGCCTTAGATACTTGTAGTAATATATGGCCAAAGTACCTAGGAACTAAGAATATTTTCCTTCACACACAGTGCTATCACATGCTATCACTTGCTCCAATAAAATCCTCAGGGTAGTTCCTGTAAGCTTCCTAAAATCACAAGCCTTCCCCAGAGAGAATCCACAAGGAATATAAATTACATTTTTAGACCTTTAAATGGTCAGAAGTAATCAATTTATTTATAGATGGCTGTGGATTTGTGCTACCTACAGTTTTCTGGGTAGATACAAGCAATATTTCTATATATATGATGGAAAAATAATAATATTTTTGGTAGTGTTAGTTATGGAGCTTACATGAGTTATAAAAAATGTACCTGGAAAAAAAAGAGGCTGCCGCTTTTGCCTTGTTTGGAGCTTTTTGACAATCAATTTTGAATCAATTCTGAAACCTTTCAAAACATTAAAGAGGGAAAAGAAAAACACTGGTAAGATGGAAATAGGTATCACAGTTCCTTTACTTTAACTTAATAGTTTATATATTAACATGCTACTTACTATATTTCCTAAATATCATTCTTAATGCATAGGGAAACAATAAATGTCTCAAACACCATCTGCCTGTATTTTCCCCTGAAGGGCTTTGCATATTTTCAGTGAGAAACAAGTGTAAATATCTTGTAATTTTCACAAAAGTGTTTCGTAGTTTCGCAGCAGCCCTGCTAATGAAGTACAGTGTGAGCCCTTATAATAAGCCAAGATGATTCCAAATTGCAGACTGTGCCTCCTAATATTGTAAATACACAGGGAGAGCTGCTGGGGAAGAGAGTTGTTTCCTGCTTTGGGCAGAGAAGAAGGCAGAAAGGAAATTTCATTTTGCAAGGAAAATGAGAAAAGCTGAAATGTGTATCCACCTTCGCTGAAGTTCCAGGAACTCAGAAACTTGGAGAAATGAACCTGAGAGGACTCTCAATATTAGCTGTGAGCACTGAGATATAGCAACAATTTTGGAGATAGACACCAGATCATTTCCTCATATGTGGTGTATGAACATCGATGTAGAAAATCAACATTTAGATACCTGAAGAAAGGAATACTGGAGATGGCAAAATTGGATCTGAAATTAATTTCCTGGTTTGCCACAGTCATAAATCCAAGCTTTCAACACAGAGGAGAGAGATAGGACAGCATCTGAAGGCTTATTAAGACTGGATTCATGGCATCGATATTAACTGAAATTTCCTTTGACCAGCGGAAACACAAGCACAAAGACACTCATAGTTACAGCAGCTAGAAGCCCTAGTTTACTGAGTGCCTTGCTATGTGCCCACCACTGAGACAGTCCCCTACCTGGCCTCAAGCTCTCATGGCTCTCCTGCAGGGCATTACCACCTCCACTTGGCAGTGAAGTCTGAGGGTCAGAGTATGTGAATTATTTGATTAATGACTTAAATCTAAATGTGACAGAGATAAGAGAAAATCAGACACTTGTCATGCTCCTTATAGTATTTGCCTCTGATTCCCAAGCCAAACGGGCATTTAGTGTTAATTACTCCAGTGCAGAATGGGGTTTGTGTATGGGGAGTGACTGAGGGAGATACTTTAGATGGCAAATTCTATTATTTTAATAGTTATGTATTTGTCTTAATTTGTATTATACACATGTCAATAGCATACTATAATTTGTATCCAGTTATATTATTTCTTTAGGACAAAGAAGAAAATAAAGTAGGGTCATTGTAATCTAGTTTACAAAGAAAACCCAAATTACTGGTGTGTTTCTGAGGAGACCATGAACGTACCAAGTGTTTATTAAATAAATTTTAGCTGAAGGACTTCTGAGAAATGGCATTCTAGACCTATCTACCATCATCTATCTATCATCTATTTATCAATCTATCTATCTATCTATCTATCTATCTATCTATCTATCATCTATCTATCTATCTATCTATCTATCTATCTATCTATCTATCTATCTATCATCTATCTATCTATCATCTATCTATCTATCATCTATCTATCTATCTATCTATCTATCTATCTATCTATCTATCTATCTATCTATCATCTATCTATCTATCTATCTATCTATCTATCTATCTATCTATCATCTATCTATCATCTATCTATCATCTATCTATCTATCTATCTATCTATCTATCTATCTATCTATCTATCTATCATCTATCTATCATCTATCATCTATCTATCTATCATCTATCTATCTATCATCTATCATCTATCTATCATCTATCATCTATCTATCATCTATCTATCTATCTATCTATCTATCTATCTATCTATCTATCTATCTATCATCTATCATCTATCATCTATCTATCTATCATCTATCTATCTATCTATCATCTATCATCTATCATCTATCTATCATCTATCATCTATCTATCATCTATCTATCTATCTATCATCTATCTATCTATCTATCTATCTACCTATCATCATCTATCATCTATCTATCTATCATCTATCTATCTATCATCTATCTATCTATCATCTATCTATCTATCTATCTATCTATCTATCTATCTATCTATCTATCTATCATCTATCTATCATCTATCTATCTATCTATCTATCTATCTATCTATCTATCTATCTATCATCTATCTATCATCTATCATCTATCTATCTACCTATCTATCATCTATCATCTATCTATCATCTATCTATCTACCTATCATCTATCTATCTATCTATCTATCTATCTATCTATCTATCTATCTATCTATCATCTATCTATCTATCTATCTATAATCTATCTATCTATCTATCTATCTATCTATCTATCTATCTATCTATCATCTATCTATCTATCTATCATCTATCTATCATCTATCTATCATCTATATCTATCTATCATCTATCTATCTATCATCTATCTATCTATCTATCTATCTATCTATCTATCATCTATCTATTTATCTATCAATCATCTATCTTCATCATCTATCTATCATTTATCTATCATCTATCATCTATCTATCATCTATCATCTATCAATCATCTATCTAATCTTATCTATCAATCAATCATCTATCCTTCTATCCAACCATCTATCATCTATACATCTACCTATTGTCTATCTAGTATGGATTTTTACTTTCTGAATCTCCAAGCCCTTCCCTGTGTCCTTTTCAGCAGGGTATTAATTACCTGTAGCAATAGTCAAATACAGCAAAATTCATAAAATCGTACATGAGGGACTGAAATTTGAGCAAAACCCATTTAACCCAGGGGATTCTAAACTCTCTTGAGTATCAATCAAGAAAATTATATTATTATAAATCTACATAAATATATTCTTCGTAATATAAGACATATACAAATAGTCAACTTAATAGAATGCAATAATAAAAAGTAAATATGAAAATTATGAGGTTTTTTCCAAACCCAGTGGAACCTCTTTTCACGGCCTCTCTGCCAAAGGTAAGTATATACCACTTTCAACCTTACCTCTTTCATAATTAAGAGTAGCAGATACTAACATTTCTTAGTAAGCAGTATGTATCAATCAGCTTCATATACTTTATTATTTAAAACTACAACAAATTTATTGTCAAATATTTCTCTCTGTCACAAATAAAGTCACAATTAAAGAAAAGTTTTCTAAGAAACATTATTGTGTTGAATATTCTAGGTTCTCACAGTTGGTGGGTGAGGGGTGATAATTATTCCCCAAACCGAGCAAAGGTAGATACTGTGGTTTGAGATGCTGTAGTTTGTATCACTATAGAAGTAAGCATAAAGTAACAAGGGTAAGACACTTGGAATGTATAGGAACTAAATGCATTTCTATAATAAAACCATGAAAACAGAACAGCTTGAAATAGCAAGTAGAGCATTTAAATCAAGCTCCCAAAAGGAGAATCATCTGTCCAAAATGTGACAAAACCCGCGAATCCTATATTAGTTGGATTAGCAATTTAATAACAAACGAAACAATCACAGAAAAATATTACCATCATCTTCAAAGAATTGCTGACCATCATTTTTCTATATAGACGCATTATGTGCTCCCCAAACTAGGGAAATTCAATTAGCAGTTTCAGAGATTTACATGTGAGAGCTAAGTAGTACTCCATAAATATTGTTACCAAATCAGAATAATTTAAAAATTCAAAGTGATTTTGCAATGTGCAAACTTTTTCTTAGAGTTTTAAATACAAACTTCTCAGAGCTAAATGATTGACTGTTAGTAAAATGTGCTGAGTCTGTGATGGATAATTTGCCCGTGCCATTCTCCAAAATCATTGCGAACTCTAAATAAAAGATTAAGGACATGCCAGCTGCAGGCTGAAGCGATAAAAGAATCAAAAGTCCAAACAATGGGGAAATGTTTGGTTTGAAATAATATACAAAACCATCCCTGCGATAAATAAAAAAGACAGTAAGCAGCAAGAGGCAGAGAGTTCAATGGTAATTATGTTAAGGGAAATTAAATCTCTTCCACCTTTTACTAATGCAGACTTCACTTCCCACGTTCTTGATCCTAGTTTGTTAATAGTGATGGTGATGAAAATAATGGTGCTGTATCTGAGAACTGAAATTCAATGAATAATGGCGTCTGAAGGAATACGTCTAGTCCTATCGTTAATGAAGATGAACATGAAATTCAGTCTAAGGAAGGCTTTTTAGAATATATTCCAGAGTGGCAAACTGGATATAGACCCATAAGTTATACCTTATGGATTAAATTGTTTCGCATGATCTTCAGTGTTTTCTTTGTGAAGTCTGCTGCTGTGTTGATTGGTGCATAGATATTCATAACTGATCTATTTTCAAAGGCAGACTTTGTGTTAGGAAGCACTGTTCTTTCTCTTGCTTAACGCTTCTTGCCTGAATGCGAGCATTGTCAGAGAGCAACACTGAAACCTCTACCTTACTTTGCTTGGATTTTCCCAATAGTCCTTTGCCAATGTCTTCAGTTTTACTTTTAGAAATTTTTTCCCCTTAGGTTTGTTGCTTATATCAGAATAGATTTTTTTGAGATGTACCTGGTAAACCAATTAGAAAATATTTTAATGGGTTATTTAAGTCTATTTACATTTGCTAATGGCACTATTATATTTGGTTTTGGCTCATAATATTTTAAGTTAAAATTTCTAAATGCGTTATACTTACTATGCTTCTTTCACAATGTGATCTATTTTTTTTTAATTTTCATTTTTATTTTATATTTCTTTTGGTGCTTAGGAACTTCTGCATTTTTGTCCTAGTGTTAATTTTCATGTTGATCACTTTATAAAGTAAACATAGCCCCTTTTGTCTTTACTTAGGCTTTTACTATTTGTTTCTGGGGTAGACTGTGATTAGCTGTGATTATCCAACTGTTCCTGTATCCACACCCTTTGCTGGGTAATTTAGAGTAATTTAATGTTAAGTACTTGCAGTCTTCCCTGCATTTTGCCTTTGAGTTCGACTGTCTGACTTTGTTTGACCAATAAAAAGAGATAAACACAATAGCATGACCTCTTTAAGTCTAAGTTTCCAGGGCACTGGTGCGTTTCCGTGGGTCCTGTGGTGCCTCCCCATTGCCCTGAGATGAGCGCCTGGCCTGCTAGAGTCCCAGAGGCAGGTGAGAGACGCGGAGGAGCCCACCTGTCCCGCTGAGCCCCACCTGACAGGCTCCACCAGTGGGCACCCGAGCTGAGAGTGAGACCAGCTGAAACCTGCGTCATTGCCCAGCAGGTCAGCCTGTTCGTGAGAGCCACTGCGATGGTGGCAGTTTTACATGATGCATTATTAAATCAAAAGATACAGTTGTCACTTTTAAATGATATGTTTTGTCCAGCTCCTACGTGGCAATCAATGAGCTTATTCTCTTTCCATTTAAAAAAATTTGTATTTCCATATTAACATATAGCATTTCTATACTGTTCTACTTTTATCCTCACATTTATTTTAGTCTTATATTTACTCTTAAACAAACACTTACTTCATCCCCCACCAGTCATTTTTCTACAGTTTCTCCAATTCTGTCTTGGTTGGGTGAAGCTCTCCCTCTAGGACGTTCCTCAGGAAAAACTCACCAGTCCAAAGTTCCCAGACTGCTTCCTGCTAAAGCTGTATTTTTTATAGCCGTGATATACAGTTTGACTGAATATTAGTTTTTACACTAGTTTTTTCTTTTATTTTCTTAAAAATATTGTTTCCTGCCTTGTATGTTTCTGCCAACGCCTTTTTGTTTGTTTGTTTGCTTGGTAATTACTTTGTATTTGACCGTGGCCCAAAGGGTTCTTTCCATACTTATAACAGTTTCCTGCAATGGTTCTGACAGCTGAAGGAACTGGACCAATTTTCCCACACACTTTATGGGAACTTCCAATATGAGATTCAAGTCTTCTTTTATTTCAGTAAAGTCTTAAGTTATAGTTTTTATTTTCGTAAGTTATAGTTTCTTATACGAAACATCTCAATTACTTTGTTTTTCCTCTTTAGCAATTCCACTTAGACAGTTAAAAGAGTTTTGTTACTTTATTTTACATCTGTCCCTTTCTTCTGACCCCTTGCTGTGCTTACGGTCATGTGTTCCTTGTACTTTGATTGTATCTCTAGTCTCCCTTAGATCTTGTAATTTATTTTTCCTTTCGGAAATGATTTTGTCTTATTCTTTAATTTCTTTCGTAGGATTGGTCAGCTCTGATTTCACATCCTTTAGTGTTTTCCCATTGCTATTCTGAGTTTTTAAATTCTAGATTTCTTATGTTCTTTCATGTCTACAGTTGCTTAATCAATGTTACTTAATTCATCTTAGAACATAATGTGATCATTTTCCTCTTCCTCCTACTGTTTTTTATGTTTTCCTCTGCAGAAATATTTTATTCTCTTTTTAGTATTTTTCTTATATGGACTTTCACATAAGAAATATTGTTTGTGTTTATCTGTGTTTGTATTGCATTTTTTAAGACAGGCAATAATGCGCAATTCAGTGGGAGTTGGTTTTTTTGGTACTTAGCACCTTCTGAGCCCCAATAAAATCAATTTCTAAAATAAACAGTTTGCGTTTTATCTGCCTTTTTCTAATTTTGATACTATCTTTTTTCAGCATCTTTACACTTTCTTTAGTCACATCTTTTTCTCTCTTCACCAAATAAGCCTGTAAAGAACCCCTCCCTTTTCCAAGTTGGCTCTGTCCCCTCACTATACTGACTTTCTGAGACAATCACCCAGGTCCTTTCCTCTAGCCCCTCATGGGTAATGGTCTCAATTTCCAAGCCCCAGGGCTCTTCTCATATCTCCCCACTGAAGGCAGAATCCAGTCTTTCCAGGAGTGACACCTATGAGGTGTCATCTTCGATGAGCCACCAACACGCCCCGCTGCACACTATTCCCTGCGCAAAATTCCCTGGGTTTGCTGCTATTGTTGGACCCAGTTCTGCTGGTTTCAGGTACCCACGTAACCATGTGCAATGGTGTCCCCTAGACCTGGCTAGGCATGGGTCCTACCTGATTTCTTTGTTGTCCTGGGAGTTTTGTGGAGTTCATTGGAGAATGTATGGGGGAATTAAAATACAAGTGGCCCCTTTTGTCCTACAGAGACTTGAAAGCCCCACATGCATTTTAATTGAAACAAAAACTCTTTCATGGTTAATTTTAAAATTCAATAAATATAGTTTTAGCATTTGACCTTATAATAAACTGTAAAATATTACTTGTACCACAGACATTATTCAATTGATCTCTGAGAAGATGTTTTATACGTGGTATAAATGTACTTGTTTTAAGCTTTTAAAAAATGTAATTTTTAAGTGTTATACTATCATGCTGTAAACTTTTGAAGGGACATTGTGGTACTTTAGTTTATACAGAGCAAACCTGCTGATTTTATACTGGTGGAGAAAGTGTGGGTAATTTCTTTATAAAATAAAAAATTTCCCAAGTAAGATTTTATGAGCCAAGTCTTAAATAATATAATAAAATTATCCTCACAGAACTATTTTAAATTTTATTAGTGATTGAAATGTTATTCAGGCGTGCATCACGAACTTCTATTTTCTGTACTTAATATCCTAGACCTTCTTTGAGAGCAAAGGGCAAATTAAAATTGTTAGAATGTCCAAGGAAACACATACGGTAATTTAATGGTCTGTACTACTTCACATCAACAGAATTTTGATCCTTACTTCTCACTTACCCTGATCACAATGTTAAAGAGGTCCAATTTGCTTTTTAATATTCATATTTTTATCACTGTCACCTTGTGTGACAATGGGATTTGAGGTGGAAACTAAAACAACTGGAAAATTGTGATGGCTCCTGTAAGTTTTGTAATAATAATACAGCGAGATATTTTCAAGAGCTCTATGATGCTAATGTGTTCTGTACAGTTTGCCTTCCATCAAGGTGCTAATTTTCTTGCCTTCAGCAGAAAGAAAAAGGAGAGTAAATCACTGTGACAGTCTCTTACATCCAACTGTTAGGCTATCAAAGGAAGCAAATAAAAGGAAGAAAAAAAGTACAGTATGTAAAGAGAAAAACACACAGAGTGATAACAAAATGAAAAATTATATCCCAAAGATGACAGCTAAAATTCAGGTGAGCTCTGTGAGTCTTTATCAATGTACCATAAGCAATTGTTATGGTTGGAGAGATGTTACACTTAACCACTAAGCCCAGCACTATCAAGACAGTGACATCAAAGCCACAGGAGGGTAGAGATCTCCTGGGCTCAGTACCTAGAGGTAAGCATGCTTGATACGTTTTCCCCCACTATAATATTTCTAAAACCAGGTATTATACCCGGAGAGTAAAACTAAATTTCCCAACGATATTTTATAGTAAATTCGACAAATTATAAAATTCAGAATAATAAATACCAGATGTTACTCAATTTGTCTATTTATAAAAATAGGCTTAAAGCCAGGCCAGGCGTGGCTCAGTGGTTGAGCATCGACCTAGGATCCAGGCGATCAGGGTTCGATTCCCGGTCAGGGCACATGCCCGGGTTGTGAGCTGCAGCCGATCAATGACTCTCTCATCATTGATGTTTCTATCTCTCTCTCCCTCTCCTTTCCTCTCTCTGAAATCAATAAAGATATATTAAAAAAATAAAATAAATAAAATAAAAATAAGCTTAAAGAAAAGAAAGAAGAAATATACCAATAAAATAATATACAATTCAAATAATTGTGATAATCATTAGATTTCTATGTGAGTGGTTTGAAAAATTTATTTATATCTTTACTGTCATTTGTTCTATTCAGTAAATATATACTGAGGTGCTGTGATGTTTTGGGGATTGGTCACTAGAAACACAATAACAGCCTAAGCAGACTTGTTTCTTAGCCCCACTCAGTGGAAAATTTTCAGAAAATATACAAGCCAAGAATATTGTCATGTAAGGATAACAGAGTAGATATCAAGGAAAAACCACCAATAAAGCTTTATTACATTATTGGAGGGCAATGTTAGGATTATCTAGGACAAATTCCCTATTGAGTGGTTTGAGGAAGATATTTTTCTTAGGGAAATATAAAGAGTATAAATTTTTAAGTCAAATAGACATGCATTCAAATTGTGACTCTGCTCCATCTACTAGTTAATTTAATTCTAGAAATGTGTTCAGTTATATTGAGTCACATTTTTGTCATTGTATGAAATTTATTAATACATTTTGATTATTTGATTCCTATTAGGATTAAATGCACTAATTCATGTAAAAAACCTAGTAGAAAAACTGACTCTTAGTAAGTCTTTATTGTTAGCTCCTTTCCCTTTGGTATTGAAGGCAAAAATGTATGATATTCTAGCAAAAGAAAACATACCATGTTCTATTTATTCCCCCAATTTATTTCACCCATGGAAGTAAAATGCTTTTATAAGAAATATTACATGTTTTATGAATTATCTTTCAAAAGATCAGGGTAGCAGGATTTTAACTAAGGATGGAGTTTCAACAGTAGAGCTAACTGCAAAACATCAAGTTCAATAAGCCTCAATATTCTATGCAAATGATTCTTAATTCCCCAAATTCTATGTAAGTCATAATATCTCCTTTAAGTCATGAGTTACTAAACATAAAGGATTATTATTATTTTTTGCTATATCACAAAGAGGCACTTAGAATACATCTATGATAATTAAACACAATGTTATTCTGTTTTCTCTCATTGGGATTCATAAATCATTGATTACATTGCCCTTTTTCCCATATACTCCAGCTACATGTCTATGCATTTTAATAGTAACCTACAAAGAAAGTTTTGGAGAGAGAAAAATCACTTGACTTGTACTTTTTCAGTAAGTTATTAGCAAAGCAGACACCTGAACTCAGCCCCACTGTGTCAACACAATAACATATTGGCAGAGTCTAGCTACAGGGCTGGAAATTTAGCCCAAAAGCACGTGTAAATGTTGTAGGTTTGTTACTCTAGGGGTGATGCCTTGTCAGGGAGACCTTTACGCAGCTCAGATAGTTTAGGAATGGGCAGTGAGCTGAACGGATGTAGGTCAACGTGTCCAAAATATCAGACACTGGGGTAAGAGTTAAAAGCCGAGCAAATAGAAGAGAGCAAAGGTAGGCAAGAACCTGGGTGGAGGGCTCCACCCGGGGATAGCATGCAGAGTGCGCAGGAAGCGACGGTCTCGGGGGTCCTGGCACAGGGGGAATTCGCATCTTAACCAGAAGGGTTCCCGCTAGGGCAGGAAAGAGTGCCTGGGCAAGCTCCCAACCTCCTTCTATAGGAGGAGCTTTGCGGGGAAGCCACATACTACCGGGCTGCTTTGAGCTGAGCATCTAGCTTCAGGAACAAAGCAATTATGAAACCCACCTACGTTCTCCTACTTTCATTCTCTGAGTCAGAAATGCTAGAAGTAAAAGGAACTGTCTGCATGATCAGTTCCATTTCTAGGATCTTGAGGACCTTCCTCTGTGCATTTTCCTTGCTAACGGTGGTTTACTTGATGGACTATCCAGGATGACTTAGGCCGAATGGACTAAAATATCCACTCTCACTTTTTATTATGACTGTCTTAGATGATGATGATTAATGTAGTCATTGCTCAAAAGTTACTAAGTAGAATAATTGTTTTTGACAGAGAATATTTTCTCTCATCATTTGTGTTTGTGACACTGTAGGCCTCCATATTAAATAACCGGTCTATTATTTATCCTACCCCTGCATTTAAAAATACTAATTTTAAAACTCCTTATGATCAATATTCTACCTTAAACCCACAAATAAAATGACTAAATTCAGTGGAGGAAATCTCTATCTATACAGTTTTGCCTAAACCTTAGCAAAAATGTTTTCCAAACCTTTCGTTTTATAGATGGGATCCTGACTCAGGAAGTGTCAGCTTTTACCCAAGTTAAATAGGTGGCTCATGGCAGAACAGAAGCAAGAACTAAAATCTCTCAACAACCACCCACTCAAATAATTTACTTCCAAACTACTTTCCCAAGGAGCTTGCAAATACCACCATCATCATCGCCACAATTTTTAAACTCTTTGACAGCTTACCGTGTGTTAGTACTGTTCCCTTTCAAGTTTTCATTCCTCAAACGGTTCCAGACCACCTTTTGAATTAATTTCTTATGCTTTAACTCATCTCATTCTCATAATCTGTTGTGAGGTCAATTCTATCATTATGCCTTTTTTCAGAGTTGAGGGAAACTGAGGCACCGAAGGGTGGATGCTAAAGTTTAAGAATCTCCATTCTGCACTTTTTCTGCATATATTCCTAACCTCATAATTTTCTTCGCTCTTTTTCTCACAGTGTTTACTATTTTAATAATATAATAATGATAATGATAACAACAACAATAATACCTTATCAATTTCTTGAGCAGAATAAGACATCTTTCCTGGCCTCAAGGAACTCACAGGCTACTGGCTGACATTTTTATCTAAACCAATAATCCCCATGTTGTGAAGTATTTATAGTACAATTTTGTCAAGTGCATATATGAAATGCAGTAGATGAATCAACTCACCAGCTGGGGAGGTGGGGAAAGTGTCTCTGAATTGTGTGCTGAAGGAAACATATGTTTTTTGGTTGAGAAGTGGAGAGAAACATTCCAGGTCCTAGAGCTGTGAAGGTCAAAATTAGCTCAACTGGGCAAGGTGAGCATTATAAGGAATTTGGTAAAGATTACTCAGAAAACAGTTTTTGGTGTTTATGTATTTTCTTCTTTAAGTGCCTGTGAATTCAATTACATCTGTACCCCACAAAACACATAAGAAATATATATGTTGTGTAAGTAACTGCTGAAGTAAATAGAGAATTAATCGATTGTGACTTTTCCCTCAGATGTTACACAAGGTTGTGTGTAGAAATATTTGAGTCTCACCATCAAGGAAAAACGCTGGGATCCTTAAACTAGCTTATGCGTATTAGCAATAAATTACGCATTTCCAATTGTCATCTGTTTATTAAATAACTCACTTACTTTAAATGTTGTCTAAATATCTTTCCCCAAAAACTTATAAAGTTTTCTGACAGTTCATAAAATGAAAGGTACAATATTCACTTTATCTTCCTTCCTCCGTCCCTCCCTCCCTCCCTCTCTTCTCACTCCTCCCTCCTTTCCTTCTGCCACCTCTCTGTGCTCTAAGAGATGGTAACACGAGGGGTTTGAGATATACCAAAGATGTTATTAATTTATTCTGTGTCACACAGCAGTGTCAGAATAGAGAGAACATTTTAGATGAGTGAAATACACGACTCATATGTTTAAGAGCCCTGGGAAGTTTTAACAGATCTCTCCCTCTTTTTTTTTTGAAGATTGTAACTTGCCTGCCTTCCTTTCTCTGCCATCTGCTCCCCAATCTTTTCTAATGATAATGCTACCAAGGTTGAGGAAAACACTTTCTCGCTGAGACCAAGCTGGGCCCTCTTGCAGTCCACTTTCATTGCCCTGATAACACGATTCCAGAAATACCATGTGTTTTTGATCTTCAGTTTCTCTGAGGGGAAGCACAATTGATGAACTGGGTGTCAAGAAGTTTTCAAAGGAGCCCCTGCTTGGGTCCTATTAGAGATGAGAGTGCAGGACCCAAGTGGCAAATAGTTAACAAAGGAATTTCTCCTTCCCCTGCCTGTCCTCTGGCACAGATTTGTAATACTAATAATCAGCTTTAATTAATAGGTAGCTGTGCCTGAAGTTACAGCCCTTCCAACAACAACAAATTACCTTCTCCTCTTATTAAACCTTTTACTGCTGATGCCTCATTTGCTGCAATGATGCACTCGTCCTCTGGTGTGCGTGGAACACGGCCTGATCCATCAGAGACGCTAAAAAAGAGTGTCTGTTGACTGAACAGATGCATAAATAAACGAAGGCTGAATCCTTCTATATCTTTCCGTATAATTATATTCCATTATTTATGTAGTAATGTTGCCAGGGTTGATGAAGATGACAATGACAATAACAAAGTAAACCCCCTATGTGTCAGAGTGCTTTGCAATTAGTAGAATATTTTCACATATATTGACTCAACCAACTTTTGTAGAGAAAGAAAAGAAGAGTTGAATTCACTTAGGATTTTACAGGTGGTTAGTACTGGTAATTCCTATCCTGCTACATTTCTTTGTCACCAATTCTAGTGCTTCTTCTTTTTTAATGTTTTATTTTATCTTTATTGTTGAAAGTATTACAAATGTCCCCCCTTTTGCCCCATTGATCCCCTCCACCATGCACCCCCCTCCAGGCCTTCACCACACTATTGTCTGTGTCCATGGGTTATGCATACAGACATATAAATTCTTAGGTTATTCTCTCCTCACCCCACCCCCACCCTCCCTCTGAGACTGGTCAGTCTCTTCCATGCTTCTATGTCTCTGGATCTACTTTGTTCATTAGATTCCACGTATGAGTAAGATTATGTGACACTTGTCTTTCTCTGACTGGCTTGTTTCGCTTAGCACAATACTCTCCAGGTCCCTCCGTGCTGTCTCAAAGGGTTAGGGATCCTTGTTTTTCACAGCTGCATAGTATTCCATGGTATAAATGTCTGAGAATATGCTTGATATGATTTCAATCTTCTTGAACTTGTAAAGGCTTGTTTTGTGTCCTAACATGTGGTCTATCTTTGAGAATGTCCCATGTGCACATAGAGGAGAATTAATATTCTGCAGCTTTGGGGTGAAATGTTCTGTAAATGTTAATTAAATCCATCTGATCTACTGTGTCATTTAGAGTCACTGTTTCCTTGTTGATTTTTTGTCTGCGTGATCTATCCAGTAAAGTCAGTGGGGTGTTAAAGTTCCCTACTATGTCTGTATTGCTGTTGATCTCTCCTTTAAAGTCCTCCAGAAGTTTTTTTAGTTTTTTAGCCTGTGTGTCTTTTGTTCTGAGGTGGGTCTCTTGTAGACAGCATATATTTGGGTCATGTTTTCTTATCCATTCAGCTACCCTATGTCCTTTGACTGGAGCATCTAATCCATTTATACTTAATTATACTGAACTGTGACCATAATGGGTCATCTTAAACTGTAAGATATTTAGGAGCAAGGAGAGCTCATGTTAAACAGGTAAAGTTTTATTTAAAGCAGGCATTATGACAAAGGAGAGTACCATCATCAAAAAATATTAACTGTCTACTACTTTGATGTTGTTTAAATACTATGCCAAGGAAATGCACTCCTTGAATAACTTACTTTCTATTACCAGGAACATACGATGAGGGACAGACATGAAAGAATAAAAGTTGCATTTGAGAGCAACAGTCATATACTGCAGTGTTCTGTCTTTGGCAGTTTGGTTAATATTTGGTTTGAGAGATAATGTGTTTGCTCTTAAAAGTTTAAAGAATCACCCAGCCAGTGTTGCCCAGTGGTTGAGCATCAACCCATGAACCAAGAGGTGATCGGTTTGATTCCTGGTCAGGGCACATGCCGAGGTTGTGGGCTCAACCCCCAGTAGGGGGTGTGCAAGAGGCAGCCGATTGGTGTTTCTCATGCTAGTTTCTCTCTCTCCCCTCTCCCTTACTCTCTCTCTAAAAAAATTAATAAAAATGTATTTAAAAAAAAGTTTAAAGCATCATTTCCTAAAGTTTATTATGCAGGTGGAACTTGGTATAACCGAATGTGATCAACATGGAGATACACACTCCTCAAGGAAGGACTGCTCCTGAGCTGCAGGAAGAGTGGAGAGAGACTATATCGTGAGCCGGACTCCAGCCTGGGCTCCTCCAGCCTGGGCTCCTCCAGCCTGGGCTCCTCCAGCCTGGGCTCCTCCAGCCTGGGCTCCTTCAGCCTGGGCTCCTCCAGCCTGGGCTCCTTCAGCCTGGGCTCCTCCAGCCTGGGCTCCTCCAGCCTGGGCTCCTTCAGCCTGGGCTCCTCCAGCCTGGGCTCCTTCAGCCTGGGCCTCAGCCGCGGGCAGCCACCTCCCTGTTCTCGCTCACCCTGTACCCGAGGCAGGCTGAGGCACAAAGACGCTGGGCCAGGCAGGGCCACTCGGATGGGCAGTCTGTGCTCATCCCCACCACTACCCCCGACACCCTCAGCTTCATCTCGGCATCTACAGCAGAGAGCAAAACCCCTGACACCAGAAAAATGACTCCTCATCAACCCTTGGAAAGTCATTCAGTTTATTAGTTCTGAAATTCTTAGAACCTACAACTCACTTTACGCATCATGAATCTCTGAAACCAAACTCCGCTATGCACCGTGTCCCAAACTTGACAATTTCCCCCCCCTAAGAGCAATTTACCAGGTCATTTTTCTGCAGAAAAGTAGGTTAAAGAATCAACACAGCAATTTCCACAGTCCACCATAGGTTGATTTCCTAGCCATGAACTCAGGTAAATATTTTTGAACATATTACATTTCAAGGTACCACCTGTTAGAGAATGAATATGTAAAGTATTTTCTGCCTGCTATAAATAAAATTGTATCTGATTTTTTTTTTTTCTATGTCTATCTTTACAATCCACAAGGGAAACCTTTGTCATCTTTACCTCTCTTATTTCCTCAGGACGAATTCAGATTCTCTGGAGCTGCTTCCTCACAGTCTAAGCACCCACTGCCTCCTTTCTCAGTCCTTGGTTATAACAGTGTTAAACTATAGCTATATTTACATTGTTTTTACTATTATAATTATTTTATTTTTTATTTTTAAGTTTTAATTTCAAATTTACTGAAAAGATACAAGAATAGTATCAAAAAATCCATATGCCCTTTGCCCAGATTCACTTATTGTTAATATTTTTCCCCATTTGCTTGTCACATGCCCCACCTCCATTTGTATATATGCGTGTTTATAAATATATATACAAGTATGTGTTTTTTCCTAAACCATTTGAGAGTAAATTTTTAAAATTATAGTCCTTTACCTTAAATACTTCAGTGTATATTTCCTAAGAATAAGCATATTCTG
The DNA here is from genome assembly GCF_964146895.1 of Miniopterus schreibersii. NCBI lineage: Eukaryota > Metazoa > Chordata > Mammalia > Chiroptera > Miniopteridae > Miniopterus > Miniopterus schreibersii. The sequence continues at coordinate 57,750,127 of NC_138111.1, read as the reverse complement.
TTACATGCCCACGGTATAGTTTCCAACCTCAGTAAATTGAACATTGATCCAACAACTTTATCTCATTTACTGTCTGTATTTAAATTTTGTCAGTTGATCCAGTAATGCCCTGTATAGCATATTTTCTGAGTGAGAAGACTCTTCTTGATCATGGTAAAATTAACAGACACAAGATCTGTAGATTGCACTGTGTGCCCACCACCCAAAGTCAAATCATCTTCTATCACCATATATTAGGCCCCCTTCTCCTCCCACCCCCAGACCCCCTTCCCTCTGGCAACCACCCCCAATAGATTTAATAAAAAACATTAGTAAGAAAAAAATTAACAGAGACAAGATAATTCCATACTAACTGTGTATCTTTTTTAACTTTGGAGTGATCATCACCAATATGCCTAAAACAGTTGACACTGTCAGGTAGTTTTACATAGATAATCTCATTTAACACTCTCAGGAAGGCTATAAAGTAATAGTATCTCCATTCAGTACATGCCAGAACTAGAACTCAGGGATTTTAAATGACTTGGGTAGGTTTAGAGAGTAAATAAGAGATGACTAATCCATTAAACTAGCCTTCAGGAACTTTAGTCTTTCCATATTTGCCTATTGCACAAGCTCTACAGATATAAAAATTATTTGCTAAATAAACTACTGAATGTATAGCTGGATGAAGAAACAGTACCAACAAAAGGCAGCAAGTCCTCTAACCCAAAACTCAGCAATGGCATATGGTTAGAGGAGGCTTCTGTGCCTTCTTGTGTGTGTGTTGTTGTGTTCTGGGATATAATGATTGTTTGCTGGAAAAAAAGAAATTATTTTAATCCTTGAAAATATCTCTACCAAATTGTGTTTCTTGGAGATGCCTTTATATTTTATAAAGAATTACATTTTTTGGCCACTGGATTAATTTAATATAATTATGATGCTCATGTTTGGATATGCTCCAGCCCTATGGACAATGAAAACCCACTAAAGAGCCCACCAAAGAGAAAATAATAAAATAAAGTAGACTAGGCAATAAAAAGAAACAAATTAATGAAACTATTACAGGACAGGAGAGCCTTTTATTTTTGCAAAGAGCTATCATTAAGTATTTTAATCATATGTATTCAAAAATATATCCAAGAAGATTTTTAAAGAGGGTTCAAGCAAGTTTATATTCTTTTTCTTAAAGAACCTAGACTATTATAAATCAGCAGCTCTTAAGTATATTGTGTGTGTGTGTATGTGTGTGTGTGTGTGTGTGTGTGTGTGTGTGTGTGTGTTAGGGTAGTTTGTACAAAGCTCCATCATTACTGATGAGGTGACTGTGTTAGTTTTGGCTCAGCAAGGAATTAGTTTATCAATGGGAGCTATCTGCATTTCCAGACTCCCCTTCTGCTCTTGGGTCCAATCTGGCTCTGTATTTGCTTAAGTGAGTCAGATGCTTTGAATTCCTTTTTTTTTTTTTTATTCCATCCCAGAGTTCTGTAATGGAGTGGAACTGTAGTCATTTCTCTTCCACTTCTCTTAATTTGAGTAAATTGAATTCATAAGCCCCCACTGCTGTACACCTCTGTGGCCTGGCCCCTTAGAAACAGCACTCGGGAGCTCTTGTTTGTGAAGCTGTTCTTTCCATATTCAGATTTGGGTACAGCAGGGGTCGGAAGAAGCAATTTTCAAATTCCATGGTGGCTGGATTAAATTACTCCACAGGCAATATGTCTCACAGACCTACTAGAGTGGATTAAATGTTTCGCTTCCTCTTGGCATTTGAATATTTTTTCATAAAAGAAAGAAAATGTTAATGCAGACTTAGTAGGGGAGAAAGAGGCAAACAAATAAACAAATTCGGTTAGCAAAAGAGCATTCTGGATATTTCCTGTTGGTGCATGTCAGTCGTAGCTTGATGGGTTTGAAGATCAGAAAGTTGAAGCTGGCCATTCTGGTTGGATTCATTAATCTTTAATACATGTTCTATCAAGTACAGAGTTACCAGCAACTTGAGGGGTTTAAAACATTTGTTTGTTTTTAATTCCTTTCTAGACTTTGATGACCTAGCTTATTAAAACTTAAAAATTAAAAAAACTAATGTTTATTATTGTATACTGATGAAAATATACTTTGGAGTTAAAAAGACACGGACTGTGATTTCCCAACCACATAAACTCTGGCGTGGTATTCCATACTTTGCGCCTTTATTTTTCCATAGTAAATTGGAAATAGTAATTACTATGTCATAGGGAACTTCTGTAGCTAATAGGAACATAAATTATTTTGTGTAATCACTATATGCCTGGTACTTCGCTTCTCCGTCCTCAAGCAGCACTCTTATAACTGCACAGGAACTTCATTTATTCAGCACAACTTTTTCCTACATTCAAACTAGCCTTGTCCAGTCTAAGAGCACCATGACCCCCTCGCCTCCTTTCAACCAGATCCTTCCACCTTTGCACAAACTGCTCATGCACTACCTTAGGACATCAGGTTCTGGTCAGCAGAAAATTGTCTTAAGATGAAGTCTCAGATCTATTGATCAAGGGAACAGAGTTTTGGTCAAACTAAAGATAACATCTTAACAGCAGTTGGGTTTCAGCCCCAGGCCATTGAAGGCAGAATTACCCTATGGGCCATATCCTCACAAAACGAGACAGAACCAACAACAAGACTGACATCAGGGGCTGATATAACAATAAACCAGTCCTTACCCTGGCCCAAACCAATCAGTAGACACCAGGACCCCAACTCCCTTTGTTGCCATGATTACTGAGTTTCCCCCCTGTACATAATCTATCCCCTAGAGGCCACCGAGGAGCCAGGTTTACTAGCTCACCTGTGACTCCAGGCTTGGTTCTTTTTCCTAAAATAAATCCTTACTCTCTTTGCTGCAAACTCCTATTCCAGTCTTATTGGGCTGTGATGCTCACAGGCAAATGAACCCCTTTAGTTCAGTAACACTCTGAGGCTTATTAATTATTTTAGAAACAAAGAAATTGAGGTTAAATATTGCATCCAGGGTTGCAGTGAGGCTGGGATTTTAATCCTGTTTTGTTAATTCTGAACATAGGCTCTCAATCATAATCCTAATGCTTCCTCTTCTGTGGAGAAAAAAAAAATAAAGCCTTAGGGTCTTCCATGTTAGCTTCCTTCCTTTTATCAGATTTAAAATGGTCGGGTGCTGTGGGGGGAGGAGGGAGATGGAAAGTAAATAAAACTTTTGCCTCTCATACTAGTTCTCACTCAGAGAGAGAGTATTATGTCAAAAATGCAATACTTCTCTTCAGGTTCCTCTGAAGAGATTAGCAAGGTCAAACACACACACCTAATTAGTGGAATGTGAAATAAACACTCTTCAAGGTTTCTTAGCTCTGATGAGGTAAGCTGCCAGCCAAAGCAGTGTGCGACTGCAGATCAACTAAGCAGAGCATCTCAGAGAAGTGTGTGCAGTAGGTTTTGCTCAGCGGCAAAGAACGGACTAAATGAATTTTAAGCCATCTGCAGATTAGACCATTAGTCAAAGAGGCAGTTAAGTGGGCAGACACTGAGTCTGCATATTTAATGATTTTTATTTACCGAATATCTTAAATCTTCTTCTTTTCCTTTAAATTCTCATAATTGGGTTGAATTTAGACGATGACAACATGCTATTTAGTCAACCCATTGCTTCCCAATCATGTTAATGTCATGGCAAGCACAGGCATTGAGTATTAAAGGTAGCACACCTTGTTCCAGATGTCACTCGTGAAGCAAGTTTGGATGCCACTGAAAGAGTCCATCAGCTGCCAAACGAAGTGCGTATTTTATATGTGAAGCTTGGTGCTCGGCACAGCGCATGCTAAGAGCCCTCCCTGCCTCTTCTCTCACAGCAGCCTCAGCTGCCCACACCCGAGGAGGAGCACGGTGCTCCTTAGATTGAAGCAGTTTCCTGTAGCAAAGTCCTGACTGCCTTTGATGGAAGATTGTTCACCTTCTGCACTGAGTTGCTGAAGTAGGGCCACGCTGTGTTTACCTCTAAGGAACAGCGAGTGCTGAATGTTGCTTACTATGCCTGCTGCCCGTGACGACTTCAGGGTGATGCACCCTTCAACTATCCAAGTATTTATTCTTTGATGAGGCTTTGTGTATAGGTCTTTACCAACCTAGGGTTTCCACCTGCCCAAGGTCCTGCCTGGCACTTCCAAAGATACATTGGCTCAATATCATGTGCCACACCTTGGAAGCATTTGCAAAGCACTAACGTGGGCATGGATCTACATCTTCAAAGATCTGTTTTGTATCCTTCTACTGCCACCTTAAAGCCAAAGTGACAATGTCAAGAATTAGCAGGTAAAATCAGGTCTCAACTATGTGTTCAGTCCCATAAAGGATCACTTGTACTAAACATTCTGGGAGGAGGGAGAACAACTGGAGCTGCAAAGCCAGAGAACTGGAAACACGTTCAGGTGAAGGAATAGCTTCTATTATACTATAGTCGGCAATATGTCACCAGAACCTGACAAGGTTAGGAATAATCTCATAACTTACACTCCAGGAGAACTCACAGAAGCATTTTGAGGTTGAGAGTTCATTGGAACAGAGAAATAGTTTCATTTATAGTGATCTGAGTTAGAGGATTATAAATTACTATAGAAGTTAGAAGATTATTTTCCAGACGATTTCAGGTCACTCAGATAACATTTGTTAATATTTTTCCTAATTACAAGAAATTGTATAAACAAAACTAAAGTTAACTAGATATCACTCATAATCCAACCATCCAGAAGCAACTATCATAAATGTATTGAGCATGTCCTTCTAGTCATTTTTCTATGAATGTGTAAATATATACAAAACATTAAGATATAGTATTTGTAAGCAAAGATTCACTGATTCTTAAGCGTGTGCGGGGGAGCAGGTTTACACCCCACCAAGCAATTCTCTGAACACCAGCTGGGTGTCCTACAATTCAACTCAATTCTGACCCTATATACCTGAAAATAGCATCAGACTCTATAGGTTAAGTGCTCAGTCCCATAGACTGCCTCCCCGCCCTTCAGATGCCAGTTGCCAGCCCAGGTTATCACTTGCACAGAACCAACCAGCTATAGATTGGAGGTTCGAACTACCCCCTCCTTGGGTTTGATTAATGTGCTAGAGCTGTTCACAGAACTCAGAGAAATATTTTACTTACTAGATTACTAATTCTTTTTTAAAAAAATATGTTTTTTATTGATTTCAGAGAGAGAAAGGGAGAGGGAGAGAGGGAGATAGAAACATCAATGATGAGAGTCATTGATCCGCTGCCTCCTGCATGCCCCCGACTGGGGATGGAGCCTCAACCATGGCCTGTGCCCTGACCGGGAATTGAACCATGACCTCCTGGTTCATAGGTTGATGCTCCACCACTGATCAACGCCGGCCAGGTGAGATTACTAACTCTTTATAAAAGAATATAACTTAAGAATAGTCAGGGGGAAGAGACCCATAAGGCAAGGTACGGGGAAAGGGCACAGAGCTTCCATGGTTTTTGGAGCTTCCCCAAATCTCCACAAGTTCACCAGCCTGGAAGCTCTCCAATCTGGTCCTTCTTTGTTTTTGTTTTCTATGGAGACGTCATCACCGAGGCATGACTGATTATATGATTGGCCATTGGAGATTGGTCTCAATCTTGTTGAAGCCCCAACCCTGAATGTATCTGAAGAGAGATAGGGTCTGTAGGAGGTAATTAACATTAAATTAGGTCATAAGGATGGGACTCTAATCCGATAAGACTGGCCTTAGTCCTGGCCTGTGTGGCTTAGCTGGTAGGAGTGTCCTCCCACACACTGAAAGGCTGCGGGTTCCCTTTCCCGTCAGGGCACATGTCCTGCTTGTAGGTTCCATCCCTGGCCTCAGTCAGGGCGCCTGCAGGAGGAAACTGATCAATGTTTTTCTCTCACATTAATGTCTCTCTCTGTCTCTCTCTCTTCCCCCCTCTCTAAAAGTCAATGAAAAAGTCCTCATGTGAGGATTAAAAAACAACAACACTGGCCTTATAAGAAGAACAGAGACCGCCACCCCCTGTCCCCTCCCCCTTCACATGAGGACATGTGATTTTCTTAATAGCAGACTGCTTTCCTAATTGTATTTCAAATATTGAAATGAGTTTACTTTCCTAAATTTACATCAAAGGACACTGAAGCAGTTCCCAAAGTGTTCTGAGATAATGGACAGAGGAAAACTCTGCTAAGATTTTGAAGCACCCTAGACGAAGGTACAAAGTAAAATTCCTCCTCAGCACAGTAGGCACGTTAACAGTAGCACATGAAAAGACCTGCTCTTAATGGCAGGGCCTATTCTTTAGGCTTACGCTGTGAAAACGCAGGCAGGAGAATGAACACTGAAGGAGTGGGAAGGGAAAAGCTCACTGTCTACAGGCCGTAGCTCACTTGTGAAGGGTCCTTACTCTGGAACTGAGAACGCTGAGGGGATGGGTATCAAGCCGGAGTCTGCAGCCCTCAGAGCGGAAATGCAGGAAACAGAATCCAGACGGCTAAGGACATTTCCAAGGTCACCCAGCTGGCGGCGAACCCAGAAACAGAATTACTCTCCTGAGGCCCGCTTTCTTTCCGCTCACAGTGACAATCATAATGATACATATTTGCAAGTGTGACAATTTTCATTTGTAAGATTTCAAGTCTACATTTATAGGATATAGCTATACCTTAAATCAAAATAGAAAGAAAATCTAAAAATAAAACTGACATTATGTTTTACTTTTACACTCCCTTCCTTCTCTCATTTTTTTTCTACTTTTTTTTTTTTTTTTTTTTTATGCTAAAGACATTTACAGAGAATATTACTTTATGGAAAAGATATACCTCCAAAGCCCTTAATGAATATTGGTTTAATTCTTCATCAATTAAATTGGTTTCATAAGCACTCCAGAAGGAATACAAATAGCACCTGTATTTAGAATTGATTTTTTTCCTGCAGTGCCTTGGAAGGGAGGGGGGAGTTGAAAGAGCGGGACTATTTGGTAAAACTCTTTGCTCTTTTCTTTTTGTAAATGTTGTCTTTTTTGTAAATGTCAAGTCCAAATTATAGGTGAGTATTGGCAGAGTTGCACAAACTATCTGAGACCCATTACAGCCTCTGGCATTTGTGCTGCTAAATTTGTAATGAGTTGCAGGTGTTTGTGATTGAATTTTGTGTTGCCTTTGTGATTGGCTCACTGTTTCACAGTCCATTAAGACTACACTTTTTTTGTGGATGTTAAAATTGAGGTGATGCAAAAACTCCGGTTAAAAGATAAGGTAAATGGCAATGATTTTAACGTGGAGAGAAAGGTCTGCATGTTTTAGGTCTTGTTGATTTTCGCATTAATCCACGAAGGCAGTCACTAGTTCAGGAATATATCTCCAAATAATGATAATGGTTTGACATATTTCACTGAGGACTGATAATGGAATATAACATTTCTACCCCAGCAGTTCTGAGCACTTAAGTGTAAATGAAAATAACCTGAGATCCTTGTTTTAAAGTAAGTTAGTTCTGCTCTGGCCAGTGTGAGTCAGTGGTTAGATCGTCGGCCAGAGCACCAAAGGGTCTCGGTTTCCATTCCCAGTCAAGGGCACGTACCTGGGTTACAGGTTCGATCCCGGCCCCAGTCGGGGCACATGTGGGAGGCAACCAATCAATGTGTCTCTCTCACTTCAATGTCTCTCTCTCTCTTTCCCTCTTTCCCTCTCTCACCTTCCCTCTCTCCCTTCCACTCTCTCTAAAATTAATGGAAAAAATATCCTCAGGTAAGGATTAACAAAAAAATAATAATAAATTAAAGTAGTTCTGGTGCCTCTTTTCATTTCTCTAAAAGTCTTTCTTTCTTCAGATAGCAGGTGTGGGCGTAGAGGCCAGCAGTCTGTATATTAAAAAGCAAGATCCTCGGTCATTCCTAAACAAATGTTTCATGTACAACTCTCTGAAAAGCACTATACCAGGTTCACTTCCTTTACTTTATAGATGAGGGATGAAGTCCTGATTTGTAGAAAAGAGACCTATGCATGTTCCCTGATGACTTCATAAAGAGGCAAGCTTTCTGAGATGGCTTCATTCCCACTTTAGTGTTATTGTTTTTCTACTATAGATTATCCACAAGCTTGAAAGGGGGCTGTAAAGCTTAGTTTGGGATGCTGGATTAATGCAGAGGTACCATACACTGGGCTTGGCCAATCTATTCCTACATATAATCTGAACTATATATTTATATATTTTATGGGTGTGTGGCTGTGTGTATGGATATGCGTGTGTGTCTGTGTGCGTAGTCAACAGGGAAAAATAACACAACGATAAAAACATTGTGTCATATGCTATCATGAATGTAGAGACTCTACGACTTTTATCTATCCCAGTCTCTTTCAGTGTCTTACCTACCCTCAGGATCACCACTACTAATAATCACATTAGTAACAAGTACTTTATGGACATTTACCATGCTTTCTTGATGAGAATTTGAAATGTATTATTTCAGTTTATTCTCACAATGGTCCTATGAGGCTGGCGCAGTTATTAGTGATTACTTCCTTTTGACAGGAGAGACAAATTAAGATTTAGAGAGTTTAAGTAACTTGTCCAAGGTCAAAGAGCTAGTAAGATGTCGCTGGAATTTGAACCCCAGAACTCAATCTCAGAGTCAGAGCCCTTGAGAATCAGTGCCCCAGTGCCTGCTTGCATGGATGTGTAGGATCACCACTGCAGTCTGGACCCACAGAAGGCAGATTAACAAGGAGTTCTGCTTGATAAAATGGAAATTAAAAGGCACTTATTGGAGTTGACTCATCTGATTCACTACTGCATTTGTAAATCATGCTGGTGAAAATATAAATGTATGTACATAACTCATATCTGCAGTTTGATAAGCTGCAGCTCAGTAAGAATCAAGCATAAATAAACTTATGTATGTAAGTATGTATGTATACGTTTATACATCTATTTTCTATTTTTATGTTGTGCATAAAATCAACAGAAACACTAACAGCAAAAGCCACAGGAACAGACCAGAACACAAATTGTTTGCTGCTTTTACTTAATCCATATTTAAATTTGGCGGTGTTTTATTTTAATTTTAAATTTTGCCTAAACCTTGCTATCTTATTTAATTAAAACATTTGCATGACTCTTATGTATATATGTCAGATACAAAGCAGTGTTGATTGCCTGCTTATTGCCTGGTATGCAGTAGGCACTCAAAGAATATTTTTGAAAGTATGTGTTAGGCTATGTAGAAAGTGCCCACATACAATATCTATGTCAATCATAATCCTGGCAGAAAACAAACGCTCACCTAAAAGGATTTAGCTAAGAAAATTAAAAAGGTTTAATTAAGAAAAGGGCTATTTATAAAGTTTTGGGCAGTTAGGTATACAGACACTAACAATAGCAGGAAGACATAACTGTAACAGAAACCAAGGTTTGGCTGCCTGCCAGGAGGACAGCCAAACATGTGAGACAGGTGCTGGTGAAAAAAGAAAGAGGTTTATTCAAGTGTCAGCCACCTGAGAAGATGGGGGACTCTTGTTGCAAAGCCTATCTCCCCACCTCAGTGCAGGTAGAACAAAGATATCTAGGGGAGGGAAATGAAAAGTTCCCTACGTGAAGGACAGCACAGTCTATTCTGATAAGGACCTTGAAACTGATTTAGTGATGGACTGGTGTGTTTGTCATTCTGGTTCTATGTCATTCTGGCTCTATGGTTGAAGGTCAGCAAATCTCCCAGAACTGGGAAGGCTGAAGGTCAGAGTCTGTATCTTTTGAAGTTAGTTCCTAGGATTCTTTACAAACCTGCAGTTTATCTACAAGCTACATATTAATCAGAGTCAATATTTACAGAAACAACATCAAAAGAATGGTGGGGTGGGTTACAATACCCACTGTCACATAACTACCTCTGGAAGGGCAAGAGGAAGGGGTGGTGTTGCCAGTGTCTAATACGAGCTGGGGCTTGGAAGAAGAGAGGTGCTGCCATGAAGAAGCTTTCCCATAATCTGCTGGTGAAGAAACCACAGTTTGACAACAAAAAGATGGGTACTCAAAAGGAAAAAAAAGTTTCTTCCATTGTTGGATCTCAAATAGACACTTAAAGGAAAACAAATTGGCAGCCAGTCAAGGCGATAAGCAAGATAGGGGTGGGTAGAGAATGATTCTGGAATGGAGGCAAAGAGAGAATAAGTTTTATGCCGTCTACCCAATAATAAGGTATCTTAGTAATTATCTCCACTTAAAAGACAGAAAATGACTCAGAGAAATAAAATGAGTAACTAAAGCTCATTTAAAGTGGGTAGGAAAAAAAAACTAAAGTGGGTAGAGTTACAATTAGGGTAAAGTCTTTGACACACAAGGGACTGTGGTCCATACTCCACTATTTAATAATATTTTTATTTATTTGACTATTATTATGACAAATATATATAGGCCAATATCTACACACTAGAGAAAAAAATTCACTTAACGGGAAAGTCTAAGTCCCTTTTCTCACTGAAATTACTTTCTAGGAAGAGAGAAAACAGAAAACAAAACAAAAGCATGGAAAAGATCATTTTAGACAGTGAAAAGTGCTTATTACTCTCAGGTACACTATGGTGATTGGGAGAGGAAATGGACTTCTTTAGATTGGGCGACTAGGAGATATTCTCTGAGGAGATGCTATTTAAGCAGAGACCTGTGGGATATGTAGGAGTTTTAAAGAGGACAGCCTCTTAAAATCTGACAAAAACATGCTCCAGGCAGAGGGAAAGATAGGGACAAACCTGGTGTGGCAATAAGAAGATCAGCATACCAATGCCAAAGAGCCCTGTGTTCCGAGACCAGTGAATACATTGCAGAACAGTAGCACAGGGGGCGCTGGAGGGCATGGGATCAGCGCGGACTGCGGGGAGAGATCAATATAACTCCTCTGGAGGGTTTTATGCTGGGAATTGATGCCATCTGATTTACGTTTTTTTTTCAAAGATAACTCAGGTTCCTGCTGCCTTGAGAATGGATTTTAAAGGGCAAGAGAACAGGCATGGAGACCAGTTGGGGTCATAGTAGTGGGTATGGTTAGGAGTAAATAGAATTGAGATGTATTCTTTTTTCAGCACCAGCATTCTGATGAAGATTTAAAAGAGAGAGACAGACAGACAGACAGACAGACAGAGAATGATCACTGCAGTTTTGGTTTGAGTAACTGGGTGATTGGCAGTGTCATTTACTGAGATGGAGAAGACAGAGATGGTCATGGGTGAGAAAAGGAAGAGTTCTGACGTGCATTTTATGTTTAAAATGCTTATTAGATACCCATGTAGATATTTTATGTATGCTAGAGAGAACATCTGGAGTCACTGGCTTGTCAATAGAGCTTGAAGTCATGGGGCTGGGGTTGGATTGGATTAGCTGCTAAGATAGTGTAGGCAGAGATGAGAAAGTTGATTCAGGTCATGCCTGAATCAAGATGAAAGTGCTTTATATTATACATGGCATTCTTTTTGGTGCCTTAATTCAATTAATGACTAAAGAATATATCTTTTCCCCTGTTAGAATGTATTTGACCTGTAAGTCAGTGGTTTTCAAATTTATTTAGTTTTTTAGAATCAGAAATATTTTGTAAGGCAAATCTTAAGAATAAGAATGCTCCTAACATTTCCTAACATTTCCGAGGGAATGGGGAAGGGGATGGGGGCGGGAAGAGATTAACCAAAGAAGTTACATGCATATGTGCTTAAGTCATGGACAGACCATAGTGTGGTGGAGGCCTGGGTGGGGGGCAGGAGCGGGGTGGAGGGGGTCAATGGGGAGAAAAACACTAATGAAATATATTGAAATGTTAATTGTATAAAGTTGGTTGATGGGTACATGGGTGTTTATTATAATGTTCTCATTACTTTAAAATATTTTTAAAACTCTCCATAAAACAGTGCATAAAGAAATTAAGGGAAGAACTGTCCTGTTTGAATTAGGGGCAGAGAAGAATCTCAGCTCAGTCTACTATTCTCATTAGCTGCTTCTAGAGAATCCCTATAATTCCTCAGAACAGACTTTAACATTCCTGCCATTGATACTTTTGGAATCTCTGCAATAATAATTAATTTTGAGTAGGAAATACTGCACAGTCACGGTAAAATACATTACAAGTGTTATCTTATTAGTGCTTATGACCATCTTATATGAGGGGTAGTATTAACATCCCCATTTTGCAAATGGAGCAACTGCGGCTTAGAGAGGTCATGTAATTGGCTCAAGTTCAAGTAGCTGGTAATTGGAGGAGCTGTGATTCAAGCTCGGGCTGCTCAACTTCACATTAACAAGTGCATTAATTAAAGCAGTTGACACTCAAATTAACTTCAACAACAACAAAAAATAACCACCACAAATTCAATCAGTCCTTCATTTAGGACGAGAATTTTCCAATTAGGAATAGTAAAGATGTTAAATTGTGTCTGTGAATTGTTTTACATCACGAACTTTCTCTGCATTGTGTTTCTCAGAGCCATAAGTTTTCTCTTTTCTCTTTCTCCTTACAAAATATTAGTGCTGAAAATGAATGTCAAATAGAGTAACAGTAACCGGCATTTACTCTTCACCTAGCGACAGCAGAAAGTGGAAGTTCAAATAAATGATTAATTAACTCAGCAATGCACCCACCACATACAGTAACACCAATTCAAAGGCATTTGTACCAGGTTGCTTCTTTTTGACGAGACCATTATCACATTATTTTAGCTGTGATTTATGTCCCTATCAGGAAAAACTTTGATCCTGGAATTTTTTTGGAGATCAAAGTTTCACATGTAACACTGTGCTTCACAAGGTCTCAACGCAATGCAAAAGCTGTAAAAGTATCACCCTAATGCAAAGGACTAATGTGCACCGGTGCTGGGAAATGTAACAGATTTAGACACTCCGTTGTAAACAAAAATCTAGTTGACATATGGAAAGAAAAGTGAATCTGCTATAACAATACAGCTCTACCCACTCTTTCCCTTTTTCTCTTCACTTTCGCTCTTAGATTTTAAGAGATGAGTTCACCTGGTGTGTGTGTGTGAAAATAAATTTTGTGCATTTCATTGTTTTCTCCTAATTATGTTGGGAGAAAGGGGAATGTCAAAGCTCTACTCATAGTCTTCCTTTTCTTTTGATTGCTAAATGATGCAGAATATATATTATTATCGTTTTAAACATAGGTTTGACCCATGTGTAAAATATCCAAGCAAGTATTACAAACCTCTGTCACTTCCGACCTCTTAGGTTTAGCAGGGTGACCTCTTTAATTATAGTCATCCCAGTAGAATTTTGGTCCTTCAGTTGTGAAATGAGGTAGGGAAGAACTTCCTACCCAAAATAATGGTATCATAACTCTATATGAACATGAATTTAAAAATAAAATTATATATGAAATGAAATCTTTTTAGTCTAAACGAGTTTGTGGTCTCCCCCACCAACCTCCTGCACTCCCTAGGTTTCCTCCGCTATGTTCCTTTCACTTGTCCTCCTTCTAGCTCCCTCCCCCTGTCTCTTTCCATCTTTTCCCCCTTCCCTCTCCATCTCTCTTCTCTCCACTGCGGTATAAAGCATGGGAGAAAGACAGCTTTCATTAGTCTCAGTAACGATTCAAAATTACTCAAAGATAAAACTGTTTTTGTTACACATTTTGAATAATTATTTAACATGCTCTGATTCTATGACTGTTATTTAGTAGGTCTATGCTTGGAAGAATATCACATTAAGTTAATTAATAAATAATGATAAAATTTCAGAGTTCACTCTTTTGGATATAAACGAGACCAAGATAGCAGGTCTGAATTTCTACTTTTTCTGACCTAGAGACCTAAAACTAAACTAGAACCAGCAGCATATACCAATACTTAAATGAAAGGCAGGTTACAACTTTATCCGAAAACCTTTGAAAACTTTTGCTTGAAAAAAAATTGAAAAACAGAAGGAAGTAGTGTCCAAAATCCACAGAAAATTTTCGTATAGTTTGCTGAGGATACTGGTCATGCTTCAAATACAAAGTCAGATGGAGAAAGGTGAGGCGCTAAATCTAGGAAAATCAAGTCAATCTCCTTCAACTTGGAGAGAGACAGATATAGAGAATGGGTAGAATGGGTATCCCTTAATTAATTGGGAGCAGTAATTTGGTAAATGACTACTTGGGGGAGGCAAGAGAACTAAATATTAATGCTCAATAAAGAATCTTTCTGGCTCTGGCTGGTGTGTCTCAGTGGTTAGAGTGTGTTCAATTCCTGGTCAATGGCACGCACATGGGTTGCAGGTTTGATCCCCAGCCCCCGCTGGGGTGCGTGTGGGAGGCAACCAATGTGTCTCTCTCACATCAATGTTTCTCAATCTCTTTCTCCTTCCTCTGTCTAAAAAACAAAAACAATGGAAAATTTAAAAAATCATCTTTCTATCAGACACAAAGCATGTAGTCTATTCTGGATGACATGAAAAATTCAAAGCTTATGGAAACCTCACACAATTAGAGTTGCCCCCATCACGAAAGTCAATCAATGGGCTTGTAGGAAAATAAATGTTGGTCCTCAGCACCTTGTTTGTTTTATTTAAAAGAGAAAACATTCAATTTTTCAATTAAATATATTATAGATTTGGGGTATATTTTGTAATATGCGTTATAAAAAGTTTTGTAAATTTTAAAACCCATAATAAGGAAGTTCCTTCTATTCTTAATTTTGTATGTATTCTTTTTTCCATGAAAATACTAAATTTTATCAAATGTGTTATCAAACATCAGCATTGGACTCAGATATGGCAGAAATTTTAATATTATCCGACTGGGAATTTAAAATCCTACAGAAATTCCTGCAGTAACCATCTGTGTCTCAACTGGTTTTGCATGCACATATTTTAAATTAAATAAACAATTTAACAGTTGTAAGGCTACAGAGATTCACTATATCTTTTAGTGTCAGTTTTGTTCATTCCTAGGAATGCATCTTGCAGATATCTACATTAAAAAATTTATTGCCACTAAGTTATTTATAATATATTTTGCTAAGAACTATAGACTTTTTAGTAATGTTCTTTCTAAATTCTCAATATCAATGATTTGTACCTTCTCTTTATTTTAGGCCCACATTTCGTATTCTTTGTTTCTCAGCACTAAGCACTTATTAATTTTAAGTACATGTTCTGAACGTTGGATATAAGGATAGGTCTGTGTAGCCAGGCGCACATCTGGACCATTTCCTGGCTTTTTCTTCTGAGTTTCCTCCAGTATCTCTTTAGATGAGAACTGGAGGATTTTCCCTATTTACAAAGACTCATCTCCAGGGTAAAATGCAGCCTGGACGTGTTATCATAGTTATTCAAAGTGGCGAAGGGAATCGTAACATGCCACCCCCAACAATACTACTTTCACATTTGGGTTATTTTAAATTAAAGGCCGTTGAGAGTGAACAGATGCAGAAAGACACCGTCTCAGAGCTTCGGGTATCTTACTGAGAGTAAAAACTGCTGAAAATGAGGGGTGCTATGAGTCCCATTTCCCAGGGGGCGGGGGGTTTCACTGCTACGGGGAAAACAGAAAGTCAGCACCAACATGGGCCTGTACAAACTTTACTAACTAACCTTGTGTTCTATTAATTATTCTCTTCACAGTTTCGCCTTCCCACAGTTTACTGCCCCCAAAGCTCAAAACCCTTTTTCTCTCTCGTGTTACTTCTACACAAATGTGCTCTCCTTTCCTAAAAGGGCATATAAGCCTCGGGACCTGATCGCCTCTTGGGGGTTCTTTCATTTCATGCCTGTGAGGTCCCCATATGCATATGACAAAGCCATTTTTTCCCTATTAATTTGTCTTTTGGCAGTTCAATGTGCAGGGCCCAGGCACTGAGCCTAACAAAACACAGGAAAACAGTTTTCCCCTCCCTCTCAGTGGTGTATCCATAGTAGGTGAAAATACAAGTGTGCTCAGGATTTCCAACCTTGCAAGCAGGAGACCTAGTCACATCTCCAAATAGAGGCTGTTGGGCAAGAAGCATGAATAATTTTAGGCAAGGAAAATGATGGAGGCAATGGTGATAAGGTAGGAAACTAAGTGATATATTTAAGAGTTAACGGTAGATGAGTTTGGCTAGAACAATGGTCTAAGAAACAAAGGGTTGGAACATGAGGCTAGTAACTTGGGAGCCAGCATTATAAATTGAACCATGTCGCTCCCTTGTATAAAACACTTATCTCTGCATAAGCAGCAAAGTCTTTAACCTGTCCTTATAAGGATCTGGACAACCTGGTCTCTATCAGCTGGACAAGGCTGGCCTTCTGACTCTGCCCCTTTGTTACACATGAGCTCCAGCTCACCAGCCCCATTTAGGTTCCTCAAACATAATTGTCCCTCAGATATTCTCATGACTTGGCATATGCTGTTCCCTTGGCCAAACTCAACTCTAGCTTTTTTTTTTTTTTTTTTAACAAAGTTAGTTAGTTCTTCAGATCTCAGCAAAATTCTTACCTTCCTATCAAAAAGTTTCTGATTCCTCCCTTTAATAACCTCAGAAAGCCTATTATGCCCTCTGATTTTTTAATCTTTCATATAATTTTTTTTTGGTTAATCTTCACCAGAGGATATATTTTTTCCTTTCCAGAAAGAGTGGAAGGGAGGGAAGGAAGAGGAGAGAGAGAGAAACATCAATGGAAGAGAGACACATGGGCTGGTTGCCTCCCACATGCACCCAGGCTGGGCCAGGGAGCAAACCTGCAACCCAGGTACGTGCCCTTGACGGGGAATCTAACCCTCAACCCTTCGGTGCTCAGGCTGATGTTCTAACCACTTAGGACACCACCCAGGGCAATCTTTCATATAAAATGTTAAGGTATATTGATAGAGGTGATTTTTATTTCATTTTTAATTATAAAACTAAAAATATTTTACAATAAATTTTTACAAACATGTTGCAACTTTGTGTAGTAACAGACACTGAATTAAGAATGAGAACATCTGTGTTCTAATTTCTATCATTAATTGGATGAATTTACCTCTTTGATGCACCTATATCATTGTTAGGTTGTGAGGTTTGAATAAAACCATGGATATAAGCTGTTTTGACATTTTAGAATACTTTATACTTTTAGCTGTTGTTATTATTACCTCAATGTTCTGAAGCATTTAAGAAATTATAATCATCGTATTAAATTTAAAGTTTTGTTATTAGAAATTTCCCAGAACTTTTCTGATTTGTATATATCCTCTGAAGTCCAATATAACTTTGGGTTAATAAATGAATGGCCTCTATGTTATTATGTTTAGTATATTCTTGATTCTTAAAAATATCTTGTCCCATTTTGACACTTTCCAAAGAATGCCACCATGTTGCTATTTCTGTTTGGGGTTATTTTTGGAGCGTTGGGCATACCCCTTTGTTGGATCAAGGCCTACTCAGTGGTAAATGTGAATCAGATCAATCCCAGACATCCCTGCATCAGGGTCCTCTTTTACAGCACCAGGTCCTATTGGGATATTTATTTTACACCCAGACCATACTTCTGGTAATGAATCTGTTTTTTAATAAATGGATCCTGATAAAGGTGTGCGTTGACCTGGGTCTACAATATTATTTTCAGCTATATGCACAAGATATGTGTCTGCACACATCAACAACAGCCAGAAGGAGAAAAGATATGTTCTGTAGGGTCTCGTCAATGAGATGTCAATCAAAATTTGTTAGTTGAATTGTCAGTACTGCATAAATACTTAAATGAGCATTAAGCTTTACAAAATAATAAAGACAAGCTGGAGAGGCACCAGCAAGTCACTGATTTTAATCTTAGATTAAATATTCATTTGACAACTAAAAAAAATCTTATAAAACAACAGCAACAACAACAAAACTACATTGCATTTCAGGTCACTTCTCTAAAGAATCAAAGGAGGTGGGACTGACAACTACCCTCCTTAAATGTTACCTCAGTGTTGGTAGTTTGCAAATATGGAGCATTTATTGTTTGATTTTTGCCTTCCTTACAACCTAAATTTGGCAGAAACCCTACAACATATTTTCAGGGGAAAAAAGAGAAAAAAAAATAGTAGCCATTTCAACCATCTGCCAGATATACCTATCAAATTATTCATTTCTCAGGCTGCTTAAGGTTATTTAAATTCATAGCTTTTCAAACTGCTGACAAGGTTTGCACACTGTGAAGAAAATGAATATTGTTAAGGGTTAAATGGACAGCTTCACACTTCAAATGCATTATAAATTCACCCCAGGCATTCTCCTACTGATTTTACTCTTTATTATTTTATTTTACAATCAGAGACTTTTCATAATTGTGGGCCGTGCTGACAATCTCCATGACAATGGAAAGATTCAAACAAAACTGACCCAGGTACAGGATAATAGTTTCATTATACCTCCAAGGAAACTAGCTTTCACATAAATTTTAGATAGACAAACAGTGCTTCCAGAAAGAAAGATACACAAGGTTGGATCCACATTCTGCCTTGCTGGGCATCTTTACCCATCTCTACGCAATTTGCATGATTTTGATGTGGAGACAGGCAAGAGCACCTTCAGAAGTGGTCATCATTAAAACACAGGCTGTCTGTCAAGAAAAATTGTCTCCCAGAAATCAATATCTTAAAAAACCCTTGTGGCTAACTGTTCTGCCAGATACTTTCAAATTTTTATAAAGATTAAAATAGTGTAGAGGTTCCATTTCTTTGATTTTTTTTTTCTTTTGTTTTTAATTTTTAAAACTTTTTTATCTTTAATCTTCTTATCACATTCTGTCAGTGCTCCATCAAGTTTGATAACTCAAAGACACACATTTACCACCAGGCATAGTTCAAAGGATGTTGACCTTTGATTTACAAAAGCCCCTTGGATTTACTCTGCGCTCCTCCTTAGAGGTTTTTCCTTTCCATATACTAGTCCCACCAAAGGAATACAAACAAGAGGCGCCTGCTGAGCTTTGGGCGTCACTCAGGCTGGATTCTGGGCCTTGCTCCCCCTGGTGGCCAAGGGGCTCTACTTCACCATCCTTCTTGATCGGTTTGCAAAATTGGTTCCGCGAAAGTTTGCCAAGAACTATCACGTAATTTGATGCAAAGGGGCAGTCATCTGTGAGTGTGTGACATGTTTGTAAGCAGTTATGCTTGGATTTGAATGATAGGACCCCTATAAGAAAACCTGACTCTTTTCTATCAGACACATTTGGCAAAAGACATTCAATCCTGCCCCAGAAGTCAAGGAGTCAGCTTAGGCCAGGTACTTAACTTTTCTGAGTCTTCGTTTTTCTCACCTGTAAAATTGGGCTAATAATTCTCAGTCAGAGGGTTCTTAAGTTCAGTAAATGAGGCAATGTATTGCAAAGGCTTATAGCCATGATTTTTTAGTACTGGGGAAAAAATGACTTGGAAATGAGATTGTGATGATAGTTGATATGATGATATCATTATAACAACATAATTGATATAATGAAAGCTGTTAGTTGTAAGGATAGTTCTGACCAGTTTCAAGTAAAATGGAATTAGATTCTTAACTTATAAATTATGAATATCGTTTCTTTATTGGTTGGTAGTCTTTAAGTCCAGATATATAGAAAATGGAAATTCTTTATATTTTCCCCTCTGCCCATAGAAACAAGATCACAGCTACGAACAGCCGAGTCTATGCAAGCTCACACAAGTCTGAAACTAAAATACTGTCCCTGGTGCACTGAAAACAATAGAAAATTGCATGGTTATAATAGCCCTCGTTTAATCAAAATACTCAAATTTCATATAAAATTTGCAGTGTTATATTAGATATTGTGTTTCAGAAAAAGTTGGATTACTTTGATGATGATAAATAAACAAGAACAAAAAAGATACTTCTACAAAGATTGGGGACATTTGGCCACTTGCATAGGCCGGGGAGTTTAGAGGCAGGAGAGCATACATGGGTGCTAGCGACAAGATGTCCCACGTTTGGATTCTGGCTCATTCCTTGAAGGTGATTGTGGCCATAAGATTCCTAAATATCTCTGTGTCTCAGTTGCCACATCTGTACTAGCGGGATAATAATTTCCATCTAATAAGCTATATTTTTAGAGGATTGCATAAATCCACATGTACATTCCGATGCAAAATAATTGATAGGCAGTAATAATAATACTAGCTAGCCCTGTATGTACTTC
Organism: Miniopterus schreibersii; assembly: GCF_964146895.1. Classification (NCBI taxonomy): domain Eukaryota; kingdom Metazoa; phylum Chordata; class Mammalia; order Chiroptera; family Miniopteridae; genus Miniopterus; species Miniopterus schreibersii. Next base: position 57,730,018 of record NC_138111.1, on the reverse strand, counting down.
ACCATTACGCATTTCCTGATAAATGTCTGGTGACATATTTAAAACTTAAAGAATACATTAGTTGAATATCCTTAAAATGTTTAAACCTGGGATTATGGTTAATGATCATGGTTTAATGATCTTTGAAATAATGAGAGAATGAAGAGATGTTCTCTTTCACCCCTGAGCCTTAACAATATGCTGAACATAAAGCAATAAGACTGGTTAGATTCAAATAGAATTTCTTAAACCCAGAATACCTTGTACATTAAAATGGATTATTGAAGGAGGTAGTAGGATTTCTTCCTTTGAAGCACTTTAAAAATAAAACTGTTAAAGGTAAGAATGATGCCATTGAAGCTGATTATACCTGAAGGCCCAGGGATAAAAGATGAGACTATTCGACTTTGATTTTTACAAGTCATCTTCAGCAACACAGAACACACTGAAATGACTTAGATCTGGCAACCATTCTCCCCCATATCCTTCGGCAGATACTGAGGATGCAGAATTACATGTAGATTCTAAGCTGACAGCCAGAGCAGGATGTCAGGACCGTGTGAGGTGGGGGCTTCCTCCCTGCAGTAGCTGGCGTCCCATGATTGCAGGTGGAGCAGGAAACGGTGTCTGCAGCGCTCATTCATTTGATTCCCCTTTTAGCCTTCCCCAAACTATAAACAGTATAAAAAGATACTCAATTCAGCAAGATAAAAGCAAACTAAATGTTATTAGAGGAGCCTTTCTGGACTTTGGGGAGATGAACTTGGTAGACAGAGTCAGGAATGAGATTGATGCAAACCAATATCGGCTGTATGGCCCTGAATAATTGATAGAGGCGGATGCTGAATTTTTCTAACAGCTATCGAAAGGGGGAAAACAGTCAGTTACATAATCCAGGTGTCCAAAAAATAAAAATAAACAAGCCAGTTAACAAAAATAATGAGTTTCAGACTAAGTATGATGACTCCTGTTTCTAGAGTCAAAGAGAAGGTCTTCCTTTGAATCCAAATAAAGAACTCACTGTGCAGGACAGTGAGAAACAGCCTCCAAAGCCGCCTTGCAGCGCACACGGGATGCAGCTCCCGGAGCTGGCTGCTTCTGACCATGCTCTTCAGTGCAGGCTAACGGTGGACCAAACAAGACAGAGTAACATGGAAACAACAGCGTAGGCCGCCAGGAAAAGACTCGGCTATCAGCAAAATGCGAGAGTTTGAGTACTTGGTGGAATGCAAATACTCACATGCTTCTCCAGTTAGGAGACTGTCATGAACAAAGCCGAGGTGTAGTCCCAGGCCTTAGGGAATTCCTCAGGTGATAAAAATAGGAACTAAGGTAGAGGAAAGAGCAGACTCAGTTATCCAAACCGGGGCACAGGTGAAGTTGCTGTCTCAGGGACATTGCTTAAGCCCAGTGAGAGACCTGAGATACAAGGTCAGAGTCCCACCCGAATCAAGAGAACCTGAATGTGTGTTTCCAAAGGGCTGGGAAGGATCTGCAGTTCATTCCGATTCAAGGGAGAGTAGGGCTAGAATAAACTTGGAGGCCTAGGACATCAAGCACACGAGCCGAGGCAGTGACGGCATATTATTGTAAGACATTAAGAGAAGACTTGTTATGTCTTCTTCTAAAAAGAAAAAAAATCAGAAATCTCAGCCTGCTTGCTCAAATAGAGTATTGTAAATAGACATGAACACACTAAATCTTTCCCGAAGGCAATTCGAAGCCGCCCCTCCGTCATCAAGCTCGTTTTGACTACTTCCTCTGAATCTTCAATAGCTTTGCTGTGACTCCAAGCCGTGCCACTCATTCAGAAACCCTATGGCTCCTTCAGATCTGTCCTTCCACTGTGATCTCAATGGGACCTTGAAAGCCCTTTAGTCTTTCTTTTCCTACTCCACTGCTTCCCCTTCCTACCACTTATTCCACAAATTACTGCTTTTCAAATTTTGACCATGTCATTCTTACTTACAACACAGCACAAAGAAATCTAATTGTTTAACCCAGGTTAAAATATTACTTCATTGGTTTCTATCGTAGACTATACATTCATCCTTAATATTTTAATTATCCCCAGGTGCCTTAGTGTACTGTGGCAGGCTGTGCAGAAATTAAGTAACACAAACCAACAGGAACAACAATAAAGAAAAATAAATTTATCTAACATATTGAAAAACGATTTATCTCTTTCAAGGACTGATTTAACAAAATAAAACAGGAAACTCGGATATCATTTTTGAAATGGTTGTCATTACCTAGGTGACATCGGTAGCGAGGGAAATCGTTCTGTGTTTTAGAAAATTCTCTGCTGCCACTTTTTCTTTGTGCAAGGAAATTCCCCTGAAGGTAGACATTTGAGGGTGAAGTTCAATAACATTTGGAGTTGCCTGACTTGATGTCAGTTTGAGACTTTGGATTTCTAAATAAAATTGACAAAGTCATTTCTAGAAACTTCACAGATTTTATCCTTGGGACTAATAGTGGCGGGGAAGAGAAGTATCTCACCAGCAAGGTAGAAAGAAAGGTCCCCTGATGCTTTGTGATTTTTAAATGAAAATAATGGAAGATGAAAGTAAATCTTTGTTTTGTCTTGTCCGTGATGCCTAATAATTACACTTGTGGAGATAAATACTCATTGAAAAAAACATGAAAACTCTGTAGGCTAAGCCGTGCCAATGCAGCTTTGACTATATTTCTTGATCAATCCTTTCAGAAAAGGTCTTTCTCTCAGACCTCTCTCTGAAACTGATTTGAGACTAGGTTATTTTTTTTAGTAGTTCATTTATTCAATATTGAACAACATTTTACAATTACTATATTTTAGTGGAAGGTACCAGAAAAAGATGCGCTATTTTGTCCATAAATAAGGAACAATATATTATTACATTTGCATCCTAAGTCCTTTGCATACTACTTGTCATAAAGCACACAAATTTTGTTGGCTTTTAATTAAAAAACGTCTCAGTCTGGTAAGGAACAGAAATAGTTATAACATGTTAAGAAAAATCTTTAACAATATGCACGAAACACAGTAGGGACACAGGAAGAAAGTTCACTCAGAGAAGTCAGGGAGGTCAGCCCACCTACCATAAGAGAGCTCGGTTTACTGGAGGTAAGAGAGGGCATGCCAGGCCAGGAGGAGACCGTGATAGGAAGGCGATTGTATTGAAAACCCATATATCACTGTGTTGTACATATCACTGACTTAAAATTCAGAAGATTAACTTCTAGAGTAAAATAGAAAAAAGACAGCCTTGTCATTTTTGAGAAAAGATGAAAGATGTTGAGAAAGAATAAATGTGCTTAGCAAGTAATACAATATTCAAAGTAGCAAGAGGAACTCAAACCAAACCAAACAAGATGGGAATTGTAAGCACTGATAAGAATATTTAAATAACAAATCCAAAATTGGTTGGAAACAGCAAGAAAATATAAAAACCGTCTTGAAGACATTTTGTCAAACTAACTTACAAACCTTAAACCAATCTGACCTAGCAAGTCTACTTCTAGGAACTTAACCTAAGAATATAACCCATAAATGTACCCATATTTCTCTAGCACCATCATTAATAAATATTTATTTATTAAAAAAATAAAAGCAAGCAAAATATCCAACAATCACAATAGTCATGAAAGTTGAATACTTCACCAAAAGAAATACTATCTAGCCTGTAAATGTCATGATTTTGAAGACATTGGATGACATAGAAGTTTTCCCAACATCTAATATTAAGTGAATATAAATGATATGCATCAGCATAAACATGATATTTATGCATTAAGAGCAAATATATGTATTGCAACACTCACTTCATTCATCCAGCAGCAGAGGTCTTGGTTTTGGATTCGCAACCACGCTCATGGGTAAGATTTGGTTTTCCCAGAAAGAAGTTTATATTGAATTAAGAAAGGATTTAAAGCAGGTAACACAACAAACCCTGTGTGTCTACAGACCAATTACTCTCCCCCAACCTCCCAAATTCTTTCCCTGCCTCTATGTACACAGCATTTTCTGTGCAAGGGGCAGAGCTATGTCCCTTCCCCTTGAATCTGGGCTGGACCTTTAACTTCTCACTGATGTCCTAAGGCTTTGAGTCCACGCATGATGAAAGCCCGGCAGCTCATGCTTCTTCTTTCTTGGGACCCAACTGCTAAGAAGCTACGTAGAAAGATTCATGTGGTGAACAAAGGTGCCGAGACGACAGCCCCCGCTGAGCTTCCTGGGAACATGTGGATGTTAATCCTCCGGAAATCTCAGCTGATGCCACGTGGAGCAGAGATGTGCTTCCCTCCTGCCATGTGCAGGTAGCGAGTAAATGGTGCTGATCTAAATCCCTGAGTTTTGTTACACAACAACCGAAAACCAAAACAAAGGACAACTCCATAGTGGAGTTGAGATCCAAATACTCCTCGGTGTGACTTCTCAATGTCCCATCCACTTTATCCGTTTTACATTTGGGGTCTTTATGGACACAAAATTCTACACTAGTTGGGTATGGACCACCTCAGTGCAGGGATGCGAACAGATCTGTGGTGCCTTCAGCTTTTATACCTTATAGTTTTGTAGCCTTTTGAGGGACACATGACTAACTTCCATTCTCCAGTAACCAAGTATCATAAATTGTTACTCAATCAAAAATCTGGGCAAGAAGCTTCAGGTGCTTGATCCCGTACATGCCACCTTGGCTGGCTTCTCATTTTTCTAGGATATTCTTATACTCTAATAAGTTTCTTGAATTACCATCAAAAGGAGGGTTAAAGGACAAATCCTCAAGTGTCTTGAGGTAAAGGGAGACCACACACCTATATCTACCCTTTCCTTCCATTTATTTAGCTACATATATTAAAAAACCAGAAGGATATATATGAAAATACATATGTCATAGTCATTGGATTGTTGATTTCTATTTTTTTAAATTATGTTTCTAAATTTTTCATTTCTTTAATAATAATATAATAAAAACTTAGGTCACATTGAAAAAATACAATGGGTGCCAACTTTCAGGCTCCTTCAGGCTTTTACTGAGTGAGCTCTCTAAGGCAGAAAGCCAGGTTCATTTTTTTAGGAGATAGTCACTCTTTTCCCTGACCTTGTGTTTGTACATTGCTAAACATCTAGTAGTAAAACACTCTGGGGCACTTGCCCTGGTTTAACTCCTACCTATAGATGGAGAGTAAGTTACCAAATTGGTAGATTAGGAAAAATTGTCAGGCATGCACCACACAGACCTTTTGACCCCAATTTTCCAGAGTCAGGAGGAGAGCTGGGCACATTCTGCTCTGCTCCTTGGAAGTTAGTCAGGGTAAGGCCACAAAATGAGAATGCCTGAGGTGAATGCATACTATCTGTGACTATTTAGACATACCTGCTTAGTTATGAAATTTCTTATTAGGAAGTCAAATATTACCCCATATCTAAGTGATATTCTGCAGTATGAACTTTGCTAGAGTGGCCATATATTATGTTTCCCATACTCAGAGACTTTTGAGAATGAAAAAGGGTACCAACTATAATTTTAAAAATATTTAATAGGGACTCAACTGGTAGGTTCACAGATAAGTCCTCCCAGGACCTTGAGTATGATGTAAAATATGAGTGGGCATGTAAGATGAAGATCCATGTGGTAAATAATATTAGAAGATGATGTATCTTCCCAGTCTGTTGGACCTGTGGTTGCCCTGCAGTCCTGTGATGAACAACCTCAATAAGAGGAGCCATCGAATGAGTCAGGATATTACACCTGATCAAGAGAAAGAAGATGCAGGAGTCCCTGAGGTTCAGGGTCCTGACCTGGACGCTGAATTCCAGGAACTGGCTTGCCCAAAGCCTGAGGGTGAGGGCAAAGATGGTCCTGATGTCAGTGAAGGGAATTTACAGCTTTCTCAAAAAAAAAAAAAAAAGTCTATTGTTTCGGCACATACATATGTTGTTAAAACATAAAAAATACATTTCCTTTCTCTGGCTTGTACGTAAGGAAACTGAGGCTCAAAGATGTGGTGCCCATGTATGGAGAAGCCAGGATTTGAACTTTGGCCTCCTTGGGCCCCAGTGCATGTGGTTAACTGTGGTTCAGTTCACGATGGCTGATAATTGAGTTGGGAATTAATAGCTCATTTCTCATTTTGTTATACGACTGGTTCATGTGTGAAGTGCACCTGAGCTCAGTTCTCGGATCAGTAGCAAGCATCCATTTTTAATTACCAGGAATACCTAGAATCATATTTTTATAGTCATAGATATGTTGCTTCATATGTAAGAGCCACATTCCTATCTCGGCGGAAATTTTACCACTTGGGTTAGATATCTTGCCGTCTACATAGTTCTCAGATGATTGCTTTGTGTGTCTTGGATATAGCATTCTGCCATCTCTCAATTCTGTAATATTCTGCACATTTTCTGCTATTTTTGTTTTGCTTCATAACACTGTGGATTCATCAAATGTGTGGGTGTATATAAGTAAGAGATTGATTAAAGATAATGTATTTTATTCAATTGTGTGTGCTGAAAACTGGAGTTAAATTTTGTGCCAAATCTGGTTTTTCATTTAATAGCTCACTTATTTTTGGGCGGGAAATTTACTTATGCTGAAAAATCAGGTGAGAATTAATTAGATTTAGATAAGCCAGAATAAAGGCCTGTGAAAATTACTGTTATCTTTTTACCTATACCATGGATGTTCTTTATTCAACTAAACATAACCTTCTTTTCAAAAATGTACATTATGAGTTTTATTTAAAAATTTAACCTACCCTAGAAAAATATGTACTGTTTAAAAATGTTAATATTTTAATTGGCATCGGAATACTCTTTGTTTTGGACTCAATATAGAAAATCGATGCTGTGTATTGATTAGTTTAGGAAAAAAGTGAATGAAAATCAATAAAAGCAGGTAGGAACAATAAAGCTGAAGGAATGCAACATCAAAAGTACACCGGACTTCCTGTCAAGGTGGTGGAGTAGGTAAATGCTGTGCTTGCTCACTCCCAGGGTCATAGCAAAATTACATCTAAGTTACAGAACCGCCACAACTGAGAACAACTGAGGACTAGATAGACAGAAGTCCTGTAGCTAAGGATATAAGGACAGAGCCCCTGGTGGGAGGGGCGGGAACACTGACTAGGCAGGTCTCACCCTCATGCTGTGGAGCTTATGAGCAATGCGGGCTATCTCGGCGGCAGAGGTGCCCCTAGAGGAGTGAGGGGTTCCAGCCCCACATCAGCCTCCCCATCCTGAGACACCAGTGCCAAGAAGAGTCCCCATAATATCTGGCTGTGAGAACCAGAAGGGATTGTCTCTGAAAATGCCTAACAGCTGCTGGAGACTTAGGCTCAGACCTTAAAGGGACCACGCACAGAATTGCTCGCTCACTAACTCACTCGCTTTAAGCACCAGTGCAGGGGGCAGCAGCTTGAAAAGTGACAGGGACATCCAGGGAGAAACTGAACGGCTTCAGAGTGAAGGCCGGAGGAACAGGAGTCGAGGCAGCTCTCTCCAGGAACGGAAGTGGTGGCAGAGGACATTGATCTTTATTTAAGTGCTCCTCCTACCCATTGGCCCTGTGCAGGGAGCCCCAAATCTGTGCTCTCCATTAACATAGCTAACCCCCTTCACCCTCCCCTTGTGATTTCCTGAGACCCTGGTCCACCCAATTTGCACACTGGTCTGAGCCTCTTCCAATAGTTGCTCCACACAATTAGCCTGCTTTGGCTCATGCTACTGACTTTCCTAAACTCTCCCAAAGGTTGATAAACCCCAAACACGCCGCAGCTGGCCTTGGCATACCCTGCACAACTTGCTAAGTGGGCCCAAGCCTGGCACAAGCATCAGCAAGTCTCAACTTGCATTATAACTCTCATCAGGTGGCCCCAAGCCTGGCACAAGTGGTGACCAGTCTTGGCTTGAAATGTAGCTTTAACTAAGTGATCACAAGCCCAGTGCAAGTGATGGCTGGCCTTAGCTCACATTGTGGTACCCATAAAAGTGTCCCAAGCCTGGTATAAGTGGCAGCTGGTCTCATTTCAGAGCATAGCCTCTTCCAAGAATCTCCAAGCCTAGTACAAGTAGCAACCAACCTCAGATCACTTTGTAGTTTCTATTACGGAGCCCTAAGCCTGGTAAAATTGGCAGCTCAAATTGGCCTGCACTGAAGCCCTTCCCAAGAGAACCAACATACCTGGTGACTGGCTTCAGACCACACTGGAACACCAATAAACCAGCTCAACAAATGACACACCGGAAAGGCTAGCTTGGTACCAGAGCCCTGCTAAAATGTCTCTTGCTCCGTGGAGTCAAACCCACATGACAGCTAATCCACTGTAGTCATGGCCAGTCCTCACAGTTAGTCAGCCTGAAAGTCAACCCTACCCAATAATGTAACAACAGCAATCAGAGTTCAAATAGAGCAAGAGACAACACACCACCCACACAAGGATGACCCCTGGAGCACCTGCCTCAGGTGAGCAGGAAGAGAGCACCATTGGTCCCCACAAGACAACTCATAAATAAAGCCACTATGTCAAGACTGGGAGACATAGAAGATCTACCCAATAATAGAAATAAACACAGGGAGTCAGCCAAAATGATAAGACAAAAAAATATTTTAAAAAATGTTCCAAATGAAATAACAGGAGAAAACTATAGAAAAGAATTAAACAAAATGAAGATAAGCAACCTACTAGACACAGAGTTCAAGACATTGGTTATAAGGATGCTAAATAAACTTAGGGGAAGAATAGGTGAACCTCAGTGAGAACTTCAACAAATGATTAGAAAACATAAAAAAAGTCAGAAATGAAGAATGCAATACTGAAAGGAATATGCTCTAGGGAATCAAGAACAGATAAGATAAAGCAGAAGATAAAATCAGCAATCTGCAAAACAATGTAACAGAAAACATTCATGTGGAAGACCAAAAAGAAAAAGAATTTAAAAAATGAGGATAGTTTAAGGAACATCTGGAGTAACAACATCAAGAGTAACAACAATTGCATCATAAGGGTGCAAGAAGGGGAAGAAAGATCAAGGTACTGAAAACCTACTTGGAGAATTGATGACTGAAAACTTCCCTCACCTGGAGAAGGAAATAGACATACAAGTCCAGGAAACGCAGAGAGTCCCAAATGAGATGAACCCAAAGAAGCCCACACGAAGATACATCATAATTATAATGACAAAACTTAAAGACAAAAGGGTAATCTTAAAAGTAGGAAAAAATGGTAAGTATTTATATACAAGGGAGCTCCCATAAGACTGTCAGTATATTTCTCAATGGAAACTCTGCAGGCAAGAAGGGAATGGCACAAAAGATTTAAAGTAATGAAAAGCAAGGACCTACTACCAACATTGCTCTACGCAGCAAAGCTATTATTTAAAATTGAAGAGGAGATAAAGAGCTTCCCAGACAAGAAAAAAACTAAAGGAGTTCATCAGTACTAAACAAGTATTACAAGAAATGTTAAAGGGACTTCTTTAAAAATAATAGATTAAAAATTATGAAAAAAGAAATGTAGGAAAGAAAAAAATTTTCATGGACAAAGGCAAACATTTAGTAAAAATAGTGGACAAACCAATTATAAAGCTATTACAAAGGTTGAAAGGAAAAAGTAAAAAGGTCATGTGTAATTAAATAATAAAATTAAGAGATAAGCATGAGCACATACACACACTAGAAGTAAAAAATAATGAAAACATAAACATGGATGGGGTGGATAAAAATTGTAGTGATTTTAGAATGTACTCAAATGTAAGTGACCATCAACTAAAAAAATAGACTGCTATAAATATACTTAGTATATATGAAAGACTTGGTAACCTCAAACCAAAAATCTACAAGATAAATACAAGAAATAAAAAGAAAGAAATACAAACACAACATTATAGAAAGTCATCGTCATATAAGAGAAGAGAGCAAGAGAATAAGATAGAAACAGAGAACTACAAAACTAATCTGAAAACAGTTACTAAAATGGCCAGGACTACATACCTGTCAATAATTACTTTAAATGTAAATGGACTAAGTGCTCCAATTAAAAGATATAATGTGGCTGAATGGATAAAAACCAAAACCAAAACCAAAAACAAGGTTTGTATACATGCTGCCTACAAGAGACACACTTCAGAATGAAAGATACACACAGACTGAAACTAAGGGAATGGAAAAAGATATTTGATGCAAATGGAAACAAACAAACAAAAAGTTAGGGTGCCAATACTTGTATGAAACAAAACAGACCTTTAAAACAAAGTCTGCAATAAGATATAATGAAGAGCATTTCATAATGATAAAGGGATTAATCCAACAAGAGGATATAGCTCTTGTAAACATTTATGTACCCAATGTAGGAGCACCTAAATATATAAAGCAAATATAGACAACTTAAAGGGAGGGATCAGTAGAAATACAGTAAAAGTAGGGGATTTGTGTATCACAGTGACATCAATGGGTAGGTCCTTCAGACAGAAAATCAGCATGGAAAAGTGGCCTTAGATGACACACTGGACCAGATGGTTTAAGTTGATATTTTAGAACGTTTTACACCAAAGCAGCAGAATATACATTCCTTTCAAGTGCATATGAAACATATTCCAGTGTACACCACTTGTTAGGTCACAAAGCTAGCCTCATTAAATTTAAGAAAATTAAAATCACATCAAGCATTTTTTCTAATGACAATGGTATAAAACTAGAAATCAGTTACAAAAGGAAAATGGAAAAACACACAAATACATGGAGGCTAAATAACATGCTATTAAACAATGAATGTTAACAACAAGATCAAGGAAAAAAATGAAAAGATACCTTGAGACAAATGCAAATGAAAGCACAATGACCCCAAATCTGTGGGACATATCAAAAAGCAGTTCTAAGAGGGAAATTCAAAGTATTACAAACTTACATTAAGAAACAAGAAAAATCTCAAATAAACGACGTAACTTTGCTTCTAAAGAAACAGAAAAAGAAGAATAAACAAAGGCCAAATTGAGTAGAAGAAAGGAAATAATAAAGATCAGAGTGGAAATAAACAAAATAGACTCATGAAGTAAAAAATACAGAGAGCTTAAATAAATAAAATCAGAAATGAAAGAGGAGACAATCAACACCACAGAAATATAAGGGATTATAAGAAAATACTATGAACAATTAAATGCCAAAAACTGGAAAACCTGGAAGAAATTGATATATTCCTGGAAATATATAATCTTCAAGGCTGAATCAAGAAGAAACAAAATCTGAACAGATAACTACTAATGAAACTGAATCAGTAATCAAAGAACTCCCAACAAACAAAAGTCCTGAAACAGATGGCTTCACAGGTAAATTTTACCAACCATTCAAAGAAGAATTAATACCCACCCTTCTCAAACTACTTCAAAAAATTGAAGAGACAGGAAGGTTCACAAGCTCACTCTATGAGGCTGGCACTACCCTTATACTAAAATCAGAATACAATATTACAAAAAAATAAAATTATAGGCCAATATCCCCTGATGAACATAGATGCAAAATGTTAGAAAACTGAATTCAGCAATACATTAAAAAGATTATACACCATGATCAATTGTGATTTATTACTGGGATACCAAGTTGGTCCAATATTTGCAAATCGATTAACGTGATGCCCTACATTAATAAAATAAAGAATAAAAATAATAGGGTCATATCAATAGATGTAGAAAAAGCATTTGACAAAACACAATATCCATTTATGATAAAAACTCTCAGCAAAGTTGGAACAGAGAAAACTTACCTCAACATATAAAGGTCATATGTTACAAACCCAGAGCTAACACCTATCAATGGTGTAGAGGTGAAAACTTTTTCTATAAGACCAAAAACATGACATGGCTGTCGACTTTCAGTTTTATTCAAAACAGTATTGAAAATCCTATCCAGAGCAATCAGACAAGAGATAGAAATAAAAGGCATCCAAACTGGAAAGGAAGAAGTAAAACTGTCATTGTTTACAGATTACATTATACTATGTATAGATACCAAAGATTCCACCAAAAAACTATTAGAATAAATGAATTCTAAGTAAACTTGCAGGATACAAAATTAATATGCAAAAATAGGTTGCATTTTTATAAACCAATAGTGTACTATCAGAAAAAGAAATTATGAAAACAATATTATTTCCAATTGCATAAAAAAACACACCTAGGAATAAATTTAACAAAGGAGGTAAAAGATGTACTTGAGAAGCTATAAGACTTTGAAGAAAGAAATGGAAGAACCAACAAATGGAAGGTTATACCATGCTCATCGATAGGAAAAATTAACATTGTTAAAATGTCCATACTACCCCAAACAATCTACAAATCCAATGCAACCTCTATCAAAATACCAATAGCATTTTTCTCAGAACTAGAACAAATAATCCTAAAAATTATATAAAACCACAAAACTTTGAATAGCTAAAGCAACCTTGAGAAACAAGAACAAAGTTGGAGGTATCACACTACCTAATATCAAACTATGTTACAAGGCTACAGTAATTAAAACGGCATGGTACTGGTATAAATACAAACACATAGATCAATGGAACAGAACAGAGAGCCCAAATATAAAGCCACTCTTTTGAGGTCAATTAGTCTATGACAAAGGAGGCAAGAATATGCAATGGGGTATAGACAGTCTCTCCAATAAATGGTGTTGGGAAAACTGGACAGATACATGAAAAAAATAAAACCACTTGCTTACACAATATACAAGAATAAACTCAAAATTGAATATTTAAAGGTAAGACCCCAAACCATGAAACTCTCAGAAGAAATAGTGGGCAGTAAACTCTGACATCACTCTTAGTAAAATTTGGGATATGTCTCCTTGGGTAAGGGGAACAAACAAAAAAAGTAAATAGGACTACATCAAACTAAAAAGTTTTTGAAAAGCAAAGGTAACCATCAACAAAATAAAAAGATAACCTATTGAATGGGAGGGAAGAACATATTCACTAATGATACATCTGATAAGGAGTTAATATCCAAAATATATAAGGAATTCATATAAATTACTGCAAAAAATCTGATTAAAATTGGGCAGAGGACTTGAATAGACACTTCCTCGAATGGGAAATACAGATGGTCAATAGATATATGAAAAGATGCTCAGTATCACTAATCATCAGAGAAATGCATATTAAAACCACAATGAGATATCACTTCACATCTATCAGAACGGCTGTCATCAATCAACAAACAAGTGTCATCGAAGATGTGGAGAAAGGGAACCCTTATGTACTTTTGCTGGGATCGCGAAATGATGTAGCCACTATGGAAAACAGTATGGAGGTTCCTCAAAAAATTAAAAGAACTGCCTTATGACCCAGCAAACCTACTTCTAAGTATTTATCAGAAGAAATCCAAAACACTAATTCAAAAAGACATATGCACCCCTATGTCCATTGCAGTGTTATTTACAATAACCAAGTTAAGGAAGCAACCTAAGTATCTATCAATAGATGAGTGGGTAAAGAAGTAGACATGTGTAACAATAAAATATTTCTCAGCTATAAAAAAAGTGAAATCTTGCCATTTGCAACAACATGGGTGGACCTAGAGAGCATTATGCTAAGTGAAATAAGTCAGACAGATAAAGATAAATATCATATGATTTCACTTATATATGGAAGCTAAAAAACAAAATAAACAAACAAACAAAACAGAAACTAATTCACACATTCAGAGAACAATTTGATGATCAACAGACAGCAGAGGGTTGGGGAGGATGGTAAAAAAGATAAAGGGATTAAGAAGTACAAATTGGAAGTTATGAAAATAGTTATAGGACTGTAAAGCACAGCATAGGGAATATAGTTAATAATATTGTAATAACTGTGTATGGTGTCAGATGGGTCCTAGACTATTGGGGTGATTACGTCTTAAGTTATATAAATTTAAGTATGGCCAATTATTAGACATGAAAAAATCTTATAAATTTCCACTAGAGATTATGACTAGTGTACTTTGAAATATTACATTTTTTTGAGGCAGCTTATTTGTTTGGTTAGTGAACGTTCAGTGCATACCCTTGTTGTTTACTCATGTGGAAGACTAAGTGCCGACAAAGAGAGTTGCTTCTCAGCCATAGGAGTCCATTATCTTGTGGGCATGAGCATCACCTTGCCAGTAAAAAACTGGATTCCTTATGAATGAAAACTGCTTAGATTTCTCTGGGTTGAATTAAACTGAAAGGCCTTTGTTTCTAGAATGATTAGGCTACTTGAGAAAAATTGATATACGTTTTCCTTACGTGCAATTCCCATTAACAAAGAAACTGAGTTGTATATCTTTAGTATAAAACATTATAGTGAAAATTCACCTCATGTCAAACTTTTAGAGGTTTACAAATATTTTGGCACTATGAGCCACGGAGTACATGGTTCCGGGTAAATGGTCAATGTTTTTTACCCCTTGTTCTCAGGTTACATTGGTGCTCATTGTTTATTATGAAATTTTTACAAATATGATGAAAAAACAAAAGCATTCTCTTTCCCTGAACATTTTACATTCGTCTTAGATATCAACTTTACAAAAGAACCTTGACATAAAAATTGCATTAATAATTCATAGACCATATTAATGGCTGAGTTAAAACTTTAACAAGTTGGTGTTACAAAACTGTCAAAAACATAACAGCCTTGCCTTCTTTAATTTCAACTGCCTCTGATGAAGCGTAGGGAAATGCCTTATTGGTGTGCAGTGTTACCAATTATCTGACAGAGCCAGAGTGCATTTCCAGCTAATCAGAAATAAGAGTGCAGCATTAAATCTCCGGTGTGAAACTCATCATTTACATATTTATGATTCCGAAATTATAATAAGGCTAATGAGAAACTCACATACTGCCTTTAAAAGTCAAGTCAATCTTACAGTTAATTTTTAACAGATAGAGCTCCTGATACATGGTTATCGACACATGAGGTCTGTTGATAACAATTTATTTTAATTAAACATTACAAGTTATTTGTGTGAACTTATCCATATATTGTGTCAGGGGGGTTGTTTTTAAACTGCCACCTCTGGGCTAAGAGTGAGATACAAGGTTATTGGAAATAGGTGTAACACACGTAGTTTCTACAAACACAATGCTTGGGGGAAAATGGAGATAATATATGTATGCACACACCCATCCCAGCACTACTTTCTATGTATTTGAGTGGATCAGGGAGGAGGTGACCAGTTGTAGTGTATGAGGGGTCTTTCAAGCTGTTAAGCGCTGGGAGTTGTGTGTTGTACATATATTTCTGAGCTGAGGCAATATGTTATATGCTATGATTACGCTCATTAAGGGGCACTATCTTTACAGCCAAGGCATTTGAATATGTTCACTGCTGCAGTTTCATTATCCATAGAGGTGACACTCTCCCACCCCCACATCCACTTTCACTGAGAAATGTCTTCTGTAAGTCATCAATTTGCTGATGCTGACAGATGACCCTTTCCGTGTATAATATGGGGTTAGTTCTCTGTGGGCGTTCCTATTTGTGCAATGATTTGGGGCACACTTCTATAATCTAGCACTGTCATAGACCTTATTTTCAAAGTACATTTTTCCCCCTCTGAAGTGGTTTTGAAATAAGCTTGAATCAAAAAGTTTTAGTACCACAAAGCACATTTATTTCTATTTTGCTTTCTTTTAACACCTTTCCTAAGAAGAATTTTTGCATTGAATAGCATATTGCTGCATAGAAGAGACCTGGCATTTTTAAGCTCTGTTAAAATGCTTTTTAATGCCTTATTGTTGTTAACATTCTATGATAATAATAGTGTAACAGTAATAATCAAAATAATTGTATTATATAATACTACATATAATCCAATCATGGGAGTGGCACTCCACCATCTTTGCCATATGCTATTGGTTAGTAACAAGTCACAGGTATTGCTCTCACTCAAGGGGATTATGCTAGTTTGTGCATCATGATGGGAGACCTTACAATGTGTCCACTAGTTCACCACAATCACCAGGCAGCGTATAATATTAGTTAAATATAGGCCCCAGTTCACACATGCTCAACTATCGGCTCTGTCATATATCTAATATACCTGTGGGGATGAAAAGTGTTAATTCATTTCAAACATTAGGAACACTGCCTGGCACATAGTAAGTTCTCGGTAAGTATTACTGTGGCTGATTATTAGGTTGAAATAAGCAGCGACCATTTCCACAGTCTTTAGGGAATAGGTAATCCTATATATGTAGACAATACGGTGACCTAGTGAAATAACAGGTCCTATGTTAACATGAGATTATTCCCCTCGAGCCTAAGATATCTATAACTCTAATCATTGAGATCATTGTTTGTAGTATACCCCTCTACGTTGACTTTTGGAGAAGCTGACCCAGTGAGTAAAGCGTATGCCTTGAAACCTCTTTTGCTCTAAACAGCAATACTAGACAATTTTTAAAAAATAAATAAATAAACCAAAATGACCCAATAGAATCAGAAAAAAAATTCATGCCTATGACTAAGAAACAGAAAAGAACTGGAAAATGTTAAGCAGCTATCAAGGAAGAAATGACTCTACAACTAGAAGCAGGAAGGGACATCCAGAGTTTGGCTAATATGGGTTAAAATGACTAAAAGTTCTATATAAAACGGAGGGCTGAAGCCAGGCTAATGTTTTGAAAGTAGGTACTGAGTTTGGACTTCTTCTGCCACCCTCAACTACTAGAGCAGGTAAGGAAATACAAAATTTGGGTGCAAATTTCTACATGGGAAATAAACTAAAACTACCCCCATCCACACACATACAACATGAGCTAGAGAGGCCGTGAGAAATGTAGAGAGCGCCTTTCCACCAGAATCTGAGAACACTTGACGGCTCTTGTGCTTGGGCTGCACCCTTCCCAGGAACATCACAAGGCAATGGGAAACCTGAACTGGAATGATAAAATCTGATTATGGAAAAGGTGCCTGGAGGGACAGTAGATTGCTCAGTCGCCTGGCCATGTGGAATAAGCAGAGAGGGAAGAGAGAGAGGAGAAAGAAAAATATTAGTTTTTTAAAAAAGGAAATAACCTTCACTTAAAATGAGATTGCAGAAAAAGCAGCTCAGATACATGAAGAAATATACTGTCAAGAAGTATAAGCAGGAGACAAATTCACCAAAGCACAATGAAAATTAATTTTATGCAAACATTTTCCTAAAGCACCAAGTAAGTGCTTTATGATTGCTTTCTTTTATTATGATTGGTGAAATAAAATGAAGATATGGCTTCCCTGAAAATACAAAAATTTTAAACAAAAACACAGAACTTAAAATAGGAAAGGTTAATAAGATATACATTAATTCAAAATAGTTGAAAATAAAATGTATTTATATAAAAATTTAAAAGAACAAAATTTAGAGGAGACAGTAACAAGCTAATGAGGGGACTGGAAGGTATTACTGAGCCTTTCTAAAACAAACTCTAAAGAAATTTTTTAAGAAAGTATGGAAAGATTTTTTCAAATATACAAGAACGTTTTAATAACATAAAGGATAGACTGAGAAACACCAACGTTATATCTAATGGTATATTTGGAAATAATAAATAGCATAAGTAATTACAGTATTTTATTTGAAGAAATAATTGCTGAGAGGTTTCTAGACTTAAAGGGAGATGTGAATTTCCAGTTTAAAAGTTCAAGTAGCAACCTGCCTCTTTAAAAATTAAAAGTAAATCCATACCAAGAAACACTGTAGTAAAATTACAGAAAATAAAGACAAAGGAAAGAATCTTTCACATCCACTGGAAAGAGAAAAACAAAAACACATGTGAATAAATGGGTATCATTAGCCACAATAATTTCCAAAAGAAAATGGAGTTGCTTCAAATAATAATGTTAGTTAATTGTTACATTGGATCTACTCATGTTCTAAATAATCTGTGTATCTGAGAAGATAGTTACTATTATTATTCCCATTTTAAAAGTGAGAAAATTGAGGCCCAGAGAAGTTAAGAGATTTTCCTAAATGTATATAGCCATTAAAAGGTGAAGCTATTGATCTTATGTTTTTATGCTCAGCTTGATTATTATTTGAGCATGCGGGCTAAATCAATATAGTTGAAGATATTATAAAAGAATTTAGCAGCCTAAGGTACTCAAACAGCTCTTGGAGACTGCACTCGATTAAGGTAAGTGAGGCCAGAGAGCATGCGCAGGATATAAGAAAGCACAGCAAGTGCAGAGCTTCACAAATGATGTGAGTAAATTTGATTTACAGTCAAATTTGATTGACTGTAAAAATAATAACTATTTTCTGAGTTTAAAAAGTCAACTAAAACTAAAATACTAAGATGTGTTGACTGGGATAGTACAGCATGGCAAGGTTTACTGCTATATTGGCAGGAAGACAAAAATATTGACTGACAATTGACTTTGTTAGATAAATGTTTCAGGAATTTTTATTAAAATTATACTCTATAATATATATAATAGCTTATGTATATTATATATTATAACTTCCAAACCAGTAAATGAATAAAAGAAGAATATGGATTGTAGAAAAAATAGTATTAATTTCATGGTAGCAGAAGAGAGAAAAAATAAGGGAAAACATAAAATGCAGACTAAAAAGGTGAAAAAAGTTATACTATCTAATCACAATAAATGTAAATGTATTATATACACTACTACAGCACAAAGACTTTTTAATAAAAAAATACTTATTTAGCTATTGTTTACTTTTAAAAGATACATCACAAATAATATCACATTGAAATGTTCCATATAAAGAAATGGGCAAAAGATATATTGAACAAACACTGTTCAGAATGCTATTAAACCAATACAATATGATACAAAATTAAAATTAAGACAGAAGTATTGACATTGATAAATAGGAATATGGCATAATAATCAAAAGAAAATTTACATCAGACATAAAATTATGAAATCTTATGTATATAACCACATAAGCAAGAAATTAATAAAGTAAAAATTGCAAGCATTGCAGTTTCACCACTGATGAATCAAGCAGATAAAGAAAGAAATCCTTAAACTCAAACTATTTTCATATAAAACTCACTATAATTTATTTTATATAAAACTCATTATTACCCACAAAACACATTTTAACCATAAGGCAATTACAATGGAAACCAACACTTTCAAGATTGGTATAAAAAAATAAAACATGCTTCCAAAATTTGAAAGCTTTCAGAAGTAACATAATTTCTTTGAAACTTCACTTGTTTGATTGATTTTTTAAAAATCTAAATGCAGAATTTTATATTTATTGCTTTTCAGTTTCATTTTATTAAACGTCCCTTTGTTTCAACCTGATGAGATCATCTTAGATATTAACTCTATAACCATTGTAATTTTTATTCCTTCATGATTTGTGTTTTTATATTAATAAACATGCTTTTCATACATTCCTTTGAGTCATTTATAAAAATGGCAAATCTGTTAACATGAAGGACAGAGAATTAACCTCCTAATATATCTAATTAGCAATGGAATAATGCATTAACCCTTCCAGATTATAGAGATTTTTATTTTAATCATCTTTTTTTATTCTCTGATACTGTATAAGAGAGGAAGGGAGAGGGAGAGAGAGAGAGAGAGAAGCATCAGTGATGAGAGAGTCATTGATCGGCTGCCTCCTGCACGCCCCCTGCTGGGGATCGAGCCCGCAACCCGGGCATGTGCCCTGACCGGGAATCGAACCCTGATCGCCTGGATCCTAGGTCGATGCTCAACCCCTGAGCCACGCCGGCCGCGCTGCATTTTCTCCTTTTAAGCCTATGCCCAGTTATGTACTTAAATTTTCTTTTACTTAGTTATACAAGACTGAGAAAAAGTTGATACATTTTAAATGGAAAAAAGACTTTTCTAAGAATAAATAATAATACATGAATCATCTGGCTTGCAGGTGATAACATGTTTTGAGGCATATGGAATTTTTCTTTAATTTTTCATAACATGTAAGAAAGAAAAAAGAAAAGTTGCCAGAACACTGACTTTCCAGGTCCTCCTCTCTAAGTGGTGTCCTCACTCAGCTAGATCCGTTAGTAAAAGCCAAGTAAGAGGGCAAACACCTTTATCCCACATGCAATTTTGTGGCCGATCGCTCCAGGCATCAAGATAGCTATATCTTAAGAAATAAAAATAACAATATTCATGCAAAAGGAGTTCCACTCCTGTGGTCATGTAGGAAATTGTTCCAGAAATGCATTGCTCAATTTAGGTGTTAAGCGGTGTGGGTACAGTCCTCACTAGAGTATGAATTAGATCAAGATCGTTCCCTTTTGGGTCTCAGTTTTCTCATCTGCAAAATGATGGGATTGGACTAACTTAGGTATAAAGTTTCTTCTTATTCTGATCTATTTGCTGGGCTATGACCTACCCTGCCCACTCCATCTGTTCAAAGCTTGGTGCCCCATAATACTCAGAAAAATTGTTCTTTTTATATATCTCTGTTATCCAGAAAAACAATCCTTTCCCCCTTTTTAAAAAATACCTCTTGTCAGAAAAAAATTCATTTGTTTCTGGCTAAAGCTATTGCTCTCTTTCTTTAGTTGACTTAGTTCTCTGTTTTCATGGGTGTCCGATTGTGTATATTCTGATTTCTCTACGGCAATGTTTTAGCCAGCTTTTTAAACTTCCCTGATAGAGAATTAATTTCCTCTCTAGCCTCGCAGTCCTTGTGAGGCACATGAAGATTTCCTTTTATTGCTTGAATCTTCTTCATGTAGACTGTTTTCTTTGTTTAAGTCTATTGAAGATAAGTCTCTTTTTCAAAAATATGTTTTTATTGATTTCAGAGAGAGGAAGGAAGAGGGAAAGAGTTATAGAAATATCATTGATCGGCTGCCTGCTGCAGGCCCCCTACTAGTGATTGATTCTGAAACTTGGGCATGTGTCCTGACCAGGAATCGAACTGTGACCTTCTGGTTGACAGGTCAACGCTCAACCACTGAGCCACACTGATAGGGCTGAAGGTAAGTCTTCAGCCAAATGCAAAAATTTCCCAGTGCAATTGGCTACACGACCTCAGCCTTCTTCAAGCATATCCTTAGTCTACAAGCACCGCTGACCCTGCAAAGCTGTTTATAATCCGTCTCTTAAATATGCATTTCCACTTAAATGGCTGTATCAACAACTTTTGTTTATAGACATTGAAGGACACCAACTACCTGACCTAAGTGTTCAGGTCTCTTGTTGCAATAAGGTGCTGTTCTGCGATGAAGTATGGAATTTCGCTGCCCTGTTATCTCACTCTTTGACAAATTGTTGGGAAACATAACTAAATCTAAGAAAGTCAACACTTGTCATTTGTAGATTCTAATGGGCTCTAAGTTAGTTTATTAATCAGCAGCAACTATTTGTTACTTGCTAGTGAAATGTATAACCTGTCTTAGAGGGGTACTGACATTTTAACTCACTTTTTAAGGGTAAGTGGTAATTCACACAGGAGAGGGAGAAAAGAATGTTAGGGTATAATATGGAAAGAAGATAAATATGGTGTTCTTGGAATGAGAAAAATCTTATAGATCCCTGTAGAGTATAAAGAATGTTTAGAGAGTATTATATTATGAGGTTAAAAGGATAGGCTGGTAAACATTATTAAAGACATAATCTTAAAGGGTTTTTTCTTAATATTATGGTAAAAGGCATGCTTTTAAAAGGTATACTTGAGGAGAGTAATAATTAGATGTGTGTCCTAGCCTGATCATGTACAGGAGGGAAAGAGACTGGAAGTGAGAGAAGGCTAGGAAGTGTGAACTGAGACTGTGACAGAGGAGAGGAGAAACTGACACTTTAGGACTTGACAGCCACCTGCCCTGGAGTGACAAAGAGCTGGCAAGAGGGGTAGAGAGGGTTACGCCATGTCTTATAGTTTAGTAAATGAGTAGATGGTGATGTTATTAGCATAATCAGGAAATTGAGAAGCGGTGTAAGCTTGGGGAACAGAGGGTAGACATCATTTCAACTTTAGAGGTGCTGAGCTTAGAGCTGCAAGTTTGAACCTTAGGGGGAAGCTGAGATGAAGACGCATGGAGTGTGAAAAGTGGTTGAAAAGCCATGGCAGTCCTTGTTAATAACGGTGTCTATAAAATGAAGAATGATCTTTATGGGTACAGAGTTTAGATGTCGTTATTAATAGCAAAGTCACCTACATTCACTTCTTAATACCAAACACAGCTCAATCTGTAAATGCAATGAGTTTATGTCCATTTGACTCTCAGAATGTGACCTTCATCTTTAAGACCCATATTATTAAAATGTCCTCAGCATGATCTAATAACAGATTTGCACGGTTCCTTTTAACCACATGGCTTAAAATAAATTAACGGGCGACTTTAATAAATATAGCGAGTGAGGACAAATGACATATATTGAAGCTATCAGACACAATATCACACTAAGGTTATTCCTAGTTGCTGATTATAGTTTAACTAAGACATTCTGTCTATGGGAATTTTGATTAAATTTGACTGAAACTTCTTAAGTGAACATTTTAGTGTTTCTTTCAATATCTGAAGATTTACTCATTTATTTGGCAGGGAGTTTCTGTCCCTCCAGGGTGCCGCTGCTCCAAGTTCCTGAGGTCAGTCTCTGCGATTCCTTCGAATATGTGCCTGTTCTGCTTTCCCACACTTCTCATTACATCCCATTTTCCCCTTCCGAATCTGAGCAGTAGCACAAGACTTGGATTGAGGTAACTATCTACTAATGGTTTCTTTAAAATATGTTTTTATTGATTTCAGAGAGAGGAAGGGAAAGAGAGAGAGAGAGAGAAACATCAATGATGAGAAAGTCATGGATCGGCTGCCTCCTGCACGCCCCGCCTGGGGATCGAGCCCGCAACCCGGGCATGTGCCCTGACCGGGAATCGAACCCCGATCTGGATCATAGGCAGATGCTCAACCGCTGAGCCATGCTGGCCGGGCTCTACTAATGTTTTGACGTAACAGAAATGACTTCATATTGCTATACATGCAGCATATTAATATTACTAATATCATTAATTCACATTCTTAAAAATTTCTCTGCAATTCTTTTCCTCAGAACCTTTACACAAGTCATTCCTACATGGAGAATCCTGGCCTTCCAGCACACCTTTGGTTCCCCTTCTATCATCCCCAGCTTGCTGAACCACAACCACGTACCCCAAATCACATTTATCACACTTGTTTATTAGCAGAAATACATATATATTTCTAGCTACTTCTTTGGGTCTCATCTCAGTCCTTCAAAATATACTCGATAGCCTCAACTTCACACCAAATAAGCACATTAAAGTATGTCCAAAAACAGACAAATTTTCTCCCTGAGAAAAATTCTGGGGATGAGCTCTTAAAATAACATTTCTCTCTGAGTTCTAATATAAATTATTCATCAGTCTCATCATGTAGCAAATTATAGTGAATAAAAATTCTCTCAATCTATGAAATTCCATTAGGTGTTTTTCCCCCTTAAATATGCTCAAAACTAAAAAATAACACGTGGCTTACTTCAATGATTGCTATTTTATTCTGTGGGAATGAGGTATATTGCGAGAAACATTCTCTAATCAATTGATAAGAAAAATCTAAAAGTGGTTATTTAGTTTCAAGAGCAAATGTCTGTTTCTTAAATTTGCAATACAAGACATAATATCTTGGAGCTGTGACAGAGACGTTCATCTGGGAGTCAGACCCAAACAAAAACCATCTCTTAGAAAGCAGAGCCCAGAAATAGAGTGGGTGTGAGTGGTGAAGGAGAGTGCACTGAAGACCCAACAATCCCGCCCCAAATTAGTGCACTGTTGCACACTGAAAGTCCTGTGGCCTTGCAGTCCTCCATCCTCTTGAAGTACCTGTGCTAAGAGGGGTCAGGATTATCCCCTGGCATGAGGACCAGCTCATCTAAGAGCGATGGGGACCTCATGGATGAGCTTTCTCAGAACAAGAAGTTTCCACGCCTCAGAGAATCTTGTCAATCCATCCAAGAAAACAACAGACAAATCGAAGAAGACCAAAAGCTCTAGGGATAAATGCAATTCCACAAAGCCATAGTCACAAGTACTCTAAAAAGAAGAGAGAGTCCATTTTCAAAGGAACTTATCGTAAAGATGAAAGGAGAGAATGGAATGGAATGTCTGGAAATCACTTTCTCACAGGAAGTTATTCATGATATTCACCACCCAATGCCGAAACCTTAGGATTAGAGGAGACCTTGACTTCTCTAGGAAAACTGCCTATGAAATTCATTCTGCTTGGACTTGACTAACTCCAAAGCTATTTCCTTTATTAAAAACTTGTTTAATAATACATTCATCTATTAAGTTTTTTTTTGTTCAAGGAACTTATGATTTACTTTTAACTCTCATAATATTGTGAAACTAATATCATCAATGACTAAATTAAGACTTAGTTTATATCATTGCCAAATATTATACAAATCCTAACTGTGTGCACCAAGATTTAAATCTCTATCTATGTGGACTTAATTCACATGATCTCTCTTACATGGTTATAACTTGCTTAGCCTTCATAGAATAGAGGGCTGGGATATGAAAGAAAGGGAAAATGACTAAAGCTATTTATGAATTTTATTTTATTTTTAAAAATTTATTCATTATTTTCATGGTTTTGTTTTTTAATGTTTCTTTATCTTTATTGTTGAGACCATTACAGATGTCCCCCTTTTAACCCACTAATCCCCTCCACCCTACATCCATCCCACCTCCAGGCCCTCCCCACACCAATGTCCGCATCCATGGGCCATGCCCATAAACATACAAGTTCCCTGATTAATCTCTCCCAACCCACATCCCCCTCCTCGTTTTCCCTCTGAGATCCCTCAGTTTGTTCCAAGCTTCTATGTCTCTAGATCCACTTTGTTCATCAGTTTATTTTATTACATTCCATATATAAGTGACATCATTTGGTACTTGTCTTTCTTTGACTGGCTTATTTCACTTAGCATAGTACTTTCTAGTTCCCTCCATGCTGTGCCAAAGGATATAAGGTCCTTCCTCTTCACAGCCGCATAGTATTCCATGGTGTAAATGTGCCACAGCTTTTTATCCACTCATCTACTGATGGGCACTTGAGCTGTTTCCAAATCTTAGCTATTGTAAACTGCGCTGCTATGAACATAGGGGTGCATAAGTTCTATGCGATTGGTGTCTGGGGTTCCTTAGGATATATTCCTAGAAGTGGGATCACTGGGTCAAATGGCAGGTCAAGTTTTAATCTTTTGAGGAAACTCCATACTGCTTTCCATAGTGGCTGCCCCAGTCTGCATTCCCACCAGCAGTGTACTAGGGTGTCCTTTTCTCCACACCCTCGCCAGCACTTGTAGTTTGTTGATTTGTTGATGGAGCCATTCTGACAGGTGTGAAGTGATACCTCATTGTGGTTTTAATTTGCATCTCTGATGCTTATCGATGTGGAGCATTTTTTCATATGCCTCTTGGCCATCTGTATGTCCTCTTTGGAGAAATGTCTATTTAGGTCCTTTGCCCACTTTTTAATTGGATTGTTTGTCTTCCTTTTGTTAAGTTGTATGAGTTCCTTATATAAACTGTCATTATTTGCAGATGACATGATATTGTACATACAGAATCCTAAAGACTCCACCAAAAAACTACTAGATTTAAATAACAAATTCAGCAAGGCAGCAGGATATAAAATTAACACCCAGAAATCGGTGGCATTTTTATACACCAATAATGAACTCTCAGAAAGAGAAATTATTTATGAATTTTAAAGTCAATTAAAACTTTCTGTTGTATAATATTTAATTTTTTTTTGCTATATAAGGACTGGAAAACTTCACTCCTAAGAGATTGAGACCATGGATAAGTATCATGGGGTAATACTCTGGGCAGGAATTTATGCATATGTTTAGGGCCACACTGTACTCTTATTTTATCTAGCATTTAAGTAGACGAGAGAGTCTAGTGAGAAATGGAGAAAGGGAGACATTTTGGGGAGTGAGGGTCAGAGTCAAAAGTATTTGAGAATGAAACCCTATACATTTGATGATATCAGCAGTATCAGACATTTTTGGAGGGGAAAACTAATGGTTTGCTTAGTTGTTTATGACATACTTTTTCTCCTCTGGGGATATTTTTAACAGGCTTCAACTATGACCCATACTTTATACCTGCAGTGGCTAAAGGGTGCACAAGATTGTCCCAGCAATCTTCACATGTAATTCCAAGGGAAATTTGTGCATTTTCATGATTACAACACTCATCATGATCAAAATCAACACAACCTGTAGTATTTTATTTTTAAATTAAATATCAAATTATTAACAGCCTGTTTGAATTATGAGTATTTTATTGAATTAATATTCTCTATGATGTATAAATGATAACAAGAAAATATCTATCATAAAGCAAAATAATCTATTACTCATTAGCAGAATAGAAGAATTTGTTAGATTATAAAAGATATATTTTTTCAGGTTATTGATAGATATTCAGAGCAATACGTTTTAAAGCATATTTTAACTTTACAGCTTATGTGCATATACAAATTACTCCATTTCTAAAAAAATTCTTTAAAATATTATTGACAGCCCAGCCAGGCGTGGCTCAGCGGTTGAGCTTCGACCTAGCATCCAGGCGATCGGGGTTCGACTCCCGGTCAGGGCACATGCCCGGGTTGTGGGCTCGATCAATGGCTCTCTCATCATTGATGTTTCTCTCTCTCTCTCCCTCTCCCTTCCTCTCTCTGAAATCAATAAAGATATATTTTTAAAAATTAAAATATTATTGACAAAGATATTTATTTTCTTATCTCAACCCTAGGAGGCATATTATCCCTATTCTGGAAAAGGATCATTTTAGAGTGTACCATGTATTTGTGTGGTTTGAGTACTTGTTAAAAAAAAGGAAGTCTAAAATTCTTAAGATAAGAACAAAAAGTGTGATCTATATTAAAGGTTTTTATAATAATGTGATGCTGTATTTCACCACCTGGTACTAGGCCGATCATCACTGTTTATAAATATTTAACATAATGGGGCAATTTTAACTATTTTAGAATAACATCAATTCCTTTCTCTTATTGCTATGGCAAAGTGGAAAAGATAATTTTGATCTAGAAAATAAGTACCATGTTCTTTTCTCCTGAGGCAAATTAATTCAAACTATCATTTTTCTCTTTAAGCTTTAATGATATGATAATAGGCAACCAAATGTCTAGAGTGAAGCTATTATTATCATTATTATTTGTTTTTATTTAGTAACAAAATATAGGCTAGGCAGATAGAGTGGCCCAGAATTCTGCATAGGGGTCTGTTGAATGTTTGCCTGTCTGCATACAGAGGGTAAAACACATTCTGTTGTATAAGAATAACTTAGGAAAAATAACAAATAATACCAATACGGTTGCTGTATGGAAGCCACTCTCAGAGTAAACACAGAGTTGGCAATCATTTGTGTACCACCCACGCCAGAGTGGAGAAACCTCACTGACTGCACAAGGAATTAGGCAGAGACAACACAAGGCCATACGAAGAAGAGGGGAGGCATTAGTTTTAAGAGGAAGGCTAAATTTGACCACCCCAGAAGAAAACATTCAAAATCGTGAAATGTAGGTAAAGAAGTGTTTAGAGGGAAAGTTATAGCATTTAATGTTTAATTTAATAAGTGATATACAAACCACTGATCTAAACTTCCACATTAAAAAAAGAGTAAAATAAGATATTTATAAACACAGAAATTAAAAAAATAGAAAACATAGTCCGATAGGGAGAAAACCAATGGCATTGAAAGTTGATTCTTAGAAAAGATCAATAAAACTGATAAATCACTAGACAGACTAAACTGGAAGAAATAAAAAGCACATAAATTTTAAAAATCAGTAGTGGAAGAAGATTCCACAGACATATAAGGGAAGGAAAAACTACAAAGGGGCATAAGGAAACTTTAGGGAATCATTCATCTGTTCTTTTGATTATTGTATTTCACATGTGTGTATATATATATATGTGCTAAAACTTGTCAAATTGTAAATTTTAAATACTTACAGCTTAATGTATGTCAATCACATCTCAATATAGCTGTCAACAATTGTAATTATTCCTATATATAAAAAAGTGACATATGTTGTGGTGTGTATGCATGTGTGTGAGCATGCACATAGGTATTTGAGTGTTGTGTATATTAATAAATATACATAACAGTTTTACTAAGAGTTTTTTGTAGCATTTACTTCTGAATGATCTTTTCCTAACATTAACAAGAATACATGCTTTCTCGGTAATTATCTTTATTTTATATTAAATGTACTGGCATAGCCTGGACTTTTTGTTTTCTGACCTGACAGTCATCAACATAGTTAACAGTCTAACATATATGTGATTAAAACATTAAGTTTTTCTTCATTAAATAGAAATTTCATAACTGCATATGACTGTTTCAGTGAATATATTTATTATGCATTTGTGACCCAATGTTAATTTAATCTGAAACATCCTTTAAAAAAGTTATTTTTATTATTCAATTTTATAACTAAGTGTAGTGAGACTTAAAGAAGTAAAGTCATTGCACATAGTTGTTGACTGTTAGCAATTAGGCCTGGTTGGCTCAGGGCCAGCATCTCTCCCTACCCACCTATTCTGCCCTTGCTGCCATGGCAGGTGCCTGAAGGGGGTGTTTTAGCTGGGCTGCACCAAGTGGAAAGAAATCATGGAATATTCATGGAAATTGATCACATTCTAGAAACATTTACAGAGTGTCTTCTATATTCCATATATTTTGCTAGAAATGAGAATCTAGAAATATGTTTTCATTTGGTTAGACACAGAATGAGTGAAAAAATGCTCAATACACACATACACAAATCTTTGTTATTATTTTATTTGTAAATAATATTAGAAGTCCATGTTTGGGCTCAATAACATGAGGTAGTTTGATATAACTTTTCCTTTTCCTGGTTGTTGGTTTTTTGTTTTTGGTTGCCCATTTTCACTGCACATGTTTTATTTAATTAGTTGTTATAAACGTACCTATATTAGAAATTGTTTCATTTCTTTAGCTTATTGTTATTTTCACCTCTTGGTATTATCAATTCCACTACAGTTGTGATTGCCATTTATTTATGACTGTAGTTCCTACAGTGCCCTCTGCTTTCTGCAGGTTCTTCTCATTCACCCAGAGAGCTCACCAAAATCAGAGGCTAAAAGCTTTCTCCAGGATGTGAGTCAAAGGAGGCATATCTGAAAGTCAGTCTCTGAAGCGCCTTGGTGAACATCTCCTAATGTCTCCTACCATGCACACTAAAATGCAGATTCCTGGCGAACCTCAAACTGACGAATCACAATCTCTGTTTGCAATGGCCAAGGAACCTGCATTTTACAAACCTCTCCCAGGTAATCCTAGAAGCAGCCAGGTACTGGTTAGAAAAGCTGGCCTCAGGAACCAAAACCTATTGACCTCAAATACATAATCAACAACTCCCTTATTCCTAAAAGCTGCCTTTATGATGGTAGCTTTTTAGATCTTATTTCAAGAAATATCTTCTTGCTTTCTCGTTTAATATTTATGTCATCTAGATGTGACCACTACTCTACAGAATGCTTATCCGGTCTGCTGGCTTTTGTCACTTCCAGAAAATCAAAGCACTGCCATTCAGTTATAGGTTATTTTTAAAGGCCAAGAGAAAACAAACTGGCTAATCCTCCAAAATCAAGCACTTGAATTTCCCTTCATCACCCTGGCCCTCCCCTCAGAAAGGACTTTGTGAGATTTCACAAGCATGACAGGGAGCCATGAGATCTCAGCTTTGCTTAAACAAGAAACTTTTCCTACAGCTCTGATTAAAAGGAAGTTTCAAACCTACAAATTAACAGTTTTAATATGCTGTTCCTGGTGATTAACTGCTTCATTTTAACAGGCATTCACTGTTAACACTGCAACTGTTAATTTTAACGGCTTGATTTTTAAATTCCAAGAGAGTAAGACTGGTTCAAAATGATTCCTGCAATTTTTACTATTGGCCTAACAGTCTTTACTTAGAAAGTCTTCTTGAATAACATTCTGCTCTCAAGAATTTTATCTCTATTACATATAATAGACACTTACAGGAAATCTCTCCTTTCTTTTTTTTGGACTCTATCTCAAACTACCTGAGCATGTTAGTATGCCTCTGGAGACTGGGCGAGAAGAAAGTGTTTTAATGACAATCTTTTTAAGTCAAACATTTATATATTACTTTTAAAAATACTGTAGTTATAGAGAAATTTTTAAATTAAGTAAAATATAACCGACTTATACTATGGATATAAGAATGTGTGATAAAATCTCTTGGAAAAGGTAAAATAAATATGCAAGGCCAATGTTACAGAAGCTGACTTCTGACTTAGAGTTTTGCTTGTTCATTTGTATCCTGAAAGGAATCCGAGCTCCTGCTGATCAAGGATGATATTAAATCGACAGAGAGATGAGAGATGGTGGCGGACTGAGTGGAAGCTACACCGACACTCTCCCGGGAGCAAACTGGAATTAAAACTAAAATATAGAAAAACCGTCCTGAATAATCAACTGCAACTGAAGATGAACTGGGGAGCACCCTCCTAACCAGGGAGGAAAAGTGGAGACCACACAGAGACTGGCAGGAAGTGCGGAGGCTGAGAGGGCTGGCTGGGCTCCCACAGGCCGCAGCTGAAGGTCCGGAGGGAGATCTCAGCTGTGGGGGTTCCCACTGAGGACTCTGGGGCCTAACCCCCAGGCTGGGCTCCCCAGCCCAGAGCACCAGAACTGAGAAAGGTGCCCGCACAACAGCTGGCTGTGAAAAGCAACTGGGTTTCTGTCTGCCAGGGAGAGGGCTGGAAATGCAGGCACTCCCCCAAAGGGCCAACGCACACGATTCGCGCAGCCACTCACCTTGGGCTCCAGCAGAGGGAGGGCAGAGTGGACTGGAGCTGTGAGAGGAGAATCTTGGGTTGTGGGCTCTGGAGATAGAATTCAGAGCGCACCCCTCTGGACTCCTGTGCTGAGTCATTCCCCCAAACTGCAGAGGACATCTTTCTCAGGCAGACATTTATCTTCCAAGCAGCTTTTGCGCGAGGGGGGAGCAATTGCCCCACCCTGCTGGCAAACCTCTGCCCTCCTCCTGGAGTTTCTACAGCCTGAGGCTCATTAAGAGACTGATAACGATCAGCTGCCCCGCCCTGTGGAGTTTCCACAGCCTGAGGCTCATTAAAAGAATCAGATGAATCAGTCTGCGGGCAGGGGCGGACCTCAGAGTGCTTTGAGTCCTTGCCTGACCTGCTTCTGGACTGGGCTCTTTGGAAAGCAGGCTTCGTGTGCATCTTTGTCCCGTCCAAACACACCCAACCTCAGCGGAGGGGACCTCAAACAGAGTCCTCTCCTACTGGGGCAGGCCTCCTCCAGGTACAGAGGCAATCACAGGAGGAAGAATGACAGTGGCAGCCACGGTGGGGCCCCGCATAGATCCCAGGCCACAGCGAAAACTAAATATGGGATGCTGGCCACTGACTCGACTCAGTAGTCTCAGCAAACACAATTCACCAATCATATCGAGATGACATCTCTTCCAGGGGAGCGTACTCTGGCTCCTGTCCCTCACCCCACCAAGACTGTAGGGTTCCCGAAATAATAATATGGAACTGCGTCGTAATATTTCATGACTTATGACCTGACTGGCAGGTTCTGACAGTTCAGTGAAAAGAGACCTAGTACAAACCCACTGATACTACTTTTGTCAATATCTTCCTAGAATAGACTTATTTTCAATGAAAAAGAAATAGACTTGAAACTTCTGTTCTTTGAACTAATTGCACAATGTACTTGAAAGGAATATGCATAGCCCTTATGATGTAGGGGAAAGACTACCATATAAATAATATTATGAATCACAAGTAAATTTTGTTTTGTTTTTTTAAATTTTTTTTACTGATTTTTAGAAAGGAAAAGAGAGAGAGAGAGAAACATGGGCGTGGTTAATGGGCTGCTTCCTGCACACCCCCTACTGGGAAATAAGCCCTGACCAGCAATTGAACTAGCAACCTTTTGGTGTCAGGGCAATGCCCAACAAACTGAGCCACGCTGGCCAGGGAAAATCAGAAGTCAATTTTAAATGAATGACCTAAAAGATTAGATAATGAACCAACATATCAATATATGAAAAGGGAGCTATCAGATTTACAGACATATGGGTGTATTTTATATGCACATGTACATGTATGCAGAGTTGTTAAAAATCTTTTTTTCTTATTTCTTATATTTGCAAGTACTTGATTGTAAGGTATTTTACCCCTGAAACCTCAACAGTTTATTGATAAATTTCTGTAGTGAAAGCTCTTTTATGCTGGTTTTAAAAACAAAACTATAGCCAGTACCTGGTGTCTGGGAATCTGTCTGGGGAAAGCAATTTAAAATCAAGAGTCTAGCAAACTAGTTTTGGGAATTCACTATAGAGTATTACTTTATATATCTGATAAAATATGATGAAACAAATAACACTCAAGCATAAGTATCACTTTGGGAAAGTAACATTGTTTGAGTCAGCTTCATAAATCTACCAGTAAATCATGGATCCATAATTTTAGGTAAGAGCCCTTCAAATTAAGAACCATGTAATTTTTAAGCATTTTAGGGTAAATGGGATGAAAAAGCAATG
This sequence comes from Miniopterus schreibersii, assembly GCF_964146895.1. Classification (NCBI taxonomy): domain Eukaryota; kingdom Metazoa; phylum Chordata; class Mammalia; order Chiroptera; family Miniopteridae; genus Miniopterus; species Miniopterus schreibersii. Next base: position 57,697,457 of record NC_138111.1, on the reverse strand, counting down.
GGTTCTGGAAGTGGAAAGTATGTTGGATAGAAATTTATTTTATGTAATACAAGTGAACTATTTTTAATTTGAAAAATTTGCCTGGCATGGAAAAATCACTTTTTCTGTGAACATGAATGTAAAATTGTAGGTGCTTTGAAGTTCACCTATAAGCATCTGTTACTATATTGCCGAAACTTTCCAAATATTTCCCATGTCATTTTTTATATTTTTTCCTTTATTATCCAAATTCATCACTCTGACAAGAGTCAAATAACTTTCTTTATCATTGTCTTTCCAGTCTCAAACAATATATGCATCTGGAAAAGTCTAGTCATTTTCAACAATCTATATTCTTCAAAAAACTATTCTTTTCTCACATTCTCAATACAGGTTTTGTAACTACTGTGTGTCACTGAGACTCTTAATTATAAATACCAAAAAAAAAATTCATGAGCAATCTTTAAAATTAACGAGTGAGACTTAGATTACATAGGTCATTATAGCAAAGCAGTAGATTTCTTTAAGAACTTGACCTGAAAATGAAAGTAATTTAACTATGTGCATGCGTTTGCTTCTACATAGCTATATGACTATATATATAGCTATACACACACATTCTCTTTAAATAGATACCAAAAAATGACTAAGACCTTCTGTTTAAACAACTCAATATATCCATGACTGCTTAGGAAATGGCAAAATCATTTGAATATTAATTCTTTTAAAAGCTTTTGAATTCAGTGGTCCTTTAGCAGTCTTGTTGAACTGTGGAAAGAAATCAATCAGAAAATATGGGTAAAACTAATTGAAACTGTATAGCCAATAAAATATAAGATGGTTTATTTTATGAAGAAACAATGACTGTTTTCTTGGAGGGTTTTCCCTCTGTGATGATTGTCCAGCATTCTTGTGAAACAATACAAAGTCCTCTGTATTCAAAGTCAAGAAAGCTGTAACTGTGTAGGCCTGATTCAACATACTATCTATAATTAATTAATTTTAAAGTCTTATAAAAATGATTCCTAGCAAAAGAAGAGCAAAATAATTGGAGTTGGTGTAATTCATTCACTTTTGTGAAGATAAAACTATTCCTTTCTATTATCACGCTTTTTAAAACAATAAATATCAAATCATTTAAATTCAACAAGTATTTATTGAGTGTGTTTACCCCTTATCAGGTACTGTTCTTAGCATTGGTGATATATTAGTGAAGCAAACAGATAAAAGATCTCCGCCCTTATGAAGTTTTATATTTTCACAAAACGAGGCAAGTAATTATTTATATATATATATATATATATATATATATATATATATATATATGTATTTATATATATATATTGAGCATCTTAAGTGAGATTGGGAATGTCATTGGCTTGGTGGTTCACTGAATTTATTTTTAAACAGAGGCATCTTACCACATTGCTCAATTTATTTACTAGTCCTAGTAGATTTTTAAAAGATTTGTTAGGATTTTTCTATATAGACAATGCTGATAAATGAGGGTTAAGGCAACTTTACTTCTTCCTTTCAATACTTACACCTTTTATTTAATTTACTTGCTGCTAATACACTGACTAGAACCTCCAAAGTAATTGCTGGTTAGAAATGACAAGAGTAGATATCCCAGCCTTGTTCCTCTAAGGGATAAAAGTTCAATATTTCAATATTTCACCATTAAATAGATGTTGACTGTGTTTTCTGAAGAGGAAGTTCCCTTCTGCATTTGAAAATAATCATGACATTTTCTTAGCTTTATTCATCACTTTGAAGCATCTATTATGTTGATATTTTAAACCAACCTTGCATTCCTAGAGTTCATTTACTTGGCCATTATGTCTTATATTTTTGTGTTTCTGGGTTCCATATGGTAATACATTGTTTATACATTTTGTATCAATTTACATGAGGGTTGTTGGTCTCTAATTTTTTTAATCTTGTAATATCTTCGTCAGATGTTGGTGTCATGGTTGCATTGGTTCCATAAAAACAGTTTGAAAAATACTTCCTCCTTTTATGTTTTTGTAAGAGCTTTTGTGAAATTGGTACTATCTCTTAAAAGTTTGATAGAATTCACCAGTACAATCATATGGCCTTGGAATATTCTTTATTGAACTTTTTTATAATGAATTCAATGTTTAAAATACATATATTTTTACTGCTTTTTATTTCTCATTCCCTCTAGGGATTAGCCTTCAGCTAAGTTTCCAGAGTCCACAATTGGATGGATTGTCTGAGAGAAAAGAGAAGGGAAAATAAAAAAGAAATAAAGAAAAATCATCTCATTGGTTAGGGGGTATACTCTGTTTTAACCTTGACCTTGAATCAGCAACTGACAGAACAAGTTCTAAAACCCAAGGAGATGTGTCTAATTAGTCCAGTCTGGTTTAACATGTTTCAGTCTAGACTTGATAAAGATAAGTAATTTTAATCACTGGAGTAATCTTGGTTATTCAAGACATAAAGAAATATCGCTGAAACACTTGCCCTCTATAAAGAAGCAACTCAAGGGAGCTTCCACAGGTAAGACAGGCCCTCACAGATATTTTAATATTTGTCTAAGATTTATCTTAAAAAAAACTCAGCATATTTAAAGCAATGTACCAAGGAAAACAAGCAACCTAAATGGAGATTTAGGTCACACTAGCTGAGGAACTTCATTGCAAATAATCAAATAAGGCTGATCCACATCATGTGCTCTGTGCCTTGCCTCTTGGGTTTTACTCAAAGCTGGCAGTGCAATTTTTCTCTTCCAAGCTTGACCCACTTGTGCATGGTACTGATAATTATTTCAGTCTAAATTCAGTATTTTAAAAAGCTTCCCAACTTTTGCATAGTGCTGCATAAGACAATCATAAGAGGTACAAGTTTAAGTATAAACTGCTTATGGAAAATAAAATAACTTATATGATGAAAGATCTGTGCTTAAAGCCTGCACTTAAGAATGTCTGGGGCATACATCAGTTGGAATCTATAGCCCTTTACTTTTCTCAGATTAGCTACTAAGCCAGGAAAAAGTTATGTACTATATTGATTTTTCTTATAAAACTAGCAAAATTTTCTTATAGTGGGTCATTTATTTTTAAATAGGGCAGAACAGTTGTTGCAGGAGCCAAAAGTTGACTTTGGAAAACTAATAAGTAAAAGAAAAAGAATTAAAATGTCCAAAGCACAGAAATTAAACTACAATTGAGAAAGACCAAGTTTTCCAAAGGTTAGGAATTAAAAAGTTATCTACATAGCCCCTCTAGTATTTAAAAATCAATATGCCCTTTAATTTAACAGAACGATATAAATATTTTAAAAGGCTAAATTTAAGCAATGCAAAATTATTTTGTCTATAAAGCAATAATTAAAAACATTACATAAGAATATAGAGCTGTAGCAATAAAATCCAGTGAAAGAAGACTTGATGCCCATTAGTGAGGTAGCAACATATTGAGTCCCATAATACATATTAAGATTGATCATTGCTTATTGGCCAAAAAATTCAACAGATTTATTAATTTTAATTTTTGCTGTTAAGAAAAACTATAAATATTACAAAATATTCCAGATTAGGAAAGTGTCAACTCAAAAGTTATCCACATGATTATTGCTAAGAAAAAATATTACTTTATAAATACTTAGACATTTTAACAAATCCTTAAATTCAATGAAAGAAAAAAATGAAATATGCTCATTAAGAGTTGTGTCCTTGCCCTAGCTGGTTAAGCTCAGTGGTCAAAGCGTCGGCCTGTGGACTGAAGGGTCCTGGGTTCAATTCCAAGCAAGGGCATGTACCTCGGTTGCAGGCTCGATCCCCAGCCCCGGTCAGGGCGCATGAGGGAGGCAACCAATCAATGTGTCTCTCTCACATCGATGTTTCTCTCTCTCCCTCTCTCCCTTCTACTATCTCTGAAAAAGCAACAGAAAAAAAAATTCCTCAGTTGAGGATTAAAAGAAAAAAGGAAGAGTTGTGTCCTTGACTGATAGGGAAAGTAAATGCTGACGAGTGTTTAAATAATTAATAGAACATATTCCCCATCAAGACTCATAAAGATATATGAATGCATACGTATTATTCATTATTCCATGAAATGATTAATTTGGGGAAAAATAATTATAGATTTGGATATAGACATACACATATATGCAAATTATATTCTAAAAAATCAGGAATCTAATTTCAAAATGTTTAGGTACACTCCAAGCAAATAAACATCTCTATCTAGCCTACAAAAGATCTTTGAAGTATATTCTAGGGTAATACCCAATAAATTATTATTTAAATAGTAGTTATAAAATTCAAAAATTTTAGCAGTTAGGGCTCTAAAACTTTTAAGAAACCCATAATTTCCATGGAAAACATATTATTCCAGATCAAAATAGATGAAAAATTTTCTCAAAAGTTGTATGGTTAGATCTAGGCAAAATGGTACTTATTTGACATATTTGCAAATAAAAAATTATTCTGATTTTTAAACTTTATAAATATATCCTAATATAAAATATATGTAAATAAAATTAGCAATATTAAAATTACAGTAAACCATGACCAAAGAGATTTTATTAAACATTTAAAAATATTTTTATTAAGAGAGATAATATAGTTTATATATCTACCCTTCAGAAGAGCAATAATGCCAATCTTTGTAAAGGCTAAACAAACTTCCTGATTTACAAAAAAACAAAACAAAAACCCAAATGATATCAATTGCATCAAACCAAAAAAGGAAGATCTTAAACAAAATAAAGAATATCCTTAAAAAGATCCAACCTAGTACTTGATAATAATTCAGTAGAGATATACTCACTGAAGCCAGGATCTAGAAAACATTAAACCTGTCTCATGACTACTATGGAAGGGATAATAAAAAAGAGAGTTTTGTTTATTGTAGAAAAAGTTAAATAATATCAATATGCAGAAAATTGCTTAGAAAACTCAAGAGAGTCAACTGAAATAATTTAGAGATAATGAAAGAAGTAAGATACAAATACAAAGAGGTGAAAATAGCAAAAGCAGAAATGCTGAAAAAATTATGTATGGATATTAATTACTGCATATAACTATAATAATAATTTAAGGAATAGGTCATTGTTGCAAGGATAGGCATATATATATAATTGCAATAGAAAAGAATGTCCTCCCCAAATGCCTGGTATATTAAAATGTAGTAAATAACAAAGATAGTGTTTCAAATAAGTGAATAATTCTCAATGGTTGAGGAAATAGATTAAGTAAAATAAAGTGATAATCTTCCACACCATGTAATGCATTTTCTGGGTTTACCAATTAATTTTTTAAGTGTAGAAATATAAAAATTTATCCATAAAATATGTGGGAGAAATATAATTTTATCCATTTAATATCAAAGTAGTTAACTTTCTGAGCAAAAAAGGGAAAGAACCCATAAATAAAATATTTTAGAGATTTAAATACACAGTTTTAAAAATTGTGTCTAAAATACTAAAATTAGATGAGAGTGAAAAGTGAGCATTTTTTCACCTGTTATTGAATGCTAAGGCTGTGTTTTCTAGTTTGCAAAATAAATTTAATAACACCCATTTATATGCTAAATAAACATTAAAATGTTAGCATTGTTCACCTACCAAATTGCAAAAGTAAATATCCATAAACACCAATGTTTTAAAGACTTGTGGAACCAGTATTCTGTTTTATCGGAACTATGTCTGTTAATTTATTGTTTTATCAGAGGTTATGTTTGTTAATTGATACATTTATCTTATAAATTTCTCTCATAAATTCTACCTGTAAAATAGATAGTATTACCCTCAGTTTAGGTGAATGGAAAGTGAGGTTGGGGGAGTTTAGATGACCCACCCTGGTGCCATATCAGATGCAGAACACCCTTAGGGTGCACACCTAACTCCGTGGTCCTTACTTTTCCATGTTCCCCCCAGTCCCTATGTTGCTTCTCTTAGTGAAAGCACAGGGAGGCACCGATAAAGTGGCAGGCTTTCTGATTTAAACTGCTAACTGTAAACGCCTTCACTTTTCCTTTATTCTACAATCCTACTGAGAACAATTAAAATAACAAAGTAACAGAGCAAATTCATAATGTGGAAAAGCCATGAAGGATGCCCTGAGCTGATCAGAACCCCATGAGAACTTTCTGGAAACTTTGATGCTTAGTTAGATTTAATCAGAATCCTATGGAACTGAGAATCCTCTAACATGAAAGAAATAAAAGTGGGAAATAAACAAATAAAGTAATACAGTGAGTCTTTTCAGAAGAAAAACAGGATATCCTCAGGATTAATGGTAGTAGGGAATGGGAGACGAAATAGGGCCACATACAGTCATCAGTTTAAGGGGTTAAAAGACTATGCATCTCAATGAAGTAATCCTCAGTGGATCTAGAAGTTAAAATATCCATCACAGCTTTTCAAATGAAAGGGGAAATCCCGACCTGATCACTTTCTGAGGATGTGTGAAAGCAGAGACGTGTTAGGTCCGGAGTTAAATCACAGCCACCACAAAGATCGAGAGCTGCTTCACTCCCCAGACCAGCTAATCTGAGGCCATAAAGACTGTTCCTCTGGTCACATATTCGGTACTTGCCCCCCCACCCCCACAACTGTGCACCCACAGGAATGGAGACCAGGTTACCTGTAAGAGATACAGCCCCAGGGAATTTCATATGAGTTTGGGATATGTGCTCAAACTACCAATATTGATCAACATAGACCTTTACTTTTAAATGTAACAACCCAACAAAGAATTACCAAGTATTTGAGTAAATCAGCATCCTGAAAGGGAGAGACAACCAACCACAAAAAAAGAAAAAATGCATATGCATAATAAGTGTATATAAAAGAAATGAAAGATAAATGCATGTAATTCAAATCTATTGAGGTTACTAAGAAGTTGTCATATACACAAAATAAGATGTTACCGTTCTACACAAATGCAACATTGCAGATCTGATGGGCAGCCCTGCCCACGTGGCGCCCTTGGCTGGGAGGTCCAGTTCCCGGTCAGGGCACCTGCCAGGGCTGCAGGCCGCTCCCCGGGGAGGGGGTGCAGAAGGCAGCAGAGTTTGAGGTTTTGCTCCCACATCAGTGTTTCTCTATTTCTCTCCCTGGCCCTTCCTCTCTCTCTAAAAAATCAATGTATTTTAAAAAAGAACTGATGGATAAAATTTTAAAAGCAAATAGATAATAAATCTTGAACAGGCTATTAGGGTAAACACAGGTGAAGACCGAATCTTTGATTTGGTATATGGAGTCAATAGATTATTTTATAATATGCTGTGAAAAGATAAAGAGATGAGAACATTATGATAGTACTGGAGGTTGAGGAATCTGTCTAACAGGAGTTGTAGAAAAAGTTGAATAAAGGAAATGGTGAAGAGGAATGCAAAATAAATAATTTTCTTGAGCTGAATAAATGTCAAGCTTGGGTGTTGGTGGTGTTAGTGAAGGAGACCTACAGATCTAGTGCAGAATTTAAGAATTCCAAAATTAAGAAGCTTCATAATAGCTTCTTACCAAGAAAGTAGGCAAGCAAATGGTGATCATTATCAAAGGGATTAGAATTAAACTGTAATCAGATTTATATTTTCTAACTCAGGATGTTTTTTAAAATGGAGAAAGATTTTTAAGCTCCAAAAGAAAGTTGTAAGAGCAGAACTTTATATACTTCAAAATATCATTTATTTTTTCACTGTTTAAGGAATTTTTATTAAAACAAGAATTTTATAATCCAAGTTATGTTTCTTTGCTCACTTATCAATTGTGTTACTTAAAGCAGAAGTGGCTTTCTGAGCTATTCCACATTAAAGAATTATAAAATTAAACAAAGAATGATTTAAATTTTTGTACTCTGCAGAAATTTTTTTCCAAAGTCTATAAAACATTAGTTTGTAAATTATATCATTCACTTTTGAGGGGAAATTAATGACATTTCCAACTTTCAGGATGGCCAGAAAGTCTTTCAGAAACAATAATTTTCTCCGACAAAATGAAAAAAAAAAATGAGGTCAAGAATGATAAAACTCATAAAATATGAAAAATAGAGGCGAGCAAAGAAGCCAATAACATTTATTAGAGTTGGACATATATAATATTTGAAAGTGTGACTGTAAACATGAGTAAGACAAGCAATACAATTTGCATCTATAAAAGTAGAAGCATATTGAAAATATAATAAAAGCCAGAAATTAAAACTCCAGAAGATTGCAACAAAACATGGGGCACTGGAAGGAAAGGAGAAAGTGACAGCTTGCAACAAGTATTTGTGTCGGGAAGGAAACGTTATAGCTGCTGAATAGTTCTCCATACTGATAGAGGAATATGTTTAAATACTAAATAGATGTTTAAGATAACGTTACCCAAATAATGGTGTAGTCACCATGTTAGCTCTGGATTACCTACTTTAACACTATTTTTTATATGAAAAAATAAAGCTCTGTTTTTTTTAAATTACTTATTGCTATATGCAAAGGACCCTAATTCTGACTGATAAGTCTTCTCTTTTGGTGAAAAGATAAGCTGATTATGTCTTTTTGTATTTTTTAAAATCACTTGAGATTTTAGATTCAACCTATTTATTTTTAAAATTACCTTTAAATGTAATAACAGGCCCTTTTTTCCCTTCTGATTTCTTGTATCCCATTTCCTATTAGATATATTTTTCTTGCTGAAATGTATCCTTTAAGCCTAGCTGGTTGGCTCAGCGGTTAAAGCGTTGGCCCTCGGACTGAAGGGTCTTGGGTTCGATTCTGGTTAAGGGCCTGTACCTCAGTTGCAGGCTTGAGCTCCGGGCCCCGTTGGGGCCCATGCAGGAGGCAACCAATCAAGGGGTCTCTCTCACATAGATGTCTCTCTTTCTCTGTCTCTTTCCCTCCCTTCCACTCTCTCTGAAAAGCAATGAAAAAAATATCTTTGGGTGAGGGTTTCAAAACAAAACAAAACAAATGCACACTTTAGCAATATTTATGTTGTCTTTGCAGTTTTGAAAAAGGTCCATATTTTCTTTCTCACTAAACTAATGTTACTAATAGTTTAGTTAATTCAGAAAGTGAAAGCTGGTAATGCCAGTGGCTTTCAGGGGTTTGGGATTTATATATAGACCCTCGTACCTGCGGGCTGAGGGGTTTCCCTGCTACCCTAGAAAACAGGAGGCCTGGAAAGGAACCCCCAACATAAACTCGCAGCTCCGTGGAGCCACAGACGCTGCGGAGAGGGCTGGGAAACCTCCTTCCCTTTCTGGGGAGTCAACACGAACGCTGGGCCTGAGTGCCACAAAAGTCAGCGGACAGGAATCTAGGAGAGCCAGCAAGATGGATAAGAAAGTGGAAGGTTAAAAAGTAGAATATAAGTGAATTCAGGGTCACTGGCTCCTTCAGAGTCAAGGTCATCACAGGAAGCGCTGCGTAAAGGCACTTCCAATTCCAGGACGACGTCCTCTGGTATTGAAAGAAAAGTAAAGAGGACTTCAGGTTACAGTGTTATAGCTTCCACGGGGCAATCGATCAACAGAAGAAAGGTTAGCAACACAACAAACAAAAAAGTGTTATCTCAGAGATGGAATATCAGAAAGTTCTGAAAACATATCTAAAGACTCAAAGTGGTCATTGATAGCTAATGATCTAAAGCTATCAGTGTCTTCTATTGTTTAGTGTTCAATACTTATAAATATTTCCCTATGACAAAATTAAGTTTAGTTTTGATCTCTCTATTGAAAGTACATTTTCATAATTATTATTTTTTATAATATTATAAAAATAATATTCAAAAAGTGATGTAAAGGCGTGGTTCAAAAATTTGAAATGAAACTCCTTAGGCAAAGTGAGATAGAAAACTGCAAAAAATTATCTTCACATCTTTTGTCACAAAGAGGTCCAAACAATTTTTTTCCCTGAAAATTTTAACATAGTATAGCTTTGATTTTTAAATTTATTGGCTGATAATGTCCCTTTAAATTATTTTTTAATCTTTGTTTTATTTAGAGTTATGGAAATCTTTTTTATTTATGTAAATATTCTTTTTCATCATCAAACTCACCAAAAAGTTAACTATTTTAGTAAATTTTAAGAGAACAAGATTTAATTTTCTTGGTTATTTTATTTTTGTTCTGATTTGCCATTTTATTTATTACTGATTTCTTCCTTGTGTCTTTAGATTCACCCATTTTTCTTTTCTTCCTAACTCCTTGATTTGAATATTTAGCCAGTTTTGCCAATATTTCTTATTTTCTGATAAATGATAATAAAATCATCCTCAAGTAAATATTTATATATGTTCTATAAATTTACTACAGTGTTTAATTTTTCATTCAAGGTTATGTATTCTGTAAATGCTTTATGATTTTTCTCTGTAACTCACTTTTCATCCAATAGAATAGTTATTGTTGATTCTAGAACTTAGTATCTTTTTAGGCTGTCTCCGTTACTGATTTCTAATTTTTTATGTTATTAGAGTCATAGGCCTTAGACTACATACATTTGGCTATGTATTTTTTTATTTTTAAATCTGATGTAATAATTAATTTGTAAATCAAATATGTAATTTATAAAGGTTGATGGTAAACAAGCAAAAACCCAACATTCGGCTAAAGATCTAAAACATTACCCTTTCCAGAGACTGCTTCGTCTCCCCTCCATCTGCTTCCCCTTACTCTACGGTAACAGATGTTCTAGCTCCACATGCAATGTTCAGGGGAAGCCTAGAATTTTACATCTATGCCAAAGCTTGATGTGGCTATAAGACTAGGCTCTCAGTAAAGTGATAACAGCGGAAGTGACCTATAAATCTTCCAGGCTATAATTTTAAAAATGTAAGAATAGTAAGTTCTATCTCTTCTTGCTTTTTTCCATTCTGATGCGCTAGTAGAATGATGTAGTTTTGTGCTATGCTCAAAAATGCAAATTATATCAGCCCAGGGCTTTATTATTGACACTGGAGAGAGGGGAGGGGTAGAGAACAAGAAGGATAATAATTGATAATAATATAATAACAATAATAATAATAATAAAAGGAGGGGGAAGGGGTCCAAAGTTTTGCCACCCTAAAACTGCCTTTTGGGATATTGATTTTAAGCTGGTTATTGAGAAATGAGACTCAGAAAGAACCTTTGGCCCTTGCCCCCCTGCCTAAGCGATTGGGGTGGAAAGGCCTGCTCCAGGAAGGAAACCTTGGCACAGTCACCTCAGGATGGTGCATGACAAGGCCCCCCGCAGGGGCTGCCGGCCAGGTCACCCCCGTGTCCCGCTGTTTCAGGTGCCCAGCGGGAACTTGCCTGCCCGGGCCCTCCTCTCTTGCTTCCCTGTGAGACCTCAGGCCCTGCAGCCCTTTCTCCTCCGCGCTCAGGGCACAGAAGCCTCAGGGGCTCGGTCCTTTCGGGCCTCACTCTTACGTGCAGCTCCGGATGTGCACCCGTGTAAAGCATTTTGCACACTTCCTCCTGCCAGCATCTCTGCTAACTGGGTTCTTAGCCCAACTAGAACGTAAAAGGTGGGAGGAGAGGTATCCTTTGGGCCTTCACAAGGAGGAGGGGGAGGAAGGGAAGAATAATTATTTCTATCTTATTTAAGCTGCTCTATTTTGGAGGGCTTTTTGTTGTTGTTTTATTACAGCCGTCTAACACGAATGCTAAATAACAGCATTACTATTATTGATAAGCTTCCTTGTGAGTTCTGGCCTGAACATTCCCCGTGCCTCGCACTTGAGACACACTATCTGGACACTTCTGTTTCGTATTTCCATGCTTTTAGGCTGTAAACTGCATTTTTGTGTGGGTGAGCACCTGACAAATCCGTGAAACGGAGCAAAAGAAGAAATGGTAAATTCTTAACTTTTCTATATTTAAATGGAAACCTCATTAACCCTTTGATAAGTACGAAGCGTGCTGTCCATTCCCCCCGCGCCTGTTTCCCATTAGCCTGTGTGACTTTAGTCAGCCTGCAGCTACTGACAGGAATGACTCAACTGTCACCGAGTGAAGCCCGGGAGGAAGGGCCAGCTTGGCTTGTAAGATCTGGCAATAAGTAAGGACTGGACTTATGTCACCATTATGAAATATATGTACTTTTATGATGAATGCAAAATACACCTTTCCCTGGCTTTACCTACAGTCTCTGCCCCATCGTTCAGCGGGACTGCAGTTCTGGGCACTGCACTGGCGTAGTCCTTAGGCTAGTTTCTGTGGCCTTTCTTAGGGATCACAGTCCTGCACTGTTTAATTGCCAGATGGCTGGGAATAGTTTTTGCCTGTATTTTAGTTGTTTTGGATGCTTTCATCATTTAGGGGCTTCCTACAGCCGAGTACTTCTTATTCTAGTTATTTCATACATTTCTAATTATTCAAGGCAAAGAAGTAAATCTTTCCCTGCTCTTCCATCTTGGTGGAGAACAGAATCCGTGCATTTTCTTTGCATTATATATCTTTTTCTCATTGATTTATAGAATATGCTTACATATTCTCTATAGTAGGACATCACATATATGTACTAAAGTAGTTTTTTTTCTCACCTCTGATTTGCCCTTTCACATTTCAACAAATTTAATGGATTTTTTCGATGTGTCCTATTTAAGAATCTTTTATTAACCAATGGTCATGGAGACCTATGTTTTCTTTTAGATGCTCCATCGCTTTACTTTTTTATTCTTTTATCCTTGCCTGAGAATGTTTTTTTCCATTGATTTTTTAGAGAGAGTGGAAGGGAGGGAGGAAGGGGCTAGAGAGATAGAGAGAGAAAAACATTGACATGAAAGAGACACATTGATTGGTTACCTACCTTCTGGTCTCGGGGCTGGGGATAGAACATGAGACACTTTGATCCTAGGGCCGACGCTCTAACCACTGAGCCAAACCGGCAGGGCCTCCATCTCTTTATATTTATAATTTGTTTCTGTGATTCAATGCAAATAAATTCTTGTGTATTGTGTGAAGTAATTTTTTCCAAACAGATAGCCAAATGATCTAACATCATTTATTGAAAAGATGTTTTACCACTAAACTGCAATAGCACCTTTGTCATAACATGTGACTGAATATATAATCCTGAACTCTCTCCCAGAAAGACACACTAAGCATGATTAAATATTTAACCTGATAATGCAAGTCCTCCAATTTTTTTCTTCTTTTGAAAAATTGTATTACCTATCCAAGATTTTTTAACTTCCAAATTCATTTTAGGATCAGTTTGTCAATTTCTGAACACATACACATACACATATACATACACGCACACATTCCTGCAATCAGTCTCTAGGTAAATTTGCAGAGATTGTCATTTTGACAATATTGATTACCCCAATATGTAGACCTGTTACATTTGCTTACTTATTTCTTCTTTTAATTTAGATTAACAGTATTTTTTAATGACTTGATTTATCCCTTGTATTTCTATAAAGTGGTAGTTTTATCTAAAAGCTTGATTATATTCAAGTTAATTTTTACTACTTTAATTTTATGGACAATTTTTATATTATAAAAAATTACAGAAGTAACATATGTTTGCCATGATCCATTAAACATTGAGGGAAACAAAAGGTTTTGCAGGAACACTCACCCTTGCTGCAGAAAAACACTTATTATAATGTGTATGTTTCTGGTGTCCTTTCTCATTAAATTTATTTTCATATGTTTATCCCCATTGTCTTTTTTTTTTTCAAAATAACATCATGTTAATCACATCACTATTGAATTTGCTTTTGTCGCTGAAAAATAAATTGAATATGTCTGAAGTCAAGAGAATGAAACTGAGGAATTTTTTTCTTGTATATCCGCAAAATTCTACTTCATTAAGGAAGTTGTACAATATAATCAAACATTTTCCTACTGGTGGATATTATGCTTGTTTCCAGTGCAACTGAGGGTCCTTATGACATATGTTAAAGTTAGTTTTAAATTCTAGCTCTAGAAATCATCTCTCTCTCTCTCTCTATGTATATGCCCCTCAGAGTCCTAGCCTTTCCCTCAGTAATCAGCAACCCCTGAGGCAGCAGAAGCCAGCAGCCAGGACCTGGCTCAGTCACCTTACCTGTACCTCTGGCAGACTGAAGATAACATCTGCACCTAAGTTTTGTTTCTGATCCCTAAGGTGGTACCACTCCCTGGTTACTTTCCCATGAGACCAGACAGAGGGACACAGGGAAAGTCTTCAGAACTGTTTGCAAGACGTGAAGAAATGATTCATCTCCCTACCTCACCTCCGACAGCAGCTCCCGGCAGGGTCTCGAACCCTAACCTGCAGTGTCCCGTGGTTTTGCCATATATAATGCGGAACCTACATGCCATCAGGAAATTCAGAATGACACCATTCATAATAAAGTAGTTAACATTTCCCCACCGCTATCCTCCGTGTCTAGTGTTTGGTTCTGCTAGCACTGGGTGGGTGAGCTCTTCCTGTCCTGTAACACCCGTTCAAACATAACATATGTAAGGATGATTCTTTCTACATCACTGATGGACACAAGAAGCTATTTTGTTGTTGTTGTTGCCATGACATCAGAGGACTACAGTTCCCTACTGTTTATAAAGAGTTGATTTTCACAGGTTTCTGTTCAATGGGGTTACATAATTCTTTGATCTGAGTAAATGTAATCCTGAATCACTAGTAAAATCTCAACTAATTTATTTTATTGTTTGGTTGACTTTTGTATTTCTCTATAGAAATAGTAATATATTTTTATCTGGCTCTGAGATCGCTTAATACCTCCATTCAGACCTTTAAATTATTATTTTCTCGGCCCGGCGGGGTGTGGCTCAGCGGTTGAGCGTCGACCTAGGATCCAGGCGATCAGGGTTCGATTCTCCATCAGGGCACATGCCCGGGTTGCGGGCTCGGTCCCCAGCAGGGGGCCTGCAGGAGGCATCCGATCAATGACTCTCATCATTGGTGTTTCTATCTCTCTCTCTCCCTCTCCTTTCCTCTCTCTGAAATCAATAAAGATATAATTTAAAAAAAAAAGTAAATTATTATTTTTCTCTAATTTGAATAAACAAAGGTCTTCGCTGCACACATCACTAAGGTTGTAGCTAAGTTTTCCATCAATCACTTTATAGCCTGAATAAGTTCTGTGTTTTTTTTATATCCTTTTTCTTAGCAGAGCTGTAGGTCTTCAATGGAATGTTTTAAGAATTTAAGGTCACAATAGTAGTTTTATTTGGAGCTTACACAAGTAAAGCACTGGCTACTTTACTACTTACAGTGGTTTATCTTAATTACTATGAAATCAATAAATCTTGAAGATATTTATTCTCAAGATTTAAACATCTTACAAACAATTTTAAAATTATAAACA